>NC_136409.1:107185000-112392500 GCF_051521515.1 Lactuca serriola | reverse complement strand
AGAGTACATAAAAACCAATAGTGGTTTCAGAGACATGGGTGTCTTCTATTGTATTGATGTAATTGTGTAATTTTCAAAGCTGAAAAACTACATTTTGGGATTCTGCCAAGGCCAACTCGCCGAGTCCATCATTGAACTCGACGAGTCCATTATTGCACTCGACAAGTTGGTGCATCTGATGGTAGAATCTTTGAGTTTTTGGCCTGTTTTGGATTAGGAACATTACTAGAAACTGTTTTGGTTCATAAAAATCGGTTTTAATGATATGGTAATGTTAATCCCCATCCAATAACATTATGTTATCAAATTTTAAGATAATTACTTGATTTTTGAAAAAACTAGTTATTTGTAAAATTGGAAGTTATCATGTAATATGAATTAAATTAGGTCAAATTGGTAAATAATCATCATATGATAATTGGATTAGTTAATTTGATCTAGATTTGTGTCTTGAAGAGTTCCAAAACTTGTCCTCAAGTTATGGAATGTGAAAAGTCATCATTCAAGAAACATTAATTCTCATAAGTTATGAAATTCCAAAGGTCTTGTAAAGCTCATAACTTTTCCTAAAGTTATGGAATTGGAAAAGTCTCATCAATGAAACCATAATTCCATAAGTTATGGAAATCAAAGGTTTTGACAAGTTACAAAACTTGCCCTCATGTTTTGGAACTTGAAAAGTTACATTGATGAAACTTTAATTCCAAACCCTAGAATTTTAAAAAGTTTAAAATTCAACCCTATACTATTATAATATTAAAGTTTAATACTTATATATATATATATATATATATATATGTATATATATATATATACATACATATATATATATATATATATATATATATATATATATATATATATAAGACAAGTCAGCCTTACCATTAGTAGGCCTCATTCACGAAGTCGGTCTATAAGGGGGGTACAAGGTTACAACCTATAAAATGGCGGGTTAATGGGTGTCCACTCTCACCCACCGATTCCTTGACTGGTGGAGAGTCGTTAGCCGAACGGGTTGGATAGGACATTAATTCTCATTAATAAGTATAATAAAAAAATATTAATGTAACTAAACTTTTATAAATTCCCAATCCTAGTTACTTTAAGAAAAATGTGAAAATGGTTCTATTCCATGAAATTGCACTTTGCACCTTGTTAAGTCGTTAGCGGAGCGTGTGTGGATAACCGACACACTAATTTTGGACTGAAAATGTGGCAAAAAGTAGTTTGGTATTAATCATGGATCAATGGAGCATGTGGGGTTAACTGGAACATTGATTAGGTGATTTGTAACATCGAGAGTACCAAGCTAATTTGCATGGCTGTTCACACCTTGTTTGTGATCCTCGGTATCCCAGTCACAAACTTGAAGTGTATAATCGAGATTTAAATATCCCATTGAAAACTTCAATGAATCTCAAAAGAATCTAGGAATTTCAATTCATTTAAAACCTAAATCTTCCTTTTCGTTTTTTGATGGAAATTGGTAAATCGCCATTTACCTACCTTCAAATATTTTACAATTGGATTACGATATCCCTCTCCAAATTATAAAATATTGTGTTAGGTTATTGCGTTAATATTTCATTTTGGATGTTATATTAAGGATCCATATCTAATCTAAACTTTTCCTTTCTTTCCAGATGTCTACATCAAACAATACTTCAAACCCAATCCCTTCTGACTCATTCTCCCTCATGAACTTATGTGGGAGGGTCATCTTCGATGGAACAAATTTCAATGATTGGATTCGAAACATCCGAATGGCCATTTGCTACAAGGACATAGAATATGTTCTCAATAAAGACCTTAAGGAGATTGATGAATCTACTGCTATTCCCGAACAGAATGCTCAATACAAGGCCCATGAGAGGGACACAACCAAAGTGTCGTGTATTATGATTGCTACCATGACTGCTCAGCTTCAGAAGTCCTATGAGGACTTATGGCCTTATGGAATGCATCAGGATTTGATGAAAAGGTACCATCAAAGTGCATGGCAGGAAAGGTATGAAATCATATCCTCCATGATTACTACCAAAATGAAGGATGGAGAGTCCATCACGGCCCACTTGCATAAGAAGCAAAGGTTTGTGGACCGCTTGTTGAAGTTGAATGTCAACTTCGACGAAGAGTTGGCCATTGATATCATTCTACACTCTTTACCTCCTTGTTATGATCAGTTTTGTATGACCTATCATGTGAAAAAGGAGGAGGTCACTCTAAGCAAACTTCAAGGCCTCTTGAGGACTGCTGAAAGTAGTCTTTAAGATAAATCTGTTGTGTCTACTCCTACTGCAACTACCCCTGTCTTGGCAATTGGACATGGGAAGGGAAAGAAGAGGAAGACTTATTCTAAGAGTCCCAAGGGAGAGACCCATGATGGATCCTCTTCTGGTGGGACCAAAGTTGGTTATGTTGTACCCTCTCCAATTCTAAAGGGAGAAGAGTGCTTCCATTGTCATGACAAGGGGCACTGGAAGAGAATTTGCCCCAAATACTATAGGACATAAAGGATGGGAAGATCAAGCCCACCTTTGCAGGTATTTACACTATTTTGTCTAATAACTCATCACATGCCAATTCTTGAGTCCTTGATACAGGATGTGGTTTTCACATTTGTTCTAATTTGAAGGGTCTAAAAGAAACTAGGGATGTGGAGCACGGGAGGATGAACTTGATCATGGGGAAGAGGAAAAAGTCACCTGTCACCAAGATTGGAGTTTATTCTTTATTTCTTAGTAATGGTTTAAAATTAGATTTGAATAATTGTTGTTACTTGTCTGATATGGCGAGGAATATTATTTCCTTTCACAGTTTGTATGAACAAGGTTTTACCTTTTCTTTTAATAATGAAGTTGGAGGTTTTAATGCTTATTTTAATGATCTACTTTATTCTAAAGCTTTTCCTTGTAATTGTATATATGAAACTGTGATGGTTGTAGATAACTTAGGAAATAATGTGTTGCATGTCGATTCGTCCAATGGTTTGCACAAAGCATCCTAATGGCATTGTCGTCTTAGACATGTCAACAAGAAGCGCATACCTCAATTTCAAAAGGATGGAGTTTTGGAGCCATTTGACTTAAAATCATATGACACTTATGAATCTTGTTTTCTTGGAAAGATGACCAAGTCACCCTTCACTGGTTCATGTGAAAGGGATGAGGGTTTATTGGATCTCATACACACAGATGTGTGTGGACCCTTCAGAACTGCCACAAGGGATGTTAACCGCTTTTATGTGACTCTTACGGATGATTATAGTAGATATGGGTATGTCTACTTAATTAAGCATAAGTCAAAAACCTTTGAAAAGTTCAAAGAGTTTAAGCAAGAAGTGGTGAATAAATTAGGCAGGAAGATAAAGATGTTTAGATCTGATCGTGGAGAAGTGTATCTTAGTATCGAGTTCCACAACTATCTTAAGGAGTGTGGAATTGTCTCACAATTGACGCCACCTAGGACACCACATCTTAATGGTGTAGCTGAGAAGCGTAATCGAACCTTGTTGGACATGGTTCGTTCCATGATGAGTTGAGCTTCATTACCTATCTCAATCAGGGGGTGTGCCTTAGAGACTGCCGCCCATATCCTTAATCTAGTCTCAACTAAAAAGGTTACCAAAACACCTCACGAAATGTGGACATGGAAGGTTCCCTCATTAGACCACATTAAGGTTTGGGGTTGTGAGGCTTTCGTAAGACGAGAGACTCATGATAAGCTCGAATCTCGTAGTGAGGGATGTATTTTCATCGGCTACCCACAGAAATCCTTTGGATATATCTTCTATAGACCGAGTGACAATGTTGTCTTCGTTGCAAGGAGAGGGATTTTCCGCAAGAGAGAACTCATATGACAGGAGGACAGTTGGAGGCAAATTGACCTTGAAGAGCTTCAAGAGTTAAGTGATGATGGAACCTCTAACACTAGCGATCAACGCGAGGACGAAACTCTTGTTGAGCCAATTGACGATTCCTTACCTCTGAGGCATTCCAGTAGAGTTAGAAATACACCTGAGTTTTATGGTTTCCATATTACTACTCAAGGTGATACATTTATCATTGATAGCACACTTGTAAATTTGGATGAACCTAACAACTACAATGAGGCCATGGTAGGCAATGGACAACGGGATTCAGTCCATGTATGACAATCAAGTTTGGAACTTGGTTGACAATGTACCAATCCGTAAGACAGTCGGGTGCAAATGGATCTTCAAGAAGAAGACCGACATGGATGGGAAAGTACACACTTATAAGGCACGATTGGTTGGGAAGGGCTTTACTCAAACTCCTGGAGTTGACTATCATGACACCTTTTCACTTGTGGCCAAGATTAAATCTATAAGGGTTATGCTAGCCATAGTTGCATTTCATGATTATGAAATATGTCAACTGGATGTCAAAACCGCATTCCTAAATGGGAAGTTGACTGAAGATATTTACATGAATCAGCCAAATGGTTTTATCAATGCAAACTAACCTAATAGAATGCGTAAACTTGAGAAATCCATTTAGGGATTGAATCAAGCATCTCACAGATGGAATCTTTGTTTTGATGATAAAGTCAAAGAGTTTGGTTTCTCAAGAAGCAAGGATGAGTCATGTGTATATGTTAAAGCTAGTGGGAGTATAGTTAGCTTTCTGGTGTTGTATGTGGATGACATACTGCTTACAGGAAATGACAACCCAACCTTGTCGGAGGTTAAGTCCTGGTTTGGGAAGTGTTTCGCTATGAACGACCTCGGAGAAGCTGCTTATATATTCTAGGGATAAGGATATTGAGAAAAAGGAGTAAAAGACTAATAGGACTTAGTCAAACTACCTACTTGGATAGGTGTTGAAACGTTTCAGCATGGATGAGTCAAGGAAAGGAGAATTACCTATTCAGAGCAATACCATACTGAGTAAGACTCAGAGTCCAAGTACAGATGTTGAGATAGCATAAATGAGTCGAATACCATATGCTTCTGTTGTTGGCTCGATCATGTATGCTATGACATGTACTCACCTTGATGTAGCCTTTGCCTTGAGCATGGTTAGCAAATATAACATTCTAAAATACATGTAGAGGACTTAGGATTGGATCCTTACCCTCAGTCGGAGTGATGACTTAAGAGTGACATGGTATAGTGACGCTAGCTTTCGAATTGACGGAGATAATTTCCACACTCATTCAGGCTGGATATTTACCCAAAATAGTGGAGCAGTAACTTGGAAAAGTTCCAAACAGGAGACTGTAGCTGATTCAACGTGAAAATCAGAGTATATAACAGGAAGCGAAGCATCGAAGGAGGTGATATGGCTAAAGAGCTTCATCAGAGACATTGGAGTTGTACCAGCTGTAAAGGAGCCTATGTATATTTTATGTGACAACAAGGGTGCGGTAGCCTTAGCCAAGGAACCAAGGGATCATGGAACACATAGGCACATCGACAGAAAATATCAATTCATAAGACATCGAACAGAAGGACTCCTCATAATGAAGGGGGTATCATCAGGGGAAAATCCAGCAGATCCCCTTACAAAGGGACTGAGTAGGGTCAAGCACTTGCAGCATGCTAGAAGAATCAAGCTAAAGGACAATATCAGTTTTAATGATTAGACAGACATTTAGAAACTTGTAATAGCTAAAATGTAATTGATATTTGATGATTGAATAAAAGAAGTTTTATTTATAAGTAAAGATACTATCTTGTGTTAATTGTTTACTATCGTTTCATTTTGCATGTTTTCACTTCCAAAATATAAGATTATTCAAACTATCCACAGTCGATCATACTTTGGAAGTAGGTTATGAAAGCAGACTGTCATGAATGGGTTCGTGTAAGATTGTCTAAGGTGTTAGACATTGCAAATTTTGCTACAAACATTCATAAGTGATCTTGAAATAAGATTTGAGTATTGGTTTAAACTCACACACTCTCATGAATCACTTCATGGAATTTATCACGAGTGATTGTGAGATGACAATATTGTATAGTCTTCAAACTAAGATATATGTGTTGTTGATTATGAGTTGGTTACACATTGATAGTACGAAAACACATATGTAATTCGAAGTTATAAAACGTGTTGTTGTGCATGATTCAACGAATAGTTGGCACAAGCATATAAGTCAAAGCTTATCTGTTCCTTTTATCCTAAGAGGATTAAAAGCGATATCTTGGGCCCCTCGATGATTTTGTTTTGACTTATGTGTCGGGCCCGGTCAGGACTCAATTGATGTGTTCAATTAAGTTCTATGTCAGACAAATCAAAAATCAGGAAACAAAATGTTGGAGAATGAGTATGACTTTACTTCCATGTCTTTTTCCACACGATATCTTGTAGAACAAAAGATTATATGATCACTTATCTAATGGACATATCAGAATATGACATCGGCTTTTTTAGAGCTACGATTGCTAATCGGATTTTAATTTGCATTGGCAATTACAGTTATTACACTTATCCAAGTTGGAGACTTTTGGATTAGGTGTCTAAGCCCATAACTATAATTGGTATGTACTTGACCCAATAGTAGTATGGTCCATTTCGGGTTGCCTTCACCGGAACAATTTGATAGATGGATATTTGAGTAAGAGGTTATTTATGATTTATTAATATATTATAAGTATAATATATCAATTATGTAATCATATTATGATAAGTTTAAATCTAAACTTGAAGATCGATTAGATCTTAAACAGGTAAAATAAAGAGTAAACAGCAAGAACACGAAAACAGTAAACAACTCGAGAATGAATCAAACGTGTTGAATGATTATAAAACAATCCTCAGAAGAGCTCGATAAAGAACATCAACTGTAGAGGATTAAAGGGTTTACAGGAACGATAAAGAAATCTGCAAAGCTATCGTAATTCTATCAATCGTATTCTAGATCGTTAACCTAATATGCATGCAAGCATATTATTATATATTAAACCCTACAGCTCACGGTTGGACAGGCCCAAACCGGAGATCAAAAATATTGGACTATTAACCGAGCCCAATGACGCAATACAAACAAATATGCTACCCAACAATCTCCCCTTTTGCGTCAATTGGAGCGAGATCATTACTTCTTGCTTGGGCCAGCAGCAGCAGGAGCCTTCTTCTTTACAGTCTGAAAAAGACGCGAAATAAGAGCAAGTATCGTCTGTCTTAATCGGATGTACCACTGTATCATATCGTCGAAGTATTTGATATCATCCGATGTATTCTCTTTACACCGATGGATGATCCCCAGCACGTGCTCAAGACAAGCAGTGGTATAAAGATGTTTATCCGCTAAGGCAAAGAGACATTTTTGTCCTTCAGCCCTAGTGAACATGACTGAGTTTCGCCTTGGGTCAATATTTCCCATCTTCATCTGGTTCAAATCACTGGCCGAACCAACAGGAGAGATCTTCGGTTTCTTCTTGAAGACAGTGGCAATCTCTTGATCCATCAAGGCGACCTCCATGATATAGCATACTAACATCCTTTTGAGATGGTCTATGATCTGACCATATTCAGCTTCATTCGTCAAGAGGATGTTGTGCAGAACGATCCAGTCATGGGGGTTGAGGTTCGGTAGATCTGCTAAGGATATGAGATGTTCGGTTCTTGCAGACCCTCTGATCACCCTGAACCGAACGTTGATGAATCTCCCTTCAATGTATGGCTTTAGCACCCGAACGTTAATGATCTTCTGAGCGCTCCAGGTTTGATACTGGGGTTGAGCGGCCTTTAGATAGAATTCGATCAGTTCACGATCAACCTCAGGATGAGGATGAGGAACTTCGGCAACGTTGGCGAAGGCGTGGAAGATAAACGCCTTTCGGGTTAAGGGCATGTCGAACTGCGAGTCGACAGAATTGTAGCAGTCGAAGGAGATCACCGGTTCGAGCCATAGGATGCTCGGACTATCGATAGCCTCCTTTATCATTCTCTCTCGAGTCCAAGCAGGGAAAAGATTCTTCCTGCTCTCGAGGAGATCGTGGGCTTCTTTCTTTTTGCTTTCAGCTTCTTCAGCTTCTCGCGCCACACGAATGTTGTCATTATCAACATTGCGACTATTTTTGCGTTTTAGCAAGTCGGCAATGGTTTCTTGATCATCTTCATCTTCTTCCTCAGCTATCTTATTTCCTTTATCCTTCACACCCGAACCCGAAGTTTGACCTGTAGGAGGAGGTTCGGTTGTGTGAGCAGCTTTTGAGGAAGGAGGTGGTTGAGATCCGAACTCGTTTTCTCCCCCTTGTTTCGGAGTGGACACGAAACTGGGTAGCCCTTCAATTTTGCTGAGAAGATCCAGGGCAGGGGCGAGTTTTTCTGCAAGGGTTCGCCTCACAGTGTGGTTCAGAATGGGATCATGCGCTTCCAGGATGTTGGATATTGCTGAGTGGACATCCGAAACACACGTCCTTATCACCTCCCGTTCGGATCGAAGAGCGTCAAGTTGTTGTTGAGAACTTGAAAGTTGAGCACTCTTAACCTTGAGGGCAGTGGTCTTCCTTGCTAGAGCATCCATCAACGAGTTGTGATAGGCAAGATCCTCTTGGAGTTTAGAGAGGCGCTCGTCGATAGATGTCCGAAGGGCAGAGTTGTCGTCACTGATTGATTGGCGAAGGGTAGCGAACGACTTCGACTCTGTGGAGACGAACGTGGCCAATTGTTGAACAATCGGTTCCAGCGTTGTCTTGGTTGCATCGGCACTCTCCTGTAAGGACTTTAACAGGGAAGAGGCATCGGAAAATAGTTTATCGACTTTTTCGGTCGCTGCCTCACAAGCTTTCGTCGAGGCGTCAATTGCAGCAGTGGCAGAAGCGACGGAATCATGCTGAGCCCTGGACAAGGCATCAACAATCTTCTAAAGAGCGGCTTCAGAGAGAGAGGATTGAGAATTTGAGGATGAAGCAATAAGCAGGTCAACCTTCTCATGCAGCTCCTTAAGATGCTTCTTTGTTACTGGAGCTTCCTCATCGTCGTCGCTTTGGACCTGAAACGGACTGAAGTAGACCGAATCGAAGGTCATCTTTTCCCCTCCAAGGAAAGGATTATCTCCATCAGAGGCATTACCTGGAGATGTTGGGGGTGGTGAAGCTGGGGGTGTGGTGGTATGAGTAGGTTCAGGTTGAGTGTGAGTGGGGGTAGTTTCGGGTGATTGTTGAGTATGGGTAGGTTCGGGTGGTGGTTGGGTTTCGGTTGTATGTAGGGGTTCGGTTACAGGTGGTGGTTCAGTTGCATCGGTATGAACCCCCGTATCAGATACGTTGGTTGTAACCTTTGCAGTGGTTGTTGTTGTTGTATCAGTGAAAATGGGTGGTGGTATAGGGAAAGAAGTTTTAGGAATTGTGGTAGAGGGGTTTATGGTGGGAATGGAAGTGGGAATTGTTTGAGTGGGAGAGGGAATTGGTGAGATATGGATTTCCATATCAGGGGTAGGTGATCAGGGTGGGCTGTTGCCTCTTGGAGGGGTTTCGCCTCTTTGAGAGCCGTCCGAATCCGAACTCTCACCTTCTGATTCACTCGAAGAGGAAGCGATAATGAGCTTTCGCTTCGGTTGAGTCTTTCGCCTCTTCGGCTGCGGGGACTGTGCAGCTTTGGTTGATTTCCTCTTCCTGGGAGAAGGACCTTTAGCCCCTTTGGCCACCTGCTTCCCTTTGTCTGCCTTTTTGCCTCTATGAACAGGCTTATCAGCATCGTGAATAGACTTGAGCATCTCCGGCGTGAGATCCCTCGGTCCAGACTGCTTGAACTCCTTGATAGTCCGGATGATTCTACTGTCTGCTGGGACATCAGCATACATTGTCTCCGGAATAGAACCAATAAAGGGGAATTTTGATGCATCGGAGACGATAATCTTCGTGGTATGGAAAGTACCGATCGAAGACATCGATGCACCGGCAACAGTGGGGACATCGAACTTATCCATCGCCCACTTAGTGATGAGAGTCCAAAACCTTGCATACGACACCTCAGAATGTTGTGAAGAAGAAGAGAGGCTTTGGATGAGTTGTTGCCAGAGAACCAACCCATAGTCGACGTTGATTCCGTTGTAGACGCCGTACATGATCGACAAGAAGAGTCGACTGGATCCGTCCGATCCTGAGCTCCTTTCTGACAAACCCTTGAAAAGGACAGTGAACATACCGTTCCACTGTGGCGGCAAACATGATTTTTTAAACTTCGCGACGGAGGAGAGCGCCTCCGTGTACCCCATATTATAGAACATACTGTAGAGATGGCCAATCGGAATCGTCTCAGGATTAACCCTTGAAGGGTCAGCAGCAAACCCTAGCAGTGCGCCAAATCGTTGCTTTGAAATCGAGGCTTTGTGATCAGAAACCTCGAAGAAAACCCTATCGACTGCTTTATCGTAATGTGCAGTCGCATAAACCTGCGATAGGAGCTCCATGGGCACAGATTCCACCCTAGAAAGTGTAGGAGCGATTGGCGAGTACTTCAGGTACTCGATCATCGGAAACATGTAGGAGTCGTACGACTGAGGGGTTAAATCGATCACAAAAGACTGTTGAGGGCGAATGGGAAGAATGTGTGAGGTAGCATGAACGGATGATGAATCTGCCATTGTTGAAATTGGGAAGAAGAAGATGAACAGTAAGGGTTTCAGGGAATTTTTGCTCTCTTGGGAATTCTGATGCAGTAAAGAGGTAAATGGGAGAAGACGTCTCTTTTTATAGTGGCTTTTAGGAAAGAGAAAAATCTGCACAAATCTTCTATCGAAATATGAAAGGTTTTCCCGGAATGAAAGATGCGTGACAGTTAAGGTAAGCGATGATCACGCATGAGAGAGAGTGTCAGATTCCTTGTAACACGCCGCCCAATAAGCGTCGTTTCTGAAGAAACCGTTTCAAATTCACACGCGCCTTTTTGTGCCAGATAGGAACCGCTTCATATTCGCACACGCGTCCACGACGTCAGTTAAAGAATGGACGTTTCAAATTCGCATGCGTCCCTTTTTACCGCCGTTTGAAATTCAATCCATTAGACTCCCGCCTGAGTCAGCAACCCTGCATCTTATCCCTGAAATGGCATCTTTTGAATAATACTCCCACGTGGATGATTTTTGACCAAGTCTTTATAATTAACCACCAATGCAATAAAACAGCCTGTAATTATTAGTACCAGAATTTTGGAAAACCAAAGATTTTCGTGCTAAGAGTGTAAAAAGAAAAGAAATAAAGCAAATCTTTTTAGGAATAAATGTGATGTCAATAAAGACACGAAACAAATGATCCCGGGCACGAATCTCTTCCTTCAAAGTCAAGAGAGACCTTAAAGTGTTAGTGTGGTTTCTCGTTGAATGACGATCAAACACTTATTAATAAGTGTTGAAAGGCTTCTTTTAATTAGGCTCCTTATGGTGGCTTTATCTTTGATTCAATAGTTCTAATCTTGAAATAAGATAGAAAGTGAACAAAGTACTTGTGGGACCGGTGTAGTCTGTTGAACAAGCAGGTAGGATTAAATTTTAAAGTGGCTTGGAAAATATAAAATCTCAACAAAAAATTAAAAACTGGATCCCAAGGGAAGAAATGTTATGGTGTTTAACAATTTCATAGGAATCACACAAAATAAAAATTTGAGATTTCATCAAGATACAACCGTCAATTCTTTGGTGAAAACTTGAGCAAATTAATTGTTCACCGTCAATTCAGATTTGACGTTGAATTTTGGGTTTCACTCAGCTCGTAGTGGCACGAAACTAAGATCATAAACACAGTGTTTGAGTAACCATAAACCTCAGTGGTAATTTCTGAGAGTCTCAAGGGTTACCTTGATGAAACGAATGTAATGGAGAAATATAATAGAGATGGTATAAGAAATTAAAGTACCTCTGCTGAGAAAATAAGGACCAAGCAGAAAACTCTTATCTCATGTGAGAAGAGAGTTAGGTAGCTCACGATTAGAATAAATGTGGTAGCCTAATTGGGAAGACAAGGTTTGTTTATACCAACTCATTAAGGCTATTATTCAGAATCTTATGAGGCTTGGGACACATACAGCAGCATGCTTCTAGGGACAGTTAACTAATCCAACAATTTTATCCCCATAAATGAACGAACACAAAAAAAAATAAAGACAAAAAAATATAAAAATAATAAAAAAATATTTTTGGAATTTTTGATATATAAAAAAAATAAGAAAGTAAAAAAAAAATAAGACTTAGAAAGAAAATAAAAAGAGTAAAAAAAAAACTTTGGAAAATTTTGTAACCGAACCCGAATGTTCGGTTGGTTTCGGTTGAGAAAAATTTTGAAAAACCGAACCCGAGCGTTCAGTTGGTTTCGGTTTTGAAAAATTTTGAAAAACCGAACCCGAGCGTTCGGTTGGTTTCGATTTTGAAAAATTTTGGAAAACCGAACCCGAGCGTTCGGTTGGTTTCGGTTTTGAAAAATTTTGGAAAACCGAACCCGAGCGTTCGGTTGGTTTCGGTTTTGAAAAATTTTGGAAAACCGAACCTGAACCTTCGGTTGGTTTCGGTTTTGAAAATTTTTGGAAAACCAAACCCGAGCGTTCGGTTGGTTTCGGTTTTGAAAAATTTTGGAAAACCGAACCCGAACCTTCGGTAGGTTTCGGTTTTGAAAAATTTTGAAAAACCGAACCCGAACCTTCGGTAGGTTTCGGTTTTGAAAAATTTTAGAAAACCAAGGAATTTAGGCTTGCAATAAGAAAATACTTTGAACAATAAGATAAACAACTTTGTACATGACATTTACAACCAAGAAAACTACCTTTGAAATGATGAGCGAGTGCAGATGATTCAACCGAACCTGAGCGTTCGGTCAATTTCTCTTCTTACGTTTGAGGTTGAGAGGTAGTTTGTGGTACTGACTCTGATTCCATCATACCTAGCCCTTGTAAAATTCTGTTGAATGACGCTTCAGGAAGAGCTTTGGTAAAGACGTCGGCCAGTTGATCAGTGGTTCTAACAAAGTGTACTTTGACGTTTCCATCTTCCACATGATCTTTGATGAAGTGATACCTCAGTGCTATGTGTTTGGTTTTGGAGTGTTGCACTGGGTAATGACAGATCCTAATTGCACTTTCAGAGTCACAATATAGTGGGATCTTCTTCATATTGAGTCCATAGTCTCGAAGTTGACTCTGGATCCAAATCACTTGAGAGGTGCAGGATGCAGCTGCTATGTATTCAACTTCGGCAGTAGACAAAGACACGCACATTTGTTTCTTTGATTGCCAGCTAACCAATTTCCCGTCAAGGAATTGGTAGCCACCTGTGGTGCTTTTTCTGTCGAGACCACATTCTCCAAGGTCTGCATCTGAGTAGGCTTGAACGAAGAAGCCTGAGTTGGAAGGATACCATAGACCTAAGAAGGCAGTTCGCTTGAGATATCGTAGAATGTTCTTCACTGCAAGCATGTGAGGTTCGCGTGGGTTTGCCTGAAATCTAGCACAGTAACACACAGAAAACATGATGTCAGGCCTGCTAGCAGTAAGATACATCAGAGAGCCTATCATTTGACGATAAAGCGTGATATCAACAGCCAGTTTGTCCAGGGATGGAGTGAGCTTGGTGCCGAACGCCATTGGGACTTTGACTTTGGAATCTCCCATCATGCCAAATTTTGCTAAGAGAGTCGTCGTGTAAGCTTCCTGATTGATAAAGATGCCTTCGGGTCCCTGTCTAATATTTAAACCAACGAAAAAGTTAATAGGACCCATTGAGCTCATTTCAAATTTAGTCTCCATCAGCTTTCTGAATTCAGCTGTTAGGCTAGGATTCGTTGAGCCAAAGATGATATCATCGACATAAATTTAAACGATCATAAGGTGGTTACCTTCCTTTTTGCGAAAGAAGGTTGGGTCAACCGAACCTTGCTTGAATTTGGACATCTTTAAAAATTTAGTAAGCGTTTCATACCAGGCTCTCGGAGCTTGTTTCAGTCCATATACGGCTTTATCCAGAATGTAGCAATGATTTGGATACTTTTCGTTCACGAATCCAGGAGGTTGCTCCACATACACTGTTTCTTCGAGTCCTCCATTAAGGAATGAGTCCTTCCTTCTGACAATATCCTTTCACAACTAGACGAGATTTGTTCCTTATAACGTTCCCTTCCTTGTCCATTTTGTTCCTAAAGACCCATTTGAGACCAACAACCGAGGCATCTGGAGGAATTGGAATGAGGCGCCAGACTTTGTTCCTTTCAAATTCGTTCAGTTCGTCTTGCATCGCTTGAACCCAATCGGAGTGATCGAGAGCAGTGTTAACTGCCTTCGGTTCAACTTTTGATACGAATGAATTAAAGATGCAGAATTCAACTTTGGAAAATTAGGATGTCTGTTTTGCCTTGAGTTGTGATCGGGTCAGAACCTTTTCAGAGACATCACCAGCAACTTGAGAGACAGGATGATCTCTGGTCCATTTGGTGAGAGGTGGGTAATTTGGATCAAAGGTTGATCTATTTCAGCATTTATCATTTCTTCTGGCTCGGACTGGCTTTCATAGTCGTATGACATATCAGCTTGCTCCCCCTCGATAGATGAGCTTTCAGGAATCCTTTGAGAATCTTGAGCTTCAGAGGTTTCTTGTGGTGCTGGGCTTTCAGGCGTTGATGCACCTTCGGATGGTGAGGCACTTTCGGTTGGCAAAGTGCTTTCGGGAGCAGTTGGAGACCTTGGCTCCCCCTTAACATGTGAGGTTGGCTGAGATGACGATGGTTGATCCTCCCCCTCGACTGAAGCATTGTTTGATGGAGGTTCGTCAGAACATGATCCTCCTTCATTCATTCTCCTTGCAGCATCTTCAACAATTTGTTTCATGTGATCTACTTTATTGTCTGCTGCACCTGCTTCTGAGAGAGTGGCTTTCTCAGGTTCATCAAAAAGCTCCATGAACTTCTCGAATAGATTAGCGATCGAGACTGTGACTTGGCCAGTTTGAGGAAAGATTTCCCCAGCTGTGTCTCCTTTGGCCTGTAGCTTTTTGACATAGCTATCATTGAAAGTCACGTAATAAGTCTCTTCGATTTTCCTCGAACGCTTGTTTAATACTCTGTACGCTTTGGAAGTGAGAGAGTAGCCCAGAAAGATTCCCTCGTCGGCTTTAACATCAAACTTATTGCGGTGTTCTTTAGAATTAAAGATGAAACACCGTGAACCGAACACATGGAAAAATTTCACATTGGGCTTCCTGTTGTTGAGAATCTCATAAGGAATGAGCGTGAATCGCTTGTTGAGATATGACCTGTTCTGTGTAAAACAAGCAGCAGAAATAGCATCAGCCCAAAAATAAAGAGGTAAGGAAGAGAAACTTAGCATGGTTCGGGCAGCTTCACACAAAGAGCGGTTTCGTTTTTCGACAATTCCGTTCTGTTGTGGTGTGTAGGGAGCTGAGAAGTTGTGACTTATTCCCTTTTCTGCCAGGAATTCTTCGAATTCTCTATTTTTTAATTCCAGACCATTGTCGCTCCTGATGTTGCGAACGACCTTCTTCAGCTGTACTTCAATATGCTTGATGAACACTTTCAGCTTATGAGTCGCTTCAAATTTAAGCTTTAGAAAGAACACCCATGTAAAACGCGAAAAGTCATCGACAATAACAAGAATATACTTGCTACCATCGATGCTTTCGATAGATGATGGACCACACAAATCAATATGAAGTCATTCTAGTGGTTCAACAACTTTATTGTTTATTATAGATGGATGACTTTGACGACTCTGCTTCCCCATTTCACATGCAGCACACAAATGATCTCTGTCGAACTTGAGCAGTGGAAGACCTCGAACATGACCTCCAGTGACAAGTTTGTTGATGTCTTTAAAGTTGAGATGAGAGAGCCTTCTGTGCCACAACCAGCTTTCGTCAGATTGTGCTTTTGATAACAAGCAGATAGCTGGGTTTCCTTTGATGGGTTTGAGGTTTAGAGGAAACATTTCACTCTTACGCTCCGATTTGAGAATAACTCGTTTCGTCTTCTTCTCTATTATTTCAGAACCTTCATCATCAAATGAGATTTTGAGACCGGTACCTCCAACAAGCTGAGATACACTGATGAGGTTGTGTTGTAGCCCTTCCACGTATGCCACCTTCCTTATAGTGAAATCACCATTAGTAATCATTCCATAGCCTTTTATGGTGCCGAAGGAGTTGTTTCCAAACATGACGTTTCCACCATTTGAAAGAGACCTGTATTCCCTCAGCTCTTCTTTCCTCCCTGTCATGTGACGCGAGCAGCCACTATCAATGTACCATTCTTCGTCAAACTACTCGTCACTGATAACCTGCAAAAATTAAGCAGATTTAGGAACCCAAAGTTTCTTGGGTTCACGTGAGCCTTTCACAGGAACAGGAATAGTAAGAGAGATGTCAACAAGATATGTTCGTTTTATTAGTGTTGTTTCATCTTTCTTTTTGATGGTAAAAACTTTGATTTTATTAGGATTAGGTGCTTTCGGTTTAGACTCTAGTTTGGATGCTGAAACCTTCTGTTTACCTATTTGTTCAGCTGATGTTTGAGATTTTTGAGAAGGAACAGAATGGAGTTTGGAACGAGGTGGAGAAGAATTGGAAGAATTAGAAGAATTAGATGAGTGAGAATGAGAGGGCTTAGATTGAGATGACTTCTTGGCTGGAGACTCTAGGTGACCCTTTTGCTTTTGATCATTGGTGGGACTGACCTTAGAGTTTTGATCTCTTTTGATTTCAGAACCGAACCTTTCCTTTCGGTTGGTTTCGTTCTCTGAACCGAACTTCTGCTTTTGGTTGGATTCATTCTCGGAACCGAACCTTTGCTTTCGGTTGGAGTCATTCTCAGAACCGAACCTTTGCTTTCGGTTGGTATTCTTTTCTGAACCGAACCTTTACTTTCGGTTGTTGTGGCTCTCGTGCGTTTCAACAGGATTTTTCTCATACTTTAGGTTCTTGTCTTGATGTGAGAAATAAGCATTTTGGGATTGCCAGAACTGTTTTCTTTCAGAGAGATTCTTCCTGTATCTCTGATTCCTTTGACGTTTCTGATTTCTCATCTGCTTTGATTGAAGATGGATGTTGGCTTTCAGTTTCGGTTTTTCTTTGGCTGGTTCACTCTGAACTGAGGAAGTTTCACTAGACGGAGTGTCTTCTTTTGTCGGACTTCCATTTTCTTGAGGAATGTCTTTCGTACCACTAGTACTTGGCACATCAAAGTTATCAAGCTTCAAGGGTTCTGGCACGTATCTACCTTTACTTTTCCATGAGGTCCTTTCAGATAAGCCTATTGTTTCATCAGCATTATCGATTGGAGCTGACCAGAAAAACTCATCGCAGCCATCAGCATTATCTTCGTTTACAATTGCTGTGAGTTCAGCAGTCTGATGTTTGGTTACGCCTGTGACCTTGTATACCTGATTTGGAGTAGTTCTAACCTTTTGATATGCTACGGCCTTCTCTGCAAGAATCGGAGACTTTTGTTGGGACAATCGAGCGAACTCCACTGAATTTTCTGAAATTAGATTCTTGTGGTTTTCAGGTTCGCTTTTCACAAATTCTGAGCAGTCAACCGTGTCCTCTACAGAAATTTCACTCATATTGTCATCCTCATTAAGCTCAGATACATTTTCAACATCAATCTTGTTTTCTGAGCTCAAGTTGGCGTTTAACGAGTCAAATTTTTGTATGGTTTCGGTTCTCAGTTTCAGTCTATCATTTTCATCCAAAAGGTTTTTAAGCATGTCCTTATGGTCCTTGGATTTAATGAAAGATTCTATTTTGTCCAGTCCATACATATAGGTCGGATTAATGTATTCGGATGATATCACACTCTCACAATTATACGCTTCGGCATCAATTTCATCCTCCTTAAACTCAAGGAAGGGCAAAATCATGCGATGAATCTTTTGTCCTATTTCACAATCCAGATGAAGCTGAGTAATATTAGTGTAAAGACGTTTAGCAATCAAACAAAAAACATTTCGTTGTTTCAAAAGCTTTAAATTGTCTCTTTGTAAATAAATGTTTTCATCTTTTATTTTGACTAATTCCGACTCCTTCAGTTCGATCCACATGCGCCGTTCCTCACTCTTCGAAGACACCCTGCTTAATTGATCAGTTAGGTTAGAATTGGTGACTCGAGTTTGAGTTAAACTACTATCTAGATGAGAGATTCTTGAATTAACACTTTTTAGTTCTTTTCATATGAGCATTGTGGGACTTTAAATGAGACAAAAACCGATTGTACCTTCTTAATCAGTTCATCGAGCTCGTTGAACTGCGCGCTGAGCGGTTTGGCTGTAAAGCACATATCCTGTTGCTCCTTCAGTTCATTACTCCCACTATCAGTGTTGTATCCCCTCATCTGAGACACGTTAGACACCATCAAGCACCTTCCTCCACTGATTTCCTCTTTTGCCACACAAGCCTTTCCATGAGAAGGCTTCCTCACTTCATCATCTTCAGAGTCGGTTGACCGAACCTCCACGCCACTGAACTCGTCATCAGCAACCGAACCCTGCACAATTAGAGCATTCATAGAAGGGTTAGCGGTAGATTTCTTCTTCCTGATCTCATCAAGCTTTTTCTGCAGCAAAGCTTCTTCATCCTTTTCAGCCATCTTTTTGAGGACACAATCCTTTGCGTAGTGGTTCTTTCCTCCACAATAGTAGCAGCTTACTCCAGAATCACCTTCTGCCTTCGGTTCCTTCTTAGACTCTTCAACCTTCGGTTCATCTTTAACCTTTTCTGAACTGTAACTCCCCTGCCAGTTTCGGTTTTTGTTAGAGGGGAATCTCTTTTTGATGAACCTCTTGGGGTTAGACACCATCATAGCATAATCCTCAGACGTGAGGTCATAATCCTCCAGGTTGAGGTCTTCGTCCTCCACCACAGCTTTACTTTTGGACAAGAGGGCTAACGAACCTAGGCTTGAAACTACATTCTTCTCCTGCAACACAATCTTCTCCTGAGATTTCAAGATGCCCACCAGTTTCGACAAAGAATATGATTTAAATTGCTCGTGGGCTTTAACTGTGGACACAACTGCTCTCCACTTTGATCTGAGACCATTTAAGAATGTAACCTTCTGCTCTATAAGCTTCCTTTCGATGTCATGTTTGATCATTTTGCTGAGAAGATGATTAAAGCGATCGAACGTTTGGGTCACTGTTTCTTTGGCTCCTTGCCTGAATTCACCAAACTCAGACAAGAGTAAGGTTTGAATTGAGTGTTCAAGGTCTTCATCTGTAGAGTATAATTCACGTAGCCTGTCCCAAATCTCTTTTGTCGTCGTGCATGAACTCACCAGCCTGAAAGTATCGAACGGAAGGGCGAATCTGATCAATCTTAGCGCCTTGATATTGCACTGAAATTTATCTTTTTCATCTTGCGCAATATCTTTAACATCTTTCAGAAGATCATTATACTCCTTTTGAGTTTTAATAATCTTTGAAGTTGCAGAATGAGAAAACGGTCCAGAAACAATTTCTTCCCAGATGAGGTATCCATTATCCTTAGATCCTATAACATAATCTTCAAAGTGATGCGCCCAGACTTCATAATCATGGGTGTATAGGATGGGAATCTTCGTGGTTGATCCAATGCTGTTCGAAATATTGATGGGATTCGATTGCGACTCGTCCATAATGATCGAATAACCTGTTCAAAGATCAGACATGTAATAAATCAGATTAGGACAAAATAATAAATATCAAGATACGTCAATAATGAGATGACGGCTCAATAAATATCAATAATTGCGGAATAACCCTAATCGAAACCTTTTCACAGAAAAGAAGTGTATCAATTACACAGCCTCCTGCTCTGATACCAATTGATAAGTTTAAATCTAAACTTGAAGATCGATTAGATCTTAAACAGGTAAAATAAAGAGTAAACAGCAAGAACACGAAAACAGTAAACAACTCGAGAATGAATCAAACGTGTTGAATGATTATAAAACAATCCTCAGAAGAGCTCGATAAAGAACATCAACTGTAGAGGATTAAAGGGTTTACAGAAACGATAAAGAAATCTGCAAAACTATCGTAATTCTATCAATTGTATTCTAGATCGTTAACCTAATATGCATGCAAGCATATTATTATATACTAAACCCTACAGCTCACGGTTGGACAGGCCCAAACCGGAGATCAAAAATATTGGACTATTAACCGAGCCCAATGACGCAATACAAACAAATCTGCTACCCAACACATTATCTAATTAGTATTGATCAAGAGATAATTTAGTTTTTAAAACAGACTAATTAAATTGATACATATGAGTTAGGTTAATCATTCATGGTTTGAATTGTGATGGGCTTATGGGTTAATCCATGAAGTATTTATCCAAATCAAATGGATGGATCATAAGCTTATGGGTATGGATTAGGGTTACACATGACCCTTGATATTCTACACACACATACATACACACACATACACACACACACACACACACACATATATATATATATATATATATATATATATATTCATAAGCTAAAATCGGTTACACCTTGCATTCCAAGAAGTAGAATCCGATTTCTAGTCTCCTAAATCTCTCTCATTTCCGTCTAGTTGTTTATTGGTTTTTGTGACTTGTTTGAGGCACAACACTTGGGGTGCTAAGTTCTCATAAGGCCAAATTCTTACTAGCAAAATAAAAAGGTAATCTTCTAACTAGTATTATGATTCATGTATCAAATTTTGTATGCTAGTTTAGGCTTCATGCTTTGGAAACCCATGCGGCATGTATAATTAGAGAAAACTTAGATCCAAAGCATTAGGGTTGTATGTTCACCATAGGAATGTTAAAGTACATAAAAGCCAACAGATTTCTGAGGTATCAAGTTTGCATCTTGTCTTGTATATGTTTAGATCTTTTCTTTTTTGCGTTGTTGTGCTTTTGGTCCCTTTTTGGGTTAAGGAAATAGTGAAGACATTTAAGGGCTTGTTATTCCAGATCTGAGTTTGTTCTGGTCCCTTTGAGCTTAAAGGTGCAACATTTATGAGATAATTGGTTACATGCATGTGTTAAGTCCCTTGTTAAGTCCTTTTAAGCTTAAGAGCTTCATTTAGACATGCATAAACGTAAAGTTGGCAACCTTTCATGGTTTTGCAGCTCAAGGAAGTCAGATATATCTTTTGGGGCTATGTCTTCAAGGATTAAGTGCTTATTGTATTAAGTTGTTGAATCTCGGGCAAACACGACGTTTATGCAAGCCAATACGGCATGTTGGTTGGGGATTTCCCGATTATCTGGATGAGGGAAGAACACGACGTGTCCAAATGGCAACACGACGTGTGGTCAACATAGGTTGTTGACTTTGAATTTGACCAGATGTTTGATCAAGGTTGACCATGGGTTATGTTGGGCTATGTTTGGGACCCAATTTGGAAAATTGGGCCAAGTATGGCTTTGAGCGATTATTTGTTTTGGGCCTTTTAGATTTTGAGTTTGGGCTTTTGTCTTGGCCCAAACTAGGTGAGGGGTAGAATAGTTTTTTTACCCCAATAATAGACTTTTAGACTTATGTTTATGGTTTGGGACCTAAATTTTGATCGGGTGTTGTTTTGATATTGATAGTTCGGGGATCTGTCAGCCAGCATCCATGGATTTTCTATGCACTTCGGCATACAAGGCGAGTCACCTCACATTGTTTAGTGGGTCGAAGGCACCAATGTCGGCCTATGGGTATTATGTTAGGATGCCAATTATCTATGTGACTCTTACATGTGTATGTATTGGTATGTATGTTGGGCGGGGCCCGATGGTTATTCTGAATGCTAGTATCAGGTTATGCATATATGATTTGTATGTGGGAGGGGCTTGATGATTATGCAGTATGCTACTATCTTTGTGATTTTCGCATGTCTTTGAATTTTCTATGATTATATGGTTATATGTTTAGTGGGTGTGGCCCGTTAAGCAAGTGTGGGCGGGGCTCGTATCTTAGTGGGCGGGGCCCGTTATGTGATAAGTTATGTATGGTATGGGGTATCTTGGGGAACTCACTAATTTTTATGCTTACAGTTTTCAATTTATGTTTCAGATACTTTGGTTTTTCAAATGGAAGAGCACGGGATGATTGTAGAGCACACACCACATGTTTCTGAATTCTTTGATTTACTATGATTCGATGATGTTTTGCTAAATCTTAATTACCTTGGTTTTATGGAAATGATATGTATTAATGATTAATTAATATAAAAACAAAAATTTTATGTTATTATTAGTGGGGCGTTACAAACTATGCAAGGAATGCATAACCATATGTACCCATAGGTGAGATAGACATTCGGACAGATGATCCTACTCTAGAGCAACAACGAACTAACGAACATGCAAGAAAGCCCAGATCAAGAGTCCTCAGTCTAACCTACATGAATACATATAGTCCTTAAGGCATCCTTATGAGAAATGATAACCAAAACTAGTGGGCGGGAATCGATGTCTTTGACCAACGGGTATAGTGAGGAAAACTCACCTAAATCGAAGAATCCTAGAAACACTGCGACACGCTCCTCTTTCTGCACTACTTGCTCCCTCGAATCCACTAACATCAATAACAGGTAGAATCTTAATCAACATTCCAACACCCTCAGTTCTAACCAAAATTCAAACTTAGTCAAAAGTTAATGGTCAACGGTCAAAGAAAGTCAAAGTCCACATCAAGTCGTACTGCATCTCTATGCATGGTTTACGAGACTCAAACCTTGTACGTGTACCCCTTTGGTATGCCTAACGTACTCAGGTCATATCCAACATCTTCATTAAGAACTTATTGTCTTAAGACCTTTCCTCCAATGCTCAAATCTAATCCCAAATAATATCCTAAATCATAAAGTTTCCAACTTTATGATTTTGCATGGCTAGAAAGTGCCCAAAACCAAAACCCTAACTTTTGATAAGATGTTAAACTCCATAACCTATCCACGGTTGGAAGGAAAGGATCATGATTGAATTTTTATGGCTCTAAGCACACACAAAAACATCTGAAAACACTACTCATGAGGTCTAGAATAGCTCATACTCAACTATAGCAAGAATATGGGACAAAAATGACATAAAACCAAGAACTAACAAGATCTAACAAATCATTCACCAAGTTTAGAACTTTATACCTCCTGGATAAAGCTTGAGAGGTGCAAATCCCAGATCTACAATGCTTCAAGCTTTCCAAGCAACACTACCATTTTTTCTTCCTTCAAAAGCACCAAAAATCACACTTTTTGCTCACACGGCACAAATATGGGGTTAGGGTTTCAAGAGAGTTGTTTGGAGAGATGGAGGTTGAGAAAGGAAAGGCTTTATGGAAGTTAATGTGTTTACATAGGGCTCCAAATCTTGAATTTAGGGTTTAGGTTATGGTAGTGTACACCTTGTGTACCAAATGTTACGCCCTGCGCACATACCATATGCCCAACGTAGTGTCAAATTCTCTTTTCCAGCTCAACTTCAAACATGCATAAATTCTTCGTTTCAACTTTTCTATATATGCACGGAAAGGTGTTGAAAAGCCCCACAATCTTATCTTGTTACTTTGGAGTAAAAACATCTCGAACAAAAATCTTTAATTCATGCAAGAAACCCGGTCTATAATTTTCCCCTTTCCACCCTTCAATCCAACACACAATTCTAGGGTTAGATCTCACAACCAACATTATCACCTCCTACAAGGTCTATACTTAACTTTCTTAAGGCTCAAAGCCTTTACATGATCGAATTTCGGACCACAACCCTGAGTTAAGAGATGACTAGAAACCGAGTGTTACATAACTCCTTTTTGGTTGTTTTTCTTTCAAACTCTTGCAAGCTGATCTTTCGTGGGAGTAAACTAGTTATGTTGTTCAAATTTTAAGGCTTCCGTTTGCCAAATTTCTTGAGTTTTTTAAACTATTTTCAATAAAACGCCAAAATTGGTATCAAAGTCATCTTGCAAACATGGTTAGAATTTATGATTATTAGGATAATCTTGGTTTTGGAACATATAGATAGCTTATTTCTGTTAGAAAACAAGTTCATATATATTTTCTATGACAACTTTGTAATTGCTTTTTTGTGAAAAAAGTTTTCATGTACATTTTGTTATTAAAGTTGTTTTATAAAAACAAAAGTTATTTTATATGCTACATATATTTTAGAGTGCATAAACAAGTCATGGGCTTTATTGTGTTGTTGTTTGTGTTGATTTATTAAAATGGTTGTAATATTCTTTTATTAGGCTTAAACTTGTAGAAACCACGGTTGAAAAAGTAAAACATTATTGAATAATCAAAATTGGATTAACGAATAAAAGATTTGCAAAAAAAAAAAATTATTTACAAAAATATAAGCTTTGTCTGAAGTTTATAATGAACACTTAAAATTAATATATACACTCTCATTAATATCCGTTCCGTAGATATTTGATAAATTCAGGAGTTTGTAGAATGCAATATAAATTTATATGGAATAAAAAAATACAATCAATATGTAAATAGTTAAATATGTATTTCCGCAACAATGTTTTAGTGTTTTACCTTGTTATTCAAAATTGTTTCAATCTTTTGCCCATTTATAGAACAAGTATTATATGCTTTGCATTTAGGAGTTTTTTTTAACAGTCATCACGTGCAAATCATGACTAACCAAATACTTCTAGTTATTGTAATTTATCCTATTTGTTACGGACAGCGATTGCTTCTTTGACTAAAAATAAAAGTATGTTGTTGATTTTGAGTAAAAAAGTAGTATATTACAATTTTGAGTTAGAAATGCGGTATGTAACTTATGGTTTAATGTACGAGTTTTGTGTTTTGTGGGTTTAGGGCTTAAAGGGTGGCAAGGATACAATTTACCTTTTTTAACAAATCATAAAAATCATTTTAGCAAACATTTTGTTAAAACTGACGTCGAGTTATATGCTTTTCGATTTTAACTAATTGGTGGTTGTAAGAACCTATTTAAATATGATTGACTAAGTAATTGTATCATTATACATTTTTCTAATTGACGTCATGGGGAACAATGCAATAAAATCAGATATTAATTAGTTTCATTCGATTTAAGATTTAAGATTAAGTAATTCAATATATATGAAAAGTTACTAAAAAAAGTCTCGTACAAAACCAATAAAACCTGGTTCAGTAAAAAACCGGAATGCTGAGCTGATTAAATCACAAAAAAATAAATAAATAAATAAAATAAAAATAAAAAAATCGGATTTTCTTTAAAAAGATAATTACTTAGTTAGGCTCGGATAGAACTTCAACAATGGAAAGAAGTTTCGATAGATGGATGCCATCATGTTGGAGGCTCCATTCTCGTTGGAGGATGTCAAGAAGGTGGTATGGGCATGTGGTGGGGACAAAGCATCGGGCCCGGATGGATTGACATTTAAATTTTTAAAGAAATATTGGCCATGTATTTCTCGTGACGTGATGAGTTTTGTACAACACTTTGATGAATTTGGCACTTTAGGGAGGGGCTGCAACTCCTCTTGCATTTCACTTGCTCCTAAAGTCAAAGACCTAACTACTCTTGGCGACTACCGGCCAATCAGCCTCATTGGCTGTATGTATAAAATAATCTCCAAATTGTTCGCCACGAAGTTAAAGACTATGGTGGGAAAGGTGGTCGGAGAGGTCCAATCAACATATGTTGAGGGTAGAAGTATATCGGATGGACCGTTGATAGTAAATGACTTATTAGGGTGGGCAAAAAATATCAAGAAGAGGATTTTGTTGTTTAAGGTATAATTTAACAAAGCTTTTGACTCCATTAATTGGGAATAATTGGTCTCAATGCTCTCACAGATAGGTTTCAGGCTGAAATGGAGATCCTGGATTTGCGGATGCTTGTCCTCCTCAAAAGCTTCGGTAGTAATAAATTGTGCGCTGATCAAGGAGTTCAACATCACAAAAGGAGTGAGACAAGGGGACCCTCTCTCCCCTTTTTTTTTATAATAGCGATGGAGGGGTTAAACACAACGATGAAATCAGTAGTGAATAAGGGCATCTTCAAGGGTATTCAAGTGCCCGATAATGGACCTTTAATCTCTCACCTCTTTTATGCGGATGATGCGTTATTCATTGGTGCATGATCGAGATCTAACTTGAAGAATCTTGCTTATATCCTTAAATTTTCCCATGTATCCTTAGTTTTAAAAGTAAATTTTCACAGGTCCTGTTGGAGTATCCTTCAGTGAAACCTCATGATGGGCTCATATCTTAGGGTGTGAAACCAGCTTGCTCCCTTTTACCTACCTCGGGGTACCGATTGGTACCAACAAGAACTTGAAAAAGAATTGGAAACCAATAATTGATAAATTTCGTTCCAAACTATCGCGATGGAAACCTAAAACCCTTTCGTTCGGTAGGCGACTCACACTAATCAAGGTTGTTTTGGGTAATCTTAAAACATATTACATGTCACTTTTTAGGGCTCCTATCGGTGTTATAGTTGAACTGGAAAGGATAAGAAGGAAGTTCTTATGGGGCGGAAACAAAGAGAAGCAAAAAATACATTGGGTATCTTGGGAGAAAGTAATTGCCTCTAAGGAACTTTGGGGCCTAGGTGTAGGCTCTATACATGCTAAAATGTGGCATTGTTGGTAAAATGGTGGTGGTGAATCAAACACAAATCATCTTCATTATGGGCCAACGTAATTGGTGGTTTACACAATTTGAAAAACAAATCGTATGATCATCTAGCAAAAAAAAAATAGCACAAGTGTTTGGAAAAACATAGCTGGAACCAAAATAGACATTGAAGAGATGAGATTCAGATTTAATGACATTTTTAGTCAAATTGTCAAATCTGGGGATAATACACAATTTTGGCACGACACATGGGGAGGTTCTGAGGAGAAGTTAAAATTGCTATTCCTAAGGCTATCTGAATTTGAGAAGAAAAAATATTTTAGGGTGGTGGAAAGACTAAAACAGGGAGGTCTAAACTGGAGATGGAAATCATGTCCTGTTGTTGTTCGC
Source organism: Lactuca serriola (assembly GCF_051521515.1). Lineage (NCBI taxonomy): Eukaryota > Viridiplantae > Streptophyta > Magnoliopsida > Asterales > Asteraceae > Lactuca > Lactuca serriola. The sequence continues at coordinate 112,365,594 of NC_136409.1, read as the reverse complement.
TTTTCCTCTCAAGTGGGAATTATATCTTCTATCATCGACTCATTCAGACTCCAGTTGAGTGAAGACTGCATTTCATGCCTGCTAACATCTAATGGATTTTATAGAGTCAATTCCATAAGGAGAAAGTTAGATTTTATTTCCCCTATTAACAATAACCAAATTCAGATATCTTAGTGTAAACACACCCTGATAAAAAAATAAGCACTTTTACCTGGCGAGCTGCATTGGGACAGATTCCTACTACAATAGCTCTATCACAAAGAGGTATACACATTGATACATGTTACTGTAGCTCATGTATTGAAGGGTCTGAATGCGCAAATCACGTGCTGGTGCGTTGCCCCTATGCATTTTTAGTATGGAAGCACATCTTCTTGTGGTGTGGTATTAATTGGTCAGACTTCCAAAACATTGAAGAAACAATTCACTTTGCAGCCAATTGGGTTAGATACCCTAAGAAAAGGACGAGACTCACATCTATCTGCTACGGGACGTTATGGAATCTATGGAGAGCACATAATGATCGTCTATCTCAGGGGAGATTCGTCAACCCTAGTCGTGTGGTGGACAATATCAAGTCGTCGGTCTTTACATGGATTAAATATAGAGGTAGAGATTTGATGGATTTTAGTCATAAGAACATCCTATGTGCTCATACAAACCCTAATGCTTGGATCTAGGTTTCTCTGTTGTACATGCAATTTATCCAAGACTATAAACCCTAGATCTAGCATATGATAATCAATATAACATATAATTAGGGTTTAGATCATACCTTGATTGTTATGTAGCAATAACAATCTCAAATCCTCCTTGTAATGACTTTAGAAAGCTTAGAGTCACAAATGTCACTCCTCTAATGGTTCATAAACACCAATAGCAAGAGGATGAAGAGGATAAGAGAAGGAGGCTGCCCAAAACGTGTGGAAAGCCTAAGGATCTTGTTGACCACGTTTTTGGGTCATAAAGGTTCTATATATAGTGAGGCTATTAGGGTTATCTAACAAGGAAACCCTAATTTGGATGCTTAAGCCCTAAGCAACCCATGGACTCCTTTCCTTAAAGGCCTTGGACGATTTCTAATGGGTTTCCCCATAGAATTCGTCCACTCCTTAATGTAAGGCAATCCATAGCCCAAATTGCAATTATCTTATAATTACAATTCCAGTCCCTTAAGTTTAATTAATCTCTTTTAGTCACAAACTTAATTCTTATTAATTCTTGACTAATATTAATTAAACAATATGATTTCTCCTTTAATATATTATTTGTTGGATTAATGTCTAAGTCCATAACTATAATTGGTAAGACTTGACCCGACCCGGCATGGTCCATTTGGGTTGCATGGCATCATGCACTTGGATAGATTAAAATGTGAGAAATAACACTTAAGGTTTATTAATATATTATAAGTTCTAATATATTAATAAGATTATTTAATTAGTATTGGTCAATAATTAATTTAGAATTAATTATGTGATCGACAGAAGACTAATTAAATATATGGGTTGATTGTGTAAATCATCCATACTTATGTAGTGGGCTAATGCTCCATGGATTATCAAGTTGGGCTCAAACCCATTGGATGCTCCATGGATGCTCCACGGTGTATTTGAACCCATGGATCCAAGGAAATGGAAATCCATGACAATTAGGGTTTACCCTAATTGTAACAACTATATAAGCATCTTATTGATGTGAGAAATGGGCCACTAGATATGCATGGAGGGCAAGCCGATTCTTGAAGTGTTCTAATTTCTCTCTAAGTTATTCCAAGTGCTTATGGTGTTGTGTGAACCATTTGAGGTGTCACACTTGGGGCACTAGGCACTCAAGTTTCATGAAGACAAGCACCAACAAAAGGTATGTTATTCTAACTTGTGTTATTCAAAGTTTTGTATGCTATAATAGAACAATACCTTGGAAAGTTGATATTGCATGTATAATAGAGAAAACATAGATCCAAGGTACTTAGGGTTGCATGTACACTTAGGAGTGTTAGATTGCTCAAAACCCAACAGTGGTATCAGAGACTAGGCTTGTTTTCTTGTTGTACTTGCTTAAACTGCTTAAAAATCGACTTTTGGTGCTGTCTGCCCAGCAGACTCGTCGAGTCCATGAAGGGACTCGAGGATTCCAAGGCAAAATGTATCCAACTCGCCGAGTTTGTTCATGCACTCGACGAGTTGGACCCCCAGACAGGATATTTTCGAGTTTTGGTGCTGGAATTGGTCTAGAATCATTACCTTTGACTGTTTTGGTCTTACAAAACTTGTTTTGAATGTGGTAATGATTATGTTAAACCAATTTCAATGGTATAATAAAAGTTTCAAGTTTATATGTGTTCATGTTATTCTTGAAAATTGTTGATTATGGATGATCATGCTTATGAGTTTTGCTAGATCATAAGAATTGTGTGCAAATTGTTTGTTGATATAATTCATGATCTTGTTGAAAATTGTATGGAGTTCATAACTTGTCCTCAAGTTATGAATTTTCAAGAATTGTATGTTTCTTTGATTTATGAGTTAGTTTAGATTGATAATGAAAAAAATATGTTTTAGTTGTTTTCAATCCATATTAGTCTAAAAGAAGTTCATAAAATATGTTTTTGTAACTTGTCTTCAAGTTATGTGAAAAGTCATATTTATGAATCTTAAAAACTCATAAAAGTTTTGTAGGTTACATAAATGTAAGAGTTTTTTTCCATTAAGTAGTTTAATGACTCCATAACTTGTCCTCAAGTTATGGATGTTGAAGAGACACTTCTTTAAAGTGTTTTTTTAAAGAATAAGGGGTTACATTAAAATGAAGAGTGTTCATTTTAATGAACCATTAAACTCATAAGTTATGATTTAAAGAGTTTTGAAATAGTTTCAAAACTTGCCCTCAAGTTTTGGAATTTAAAAAGTTACTCCTCATGTATACTTTAATTCCAAATTGAACATTGAAATTTTAAAAAGTTTAAAATTCAACCCTTATACTATTATTATAATTTTAATTATATAGATATGTATAAGAGGAAGTCAATCTTACCGTTAGTAGGCCTCATTCACGAAGTCGGTCTATAAGGGGGGTATAAGGTTACTGCCTATAAAATGGCAGTTTAATGGGCGTCCACTCTCACCCACCGCTTCCTTAACTGGTGGAGGGTCGTTAGCCAAACGGGTAGGAATGGACTATAATTCTCCCTTCATTAAAAGTATAATGAAAAATACTAAGTAACTAAACACTTATAAATTCTCAATCTTAGTTACTTAGGAAAATGTGAAAAGGTGCTAGCCCATAAAATTACACTTTGTACCTTACCAAGTCGTTAGTGGACCGTGTGTGGTTAACCGGCACACTAACATGGACTAGTAAGAGTGTCAAAGGGTAACTTGACTTTATTATAGATCGGTGGAGCGTGTGTGGTTAACCGGCACATCGATTAGGTAATATTGTTAACGGTACCAAGTCAATTTGTATGGTTATTCACACCTTGTTTGTGATCCTCGGCATCCCAGTCACAAATTTGAGAGGGCACAATCGAGATTCAAACATGTCATTGAAAAGTTCAATGTATCTCAAAAGATCTAGGAGTTTCAAAACCAATAAAACCTAATAATAAAATATTTCGTTTTCATGGTGGAAATTGGTAAATCGTCATTTACCTACCTTCAACTATTTTATAATTTGGATTACGGCATCCCTCTTCTAGTTATAAATAGGTTGTTGGGTCCTAGCCTTAATATTTCATATTGGGTGTTATATTAAGGACTTTAGATCAACTAACTTGAATTTCTCCCATTATATATGTCTAGTTTAGACAGCTATGGTCTTCCCAAATCTTTAGGAACAAGCTTCCTAATGAAGATGATATCCCAAATGGCAATCAAGGTGAAAGATCAATCGCTTTGTTGGGCATTTGTGGGACTAGAAATCATACTTCACTTCATCCACCTCCTCCAATAAATCTCCCTATTCCACAAGTTTTAGGACTTGATAAGTTCTAAGTCACTCAATCCCTATTTGCAAGCAAAGTCTATATGTGCTTAGATCTTGGGGATTAAGCCACATATTGACAAGTCGGGAGAGTCGGGTGTCGAAGTCTCGAGGTAGCTGGCTGCTGACTTGGTTCTTCAGTCACTCCCTGATGACAGGTCACGACAAAGACCCTTAATGATCTTACGTATTTTCTTGATGATGCTAAATCAGCAGTGATTTGGAGCATTAGTAAAGCAAATTGGATTGGAAGATCTACTTTCCAAACCTATTTGGACATTGAAAATGGTGACATTGGAGGTCCAGGAAAAACTTTCTCTTCCCAATGGAAAGGGATCAGCCATAGTCAACTCGGTTGACCAAATGGTAAATAGAAAGGTTAAGTCTATGATAGTCCCATGTACTGTTTCCAAAGAGTCCATGAGATTCTGTTGCTAAAGGAAAGACATTGGTTGCGAAGCTGCTAAATTTACCTGAAACATCTTAAGGATGGTAAAGTCAATAGGTTTGACTCTACTTCAGGTAAAGTCCATTGTCTAACTCTATTAAGTTTCTATTCTGAGATTCTTATTGCATAATGTGACGAGGTCACATGATGATGTTTTAAGAATCAAAGAAAAGGTGAAGAAACTTAAAGGAAGTATATGCTGATTCTGATCGCGAAGATGGATTTCGATCGCGTAGTTCGGTGATCAGAATTTTGAGTTGTTACTTAAGAGTTATGATATATTGCTTAGGAATAAATAACAACAAGTTTTCCATATGGATTGTAAGGATAAATTTTTCCGCAAAGTTTTAAAATAAAAGAAAAATGGTTTTGATTTTATTTATTTTAAGTATCCTTACAATGGCATTTGTGAAAAATTGTTGATTATATGTTTCCATTGATAAGCAATATGGGTAAATGGATTTGATTCTTTCATTAGTGGAAGTGTCATAATTTACCAAATAAGGAAAGATTCTCATGACCCGAGTTTCAGATGGATAGAAACTTGGAATCATGCAACTTGTATTGTATGATCATGAGAATTTTTTATATATTTGGGAAATTAAGTCTAATTCCTTGTTCACATGTATATGTGAATCAAGTGAAGGACAAAGGGATCGGATACACTTGGGTGTGCGCTGATCAAGTCCACCACAAAGTTGATAAGATTATTCATTATGATTTACTAAAGTTTAGTAAATATGGTTATACTTACAAGTTTAAATATAGTTCTGGATCATTGGAGAAGTTTCAATGATAGACATAATGAGTAAGAAGAATCAAATAAGGCAGAAAGATAAAAGTTTCTCTAATCTGAAGAGATGGGAGAGTACTTGAGTATCTTCTTTTATGATTATCTTAGTGATTATGAAACCATGTCACAATTGATCCTCTAAGGACACCTTAGTTCATTTTGTTTGGCTAAGGAGAGGAATCGTGAATTGTTGAAATGGTTAGATCAAAAGATAAATTATACTTCATTCCAAAATTAAATCTTAGAGTCATACTCCAAGATTAAGCCTTGAGTGACATAATCTTAAGAAAGGTTTAAAACACTTGTTAAATGTAAAGTAAAATGTGTTCTTACTCTTGTACATTTGAAATTGGTAAGTTGTGATGTTTTGGATAAAACAAAGACCAACTAAGACCAATTGTGAGAAGTGTTTAACTTGATAAGAATCTGCACTAACTCTTGAATATTCGTTTTTTTCAAGGAATGGTTCTTGACAAAGAGAATCTTATATGTCAAGAGGTCAGTGGGAGTCTTAAAAGGATCTTAAGATAGATTCAAGAACTAATCAAGAGTTTTGTTAATCACTAGACCACGACTTGAGGTTTGTAACCTATCGTGTTGACATATTCTGTGCCCATTCCAGTTAAAGTTGGTTTTGCATTGGAGTTCTGAGAGTTCTCAACTGGTTGCATAACAACTTGGAAGCAATGGCGGGCCCTTGTGCTACCAGGTGGCAAGAAATTAAGACTGAACAAGTTCAGTCCATATGAATTTGGATTTGTCATTAACCTTTTCGTGTGATTATGGTTATGTCAAATTCACATGGATAAGAACACATATACCATCAAAATCTAAGTGTCATAAGGTTTCTCTCCGATTCATGAAAATGATGGTGAGGAAACTCTTTCACTAAGTAGATTTAAGTGGATAGCAAGTGTGAAGTTTGCATTCTCATGTCGTTAGTGGAGCGTGTGTGGTTAACCGGCACACTAACTAATGAGAATGGCAAAGGTTTAGACTCACATGTGAGCTATCTAAGGAAAGGTTTAGACTCCAGGTGTATGATTTGATAAAGTCTTATCAAGGCAATCTAGTATCAGAAATCTGACTGATTTCTAGGTACATGTCAAAGCTAGTGGGAGCATAAAGTGTTATGCTAGTTAGATAATAATCATTATGCTAGTGGGGGCATGATGATTATGTTGCAAGTTAGCAATGTTAATTATAGAAAACAAAAGTTTCAACTCGCTTTGAAAAAGTTGTTTTACTATAATTAATGGAGAGAAATTTATACTTCATTCCAATTCTACAAGCTTAGATTGAGATTTTGATCATCTTTAGTCAAGAATATATATGAATGTTATGTTGGAATGGTTCAACATAACGAATTTCTATATATGTTGCTTTCTCAAAATTCGATTATGATTACGACATCCCTCTTCATAGTTCAAATTATGAGAACATGGCAAATAAAAATTTTATAGCATGAATCGTATCCCATATGCTTCGGATATAGGATCGGTTGCATGTGTTATAATATTCATCCATTCTAAATTTTCCTAATGCTTAGGGCGTTAAGAAAGGAAAATGGATTAGAATTGGATATGACTAAGATTAAGAAAATGTCGAGAACAATTTGGAGTTTTCCAAAGTTTGGTTACTCATGGACAATTGGAAGTATAGAGTAAGGATCACATTGACATATTTTGGAAAGAGGCAACTCTTGTTCAAAAGTGATGGTCAAGATGGGAATATAGAATTGTTTCCATAGGTGGAAGTTATTCTTTGAATCTGTGTAAGATTAAAGAACTTAATGCAAAGAAGGATGTTCAAAGGAATGTACTTTGAATTTAAGACTTCATCTCCATGGAATTGCTTTCCATTGGAATACTTTGTAATGTTTGTTGCCAAGTCTCTGTGACTTGTGTGAATATCATTACAAGAGGATCATTGCATAGATTACGGTAAATGACAAGAACTTGGTATTCTTACATTTACAATAAGGATTGGGATTGTGAAATGAGAATCATTGAGGTCATGTTCAATTGATATACATTTCACAAAGAGATGACCATATGTAAACATAGTGTACATACTTGGAGTATGGCATAGCTATTGTTTAGAGAAACATAGTATGCATGCTTGGAGCATGGCATCACTACTGTTTCAATTCAAGTATTAAGTTGATTAATCGAAACATGAATAATGAGTGATCAATATGGTGCTTAGATAAAAAGGTGTTTTATTTACGCTCAAAGTGTTGAGGCCATATAGGACTAGTATTATTTTGTGTTTCACTTTGCATGTTTTGACTTCCAGAATAACTAGGTCATTCTCCCGAATGACCAAGTTATTCAAACCATCCACAGTCAATCATATGTTGGAAGTAGATATGAATCAAGACTGTCGTGAATTTGGCTTGTATGATTTGTCTAAAGTGTTTTAGACAATGCAATAGTTGCTAGAACATTCATGAGTACTCATAATGGCTGAGTATTGGATTCAACCCACGCTTATTTGGATTCACTTCATGGATTTTATCACGAGTGAATCATGAGACGATAATATCTTATATTCTTCAAACCTAGAGAAATGAGTTGTTGACTACGAGTTGGTTATACATTGATTGCACATAAACGCATTGGTAACTCGATGTTATAAAACATGCCTTTGTGTATGATTCAACAAATAGTTAGTACAAGCATATGAGTCAAAGTTTATCCATTCCTTTTACCTTCGGGATAAAAGCGATATCTGGGGGCCCCTCGATGATTAAGTGATGACAAAAGTAAGTGCTCGGTTGGGCCTGGACTGATTTGATTTGTTCAATTAGTCAGTCATCATAAATCAGAAAACGGGAAACAACAAATGGATAGAGAGAATGATTATAATCCATGTCTCAGTCCATATGATATCTAGAATGGAGGAATATATGATCCCTTATCTAATGGACAAGTCATTGACAAAGGTCAGAGTTCATCTACAAGGTCAGAGTTCGACAGAAGCTTTTGAGAGCTACGATTGCTAGTCGGGTTATGAAGTCATACTTGCAATAATAGTTTTAGACTTATCCAAGTGGGAGATTGTTGGATTAATGTCTAAGTCCATAACTATAATTGGTAAGACTTGACCCGACCCGACATGGTCCATTTGGGTTGCATGGCATCATGCACTTGGATAGACTAAAATGAGAGAAATAACACTTAAGGTTTATTAATATATTATAAGTTCTAATATATTAATAATATTATTTAATTAGTATTGGTCAATAATTAATTTAGAATTAATTATGTGATCAAAAGAAGACTAATTAAATATATGGGTTGATTGTGTAAATCATCCATACTTATATAGTGGGCTAATGCTCCATGGATTATCAAGTTGGGCTCAAACCCATTGGATGCTCCATGGATGCTCCATGGTGTATTTGAACCCATGGATCCAAGGAAATGGAAAGCCATGACAATTAGGGTTTACCCTAATTGTAACAACTATATAAGCATCTTATTGATGTGAGAAATGGGCCACTAGATATGCATGGAGGGCAAGCCGATTCTTGAAGTGTTCTAATTTCTCTCTAAGTTATTCCATGTGCTTATGGTGTTGTGTGAACCATTTTAGGTGTCACACTTGGGGCATTAGGCACTCAAGCTTCATGAAGACAAGCACCAACAAAAGGTATGTTATTCTAACTTGTGTTATTCAAAGTTTTGTATGCTAGAATAGAACAATACCTTGGAAAGTTGATATTGCATGTATAATAGAGAAAACATAGATCCAAGGTATTTAGGGTTGCATGTACACTTAGGAGTGTTAGATTGCTCAAAACCCAACATTATTATCATAATATATTAATAAATCATATTTAATCCTTTCTCTCCATAATTCATCCTATCAAGTTGCTTTGGTGAAGGCAACCCAAAAGGACCATGCACCATCGGGTCAAGTACATACCAAAATAGTTATGGACTTAGACACTAATCCAACAGTCTCCCACTTGGATAAGTCTAATAACTATTTTGCGTATGACTTCAGATCCTAATCTGCAATCGTAGCTTTCTAAAGCCGCTGTCAACTCTGATCCTATCAGATACGCGTGTCCTTTAGATAAGGGATCATATATTCCTCCACTCTAGATATCGTAAGAAATGATTTCTAATCATTCTCTTTGTACTATTTCTCGACTTCCGATTTATGACGACTGACTAAATGAACAAATCAAATTAGCCCTAGCCCGGCCGAGCATTTACATTTGTCATCACTAAATCATCGAGTGGCCCAAAGATATCGCTTTTATCCTTCTTTGGATAAAAGGAAAGGATAAACTTTGATTCAATGATCGCTTGTAGTCACTCACCGAATCACACACAACAATATGTTTTATGACACCAAGTTACTGGTGCGTTTACATATTATCAATGTGCGACCGATTTGCAAGATACAACTCACACATCTCGGTTTCAAGAATATAAAATATTATCGTCTCACCAATCACTTGTGATACAATTCATGGAGTGATCCAAGTGAGCATGGGTTTAATCCAATGCTCAAATCACATTCATAAGCACTCATAAACATTGCAGCAAACATTTGCTTATGTCTAATGCTCTTTAGACAATCCACACACCAATTCACGACAGTCTTTATTCATACCTACTTCCAACATATGAACAACTGTGGCTCGTTCGAATAATTTGACTGTTCTAAACAAATTAAATTATTCAGGAAGTCAAAACATGCAAAGTGAAACACAAGAATAATACTAATCCCATTTGGCCTCAAACCTTTGAGCATAAATAAAACACCTTTTATTTATCACCATATCGATTACTCATTATTTGTTGTTTCGGGTAATCAACTTCTTACTTGAATTATTACACTTGTCCCATGCTCTTATCATGCACACAATGTTTACCTATGGTTCTTACTTTGTGAAATAGATCAAATGAACACATTTCCAATCATACCCATTTCACAACTCCAAATCCTTTTTCATAAGTGAAAGAATATCAAATTCTTGCCACTTATAGAATTTGTTAGATTCTAACATTTTATGCAATGATCCTTTTCGTAATGTCATAGCGCAAAAAGTCACAAAGACTATTGCCAACGATGTTACAAGGCCCTCTATCGGATATTGTTACAATACAATTCCTTAGATATGATGTCTCTCACTCAAAGTACATTCCTTTGAACATCCTTTTGCATAAAAGTTTCTAATCTAGACATAGATTTTCATATCCAATTCCCAATATGGACACGTTTTCATATTTTCCATATGACAACTCATTTTTAATAGAATCTTATCTATAAATAATAATGTCGATATGTTCCATCCAATACTATACTTCCAACTACTCACAAGCGACCAATCCTCGGCGAACTTTGGATTGTCCTTTGATAGTTGTTTAATTATCTTAGTCAAAACCGATTCTTGTCCTTTTCCCTCTAAATGCACTAGACATTTGAAAAAATTTAGAATGCTCAAATATTATAGCATTTGCAATCAATCCTATACCCGAAACGTACGGGAAATGATGCATAATGTTTTACATAAAGATTTGATACTTTATCAATCTTCTGCCATAATATTTTATGTGCTACGTTCTCAAAATTCAAACTATGAAGAGGAATGTCGTAATCATAATCGAATTTTTAAGAACGCACTATGTTTCCTTGACTAAATTATTAACATTCCACAACCTAAGCCTTTAGATTTGAAATGAAGCATAATATTCTCTCCCTTAATTATAGCAAAACAACTTTTCAACTCTTGCAACTATGCAAAGTATAACTATTGTTTTCTATAATTAATATTGCTAACTTGCAATACTTTCCATAATAATCATACAATCATAACATTTATGCTCCCACTATCATGATTATTATTATAAACATAACACTTATGCTCCCACTAGCTTTGACATGTATTCAGAAACCAGCTTAACTTCCAGAAAAACAATACTTGTTGAATTTCTTAAGTTCATGTTTCTAATACCTAACGCTTTGATAATCCTTTATCTAAGCTTATACACCTTTCCTTTAGATAGCTCATATGTGTGTCTAAACAATTCAGACTAATTGCCAAATCTCACAATTCGAATCATGGAAAGGGATACCGTAACCATAATCGAATTCGAGAATACAATTTTCACAATCACTATCCTTTTAAAATCTTTCTTAGTGAAAGCATTTCCTCACATTCATTTTCATGAAGAAGGTAATCTTATGACACTTAGATTTTAATGGTGTATGTGTTCCCATCCATGTAAATTTGTCAAAACCAAGGTTTACGACAAATTCATACTCATATGGACCGAACTTTATTAATCTTGATTTCTTGCCTTATGGTAGAACAGCTGCCCACCATGTCTTCCAAGTAATTAAGCAGCTCACCTTTTCCTATCAATGTACTTTTCATTGATCAAGGTGCCTGCCTTTTATGCATTCAAATGAGAACTCATAGAATTCACATGCATAATTAACTCAATTGGAATGGCACAGAAACAAAATAGTGTCAACACGATAGGTTGTAAACCTCAACTCATGTGCTAGTGATAATCAATAAGGTTTATTTTGATTTGTTTTTGAAACCTTTCAAGACCATTAAGACTCCTACTGACTCCTTGACATATAAGATTCTTTTGCCAATAAACATTTCTTGACAAACAAATATTCAAGAGTTAGTGTAGTTTTTATCAAAACACTTCATAAATTGGTCCTAGTTGGTCTTTGTCTTATCCAAGACATCACAACTTTCCACATTTGATGAATACTTTTCACTCAATGTCACAATCTTAACTCTAAGACTTGTTTTGGAACGAAGTATGATTGACTTCTTGATTTAACCATTTCCTCAATTCTTGATTCCTCTTCTTAGACATGCAATTGTACTAAGACTCACTTAGAGGATCAGTTGAGATATGGTTCTTAATCATTAAGACCTATCATAAAGCATAAAAGGTACTCTCCCTTCTTCTTAGAATGGAGAAACTTTTATCTTTCTGCCTACTTGATTCTTCTTATTCGTTCTGCTATTGATTTAAACTTTTTCAATCAATTCAGAATTACACTTAATCTTATAAGTATAATCATATTTACTAAACCTTTAGTAAATCATGACGAATATCTTTGTTACTCTTATGGTGGACTTGATCATCACGCAACTTTGTGTACTCGATCTTCTAGTTCTTCACTTGACACTTTGTCAATGAATTAGTCTAATTTCCAAATATGAAATTTCACATTCATCGTGCAACCAAGTTGCATGATTCCAAGTTTCTCTCTAATTGAAACTTGGGCGATGAGAAACTCTTCCTATTTGGTAAAGTCTCGACATTTCCACAAATAATTAAGAATCAAATCCATTATTGCTAATAACATAAACATTCAAACATCAATTTTTCATACATGTCATTGCAAGGATGAATAAATAATATAAAATCAAATTTGTTTTATTGCGGAAAAAATTTGTCCTTACAATGCAATTCATTGAAAAACTATGCTAATACATATTTCTTAGCAATCTAATTCTAACTCTAAGTAGTAGCACAAGAATCTAAACTTCAAGTAATGCGATCGAAATCCATTTCTTCACGGTTAGATTCTGCTCACTTCTTCCCTTAAGCTTACTTTCTTTTCTTCGATCCTACAAAACATCAATTGTAATCTTATCACATTATGTATTAAGAATCTAGAATAGGAGCTTAAAAGAGTCAGTCAATGGATTTTACCTAAAGCAGAGCCATACGTTTTGACTCTCCCATCTCTTAGATCTCTTAGGTAAATAGGGCAGCTTCGTCTCCAATGCGCCTTCTCTTGGCAATAAAAACAAATTGACTCTTTTGGAATAGGACATGGAACTACTTCAGACATTGCCTCTCTCTTATGATCAAACTTTTCGATCATAGCATGTCTTTCGTTGCCATTGTCTATATCCATAGAGGTCTTGAAGGCAGATTCACCAATCAACTTTGCTTTTCTATTGCGCCAAACCATTGTTGATTCAGCAGCAATAAGCATATAGGTGAGATCTATAAGGGTCATGTCACAGTTCATCATATAGTACTCTCTTACGAACTCACTATACGAGTTAGGAAGTGACTGAAGAACCCAATCAACAGCCATCTCCTCACAGACAACACATCCCAACATTCTTAACCTATCAATGTGTGACTTCATCCCTAGGACGTGTGCACACACCGACTTTCCTTCTTCATGTTTACTTGCCAAAAGGGCTTGAGTGAGCTTGAACTTTTCAAGCCTTCGAACGTGTGGGTTAGGGAGAATAATTGGAGGAGGTGGAGGAAGAGAAGCATGATCTCTTGTTCCTCAATCGAATCGTGGGATATCATCTTTATGTGGAAAGATTGTTCCACGGGATTTGGGAAGACCATAGTTGTCATACTTTGACATCTACAAAACGGGAGAAAACGAATTCGAGTTAGTTGATTGATTGAGTCCTTAGTAAATGACCCAAATGAGATACTAAGGCTAGGACCCAACACAATACGCTACAACCTAGAAAAGGGATGCCATAATCTAGTTGCAGAATATTTGAAGGTAAGTGAATGACGATTCACTAATTTCCACCATGAAAAACGAAAAAGAAATTTAAGTTTTAAATCTATGAAAACTCCTAGATCCTTTGAGATTCATTGAACATTTCAATGTCATGTTTAAATCTCGATATGCCCCTCTAGTTTGTGACTGGGATGCTGAGGATCACAAAGCGGGTGTGAATAACCATGCAAACTTACATGGTGCCCTCACATGTTACGGTCACCTATTCGATGTGCCGGTAAACCACACACGCTCCACCGAACTATGACAAACATTGAGTCACCCTTTGCTACCTCTGCTTAGAACCATTCAGTGTGCCGGTAAACCACACACGCTCCACTAACGTCTTCGCAAGGGCACAAAGTGTAATTTCATTGAATTGCATCAATTCACTTTTGCCTAAGTAACTAAGATTGGGAATTTGTAAAACATTTAGTTACTTTTGTACTTCATTATACTTATAATGGAAGGTTTTTTCCTATCCTACCCGTTCGGCTAACGACCCTCCATTAGTCAAGAGTGCAGTGGGTAAGAGTGGATACCCATTCAATCGCCATTTTATAGGCAATTCCTTTAAACACCCCTTATAGACCAGCTTCGTGAATGAGGCCTACTAACAGTAAGACTGACTTTTACTCATACATATATATAATGTTAGACTTTTAATGTTATATATAGTATAGGGTGTATTTTACACTTTTAAAATACTAGGAGGTCAAATTTAACAATTATACTTTTAATTCAATTAAATTGTAAGCCTAAACTTTTATGGATTTATTAAACCTCTTTTAATTATACACATTAATTAATTAATAAAACCATAAGGGTGTGATTTGAACTTTTCAAAACAATACTAGGGTTTTAGAATTTAACATTCTTAATTAAACCTTTAATCAAAATTTAAATTCCAAAACTTGAGGACAAGTTTAGAATTTAAATATACATCAAAATTAAACTTTTAATCAAAATTTAAATTCCAAAACTTGAGGGCAAGTTTTGAAACCTTTTTCAAAACATTAGGGTTTCAACTATTTAAATTTTAAAACTAAACTTTTTGAGTTTAAATTTAAACTATAAAACCTAAAGGGGAAAAATTGAAGCTTTTCATAACACAAGGATCAAATAACAAATAATATAAATTAAACAATTAATTTTGTCATTATCTATATTTGACCTAATTTTCAATTACATGCAAAATAAGTTACCCAATTAATACAAATAATCAACTTTAATCATATAAGAAAGTTATTATCTAATTAATTGGTAATTATCTTGTGTTTTGGCAAGGATATTCATTAAGAAACAATAAAATTCGTATTTAATAGGTTTAAAACGAATATTGTAATAATCCTTAAGCAAAACAGCAACAAAATCCGAGATATCCTCTGTCTGACGCTCCGACTCGCCGAGTGACACTTTGGAACTCGCCGAGTAGGGCTGACTCGCCGAGTCCAGGTAGTGACTCGCCGAGTCAGGTTGAACAGAAGGCCAAAAAATGATATCCAGCTACATAATGCATCAATACAATAGAAACCAATCTAGGCTCTGATACCACTGATGGGTTTTAGTCATAAGAACATCCTATGTGCTCATACAAACCCTAATGCTTGGATCTAGGTTTCTCTATTGTACATGCAATTTATCCAAGACTATAAACCCTAGATCTAGCATATGATAATCAATATAACATATAATTAGGGTTTAGATCATACATTGATTGTTATGTTGCAATAACAATCTCAAATCCTCCTTGTGATGAATTTAGAAAGCTTAGAGTCACAAATGTCACTGCTCTAATGGTTCACAAACACCAAGAGCAAGAGGATGAAGAGGAGAAGAGAAGGAGGCTGCCCAAAACGTGTGGAAACCCTAAGGATCTTGTTCACCACGTTTTTGGGGCATAAGGGTTCTATATATAGTGAGGCTATTAGGGTTATCTAACAAGAAAACCCTAATTTGGATGCTTAAGCCCTAAGCAACCCATGGACTTCATTCCTTAAAGGCCTTGGAGGATTTCTAATGGGTTTCCCCATAGAATTCGTCTACTCCTTAATGTAAGGCAATGCATAGCCCAAATTGCAATTATCTTATAGTTACAATTTCAGTCCCTTAAGTTTAATTAATCTCTTTTAGTCACAAACTTAATTCTTATTAATTCTTGACTAATATTAATTAAACAATATGATTTCTCCTTTAATATATTATTCTCATAATATATTAATAAATCATATTTAATCCTTTCTCTCCATAATTCATCCTATCAAGTTGCTTTGGTGAACGCAACCCAAAAGGACCATGCACCATCCGGTCAAATACATACCAAAATAGTTATGGACTTAGACACTAATCCAACAAGGTTGTCCATGTAACTGAGAGGAATTCACTATCAACCCATTTTCTTTTTAATCTTCAATTTGAATGTTTTGCTTGTTTCTTGCTCCCATCTAGCTAATTGCTAGTTTGGGTGAGCCTTTATAATGTTGGCCGTTTCCAAAATATATATATATATATATATATATATATATATATATATATGAAAAGTTACTAAATTATGGTTTTTGTTTTCTAAATTCTCATGAGATTCAAAGCGTATAATAGTAACTGTTGGGCTGAAGATTGCGTCTTTTGGGCTCGATAGTATTAGTTGTTTTGTATTCCGGTTTGGGCCTGTCCAAACCGAGAGCCTTTTATGCTTTGTATATAAGTTAATGCTTGCATGCATATTAGGTTAACGATTTAGAGATTAACGAAATAGCGATTCATCTAAAGTACAACAGGTTTCTTTAATCGTTCTTGTAACCTATCAATCCTCTACAGTTGATGTTCTTAATCGAGCTCTTCTGAGGATTTTGTTTAATCATTCGACACGTTTGATTCAATCTTGTCTTGTTCTTATTATTGCGTTCATACAGTTTTATATTTACATACTTGTTCAAGATCTAATCGATCTTCATAGATTAAAGGTTGTTTTAATCGCATCAATTGGTATCAGAGCAGGAGGCTGTGTAATCGATACACATCTTTTCTGTGAAAAAGATTTCCATTAGGGTTTTTCCGCAATTATCAATATTTATTGAGCCGTCATCTCTTTATTGACGTATCTTGATATTTATTATTTTGCCCTAATCTGCTTTATTACAAGTCTGATCTTTGAACAGGTTTTTACGATCATAATGGACGCGACGCAATCAAACCCTATTAATATTTCCAACAGCATCGGTTCGACGACAAAGATTCCAATCTTATACACCCATGACAATGAAGTATGGGCGCATCACTTTGAAGACTACGTGATTGGATCGGAGGATAATGGGTACCTCATATGGGAAGCCATCATCAATGGACCGTTCTCTCATTCTGCAACGTCCAGAATCATTAAGACACAAAAGGAGTACAATGATCTGCTAAAGGACGTGAAGGATATTGCACAAGATGAAAAAGACAAATTCCAGTGCAATATTAAGGCGTTAAGGTTGATCAGATTCGCCCTTCAGTCCGACACATTCAGATTGGTCAGCTCATGCACGACGGCAAAGGAAGATTGGGATAGACTTCGTGAACTGTATTCTACAGACGAAGATCTTGAACATTCTATCCAAACTTTGCTTTTATCTGAGTTTCGAGAATTCAGGCAAGGGGCCGAAGAAACGGTGACCCAGACGTTTGATCGCTTCAATCATCTTCTCAGCAAGATGATCAAACACGATATTGAAAGGAAGCTTATCGAACAGAAGGTTACGTTCTTGAACGGACTGAGGTCTGAATGGAGAGCAGTGGTTTCCACAGTCAAAGCCCATGAGCAGTTTAAATCATACTCTTTGGCGAAACTGGTGGGCATTCTCAAGTCCCAAGAGAAAATTGTGCTGCAAGAGAAGAACGTCGTTTCTAGTCTTGGTTCGTTGGCCCTCCTATCTAAAAGTAAAGCAGTAATGGAGGATGAAGACCTCAACTTGGAGGAGTATGACCTCACATCTGAGGATTACGCCATGATGGTGTCCAATCCCAAGAGGTTCATAAAGAAGAGATTCCCCAGCAACAAAAACCGAAACTGGCAGGGGAGTTACAGCTCTGAAAAAGTGAACAATGAACCGAAGGCTGAGGAGCCCAAGAAGGAACCGAAGGTTGATGGCGATTCCGGAGTAAGCTGTTTCTACTGTGGTGGGAAAAACCACTATGCTAAGGACTGTGTTCTTAAGAAGATGGCTGAAAAGGATGATGGAAATGATGAGGAAGCTGTGTTGCAGAAGAGACTGGATGAGTTGAGAAAGAAGAAGTCTACCACTAACCCTTCTATTAATGCTCTTATTGTGCAGGGTTCGGTGAATGATGACGAGTTCGGTAGCACGGAAGTTTGGTCTACCGACTCAGAAGACGATGAAGTGAGGAAGCCTACCCATGGAAAGGCTTATGTGGCTAAGGAGGAAAGCAGTGGAGGAAGATGCTTCATGGTGACTGACGTATCTCAAATGAGGGGATACAACACCGATGGAGGAAGCGATGGACCGAAGGTACATGAGGACATGTGCTTTACGGCCAAACCTCTCAGCCAGCAGTTCAATGAGCTCGATGAACTGATAAAGAAGGTACAATCTGTTTTTATTTCATCTAAAGTACCACCATCCTCTTATGAGAAAGAACTAAAAAACGTTAATACAAGAATTTCTCATCTAGATAGTAGCTTAACTCAAACTCGAGTCACCAATTCTAACCTAACTGATCAATTAAGCAAGGTGGCGTCGAAGAGCGAGGAGCGGAGAATGTGGATCGAGTTAAAGGAGTCGGAATTAGTTAAAGTTAAAGACGAAAACATCTATTTGCAAAGAGACAATTTAAAATTGTTAAAACAGCGAAATGTTTTTTGTTTAATTGCTAAACGTTTATATTCTAATATTACTCAGCTTCACTTAGATTGTGAAATAGGCCAAAAGATCCATCGTATGATTTTGCCCTTCCTAGAGTTTAAGGAGGATGAAATCGATGCCGAAGCCTACAATTGTGAGAGTGTGATATCGTCTGATGATGTCAATCCGACCTACATGTATGGACTGGACAAAATTGAGTCCTTCATTAAATCCAAAGACCACAAGGACATGCTTAAAAATCTTTTGGATGAAAATGACAGACTTAAACTGAGAACCGAAACCATGCAAAAATTTGACTCTTTAAATGCCAACGTAGGCTCAAAAAACAAAATTGATGTTGAAAATGCATATGAGCTTAACGAGGAAGAAAACATGAGTGAAATTTCTGTAGAGGACACGGTTGACTGCTCAGAATTTATTAAAAGTGAACCTGAAAACCACAAGAATCTTATTTCTGAAAATTCAGTGGAGTTCGCTCGATTGTCCCAACAAAAGTCCCCGATATTAGTTGAGAAAGCAGTTGTGTATCAAAAGGTCAGGACCACTCCGAATCAAGTTTACAAGGTGACTGGAGTAACTGAACATCAAACAGCCGAACTCACAGCTATTGTAAACGAAGACAATGCCGATGGCTGCGATGAGTACTTCTGGGAAGCTCCAATAGATAATGCAAACGAAACTGTTGGCTTATCTGAAAGAACCTCCTGGATGAGTAAAGGAAGATACATACCTGAACCCTTGAATAAGCCGGATAATTTCGATGAGCCAAGCACCAGTGGTACAAAAGATATTCCTCAGGGTGATGATTGTTCGGCAGAAGGAGACATTCCCTCTACTCCCTCAGCTCAAAGTGGGACTTCTACAGACATTTCCTCTACTCCCTCAGCTCAAAGTGGGACTTCTACAGACATTCCCTCTGCTCCCTCGGCTCAAAGTAAAACTCCTGCAGTTCAAAAGGAACCAGCCAAGGAGACACCGAAAACGAAAGCGAATGTTCATCATCAACCTAAGCAGATGAAGAATAGGAAGAGAGAAAGGAACCAAAGATACAGGAAGAACCTTTCTGAAAGGAAACAATTCTGGCAATCCCAGAATGCATACTTCTCACACCAAGACAAGAATCTGAAGTATGAAAACAATCCTGTAGGAAAGCCTGAAAGTCACAACAACAGAAAGCCAAGGTTCGGTTCTGAAAAAGACTTCAACCGAAACCAAAGGTTTGGTTCCAAGACCAACTCCAACCGAACGCAAAGGTTCGGTTCTGAAGTCAAAAGAGAACAAGACTCTAAGGTCAGTCCCTCCAATGATCAAAAGCAAAAGGGTCACCTAGAGTCTCCAGCCAGAAAGTCCTCTCAATCCAAATCCTCTCATTCTAATTCTTCTCGTTCTTCTAATTCTTCTACTTCCACCGATTCATCTCCATCTTGCTCTAAAGCTAATTCTGCTTGTTCTCAAAAATCTCATTCATCAGCTGAACAAAAGGGAAAGTAGAAGGTCAATGAATCCAAACCAGAATCTAAACCGAACACACCCAATCCTAACAAAATAAAAGTATTTACCATTAAAAAGAAAGATGAAACAACTCTCATAAAACGAACATATCTAGTTGACATCTCTCTTACTGTTCCCGTTCCCATGAAAAGCTCACGTGGACCCAAGAAACTTTGGGTTCCTAAATCTGCTTAATTTTTACAAGTTATAAGTGACGAGCAGTTTGACGAAGAATGGTACATCGATAGTGGCTGCTCGCGTCACATGACAGGGAGGAAAGAGGAGCTCAGGGAATACAGATCTCTTGCAAATGGTGGCAACGTCAAGTTTGGAAATAATTCTTTCGGCACCATAAAGGGATACGGGATGATAACAAATGGTGACTTTACTATAAGGAAGGTGGCTTACGTGGAAGGACTCCAACACAACCTCATCAGTGTATCTCAGCTTGTTGGAGGTACAGGTCTCAAAGTCTCATTCGATGATGAAGGTTCTGAAATCATAGAGAAAAGGACAAAGAAAGTGATTCTCAAGTCAGAGCAAAAGGGTGAAATGTTTCCTCTAAACATGAAACCCATCAAAGGAAACCCAGCCATATGCCTGTTATCAAAAGCTCAATCTGACGAAAGCTGGTTGTGGCACTGAAGACTCTCTCATCTCAATTTTAAAGATATCAACCGACTTGTTACTGGAGGTCATGTTAGGGGTCTTCCATTGCTCAAGTTCGACAGAGATCATTTGTGTGCTGCATGCGAAATGGGGAAGCAGAGTCGTCAAAGTCACCCATCTGTAATCAACACAAAAGTTGTTGAACCACTCGAATTACTTCATATCGATTTGTGTGGTCCTTCATCTATCGAAAGCATCGGTGGTAGCAAATATATTCTTGTTATTGTTGATGATTTTTCACGATTTACATGGGTGTTCTTTTTAAAGCTCAAATCTGAAGCGACTCAAAAGCTGAAAGTGTTTATCAAGCAAATTGAAGTACAGCTCAAGAAGATTGTTCGCAACATCAGGAGCGACAATGGTCTTGAATTCAAGAACAGGGAGTTTGAAGAGTTTCTTGCAGAAAAGGGAATTAGTCACAATTTCTCAGCTCCCTACACACCACAACAGAACGGAATAGTCGAAAGACGAAACCGATCTTTGTGTGAAGCTGCTCGAACTATGCTAAGTTTCGCTTCCTTACCTCTTTATTTTTGGGCTGACGCTATTTCTGCTGCTTGTTTTACACAGAACAGGTCCTATCTCAATAAGCGATTCACGCTCACACCATATGAGATAATAAACAACAGAAAGCCCAATGTGAAATTTTTCCATGTGTTCGGCTCAAGGTGTTTCATCTTTAACTCTAAAGAACACTGCAACAAGTTTGATGTCAAAGCCGACGAGGGAATTTTTCTGGGTTACTCTCTCACATCCAAGGCATACAGGGTCTTAAACAAGCGTTCAAGAAGGATTGAAGAGACATACTATGTGACCTTTGACGATAGCTATGTCAAGAAGCTACAGGCCAAAGAAGACACCGCTGGGGAAATCTTTCCTCAAACTGGCCAAGTCACAGTCTCGATCGCTAATTTATACGAGAAATTTTTGGAACTCTTTGACGAACCGGAAAAAGCTTCTCTCTCAGAAGCAGATGCAGCAGACAACAAAGTTGATCATATGAAGCGGATTGTCGAAGATGCTGCAAGAAGAATGCATGAAGGAGGATCGCCCACTGATGACTCTCCATACAAAAATGCTTCAGTCGAGGGGGAGACAAGTTCTCATGTCCAGGGGGAGCCAAGCTCACAAGTCCAGGGGGAGCCAAGTTCTACAACTTCAACCGAAGGTCCTTCACCAACCGAAGGTACTTCTCCAACCGAAGATGCCCCTCCAAACGAAGGTGCTTCAACGCCTGAAAGTCCAGCACCACAAGAAACCCCTAAACCTCATGTTTCTCAAAGCTCATCAATTGAGGGGGAGCATGATGATATGACACTTGATTACGATAGCCAATCTGAGCCAGAAGAAATGATCAATGCTGAGCTAGACCCAACCTTTGATCCGAATTACCCTCCTCTTACCAAATGGACCAGAGATCATCCTATCTCTCAAGTAGTTGGTGATGTATCTGAAAAGGTTCTGACCCGATCACAACTGAAGGCAAAACACACATCCTTATTTTCAAAAGTTGAGTTTTGTATGTTTAACTCATTCATATCAAAAGTTCAACCGAAGACAGTTAACACTGCCCTCGATCAATCTGATTGGGTTCAAGCAATGCAAGATGAACTAAATGAATTTGAAAGGAACAAAGTCTGGCGCCTCATTCCAACTCCTCCAGATGCTTCGGTCGTTGGTCTCAAATGGGTTTTTAGGAACAAAATGGACAAGGAAGGTAATGTCATAAGGAACAAGGCTCGTCTGGTGGTAAAGGGATACTGTCAGGAGGAAGGGATAGACTATGAAGAGACTTTCGCTCCAGTAGCTAGGCTAGAATCTGTTAGAATATTTCTGGCTTATGCTGCTCACAAAAACTTTGAGGTTTTCCAAATGGACGTCAAGTGTGCATTTCTCAATGGAGAACTCGAAGAAACTGTGTATGTGGAGCAACCTCCTGGGTTCGTGAACGAAAAGTATCCAAATCATTGCTATATTCTGGATAAAGCTGTGTACGGCCTCAAACAAGCTCCGAGAGCCTGGTATGAAACGCTTACAAAATTTTTAAAGATGTCTAAATTCAAACAAGGTTCGGTTGACCCAACCTTCTTTCGCAAAAAGGAAGGTAACCACCTTATGATAGTTCAGATTTATGTCGATGACATCATCTTTGGCTCCACGAATCCCAACTAAACAGCTGAATTCAGAAAGCTGATGGAGACTAAGTTTGAAATGAGCTCAATGGGTCCTATTAACTTTTTCCTTGGTTTAAACATAAGACAGGGACCCGAAGGCATCTTTATTAATCAGGAAGCTTACACGAAGACTCTCCTAGCAAAGTTTGGCATGATGGGAGACTCAAAAGTCAAAGTCCCAATGGCATTCGGCACCAAGCTTACCCCATCTCTAGACAAACCGGCTGTCGATATCACGCTCTATCGTCAAATGATAGGCTCACTGATGTATCTAACTGCTAGCAGGCCTGATATCATGTTCTCTGTGTGTTATTGTGCTCGATTTCAGGCAAACCCACGCGAACCTCACATGCTTGCAGTGAAAAACATCTTACGCTATCTCAAGCGAACCACCTCCTTAGGTCTATGGTATCCATCCAACTCAGGTTTCTTCGTTCAAGCCTATTCTGATGCTGACCTTGGAGGATGTTGACTCGACCGTAAAAGCACAACTGGTGGCTGTCAATTCCTTGAAGGGAAGTTGGTCAGCTGGCAATCCAAGAAACAAACGTGTGTGTCGTTGTCTACTGCCGAAGCGGAATACATTGCCGCTGCATCCTGCACATCACAAGTGATTTGGATCCAGAGTCAACTTCGAGACTATGGACTCAATATGAAGAAGATCCCACTATATTGTGACTCTGAAAGTGCAATTAGGATCTGTCATAACCCAGTGCAACACTCTAAAACCAAACACATAGCACTGAGGTATCACTTCATCAAAGATCACGTGGAAGATGGAAACGTCGAAGTTCACTTCGTAAGAACCACTGATCAACTGGCTGACATCTTTACCAAAGCTCTTCCTGAAGCATCATTCAATAAAATATTGCAAGGGCTAGGTATGATGGAATCTGAGTCAGTACCTCACACTACCTCTCAACCTCAAACGTAAGAAGCGAAACCAACCGAACGTTCAGGTTCGGTTCAACCTTCTGACTCGCTCATTACTTCAAAGGTAGTTTTTCTTTGTTGTATATTTCTTGTACAATTTTGTTTTTCCTTGTGTTAAAAGTATTTTTCACTTGCATGTCTAAATTCCTTGGTTTCTCAAAAATTTTCAAAACCGAAACCTACCGAAGGTTCGGGTTCGGTTTTTCAAAATTTTGTTGAACCGAAACCAACCGAAGGTTCGGGTTCGGTTTTTCAAAATTTTCCTGAACCGAAACCAACCGAAGGTTCGGGTTCGGTTTTTCAAAATTTTCTGGAACCGAAACCAACCGAACGCTCGGGTTCGGTTTTTCAACTTTTTCCCAACCGAACGTTCGGGTTTGGTTTTTCATATTTTTTCCAAAGTTTTTTTTAAGTCTTATTTTTTTCTTCTTACTTATTTTTTTTTCTTTTTCTTTTATTTTATTTTTTTTAAATCTCAAAAACTCCAAAAATATATTTTTTTTATTTATTACTTGTGTGTTCGTTCGTTTATGGGGATACATTTGATGAATTACTTAAGTGTCCCTAGAAGCATGCTGCTGTATGTGTCCCAAGCCTCATAAGATTTTGAATAATAGCCTTCATGACCTGGTATACACAAACCTTGTCTTCCCAATAAGGCTAACACATTTATTCTAATCGTGAGCTACCTCACTCTTTCCTCACATGAGTTAAGAGTTTCCTGCTTGGTCCTTATTTTCGCAGCAGAGGTACTACGTTCTCTTACACCATCTCCATTTTACTTCTCCATTACATTCGTTTCATCATAGTAACCCTTGAGACTCTCAGAAATTACCACTGAGGTTTATGGTTACACAACATCTGTGTTTATGATCTTAGTTTCGTGTCACTACGAGCTGAGTGAAACCCAAAATTCAACACCTAATGAATTAACGGTGACCAATTATATTGCTCAAGTTTTCACCAAAGGATTGACGAATGTACCCTAATGAAATCTCAAATTTTATTTTGTGTGATTCCTATGAAATTGTTAAACACCATAACATTTCTTCCCTTGGGATCCAGGTTTTAATTTTTTCTGAGATTTTATATTTTCCCAAGCCAACTTAAAATATATTCCTACCTACTTGTTCAACTGGCTACACCGGTCTCACAAGTACTTTGTTCACTTTCTTTCTTATTTCAAGAATAGAATTGATGAATCAAAGCGAAAGCCACCCCTATTTAGCCTAATTAAAAGAAGCCTTTCAACATTTATTAATAAATGTTTGATCGTAATTCAACGGGAATCCACACTAACACTTTAAGGTCTCTCTTGACCTTGAAGGAAGAGATTCGTGCCCGGGATCATCAGTTTCGTGTCGTTATTGTCATCACAGAATATCCTTAAAAGAGTTGCTTTATTTCTTTTCCTTTTACACGCTTTGCACGAAAATCTTTGATTTTCCAAATTCTGTTGCTAATGATTTACAGGCTGTATTATTACTTGGTGGTTAATCATGAAGTTGTGGTCAAAAATAATCCACGTGGCAATTTAATTCAAAAGCTACCGTTTAAAAGGATAAGACGAAAAGTTGCTGACTGGGCGGGAGTTAAAAGGATCAAAATTCAAACGACGGTAAAAGTGGGCGCGTGTGAATTTGAAACGGCCGTGCTTTTACTGACACTTGTGGACGCGTGTGCGAAATCCAAGCGTCATCACTCTGGCATTAAAGGCGCGTGTGAAAATGGAAACGGTTTCTCTCTCTGAAACGGCGCTTGTTGGGCGGCGTGATCCTAGGAACCTGACACTCTCTCTCCTACGTGATCATCGCACGCCTCAACTGTCATCCGTCTGTCACTCAAGAACCCGTTTCGTATTTCCATAAGGGATTTGAAATGATTTTTCTCTCTCCTATCACCCACTATAAAAAGCCGTCTACACCACCTTTTACCTCTTTACTGCCTCCAAACTTTCCAAAGAGCAAATACTCCCAAACCGTTTCCTGTTCATCATCTTCTTCATACCTGCAAAAATGGCTGAATCCTCCTCCGTTCATGCAACTTCACAGATTCTCCCCATCCGACCACAACAATGTCTAGTCATTGATCTTAACCCACTGGCGTACGATTCCTACATGTCGCCGGTCATAGAATGCTTGAAGTACTCCCAGCTTGCTCCTGCACTCTCAAGAATTGAAACTATGCCAATGGTGGCCCTATCGCAGGTCTACGCGACTGCTTACTACGACAAGGCCGTCGACCGGGTGTTTTTCGAGCTTGCAGAACACAAAACCTCAGTCTCTCGCCAACGTTTCTGCACTATGCTGGGGTTTGCCGTTGACCCTTCAAGAGTTCATCCGGAGACGATTCCGATCGGCCATTTGTATAACATGTTTTACAACATGGGATACACAGAGGTTCTCACCTCTGTCGCCAAGATTAAAAAGTCTTGCCTGCCGCCACAGTGGAATGGCCTATTTACAGTCCTTTTCAAGGGCCTGTCGGAGAGGAGCTCAGGATCTGACGGTGCAAGTCGTCTCTTCCTGTCAATAATGTACGGGGTCTACAACGGGATTAACCTGGACTATGGGTTTGTCCTATGGCAACAGCTCATCCAGAGCCTCTCTTCATCATCCCGACACTCTGAGGTGTCGTTGGCCCGGTTCTGGATCTTGATTACAAGATGGGCCATGGACAAGTTTGATGTTCCCACTGCTGATGGTGCATCGATGTCTTATGTGGGTACGTTCCATACCAAGAAGATCATCGTCTCAGATGCATCAAAATTTTCCTTCATTGGCTCCATCCCGGAGACAATGTATGGCGACGTGCCATCTGACAGCAGATTGATCCGGATGATCAAGGAGTTTAGGCCAACTGGTCCTAGGGAACTGACACCGGATATGCTCAGGTCGATTCATGATGCAGACAAACCGGTGGGCAGGGGCAAAAAGGCAGAAAAAGGGAAGCAAGCGTCCAAAGCTCCAAAGGGACCTTCTCCCAATAAGATGAAACAACCGAAGGCTGCACCGTCCCCACAGCCGAAGAGGAGGAAGACTCAACAGAAGCAAAAGCTAGTAATTCCTTCTTCTTCCAGTGACTCTGAGGGTGAGAGTTCGGGCTCTGACGGCTCTCAAGGAGACGAATCTCCTCAACGAGGCAACACACCACCTCGTTCCCCGACCCCAGAGATGGAACTTCATAATTCTCCAGTTCCTTCACCTCCACCAACTATTCCTACTTCCATTCCCACCATAAACCCCACTATTCCACCAACTTCTTTCCCTATACCTCCACCCATCTTTACCACTGCGACCGAAACACCACCAGTAACCGAAACCCCTCCAGTAACCGAACCACCACAAACCGAAACCCATACAACCCAAACTACCCATACTCAACCACCACCCAAATTTAACCCCACACCCACTCAACCTGAACCCACCAAACCCACAACACCCCCAACTTCACCACCCCCTCCATCTCCAGAAAATGCCTCCGATGGCGAAAACCCTTACCTTGGTGGGGAACACATGAACTTTGATTCGGTCTACTATAGTCTGTTTCAAGTTCAGAGTGACGAGGAGGATGATGCTCCAGTGACAAAGAAGCATCTCAAAGAGCTTAACGAGAAGGTTGACCTACTTCTCGCCTCCTCTTCCAACCAGCAGTCCTCTCTTTCTGAAGCTGCCCTTCAGAAAATTGTTGACGCCTTCTCCAGGGCTCAACATGATTCGGTGGCCTCAGCAACTGCTGCGATTGATGCCTCCACCAGAGCCTGTGAGGCTGCGACCGAAAAAGTCGATAAACTATTCTCCGACGCTTCCGTCCTGCTCAAGTCCTTGCAGGAAAGCGCCGACGCCCCCAAGACAACTTTGGAACCAATTGTTCAGCAATTGGCCAAGTTCGTCTCAACGGAGTTGTCTTCGTTCGCTACACTCCGACAAAATATCAGCGACGACAACTCGGCACTTCGTGCCTCCATCGATGCCCGCCTAGCTAAGCTACAAGAAGATCTTGCAGCTGAAAATTCTTTGATGGACATTCTGGCGAGCAAGACTACCGCCCTCAAGGTCAAGAGCACGCAACTTTCCAACTCCCAACAACAATTGGAAGCTCTTCGATCCGAAAGGGAGGTGATCAAAACGTGTGTTTCGGATGTCCACGCAGCATTATCCAACATCCTGGAAGCACACGATCCCATTTTAAACCATTCGGTGAGGCGTACCCTCGCTGAAAATCTCTCCCCGACCATGGACCTTCTCAGCAAAATCGAAGGCCTACCGAGTTTCGTGTCCATTCCGAAACAAGGGGGAGATGAGAAGACAGGATCGAAACCACCTCCTTCCTCCAAAGCTACTCACACAACCGAACCACCTCCGACCGGTCAAGCTTCGGGTTCGGGTGTGGAGAACAAAGGCAAACACTTAGCTGAGGAAGAAGATGAAGATGAAGACAAGGAGACCATTGACGACATGTTAAAACAGAAGAACAGTCGCAATGTTGACGATGATGCCAGTCGTGTGGCGCGAGAGGCTGAAGAAGCCGAACGCAAGCAAAAGGAAGCCCACGATCTCCTTGAGAGCCGAAAGACTCTCTTCCCTGCCTGGACCAGGGAGCGTATGATTAAAGAGGCCATAGAAACTCCCAGCATATTATGGCTCGAGCCGGTTATCTCGTTCGACTGCAACAACACTGTCGATTCGTAGTTCGATATGCCGCTGACTCGAAAGGTGTTCATCTTCCACGCCTTCTCTAACATATTTGAAGTCCCTCACCCGAATGCTGAGCTTGACAGGGAGCTCATTGACTTTTATCTGGCGGGTGCTCGTCCACAATACCTCACTTGGAGCGCCCAGAAGATTGTAAACGTTCGGGTGCTGAAACCTTACACTGAAGGTCGTTTTATAAACGTTCGCTTCAAGTTGATTCGGGGATCTACAAGAACTGCTCATATTATCTCCCTGGCAGATCTACCGAATCTAAATCCTCATGATTGGATTGTCCTGTATAATATCCTTTTGACCAATGAAGCCGAATATGGTCCCATTATAGACCATGTCAAAAGGATGTTAGCCTGCTACATCATGGAGGTTGCCCTAATGGATCAGGAGGTCGCCACAGTCTTCAAAAAGAAACCGAAGATTGCTCCAGTGGGATCGGCCAGTGATCTCAACCAAATGCAAATGGGCAGGATCGACCCGAGACGCAACTCGGTTATGTTCACTAGAGCGGAAGGACAGAAATGTCTCTTCGCTTTAGCTGACAAACACCTTTACACCACAGCTTGTTTGGAGCATGTGCTATCGATTGTCAAACGGTGTAAAGAGAACTCGGCTGATGACATCAAGTACTTCAACGACATGATCAATTGGTACATCCGGTTTAGACAGACCATTCTCTCCATCACCAAATGTCTGTTTAGCACCGTGAAGAAGAAGGTACCTGCTTCAGCTGCCGGCCCAAGTAACAAGTGAAGGTCTCGCTCCAAATTGACGCAAAGGGGGAGATTGTTGGGCTGAAGATTGCGTCTTTTGGGCTCGATAGTATTAGTTGTTTTGTATTCCGGTTTGGGCCTGTCCAAACCGAGAGCCTTTTATGCTTTGTATATAAGTTAATGCTTGCATGCATATTAGGTTAACGATTTAGAGATTAACGAAATAGCGATTCATCTAAGGTACAACAGGTTTCTTTAATCGTTCTTGTAACCTATCAATCCTCTACAGTTGATGTTCTTAATCGAGCTCTTCTGAGGATTTTGTTTAATCATTCGACACGTTTGATTCAATCTTGTCTTGTTCTTATTATTGCGTTCATACAGTTTTATATTTACATACTTGTTCAAGATCTAATCGATCTTCATAGATTAAAGGTTGTTTTAATCGCATCAGTAACAAATAAATTTATCCACAATTCCATCAACTCATCATTAATTTTAAATAAAGATATGCTAAATATTTAAAATACCAACACATAAGGAAATGATGTTGACATTCATCTATATGACACATTTATACTGTACTTAATTTAATTTGTATCCAAATACTTTTCGTGTCAAGAAAAGAGAATCCATATGAACTATATATATATATATATATATATATATATATATATATATATATATATATATATATGACTAGGTTTATGTGTTTCTTACATTTATTGTGTGTTAAATACACTAATAGGATTAAGTAAAATTATATATTTATATAATTAAATAAAGATAGATGTTAAATGATTTTCATAATTGTATGTATATTAAATGATATTCATAATTATAATTATCTTTTATCGAAAATAATTAAATTCGTCATTAATGTCAGCAATAACATTCTTTGACATTAATTCACATCTAGGTTTTTATGTATGAGTTCGTGTTTTGTTTATAAACCCACTCACTTAAAGTATAACAAAGTTGTATTGAATATGAAGAACCAAAGTGTATTCTATTAGAATACACACTCATTCTGTTAGAATATAGTCTCTTTCTTCTAGAATAAACTCTCATTCTCCATGTTCAATGCAACTTTGTTGTATTTTGAGTGAATGAGTCATGAAACAAAATACAGCCTTATATATTAAAACCTAGATGCAAATTCATTCTGAAAAAAATAATTATTGCTGATATTAATAATGAATTAAAATAGTTTACACAAAAAATTGTAATTATGGATATCATTTAATATACATATAATTATGGAAATCATTTAATATCTATTTTTATTTGATTAAATAATAATTTAATTTTTACTGAATTTTTATTGACATATTCTAACATACAATATATATATATATATATATATATATATATATATATATATATATATATATATATATATATATATAACCCTTATTAACAAGAAACCAATTAACAACATAAAATTTTAATTGACTAAGTAATTGTATCATCATAAATTTTTCTAGTTGACGTCCGAGGGAGTAGGGACAATGCAATCAAATTAGTAATTAATTAGTTTCATTCAACTTTTAGATTTAGTATCTCTAAATATTATTAAAAGAGAACCTTTAATTCTAAACTGAAGAAATCAGGACCATTGATTGCATTTCAATCATATATTTTCCACCTTTGGATTATTTAATGACATCATCTTTGTCAACCCATTTATTTTTGTCAATAAATTTTATAAAACATATATTACGTTTTAAATTAGAATTCCATTAACGATACTTAAATCTCACCAAAAATAAAATGAATTAAATTAGGAATTCTATTAATGACAATTAAATATCATCAAAAATAAAATAAATTAAATTAAGAATTCTATTAATGACAATTCAATCTCACAAAAAATAATAAAATACAAAAATACCCGGCCTCCCTCAATTCTTTACATAATATATCTAACCTAAGTTTTGTAGCGGAGAAGAAAATGGTGGAAAACATGTTGTTTTGATTTTTACTTAACGATTTAGATTTGTAATCGAACGATTGGAATTATAAATACATCAGATAAAGGTAAGAAAACAAGTAACTCAAATTCCACTTGATAACTTTTTAGTGATCTCATATATGTTTATTTCTTGATAACTAATATTTATACTATTTATCGATATTTATGCTAAATTTGAAACAACATTAAAATGATTGTTACTCAAGTTGCTTGATTTTTTTTAGATTTCTTGTAGGTCGAAATTGGAGTTGACAAACAACAGAAATGGTCGAATTCATCTGGGTTCTTGTGAACGTAAGTAAAATATATTTTGATTTTTATGTTACGAGGGTGTCAAATTTTGTGGTTTAAAAATTAATTGTCACAGTTGTGTTATTTAGAAATTTGAATCGGATATTTCTATGGGATTCCCCATTTTTTTTCATACTTTTGACGAATTGTTCATTAAGTTGAGCAATCAAATTATAAACGATCGACTCATACACAATGTATGTCATATCCTTTGCTTTTGGTTGTTAAAATCACAAATTTGTTTTTTTTCGTTTTTTTTTATGTGTTAGGATTTGAGACTTTGATTTGGATACCTAGAAATTTTGTTTGGTCTACCTGTCTACTACCTGTTCGATGAAATGCTTAAGGGAACAATATTGGGATAAACTTGCGGCCCGGTTTAATTTACTTTAAAAATATATTGGTTTAAATTACTTAAAAAATATACTTGTCGATTTTTGTTATCCTTTACGGTTTAAATTTGTATGTTTCTCCTTAAAGTTTCATGTTTCATCCCTAATAGTTCTTTGTTTATGTTTTAATTATAATGTCTTCTTTAACCCTTGATTACATTGGTTAGTTTCTCATACTAAGTTTTATTTGAAAATTATCTTTAATTGCAAGTTATTACACTATCTAATACCCCAATAATCTCTAATATTTGTATAAGATGGTGACAATTATTATTTTTTATTGCAGCTTCTCTTCATATTGATTGTCGGATGTGATTTGAGTTATGGAATGTTGCGACTGAGGGGATTCCACATTGTGGGGCGTTGAAATTCATTACAGAAGGAGACATGATTTATATAAATTATTGGTTATTGATGGAAACATTTAATTCTTGCTCATGTAGATCAATAAATATTTTACAATATGTTCTTTTAACCTTATATTAGGACCTTTTTTGAAAAAAAAAATTGTTGTTAATATTAAACTTTGAAAAAAAATAGTTCATACTCATGCAAAAATAATTTTTTTGGATT
Source organism: Lactuca serriola (assembly GCF_051521515.1). Taxonomy (NCBI): domain Eukaryota; kingdom Viridiplantae; phylum Streptophyta; class Magnoliopsida; order Asterales; family Asteraceae; genus Lactuca; species Lactuca serriola. The sequence continues at coordinate 112,333,049 of NC_136409.1, read as the reverse complement.
ATTTTTAGTTGATATAGAAAGTTATATTTTTTGTATATTGAAACTCATTTAAACGATTGTTTTCTGGAAAAAAATCATTAATAGCATTAAACTTTGCAAAAAAGTTCATTAATAGCATCGTAGTTTCAAGAAATGACTTTTTCGTATTCTTTTTGGCTAATCTAGAAAAAAAAATCTACATTAGAGCTAATTAATAGGATTTTTTTGAAAATATTTTATTAATGGAAAGTATATTTTTATTTTCTTTCGCGTAATAGACCATTTATGTAAGAAAAACATTTCAAATATGGACCATTTGTGAACTTTTGTTCACATGTGAACCATTTATGTAATATATAAATTTAATTGTTAATTAGTAGGTCATTAATATGACAATTTTCTAGGGAAAATTTGTTTATAGTGTTGAAATTTGCAAAAAAAAAAAAACAAAAAAACAATAAAAACAAAAAAACAAAAAAAAGTAGAATGATAACAATATATTAATTTATTTTGTATATATATATATATATATATATATATATATATATATATATATATATATATATAAGTTTTTAAATAAGACATAACAAGATTATCACCTTATAAAAATAAAAATAAGATAGCAACCAATTAATTGATTTTTTATTTCAATATTTCATTATTATCTTTAAACGATTAATTATGTTCTAAAGTTTTGTTATACGAAAATTTTGCCAGATATATAAAAGTAATCATGTTTTAATTTTTCAAATTATAAAAGTAATCATGGTTTACGTTTTTCATATATGAAAATCATATTACGGAAAAAATTGTTAGCATCTACCTGTTTTAAAATAAATTTCACATACTATTTTAGTTTTTAAACAGATATTTTGACAAAATAACTATTTTTTTTTAGGATTAATGTATACTTATATATGAATAAGAGATGATACCAGAACAATATATTACGTGTTCTTTAAAGTATAGCATGTTCCTACTAAGAACATATGAAAATTTGCATTCATAAATAAGTCTCATTTTTTAACCAATTTGCTAATATTTATTGCAATACACCCTCCCTGTAAACATTAAGCCCCTAAATAGTTGTTTGAAACTTATCATCAAAAGAAACTATTTGGTATCGTTACATCACTAATAGTCAAAATAAACTATCTAGAGATTTGGTCTAAGGTTTCCTTTATGTCCGCATGAAGATGACATGTTACCATTCAAGCTGATAAGAAAACAATTTCTAATCAAATTATGTTTCGCGATGGCAATCAATAAAGCTTACGGAGAAACAATTCCAAATGTAGGTATTTATCTCCCAGAATCGGTTTCACGCATGGCCAACTTTATGTGGCATTGTCTAGAGGGATATCGCGTGCCAATACAAAAGTATTAGTGAACTCTGACGAACAATTCAACGACAATGAAGTTTATACATCAAATATGGTCAACAAATAGAATATCATTACTCTGTAGGTATTTATCTTTAAGAATCATTTGGAGGCAAGACTATTTTATATGGAGATGGCTTTAGACAAATTCTTCTAGCAATACAAAGAGACAATTGTTCGGATACTGTGCATGCATCATATTCGTCCAAATTACGGCGTGATGTATAGTTTTACGTTTAACCGTAAACATGAGATTTATTTTGGTTGTATAACTAACATTTGGATGAGACAAAAGCATTTGATGAGTGGATTGTTAAAATTGGTGATGGTAATATTGGCGGCCCTAATGATGGTGAAGCTGAAATTTTTAGAAAACGTTGTTGTTCGCTCTATAGGTGACCATATTCATTCAGTTGTATCCATCGTTTATCTATCCTTTGAAAATCATCTTGATGATCAATCATATTTTCAAGATAAAGCTATTTTGGTCCCTACAAATGAAGAATTTGATGCTACCAATGACTACATTTTAGGATTGATGAAAGATGAAGGGAAAACATATGAGTTCAAATTCCTTACGTGATACAGAGTTACCAGGTTTTTTTTGAGGAATCAATTTACTCTTAAGTTGTGTTGAATGATTTTAAGGCATCTAGAATTTCCAACCATAAACTTACACTAAAAATAGGTGTTCCAGTCATATTACTTTGTAATATCGACCAAACCAAAGGACTATGCAATTGTACTAGATTATAGATTGTTAGGCTTGGAAGAAACGTCATTGAAGCCTGAATCATATATGATAGATTCTTTATGGAGACTACTTATATACCTTGCATGAATTTAACTTTGTCTAATGAAAGAATCTCATTCTATTTTCAGCAGAGGCAATTCCCTATAGTAGTTTATTTTGTTATGGCCACTAACAAAAGTCAATGACAATAATTATCAAATGTTGGATTATACTTGCATAAGCTTGTCTTCACTCATTTTTAGTTATATATTTTTTGTTTCTCGCGTCACAAGTGAAAAGGGATTGAAGGTACTCATATATTACGAGGAAGATTGTCCAACTAATAAAACAAAAAGTTATGTTTACAAAGAGGTCCTTCAACTATTATAGATATTCAAATGTTTCTTTGTTTTTTTTTTTTCAAACATTTAAATGTTAGCAGTAATGCTAAGTCTGTTTATGTTACTTTTTTTATAGTGCCAACTTTTTTATACATTTACATGTATATTTTTATATGTTTCCCCGCGTTTTACGCGGGGTCATAATCTAGTTTCAATATATATGAAAAGTTACTATATTCTTGGATTTTTTTTCTAAATTGTCACGAAATTCAAAGAGCAGAAGGAAATGAATTTAACCACAATTCCATCAACTCATGAATTCTATACCAGTAACAAATAAATTTAACCACAATTCCATCAACTCATCATTAATTTTAAATAAAGATATGCTAAATATTTAAAATACTAACACATAAGGAAATGATGTTGCCGTTCATCCAAACGACAAATTTATACTTTATTTAATTTAATTTGTATCCAAATACTTTTCGTGACGAACAGAATAAAGCTTGTTAAGAAAAGAAAATCCATATATATATATATATATATATATATATATATATATATATATATATATATATATATATATATATATATATATATATATATATATATGATCATTTGATAACTCATTATTTTCCGAGAACCCGAAAACTAAAAGTGGAGTGTTAGATTAAAATTTTGAATGACTTGGATTGATCATGGCATAATTGTAGTTATCACTTGTTTTAATGACATCAAAGACATTTTATAAGGAATTATAGGGACATATTGGGAATTAAAAATATCATTTCCTAACAATTAATAATTAATTTAGTTTATATACCAAACACACATTATTTCTCTCTCTATTCCTCATCAGATCTCTATTTCCTTCTCTCTAACTCTCACGTCCTTCTGCATCTCCATCATCAGTTCGGTAGAGTTCATTGTCGTCGTTGACCTAACCTTGGCGTCCTCTGTCAACTAAAGATCTGAACGGAGTTTCTCTGTTCAAACAATCGCCTTTTCACTCTCCAGGTCTACTATCTCCACCTTTACTCCTCCCACTTTTGGAAACAATCTCTCACCACTTTCCTCATCCTTCCATCCACCACTTCTACCTCTTCCGACGATGAACAACGACCTACTAATCCATTGTCCTTACCTGTCATTTCATCGACAGCGAATCCACGAGCTAAGAGATCGACGTCGTTCATTTTCATCTTCGATTGCAACAGTAATCGTCAAATCACATTTGTAGATCACTTCGATCTGGCGAGGGTCTCTATCTGCCTAATCTCCGAGATCAGATTTTTATGAGCTTGAATCTCACTCTAAATTTGGTATCTGCTGATGAAAATTTAGATATCATTTGTTTCTATTGTTCATTCCTTATCTTTCTTTGACATTTATGAATTGTTTTTTTCCTAATCATTAATTTGAACCTATTTAGTCAATATGTTTTTAAAAATAGTTAAATCATTGTGTTGATTATAGGTATAAAAATAGACAACTGTGTTATTGAAAAATATAGATATTTGTTTACACTCAACATGTTCGATGAAATGCCTCAATGAGAAATATCACATGTTAACTTCACTTTGACTTCATGAATGATGAACCAATTACAATTTAGGATTCTGTCAAAGTCAACATCGGAAATGTCGATGAACTCAAGTACTAACTATATCATTCTACCTAAAGTGGCTAACACTTGAGTTATTGTTTTTTATAGTGTTGTATGACTAGATAAATCTTCATGATATTCATCAAATATGTTAAAGGTTAGTGTCTTGATACATTAATCCTAGTTTTTTTTACTTAACTTATTACTACATTGTGTCCAGATTAAGATTAAGTAAATAGAAAGTCATAATAGTTGTCTGGATTGATTGAGTTAAAAAGAAAATGATCCTAAATCATTGAAACTTAGTAAAAAAAAGAGATATCATGTAAATGTTTGAAATGGTTATGGTTGCAACATATTGAGGTATTGACACCAATGGAGAAAGTCAACTACTATGTTGTCCAACAAAATTTGATCTATCTTTGGTTTTTTGATGTAATAAATTCAAAAAATTATTAAAATGTTGATCATGGATATTTAGCAAGTTCTTATCATTCTGGAACAATATCTGGATTTATGCTCTTGACATCATCTGGAACAACAGTAAGAACTTTTGCAGTTTTTTTTTTCATTTTGGAATGGGAATAAAAAATACATAGTTTTCGAGTTTACGGCAGTTGTAATTGATCTTGGTGCTCTTTTTATATGTATTTTTCTAAGTTGGTGTTTTATTGGAAAGTAAAAAGTTGAATCTTTGGTTACATAAAAATTAGGAAACATTATGTTGGTAAAGAACTATAACCTTTTTGTGTTGTTTTGTTATAGAAAAATATTCCATGATCCATTAATCTTATTTTTTTTCATTACAGAAGTACATTTCTAAAAGAGATTATGAACAATTTGGTATTTTATTATTGTCATGCAATTTGAAAGTTTATAAAAATCATATAATTCATCCATGTAACAGAATTTGAGATTCTTTTGGAAGTTTTGAGTCGAAATTGACATGAGACATTGGTGGATCTATTAATCGTGAGATGGCTTAATTATTATTGATATGATTGGTTGATGCAATATGATTTTTGTTTATGTTTATTTTATCTTCTTTTCTAATAGGACCTTTTGGAGATTATTAAAGAATTGGATGAGTACTTTTTTCGGGCCGTGAATTCCGGCGGATAATGTCGGCTTTGTTGGAGGTTTTGACTTGCATATTTCCTAACGAAACACCCTCAGGTAAAATCTCATAATTTAAATAAATAACTTTCAATTAAATTGCTTGAAACTTTATGTTCCATGAAATGTACAATTGCTATTGCTTTGTGTATAAGTTCTCATTACATGACTCTTTATAATTACAAGTGAATCACATATGAATTACATGTAATTCACATATGAATCACATGTAAATCACATGTAAATCACAAGTGAATCACAAATGAATTACATGTGATTCACATGTAAATCACATATGAATCACATGTAAATCACAACTGAATCACATATGAATTACTGTGATTCACATGTAATTCATATATGATGTAACACCTAAATTTTCACATTTTAAAAACACATTTTCATTCATAATTGTTATAAAACATCACTGTGTCACATAGTCAAATCATAACATCACATCCCAAGATCATAATATAAAAACTCCTCGTGTGTGTACTGATCAAGCTGGCGCCTTCCCGTGATCCTCACGGGTACCTGAAACACATAACACAACACTATAAGCATAAATGCTTAGTGAGTTATCCAAAATACCACACACAATACATACTAGCCACTCGAGGCTATAACTCTGTTTGACCCTCTGGTCAATGTGTCTTAGTAGGACCCTCCACTCCCATAACTCTGTGGGCCCTTTGGCCCCAACTCTGTTGACCTTCCGGTCCTAACTCTGAAAGCTCTAGTACATACATGGCATAAATCACATAGAAATCACATCACACAAAAGCATACAAAATACTCTGTCACATAACTCTAATTACCACTCTAGGTAAAGTATAATGAGAAGAATCACCTCGGGTAACTCGGTAAAATCTCGAACTCAGAAAATCCAATCTAGCCTCCGCCTCCAAATGCAGCTCCTTCCATTGTATATCTCAGATCCAAACTTGCACTTCAAGCTCTAGCCTCCACAAGCTCCTCTCCTTCTTCTTCGCTAACACACCAAGTCACTTTTAGCTCCAAAACACTCACTCTCAAGCTAAGGATGATTGGGAGGCTCTCTTAGGGTTTCACTCACTGATATGGAGGCTGAGAAATGAGCCTTAACATCCATTATATAGTGCACAAGTCCAATGTTAGGGTTTGCGTCTGGACCCATTACGCCCAGTGTACCCAGCTGAGTCTGCGTCCAAATTAAGCGCATGAGTACGCACAACGTACTCCCCAGTATGCCCAACATACTCGTTTGCTACAAGAACTCTTTCAAGGACCACTTCTTGGAAACTTGACAAAATGGAAGGATATAATAGCTTTACTTAGAATTCGGGATGTTACATGTGACATCCCCAAAATCACGGCCAGAAAAGACCGATTTTGTTTATACTTTATAAAAATCAGAGTACTTCATTTTATAAAAAGGTTGCGGAATTTGTTCCCAGAAAAACATGGTAAATACGTTATTAAAACATTTTCGAAGAAACATATTTATTTCCTTTTAAAATGTTTGGGATGTCATCGTTAATACCGAAACGTAAGCATAAAAAGAACTTACAATGATTTACACTAGTGATCTACATCTCTTTTAAATCTCTCAGTGTAATATCACTTCACTTCGTCACCTGTGATATACATAAACTGAGTGGGCCGGGTTGGGAAACCTGGTGAGTACATAGGGTTTTCAACCCACAATAATATAATTATTATGTTCAATCAAACAATCAACCCAATTACCCATCCCCATTATCTTCTTTACTCTTTAAGGATTTAACCTAAGAGTCATTTATCCTGCATTCGTTTATTCCGAAGTCCCTTACTTCCAGGGTTATAGGACTGGCACTAAATCCATAGCCGCCAATGTTCGTTCATAAAGCACTAATTCCATAGCTGCTATAGTCTATTCATCGGGTATTAAATACATAGCTACCAGTCTTTATCTAATAGGTACTAAGTCCATAGCTACCAATGTTCAACAGGTACTAAGTCCATAGCTACCAATTCCTACAGGTACTAAATCGTTAGCTACCAGCGTCTAACTAATAGGTACTAAGTCCATAGCTACCAATTCCCAACAGGTACTAAATCCATAGCTACCAACGTCTAAAAGGTACTAAGTCCATAGCTACCGGTGTTTGTCCCATAGGCACTAAGTCTATAGTTGCCAATGTATACTCACGTCATCTTCTATCTCTCATCATTCATCTACCCATCTCATACCCAACATTTTCGTATATATAAGATACGTATACAGTTTAATTCCTTTAAAACATGTATAAAACGTTCAACCAGCATAGACAGCAAGTATTCAGATAATATGCACACATAACACGTAGTTTATATAAAATACTTCATATCTATGTGTAAGATGAAAGGGACTATGCACTCACCTGGTAAGGTGGTGACTCGGCACTCGGACAGCTCTTCGTTACTTCTTAAAACAAGTTTTCCTTGACCAAAACCTAATATTAATACCACTAGAGTTTAGTTTTAACGTTAATCGCGACTAATTAATAGTCTAGCTATTATTACTATTATATAAGCGTTAAATAACACTCAATACAACTCATAATAATAGCCTAAATAATTATTTTAAGGTCCTAATAATGTTACTATAATTAAATAAAAGCTATATTAAATATAGTATAGGCGTAACTCACTTACAGCGGGTTTTTATGAAAAACCGGGCTTCGCTAGAGCAGCGTTTCCGAGCCGAAAACTTTTCTTCTCGGAGCTGTCGGGCGCTCCGGGGCTTTCTTCTCGTGATAGGGAGGTTCCCTAGACTTGGGAGGGGTTTAGGGAGGTTAGAGAGAAGTTAGAGAGAGAAAGAAAGGCTTATGGTGTGAAGAAAATATGAGGAGTTCACCCTTGTATTTATAGGAAGTGTATAGTAAAGTAGTCTCCAAGCTTCGTCCGTAACTTTTGCATACGAGCTCCGTGTTTGTCTGTCTTTTTACTGTTGATTTCCTATTAATGAGATCTTCAACTTTCATTTAGACCTCGTTAGCTAATTCTCATTCTATCTCGGATTTACAAAACTGTATCGAATTCGCCGCGCTCGAAAAGTAGAGACTAAGCTTCGTCCATAACTTTCGCATTCGAGTTCCGTTTTTGTCTGTCTTTTTACCATTGAGTTCCTATTAATGAGATCTTCAACTCTCATTTAGACCTCGTTGGCTAATTCTCATTCTATCTCGGATTTACAAAACTATATCGAATTCGCCGCGCTCGAAAAGTAGGGACTAAGCTTCATCCATATCTTTCGCATACGAGCTCTATTATCAACGTTCTTTATATCCACGCGTTGGTATTTACGAGTACTACAACTTTCATTTAGATCCCGTCGGCTAAAAATCGACCGATCTAAAATTCAGATTTCGGGTTGTGCACTACTATGCTAAATCTTAGAAATATCATAACTTCCTCATACGAAGTCAGATTTGGGCATTCTTTTTATCGATGTTCTTAGTTTAACATATTCTACGACTTTTGTTTAGATCGCTAAGGCTAGATCTCGCTCTATCGTAAATTCACTATTTACGCTTCCCGATATCGTGCTGGTTCCGTCGCGAAACTTCAACGGGTCATGACTTCTTCGTTATAACTCGGATTTCGGCGTTCTTTATATGTACGAAACCTTGTAACATACTCTACAACTTGGTTAAGATTATTTATTCTAAATAATCTTTTGTCGAAAAGTCGTTTTCGACCACTATTGCCTCTAATTTGACTAGCCCAGATTTGCGGGCGTTACAATTATCTACCCCTTAGGATGATTACGTCCCGGAATCATCAACGAAACAGGGTCGTATAATGACTCCATACGTCATCTCTTCATCCTAGGTAATAATTATAACTTCTACATTCCTTCAATTCTATCTCTTAAACTCATTGACTATAAGAGTACTCGATCGTGCACCTGCTCTCTACCTCAGGTTAGACTCCAAATTATGACCTTCAAGTCACAATCTCGATCCTTGCTGGATACGGACTTGAGATAAGTTCTTTTATTACTACTACAGATCGATGTGTCATATTCTAATGACCTATCATCATATGTTGCAACACTTAGACTTAGGTCTCTTAGAGTTAAATTCTAAAACAGACTATGCCTTCCTTCATGTTCTAATGTGATATAATCACACTTTAACATTAGGCATTTCTAGCCACCAACTTCTTTAACAACGAGTGCGATACTTCTATTGATCGCTTTGATTTCAACCGTTTGGTTTAAGTCGGACGCTACATCAAACTTGGTTCTCTGAACCACACAACATACTCATCGTAGTCGGACTCGATTCGATATGAACACTAGGGTTGGAATATCAACAATCTTCTTAGTCATTACCGAAACGATGGTAACAACACACTTGAATAAAATGAAATCAATTACTAGCTTCTTGGTAACCTTGTGACTTTCCCTGATCCAAGTGTGAGTCCTGTGCTTCCGGTAGTATAGGCCTCTACTACCATTCACACCTACTCATACTCGTCCCAAGTATTGTCTCGCAGTTTCCCAAGTCACCATGCAGCAAATCATACAATCATTCAACACATCAGATAACAAAACGAAGGTTTTATATTAATTCTTGAAACGATTACATAGGTGTTCAAGTTCACCCTAGACTATGCCTCTACTAGGCTACATCATACAAAACTATGGCTACTGCATAATCTGATCTTCGGGTAACAAGTCCTCATTCTTGATTCCTCGCATGGTTCTCTGCTTCGTCAAGGATCATGTGAAATGCCCTTGGCCTTGGTGGCATTTCTGGTCTTGCTGCTTTATTTTTCCTTGGGCAGTCTCTGGACATGTGCCCCTTGCCTCCACATCCGTAGCATACTTTGTCATTATGTGTGCAGTCTTTGGAATAGTGACCCGTCCTCCCACACTTGTAACAAGTCACTTCTTCGTTGCACTTCCCACCATGCTTCTTCTTGCATTTATCACACCATCTTGTTTCACCTCCATCTGCTCCTCCAAGTTTTGAGAATTTGCTTTCCTTGTTCGACCTCGAAGATCCCTCAAACTTTCGATTCTCTCCTGCCTTATCTTTTTCTAGACCCTTTTCTCTTATCTGGGCCTCTACGTTCTTAGCTGCCCTAACAGCTGCTTTCAAGGTAGTTGCCATTTTGACCATTGGACCAAAGTCAGTGGGCAGTCCGTTAGCAAACCTATCTATCTTGGAGAGTTCAGTAGGCACCAAGTAGGGAAATAGCTTCCTCCTCTCGGTAAATGCGGTGGCATACTCATCAACACTCATCTTCCCTTTCTTCAGGTTCTGAAACTCGTTGTTTAGGTCTCTCAGATCTACCTCCGAGCAGTACTGCATTTTCAACTGTTCCAAAAACTCTTCCCACGACATCCTTAAGGCTTCTCCTCGTGGCATCGTATCTGCCAATAGCTTCCACTAGCTCAAGACTCCAGTTTTCAGTTGTCTTACTACAAAGACAGTCTTCTGTTTCTCATTACAGCTGCAGCTCCCAAACACCATCTCCATCTCAGAGATCCAATCCATAATCTCAACCGGCTTTGGGCTTCCTGAGAGGCTTGGTGGTTTCGCACCCAAGAAATTCTTGTACATCCGCCCATCCGTGTTGTTTCTCCCTTCTGGGCCATCCCTTTGCTCACCTTGAGTCCCAACTTGACTCACTTGGCGGTTGTAGTTCCCTTCCTCAGATTGCTCGGGAATCAGTTCGGGTTGCTCAATGGGCATAGTAGGTTCGTCCCTATTCAAAATCCGTCTCATTTCTTCCCTTTGTTCAGCCAACATAGCCCGAGTCATGGCTTGAACTCCAGCCATGGTGACTGGCTCAGGCGCAACTTCTTCTACAACAGGTATTTGCTGAACCACTGGGGGTTGGTTCTTGTTCCCATTTGCGTTTACGTTTCCGCTACGGGTCCTTACCATCTCGATCTATACACCGAATAAGGTGAATTTAGACCTTTACTTGACGTTTAAATCGTCCTTATCACTCCGAAACGTTTACATGCTAGTTCTAATACTGTAGTCGTACGTTTAGAATCCTAAACACATAAGGTTTCCAGATCCGGTCGGCAACAGACCATAGATCCGAACAATTAACAACATATCATGCACAAAGCATTTATCACATAAAAGCATTTTAGGCACAATTCCTAAAATAAGCTAGTGCTCACACCTCACAATCATCGCTTAGCATTCTAAATTTAAGTCTACCTAGTTCACTTAAACTAATGCTCTGATACCAACTGTGACATCCCCAAAATCACGGCCAGAAAAGACCGATTTTGTTTATGCTTTATAAAAATCAGAGTTCTTCATTTTATAAAAAGGTTTCGCAATTTGTTCCCAGAAAAACATGGTAAATACGTTATTAAAACATTTTCGAAGAAACATATTTATTTCATTTTAAAATGTTTGGGATGTCATCGTTAATACCGAAACATAAGCATAAACAGAACTTAAAATGATTTAAACTAGTGATCTACATCTCTTTTAAATCTCTCAGTGTAATGTCACTTCACTTCGTCACCTATGATATACATAAACTGAGTGGGTCAGGTTGGGAAACCTGGTGAGTACATAGGGTTTTCAACCCACAATAATATAATTATTATGTTCAATCAAACAATCAACCCAATTACCCATCCCCATTATCTTCTTTACTCTTTAAGGATTTAACCTAAGAGTCATTTATCCTGCATTCGTTTATTCCGAAGTCCCTTACTTCCAGGGTTATAGGACTGGCACTAAATCCATAGCCGCCAATGTTCGTTCATAAAGCACTAATTCCATAGCTGCTATAGTCTATTCATCGGGTACTAAATCCATAGCTATCAGTCTTTATCTAATAGGTACTAAGTCCATAGCTACCAATGTTCAACAGGTACTAAGTCCATAGCTACCAATTCCTACAGGTACTAAATCCTTAGCTACCAGCGTCTAACTAATAGGTACTAAGTCCATAGCTACCAATTCCCAACAGGTACTAAATCCATAGCTACCAACGTCTAAAATGTACTAAGTCCATAGCTACCGATGTTTGTCCCATAGGCACTAAGTCTATAGCTGCCAATGTATACTCACGTCATCTTCTATCTCTCATCATTCATCTACCCATCTCATACCCAACATTTTCGTATATATAAGATACGTATACAGATTAAGTCCTTTAAAACATGTATAAAACGTTCAACCAGCATAGACAGCAAGTATTCAGATAATATGCACACATAGCACGTAGTTTATATAAAATACTTCATATCTATGTGTAAGATGAAAGGGACTATGCACTCACCTAGTAAGGTGGTGACTCGGCACTCGGACAGCTCTTCGTTACTTCTTAAAACAATTTTTCCTTGACCAAAACCTAATATTAATACCACTAGAGTTTAGTTTTAACGTTAATCGCGACTAATTAATAGTCTAGCTATTATTACTATTATATAAGCATTAAATAACACTCAATACAACTCATAATAATAGCCTAAATAATTATTTTAAGGTCCTAATAATGTTACTATAATTAAATAAAAGCTATATTAAATATAGTATAGGCGTAACTCACTTACAGCGGGCTTTTATTAAAAATCGGGCTTCGCTAGAGCAGCGTTTCCGAGCCGAAAGCTTTTCTTCTCGGAGCCGTCGGGCGCTCCGGGGCTTTCTTCTCGTGATAGGGAGGTTCCCTAGACTTGGGAGGGGTTTAGGGAGGTTAGAGAGAAGTTAGAGAGAGAAAGAAAGGCTTATGGTGTGAAGAAAATATGAGGAGTTCACCCTTGTATTTATAGGAAGTGTATAGTAAAGTAGTCTCCAAGCTTCGTTCGTAACTTTTGCATACGAGCTCCGTTTTTGTCTGTCTTTTTACCGTTGAGTTCCTATTAATGAGATCTTCAACTCTCATTTAGACCTCGTTGGCTAATTCTCATTCTATCTCGGATTTACAAAACTGTATCGAATTCGCCGCGCTCGAAAAGTAGGGACTAAGCTTCGTCCATATCTTTCGCATACGAGCTCTATTATCGATGTTCTTTATATCCACGCGTTGGTATTTACGAGTACTACAACTTTCATTTAGATCCCGTCGGCTAAAAATCGACCGATCTAAAATTCAGATTTCGGGCTGTGCACTGCTATGCTAAATCTTAGAAATATCATAACTTCCTCATACGAAGTCAGATTTGGGCGTTCTTTTTATCGATGTTCTTAGTTTAACATATTCTACGACTTTCGTCTAGATCGCTAAGGCTAAATCTCGCTCTATCGTAAATTCACTATTTACGCTTCCCGATGTCGTGCCGGTTCCGTCGCGAAACTTCAACGGGTCATAACTTCTTCGTTATAACTCAGATTTCGGTGTTCTTTATATGTACGAAAACCTTGTAACATACTATACAACTTGGTTAACCTTATTTATTATAAATAATCCTTTGTTGAAAAGTCGTTTTCGACCTCTATTGCCTCTAATTTGACTAGCCCATATTTGCGGGCGTTACATTACAATTCTCCCCCACTAGAACCAGACTTCGCCCTCGACGTCTTATGTCGAAAACAACTCCGGATGTTGCTCCTGCATCTCTGACGTCGGCTCCCATGTCAGCTCGGACCCATTCCGATGCTGCCACTGGACCTGAACTAGTGGTACCTCCTTGTTCCTCAGAACCTTGACCTTCCGGTCCAAGATCGCGGTCGGTCTCTCCACATAATTTAGACCCACGTCCACCTGGATATCCTCCAATGGTACCACTGCCGACTCATCGGCTATGCACTTCCTCATCTGAGACACGTGGAAGGTATCATGAATCTGACTCAACTCCGCAGGTAGCTCCAATCGATATGCTACTCTGCCCACCCTCGCAATAACCCTGAATGGTCCAATGTACAGGGGCCCCAACTTGCCCCTTTTCCGGAATCGGATCACTCCTTTCCAAGGAGACACTTTCAGGAGTACAAAATCTCCAACCTGGAACTCGAGCTCGGATCGACGTCTATCCGCGTAACTCTTCTGGCGACTCTGGGCCGTCAACAATCTCTGTCTAACCTACTGAATCTCCTCTGTCGTCCGAAGCACTATCTCAGTGTTGCCCATCACTCGCTGCCCTACCTCTCCCCAACAAATGGGAGTCCGACACCTCCTCCCATACAATAACTGAAAGGGAGGCATACCAATGCTCAAATGGTGGTTGTTGTTATAAGAAAACTCAGCCAAAGGCAGATACGTGTCCTAACTCCCTCTAAAGTCCAACACACATGATGGAAGCATGTCCTCGAGCGTCTGAATCATCCGCTCAATCTGTCCATCCGTCTACGGATGGTAAGCGGTACTGAAATGCAGCCTAGTACCCAACTCCTCATGGAACTTCTTCCATAATCTGGAAGTGAAACGCACATCTCAATCTGACACAATCAAGATACACCATGTCGCAATACCACCTCTCTCACATACACTTCTGCTAGCCTCTCTACGGAAGAGCTCTCACTGATAGCAAGAAAAATCGTCAGCCAGTCGACGATCACTCAAATTGCATCGACGCCTCTTGCAGTCCTCGGCAATTTGGTCATAAAACCCATGGAAATATGTTCCCTCTTCCACTGAGGAACCTCAAGCGGCTGCAACTTGCCATGCAGACACTGGTGCTCAGCCTTAACCCTGCGACAGGTCAAGCACCTCTCTACAAACCAAGCCATATCCCTCTTCACAAAGGGCCACCAATAATCTCTTTTCAGGTCCAAATACATCTTAGTGGCCCCGGGATGGATCAAAAACCTCGACCTGTGCGCCTCCTCCATCAAAATAGCACGTGCCCCACCCTCAAATGGCACCTAAATCCGGCCCTGGAAGGTCATAAGCCCCCGGATATCGGCAATGAACTCTGATATCTGCCCAATCACCCACTCTCACTTGCGGTTCTCCGGTCTCATGCCCTCCACCTGGGCCACCTGAATGGTGTCCAACACCGGAGTCATCACTGTCAACCTCATACAAACATCTCGCAAAGGGGCACTCTCTGCCCTGCGACTCAAGGCATCGGCTACCACGTTAGTTTTACCCGGGTGGTACAGGAAACTCCTGATCTCCGAAGGGGATCTCGGTACCTCCGAACTCATCACTGCCTCAATCTTGGCCGGATCGACCAATATCCCATTCTGGTTGACGAGGTGCCCAAGAAACTGGACCTCCCATAACTAGAAAACACACTTGGAGAATTTGGCGTAAAGCCTCTCCGATCTCAGAACTCCGAGGATCTCCCTCAAATGCTCCTCATACTGCTCTCTGGACCTCGAATACACTAATATATCATCAATGAACACGATCACCGAACGATCCAACATCGGCCGGCACACCCTGTTCATGAGATCCATGAACGCCGTTGGTGCATTGGTGAGCCCGAAAGGCATCACCATGAACTCTTAATGCCCGTAACGAGTGTTGAGCGCTGTCTTCTGGATATCCTCATCACGCACCCTCATCTGATGATATCCAGACCTTAAATCAATCTTGGAAAACCAAGACGCTCCCTGTAACTGATCGAACAAATCGTCGATCCTCGGTAAGGGGTAACGGTTCTTGACCGTTAGCTTGTTCAACTCCCGGTAATCAATGCACATCCGGTGTGAACCATCCTTCTTCTTGACAAAAAGGATCGGTGCTCCCCACGACGAGCTAGTCGGCCGTATAAACCCATTCCCCAGCAGCTCCTGAAGCTGCGAGGACAACTCCTGCATCTCTGGAGGTGCAAGGCGATAGGGCGCCTTGGCGATAGGCGCTGCCCCCGGAACCAAATCGATACGGAACTCCACATGCCTCTCGGGAGGCACACCCGGCAACTCCTCGGGGAAAACATTCGGGAACGCACACACTATCGGGACCTCATCGACCGACCTCGGTCTCTCGCCACCTATCCTTGTATCTACCACATATGCCAAAAACCCACTACAACCCTACTATAGACTTTGCCTTGCTCTCGCGGCTGAACAAAATGTCAACCCAGATCGAGTACCCTCGCCATAAACCATAAGAACTCCTCCACTAGGGTGTCGTATGGTCACCAGCTGTCGCTCGCAGTCGATAACCACTCCAATTCTGCTCAATCAGTCCATGCCCACGATGACACAGACATCTCCCATGGCAATCGGGACCAAATCAATCGGAAACTCAATGCCGAATATCTCGAGTACACATCCTCGAATCACATCAGTGGCATAAACTGTCTCTCTCGTCAGCTATGGACAATCGCAAAGGTCGACTCAACGCCTCACGACGAATACTGATGTGTTGACTAAAGGCTAATGACACAAAAGACCGACTCGTACCCGAGTCAAATAACACCAAAGCAGGCACAGAACACACATGAAATGTACCTACGCATATCACTATATAAGCATATCACCACAAACTCAGAATTAACATATGAAAGAATACATACCAGCCACAACATCGGGCAGACCTCCTCCGCTATCGACTGGAAGGCTCTCCCGCGAGCCTTTGGCGCCTCGACCTTCACCGGCCGACTCCCTGTAGCTCGAACAGCAGCAGGGACAGACCCCTGAGAAGCTCCCTGAGCTGAACCTTGCAACTGCGGACACTCGGCCTTCCGGTGTCCAGTCAGGTTGCAGTGAAAACAAACTGCAAACCCCTTGGGGCAATCCTTGGCCATATGCCCCTCCTTACCACACTTGTAGCAAGACCCTGCTCTGCACACCCCCTCATAACTCTTGCCGCACTTGCCACAAGTGCGGCCCTTCTGGTTCCCTGATCTCGAATCGACGGGCTTAGCCCGCTTGGCAGCCGGCTGGGACTGTGTTGGTCGCCGATCCTTCCCTTGAGACTCCGCCTCCTCCCTGGCCCGAGTCTTTAGCTCAATCTCCCTCTTCCGGGCATTTTCCTGAAGCTCGGCAAATATCTGGTACGTCGAGTTCGCCATGAACTCACGGATGTCTCTCCTCAAAATGCTCAAATACCGGCTCATATGTGCCTGCTCAAAAGACACATGCTCAGGGCAGAACATCGCCCTTTCATGAAACATCCGGGTGATCACAATAACATATTTTGTACCCTACTTGAGGGTCAAGAACTCCTGGGCCAAACGTTCCCTTTCCACCGGGGGTACATACTCATCATGAAACATAGCGGTGAACCTCTCCTAGGTCACCGCAGCAAGCTCTGCAGAAGAATAGTGCGTTGTCACAAACATCCACTAATCCTTCGCCCCCAAGCGAAGCTGGTTCAGCGCGAACCGAACCCTTAGATGCTTCGGACATGAACATGTGTAGAAGCACCCCTCAATGTCAGAGATCCACCACATCGCAGCTATCAGATCCTGAGTCCCATCAAACTCTGGTGGCTTCGTGTTGCTGAAGCCCGGTACAGCAACGCGTCACCCCCTACGGCCTGGCAGCAGCAACGGCCGCAGTGGCTGCACTAACAACAACATTAGTAAGAACAACATAACGCTCATCAAAAGTATCGATCAGGGTGGTCTTGATAGACCCGAACATCTTTGGAATCTTAGTGCATATGGCAGCAGCCACCTCATCATGAATCATCTGGCGGAGCTCCTCCTCGCTCACACCCCCTCACTAGTCCCTGGCCTGTGGCGTGTCCCCACCATGATGTCTCACTGAAATGCAACACAAGATATCAGAGACTCGCTCGAGTGTACACACACTTAATATCCCAATCCTACTTGATCCCTGGTACCCTAAGGATTCTTACTTGGGCTGTGCACTGATCCGGTGCCTTCGGTAGTACGGGCCAAATACTACCGGCCACACCGCATCAATATTCACCCCAAGTCCACCTCCTAGGATCCCAAATCCCAAGTACTCGACTCTCTCTCTATCTATGCATAATTTACTCTCAACCAAATCTCTCATAAGCTTCTCGTTGGTATCTATTCGCTCTCAAGCATTTCCTAGCAGCAAAATCCCTAGGCTAAGGCATCACAAATCATGCCACTCTAGTCCTAATAAGAATACCTATCCTACTCTAGCATGCATATCATATCATAACATATCTCATAACTCATAACGTAAGGGTATTTTGGGAAATCACCATTCGGGCGCTGGCTGATCGTACACACTGCTCTGCTCTGCTCTTTCAAAAACTTTTTACTCTTGAGAAAAATTTTGTAAATTTTTCTTTTGAAAATCCCTCAAATCCTCAGTTTGAGTTCAGATACGCCCGAAGGTGCACCCGAATCCCTCAAACCAAGGCTCTGATACCAACTTGTAACACCCAAATTTTCAAATAAATTTTCACATTTTAAAAACACCTTTTCATTCATGATTGTTATAAAACATCACTATGTCACATAGTCAAATCATAACATCACATCCCAAGATCATAATATAAAAACTCCTCATATGTGTACTGATCAAGCTGGTGCCTTCCCGTGATCCTCACTGGTACCTGAAACACATAACACAACACTGTAAGCATAAATGCTTAGTGAGTTCCCCAAAATACCACACACAATACATACTAGCCACTTGAGTCTATAACTCTGTTTGACCCTCTGGTCAATGTGTCTCAGTGGGACCCTCCAGTCCCATAACGTTGTGGGCCCTCTGGCCCTAACTCTGTGGACCTTCCGGTCCTAACTCTGAATGCTCTGGTACATACATGGCATAAATCACATAAAAATCACATCACACAAAAGCATACAAAATACTCTATCGCATAACTCTAATTACCACTCTAGGTAAAGTATAGTGAGAAGACTCACCTCGGGTATCTCGGTAAAATCTTGAACACTGAAAATCCGATCTAGCCTCCGCCTCCAAATGCAGCTCCTTCCTCTATAGATCTCAGATCCAAACTTGCACTTCAAGCTCTAGCCTCCACAAGCTCCTCTCCTTCTTCTTTACTAACACACTAAGGCATTTTTAGCTCCAAAACACTCACTCTCAAGCTAAGGACGATTAGGAGGATCTCTTAGGGTTTCACTCACTGATATGGACGCTGAGAAATGAGCCTTAGCATCAATTATATAGTGCACAAGTCCAATATTAGGGTTTGCGTCTGGACCCATTACGCCCAGCGTAACCCTAGGTACGCCCAGCGTACCCAGGCGAGTCCGTGTCCAAATTAAGCGTATGAGTACGCGCAACGTACTCCCCAGTACGCCCAGCATACTCATTTGCTACAAGAACTCTTTCAAGGACCACTTCTTGACAACTTGACAAAATGGAAGGATATAACAACTTTACCTGGATTTCGGGATGTTACATATGAATCATGCAAATCATATATGAATTTCATGTGATTCACATGTAATTCACATATTAACCATATGTAAATCACAAGTAAATCACATATCAATTACATGTGATTCACATGTAAATCACAAGTGAATAACATATGAATTACATGTGATTCACATGTAAATCATAAGTGAATCACATATGAATTACGTCTATATACACACATGCATTTTGTGTGTGTTCTTCATTAATTATTTTTTAAAATTCTCTTGTCAATTTCACATTTGAATCTTAAAATATACAGCCACATGTGAATATCACATTATATAATCAATATGTGAATCTTACATGAGATAATCACATGTGAATTTTACATGACATATATACATGGGCATTTTTGTGAGTGTTCTTGCATTAATCAATTTTTTTTTAATGTTATTGTAGATTTTGAAGAATTTATAGAAAATATTGAAGAGGTGAAAAGTGATACATTAAAGAAAATATGGAAATTTTGATATGAAGAAATGACAACACTATGAATATTTATAGCATTTTTTATTTTTTATATTTTATTTTGTATCAAAATAAAATTCGTGTATTATTATGTTTATAGATTAATTAATAAAAATTAGATTTTTTATGATTTACTTACGAATATTATAGTATAAAAAAAATGCATATATGCATTTGAAAAAATATGCATATATGCACATAAAACTTTGATTTTTTTGTTAAAAAATTATAGTTTTTTTTTTAAATATTCTAGTTTTTTTAATTTACTGATTTTTAAATATTTACTTTTTTAAAAATAGCAGTTTTTTGATAAAAAAAAATACAGTTTTTTGAAAAAAGTTCCAGTTTTTTTTTTTTAAATAAAGTTTTTTCAATAAAAAAAGTATTTTTTTAAAGTTGCAGCTTTTTTTAAATGCAGTTTTTTTTTTTAAAATGTAGTTTTTTTTAAAGAAAATGTTGTTTTTTGAAAAAAAAATCGTAGTTCGTTTTTTTTTTAAATTAAATTTTTTAAAAAAATTAAAGTTTTCTGAAAAAAGTAAAAAATCTCCATTTTTTAAAGAAAAGTCAAAAATTATTTTAAAAAATTCAAAATTGATTTATTATGTTAATTTTTAGAACATTTTATTAATATTTCCAATAACAAAAAAATTAAACATTAAATGGGATCGGTAAGATGATCATCATGCCATTAATGAGTTCATTTTGATCTATTGATCCACATTTAGTTTTCAGGTTCTCGGGAAACTATGAGTTCTCAAACGATCTCACCCCGAAAAATAGATTTTTTAAGAAAAAACTGCATTTTTTTTAAAATAGTAAATTTTTAAAAATCAGTAAATTTTTTAAATAAATTAGATTTTTTTTTATAAAAAAAACTATAATATGTTAAAACAAAAAAAATCAATGTTTTAGATGAATATATGCATATTTTTCAAGTGCATGTATGCATATTAGTTATACTATAATATTCGTAAATAAATCATAAAAAAAACTCATTTTTATTTATTAATCTATAAACACATAAGTAAAAATATTTTATTGGATACAAAAATAAAATATAAAAACAAAAAATGCTATAAAATTTCAAATCGTGTCCATGTCTTCGTATCAAAATTTCCATATTTTTCTCAATTTATCAGTTTTCACATGTTCAATATTTTCCACAAATTCTTCCAAATCTAAAAAAAAAAAAAAAAAAAAAAAAAAAAACAAGTTGATTAATGGAAGAGCTCATTGTTTTCTGCCCTTATATTTCTTAGTTTTTCCCTTGCTTATATTTTGGCCTTTTCAGTGAAGGTGGTGGACTTCGTAGAGCTCATTCTTGTGAAAATTTTGGGGTATGTTCTTAGATGGACCATTTTGTCCCCTTGGTTTTACTTTGTTTTCCTGTTGGTGTATGTATGAAGTACCACACCTCAATTTTAACACTTCTTTTCATCTCAGAACTGGATCTCAAGAAGAAAAAAAGACAGTAAAGTTTATATTATGAAGCAAAAACAAAAGATTGATGATGCAGGAAAAATGTTACAAATGGGATACGATTTGATAACCGCCATCGCCATCATTTGCCTTTTTTTTTCTATAAAACCCCACCTAACATGTTTTGGATTTTGAAAGTTAGGGTTTTTAAATACATTGAATTTTTGTTTCTTGAAATTTATATGTAATTTGAAATTATTAAGAGGAAGCTGCTGCTGAATTTTATTGGAAATCAAATTATAGTTTTTCTCAAGCTTTTTGTCCTAGAATGAACTTTTTTGCCCCTGGTGATGGTTTGTTGCTGTCAATCTGCCATGATCTTCATTGGTGCTTTTATTGCTATCTTGGTTTGTTGCTACTCCTTTTTACATTGCCATATTAACAAATTAGTCCCATATTTGAGTATTTGGAAGTTGTCACTTTAAAAGAGAATGTCATTCGTAGGCAGTGACCCCAAATATTGAAGAGTACAGTTTGGTTCTGTTTGTATTTCATGCTTTTCTTTGTTGTATCTTATAAACTATGTAACCGTAAATGGCCAACTTCGTGCTATTTGTTTTTTGTTTTAATATAGCTTTCCGTTGTTCTAAAAAACTTGCTGTAATATCTTTTGTTCGATTACTTTAATTTAGTGCAACATAGACGAACCTTCTAAGATTATGTCATTTCCTATGCATAAATGTAGAACTTTTTAGTGAGTCTAGTGCTATTACAAGTAATAAGAAATATGTTTTGATTATTTGCGCTTTTAAAAAAGAAAGTTAGACGGTAATTTTATAGTAACTATAGTAGAAAAGGGGGTAAATAGAACTTTATTCTTTTACATTATTAAAATCAGAAATTAGGAAAGCGAATCATCTTAATTTAAATCTATGTTAGTCGTTTGTTCATAATTTATATATCTTCCACAACATTGATTTTAGAAAGGCATAGTAAGTCAAAGTAATTAACAATTATTTTGAATAGTTAAGTTTATAATTTGTTTTGAACAACCATGTCGGAAATTAAGGCTCGAAACAGATTTTACATATCAACACACCTTTATTTTAACATAAAACATCAACGCACATCAATTTTTAAACCAAAATAGAAATGCACATTTAATTTTTGCACAAAATAACAATTTACTTAAAAAAATTTCCCAAAACAACATAATATTATAATTTCAGCCCAAAACAAAATATTTTAATTTTTACGCAAAATAACAATATACTATTAATTTTAATCAAAAACTACAACATGCTTTTCGTATTCAACCAAAAAAACAACGTTTTTATTGTTAACCCAAAACCAAAACATACTTTTATTTTTAATTCGAAATATAAAAAACTATTCATGCTCGTAAAACAGACCGTTAACAATATGTATTTGTTTTTTGTTCCTAAAAATACAACATAGGTGACCACTTGACACTTTATTATTGTTTTAGTTTGATTTAATTAGTCAAAAGAAATCAATGGATACTAAACTAAAAACAATTTTAGATATATTATTATCGTAAATTCATAGTTTTTATTTTCATTAAACTATCATACTTCAAAATAAATGTTATTGTAATATGTATAATTTTTTTTAATAAAAAGTTATACATCTTAAAATTTAGTATGGAAAATCCTAACACATCTTAAAATTTGTCAATCATCATCATTAAAAAAATTGTTTTGAAGGTAAATCATGGTGAAAAATATGAAGCGTAATCAAAGCAACATGGTTGTTGGATCCTTTAGTCATTTGAGTTTGAAACTATTCTCGATAAAATGATTCAAATCATTGTCTCAAAACTATTCGTTGTTACAAAACCGATGGATAACAATATGAATCAAGGATATGTTCTTTAAAATATAACATGTTTTCGAGTACCAATAATTTCTAAAATACTATTCGCACCCGTTGCTTGACACGGGTAAACGGCTAGTGTGTGTGTGTGTGTGTGTGTGTGTATATATATATATATATATATATATATATATATACATACATACACACACATTATAACTCGTAAGAATCACGGTTATACAATTAATTAAACTTTAATATTAAAAAATCAAAATTATTAATCAATTATTTTAAATAAATTATTACTTAGTAGATATTTTTTTAGTTATATAAAATTATAATCGTTGATTTAAATAAATACGAGAAGTTGTATCATCTTGTAATTTGTATTAGTTTAATTTTATTTTTTAATCTAATGTTACTAACTTAATATAGTTAGATTGAGAAATTTTGAAATTTGAAACTTAAAATGAAGAATCAATTATTAATTTAATGTAATTAGAGTGGGGAATTTAAATTTTGAAATTTGAAATGGATAATTGTAACACCCCGTTCTTTAAGTGTTTAATTATGAGTCCCTGAGATTTAAGAGGAACGGTAATTCTGGTCATTTTTCGGGAAATGGGTTCTATCCGAGAAGGTTTCGGGCTGGTGTATTTTGTTAGATGCATTGGGCTTCTTGTCACCTCGTATGAATGTAAAGTTATTTGGGAGCGGGTTTAGATTAGAGGAGGTGCGGTGTTTTGAAGTTAATCATTGTTATAGCTCCTTATGTAATAAGTGGGAAAGGTCCCATGCATGCATGGCATGCATGCATGTGTTATGGAGTTTGGCTGGGTACGCCCAGCGTAAGCTGGACGTACGCCCAACGTAAAGGGCGCGAAGTGTGCGGGTGGTCGGGTGAGTATGCCTAGCGTACTCTTAGAAACCCCAAACCCTATTTTAGGGTCAGCCACTATATAAGGAACATGTTGGTTCACCCCTTAGCCTCCTTATGCTCATCCTCAACCTCAGAAAACCCTAGATCTCGTGTTCTCTCCATTATTCGGTGTGTTTGTCCTTGGGAAGCTCTTTTTGGCAAAAGAAAGGTTTGAAGGAGAAAAGAGAAGTTGTTAAAGAAGAAGAAGAATGTGTGGAGCCTATAGATCTAAAGAGATACCACCCTTTGGAGCTTGTTTGAGGTATAAAGTTTCTTGCTTGACTTTCATATTGCATAGATCTAGGTATCTTGAAGCTTTGTCACCATTCTTGTCCTAAAAGTCCTCACCTTGTTACATATTTCAATTTGGTCAAGATTATCTGTCCTTTCAGACCTTTGGAGAGGTCTTGAGTGAGAAAAATGAGGTCCCAAGGGCTGTAGTTATTCCATGTGTGAGATATATAGGTCTTAATGGATTAAGACTTTGGATTAAGAGCTTAAGGAAGTCCCAAGTGATAAAGTCTAAGACTTTATGAATTCTAATCATATTTGACCTATGGATCTGAAGTTTGGGCTTAAGAGCTTAAACCATTAAGAGGTTAAAAGGACTTTTTGAGCACTGTAGTTATTCCCCACGTATCGGGCCAGTGCCCCGTTTTCTTTTGGTGATCATTGCAGTACGCCCAGCGTACTCCTCCTGTTGGACTTTCATTTTTGGGCTTTGAGTTTGGGCCGTTGGTGGACAGTTGGTTATTGGGCCAAGTCTGGAAATTTATGGATGGAGTATTTTGGGCCCAATTATTGTTATGGACTTTGGTTCTAGGCCCATTTGGTAAAGTGGGCCCAATTTGCTAACTTGGGCCAATATTGGACTTTGTATGAGATCTGGACTTTGGTCTTGGTCCGATATGTGGAAGTATGATTGACCTAATGTTTATTTTGTTATGATGGTTAGTTCGGGATTTGCGGTGAGTTGGTGATTCGAGAGTCGGCTTCTTCAGTTTAGAGTATCGGCATTCGCGAGGTGAGTTATCCTCACTATATCAACAGGGTCTAAGGCACCAAGGCCGGCCCTTATCGGATTGAGATCCGAGTATTTGTTGTTATGTTATTGTTTTGATATGTCTGCATCCTTGTAAGCTAGGATGGTATATGCTAGAGACCCGGTTAAGGTCGGTTTCCCAATGAGTAGAGTAATGATATGCTAGTGACCGGTTAGGTCGGTATCCTGGTTAGGGTAACGATATGTTATGTGATCTGCTTGATCGGTTTGTTGATTATGAATTGTTATATGATTGTATGTTATGTGCACATGGTTGTTTGGACTGGAGTTGGGTTGAGGCGGGTCCTGCTTTGTGCTGTAGGCCAAGATACCCAGGGCGGGCCGGTTGTTCCGAAGGCCCAGCGAGCGGTCCGGATAGGCTGTAGGCCCCTCGAGGGCGGGCCAGACGTGCCGAGGCTCGGAGAGTGGACCAGGCCGACTGAAGGACCGATGCGGGCGGACCAGTCATACTGTAGACTCAGAGAGTGGACCAGGTGGGTTGAAGGCCCGGTGCAAGCGGACCAACCACACTGCAGACTCGAAGGACATGACTAGACACGAAGGGTGGACTGAAGGCCGATAAGGAGGGCCAGTCACACAGTAGACCCGATATGCATGGCTGTTCTATGTTCTGTTATGTTATGTGTGCTATTTATGTTATGGGCCGGAAGGCAATATGTTATGGGCCGGAAGGCAATATGTTCTGGACCGGAAGGTCGTAGCCTGGAAGGGCGTATATGTGGTTGGTATTTTGGGGGTATCTTACTAAGCTTTTGGGCTTACAGTTGTGGTTTAAATGTTTTCAGGTTCTTCAGGAGACCGTGGCAAGGCGAAGGCGTGATCGTACCGCTCTTCGTGTTTATGTTTATGACATGGTTCTGGGAATACTCTGATAATAAATGTATTGAAAACCTTTTTGTAATAACATTATTAAAATGGGTTGTTTTTGAAAAGTTTAAATTGTTTTGAAATTTTTGGTCGTTACAAGTTGGTATCAGAGCCTTGGTTTGAGTGAATTGTAGGAACACTCGTGTGACTCCAGTCTCAAATCGAGGAGAGTTTTCAAAAGAGAATTTAAAATGGTTTTCAAAATGAGTAAAGGAGGACGCAGAGGTACGATCAGCCGGAGCCAGTAAGTAACCCCAAAATACCATACATGATATTTGTTGTGAGCTTGTTAGAACAACATGCTAGTGCTAGGCTAGGGATTTTCAGGATTCCATGATAATGTTGCCTGATTTGTGATGCCTGTAGCCTAGGGTTTCCTTGTGGGAGATTTCCAGTGTTCCTCTAGTAGTGAGGGTTGAGCGCTCGTTATGCATGTTTTCACTAGGGTGTTGTGGTAGTACTTCATACAAATATGGGTAGGTGTGGAAGGTAGTATGGGCCCGTACTACTGAAAGCACAGAACCCATACGCGTATCAGGGAAACCATGACCTCTAGGGTTGGGTTGAGAGAGTTGGTTCCCAGGATAGTGGGAAGTGTCTGAGATTTTGTGGTATTTTTCAGTATGGAGATTCCGAGGCATGCTGGGAGTGGATCCGGTTCAGGATCGGGAGCAGGAGAGGGAGTTCCAGGCGGGTCTGTGCCTCCCGAGGTTGTTGGTCAGATAAGCTCGTGCGAGTTGGATGCGAGGATTCGTGAGATCCTGTATGATGAGGTTGCTGTGTTGTTCCGGTTCGAGTTGTCGGAACTGTTCGGGTCAATCAAGACCGCCATGGTTGAGTATTTTGATGAGCGCTATGCAGCTCTCACAGAGACGGCTGCCGCGGCGGCTACAGCGGCTGTAGCAGCGGCAGGGGGAGGAGTTAGTCGGGGTTTTCAGTATCGGGACTTCAATAATACGAAGCCTCCCACCTTTGATGGAGTTCAGGACCCGATGGTTATCGGACGTGGAGGGGTGTTTCTTCACATGTTCATGCCCTACTGATCAAAGGGTGAGATGTGCTCTGAACATATTGAGGCTCGGGGCGAAGGATTGGTGGAGATTGACCACGGGGTCATATTCGGATGCGCAGAGGGCTGCGGTTTCATGGGATCAGTTCAGAGAGATGTTCAGCACTCGTTATGTTCCGCGAGTTGAGAGGGAGAGATTGGATCAGGAGTTCCTGGAGCTGAAGCAGGATTCGGAGTCGGTGACTGAGATCACTAGGATGTTCACTGAGAGGGCGATGTTTTGCCCTGAGTTCGCTTCGGATCAGGCTCAGATGTCCCGATATCTAAGCATGCTCAAGAGGGATATCAGACAGTTTGTGTCTACGCAGAGGTGCGAGACCTTGTTGAAGTTGCAGGAGGCCGTCAGGCGGCGTGAGTTAGAGATCGAGTTGCAGTTGCATGAGCTAAGGCAGGCTCCGGTGCAGTCATAGCCGGCGCCGAAACGTCCAAGACCGTTGATTCTAGGGTGGGAGATCAGAGCAGCCACGCTTGTGGGAAGTGTGGGAGGGGTCACACCGGAGTTTGTAGGTCCGGTGGTGCATGCCGCAAGTGTGGAGAGGAGGGGCACTATGCGAGGGATTGTCGGCAGTCAGTGCCGGTTCGGGATTTGAAAATTTGTTATCATTGTCATCAGGTTGGGCACTTGAGGGTCAACTGCCCACAGCTTGTTGCAGGACAGTGCAAGCTCCAGCACCGGCCACTTTGAGGATCACGGGTGGAGGTCAGGGTGGAGCGGAGCCCCCAAGGGCTCAGGGTCGTGCTTTTCAGCTTACAGCAGAGGAGGTCAGAGTAGTGCCAGATGCAGCTGCGGGTATGTTTCTTTCTTGATGTCTTGTTATCTTGTGATTATTGTGGAGTATTGTTTATGTGCTAGTATCTTTGTGTGGTTTTCAGGGCGGTATTCGTTATTTCTGAGGGTTGTGGTTTGGTTATGGGTTAGTGTGTCGGGTTTTCGCTAGTTATCATTTGTGAGGGTTATTAGTGGAATAATGGCATTGGTTGAATGTCGAATAGCATCTGCAGTCTGAGGAGGGGATGGTTGAAGATTGAGTTTATTTCTGGACCGGAAGGTCGTAGCCTGGAAGGGCGTATATGTGGTTGGTATTTTGGGGGTATCTCACTAAGCTTTCGGGCTTACAGTTGTGGTTTAAATGTTTTCAGGTTCTTCAGGAGACTGTGGCAAGGCGAATGCGTGATCGTACCGCTCCTCGTGTTTATGTTTATGACATGGTTCTGGGAATACTCTGATAATAAATGTATTGAAAACCGTTTTGTAATAACATTATTAAAATGGGTTGTTTTTGAAAAGTTTAAATTGTGTTGAAATTTTTGGTCGTTACAATAATTATTAGGTTAACAAGTGGCGTGATAGGTGACATATACTATTAATGAGGAGTTCTAATAGTATGACATTTGTCAATAGGAGAATAAACAAATTCTTTAATTAGGATAGGGATATATATATATATATATATATATATATATATATATATATATATATAGAGAGAGAGAGAGAGAGAGAGAGAGATGGGGGTTCAATTGATAAAAAAAAGGTTAAGAATTGGAGAATCATTCTCAACCAATTATTTAATTAGCATGTAAACATAAAAAGACACGGTGACAAACTTGTAAATATGATATAACAACCTTCAATCACAAATACATACGTCTGTAGAATTAGATAACAGTTCAAATTTATTCATAATCGATCGTTCATCATCCAAATTCCTCCTCCAACCTTCAATAATCATCCAAAAAATTTTCAATTAAACCCTCAATCAACGTCTTTCAGTGTTAATCAATCATCAATATTCGTCAATAACACGTTTATCAACACCATTCAACAGTAGACAACAAAAATTCAGTTTTTGTTCTTTTAATCTAACCTTCAATTTTGCTTGAACACAAGCATATCTTTAACATCTACGATTAATTATACTCCTAGCGCCATTAGATCTACATCATCGATAATCAACAACAGATCCTCTTCATGTCATTTATTCAACATCGATCATCAAACAAAATTTCGAAATTAAGGTTAGAAAAACGTCAGTAAATATGTCATAATGATTTCTAAATTTTATTCATATATGAATAGAATAACATGTCATGATGATGTCATCAATAGTATGAATGAAAATTTAGTGACATCATCAAAAAAATTTGCCACAATGAAGTTTAGTCTGGTAATTGGACGAAATTCACTTATTTGATGTAAAATGGTGTAATTTACAAAACTCACAGCTCTGCTGTGACATACGCTATTTTTTGGCCATTCATGACTATTTATTGCCTCAAAATGACGTTTTTCTACTTTTATAATTTTTCGAAAAAAAATTATCATTTATTCACAAATGAATATAACAGTAATAAAAAAAATGCTTATATGATTATTTTATTAACCATAAAAAGCTTAGTTATATGTGAATAAATATACATTCTAATCGAATACTTTTTTTATCTTTAATTTTATATATTTTGTACTTCTTTGTGTAACATTCCGTTTAAAACATAGTAATTAAATAATAAACCCAGAAACCCAATATGTAAATTAATATTTTATGTTTTTTTAGCAGCCCTAAAATCCATAATATTTAGCAAGATGTTCGTTTCGGAGAGCCAAATGATATGTTGGAGTTTCGGGGGTTAAAGTGTAACTCCAGGTTTTATTTTGTAAAGATTTTCAAAAGTCAGGGGGTGTTTGGTATCATTTGGACTTAATATGAAAGAATTTATGGAAGCAGGGGCTAAAGAGTAAATTATGGACCTAAGTTGAAAAGGTTTTGTAGATGAGGAGCCATTTGGTAGCATTTGGATTTAATTTGTAAGTAAAAGGAGAAGGAGGGAATTTTTGAATTGGACGGAACTTATAAACCCGTTACCATGTAACCCTAACCCTAGCTCTAACTTCAGCTGCCACCTTACGAACCTCCCGCCACCACGATTCGCCTCTTTCGTTTTTCCGACCAACTCATGGATGCCGCTCGACTACTATCAGCAACCGAGGCCTTGCCAATGGTGCGAGCCGTCAATCGGATAGTCATCACTCCCGCGTCATTTGGCTGTCGACAAAGACGAAGAGCCACCGTTCCAATTGAAGACGGAGCTGCTGACGAATGATCGCCTTTCTGTTGTTGCCGTTGTTGGATCGTTCCAACGAGATCATGGGAGCTTCACCCGATTCTTCTCCTTCTTCTGTGCGGTCTCAGTTTGCTGATGTTTGTCTGCTGCCGCTATCGTCGTATGTTAGGATTGTTGTTGTTGTCGTTCGTTGTACGCCACCAGGTGGGTAGCTGCTTCCGGATCTCGAGCGATGCATGTGTGTGCTGGTGTGTCTATGTGTGTTGCATGTTTTTGAATCAAAAGAGAGGCCAAGCGATGCATGTGTGTGTGTGTGTTGGTGTGTCTGTGTGTGTTGCTTGTTTTTGAATCAAAAGAGAGGCCACCCCCATCACCGGGAGGTGGTGGCTGCCACCTTGTACCACCGCCGGTGGCCACAAGGGTGGTTGTGTGTGTGATTGTGTATTACTTTATGTGTGGGTTTATTTGGATACTACATTGTAATAAGTATTGTATGGCCAGATTATTCAAGGAAAAACAACATGTCACCACCGTGAGGTGGTGGTTGCCACCTCAGGCCACCATTCTTCTGCCACCAGCCTCCACCTTGGGTGGATGTGTGCTTTTGTGTGTATGATAGTTATTTTAGGACGATTGGACATTTTTAGCCAAAAATCATAACAACCACCATGATGTGGTGGCCGCTGCCGTGAGCCGCCGCAGACCACCACTACCCGAGGTAGTAGTGGGTGGTGCCCGACTTATTTAACCCTAATTGACCTAATGATGCCCTAATTGACCTAAAAACCTAACCATTTGACTAACAAACACGCCTTGTGTTGGAAACCCTAATTAGGGTTTAGAAAACCCTAATTTTGGATTTGTTGGCTTGGACTTATCGGGACCCACGTTTTGGGCCATTGGAATTGAATTATGAATTACACCTAGTTACACCGTATGATTTACCTAGTAGAATGATGGACTTAATGGATTAAGTCCATAATGGGTTAAGTTAGAACACTTAACCTTAATTGTTATTTTATGTGAAAACCCTAATTTTGTTTGGGCCTTAAGTTGGGCCTTTCTTTTGGTCTTTGATGATTGGGCTATTGAAGGGCTATCAAAGAACAGGTATATTGACTAGAATATTTGGATGGGCTTTAGGATAAGGCCCATTGGAAAGGCTTGGGCCCATTTTGGAAGATTCGTCCATATATAGGTCATAATTGTTCCTTGATGATTATGAGATATTGGACCATGGGAATGCCAAGTGTTTGGACTGGAATAAATGATTGGTTGAATTTTGGGTCTTTGGAGTGTGCGTTAGCCTTGGGCTTAGAACCCAATTATTAATTGGGTGTTGTTTTGATGTTGACTGTTCGGGAATCTATCATCCAACAACTAGGGTTTTGTCCGTTGGACGCCAGTAGTGTGAGGTGAGTTCTTCTCACTATATCAACAGGGTCTAAGGCACCAAGGCCGGCCCTTTGGATTGTTATCCTGGTTATAGTATGTTGATATGTTGTTATGATATGTATGATATGTGCTTGTTTGTTGATTGATTATGTGTTAAGAGTATGTTGACATATATGTGTGTGTATGTTTGGGTTGAGGCGATCATGCTGTGTGCTGAAGGCCAACTGACCTAGGGCGGCCGGATAGACTAAAGGCCCGTGCAGGCGGACCAGTCAGGCCGAGGCCCGACAAGCAGTTCGGATAGGTTGTAGGCCCATGGAAGCGGTCAACTTGTGAAAGGCTCGGGAGCGGTCTAGATAGGATGTAGGCCCTGTGAGGCGGTCCACTCAGGCTGATGCCTTAGTATGCATACTATTTGATAGGATTAACGATCTGTTAGTTATGTATCCTGTTAGATAGGATGATGCTATGCTTATTAATCTGTTAGATTTGTATCCCGGATATAGGATGATGTTATGATTAGTGATCTGCTAGATCTGTTTAACTGTTTGCGCATGCTAGCTAGCTTTTGATATTTATGTGTTGATTGTGTGATTGTGGTTGGGTTGAGGTGGTCCAGCTTTGTGCAGAAGGATAACAGACCCAGGGTGGCCCGAATAGGCTAAAGACCCGATGCAGGCGGTCCAGTCAGGTTGAAGGCCCGAAGAACAGTCTAGACAGGCTGTAGCCCCGGTAAGGGCGGACCAGACATGCTGAAGGTTCTGAGAGTGGGCTAGATAGACTGAAGGCCTAGTAAGAGCGGTCCAGTCATATTGTATAGTCTATATGCATACTGTTTGTTATGATATTTATCTGGTTGTATGGTGTTGATATTTCGGGGTAACTCACTAAGCCTTCGAGCTTACATTTATGGATTATTTTTTTCTGGTACTTCGGATGACCGCGGGAAGGTGAAGGCGAAGGCGAAGGCGTAACCGTACACTTCCTTGATTTGTGATTGCGATTTCTGGGAAAAATTTGATATTGGTTTATTTTGAAAACAATTTGTGAACAGTATTGGTTTCAGATGTTTTTGCAAACAATTTATGAACTTGGGTTGATTTTAAAAAGTTTAAATTTTTGTGAAATTTTGTGGTTGTTATAAGTTGGTATCAGATCCTTGGTTTGAGTGAATTGGAGGAACACTCGTGTGAATCCAGTCTCAAACTAAGGAAAAGATTTTCAAAATGATTTTCAAATTGTTTTCAAAATAAAAAAAGGACGATGCGAAGTGTACGATCAACCGGAGCCAGTAAGTAAACACCAAAATACCATATAGTTTATCTTATATTGTGATTTGATAGAATAGTATGCTAGTGATAGGCTAGGGATCTTCAGGACTTGCATGGTCGAATTGCTTGATTATGTGATGCCTTAGTTCCTATTGAGTTTCCTTTTTTGACTGTTGTGTGACTCTTTCGCGTGTGAATTAGCTATTTTGTGGATGTGCCAAGTCAAATGCTACATGGGTTAAATGATCTTAGGAGGAGGGATTTGGTCCTGTTGCGCAGCTCTTGTCTGAGTCAAACCACTGCAGGATTAAATCTCTTAATTTGAGATTGTTTCAGTTGTGTGGCATGTGATTGTATTCATGCAATAGTTATCTGGCACTAATGGAGGGTCATGTGGCAATCATCTTATGGTATGTATTATAGAGTTAGTTGGCCAGTCGCGTTTTTGGATGACGTAGCGGTGGTTTCCCTAGTTTAGGCGCGGTTCACCGCATGTCGGCATGAGGAAGGATTAGCCACTCTTGAGAGAGTGAGGGTATGGATAAGATGCGCAGGAGATGCTGGGAGTCCGAGATTGGGGATTTCGCACAAGGATATTGCCGGTTTTATTGCATTTAGTTCATTTGTTTTGCTGTTGAGCAGGTTTCAGGAGTATTTTATAACAAGGACTTAGAGGACCAGAGATGATTCTTGAGGAAAGCATGGATAGGTGTGAAGGTAGTATTGGGCACGTACTAATGAAAGCATAGGATCCGTACTCGGCTCAAGGAAGATCTCAAGAATTATAAGGGCTGGTCAGGGAAGGTAGCATGGTTGGATGCTAAGGTTCGTGGCATTGGTTCCGTTCCTGTCAATCTTTTGGTTGTGGTTGCTCATACATGAGGATGGTCCTTGTATTTGGTGTGAGCCCAGTGGTGTTATCAATTTTGGTTGTCTGGTGTAGACCTAGTAAGTACTGGTTGAGGCTTCAGGGGTTTTGCTCGAGGACAGGATGTGTGTCACGAGACTCAAGAAGGGAGTAACGATTATGATCAGCTTGAGTTTTTCAGCTGGAAGTAGAATGGTTGATTGATGGATTGTAATGTCGTTTTCTGGGGCAAGGATTGCGCCCTTCCAGTTTTCTGAGTTCGAAGGAGTGAGCAGACTTGTGACCCCTGGGCCAGGTTGTATTCCAGCTTGGGGTCAGTTGGGCGTAGGGGTTGGCAATAGTATTTCAGCGCTGGTGAGCGCAGATGGTTCGACGTGGCATGAGTATCTTGTGAGCCTTATACGATTACCGTCCCTACCCATAGGAGCTAAGATTCGATTCGCCTTGGATCTCTTTTATTAGGCGTCAAGGATTGATTGTGCGATCTATTGCACTTTTGGGATTAGACAATACGTCTTGGGAGTAGTTGTAGCCCGAGTTAGGGCAGAGGTTGTTTCAAATACTACAATTCAGTCGTGGATGATTGAGCTGGAAAGTGTGTCAGGGTGCGTGACCCTAAATGATATGATTTTTAGAGCCCGAGAATTGGAGACTTGTTTAGAGCACATTGGAAAGAGGTGTATTATATGGGAGGTCTACGGACAGGGTTTTACAGGATGGTTATCCACCATCGTTAGGATTCGGTGGTTTCAGTCATTGTGCTCATATTGTCATGTGTGGTCGCCAAGGGAAGTGGTCTATTACTGAGGTTTTGGTTTGAGCATCTGTGATTTGTGTTTCAAGATTTGAGTGTAGTATCATGTCAAAGTGTTTGGGATTATTAATGTTGGTGGGATTCAATAAGTGTTCATCTAGTCTTCAGTGAGTGTGCGGTCTTTTAAGTTAGCTAGTAATGGATCACTAGCAAGGTTAAGCGTTGGTAGCTAGTGGTTCAATCGTCGTAAGGTAAGAAGGAATGGGAATCCTTCAACTCTCATGTTCTTTGAGAATTTAGTCAATTCAAAGTGGGGGATAATTGTCCTGGGATCCAAAAGCAGGAGCGGTTTTGAAACTGTGATAAGTTCCACATTTCCGTCAGGGAGGAAGGCGACCCCAATGGTTGTTTGGTTTGAGGGTTGTGTGAGTTGGGAGTTCGGTAAAACTCCCCAACATGTGAATCACGTCTACTTGGGGTTTGATTGCAGAAACTGGGAAATCAGGTTGGGGTGAAAGTGTAAGTCCCAACACTATGGATCTTATAAGATATCAATCAATCTATTTAGTGAATGTGGAATGTAAACCAAATAGAGATTCAAGAACACAAGATAAATTTCAATTCACACGATTCTATGAATAGCAAATCGTCTGGTACATTGAAACTATAACTTCAGCCGTGAACAAAAAAATGAGCAGCAACTAACTAAATCACGACTGAATACATCAATATATATATATATATATATATATATATATATACCAGTACAAAGCCTCAAAAGCCCAAATCATCAAGACCGTAAACACTAAGTGTTCATGGGTCAACCAACCGTGAACATATACGGATCCACTAACATACTAACATTCTAAGCCCAATAAATAGAAGCATTATGAGACCAGCATAAACCACAAATGTATAACCCAACAATCTCCCCCTTGGTTTATTCTTGGCTGCTATTACAGTTTATTTACAAGATGAACGTCAGACTGATCGAACGCCCCAGCCCATAACCTCCTTTCAATTATAGTGGCAACCATTCCAGTGAAAGCTTTTCCAGCTGATTCAAACAATTCATTTTCTACAAAAAGTTGAAAGTGTGACAAAGTACAAATATCACGTTCTCCAAACTTCAACAAATCCTTGGGATCGACAATGCGATACTGGCTCTTTTGCAGCTTGATCATCGTCAATGCGGAAGCCTCATCATAAACCCAAAATAGCATTGAGTCCAAGGTGCCTTCTGGTAAATGTCTGGGCAGCAGAATCTTTTTAGCTTGCTTTGTAGGAGGCCACATAACATTCACCATGGTTTTATTTGTGTGACGGTCAATACGATCCTTAGCCTTCTTCGTGAACGATGAAGCAGTCTTCATGCCTTCAAATTTCTTTTTAGATTGATCCTCAAGAAACCTCTTAAAACCCCAAGCCACGGTGTCATTGGTCAACTTTTGTCCAGTACATAAAGTCAGTTGGCTTCTCGTAATACTCAATTCGACTGCTCTTTCACTTCACGACCTACATTTTCTTGTCAGCATCATATCCCCATATCAAAATGCCAGAGCGATCTCCATACTTGTCAATAAATTTCTTTCCAATTTCTCTTAAAAACATTTCAGTTTGATCTCCTAGAGCATTCTGATCCAAATGTTTCATCATTAACATCTTCCCTTTCAACTGCTCAATTCGAGCTTGTTTTTCTCTTCTTTATTGAGCAGAAGAAGGACCTGAAGATAAAAAGGTGTCCATATTCGCGTGTGGAGCAGGTCTACCAACTCTTTCACTCACACGTTGAGAGGGCGGATTGACTGGATTAGCGCTAGATATAGAAATCTTTTCACCTTCAGCGCTTAAAGGTTGAAAATCATCACCAAACTTCAGGTGTAAGCGTTGATTCATGTCAAAGAATAAAGTAGTTATACCACCAAGATTCGTTTGAAGTACAGAAATCTTTACATTATTAGCAGATTTCTTCTATTCAAGGCTAGAAACTCTCACATCCAGACTACCAATCAAAAAATCCTTCTCAATTGACTCCTGCTTCAAAAGCATAATCTCTTGTTTAAGCTCATAGACGGTTTGATGGGGGGTTTTTATCACCTCCTTGCTTGGAGCCAATAGATATGCCTTTTCCTTTGGACTAAGAAAAGGAATTTTGAAATGCAAGTAACTTGGATAACTTCACAGATGCAACATCGTGCTCTGGAGGAGATGGGGCAGAAGAACTTTCCGAAGCAAATGTTTCCTCATTGACCATTTGACTCTAAACATTTTCATGGAACGGGGTTGTTTCAATGAATGGGCATTGAACATCATCTTGAATAACTTGAGAGGGATCAATAATCGGACTTTGAGTATCATGAGCAACGTTAGTAGGCTCAGCAATTGGACAAGGCTGTTGTACTGGCTCAGTAGAGAGCACTCCCGACCTTGGATCTTTACATCATCACTTTCTTGGCACAAAGAAGGCGTTTGAATCCATTTTATCCCTCTCAGATGGAGAATCAGAAATAACAGGAACTGCTTGGGGAGTCTTCCTTCCAGTCGACTGTAGTTGAGCAATGAGAGCATCCATCTGTTTGGGTGTGGGATCGTTTGACTGCTTAAAAATATTGACATCCTTTTCTGTCTCAGCTGGAGTATCCACATCCTTACTAATTGGCTCCTTCAGTGGTACATACATACGAAAATCCATTCCATCATCACCACTATCACTTTCATCATCATCAGAGTTATCAACATCATCATCGTCAGAATTGTCAACAACCTCAAATGAAGAACTGAGATTTGATCTTGTTGGAGCTACATGTTCTTCAGCTACTATTGCAATTAGAGTACTAGAAGTTTAAACACCTTCAGTCTCTGCAAACTTTTCAAATTTAACCAATTCTTTTAATCCTTGAAAAGCGAATTTGGTACATTTTCTAGATTGCATCATGACTCTAAAGGTATTGGGACCCAAGTCTTTCATATCTAAAGTGTCAGATGACCTCTCAATTTGGGAATATTTTTCATTGAAGATCATTTGAAGAAACCTGGGATGCATTAAAAATTGATACTTCTTCTTTCCATGGAGATTCCTTTTCATTTCTCCAAAAACATACTTTGAAAAATTATAATCCCTATTCATTGGTAATGCAACAATGGCTGAGGTTGCAGTCTGAATCAGCTCATCAAGTCCACTCTTCTTTCCAGAAATGCAACTTACAAAGTAATTTGCCAAAAACCTCCAACAAGGTGGCAACAACTTCTTGAGGGTAGGAGGGTAGGTTCCTACATAACACATTTTCTCAAGGACTTCCTTCACTTCATTAACATGATACTCAATTGGAAACGCAGGAGCATCATCAAACTTAAGTACATCTTGAATAACTTGCTCAGAAACGACTACTTGAGTTCCCTTCACCACTGAATCAATCGAACCAACTCCATCCGCTCCCTGATCATTGATTGAGGCATTTTGCCAGAAATCAGCAATCAGATCCTTATAGATGATTGGATTGGAACGCACAGCGTGAGAGATTCTACAATAATTTAAACCCAAGATCATGGATTTGAATTCTTTATGAGCAGCAGGTGGATCCATAAGATATCCAACAACATTGTGATTCTCGAAAAATATTAATTGATTTTCCATTTATCTACACCAAACGAATCAAATAAGAATATATAAAAACTTTAAAATTAAAATTAATTTTCTCTAAAATCCAAGTTTTTATTTTAAAAATTGATTTCGAGACTAAGGTTGTTTACGGTTAGTCAATAATTGTTTTCAATCAAATGTCTAGCCTTTACGGGAAAACTACATTTGACGAAGAGCGTTTACGGTTGACCAAAAATGTTTACGAATGGAATATGGTTTGACCACATTTACAGATGGAATTAATTACTTTACGGATGAAATTAGGTGGATTATTGTAGGGTCCGGATCAGTTCAAAAATCCGAAAACAACCCAACGATTCGTATTGCATAGCCTACACCAGAAACTACCGTCAGTGAGTCGGAAACTGTCATTAGCAACCTAATAATAACTCAAAAAAATAGTAAAACTTGGAACAAGATGCTCGATTAAGGCATGCCTAGAGAAAATTTTATTTACTCAAGTGAAATTTGAAGATCTTGGATCTGAAAACAATGTTTTCTCGATGAGATGTAGATAGTTTTCGCCTAGGGTCTTATCGAGACCGAGGATCTCGCTGAGATTTCGCAAAAATATTTGGCCAAAAATCACCCAAAACTTGCCAGAAACATGAAATTTTTAATTTTTAAAATCAAACTCATCAAAATTTAAAAAATATGAAGAACACAAAGAACAATGGTCAAAAATTCATAAAAATATAAATAAAAAA
Organism: Lactuca serriola; assembly: GCF_051521515.1. Lineage (NCBI taxonomy): Eukaryota > Viridiplantae > Streptophyta > Magnoliopsida > Asterales > Asteraceae > Lactuca > Lactuca serriola. The sequence goes on along the minus strand of NC_136409.1, from coordinate 112,294,331 downwards.
CACCAAGAAATTCCAAGAAAAACGTTTTCAATAACCCGATTGATACCGATCCAAGCTATGCTACCACTTGTAAGTCCCAAAACGATCGATCTTGTAAGATATCAATCCATCTATTTAGTGAATGCAGAATGTAAACCAAATAGAGATTCAAGAACACAAAATAACTTTCAATTCATACGATCCTGTTAACAATAAATTGTCTGGTACATGGAAGCTATGAATTCAACCATGAACAAAACAATGAGCAACAACTAACTAAATCACGACTAAATACACACACACACACACACACACACACATATATATATATATATATATATACACACACACACACACCAGTACAAAGCCTCAAAAGCCCAAACCATCAAGACCGTAAACAATAAGTGTTCACGGTTCAGCCAACCGTGAATATATACGAATCCACTCATATACTAACATAAACCATAAAAGTACAACCGAACAGAAAGTGTTATGAGACTGCTGGATGACCCGTAGCATTCAGGGATCCTTTCAGATGTTTAGGTCAAGGTGATCTAGTTTGCAAGATTGTGGGTAGACCACAACATGATTGGAATGACCAGACATGATGTAAGACTACAGTTATTCTGGTAGCATTCACTATTCGCATTGGATACGGTGACGACAGTTGTCAGGCCATTACAACTTGATGGACCAGATGGATTGATGGAGCCATGAGTAGTGATATAGCTATGGCAGTTATTGCTAGCCGAAGTCCTTCGGAGGTTGCATGGAGCGACTGTAAGATTGCTTATTGGTTCAGCAACCGAGTAGGAATCCGGTACTACGGATGAGCTTTCTGTCAAGGATAAGTGTAGTGCAGGGAAACTGGGTCTGTGACTCTATCTTCTAGTAGGAACCTCGGGTTATCACAAGTTGAGTAGCCAGTTGGGAGCTAAGTGCAATGAATTTGTCAATGTTTCAGTATAGGTGGTCTGTCAGTGACCCAGACCATCTCGAGAGTTCAGATTTCAGATTGAGTAAATGTGGTCATATTGCAAGGAATTCATTTATCTTCAGGTTTCAGAACCCTGCGAGGGTTGGTTACGGTTTCCTTGGAAAGGTTGGGGTATGCTTGTAGTTTTGGTCATGTTTCTCAAGTTATTTGGTGTGTCAGGAATGGTAAGGAATTATTTCGAGGATGAAGCCTAATTTAAGTGGGATAGAGTTGTAACATTCTGTTTAAAATAGAATTATTAAATAATAAACCCGGAACCCCAAGATGTAAATTTATATTTTATAATTTTTTAGTAGCCCTAAAATCCATAATATTTAGCGGGGTGTTGGTTTCGGGGAGCTAAATGATATAAATTAGAGTTTCGGGGGTTAAAGTGTAATTCTAAGATTTATTTTGTAAAAAATTTCAGAAGTCAGGGGGTGTTTGGTATCATTTGTACTTAATATAAAAGGATTTTTGGAAGCAAGGGCTAAAGAGTAAATTATGGACTTAAGTTGAAAAGGTTTTGTAGAGGAAGGGCTATTTGGTAACATTTGGATTTAATTTGAAAGAAAAAAGGAGAAGGAGGGACTAATTGTGTCATTATGGATCAATGTTTGAATTGTCGGGACCTATAAGCTCGTCACCAAGTAAGCCTAACCCTAGCTCTAACTTCAGCCGCCACCTTACGAACCTCTAGCGGCCACCATTCAACTCTTTCGTTTTTCCGACCAACTCATGGACGCCGACTAACTACCATCAATAACCGAGGTCTTGCCGCTGGTGCAAGCCATCATCCGGCTAGTCGTTACTCCTGTCGTCGTTAGGCTAATGACGAAGATGAAGAGCCGCCATTCCTATTGAAGACAGAGCTGCCGACGAACGACCACCGTGCTATTGCTGCCGATGCTAGATTGTTCCGATGAGATCATGGCTGCTTCACTCGCTTCTCCTCCTTTTTCTGTGTTGTCTCAGTTTGCCGATGTCCGTCCGTCGCCGCTATCTCCGGCTGTTAGGGTTGCTGTTGTTGCCGTTCGTTGTACGCCACCAAGTGTGTGGTTGTTTTTGGATGTCGAGTGATGCGTGTGGGTTGCTTGTTTTTGGATCAAAAGGGAGGCTGCCAGCACAACCGTGAGGTGGTGGCTGCCTCCTTGTGCCACCGCCGGCTGCCACAAGGGTGGTTGTGTGTGTGTGTGTGTGTTATTTTATGGGTGCGTTTATTTGGATATTACGTAGTAAAAAGTATTATATGGCCGGATTATTCAAGGAAAAACAACCCATCACCTCCGTGAGGTGGTGGTTGCCACCTGACACCACTATTCTACCGCCACCAGCCGCCACTTTGGGTGGCTGTATGCTTTTGTGTGTGTGATTGTTATTTTGGGATGCTTGGCCATTTTTAGCCAAAAATCATAACCACCACCATGAGGTAGTGGCCGCCGCCATGATCCGCCAAGTAACCACCACTACCCGAGGTGGTAGTGGGTGGTGCCTAACTTATTTAACCCTAAGTCACCTAATGAAGCCCTAATTGACCTAAAACCCTAACCATTTGACTAACGGGCACACGATTGGGTTAGAAACCCTAATTAGGGTTTAAAAAACCCTAACTTTGGATTTGTTGGCATGGACTTATCGGGACCCGTGTTTTGGGCCGTTGGAATTGAATTATTATTTGCACCTGATCACACCGTATGATTTAACTAGTAGAATGATGGACTTAATGGATTAAGTCCTTAATGGGTTAAGTAGGAACACTTAACCCTAATCGACATTTTTTGTGAAAACCCTAATTTTGTTTGGGCCTCGTGTTGGGCCTTTTTTTTGGGCTTTGGTGATTGGGATATTGAAGGGTTATTCAATAACAAGTATATGGACTAGAATATTTGGATGGTTTTTAGGATAAGGCCCATTGGAAAGGCTTGGGCCAATTTGGAAGATTGGGCCATAATTGGGCCTTGATGGTTATGATATATTGTACCATGGGAATGCTAAATTTTTGGATTGGAATAAATGATTGGGCCTTAGGGTAAGACGACGAAGAGGATTTGGTCCAATTTTGAAAATTGGGCCACATGTTGGACTTTGGTTTATTGGTCGACTTATGGGCCTTTGGAATGTATGTTGGGCCTCAGGCTTGGAACCCAATTATTAACTGGGTTTTGCTTTGTTGTTGACAATTCGAGAATCTGTCATCCAGTAGCTAGGGTTTTGTCCGCGGGACTTCAGCAGTGTGAGGTGAGTTCTCCTCACTATATCAACAGGGTCTACGACACCAAGGCTGACCCTTTGGACTGTTATCATGGTTATAGTATGTTGATATGTTGTTATGATGTGTATGATTTGTTCTTGTTTGTTGATTGATTATGTGTTAAGAGTATGTCGACATATATGTGTGTATGTTTAGGTTGAGGCGGTCCTGCTGTGTGCTGAAGGCCAACAGACCCAGGTGTGGGCGGATCAGTCAGGTCGAAGGCCCGAAAAGCGGTCCAGATAGGCTGTAGGCCTATGGAGGCAGTCCAGACATTTCAAAGGCTTGGGAGTGGTCTAGATAGGTTGTAGGCCCTACAAGGCGATCCAATCAAGCTTATGGCTTGGTATGTATATTGTTTGATAGGATTAGTGATCTATTAGTTCTCTATACTGGTAGATAGGATGGTGCTATGCTTATTGATCTGTTAGATCTGTATCTCGGATATAGGATGATGTTATGATTAGTGATGTGTTAGATCTGTTTGACTGTTTGCACATGCAAGCTAGCTTTTGATATCTATATGTTTATTTTGTGATTGTGGTTTGGTTGAGGCGGTCCTTCTTTGTGCGGAAGGATAACAGACCCAGGGCGGCCCGAAAAGGCTAAAGGCCCGGTACGGGCGGTCCAGTCAGGCTGAAGACCCGGAGAATGGTCCAGATAGGGTGTAGGCTCAGTAAGGGTGGACCAGACATGCTGAAGGTTTTGAGAGTGGGCCAGATAGACTGAAGTCCCGGTAAGGGCGGTCCAGTCATACTGTAAAGTCTATATGCATATTGCTTGTTATGATATTGATCAGGTTGTATGGTGTTAGTATTTTGGGGTAACTCACTAAGCCTTCAAGCTTACATTTACAAATTATTGTTTCAGGTACTTCGGAAGACACGATTGTCAAATCATTAGAAACTTATAATGTTCATTATTATTTCTCTACCAGAACATGCCTCCTCGTAGATCATCACGCAGAAACTCAGCTCCAACACCACCTCCACCGCCCCCTCCAACTATGGATGCCGCTATGTTCCAAACTGCTGTAACAGCCGTTGTAACCGCAGCAATGGCACAAATGAGTAACAACGGGTCAGGAGGAGGAATAAACAGCTTTACAAATGGCCAAAGCCAAGGGCGTTCTGGGGTATGTACTTACAAAGACTTCACCAATGGAAAACCTATTCCCTTTTATGGGACTGGGGGAGTAATGGATCTATCCCAATGGATAGAGAAAATGAAAGTTGTGTTCGAAATTTGCGCATGCCCTGAAGAAAGCAAAGTAAAATTTGTCGCCTTTACTTTCTCCGAACGAGCCCTGACATGGTGGAACGGCCACGTCAAGACACTAACCCTAGTGGTGGCAAACTCCATGGGTTGGGAAAACCTGAAACGAATGTTCCTACAAGAGTACTACCCAAGAGGCGAGATTCAGAAGCTCGAACAGGAACTGTGGGACCTTATGATGGTAGGCTCGGAAATCGTAGGCTATACCAACAGATTCAGTGACTTGATAATACTTTGCCCTGGAATGTTGATCCTGGAAATCCAAAAGGTGGAAAGGTATATCTGGGGACTATCAACCCAACTTTGAGGGAGTGTGTTAGCCTCCAAACCCATGACATTCGACAGCGCCAAGGAACTGGCGCAATCTCCCGTTGATCATGGTGTCTGTCAAGGCGTCACGGCTATCGTCGCTGAACCAACCAAAGGGAACAACAACAATGATAACAATGCCAACAACAACAGCAAGAAGAAGTTCTGGAACAAGAGAAAGGGGCAAACTTCGCAAGAATCTTCAAAGAAACAAATGGTGGCGGTTCATGCCGCTACTGCTCCCACTGCAACTCCTGCTACCCCTACGCCAACGAAACAATATGCTGGGAACCTACCAAAGTGCAGAAAATGCAACTACCATCACCACGGTAATTGCCGCGAGATGCACTGTAAAAACTGCGACAGGAAAGGGCACACTGCCCATTTCTGTAAGGGACCGGCGCGACCAATCACTCAAGTTCCTGGTACTGGATTAAGCCAGGCATGTTATGGGTGTGGAGAAACTGGGCACTTCAAGAGGGATTGCCCCAAGACAAAGAATGTTGGCGGTGTTGGGAGAGTGCTGGCAATAGGTCAAAATGAAGCAATAGCTGACCCCACGATGGTTACGGGTACGTTTCTCCTCGACAACATTTATGCATGCATACTCTTTGACTGCAGTGCGGAGAGAAGTTTTGTGAGTCATAAATTCAAACACCTACTTAATCAAAAACCCCAACCACTCAATAAAATATTCACTGTAGAAATGGAAAACGGTAAAACGGAAAGCGCAAGTTGTAACATACACGTTTTGAAATCGTGTTTTGTAATGAATAAAATTGTGAAATACTATGTGAAATTGAGTGTTGAGTTCTAACAGATGGTTTTTACTAGAAATGAAGTAAAACTATGTTTAGAATCACTCATAAAAATTGGAAGTCTTATGAGATTCCAATTAATAGCCAAATAATGAAAATTTAGCGAAAATATAAAATTTGAAATAAGTGAAATTTTATTATTTAATGTTGCAGAGAATCTCGTTAGAAACATTTAGGCGAAAACCTCGTCGAAATCCGAGTTATAACGAATAAGTTATGACCAAACGAAGATTCGTGATAAATCCGGAAAATACTTTGTCGCGTAAAAATTTAGTTTTCGACAAACTAATTTTTAGCCTTAGTGATGTAAATGAAAATTGTAGAACTCGTGAAAATAATCAACTTTCATATAAAGAACGCCAAAATTTGACTTCGTATGAGGAAGTTATGATTTTTCGAAGGTTCAGCTTAGCAGTAGACAGCTAAAAACTCGAATTTTAGATCGAGTGATTTTTAGCCAACACAACCTAAACGAGAATTAAAGATCTCGTCATTAGTAGTACAACGGTAAAAAGTCTGACGAAAACGGATGTCGGATGAAGAAGTTATGAATTTTTAACGGATTTTCCTATCCCGGCCTGTTAAAAATAATAATATTAAAAATAAATTCAAAATTAGCCAACGAAGTCTAAACGAAAGTTGTAGAGCATAATTTTAGCTACGTGTGCATACAAATAACGTCCAAAACGGAGCTCATATGCGAAAGTTATGAATTTTAGAAGATTTGGGCACAATTTTCGAGAATTTTCGCATGAATAGTGCCAGGCCACGTCACCTCGCACGAAGCAGCAACGTATCCGAAACGTGGCCCAGTCCAAGACCAACGCGTATCCGCTTCGTGTCCTCTTCTGATTCGTCCGAGGCCGAGGTCCAGTAAGAACTAGACACGCCTCGCATCGGTGGCCAATCCGAAGCGAGCCACGTCTCGCCTACCAGCCTCGCATACGAAGCAACGTCCGAGCCTCGCAGCAGCCTCGTGGCCTTCGCTTCTCCTGCCAAATGTCCGAAGCTCGCATGAGCCACGCTTTTCCTTCCTGACCGAACCTTGCAGCTGCGATGTGGACTCTTCTCAGCCACAAGGACCGAACCCTCGCCCTATAAATAGAAGCTTGCGAGATCTCCCGGGTAATTTTAGAAAATTGCCATTTTTGGCCCCTTTTTCCATATTTTATTCATTTTGACTTTCCCCGAAGCCCCGGTATCAATTTTAGCACCCAAAACACACCCCGAGACCGCCGAGAAGCCCGAAAATTTTATCTTTTCGGTTTTGAAGCCCTAGCTTCGCAGAGCCCGGTTTTCAATTAAGCTCCCGGTTTTCAACATAGAAAGTCATATTTAAAGCCGAAGTGCTCTCCAAATTACTATTTTAACCCCCGGTTAATTTAAGGTGAGTTCAATATATAGGAACAATTGTATGTTATGTGTTATATGTGCTATGTGCTTCTCAGTGTTATTATTCCGAGTTATCTTTCCGTGTTATTTTTATTCTGCTATTTTGATAGCAAAAGTAATACCTTTGACCATGTGATCAGTGAAAAAACTTAGATTCACATTGGCAATGGTATGAAGCCTCTGGCCATGTAGAGCATGTTCCCCATAAGTGAATGACTTATATTTAAATGGCATTGGCAGAAGATTAAACAGGGCGTGAAAACCTGAAATCTACTGAAATGTTAAATAGGGTGTGAAAACCTGAAATCTACTGAAATGTTAAACAGGGCGTGAAAACCTGAAATCTACCGAAATGCTAATCAGGGCGTGAAAACCTGCAATCTATCATATTGATAATCAGAAATTATATGTCTTCTGTGCCATTTGGGTCAAAGTTTTGTTAATGCATATCAAGTATTGAAATTGTTATGTCTCATTGATCGTAAATCTTTGAATCAAATCTTGAGTTGATATTGAAAGCGTGACATATGATACGCATATGTTATTGTTGTTCTTGTTCCCTTTTGCTTCTGTCATATTGGTATATATAAGGCATAAGATTATATTCTATCTATTTATTGAATTCACTAAGCGTTATCGCTTATCCCTCTCAATATTTAACAATTGCAGGTGATGAGTATCCAATATAGCTTTATACTGCGGAAAGATTTAGAATAGTTAATACTATTTCTCTGTATTTTAATGTTCATGTATGTATATGAATAGTAGATTCCTGGGTAGACATGAAGTGTAATAAAACTTAGTCGGTTTGTATCCAATCCTTTGTAATCACTTTATCAATATAAAATATTGTTTTATAAATATGCATGTAGCATGTTTTGAGGAAGTAACTTAAGAATTTTTTTTGAAATAGTATAAAAGTTTGGGTCTTTCATAAATGCTGGGGTCTTTCACAAGTGATATGTACGTAGGGTGCACATTAAATTTAAACGAGCACTTATTTCAAATCGACCTTATGCCCATTTCGATAAGAAGTTTTGATGTCATCATCGATATGGACTGGTTAAGTATTCACCATGCCGATATACTTTGTCACGAAAGGGCCGTTCGCCTCAATCTGCCAAACGGCGAAACTCTTGTCATTTATGGTGACAAACCTAGTACAAATTTACAAATCATCTCCTGTGTTAAAGCACGAAAATATCTTCGCAAGGAATATCATGCCTTTCTAGCTCACGTAGTAGACCAGAAACAAGAACCGAAGAACATTAAAGACATTCCGGAAGTCTGCAACTTCCCAGACATCTTCCCAGAAGATCTTCCAGGAATCCCACCAGAACGCCAAGTCAAGTTCAGAATCGACTTAATTCCCGGAGCTACTACAGTAGAAAAGTCGCCTTACCGTCTAGCCCCAGCTGAGATGCAAGAACTGTCCAGTCAATTAAACGAGCTGCTGAGCAAGGGCTTCATCAGACCGAGCTTCTCACCATGGGGAGCACCGGTCCTATTCGTGAAGAAGAAGGACGGATCTTTTCGCATGTGCATCGATTACCGAGAGCTGAACAAACTCACGATCATGAACCAATATCCCCTACCGCGCATAAACGATCTGCTCGACCAACTACAGGGAGCAAGCTACTTCTCAAAAATCGATCTAAGATCTGGTTATCACCAACTGCGAGTGCTGGAAGGAGACATCCCCAAAACGGCATTCCGAACACGCTATGGTCATTACGAGTTTGTAATGATGCCCTTTGGATTGACAAATGCAAAAGCATTGTTCATGGACTTGATGAACTGGGTATGTCGTCCCTTCCTGGATAAATTCGTGATCGTGTTCATAGATGATATACTCATCTATTCAAGAAGCAAAGAAGAACACAGCCAACACCTCTTCCAAGTCTTGGAAACATTGAGGGCAGAAAAACTATACGAAAAATTTTCAAAGTGTGAGTTTTGGATTCGAGAAGTAGATTTCCTAGGTCACGTAGTAAGCAAAGAGGGGATACACGTGGATCCTTCTAAGATCAAGGTAATAGAAAATTGGACGATCCCAAGAACCCCAACAGAAATCCGGCAACTTTTGGGACTCGCCGGATATTACCGAAGGTTCATACAAAACTTTTCAAAGATTGCTAAGCCACTTACCACCCTAACTCAGAAGAGCGTGACCTTCGACTGGGGAGAAAAACAAGACATCGCGTTTCGAACACTAAAGCGAGCCTTATGTAGTGCGCCCATTCTAACCTTACCAGAAGGAATGGAGGACTACGTGGTCTATTGTGATGCATCAAACCAAGGACTTGGGTGTGTTCTGATGCAACGAGGGAAGGTCATCGCCTACGCCTCAAGACAACTAAAGACGCACGAAGTAAACTACACAACGCACGATCTCGAGCTAGGAGCAGTCATTTTCGCTCTAAAGATATATAGGCACTATCTCTACGGCACAAAATGTACAATCTTCACCGATCATAAAAGCCTCCAGCATATCCTCAACCAGAAAGAACTCAACATGAGACAAAGACGGTGGGTAGAACTACTAAATGATTACGAATGCGAAATTCGATATCATCCCGGAAAGGCTAACGTGGTGGCGGATGCACTCAGCCGGAAGGAATACTCGGGCCGCAAAGTGAAGTCTCTAACTATGACAATCCATTCACACCTATCCAAGCAAATAAAAGAAGCCCAAATAGAAGCCTTAAAATCTGAAAATGTGACAGGGGAAGCCTTAGGGGGAATGGATAAGAAGCTTGAAGTCAAGAATGATGAAGTTCATTACTTCATGGATCAGATCTGGACACCAAAGTTTGGCGGATTCAGATAAGTCGTCATGAACAAAGCCCATAAGACACGATACTCCGTACATCCCGGCTCCGATAAGATGTATCTCGACCTCAAGAAACTGTACTAGTGGCTGAACATGAAAGCCGAAATTGCTACCTACGTGAGCAAATATCTGACGTGCGCCAAAGTCAAGGTGGAATACCAAAAGCCCTCGGGATTGTTGCAACAACCAGAAATACCCGAATGGAAGTGGGAGCGGATAACCATGGATTTCATAACCAAATTACCCAAGACGGAAAGCGGACTTGACACCATCTGGGTGATCGTCGACAGGTTAACTAAATCGGCGCACTTCCTACCAATCAAAGAAACGAATAAATTGGAGAAACTAACTAGAACATACCTCAGAGAGATTGTACGGCTGCATGGTGTGCCCATATCCATTAGCTTGGACCGAGATAGTAGATTCAGCTCAAGGTTCTGGCATTCGCTGCAAAATCTCTAGGAACAAGACTAGACATGAGTACTGCTTATCACCCACAAACTGACGGCCAGAGTGAGAAAACCATACAAACCCTAGAGGATATGTTGAGATCTTGCGTAATCGATTTTGGCAAAGCATGGGACACCCATCTACCCTTGGTCGAGTTCTCGTACAACAATAGCTACCACACTAGCATCAAGGTTGCCCCGTTTGAAGCCCTCTACGGTCGTAAATGCAGATCACCTATGTGCTGGGCTGAAGTAGGTGACACACAACTAGCAAGAGGACAAGCAACAGACAACACACTCACTGGGCTAGAAATCATAAGGGAAACTACGGAGAAGATTGTTTAGATCCGGGAACGACTGAAAGCATCAAGGGACAGAAAAAAGAGCGATGCAGATAAAAGACGGAAACCCTTGGAATTCTTGGTTGGAGATCGTGTCCTACTAAAAGTCTCGCCCTGGAAAGGATTAATATGTTTCGGAAAGCGTGGGAAACTGAACCCAAGATACATTGGACCATTCGAGATCCTTTCCAGGATCGGTCCAGTGGCTTACAAACTTCGATTACCTCAGGAACTCCACAATGTACACCCTACTTTTCACGTATCAAACCTAAAGAAGTGCTTGTCCGATGAGACCCTTGTCATCCCTTTGGACGAAATTGCAATAAATGAGAATCTCCAATTCGTAGAAGAACCAGTAGAGATCATCGATCGGGAAATTAAAAGGACTAAACAAAGTCGCATACCTATTGTAAAGGTCCGCTGGAACGCCAAGCAAGGACCTGAATACACCTGGGAACGCGAGGATAAGATGAAACAAAAGTACCCGTATCGCTTCCCTAACCCGTAAACTCAATCTTAGATTAAATTTTGGGATGAATTTCCTCTAACGGGGGGATGATGTGACAACCCTATATTTTTCAAAAAGCAATGTAACACTCAAAAGTCAAATACAACGAAAACTATTTGGAATCAACGAAATTAACCTCAAAAATAAAGTGTTCAGAATATCTAAATTGGGATGCATCAAATGTTAGATATCATGCCAAGGTTTCCAAAAACATAAAGAACATTCGAAACCGGGTTATACTGAAGAAACTATAACCACTAAAATATTTACGATACACCCGGTAAAACACTATTTAACGTAAAAAGTGAAATTCCAATAAAATGCATTTTAGCCTTAAGTATCTAAACAAAAGTTGTAGAGTTCGTTAAACCGTAAACGTACATAAAAAAGATCGCCCAAATTGGACCTAGTATGAAGAAGTTACGAATTTTCTAAGTTTTGTAACAGTAGTATAAAGTTGTAGAGTTCGTTAAACTGTAAACGTACATAAAAAAGATCACCCAAATTGGACCTCGTATGAAGAAGTTACGAATTTTCTAAGTTTCGTACCAGTAGTAGAGAGCTAAAAACTCGAATTCAAGATTAAACGATATTTATCTAACGCAACCTAAACGAGAGTTGAAGGCCTCCACATCAGGAGTAAGATGATAAAAAGACAAACGAAAACAGACGTCAGATAAAGAAACTATGAATTTTTAACGGACTTTAGCAGTCCCGGCCTATTAAAAACATAGCATTAAAAATAAAGTCAAAATTAGCCGACGGAGTCTAAATGAAAGTTGTAGAGCATAATCTCGCCTACGCGTAGATATAAAGAACACGAAAAACGGAGCCCGTACGCGAAAGTTACAGAATTTAGAAGATGGAAGCCAGAATTACACCCAGCGTAATTCAAGAGTACGCCCAACGTACTCAGGTGCAGGGTCAAGTCCCATCGGCTGCGAGCTCTATGCCTAGCTAGACCCGAGTCGTAAGCCATGACGCAAAGTTACGCCCAACGTAACCGAAGTACGCCCAGCGTACTCTGGTGGTACGCCCAGCGTACTCGCGCCTTCAGCCCTATAAATAGAAGGCATAAACTCCGTATTTTGGCACACCTCTCTCAACCTTTCACTCACTCTCACACACTATTACGTACCAGAGACCATCCTGACACCCTCGGTTCCACACTTGAGCCCCCGACAAAGGTTCTACGCTACCGAGATCCCCGAGAAGCTCGAAGATGCAGCTTTCCGCGGTTGAAGTTCTGCTCGACTCTAGTCCCACTCTCTTCAAACCGAACAAGTGAGTTCATACCCCTACTTTTCAAGTCTTTTCATGTTTTAGGGGGGATACAAGTACAATACAAGAAAATGTATCGTTTTATAAACATAAATGTAACATCTATCTTATTATTTTTTGATACCAACATCTTACTTTACGTATAAAGTTTAGTATATCACCAAGTTATTTTCACCAAATGGAACATACTTTCTGAAAAACTATAATGGGTGTAGTTTGCGAGTTATTCTTACATTCTTACGTATACATCTTGAAAAACGAAATACTTTCATCTAAAGTGAAATAAAGACTTTCTTATCGTAAATCTATTTATACTAAGTGATGTGAGATATTCAAACTTCAACGTACTCTTATGTATGCATTTCAAGTCCTGTATTATAAGCCATAATCTCTTGGAGGGAGAGCGTGATACTTGTGTATAGATCTATACGGGATTGACAACCCCGCACCTAAACTGTTAGCTACAGTTAGACCGGCAGGTCTGGGGTGACAAATGTCATAACACTACAACACCTGAAGAATGTTGTTACAGGCAGTCTGTGTCAATAGTATGGTTATAAGGCTCACACAAAAGTATAAAAACAAGCTTGATTTACGAGATTACTACATGCATTCAGTATTTACATTATTTTGATTACAAAACTTATCTTTATCATTCAAATACGAGAGATACTAACGCCCTCCAACCTTGGGAACTTTTCAAACTATATGTGGAGAATATTGGATTTTCTGAAAACCATGTTCATCGATTTTCTTCCAAAAAGACATACTTTTCAGTACAAAACACTTATGAACTCACCAACTTTATTGTTGACACTTTTTTGAAACCACTTGTATTTCTCAGGGAATCAGTAATACATGTAACTACCAGCTTTTGAAGAAGGAACGCTAAAGGCATTTATTATTAAACATTTTACAGCATCATATTGTAATATTCTTTTGCAAACATGTATAATGCAACAATGTACATTTTTATTATATATATGATGTTTGTGTTACTTTCTTTACAATATTCAGTTGTTCTGATACTACGTGAAGTCATCCACCCCCGAATGTTTCCGCCATTCTGGTTTGGGGGTGTGACAGAGAAACATACAGGAGTCAGTACATTCATACAATTACTATACATTACAAAACATACTATAACTAGAACAGAAAGGAACATACATACTATAACTAGAATAGAAAGGAACATACATACTATAACAAGAGCAGAAAGGAACATAAGTACTATAACAAGAACAAGATAACAATAATGTGAGCCACTATGTCATGGCATAACAATATACTTCTTGTGTCACATTTTATAACCAGAGTCTCCTATAGGGAGAGCCTGATTTTGTATATAGATCTATGTGAGATTGACCATCCTACACCTTGTTGCTAGCTACAGTGGGACCTGCATGTCTACGGGTGACAAATGCCATACCAATTCAACGCCTGCAGAATGTCATGTTTTATACTAGTCAATCAAGCATGGTTATAACCTTATCACATTTTTACCTTAATTAAAAAATTGGATTTAAGGTAGTTAGTACTTTCCCGATCAAGAGATCGGTGGATAAAGCTGAACCCGAGGATGAGAACCCGGTGGTCCTAGTAGAAGAAGATCCCGAAGAGAGTTCTGATGAAGAGAACATGGAGGAACTCCAAGAAGACTCTGACTGAGACCCCAAGGTCTATAATCCACCCTAAGTTGCTCAAAATCCTAACCCTCGTCTGGCTTTTCAAGGCCCATGCCTCTCTAGACAGTGAACTTGGGAAGGTGGAGCCACAAGCAGGGACAACCACCTCCTTACAATGGGGACTGAAGCTTCTACAACCTGAATGAGGGACGCTAAGCAGACAGATTCCTTCCTATCTTGGTTCATCGTGTTGCTCGTAATGTTGGGCAGGGAAGAGCAAACTTCGACCAAGTCATGGAGATCCATGCTAACATTAGAGTCAACACAGTTCGTCTCCATCATCTTACCGATGACCAGGACTTAGAACGGACTCGTACTGACGCTGTGACAACCCGATATTTCGAGGCAATATGATGGGACACAAGTCAAATTTAGGTCAAAATTTAACTTTCCTAAAATCTTATTTAGGTTAAATAAAGTAGTAGGAATCGTATCAAGGTTTTCATACATATAAAGAACCCAAAAATCCGAGTTATAACGAAGAAGTTACGACCAACCGAAGATTCTCGGTAAAACCGACAATACTGATACACGTAAAATGCGAAATTTCAATACAATAGTTTTTAGCATTAGGTATCTAAATAAAAGTTTTAGATATCATTAAACCATAAACGTGCACAAAAAGAACGTCCAAATCTGACTTCGTATGAGGAAGTTGTGATTATTCTAAGTTACAGATTTAACAGTAGACAGCTAAAAACTCGAAATAGAGATCGAGAGACTTCTAGCCGACACGATCTAAATGAGAATCGAAGGACTCAACAATACTAGCACAACGGTAAAAAGTCTGACGAAAAAGGACGTCGGATGAAGAAGTTATGGAACTTTAACGGACTTTTCCTGTCCCGACCTATTAAAAATATAATATTAAAAATAAATTCAAAACTAGCCGACGGATTCTAAACGAAAGTTGTAGATCATAGTCTCACCTTCGCGTGGATATAAAGAACGTCGAAAACGTAGTTCGTATGAGGAAGATATGAATTTTTGAAGTTTACTAATTAATTAAAATATAAATTAAATTAAAACCCGGTATTATCCGAAAAGTGAGTCAGCGGTCCGATCCTTCGTACGCCTCGCATACTCTCGTACGCCCAGCGTACTCGGATGCTAGGCTCCGGTTCGTCCACGTTGCTCCGATGCTTTGACTGAGGATGCGGTCATCCATGACGTCTCGTACGCCCTACGTACAAGCGTACGCCCCGCGTACGCGAGGCTTCCAGACCCTATAAAAGGGATGCGAGGGTGTCGGCCAATTTTGCTCATTTCCTTCCTTTCTCGCACCGAAGCTCTGCGTTTCAACCCTCGGAGCCATCCCAAAGTCCCGGTTTTCATATCCAAGTATGGGATGAAGTTTTACGCTCCCGAGATTCCCGACATTCCCGAGAATCTCGAGAGATCCGCTTTCTCGAGTAGAAGGTCTGCTCGGTTTTCGTCTCGCTTTCTTCAATCAATCAAGTGAGTTCATACCCCTATAATACACACTTTTAAATGTTTTATAAATGTTTTTATATGCTTTTAAGGGGGGGGAGGAGGAATACAAGTAAAACACACGATAATTATCGTATGTTATATAAAGTTTCATTATACACTTTTATCAACAGAATCACATGTGATTTATAACTATTATAAGGAAGCTTTCATATGCACAATGTATCACGATAACATCATATCTTTTGAAATGAAAAGTGTTGTTATTATTCTATAAATCAAACACACTGCTTATACTGTATATATATGTGTCCATCTTAGGCACTACAAAAATTATATCTTTCATAACAAGTGGTCATTTCACTAGGCATTACTTTACAAACGAGACACACTTTTAGAAAACTATAATAGGTATAGTTTTATGAGAACATCACGAACTTTTATATACTAGAAATACTATTGCAAGGAGACACATTCATATACAAGAATAAACGAACATTTTCATAGATACTTCAAATAGTTTTCACAAATGTTTTTACATGTTGAAACACTTTAGAAACTGTCTTACAAAATGTAGGTTTCCTTTTGAGTCTGTTATATTTGTGTTTTCAAACAAAGGTTTTCTCACACTTAAACTGTATTGTCAAACGGTCTTTCTAACCGATTTATAAACTGACATCAAGTCATAAATTCCTATTTATTAAACTTTTCAAAAGTTCTACAAAACTTCTTTTATGCTTTTATATTATAAATTACATGCCTCTATAGGTATAGTTATATAAGAATTGTTTAAATACTTAGGAAGGCTATCCACCCTGTTTCCTTTTCCTCAATTTGGATGTGGTCTGGTGGGATATCGGGTACTCTTCTGAAGGCCGTTTAAATATTAGTTATATATCATGTGTACATATATGGTCATAAATGTTCCATCACTTAATTCAGTTCCGATACTCTTGGGTAACAAGGGTGTATAAACCTACTTGGACACTCATCAATTACATTCTAGTAAACTATTATAGGAATAGTTTAGGGTATACAAAACATTATCTCTATTACAAGAAATTACACCAGAGTCAGTTCATTCATGAGTCTAGACTACATGCTATATGAAAGGATACTCTTACAGAGATTCCGCTTACATGAATACGATTACATAGATACGCTTAGCTGAGTACATTTGCATAGATCATATATGACGAGTTACTACTACATATGATATGTGTAGATACTGTTATATAGATCACCTTCTTATCTTTACCTTGTGATGCAATCACATAATCAACGAGATGAATTGGACTCTATATCCTAGTACCAAAGGATACCTTGAGGGACTAACCATTCCTATAGCCACTGTTAGCTACAGAGGATGATGACATATCTACGGATGTCTACGGTTGATCAGTTTATGGCGAGTTTCCACGCCATGTGTATCTTTACTTAAGGGACTAACTATTCCTAAACCCAGCTGTTAGCAACAGAGGTAAGTGCACATCTATGGAGGTCTACGGTTGATCAGTTTACGGCGAGTTTCCACGCCGTGTGTATCTTAGTACCAAAGGATACAACATAATTTATTATTACTTTTAGAGTTTTATAATAATAGTTAAACAAGGAAAAACCGTTACATTTTCAAGTGATGCGTACTTTCAAAACAGTCAGGTCTTAGTAAAAGACTACTTTCAAAACATTCGGGTCTTGGTAGAAGACTACTTTTATACTAGTAGGAAATATGGGATTTTCTAGAGTTTTCATACTTATACAATGTTTCATCAATCATTCACTAGTCTTTCATAACAACTAATCAAAGCAATGACATTAAATACTTATGAACTCACCAGCTTAAATGCTGACCTACACTTTCAAAATAACTTGTATTCTCAGGTTACAAATAGACGGGTGCCGATGCAAGGTTTAGAGAAGACGGAGCAGTCAAGACTCGTCTTTTATTTTGATCAGTTATCATGTTGTCTTGTACTATGAAAGAAAACACTTGTAACAAAAATTATACTATTAATGCAATGGATGATGTTGTTGCTTGTTTACTACTTTACATTTGTTGTGATGCATACATGACGTCCTCCGCCCCAGAACGTTTCCGCCGTTCTCGGTTTTGGGGTGTGACAGATTGGTATCAGAGCATTGTTTATAGTGAATTGAGTATATCAACCCATAAAAGATATACTAACTATAAATACAATGGGATTAAAAATACTCTGATTTAGAGTTTATACTTTAAATAATAAAATATTTAAGTAAGTATACGTGCCTGCATTCATACTAAAATCAGTGTCACTAGGACAGTACAAAAGAATTACGATTGTTGGGCAACACAAGTAGGCTTAGAGACATATGGTCAAAACTGGGAAGATATAGCCTGATCGCCTATATTATCCGAGGGTTGACTAGCATGTGCCTAAGTTTAAATTGCGTGGTTGCAACAATGCTAAAATCTTACCAACCCTACCACAATGAGAGCAATAGAACATAACATTAAAATTAAAATACTATAGGAGTATTTGGTGTTACTATATGTACTTTATACTTGAGAACTAAAACGGGATCTTCATCACTAAGTTGATAGTTGCTAAGTGGATACACTAAGGCTATATGTAATTAGGATGTTATAGACTTAGAATCTGGGAAAATTTTACTTCACCCCTATTCTATGTGAATACGGAGTTAAGGTCACTTATTCGAAGGTCTATCCTGTTAAATTACACATAGCTGGTATGCACTTCACAAATAACGATGGAACTAATGAAGGTTTTCTAAATAATTATCTAGATAGTTCGTCTAATAATTATTCTCTTACCCTTAAATTCTCGCATAGAAAACATAGTTGGACTCCATCCCCACGGCAACCAATATCTTCCGAACGAAGTCATAGCTGGTTGGTTTGAAGAAGAACCAGATAATGATCATCCTATCCCTTTGAATGATCACCGTGATGAGAACCTTTCAGACGATGCTAATCCCGAACCAGAGGTTAAGAACCTACCCCGAGCAACTCCCTTTCCAATTCCTAACCCTCGTCCGACTTTCATGACCCGACGCCTGAGTCGGTGGAATGCTTAGAAACTTGGAGCCAAGGACAAGATCAGCCCATGCCATTTATTGGCGATCGAAACTTTTATGACCTGAGCAGGGGGGCTCAGCACGTAGAATCTTGCCAATCTTGGTCCGCAGAGTGGCCCGAAATGAGATTCAAGGCAGGACAGCCCTACATCAGATTGCCGAAGTTGTCGCTGATGCGAGAATGCATACCCTCCGCACCATTCATCTAGAAGATGCTCACGAGAGATCAGAGAGAAACCATGAGACCCTGCTGCAAGCACTCACTACAAGAAAAAAGGCCTTTTACGACGCGCAAAATACGACGCTCATTGATCTATGTTACGCAAAGGAGAGTGACATTAGAAAAATGTCATCTCTTCAAAAAAATTTAGGATAGAAGACACGCATTATTGCGCGCCCTTAAATTAGTGTCTAAAAAAAACACGGAGGGCACCTATAATAAAATGTGCGTCGTCTAAGGATGTCGCTTTATATTTTTTAATGGAACGCGCGTTCCATCCTTTAATAGTGGGGGAAAGGGGGAAATGAAATTCTGAAAAAATTAAAAACCCCGCCAAGCTCTCCTCTACCTTCTTTCAATCGTTCTTCTCTCTCTCTCTCTCTCTCAATCAAATACCAAAAATCGACTATTGTTGGAACTAGGGTTCCGGTTCTTAGTGAAATCGAAGGTTTTTTGGTCACCAGGCCATGAAATTGATCAAAGGGGTACAGTTTTTGGAACCATGACTATTGTTGGAACTACGGTTTCAGTTCAAAAACCCTTCATCTACTTCCCTCAATCTTCAGTTCCTCAAGTACTTTCTTAGCCTCTCAATCAATAGAAGAGCTGTATTACAACTACAAATTTAGAGTGATTTCCGTATCAAGTAGAACAATAGCTCCATTAAAGTCAAGGTCTCGAAACTCCATGGCCAATCACCATCGTTGGTTACTAACACCACCATTTGTATAAAAACCCTAGAACCACCAGGCCACCCTTTTCCTCCATCCATGTCCCTCCTTTCTGTCTATCTCTAACAGACCACTGCAACATCACATTCACTTCTCCTGGCATGCGACTGCGACTCCCAAAAGATTTAGTGTTATGCTCGATGCTTCTCAACAAAATCGATCGAGGTGTCGGCGCTCCTATCTCATAGAGAAATTAGGGATTTCTTGGTTCAAGGTATCGAATCTCAGACATCAACGAATTTTTTTGATGACCCGGTCAGATAAAGACGTTTGATGAACTAAATTTGTGTATCTGACTCGGAAAGCTTAATCTAATCGGGTAAGATGGAAAAAATCGACTGACTGAGAAAGGAGGAAGAAAGGGAGAAGGGTTTCCAATTATACCCTTGCCCTACCAAAGGAAGAAATCAGCGACTCCATCGTTTCTTCTCCTACTTCAACGCCAATTTTCTTCTCCCGCAACAACCAATTGTCGACGATCCTCTTCTCATTTGTTCCAATTTTTTGAAGTCTCCTTCCCCTTCTCATCAGGTACGCTTCTTCCTTTTTCCTCTTCTCATCAGGTCTGATTTTTTGATAATATATAGGTTTTGATTTATGATTTTTCTGTTGAACATGTATGGTTCTTCATTGAATTCTGAAAATTTCTCAAAGAATTTAGGCCCTGTGTTCAATTTCATCATATTTCTTTTGTTTTAGACTTGTGCTCAATTTCAAGGAGGGAGAGAAACCTGCGATATTTGTTGCTCTTATTTTCTTGATTTTGCACTTAGGAACCATTGGTGTTACCAGATAGCAGGTTACCATGTTCTGCTGTTAAACTTTTCACCATTCCTAATGAATTAAAGAATACTAAGAATAAATGACAGTATCCGTAAGGTCGGGGTGTCACATATAAAATATCAGGATATGAAAGTCATATAACTTATTCTCTCTGCAATAAATGAAAAAGCACCAGTCAAATATATATATATATATATATATATATATATATATATATATATAAGAATCAGTATAGAATATTAATGCGGGAGTGTTTGTAGGTTTTTGGGTGTGCATATCTTGGACCATTTGGGCATTTCTACCACTTATTGTTGGATAAGTTGTTCAAGGGAAAAAAAGACACGACAACAGTTGCCAAAAAGGTATCCTAAGAACCTTTGATAATAAGGATAACAATGGAAATTTACAATCTTACAACTGAATTATATGACACCTAATTCGCGATTTGATCTATATATTTGTAGGTGTTGCTTGAACAAGTGACATCTTCTCCATGGAACAACTTGATTTTTATGCTTTACTATGGGCTTGTTATCGAGGGTAAGGTCTTTTTGGTTCCTTGTTTGAATAAATATGTTGACTATAATTATTTTAGTAGATAAACGATTATGAATTGGTTTAATGCTAATGGGGGTGTTTGGATGTATGATTTGAAAGTTATTATTTTGTTTTGAAAAATAACAAAATCATGAGTAATGATAGAAATAAGTTTTTCTATATAATCTGTAAATAAGTTTTCTTGCATTTAACCTTTTTAAAGTTGATATCATTTTTCAACTTTAAAGTCATATAATAATTTATGGTCATGTATATATATGCAGGAAGATCATGGATCCAAGTGAAATCTAAAATCAAGAAGGAATACCCCACAGTACAATACGCAGCTGCCATGGCTTTGCCACCTTTATCTATTCGAGGTGATTTGGGAGTTGTTTCTACTGCTAGAGTTAGATATGCATATCCACTCCTAAAATCATTTGCAAAAATGGGACCTCAAGGTGTTCTTGGTGCCACAAAGCTTTTACGCCCTTTTTCAGAAATAGTTGATTCATTGGGACTCAAAGATCCTTTCATTAGAAATTGGGTGGATCTTTTGTCTTTCTTACTTGCTGGAGTGAAATCCGATGGTGTTCTTTCAGCAGAAATGGTACATAATCATATCATACATTAAAAAGTTTCTTTTAAGGTAGTTTTACTTTTTGGTATGATGGAATTGAGGAAGGAATGGAATGGGCTATTCCATTACCACATGTCCTCATCCATTCCATTCCAACCAAACAGAATCCATTCTATTCCTTCATATTTTATAGTTCTCTAAATGTCTAATCTTTTGCCTGTATATATATATATCCGCATATTTGCAGATTTATATGTTTGCAGAATGGTATAAACCAGGTTGTAGTTTAGAATACCCTGTTGGTGGAACTGGAGCACTTGTTGAGGCTCTTGTTCTCAGATTTTCCTTCTGATAAACTTCCAAAAATGTCAGAACCTTCACAACTTATGACAGAAAATACACGTTCTGATCTTTATGTTGCACTCCCTGTTCTCAGTCAAGGAAAGAAATGGGTCTTACTATACAGGTAAAATTTCATCTTCATCATATTTTCAGTTTCACATTATTCTTGAATCTTGATATATCATTATATTTTTATATGTTAGTACATGGAGGCATGGCATATCTCTTTCAACCTTATATAGAAGAAGCAATCTTTGCCCTGGGTTAAGTCTACTGGTAATGTCTTGTCTTCAGTAACTATGCAAAATGTCAACTTTACCCTTTAACTGAAACTTGATTAAACATTTTCAGGTTGTTGGAGATCGTAAAGGTGCAGTGTTTGGTGGTTTAGTTGAGGCACCTTTGAAACCATCAACAAAGAAAAGATACCAGGTTTGTAATTGTTTAATTAAGTTCGTTTCTCTATATGTTGACAAAAGACTTTTCTACCCTTTTTCACTATGATGAGTAAATACTATACAGGGATCGAATGATACATTTGTGTTTACAAATACACCAGGGCGTCCTGTTATATATCGCCCCACAGGTACTGCATTTTCTTGATAATATATAAAAAAATCTTTTATAATTTTAATATTTATTTGGGATTTATTATGTTAATTGTGCATTTATTAGGGGTGAATCGGTATTTTACTCTTTGTTCAACTGAGTATTTAGCGCTTGGTGGGGGAAATCATTTTGCATTGTATCTCGATAGTGACTTGTAAGAGTGTTGCACTTGCATCATTCCTATTTTTCTTTTTAAGGGATAATATGGTAATTTGGCAATTTGCATATTTTTTTCCCCAGATTTAATGGGTCAAGTTTGGCCTCAGAAACTTATGGTAACTCTTGTTTGTCACACACCCAAGAATTTGAAGTGAAGGAAATTGAGGTGCTTTCTCTCACTTATTTTTGCAAAAATTACATTTTTGGTCCTCGAGTATGGCTGATTTTGTTCAATTTGGGTCCTACAAAATTCTCTTGCAAATTTGATCGTTATTTGAGGTTTTTGTAACGTTTTTACTCTTCGTTCCAAGTAAAATGAGTTGGGACTAAAATTGAAAAGATCAGCAATTGACAACCTTTCTCTGTGTTCAATGCTTTAGTTGTGTTTGCTCTAAGGGAGATCAACTTATCACAAGTAAGTTACTGTTTCACCCTTTTATTTAATATTTTTGTGATTGAATGAAAGTCTTAATGAAAGTAATTGACAACCTTTCTCAGTAAATGATGTTGTGATTGTGGGAGAGGTGTTGTGTTTTTCTCTGTTGCTAGGTAACCTTCTCAACAACAACATTCTACTTAAGCAGGTGAGTAATCAAGATTAAGGGAGACTTGTAAACATGTTTGACATTCCTTTCCAGTAAGAAAAAGAGTTGTATGATTATTTGTTAGTTTTATAGGAATGTATAACCCATGTTAGCAATGTTTTATTTTTGTTTAACATTTGAATGATTCTTTGTATGACATTACAATTTGTGTAATTTATTTTATTTTTTGAGTATGAAATTTTATTTTATATTATGCAATGGATTGTATTTTTTGTATATGGTATTTTATTTCTATTATGAGAAATTAAATGCAAATTTAATTTAAAAATTAATAAATATATAAATTTATTTTTTTTAAACATTTAAATTTACGATACGCAAAATGTGTGTCATCTTCATTTATGACATGGCCTTTCTTGACAGGGGCTTTCTTGATACGCATTGCGTGTCATTAACACGCGCGTCGTAAGGTTACGACACGCGAATGCGTGTCATCTGCCTTTATGACAGGGCCTTCCTTGATACGCATTCTGTGTCGTAAACACGCGTCGTAAATGAGCGTCGTAAATGAGCGTCGTAAATGCACGTCGTCTATAGACGACGCGCAAAAGCGCGTCGTCTCTCTTTATGACAGGGCCTTCCTTGACACGCATTTGCGCGTCGTCTGAGCCTTTTACGACGCGCAATGAGCGTCGTAAAAGGCCTTTTTTCTTGTAGTGACTAGCTGAAAAACCGAGCCAAAGTCATAGAGATCCAAGTACGCCAGAGAGGGTACGAGAGATACTTGCTTGATATGGAATGTCAACTAACCGAACTAAGGGTTCACCATAGGGGTGACTGCCGCCAGTAAGAGATACCTTACTTCCTTCTTTGTTTTAAAGAATCGTGTTCCTGTCTATGTTCTGTGTAATGGTTTCTATGTCACTACCTTGCACTATACGTACTTCTGGTTAGGTCTTTATGATGTCAAGAACTATCTCCTATGGATATGATGTAAGGCCTTTTACAAGGTCATTTTCCCAAACTTTTACGTCATGAATATCAAAGGTATTGACAGTCGGCTAACTTCTGTGTCATTCGTTATTCAAGTACTCTTATCATACTTTCATTGGAATCTATCTGAATCATGCTTTAGTCAAATCATTTGACCATAGTAATTTAACTCCGGAAACATTTCCAAGTCTCTTTTAATGGTTGGATCATGTTATTCACCAACCAACGATACCTCGGCTTGAACGACAAGCCTCTTGAGACCATTCTATGAACTTACTTCCACTCAGTACTAGGATTGCATCCTAGAGATGTAGGTCAACCCTTCATAAACACACTTCCACTCAGTACTAGGACTGCATCATAGGGATGTAGGTCAAATTTCCGTAAACATACTTCCAATCTGTACTAGGACTGCATCATAGGGATGTAGGTCAAACTTTCGAGAACATAATTTTACTCTTTATATGAACAATCGAAGTACACCTAGGGTCAACCAGAATCACTCACAAATTTATTTTCTCTCCGGGAAACAGAATCATGTCGTCATCCAGAAACGATCAACCGAGCACCGAAACGCCTATCCTCCATATCGACACCGCTACATTACTAGCTGCAGTAGCAGCTGCTGTGACAACTTTCCTTACACACATCAACTCAGGCAACACAATCAAGGCTAAAAAAGGAACCGTGAGTTCCGATGGTAGTACCAAACCAGGAAACCAACAAATGGCAACAGTCATGGAATTGTGAAGCCTAAAGACCGAAAGGAAGAGACGATATCGTAAAGTCCTAAGGAATCGTAAGAGAGCCCAAAGACTTGCCATGCCACAGCCACCAGTGGCAACTCCGGCAGAACGCTTTAGGAAGCAATTTCCAAGGTGGAGTAATGAGGAAGGCACTCGTGTCCACATAACACTGGCTAAGCACCGAAATCCCATCACCAATGCAAGTACTAGCCAGTCATGCCACCAATGTGGTGAAATAGGGCACTTCAAGAAGGATTGCCCTATAGCAAAGAACTCTGGCGCAGATGGGAAGATTCTCACGATCACAGCTTCAGGAGAGCCTACTCCGGAACCCTCGTTAATGTAACTTAGGCGTGTCATTGTAACAGACTTATAAACCACCCAAAACTAGTGCAACCAGAGTCTTATCTTTTGCAGGATCCCGTCGGTATAGGGATGCTCGTGCTGCGTATACTTGCTTTTCGAAGCATACCTTATTCGCAGCAATAGTCTTGTAGAAGTCTAAAGTACCGTAACTCTGTTGATGGTTGCACGGTTGTGTTTTGTCTGTAAACATCTTTTGTTCAAATCTAATGTCTTTAAGTTTCCTTATGATTACGACATTATCATACTACTTGATTCAATTCTATCCTCACAAAAGCAGCTTCATACGTACATCTATTCCTCTGAAATCGTCTTTCTAGCAAAAACCGTCATTCCAGAACAACAAGGTACTCGTACATAGAGCACCTCATGTTTCTCATCCTTTCCGAAGAAAAACTCAGCAAACCTCCCCGAAGTACCACTCGTGCAGTACGTCAAGTTCAATCCAAAGACCCACAGTTTCAAGATTTTTATATACGGCTCATATACCCGAGACTGTGATTGATGAACCTGGTATGGGTTCTACTATGAACTTCAAGACGGGGACTGCCCAAGACTACGGGTGATCGTGCTTCCATGCAAATAAACTTAGAAGCCCAACCCATGCCCATTCTGTCGATTGGGACGAGAAAGTCAGATAGAACAAAAGTACCTATCCTTTTTCCTTCATTCATGAGTAATCATACTTCATTTTAGATCTTCACGACATCAAATCAACCACAAGTTCAGACTTCATAATCAGTATGAATTGGTTTTGTTCTTATACAAGAGGAAAGGTCACTGCCTATACCTTGAGACAGCTTAAGACGCAGGAAGTTTACTATACAACACATAATCTTGAGTCAGGGGTAGCGATAATTGTTTGGAAGATCTGGAGGCACTACTTGTAGGATACAAGATGTACTATTCTCACAGTCAACAAAAATATTCAACATACGTTCGACCAAGAAGAGTTGTCAAGCTAGTGAAGTCAAACGAAAGAAGCAAAGTCGTGTCCCGATAATGAAAGGTTCGCTGGAATGCCAAGCGAGGGACCGAGTTCACTTAAGAAAACGAGAAGCAAATAAAACTTCTATCCGTAGCATGTTTATCAATTCAGTTTAAACTCTAATTTCGGGACGAAATTCCCTCTAACGGGGGGATGATGTGACAACCCAATATTTCGAGGCAATATGATGGGACGCAAGTCAAATTTAGGTCAAAATTTAACTTT
The DNA here is from genome assembly GCF_051521515.1 of Lactuca serriola. Taxonomy (NCBI): domain Eukaryota; kingdom Viridiplantae; phylum Streptophyta; class Magnoliopsida; order Asterales; family Asteraceae; genus Lactuca; species Lactuca serriola. The sequence continues at coordinate 112,267,907 of NC_136409.1, read as the reverse complement.
CCTAAAATCTTATTTGGGTTAACTAAAGTAGTAGGAATCGTATCAAGGTTTTCATACATATAAAGAACCCAAAAATCCGAGTTATAACGAAGAAGTTATGACCAACCGAAGATTCTCGGTAAAACCGGCAATACTGATAGACGTAAAATGCGAAGTTTCAATACAATAGTTTTTAGCATTAGGTATCTAAATAAAAGTTTTAGACATCATTAAACCATAAACGTGCATAAAAAGAACGTCCAAATCTGACTTCGTATGAGGAAGTTGTGATTATTCTAAGTTACAGATTTAACAGTAGACAGCTAAAAACTCGAAATAGAGATCGAGAAACTTCTAGCCGACACGATCTAAATGAGAATCGAAGGACTCAACAATACTAGCGCAACGGTAAAAAGTCTGACGAAAACGGACTTCGGATGAAGAAGTTATGGAACTTTAACGGACTTTTCCTGTCCCGACCTATTAAAAATATAATATTAAAAATAAATTCAAAACTAGCCGACGGATTCTAAACAAAAGTTGTAGATCGTAGTTTCACCTTCGCGTGGATATAAAGAACGTCGAAAACGGAGTTCGTATGAAGAAGATATGAATTTTTGAAGTTTACTAATTAATTAAAATATAAATTTAATTAAAACCCGGTATTATCCGAAGAGTGAGTCAGCGGTCCGATCCTTGGTACGCCCCGCGTACCCTCGTATGCCTAGCGTACTCGGATGCTAGGCTCCGGTTCGTCCACGTCGCTTCGATGCTTCGACCGAGGATGCGGTCATCCATGACGTCTCGTACGCCCTGCGTACAAGCGTACGCCCCGCGTACGCGAGGCTTCCAGACCCTATAAAAGGGATGCGAGGGTGCCGACCAATTTTGCTCATTTCCTTCCTTTCTTGCGCCGAAGCTCTGCGTTTCAACCCTCGGAGCCATCCCAAAGTCCCGGTTTTCATATCCAAGTATGGGATGAACGTTTACGCTCCCGAGATTCCCGAGATTCCCGAGAATCTCGAGAGATCCGCTCTCTCGAGTAGAAGTTCTGCTCGATTTTCGTCTCGCTTTCTTCAATCAATCAAGTGATTTCATACCCCTATAATACACACTTTTAAATGTTTTATAAATTTTTTTATATGCTTTTAAGGGGGGGGGGGGGAATACAAGTAAAACACACGATAATTATCGTATGTTATATAAAGTTTCATTATATACTTTTATCAACAGAATCACATGTGATTTATAACTATTATAAGGAAGCTTTCATATGCACAATGTATCACGATAACATCATATCCTTTGAAATGAAAAGTGTTGTTATTATTCTATAAATCAAAAACACTGCTTATACTGTATATATATGTGTCCATATTAGGCACTACAAAAATTATATCTTTCATAACAAGTGGTCATTTCACTAGGCATTACTTTACAAATGAGACATACTTTTAGAAAACTATAATAGGTATAGTTTTATGAGAACATCACGAACTTTTATATACTAGAAATACTATTGCAAGGAGATACATTCATATACAAGAATAAACGAACATTTTCATAGATACTTCAAATAGTTTTCACAAACGTTTTTACATGTTGAAACACTTTTAGAAACTGTCTTACAAACTGTAGGTTTCCTTTTGAGTCTATTATATTTGTGTTTTCAAACAAAGGTTTTCTCACACTTAAACTGTATTGTCAAACGGTCTTTCTAACCGATTTATAAACTGACATCAAGTCATAAATTCCTATTTATTAAACTTTTCAAAAGTTCTACAAAACTTCTTTTATGCTTTTATATTATAAATTGCATGCCTCTATAGGTATAGTTATATAAGAAATGTTCAAAATACTTAGGAAGGCTATCCACCCTGTTTCCTTTTCCTCGATTTGGATGTGGTCTGGTGGGATATTGGGTACTCTTCCGAAGGTCGTTTAAATATTAGTTATATATCATGTGTACATATATGGTCATAAATGTTCCAATATTTAATTCAGTTCCGATACTCTTGGGTAACAAGGGTGTATAAACCTACTTGGACACTCATCAATTACATTCTAGTAAACTATTATAGGAATAGTTTAGGGTATACAAAACATTATCTCTATTACAAGAAATTACACCAAAGTCAGTTCATTCATGAGTCTAGACTACATTGTCACACCCCGAAAACCAAAGGCGGAAACGTTTCCGGGGTTGACTCCAAGTTGAGTATCAAATCCAATGCACATAGTAAGTAAAGTAAACAACCATTACATTACATATCAAAGTTTACATTTGCTCAAAAGTAAAGTTGTACATTCGCAATACATAGTATATATGAACAAAAGTAGAGACGAGTCTTCTGTACGCTCCGTCTTCTCCAAAAGGATCGCTAGGTACCTGTCTAATGTTGACCTGGGAATCCAAGCAGTTTGAAAATCAGCATAAAGCTGGTGAGTTCATAAGATGTTTGTTTTTGTAAAAATGTACGAGTTTCCTTTGGTTTACAGAAAAATTGTTATTCAAGATAATCCCATATTTTCTTAAAAGAAAAGATTGGTTGATTGTTAGGGTACACGGTTCTGGTTATGTTTAACTATGATCCCAGGAAAGTCCCATACTTTCCTGATTGTATATTACTAAGTGTGAAAGATATATAGTTATCTAGTTTATTACTCTTTTCTAGTTATCTAACGTTTCCCCAGGAAAGTCCCATACTTTCCTCAAAGTAATTTTAGTTATTGAAATTCGATATACTGATTGATTTCCATTCGTACCTATTGTATTAACTAGGTATTCTGATATCCTAATGGTGTTATCTTGAAGTATACTTAGCTACATATCTTCATATTCGTGTTCTTATTCTTAACATATTCTTATACTTATTCGTGTTCGTATTCGTATTTGTAGTCGTATTCGTTTCCCTAATCCTACTCCTATTACTATTCGTATTCGTATTTGTATTCATATTCGTATTCGTATTCGTAGTCTTATTCGTTTCCCTAATCCTACTCCTATTACTATTCGTATTCGTATTCGTATTCATATTCATATTCGTATTCGTATTCGTAGTCGTATTCGTATTCGTTCTGTTCCTAGTTATAGTTTCGTTATTCATTCTGTTTGATGATTAGTATGAATTATTCGTAGATTATGAAACATAGTTTAGATTGTAACATTTTATCAAGAAATCTATGATTACTTTGAAGGCTAACTTCGTAATTCGAACTATTTAATAAACACAGTTATTGATATTAGAACATACATAATGAAATCAATTGAACAGAAAATGATAAGTTGGAGTACAAGATTTCCTTGTACTTTTGCTTGTATTCCCCCCTGAAAACAGTGAATACAGTTGAAAAAGGGTACGGGTATGAACTCACCGGACAAGAAACGTGACGATTTCGGATGCTAAACGTTGGTCCAGGGCTTGCAAATGCACGAGGTTCCTAAGTATAATGTAAAGATACACATTTGTATCTAATTAGGACTTAGATTAATTATTTGTTAGGGACAAATACTTGTAGTCGCGGAAACACCCCATTACGAGTGTTTGGAGGGATCCGGGTGGCCTTTAAGGACGTGTAATGGCACTAGGGAATTGGAACTTGAGTTTACTCTCCATGAATAAACTCATACAAGAGTTTTTGGTCTAAAACACCCATTCCCAGTGAGTTTATGGCCGTAAACTCATGGTGGGGTAGTTTATGGTGTTTTAATGGGTCACAAATGGGTATGGACACTTGGAAATGCTTGGAATAATTTTACCTAAGGCTTGGATTAAATTAAAGTCACCAAATATAACACTTAAGGGAGTTTACGGCCTAAGCATGGGGTCTATGGCCGTAACCTCTCTTATCTTATTGAATAAGTGTTTTTAAGGTCTCAAAATTAATCACATGTGATTCTAAAAATTCCCACAAGCCTAGAAATGAATTTTGGGCACCATTTGACACACTTTTAGGAGTTTACGGCCATGGGGCATGTTCTATGGCCGTAAACTCTCAAATGTGGGGTTTTGATGTGTTTAAGGTCCTTAAACTATTTTTGGTTGGTCCTATGATTTATTCCAAGGCTTTTGGTGGTGTTGGATGGCTTTCTAACACCTTGAAATTGAGTTTACACCCATTTTTAAGGAGTTTACGGCCCAAGCACATGCCTTGGCCGTAAACTCATATAAATCCCTCAAAATTATGTTTAAAGTGTTCCAAGGCTAAAACAATTATTCTAGAAATCATATCCATGTCTTGTTGGGGTTTAGGAAGGGTTTAAGGGCTTAAAAACCCTTTAATCATGAGTATACGGCCTAAACACCATCCTTGGCCATAAACTCATATACAAGTCCCGAAATTATAGATTAAGGCGTTCTAGGTCCATTCCATAAAGTCATTAAGCCATATCTAAGTCCTAAAAATGTTTAGGAGGGGTTTAAAGGCATAAAAACCCACTTATTATGAGTTTACGGCCTAAGCTCCTTCCAGGGCCGTAAACTCATATACAAGGTCTTAATTCATGATTAAATCTCGAATTTGAAGGGCAAAGATGCTATACAATGAGTTTAGGAAGGTACCTTAAAGATTTGAGGCCTTAAAATTGAGTTTTGGACCCTTAAACTTTGGATTTAGGAGAGAGGTTAGAGAGAGAGAGTAGAGAGAGGAAGAAAAAGCTTCAAATGAATGTTTAAACATGTTTAAATAGGTCCTAAGTTCGGGACACGGTGGAATTCTACCCGATACCGACGTTAAACGGGGCTTTTGGTCGCACCCGATTAAGTTGCCGTTACCCGATATGGTTGATTCTAGAAATATACCCTTCACTAATACAAGGTGTTAGAATGAGTTCTAAGGGTATTAGGACACTCATTAAGTCATAAAATAAAATCCACATTAATGACTTAATTAATTGACGGAAATCGGAAACAAAATCGGAAATGGCGGTTGGACGATCGAAACAAGTCGCAAAAAGGAGTACAAGCAATGAAACGAAATTTCGGGTTGTTACATACATGCTATATGAAAGGATACTCTTACAGAGATTCCGCTTACATGAATACGATTACATAGATACGCTTAGCTGAGCACATTTGCATAGATCATATATGACGAGTTACTACTACATATGATATGTGTAGATACTGTTATATAGATCACCTTCTTATCTTTACCTTGTGATGCAATCACATAATCGACGAGATGAATTGGACTCTATATCCTAGTACCAAAGGATACCTTGAGGGACTAACCATTCCTATAGCCACTGTTAGCTACAGAGGATGATGACATATCTACGGATGTCTACGGTTGATCAGTTTATGGCGAGTTTCCACGCCATGTGTATCTTTACTTAAGGGACTAACTATTCCTAAACCCAGCTGTTAGCAACAGAGGTAAATGCACATCTACGGATGTCTACAGTTGATCAGTTTATGGCAAGTTTCCACGCCGTGTGTATCTTAGTACCAAAGGATACAACATAATTTATTATTACTTTTAGAGTTTTATAATAATAGTTAAACAGGGAAAAACCGTTACATTTTCAAGTGATGCGTACTTTCAAAACCGTCAGGTCTTAGTAAAAGACTACTTTCAAAACATTCGGGTCTTGGTAGAAGACTACTTTTATACTAGTAGGAAATATGGGATTTTCTAGAGTTTTCATACTTATACAATGTTTCATCAATCATTCACCAGTCTTTCATAACAACTAATCAAAGCAATGACATTAAATACTTATGAACTCACCAGCTTAAATGTTGACCTACACTTTCAAAATAACTTGTATTCTCAGGTTACAAATAGACAGGTGCTGATGCAAGGTTTAGAGAAGACGGAGCAGTCAAGACTCGTCTTTTATTTTGATCAGTTATCATGTTGTCTTGTACTATGAAAGAAAACACTTGTAACTAAAATTATACTATTAATGCAATGGATGATGTTGTTGCTTGTTTACTACTTTACATTTGTTGTGATGCATACATGACGTCCTCTGCCCCAGAACGTTTCTGCCGTTCTCGGTTTTGGGGTGCGACAGACGCCCTACAGGCAGATATGGATGTCTGCCAGTCTGAAGTAAGGGATCTTCGTCAGAACCAGGTGGCACTGCAAAGGCGTGTGTGGGAAACAGAACAACAGTTGGCCGGATCTCAGGATGAATCAAGTACCAACCAGAACAACCCTCCTCCCGAGTAGAGCCTATTGTACTCTCTCTTTTGGATATAGAGTAGGTCTATGTATAGAATCTGGTATTAACTTCTTGCTTATGTTAAGACCTTGAAATTTCAGTCTGTTAGGTCTTTGTGCTGTTAAATCATTTCTGGTATGATGTAAGATGTCACACCCCAAAACCGAGAACGGCGGAAACGTTCTGGGCGGAGGACGTCATGTATGCATCACAACAAATGTAAAGTAGTAAACAAGCAACAACATCATCCATTGCATTAATAGTATAATTTTAGTTACAAGTGTTTTCTTTCATAGTACAAGACATGATGATAACTTATCAAAATAAAAGACGAGTCTTGACTGCTCCGTCTTCTCTAAACCTTGCATCGACACCTGTCTATTTGTAACCTAAGAATACAAGTTATTTTGAAAGAGTAGATCAGCATTTAAGGTGGTGAGTTCATAAGTATTTAATGTCATTGCTTTGATTAGTTGATATAAAAGACTGGTGAATGAATGATGAAACATTTAGTATAAGTATGAAAACTCTAGAAAATCCCATATTTCCTACTAGTATAAAAGTAGTCTTCTACCAAGACCCGAATGTTTTGAAAGTAGTCTTTTACCTAGACCTGACTGTTTTGAAAGTACGCATCTCTTGAAAATGTGATGGTTTTTCCCGGTTTAACTCTTATTAGTTAGTCCCTTAAGTATACCTGAAATGGTATCAACCTAAAACATCCGTAGACTGTTCATTTACCTCTGTTGCTAACAGTCGGGTTTAGGAATAGTTAGTCCCTTATGTATACCCGCGTTGGTATCAACCTAAAACATCTGTAGATTGTTCATTTACCTCTGTAGCTAACAGTGGTTGTCGGAATGGTTAGTCCCTCAAAGTATCATGTGGTACTAGGAGATAAAGTCCCAATCTATCTCGTCGATGATGTGATTGAATCACAAGGTAAAGATAGAAAGGCGAACGATATAACCGTATCTTAGACATATAACATGTAATAGTAATTTGCCATATAATGTCTATGTAAAAGTATTCATGTATAGTATTCATGTAAGAGTATTCTTTCATATAACATGTAGTAGTAATTTGCCATATAATGTCTATGTAAAAGTATTCATGTATAGTATTCAGGTAAGAGTATTCTTTCATATAACATGTAGTAGTAATTTGCCATATAATGTCTATGTAAAAGTATTCATGTATAGTATTCATGTAAGAGTATTCTTTCATATAACATGTAGTCTAGACTCATGAATGAACTGACTCCGGTGTAATTTCTTGTAGTAGGGAAAATGTTTTGTTTACTCTAAACTATTCCTATAATAGTTTATTAGAATGTAATTGATGAGTGACCAAGTAGGTTTATACACCATTGCTATCTAAGAGTATCGGAGCTAAATTAACTGATGGAACATTTATGACCATATATGTATACATGATATATAACTAATATTTAAACGACTTTCGGACGAATACCCAATATCCCACCAGACCACATCTCAAGGCGCGAAAAGGAAATAGGGTGGATAGCCTTTCTAAGTCTTTTAAACATTTCTTATATAACTATACATATAGAGGCATGCAATTTATAATATAAAAGCATAAGGAAGTTTTGTAAATCCGTTGAAAAGTCTAATAAAGAATTTGTGACTTGATGTCAGTTTATAAAATGATTGAAAGTATTTTGTTTGATAAGACAGTTTAAGTACACGGAAAACCACTGTTTTGAAAACACCTTTATAACTGAGTTTGAAAGGAAGCTTACAGTATGTAAGACAGTTTGATAACGAGCTTTAATTATGTAAAAACGTTTAAGAAAGTCATTTGAAGTAATATGTTTAGTGAAACTGTTAAACTTGCAGTAAATCCATTTGTATACTAGTTATAAATCACATAAGATTGATTTATTAACAAGAAGTATCCCAAAATATTGATGGTTTTCGTGCCAAAATAATCGTATGTTTGTAGTATGATAGGTGGACACATATACATACAGTATAAGAGGAGTGTTTGATTTATATATAAATAACAACACTTTTCATTTCCAAAAGATATGATGTTATCGTGATACATTTTGCATACGATAGTTTCTTTATAATAATTATAAATCACATGTGATTCCGTTGATAAAAAGTGTATAATGAAACTTTATATAACATACGATAATCATCGCGTGTTTTACTTGTATTCCCCCCTTAAAAGCATATAAAAACATTTATAAAACATTTAAAAGTGTGGATTATAGGGGTATGAACTCACCTGAAAGTTTGAAGACAGCGAGATGGAAAACCGGGCAGAGTTTCGTCTCGGGAAACGGATTTTTCTCGGGATTCTCGGGAATCTCGGGAGTAAAATCGACCCTCGGAACTTGAGCAAAATGACCAGGGCTTCGGGTCTGAACGGGCACGGAAAACGAGGCAAGATCGCGAGAGAAAGGAGAGAAATGAGCAAGTTTTTCGAAAAGCCTCGCATACCTTTTATAGGGGTGCTGAGCCGCCTCGGTACACTGGGCGTACGAGGGTACGCAGCGCGTACGAGACGTCATCGCCTACGTATTTCGGATGGAGCGGGTCGGATAGGGCGGGTCGGACGGGCGGGTCGGTAGCTTCGCATAGGGCGACGTGGACGATCCGAGGCCTTCGATCTGAGTACGCGGGGCGTACGAGGGTACGCAGGGCGTACTCCGGTCCTATCCGATGACTCCCCTTCGGATAATACCGGGAGTTTTTATTTAAATTTATAAATATTTTAAATAAACTTCAAAAATTCATATCTCCTTCATACGAACTCCGTTTTCGACGTTCTTTATATCCACGCGAAGGTGAGACTAAGATCTACAACTTTCGTTTAGATTCCGATGGCAAATTATGAAATAATTTTTATTATTTATTTATTAAAATGACGTGATTAAGGAATTTCTTTAAAAAATCATAACATCTTTATCTGACGTCGGTTTTTGCCAGACTTTTTACCGCTGAAATACCATTGACGAGACCTTCAATTCTCGTTTAGGTCATTCCGGCCAAAAGTCGCTCGATCTCCGATTCGAGTTTTTACATAACTTCGTATTGTCGTTTTTCTGTTGGAAAAACTTAGAATGGTCATAACTTCTTCGTTATAACTCGGATTTTAGTGTTCTTTATATGCTTGGAAACCTTGATACGATTCCTTCTACTTTATTTAACCCAAATAAGATTTTACGAAAGTTAAATTTTGACCTAAATTTGACTTGCGTTCCATCATATCGTCTTGAAATATCGGGTTGTCACATAAGACCTACTCTAAGGTCAATTTTCCCGAACTTATTTCATCTGTAATACTAATGATATTGACAGTCATCTAATCCCATGGGGAAATCTTTGTCCAAATGCTTTCATCTTCTATTTTTTGGATCTCTAGTATAAGTACATTCACATCTATTGTTGAACTATGGCGATTTAGTTCATGGATCACTCTCATTATTCTCACTATTGAACTCTTACTATTATCTACATCTTTGTAAACTTATAGTTGAAAGATGCCTCCATGTAGAATAACAAGACACAATCCTCCGGTAACTCCAACTCAACCACCACCTCCACCTCAATATGTTCCTGTAGTCCTTCACGCTGCAGTAGTTGCGACTATTACGACAGTCCTAACTTAACTAAAAGCTAGCAGTACTAGCAGAGGTGGGATGGGTGTGAACTCGAACCAAGGTGACAGTCATGGACGCCCTAGGGAGTGTTCGTACAAAGACTTCACCAATTCTAAACCCAGAACCTTTAACATGACTGGGGGAATCATTTCCCTATCGCGATGGTTCAAGAAAGTTGAGTCGATCTTTGAGATATGCTCCTACCCAGAAGGAAGGAAAGTAAAATTTGATACCTGCACCTTCTCCGACATAGCCATCACATGGGTGAATAGCCATTTCAAGTCACTTACTCTTATAGTGGCTAATGCGATGGGCTGGGAAGCTCTAAAGGAGCTGATGATTGAGGATTACTCCCTGAGAGGTGAAGTTCAGAAACTTGAACAAGAACTCTGGAGCCTAACCATGAAGGGATCCGACATAGTAGCCTACACTACCAGGTTCAGTGATCTGGTAGTTCTATGTCCGCCGATGGTCCCCACTAAGGGGATGAAGATCGAGAGGTACATTTAGGGGATATTACCTCCATTTCAGGGGCATGTATTAGCTTCGAATGTAACACCCCTGATCCTGCAACACCAAGAAAGGAAAGGAAAATCCTAAGTGAATGAGTCAACTCGTCGAGTCTAAGGAAGCATTCGACGAGTCGGAGTGAGTTCCGTGTTAGGGGTCTAAATGGCCGACTCGACGAGTCGGGGGACCGAATTGGCGAGTCTGGTCTAAGTTGGAAAACCCTAAAATCCAGACTTGATGCCCTATTTCAGCATCTTATTCCCCTCCCCTCAACCTCATTTACAGCATCCAGTGTGCACCCTCACCCACGAAACCCTAGTGTCCCTCTTGAGTTTCTGAGCCATTTATGAGTGATTTTGGAAGCTCTTGAAGCCTAGAAGAAGAAGAAGAAGAAGAAGGAGATTGAAGGTTCAAGGAGAAGGTTATAGATCCAATGATTTCGTTTCATTCTCATCACTTTGTGGTAATCAAGCTTCTATCTTGCCTTGTAGTTTCTCCGATCTCCTTATGGTCACTTTTGTGGGATTTTTGTCCAAGAAACTTGATCCTTTGGATTTGGACGTTCCAAGCTTGGATCTCTACAGATCTGGAGTCCTTAATGGTTATGCAAGCATAAAGGTGCAAACTTTATGCCATTAAAGTCCCATACAACCCTGGAGAAGGTTATTATAGTCTCTTAAGCTCCAAAAGGCCATGCATGGAAGGAAAGGTGGAATCTTTGTGTGTTCATGAAGCATCTAGGGTCTAGATCTGAACTTGTACGCATTAGATTGAAGTATTGGTGCCTTGTGGACCAAGATCTAGGTCTTAAGAAGTTAGGGTTTGAGTCAATACCATCTTATGAGGGTGTTAGCAGGTAAAGTTGGAAACTTTACCCTTGAATGGACATTTTCTTGGTTTATATGAAGTATGAAGCCTGGATTTGAATTATAGAGGCTTAATACATTAAGTTAGTCCATCAGAATGAAGGACTCGGCAAGTCGAGGGAGGGACTCGACGAGTTGGAGTGGGTTGTCCCAAGCTGGTTTGCGTTAGAAGATCGGCGGGTCAGAGGAATGACTCGATGAGTTGACTCAGCGAGTCAGGGAACTTGGCGAGTTAGGGGCTGACTCAACGAGTTGGTTTTGGATTTCTATGATATGTGTTTTAGGACTCGATGAGTTGAAGGAGGAACTCAGCCAGTTGAGTCAACTCAGAATGTTGACTTTGAACTTTGACCAGAGTTGACTTAGTTTGACTTCTGGAAGGCATTTTGGGACTATGTATTATGTTGGTATTGGTAGCTCGGGGAGCTAGGGGAGCAGCATTTCGGGAATTGCCAAATAGCAGTTAGAAGTATATCAGCACGGTTTAAAAAGCGCGACGTGAGTCTCCTCACTGTGTGAATGGGTCTAAGGCCACAATGTCGGCCCATGTAGTTATGAGTAGGAAGACCCAGGGGTTAGCCCTAGGCACTGTATGCTAGTATGATATTCCGGACCAAGGTCCGATGTCGGGCGAGTGCCCAAGGAATGTTTGCATGTTAGATTATACTTGTTGTCCATGTGATACTTGTTTGTGCCTGGTAGGGAGGTGAGTACGAGCGAGGTCCTGTATCTCATCACTAGCAGAGTATGGACGGGGTTTCGTATCTCTTTATTAGCAGAGCAGGGGCGAGGCCCGAGATCGGGGATGGTGAGTGTGGGCAGGGGCCCGTATCTTACTAATAGTAGGAGCTTGGACGGGGTTCCATGTCTTATCCGTTGCAGGACAGGGGCGGGGCCCAAGATAGCCGAGGCCTTAGAACAGGAATACATAGGGTATGTTTATTTTGTGTGTTATGTGCTATGGTTATATGTTTGTAAATGTGTAGCGGGCGGGGTCCAGAGACAGGTAGGGCCTAAGAGAAATTGATCTGTATACCGAGTGGGGCTCGAAGCCAGACGGGACCTGGGGTCAGACGGGGCCTGGGGTTCCGTAAAGGATACATTGAATTATTAATATGTTTTATGTATGACTTAATAACCATGGTTTGCTTAATGGTTTTAAAAATGAAATGTTTGGTTATGATTTTTGGTACGTTACAAGTTGGTTTCAGAGCCTTGGTTTGAGGGATTCAGGCACACTCTTGGGTGTGTTTGAACTCAAACTGAGGACTTGGTATGAAAGTTTTAAAAAAGGAAATAATTTTTATAAAAGAACTTGAGAAATGGAGATAAATTTTGAAAATAGAAAATAACTTGGAAAAAAGATAAAAGAATTTGAAAGAAAAAGTACTTTGAAAAGAGAAAGGGATGTGGTGCATGCAATCAGCTGAGATCAAGTAAGTACCCCAAATTACCCATATAAGTTATGTTATGTTATGATATACTTATGAGACTTGCATGCTAGATTAGGACTAAGGATCTATGAAGGATGCGTTATGTGCATGTTATATGTGTATGAGTTTTATGAATTGCATGCTTGTACAGATTCATGAGTAGGAAATAGAACATTTGATTGGATTATGTGGTTAGTTGTTTCCCATTGTCTGAATGATGTTTACTTTGTGCTTGGTGGGACTCTTAGTAATGTGAGTTAGCTATTAAGTGAATATGCTAAGTGACATGTGGCGCAGGTTGGATAATCTCAGAGTGATAGATTTTACCCTATTACGCAGCTCTCGTATGAGTCTAACTGTTCTTGGGACGAGTCTTTTACTCGAAGAATTATCTAATCTCTGTTGCATGTGGCTATGTTTATAAGGTAGCTAGTTGACATTACTGGGAAGTTCTTCAGCGGCTGAGGAGAGAGTGAGTTGGAGGATACCCTAGGCAAGCCTATGATGAGATTAGTGCTGAGAGCAGTGTTAGTAGAAGGGACTTGGTGGAGTTAAGGCAATTCTTGAGGAAAGTACGGATATACGTGGAAGGTAGTATGGGCCTGTACTACTGAAAGTAGAGGATCCGTACTCGATTCAAGAAGGGACAAGATGAGACCAGGAAACTCGTAGTGCGTGTGTGATCCCTCGTCAGTGAGGAATATTCAGATGGGTGTTATGATATGTTTGCAACATGGTGACGCTATGAGATAAATCGGTGGGTGGTGCAGGCATCAGGGAGGGATCAGGCTCGGGTTCTGGAGCCAGACAGCTCGAGGAGCAGATGAGACAGTTTATATCGGTTGAGGTTACACATAATATCTTGGACCATACTCGTTTGATCTTCGGTACGGTCAAGAAAGGGATTTTGGAGCTTTTGGGTAGCCACCTCGGGGCCCATCTGGGGCCCAATGCTTATGGTTCTTTGCGATCTCTCGAAAGGGAGGATTCTGTTATTAGCTCTTGTCATCAGGGATCCGAGGTGGGTTACAGAACTTGTCTCTAGGAGAGACCACTACATGTTTGGATCGCTATGGAGGTTTCACGAGCCGTACACGAGGAGTTTCCCGACATTATTGAGCGTGTTATTGGAAGAGTATCCACTAGGTTTCAGGGTCAGACAATGATTGTTTAGACGGTTGATGGGACAGACGGGATAACTTAGGAGCAAGATATTGACCTGGAGTCAAAGAGGAAGAGGAAACCGGATGGGTTTCAGTTGTCCACAAGTTCAGGTAAGACACCCAAAAGGTCGGATTCAAGATCGAGAGACTTTCAGAGCCACAGTCGCGAAGGCAAGCACGACAGGACACACGAGGGTAATTTGGGTTGCTTCAAGTACGAGCGTATCGATCATTTTAGCAGATATTGTACTGTTACCATCTCCTAGGGATCAGACATAGTATGCTTCCATTGCGGTCAGCAGGGCCACAAGAAGGTCCAATATCCGAGTTTGCTTCCAGTAGAACAGGTGAGGGCTCATGCTCCTATGATTTGAGAATCACCGCCGGTCATCAGGGCCGGGAAAAGGAGCCTACAGCACGGAGCAGGGGGGTTCCAATTGTCTACAGTGGAGACACATGTAGCACCGGACGTTGTAGGTGAGTATCTTTTGATCTCTTGTCTGTTTTTATTCATAACTTTATTGTTATAGTACTGCATCGGTATGGATAAGGTTATTTCAAAATTTAGTGTCTTGCTTGTGATTGAGTTATATGCCATCTACATGTCATGGATGCTAGAGTAGTAGTTCGAAGATGTTTCCCTTTAGAGCAGGTTTTCAAGATGCAGTCATTGTAGCAATTGTGGCTGGGGCTCGGGAGGTGTTCTATTAGTCTTCAAGAGTGGTTCCGTTTGTGTATTGTTGTTTTGGATCCCTAGCAGTGACGGGCATTGTATTTGTCAGCAGATTGGTTATAGGATGGTAGGAAGGATTGGGAATCCTTTCCAAGCAGTGATCTGTAAGGAGCTAGTTGAATCGAAGTAGGGAAGAACCTTCTGAGTAGTCAAGAGCAGGAGTAAGTACAAAATTGGGATGAGTGCGCATCCTTGATGAGAAGGAAAGTAGTCCAAGTGGCTGGTTGGATTGAGGCGCACGTGAGCTTTTGGTAAACTTCCCAATGTTGAGTTCCTATATTCATGATTAGTTGATGGCTGGTTTGGGAAACCAGGTCGGAGGATCGCCAGCAGGACTCGAGTGATTTAGGATGAAGATTATGTGAACGTCCAACATGGGATGCTTTCGGAGTAGTAGTCAGTGGTAAAGACAACATAGAGAGTGTGGTAACACTGTAGGATAGCCGCAACATTCGTTAGTAGCCAGTCAGAGGAGTATGGGAGAGGGATCGTATCTCCTAGTTAGCGGAGTTTAGGCAAGGCCCGTATCTCCTAATTAGCATGATAGAAATCAGGAAAGGATAGTTAGTTGAGATTCTAGTATGGCGTTGGGCTGGGTAGTCCTAGAGGGGTGATACACTGGGAGAGGTTACTCCAAGATATAGTTGGGTGAGACCCGTGGGCGAGGCTCGTATGTTGGTAACAGTGCAGGTGGGACTTGGTAGAGACCTTAAGGTTAGGTTAGGGATCGAGGATCCTAGAGCTTATAGAGTCAGAGTGGCAAGGTAGATAGAACAACTTTAGACAGCCGAAGTTTCCTTCGGGAGTCGTTGGGAGCGACTGAGTGGTTGAGCATGGGTTCAGTAACCAGTGGGATTTCGGTAACCCGGTTATTGGCATATTAGATGGTACCAAGGTGGTATCGCTTTATCTAGAAGGTGGATAAGAGACCGCAGAACTTTCAGTCGAGGGTGGTATTGATAAGAGATGTTTGGTGTGGGACAGCTAGTTGACCGAGAAGTGCTATGCCTCTCACAGCAGGGTTAAATAATCTCAGAGGGAAGGGTTTGACCCTTTTTCGTAGCTCTCGTATGAGTCTATCCATTTCAGGGATGAATCTTTTACTCGAATGATTATCTGATCTATTCGCTGGGACATGTTTTCAGTACCTGGATATAGTAACAGGAAGCATTCAGTGGGTATTTGTGAAGTAACCAACAGTGGGAGTGGCTGTAGGTTTAGATAAATCAAAGGGTATATCCTTCATAGAGATAGAGGAGGTTTTTGGTTATGGAAAGTTGCCTTGGGATGGCCAGTGAACGCGCAAGAAAAATGGGGTGAACTCCTAGGATGACCAGCATAAGTAGTCAGGGAGTACCGAAAGGATTGTCGGTTGGGTAAGAGCCGTGTTCTCAGGATTGTTGGTGATTAGAGTGCTCTCGACGTTTTTATCTTCAAGGACTAGTTTTAGCTGAATGATCGGACAGAAGGTCAATGGAAGTGATTCCGCGAGGATCGGACCCAATACGAGATGTATTCACCGGGCAGGAATATTCTGAGGAGATTGCAGGATAGTTGGTTGTAGCGGACTTCGAGGACGAAGTCTAGTATAAGTGGGGGAGAGTTGTAACACCCCTAATCTAGCAGCACCAAGAAAGGAAAAAAAAACCTAAGTCAATGATTCAACTCGCCGAGTCCAAGGAAGCACTCGACAAGTCGGAGCGAGTTCCGTGTCGGGGGCTAAGTGGCCGACTCGGCATGTCAAGGGACCGACTCGGCGAGTCTGGTCTGGGTTGGAAAACCCTAAAATTTGGACTTGGTTCCTTATTTAAGCAACTTATTCCCCTCCCCTCAGCCTTATTTACAGCCTCTAGTGTGCAAACCCTCACCCACGAAACCTTAGTATCCCTCTTGAGTTTGTGAGCAATTTATGAGTGATTTTGGAAGCTCTTGAAGCCTAGAAGAAGAAGAAGGAGATAGAAGATTCATGGAGAAAGTTATAGATCCAGGGATTTTGTTTCATTCTCATCACTCTATGGTAATCAAGCTTCTATCTTGCCTTGTAGTTTCTTAGATCTCCTTATGGTCACTTTTCTGGGGGGTTTTTCCAAGAAACTTGATCCTTAGGATTTGGATGTCCTAAGCTTGGATCTCTTCAAATCTGGAGTCCTTAATGGTTGTGAAGGCATAAAGGTGAGAAATTTATGCCATTAAAGTCCCATGCAACCCTAGGGAATGTTATTGTGGTCTCTTAAGCACCTAAAGACCATGCATGGAAGGAAAGGTGGAATCCTTGTGTGTTCATGAAGCATATAAGGTCTAGATCTGAACTTGTATGCCTTAGATTGAAGTATTGGTGGCTTGTGGACCAAGATCTAGGTCCTAAGAAGTTAGGGTTTGAGTTAATACCATCTTATGAGGGTGTTAGCGGTTAAAGTTGGAAACTTTACCCTTGAATGGACATTTTCAGGGTTTATGTGAACTATGAAGCTTGGATATGAATTATAGAGGCTTAATATATTAAGTTAGTCCATCTGACTGAAGGACTCGGCGAGTCTAGGGAGGGACTCGATGAGTTGGAGTGGGTTGTCCCAAGTTGGTTCGCGTTAGAAATCAGTGATTCAGAGGAATGACTCGACGAGTTGAATCAGTTTATCACAAGTCTGGTTGGTCAGGGAACTTGGCGAGTCAAGGGCTGACTCGGCGAGTTGGTTCAGGATTTCTATGATCTGTGTTTTAGGAGTCGGCGAGTTGAAGGAGGAACTCGGCGAGGTGAGTCAACTCAAATTGTTGACTTTAACCATTGACTTTTGACTTTGAACTTTGACCAGAATTGACTAATTTTGGCTTCTGGAGGGCATTTTGGGACTAAGTGATATGCTGGTATTGGTAGCTCGGGGAGATAGGGGAGCAACATTTCAGGAATTGCCAGATAGCAGCTAGAAGGATATCAACAGGGTTTCAGTAGTGCGATGTGAGTGTCCTCACTGTGTGAATGGGTCTAAGGCCATAATGTTGGCCCATGTAGTTATGAGTAGGAAGACCCGGGGTTAGCCCTAGGCACTGTATCCTAGTATGATATTTCAGACCAAGGTCAGATGTCGGGCAGGTGCCTAAGGGATGTTTGCATGTTAGATTACACTTGTTGTTTGTGTGATACTTGTATGTGCCTGGTAGGAAGGTGAGTGTGGACGAGGTCTCATATCTCATCACTAGCAGAGTATCGACGGGGTTCCATATCTCATTAGTACCAGAGCAGGGGCGAGGCTGGAGAAGGGGGAAGGTGAGTGTGGGCAGGGGCCTGTATCTCACTAACAACAAGAGTTTGTACGGGGTTCCATGGCTCAGCGGTAGCAGGACTGGGGCGGGGTCCAAGACAGGCGAGGCCTTAGAACAGGAATACATAGGGTATGTTTAGTTTATGTGTTAGGAGTTATGGTTATATGTTTGTAAATGTTTAGCGGGCGAGGCCAAGAGATAGGCGGCGCCTTAGAGAAACAGATCTGTATACCGAGCGGGGCTCGAAGCCAGGCGGGAATTGATGTTGGATTCATCCGGAGGCGGGCGGGGCCTGATGTAGCGTTCGAGGCCCTATTCTTGCAGTATGTGATTATGTATGGTATGTAGTAGGTTGGGGGACTTACTAAGCTTCGTGATAATGGGTTTCAGTTTTGGTTTCAGGTACTTCCGTTAGCGAAGGGAAGAGCTCGGGGTTATCGCATGGCACATACCATTGTTTATTTAGCCTGGGATGTTTTACTCTGTTAAAATAAATATGTTTTGGAAAGGATAATTTTAATTATTAAAATGTTTTATGTATGACTTAATAACCATGGTTTGCTTAATGGTTTTAAAAATGAAATTTTTGGTCATGATTTTTGGGATGTTACATCGAACCCCACTACCTTCAACAGTGCCAAACGATTGGCACAACAACTCATCGATCATGGAGTCCGCACGCCAACAACAACCCCTGTTGTCTCAAAACCAGCCAAAACAGCCGACACAAAATGGAAGTTTTGGGACATGAAGAAGAACAACACGACACATAACTCTGCTAAGAAACAGCAAATCGTGGCTATTCATGCCGTAACAGCACCTGCTGCCACTGCACCAGTAAAACAATATGCTTAGAGTTTGCCAAAATGCAACAAGTGCAACTTCCACCACAACGGACCCTAGCGGGAAATGAAGTGTGCGAACTGCAATAGGAAAGGGCATACCTCTCATTTCTGGAAAGCTCCGGCTATACTAATCACCCAGGTCCCTTACGTTGGAGTGGACCAGGCATGCTATGGGTGTGGTGAGGTTGGTCACTACAAGAGGAACTGCCCAAAAGCAGGGAATGTTGGTGGAGTGGGTAGCGTCTTAGCGATAGGCCATGAGGAAGCGGTAGCAGACCCTACAGTGGTCACTAGTACATTCTCCTCAATAACTCTCATGCATGCATACTATTTGATAGTGGAGCGGAGAGGAGTTTCGTGAACCAAAAATTTGCACACTTACTTAAACAACAACCACGAGCATTAAAAGAAATGTTCACCGTAGAAATGGCTATCGGAAAGACTGAGAGAACTAGCAATATATACATAGGATGTACCTGTTGGATTAGTGTCTAAGTCTATAACTATATTTGGTATGTACTTGACCCGACTCAACATGGTCCATTTGGGGTGCATGGCGTCATGCATTTGGATAGACTAAAATGAGAGAAATAAAACTTAAGGTTTGGTAATATATTATAAGTTCTAATATATTAATAAGATAATTTAATTAGTATTGATCAAGAATGAATTAAGTGATCAAAAGGAGACTAATTAAATATATGGGTTGATTGTGTAAATCATCCATACTTGTATAGTGGGCTAATGCCCCATTGATTATCAAGTTGGGCTAAAACCCATAGGATGTTCCATGGTGTTTTTGCACCCATGGATCGTGGAAACGAAAGGCCATGAAAATTTGGGTTTACATGTTGTAACCCTAATTGTAACCCTAACCGTAGATCCGAACAAACAATATCATATATGGCAACATATAACATTTAGCACATAAAAGCATTTTAGGCAACCTTCCTAAAATAAACTAGTGCTCGTGTCTAAAATTTATCAGACACACATCTCACAATCTCCACTTAGCATACTAAGTTTAAGTCTAGAAATCCTACAATTTCCTAGTTCGCTTAAACTAATGCTCTGATACCAACTGTGACATCCCCAAAATCTCGGCCAGAAAAGACCGATTTCATTTATGCTTTTTAAACATTTTCAGAGTAAATCCTTTTAGTTTTAAAAGAGATGCGGAATTTGTTCCCAAAAACAAAACATGATAAGATAGATATTTATCAAAACATTTCATATAGAAATATGATTTCATTTCATAATCAAAAGTCGGGATGTCATGTTCCGATACAGATCACAAAGCATAAACGATTACATTACAAGTCATTCAACAACTATATACATATGCAGACTTGTAAACAAAAATGACTTGATGATTCGCCCATCTTAAGCTCTTGCGCCACTTCCTGTAATACAATTAAACTGAGTGGGTCAGGCTTGGGAGCCTGGTGAGCATATAGGGTTTTCAAACCCACAATAATTATATTTAATTTCATCAATCAACAATAAACCCGATTACCCATTCCCGTTATCCTCACCTTACGTTCCTAAAAATAACGTCTATTATAAGGAACTTATTTCAGGATTTTCATCGGGACGGACATTACTGCAGAGGGGCTTCCTTAACAATAAGTGTCCTAAAGGCAACCATGTGGGGGATAGAGTACACCGGTGAACACGTCGTTCACAACACCTACAGGTAATGAGCCTGCTAGTGTTCCACAGGACAGTCTAGAATAGTCTGTGGTCGTCATCCATACTCTGCTGAATGACTAGAATAACACCAATAACACCGAGGCCTCTCATCTGTTTATTACACACCAATTATTTACCCATGTTCTACCCAACATATTAGTAGATAAAAATATACATTTTTATACACTGTTTAAAAACCTGTATAGCATGCTTTAATCAATACATATTCCACATAACAGATGAGGCATACACACATAACACGTATTTCATAGAGAATATACATTCACACATATAACCACAAAATATATACACGTAGCACGTATTTTATATTAAATACTTCATAATATTGCGTTGGAGAGAAAATAACTACACACTCACTTGATCAGAAGATGATCCGACAGTACTACGGCTTATAGAAGTAGCGTCTCTCCGTAGATCTGGAAGACCTTCACAAAAACCGGCTCCTCCCGGGCAGGGCTTCGGCTCGGGAATAACGCTCTTCGGGATTCTTGGGGCTTCGGATCTCGCTTCGGGGCTCGGGAATAATACCGGGGCTTCGGGATATGATTGGCATGCAAATCGAGGCAAAACTTAGAGAGAGAGGGAAGAGTTTGAATAAGAGAAAATGGCTGATTTCGAGTTCTATTTATAGGCTGAGGGTCTGGGATTACGCGGGGCGTAATCTCAAATTACGCAGGGCGTACTCAGTACGCGGGGCGTACTTTGACGTCATTGCGTGCGTCGACTGGTGGCACTCGAGTATTGGTCAGACAAGTTGCATCCGACTGAGTACGCGGGGCGTAATTGACTCGTCGAACTTCTAAATTGCGTAACTTTCGCATACGAGCTCCGTTTTCGATGTTCTTTATATCTACGCGAAGATCAGACCATACTCTACAACTTTCATTTACACTCCGTCGGCTAATTTTGACTTTTATTTTTATTATTTATTTTTAGAAGGCCGGGACAGAAAAACTTCGTTATAAATTCATAACTTCTTCGTCTGACGTCCGTTCTCGCCTAACTTTTCATCGTTTCGCTACTAACAACGAGATCTTCGATTCTCATTTAGCTTGTTTCAGCTAAAAACCGCTCGATCTCAAATCGAGTATTTGGGCTGCATACTACTAAGTCAAAACTTAGAAAAATCATAACTTCCTCATACAAAGTCAGATTTGGGCGTTCCTTTTATGCACGCTCTCGGTTTAACGAAATCTACGACTTTCGTTTAGATCGCTAAGGCTAAATATCGCTCTATCTTAAATTCATATTTTACGTCACTCGACGTCGTGCCGGTTCTGTCGCGAAACTTCGACAGGTCATAACTTCTTCGTTATAACTCGGATTTTGGCATTCCTTATATCTCCGGAATCCTTGTTTCAACCACTACAACTTTATGCAAAGATATCGGGCTTATCTCATACTTTAATTTTGACGCTTATTTTATTCTTAATTCATTAATTTATAATAATTAAGAAAATAAACACATAATTCACATAATTCACAAATAATTCATTTTTATTATTTCAAATTGGGGTTACAATGGCTAACCTAGACTATTACATTGCTAAAAATGGCAAGCCTAGAAACACGGGCGTTACAGCCGCCATGAGAGACTATGAAGGAATGGTGAGGGCTAGCTGAATTCATGAAGTGTATCATTTCTCTATAAGTTATTCCAAGTGCATTTGATGTTGTGTGAATGATTTGAGGTGTCACACTTGGGGCACTAGGCTCTCGAGCTTCATGGAGTTAAGCTACATTAACAAGGTATGTATTTCTATCTAGTTTATTATTCAAGTATCAAATGATTGTATGCTAGTTAGGGTAATACC
Organism: Lactuca serriola; assembly: GCF_051521515.1. Taxonomy (NCBI): domain Eukaryota; kingdom Viridiplantae; phylum Streptophyta; class Magnoliopsida; order Asterales; family Asteraceae; genus Lactuca; species Lactuca serriola. Next base: position 112,245,787 of record NC_136409.1, on the reverse strand, counting down.
TTGGAATATTCATATTTGCATGTATAATAGGGAAAACATAGATCCAAGGTATTTAGGGTTGCATGTACACTTAGGAGTGTTAGAATGCTCATAACCCAACAATACCCTATCTCTAGATAATCGTTCATTTCCAATTGACCTCATGCCTGTCTCAATTAAAAGTTTCGACGTCATTATCGGCATGGATTGGTTGAGTCTACATCGTGCTGACATCATGTGTTTTGAGAAGGTCGTTTGACTGAATCTACCGAATAGCGAAACCCTAGTTATCTATGGCGACAAACTAGGCATGAACCTTCGGATTATCTCAAGTATACAAGCCCAGAAGTACTTACGAAAGAAATATCATGCGTTCTTTGTTCATGTAGTTGATATGAGCCAAGAGGCAAAAGACATAAAGAACATCCCAGAAGTACGCGACTTTCCTGACATCATTCCCGAAGAACTACCAGTATTACCACCACAACGTCAAGTCGAGTTCAGAATCGACTTAGTTCCAGGAACTACACATATAGCCAAATCGCCTCATCGAATAGCACTAGCTGAGATGCAGGAACTATTCGGTCAAATGAACGAACTGCTCAACAAACAATTTATCAGACCATGCTTCTCACCTTGGGGAGCATCAGTCTTGTTCGTAAAGAAGAAAGACAGATCGTTCCTTATGTGCATCGACTACCGAGAGCTAAACAAACTAACCGTTAAGAACTGATACCCTCTACCACGTATAGTCGACCTGTTCGACCAACTGCAAGGGGAAAACTACTTTTCAAAGATTGGTCTGAGATCTGGGTATCACCAGTTACGAGTCTTAGAGCAAGATGTTCCCAAAACAGCCTTCTGAACTCGTTATGGACAATACGAGTCTGTAGTGATGCCATTCGGATTAACTAATGCACCCGCAGTGTTCATGGACTTAATGAACCGGGTGTGACGTCCTCACTTAGATCAGTTCGTCATTGTATTCATCGATGACATACTTATCTACTCTCATAGTAAGGAGGACCATAGTCAACATCTACGATAGTCCTTCGAAACACTACGAGCGGAGAAACTCTATAAGAAGTTTTCTAAGTGCAAACTTTGGATTCGAAGAGTCGAATTATTGGGTCACGTGGTTAGCGAAGAGAGAATTCATGTGGAACCTTCCAAAATAAAGGCCATTGAGAACTAGTCAGCACCAAAGACGCCTACATAAATTCGTCAATTTCTAGACCTCGTTGGCTATTATCGCAGGTTTATTCAGAACTTCTTTAGGATTGCAAAACCACTTATTACATTGACCCAGAAAGGTGCAGCCTTTGACTGGGAAGAGAAACAAGAAAAGGCGTTCCAAACACTGACACGAGCCTTATGCAGCGCATTGATATTATCCCTCCCAGGATTGATAACAGATTTTGTGGTTTATTGCGATGCATCCAACCAAGGGCTTGGCTGTGTTCTTATGCAACGAGGAAAGTTCATCGCATATGCCTCAAGACAGCTTAAGAAGCACGAAGTCAACCACACTACACACGATCTTGAGTTACGAGCAATGGTATTTGCTCTGAAGATCTGGAGACACTACTTGTACGGTACAAAAAGCAATGTATTTACAGACTACAAAATCCTTCAACATATATTCGACTAGAAGGAGCTCAACATAAGGCAACGACGGTGGGTCGAGCTACTCAATGACTACAAATGCGAAATTCGTTATCATGCTGGCAAAGCCAACGTAGTAGCTAACGCCCTAAGTTCGAAAGAATACTCAGGTCGTAGAGTCAAGGCATTGACTATGACAATCCATTCACATCTGTCCACACAAATTAAGGAGGCTCGGCTAGAAGCCTTAGAACCTGAAAATGTGGCAGATGAATCCCTTTGAGGAATGGTTAAGAACTTAGAAGTCAAGGGTGACAGAACCTTGTACCTCATGGATCGGATCTGGACACCGAAACTATGTGGTTTCAGAGACATGGTCATGAATGAAGCGCACAATACTCGATATTCTGTTCACCTGGGTTCAGATAAGATGTATTTGGATCTCAAAACGATATACTGGTGGCCTAACATGAAAGCATAAATTGCTACTTTCTTGGGCAAGTGCCTTACTTGCGCCAAGGTTAAGCTCGAATACCAAAAACCCTCAGGTTTACTACAACAATTGGAGGAGCGGATTATAATGGACTTCATAATCAATTTTCCTAAGACAACGGGTGGTCTCGATACCATTTGGGTGATCGTTGACCGGTGAACCAAGTCCGCACACTTCCTATCGATCAAAGAGACCGACATGATGGAGAAACTGACAACAACATACATTAAGGAAATTGTACGAATGCATGGTGGTCCCATATCTACCATCTCTGATAGAGACAGTAGATTCACTTCAAGATCTGGCAGTCGCTACAAAAGTCCTTGGGAACTAAGTTGGACATTAGTACAGCCTACCATCCGCAAATCGACGGACAAAGTATCACGCCCCCAAACTGGAACGACGAAAACATTCGGGGGTGGAGGACGTCATGCTTAGTATCACAACCCATGCATCATAGTAATCAAAGTAACAAACAACCATTGCATTAATATTAAAGTATTTACACAGTATGTGATTCACAAAAGATTGACTCCAAATGCAAATAAAAAAACAAGACATGAAGCTACTATGCTCCATCTTCAGAATCCCTGAGCACGTACTTGTCTACTAGTTTCCTGAGAATACAAGTTATTTTGAAAGAGTAGATCAGCATTTAAGTTGGTGAGTTCATAAGTATTTTAGTTATGAAAAGTATACTATAAGTTCTTTTTAGAAAAGTTCGTCTGTTCCTCCAGAAAATCCTATATTTTCTGATGTGATGAATGATAAGTAAAAAAACTCAACAATTCCTTTTATGAGTACAAAATGGATACAAGTTATATACAATTTAGAATAAACAGATAATAGATTATGAATCTGCCCCAAGCCCACAACCAAACAAGGAACATGAAATGAGGCGAAATTCACACATCCCATTGTTTGTTAGAACTTCATGTATACAACCCTGGCGTATTCATCTGGTACTTACGGAGTTAACTGTAATAGTTCTTTTATATTTTAAGAAAACATTACTTCAGAAAATCATATACTTCCTATAGTAAAATGGTAACCATAATAGTTCCTTCTATAATCACTTAGTTTTACTAGTTATATATAATCTAATATCGAATGGATAGTGTTGAGCATCAGCGCTACCGGTTGATCTAAAACCAATTGGTGTTAGAAAGGGCGCAGCCTTACCCATATAGCGCATTCAGCCCTCCAGGACCAGGCATTCTATTGCAGCACTCCAGGCCATCGTGCGAGGACTTGGTCAATGCCATTTCTGACCCCCAACAATCCCCCCCTCAGAAATTGCTCCCTAAGAGAATAGAACCCTCGCCACTGGCTCTGATACCACTTGTTGAGCATCAGCGCTACCGGTTGATCTAAAACCAATTGGTGTTAGAAAGGGCGCAACCTTACCCATATAGCGCATTCAGCCCTCCAGGACCAGGCATTCTATTGCGGCACTCCAGGCCATCGTGCGAGGACTTGGTCGATGCCATTTCTGACCCCCAACAGATAGTTAAATGTATGAATCTTCCCTAAGTACACAACCAAACAGGGAACAAGAGGTAAGGCGGAAAACACACATCCAACTGCCTTTCGGATATTAATTATATATAAGCCTGATGTATAAACTACGGTATTATAGAATTAACCACTAAAGGTCCTTTAAGTTATGTTGGTTTAATCATGCAAATCAAACCTTTTATAGATAAGTTTCTAGTTTCTCTTACTTAATGATCTATCCGAAAAGTATGTTTTTGAATTAGAAAATGGTATCATGAATTAGTATGTTATGACCTGACCCATACCTGTTACTCCCTATGATTACTTAGTGTATACATGATATATATATATATATATATATATATATATATATATATACACACACACACACACATATAGCTAAGATCTAGTAGATAGTAGATTGTGTGAATATGCTCGAAGCCCAAAACCAAACAAGGAATATGAAATGAAGCGGAAAACACACATCCTACTGTCTGTCGGATCCTATTAATATATATCCTTAATGTATCCACTAAGGAATCATAAAGTTAGCATTATAGGCCCCCTCTGACTGAATGTTCATGTTACTAGGAAGTTATATTGCGTTGTTCTATTAGATAGGAAGACTACTAGAAGTAATGAAATCTTGTACTTTAAACGACTCAGTCGATACTGTTGTGAGTTTTATATATTGCAATGTTTTATTTATTATTGCCCGGTACATTGTAGATGTACCCTTTTTAAATAAAATCCGGTACTTTGTAGATGTACCCCATATATAACTCAGTATTTTGTAGATGTACCCCATGTATAACCTGATACTTTGTAGATGTACACCATATATATCCTTATACCATGTGTATTATCATATTTTGTTTTAAACAATGAGTTAATGATACATTCCCCTCCTAGGTTACTGGGAGTGTAAAGTATAAGTACATGAATCATGTATTGTTCCTCTGTTCTAGAATATAGTATGTATTGATTCCCTAAACTATAACTATTATAGTTTACTAGTATGTTTGCTTGAACTATTCTTGATTTGTAGAAAAGACTCAATTAGCTACTGAATTAAACATGTATTTTAAAAATGGAGTTTTATAAACAACAAACTGACATCTTTTTAAAAGAGTTTTTGAATTGATTTGATCACTTACAAAAGCATAAGAAATCCTTTAATGTGATGGTTGTCACATGTAAACATTAACACAATTTTATTATGTATAACTTGTATCTCCCCCTCCCCCCCCCTCGGCCCGCCCACCCCTTAAAAGCATTTAAAAAGATAGATTATAGGGGTATGAACTCACCTTATGTGGGTAATTCAATTGAATATTCGAGTAAGGATGATAAGTTCTACGAACGAAGTCCTGAGGCACAAACGGGTCCTAAATGACATATAAAGATACATATTGGCATGTAATTAGTGAATCTAACTACAACGTTGATTGGGAAACAACCTAGGATCCGAGAATAACTCAACAAAAGAGTGCTAGAAGCAAGTTAGGAGACTGAAAGATGATCTCGGCTGGGGTTGAGGTGTTCACGGAAAAATGATGAGTGGTTCACGACCCAAAGGAAGGATGGTTCACGGCCTTGGGAGGGTTCACTGCCCAGTAATGGTGAAGAACACTTGAAGATCTTGTTTTTTGGTGTGACAACCCAAAATTTTCTATTACTTTGAAAGCTCAATCAGTCAACTCAATTTAGTGTCAAACTCATTCCTGCTATCATTTAGCATAATTTAGAGTCTGTTTGAGCGTTTTGAGCCTAATACACTTAAGGAATAAGTGTTAGAAAGTACCTGCTAGAACCATAGTGTAGCAAATCAGACCATAACCCACTCAAAATGAGTTCATGGCCACAAGACCATGAGTTTACGGCCGTAAATTCATGTGGCCGTAAACTCAAGAGTATATATATGGCCCTTGGCCATTTTTCTCATTTTTCCATTGCTTGGCAGATTTTCCTTCAAATCCACTCAACTATCATCCCGATCTTCGCCTTAGATCCTCAAAACTAGTAATTGTTCTTCCTTGACTTGTTCATACACCTCTTAATCTAGCATCCTCTCATGATTTCATCCATGAAAATCATGTTTTCATAGATCTTCAAGTTTCACCAAGAACAAACACTAGCGTTCTTGGTCAAAACCGACCATTTCAAGCTCCTATATCATAAGTACTCTTTTTCTAACTTGTTATTTACTAGGTTAAACATGTTTAGGTCTTAGAAACATCAAAATTTGAGGGTTGGATGAGGGTTTACGGTCAAGGATCTCCCAAGGCCATAAACTCCCTTTTATGGTGCAAAGTTGCCCTAAATTCCTTCCTTATGCTTAGAACTTGGATTAGAACCCTCCACCAATGAACTAGGGACATTAAACTTCGAGTTGGTACACAATCCCATGAGTTTACGGCCGTAAACTCATGAGGGAATGGTCCCTAGGCCGCAAACTCATGTTAAGGTCAATTCTTGGACCTTAAACTCATATAAACCCTAGTTTAGCCTTGGAACACTTAAACACTTGAGACTCCATACCTTTAAGCCTCAAAATATGACTCTTTAGAGATTTTACAACTAGGAGTAAACTGCCCTGGGCCGTAAACTCCATTGAGTGTGGTCCTTGGGCCATAAACTCAATAGGAATGCCTTACTCTCCTTTGTTATAACCCAATGGCCTCCTAGCACTTGAATCAAAGTGTTTCCATGTCCTAGGCTGTCTTAACTTAGTTAATTAGTTGTTAAATGACTAATTGGATACATATATGTTTTATTATATGTTAACTAGGATCATTGTGTGTGTTCAAGTCTTCACTTGACACCTAGCACCTTGCCCGACACTTCCATCAAATCCTCTCACTACAGGTGAGTTCATACCCGTAATTAACCTTTTAAATGTTTTTAAATACTTTTATGGGGGGAATACAAGTTGAATCTTACTAGTTATTATATCAATCACATGTGATTAATAACTAGCATACAAATGGATTTACTACACTTTTAGCTGTTTTACTTAGTACACTACTTCAAAATGACTTCTCAAAACATTTTTACATGTTAAAATCTTTATCAAATTGTCTTACATACTGTATCTTTCCTTTCAAACTCTGTTACAATTGTGTTTCAAACAAAGGATTTCATGTACTTCAAACAACCTTTCGGACAAAGGATTTCTTATGCTCTAAACTGTTTATATCAAACAAACTGCTTTTAAACCGTTTTATAAATTGACATCAAGTCATCAATTCTTATTATTTAAATTCTTCAAATGTTTTAGAAAACTTCTTTTAAACTTTTATATTGTCAAATGCATGCCAATAGATGTATAGTTATGTAAGTAATGTTTAAAGGACTTAGAACTGCTAACTCGCTTTAATTCCTTTTCCTTGTTTGGATGTGGCCTTAGGGTATCGGTTATTTGTCTGAATGTCGTCTAAATATTAGTTACATATTATGTACACATATGTAGACATAGAAGTTCTATCTGTCATTTCAGTACCTTTGGGTAGCAAAGGCATACTTTCGTTCATTCATATACATACATTAATAGTAAACTATAATAGGTATAGTTTAGAGGTAGACTACTTACTATTCCTAGTACAAGGAATCACACAAGAGCCAGTTCATTCATGAGTCTATACAAATATACTACAGACTAGACAGAGAATACTAGACAGAGAATACTACACAAAGAATACTATACAATGGATACTATACAAAGGATACTATACAGAGAATACTATACATAGAATACTATTACTATAACAAAATTCAGAGATAACATAAGGTGAGATACTATGCCGTGACACATCGACCATTTCGTTATGTCTCGTTTTGTAACCATAATCTCCTGGAGGGAAAGCGTGAGTTTGCGTATAGATCTATACTGGATTGACTATCCTACACCTTTTCTGTTCGCTACAGTGGGACTTGCAAGTCTACGGGTGCCAAATGTCATTTCTTCCGACGTCTTTCATCTTCGTGTTATATTCAGATTAGTATGGTAACAATCATATCACATTTTTCCTTAATTAAGCCATTGGTTTTAAGGTAATTATTGCTTCAGTGATTAATACAAAATAATAATGTAGTACACATATACATTTTCCCATTATTTTCAAATTTTGATCTTCTCACATAAAGGGTAATATAAGGCTATACTTTGATAATAATAGTTATACGTGGAAAAAACCTTCATTCTTATAGAGAGGTAAACCATCAAAACAGTCGGGTCTTGGTAGAAGACTACTTTTTATACTAATAGGAAATATAGGATTTTCTAGCGTTTTCATACTTATACAAACTCTTTCACTAAACATTTACTAGTCTTTTCTTTATAGTTCTATAAAGCAATAACACTAAAATACTTATGAATTCCCCAGCTTTATGTTGATACTCGCTTTCAAAATAACTTTTATTCTTAGGTCACCAATAGACAGGTACGATGACCAGGTTTTGTGAAGACGGAGCAGTCAAGAATCGTCTTTTATTTTGATTATTCATTATGTTGTTTTATTCTATGAAAGAACACACTTGTATTTAAAATTATACTATTAATACAATGGATGATGTTGTTGCTTGTTTACTACTTTGCATTGTTGTGATATGTTACATGACGTCCTCCGCCCCAGAACGTTTCCGCCGTTCTTGGTTTTGGGGTGTGACAGATTGGTATGAGAGCTTTCTTTATAGTGTATTGAGTATATCAACCCATAAAAGATATACAAACTATAAATACAATGGGATTAAATTACTCTGACCAAGAGTTGATACTTTGAAATAATAAAATATTTAACTAAGTATACATGCCTGCATTCATACTAAAATCAGTGTCACAATGACAAAAACAAAAGTATTACGATTGTTGAATATCACAAGTAAGCTCGGGGATGTATGGTCAGTCCTGGGAGTGGCATAGCCTGATCAACTATATTGGTCCGAGGAGTGATTAGCATATACCCAAGAATGGTTGTGATATGGCAACAAGTCTAAAAACCTCCCAACACGACTACAATGAAGACATTAGGAGTATCCTGTGTTACTATAATTACTTAGTTGAGAACTAAAAAGATCTTCATTAGGAGGTCAAAAGTTGCTAAGTGGATACACTAAGGTTATATGTAACTAGGATGACATAGACTTAGAATCTGTGAATTTTTGCTTTACCCCTGTTCCTTGTGAATTTGGAGTTAAGGTCACTTATTCGACGGCCTATCCTATTTTGATTACATATAACTGGTATGCACTTTACAAATATTGAAGTAACTGATGAATATTATCTTATAATTATCTAGTTAGTACGTCTAATAATTATTTCATTACCCCAATTCTCGCGTAGATAACATGGTTGGACCCCATCCCCACGACGAACTGTACGTCCCAAACGAAGGCAATGCTGGATGGTTTGGAAAAGAGCTAGAAGATGATCATCCAATCCCTTTGGACGATCACCATGCTGAAGGCTTTTCAGATGGTGCTAACTCCGAGCTAGAGGTTGAGAACCTACCCCCAGTAGCTCCCACTCCAAATCCTAACCCTCGTCCGGCTTTTCAAGGCCCGACGCCTCCTTGGGTAGAATGCTTGGAAACATGGAGCGAAGAGCAAGATCAACCTATGTCATTTAATGGAGACCGAAGCTTCTACAACTTAAGCGAAGGCGGCTCAGCAGATAGACTTCTGCTAATCCTGGTCCGTAGAGTTGCCTGAAATGAAATTCAGGGTAGGACGGCTCTCCATCGTCTCACAGAGGTTGATGCCAATGCAAGAATGTACACCATCCGTACCACCCATCTTGAAGATGCTCGTGAGAGGTATGGGAGAGACCATGAGGCTTTGCTACAAGCACTAGCCGAAACACGAGCCGAAGTCATAGAGCTCCGGGTACGCCAAAGGGTGTACGAAAGACACATGCTTGATATGGAGCGTCGGCTGGCTGAACTAAGGGTACACCAGAGGGATGACCGTAACCAGTAGGAGATGCTTTACTTTCCTTCCTTGTTTTAACGAATCGTTTTCCTGTCTATGTCCTATGTAGCACTTTTCTATGTAACTATCTTGTACTATACGTACTTTTAGTTAGGCCTTTATGCTTTCAAAAACTTTTCTACTACGGATATGATGTAAGACCTACTACAAGGTCAATTTTCCCGAACTTATTACATCATGAATATCAATGATATTGACATTCGGCTAATTTCTGTGTCACTCTGTGTTCAAACACTTTCATCATACTATCGTTGGAATCTACTAAAACTCACTCTAACTCAACTTATTGGACTATGGTAATTTAGCTCCGGGATCAGTTCCAATTCTCTTTCAAAGGTTGGATTAGTTCCAATACCATAGTTTGAACGACAAATGTCTAGTGACCATTCTATGAACTTACTTCTACTCTTTACTAGGACTGCATCATGGGGATGTAGGTCAAACCCTTGAGAACATACTTCTACTCGTTACATCAACGATCGAAATACATCTAGGTTCAAACATAATCACTCACGAACTCCTCTTCTTTCATATAACAGAATCATGTCATCATCCAAAAATAGTTAGCCGAACAATGAAACCCCAATCCTTCGTATCGACGCCGCTACATTCCAAGCCGCGGTAACAGTTGCTGTGACAACTGTCCTTGCAAACCTCAACTCTAGCAACGCAAACAAGACTAGCAAAGGGGTTGACAATTTCAATGGTTGTATCGATCCGGGAAGCCAACAAATGACAACAGTCACAGACTTGCAAAGCCGTAAAACCGAGAAGAAGAAACGAAAGTGCCAAGCCCAAAAGGAGCGCAAGCGATCCCAAAGATGTGCAATACAACAACAACAAGTGGCAACCCCTGCCATTTCAGCATCAATCAGACCATACGAGGGAAAACTTTCGAAGTGTAACAAGCGTAGCTTTCATCATAATGGGGCTTGCCATGAAATGCAATCCTGAAATTGCCACAAAATAGGGAACCATGCCCGTAGCTATAGAGCACTGGCACGACCCATCACTCAAGTCCCTGACATCGGGTTCAGCCTTGCATACTATGGTGGTGGTGAAACCGGACACTATAAAAGGAATTGTCCAAAGGGGAAGAACAAAGAAAACACTCATGTCCACATAACTCTGACTCTACACATCACATCCACCACCAATGCTAGTTCTAGCCAGATATGTCACCAATGCGGCGACATAGGACACCTCAAAAAGCATTGTCCAATAACAAAGAACTCCGGCGCAGACGGGAAGATACCAAGGATCACAACTGCAGGAGAGACTACTCCGAACCCACATTGAAATACTAGGGCGTTTCATTTTAATGGACTTATAAACTGTTAAACACTAGTGCAACTAGAGTCTTATCTTTTGTGAGATTCCGCCAGTCAAGGAGTCATCGTGCCGCGTATACTTGCTTTTGTAGTATACCTTGTTCGCAGTAGTAGTCTTGTAGTTAATCTAAAGTACTGAAACTCTATTACAAGTTGCACTGTTGTGTTGTTTGTAACATCGTTTATGATCTAAGTCTAATGCCTCTTATTCCGAATAGTCCGATATTATCATACAACTTGAGTCAATTCAATCCTCACAATACCAGTTTCGTGTATAAATTTCTTTCTTTGTAATCGCCTTTCTAGCGAAGCCGTTATTCTGGAACTCCGAGGTACTCATGCATAGAGTACCTTATGTTTCGTATCCATCCCGAAGAAACCTCAGCAAAACTCCCCGAAATACCACTCGTACAGTACGTCAAGTTCAATCCAAAGACCTTTACGATTGATATATCGTTGAAGAATGTATACACAAGGGTGTTATATAATCAAGGTTCTACAGAGACTGCTCGAGACTACGAGTGATCATGTTGCCATGCAAATAAACTTAGAATCCACTCTAATGCTACCCTTGTAACCAAACCGCCCTATAGTCTAGCACTTACAGAGATGCAAGAACTGTCCGGTCAACATAGCGAACTGCTTAGCAAGAGGTCTGTAGGACCAAGCTCCTCATCCTGGGGAGCTCTGGTCTTGTTCTTCAAGAAGAAATACCGATTGTTTCGTATGTGCATCAAATAATGGAGACCTCGACAAGATTTCTATTAGGGATCGTTACCCTCTGCCACGAATAGATGGATTGTGTGACCAACCGCAAGGAACGAACTACCTTTCGAAAATGGATCTGAGATCCGAGTATCGCCAGTTACAAGTGTCAGAGGAAGATGTCCCAAGGACAGCCTTCCGAACTTGATACGGACTCTACGAGCCTGTAGTGATACCTCTCGGATAAGACCAATGCACCCGTAATATTCATTGACTTAATGAATAAGGTATTCCATCCTTACTTGGATCAGTTCATCATTTTCCTTGTAAATAACTTACTTATCTACTCTCATAGTAAGAAGGAAATCATAAAAAGCATCTACAACAAACCGTGGAAACATTACAATCAGAGAAGCTCTACGCGAATTTCTCTAAATACGAGTTTTAGATATTGAAGATTCAAATTCCTGAGGCACACTATTAGTGAAGTGGGAATTCATGAGGAACCTTCCAAAATCAAAACCATTGAGAGTTGGTCAGCACCAAAGACGCCTATGAGAATTCGCCAATTTCTAGGTCTCGTTGACTACTATCATAGGGAATTTGCCGAGTACGGCAATGCAACAATTGCAACAAGATGGGGCACATTGCACGTTTCTGTAGAACTACCTCCACCACTGGAGCAAGCCTAGTTTGCTATAGTTGTGGTGAGGCAGGGCACTATTACAAAAATTATCCAAAACAGAAGATCAACGAAAGCAACCGTGTCCCCATAACTCCTACTCGACACTTCACTTCCACCACCAATGTTGGTGCTGACCAGATATGTCACCAATGCGGTGAAATTGGACACCTCAATAAGGATTGCCCGATAGCGAAGAACTCTGGCGTAGACGGGAAGATTCTCAAGATCACAGTTGCAGGAGAACCTACTCCGGACCCACATTAATGTAATTAAGGCGTTTCGTTGTAACAGACTTACAAACCATCCAAAACTAGTGCAACTAGACTCTTAGCTTTTGCGAGATCCCGTCGGTATAGGGATGCTCATGTTGCGTATACTTGTCTTTTGTAGTATACCTTATTTGCAACAATAGTCTTGTAGTAAGTCTAAAGTACTGTAACTCTGTTGATGGTTGCACGGTTGTGTTTTGTCTGTAATGCCTTATGTTCAAATCTAATGTCTTTAATTTTCCTTATGAATTCGACATTATCATACAACTAGATTCAATTTAATCCGCACAAAACCAGCTTCATACGTACACCTCTTTCTTCGAAATCGCCTTTCCAGCGAAGCCGTCATATCAGAACACCGAAGTACTCATGCATGGAGTACCTCATAGTTCTTTTCCTTCCTGAAGAAATCCCCAAAGTACCACTTGTACAGTACGTCAAGTTCAATCCAAAGATCCATACGGTTGATCTGTCGTGGAAGAATGTATACATCGGGGTGATATATAATCAAGGTTCTACAGGTTTACAATTGATGATTCCACTTTAACTTCTTTTTCCGCGATGGGATGTGAGCTTAAAGAAAAATCAGTTATTCGAGTATCTTTTCATTCTTAATTATATACGACTCGTATACACAAGATTGTGATCGTTGAACCATGTATGAATTCTAATATGAACTTTAGGACGGAGAACTACCCAATGCTATGAGTAATCGCATCGTCATGTGAACAAACTTAGAACCCAGTATGACTCCTGTAACCAGATCTCCCTACAGTCTAAACACCTACGGAGATACAAGAACAGTCTGGACAACTTAGCGAACTACTCAGCAATAGAATTGGAAGACCAGGCTTCTCACCCTAGAGAGCTTCAGTCGTATCCTTCCAGGAGTCTTCGGATTGCATCATATGTACCTCAGCTATCGAGGACTCCGTCAAGATTTCCATTAGAAATCGTTACCTCTGTCTCGCATAGATGAATCGGTTGAGAAAACACAAGGAACGAGTTACCTTTTAGTAATGGACCGAGATCCGAATATCAGAAGTTTCGAGTGTTAGGGAAGGATGTCCTGAAGACTACCCTCCGAACTCGATGTGGACACTTCGAGTCTGTAGTGATACCCCTCGGATAGGATCAATACGCCCATAATATTCATGAGCTTAATGAGTAGGGTATTCCGTTCTTACTTAGATCAGCTCGTCATTCTCCTTGTAATGACTTACTTATCAACCCTCGTAGTAAGAAGGAACCCATGGAAACTGTTGGGTCGTGTTTTGTATAATATGTTGCGTCTATTGGGCTCGTTAGCTAGTCCATTTTTGTATCTCCGGTATGGGCTTGTCCATCCATGAGTTTAGTAGGGTTTAATATAAATATAGGTGCTTGCATGCATCTTAGAAAAACGATAGAATAGAACGATTAGAGATTATTCAGAAGTTTATTATTATCGTTCTTGTAACCCTAAATCCTCTACAACGGAAGTTCTTAGTCGAGCTCTGCTGAGGATTGTTTCATCTAATCATTCGACATATTTTGATCCACTCTTGTCTTATTTATTATTTTGTGTTCATCGCAATACCTATTACAAAGATCTAATTGATCTTCACGTTTGTTCTATAATTTATCAATTGGTATCAGAGCAGGAGGCTGTGTAATTCATACACATCTTTTTTGTGAAAAAGGTTGCGATTAGGGTTATTCCGCATTAACTAATATTTATTGAGTCGTCATCCCATAATTGACGTAACTCAGCATTTATTCGTTTTTCCCTAATTTAATATATTACAAGTCTGATCTTTTAAACAGGTTATTTGATCAAGCATGGACGAGTCACAATCAAATCCCATTAACATCTCAAACAGCATTGGATCAATGACGAAGATTCCCATCCTTTACACCCAGGATTACGAAGTCTGGGCACATTACTTTGAAGATTATGTCATTGGATCTGAGGACAACGGATATCTTATTTGGGAAGCAATTGTGTCTGGACCATTCGCTCATTTAGCGACATCAAGAATCATTAAAACTCAGAAAGAGTATAATGATCTGTTGAAAGACGTAAAAGATATTGCCCAAGACGAAAAAGATAAATTTCAGTGCAATATTAAAGCATTGAGACTAATCAGATTCGCTCTTTAATCTGATACTTTCAGGCTAGTGAGTTCGTGCAGCACTGCTAAAGAAATATGGGATAGGTTGCGAGAGTTATATTCCACAGACGAAGATCTCGAGCATTCCATTCAAACCTTACTTTTGTCCGAGTTTGGTGAATTCAAGCAGAGTCCTGAAGAAACTGTAACTCAGACGTTCGATCGCTTTAATCATCTTCTTAGTAAGATGATTAAACATGATATTGAAAGGAAGTTGATTGAACAAAAGGTTACGTTTTTAAATGGTCTTAGATCTGAGTGGAGAGCGGTTGTGTCCACTATTAAAGCACATGAGCAATTCAAATCTTACTCATTGGCAAAGCTGTTAGGGATTTTGAAATCCCAAGAAAAGATTGTCTTGCAGGAGAAAAATGTGGTTTCAAGCTTGGGATCATTGGCCCTTCTGTCCAAAAGCAAAGGTGTGATGGAAGATGAAGACCTTAACTTAGAGGACTATGACCTTACCTCAGAAGACTATGCAATGATGGTGTCAAACCCGAAGAGGTTCATCAAGAAAAGGTTTCCTACCAATAAGAACCGAAATTGGCAGGGAAGTTATAGTTCTGAAAAGGTCAGGGAAGAACCGAAGGCAGAAGAACCAAAGAAGGAACCGAAAGCTGAAGGAGATTCGGGTGTGAACTGCTACTATTTTGGAGGAAAGAATCACTATGCCAAAGATTGTGTCCTCAAGAAAATGGCAGAAAAGGATGAGTAGAAAGATGAAGAAGCTATGTTAATGAAAATGCTGGAAGAGATCAAGAAAAAGAAAGCTGTCACTAACCCTTCAATGAATGCTTTAATTGTGCAGGGCTCGGTAGCAGATGATGAGTTCGGTGGCGTGGAGGTCTGGTCAACCGACTCTGAGGATGAAGAAGTAAGGAATCCATCTCATGGAAAGCTTATGTTGCAAAAGATGAAGGAAGCGGTGGAAAGTGCTTGATGGTGTCGGATGTATCTCAAATGAGGGGATACAACACAGACGGTGGGAATGAAGACACAAAGGAGCGAGAGGACTTGTGCTTCACAGCAAAACCTCTCAGCGTGCAGTTTAACGAGCTTGATGAATTAATCAAGAAGGTACAATCCATTTTTGTTTCATTCAAAGTCCCACAAAGTTCATATGAAAAAGAATTAAAAAATTTAAATTCAAGAATCTCTCATCTAGACAGCAGTTTAACTCAAACACGGGTTACCAATTCTAACCTAACTGACCAAATAAGCAGGGTGTCTTCAAAGAGTGAGGAACGGAGGATGTGGATCGAGCTGAAGGAGTCAGAGTTAATCAAATCCAAGGACGAAAACATTTATTTACAAAGAGACAATTTGAAACTTTTAAAACAGAGAAATGTCTTTTGTTTAATTGCTAAGCGTCTTTACACTAATATCACTCAACTTCATTTGAACTGTGAAATAGGGCAGAAAATTCATCGCATGATTTTGCCCTTCCTTGAGTTTAAGGAGGATGAAATCGACGCTGAAGCATATAATTGTGAAAGTGTAGTTTCGTCTGTAGATGTAAATCCGACATATATGTATGGCCTAGACAAAATCGAATCTTTCATAAAGTCCAAGGACCATAAGGACATGCTGAAAAATCTTTTGGATGAAAATGATAAACTAAAACTAAGGACCGAAACCATACAAAAGTTTGACTCATTGAGTGCTTACTTGAGCTCAGAAAATAAAATTGATGTTGAAAATGCATCTGAGCTTAATGAGGACGATGATATGAGTGAAATTTCCGTAGAGGATGAAGTTGACTATTCTGAGTTTGTCAAGAGCAAACCCGAAAACCACAAAAATCTTATTTCAGAAAATTCTGTGGATTTTGCTCGTCTGTCCCAACAAAAGTCCCCGATCCTTGAAGAAAAGGTTGTCGTATACCAAAAGGTAAGAACGACTCCAAATCAGGTGTATAAGGTCACAGGTGTAACCGAACATCAGACAGCCGAACTCACAACCATTGTAAACGAAGATAATGCTGATGGTTGTGATGAGTTCTTCTGGTCCGCCCCTATCGACAATGCTGACGAAACCATTGGTCTATCAGAAAGGACGTCATGGAAAACCAAAGGCAGATATGTGCCAGAGCCTTTGAACAAGCCTGATAGCTTCGACATGCCAAGTACTAGTGGTACAAAAGATGTTCCTGAAGAAAAAGCAGTTTCTGCAAAAGAGGTCACTCCTTCAAGCGAAACATCATCAATTCAAAGTGAACCAGCTGACAGAAAGGAAAAAGAAAAAGCGAATATCCATCGTCAGCCGAAGCAGGTGAAAAATCAAAAAAACAAAGGAATCAGAGATACAAGAAGAATCTCTCTGAAAGAAAACAGTTCTGGCAATCTCAAAACGCCCATTTCTCTTATCATGACAGAAATTCAAAGTCAGAGAAAAGTATTGTTAGATCGCAAGAAAGTAATAACAACCGAAGGGAGAGGTTCGGTTCTGAGGGTCATAAAAACCAAAAGAATACGTTCGGTTCTCAAAATTATGACAACCGAAGGCAAAGGTTCGGTTCAGAAAACACAAGATACCGAAAGCATAAGTTCGGTTCTGAGAGCAAAAGCATCCAAAGTTCTAGGTTCGGTTCCACTAATGATCAAAAACAAAAGGGTCACTTAGAACCTCAAGTCAAGAAAACATCTCAGTCTAAATTCTCTCGTTCTACCTCTTCTAATTCTTCTAATTCCTCTCAAACACATTCTAAATTCAATTCTGTTCGCACTCAAAAACCTAAATCTTCAACAGATCTGAAAGGAAAATCGAAGGTTTCATCAGTCGAAACAAATCAAAATCATCCCAAAGTCCAAATACCTAAACCAGAATCCAAACCGAAAGCAACAAATCCCAATAAAATTAAGGTTTTCACCATTAAAAAGAAAGATGAAACAACGTTAATAAAAAGAACATATCTTGTTGACATCTCTCTTACTATTCCTGTTCCTGTGAAAGGCTCACGTGGACCCAAGAAACTTTGGGTTCCTAAATCTGCATAATTTTTGCAGGTTATTAGTGACGAGCAGTTTGACGAAGAATGGTACATTGACAGTGGCTGCTCACGTCACATGACAGGAAGGAAGGAAGAGCTGAGGGAATTTCGGTATGTTTCAAACGGTGGAAATGTCAAGTTCGGGAACAACTCATTCGGCACAATAAAAGGCTATGGAATGATAACAAATGGTGATTTTACGATTAGGAAGGTCGCATATGCTGAAGGACTACAACACAACCTCATCAGTGTATCTCAGCTTGTTGGAGGTACCGGTCTCAAGGTCTCATTCGATGATGAGGGTTCGGAAATAATTGAAAAGAAAACGAAAAGAGTAATTCTCAAATCGAAGCGCAAATGCGAAATGTTTCCCCTGAACCTCAAACCCATCAAAGGGAATCCAGCTATCTGCCTGTTATCCAAAGTACAATCTGACGAAAGCTGGCTGTGGCACCGAAGGCTCTCTCATCTCAACTTTAAGGATATCAACAAACTTGTCACTGGAGGTCATGTTTGAGGTCTTCCATTGCTCAAGTACAATCGAGAACATTTATGTGTTGCATGTGAAATGGGGAAGCAGAGTCGTCAATGTCATCCATCAATTGTAAACACTAAAGTTGTTGAACCACTAGAGTTAATTCACGTTGATTTGTGTGGTCCATCATCTATCGAAAGCATCGGCAGTAGCAAGTATATTCTTGTCATTGTTGATGACTTTTCGTGTTTTACATGGGTGTTCTTTCTGAAGCACAAATCTGAAGCGACTCTCAAGCTAAAGATGTTTATCAAGCAGGTTGAAGTACAGCTGAAGAAATTCGTTGGCAACATCAGGAGCGACAATGGGCTGGAGTTCAAAAATAAAGAATTCGAAGAATTCTTGGCCGAAAAAGGAACTAGTCACAACTTCTCATCTCCCTACACCCCTCAACAAAACGGGATTGTCGAAAGACGAAACCGATCTTTGTGTGACGCGGCACGAACCATGCTAAGTTTTGCTTCTTTACCTTTATATTTTTGGGTTGATGCTATTGCTGCAGCATGTTTTACGCAGAACAGGTCATATCTCAATAAGCGATTCACTCTCACTCCTTATGAGATCATCAACAACAGGAAGCCAAATGTCAGATTTTTCCATGTATTCGGCTCACAGTGCTTCATCTTCAATTCTAAAGAACATCGTAACAAGTTCGATGTCAAAGCCGATGAAGGGATATTTCTGGGCTATTCTCTCACTTCGAAAGCCTACAGGGTATTAAACAAGCGCTCGAGGAAAATAGAAGAAACTTATTATGTGACTTTTGATGATAGCTATGTCAAAAAGCTAAAGGCCAACGAAGACACAGTTGGAGAAATATTTTCTCAAACAGGCCAAGTCACAGCCTCGATCGCAAACCTATTTGAGAAGTTTGTCGAGTTATTCGATGAACCAGAGAAGGCTACTCTCTCGGAAGCCAGTGCAGTAGACAACAAAGTAGATCATCTGAAGCAACTCATTGAAGATGCTGCCAAGCAAATGAATGAAGGAGAATCAAGTTCCAACGAACCTCCACAGCATGATGCTTCAGTTGAGGGGGAGGACCCATCTTCTTCATCACAGCCGAGCTCATATGTTGAGGGGGATAACAGTTCTCAAGCTGCTTCCGAACGCACAACAACACCCGAAGGTGCGTCAACACCCGAAAGCTCGACACCACCCGAAACCCTTGTAGCTCCGGAAACTCAAGACACACCTGAAAACTTATCTGTCGAGGGGGAGAATGCCGATACGCTTTATGACGATGACAGTCAATCTGAACCAGAAGAGATGGTAAACGCTAAATTGGATCCATCTTATGATCCAAATTACCCTCCTCTTGTCAAATGGACCAGAGATCATCCTGTTTCCCAGGTTGTCGGTAATGTCTCTGAAAAGGTCCTAACCCAATCACAACTAATGGAAAAACAAACTTCCTTATTTTCAAAAGTAGAATTTTGTATGTTTAACTCCTTCGTCTCAAAAGTTGAACTAAAGACAGTTAACACTGCTCTTGATCACTCTGATTGGGTTCAAGCTATGCAAGATGAACTGAATGAATTCGAAAGGAATAAAGTTTGGCGCCTCATTCCAACTCCTCAAGATGCCTCAGTTGTTGGTCTCAAATGGGTCTTCAGAAATAAGATGGACAAGGAAGGCAACGTGATACGAAACAAAGCCCGTCTGGTGGTGAAAGGATACTGTCAGGAGGAAGGAATCGACTATGAAGAAACTTTTGCTCCTGTAGCTAGGCTGGAATCCGTTAGAATATTTCTTGCCTATGCTGCACACAAAAACTTTAAGGTCTACCAAATGGATGTCAAGTGCACATTTCTAAATGGAGAACTTGAAGAAACGATGTACGTGGAGCAACCTCCTGGATTTTTCAATGAAAGGTACCCCAATCACTATTACATTTTGGACAAAGCCGTATATGGACTGAAACAAGCTCCGAGGGCCTGGTATGAAACGCTAACCAAGTTTTTAAAGATGTCCAAATTCAAACAAGGTTCGGTTGACCAAACCTTCTTTCGTAAGAAGGAAGGTAACCACCTTATGATTGTTCAAATTTATGTCGATGATATCATCTTTGGCTCAACGAATCCTAGCTTAACGGCTGAATTCAGAAAGCTGATGGAGACTAAATTTGAAATGAGCTCAATGGGTCCAATTAACATTTTCCTTGGTTTAAATATTAGACAGGGACCCAAAGGCATCTTTAATAATCAGGAAGCTTACACGAAGACTCTCCTTGCAAAATGTGGCATGATGGGAGATTCAAAGGTTAAAGTTCCAATGGCGTTCGGCACCAAGCTCACTCCATCCTTGGATAAGCCAGCAGTTGATATTACGCTATATCGCCAGATGATCGGTTCTCTGATGTATCTTACTGCTAGCAGGCCTGATATAATGTTCTCTGTTTGTTACTATGCTAGATTTCAGGCGAATCCACGTGAACCTCATATGCTTGCAGTGAAGAACATACTCCGTTATCTCAAGCAAACTACCTCTTTAGGCCTATGGTATCCATCCAACTCAGGCTTCTTCGTTCAAGCCTACTCAGATGCAGACCTTGGAGGTTGTGGACTAGACAGGAAAAGCACCACGGGAGGCTGCCAATTCCTTGACGGGAAGTTAGTTAGCTGGCAATCAAAGAAACAGACTTGTGTGTCTCTGTCTACAGCTGAAGCAGAATACATTGCAGGTGCCTATTGTACTTCTCAAGTGATTTAGATCCAAAGTCAACTTCGGGACTATGGACTCAATATGAAAAAGATCCCACTATATTGTGACTCTGAAAGTGCATTTAGGATCTGTCATAACCCAGTGCAACACTCCAAGACTAAGCACATAGCACTGAGGTATCACTTCATTAAGGATCATGTGGAAGATGGGAACGTCGAAATTCATTTTGTTCGAACCACTGATCAACTGACTGACATCTTCACCAAAGCTCTTCCTAAAGCGTCGTTCAACAAAATTCTACAAGGGCTAGGTATGATGGAATCGGAGTCAGTACCAAAAATTACCTCTCAAACTCAAAAGTAAGAAGCGAAATAGACCGAACGTTCGGGTTCGGGTCTTGTACTAATGTACCGAAATGAACCGAACGCTCGGGTTCGGTTGAATAATCTGCTTTTCGCTCATCAATCAAAGGTAGTTTTCTTGGTTGTAGATCTTATGTATAATTATTCCAAATGCATTTATCTTATTGTCAAAGTTATTTTATTTTTAAAACCTATTTTCTTTGGCAACCGAAATATACCGAACGTTCAGGTTCGGTTCCAAAATTTTTCTCACCCGAAATAGACTGAACGCTCGGGTTCGGTTCCAAAGTTTTTCACAACCGAAATAAACCGAACGCTCGGGTTCGGTTCCAATTTTTTTTTCTCTGTATTTTTTTTATGTCATTTTATTTTTTTATTTATTTTTTTTATTATCAAAAATTCCAAAAATATTTTTTTATATATTCAAAAACTCCAAAAATATTTTGTTCTTTATTTTCTTTTTGGCTTTAATTTTATTTGTGTGTTCGTTTATGGGGAAATTGTTGAATTAGCTAAGTGTCCCTAGAAGCATGCTACTGTATGTGTCCAAAGCCTCACCTGATTCTGAATAATAGCCTTAATGACTTGGTATACACAAACCTTGTCTTCCCAATTAGGCTATCATATTTATTCTAATCATGAGCTACCTAACTCTCTTCTCACATGAGATAAGAGTTTTCTGCTTGGTCCTATTTTTCACAGCAGAGGTACTTTGATTTCTTACACCATCTAAATTGCATTTCTCCATCACATTCGTTTCACAAACGTAACCCTTGAGACTCTCAAAAATTACCACTGAGGTTTATGGTTACACAAATTCTGTGTTCATGATCTTAGTTTCATGCCACTCCGAGCTAAGTGAAACCCCAAATTCAATACCCAATACGAATTGACGGTGAACAATTAATTTGCTCTAGTTTTCACTAATGAATTGACGGACGTACCTCCATGAAATCTCAAAATTTTCTTTTGTGTGATTCCTATGAAATTATTAAAGAGTAAATTACACGAATGGTCCCTATGGTTTAGGGTAATTTACGTGTTTGGTCCCTAACTTATTTTTTTAACTCGGAAGGTCCCTGTTGTTTATTTTTGTTATGCGTTTGGTCCCTACTGTTTGTTTTTATTACGTGTTTGGTCCCTATCTTAGCTAAAAAGACTATTATTTAAATATGAAAAAATGTTATGGTAGGTAAGGTAATGTGAAGGGGTGGAGTTGGGAGTGTGTTTATTTAAATAAATTAAAAAAAATCAAGGGCAAAATAGTGTTTTTAGATAAGATAGGGACCAAGCGCGTAACAAAAACAAACAATAGGGACCTTCCGAGTTAAAAAAATAAGTTAGGGACCAAACGCGCAAATTACCCTAAACCATAGGGATCATTCGTGTAATTTACTCATTATTAAAACCAATAACATTTCTTCCCTTGGGATCCAGTTTTAAATTTTTGTTGAGATTTTATATATAAATTTCCTAGCCAAATTAAATCATCTCCAACCTACTTGTTCAATAGACTACATAGGTCTCACAAGTACTTCGTTCGCTTTCTATCTTATATCAAGATTAGGAATTTTAAATCGAAGCGAAAGCCACCCTTATAGGCCTAGTTAAAAGAATCCTTTCAACACTTCTTAGTAAGTGTTTGATCGTTATTCAACGGGAAACCACACAAACACTTTAAGGTCTCTCTTGACTTTGAAGGAAGAGATTCGTGCCCGGGATCATTTGTTTCGTGTCTTTATTGACATAACATATTTTCCCAAAAATATTGCTTTATTTCTTTTCTTTTACACTCTAAGGACGAAAATCTTTGATTTTCCTAAATTCAAGTTCTATTAATTACAAGGCATTTTACTTGGATTGGCGGTTGATTAAAGGCTGTGGTTGATTTTAATCCACGTGGGAGTATTTTTCAAAAGATGCCGTTACAATTTAAAGGGATAAGATGACGACATGCTGACTCAGGCGGGAGTCTAATCGATTTGATTTCAAACGGCGCTAAAAGGGAAAGCGTGCGACTCAGAACCGTTTCATCTCCAAACGGCGCAAGAGGGGCGCGTGTGAATCTGAACCGTCTCGTCTCCAAATGGCGCCTGATGGGAAGGCGTGTTATTAGGGGCCTGCCATTCTCTCTCATGCGTGATCATCGGCAACCCCAACTGTCACGCATCAGTCAACTCCGAAAAACCTTTCGATTTTCAATCGAAGATTTGGGAAGATCTTTCTCTCTCCGTAACCCCCAGTATAAAACGCAACATAATCCTTTGTTTACCTCTTTACTGCAATTAAAATTCCCAGAGAGCAACAATTCCTTAATCCTTCCATGTTCATCATCTTCTCCACTTTCTTCAAGCAATGGCAGATTCATCTTCCGTTCACGCAACATCCCACATTTTGCCCATTCGCCCACAACAAAGCCTAATCATCGATTTAACCCCTCATGCTTACGACGCCTTCATGTTCCCCATCATCGAGTGTCTGAAGTTTTCTCCGATCGCTCCTGCACTTACCAGGGCTAAAACTGTTCCGATGGAGTTCTTGTCACAGATCTTTGCGACCGCTCACTACGACAAGGTCGTTGACAGAATCTTTTTTGATGTCTTTGAGCACAAGGCGTCAATTTCAAAGCAAAGGTTTTGCTCGCTGTTAGGGTTTGAACCTGATTCTTCGAGGGTCAACCCTGAAACGATTCCAATGGGTCACTTGTTCAACATGTTCTATAACATGGGTTATACGAAGGTGCTTACTGCGGTCACGAAGTTCAAGAAGTCGTGCCTACCTCCACGGTGGAATGGGATGTTCACTATTCTATTCAAGGGGTTATCCGAAAGAAGTGCTGGATCTGATGGTGCCAGCCGTTTATTTCTCTCCATAATGTATGGTATCTACAATGGCATCAACATGGATTATGGGTCTGTTCTATGGCAACAACTCATCCAGAGTCTCTCCTCTACCTCCAGACATTCAAAGATTTCGTATGCTAGGTTCTGGACTCTTATCACGAAATGGGTGATGGACAAGTACCACGTCCCCATTGTCGCTGGTGCTCCAATGTCTTCCATTGGTACCTTCCATACCACGAAGATCATTGTGTCGGACTCTTCAAAGTTTCCGTTCAACGGTTCTATTCCGGAAAGCATGTATGGGGATGTTCCTGCTGACAGCCGGATTATCAAGACGTACAAAGGGTTCAAGCGTTCTGGTCCGAGGGATCTTACTCCGGAGACGTTGAAGTCAATACATGACGCTGACAGGCCTGCTCCAAGAGGCAAAAAGGCTGATAAGGGGAAACAAGTGGCAAAAGGAGCAAAAGGCCCATCTCCAAAGAAGAGGAAACCCACCAAGCCTGCTCTATCTCCACAGCAGAAGAGAAGAAAAACTCAGCCGAAGCGAAATCTGATTATCGCTTCGTCCTCAAGCGAGTCTGAGGGTGAGAGTTCAGATTCTGATGACTCTCCACGTGGCAACACTCCACCCAGATCTCCTACCCCAGAAGTTCATGCATCTACTTCTCCAATTTCTTCTCCACCTAAAACCATTCTTATTTCTATTCCCCCTATAACTTCCACTACTTCAATACCACCCACTTCCATCCCAATACCAACAACAATATTCACCGAAGCAACCACAACATCCACTGCAGATGTTAGAGCCAATGTATCTGATACGGGGGTTCATACTGATGCACCCGAAACCACTCCAGCACCCGAACCTACACCAACACACGAAACAACCCTACCCGAACCTACCCATACTACTGCACCACCAGCTTCACCACCACCACCTTCTCCTGGTCATGTTTCAGAGGGAGAAGAACCATTCCTTGGCGGGGAGGATATGACATTTGACACGGTCTACTATAGTCCGTTTCAAGTATAGAGTGATGAAGATGACGACGCTCCTGTCACAAAAAGACATCTCAAGGAGCTCCATGACAAGATTGACTTACTCATCACCTCCTCTTCCACTACTGAATCAACCCTTTCTGAAGATGCAGTTTAGAAGATTGTTAACGCTTTCTCCAAAGCTCAGCAAGATTCCATTGCTTCTGCAACCTCCGCCATCGATGCCTCAACAAAAGCCTGTCAGGCTGCGACCGAAAAAGTCGATAAACTATTTTTAGATGCCTCTTCCCTGTTAAAGTCTTTACAGGAGAGTGCAAATGCTGCCAAGACTACGTTGGAACCTATTGTTCACCAGCTGGCAACGTCAGTCTCCACTGAGTTGAAGTCCTTCGCTTCTTTTCGTCAAACGCTTTCAGACGACAACTCAGCCTTTCGCACAACCATTGACGAGCGTCTCTCGAAGCTACAAGAAGATTTGGCTGCCGAGAACTCTCTTATGGATGTTGTAGCCAGGAAGACCACCGCTCTGAAGGTCAAGAGCATTCAACTCTCCAACTCTAAAAAGGAGATTGACTCTCTTCGGTCCGAAAGGGAGGTGATAAAGTCGTGTGTTTCGGATGTCCACTCTGCCATCTCCAACATCCTCGAAGCACATGATCCTATTCTTAACTATACTGTGAGGCGTGACCTTGCAGAGAAGCTCGCTCCCGCCCTTGCCCTGCTCAGCAAAATCGAAGGGCTACTTGATTTCGTGTCCATTCCGAAACAAGGGGGAGAGAAGGAATCAATGTCTCAACCACCTCCTACCTCAAAGGCAACTCACACAACCGAACCTCCTCCAGTAGGCCAAGCCTCCGGTTCTGGTGTGAAAGACAAACGCAAAAAGATTGCTAAGGAGGATGAAGATGAAGATAAAGAGACAATCGCTGATTTGTTGAAGCGAAAAAGTCGAAACGATGAGGCTGATATCAGTGCTCGTGTGGCGAGAGAGGCTGAAGAAGCAGAAAGAAAACAGAAGGAAGCCCATGACCTTCTTGAGAGTAGGAAAACTCTTTTTCCTGCCTAGACACTCGAGGGGATGATAAAAGAAGCCATTGACACACCGAGTATCTTGTGGCTGGAACCTGTAATCTCTCTTGATTGTTCCAACACTGTCGACTCACAGCTCGACATGCCACAGACCCAAAAGGCGTTCATCTTTCATGCCTTCTCCAACGTTGCAGAGTTCCCTCATCCTCATCCACAGGTTGATCGGGACTTAATCAATTTTTATCTGAAGGCTGCTCAACCTTAGTATTAGACTTGGAGCGCTTAGAAAATTTTCAACGTTCGGGTCTTGAAGCTGTATAGTGAAGGGAACTTCATCAACATTCGATTCAAGGTACTTCGGGGATCTGCCAAAACCGAACATGCTATTTCCCTTGCAGATCTTCCCAACCTTAATCCCCATGATTGGATTATCTTGCACAACATCCTACTCACCAACAAAGCTGAATACGGTCCGATCATCGACCATTTCAAGAGGATGCTCGTGTGCTACATCATGGAAGTTACACTGATGGATCAGGAGATTGCGAGTGTATTTAAGAAGAAACCAACAATATCTCATGTTGGATCTACCAGTGATCTCAACCAAATGCAGATGGGTAAAATTGACTCGAGAAGGAATTCGGTCATGTTCACCAGGAACGAAGGACATAAATGTCTTTTCGCCTTGGCTGACAAACACCTCTACACCACTGCTTGTTTGGAGCATGTTTTGGGGATCATCCACAAATGCAAGCAGAACTCAGCGGATGATGTCAAGTACTTCGATGACATGATTCAATGGTACATTCGGTTCAGACAGACTATTCTCACGCTAATCTCTCGTCTGTTTGATACTACGAAGAAAGTTCCCGCTGCTGGCCCAAGCAAGAAGAAGAAGTAGTCTCGCTCCAATTTAACGCAAAGGGGGAGATTGTTGGGTCGTGTTTTGTATAATATGTTACGTCTATTGGGCTCGTTAGCTAGTCCATTTTTGTATCTCCGGTATGGGCTTGTCCATCCGTGAGTTTAGTAGGGTTTAATATAAATATAGGTGCTTGCATGCATCTTAGAAAAACGATAGAATAGAATGATCAAAGATTATTCAGAAGTTTATTATTATCGTTCTTGTAACCCTAAATCCTCTACAGCGGAAGTTCTTAGTCGAGCTCTGCTGAGGATTGTTTGATCTAATCATTCGACAAATTTTGATCCACTCTTGTCTTATTTATTGTTTTGTGTTCATCGCAATACCTGTTACAAAGATCCAATCGATCTTCACGTTTGTTCTATAATTTATCAGAAACATTACCCTCATAGAAACTTTCTCGAAGTTATCTAAACACGAGTTTTGGAATTGAAGAGTCTGATTCCTAAGACACAATATTAGTGATGTGGGAATTATTGAGTACTCTTTCGATTTATCAAAACCGTTGAGAATTTGTCGACACCAGAGACACTGACAGAAATTCACCAAGTTCTAGGTCTTGCAGACCTACTATCGTAGTCCATTTAGAACTCCTCGCAAATTACAGAAACCCTTTCGACTTTGACCCAGCAGGGGGTGGCCCTTGAATGGGAATTTAAGCAAGAGAATGAACCTTTGGAATTCCAAGTGAGAGACCAAATTCTTTAGGAAGTCTCACTCTGGGAATGGCTTAATATGCTTCGTAAAGCGTGGAAAGCTAAATCCAAGATAGTAAGGAACTCCGAGATTCTTACCAGAATCGGTCCTATATCTCACAAACTAGACCTACTCCGTGAACTCAGTAACGTATATTTTACCCTTCGCGTCTCAATCTTGAAACCGTACCTTTCTGTTTGGACTCTCGTAAGTCCATTCGACGAGATCGAAATTCATGAGATCCTCGCCTTCGTATAAGAACCGTAGTGACCCTCGCCCGAGAGGTCAAGCGGACGAAACAGCACCGCCTCCCATTAGTGAAGGTTCTTTGGGATACCAACCGAGGACCCGAATTCACTTATAAGCGCGAGAACCAATCGATTAGAAAGTTTCCAACTCATAACTCGATCATTTATACCTACCTCCTTACCTAAATTCTAATTTCGGGACGAAATTCCCTCTAACAAAGGGATGATGTGACAACCCGAAATTTCCATTCTGTACAAACAATGTCAAGTCAATAGAAGTTAGAACAGTTGCAGTAAATTTCCAGACTTTTGGTATAAGTTTGAGTATTTCAGGATTTACACTTAAAGAGTTATCAGGAGAGAGGATGCACTAGGTTATTGTGCAACTCTGTTATTCCAAAACTCGTTGATCTTAGAATTCGATGCCTGAATAAAAATATTTTCTGGCAAAAACCCTAGGAGTATATATATGGTTCTTAGCCATATTTATTCATTTGTTACATTTCCAACTAGAGAAAAGCCAAATTCTCTCTCACGGATCTTCGGACTTTCGTCCCAAAACATGAGTACTTCTATCTAAGTGTGTTATAAGGCTTGTTATGTGTTTAATATACTAGAAATCATAAGAAAACAACTAGATTGGAGAGTTTACAGCCCAAGAACATTTTGGACCGTAAACCCTTCTTTAAGGGACAAATGATGCCCTAGTCCCTTCCTCTTGTAATGAAACTAGCTTAGACTCATATCCTAATGTATTTACGACTAGAAAACACCCAAGAACACCAAGAGTAAGGTGTTCATGGCCCAAGAAGTTCTTGGACCGTGAACTCCAAACTCAAGGGCCAAATGGTGCTTTAAACCCTTCAAAAGCCTTGGACACTAGCCTATATTCACTCTTAGTTAATTTAGGGACTTGAAATCACCAAAAACCCATCCCCGTGAGAGATTACGGCTGTAATCTCTAAGGGTTTTGGTCCTTGGGCCGTGAACATCAAATAAGGGTGCCAAAGTGTGCCTAAAGCCTTCATTAACCTTAGATAAATGTCTAAAACGTATCCTAGATGAGCATGGGACTTGAAAACATAAATATACCCCTTCCCATATGGGTTTACGGCAGTAAACCCAAAACGAAATGGCCTTGGGGCCGTAAACTCCTCAAAGGAGTGTATTAATTCCCTAAACCCTTCCAAGGATTAAACCATCAAGTAGAAATGCTTCTAGGGAACGTGTGAAGCTTCAAAGCACCAAATAACCTAAGGATTAGGAGCTTATGGCCGTAAACTCAAGGGTTTACGACCGTAAACTCCTTGTGTGTTGGTTCTTGGAGAGTAAAATCAAGAATGGGGTTCTTTGGAACCCTAAACCCCTAGCCTTGACCTACAACAACTTAGATGCAATCCTTGAGGCTTATAACACTTGTTAAAAGTGTTTAACATGTCCTAGGATGTCTAGACTTTGTTTATTAGTTGTTTAAAGACTAGTTTGATACATATATGTGATACTATATGTTAACTAGGATGATAGAGTGTGTTCAAGACTTCACTTGACACCTAGCAATCCTACATCTTTAGTTCATCCGTACCACTCACTACAGGTGAGTTCATACCCCTTAATCAATGTTTTAAATGTTTTTAAATGTTTTATGGGGGGGATACAAGTAGAATCATGCTAGTTATTATATCAATCACATGTGATTAATAAGCAGCATTCAAATGATTTACTACTCATTAGCTGTTTTACCAAACAGTTTTCTTCACATGATTTTCATAAACGTTTTATATGTTTAAAACTCCTTATTAAACTGTTCATTTTACACTGTATGATTCATTTCAAACTCATTTACAATTGTATTTCAACAAATGTTTCTTTATACTTAAACTGTTTTATCAAACAATTACTTCAAACCCGTTTTATAGGCTGACATCATGTCGACCTTTTCTTAGATAATAATCATGTTCAAAGGTGTTACAAATCTTATTTTATGCTTTTATGTTGTCAATTGCATGCCTATATATGTATAGTTATATAAGAAATGTTTAAAGGACTTAGGAAAGCTATCTGCCTTATTTCCTTTTCGCCGTTGAGATGTGGTCTGGTGGGGTATCGGGTATCCGTCCGAAGGTCGTTTAAATATTAGTTATATATATATATATATATATATATATATATATATATATATATATATATATCATGTGTACATATATAGTCATAAAGGTTCTTCCAGTCCATTCAATACCATTGGGTAGCAAGGGTATACTTCCATGTTCATACGTACCAGTTATATTACTAGTAAGCTACCATATGGGTAGTTTAGGAAGATACTAATACGTTTACTATAATGTGGAATCATACCACGAGTCAGTTCATTCATGAGTCTATACATGCTGGATAGAGAGAGAACACACGTTACAGCTAGCACACGCAGAACATTACAGTACACTATTATACTATTACATAAATACGCTTACATGAGTACGTTTACATAAATACGTTTACATGAGTGCGGTTACATATACGATAATAGGACATACATCACTAGGTGCTATAGCATGGAACGATTTCAGGATCTAACTATACCAATGAATCACAACGCATTGTGATAGTTATATTGGGTATACATGATCATAGTAATGTGGATGTTCACGACTTGCAAATATGCCAGGGTCGTGTATGGTTCCCAAAATCCCTTTGACAGGGGAGCGTCTAGCCTGGGATCTAGCCATCACATTATGCCTTAACCCTCAAATAAGACAATATTAATACAAAAGTAATCACTTATTACAAATACTACAGTACTTACAAGATTACAATAGACTTAAGGTACTTAGTACGGTTGTAGTTATTTAATACTACACCATAGTACTATTTTATTTTCCCATTACATTCACTTCGTGAACATTCACACGATGCACGGTAATGTAGAAGCTATATTTTTTATTAATGATAGTCAGATTTGGGAAAATACACACCCTTACAAGAGACACACACACAGATACTAGATGCCTTGGTAGAAAGATACTTTTAGTGGAAAACATATGGTTTTCTAGGATGTTCAAAACATTTTCATACTTACAGTTCATATACATGCATATACTTACATACAAATTAAGACACTAAAATACTTATGATCTCACCAGCTTTAAAGCTGATACTCTCTTTCAAAATAACTTGTATCCTCAGGTCAACAATAGACAGGTACAGATGCAAGGTTTAGAGAAGATGGAGCTCGTTCAACACTCATCTTTCATTTTGTTTTATACTTTAGTGTCTATTATAATTTGACAGAACACACTTGTATTAAAATTATATTATTAATGCAATAGATGATGTTGTTGCTTGTTTACTACTTTTCATTGTTGTGATACTGTACATGACGTTCTCCGCCCCAGAACGTTTCCGCCATTCATGGTTTTGGGGTGTGACAGTAACTATACGAACGAAGAGTGGGGGTCTCACGACTCTCAACACTCAAATTCTAATCATTATGTATTCCTTAGGTATAAGCTTGTATCATGATCCTCAAAGTGGCAACCCGGAATTTCATGCCTAATCATTACAACCAAATGTATAACATTACAAACTCCCATCCAAAAACAAGTTGGCTACAAAATCTTGTACCCAAAGATTATGTATCAATTATTATGATAATTTATTATAAGAATATTTTTTTCGAATATCTCTTTAATAAATTAGTTTGACAACAACATTTCAAAAATGTCGAGATTGATATTTCAAATTTATTCAATAATTTGTTAAGATCGGAAGAATTTGCATAATTCACGTGCAGACTAATCATTAATACACAAACATATTCACCAAATGTTTACCACGATGACACTTTCAGTGTTTCAAGACGAGTTTGTGTGTTCGCTCAAACAGTTGAGGAATAGTAGATGATATTTAGATATGAACCATATATTTGAATTGATTTTTAAACTAATGTATAGTAGGAAAGTTACCGTATATTTGAACTAATTTTTATACTAGCGTATAGTAGGAAAATTGTTTAGGATTCTATCATATTCTATATTAATAAAAGAAATCATATACTAATAATAAAAGAATAGTTATTAATGCCATTTATTATTTTCTCATAATTTAAATTTTCTTTTCAAATGCTTTATAAAAGTGACACTTTATATTTTTCATCATTTTTTATTTTTGAAAAGTATTGATATTATTAATAATTTAGGCAATTATTTATTTGATTTCTAATTTTATAGGAGAAATTTAAATTAATTTTCAATAATTTTCGGTTATGATTACTAATAATTAATTGTATTTTCATAATGAAAATCCTACTAAATCATGTTTAATTAATAATTTTTTGAAAATAATTGATTAATGATTATGAATTTTATTATAAAAATTTAATTATTTTTATAACCATGGTTCCCCACCTCTTATAACCTAGTTTTACAATATATATTTCCAAATAAGTGATTAGTTAGAAGATCTAATGATACTTTGGAATCCCTTATTTGTATGATCGATAAAGATACCTATAAAGGTGAACAAACGACAAAACGCTTATATTTTGACATAATAGTTTTAAACAGCCTACACCATCTTAGAAATTAAACATGAAATCATATTTATTCGTTGATATTATATTGTGATATTCTTATTGTAAAATAAAGTTAATATCTATATAGAACTTGCCAAACTATAGACAACATCACTTAAGCACTCCAAGATGACAAGAGAGGAGTCTCGATGTCCCGATATGTTAGCATACTTGCAATATTACGGGCCCCTTTTATTGAAATAGATGAAGCAATAGATTCGAGTTCATCCATTTCTTCTGGTGTTAGCTTGATAAATAAAGCACCTATGTTCTCTTCAAGGTTTTCTATCTTGGTGGTTCCTGGAATTGGCACCACATCATTTCCCTGGTGATGAATCCAAGCCAATGATAGTTGGGCAGGAGTACACCCTTTCTTTTTTGCCATCTCATTGACCCTCTCATACAAGATCTTGTTATACTCAAGATTGTCAGGTTGAAATCTTGGCATACGCTACAAAATTACCATTTTTTTATATGAGAATAAAGTGAGTATAGTAAAAATACAAACAAATTCTTAAAAAGATGGTATATGACATCCTGCGACATGAATACACGTATATTGCATATAATGCAAATACAATATATATATATATATATATATATATATATATATATATATATATATATATATATATATATA
The DNA here is from genome assembly GCF_051521515.1 of Lactuca serriola. NCBI lineage: Eukaryota > Viridiplantae > Streptophyta > Magnoliopsida > Asterales > Asteraceae > Lactuca > Lactuca serriola. Next base: position 112,212,582 of record NC_136409.1, on the reverse strand, counting down.
TATATATATATATATATATATATATAGAGAGAGAGAGAGAGAGAGAAATAATTAGTTCATTGTCATGAATTACGCCATAACAATCCTTTCATTGATATAAAATATTATTTATTTTAAATATTGATTAGATAATCATATAATAAAACCACATTGTCTTAATGACATTTAGCTACAGGTTGCACATTTATTTTTAATTTTTTTATTATATTTAGTTAACTTATATGGACATCTCTCGGTACTATTATTTTTAGTTAAATTAAAAAGATATTATTTCACATTTTTTTAGTTTCTATTTTTGTTTTGTTAAATTGACATTTCCATGTAGCTTTTATGTTTAATATTATTTTTAATTTTTTTCAACTATATAAAGAAATAGTATTTGGATATTTTTTAAATTTATTTGATATTTTGATTTATGTTTATATTTAACATCATATTTAAATTAATATTTAGCTTGGTAATATATTTAAAATAACACACTAGTTTAAATCATTGAAAAATCAAATTAATGAGGTTAATAAAGAACGGATTTTGATATAAGTTAAAAAAAATATGGTTATTGTTAAATAGTTAAAAATTGAATTATTGTTTTTAGAACTTTTAAATAATTTTTGAGTTATTATTTTTTATTTTTTTTTAACTTCTTAATAAATAAATTGTTGGTAAAATTTTAATATTTATTTGACAAATTGATATATGTTTTGTACTTAAATGTTATATTTAAATCAATAAGTGAAATATTATATTGAAAACATAAGAGTTAGTATTAAATTTAAATAATAAATGCGTTTAATATATTAAAAATCAAAGTGTAAAGATAAATAATTTAAGATATAAGTTAAAAAGAAATCTTTAGTGGTTGTCTCTAATTAGTTAAAAGTTGAATAGTTATAGAAGTTTAGTAAATATGATGCAAGTCATTTTATAATAATAGGAAAATATCCACATGTTATACGTATTTAGATTATGTGGTTAAAATTTGATAAATATAGGTTATCATATTTCCGTACTTTATCATCGAAATTAATTATTTAGTAATAAATTTCATTAATATGGTAAATAAAATTGTAATTTTTTTTTTATTATAATGATAAAAATAATGTATATTTGGATCACATCACACAATGGCCTCTATCGCTCGTCAGTTGGACTGAATATAATTCTTGATTTAAAATTAACTTTTCAATTATTGTTTTGTTAATTAATTCAAAATATATTTATTTGATTTTTTTATTTCAAGACTTTTACATATGACTTGTGTATGAATAAAAGTAAATATAATTCTTGATTTAATATTTATTTTTACCATTTATTATGATTAAATAACATAAAACATACTTATTTGACTATTTATTAATTTCATTCATGATGATTTTTTAAAATGTCAACCATTAGTAATGTAATATAATCTACAATTTTATTGTACTATCCGTTATTGTATATATATATATATATATATATATATATATATATATATATATATATATATATATATATATATATATATATATATATATTTACTAAAAAAAATGTTGATGGCCATCCATATAAAAGGTTTTAAGATCATAGATCTTAATTCATTATAAAACCGTCTATTATTAATTATTATTGTTAAAACTAATTTGAAAATTTATAACTTTATTTATAGGTAAAAGATTTTTTTTTGTATTAATTCACATTAATTAAATAATTTAGAGATTTTATTATAAACATTTAAAAATAATCAAAGTTTCCATTTAATATAATGCTATAAAGTTGACATCTTTTATTATACATAATATAATAAATAATTGATTCAGTTTTGAGATAAATTTGCAAAACTGTCTATGTGGTATTTATTTTTTTTGAGTTGGCCAAACATCCACTTTTTTTAGTTTGAAGGTCTTTTGGAATAGTTTGTTTATGAGTTAGTCCATGATAAACTTAAAAGGACTAATCTACCATTCTAATTTGTTTTCCTATTTTCTTAAACATATTTCTCTTTTATTGAAAATTTTAGTAGTAAAAACAAATAAAGAGACCTCTCTCCCTCACACACACCTAGCGTCTGCTTTCTTTAATCTTCATAATCTTCATTGATAGAACTAAAAAAAATCCAAAATCAAACAAGAATATATGGCATAACAAATTCGTTCATCCTTAAACGACGGCTACTAGAGGATGGTGGCTGCGATTTCTAATGGTGCTTCTTGTTCAAGGTAAGAAACTTAATCGCTTTCTTGTTGTCCTTCTTTTGTCTAGAAATCACCACCACCGAGATGGTGGCTGCCGCCACCGGCCACCACTAATCGAAAATCAGCACCAAGACATTAGTAGTAGGCAGTGATGATTTGGAAATCTTTCCCCAATCCTTTTGTTTCCTTGGGTGTTGTTTGGGTGTAAGAAATAGACCCTAAGCGAAAGGAGTTTTTAATAACATAAATTAGAGGGCGTTTGAGATTAGTTTTTAGCTTCAAAATTTCTTTATACAAAAGAATTTTTGTAAAAGAAGTTTTTTAAATTTTGTTTGAATTAGCTTTTGAGGGGCAAAAATGACATTTAATGTTGTTGAGTAGGGAGTGTATTTAATGATTGGTAAGTTTAAGGGTATTAATATAATTTACTTTCCATTTGTTTGAAAAGTTACAAAAAGTCACGTTTGACTTTGACAAAAGTTACTTCAAAATATCTTTTATAACTTTCCAAATAACTTTTATATTTTTTTGATTTTTCCTAAAAGTAAAAAGTCTAAAAGTTATTTAAAAACCAATGCCAAACACCCTCTTAACCATCATCTTTCACTGCATTCATTTTTTTGTAAGATTGGAAATGGGTAGGCGATGCAGATTAATGCGAAGCAGTTTTTGACTGCATGATTTTTTTATTTGTTATGCAGTTCAATGGCATGATAGAAATTCTGATTTTGTTTGGATTCAATGGAGTTGAAGTTCGGTTTGGCTGAATGAGACTAGAAAGAAGATGAAGGATGATCGACTGATGTTTCAATGAATGGTTGGTTATACTACTTCGATTTTTGTGATGCTTCGTTCCTGATTTGTTTTGATAATGTTATGAACGAAATTGGATTCTATATGCTTTGATCCCTTTCCATCTTTTATCTGATTCGATAGGGAGATGTTAGATCAAAGTATTTTTTTAACTTTTGAGCTTTGAACACAACCTTGGATATGAATGAGATTAGAAAGAAGATGAAGGATGACAGAACACATACATAATGGAGATGTGTATGTGTATGTGGTGAAGATGAAAAAGCACACATAATTTTGAGTCTTGATTTGTTTAGAACATACATGGATTTAAGATTTGTTTATCCAATAGGTTTTTTTTTTTTTTTTTTCATTTTCATGTTCAGACAAAAACATCCAGAAAACCAAAAAACTTTGATCATCTTCATCACGTTGATGTTCGGGATCTACCTTTTCATTAGTGTTCTAGAGCCTAAAAATTATGTTCTTCAGAAGCTTGAACATCAATGGCATAACAAAGAGAGATTGGTTTTGTGTGTATCTTTTAAAACTAAACCTTTAATTTTTGTGTGAGAGAGAGAGAGAGAGAGAGAGAGAGAGAGAGAGAGAGAGAGAGAGAGAGAGAGAGAGAGAGAGAGAGAGAGAGAGAGAGAGAGAGAGAGAGAGAGAGAGAGAGAGAGAGAGAGAGAGAGAGAGAGAGAGAGAGAGAGAGAGAGAGAGAGAGAGAGATATGTGTGGATCCTTTTCTAGTGTTTAGTTTGTTAAAATATTAAAATAGATATAAAAAAATGTAAAAACAAAAATAAAAAGATATAATACTCATTTTAGTTTTGGAATGGGCCATTTCTCTAAACCTAAGAAAAAAATGCATGCCACACAAAGACCATTTTTGCCCGTTTTTATATCATGCCACTTTGGGGGAAACAAAGAGATACCAACAAACCTTACGGATGTCACTATCTTCCAACTTCTCCATCAACTTCGGACCAGATGAGAGGAACCCCCGTCCAAGGGGACTGTATGCAACAATTCCGATCCCAAGTTCTCTGGTAGAGTATGATATACATAATTACGAACATTGGATTTTTGGATACTTCATTAATGATAAAATTACAAAAAGAAAAAGGAAAACGAAGCATGCGGAAAAGAATAGATGGGATAGCGAACCTGCAAGTAGGAATGATTTCTTCTTCAACATCTCTTGACCACAACGACCATTCTAGTTGTATGGCTGTTAATGGGTACACAACATGAGCTCTTCTGATTGTTGATGCTGATGCTTCCGATAATCCGATATATTTGATTTTTCCTTCTTCCACTAGCTTCTTTAGTTCTCCCATCTAACAACCAAATAAAATATTTGAGGAGATTAATAGGAATTCCAGTTATGATTTTTAACGGAAGATTGCTGTTTGAATATTTTTATCTTTTTGCAGAATATAAACATCTGCCTTCGGTTTAACGTTTCCTCCAGTTATTACAATATGTTTGCGATTTTATATTCTAACCTAAATTGCAAGCTCAAACATGTAAAATTAATGCAAAAACTGGAAAAGATGAATACATGATAACTTTCAAGACTTCGGAAATATATATGAAATATTAAAACAAGGATCGTGTAAAGTGGAGGAATTAAAGACCGTGATTTCGATAGGCAAACGACTGTCAATCCTGTGCTGATAATAAAGATCAATGCAATCCACACCAAGTCGCTGCAAGCTCGCTTCACATGCAGCCCTTACGTAGGGGATCTCCACGTATCACCATCGCATCACCTTCGTATTTAATTCCAAATTTGGTACCCAGCTCCACATTCTCCCTCACACCTCCCTTCAAAGCCTGTATATATATTGTTTAATAATCAATAAACGTAAGTAATAAAAGCACCAAAATAAATTCACTGATTAATTACAAAGATGAAAAGATCCCATGCCACCTTGCCGAGAAGTATCTCGTTGGTTTTAGGGCCGTAGAAGTCTGAGGTGTCGAGAAAAGTAACCCCAGATTTAATGGCATGGTGGATGAGTTTGATCATTTCAGGTTCTGGTTTCGGGGCTCCATAGAAAGCCGACATACCATTACAACCCAAACCCTGAGCAGATACCTCTAAACCCTGTGAACCTAGTTTGATTCTTCGAACTCCTGTCATTCTTGATATTTTTTGTTCTATTACGTATACGATATAGATGAAGGAAACGCCTCATGGGTTTGTTCTTAAATAGGGACCGAGAAGTGATATGGTGAGAATCCCACGACGAAGAGTCTCTGGTCGAACCATGATGGACGTGACAGTTACCTACTTAGTAGATGCCTGGTATTAATATTATAAAATAAAAGGGTTTCTTAAATAAAAAAAAAGCTCCCAATATTCAGCCCCTCCCCTATCCATTTAATATCGAAAAAACATTATAAATGGTCTCTGTGTTTTTTCAGATTCTGAAGTTTAGTTCCGTAGTTTAAAAATCTCATAAATGGTCCCTATACTTTCAAAACTTTTGACAGATGGTCCTTATTGATAATTCCGTTAACTTTTGTCCGTTAAGTGAGAGGCATTTTCGTCATTTCACACCACAGGGACCATTTATGATCTTTTCAGTTATTTTTTTAAAAAAGAAAAAACTAAATATAATTATTTAATATATAAAATATCTTTCTCTCTCTCTCTCTCTCTCTCTCTCTCTCTCTCTCTCTCTCTCTCTCTACACATATACATAAATGGAGAGTTTACGTCTTAGTTGTGTTGTTCAGCACTTTGGACATGCGTAACTATAGGGTTGGCAAGAAACTGGAGCATCGAGCAATACAAAGACATTGAAATTTCTAAACCTTTGAACACGTAATCCAAACATGGATTCCGGCCACCAGAGAGATTGGTCGGTAATCTATTGTTATAGAAGTCATTTACAGGCTTTGAGAATTGGGAATGAAGGTCCTAATCAATGGTTTGGTCTAGACTTTCACTATAATAGGATATTTTGGTTAAATATCCATTTTTGGTTGTTTATGTATTAGTTTACGACCCTAATAGAGTTTACGACCGTAAGCCAGTTTACGCCAGTAAACCCAAAGGCCGGCCCAGGTCTGTTATAAATAGGGGTGTGCTAGGTCGTTTAATGGTTGTTGATGCCTCAGAGTCTCGGCTGCTATTCCACAAGTTGTACCAGACGTTTTTGCTAATAGAAGCGTGTGCAAGCTTGTTTATATTCTTGTTTCTACTTTGTTTCTGATTGTTAATGATTGTGTTTACTATTTGATCACTGGTAAGATCCGTTTCAGGACCTTACAATTGCTATCAGAGCAAAACCGGTGTCAAAGCGGAATACAATCGAGTTTTTGACTGTTTACAATTGAAATTGGTTTCTACTACGAAAGGGTTTCAATATTAATTCAGAAATCACAGTTTTCTCGAACTTCTAGGAGTTCACGACCCAAGCTTACGGCCGTAAATTGTGATTACGGCCGCAAACTCTTATTTGTTCTTGAACTGTAAGCTTGGTTCTTAATTCATAAATAGAGCATCTTCAACAACCGTACTCATCAACTGTAAATTCTTTTACGACCGTAAACTCCGACCGTAAACCGAGTTTACGGTCGTAAACCATTCCTGACCGTAAACTGTTAATTGACCATAACTAATATTTTTTAATAAATAATCTAATTTCTAATTAATATTAAATGGAGTCACAAAGTCAAACTCACCACCACGAGTTGGATTCTGTAATAGGCACAACTACTCGAATTCCAAGACTGTTGTCCGCTGAAGGATTTCCAGAATGGAAGTATAGGATTGAGAAGTACATCAAAATGAAGGACTTCAAAATCTGGAGAAGTATCATAAAAAATCCTGTCAGAATAACCACCACTATTATAGGACAAGTGGTTGATAAAACGGTTGAAAATTACACCGATGAGGACTTTGAAAAGGTGGAGGAGCAGGAAAGGGCTTGGGCCACTCTGACTATGGCCCTGTCCCCTGATATTGCTCAAGGTTTTAGGGAGTACACTTCTGCTAAGGCTTTGTGGGAAGCCCTCATTGAGGTATATGAAGGGAATGAAGACATGAAGGAGAGTCGCCAAGATATGTTGCGACAACGGTTTAACATGTTCAACTATATTCCTGGAGAAACTCTTGAGGCACAACTGCAGCGATTTACTACTCTTACCAGTGAGATGAATGTGGTCAGGATCTTTTATACCAAGTCTGAAATAAACAAGAAGCTACTGAATGGTCTCCCAAAGTCATGGGACATGAATGTAGTTGTTATCAAGAAAACTAAGGATCTCAGCCGGCTCTCTCTTGCTAAAACGATGGCGGTCATCAAGGCCTGTGATATTGATGACAAACAGCAGGAGATAAATCACGTGAATTCATACTCAGCTGCAAACCTTGGGATCTCTTCTAACAATGCTCTTTACTCTTTCACCTTTCCTTCTACAGGTCAACCCTTTGCTGCTCAGCAAGCTCAAGTTCAGTCTTTTTCCACTCCATCAGCTACTTCACTTCCTGTTGCATCAGCCATGCCATTCTCATAGAATCAGTCGTTCGTTGCTACTCAAGCTGCTTCTTCCTATAATGTGGCTTCCTCATCAAACGAAAAGGAGGGTGATGAAAATCTTGCTCTTACTACAAGGCTTGTTAACTGCTACAATGCACTTGTAGCTGGAGATCTTCCACCCCAATTGTCATTTGCTGATCTCGATCAAATTCATCCTGAAGACGTAGAAGAAATGGATATCACATGGCAAATTGCCATGGCAGTTTTCAGCGCAAAACAATTTGCAAAGAAGACCGGGAAGAACAACTGGGGGATGAGTGCTGACAAGAAGGTAGGGTTCTGCAAGGGAAAGCTACCATGTTTCAACTGCCACGAGCCAGATCACTTTGCTCATGAGTGCCCGAAGCCAGACAGAAGATTAAACAATGATCGGACAATAGTTGCAATAAGAAACAATCAGAGTGGTGCACAAGTCAACAGTGAGAAGGCGATGGTTGCGCAATCCTTTGACTGGGAGGATCAGATGCAGGCCCTGAACATATCAGGACCTGAAAATGCTCATTTGGCTCAGGTTGGTTGTGACATCCCCAATTTCTTGGCCAGAAAAGACCGATTTGTTTATGATTTGTTTTATAAATCAGAGTGATCGTTTAAAGAAAAAACGGTTGCGGAATTTGTTCCAAAAACAAAATATGATAAGAGTTTATCAAAGCATTTCTTTAAAGAAATGTATTTTCACTATATAAGAAAATCTCGGGATGTCATGTTCATTATAGACCAAAAGCATAAACAGAACAAAATAGAGCTTACAATAGTTATTTATAACTACTGATCTATAATCCAAAATCTCTCGTCAAGTCCATCAACTTATACCCTGGTGCCATTACCTGTAATGCAAAGAAAACTGAGTGGGTAAGGATTGGGAGCCTGGTGAGCATATAGGGTTTTCAACCCACAATAATACATTTATTATATTCAATTATCAAACAATCAACCCAATTACTCATCCCCATTATCCTTTTTATTTCTTAAGGTTTTACCCTAAGAATCAACTATCCTTTATCCATTCGTTCCTAAGGATTTTCCTAAGGAATCGGCACGAATTCCATTGCTGCCAAAATTTATCTATCAGGTACTAAAGTCATAGCTATCAGGCGCTAACTCCATAGTCACCAAGTTCACTTAACAACAGGCGCTAACTCCATAGTCACCAAGGTTTATACAATAGGCGCTAACTCCATAGTCACCAAGGTTTATCTAACAGTAAGCACTAACTCCATAGTCACCAAGGTTTATACAATAGGCCCTAACTCCATAGTCGCCAAGGCTTATACAATAGGTGCTAACTCCATAGTCGCCAAGGCTTATACAATAGGTACTAACTCCATAGTCACCAAGGTTTATCTAACAGTAGGCGCTAACTCCATAGTCACCAAGGGTTATCTAACAGTAGGCGCTAACTCCATAGTCACCAAGGTTTATACATTAGGCGCTAACTCCATAGTCACCAACTATCTCATCTACCCATGTTCTACCCAACATTTTCGTAGATACAATTACTTACACAGTTTAAATCATTTAACACCTGTATAAAACATCAATTCTATGCCCATCTCAAATAGACAAATAATATATAAACACATAGCACGTATTTCATAGCAAATACTTCGTATTTATGTGTTAGAAGAAAGTGATCACATAGTCACTCAAAACATATACTTAATACATTTAAACAATACTTGTATTAAAATCGTGTTATGAGAGGGACTATACACTCACACATATAAACAACTTTATATTATACACATATCACGTATTTCATAGCAAATACTTAATATTTATGTGTAAGTTGAAAGTGGCCACACACTCACTTGATCAGAAGATGATCGGACAGCACTACGACTTGCAGAAGTAGTATTCTTCGGTAGATCTGGAAGATCTTCACACAGCGGGTTTCTCGCGGGCAGAGCTTCGGCTCAGAAACTCTTTTTCTTATCGGGATCTTCAGGCTTCGGGGCTTGCTTCGGGTCTCGGGGTTGATACTGAGGCTTCGAGGGTACTTCTTTGCACGTAAATCGAGGTAATATGGGTGAGAGATGAGAGAATGACCAACCAAACTTGGCTGACCTTTTAATTCTATTTATAGGGCAAAAATTGGCCCTTGCCACGTCATGGCACCTTTTTCCACGTCGTGGGCTTCGTCGTCACTGCATGTGTCATCGCAAGTTGCATCTGGGGGACTCCCGGAGGTGTCAGAAGACTGGCCATGTCGTGGCACTGCTTGCCACGTCGTGGTATCTGATAGATTTGGGTTTTCGCGCCCCGAACTTTAGAAATTCTTAACTTTTGAATACGAACTCCGTTTTCGACATTCTTTATATCGACGCGAAGGTGAGATTATGCTCTACAACTCTCGTTTCGACTCCATTGGCTAATTTTTACTTTATTTTTAATATATTATAATTATATTACTTATATATTATTTTTAGTAGGCCGGGACAAGAAAACTCTGTTATAAACTCATAACTCCTTCGTCTGACGTCCGTTTTTGTACGTCTTTCCGTCGTTGTACTACTATCGATGAGATCTTCAATTCTCATTTAGATTGTTTTGGATAAATGTCGCTCTAACGTAAATTCGCTATTTACGTCACGATGTGTCGTGCCGGTTCTGTCGCGAAACTTCGACAGGTCATAACTTCTTCGCTATAACTCAGATTTCGATGTTCTTTATATATACGGAAACCTCGTAACATAAACTACATCTTAGTTAAGATTACTCCTTCTAAATAATCTTTCCCAAAAAAGTCATTTTTGACGCTTATTCTCTCTAAATTGACTAGCCATGATCTACGGGCGTTACAATTATCTCCCCTTAGGATGATTACGTCTCGGAGTCATCAACGAAATTGGATTCGTATACTGACTCCATAAGGTATCTCTCCATCCTAAGTAATAACCTTGATGCTCAATCCTGCATCTACTCTTTGTACTATGTTGGACTTTCAATCATAACCTTCGAGTTACAAAATAAATCCTTTTAGAGGACTCCTTCTTCTTAGGATAAGTACATTCCCTTATCTATTGTAACAGACCGATGGGTCGTGTTCTAATGACCTCTCATCTTATGATGCAACGTTTTGACTCAAGTCTCTTAGAGTCAAATTCCAAAATGGAATATACATTCCTGCATATTCTAATGTGATATGATCACATTTTAGCATGTAGCATTTCAATCTTCTGACTTAAGTCAAATGCTACATCGAACTCGGTTCTCGGAACCACGTAACAAACTCATCGTAGTCGGACTTAATTCGATATGACCACTAGGGTCGGAATAACAACCATCTTACCAGCCATTATCGAAACAATGGTAATGATATACTCGAATAAAACATAATCAATTACAAGCTGCTTGGTAACCTTGTGACTTTCCCTGATCCAAGCGTGAGCCCTGTGCTTCTAGTAGTATAGATCTCTACTACTATTCACACCTACTCATACTCGTCCCAAGTATTGTTTCGCAGTCCCCAAGTCCTAAAATCACAAAACAATTTAACATATACGAACGTGTCCAATTAATCATAAAAATTTTCCTAGACTCTACTAGGACTTCTTCCGTGCGCATCTTCTATCATCAATCATGCTTCAACTCGATTGGTGATGGAAATTCCAGATTATGGGACGACTTCAAGAATTACACCAATCATTCCATCATCCTACCAATCGAAGGTGTACTTTAGACGTACTGTACTCCTCTAAACGTTCCGTTATTTGATCAAACATATACTAAAGGCAAGACACCACTCTTACGATATCTTCCGATAGGTGTCATTCACTATCATAAGCCTTTCATTTCCTCCATTTAATCAATTCTCTACGAGTCTTCACCATAACGTTTTGTACATCCAAGCAGACGTTCGGTGCACCGGGCAAGAATTTAAGATAAGAAAGCTTTATTTACAATAGACGTATAAATCTCCTTATTACTCTGAAACGTTTACATGCTAGTTCTAATATCGTATCAAACGCTTAGAATCCTAAACACATAAGGTCTCCAGATCCAGTCGGCAACAGACCATAGATCCGAACAAATAAGAGCATATATGGAAAACATATAACATTTAGCACCTAAAAGAATTTTAGGCATCATTCCTAAAATATACTAGTGCTCGTGTCTTAAAATATGGTAGAAACTCATCTCACAATCATCACTTAGCATTCTAAGTTTAAGTCCAGAAATCCTACAAATTCCTAGTTCGCTTAAACTAATGCTCTGATACCAACTGTGACATCCTCAATTTATCGACCAGAAAAGACCGATTTGTTTATGCATTGTTTTATAAATCAGAGTGATCGTTTAAAGAAAATAGTTGCGGAATTTGTTCCAAAAACAAAATATGATAAGGGTTTATCAAAGCATTTCTTTAAAGAAATGTATTTTCATTATATAACAAAATCTCGGGATGTCATGTTCAATACAGACCAAAAGCATAAACAGAACAAAATAGACCTTACAACAATTATTTATAACTATTGATCTATAATCCAAAATCTCTCGTCAAGTCCATCAACTTATAACCTTGTGCCATTACCAGTAATGCAAAGAAAACTGAGTGGGTCAGGCTTGGGAGCCTGGTGAGCATATAGGGTTTTCAACCCACAATAATACATTTATTATATTCAATTATCAAACAATCAACCCAATTACTCATCCCCATTATCCTCTTTATTTCTTAAGGTTTTACCCTAAGAATCAACTATCCTTTATCCATTTGTTCCTAAGGATTTACCTAAGGAATCAGCACGAATTCCATTGCTGCCAAAATTTATCTATCAGGTACTAAATCCATAGCTATCAGGCGCTAACTCCATAGTCACCAAGGTTCACTTCACAATAGGCGCTAACTCCATAGTCACCAAGGTTTATACAATAGGCGCTAACTCCATAGTCACAAAGGTTTATCTAACAGTAGGCGCTAACTCCATAGTCACCAAGGTTTATCTAACAGTAAGCACTAACTCCATAGTTACCAAGGTTTATACAATAGGCGCTAACTCCATAGTCGCCAAGGCTTATACAATAGGCACTAACTCCATAGTCGCCAAGGCTTATACAATAGGTGCTAACTCCATAGTCACCAAGGTTTATCTAACAGTAGGCGCTAACTCCATAGTCACCAAGGTTTATACATTAGGCGCTAACTCCATAGTCACCAACTATCCCATCTACCCATGTTCTACCCAACATTTTCGTAGATACAATTACTTACACAATTTAAATCATTTAACACCTGTATAAAACATCAATTCTATGCCCATCTCAAATAGACAAACAATATATAAACACATAGCACGTATTTCATAGCAAATACTTCGTATTTATGTATTAGAAGAAAGTGATCACATACTCACCCAAAACATATACTTAATACATTCAAACAATACTTGTATTAAAATCGTGTTATGAGAGGGACTATACACTCACACATATAAACAACTTTATATTATACACATAGCACGTATTTCATAGCAAATACTTAATATTTATGTGTAAGATGAAAGTGGCCACACACTCACTTGATCAGAAGATGATCGGACAGCACTACGACTTGCAGAAGTAGTATTCTTCGGTAGATCTGGAAGATCTTCACACAGCGGGTTTCTCGCGGGCAGAGCTTCGGCTCAGAAACTCTTTTTCTTCTCGGGATCTTCAGGCTTCGGGACTTGCTTCGGGTCTCGGGGTTGATACTGAGGCTTCGAGGGTACTTCTTTGCATGTAAATCAAGGTAATATGGGTGAGAGATGAGAGAATGAGCAACCAAATTTGGCTGACCTTTTAAATCTATTTATAGGGCAAAATTGGCCCTTGCCACGTCATGGCACCTTTTTCCATGTCGTGGGATTCGTCGTCACTGCATGTGTCATCGCAAGTTGCATCTGGGGGACTCCCAGAGGTGTCAGAAGACTGGCTACGTCGTGGCACTGCTTGCCACGTCGTGGTATCTGATAGATTTGAGTTTTCGCGCCCCGAACTTTAGAAATTCTTAACTTTCGAATACGAACTCCGTTTTCGACATTCTTTATATCGACGCGAAGGTGAGATTATGCTCTACAACTCTCGTTTAGACTCCATTGGATGATTTTGACTTTATTTTTTATATATTATAATTATCTTACTTATATATTATTTTTAGTAGGCCGGGATAGGAAAACTCTGTCATAAACTCATAACTCCTTCGTCTGACGTTCGTTTTCGTCCGTCTTTCCGTCGTTGCACTACTATCGATGAGATCTTCAATTATCATTTAGATTTTTTTGGATAAATATCGCTCTAACATAAATTCACTATTTACGTCGCGCTGTGTCGTGTCGGTTCTGTCGCGAAACTTCGACAGGTCATAACTTCTTCGTTATAACCCGGTTTTCGACGTTCTTTATGTATCCGGAAACCTCGTAACATAAACTACATCTTAGTTAAGATTACCCCTTCTAAATAATCTTTCCCAGAAAGTCATTTTTGACGCTTATCGTCTCTAAATTAACTAGCCCTGATCTACGGGCGTTACATTAGTGATGATGCTCCCGCTGAGATTGTTGCAGCTGAAGATCAAATGATGGAGCTGCAGTTTGCATTGATTGCATCCTCTTATCCTGAACCGAAGAAAAGGAATGTAAGTCTACCCTCATGCTCTCATGCTTGTATTGATTATGTTAAAATTCTCCGTGAGGAAATTTAAACACTACGTAGTGAAGTAGAGGACCTTAGGTATGAGGGTTACCAACTTAGAAAAGGATAAAAACCTCTTAAGGCCCAATTAGAATCTAAAATAAAGGACTTTAGAAGACTTCAGGAGGACTATAGTAATAAATTTGAGAATTATGACTACATAAAGAGACAGAACACTGAGTTATTGACTAAAATTGAAACATTAAAGGGCAAATTTGAAATTGCTGATTTTGATTTTCGAAAATTTGAGGTATCAAGTCAGGTAGTTGCCAATATGATCGATCACTGCATGCAATTTAAACATAATCAGTCAAAGGGTCTAGGATATAATTGTTGGGTTTTGAGCATTCTAACACTCCTAAGTGTACATGCAACCCTAAATACCTTGGATCTATGTTTTCTCTATTATACATGCAAATATGAACATCCAAGGTATTATCCTAATCTAGCATACAAAAACAATGAATATAACAAGATAGAATACAAACCTCTTTGATGTAGAATGTCTTCATGAATCTTGAGTGCCTAGTGCCTCAAATGTGACACCTCAAATGGTTCACACAACACCAAACACACATGGAATAACTTGAGAGAATTCTATATAGTTAGGGTTACACCATGTAAACCCTAATTGACATGGCCTTTCATTTCCATGATCCATGGGTACAAAAACACCATGAAGCATCATATGGGTTTTAGCCCAACTAGATAATCCATGGAGCATTAACCCACTATATAAGTATGGATGATTTGCACAATCAACCCATATATTTAATTAGTCTTCTTTTGATCACTTAATTAATCCTAGATTAATTCTTGATAAATACTAATTAAATAATCTTATTATTCTTATTATTAATATACTAGAACTTATAATATATTAATAACCATAAGTGTCTTATTTCTCTCATTTAGTCTATCCGAGTGCATGATGCCATGCAACCCAAATGGACCATGCCGGGTCGGGTCAAGTCTCACTAATTATAGTTATGGACTTAGACATTAATCCAACAGTCTCCCAATTGGATAAGTCTAGAACTATTATTGCGTATGACTTCAGGAATCGATCAGCAATCGTAGCTCTCAAATGCTTCTGTCGAACTCTGACCTTGTAGATGAACTCTGACCTTTGTCAATGACTTGTCCATTAGATAAGGGATCATATATTCCTCCATTCTAGATATCATATGGACTGAGACATGGATTATAATCATTCTCTCTGTCCATTTTTTGTTTCCCGATTTCCGATTTATGACGACTGACTAATTGAACAAATCAAATCAGTCCTGGCCCGGCCGAGCACTTCCAGTTGTCGTCATCAAATCATCGAGGGGCCCACATATATCGCTTTTATCCCGAAGGTAAAAGGAATGGATAAACTTTGACTCATATGGCTTGTTCTACTACTTGTTGAATCATACAAAAAGGCATGTTTTATAACACCGAGTTACCAATTGCGTTTTCGTGCAATCAATGTACAACCAACTCATAGTAACAACTCATATCTCTAGGTTTGAAGAATATAAGATATTATCGTCTCATGATCACTCGTGATAAAATCCATGAAGTGATTCCAATGAGCGCAGGTTGAATCGAATACTCAGAACTTATGAGCACTCATGAGTGTTGTAGCCCTTTGTCCAACATCTTAGACCTCTACAAGCCAACCCATGACAGTCTTGATTCATATCTACTTCCAACATATGAACGACTGTGGATGGTTTGAATAACTTATTCATTCTGGAAGAATAACCTAGTTTATTCTGGAAGTCAAAACATGCAAAATGAAACACAAGAATAATTGAATCCAATATGGTATCAAAACCTATGAACATAAATAAAACACCTTTTATTTATCACCATATGATTACACATTATTCATTGTATACTTTTTCAGCCATCAACTTTATTCTTGAATTTAAAACAATAGTTGTCCCATGCTCCAAGCATGTACACTATGTTTTCTAAACACTAGTCATGTCATACACCAAGTATGCATACTATTTTTGTCTATGATCTTTACTTTGTGAAATAGATCAATTGAACATAACTCCAATGATCCTCTTTTCACAGTCCTAAATCCTTACTGAAAACGCAAGAATTCCAAATTCATGCCATTTACTGAAATCAGTTAGATTCTAAACTTATATGCGTTGATCCTCTTGTAATGATTATGCACAAAGTCAGAAAGACTTGACAGAAGATAAGCTCCTTGGAAACATCCTTCTTGCATTAAGTTTCCTAATCTTACATAGATTGAATAATTTCTAACTTTGAAACATTTCCATATTCCATTTTGACTATCACTTCTGAACAAGAGTTGCCCCCTTACAGATTATGTCAATATGGTCCTTACTGAATTATCACTATACTTCCAACTGTCCTTAAGCACCCAATCTTTGGTAAACCTTAGATTGTCCTCGACAATTGATTAATCCTTTTAGTCATTTCCAATTCTAGACCTTTTCCCTTCTTAATACCGCAGGCATTTGGAAGATTTTAGAATGGATGAATATAGCACATGTAATCGATCCTATATCCGAAGCATATGCGACACGATTCATGATGTCTCACATAAAGACTAAACCATTCTTTTGCTATACTAGTTCGATTTCTATTTGCCAAGTTCTCATAATTCAGATTATGAAAAGGGATGCCGTAATCATAATCGAATTTTAGAGCGCAAATAATGGACAAATATACATAATTTCCTTATGTTGAGCCATTCCAACATGAAATTCATATATATATATATATATATATATATATATATATATATATATATATATCCTTGACTAAATGATTAAAACCTCACGATCTAAGCTTATAGATTTGAGATGAAGTACAATTTCCTCTCCCTTAATTATAGCAAAACAACCTTTTCCCAATTGAAACCTTTTGTTTTCTATAATTAACATTGCTAACTTGCAACACTTATCATAATTATGATGCTCCCACTAACGTGATGATTATTAGCATAACACTTATGCTCCCACTAGCTTTGACATGTACTCAGAAATCAGCTGACTTTCTTACCAATGTTCAGTTTTCTGATACTATATTGTTTTGATAAAACTTTATCAAAATCATACACCTTCTCTTAGATAGCTCATGGGTGTGTCTAAACAATTTCAAGAACTATGAAAAGGAATGCCGTAATCATAGTCTTGATTGTTTTGACCTTTGTTACTTCTCACAAGTCCAAGTTAGTGTGCCGGTAAACCACACACGCTCCACTAACGACTTTGAGAATGCAAATCTCACAATTGCTATCTAGCTAAAATCTACTTAGTGAAAGTGTTTCCTCACCATCATTTTCATGAATCGGAGAGAAACCTTATGACACTTAGATTTTTATAGTGTATGAGTTCCTACCCATATGAATTTTTCAAAACCATAATCATAAGACAAGGATAATGACAAATCCACAACCATATGGATTGAACTCAATCTTATTTTCTTGCCACCTAGCAGCTGAAGGGCCTGCCATTGCTTCCAAGTTGTTATGCAACCAATTGAGAACTCTAAGAACTCATGTGCAAAGCCAACTTTAATTGGAATGGCCACAGAATATGTCAACACGATAGGTTATGAACCTTAAGTCATGTGCTAGTGAAGAACTTTAGGTTTTATTCTTGATTAGTTCTTGAGACTTTCAAGACTTTTAAGACTCCCACTATCCTCTTGACATATAAGACTTTCTTGTCAAACATCCAAGAGATAGTGTGGAATCTAATCAAGACAAACACTTCACACAATTGGCCTTAGTTGGTCTTTGTTTTACCCAAAACATCACAACTTACCAATTTCAAATGTACAAGAGTAGAAAACTTTTACTCTTACATTTGACAAGTGTTTTAAACCTTCTTTAAGACATGTCACTCAAGTTACAATCTTAGAGTATAACTCTGAAAATTGTTTTTGGAACGAAGTGTGAATCATCTTCTTGATTTAACCACTTTAACAACTTGAATGATTCCTAGTTCCGGTCCAATTGAAACTTGGGTGATGAGAATCTTTCCTTATTTGGTAAATTTAGACATTACCACAAATGAAAGAATCAATTTCATATTTCCACTCTTGCTATTAATGGAATCATATAAGCAACAATTTTCCTCAAATGCCATTGTAAGGATATTCTAAAATAAATAAAATCAAAATTTTTCCTTTTATTTTAAAACTTTGTGGAAAAACTTATCCTTACAATCCATATGGAAACTTGTTGTTATCTATTCCTAAGCAATATCTCATAACTCCTAAGAAGTAGCTCAAGAATCCGATCTTCAAACTACGCGATAGAAATCCATCTACACGATCTGATTCAGAATATTCTTTCTTTAAGTTTCTTCACTTTTCTTTGATTCTTAAAACATCACCATGTGACCCAGTCACATCATGTATCAAGAATCTCAGAATAGAAACTTAGCAGAGTTAGATAGTGGACTTTACCTGAAGTAGAGTCAAACTTATTGACTTTAACATCCTTAGGTAAATTTGGTAGCTTCGCAACTAATGACCCTTCCTTTGGCAATATAAACATATGGATGCTTTGGTAATGAAACATGGGGCTATCATAGACTTAGCCTTTCTCTTTGCCATTTGGTCAACCGAGTTGACTATGGTCGATCCCTTTTCATTGGGAAGAGAATGCTTTTTCTGGATTTCCAGTTTCCATTGTCAATGTCCAAAAAGTTCTAGGAAGTTGATCTTAGCAAATAGATAAGATCATTAAGGGTCTTTTCATAGTCTGTTTCATAGGAGTCCCAAAGGAACTCACTATGTGACTTAGAAAGTGATTGTACCACCAACTTTCTCAAGACTTTGACACCCAACTCTCCCGGCTTGTCAATATGTGACTTCATCTCCAAGATGTGATCACACCTAGACCTTGCCTTGCCAATAGGGCTTGAGTGACCTTAAACTTTTCAAGAACTTATGGGTTAGGGAGAATAATTGGAGGAGGTGAAAGAAGTATGATTTCCATGGGACATCATCTTCATTTAGGAAAGCTTGTTTCAAGAGATTTGGGAAGATCATAAATGTCTAAACCATACATCTTTTGAGAGATAATCAAGATATTTGATCTAAAGTACTTAATATGACAACCAATATGAAATATTAAGGCTAGGACCCAACAACCTATTTTATAACTTAGAAGAGGGATGCCGTAATCCAAGCTATAAAATATTTGAAGGTAGGTGAATGACGATTCACCAATTTCCACCAAGATAAACGAAATGTATTATTAAGTTTTAATTGGATTTGAAACTCCTAGATCTTTTAGATTCATTGAACTATTCAATGGCATGTTTCAATCTCGAGTGTTCCCTTTAGGTTTTGTGACTGGGATGCCGAGGATCACAAAACAAGGTGTGAAGTAACCATGCAAATTACTTGGTACCCTTAAGTGTGTACCCCTCAATCGATGTGCCGGTTAACCACACACGCTCCATCGATACTATGATAAACATTAAGTTACCCTTTGCCCAGCTTGTTAAATACGTGTTAGTGTGCCGGTTAACCACACACGCTCCTCTAACCGACTTAAACAAAGTGAAAAGTGTAATTTCATGGATTAGCACCTTATTCACATTTTCCTATGTAACTAAGATTGGGTATGTATAAAAGGTTTAGTTACTTAGTATTTATCATTAATACTTTTAATGAAGGGAGAATTCTAGTCCTTGTCCTACCCGTTCGGCTAACGACCCTCCACCGGTCAAGGAAGCCGTGGGTGAGAGTGGACACCCATTAAACTGCCATTTTATAGGCAGTAACCTTATACCCCCCTTATAGACCGGCTTCGTGAATGAGGCCTACTAACGGTAAGACTGACTTTACTCTTATACATATATATATATATAAATATTATTAACTTATAATATTATAAAGTATAGGGGTTGAATTTTAACTTTTAAAATTCTAAGGGCTAACTTGGAATTAAAGTATTCATAAGAGAAAACTTTACAAATTCCAAAACTTGAGGGCAAGTTTTGAAACTATTCAAAACTAATTAATTCCATAACTTATGTGTTTAAAGTAGTTTTAATCCAAAAACTCTTTAAGTTCCATAACTTGAGGACAAGTTATTGAAGACTTTAAACTAATAAAAGAATTAACTTTTCTTTATTTTATAACTTATGGAATTAATTAAGGTTACACTTTTTATTTATTTGTTATTTAATGAAGAGACTCTTGGTCCTCCATAACTTGAGGACAAGTTATGGAGTCATCAAACCATTTAATTAGAACTAGACTCTTCATTTTGTAACCTTTGCCAACTTTTATGAGTGTTATGAAACTTAAATGTGACTTTTCATATAACTTGAGGACAAGTTACAAAAACACATTTTAGAATCAACTCTTAGATTAATTTGTATTGAAAACAACTATTTCACTCAACTTTTGTATTAATCTAAGCAACTCATAAGAACAATATAATTGAAATCAAACTTTTTCATGTAATTAGTCTAAACCTTAAACTAATACAAAACATGAAACTATTGACAGTTATTTTTGAAATTGGATTAGCATGAACATTACCACATCAAAAACAAGTTTATAAGTCCAAAAACATCTTAGGGTAATGTTCCTAGTCCAATTCCAGCCAAAAAAGTCGAATTTATGCTGTCTGGGGTCCAACTCGTCGAGTGCACGAACCAACTCGGCGAGTTGGATGCATTTTGCCTTGGACTCGGCGAGTCCATTCATGGACCCGGCGAGTCTGCTGGGCAAACAGCATCAAAACTCGATTTTTCAGCTACTTTTGCAAGTATAACAAGAAAACAAGCCTAAGCTCTGATACCACTGTTGGGTTTTGAGCATTCTAACACTCCTAAGTGTACATGCAACCCTAAATACCTTGGATCTATGTTTTCTCTATTATACATGCAAACATGAATATCCAAGGTATTATCCTAATCTAGCATACAAAAACAATGAATATAACAAGATAGAATACATACCTCTTTGATGTAGAATGTCTTCATGAAGCTTGAGTGCCTAGTGCCTCAAATGTGACACCTCAAATGGTTCACACAACACCAAATACACTTGGAATAACTTGAGAGAATTCTACACTTCATGAAATTGGCTAGCCCTTCTTTTACACACACTAGTGGCCGATTTTGGTCAAGAATAAGATACATATATAGTTAGGGTTACACCATGTAAACCCTAATTGACATGGCCTTTCATTTCCATGATCCATGGGTACAAAAACACCATGGAGCATCATATGGGTTTTAGCCCAACTAGATAATCCATGGAGCATTAGCCCACTATATAAGTATGGATGATTTGCACAATCAACATATATATTTAATTATTCTTCTTTTGATCAATTAATTAATCCTATATTAATTCATGATCAATACTAATTAAATAATCTTATTATTCTTATTATTAATATACTAGAACTTATAATATATTAATAACCATAAGTGTCTTATTTCTCTCATTTAGTCTATCCAAGTGCATGATGCCATGCAACCCAAATGTACCATGCCAGGTCGGGTCAAGTCTCACCAATTATAGTTATGGACTTAGACATTAATCCAACAATAATAAAGTGCCTCCTCCTTTCAATCATTCATATCTGTTTCAACCTTTGTCCAAATAGGAGATTCCCAATGAACCATCCATGGTTTACGGCAAGCCATCTAGTTTTGTTTCGGGAGGATTTATAAATATTGAAAGTACTAACATTTCTACTTCTCCTGCAGATCAATCCTTAAATCAGTCAAACCATGAAGTTGAAGGATCTGTTTCTAAAAATAAAACTGAGTATGAACCTGAAGTTTTAGTTTTAAATAAAGACATTAATTATTCTGATGTTGCTAGTGACAATGTTTTTTGTGATGATTATGCACCTTTTGATACTTTTTTGAATGGTTTTAAAGTGTTTGATGATGTGGTTGGAAAATCTTACTATTTGTGATGATAATAATGAAAAACCACCATTCTCACAAGTTTCTCCATCTGATGCACCCTCACTTGTCTCACAATCTAATTCTTGTTCATGTTCATGTGAGAAAAGCAAGGGTGTTGGTATGCAAAACAAATATGAGAAATGATGTACAAGTTTTAACAACAACAAACATATATGTTTCAATTGTGGTATTGGTGGTCATATAGCTAGGAATTGTCCCAATAGAATGTTTGTACATTTTGTGTCACGAAGAGGAGAGAACGAATCCAGAGGAAGGTCATTAACTAGAAAGTCCTCTAGAACTCATTCTCGGAATGATGATTGGAAGGATGATCGTAGTAGAAAACGGGTTGTTTTTCAAAAGCATAAAAGGGTCTTTCATAACAAAGTCCCAAACAGTTTGCCAAAACCGAACATGGCCAAGCCAAGATCGGTTTCGTCAAGAAGCAGCAATGGGTCTTCAACCAATTCTGGTAGAAAACCCAAGTGCTCCAAGCAAACTGATCAAAATCCTATTTCAAAACCACCCGAGACTGTTAGAAAACCTAATTATCAATGGTTGCCCAAAATAGCCTCCAATCCATCATCTGTGTCCTCTAAAAAGTTATTAAATTATGATAAATTAGAAAAGGCATCGGGACAACCCAGGAAAGTAATGACCTGGGTTCCAAAATCTAAATGAACCCACATTTTGCAGGGACATTTGTGGGGGAATGTCGTCAGACCTTGGTTCGTCGACAGCGGCTGCTCCCGGCATATGACTGGAGATATAGCCCAACTAAACAACATTCAATCTTTTAATAGGGGATATATTTCCTTTGCGGGCGGAAAAGGAGGCAAGATCACTCAAACAGGAACCATCACAAATGGGGTGTTAAGTTTCGAAAATGTCAACTTTGCTCCCGAATTGAAGCATACTTTGTTGAGTGTATCTCAGATATGTGATAAAGGCTATTCTACGCATTTCACTGATAAGGAATGCATGATTCTCAAGCCAGGCTTTGTCATTCCAGAAGAGTGGATTCTGGTAAAATCTAAAAGGGGTGGGAATGATGGGTTTTGAGTATTTTAGCACTCCTATGGTTTACATGCAACCCTAGAAACCTTGGATCTATGTTTTCTCTAACGCCCATGCAAATTTCATTTTTCCAAGGTTTACTTCCTAACTAGCATGGCATGGGGAACATGTAATATAAAACTAGTAGAAGTACATACCTTTGTTGTTGCTTGGATTCCTTGAAGACTTTGTGAGCCTAACACCCAAAATGTTGTGCCTTAAATGCTTCACACAACACCACAAGACTTGGAATAACTTGAGAGAATACACTTGGACTAAAAATCGGTTATGCCCTCTTAGAACTCACTAGTAGTCCGATTTTGCTAGCTATAGGGCTCCTTTTATAGTGTTGTCACAATTAGGGTTTACACATGAATGCCCTTAATTGTCATGACTCTTCATTTCTAATAATCCATGGGTTTGTAACTCCCATGAACTATCCATGGAGCTCCAAATGGTTATAACCCAACTCCATAAACCATGGATCATAAATCCACCATAAAAAATTAGATGATTGTCATAATCAACCCTATATATTTAATTAGTCTCATTTTGATCACCAAATTAATTCTAAATTAATACTTGATCAACACTAATTAAATAATACTATTATTAATATATTAGAACTTGTAATATATTAATAATCACAAGTGTCCTTTCTCTCATTTAGTTTATCCAAGTATTGCAATGCCATGCAACCCAAATGGACCATGCCAGGTCGGGTCAAGTACATACTAAATAAAGTTATGGACTTAAACCCTATATCCAATAGTCTCCCACTTGGATAAGTCTAATAACTGTATTTGCATATATGACTTCAGGATCCGACTAGCAATCGTAGCTCTTTCAAAGTCTCTTGGAACGAAGATGATTATGATACGCCATTTAAGATAAGTGATCATATAATCCTCTGCTCTCAAGATATCAGTCGGACAAACACATGGAACATGGTCTTACTTATTGTCCAACATTTTTTTTCTTGATCTCTGATTTGTTTCGAAATAGGTAAAAACCAAATCATCGAGGGGCCCAAATATCGCTTCTATTTCTAGAAGGAACAGATAAAATTCGACTCATATGCTTGTACTGACTACTTGTTGAATTATGCACAAAATCACGTTTTATAACATCGAGTTACCAATGCGTTTTCATACAATCAATGGATAACCAACTCATAGTCAACAACTCATATCTCTAGATTTGAAGAATTATATGATATTACCGTCTCACGATCACTCGGGATAAATTCCATGAAAGTGATGCAAGTGAGCGTGGGTTAAATCCAATACTCAGGACTTATGAGCACTCATGAATATTGTAGCAAACATTTCTATGTCTAATGCACCTTAGACAAATCTTACAAGCCAAATTCATGACAGTCTTGATTCATATATACTTCCGACATATGACCGACTGTGGAGAGTTTGAATAAATTAATTATTCTGGAAGTCAAAACATGCAAAATTGAAACCATAGTAAACGATTAACATAAGATAGTAACACTTTACTCATAAATAAATAAAAACTTTTATTTAATCATCAAAATGTTAATTACATTTTACAAGTTTCAGAAATCTAATTATTGAAACTAATATCATCCTTCAGCCCGATGCGCCTCGCATGCTGTAAATGCTTAACCCTACTCAGTCCCTTCGTGAGGGGATCTGCTGTGTTCTCATCCAATGATACCCTCTTTGCCAAGAGGAGTCCTTCTTTTATTCGATGTCTGATGAAATGGTATTTTCTGTCAATATGCCTAGATCTCCTGTGATCTCTTGGTTCCTTAGCTAAAGCAACCGCACTTTCGCTGTGACAGAAAATTTCCATTGGCTCATTTATAGCTGGTACAACTCCAAGGTCTTCGATGAAGTTCTTTATCCATATTGCCTCCTTTTCTGCTTCACTCGCTGTTATGTACTCTGATTCACAAGTAGAATCAACTACTGTCTCCTGCTTGGAACATTTCCAAGTAATTGCTCCTCCATTTAGGATAAAGGCCCAGCCTGACTGAGAGCGGAAATTATCCTTGTCAGTCTTGAAGCTAGCATCACTATATCCTTCCACTCGCAAGTCATCACTGCCACCGAGGGTAAAGACCCAGTCCTTAGTCCTCCGCAGATACTAGAGAATATTCCTTACCGCAGTCCAGTGAGCCTTGGTAGAGTTCCCTTGATATCTACTGACCATGCTTAAAGCAAAGGCCACATCAGGGCGAGTACAAGTCATAGCGTACATGATAGATCCCATAACGGAAGCATATGGTATATGACTCATCTCTGCTATCTTAGCCTCTGTACTCGGACTCTGAGTCTTACTCAGCTAGGCATTACTCTGGATAGGTAGTTCCCCTATCTTGGATTCTTGCATGTAGAACCTCTTTAGCACTTTATCCAAGTAGGTACTTTGACTAAGTCTAATTAGTCTCTTACTCCTGTCTCTCATTATCCTTATCCCTAGGATATAGGCAGCTTCTCCAAGAGCCTTCATAGCGAAACACTTCCCAAGCCAGGACTTAACCTCCTGCAAGGTTGGGATGTCATTTCCTATGAGCAGTATGTCATCCACATAAAACACCAGAAAGCTGACTGTACTCCCACTAGCCCTAACATATACACATGACTCATCTTCACTCTTCGAAAAGCCAAACTCTTTGACTTTCTCATCGAAGCAAAGATTCCATCTACGAGATGCTTGTTTCAATCCATAAATGGATTTCTCAAGCTTACACACCCTATTGGGGTACATTGCATCGAAAAAACCTCTAGATGAGCCATGCAAACATCCTCAACCAACATTCCATTAAGGAAAGAGATTTTGACATCCATTTGCCATATTTCATAATCATGAAATGCAGCTTTGGCCAGCAAAACTTTAATAGACTTAATCTTTGCTACTGGTGAAAAGGTCTCATCATAGTCAACTCCTGGAGTTTGAGTAAAGCTCGTTGCCACCACTCTTGCTTTGTAGGTGTGTACCTTCCTATCCATGTCGGTCTTCTTTTTGTAGATCCATTTTCACCCAACTGTTTTACGACCTGGTACATTGTCAACCAAGTTCCACACTTGATTGTCATACATGGATTGAATCTCGCTATCCATAGCCTCCTTCCATTTAGCAGACTCGGGGCCTGCCATGGCTTCCGTGTAATTATTAGGTTCATCCAAATCTATTAGTGTACTATCACTAATAAATGTATCACCTTCAGTGGTATTGTGATAACCATAATAAAATTCAAGTGTGTTCCTAACTCTAGTGGAACGCCTCGGAGGTACGGAATCATCTACCGGCTCAACAGGAGCTTCTTCCTCAGGTTGTTGATAGCGTTTGAGGTTCCTTCACCACTTGACTCTTGCAGCTCTTCAAGGTCAATTTGCCTACCATTGTCCCCTTGGCTTATAAATTCTCTCTCACGAATGACTCCTCTTCTTGCTACAAAGACCACATTATCACTGGGTCTATAGAAGTAGTAACCAAAGGATCTCTATGGGTAGCCGATGAAAATACATCTCTCCCCTCGAGGTTCAAGCTTGTCATGAGACTCGCGCCTCACAAAAGCTTCGCAACCCCAAATCTTGATGTGGTCTAGATTGGGAACCTTCCCAGTCCACATCTCGTGAGGTGTTTTTGGAACCTTTTTGGTAGGGACTAGATTAAGGATATGGGCAGCAGTCTCTAAGGCATACCCCCAGAATGAGATTAGTAACGAAGCTCGATTCATCATGGAACGAACCATGTCTAACAAGGTTCGATTACGCCTCTTAGCCACACCATTCAACTGTGGTGTCCTGGGAGGTGTCAATTGTGAAATGATCCCACATTCCTTGAGAGAGTCGAGGAACTCTGTACTAAGATACTCACCACCACGATCAGATCGAAGCATCTTAATGTTCCTGCCTAATTGATTCTCTACTTCCTGTTTAAACTCTTTAAACTTTTCAATGGTTTTTGAATGATACTTGATTAAGTAGATATATCCATATCTGTTGTAATCATCAGTGAAAACCACATAGTACCGATTAGCATCCCTTGTGGCTGATTTGAAGGGTCCACAAACATCTGTGTGTATGAGGTCCAACAAACTCTTACCCCTCTCACAAGAACCAGTGAAGGGTAACTTTGTCATTTTTCCAAGTAAACAAGACTCGCAACTATCATCCGACTTTAGGTCAAATGATTCCAAAACTCCAGCATTCTGGAGTTGGCCTATGCGTTTCTTGTTAACATGTCCAAGCCGACAATGCCACAAGGATGCTTTATCTAATCTCATCGAAGAATCAATATGATATACATTATTTCCTAAGTTGTCTGCAATCGACACAGTTTCATATACACCATCACAAGGTAATGCTTTAAAATAAAACACATCATTATAAAAAGCATCAATATCACCAATTTTATTATCAAATGAAAAGGTGAAACCTTGTTTTTACAAACTATGAAGGGAAATAATATTTCTCGCCATTTCAGGCGAGTAACAACATTTATTCAAATCTAACATTAACCCATTATTAAGCAATAAAAAATAAACTCCTATCTTGGTGGCAGGTGATGCTTTCTTGTTGCCGATGACTAAGTTTATCTTCCGATGCTCCACTTGCTCACTTCTTCTTAGGCCCTGCAAATCAGTACAAATGTGAATACCACAACCTGTATCAAGCACCCAAGAATTAGCATTAGATGATTTATTAGACAATATTGTATAAATACGTGCATGGGTGGGTTTAACTTTCCCATCCTTCACATCTTGCAGGTACTTGGGGCAGCTTCGCTTCCAAGGCCGCTTTTCATGGCAGTAGAAGCATTGTGCTTCCTTTAGGTTTGAAGAAGGAGGAATGAGACATTTCTTGGTCCCACTTGAAGAGGAGCCATCAAGGGACTTTCCCTTGGTACCCTTCGAAGGTGTTTTCGTCTTCTTCCCCTTTCCATGCCCACTTGCCAGAACAGGGGATGCTTAGAAGTAACAGCCGACTTACCTTTAAGGCCACTTTCAGCGGTCCTTAAAAGTCCTTGAAGTTTGCTAAGTGTGACTTCCTCCTTGTTCATATGATAAGTCATACAATACTGATCATAACGTGCAGGTAAGGAATGCAGAATGATATCAATCGCCAAGTCCTCAGGGAAGTCCACATTCAGCTTCAGCAACCAGTCCACGAACCTTTGCATTTTCTGCAAGTGAACGGTGATAGGTTCACCATCCTTCATCCTGGCCGTTATCATGGAGGAGATGATTTCATAACTCTCTTGACGTGCGCTCTAATGGTATCTATCCATCAGATCCAAGTGCATCTCAAATGGGTAGAAATCTTCATAGGATTTCTGGAGTTCGGTAGTCATGGTAGCCAACATAATGCAAGACACTTTGGTAGCATCCCTCTCATGTGCAGTGTACTCTGCAACCTCCTCAGGAGTAGAAGTGGACTCATTGATGACCCTAAGCTCCTTATCAAGGACATATTCCTTGTTCTCATAGAGGGTGATCATCCTGATGTTTCTAATCCATTCATTGAAGTTAGACCCATCAAAAGTAACTTTCCCACACAAGTTCATGAGTGAAAAGGAGCCTGTAGGGTTTGAGCCAGTAGTAGTGTTGGAAGACATCTGAAAGAAAGAAAGGACAAGTTTAATTAGATAAAGAGTCCTTAATAAGTCACCCAAATGAAATATTAAGGCTAGGACCTCACAAACTATTTCATAACTTGGAAGAGGGATGCCATAATCCAAGCTATGAAATATTCGAAGGTAGGTAAATGACGATTTACCAATTTCCACCATTATATACGAAATAAATTATTAAGTTTTAATTGGATTTGAAACTCCTAGATCTTTTGAGATACATTGAACTTTCAATGGCATGTTTGAATCTCGAGTGTGCCCTCTCAAGTTTGTGATTGGGATGCCGAGGATTACAAACAAGGTGTGAATAACCATGCAAATTAACTTGGTACCCTTAATCTTAACACCTAATCGATGTGCTGGTTAACCACACGCGCTCCAGCGATCTATGATAAAACTTAAGTCACCCTTTGCCACTCTTACTAGTCCTTGTTAGTGTGCCGGTTAACCACACAAGCTCCACTAATGACTTGGCAAGGTGCAAAGTGTAATTTCATGGGTTAGCACCTATTTCACATTTTCCTAAAGTAACTAAGATTGGGAATTAATAAAAGTTTAGTTACTTTATAATCTCATTATACTTTTAATGAGGATTAAGGTCCTATCCTACCTGTTCGGCTAACGACCCTCCATCAGTCAAGGAAGCGGTGGGTGAGAGTGGACACCCATTAAGCTGCCATTTTATAAGCAACAACCTTATACCCCCCTTATAAACTGGCTTCATGAATGAGGCCTACTTGCGGTAAGACTAACTTATTCTTATACATACATATATATATATATATATATATATATATATATATATATATATAGATTAAACTTTTAATATTATAGAAGTATAAGGGTTGAATTTTAAACCTTTTAAAATTCCAAGGATCTATTTGGAATTAAAGTATTCATGTATGAGACTTTACAAATTCCAAAACTTGAGGGCAAGTTTTGAAACTATTTCAAGACTCTTAAATTTGTAACTTTTGAGTTTTAATGGTTCGTAAAGTTGAAAACTCTTCATTTTATGAAACCTCCTATTCTTTAATGACAACTTTTAAAGAAGTGGCTTTTGGTTATCCATAACTTGACGACAAGTTATGGATTCCATCATTAGCCATTAAGATCAAGAATTACACTACAAGCAAATAACACATAATTCCTATGATCTTCTAAAACTCATAAGAACAAATATTCATATCAAAATTACAAGAATCACATTAACACATATAAATCATGGAATTTTGATATAAGCCATTGTAAATGGATTAGCATAAACATTACACCATCTAAAATAAGTTTTAAAACACCAAAACAGTTTAGGGTAATGTTTCTAGTCCATTTCCAGTAGCAAAAGTCGAAAAACTGCATTCTGGGGCTCCTACTCATCGAGTGCAAGAACCTACTCGACGAGTAGGATGAGTTTGGTCATGGACTTGTCGAGTTCCCCTATGGACTCGGCGAGTTCCTGTGTCAGAGTGCAATTTTTTTAGCTTATCCAACAAGTTTTCATCAAGTATCAAGAAAACAAGCCTAGGCTCTGATACCACTGATGGGTTTTGAGCATTGTAACACTCCTATGGTGTACATGAAACCCTAGAAACCTTGGATCAATGTTTTCTCTAATACACATGCAAATTTGATTTTTCCAAGGGTTACTTCCTAACTAGAATGGGATGGGGAACATGTAATATAAAACTAGTAGAAGTACATACCTTTGTTGTTGCTTGGATTCCTTGAAGACTTTGTGAGCCTATCCCCCCAAATGTTGTGCCTCAAATGCTTCACACAACACCACAAGACTTGGAATAACTTGAGAGAATACACTTGCACTCAAAATCGGTTATGCCCTCTTAGAACTCACTAGTAGTCTGATTTTGCTAGCTGTAGGGCTCCTTTTATAGTGTTGTCACAATTAGGGTTTACACATGAATGCCCTTAATTGTCATGACTCTTCATTTCTAATGATCCATGGGTTTGTAACTCCCATGAACTATCCATGGAGCTCCAAATGGTTATAACCCAAATGCATAAACCATGGATCATAAATCCACCATAAAAGATTAGATGATGTTCATAATCAACCCTACATATTTAATTAGTCTCATTTTGATCACCAAATTAATTCTAAATTAATACTTGATCAACACTAATTAAATAATACTATTTGTGACAACCTGAAATTTCCATTCGGTCAAACCTTAAAAGTTAACCACTTTGTATCATAAATCAATGTCATTATTTCTTAGTTTTAAGAAATATAAAGTTCGTTTGATTATTTTAATATTATTTTTAAACGAACGGGTGAAAGAAAGTGTCGTCTCGGGTTTTGAATTTTAAAAACCGGAAACACCTCGCGTCTTAGAAATTCCCGACCAAACTTTTATGTTTGGGGTGAAAAATCACCCAAAAACCGTAAACTCATACCTATGTATGAGTTTACTCCCCAAAAGTCTAGCCATTTGTGTTTACTCCCCAAGTTCACAAAAGAGTAAACTCCAAAAACTCTTTCAAGTATCATCCGAGTTTTGATTCCAATTTTCAATCTTGTAAGTGTTCTAACCATTCCTAGTTAGTAAAACACTAAATCTAGTGTTTATACATCTAATCATCCACTCATATGTGTATTTTATCTAGATTTCCAAAACACCAAGAACACCAAGAACACACACTAAGTGTTCTTGGCCTTTTAACTCAAATCAAGCCTTCTAATAGTAAGTACTTACATCCTTGAGTGATTTTAAGCTAGTATTACATTTTAACATCAATAAATTATGTCAAGAACACAAGATTAGAGGTGTTCACGGTCCAAGAATGTTCTTGGACCGTAAACACCATAAATGGCACCAAAGTGTGCCTAAGCCTCTAATCTAAGTCCTAGTTGATGTATAAACCATCCTTGACATGTTTAAACCTTTCCTTATTGTGTTTAAGCCTTGAAAAACATCATAGATCAACAATTATAGGTGTTTATGGTTTGGGGATCTCCCAAAACCATAAACACCCTAAAGTGTGTTTAAGTTGGTCATTTTCCTTCCTTAGGCTTAGAAACTAGCTTATACACTTACCTAATTGTGTTAAGGACTTGAAAACATAGCAACACCTTTCTCCATGAGGGTTTACGGTAGTAAATCCAAAGGGAAAAAGTCCATGAGGCCGTAAACTCCTCCAAGGAGTGTTTTTGATGCCCTAGTCCCTTCCAAAGGCCAAATCACTTAGTAGAAATGCTTTGATGGGCTTGTTAAACCACAAAACAACACATGGTCATTAGGACTAGAGTTTACGACCGTAAACTCTAGAGTTTACTGCCGTAAACTCCCTAAGCGATGACCATCAAAACCGTAAACTCCAAGGGAGTTTACCCTTGGACTCCAAACACCCTAGCTTTGCCCTACCAACACTTGGATGCAATCCTTGTGATTTTTAACACATGAAACAAAGTGTTTTCATGTTCTAGAGTGTCCCAACTTATTCATTAGTTGTAATTTGGCTAATTAGTTATATATATGCTCATTATATGATAACTAGGCTCGTGCGTGTGTACAAGTCTTCATTTGTCACCTAGCACTGTACCCGACACTTCAATCCAATCCACTCACCACAAGTGAGTTCATACCCCCTTTAATTAACATTTGAAATAGTTTTAAATGTTTTAAATGCTTTAATGGGGGGGGGGATACATGTTGAATACTTATAGTTATTACATCAATCACATGTGATTAATAACTACAAAACCAATGATTTTATTACTATTCAAACTGTTTATCAAACTGCTTTACAAACTCTTTTACTTATCAAATGCTTTTACTTAAACTTTGTTATACTCATTATAAATTGCATGCCCGTATATGTATAGGTATACAAGCAATGTTTAAAAGGCTTAGGAAGGCCGTCCGCCCTATTTCCTTTTCCTCGATTTGGATGTGGTCTGGTGGGATATCGGGTAGCCGTCCGAAGGTCGTTTCAATATTAATTATATATCATGTGTACATATATAGTCATAAAAGTTGCTCCATATTCATGCGTACTAGTTACATCATTAGTAAGTTACCATCGGGGTAACACAGGATCATACTTTTACTATTGCTAGATTAACAAGTCAGTTCATTCATGAGTCAATACTTATTACTATGAGAACATATACAACTATACTAGAAGAAGAACATATACAACTATACTAGAAGAAGAACATATACAAGTATACTAGAAGGAGAACATATACAACTATACTAGGAGAAGAACATATACAAATATACTAGAAAGAGAACATATACAACAATACTAGAACGAGTAACAATACATTACATATACATGAATACGTTAACAAATTGTGATCCACTGTATCAGAGCATGCCTTCAATGTCATGGCCCGTGTTGTAGCCATAGTCTCTTGGAGGGAGAGCGTGAGTTTGTGTATAGATCTATACTGGATTGACTATCCTACACCTTGCTGCTAGCTACAGCTAGACCTGCAGGTCTGCGGGTGCCAAACGTCATATCTTTTTACGACCTACATTTGTCGTTGTTACCTAGTCGATAGTATGGTACAATTAATCACATGATACCTTAAAATAAATCCGGTTTAAGGTAGTTAGTATAGCAGTAGTTCCTATAATACAACACTGAAGTACTATAATAATTTACCCTTTACATATATTTAGTGATTATTTCACTTAACCATTTATGTACAAACTATATTTTTTTAATGATAGTTACACTTTGGAAATTACACACTTTTACAATAAACTAACATATAGAACAGTTACGCCTTGGTAGAAGGCTACTTTTAATAGAAAATATAGGTTTTTCTGATAGATTCAAACTTTTACAAACACTTACAAACATTCACATACTTTTATCACCAATGATTACAAACTCATACTTAAAACCATGTTCAAACGTTTTGATACAAACACCGACACTAAAATACTTATGAACTCACCAGCCTAATGCTGATAAACTCTTTCAAAATAACTTGTATTCTTAGGTCGACAGTAGACAGGTACCGAGGCCAACTTTTGAGAAGATGGAGCACATCCAAGGCTCATATTATTATTTTGATTTACTTTTTGGTGTCTATAACTGTACAGAACACGCTTTTATTAAAATTATATATTTAATGCAATGGATGATGTTGTTTGCTTATTTACTGTTACACTGTGTTGTGATACTTTACATGACGTCCTCCGCCCCAGAACGTTTCCGCCGTCCTTGGTTTTGGGGTGTCACACTATTATTAATATATTAGAACTTATAATATATTAATAATCACAAGTGTCCTTTCTCTCATTTAGTTTATCCAAGTATTGCAATGCCATGTAACCCAAATAGACCATGCCAGGTCGGGTCAAGTACATACCAAATAAAGTTATGGACTTAGATACTATATCTAACAGGGAATGCTTACATCATTGATATGAATAGCAATCTTCCAGAACAAGTTATGTGCCTCTTTTCAAAGATCTCAGAACAAAATGCAATGCTGTGGCACTGAAGACTCGGCCATGTTAACGCCAAGAACTTGAATCGTCTTGAAAAGAATGAGATGGTCCATGGTTTGCATGTCAAAGACTTTATAACTTTTGAAAAGTGTGTGTCATGTGCCCAAGGTAAGCATCACAGAAAACCACACCTGCCAAAACAGGTCAACTCAATCAGTCAGTGCTTCAATTGCTACACATGGATCTGTTTGGACCAGTTAACGTTCTCAGTATAAACAAAAATTCATATTGTCTGGTTGTGATTGATGATCTCTCTCTCGTTTTACGTGGGTTTTCTTTCTATCCAACAAAGCTGGAGTTGCTGATCTAATTAAGAAATTCATTGTGTTAATTGAGAACCAAACTAACAACCGGGTGAAGGCGCTTCGTACCGACAACGGAAAATAGTTCAAGAATTCTATTCTCGATCATTTTTGCGCAGAAAAGGGTATTATGCGTCAATATAGCTCCGCTCACACCCCTCAACAAAATGGTGTTGCTGAGAGGAGAAATAGAACTTTAAAATACGCTACATGGACGATGTTGTGTGACTCCAAACTACCAGTTTCCTTTTGGGCCGAGGCAATAAACATTGCTTGCTATGTTTTGAATCACGTGTTGATCAACAAAGCTCAGATGAAGACCCCGTATGAGATTTTATATGGTCACAAGCCTTCAGTCAGTCATTTCCATGTATTTGGATGCCCTTGCACCCTTCTCCACCTAGAGACCAACCCGAAGTTTAATGCCAAAGTCGATGATTGTTACTTCGTAGGGTATGCTGCTCACACCGCTTATAGGATCTACAATAAGAAGACAACGCAGATTGTGGAATCTTATGACGTGCTTTGGTTGGAAGAAAATGAGACGGATGCTAGAGTGGGTCCAGATTGGTTGTTTGATTACACATCGGGTTTTCAAATCAATAAATGTGTCTTCGGGTAGCTCATCTGGATTTGTCTCCGGTTTGAAGAGTGTTTCTGAAGACGAAGATGAAGAAGTTGTCTACAGACCTCCAACGGTATCCGTTTCACCATCTGAGGGGGAGTCTTCTACTACGCCTGAGGGGGAGTCATCTGTACAACCTAATAGTCCAAAATCTCCATCTCAAAAAGATACTCTTAATGCTGAAACTACGCCACTCACTCCTATAGAAAGAGAGTTCATGTCTAAAGATGCTTCCGCTATCTCTTCAACCTTTATGGAACTACTCTTTCCTGAAAACATTTCAAATGAGTTTGTAGCAGAGTCGTGTGGAGCGGCTTAATCAGCAAATGAAGGAGGTGTCAATATTCAAAATCTTCCTGTCTCGCTTAATGATATCAGCCAAGAGATACCTTCAAGGATTCAACGCGATCATCCGATTGAAAACATCATTAGTCAGCTGGGCAATAGTGTTAAAACCAGAAGTCAGAGTGGAGATGTCAATACTTATCTTTACTCTTGCTTTATCTCTCAAATAGAGCCCAAGAATGTTGAAATGGCTCTGAATGAGCCCAGCTGGGTAGATGCAATGCATGAAGAACTACATTAATTTGAAAAACTCAGGGTTTGGAAGTTGGTCGAGTTGCGAAAGGGTAAAAAGTCTCTTGACACACGATGGGTCTATCACAACAAGCAAGATAATTCAGGGGTTATTATGAGAAATAAAGGTAGATTGGTGGATTGCGGGTTTCGACAAGTCGAGGTTCTTGATTACACTGAGGTTTATGCTCTAGTAGCTCGCTTGGAGGCTATTCGTATCTTCCTTGCATATGCCTCTTACATGAACTTCACTGTTTACCAAATGGACGTCAAGACAGCCTTCTTGTATGGCAAGGTGAAGGAAGAAATCTAAGTTGATCAGCCCCCTGGGTTTGTTGACTCGATGTTTCCTAATCATGTCTACAAGTTGGACAAGGCATTGTATGGGTTACATCAAGCTCCTCGAGCGTGGTATGCGACTCTAACAAAGCACTTTCTCGAGCATGGATACTCTCGTGGCACTATCGATCAAACTTTGTTTATCAAGCATGTCGGTAATGATCAGATTCTGGTTCAAATCTATGTTAACGACATTATTATTGTGTCGACCAGTCCACAGCTTTGCAAGGAATTCGAAGGTGTTATGAAAAAGCAGTTCGAGATGAGCTTGTTGGGGGAAATGACCATGTTTCTGGGGCTTCAGGTCAAACAAACTTCAAACGGAATCCTGCTACATCAAGCCAAGTATGTGGAAGATATTCTTGAGAAGTTCGGGTTTCACGACGCTAAATCTGCATCGACACCAATGGCTGAAAGACCTCTTTTGACTCTAGATATTGATGGCGATTCCATAGATCAGACTCTCTACAGATCAATGGTCGGATCGTTGATGTATCTTACTACAAGCCATCCAGACATCATGTTTGCAGTTTGTCACTACGCACGTTATAAGGCTAATCCTAAACTTTCACATCTTATTGTTGTCAAAAGAATTTTTCGGTATATCAAAGGCAGCCCAAAATTGGGTCTTTGGTATCCGAAGAATTCTAAATTTGATTTATATGCTTTACTTAACAGTAATTATGGAGGCTGTGAGCTTGACAGGAAATCTACTTCAAGAGGGTGTCAATATCTTGGTGACAGGCTAGTGTCATGGCAGTGCAAGAAGCAGCACACTATCTCAACCTCAACAGCGGAGGCGGAATACGTTGTTGCATCTTCCTATTGTTCTCAAGTTATTTGGATCCAACATCAGCTGTTGGACTACGGTTTGAATTACTTAGAAACCCCATCTACTGTGATAATGAGGCCGCAATTCAAATTGCCAAAAATCATGTCCAACATTCTAAAACCAAGCACATCGACATTAAAATTCATTTCATCGGAGATTGTTATGAACGTTCACTTATCCGGCTGGAACAGGTTCCCACTGCTAATAATGTGGCGGATCTGTTCACTAAGCCCTTTAACAAAGCTCGCTTCGATGTGCTTGTGGGATTTTTGAAAATGATTCCTTTTGAAGATTAAGGTTTTCTATTATATTTTTTTTTCTTAATTCTTCTTAAATTTTAAAATTTATTCTTGTTTTTGTAGGTAGGCTAGTTTAAATTTGCGCATTTTATTTCCTTTTATTTTTCATTCTCAACCATGCACAAATTTAAGGGGAGAAATAATCAAAAAAATCAAAAAACAACAAAAAATCCAAAAATCCAAAAACAATAAAAATCCAGAAAATAATCAAAAAAAAAATGATTGCTGACAGTTTTGCTTGTAGGTGTTGTGACGAGAAATGATATTAGCAAGTGATAATGGGCAATCTGAATCTGCCTAATGTACCTAAATTGAATCGCTTATGCTCTGTGCTCAATGCGCTGGTAGGCACAAAAGATTTTAAATGGACTTGACTAGGGAGAGTTGAACTTAAGGAATTCAAGGACTTGACAAACATTAACCTAGTTAGATCCGTTTAGCCTGACATTACAACGCTCAGATAGGTTGAGCAGGGAGATATATATGAGAATCTACCGGTCACATTAAAATAACTTGTATCTAGAACTGTGGATTAACTTTTCCTCGATGTTCGGATTCTGTCCTTAATTCTGGTTTTGATGGGGTGACTGGGGTATTCCGATGAACTAGGTATGTAGAAGGTTATTTTCTTGCTTTCTGTCTGTTAGTCATATGTTGCCTCCTCTGCGTAATCGAGAAATCCGACCTGGACTGTAACGTATGCAATTTTATCTCTCTGCATCTTCTCTCTATGCAATTCTTTCTATCTGTTAGCCACATCTGTCTCCTTTGCGTGACTCATAATCCGACCTGGTACACAGTATATGCAACGTTCTCTTCTCAATCCCTCTAAAACTTCAGTTTGTTATATGTTTCATTCTTTGCGTGATTGGAAGAGATCCGACCTGGATGTACAACATATGCATTCTAAATCTATCTTCTCTCATAATAATTGTCTGCTCACCCGGTGTAAGGAGTATTTTGGAAGTCCTTGATGGTTGGGGAATATCAAGTAGCGGGAAACACGTTCTAGTACAATTAAAAATGAACACATACAAATTGTCTGTAGATGTCGCTGCTCAGTTTAGGTGGACAAACAATATCCCTAGTTGTTGTCAGTTAAATGGCCACAAGGAAATTATTTAAGAATAAGGGCTAAAAATGTCATGTCATTGGTAAATTGTCCAAATTCTGTCACAAATGTTTCGTGCTTAAGTGGACCACAATATTGGCGATCAATCAGACGAAGACGTGAAAATAAGAGTACCGACAAGTGGAATAGGACTGTCCAACAACATTGATCCCAGTGTCACAAATTTATTCCCAGTAATTCAATTTTTAAGTTGTATAGTTTATTTAATTTTATTTTTAAGTTTTAGTTTTAATTTTTTTTATTTTTTTATTTAATTAAGTGTTAAAATTTAACGGTTATTTTTTATTTTTAAATTTTGCAGATTAAGTTTATTTTATTTTATTTTATTTTATTTTATTTTTAATTTTAATCCTCAAGAAGTTTTGTTTTTTGAAATTTTTGAAAATATTGGATTGTATTTGACTGTGTTTTGCACTGTGTGGTCAACAGGTAAAAGGATTCAAGGTTTTTAAGGAGTTTATAGCCGGAATCCTCCTTATTTCTCTGATTCCGGCCACAAACTCACCTCCGCTCTCTCTCTCTCTCTCTCTCTCTTTCTCTCTCTCTCTCTCTCCTTGGAATTTTTTTTCTCGATTTTTGTGAAATTACTCCGATAGCTTTGAAGGTATCACGTTTTTTCCCAGGAATATGGGCTTGTTTCAGTGACTTGATGATTTTTGAGCCTGAAATTGATGAAAAACAGATTGTCGGAGTTTACGGCCCAAGCATACGGCCGTGAAGAGTTTACGACCGTAAACTCTGTTTGCGGCCATAAGCTTACGGTCACGGGTTTAAGGTCGTAAACCCCCGTTGACCGCAAACTCCCATTTTGACGTAAAATTTAATTTTAAAAATTATTAGTTCACTTTTGGGCTCAAAATTAAATCATTTAAAATATTAATTGCTCATTTTTCTCTCTTGTCTTACTTGGTATGTTTTAGTGTAGATAAAATGGCAGAACTAAAAGTTGCAGATATGCACAACATGGCGATGGTTCTTGCTGATCCTCCAGTGGCTCATCTAGACTTCAAATCAGTGATTCACGGATTACGAGAATGCTGCTTGGTCTCTGTCATTACTATGAACACTGTTGTCTATCAGAAAATCATACGCGAGTTCTGACAAACTGCCAAGATGACGAGAGATGATGATGGTGCCGTGACTGTGGCTGCTGTCGCTCAAGGATGCAAAATTATATTAGTAGTTCATCAAAGAAACATTACAGATCAATGTGTTAGATTAGTGTCTAAGTCCATAACTATTTTGGTATGTACTTGACCCGATTGTGTATGGTCCTTTTGGGTTGCCTTTACCAAAGCAACATGATAGGATGAATTATGGAGAGAGAGGATTAATTATGATTTATTAATATATTATGAGAATAATATATAAAAGTAGAAATCATATTGTTTAATTAATATTAGTCAATAATTAATTAAGAATTAATTTTGTGGCTAAAAGATATTAATTAAACTTAAGGGACTAGAACTGTCAATTGTTTGATAGTTGAATATTGGGCTAATGGACTCCATAGAGGATGGAGTGGACGAATTCTATTGGGAAACCCATTAGAAATCATCCAAGGCCTCTAAGGAGGGAGTCCATGGGCTGCTTAGGGCCTAAGTAGTCAAATTAGGGTTTCCTTGTCAGATAACCCTAATAGCCTCACTATTTAAGATCCCTAGGGCACCAAAAACGTGGCTAAGAGTTTCCTTAGGATTTTCAACACGTTTTTGGGTGCGTACTCTCTTGTCATTCTTCATCATCTTGCTCTTGGTGTTTGTGAGCCATTAGAGGAGTGACACTTGTGACTCTAAGCTTTCTAAAGCCATTATGGTTTAAATTATGGTTTAAAGTCTTGGATGAATTGCATATACAATAGAGAAACCTAGATACAAGCTTTAGGGTTTGCATGAGCACATAGGATGTTCTTATGGCCAAAAACCCATCAGTGGTATCAGATCCTTGACTGGTTTCTATTGTATTGATGCCTTGTTTATTAGTTCAAGCTTTAAAATCGATTTTTATGCTTTCTGCCTGTTGAACTTGACGAGTTCCATCAGGAACTCGACGAGTTGGATGAACTCGATGAGTTCCAAAGTGGACTTGATGAGTTTAGCTGTCAGACAGACGAATTTTTGGGATTTCTGCATATTTCGACTTACGATAATTGCGATAATTGTTTCAAATTAATAAAATACGATTTTTATTGATTCCTTATGATTATCCTTCTCAAAATAAAAAAATTTGTCATCTAATTAGATAATTGTTACCTTATTTGATAAATGTTAAACTATTTGAATTATTTGGTCAATTATCTTGTATGGAATTGGATTAGGTCAAAACTAGATAATCACCAATTAATTGTTTAATTGGCTTATTATTTTTTTTTTATCTAGATAGTTTTGAAAAGTTTCAAAACTTGCCCTCAAGTTTTTGAATTTAAATTTTTGATTAAAAGGTTTGATTTTGAAATATTTAAATTCTAAACCCTAATGATTTGAAATGTTTCAAAACTTGTCCTCAATTTTTGGAATTTAAACTTTAATTTGAAAGTTCAATTTTTAAAATGTTAAATTCTAAAACCCTAAGTTTTGAAAAAGTTCAAATTGTACCCTTATGGTTTTATTAAATTAATTAAGTGTATAATTAAAAGAGAGTTAATAAATCCATAGTGATATGGTTTACATTTAATTAAATTAAAGGTATAATTTATTAAATTAGACCACCTAGTATTTTAAAAGTGTAAAATACACCCTTATACTATATATAACATTAAAAGTCTAATATTATATATGTATAACTTAAACTGCTAGTCTTACCGTTAGTAGGCCTCATTCACGAAGCCGATCTATAAGGGGGGTATAAAGTTATGGCCTATAAAATGGCCGTTTAATGGGTGTCCACTCTCACCCACCGCTTCCTTTATTGGTGGAAGGTCGTTAGCCGAACGGGTATGATAGGGCAAACCCTTTCCATTAAAAGTATAATGAAGTATAAAGTAACTAAATGTTTTATACAAAATTCCCAATCTTAGTTACTTTAGGCAAAAGTGAATTTGATGCAATTCAGTGAAATTACACTTTATACCCTTGCGAAGACCTTAGAGGAGCGTGTGTCGTTAACCGACACACTAAATGGTTCTAAGCAAAGGTAGCAAAGGGTGACTTAATGTTTGTCATAGTTCGGTGGAACGTGTGTGGTTAACCGACACATCGAATAGGTGACTGTAACATTGGGGGCACCATGTAAGTTTGCATGGTTACTCACACCCTGTTTTGTGATCCTCGGCATCCTAGTCACAAATCGAGGGGAATATCGAGATTTAAACATGCCATCGAGAAGTTCAATGAATCTCAAAGGATCTAGGAGTTTTTCAATACATTTAAAACCTAATATGTGTTTCGTTTTTCATGGTGGAAAATTAGTGAATCGTCATTCACTTACCTTCAAATATTCTATAATTTGGGTTACGGCATCCCTCTCCCAAGTTGTGGAATATTGTGTTGCATCCTAGCCCTAATATCTCATTTGGGTGTTTTATTAAGGACTCAATCAATCCACTAACTTGCATTTTCTCCCATTTTGTAGATGTCAAAGTATGACAACTATGGTCTTCCCAAATCCCATTGAACAAGCTTTGCACATGAAGTTGATATTCCACGATTCGATTGAGGAACACGAGATCATGCTTCACTTCC
This sequence comes from Lactuca serriola, assembly GCF_051521515.1. NCBI lineage: Eukaryota > Viridiplantae > Streptophyta > Magnoliopsida > Asterales > Asteraceae > Lactuca > Lactuca serriola. Next base: position 112,170,517 of record NC_136409.1, on the reverse strand, counting down.
TCCATCTCCTCCTATTGTTCTTCCTAACCCACAAGTTCAAAGGCTTGAAAAGTTCAAGCTCACTCAAGCCCTTTCGGCAAGTAAACATGAAGAAGGAAAGTCAGTGTGTGCACACGTCTTTGGGATGAATGTTGGGTTTTGAGCATTCTAACACTCCTAAGTGTACATGCAACCCTAAATACCTTGGATCTATGTTTTCTCTATTATACATACAAATGTGAACATCCAAGGTGTTATCCTAATCTAGCATACAAAACAATGAATATAACAAGATAGAATACATACCTCCTTGATGTAGAAAATCTTCATGAAGCTTGAGTGCCAAGTGCCTCAAGTGTGACACCTCATATGGTTCACACAACACCAAATACACTTGGAATAACTTGAGAGAATTCAACACTTCATGAAAATCGGCTAGCCCTTCTTTTACACACACTAGTGGCCGATTTTGGTGAATAATATGATGCTTATATAGTGTGTTACAATTAGGGTTACACCATGTAAACCCTAATTGTCATGACCCTTCCTTTCCATGACCCATGGGTTATGTAACCTCCATGGAGCATCCATGGAGCATCCTATAGGTTTAACCCAACTTGATTATCCATGGAGCTTTGGCCCACTATATAACTTATGGATGATTTGCACAATCAACCCATATATTTAATTTGTCTTTTTTGATCACTTAATTAATTCTTGATCAATACTAATTAAATACTATTATTCTCATTATTAATATACTAGAACTTATAATATATTAATAACCATAAGTGTCTTATTTCTCTCATTTAGTCTATCCAAGTGCACGATGCCATGCAACCCAAATGGACCATGCCGGGTCGGGTCAAGTCTTACCAATTATAGTTATGGACTTAGACATTAATCCAATAGTCTCCCACTTGGATAAGTGTAAAACTATTATTGCGTATGACTTCAAGAACCGACTGGCAATCGTAGCTCTCAAAAGCTTCTGTCGAACTCTGACCTTGTAGATGAACTCTGACCTTTGTCAATGACTTGTCCATTAGATAAGGGATCATATATTCCTCCATTCTAGATATCATATGGACTGAGACATGGATTATAATCATTCTCTCTGTCCATTTTTTGTTTCCCGATTTCCGATTTATGACGACTAACTAATTGAACAAATCAAATCAGTCTTGGCCCGGCCGAGCACTTCCATTTGTCATCATCAAATCATCGAGGGGCCCACAGATATCGCTTTTATCCCGAAGGTAAAAGGAATGGATAAACTTTGACTCATATGGCTTGTTCTACTACTTGTTGAATCATACAAAAAGGCATGTTTTATAACATCGAGTTACCGAATGCGTTTTCGTGCAATCAATGTACAACCAACTCATAGTAACAACTCATATCTCTAGGTTTGAAGAATATAAGATATTATCGTCTCATGATCACTCGTGATAAAATCCATTAAGTGATTCCAATGAGCCCGGGTTGAATCCAATACTCAGAAATTATGAGCACTCATGAGTGTTGTAGCCTTTTGTGCAACATCTTAGACCTCTACAAGCCAACCCATGACAATCTTAATTTATATCTACTTCCAGCATATGACCGACTGTGGATGGTTTGAATAACTTAGTCATCCAGAACAATGACCTAGTTTATTCTGGAAGTCAAAACATGCAAAATGAAACACAATAATAATGGAATCTAATATGGTCTCAGAACTTATGAATATAAATAAAACACCTTTTATTTATCACCATATGATTACACATTATTCATTGTATACTGTTTCAAGCATCAACTTTATTCTTGAATTTAAAACAATAGTTGTCCCATGCTCCAAGCATGTACACTATGTTTTCTAAACACTAGTCATGTCATACACCAAGTATGCATACTATGTTTGTCTATGATCTTTACTTTGTGAAATAGATCAATTGACCATAGCTCCAATGATCCTCTTTTCACAGTCCCAAATCCTTACTGCAAATGCAAGAATTCCAAATTCATGCCATTTACTGAAATCAGTTAGATTCTAAACTTACATGCATTGATCCTCTTGTAATGATTATGCACAAAGTCAGAAAGACTTGACAACAATCATTACAAAGTATTCCAAAGAAGATCAGCTCCTTGGAAACATCCTTCTTGCATTAAGTTTCCTAATCTTACACATATTGAATAATTTCTAACTTTGAAACATTTCCATATTCCATTTTGACTATCACTTCTGAACAAGAGTTGCCCCCTTACAGATTATGTCAATATGGTCCTTCCAAAATTATCACTATACTTCCAACTGTCCTTGAGCAACCAATCTTTGGTAAATGTTAGATTGTCCTCAACATTTGTTTAATCCTTTTAGTCATATCCAATTCTAGACCTTTTCCCTTCTTAATACCCCAGGCATTTGGAAAATTTTAGAAAGTATGAATACATAGCACATGTAATCGATCCTATATCCGAAGCATATGGGACACGATTCATGATGTCTCACATAAAGACTAAACCAGTCTTTTGCTATAATATTTCCATTTCAATTTGCCAAGTTCATATAATTCAGATTATGAAAAGGGATGCCGTAATCATAATTGAATTTTAGAACGCAAATAATGGACTCATATACAGAATTTTCTTATGTTGAGCCATTCTAACATGAAATTCATATATATATATATATATATATATATATATATATATATATATATATATCCTTGACTAAATACAATTAAAACCTCAATCTAAGCTTTTAGATTTGAGATGAAGTATAATTTCCTCTCCCTTAATTATAGCAAAACAACTCTTTCCCAATTGAAACTTTTGTTTTCTATAATTAACATTGCTAACTTGCAACACTTATCATAATTATCATGCTCCCACTAACATGATGATTATTAGCATGACACTTATGCTCCCACTAGCTTTGACATGTACTTAGAATTCAGCTGACTTTCTTACCAAAGTTCAAATTTCTGATACTAGATTGTTTTGATAAAACTTTATCAAAATCATACACCTTCCCTTAGATAGCTCATAGGTGTGTCTAAACAATTATGAAGAGGGATGCCGTAATCATAATGGTTAGACCTTTTTTCCACTTCTCACAAGTCCAGGTTAGTGTGTCAGTTAACCACACACGCTCCACTAACGACTTCGAGAATGCAAATATCGCAATTGCTATCTAGCTAAAATCTATTTAGTGAAAGTGTTTCCTCGCCATCATTTTCATGAATCGGAGAGAAACCTTATGACACTTAGATTTTTATGGTGTATGAGTTCCTACCCATATGAATTTGTCAAAACCATAATTACAAGACAAGGATAATGACAAATCCAAACTCATATGGATTGAACTCAATCTTAATTTCCTTCCACCTGGCAGCTCAAGGGCGTGCCATTGCTTCCAAGTTGTTGTGCAACCAATTGAGAACTCTAAAAACTCATATGCAAAGACAACTTTAACTGGAATGGGCACAAAATATGTCAACATGATAGGTTATAAACCTCAAGTCGTGTGCTAGTGAAGAACTTCAGGTTTTATTCTTGATTAGTTCTTGAGCCTTTCAAGACCTTTAAGACTCCCACTGTCCTCTTGACCTATAAGACTCCCTTGTCAAACATCCAAGAGATAGTGCGGATTCTAATCAAGACAAACACTTCACATAATTGGCCTTAGTTGGTCTTTGTTTTATCCAAAACATCACAACTTACCAATTTCAAATGTACAAGAGTAGGAAACTTTTACTCTTACATTTGACAAGTGTTTTAAACCTTCTTTAAGATATGTCACTCAAATTATAATCTTGGAGTATGACTCTAAGACTTGTATTGGAACGAAGTATGACTCATCTTCTTGATTTAACCATTTCAATAATTCAAGATTCCTCGTCTTAGTCATAAGAATGCACTAAGATTTCCTTAGAGAACTAATTGTGCTATGGTTTCTTAATCATTAAGATGATCACAAAACTAATACTAAAGTACTCTCCCATCTTTTCATATTTGAGAAACTTTTGTCCTTCTGCCTAATTTGATTCTTCTTATTCGCTCTGCCATACATTGGAACCTTTTCCAATGTCTAAGAGTTACACTTAAGCTTGTAAGTATAATCATATTTACTGAGCTTTAATAAACCATGACGAATAGTCTTATCGATCTTTTGTGGTGGACTTGACCAGTGCACAAGAATGTGTACTCGATCCCTTAGTCCTTCACTTGACTCACACATCCATGTGAACAAGTAGTTACTCTTAATAAATAAAATCAAAACCTTTTTCTTTTATTTTAAAACTTTGCGGAAAACTTATCCTTACAATCCATATGAAAACCTTGTTGTTATCTATTCCTAAGCAATATAAATATCATAACTCTTAAGTAATAGCCCAAAATTCTGATCACCGAACAATGCTATTGAAATCCATCTTCGCGATCAGAATCAGCATGCACTTAATAGAGTTAGACAATGGACTTTACCTGAAGTAGAGCCAAACTTATTGACTTTAACATCCTTAGGTAAATTTGGCAGCTTTGCAACCAATGCCCCTTCCTTTGGCAATAGTTACCTATGGACCCTTGATAATGGGACTATCTCAGACTTAGCCTTTCTATTTACCATTTGGTCAACTGAGTTGACTATGGCTGATCCCTTTCCTTTGGAAAGAGAGAGCTTTACTGGATATCCAATGTCATTATTGTCAATGTCCATAAGTTTTAGGAAGTTGATCTTAGCAAATAGATAAGATCATTAAGGGTCTTGTCATAGTCTGTTTCATAGGAGTCCCAAAGGAACTCACTATGTGACTTAGAAAGTAGTTGAGACACCAACTTTCTCAACACTTTGACACCCAACTCTCCCGGCTTGTCAATATGTGACTACATCTCCAAGATGTGATCACACATAGACCTTTGCTTGCCAATATGGCTTAAGTGACCTTAAAATTTTCAAGAACTTGTGGGTTAGGGAGAATAATTAGAGTAGGTGAAAGAAGTATGATTTCCATGGGACATCATCTTCATTTAGGAAAGCTTGTTTCAAGAGATTTAGGAAGATCATAAATGTCTAAACCAGACATCTTTTTGGGAGATATTCAAGATAGCTGATTTAAAGTCCTTAATATAACACTCAATATGAAATATTAAGGCTAGGACCCAAATAACTATTTTATAACTTAGAAGAGGGATGCCGTAATCCAAGCTATAAAATATTTGAAGGTAGGTGAATGACGATTCACCAGTTTCCACCAAAATAAACGAAATGTATTATTAGGTTTTAATTGGATTTGAAACTCCTAGATCTTTTGAGATTCATTGAACTTTCCAATGGCATGTTTCAATCTCGAGTGTGCCCTTCAGGTTTTGTGACTGGGATGCCGAGGATCACAAAACAAGGTGTGAAGTAACCATGCAAATTACTTGGTACCCTTAAGTGTTTACCCCTCAATCGATGTGCCGGTTAACCACACACGCTCCATCGATACTATGATAAACATTAAGTTACCATTTTCCTACCTTGTTAAATACGAGTTAGTGTGCCGATTAACCACACACGCTCCACTAACCGACTTAAACAAAGTGCAAAGTGTAATTTCATGGATTAGCACCTTATTCACATTTTCCTAAGTAACTAAGATTGGGTATTATTAACAGTTTAGTTACTTAGTATTTATCATTAATACTTTTAATGAAGGGAGAATTAAGTCCTGTCAAACCCGTTCGGCTAATGACCCTCCACTAGTCAAGGAAGCGGTGGGTGAGAGTGGACACCCATTAAACTGCCATTTTATAAGCAGTAACCTTATACCCCCCCTTATAGACCGGCTTCGTGAATGAGGTCTACTAACGGTAAGACTGACTTTACTCCTATACATATATATATAAATATTATTAACTTATAATATTATAAAGTGTAAGGGTTGAGTTTTAACTTTTAAAATTCTAAGGGCTAACTTGGAATTAAAGTATTCATAAGTGAAAACTTTTCAAATTCCAAAACATGAAGAAAATTTTCAAACTATTCAAAACTAATTAATTCTGTAACTTATGTGTTTAAAGTAGTTTTAATCCAAAAACTCTTCAAGTTCCATAACTTGAGGACAAGTTATGGAAGACTTTAAACTAATAAAAGAATTAACTTTACTTTATTTTATAACTTATGGAATTAATTAAGGTTAGACTTTTTATTTATTTATTTATTTAATGAAGAGACTCTTGGTCCTCCATAACTTGAGGACAAGTTATGGAGTCATAAAACTATTTAATTAGAACTAGACTCTTCATTTTTGTAACCTTTGCCAACTTTTATGAGTTTTATGAAACTTAAATGTGACTTTTCATATAACTTGAGTACAAGTTACAAAAACACATTTTAGAATCAACTCTTAGATTAGTTTGGAATGAAAACAACTATTTCACTCAACTTTTCTATTAATCTAAGCAAATCATAAGAACAAGATAATTCAAATCAAACTTTTCCATGTAATTAGTCTAAACCTTAAACTAATAAAAAACATGAATCTATTGACAATTATCTTTGAAATTGGATTAGCATGAACATTACTATATCAAAAACAGGTTTATAAGTCCAAAAATATCTTAGGGCAATGTTCCTAGTCCAATTCCAGCCAAAAATGTCGAATATATGTTGTCTGGGGGTCCAACTTGTCGAGTCCATGAACCAACTCGGCGAGTTGGATGCATTTTGCCTTGGACTCGGCGAGTCCATTCGAGGACTCGACGAGTCTGCTGGGCAGACAGCAACAAAACTCGATTTTTTAGCTACTTTTGCAAGTATAACAAGAAAACAAGCCAATGCTCTGATACCACTATTGGGTTTTGAGCATTCTAACACTCCTAAGTGTACATGCAACCCTAAATACCTTGGATCTATGTTTTCTCTATTATACATACAAATGTGAACATCCAAGGTATTATCCTAATCTAGCATACAAAACAATGAATATAACAAGATAGAATACATACCTCTTTGGTGTAGAAAATCTTCATGAAGCTTGAGTGCCAAGTGCCTCAAGTGTGACACCTCAAATGGTTCACACAACACCAAATACACTTGGAATAACTTCAGAGAATTCAACACTTCATGAAAATCGGCTAGCCCTTCTTTTACACACACTAGTGGCCGATTTTGGTGAATAATATGATGCTTATATAGTGTGTTAAAATTAGGGTTACACCATGTAAACCCTATTTTTCATTACCTTTCATTTCCATGACCCATGGGTTATGTAACCTCCATGGAGCATCCATGGAGCATCCTATGGGTTTAACCCAACTTGATTATCCATGGAGCTTTGGCCCACTATATAAGTTGTGGACGATTTGCACCATCAACCCATATATTTAATTAGTCCTCTTTTGATCACTTAATTAATCCTAGATTAATTCTTGATCAATACTAATTAAAAACTATTATTCCTATTAGTAATATACTAGAACTTATAATATATTAATAACCATAAGTGTCTTATTTCTCTCATTTAGTCTATCCAAGTGCATGATGCCATGCAACCCAAATGGACCATGTCGGGTCGGGTCAAGTCTTACCAATTATAGTTATGGACTTAGACATTAATCCAACAATGATGTCACACATTGATAGGTTACGAATGTTGGGAGTCGTTGTCTGTGAGGAGCTGGCTGTTGACTGGGTTCTTCAGTCGCTTCCTGACTCGTATAGTGAGTTCTTAAGAGAGTACTATATGATAGACCACGACGTGACCCTCATCGATCTCACCTATTTGCTTGTTGCTGCTAAATCAACGATGATTTGGCGCACTGTAAAGGCAAAGTTGATTGGTGAATCTACCTTCCAGACCTCTATGGACATAGGAAATGGCAACAAAAGGCATGCCATGGTCGAAATGTTTGATCATAATAGAAAGGCAAAGTCTGAAGTAGATCCTTGTGATGTTCCAAAAGAGTCAATTTGCTTTTATTGCCAAGAGAAGGGACATTGGAGACAAAGTTGCACTGTCTACCTGAGAGATCTAAGACATGGGAGAGTCAAGACGTATGGCTCTACTTCAGGTAAAAATCCACTATCTAACTCCATTGAGTTCCTATTCATGAATTCTTAATACATAATATGATAAGATTGCATTTGAATGTTTTGCAAGATCAGAGACAAAAGACGAAGCTTGATGGAAGAGCAAGATGAGTCTGATCACGAAAAAATGGATCATGATCGCATGGATTCGAAGATCAGATTTTGAGCTTAGAAAGTTATGATAGAGTTTTTAGGAATATTTGATTACATAGTTTTTCAGTTGATTTTCATTGTAAGGACTTGTTTTCTGCTGCTTTTATGAATAAAATAAATTTTGATTTATCTTATTTATGTATATCCTTGCAATGAAATCGTTGTGAAAAAATTGATGTTTGTGTATTTCTATAAATGGATGTGATTCTTAGTTATGTTATTTATGGTAGTGTCAAAATTTTCTAAGTAAGGAAAGATTCCCATCACCCAAGTTTCAATTGGACAGAAACTTGGAATCATATGATTTGAATCATGTGATGTATGGAAATCTTGGTACATAGGAAATTAAGACTAATTCCTTGATCAAACAAGTATGTGAGTCAAGTAAAGGACTAAAGGAATAGAAAACAATGTTGTGCACTAGTCAAGTCCACCACAAATAACAATAAAACTGTTCGTCATAATTTACTAAAAGTCTAGTAAATGTGGTTATGCTTACAAGATTAAGTAGAATTCTGAATCATTGAAAAGGTTTCAATGAATGGCAGAATGAATAAGAAGAATCAACAAGGAAGAAAGATAAAAGTTTCTCTAATCTAAGAAGAAGGGATAGTACTTTTGTATCGGTTTTATGATCATCTTAATGATTTAGAACCATATCACAATTGATCCTCTAAGGACATCATAGTGCACTAGTATGGCTAAGAAGAGGAATAAGAAATTGTTGAAATGGTTAAATCAAAAGGATGAGTCATACTTCGTTCCAAAATCAAGTCTTAGAATCATACTCCAAGATTGTGAATTGAGTGACACAACTCATCATATGCGAAGTAGAAATTTTTTTTCTTACTCTTGCACGTTTGAAATTGGTAAGTTGTGACAAAGACCAACTAAGACCAAACATGTGTAATGTTTTCTCTTGATATAGACACACACTAACTCTTGGATATTTGTTTATCAGGAAATGTTTTTTTATAAGAGAATCTAATATGTCAAGAGGTCAGTGGGAGTCTGAAGATCTTAAAAAGATTCAAGAACTAATCAAGAGTAAACCTATTAAACACTAGCACACGACTTGAGGTTTGTAACCTATCGTGTTGACCAAATTCTATTTCTGTGCCAATCCTGTTAAGTGATTATGCATATGAGTGCTATGAGTTCTCAATAGAATGCATAAGGAAAGCACCTTATTCAATGATAGTACATTGACTGGTACAGGTGACTGCTAGATAACTTGGATGCAATGGTGGGACCCTTGATGGCAAGAAATTAAGAATGAACAAGTTCTATGCATAAGAGTTTGAATTTGTCACAAACATTATCTTTCGATTATGGTTATGGAAAATTCACATGGATAGGAACACATACACCATAAAATCTAAGTGTCATAAGGTTTCTCTCATTCATGAAAATGATATTGAGGAAACGCTTTCACTAAGAGAGATTTTAAGGAGATAGCAACTATGTAAATTACATTCTCAAATTCGATTATGATTACGACATCCCTTTACATAGTTCGAATTGTGAGATTTGGCGATTAGTCTGAACATTTAGTTATTAGTAAGATAAGTTCTGAATTAGTTTAAACACACATATGAGCTATCAAAGGAAAGGTCTGTGATTTTGATAAGCTTAGATAAAGGCTTATCGAAGCATATCGTATTCGAAACAATGAACTTTGCAAGTCAATAAGTATTGATTCCTAGAAGTTTAGCTGGTTCCTAAATATGTGTCAAAGCTAGTGGGAGCATAAGGGTTATGCTGGAATGAATATAATCATCATGTTAGTGGGAGCATGATTATTATTTAAGTATTGCAAGTTGGCAATATTAATTATAGAAAAACAAAAGTTTCACTTTGCAAGGTTGCAAGGGTTGAAGAGATGATTTTGCTATAGTTAGGGGAGAAAATCTTATACTTCGTCTTCAATCTAGAAGCTTAGATCGAGAAATTTAATTGTATTTAGTCAAGTGTATATTTATTATTTGCATTCTCAAAATACAATTATGATTGCGACATCCCTCTTCATAGTTCGAATTTTTGAGAACACGAAAAATAGAAATATTATGACAATATTATAGTAAAAAATTGGTAAAGTATCAAGTTTTTATTATGAATTGCATCCCATACGCTTCAGGTATAGGATCAATTGCATATGCTATAATATTCGACCGTTCTAAAATTTTCCAAATGTCTGGGGCATTTAGAGGGAAAAAGGAAATAGAACCGGTTTTGACTAAAATAATTAAACAACTGCCAAGGACAATCTAAGGTTCGCCAAGGATTGGTCGCTTGTGGACTGTTGAAAGTATAGCCATGGATGGACCATATTGACATTATTATGAATAGATAAGATTCTATTTAGAATGAGTTATCATATGGAAAATATGGAAATGTTTCCATATTGGGAGTTGGACATCGAGAATTAATGTCTACATTAGAAACTTCATGACAATGAAATTGTACTTTGAATACGAGACTTCATGACAATGAAAATATGCAAGAAGGATATTCAAAGGAATGTACTTTGAATACGAGACTTCATGACAATGAAATTGTCTTGTAACAATCTCCAATAGAGCATTTTGTAACTTCGTTGGCCGAGTCTTGGTGACTTTTGTGCCGTGACATTACGAAATGACCGTTGCATAAAATGTTAGAATCTAACATATTCTAGTAGTGGCGAGAATTTTGTATTCTTACACTAATGGATTAGGAATTGTGAAATGATTGTGATTGAAAATGTTATTCAGTTATACTGTTTCACAAAGTAAGGACTATAGGTAAAGATAGTGTGCATGCTAAGAGCATGGGACAATTGTTGTTATAATTCAAGTAAGAAGTTGATTACACGAAACAACAAATAATGAGTAATCAATATGGCGATTAAATAAAATGTTTTATTTATACCCGGAGTTTGGGGCCATATGGGATTAGTATTATTCTTGTGTTTCACTTTGCATGTTTTGACTTCCTGAATAATTTAATTATTCAGAATAATCAAATTATTCGAACGGTCCACAGTCGTTCATATGTAGGAAGTAGGTATGAATGAAGATTGTCGTGAATTGGTGTGTGGATTGTCTAAAGTGTATTAGACATAAGCAAATGTTTGCTGCAACGTTTATGAGTGCTTATGAATATGATTTGGGCAGTGGATTAAACCCACGCTCACTTGGATCACTTCATTGATTTTATCACGAGTGATTGTTGAGACGATAACATCTTATATTCTTGAAACAGAGATGTGTGAGTTGTATCTTGCGAGTCGGTTACACATTGATAATATGTAAACATACCAGTAACTTGGTGTTATAAAACATATTATTGTGTGTGATTCGGTGAGTGAGTGCAAGCAAGCACTGAATCGTAGTTTATCCGTTACTTTTATCCAAATTGGATAAAAATGATATCTGTGGGCCCCTCGATGATTTAGTGATGACACCTAAGTGCTTGGCCAAGCCGAGACTAAGTTGGTGTATTCAATTGTAGTCTGTTGTCAGTCGTCATCAATTGGAAATCAGGAAAAAAAACACACAGATAGAGAGAATGATTTAAATCCATGTCTCAGTCTATACGATATCTAGAATGGAGGAATATATGATCCCTTATCTAAAGGACGCGTATCTGATAAGATCAGAGTTGACAGCGGATTTTGAAAGCTACGATTGCGGATCAGGATCTAAAGTCATACGCATAATAGTTATTAGACTTATCCAAGTGGGAGACCGTTGGATTAGGGTCTAAGTCCATAACTATTTTGGTATGTACTTGACCCGATGGTGCATGGTCCTTTTGGGTTGCCTTCACTAAAGCAACTTGATATGATGAATTATGGAGAGAGAGGATTAATTATGATTTATTAATATATTATGAGAATAATATATTAAAGGAGAAATCATATTGTTTAATTAATATTAGTCAATAATTAATTAAGAATTAATTTTGTGGCTAAAAGATATTAATTAAACTTAAGGGACTAGAACTGTCAATTGTGTGATAGCTGAATATTGGGCTAATGGACTCCATAGAGGATGGAATGGACAAATTCTTTGGGGAAACCCATTAGAAATCGTCCAAGGCCTCTAAGGAGGGAGTCCATGGGCTACTTAGGGCCTAAGTAGTCAAATTAGGGTTTCCTTGTTAGATAACCCTAATAGCCTCACTATTTAAGGATCCCTAGGGCACCAAAACGTGGCTAAGAGTTTCTTTAGGGTTTTCAACACCTTTTTGGGTGCCTTCTCTCTTCTCATTCTTCATCCTCTTGCTCTTGGTGTTTGTGAGCCATTAGAGGAGTGACACTTGTGACTCTAAGCTTTCTAAAGCCATTACAAGGAGGATTTGAGATTGTTATCGCTACATAACAATAAAGGTAAGATCTAAACCCCATTCTTATGTTAATATTGATTATCACATGCTAAATTACGGTTTAAAGTCTTGGATGAATTGCATGTATAATAGAGAAACCTAGATCCAAACATTAGGGTTTGCCTGAGCACATACGATGTTCTTATGGCCAAAAACCCATCACAATGACCTTCCAAGATTTCCTACCGAGATCGGCATTCAATATGCTAAGAAGATTTTAAGGAAGATGGGGTATGAGGGCGTCTCCCCACCTACGATGAAGAAGCTTCTGCCGCCCTACTGGAGATTTTTAACTCGTGTGTTTGTGAGCTGTATCTCCAGTAGGAGATCTGGTGCAGATGAAATCTCATTGAGAGACACCGGTGCTATAGTTTCTCTCGCTGCGGCAATCGGTTTCAATTTCTCAAGGTTTATATTGGATGAATTTGTGGTTAGCATCAATGCCACTACTTGGGATACCTTCTTCATGTATCCCAGGTTCATTCAGCTCTTCATAAACAAACAGTTCCTAAACATGGTTAAGGAGGGTGATACGCTCGACATGAAGTCCTTGGGCCCACACACCATTGGGCTAATTAAGCAGAATCATAAAGGAAAGGTCACTTTTCAAGGACTTTACCCATTGGTCAAATTTCGACGTTTCGCTGAACCGAATGAGGCGTCCGAGTCTCATAATTCCTCTGACAAAGTATCTTCAGAATACACCTCGACTGAAAAGATAATCTTGGAAGGAGACATGATTACTGTCTCGGATCAAGAAGGGGAGGAGACAGTCGCTCCTAATGTGGCTGTAGCCGAGGAGCATGTTCTAAGATCAGTGCATATTGAAAGCGACTACAATGAGGGGTCTTCTGTTAATGCGACTGAGGCTGAGCTATTTGAAGACCTTGATCTAACTGGTTTTGATCAAGATGACATTCCTACAAATTTCGGAAGCAATGATTATTTCTTAACAAACATAAATCTCAACACTTTGCTGGATAATGTCAGTGATTCTGCTATCCCAGAAACGGAGACAAGGGAAAATGAAGACGTTTTTTACTTAACCCCCATTTCTAAAGAGCAAGGGGTTGGTTCTATGAATCCTACGGTGACAGTGTCAGGGATTCCTCCCCTTGACAGTGCTTTGCCTACATCTGAACCACTTCAGGATGATCAATCAACAGACCAGACCATGCAACCCCTATCCAAAAGAAGGCGGCGAGATCCTAGGTTCGGGCTTCTAGATTCTAGCTTATCTCAAGGAATGCTTATTACTCCAACTACCACTCCTGCTATTGTAACTGCAGAACTGTTAAGTGAAGGCCCTAGTACCATTTTTGAAACCGGTGGCTCCTCTATTCCACCAGGGTTTTCTCCCCCAAGGGCAGATCTCGAAGAGGCTTCCGTGCATTTGGCCCAACATCTGGCTCAAGAACAAACTGCTGCACTTTCTTATAAGGCCAAAGGAATTGCCTTTAATAAGGTCAAGCAAGAGAAGAAGATTCTATGATTGATGAACTTCAGAAGAGAGTAAATGTGCTGGATCAGAAAAATATTGAGCTCAACATTCGAGTTGAAGATCTTTTGATTGAGAATACTAATTTGCAGCTTCAAGTTTCTGATCTCCAAGAAGATAGAGCGACAAAGACCTAACAGATCTCTGAGCTCTAAGCTCATTTCAATCTTTTGACCTCTAGCTATTTTGATCTCAAGAAGAGGCTTGAAGAAGATCTCGTTGCTAAGTATAAGACATCTGCTGATGAGTATAGAATTAATCTTCATTCTTAGGCTCACCCTATTGTTGTGCCCATTGCTGAGACCTCACGGGTCGTGAACCGCTTTGAAGAAGAGCTTGCCCATGCTCCACATGTTGCAGAGATTATCAGAGACAGACAAGCTAAAGCCACTGAGAAGGGACAACTCTTATTCAAGAGGAGTTCTGACAAAAAACGCACCTGGGAACAAATCCACAATCACTGTTACGGATCTCGAGGCCGTAAGGTTTAGAGACACATATGGTGATAGGTCGGGAATTTTATCTTGTGGTTATCATGATCCCTTGAATATGTGGATTGTACGGAGAAAGAGCGGTAATACGAAGCTCTATAAAGACTGTCATGAGTTTATCTCTTGGACCAGGGTGGATCTGTCAGAGCTGTCTCAATCTCCTTTCTCAAACCCGACAAATAATCAACAAGCAACTAATTTCAAACACTTCCTGGAATATCAAGTGAAGAAGGGCTTTCCATCTATGAAGACTACTGAATCCATGATAAATCACTATCCTGACATCATTGATCCCAAAACTGGTCATCCCTTCCAGGTGGTGATGTGGCCTGCTACAAATCAGGTCAAACAAATTCCCATGCTTCAGAGTTACTCGGATGGATCCTTAAGTTCTGTGCTTTATAATTGGGTATTTGATGAAACCACAACATCTGTTGTCATCAAGCTAAAGGAGGGATGAATTCGTTTGTATGACAGAAGGGATTTGTTCCAGTTTAGGAAATGGGACATCCATCATCTAAGCTATTTTCAGATCAGAGTTGCTGAGGAGATATTTGAGTCAGCCGCAAAAGAATACACTGCTATGGTTGCTGAGATTATAATCAAGAGAATGTGGAATGGAGCGATGGGGCAAGAAGATGTGATGATTGTAGACAAAGATTAACTTCAAGCTAGCACAAAACCAAGGGGGAGATTGAAGGGTCTAATCAATGGTTTGGTCTAGGCTTTCACTGTAATAGGGTCTTTTGGTTAAATATGCATTTTTGGTTGTTTATGTATTAGTTTACGACCCTAGTAGAGTTTATGGTCGTAAGCCTGTTTACGGCCGTAAACCCAAAGGCCGGCCCAGGTCTGTTATAAATAGGGGTGTGCTAGGTCGTTTAATGGTTGTTGATGCCTCAGAGTCTCGATTGCTATTCCACAAGTTGTACGAGACGTTTTTGCTAATAGAAGCATGTGCAAGCTTGTTTATATTCTTGTTTCTACTTTGTTCCTGATTGTTATCGATTGTGTTTACTGTTTGATCATTGGTAAGATCCGTTTCAGGACCTTACATGGAAAACATGAGTTTCACTACAACAACAATGGCCAAACGAGTGTTGTCCATGGAAACTCCGATTAGGGTTCCTTGGAAGTTACCATCATGTAAAACCTTGTTCTGGGAAATATCGATAAGAGGGTTGTCGTTGACGGAGTTGAATTCTCTTTCGATCATTTTTAATTGATGATCAAATGACCTTGATTTATGGGCCTAGCCATTGAGGCGATGTTCTCAAAGCATATTGACCTTCAGACATTGTTTAGAACATCTCCAACCCACTCCCATTTTTTCCTCCAAAAATAGAGTAAAAAATGCGGTAAATAGTGTTTCATCTCCAACCGTAATCCAATTTTTACCCCATTTTTACCCCCAAAAAGTATATTGCATTCTTATAATTTATATAAATTGTCAAGCACACCCCTTCTATTAATTTGCTTTTAAGAAATATATAATTTATATTTTTTTCATTACAATAATATTAAGTAAATAAGATTATATTTATAATACGTAAATATAAGCTTTTGTAAAATACGTTATTGTGTTTTAAAATTTCAATATGTATTTAAATTTTAATATGAATTTGATAAAAAAAAACAAACTTTATATTTATAATTAATTAATATAATTTAATATATTACATAATATTATATGTATTAAATATTTCATTTAAATAATAATTACTAGATAAAAAAACCGACAATTAGGGACTAAAACCGACAATTCAAAGTTTATCTTCATTTTGGGGGAAATGAATAGGGAAGGGTTAGAGAGAAATGAGAGAAAAAAAGAGGGAAAAATGAAAAATGAGAGTGGGTTGGAGATGCTTTTAAGTTTCTTTTAAAGAGTCCATGAAATGGACCTTCTGTGCAACTTTAACATAATCAGATCCATCCAATATGTACTCCATTATCGCTGCAAATTTAACTTGCCAGGGGGATACTTCAATTTGTGTCTCAAGTGGTCTGTGAACTCCGACTTCCCTTGCATAACATCTGCAAAAATGACGGACATAACTTCTGTCAACAAAAAAAGAACATTGGGGGAGGTGGGCCCTTCTTTAGGTGAAATGACAAAAATACCCTGATGTGCAAGGCACATGGGGGCATGCTAAGGTTGCTTTAGACTGACATTCAATCGATGGACTATTTGTGTTCAAGTTTACGTATGTAGGTACAATCTGAGTGAAAACTTTCGTAGGGTCTTCAGGGAAAAACTGCAAACTTAAAGGACAATTCGGGTAATTTAATCTTTTTTCTTTATTTTAATAAAGCTAATATATATTATTTATAAAACTATTTTAATTTTTTAAAAATCAATTATTTCATTATCTAAAATCATATTAGTATTTATTATTGTTTTTATTAAATTTACACATTTAAAAATGTTATATATTATAAAGTAAACATGTAAATAAATATGTTAAACATAAAAAAATAAGCAAAAGTTTAAAACGTTATAAATTCTAAAGAAAACAACTAAAAATAATAATAATAAAAGAAACTTTTATATATATATATATATATATATATATATATATATATATATATATATATATATATATATATATATATATAAAAGGTCGAATGAGGACTTATAGAAAAATATATAAATAAATTAATAGATTATTGTATTTATTTATTATTTAGTATTATATTTAATACTTTAAATTTATTGCATAAATTACTCAAGTTTTCTTATAAGTAATTATGAAAAGTAATGAAATAAAACCCATATTTTTCTACACGACAAATATATATAAAATCAAAAATAAATACATCCCAAGCATATTATCTTTAACAAAAATAAAATATTGTTGTATCACAAGCTACTCCACTCAAAGTGCTTACAAATACACCAATACTGATGTTTTTTCATATGGAGTGAGAAATGTTATTTATGGTGACCGTTTAAAAATATTATCGTGCCAATTGTTGAATATTTTTGGAGACACAAATATTGATGTGTTTTTTTTATAAGGTGCGACACAAACTATTCCACTCATACGGGGTACATTTAGCACTTTGAGATGTACGTATTAAAATAGACGTTTTAGAATTAAGATTGTATATATTGATAATGCAGTAGAGCTGGTCACGGTGATTTATAGATTTACTTAGATAAAGTCTAAAAAATAATTTCCTTATAAAAAGGGTCTTTTATAAAAAGGGTCTTTTTTATGTCTTAGATTTGGCTACAAGAATAATAATCATTATGCTGACGCCTTTGGCGACGATAGCATGTAGCGACGACATACAACTTTTGCATTATATGTCGCTGCTAAAGGTGGCTGTCGCTGTCGCCGCTAATACTCATTGACCCCGATCCTTATATTAAACCACAATCGTTGATATTGTTCCTAATCTAACTGCCGACGATACACGTAGACATCAAAATATTGATGACGGCTATTGTCGTTGATGCTTGAAAAAAAAGTATGCAGGCTGATCCCTCCATAGCTCGTCGCTGCTAATTCATTTGTGTCACCACTAATGGATTTATGTCACTTCAACTAGTACGAAACTCGGCTATATCCATGTAAAAAACCCGTCATTATAGATATTTTGTATCGTTTTTATTTTATTTCATTTTATTTTTTATATTTTTTTGAAGAACATGAGAGGAAATGTCGCGCCATTGAAGATACATTATGTTGTTCAATTATTGTGAATAGAACCTATGAAAACTTGTTATTATAGGTCAAACCTCTCATTATATGATAAGAGTGTTTTTTAGATATATTTATCTTATTTTGAACCTTCATTACTAATACACCAATACCGATGTGTTTTTCCATATAGAGTGATAAATGTTACTTACGGTGACCGTTTAAAACTATTATCCCGCCAATTGTCATAACTTTTGGAGACTAAAATGCAATTATGTTGTAAAGATAAGTTATCTTTCCTAAAATGTTTAATGGTTTATCATTACTGTTTTTATATATAAAGACAAAGAAAAGTTTTTAGGTCATCAAAATGATCTATACTAACATGTTATTTCTCTTATTATGATTATTGATCATTTTTAGTGACATGTTTCGTATTATATCATGAATATTGTGATAGTGTACTCACTCACAAGCAATTAAACGGTGAGCATAAAATACATATAGTGATGTGGTTTTTCATATAGACTTATTAATGTTCACTTACGGTGACCGTTTATAAATAATAACGTGACCATTGTTGACTTTTTGAGACACAAATGTAATTAACTTGTATGGATAAGTTATCTTTCCTGGTTTATTATTAGTATTGGATACATACACTAACAAATAAAATTTTAAGACGTCACTAAAACTAATCTATACTAGCATGTTATTTCTCTTATTATGTTTAATATTATATCGTGAATATTGTCAATGTTTACATACTCACAATGTAACACACCAATCTTCAAGTAATTTTAAATTCATCCCTTGGGTTGCAATTATGTCATTTTAGTCCTTGGATTGGAAAAGAGTGGCCACAGGAATTCCTAGTGGCAAAATGATAATTTTTGGAGCAGGAGTAGTACGTTAGGTGTACATGTGAGTACACTAAGTGTACTAGGGTGCGCCTAGTACACTCTGCGTATGCATATGTACGCAGTACGTATTAGTGTCTGAGTGAAAACCTAACTTTTTGGGTTCGTTGAGTATTTAAGCATCATTATGCTCCCCCTCCCCCCATCTTTTTAGCCTCCATGTTCTAGGATCGTTTTTGGAAAACCCTAACTCCTCTAATGTGTGTGTGTGTGTATGAGTTAAGAGTGAGTTTCTTGTATGGTTGAATGAGAAGTTAGTTCATTAAAGGAGTCAAGGAAAGAAGCAAGCTTGTAGATCTAGGATTATCATATTCTTTGGTAGCTTCAGGAGGTGTAAAGCTTCTACATTTATATATTCTTGGATTGTTTAGATCTTATGTTGGTAACGTTTTGGTGTTCTTCTTATCTCAAAAGTCACATTGTTATGCATGCTTTGTTTTGGACGTTTTGAGCTATCCCTTCAAACCCTAGGAAGGGTTCTAAGTTATAAAAATGAGGCCCCTTTGGCTGGTTTGGCTTCATGTGTCTAATAGGAGGTCTTAATGGATTAAGACCTTGTATTAAGCCCTTTTTATACGTCTAAAGTGTTTAAGTTTGAGACTTTATGATTTGGGAGTACTTTTGAGTCATTGATCTGGAGTTTGAGCTTAGGTCCTTAATCCAAAAAGAACTTATAAGGATTTTAAGGCATGTGAGGGTCCGCCCTTGCGTAAGTTGATGTACGCCCCGCATACTGAGTCAACCACCCTGATGGTGGTCAATGCAAGGCGAGGTACGCCCAACATATTGAAGGGGTATGCCCCGCGTACGCCTCTGTTTGGGTTTTAGGCTTTGGACATCGGGTTTGGGCCATCTGTTTAGGATTTGATTCTTGGGCCCTAATGGGTTGTTTGAGTGGTGTGTTCTGGACTAATTGGAGGATTGGACCATAGGAAAAGGCCCAATAAGGGGATTGGGCCCAATTTGGAAAATTGGGCCAATTATGGACCTCGAGGTAATTTGGGCCTCTTTGGATCAAAGATTGGGACTTGGGCCTTGGCGCAGTTATGAAAAAAGGGTCAAATGGATATTTACCCTAAATATGGATCATTAGTCAAGAATGGTAATACAATTGTTAGTTGAATGTTTGTTTTGTTGTGATATTTCAGGTTGTTCGTGAACCAACAATCGGAGGTTTTCAGTATGATTCGACTTTGCGAGGTGAGTCTTCATCGTTTATACTTTAGGGTCGAAGTCACCAAGGGTGGCCCATTGCTTGGATAATATGATATTACTGATATGATGAGTATGATAAATGTTGTGCATGCTAGTATTAGTATGCTAGTCTTGTAGATCGTCAGGACTACCTGTAATCCTGTCTACATGATTATTTGTATATGTTGTTATCTGTCGGCATAGTATGTAGGTTTGAGGTTGTACTGCTTCATGCTGTAGCCAACAAACCCTAGAGCATTACAAATATGAGCTGAGGGCTAGGTAGGGCATGGCGGACTCATACTGCGGGCTCAATAGCAATCCAGATATGAGCTGAGGGCTAGGTAGGGCATGTCAGACTCATACTGGGGGCTCAATAGCATTCCAGATATGAGCTGAGGACCCAGTTGGTATGCCAGACTTGTACTGAGGGCTTGAGGGTGTTGGAGCAATCTAGATATTAGCTAAGGGACATGAAGGGCATGCTAGACTCATACTGAGGGCTCATGGGCATTCCAGTTATGAGCTGAGGTCCAAGTAGGGCATTCCAGACTCGTATTGAGGGTCGGGGAGCAAGCCACACATAAGTTGTGGGCCTAGGGGGAAGCCTGACTTATGTTGTGAGCTCAGGGGTAATCCGGTCTATTACCTATCGACCCATTGCATACTATTATTCGGTATATGTGCTATTGTTTGTGTATTGGTATTTTAGGGGAACTCACTAAGCTTCGTGCTAACAGTTTTGATTTATGGTTTCAGGTACTTCAGTGGATCGTGGCAAGGTGAAGACGTGACCTTACATATGCTCGTGTTTTTGGAACTATGTGTAAATGATTCCGGTTTTAAATAAAGGTTTTGGAAATAACGGTTTTGTAAACACCTCTTTAATAAATGGGTTTTTTTTTTGAAAAGTTTAAATTTTATTGAAATTTTTTGGATGTTACAAGTTGGTATCAGAGCCTTGGTTTGAGTAAATTGGAGGAACACTCATGTGAATCTGGTCTTAAACTAAGGAAAAAGATTTTCAAATAATTTTTAAATAGTTTTCAAAAGTACTTAAGAAGGATGCGATGTGTGTGATCAGCCAGAGCCAGTAACTAGACCCGAAAATACCAAACTGTTATTTGATATTGTGATATGTTAGAATAGCATGCTAGTGATAGGCTAACGATCCTCAAGAATTACATGATAGATTTGCCTTATTATATGATGCCTGATAGCCTAGGGTTCTTCTGTATATGAAATTAACATCATTACTGTAGTTGTTTAGTGTATGCATCATAGCTGTACATAACTAAGATTCTATAGCCTGCGAATATTTGGTTTGGCCTTATTTCCTGTTCTTGTTTGATGAAGCGCTTAGGGTAGGATCAGACATTCGACTGTTTATAGGGTCCAATTTTACGTATGGCTAACATACACGAGTGATGCAGGGTTGTTGGAAGTTTCATGAGTGGGTGTAGTGGTTAGCTGGCCAGTCATGTTATTGGATGAGGTAGCGGTGGTTTCCCTGGTTTTGGCGCGGTTCATAGTGGGTCAGTGCAAAGAATGATTAGCCACTCGGCGAGATTGAAGAAGGGCAAAGGTGCATCCGTGGTTTTGGAAGTTTGAACTTGAGGGTTCCATAGGAGAATCTGTCAGATTTTATTACATTTAATGCCAGTCGGCTCCTTTGCAAGAATGTTGCTTGCTTTGTGATTTTTGGAACTCATGAGGGGTATGAGTTAGCCATTATGTGAATATGTCAAGTCACATGTGGAAAAGGTTGGATAATCTCAGAGTGATGGATTTGACCCTACTACGTAGCTCTTATATGAGTCCAACCGTTGTAGGGATGAGTCTGTTACTCGAAGGATTATCTAAGCTTTATCACATGTGATTGTATTCATGGAATGGCTAATTGACATTGTGAGGAGTTCTTCAGCAGTTGATGGCAGAGAAGTGTGGGACCCTAGTGTGGGATAAGGTGTCTAAGTCCATAGCTATATTGGTATGCACTTGACCCGAATATAACATGGTCCATTTGGGTTGCATTTTGCCGGAACAATTTGAAAGTATGGACTTTTGAGAAGAGGTTATTTATGATTTATTAATATATTATAAGTTCTAATATAGTAATATGAAATTATATTATTTAATTAGTATTGATCAGTAATTAATTTGGAATTAATTTAGTGATCAAAAGAGACTAATTAAATGTACGAGATTGATTTGGTAAATCAATGATTCTTATAGTGTGGGCCTATGGTTATTTAGGATGGGCGAAACAAAAATGGTAGTCCATGGATAGTCCATCGAGGTCTAACCCATGGATCCTAAGTAATATGAAAGGTCATGGTACATTAGGCTTTTTTCACACTATAAAAGAAGCCCCTTGGCTCCTAAAATATGCACTAGTTGTTTAAGAAGATCATAAGAGTCGATTTTGTGTGCAAGTCGCTCTCTTTCAAGTCCACCATTTTTGGTTGTGTTTTGTGAAGCATATGAGGCATCACATCTGGGGTGCTAGGCTCTTAAAGGCTTAAGTTATCAAGTTACAACAAAAGGTAAGAAATATAACTAGGTTGTTTTGTTCAATTACCTATGTTTTGTATGCTAGTTAGGATGAATGCTTTGGAAAAAAAATTCATGTATAATTAGAGAAAATTTAGATCCAATGAATCTAGGGTTTTATGTGCACCTTAAGGTTGTTAGAGTGCTAAAAACCCATCAGTGATATTAGAGCCTATGATTGTCTTCTATTATACTTAATGCTTATTGGTTTTCAATGTTCAAAAAATCTATTTTCTGCCTTCTGACTGGTGAACTCACCGAGTCCACTGGTTGACTCGATGAGTCCACTCAGAAACAAACCAACTCGACGAGTTCAGTTCATATACTTGTCGTGTTGGTCTCCTGTGTGCAGAATTTCAAGTTTTTTTTGCCAGAATTGGATTTGGATCATTACCCCCAAACTGTTTTTTGAACCATAAAATATGTTTTTGATATGGTAATGACCATGCCTATCCAATTAAAAGATAATTGTCATAAATTCAAGATTGTTGATATGAATTATCTTATTCTTATGAGTTTAATTAGATCATGGATGAATTATTTGATCATTGTGTTAATTAAAATAATGATCTAAATGCCTTTAATGGACTCCATAACTTGTCCTCAAGTTATGGAAAATGAAATTTTTTTTCTTTAAAAGGTCAATAAACTCATAAGTTATGGAAACGAAAAGTTTTGAAGAGTTTCAAAACTTGTCCTCAAGTTTTGGATTTTGTAAATCACACTTATAAATACTTTAATTCCAAACCCTAGAATTTTAAAAGTTTAAAATTCAACCCTTATACTATTATAAAATTAAAAGTTTAATGATTATATATATATATATATATAAGACAAGTCAGTCGTACTGTTAGTATGCCTCACTCACGAAGTAGGTTTATAGGGGGTATAAGGTTACTGCCTATAAAATAGTTGTTTAATGGGGGGTCCACTCTCACACACCGCTTCCTTGACTGGTGGAGGGTCGTTAGCTGAACGGGTAGCATAGGACATTAATTCTGATTAAAATTATAATGATAATTATAAAGTAACTAAATGTTTTATTAAATTTGCAATGTTTGTTACTTTAGGAAAATGTGAATTTAATGCTAATCCATGAAATTGCACTATGCACCTTGCCAAGTTGTTAATGGAGCAGGTGTGGTTAACCGACACATTAACTTGTACTAGTCAGGATGGCAAACGGTAGCTTGATGTTTTTCATAGATCGGCGGAGCGTTTATGGTTAACCGGCACATCAACTAGGTGATAAATGACATCAAGTGTACCAAGTAAATTTGCATGGTTATTCACACATTGTTTGTGATCCTGGGTATCCCAGTCACAAACTTGAAGGGTATAATCGAGATTCAAACATGCTATTGAAAAGTTCAATGAATCTCAAAAGAATCTAGGAATTTTAATTCATTTAAAACTTAATAATCAATTTCGTTTTTCATAGTGGAAATTGGTAAATCATCATTTAACTACCATCAAATATTTTGCAAGTTGAATTATGACATCCGTCTTCCAAATTGTAACATATCGTGTTGGGTCCTAGCCTTAGTATTTCATTTGGGTGTTATATTAAGGATTCTTATCTAATCTAAACTTTGTCATTCTTTTTTAGATGTCTTCCAACACTACTTCTGGCTCAAAACATACTAGCTCCTTCTCTCTCCTGAACTTGTGTCAGAGATTCAACTTTGATGGCACTAACTTCAATGACTGGATTAGGAACATCAGGATGGTCACTCGCTATGAGGACAAGGAATATGTCCAAGACAAGGAACTTAAGGAAATCAATGAGTCTTATGCTACTCCTGAAGAGATCACTGAGCTTAGGACTCATGAGAAGGATGCCACCACGGTGTCTTATATCATGTTGGCTACTATGGCAGATGAACTCTAAAACTCCTATGAGGACTTCTACCCTCTTGTGATGCACTAAGACTTGATGGAAAGATACCATCAAAGTGATCATCAAGAGAGGTAAGAAATTATCTCTCCCATGATAACAACTAAGATTAAGGATGGAGAGTCCATCACAACCCACTTGCTGAATATGCAAAGGTTTGTGGACCTTTTTCTAAAGTTGAATGTGAAATTCGATGCGTAGTTGGCTATAGATATCATTCTACACTCCTTACCTCCATCTTAAGATAAGTTCCGCATAATCTATAATATGAACAAGGAGGAGGTCACTCTTAGAAAACATCAAGGGCTTTTGAGGACTGCTGGAAGTAGTCTCAAAGGTAAATCAATTGTTACTACTCCTACTACTGCCCCTGTTCTGGCAATTGGGCATGGCAAATGGAAGGGTCATAAAGGAAAGTCTCTTGATGGATCCACTTCAAGCGGAACCAAAGGTGGTTCTGCTACTCCCTTAACAACCCCAAACCCCAAAGGAAGTAGAGTGCTTCTATTGTCATGAAAAGGGGAACTGGAAGCGAAACTGCCCCAAGTACTTGCAAGATGTTAAGGATGGGAAGGTTAAACCCACCCATGCAAGTATTTACACTATTCTATCTAAAAACTCATCACTGTTGGATTAGTGTCTAAGTCCATAACTATTTTGGTATGTACTTGACCCGATTATGAGCATGGTCCTTTTGGGTTGCCTTCACCATAGCAATATGTAGGATGATTTAAGGAGAGAAAGGTTTAAATATGATTTATTAATATATTATGAGAATAATATATTAATGGAGAAATCATATTGTTTAATTAATATTGGTTAAGAATTAATTAAGAATTAATTTTGTGGCTAAAAGAGATTAATTAAACTTAGGGGACCGAAGTTGTAATTATAAGATAATTATAATTGGTCTATGGATCACCTAATAATATATAGGTTGGACGAATTCAATGGAAAGCCCATTAGAAATCGTCCAAGGGATATGTTTAAGGAGTCCATGGGCTGCTTAGGGCCTAAGCAGTCAGATTAGGGTTTCCTAGTTGTAAACCCTAATAGCCTACATGTATATAAAGGACCCTTAAGCCCCAAAAACATGGACAACACTTCCATTAGGGTTTCCAGCCGTTTTTGGTGCCTCCCCTCTCTTCCCTCTTCATCCAAGTTGCTTAGTGGTGTTTGTGACTCCATTAGAGGTGCAACATTTGAGGCACTAAGCTTTTGAAGCCAATCCAAGCAAGGAATTGATTGTTATTGCTATATAAAAATCAAAGGTAATTCTATTAACCCTAATTTAGTTTATAATATGTTAGATCTAAGTATATTAGTCTTGGATTCAAAGCATGTACAATAGAGAAACCTAGATCCAAGCATTAGGGTTTGTATGAGCACATAGGATTGTTCTTATGCCTAAAACCCATCAGTGGTATCAGAGCCTTGATTGGTTTCAGTTGTATGTGATGCTTAACTATTTTGTTTGCTGAAAAAACGAGTTTTTTTTTTGCCTCTGGCTGACTCAACTCGGCGAGTCAGTATCTGGACTCGGCGAGTTGGCCCTACTCGGCTAGTCCAGGTCTGACTTGGTGAGTCAGTGCGTCAGGCAAAGGGTATTTCGGGATTTAGCTGCTGTTTTGACTTGGATTTGATGCTTAAATTGTTTTATGAAGTTAAAATCCGAATTTTATCTTAATTATATGTTTATCCTTGCCAAAACAATAGATAATTTCAAATCTTTTAAATATTGGATGTTTATGTGATAAATATGGATTATTTAAAGTTATTTGGTAATTATATAATGACTAAAATAAGATTAGGTCAAATATAGATAATTATGAAATTAATTGTTTAATTTGAATTATTTGTTGTTTGATCCCTAATGTTTTGAAATGTTTCAAAACTTGCCCTCAAGTTTTGGAATTTAAAAGTTGATTAAAAGTTTAATTTTGAAATGTTAAATTCTAAAACCCTAGTAATTTGAAAAGGTCAAATCACACCCTTATGGTTTTATTATTTAATTAAAGTGTATAATTAAAATAGATTTAATAAACCCATAAAGTTTTGGTTTACATTTAATTAAATTAAAAGTATAATCTACTAAATTGAACCACCTAGTATTTTAAAAGTGTAAAATACACCCTATACTATATATAACATTAAAAGTCTAATATTATATATGTATGAGTAAACAGTCAGTCTTATCGTTAGTAGGCCCCATTCACGAAGCTGGTCTATAAGGGGTGTTTAAGGAAATTGCCTATAAAATGACGATTGAATGGGTATCCACTCTTACCCACCGCACTCTTGACTAGTGGAGGGTCGTTAGCCGAACGGGTAGGATAGGACAGAGACCTTCCATTATAAGTATAATGAAGTACAAAGTAACTAAATGTTTTTCAAATTCCCAAATCATAGTTACTTTAGGCAAAATGTGAAATTGTATGCTAACCCATGGAATTACACTTCGTACCCTTGTCAAATGTTAGTGGAGCGTGTGTGGTTAACTGGCACACTAATTTGGGGATGACATTGGTGGCGAAGGGTGGCTCGATGCTTATCATAGATCAATGGAGCGTGTGTGGCTAACCGGCACATTGATTAGGTGATAGTAGCATTGAGTGCACCACATGATTCGTATGGTTATTCACACCTTGTTTGTGATCCTCGGCATCCCAGTCACAAATGGTAGGGCATAATCGAGATTAAACATGCCATTGAAAAGTTCAATGAATCTCAAAAGATCTAGGAATTTCAATTCATTTAAAAGCTAATCTTCTTTTTCGTTTTTCATGGTGGAAATTGGTAAATCGTCATTTACCTACCTTCAAATATTCTGCAACTAGATTACGGCATCCCTCTTCTAGGTTGTAGAGTATTGTGTTGGATCCTAGCTTCATGTTTCATTTGGGTGTTGCATCAAGAGTTCTAATAAACTTAACTTGAATTTTCTCCCGTTTTGTAGATGTCTGAATCTTACAATGGTCTTCCCAAATCCTTTGGAACAAGCTTTCCAAATGAAGATAACGTTCCGAGATACGATCAAGGAAATGAGAGTCATGCTTCACTTCCTCCACCTCCTCCAGTTATTCTCCCTGACCCACAAGTTCAAAGGCTTGAAAAGTTCAAGCTCACTCAAGCCCTTTTGGATAGTAATCACGAAGATGGGAAACCTGTGTGTGCGCACGTCTTAGAGATGAAGTCACACATTGATAGGTTAAGCATGGTGGGTGTCGAGATTTCAAGCGAGTTGGCTGTTGACTGGGTTCTTCAGTCACTTCCTGAATCATGTAGTGAGTTCGTAAGAGAGTACTATATGATGGACCATGACGCGACCCTAATTGATCTCACCTATTTGCTTATAGCTGCTGAATCAACAATGATTTGGCGTGATGGTCAAGCAAATTTGTCTAGTGAATCAAACTCCCAAACTTCAATGGACACTGGCAACATTAGAAGTCCAGAAAGAACTAAGTCTGTGATTGTCCGATGTATTGTGCCAAAGGAGTCCATTTGCTTTTATTGCCAAGAGAAGGGGCATTGGAGACAAAGCTGCCCTAACTACCTGAAAGATCTAAGAGATGGGAGAGTCAAGACGTATGTCTCTACTTCAGGTAAAATCCATTAGCTAACTCTTTTAAGTTCCTATTCTAGATTCTTAATACATCATGTGATAATATTACATTTTGATGTTTTGTAGGATCGAAGAAAAGAGAGGAAGCTTAAGGGAAAAAGTGAGCTGAATCTAATCGTAAAGAAATGGATTTCGATCGCATTGCTTGAAGATTAGACTCTTGAGCTACTACTTGGAGTCAGAATAAATTGTTAAGAAATATGTAATAACATAGTTTTTCAGTTGAATTGCATTGTAAGGACAAGTTTCTTTCCGCAATAAAATAAAATTTGATTTTGTCTTATTTATTTATCCTTACAATGAAATATCTGAAAAATTGATGTTAGTGTACTTCTATTATTAGCAAAATGGATTTGATTCTTAATTATGTTATTTGTGGAAATGTCAAAAGTGTACCAAATAGGGAGAGTTTCTCATCGCCCAAGTTTCAATTGGACAAAAACTTGGAATCATGCAATGTGTATTGTATGATGAATGAAAAACTTTCACATTTGGGAAACTTAGACTAATTCTTTGACAAAATGTCAATTGAAGGACTAGGAGATCAAGTACACTAGGTTATGAGTTGATCAAGTCCACCACAAGAGTGACAAAGATATTCGTCATGATTTACTAAAGTTTAGTAAATATGATTATACTTATAAGATTAAGTGTAATTCTGAGTTGATTGAAAAATGTTTCAATGAATAGCAGAACGAATAAGAAGAATCAAGTAGGCAGAAAGATAAAAAGTTTCTCATTTCTAAGAAGAAGGGAGAGTACCTTTTATTGTGTTTATGATAGGTCTTAATGATTAAGAACCATGTCTCAATAGATCCTCTAAGTGAGTCTTAGTGCAATTGCATGTCTAAGAAGAGGAATCAAGTGTTGTAGAAATGGTTAAATCAATAAGTCAATCATACATCGTTCCAATATCAAGTCTTAGAGTCAAGATTGTGACATTGAGTGAAAAGTTTTGAGTAGGTTTATAATGCTCATCAAATGTGGAATTTGGAAAAGTTTTCTTATTCTTACACATTTGAAATTGGTAAGTTGTGATGTCTTGGATAAGACAAAGAACAACTAAGACCAATTTGTGAAGTGTTTTGTCTTGATAAATTCTTCACTAACTCTTGAATATTTGTTTGTCAAGAAATGTTTCTTGATAAGAGAATCTTATATGTCAAGGAGTCAGTGGGATTCTTAATGGTCTTGAAAGGTTTCAAGAACAAATCAAGAATAAAACTTATCAATCATCACTAGCTCATGACTTGAGGTTTACAACCTATCGTGCTGACATTATTTTGGTTCTGTTCCATTCCAATTGAATTAACTGTGTATGCGAGTTCTATGAGTTCTCATTTGAATGCATACTAAAGCCTTAGTCGATGGAAAGTACATTGATATGTAAGGACAAGTTACTAAACTACTTGGAAGACATGGTGGGCACTCGTGTTACCATAGGGCAAGAAATCAAGATTAAGAAAGTTCAGTCCATATGAGTTTGGATTTGTCGCAAACCTTGGTTTTGGCAAATTCACATGGATAGGAACTCATAAACCATAAAATCTAAGTGTCATAAGATTCCCTACTTCATGAAAATGACAGTGAGGAAATGCTTTCACTAAGAGAGATCTTAAGAAGATAGCAATTGTGAAAATTGTATTCTCAAATTCGATTATGGTTACGACATCCCTTTCCATAGTTCGAATTGTGAGATTTGGCAATTAGTTTGAATATTTGGAACTTAGTAACATAAGTTCTAGATTACTTAAACACACATATGAGCTATCTAAGGCAAAGGTGTATATGTTTAAGAAGCTGAGATAAAGGCCTATCGAAGCGTCTGGTATTAGAAATATGAATTTCAGAAATTCAATAGGCATTGTTTTCTGGAAGTTCAATTGTTTTCTGAATACATGTCAAAGCTAGTGGGAGCATAAATGTTATGCTTATATGATAATCATCATGATAGTGGGAGCATAAGTGTTATGCTTGTATGATTATTATGGCGAGTATTGCAAGTTAGCAATATTAATTATAGAAAAACAAAGATTCCATTTGCAAAGTTGCATGGGTTGAAAAGTTGTTTTGCTATAATTAAGGGAGAGAATATTATACTTCGTTTCAAAATCTAAATCTTAGATTGAGAAATTTTAATATTTTCAGTCAATGGATACATTGTGTGTTCTCAAATTTCGATTATGATTACGGCATCCCTCTTCATAGTTCGAATTATGAGATCATGACACATAAAATATTATGGCAAAAGATTGGTAAAGTATCATATCTTTATATAAGACATTATGCATTGTGTCCCATACGCTTCGGGTTTAGGATCAATTGCAAATGCTATAATATTTTACCATTCTAAAATTTTCCAAATGTCTAGCGCATTAAGGGGGAAAAGGACTAGAATTGGTTTTGACTAAAATAATTAAACAACTATCAAAGGACGATTCGAAGTTCGCTGAGGATTGGTCGCTTGTGAGTAGTTGGAAGTATGGTATTGGATGGACCATATCGACATTATTATGAATAGATAAGTGTCACACCCCCAAACCAGAACGGCGGAAACGTTCGGGGGCGGAGGACGTCATATTCAGTATCATAACAGTTCATAGAAAGGAAAGTACACACCACCATACAAATTAAGTTTTCTAAAATGTTTACATAATTGTATTCGTTACATGTTCAAAAGATAAATACATAAACATTTTTCAAACGAAGTAATTAACGTCAGCACGTTAATCCTCAAAAGTTGATTTCCAAACCTGCTTAGCGGTTCCCTGAGAATACAAGTTATTTCAAAGAAAAAGTGTCAACAATTAAGTTGGTGAGTTCATAAATGGTGTTTTGAGAAAATGTATGCCATTCGAAAGTGCTTGTATGTTTTCCAGAAAATCCCTTATTTTCTATTAGATGTATGAAATGAGTTTGAAAGATTGTTGTATGTACTATATGTATTTGAACCAGGAAAATCCCTTATTTTCCTAAAAGTGAAATGCAGTCTCAAATGACCAAGACTGTAAGCTATAAGAAACTATGACATGCTCAAAAGAGTGATGTTGTAAATCGTTATTGTACAAAATGAATGTATTTGAACCAGGAAAATCCCTTATTTTCCTAAAAGTGAAATGCAGTCTCAAATGACCAAGACTGTAAGCTATAAGAAACTATGACATGCTCAAAAGAATGATGTTGTAAATCGTTATTGTACAAAATGAATGTATTTGAACCAGGAAAATCCCTTATTTTCCTAAAAGTGAGGTGCAGTCTTATTGTTAAGTAAAACTAGTTGTTGAAGTGTTTTAACCTGAGTTTTGATCATGTCGATAATACCCTAGAATATAGTTATTGCCCCCCAAGCATGATTGAGTTATGTATTACTACGTGCATGAGTCATTGTTTCCGCGTGTTGTGAGTTCCTCATAACCATACTAGACGCAGTACCTAATGTTGACGTTTGTCACCCCAAATGACGGACTGTAGCTAACAGTCATGGTGCGGAGTTGTCAGCCCCGTATAGATCTATACACACTTGTCACGCTCTTCTCCAGGAGACTCTGGTTATAGGTGAGGACTTTTGTTTGGTACAAACAAAGCCATATGCCATCACATGATTGCTAACAACAAGTTCACGAGTAATATGATGAAAATCGTTTGTATGAAATGATTTCGTTTTCTACCGTGTTACAAAAACGTGATGATGAGTTGAGTTTTCTTGTAAAAGCATCATGTTATATTTGAAATGGTTACTCTTGATATGATGTAGTATGAAAACGTATAAATAAAACCTATTTCTATTTATAAAACATATTGTATCCCAAGAGGGTGAAGTTGTGTTGTGAGGTGTTTTGCATGATAATAACTTCATAAGATAGTTTAAAACAACAGTATGAAAAGTATATAAAAAGATCGATGTTTCACACGATTTTAGTTGTGTGTTTACTTGTATCCCCCCCCCCTTAAAAGTGTTTCAAAAGCATTTAAAAAGCATTTAAAGTGTGGTTGTAGGGGTATGAACTCAGTTGATTGAAGTGGTTGATTTGAAGTAGTCGAGAGAAGAATCGAGCAGAACTTCGACAGGAAGAGTTGAAAACGCGGGAAAATATCGGGATTCTTGGGAATCTTGGGAATCTCGAGAACACAAAACCTTCCTTCGGGACTTGAAGGTGAAAACCGGGGCTTTGGGAGGGTCTCGGGGGCTTAAACGCAGTGTTTCGGCGCGAGAAAGAAAGGGTCTGAGCAATGGAACTCGGAGCCCTTGAAATCTATTTATAGGGGCATTTTTGGGGTGTGCCACGTCGTGGCAAGTGATGGGCACATCGTGGGGAGTCAAACCTATCCTCTTCCATTGATTGGACGCCCTCAGTCACTTGCCGGGTCGCGGCAAGCTTGTGCCACGTCGTGGGGCCTGACAGCCTCGGATTTTGGACCCCGAACTTGTAAAATCCATAACTTTCGCATACGAGCTTCGTTTTTGACGTTCTTTATATGCACGCGTAGCTAAAAATATGATCTACAACTCTCGTTTACACTTCATCGGCAAATTTTGACTTTATTTTTAATTATTTATTTTTAATGGGTCGGGACACGAAAAGTCCGTTAAAATTTCATAACTTCTTCATCCGATGTTCGTTTTCGTCAGACTTTTCGCCGTTGCGCTACTAATGTTGTGACCTTCGATTCTCATTTAGGTTGTTTTGGTCAAAAGTATCTCGAGCTCTATTTCGAGTTTTTAGCTGTCTACTGCTATACCCGAACCTTGGAAAAATCATAACCTCCTCATACGAAGTCAGATTTGGACGTTCTTTTTATTTACGCTCACGGTTTGATGTTATCTATAACTTTTATGTAGATACTTAAGGCTTTTAAATATTGTATTGAAACTTCGCGTTTTTCGTTTAATCGGTGTTGCCGGTTTTGTCGGGAATTTTAGAATGGTTATAACTTCCTCGTTATAACTCGGATTTTTGTGTTCTTTATATGTATGAAAACCTTGTTACGATATTTACCACTTAGTATACTCAATTACGGTTTTATAAAAGTTTAAATTTTGACCTGAATTTTGCTGTTGTTACATTATCCCCCCGTTAGAGAGAATTTCGTCCCGAAATTCGCATTTTGACTGGGACTCCAATTCTTGCGGGCAGGCGAGAGTGCTTCTGGTCGATTTGTTCCTCTTGTTCCTTTATGAATCTAGATCCTAATGTGCGTGTTTCAGCGGACCTTCATTACTCCGCCTATCACTTTAACCGATCGGGATCGTGTGGTTTTGGGTTTACTTACTTATGTTATTCTAAATGTTAGAATATTCACTCGATGCATTAGGGCAGCTACGTTTTGAAGTTCATGGTTGAATTCACTCCTAGTTTCTGAGCTTGGATTTGACTCGTTGTATGTGTGGTATTTCTAAATGATCTGTTGGGGGATACTACGGGAAGGTTGTAAAGATGTAGTATTCCTCACATGAGTACCTTGGGGTTTTGAAACTTGAAACCAATTGGGGTTAGTGTCGGGTTTGTCATGATAAATCGATCGAGTTTCGTTAGTCGATGGTTAAAGTGAAAGGGTCTACTGGTATGGGTAGGGCCACACCAATCCACGTCGAATGCCGACGTCGGTACTTCTCATTGTAAGACGTTCGTTAGTGGGATAGTGCATTCTACGTATGTGTTCTCAGTGCTTTTTAGTCTATCTCTATTAGTACTACTATGAATGTTTTGTTTAATGATTGGGGTGTTTATTCGAGTAGATTTTTAAACTTGTGACTCACGGAACTCCTTTGTGTCCCTACTATCAAATGGAATGTATGTAAATAAGTTATCGAGGAGAAATGTACCCAGAATAACCGTGGGGTCTGCAATAGCCTCCTCTTGGACCATTGCGAATACTCGGCCTTCTCCATTAGCATTCTTGTTGTTTGCCTTCGGGCAGTTCCGTCGGAAGTGTCCCGTTGCTCCGCACTCATAACAAGTACGGTCTACTCCCACATTTGCGGCTGGAGCGGTTGGTTGGGCTATTTCCCTGCAGTAGCGGACGGTGTGTCCCTTACTATTGCACCTAATGCAATGCATTTCACGACAGGGTCCGTGATGATGAAAGTTGCATCGGTTGCACTTAGGCTGGTTGCCGTTGTACGACCTTGTGGGTGTAGGGGTGGTAGGGATAGTAACAGAATGAGCTGTCACTAACTGTTGCCTCTTGGGGTTCTCTTGCATGGTTTCCCCCTTCCTCTTATCCCAGGGTTTCCTTCGGTCCTCTATATCCTTCGGTGGCTCCGAGACAGCGGTAATAGTACCCTGTTTAACACCGTGATCAATCAATCATTGAGCCAAGCGCTTCGCGCTGTCAAACGTGATTGGGTTAGAGGCCAGGACATGCCCTTGGATCTGGGGTGATAATCCGCAAATGTACCTCTCCACCTTCTTCGATTCCGGGTTTACCATACTTGGGCACAAGGCTGACAAATCACTGAACCTAGCCATGTAAGCGATTACGTCCGATCCGGTCATCCTTAGGTTCCATAGCTCATGCTCTAATTTTTGGATTTCGCCCCTCGGGCAGTATTCTTCCAGCATCAAGATTTTGAGATCTTCCCAGCTCATGGCATTAGCAACTGGGAGAGATAGGGCTTCCACATGTCCCTTCCACCAGGTGAGGGCTCGATCAGAGAAAGTGCAAGCGGCGAACCTTACTTTGCTGGTCTCTGGGCATGCACATATCTCGAAGACTGTTTTGGTCTTCTTGAACCATTGCATAAGTGCAATGACTCCTCCTTCCCCGTTGAAAGTTTTTGGCTTTGCATTAGAAAATTCCTTGTATGTGCATTCTCTGATATAACCATGGCCAGTGCCATGATTCAAGTGGTTTGTACTGCTTCCAGTTCCACCAGCTCCGTTAGTGTTTTATCTGCGTAAGAGCAGCTGCTACAGCTGCAGTGATAGCAGCCTGAACCATGACAGGATCATATTGTGGGGGTGGTGGCGGCGGCGTAGGTGTTGCGTTGTTGATGCGACGCGCAGATCTACGAGGCGGCATCGCTGCCAAAGAAATAACAATGAAGACAATAAGTCTTTTAATGATTGTATGGTTTGGGTAGTAGGGGTCTCCTGCTAGGTGGAAATCCAGCCATTGTGTTTGTACGAGAATAGGGAGATAAGGATTGTCTAGAACTAAGGCACATAAGGTTGACATCAACGTTAAACTATCGTATTCATAAAATACTCCTATAGTATTCTAAATGTTATGTTTGATTCTAAAGTTTATAAGTTTGGTAAGTTTTAGACTCGTTGTCCATTGTAGCTATCCCCTGGCATACACAGTTTGGCTCTCGGACAAATATAGTTGATCAGGCTATATTTATCCCAGTCCCGATTACATATCCCAAGGCATTCCTATATTGCACAACTCATCTATAATACTTCTATATTGATTAAATTATGACTTTGACCCTGTTATTAATATGAAATGAATGCATGCCTACTTTACAAAAACTAAATAAATTTAATTTTAAAAGTATGACTCTTACTCAGAGTGTTTTTGCCCAGTTGTGTTTATAGTTGTATATCAAAAATGGTTTTGATATACTTAGTTCACTATAAACAATGCTCTGATACCAATCTGTCACACCCCCAAACCAGAACGGCGGAAACGTTCGGGGGCGGAGGACGTCATATTCAGTATCATAACAGTTCATAGAAAGGAAAGTACACACCACCATACAAATTAAGTTTTCCAAAATGTTTACATAATTGTATTCGTTACATGTTCAAAAGATAAATACATAAACATTTTTCAAACGAAGTAATTAACGTCAGCACGTTAATCCTCAAAAGTTGATTTCCAAACCTGCTTAGCGGTTCCCTGAGAATACAAGTTATTTCAAAGAAAAAGTGTCAACAATTAAGTTGGTGAGTTCATAAATGGTGTTTTGAGAAAATGTATGCCATTCGAAAGTGCTTGTATGTTTTCCAGAAAATCCCTTATTTTCTATTAGATGTATGAAATGAGTTTGAAAGATTGTTGTATGTACTATATGTATTTGAACCAGGAAAATCCCTTATTTTCCTAAAAGTGAAATGCAGTCTCAAATGACCAAGACTGTAAGCTATAAGAAACTATGACATGCTCAAAAGAATGATGTTGTAAATCGTTATTGTACAAAATGAATGTATTTGAACCAGGAAAATCCCTTATTTTCCTAAATGTGAAATGCAGTCTCAAATGACCAAGACTGTAAGCTATAAGAAACTATGACATGCTCAAAAGAATGATGTTGTAAATCGTTATTGTACAAAATGAATGTATTTGAACCAGGAAAATCCCTTATTTTCCTAAAAGTGAGGTGCAGTCTTATTGTTAAGTAAAACTAGTTGTTGAAGTGTTTTAACCTGAGTTTTGATCATGTTGTTAATACCCTAGAATATAGTTATTACCCCCCAAGCATGATTGAGTTATGTATTACTACGTGCATGAGTCATTGTTTCCGCGTGTTGTGAGTTCCTCATAACCATACTAGACGCAGTACCTAATGTTGACGTTTGTCACCCCAAATGACGGACTGTAGCTAACAGTCAGGGTGCGGAGTTGTCAGCCCCGTATAGATCTATACACACTTGTCACGCTCTTCTCCAGGAGACTCTGGTTATAGGTGAGGACTTTTGTTTGGTACAAACAAAGCCATATGCCATCACATGATTGCTAACAACAAGTTCACGAGTAATATGATGAAAATCGTTTGTATGAAATGATTTCGTTTTCTACCGTGTTACAAAAACGTGATGATGAGTTGAGTTTTCTTGTAAAAGCATCATGTTATATTTGAAATGGTTACTCTTGATATGATGTAGTATGCAAACGTATAAATAAAACCTATTTCTATTTATAAAACATATTGTATCCCAAGAGGGTGAAGTTGTGTTGTGAGGTGTTTTGCATGATAATAACTTCATAAGATAGTTTAAAACAACAGTATGAAAAGTATATAAAAAGATCGATGTTTCACACGATTTTAGTTGTGTGTTTACTTGTATCCCCCCCCCCTTAAAAGTGTTTCAAAAGCATTTAAAAAGCATTTAAAGTGTGGTTGTAGGGGTATGAACTCAGTTGATTGAAGTGGTTGATTTGAAGTAGTCGAGAGAAGAATCGAGCAGAACTTCGACAGGAAGAGTTGAAAACGCGGGAAAATATCGGGATTCTTGGGAATCTTGGGAATCTCGAGAACACAAAACCTTCCTTCGGGACTTGAAGGTGAAAACCGCGGCTTTGGGAGGGTCTCGGGGGCTTAAACGCAGTGTTTCGGCGCGAGAAAGAAAGGGTCTGAGCAATGGAACTCGGAGCCCTTGAAATCTATTTATAGGGGCATTTTTGGGGTGTGCCACGTCGTGGCAAGTGATGGGCACGTCGTGGGGAGTCAAACCTATCCTCTTCCATTGATTGGACGCCCTCAGTCACTTGTCGGGTCGCGGCAAGCTTGTGCCACGTCGTGGGGCCTGACAGCCTCGGATTTTGGACCCCGAACTTGTAAAATCCATAACTTTCGCATACGAGCTTCGTTTTTGACGTTCTTTATATGCACGCGTAGCTAAAAATATGATCTACAACTCTCGTTTACACTTCATCGGCAAATTTTGACTTTATTTTTAATTATTTATTTTTAATGGGTCGGGACACGAAAAGTCCGTTAAAATTTCATAACTTCTTCATCCGATGTTCGTTTTCGTCAGACTTTTCGCCGTTGCGCTACTAATGTTGTGACCTTCGATTCTCATTTAGGTTGTTTTGGTCAAAAGTATCTCGAGCTCTATTTCGAGTTTTTAGCTGTCTACTGCTATACCCGAACCTTGGAAAAATCATAACCTCCTCATACGAAGTCAGATTTGGACGTTCTTTTTATTTACGCTCACGGTTTGATGTTATCTATAACTTTTATGTAGATACTTAAGGCTTTTAAATATTGTATTGAAACTTCGCGTTTTTCGTTTAATCGGTGTTGTCGGTTTTGTCGGGAATTTTAGAATGGTTATAACTTCCTCGTTATAACTCGGATTTTTGTGTTCTTTATATGTATGAAAACCTTGTTACGATATTTACCACTTAGTATACTCAATTACGGTTTTATAAAAGTTTAAATTTTGACCTGAATTTTGCTGTTGTTACATTATCCCCCCGTTAGAGAGAATTTCGTCCCGAAATTCGCATTTTGACTGGGACTCCAATTCTTGCGGGCAGGCGAGAGTGCTTCTGGTCGATTTGTTCCTCTTGTTCCTTTATGAATCTAGATCCTAATGTGCGTGTTTCAGCGGACCTTCATTACTCCGCCTATCACTTTAACCGATCGGGATCGTGTGGTTTTGGGTTTACTTACTTATGTTATTCTAAATGTTAGAATATTCACTCGATGCATTAGGGCAGCTACGTTTTGAAGTTCATGGTTGAATTCACTCCTAGTTTCTGAGCTTGGATTTGACTCGTTGTATGTGTGGTATTTCTAAATGATCTGTTGGGGGATACTACGGGAAGGTTGTAAAGATGTAGTATTCCTCACATGAGTACCTTGGGGTTTTGAAACTTGAAACCAATTGGGGTTAGTGTCGGGTTTGTCATGATAAATCGATCGAGTTTCGTTAGTCGATGGTTAAAGTGAAAGGGTCTACTGGTATGGGTAGGGCCACACCAATCCACGTCGAATGCCGACGTCGGTACTTCTCATTGTAAGACGTTCGTTAGTGGGATAGTGCATTCTACGTATGTGTTCTCAGTGCTTTTTAGTCTATCTCTATTAGTACTACTATGAATGTTTTGTTTAATGATTGGGGTGTTTATTCGAGTAGATTTTTAAACTTGTGACTCACGGAACTCCTTTGTGTCCCTACTATCAAATGGAATGTATGTAAATAAGTTATCGAGGAGAAATGTACCCAGAATAACCATGGGGTCTGCAATAGCCTCCTCTTGGACCATTGCGAATACTCGGCCTTCTCCATTAGCATTCTTGTTGTTTGCCTTCGGGCAGTTCCGTCGGAAGTGTCCCGTTGCTCCGCACTCATAACAAGTACGGTCTACTCCCACATTTGCGGCTGGAGCGGTTGGTTGGGCTATTTCCCTGCAGTAGCGGACGGTGTGTCCCTTACTATTGCACCTAATGCAATGCATTTCACGACAGGGTCCGTGATGATGAAAGTTGCATCGGTTGCACTTAGGCTGGTTGCCGTTGTACGACCTTGTGGGTGTAGGGGTGGTAGGGATAGTAACAGAATGAGCTGTCACTAACTGTTGCCTCTTGGGGTTCTCTTGCATGGTTTCCCCCTTCCTCTTATCCCAGGGTTTCCTTCGGTCCTCTATATCCTTCGGTGGCTCCGAGACAGCGGTAATAGTACCCTGTTTAACACCGTGATCAATCAATCATTGAGCCAAGCGCTTCGCGCTGTCAAACGTGATTGGGTTAGAGGCCAGGACATGCCCTTGGATCTGGGGTGATAATC
Organism: Lactuca serriola; assembly: GCF_051521515.1. Taxonomy (NCBI): domain Eukaryota; kingdom Viridiplantae; phylum Streptophyta; class Magnoliopsida; order Asterales; family Asteraceae; genus Lactuca; species Lactuca serriola. Next base: position 112,130,662 of record NC_136409.1, on the reverse strand, counting down.
CGCAAATGTACCTCTCCACCTTCTTCGATTCCGGGTTTACCATACTTGGGCACAAGGCTGACAAATCACTGAACCTAGCCGTGTAAGCGATTACGTCCGATCCGGTCATCCTTAGGTTCCATAGCTCATGCTCTAATTTTTGGATTTCGCCCCTCGGGCAGTATTCTTCCAGCATCAAGATTTTGAGATCTTCCCAGCTCATGGCATTAGCAACTGGGAGAGATAGGGCTTCCACATGTCCCTTCCACCAGGTGAGGGCTCGATCAGAGAAAGTGCAAGCGGCGAACCTTACTTTGCTGGTCTCTGGGCATGCACATATCTCGAAGACTGTTTTGGTCTTCTTGAACCATTGCATAAGTGCAATGACTCCTCCTTCCCCGTTGAAAGTTTTTGGCTTTGCATTAGAAAATTCCTTGTATGTGCATTCTCTGATATAACCATGGCCAGTGCCATGATTCAAGTGGTTTGTACTGCTTCCAGTTCCACCAGCTCCGTTAGTGTTTTATCTGCGTAAGAGCAGCTGCTACAGCTGCAGTGATAGCAGCCTGAACCATGACAGGATCATATTGTGGGGGTGGTGGCGGCGGCGTAGGTGTTGCGTTGTTGATGCGACGCGCAGATCTACGAGGCGGCATCGCTGCCAAAGAAATAACAATGAAGACAATAAGTCTTTTAATGATTGTATGGTTTGGGTAGTAGGGGTCTCCTGCTAGGTGGAAATCCAGCCATTGTGTTTGTACGAGAATAGGGAGATAAGGATTGTCTAGAACTAAGGCACATAAGGTTGACATCAACGTTAAACTATCGTATTCATAAAATACTCCTATAGTATTCTAAATGTTATGTTTGATTCTAAAGTTTATAAGTTTGGTAAGTTTTAGACTCGTTGTCCATTGTAGCTATCCCCTGGCATACACAGTTTGGCTCTCGGACAAATATAGTTGATCAGGCTATATTTATCCCAGTCCCGATTACATATCCCAAGGCATTCCTATATTGCACAACTCATCTATAATACTTCTATATTGATTAAATTATGACTTTGACCCTGTTATTAATATGAAATGAATGCATGCCTACTTTACAAAAACTAAATAAATTTAATTTTAAAAGTATGACTCTTACTCAGAGTGTTTTTGCCCAGTTGTGTTTATAGTTGTATATCAAAAATGGTTTTGATATACTTAGTTCACTATAAACAATGCTCTGATACCAATCTGTCACACCCCCAAACCAGAACGGCGGAAACGTTCGGGGGCGGAGGACGTCATATTCAGTATCATAACAGTTCATAGAAAGGAAAGTACACACCACCATACAAATTAAGTTTTCCAAAATGTTTACATAATTGTATTCGTTACATGTTCAAAAGATAAATACATAAACATTTTTCAAACGAAGTAATTAACGTCAGCACGTTAATCCTCAAAAGTTGATTTCCAAACCTGCTTAGCGGTTCCCTGAGAATACAAGTTATTTCAAAGAAAAAGTGTCAACAATTAAGTTGGTGAGTTCATAAATGGTGTTTTGAGAAAATGTATGCCATTCGAAAGTGCTTGTATGTTTTCCAGAAAATCCCTTATTTTCTATTAGATGTATGAAATGAGTTTGAAAGATTGTTGTATGTACTATATGTATTTGAACCAGGAAAATCCCTTATTTTCCTAAAAGTGAAATGCAGTCTCAAATGACCAAGACTGTAAGCTATAAGAAACTATGACATGCTCAAAAGAATGATGTTGTAAATCGTTATTGTACAAAATGAATGTATTTGAACCAGGAAAATCCCTTATTTTCCTAAAAGTGAAATGCAGTCTCAAATGACCAAGACTGTAAGCTATAAGAAACTATGACATGCTCAAAAGAATGATGTTGTAAATCGTTATTGTACAAAATGAATGTATTTGAACCAGGAAAATCCCTTATTTTCCTAAAAGTGAGGTGCAGTCTTATTGTTAAGTAAAACTAGTTGTTGAAGTGTTTTAACCTGAGTTTTGATCATGTCGTTAATACCCTAGAATATAGTTATTACCCCCCAAGCATGATTGAGTTATGTATTACTACGTGCATGAGTCATTGTTTCCGCGTGTTGTGAGTTCCTCATAACCATACTAGACGCAGTACCTAATGTTGACGTTTGTCACCCCAAATGACGGACTGTAGCTAACAGTCAGGGTGCGGAGTTGTCAGCCCCGTATAGATCTATACACACTTGTCACGCTCTTCTCCAGGAGACTCTGGTTATAGGTGAGGACTTTTGTTTGGTACAAACAAAGCCATATGCCATCACATGATTGCTAACAACAAGTTCACGAGTAATATGATGAAAATCGTTTGTATGAAATGATTTCGTTTTCTACCGTGTTACAAAAACGTGATGATGAGTTGAGTTTTCTTGTAAAAGCATCATGTTATATTTGAAATGGTTACTCTTGATATGATGTAGTATGCAAACGTATAAATAAAACCTATTTCTATTTATAAAACATATTGTATCCCAAGAGGGTGAAGTTGTGTTGTGAGGTGTTTTGCATGATAATAACTTCATAAGATAGTTTAAAACAACAGTATGAAAAGTATATAAAAAGATCGATGTTTCACACGATTTTAGTTGTGTGTTTACTTGTATCCCCCCCCCCTTAAAAGTGTTTCAAAAGCATTTAAAAAGCATTTAAAGTGTGGTTGTAGGGGTATGAACTCAGTTGATTGAAGTGGTTGATTTGAAGTAGTCGAGAGAAGAATCGAGCAGAACTTCGACAGGAAGAGTTGAAAACGCGGGAAAATATCGGGATTCTTGGGAATCTTGGGAATCTCGAGAACACAAAACCTTCCTTCGGGACTTGAAGGTGAAAACCGGGGCTTTGGGAGGGTCTCGGGGGCTTAAACGCAGTGTTTCGGCGCGAGAAAGAAAGGGTCTGAGCAATGGAACTCGGAGCCCTTGAAATCTATTTATAGGGGCATTTTTGGGGTGTGCCACGTCGTGGCAAGTGATGGGCACGTCGTGGGGAGTCAAACCTATCCTCTTCCATTGATTGGACGCCCTCAGTCACTTGCCGGGTCGCGGCAAGCTTGTGCCACGTCGTGGGGCCTGACAGCCTCGGATTTTGGACCCCGAACTTGTAAAATCCATAACTTTCGCATACGAGCTTCGTTTTTGACGTTCTTTATATGCACGCGTAGCAAAAAATATGATCTACAACTCTCGTTTACACTTCATCGGCAAATTTTGACTTTATTTTTAATTATTTATTTTTAATGGGTCGGGACACGAAAAGTCCGTTAAAATTTCATAACTTCTTCATCCGATGTTCGTTTTCGTCAGACTTTTCGCCGTTGCGCTACTAATGTTGTGACCTTCGATTCTCATTTAGGTTGTTTTGGTCAAAAGTATCTCGAGCTCTATTTCGAGTTTTTAGCTGTCTACTGCTATACCTGAACCTTGGAAAAATCATAACCTCCTCATACGAAGTCAGATTTGGACGTTCTTTTTATTTACGCTCACGGTTTGATGTTATCTATAACTTTTATGTAGATACTTAAGGCTTTTAAATATTGTATTGAAACTTCGCGTTTTTCGTTTAATCGGTGTTGCCGGTTTTGTCGGGAATTTTAGAATGGTTATAACTTCCTCGTTATAACTCGGATTTTTGTGTTCTTTATATGTATGAAAACCTTGTTACGATATTTACCACTTAGTATACTCAATTACGGTTTTATAAAAGTTTAAATTTTGACCTGAATTTTGCTGTTGTTACATTATCCCCCCGTTAGAGAGAATTTCGTCCCGAAATTCGCATTTTGACCGGGACTCCAATTCTTGCGGGCAGGCGAGAGTGCTTCTGGTCGATTTGTTCCTCTTGTTCCTTTATGAATCTAGATCCTAATGTGCGTGTTTCAGCGGACCTTCATTACTCCGCCTATCACTTTAACCGATCGGGATCGTGTGGTTTTGGGTTTACTTACTTATGTTATTCTAAATGTTAGAATATTCACTCGATGCATTAGGGCAGCTACGTTTTGAAGTTCATGGTTGAATTCACTCCTAGTTTCTGAGCTTGGATTTGACTCGTTGTATGTGTGGTATTTCTAAATGATCTGTTGGGGGATACTACGGGAAGGTTGTAAAGATGTAGTATTCCTCACATGAGTACCTTGGGGTTTTGAAACTTGAAACCAATTGGGGTTAGTGTCGGGTTTGTCATGATAAATCGATCGAGTTTCGTTAGTCGATGGTTAAAGTGAAAGGGTCTACTGGTATGGGTAGGGCCACACCAATCCACGTCGAATGCCGACGTCGGTACTTCTCATTGTAAGACGTTCGTTAGTGGGATAGTGCATTCTACGTATGTGTTCTCAGTGCTTTTTAGTCTATCTCTATTAGTACTACTATGAATGTTTTGTTTAATGATTGGGGTGTTTATTCGAGTAGATTTTTAAACTTGTGACTCACGGAACTCCTTTGTGTCCCTACTATCAAATGGAATGTATGTAAATAAGTTATCGAGGAGAAATGTACCCAGAATAACCATGGGGTCTGCAATAGCCTCCTCTTGGACCATTGCGAATACTCGGCCTTCTCCATTAGCATTCTTGTTGTTTGCCTTCGGGCAGTTCCGTCGGAAGTGTCCCGTTGCTCCGCACTCATAACAAGTACGGTCTACTCCCACATTTGCGGCTGGAGCGGTTGGTTGGGCTATTTCCCTGCAGTAGCGGACGGTGTGTCCCTTACTATTGCACCTAATGCAATGCATTTCACGACAGGGTCCGTGATGATGAAAGTTGCATCGGTTGCACTTAGGCTGGTTGCCGTTGTACGACCTTGTGGGTGTAGGGGTGGTAGGGATAGTAACAGAATGAGCTGTCACTAACTGTTGCCTCTTGGGGTTCTCTTGCATGGTTTCCCCCTTCCTCTTATCCCAGGGTTTCCTTCGGTCCTCTATATCCTTCGGTGGCTCCGAGACAGCGGTAATAGTACCCTGTTTAACACCGTGATCAATCAATTGTTGAGCCAAGCGCTTCGCGCTGTCAAACGTGATTGGGTTAGAGGCCAGGACATGCCCTTGGATCTGGGGTGATAATCCGCAAATGTACCTCTCCACCTTCTTCGATTCCGGGTTTACCATACTTGGGCACAAGGCTGACAAATCACTGAACCTAGCCGTGTAAGCGATTACGTCCGATCCGGTCATCCTTAGGTTCCATAGCTCATGCTCTAATTTTTGGATTTCGCCCCTCGGGCAGTATTCTTCCAGCATCAAGATTTTGAGATCTTCCCAGCTCATGGCATTAGCAACTGGGAGAGATAGGGCTTCCACATGTCCCTTCCACCAGGTGAGGGCTCGATCAGAGAAAGTGCAAGCGGCGAACCTTACTTTGCTGGTCTCTGGGCATGCACATATCTCGAAGACCGTTTCGGTCTTCTCGAACCATTGCATAAGTGCAATGACTCCTCCTTCCCCGTTGAAAGTTTTTGGCTTTGCATTCGAAAATTCCTTGTATATGCATTCTTTGATATAACCATGGCCAGTGCCATGATTCAAGTGGTTTGTACTGCTTCCAGTTCCACCAGCTCCGTTAGTGTTTTATCTGCGTAAGAGCAGCTGCTACAGCTGCAGTGATAGCAGCCTGAACCATGACAGGATCATATTGTGGGGGTGGTGGCGGCGGCGTAGGTGTTGCGTTGTTGATGCGACGCGCAGATCTATGAGGCGGCATCGCTGCCAAAGAAATAACAATGAAGACAATAAGTCTTTTAATGATTGTATGGTTTGGGTAGTAGGGGTCTCCTGCTAGGTGGAAATCCAGCCATTGTGTTTGTACGAGAATAGGGAGATAAGGATTGTCTAGAACTAAGGCACATAAGGTTGACATCAACGTTAAACTATCGTATTCATAAAATACTCCTATAGTATTCTAAATGTTATGTTTGATTCTAAACTTTATAAGTTTGGTAAGTTTTAGACTCGTTGTCCATTGTAGCTATCCCCTGGCATACACAGTTTGGCTCTCGGACAAATATAGTTGATCAGGCTATATTTATCCCAGTCCCGATTACATTTCCCAAGGCATTCCTATATTGCACAACTCATCTATAATACTTCTATATTGTTTAAATTATGACTTTGAACCTGTTATTAATATGAAATGAATGCATGCCTACTTTACAAAAACTAAATAAATTTAATTTTAAAAGTATGACTCTTACTCAGAGTGTTTTTGCCCAGTTGTGTTTATAGTTGTATATCAAAAATGGTTTTGATATACTTAGTTCACTATAAACAATGCTCTGATACCAATCTGTCACACCCCAAACCAGAACGGCGGAAACGTTCGGGGGCGGAGGACGTCATATTCAGTATCATAACAGTTCATAGAAAGGAAAGTACACACCACCATACAAATTAAGTTTTCCAAAATGTTTACATAATTGTATTCGTTACATGTTCAAAAGATAAATACATAAACATTTTTCAAACGAAGTAATTAACGTCAGCACGTTAATCCTCAAAAGTTGATTTCCAAACCTGCTTAGCGGTTCCCTGAAAATACAAGTTATTTCAAAGAAAAAGTGTCAACAATTAAGTTGGTGAGTTCATAAATGGTGTTTTGAGAAAATGTATGCCATTCGAAAGTGTTTGTATGTTTTCCAGAAAATCCCTTATTTTCTATTAGATGTATGAAATGAGTTTGAAAGATTGTTGTATGTACTATATGTATTTGAACCAGGAAAATCCCTTATTTTCCTAAAAGTGAAATGCAGTCTCAAATGACCAAGACTGTAAGCTATAAGAAACTATGACATGCTCAAAAGAATGATGTTGTAAATCGTTATTGTACAAAATGAATGTATTTGAACCAGGAAAATCCCTTATTTTCCTAAAAGTGAAATGCAGTCTCAAATGACCAAGACTGTAAGCTATAAGAAACTATGACATTCTCAAAAGAATGATGTTGTAAATCGTTATTGTACAAAATGAATGTATTTGAACCAGGAAAATCCCTTATTTTCCTAAAAGTGAAATGCAGTCTCAAATGACCAAGACTGTAAGCTATAAGAAACTATGACATGCTCAAAAGAATGATGTTGTAAATCGTTATTGTACAAAATGAATGTATTTGAACCAGGAAAATCCCTTATTTTCCTAAAAGTGAGGTGCAGTCTTATTGTTAAGTAAAACTAGTTGTTGAAATGTTTTAACCTGAGTTTTGATCATGCCGATAATACCCTAGAATATAGTTATTACCCCCCAAGCATGATTGAGTTATGTATTACTACGTGCATGAGTCATTGTTTTCCGCGTGTTGTGAGTTCCTCATAACCATACTAGACGCAGTACCTAATGTTGACGTTTGTCACCCCAAATGACGGACTGTAGCTAACAGTCAGGGTGCGGAGTTGTCAGCCCCGTATAGATCTATACACACTTGTCACGCTCTCCCTCCAGGAGACTCTGGTTATAGGTGAGGACTTTTATTTGGTACAAACAAAGCCATATGCCATCACATGATTGCTAACAATAAGTTCACGAGTAATATGATGAAAATCGTTCGTATGAAATGATTTCGTTTTCTACCGTGTTACAAAAACGTGATGATGAGTTGAGTTTTCTTGTAAAAGCATCATGTTATATTTGAAATGGATACTCTTGATATGATGTAGTATGCAAACGTATAAATAAAACCTATTTCTATTTATAAAACATATTGTATCCCAAGAGGGTGAAGTTGTGTTGTGAGGTGTTTTGCATGATAATAACTTCATAAGATAGTTTAAAACAACAGTATGAAAAGTATATAAAAAGATCGATGTTTCACACGATTTTAGTTGTGTGTTTACTTGTATCCCCCCCCCTTAAAAGTGTTTCAAAAGCATTTAAAAAGCATTTAAAGTGTGGTTGTAGGGGTATGAACTCACTTGATTGAAGTGGTTGATTTGAAGTAGTCGAGAGAAGAATCGAGCAGAACTTCGACAGGAAGAGTTGAAAACGCGTTAAAATATCGGGATTCTCGGGAATCTTGGGAATCTCGAGAACACAAAACCTTCCTTCGGGACTTGAAGGTGAAAACCGGGGCTTTGGGAGGGTCTCGGGGGCTTAAACGCAGAGTTTCGGCGCGAGAAAGGAAGGGACTGAGCAATGGAACTCGGAGCCCTTGAAATCTATTTATAGGGGCATTTATGGGGTGTGCCACGTCGTGGCAAGTGATGGCCACGTCGTGGGGAGTCAAACCTATCCTCTTCCATTGATTGGACGCCCTCAGTCACTTGCCGGGTCGCGGCAAGCTTGTGCCACGTCATGGGGCCTGACAGCCTCGGATTTTGGACCTCGAACTTGTACAATCCATAACTTTCGCATACGAGCTCCGTTTTCGACGTTCTTTATATGCACGCGTAGCTAAAAATATGGTCTACAACTCTCGTTTAGACTTCATCGGCTAATTTTGAGTTTATTTTTAATTATTTATTTTTAATGGGTCGGCACACGAAAAGTCCGTTAAAATTCCATAACTTCTTCATCCGATGTTCGTTTTCGTCAGACTTTTTGCCGTTGCGCTACTAATGTTGAGACCTTCGATTCTCATTTAGGTTGTTTTGGTCAAAAGTATCTCGAGCTCTATTTCGAGTTTTTAGCTGTCTACTGTTATACCCGAACCTTGGAAAAATCATAACTTCCTCATACGAAGTCAGATTTGGACGTTCTTTTTATTTACGCTCACGGTTTGATGTTATCTATAACTTTTATTTAGATACTTAAGGCTTTTAAATATTGTATTGAAACTTCGTGTTTTTCGTTTAATCGGTGTTGCCGGTTTTGTCGGGAATTTTAGAATGGTTATAACTTCCTCGTTATAACTCGGATTTTTGTGTTGTTTATATGTATGAAAACCTTGTTACGATATTTACCACTTAGTATACTCAATTACGGTTTTATAAAAGTTTAAATTTTGACCTGAATTTTGCTGTTGTTACAATAAGATTCTATTAAGAATGAGTTTTCATATGGCAAATGTGGAAATGTTTCCATATTGGGAGTTGGATATTGAGTGTCTATGCCTAGATAGAAACTTTTATGGAAGAAGGATGTTCAAATGAATGTACTTTGAATGTGAGACTTCACGTCTATGGAATTGTCTTGTAACAATTTCCAATAGAGTACTTTGTAATTTCATTGGCCAAGTCTTAGTGACTTTTGTGCTATGACTTTACGAAAGGATCGTTGCGTAAAATGTTAGAATCTAGCATATTCTAATAGTAGCAAAGAACCTTGTGTTCTTACACTAATGATAAGGATTGGGAATTGTGAAATGAGCATCATTCAAAAAAAAGGTTTTTCAATTGATCTATTTCACAAAGTAGGGACCATAGGAAACATAGTGTGCATGCTTTATGCATGGGATAGCTATTGTTGTAATTCGAGTAATAAGTTGATTTTCTGAAACAGTAAACGATAATAATGAGTAATCAATATTGTGGTTAAATAGAAGTGTTTTATTTACTCTCACAAGTTTGAGGCCATATAGGATTAAGTATTATTGTTATGTTTCAATTTGCATGTTTTGACTTCCAGAATAACTAGGTTGTTCAAACATCCACAGTCGGTCATACGTTGGGAGTTGGTATGAATAAAGACTGTCATGAATCTGTCTGTAGATTGTCTGAAGTGTTTAGACATGGCACAAGTTTGCTGCAGAGTTCATGAGTGCTTTGATAAGATTAGAGTATTGGATTAAACCCACGCTCACTTGGATCACTTCATGGTTTTATCACGAGTGGTTAGTGAGACGATAATATTGTATATTCTTGAAACCGATACGTGTGAGTTGTTATTTGTTGGTCGGTTGAACATTGATAATAAGTAAACGCACCAGTAACTTGGTGTTATAAAACTTATTGTTGTGTATGATTCGATCAGTAAATTCAAGCAAGCATATGAGTTGAAGTTTATCCATTCCTTTTACCCAAAGTGGGATAAAAGCAATATTTGTGGGCCTCTCGATGATTTAGTGATGACACCTAAGCACTTGGCCAAGCCGGGACTAAGTTGATGTGTTCAATTTTAGTCTGTTATCAGTCGTCATAAATCGGAAGTCGGGAAACAGTATAGAGAGAATGATTGAAATTCATGTCTTATGTCTATACGATATCTTGAGAATGGAGGAATATATAATCCCTTATCTAAAGGACACGCTATCTGATAAGATCAGAGTTGACAACGGCTCTTGAAAGCTACGATTGCTGATTAGGTTATGAAGTCACACGGAAAATAGTTATTAGACTTATCCAAGTGGGAGATTGTTAGATTAGTGTCTAAGTCCATAACTATTTTGGTATGTACTTGACCCGATTATCAACTTGGTCCTTTTGGGTTGCCTTCACCATAACAATATGTAGGATGATTTAAGGAGAGAAAGGTTTAAATATGATTTATTAATATATTTTGAGAATAATATATTAAAGGAGAAATCATATTGTTTAATTAATATTGGTCAAGAATTAATTAAGAATTAATTTTGTGGCTAAAAGAGATTAATTAAACTTAGGGGACTAAATTTGTAATTATAAGATAATTATAATTGGGCTATGGATCACCTAATAATATATAAGTTGGACAAATTCTATGGGAAGCCCATTAGAAATCGTCCAAGGGATATGTTTAAGGAGTCCATGGGCTTCTTAGGGCCTAAGCAGTCAGATTAGGGTTTCCTAGTTGTAAACCCTAATAGCCTACATGTATATAAAGGACCCTTAAGCCCCAAAAACGTGGACAACACTTCCATTAGGGTTTCCAACCGTTTTTGGTGCCTCCCCTCTCTTCCCTCTTCATCCAAGTTGCTTAGTGGTGTTTGTGACTCCATTAGAGGTGCAACATTTGAGGCACTAAGCTTTTGAAGCCAATCCAAGCAAGGAATTGATTGTTATTGCTATATAACAATCAAAGGTAATTCTATAAACCCTAATTCAGTTTATAATATGTTAGATCTAAGTTTATTAGTCTTGGATTCAAAGCATGTACAATAGAGAAACCTAGATCCAAGCATTAGGATTTGTATGAGCACATAGGATTGTTCTTACGCCTAAGACCCATCAATCACATGCTAACTCTTGGGACATTTATACAGGTTATGGATTTCATATTTGTTCTGATATGAAGGGCCTAAAAATAAGTAAGCATGTAAAGAACAGGAAGATAAACTTGATCATGGGTAATAGGAAAGTCTCACATGTCACCAAGATTGGAGTTTACTCTTTAGTTCTTAGTAGTGTGTTAGAAATAGATTTGAATAATTGTTGTTACTCTTCTGATATGGCAATAAATATTATTTCCTTTCATGCTTTGTACAAACAAGGTTTTAGTTTTTCATTTGATAATGAAATTGGTGCTATTAATTATTTTTATAATGGTGTATTTTATTTTAAACCATTACTTTGTAATGGTGTATATGAAACGGTGATGGTTGTAGACAACTTAGGACATAATTTGTTGCATATGGATTCTTCCAATAGTTTGGATAAGGCATCATTGTGGCATTATCGTCATGGACATGTCACCAAGAAGCGCATAGGTCAACTCCAAAAGGCTAGAGTTTTGGTGTCATTCGACTTAAAGTCAAATGACAGTTGCGAAAATTGTTTGCTTGGAAAAATGACTAAGTCACCCTTCACTGGTACTTGTGAAAGGAGTGAAGGTTTGTTGGATCTCATACACACCGATGTGTGTGGGCCCTTTAGAACCGCGACAAGTGATGTTAACCGCTTCTATGTCACTTTTAGTCATGATTACAATAGATATGGTTATGTCTAGTTAATCTAGCATAAGTTATAAACCTTTGAAAAGTTCAAAGAGTTTAAACAAGAAGTGGAAAATCATCTGGGCAGGAAGATAAATATGCTCCGATCCGATTGGGGTAGTGAGTATCTTAGTATCGAGTTCTTTGACTATCTTAAGAAATGTGGAATTGTTTCACAATTAATGCCACCTAGGACACCACAACTTAATGGTGTGGCTGAGAGGTGCAATCAAACCTTGTTGGACATGGTTCGTTCCATGATGAGTCGAGCTTTGTTACCTATCTCATTTTAGGGGTTTGCCTTAGAGACTGCTGCCTATATCCTTAATCTAGTCTCAACTAAGAAGGTTTCCAAAACACCTACCAAGATGTGGAAAGGGAAAATTCTCTTGTTAGTGCACATCAAGGTTTAGGGTTGCGAGGCTTTCGTGAGACATGAGACTCATGATAAGCTCGAACCTCGCCGTGAGCGTTGTATTTTCATCGCCTACTGTCACACCCCCAAACTAGAATGGCGGAAATGTTCGGGGGCGGAGGACGTCATATGTAGTCTCACAACACATGAATCATAGTAATCAAAGTAACAAACAACCATTGCATTAATATTAAAGTGCTTAAAATGTATGATACACAAAAGATTGACTCGAAAAGTAAACAAAAAAAACAAGACATGAAGCTACTATGCTCCATCTTCTGAATCCCAGTGCGCGTACATGTCTACTAGTTTCCTGAGAATTCAAGTTATTTTGAAAGAGAGGATCAACATTAAAGCTGGTGAGTTCAAAAGTAAACTATAAGTTCTTTAGAAAAGTTCACATGTTCCTCCAGAAAACCCTATATTTTTTGATGTGATGAAAGATAAGTAAAAATGACTCTACAATTCCTTCTATGAGTACTAAATGGATACAAGTTATAAACAAATTAGAGTAAATAGATAATCGATTATGTGAATCTGCCCTAAGCTCACAATCAAACAAGGGACATGAAATGAAGCGAAGGTCACACATTGCATTGTTTGTTAGGTCCACATTGTTTACAACCCTGGCGTATTCATTTGGTTCTTACGGATTTAACCGTAATAGTTCAGTTATACTTGAAGAAAACATTCCTTAAGAAAATCATATATTTCCATTAGTGTAATGGTAACCATAATAGCTCCTTCTATAATCACTTAGTTTATACTAGTTAAATATAATCTCATATCGAATGGACAATTAAATGTGTGAATCTGTCCTAAGACCACAACCAAACAAGGAACAGGAAATGAAGCGGAAAGCACACATCCAACTACCTGTCGGATATTAATTATACATAACCCTGATGTATAAACTAAGGTATTATAGAATTAACCACTAAAGGTCATTTAAGTTACATTGGTTTAATAATGCAAATAAAACCTTTTATAGATAAGCTTCTAGTTTCTCTTACTTAATGATCTATCTAAAAAGTATGTTTTTGTACTAGGAAGTGGTGTATTGAATTTGTATACTATGACTTGACCCATACCTAATACCTATGATTACCTTGTGTATACAGGATATGTATATATATATATATATATATATATATATATATATATATATATATATATAAGATTGAATAGATAGTAGAATGTGTGAATCTGCTCTAAGCCCACAACCAAACAAGGAACAGGAAATGAAGCGGAAAGCACACATCCTACTGCCTATCGGATCCTACTAATATATATCCCTAATGTATCAACCAAAGAATCATAATGTGTAACATTATAGGCCCCCTTCTACTGAACGTTCATGTTACTAGGAAGTAGATTACATCACTCGATGTAAGAATATCACTATTTGAATGTAATGGGAAAAATGAAAGTGTACAGTAATGTTGTATAAAGTAACTACTGAAGCACTAACTACCTTAAAACCAATTTGTTAAATTAGGTTAAAATATGATTTGGTTATAACCATGCTGATTGAATAGTATTTAACACGACGACCTGCTGGCATCAAAACTGATGTGACATTTGTGACCCCTTGGCCTGCCGGCCAAACTGTAACGAATAATCAAGATGCGGGATTGTTAGTCCCGTATACGATCTATACACACAATGTCCGCTCTCCCTCCAGGAGACTTTGGTTACAAAACATGACATAACAAGTATATTTCTATGTCGTGAAGCAGTGGTTTCACATTATTGTTATCTTGTTCTTGTTATTGTATGTTCCTTTCTGTTCTTGTTATTGTATGTTCCATTTAGTTCTTGTTATAGTATGTATGAACTGACGCATGTAAGAACTGATTCATGTAAGAACTGATTCATGTAAGTTTCACTATTCTAAAAATAGTAAGTAGTAATCCTCTAAACCATACCTATTATAGTTTACTAATATGATTGTTTGAATTGTTACTGACTTGTCAAAAAGACTCAATTATCTACTAATTTAAGCATGTACATTTAAAAACAGAGTTTTCTAAGTTCCATGAATGAAGTCCCGAGGCACAAACAAGTCCTAAATGACATATATTGATACATATAGGCATGGAATCAGTGAATCTAACGACAAAGGTGATTGGGAAACAACCTAGGATGCAAGAATAACTTACCAAAAGAATGCTAGAAGGAAGATAGGAGGCTGATTGGGTGTTCACGGCCAAAGGAAGGATAGTTCATGGCTGGGCTTGAATGGTTCACAGACCAATGGAGTTCACGATCCAATTTGATGAGTTGTTCACTACCCACTTGATGAACACAACCCAAAAGATGAAGGCTTCATGGCCCATTGGGTGTTCATGACCCAGGAGCACCAAGAACACTTGAAGATCTTGGTGGATTGGTGAGTGTTTGAAGCCCCTTTGATGTAGTCCAAGAAGATGGACAAGAAGAAGGATGAAGAAGAGTGAATAATGAAGTTCTTGAGGATGATAGTTGAGAGAGAAATGAGGGAGATCACGGCCAAGGAAGGAGAAATGGCTGATAAATGAAGTATACTTTATATATATAAGGGTAGTTCACGGCCTAAGAGGGGTTAATGGTCGTGAACAAGGTTTGCGGTCGTGAACCTCACTTGATGAGGTTTCAAGCCCGAACGCAGTACTCCGATCCCGATTCCTTAGTAGATCACTTCCTAACACACAACCCTTACTTGCACTAGGCTTAAAAACCCCTAAGTTTGACGTTTGGTTTTTGTATTTGTCTTTACAAGTCAGGAATTTAGGGTTGTGACATCATCCCCCCGTTAGATGGAATTTCATCCCGAAATTAGCTTTACAAGCACGACTTTAGGGGTTGAGGAAAGATGGTTGTAATTCTGTTTCATTTGATCTCCTCGATCTCTAGTGAATCCTGATCCTCTACTACTGTTCTAGAGGATCTTCACTATTGTATCTGATGTGCTAATCCATAAGGAGCGTATGGTTTATATTTACTTGTTTATGCTCACTCAAATGTTAGATTATCCATTTCTAGTCCTAAGCAGCTTTTTCCTTAAGTTCATGATAAGATTCATACCTGGTCCATCTGTCATCACCTCGTGTATACAAGTCGTATATAATTAAGATTAGTGAGACGGTTAGATGTACGACTCTGCCTCAGGTCCACAACCAGACAAGGAATAGGAGATAGGGCAGAAGCACACATTCTCAGTCCGCAAAATTTTAATTATATACTACTCTCACATATGCACTTAGTAGTGATAGGTTAACCATATTCGGCCTTAGCCTCTGTGCTTGAACTTGACCTGTTGGACGATCAGTAGTTATGGAAAGTCTGTTGAGGCTTGCTAGGTTACATCAGAAACGTTTCTGAGGGCAAAGTACTCCTCACATGAGTACTTCGGGGTCTAGAATATGAGAGG
The DNA here is from genome assembly GCF_051521515.1 of Lactuca serriola. Lineage (NCBI taxonomy): Eukaryota > Viridiplantae > Streptophyta > Magnoliopsida > Asterales > Asteraceae > Lactuca > Lactuca serriola. The sequence continues at coordinate 112,115,048 of NC_136409.1, read as the reverse complement.
TGGTTTTTAAGCCTATGTCAGGTTTGTCGTTATGAATGACGAGGGTTTCGTTAATTGGTCGGTTAAGGCGATGGAATTTCGAAACATATGAACTTGATATGGAGAGGACCATGTGAATTCATGACGAATGATGGCAAGAGACTCTTTATAGAAACAAATGTTAGGTCGATTTGAAAGAAAAATTTGTTATACGATTGCGTATCTTGAGTGTCCTCAACAACATACTCTATGCAGACTTTCTAGTGCTTTCAGTTTTCCACTTGATAAAACCACTGCCACAAATCGTACTACAATAAGCGAGTACTAATAGTGAAAGTGCTTTGATAACTAGTGTTGATACTTTATATTATGATTCTCCTCGATACCTCTATGATCGCCTTGCATATAGAAGTTATCTATAATTAAGATGGATAAGACGGTCAACTGAGTGACTCTGCCCTAAATCCACAACCAAACAAGGAACATGAATTAAGGCAGAATCACTCACTCTAAGCCTGCAAAATCTTAGCTATGCAAAACCCTGATGTACATACTAAGCTATCATAGCTTACCTGTACAGATCTTTAAATTCTCTTATGAATGTTGTGACTTGTACAGACTAGTGAGTTATTATAATTACTTTTAATAACCCCCATTTTAATCTTATGTTAAACATAAATTAAAATTTTAATATAAGTTAATCTTATAGAATAATAATGTAGAAGACGTACCGCTGGTTCAATGGGACTCCGAGACTATCTCTCATGCAGTGATCATCACAATTCGTCCATCCGCGCCAGAGTTCCTTATTATTGGGCAGTCTCTCTGGTAGTGCCCGGACTCACCACACCCATAACAAACCTCACTTACTTCAAATCCTGGACCTGGGAGGTTGGTTTTGTTGGTGCCCTAAAAAAACGGGCAGTGTGCCCCTTCCTGCGACAAGTCATGCACTGTAGTTCTCGACATACTCTGGTGTGGCGGTAGTTACACTTACCACACTTCGGGAGAGTTCTAACATATTGACTGACAGATGGTGGAGTGGCGGGTGGCGTAGCGGCGTGTACAGTAACCAGTTGTTGCTCCTGCGAGGTTTCCTGCATTGTTCATTCCTTCTTCTTGTTCCCCAACTTTCGTTTATAGTATCCTCCCTTTAATGGCCTGGGAACGGGGACCACTACACCATGGAGGACCCTATGATCAATGAGTCGTTGGGCCAGGCGTTTAGCACTATCGAAGGTAGTTAGGTTAGAAGATAGTATATCCCCTCGAATCTGGGGAGAGAAAACCCTAGATCTACCTTTCTGTCTTCTTACTCTCTGGGGTTACCATTACAGTGCATAGTGCAGCCATGTAAATAAACCTGTCAGTGTAGGATACTATTTCTGAGCCGAACATGGTATGCTCCCATAGTTCTTACTCCAGCTTTTGAACCTTGCCCCTAGGGCAATATTCTTCCAACATCATATCTTCCAGGTTCTCCCAACCCATCGAGTTAGCCACTGATAGGGTCAATGACTTAACATGGCTATTCCACCATGTTAGGGCTCTATCGGAGAAGGTGCAGGCAGCAAACTTCACTTTGCTCCCTTCTGGGCACAGACAGATTTCGAAAATTGAATTTGGTTTCTTGAACCACCTCATTAGAGTAATGACTCCTCCAATTCCATTAAAGGATTTGGGTTTGTAGTTCATGAAGTCCTTGTACGAACACTCCCGTGGGTGCCCGTGGGTAACTCTGGGGTTAGATAGGTGGGTAGCGCTACCAGATACACTCGTACCACTTCTGTGGATCTAAGTTATGGCAGCCGTTGTTGCAGCTGTTACCGCTGCATGTAAAGCAGCAGGGTCATATTATGGTGGTGGATTCTCTGTTGTGCTATTGACTACACACCTTACAGGTCTTCCACGAGGCATCTTTGCTAAAAACAATACAAAGATGAGATGGGAATAAATTTTTAGCAGTGATTATAAGTCGAAAGTTGAATGACTAAGTTATCCTAGTTCATAGTGTATCTGGTTCTGACTTTCATAGGGTTCTGAAAAACAATCCATAATGGGAGTCTATATAAAATAAACTTTATGAATTTGAAGTGGGTATCCTCGGATGAATTTCTGTGAATTGAACATTCGTTATTGGCTATATGAAAAAGAATTTATCCTAACACAAAGTGTGAGTAGTGTATTTACTAGCAAACAAAGTCATTTAAGGTTATTATTTATTAGTGTGACTCATAGGACGTTTTTGGTTTCTTCGGCTGATCCCTTCATGGAAAAACTCTTCATGAACCCATATTTGCTCCTCCTTGACTCCTCTGCTGACTGCTATGATGGAGTGGTTACATCTATCTGGGTTTGTCGTGCAAGAATGAAATTGTCTAAAGAATGTATGAGATTAAGTGAAACATTATGGGGTGAACCTTACGGGTCCTCCTATATTTGCGCAGTATACAGAAGTTGTATATAATTTAGGATTAAATAGACCTTCGAATAAGTGATCGTACGATAAAACCACAACCAAACAAGGAACATGAAGTAGAGTATAGGTCAAAAATTCTAAGTCTATAAAAATTATATAAAACCTTGGGAGTATACACTCAAGAATTATAGACCTACCAGAAGGATCTTTTAAATTTTCACATATGATATTTAGAGAAACTAAAATATTCCTATAGTATTTTAATGGTATGAAGTTGGTAAGTTTTAAACTTGTTGTTATCTTATAGTATCATAAAATACTCCTATAATATATTGACTTTATGTCGTGCAAGAATGGAATTGTCTAAAGAATGTATGAGATTAAGTGAAACATTATGGGGTGAACCTTACGGGTCCTCCTATATTTGCGCAGTATACAGAAGTTGTATATAATTTAGGATTAAATAGACCTTCGAATAAGTGATCCTACGATAAAACCACAACCAAACAAGGAACATGAAGTAGAGTATAGGTCAAAAATTCTAAGTCTATAAAAATTATATAAAACCTTGGGAGTATACACTCAAGAATTATAGACCTACCAGAAGGATCTTTTAAATTTTCACATATGATATTTAGAGAAACTAAAATATTCCTATAGTATTTTAATGGTATGAAGTTGGTAAGTTTTAAACTTGTTGTTATCTTATAGTATCATAAAATACTCCTATAATATATTGACTTTATGTCGTGCAAGAATGGAATTGTCTAAAGAATGTATGAGATTAAGTGAAACATTATGGGGTGAACCTTACGGGTCCTCCTATATTTGCGCAGTATACAGAAGTTGTATATAATTTAGGATTAAATAGACCTTCGAATAAGTGATCCTACGATAAAACCACAACCAAACAAGGAACATGAAGTAGAGTATAGGTCAAAAATTCTAAGTCTATAAAAATTATATAAAACCTTGGGAGTATACACTCAAGAATTATAGAGACCTGCCAGAAGGATCTTTTAAATTTTCACATATGATATTTAGAGAAACTAAAATATTCCTATAGTATTTTAATGGTATGAAGTTGGTAAGTTTTAAACTTGTTGTTATCTTATAGTATCATAAAATACTCCTATAATATATTGACTTTATGTCGTGCAAGAATGGAATTGTCTAAAGAATGTATGAGATTAAGTGAAACATTATGGGGTGAACCTTACGGGTCCTCCTATATTTGCGCAGTATACAGAAGTTGTATATAATTTAGGATTAAATAGACCTTCGAATAAGTGATCCTACGATAAAACCACAACCAAACAAGGAACATGAAGTAGAGTATATGTCAAAAATTCTAAGTCTATAAAAATTATATAAAACCTTGGGAGTATACACTCAAGAATTATAGACCTACCAGAAGGATCTTTTAAATTTTCACATATGATATTTAGAGAAACTAAAATATTCCTATAGTATTTTAATGGTATGAAGTTGGTAAGTTTTAAACTTGTTGTTATCTTATAGTATCATAAAATACTCCTATAATATATTGACTTTATGTCGTGCAAGAATGGAATTGTCTAAAGAATGTATGAGATTAAGTGAAACATTATGGGGTGAACCTTACGGGTCCTCCTATATTTGCGCAGTATACAGAAGTTGTATATAATTTAGGATTAAATAGACCTTCGAATAAGTGATCCTACGATAAAACCACAACCAAACAAGGAACATGAAGTAGAGTATAGGTCAAAAATTCTAAGTCTATAAAAATTATATAAAACCTTGGGAGTATACACTCAAGAATTATAGAGACCTGCCAGAAGGATCTTTTAAATTTTCACATATGATATTTAGAGAAACTAAAATATTCCTATAGTATTTTAATGGTATGAAGTTGGTAAGTTTTAAACTTGTTGTTATCTTATAGTATCATAAAATACTCCTATAATATATTGACTTTATGTCGTGCAAGAATGGAATTGTCTAAAGAATGTATGAGATTAAGTGAAACATTATGGGGTGAACCTTACGGGTCCTCCTATATTTGCGCAGTATACAGAAGTTGTATATAATTTAGGATTAAATAGACCTTCGAATAAGTGATCCTACGATAAAACCACAACCAAACAAGGAACATGAAGTAGAGTATATGTCAAAAATTCTAAGTCTATAAAAATTATATAAAACCTTGGGAGTATACACTCAAGAATTATAGACCTACCAGAAGGATCTTTTAAATTTTCACATATGATATTTAGAGAAACTAAAATATTCCTATAGTATTTTAATGGTATGAAGTTGGTAAGTTTTAAACTTGTTGTTATCTTATAGTATCATAAAATACTCCTATAATATATTGACATTATGTTGTGATCTAGAAATCCTTCGTTGTATAGAGTTTGGTAAGTTTTAATTATGTTGCAACACCACTTCACCCCCAAACACATGTTGGTCATATCTCAAATAAATATACTTGAGCATGCTATATTGATCCCAAATATGATTACATAACTGTCCAGATTTGACTGCAGTGTCCAACCTTTAAATACTTCTATTTTGTTCTTCTTGTGATAATTCTTCTTGTATGTATATATGCATGCAGGTATGTATACTTTTGTAAACTTATTATTATATATTAGCAATATACTTTAAGTCCAAGCACTTCAGCCCCATTGTATTTATAGTTGTAAATCATTTATAGGTTGATATACTTGGTTCACTATAAACAAAGCTCTGATACCAATCTGTCACACCCCCAAACCGAAACTGTGACAACCCGATATTTCGAGACAATGTAATGTAAAACCAATCAAATTTAGGTCAAAATATAACTTTCCTAAAATCTTATTTTGGTTAAATAAAGTAGTAGGAATCGTATCAAGGTTTCCAAGCATATAAAGAACCCTAAAATCCGAGTTATAACGAAGAAGTTATGACCAACCGAAGATTCTCGGCAAAACCGACATCAGCGATTAAACGAAAAACGCGAAATTTCGATGCAATAGTTTTTTAGCCTTAAGTATCTAAATGAAAGTTATAGACAACCTCAATCTATGATCGTACATAAAAAGAACGTCCAAATCTGACTTCGGATGTGAAAGTTATGAATTTTTGAAGAAATTCCTTAATCACATCATTTTATTAAATAAATAATAAAAATAATTTCGGAATTTGCCAACGGATTCTAAACGAAAGTTGTAGATCTTGGTCTCACCTTCGCGTGGATATAAAGAACGTCAAAAACGGAGTTCGTATGAGGGAGATATGAATTTTAGAAGTTTATTTAAAATAAATATAAATTTAATTATAAACTCCCGGAATTATCCGAAGGGGAGTCATCGGATAGGACCGAAGTACGCCCTGCGTACCTTCATACGCCCCGCGTACTTAGATCAAGGGCCTCGGATCATCCACGTCGCCTATGCGAAGCTTCCAACCCGCCCGTCCGACCCGCCGTCCCATCCGAAGTGCGTAAGCGATGACGTCGCGTACGCGCTGTGTACGAGCGTACGCCCCGCGTACCGAGGCGGTTCAGCCTCCCTATAAATAAGATGCGAGGCCTTCTGAAAATTTTGCTCAATTCTCTCTTTTCTCTCACGATCTTGCCTGGATTTCCGTGCTCGTTCAAACCTGAAGCTCTGGTCTTTTTGCTCAAGTCCCGAGGGTCGATTTTACTCCCGAGATTCCCGAGAATCCCGAGAAAAAAAATCCGTTTCCCGAGACGAAACTCTGCCCGGTTTTCCATCTCGCTATCTTCAAACTTTCAAGTGAGTTCATACCCCTTAACTAATGTTTTAAACTACTTTGAAATGTTTTATGGGGGGGAATACAAGTAGAATCATGCTAGTATTATATCAATCACATGCGATTAATAAGTACAATTTGCCGTTTTACCAAACAGTTTCCTTCAAATGATTTTTATAAACATTTTATATGTTTTAAACTACTTATTACACTGTACATTTTACTCGGTACATTACCTTTCAAACTTATTTACAACTGTGTTTCAATCAAATGTTTCCTTATACTCAAAACTGTTTTATCATACTTATGCCTTCAAATTGTTTTATAGATCGAATCAAGTCGATCTTTTCTTAAAATAATATTTATGTTTCAAATGTCTTACAAAATTTATTTATTCTTTTATATTATAAATTGCATGCCTCTATATGTATAATTATATAAGAAATGTTTAAAAGACTTAGGAAGGCTATCCACCCTATTTCCTTTTCGCGCCTTGAGATGTGGTCTGGTGGGATATTGGGTATTCGTCCGAAAGTCGTTTAAATATTAGTTATATATCATGTGTACATATATAGTCATAAAAGATCTTTGAAGTTCATTCCATGCTCTTAGTTAGTAAGGGTATACCTCCATGACCATACGTACCAGTTAGACTGCTAATAAACTACCATATGGGTAGTTTAGGAAGATACTAGAACCGTTACTAGAACGCGATATCATACAATGAGTCAGTTCATTCATGAGTCAATACTTTCTAGAACATTACATATACAACTATACTAGGAAGAGAACATATACAACTATACTAGAATGAGAAACATTACCCTTACATTAATACGTTAACAATTGTGATCCACTGTATCGGAGCATGCCTTAAATGTCATGGCCCGAGTTGTAGCCAAAATTCTCTTGGAGGGAGAGCGTTGAGTTTGCGTATAGATCTATACTGGATTGACAATCCTACACCTTGCTGCTAGCTACAGCCGGACCTGCAGGTCTGCGGGTGCCAAACGTCATTCCGTTATTACGACCGTTCTTTATGTCGTTGTTATCAGTCGATAGTATGGTGCAATTATCACATTATACCTTAATATAAATCCGGTTTAAGGTAGTTAGTACAGCAGTAGTTCCTATAATACAAAACTACAGTACTACAATGATTTACCCATTACATTTTTAGTGATAACCTCACTTAAACTTTAATGCACAAACTATATTTTATTAAAAGATAGTTACACTTGGGAAATTACACACTTTTACATCAAACGAGCATACAAAACAGTTAAGCCTTGGTAGAAGGCTACTTTAATAGAAAATATAGGTTTTTCAGAGAGATTCAAACTTTTTCAAACACTTACAATTCATATACACTTTCAAATTCTTGCAATACATAGACTTACAAATTCTTACATACAAATTAAGACACTAAATACTTATGATCTCACCAGCTTCAAAGCTGATACTCGCTTTCAAAATTACTTGTATCCTCAGGTCATCATAGACAGGTACCGATGCAACGAGAAAGGAAGATGGAGCTTGTTCAAGACTTATCTTTCATTTTGACTTATGCTTTAATGTTTATCAAAATTTGACAGAATACAATTGTATAATAATTATTTTATTAATGAAATGGATGATGTTGTTGCTTGTTTACTACTTTACATTGTTGTTGATATTATACATGACGTCCTCCGCCCCAGAACGTTTCCGCCGTTCTCGGTTTTGGGGTGTGACAGATTGGTATCAGAGCATTGTTTATAGTGAATTAAGTATATCAACCCATAAAAGATATACTAACTATAAATACATAAGGGACTAAAAATACTCTGACCAAGAGTTTATACTTTAAATAGTAAAATATTTAAGTAAGTATACGTGCTGCATTCATACTAAAATCAGAGTCACTAGGACAGTACAAAAGAATAACGATTGTTGGGCAACACAAGTGGGCTTAGAGACATATGGTCAAAACTGGGAAGATATAGCCTGATCGCCTATATTATCCGAGGGTTGACTAGCATGTGCCTAAGTTTAAGTGTGTGGTTGCAACAATGCTAAAATCTTACCAACCCTACCACAATAGAACATAACATTAAAATTAAAATACTATAGGAGTATTTGGTGTTACTATAAGTACTTTATACTTGAGAATTAAAACGGGATACACTAAGGCTACATGTAATTAGGATGTTATAGACTTAGAATCAGTGATAATTTTGCCTTACCCCTATTCTGTGTGAATTTGGAAATAAGGTCACTTATTCGAAGGTCTATCCTGTTTAGATTACACATAGCTGGTATGCACTTCACAAATAGTGATGTAACTAATGAGGGTTTTCTAAATAATTATCTAGATAGTTCGTCTAATAATTATCCACTTACCCTAAATTCTCGCATAGAAATCATAGCTGGACTCCATCCCCTTGATAGCCAGTATCTTCCGAATGAAGTCATAGCTGGTTGGTTTGGAGAAGAACCAGAGAATGATCATCCTATCCCCTTGGATGATCACCAGGATGAAGACTTTTCGTATGATGCTAACTCCGAACCAGAGGTTAAGAACCTACCCCAAGCAGCTCCCTTCCAAATTCCTAACCCTCGTCCGGCTTTTCATGGCCCGACCCTGAGTGAGTGGAATGCTTGGAAACAGGGAGCCAAGGACAAGATCAGTTTATGCTATTTGATGGCGACCGAAGCTTTTACGACCTGAGCAATGGGGGCTCAGCAGATAGAGTCTTGCCAATCTTGGTCCGCAGGGAGGCCCGAAATGAGATTCAAGGCAAGACAGCTTACATTAGATTTCAGAAGTAGGCGCCTATGCTAGAATGCATACCGTCCACACCATTCATCTAGAAGATGCTCATGAGAGATCAGAGAGAAACCATGAAACCCTACTGCAAGCACTGACTGAATCACGAGCCGAAGACATAGGGCTCCAAGTACGCCAGATGGGGTGCGAAAGACACCTACTTGACATGGAACGACAATTGGTTGAACTAAGAGTTCACCAGAGGAATGACCGTCGCCAGTAGTAGACGCTTTACTTTATTTCCTTATAAGGAGGAATCGTGTTTTTCTGTCTATACCTGATGTGGCATTTTCTATGAAATTATCTTGTACCGTAAGTACTTTAGTTAGGTCTTTATGCTGTCAGGAACTATCTCCTATGGATATGATGTAAGACCTTTACAAGGTCATTTTCCTAAACCTTTACGTCGTAAATATCCAAGATATTGACAGCCGACTAACTTTTGTGTCATTTCCTTCATTCAAGTACTCTTATCGTACACTTATTTGAGTCTATCTGAAACCTGCTTTAGTTAAGTCATTGGACCATAGCAAGTTAGATACGGAGACATTTCCAAGTCTCTTTCAGTGGTTGGATTTTGTTATTCACCAACCCATGATACCTCAACTTGTACAACAAACGTCTTGAGACCATTCTACGAACTTACCTCTACTCATTACTAGGACTGCATCATAGGGATGTAGGTCAAACCTTCGCGAACATACTTTCATTCTGTACTAGGACTGCATCATAGGGATGTAGGTCAAACTTTCGAGAACATCGTCGTACTCTTTACATGAACAATCTAAGTACATCAGGGTCAACCAGAATCACTCACAAAATCCTTACTTTTCGTGTTACAGAATCATGTCGTCATCCAGAAGCAATCAGTCGATCAGCGAAACCCCCACTTTTCCTATGGACGCCGCTACCTTTCAAAAAACAGTTACAGCTGCCGTGGTGGCTGCCATAACCGCGGTCCTTGCACACGGTAGCGCTAACAGCACAGTCAATGCAACTGATGGGAACGAAGTTTCCAATCGTGGTATCCACCCAGGAAGTCGTCAAACAGTAACAGTCATAGGCTCGCAAAGCCGAAAAACAGAAAACAAGAAACGAAAGCGTCAAGCCCGGAAGGAACGCAAGAGATCCCAAAAGCTGGCTATACAACAGCAGCAAGTGGAAACCCCTGCCATCCCAGTACCGAGCAGGCCATACGAGGGAAAACTCCCGAAGTGTGATATGTGTAGTTTCCATCATCATGGGGCTTGCCATGAGATGCAGTGTTGCATTTGCCTATACATAGGGTACCATGCGCGTAACTGTGGAGCGTCGTCGCGACCCATCACTCAAGTCCCTTTCATCGGGACTAAACCTGCACACAAGATTTGTTATAGCACCGAACGATTTAAGAAGCAGTTTTCAAAGTGGAGTAACGAGGAAGGCACTCGTGTCCACATAACATTGGCTAAACACCGCAATCCCGTCTCCAAGTCTAGTACTAGCCAGTCATGCCACCAATGCGGTGAGGTAGGGCACTTCAAGAAAGATTGCCCGATAACAAAGAACTCTGGCGCAGATGGGAAAATTCTCAGGATCACAGTTGCAGGAGAGCCTACTCCGGAACCACGTTAAATGTAATTTGGGTGTTTCGTTGTAACAGACTTATAAACTATCTAGAACTAGTGCAACTAGAGTCTTACCTTTTGCGAGATCCTGTCTGTATAGGAATTCTCGTGCTGCGTATACTTGTCTTTTGTAGTATATCCTATTCGCAGCAATAGTCTTGTGGTAAATCTAAAGTACTGTAACTCTGTTCATGGTTGCACAGTTGTGTTTTGTCTATAATCGTCTATGTTTAATTCTAATGTCTTTAAAGTTTCTGTATGATTCTGACATTATCATACAATCATATTCAATTTGATCGACGCCAAAACAGCTTCATACGTACATCTCTTTCTTCTGGATCGTTTTTCCAGCGAAGCCGTCATATCAGAACACCGTAGTACTCATGCTAGGAGTACCACTTAGTTATTTTCTTTCCGAAGAAATCCCCGAAGTACCACTCGTGCAGTACGTCAACTTCAATCCAAGGATTTATACGATTGATCTATCACTGAGAAATGTATGAATAAGAGTGATATATAATCAAGGTTCTACAGGTTTAGAATTGATGATTCCACTTTAACTTCTTTTTCCGGATGGGATGTGAGGGTAAAGAAGAATCAGTTATTCGACTACCTTTTCAATCTTAATTATATACGCCTCGTATACACGAGATTGTGATCGTGAAGCCCTGTATAAATTCTAAAATGGACTTCAGGACGGAGAACTGCCTAAGTATACGAGTAATCACATCGTCATGTGAACAAACTTAGAACCCAGTACGACTCCTGAAAACAGATCGCCCTATAGTTTAAACACCCTCGGAGATACCAGAACTGTACAAACCACTTGACGAACTACACAGAAAGAGAATTAGAAGACTAGGCTTCTCACCCTAGAGAACCCCGGTCATATTCTCACGGAGATCGACGGATTGCAACGTATGTGCCTCGGATATCGAAGACTCCGTCAAGATTTTCATAGAAATCGTTATCTCTGCCTCGCATAGACAAAATGGTCGAGCAAACGCAAGGAAAGATAACTACTTCCAGGAATGGATCTGAAATCCGAATGTCACCAGTTCAGGTGTTAGGGAAGGATGTCCGAATGACTATCTCCCGAACTCGATACGGACACTTTGAGTTCGTAGTGATACCCTTCGGATAGGACCAATACGCCCATGGTTTTCATGAGCTAAATGCATAGGGTTACGTCTTTCTTACTTGGATCGATTCGTCATTTCTCCATGAAATGACTTACTTATCTACCCTCGTAGTAAGAAGAAAACCCATGAAAACATTTCCTACAGAGGAACTTTTAGCAAAGTTCCCTAGGCACGAGATTTGGAAATTGAAGAGTCAAATTTCTATGACACACTGTTAGTAATGTGGGAAATTTTGAGTACTCTTTCAATTTGCCAAAACCATTGAGCATTCACCGACACCAGAGACGCCGACAGTTTTCGCCAAATTCTAGGTCTTACAAACCTAGCACCTTAGTTCATTCAGAACTCCTCGCAAGCTACAGAAACTCGTACGACTTTGACCCAGCAAGGGGTGGCCTTTGACTGGGAAGTTACGCAAGAAAAGGAACCTTTGAAATTCCAAGTGAGTGACCAAGTTCTTTAGGATAACTCACTCTGGGAATGGCTTAATACGCTTCGTAAAGCGTGGAAAGCTAAATTCAAGTTAGACAGGACCTCTGAGATTCTTATCAGAATCGGTCCTGTGCCTCACACAAACTAGACCTACTCCGCGAACTCAGTAACAAAATTTCTACTCTTCGCATCTCAATCGTGAAACCATACCTTTCCGTTAGGACTCTTGCAAGTCCACTCTTCGAGATCCTCAACTTCGTATTAGAACCGTAGTGACCCTCGACCGAGAGGTCAAGCGGACGAAGAAACGCCATCGCCAGTTAGTGAAGGTTCGTTGGAATGCCAACCAAGAACCCGTTATCACTTAGATGCACTAGAACCAATCGATTAGGAAGTTTCCTCCTCACGACTCAATCATTCGTGCATACTTCCTTGCTTAAATTCTAATTTCGGGACGAAATTCCTTCTAATGGGGGGATGATGTGACAACCTGATATTTCGAGACAATGTAATGTAAAACCAATCAAATTGAAGTCAAAATATAACTTTCCTAAAATCTTATTTGGGTTAAATAAAGTAGTAGGAATCGTATCAAGGTTTCCAAGCATATAAAGAACCCTAAAATCCGAGTTATAACGAAGAAGTTATAACCAACCGAAGATTCTCGGCAAAACCGGCATCAGCGATTAAACGAAAAACGCGAAATTTCGATGCAATAGTTTTTTAGCCTTAAGTATCTAAATGAAAGTTATAGACAACCTCAATCTATGATCATACATAAAAAGAACGTCCAAATCTGACTTCGGATGTGAAAGTTATGAATTTTTGAAGAAATTCCTTAATCACGTCATTTTATTAAATAAATAATAAAAATAATTTCGGAATTTGCCAACGGATTCTAAACGAAAGTTGTAGATCTTGGTCTCACCTTCGCGTGGATATAAAGAACGTCAAAAACGGAGTTCGTATGAGGGAGATATGAGTTTTAGAAGTTTATTTAAAATAAAGATAAATTTAATTATAAACTCCCGGTATTATCCGAAGGGGACTCATCGGATAGGACCGAAGTACGACCTGCGTACCTTCGTACGCCCCGCATACTCAGATCAAGGGCCTCGGATTGTCCACGTCGCCTATGCGAAGCTTCCAACCCGCCCGTCCGACCCGCCGTCCCATCCGAAGTGCGTAAGCGATGACGTCGCGTACGCGCTGCATACGAGCGTATGCCCCGCGTACCGAGGCGGTTCAGCCTCCCTATATATAAGATGCGAGGCCTTCCGAAAATTTTGCTCAATTCTCTCTTTTCTCTCACGATCTTGCCTCGATTTCCGTGCCCGTTCAAACCCGAAGCTCTGGTCTGTTTGCTCAAGTCCCGAGGGTTGATTTTACTCCCGAGATTCCCGAGAAAAAAAATCCGTTTCCCGAGACGAAACTCTGCCCGGTATTCCATCTCGCTATCTTCAAACTTTCAAGTGAGTTCATACCCCTTAACTAATGTTTTAAACTACTTTTAAATGTTTTATGGGGGGAATACAAGTAGAATCATGCTAGTATTATATCAATCACATGCGATTAATAAGTAGAATTACGCTAGTTATTACATCAATCACATGTGATTAATATACAGCATTCAAAAGATTTGGCTACTCATTAGCCGTTTTACCAAACAGTTTCCTTCAAATGATTTTTATAAACATTTTATATGTTTTAAACTACTTATTACACTGTACATTTTACTCGGTACATTACCTTTCAAACTTATTTACAACTGTGTTTCAATCAAATGTTTCCTTATACTCAAAACTGTTTTATCATACTTATGCCTTCAAATTGTTTTATAGATCGACATCAAGTCGATCTTTTCTTAAAATAATATTTATGTTTCAAATGTCTTACAAAATTTATTTATGCTTTTATATTATAAATTGCATGCCTCTATATGTATAATTATATAAGAAATGTTTAAAAGACTTAGGAAGGCTATCCACCCTATTTCCTTTTCGCGCCTTGAGATGTGGTCTGGTGGGATATTGGGTATTCGTCCGAAAGTCGTTTAAATATTACTTATATATCATGTGTACATATATAGTCATAAAAGATCTTTCCAGTTCATTCCATGCTCTTAGTTAGTAAGGGTATACCTCCATGACCATACGTACCAGTTAAACTGCTAATAAACTACCATATGGGTAGTTTAGGAAGATACTAGAACCGTTACTAGAACGCGATATCATACAATGAGTCAGTTCATTCATGAGTCAATACTTTCTAGAACATTACATATACAACTATACTAGGAAGAGAACATATACAACTATACTAGAACGAGAAACATTACCATTACATTAATACGTTAACAATTGTGATCCACTGTATCGGAGCATGCTTTAAATGTCATGGCCCGAGTTGTAGCCAGAATTCTCTTGGAGGGAGAGCGTTGAGTTCGCGTATAGATCTATACTGGATTGACAATCCTACACCTTGCTACTAGCTACAGCCGGACCTGCAGGTCTGCGGGTGCCAAACGTCATTCCGTTATTACGAACGTTCTTAATGTCGTTGTTATCAGTCGATTGTATGGTGCAATTATCACATTATACCTTAATATAAATCCGGTTTAAGGTAGTTAGTACAGCAGTAGTTCCTATAATACAAAACTACAGTACTACAATGATTTACCCATTACATTTTTAGTGATAACCTCACTTAAACTTTAATGCACAAACTATATTTTGTTAAAAGATAGTTACACTTGGGAAATTACACACTTTTACATCAAACGAGCATACAAAACAGTTAAGCCTTGGTAGAAGGCTACTTTAATAGAAAATATACGTTTTTCTGAGAGATTCAAACTTTTTCAAACACTTACAATTCATATACACTTTCAAATTCTTGCAATACATAGACTTACAAATTCTTACATACAAATTAAGACACTAAATACTTTTGATCTCACCAGCTTCAAAGCTGATACTCGCTTTCAAAATTACTTGTATCCTCAGGTCATCATAGATAGGTACCGATGCAAGGAGAAAGGAAGATGGAGCTTGTTCAAGACTTATCTTTCATTTTGACTTATGCTTTAATGTTTATCAAAATTTGACAGAATACAATTGTATAATAATTATTTTATTAATGAAATGGATGATGTTGTTGCTTGTTTACTACTTTACATTATTGTTGATATTATACATGACGTCCTCCGCCCCAGAACGTTTCCGCCGTTCTCGGTTTTGGGGTGTGACAGAAACGGTGGAAATGTTCGGGGCAGAGGACGTCATATGTAGTATCGCAACACATGCATCATATTAATCAAAGTAACAAACAACCATTGCATTAATATTAAAGTGTTTACAATGTATGATTCACAAAAGATTGACTCCAAAATTAAATAACAAAACAAGACATGAAGCTCCTATGCTCCATCTACTGAATCCCAATGCGCGTACCTGTCTACTAGTTTGTAGAGAATACAAGTTATTTTGAAAGAGAGGATCAACATTTAAGCTGGTGAGTTCATAAGTAAACTATAAGTTCTTTTGAAAAGTTCGCATGTTCCTCCAAAAAATCCTATATTTTCTGTTGTGATGAAAGATAAGTAAAAATGACTCTAAAATTCCTTCTATGAGTACTAAATGAATACAAGTTATACACAGATTAGAGTAAACAAACAATCGATTGTGTGAATCTACCCTAAGCCCACAACCAAACAAGGAACAGGAAATGAAGCTGAAGTCACACATCCCATTGTTTGTTAGGTCCACATTGTATACGACCCTGGCGTATTCATTTGGTGCTTACAGAGTTAACTGTAATAGTTTTGTTATATTTGAAGAAAAAATTCCTTAAGAAAATCATACTTTTCCTTCAGTAAAATGGTAACCACAATAGTCGTGACAACTCGATATTTCAAGTCAATGTAATGACCTAAAAGTTAAGGATTTGTAATCTACTTTTGATATAATAAAAACAGCGTCAAAAATAAAATGATCAAAGCTCTCAATTGGGTTGCATAAAGTAATAGATATCGTAATTAGGTTTTCAGAAATATAAAGAACACAAAAATCCGAGTTATAACGAAGAAGTTATGACCAATCTAAGATCCCACAACAAAACTGGTAAAACATTGTTAAGCGTAAAACGCGAAGTTTTAATAAAATACTTTTTAGCCTTAGGTATCTAAACGATATTCGTAGATTATGTTAAACCGTGAACGTCCACAAAATGAATGTCCAAATCTGACTTCGTATGAGGAAGTTATAATTTTTCTAAGTTTCGGAATAGTAGTAGACAGCTAAAAACTCGAAACAGCGATCGAGTGATTTTTAGCCGACGCAACCTAAATGAGAAACGAATACCTCAACAATAGTAGTACAACGATAAAAAGACAGACGAAAATGGATGTCGCATAAAGAAATTGTGGATTCTAAATGGATTTTTCCATTCCCGGCGTACTAAAAATATAATAATAACAATAACGTCGAAACCAGCCGACAGAGTTTAAAGCGAAGTTGTAGAGTATAATCTCACCTACGCGGGGATATAAAGAACGTCGAAAACAGAGCTAGTATGCGAGAGTTATGGATTTTAGAAATTCGAGACACACAAACCGAGGGGGAGTACGCCCAGCGTTAGGGATGAGCATCGGAACCGGGTACCCGCTTTTGGAACTAGAACCGCCTTGGAACTGTCGGTTTTGGAACTGGAACTGCCTTAAGCGGTTCCGGTTCCGGTTCTCGTTTTTTCGGAACTGCTACCCGCTGGGTACCCGCCGGAGCCAATTAATATATATATATATATATATATATATATATATATATATATATATATACACACATATATATATATATATATATTATTTCATAAAAATATGTGTGTTACTTAGACCGATTTAGAATATATATTGGTCCGGTTTTGTCCGTCTTTGGTCCGAATTGACTTGATTTGAATCGAACTAAATTGCGGTTTTAGCAACAAAAGTTAACAAAATTAATGTAACCGGGTTACCCGCTCCCAGAACCGGAACCGCCGGTTCCGGGACTGGTTCTAAACATCTAAGAACTGCCTAGAGCGGTTCTGGTTCCGATTCTAACTTTCTAGGAACCGCCTGTTCCGGTTCTCGCCAAATGAGGCGGGTACCCGCCTATGCTCATCCCTACCCAGCGTACTCAATGCAGGGCCTCAGATCGACCATGTCGCCCGCTACCCTCTAGCATGTCCCATCCGAATTCTGAAGTGCGAAGATGGCGTCATGCATGACGTACGCCCAGCATACACGAGTACGCCCAACATACGAGGGCCAATTCCACCCCTATATAAAGGGTGCGACGCTTCCAACTTCTTTTGCTAATTCACAACATTTCTCCCATATTTTCTCACTCTCGAGCCTCCCGAAACTATCCCAACACCCCGGTTACATATCCAAGCTACGGCGAAGGTCCGAAACTTCCGAGAAATTTTCCACTTTTTGGTCGAAGTGCTGCCCGAGAAAATTCTCGTTTTCTTCAAATCATCACACTTACCAGGTGAGTGTCTACCTCTATATTTTCACGTTTTTACTATATTTTAGGGGGAAAATACAAGTGAAACGCAAGAAAAACTTATGTTAAAATGCAAATCGTTACATACAGTTTCTAATGATTTATCTACATTTTGTGTATAAATGTTCAATAAATAAAATAACATTATTACAAATGTTATACTTTACATGCAAAGTTGGTAATACACTAAGGTTCATCATTCAAAAGAAACACACTTTTGAAAAACTATAATAGGTATAATTTACGAGATATGCATGATATTTTACACTCTATAAACACTATGGAAAGGAAATACTTATATTTACAAGAAAAATGGACTTTTCATACGTAAATCTATTTGATACTAACTTTTGTGAGACATTTACTTCACGTACTTTCAAGTACGCATTTCAAGTCCTGTGTTATAAACCATAATCTCCTGTAGGGAGAGCATGACACTTGTGTCACTACTAGAAAAAAAGCCTTTTACGACGCGCAATGCGTGTCATAAAACGCTCAGACGACGCGCAAATGCGTGTCAAGGAAGGCTATGTCATAAGACGAGAGACGACACACTTTTGCGCGTCGTCTATTTACGATACGCATTTATGACACGCATTTACGACGCACATTTATGACACACAATGCGTATCAAGGAAGGCCCTGTCATAAAGGAAGACGACATGCATTTGTGTGTCGTAACCTTATGGCGCGCGTGTTTATGACACGTAATGCGTATCAAGGAAGCCCCTGTCATAAATGAAGATAACACACATTTGCATGTCATAAACTTCAATAACCACTTTTGATATGCATTTACAACGCGTCTTTACAATACTTATTTACGCATAATACAAAAATATGTAAACAAATATATACAAAAACAATCAATTTCGTCCAATAACATCATGTAAAAAAATTATAATACATTAATATTAAGGGGATCTAATTGTACATTGTTATTAAGAGGTTTACCCTAACTATCTAACCTATGACTACATTGCTACTAAGGGACACCTTCTGCAATGTAATGCTATATAAACTAAAAAGATATACACAAAGATGATAAACATCAAATTCCAACTAAGTAGAGTTGCATCTTGCCTTTCATAATTCTTTAAGACTAATGAACCCCTGCTCTGATAATTCTTGTGGCCTGATCAAATAAAAGTCAAAAAATTAATATGCTAATATATATAATTATTAGAAGAATCAAACATTGAATTGTAGTTGTGAAAGATAAAATTACCCTTTTCTCCAACTTCCTGCATCATAATTGAGGTCGAAATAAGACATTTCTTGTTCCAAACTATACGAAAAAAGTCAAAAACAGCAAGATTACCTGAAGTTGAGGTAGATCAGATCGCAGTGAATTTAGTTGATTTTGGCAAGGAAGCCAAAGTCACACACAGTGACTCATGCATCTGTCCTGCTGTCGCTTCAAAAAACTGCCACAACCAGCAACAAACTACCAAAAAAAATACATCATCAGAAAAAAAAAAAGAAAAGGAAAGTAGCATTTAGCCCAAAATATTCATCAAGAAATTACAACATACACCCACCAGTGTGTCGGCTGTAAACACAGCAGGGTCCTCGTCTTCTATAGTAGTGTTTAGTAGTTGAAAACATTAAAAAATGATTATTACTAATGTATCAGGATTCTATAATCTATAGTAGTGTTTAATAGCAATAAAGATACATGATCAAAATTAATTACCTGATGGAGACATACACTTAAATGCAAAAAGTGTAAGAATAACCTCAACAGAAGATGCTAAATCCAGAATATTGATATCAAAGAGAAGGTAGGAATCAAAATATAATAGAAAAAATTCTATAATCGAGTAGATTTTTCAGAATGTAATAAGAAAAGAAGTAGGATGCATTGTTATATTAACTAAAATAAAAAATAATTACTTTTGGAAATGACTAAATTAAATAAAATAGTCATTTTGTACTAGTGGTTAACATTTACATATATAGTCACTTTTAAAATCTATTGAAAATAATAAAGGATTATAATAATTTAAATTCCAATGAAATCTTAAAATAGAACTAAAATAAAAAATAGTTACTTTTGGAAGATTAAAGAACAAAATGATCTCATATAATGAAACTTTTAGTTCCAGGTGTTATCAATGATTATATAAATAAAAGTACATTATGATTATATTGTCATTCCATTCCATCGAAAATGAGCCTAGCAGAAGGAATGCACTATTCCATTATATTCAATACAATCAGAACAATTCTAATTCCAACTTTGATCACTACAAAAAGTAGCATGGTGTAAAAAGTGTAAAAAAAATGGTAACTGACCTATTCGAGTACAGGGTACCAGTCCTTCCTTCAAGTGTTGAAGCAATAAGCTGCCAATTGGTCTCCCAAAATTCAAATATAATGATATTATTATTATTATTATTATTATTATTATTATTATTATTATTATTACCTGTAATATATTTACAGCAGCAACAGTGGCACTATATGTTGTAGTGTCGGTTGAAAATACATCTGCAGATTGACCATCAATAAGTAGACATAATGTCCATACAATCCATACATTAAAATTAACAATCGACTCCATACATTAACATGCTTGATTTTTTTGACTTAATGTGGTAGGCTAAGCTATATATGGCTGTTTCTTTTCACTTCATGCAAAAAATATAAAAAATTTAAAAAAAAAGATAAAAAAAATCGTGAAAAAGAAGCTTTCCCATGTTAGGTCCTAACCTTTTTATAAATTTACTTTGGTTGGTTTTCCAATATAGAGATGAGCCGGTTTTTTTAGATGTATAAAAGTTGAGTGATCATTAAACATATGAATATATTGATAACGAAAAAAATTATAACAATTACCAGAGAATCAAGCATGCTTTATTACGACTTCAATATTGTGACAACCCGAAATTTCCATTCTATACGAACTTTATAAGGTCAATAGAAGTTATAACAGTCACAGTAAATTTTCAGACTTTTCTATATAAGTTTGAGTATTTCAGGATTTACACTTAAGGAGATATCAGGAGAGTGGATGCACTAGGGTTTTGTGCAACACTGTTATTCCAAAACTCTATTACATCAGAATTCATTACAGGAATAAAATATTTTTGCCAAAAATCTCAAGACTATATATAGAATTTTGAGCCATATTAATTCATTATTGACAATTCCAACTGGAGAAAAGCCATTTCTCTCTCACGGATCTTCGGGTTTTCATCCCAAATCGTGAGTACCCTTCTCTAGTTACATTATAGAGCTTATAACATGTTTAATAACCTCGATTACAGAACAAATCTGTGAGATCCGGGAGTTTACCGCCCAAGAACGTTCTTGGAGAGTAAACTCCTATATGAGGCTTATATGATTCCCTTCCGCATGTTAAATAACGACCTTAGGATGTTATGTAAGTGTATTTAAGACAAAAAAAACACCAAAGAAACACCCAAGTTTAGGTGTTCACGGCCCAAGGAGTTCTTGGACCGTGAACTCCAAAAACAAGGACCAAAAGGTGTTTTTAACACTCCTAAGGCTTTGGACATTTACATAGAATTGTTTCCACTTAAATCAAGGACTTAAACACATCCAAAAAACCCCACTTTTGAGAGTTTACGGCCCTGTGATTGCTCTTGGGCCGTGAACATCAAATTAAGGCACCAAAGTGTGCCTAAGGCCTTCATTTGCTTAGGGTAAAAGTCTAGAACCTATCTTACATGTGTATGAGACTTGAAAGCAACAAAAACACCATTCCAAGGGAGTTTACGACCTTAAACTCCAAAGGAAATGGCCTTGGTGCCATAAACTCCTCAAAGGAGTGTTTCTATGCCCTAAACCCTTCCAAGAATTAATCCTCCAAGTTGGAATACTTCTAGAGATCATTTAAGACTTCAATACACCAAATGTCACCAATCTTGAGACTTCACGGCCGTAAACTCATGAGTTTACAACTGTGAACTCCTTGTGTGATGGCCATGGAAGAGTAAACTCAAGTATAGGGTCCTTTGGAACCCTAAACCCAAGTGCCTTGTCCCACAATAGCTTAGATGAAATCCTTAGGGCCTATAACACTTATATAAAGTGTTTCTTATGTTCTAGGATGTCTTAACATTATCAATTAGTAGTTTAAGACTAATTGGATACATATATGTGGTAGTATATGTAAACTAGGGTTATAAAGTGTGTTCAAGACTTCACTTGTCACCTAGCGATCCTACATCTTCAGTTCATCCATACCACTCACTACAGGTGAGTTCATACCCCTTGACCAATGATTTAAATGTTTTTAAATGCTTTATGGGGGGATACAATTTAAATTACTTATAGTTATTAAAAATTAATTACTTATAGTTATTATATCAATCACATGTGATTAATAACTACAAAACCAGTGATTTCTTACTGTTCAAACTGTTTATCAAACCGCATTGTTACAAACTGTTTTACAAACTCATTTACTTATCCAATACTTTCATTTAAACTCTTTAATACTTATTGTCAATTGCATGTCTATGTATGTATACTTATATAATTAGTGTTTAAAAGGCTTAGGAAGGTCTGCCCGCCCTATTTCCTTTTCGCGCTTGAGATGTGGTCTGGTGGGATATCGGGTATCCGTCTGAAGGTCATTTAAATATTAATTATATATCATGTGTACATATGCAGTCATAAAGGTCCTTCTAGTTCATTCAGTACCCTTGGGTATCAAGGGTATACTTCCAGGTTCATAAGTACCAGTTACATCATTAGCAAGTTACCATAGGGGTAGCACAGGAGAATACTAATACCATAACTAGAACAAAGAAACATACAATGAGTCAGTTCATTCATGATTATGTTTGAGTAGTACACACAGTACATTACTATACATGCTAGATAGAGAGAACGTACATTACAGCTGGCGCATGCAGAACATTTCAATACACACAGGCTAGATAGAGAAAGATTACACTTTCAGTTAGCACATTCATTTCATATATATTTATGCGGTTATATGAACTATTAAGCGGGTCATGGCACTACCTGCCATGACCGTTCTTGTATCCTGAATCTCGTTAATTGGAGAGTGTATGAGTTTGCGTATAGATCTATACTGGGTTGACTATCCTACACCTTGCTGCTCGCTACAGTGGGACTTGCAAGTCTACGGGTGCCAAATGTCATTTCTTACGGCGTCTTACATCGTCTTTTTACTAGAGTCGGTAGCAGGATACAGGTCGATCACATGCTATTTGAAAACACATTTTGTATTAAGGTAGTTAGTACCACGGTAGTCACATATTACAAATACTACGGTACGTTAATATTTTCCCATTTACATTCACTTCGTGAATATTCACACGATGCACGGTAATGTAGTAACTATATTTTTGGTTAATGATAGTCAGAATTTGGGAAACACACACTCTAACAAGAGACATATACACGAACACGAGATGCCTTGGTAGAAGGCTACAGTTAGTAGGAAACATAGGGTTTTCTAGGAGAGTTCAAACATTATACAAAACATTGTACAAAACATTTTACAGAAACAACTTTCAAATGTTTTCATACAAACTCAGACATTAATATACTTATGATCTCACCAGCTTTAAGCTGATACTCGCTTTCAAAATAACATGTATTCTCAGGTCACCACTAGACAGGTATAGGCGCCAGGCTTTTGAGAAGATGGAGTTCGTTCAAGACTCATCTTTTATTTTGATATGTATATTTTTGGTGTCTATAACTTGGACAGAACACACATGTATGAAATTATAATATTAATGCAATGGATGATGTTGTTGCTTGTTTACTATTATTCATTGTTGTGATACTGTACATGACGTCCTCCGCCCCAGAATGTTTCCGCCATTCATGGTTTTTGTGACAATCCGAAATTTCCATTCTGTACAAACTATATCACTTCAATAGAAGTTATAGCAGTCCCAGTTAATTTTCAGACTTGTTCGTGTAAGTTTGAGTAATTCAGGGTTTACACTTCAGAAAATATTTTTATTCCAGAAATGATCTCTAATATAATAGAGTGTTGGAATAATAGTGTTGCACAAAACCCTAGTGCAACCACTCTCCTGATATTTCCTTAAGTGTAAACCCTGAATTACTCAAACTTACACGAACAAGTCTGAAAATTAACTGGGACTGCTATACTTCTATTGAAGTGATATAGTTTGTACAGAATGGAAATTTCGGATTGTCACATCATCCCCCCGTTAGAAGGAATTTCGTCCCGAAATTAGAATTTAAGCAAATAAGAAGTTACAAATAACTAAGCAAAAAGGTGAGGGTATTTCGGTTTCATCTGATCCTCACGTTCCCAAGTGAATTCCGGTCCACGCTTTGCGTTCCAGCGCACCTTCACTATCGGGATACGGCTCTGCTTTGTTTGCTTGACCTCTCGGTCCATAATCTCTACTGGTTCCTCCACGAAGTTGAGGCTCTCGTTGATCTCGATCTCGTCGAGTGGAATAACAAGAGTCTCGTCGGATAGACACTTTTTCAAGTTTGACACGTGGAAGGTAGGATGTACGTTACTGAGTTCTTGCGGTAGATTGAGTTTGTAAGCCACAGGGCCGATTCTTGCGAGAATCTCAAAAGGCCCTATGTATCTTGGATTGAGCTTCCCACGCTTTCCAAAGCATATCAAGCCCTTCCAGCGTGAGACCTTTAGTAGGACTCGGTCGCCCACCTGGAACTCCAATGGTTTCCTACGCTTGTCTGCGTAGCTTTTCTGTCGGTCTCTAGAGGCTTTCAATCGTTCACAAATTTGAACGATTTTCTCTGTCGTTTCCCGAAAGCACTCTCACGGGTCCGGAGATCATTCGGGAAACGACAGAGAAGATCGTTCAAATTCGTGAACGATTGAAAGCCTCTAGAGACCGACAGAAAAGCTACGCAGACAAGCGTAGGAAACCATTGGAGTTCCAGGTGGGCGACCGAGTCCTACTAAAGGTCTCACCTTGGAAGGGCTTGATACGCTTTGGAAAGCGTTGGAAGCTCAATCCAAGATACATAGGGCCTTTCGAGATTCACGCGAGAATCGGCCCTGTGGCTTACAAATTCAATCTACCGCAAGAACTCAGTAACGTACATCCTACCTTCCACGTGTCAAACTTGAAAAAGTGTCTATCCGACGAGACTCTTGTTATTCCACTCGACGAGATCGAGATCAACGAGAGCCTCAACTTCGTGGAGGAACCAGTAGAGATCATGGACCGAGAGGTCAAGCGAGCAAAGCAGAGCCGTATCCCGATAGTGAAGGTGCGCTGGAATGCAAAGCGTGGACCGGAATTCACTTGGGAACGTGAGGATCAGATGAAACCGAAATACCCTCACCTTTTCGCTTAGTTATTTGTAAC
This sequence comes from Lactuca serriola, assembly GCF_051521515.1. Classification (NCBI taxonomy): domain Eukaryota; kingdom Viridiplantae; phylum Streptophyta; class Magnoliopsida; order Asterales; family Asteraceae; genus Lactuca; species Lactuca serriola. Next base: position 112,090,036 of record NC_136409.1, on the reverse strand, counting down.
TTCTTATTTGCTTAAATTCTAATTTCGCGACGAAATTCCTTCTAACGGGGGGATGATGTGACAATCCAAAATTTCCATTCTGTACAAACTATATCACTTCAATAGAAGTTATCGCAGTCCCAGTTAATTTTCAGATTTGTTCGTGTAAGTTTGAGTAATTTAGGGTTTACACTTCAGGAAATATCAGGAGAGTGGGTGCACTAGGGTTTTGTGCAACACTATTATTCCAACACTCTATTATATTAGAGATCATTTCTGGAATAAAAATATTTTCTGCCAAAATATCTCAGGACTATAAATAGTTTTCTGAACCAAATTTATTCATTATTCACATTTCCAACTAGAGAAAAGCCATTTTCTCTCTCACGGATCTTCGGGTTTTTATACCAAAACGTGAGTACCTCTTGCTAGTAGTGTTAGAATGATTATTAGATGCTTGTAACATGATTTAGATGGCTAAATCATTAGATCTAGGAGTTTACTCCCCAAGGTGTTCTTGGGCGGTAAACTCCCGAAACGAAGCCAAAACCGACACTTGTGTTATGATAAAGCCTTAGACTCTTATATATGCATGTTAGGGACAAGAAAAAAACCGCAAATCACCCAAGTTTGGGGAGTTCACGGCCCAAGAGTTGCTTAGGCCGTAAACTCCCTTTTCAAGCTCAAAATGGTGATTTAAGGACTCTAAGACTTTAAGGCTTGTATCTAGACTATTTTCCCATGTAGTGTAAGGCCTTAAACACATCAAATGACACAAACAAATGTGATTTTACGGCCCAAGTGTATCTTAGGCCGTAAACTCTAGTGAAATGGACAAAAGGGTGTTTTTATGACACCTAAAGCCCTAGACCTTTACAAGAAATTTTTACACACTTAAATGAAGGACCAAAACTCACCAAAATCACTCATCAAAGTGAGTTTACGGCCAAGAGAATGCTCTTGGGCCATAAACTCAAAAGAATGGCACCAAAGTGTGCCTAGGGTCCTCATTAGCTATAAACAATTGTCTAGAACATGTCCTTCAAAAGCAAGAAGCTTGAAAACAACAAAAACACCATATACTTAGAGTTTACAGCCGTAAACTCTAAGGGGAATGGCCTTAGGGCCGTAAACTCCTAATTGGAGTATTTTTAGACCTTAAACCCTTCCAAGGACTTAGCCACCAAGTTAGAATAATTCTAGAAAGCATTTGGGACTTCAAAACACACCAAACACACATGTTTGGGAGTTTACGGCCGTAAACTCAAGAGTTTACAACCGTAAACTCCATGTGTGTTGGTATATGAGGAGTAAACTCATATATGGGATCCTTTGGAACCCTAAACACAAGTACCTTGTCCCACATTAGCTTAGATCTAATCCTTAGGGCTTAAAACACTTATATAAAGTGTTTATTATGTCTAGGATGTCTTAACTTTATCAATTAGTGATTTAAGACTAATTGAATGCATATATGTGTGATTATATGTTCATTAGGATCGTAGTGTGTGTACAAGTCCTCGCTTGACACCTAGCAATCTGATACCGTCCAGTTCATCCCAATCACCAACTATAGGTGAGTTCATACCCCTAATCAATGTTTTAAATGATTTTAAATGCTTTAAAGGGGGGGGGGGGAATACAAGTAGAAACAAACATGTTATTAAATCATTGATATGTATTTTATAACTGTGTTTGTCATTTAACAGATTTCACATACTACAAAATGTGATGCATGAAATGGTTTTAAATCTTAAAAACACATTGTTATCAAACGTTTTACCTTGAAATGTAAATTAAAATGACCTCAAGTCATTGATAATCATTGTTCAAAACCCATAAGATGTCTTACAAAACCATTTTACATTGTTGAACTAAACTATGCATATATACTTATATTCTTATATATGTATTGATGTTATAGTTTATATCTTTCATTTAGTTTCCCACACCCTTGAGTAGTAAGAGTGTATAAACCTACATGATCAACCAGTTATATTACCGTAGATTATCATAGGGTTAATTTGAGGATATCAAACATTACTTCTATTACAAGGAGTCACACAAGAGTCAGTTCATTCATGAGTCAATACTAGTACATTACCTGATACATGAGTACTTACAGATGTTTACTTGATACATGAATATGTTTGCATATACTTACATGATACATGAACACGTTTACATGAACGCATCACATGAGTACCTTTACGTAGATGCACTTAACTGTCTACATTAACATGAATACTTGTATCTCGAATTGCGACGATGATTTATTAGTACCTTCTGTGTAAATCTTCCTGCATATCCCCCGTACCTCGGGATATCTAGACAGGACCCTATCCCTAGTACCTCGGGATACCTAGATGGGACTCTATCCCACAGTACCTCGGGATATACGTACGGGACTAACCATTCCGGAACTCATCTGTTAGCAACAGTGGGTAATGAACATCTACGGATGCCTACGATTATTACTTATACTAGGAGTACCTTTACAGGGACTAACGATTCCTCCGCCCTGCTGCTGCTACAAAGGACAAGTGGACAGTCTTCGGATGTTCATTAGGTTATATAGGTCGTGTTAACCCTAGTACCTTGGGATAACAATTACCTATGTTGTGTTGGTCCTAGTACCCAGTGACAACACTTACAGTAGTACATTTTCCTGTTTACTTTATTTTGTGATACTTTCACATAAACGATGAGTTAGACTAAGTACTTCGGTACTAAACAATTAGAGGAAAACTATCATTTTACAAACAAAACATTCGGGTCTTGGTAGAAGACTACATTGTCATAAACAAATCATTCGGGTCTTGGTAGAAGACTACATCTCAAACTGATAGAAAATAAGGGATTTTCTAGGGTTTTTCCTACTTACATCAACATTTTCATTTAACGATTTACATGGCCTTCATAACAAATTTTCACAAACAAGGCAATGACACTTATATACTTATGAATTCACCAGCTTTAAAGCTGATACTCGCTTTCAAAATAACTTGTATTCTCAGGTCACCAGTAGACAGGTATGGAGGCCAGGTTTTGAGAAGACGGAGCAGACAAGTCTCGTCTTTTATTTTGATTGTATATTTTTGGTGTCTTACTACAATGAAAGAACACATATGTATTAAAACTTTACTTATAATGCAATGGATGATGTTGTTGCTTGTTTATTATATTACACTGTTGTGATACTGTACATGACGTCCTCCACCCCTGAACGTTTCCGCCGTTCGTGGTTTTGGGGTGTGACAAATATCCGCTCCAACTTGAGCAACTTTCAAATCTTTTGATGCTTTTGTTGATGTGGCAACACTCTCAACATCAAAGTCCATTGCTATTTTCTTCACAACACCCTCAACCATCTGTAATTACAATACAAGTTAAACCACCATCATAAAACACACACATTTTTAAATCTCTTATTTATTTCATTCAAATTTAACACACCAGTGATCGAATAGCCACTAGTGCTCGGTATTTCGCATCAACTTCCAAAGTCTCACCTTCTGCAATCTGTATGGAAAAACAACATTTTACAAATTTTCCTTTGTTTATTTTCTAATTTAAGTATTTAAGTAAAAGGTTTATGTGTATGTTACCTCTAAGGCTGCTGAAAGAACATGAGATTTACCTTCTTCATCCTTCTTTTCAATCAATAGCACCGCATAACTGTAACGCTCAAAATAAGTGGATCATTCATTTTTCATAATATTTAAAATATTAAAAAGAAAAAAAAATCCAAATCCAAATGGCAAATTTACTTACTTGAGCACCAATGTAGAATAAGATATTTGGACATTCTTGTTTGGAGATGAATAACAACTAGCAAATGCATCAAAAATCTACAACCTCACTAAAATGGAATTCAGTAGTGTTTTTCATTTTTAATAATAGGACAAAAAAAATGTATAGCTCAACACGATGGTTTTGCAACCATAGATGAAAACTTGAGTTCTTAAATAGATTTACTACAACACGTATGCTAGTTAGAAGATTTGGGGAAAGAGTATTATTTGTAACCTTCTTGATTAAATTCATGAATATATCTGAGGAGTTAAAAAAACAAATCATATTCTACAAGTAGAACCTTCTGTGTGTGAGTGTGTGTTTTATTATATTAGTGATAAATTGGTATAGATAATTAGATATCGTTTTCATCACTAACACGTTTCAGAAGAATGTTGGATAAGGTGTCTAAGTCCATAAGTATTTTTGGTAAATATTTGACCCGACCCGGCATGGTCCATTTGGGTTGCATGGCACCATGCAATTGGATAAACTAAATGAGAGACATAACACATATGGTTTATTAATATATTATAAGTTCTAATATATTAATAATATTATTTAATTAGTTTTGATCGAGAATTAATTTATAATTAATTAAGTGATCAAAAGAATAACTAATTAAATATATGGGTAGATTATGTAAATCGTCCATGTCTTATATAGTGGGCTAAATGTCTCCATGGATTATCAAGTTGGGTTTCACCCATAGGATGCTCCATGGAGTTAACCCATGGATTGAGAAATGAAGAGTCATGTTACATTAGGGTTTACCTAATGCAACACACTTTATAAGGACCATGTCTCTCCCCAAAATCGGCTACACTAATGACACACTAGAGAAACAATAGGGCTTGGCCGATTTGAGTGTGTTAAAGTATTCTCTCAAGTTTATACTTTGCATTTGGTGTTGTGTGAAGCATTTGAGGCATCACACTTGAGGTGCTAGGCTCACAAGGTTTCAAGGAACACTTTCAACAACAAGGTATGTAGTTCTATCTTTTATAAAAAGAAAATTGTACCCCATGTATGCTAGATAGGTTCATAATCTTGGAAAACAACTTTGCATGATTATTAGACAAACATAGATCCAAGGTTATTAGGATTGCATGTACAGTTAGGAAGTGTTAGAATGCTCAAAACCCATCGGTGGTATCAGAGCCTAGGCTTGCTTGTTTGATTTTTGTGCAAACTGCTTGAAAAATCGAGTTTTTTGTTGTCTACCCGCATGAACTCGCCAACTCCATAGGAGGACTCGATGATTCCATGACCAAATGCTAGCTACTCGTCGAGTCAATTCATGCACTCGACGAGTAGAGGCTGTAGTTTTCAGAATTTCGGTTCTTGTTGCTGGAAATGGACTAAGAATATTACCCTAAACTATTTGGTGTTTTAAAACTTGTTTTAGTTGGTGTAATGTTCATGTTAATCCATTTACAACAACAAGTTATCAAAATTACAAGTTTTTTAAGTGTGATTTTTGATTCATGAAAGTGTTCATGTTCATGTTCTTGATCTTATGATGTTTAGATGATCATAGGAATTATTTGTAACCTATGTGGTAGATTAATTCATGATCTTTATGTGTTTTAATGGAGTCCATAACTTGTCCTCAAGTTATGGAAAACCAAAAGTCACTTTGTTTTTAAAACCATTAAAAGAACACATGGGTTATAAAAATGAAGAGTCTTCATTTTTAATACTCTAATAAACTGATAAGTTACCAGAAATGAAAAGTTTTGAAAGTTTACAAAACTTGCCCTCAAGTTTTGGAACAAGTAAAGTCTTGATTAAAACTTTAGTTCCAACCCTTAGAATTTTAAAAGTTAAAATTCAACCCTTATACTTAAAATATTATAAGTTAATAATAATATATATATGTATAAGATTAAATTCGTCTTACCGCTAGTATGCCTCATTCACGAAGCCGGTCTATAAGGTGGGTATAAGGTTGTTGCCTATAAAATGGAAACTTAATGGGTGTCCACTCTCACCCACTGCTTGCTTGACTGGTGGAGGGTCGTTAGTCGAACGGGTAAGACAAGGACTTATAAATTCTCATTAAAAGTACGATGAATATTATAAAGTAACTAAATGTTTTATTAAATTCCCAATCTTAGTTACTTTAGGAAAAATGTGAATACGGTGCTAATACATGAAATTACACTTTACACTTTTTCTAAGTCGTTAGTGGAGCGTGTGTGGTTAACCGGCACACTAACTTGGACTTAACAAGGTAGGTAAAGGGTGACTTAATATTTATCATAGTATCGATGGAGCGTGTGTGGTTAACAGGCACATCGATTGAGGGGTAATTTATTAAGGGTACCAAGTAATTTGCATGGTTAGTTCACACCTCGTTTTGTGATCCTCGGCATCCCAGTCACAAAACTTGGAGGGCACGCTCGAGATTGAAACATGCCTTTGAAAAGTTCATTGAATCTCAAAGAACCAAATTAAATATTTTAATATTTCGACTTTGGTGGAAATTGGTGAATCATCATTCACCTACCTTTCAAATATGTTATTACTTAGATTACGGCATACCTCTTCTAAGTATAATATATTATGATTGGGTCCTAGCCTTAATACTACCTTTGGGTGTTTTATTAAGGACTATCTCTATTTCTAAACTAAACTTTTCTTCTCTTCAGATGTCTGCAAACACTGCTGCTTCTAGCTCTAATCCTAATGGCTCCTTTTCTCTTATGAACTTGTGTGGGAAAGTCACTTTTGATGGATCCAACTTTAATGAATGGATCAGAAACATCCGAATGATTACCCGCTACAAGGACAAAGAATATGTCCTCGATAAGGAGCTTAAGGAGATTGATGAGACAATTGCTACTCCTCAAGAGATCGCTGACTTTAGGGCACATGAAAGGGATGCCACCAAGGTGGCATGCATCATGATGGCCACTATCACAGCCAATCTTCAAAAGTCCTATGAGGACTACTACCCTTTTGAGATGCACCAAGATTTGATGGAAAGATACCATCAAAGTGCACGAAAAGAGAGGTATGAAATCATCTCCTCCATGATAACAACTCGCATGAAGGATGGAGAACCCATCATGGGCCACATGTAGAAAATGCAAAGATTTGTGGACCGCTTGCTGAAGCTAAATGTGAACTTCCCCGAGGAGCTAGCAATAGATATTATTTTGCACTCCTTACCTTCATGTTATGATCAATTCCGCATGACATACCACATGAACAAGGAAGAGGTCACTCTCAGCAAACTTCAAGGACTCTTAAAGACCGCAGAAAGTGGTCTTAAGGGTAAGGCGGTTGTTACTACTCCTACTCCTATCAACTCTACCCCTAACTTGGAAATCGGGAAGGGACGAGGGAAGAAAAGAAAGAGTTCTTCGAAGGGTACCAAGGTTAAGACCCTTGATGGCTCTTCTTCAAGTGGAACCAAGAAAGGTTTCATCACTCCTTCTTCTAACCCAAAAGAGGTTGAATGCTTATATTGCCATGAAAAGGCACATTGGAAGCGGAACTGCCCAAAGTACTAGCAAGATGTGAAGGATGGGAAAGTTAAAACCGATCATGCAGGTATTTACACTATCTTATCTAATAAATCACACCATTCTAATTCTTGGGTCCTTGATACCGGTTGTGGTATTCATATATGTTCTGATTTACAAGGACTAAGAAGAAGTGAGAATGTGGAGCAAGGAAGGATAAACTTGATCATGGGAAACAGGAAAGCTTCACCTGTCACCAAGATTGGAGTTTATACTTTATCGCTAAGTAGTGGGTTTAATTTAGATTTCAATAAGTGTTGTTATTCGCCAAAAATGGCAAGAAATATTATTTCCTTTCATGCATTGTATAAACAAGGTTTCACCTTTTCATTTGATAATAAAGTTGGTTCGATTAATGCTTTCTTTAATAATGTTCTTTATTTTAAAGCATTACCTTGTGACGGCGTGTATGAAAAAGTATCTGTGGTTGATAACTTAGGAAATAATGTATTGTGTATTGATTCTGTTAAGAATAATAACTTGGATAAAGCATCATTATGGCATTGTCGTCTTGGACATATAAGCAAGAAATGCATAGGCCAACTCCAAAAGGATGGAGTCTTGGACTCATTTGACCTAAAGTTAGATGATAGTTGTGAATCATGCTTACTTGGAAAAATTACAAAGTCACCCTTCACAGGTTCTTGTGAGAGGGGTGAAGGTTTGTTGGACCTTGTACACACGGATGTGTGTGGACCATTCAAACATGCTACAAGGGATGCTAATTGTTACTTTCACTGATGATTACAGTAGATATGGATATGTCTACTTAATCAAGCATAAGTCAGAGACTTTCGAAAGGTTTAAGGAATTTAAACAGAAAGTCGAGAATCAATTGGGCAGGAACATTAAGATGCTTCGATTCGATCGAGGTGGTGAGTATCTTAGTTCAGAGTTCCTTGACTATCTTAGGGAATGTGGGATTGTCTCACAATTGACACCTCCCAGGACACCGCAGTTGAATGGTGTGGCTGAGAGGCGTAATCGAACCTTGTTGGATATGGTTCGTTCCATGATGAGTTGAGCTTCGCTACCAATTTCATTCTGGGGGTATTCCTTAGAGACTGCCACCCATATTCTTAATCTAGTCCCTACAAAGAAAGTTGCCAAAACTCCTCACGAGATGTGGACTGGTAAAGTACCTAAACTAGACCACATCAAGATTTAGGGTTGCGAGGCTTTTATGAGGCGCGAGTCTCATGATAAGCTAGAACCCCGAAGCGAGAGGTGTATTTTCATCGGCTACCCACAAAGATCCTTTGGTTACGTCTTCTACAGACCTAGTGATAATGTGGTCTTTATAGCAAGAAGAGGAGTCTTTCGAGAGAGAGAGAATTTATAAGCCAAGGAGACAGTGGGAGGCAAATTGACCTTGAAGAACTTCAAGAGTAAAGCGGTGAAGGAACTTCAAACCCTAGCCCTCAACATGAGGAGGAAACTCCTGTTGAGCCAATTGACGAGTTTGTACCTCTGAGGCGTTCCACGAGAGTCAGGAATACACCTGAGCATTACTATGGTTTCCATATTACTATGGAAGGTGAGACACTTATTAGTGATGAGACACTAGTAGGTCTGGATGAACCTAACAGCTACACGGAAGCCATGGCAGGCCCTGAGTCTGCTAAATAGAAAGAGGCTATGGATAGCGAGATACAATCCATGTATGACAATCAAGTTTGGAACTTGGTTGAGAATGTACCAGGTCGTAAGACTGTAGGGTGCAAATGGATCTTCAAGATGATGACCGACATGGATGGTAATGTACACACTTATATGGCTCGACTGGTTGCAAAGGGCTTCTCTCAAATTCTTGGAGTGGATTATGATGAGACCTTTTCTCCAGTAGCCAAGATTATGTCTATTAGGGTTATGTTAGCCATAGCTGCATTTCATGACTATGAAATTTCGCAAATGAATGTCAAAACCGCTTTCCTTAATGGAAAGTTGACTGAAGATGTTTACATGAGTCAGCCAGATGGTTTTGTCAGCAACGAGTACCCTAATACAGTATGTAAGCTTGAGAAATCCATTTATGGATTAAAGCAAGCACCTCGCAGATGGAATCTTTGCTTTGATGAAAAGGTCAAGGAATTTGGCTTTTCTAGGAGTGAAGATGAATCTTGTGTGTATGTCAAGGCTAGTGGGAGTATAGTTAGCTTTTTGGTATTGTATGTGGATGACATACTACTCATAGGAAATGACATCCCAACTCTATAGGAAGTTAAGTCCTGGCTTAGGAAGTGTTTCTCTATGAAGGACCAAGGAGAAGCTGCCTATATTCTAGGGATAAGGATTTTGAGAAACCGGAGTAAAAGACTAATTGGACTTAGTCAAAGTACATACTTGGACAAGGTGTTGAAGAGATTCAACATGTAGAACTCCAAGAAAGGAGAGTTAGCCATCCAGAGTAATGCCAGATTGAGTAAGACACAAAGCCCAAGTACCGAGGCTGAGATACCAGAAATAAGTCAAGTACCTTATGCTTCAGCAGTAGGCTCGATCATGTATGCTATGACGTGTACTTGACCTGATGTAGCCTTTGCCTTGAGCATGGTTAGCAGGTATCAGGGGAACCCTGGCAAGGCTCACTGGACTGCGGTAAAAGAATATCCTCAAGTACCTACGGAGGACTAAGGACTGGGTCCTTATCCTCGGTGGGAGTGATGACTTGAGAGTTATAGGGTATAGTGATGCTAGCTTCCAAACTGATAGAGATAATTTCCGCTCTCAGTCGAGCTGGGTCTTTACCTTAAACGGGGGAGCAATCACTTGGAAGAGTTCCAAGCAGGAGACAGTGGCTGATTCCACTTGTGAATCAGAGTATATATCAGCGAGTAAGGCAGCAAAGGAGGCAATATGGCTGAAGAACTTCATTGGAGACCTTGGAGTTGTACCAGCTATAAAGGAGCCCATGGAAGTTTTCTGTGATCGTGAAAGTGTTGTTGCCTTAGCCAAGGAAGCAAAGGATCACGGAACATCCAGACACATCGACAGAAAATATCATTTTATCAGACATCGCATAGAAGAAGGAATCCTCGTTGCAAAGAGGGTATCATCGGATGAGAACCCAGCAGATCCCCTCACGAAGAGACTGAGTAGGGTTAAGCATCTCCAGCATGCTCAGAGCATAGGGATGAAGGATGATATAAGTTTTAGTAGTTAGATAAATTATGAAATTTGTAAAGTGTAATTGACATTTGGTGATGAATAAAAGTTGTGTTTATTTATGAGTAAAGTGTTACTATCTTTTGTCAATCGTTTATTATATTTCTTTTGCATGTTTTGACTTCAGAATAATTATGTTTGGTATATCATATTATTCGAACCTCCACAGTCGGTCATATGTCGGAAGTAGGTATGAATCAAGACTGTCATGATTGGTTGCAGAGGTCTAAGGTGTTAGACATGGCAACAACAATCATGAGTGCTCATAAGTTCTGAGTATTGGAATCAACCCACGCTCACTGGAATCACTTCATGGAATTTTATCTCGAGTGATCGTGAGACGGTAATATCATATAAGTCTTCAAACCTAGAGATATGATTTGTTACTTATGAGTTGGTTACACATTGATTGTACGAAAACGCATTGGTAACTCGATGTTATAAAACGTGCTTTTGTGTGTAATTCAATGAGTGGTAGAACAAGCATATGAGTCGAAGTTTATCTGTTCCTTCTTGGATTAGAAGCTGATATATGGGCCCCTCGATGATTTTGTTTTGACCTATGTACCGGGCCGGGGCAGAACTAAGTTGATGTGTTCAATTAAGTTCTTTGTCAAACAAATCGGAAATCGGGAAACAAACTGTTGGACAATAAGTAAGACATTGTTCCATGTATTTGTCCGGCTGATATCTAGAACAGACGATTATATGATCACTTATCTAAAATGGCGTATCAATATCTTCTCAGTTCCGAGAGACCTTGAAAGAGCTACGATTGCCGATCGGTTCCTGAAGTATTGCAGTTATAGTTATTAGACTTATCCAAGTGGGAGACTGTTGGATAAGGTGTCTAAGTCCATAACTATTTCTGGTAAATACTTGACCCGACCCGGCATGGTCCATTTGGGTTGCATGGCACCATGCAATTGGATAAACTAAATGAGAGAAATAACGCATATGGTTTATTAATATATTATAAGTTCTAATATATTAATAATATTATTTAATTAGTTTTGATCAAGAATTAATTTATAATTAATTAAGTGATCAAAAGAATAACTAATTAAATATATGGGTAGATTATGTAAATCGTCCATGTCTTATATAGTGGGCTAAATGGCTCCATGGATTATCAAGTTGGGTTTCACCCATAGGATGCTCCATGGAGTTAACCCATGGAGTGAGAAATGAAGAGTCATGTTACATTAGCGTTTACCTAATGCAACACACTGTATAAGGACCATGTCTCTCCCCAAAATCGGCTACACTAATGACACACTAGAGAAACAAGAGGGCTTGGCCGATTTTGAGTGTGTTAGAGTATTCTCTAAAGTTTATACTTTGCATTTGGTGTTCTGTGAAGCATTTGAGGCATCACACTTGAGGTGCTAGGCTCACAAGGTTTCAAGGAACACTTTCAATAACAAGGTATGTAGTTCTATCTTTTATACAAAGAAAATTGTACCCCATGTATGCTAGATAGGTTCATAACCTTGGAAAACAACTTTGCATGATTATTAGACAAACATAGATCCAAGGTTATTAGGGTTGCATGTACACTTCGGAAGTGTTAGAATGCTCAAAACCCATCAAACAGATGATCCGTTTGGATGTAAATGGACCAACCTTAATATGTCAATAACTGGAAAAATATTTGATGATTTTGTTATATAAAAGTTTTAGAGGTGGTTAATAATTCATAATACGTAATTCAAAAGATGCTGACCTGGAAGCATCATGGAAACTGGCCATAATTTCAGTAATTTTGACTATAAGCTGATTTCATCATTTGAAAATTTACTAATATGGTAACTGACCCTACTACTAGCTGATTAACACCCATCTTCCTAACACAATCCACATAGAACTACAATACACAAAATTTTAAATAAAATACCATCTTTTTGCTTCCCTTCAGTGTGTGTGTGTGTGTGTAAGAGAGAGAGAGAAAGAGAGAGAGAGAGAGAGAGAGAGAGAGAACCGTGATCACCAAGTTGTGCTGCAAGAACTAAGGCAATCCCCCTTAAAGTAGCAGAGTTTGGACTTCAGCAACAGTTGCCTATGAAAATAAAGTGAAATCAATAAAAAACGTGTTTTTTTAATATTATGTGAATAAATGAAATAAGGTGAATACCCGAATTTGTCCTTCCGGTGGCAACTGTTGCAAGAAGTTAACGAAAGCTCCATAATCACCATATTGAGAAGTGTCTTTCTTTGCATATGCAAATAGTCTAGCAACCGCTACATCAGGGTCGTCGTTTTCCTGTTAAAATACGAAAATACCCTTGTTTTTTATTTCGACTTTGGGTAAACTGAAATTAATAAAAAGATGAAAGTTTTATCTTTGATGTAGTATCGTTGCCAAAAGCAGAACGTAATTTCCCGTGATGTTGTGAACCTATTTTTATTAAAGTGAGCAGAAGCTTTAAAACATGATCTTTTTTATAATCCATGTCAGCAGGAGAGTGTGACTGTGTGATTCTCTCATATTGATTGAAGAATCAATTTCCATCCAAGTTTAATGATCTACTTAGCGCCTTAATGAGAACTTCATTTAAAAAAAACCCTCTAATTTTGAGCTATATTCATCAACAATCTACCTGAAACATCACAATTTAATAATAGTTTAGTTCTAAACAACCAATTTCATGTCAACTTTTACAAATAACCTTCAAACCAATATACATTAATGATTTTACCGGAAGTGAGTAAGATTTTGAGGCCAAAACTGAAAGCCTTTGTCCAGGTTTTGGAAGAACATTGAAAATGATGACCTGAAAACATTAGGAAATTCATTCAAAAGGTAGAGTTTTGAACATTAAAAACAAGAAGTATAAGAAGAACATATCAAAGGAAAACAAGGTTTCAATTTACTTACAAACAGGAAGAAGTTAAGATCAGTTGTTTGATAGAGGGTTCAGCGCTAAGGCTTAGAAAGAGAAGAAATTGAGATTCAAGAGAAGCCAAGGTGTGAGATGGAAGGTCGTGGTGTCGATTGTATGTTTAATGGCTAAGGATTTGATTCCATTCCACTTGCCTACTTCAAGCATTTGAAGGGAGATAATAACATTTTTGATTGCTACATTTAGCTACAGGTGCTACAACGATTTCTTTCAAATATGTATAAAGGCCACTCCCCTGCGCCAAATAAAGAAAGAAATTAATTAAAACGTATAATGTATTTTCTATTTCAAGTTATACCAACAAGTTAAAATGCGTATGTTAATATGGATCAACCCTTTTAAGTCAACTCATCAATTTTGAGTTATGAATATGAGTTCGAGATGAAAATAAAGTTGATCCCAAATAACCCTCTATAGGCTTTTCTTCTTTTTATTCACATAGTCAAGAAGATTGAATATCCCAAATGAAAATGTAATAACATTCCAAGTGCTCTAAAAATGAAAATTTTAATTTCATGTTAAGATGCAAATAAAATAAAATAAAATCCTCCAGTAAAAGGAATATGATGCTCACTTGTCAATTTACAGAAATAACCGTATCAGTATGCCCTTCAAGTTTCTGAAGAAAAATTCTCCCCTGTAAATCCCAAATGTAGTCGTAATGGTCCTTTGAACCACTGACGATGTATTTACTATTTCTCATAGAAAATGTAGGCGTTATGCAATAATTTTTGTTTGCATGACCTATATACATCATCATTCACAAATCACAAATATATATATACATGGGTGCAACTGTGTGTTTGTGTGTGTAAGAGAAAGGATCTATATGAATTATTATATGAGGATAACCTCTTTTTGTCGATTTGATGCTACCAATTCTAGCTCATGTAGACAAGCCTTGGCCAATGATAGTTCCTGATCCTTCTATGTGTTCATCTGTTAAACTAAATTCCCAATACATATGAATGGTGAACTACCCCTTCCTCTCACGCAACTTTTTTCCAATAACTGTGCGTCTAAGCTAGACTTTGATGGATCTGTCTTCATTAAACTAACCATTGCTTCTAACTACTTGTACTGTCCAAAAAAACATCAAAAGTCAAAAGTGGTGACTTATCCAATTCAGATTCCAGAGTTTCAGATTCCGGAGTTTAAGATTGAAGAAATGCAGAAAGATAACTAATAGGGACATAACCTTCAATGAATCCATGTTTTTCTTCCTTAATTCCACAGTTGAATTTCGTTCTTCTCACACACCCATCAGAGAAAGGCTCAAAAGCAGTCAAGCAACTACAAAAAGGTATTTATACTTCTTTTATTTCCAAAAACCATGATTTTGTAATCAAGAATCAGGATTCAAGAATCAAAAAAATATGAAATCTGATTTTTGATGTTCTGGAAATTAAATTGAATGAAAATTGTGATGGAAGGGAACCCAAATATAGGCCAAATTACAGAGTATAAACTCAATTTTAAAAGATCGATCATATCCGGAACCCACACAATGCTTTTAGGGTTTCTTTTGATCGAAGTGGATTTCAGAACCTACGAAGAAGAAGGAGGAGAGTATCAGGGGGTTTTTCAATTTTTTGGTATTTGATTCCCCCCTTGGCAATTCAAAATTTGAAAAAC
Organism: Lactuca serriola; assembly: GCF_051521515.1. Lineage (NCBI taxonomy): Eukaryota > Viridiplantae > Streptophyta > Magnoliopsida > Asterales > Asteraceae > Lactuca > Lactuca serriola. Next base: position 112,075,026 of record NC_136409.1, on the reverse strand, counting down.
GCGCGTTGATGAAAAAAATTATAAAACGCCAGTTCTACACGACACACTTTTTATAGTAGGTGCCCTCCTTGTTTTTTTTTTGTTGGACACTAATTTTAGGTCACACATAAAAATGCATGTCCTCTATGCTTCATATTTTGGAATACTGACATCAATTTTTAGGGCACGCACAAATGCATGTCCTCTATCAGCCGTGTCATTGATTGCACGTCGTAAAAGGTTATTTTTCTAGTAGTGTGTATAGATCTATACGGGATTGACAATACCAAACCTAAATTGTTAGCTACAGTTGGACCGGCATGTATGGGGTGACAAACGTTATATCATTCCAACGCTTGAAGAACGTTGTGACAGGCAGTCTGGGTCAATAGTATGGTTATAAAACTCGCATGAAGTATTAAAACATTTGATTTACGGGGCTAACAAACGCCTTAGTGATTATATATACATATACAAATATACTTACACTATTTTAGGTATGGAAAATACTTATCCATTCAGGTTTTTGGGAACTTTTAAAACTACTATTCATTTATGGAAAATATTGGATTTTCTATATACAAACTCAATTACTTTATACAAGAATGCATACAATTCTTATACAAAAACGCTTATGAACTCACCAACTTAATTGTTGAAACTTTTTCAAAACTACTTGTATTTCTCAGGGATTCAGTAATACAGGTAAACAACAACTTTTGGGGAAGGGACGCTAAGGCGTCAATTTCAAACTTATTATATCATCATAATGTAATTTCTTTCGAAACATGTAATACAATCAACTATGTACCTTTTTAAATTATATTTATGATGGTTTTGTTTGCTTTCTTTACTATTTACTCAACTGTTATGATACTACATGGAGTCATCCGCCCTCCAACGATTTTGTCGTTCTGGTTTTGGGGTGTGACAATAGTCCTTCTATAATCACTTAGTCTATACTAGTTACATATAATCTCATATGGAATGGACAGTTAAATGTATGAATCTGCCCTAAGCCCACAACCAAACAAGGAACAGGAAATGAAGCGGAAATCACGCATCCAACTACCTGTCGAATATTAATTATACATAACCCTGATGTATAAACTAAGGTATTATAGAATTAACCACTAATGGTCCTTTAAGTTATACTGGTTTAATAATGCAATTCAAAGCTTTTCTAGATAAGTTTCTAGTTTCACTTACTTAATGATCTATCCGAAAATTATGTTTTTGTACTAGGAAGTGGTGTATTGAATCAGTATACTATGACTTGACCCGTACCTGATACCTATGATTACTTGATGTATACAGGACATGTATATATATATATATATATAGCTAAGATTGAATAGATAGTAGACTGTGTGAATCTGCTCTAAGCCCACAACCAAACAAGGAATAGGAAATGAAGCGGAAAGCACACATCCTACTGCCTGTCGGATCCTGCTAATATATATCCCTAATGTATCAACCATAGAATCATAATGTGTAACTCGATAGGCCCCCTTCTACTGAACGTTCATGCTACTATGAAGTAGATTACATCACTCAATGCGAGAATATTACTATTTGAATGAAAGAGGGAAAATGAAAGTGTACAGTAATGTTGTATAAAGTAACTACTGAAGCACTAACTACCTTAAAACCAATTTGTTAATTTAGGTTAAAATGTGTTGTGGTTATAACCATGCCGATTGACTAGTATTTAACACGACGACCTGCTAGCGTCAAACTGATGTGACATTTGTCACCCCTTGGCCTACCGGCCAAACTGTAGCGAATAGTCGGGATGCGGGATTGTCAGTCATGTATAGATCTATACACACAATGCGCGCTCTCCCTCCAGGAGACTCTGGTTACAAAACACGACATAACAAGTATATTGATATGTCGTGAAGTAGTGGTTTCACATTATTGTTATCTTGTTCTTGTTATTGTATGTTCCTTTCTGTTCTTGTTATTGTATGTATGAACTGACTCATGTAAGAACTGATTCATGTAAGTTTCACTGTTCTATAAATAGTAAGTACTAATCCTCTAAACTATACTTATTATAGTTTACTAATATGATTGTTTCAACTGTTACCGACTTGTAGAAAAGACTCAATCATCTATTGAGTTAAGCATGTACTTTTAAAAACGGAGTTTTATAAACAAAAATCTATCATCTTGTAAAAGAGTTTTTGAATTGATTTACTAACTTATAAGAGCATAAGAAGTTCTTTAAGGTGATGGCTATCACCGTTAAAATATTAACACAATACTATTGTGTTCATGTTGTATCCCCCCCCCCTAAAAGCATTTAAAAATATTTAAAAGATGGATTATAGGGGTATGAACACACCTTATGTGGGTGATTCACTGAAGATTCGGGTAAGGATGATAAGTTACATGAATGAAGTCTCGAGGCACAAACAAGTCCTAACTGACATATATTGATACATATAGGCATGAAATTAGTGAATCCAACTACAAAGGTGATTGGGAAACAACCTAGGATGCAAGAATAACTCGCCAAAAGAGTGCTAGAAGCAAGATAAGAGGCTGATTGGGGGTTCATGACCCATATGAAGGTGGGTTCACGGCTAGGCTTGAATGGTTCTCCGCCCAATGGAGTTCACGAACCAATTTGATGAGTTGTTCACGTCCCACATGATGAACACAACCCAAAAGATGAAGACTTCACGGCCCAAGAACACCAAGAACAATTGAAGATCTTGGTTGATTGGTGAGTGTTTGATGCCTCTTTGATGTAGTCCAAGAAGATGGACAAGAAGAAGGATGAAGAAGAGTGAAAAATAATGTTCTTGAGGATGATAGTTGAGAGAGAAATGAGGGAGATCACGGCCAAGGAAGGAGAAATGGCTGAAAAATGAAGTATACTTTATATATATATATATATATATATATATATATATATATAAGGGTGCTTCACTGCCTAAGAGGGGTTCACGGCCTTGAACAAGGTTTGCGGTCGTGAACCTCACTTGATGAGGTTTCAGGCCCGAACGTAGTACTCCGATCCCGATTACTTAGTAGATCACTTCCTAACACACAAACCTAACTTGCAATAGGCTTAAAAACCCATAATTTTGACCTTTGGTTGTTGTAATTGTCTTTACAAGTCAGGAATTTAGGGTTGTGCCAGCTACACACATAAGTCCCTTGGATATCCCTTCTATAGACCGAGTGACAATGTTGTCTTCGTTGTGAGGAGAAGAGTCTTTTGTGAGAGAGAGCTCATATGCCAAGGGGACAGTGAGAGGAAAATTGAACTTGAAGAGCTTCAAGAGTCAAGTAGTGAAGGAACCTCAAACACTAGGGATCAACCTGAGGAGCAAACTCATGTTGAGACGATTGATGAGTTCGTACCTCTGAGGCGTTCCAGTAGAGTTAGAGTTCCACCTGAGTTTTATGGTTTCCATATTACTATAGAAGGTGATACATTTATCAGTGATGGCACAATGGTAAATTTGGATGAACCTAACAACTACAAGGAAGCGATGGTAGGCCCGAGTCTGCTAGATGGAAAGAGACGATGGACAGCGAGATTCATTCAATGTATGACAATCAAGTTTGGAACTTAGGTAACAATGTATCGCGTTGTAAGACAGTCGGGTGCAAATGGATCTTCAAGAAGAAGACTAACATGGATATGAAGGTACACACATATAAGGCATGGTTGGTTACGAAGGGCTTTAGTCAAACTCCAGGAGTTGACTATGATGAGACCTTCTCACCAGTAGCGAATATTAAGTCTATTAGGGTTATGCTAGCCATAGCTGCATTTCATGATTATGAAATATGGCAAATGGATGTCAAAACTGCTTTCCTTGATGGAAATTTAATTAAGGATGTTTATATGAGTCAGCTAGAGGTTTTGTAAATGCAAAGTACCTTAATAGAGTTTCTAAGCTTAACAAATACATTTATGGATTGAAACAAGCATCTCACAGATGGAATCTTTGTTTCGATGAGAAAGTCAAAGACTTTGGTTTTTCAAGAAGCGAGGATGAGTCCTGTATATATTTTAGGGTTAGGAGGAGTATAGTTAGCTTTCTGGTTTCGTATGTGGATGACATATTCTCATAGGAAATGACATCCCAACCTTGCTAGATGTTAAGTGCTGGCTTGGGAAGTGTTTCGCTATGAAGGACCTCGGAGAAGTTGCCTATATTCTTAGGATAATGATATTGAGAGACAAGAGTAAGAGACTAATTGAACATCTTTGAAAAGATGTTGAAAAAGTTCAACAGGATGGATACCAAGAATGGTGACTTACCGATCCAAAGCAATGCCAAAATTAGTAAGACTCAGAGTCCGAGTATAGAGGCTGAGATAGTTGAGATGAGTCAAATACCATATGCTTTCGCTATTGTCTCGATCATGTATGCTATGAATTGTACTCTCCCTAATGTGGCCTTTGCTTTGAGCATGGTAAGAAGATATCATGGGAATCCTGGTAAGGCTCACTGAACTATGGTAAAGAACATTCTCAAGTACCTGCGAAGGACTAAGGACTGGGTCTTTACACTTAATGGGAGTGATGAATTGAGAGTGGTGGGGTATAGTGACGCCAACTTTCAGACCGACAGAGATAAATTCTACTCTCAGTCGGGCTGGGTATTTACCCTGAATGGAGGAGCAATCACTTGGAAAAGTTCCAAGTAGGAGGTTGTAGCTGATTCAACATGCGAATCAGAGTACATAGCAGCGAGTGAAACAGCAAAGGAGGCGATATGGATGAAGAACTTCATCAGAGACCTTGGAGTTGTACTAGCTATAAAGGAGCCTATGGAGATTTTCTGTCACAACGATAGTGAGGTTGCCTTAGACAAGTAACCAAGGGTGTAACAACCCGAAGTTTTCCACTGTCGAAAAACCCGTTCTACCCGTAAAAATTCGTCATTAATCAATTCATTTCGTTTCCGTTATGGGTTAAATTAACTAAATTTATATGTTTAATTGATGCTAATGAGTATCCAAACCTCTTAGGAACACATATATCTAGCCCAAAAATGTTTATTTTAAAAACATAGAAACGTCCTCGCCGGGTGACAGAAACTTAATTGGGTGCGACCTAAAGCCCCGTTTAATGCCGGTATCGGGTAGAATTCCACCGTGTCCAAGTTTTAGGACCTATATAAACATGTTTAAACATTCATTTGAAGCTTTTTCTTCCTCTCTCTACTCTCTCTCTAACCTCTCTCCTAAATCCAAGTTTAAGGGTCCAAATCATCAATTTTAGGCTCCAAATCTTTGAGGTATCTTCCCTAACTTGTTATGTAACCTCCCTAGCCTTCAAATTCGAGTTCAAAACATGGAATAGGACCACATTCATGAGTTTACGGCCCCGGAACAGTCCTAGGCCGTGAACTCATATGAAATGGGTTTTTGGAGCAATAAAACCCTTCCAAAACACAATTGGACCTTAGATATGGCTAGATGACTTAGTGGAATGGACCTAGAATGCATTAAACTATAATTTAGAGCCTTGTATATGAGTTTACGGTTAAGGGTGGTGTTTAGGCCGTAAGCTCATAATTATAGGGTTTTTAAGCCCTTAAACCCTTCCTAGACCCCATGAAGACATGGATATGACTTCTAGAATAATTGCTTTAGCCTTGGAACACTTTAAACATAAATTTTGGGAGATTTATATGAGTTTACGGCCAAGGCATGTGCTTGGGCCATAAACTCCTCCAACTTGGGTGTAAACTCATTTTCAAGGTGTTAGAAAGCCATCCAACACCACCAAAAGCCTTGGAATAAATCATAGAACCAACCAAAAATAGTTTAGGGACTTTAAAAAGAATCAAACTCATCATTTGAGAGTTTACGGCCATAGCATGTGTTCCATGGCTGTAAACTCCTAAAAACATGTCCAAAGTCCCTCAAAAATCCATACAAGGCTAGGAAAAATCATTAGAATCAGATGTGATTGATTAAAGGACCAAAACATTAAGGATCTTGTGTGTGGGGGAGTTTACGGCCGTAAACTCCAATAAATGGTCCCTATGTGTGTTATAAATCCATTCCAAAGTCAAAAACCAAAGTCTAGCATTTATCCGTAAGTGTTTGAAGCCATTTTGCACCATAAACCACCCCACCATGAGTTTACGGCCGTACACTCATGGGGAATGGGTGTTATAGAACAAAAACTCTTGTATGAGTTTACTGATGGGGAGTAAACTCAAGTTCCAAGTCCCTAGTGCCATTACACGTCCGTAGGTGTCACCCGGGTCCTTCCAAACACTTGAAATGAGGTGTTTACGCGACTAGAAATGTTTATCCCTAACAATCAATTAATCTAAGTCCTAATTAGATACAAATGTGTATCTTTACATTATACTTAGGAACCTCGTGCATTTGCAAGCCCCGGACCAACGTTTAGCATCCGAAATCGTCACGTTTCTCGTCCGGTGAGTTCATACCCCTACGCCTTTTCTGTGTTTTTCAATGTTTTTAGGGGGGGGGGGGGAATACAAGCAAACTATAACTGTTTTCGAATCATAACATTGATATGTTTCAAATAATATCTGGCAAACTTATAAACACTTTTACTCCTTATGTATTATGCTGAGCATAAGGGATGATTTATCAATTACAACTAAATGGATTTTAGTTAAGAAAATAACCAAACTAATCAAATTATTATGGGAATAATTTGGGGATTCTTTAGTGTTCGTTTTATCATGTACTGATATCTACATAAAGTTGTTAGATAAACTATGTCTGATTCAGTTTATCTCCATATAATTTGAATGTATTGCCAGATAGTTTCATTGTATGTATCTATTTTCACGGTATTATGTTTCATAATCTTTTGTATTATTTATATCGTATGAGAACCCTGTGAATAGTTTAGTACTAGTTTGTGAGTTAGTCACTACCCTTTATGGATGATCAGTAAATCCTCCCCGGAAGTGTAACCAGAGTCTCCTGGAGGGAGAGCGAGGAATTTGTGAATAGATCTATTCGGGACTGACAATCCCACACCTTAACTGCTAGCTACAGTTAGGCGGGCACGCTTGGGGTGACAAATTCTTGATATCGTCCGACGTCTGACAAACATCAAGGAGGTCTCGTTGTCGTATCAGCATGGTTCCCCGACTCACAATATGTATTAATATAAGTTTATTCACAGCTTTGGTTTTAGAATCTATATCTAGTTCGGGATAGTAATCCCATAGTTTTATCAAACTATCATGTATCTAATCCGGGATGGTAGTCCCATGGTTTTCAGTCTATCGAACTTGTATCTAGTATGGGATGTTATTCCCATGGTTTTCAGTATGTATATATCTTATATCTAGTACGGGATGATAGTCCCATGATTTCAATCTATATCTTGTACGGGATAGTAATCCCATGGTTTTGAAAACTATATCTAGTACGGGATGATAATCCCATGGTTTTGAATCTATAACTAGTCCGGGATAGTAGTCCCATGGTTTTCAATCTATATTTTCAAGTATATCAAACTATCTTGTATCTAGTTCGGGATGTTAGTCCCAAGGTTTTCAAACTACTTTCTATCTACAGTTCGTGTATATTAAAGTATTTCGTATCTAATTCGGGATAGTAATCCCATGATTCTCAATATATAGTTTTGTGTATTAAAGTATAATTTGTGTTATTCAATCAATCTTGCATTTAGGAAAATATGGGATTTTCCTGGGGTTAACACATAACACGTAACTGAACTGTAATGAAAGATAACTAAACTGTTAAACATAAGAAAATATGGGATTTTCTTGGATAACAAACCTTTTCGAAAAACTAAAGGAAACCGATACATTTTCATAAAACAAAACCGCTTATGAACTCACCAGCTTTATGCTGATTTTCAAACTGCTTGTACTCTCAGGTCCACATTAGACAGGTACCCGGTGATCTCTTTTGGTGAAGATGGAGTGCGTGAAAGACTCGTCTCGTTTTGTTCATATGATATATGTATAACTCATGTACAATTTACTTTTGAACCAAATGTAAATTTTCAAATATATGTAATGTAATGGTTGTTACCAGTGATTACTATGTACATTGGATTTGATACTCAACTTGGAGTCAACCCCGAAAATGTTTCCGCCTTTGATTTTCGGGGTGTGACAAAGGGATCATGGCAGATCCATGAACATCAACAAAAAATATCACTTCATAAGACACCAGATAGAAGAAGGACTCCTCGTAGCAAATAGGGTATCGTCAGAGAAGAACCCAGCAGATCCCCTCACGAAGGGACTGAGTAGGGTTAAGCACTTACAACATGCGAGGTGTATCAGGCTGAAGGACGATATTAGTTTTAATGATTAGATAGTTTTTTGAAACTTGAAATAGATAAATTGTAATTGACATTTGATGATTAAATAGAAAGGTGTTTTATTTATAAGTAAAGTTACTATCTTGTGTCAATTGTTTACTATTGTTTCACCTTGCAAGTTTTGACTTCCAGAATAATTAAATTATTCAAACTATCCACAGTCGACAATACTTTGTAAGTAGGTGTTGAGACAAGACTGTCATGAATCTGGCTTGTAGATGTCTGAATTGTTTATACATAGCAAAGGATTGCAGCAACATTCATGAGTGCTCATAAGATCTGAGTATTAGATTAAACCCACGCTCACATGAATCACTTCATGGAATTTATCACGAGTGATTGTGAGACGATAATATCATATATTCTTCAAACCAAGAGATTTGAGTTGTTGACTATGAGTTGATTGTGCATTGATAGTGTGAAACTGCATCAGTAACTTGATGGTATAAAACATGTTATTATGTACAGTTTGTGACAACCCGAAATTTCCATTTGTACGAACATTATCTATTCAATAGAAGCTAGTCCAGTTTCAGTGAATTTCAGACTTTTCCGAATGAGTTTGTGTACATTAGGGTTTACATTTAAGGAGTTATCAGGAGAGTGGATGCTCATGGGTTTGTGAAACTTGAGCCTTTCAAACTTCATAATGTTAGAATCCAATTCCAGAATAAAAATATTTTCTGCCAAAATATTTCAGGACTATAAATAGATTTCTGAACTAAATTCATTCATTATTCACATTTCCAACTAGAGAAAAGCCATTTTCTCTCTCACGGATCTTCGGGGTTTCATCCCAAATCGTGAGTCTACTTTTCTAAATGTGTTTTAATGCTTGTTATATGCTTTATAACATTGTTTACATGTCTAAAATATGAGATCCGGGAGTTTACCGCCCAAGAATGTTCTTGGGGAGTGAACTCCAAAATGGAGCTTTAAGGCTATCTAGTCCCAATTCCTTGTCAGGCAACTAGTTAGGGATAATATGTAGGATCATTTGAGACTAGAAAACAATCAAGATCACCAACTTTTAGGAGTTTACGGCCCAAGAATTTCTTGGACCGTAAACACGTTTTTCAAGGGCTTAAAGTGCCCTAAACACCCCCTAAGGCTTTAGACTTTAACTCTCTATTACTTATGGCTTGAATGGGGAGTAAAACACATCAAAATCATCCCTAAAAGGGAGTTTACGGCCAAGAAATACTCTTGGGCCGTAAACTCCAAGTAAAGGCACCAAAGTGTGCCTAAAGTCCCCTTTAGCCTTAAACAAAAACCTAGAAGCTATCCTTTGTGTGCAAGAGGCTTAAAAGAATTAAAACAACCACTCCATAGGAGTTTACGGCCGTAAACTCTAGGGGATATGTCCTTTTGGCCGTAAACTCCTCAATGGAGCATTCTAGGGCCTTAAACTACCTAAAGGATTAATCTACCAATGTTATGCTTATTCTAGAATTCATTTAGCACATTTAAACACCCAAAACCACCAAGACAAGAGTTCATGGCCGTAAACTCAAGGGTTTACGACCGTAAACTCCTTGTGTGGAGTTTATTGGGTGGTAAACTCTTATACAAGGTCCTTGGAAGCTTTTCAATCCTTTTGCCTTGTCCCATATCAACTTAGATGCAACCCTTAGGACCTATAAAACTTATACAAAGTGTTTACATGTTCCTGAGTGTCCCAACTTATTTCGTTAAGTTATTATTTGGCTAATTAGTTATATATATGCTCATTATATGATAACTAGGCTCGTGCGTGTGAACAAGTCTCCGTTTGCCACCTAGCTCGGTATCCGATACTTCAATCCAATCCAATCACCTCAAGTGAGTTCATACCCCTTTAATTAACCTTTGAAATGCCTTTAAATGTTTTAAATACTTTATGGGGGGAATACAAGTTAAAGACTTATAGTTATTGCATCAATCACATGTGATTGCATTAATCACATGTGATTAATAACTAGAAAATCAATGATTTATTCACTGTTCCAACTGTTTATCAAACTGTTTTACTTCAAAATGTTTTACAAACTCTTTTACTTATCAAATGCTTTTATTAAACTTTAGTTTACTCCTTATAAATTTCATGCCCATATATGTATAGATATATAAGCAATGTTTAAAGGGCTTAGGAAGGCCATCCGCCCTATTTCCTTTTTCTCAATTTGGATGTGGTCTGGTGGGATTTCGGGTGACCGTCCAAAGGTCGTTTCAATATTAGTTATATGTCAAATATACATATATAGACATAAAAGTACTTCCATATTCATACTTATCAGTACATCATTAGTAGGTTACCATCGGGGTAACACAGGATCATATACAACTATACTAGAAAGAGAACATATACAACTATACTAGGAGGAGAACATATACAACTATACTAGAAAGAGAACATATACAACTATACTAGGAGGAGAAGATATACAACTATACTAGAACGAGAAACATTACATATACATAAACACGATAACAATTGTGATCCACTGTGTCGGAGCATGCCTTAAATGTCATGGCCCGAGTTGTAGCCAGAATTCTCTTGAAGGGAGAGCGTGAGTTTGCGTATAGATCTATACTGGATTGACTATCCTACACCTTGCTGCTAGCTACAGTCGGACCTGCAGGTCTGCGAGTGCCAAACGTCATTCCGTTATTACGACCATTCATTATGTCGTTGTTACCAGTCGATAGTATGGTGCAATTTATCACATTATGCCTTAATATAAATCCAGTTTAAGGTAGTTAGTACAGCAGTAGTTCCTATAATACAAAACTACAGTACTACAATGATTTACCCATTACATATTTTTAGTGATAACCTCACTTAAACATTAATGTAAAAACTATATTTGTTAAATGATAGTTACACTTGGGAAATTACACACTTTTACAACAAACGATCATACAAAACAGTTAGGCCTTGGTAGAAGGCTACTTTAATAGAAAATATAGGTTTTTCTGAGAGATTCAAACTTTTACAAACACTTACTTACATTTTACAAACTTACAATTGAGACAGGTTCAAACGTTTTGACAACAAACATCGACACTAAAATACTTATGAACGCACCAGCTTAATGCTGATAAACTCTTTCAAAATAACTTGTATTCTCAGGTCATCAGTAGACAGGTACCAAGGCCAGCTTTTGAGAAGATGGAGCGCATCCGAGACTCATCTCATTATTTTGATTTACATTATTTTGGTGTCTATAACTGTCGCTTGTATTAAAATTATATATTTAATGCAATGGATGATGTTGTTTGCTTATTTATATTTACTGGGTTGTGATACTTTACATGACGTCCTCCGCCCCAGAACGTTTCTGCCGTTCTTGGTTTTGGGGTGTGACAGATTGGTATCAGAGCATTGTTTATAGTGAATCAAGTATATCAACCCATAAAAGATATACTAAACTATAAACCCATTAGGGAATAAAGCACTCTGACCAAGAGTCTATACTTTAAATATTAAAATATTTAATTAAGTATACTAGTCTGCATTCATACTAAATCAGTGTCACAATGACAAGAACAAAAGTATTACGATTGTTGAATATCACAAGTGAGCTCGGGGATGTATGGTCAGTCCTGGGAATGGCATAGCCTGATCAACTATGTTGGTCCTAGGAGTGATTAGCATATGCCCTAGAATGGTTGTGATGTGTTAACAAGTCTAAAAACTTACCAACAATAATACAAGAGGATCAGTAGAACTTAAACTTAAAATACTATAGGTGTATTTTGTACTACTAGTTACATGTATACTATATTCTTATACCTCTCTTCTCGCGTAGATTTAGATGGCTGGATTCCATCACGGCGACCCGTACTTTCCAAATGAAGACAATGCAGAGTGGATCGAAGAAGAGCCCGAAGATGACCATCCAATCCCTTTGGATGATCACCTCGCAGAAGGCTTTTCTGATGGATCTGACTCCGAGCCTGAAGTCAACAACCTACCGCTAGTAGGTCAAGCCCCGAACAACAACCCCCGACCAGCTTTTCCAGGTCCTACTCCCTTGTGGGCAACCAACTTGAATCGTTGGAGTGACGAACAGGGTCAACCCTTACCATACTTTAGGAACCGAACCGTTTACAACGTCAGCGATGGTGGCTCTGCTGACCGAGCTCTTCCTGTCATTATCCACAGAATAGCTCGTAATGTCAAGCAAGGTCGAGCAGCCATCGACCGGGTCATGGAGATTGATGCCAACTTCGGTGTCAACAGAGTCCACATCCGCCGTCTTGAAGAAGACATGGAACGGACCCGGAGAACCAATGAAACCCTACAGCAACAGTTGGCTGCCTCCCGAGCTGAAGTCGTGGAACTTTGAGCCCGTCAGAGAGCTCAGGATCGACACCTTCAAGAGGTGTTTCGTCAAGTGTCAGACCTCAGGGCTCGCCCGAGGAATTCCCAGCGCCGTTAAATGATGTATAGTACATCTGTGTCTTTTGGTTAAGGAATAGCCTTTAACATCTGTACTCTAAGTAGCACTTGTCTGTAAATATTCCTAACTTTCAGTACTCTAATTAGGAATCTAAGAACTGTCAAACTTTCTGTATGGTATGATGTAAGACCTACTGTTAGGTCGATTCTCCCTGAACTTATTACATCAGTAATACCAGTAGTATTGAAATCTATCTAATCTGTGGGAAAAATCTATACACTTGTGTTTTCCTACTAATATTCCTTGTTGTGATTTCAAACACTCATTCAACTGTTGGGCTATGGTTAGTTAGTCCATGTGTCACTCTCACGTTGCTTACAAATTGATTCTTACCATTTTTCTTATCCTTATAAACTTATAGCTGTAAGATGCCTCCTAGCAAATCTACCAGGAATAACTCTACACCTCCACCGCCTCCGGTCATCGATACTGCAGCCCTGAATGTTGTCGTAGCTATAGCAGTGGCAACTGCCATGGCTCAGTATCACTCATCCGATGCCAGTAGAGGTGGAACCCCTGTTGAATCTATTCCGGTTGAAATCCCTGTGCGCTCGAGAGAGTGCTCCTACAAGGATTTCACCAATTGCAAGCCGAAGCCTTTTCATGGCACCGGCGGAGTCATTGCCCTCTCGCAATGGTTTGAGAAGACTGAATCAGTCTTCGAAATCAGTTCATTCCCTGCTGCAAGCAAAGTCAAATATGCCGCATGCACCTTTGAGGGAAAAGCCCTGACTTGGTGGAATGGCCACGTTAAAGCTCTAACTCTCGTCGTAGCCAACGACATGGGCTGGGAAACGATGAAAAACCTCATGATTGAGGAATACTGCCCGAGGGGCGAAGTCCAGAAATTGGAACAGGAACTTTGGAACCTAACCATGAAGGGCACCAATGTGATCGCTTATACTACCCGATTCAGCGAGCTGGTGGCCCTCTGCCCCAATATAGTTCCCACTGAGGGGAAAAAGATCGAATGGTACATATGGGGGCTAGTGCCTCCGTATCAGGGGAATGTCCTAGCATCAAACCCCGCTACCTTCAACAGTGCTAAGCGATTGGCACAATGACTCATTGACCATGGAGTCAAAACTCCTGCAACCACAACAACCCTAGCCATCCCGGAACCCTCCAAACCCGCTGACACTAAGCGGAAATTATGGGATGAAAAGAAGAAGCAACGAGCTGCCAAAAAGCAGCAAATCGTGGCAGTGCATGCCGCGGTAACCCCTGTTGTTGTTACTGCTCCGATGACGCAGTATGCTGGAAGTTTGCCTAAGTGCAACAAATGCAACTTCCACCACAACGGCCCCTGCCGTGAAATGTAGTGCTCTAACTGCAACAGGAAAGGACACACCGTCCGTTTCTGTAAGTTCCCGGCACAACCGATCACCCAAGTCCCCGGCTCTGGCGCGAGCCCGACTTGCTATGGATGTGGCGAGGCAGGCCACTTTAAGAGGGACTGCCCCAAAGCGAGAAATGCTGGAGGAGCAGGGAGGGTACTACCTATAGGCCACGGGGAAGCAGTTGCTGACCCGACAGTGGTGACTGGTACGTTCCTCCTCGATAACTCCTATGCATGCATTCTGTTCCATAGTGGAGCGGAGCGAAGCTTCGTAAACCATAAATTTGCTCGCATGCTTAAGCAACAACCACACACACTTAAGGAACAATTCACAGTAGAAATGGCTAATGGAAAAACTGAAAGTACGAACAGCATATACTTAGGTTGTATCCTAACTCTAGATAACCATTCATTCCCAATCGACCTCATGACGGTCTCAATAAAAAGCTTCGACGTTATTATCGGCATGGATTGGTTAAGTCTTCATCGCGCCGACATCATGTGCTACGAGAAAGCAGTCTGTGAAATATCTGCGCAAAGAATACCACGCATTCCTTGCTCACGTCGTCGACACAAGCCTCGAAACGAAAGAACTAAAGAACATCCCAGTAGTGAGCGACTTCCCCGACATTTTCCCAGAAGAGCTACCTGGATTACCTCCGCAACGACAGGTCGAGTTCATAATCAACTTAGTCCTAGGAGCTACCCCAGTAGCCAAGTCGCCCTACTGTTTAGCACCAGCTGAGATGCAGGAACTCTCTGGTCAACTTAACGAACTGCTCAGCAAGGGCTTTACAAGACCATATTTCTCACCTTGGGGAGCACCGGTCTTGTTCGTTAAGATGAAAGACGGATCATTCCGTATGTGTATCGACTACAGAGAACTCAACAAACTGACGGTCAAGAATCGTTACCCTCTGCCTCGCATAGATGATCTATTCGACCAACTGCAAGGGGCGAACTATTTTTCCAAGATTGATCTAAGATCCGGATATCACCAGCTACGAGTACTAGAGGAGGATGTGCCGAAGACAGCCTTCCGAACTCATTACCGACACTGCGAGTTCGTGGTGATGCCATTCGGATTGACCAATGCGCCCACAGTCTTCATGGATCTGATGAATAGAGTATGCCGACCTTACTTGGATCAGTTCGTCATCGTTTTCATCGACGACATCCTGATCTACTCCCGAAGTAAGGAAGAGCATGGCGATCACCTGCGACAAGTTCTAGGGACTTTACGAAAGGAGAAACTTTATGCGAAGTTCTCGAAATGTGAATTTTGGATCCGAAGAGTCGAATTCTTAGGACACGTGGTAAGCGAAGAGGGAATCCACATGGACCCATCCAAAATTAAAGCCATTGAGAACTGGTCAGCACCCAAGACGCCTACAGAAATTCGTCAATTTCTAGGTCTCGCTGGCTACTACCGCAGATTCATTCAGAACTTCTCCTGAATAGCAAAACCTCTTACAACCCTGACCCAGACAGGCGTTGCCTATGACTGGGAAGAGAAAAAAGAGAGAGCGTTCCAAATGCACAAGAGAGCCTTGTGCACCGCGCCAATACTATCCCTTCCCGAAGGAATAGAAGACTTCGTAGTCTATTGCGATGCATCGAATCAAGGGCTCGGGTGTGTGCTGATGCAGCGAGGTAAGGTCATCGCCTACGCCTCGAGACAGTTGAAGACACACGAGGTTAACTACACGACCCACAATCTTGAACTGGGAGCAGTGGTGTTTGCTCTGAAGATCTGGAGACATTACTTGTATGGAACGAAAAGCACTATCTTTACCGACCACAAGAGTTTACAACACATTTTCGATCAGAAGGAGCTTAACATGAGACAACGACGGTGGGTCGAGCTACTCAATGATTACGAATGCGATATTCGTTATCATCCAGGTAAAGCCAACGTAGTAGCAGACGCCCTAAGTCGAAAGGAATACTCTGGTCGCAAAGTCAAGTCATTGTCAATAACCATCCATTCACACTTGTCTAAGCAAATTCAGGAGGCCCAGCTTGAGGCCATGAAACCTGAAAATGTGACGAGTGAATCCCTTAGACGAATGGACAAGAATTGAGAAGCCAAGGGTGACGGAGCCTTATATTTCATGAACCGGATTTGGACACCGAAGCACGGTGGTTTCCGAGACTTGGTCATGACCGAGGCGCACAACACTCGGTATTCCGTCCACCCAGGTTCAGATAAGATGTATCTGGATCTTAAAAAGCTATATTGGTGGCCTAATATGAAAGCAGAGATTGCTACCTTCGTAAGTAAATGCCTTACTTGCGCAAAGGTTAAGGTCGAGTACCAGAAGCCCTCTGGTTTACTGCAACAACCAAAGATTCCAGAATGGAAGTGGGAGCGGATCACTATGGATTTCATAACCAAGTTGCCCAATACAACGGGTGGACTTGATACCATATGGGTCATCGTCGATAGATTGACCAAGTCTGCACACTTCCTGCCTATCAAAGAACCTAACAAGATGGAGAAACTTACGAGAACATACATTAGGGAAATCGTGCGGCTGCATGGTGTACCTATGTCCATTATCTCCGATAGAGATAGTAGGTTCACCTCAAGATTCTGGCAGTCACTACAACATTCCCTAGGAACAAGGCTGGACATGAGCACAGCCTACCATCCACAGACCGACGGACAGAGTGAGAGGACCATCCATACACTGGAAGATATGTTGCGAGCCTGTGTGATTTACTTCGGAAAGGCATGGGATACTCATTTACCCCTTGTCGAATTTTCCTATAATAACAATTATCACACGAGCATCAAGGCTGCTCCATTCGAAGCTCTCTACGGCCAAAAGTGCAGATCCCCTCTGTGTTGGGCTGAGGTGGGTGATACCCAATTAGCCAGGGGGCGAGCTTCCGACAGTACTCTCACCGGTCCGGAGATCATTCGGGAAACGACAGAGAAAATCGTTCAGATCCGTGAACGATTGAAAGCCTCTAGAGACCGACAGAACAGCTACGCTGATAAACGAAGAAAACCTTTGGAATTTCAGGTGGGAGACCAAGTCCTTCTCAAAGTCTCACCCTGGAAAGGCTTGATACGCTTCGGCAAGCGTGGGAAGCTTAATCCGAGGTACATAGGGCCTTTCGAGATTCTTGCAAGAGTCGGCCCTGTAGCTTACAAACTCGACCTACCCATCACACTTCGTAACATACATTCTACATTCCACGTATCTAACTTGAAAAAATGTCTGTCCGACGAGACTCTTGTAATCCCACTCGACGAGATCGAGATCAACGAGAGCCTCAACTTCGTGGAAGAACCAGTAGAGATCATGGACCGTGAGGTCAAGCAGACGAAGCAAAGTCGTATCCCTATAGTGAAGGTTCGCTGGAACGCCAAGCGAGGACCGGAATTCACTTGGGAACGCGAGGATCAGATGAAACTGAAATACCGTCATCTTTTCGCTTAATTGTTGTAACTTCATATTTGCTTAAATTCTAATTTCGGGACGAAATTCCTTCTAACGGGGGAATGATGTGACAACCCGAAATTTCCATTTGTATGAACATTATCTATTCAATAGAAGCCAATCCAGTTTCAGTGAATTTCAGACTTTTTCGAATGAGTTTGTGTACATTAGGGTTTACATTTAAGGAGTTATCAGGAGAGTGGATGCTCATGGGTTTGTGAAACTTGAGCCTTTCAAACATCATAATGTTAGAATCCAATTCCGGAATAAAAATATTTTCTGCCAAAATATTTCAGGACTATAAATAGATTTCTGAACTAAATTCATTCATTATTCACATTTCCAACTAGAGAAAAGCCATTTTCTCTCTCACGGATCTTCGGGTTTTCATCCCAAATCATGAGTCTACTTTGCTAAATGTGTTTTAATGCTTGTTATATGCTTTATAACATTGTTTACATGTCTAAAATATGAGATCTGGGAGTTTACCGCCCAAGAACGTTCTTGGGGAGTAAACTCCAAAATGGAGCTTTAAGGCTATCTAGTACCAATTCCTTGTTAGGCAACTAGTTAGGGATAATATGTAGGATCATTTGAGACTAGAAAACAATCAAGATCACCAAGTTTTAGGAGTTTACGGCCCAAGAATTTCTTGAACCGTAAACACCTTTTTCAAGGGCTAAAAGTGCCTGAAACACCCCCTAAGGCTTTAGACTTTAACTCTCTATTACTTATGGCTTGAATGGGGAGTAAAACACATCAAAATCATCCCTAAAAGGGAGTTTACGGCCAAGAAATACTCTTGGGCCGTAAACTCCAAGTAAAGGCACCAAAGTGTGCCTAAAGTCCCCTTTAGCCTTAAACAAAAACCTAGAAGCTATCCTTTGTGTGCAAGAGGCTTAAAAGAATTAAAACAACCACTCCATAGGATTTTACGGCCGTAAACTCTAGGGGATATGGCCTTTTGGCCGTAAACTCCTCAATGGAGCATTCTAGGGCCTTAAACTACCTAAAGAATTAATCTACCAATGCTAGGCTTATTCCAGAATTCATTTAGCACATTTAAACACCCAAAACCACCAAGACAAGAGTTCACGGCCGTAAACTCAAGGGTTTATGACCGTAAACTCCTTGTGTGGAGTTTATTGGGTGGTAAACTCTTATACAAGGTCCTTGGAAGCTTTTCAATCCTTTTGCCTTGTCCCATATCAACTTAGATGCAACCCTTAGGACCTATAACACTTATACAAAGTGTTTACATGTTCCTGAGTGTCCCAACTTATTTTGTTAAGTTATTATTTGGCTAATTAGTTATATATATGCTCATTATATGATAACTAGGCTCGTGCGTGTGAACAAGTCTCCGTTTGCCACCTAGCACGGTATCTGATACTTCAATCCAATCCACTCACCGCAAGTGAGTTCATACTCCTTTAAATAACCTTTGAAATGCCTTTAAATGTTTTAAATACTTTATGGGGGAGGGAATACAAGTTAAAGACTTATAGTTATTGCATCAATCACATGTGATTGCATTAATCACATGTGATTAACATCAATCAATGATTTATTCACTGTTCCAACTGTTTATCAAACTGTTTTACTTCAAAATGTTTTACAAACTCTTTTACTTATCAAATGCTTTTCTTAAACTTTAGTTTACTCCTTATAAATTTCATGCCCATATATGTATAGATATATAAGCAATGTTTAAAGGGCTTAGGAAGGCCATCCGCCCTATTTCCTTTTTCTCGATTTGGATGTGGTCTTGTGGGATTTCGGGTGACCGTCCGAAGGTCGTTTCAATATTAGTTATATATCAAATATACATATATAGACATAAAAGTACTTACATATTCATACTTATCAGTACATCATTAGTAAGTTACCATCGGGGTAACACAAGATCATATACAACTATACTAGAAAGAGAACATATACAACTATACTAGGAGGAGAACATATACAACTATACTAGAAAGAGAACATATACAACTATACTAGGAGGAGAACATATACAACTATACTAGAACGAGAAACATTACATATACATGAACACGATAACAATTGTGATCCACTGTGTCGGAGCATGCCTTAAATGTCATGGCCCGAGTTGTAGCCGGAATTCTCTTGAAGGGAGAGAGTGAGTTTCCGTATAGATCTATACTGGATTGACTATCCTACACCTTGCTGCTAGCTACAGCCGGACCTGCAGGTCTGCGGGTGCCAAACGTCATTCCGTTATTACGACCATTCATTATGTCGTTGTTACCAGTCGATAGTATGGTGCAATTTATCACATTATGCCTTAATATAAATCCGGTTTAAGGTAGTTAGTACAGCAGTAGTTCCTATAACACAAAACTACAGTACTACAATGATTTACCCATTACATATTTTTAGTGATAACCTCACTTAAACATTAATGTACAAACTATATTTGTTAAATGATAGTTACCCTTGGGAAATTACACACTTTTACAACAAACGATCATACAAAACAGTTAGTCCTTGGTAGAAGGCTACTTTAAGAGAAAATATAGGTTTTTCTGAGAGATTCAAACTTTTACAAACACTTACTTACATTTTACAATCTTACAATTGAGACAGGTTTAAACGTTTTGACAACAAACATCGACACTAAAATACTTATGAACTCACCAGCTTAATGCTGATAAACTCTTTAAAAATAACTTGTATTCTCAGGTCATCAGTAGACAGGTACCAAGGCCAGCTTTTGAGAAGATGGAGCGCATCCGAGACTCATCTCATTATTTTGATTTACATTATTTTGGTGTCTATAACTGTCGCTTGTATTAAAATTATATATTTAATGCAATGGATGATGTTGTTTGCTTATTTATATTTACTGTGTTGTGATACTTTACATGACGTCCTCCGCCACAGAACGTTTCCGCCGTTCTTGGTTTTGGGGTGTGACACAATTTAACAAGGAGTTAGTACAAGCATATGAATCGAAGTTTATCTATTCCTTTTAGTCCTTGGAGGATTAAAAGCGATATCTTGGGCCCCTCGATGATTTTGTTTTGACTTATGTGTCGGGCCTGGTCAGAACTTAATTGATGTGTTCGATTAAGTTCTATGTCAAACAAATCGGAAATCGAGAAACAAATGTTGGACAATTAGAATGACTATGTTCAATGTATTTGTCTGGTTGATATCTTGGGAACAGAGGATTATATGATCCCTTATCTAAATGGCATGTCACAGTTTGACAAAGGCTTTTAAGAGCTATGATTGCTAGTCGGTTCCTAAATTTGTACTTGCAACTATAGTTATTAGACTTACCTAAGTGGGAGACTATTGCATAAGGTGTCTAAGTCCATAACTATATTTGGTATGTACTTGACCTGAATACAGCATGGTCTATTCGGGTTTCATTTCACTGGAACAATTTGAAAGGATGGACTTTGGAGAACAGGTTATTTATGATTTATTAATATATTATAAGTCCTAATATATTACTATGAAATCATATTATTTAATTAGTATTGATCAAGAATTAATTTGAAATTAATTTAGCGATCAAAAGAGAGATTAATTAAATGTACGGGGATTGATTTGGTAAATTAATGATTCTTATAGTGTAGGCCTATGGTTATTTAGGATGGGCTAAACCAATATGGTAGTCAATGGAGGTTTAACCCATGTATCCTAAGTAATATTAAAGGTCATGGTACATTTGGGTTTTGTCACACTATAAAAGAAGCCCCTTAGCTCCTAAAATCTACACTAGTTGTTCAAGAAGATCATAAGAGTCGATTTTTGTGTGCAAGTCACTCTCTCTCAAGTCCTCCATTATGGGTTGTGTTTTGTGAAGCATTTGAGGCATCACATTTGGGGTGCTAGGCTCTTAAAGGTTTAACTTAACAAGTTACAACAAGAGGTAAGTAATCTAACTACTTGTTGTTGTTCAATTACCTATGTTTGTATGCTAGTTAGGATGAATGCTTTGGAAAATAAATTGCATGTATAATTAGAGAAAACATAAATCCAAAGCATCTAGAGTTGTATGTGCACCTTAAGGTTGTTAGAGTGCTGAAAACCCATCACCTAGGATAGCCTACGAAGTATTTTTAGGATAGTTTTCTGCTGTTGAGCAAGATTCGGAAGTATTTTATGACAAAATTTTAGAGGACCCAAGATGATTCTTGAGGAAAGTATGGATATGTGTGGAAGGTAGTCGTATTACTGAAAGCACAGGATCCATAGTTAATTCAAGGAGGATTTCATGAATTGTAAGGCCTGGTCAGGGAAGATAGCATGGTTGGATACCATGGTTCAAGGTACTGGTTCCGTATCTGTCGGTCTTTTGGCTTGGGGCTACTCAGGTGAGGATGGGTTTTGTCTTTATTCAGGCCCTTGTGGCGATATTGAGTTAGATTGAGTGGTTCTTACCCATGTGAGTATGTTGGTTGGATGTCTTGAGGATCATGTTAGAGGTCAGGCCTCTGGCCACGAGACATGGGGAACAAGTGGTTGATATGATAGGCTTTGAAATCGCATATGGGATTTAAGTGGCTGTTGTTGGATTAGATTGTCGTTATTTATGGAAAAGATCTTTCCCTTCAGTTTTTCCGAGATAAAAGGGGTGGGAAGGCTTGTGACCTCCTAAGTTAGGTTAGATTCTCAGCTTGAGGTCTGTTGGTCGCAGTGGTTAGCGACAGCATGTCAGCACTAGTGTATGCATGTGTTTTGATGTGGCACGAGTATCTTAGAGACACAAGCAAGGACCCGTATTCTTGGTAAATAGGAAGGCCAGGTTACGGATCTTCGTTGGGATTGCAAGTAAGGAAGCTATATTTGGATTGAAGATTGGTAGTTATCTATGCTTGTAAGCGGTTTTAAGTGGGGAATTCCTAGGTCTTTAGCTGGAATTCAGGTTTCTCTTAGGTTTGTTGGTCCATATCTGGAGGATTATTCTGCGTATATTATTCTTTCCATGGTTAAGTATGGTGATACATGGTTGGGTCGGTTAAGTATGTTTTGGTTTCACCAACAGTGAGTGGTGGTTAGTGTTCTAAGTAGGGGAGAATTTGAAATTATGAGGTTGAGCGTCAGTCATTGAAGGTTTTTTAGTTGTTGTTCGGATTGTTGCTCCTAGTTTTGTTGGGCGATGTTGATCGGTGAACCTTTCTAGAAGCGGGTATGTTCAGCTTCAGGTGGGTTTATGGTTCTTTGGTTTAGGTGTTAGGGTATCCTAGACCATTGGGCGTTGAATTTTTCTTTCAGCGGGAATTCTCCGAAGGATTCAAGATGCGACAGTTAAGAGCAAGGAATGCGTCACCTACCCTCTTGTGCAGTGTGTTTATGTTTCCTCATTCTTAGGTATGTTTACCCTCAATAGTGTAGTGGAATTCTAGTTCATAGCAGACTCATGTTTGGCAAACTTCGAGATCGCCTTGGAAGTCTTCTCGAGCTAGTTTTGTGTTGGTAGGACATGTTCAGTCTCAATCAAATATGGGATCTTTGGCGTGATCGGTAATGATAATGTCTTATGTTATTGATGGAGGTGGTATGTTTATTTTCCTCGGGAAATTATTTCCTTTTGGATGGAGTTTGGGTTTCCTAAGAATGTGCGCAGTTCTGTTGGGTTATATCCTTTGAATTAGGTCAAGAGTTCGACCATTATCCTATTCTCGGGTCATGTGTGGCCATGGTTTTGTAAAATTTTGTTTGGTTAGCAGCTTGCTCTGTGGAGGGAATCGGGTGTGGTAGGTTTGCGATATTGTAGTACTTGATTGGTGATTTTGAGGGACGTTGTTTAGCGCCCTTCAAGGAAATGGAATGAGGTGAGTATCTTTCAGCATGATGTGTTGGGCAAATGTTGTAATACCGACAATGTCATTGTAAGATTAAGAGAATTCCAGACATGGACTGAGGACCGGGGAGGGCAATCCAGACTCATGTTGTGGGCTCAAAGGCAATCCAGACCCATGTTGAGGACTTGGTGGGAGTTTTCCAGTTATATATTGTGGGCCTAATGGTCATGATTATTCATTTCATCTATTTGTGATACTCTCAGTATTGATGCATTGATGGAGATCAGAAGAACTATGAATCAGTTGGTTTGGATAGGGAGCGATTAAGGATTATTGGGAGTACCAGTCAGGTATCGTAATGAATCTATGGAATGTATGCTCCGTATTTTTGTTTGTTTGCAAGTTGTTGTTAGGGATTGGATGAAATGTGGAAATTCTTGGTTTGATCATCTTCTCTCGTCGGTTCAAAGGTTAGTAATGGCATGGCAGAGAGTTAAAGGTTATTCTAAGGTTTCGGTTCATCATATGGATTTGGATTGGGAGAGGTCCACTATCGACTTGTTTTGAGGATCTTTTCTGCATGATTTGTGGTATCCTCAGTCAGAGACTTGGGGTGGATTCATGGATGGCCATTTTGGGACGACTTATGGTGGGAAATTGCATTGAGAATAATGTGTACATCTGTGTAATGATAGTAAATCAGGGAGATGCGAGTTAAGGAATCGATATGCCAAAGGCATTAGCTGGTGGGTCAGGACTTAGTTCATGTGTTTGTTATTTCTGATGGTTCTATCAACGAAGGTCGGGTAGGATATAGGGTTTCAGGATTTCAGCAGTCGGGTATCGTTTCGAAAGTTAAGGAAATTCATGTTCCGTATCTCATTGTATTCATGGGATTATTATCATCAAGAGTTGAATAGATAGTTTAATGGATAAGCATCATGGTTGTAGCTCTGGATCAGTAATTGTGGTCTGTCAGGGAGCCAGACCTATTTCGAACCTTGAGGTTTCATGTAAGGAAGGGTTGGTTTCACATAGAGCAGAATTGTTTTGTTGCATGGGATTATGGGTTCTTCTTCTTCGGGTTGAAAGTATTTCTTTTGGGTTAGTTGCCTTTGAGAGGTTGTGGTATGTTCATGGTCGTGATTGGGCCCCTCAGGATGTCGGGTATGTTGGGGATGGTAAGTTATGCTTTCGAGGACGAAATCAAATTTAAGTCGAGAGTTGTAATACCCCATTCTTCAAGTAATTTTAATTTCATCACTTGGTTTGTAATTATGTCACTTTAGTCCTTGGATTGGGAAGGGTGGCCATGGGAAGCCCTAGTGGCAAAATGGTAATTTTTGGAGCAAGAGTAGTATGAGTAGTACGTTGGGCGTACATGTGAGTAGCTAACCATACTAGGGCGCGCCTAGTTTGCTAGGTATATGCATATGTACGCAGGGTGTACTAGTGTCTGAGTGAAACCCTAACTTTTAGGGTTTATGGAGTATTTAAGCATCATTATGGCCTTTTTCCCCCATCTTTTCAGCCTCCAAGTTCTGCGATCATTTTTGGCAAACCCTAACTCATCTAGTGTGTGTGTGTGTGTATCAATTAAGATTGTGTTTCTTGTATGGTTGAAGGAGAAGTTAGTGCATCAAAGGAGTTAAGGAAGGAAGTAAGCTTGTAGATCTATGATTATCATCTTCTTTAGGAGCTTCAGGAGCTATAAAGCTTCTACCTTTATGCTTGGATTATTTAGATATTGTTTTGGTAACTTTTGGTGTTCTTCTAGTCCCAAAAGTCTCGTTGTTATGCAAGCTTTGTTTTGGACGTTTTGAGTTGTCCTTTTAGACCCTAGGAAGGGTTCTAAGTTATAAAAATGAGGTCCCTTTGGTTGGTTTGGCTTCATGTTGCTAATAGGAGGTCTTAATGGATTAAGACCATGTATTAATCACTTTTTGGATGTCTAAAGTGTTAAAGTTTGAGACTTTATGATTTAGTAGTACTTTTGAGTCATGGATCTAGAGTTTGAGCATATGAGCTTAATCCATTAAGCACTTAAAAGGATTTTAAGTCATGCGAGGGTACACCCCACGTAAGTTGATGTATGCCCCACACACTGACTCAACCATCCTGATGGTGGTCAATGCGAGGCGAGGTACGCCCAACATATCGAAGGGGTACGCCCCGTGTACGCCTCTATTTGGGTATCAGTCTTTGGACATCAGGTTTGGGCCATTTGTTTGGGCTTTGAATCTAAGGCCCTAATGGGCTGCCTGGGTAGTGTGTTCTGGACTAATTGGAGGATTATACCTTAGGATAAGGTCCGATAAGGGTATTGGGCCTAGTTTGAAAAATTGGGCCAATTATGGATCTTGAGGTAAGTTGGTCCTCTATGGATAAAAGATTGTAACTTAGGCCTTGGCCCAGTTAGGAAAAAAGGGTAAAATGGAAATTTACCCTAAGTATGGAACACTAATCAAGAATGGTAATCCAATTGTTAATCGGATGTTTTTTTTTGTTGTGATAGTTCGCGTTGTTAGTGAAACAGTAATCAGAGGTTCTCAGTATGATTCAACTTTGCGAGGTGATTCTTCCTCACTATACTTTCGGTTCTAAGGCACCAAGGGCGGCCCATTGGTTTGATAATCTAATATTGCTGATATGATGAGTAGGATATAGTTATGCATGCGAGTCTTGATATGCTAGTCTGGTTGATCGGTAGGACTATCTATCATCCTGTTTGCATGATTATTTGTATATGTTGTTATTTGTCGGCACAGTATGTTGTGTTGAGGTGGTACTGTTTCGTACTGTAGCCAACAAATCCTGGAGCATTCTAGATATGAGCTTGGGGGCATGTACGGCATGCCAGACTCATACTGAAGGCTCAATACCAATCCAGATATGAGCAGAGGGTCGAGTAGGGCATGTCAGACTCATATTGAGGTCTCAATAGCATTCCATATATGAGTTGAGGAGCTGATTAGTATGTCAGACCCGTACTGAGGGCTTGAGGGTATTAGAGAAATCCAGATATGAGTTGAGGGCCACGAAGGGCATGTGAGACTTATACTGAGGGATCATGGGCATTCTAGATATGAGCTGAGGGTCGGGTAAGGCATGTCAGACTCATACTGAGGGTCAGGGAGCAAGTCAGACATAAGTTGTGGGCCTAGGGGAAAGCCAGACTTATGTTGTGCGCACAGGAGTAATCCGGTCTATTACCTATGGACCCATTACATGCTATTATTCGGTATATGCGCTATTGTTTGTGTATTGGTATTTTAGGGGAACTCACTAAGCTTCGTGCTTATAGTTTTGGTTTATGGATTCAGATACTTCAGTGGATCGTGGCAAGGTGAAGACGTGACCGTACACATCCTCGTGTTTTTGTAACTTATGGTTTCTGGGATACTCTGATAACGTTGTTGTTTTAAAAACTAAGTGTAAATGATTCCGGTTTTAAATAAAGGTTATGGAAATAACGGTTTTGTAAACACCTCTTTAATAAATGGGTTGTTTTGAAAAGTTTAAATTTATTGAAAATTTATGGATTTTACACACAAATAATCAAACGGCAAGTATAAAATGTTTATAGTGATGTGTTTTTTCGTATAGAGTGATTAATGTTTACTTATGTTGACCATTTATAAATACTATCGCAACAACTATTGACTTTTGGAGACACAAATATACTTAAGTTGTAAGGATAAGTTATCTTTGCTAACATGTTGAATTATTTATCATTACTATTGGTTACATACATCGAAAAATAATTGTTTTAAGACGTCACTAGAAATGATCTATACAAAGATGTTATTTCTCTTATTATCATTATTAATCACTTTTACTGACATGTTTGATATTATATGGTGAATATTGTGAATCTCTACTCACTCACAAGAAAATAAACGGTGATCATAAAATACTTATAGTGATATGTTTTTTCATATAGAGTTATTAATGTTTACTTACGACGACCGTTTATAAATATTGTCGAGGTCATTTTTGACTTTTAGAGACACAAAAGTAATTAAGTTGTGAGGATAAGATATTTTCCTAACATATTTAATCGTTTAATATTACTATTGTTTACATACACCGACAAATAAATGTTCAAGACGTCACTAAAAATGATCTATACTAACATGTTATTTATCTTATTATGATTATTAATACTTTTTGTGACATGTTTAATTTTATATTGTGGATATTGTGAACATTTACTCACTCATAAGCAATTAAATCTTGAGCATAAAGTACTTACAGTGATGTGTTTTTTCATATAGAGTGATTAATTTTACATACGGTGACTGTTTATAATTATTGTCGCGGTCATTCTTGAATTTTGAGACACAAATGTAACTAAATTTAAGGATAAGTTATCTTTCCTAACATGTTTAATCGTTTATCATTAATATTGTTTATATACACCGACAAATAAAAGTTTAAGACGTCACAAAAAATGATTTATACTAACATGTTATTTCTCTTATTATGATTACTAATAACTTTTAGTGAATTATTTAATATTATATCGTGAGTATTTTGTGCATTTATTCATTCATAAATAATTAAACGATAACCATAAAATACCAATGGTGGTTTGTTTTATACCAAGAATAATTTTAAATGTAACAATGTAAAATTTCAACCAAAATTTCAAAGACACATTAATTTAAAAATTAACCGTAAAATGTCACAATAAGTATAAGGATTGAATTTTAACTTTTAAAATTCTTGGGGTTGGAACTAAAGTTTTTTAAAGTGACTTTATATGTTCCAAAACTTGAGAGCAATTTTTGTAACTTTACAAAACTTTTCATCTTTCATAACTTATGAGTTAATGATATAATAAAATGAGTTACTTTTTCATTTTATGTAACCTATGTGTTTCTTTAATATACTTTAAAAGAAAGACTTTTGGTAATCCATAACTTGAGGACAAATTATGGATTCTATTAAAACACATAATGATCATGAATTAAACATTAAAAAATTCTAACAAGTAATTCCTATGATCTATCAAGAACTGATAAGAACATGAATATTCTTATCAAAATTTCAAAAACATATGAACATGAAATTTTGATATTAGCCATTGTAAATGGATTAGAACAACTATTAAATCATCTAAAACAAGTTTTAAAACACCAAAACAGTTTAGAGTAATGTTTGTAGTCCATTTCTAGCAGCAAAAGTCAAAAATCTGCAGTCATAGGCTCCTACTCGTCGAGTGCATGAACCGACTCGACGAGTAGGATGAATTTGTGCTTGGACTCGTCGAGTCCCCCCATGGAATTGGCGAGTCCACTGCCCAGACAGCAAGATTTTCAGCTTTTTTTCACAATTTTGCATCAAATATCAAGCAAACAAGCCTAGGCTCTGATATCACTATAGGGTTTTGAGCATTCTAACACTCCTAAGGTATACATGCAACCCTAGAAACCTTGGATTTATGTTTTACTATGATACATGCAAATTTGATTTCCAAGTTTTATATCCTATCTAGCATACATGGGGAACTTTTAAACATAAAAGTAAGCAAGGAAACATACCTTGTAGTAGTTTGGATTCCTTGAAAACCTTGTGAGCCTAGCACCTCAAGTCTGATGCCTCAAATGTCTCACACAACACCAAAGACACTTGGAATAACTTAGAGAGAAATGGAACATTTCTTGAAATCGGCTAGCCCTCACGTTTCTTACTTAGTGACCGATTTTTGTGATGAACATGAAGCTTATATAGTGTGTTACAATTAGGGTTACACCATGTAAACCCTAATTGTCATGACTTTTCATTTCCATGACCCATGGGTTCTATAAACACCATGGAGCATCCTATGGGTTTTAGCCCAACTTGATAATCCATGAAGCATTAGCCCACTATATAAGTATGGATGATTTACACAATCAACCGATATATTTAATTAGTCTCCTTTTTATCACTTAATTAATTCTTGATCAATACTAATTAAACAATATTATTAATATATTAGAACTTATAATATATTAATAAACCTTAAGTGTTATTTCTCTCATTTTAGTCTATCCAAATGCATGATGCCATGCAACCCAAATGGACCATGCCAAACCGAGTCAAGTACATACCGGAAATAGTTATGGACTTAGACACCGTATCCAACACTTGTATCGTTAAATAAGTTGTTTTGTATTGACACAATCGAAGAGTTAATCTTCGAAATGTTAAAGTTGCTATTGAATCCCTATATGAGCTGTTATAACCATGCGTGATAATGACTAGGTTGCCCGTCTTGGCTCTTTTCCAAATGCCGGTATTGCTCAAGATTTTGTCGCCCTAGACTGGCCTAGTTTAGCTGTAGTGAACAGCTAAGGCATGGGGCTCACCTCGTATAGATCTATACACAAACTCCCACTTTCCCTCCAGGAAACTCTGATTATAACAATAGGCTACGATTGTACACTCAAAGGTGCCAACTGACAAATGTCACTAGATTCTCAACCCTTTTGTACTATGTTTAATGTTTATGTATATGTAGTATGTTTTCGTATTCGAAAGGTGCATATATAAGTATACGAAGTTTATTGGTTACGCAAAGGTATAGTTATGATCTACTAGCATGTGAATTCCATTCCAAGCCCAGTTACTTTCTAAATGGACCACAAAAGCCCAAAAACATGTAAGAGGGTAATTTGGGCCCAGTAGGCATGTAGATGGACCACAAAGGACTACAAACATGTAACCCATAACTCAAGCCCAAATTAACAAGTAAATGGGTCGCAAGGCCAAATAAACATGTCATGGAAAAGTATTGGGCTCAATATACACATGAATGGGCCCTTAAGGCCCATTGGCCATATAATGTGAATATGAAACCCAATAAAATAGTTAACGACATGTTTCATCCATTCGTATTTGTTCCGTTGTTGGTTTTAGCTTGAGGTTTACCAGATTTATGATAAAAACTCTTCTTTTTATAATAATGACAGTTTTGGCCAATAATCCTCAAATTTTCAATTAAGGCCCAAAGTTTTCTAAAAAATGACACTTTAGTCCATAATTCATATTAATTTGTAATTTTGTTCCCAAATGTTTACAAATTCACAGATTTAATCCAAAATTTTACATGTTTACATTTATGGCCCGGTTTTGTAGAAAATTTCGTTTTCGACATCTTGTTTGTAAAAGTTGTCACTTTCGACCCAATATTGATAAAAGTCACACTTTTTGTCTAATTTAGAAATAAACATTATTTTCACCCCAAATTTTGGTTTATTTACTGTAACACCGAAAATTTCAAACAATTTTTCATTTAAAAATAATCGTTTACTTCTTAGAAACACTTGTTTAAAATCTCATTCATAATCGAATTACAAAACATAACTCCATTTTCACTTGCATAGTAAACCAGGATCCTCAAAACATGACTCTTTCTCTGGTGTGTACAATCAAGTCGGTGCCATCCCGTGATCCTCAAAGAAACCTGAAACACATACATAACACAAAACACTATAAGCACGAAGCTTAGTGAGTTCCCCAAAATACCACACATACACATATTAGCCACTCGAGGCTATAACTCTGTGGGTCCGTGGACCCAACTCTGTGAACCCTCTGGTTCTAACTCTGTGAACCTTCTGGTTCTAACTTTGGGAACCCTCCGGTTCCAACTCTATAAACATGCACAGCATAAATCACATAGAAATAATGCAGTACAACAAATAAGATACAAAGCATACAAATACTCTGTCACATAACTCTGGTTACCTACTCAAGGTAAAGTATAGTGAGAAGACTCACCTGGCAAGCAGAAAGCAGATATCCCCACACTTGAATCTCGAACTCGCCACCGCCTAACACGTAAGGCAAATACTCTCATGAATATAACTCTCGAGACTAGAATCAACCCTCTCATGGCACCCTCTTAAGGGTAAAAGACTATTTTACCCCTCTCTTGGCCCAAAGGCCACATCGCTGACCAACCCCTAAAACTCAACGGTCAACTATTGGTCAAAGTCAAAGTCCTCAGTCAAAGTCAACCCTCTTGGTTGACCCTGCTCGCCGAGTCAGCCCGTCGACTCGTCGAGTCCCCATGCTCAGAACTTCCCCAATCCGTGACTCAACTCGCCGAGTCACCCCGAGAC
Organism: Lactuca serriola; assembly: GCF_051521515.1. Classification (NCBI taxonomy): domain Eukaryota; kingdom Viridiplantae; phylum Streptophyta; class Magnoliopsida; order Asterales; family Asteraceae; genus Lactuca; species Lactuca serriola. The sequence continues at coordinate 112,043,585 of NC_136409.1, read as the reverse complement.
TCGCCGAGTCCCACAACTTTGAGTCCACTCGCACACAACTCACCAAGTCATCCCTTGACTCGCCGATTCTCGACTCAACCAGAAATATTGGGACTCTTCGACAAGACACGCCGAGTCCAAGAATAGACTCGCCGAGTCTAAGGCTATCTTCAACCTACTCGTCGTGTTGTTCATACAACTCGTCGAGTTCCAGGCCATCTTCATCCAACTCGCCGAGTTGTTCTTCCAACTCGTCGAGTTCCAGCTTATCTTTAAGCAACTCGTCGAGTCCACCCATGTGACTCGCCGAGTACCACCGGTCTGAATCCATACAGAAGCATTCTAGGCCATGCAATTGATCCAAAACATAGATCTAGCCTCCTACAACTCATCCATCACGTAAAGTGGCAAACTTTACGTGAATCCAAAGAGATCTATGCATTTTGCACATTAGGGCTAAGGTTTGGGACATGATAACTTCACCCATCACTCAGCACAGGGACTATCATGCATTCCAACCCTTCTCCATTCCAGATCTGAGGTAGCAACCTCAGATCTAGCCTCTAAACTCCAATATATCCAAAGATATGACCTCTAACAACCCCAAAATGATGCATCTAAGAAATAGCAGCTCAAAAACGAGATATTACCTCAAAAGAACGCCCCAACTGCAATGAAACTCGAATCCAAGCAAAGCCCCTTGCTCCAAGCCTCTTACCCTTCAAGATTTCTTCAACAATTGCTTCTCCAAGCTTGCAAATGCACTTGATCCACTCACACACGAAGGTTAGGGTTTCTGGACTTGAGGATGAGCAAGGAGGCTGGGGGAATGGATGTTATGTTCTTTATATAGGCTCAACCCCGAGAATTAGGGTTTTCTCCACTCAGCGCCTACTCACCGAGTAACGACGCACCACCTGGCCCTAACTGGACCAGGTTCCTCAATGCATAACCATCAAACTCGAACTCACTTCCTCTTTCCTTGCGGTGTCCTGACCACCATCTCAAACTGGGCACCGGCTGTACCCTCTGATAATCACACTTAACAATCGAGAATTACCCGAGATGCATCACTGCCCCAAATCTCAACAATCGCTTGACCCCCTACGAGCTAGAAATAATCACGAACCACCGGATCCCCGATCCGAATCCCACTCTATCCATTCCATGCTGACAGAAAGACCCACTCTTCAACCTCAGAAAAACTCCAACGAGTCCTCTTCTTGCAATCATACACACATGCTGCACCAGCCTTCGCACTCTCGCGTTAGGAAAACCCGTCACACTAACGACATCTTCAACATCCCCAGGAGGAACCACCACTATGCACACAACCCTTGATCAGAAACAAGCTGGGAGTCCCAGACTCCATCCCTGCATCCATCCTGAGACTCTTGGCTCTACACCCGCGGAATCCCTTCCGCGTCCTCAGCAGATATCCCATCATGATGTCATTCCATACCACTGTCACAGACACAGTGTTCAACCACCATACTCCAAATCATCCATTCTCACTACTACTTTCACTTCCGTGAACCAACACTCCCTCCCGGGGTTACATACCTTTCTCTTCCCTTACCTAGGGAAATCCACATGTCAACCTTGCCACTACTCCATGTATCTCACATGCTCAGGATCTGCTCGCAAGGACTCTCGGGTCCATGCGCTACCTCTCCCCAGCAAATGAGGGTCCGACACCTCCTCCCATACAACAGCTCAAAGGGTGGCATACCAATGCACTAATAATGGCTATTGATATAGGATAACTCAACCAAGGATATATACATGCCGCAACTCCCTCCGAAATCTAATACACATGCCCGAAGCATATCTTCGAGCGTCTGAATCGTTCGCTCGCTCTGAAGTGTCCTCAGACATCATCATGATAAGCTCTAGCTCATTTCTCATATCCCTCTTCGAGACTGAGCACCAGGTCAGCTTTTGGCTCCACAGTTGAGCCTCCAAAGGTCACCCATATCATGATCCAAATATCCCACTAACTTCTTCCCCATGACCACTATCCCGGCCCAGTGACACACAAGTCACGAAATTCTCTTTTCCTCATGCGAGAAAAATACAATCCAACCGAGGATCGTCTCAACTCTGATCTCTAGTTTCTGCTGCGCATATCCCTTGCGCATCTCGCCGCATCTCCCGACAGAGACGAAGACCCCAGTCTCGCCCCCGGTTCAACACCCAGGCTCCAAAAACTCAATACTAGGGCTACTCAAGCCCAAAACTCTTCCACATCATACACTGATCGGAGAACATTTCATCATCATATTCTCTTGCCATCTAGTGAGTACTACGGCTCCCCGCAGTATCACAACACCCTCTGACTAGTGAGTACTACGGCTCCCCGCAGTATCACAACACCCTCTGACTAGTGAGTACTACGGCTCCCTGCAGTATCACAACACCCTCTGACTAGTGAATACTACGGCTCCCCGCAGTATCACAACACTCTCTGACCCCACTAGCTCATGCTCCGCAGACTATCATAGGCAGCTACCCATACACGACTCGAATATGCATCACAGACTCTGGAGGCAATCGACATAACAAAATGCCAACCCTTGCGAAGATCCACTCTCTTAAATAATCCCCCTAGATGCCCATACTCGAAGGGCTCCCACTAGATCCATAGATACTTGATATACCACAAGTCGTCTCAACTCAAGATTCACGAGTAACTCCGAAATAAAGATATCATACCCGGATACCTCGGAATACCCCAACAGAACATCACAAGATCCTGCCACAACCACTGATCTCCTGCCCCAAGCATCATATAGATACAATAATACATTTCCTTTGAACCCCATAATTAGTGTAACGACCAAAAAATGCAACCAATTTTAAATTTTTCAAAAACATCTCGATTCCATTAATTCTTTACAAAAAGGTTTTCAATACAAAACATTTAGCGTGTTCCCAGAATCACAATACTACAAAATCATGAGGAGCGGTACGATCACGCCTTCGCCTTGCCACAGTCTCCTGAAGAACCTGAAAAACATGAAACCACAACTGTAAGCCCGAAAACTTAGTGTGATATCCCCAAAATACCAACCACAAATACCATACACGCATAACATGCCATAATATATCCGATCACAGAACAGCCATGCACTTCGGGTCTACTGTGTGACTGGTCAGCCGTACCGGCCTACAGTCCACTTGGTCCACCCTCTGAGTCTATCCACATACCTCGAGTCTGCAGTGTGATTGGTCCACCCGCTCCCGGGCCTTCAATCCACCTGGTCCACTCTCTGAGTCTACAGTATGACTGTTCCGCCCGCACCGGGCCTTCAGTCTGTCTGGTCCATTCTCTGAGCCTTCGGCACGTCTGGTCCGCCCTTTCGGGGCCTACAGCCTAACCGGACCGCTCGCTGGGCCTTCGGAACAACCGGTCTGCCCTGGGTATGTTGGCCTACAGCACACAGCAGGACCCGCCTCAACCCCAACTCCAGTCCAAACAACCATGTGCACATATACATACAATCATATAGCAATTCGCAGTCAACAAGCAGATCAAACAGATCACATAACATATCACCATCCAAACCAGGATACCGACCTAACCGGTCACTAGCATAGCACCTCCCTATCTCTCAGGATACTGATCTCAATCAGGCCTCTAACATATACCATCCTAACTCTCAGGATGCAAACATATCACAGCAACAACATAACAACAATATAGCAACAACTACCCGGATCTCAATCCGATAAGGGCCGGCCTTGGTGCCTTAGACCCTGTTGATATAGTGAGGATAACTCACCTCTAAACTGCCGACTGAACAGATAACCCAAGCTGCTCCGATCACTGATACGATCTCCACCACCGGACAACCACCAATGCACTGAACTCAAAACAATAATCAACAATTACCAAAATACCCCTGGAAACCACTGGTCAACCCTTGGCCAAAGACAAGGTCAAAGTCAACCCCTGACTGACTTTACTCGCCGAGTCAACCCGATGACTCGCCGAGTCCTCATGCTCAGAACTTCCCTCAATCTGCGACCTAACTCGCCGAGTCACCCCGAGACTCGCCGAGTCCAACAACTCTGAGTCCACACGCATACAACTCACCGAGTCATCCCTTGACTCACTGATTCTCGACTCAACCAGAAAAATATTGGGACACTTCGACAAGACTCGCCGATTCCAAGAACAGACTCGCCGAGTCTAAGGCTATCTTCAACCTACTCACCGAGTTGTTCATACAACTTGCCGAGTTCCAGGCCATCTTCATCCAACTCGCCGAGTTGTTCTTCCAACTCGCCGAGTTGTTCTTCCAACTCGTCGAGTTCCAGCTCATCTTCAAGAAACTCGTCGAGTACACCCATGTGACTCGCCGAGTACCACCGGTCTGAATCCATTCAGAAGCATTCCAGGCCATGCAATTGCTCCAAAACATAGATCTAGCCTCCTACAACTCATCCATCACGTAAAGTGGCAAACTTTACGTGAATCCAAGGAGATCTATGCATTTTGCACATTAGGGCTAAGGTTTGGGACATGATAGCTTCATCCAACACTCAACACAGGGACTTTCATGCATTCCAACTCTTCTCCATTCCAGATCTGAGGTAGCAACCTCAGATCTAACCTCTAAACTCCAACACATCCAAATATATGATCTCTAATACCCCCAAAAATGATGCATCTAGGAAATAGCAGCTCAAGAACGAGATATTACCTCAAGAGAACGCCCCAACTGCAATGAAACTTGAATCCAAGCAAAGCCCCTTACTCCAAGCCTCTTCTTCTATAAGATCTCTTCAACACCACCTCTCCAAGTTCCAATTTGCTCAACAATGGGGCTTCTCCACGACTTTAGGGTTTCTGGGACTCAAGGGGTGATAAGGAGGCTGGGGAGGAAACATAATGTTCTTTATATAGGGCTCAACCCCGAGAAGTAGGGTTTTCTCCACTCAGCGCCTACTCACCGAGTCCATCTCACTGACTCGCCGAGTCGGCTACTTAATACCCGACCAAGTCGCGACTCTACTCGCCGAGTCCACTCATGGACTCGCTGAGTCCACCCATGGACTCGCCGAGTCGCTCTTTCCCAAATTTACTCTTTTAGCCCTTCAACTCTACTCTTGATATTTCGGGATGTTACAATTAGATCTACATTTTTCCCAAATTTCAACTTCGGTGTATCCAATTTCTCAATTGGAATACGAGAAAACGCTAACGCTACGAAATACGCTGATAATTCTCCGAAACCCTTTCTCCCACCGCTCAAAATCCAAGCAAGAATACGCATACCGACCCGAGAGTTGGCTGCCCAATCATTCTCTACCTACTTGCAACAACACTGACCATTAACTCACTCTGACCCCTTTCCTCGATCACCCACATCTCTGGTCTCATGAATTCTTACCGTAGATCTCTATACTCCACTTATAACTGCTTTTGACAAATCTCTGCTTTCTTCCATACGGTACCCGGTTCTCCTCCACTCAGGGTTCGAACCATCACCAATTAGCACACAACCATCCCACAAACTATTTTTGCCAGCAAAATCGCACCTGCCCCTGGAAAGTGCTACACAACGCCCGATAATCCCCTTTAAGGAGATCAATCGACTTCATATACTCTGAACCTCAGATGAAATCCTCAAGAACTTCTCGTCACGACTGCCTTTAGTCGCTCCAAGTCTCATACCAATCCAATACCAAACAACTCAACTGCCCAATAACATCACTGGCTCATAGACTGAACCACAAAATTATCGTACCCCTCACCTCAACTCATCAACCAACGTTCCAACACCGGGATCATCCAAAGAACAGGGAGCCACTCCCATATTCAATACCCAACATAGATAGAAAAACCCACTGCACTGTTAAACTCGATTGAATTCCCCACTGATACTACTACAATACATCCTACTATACTCAAATAGGCGTAATGTGGTCCTCGACTATCTCAGTCCCAACTGACTATCTGATCATGAAAAATCACTGCCTCACGGCATACATGCTACCTGATACTCTGGTGGGAAATCATCATCAATGACAACCTGCAGGGTTTACCCCCAAACCCAAAACTTAAACATCATGCTTCTCATGTTTTGCATACGAACATAATCAGTACCACCTAGATCATAGAAGGTGACATCTCCTCTATCTTCTGATCGCTCAACTCAGATCGAAATTCTCCCTTCTCACTGACTCCTTACTAAAATACTCTGAGAGGCTCTCGATCTCCCTCTCAAGGGATGCCTCTTCGAACTCAATCATGACCGGATAACCGGAGAATCACAAGCATCATTCACTACGAACCATGGTACTCATTCCATGACATCTCTTCTCAATATGCTCCAGTGTACGGTACTCGAACCATAACATCACTCCTTAATCCGCTCCGATGTATGGTACTCGAACCATAACGTCACTCCTCAATCCACTCTGATGTATGGTACTCGCACCATAACATCACTCCTCAATCCGCTCCGATGTATGGTACCCGAACCATAACATCACTCCTCAATCCGCTCCGATGTATGGTACTCGAACCATAACATCACTCCTCAATCCGCTCCGATGTATGGTACTCGAACCATAACATCACTCCTCAATCCGCTCCTTAGAACCTCTAGAATACTCCATGTATCAAGTATGGGTCCTCTTCTTTCAGTAGTACGGGCCCATACTACCTGCCACATCTACCCATACTTTCCACACGGACCATCCCAGAGCTCCTAAGTAGCTGCTCGACCTGCTCTTTCACCAATCCCATTGTGCGTGCTCGCTCCCCAGAGAAATTCTCTACCCTACCAGCGCACTCATCCGGCTAAGGTTACTCCCTTGGCTCGTCCTTGGTCCTTCTACTTCTTTGCTATCAGCTGCTGAAGAGCTCCTAATGATGCCAGCCATCTACCTCCTGAATATCATCATATTCACTTGGTAGCTGACTCCCATCATCGAGAGTTCCACAAAGCACAAAGCAAGCAGCATTCGAGCATCGAAGAATACATAGAACTCACTCTCGGTGATAGCTCCACTTTCTCGGCTCATCCTCAAAAGTACCACCGAACTCTACAACTCTACCCCTCATGGGTTCTAACTGGATACTCTCACTCATCACATACTCAAAAGCATAACACATATAACAACAAATCCTAAGCTAAGTCATCACAAATCAGGCCACTCTAGTCCTAAGATATGAAATACCTAGCCTGTCTCTAGCATGCAATAATATCTCATAAAGTGCATCATAAATATCTCATAACACAAAAGTAAGGGTATTTTGGGAAATCACCGTTCGGGCTCTGGCTGATTGTACACACTGCTCTTTCTCGCTTTCTCTTTAAACTCTTATTCACTTTTAGAAATTAATTTCTTTTGAAAACTTTTCTTACTTCCTCAGCTTGAGTCCAGATTTACCCGAAGGTGCATCCGAATCCCTCAAACCAAGGCTCTGATACCAACTTGTAACACCGAAAATTTCAAACAATTTTTCATTTAAAAATAATCGTTTACATCTTAGAAACACTTGTTTAAAATCTCATTCATAATCGAATTACAAAACATAACTCCATTTTCACTTGCATAGTAAACCAGGATCCTCAAAACATGACTCTTTCTCTGGTGTGTACAATCAAGCCGGTGCCGTCCCGTGATCCTGGAAGAAACCTGAAACACATACATAACACAAAACACTGTAAGCACGAAGCTTAGTGAGTTCCCCAAAATACCACACATACACATATTAGCCACTCGAGGCTATAACTCTGTGGGTCCGTGGACCCTGCTCTGTGAACCCTCTGGTTCTAACTCTATGAACCTTCCGGTTCTAACTCTTGGAACCCTCCGGTTCCAACTCTGTAAACATGCACAACATAAATCACATGGAAATAATGCAGTACAACACATAACATACAAAGCATACAAATACTCTGTCACATAACTCTGGTTACCTACTCAAGGTAAAGTATAGTGAGAAGACTCACCTGGCAAGCAGAAAGCAGATATCCCCACACTTGAATCTCGAACTCGCCACCGCCTAACACGTAAGGCAAATACTCTCATGAATATAACTCTCGAGACTAGAATCAACCCTCTCATGGCACCCTCTTAAGGGTAAAAGACTATTTTACCCCTCTCTTGGCCCAAAGGCCACATCGCTGACCAAACCCTAAAAGTCAACGGTCAACTCTTGGTCAAAAGTCAAAGTCCTTAGTCAAAGTCAACCCTCCTGGTTGACCCTGCTCGCCGAGTCAACCCGTCGACTCGTCGAGTCCCCATGCTCAGAACTTCCCCAATCCGCGACTCAACTCGCCAGGTCACCCCGAGACTCGCCGAGTCCCACAACTCTGAGTCCACTCGCACACAACTCACCGAGTCATCCCTTGACTCGCCGATTCTCGACTCAACCAGAAATATTGGGACTCTTCGACAAGACTCGCCGAGTCCAAGAACAGACTCGCCGAGTCTAAGGCTATCTTCAACCTACTCGTCGAGTTGTTCATACAACTCGCCGAGTTCCAGGCCATCTTCATCCAACTCGCCAAGTTGTTCTTCCAACTCGTCGAGTTCCAGCTTATCTTCAAGCAACTCGTCGAGTCCACCCATGTGACTCGCCGAGTACCACCGGTCTGAATCCATACAGAAGCATTCCAGGCCATGCAATTGATCCAAAACATAGATCTAGCCTCCTACAATTCATCCATCACGTAAAGTGGCAAACTTTACGTGAATCCAAAGAGATCTATGCATTTTGCACATTAGGGCTAAGGTTTGGGACATGATAGCTTCACCCAACACTCAAAACAGCGACTTTCATGCATTCCAACCCTTCTCCATTCCAGATCTGAGGTAGCAACCTCAGATCTAGCCTCTAAACTCCAATATATCCAAAGATATGACCTCTAACACTCCCAAAATGATGCATCTAAGAAATAGCAGCTCAAAAACGAGATATTACCTCAAAAGAACGCCCCAACTGCAATGAAACTCGAATCCAAGCAAAGACCCTTGCTCCAAGCCTCTTACCCTTCAAGATTTCCTCAACAATTGCTTCTCCAAGCTTCCAAATGCGCTTGATCCACTCACACACGAAGGTTAGGGTTTCTGGACTTGAGGATGAGTAAGGAGGCTGGGGGAAGGGATGTTATGTTCTTTATATAAGGCTCAACCCCGAGAATTAGGGTTTTCTCCACTCAGCGCCTACTCGCCGAGTCTATAACACTGACTCGCCGAGTCGGCCACTTAACACGCAACCAAGTCGCGACTCTACTCGCCGAGTCTCTCTTTCCCATATTACTCTTTTAGCCCTTCAAATTTACTCTTGCTATTCCGGGATGTTACATTTACATTTATGATTCAAACTTTGGACAATTAACATTTTAATCCCCAAAAACATCATTTTTTCGCAATTTTGGGCCCAAAACATGAGTCCCAAAAATTTGGCCCAATAAAGCTAAAATTTACATTTTTTGCCCATTGGAAATCATGTTTATATTAAAAATCCCTTTTTAGACATGTAGGACCTGTTTGGTCCTTCAAAAATCGTAAATGTCACTTTTTGCCCTTATCTTTTGTGTTCTTGACAATTTTAATCCTTAATAAGGTTTTTGTTTCAAAGTTTTATAGCTTAAACATATGAACACTTTAGACTTGATAAGATGATGTATAAAGTGTCTTAGTTCATGGATCTTTTCTCATTGTTACTTAAATGTCGAGATTTGTAAAGATCTAACATATTTTTACCAAATAAACTAAGAATTCACACAAGACATGCATATAACACATAGATCTACACATTTTACTTGCATTCTCCCCCAAAAATCATATGAAAACCGAAAACAAGGGGGTATGAACTCACCTTTGCTTTGATGTTTTGGTTTTGAAGAAGAAGTGGAAGAGATTTTTAGTCCTAACATTTGATGTAGATCTCAAGCTTATGGGGGGTTTTCTAAGAGTATGATCACCAATAATGTTTAGGAGAAATGATCTAACATGAGAAAGGAGTTATATAACTTGGATATGTAAAAACTTACCAAGAAATGATGATATTCTTGTGAAAACCCTCTTGAAACACAAGAAAATTTTCGAGATTTTGGAGGAAGAAGGAGAATGATTCTTGAGAGTTATTGAGAAAGTGTTTGAAGGAGTGTATGTATGTGTGTGTTTGCCTCTCGGCCGATATATCAAGAAGAGAGGGGAGAGAGGTAGTAAGGTGACTTGCATGGGAATATGAGAGACCATGCCTTTTACATGGTGAATAATATGCAGGTGGCATCTCCATAGTCAACCCTCATATCATTTCCCTTTTTTAGTTAATTGATGTTGGGTCGAGAAATCCATGATGAAGGAGAAGATGATTCATTTTTGCCCAAATCTTTATCCTTACTCGAAATCATGAGGCCCATAGAGAAGTTTTCGGCCCAATGGGCTCATTACATGGTTCATGGCCCAAAATGGTATAAAAGAATAGATTTATGGCTTACTAGGGTTAATTGGATTAATTATGGCCCAATAAGGCCCATTAGGGTTAGAAGGAACCATTCTAGGCCCAAGTGGTCCAAAATGCTATATATTTGTGAATTGGGTTCATTTAGAATCCAAATTGGGTTTCCATGTCCAAAATAATTGAATTGGATGCTTATTGGTCCATTAGGCCTAATAAGGAAATCGTAGTCCATTATGGACTCAAATCGGGATTCTTAGGGTTTTTAGAGTCTTTGTTGAACATAAGAGGTGAATTTAAATAGGCATTGAGTGATGTTTTACTTAGAGTGTATGTTTTACAATAGCTGAGCGATTACACGAGAATAGAATTTCCTAGCTAAAACGCTAGTTGTGACAGAAGTCACATGAGATTCGGTATCCAACTCATGATTTGGAGTTGGGAGCAGTGGTGTTTGCTCTGAAGATTTGGCGGCATTACTTTTATAGGGTCCGGTGTACTATCTACACAGATCATAAGATTTTGAGATATCTCATGGATTAGCCAAATCTAAATATGAGACAGTATAGGTGGCTTGACATGGTAAAGGATTTCGACTGCGGGATCCTGTATCAACCTTGGAAAGTGAATATCGTCGTTGATGTTTTGAGTCATAAGATGGCTAATTCAGGTACTGAGAGTCTATCTTTGAGGATATCGATTGATTCTCCAATTCTTGATTTGATTAGGGAGGCTCAGGCCAAGGGATTCAAGAAGAAGAAATAGAAACATGAGAGACTCAGGGGTGAGATTGAGAGGTTTTCCACAGATAATCGTGAATTAATGACCCAGTACAGACGAGTTTGGGTGCCAAATTTTGTTGGATAAGGCGTACCAATCCAGGTTTTTGATACACCCTAGAGCCAAAAAGATTTACAAACATTTGAGATTTAGTTATTCGTTGTGTGCATGAAGAGAAAGATAGTCTGGTATGTTGAGAGGTACTTGACATGCCGGATGGTCAAGGACGAGCACCAGAGGCCGCATGAAAGTTGAAACCATTGGAGCTTCCCATGTTGAAATGGGAACGTATTAATATGGACTTCATCACCAAGTTACCTCAGATGGCTAAGGGATTCGACGTGATATGGGTTATCGTGGATCGCCTGACCAAGAGCACCCATTTTCTAGCCATTCGAGAGAGTTCTTCGCTGAGAAATTGGCTGACATGTATATGCTCGAGATTTTTTCTCGGCGTGGTATTCCAGTCTCCATTTTATCTAATCGATATGTTCGATTTACATCTCATTTTTGGCAGAAGATCCATGAGGAACTGGGTATGAGATTACATCTTAGCACTGCTTATCATCTGTAGGCCTACTGTCATAGTAAGCATATTGTTTAGACATTCGAGGGTATGTGAAGAGCGTGTATGATTGATTTCATTAGGAGTTGGGATTCCTACCTTCCCCTAGCTGAGTCTTCTTACAACAACTATCACTACAACATTAATGCGCCACCATTTAAGCTCCTCTGTTGTTGAAAGTGTCGTACACCAGTCTGTTGGGGAGAGGTTGGTCATAGGGTCATGGGAAGGACTGAGGTAGTCCTTCAAATGACAGAGCTCATTCAACAGTTTAAGCAGAGACTTTAGATAGCCCAGGGTTGGTAGAAAAGTTATGCTGACTGGCGCCAATTAAAGTTGGAGTTTTAGGTTGGCCACACGGTGCTACTGAAGGTATCACCCTGGAAGGGTGTAATAGCTTCAGGAAGAGGGGAAAGTTAAATACCCGTTATATTGGGTAATTTCGAGTGATTTCCAGCATTGGAAAGGTAGATTATATGATGGATTTTCTTGAGGAGCTCAATCAAATCCATAATACTTTCCATGTTTTCCAGTTTCATAAATGTCTAGCTGATGATTTAGTAGTTGGTTGTCCCTCTAGAGGATATTCTGTTGGATGATCGCCTAAATAATGCTGAAAGACTAGTGGCAGTTATGGATAAGAAGACGAAGATCCTACACAACGAGGAGGTGCCTTTGGTAAGTTTCTAGTGGCAACATCAAAAGGGTTCCGTGTGGACATGGGAACCCGTGTCTGAGGTGTGGGAGCATTACCCTAATTTGTTCTCCACAACAGACTTCAAGGATGAAGTCTAGTTCAAGCAGGGGAGAATTGTAACACCCATTCCAGGTACAAATTTAATTTTCAAGTGGAAACATTGTTTTGGGTGGCCACGGCGTGGTGGAGCCTCACCACGACATGGCATTATCTTTTAGGCCGTGGGATTTCATGGACCACGATGACATGGTCATGAGGTGCCACAGCGGTCCAACTACTTTTAGTGAAACCCTAACCCTTTGGGCTTTGAGCCCTATTTAAAGGAAACTATGGTTAGGGTTTGAGGTCATTCAACCTCCATCACCCTCTCAATCACTAAAACCCTAACCATGGCCTCCATCACTCTTGGGAGTTAATTCTTCATACTTTGTTGGCATTTATGAAAGAGAAGGAAGCCTTTGGTGAGGAGTATTATGTTGCAAGTAGCATATTCATATTTTGTCTTGTCTTCTAGTATTGTGTAAGTGTTCAAGACCTAATATTTTCTTTTCTAAGTTGTAAAATCTTGGATTTTGGCTCTTTTCTTCATGTTTGTTGGGTTTTGGAAGGAGAGATCTCATCAAGATTTCAACATTATGAATCTCTAAGCTATTTGGAACATTTAACTCTTTGGATCTGAAGTACACTTGAGTTTTGAGGCCATAAATGGAATCTTGGCACTTTTACCCTTGTTTTTCCCTAAAAATGGAAAGGACATGCATGTCCTTAAAGCTATGATTTTTTTGGTCTAAAAGGTCTTGGAAACCCTTCTGCAAACTTTGGAGAAGTTACCCTAAGGATTAAGTGCTTAATGAGTAGTGTGTGCTTTATGCTTCCAACACGCAACAAAAACAAATTATAGGGACCTTCGGAGTTACAAAAAAAAAGTTATGGACCAAACATGCAAATTAGCTCAAACCATACAGACCATTCATATCATTTACTCTTTCTTTCTTATTCTCTCTCTCTATCTATCTATCTATCTATCTCTCTCTCTCTCTCTCTCTCTCTCTCTCTCTCTGTAACATCCCATTTATTAAATAAATAAATAGACAAATTGAATTAATGAATAGTAGTCTAAAACCCATAAGATTTAATGAGTTGTTGGTTTCGGGGAGCCAAATGATATAACTTGGGTTTTTAGGGGTTAAAGTGTAATTCTGAGATTTATTTTGTAAAGATTTTTAGATGTCAGGGGGATGTTTAGTGAGTATTGGACTTATTATGAAAGGATTTTGATGATTGGGGGTTGTTGGGTAAATTACAGACGTAATTTGAAAGGGATTTTTGAAGTCAGGGTATAATTGGTAAATTATGGACTCTATTTGAAAAGAATAAAATGAGGAGGGACTAGAAGTGTAAGCATGTGGAAGTTGCATATGACTGGGTATATAACCCGTCACATTGTCCGTAACCCTAACCCTAGACACACTATTCACAGCCACCACCCTCACTATCCTTATCCTTAGGACGCTGTTATCGGCTGCGACCACCTAAGACCATCGATTGGCTCTTGTCACCGGTAGCAACAAAGACTGGCGGGAAACCATAATGAAGTTGCACCGTTTGGAGATCAGAGAAGCTGTGACGTCGTGGTTTCCACCATCTGAGGTCACTGCCATCGCTATTGCAGCCAGAAAAACACCAAGAAGCTGTCGTCGCTATCCTACCACCGAAAAAAATGAAGAGTCGCTATTTATGTCGTGATTCAGTCGTAGAGATCGGAAGACCGACAACTTTAAGGGCTTCTATATTTCCTTCGTGATTCAGTCAGCATTGATCGGCTCTCTCTCTCTCTCTCTACCACTGTTGCATCGCTGCCGCTCCAACGATTATTCCAACCATTATTGTCTGTCGCCGTTAGTCGTTGTTGTTGCCCACCATTCCATTTTGCTGCCACCTCCGTACGCCACCAGGTAGGTGGTTGGGTTCATTTTACAAACAAAAGACGTGTGTGTGTGTGTGTTCTTCTGTAAGTGTATGTGGTGTGTGTTGTTACTTGGCTGGATTTCACGAGAAAAGCCACCACCGCCACCACCGTGGTGGTGGTGGTGGTTACTTGGTTGGATTTCACGAGAAAAACCACCACCACCACGGTGGTGGTTGTCACATCCAACCAGTGCCTGCCACCACAAGGGTGGTTGGGTGTGTGTGTGTGTTATTTGTGTGTGTGTGTTCATTTGGATATTCATTTGTATGTACATTGTATGGCCAAATTATTCAAAGAAAACAACCCATCGCTATCGTAAGGTGGTGGTTGCCAACTCACGCCACCATTCTGCTGCCACCAGCCGCCACTTTGGGTGGTTGTGTGCTTTTGTGTATGTGATTGTTTTTTGGATGCTTAGACATATGCAACCAAAAATCATCACCACCACCATGAGGTGGTGGCCGCCGTCATGAGCCCCCATTGACCACCACTACCCGAGGTGGTAGTGGGTGGTGCCCAACTTATTTAACCCTAATTGACCTAATGAAACCCTAATTGACCAAAAAACCTAACCATTTGACTAATAGGAACATGAATGGGTTGGAAATCCTATTTAGGGTTTAGAAAACCCTAATTTTTGGATTTGTTGGTTTGGAATTATCGGGACCCGCATTTTGGGCAATTGCAATTGAATTATGAATTACACCCGATCACACCGTATGATTTACCTAGTAAGATGATGGACTTAATGGGTTAAGTAAGAACACTTAACCTTAATCGTCATTTTATGTGAAAACCCTAATTTTGCTTGGGCCTTAAGTTGGGCCTTTTGTTGGGCTTTGGTGATTGAGCTATTGATGGGCCATCCAGGAATAAGTATATGGACTAGAGTATTTGGATTGGTCTTTAGGATAAAGCCCATTAGAAAGGATTGGGCCCAATTTGGAAAAAAATTGTGCCATATTTGGGCCTTGATGATTATGAGATGTTGGACCATTGGAATGCCAACTGTTTGGACTAGAACAAATGGTTGGGCCTTAAGGTAAGACCATGTGAGGGGTTTGGGCCTAATTTGGAAAATTTGGCCATATGTTGGGCTTTGGTCTATTGTTTGACTTTTTTGGGCCTTTGGTGTGTGAGCTTGGGCATTGGCCTTGAATCAAGCTAGGTTAGGGGTGAAGTAGTCTTTTACCCCAAGCATGGACGTATGGTTATATATTAGAACCTAATTATTAATTGGGTTTCGTTTTGATGTTGGCAGTTCGAGAATCTGTCATCCAACATCTAGAGTTTATCCGCAGGACATCAACAGTGTGAGGTGAGTTGTCCTCACTATACTAACAGGGTTGAAGGCACCAATGTCATCCCTTATTGGATTGTTATCCTGGTTATTGCATGATGTTATGCTTAGTGACCTATTAGGTTGGTATCCTTGTATATAGGATGACATGTTAGTGACCTATTAGGTCGGTATCATGGTATATAGGATGATGCTATGATTAGTGATCTGTTAGATCGGTCTGACTGTTATATAAGCCAGCTTATGATCGTATGTGTTGATTGTGTATGTAAGGTCGGGTTAAGGAGAACCTGCTTTGTGCTTTAGGCCAACATACCCGGGGCGGCCCGGATAGACTGCAGATCCGGTAAGGGCGTACTAGTCAGGCCGTAGGACCGACGAGCGGCCCGGATATGCTGAAGGCCCACGAGGCGGTCCAGACGTGCCGATGGCTTAGAGAGCGGTCCAGAAAGGCTGATGTCCCTATGAGGCGGTCCAGTCAGGCTGATGGCTCAATATGCATGTTGTTTGTTTGCTATGATATGACTATGTTTATATGACATTCGTATTTTGGGGAAACTTACTATGCTTCGGGCTTACAATTTTGGATTTTGTTCCAGGTACTTCAGATGAACGTTAGAAGGCGAAGGCATGATCATGCATCTCTTCACATTATATGATTTTGATTTCTGGGATACTCTGATATGAAATTATTTTGAAAACATTTTGTAATAAATAATGGTTTTTAAATGCTTGAAAAACTTTTAAATTTTCATGAATTTTATGGATGTTACACTCACTTTTTTTTTCTCTCTCTCTATCTCTCTCTCTCTCTCTCTCTCTCTATATATATATATATATATATATATATATATATATATATATATATATATATATATATATAGAGAGAGAGAGAGAGAGAGAGAGAGAGCTTAGTTCATATGTTCTAATTATTTATTATATGGATGTAGGATTGATTGTGGACCAATCAAAATTTAAAAATAACAATAATAATTAAATAAACAAATAAAGACAATTTAGTAATTTGATAAACAACTCCCTCGTTTAATCCGTATAATCAACCTAATTTATCCCCCCTCTTTATCTAGAGCCGTTCTTATTGCCTCACCCCTTTCAAAAACCTTATTCCTCCTAAACACATCTTCAACGATTCCCGCTGCGAGAGTCGCGCTATCCCTCAATCGCATTCGAAGACAATGCCCATAATCATCATCGACGAGGTTGTTTGATTTCTGGATTCTAGGAAGGCCATGGATTGTTTGAAATCATTAAAGTAATCGATGGTTGCAATAAACATATAGATTGTTTGATTTCTCGACTGTATCACAAATTGCAAGACTCCTCAATGCTTCCCTCCTCAATTTAGGTCAGTATTGAATTGATAATTCTCTAGTTTCATAATCATCAACTGAAAATCGTTTGATTAATTGTGTCTATTTTTGACCAAGTAAATGATTGCATCAGTTCATACTTTATGCATTATAGGAATCAATAAGCAAATGAAATCCTCATTGTAGCTGAAAACAAAAACAAAAAAATGAAGCAGAAGGCATCGTAAGTTTTTAGTAGATCATGCGCTTTTTGTTTTACCTTTTTACAAATTATTTTATGCTAATGATAATTTTATTATTATTTAATTTTGTTACTTATTAATGACTTTTTTACTACACGGTAATCTTAAAACGCCAAATAAGATCGTTAATGAATTGTTTTTAGTTATAAATTTTACATATATATAATATTATCTTCTTAAATATATCTCTATGAATTTACGTTCTGATCATGATTTTCTTATAATTATGATGTGAAGTATGTACCATATTATGTGTCCGGTCTAATATTTTTAGCAATTACTAATGGAAAATACTAATGTGTTATTGATTTTTTTTCTTATCATAGATGCTACATTTGTATTTAATACCATGGATGTTTTCTTATAGTATAGAATGACTACTATATCTTTTATCATTGATGTTCTTTACATAATATCTTTTATTCTTTTTGCAGGTCATCCAAAGGAAGAGTTGCATGTTGATGTTGGAGGTATATATATCAGTTGTAATTAATCAACTTGTTATCACTGGTAAACTTTACCAGTATGAAGTTGTCTAAAAGGGAATATAATTATCTTGACATTTATACAAGTTTAATATTTCTCATTCTAGTAGATATAAGCTCATGATAGTTGAATCTTACTATGTATGTAGTAGGGACTGATGTGAAACTAGCATGACGATGACAATAGATTCTTACAGAATGAATTTGTTATTCTATCATAATTGATTAACAACAATATTTTATTAAAATGTATTAGTGCTTTAGTTAGATTTCAATGTTTTTATTTAAATTTTAATGATTCTTAATTTTATTATTTAAGAATAAATGTAATCGTTGGAGTCATGTCGATTATTTTGACCATTCAAGAAAATTAATTGTATTTGTTCAAGTATTGTATATTTAAAAATGCTATTTTTAAGAATTTTAATCATATTTGATAACATTATGTTAGATTATATATAATTATATTAAAATGTGTATGGTTATTATTTTGTAATAATATATAGGAATTCCATTATTCTTCAATAACATTCTATTATAATAATATTCTAATATAACATTTTCATAGAACATCATTCTAAAAAAAATAACAGTCTGACTGAACAAAAATTGATTATGCTTAAAATTTTTAAAAATGAATTAGTTAAGGAAATCAAAATCAAGAAAATTAATTATGCACTGTGATCCATGTGAATAGATTTTAACCAATAAAAAAAATATTCATGATATAAAATAGAAGAACTAATATGCTTATTATATCTCCCTCTTTGAAATACGATTCCTGCACTCTCAATATCTCTCTCCACATAAACACTAACCCTAAAAATCTCTAAACCTAAGAATAACACTTACTCCGTCGGAAAAAAAAATATGCCGCCACACATACCGCACCATCGTGATTGTCTATAGACGCACCACAGTAGCCTCCTTCTTTGATTCCATTGTGATTGGATATGACATAGCACATCCCCCACCGCCGAAACCCTTGTCACAGCCATTTCGAGATTGTGTACCGCCGCTGTTAACACTCGCTGCTGACATTCCACTGTCATGTACTTCTGCTGAAAAACATTCCTTTTCTGTGTGCCACCGTTGAAACCGTTTATCAGATTTGAGAAAAAAACAAAGCAAACTGATAGAACACGAAGAGGAACGTAGGAGAGAGAGAGAGAGAGAGAGAGAGAGAGAGAGAGAGAGAGAGAGACGAGTTTATGAATAATGTATGAAAAAGTGTTTAAGATCTGGTTTGAAAAGTTTTTTATGAAAAATGTTCTGAACTCTATTTTGTTATTCTTCTTTTATGTTTGTGATATAAAGTTAGTTTTCTTTCTTATTTCGGGGGTTTAATTTTTTTATATCAAGATATTACTGTATATTTGTATATATCTAACAGTAGTGTGCTAGATTTTCATGTGTGTCATAGATATGTGTTTTTAGCTGTGTGTTTTTTGTTTAATGTCTTTGCATGGAAATCAAATATGATATTTGTGTTTATAGTTTGTTGTTTGAATATTATTCCTTTAGGAGGAATATTTATTTAATTTTCTTGATTCAAGATCATTGAAAGCATTCTGTTTTCAGTACAAGATTTCCATAATATTTGAGTTTATAGATTTTGTTTGATTTTTTTTTGAGAAAGATTTTATTATGGTTTTTTCTAATAATGTTCTAAAGGCGACTGCCATATTCAAGTTTGTAGTTTTTGCTTAGATTCCAGTTTAGGGTTTAATAACTAGGTTTTTTTTAAGCTTATCGTATGGGAATCATTTACTGAGTAGGGTTATAACCATGACTTTTTTAAAGTTATGTGTGTATATTGGCTGTTTTCAACTTATATCATTCCATCTATCTAGAAGCTAGGTAGGGGAATTGTTCTCTGCAATTGTAAGCAACACATAAATTTAATAAACCGTTTATTTTTTTTGTAATAACTGATGTACAAAGAAGATCGCAAGGAAAAAAAGGCAAAACAAATTTTAATCAATTTTCTGCATTATAATAGAATTAAATAGTCATTGTTATCATGTAGCAAGTATTCTGGGATAATACTGCAACAAAGGTGTTGACTCGGAGGATTTCACTACAAGAAATATACTCTTTAGCGGCGACATTATTACCGGCGACAAGGGGCTTTACCGGCGACTTTATCTAAAGTTGCCGGTAAAGCCTCTTGTCGCCGCTAATAGTGTCGCCGCTAAAGGGTTGTCACCCGAATCCACACTTTCCCCCTCTATTGCATCTCAACCGTTCGATGAGATATCCAATCCAACGGGTGGGGTGCCTTATCCTGTCTAACCTAATACCGGCGACACTGATGTCGCCGCTAAAGGTTAAAAAAAGTCGCCGCTAATAGTCTGCTAAAAATGACGCGGTACCCTTCCCTCCAGTTTGTCGCCGCTATTACTCATTGTCGCCGCTAAAGGTTAAAAAAAGTCGCTGCTAATAGTCTGCTAAAAATGACGCGGTACCGTTCCCTCCAGTTTGTCGCCGCTATTACTCATTGTCGCCGCTAAAGGTTAAAAAAAAGTCGCCGCTAATAGTCTGCTAAAAATAACGCGGTACCCTTCCCTCCAGTTTGTCGCTGCTATTACTCATTGTCGCCGGTAATGCCCCTGGCGTCGCCGCTAAAGGTGTCACCGCTATTGCCTGTCGCAGATTAAAAAAAAAAAAAAAAAAAAAAAAAAAAAACGCACGCAGATAACCTCCCTTCTTCATTTTCCTTTCTGTTTGCTTCCAATTTTCTTCACCATCTCGCCGATTTCCTCTTCAATCTGTTTCTTCCAAGCATATTTCTCCCCACATTGTTCCAAGCAAGTGTCTCTAGGTGTGGTTAAAGCTTTGGGATCAATTTCTACTTCCATTTCTTGAAGAAAGGTAAGTTTATTTTTGATGATTTCATTTTTATTTTGTATGAATTTCGATTTGTAGCTTTATGTAGTGATTGAATGATAATAAATTGCTCATATTCTTTATTTTTGGTGCTGTTGTTTTGGATTAGAAGCATTGTTCCAAGCAAGTGTCTCTAGGTGTGGTTAAAGCTTTGGGATCAATTTTTAGGTACCTCCATTTCTTGAAGAAAGGTAAGTTTTTTTTTGATGATTTCATTTTTATTTTGTATGAATTCCGATTTGTAGCTTTATGTAGTGATTGAATGACAATAAATTGTTCATATTCTTGTTTTTGGTGGTGTTGTTTTGGATTAGAAGCAAGTTATTCAATTTTTTGTTTGTGGTTATTTAACTGCAATTAGTTGTATAGCTTCAAGTTGTATTTATATGTGAAATTATGTGAAAATTGTCATATGTGAAAATTAGATTGTATATTCCGTATTTGTTTGAATATATGTGAATTTGGTATATATATATTCCAATGTATGTGTTTTTGATGTATATGTGGTATATTAGTAGAAATTATATGTATTTGTTATAAGTAGAATGTTATTGTGTGTATGTGAATGTATGTATGTTTGTTGTAAATGTGATATATGATTGTGAAACTTTTGTATTTGGTATAAATAGGATGTTATTATGTATATATGTGAAATTATGTGTATTTGGTTTAAGTAGGATGTTATTTTGTGTGTATTTGTATTTGGTGTATATGTTGTATATATATGTAAAAGTATGTGAATTTCACCTTCTTATGTATTATGTAAAACTATGTGGTTTTGGTATAAGTAGGATGCTATAATTGAAAAAAAAAAAATACATTATTTTTATAATTTGAAAAAAAAAAACACAAAAAAAACTATAAAATTGTTTAAAAACTTATATACAAAACCTAGAAAACTTCTAGTTTTTACCCAAGCTAACTCCAAATTAATTAACCAATAAGTTATATAGTTAACTTATAATTGGAAAAAAACTAAAAAAAATTATAAAATTGTTTAAAAACTTATATATATTTTAATCTCAACGGTAAAAAGTACAACACAACAACATAATATGTATGTAAAAGTATGTGGTTTTCTTATAAGTAGGATGCTATAATTGAAAAAAAAATAAAAATACATTATTTTTATAATTTGAAAAAAAAAACACAAAAAAAAACTATAAAATTGTTTAAAAACTTATATACAAAACCTAGAAAGCTTCTAGTTTTTACCCAAGCTAACTCCAAATTAATTAACCAATAAGTTATATAGTTAACTTATAATTGGAAAAAAACACAAAAAAATTATAAAATTGTTTAAAAACTTATATACATTTTAATCTCGACGGTAAAAAAAAAACAACACAACAACATAATACGTATGTAAAAGTATGTGAATTTCATGCTCTTATGTATTATGTAAAATTATGTGTGGTTTTCTTATACGTAGGATGCTATAATTGAAAAAAAATACATTATTTTTATAATTTGAAAAAAAAACACAAAAAAAAAACTATAAAATTGTTTAAAAACTTATATACAAAAACTAGAAAGCTTCTACTTTTTACCCAAGCTAACTCCAAATAATTAACCAATAAGTTATATAGTTAACTCATAATTTGAAAAAAAACACAAAAAAAATTATAAAATTGTTTAAAAACTTATATACATTTTAATCTCGACGGTAAAAAAAACAACACAACAACATAATACGTATGTAAAAGTACGTGAATTTCATGTTCTTATGTATTATGTAAAATTATGTGTGGTTTTTTTATAAGTAGGATACTATAATTGAAAAAAAAAATAAAAATACATTATTTTTATAATTTGAAAAAAAAAACACAAAAAAAACTATAAAATTGTTTAAAAACTTATATACAAAAACTAGAAAGCTTCTAGTTTTTACCCAAGCTAACTCCAAATTAATTAACCAATAAATTATATAGTTAACTTATAATTGGAAAAGAACAAAAAAAAAATTATAAAATTGCTTAAAAACTTATATACATTTTAATCTCGACGGTAAAAGAAAACAACACAACAACATAATGTCTATTATAAAATTGTTTAAAAACTTACAGGTAATTTTAATTAAAATTAATTAAAAAAATGCATAAATAAAAATTTTTAATTTATTTTTTTCATTTCTTTATTACTTAATTTTTGTATTATTTTAGATGTAAAAAAAATGTGGATTGAAAAAAAACAATGCTAATTCTGTATACTAAACTTTAAACCCAAAATTATGTTTCAGCAACATCATGTCTATTGATAAAAGCTGGACTACTAATCCGTATCGAAACCATCCCGAGTTCCAAGCAGGACTCAAAGCTTTTATTGAGAAGTCCAAGTTGCACCTTGATAGTAATGGTAAAATCAGATGTGCGTGTGAAAAATGTGATAACCGTTACTCAAGTACCCGACTGCAGTTGAAAGCCATATATTTATAAATGGTTTCAGTAAGGCGTACAAAATTTGGATCTATCATGGTGAATATTTTATTCCTCCCGTCGTCTTGCCAAGTAACGAAATGACCGATTTAATCGACGATGTGATGTGGGAGTCGAGAGAAAATGATACCAACCTCGATGAAGGAACCTCGAATACAAGGGGTAGCGGTGTGGATGATGATTTTGCACAATTGTTGGAAGAAATGGAAACTCAATTGTATACTGGTTGCATCTTTTCTTCCCTTGAGTTTCTAGCAAAGTTAATGCATATCAAGGTGAACAACAAATGGACTGATAGTTCATTTGATCAACTCATTGAGCTCTTGCAATTAGCATTTCCCAAAGGCAACAAGGTTCCCCTTTCACATTATCTAGCCAAAAAGAAACTAAAGTCTATTGGCCTGGGGTATGAGTCGATACATGTGTGTAAAAACGATTGTTGTCTCTTTTGGAAAGAACATGATTCATTGCAAGTTTGTCCCGTTTGTAAAGAGAGCCGATGGATCGATAAAAACACCAAGGGTAAGAAAGTACCTCATAAGGTGTTACGGTACTTTCCTGTGACCCCTAGACTACGACGTTTATATTGTTCGAGGCACACTGCCAAAAATATGATTTGGCATAGTACCAGACTTTCAGAAGATGGTGTGATGATTCATCCTGTTGATGGGGAACATTGGCAAGATTTTGTTAAAAAATACCCCGACTTCTCGAGTGAACCCCGTAACGTACGCCTAGGTCTTTCAGCTGACGGTTTCAATCCATTTGGAAACATGTGTAATCCACATAGCACATGGCCGGTCATACTCACCACATACAATCTGCCACCCTGGCTTTGTATGAAAGAGTCATCATTCATGTTGACTTTGTTGATTCCAGGACCGAAAGCTCCAGGTAAGGATATGGATGTTTTCCTTAGACCGTTGGTGGAAGAGCTTAAACATTTGTGGAACTCAGGCGTACGTATTAAAGATGCGGCGACAAACACATTCTTCACGATGAGAGCTATGTTGTTATGGACAATAAACGATTGGCCAGCTCGTAGTAGTTTATCAGGTTGGAGTGGGCAAGGGTATAGAGCATGTGCTACTTGCAATGAAGACACTCCTTCGTACCGTGCAACAAACAAAGTCGTATATATCGGTCATCGTCGTTTCCTAGATGCTAATGATCCGTTAAGAAAGAGGTTGGACTTTCATGGGATGGAAGAGACAAGACCCGCTCCGAGACACTTTAGTAATGATGACATACAAGAGCAACTAGGGTCATCTACTAACTCGTAAACCGGGTAAACATCCTGAGCATGGAGGCGGGGAGCCAAAGCGGCAAGATTATGAGTTGAACTGGTCGAAACGAAGCATTTTCTTCGAACTCAAGTATTGGTCTTCTCTACAGTTGAAACACAACATAGATGTCATGCTTGTCCAGAAAAGTGTGGACGAGAGTTTGTTAGGTACTCTCCTAATGAACGATAAAAGCAAAGACACATCAAATGCACGAGAGGACTTGAGAATTCTAAACATTCGGAGAAATGAATGGTTGCAAAAAAGTGGTGACAAGTTTCATAGACCCCAGGCAAGATACTCTTTCACGAAATCTAGTCGACAACTCTTTTGTCAATTTATAAAAGAGGTTAAACTGTCGGATGGGTTTGGTTCTAACATTAGTAAGAAAGTGAATGTCACACCCCCAAATCTGAACGGCGGAAACGTTCGGGGGCGGATGACTTCATGTGGTAGCGTAACAAATGAATACATAGTAAAGAAAGCAATACAACCATCATATATATAAATGAAAGTTTACATTTGTCAAAAGTTAAATGTTCAAAACTCAATTACAATATGATGTCAAAATACGAGATTAAACTGGCGCCGCAGCATCCCTTCATCAAAAGCGAAATGAATACCTGAAATTACTGATTTCCTGGGACATACAAGTAATTTTGAAAGATTAGATCAGCATTTAAGCTAGTGAATTTCATAAGTATTTAAGTGACAATGTTTGAATGAAATGAAATGTTTTATCTTTGTTTGTTTGTGGTTAGAAAATCCTATATTTTCTACTAGTAGCCTTCACTCAAGACCAATGTTTGTTCCAAAATGTATGTAAATGTAAAATAACCAATGAGTTTGAAAACCTTGTAAATCAATTCATTTTAATACCCTTTGTGAGTTTTATAACCATACTATTGACTCTGAATGCCTATAAACAACGTTCTTCAGGCGTTGGAATGTTATGACGTTTGTCACCCCAAACGGTGGACTGCAGCTAACAGTCAGGGCGCGGATTTGTCAAGCCCGTATAGATCTATACACAAACACCACGCTCCCCCTCCAAGGGATTCTGGTATATAATACAGGACTTGAAATGTGTACTCGAACGTACATGAAGTTAGTGTCTCACAAATCCGTGGTATAAAAACAGATCTACTTGTTAAAATGTTACGTTTGTTCTTGTATACGAAAGTAAACTTCTTGAAATATGTGTTTCTAGTACATAAGAGTTAGAAATCTGTTCGTAAAACTATACCTATTATAGTTTCCAAAAAGCGTGTCTTGTTTGTTTAGAAATATTAAGAAAAGGAATCACTTGTTTATGAAAGTATAGATTTTTCGTGTAGAGTCTAGGATAGACAAGAAAAATCTAAGAAAAGTTTAGTTTATACATGCATTACAACAACATTATCTTTTAAAAGGTAAAATGCTATCGTGACATATGTTATATATATATATAAAAGTTCCTTTGAATGTTTATAAATCGCATGTGATTTGAATATATAACAGTATATAAAAGAGTTTCTTTATGTAACACACGATAATACTCGTGTGTTTTACTTGTAATCCCCCCCTTGAAAGCATATAAAAGTATTTAGAATAATTAAAACGGTTGATTAAGGGGTATGAAACTCACTTGAAAGTTTTGGAGATAGCGAGATGGAAAACCGGGCAGAGTTTCGTCTCGGGAAACGGATTTTCCTCGGGATTCTCGGGAATCTCGGGAGCAAAATCGACCTTCGGGACTTGAGCCAAAAAGACCAGAGCTTCGGGTTTGAACGGACACGGAAAACGAGGAAATGTTGAGAGAGAGAGAAGAGAATTGAACCCTTTCTTTGGAAACCCTCGCATCCTATTTATAGAAAGGCTGGTCTGCCTTGGTACGCGGGGCATACGCTTGTACGCAGCGCGTACGCGTACGTCATGCGTGACCGAGGCCTCGACTACGTCGGTTCGGATGGGACGGGTTGCTGGGTACGCGGGTCGGATGGGACGCCGGGTCGGATGGGACGTCGGGTTGGACGGGTCGGGGCTTCGGACGGGTCGGATGGGTTGTTTTCTTCGGATAGCGCGACGTGGACGATCAGAGGCCAATCCCCTCGGTTACGCGGGGCGTACAGGGGTACGCAGCGCGTACATCGGAGGAGGATGCTGACTCCCCTTCGGATAATATCCGAAGTTTGAATTAAATAAATAATTAATTTATTTAATAAACTTCAAAAATTCATATCTTCTTCATACGAACTCTGTTTTCGATGGTCTTTATATCCTCGCGTAGGTGAGACTACGCTCTACAACTTTCGTTTAGACTCCGTCGGCAAATTCTAAAAATTATATTTTTATTATTTATTAAAAATCCATCGTGTTTAAGGAATTTCTTAGAAAATTCATAACTTCTTTAACTGATGTCGGTTTTTGCCAGACTTTTTACCGCTGGAATACCATTGACGAGACCTTCGATTCTCGTTTAGGTCATTCCGGCCAAAAGTCGCTCGATTTCCGATTCGAGTTTTTAGTTGTCTGTTGCTAAGCCGAACTTGAAAAAAATCATAACTTCGCTATATGAAGTCGGATTTGGGCGTTCTTTTCACGTACGATCATGGTTCAAAGACATTTAATCATAGAAGGAAATTAAATAGAACTTATTTGTACATTTTATTATGAAAGTAAATTTTTATTATTCAGAAGTGGTTACAATACTTGACCCATTTTGGTCGTTACAAAGAGTTGAAATATCGGGTTGTCACATCATCCCCCCGTTAGAGAGAATTTTGTCCCGAAATTTAAAGTAGTAAAGATACTAGTGAACAAGAAAGAGAAGAGGGTACTTTTGTTTCATCTGATCTTCGCGTTCCCATGTGAATTCGGGTCCCCGCTTGGCGTTCCAGCGAACCTTCACGATGGTTATGCGACTTTGTTTTGTTTGTTTGACCTCTCGGTCCATGATTTCTACTGGTTCTTCCACAAAGTTGAGGCTCTCGTTGATCTCGATCTCGTCGAGTGGAATAACAAGAGTCTCGTCGGACAGGCACTTTTTCAAGTTTGAGACGTGGAAGGTTGGGTGGATGTTATTAAGTTCGCGCGGTAGGTTAAGCTTGTAAGCCACAGGGCCGATTCTGGCAAGAATCTCGAAAGGCCCTATGTATCTTGGATTTAGTTTCCCACGCTTTCCAAATCGTATTAAACCCTTCCACGGTGAGACCTTTAATAAGACGTGGTCTCCTACCTGGAATTCCAAAGGTTTCCTCCTTTGGTCAGCGTAGCTTTTCTGTCGGTCTCTTGAGGCTTTCAATCGTTCACGAATCTGAACGATCTTCTCTGTTGTTTCACGTATGATCTCCGGACCTGTGAGAGTGCTTTCAGGAACTCTTCCTCTAGCTAACTGGGTATCGCCAACTTCAGTCCAGCACAGAGGGGATCTGCACTTTCGACCATAGAGGGCTTCAAACGGAGCAGCCTTTATGCTTGTATGATAACTATTGTTGTATGAAAATTCAACAAGAGGTAAATGAATATCCCATGCCTTTCCAAAGTCAATCACGCAGGCTCTCAGCATGTCTTCTAAAGTTTGTATTGTTCTCTCACTTTGTCCGTCTGTCTGTGGGTGGTAGGCTGTACTTATGTCTAGCCTAGTTCCCAGGGAACTTTGTAGTGACTGCCAGAATCTCGAAGTGAATCTACTATCTCGATCGGAGATAATGGATATCGGAACACCATGCAGTCGCACTACTTCCCTTAAGTAAGTTCTTGTAAGCTTCTCCATTTTGTCAGTCTCCTTGATGGGTAGGAAATGTGCTGATTTGGTCAATCTGTCGACAATGACCCATATGGTATCGAGTCCACTTGTCGTCTTGGGTAACTTGGTTATGAAGTCCATAGTAATCCGCTCCCATTTCCATTCCGGTATCTCTGGTTGTTGTAGTAGTCCTGACGGTTTCTGATACTCGACCTTAACCTTAGCGCAAGTAAGACATTTACTCACGAAGGTAGCAATTTCTGCTTTCATGTTAGGCCACCAGTACAGTTTCTTAAGATCCAGATACATTTTATCTGAACCCGGGTGGACGGAATATCTTGAGTTGTGAGCCTCGGTCATGACTACGTTTCTGAAACCACCATGTTTTGGGGTCCAGATTCGGTCCATGAGATAGTAGGCTCCGCCACCCTTGACTTCTAAATTCTTCTCCATTCCTCGCAGGGATTCACCCGCCACATTTTCAGGTTGCAAAGCTTCCATTTGTGCTTCCTTAATTTGTGTGGATAAGTGGGAATGGATAGTCATGGTCAGAGATTTGACCCTCCGACCAGTGTATTCCTTTCGACTGAGGGCGTCGGCTACTACGTTGGCCTTGCCAGGATGATAACGAATTTCGCATTCGTAGTCATTCAGTAACTCAACCCATCGTCGTTGTCGCATGTTGAGTTCCTTCTGATTGAAAATGTGTTGAAGGCTCTTGTGATCGGTGAATATGTACTCTTTGTTCCGTATAAGTAGTGCCTCCAGATCTTCAGAGCAAATACCACTGCTCCTAATTCGAGATCGTGTGTCGTATAGTTCACTTCGTGTGTCTTAAGCTGTCGGGAGGCATAAGCAATAACCTTCCCTCTCTGCATAAGAACACATCCAAGTCCTTGGTTTGAAGCATCGCAATATACTACGAAGTCTTCTATCCCTTCGGGGAGGGATAGTATCGGTGCGGTGCACAAGGCCTGCTTTAGTGTCTGGAATGCCTTCTCTTGTTTCGCTTCCCAGTCAAAGGCCACACCTTTCTGGGTTAATGAAGTAAGAGGTTTCGCAATGCTCGAAAAGTTCTTTATGAATCTGCGATAGTAGCCAGCTAGACCTAGAAATTGACGAATTTCTGTAGGTGTCTTTGGTGCCGACCAGTTCTCGATAGCCTTAATTTTGGAGGGGTCCACATGTATACCTTCCTCGCTAACAACGTGACCTAAAAATTCGACTCTTCGAATCCAAAATTCGCATTTAGAGAACTTCGCATAGAGTTTCTCCGTTCGCAGTGTTTCTAGGACTTTTCGTAGGTGTTGACTATGCTCTTCCTCACTTCGAGAGTAGATAAGTATATCATCGATAAAGACGATGACGAACTGATCCAAGTAAGGGCGGCATACTCTATTCATCAGGTCCATAAATACTGCTGGTGCATTGGTTAATCCGAACGGCATCACCACGAATTCGTAGTGTCCATAACGAGTTCGGAAAGCTGTCTTTGGAATGTCCCCCTCTAGAACTCGTAATTGGTGATATCCGGATCGTAGGTCTATTTTGGAGAAGTAGTTCGCCCCTTGAAGTTGATCGAATAGGTCGTCGATACGGGGTAGAGGATAGCGGTTCTTGACAGTAAGTTTGTTCAGCTCTCTGTAGTCGATGCACATACGGAACGATCCGTCTTTCTTCTTTACAAACAAGACCGGTGCTCCCCAAGGTGAGAAACTTGGTCTTATGAATCCTTTGTGAAGGAGTTCATTAAGTTGATTGGAAAGTTCCTGCATCTCTGCTGGTGCGAGACGATAAGGCGACTTCGCTACTGGGGTAGCTCCTGGAATTAAGTCGATTCTGAACTCGACTTGGCGTTGCGGTGGTAATCCTGGCAGTTCTTCTGGAAAGATATCGGGAAAGTCGCGTACTACCGAGATGCTCTTGATGTCCTTCAGTTCTTGACTTGTATCGACGATGTGCGTTAGGAATGCTCGACAATCCTTCCGCAAGCACTTTCGAGCTTGGATGCACGAAATGATGCGAAGGTTTGCACTAGATTTGTCGCCGTAGATAACTAATGTTTCGTTGTTTGGGGGGTTAAGACGGACTGCTTTCTCAAAGCACATGATGTCGGCGCGAAGAAGGCTCAACCAATCCATGCCGACTATGACGTCGAAACTTTTAATTTGAATCGGCATGAGATTGATTGGGAAATAATGGCCGTCTAATGTTAACGTACAGCCCATGTATATGCAATTTGTGTTTTCGGTTTTTCCATTGGCCATCTCTACAGTGAATGAATTTTCTAACTTGCTAGGTTTAGGTTTAAGTAAATGAATAAAGTTTTGACTCACGAAGCTTCTCTCCGCTCCACTATCGAATAATATGCATGCGTATGAATTATCGAGAAGGAACGTACCAGCAACTATAGTTGGGTCAGCTACAGCTTCGTCGTGGCCTATTGCCAAAACTCGTCTCACACCTCCGGTGCCTGCTGCCTTAGGACAGTTTCTCTGGTAGTGGCCCACCTCGCCACAACCGTAGCAAGCCTGCCCTACACCCGCACCGGGAACTTGAGTGATCGGCTTTGCGGGTTCCTTGCAGAAACGGGTTGTGTGCCCTTTCTGGCTGCAGTTGGCGCACTGCATAGCTCGACAAGGTCCATGGTGGTGGTAATTGCATTTGGTGCATTTTGGGAGGTTGCCTATATAAGGCTTTGTTGGGTAGGTATTTATAGGGGCTGTAGTAGGTACAATGGCAGCATTTACTGACACCAGTTGTTTCTTCGCTGATTCTTGGGAAGACCCACCCTTCCCTTTAATCCATGCTCTCTTCCTGCCACTGTTGTTGTTATTGTTGTTGTTGTAGTTGTTGTTTGCTTTCTGTGGTGCTGGTGCAGAAGTGGTTGAGTTCTGATGACCTCCGTAGTCGATCAGAGATTGTGCCAGTTCCTTAGCACTTTCAAAGGTGTCAGGTTTAGAAGCTGACACGCTTGATCGCATTTGGGGCGTCAGTCCCCAGATGTACCTTTCTATCTTCTTGCTCTCGGGAGCAATCATATCTGGACAAAGGATTGCCAGTTCACAAAATCTGTTGGTATAAGTAGCGATGTCGGTACCCACCATTCCCAGAGTCCATAGCTCGTGTTCAAGCTTTTGAATTTCTCCCCGTGGGCAGTATTCTCTCATCATCATGGCCTTCAAGCTCTCCCAGCTTATGGAGTTCGCCACGATTAGGGTAAGTACTTTAACGTGGCCATTCCACCAAGTTAAAGCTTTATCGAGAAGGGTGAAAGTTGCAAATTTGACCTTGCTGTGCTCGGGGCAGGAGCAGATTTCAAAGACTGCCTCCGTCCTTTCAATCCACTGCCTCAGGGCCATCACACCACCAGTACCATAAAACATTCGGGGCTTGGCATTAGAGAAGTCCTTATAGGTGCATTCTCGAGGTGGTCCATGACTCTCGCCATGGTTGGATGGGTGTGTGCCAGATCCCGAGCCATTAGCACTTGAGTTATTGATCTGTGACATGGCAGCTGCCACCGCTGCGGTGACTGCTGCTTGAAACATTACAGCATCAAATTGGGGTGGTGGAGGTGGTGGTATAGGTGCTTCCTCACCGTTGTTTCGCCTCGGATTCCTACGCGGAGGCATCCTTCAACTATAGATTGAAAAGACAAGGATAAGAATTTCATAGAATGGAAAATGTATGTGTCTCATGAACTAAATCGCTATAGTTCAACAACAGATGATAGTATGAGTCTTACAATAGAAGAATGAAAGTTATTTGTAAGACTGAAGGTATGAAACAAGTATTTGGGTTCACAAAGACCATTCAAGGTTCGAACGAAATACTCCACATAGTAGTAATAGTGCCACTTATATTAATATAAAAGTTGTTACAATGATCATGAAAATTTGACCCCTATAAGGGTCTCCGATTACAAAGTTCGAGAAATTTAAAGACTTTTAGCCGAGGTCCTAAGCTATAACAAAATTTGAGTCCTAGACAAGCACTACTTGCGTCGAAGGTTGCGCTTGGAGCTTGACTCCGTATCAGATTGCTTTGCCTCCATTAGACGCCTATCGAAAGCGGCTTGTTGTTCCCTTAGTTCGGCGAGGGCTGCAATCATTTGTGCTTGAAACGCTTCAGTTTGGAATTGAGCATTGTCTTGCATCTTGTCCAGCCTACGGATGTCAGAAGTGTGAACCTGCACTTCTACGTTGATATCCCGGAGTCGACTAGCTTGTACTCCAGACTGATAGGACTGATTGGCTAACTTACCCACCATTACCGAGAGTGCTCGATCAGCCGAACCTCCGCCGCGGACATCATAGAAGTCCCGGCACATGCCGTAGGGAGGGCATAGGTTTTGCTGTTGGCTCCAATGGTGGAGGTGACTTCCCCAGACGGGAGTTGGTCCTTGAAAGTTCCTTACGAAGACGGGAGGCTGAATGGGTGGTGGATCGATAACTTCCGGCTCTGAGTCGGTACCGGAGTCATCACCCACTTCTATGGGTTCCTCGTCCTCTTCGGGATCATCTTCGATCCATCCTCCGTTGCCTTGGTTGGGAAAGTAGGGGTCGCCAGGGTGGTGAAATCCAGCCATTTGACTGTACGAGAAATGGTATTATAAGAATTGAATAAAGTCGGAATATGTAAAACATGTAAGTTTAACTAGTTTAGATAGCAAATACTCCTATAGTATTTAAGTTCTTGTGTTTGATTCTTGTAATGGTTTGGTAAGTTTTGACTTGTTGCTTACTACGATCATTCCTCGATATACGTT
Source organism: Lactuca serriola (assembly GCF_051521515.1). Classification (NCBI taxonomy): domain Eukaryota; kingdom Viridiplantae; phylum Streptophyta; class Magnoliopsida; order Asterales; family Asteraceae; genus Lactuca; species Lactuca serriola. Next base: position 112,010,700 of record NC_136409.1, on the reverse strand, counting down.
GGTCCAATCTTGGGCAAATATAGTTGATCACGCTATATTTGTCCAAAATCTGATTACATATATCGAGTCTCAATCGTAGTGTCAACTTGTCTAAATACTTGTATAGTTGTATAACATGAAAATAGTTTGTGGTATGCATGTAATTGTACTTAAATGAATTATCAATTTAAGTTGAACGAAATGCTGCTTAAGTGTAAAAAGAAAATTTGTTTTGTCAGAGAGTATTAGTCCCTTAAGCATTTATAGTTTGTATATCTTATGTGGTTCGATATACTTAGTTCACTATAAACATTACTCTGATACCAATCTGTCACACCCCCAAACCTAAACGGCGGAAACGTTCGGGGGCGGATGACTTCATGTGGTAGCGTAACAAATGAATACATAGTAAAGAAAGCAATACAACCATCATATATATAAATGAAAGTTTACATTTGTCAAAAGTTAAATGTTCAAAACTCAATTACAATATGATGTCAAAATACGAGATTAAACTGGCGCCGTAGCATCCCTTCATCAAAAGCGAAATGAATACCTGAAATTACTGATTTCCTGGGACATACAAGTAATTTTGAAAGAGTAGATCAGCATTTAAGCTGGTGAATTTCATAAGTATTTAAGTGACAATGTTTGAATGAAATGAAATGTTTTATCTTTGTTTGTTTGTGGTTAGAAAATCCTATATTTTCTACTAGTATAGAAGTAGCCTTCACTCAAGACCAATGTTTGTTCCAAAATGTATGTAAATGTAAAATAACCAATGAGTTTGAAAACCTTGTAAATCAATTCATTTTAATACCCTTTGTGAGTTTTATAACCATACTATTGACTCTGAATGCCTATAAACAACGTTCTTCAGGCGTTGGAATGTTATGACGTTTGTCACCCCAAACGGTGGACTGCAGCTAACAGTCAGGGCGCGGGTTTGTCAAGCCCGTATAGATCTATACACAAACACCACGCTCCCCCTCCAAGGGATTCTGGTATATAATACAGGACTTGAAATGTGTACTCGAACGTACATGAAGTTAGTGTCTCACAAATCCGTGGTATAAAAACAGATCTACTTGTTAAAATGTTACGTTTGTTCTTGTATACGAAAGTAAACTTCTTGAAATATGTGTTTCTAGTACATAAGAGTTAGAAATTTGTTCGTAAAACTATACCTATTATAGTTTCCAAAAAGCGTGTCTTGTTTGTTTAGAAATATTAAGAAAAGGAATCACTTGTTTATGAAAGTATAGATTTTTCGTGTAGAGTCTAGGATAGACAAGAAAAATCTAAGAAAAGTTTAGTTTATACATGCATTACAACAACATTATCTTTTAAAAGGTAAAATGCTATCGTGACATATGTTATATATATATAAAAGTTCCTTTGAATGTTTATAAATCGCATGTGATTTGAATATATAACAGTATATAAAAGAGTTTCTTTATGTAACACACGATAATACTCGTGTGTTTTACTTGTAATCCCCCCCTTGAAAGCATATAAAAGTATTTAGAATAATTAAAACGGTTGATTAAGGGGTATGAAACTCACTTGAAAGTTTTGGAGATAGCGAGATGGAAAACCGGGCAGAGTTTCGTCTCGGGAAACGGATTTTCCTCGGGATTCTCGGGAATCTCGGGAGCAAAATCGACCTTCGGGACTTGAGCCAAAAAGACCAGAGCTTCGGGTTTGAACGGACACGGAAAACGAGGAAATGTTGAGAGAGAGAGAAGAGAATTGAACCCTTTCTTTGGAAACCCTCGCATCCTATTTATAGAAAGGCTGGTCTGCCTTGGTACGCGGGGCGTACGCTTGTACGCAGCGCGTACGCGTACGTCATGCGTGACCGAGGCCTCGACTGCCTCGGTTCGGATGGGACGGGTTGCTGGGTACGCGGGTCGGATGGGACGCCGGGTCGGATGGGACGTCGGGTCGGACGGGTCGGGGCTTCGGACGGGTCGGATGGGTTGTTTTCTTCGGATAGCGCGACGTGGACGATCAGAGGCCAATCCCCTCGGTTACGCGGGGCGTACAGGGGTACGCAGCGCGTACTTCGGAGGAGGATGCTGACTCCCCTTCGGATAATATCCGAAGTTTGAATTAAATAAATAATTAATTTATTTAATAAACTTCAAAAATTCATATCTTCTTCATACGAACTCCGTTTTCGATGGTCTTTATATCCTCGCGTAGGTGAGACTACGCTCTACAACTTTCGTTTAGACTCCGTCGGCAAATTCCAAAAATTATATTTTTATTATTTATTAAAAATCCATCGTGTTTAAGGAATTTCTTAGAAAATTCATAACTTCTTTAACTGATGTCGGTTTTTGCCAGACTTTTTACCGCTGGAATACCATTGACGAGACCTTCGATTCTCGTTTAGGTCATTCCGGCCAAAAGTCGCTCAATTTCCGATTCGAGTGTTTAGTTGTCTGTTGCTAAGCCGAACTTGAAAAAAATCATAACTTCGCTATATGAAGTCGGATTTGGGCGTTCTTTTCACGTACGATCATGGTTCAAAGACATTTAATCATAGAAGGAAATTAAATAGAACTTATTTGTACATTTTATTATGAAAGTAAATTTTTATTATTCAGAAGTGGTTACAATACTTGACCCATTTTGGTCGTTACAAAGAGTTGAAATATCGGGTTGTCACAGTGAACGATACCAATACTAACATTATTGGGTTGAAATCGCATGACCACCACATTCTTATGCAACGTTTGATACCGATTGGAGTAAGAGGGTTGTTAGACAAAAATACTTATACACCTATTGTAGACCTCTGTACGTTTTTCAAGCAACTTTGTTCTAGAACATTGAAGGTGGAGGATATGAGGAAAGCAAAAGTAGACATTATTGCAATCTTGTGCAAGTTAGAATTGATTTATCCTCCAGCGTTTTTTGACATTATGGTTCATTTACTTTTGCATTTACCTGATGAAGAAATTGCTGGAGGCCCGGTTTGTATGAGATGGATGTTTCCATTCGAGAGATATATGAAAAAACTAAAAAACTATGTCAGAAACAAGGCGAAGCCAGAAGGTTCTATAGCTGAGGGTTATGTTGCTGAAGAAGCTTTATCATTTTGTTCAATGTACCTTCGAGATGTAAAGAATCGTCCGGAAAGAAATGTAGATGTTGTCATTGAAAAAACAAAGTTTTGGATGTTTGAGTCTAAATGTCGACCGACCAGCACAACTCAAATCAAAACTCTTAATTTAACGGAAATGCATAACATGGAATGGCTTGTATTGAATAGCTGTGAAGAAGTCAGACAGTATATCAAGTAATTAATCTTATCTCTAACTTTCATTCTTAATTTTTTATTTTATCTTTTTAAATCTATATCTTTTGGTCATCAACATAGGAAATTCAAATCTGAGCATCCCCAAAGTGATGAAAAGAGAGAATTTCGTAATTGGTTTCGTGAAAAGGTAATATAAATTAATAAACAAATTTGTTTCATTGATCTAACGAATACATAATACATATTAATTTATAATTGTTAGGTTCATCAAATGAAAATAGAAAAATCTCCAGAATTCCACGAAGAGTTGTCGGTTCTTGCAATGGGCCCGCAAATGAATGCCTATTCTTACACCGTATGCATAGTCAATGGTGTTAGGTTTATGGTACTTAGTCGTGACACACAACGTACAACACAAAACTCTGGGGTTTTAGCGGTGGGTGAGAAAGGCGAGAAATATTATGGCCAGTTAGAAGAGATTATAGAGTTGAGGTATACACATGATTATTCAACTGTACTATTTCGTTGCAAGTGGTTTGATACTCGAACAGGAGTTATTTCTAGTGATAGTTTCACCAGTATCGACACACGACGCGAAGCATACAAAGATGATCAGCTCATATATGCGTCACAAGCCAAACAAGTGTTCTACATCAGAGAGCCAAACAATAACCATCGGTGTGTTGTCGAGCATGTTAATCATCAAAGTATTTTGGATCTACCATCGAACGATGACCTTGTTCAAAATGTTGACAATGTCTCACACGAAAATGTAGACGATGTCGATGTACTTCAAAATATCTCTTCATCTGATGCTCCACTTTTTATCGATTTCAGCATGTACTTTCAAAACATTCCTAGGGTCATTGTTGATGTAGAAAGTGCATCTGAAGTTCCTCCGCCAACTGGTAGAGTCAATGATGTTTCTGATTGCGATACTAATTACGATGACACCGATTCTGACTATGATACCGAAGAAGACACTTATGAGAAAGATTCTGATTAGAATAGTTCTTATGTAATATGTATTTGTAATATGTGTTGGTAATATGAACTGTATTTGGATTTCTAGTTTAAATAGAAATGTTTATTCCTATCTAAATGTTTATTTCTATGTAATGTGTATCTATAATAAAAATTGTATTTGTATATCTTATAATTTTTCAGGAAATGATGAGAGTGTGGCTGTTGTTTATGTTTACCATGGCTGCTGTCATGGGTCACGGACATGGGGGAGACGGAGCTGAGGACCCACCTTTCCCAGGTGGTAGAGGTCCTGGCCAGCACGAGCAGGACGGTAAGTCTTATCATGAATTTTTACTTACTATTTTTGTTCAATTATCATAAATTAAATGTCGTTTCTAATAATTTTTAATTACATTTGTAGTTGAGGGACGTGCCCGAAGGAAAGCTCGAGGAAAAGCAAAAAATATAAAGCTTGAAAAAGCAATCTTACAGAACCAGGGGAAACCAATAGGCATGCAATATGATAGGGATATCACATTTAATCCCGTAGGAGAGGCGGGAGACATGTTTTCCCGAGAAGTTGGGAAAACAATGTGGCAGATGGTCCCTTTCGACAAATGGAGTTGGAAAAGAGTTTCCCCTGATATAAATGACACTGTATTACAACATTTAGTGGTAATTATTTAAATATATTTTATAGGTTTAACTATAATTGTTTTTGACTTGGTTAACTTTTTTTTTTTATTGTAGACAAAGTTTGATCTCAATCAAATGTACCAGGATGCACAAGCTACTCAATTGACAGAGAGTTTTCAAGCAGCCTTGTTAAAAGGTTTTCGAGAGCGTAAAGCCGACGCAAAAGAATATTTCAAGAAGGTCGGAGGGTATGAAGATATCCTGAGAGCATTGGCAAATCCTCCAGATGGTATGCTTGTTGATAGCTGGGAGAAGACAGTTGAGTATTTTCAAATTGACGAACACAAAATTGCTTCAGAAAGGAACAAAAAAATCCGTGAAAAGCAAACAACTATGAATCATGGGGGTTCGAGCTCGTATAGCAGTACTTGCTATAAGAAGGTACCGTACGATACATGTGATTATTTATTTAAAATATAATCTAATTTTTAAACTTAAACAGAACCTTAAGAGAGTGGAAACATTTCGCAAAGCTCATACCAATAAGAATGGTGTATTTGTTACTGCTGAATCGGAACAACAATATGTAAGTATTTAATTATAATTTTATCATATATTTAAATGTTTATTTATACTTAATTGTTACTCACTTTTGGGAGTTACAGAATCAGTTAGTTGAAGAGCTGCTAGAACAAACTCAAGGTGAAAGTGAGTTAACGCCAACTCAAGAAAGAGCTACGTTCGAGAAAGTATTAGGAGAGCGACGTGGCCACATTAGAGGCATTGGCCGCAAACCTTCTGGTCTCCCGACGATTCCACAGCCGTCGCAACCATCACAACCATCATCACAACCATCACAGGTAAAATAGCAATCTACTTTAGCATCGTAAAATGCATGTTGATTTGGTAGTTTTGGTTTTGTGGTGGTTATTTGCTAAAAAGTTTGGTAATTTGGTTTTTGTCCCAAGTGCAAAATATAGCAATGTACTTTGGTTTTCTATCTTACTTTAAAAATAACAATGTATTTTGATAGTTTTTGTTTATATTTGACGATCTAACTTATAAGTTTATATATATTGTTATTAATTATGTAGTTGAAAAATCTTCGTACAATGCTCGCCGACCCGGCATGTAGGGATGAGCTTTATTTGTTTTTTCAATCCCAAAATAATCAAGGAAACGATGGGAACGGCGATGAGGGTATGTAAGAATGGGTTTTATTTGCATATGCTGTCTCGTTTTGCTACTTGGTAGATTGTAAAAAAAATTTTGTTTTTCTACTCGGATATTATGACTTTTGATATTTAATTGTATTTTGGATGTTTGTAATTTGCATTGACACTATTATGTTTGATATTTAATAGGATGTTTGTTTTGTAATTAGCGTCGATACTATTGGTTTTGATATTTAATCGAATATTGTTATTACCGGCGACACTTTTACCTGCGATATTATCACCGGCAATGAAAATCATTATTTAAAAAAAATTTGAAAAAAAATTACCGGCGACGCTTTTACCGGCGACAGAGCTCATTACCGGCGACACTTTTACCGGCGACATACGTCATTACCGGCGACAACATTATTAGCGGCGACATACTAATAGCGGTAACTATTATCATTAGCGGCGACAAACTGATCAGTAGCGACGAGGCAGTAGCGGCGACTCAGTACCGGCGACGCATCACCGCTATTATCAGTATCGGCGACTTTTGGGACTTTTACCGGCGACTTTTGTCGCCGATAATGGCCTTTTTCCTTGTAGTGTGTACTATGGTTTAATCTGAACTTTGTTTTTTGGGTATTTTAAACTATTATTAGTTCCAACGAGCCATATTTTTATTTGTTACAATACTTAAATGTTTTAAATTTTATGTTAGACATGATAAAACAAACACGTTTCAGGTTATAATAGATCTCAAATCTCTTCACGCCTTTGAAGCATACCCAATTCAGGTTCAATAATTTGCCTCTTTAGCCATTATATGTCACATCTACCCTAACAAATGAAAATGACTTTGTTACATGTCCTTTTTTCATAAAATTAGCCACATGTCATTTTGTCATAATTTGAGATATATTTATTTTCCACTTGTCATTACTTTAATTTTTCATTTTCAATATATCATTAATTTAGTTTCCAAAAATTAAACCTACCATAATAACTATTAATTTCAAATTTTAAATTTCAATTAAATTTACAGTTTAAACCTTTATGTTTAACATTTTGTTATAATTAACCCGTTTAGTACACACTAAATACATAATTTTAATTAATTTATTCTTTGCATGTTCTTTTTTCTCATAATTTTCACTTATTTCAATTTTAAATTCAAATAAAATTTCTATTTAATCGTTCGTACTTAACATTTTGTTTTAATCAACCCGTATAATATACGGGTCTCACAACTAGTTTATTGATTAAAAAAAGTAGAAGTCTCTTATTTTTGGCTGAATTTTAGTAAAATTTTCTATTTTATGCAGATACTCAAAACTGGTTTCTTTGATGCTGCTCCTTGTCTTGGAAATCTTACAATTGACTTGGATGAAATGATGATTCACAAAATATTGTGATTTTAGCATGATGGGGGAGGTTAAACCCACTGGGGGAATGTCATCGGTATGTAATATATATATATATATATATATATATATATATATATATATATATATATATATATATATATATATATATATATATATATATATATAAGTTTAATGTCTTATTATTTTCATACCTTATTGTATATTTTAATCATATGTGAGTAGATATTTTCGGTTCCTTTTGGATAGTAATCTTAATTAGTCACCAGATCAACTTTTTTAATTCCCATCCAACATTCTTTTTGTAATCAGGGCATTTTTCACTCTTGAAGGTCACATTCTTATCTCTCACACCACATATACATCAACGAATCTTGCTGTTAGTACTTATGCCTCTTTTAGGAATTGCAACTCCCTTGATCCGGATTTTTCATTCGTCAAGATTGTTGCACCTTATGCACAAAGTTAGATATTTTTCATTGATGTTTTAACAATATAAGTGGTTGTTTTTTCTGACTTAACTAGACACACGCAATAGTACATAAGATTTACTGCTTTGAAAGCATGGAAGGTAAACATTTATAAAATAGATTCAAATTTCAAATTGTAGACTCGGATTCACGACTGTGTGGCTACGTTATATGTGAATGCCATTACTCTTGATGAAAATTAGCAATAAGAGGAATCTTTCCACAAACAAGTAAGTACTAATGATCTAAATTGAACATCTTGATAATTTTTTTCAGCTCTATGATAATTGGGTATTCGGGTGTTATTAGTTATGTCATTTGTAGATTCAAGATGTCTTTTGTACATATGAGATCAGAAGAAGTCCCACCCGACAATTTGAAGAAAGAGGTGGAATTCATTTGCTGCAAATCCCCTCTGGTTTAATTGGATGGGTGGTGACCATGATTGTAATCCCTAAGCTAATGATAGCTGCATATTGTTATTGGGACACCCATTGCAGGAATTCCTTATTTTGTCATATGGAAAGTCGCGAAATTTATAGATGAGTGGAGTACATTTTTATTATTTTCATTAAAGTGATACTTTTCTTGAAACTTTAATGTTAATTTCTGCTAAATGATGGATAAGACGTTGTAATTGGCATAAAATTGGTTTGAACTTTGTTTTCTTATAAATCTAAAGAATGTATGTCGATCTTGGCTAAAAAAAAATGAGCCGAATGATAGTAATCTCCCTATGGATCAATAGCTTTAATCCAAATCGATTTTTGATGGTTTTATTTTGATTTATTCCATGTCAAGTTCTTATAATTAGCTTTTTAATTTAAATTAATTAATTTCAGTTACTTGAAATTTGATTTTTTAGTGAAAATTTTACATTGAGAAAATGCAATAGCTAGTGACAAAATGAATTACAAAGCTGAGCTTGCTTTTTCATATCTAACGGAAAACAAGCAATTATCATATGCATGATCTTCCAAACATACCATAGTGTTTTGGCGAACATAACAAGTACTTTTATAACAAATAAGATTATAATCAAAGTATAAGCAAACATCATAAAATGTAAAACAACGTCAAGTACAAATATACTCAAATGATAAGTGTTAACCAAAGTTTGCATTTCCTAAAAATAACTGTTATATGCATACAACAATTAGTTTTTATTTTTAACCAAAAATAAGGTTTTATTTCTATCCCAATACATCATTTGAATTTTAGTTTTTAACACAAAACAAGTTTTTTTTTAACGGAAAGAGAAAAAGAACCAAAACAAGTTTTTTTAATGAAAAATATCGTACATTTTATTTTTAAACAAAAATAACAACGTTAAAACATTTATTGATACATTGTTTGTCTTTTAAAATATGATGTGTTTTAAAAAAGAAATAGATCTTCGAAGGAAGTTAATCGACGTCCACCGCATTGCACGTCGAATTAAATTTATATACATTATTATCCTAATTGTTAAAACTTCAAGGGTTTTTTGTTAACTAACGTGTTTACAAAGAAAATTAATTGTCGGATAGAAATTATAGGTCGTCGCTAAAGCAAACTATTCACCGACTGTTGAAAAGAAATTAGTCACTAGATGTCATATTTTTATCCCAAACTTGTATTTTTAGCTTGAAATAGTCTAACGAAAGAACACTAATTGTCGAAAGAAACTATCTTGCGCCGCTGCATCGCGCAGGTAGCCGACTAGTATGTATATATATATATATATATATATATATATATATATATATATATAGGGTGAAGTTCAATAGAGAACCATAATTAACCAAGGAATTAAGGAACCAATCTTTTTTTCAATTTTTAGAACTTATTTTTTTATTAAAAAACGATTTAAAATACAGAAATTCATAACTTTTTATCTTTTTTCCAATGATATAAAATTCGAATTTTTTTTTAACGTCAAATTCACAATGTGAATCTTCGAAAATTCACAACGTGAATCCGGATTCACACGGTAAATCCGAAGAATAATTTTCACATTCACAATGTTAATATATGAATTTAAATATTTTTAGATTTTTTTTTCGGTAAAGAATAAACTCTAGAAATTGAAAAAAAAGATTTGGTTCCTTGAAGATCCCATAATTATGGTTCTCTCTCCTTTGCCGTGTTCTCTCTCCTTCGTTGATTTGTGGAAAAGTTGTTTTGTTTTGTTTTTTTTGAAGTATCTGTTTTTTAAAGGTAAAAAATATTTTTTTTAACCAACGGCTATATGCATTAAAATCTAAAATTTTTTTGTTTTTGTTTTTTGTTTTTTTACCCTTTAAAACATACTCATAACTAATTACATTCAACCAACATTCGAACAAACATCTACAACCTCTATTTTCTTGAAAAAAAAAAAGAATCTCGACAATCAAATCTCAACCTCCGATAGAAGGAAAAAAAACTCATGTTTTGAGTTTAAGCACTCCTAATCGAAACATTTTTGCTAACGATTCATCATCACAAGGAGTCTATCGTCCCCAACTCGATGCTCACATTCAATATCCACTACAATTTCAATACTAAAATGTTAGATAATATTACCCGGTTCAAGTCCACCGTCAATATTTTCAAACTTTGTTGTTTTTCCCGATCAACATTCGCCAAATCAACCTCAACTCCAAACCCAAACCCAAACTCAAATCCAAACCCAATAACAATTCCAACTTGTTGATGAGTTTGATGACTCGGAAGAAGAAGTAATGGTTCCCGAAACTCAACCCACACCACCATCACAACGATGTAAATGGAAAAACAAGCGCACGAGGGTGTTACACAACCGGGAAGACAAAAGCCGACAACATGGCTTCCACAATAAGAGCTAGTTTGGGTAAAATCTTGGGTTGACATTTTTGAGGATTCGAAGACGGGAAATGCACAACCAGGAGAGCATTTTTGGTTTTGCCATTTAGAACAGTTTTGGGAGGAGCCAGAAAAAGGTAACGATTACCGTACGAAACACCAACTGAATTCAGGTTATACAACAACCTAAAAAACAAACAAAAAAGCGGCTAAGGCAACGAAGAAATACTTCAAGAAGCTTTGCAATTTTACCTGGAGGAAGTCGGAAAACCATTCAAGTGGCATGTTTGTTGGAAATTATCGGTTAGATGTCCTAGTTGGAAAAAATACGAGCAATATTTTATTTTTGGAGTACAACAATCAAAGCGAACAAAAACGGACTCTAGTGGTTACATAATTTTCTCTGATGCTCGGGTCGATCTAGATTTAAATCAGGAGGGTGGACTCGAGCTAGAAGAAATTATCCGACCGATGGGTAGGGACAAAGCAAAGAGGAAGAGAAAAGATACTTCTTCGGGTGCATCAGATTTCTGCATAGACCTTGAAGAAATGCGGAAAACAACAGAGACGTTTAATCAATATAATCTTAATTTCTCCGAACGTTTTGCGTTCGACAAAGAAAAGAAGATGCAAGGAAGAAGGAGCGGACGGAGAGACAATAAATAGAGGATATAAAGTTCTTGATGGAAATCACTGACCATCTGTAGGGACCGACTCTCGAGCTTGTGATGAAGAATAGAGAAAAAATTATGAAAAAAATATTTTTCATAGATTGTTGTTGGGTTGTTTGATTTTTTGTTTGTGTTTTTTTTAAAATTTTTTTTTAAATTTTCTACTTTTTTAAAATTTAGGTTTATTGTATTTTTTATTTTAATTAATGAAATTCATTTTTTTAATTAATTTTTTTGGTTGTTTTTAATTTAAAAATTATAAATCATAAAAATCAATTAATTTTATTTAAAAAACAAAATAGTGAGCGAAACTTCTCACCCATTTTTTGTGTTTAGGTGAGAGAAAGGAAATTGAAAGAAATAATGATATGACCCACAAAAAGTGAGGGAAACTCTCCATCCATATATACCCTTTGGTCTTATAAAAATGCTATAAACTGATTGATAATTAAAATTATAAGTTTATAATGAAAAAATATAACCTTAAGAATTATTAAAAAATAAAAATTATTTAAAATGGATTTTGTTATGAAATATTAGTTTGTGAATGACCATTGGATTCTCCATTTCACCCATAACTCCCCATCATTATTTAGCATTAGTAACAACCATTTCAATGTGTTTTATGAATGTAATAATACACCATCATAATGTGCATTCATATTATAGCTCATCTTTCATCTTATTTGGATAGTATAAATAGTGAGCCATATGTATTAGGCACTTGATGATTTCATCACAAGTATTGGAATAAAAGTTCTCTCTACTCTTATTTCTTTCTTTACTTTATAATTTATATTGTTATTTGATCATATTTTATAACACGTTATCAGCACGAGGCTCTACCATAGAGTTCCAACTTCTTTCCGTTCTTGTCGTTGTCAGTACTTTCACTATGGCAAACATTAGCAAACTTGAGTTTATGGTTCTTGACATTAGTGGAAAAAATTATTTATCATGGATCCGTGATGCTGAAATCCACCTTGATGCTATGGATCTTGGAAACACCATAAAGGATGTAAATCCTTTAAATGAAGCATCAAGCCAAGAAAAGGCTAAGGCGATGATTTTCCTTCGCCACCATCTCGATGAAGGATTAAAAGCTGAATACCTCACTGTCAAAGATCCAGCTGATCTTTGAAATAATCTGAAAGAGAGGTATGATCATCAAAAAATGGTGATATTTCCTAGAGCTCGTTTTGATTGGTTACACCTTCGGCTACAAGATTTTAAATCTGTGAGTGAGTATAATTCGGCCATGTTCAAAATTACTTCCCAACTAAAACTATGTGGTGAGACTATAACTGATGAAGACATGCTAGAGAAAACCTTCTCTACTTTTCATGCCACTAACATGCTCATGCAGCAGCAATATCGTGAGAAAGGTTTTAAAAAATATTGTGAATTAATCTCATGTCTTCTTGTGGTTGAACAAAATAATGAGCTCTTAATGAAAAATCACCAATCACGTCCGACCGGTTCTAATCCATTCCCTGAAGTGAATGCGACATCATCTAATTATAACGGTCGTGGATCTAACCGTGGCCGTGGCCGTGGTCGTGGTCGAGGTCGTGGACGTGGTGGAGGCCGTCATAATAATCGTCCCAACAATAATAATAATATAAGTAACCACCAAAAGTGGGAAAATAACAAAAACCCACATTCTAATGATAAAAGTGGTCAAGGCAAAAAGAAAGTTGAAAATGTTGGTCACCGATGTGGAATGACCGGTCATTGGTCACGTACATGTCGCACTCCAAAGCATTTTGTTGATCTTTATCAAGCTTCTCTAAAATATAAAGAAGGAAAAAATGTGGAAACAAATTTTGTTCAAAATTATTTTTCCGAAGATCAACTAGAAATGAGACATTTGGATGTCGCCGATTATCTTGCCAACACGGAAGGGACAAACGGTGTTATAGATGGTGATGGAAGTACCCAATTTTTCCCATAAAATGAGATGGATATGGCATATCATGAAATTGTTGGTTTTCTAGTATCATTTTATTTTTTCATTATGTTTGTTTAAAGTCATTGTCATGGTCAAGAATAATATGTAGTTTTGTTTAATGTCATTTATGATTTTTATGTTATAGTCGTTTCATCAGAAGAGATCTCGATGATTCTTCTCAAAATAATAACATATGACTTTATTTATCTAAGTTGAATATTTCTTATTTCTTATTATTTTATTATATATTTCTCTTTTGAAGAGAAATATGGATATTCGCAAAAGAAATGAGGAAGATATATGTCTTGCAGATAGTGCAACAACACATAGCATTTTTAATAATGAAAAATATTTTACTTACTTATCAATTGGAGAAGCAAATGTTAATACAATAACGGGTAGTGCAAAAATGATTGAAGGCTCCGGAAGAGCGAATATCATATTACCACAAGGGACAATAATTACAATTGGAGATGCATTATTTTCATCAAAATCACCAAGAAATTTATTAAGTTTTAAGGATATTCGGTCCAACGGATATCATGTTGAAACAACCAATGATGGTGATAAAGAGTATCTCAATATTACGAAAATGATATCGGGTAAGAAAAGTCTTTTGGAAAAATTACCCGTATTGTCCTCCGGATTGTATTATACAAATATTAGAATGATTGAATCTCATACTATTGAAAATAAAAGGTATGATAACATCTACAAAGTTTGGCATGACCGGTTGGGCCATCCCGGATCAGTTATGATGCGCAAAATAATTAAAAGTTCAAGTGGACATTCCTTGAAAAACCAGAAGATTTTTCAAGCTAATGAATTGTCTTGTGTTGCATGTTCTCAAGGAAAATTAATTTCCCGTCCATCATTGAATAAAGTTGGGTATGAAAGTCCTAGTTTTTTAGAAAGAATTCAAGGGGATATATGTGGACCAATTCATCCACCATGTGGACCATTTAGATATTTTATGGTCTTAATTGACGCGTCAACTAGATGGTCACATGTGTGCTTATTATCTAGCCGTAATCTCGCTTTCGCAAGATTACTAGCACAAATAATCCGCCTAAGGGCACATTTTCCCGATTACCCAATTAAGAAAATTCGACTTGACAATGCTGCAGAATTTACATCACAAGCTTTTAATGACTATTGCATGTCGATTGGGATAACTATTGAACATCCTGTTGCATATGTTCATACACAAAATGGTTTAGCTGAGTCGTTTATCAAACGCCTTCAATTAATTGCAAGACCATTACTAATGCATTCTAAACTTCCTACATCGACATGGGGACATGCAATTTTACATGCGGCATCACTTATACGCATCAGGCCAACTAGTTATCATAAGTTCTCCCCTATTCAACTGGTTTGCGGCCATGTACCAAATATTTCCCATCTAAGGACGTTCGGATGTGCAATTTATGTACCCATTTCTCCACCTCACCGCACAAAAATGGGTCCTCAAAGAAGAATGAGAATTTATGTTGGATACGAATCTCCATCTATAGTAAAATATTTAGAACCATCAACTGGAGATTTATTTACAGCTAGATTTGACGATTGTCATTTTGATGAATCAGTTTTTCCAACATTAGGGGGAGAAATAAAGAAGCTGGAGAATAAAATCTCTTGGAATGAATTATCACTTTCAGTGTTAGATCCTCGTTCAAGTCAATGTGAACTTGAAGTGAAAAAGATAATTCATTTACAAAATATAGCAAATCAATTGCCAGATGCATTTACTGACCCTAAGAGAGTAACAAAGTCTCATTTACCAGCTGTAAATGCTCCAGTTAGAATTGATATCCCAGAAGGAAAAAATACAACTACAAATGAATCAAAGGCACGCCTGAAGCGTGGAAGACCAACCGGTTCCAAAGATAAAAATCCTCGAAAACGAAAGGGAGCAAATATAATTGATGGTCCAAAAGAGAAAACAGAATCTTTTGAAAAGATCAATGAAGCTCCAGAAGAGCCCAATGACATAACAAAAGAAACTGAGGTACCTGAAAATTATGAAAATGAAGAGATCTCAATAAATTATGTCATGACAGGAATAAGATGGAACCGAAATAAGATAGACGTCGACGATAATTTTTCATATCATGTTGCGTGCGAGATTATGGAAGAAAATGAGGATGTTGAACCTAAATCTATAGATGAATGTAGAAATAGAAAAGATTGGCCAAAATGGAAAGATGAAATAAACAAAGAGCTTAATTCTCTTACTCAACAAAAAGTTTTTGGACCTGTAATCCGTACACCAAACAGAGTAAGACCAGTGGGATACAAATGGGTATTTGTGCGCAAAAGAAACGAGAAGAATGAAGTTGTGAGATATAAAGCAAGACTTGTTGCACAAGGTTTTACCCAAAGGCTCGGAATTGATTATGAAGAAACATACTCTCCTGTGGTTGATGCAATTACATTCCGTTATCTAATAAGTCTGGCAACACATGAAAAATTGGAGATGCGTCTGATGGATGTAGTTACCGCCTATTTATATGGTTCACTTGAGAATGATATTTATATGAAAATCCCAGAAGGGTTTAAGGTGCCAGAAGCACAAACTCCTAATTCTCGTGAAGTATATTCGGTAAAATTAAATAAATCTTTGTATGGATTGAAACAATCTGGCCGGATGTGGTTCAATTGTTTAAGTACATTTCTTTTAAAAGAGGGCTATAAAAATGATCCATTAAGCCCATGTGTATTCATAAAAAGATCCGGATCAGAATTTGTGATAATTGCTGTTTACGTAGATGATTTGAACATAATTGGAACTTCTGGAGAATTGGAAAATGCCACTTCTTGTTTGAAAGAAAAATTTGAAATGAAAGATCTTGGTAAAACAAAATTTTGCTTGGGTGTTCAAATTGAGCACACCAAAAATGGAGTTTTTGTACATCAATCTAGTTATCTAGAAAAGGTGCTTAAAAAGTTTTATATGGATAACTCACATCCATTGAGTACCCCGATGGTAGTAAGGCATTTAGATGCCAAAAAGGACCAGTTTCGGCCTTGTGAAAAACATGAAAAACTTCTTGGTCCCGAAGTACCATATCTTAGTGCTATTGGTGCATTGATGTATCTTGCTAATAATACGAGACCTGATATATCTTTTGCTGTAAATTTATTAGCAAGATATAGTTCTTGCCCAACAAGAAGACATTGGAATGGAGTCAAACACATTCTTCGATATCTTCGAGGTACAATGGATATGGGCTTATATTATTCAAATTCATCAAATGCGGAGTTAATTGGTTATGCAGATGCTGGATATATGTTTGATCCACACAAAGCTCGATCCCAAACAGGTTATTTATTCACTTGTGGAGGTACCGCAATCTCTTGGCGTTCTGTTAAACAAACTTTAGTTGCTTCTTCTTCTAACCATGCAGAAATTATAGCAATTCATGAGGCAAGCCGTGAATGTATTTGGTTAAGAAATTTAACTCATCACATTCGTGAGGGTTGTGGTCTAACTTCTAACAGGGACGCTCCAACCATACTATATGAAGATAATGCGGCTTGTATAGCCCAATTCAAGGAAGGTTTTATCAAAGGAGATAGAACCAAACATATATCACCAAAGTTTTTTTTTTTACTCATGATCTTCAAAAAGAGCGTGGCATCAACATCCAGAAAATTCAATCAAGTAACAACTTGGCAGATTTGTTCACTAAAGCGCTCCCTACATCCAAATTTGAAAACATGGTACGAAATATTGGAATGCGACGCTTTAAGGAAATCAAGTGATGTGATGATCAGGGGGAGTTGGAAACATATTGTACTCTTTTCCTTAGCTATGTTTTTTCCCACTGGGTTTTCTTAGCAAGGTTTTTAACAAGGCAATTGTTCCAAATATCTATTATTAATCATGTACTCTTTTTCCTTAATAAATGGTTTTCACCATGAGGTTTTACCTATTAAGGTTTTAACGAGGCATGATACAATCGTCATTCAAGGGGGAGTGTTATGAAATATTAATTTGTGAATGACCATTGGATTCTCCATTTCACCCATAACTCCCCATCATTATTTAGCATTAGTAACAACCATTTCAATGTGTTTTATGAATGTAATAATACACCATCATAATGTGCATTCATATTATAGCTCATCTTTCATCTTATTTGGATAGTATAAATAGTGAGCCATATGTATTAGGCACTTGATGATTTCATCACAAGTATTGGAATAAAAGTTCTCTCTACTCTTATTTCTTTCTTTACTTTATAATTTATATTGTTATTTGATCATATTTTATAACAGATTTAAATTTATTGCAATACCAAAAATAAATTACAGAACGTTAACAGTGTAATTAACATTATTTACAAAAAAAAGTTATAATGTTTTATTACTGGGATAGTTTTTTAGAGTTTTTAATAATTTTGGAATTTTAAAGTTTGATAAGTTAATATTAATGTAGAGAACACTACATAAAAAATAAAAGACTATAAATAACCCGTCACTGCTATAAATTTTAAAATTATCTAATTATATCTTTATTTATATATTTCTAATAAATAATCAAATTATTTGACTTTGAAATTAAAATAAAAAAAATTGTTTTGGTGTAAGAATAATAAATAAGACTGGGATTGATTGTTCAGATATCACTTTCAATTCTTTAATAATTGTTTATATATACACGGTAAACAGTTTATGATACGAAACAAAATGATGATTAATGATGGTTTTGAATTTTCAATATGGTGCGATTAAAATCCTCTACTATATAAATTCGTAATGCCTTTTTTCTATTTTGAATTTAAATTATCTTGTAATTAGTACATGCTATAGTGTATCGTAATATGTTACAATTATATTGCAAATTACACATCGTATTCGAATAAATTATCATGGCGATACAAATTCGTTTTCTTGGTTGAGCATTCCTTGTAAAAAACATGAACCATAACTGAAAAATCAATTAGCGGTTCAGTTAACCCAAGCGAAATTTTCAAAAAATTTGGTTAAGTTAGGCACGGATTTTTGGTTTTTCGGTTTTTGAATTACTTGAACACAACTATTTAGCTCATTGTTCACTATTTCAAAAAATTTGGTTAGGTTCTACAATGATTTTTGATTTTTCGGTTTTTGGATAACCTGAACATAGCTATTTAGCTTGTTGCTGTTTAACTGTATTCTATAACTATTATCTCTAGACAGCTTGCTCTTAAAAGAAAATACATTGAATGGTATTATCAATTATATCATACAAGTTACTTGCACTGAAAAGCAACATCAAATATTTAATAAATATTTCGCATTAATTTGTATAGAAAAGTACTTTTTTCTAACATTTTAAACATCTTATTAAATTAGTGCTTACTTAAATCCCTATATATATGTGTGTTATTTTGTTATCACTTTGTCATAAATGAGTCGTTTTGTTTGTCTTGAGAAATTATTTTGTTTTTTAAAAGATAGGGCTTAGATTTTGATGATTTTGATAGAGGTATTATCATGTTATTACAATAATAAAGTACAATAATTAGAATTAATATTTTTATTAAAAGAAAATAGATTGAATGGTTTTATCAGTTATATCATACAAGCTACTTGTACTGAAAAGCAACATGAAATAAAAATAAATATTTTGCTTTAATTTGTATAGAAATTTACTTTTTGCTAACATTTTAAACATCTTATTAAATTAGTGCTTAATTAAATCCCTATATATGTGTGTTATTTTGTTATCACTTTGTCGAACATTCTCTAAATTCTATATGATGGTTGTTAAGCCTTTTGTTCATGTATTTTTTTTGCTTTTAATTTGCACAACTGAAAATGTATGTGGCAAAAGGCTTGTTGCCGAGGAAAAAATACCCCCTCTAGTTCCAAACTTGTTTAAAGCTATCCAACAAGTTCTTAGCTTGTTGGATACCGTCACTACGATTCTCGATAATGTTGAGGATACTGGTAATGTTGGAGAGATGGCTATAACTGGGTTGTTAACTAAAATTCTTCAACGACTGCAGGGAATTCTTCAACAACCCAATGTTAGGGTTATAGGAACGCCTATAGGAGAGTTCATGGGTGATACTAGAGAAAGGCCCGATTTTGAGTTTAACAATGGAGGAGCAGGAGGAGGTGTTGGTGGTGATGTTGGTAGCACACCTGGAGGTGGAATTTAAGTTAAATTAATGCAACTTAAATATCTCTTTATGTTGTATTGTTCTCCTTTAATTAATAAATCCGTCAGTGTTTTAAGTCATATATATATTTATATGAATTCTTTTTAAGAAACACTTTGAGCTATCAATCGTAGTTAACAAGTTAATTTTATAATCTATTCTACATATCCAAAATCATCCTTCCAAACAAATTTCAATTAGCCACATGAAGGTGTATAATGAGTTTTGAGTTATTTTTCATTAAAGTATTTTGGCATATCATAATTTAGTCTACGTACTTTAAAAATATAGAATACGACTTTGAAACCAACAAATATATCTTATACGGTTGTTGTGATCAAAAGCTTAAACAATCAAAAAGAAATGAAGGATTCAACAATTCCAAATATGGTTTCTAACAATCTTTTACCTTAATTTGTGTAAACATGAAATTAATCATATTTTTAACAATCTTTTTGTATTTAAGAAAAAGTAGGGTTTAGACCGTCCGTACGATGCTTCGGAAGCCCGGGATATTAGAAAATGCAGCTTGACATGGATAATATTTGTGGGAAAAATGTTGAGACAACTTTCAACATAGTTACTATGCGTAATATGCACATTAAACTATGCGTAATATATATAGACAAAGAAAAAGTTTTTGTGTTTCATTAAACAAATCATGTAGACAATTTATATAGATTGTTTTTTGTGGTGTTTTTGAAAAAATCACTAAAAAATTATTTTATTTTAAAATAATCCATGTATTCAGATAATCACTTTTTACCGTCTAAATTAGTAAATATTTAAAGATTCCATAGGTTTTTGTAATTTTCTATTAAAATAAATAATCATAGTTTTTTTCATAAACAATACCAAAGTTTAAAGATTTTTTCTAAATATTTTGTTGTTTGTTAAATATGATTTATAAAAACGAAAACTATAAAAAGAAGTTTTGTGAAGGATAAAAAACGTAACTTTAATGAGCACGGTAACTTCTTTGTAATTTATATATAGAATGTGATTCACAAATTTCAATAATCTACATATGGTACAATGACATTTATACAATATCAAGTAAAAAATAAAAATATCAAAATAAAGTTTTGATAAAAACAACATAAACGTTTAGTATGTTTAAATAAAAGTATCATTAATAAAAACAAATACTATAAAAAGTTAATAAGGAACAAAAAAAAGCATAACATTAAAATGTATTAAGGGATCAAAATTGTAAGTTATAAAATACCAAAAGTTTAATTTTAAATTATCAAAGGTGAAAACTGTGAAAACTACTGCATCAAAATTTCTTAAGGGAGAAAAATATAAATATGAGAATTACTAAAGCTTAATTTCAATTTTCAAAAAGATTATTCTTGCCACTTTGTACTTTGTATTATATGGTGAAAGATATATATAATTTGATTTGTCTTTATCAATTTTGAGTCTAGAAATAGCAATTGAAAATAAATAGTGAAAAGCTATCACATACTTTTTTGGTAATATATATATATATATATATATATATATATATATATATATATATATATATATATATATATATATATATATAGGTTCAGGTTCATTTGAGACTATTTTAATTTTGTGATACCGTGAAACCAAATTTAAAAATAATTTTAAAATGAAAAATAAATAGAAAAATCCAAAAATTCTTTTTTTAAATATTATTTTTGGAACTTGAATTAACTAAAAAGAAATAAAAAAATATTCCGTTTTTTTTAAATACGTGAAATATTCTAATAGAATATATTACACTGACATATTCTAAAAAATAATTTTAAAATGCAGAATAAATAGAAAAATCTAAAAATTCTTTTTTTAAATATTATTTTCGGAACTTGAATTAACTAACAAAAAATTAAAATATATTCCATTTTTTTTTTGAAAAATACGTGAAATATTTTAATAGAATATTACACCGACATATTCTAAAAAATAATTTTAAAATGCAGAATAAATGGAAAAATCTAAAAATTCTTTCTTTTTTTAAATATTATTTTCGGAATTTGAATTAACTAAAAAAAATAAAAATAAATTCGATTTTTTTTGAAAAATACGTGAAATATTCTAATAGAATATTACACTGTACATATTCTAAAAAATAATTTTAAGATGCAAAATAAAAGGAAAAATCCAAAAATTCTTTTTTTAAATATTATTTTCGGAACTTGAATTAACTAAAAAAAATTAAAAAAATAAAAAAATTCGTCTCACGATCTCACAAAATGTAGGTGGTCTCAAATGAATATATATATATATATATATATATATATATATATATATATATATATATATATATATATATATATATATATATAAAAGTTTTCTTTTTGATTTTTCATTTTCATTTGACATGTTCGTCGAAATTTTTTATTGCTCTTTGTTCCATTAAAAGTATTTATTTTTTCGTAGTGTATATGTTTCATTTCATCCCAATTAATTACTTAATTCGTTAACCCAATTAACTTTACTGTAGAGTAAAGAAATCTGATTTTAAGTCATTTCCATATTTCTACTTCATCAACCTCCGTTCTGTTCCATTATCCTTTTAGCACCTAATTGATTTGTTCTCTACTCTTCCGGTAATCAACCCAAAATCAACTTAGGGATCAGCTATTCCTCAATAATTGTCTTTGTTTAATAAATTAGTTCTTGTGCGTTTGGATAGCTTATTGTATTGACATCAATATATAAAAGTTTTGAATTTATATCAACTGTTCGATAAAATGTCTCCTAAATTGTGTTTTTTAGTTTCTTTGTTTTGGGGTTTTTGGTTATCAATTTCACAAATAACGAAAAGTCTAACTTTTGAAAGCATGTTTAAAGAAATAAAGAAAAGGTTAACAACAAGAATTGGGTTTTGGACGATCTAATATTTGATTGAAGAACCATTGAAAATATATACATGAATATTGGTTGAACAGCAAGCAAAAAAAACAAAAATTAAAAAAAAAAAGAACCTAGATCAGTAGACAAAATAGAATAAAAAAACCAAATCAAAATCAATCTCCTTTATTCTCCTTCAAGATGGAGCGTGAAGATCTCAAACACCCATCTTGTAAAGTAAGAAATGAAAACGTGTTGTTACAAGAGGTTTGGTAAAATTGTCTGCCAGTTGATTGGTGGTAACGATAACACAAGGAGTAATTTCTTTGGACTCTACACGCTCACGAACACAGTAGCAATCCATTTTAACATGCTTTGTTCATTCATATTGTTGGCAATATGGCGAGTGACTTGATTATCAAAGTAAAGAGGAGTTGGTTCTGATTAAGGTGCTTCTAAATCAGAGAGCATCCAACAAAGCCATAAGCTTCACTAACTGTCATTGCCATCAACATGTACTCAGCTTTATCACTCAACTTTAGCAGAAGAGCGAGAAACAACAAATTGTTTCTTGGTTTTCTAGGATACAGGAGCACCTCCTAAAGTAATAAAATAACCAGTTCTTGACTTTCTGGAAAAAGGACAACCAAGACAATCTAAATCACAATATGCTATAAGTTTTAAATTTCCCTTTGCTGGGAGAAAAATTCCTTGTCTTGGTGTAGTTTTAAGATACTGTAAAATACGCATTGCATCATCCCAGTGAGGCTTTCATGGAGAAGAGACGAACTAGCTTAGCATATTTACGTAAAGAATGATATCTGGACGGTTAACTTGTAAGTAAAGCAACCTTCCAACAAGACGTCTATATTGTCCAAGATCTACAACTAGAGCATCTTCAATAGCATCTAGATGGATGTTTTGATCTATGGGAAACTGGCTAGGTCTGTAGCCTTGTAGACCATTGTCGTTTAAAATGTCTAACGTACACTTGTGTTGACTAAGTACAATGTCATTAGTGGTGCGTGATACTTCAATGTCGAGGAGATATTTTAAGGGACCAAGGTCCTAGATACTAAATTGATCGTCTAGATAGATCTTGATTTTTGCTATGTGGTGATTGTCATTCCCCAAAAGGGTGACATCATCTACATATATGAGAGTGGCAAGGTAAAGTTTGTCTTTTTCGAGGGTAAATAGAGAGTTGTAGCTTAGCATATTTACATAAAGAATGATATCTGGACGGTTAACTTGTAAGTAAAGCAACCTTCCAACAAGACGTCTATATTGTCCAAGATCTACAACTAGAGCATCTTCAGTAGCATCTAGATGGATGTTTTGATCTATGGGAAACTGGCTAGGTCTGTAGCCTTGTAGACCATTGTCGTTTAAAATGTCTAACATACACTTGTGTTGACTAAGTACAATGTCATCAGTGGTACGTGATACTTAAATGTCGAGGAGATATTTTAAGGGACCAAGGTCCAAGATACTAAATTGATCGTCTAGATACATCTTGATTTTTGCTATGTGGTGATTTTCATTCCCCAAAAGGGTGACATCGTTTACATATATGAGAGTTGCAAGGTAAAGTTTGTCTTTTTCGAGGGTAGATACTAAATTGATCCTCTAGATACATCTTGATTTTTGCTATGTGGTGATTGTCATTCCCGAAAAGGGTGACATCATCTACATATATGAGAGTTGCAAGGTAAAGTTTGTCTTTTTCGAGGGTAAATAGAGAGTTGTCAGCATTGGAGTGTCAGAAACCAATCTTTTGATGTGCCTCAGTGAATTTGTTGTACCAATTTCTTGAAGCTTGTCGTAATCTATATAATGACTTTGTGAGACGATAAACACGGGTATCGTTCTCCTTTAAAAAGCCTTGGGGTATTTTCATGTACATTTACTATTGAAGATCACTATGTAAAAATGTGTTGTTTACATCTAATTGATGGATGGAACAATTTTTCTGAACAACAACAACCAACATGGTGCATAGGGTTACTAATTTTTCAACCGGGGAAAAGGTCTCATGGAAATCAACTCCTTCTATCTATGTGAAAACCTTTGCGAGAAGCCTCACTTTATATCTTTCTATTTCACTCGTCCTTTTGTATTTGATCTTCTACACCAACTTCGAATCAATGTCCTTCTTTCCAGGAGGTAACATCACTCGATTCCTCGTGTTGATAGTTTCGAAAGAAATGATCTCCTTTTGCATGGCATGTCTCCAATGTGGATTTTTACCTTCTTGAAAAAAATTGTTTGCGCTCATTTTGAGTGGAGATGGCAATAAGATAAGATTTATGAGATTTAGTGAATTTTTATAAGACACAAAGTGAAAAAGAGGGTATACCATTGAGGTCACTTGGTTGGCACTAAAGGAAGGATGGTCTATCGATGCATGCAGATCAGTTTCACATTCATCAAGATGAAGAGGTCGTGTTTTAGTCCGTGCAAGTCGATTGGACGTGTCTATGGGTATTGGCAAGGTTGAACCACTAGCAGAGGTAGCAACGAGTTGCTCTGTGGTAGGTGCTTCTTCAAAGTTGGGCTCAAAAGAACCATCTTGATTTGTTGTTGCTCCTGTCGTGGGTTGTGGGTTGGATGTTATGGGTTCCAGAAGTGATTGACATATGAAAATTTCATTTTCCTTTTCATTGTGCTCTACTTCTTGGTATGTTTTATTAGTTTGATACGAAAAAGATCACTCAATGAATTTTACGTCCCTTGAAACTATGAACTTCTTTTTTTTGTAGATCATATACGTGATATCCTTTTTGACCTTGACGATATCTTTTGAAGACACAACCCCTCCCATTTTCATCAAACTTATCTTTTCATGCCTTATTGTCCTTTATATATGTCAAGCAGCCGAGAACACACCTATGATTATATTGTAGTTTTTTATTAGAAAGGATTTAAAAGGGGATCTTGTTGTCGGTTGTTCGTGAAGGTAACCTGTAGACGATGCAAGCAACAGTAAGGATACATTCTCCATAAAATTCTATAGGTAGACTAGATTCAAAACATAGCGCTCTTGCAATTTCTGAAAGATGCCTATGTTTTCTTTCAACACACCGTTTTATTGTGGAGGTATGTATACATGAGGTCTCTAAAATAATGCCATGATATTCACAAATTCTCCTTCATTTTCGTTGCGTATTCTCTTGATTCTTCCATTGAATTAGGTCAAAACCATGTTGTAAAAATTAACTAAGAATGAGCTTGTGTTGGACTTGGTTTTCATCAAGTAGACCTATGTGGTTATACTATAATCATCAACTATTGTAAGAAAATATCAAGCTCCTATCATTGAAGGTACCTAATACCCACCCCATATATCACGGTGAATTAACTCAAAACATGAAGTGGTTGTAATATCCCAAAAATCAAGGTGAAAATTTCATTTTTCAAAACAACCCAAAACCTTAATTGTTTACAAAATATAGTTTCCAAAGTGTAAAATCACAAATCATAGTATCCCGATGATACTAGATAACTAACCTGCTGAATCCAGGCTAAAATCTTTCGCACAATGCCTGTGAACTGATCTTGCCTACAAACTAAAATAACCATCGAACACTAGAAACCCACCATATAAGGAAACGACCTCACATTACTCTACTAAAGATTCATGGCATGCAAATGGCATATAACATTTCTTGAAGATATAACCCAACATAAGCAGAGAAATAAACCAAATATATGCTTACCTAAACTGATGCAAGATTCCAACAACATAAAGACTAATATATATATATATATATATATATATATATATATATATATATATATATATATATATATATAGCTCGAAAGAAAAGAAAAAAAAATACATACCAGTAATGTCGCCTTTTGGAGTCCTGACCTCTCCTGTCTGACACTGCACGACTCAACTCCTTCCCGCTGAGTCTACTTCCCTACCCTCGCGTCCATTATTGATCGTTAAAGTAGTTGGCGCAGGCGCACTCACTACTCCTCCCCTCAACATTGCACAATCGGCCTTCTTGTGGCCCACCTGATCGTAGTGAAAACATGACGGGCTTGCCCCCTGAGGACAATCCCTGCAGACGTGACCAACCCTGCCATACTTGTAGCAACCCAAACCCTTGGAATGAAAAAATCAGTTATTTAGTTTCCCGCATTTTCTTCACTAACCTCGGCCCTATTGGCCCCTCAAACACTGATTAGAAGCTTTGGGTCTCTTCCCGGGACCCTCCACTGTATGCACTTGCTCTGATCCCCTCTTCCTGATAGGCTCCAAATCGATCTCCTTCTCTCGGGCTCTAGAAACCATATCATTCAGGGTCTCGCACCCTGAAATACTCACAAACTGTCTGGTGTCATCCCACAACATATCATGATACCTAACCTTCTTCATTTCCTCATTTTTTGTATACTGCGGTACCAATAAATCCCTCTCCCAGAACTTGGCAGTGATCTCTACCATAGTCTCAATAGTCTGGCAGAGATCTAGAAACTCTAGTACCAACTGCTGCACCTCAATCATAGTAGAAAAATCAGCTCGGAAGCTGGTCGATAAATCATCCTATGAGATAGCATCAACAACATCATCACCAAACTCACTACCGACCTCCTCCCACAAATCTCGTGCAATGTCCTTCAATAGGCAGGAAGCATATCTGACCTTCGCATCCTTGGGGTAGAAACTCGTCCTGAATGCATTAGCCATATCTGTTAACCACCTCCTATTGATAATGGGTTCCCTTTCCCCATGGAATGCAAGAGCTCCACAAGCACGAAACTCCAAGAAAGAAAGAGTGTAAGCTCCAATGACAGCCATAATCTCAGCATGGAATGCGCCCAAGAGCTGGCCCAAGGTATCCAAAATACTGCGAGAAATCTACGATGAAATGAGCTCCCATAACTGCTTGCTAATCAGCTCAGCACCTGCACCTGATTTGGAACCCGAACCAGAACAAGAATCAACTCCCGGAGTGCTCATCTCCAAACTGAAATACAACAAGCCAAAAATCAAAACATACCCAAGAATCCTCCTCCCATCAGCATCCTAGATTCTCCAAGACTCTCACTGATTTGAGTATGGATCTTGTGCTTTTAGTAGTACGGGCCCAATACTACTTTCCATATTTGTCCATACTTTACTCAGCAATCCTCCTGAATCCTCTAAGTCACTTCCTCAAACCAATGCACCAAAACTCACTAAACCACACCACTAAACCCACTGAAGCATATCCTATGCTTTCCTAGGTTCCCGACATCACCCAGTTCTCAATTGCTGAACGATTCCCGTTAATGTCAAGTAGCTACCTCATAAATATAGTCACATACAACAGATATCAGATAATCCTTCGAGTAAAAGACTCAATTCTAGAATGGTTGGACTCAAACTAGAGTTGCGCCATAAGGCCAAGTCCATCACTTTAGATTATCCAACATGTGCCACATGTGACTTAGGATATTCACTTTGTAGCTAACTCACATTGCTAAGAGTCTCACAAAGCACAAAGCAAGCAACATTCGGACAACAGAAAATATAACCATCATACTCTAATCAAGCCATTTTATTCACGCGACATGAGTCCATACTAGCATGCAATCCCAAAGCTCATATTATACAGCACATAAAAGGCATCTCTCCGATCATATAATACTAAGCAGATCCTTATCCCTAATCTATCATGCAATTCTCATAATCATAACATATATCATAATAAACGTGTATTGGTATTTTGGGAACCACCTACTCGAGCTTGGCTAATTGCACGCATCACACCCCTTTCTTTTATTAGAAACTCCTTTTTAATTAAATGTTTACTTTATAAAAAAATTCACCAAACCCTCAGTTTGAGTTCAGACACACCCGAGAGTATGTCCAAATCCCTCAAACCAAGGCTCTGATACCAACTTGTAACATCCAAAAAATCAAGTGTAAAAATTGCATTTTTATTAAAATCAGAACAACATTGTAATTTTATCAAAACATTTAAAATTATTTCAAATAAGACAATTATAAGAGTTCATTCCCAAAGATCACACATTAGGGAAAACACGGGTGTATGCATTGCGATCAAGCAGTGCCATTTTCTTTCGAAACGGAAGTAGTTGAAACCATAAACAACAAAGTGTAAGCACAAAGCTTAGTGAGTTCCCCAAATACCATATACCAGACATATCAAACAAGCCTTACATAACATACATAATCATGGGCCATACATATCACACATAAACATAATCAGTAAGAGTGATATATGCCAACCATAGTCTTGCCATTATGCCATGAGCCGCCTCGTGGTCTTCTTTGCCAGGCTAGGGCCACAACCTTGGGTCTTATAGTGAAGTTCCAGGAGCCACCACTTGGTCTTCCATGCAAGTATCACAAAGACAACTAGCATACAATCGACAACTACTTAACTAGCATCTGTTACAGACAAGTGCCAAGAGCTGCCTCCTCGTCTTCCATTCGAAATGCCAAGTGTCACCCCCAAGTCTTCCTACCATACATAAACCAGATGGGGCGGCATTGGTGCCTTTGATCCATTAATAGTGAGGAGACTCACCTCGAATGTAGAAGCTCACTAAAAGAATTCCCTAGTTGCTACCCTGATGACACCTCCGAACTATCAGATCAAAATGACACCAAATTAGCAATTGGAATCCATCCAAAGGCCCACCAAACATACTTGGGGTAAAATGAAAATTTTACCCATGACCCCAACATGAACCAAAACTAAAGCCGAAAACCAAAAAGATCCATAAAGGCCCAGTAATGGCCTAATTTTCCAAATCGGGCCAAATCCCATATGGTTCTTATTCTAATACCTTAATTTTCTTGATTACAAAATTGATTACCTCAAATACCCCCTTAGAATATCTTGATCAAAGGCTAAGGTCAAAACTCAAAGTCAACTGCCTGAGTTGACCCAACTTGCCGAGTTTTTCCTTCAAATCGTCGAGTTCATCTAACAATCTGTGAAGTCAGGAAAAGCGGAGCCAACTCGCCGATTTTATCCTAAAATCACCAAGTTCGCCTGAAACCCACCCATTAATATATTAAGGTTACATTATCGACTCCAGGGACTCCACAACTTAGATCTCGACCAATATGAGATCAAGAAGGGTAAAGTTGCCAACCCTACCCCTAGGAACCACCTTAAGGGGTCCAAACCCTAGCCCTAGATTTAAAAGAGTGAGTGCTTAACCATTAAGCACTTATTGTCGCAGACAATACCCCAAAAAAGCTTATCTGACCCCATAAGGCTAGATGCCCACATAAAGTTTCCATCTTTAAGCTTAAGCATGACCACAAGGAGATTAAAAGCTCAAAAAGGGCTAAATGAATGCATGAAATTGGCACCTTTATGCCAAAAGAGCTCATGTAGACTTTAGATCTGAATGGATAATCACTTGGGACTTCTACTTCCCCAACAACCACCCATCAATGGCTAAAAGCATAAAATCGTAACCCAAGAAGAGAGCTAAGAAAATCTTAAGCAAGGTTAGAGCTTTATACATAAAATGTGCTAGAAATAGAGCAACGAAACAAGATCTGAAAGCTCCTACTTGAACCACCACCTGGCAGCAAGCTTCTCTTCCTTCAATAAGCTTCAAACACACCAAAACAGACCCACAATGAGTTCACATTACTCAAGGAGGATCTAGGGTTTCAAGATTAGGGTTAGGGGCTATGGAGGCTGGGAATGAGGTCAACACCTAGAACTTAAAGTGTTTAAATTGGGTGTAAAACCCTAAAATTAGGGTTTCTCAAACAACGTCCAACTCGTCAAGTTTCCTTCACCAACTTGCCGAGTTAGTCCATAAAAATGCGTGTCCCAAAAGCCTCCAACACATCGAGTTGTCCACTATCAACACGACAAGTTTATCCATAGAAAAGGAGATTTATTCCATAATTGATCTTCTTAATTTCGGGTGTTACAAAAAGATCACAAAACAAAGGACCGACTCGTACCCAAGTCAAATAACACAAGAGTAAGCAAAGAGTTCATTAATAACATACCTATTAGAAGAATAAACATAAGCATACCATAAAAATAATTGACAAAAAAATAAATAGAAACTTACTAGTAACGATGCTTGGCGTTGCTCTGGCCTCTTCGATAGTGAGTTAAAAATCACAGCCCCAAGCCCTTGGGGGCTCCACCTTCCCTTGGTGCCATTGGTGATCCTCAAAGTAGCTGGCACCGTGGCCTGCATCGGCTTGGGGGCGAGCAATGGATCCTTTACCTTCATATGGCCAACCTGATCACAGTGGTAGCAAATCTTGGTACTTGAAGCTGGAGCCAGCAGGCAACAATCCCTCACATAGTGTCCCTCCGTGCCACATTTGTGACATCCAAAAATAAGCCGACAAGGACCCTCGTCAACCTTGTTGCACATTCGAGAAGTACGACCCCTCTAACTCCCAGACCTCAGATCAACGGTTTTAAACCTCTTCGCTGTAGGCCGCAACTTGACAATGGCCTGCCTCTATGCATTCGAGGTGTGATCCATAGCACTAGGTAGACATGAATTGACTAATGTATACCTTGATCACGTTCAAGTACTGATTCATTTGATCTTGCTAAGAAGCAGCACACTCATGGCAAAATATAGCTCTATTTATAAACATCTTGGTGATCTCCATCACCGACTCGATCCCCTACCCCAGGTCAAAATAATCCTGGGCCACCCTCTCCCACTCCGCGAATGGACCATATTGGGAGCGGAATATCTAAGAGAACGACTCCCATGATGCTGCAGCTTGCTTCTCTAGGGTGTATGAACTAGTAACTAGCCTCCACTAATCGTTCGCTCCAGACTGAAGAAGGTTCAGAGTTCACTTAACCTTATGGTCAGCTGGACAAGAGCAAGTGATGAATCATCCATTAACATCTGACAACCACCTTATTGCAATGATTGGATCCTGAACCTCGTTAAACACCAGGGGTTTCATATTGTTGATGTCCCGGTACTAAAAAGCCCTTCCAGCGCCAATCCTTGCAACAACAACAACTGGGGTGGCTGTAACAACAACAGTCTATGAAAGTGCAACATATCGGTCGTTGAATAACTCGATTATAGCAGTTTTGAAAGACCCAAAAAGCTCTAGTATTTTCCCTTGGATAATAGAAAAAACCTCCTCACAAATGATCTACCTAACCTGATCCTGAGTGAATCCTGGCCCCTCCTGGCCACCTGTTCAGGCTCCTGATCTGGATCAAGTCTCAAATCGCCTCGAAACCACCATACTTAAAATAAACAAGTGATATATCAGATGATACACATATCATACGATAGGAACCATTTCCAATAAAACCCTAGTGGTTATTACTTCCCTACTACGTGTACGAGTCTTGTGCTTCTAGTAGTACAGGCACATACTACCTTCTACACCTACCCGTATTTGTCTTAGAAGATCACCACAAAAACCCTAACTAGACTCACTTATACACTCGTACACCCTATTCTCACTTCCTAGAGAAAGGATAGACATTCCTCGACTGATCGATTGTCACCACATAACTCATCCATGAAACTTCCACTAACCCTGTAGCACTCGTTTATGCTAATCATATATAACACTGGATCCTATAGACAATCGAATACTTGATTCTACCCTAAGCCCACAACCAAACAAGGAATAGGAAATAAGGCTAAATCAAATATTCTCAGGATATAAAATCGTATTTATGTATAATTTTGATGCATACACTAATCAACTATAGTAATGATGTCAAGTTCATAAAAGGAAGAACACCAGACTATCATACATCACATAATCAGACAATTCTATCATGCAATTCCTAAAGATCCCTAGCCTATCACTAGCATGTTGTTCTACATAACTTAATAATAGTTAATTGTTTCATAACTTGGTATATACTTACTGTCTCCGACTGATCCTACATATCAGATCCTTCCATGGTTACTTTTGAAAACAAGTTTTAAACTCATTTTAAAACATTTGCAGATCCTTTGTTTGAGTCTGGACTCGCACAAATGCTTATCCAATTATCTAAAATCAGGGCTCTGATACCAACTTATAAAACCTCGAAAATCACAATAAATTTTAAGTTTTCAAAACACCCATAATCAGAAAATGTTTACAAATTCATTGTTTCTAAAGTGTTTATCAATATAAGAGTATCCCAAAATCGTAAGTCCATAAAACAAGAGGATGTGTATGGTCATGCTTTCACCTTACCGCGATCATCAGAAGTACCTAAAACAATAAACTAAAACCGTAAGCCAAAGCTTAGTGATTTCCCCCAAAGTACCACCATATAAAACATATCAATGAACAGGATGCAAACATGAGCCTTCAGGTTGATTGGATCGTCTCGTTGGGCCTAAAGTCTATCCAGACCGCCCCGAGTATCATGTACTTCAACATAAAGTAGGACCGCCTCAACCCAACCAACCATCATATATCGACATACACATAATAGATAGACATATAATCGGACAACGGAGAAACAAGCAGATCTACAAATCACTACCGCATGCTAACATCCTACAGGATACCGATCTCACAGATCTCTACAACATAATGACATACTATCGTGTAACATGATATCCAACCTAATGGACCAGCCTTGGTCCCTTTGACCCGTAAGTATTATCCCCTCCTAACCACAAGTATTACATTATCTGGACCAAAATGTAATAAATCTCCGTGAAAGGGGTTAAAAGTAAAAATACCTCAATATAAGATGTTACACTATTAAATCAAATCCAGATTCAAAGCATAATTAATTCATAATATGAATGCGAAAGGCATAAATTTGAATGAAATAAGTTCATATTTTATTAACCATTAAGCAAGACAATTAAACAAACCAATTTCAATAGAAAAATGTAACACAGTTGACATTTCAAACCTATTATTGAAAATTAAACACAAATCAAACAAAATCAGAGGGATAAGCTTAAGAACTTTCGGATGATGATTTTGTGCGATGTTAGATGAAGGAGGGTTGTATGCAGCAACAGCTGGTGTCGCTCATCTGGTGGTGAGTGACTGCCCTTTACTAAGGATTGCGTTGATTTTTTGATGAGTTTCGGCGTTGTGCAGTGCAGCGACACTAAGTTCCAGTGGATGGCGGTGGCTATGGAGTGTAACTTCAGGCGATTTATATGTAGTTCTTGTTAGTTGGTATAATGAATTCATGGTTTCTTAGTTAAAACTCAAGAAAAACTGGAGAGAAAATCAGAATAGAGAGAAGAGAGATGTAAGCTGAGTTGGGAGTGGGACAAATGTCTTTTTAAGTGGAGACCAATAGTTAATTTTATTTATTTATTTTTTATATCTAATCTTGGTGGGACCCATTTTTAAGTGGGGGTCATGCACCCCTACTTATAATGAATTGAATCAGCAACTACAAATATTAGAAGGGTTTGTAAAAACTTTAAAGTAAGCTTATTTGTAGTACACATGATACTGTTGCGGTTCGAAGGTTGTGATGTGTCCAAATTATCTTAGATGTTTGTAATATCAAATGTTT
Organism: Lactuca serriola; assembly: GCF_051521515.1. Classification (NCBI taxonomy): domain Eukaryota; kingdom Viridiplantae; phylum Streptophyta; class Magnoliopsida; order Asterales; family Asteraceae; genus Lactuca; species Lactuca serriola. The sequence goes on along the minus strand of NC_136409.1, from coordinate 111,976,933 downwards.
GATTGTATTTTATTTTAAGGACTACGTTTGTAACAAAGATTAGATGTCGATGTCCTTATATTTTTTGTGTGCTTTCAGTTTTCCCTATAAATATGGGAAGGATACTTTTAGTGGTAGAGAGATTTTCCTGATTGTATTTGTATTCTCTTTCAACCTCTGGTATTCAACTGATCAAGCAGTATAACGTGCCAAATATATTATATTTAGATATCTTGTTCTAAATCTTTTCATACTCTGATTTTGTTTGAGAACTCGATTCAATTTGAACTACATTTGGTATCAGAGAAAGATTCATACATACTAGATCATGTTCTGAATTATTGAAAAAGTTTTTGAATCTAGTTCTCATTTTAGATTTCAATTTTTAGCTCTTTTGCATCAGAAAATCATCTTAGATCTGATGTTGTGATTCAATTCTGCATTCTAATTACTAATTTGAGTGTTCGATTGGTGAATTACAAGTATTTTAGTTGTTTGATCTTATTCAAATTCAGGCTTTTCTCAAAAGCTCTTTGTACATCAATGGAGAACTTCAACATGAACACAATGATGTCTTACTCTCATCTCCTAAGTATTATGATTAGTGGGCAGATAGAATGGAGGATAACTTGAATGTAATCGATGAAGACTTATGGAAATGTATTCTCGGTGAAGTTCATCCACCTTCTGTTGTTTAGAGTATTGGAACTTCTTCCAATAATCAAAAGGTCCAAGAGCTCGCTGAAAATTTGTTCAAGAATGAGAAGAAATGCATGAGAGAACTCAGAGGTGCTTTGCCTCCTGTTGTTTACAATTACGTTCGTAGTTCTAAATCTGCAAAAGAAATCTGGAATACTCTGAAGGAAAAGTTTCAAGGGAATGAAAGACAAAAATCAATTCAATGAAAATTTGTCTGGTTGAATTAAGGGAATTCAAATAAAAATATGGTGAATCTATTGAATTGTACTATGATCGTCTTAATGAACTAATCTACAAGTGCAACCGATATGGTATCACCTGGTCCAAAATGGAGGTTAATCTCACATTTGTTATAGGGCTTCGCAAGGAATGGTGAAACGTCATTTTAATGCTGAAGACTCAACAAAGTTAATGAAATTGGTGAAGAAGCGAAGATAAGTCTTGGTGGACCACTTGCATTGGTTTCAGAAGTTAGTGAAAAAGAAGCTAATGAAAACGAAGATTCTGATGATGAGTGATTAATTGTAAATTCAGATGATAAGGTTGTCGCATTTTACTCTAACAATCGACTAAAGAAATTCTTTAAAAAGTCATTCAATGCAAGGTCTAAATTTGGTGAGATGAAGGAAAATGTTGTTGGGAAAGCTAGAGGTGATGAGAAGAAGGTAGAAAAGAAAGAAGTTCGAGTTGACAAAGAGAAGAAAGAGAAAAATCTTAAAGGCGATGTTGGATTCGACTGCCACTATTGCAATGGGGCGAATCATATGGCAATTGATTGTATGCTTTGTAAGCGTGATGAGAAAAAGAACAAGGTGAAAGATGAAGCTTATTAGGTGGAAATTCTGGAAGAGGTTTGTGCTAAAGCTAAGGGTTTGTCATTGGTGGCCAAGGGTGTAGATGACGAAGATGGATCTTATCAAATTTGGTCGTCAGATTCAGATGATGAAGAGATGAGAGATCCTACACATGGAGCAATGTATGTTGTGTATGAGGAAGGAGAGAAGATAAGCAGGAAGTTCTTTGTGTCAACATCTTCGGATAAATCGCCAATGACTTCTCAGGTACGTTCTTTTTTTCAATCTTTTAATATTCCATTAAGTGCATATTATACAATTCTTTCTAAGTTTGATGCAGCCATTACTTATGTTAATGATCTAGTTATTTCTACTAGTAATGAGGCTAAAACATCTAGTACTCAGATACTAGAAACCCAAAGGATGTTGGAGGTGAAGAAGGCTAAAATAGGTCATCTAGAGTTGCAAATAACGAATATCATGGTTGATAGAGATAGTTTGAATACAAATAATAGGATTTTATTAAAACAAAGGAGTATTTAATATAATTCTGCTAAAAGACTCTATTGTAAATTGAATGAAGTACATCAATCTAGTGACATAAGTAAAGAACAACATAGAAAGCTTCTACCATTCTTATCTTTCGAAAGGGAAAAAGTAGATACAGTTACTTATGATTTTGAAATGACTATTTCTGACTTTGATAAACTTCCCGATAATAGATATCCTTATGGAATAGTGAAAATTGACGAACATCTAGATGCTAATGATCTTGTTGATATAGTTAATAATACTTTGATTGTAAATGAGCAAATCAAGATTTTTGAAAATGATTGAGAAATCGACTTCTAACTCTCAAAACAACTTTGCTGGTATCGAAGATGATAATATCAGTGAATTGAAGCAGAGGAAGTTGTTGACTGTTCTCTGTTATCTGTCATTAATGTCAAAACATTAGCTAAGGGTAAAGAAAAATGTCATGATCCGAATATTAAAGTTGACAAAGACCAACCCTCAACTTCGGAGGTTTTTGACCCTGACCATGTGACTGTCGAAGATAGTCAACTGATAGTGACGTTGATGATGATGTTTCAAGGGGAACAACTGATCCAAATGATTCGAAAGAAACAAAAACTCCTTGAGTAGTTGAAGATCAGGTGTATGAAGAAACAAATAAATTTTGACAAAATCATGAAAGAAAGTTGTTTACATTATCTTGAACCTAATTCTGTGGTCTATCCAAACTTCACGTGTTTAGATAATGTTGTCTTTCCAAACCAATTTTTTTTACCAAGGGTAATGGTGAAAGTTTGAAACCAGAAATAAACAAATTGGTTGAAGAGGACAATACGAAAGCTTCGACGGAAGGATTTTTCATAAATCAAAGCACCATTGAAAACAACCTTACCAAAAATGCATACGCTTTTCAAAGACAAAAACTAAGCCGAACATTGGTGGTTAAAACTGAGATGTCAAAGGTTGAAAAACAAACAAACATTAATGTTTCTGAAAAACAAATTGAAAAAGTTCAAAGTCAAAAAGAAAATAATCAAAAGATTTCACAAGAAAATGAGATTTTAATGAATAAGGCACAAAATAAGGCTTATTGGAAGAATTATGTGCCTAAAAAGCAACAACATAACTTTTCTTCGAAAAATCTTGAAAGGAAAAAGTTTGAATTTGTTAAGACAAAATCACAAAATCTACTTTTTGGTGAAGAGAAAACAATGTCAAAACCTTCAAAATCTCAAAACGATTTTTCTAAAGACAAGACACATATTTCGAAACCAAACAAAAAGGCTAATTATCAAACTTCTTATCATGGAAATTATGTGAAAAGTCAACAAAAAGGTTTTGTTAAGAATTCTAAAAATCAAAGGTTTTCACAAAATAATTTTCAGAGAAGTGATTTTTCGATCAAATGAACAAAAGAGTTATCTTCGTGTTCCTTATCAAAAACAATTTTCAAATTAAAAAATAGTTTTTCTAAAGAATAACGTTGGTTATCAAAGCCAATTTCAGAATCATTATAATCTTAAAGTTTTGATAAGAAATCCAACAAGACAATTTGAGAAATTCAAATTTCAAGGGAGGAGAAATGAATATTTCAAGCCTGATCAACCTCATTTTCCAAAACCACCTTCGAAACAAACAACAAAAGCTTCATTTCTAAAAGGAAAAACATATGTGCACAATATCAATCATTGGTTGGAAGGAAAGGGGAAGCATTTTCAATTTGGTAAGTTTTCTAAGAACAAATCAAGGATGCATATGAGAAATATTTGAATGAATCGTCAAATGGAAGTTCTTCTTCAAAAGAATCACATCCTTCTATTAAAAAATGGAGAGAAATTTCAAAAGAAAAAGTCAGTAAGGAAGAACCTAAGAAGAATGATGTGCATGTTGATGTTGACTTTAAATCTTCGAATGGTTACATTTCAATACCGTTACCTAATGATGTGGACTTAATTGATAGTACCAAAAGAAAAGTTCGAAAGTGGATAATTGGATTTTCTATACTTCAAGATTTTTATTCTAATAATGCAGGACCAAAAATGTCCTTGGGGACCTAAATTCTTTAATTGATTGTAGGTTTTGTGTGACGAGCAATATGATGACAAATGGTATATCGACAGTGGTTGCTCTCGTCACATGACTGAGAAAAAGAAAAACCTAAGAGATTTTTAGATTCTGGAAAATGTTGGTGTTGTGAAATTTGGAAATCATAACAAGTGTCAAGTCAAAGGTTATGGTAAGGTGACCAATGGGATGTTCGCAGTTAAAAAAGTTGCTTATGCCGAAGGTCTTCAACACAATTTGATCAGTATTTCCCAACTTGTTGTGGGCACTGGCAATCAAGTTGTTTTTAATGAAGAAGGAAGTGTCATATCCAACATCAAAAAAAGAAGTTCTTCCTAAATCAAATAGAAAATGAGATATGTTTACACTTGACATCAAACCTTTTGTTGGTGTTCCTTCTGTTTGTCTTCTTTCGAAGGCTTCCTCTAATGTAAGTTGGTTGTGGCATCAAAGATTATCACATTTGAATTTTAAAAATCTGAACAAATTAGTAGTAAAAGATCTTGTTCGAGGTTTGCATGTTTTAAAATTTGATAATGATTCTCTTTGTGCAGCTTGCAAACAAGGAAAACAACATAGAAAAGGTCATCCAATTGTGATAGATTCAAAGATCGTCGAAACCTTGGAATTTCTTCAGATTGACCTTTATGGTCCTTCGATCATTGAAACAGTCAGCAAAAAGAGATATATTATGGTTATTATTGATGATTTTTCTAGGTTTACCTTGGTATACCTTCTTTGTTTGAAATCATAAACAACCTAAGTGGTGATCTAATTTATCAAACATATAAAATTAAGTTTGAAGAAAAAGGTTCGCAAAATTAAGTGTGATAACGGATCTGAGTTCAAGAACAAGGTTCTCGATTCATTTTTGGCTGATAAAGAAATTTTGCACAACTTCTCTTCTCCTTACACACCTCAACAAAATGGTGTTGTCAAACGGAGAAATCGTTCACTCTGTGAAGCAGCAAGAACAATGTTGTCTTACGCAAATCTTCCATAATATCTATGGGTTGAAGCTGTTTCAACTGCTTGCTTTACTCAAAATTGGTATTTTATTCATAGAAGATTCGATATCACTCCTTATGAAATAATTAACAATAGGAAAGCGAATGTAAAATTTTTCCATGTGTTTTGTTTCAGGTGCTTCATTATGAATCTTAAGGATAGTCTATTGAAATTTCAGTCTAAGGCTGATGAAGGAATATTCTTAGGATATTCTCATAATTTTGTGGCATACATGGTACTCAACAAGTGAACAAGGAAGTTCGAAGAAACCTTTAATCTCACATTAGATGATCACTATGTCAAAAGTAGGGATGAGCAAAAGGACCAAACCGGCCCGAACCGAACACTACCTGGGAACCGGCCCGACGGTTCTACTAGTTCTGGTTCTACCGGTTCTCGGTTCCTACTGGTTCTTGTCATGTGTCTTCAAATGTTGGAACCGGTCCTCGAAAAATAGCATCATACGGTTCCGGTTTTTGCCGGTTCTACCGGTTTCGGTTCCTACCGATTCCTGGTTCCAAAAATCAACAAAAATAACGTCCCGAGCCCGACGCGACCGGTTCCATCGGGTTCCGGTTCCGGTACCAGTTCTATCCAGTTCCCCGGTCCATATGCTCATCCCTAGTCAAAAGTGTTGAAAAATATTTTCACCAAAAACTAATCATTAATGAATTAAATTATGAATCTGAAATTGTTAATTCATTAGATTTTGATTATGATTTAATCTTTGGTGCTCCTGATAGGGAAATTGATGTTGAAATCCATGCTGCAGATAATCATGTAACACTCTAAAAATTCAAGCCAATTTAAAATTTTCAAAAACAACTCATATTCATTAATTCATTGCAAAAAGGTTTTCAATATAATTATTATCAAAGTCTTCCCAGAACCATATCATAAAACATAAACATGAGGAGCGGTACGATCACGCCTTCGCCTTGCCACGGTCTCCTGAAGTACCTTAAAAAAAACATTAAACCACAACTGTAAGCCTGAAAGCTTAGTGAGATACCCCCAAAATACCAACCATATATACCATACACGTAACATATCATACAGAACAGAAACAGAACAACATGCACTGGGTCCACAACTTTGCAAGCTAAACTACCCCATGGGCCCTCAGTACGAGTCTGGAATGCCTACCAGGCCCTCAGCTCGTATCTGGAATGCCATCGAGTCCTTAGTACGAGTCTGGAATGCCTGTCGGGCCCTCAGCTTGTATCTGGAATGCTCACGAGTCCTCAATATGAGTCTGGAATGCCTACCGGGCCCTTAGCTCATATCTGGAATACTCCCGAGTCCTCAGTATGAGTCTGGAATGCCTTTCGGGCCCTCAGCTCATATTTGGAATACTCCTGAGTCCTCAGTATGAGTCTGGAATGCCTTCCGGACCCTCAGCTCATATCTGGAATACTCCCGGGTCCTTAGTATGAGTCTGGAATACCTTCCGGGCCCTCAGCTCATATCTGGAATACTCTAGGGTTTGTTGGCTACCGCACGGAGCAGTACAACCTCAACCCATCCCACATAACATGTCGACATGTAACAGATGAATGCACATACAGGTAATCAATCAGTATCACAAGCAGTCCTACAGATCTACCCGATTAGCATATCAACTGGCATACATTACTAATGTTGGATAAGGTGTCTAAGTCCATAACTATTTCTGGTAAGTACTTGACCCAACCCGGCATGGTCCATTTGGGTTGCATGACACCATGCAATTGGATAGACTAAATGAGAGAAATAACACTTGGGGATTATTAATATATCATAAGTTCTAATATATTAATAATATTATTTGATTAGTTTGATCAAGAATTAATTTAGAATTAATTAAGTGATCAAAAAAATAACTAATTAAATATATGGGTTGATTATGTAAATCATCCATATCTTGTATAGTGGACTAAGAGGCTCCATGGATTATCAAGTTGGGTTCCACCCATAGGATGCTCCATAGGAGTTACAAACGCATGGGTCATGGAAATAAAGAGTCATGACACATTAGGGTTTACATGGTGTAACCCTAGATGTGTCAACACTATATATGAGTCCCATTCTCCACCAAAATCGGATACACATATGAAACAAGAGGGCTAGGCCGATTTTAAGAAGTGTGTGTTCTCTCAAAATTCTTTCCAAGAGCATTTAGTGTTGTGTGAAGCATTTGAGGCATCACACTTGGGGTGCTAGGCTCACAAGGTTTCAAGGAACACTTTCAACAACAAGGTATGTAGTTCTATCTTTTATACAAAGAAAAATTGTACCCCATGTATGCTAGATAAGTTCATAACCTTGGAAAAACAACTTTGCATGATAATTAGACAAACATAGATCCAAGGTTATTAGGGTTGTACCCCATGTATGCTAGATAGGTTCATAACCTTGGAAAAACAACTTTGCATGATAATTAGACAAACATAGATCCAAGGTTATTAGGGTTGCATGTACACTTAGGAAGTGTTAGAATGCTCAAAACCCATCAGTGGTATCAGAGCAAGGTTTGCTTGTTTGATTTTTGTGCAAACTGCTTGAAAAAAATCGAGTTTTCTGCTTTCTGCCCGTATGAACTCGCCGAGTCCATGGGGGGACTCGATGAGTCCATGACCAAATGCAAGCTACTCGTCGAGTCTATTCTTGCACTCGACGTAGAGGCTGCACTTTTCAGAATTTCGATTTTTGTTGCTGGAAATGGACTAGGAACATTAACCTAAACTGTTTTGGTACTTGAAAACTTGTTTTAGATGGTGTAATGTTGTTGCTAATCCATTTACAACAACAAGTTATCAAAGTTACAAAGTTTTAAGTGTTAATTTTTGATTCATGAAAGTGTTCATATTCATGTTCTCATCTTATGATGTTTAGATGATCATAAGAATTGTTTGTAACCTATGTGGTAGATTAATTGTTGATCATTATGTGTTTTAATGGAGTCCATAACTTGTCCTCAAGTTATGGAAAAACCAAAAGTCACTTTTCTTTTAAAACCATTAAAAGAACACATGGGTTATAAAATGAAGAGTCTTCATTTTTAATACCCTAATTAACTCATAAGTTACAAGAAATGAAAAGTTTTGAAAGTTTACAAAACTTGCCCTCAAGTTTTGCAACAAGTAAAGTCATGTTAACACTTTAGTTCCAATCCTTAGAATTTTAAAAGTTAAAATTCAACCCATATAGTTATAATATTATAAGTTAATAATAATATTATGTGTATAAGATTAAAGTCGTCTTACCGCTAGTATGCCTCATTCACGAAGCTAGTCTATAAGGTTGTTGCCTATAAAATGGCAACTTAATGGGTGTCCACTCTCACCCACCACTTGCTTGACTGGTGGAGGGTCGTTAGCCGAACGGGTAGGACAAGGAATTATAAATTCTCATTAAAATTATGATGAATATTATAAAGTAACTAAACGCTTTTATTAAATTCCCAATCTTAGTAACTTTAGGAAAAATGTGAATAAGGTGCTAATCCATGAAATTACACTTTACACTTTGTTTAAGTCGTTAGTGGAGCATGTGTGGTTAACCAACACACTAACTTAGACTTAACAAGGTAGGTAAAGGGTGACTTAAGGTTTATCATAGTATCGGTGGAGCGTGTGTGGTTTACCGGCGCATCGATTGAGTGATAAAATTTAAGGGTACCAAGTGATTTGCATGGTTACTTCACACCTCGTTTTGTGATCCTCGGTATCCCAGTCACAAAACTTGGTGGGCACACTCGAGATTGAAACATGCCTTTGAAAAGTTAATTGAATCTCAAAAGAATCTAGGAATTTCTAAGAACCAATAAAAAACCTAATATTTAATATTTCGGTTTTCGTGGTGGAAATTGGTGAATCGTCATTCACTTACCTTTCAAATATGTTATAGCTTGGATTACGACATACCTCTTCCAAGTTATAATATATTGTGATTGGATCCTAGCCTTAATATTACATTTGGGTGTTTTATTAAGGACTCTCTTAATATCTAAACTAATCTTGTCCTCTTCCTTCAGATGTCTTCAAACAATGCTGATTCTGGCTCTAATCCTAATGGCTACTTTACCCTTATGAACTTGTATGGGAAAGTCACTTTTGATGGATCCAACTTCAATGAATGGATCAGAAACATCAGGATGATTACCCACTACGAGGACAAAGAATATGTCCTCGACAAGGAGCTTAAGGATATTGATGAGACCACTGCAAGTCCCCAGGAGATCGCTGACTTTCAGGCACATGAAAGGGATGCTACCAAAGTGGCATGCATCATGATGGCCACGATGACAACGGAAATCCAAAAGTCCTATGAGGACTTCTACCCTTTTGAAATGCACCAAGATCTGATGGAAAGATACCATCAAAGTGCACGACAAGAGAGGTATGAAATCATCCGCTCCATGATAACAACCATGATGAAGGACGGGGAATCCGTCACGAGCCACATGCAGAAAATGCAAAGATATGTGAATCGGTTGCTGAAGCTTAATGTGAACTTCCCTTAGGAGCTTGCAATAGATATCATTTTGCAATCCTTACCATCGTGTTATGATCAATTCCGCATGACATATCACATGAATAAGGAAGAAGTCACACTCAGCAAACTTCAGGGTCTTCTCAAGACCGCAGAAACAGGTCTTAAGGGGAAGTCGGTTGTTAACACTCCTACTCCAAACTCCGCTCCGGTTTTGGAAATCGGGAAAAGTCGAGGGAAGAAGAGAAAGAGCTCTTCGAAGGGTACCAAGGCTAGGACCCTTGATGACTCTTCTTCAAGTGGAACCAAGAAAGGTTTCGTCACTCCTTCTTTTGACCCAAAAGAAGCTGAATGCTTCTATTGCCATGAAAAATCAGATTGGAAGCGAAACTACCCAAAATACTAGCAAGATGTGAAGGATGGGAAAGTTAAACCTAACCATGCAGGTATTTACACTATCTTATCTAATAACTCACCCCATTCTAACTCTTGGGTCCTTGATACCGGTTGTGGTATTCATATTTGTTCTGATTTGCAGGGACTAAGAAGAAGTGAGAATGTGGAGCAAGGAAGAATAAACTTAATCATGGGGAATAGGAAATCTTTACCTGTCACCAAGATTGGAGTTTATACTTTATCGCTAAGTAGTGGGTTTAGTTTAGATTTGAATAAGTGTTGTTATTCGCCAAGAATGGCAAGAAATATTATTTCCCTTCATGCATTGTATAAACAAGGTTTCACCTTTTCATTTGATAATGAAGTTGGTTTGATTAATGCTTTCTTTAATAATGTTCATTATTTTAAAGCATTACCTTGTGATGACGTGTATGAAACAGTATCTGTGGTTGATAACTTAGGAAATAATGTATTGTGTATTGATTCTATTAATAATAACTTGGCTAAAGCATCATTATGGCATTGTCGTTTTGGACATATAAGCAAGAAACACATAGGCCAACTCTAAAAGGATGGAGTCTTGGAGTCATTTGACCTAAAGTTAGATGATAGTTGCGAATCATGCTTACTTGGAAAAATGACAAAGTCACCCTTCACAGGTTCTTGTGAGAGGGGTGAAGGTTTGTTGGAATTTGTACACACGGATGTGTGTGGGCCATTCAAACATGCCACAAGGGATGCTAATCGTTATTATTTGACTTTTACTGATGATTACAGTAGATATGGATATGTCTACTTAATCAAGCATAAGTCAGAGACTTTCGAAAAGTTTAAGGAATTTAAACAGGAAGTCAAGAATCAATTGGGCAGGAACATTAAGATGCTTCGATCCGATCGAGGTGGTGAGTATCTTAGTTCAGAGTTCCTTGACTATCTTAGGGAATGTGGGATTGTCTCACAATTGATACCTCCAAGGACACCGCAGTTGAATGGTGTGGCTGAGAGGCGTAATCAAACCTTGTTGGATATGGTTCGTTCCATGATGAGTCGAGCTTCGCTACCAATCTCATTCTGGGGGTTTGTTGGAATTTGTACACATGGATGTGTGTGGGCCATTCAAACATGCAACAAGGGATGCTAATCGTTATTATTTGACTTTTACTATTGATTACAGTAGATATGGATATGTCTACTTAATCAAGCATAAGTCAGAGACTTTCGAAAAGTTTAAGGAATTTAAACAGGAAGTCGAGAATCAATTGGGCAGGAACATTAAGATGCTTCGATCCGATCGAGGTGGTGAGTATCTTAGTTCAGAGTTCCTTGACTATCTTAGGGAATGTGGGATTGTCTCACAATTGAAACCTCCCAGGACACCGCAGTTGAATGGTGTGGCTGAGAGGCGTAATCAAACCTTGTTGGATATGGTTCGTTCCATGATGAGTCGAGCTTCGCTACCAATCTCATTCTGGGGGTATGCCTTAGAGACTGCCGCCCATATCCTTAATCTAGTCCCTACAAAGAAAGTTGCCAAAACTCCTCATGTGATGTGGACTGGTAAAGTACCCAAACTATACCACATAAAGATTTGGGGTTGCGAGGCTTTCGTGAGACACGAGACTCATGATAAGCTCGAACCCCAAAGCGAGAGGTGTATTTTCATCGGCTACCCACAAAGATCCTTTGGTTACCTCTTCTACAGACCTAGTGATAATGTGGTCTTTGTAGCAAGAAGAGGAGTCTTTCGAGAGAGAGAGTTCATAAGCCAAGGAAACAGTGGGAGGCAAATTGACCTTGAAGAACTTCAAGAGTCAAGCGATGAAGGAACTTCAAACCCTTGCCCTCAACTTGAGGAGGAAACTCCTGTTGAGCCAATTGACGAGTATGTTCCTCTGAGACGTTCCACGAGAGTTAGGAATGCACCTGAGCATTACTATGGATTCCATATTACTACATAAGGTGATATACTTATCAGTGATGAGACACTGATAGGTCTGGATGAACCTAACAGCTACGCGGAAGCCATGGCAGGCCCTGAGTCAGCCAAGTGGAAAGAGGAAATGGACAGCGAGATACAGTCCATGTATGTCAATCAAGTTTGGAACTTGGTTGAGAATGTACTAGGTCATAAGACAGTAGAGTGCAAATGGATCTTCAAGAAGAAGACCGACATGGATGGTAATGTACACACTTATAAGGCTCGACTGGGTGCAAAGGGCTTCTCTCAAACTCCTGGAGTCGATTATGATGCGAATTTTTCTCCAGTAGCCAAGATTAAGTCTATTAGGGTTCTATTAGCCATAGCTGCATTTCATGACTATGAAATATGGCAAATGGATGTCAAAACCGCTTTCCTTAATGGAAAGTTGGCTGAGGATGTCTACATGAGTCATCCAGAGGGTTTTGTCAATACAGAGTACCCTAATAGAGTGTGTAAGCTTGAAAAATCCATTTATGGGTTAAAGCAAGCACCTCGCAGATGGAATCTTTGCTTTGATGAGAAAGTCAAGGAATTTGGCTTTTCTAGAAGTAAAAATAAATCTTGTGTATATGTCAAGGCTAGTAGGAGTATAGTTAGCTTTTTGGTATTGTATGTGGATGACATACTACTCATAGGAAATGACATCCCAACTCTGCAGGAAGTTAAGTCCAGGCTTGGGAAGTGTTTCTCTATGAAGGACCTAGGAGAAGCTGCCTATATTCTAGGGATAAGGATCTTGAGAGACCGGAGTAAAAGACTAATTGGACTTAGTCAGAGTACCTACTTGGATAAGGTGCTAAAGAGATTCAGCATGCAGGACTCCAAGAAAGGAGAGTTACCCATCCAGAGTAATGCCAGATTGAGTATGACACAAAGCCCTAGTACTAAGGCTGAGGTAGCAGAAATGAGTCGAATACCTTATGCTTCGGCTGTAGGATCGATCATGTATGCTATGACGTGTACTCGACCTGATGTAGCCTTTGCCTTGAGCATGGTTAGCAGGTATCAGGGGAACCCTGCCAAGGCACACTGGACTGCGGTAAAGAATATCCTCAAGTACCTACGAAGGACTAAGGACTGGGTCCTTACCCTCGGTGGGAGTGATGACTTGAGCGTTGTAGGGTATAGTGATGCTAGCTTTCAGACTGATAGGGATAATTTCCGCTCTCAGTCAGGCTGGGTCTTTACTCTAAATCGAGGAGCAATTTCTTGGAAGAGTTCCAAGCAAGAGACAGTGGCTGATTCAACTTGTGAATCAGTGTATATTGCAGCTAGCGAGACAACAAAGGAGGCGATATGGCGGAAGAACTTCATTGGAGACCTTCGAGTTGTACCAGCTATTAAAGAGCTAGTGGAAATTTTCTGTGATAGTGAAAGTGTTGTTGCCTTAGCCAAGGAACCAAGGGATCACGGGAGATCTAGACACATCGACAAAAAATACCATTTTATCAAACATCGAATAGAAGAAGGACTCCTCGTGGAAAAGAGGGTATCATTGGATGAGAATCCAGCAGATCCCCTCACGAAGGGACTGACTCGGGTTAAGCATCTCCAGCATGCTCAGAGCATAGGGCTGCTCGATAATATTATATTTAGTAGTTAGATAACCTCGAAATTTGTAAAGTGTAATTGACATTAGATGATGAATAAAACGTGTTTTATTTATGAGTAAAGTGTTGCTATCTCTGGTCGATCGTTTACTATATTTCTATTGCATGTTTTGTCTTCCAGAATAATTATGTTTGGTATATCATATTATTCAAACCTCCACAGTCGGTCATATGTCGGAAGTAGGTTTGAATCAATACTGTCATGATTGGTTGCAGAGGTCTAAGGTGTTGGACGTGGCTACGACAATCATGAGTGCTCATAAGTTCTGAGCATTGGACTCAACCCACACTCACTGGAATCACTTCATGGAATTTATCTCGAGTGATCGTGAGACGGTAATATCATATAAGTCTTCAAACCTAGAGATATGATTTTTTACTTATGAGTTGGTTATGCATTGATTGTACGAAAATGCATTGGTAAATCGATGTTATAAAACGTGCTTTTGTGTATAATTCAATGAGTGGTAGAACAAACATATGAGTCGAAGTTTAATAGTTCCTTCTTGGATTAGAAGCTGATATATGGGCCCCTCGATTATTTTGTTTTGACCTATGTAACGGGCCCAGTCATAACTAAGTTGATGTGTTCAATTAAGTTCTTTGTCAAACAAATCAGGAATCGAGAAACAAACTGCTGCACAATAAATAAGACATTGTTCCATGTAATTGTCTGACTGATATCTAGAACAGAGGATTATATGATCACTTATCTTATATGGCGTATCAACATCTTCTCAGTTCCGAGAGACCTTGAAAGAGCTACGATTGCCGATCGGTTCCTGAAGTATTGCAGATATAGTTATTAGACTTATCCAAGTGGAAGACTGTTGGATAAGGTGTCTAAGTCCATAACTATTTCTGGTAAGTACTTGACCCGACCCGGCATGGTCCATTTGGGTTGCATGGCACCATGCAATTGGATAGAATAAATGAGAGAAATAACCCTTGGAGATTATTAATATATTATAAGTTCTAATATATTAATAATATTATTTGATTAGTTTGATCAAGAATTAATTAAGTGATCAAAAAGATAACTAATTAAATATATGGGTTGGTTATGTAAATCATCCATATCTTGTATAGTGGACTAAGAGGCTCCATGGATTATCGAGTTGGGTTCCACCCATAGGATGCTCCATGGATGCTCCATGGGAGTTACAAACCCATGGGTCATGGAAATGAAGACTCATGACACATTAGGGTTTACATGGTGTAACCCTAGATGTGTCAACACTATATAAGAGTCCCATTCTCCACCAAAATCGGATACACATATGAAAAAAGAGGGCTAGGCCAATTTTAAGAAGTGTGTGTTCTCTCAAATGTCTTTCCAAGAGCATTTGGTGTTGTGTGAAGCATTTTAGGCATCACACTTGGGGTGCTAGGCTCACAAGGTTTCAAGGAACACTTTCAACAACAAGGTATGTAGTTCTATCTTTTATACAAAGAAAAATTGTACCGCATGTATGCTAGATAGGTTCATAACCTTGGAAAAACAACTTTGCATGATAATTAGACAAACATAGATCCAAGGTTATTAGGGTTGCATGTACACTTACGAAGTGTTAGAATGCTCAAAACCCATTAGTGGTATCAGAGCCAGGTTTGCTTATTTGATTTTTGTGCAAACTGCTTGAAAAAATCGAGTTTTCTGCTTTCTGCCCGTATGAACTCGTCGAGTCCATGGGGGGACTCGACGAGTTCATGACCAAATGCAAGCTACTCGTCGAGTCTGTTCTTGCACTCGATGAGTAGAGGCTGCAGTTTTTAGAATTTCGATTTTTGTTGCTAGAATCGAACTAACTGAACTCAACATATGAATAACTACTAGGATATCAAATCCATTGGGCCGGCCTTTGTGCCTTAGATCCCTTAGTATAGTAAGGATAACTCACCTCGCAACTGCTGGCTGAAAAGATATGATCACGCTGCTCCAACCTCCAACACGAACTCCACCACTCCAATACCAAAAGACTGAACTCAATAAATACCAATAATTACCAAATTACCCCTGGAAGTCAACTGGTCAACTCTTGGTTAAAGTTAAAGTTCTCAGTCAAAGTCAAACTTCCTGACTGGCTTTACTCGTCGAATCAGCCCACTGACTCGTCAAAAGACTCGCCGAGTCCCACGAACTCTGAGTCACTTCCTGCTCAACTCACTGAGTCGTCCCTCGAGTCATCGATTTACAGCTCAACCAAAAAGGTTTGGATTCCACGACCAGACTCACCGTGTCCAAGAACAGACTCCCTAACTCCAAGGCAATCTTCAACAGACTCGCCGAGTTGTTCTTCCAACCCGTCGAGTTCCTGCCTATCTTCATCCAACTCGTCGAGTACACCCATGTGACTCACCGAGTACCTCTAGTTCTTAACCCATGCAGTGGCTTTTTAAGCCATTCTTGAGCTCCAATCCATAGATCTACCCTTCCACATGCTATTTCTCACGTAAAGTTGCAAACTTTACGTGAATCCAAAGAGATCTAAGCATAAAACACTCTTGGGCTAGGGTTTGGGACAAGAAGGCTTCACTAACAACTCTTGGGCATGAACTTTATCGCTTCCTAGACCATTACAATCCTAGATCTGATGTAGCAACCTCAGATCTTACACTAACTCTAGATGGACCTCATTTATGCTCCACAAACCCCACAATTGATAAATCTAGATGCAAAAAAGCTCAAGAACAGATCTCTTACCTCCAATGCAAGCTCCCACTGGAGAATGAACCAAATCTCTATAAAGCCCCTTGCTCCAAATCTTCTTTATCTTCAATTCCCCTCCAAGATTTCCTCCTCCAAGGCTCTAATTACTCACAAAGGGAAGCTCACACAAATCTAGGGCTTCTGGAACTCAAAGGGAAGGCAAAGAGGCTGGGAAAGAGGTGTTAGGCTCTTTATATAGAGCACAACCACGAAAATTAGGGTTCTCTCTACCCAGCACCAACTCGCCGAGTCACTCCTCCCGACTCGCCGAGTTGGTCATTTAACACATGACCAGATTTGTGACCCGAGTCGCCAAGTCTATCCATTAACTCGCCGAGTCGGTCTTCCATATTTACACTAAGCACCCTGAACTTTGCTCTTCTGAACTCAGGGTGTTACAAATCAAGTTCCTGAAGCATCAAAACATTCAGACGATTTCACCGCAATTCAACAAATGGCTGATTCTCACTCAACAACAAATTCTCCGACTAATAACGAAAGTCTGCTAGTTTTTCAAACTGATCAAGTGGAGGGGGAGCACTTGACTTTGAATTCTCATGTTGAGGGGGAGCATACTTTCGAGGGGGAGAATGTAAGAATGAATGCTGATGTTGTGGGGGAGAATCAAGAAGATAAATTTGTCGAGGGGGAGCAAAATGATACTCAAACAAATATTTCAAATAATCAAAATGAAAATTTTCATGATACAACTGATAATGTGTTAATTGCAGGTTTAGAAAATGATGAAACTTTCGAAGCTGCACCATTAGATTTTCATCGAGCATATCCTCCGATGGACAGATGGACTCGAAGTCATCCACATGAACAAATTCTTGGTGACCCACAAGCTGGAGTGTTAACAAGAGCTCAAATTCGTGCAAAGAATGATGTATTAAATAATCATCAGGAATTTTGTATGTTCAATGTTTTTATTTCGAAAATAGAACTGAAAACAGTCAAGATTGCAATGGAAGTTCCTGATTGGATTGTTTCTATGCAATCTAAGCTGGCTGAATTTGAAAGAAATAAAGTTTGGCATCTTGTGTTGGAATAGTGTCTAAGCTCGTAACTATATTTGGTATGTACTTGAGCCGGTTGTGCATGGTCCTTTTGGGTTGCCTTCACCAAAGCAACTTGACAAGGTAATTTAAGGAGAAAGAGAGAATATTATGGTTTATTAATATGTTATAAGAATAATATACTAAAGGAGAAATCATACTTATTTAATTAGTATTGGTCATAAAGTAATTAAGAATTAATTTGATGACTAAAAGAGATTAATTAAATAAAGGGGTATAAACTGTCAAATGTATGATAGTTAAGTTTTGGGCTAAGGAAACGTTATGGACTTAAGGGAGAACGAAATTATGATGGGGATCCATCATATTTTCGTCTAAGGCCTTATTCTAGAGGGTTCCTTGTGTTGCTTGGTGGTTAAGCTGTCCATTAGAGTTTAAACTGAAACCCTAATAGCCTGCAAGTATAAATAAGACCCCTAGGCTAAGGAAATCGGCTACACATGCTTCTAAGAGAACCCTAGGGCCGATTTCAACACCTCTCATCCTTCCTCATATTGCCTTCTTGCTTGTGGGGTTTGTGAACCATTAGAGGAGTTATAATTGTGACTTTAAGCTCAAGATCAAGAAGACTACAAGGATTTCAAGCTGCTTGAAAGAGGTAAAACACTTACATCTGTTTTCTTTATGATAATTTCGAATTATATATGATAGATCCAGGTTTGTAATTATTGGATTCAAAGCATGTACAATAGAGAAACCTAGATCCAAGCATTAGGGTTTGTATGAGCACATAGGATTGTTTCTTATGCATAAAACCCATCAATGGTATCAGAGCCTTGATTGGTTTCAATTGTATGTGATGCTTAACTGTTTTACTTGCTGAAAATCAAGTTTCTTGCCTCTACTTGACTCAACTCGACGAGTCAGTATCTGGACTCGGCGAGTTGGCCCCTACTCAGCGAGTTCGTGCGTCAGGCAGAGGATATTTCGGGATTTAGTTGCTGTCTTGTCTTGGATTTGATGCCTAAATCGTTTTTTGAAGTTAAAATCCGGATTTTACCTTAATTAAATGAGTATCCATGCCAAAACAATAGATAATTTCAAATCTTTTGAATATTGGTTGTTTATATGATAAATATGGATTATTGAAAATTATTTGGGAATTCTCTTATGACTAAAATGGGATTAGGTCAAATATAGATAATTATGAAATTAATTGTTTAATTTAAATTATTTGTTATTTGATCCCTTTAGTTTTGAAAAGGTTCAAAACTTGTCCTGAAGTTTTGAAATTTGAATTTTGTGATTAAGAGTTTAATTTTGAAGAATTTAAATTTCAAACCCTTAGAGTTTTACAAGTTTAAAATTCAACCCTATACTATTATATTATTACAAGCTTAATGAATATATATATATATATATATATATATATATATATATATATATATATATATATAACTAAAATGCTAGTCTTACCGTTGGCAGGCCTCACTCACGAAGCCGGTCTATAAGGTGGGTATAAGGTTGTTGCCTATAAAATGGTGCTTAATGGGTGTACACTCACACCCACCACTTGCTTGACTGGTGGAGGGTCGTTAGCCGAACGGGTAGGATAGGGCAATCCTCTCCTCATTAAAAGTATAATGTAAGATACAAAGTAACTACATGTTTTACAAATTCCCAATCTTTGTTACTTTAGGGTAAAATGTGAAAATGATGCTATTCCATGGAATTACACTTTGTACCCTTGTCAAACGTTAGTGGAGCGTGCGTGGTTAACCGGCACACTAATTTGGGATTGACATTGGTGGCGAAGTGTGACTCGATGTTTATCATAGATCGATGGAGCGTGTGTGGTTTACCGACACATTGATTAGGTGATAGAGACATTGAGTGCACCATGTTGATTAGCATGGTTATTCACAACTTGTTTGCGATCCTCGGTATCCCAGTCGCAAATTTGAAGTGGATATCGAGATTTAAACATGCCATTGAATAGTTCAATGAATCTCAAAGATCTAGGAGTTTTCAATACATTTAAAACTTAAATATTCTTTTTCGTTTTTCATGGTGAGAATTAGTGAATCGTCATTCACTTACCTTCAAATTATTTACATTTAGAGTACGACATCCCTTTCTAAGTTGTAAATAATGTTGTTGGGTCCTAGCCCTAATTTCTCATTTGGGTGTTTAATTAGGGACTCATTTCTAATCAAACATTGTTCGTTTTCCTTTTCAGGTGTCTGCAACCAACAACAACAACAACAACAACGCTTTTGGGTCATTCTCGTTGATGAACCTATGTCAAAAGGTGACATTTGATGGCTCAAACTTCAACGAGTGGATGAGGTATATTCGCATGATCACTCGCTACGAGGACAAAGAATATGTCCTAGATGAAAAGCTTGAGAAGATCATCCCCGGTGTTGCTACTCCTGAAGAGTTGGTTGCCTTTGAGGCCCACGAGAATGATGCTATGAAAGTTCATTGCATCATGCTGGACACCATGAACCTCGAATTCCAAAAGTCCTATGAGGACATGTATCCGTATGAAATGCATCAGGATTGTTGGACCAGTACCACCAAAGCACGACACAAGAGCGCTATGAGATCATTACTAACATGATCACCGCTAAGATGGGGAGTGGAGAATCCCTAACCTCTCATTTGTAGAAAATGCAGAGGTATGTTGATCATCTTCTCAAATTAATGTTAAGTTTGATGAGGATTTGGCTATCGACATAATCCTCCACCACTTGCCTTCCTGTTAAAACCAGTTCATAATGACCTACCACATGAACAAGGAGGAGGTCTCCTTGAGCAAGCTCCAAGGACTGCTGAGGACTGCTGAGAGCAACCTCAAAGACAAATCCGTTGCACCATCCCCTGCTGTGGTTGCTCCAATGTTGGCAATTAGCCAGGGAAAGGGTAAGAAGAGAAAGGCTCCCTGTAAGGGCCACCACAAGGGTAAGAACCAAGATGGTTCCTCTTCTAGCGGAACCAAAGCTGGTTCGGTCAAACCCTCTTCCGACCCCAATGAAACAGAGTGCTATTACTGCCACAAGAAGGGCCACTGGAAACGAAGCTGCCCTCAATATCTTCAATACATAAAGGATGGGAAGATTAAGCCCACCTTCGTAGGTATGTATTCTATCAAATCTAATAACTCATCATTTGCTACTTCATGGGTTCTTGATACAGGGTGTGGTTACCACATTTGTTCTGATTTGTAGGGCCTAAGAAGAAGTGGGGAGATGGAACATGGGAAGATGAAATTGATTATGGGAAACAGAAGATCGTCGCCTGTGACCAGAGTCGGAGTTTATTCTTTAGTGCTGAGTAATGGGTTAGGATTAGATTTGGAAAATTGCTGTTATTCGCCATATATGGCAAGAAACATTATTTCATTTCATGGATTGTTTAGACAAGGTCTAAGATATTCTTTTGATAGTAGTAATGGTTCTATTATTGTTTATTTGAATGGTGTCTTTATTTCAATGCATTACCTTGTAATGGGATTTATGAATCTGTGATGGTTGTTGATAATTTAGGAAATGATATATTGAATATTGATTTGTCTACTAGCCTAGACAAAGCATTCTTGTGGCATTGTCGCCTTGGCCATGTCAACAGGAAACACATAGCCCAAATCCAAAAGGATGGAGTGTTGGAGTCATTAGACCTTAGGGATGATGACACGTGTGAATCTTGTTTACTTGGGAAGATGACCAAGTCACCCTTTACCGGCACTTGTGAAAGGGGTGAGGGTCCATTGGAACTCATACACACCGATGTGTGTGGGCCCTTTAGATCCACCACAAGGGATGCTTGCCGCTTCTACTTGACTTTTACAGATGATTATAGCAGATATGGATATATCTACTTAATCAAGCAAAAGTCGGAAACCTTTGAAAAGTTCAAAGAGTTTAAGAATGAAGTAGAGAATCAACTGGGCAGGAAAATCAAGATGCTTCGGACAGACCGAGGAGGAGAGTACCTAAGTCTTAAGTTTCACGACTATCTAAAAGAATGCAGAATTGTTTCGCAATTGACTCCTCCGAGAACGCCACAATTGAATGGTGTGGCTGAGAAACGTAATCGAACCCTATTGGACATGGTTCGTTCTATGATGAGTCGGACTTCATTACCAATATCTTTCTGGGGGTATGCCTTAGAGACTGCCGCCCACATCCTTAACTTAGTTCCCACCAAGAAGGTTACCAAGACTCACGAGATGTGGACAGGGAAAGCTCCCTCGTTAGCACATATTAAAGTTTGGGGTTGCGAGGCTTTCGTAAGACGAGAGACTCACGACAAACGAGAACCTCATAGTGAGAAGTGTTATTTCATCGGCTATCCACATAAGTCTTTTGGCTATCTTATCTATAGACCGAATGACAATGTTGTCTTCATTGCTAGAAGAGGAGTTTTCCGAGAAAGGGTATTGATAAGCCAAGAAGACAGTGGGAGGCAAATTGATCTTGAAGAGATTCAAGAACAAAGCGATGAAGGAACCTCTAACACTGGCGCTCAACCCGAGGAGGAAACTCCTGTTGAACCCGTTGACGAGTCCTTACCTCTTAGACATTCTAATAGGGTGAGTGTTCAACCCTAGTTTTATGGTTTTCATATTACTACTAAAGGGGACACATTTATTAGTGATGAAACACTAATGAATTTGGACGAACCTAGCAGCTACAAAGAAGCCATGGCAGGCCCGGAGTCTGCTAAATGGAAAGAGGCGATGGACAGCAAGATTCAGTCCATGTACGACAACCAAGTTTGGAATTTGGTTGATAATGTACCAGGTCGCAAGACAGTCGGATGCAAATGGATCTCCAAGAAGAAGATAGACATGGATGGGAATGTGCACATTTATAAAGTCCGATTGGTTGCGAAGGGCTTTACTCAAACTCCCGGAGTTGACTATGATGAGACCTTCTCGCCAGTTGCATAGATAAAGTCTATTAGGGTAATGCTTGCAATAGTTGCGTTTCATGATTATGAAATCTGGTAGATGGATGTGAAATCCGCTTTCCTTAATGGGAAGTTGACTGAGGATGTGTATATGAATCAACCAGAGGGTTTTGTCGATGTGAAGCATCCAAATAGAGTGTGTAAGCTTGAGAAATCCATTTATGGGTTGAAACAAGCGTCTCGTAGATGGAATCTTTGTTTTGACGAGAAAATTAAAGAGTTTGGCTTTCTATGAAGCGAAGATGAATCTTGTGTATATGTCAAAGCCAGTGGGAGTATAGTGAGCTTCCTCGTATTGTATGTTGATGACATACTACTCATATGAAACGATGTCCCAACCTTGCAGGAGGTCAAGTCCTGGCTTGGGAAATGTTTCACTATGAAGGATCTCAAAGAGGCTGCTTATACTCTGGGGATAAGGATAGTAAGAAACAGGGAAAAGAGACTGATAGGACTCAGTCAGGATACATACTTGGATAAGATGCTAAAGCATTTTAGTATGGAAAATTCCAAGAAAGGGGAGTTGGCAATCCAAAGCAATACCAAGTGAGAGTTCTTCTACAGAGAGATTGGCCGAAATTTATGAGAGAGAAGTGGTAGCTCAACATGGAGTGACGACCTCGATAGTGTCAGATCGAGACATGCGCTTTACTTCCAGGTTTTGGAAGAAATTTTATGAGGAGTTGGGTACCCGGTTACATTTCAGTACCGCTTACCATCCATAGACAGATGGGCAGAGCGAGCGGACGATTCAGACGCTTGAGGACATGTTGTGAGCATGTGTTATGGATTTTGGAGGAATTTAGGACACATATTTGTTGGATTAGATGTCTAAGCCCATAAGTAGTATTGGTATGTACTCGACCCGAGAGTAGCATGGTCCATTTGGGTTGCATGGCATCGGAAAAATTAGATAGACAAAATGAGAAAAAGGATACTTGTGATTTATATTAATATATTATAAGTTCAAACATATTAATATGAAATCATATTATTTAATTAGTATTGATCAAAAATTAACATAAAATTAACGTAGTGATCAAAAGGAACTAATTAAATATGGACTCTTTTATTTATATAGAGTGGGCTAATGCTTATTTAGAATGGGCTAGAGTTGCATGGAAAGTCCATGGATAGTCCATGGATCCTTAATCCATGGATCTTATGGAAATGAAAGGTCATGGGTATTAGGGTTTACATGAAAGTAACCCTAATCCTACGCACTATATAAAGAGGTCTCTAGTTCATGAAATTGGCACTAGCGCATAGAAAAAGAGGGAAAAACCGATTTTGGTGCAAGTATCTTTATTCTGAAGTTATTCCAAGGGTTTTTGGTGTTGTGTGAACCATTTGAGGTGCAACACTTGGGGCACTAAGCTCTTAAGGGCTCAAGACTTCAAGATCGATCAAAAGGTATGTCGTCTAACTAGACTTTTGTAGTATAGTTGCTCCTTTGTATGGTAGTTAGGATGAAACCTTGGAAAAAGAATATTTGCATGTATAATAGAGAAAACAAAGATCCAAGCTTTATAGGGTTGCAAGTACTCCATAGCATGTTGTAGTATACTAAAACCCATCAGTGGTATTAGAGCCTAGGGTTGTTTTCAATTATACTTGATGCAACTTATTTTTCAAATTAAGAATCTCCCCAGACTGAAAACTCGACGAGTTCATGTGTTAAGGCATGAACTTGACGAGTTCTTGTAAGGAACTCGACGAGTTTGTCTCTCAGTTTATATATTTTTTATTTTTAAGGTTGGAATTGGACTACAATCATTACCCTAAGCTGTTTTTGAACTCATAACCCTGTTTTTGATGTGGTAATTATCATACTAATCCAATTTCAAAGATAATTGTCATAATTTCAAGATTTTGTATTAGTTTATATGTTCATGCTAATTTCCTGAAGATTGATGATTTGAATTACCAAGATTTTGTATTAGTTTATATGTTCATGCTAGTTTATATGTTCATGCTAATTTCCTGAAGATTAATAAAAAAAAAATATGTGATAATTTGCATTCAATCCAAGTTGATCTAAAAGTTGCTCAAAAAAAGTGTTTTTGTAACTTGTCCTCAAGTTATATTAAAAGTTTCATTTATGATTTTTAAAACTCATAAGATTTCCATAAGTTTTGAAAATGAAGAGTCTCATTTTTTAAATGTTTTAAAGTCTTCCATAACGTGTCCTCAAGTTATGGAAGGTGAAGAGTTTTTTCATTAAAACTACTTTAAAAACATAAGTTATGGAAACCAAAAGTTTTTGAATTGTTCAAAACTTACCCTCAAGTTTTGGAATTTGTAAAGTTACCCCCCATGTATGCTTTAATTCCAACCCTAGAATTTTAAAATTTTAAAATTCAACCCTTATACTATTATAATATTAATAGTTAATAGTTATAAATATGTATAAGAACAAAGTCAGTCTTACCGTTAGTAGACCTCAATTACAAAGCTAGTCTATAAGGGGGGTATAATGTTACCGCCTATAAAATGGCAGTTTAATGGGTGTCCACTCTCACCCACCGCTTCCTTGACTGGTGGAAGGTTATTAGCCGAACGGGGTTCACAGGACATTAATTCTCCCTTCATTTAAAGTATATGGATAAAAATACTAAGTAACTAAATACTTATAAATTCCTAATCTTAGTTACTTAGGAAAATGTGAATTTGGTGCTATTCAATGAAATTACACTTTCTGCCTTACCGAGTCGTTGGTGGAGCATGTGTGGGTAACCAGGACACTAACATGGACTAGTAAGAGTGGAAAAGGGTGACTTAATGTTTATCATAGATCGGTGGAGTGCGTGTGGGTAACCGACACATCGATTAAGTGATAAATATTAAGGGTACCAAGTTAATTTTCATGGTTATTGACACCTTGTTTGTGATACTTGACATCCCAGTCACCAACTTGAGAGGGCACAATTGAGATTTAAACATGTAATTGAATAGTTCAATGAATCTCAAAAGATCTAGGAGTTTCAAACCAATTAAAACCTAATTTCTATTTTGTTTTTCATGGTGGAAATTGGTGAATCGTCATTCGCCTACCTTCAAATATTTTATAGCATGGATTACGACATCCCTCTTCCAAGTTATAAAATATTATGTTGGGTCCTAGCCTTAATATTTCATATTGGGTGCTCTATTAAGGACTTAAACCAACTAACTTGAATTTCTCCCATTGTAGATGTCTCGTTCAGAGAATTATGATCTTCCTAAATCTCTTGGAACAAACTCTCCTAATGAAGATGATGTCCCACAATTGGATAATGGAAATCATACATCTTTTCTTCCACCTCCTCCAATTATTCTCCCTGACCCACAAGTTTAAAGACTTGAAAAGTTCAAGATCACTGAACTCCTACTTGCAATGAAACATAAAGATGGAAGACCTGTGTGTAATCATATCTTAGAAATGAAGTCACACATTGAAAGGTTGAGAATGTTGGGTGACATTGTTCCAAGGAAGTTGGCTATTGACTGGGTTCTTCAGTTACTTCCTGAGTCGTATAGCGAGTTCATTAGGAACTACTATGTGATAGATCACGACATAAACCTTATTGATCTTACAGATTTGCTTGTTGCTACTGAATCAGAAATGTTTTGGCGCACTAGAAAAGTAAATTTGGGTGGAAGGTCTATTTCTCAAACTTCCATGGACACTGACAATGGTAACATTGGAAGTCTAGAAAAGCTTTCTCTTCCCATTGGAAAGGGATCGACCTTGGTCAACTCAGTTGACCAAAAGGTAAAGGGAAAGGCTATGTCTGTGATAGTCCCGTGTACCATTCCCAAAGAGTCTATATGTTTTCATTGTCAAGAGAAGGGGCATTAGTTGCAAAGCTGCCCTAACTACTTGAAAGATCTGAGAGAAGGAAGAATCAAAAAGTTTGACTCTGCTTCAGGTAAAGTCCACTATCTAACTCAATTAAGTTTCTAATTGCTGATTCTTAATACAAGATGTTACTAGGTTGCATTTTGATGTTTGGTAGGATCAAGAAAAGATAAGGAAGCTTAAAAGAAGAGTATGCTGAATATGATCGTGAAGATGGATTTCAATCGCATTGTTCGAAGATCGGATTTTTGAGCTACTACTTAGGAGTTATGATAGATTACTAGGAAATATATAATAACATTATTTTCATTTAAAGTTGCATTGTTAGCAAAAAGTTTTTTTTTTCCGCATTTTATAAATAAATAAAATTTGTTTTTGTTTTATTCTACATCTCCTTGTAATGGCATTTATTATAAATTGATGTTTGTATGTTTCTAGCAATAATGGAAATGTGAATTTGATTCTTTCATTTGTGGTAGTGTCTACATTTACCCAATAAGGAAAGATTCTCATCACCCAAGTTTTAATTGGATCGAAACTTGGAATCATGCAAGTTTTATTGTATGACGAATGAGAATATTCATCTTTGAAAAAATTAAGACTAATTCCTTGTTCACATGTATATGTGAGTCATGTGAAGGACTAAGGGATCGAGTACACATTTTTGTGCACTGGTCAAGTGCACCGCAAAGATCGATAAGACTAGTCGTCATGATTTACTAAAGTTAAGTAAATATGGTTATACATACAAGCTTAAGTATAATTCTGAAACATTGGAAAAGTTTTAATGTATTTCAAAACGAATGAGAAGAATCAAATTAGACCGAAAGATACAAGTTTCTCAAATCTAAAAAGATGGAAGAGTACTTTAGTATCATGTTTTATGATCATCTTAATGATTATGAAAGCATATCACAATTAATCCTCTAAGGACATCTTAGTGCATTCTTATGGCTAAGAAGAGGAGTCATGAATTGTTGAAGTGGTTAAATCAAGAAGATGAGTCATACTTCATTCCAAAACAATTCTTAGAGTCATACACCAAGATTGCAGCTCGAGTGACATAACTTAAAGAAGGTTTATAACACTTGTCAAATGTAAGAGTAAAATGTTCTCTAGTCTCGTACATTTGAAATTGGTAAGCTGTGATATTTTGGATAAAACAAAGACCAACTAAGGCTAATTTTGTGACTTGTTTGTTTTGATAAGAATTTGCACTATCTCGTGTATATTTTTTTGTCAAGGAATTTTTCTTGGCAAGAGAATCTTATATGTCGAGAGGACAGTGGGAGTCTTAAGAAGTAATCAAAAATAAAACCTGTATTTCATCACTAGCACACGACTTGAGGTTTATAACCTATCATGTTGATATATTCCTATTTTTGTGCCTATTCCAGTTAAAGTTGACTAGGCATCTGAGTTCTACAAGTTCTCAGTTGTTTGCATAACTACTTGGATGTAATGGTAGGCCCTTGTGTTCGCAGGTGGCAAGAAATTAATATTGCACAAGTTTAGTCCATATGAGTTTGGATTTCTCACTAACCTTGTCTTGTGATTATGGTTTTGACAAAATTCACATGGATGGGAACACATATACCATAAAGTTTAAGTTTCATAAGGGTTCTCTCCGATTTCATGAAAATGATGGTGAGGAAACGCTTTCACTAAGTAGATAGAAATTGTGATATTTGCATTCTCAAAGTCGTTAGTGGAGCATGTGTGGGTAACCGGCACACTAACATAGACTTGTGAGAAATGGCAAAGATCTAAACAATTGAGACTATGATTACAACATCCCTTTTCATAGTGTGAAAATTGTTTAGACACACATGTGAGCTATCTAAAAAAAGGTGTATGATTTTGATAAAGTCTTATCAAAGCATCTCGTATCAAAAATCTGAACTTTGGTAAGAAAGTCAATAAAGTATTGATTTCTAGAAGTCTAGCTGATTTCTGGATACATGTCACAGCTAGTGGGAGGATAAGTGTTATGTTAATAATTATCATGTTTGTGGGAGCATGATTATTATGTTAAGTCTTAATTATAGAAAAAAAGGTCTCAATTCGTGAAGTTGTAGGGGTTGAGAAAGTTGTTTTGCTATAATTAATGGAGAGGAAATTATACTTCATTTCAATTCGGAAAGCTTAGATTTAGATTTCAATCATCATTAGTCAAGGATATATATATATATATATATATATATATATATATATAAATTTTATGTTGGAATGGTTCAACTTAAGGAAATTCTATATATATTGCATTCTCAAATTCGATTATGATTACGGGATCCCTCTTCGTAGTCGAATTATGAAAACATGGAAAATAAAAATAAAAATTATTGTAGCAAAAGACTGATCAAGTATCATGTCTTTATGTGAGACATCATGAATTATGTCCCATATGCTTCGGATATATGATCGATTACATGTGCTATAATATTTATCCTTTCTAAATTTTCCAAATGCTTCGGGCATTAAGAGGGGAAAAGGTCTAGAATTGGATATGAATAAACTGATTAAGAAATTATTGAGGAGAATCTAAGGTTTTACCAAAGATTGGTTGCTCATGGACAGTTGAAAGTATGGTGTAAAATTTTGGAGAGGGACCATAATGACATATTTTGAAAAGAGGTAGCTCTTGTTTAGAAGTAATAGTCAAAATGGGAATATGGAAATGTTTCCCATATTGGAAGTTTGAATTCATTAGAAAGTTAGAAAACTTAATGCAAGAAGGATGTTCAAAGCAATGTACTTTGAATACGAGACTTCGTTTCAATGGAATTGATCTCTATTGGAATACTCTATATTGTTTGTTGACAAGTCTCTGTGACATTGTGCATAATCATTACAAGAGGATCAGTGCATATAAGTTTAGAATCTAATCGATTTCGGTAAATAGCAGGAATTTGGAATTCTTACATTTACAATAAGGATATAGGATTGTGAAATGAGAATCATTGGAATTATGTTCAATCGATCTATTCCACCAAGTAAAGATCATAGACAAACATAGTGTGCATACTTGGTGTATGGCATAACTATTGTTTGGAAAAACACAGTGTGCATGCTTAGAGCATGGCATGACTATTGTTTTGATTCAAGTATAAAGTGGATAATTTGAAACATTATACACTAAATAATGAGTAATCAATATGGTTTTTAAATAAATGGTGTTCTATTTATTCTCAAAGGTGATTGTGACCATATTGGATTAGTATTATTCTTGTGTTTCACTTTGCATTTTTTGACTTTCCGAATTACTGTTTGGAAAAACACAGTGTGCATGCTTAGAGCATGGCATGACTATTGTTTTGATTCAAGTATAAAGTGGATAATTTGAAACATTATACACTAAATAATGAGTAATCAATATGGTTTTTAAATAAATGGTGTTCTATTTATTCTCAAAGGTGATTGTGACCATATTGGATTAGTATTATTCTTGTGTTTCACTTTGCATTTTTTGACTTTCCGAATTACTGTGTTATTCAAATTCTCCATAGTCGGTCATGTGTCAGAAGTAGGTATGAATCAAGACTGTCATGAAGTTGGCTTGTAAATGTCTAAGGTGTTGGACATAGCAAGAGTTGTTAGATCATTCATGAGTGTTCATAAGTTCTGAGTATTGGATTCAACCCGTGCTCATTTGAATCATTTCATGGATTTTATCATGAGTGAATCATGAGACGATAATATCTTATATTCTTCAAACGGAGACATGTGAGTTGTACTTGCGCGTCAGTTGCACATTGAAATATGTAAACACAATAATAGTTTTAGACTTATCCAAGTGGGAGACTGTTGGATTAGATGTCTAAGCCCATAACTATTATTGGTATGTACTCGATCCGAGAGTAGCATGGTCCATTTGGGTTGCATGACATCGGAACAATTGGATAGACAAAATGAGAAAAATGATACTTATGATTTATATTAATATATTATAGCTCTAATATATTAATATGAAATCATATTGTTTAATTAGTATTGATCAAGAATTAATTTAGAATTAATTTAGTGATTAAAAGGAACTAATTAAATATGGACTCTTACATATTAATATGAAATAATATTGTTTAATTAGTACTGATTAAGAATTAATTTAGAATTAATTTAGCCATATTATCAGCTACACACTTCCTTGGTCCATTTGATTCATATCCATAACACCTTCCACGTGGCTCAGCTGAGGAAGTGTGTAGCCGATAAGACGGCAGTGGTGCCAGTAAAGGACATTTGTCACACCCCAAAACTTGAATGACGGAAATGTTCGGGGGTGGAGGACGTCATATGTAGTATCACAACAATTGAATAATAGTAATCAAAGCAACAACATTCTTTAATATATATATGTAAAAGTGTTTAGATCGAGTTCAAAACATTACATGTTGTTATAGCACAATAGTGTCAAAAGATAAGATAAGAAACTACTGTTTCGTCTTCACAAACTCCGGGTGGCTACCAGTCTTAATATATTCCTGAGAATACAAGTATTTTGAAAGTGAGTATCAACTATAATGCTGGTGAGTGCATAAGATTTAGTTTAAAGTAACAAACTTCTTTGACAATTGAACAAGTTTGAGAGATTGACAAGAAAACCCTATGTTTCCTTAAAGTAAAGTAATACTGAAACAATTTCCTCTATAATCATTTAGTTTATACTAATTGCATATAATCAATACGAGACGAATAGTCGGTTCTATGATTCGGTCGTACCCCCAGATCCAAACAAAGAAAAGGAAAGTAAAACTGGGTTCACACAATCTCCAATCTATCTAGTCTTCATTATATATAACCTTTCGTATAAACTAAAGGATTATAGTTGTAATTAAAAGTAATCTACGTTATACTGACTTTGACTTAGAGATGAGTTAATATCCATGAAACTTAGCTTATACACATTATGATATAATGAAGATTGGGTGGATAATAAATTGTGGGGTTCTACCCTAGTTTCACATCCAAACAAGGAAAAGAAGCTAAGTTAGAAATCTCACATTCTATTGTCTACCAGATCTTCGTTATATATAACTCGGGAATGTATAAGCGAGGAAATCATAATAATAACCTTCTTACGAATCCTTTATAATGAACTAGAATGCCTAGTAAATGTTACTAGAATACCTAGAAAATGTTACCATTGAATCTAGGAAATCCCATATTCCCTAACTGTTATTGAACTGTGGTTTTATCTCCGAAAACCGTTATACTGAAGGTTAGCGCACTGTGTTATGGAATAGTTAGCTTGTAACTTTACAAAAGTACGACTTAACGAATGTATAAATATACTATGGAATAGCATACTTTGTTTTATATCTCATAAAACCATTCTGGTGTTGGATGGTATGCTATTAAAATAGCAAGTTCAGTCTCAGTTCATAGTATAATAAATATACTATGAAAAGACTATAATATGATCATTACATTCCAATGAACAGTACTCTGAGTACTCTTTGAAAAGACTATCCTATGATTCACTTAGTACATACTTATTATACATAATCAGAAACGGGCGGACAGTTTATTGTGCGATCCTGTCGTACCCCTATATCCAAACAAGGAAAAGGAAAGCAACACAGAGTTCACACATTCAACCGTCTATCAGTTTCTCATTATACATAACTTATGTGTACATACTAAGCAATCACAGAAACTACTACCTATGTTCTTGTTATGTTTGGGTGTTGCTACTATGCGCGTGTACCCACCTATGATTGGTGTCGTGGTACTATGCCCACATACCCATGTTAACTGAAGGTACAGTACCATGCCCGGGTACCCCTTTTATACGTTTGGTACATTGAAAGATATACCTTTTTGAGTTCTTTACATTTAGTTCATATTATTGTTCGTACTTTATGAATAGACAGGACTAACAAGTATTAGATCTCTATGTATTGCTACGATTAAATGAAGTACCAAGTGATAAGTATGGATCTACCAAGTAATGAGTATTGACTATCTAACTATACTCCCTATGGTTTACTAGTAAGTTCTCTGTAACTGACCGACTTCTCCTGAAGGAATACCCTTGCTACCCAAAGGTATTTAACTGACTAATAGAACTTTTATATCTACAAACATATACATAATATATAACTAACATTTAAACGACGTTCGGACAAACAACCGTACTCTAAGTCCACATCAAAACAAGGAAAAGGAAATAAAGTTTGTTAGTCAGTCCTAAGTCCTTTAAACACTACTTATATAACTATATCTACATAGTTATCAATTATACACAATATAAGTTAAAAGATTTTATAAAACATTTAAAAGTATATCTTAATATTTAAAAAGACTTTAAAAGCATTTTCTATTATTCAAAAGCGTTTATTTATATTTAATAGCATTTTGATGACTTGATGTCATTTACAACATTTAAAGAGTTTTATTTATTATGAACACAATTTCTTGTGTTTAGACTTGTATTCTCCCCCTCCCCCCCCCCCCCCCCCCCCGCCGTCCTCTTAAAACAGTGAAAACTGATAAAATATAGGGGTATGAAATCACCTTATGATTGGTGATCCAAATGATTCTAGTAAGGATGAGAAGTTCCACGAATGAAGTTCCGATACACAAATGATTCCTAAATGACATATATTTGTACATATATATATATATATATATATATATATATATATATATATATATAATTAGTGTATAATACAACTAATCATGAAGGGAAACAACCTACAGGACTAAGGAGCATTGGTTTGAAGTCTTGAATCACATGTGATTCATTAAAGGAAAGTGAATGGCACTAAGTTGGAGTTTACGGCCATGGGTTTACGGCCAAAGGAGTTTACGGCCGTAAACTCATGGTCAATTATACATATGCATGTGTTTTAAGATCCTACAACATCCAATGAGGGTCCAAGTTCTAAGGCTTGGTCATTAAAAGAGTTTAAGGTCCATACATGCTACAACATTGAGTTTACGGCCAAAGAAGATCTTGGGCTGTAAACTCAGGATGTTCTCGGTAAAATGTATGTTTCAAGGGTGTGATTCAAGGACTCCTAGTATGTTAGGTCCGATTCTGGATCTAAAACTGATAATCAAACATACATGGATTAAGAGAAACACAATAAGATGAATGAATTGAGCTTGCACACGATTAAACACAAGAAATCATCAGGTACAACTCAAGAGAAACCGTAAGCTTCTAGAGCAACCAACCATACAAAAGACCAGCTCCTACACTATATATACCCATCTGGACCGCAAACTGAGTTTGCGGCCGTAAACACATTTACGGCCGTAAACGTGTTTACGGTAGTAAACACAACAAAGTTCAAACAAACATAAAATGAAATTACAGACACAAAACAAAACACATCACATGCTAAGCCTAGCCCAAGCCATTTTCATGACCCTTCAATCTCCCCCTTGGTTTGGAGCAAGCTTGGATTTAGTCTTTGTCAACAACCAGCACGTCGGACCTCCCCATAGCTCTATTCCATATTCTCTTGTCAATAATTGTAGCCACCATCCTTGTATATTCCTTTGCAGCAGGCTCAAACAGCTCATCAGCAACAACAATTTGACAACTTGCAAGCTGATGAATGTCTCCTTCACCAAACTTAAGTAGATCATACAAGCGAATACAATCTTCCTTGAGCTTGATGAGAGCAGCATCTGATGTTTCATCATACACCCAATAAAGCATAGAGTGTAGAGATCCATCAGGACAATTTTAAGGAACAAGGATGTGTTTTACTTGAGCAGTTGCTGGCCACATTACTTCCCGGATAGGCTCGCTGGTTTCTTTATCCAATACATGCTTATGAACTGCAACAAAGGACTCTGCAGTTTTCATTGACGGAAATCCTTTAATGACTTGATCTTCCAAAAATGATTTGAATTGACTGGCCTTGGAATTCTTTGACGGATTCGAGAAAGGAGCTTTAGATAGCTCAATGAGATCAACCTTAGTAAAGGAGTTGAAATCACGAGCATGCTTGTACAGTTCTTTATTTCCACTCTTCCTTCGAACCATGAACATGTCTAGTGTATCATGAAATCCCCATGAAATAATTCATGACCTATCACCATATATGTCTCTGAAGTTTTGAGTGCTTAGGTCAGTGAAGGTTACTTGAGGTCTATCCCAAGGAGATTTATGATCCACACTTCTTTTAAAGAGCCATTTGTTCTTGTCAGTCGACTTATCAACAACTTTCTTTTGTTTAGCTCCTTTTGACTTTGCAGCTCTGTAAGCCTGTGCTGGATCTACGTCAAAACGATCAACAATGATGGAAGATCTGATTTGTTGAGAGGAAATGGGACCATCATCTATGGGAGCATCTGGAGCAGGGGAATCGACATGAGGTTCATCAACAGTTGTCTTGAAATTATCACCAAACATGTCTTCAAGCTTCTTTTGTAACTCCAGGAGATTTGCAGCCAGACTACCATATTGCGTCTGAATATCAGAAATCTGCTTAGTCTTCAAAGCATTTTCTTCTTTAAGTTCAGCCATTTGAATGTTGAGCTCGGTATTCTCAGATTGGAGGTCTGCGATTTTGATTACCAGCTCAATGTTCCTCTGGTCAAGCTCAACATTCTTTTGTTTGATGGCATCAATCTGGCTTTGGAGTGAAGGGGAGTAATCTCTTATGTTATCACCTCCGATGAGAATTCCCTTGCCACGAGCAGGCGGCATCAAGAATTGTTCCTCAGCTAACAGATGAGCTAGCTTAACTGAGGCATCATCTTTGTTTGGCCTTGGAGGTGAGAGATCCGCTTGAAATGAGGAACCACCAGCATCGAATACAGTGCTGGGACCTTCACCTATGGGTTTGGCTGAGACAATAGCTGTTGTGATTGTTGGAGGAGCTGTAACACTTTGTGTCATTGAACTTCGATTTGCAAATCTCAGAACGAGTCTTCTTTGCTTTGTCAGAGTAGGAGTGGCTTGGATGGTAGTAAGATCTTCTTCCATTGGTGTGGAGGTAGGTAACCCAGTATCAAGAGGAGGAATTCCTAAAACTGTCACCATAGGAGTTGTTGTTTCTGCCTCTGGATTGGAAGTGGAGGGAGCGGTCACAAAAATTTCTTCTTCTACCCTTGTCTCAACAGTTACATGAGCTACTTCATCGACATCATTAAGCAAGTTGTCGAGTTTTACATCAGACAAAAATACATCATTGTTATCAAAGTTTAATGGGATATCATCTCTGTCAAAATCCGTGACATCAACATTCTCATTTTCTTTGTCATCTTTTCACAAGTCTTCATTGTAAGTACTCTGAACATGAACTGACTACAATTCCTGTTCATCATCGACTTGAGTTTCATCATCCTCGTGATCTGAAACAGTGATGATACCAACAGAGGATACTCTTTCTGATGAAGTTGGGTCAGACAAAGTCTTCTCAGAAATTCCGTGCGACTCAGAAGACTCATTGATCTCTGTAAATTGTCCGAACTTCACCAAGGGATGAAGACCATGAAATACCACTTTACCCTTTCTGTTTTGTTTTATGATTCCAACGGTGTGAGGACCCAAAGACTTTGTGTCCATCCTATCGCCAGGTTTAACCATGTCAGGAAACTGATCATCAATGAAGGTTTGAATGAATCTGGGGTACAGAAGAAATGCATCTCTATTTCCTCGAGTTAGTGCACCGATGTTCACAAGAAACTCATCAAAGATATACTTTGAGAAGTTGAATTTGTTGCCAGCTGCTAGGGATACAATCGCTCCTGTGTTTCTGATTGAAATCTCATCCGCTCCCGATCTTCTTCCTGACACACAATTGATGAACACGTGAGCCAAGAAGCGCCAGTAAGGTGGTAGAAGCTTTTTCACTATTGGAGGATAAGAACCGTCATATCCCATTCTCTCAAGAATCCTTGGAATTTCTTCAGCATCAGCTTCAGTTGGATAATCAAATTCATCAAGAATCATCAGAGTTTCTCTGATATATTGCTCTGAAATCTGGATCTTGCAATTTTGAACTACAGCTTCAATGGTCATTTCCTTATTCTTCTTGAATACTTTCACTACAAGAAAAAGACCCTTTTACGATGTGCAAAACATGACGCTCTTTGATTTATGTTACACATTAGAGACCGACATTAAAAAAGTGTCATCTCTTCAAAAATTTCAAGGATTTAGGTCGCGCATTACTGAGTGCCCTTAAATTAGTGTCTCATGTAAAAATATTAAAAACACGGAGGGCACCTATAATAAAAGGGCGTCCTCTACAAATGTTTCTTTATAATTTTAATAAACATACGTTTCTGGGACTCCTTGATAGGTAAGGGGGAAACTAAATCCCCCAAAATTTTGAACACCCGCTTCCTCTTCCTCTCTACTCTCTACACCCGCCAAATCGACTTCATTCTCTCCCTTCTTTCTCTCTGCAAACCCCTTCCTCTCCGATCGACTTTCACTTCCTTCCATGTGCAAACCCTAATCAAACATAACACATTTGAAATAGTAATATCTTCTTTCACAAAATAGAAGATTGATCGAAGAATGATTTTCTTTTGATCAATCGGACATCACCAACAACAATAGCTTCCATCACAATTTGTGTTTGCTTTCAGACTCCACCGTTACAACATCGCACCACAACACCAACCCTAAGCCACCACCACACTGCCTTCGCAACAGCCCAGAACCACCACTACACCACCACAAGTCTTTCAACAAACCCTAAAAAGTCGCAATCAGTTGTCGCTCTACAGATTTAAGAGTTTTGGTTATCGTGGATATTGTCGATGTTCCTCTTCTACTATCAACTCTCTCAGTTGTCGCTGTTGGTATTGGTGGTGCGACGACGTGGGTTGCTAGTAGCGGTGACCGGAGATATTGTGGTCTTCAGGTCTCGCAAATCGATTGCGTCGTCGCAGTTCAGTTTTACGGCTATCATTTCTGATCAATTTAGTCTACGTAATGTCGCTCACGACCATGGTCCAAGCCACCGTCGCTCTCCACCACCGATTGTCTCTACAGGTCAGTTAACGTCTCTTATTTTAAATTACGATGTCGAACGCTTCCAAAAGTCATCATCCTCGGGGACAGCAGGTCAGTTGTTTTTGTTAAATCTGGGTTTATTTTGGGGTTATCAACTTGATTGGAGTTGAAAATCGTTCTCACTTAAAGCTGATCTCGATTATTATGTTGTCAAAAAGAAAAGTTCGATTTCATGCTTGTGTTGGTGAAATTGGTTATTGATTGTTGCATAGATTTATTATAGATTACTCTAGGAGAAACAACTTGATATAAATCACGATCTCCGACTATAAACTATCATAAAATTTGTGTTTTTGACAATTCCTTTCTGACCTGGCTTCTGAACTTCCTAAATATTGGTGTTCAGACTGCGTATGTTGATGCAGTCATCTCTTTTCATGTATATATGTGTGAATTTTACATAGGTTTCATTCCCTGACTTGCTTATTGATTTGTTGTTTTATGTGATGTAGGGTAAGCAAGACCTCGTTGATGGATCAATATCCTGTATAACTTCGATTTGTTAAGGTTTATTAGTTTTTACCATTCACCTCTATTCTCCCTTTAGTCTTCAGGTGTAACAATCAAATAGGATCCACAATGACATCTTTCATGTCTCTAAAAATCCAACAAGTTGAAATTTTAGAATACATCGAGCTCGTGTGATATGTGCCATTGTTGGGGATGATTATTATTGTTTGCCCTTAATTTTCAACTTTAGATATGTGAACAAGAAGTTTAGCAATCAATACAAGGCAAAAGTTGGAGTCGATTTCTTGACAAAAGAAGTGGAATTTGAGGATAGGCTCTTCACTCTACAGGTTATTTGTTACTGATTCTCATTTACTGAAGGGCACTAAGAATGTCCTTAAATTACAAGGTGGAGGACCAAATATGTAATTTCATATTTAGTGATTCTCATTTGTTCAGAGCCTTGGAGTTGCTTTTTTTCGTGGTGCAGATTGTTGTCTTCTTGTGTATGATGTCCAACTTGGTGTTAGCCTCAAATGTTCAACAGTATGGATCGTCTTCTGCTGATCCCTTTACTTCTAAGAGAAAAAGGATAACTATTGAATATTTGAGGGCGTTGTTGGATTCCTTTGTCAACAAGTACGCGTCTTTTATACATTTCATGTTTATACGCAATCCTGTTGAATAAAGTTCACATTTTACTCTTATTTAGTTTATTTGGTTAATGTGATTTAATGATACTATACAGTGCAAAAATGAGGAAGAAGTTGTTGCTGTGATTGCTCATGAACTTGGTCACTGGAAACTGAATCACACAATGTACTTCCTCATTGCTGTTCAGGTGTGCTGACATTTCTTTATTTCTTATAATGTTAACAATACAAATTTCTAATATATATATATATATATATATATATATATATATATATTAAAAATCTTTTGGTCAAAATATCAAGTTCTTACACTTTTGCAATTTGGAGGTTACACTACTAGAAAAAGTGAAATAGAATACAGAGAGATAAAATACGGTTATTAGTATCCCCGTATTAGATAAGGTTCATTTATTTACATAGTGGCTTAGAATACGGTTAAGAGGGAATAGAATACAGCTTAAATACGTTGTATTCCATTTATAGCATAGAGTACAGTTAACGAGAGGTTAGAGTACACCGTATTAGATTAAAGAGTAGCACGCCTATTAAAAATTAAAAAATTAATTACATCGTTTTGTTCTTTAAATAAATAGATCAAGTACTTTAAAGTTTTAATGCCATACATCGTTTGTCAACTTACCTAAAGGGTATTTTCTGTAATTTAACAATAAGGATAAAGGGTATTTTCTGTAATTTAACAATAAGGGCAGTATGGTCATTATGTACATAAGTTAGTCAGTTAGATTCTTTTTTGTACACAGGTATGTATGGTCATTGTAAACGGTTCTTTATTCAAGTTAACCTTTTAAATTTCTGTTGTTGGGACTTTCATTTGTGTATTGATCTTCTCCATTGCAACTTTTCAGAATTATACAAGTAATAGGGATATGTTGGGCTAGTGTGAACAGATTTGTATGCCAATGATGGATTATATTTTATATTTTTATGTATATATTAATACCTTTGAAAGCTCTTAATTTTAAAAGTAATCTTGCAGTTCTTCTTGGAGCTCATTTGACTTCCCTGTTCACCTTGAGGCATTGTATTGCTACTGCATTGTCAAATAATGTTTTTCTAAAAAAAAGTACATAATATAATATAGTTAGTTTTGGATTTGATACTCAACCAGTTCTCATTGGACTCGTATTATTCCAGGTAGACTGATATTTTGATTTAACTATAAATCTTAATATTATTCTCAAAGTATTGGTTGTTGGGGTAAATTTGTTATGAAATGCCCAAAATGCCCCTAACTATCTAACATAACAAACTAGTAATATTAAATGCCCCTAACTCCTCTACACTAATAAGATGCTCCTATAATTTCTCTATATTGTTTAGATCATCAATTCAAATGATTCAAATGAATCTTAACTTAGGATTTCTAGATTCTAACATAATTGTTCATATCTAATCACATGCAGATATATGAGTAGCATGATGTGGGATCTTTAGATAAGTCAAAACAGACAGCAGCCCAAGATCTTTTGTGTTTCCAGTGTAAGCTCTTAATATGCTTTATTTAAGTGCTAAAGTTCATATTTCAGAAAGAAACAGCTCTTAATATGCTTGAGTTAAAGCATGATAAATTTGATTATGTTTTCAGAAAGAAACAGTTCTTTTACATATTTTTTAGTTTTTTTTTTTTTTTTGTCATTTTGTGGCTTGATAAATTTGATTAAGTGGCTAACCTATTTTTCATTAGGTTCATGTATTGGGTGCTGGTGATTTTCAGTTAGGCAAGATTGAAGTTCTCAGGGATCATAGAGTTGATGATATCAGATTTAATATTTTTGGCATTCCCACTTATTGTGCTAACCAGCGTAAGGTTGATACTCATGTATCAGATCATTAATGCAATCATGAGTGGGAGAGATGTTCTTGTGATCATGGTTGCTGGTGGAGGCAAAAGTCTATGCTATCAACTTCCATCTGGTTTACATCATGGAATTGCTCTTGTTGTTAGTCCTTTACTTTCTCTTATTTAGGATCAGGTGCTTATTTTATTTTTTTTGTTAATATTCTATATCCTTTACTATTGATTACATGATTATAAACTCTAATTAAGATTTTTTTTGCTTTAGGTCATGGGGTTAACTGCATTAGGGATCCTAGCATCTTTGCATACCACACCAACTAGTGAAGTTTATATACAAAGCTCTTGAAAAGGGAGAAGGGGATCTTAAAGTATTGTATGTTACACCAGAAAAAGTCTCCAAAAGCAAAAATTTGTGTCAAAACTTGAAAAATGCCACCATGCTGGACGTCTTTCCTTGATCTCAATTGATGTACACTCACTCTTTTTTTCTTAGTTTTTATAAAGAAATATAATTTTGAAAATTTAAATTTCATATCTTTTTGAATTTTCAGGAAGCACATTGTTGTAGTCATTGGGGACATGACTTTCGTCCAGACATATATATATATATATATATATATATATATATATATATATATATATATATATATGAATAATGGTAAATGAATATTCGATTAGTTTTTATACTCTTAACTTTTAATATCTGCCAGCTGATTTACTTGATATTGCTATATGAAATGTTACAGGTCATCAAAACTTTACTCCCATATCCTATGAAGAAGGAGCCTTTACTTGTTGAAAATATACCAATCTACAAACATGCTACCAATCTCCTCTGCTATGGCTGAAACTTGTGCCTTAATTTTCAGAAAATCTACAAACAGTATATAATAAGTTAGTTTCAACAAGTAACTGTTACATACATACTACTTTGTTCTATTCTTATTTATAATAATTCACTCTTGTATTTTTCTGTCTAGTACTTTATCTAATCTGTTAACTTTACTTGCTTTCTTTTTTTAGAGTTTATACAGGGTCATTCATGACTTCTCTTGATTTACAGGTTTGTTAAGGTCATTTTGTTTTCTGATGCAAAAAAAGTGGCTAATATCTTTGTGTTAGTTGTGTTGTGGTGTAGTTGATATTTATTATTGATTAGTTGATATTGTACAACTGACATGATTATTGATTAGTTGATATTGATTTGAATATGGTTGATTCCACTCTCATACATACCATGTGTATTATTAATTAGTTGATATTGATATTGTACAACTGACATGAGTATTGTGTAGGATTTCCGTGTTGTTCTTAATAAAGAGTTGGGATTGATATTGAAGCTAAGAGACATGATGAAGGGTTTAAGAGCTTCTTCAGACACCTTAATGACAAGTTACTAAAACAAGATGTTGCCCCTTTATAGCAATGTAGTATTAGGTTATATTGTTAGGGAAAACCTCTTAATAACAATGTAAATTTAATTTATATATTGTAAGAAATAGAATTATATGACATTAAATTTTATGCAATATATTGTATTTTTTGTATATGGTATTTTATTTTTATTATGAGACATTAAACGAAAATTTAATTTAAAAACTAATAAATATATAAATATTTTTTTTAAACATTTAAATTTACGATACGCAAAAATGTGTGTCATCTTCATTTATGACATGGCCTTTCTTGAAAGGGGCTTTCTTGATACGCATTGCGTGTCATTAACACGCGCGTCGTAAGGTCACGACACGCGAATGCGTGTCGTCTTTCTTTATGGCAGGGCTTTCCTTGATACGCATTGCGTGTCGTAAACGTGCGTCGTAATTGCGCGTCGTAAATGAGCATCGTAAATGCGCGTCGTCTCTTTATGACAGGGCCTTCCTTGACGCGCATTTGCGCGTCATTTGAGCCTTTTACGACGCGCAATGAGCGGTGTAAAAGGCTGTTTTTCTAGTAGTGTTTGGCCGTTTTCCAGAACTATTGAATGCTACTTTCATAAATGATAGGTTTCACCGTAATCGCATAAGCCAAGCAGCACTCTCGAAGACGGTACATCATGGACATGAAGTCTCTGTGAGCCTTTGGTGGATCATCCAACACAATTGTAATGTTGTGCATCTCGGCTGTTTTAAGATCTGTCCTTATCTGCAATAAACAAGCCAAGTAAGAAAAAAATATTTTATGGTCAAACTAGGTCAACGGACCGTAAACTAAGTTTACGGTCAAACTAGGTCAATGGACCGTAAACAGATTTTACGGCCGTAAGGTCAAACCTAGTTTACGGCTGGAAGACCAAGGGACAGTTTACGGTTTATGAATTTACTCCCTGAGAGTTTATGGTCTATGAATCAGAACGAGTTTACGGTCTATGAGTTTACTCTTGGAGAGTTTACGGTCTATGAGTTTACTCCCTATGAACATTTAGAAACTGTAAACTCCGACAACCTTAAAAACTCAAATTATTCCTATGATTCTAAGTTGATTTTGAACAAGAATTACAGTTTCAGAGTCGGAATTCACATACCTTTGTTGTGGACTAAACGATTTTGAGAAAGGATGCACCTGATTTTTCCGAAATTTAGAGAGATTTTGGGTAGATTACGGTTTTGAAGTGAGTGAGGCAGTAAAGAGTGTTTACAGCAGTAGACTCTCGCTTTTATACTCCTTTGACCTTAGGCCGCATACACTAGATTGACTGTCCAAATTCCAAACAATTTTTTTTTAAAAAATAAAACCTTTTGAGGATAAAAATAAAAATAAAATAAAATTAAATAAATAAAATAAAAAAAATGATAATGAAAATTTGTCTATTAGTTAAAAAATAAAAATAAAAATAAAAATAAAAGTAAAACTAAAAATTTTAACTAAACAACATAAGTAAACTTTTTGACTTCATCTTGAGGTACTAGGATCAAAGTTGTTGGACAACCATTATCCACTTGTCGGTACCTTTCATATTCACATCTTTGTCTGGTCGATCGTCGGTATTGTGGTCCACTTACACACGAAAAATTATGACAGATTTAGGACATACTACTTGTTACAAGACAAAGTGAACTTAAAAACCTAAAATTTATATCTGATCCTAATTCCTTAGATACTATATCTTAAGGACCATTCATCTGACGACGACCAAGGATATTGTTGTCCACCTAAATTGAGTAGCGAGATCTATAGACAATCTGTATGAGTTCAATTTTAAGTGTACTGGAACGTGTTTCCCGCTTCCTGATATGCCCCAGCCATCAAGAACTTCCAGAGTACTCCTTACACCGGGTTAGCAGACAACCATTCAGAGAGAGAAGAGATTCATAATTCTATTGCTAACTACTTCAGAGGGGTTGAGAAGAAGAAGGTTGCATATG
Source organism: Lactuca serriola (assembly GCF_051521515.1). Taxonomy (NCBI): domain Eukaryota; kingdom Viridiplantae; phylum Streptophyta; class Magnoliopsida; order Asterales; family Asteraceae; genus Lactuca; species Lactuca serriola. The sequence continues at coordinate 111,933,589 of NC_136409.1, read as the reverse complement.
CTGTGTACCAAGTCGGATTAGAAGTCGCGCAAAGGAGGCAGCATATGGCTAACAGATAAGAAGTATTTCACACATTTATATATAGCCTGCAGAGAAATAGAGTTGCATATGTTGTGTACCAGGTCGGATTGGAAGTCACGCAAAGGAGACAACATATGACTAACAGACGGAAAGAAAGAAAATGATATTCTACAGACCTAATTTATTGGAATTTACCAGTCGTTCCATCCAACCGGAATTAAGGACAGAATCTGCACATCGAGGAAAAGTAAAACCACGGTTCCAAGTATGAGTTCAATTAATGTGACGAGTAGATTCCCATATATATCTCCCTGCTCAACGTATCCGAGCATCGTATTGTCAGGCTGAATTGATCTAACTAGGTCAAGATTTGTCAAGTCTATAAATTTCCTAAGTTCAACTCTGCCTAGTCAAGTCCATTTAAAATATTCCATGCCTACCAACGCATCAAACCAGAGCATAGACCCTTCAACTTCGGGTACGTTACGCAGACTCAGGTTGCCTGTTATCACATGATCATATCACTTCCCAAAACATCTCCCTCAAGTACATTTCATAACCAACATATTTTTTTGATTTTCTGATTTTCTATTGTTTTTGGATTTTTTGAAAATTTTCTAATTTTTGTTTTGTTTTTATTTCTCCCCCTAAATTTGTGCATAGGAGAGAAACGAAAGTAAATGCGCAAATTTAAACTATCCTAAAAACAAAAATTAATCCTCAAAACGAATCATTTTAAAAATACCACAAGCACATCAAATCGAGCTTTGTTAAACGGCTTAGTGAACAAATCCGCCACATTGCTAGCGGTGGGAACCTGTTCTAGCCAGATGAGCGAGCGCTCAAAACAATCTCTGATGAAATGAATTTTGATGTCAATGTGCGTGGTTTTGGAATGTTGGACAGGATTTTTGGTTATTTGTATAGCGGCCTCATTATCACAGTGAATTGGGGTTTCTAGATAGTTCAGACCATAATCCAACAGCTGATGTTGGATCCAGATAACTTGAGAACAGCATGCCGAGGCAGCAACGTATTCCGCTTCTACTGTAGAAGTAGATACCGTACGCTATTTCTTGCATTGCCATGATACCAGTCTATCACCAAGAAACTGACACCCTCCTGATGTTGATTTCCTGTCAAGCTCACTGCCTCCATAATTACTGTCAGCAAAAGCATATAAGTTAAATTCAGAATTTTTCGGATACCAAAGACCCAGTTTTGGACTGCCTTTGATATACCGAAAAATTCTTTTGACAGCAATAAGATGTGAAAGTTTAGGATTAGCCTGATAGCGAGCACATTGACACACTGCAAACATGATGTCGGGATGACTTGCAGTGAGATACATCAAGGAACCGATCATTGATCTGTATTAAGTTTGATCTACAGATTCACCATCAATATCTGGAGTCAGCAGGGGTCTTTCAGCCATGGGAGTTGAAGCAGGTTTCGCGTCTGAAAATCCAAACTTCTCAAGAATATCTTCAACATACTTTGCTTGATGTAGCAAGATTCCGGTTGAATTTTGATTGACTTGAAGCCCCAAAAACATAGTCATTTCACCTAGAGAACTCATCTCAAATCTCTTCTTCATGACGCTTTCGAACTTTTGCAAAGCTTTGAACATGTGGACCCGAAGATGACATCATCAACATAGATCTGAACCAGTATCTGATCATCACCCACATGCTTGATAAATAAAGTTTGATCAATAGTACCGCGAGAATAGCCGTGTTAGAGCAAGTGCTTTGTTAGGGTTGCATACCATGCTCGAGGAGCTTGATGTAACCCATACAATGCCTTGTCCAACTTGTAGACATGATTAGGGAACTTTGAATCAACAAACCCAGGAGGTTGATCAACATAAATTTCTTCCATCACCTTGTCGTACAGGAAGGCAGTCTTGACATCCATCTGGTAGACCATGAAATTCTTATAGGAAGCATACGTGAGAAAGATTCGAATAGCCTCCAGACGAGCCACGGGAGCATACACTTTGGAATAATCAAGACCCTCGATCTGTCTAAACCCTCGGACCATCAATCGTTCTCTATTTCGAACGATTACACCAGAGTCATCTTGCTTATTACGATAGACCCAACGTGTGTCAAGAGACCGTTTGCCTTTTGGTAACTCAACCACTTTCCAGACCCCCAGTTTTTCAAATTGATTTAGCTCTTCATGCATCGCGTCTACCCAGCTGGGATCATTTAGAGCCATTTCAATATTTTTGGGCTCAATTTGAGATATAAAGCAAGAGTAAAGACATTCATTAACGTCTCCAGTCTGACTTCTGGTTTTAACTCCATCACCCAGCCGGCCAATGACATTTTCGATCGGATGATCGCGCTCAATTCGGAAAGGTATGTCTTGGCTGATCTCATTGATAGAAATAGGAAGAGTGTGAATATTGAAACCTCCATCATCTGCTGGTTGAGTCCGATTTGAATACTCTACTACAAATTCATTTGCAATTTCTTCAGGAAACAGGAGTTCCATAAATGTTGTATTGATAGTGGAAGCATCTCTAGACATGAACTCTCTTTCGATGGGTGTTAGAGGTGTAGCATCAGCATTAAGAGTTTCAGTTAGGATCTCAGACACTAGACTAGTCGGTTGTACAGATGACTCCCCCTCAGTTTGAGCAGAGAGCTCCCCTTCAAGTGGAGCAAAGGATTCCCTTTCAATCGTCGGGGATCTATAAACAACCTCTTCATCTTCGTCTTCAATCACAGGAACATTATTCAAACCGGAGGAAGATCCACTTGAATTATTCGAAGACACGTTTAGAGATCTGAATAGGGATGTGTAATCAAATAACCAGTCGGGACCCACTCTAGCATCAGTTTCATTCTCCTCCAGCCAGCGCACGTCATAAGATTCAGTAGTCTGCTTAGTCCTTTTGTTGTAGACCCTATATGCAGTGCGCGCAGCATACCCCACAAAGTAACAGTCATCAGCTGTGGCATTAAATTTAGGGTTGGAGTCTAAGTGAAGAAGGGTGTAAGGAAAGCCAAATACACGGAAATGGATTACGGAAGGCTTGTGTCCATAAAGAATCTCGTATGGTGTCTTCATCTGTGCTTTGTTGATTAGAACACGATTCTGCACATAGCAAGCAGTGTTAATTACCTCAGCCCAAAAGAAGACAGGTAGCTTGGAGTCACAAAGCATTGTCCTTGCAGCATCTTTCAATGTTCTGTTCCTTCGTTCAGCAACACCGTTTTGTTGAGGCGTGTGAGCAGAACTATATTGATGCACTATCCCCTTTTCTGCGCAAAAATGATCAAGAACCAAATTATTGAATTCAGTTCCATTATTAGTGCGAAGCGCCTTCACTTGATTGTTAATCTGCTTTACAATCATCACCATGAACTTCTTTATCAGATCAGCAATCCCTGTTTTGTTGGATAAGAAGAAGACACATGTAAATCTAGAGAAATCATCAATCACAACAAGACAGTACAAGCTTCTGTTGATGCTCAGGACGTTAACCGGACCAAATAAGTCCATATGCAATAGTTGAAGCACTTGATTGATTAAGCTGATTTGCTTGGGCAAGTGTGGTTTCCGATGATGTTTGCCTTGAGCACAGGAAACACACTTTTCAAACGTGATAAACTCTCTGACAGGAAGGCCTCGTACCATCTCATTTTTCGCAAGACGATTCAGGTTTTTCGCATTAGCATGACCAAGTCTTCGATGCCATAACATTGCATTGTGTTCCGAAACCTTTGAGAATAAACAAGTGACTTGTTCAGGTAGGTTACTGTTCATATCAATGATGTAGGCGTTCCCATGCCGTTTCGATTTGACTAGAATCCATTCTTCTGGGATGACAATGCCAGGCTTGAGAATCATACACTCTTTATCAGTAAAATGCGTTGAGTAGCCTTTGTCACATATCTGAGAAACACTCAGCAAACTGTGCTTCAACTCGGGTGCAAAGTTGACATTTTCAAAGCTCAACACTCCATTCGTAACAGTTCCGCGTTGTGTGATCTTTCCACCGTCTCCGCCCGCAAAGGAAACATAACCCCCATTAAAAGATTGAATTTCGCTCATCTGGGAGATGTCTCCAATCATATGCCGGGAACAGCCGCTATCGACGTACCAAGGACGGATGATATTCCTCCACAATTGTCCCTGCAAAATGAGCGGAATCATTTAGACTTAGGAACCCAGGTCATCACTGTCCTGGGTTTCCTTTTCATCTTTTCTGATTTAGACTTTAAAATTTGCAAATTAGGATCTTCATTTCTAATCACTTCAGAGGGAGGTAACGATGAACTTGAGAGTGATTTGGGCTTCCATTGAAGTTTATGTTTTACAACAGTCTCTGATGATTTTGAAATAGACTTCACAGGAGTTTGCATGGACCTTCTGGATTTTCTACCAAAATTAGTAGAAGATCTAGAATTGCTTTTTGACGAAACCGATCTTGGCTGAGCCTTCTTCGGTTTTGACAACCTGTTTCGAGTTTTGTTAGTAAAAACCTTTTTATTTGTTTGAAAAACAGCCCTTTTTCTGTTCTTACTATCTTTCTGATCCTTACTTTGAGAGCAAGTTCTTGAGGATTTTCTAATTAAAGACCTTCCTCGAGACTCATTCTCTCCTCTTGGTGACAGATAGTTTACAAAGATCCTATTTTGACAGTTTCTAGCTATGTGACCACCAACTCCACAATTAACACAAATTTGTTTATTATTTGAATTTGTACTGCATTTTTCAGATTTATTTTCTTTACAGACACTCTTACTCTTCTTAGAAGAACATGCATGAGAATTAGATTGAGAAATAAGTGAGGGTGCCTCATTTGATTTGACTTGTGGAGTTGATGATTCCTCATGAGAATCACAAGCATCAGAATTACCAAACAATTCATCAAACATATCGAAAAAATTAAATTCAACATTATCCAATGATGAGCTAACACAAGGAGCTTTTTCAGTCTTATCATCAGAAACACACTCAAATTTGTTCACAATAGAAAAATCAGAATTAAAAACAGAAACAGATTCTCCAGCTTCACACATGGCCTGATCTAAGGGTGTATCTGCAGAGGAAGTAGAAACATTAGTACTTTCAATGTTAATAAAACCTCTTGAAACAAAACCAACAGGTTTGCCATATCGAAGATGTGGCTCCCTGTCAATTTCGTTCTGTGTCAAAGGGATTCATGTGTAGTTATGATTAAAAGGAGGAACACAATCATACCCTAAACGCTTGTTTTGATTTTCTTTAAATTTCAATTGGGTTTCATACAAAGACTCAACTGTTTTACTAGAAGCAGAATAATTTTTGAAACTCACATCTGTTTTTCCACTTTTAATTTTTAACTCATCAAGTTCTTTGGTCACAACATCAAGTTGTGTCTTAGTATAATCATAAATTTTACACTTTTCACTGAATTCTGATTGAATTTTTCTAAAATCTTTTGTTTTGGCTTCTAGTTGGACCTTAAGTGGTTCCTGTCCCTTCCTAAGTTGATAACCCTCATATTTAAGGTCCTCTACTTTCCTACGTAAAGTTTGAATTTCATTTCGAAGAAGTGTAATATATTCTTTGCAAGCAAAAGAACAAGACAGTAGATTTACCTCTCTTTTCTTTGGCTCAGAGGAGGTGGAAACCATTAGGGCAAACTGCAGCTCCATCATTTCTGCCTCGGAATCAGTATCATTGTTCTTTGAAGCAGCATCATCAATTTGAGCTAGATGAGCATTTTCTGACCCTATGATGTTTAAAGCTTGAATTTGATCCTCCCAATCAAATGATTGAACAACCATAGCTGTTTCTCCATTGGTTGTGGCTCCTGCACGATTGTTTCCCACTGCGACCATCTGTCGGTTGTTGTTGACTCTGCGATCTAGCTTTGGGCAGTCACGAGCAAAGTGACCCGGCTCGTGACAGTTAAAACATCTCAGCATACTTTTGTTGAATCCCACCTTTTTGTCAGCATTCATAGCCCAATTGTTTTTCCCTGTTTTCTTGGCGAATTGTTTGGCTCTGAAAACAGCCATGGCAATCTGCCAATTAATGTCCATTTCCTCTACATCTTCGGGATGTATCTGGTCCAAGTCAACAAAGGATAGCTGAGGTGGAAGATCTCCGGCTAAAAAGGCATTGTAGCAATTAACTAGCCCAGTGGCTAGAGCAAGATTTTCATCAGATTCTTTGGTGTTTGAAGAGGAGACTTTGGCTGACACATTGGAAGCAGGAATAGTTTGTTGAGATGGCACACTTGAAGGTTGATGTTGAGGGATGAATGTTGCAGCATTGGGGGTTTGAGTTTGAGGTTTTTGAGCTGCGAAAGCTTGACCTGAGGACATCATGAAGGATGATAGTGTTGTATTGTTGGATGAAACACCAAGGTTTGCAGTAGAATATGAATTCATATGGTTGATTTCTCTCCGTTTGTCATCAATGTCACAAGCTTTGATGATTGCCATGACCTCTGCAAGAGTGAGACGAACCAAGTCCTTGGTTTTCTTAATTACAGCAACATTCATATCTTATGAATGAGGAAGTGCATTCAGAAGTTTCTTGTTGATTTCTGACTTGGACAAACAGATCCCTGAAATGTTCATGTCAGTTGTGAGAGCGGTGAACCTTTGCAGTTGAGCCTCGAGGGTTTCTCCTGGAATGTAGTTAAACATGTTAAACTTATGTCTTAGCATGTCCTGCCTACTTTCCTTCATATCTTCATTGCCCTCGTAGACCTCAATAAGAGCTTCCCATAGAGCTTTAGCAGAAGTGTACTCACGAAAACCTTGAGCAATATCAAGAGATAATGCCATGGTTAAGGTGGCTAATGCTCTTTCCTGTTCTTCAACCACTTCAAATTCTTCATCAGTATAGTCCTCAATAGCTTTGTAAATCAATTGACCTCCGACAGTTATATTCACTCTGACAGGACCTCTAAGTATGCTTCTCTAGATCTTGAAGTCTTTCATTTTGATGTACTTCTCGATTCTGTATTTCCACTCGGGAAAACCTTCAACAGACATCAATCTCGGAATGCGTGTAGTAGTGCCCATAACAACATCAAGTTCCTGAAAATGAGTTTGAGAATCCATTTGAAAGTGATTTAACAGTTCCAAAAGAGTTTACGGTTGAGGTTAGTTGAAATGAATGCGACCATAAACAGAGTTTACAGTATGATATTTATGGTTTAGATGTTTATGGGTTTACGGTTTTGGTTTTACGGTTTTTGGGTTTACGGTTCTTGGGTTTACGGTTCTTGGGTTTACGGTTCTTGGGTTTATGGTTTTTGGGTTTACGGTTTCTGAATGAACAGTAAACAGAGTTTACGGTTGCCAGTAAACTCTCAATCAGCCTTTAAAACTCGTAATTTTCAGACAGAATGTTTCTTCAAAGCTCATAACGCAAAATCCAACAATCAATCGATGAAAACAACAGCTTGAACACACAAAATCTCGATCGGATGAGTTTGACACCAGTTAACTACTCTGATACCAATTGTTAGGTCCGATTCTAGATCTAAAACTGATAATCAAACATACATGGATCAAGAGAAACACAATAAGATGAATGAATTGAGCTTGCACACGATTAAACACAAGAAATCGTCAGGTACAACTCAAGAGAAACCGTAAGCTTCTAGAGCAACCAACCATACAAAAGACCAGCTTCTACACTATATATACCCATCTGGACCACAAACTGAGTTTGCGGCCGGAAACACGTTTACGGCCGTAAACATGTTTATGGTAGTAAACACAGCAAAGTTCAAATAAACATAAAGTGAAATTACAGACACAAAACAAAACACATCACATGCTAAGCCTAGCCAAACCATTTTCATGACCCTTCATAGTAGATATGAAGTAAAATGAAGGAATACTTACGATATGGAGGCTTGAAAGGGTTGATTTTGGCCAAGAACACTAGTGTGTGTTCTTGGCGTTTCTTGAAGATGTAAGAAAAGATGATTTCCATGGATGAATCATGAGGATGATGCTAGTTAAGAAGGATTAACAACAAACTAGAGAAAGAACGCTTACACTTTTAAGGATCTAAGATGAAAAGTTGGATGATACTTAAGAGAGAATGGAAGAAAATCGGCGAAGGAAAGAAAGAATGAAAGCAATGGCTAAGACTTATATATATAGGGGTGAGTTTATGGCCCACTTGGAGTTTACGACCATAAACTTTAAGTGTGGTGGCCGTGAACTCATTTTGGTGGTGGTTATAGCTTAAATGTTGTTCGGTAGTTCTAGCAGGTACTTTCTAACACTCATTCCTTGAATGTATGGAGCTCAGAACACTCAGACGGACTTTAAACAGTGCTAAAAGATAGCAGGAGTGAGTCTGATTTTGATTGAATTAAACGGCTTTGAAGGCAAAAAATTTCAGGTTGTCACAACATTGAGGTGGATGCGAGCCTGAATTATATTGAGAGACCGATCGCGATCATGGATCGAAAGGTGAAGGTTCTAAGGAACAAATAGGTGCCCATGGTTCAGGTCCAATGCCAACATTGGAGAGGGTCTGAGTTGACTTGGGAGTTGTATTCCGAGATGTGAGAGTAGTACCCATAGTTATTTCCCGAGCATGACTTCGAGGGCGATGTCTGATTCTAGTGGGGGAGAATTGTAACATCCAGACTTCCAGGTATATTGTTTATTTATTTATTTCGAGGACTTTTGCGCTGCTCGACGAGTTGGTGCTACAACACGTCGAGTAGAGTCGTGATGTGCCACGTGGGATTAATGATCTACTCGACGAGTCCAAGAGCCGACTTGCCGAGTAGACGCTATGAAGAGAAACCCTAGATCCGCGAGTTTGGGGCCTATTTAAGGGCACTTATAGCCTCATTTGCGACTCATCAGCTGCTTTCCTTCACTGAGAGAAACCCCAATCGCCCTTGACTTAATAGAGAGAGTGTGTGAGCTAATTTTGAGTATTTTTGTGCATCTTTGGAAGAGAAGAGAAGGATTTCAAGCAAGCAACAATAGGAGGCTGTTAGATCGGTTGTCATTCATCCAAGAGTTCCTATTAGAAGTATAATGTTTATACCTTTCTCATTAGTTTGGATACATCTCATATTATTTGGAGTTAGGGCTTCTTTTCTATCTTATATTGGGACTTTGAGTGTTTTAGACATATATAGAGATTTGGACGTCAGATCTGGACCTTGTGAGGTCCCTAGAGTCCAAAGGTCCCTGCTTTATTAAGCCATAATAGAGCCTTGAATGAAAAACCCTTAATAGAGCATGTTTTTTTGGTATTTCAAGCCCTAAGTGCTATGCATGAACGTAAATCTTGTGGCTTTATTAATGGGTTTTAGACATAAGGACAATCCTATGTGCTCATACAAACCCTAATGCTTGGATCTAGGTTTCTCTATTATACATGCAATGTATCCAAGACTTACAATCTTAGATCTAACATATTATAAACTGAAATTAGGGTTTAGAGAATTACCTTTGATTGTTATGTAGCAATAACAATCTCAATTCCTCCTTACAATGATTTTAGAAAGCTTAGAGTCACAATTATCACTCCTCTAATGGCTCACAAACACCAAGAGCAAGAGGATGAAGAATAAGGAGAGAGGAGGCTGCCCAAAACCGTCCAAAACCTTAAGGAGTTCCTTCCACACGTTTTTGGTGCTCTAGGGATCTTTAAATAGTGAGGTTATTAGGGTTATCTAACAAGGAAACCCTAATTTGGATGCTTAGGCCATAAGCAACCCATGGACTCCCTCCTGAGAGGCCTAGGACGATTTCTAATGGGTTTCCCCATAGAATTCGTCCACCCTCTAATATGGATTCCATTAGCTCAATATTCAACTATCATACAATTGACAGTTCTAGTCCCTTAAGTTTAATTAATGTCTTTTAGCCACAAAATTAATTCCTAATAAATTATTGACTAATATTAATTAAACAATATTATTTCTCCTTTAATATATTATTTTCATAATATATTAATAAATCATAATTAATCCTTTCTCTCCATAATTCATCCTATCAAGTTGCTTTGGTGAAGGCAACCCAAAAGGACCATGCACCATCGGGTCAAGTACATACCAAAATAGTTATGGACTTATATAGTAATCCAACAGTCTCCCACTTGGATAAGTCTAATAACTATTCTGCGTATGACTTCATATCCTGATCTGCAATCGTAGCTTTCCAAAAGTCGCTATCAACTCTGATCTTATCAGATACGTGTGTCCTTTAGATAAGGGATCATATATTCCTCCATTCTAGATATCGTATAGATATGAGACATGAACTTAATCATTCCCTCTATACAATTTCCCGACTTCCGACTTATGATGACTGACAACAGACTACAATTGATCACATCAAATCAGTCCCGGCTCGGCCAAGCGCTTAGGTGTCATCACTAAATCATCGAGTGGCCCAAAGATATCTATTTTAACCTACTTTGGATAAAAGGAACGGATAAACTTTGACTCAATGCTCTCTTGCACTCACTTACCTAATTACACACAACAATATGTTTTATAACACCAAGTTACTGGTGCGTTTACATATTATCAATGTGCAATCGACTCGCAAGATACAACTCACACATCTCGGTTTCAAGAATATAAGATGTTATCGTCTCACCAATCACTCGTGATACAATTCATGAAGTGATTCAAGTGAGTGTGGTTTTAATCCAATGCGCAAATCATACTCATAAGCACTTATGAACGTTGCAGCAAACAATTGTTTATGTCTAATACACTTTAGACAATCCACGCACCAATTCACGACAGTCTTCATTCATACCTACTTCCAACATATGAACGACTGTGGTCCGTTCGAATAATTTGATTGTTCTGAACCAATTTAATTATTCAGGAACTCATAACATGCAAAGTGAAACACAAGAATAATACTAATCCCATATGGCCCCAAACTTTTGAGTATAAATAAAACACCTTTTATCTATCACCATATTGATTACTCATTATTTGTTGTTTCAGGTATTCAACTTCTTACTTGAATTATTACTACAATTGTCCCATGCTCTTAGCATGCACACAATGTTTACCTACGGTTCTTACTTTGTGAAATAGATCAAATGAACTCATTTCACAACTCCTAATCCTTTTCACAAGTGAAAGAATATCAAATTCTTGCCATTTATAGAATATGCTAGATTCTAACATTTTATGCAATGATTCTTTCGTAAATTCATAGCTCAAAATCATCAAGATTTGGCTAATCTCTATCAGAAACAATGATGTCTCTCACTCAAAGTACATTCCTTTGAACATCATTCTTGCATAATAGATTCTAATCTGGATATAGATTCTCAATATCCAACTCCCAATATGGAAACATTTTCATATTTTCCATATGACAACTCATTCTTAATAGAATCTTATCTATTCATAATAATGTCGATATGGTCCATCCAATACCATACATCCAACTACTCACAAGTGACCAATCCTCAGCGAGCTTTGGATCGTCCTTTGATAGTTGTTTAATTATCTTAGTCAAAACCGATTCTTGTCCTTTTTACCTCTTAATGTGCTAGACATTTGGAAAATTTTAAAATGTTCAAATATTATAGCATTTGCAACCGATCCTATACCCGAAGCGTATAGGACACGATGCATAATGTCTTACATAAAGATTTGATACTTTATCAATATTTTTCCATAATATTTTATGTGTCACGTTCTCACAATTCGAACTATGCCATAATCATAATCGAAATTTGAGAACACACTATGTATCCTTGACTAAATTTATTAACATTCCATAACCTAAGCCTATAGATTTGAAATGAAGCATAATATTCTCTCCCTTAATTATAGCAAAACAACTATTCAACCCTTACGACTTTGCAAAGGATAACTCTTGTTTTCTATAATTAATATTTCTAACTTGCAATACTTGCCTTAATATTCATATAAGCACAATATTTATGCTCCCACTATCAAGATGATTATTATCATATAAGCATAACACTTATGCTCCCACTAGCTTTGACATGATAATCCTTTATCTAAGCTTCTTAAACTTATACACCTTTGCCTTAGACAGATCATATGTGTGTCTAAACAATTTAGACTAATTTCCAAATCTCACAATTCGAATTATGGAAAGGGATACCGTAACAATAATCGAATTCGAGAATACAATTTTCACAATCACTATCTTCTTAAAATCTCTCTTAGTGAAAGCATTTCCTCACAGTCATTTTCAAGAAGGAGGGAATCTTATGACACTTAGATTTTAATGGTGTATGTGTTCCTATCCATGTGAATTTGTCAAAACCAAAGTTTACGACAAATTCAAACTCATATGGACCGAACCTTCTCAATCTTGATTTCTTGCCTTATGGTAACACGAGTGCTCAACATGTCTTCCAAGTAGTTAAGCAGCTCACCCTTTCCTATCAATGTACTTTTAATTGATCAAGGTGCTTGCCTTTTATGCGTTCAAATGAGAACTCATAGAACTCATATGCATAATTAACTCGATTGGAACAACACAGAAACAAGATAGTGTCAACACGATAGGTTGTAAACCTCAAGTCATGTGCTAGTGATGTTCAATAAGGTTTATTTCGATTAGTTCTTGAAACTTTTCAAGACCATTAAGACTCCCACTGACTCCTTGACATATAAGATTCTCTTGTCAATCAACATTTCTCGACAAACAAATGTTCAAGAGTTAGTGTAGCTTTTATCAAGACTAAACATTTCACAAACTTGGTTCTAGTTGGTCTTTGTCTTACCTAAGACATCACAACTTTCCAATTTCAAATGTGCAGTAATAAGAAAACCCTTTTTCAAATTCCACATTTGATGAATGTTATAAACCTTCTTAAGACTTGTCACTCATTGTCACAATCTTAACTCTAAGACTTGTTTTAGAACGAAGTATGATTGACTTTTTGATTTAACCATTTCATCAATTCTTGATTCCTCTTCTTAGACATACAATCGCACTAAGACTTACTTAGAGGATCAATTGAGATATGGTTCTTAATCATTAAGACCTATCATAAAACATAATAAAAGGTACTCTCCCTTCTTCTTAGAATAGAGAAACTTTTATCTTTCTGCTTACTTGATTCTTCTTTTTCGTTCTGCTATTGATTTAAACTCTTTCAATCAATTCAGAATTACACTTAATCATATAAGTATAATCATATATGCTAAACCTTTAGAAAATCATGACGGATAACTTTGTTACTCTTGTGGTGGACTTGATAAACACATAACCTTGTGTACATGATCTCCTAGTCCTTAACTTGACACTTTGTCAACGAATTAGTCTAATTTCCAAATATGAAATTTCTCATTCATCATGCAACCAAGTTGTATGATTCCAAGTTTCTGTCCAATTGAAACATGGGCGATGAGAAACTTTCCCTATTTGGTAAATTCTTGACATTTCCACAAATAACATAATTAAGAAACAAATCTATTATTGCTAATAACAGAAATATTCAAACATCAATTTTTCATACACGCCATTGCAAGGATAAATATAAAATCAAAATCTATTTTACTAAGGAAAAATTTGTCCTTACAATGCAATTCATTGAAAAACTCTGTTAATACATATTTCTTAGCAATCTATTCTAACTCTAAGTAGTATCTCAAGAATCCGATCTTCAAGCAATGCGATCGAAATCCATTTCTTCACGATTAGATTATGCTCACTTCTTCCCTTAAGTTTCCTTTCCTTTCTTCGATCCTACAAAACATCAATTGTAATCTTATCACATCATGTATCAAGAATCTAGAATAGCAACTTAAAAGAGTTAGTTAATGGATTTTACCTAAAGCAGAGCCATACGTTTTGACTCTCCCATCTCTTAGATCTCTTAGGTAAATAGGGCAGCTTCGTCTCCAATGCCCATTCTCTTGGCAATAAAAGCAAATTGACTCTTTTGGAACAGCGCATGAAACTACTTCAGACTTTGCATTTCTCTTATGATCAAACCCTTCGATCATGGCATGCCTTTCGTTGCCATTGCCTATATCCATAGAGGTCTTGAAGGCAGATCCACCAATCAACTTTGCTTTTCCAGTGCACCAAATCATTGCTTTCAGCAACAATAAGCATATAGGTGAAATCAATGAGGGTTACGTCGTGGTTCATCATATAGTACTCTCTTACGAACTCACTATATGAGTCAGGAAGTGACTGAATAACCAGTCAAAATCTAGCTCCTCACAGACAACAGATCCCAACATTCTTAATCTATTGACTTCATCTCTAGGATGTGTGCACACACTGACTTTCCTTCTTCATGTTTACTTGCCAAAAGGGCTTGAGTGAGTTTGAACTTTTCAATCTTTTGAACTTGTGGGTTAGGGAGAATAAAATGAGGAGGTGGAGGAAGTGAAGCATGATCTCGTGTTCCTCGATCGAATCGTGGAATATCATTTTCATGTGAGAAACTTGTTCTACGGGATTTGGGAAGACCATAGTTGTCATACTTTGACATCTACAAAACGGGAGAAAAATTAAATTCAAGTTAGTTGATTGAATGAGTCCTTAATAAATCATCCAAATGAGATATTAAGGCTAGGACCCAACACAATACTCTACAACCTAGAAAAGGGATGTCGTAATCTAGTTACATAATATTTGAAGGTAAGTGAATGACGATTCACTAATTTCCACCATTAAAAATGAAAAAGAAATTTAAGTTTTAAATCTATTGAAAATTCCTAGATATTTTGAGATTCATTGAACATTTCAATGGTATGTTTAAATCTCGATAGGCCCCTGTAGTTTGTGACTGGGATACCGAGGATCAAAAAGTGGGTGTGAATAACCATGCAAATCTACATGGTGCCCCTACATGTTACAGTCACCTATTCGATGTGCCGGTTAACCACACATGCTCCACCGAACTATGACAAACATTGAGTCACCCTTTGCTACCTTTGCTTAGAACCATTTAGTGTGCAGGTTAACCACACGCGCTCCACTAACGTCTTCGCAAGGGCACAAAGTGTAATTTCATGGAATTGCATCAATTCACTTTTGCCTAAAGTAACTAAGATTGGGACTTTTATAAAAGCATTTAGTTACTTTTGTATTTCATTATACTTTTAATGGAAGGTTTTTGTCCTATCCTACCCGTTCGGCTAACGACCCTCCACTAGTCAAGAGTGCGGTGGGTAAGAGTGGATACCCATTCAATCGCCATTTTATAGGCGATTTCCTTAAACACCCCTTATAGACCAGCTTCGTGAATGAGGCCTACTAACGGTAAGACTGACTTTTACTCATACATATATATAATATTAGACTTTTAATGTTATGTATAGTATAGGGTGTATTTTACACTTTTAAAATACTAGGTGTTCTAATTTAATAATTGTACCTTTAATTTAATTAAATTGTAAACCAAAACTTTATGGATTTACTAAATCTCCTTTAATTATACACTTTAATTAATTAATAAAACCATAAGGGTGCAATTTGAACTTTTCAAAACTATACTAGGCTTTAAGAATTTAACATTTCTAAATTAAACTTTTAATCAACTTTTAAATTCCAAAACTTGAGGACAAGTTTTGAAACATTTCAAAACATTAGGGTTTTAACTATTTAAATTTCAAAACAAAACCATAAGTTCAAATTTAAACCATAAAACTTACATGGGCATAATAGAAACTTTTTCACAACACAAGGATCAAATAACAAATAATAGAAATTAAAAAATTAATTTTGTCATTATCTATATTTGACCTAATTTCAATTTCTTGCAAGATAAATTACCGAATTAATACAAATAATCAATCTTTAATCATATAAGGAAGTTATTATCTAATCAATTGGTAATTATCTTGTGTTTTGGTAAGGATAATCTTTTAGAAACAATAAAAATCGTATTTTATTAGTTTAAAACGAATATGGTAATTATCCTTAAGCAAAACAGCAAGTAAATCCAAAATTTCCTCTGTCTGACGCTCCGACTCGTCGAGTCACACATTGGAACTCGCCGAGTAGGGCAGACTCGTCGAGTCCATGTAGTGACTCGCTGAGTCAGTTCGAACAGAAGGCCAAAATTCGATTTTCAGTAAATAATTCAACATAGCATCACATACAACAGAAACCAACCTGGCTCTGATACCACTGATGGGTTTTAGACATAAGGACAATCCTATGTGCTCATACAAACCCTAATGCTTGGATCTAGGTTTCTCTATTGTACATGCAATGTATCCAAGACTTACAATCTTATATCTAACATATTATAAACTAAAATTAGGGTTTAGAGAATTACCTTTGATTGTTATGTAGCAATAACAATCTCAATTCCTCCTTACAATGACTTTAGAAAGCTTAGAGTCACAATTGTCACTCCTCTAATGGCTCACAAACACCAAGAGCAAGAGGATGAAGAATAAGGAGAGAGGAGGCTGCCCAAAACCGTCCAAAACCCTAAGGAGTTCCTTCCACACGTTTTTGGTGCTCTAGGGATCTTTAAATAGTGAGGCTATTAGGGTTGTCTAACAAGGAAACCCTAATTTGGATGCTTAGGCCCTAAGCAACCCATGGACTCCGTTCTTAGAGGCCTAGGACGATTTCTAATGGGTTTCCCCATAGAATTCATCAACCCCTTTAATATGGAGTCCATTAGCTCAATATTCAACTATCATACAATTGACAGTTCTAGTCCCTTAAGTTTAATTAATGTCTTTTAGCCACAAAATTAATTCCTAATTAATTATTGACTAATATTAATTAAACAATATGATTTCTCCTTTAATATAATATTCTCATAATATATTAATAAATCATAATTAATCTATTGTCTCCAAAATCCATCCTATCAAGTTGCTTTGGTGAAGGCAACCCAAAAGGACCACGCACCATCGGGTCAAGTACATACCAAAATAGTTATGGACTTAAACACTAATCCAACATTTATATGATAAGCAAGCCTAGAAATCTTAGATCTAGAGTATGAGTGGGTTTCCTGCCTTGGAATCGTCTATTTAAGGCTTGGGTCTGAACGGACTAGCCGAGTCGATGAGCCGACTCGACAAGTCAGTTAGGGTTTGTCCCGATGAGTTGGCCATGCTATAGCTCGGCAAGTTAGGTTAACTTGAAGACCTGAACCTTCACAAGACTTCTGGGGAGCGAATGGACTCGACGAGTCACAAGAGTCCACTCGGCGAGTCAGGTCATACCTAGACCGTTGACTCTAGTTTGACTTTTGTTGACTTTAGGGTTTGGTCAGCATGAGTAAACGAGACCATGGAGGGGTAAAATGGTCTTTTACCCATTCCAAGAGTTAGAGAGAGAGAGAGAGAGAACAACCTTTGGTATATTTGAGTATGAGTAGATTATTAATTAGAAATAATTATCCTGTGTGTTAGGCGGAGGATAGTTCGAGATTACGAGTATGGTACTTTTACTTGCCAGCTTACGAGGTGAGTCTTCTCACTATACGTACCATGTGATATCCTTGTGTGACTGAGATGTCTTATGTGCTTATTTGTGTATTGTAACGCTTTGCATTTTGTCTTTGTGGTTTATGCTTATTGTCATGAACTTATTGAGTTAGAGCCGAAGGGTCCACCCGAGTTGTAGGACCGGAGGGTTATAATGAGTTAGCCTCGAGTGGCTAATGTGGTGTGTGTGGTATTTTGGGGAACTCACTAAGCTTTGTGCTTACCGTGTTATGTGTTATGTATTTCAGGTACTTGTAAGGATCATGGGATGGTGCCAGTTTGATTGTACACACATCAGCGATTAAGTTATGATTTAGAGGATCCTGGAGTTTTGAAATATGTACAGTTTTTTATATGAAATTTGATAATTTGACATTGTGACATTATGCGCTTTTATTATTGATATAAATGTGTTTTTTTTTTAAATCGAAAATTTTGGGTTGAAAATTTACGTAGTTACAAGTAGAGAGCTTTTCCTGATTGTATTTGTATTCTCTTTCAACCTCTGGTATTCAACTAATCATGCAATATAACGTGCGAAACATATTATATTTAGATCTCTTGTTCTAAATCATTTCATACTCTGATTTTGTTTGATAACTCGATTCAATTGGAACTACAGATACATGTCTCATCACATTATTGCATCTTTAAAACCGTAGAATACAATATAAGAAATGGTGTTCAAAGACCTGAATCACGTCAAAATTATGTTCGGGGTGCAATACTAGACAAAAAGACATTATTAACAATATTTTTGGCCCTAAATTTCAAAAGCTATAGTATATTAAAACCTTGAAATTTATTTATATTGATTAATATTCAGATAAAGTTATGTTCGATTTCAAGAAACTTGATAAACATGCCATCACATTATTGGGTCCTTAAAACCCCATAATACAATAAAAGAATACATTAAAACCATGCAATATATTCTAAGGTATTAACACTCGGTTCCAATAAACTTATGCTCGCGTTTAGGTCCTAAACCTCTATAACTTGCATGTCAACATAACATA
Source organism: Lactuca serriola (assembly GCF_051521515.1). Classification (NCBI taxonomy): domain Eukaryota; kingdom Viridiplantae; phylum Streptophyta; class Magnoliopsida; order Asterales; family Asteraceae; genus Lactuca; species Lactuca serriola. Next base: position 111,915,118 of record NC_136409.1, on the reverse strand, counting down.
TGCATCATGCATAATTATATATATGTGGTTTCGAAACAATTTACTCATTTATTACTGATTCAACATATATTCACTACCATAGACTACTCATCAGTTATAGCGGGTCAACATAACATATCCTACATGTAATGTTATCTTCGGTGTCTAAAAAATATTTTCATGTCTTATTGATTCAAACTGTTTATTATTAGAATTTTTAGAAGGCAACAATAGCAAGCTACCCTCCTCACCTTCACAGTACACAACGATATCACTAAGGAAATCTCTAAAAAAGTCTTACTCTTTTGGTTTAGTTTAAAGAAAAGTCCTAAATTTATTTTTTAATAAAAATGCCCCGATTACCGGATAAAAAATCAAATCAACCATTATGTTTGATTTTACATATTTTAGTTGGTGATCTATCATTATTATTAGAATTTTTAGAAGGCAACAATAGCAAGCTACCCTCCTCACCTTCACAGTACACAACGATATCACTAAGGAAATCTCTAAAAAAGTCTTACTCTTTTGGTTTAGTTTAAAGAAAAGTCTTAAATTTATTTTTTAATAAAAATGCCCCGATTACCAGATAAAAAATCAAATCAACCATTATGTTTGATTTTACATATTTTAGTTGGTGATCTATCATTTATTTTAAAAAGCATAAAGACTTTTCTGTATATTTAGTAAAAACTATTATGACTTTTATGAAGGGTTTTGTGTATATAGTTGCGTTATCATATCGAAAAATTCCTAATATTTTGTCAAAAGTTATGAAAAGGACCTTATGTTTTTTTAACTAAAAAATAAATATTACTAGGAAAATATGCAAAACCAGGCAAAACCATTGATTTGACTTCTTTATTCGGTAGTTTTCTTTATTGGTAGTTGGGACTTTTGTTATAAAAATAGATTTTGGGACATCTCGTTAAAATAAAACAAAATAATAAGATTTTTCTGAAGATAACCTTTTGTTATAAGTTTGATGTAAGTTTATTATTCTTTTAGCTTGGAAAATTTTTAAGTTATTATTCTAATGAGTTTATAAATATCAAACATTTAATGCATATTTTCCAAAATATATTAATTATTAGGACCAACATAATAATAAGCAACACATAAACATAACTATAATTGTCTTTTTCAGATAGTTGTTTTCATTTAAGAAGTGTAATGAAGTATTAAATGCGAGACATGACTCATGACTCTGTTACTTTGGGTTTCGTTTTCATCCCCCAACAAACCTTCGAGGCTTTTCTTAGTAGGTGATGCAAATATTATGTCGACCAACGCAAGGAGGGCTTCTGTTAGCTGGGTCTCATTGGAAATCTCCGCAAAACCTTCATTTTTGATGTCGTTGATCATTCCTCACCAAATTAAAACTGTACAAAATATATATATATATATATATATATATATATATATATATATATATATATATATATATATATATATATATACTTGTTACAAATAGAACAATACATATATACTGAATTACAAAAGATTAATAAAGATAAAAATAACAAAACAGATACATTATTTTAGTTCATATGAAATTTAGAAAGCAGATAGATGCCTGGAATCTGGAGTGTCTTAAGACGTAACTCTGTCTGTATTCTTGTGAGACTAAACGTAGGATACAACTATCTTGATGAAAGTTCTTGTGATAACTTTTTGATAGAGGATATATCTTAGTCAAAGTTTTTGTGATAACTTTTTGAATCTATATATATATATTTTTTTAATCTTTCATGTACTTGAAGGGATATTTTAAATGGAAATATGTATAACATACTGTGAACAAATATTTCTAGATTACAGTATTTGGTAGTTTACAAAACCCCCAAATATTTTATTCTTTGGAAGGAAAATTGTTCTAGTTATGTATCATCCAAAATTAATAAAAGTAAGGCATATTTTTTTTGTTGTTTCGTTGTTTCATTGTTTTGTTTGGTGGGTCAGGTAGACAAATATTAAAACAGGTGACATGAATTAAAAAACAATAAAAATTCATTGCCCTTGAACACACAACCACATTAGGTGATAGAAAACCAAAAAAAAGTCAAAGTAGATTGCCTATTGATGCTTAAAATGATACCTCGTTAGTGGAAACCCAAAAAGAATACATTGCCCTCTCTAGAGAAAAGATTCCAAACAACAGAAAACCAAACATTAAATTCAAAGTACATTGCCCTATTATGCATAAACACCATACACGTGAGAAAAAAAAAACAACAGCAACAATATGCCAAAAAAACGATACTTAGTTTAAAAGTTAACAAAAATGGTCCCATTGTTGAGATCGACACATTCCACCTCAGATGAAAAGTTATTTCTTTGTTTTCAGCGGTTACAAATATTTTGTTGTTCAGTGAAGCACAACAATATGGATGTTGTTACGAGAATTTCGCTAAATCTTGAGATATATTCCACTCTTAAATCCAAGATTGATGGTCTGTTAAATCAACATGTTTGGTAGCGTAGTGAATCTACAACATGAAAACAATTAGTAGATTAATATTTATTCACATTACTTAGAAAAGTTAAAACATTAAGGAGAAAATTTTAACAAAATACACGACCGAATTCAAATGATTGAATGGTAAATGAGAAGTAAGAAGTCATAAATTAACTCAAAATTGTGTAGTGGAGAAAAACTAGAAGAAGAGAAAATAGTCAAAATTAGAAATTGATTCCTCGTCTGATAATTTTTAATAATTGTAAATGATAAATCATGCTGATAATATATTAAAAACGTTTAGGCTAGTAAGTATTTCTTGCTCCCTCATTGGAAGTCAAACAACATAATGCATCATAGTCTCATATAAAAAACATATTATATAACTGAAAAGATTCCGATTTTTTTTTCGTGTGACCAAAGATCAAAATCCAAGAATCCAACATACCACAATCCCAAGAAACTTCCCTTTGAAAATTCAAAATATTACTGTTTCATCAATTATTCATAGTTTAATCTAAAAAAATAAGCAAAAATTGGCTAAAAATATGGAGCCTCTTAAAAAGTCGGACGATATTTCAGCACAAACCTCAAGTTTCACTGGAGTTTCATTTGGAGAGACTATAAAACGAAATGAAGGTAATGGACTTTTCTAATTGAAACAGATATCAAAACATTTTTAATCAATTAAACCATGTCTAATCAATTAAACCATGATTTATAAAAACAAATTAAACAGATTACCACATTATTTAATATTCACGATACCTAACATTATATAAAGAGTAGATCACCAAAATATCAAAAATATCAAAAATGCAAAAATCATGTTACATATTTAATACATTTTCAATTTTTATGACAAAGTATACATTTTTTAGAAAATATCGCAAAATAATGTTAGTTAACTTTACATTTTTTAAATTTCGCAAAATTATATTATTATTTTGTGAAATGACATCATTCACATGAAATGTTATCTAATCTTACTTATCAGTATATCTTATACTATATAATAAAACATATTAGTAATATGTTGAATTTAAAAAGATATAAGCTACAAAGCTTGTTGTACAAATCAATTATGCATAAATAATTCATTAATACTTGCTAAAAGTTTGAAGACTTGAATTAAGGAAAATATTTAAGAAATTCAATTTTGAACAAAATGAAAAATTTTAAATATTATATTCATATATAAATTAATTTATATTTTTTAAACTAAACACCGGTATTAATTAATTTACAACACTAACATAAATATACAATATAAACATACGGTATAAATATAAATATTTTATTTAAAAATGGTAATTTACTGTTACATAATAACTAATAATAAAATTTTGTAATTATTTTCCCATAAAAATTATTCCTCAAAAAAACAATTTAGAGTTGTCGCTTTGCGCGGACACATATCTAGTAGTGAGAAATAAGTATTATAGTTGCTAACCTTACTAATCTATACAGTCTCGTCCACAATTCACTTAAGTTCGCCAAAAATAGTTTAATTTGGAATGATATAATATAAACTATAAACTACACAACTTTGTGAAAGTTTGTTAATGTACCTTATGTTAATTCAACTTTAAGATGATTAATGGCTTTAAAGGGTTATGACTTAATTAAACTACGTCTTACTCGAATCCATCCCCTCATATAGATTAACGCCAGCTTTCAAATCTTAATAGTTTCCTTCATTTTTATGTCCTTGGCTTGTAAATAACATTAATTCTACATGATCAAACTTTAAATCATGGAAGAAAGCAACCTTTTTTTTTTCTGAGGATTACATCCTCTTAGCGTTGAATTGTCGTTGCAATACCACCACCATTGATCATGAGGTAAATTATGGTCCTACATTTGAAAAACCACATTACAGTTTAATTCAGCATCATAATTAAAAAAACAAATATCGTTTATATAAGCAATATATATGAGTGAACAATAGCACTACAAGGAAAAAGGCTATTACCGGCGACAAAAGTCGCCGGTAATACTAATAGCGACGACGCGTTGCCGGTACTGAGGCGCCGCTATTGCCTCGTCGCTATTGATCAGTATGTTGCCGCTAATGATAAAAGTCGCCGCTATTGCTCTGTCGCCGCTAATGAGTATAGTCGCCGCTAATAATCTAGTCGCCGGTAATGACGTCTGTCGCCGGTAAAAGTGTCGCCGGCAAAAGTGTCGCCGGTAATAACTTCTGTCGCTGGTAAAAGCGTCGCCGGTAATGTTTTTTCAATTTTTTTTTTATTTTTAAAATAATGATTTTGGTTGCCGGTGATAATATCGCAGGTTAAAGTGTCGCCAGTAATAACAATATTCGATTAAATATCAAAACCAATAGTGTCGACGCTAATTACAAAACAAACATCCTATTAAATATCAAACATAATAGTGTCAATTCAAATTATAAACAAACATCCAAATACAAATAAATATCAAAAGTCATAATATCCGAGTAGCAAAACAACAAAATTTTTACAATCTACCAAGTAGCAAAACGAGACAACATATGCAAACAAAACCAATCCTTACATACCATCATTGTCGTTCCCATCGTTTCCTTGATTATTTTGGGATTGAAAAAATGAATAAAGCTCATCCCTACATGCCGGGTGGGCGAGCATTGCACGAAGATTTTCCAACTACGTAATTAATAACAATATATATAAACTTATAAGTTAGATCGTCAAACATAAACAAAACCTATCAAAATACATTGTTATTTTTAAACTAAGATAGAAAACCAAAGTACATTGCTATTTCTTGCACTTGGGACAAAAACCAAATTACCAAACTTTTTAGCAAATAATCACCACAAAACCAAAACTACCAAATCAACATGCATTTTACGATGCTAAAGTAGATTGCTATTCTTAAACAAAGATAGAAAACCAAAGTACATTGCTATATTTTGCACTTGGGACAAAAACCAAATTACCAAACTTTTTAGCAAATAACCACCACAAAACCAAAACTACCAAATCAACATGCATTTTATGATGCTAAAGTAGATTGCGTCTATTTTACCTGTGATGGTTGTGATGGTGGTTGTGATGGTTGCGAAGGCTGTGGAATCGTCGGGAGACCAGAAGGTTTGCGGCCAATGCCTCTAATGTGGCCACGTCACTCTCCTAATACTTTCTCGAACGTAGCTCTTTCTTGAGCGGGCGTTAACTCACTTTCACCGTGAGTTTGTTCTAACAGCTCTTCAACTAACCGATTCTGTAACTCCCAAAAGTGAGTAACAATTAAGTATAAATAAACATTTAAATATATGATAAAATTATAATTAAATATTTACATATTGTTGTTCCGATTCAGCAGTAACAAATACACCATTCTTATCGGTATGAGCTTTGCGAAATGTTTCCACTCTCTTAAGGTTTTGTTTAAGTTTAAAAATTAGATTATATTTTAAATAAATAATTACATGTATTGTACGGTACCTTCTTATAGCAAGTATTGCTATACGAGCTCGAACCCCCACGATTCACATTTGTTTGCTTTTCACGGATTTTTTTGTTCCTTTCCGAAGCAATTATGTGTTCGTCAGTTTGAAAATACTCAACTGTCTTTGCCCAGTTATCAACAAGCATACCATCCGGAGGATTTGCCAATGCTCTCGGGATATCTTCATACCCTCCGACCATCTTGAAATATTCTTTTGCGTCGGCTTTACGCTCTCGAAAACCTTTTAACAAGGCTGCTAGAAAACTCTCTGTCAATAGAGTAGCTTGTGCATCCTGGTACATTTGATTGAGATCAAACTTTTTCTACAAAAAAAAAAAGTTAACCAAGTAAAAAACAATTATAGTTAAACCTATAAAATATATTTAAATAAATAATTACCGCTAAATGTTGTAATACAATGTCCTTTATGTCAGGGGAAACTCTTTTCCAACTCCATTTGTCAAAAGGGACCATCTGCCACATTGTTTTCCCAACTTCTCGGGAAAACATGTCTCCCGCCCCTCCTACGGGATTAAATGTGATATCTCTATCATATTACATGCCTATTGGTTTCCCCTGGTTCTGCAAGATTGCTTTTTCAAACTTTATATTTTTTGCTTTTCCTCGAACTTTCCTTCGGGCACGTCCCTTAACTACAAATGTAATTAAAAATTATTAGAAACGACATTTAATTTATGATAATTGAACAAAAATAGTAAATAAAAATTCATGATAAGACTTACCGTCCTGCTCGTGTTGGCTAGGACCTCTACTACCTGGGAAAGGTGGGTCCTCAACTCCGTCTCCCCCATGTCCACGACCCATGACAACAGCCATGGTAAACATAAACAAAAGCCACACTCTCATCATTTCTTGAAAAATTATAAGATATACAAATACAATTTTTATTATAGATACACATTACATAGAAATAAACATTTAGATAGGAATAAACATTTAGATAAGAATAAACATTTCTATTTAAACTAGAAATCCAAATAAAGTTCATATTACAAACACATATTACAAATACACATTACATAAGAACTATTCTAATCAGAATCTTCCTCATATCCTTCAGTGTCTTCTTCGGTATCATAGTCAGAATCGGTGTCATCGTAATAAGTCTCGCAATCAGAAACATCATTGACTCTACCAGTTGGCGGAGGAACTTCAGATGCACTTTCTATATCAACATTGACTCTAGGAATGTTTTGAAAGTACATGCTGAAATCGATAAAAAATGGAGCATCGGATGAAGAGATATTTTGAAGTACATCGACATCGTCTACATTTTCGTGTGAGACATTGTCAACATTTTGAACAAGGTCATCGTTCGATGGTAGATCCCAAATACTTCGATGATTAACATGCTCGACAACACACCGATGGTTATTGTTTGGCTCTCTGATGTATAACACTTGTTTGGCTTGTGACGCATATATGAGTTGATCATCTTTGTATGCTTCGGGTCGTGTGTCGATACTAGTGAAACTATCATTAGAAATAACTCCTGTTCGAGTATCAAACCACTTGCAACGAAATAGCACAATTGAATAATCATGGTATACCTCAACTCTATAATCTCTTCTAACTGGCCATAATATTTCTCGCCTTTCTCACCCACCTCTAAAACCCCAGAGTTTTGTGTTGTTCGTTGTGTGTCACGACTAAGTACCATAAACCTAACACCATTGACTATGCATGTGGTGTAAGAATAGGCATTCATTTGCGGGCCCATTGCAAGAACCGACAACTCTTTGTGGAATTCTGGAGATTTTTCTAATTTCATTTGATGAACCTAAGAATTATAAATTAATATGTATTATGTATTCGTTAGATCAATGAAACAAATTTGTTTATTAATTTATATTACCTTTTCACGAAACCAATTACGAAATTCTCTCTTTTCATCACTTTGGGGATGCTCAAATTTGAATTTCCTATGTTGATGACTAAAAGATATAGATTTAAAAAGATAAAATAAAAAATTAAGAATGAAAGTTAGAGATAAGATCAATTACTTGATATACTGTCTGACTTCTTCACAGCTATTCAATACAAACCATTCCATGTTATGCATTTCCGTTAAATTAAGAGTTTTGATTTGAGTTGTGCTGGTCGGTCGACATTTAGACTTAGGGATGGCAATTCTCGACACGACACGCGACACGACCCGCGACACGACACGAAATAAATGGGTTCGGGTTGAGTTTTTCAACCCGCCAACCCGCTAACCCGTCAACCCGCCAACCCATTTATTAAATGGGTCATATATGGGTTTCTCAAAAAATAAACGGGTTGACCCACCAACCCATTTATATTCTTAATAAAAAAATTATTATATTTTTAAATGTATTTATGTATCAAGTATTAATATTTAATAAGTACTATATAATATATACCATTTATTCATAGACCATTTGATTGTTTCGACATTATTACTCATGGTGGATGGTCTAAGGTCATAAGTCGTAACCTATAAGGTTAAGTCTGCAACATGTTTCTACAAATGTTTTTAATTTTCATTTGGATGTTTAAGACTTAAATATCTAAAATTTAGACCCACGAACCCAAATCTGACCCACGAACCCGCCAACTTGTGAGCCCGTATAAATAAATGGGTTGGTGGGTCATATATGGGTTTATGTTCCAAACCCGCCAACCCGTGACCTGTATATTTAAATGGGTCGTGTTTGGGTTGGCATATTTTGACCCGCCAACCCGCGACACGCCAACCCGAACACGACACGATTGCCAGGCCTATTTAGACTCAAACATCCAAAACTTTGTTTTTTCAAGGACAACATCTACATTTCTTTCCGGACGATTCTTTACATCTCGAAGTTACATCGAACAAAATGATAAAGCTTCTTCAGCAACATACCCCTTAGCTATAGAACCTTCTGGCTTCGCCTTGTTTCTGACATAGTTTTTTAGTTTTTTCATATATCTCTCGAATGGAAACATCCATCTCATAAAAACCGGGCCTCCAGCAATTGCTTCATCAGGTAAATGCAAAAGTAAATGAACCATAATGTCAAAAAACGCCAGAGGATAAATCAATTCTAATTTGCACAAGATTGCAATAATGTCTACTTTTGCTTTCCTCATATCCTCCACCTTCAATGTTCTGGAACAAAGTTGCTTGAAAAACGTACAAAGGTCTACAATAGGTGTATAAGTATCTTTGTCTAACAACCCTCTTACTCCAATCGGTATCAAACGCTGCATAAGAATGTGGTGGTCATGCGATTTCAACCCAATAATGTTAGTATTGGTATCGTTCACTTTCTTACTAATGTTAGAACCAAACCCATCCGACAGTTTAACCTCTTTTATAAATTGACAAAAGAGTTTTCGACTAGATTTCGTGAAAGAGTATCTTGCTTGGGGTCTATGAAACTTGTCACCATTTTTTTCAACCATTCATTTCTCCGAATGTTTAGAATTCTCAAGTCCTCTCGTGCATTTGATGTGTCTTTGCTTTTATCGTTCATTAGGAGAGTACCTAACAAACTCTCGTCCACATTTTTCTGGACATGCATGACATCTATGTTGTGTTTCAACTGTAGAGAAGACCAATACTCGAGTTCGAAGAAAATGCTTCGTTTCGATCAATTCAACTCGTAATCTTGCCGCTTTGGCTCCCCACCTCCATGCTCAGGATGTTTACCCGGTTTACGAGTTAGTAGACGACCTAGTTGATCTTGTATGTCATCATTACTAAAGTGTCTCGGAGCGGGTCTTGTCTCTTCCATCCCGTTAAAGTCCAACCTCTTTCTTAACGGATCATTAGCATCTAGGAAACGACGATGACCGATATATACGACTTTGTTTGTTGCACGGTATGAAGGAGTGTATTCATTGCAAGTAGCACATGCTTTATACCCTTGCCCACTCCAACCTGATAGACTACTACGAGCTAGCCAATCGTTTATTGTCCACAACAACATAGCTCTCATCGTGAAGAATGTGTTTGTCGCCATATCTTTAATACGTACGCCTGAGTTCCACAAATGTTTAAGCTCTTCCACCAATGGTCTAAGGAAAACATCCATATCCTTACCTGGAGCTTTCGGTCCTGGAATCAACAAAGTCAACATGAATGATGACTCTTTCATACAAAGCCAGGGTGGTAGATTGTATGTGGTGAGTATGACCGGCCATGTGCTATATGGATTACACATGTTTCCAAATGGATTGAAACCGTCAGCTGAAAGACCTAGGCGTATATTACGGGGTTCACTCGAGAAGTCGGGGTATTTTTTTATCAAAATCTTGCCAATGTTCCCCATCAACAGGATGAATCATCACACCATCTTCTGAATGTCTGGTACTATGACAAATCATATTTTTGGCAGTGTGCCTCGAATAGTATAAACGTCGTAGTCTAGGGGTCATAGGAAAGTACCGTAACAACTTATGAGGTACTTTCTTACCCTTGGTGTTTTTATCGATCCATCGGCTCTCTTTACAAACGGGACAAACTTGCAATGAATCATGTTCTTTCCAAAAGAGACAACAATCATTTTTGCACACATGTATCGACTCATACCCCAGGCCAATAGACTTTAGTTTCTTTTTGGCTAGATAATGTGAAAGCGGAACATTGTTGCCTTTAGGAAATGCTAATTGTAAGAGCTCAAGGAGTTGATCAAATGAACTATCAGTCCATTTGTTGTTCACCTTGAGATGCATTAACTTTGCTAGAAACTCAAGGGAAGAAAAGATACAACCAATATACAATTGAGTTTCCATTTCTTCCAACAACTGTGCAAAATCATCATCCACACCTCTCCCCCTTGTATTTGAGGTTCCTTCATCGAGGTTGGTATCATTTTCTCTTGACTCCCACATCACATCGTCGATTAAATCGGCCATTTCGTTACTTGGCAAGACGACTGGAGGAATAAAAGATTCACCATGATAGATCCAAATTTTGTACGCCTTACTGAAACCATTTATAAATATATGGCGTTCAACTGCAGTCGGGTACTTGAAGTAACGGTTATCACATTTTTCACATGCACATCTAATTTTACCATTACTATCAAGGTGCGACTTGGACTTCTCGATAAAAGCTTTGAGTCCTGCTTGGAACTCGGGATGGTTTCGATATGGATTAGTAGTCCAACTTTTATCAATAGACATGATGTTGCTGAAACATAATTTTGGGTTTGGAGTTTAGTATACAGAATTAGCATTGTTTTTTTTTTCAATCAACATTTTTTTTACATCTAAAATAATACAAAAATTAAGTAATAAAAAAAAATTTAAAATTTTTATTTATGCATTTTTATAATTAATTTTAATTAAAATTACTTGTAAGTTTTTAAACAATTTTATAATTTTTTTTGTGTTTTTTTTCCAATTATAACAATAATTTATTTATTTATTTATTTTTTTCAATTATAGCATCCTTTAACTTATTTTTATGGTAACCGATTATTATTGGTTATAGAAATATAATCTTATGAATTAATTTGAAGATTATAAGTTAACTATATAACTTAATGGTTAATTAATTTGGAGTTAGTTTGGGTAAAAACTAGAAAGTTTCTAGTTTTTGTATATAAGTTTTTAAACAATTTTTTATATATATTTTTTTGTGTTTTTTTCCAATTATAACGATAATTAATTTTTATTTTCTTTTCAATTATAGCATCCTACTTATAAGAAAACCACATAATTTTACATAATAAATAAGAACATGAAATTCACATACTTTTACATACATATTATGTTGTTGTATTGTTCCTTTTTACCGTCGAGATTAAAATATATATATATATATATATATATATATATATATATATAAGTTTTTAAACAATTTTATAATTTTTTTTGTGTTTTTTTTCCAATTATAACAATATTTTTTTTTTATTTTTTTTTTCAACTATAGCATCCTTTAACTTATTTTTATGGTAACCGATTATTATTGGTTATAGAAATATAATCTTATGAATTAATTTGAAGATTATAAGTTAACTATATAACTTTTTGGTTAATTAATTTGGAGTTAGTTTGGGTAAAAACTTGAAACTTTCTAGGTTTTGTATATAAGTTTTTATACAATTTTTTATATATATTTTTTTGTGTTTTTTTTCCAATTATAACAATAATTAATTTTTATTTTCTTTTCAATTATAGCATCATACTTATAAGAAAACCACATAATTTTACATAATACATAAGAACATGAAAATCACATACTTTTACATACATATTATGTTGTTGTATTGTTCTTTTTTTACCGTCGAGATTAAAATATATATAAGTTTTTAAACAATTTTATAATTTTTTTGTGTTTTTTTTTTCCAATTATAACAGTAATTTATTTTTATTTTTTTTTCAATTATAGCATCCTTTAACCTATTTTTATGGTAACCGATTATTATTGGTTATATAAATATAATCTTATGAATTAATTTGAAGAATATAAGTTAACTATATAACGTATTGGTTAATTAATTTGGAGTTAATTTGGGTAAAAACTAGAAACTTTCTAGGTTTTGTATATAAGTTTTTAAAAAAAATTTATATATATTTTTTTGTGTTTTTTTTCCAATTATAACAATAATTAATTTTTATTTTCTTTTCAATTATAGCATCATACTTATAAGAAAACCACATAATTTTACATAATACATAAGAACATGAAAATCACATACTTTTACATACATATTATGTTGTTGTATTGTTCTTTTTTTACCGTCGAGATTAAAATATATATAAGTTTTTAAACAATTTTATAATTTTTTTTGTGTTTTTTTTCCATTATAACAATAATTTATTTTTATTTTTTTTTCAATTATAGCATCCTTTAACCTATTTTTATGGTAACCGATTATTATTGGTTATAGAAATATCACCTTATAAATTAATTTGAAGATCAAAAGTTAACTATATAACTTATTGATTAATTAATTTGGAGTTAGCTTGGGTAAAAACTAGAAACTTTCTAGGTTTTGTATATAAGTTTTTAAATAATTTTATAATTTTTTTTGTGTTTTTTTTCAAATTATAACAATAATTTTTTTTTCAATTATAGCATCCTACTTATACCAAAACCACATAGTTTTATATAATACATAAGAAGATGAAATTCACATACTTTTACATACATATACCACATATACACCAAATACAAATACATACACATACACACAAAATAACATCCTACTTAAACCAAATACACATAATTTCACATATATACATAATAACATCCTATTTATACCAAATACAAAAGTTTCACAATCATATATCACATTTACAACAAACATACATACATTCACATACACACAATAACATTCTACTTATAACAAATACATATAATTTCTACCAAATACTAATATACCACATATACATCAAACACACATACATTGGCATATATATACCAAATTCACATATATTCAAACAAATACGAAATATACAATCTAATTTTCACATATCACAATTTTCACATAATTTCACATATAAATACAAAATTCACAAAAAAATGAAATAATAGTACCTGTAGTGGCGGAAATCAACGGATATGTAGCTGGAAAAACTAGTCTTCACCCGAAATTACTCTCACCGGAAAACTGAACAACGCCACCAAAATCACTGAAATTGAATAATTTATTGCAATTTAGTCATCAAAATCAGCTTTTAATAATCAACAAATGTCCCTAAATGCTAAACTACAACTGGAAGCTATACAACTAATTGCAATTCAATAACCACAAACAAGAAATTGAATAACTTGCTTCTAATCCAAAACAACACCACCAAAAACAAGAATATGAACAATTTATTACCATTCAATCACTAAATAAACCTACAAATCGAAATTAACTTACAAAATAAAAATGAAATCACCAAATAAACTTACCTTTAATGGAGGTAGAAATTGGTCCAAAGGCTTTAACCACACCAAGAGATATTTGCTTGGAACAATGTGGGGAGAAATTTGTTTGGAAGAAGCAAATTGAAGAGAAAATCGGCCAAATGGTGAAGGAAATTGGAAGCAAACAGAAAGCAAAATGAAGAATGAAAGGTTTCTGTGCGTTTTTTTTTTTTTTTTTTTTTTTTTTTTTTTTTTTTTTTTTTTTTTATCTGCGATAGGCAATAGCCGCGACACCTTTACTGGCAACAATGAGTAATAGCGGCGACAAACTGGAGGGAAGGGTACCGCGTCATTTTTAGCGGACTATTAGTGGCGAATTTTGTGTCGCCGGTATTAGGTTAGACTATAACACACCCCACCCGTTGGATTGGATATCTCATCGAACGGTTGAGATGCAACAGAAGGGGAAAGTGCGGATTCGGGTGTCAACCCTTTAGCGGCGACACTATTACCGGCGACATGGGTCTTTACCGGCGACTTTATCTAAAGTCGCCGGTAAAGACCCATGTCGCCGGTAATAGTGTCGCCGCTAAATAGTATATTTCTTGTAGTGTAGTTTCAAACAAACAATCAAAAGCATTAACCATAAGAGCCATTTACTTTTAAAGAAAACTAACAAATATAGAAGAGATCCACAGTACTCTCTTGGTTGGCACTTGGCATCGATTCTATTTTCCTATTTATAAGATTTCACAATATTTCAGTTTCAGTAACAGGTTCTTCATTCTCCCTACACAAAAAAAAAAAAATCAAAGAATGATAAATAAACGGTTTGTAGTTTTACTTAACCAAAAAAAAAAAAAAAACAGAAACCCAAGTTTTTGACCAACAAGGTACCTAGCCCAATTTAGATGTTCAGCTTGTTTTGATAAGTAGGATAAGGAAAAGTTCATAAACCATTAAAGTTTCTATAGTTCCACTTATGTAGGTCAACTTCCTCAAGATTAATCAGCAAACTCTCAAGACTAAATCAATTACCTACATTTTGTATTCAAACTGGTGCTAATTCGCTATATATAAATAAATAAATAAATTATGAATTCAGATACAACAAGATATAAAACGCATTTAGAAAAAGTGCCTATTGGCCATGGACATTTCATAGCGATTACCTGTCAAATCTACTTTGTTGTTAACGAGTTAAAGCTCTTAAAGTACAATGCATATCATGATTATACATATATGGATTCTCATGGTTGTAATTATTTAGATCTTGAATTAACCTTTCTTAAGGCATATTTGACACAAAGTGTTTAGGTGTGTTTTCGAGCTTTAGCTTTAAGCATTTGACAAAATGCTTTGTTTTGAATAAAAACTCTCATTCGGCACTACAAGCTTTTAGCATTTAGTTTAAACAAAACGTTTGAAATCTAAAAACTACCTCATATAATGTTTAACAAAATACGCGCTACCCGCTAACGGATAGTTTTACCGAATACGCCTTTAATAATACAAAATATGTAGATATATTATTCTACAGAGATGCAACCAAACAACATAATCAATATAAATAGGCTAATCTACAAAAAAATTATTGTGTTTCACTCTCAAAACAATAAAAATTATTGACATATTTCTAGTAAGCTAATATTTTAGCCTAGTTTATGGAAATGTCATAAAATCAAAAAACAAATTACAAGAAATAGAATACCAATTAAAAAATCGATAAATCCTTTTTTTGCCGAGTGTGTAAATTTAGTTGGTATCCCGTCTTTTTCGTTAATTTGGACAAAGTGTTGAGACTTTTTTAAGATTACCCTGCTCTTTGTTGTTGATTACAAAACACCTGCAACCAAAAATATGAAAGAAACAAACATGTGGTTTACGATTGTTCAAACCTTCATAGGGAGTCTTCTTGAGCTGTATGTTGATGATGCTTCGGTATTGTACAAAGCATGTTGTTGAGACCGCTTCTGTCCAAAAGTAGAGAGACAGATTTGCAAAGTTGAGCATTGACCAGTCAGCTTCTACTAGAGTTCTATTTCTTCTTTGTACCACGCCATTCTGATGTGGCGTGTAAGGAGCTGAGAAGTTGTGACTAATGCCTTTTCACACTAGGAAATCATTAAGCAAAACGATTTGTAAATTCAGTTCCATTATCACTGCAAATTCTTCGAATGGGAAGCTTGATTTGTAGCTTAATTTCCTTGATGAAGTTGATCAAAGTCTGCAGTGTTTCTGATTTCAGTCTTAAGAAACACACCCATGTGAAGCGAGTGAAATCATCGACTATGACCAGAATGTAGTTCTTATGATGTATGCTTGCCACCATCAAGGGACCGTAAAGATTAATATGAAGCAACTTCAAAGGTTCAGTGTTGGAAGAATCAAGTATCAAAGGATGAATTCCCTTAGTTTTCTTTCCACATTCACAAGCACGACATAAAGTGTTATTGTCAAATTTGAGAAGAGGCAATCATCACACCATCTCTCTAGTAACCAAATTGTTGATGTATAAAAAATTAAGGTGAGCAAGCTTCATGTGCCATATCCAGCTAACCTCGGAGACGGCTTTTGACAGAAAAAAAATAGTTGTGGGTTACTGATGACTAGAGATATGTCTAATGGGAACATTGTTCCAATAGTCTTTGATTTGAATAGACACCATGATCTATCTTTCGTCATTATGTAGTTGTATTCGTCATCAAATTCAACGTGATGACCAGCTTTGCAGAGTTGTCCAACACTGATGAGATTGTCTTTTAACCATTCGACATAGACAACTCTTTGAATTGAGAACTTTCCATTTGTTAGGAAATCATATCCTCGAATGGTTCCATTTGCATCATTTCCGAAAGTTACGTGACTGCCTTAAAGTCATGAAGGTATTCCAACCCTCTTGTCATGTGCAAGGAGCAAGCACTATATATCAAACATTCTGTTTCGTGATCCTCCTCGCACATTGTCTGCAATATTAGTTACTTAATTTAGGTACCCAGATTTGTTTAGGGCCTACAACAACATAATAAGATTGAAAGTATGCACTGTATGGTTTAGTTGTGACTTTTGAAAATGTGTTGTTCTTTGTTTTCTTCATATCATTTTTGAAATGAAGTTCTTCTTTTTGAGTTTCATGATGGACTTCTTAACGGGTGGATAAGCACTAAAGGTTAATTTCTTTTCATTTATCCAGATTGTTTTCCTGAGTTTTGATTTAGGAAAATAAACCATTTGTTTAGCCAAATTCAGTTTCATTTCGGCCTTCTATTTGTCCTTTTGATTGATAACATGAGTGTTGTCAACCATTACTTTCTTAAGCTTTTTGTCAGGCTTTTTGTTCAGGACAATTTTGGGATTCTGAGTCTTTTTGTGACTTGTGATTTTTTGTTCCTTGTTTAACTTCTGCATAGAATTGGATTTGGTTTTGTTAGAAGGCTTTTGCGCAGAGTTATTTTGGAAAGATTTGTTCAGTTTAGGTTTTAGCTTTTTAAGAGTTAGGACTTAGTTATCGGTATAAGAGAGGAATCGTCGGAGCTGTAGAGTTGTTGACATTTTGAGCATTACCCGGTCTCAAATTTTTCTGTTCTTACTTCTTGAGGAAGAGTTTGCATTTTGGTGATGGATTTAACAGAATTTTGCGGTGAGACTTGTGTTGAGTGAAATATCACAGTGTATGCAGTACTCACCTTTCCTAGGATATTTGGCTTTGGGGACTCTTTTGGTTCATCCATAAAGATTTCTTCATCCAAGTCAGATCCTGAGCCAGGATATATCGATCCAATGATTGGTATGGAATGCATATTTTAAGAGAGTCCTGAGGGTTCTGGGTCAATTTCTTCAACGACACAGATGTTGTTTAGGACACAAAAGTTTTACAAAATGACATTGAATGTCTTCAAAATAGGGCTATTCATTGATTGGGAAGTGAAAGTTTCTGTCAGGTAGGATATAGGGATGTTTGGCATCAAACCGAGGTGGAGATTTCTCTCCAGTATTATAACCATTTGACCATCCCCAATTATAAGTGTTGTCTATAGACCCATTATTGACTAAGTTTTCAATTGCTTCACTTTCATTAAAGATATTTTATATTAATTTGTTTAAGACTACAATTTCATTTCGGGCTAGATCCCGTTGATTAAAAGAAACATCTAACTGACTTTCACAAAGAAATCTAGCATGCTTTTCTGGTTTCAAATATGCTTCTAACATGATGACTTTAAGCTTTTTGTCTTCTAGTCTTCCTCTCAAGTGGTACAGCTCTTGGAACACTATGTTCTTTTCATCTAAGTCTTTTTTCTAATATAAAAGAACATAAGCACACGTGTGAGTAAGTTGTACTAGATATAGTTCACAATCGTGCTTGCTGTAATTATTTGACTGAAACATACGTTTTGCCTGTTCAATGATGTTGATGGTTCCTTCCTTTGCCACGAAGCAATAGTTTTTCTTCATCTCTTAAGTGTTCTCACTATTCTCATTTGCAACCAAACATAGCTTTCCTCTTTTTCTCAGGTTGTCATGTAACGCCTGTGTTTCCGGGCTTGCCATTTTTAGCAATGTAATAGTCTAGGTAAACCTTTGTAACCCATTTTGAAATAATAAAAGTGTATTATTTGAGTATTATGTGTTTTGTGCTTAATTGCTTAATTATGTGGTTTGATTAATTAAGAACAAAAATAAGCGTCGAAATTTAAGTGTAAAATAAACTTAATATCTTTGATCTATGTTGTAGTAATTGAAACGAGGTTTCCAAATATATATAGAACGCCCAAATCTGACTTCTTATGAGGAAGTTATGATTTATCGAAGTTTCGGCTTAGCAGTATGCAGCCTGTTTTACTCGATTTGAGATCGAGGGGTTTTTAGCCGAAGCAATCTAAATGAGAATCGAAGATCTCATTGTTGGTATCGAAGCGATAAAAAGTTAGGCGAGAACGGACGTCAAACGAAGAAGTTATGAATTTATAACGAAGTTTTTCTGTTGCGGCCTATTAAAAATAATTAATAAAAATAAAGTCAAAATTAGCCGACGGAGTCTAAACGAAAGTTGTAGAGCATGGTCTCACCTTTCCGTGGATATAAAGAACGTCGAAAACGGAGTTCGTATGATGAAGATATGAATTTCCGAAGTTTGATAAATAAATTGTATTTATTTTTAAATCAAAATTTACGGCATTATCCGAAGGCGAGTCAGCAGTCTGATCCGAGGTACGCCCCGCGTACTCGCGTATGTCCCGCGTACTCCGAAGGTGTCGACATCGCAGCATGTGGATTCGGATGACGCATGCGCTTACGAACTTGGAGCAGTACGCCCCGCGTACTGCTGTACACCCCGCGTAATTGAGGCTTCCAGCCTCCTATAAATAGGATGCGAGGTTTCCGGGTTCATTTGCTATTTTCCTCTCATTTTTGTGTCGAAGCTCTGTGCAAAAACCCCCGAAGCTATCCCGAAGTCCCGGTATCATACTCTAGCCCCGAGGCAAGTCCCGAGATCCCGAAGATCCCGAGAAGTGCGGTCCCCGAGCCGAAGCTCTGCCCGCGAGAAGTTCGATTTTTGTGAAGATCTTCCAGATCTGCGGAGGATTACTACTTTTGCAAGTCGTAGTGCTGCCCGATCATCTTCTGATCAAGTGAGTGTGTAGTTATTTTCTTCCAAATACAATAATATGAAGTATTTTATATAAAATACGTGCTATGTGTATATATTTGATTGTGTTATGTGTGAATGTGTATTCACTCTCTTCTATCTTATAGATCTGATTATTTCTCTATGAGATATGTGTTATGTGTGTGTGCCTCATCTGTTATGTGATATATGTGTTGATTAAAGCATGCTATACAGTTTTTTTTTAAACTATGTATACAAATGTATATTTTTATCTACTAATATGTTGGGTAGAACATGGGTAGATAGTTGGTGTGTAATAAACAGATGAGAGGCCTCGTTGTTGTTTGATTTAGTCATCTAGCGGAGTTTAGATGACGACCACATACTTTTGTAGATAGTCTTGTGGAAACATTAGCAGGTTCGCCACCTGTAGGTGTTAATGAACTTGGGTGTTCATTCGCTTTACTCCATCCCCCTCATGGTTGCCTTATTTGACTTATATTGCTGAGGTACCCCCGAAGCATGTGTTGTCGCCCCGATGAAATATTCTTAGACTAGGTCCTTTATGTTAGTTGTTTTAGGGACATTAAAGTGAGAATAACGGGAATGGGTAATTGGGTTAGTGTTGGTTGGTGAAAATTAAATATGATATTTATTGTGGGTTGAAAACCCTATATGCTCACCAGGCTCCCAAGCCTGACCCACTCAGTTTTAAATTGTATTACAGGAAGTGGCGGAAGGGCATGAGATGGATGATCCACCAAGTTGTTTTGTTTACAAGTCTGCATATGTTTATATTTGTTATGTGACTTGTAATGTATTCGTTTATGCTTATTGGTCTGTATCGGAACATGACACCCCGAGTTTTGATTATAATGAAAATACATTTCTTTTATGAAATGCTTCGGTAAACATTGTTTTATCATGTTTTGTTTTTGGGAACAAATTCCGCAACTCTTTCAAATCAAAAGGATTTACTCTGAAAATATTTAAAAGCATAAATGAAAATCGGTCTTTTCTGGCCGAGATTTTGGGGATGTCACAGTTGGTATCAGAGCATTAGTTTAAGCGAACTAGGAATTTGTAGGATTTCTAGACTTAAACTTAGAATGCTAAGTGAAATTTTGAGATGTGTGTCTGTTGTGATTTAGACACGAGCACTAGTTTATTTTAGGAAAGTTGCCTAAAATGCCTTTATGTGCTAAATGTTATATGTTGCCATATATGATATTATTTGTTCGGATCTATGGTCTGTTGCCGACCGGATCTAGAAACCTTATGTGTGTAGGATTCTAAGCGTACGTCTACGATATTAGAACTAGCATGTAAACGTTTCGAAGTGATAAGGATGATTTGATTATCTTTCGTGATTGAGGATCTAATTTCACCTTATTCGGTGTGTAGATCAAAATGGTGAGAACAAGAAGTGGAGTTGGAAATGCTGACGAAAACAGGAATCAACCACCAGTGATTGAGCAAATACCTGTCGTAGCAGCAACGCCTGAGCCAATAACCATGGTTGGTGTGCAATTGATGATTCGGACGATGTTGGATCGTCAGATGGATGAAACTAGACGGTTGCTTCAACAAAATCGTGAAGAACTGTCGATTCGTGTGGAAGAGCCTGAATTAAATGAAGGGCACTCGGAAGGTGGAAACTTCAGTGGGTCTGTTGGTCCAGCCAACCCACCGATAGTTAGGCAAGATAACCGTGATGGAAGGAATGATGGAATGGGATGCAAGTACAAGGACTTTTTGACTTGCAAACCATCGACCTTCAATGGAAAGGAGGATCCGATTGGGGTTATGGATTGGATCTCCGAAATGGAGCTAGCCTTCATGACCTGTGGCTGCAGAGGTAAGTTGAAAACTATCTATGCCGTGCGTCAATTTCGAGGTGGAGCCGTTCGTTGGTGGAACACTCTAGGGAAGACTTTGAGCCCTAATGAGCCACTGGTATTGTCATGGGCAGAGTTCTTGGTGTAGTTTAAGCGCAAGTTCTGCTTGGCTCAAAATCTGTTGGAGTTGGAGAACAAGTTCCTGACATTGACTAAAGGTAGCATGTCAGTTGATGAATACACCAATAACTTCACCGATAAGATGGAGTTTGCTTTGCATATCGTTCCAGACAAGCTGACAAAGGTGGATCGGTATGCGAAGGGACTTCCATGGGAGTACGAGGTGCCAGTATGTCAGGCACTTACTCTAGAGGCAGCTATCTGGGCTGCCAAGTCTGTGGAGAACATGATCAAGGGGAGAACCACCGACAAGGATGATGTTGGTGAGAAAAGAAAGTTTGATGGAACATCTGGTTCCGGTAAGAAAGGAAAATTTTCGAAATCTGATTCGAAAAAGTTTAGAGGAAAAGGATGCGAAGCAAAGTGGTGTGATAAGTGTAAGAAAAAGCACTTTGGGAAATGTAGTGAGGATGTGACCTGCTACAAGTGTGGAAAGGTTGGACATTTTGCCAATGAATGTCCGAACAACAAAAGGATGTGTTTTGGTTGTAATGAAGAGGGGCGTATTTTGAAGGACTGTCCGAAGAAGAAGGAGGCAGCAAAGCCCAACATTCCACCAAAGCCGAAGGCGAGAGCCTTCCAGATGACACTTGAGGCTGCGAAGGATGAAGCTGATGTCGCTTCAGGTACCTTTCTCGTAAACGAATTACCTGCTTATATATTGTTTGATTCTAGAGCCAACTACTCCTTTATTTCACATGAGTTTGGTAGAAAGCTAGCTTTGCCTGTTGATAGACTAGATGATGCTTTATTAGTCGAAGTAGTTTCACGAGGCGTTATTGCCTATTGAACTTAATGGTTTCGACATCGTCTTGGGAATGGATTGGCTTAGCGCCAATGATGCCGAAATTTTATGCAAGAAAAAGATAGTTAAAGTAAACCCGCCTGGAAAAGATTCGTTTATGGTGTATGGGGACAAACGGCGAGTGAATTCTGGGATCATTTCTCTAATGAAAGCCAGAAAGTGTTTGACCAAGGGATGTACATCATATTTAGCATTTGTGATTGATGCTAAGAAAGTAAAGAAGGTGATGTAGAGCATTCCAGTGGTGTGTGATTATCCGGAAGTATTTCCCCGAAGATCTTCCTGGATAACCACCTGATAGACAAGTGGAGTTCAGAATAGACTTGTTACCAGGAACCACGCCAATAGCAAAAGCGCCTTATCGATTAGCACCGACGGAGATGAAGGAGCTGATGATGCAACTTCAGGAGTTATTGGACAAAGGTTTCATTAGACCTAGTTCATCGCCCTGGGGAGCTCCGGTGTTATTTGTGAAGAAGAAAGATGGAAGTATGAGAATGTGCATCGATTACAGAGAGCTGAACAAGGCAAAAATAAAGAATAGATATCCGTTGCCGAGGATTGATGACCTGTTTGATCAATTGCAAGGTTCGAGCTATTTCTCGAAGATCGATCTTAAGTCAGGATATCATCAGCTAAAAGTAAGAGAGCAAGATATCGAGAAGACTGCATTCAGAACTAGATATGGACACTACGAGTTCTTGGTTATGTCGTTTGGACTAACCAATACACCGGCAGCGTTCATGGATTTGATGAATAGGGTTTGTAATCCGTTCCTTGATAAATCTGTGATAGTGTTCATAGACGACATTCTGATCTACTCGAAAAGCCAGGAGGAGCATGGCAGAGACTTGCGAGAAGTGTTAGAAGTTTTGAAGAAGGAGAAGCTTTATGCAAAGTTCTCCAAATGTGATTTTTGGATTCGTGAAGTCCAATTCTTGGGTCACGTGGTCAACCAAGAAGGGATAATGGTTGATCCAGCGAAGATTGAAGCTGTGATGAAGTGGGAACAACCGAAAAGTCCCACGGAGATTCGAAGCTTTTTGGGATTAGCCGGATATTACCGCATGTTTATCCAAGGCTTTTCTTCGATTGCTACTCCATTAACAGCTTTGACCCACAAAGGAGCTACTTATGCCTGGAGTGATAAGCATAAAGAAGCATTCGAGAAGTTAAAGAAGAAGCTATGCGAGGCACCGATACTTTCTCTACTCGATGGAGTTGAAGACTTTGCTGTTTATAGCGATGCGTCTGGGGTTGGATTGGGTTGTGTTTTGACCCATAGAGAAAAGGTGATAGCATATGCGTCTCGACAGCTGAAGGAGCATGAAAAGAATTACCCGACTCATGATTTGGAGTTGGCAGCGGTAGTTTTCGCTCTGAAAATATGGAGGCATTACCTCTATGGCACGAAGTGAAAACTTTTTACTGATCATAAGAGTCTCCAATATCTCTTTAATCAGAAAGAATTGAATATGAGGCAACGACGCTGGCTAGAATTACTCAAAGACTACGACTGCGAGATACTTTACCACCCCGGTAAAGCTAATGTTGTTGCTGATGCTCTCAGTCGGAAAGTCAATCTTGAAAGGAAAAGGCCAAGAGCGTTGAGAATTGAAGTTGTCTCGACCATTGTGGAAAGTATAAAGAATGCTCAAGAGGAAGCTTCTAAGAAAAATGACCGAAAGGAGGAACGTTTGGGTAAAACGTTGGTGTTTGGTACTAACGGTCATGGACTGAAG
The DNA here is from genome assembly GCF_051521515.1 of Lactuca serriola. Taxonomy (NCBI): domain Eukaryota; kingdom Viridiplantae; phylum Streptophyta; class Magnoliopsida; order Asterales; family Asteraceae; genus Lactuca; species Lactuca serriola. The sequence continues at coordinate 111,891,215 of NC_136409.1, read as the reverse complement.
GTATTCCAAGATCGTATTTGGGTACCTAAGTCTGGAGGAAATAGGGATCTTCTGATGGAAGAAGCTCACAAAACCATGTACTCAATTCATCCGGGTAGCACTAAAATGTATAGGGACCTGAAACCCTACTACTGGTGGCCAACGATGAAGCTTGATGTTGCAAAGTATGTGGCCGAGTGTGTGACTTGTGCGAGAGTCAAGACACAACATCAGAAACCTTACGGGAGTTTAGAACCATTGCATGTGCCTATGGGTAAGTGGGAAGACATTGCTATGGATTTTGTCACTAAACTGCCCAGAACAAAGAATGGTCACGACATGATTTGGGTGGTCGTTGATCGATTCACTAAGAGTGCGCATTTCATAGCGGCCAAGGAGAAATGGTCTATGGAAAAGCTTGCGAATTCTTACGTGAGGGAAATTGTGAGGCTTCACGGTGTTCCTTTGACGATTGTATCGGATCGTGATAGCCGTTTCACCTCAAGGTTTTGGAAAAGTCTACAAGAGGAAATGGGTACCAAGTTATGTTTAAGCACAACTTACCATCCGCAGACTGATGGTCAGAGTGAAAGAACAATACAAACACTTGAAGATATGCTGAGAGCATGTACCTTGGAATTTCTAGGTAATTGGGATGAACATTTATCGTTGGTAGAATTTTCCTATAATAATAGTTTTCACTCGAGCATTAAGATGGCACCTTATCAAGCTTTGTATGGACAGAAGTGTCGTACACCGTCTTGTTGGCTTGAGGCTGGGGAAAAGCAGTTTATGGGACCGGAGATGGTTCATCAAACTGCTGAAAAGTTGAAAATAATTAGGGAAAGAATGTTAGCAGCTCAAGATCGTCAAAAGAGCTATGCTGACAAGAAGCGAAGACCGATGACTTTTGAGGTTGGAGATTCGGTTTTGCTTATAGTCTCGCCGTGGAAGGGACTTATAAGATTTGGTAAAAGGGGAAAGTTGAGTCCAAGGTTTATTGGACCATTTAAAGTCCTTCAGAGGATTGGGAACCAAGCTTACAAGCTCGAATTACCCGAAGAACTGAATGGAATTCACAACACCTTTCATGTGTGTTATTTGAGGAAGTTCACGGGAGAAGTTCCCGATATAATTCCAATTTCCGAATTGAGAATTGATGAAAACAAAAGGTTGATTGAAGAACCAGAGGCAATAGTTGACCGAAAGACTAAGAAGTTGCGATGCAAAATGGTTAGGTTAGTGCTTGTCCGATGGAAACACACGAATGGGCCGAATCTCACCTGGGAGACGGAGAGTGACATGTTGAGTCGCTATCCGCATTTGTTTATCGATGTGTGATTCCGGGGATGGAATCATTCTAAGGTGGAGAGAATTGTAACGCCTGTGTTTCCAGGCTTGCCATTTTTAGCAATGTAATAGTCTAGGTAAACCTTTGTAACCCATTTTGAAATAATAAAAGTGTATTATTTGAGTATTATGTGTTTTGTGCTTAATTGCTTAATTATGTGGTTTGATTAATTAAGAACAAAAATAAGCGTCGAAATTTAAGTGTAAAATAAACTTAATATCTTTGATCTATGTTGTAGTAATTGAAACGAGGTTTCCGAATATATATAGAACGCCCAAATCTGACTTCGTATGAGGAAGTTATGATTTATCGAAGTTTCGGCTCACAAATCAAGGGGTTATTATCAAGGAGGTTCCAGCGCCTGTTTCTCCATCTTCGAAGAAACGACGGGCTGAAAACATGGAAAAGCATTTACAACAGAAGAATTCCAAGAAGTTATGAAAATTGATTCTTGGAAATATTTCAACAAATGAAGAACAAGTCATTCCTGACACTTCGGAAGCAATTTTGGTTGTTGACAATTCGAAGGCTGGTGACACCATGGTTGTTTTACCCAAAGTTTTGAATGTTGAATCATTTTATAAGGAGACAAAAACTTCAGACATCAATGTAAACATATATAATACGGATACAAATGTCATTATGGGTTCAGATAATGCGAAGCCTGATGGTTCTGAAAATGCGAAGACTGAGAGTCCAAAAACTGCGAAGGGTGATGATCAAGGTATTGTTATTCCAACTTCTGAAATCATTATGTCGTTACCTCCAATTACCCCTACCACTGATTCACCTACTTTCGAAAACGTACTGCTGTACGCCCCGCGTAATTGAGGCTTCCAGCCTCCTATAAATAGGATGCGAGGTTTCCGGGTTCATTTGCTATTTTCCTCTCGTTTTTGTGTCGAAGCTCTGCGCAAAACCCCCCGAAGCTATCCCGAAGTCCCGGTATCATACTCTAGCCCCGAGGCAAGTCCCGAGATCCCGAAGATCCCGAGAAGTGCGGTCCCCGAGCCGAAGCTCTGCCCGCGAGAAGTTCGATTTTTGTGAAGATCTTCCAGATCTGCGGAGGATTACTACTTTTGCAAGTCGTAGTGCTGCCCGATCATCTTCTGATCAAGTGAGTGTGTAGTTATTTTCTTCCAAATACAATAATATGAAGTATTTTATATAAAATACGTGTTATGTGTATATATTTGATTGTGTTATGTGTGAATGTGTATTCACTCTCTTCTATCTTATAGATCTGATTATTTCTCTATGAGATATGTGTTATGTGTGTGTGCCTCATATGTTATGTGATATATGTGTTGATTAAAGCATGATATACAGGTTTTTTTTTAAACTATGTATACAAATGTATATTTTTATCTACTAATATGTTGGGTAGAACATGGGTAGATAGTTGGTGTGTAATAAACAGATGAGAGGCCTCGTTGTTGTTTGATTTAGTCATCTAGTGGAGTTTAGATGACGACCACATACTTTTCTAGATAGTCTTGTGGAAACATTAGCAGGTTCGCCACCTGTAGGTGTTAATGAACTTGGGTGTTCATTCGCTGTACTCCATCCCCCTCATGGTTGCCTTATTTGACTTATATTGCTGAGGTACCCCCGAAGCATGTGTTGTCGCCCCGATGAAATATTCTTAGACTAGGTCCCTTATGTTAGTTGTTTTAGGGATATTAAAGTGAGAATAACGGGAATGGGTAATTGGGTTATTGTTGGTTGGTGAAAATTAAATATGATATTTATTGTGGGTTGAAAACCCTATATGCTCACCAGGCTCCCAAGCCTGACCCACTCAGTTTTAAATTGTATTACAGGAAGTGGCGGAAGGGCATGAGATGGATGATCCATCAAGTTGTTTTGTTTACAAGTCTGCATATGTTTATATTTGTTCTATGACTTGTAATGTATTCGTTTATGCTTATTGGTCTGTATCGGAACATGACACCCCGAGTTTTGATTATAATGAAAATACATTTCTTTTATGAAATGCTTCGGTAAACATTGTTTTATCATGTTTTGTTTTTGGGAACAAATTCCGCAACTCTTTCAAATCAAAAGGATTTACTCTAAAAATATTTAAAAGCATAAATGAAAATCGGTCTTTTCTGGTCGAGATTTTGGGGATGTCACATGTCATTATCTTCATCTTCATCTCCCAAGGACCACACTTGGTGACCTATTCTTATTTGTGCCACAAAGGCTTTCTGTAACATCCTAGGATTTGCAGGTATTTCCAAATCCTCCCTTTTATTATTGTTTTGTCATTTTTAGTCCATGGGGATGGAAGGGTGTAAACATGAGATGCCCTACTAGCTAATATTGTAATTTTGGATTAGGAGGAATATGATGAGCATACATAACGGTACGCTGTGCATACTAGGCACGCCCTAGTATGCTAGGCGTACACTTGTGTACGTTGGGCGTACACATGTCATGTGAAAACCCCAATATTTAGGCTTTGGGTGGTATATAAGTATCCTTATAGCTCATTTCTCCCAACACTTTTAGCATCCATACCTTTGACACATTTTCCAAACCCTATCCTTGTGTGTGTGAGCGTGTGAGAGTTCTCTGGGTTGAGAAGAAGAAGAAGAGGAGACTCCTTGAAAAGCCTTGGGGTGGATTTAAGCTTTGGATTTGTGATCTTCATCCCTCAGGGAAGCTCCAGAAGGTAAAAAGCCTTTACCTTTACTTGTTTTTCCCCATAAATCTTGCATGGAAGTTTTATGAGTAAATGAGTCCCTTTTCTTGGTCTTGATGAGTTAACCTACTCTAAGACCAAAGGATCTGTCCTTTCAGAAGATTTAGAGTGTTTTGGACCATAAAAATGCTATGTTGTCCCATTTAGTGGTTTCATGTAAGCTATAAAGGTCTTAAATGCTTAATACAAATAAGGGTTTTGAGTTTATGGACTTATAGGGCATGCATAACCATAAAGTTGGAAACTTTATGGTTTGGGACATCTTTTTAAGTATAGATCTAACTTGGGACGTCTAGACGAGGTGAATTAAGAAATTAATGAAGTTTTGCATTGCCGCAATGTACGCTGGGCGTACCAAGGCATACACCGGGCGTAGATGGTAGCGTCGTATTTGCTGGTCAAGGCGTTTACACCGAGCGTACAGTTGAGTACGCCCCGCGTACTCAGCATGTTGGGCTTAGCTATTTTGGGCTTTGGGTATTAGGCCATTTGTTAGGCCTTGATGCTGGGGTCCTCTTGGATCATCTAGATAACTGTAATTGTGGGCTAGTTAGCAGACCAGATCTTTAGGTAAGGCCAAATAAGGGATTTGGGCCGAATTTGGAAATTGGGCCAATTATGGGACTTGTATATTTGGTCGTTTGGATCAAGTAATTCGAATTAGGACTTGACCTAAATTAAGGAAAAATAAAATGGACTATCGCCCTATGTTTGGACCCTTAGCCAAGATTGGTATTAAACTGTTGACTTAGTGTTCGTTTATTATGATAGTTTGGGATTCTTTGTGACTCAGCAGTCAGAGATTTCGGTACAGTTCGGCATTGTGAGGTGAGTTTTCCTCACTATACATAGGGTCGAAGGCACCAAGGTCGGCCCATTAGATTGATATCCTAGTAGTTATTGATATGCTAAGTATGAGTCGATATGAATGCTAGTTTGATATGCTAGTCTGTTAGATCTGTAGGACTACCGGTGATACTGTCTGATTATCTTTATGTGTATTTATTTGTTACATGTCGACATGTTGTTGATGGGTTTTGGGCATAAGACATCCTATCTGCTCATACAAACCCTAAAGCTTGGATCTAAGTTTCTCTATTGTACATACTTTGAATCCAAGACTTTGAACCCTAATTCTAGCATATGGAAATCAGAATTCACATGTAAATAGGTTTAAGAACATACCTTGATTGTTATATAGCAATAACAATCCAATTCCTCCTTGAATTGACCTTGGAAAGCAGAGAGTCACAAGTGTCACTCCTCTAATGGCTTACAAACACCATAAGCAAGTGGAGAAGGTATAAAGAGAGAGGAGGGAGGTTAGAATTCGTCTCTAAGACTTCTTGGGAAGGGTTACACGAATTCATGACCCTAGGGGTGTTTATATAGGTGTAGAGATAGGGTTTCAGTCATTATCCTTATCTAGTTGATTATCCATTAAGCAACCAATAAGATAATCCTTGAATCCTTATCATACTCGAATTCTAAGGTTTTCCAACCTCAAATTCGTCCACCATACTTATAAGATAACCCTTACCTTATTTTGTAACTATCACATAATTACAAATCAGCCCCTATAGTTTAATTAATTACATTTGATCACAAAATTAATTCTTAATTAATTATTGACCAATATTAATTAAACAAATATGATTTCTCCTTTAATATATTATTCTTATAACATATTAATAAATCATAATAACCTCTCCTTCTATTTATTTCTCCAATCAAGTTGCTTTGGTGAAGGCAACCCAAAAGGACCATGCACCATCGGGTCAAGTACATACCAAAATAGTTATGTACTTAGACACTAATCCAACAGTCTCCCACTTGGATAAGTCTAACAACTATTCTACGTATGACTTCGGATCCCGATCTGCAATCGTAGCTTTCCAAATCCGCTGTCAACTCTGATCATATCAAATACGCGTGTCCTTTAGATAAGGGATCATATATTCCTCCATTCTAGATATCATATGTGATATGATTTCAAATCATTCTCTTTGTACTATATCTCGATTTCTGATTTATGACGACAGGCTAATTGAACAAATCAAATTAGCCCTAGCCCGGCCGAGCATTTACGTTTGTCATCACTAAACCATCGAGGGGCCCAAAGATATCGCTTTTATCCTACTTTGGATAAAAGGAACGGATAAACTTTGATACAATGTTTGCTTGTACTCACGCACCGAATCACACACAACAATATGTTTTATAACACCAAGTTACTGGTGCGTTTACATATTATCAATGTGTAACCGATTTGCAAGATACAACTCACACATCTCGGTTTCAAGAATATAAGATGTTATCGTCTCACCAATCACTCGTGATACAATCCATGGAGTGATCCAAGTGAGCGTGGGTCTAATCCAATGCTCAAATCACATTCATAAGCACTCATGAACGTTGCAGAAAACATTCGCTTATGTCTAATACTTTGCTAGACATTCCACACACCAATTCACGACAGTCTTCATTCATACCTACTTCCAACATATGAACGACTGTGGCCCGTTTGAATAATTCGATTATTCTTAATAAACTCAATTATTCTGGAAGTCAAAACATGCAAATGTGAAACACAAGAATAATACTAATCCCATATGGCCTCAAACCTTTGAGTATAAATAAAACACCTTTTATTTATCACCATATTGATTACTCATTATTTGTCGTTTCGGGTAATCAACTTCTTACTTGAATTCCAACACTTGTCCCATGCTCCTAGCATGCACACAATGTTTACCTATGGTTCTTACTTTGTGAAATAGATCAAATTGAACACGCTTCCAATCATTCTCATTTCACAACTCCAAATCCGTTTTTTTCATAAGTTAAAGAATATCAAATTCTTGCTACTTATAGAGTATGCTATATTCTAACATTCTATGCAACTATCCTTTCGTAATGTCACTGCACCAAAGTCACAAAGACATTGCCAATGATATTACAAAGTCTTTTATCGGAGATTGTTTCAAAACAATTCCATAGACGTGATGTCTCTCAAAGTACATTCTTTGAACATCCTTTTGCATAGAAGTTTCTAATCCAGACATAGATTTTCAATATTCAATTCCCAATATGGACACGCTTCCATATTTTCCATATGACAACTCATTCTTAATAGAATTTTATCTATTCGTAATGATGTCGATATAGTCCATCCAATATGGAAACATTTCCATATTTTCCAATACTATACTTCCAACTACTCACAAGCGACCAATCCTCGTCGAACTTGGATTGTCCTTTGATAGTTGTTTAATTATTTTAGTCAAAACCAATTCTAGTCTCTTTTCCCTCTAAATGCGCTTGACATTTGGAAAATTTTAGAATGGTCAAACATTAAAGCATTTGCAATCGATCCTATACCCGAAGCGTATGGGACACGACGCATAATGTTTTATTTGCTATGTTCTCAAAATTCGAATTGTGAAGAGGGATGCCGTAATCATAATCGAAATTTTAAGAACACACTTTGTACCTTTGACTAAATTTTATTAACATTTCTCAACCTAAACCTTTAGATTTGAAATGAAGCATAATATTCTCTCCCTTAATTATAGCAAAACAACTCTTCAACTATTGCGACTTTGCAAAGTATGACTCTTGTTTTCTATAATTAATATTGCTAACCTTGCAATACTTTCCTTAATAATCATACAATCATAACTCTTATGCTCCCACTATCTTGATGATTATTATAAAACATAACACTTATGCTCCCACTAGCTTCAACATGTATTCATAAACATCTTAACTTTCAGAAAACAATGCTTATTGAATTTCTTAAGTTCATGTTTCTAATACTTAGTGCTTTGATAATCTTTTATCAAGGATTCTTTGTACACCTTTGCCTTCGATAGTTCATATGTGTGTCTAAACAATTAAGACTAATTGCCAAACCTCACAATTCAAATTATGGAAAGGGATGCCGTAACCATAATTGAATTCGAGAATGCAATTTTACAATCACTATCTTCTTAAAATCTTTCTTAGTGAAAGCATTTCCTCACAATCATTTTCATGAAGGAGGAAATCTTATGACACTTAGATTTTAAACGGTGTAATTGTTCCTATCCATGTGAATTTGTCAAAACCAACGTTTACGATAAATTCAAACTCATATGGATCGAACTTTCTTAATCTTGATTTCTTGCCTCATGGTATCACAGCTGCCCACCACGTCTTCCAAGTAGTTAAGCATCTCACCCTTTCTTATCAATGTACCTTTCATTGATTAAGGTGCCTTGCCTTTTATGCATTCAAGATGAGAACTCATAGAACTCATATGCATAATTAACTCAATTGGAACAACACATAATCAAAATAATGTCAATACGATAGGTTGTCAACCTCAACTCGTGTGCTAGTGATGATTGGTAAGGTTTATTTGATTTGTTCTTGAAACTATTCAAGACCATTAAGACTCCCACTGACTCCTTGACATATACGATTCTTTTGTCAATAACCATTTCTTGACAAACAAATATTCAAGAGTTAGTGTAGCTTTTATCAAAACACTTCATAAATTGGTACTAGTTGGCCTTTGTCTTATTCAAGACATCACAACTTCCTACATTTGATGAATGTTATACACCTTTAATACTTTTCACTCATTGTCACAATCTTAACTTTAAGACTTGTTATTGGAACGAATTATGATTGACTTATTGATTTAACCATTTCTTCAATTCTTGATTCCTCTTCTCAGACATACAATTATACTAAGACTCACTTAGAGGATCAATTGAGATATGGTTCTTAATCACTAAGACATATCATAAAGCATAAAAGTTACTCTCCCTTCTTCTTAGAATGGAGAAACTTTTATCTTTCTGCCTACTTGATTCTTCTTATTCGTTCTGCTATTGATCTAAACCCTTTAATCAATTCAGAATTACACTTAATCTTGTAAGTATAATCATATTTAGTAAACCTTTAGTAAATCATGACGAATATCTTTGTTATTCTTATGGTGGACTTGATCAACACGCAACTTTGTGTGCTCGATCTCTTAGTCCTTCACTTGACACTTTGTCAACGAATCAGTCTAATTTCCAAATACAAAATTTCTCATTCATCGTGCATCCACGTTGCATGATTCCAAGTTTCTGTCCAATTGAAACTTTGGGCGATGAGAAACTCTCCCTATTTGGTAAATTCTTGACATTTCCATAAATAACATAACTAAGAATCATATCCATTCGTTGTAGAAATATTCGAACATCAATTTTCATAACGATTTCATTGTAAGGAAATAAACAAATAAATAAATAAGTCAAAAAAAATTTATTTTATTTATAAAAGCAGCGGAAAAATTTGTCCTTACAATGCAAAATCCATTGAAAACTATGTACAAAAGAAAATTTCTAACAACTCTATCATAACTTTCTAAGTTCAAAATCCAATCTTCAAGTCCATGCGATCGAGATCCTTCTCTTGTGATTAGATTCATCTTGCTCTCTTATTAAGCTTCCTTTCTTTTCACCGACCCTACAAAACACTCAAATGTAATCTTATTACATCATGTATTAAGAATCAATGAATAGGAACTTAATGGAGTTAGATAGTGGATTTTTACCTAAAGCGCAGTCATACCTTTGACTCTCCCATCTCTTAGATCTCTTAGGTAATTAGGGCAACTTCGTCTCCAATGCCCCTTCTCTTGGCAATAAAAGCAAATTGACTCTTTTGGAATAACACATGTAACTACTTCAGACATCGCCTTTCTCTTATGATCAAACTTCTTGATCATTGCATGTCTTTCATTGCCATTGTCTATATCTATAGAGGTCTTGAAGGCAGATTCACCAATCAACTTTGCTTTTCTATTGCGCCAAACCATTGCTGATTCGGCAGAAATAAGCATATAGGTGAGATCTATAAGGGTCACGTTGTGGTTCGTCATACAGTACTCTCTTACGAACTCACTATATGAGTTGGGAAGTGACTGAAGAACCCAATCAACAGTCATCTCTTCACTAACAACGGATCCCATCATTCTTAGTCTATCAATGCGCGACTTCATCCCTAGGACGTGTGCACACACCGAATTTCCTTCTTTATGTTTACTTGCCAAAAGGGCTTGAGTGATATTGAACCTTTCAATTTTACAATCTTGTGGGTTAGGGAGAATAATTGGAGGAGGAGGAGGAAGTGAAGCATGATTTCTTGATCCTCGATCGAATCGTGGAATATCATCTTCATGTGGAATGCTTGTTCCACGGGATTTGGGAATACCATAGTTGTCGAACTTTGACATCTACAAAACGGGAGAAAACGAATTCAAGTTAGTTGATTGATTGAGTCCTTGGTAAATCACCCAAATGAAATTCCAAGGCTAGGACCCAACACAATATTCTACAACTCGGGAGAGGGATGCCGTAACCCAAATTGCAGAACATTTGAAGGTAAGTGAATGACGATTCACTAATTTCCACCATTAAAAACGAAAATTATTTTTAAGTTTTAAATCTATGAAAACTCCTAGATCCTTTGAGATTCATTGAACTTTCAATGGCATGTTTAAATCTCGATATGCCCCTCTTGTTTGTGACTGGGATGCCGAGGATCACAAAGCGGGTGTGAATAACCATGCAAACTTACATGGTGCCCTCACATGTTACAGTCGCCTATTCGATGCGCCGGTAAACGACACACGCTCCACCGAACTATGACAAACATTGAGTCACCCTTTGCTACCTTTGCTTAGACCCATTTAGTGTGCCGGTTAACCACACACGCTCCACTAACGTCTTCGCAAGGGAACAAAGTGTAATTTCATGGAATTGCATCAATTCACTTTTGCCTAAGTAACTAAGATTGGGAATTTTATGAAAACATTTAGTTACTTTAATAATTCATTATACTTATAATGGAAGGTTTCGTCCTATCCTACCCGTTCGGCTAACGACCCTCCACTAGTCAAGAGTGTGGTGGGTAAGAGTGGATACCCATTCAATCGCCATTTTATAGGCAATTTCCTTAAACACCCCTTATAGACCAGCTTCGTGAATGAGGCCTACTAACGGTAAGACTGACTTTTACTCATACATATATATAATGTTAGACCTTTAATGTTATATATAGTATATGGTGTATTTTACACTTTTAAAATATTAGGTGGTTCAATTTAACAATTATACTTTTAATTGTAAACCTAAACTTTTATGGATTTATTAAACTTCTTTAATTAAACACCTTAATTAGTTAATAAAACCATAAGGGTATGATTTGAACTTTTTTCAAAACTATACTAGAGTTTTAGAATTTAACATTCCTAATTAAACTTTTAATCAACTTTTAAATTCCAAAACTTGAGGGCAAGTTTTGAAACATTTCAACACATTAGGGTTTAGAATTTAAATATGCATCAAAATTAAACTATTTAATCAAAATTTAAATTCCAAAACTTGAGGGCAAGTTTTGAAACCTTTTTCAAAACATTAGGGTTTCAACTATTTAAATTTCAAAACAACAAAGCTTTTGGGGTTCAAATTAAAACTATAAAACCTAAAGGGCCAAATATGAAACTTTTCACAACAACAAGGATCAAATAACAAATAATTCAACTTAACATTTAATCACATAATTATCCATATTTGATGATTTCTTGCAAAATAATTTATCAATTTACTTAAAATAATTAATCAATTATCTTATAAGGAAACAATTATCCTATTAATTGATAAATATCTTCAATTAGATTAAAAATATAGTCAAATATATCATATAATCGGATTAATATTAATCTAACATGATAAGGTAATTATCCCAATGCAAAAACAGCAAGAAATCCCGAGATAAGCACTGTCTGACGCACCGACTCGCCGAGTCACCCTCTGGAACTCGCCGAGTCCAAGAGTGACTCGCCGAGTCAGGTCGAACAGTGAGGCCAAAACACGATTTTCAGTTACATCAAGCATCAATACAATAGAAACCAATCATGGCTCTGATACCACTGATGGGTTTTGGGCATAAGACATCCTATGTGCTCATACAAACACTAAAGCTTGGATCTAGGTTTCTCTATTGTACATACTTTGAATCCAAGACTTTGAACCCTAATTCTAGCATATGGAAATCAGAATTCACATGTAAATAGGTTTAAGAACATACCTTGATTGTTATATAGCAATAACAATCCAATTCCTCCTTGAATTGACCTTGGAAAGCAGAGAGTCACAAGTGTCACTCCTCTAATGGCTTACAAACACCATAAGCAAGTGGAGAAGGTATAAAGAGAGAGGAGGGAGGTTAGAATTCGTCTCTAAGACTTCTTGGGAAGGGTTACACGAATTCATGACCCTAGGGGTGTTTATATAGGTGTAGAGATATGGTTTCAGTCATTATCCTTATCTAGTTGATTATCCATTAAGCAACCAATAAGATAATCCTTGAATCCTTATCATACTCGAATTCTAAGGCTTTCCAACCTCAAATTCGTCCACCATACTTATATGATAATCCTTACCTTATTTTGTAACTATCACATAATTACAAATCAGCCCCTATAGTTTAATTAATTACATTTGATCACAAAATTAATTCTTAATTAATTATTGACCAATATTAATTAAACAAATATGATTTCTCCTTTAATATATTATTCTTATAACATATTAATAAATCATAATAACCTCTCTCTCTATTTATTTCTCCAATCAAGTTGCTTTGGTGAAGGCAACCCAAAAGGACCATGCACCATCGGGTCAAGTACATACCAAAATAGTTATGTACTTAGACACTAATCCAACAGTCTCCCACTTGGATAAGTCTAACAACTATTCTGCGTATGACTTCGGATCCCGATCTGCAATCGTAGCTTTCCAAATCCGCTGTCAACTCTGATCATATCAAATACGCGTGTCCTTTAGATAAGGGATCATATATTCCTCCATTCTAGATATCATATGAGATATGATTTCAAATCATTCTCTTTGTACTATATCTCGATTTCTGATTTATGACGACAGACTAATTGAACAAATCAAATTAGCCCTAGCCCGGCCGAGCATTTACGTTTGTCATCACTAAACCATCGAGGGGCCCAAAGATATCGCTTTTATCCTACTTTGGATAAAAGGAACGGATAAACTTTGATACAATGTTTGCTTGTACTCACGCACCGAATCACACACAACAATATGTTTTATAACACCAAGTTACTGGTGCGTTTACATATTATCAATGTGTAACCGATTTGCAAGATACAACTCACACATCTCGGTTTCAAGAATATAAGATGTTATCGTCTCACCAATCACTCGTGATACAATCCATGGAGTGATCCAAGTGAGCGTGGGTCTAATCCAATGCTCAAATCACATTCATAAGCACTCATGAACGTTGCAGAAAACATTCGCTTATGTCTAATACTTTTCTAGACATTCCACACACCAATTCACGACAGTCTTCATTCATACCTACTTCCAACATATGAACGACTGTGGCCCGTTTGAATAATTCGATTATTCTTAATAAACTCAATTATTCTGGAAGTCAAAACATGCAAATGTGAAACACAAGAATAATACTAATCCCATATGGCCTCAAACCTTTGAGTATAAATAAAACACCTTTTATTTATCACCATATTGATTACTCATAATTTGTCGTTTCGGGTAATCAACTTCTTACTTGAATTCCAACACTTGTCCCATGCTGCTAGCATGCACACAATGTTTACCTATGGTTCTTACTTTGTGAAATAGATCAAATTGAACACGCTTCCAATCATTCTCATTTCACAACTCCAAATCCGTTTTTTTTTCATAAGTTAAAGAATATCAAATTCTTGCTACTTATAGAGTATGCTATATTCTAACATTCTATGCAACTATCCTTTCGTAATGTCACTGCACCAAAGTCACAAAGACATTGCCAATGATATTACAAAGTCTTTTATCGGAGATTGTTTCAAAACAATTCCATAGACGTGATGTCTCTCAAAGTACATTCTTTGAACATCCTTTTGCATAGAAGTTTCTAATCCATACATAGATTTTCAATATTCAATTCCCAATATGGACACGCTTCCATATTTTCCATATGACAACTCATTCTTAATAGAATTTTATCTATTCGTAATGATGTCGATATAGTCCATCCAATATGGAAACATTTCCATATTTTCCAATACTATACTTCCAACTACTCACAAGCGACCAATCCTCGTCGAACTTGGATTGTCCTTTGATAGTTGTTTAATTATTTTAGTCAAAACCAATTCTAGTCTCTTTTCCCTCTAAATGCGCTTGACATTTGGAAAATTTTAGAATGGTCAAACATTAAAGCATTTGCAATCGATCCTATACCCGAAGCGTATGGGACACGACGCATAATGTTTTATTTGCTATGTTCTCAAAATTCGAATTGTGAAGAGGGATGCCGTAATCATAATCGAAATTTTAAGAACACACTTTGTACCTTTGACTAAATTTTATTAACATTTCTCAACCTAAACCTTTAGATTTGAAATGAAGCATAATATTCTCTCCCTTAATTATAGCAAAACAACTCTTCAACTATTGCGACTTTGCAAAGTATGACTCTTGTTTTCTATAATTAATATTGCTAACCTTGCAATACTTTCCTTAATAATCATACAATCATAACTCTTATGCTCCCACTATCTTGATGATTATTATAAAACGTAACACTTATGCTCCCACTAGCTTCAACATGTATTCATAAACATCTTAACTTTCAGAAAACAATGCTTATTGAATTTCTTAAGTTCATGTTTCTAATACTTAGTGCTTTGATAATCTTTTATCAAGGATTCTTTGTACACCTTTGCCTTCGATAGTTCATATGTGTGTCTAAACAATTAAGACTAATTGCCAAACCTCACAATTCAAATTATGGAAAGGGATGCCGTAACCATAATTGAATTCGAGAATGCAATTTTACAATCACTATCTTCTTAAAATCTTTCTTAGTGAAAGCATTTCCTCACAATCATTTTCATGAAGGGGGAAATCTTATGACACTTAGATTTTAAACGGTGTAATTGTTCCTATCCATGTGAATTTGTCAAAACCAACGTTTACGATAATTTCAAACTCATATGGATCGAACTTTCTTAATCTTGATTTCTTGCCTCATGGTATCACAGCTGCCCACCACGTCTTCCAAGTAGTTAAGCATCTCACCCTTTCTTATCAATGTACCTTTCATTGATTAAGGTGCCTTGCCTTTTATGCATTCAAGATGAGAACTCATAGAACTCATATGCATAATTAACTCAATTGGAACAACACATAATCAAAATAATGTCAATACGATAGGTTGTCAACCTCAACTCGTGTGCTAGTGATGATTGGTAAGGTTTATTTGATTTGTTCTTGAAACTATTCAAGACCATTAAGACTCCCACTGACTCCTTGACATATACGATTCTTTTGTCAATAACCATTTCTTGACAAACAAATATTCAAGAGTTAGTGTAGCTTTTATCAAAACACTTCATAAATTGGTACTAGTTGGCCTTTGTCTTATTCAAGACATCACAACTTCCTACATTTGATGAATGTTATACACCTTTAATACTTTTCACTCATTGTCACAATCTTAACTTTAAGACTTGTTATTGGAACGAATTATGATTGACTTATTGATTTAACCATTTCTTCAATTCTTGATTCCTCTTCTCAGACATACAATTATACTAAGACTCACTTAGAGGATCAATTGAGATATGGTTCTTAATCACTAAGACATATCATAAAGCATAAAAGTTACTCTCCCTTCTTCTTAGAATGGAGAAACTTTTATCTTTCTGCCTACTTGATTCTTCTTATTCGTTCTGCTATTGATCTAAACCCTTTAATCAATTCAGAATTACACTTAATCTTGTAAGTATAATCATATTTAGTAAACCTTTAGTAAATCATGACGAATATCTTTGTTATTCTTATGGTGGACTTGATCAACACGCAACTTTGTGTGCTCGATCTCTTAGTCCTTCACTTGACACTTTGTCAACGAATCAGTCTAATTTCCAAATACAAAATTTCTCATTCATCGTGCATCCACGTTGCATGATTCCAAGTTTCTGTCCAATTGAAACTTTGGGCGATGAGAAACTCTCCCTATTTGGTAAATTCTTGACATTTCCATAAATAACATAACTAAGAATCATATCCATTCGTTGTAGAAATATTCGAACATCAATTTTCATAACGATTTCATTGTAAGGAAATAAACAAATAAATAAATAAGTCAAAAAAAATTTATTTTATTTATAAAAGCAGCGGAAAAATTTGTCCTTACAATGCAAAATCCATTGAAAACTATGTACAAAAGAAAATTTCTAACAACTCTATCATAACTTTCTAAGTTCAAAATCCAATCTTCAAGTCCATGCGATCGAGATCCTTCTCTTGTGATTAGATTCATCTTGCTCTCTTATTAAGCTTCCTTTCTTTTCACCGACCCTACAAAACACTCAAATGTAATCTTATTACATCATGTATTAAGAATCAATGAATAGGAACTTAATGGAGTTAGATAGTGGATTTTTACCTAAAGCGCAGTCATACCTTTGACTCTCCTATCTCTTAGATCTCTTAGGTAATTAGGGCAACTTCGTCTCCAATGCCCCTTCTCTTGGCAATAAAAGCAAATTGACTCTTTTGGAATAACACATGTAACTACTTCAGACATCGCCTTTCTCTTATGATCAAACTTCTTGATCATTGCATGTCTTTCATTGCCATTGTCTATATCTATAGAGGTCTTGAAGGCAGATTCACCAATCAACTTTGCTTTTCTATTGCGCCAAACCATTGCTGATTCGGCAGAAATAAGCATATAGGTGAGATCTATAAGGGTCACGTTGTGGTTCGTCATACAGTACTCTCTTACGAACTCACTATATGAGTTGGGAAGTGACTGAAGAACCCAATCAACAGTCATCTCTTCACTAACAACGGATCCCATCATTCTTAGTCTATCAATGCGCGACTTCATCCCTAGGACGTGTGCACACACCGAATTTCCTTCTTTATGTTTACTTGCCAAAAGGGCTTGAGTGATATTGAACCTTTCAATTTTACAATCTTGTGGGTTAGGGAGAATAATTGGAGGAGGAGGAGGAAGTGAAGCATGATTTCTTGATCCTCGATCGAATCGTGGAATATCATCTTCATGTGGAATGCTTGTTCCACGGGATTTGGGAATACCATAGTTGTCGAACTTTGACATCTACAAAACGGGAGAAAACGAATTCAAGTTAGTTGATTGATTGAGTCCTTGGTAAATCACCCAAATGAAATTCCAAGGCTAGGACCCAACACAATATTCTACAACTCGGGAGAGGGATGCCGTAACCCAAATTGCAGAACATTTGAAGGTAAGTGAATGACGATTCACTAATTTCCACCATTAAAAACGAAAATTATTTTTAAGTTTTAAATCTATGAAAACTCCTAGATCCTTTGAGATTCATTGAACTTTCAATGGCATGTTTAAATCTCGATATGCCCCTCTTGTTTGTGACTGGGATGCCGAGGATCACAAAGCGGGTGTGAATAACCATGCAAACTTACATGGTGCCCTCACATGTTACAGTCGCCTATTCGATGCGCCGGTAAACGACACACGCTCCACCGAACTATGACAAACATTGAGTCACCCTTTGCTACCTTTGCTTAGACCCATTTAGTGTGCCGGTTAACCACACACGCTCCACTAACGTCTTCGCAAGGGAACAAAGTGTAATTTCATGGAATTGCATCAATTCACTTTTGCCTAAGTAACTAAGATTGGGAATTTTATGAAAACATTTAGTTACTTTAATAATTCATTATACTTATAATGGAAGGTTTCGTCCTATCCTACCCGTTCGGCTAACGACCCTCCACTAGTCAAGAGTGTGGTGGGTAAGAGTGGATACCCATTCAATCGCCATTTTATAGGCAATTTCCTTAAACACCCCTTATAGACCAGCTTCGTGAATGAGGCCTACTAACGGTAAGACTGACTTTTACTCATACATATATATAATGTTAGACCTTTAATGTTATATATAGTATATGGTGTATTTTACACTTTTAAAATATTAGGTGGTTCAATTTAACAATTATACTTTTAATTGTAAACCTAAACTTTTATGGATTTATTAAACTTCTTTAATTAAACACCTTAATTAGTTAATAAAACCATAAGGGTATGATTTGAACTTTTTTCAAAACTATACTAGAGTTTTAGAATTTAACATTCCTAATTAAACTTTTAATCAACTTTTAAATTCCAAAACTTGAGGGCAAGTTTTGAAACATTTCAACACATTAGGGTTTAGAATTTAAATATGCATCAA
This sequence comes from Lactuca serriola, assembly GCF_051521515.1. Lineage (NCBI taxonomy): Eukaryota > Viridiplantae > Streptophyta > Magnoliopsida > Asterales > Asteraceae > Lactuca > Lactuca serriola. The sequence goes on along the minus strand of NC_136409.1, from coordinate 111,872,840 downwards.
AATTAAACTATTTAATCAAAATTTAAATTCCAAAACTTGAGGGCAAGTTTTGAAACCTTTTTCAAAACATTAGGGTTTCAACTATTTAAATTTCAAAACAACAAAGCTTTTGGGGTTCAAATTAAAACTATAAAACCTAAAGGGCCAAATATGAAACTTTTCACAACAACAAGGATCAAATAACAAATAATTCAACTTAACATTTAATCACATAATTATCCATATTTGATGATTTCTTGCAAAATAATTTATCAATTTACTTAAAATAATTAATCAATTATCTTATAAGGAAACAATTATCCTATTAATTGATAAATATCTTCAATTAGATTAAAAATATAGTCAAATATATCATATAATCGGATTAATATTAATCTAACATGATAAGGTAATTATCCCAATGCAAAAACAGCAAGAAATCCCGAGATAAGCACTGTCTGACGCACCGACTCGCCGAGTCACCCTCTGGAACTCGCCGAGTCCAAGAGTGACTCGCCGAGTCAGGTCGAACAGTGAGGCCAAAACACGATTTTCAGTTACATCAAGCATCAATACAATAGAAACCAATCATGGCTCTGATACCACTGATGGGTTTTGGGCATAAGACATCCTATGTGCTCATACAAACACTAAAGCTTGGATCTAGGTTTCTCTATTGTACATACTTTGAATCCAAGACTTTGAACCCTAATTCTAGCATATGGAAATCAGAATTCACATGTAAATAGGTTTAAGAACATACCTTGATTGTTATATAGCAATAACAATCCAATTCCTCCTTGAATTGACCTTGGAAAGCAGAGAGTCACAAGTGTCACTCCTCTAATGGCTTACAAACACCATAAGCAAGTGGAGAAGGTATAAAGAGAGAGGAGGGAGGTTAGAATTCGTCTCTAAGACTTCTTGGGAAGGGTTACACGAATTCATGACCCTAGGGGTGTTTATATAGGTGTAGAGATAGGGTTTCAGTCATTATCCTTATCTAGTTGATTATCCATTAAGCAACCAATAAGATAATCCTTGAATCCTTATCATACTCGAATTCTAAGGCTTTCCAACCTCACATTCGTCCACCATACTTATAAGATAATCCTTACCTTATTTTGTAACTATCACATAATTACAAATCAGCCCCTATAGTTTAATTAATTACATTTGATCACAAAATTAATTCTTAATTAATTATTGACCAATATTAATTAAACAAATATGATTTGTCCTTTAATATATTATTCTTATAACATATTAATAAATCATAATAACCTCTCTCTCTATTTATTTCTCCAATCAAGTTGCTTTGGTGAAGGCAACCCAAAAGGACCATGCACCATCGGGTCAAGTACATACCAAAATAGGTATGGACTTAGACACTAATCCAACAGTTGTGTGGGTTGGGTTGAGGTTGTACTACTCCGTGTTGTAGCCAAAAAACCATGGGGTATGCCAGATATGAGTTGAGGGCCAGGGAGGGCATGCTAGACTCATACTGAGGACTCATGAGCATTCGAGATGCGATCTAAGGGTCGTGAAGGGAATGTCAGACTTGTACTGTGGGCTAAAGTTTGTATTCCAGTCCAAGGACTGAGGGAGCAAGCCAGACATAAGCTATGGGCCCAAGGGGCAAGCCAAACTTATGTTGTGGGCTCTGGGGTAATCCATTCTGTAAAGTTGTGGACCCATTATGTGTTGTTATTTTGTGTGCTATTTGTTATGTATTGGTATTTAGGTGGAACTCACTAAGCTTCGGGCTTACAGTTGTGGATTTTGTTTCAGGTACTTCAGATGATTACATGAAGGCAAAGGCTTGATCGTGAACCTCCTTGCTTTTCATGTTATGATTTCTGGGGAAAAACTCTAATATTGGATTATTTTGAAAACAATTTGTAAACAGTAATGCTTTTGAATGTTTTAAAAAGTTTAAATTTTTCATGAATTTTGGGATCACACTTTTTCAATCTTTTCCTTGTCTTCACCTCTTGATCCACTACAAGGTAGAATGCTTTGTCTTTATGGCATATGATAACTCCTTCCTTTATCTCTTATGTACCTTCTATGAGATCTAAAGATTTTTCTTCTCTAGATGCTTCAGAGGAGTTTGAGTTCATTAGTGGTGTGTTTTGAGACTGAGGCTGATGGGATGGATTTCTGGGATATCTGGAAGGTTGAGGATAGTGTTGAGGGGAGTTGTTTTGAGGAAGATAGTTGCAGTTTAACGGAGGTCTTGTAAAGTGTTTATTTTTATGTTAGTTGAGAGGAGGGAGTATGTTGATCTGTTGGCTAACAAGGGCTAATGGGTGTTGAAAGACTTCTTCAGCGTTGTGTTGCATTTCTAGTTCATATGATTGTAGTGTGTCATCATATGTGGTTTGGTATGGTGTTTCTCTGGTATGATGATATTGATCAGATAGGCTGGTACGTTGCGGTGAGTGAGTGTAACACCGTAAATTTTCAAAATAATTTTTCGCAAATATAAAAAAATTTCTCATTTAATTTCATAAGACGTTAAGTTTAAAACTCCAATTCATGTCATACAAATCCCAAGATCACATAAATACATATCAAAAGTCCCCTGAGTGTGTACGGATCAAGCCGGCGCCTTCCCACGGTCATCGCTAGTACCTGAAACAACAACACTAACACTGTAAGCACGAAGCTTAGTGAGTTCCCCAAAATACCACACATAAAACACATATTAGCCACTCGAGGCTGTAACTCTATGGGTCCGTGCACCCAGACTCTGTGAACCTTCAGGTTCTAACTCTAGGAACCTTCCGGTCCCAACTCTGTAAACATGCACAACATAAATCACATAGAAATAATGCAGTACAACACATAGCATACACATAACATACACATACCAACACATAGCTCTGATTACCTACTCAAGGTAAAGTATAGTGAGAAGACTCACCTCGCGTGTCTCGGTATCTCACGAATCCTCGAAATCCCTCGTGCTCGATCCTCCGAGCTCTAATCCTCCTATAATATCACATGACTCTAATTAACACTTTTTATCTCTAAGGTTGTCTATCCCTAAGAAGTCAACACAGGTCAACTCTGGTCAACGGTCAACGGTCAACTTTGACCGGACTCGGCGAGTGCACAAGGGCTACTCGGCGAGTCTAGAAGTTTCCACCAACACCCTAGGATTCCCTTTTTACACGTCGAGTACTCCCCCTGACTCGACGAGTTCCACCTGGCAGAATCGCGGGCCACCCCGACTCAACTCGCCGAGTTCCAAGAACAACTCGGCGAGTCCCAGCTCGACTCAGTCCACCTGTCAACCCTCTCTAACTCGCCCTGACTCACTGAGTCAACCCATGACCCGACTGGACCACTCACTGGCCGGTCCAAGGCAATCTTCAAGCTACTCGCCGAGTCTGTTCATCAGACTCGGCGAGTCCATGCCATTGAATCGCTCAAACTTGCTTCTAAGGTCAGATCTGTTCCAACAATTCATAGATCTGGCCTTTCTAGACTGATTCACCACGTAAAGCCCCAAACTTGATGCACATACAACCTCTATATGACTATAAATGAAGGAATACCAACAAATATCACTACCCAAGGTCATGACCTCCATTGCTCTCCATAAAGCTTGATGAATGAGGCTCTCTGGACCTCTATGGATCCAGATCCAAAGCCTCATCACTAGCAAGGGACTATTTGGCCATGAAATCAACTCAACAAGGCCACAAGAAACCCTAAATCCAACTATACTCCTCAAAACAGAAGATGAACCGAAATCATACCTCTAGATCGATGATCTAAGCTTCAAATCCGCAGAATAACAACCTCCTTTGCCTCCTCTTGGCTAGAACCTCCATCCTCTTTGCTAGACAACACACAAAGGTCAAGAAATGCTTCCTTTCTCTCCCAAATCGCCAAAGCACTCTAGGGTTTCTCTCTATGGACTGTTGGGTACAAATGACGGCCATAAGGCCCTTTAAATAGGTCCCAAACCCGAGAAATTAGGGTTTCATTAAACAGCGCGGACTCGCCGAGTCCAAACAAATCCCGCTTCCAGAATCGCGATCCTACTCGGCGAGTTTGAGCTCCAACTCGCCGAGTCCCCTCTCAAAACACCAAAAATCAAAGCAATAAAGGATACCTGGAAATTCGGACTGTTACAGTGAGCGATTATGGTGAGTCGTCCACTTAGATCAATGCAGTCCTTCATCACGGTAGACTTCTGAGCTTGCAGTTCACCATAGAGTTTATACAACGAAAGATTTTTGATTTTGCTGTCACCTTGAACATCATCTTCACCATTTTCCATTGTTTTCCCAATCCATTAACAAAACTGTTGCTTTGTTTCATGAACACTACGAGTGATTCCTACTTTTGAGAGTTTAATGACGATGAGGTTGAATCTTTTAAAGGAGTCATCAAGATTTTCACCAGGAAGAGCTTTAAAGGTGTTGAACTCGTTTAGAGCAGTTGTCAGCTTTTTGTCTTGAGCTTGCTTTGTACCTTCATAAAGATTTTTAAAAACATCCCAAATTTCTTTTGCTGATTTACAGTTGATAATAAGATCGAAACTATCGGGTGGAAATCCACAAGAGATTTCATAGAAATCAATTTCGTCTTTATCCATCTTGTTGATGTCATCATTGGTAGGTCTGTTCATGGCTACTTGACTACCTCCCAGTCTGACTTGAGCATCATCGAGGACTATGGAAGTAAGGACAGGTACATGTGGTCCTTATTCAACGGATCGCCAGACTTCTTTATCTATTCTTATTAAATATATTTTCATACGTTGAGACCAGTGATGATATTCACTTGCAACGAGTAATGGAGATCTATTGGAACCTCAAAAACTGTTAGATATATTTAAAGAGTAAGCTTGTGCCATATTTCCTTAAAAATAATGAGCTAAGTGGTATAGAAGGGTTTTAAATTAGAGTTCATCTTTTAAAAACGAGTTTTGTTTTATAGGGAAAATTAAAAATCAACTACAATGGCTCTGATACCAATTGTTGAGAAAAAGGAGGTGACTCTTTTAAAGATATTGAGATAAATGCGGAATTACTGGATCTTTTAATGAAGCTCAACAATAACTAGAATGCTGAATAATAAGGAACATGTATAGAAACTAGTTAACTTAAAATATAAACAAGTAAATAGAACTTAGTTGAATCATAACAAGGCTTACATTCAAGACCAGTTTAGTAAGTGATGAACAACCAGAGATAAAATATAATCTTGATAAAAGAGTCTTCTGTATTAATATAACGATTAAACAAGAAAGATATTGGAAGTGAAGATCTTTTTAGATTGATCAACATGATCATCTATTTATAGGACAAAATAGTACAAGTTAAAATATAAATTAATATTAGCTTGGGCAGCCCTACTAACCATGCCCATGACTGTTTTGTGTAGTCTACCAAGAAATGTCAGTATAAAGTTGATCATTGTTTTATTATTGAAAAGACGAAGCAACCATCTTTAGAATCAGGTAGACTTTTCCACTTTAGTATAGCTCAACAACATACAAGGCTATTTGGTAAGCCTTAACTCCTCTCTGGTTCCTTTGAATCATCATGTATGCGGTATTGTTAACACACTTCAACTGTTGAGGTTCACTTCATGTCTTAATAGGGACTTAGCCAAACCAAACATAATGTATCACACACACTGACACATGATCGTAAGTATAAATAATAAAAGCATGAAGAAGGTGTATACAATACATACCTGTAACAACATATGGTGGAACTCGGTTCTCCTCAGCCTGCAACTAAAAATTTTGGCTCCTCAGAACTGGAGGCTCCTCACTACTGGATCATCCATTCCAACCTCACGATCATAAATTGATCCTCAGTGTAGCTGGAGCAGGTGCCCTCACTACTACACTCGTCAACCTCAGATAGTCGGCCTTCTTGTGTACCACCTGATTATAGTAAAAACAATTCGGACTCGAACCCCAAGGACAATCTCAACTAAAATGACCTGCCTGGAAGCAACTACAACAACCCTTTACTTTCTCATAACAATGCCCATCGTGAGTCCTTCCAAACTTAGCACAACGGACCCAACCTTGATGGCTCCCGATCGCGAAACCTAAATCTTGGGCATCTTTGCATGGCCCATTGTGGTTATTTGAACCTGCTCCGGCTCATTCTTTGACCGAAGCTACATCTCAATCTCCCACTCCCGAGCTCTAGCAATCATATCATCAAAAGTCTTATAGGTCTACAGGCTCACAAATTCCTGAATATCAATCAACGACATATCATGGTACCTCGTCATCTTAATCTCATCATCCATAGCATACTACATGACCAACAAATCCCTCTCCCCAAACTTTGTGGTTATCTCTTCCATAGTCTATTCCGTATGGCGAAGATCTTGAAACTCTATCACCAACTGTTGCACCTCAAAATCCGATGCAAACTCTACCCTGAACCTCGTTACAAAATCATACCAAGACATGGCCTCCATAGCCTCTACTCCCAAGGAGTGACCAACGTCCTCCCACCAGTCACGGGCTTATCCCTCAGAAGGAAAGATGCAAATCTCAGCTTCGATCCCTTTAGGCAAAAACTAGTCCATGGAGCATTCTCCATATTAGCAATCCTCTGCCTAATAGTAATAGCGTCCTTTTTCCCAAAGAACTTTAGGTCTCCGCAAGCCTTGACTCCCAAAAAAGAGAGTTCTAACCCCCAAATGGCCTGCCACAATCTCAACATGGAAATCCCAAAGCTGCTCATCGAATAGCTCCATAATCCACTCCTTGATGGTACCAAGCATCACACAAGTTGCATCCAAAATACCACGAGTGATCTCAGACAAAACAAACTCGTGAATCCTCTCATCAATTGCCTCAACACCAAAGCTTGAACCTGAACCAAAGGGATATCCTCCTCCATGAGTGCTCATCACCATACTAAAAAGAAACTATACAAATGATCAAAACATACACAAAGAATCCTTGTTCCATAGGCTTCTTAGAATTCACGTGAGTTTCCTTGATGCGAGTATAGATCATGTGCTTTCCTCAAGCATCATCCTAAATCCTCTAAGTCACTTTCTCAATTTGATACTCCCCATACCCACTAAACAAGACACCACTCACACTAAATCAATTTCTAGGCTCTCTTAGGATTCCCCAGCAGACCCTGCCATTAGTTGTTGAAAAAGTCATACTAATTCCAACTAACTATCCATGAATATAATTATTTGTAAAACAACATAAATAATCCTTTGATTAAAATACTTAACCCTAAAACGGTTAGACTCAAACGAGAACTCCACAATAAGGCCAAATTAATCACTCTAAGATTATTTAACCTTTGCAGCATGTAACTTAACATATTCATGTAACAATTAACTTACATCAATATGAGCCCTAAAAAGCACAAAGAGAATGGCATTCGAGCAGTAGAATTCTAGAGGCCACAAAGCATCAACAAGTATCCTTTCTAATAGGCATCTCTCCTAATAGACATTCTAGCCTGCAACCATGAACATATCCTTATGCTAACTTCTAGATTGCCAAACATATAACATAACAACATATATGGGTATTTTGGTAATCACTTACTTGAGATCGGTTGAGTGCACACATCACACCCCTTTATAAAATCTTTTTATAAAACTTATTTCCTTTTAAAAGATTTCCAATTCATCGGTTGATTGCACGGATCACACCATTTCCTTATAAAATATTTTTATTTAATCATTTGTTCCAAAACTAATAAGAGTAAATTGTATTTTTCAATCATTAGAGCAACACATTAATAATCAGTGTGGAAAAAAGCCATTAGGCGATGATGTGCAGTCAAGTCAGGCCCTTCGCTCTTAAACTGGAAGTACCTAAAAAATGTTTAAACTTACAAACAGTAAGCACAAACCTAAGTGAGTTCTCCAAAATACCACATACAACCCCACATACAAATAGTCCCAACCCAACTTGCAAATGGTCCCAGACTAATGTGCACACCAATGGGCCCAACCCAACATGCATAACAGTGGGCCCAAACTAGCATACAAATGGGCCTAGCCCAACAAGCATACTAATGGGCCCATCCCAATATATCAATGGGCCCAGAACAACAAATAATGAAAGAGTCACGAAGATAGCTAACATCCTACACAATATAGTGAGAAGACTCACTTGAATCACAAAATCAGCTAAACCGCGGTTCAATGCCCCACAAAAGATGCTACAACAGTCCTATCAAAAGATACAAGGCCCAACCTGTGACATCCCCATTTTTCACGGCCAGAAAAGACCGATTTTGTTTATGCTTTATAAATATCAGATTACTTATTTTCTTAAAAATGTTGCGGAATTTGTTCCGAGAAAAATACGATAAATACGTTATCAAAACATTTTCGAAGAAACGTATTTTATTTAAAACATTTGGGATGTCATCGTCAATATAGGAACATAAGCATAAACGGAACTTACATTTATCTACACTAGTGATCTACATCTCTTTAATCTCTCAGTGTAATGTGACTTCGTATCAACACCTGTGATATAAATAAACTGAGTGGGTCAGGTTGGGAAACCTGGTGAGTACATAGGGTTTTCAACCCATAATAATATAATTATTATGTTTAAACAATCAAACAATCAACCCAATTACCCATCCCCATTGTCTTCTTTACTCTTAAGGATTTAATGTAAGAGTCATCTATCCTGCATTCGTTTATTCCGAAGTCCCTTACTTCCAGGGTTATAGGACTGACACTAAATCCAAAGCTGCCAATGTTCGTTCGTAAAGCACTAATTCCATAGCTGCTATAGTCTACTCATCGGGTACTAAATCCATAGCTACCGGTGTTTATCTAATAGGTACTAAGTCCATAGCTACCAATTTCTAACAGGTACTAAATCCATAGCCACCAGCATCTAACTAATAGGTACTAAGTCCGTAGCTACCAATTCCTAACAGGTACTAAATCCATAGCTACCAATGTCTAACAGGTACTAAGTCCATAACTACCGGTGTTTCTCCCATATGCACTAAGTCTATAGCTGCCAATGTGTACTCACATCATCTTATATCTCTCATCATTCATCTACCCATGTTGTAACATCCCGAAATAGCAACAGTAGAGTTGAAGGGCTAAAGTGTTAATTGGGAAAGAGTGACTCGGTGAGTCCATGGATGGACTCGGCGAGTAGAGTCGCGACTTGGTCGCGTGTTAAGTAGCCGACTCGGCGAGTCGATGAGATGGACTCGGCGAGTAGGCGCTGAGTGGAGAAAACCCTAATTCTCGGGGTTGAGCCATATATAAGGAACATTATATCCTCTCCACAACCTTCTTGATCCCCCCTTGAAGTCCAGAAACCCTAGAAAGCGTGATTGAATAAGATTTGAGTGTATTTGGAGCTTGGGGAGGTGTTTGTTGAAGAAATCTTGAAGGAGAAGAGGCTTGGATCAAAGGGCTTTGCTTGGATTCGAGTTTCATTGCAGTTGGGGCATTCTTTTGAGGTAATATCTCGTTCTTGGGCTATCACTCATATGGATTCATCATTTTGGGGTTTGTGGGGAGTATATCTTGGTATGTTTTGGAGTTTGGAGGTTAGATCTGAGGTTGCTACCTCAGATCTGGAATATTGCAGGCCTAGAGTGCATTAAAGTTCCTGTGTTTGAGTGCTTAGTGAAGCCATCATGTCCCAAACCCTAGCTCTAAAGTGAATAAGGCCTAGATCTCTTTGGATTCACGTAAAGTTTGCCACTTTATGTGATGGATGGATTGTATGAGGCTAGATCTATGTTTTGGATCAATTGCATGCCCTGGAATGCTTCTGAATGGATTCAGACCGGTGGTACTCGGCGAGTCACATGGGTGTACTCGACGAGTTGCTTGAAGATGATCTGGAACTCGACAAGTTGGAAGAACAACTTGGCGAGTCGGATGAAGATGGCCTGGAACTCGGCGAGTTGTATGAACAACTCGGCGAGTGGGTTGATGATAGCCATAGACTCGGCGAGTCTGTTCTTGGACTCGGCGAGTCTTGTCGAAGAGTCCCGATATTCTCTGGTTGATTCAAGAATCGGTGAGTCAAGGGATGACTCGGTGAGTTGTGTGCGAGTGGACTCAGAGTTGTTGGACTCGGCGAGTCTCGGGGTGACTCGACGAGTTAGGTCGCGGATTGAGTGAGGTTTTGTGTATGGAAACTCGACGAGTCATAGGGTTGACTCGGCGAGTAGGGTCAGTCAGGGGTTGACTTTGACCTTGTCTTTGACCAAGGGTTAACCAGTGGTTTCCAGGGGTATTTTGGTAATTATTGTTTATGGTTTTGAGTTTAGTGCATTGGTGACTGTCCAGTGGTGGAGATCGTATCAGTGATCGAAGCAGCTTGAGTTACCTGTTCAGTCGACAGTTTCGAGGTGAGTTATCCTCACTATATCGATAGGGTTTATGGCACCAAGGCCAACCCTTTTATCGGATGGAAATCCGGGTAGTTGTCTATTGCTATGATATTGCGGGATATGGGCCGGAAGGCATTATGTTATGGGCCGGAAGGCATTATATGTTGTGGGCCGGAAGGCATTACGTGTTGAGGGCCGGAAGGCATTGCGATGTGGACCGGAAGGTCATGGCCTGGAAAGGCGTATGTGTGCATTTAGTATGTTGACTGATTCGTAGGGTGATGTTATGCTAGTGACCGGCTAGGCTGGAATCTTGGTTAGAGTAATGCTATGTTATGTGATCTGTTGATCGATTGCTGACTGTGAACTGTTATATGATTATATGTTATGTGCATTGATGCTTGGTCTGGAGTGTGACCCGGTATGCGGGGTCGTTCTATGTTCTGTTATGATATGTATGCTTTTTATGATGTGGGCCGGAAGGCAATATGTTATGGGCCGGAAGGCATTGCGGTATGGGCCGAAAGGCGATATGTTTTTGACCGGAAGGTCGTGGCCTGGAAGGGCGTATATGTGGTTGGTATATTGGGGGTATCTCACTAAGCTTTCGGGCTTACAGTTGTGGTTTTATGTTTTCAGGTTCTCAGGAGTCTGTGGCAAGGCAAAGGCGTGATCGTACCGTTCCTCGTGTTGGTGTTTTATGAAGTGAACCTGGGAAATACTCTGTTAAATAATGTATTGAAAACCTTTTTGTAACAACGTTATTAAAATGGGTTGTTTTTGAAAAGTTTTAATTGTTTTGAAATTTTGGTCGTTACAAGTTGGTATCAGAGCCTTGGTTTGAGTGAATTGGAGGAACATTCGTGTGACTCCAGTCTCAAATCGAGGAGAGTTTTCAAAAGGGTAATTAAAAATGGTTTTCAAAAATGAGTAAGGGAGGACGCGGAGGTACGATCAGCCGGAGCCAGTAAGTAACCCTCCAAAATACCATGCGTGTTATTGGTTTTTGAGCTTTGATAGAGCAGCATGCTAGTGATAGGCTAGGGATGTTCAGGAATTCATGATAATGTTGCCTGATTTGTGATGCCTGTAGCCTAGGGTCCCTTATGGGAGATTCTCTGTGTTCCTCTAGTGGTGAGGGTTGAGCGTTGTTATACATGTTTCTCTAGGGTGTTGTGGTAGTACTTCATACAAATATGGGTAGGTGTGGAAGGTAGTATGGGCCCGTACTACTGAAAGCACAGGACCCATACGTGTATCAGGGAAACCATGATCTCTAGGGTGGGGTTGAGAGAGTTGGATCCCAGGCTTGTGGGAAGTGTCTGAGATTTTGCGGTGTTTTTTCAGTATGGTGATCCCGAGGCATGCTGGGAGTGGATCCGGGTCAGGATCGGGAGTAGGAGAAGGGGTCCAGGGCGGGTCTATGCCGCCCGAGGTTATTGGTCAAATGAGCTCGTGCGAGTTGGATGCGAGGATTTGCGAGATCCTGCATGATGAGGTTGCTGTATTGTTCCGGGCTGAGTTGCCGGAACTGTTTGGGTCGATCAAGACCGCCATGGTGGAGTATTTTGATGAGCGCTATGCGGCTCTCGCGGAGACGGCTGCCGCGGAAGCTACAGTGGCTGTAGCAGCGGCAAGGGGAGTAGCTGATAGAGATTTTCAGTATTGGGACTTCGATAATACGGAGCCTCCTACCTTTGATGGAGTTCAGGACCCGATTGTTGCTATGAGGTGGTTATCGGATGTGGAGGGGTGCTTCTTCACGTGTTCATGCCCTGCTGATCTGAGGGTGAGGTGTGCTCTGAACCAGTTGAGGCTCGGGGCGAAGGATTGGTGGAGAGTGACCGCGGGGTCATACTCGGATGCGCAGAGGGCTGCGGTTTCATGGGATCAGTTCAGAGAGATGTTCAGCACTCGCTATGCTCCGCAGGATGATAGGGAAAGATTGGCTCAAGAGTTCCTTGAGCTGAAGCAGGATTCGGAGTCGGTGACTGAGATCACCGGGATGTTCTCTGAGAGGGCGATGTTTTGCCCTAAGTTCGCTTCGGAGCAGACTCAGATGTCCCGATATCTAAGTATGCTCAGGGGGGGATATCAGACAGTTTGTGTCTGCGCAGAGGTGCGAAACCCTGTTGGAGTTGCAGGAGGCCGCCAGGCGGCGTGAGTTAGAGATTGATTTGCAGTTGCGTGCGCTGAGGCAGGCTCCGGTGCAGTCGCAGCCGGCGCCGAAACGGTCTAAGACCGTTGATGTCAGAGTGGGGGATCTGAGCAGCCACACTTGTGGGAAGTGTGGGAGGAGTCACACCGGAGTTTGCAGGTCCGGTGGTGCATGCCGCAAGTGCGGAAAGGAGGGGCACTATGCGAGGGATTGTCGGCGGTCAGCGCCGGTTCGGGATTTGAGGATTTGCTATCATTGTCGTTAGGTTGGACATATGAGGGTCAACTGTCCACAGCTTTCCGCAGGACCGGTGCAGGCTCCAGCACCGGCCACTTTGAGGATTTCAGGAGGAGGTCAGGATGGAGCGGAGCCCCCAAGGGCTCAGGGTCGTGCTTATCAGCTTGTGGCAGAGGAGGTCGGAGCAGTGCTGGAGGCAGCTGCGGGTATGTTTCTTTCTTGATGTCTTGTTATCTTGAGATTATTGTGGTGTATTGTTTTTGTTGGTATCTTTGTGTGGATTTCGATGCGATATTCGTCGTTTTGCGGGTTGAGGTTATGGTTATGGATTCTTGTTTTGGGTTTTCGTCTTGGTATCCGTTGTTCCCTGAGGGTTTGGTATGATTATAGTTTGGTGTTTTGTGCTATCATTGGTTATCGTTCATGAGGGTTATTAGTGGAGATGCGGCATTGGGTTGAATGTCGGGTAGCATCTACAGTCGTGGAATGGATATTTGGAGATCGGATTCTTTTTGAGCGGATTGATCAGTGAGGAGATGTGTTTTGTTGAGGGTTGTTTATGCTTGTGGGAAGCAGTCAGCGTGTAAGTGTTTTCCTTGTGCAGCGTTGTTCTAGAAGGTCGTTGATGGCGACTGGTGGTTGTTAGTCATTGATTAAGTGGGGGAGAATTGGCGAGTTCTCTGGGAGTTCGATGAGTTTTTCAGGGTGCTTAGCTGCTGGGATTCAGCAGTGTTCTGTCAGCCAAGAGTATACGCTGATAGGAGCGAGTGTCGGGCATGCGGGGCGGGATACAGACCTAGGGCATTTGATTGTGGAGGTCTGGGAGCAGGCCGGGATCAAGTTTGAGTAGGTAACTGGGGTTATGTGATCAGAGTATTTGTATGCTTTATGTACGTGATGTGTTGTACTGCATTATTTTCTATGTGATTTATGCTGTGCATGTTTATAGAGTTGGAACCGGAAGGTTCCCAGAGTTAGAACCTGAGGGTTCACAGAGTTTGGGTGTACGGACCCACAGAGTTATAGCCTCGAGTGGCTAATATGTGTATGTGAGTCAGTCCAGTCATGCTGGAGACTCTGTTGGTATTGTTGGATCAGTTTGAGATTGCGGATTGTGTATGTTGCAGTGTGATTGCATTGGAAGGTCTGGCCCCGGGTAGTGATCTTGTTTAGTTGAGGTAGTGCATGGGCTTGAGAGTCCCTGCGAGGAGAGTCAAAGTAAGTGTGTTGGATGGATAGCGGACACGCTAAAGGGTGGCGTAGCGTTGGGCGAGCACCGTGGCATTTGTCGGAGTGACATTGTGGCCGAGTGGATTCCTTGGTAAAGAAAGAGAGAGAGGTAAGAGGTGTGTAACTCCGAGAGGGAGTGCAAGTTCACGGAAGTGAAAGCGGCAGAGAAGAGTTATGATTAGAGTAATTCGAGTATGGTTATTGAGCAGCGTGTTTGCGGCAGTGGAGTAGAAGCTCATCCGGTTTGGAATGTCTGCTGAGGTCGCGGAGGGAAATCGGCAAGTGTAGAGCCAAGAGGCTCGGAAGGGATGCAGGGAGAGAGTCTTGAACTCTCAGTGTGATTCTGATCAGGGTATGGGATGTATATTAGTGGCTCATCGTGGGGGATGTTTGAGGATATCATCAGTGTATCGGGTTTTCCCCAATCTGAGGGTGTTAGAGCTGGATCAGCATCTGTATGCGGTTGCAAGAAGAGAACTCGTGGGAGTTGCTTTGAGAATGAGAATGGGTCCTTCCGTCATCACGGAATGGATAGAGTGGGATTCGGATCTGGGATTCGATGGTTCATGGATTTCTAGCCTTATGGGTCGAGTGATTGTTGAGATTTGGGGCAGTGATGCATCTTGGTTAATTCTCGGTTATTGAGAATGATGATCAGGGGGTACAGTCGGTGCCCGGTTCGAGACGGTGGTCAGGACACCGTAAAGGAAGGAAAAGTGTGTTCGAGTTTCGATGGGTATGCCTTGAGGGACCTGGTCCGGTTAAGGCCAGGTGGCGCATTGTGGGAGTATCCTTAGAGTTGAGTTGCTGTAGGCTTCGAGGGCGAAGCCTAATTTAAGTGGGGGAGAATTGTAACATCCCGAAATAGCAAGAGTAGAGTTGAAGGGCCAAAGTGTTAATTGGGAAAGAGTGACTCGGCGAGTAGAGTCGCGACTTGGTCGCGTGTTAAGTAGCCGACTCGGCGAGTCGATGAGATGGACTCGGCGAGTAGGCGCTGAGTGGAGAAAACCCTAATTCTCGGGGTTGAGCCTTATATAAGGAACATTATATCCTCTCCCCAGCCTCCTTGATCCCCCCTTGAAGTCCAGAAACCCTAGAAAGCGTGATTGAATAAGATTTGAGTGTATTTGGAGCTTGGGGAGGTGTTTGTTGAAGAAATCTTGAAGGAGAAGAGGCTTGGATCAAAGGGCTTTGCTTGGATTCGAGTTTCATTGCAGTTGGGGCATTCTTTTGAGGTAATATCTCGTTCTTGGGCTATCACTCATATGGATTCATCATTTTGGGGTTTGTGGGGAGTATATCTTGGTATGTTTTGGAGTTTGGAGGTTAGATCTGAGGTTGCTACCTCAGATCTGGAATATTGCAGGCCTAGAGTGCATTAAAGTTCCTGTGTTTGAGTGCTTAGTGAAGCCATCATGTCCCAAACCCTAGCTCTAAAGTGAATAAGGCCTAGATCTCTTTGGATTCACGTAAAGTTTGCCACTTTACGTGATGGATGGATTGTATGAGGCTAGATCTATGTTTTGGATCAATTGCATGCCCTGGAATGCTTCTGAATGGATTCAGACCGGTGGTACTCGGCGAGTCACATGGGTGTACTCGACGAGTTGCTTGAAGATGATCTGGAACTCGACAAGTTGGAAGAACAACTTGGCGAGTCGGATGAAGATGGCCTGGAACTCGGTGAGTTGTATGAACAACTCGGCGAGTAGGTTGATGATAGCCATAGACTCGGCGAGTCTGTTCTTGGACTCGACGAGTCTTGTCGAAGAGTCCCGATATTCTCTGGTTGATTCAAGAATCGGTGAGTCAAGGGATGACTCGGTGAGTTGTGTGCGAGTGGACTCAGAGTTGTTGGACTCGGCGAGTCTCGGGGTAACTCGACGAGTTAGGTCGCGGATTGAGTGAGGTTTTGTGTATGGGAACTCGACGAGTCATAGGGTTGACTCGGCGAGTAGGGTCAGTCAGGGGTTGACTTTGACCTTGTCTTTGACCAAGGGTTAACCAGTGGTTTCCAGGGGTATTTTGGTAATTATTGTTTATGGTTTTGAGTTTAGTGCATTGGTGACTGTCCAGTGGTGGAGATCGTATCAGTGATCGGAGCAGCTTGAGTTACCTGTTCAGTCGACAGTTTCGAGGTGAGTTATCCTCACTATATCGATAGGGTTTATGGCACCAAGGCCAACCCTTTTATCGGATGGAAATCCGGGTAGTTGTCTATTGCTATGATATTGCCGGATATGGGCCGGAAGGCATTATGTTATGGGCCGGAAGGCGTTATATGTTGTGGGCCAGAAGGCATTACGTGTTGAGGGCCGGAAGGCATTGCGATGTGGAGCGGAAGGTCATGGCCTGGAAAGGCGTATGTGTGCATTTAGTATGTTGACTGATTCGTAGGGTGATGTTATGCTAGTGACCGGCTAGGCTGGAATCTTGGTTAGAGTAATGCTATGTTATGTGATCTGTTGATCGATTGCTGACTGTGAACTGTTATATGATTATATGTTATGTGCATTGATGCTTGGTCTGGAGTGTGACCCGGTATGCGGGGTCGTTCTATGTTCTGTTATGATATGTATGCTTTTTATGATGTGGGCCGGAAGGCAATATGTTATGGGCCGGAAGGCATTGCGGTATGGGCCGAAAGGCGATATGTTTTTGACCGGAAGGTCGTGGCCTGGATGGGCGTATATGTGGTTGGTATATTGGGGGTATCTCACTAAGCTTTCGGGCTTACAGTTGTGGTTTTATGTTTTCAGGTTCTCAGGAGTCTGTGGCAAGGCAAAGGCGTGATCGTACCGTTCCTCGTGTTGGTGTTTTATGAAGTGAACCTGGGAAATACTCTGTTAAATAATTTATTGAAAACCTTTTTGTAACAACGTTATTAAAATGGGTTGTTTTTGAAAAGTTTTAATTGTTTTGAAATTTTGGTCGTTACATATGTCTTACCCAACATATTCGTAGATATAAAATACGTATACAGTTTAAAACATTTAAAACATGTATAAAAACATTCATCCAGCATAGATAGCAAGTATTCAGATAATATGCACACATAGCACGTAGTTTATATAAAATACTTCATATCTATGTGTAAGATGAAAGTAACTATGCACTCACTTGAAAGGTTGTGACTCAGCACTCGGACAATGCTTTGATACTCTCAAAACGATTTCCTTTGATAAAACCTAGTATCAATACCACTAGAGTTTAGTCTAACGATAACCGCGACAAATTAATAGCTTAGCTATTATTTTTATTATATAAGTGTTAAATAACACTCAATATAACTCATAATAATAGCCCACATAATTATTTTAAGGACCTAATAACATTCCTATAATTATTTGAAAGCTATATTAAAAGTTGCGTAAGCGTAGCTCACTTATAGCGAATTTTATCGAAAACCGGAACTTTATTTGGAGCAGCGTTTCGCACCAGCTGGCTCGCACCCATTCTCGGACCCGGACAAGATCAAGTACGCCAGGCGTACCCAGCTTCGGACGTGGGGCGTAATGTGAGACTTCGTGGCGATCATCGGATGCGAGGCGTGATCAGCAAGCAACGGTCCAGATCATGCCACGTCATCGATTTAGCAACAGACTTCGTAATTTTACTTTCCGACTTCTAAAAATCATAACTTTCGCATACGAGCTCCATTTTTGACGTTCTTTATATCCACGCGAAGGCGGGAACGTACTCTACAACTTTCATTAAGACTTTGTCGGCTAATTTTGAATCGATTTTAAATTTTATATTATTAACAAGCCGGGACAGGATTGGTCCGTTAAATCCTCATAACTTCTTCATCCGACGTCCGTTTTCGCCCATCTTTTTCTTTTTACGCTAGTCCTATCGAGAACTTCGATTCTCGTTTAGGTCGTGTCGGCGAAAAATCTCTCGATCTAATATTCGATTTTCGGGTTGTACACCGCTAATCCGAAACTTCGAAAAATCATAACCTCCTCATACGAAGTCAGATTTGGGCGTTCTTTTTATCGACGCCCTTATTTTAACATATTCTACGACTTTCGTTTAGATTGCTAAAGCTAAATCTCGCTCTATCGTAAATTCACTATTTACGCTTCCCGGTGTCGTGCCGGTTCCGTCGCGAAACTTTGACGGGTCATAACTTCTTCTATATAACTCGGATTTCGGCGTTCATTATATGTACGGAAACCTTGTGACATATTCTAAAACTTGGTTAAGATTATTTATTCTAAATAATCTTTTGTCGAAAAGTCGTTTTTGAACCCTATTGCCTCTAATTTAACTAGCCCGGATCTGCAGGCGTTACAATTATCGCCCCCTTAGGATGATTACGTCCCAGAATCATCAACGAAACAGGGCTCGTATAATGACTTCATACATCATCTCTTCATCATAGGTAATAATTATAACTTCTATATTTCTTCAAGTTTATCTTTTAGAGTTATTGGCTGTAAGCAGTACTTAATCGTGCACTTGCTTTCTACCTTAGGTTGGACTCCAAATTATGACCTATCATCATGTGATGCACGTTTAGACTCAGGTCTCTTAGTGTCAAATTTTAAAATAGATTGTGCCTTCCTTCATGTTCTAATGTGATATAATCACACTACCAACTTCTTTAACAACGAGTGCGATACTTCTATTGATCGCTTTGATTTCTGTTGTTTGGTTTAAGTCGGACGCTACATCAAACTTGGTTCTCTGAACCATGTAACCTACTCATCGTAGTTGGACTTAATGTGATATGACCACTAGAGTCGGGATAACAACAATTTTTCTTAGTCATTACCGAAACAATGGTAACGACATACTTGAATAAAATGAAATCAATTACTAGCTTCTTGGTAACCTCGTGACTTTCCCTGATCGAAGTGTGAGTCCTGTGCTTCCGGTAGTATAGGCCTCTACTACCCATCACACCTACTTATACTCGTCCCATGTATCGTCTCGCAGTTTTCCAAGTCACCATATAAGAAAATCACATAACAATTTAACACACCAGATAACAAAACGAAGATTTTATTATTTCTTGAAACTATTACATAGGTATTCAAGTTCACCCTGGACTATGCCTCTAATGGGCTATATCATACGATACTATGGCTACTACATAACTTGATCTTTGGGTATAAAGTCGTCATCCTTGATTCCTCACATGGTTTTCTGCTTCGTTGAGGATCATGTGAAATTCCCTTGCCCTTGGTGGTGTTTCTGGTCTTGCTGCTTTATTTTTCTTTGGGCAGTCTCTAGACATGTGCCCCTTGCCTCCACATCCGTAGCATACTTTATCATTATGTGTGCAGTCCTTGGAATAGTGACCAATCCTTCCACACTTGTAACAAGTCACTTCTTCGTTGCACTTCCCACAATGCTTCTTCTTGCATTTATCACACCATCTCGCTTCACCTCCATCTCCTCCTCCAAGCTTTGATAATTTGCTTTCCTTATTGGACCTTGAAGATTCCGCTTCACCTCCATCACCTCCATCTTCTTGCATTTATCACACCATCTCTCTTATCTAGGCCTCTACGTTCTTAGCTGCCCTAACAACTGTTTTCAAGGTAGTTGCCATTTTTGACCATTGGGCCAAAGTCAGTGGGCAGTCCGTTAGCAAATGTATCAATCTTGGAGAGTTCAGTAGGCACCAAGTAGTGGAATAGCTTCATCGGTGGCATACTCATCAACACTCATCTTCCCTTTCTTCAGGTTCTGAAACTCGTTGTTTAGGTCTATCAGATCTATCTCCGAGCAATACTGCGTTTTCAACTGTTCCAAGAACTCTTCCCATGACATCCTTAAGGCTTCTCCTCATGGCATCGTATCTACCTATAGCTTCCACCAGCTCAAGACTCCAGTTTTCAGTTGTGTTACGACGAAGATGGTCTTCTGTTTCTCGCTACAGTCGCAGCTCTCAAACACCATTTCCATCTCGGAGATCCAATCCATAATCTCAAGAGGCTTTGGGATTCCTAAGAGACTTGGTGGTTTCGCACCCAAGAAATTTTTGTACATCCGCCTATCCTTGTTGTTTCTCCCTTCTCGGCCATCCCTTTGCTCACCTTGAGTCCCTACTTGACTCACTTGGCGACTGTAGTTCCCTTCCTCGGATTGCTCGGGAACTAGCTTTGTCGGTTCAACATGTATGGTAGGATCGTCCCTATTTTTGTTGAGCATTTGTCTCATTTCTTCCCTTTGTTCAGCTAGCTTAGCCCAAATCATGGCTTGAACTCCAGCCATGGTGACTGGCTCAGGTGCAACTTCTTCTACAACAGGTATTTGCTGAACCACTGGGGGTTGGTTCCTATCTCCATTTGCGTTTACGTTTCGGCTACGGGTCCTTGCCATCTTGATCTATACACTGAATAAGGTGAATCTAGACCTTTACTTATGATTTGACGTTTAAATTGTCCTTATCACTCCGAAACGTTTACATGCTAGTTCTAACATCGTAGTCGTACGTTTAGAATCCTAAACACATAAGGTTTCTAGATCCGGTCGGCAACAGACCATAGATCCGATCTTATAACGCATATCATAAATCATTTAGCACATAAAAGCATTTTAGGCATAATTCCTAAAATAAGCTAGTGCTCACACCTCACAATCATCGCTTAGCATTCTAAGTTTAAGTCTAGAAATTTCCTACAAATTCCTAGTTCGCTTAAACTAATGCTCTGATACCAACTGTGACATCCCTATTTTTCACGGCCGAAAAAGACCGATTTTGTTTATGCTTTATAAAAATCAGAATACTTCTTTTCTTAAAAATGTTGCAGAATTTGTTCCCAGAAAAATACGATAAATATGTTATCAAAACGTTTTCGAAGAAACGTATTTTATTTAAAACATTTAGGATGTCATCGTCAATACAGGAACATAAGCATAAACGGAACTTACATTTATTTACACTAGTGATATACATCTCTTTAATCTCCCAGTGTAATGTGACTTCGTATCAACACCTGTGATATAAATAAACTGAGTGGGTCAGGTTGGGAAACCTGGTGAGTGCATAGGGTTTTCAACCCACAATAATATAATTATTATGTTCAAACAATCAAACAATCAACCCAATTACCCATCCCCATTGTCTTCTTTACTCTTAAGGGTTTAACGTAAGAGTCATCTATCCTGCATTCGTTTATTCCGAATTCCCTTACTTCCAGGGTTATAGGACTAACACTAAATCCAAAGCTGCCAATGTTCGTTCGTAAAGCACTAATTCCATAGCTGCTATAGTCTACTCATCGGGTACTAAATCCATAGCTACCAGTGTTTATGTAATAGGTACTAAGTCCATAGCTACCAATTTCTAATAGGTACTAAATCCATAGCCACCGGCATCTAACTAATAGGTACGAAGTCCATAGCTACCAATTCCTAACAGGTACTAAATCCATAGCTACCAATGTCTAACAGGTACTAAGTCCATAGCTACCAGTGTTTGTCCCATATGCACTAAGTCTATAGCTGCCAATGTGTACTCACATCATCTTATATATCTCATCATTCATCTACCCATGTCTTACCCAACATATTCGTAGATATAAAATACGTATACAGTTTAAAACATTTAAAACATGTATAAAAACGTTCATCTAGCATAGATAGCAAGTATTCAGATAATATGCACACATAGCACGTAGTTTATATAAAATACGTCATATCTATGTGTAAAATGAAAGTAACTATGCACTCACTTGAAAGGTGGTGACTCAGCACTCGGACAACGCTTTTATACTCTCAAAATGATTTCCTTCGATAAAACCTAGTATCAATACCACTAGGGTTTAGTCTAACGATAACCGGGACAAATTAATAGCTTAGCTATTATTTTTATTATATAAGTGTTAAATAACACTCAGTATAACTCATAATAATAGCCCACATAATTATTTTAAGGACCTAATAACATTCCTATAATTATTTGAAAGCTATATTAAAAGTTGCGTAAGCGTAGCTCACTTATAGCGAATTTTATGGAAAACCGGAACTTTATTTGGAGCAGCGTTTCGAAACCAAAAGACCCTTTTTCTTGGGACTCCGGGAGCCTCGGGGCTTCCTTTAGGTGCTAGGTATTTTTCCTAGGGCTTAGGGGTGGTTTGGGGAGCTAGAGAGAGAAAGAAACTAGAGAGAGAAGTGAGAATTGTGTGAAAAAGTTGGAACCCTCGCCCCCCTTTTATATCCAGCGAGGCCTCGAATCACGCTGGGCGTAATCCTTGGCTACGCTGGGCGTTCCTTGGATAAGGATGCCAGCTTCGCACCAGCTGGCTCGCACCCACTCTCGGACCCAGACAAGATCAAGTATGTCGGGCGTACCCAGCTTCGGACGCGGGGCGTAATGCGAGACTTCGTGGCGATTAGCGGATGCGAGGCATGATCAGCAAGCAACGGTCCAGATCATGCCATGTCATCGATTTAGCAACATACTTCGCAATTTTACTTTCCGACTTCTAAAAATCATAACTTTCGCATACGAGCTTCATTTTTGACGTTCTTTTTATCCACGCGAAGGTGGGAATGTACTCTACAACTTTCGTTTAGAATTCGTCGGTTAATTTTGACTCGATTTTAAATTTTATATTATTAACAGGCCGGGATAGGATTGGTCCGTTAAATCCTCATAACTTCTTCATCCAACGTCCGTTTTTGCCCATCATTTTCTCGTTACGCTACTCCTATCGAGATCTTCGATTCTCGTTTAGGTCATGTCGGCTAAAAATCACTTGATCTAATATTCGAATTTCGGGCTGTACACCGCTAATCCGAAACTTCGAAAAATCATAACTTCCTAATACGAAGTCAGATTTGGGCGTTCTTTTTATAGACACCCTTATTTTAACATATTCTACGAGTTTCTTTTAGAATTCTAAGGCTAAATCTCGCTCTATCGTAAATTCACTATTTACGCTTCCTGGTGTCGTGCCGGTTCCGTCGCGAAACTTCGACGGGTCATAACTTCTTCGTTATAACTCGGATTTAAGCGTTCTTTATATGTACGGAAACCTTATGATATATTCTACAACTTAGTTAAAATTATTTATTCTAAATAATCTTTTGTCGAAAAGTCGTTTTCAACCCCTATTGCCTCTAATTTACTAGCCCGGATAGGTGGGCGTTACACAACCTTAAACTACACACTAAATCCAACAATCTTGACGAAAAGTCAGCCATACCCAATAACTTAACGGTTAAGTCAACCACAACAGCCAATAATATCAACCATTGAGTCCCATGTCATGACCAACCCTTGGTCACATCATGAGAACATACTCGGTCATGGACAATCCAACTAATCTCAATTCCAACCCGACTTGCTCCAGCATAGCCAACTTGGTCACGAACAATCCACTAAGCAAGAATCACGATGTGAAGCCTACTTGGTTATATCGTGAGCATACTAGAACAATATATTCGTGAATACCTTTTTGGTCACATCCTGATATCCTCTATGTCACATCATGACCGCAGTCTAAAGCAACAACCTAATGGTTTGAGTTCTTTATCCATTATGTCTTCAACTCCCACTTTCCAGAAAGCTATTAGGGAATCCAAAGGTTCATAAAAATGATAAGGTTATGGACATGAATTCTCCATGTTTGTCCTATATCCAATCTAGGTCAAAAGCCAAGAAAATTACCTAACACTCATGCAAGGGTCCAATACGCAACCAAATTCTAAATCTGAACCATATAACACTTAAATGGCTTCATAGATCCATAAAGTTACCAACTTTATGGAATCTCATCACTTCAACTTGGTCAAAATTGAAAATAAGTGGACAAGGACTTAGATCTAGCAACCTAGAAGAATAAAGTTTGAATCTTGGACACCTACAAAGGTCTAAAAAGTGCACAAGACGATGCTGATTGTTTTGGTCAAAAATTGATGAAGTGCAATTGAACCAAAGAGGTCGTGGTGTTTGTACAATATAAATATAGAATAGTGATCAAAGTGGGACAAGTGAGTTACAAGGAAACACATTGATCCTTTATAGGATCTCAGACATAAAACCTTGGGAGGTGATAATGATCACTCGCCTTGTTGCTTTATATTGATATTAATATGAGATTATAGAGATAATGAAGGTAATACAAATACAAGTGTAATGGTAGAGTTAATCGTGTGTGTAGTGTGCGATTTGCAGGTGTTTTTTTTTATAGTCTAAACTAATCAAGAAGATGTCTGATATTTCTAGGATCATCCTTGAACAAGTATTTACACATTATTTGACTCGGTATTCCTAGGTCTTAAGTTTTATTGAAGTGGCTCTCCATTGAGAATGAGTCTTGTGTTGACTAATTCAACACATGTGGGAAAAAGAAAGAAAATATAGCCATTATAAGTGTTAGGAAATATTAATGTTAATAATCAGGATCCTAAGATTTGTTTAAGGATCCTCAATATGATTTTGGGATCCTGCCCCTAACAATTCCCCCAAATTATACTTCTGAAATATTAATTTTAGTATCTTGATATTTAGAGGTATAATTTAAAAATCAAAAATAAAGTAAAAAGTTCTAACGGATAGGGTAATTCAAACTTCAATGGATAGATTTCTAGCTGTCAGAATAGGTCATATCATCCTTCTACATTTCCATGATTCTTGTATAAATAGGGTATTCGACCATTCAATCTTCTCTCGCTCTTTTAGCCCTTCTTCCAGACGTTTAATGAATATCACCGAAGCTATTAACTTTGACTCTTTTTCTATTTCATCATTTTCTTTTAAATATGGTAAAAAAAAGGAGCTCTCTCTCACACAAACATCATTTCTATACCCGATGATGATTTCGTGGATCAGAAAATCCTTTCCAATGAGCAAACTTGTACCTTCGATGACAACAATATCGAAGCTTTCGTTTGGAACTTTTCCCGTTGCTACTATTTTTAAAACTTTTGATGTGAGGATTCAACCAAATTTCATTTATTTTGTTTGGGTTTTCTTTACTGAGTACCCTTTCACCCTAGGTCTTTCTTATCCCTTCTCTAGGATTATCTCTGAATTCTTTGAAATTACCAATATCTTGTATATCTAGGCCATGCTAACGGTTTGGAGTATCCTTTACTGGATTGATCATCTGAATCATTCCATGGACCTCAACATTAGGTTAAAGAGTAAGCCTATGTCTATGATCTTTCGATTTTTAGGAACTCTTGTTTGTTATTTAAAGTTAAGACAGAAAAATCACCCCTTATTTTAAATCCAAGCATAATGATGGTGCTTGGAAATGAAGATACTTTTTCATGAAACGTGACTCAATTCCTAGTTGAAATCTTTTACCTCAATCCTGGGTCAAAATGGGCAGGGTTTCTTATCTCTATATTAAGGATCCCGATATTCACACTTCTAATTTTGTTTGATTCGTTACATCTTTCAAGTTTGACAAGTTAATCCCACCTGCTGAAGATACTCAAGATGGGATAGAGAACTTCCTTGCTCTGACTGAGAATGATAAAACATCTAAGCTTGATCATTCCAGTCACCAAGAAAGTTCAACTGCCATTATCCATATGGCTATCAGTAAGGATCCCTGTCTTTAATTTATTCCATAAGACGGATCCTGAAATGACACATGAATTTCATACTATGCTTTATTATTCAAATCTAACCATTCTGGCGCACGTTTTACTCTTGCCGACCTTCATTCTGCCATGTCCAGTGACCAATTGGTTGTCAAGAAATAAAAATCCTCTCTCCTTACGAAAAATGGCTACTATAGATTTATTTGTCAAGACTCTAGGATCCCGTAAAAGGAAATCAACCGAAGTCTTCAACCTGGAGAACCTCAAGGTGTATGAAACGTTGAAAAGCTGCTCTCCTTCTTGCAGTCTGTAAGTACCTTGTAGTTTTTATCTTTTTCATTTTTATACCTATTCTATGTTTTCTCCTCGTTGTTTCTTACATGTGGCTGATAATATATTTCATTCTTCTAATGATATCAAGGCTAAGATCGACCAGACATAGTAGGCCTTGAGGGAGCAAGAGTCGGTCAACAAGGATCTTCTATAGAGGGTGGAGGAACTCGTTAAAGAGAAAGAAGTAAGAGAAGAGGAGCATACGGCAGAGATGAAGGAGATGATCGATGAAGCCAAGACCAGTGTCGATGAGGTGGGAAGCAATAATCAAGTTGGCAGAGGATATTAAGAATGCAAGATCCTTGGACGTGACTGGGTGGCATGAGGCTCTAGCCAAACTGACTGGTAGGCATGTCAATACTTTTCAAGACCTTGTAGGAGTTGGGATAAAAGAATAAGAATAAGTGAAGAAGAAGAAGAAGAAGGAGGAGGAGGAGGTGAAGACCCCAGGCAATGTCACCAAGCCACGATCTAGGCCTGTTAGATAAAAATATTTCACATGATTTTGTATAAGACTATTTTTTTTCGTGGGGTTAGTGTACGACTCCCTCTTTAATCTACGGTTGTTTTATTCTTCTCTGGTTGCATGGTTGCCTTGTGTGGTCGTAGCAATAGAATTTCTGAGGATCCTTAAATAATCAGGATCCAGAAAAGTTCAAGTCTAACAAGAACCTTCAAGATCTGGATAACCTAAAAATAGTTAGTCATGAATTTGGGATCATAAAATAATTAAGAGATTTTAGGATAGCAAACATTCAAACATTACTTAGGAAAAATAATTTTAAATAATGGATATATAGAACCTGGTGCTCTTTAGGATGTGTTATCCTTTGAGTCAGGAGAATCTTCGAAGTTGTGATTCCTTTAGTATGATTTAGGAGTTTTTGTACAAAAGGATCCTTGATTTAGGATTTCATCATAGAAGATCCTTATTAGACTAGTACTTAATAAACTTAGGAGGATTCCCTTAGGGATTTAATGGGAATAATCCCAACTTAGGAAATAACTGGGAATGATCCCTGTTTGTAACATGAAAATGCTACAAGCTTCAGACATTTCCAGGGGAAAATCCAAACATATGATAACACGTTAGGGTTACAAGCATCAGCAAACTACTGGGGAAAATCCCAGATTATGTTAGTGTTATAAGCTTTAGCATATTACTTTGGAAAATCCCAACTTACGTTAGTATTATAAGCTTTAGCATATTATTGGGGAAAATCTCAACTTAAGATAACATGTTAGTGTTGTAAGCTTTAGCAAATTACTAGGGAAAATCCCAGCTTAAGATAACATGTTATTGTTATAAACCTTAGGTTTAAACGTCAGGATCTTAACATATGTTTAGAAATAAGAGGGTTGCCAAGTCATTGAAGCATGAAATGGTCCCCTTAGTCACATCCCATAATAAGATTTTGTGCGTGCAAGCGACGTGTAGAAACCTTAACTCGTATGAAAGAGGTAATTAACTCCTTAAAGCTTATAGGGGATTTGGCACCCTTAATCGTAGGAGAGATGAGCAGTCTCTATTTGTAGTTCGTAGGATACTTGTGTATTACAATCATTAAGATCATAGAACGATGTGTCTATTGAGATCCCTGAGTACTAGGATCCTCGAATGCCAGGATCCTTGTTGTGTAAGGATCCTTGAATTCCTTCACATAACAAATGTTAACTTGGGATGAGTTTTAGCTTGGCTAACGCTCCTCTGATGATTAAGTTAGTAATGGTTTTTAGAAGAGTAAATAAAAGAAACAGATAAAAGTAGAGGGTAGAGAGAATGTACCTTGAGTTCGTCAAAAGTGATTTAATGCAACATACATGAAGTATGCCTTTAGATGAATGACATTACATGATCTTGGCAAAACGCTCCCTTCAAGGGTAGCTAACCAATATGCCCCTTTCCTGTTTTTGAATCGATGAGATATGGTCCTTCCATTTAAGTGCCAATTTGCCTTCACTGGGATCCTTGGTATTTTGGAATGTCTTCCTAAGGAACAAGTCACCCAATTGGAATCTTCTAACTTTGATGTTCTTCCTATACACTTTTGTGATCCTTTGTAGATACGCAACAATGCGGATCCTACCAAAATCTCTAAGTTCATCGATAGTGTCAAGATCCTAGATTAGGATTCTACTGTTTTTTTCTTGACCATACAATTGGTATATTACCATTGGGATTACTACTTCAGTAGAGATCATAGCTTTTGTTCCAAACAGTAAGGATTATTGAGTTTAGCTTTGGCAATTTTTTGCACTGGTCCTATATGCACAAAAGATGAAGGGAAGCTCTTCCGCACATCTTCCTTTCTTTTGTCTAATATTTTCTTTAAATTGTTGACGATGATCTTGTTGCTGGATTCAGCATGACCATTAGCTTGAGGGTGAACAGGAGTAGACATTATCATCTTAATTCCTGAGCTGGTACAAAAGTCTCTAGTGCTCTTGCTTATGAACTAGGATCCATTATCGCATATGATCACGGCAGGGATCTCGAACTTGGTCAAGATATTATGTTTGATAACTGAGACTACCTCCTTGTCTCATACTTGAACAAAGGCTTCAGTCACTATCCATTTTAAGAAGTAGTCTATCATCACTAGCATGATCAACATTCAACTAGGAGCCATTGGTAGCGTACCAACTATATCCATTCCCTATTTCATGAATGGCCAAGGGGAAATGATAGGATGTAATGGTTATGCAGGTTGATGAAGGATGTTACTATGTCTTTTACACACATCACATCTTTGGGCATTCAAGAAAGCATCATTTTTCATTGTTTTCTAGTAGTATCTCGTCCTTAACACCTTGGAGCATAAGGATCCCCCTTGTGTGGTTGCCATAATCTCCTTCGTGTATATCTTTCAAGACCTCCACAGCCTCATGATCTTCTAAGCATCTAAGGTATGGGAATTCCATGCTATTGTATAGTTTTCCTTAGATCATCACAAATCATGAGACCCTCATTCTAAATGCTCTGTCACTTTTTCTCTTCTCTTCGGATCGTGCCATTTTGGAGATATTCCATAATGGGTTAGATCGAAGATTTGGAGTGTAGCGGAGGATCCTGAATGTTGGGATTCTGAAGAGTAGGATCATGTGGAATTGGTTGACGGTCAGGATCCTCGAGTATTCCTAGGTTCGTTCTTTGATCATGGTCATTGGGATTATCTGGTTTGTTGGAGGGATCTTCTATACATAGGATCAATATATGGGTTATAGGAATCCTGCCTTCTGGCGGGATCCTAAGAGAGGATACTAGGATGGCTAGTGCGTCTGCCTCAACATTTTCTTCTCTTGGAACTTGGATTAGGTTGAATGTTTTGAATTCTTATGATCCATCAAAATGATTAGTTAATAATAAGGTGTCAACAAATACCTGAAGATCCTTGGCCAACTGTAATCCCATGACCAATGCTTCATATTCACCTCCGTTGTTGGTTGCATCGAACTCACAGTTGACTGCCTGGGGTATGATCTTCTTGTACTGCAATTTTAGTATGATCATAGGCTTGTTCCTCTAAATTTTGAGGATCCATCAATGAAGAGTGTCCATATTTCAATGCTTTCTTCTTTTTGGAGTTCCTCGTTTTCCAACTCTGCATCAGGTTGTAGATCATCACTAAAATCAGCCACAAAGTCTTCTTGTGCTTGTGATTTTATTGCTGATCTTGGTTGATATTTGATGTCATAGGTGCTTAGCTCCACGGACCATTTTTCCGCTACTTGACATCTCTGGTTTTCGCATAACATTCTTAATGGGGTAATTAGTTCTTACATGTATAGTGTGTGTTTCAAATTAGTGTCTTAATTTTGTGCAAGCAGTCACTAGTGCTTGTATTATTTTTTCAAGATGGGAATACCTGGTCTTAGGATCCAAGAGACTTTTACATACATAGTACATGGGATGTTGGTATTCGTTAAGATCCTTGGCTAAAACAACACTTGTAACGTTAGAGGATACTGAAAGTTATAAGAGGAGTGTTTCCCCATCTAGTGGTTTCACCAGCAAAGCTGCAGAACTTAAAGAAAATTTTAAATTCTTGAAAAGCATCTCTGTGCTCTTTAGTTTATTCAAATCTTTTGTTCTTCTTGAAGATGTCCATAGAAAGGTTTGCACCTTTCTAAGGATCTTGAGATGAACCTATTTAATTCTGAAACTCTTCCTATTAGTATTTGAATATCCTTTGTCTAGGATCGGGGTCTTAAATCAACAATTTTTTTTATTATCTCTGGGCTTGCGTCTATTCCTCTTAGGGTCACCATGCATCCAAGGAACTTGCTTGATCTCATTCTAAAATGGCATTTGGATGGCTTCAGCTTCATGTGGTATTTGTCTAGTATGTTGAAGGAATCTTCAAGACCCTTACGGTGATCTTCAGCTTTCTTTGATTTTACCAACACTTCATCGATGTAGACTTCCATGGTGTCCCCCAGTTTGTCTTTGAACATCTTATTAACTATCCTTTGGTACGTTGCACCTGCATTTTTAAGACCAAAAGGCATAGTAGTATAACAATATATGCCTGTTGGGGTTATGAATGCAATATCCTCATGATTGGATGGTTCTATTTGAATATGTTAGAATCCTACTGATGCAACCATGAATTTTAATAGATCATAGCCAGCCATAGCACCTATCATGGAATCTATGTGTGGCAAGAGGAAAGGATCCTTACGACAAGCCTTGTTAAGATCTGTCTAATCCACACATACTCGCAATTTTCCATTCTTCTTTTGTACTATGACCACGTGGCCTAGCCACCTTGGGAACTTCACTTCCTTGATCATCCTTGTCTTGAGAAGTTTTTCTACTTCTTCTTGGATGATCTAAATTCTCTCAGGCATAAACTTCCTTCTTTTTCAGTGTATTGGTTTGAAAGAAGGATCAATGTTAAGTTTATGAGTTATAATAACTTTTGTCTATACCTTTCATGTCTTCGTGCCTCCAGACAAATATTTTTCTTCTATTTTTAGGAACTTTATTAGTTCTTGCTCGATATGTTTTGGTATTGAGGATCCTATGAGGAATTTCGCTTTAGGATCCTTAAGGTTCAGCGGCACTTCCTTTACATCCTACTTTCTTGTTTCTAGCATACCTCGTGCCCCCTTCTTTAATTGTTATGCTTGTTGTGGTACTGTTGAAGATTTCATCGACATCTTGTAGCACTCCTTGGATTCTTGTTGATCACCTGTGATCTTTACTGTCCACCATGGAATAGGTATTTTAACACGTCGATGGTATGTTTTTGAATACTGCCTTCATGTCGTGGATCCATGGTCTACCTAGTATAACATTATAATGGGATAATGTATCAATTGCACAAAAGTGTTGGATTGAGTTTACCCCGTCTATGTAGATATGTAGCTTTATCTAGTTGACCATATGCTTTGTTTTGCCACTAAATCCTATTAGCACTGAGAATCTTTTGACTATTTCGGCTTCGGGGATGTTCATTCATTTCAAAGCATCCAGGAGTATAATGTTAATTGAGGTTCGGGGATGGAAAGAACATGTATGATTTAACCTATGTTGAAAATGTGGTGCATGCACATGTATGTGCTGAAAGAGCTCTTGTATTAGAAGGTACTGTATCAAAGAGAGCTGCAGGTGAGGTAATACTTAATTTACTTGTATAATCATGAGGAAAACACATGTATAGTTAATAGACTAGGTGTGAGACCCGTGTGTTACATGGGTTTATTAAAAAAATTAATATTGGCATTTTTATCCCTTAAACATTTCATTTATATTACATAATAGAATCGCACTTTCATTTTGATCCCATAATAGCATCATGCTTTTATTTTCTTTTATTTTAATCACGTAGCAGTATCATAATTTCATTTTACACCATAATGACATCATACTTGCGTTTTCAACGAATAATAGCAACATAGTTTATGTTTTTATCAGATACTGCCATAAAAAACCACTGTGAATCCAATAATAACATTTAAATATAAATTATGATGTCACATTAGACAAATTCATAAAACAGAAACAAGAACAGTAGCAGGGGTAAATATAGTAATTCCATTGGACAAAACTGATTTTGCAATCTAGCATAATAAAAGACAGTACAATAGTAAGAAAAAGTTGAAAATGGAAATAAATTGTGGGTGTTTTTAGTAGTGATAGGGGTAAATATGGTAAATCGGTTGTATAATTGCAGTAATTTGAGGTTCACCAACCTATGGTCGTGTGGTGACAATCAATTTTCCCCAAATAGCAAGCTTTTGACTCCTTAATACCTTAAACTGAATCATTATGTAAACATGTATTGTACAAATATTCTTAAGATGTTCAATATGTAAAATAGTGTAAAATAACAAAAACGCTTTTAAGATAAATATAATAGATTATAAGTGCATGCAAGTATGAAAATGTTAAAGGTGTCTATAAATATTGAATATAAAGTGGCATAAACATAAATAATGTTGCTATTATACGAGTCATATAAGGTATAAGGTAGGACTTTAATACTTTAGGATCTCCAACATAAAACTTTTGGTGGCGACAAAAATCACACTAACTTAGAACTTTTATTAATAATCGTCATAAATGACGTGCTGAAAATCAGGGATATTCCTCTTTTCTTGCTTGGCCATGTTTTTCGGGGAGACTCAATGTATGTATATGTGATATCCCCATTTTCACGACCAGAAAAGACCGATTTTTTATGCTTTGTTTTATAAAATCAGAGTAATCTTTTAAAGAAAACAGTTGCGGAATTTGTTCCCAAAACAAAATATGATAAAAATTATCAAAGCATTTCTTTAAAGAAATGTATTTTCATTATATAACAAAATCTCGTGATGTCATGTTCAATACAGACCAAAAGCATAAACAGAACAAAATAGTCCTTACAACAATTATTCATAACTACTGACCTATAATCCAAAATCTCTTGTTATGTCAGCCAACTTATGCTCTCATGCCATAACCTATAATACAAAGAAAACTGAGAGGGTCAGGCTTGGGAGCCTGGTGAGCATATAGGGTTTTCAACCCACAATAATATAATTATTATATCTAATTACCAAATAATCAATTCAAATACCCACCCCCATTAGCTCCATTTATTTCTTAAAGATTTATCCTAAGAACCAATTACCCTTCTCCCATTCGTTCCTAAGGATTTCCCTAAGGAACTGGCACAATGTCTAGTGCTGCCAAAGTTCTTAGATTACCTCTGGTGAACACGCAATTCACAATAATTAATGAACACCTAGTTCAAGAACACCTAATGAACACTTAGTTCCAATATTACCCAATGAACACCTAGTTCACAAACACTTAATGAACACTTAGTTCAATTATCCCTGATGAACACTAAGTTCAAATATCTAATGAACACTTAGTTCGAATATTCCTGGTGAACCCAATCACCTAAGGAACACAGAGAATGAAAGCGCTTAGTTCAAACCACGTGATAATAATGTATATCTCGATCCTACAAAACCACTAATATTATTAACACATATAAATCATATTTCTAAAACAATCTATCCCATCCCGTGGATCCCCACATACTGACCCTATACAATGATCTTACGAGATCTAGCCTAAGGAAATCGATATGAACAACAACTGACGAAGCTGCTTCGGAAATTCCCTAGTAGCAAACGAGGATCAATAAAGACATCAAATGAGGGGAATGTAATAAGTTTCACCACGAACCTTCGTTCGTAAAAGAAAGAACCACAAGACATTTTAATTTAAGGGTAGTTATCTAGATAACAATGCCTAGGTGTGGTCCGACTATCATGAGGTATTATACCCCCAGACTCTACCTATCCCAGCATCGAACTTTTCCTAGCAGTGGCCTGAATACATGAGGTATTTAACCCCCAGACGCACCCTATCTAGCAATATAACACCAAACATACCTAGCAATGGTCTATTACCGACACACTTTACTAGGCAGTTTATGAAGTTCCCTTAATTACTTTGTGAAAGAAAACGCTGACATATGAAGCTCGGTCGATCACCTCATATAAGAAACGCTGACTCCAAAGCTCTCTCAAAATAAAAGTATGGGGAAATACTACTAGAGTACTCCCGTACGCTCCCGTAGCCGACACAAAAAATTGTCAAAAAGACTTTGTACATGATAGTACTTCTGGCACATTATAGTACTCTAGTATGTGAAAGAATCTTGCCCGAGAACATAATAGTACCCTGGCACAAGCAGGACCCCAGACACAGAGCTTTGAAAAAGACTTCGTACTTAAAATGTACGTAGGACGTAC
Source organism: Lactuca serriola (assembly GCF_051521515.1). Classification (NCBI taxonomy): domain Eukaryota; kingdom Viridiplantae; phylum Streptophyta; class Magnoliopsida; order Asterales; family Asteraceae; genus Lactuca; species Lactuca serriola. The sequence goes on along the minus strand of NC_136409.1, from coordinate 111,838,766 downwards.
TCCACCGATCATCAATCTCACAACACACATACTCTTAATAAGAGGCTACCCAATGTCCAAACTTAATTGAACTAAACATCCCTATTTAAGTCTTAACCTATCACTAGGCAAACATACAATGTTTATAATCAATTTTTGATACTATCTCCGTTTAGGAAACGCTAACTAGTATATACTTAACACAAGGTTTTAAGTAACTAGTGTGTCTTAACACATATTGAACCATAAATGATTCGCACGTTGTATATTATCAAATATATCTAACCCGTATTTCGGACAATAACAAATACTTTACATACATATGTATATTTCATATTTTAATCAATATATGTATAAAAATCATGTTCCTAAAAGGAACTATACACATGATACATTATCAAATGAATACGTAGTTCTAAAATACATAATCCGTACTCCCGGATCTTAAATTTTCCTCATTACCTAATCCATATTCCCGGATCTAAAACTAACCTCTTGATCTCATCCATACCCTTGGATCTAAAACTAACCTCCTGCTCTGATCCATACTCTCGGATCTAAAACAAGTTTATCTCTTTATCCTTTTATCTCATGGTCGAACCCACCTTTATTCACCTACCAACAACCTCATCTACTCATGTTCTACCCAACATATTTTTAGATACAAAATGCATATATAGTTTAACTCATTAAAACATATATAATTCATCCATTCCACAATAATCTCAAATAAACAACAATATATTATACACGTAGCATGTATTTTATAGCAAATACTTAATATTTATGTGTTAGAAGAAAGTGACCACACACTCACTTGATTAGAAGATGATCGGACAGCACTACGAATTGTAGAAGTAGTATTCTTCGGTAGACCTGGAAGATCTTCACAAAAACCGAGCTCCTCGCGGGCAGAGCTTCGGCTCGGGAATCGCATTTCTCGGGATCTTCGGGGCTTCGCGACTTGCTTCGGGTCTCGGGAATGATACCGGGGCTTCGGGATATTTTTTGCACGAAAAACGATGCAAAACGCGAGAGAAAGGGAAGAAATGAGCAAAGAACACAGCTGCCCTCGACATCCTTTTATAGGGGGCTGGAACTTCGATTTATGTTGGGCGTAAATTGAAATTACGCTGGGCGTGATGAGGATAGGATCGCTAACTCCCCCCCCCTCCCTGGATAATATCGAATAATATTTATTTAAATTAAATACCGAAAATTTTTAATTAACTTCAAAAATTCATATCTTCCTCATATGAACTCCGTTTTTGACGTTCTTTATATCCCCGCATAGGTGAGTCAGACTACGCTCTACAACTTTCGTTTAGACTCCGTCAGCTAATTTTGACTTTATTTCTATTATTTATTTTTAGTAGGCCGGGACAGGATAACTCCGTTATAAATTCATAACTTCTTCATCTGACGTCCGTTTTCGTCTATCTTTTTATCGTTTCACTGCAATTGACGAGATCTTCGATTCTCGTTTAGATTGTTTCGGCTAAAAACCGCTCGATCTCAAATCGAGTATTCGGGCTGCATACTGCTAACCTAAAACGTAGAAAAATCATAACTTCCTCATACGAAGTCAAATTTGGACGTTCTTTTTATGCACGCTCACGGTTTAACGAACTCTACGAATTTTGTTTAGATCGCTAAGGCTAAATATCATTCTAACGTAAATTCACTACTTACGTTGCGCTGTGTCGTGCCGGTTCTGTCGCGAAACTTCGACAGGTCATAACTTCTTCGTTATAACTCGGATTTCGGCGTTCTTTATATGCATGGAAACCTTGTAACATATACTCTAACTTAGTTAATACTATTCATTCTAAATAATATTTCATAAAAAAATTATTTTTTGACGCCTATCGTCTCTAAATTGACTAGCCCGGATCTACGGGCGTTACAGTTTATTCCTATTGTCACGTGTTGATTGAGGAAGTCTTTATTTGAAAAGATAAGCCTTGAATCCTGTATGGAGAACTACAAAAGATACAATGAAAAATTATGAGATAATGATTTATTAAAGATTTTGTGCTATTTAAGATGTTAGTATATATATTCAAGATATTAGATAGAGTAAAAAAACTATCACCCGTAACCACTCAATGGTAAACAAAATATCTAAATTTCTAAAAAATATATGTTTGCAAATCTACTATGAATTATTATTACGCCTATTAAATTTTAAAGTTGTTTTGTTTTACGAACCACATATTTAGGGTGCAAACGAGTCAAGCTACTCGCGAGCTACTCAGGATCGGCTCGTTAAAAGTTCGACTCGAAACCGGTTTTAAACGAGCTCGAGCCGAGCTCGAGCTCGAGCCTATGTCACTAAGCTCGATTAGGCTCGCGAGCCTAAACGAGCCTTTATATAATATAATTTATTATTATTTTCATATATTAAAATAAAAAAATATTTCGGAAATTATGGATTTCGGGTATTAGTAAACGAGCTTGAGTCGAGCTTAAGCTTATTTAGGCACATCAAACGACAAAGGAGGCGAGCCCAAGCTCGAGCCGAGCTTGTATAATTCTTTACGAGCCGAGCTCAGTAAAAGAAAGCTCGAATCGAGCCAAGCTCGAGCTCGAGCCTTATATAATTTAAACTAGCCCGAGTCAAGCCTGACTAGGCTCGGGCTCGGCTCGGCTCGTTTGCACCCCTACATATACTACATAGGTTATAAGCTAATATTTTACTATTTTATATATGGTCCTAAACATGTAACGGTCCCCCCTGTCCTATTTTCTACATTAATTTCTTTTGTTTAAGGGAAATCTCCGAAAAAGTCTTAAGTTTTGACTTTACAGCTTAGTCCCAAATTAATTTTTTTAACGAAAAAGGACATAATACCGACTAATGTAATCAGATCAACCATTTTTTACCTGTTGTGCAGGTTAACTACCTAAGTGGCATGAAAAGATGGGACAAGCTGTTGAGATGGCGCTAATGTGGGACAAGCTGTTGACATGGCGCTAATGTAGGTTGCCACGTTAACATGTATACTTTGTTTAAAAAAATCAGATTTTTTAAGGTAAATTATGGGAAGGGGTTTCAATCCTTTGGCCACTTCTCAAAACAAAGCCTTGTACCAACAAGGAAGAACACTGTTGATGATTTACTTGCTCAACTTATCTATATAATCCACTAATTCTCACCATAAAAAACATTAGAAAAAGCCAAATAGGAGAATTGAACTCGAGTTTCCAACTCAATCACAACGTTTCTACCCACTTAGACTACATAACTTTCATTGACGTTTCACTTAGATATAATCTATTATTAACTTAACATTATTATTATTATTATTATTATTATTATTATTATTTCACTAGTATTATTAGGCCCGGCCCGAGGGGCGGGCGATCTAGGCCCAGGGCATCAATGAGTTTAGGGGCATCAGATTTTCAATTCCTATTATTGATACGTACATTCGCAAGAACGAGAATTGAGTGGTTTTTCTAGCTTCATCTTGGTAATCTAACTATTTCATGCCTAAATCGAAATCGATGAGTCGGACACAAGACAGGGAAATCGGAATATAAACACTTCCAATTTTGATTAATGATATTGTTGTATTCTTCTCAGCTTCTCCCTTAATCTCTAAATTAGACACCTGATTTTTATTTCAACTGGTATCAAGCTTATGGATTTCCTATTTCTGATATATCTATGAGATATTCTAATTCTGATTTTTTATTTTGATTTCGACCTAATCTACTATAGTGAAACTTCTGGATTGCCGATTTTTGAGTTCTGTGTTCTCTTTCTTGGGTTTTGATTTTTATATTCTGATTTTCTAGTTGATAGTTTACTTGATTTCTGATTCTGAATCCTAAATTCTGTTTTTCATAAACTAATTTATGTTTTGTTTGCTTCATTTTTCACATACTAACAGGGCCGGCCCGAGGGGCGGGCATCAATGAGTTTAGGGGCATTAGATTTTCAGTTCTTGTTATTCATACGTACATTCGCAAGAACGAGAATTGAGCGGTTTTTCTGGCTTCATCTTGGTAATCTAACTACCGCATGCCTAAATCGAAATCGAGGAGTCGGACATAAGACGAGTTAATTGAAATATAAACACTTCTAATTCTGATTAATGATATTATTGTATTCTTCTCAGCTTCTCCAATAATCCCTAAATCTGACACCTAATTTTTTATTTCAACCGGTATCAAGCTTATGGATTTCCTATTTCTGATATAGCTGTGAGATATTCTAATTTTGATTTTTTGATTTTGATTTTGACCTAATCTACTATCAATGAAACTTCTGGATTGCCGATTTTTGAGTTATGTGTTCTCTTTCTTGGGTTTTGATTTTTATATTCTGCTTTTCTAGTTGATAGTTTACTTGATTTCTAATTCTGAATCCTAAATTTTGTTTGCTTCATTTTTCACATACTAATAGTGTTTATAATATATGTTTTCAATAGTTTAGTGCTTTGGTCAATACTCAATGAAATACTTTATTTTGGAAGAAATATATTTTTAATGATTTTAGCATTTCCTTCCTCAAATGTATTTCAAAGCTCCTCTCGTTAGCACATTGTTTATAGGATTTAAGTTTTGTTCTTCATTACTCATTAGTTATTAGTAAAAATTGAAAACACTCCATGAATCTGATTTTTGAGTAGTTCGAATTCTTTAATTTTCAGGTTTTATGATTTAAATTTTACATTTCTTTGAAATGATTTTCTAAGTATTTTGTTCTTTTCACTTTTTTAGTAGGAAACATGTGCTGTTATTTTGGTTTTTTGTTTTACATGACAAACTATCGTATATAAAACGGAGCTCAACTACATATGCTTGCACCATGCTCTTTGTGTGCATGTTAATGTTAGACCCGCATTGTAACACCTCAATTTTCATGTATAGATTATATAACAAATAATTGTTCCAACATCTCCCAAGATCAATTCTAAATTTACTTATAGACTAAACTACAGCGGAAGCAAAATAAAATAAAATAAAGTCTTCAACCGAAGAGCTTCGGGTGTTACATCGTTGTGGTAATCCTTTGTCGTCTTGTTGATCAATCCTTCTCCCTAGCCTTCTTACTGCCACTTGTTAAATAGTTCCATGGGTTGCGCACATTTAAAGTTTCTAAATGGGTAAGCCTAGCGCCTAGTGAGTTCGTGTTGCACATATATGTCCATCAATTAAAAAAAACAAAAGGTTTTATCATATAGTTTAAATAAATCATACAACACACATATCATGCAATGTCATAATTTAGGGGAACGATTAATTATCCAGAGAAAGAATCAAAGGTTCATTTCCCTTCTCCTTGAGACAACTAATCATCCATTGTACTCAAGTATTTTAAATATCCAAGGAAATGAGTATGATTCTCAATTCCCATCCCCGCCGATCACACACATCTCACATGCTCACGGCGATTAAACACCCATCCGTTCCCACTAAACATATCACCCAAAAAAAATGCACAAAAAGATAAACAACTTAAAATAACATTTGTACGCAACCATACTTTTGATAAAACATACTGTCAATAAATAAATAAAAACCACATAATAAACGCATGACAAACATTTATATGCGAGCAACCAGAGAACACGAAAAACTCACCTTGATAGCGTTAGTCTTAACCGGATGCCGTCACGCTACCCGCAGACATGCACTCTACGTTTAACCAACATTTATTTTCTAAGGCTTAATCCTATAAACATTTTATGTGTTTGTTTTGGTTCCATCACACATATGGCTCCTTCGGCCAACCAATAATTATTTCATCATATTAATTAGAATGTGCGCAACAACTTTAATAAAATATTATTATCGTTTTCTTTATTTTCTTTTCATGTTGTCATTCCTATTTAATGAGGTTTTACCCGTAAAATATTTAATACTCAAATGTCAAAATAACTAAACCTTAAAACAAAGACTTTGTTTTAATAATAATAATAAGTAATATTAACATCAATATAATGTAGCAAATTTAAAATAACAACTATTTATGTGATGGTGTACAAAACTAAAAATTGTCAAATTATAAAAACTGGAGCGGCTATTCTTATATCTTTTGTTATCATACATAAGTAACACATTTGTTACCTATTTGTGAAAACTAAAATTGTCAACTTATCAACAATAGTGGGACCATTTATGTAAATATCATTTTTATCATTTGAAACATCAAGAAAACGGTTTCAACAAAAGATCCAAATTCTTTTCTTCTTTACCCGAACAATAAAAACGTTTACGGCCATTTTATCACAGTAAAACTTAAAAAATGTTGTCAAATAAAATTTATAAAACCACCGTTAATCATCTCCATTTCATACTAACATATTCATATACTAAATCTTGAATAACTTATTATAAGGCAAGTTTAAATTCAGCATTTCTTTTACCAAAACATAACATTTGTTTTTCACCAAATTCGATTATTCCTTGGCCGAAAATAAACATAGGATTGAACCAAAATACATACTCAAATCCTATAAATCTACTCAAACAACTTAATCAAACTCAAATCGAAGAGACATACCTTAATTTCTAAAATAGCTTTGAAAACCTTCACGAACTTCAAATCCCGATTTCTCTTTTGTTTCCCCAACCTATCTTGCACTTTTTTGTGGGCATTACACTTTATTTCCCATGCCTTTTTTAATGCCCAAGTTTGTAACATTTCTAGTTAACCCAAAAGTCTAAATTTATGACACTAATCAAAGTCATGGGTTTTGGAATTAAAATTCCGTAATTTCTCTAATTACTCCTACTTAATCACCATTATATTATTTTAATAATATAGTGAAATTATATATATTTATACATTTTTTTAGTTTGAGTTATCACATGCATGTAAAAGTACTTTTGTAAACAGGGGCAATGGTTTTTGTTGGTTATTGGATAGATTATAAGGAGTTCATTGCATTTTTAGGGGTATCGATGAAACTTGCTTGTTGTTGATGTTATCATTTTTAATTTGAAAGCATGGGCTTTTATCATGGGATGATAACACTACAAGAAAAACACGATTTTGCTAGGGAAGGTTGCTATGGAACGTATTTTCGTTTTTAATATGCAATGGATCGTGCTATGGAATGTCGTTCCATAGCAATGTTGCTACCACATTGTCTACGAATTTTATTTCTGGTAGCGAGAGTGGGAGTTGCTAGGGAAAATGCTACCGACTCCATATCCGTTGGTATTATGCTACCAATAGTTCTATGGAACAAAAATTTTGTAACAATTTTCCAATGACATTTGTTACCAAATCACTTTCTGTTGTACTGCTGGTATGGAATTCGTCATCGTGGTTAGGAATAACATCATTGTCATCCTCATGAATTTCACCTTCTTCATCAATATTATTTTCATTATCTGAACCGTTGCTTGACATTTCATGATCATCATCATGATTGTATGTATCGGCTAGACTTGGTATAATGATTTCATTTTATTCAACTTCATCTTCTTGGAAAGCAACGTCTTTCTGAGGATGATTTTCATCGGTCCAACCATGAGGTTTAACATTAAATACATCCCACCAATTCGAGTTGTTTGTTTTCGAACTTGGGTAGGGAATATAACACACTTGAGTGGCTTGCATGGCTAACACAAATGGCTCGAACTTGTTGTATTTTCTTTTGACGTTTGTCTCGACCAAGTTATATTGTTTGTGAACCTTAACTCCTATGTTAGGTGTTGGATCGTACCAATGACATTTAAACAAAACAGTGGTTTTAATTGGGTAACCAGGGTACTAGACTTCTAAAATTTCCTCTGCCTTACCATAATAATCACCTCATTGGCTACTAACACGCAATCCGCTATTGGTTGTTGATTTGTTCAGACTATGAGCTTCTGTGTGAAACTTGTAACCATTGACAAAGTATACACTATATAATTTAACTTTAGATACCTATAGTGAAGATTATTTAAATTAGCTTACAAAAATAGAAACATACATTACGATGTACCTTACAAACCTTTCAAATGGATAAATCCACCGAGATTGGACAGGATCGGCTAGCTTCGCTTCGTATGGAAAATGTACTGGCAAATATACCATGGAGTTAAAAATACTAGGGACAAAGATGGTCTCTAATTTACATAATATTATTGGGATCTCGGTTTCAATCCTTTCCATGTCTTTTATTGTGATTGATGTTGTTGTTAATGTTTTGAAGAAAATACTCAACTCTATTAATGCTTCCCACACTTTTTGTGGCAACATCTCATGAGATGTAATTGGCATCACTCTTTGCATAAAAACATGACGATCGTGGTTTTTCATTCGAAACAGTCTACACCCTGTTAAATCAACACACCTCCCCAAATTAGAATCATAACCATCGGGGAAACGCAATTTCTCCACCCATTGACATATGGCTTTCTTTTTATTCTTGTCCAGAGTGTAGTATGCTCTTTCATTATCTTTGACTCCTTTTCTCTTCCTACAATAGAGCTTCAAATCTCTTCTGGCTACTACATTGTCTTTCGTCTTCCCCTTGACATCCATTACAGTGTAAAAAAAGTTTTCAAATACATTTTTAACAATATGCATAACACCAAAATTATGTCTAATGAGGTTTGTTTTCCAATATGGTAAATCCCAAAATATGCTTTTCTTTTTCCAACCATGACCGCCACATCTTTTGTTTACATCATCAACATTTAGTTTATTCACTTTTACCAAACCTAATTGTTCAATCTCCTTTAAAGTTTGTTCACCATTCTTACTTAGAGGAGGACCTTCTATCACTTGACGGTTCTTCCTGAACTTATTTTTATTGTTTCTATATGGGTGATTTACCTGTAGAAATCTTTTATGGCAGTCAAACCATGACATCTTATTACCATTCTCTAGTCTGAATGCTTGTGTATGTTTCCCACAGTGTGGACATGATAGCTTACCTATTGTAGACCATCAAGACAACATTGCATATGTTGGAAAATCGCTTATTGTCCATATCAAAGCTGCTCTTAGAAGGAAATTTCGTTTTAAAGATATATCATATGTTACTACACCTTCTTCCCATAATTGCTCCAACTCTGCAACAATTGGTTGCAAAAATACATTCATTTTATGCTTAGGGTTTGATGGTCCTGACACAAGTGCGGTCAAAAACATGTCAGGCTCTTTTATGCACATAGAAGGTGGCAAATTATAAGGTGTTATAATAATAGGCCATAGTGAATATTGTTTTCCAAATGCTCCATATGGTGCAAACCCATCTATACTTAGGCCTAATCTTATGTTACGTACTTCTGCTGTAAATGAAGGATGACTTTTGTCAATGTGTTTCCAAGCTTCTGAATCGGATGGATGACACATTACTCTAGCATCATGTCCATGATTCTCGGAGTGCCATCGCATGGAAGCGGTTGTGGCTTGTGAAGCATATAGTCTCTTCAACCTTGGAGTTAAAGGAAAGTAATTCATTTTCATGAAGGATACGCGAGAACATTTGGCTAAATTTTTTGACCGTTTGTATCTATCTGCATTGCAGATTTCCACCAATAAAGATCTTTGTCTTGCCTCCAATATATCATACATCCAGATCTGCAGCAGTCAATCATCTCCACAGGCAAACCTAATGCTTGTATTAACTTTTTGCTCTCGTATAAACTACCTACCATATTATTCTCCTCCGCTAACACATCAGGTCACACCCCAAAACCGGAACGGCGGAAACGTTCTAGGGTGGATGACGTCATGTCAAGTATCACAACACCTGCATTATAGTAATCAAAGTACAACAAAAAATTGCATTAATAGAAATAGTTTTACATGTTGCATTACAATACATCAAAGTAATACTAGTGATAGAATAAATACAACGTGGTACTAAGCTATCTTCATCAGCGGCTCCGGAGATGTACCTGTCTAATGTTAACCTAAGAATACAAGTTATTTGAAAAGCGAGTATCAGCATTTTTACAAATGCTGGTGAGTTCATAAGCATTTAGTGACGTTTTCATTCAAATAACTTTAATAAAAGTAGTAGTTTAAGAGATTACAGTGTATTAGAGTTCCTTCCAGAAAATCCTATATTTTCTTTAATAAAAGCAGCCTTCTACCAAGACTGTTCAATGTTGTGTGGTAAAAAGTAGTTTTCCCTAAATTACTATCATTATGAAAATACTGAATTTGATTATTGAGGAAAGCAAACAACATCGGGGAAAAACATATGCCTCAGCAGTGAGGACTGCTGACTAAGGCAAGAAATCATAGACTCCAGGAGAGTATCGAACGAACGACACGTCTGGTTCAGTCTACCAAGTAGAGACTCAGACCCCAGGAGGTACCAAATGAAAGGTACGGCTAGTAAAGTCTAAAACAGTGAATACAGACCCCAGACAGTATCAAATGAAAGATACGTCTTGTAAGGTCAAAAACAGAGAAAATAGACCCCAGACAGTATCAAATGAAAGATACGTCTTGTAAGGTCAAAACAGTGTGACTCTAAAAATGAGTTACCAGCATACAGTGTAAATTGCCGGTGAAATACCGTTACCTTAAGGCTAAAGAATTATAAGGTAACCCGGGATACTCGTAACCATACTGACTAGAGTTCCAGACGCCCTACAAGCGTCTATAAGATGTGACATTTGTCACCCGTTGGCTTGGTAGGCCGGGACTGTAGCTAGCAGTCTGGGTGCGGGGTTGTCAATCCCATATAGATCTATACACACAATGTCCGCTCTCCCTACAGGAGACTCTGGTTACCAACTAGACGACGGAGAAGGCCGTGTCCTGAAGATGCATCCCAAATAGTGGGTAGAGACTTCTAAATAGTGGGTTTCTAATGTAAGTGTTGAACTAGAGGTAGAGACTCTTAACTGAACTAACTAGAGAATTCATGTATGTCCATACTCATATACATAATATATAACTAATGAATCAAATGACCTTCGTACGACCATCCGATCCCACCAGACCACATCTCAACGAAGAAAAGGAAATAGGGCCGACGAGCCTTCCTAAGTCTTTCAATCATTACTTATATGTACCTATATAAGCACAGACATACATCTAACTACGACTGAGTGTGTATCAAGTAGAAGTGATTCTTGTGAAGTAGGAGTGTCTAACAAGTGAAGTAGGAGCGGTCGCAAGTGAAGTATAAGCGTACAGTGGAACATCCGAGTCGTGAGGTATAAGTGTACCATGTATATGTGTATCACGAAGTGGAAATGACGATAAATGAAGTAAGAGCGTCTATCAAGTATAAGCGACTACAGGCATAAGCGAAATAGAGACAATAACAGGTATAAACGCATCACGAAGTGAAAGCGTTATCGAGTAGGAGTTTAAAATAAATGAAAACGAAACGGCAGTAACTAACAAGTACAAGTATACATGAAAACCTTGGAAAACCTTTATACTTAGGAAAATCGTATTTTGTATTCTTTGGTAAAATAAGTGTGAAAACCTTTAGAAATCTTTGGAACCTTTATAAACTAGTTTGAAATGATTTTAGATAAAACAGTATAAGTATGAGTTTTGAAACAATGGAGAATCCTTTTTTTTTTAAAACCATTATAGTGTCCTACTCGGTAAAACAGTGTACAGTGTGGTAAAATCTTGTACATGCGGGTTATCAATCACATGTGATTGATATGATAACTGGCATGTTTAACTTGTATTCCCCCATATAAAACATGTAAAAACATTAAAAGGTTCATTCAGGGGTATGAACTCACCTGGTGTAAGTAAATTCGACGAAGGTGTCGTTTGGGCGTTCGGGGTCACGTAAGGACTCGAACACACTCAATGACCTATTTAACATATGATAACATATGTTCACATACAATTAGCATATTTAATACTAATTAAACAAGTATACGCACTCAAAGGAGCGTAAAACACTTTAGATAAGTGTTTGGGTGTCTCGGGTAGCATCTAAAGGTGTGTATGGCCTAGGAATGGAGTTTACTCTCCAAGAGTAAACCCTTAACACCATGTTTACGGCCCAGGGACTACTCACCATGATTTTACGGCCGTAAACTCATGGTGAGGGGTTCTAATGTGTTTTTAAGGCTCTGTCTTGTTAGGGGAATTATTCTAGGTCCAAATCTAATTTGCATGAGTGAGCTTAAGGTCTTTAAGGGCTTCATTAGGGAGTTTACGGCCCAGGGACAACTCCTAAGGGAGTTTACGGCCATAAACTCTCATTCCTTGAGTTTTGTGAAGTTTCAAGCCCCTAATACCTTGCTAGCAATTTACAATGAAGTGTGAGGCCATTTGGGGGATATAAAACTAACATTTGGGTTTGTTTAGGGGTGTTTACGGCCCTGGTACATGCCTGGGATGTAAACTCCTTTTGTCCCTCCATTTTGATGTGTTTGAATGATCTAAACCCAAAATACTAAGTCCCTAAATTATGTATGAAGTCTAAGGGTGATTTAGGGGTGTTTTTGGGGCACTTTTGCAAAGTTTAGAGGTGTTTACGGCCTAAGCTTGTGCTTGGGCCGTAAACTCTCTTTTATGCCCTAAATCAAGGTGTTTTAATGTTTAAACACTCCTAGGTAAAACCCTTAATTTATTTTCAAGCCTTTAGGGACATTTTGGAGTCATTTTGGCCTCATTTTAGGTGTTTACGGCCTAAGGAGGAGCTTAGGCCGTGAACTCCCTTTCAACAACTTAAATGGTCCAATTCTAAGCTATAAACACGAATCATAATGTTTAGAGTAAGCTAGGGTAAGTGGACTTACGATTTGGAAGCGTTTGGTTGCGGATTTGGGGCGAAAACGAGTGTAGAGAGAGAGAGGGTGGAAAAGCTCCAAATGGAGTTTACTCCCCCTTATATATGGGTGGGAGTTGGAGCTCAGTGGAATTCTACCCCATACTGCCGTTAAACGGAGATTTTGGTCGCACCCGATTTAGTGGTAATAATAATAAAAACTAACTATTTCCAACTAAATGGAAATGTGTGTTATGTGTTTTTATCCCCTGTTATCACGACTTAACGTCATATTAAATGTAAACGAATGGAATTTTTATTTAATTGACAACCTCTAATTAATGGAACTTTTAGAAACTGGAATATTCCGTTAACGGTAACGGGGAAATGTAACGGAACAACTTGGGTTGTCACATCATCCCCCCGTTAGAGGGAATTTCATCCCGAAATTCAGGTCTAGGCAAGGAAGTAGGTATGAATGGCCAAGTAGAGGTTAGAGAGTACTTCCTATACGGTTGTCCTCGCATTCCCAAGTGAACTCTAGTCTGTGCTTGTCATTCCGACAGACCTTCATATACGGGATGCGGATTCCGTCTAGTGTAGCTACAAGGTTATGGTTCTCAATGGATTCTATCAAGATGAGTGAGGCACGAAGAGTGATGTCGAGAAATCACATATCCAGTCTAAGGAGTTGATCGATCAGGTGTGAATCTTGTTGAATATCCGAAAGTAGTAGTGGTCTGACGAGGGTTGGACCAAATCCCTATGAGGATTCTCAGGTGGTCCTAAGCTCTAAGAAGGGTAGAGCTTCTCAGTACTTAGAACATAGTGTACTTCTATGGCAAGATCATCACTGGCGTGACCGCCATTTTGAAGTTCCTAACGTTCTCTCTCGTACCGTGTGTGTAGTCCTTCGGGTTGGTTCTTAGAAAGCTCGATCGAGTGGTCTTTGGTCTCGCGTTTCCTGTCAACTGGTTGATAGAGACTTTCTAGATCGTCGAGTGGGTTGCGTGACTATGGTTATTTGTTTGCTATAGAGTGTCTATCTCAAGCTTGTGCAAAATGAATTTGCACTAAGGGGTCTTGAGATACGGAAACCCTGCAGGTCGGGGAGATAGGGTTTCACCAGACGAGCGTTGGACTATCCCAGGAGGTGGTTCTACTATCTCTGCATAAGATGGTATTCGTGGAACACCTAAGAGTCCAAGGGTTCTCCAAGACTTTGGTTTATTCTAGTGCAGAAAGCGTATGTTCCTGCATAAGCCTTCGACTAACACCAAGGCTGGTGTCAAGTCTATAATCTCTTCGGGATCTGGGTCACGAGGCTTAACGCAATTACTTTTGCACTTGATCAAGTATTCTTGACCGCGAAGGTTATCCTGTGGTTCTCGGTATCCTAGTGTTTGCTCTGGAGAATGTATTTTATCGTCTACAGGGCGACGACGATTTCCTCCATGCGAGAGGGTGGAGAATGATAGGCACTGTTCGTCTATACAGGGTGGACGAAGTGCCTGAGTAGTGCGAGCATCTACTGCAACTACTCTTCCGAAGGTTCTGAGTTTCCTCGGTCTAGGTCAACTCTAGTGAGTATAGGGCCTCATCATTCGGAACTTTACTAGCTCAACCCGCAGTGATTCTCTTGACTCCGGCTCCTATGTTATGGAATAGGGTGAAGGGTTTTTCTAAGAGGTTCGTGGTAGAGCTCATGCTTAGCCTAATTACAAATACCGGGTGTATGCAAGCAGTATATAATTGAGGTCGGCAAGATGTTCAGCTGTGCAACTCCACCCCAAACCCACAACCCAACGAGGAACAGGGAATAGGGAGGAAACACACACCTTAAATCTTTTTGATCTCAATTATATGCCACCTTTATGCATATACCTGGTTATAGTGGTCAGTCTCATGAGTTCTGTTCTCTGGGTTCACGAACTTGATGTGCGAGGTGCGAAGGGTCTTTCTGGGGACTCTTCTGAGTATGCTCCGGATGGTTGTTGTCTTCTGAAGTATCTATAGTGTCTTTCGCTTCGGTGTCCATCTGACTACGAGGGGTCGGTCAACGGCGCACGGTACCCTCTCTTGGGTACTTCGGAGGGTTTGAGATAAGAGGGACAATTGACGGATCGCATTAGGTTTGATTATTTGTGTTAGGTTTAGGTTCGGAAGAACCTTTATGCGCCGACATGGCTACGGAGGAAGTTCTTTTTATACAACACTAAGAATGTACACATGGTTGCACAAAGTCGAACCATGATCAATAGAGTCGTTGAAGTTGGCACACTCCGACATGATGTATAATGAAGATCGATAGAGTCAAGTGCCGAACAGGCATACAAGTTCTAGGCGTCTCGGGTTTCGTCCTGTGTATCACTACCGCGGATACCTAGACCGATAGAGTCGACGCAGAACTATAGAGAGTTCTAAGTGTTTCCGAATAGGGTACCTTTTCATGAATGGATTTTCACGAGGCATTTCTATAATCGCCTCATATATACTAGTCATGTATATTTAAGGTGGGGAGGACTGTTGACTGAGCGACCCCGCCCTTAATCCACAACCAAACAAGGAACAGGAAATAAGGCAGCATTCACTCACTCTAGGTCTGTCCATCTTAAATATACATGGTCGTAACGTATATGTTTAGCCATTATAGTTTTACCTGATGAATTTTTAAATTTTATAACAGTGCTGCGACTTTCGCCTTACTGGGAAGAATTTACATTTGAATTAGTCTTCTATTGTTCTCGGTTAGTTATCTGGGATCGAGAGACGTACCAAAAGTCTACCGAGTGTCCTGATGCTTCTCCCTAAGCATTAGAGTTAGACTCCTTCTGTGTCTTTGTTGTTTCCTTCAGTTGGGCAATCTCTTTTGAAGTGTCCAATTGCACCACATACACGGCAAACTAGATTTGTCGTCACATTGGTGATTGATGCAATAGGCTCCATCGGAGTTCTACATACACGAGCAATATGCCCCTTCATGTTTCACTTGCACATAAGAGTTCCCGGCAGGCACCATGATGATGGTAGCTGCACTTGCTGCAGTGGGGAAGGTCTCCTAGGTATGGTCTTCTTGAGGTTGGGAGGGAAGGATTAACAGGAGTTTTACCTGTCTCAGCTCGTTGCCCTTTGGAAGATCCATGAGCCGAGGTACTTCCCTCCTCATTCTTGAGTTTTCTCTTTAGTGGGTTCGTTTGAGGTGCTTGTGTGACTGGGTATGAAAGTGTTGGTTGCTGTTGTCCATTGCCAGGATTGGCAATCTTGACAGGGCCCTTGCTAACATTGGCGGTGTTAGCATTTAGGTGAGCCATGACAGCTGCTACGGCCGCTGAGACTGCAGCCTGGAACGTAGCTTCATCGAATAAGGGAGCGGGTTTCTTGCTTGTGGACTGGTTATGCTTCTTTGGTGGCATGGTTTTCTTACACGGAAAGGAATACAAGGCAATGAGAGACGATGGTTAACCTTGGACGTTTCTGTCGTGCTCGTGTTAGGCGTAAATTTTTCCCGTGCCTCGGGTATTGGTTGTCTAAGTGTCGACCTACATCCCTATGATGTAGTCCTGGTATTCAAGGTATGAGTGTGAGTGTCGGAAAAAGGCCATAAGATGCGAGTCGTTCCTACTAAGTTACCTTTATACTGGGAAAAGGTTTCACTCTCCGACCTGGAAAGATTTGAGAACTGTTCGGAACGAAGACCGCAGGAAAAGAGGTTCATGAATGCTTATGGCTAAACAATCTCAACAGAGGTGTGGGGATCTGCCCTAAACGTATGACTGGCAACGGGAAAACGACGGTTTACTTAACACATAGTGTGAGTAGTGTAGCCACTAACTCACTAAATTGTATTATTTTAAGGGTGTATTAGCGTGACGAACATGAGGAAAAAGATACTTCTCGGGTTCCATGTACTGGCTCCCGCTGTCTGCCTCGTATCTTTGACTGAAGTTGGCGTTGGTTTCCTTCAGGTAGTTACCTAGGGTTCTTTTCTCGTATGGACATATTGAATTTCTACTCCGCCTTCCTTCTGATTCCGACTCTGGGTGTCATCACTTCATGATGGATGACTGGAAATCTCCGAAGTTTAGGCGAATTTTGGCACCGATGTCCCTAGAAGAATATGGGCACTTGGTGCATTCAATAGTCTCGACCCGGTTCATTTATTTCCGAACAGGAAATCTTCTCAATGAACCTTTTCTGGGCCTGAATCAACTTCTCTGTCATGCACTGAAGTGGATAGGGTTGTCTTACAGGGTTCGTGCGAGAATGGAAATGTCTAGAGAATCCTAAGAGATTATTAACATTTCACTGGATGAGCCATATCGAGTCCTACTACGATTACACAGGGTATACAAATCATATATAGCTTAGATCCGATAGGCCTTCGAATATGTGATACTACTCTAGAATCACATCCCAACGAGGAAAAGGAAATAGAGCGAAACCACACATTCTTAGCCTATGGGATCCTTATTATATATAACCTTGGGAAGTACACCCTCTGTAGTTGTAGGTATATCAATAAGGATCTTTTTAGTTCTTCACACAAAGTTGTTTATGCATCCTAAAATACCCCTGTGGTATTTTAACTTCTTGTTTGTTTCTTATCTTTTGAATATGATTCTGGGATTAGTGTGAATCTTTTAGTGTTCCAAAATACTCCTATAATATTCTATCTTATTGTTTGGCTCTAACATTCCTAGTTGGTAAGTTTCAGACCTGTTGCAACACCACTATCACACCCAAGCACACGTTCATCGCATCTTGAATAAATGTAGTTGATCAGGTTATATTTATTCCAGCTTACGATTACATAACTGCCCAGGTTTGACTGTAGTGCTCAACATCCGAAGACTTTTATTATGGTTCTTCTTGTGATACTTTTGTTCAAGTGTTTAGATTCTGGATATTATTATACTTTGGTAAAATATGGTTATATTTTAAAGTATAACTCTTGGTCAGAGTGTTTTATCCCTTTGTGTTTATAGGTTGTATATCTTTTATGAATTGATATACTTAGCTCACTATAAACAATGCTCTGATACCAATCTGTCACACCCCAAAACCGGAACGGCGGAAACGTTCTGGGGTGGATGACGTCATGTCAAGTATCACAACACATGCATTATAGTAATCAAATTACAACAAAACATTGCATTAATAGAAATAGTTTTACATGTTACATTAAAATACATCAAAGTAATACTAGTGATAGAATAAATACAGTGTGGTACTAAGCTATCTTCATCAGCGGCTCCGGAGATGTACCTGTCTAATGCTAACCTGAGAATACAAGTTATTTGAAAAGCGAGTATCAGCATTTTTACAAATGCTGGTGATTTCATAAGAATTTAGTGATGTTTTCATTCAAATAACTTTAATAAAAGTAGTAGTTTAAGAGATTAAGTATTACAGTTCTTTCCAGAAAATCCTATATTTTCTTTAATAAAAGCAGCCTTCTCCCAAGACTGGTCAGTGTTGTATGGTAAAAAGTAGTTTTCCCTAAATTACTATCATTATCAAAATACTGAATTTGATTATTGAGGAAAGCAAATGACATCAGGGAAAAACATATGCCTCAGCAGTGAGGACTGCTGACTAAGGCAAGAAATCATAGACTCCAGGAGAGTATCGAACGAACGACACGCCTGGTTCAGTCTACCAAGTAGAGACTCAGACCCCAGGAGGTACCAAATGAAAGGTACGGCTAGTAAGGTCTAAAACAGTGAATATAGACCCCAGACAGTATCAAATGAAAGATACGTCTTGTAAGGTCAAAAACAGAGAAAACAGACCCCAGACAGTATCAAATGAAAGATATGTCTTGTAAGGTCAAAACAGTGTGACTCTGAAAATGAGTTACCAGCATACAGTGTAAATTGTCGGTGAAATACCGTTACCTTAAGGCTAAAGAATTATAAGGTAACCTGGGATACTCGTAACCATACTGACTAGAGTTCCAGACGCCCTACAAGCGTCTATAAGATGTGACATTTGTCACCCGTTGGCTTGGTAGGCCGGGACTGTAGCTAGCAGTCTGGGTGCGGGGTTGTCAATCCCGTATAGATCTATACACACAATGTCCGCTCTCCCTACAGGAGACTCTGGTTACCAACTAGACGACGGAGAAGGCCGTGTCCTGAAGATGCATCCCAAATAGTGGGTAGAGACTTCCAAATAGTGGGTTCTAATGTAAGTGTTGAACTAGAGGTAGAGACTCTTAACTGAACTGACTAGAGAATTCCTGTATGTCCATACTCATATACATAATATATAACTAATGAATCAAATGAACTTCGTACGGCCATCCGATCCCACCAGACCACATCTCAACGAAGAAAAGGAAATAGGGCGGACGAGCCTTCCTAAGTCTTTCAATCATTACTTATATGTACCTATATAAGCACAGACATACATCTAACTACGATTGAGTGTGTATCAAGTAGAAGTGATTCTTGTGAAGTAGGAGTGTCTAACAAGTGAAGTAGGAGCGGTCGCAAGTGAAGTATAAGCGTACAGCGGAACATCCGAGTCGTGAGGTATAAGTGTACCATGTATATGTGTATCACGAAGTGGAAATGACGATAAATGAAGTAAGAGCATCTATCAAGTATAAGCGACTACAGGCATAAGCGAAATAGAGACAATAACAGGTATAAACGCATCACGAAGTGAAAGCGTTATCGAGTAGGAGTTTAAAATAAATGAAAACGAAACGGTAGTAACTAACAAGTACAAGTATACATGAAAACCTTGGAAAACCTTTATACTTAGGAAAATCGTATTTTGTATTCTTTGGTAAAATAAGTGTGAAAACCTTTAGAAATCTTTGGAACCTTTATAAACTAGTTTGAAATGATTTTAGATAAAACAGTATAAGTATGAGTTTTGAAACAATGGAGAATCCTTTTTTTTTAAAACCATTATAGTGTCCTACTCGGTAAAACAGTGTACAGTGTGGTAAAATCTTGTACATGCGGGTTATCAATCACATGTGATTGATATGATAACTGGCATGTTTAACTTGTATTCCCCCATATAAAACATGTAAAAACATTAAAAGGTTCATTCAGGGGTATGAACTCACCTGGTGTAAGTAAATCCGACGAAGGTGTCGTTTGGGCGTTCGGGGTCACGTAAGGACTCGAACACACTCAATGACCTATTTAACATATGATAACATATGTTCACATACAATTAGCATATTTAATACTAACTAAACAAGTATACGCACTCAAAGGAGCGGAAAACACTTTAGATAAGTGTTTGGGTGTCTCGGGTAGCATCTAAAGGTGTGTATGGCCTAGGAATGGAGTTTACTCTCAAAGAGTAAACCCTTAACACCATGTTTACGGCCCAGGGACTACTCACCATGATTTTATGGCCGTAAACTCATGGTGAGGGGTTCTAGTGTGTTTTTAAGGCTCTGTCTTGTTAGGGGAATTATTCTAGGTCCAAATCTAATTTGCATGAGTGAGCTTAAGGTCTTTAAGGGCTTCATTAGGGAGTTTACGGCCCAGGGACAACTCCTAAGGGATTTTACGGCCGTAAACTCTCATTCCTTGAGTTTTGTGAAGTTTCAAGCCCCTAATACCTTGCTAGCAATTTACAATGAAGTGTGAGGCCATTTGGGGGAATTAAAACTAACATTTGGGTGTGTTTAGGGGTGTTTACGGCCCTGGTACATGCCTGGGATGTAAACTCCTTTTGTCCCTCCATTTTGATGTTTTTGAATGATCTAAACCCAAAATACTAAGTCCCTAAATTATGTATGAAGTCTAAGGGTGATTTAGGGGTGTTTTTGGGGCACTTTTGCAAAGTTTAGAGGTGTTTACGGCCTAAGCTTGTGCTTGGGCCGTAAACTCTCTTTTATGCCCTAAATCAATGTGTTTAAATGTTTAAACACTCCTACGTAAAACCCTTAATTTATTTTCAAGCCTTTAGGGACATTTTGGAGTCATTTTGGCCTCATTTTAGGTGTTTACGGCCTAAGGAGGAGCTTAGGCCGTGAACTCCCTTTCAACAACTTAAATGGTCCAATTCTAAGCTATAAACACGAATCATAATGTTTAGAGTAAGCTAGGGTAAGTGGACTTACGATTTGGAAGCGTTTGGTTGCGGATTTGGGGCGAAAACGAGTGTAGAGAGAGAGAGGGTGGAAAAGCTCCAAATGGAGTTTACTCCCCCTTATATATGGGTGGGAGTTGGAGCTCAGTGGAATTCAACCCCATACTGCCGTTAAACGGGGCTTTTGGTCGCACCCGATTTAGTGGTAATAATAATAAAAACTAACTATTTCCAACTAAATGGAAATGTGTGTTATGTGTTTTTATCCCCTGTTATCACGACTTAACGGCATATTAAATGTAAACAAATGGAATGTTTATTTAATTGACGACCTCTAATTAACAGAACTTTTAGAAACTGGAATATTCCGTTAACGGTAACGGGGAAATGTAACGGAACAACTTGGGTTGTCACACATCATATATCACTGGCGGATAGCATGAAAACTTTGCTCAGGTATGCGATACTCTGATTTTATATTCAATAGTCTAGCTACAACAGATAGTTGTGTCAGTTTTTTACATCCAGGCCATAATTCTTTATCAGCTGCATCTAGCATATCAAAGAATTTTTTATCTAGTGCATTTGGCTCCTCTTCAGGATCACTATTATTTAAATCAGGAGCCATTGCATCTATGACCATATCTGTATAAGAACATCACCTTCACAAAAATTTGTGTTTGAATTATCCACCCCTAAAAACGTATTGTCATCATCAATTGATTTTTCCCCATGTTTATCCCAACACCAATATTCCTCAACAAAACCAACCTTGTACAAATGTGTCTTAATAGTATCAACTTCTCTATATGGTATGTTACGACATTTTATGCATGGGCATTTGATTTTATCTTCGTCCATGAACCTATGTTGACAGGTAGAAAAATCTATAAATTTTTTCACTCTTGAACAAAAACATGTGATATACAACTACTACTATCTTTTCTTTCATACATCCACTTTCTACTTGGATTGTTCATTGTCTTAAATTTGTAAAGTATAAATGCAAATAACACAATATTAATTGTATGTTCATTAATGTTGATTTGAATTCATATATGACATTTGAATTAAATATATAGTTATCATACAAACATCTCAAAGGTACCTTCACTACGACTCGTTTCACTTAGGTAATGACCGAATGTTGAACAAATCTTCAAAGTTTTCTAATTTGAATGGTTGAACAACTTTTGTAATTGGATAATAGCTTAGAATATTAGTAGAATGCTTTAATTGAGATCAACACTTGCAGAACACATATTCAAACAGAGTGTATCGATTATGGACACTTCAACAAGCCTAGATTTCAATGTGTTGGATGGATACTAGGTCATATTATTGGGTCGATATTATTCAAAAACATGTTAAAACCTATGTAGTATACGGGTAATTATAAATTTAAATAACATTCATAATAAATATAAATATAGATGTACTTAAAATATAAATTCTATATATAGCATTTTCCTTAATAATGCCGCCTTGACTTCATAAATTGAAAATAGACCAAATTGCCCTTGAAATCTAACCAAATAGGTCACAATGAAATTTTGGTTAGTAAAATGGAAAAGACAAAAATAACATACATATCAAAAGTAACACCAAAATACACATAAAATATGCATCACTAATTGTGTGAATCAAACAACTATCTTATATATATATATATATATATATATATATATATATATATATATATATATATATATATAACTACTCTAAAATAATGGCAAACATCCTAGCACACTTCACAAAAACTGCATCCCACAAACAAATTTCACAATTCAACAACCAACTGTGTTGATTCATAAAAGCTATTACATATCTGCTCACAGAAGGATGCTTTGCACAACCGCTATGTAAGCCATGGAATATTATCTGCTTTCACTTCCTTACCAAGTGGTTTTGAACCTTGTTACAGGTATGCCTTAGATTCCAACTTCTTGTATTATTAATGTAGTCATTATTTAACATGATCAGGGCTTCTTGCTTCCTTTCAATGCCTTCAGCCACAAACATCATTCCCAGAACGAAGATGGCATCCAACTGCCCCTGATCAGCTGCATTTTGAAGCAATTGTTTCCCTGCTATTTCATCCCCTAACGTAAAATA
The DNA here is from genome assembly GCF_051521515.1 of Lactuca serriola. NCBI lineage: Eukaryota > Viridiplantae > Streptophyta > Magnoliopsida > Asterales > Asteraceae > Lactuca > Lactuca serriola. The sequence continues at coordinate 111,815,946 of NC_136409.1, read as the reverse complement.
CTTTCCCCGACATACAAATAAGTAATCATACAATTTTAAAAATACAAATCTAGAAAACTAATTGAATTCGCAATTATCTGATTGCTTAAAAAAATTATCATTCCATCGTTGAAGAGTACGTGTGGGTTGTTCAACATTCTGCATCTGCTTATGACTTCATACTGTCGAGTACTAAAGGTAGGACGAAACCGTAGTCGATTTGTGTCTATGATTTTATATATCGCGTCTGATGTTACAGAATCTCTAAAGAGTTTGCAACTGTAATTCACACAAATCAACAAAGTAATCTATTAACCACTAAATTAAATAGGTATATAAGTATAATATAAGTAATACACATCATACTTACACTAACTGGCTCCTAAAAGCATCGATTGGTGAATTTCCTCCAACCATAAGCACTATTTTTTCAATCAAGTGCGATAGTAGAGCAGGAATTCTTGTTCCTCGTTGTCTTGTTTGCATTCTTTCAGATGAACAACTCGCTGCCATTATGTTGAACTGCGTCGAATGTATTCAAATTAGATAACAACAACGAGTTTAGGTTTTATTGATCAACATGCCGAAATTGACTGTCGGGGATGGAATGTAGATGATCAATCGTCGATAAACTGAATCTACGACATGACTCTGACTACAAATTATGGCACCTAATATGTAGACTGTGGATTGACATAATTGCCTTTAAGTAATTAACAAAGATTACTACGTAAATGGTTAGGGTATTTTTGTAAATACCTATGGGCATTTTTGTAAATAAATTAACAGTTTAAATTTAAAAAGATGAAGTTAAATAAAATTATTAATTAAATATAGAGAGAAATATATCATCCATATGTCATCAATAAACAACTACCATGTTGACCAATGACCCATATGCCATCCATATGTCATCCATAAGCAACCACCATGTTGACCAATGACCCATATGTCATCCATAAGCAATTACCATGTTGGCCAAAGACCCACATGTCATCCATGGACACCATAAGCAACTACCATGTTGACCAATGACCCTATGTTATCCATGGACACCATAAGCAACTACCATGTTGACCAATGACCCATATGTCATCCATAAGCAACTACCATGTTGACAAATGACCCATATGTCATCCATAAGCAACTACCATGTGGACCAATGACCCATATGTCATCCATGTACACCATAAGCAACTACCATGTTGACCAATGACCCATATGTCATCCATATTTCATCCTTAAGCAACTACCATGTTGACCAATGACCTATATGTCATCCATAGACACCATAAGAAACTACCATGTTGACCAATGACCCATATGTCATCCATAAGCAACTATCATGTTGACCAATGACCCATATGTCATCCATGGACACTATAAGCAACTACCATGTTGACCGATGACCCATATGTCATCCATAAGCAACTACCATGTTGACCAATGACCCATATGTCATCCATGGACACCATAAGCAACTACCATGTTGACCAATGACCCATATGTCATCCACATGTCATCCATAAGCAACTACCATGTTGACCAATGACCCATATGTCATCCATAACCAACTACCATGTTGACCAATGACCCATATGTCATCCAAGGACACCATAAGCAACTATCATGTTGACCAATGACCCATATTTCATCCATAAGAAGCTACCATGTTGACAAATGACCCATATGTCATCCATGAACACCATAAGCAACTACCATGTTGACCAATGACCCATATGTCATCCATAAGCAACTACCGTGTTGACCAATGACCCATATGTCATCCATGGAGACCATAAGCAACTACCATGTTGACCAATGACCCATATGTCATCCATGGACACCATAAGCAACTACTATGTTGACCAATGACCCATACGTCATCCATAAGCAACTACTATGTTGACCAATGACCCATATGTCACCCATAAGCAACTACCATGTTGACCAATGACCCATATGTCATCCATGGACACCATAAGCAACTACCATGTTAACTAATGACCCATATGTTATCCATAAACAACTACCATGTTGACCAATGACCCATATGTCATCCATAAGTCATCCATGGACATCATAAATAACTACCATTGACACCTATTTCACCACTTCACCACTAGTTACTAAATTTTTATTTTTCACAACTCAAGCCATGACTAGAAAAATAAAAATATTTATATTATCATTCAAATTTATAAATATTAATAGATATGTATGTTTTAAAATAATGATTATATAAAAAAGTTATTAACTATAAGATAAAAAATAATAATAAGTATTATAAAATAAAAATTATATAATAAAAAATTTATTTATTAAAATTTTTTCCTAAATTTAAGATAGATAAATTTTTATAAATTTTGATATTCCCTCCTATATTTTTTAAATATTTCGGTGTTCCCTCATTTGTAAACAAAAATCACCAAAAAAAATTTTAAAAACCCCGCTTTCTTAAATCTATCTTTATAGAACGATGAAGAGAGGATAAAACAAAGAGAAACAAATAAAGATATGCGTGTGTGTGTGTGTGTTTTCTCTGCGATAGGGAGAAACGAACAGCACACACACTATGTGTGTTCGATCGACTGAATCAGAGAAATCACATATATGAAATCACATATATGAAGGCGAAGAGAGTTGGAGAGTAGGAGCAGGGCTGTTCGGGAAGGCGATACAAATGCGATTGGGGGAGGTGTCAGATGTGGTACTCACGAAGGCGCTGGTCATCAACGACTGAGATTGATGCTAGATATGTCTACCCAGTTCTCTGTTATGCTAATTTAAAAAAAAAAAAAAAAAAAAAAAAAAAAAAAAAAAAACAAGGTAATTTCAAAACCCTAACTAAGCTGATTGATAAATTAGGGTTCTTGGGTATCTTGTATATTCTCAATTGATTTATTTTCTCTATTGAAATTCCTTTTCATATGTTATGCTTGCTGTTTTACAGGTTGTATTTTTTTGCTACCCTATTTTGCATTTTTCATGTACTTCATGTTTATATTGCTCGATCGGAATACATCTAATTAGACGGGTTCATTGAAGGTACTAATTTCATATGTACCTTGTGGAACATTGATATGCATACAACCTGTTTGTTTAAATGCGTAAGTGAGGGTACAGTGGCCATGGCAAAAAATTTAATGGATTAAGAAAGGTGTCATAGTGTATGAGTATCCAAGACATGCATTTTTATCGTCTTGTTGTTGACTTATGTTATATATAGCTTATGGGTGCGTCAGTTTATACTTTTGTTTGATTTTGTGTTTTTCTCATACCATCTTTATTAGTATTGTTATGATTTATTTGCATTAATGTATTACATCTTTCATGTCATGCTTGTGTTAGTGTGTGTAGAGAAAGGGAGTGATGGAATGAGTCAATTATTTAACTTTCTTTAGACATGATTGTTAATGACATAATTATGGAGTTTATATGTTTATTTTTCTTAATGCATGTTCTTGCTGCTTTTTTTAGTTTCAAATGTTGGTGGAGTCAACAATTTACAATACCATTGAAAGGGTCAATGGTATTGTAAATTAGCATGTAGGGATATCATTCTTAAATGGTTTCATTGGAGATGGTTGGATATGTTTTTGCTCAAGTGTTTTCATCAAAATTTGTGGATTTTGATTGGATCGTATATTAAATTTGTTTGTTGTTCTATGCAGGTCATTGCTTTATTGGTTTGATACTTTTTTGGTGAAGCCCCAAAAGTTAATGTCGTTTTGCTATTTGTCGCAACAATGGAGTAGGTTTGGTTGCTCTTAAATTTAGAAGTGTCAATTGATTTTTAGGTGGTTGCTATTAGTTTGATTATGTTTACATTCCTTCTACATGCTAATTGTATTTTACTTGTATTTGGCTCATTTGTAAAGGTGATTCCAATGATTAACGGCACAATGGAACTATGTTATATTTCGAAAAAAAATGATGAATTAGAAGAATTGAGAGAGTTTCCAAGTAACCAAAATGAGGAAAACGAAGAACTTACGGAAATAATGAAAGCCAGATCAACAACACAACATGTACAAAACGCAAGCAACTTGAATGACAACTACAATCGGCAAAGAAAATTGTTAAGGCTTTTAAATAACTACAAAAATAGTAGATAATAGAGTGTTGATTTGTTTATCGCAAAGTATTAATTTTAGATTACCCGCTTTTCATTTTCCAATGTAATACATATTTATTGTTTTATTTTACGATATAAATGTTATTTGATTTTTTTATTTTTGTTTATATATATAACTACAAAATAATTAGGATTGAATTTGTAAATTAATTATCCATTCGTAGCTATCCAGCTTTGCAACGAAAATATTTCTACGTTATTTTCTATGGAATCTGCTATGGAATATAAACCATGGATTTTGTTAGGGATTCATTACAATGGGTTTAGCTAGAGATTTATCATTACATATTTTGCTAGGGATTCATCAAAATGCATTTAGCTAGGGATTCATCACAACGGATTTAGCTAGGGATTCATCACCACATATTTCGCTAGGGATTCATCACCACAGACTTTGCTAGGGATTAAATACAACTGAATTTGTGACGGAAGAACTACCACATAATTTGTGATGGAAACATACTACGTAATACACGACATAATACCATCTACCACGGATTTCATTACGTTGTCACAATTGCGGCGGAATTATTGTTTCCGTTGCAAATCCCTCGCTACAACGTTTTTAGGGACGGAAATAGGTCGTTACAAATTCCGTCGCTATTCATCTTTTGCAACGGAATTTCACCTTTTCGCTATGGATTCCTTCCGTAGCAAAATCACGTTTTTCTTGTAGTGTAAGACTTTGATATGTTTTGATTTTTCTGGAAGTTTGTTGCTATTTTAAGGTGGATTTACAAAGTTCATTGCTACTTTTGGGGTGTCTTGTTCCACAAAGTTGCAATTTTTCATTGATATCCTTAATACATGTTAATGTTTTTGATGATGTTTCTGGTTCCATTTTTAGTGATTAGGAGTTGCTCTAAATTGTAAGATCTTCTACAATTGATCTAATTCCACATGTTGCATTTGGTTGTGGTTTTGCTTTGGTGTTGCTCTTCATTTTTTTTCATTTCCTACTTTAATGTAACTTTGAAGCTTTCTAATGTTTGTCTATTGTTGGTCTAATGTTTGTTTCTTGTAATCTTTGTTCTTTAGCTAGCCTGGTCTCTTTTTTCTATGAATTTTATTTTTGAGGTTCTAAAAAACTCAGTATTTTTGTCTTAAATAAAAAGGCTTGCTTATAAGTTTTCAGTATAGAAACTTTTGCTGATATGGTTTTCAAGAAATTCTATTCAATGGGGGCAAATTTACAACTTTTCGCCCATGACATCGAAAATCTATGGACCGACCCTGAGTATTATTATTATTATTATTATTATTATTATTATTATTATTATTATTATTATTATTGCTAAAAATGTATGTTTTCAAAGACTTTCAAAATTATGTTTCTAGTAAAACGTATTTTGGAAATGTATTTTGTCAGCGGTTTTTTAAAAAAGCGTAATTTCAAAAATATCTTTTGACAACATATTTCTGAAAATGTATTTTGACAACCTATTTTCAAAATTTTATTTTTGAAAATGTATTTAGAAATATATTTTTCAAAATATATTAGAAAAACGTATTTTATACAACGTATTTATATTTATTTTCTTTTCGATAATAATAATAATAATAATAATATACACGACAATAATTATAATGTTAAAAAAATAATAAGTTATATAAATGTGTAAAAGACAAAGATAATCAAAGGGGAGTTTCCCAAGTTGCTAGAAACGTGTTCTGGGAGAGTGTATACCCGACTTCTGGTCCCTTTAACCTCATTTCCCTATGTTTCTTAATGTTCTTAATGTGAGAGCTTATGGTTTATATACGTAGTTTCAGAATGAAAAGTATAAAAAGCGTTCTAGCTAGTGATTAAGGGTGTCACCTTTTTATTTGAGGTGCGAGTTTGATTCATGTTTTCCCCATTTATCATCATTTAATCTCCATTCTTAATAAAAGACTGCTAAAACTGCCACGTGTCACCATTATACACTACTACCTTGTCACGTGTCAATCTTCTAGCATTTTACTCACTGATTTTCTTGCCCAATTGCTAATTGCTGTATTCGACCATCATACACTATAAATCCAAAAATTTAGGCCATAAAATCAGACGATGATGTTCACCGACATTTCTTCCTCTCCATAAATAAACATAAAAAATTTAAACCCTTCCCAAAATGAGGCCTTAATTTACGCATGATGATCCCTCTATAGTTGCAAAATGACGACATAAATGAATTGATTTTTTCTATGCATACGTTGATTGAAACCTAATGGCTTTATTTTCTCGATTAATTGGTTAAGTAGGTTTGAATCCACAAAGGTTTGAAGAATCTTGATCCGTTCTCAACTTTTCTAGTTGTTGTTTGCTTCTTGATTCACACCTTTTTTCATTGATATGTTGTTAACGGTTAGATTTTTTTAAAGAAAAACATCAGGGCTTCTCTGATTTGATTAAAATTGACACAAATCGGACCAATTTTACTCACCGTTGCTTATCCTTACCAGCATCATGCCACACATGACTCACCACCATCACATCATTATTCAATGGAGACTTGATCCACCGTCTTTCTTCCCTCACTGCCACAGTCGTAACATCCTTTGTTCTTAGTCTTACAATGTTATATATTTTGGTGTTTTTTACACTTTGATTTGATTTCTACACGATAAATAAAAAAAGGCTTAAGGTAAAAGCCCTAGACATTTTCTCTCGCTTTACCCAATCATGAAATCCATCGCACCCCAAGAATCAGTAAGAACTCAACCATAGCATCAGGAAGCAAACAGAAAATAAAATAAAAACAAGGTTAGCACTTAACCACTTAGCGCTTTTGGGTTTCTTTTAGACAATACATCACCATCAAGCAAGAAATCAGGTCACATATCAAAAGCTACAACAAGAAATCAGGGAATCTTCTCTAAATTTGAATTGGATCAACAAATGGTTCGTATTTGAATTGAAGCTCCTGTTTCACGCTTCTAATTTCCATCGCTTCTCCTTCCCATCATTTCTAACTCAGCAAATCCACTTGAATTATCTGTTCTCATTACTAAGTTGGTGTTACTATCCGACCTCACCCTTAAACCTTAATACCCCTCTTTGTCTTTCTTATTATGCCTACTCATATTTAGTAGCATAGTTTTTTTTCAAATACATGTTTCAAATAATTAGATTCCTACCAGTGAAGTTTCTTTCTCTTTCATATTTAAAGATCAAATATATGAAGGATATAGATATTAAACTGTGACACCAGTCAAATTTTGGTCAAAAATTTATTTATCTATAATCATAATTGGGATGAACCAAGTGGTAGAGTTTGTAACAAGGTTTTCAAAAATATAAAGAACACTGAAATCCGAGTTATAACGAAGAAGTTATGACCAATCGAAGATCCACGATAAAACCGGCAAAACACTGTTCAATGTAAAAAAGCGAATTTTCGATAAAAGGCTTTTTAGCCTTAACAATCTAAATGAAAGTTATAGTTTATGTTAAATCGAGAACTTTCATAAAAAGAACGCCAAAATCTGACTTCGTATGAGGAAGTTATGATTTTTCGAAGTTTCAGTATAGCAGTGTACAGCTAAAAACTCGAAATAAAGATCGAGTGGTTTTTAGCCAACACAACCTAAACGAGAATTGAAGGTCTCGTCATTAGTAGTACAACGGTAAAAAGACAGACGAAAACGGACGTCGGATGAAAAAGTTATGAATTTTTAACGGATTTTCCTGTCCCGGTCTGTTAAAAATAATAATATTTAAAATAAAGTCAAATTAGCCAACGAAGTCTAAACGAAAGTCGTAGATTATAATTTTACCTACGCGTTCATATAAAGAACGTCAAAAACAGAGTTCGTATGCAAAAGTTATGAATTTTAGAACTTTTTGGCTAAAAAACCGAGAAAAATCGCATAGTCACCCTTCTGCCACGTCACCCTCGCATGCGAGGCTGCCACGTGTCATCTTCGGGTTGGACCGCAAATCGTCGTGTCACCATCGGATTGGACCGCAGCCTCGGTCCAGTAAGAAGCCTACACCTTCGCACCAGACACCCCTCAGGCACCCCCTTCGTATCGTGGCATGCTCCCATTGGCCGAAGGTTGGTCAAGTCCGAAGCCTCCATCTGTCCGACCCTCGCACGTGTACCCTTCGCATGAACGATGCGTGGTTGCTAACTCCTTCGCCTCGCCACCTGTCTTCTTCGAACCGCACCCTCGCACCCCTATATAAAGGGTGCGAGACTTCTCGGATTTGAGAGGTTTTTCACCCCAATTTTCACCATTTTTCACATTTTCACCCCCCTCAACTTTCTCACGACCCCAGAAGGCCCCAATATCACGTCTAAAGCCCGAAGCAAGCCCCAGAGCCCCGAAATTCTCGAAAATTCATCCTCTCTCCTATCGAAACTCTGCCCGATTTAAGCTGGTTTTTCGTCAAACAAACTATTTTCCGGGAAATGAAACGCTGCCCGAATTACCACCTATCAAGGTGAGTTCATACCCCTATAATTTACCTTTTTAATGGTTTTTAAATACGTTTTAGGCGGGGATACAAGTTTAACACAATATTAAATTGTGTTAATAACTGTATGTGATAATAATCACGCAAATAGTTTCCATATGGTTTCAAGAATTACCAAATACATCCAAAATGACTTAAAACCATGTTAAATCTTTAAAGTCATGTAAACTCCGTTAAATTCTTTGAAAAATGTTTTATAAACTATTTCAAATTATAAATGCCAAAAATCATGTTTATATATGTACAAATATATAAATAAGATTTGAAGGGCTTAGGACTAATGAATTATCTTATTTCCTTTTCCTTGTTTGGATGTGGAGTTAAGGTTGTGTTATCTGTCCGAAGGTTGTTTCCTTCTTAATTATATATATATATATATATATATATATATATATATATATATATATATATATATATATATTATACATATATGAGTACAAAAGGTTACTCCTTTTGGTATCACAATCTTTGTATCGGGCTGAGCAAATGTGTTCATCCATGAGAAATCATGCTAATTAGATTAGAGCATATAAATTATAATTGGTATAATTTATAATTCAAAACTAAATATACAAGTATGATTCACAGTTGTATACTTTCCAAGGACATTACCAACAATTCATTTATCTATACCAGGATATGTATAATGCCTTTAATATACGAATAACATATTAAAGAAGTAAAGATACATCATACCGGGTTTGCATTAACAAAGGTACGATACAGAGTACCAGGGTTAGCAAACACGGGGTAATAATACATCATAACGGGTTTGCATTAACAAAGGTACGATACAAAGTACCAGGGTTAGCAATCACGGGGTAACAATACATCATACCGGGTTTGCATTAACAAAGGTATGATACAAAGTACCAGGGTTAGCAATCACGGGGTAACAATACATCGTAAATCTCGTTGAAACAATAAATTTGTAAGACCCTTCACGGTGTGCTTATCTAAGTACGACTTTAAGTCCTGACCTATTAACCAGAATCTCTTGTAGGGAGAGCGTAAATTTGTGTATAGATCTATATGGGACTGACAATCCCGCACCTCTACTGTTCGCTACAGTTTGGCCGGCAGGCCTAGGGTGTCAAATATCATTCCATTCCGACGCCTGAAGAACGTCGCCGCAGGCATATCAATCATATTAGTATGGTTAATAGAACTCACATGGATAAAACAACGAGTGAATTACTAAGTAATATACTTCTCTTAAAACAGTAAGAAAAGATAATTACATCCCGACCAAATATACCTTCTGTAGTTTTTTACTTACAGTAAAAGCTACGTATCATGAAATCAAGTATGGTAAATATACTTGTACTTCCGTTTTTGAACATTTAAAACCACAAGGCAGTATTATGGATAATATAATATTTTCCAAGATTAATACTAAGGTTTTTTTAACATAGAACGTATATAACTAAGAATAATTTTACAAATGAAACGGTTTATAGAATTCAACCACTCTTTCAAAAGAAACGGTTTATGGGATTTAACCACTTACACAAAGGAAACAGTTTATGGGATTAAACCACTTTTACAAATGGAACGGTTATGGGATTAAACCACTTTTACAAATGAAACGGGTTATGGAATTAAACCACTTATCAAATGAAACTTAGTCATTCAATCTCTGTAAACTAGTATAACATAAAAGACCTTTAGTGGTTAATTCTGTAAGTCCTTAGTTATTACATTAGAGTTATATATAAGTAATATCCGATTGAAAGTGAAATGTGTGACTTCCGCCTTACTTCCTGTTCCTTGTTTTGTTGTGGGCTTAGGGCAGATACACCCATTTAACTGTCAGTTCGATATTAGGTTGTACATAATTAGTATAAACTAAGTAATTACAGAGGGAAACTATTGAGGTTATCGGTTTATCACCTCAGGAAATATAGGATTTTCTGGAGGAACCAGTGAACTTTTCCAAAGAACCTAGAGTATACTTAACAGAACTAAAATACTTATGAACTCACCAGCTTAAATGCTGATCTACTCTCTTCAAATAACTTGTATTCTCAGGAATCCAGTAGACAGGTACACTCCCGAAGCTCTTGAGAAGACTACCTAGTACAGTACCGCGACTCTTGTCTTCTACTGTACCTACTTTGGTGTTTGAATATGTAATGTTTAAACACTTATGTAAAACTTATACTTATTAATGAAATGGTTGTTTGTACTTGGATTACTTGCACGTGTTGTGATACTTACATGAAGTCCTCCGCCCCCGAACGTTTCCGCCGTTCTGGTTTGGGGGTGTGAAAGATTGGTATCAGAGCATTGTTTATAGTGAACTCAGTATTTCAGTCATAAAAGATATACAACTATAAACCCATTGGGATAAAAACACTCTGACCAAGAGTTATACTTTAAAAATATAACAATATTTTATAAAAGTATAAGTACATGCATAATATATATATATATATACTAGAATGAGTATCACAAGAGGAACAAAACAAAAGTATTTGGATGTTGAACATTACAGTTAAACCTAGACAGTTATGTAATCATATCTGGGATCAATATAGCCTGATCAACTATATTCATTTGAGATATGACCAACATGTGTTTGGGAGTGATCGTATTGTTGCAACAAGTCTAAAACTTACCTAGGTACCAGATGAATTGTAGAACCAAACACAACGGTTAAAATACTATAGGAGTATTTTAGGATGCTATAACAAGAAAATTGAAATCTTATCAAATTCTAATAACTAGAAGTCCAAGAATCAAATACCATGGAGGTATTTTAAATAAACTTTTGGGAAATGTTAAAAAGATCTTTTCTGATAAGTCTATAAGTACTAAGTGGATACGTTAAGGTTATAAATAGCCGAGATTTTATGGACTTAGAATAGTTGATTTTCACTCTACTTCCTTTTCCTTGTTTGGATGTGGTTTTAGAGTAGGATTACTTATTCGAAGGTCTATTTGATCTGGATTATATATAATCGGTACACCCCATGTGATTATAGGAGGACCAAGAAGGATCACCTTTGTAAAAATTTAAATTTTATCATAGATTCTTTAGACATTCCCATTCTCGTATAAACCCCTTAGATAAATACTATGGAAATCAATAGAAGAGTCAAGGAGGATCCAACAGAATTTCATTAGGGGAATCCCAAGAAAGAAACATATGAGAAGTACATAAACTATAGAAATCATTTAGTGCTCTTACCCTATTAAGGACACCAATGAGAGATTCGCATGAGAACTTGAAAAGGAGTTGTTCAACTCAAGAACCTAACAGAGAGCAACGAACTGGGGAAGTCAATACCCCTATTAGCCCTGTTATTCTAGCACCAACCCATCCGTACTTAGGAAACCTCCCACACTGCAGCAAGTGCAACTACCATCATCATGGAGTTTGCCGAGACCTGCATTGCAATAGATGCAACATAAAGGGGCATACCGCCCGCATCTGTAGAACTCCGGTCGAGTTCATCGCTTCGACTACTAATGTTGGAACCATTCCCATATGTCACCTTTGTGGTGAAACAGGACATTACAAGAGGGACTGTCCAACAGAGAAGAACTACGGGGGAGCAGGAGGATTTTGATCCCAATACATAGGAAAACATCAAAGAAACTTGCTATATTTTGGTATGCTTCCAAACCCCGATAACTATTTATAATTATGATTACTCTTCCATTCAAACTAAATCATAACACTTATATAAAAATTTAAAACCCTAACAGGTAAGCTATGACAACTTAGTGTATACATAAGGGTCATTTATAATTAAGATTTGTAGAGTTAGAGTGAGTAATCCCGCCTCATTTTCTGTTCCTTGTTTGGTTGTGGATTTAGGGCAGGGTTGCTCAGTCTAAGGTCTTACCAATCTTAATTATACATGACTTGTATGAACCAAGCAATTATAGAGAGACCTAGTAAGGATCGTTTCATGAAAGTTCATAATTTCAAATTATCAGGACCCTCGTATTGGTAGTACCCGCCAACTTCGAATCTAAAAGGGGTTCGTAGTGATAATAACAGAATAAAACCAGAAGCGCGGAAAACTTAGGTACTTAGGATATCATTCTAGTAATCATTCATCCCAGAACGACTTAATATCTATTTAATCGAGAAAATTCTAACATCCTCATTCGAAATGGTTTGGCCTGGCCCTTACCATGTGAAAACTCTTATGATGTATAAAAGGACTTTTCCTTAATCATCCATAAGATGAAATTCTTTCAATCCATAACACAAAACCCTTAGGTTTCCTCTCGTTTCAGAACTTCAGAAGTAACCATGAGAAGAGTACCACGCCATTCTAGCCTACTTAGTAGACAGGAAACTTCTAACGAAAAGCACAGAAGTAGTCTTAGAAGTTGGTAACCACTGAATTACCTCAATAGATCTCATAGGAAAATCATTGTACCGTAGGTCAAGTCCAAGAATAGAGACTAGAACTCATTAACTTAATCTATCGTTGCTAAGTGTATACACGAGGGTGGTATATAAGTTAGACTTAACAAGATTAAGGATGTGTGCTTCCGCCCTATCTCCTGTTCCTTGTTTGGTTGTGGACCTGGGGCAGAGTCACCCATCTGAACGTTTTGGGAAATCTAAATTATATACAACTCGTATACAGGAGGTGATGATGGATGAGCCAAGTATGTGTCTGATCAGGAACTTCGGAGCAAAAGCCAGCATCATGTATTCTACCAGGTAGAATTCAACATGAGACCACGACAGTGGGTCAAGCTACTAAATGACTACGAATTTGAAATTCGTTATCATCTCGACAAAGCCAATATAGTAACTAACACCTTAAGTCGAAAAGAGTACCTAGGTCATAGTTCCAATCATTGACTATGATAACCCATTCAAATCCCTCCACACAAAGTAAGGAGGCTCAACAGGAAGTCGTGAGACCTGAAAATGTGGCTAGTAGAGAAGATAACTAGAACATGTGAGTGCACGGTATGCCAATATCTGTTATCTCCACTGAGATAATAGAATCATCTCGCAGTTCAGGCCGTCACTCAGAAATCTTTAGGAAATAGAGTAGTCATGATTCGATGGGATCAGCTATGGTAAAGAATGGGATACCCATTTACCAATTAGTCGAGACCATTATCACATTAGCATTCAAGTTGCTCCATTCAAAACCTTATACGGTCACAAGTACAGATCCCACCTGCACTGGACAAAATTAGGTAATACGCAAATAGCTAGAGATCCAATTTCAACACAGCACCCTTGCTGATCTGGAATTCATCCGAGAAACTACCAAGAACAAAATACGAATCGGGAAGCGCCATAAAGCTTCCAGAGTTAACCAGAAAAACTACAGCTTCGATAAATGAAAACCTTTGGAATTCCAGGATTGATGACCTTGTCATATGTAGGTCTCACTCAGGAAAGACAAGATGAGCTTTAAAAAGCGTGAAATACAAAACTCAAAGTACATAAGACCATTTGAGGTTATTACCAGAATCGGTCTTGTACCTTTAAACTTAGACTACCACAAAACTTAATAACATTCATCCCATCTTTCGCATATTTTAAGAGGTGTCTATCCGATAAAACACTTGTTATTTCACTTGATGAAATCAAGTTATATAAAAGTCTACACTCTGTAGAAGAACCAATACAAACCATGGATAGGGAAATCTAAAGAACCACACAAAGTCTTATCCCGTTAGTGATGGTTCACTGGATTACAAACCGGGGACCTGAATTCACTTGGGAAGGTGAAGATTAGACCTAGTCCATAAGTATCACTTTAAACTTAATTTCGGGACGAAATTCCCTCTAACGGGGGGATAATGTGACACCAGTCAAATTTTGGTCAAAAATTTATTTATCTATAATCATAATTGGGATGAACCAAGTGGTAGAGTTTGTAACAAGGTTTTCAAAAATATAAAGAACACTAAAATCCGAGTTATAACGAAGAAGTTATGACCAATTGAAGATCCACGATAAAACCGGCAAAACACTGTTCAGTGTAAAAAGCAAATTTTTGATAAAAGGATTTTTAGCCTTAACAATCTAAGTGAAAGTTATAGTTTATGTTAAACCGAGAACTTTCATAAAAAGAACGCCAAAATCTGACTTCGTATGAGGAGTTATGATTTTTCGAAGTTTCAGTATAGCAGTGTACAGCTAAAAACTCGAAATAAAGATCGAGTGGTTTCTAGCCGACACAACCTAAACAAGAATTGAAGGTCTTGTCATTAGTAGTACAACGGTAAAAAGACAGACGAAAACGGACGTCGGATGAAAAAGTTATGAATTTTTAACGGATTTTCTTGTCCCGGTCTGTTAAAAATAATAAAATTAAAAATAAATTCAAAATTAGCCCACGAAGTCTAAACGAAAGTCGTAGATTATAACTTTACCTACGCGTGCATATAAACAACGTCAAAAACGGAGTTCGTATGCAAAAGTTATGAATTTTAGAACTTTTTGGCTCAAAAACCGAGAAAAATCGCATAGTCACCCTTCTGCCACGTCACCCTCGCATGCGAGGCTGCCACGTGTCATCTTTGGGTTGGACCGAAAATCGCCGTGTCACCATCGGATTGGACCGCAGCCTCGGTCCAGTAAGAAGCCTACACCTTCGCACCAGACACCCCTCAGACACCCCCTTCGTATCGTGGCATGCTCCCATTGGCCGAAGGTTGGTCAAGTCCGAAGCCTCCATCTGTCCGACCCTCGCACGTGTACCCTTCGCATGAACGATGCGTGGGTGCTGACTCCTTCGCCTCGCCACCTGTCTTCTTCGAACCGCACCCTCGCACCCCTATATAAAGGGTGCGAGACTTCTCGGATTTGAGAGGTTTTTCACTCCAATTTTCACCATTTTCACATTTTCACCCCCTCGACTTTCTCACGACCCCCGAACGCCCCGGTATCACGTCTAAAGCCCGAAGTAAGTCCCAGAGGCCCGGAATTCTCGAAAATTCATCCTCTCTCCTGTCGAAGCTCTGCCCGATTTAAGCTGGTTTTTCGTCAAACAAACTATTTTCCGAGAAACGAAACGCTGCCCGAATTACCACCTATCAAGGTGAGTTCATACCCCTATAATTTACCTTTTTAATGGTTTTTAAATACTTTTGAGGGGGGGATACAAGTTTAAGACAATATTAAATTGTGTTAATAACTGTATGTGATAATAATCACGCAAATAGTTTCCATATGCTTTCAAGGATTACCAAATACATCCAAGATGACTTAAAACCATGTTAAATCTTTAAAGTCATGTAAACTCCGTTAAATTCTTTGAAAAATGTTTTATAAACTATTTCAAATTATAAATGCCAAAAATCATGTTTATATATGTACAAATATATAAATAAGATTTGAAGGGCTTAGGACTAATGAATTATCTTATTTCCTTTTCCTTGTTTGGATGTGGAGTTAAGGTTGTGTTATTTGTCCGAAGGTTGTTTCCTTCTTAATTACTCGCCGAGTCAGGTCGAACAGTGAGGCCAAAACACGATTTTCAGTTACATCAAGCATCAATACAATAGAAACCAATCATGGCTCTGATACCACTGATGGGTTTTGGGCATAAGACATCCTATGTGCTCATACAAACCCTAAAGCTTGGATCTAGGTTTCTCTATTGTACATACTTTGAATCCAAGACTTTGAACCCTAATACTAGCATATGGAAATCAGAATTCACATGTAAATAGGTTTAAGAACATACCTTGATTGTTATATAGCAATAACAATCCAATTCCTCCTTGAATTGACCTTGGAAAGCAGAGAGTCACAAGTGTCACTCCTCTAATGGCTTACAAACACCATAAGCAAGTGGAGAAGGTATATAGAGAGAGGAGGGAGGTTAGAATTCGTATCTAGGACTTCTTAGGAAGGAATCCACGAATTCATGACCTTGGGGTTGTTTATATAGGTGTAGAGATAGGGTTTCAGTCATTATCCTTATCTAGTTGATTATCCATTAAGCAACCAATAAGATAATCCTTGAATCCTTATCATACTCGAATTCTAAGGCTTTCCAACCTTAAATTCGTCCACCATACTTATAAGATAATCCTTACCTTATTTTGTAACTATCACATAATTACAAATCAGCCCCTCTAGTTTAATTAATTACATTTGATCACAAAACTAACTCTTAATTAATTATCGACCAATATTAATTAAACAAATATGATTTCTCCTTTAATATATTATTCTTATAACATATTAACAAATCATAATAACCTCTCTTTCTATTTATTTCTCCAATCAAGTTGCTTTGGTGAAGGCAACCCAAAAGGACCATGAACCATCGGGTCAAGTACATACCAAAATAGTTATGGACTTAGACACTAATCCAACAGTCTCCCACTTGGATAAGTCTAACAACTATTATGCATATGACTTCGGATCCCGATCTGCAATCGTAGCTTTCCAAAGCCGCTGTCAACTCTGATCATATCAAATACGCGTGTCCTTAGATAAGGGATCATATATTCCTCCATTCTAGATATCATATGAGATATGATTTCAAATCATTCTCTTTGTACTATATCTCGATTTCCGATTTATGACGACTGACTAATTGAACAAATCAAATTAGCCCTAGCCCGGCCGAGCATTTATGTTTGTCATCACTAAACCATCGAGTGGCCCAAAGATATCGCTTTTATCCTACTTTGGATAAAAGGAACGGATAAACTTTGATACAATGCTTGCTTGTACTCACGCACCAAATCACACACAACAATATGTTTTATAACACCAAGTTACTGGTGCATTTACATATTATCAATGTGTAACCGATTTGCAAGATACAACTCACACATCTCGGTTTCAAGAATATAAGATGTTATCGTCTCACCAATCACTCGTGATACAATCCATGGAGTGATCCAAGTGAGCGTGGGTCTAATCCAATGCTCAAATCACATTCATAAGCACTCATGAATGTTGCAGCAAACATTTGCTTATGTCTAATACTTTTCTAGACATTCCACACACCAATTCACGACAGTCTTTATTCATATCTACTTCCAACATATGAACGACTGTGGCCCGTTTGAATAATTCGATTATTCTTAATAAACTCAATTATTCTGGAAGTCAAAACATGCAAATGTGAAACACAAGAATAATACTAATCCCATATGGCCTCAAACCTTTGAGTATAAATAAAACACCTTTTATTTATCACCATATTGATTACTCATTATTTGTCGTTTCGGGTAATCAACTTCTTACTTGAATTCCAACACTTGTCCCATGCTCCTAGCATGCACACAATGTTTACCTATGGTTCTTACTTTGTGAAATAGATCACATTGAACACATTTCCAATCCTTCTCATTTCACAACTCCAAATCCGTTTTTCATAAGTGCAAGAATATCAAATTCTTGCTACTTATAGAATATGCTAGATTCTAACATTCTATGCAACTATCCTTTCGTAATGTCACTACACCAAAGTCACAAAGACTATTGCCAATGATATTACAAAGTCTTCTATCGGAGATTGTTACAAGACAATTCCATAGATGTGATGTCTCTCACTCAAAGTACTTTCTTTGAACATCCTTTTGCATAGAAGTTTCTAATCTAGTCATAGATTTCTCAATATTCAATTCCCAATATGGACACACTTCCATATGTTCCATATGACAACTCATTCTTAATAGAATCTTATCTATTCATAATGATGCCGATATGGTCCATCCAATATGGAAACATTTCCATATTTTCCAATACTATACTTCCAACTACTCACAAGCGACCAATCCTCGTCGAACTTGGATTGTCCTTTGATAGTTGTTTAATTATTTTAGTCAAAACAAATTCTTGTTCTTTTCCCCTCTAAATGCGCTAGACATTTGGAAAATTTTAGAATGGTCAAACATTAAAGCATTTGCAATCGATCCTATACCCGAAGCGTATGGGACACGACGCATAATGTTTTATTTGCTATGTTCTCAAAATTCGAATAGTGAAGAGGGATGCCTTAATCATAATCGAAATTTTAAGAACACACTTTGTACCTTTGACTAAATTTTATTAACATTTCTCAACCTAAACCTTTAGATTTTAAATGAAGCATAATATTCTCTCCCTTAATTATAGCAAAACAACTCTTCAACTATTGCGACTTTGCAAAGTATGACTCTTGTTTTCTATAATTAATATTGCTAACCTTGCAATACTTTCCTTAATAATCATACAAGCATAACTTTTATGCTCCCACTATCTTGATGATTATTATAAAACATAACACTTATGCTCCCACTAGCTTCGACATGTATTCATAAACATCTTAACTTTCAGAAAACAATGCTTATTGAATTTCTTAAGTTCATGTTTCTAATACTTAGTGCTTTGATAATCTTTTATCAAGGATTCTTTATACACCTTTGCCTTCGATAGTTCATATGTGTGTCTAAACAATTAAGACTAATTGCCAAACCTCACAATTCAAATTATGGAAAGGGATGCCGTAACCATAATTGAATTCGAGAATGCAATTTTACAATCACTATCTTCTTAAAATCTTTCTTAGTGAAAGCATTTCCTCACAATCATTTTCATGAAGGAGGAAATCTTATGACACTTATATTTTAAACGGTGTAAATGTTCCTATCCATGTGAATTTGTCAAAACCAACGTTTACAACAAATTCAAACTCATATGGATCGAACTTTCTTAATCTTGATTTCTTGCTTCATGGTAGCACTGCTGCCCACCACGTCTTCCAAGTAGTTAAGCATTTCACCCTTTCTTATCAATGTACCTTTCCTTGATTAAGGTGCCTTGCCTTTTATGCATTCAAGATGAGAACTCATAGAACTCATATGCATAATTAACTCAATTGGAACAGCACATAATCAAAATAATGTCAATACGATAGGTTGTCAACCTCAACTCGTGTGCTAGTGATGATTGGTAAGGTTTATTTGATTTGTTCTTGAAACTATTCAAGACCATTAAGACTCCCACTGACTCCTTGACATATACGATTCTTTTGTCAATAACCATTTCTTGACAAACAAATATTCAAGAGTTAGTGTAGCTTTTATCAAAACACTTCATAAATTGGTACTAGTTGGCCTTTGTCTTATTCAAGACATCACAACTTCCTACATTTGATGAATGTTATAAACCTTTAATATTTTTTCACTCATTGTCACAATCTTAACTTTAAGACTTGTTTTTGGAACGAAGTATGATTGACTTATTGATTTAACCATTTCTTCAATTCTTGATTCCTCTTCTTAGACATACAATTGTACTAAGACTTACTTAGAGGATCAATTGAGATATGGTTCTTGATCACTAAGACATATCATAAAGCATAAAAGCTACTCTCCCATCTTCTTAGAATGGAGAAACTTTTATCTTTCTGCCTACTTGATTCTTCTTATTCATTCTGTTATTGATCTAAACCCTTTAATCAATTCAGAATTACACTTAATCTTGTAAGTATAATCATATTTACTAAACCTTTAGTAAATCATGACGAATATCTTTGTTACTCTTATGGTGTACTTGATCAACACGCAACTTTGTGTGCTCGATCTCTTAGTCCTTCACTTGACACTTTGTCAACGAATCAGTCTAATTTCCAAATACGAAATTTCTCATTCATCGTGCATCCATGTTGCATGATTCCAAGTTTCTATCCAATTGAAACTTTGGGCGATGAGAAACTCTCCCTATTTGGTAAATTCTTGACATTTCCATAACTAAGAATCATATCCATTCGTTGTAGAAATATTCGAACATCAATTTTCATAACGATTTCATTGTAAACAAATAAATAAGTCAAACAAAATTTATTTAATTTATAAAAGCAGCGGAAAAAATTTGTCCTTACAATGCAAAATCCATTGAAAACTATGTACAAAAGAAAATTTCTAACAACTCTATCATAACTTTCTAAGCTCAAAATCTAATCTTCAAGTCCATGCGATCGAGATCCATCTCTTGTGATTAGATTCATCTTGCTCTCTTATCAAGCTTCCTTTCCTTTCACCGACCCTACAAAACACTCAAATGTAATCTTATTACATCATGTATTAAGAATCAATGAATAGGAACTTAATGGAGTTAGATAGTGGATTTTTACCTAAAGCGCAGTCATACCTTTGACTCTCCAATCTCTTAGATCTCTTAGGTAATTAGGGCAACTTCGTCTCCAATGCCCCTTCTCTTGGCAATAAAAGCAAATTGACTCTTTTGGAATAACACATGGAACTACTTCAGACATCGCCTTTCTCTTATGATCAAACTTTTCGATTATTGCATGTCTTCCATTGCCATTGTCTATATCCATAGAGGTCTTGAAGGCAGATTCACCAATCAACTTTGCTTTTCTATTGCGCCAAACCATTGCTGATTCGACAGCAATAAGCATATAGGTGAGATCTATAAGGGTCACGTTGTGGTTCGTCATATAGTACTCTCTTACGAACTCACTATATGAGTTGGGAAGTGACTGAAGAACCCAATCAACAGCCATCTCTTCACTAACAACGGATCCCATCATTCTTAGTCTATCAATGCGCGACTTCATCCCTAGGACGTGTGCACACACCGACTTTCCTTCTTTATGTTTACTTGCCAAAAGGGCTTGAGTGATATTGAACCTTTCAATTTTACAATCTTGTGGGTTAGGGAGAATAATTGGAGGAGGAGGAGGAAGTGAAGCATGATTTCTTGATCCTCGATCGAATCGTGGAATATCATCTTCATGTGGAATGCTTGTTCCACGGGATTTGGGAATACCATAGTTGTCGAACTTTGACATCTACAAAACGGGAGAAAACGAATTCAAGTTAGTTGATTGATTGAGTCCTTGGTAAATCACCCAAATGAAATTCCAAGGCTAGGACCCAACACAATATTCTACAACTCGGGAGAGGGATGCCGTAACCCAAATTGCAGAACATTTGAAGGTAAGTGAATGACGATTCACTAATTTCCACCATGAAAAACGAAAATTATTTTTAAGTTTTAAATCTATGAAAACTCCTAGATCCTTTGAGATTCATTGAACTTTCAATGGCGTGTTTAAATCTCGATATGCGCCTCTTGTTTGTGACTGGGATGCCGAGGATCACAAAGCGGGTGTGAATAACCATGCAAACTTACATGGTGCCCTCACATGTTACAGTCACCTATTCGATGTGCCGGTAAACCACACACGCTCCATCGAACTATGACAAACATTGAGTCACCCTTTGCTACCTTTGCTTAGACCCATTTAGTGTGCCGGTTAACCACACACGCTCCACTAACGTCTTCGCAAGGGCACAAAGTGTAATTTCATGGAATTGCATCAATTCACTTTTGCCTAAGTAACTAAGATTGGGAATTATATGAAAACATTTAGTTACTTTTATACTTCATTATACTTATAAAGGAAGGTTTCGTCCTATCCTACCCGTTCGGCTAACGACCCTCCACTGGTCAAGAGTGCGGTGGGTAAGAGTGGATACCCATTCAATCGCCATTTTATAGGCAATTTCCTTAAACACCCCTTATAGACTAGCTTCGTGAATGAGGCCTACTAACGGTAAGACTGACTTTTACTCATACATATATAATGTTAGACTTTTAGTGTTATATATAGCATAGGGTGTATTTTACACTTTTAAAATATTAGGTGGTTCAATTTAACAATTATACATTTAATTCACTTAAATTGTAAACCTAAACTTTTATGGATTTATTAAACCTCTTTAATTAAACACCTTAATTAGTCAATAAAACCATAAGGGTGTGATTTGAACTTTTTCAAAACTATACTAGAGTTTTAGAATTTAACATTCCTAATTAAACTTTTAATCAACTTTTAAATTCCAAAACTTGAGGGCAAGTTTTGAAACATTTCAACACATTAGGCTTTAGAATTTAAATATGCATCAAAATTAAACTATTTAATCAAAATTTAAATTCCAAAACTTGAGGGCAAGTTTTGAAACCTTTTTCAAAACATTAGGGTTTCAACTATTTAAATTTCAAAACAACAAAGCTTTTGGGGTTCAAATTTAAACTATAAAACCTAAAGGGCCATATATGAAACTTTTCACAACAACAAGGATCAAATAACAAATAATTCAAATTAACATAATTATCCATATTTGATGATTTCTTGCAAAATAATTTATCAATTTACTTAAAATAATTAATCAATTATCTTATAAGGAAACAATTATCTTATTAATTGATAAATATCTTCAATTAGATTAAAAATATAGTCAAATATATCATATAATCGGATTAGTATTAATCTAACATGATAAGGTAATTATCCCAATGCAAAAACAGCAAGAAATCCTGAGATAAGCACTGTCTGACGCACCGACTCGCCGAGTCACCCTCTGGAACTCGCCGAGTAGGGCTGACTCGCCGAGTCCAAGAGTGACTCGCCGAGTCAGGTCGAACAGTGAGGCCAAAACACGATTTTCAGTTACATCAAGCATCAATACAATAGAAACCAATCATGGCTCTGATACCACTGATGGGTTTTGGGCATAAGACATCCTATGTGCTCATACAAACCCTAAAGCTTGGATCTAGGTTTCTCTATTGTACATACTTTGAATCCAAGACTTTGAACCCTAATACTAGCATATGGAAATCAGAATTCACATGTAAATAGGTTTAAGAACATACCTTGATTGTTATATAGCAATAACAATCCAATTCCTCCTTGAATTGACCTTGGAAAGCAGAGAGTCACAAGTGTCACTCCTCTAATGGCTTACAAACACCATAAGCAAGTGGAGAAGGTATATAGAGAGATGAGGGAGGTTAGAATTCGTATCTAGGACTTCTTAGGAAGGAATCCACGAATTCATGACCTTGGGGTTGTTTATATAGGTGTAGAGATAGGGTTTCAGTCATTATCCTTATCTAGTTGATTATCCATTAAGCAACCAATAAGATAATCCTTGAATCCTTATCATACTCGAATTCTAAGGCTTTCCAACCTTAAATTCGTCCACCATACTTATAAGATAATCCTTACCTTATTTTGTAACTATCACATAATTACAAATCAGCCCCTCTAGTTTAATTAATTACATTTGATCACAAAACTAATTCTTAATTAATTATCGACCAATATTAATTAAACAAATATGATTTCTCCTTTAATATATTATTCTTATAACATATTAACAAATCATAATAACCTCTCTTTCTATTTATTTCTCCAATCAAGTTGCTTTGGTGAAGGCAACCCAAAAGGACCATGCACCATCGGGTCAAGTACATACCAAAATAGTTATGGACTTAGACACTAATCCAACACTATTAACCAGAATCTCTTGTAGGGAGAGCGTGAATTTGTGTATAGATCTATATGGGACTGACAATCCCGCACCTCTACTGTTCGCTATAGTTTGGCCGGCAGGCCTAGGGTGTCAAATATCATTCCATTCTGACGCCTGAAGAACGTCGCCGCAGGCATATCAGTCATATTAGTATGGTTAATAGAACTCACATGGATAAAACAACGAGTGAATTACTAAGTAATATAGTTCTCTTAAAACAGTAAGAAAAGATAATTACATCCCGACCAAATATACCTTCTGTAGTTTTTTACTTACAGTAAAAGCTACGTATCATGAAATCAAGTATGGTAAATATACTTGTACTTCCGTTTTTGAACATTTAAAACCACAAGGCAGTATTATGGATAATATAATATTTTCCAAGATTAATACTAAGGTTTTTTTTACCATAGAACGTATATAACTAAGAATAATTTTACAAATGAAACGGTTTATAGAATTCAACCACTCTTTCAAAAGAAACGGTTTATGGGATTTAACCACTTACACAAAGGAAACAGTTTATGGGATTAAACCACTTTTACAAATGGAACGGTTATGGGATTAAACCACTTTTACAAATGAAACGGGTTATGGAATTAAACCACTTATCAAATGAAACTTAGTCATTCAATCTCTGTAAACTAGTATAACATAAAAGACCTTTAGTGGTTAATTCTGTAAGTCCTTAGTTATTACATCAGAGTTATATATAAGTAATATCTAATTGAAAGTGAAATGTGTGACTTCCGCCTTACTTCCTGTTCCTTGTTTGGTTGTGGGCTTAGGGCAGATACACCCATTTAACTGTCAGTTCGATATTAGGTTGTACATAATTAATATAAACTAAGTAATTACAGAGGGAAACTATTGAGGTTATCGGTTTATCACCTCAGGAAATATAGGATTTTCTGGAGGAACCAGTGAACTTTTCCAAAGAACCTAGAGTATACTTAACAGAACTAAAATACTTATGAACTCACCAGCTTAAATGCTGATCTACTCTCTTCAAATAACTTGTATTCTCAGGAATCCAGTAGACAGGTACACTCCCGAAGCTCTTGAGAAGACTACCTAGTACAGTACCGCGACTCTTGTCTTCTACTGTACCTACTTTGGTGTTTGAATATGTAATGTTTAAACACTTATGTAAAACTTATACTTATTAATGAAATGGTTGTTTGTACTTGGATTACTATATTGCATGTGTTGTGATACTTACATGAAGTCCTCCGCCCCAGAACGTTTCCGCCGTTCTGGTTTGGTGGTGTGAAATAAACAAAGTCTTCTGATGGAAAGAGAACATCTTCATCTACTTATACATATGTTTTTTGGTCTCTTGAATCAATAACTCTTTTTGCACACTACATGTTTGATAAATGACAGAACCAAATTCTATAATCACCAAACCATATAAATCAAGTGGTGAGACTGATTTGTGTTCTTGGTTATGAAGAGTTTTCTATTTGATTAAGTTTTAACGGTTGACACTTTAATTTTTTAAGGCTTTGAAATGTAATTATTGTCACACCCCCAAACCGAAATGGCAGAAACGTTCGGGGGTGGAGGATGTCATGTATAGTATCACACTAATTGTATGATAGTAATTAAATCAACAACAACCATTGTATTAATAACATAGTATTTACATTGTGTTCAAAACATTACTTGTTTAACATTAAAACTATAGCAAAAGATATGTCGTAATGCTATTATGGTTCGTCTTCATAACGTCTGAGAGAGTACCTGTCTGGTAACTTTCCTGAGAATACAAGTGGTTTGAAAAAGTGTCAACGTTAAAGTTGGTGAGTTCATAAGAATTTTGTTGGAAAAGATATGTTCTTTGTTATTGAAACATTGTTGTTTTCTTCCATAAAATCCACTATTTTCTTAGTAAATAAGTTATAGTCTTAGTACTTTAAAAATCAAAAAGTATAAGCTTCTTATGTTATAATCTAAGATTTGAAATTCTGATTCTTGTAATTGGTATGACTCGTACTGTTACCTCCTATAATTTTTAATATATACAAATTACATATAAGTAAGAGCGAATGGACAGTCGATCGGGTGATTCTGCCGTAAGCCCACAACCAAACAAGGAACAGGAAGTAAGGCGGAATTCACACATTCCACTGTCTATCGGATCTTTATAAATATGTAAATCTGATGTATAGACTAAGGAACCATAAAATTAACGATTAAGGGTCCTTTATGTTATACTAGTTTGTAAATACGTGTTGAATCTTTTGTAAATATGTTCCTAGTTGCATCCAATTTACTGTAAAGCATTGTTTTCGATAAGCAGTTTGTTTTCAGGATGTCGAACTGTAAACTGTTCACCTGTAAAATAATGATATTGATCCTGGAAAATCCTATATTTTCCTTATTAAAAATCGGGTTGTAGTCTTAAATGTTCCAAGACCGAACGTACAAGTATAAATTCCAAACTTAGTTTGATGATACCTAGTTTTATTTATAGTAAAACTAGCTGAAATTATGTTTGCGCTGTAAGTTAGATGCAATGTATATACCCCTTTTGACTGTTTAAACAAAAGTATATTATTATGGAAATGAGTCATTTTTTTCTCCATGTGAGTTCCTATAGCTATACTGATGACCCATGATGGCCTGAAACGACATTCTTCAGGCGTTGGAATCATTATTACATTTGTCACCATAGGTCTGCTGGCCTAACTGTAGCTAGCAGTTTAGGTGTCAGATTGTCACACTACAAGAAAACAGCTCTTTAATGACGCGCAAAAAATGACACTTGCTGATAGATGATGCGCATTTGTAAGTGCCCTAAAAGATAATGTCAGTTTTGCAAAATTTGAAGGATAGAGGGCACGTATTTGTGCGCGCCCTAAAATTGGTGTCAGAAAAGAAAAAAAGAAATGAGGAGGGCGCTTTTCATGAAATGTGCGTCATGTAAAGGTGTCACTTTATAATTTTTAAGTGAAACACGCGTTTTAGGCGGGAAATGAAATCGACGAAAATTACCACCGCCTATTGAATCCTAAAAATTAATCCCCCCGCCTCTTCTACTTAGCAAGAAAAAGCCCTAGGTCCCTCATCTTCATCTTCAGTATAATCAAACATCTCGTTCGTCCTCTGCATTGTTTCCATCGTTCTTCCCTCTACTCCCTGATCAATACCCAAAAAACCCTAATATCATAACCACTCCTCTTTTCTCTCACAAAAAATCCCAAAACATCACCAAATACTAAATTCCACAAAATCGTTGTGACCATTTTAGCTAGGGCTTTTTTCAAGAACAAAAAAAATCTCGCATCTCTCTTAGCTCTGAAACAATGGACGATTCACCTTGCTTCGCCTTTGGTCACTTCTCCTCTGGTGATGTCAGGCCTTCCTCATTACAAATCGTCCAACGATAAGCTAATACTTATAACAGAATCGTTTCACTCTCAATTGGGTGTGCGACTCCTCCATCGCACTGATGACTACGAATGTGACTCTTCCACCACACCTATGATTGCGTCCCGTCTCACCTCCCTGACCGCTACCTTAATAGGTTTATCTATTCAATTAGATTATTCTTTTCAGTTAGAAATCGATTTCGTCCCCTCCCAAGCTCTTCATCTCTTCACTAAAATCGCTCTTCATCTATCCACTAAAATCTTCACGGTTTCTTTAATTTCACTCCAAAGGTTATTTGATAGCTCTTGTATGGTTTATTCCCTATACTGAATCGAGCGTCAAAACCGTTGTGGTGGTTGTGGCGGAATCAAAATGCGGGATTGAACCATTGTAGCAGAGAGATCTTGAAACTTTTGATTAATACTTCTCAATTCGTCTCCAATGTAATGTGAACCTCTTGATACTTCTCATGTTGACTCTTTTTTTTAGTATAGCTATCGTCTTTTAAAATTAGGGCTTTTGTTTGAATCATTTCATTAAACGACAGGTGAATCAGACCGTCTTCTCAATTTATTTGACATTGAAGAACAATGCGTTGAATTTCTTTGTCATGTCCGATTTATCTCGACCAGATCTCAAGCAGGTTTCAATCTTCATCTCTATTGATGCTCTAACTTTTTTCCTTCAATGGAACTGTGGATTTTTATAAACCCTAGCTTCTACATACACCCCTCTTTTAACCGAGCTTGGAAAAACCACATGGCTTTCCACATTTAAGAGTTCTTCCTGAAGATGTATTATTATTATTATTAAATATTACTCTCTTCATAATCAAATCATGCAAGAAAATGAAATTCCTTTTATTAATTTATTTGTTTCTAATAACAAAGGTGTTGCAATGCTCGATATTTCTAATTATGGACGAAGAGTTGATCATCATAGAGATATGAGTATGGATATCGATCATATGTCTTATGAGGTATACAAGGATTGGTTTCTTTTTTAGTCAAATTACGAAAATGACCTTTTGTGTATATGCAGGAGCTTCTTGCATTAGGTGAGCAGATTGGGAATGCTGGATCGGGGTTATCAAAGGACTTTATTTCAGGTTATTTGAAAACAAGGGTATTTATGTCTTCTAAGTTGGAAGTTGTTTCATCTGCTGATCAAGAACTTAGTTTCTGCACAATTTGTCAGGTAAGGGCAAATTCGTAAAAAGTTAGGGAAAGAAAGTCTCATTTCTTGATTTTTCATGCAGGTGGTTTGCTTTTCAACAATGGGACGCCTGAAAGAGAGTCAAGTGTAATTTCCTAGGTCTCCTAATAGGAGGAAGCAGAGTTCTAGCTCAACACAAGAGCTAGTACCATTCTTTTCTGAGACTCAGGAGGCAGTCTATACAAATTCCAACAGAAAAGTACCTAAAACTGAAGGTGGCAACAATAACATGATGATACGTGTAGCCGCAGAAACTCAACAAGGTGGTGTTGCTGCTATAGACCATGGGGAAATGCCAAATAATTTTGGTAAATTTATATCCTGTTTATGATGGTATTTATTTTTTATGCGTAACGTAGTAAATAAATATATTTGCGTTGTGATATGATATTAGCAGGTGGGAATAAAAGCTTGTATAATGACAGGGTTGAGTCTTTTGCAGCAGTAGCAGGAGAGGGTCAAGACAAGTAATTTTAGTTATTAATCCTGGAACAAATAATTGATATGTTTTGGTTTCTTATGTTGACGGTGCAACAGAGGGACACAATAGCAAAAGTGGTGGTGGTGGGAAAAAGAAAGGCAAAAAGGGGAGGCAGATCGACCTGGATCTGCTTGGGTTTAAGGTTACCAGCAACCGTATTATGATGGGAGAGATCCAACACATTCAAGATTGAACCCCTCCTTTCCCCAAGTTTTGTTTTTTATTTTATTTTATTATTATTCTTTCTTGTGGTATTTATATCTATCTATATGTATATGTATTGTATGTATGTATGTAGAAAGTATTGGTTGGTTTGGTTGCATAGAGTAACTGCATCTGTATGTACCATAGGGTTTTTTCTAGTTCTACTCTTTTTACAGGTGTTAGAAGGTAAGAACGGCAGATAAAACTTGAAGCCTAAATGAAAATTTTGGGGTAAGAGTTCAAATCTGAACCAGTTTTCTTGACAATGTCCCATAAAGTAATGTAATCGTATACAAATACCAAGACCATTATATTTGTTTACTCATATCCTATGTTATCTATGATCAGAGGTGGCAAACTGAAAGATGTTTCAGTTGATGCTCATATACTTTCCTACTGTTGGTCTGGTGATCTCATTAGATATGCCTTTTCCTCTAGTGATTCAAGATTTCCTTATGTGCATTCAAATGAGTTAGTCCTTGAGGTTTATTTGGGTTCCCTTTTGTCCTGATGTGCAGTTGATGCTCATAGGGATTGTGATCTCACCAAGTTCTAATTTAAAGAGACTTGGAGGTTTATTTGGGTTCTCCTTTGTAAGCTATTTTTATTTGCAGGTCTTGCGTGTAGCTGTGTTTGCTGATGGAGCAGTTGCAGAAGGCTAGAGCTGCAGAATCTAATTTGGTGGGTGGTGAGGATCTTATTGAAGGAATAAAAAAAATGGTAACTTGCACTCTCATTAACTTATATCATAATATTCTAGTCTCACTATCTTTGAATTCATTAGTTATGATTCTACTACTCTCATCAGGTAGCGTTAACATAAAAGAAACTGACAAGTGCATTGAAATTAATGATTTCTTTTTTTTTTGGGGAACCTATTTGAAAAGTACAAAGCAAATTTAGAACACTTGATCTTTGATAGCATATCGGGTAAATCTACTTTATCCTTAAATTAAGTTTTATCAATTGAAATTAATGATTTGTTGTTTAGCTCGTTATTTTAATGAAATTAGTTTTATTAAAATGAGTTTTGTTTATGTCATGGCCATGATAGATTGGTACACTGAGATGCTGGCCTGGTGGCTTTTGTCTTTCACTGTAAGTGGATATGTAGTCTTTAAATTTTACCCTTTCAAGTCCTTTACATGTATAAGGGTTGTTGGAGCTGGTAGACAAAGGCGTAGATACAAGAAACTAATCAACATTAGGTAAAGTGTAACTAACTCCAAATAAACTAATCATCTTAAACTTCAACTCGAGATATGCTAGGTAACATGGTTGTTTCTGCTGATGAAACAGGTCATGTTGGTCCTTGTGTTGGTTGTCGTTGTCAGGTATTTTTTTTATTTATGATTAAATATATTATTGGATTAGATTTTTTGGTTTTTACATTTCTCAATTGTAGGTTTTAAGGAGTGTGAGTCAATGGTCAGCTGGGACAAGTCAAGTTGAAGAGAGCATTCACAAAGCTTACATTTCTCTTATTGAAAAAGTTGAACACTTCATCTACATCGAGGTACATCATAACTTAACAAAATATTTTGGTTTTTCGTAATTTTGGGTAATTTTATAAAATACAACTTTTGTTTCCATATTGATTCGGGTAAAAGAAAACTAGTTAGATACGAGGAACCCGATGGATATCCGTTTGGTAAAAAATCCATTTTTTTAATAAATCTGAGATATATAAAAAGATATAATACTAATAATCATGATAACTAAAACATTCAACCTTGAGTGTCACTGAAAAAAATCATATTACATGGATCAAAATAAAATTACAACAAAAAATGATTACATATATACATTTAAATTACAGCCAAAAAGATTCAATGGATGCAATAAAAATTACAAATAAAAAGATTATTATGTAAGTTGAAAATGTCTCCTAATTCCTGAACATATATAATCATAACCGATAAAAAAACTAAAAATAGATACAATCATAACCGATAAAAAACTGATCTAGTTAGTTTCTACTTTCTAGTAGTGACAACACGTTTCCATGATGGCATGAAAGTGGTATTAAGTCTTTGCATTCTTATTATATTATACCCCTCACATTTTCCCAAATTACCCCTTCCTCTACAATGTTTTTTTTTTGTTTCTGTGTATTTTGTGCATCAGGTAAAGTTGATGGAAGAAAGGAATATGAAGCCACTTGATTTAAATCTTGCAGCATTATCAACAAGATGCAGTAAAAACTTGGAGTTGAATTTGGCTAAGTAAGGTTACAACACGCGAATGTGTGTCGTCTTCCTTTATGACAGGGCCTTCCTTGATACGTATTGCGTGTCGTAAACGCACGTCGTAATTGTGTGTCGTAAATAAGCGCCGTAAATGCGCGTCGTCTATAGACGACGCGCAAAAGCTCGTCGTCTCTCTTTATGACAGGGCCTTCCTTGACACGCATTTGCGCGTCGTCTGAGCCTTTTACGACGTGCAATGAGCGTCGTAAAAGGCTGTTTTTCTAGTAGTGTCAGTCCCGTATAGATCTATACACAAATTCACGTTCTCCCTACAAGAGACTCTGGGGACTTTGTTGGTACTTAGATAAGTACATGAAGGCGTCTCACAAATAGCTTCAACAAATTTACTAGTAATAAAGTGGAAAACCTTTTTGTTTATGTGTTAACCTGAACTTTGTAAACATAGTCCGTTAGTTCCATAAACTATACCTGTTATAGTTTATAAGTTTGTAAGATAGTTCATTTGATCTTTTGATGTAAAAACCATTGAGACTTAAGATATTTAATAGTAGCGTTGTTGGCGTATCTAGTAGTTTCATATTCAAATGCATGTTAATGATAAAAAATATAATAAATATTTTATATTTTTAAACACAAGATTTCTTGTGTTTTACATGTATCCCCCCTCCCTCACTAAAAAAGTTAAAAATTATGAAAACGTAGGGGTATGAACTCACCTCGTGTGCGTGTTTTTGGTTGGGTACAACTAGGTTGCATTACATCCCCGGGCTAGAACATGTATAGTTTATTGTATCCTAATAATATTTACACACGATATCGTATTTAAATCATATAAAAATAAATTAAATACTAAGCTAAAGTGTTAGACAACACTTAATTATTATAAGAAAACTTACAATAAGCCTTAGAATAGTTTGTAGGTGTTTTCCGTGTTCTTGGTATGTTCTTGGTGTTCTTAAGGAGGTTTTGGATGTCTCTGGCTGGAATTAACAAGATTGGAAGGTGATTTCGAAAGATGTTAAGAACACTTGATGATTCCCACAAGATCCTAAGAAGATTCAAGTGATATTTCGCATGATACATGAGAGGAAAAATGGTGATTTCGATTGTGTTCTTGAGACGAAAGTGGTGATATTTCGATGTGAAGTGTGAAAATGAGGTTGAGTTTTCCGCCTTAAGCATTTATAGTAAGATAATTTGAGGTGACATTTTCATTGGAACATGCACCTTATCTTCTAAAAATGCGAGCCCAAGGGATAGAAGTTGGGTTTTCGGCCGAGAACAAAATCCGAGAAGTTGTGATTGGACCGACTCTGTTTGCGGTCCGAAGACATTTGCAGCCGAAAATAGGGTTTGTTGTCCGAAGACGTTTGCGTTCAGGAGGGAGTTTACGGTCAGAAGGCTCATTTCCGGACTGAATATTCTTGGACGAAAACGGTTCTCGGTGCGAGGCAAGTGGCTAGTCCGAGGGATTTCGGTGGGGTGTAGATGCGAAATTTCGTTTGAGTGTTCTTACTTCTAATTTTTACAACACTTTTAATAAAAGGTTCATACATATCAAGATTACTAATTTAGCGTTAATAATTTAAAAAAATCAAGAAATCTGACATTTGTTGATCTTGGTTGACTTTTGTTGACTTTTACATAGTTGAAAATAACGGTTTGTCACAATTATCATTCGTATTGCATTTTTTCGACAGTAGACAATGGTATAATTGATTACTCATATTTTGAAATGAAACAAACTAACATACCATTTTTCTTAGATTCAGTCCATAAAGTTACTAGAGTTTCTATAGGTGCCTTCCAACTCAAACCATTCTAATAAAGTGTCGGCAATTATAATGCATCAATCTGATTAGTTTTTATGGTTTCTCCATGGTAAGATTGGAGTATCCGTCTACAATAACGCGTTAAAGTGATATTTCTATTATCTATAAGCATCTAAAATTTTCCCTTTCATCCCAAATTAATGGGTATATACAAATTCAAATACTTGGTGTAAAGGTAAAATGTTTGAATTTGAAACC
Organism: Lactuca serriola; assembly: GCF_051521515.1. NCBI lineage: Eukaryota > Viridiplantae > Streptophyta > Magnoliopsida > Asterales > Asteraceae > Lactuca > Lactuca serriola. Next base: position 111,782,558 of record NC_136409.1, on the reverse strand, counting down.
ATAAAGTCAATTTTGTTGTATCAGGTGTAAATCTGAAAGGTGATTTTAAAATCACTTTTTGTTTGTTGATTGTAGTTATTTTGATTTTTTTATGTGTTCATTTATACTTTGTGTTATGTAGGGCTTTCATTGTTAATCTTTGTCTCTGGTGGAGAGATGGGTTAACAGTCTAATCCTTTAAACGAAACAAAATCCTTCTATCCTTTTTTGGACCAAGCTATCTTGAACTACTTGCTCAATTGCCGGATTAAATTTTGGATACAAGACTAACAAATCAGTATATAAATAATTTACATGGTTCTACTTGTAGATGGGTGGTTATACTACGATGTGGAGATCGTAAGCTCACAAAGCCTTTCAAATTGGAACTTGCTATATATTATGATTTACATGCATGTTGTCATTTATATTCTTCTGAATTAATTCCACTAAGCTAAAAAGAAAGAAGCACAAAGTGATAAACTACCTAATCATACACTAATGTTCTTTAACTCTGTGGTTTTAAAAAAGATTCCAGACCTCACCTACTTATTCCACTATGGAAGGACAACATGGATTAACCAAATTTTAACCAGCGTGATCCTTCGGTCTTGTAAAAACGACATCTTGGAATTTGTGGTATGAGCTGGGAATATTGGTTTAAGGACTTATAAAAAGAGAGACAATATTTGTTTGTAGGATTTTAGAAAGACAATATTTGTTTGTAGGATTTTATTTTATTAGGAACTAGTTATGAGGCTCATCTATTACATGGATTAATTTAGAAAAAATTTAAATATTTTGGTCAAAATATTTGAAAACTTTGAATTTATAAGATAATAAGAAAAAATAATGAATTATTAAAATAGAAATGTTTTTTTTTTCTTTTAAATTTAAACAAATAATTTAAATAAATAAACAAAAAAACTAATGAATTTTAATTTTGGAATTTTAAAATTAAAAGGTAAGTTGATTAATGAAGATGATATTCATTTAGTACTACATTTATTGTAACTATTATATTAAAATATTATATGAAATTTAATAAAATAGAAAAACTCATAAAATGACATGTGAAAAAAAAATTAATTCAAAATAACCATAAAATGATATTTGACAAATTGAATGAGAATGTGACAAACGACAAAAAAACCTTCATTTCTTAGAGTAGATTGTAAGTGTATATGAGGAAGTGTTTTGATAACCATGTATTTAAATCCTGGTTCTTGAATTTATTCCTATTTCAAACTGTTTTTTTTTTCAACTTTTATAATTATATATCTCATTATACTTAATCGATTATCATTAATTTAGACATAAAGAACGTTGTTATCTTAAAAACACATTACAAAAATTAACAACCATATAGTTACAAACAAAACATCTAAGTTTTTAAAAACAAAAATAAATGTCTGTAAATGTAATATTATTTTTAAGGTTTACTAAATTTCAAAATTGTAGGTGATTGATCCAGCTTCACCGCAAACTATTTTTTTCTCTTTTAAAAAATATTTCAAAATTGTTTTAAGCTGTCCTGTATATACACGGGTTATAACCTAGTTTTTAAATAAAATAAAAAAAGTTGATGTGGCATGTATTATTAGCTGCCATCAGCAGTTATAGCCAGGTCAGATGTCACATCATCACTTATCGGTTCAGTAGGTTAAAAAGGTCAAACTGATTATATTAGCTAGTATTCTCTCCTTTTTCATTAAAAAAATTAAGTTGGGACTAAACCATAAACTGAGTCAAAACATTACGACTTTTTCGAAGATTTCCCTTCTTTTAACTCTTATTTGGCGTGCGTCGATGTGTCATTTTCGAGTATCCAAATAAAAAAAAAAAGAGTAAGCATTGAAACTCAGAAGTATTAATTATTATTTTACTCTTTTCGTGTTCGAAAATACCCTAATATTTAGTTATCTTAAGATTTCTACTTCAAATCTTCAATATCATTTATTTAATATATGTGCAAAAGTGAATATTATATCTTATAGATGTATTAAATAATGTTTTATTATTATTATTATTATTATTATTATTATTATTATTATTATTATTATTACTCCTTAATTAATTCTCCTGTGCACACACCGATCTCAATGAAAGAGCGTAACATCAGATACATATCGGATACCGCTAGGTTAGAACCTCTTTGGTAAATAATGTTTTATTTATTGACCATTTTTTTGTACTTGGTGGCCATTTTTTTTTTGTTTTAAACATTAAATATTTAATGACTATATATTTGGTAACTATACTTACTAAAAGAGTTATCAAAATAAATGACTTTTACTATACTTAATAAAAGAGTTATCAAAATAAATGACTTTTACCCCGATCTATAAACATGTCATTAGTTAGATGAAATAGCGATGATTTTTATTGAATAGTGATTATATATATTTAACTAATTTATAACCTATAAGAAGCACGATTATAAAATTAATTAAATTTCATATTAAAAAATCAAAACTATTAATCAATTTTTTTAAATAAACTATTATTTAAGAGATATTTTTTTAGTTATATAAAATTATAATCATTGATTTAAATAAATGTATGAAGTTATATCACCTTATAATCTTTATTAATTTTATTTTATTTTTCAATCTAATGTAATTAATTTAATATAACTAGAGTGAAGAAATTTAAAATGAATAATCAATTATTTATTTAATGTAATGTAAAATTTAAAATTTGAATATGAAATGAATAATCAATTATAAGTTTAAGTTAATTAGAGTGAAAATTTAAAATTTGAAAATTGAAAAGGATAATTAATATGTCGACAAGTGACATGATATGTGATATATAATATTAAAAAAGAGTTTTAATAATATATATATATATATATATATATATATATATATATATATATATATATATATGTCAACAAAAAATAAACCTATTCTTTTATTAAAATAAGAATTAATGGTCATAAAAATTATATCACCATTATTTTTCATTACATAGTATAGTAAGCGCTCATACATTTTGATACGGACCTATAACAATGGAAAGTGACCACCAAAATTTTGATCACTAAATCATTTTAGACCATACGTTATAACCACCACATACCACATATGTGGTGGGTGTCATATTAGCATCACATTCCCTACCACTAACCAATGGATACCTACTACTAAACACACAACTCCACCTTATTTTTTTTATTTAAATTTAATTCAAAAATACATTAAAATCAGTTTTTTAATACTAGTTTTCCATTAAATTAAAAAACCAAATTACATTAAATAAAAACTACATTAATTGAAATAAAAAAATAAAAATTACATTACTTAAAATAAAAAAATAAAAAAAAAACATTAAAAAAACTAAAAATTCCAACCATAAATAAAATAAACTACCCCATACACTTACGTCGGGCTCGAACCGACTCTTTCATCGCGAGGAAAAGTTTCAAGTCTTCGCCGTCGTAGTCGTCCCCTTTCATTTTCAAGATTTCCATATCGGTTTTTGTTTGGATCGTCGCTTGTGCTTCTTGAAATGATGCTTGTGCTTCAATCATTTTTTGCTCCACTCGTATCACCTCGGCCTTCGTTTCTTGAAGTTGCTCATATCGTTCAAATTTATCGCCAAACATATCCATAACACTAGAGTTTGAAGATGTTGCAGCCGCTTTTTTTGCTTTATTTCTTCCAATGGGCCGACGAAGAGGTTGTTCGTTTTGAAGATCTTACGGATCGTCGTTGATGTCGATGTGTGTTCGGTCGTCTGATTGTTGGGAAGTTCCATCGGGGTTTCTCGAACACTTTGAAGCGGTAGATTACAAACTTCCTTCCGTTTGCTCTTTCCATTTTGGAGCGTTTTTCAATTTTAGCCACGATTTCGTATATGGAAAAGTTTTGCGTGTTGGCGTTATTTTTTCAAATTGCTCCATGGCTGCCTTGAAAACCTCAAAATCGTTCGAGCCACTTTTGCGTATGTTTAGGAGGTTGTTGTAGATTCCTCCAAACTCGGTGCATTTTAGTCGAATATCTCGCCATTTCGACGTAATTTAATCGGCATTTCGAGTTTCACTTTCCATTAAATCGTAAAAAATGGCTCAGACTTTCTCCCAAAAACTTTCGTAAGACTGACTATCTCCTACGATTGGATCTTCGGAAGTCGCCACCCAAGCCTCTGCTAACTTTTCTTCTTCTTCTTTTGTCCATGGGAACCTTTCTTGGGTGGTAGTGGGTCGGACCGATTTTTATCCTTTTTTTCTTTTTTGGTTGAGGTGGTGGTGAAGGTTGCGTTTCCGCAACAAAATCCGGCGAAAGAGGTGGTTGTGAGCTTGGTGGCTGTGAAATTGGTGGTCGTTGTTGTTGGAGTTGTTGTAGTTGTTAGAATTGTTGGTATTGTTGTGAAATTTGTTGTTGGAAAGACGGAAAATGTTAATGTTGTTGTTGAAAAGTGGTGTTTGTTGGATAGGGGAATCGGTTTGAAGTAGATTGTAAAACCGCCTTGAGGTGACTTCATAGTCGGGAATTTGTGAGGTGTTGTATCTAACGCAAAAGCGTTATCGGGTTTGCGATTTCTGTAGTTAGGAGGGATATTTTGGTTGGGATCCATGGTTGTTGGTTGTGAAGATGTAGTGTGCAGTTTGTGTATAGAGAAAGAAAAGATTTGTGTAAAAAATAAGGAGTAAAAAGTGTTGTATTTATAAGTAAATAAATTGGTTAATTTTATTTATTTATTTATTTTTAAACAAACTAGCCGTTCAACAGTTATAGTAACGGTCAAATTGAGGGCTTCAACTTGATTGGGCGTGCGATTCCGTTGTGCCGAACACGAGCCTAAACGACAACGAGCCACCATGAAACAACGAGGTAGTGTGTACGTCCATTGTTCGTGACCAGCTCAACCATGAACATGCTCGTGCTTAGTATACCACTCGGCCTTAGTGACTATTTTTCAACAACGACTATATTATTTTTATCACTAAGTAGGAATTTTGTTGTTGTAACGAAATAACACACAAAAGATCTTTGCTATTATTTATTGGCATGATAAAAAGCTGAAAAGGTACAATGTAAATTATTTAATGCAAGCTAAGAAGATTTTGGTACACCATACCCCACATCCATGCGTAACTAAACCACGATAAGCTTATCAAATAGACACACTATGGAGGACCACGGTATCAACGGTGAGACCGGGTCCAAACCCAAACAACACACCCCACTCCAGACCCTCTCCCGTGGTTTTAGCCCCATATGTAGCCGAAGAGCGTCGCATTTCATCTAGTATAAACAAGACACAAGCACTTGACATGTTTCCATATTTACTGAGAACCTGTCGTGAGGCCCTTAGTTTCTCAGGCTTAAGGCTTAGTTTATCCTCCAGTTTGTCTAAGATCGCAGGGCCACCTGGATGTGCAATCCAGAAAAGTGAGTTCCAATCTTCAATGCCCAAGGGTTGAAAGGCCTCAACCAAGCTTTTTTCAATGTGTTTTGCTATAAGTCCAGGAACATCTTTAAGTAGTTGAATTATAATCCCAACCTCACGAAGGTGCCCTTCAATTGCAGCCTCACTTTGCGGGAGAATCGTTTGGAATCCGGAAACGATTTCATAAAGTGGCTTTTCAACATCAGGAATAGGGTCAGCACCTACAATGACCGCAGCTGCGCCATCACCAAACAAAGCCATGGCTACGAGGCCATCAAGATGAGCTTCACCAGGTCCACGGTAAGTTCCTGCAACTATCTCGGAGCAAACAACCAATACACGAGCACCCTTATTGTTCTCAGCTAAGTCCTTGGCTAAGCGAAGGACAGTGCCTCCAGCAAAACACCCTTGATGATACAACATCACACGTTTCACCGAAGGATTAAGGCGAAGGAGCTTTATGAGCTGGTAATCAGCTCCAGGCATGTCAACACCGTTTATGGAGCAAAACACGACGTGGGTGATCTTTGTCTTCGGTTGGCCCCATTCTTTGATGGCGTGAGTTGCAGCTTCTGCACCAAGCTTTGGTATTTCCACGATTGAAATATCTTGTCTTTCGTCTAATGATGGTGCCATGTGGGCACAAATGTTTGGTTTCTCTTGTAACATCTCATCTGTGAAGTACATGTATCGTGTTTTGACCATGGATTTGTCACCTGAAACATTACCAAAAAGAATCAATTTAACAATACGAACCACACATCGACATGAATGGTTTGATATATATATATATATATATATATATATATATATATATATATATATATATATATATATATATATATATATATATATATAACGTACACATGCGTCTAAATTTTTCCTTGAGTTCTGTCATGTGCTCGCTTTTTGTAACACTAAAATAGGAATCTGGATATGTGCTTTGAAGAACACAGTTAGGTGGGGTTGCGGTTGCAATAGCAAGAATTGTTGCTGGACCTTCGGCTCTTTGGGCCTTGTGGAATTCCTCAATGTTAACCATTCTCAGGTGATGCTGAAAATGGTGTTGAGCACTCTGAGATTGGAATTTGTGTGTTGAGTGATGGTTGTATGGTGGTAATTTATACTTCGGGTATTTCAAATTCGCATTAGGATGTTGGTACCTAACACTTGCTAACAAAGCCACCCTCATGAATTAAATCTTTTAATCCTTCTTCTTGTTTAACAAATAAAGCACGAATATTTTTGGTTTGGGTAAGTTTTGTTTTGACTTGTACTATAGAAATGGCATATCCGGTATATCAAACCAAAACATATCTCTATACTAATAAAAAGTCGTCATTTTGCCATCTTCTGTAATAAATGAAGGTTTTTTTTTTCCACTTGTCACACTCTCATTCATTTTGCCACATGTCATTTTGTGGTTATTTTGAATTAATTTTTATTCCATATGTAATTTTATGGTTTTCCTATTTTATTTAATTCCATATGGTATTTAAATTTAATAATAAATCATATCAATTTCATTAATGGACTTTCCTTATAATTTTAAAATTTTAAAATAAAATCTCATTAATTTGCTTTGATTATTTTATCTAAATAATTTGTTTAAATTTAAAAGAGAAAAAAAACATTTTAATTTTAGTAATTCAATATTTTTCTCATTTTTCTTATAAATTCAAATTTCTCAAATGTTTATATATATTTAATTGTTTTAAATACACCTATGTAATAAATGGGGCTCACACCTAGTGTGTCAATATATTAGACATCTTAATTAATATGATGCCACTTGTCAATCTATTAGTTATTTCTTTTAAATTTATTAGACCTCCTAATTAATGTGATGTTACTTGTCAATGTATTTATTCTCCATTTTCAATTTTCAATTTTCAATTTTATATTATCGTTTTCACTAATTCACAAAAAAAGTCTAATATATATTAAAAATTAATTTTATATATTTATTTCAATCAACGATTATAATTTCACATAACTAATAAAAATATCTCGTAATTAATAATTTATTTAAAATAATTAATTAATAATTTTGAAATTTTATTATAAAAAATTAATTAGTTTTATACGCTTGATATCCACGGGTTATAAACTAGTAAGATAATATATTACCGAGATAAAATTTTGAGAATGACTGGTTTCATTCCCAGTTACATAAAATTTTGTATACCTACAACATATAATTTTAATTTGCATATTTTTTTTATCATAAAAACTTACATTAATTTATTTGGTACGTTTCTAAAATTTTTGATTTGGTGAGGATAGATTTTGAGTGTGAAATTGGAATTTGCAGAAGGGATGCATCATGAGACCCAACTAACAGAAGTATTTCCTGCAATGGAGCAAATATTAATTGCATTTCCTTCCAGAAAAAGCCTTGAAAGGTTTGTTGGGGATGCCGAATGAAACACAGCGAAAGAAGTATGTCTCTCGACTTCCATTGGTGCAAACATATTCATTGCATCTACTTCCAAAAAACCCAGCTACCCAAACAAAACACATAATTATTGTATCCTTGTACTGCTGGATACGTGTTTTTCTCAATAACTCTTACATTTTGAGAAATGTGTATTAAAATATTAGAGATTTATTAAGAAACAATAATTTATGTCACTATAGAAACTGAATGTTAGTGATGGTCTCATGGACAAGCTCGGCAACAAATGATCTACCTTAATAAATAAGAATCATTTTGCTACTTGTCATTCTTCCATTTAATTGACCACATGCCATTTTTTTATAGTTTTGAGATATATTTATTTTCCACTTGTCATTTACTTCATTTTTCATTTTCAATATATCATTAATTTAGTTTCCATAAATTAAACCTATCTTAATGGCTATTAATTTCAAATTCTAAATTTTAATTTCAAATTCAAATAAATTTACAGTTTAAACCTTTGTGTTTAACATTTTGTTATAATTTATCCGTTTAGTACACAAATCTAATAACTAAACACATAATTTTAATTTATTTATTTTTTGCATGTTTTTTTTTCATAATTTTCAGTTATTTTAAATTTCAAATTCAAATAAAAATTCCATTTAATCATTTATATTAACATTTTGTTTTAATTAACCCGTATAATATACGGGTCTCACAACTAGTATCAGAATAAAAGAAGGAATAACGCACGAGCGATTAGAGACCGATGTTATTAATTAAAGAAATATAGTAATGAATTAGGTACCATTTAATGATATCTTAGCAATGGAATTACATGTGTCAGCATCGCTACTTATTATTATTATTTTTTTTTTTTTGAAACGGCGAAATTTTATAAAAAAGAAACAAGGGCCGAAGCCTTACAAGGAAAAGATCTTGGCAAACAACTAAGCTAAATCACAACCCCAAAGCAGCACAAACTCCCACACCCCCCGCCCAGGGCAAATCTACAAGACACTAAACGGGGAACAACACCAATTCGCCCAATTACAATTGCCAAAATTACCCCTATGCTTAACCCACCCAAAGACCATAGTTATAATGTTGTCCACAACTTTAGAAATGGTTGTAGGCACCTGATTAAAAAGCCTATCATTCCGGCCCTTCCAAATACACCACAGACCTTCGTACAATATGGCAAGAAAGACCTTCCTTTTTTTAGGCAGTTTCCCCACTTAGCAGCAAAATTCAAAGCTTCAGAGACCGAAGAGAAAGAGACGAAAGGGACATCACACCACTTAAAAATCCACTTGAACACCTCCTTAGCGAGATCGCAAGCAATAAGCAAGTGATCCGTATCATCCACACCATTAATGCAAAAGAGACACTTGGTAGAAGCAACACCCACACCCCTCTTTGAAAGAGCCATGGAGGAAGGGATACCATCCAAACTAGCCCTCCAAACAAAGCATATTATTTTTTAAGGGACAAGATTCACCCAAACAGTTATACTATTAGTCCCAACGGTGACTTTGGAGTCGATGAGCTTACGAATGTCTCTAACATAGAACTGCCCATCACTAGAAAGCTTGGATTATTCTTGCAAATATATATATATATATATATATATATATATATATATATATATATATATATATATATATATATGATTAAGTTCATTTCAGACCACCTATATTTTGTGAGACCGTGAGACGCATTTTTTTATTTTTTTTATTTTTTTTATTTTTTTTTATTTTTTAAAATTTTTTTTAGTTAATTGAAGTTCCGAAAATAATATTTAAAAAAAGGATTTTTGGATTTTTCTATTTATTTTGCATTTTAAAATTATTTTTTAGAATATGTACAGTGTAATATTTTATTAGAATATTTCACGTATTTTTAAAAAAAAAAATTGAATATATTTTTATATATTTTTTATTTTTTTAGTTAATTCAAGTTCCGAAAATAATATTTAAAAAAATGATTTTTAGATTTTTCCATTTATTCTGCATTTTAAAATTATTTTTTAGAATATGTCAGTTTAATATTCTATTAGAATATTTCACGTATTTTTAAAAAAAAATGGAATTTATTTTTATTTTTTTAGTTAACTCAAGTTCCGAAAATAATATTTAAAAAAATAATTTTTAGATTTTTCCATTTATTCGGTATTTTAAAATTATTTTTTAGAATATGTCAGTGTAATATTCTATTAAATATTTCACGTATTTTTCAAAAAAAAATGGAATTTTTTTTAATTTTTTTAATTAATTCAAGTTCCGAAAATAATATTTAAAAAAAGAATTTTTGGATTTTTCCATTTATTTTGCATTTTAAAATTATTTTTAGATTTGGTCTCACGGTCTCACAAAATTAGAATGGTTTCAAATGAACCTGAACATATATATATATATATATATATATATATATATATATATATATATATATATATATATATTCTAATTTATAACCCATGAGAACCACAGTTTTAAAACTATTTAAATTTTCATAATAAAAAAATCAAAATCATTAATCGATTATTTTAGTTAAACTGTTAGTTAAGAGATATTTTTTTAGTTATATAAAATTATAATCGTTTATTTAAATAAATACGTGACCTTATAATTTATATTAATGTTATTTTCATGTTTATTCTAATGTTATTAATTTAATATAATTATAATGAAAATTTTGAAATTTGAAATTTGAAATGTAGAATGAATAAGTTGATGAATAACATTATATTAATTAGGGTACCTAATACGATGACAAATGGCAAAAGGAGAATAAACCTATTTTTTTATTAGAATATGGTTATTGGATTACATTTCCCTCACAACCCTCCTCCTTTCCCACTATTGACAGTCGAATCATCGAAAAATAGACCATCTTCACTCAGTGTTAGAATATATTATTACTCTAGACATCAGGTTGGTGGCACAACGGAATTATATAGTTTCCATACCCTTATATGTTATACGTGTTGGATTAGGTGTCTAAGCTCATAACTGTAATTGGTATATACTTGACCGGATAGTAGCATGGTTCTTATGGGTTGCCTTCACCAGAGCAATTTGATAGGATGAATTTTTTGAAAAGAGGTTATTTGTAATTTATTAATATATTATAAGTATAATATATTAATTGAAAAATCATATTATTTAATTAGTATTGATCAATAATTAATTTAGTTATCAAAGAGACTGATTAAATATACGGGGAATGATTAAGTAAATCAGTAATACTTATAGTTGGGCTTATAATCCAAGGTTTATTAGGGTGGGCTAAACCTATATGATAGTCCATAAAAGTTTAACCCATGTAACCTAAGAAATATGAAGGGTCATGTGAATTAGGGTCTGCATGGATGAAACCCTAGGCTTTGCCACACTATAAAAGCAATCCCAAAGTCACCAAAATTGGCCCCCATGCAGTCTAAAAAGAGTCATAACCGATTTTGAGCTACCTAGCCACTTCTCATAAGCCTCCTTTGCATTTGCTATTTGTGACACATTAGAGGCATCATATTTGAGGCGCTAAAGCTTTTGAAGGCCAAGAACTACAAGCTACACTAAGAGGGATTCATCTAACTTGGTTTTATGTTGTATATCTTTAATTGTATAGTAGTTAGGGTGTGTGCTTTGAAAAAATGAAATTGCATGTATAATTATAGAAAACGTAGATCCAAAACATCTAGGATTGCATGTGCACCATAGGAATCTTATAGTGCTCAAAACCCAACAGTGGTATCAGAGCCTAGGATTGTTTTCTATTATATTGATGCACTGTTAATTTTCCAAAGCAAGAAAAATCGTTTTTTTTTTTGGAATCTGACCGGTGACCACGACATGGTGACTGTTCAGTGTACGATTTTTTTTTTCAGTTTTTGGCCAAGTTTTGGATTAGAATCATCACCACAAACTGTTTGAATGATGTTTTTTCAGTTTTTTTTTGCCATGTTTTAGATTAGAATCATCGCCACAAACTGATTTGACTATTAAAAAAAATGTTTTGTGATAAGGTAATGATTTCCATCATCCAAAATTAAAAGGGACAATTATCAAATTTTAAGATAATGTTGTCATTATATGATAATATGATTATTTGTATTATTTGATTATAATTGTTTTGCGATAAGTGTTAAATTAGGTCAAACTGTTATATTATAAGTTATAAGATAATTGTATTAGTTTATACTTTGATGTAAGTGGTTCATGAAGAGATTCTTAACTTGTCCTCAAGTTATGGTGTAATATCCGAATTCCCAGGTATATTATTTTACTAATTTATTTTTGAGGTTTATTGATCTACTCGACGAGTTGGTGCTACAACTCGCCGAGTAGAGGCAGGTGTGGCCACGTGGGTTTAATGATCTACTCGACGAGTAGACGTTGTAAGCGGAAACCGTAAATCCTCGGGTTTGGGTCTATATAAGGACACACTTATAGCCTCATTTGTGGCTCCCCGTCTGCTTCCCTTCACTGAGAGAAACTCTAATCGCCCCCTTGAGCTTTTAAGAGGGTATTGAGCCATTATTTGAGAACCTTGGTGCATTTTTGGTAGATAAGGCGAGGATTTCAAGCAAGGATCATGAAGAGGCTGTTAGATCTGCTGCTAAACATCAAGGAGCTTCTGTTTAAGGTATAAAGTTCATATCTTTTCCATTAGTATGAGTAGATCTCATGATTTTAGAGTTAGGGCTTCATTTCCATCTTATTTTGGGACTTCGAAGGTTTTGAGCGCCTTTTTAGAGTTGGACATCAGATCTCAACCTTGTGAGGACCCTTGAGTCAAAAGTCCCATGCTTTATTAAGCCATGTTAGCTCCTTGAATGAGAAACTCCTTCTCAAGCATGTTCTTGGAATTTTAGCCCTAAATTGCCATGCATGAACATAAAGCTCGTGGCTTTACATGATATTTAAGCCTTGAGAGCTTAGATCTAGAGTGTGAGGGATTTTTATGCCTTGAAATCGTCTGAATACGAATTGAGTCTGACTGGACTTGCCGAGTTGATGAGCCGAATCAAAGAGTCGGTTAGGGTTTGTCCCGATGAGCTGGACCATGCGATAGCTCGACAAATTAGGGGTTAACTCGAAGAGCTGGACTTTCATGAGACTACTGAGGAATGTTGGGACTTGATGAATCGCACAAGTGTACTTGGTGAGTGAGATCAACCGGGGATGTTGACTCGAGTTTGACTTTTGTTGATTTTAAGGTTTGGTCAAATGGAGCAATAGAGATCAGGGAGTGGTAAAATTGTCTTTTACCCATTCCTAGGGCTAGAGTGAAAGAGAGAACAACTTTTGGTGTATTTGGGTATGAGTAGAATATTGATTATAAACTCTTATCTAATGTGTTAGGCGGAGGCTAGTTCGAGATTTACGAGTACGTGACTGTTACTTGCTAGTTTACGAGGTGAGTCTTCTCACTATACTATACCTTGAGTGGTATTTATGTGTGACCAGAGGGTCTTATGTGCTTACTTGAGTTATGAATTTTTATGTGTGATATATATGTTATGTTATGTGTTACCAAGACCGGACCGGAGGGTCCAACGAGCTGTGAGACCGGAGGGCCCTCACTGAGACCGGACTAGAGGGTCTAATGATCCATGGGACTGGAGGGTCCTATTGAGACACATAGACTGGAGGGTCTTACATAGTTATATCCTCGAGTGGCTAATGTGCTATATGTGGTATTTTGGGGAATTCTAAGTTTCGTGCTTACCGTGTTATGTGTTATGTGTTTCAGGTACTTCCGAGGATCGCGGGAAGGCACCGGCTTGATTGTATACATACATCTGAGATGAAGTTATATTTATTTTGGATCCTAGATTCGTGAAAAGCAATTTTTGAAATGTGTACTGATATTTGATACTAGAAGTTTTTAGAGAAAATGTGATATGTGTTTCAAAAATGAAAATTTTGGTTTCAAAATTTACATCGTTACATATGGAACTTGGAAAGTCTCATTTATGTAACATAAATTCTAAAAGTCAGGAGGTTATTAAAAGTTTCAAAAATTGCCCTCAAGTTTTAAAATTTAGAGAGTTACATTTATGAAACTTTAATTCTAAACCCTAGAATTTTAAATGTTTAAAATTCAACCCTATACTATTATAGTATTAAAGTTATATATATATATATATATATATATATATATATATATATATATATATATAAGACAAGTTAGTCTTATCGTTAGTAGGCCTCATTCACGAAGTCGATTTATAAGGGGGGGGGGGGTATGATGATACTGCCTATAAAATGGTGGTTTAATGGATGTCCACTCTCACCCACCGCTTCCTTGACTGGTGGAGGGTCGTAAGCCGAACGGGTAAGATAGGATATTAATCTTCGTTAATAAGTATAATGAAAGTATAAAGTAACTAAACTTTTATAAATCCCCAATCTTAGTTACTTTAGGAAAAATGTGAAAATGGTACTATTCCATGAAATTGAGCTTTGCACCTTGCCAAGTCGTTAGTAGAGCGTGTGTGGTTAACTAGCACACTAATTTGGGTCTAAAAAGGGTGGCAAAGGGAAGCTTGATGTATGTCATAGATCAATGGAACGTGTGTGGCTAACCGGCACATTGATTAGGTGATAAGTGACATCAAGAGTACCAAGCAATTTGCATGATTATTCACACCTTGTTTGTGATCCTCGGTATTCAAGTCACAAACTTAAAGGGCATAATCAAGATTTAAACATGCCATTGAAAAGTTCAATGAGTCTCAAAGAATCTAGGAATTTCAATTTATTTAAAACGTAATAATCAATTTCGTTTTTTAATGGTGGAAATTGGTAAATCTTCATTTACTACCTTCAACTATTTTGCAATTGGATTACAGCATCTCTCTTCCGAATTATAGAATATTATGTTGGGTCCTAGCATTAATATTTCATTTGGGTGTTATATTAAGGATTCTCATCTAATCTAAACTTTATTCTTTTTCCTTTTCAGATGTATGTCCCAAACACGGCTTCATGCTCCAACCTTTCTAGCTCAATCTCCCTTATGAACTTGGTTGGGAGAACTATCTTCGATGGGTCGAACTTTAACGATATGATTTGAAACATTTGTATAGCCCTTCACTACGAGGATAAAGAACATGTCCTCGATATAGAGATGAAGGAGATTGATGAACAAACTGCTACTCCCGAGAAAATCAAGGAATACAGGGTTCATGAGAGGGACACGACAAAGGTATCATGCATTATGATTTCTACCATGGCTGCTGAACTTCAAAAGTCCTATGTGGAATTCTGGCCCTTCGAGATGCACCAATATTTGATGGAAATGTACCATCAAAGTGCTCGACAGGAGCAATATGAGATCATTTCCTCCATGATCACAAACAAAATGAAGGATGGAGAGTCCATCACGACCCACTTGCAAAAGATTCAGAGATATGTGGACCGCTTGCTGAAGTTGAATGTCAACTTCGATGAAGAGTTGGCTATTGATATCATATTACATTCTTTGCCTGCTTGCTGTGATGAGTTCAGAATGACTTATCATATGAACAAGGAGGAAGTCACTCTGAGCAAGCTTCAAGGCCTTCTAAGAACCGCAGAAAGCAATTTGAAAGGCAAGTTTGTTGTATCCACTCTTACTACTGTTGCCCTGTCTTGGCAATTGGACATGGGAAGGGAAAAAATAGGAAGGCTCCTTCTTAGAGCCACAAGGGAAAGTCTCATGATGGATCTTCTTCTAGTGGAACCAAAGGTGTAACACCCCGTTTATTTATTTAGTAAATAAATAAATTAATGAATGTATAGTAAGCCTAAAATCAATAATTATATAGTAAGGTGTTGGTTTCGAGGAGTTAATTGGCATAATTTAGAAGTTGAGGGTTAAAAGTGTAAGTTCCGGACTCAGTTTTTAATTATTTATGAAAACAAGGGCTCCGTGGTAATTATTTGGATTTAATTTAAAAGGAAATGAGGTGGAAGAGCTGATTATATCAGAATTAAGATATTAGGGGCGGTTTGGTAAATTTTATACCTAAGATGTGAAGGATTTTAATGCTAAGGGTTTAAATGGTAATTATCGGATTTAATTTGAAGAAGATTTCCAAAGCCAGGGTAGAAAGGGTAAATATTGAATTACATTTGAAACAAAAATGGAAGGGAGGGACTATTGTTGCCGTTATTGGAAACTTTTAATTTGAGGATTCAGGAGGATTGCTGAAGAAAGTATTGTTGGATAAGGTGTCTAAGTCCATAACTATTTCTGGTATGTACTTGACCCGACCCGGCATGGTCCATTTGGGCTGCATGGCACCATGCAATTGGATAGACTAAATGAGAGAAATAAAACTTGTGGATTATTAATATATTATAAGTTCTAATATATTAATAATATTATTTAATTAGTTTGACCAAGAATTAATTTAGAATTAATTAAGTGATCAAAAGATAACTAATTAAATATATGGGTTGATTATGTAAATCATCCATAACTTGTATAGTGGGCTAAGAGGCTCCATGGATTAACAAGTTGGGTTCCACCCATAGGATGCTCCATGGATGCTCCATGGGAGTTACAAACCCATGGGTCATGGAAATGAATAGTCATGACACATTAGGGTTCACATGGTGTAACCATAGATGTGTCAACACTATATAAGGAACCCATTCTCCACCAAAATCGGCTACACATATGAACAATTGAGGGCTAGGCCAATTATTGCAAGTGTAAGATTCTTTCAAAGTCTACTCCTTTGCATTTGGTGTTGTGTGAAGCATTTGAGGCATCACACTTGGGGTGCTAGGCTCACAAGGTTTCAAGGATCATAAGCAACAACAAAGTAAGTTATTCTATCTTCCATTCAAGTTAAAAATTGTTCCCCATGTATGCTAGATAGGAATATAACCTTGGAATTCAACTTCGCATGATAATTAGACAAACATAGATCCAAGGTTATTAAGGTTGCATGTACACTTAGGAAGTGTTAGAATACTCAAAACCCATCAGTGGTATCAGAGCCTAGGCTTGTTTGTTTGTTATTTGTGCAAAATTGTTTAAAAAAAAGTCGATTTTATGTTGTCTGCCTGCTGAACTCGCCGAGTCCATGGGGGGACTCATCGAGTTCATGTGTAAATTCATCCTACTCGCCGAGTAGGTTCGTGCACTCGACAAGTAGGAGCCTCAGAATGCAGATTTTCGACTTTTGTTGCTGGAAATGGACTAGAAACATTACCCTAAACTGTTTTGGTACTGGATAACTTGTTTTAGATGGTGTAATGTTTATGCTAGTCCATTTTCAATGACAATTATCAAAATTACAAGTTTTTTAAGTGTAATTTTTTATTCTTGAAAGTGTTCATGTTCATGTTCTTGAACTAATGAAGATTAGATGATCATAGGAATTGCTTGTAACCTTCATGGTAGTTTAATTCATGATCATAATGTGTTTTAATGGAGTCCATAACTTGTCCTCAAGTCATGGAAAATCAAAAGTCACACTTTTATTAAAGCCATTAAAAGAACACTAGAGTTATAAAAATGAAGAGTCTTCATTTTTATTACTCAATTAACTCATAAGTTATAAGAAATGAAAAGTTTTGGAAGTTTACAAAACTTGCCTTCAAGTTTTGGAACAAGTAAAGTCTTGATTAAAACTTTAGTTCCAAGCCTTAGAATTTTAAAAGTTAAAATTAAACCCTTATACTTTATAATATTATAAGTTAATAATGTGTATGTATATATATATATATATATATATATATATATATATATATATATATGTGTGTGTGTGTGTGTGGGTGTGTGTGTGTGTGTGTGTATAAAATCAAGTCGTTTTACCGCTTGTACGCCTCATTCACGAAGCCGGTATATAAGAGGGATATAAGGTTGTTGCCTATAAAATGGCAACTTAATGGGTGTCCACTCTCACCCACCGCTTCCTTGATCGGTGGAGGGTCGTTAGCCGAACGGGTAAGACAAGGACTTATAAATTCTCATTAAAAGTATGATGAATATTATAAAGTAACTAAATGCTTTTATTAAATTCCCAATCTTAGTTACTTTAGGAAAAATGTGAATAAGGTGCTAATCCATGAAATTACACTTTACACTTTGTTTAAGTCGTTGGTGGAGCGTGTGTGGTTAACCGGCACACTAACTTCGACTTAACAAGGTAGGTAAAGGGTGACTTAAGGTTTATCATAGTATCGGTGGAGCGTGGGTGGTTTACCGGCACATGATATAGTGATAAAATTTAAGGGTACCAAGTGATTTTGCATGGTTACTTCACACCTCGTTTTGTGATCCTCGGTATCCCAGTCACAAAACTTGGAGGGCACACTCGAGATTGAAACATGCCTTTGAAAAGTTCATTAAATCTCAAAAGAATCTAGGAATTTCTAAGAACCAATCAAAAACCTAATATTTAATATTTCGGTTTTCGTGGTGGAAATTGGTGAATTGCCATTCACTTACCTTTCAAATATGTTATAGCTTGGATTACGGCATACCTCTTCCAAGTTATAATATATTGTGATTGGATCCTAGCCTTAATATTACATTTGGGTGTTTTATTAAGGACTCTCTTAATATCTAAACTAATCTTGTCCTCTTCCTTCAGATGTCTTCAAACAATGCTGCTTATGGCTCTAATCCTAATGGCTCTTTTACCCTTATGAACTTGTGTGGGAAAGTCACTTTTGATGGATCCAACTTCAATTAATGGATCAGAAACATCAGGATGATTACCCGCTACGAGGACTGCTTGATGCCATTTTATGCATCTTATAGGGTAGTTTTCATTATCATTTTAGCATCATATTTTGTTCATTTTCATGTCATTTAGATAAATAATGTTCAGCTCATGTATTTCGTTAGGATTCCCATACTGCTCATGTTTTATGTTGATTTCAGATAGTTCGAGTGGAGCAGTGCTTTGGGAGCAGTTTAATGCGTGTTTGGAGCTTAAAATGGAGCTTGAAACTTATGGAGTATGTTGAGGAATGCTTGGAAGATGCTTTGGTCAGGAAACATTCAATTGAATTGATCACACGAAGATATAATATACAATATCAAAGTTAAAGGATGTTGCTGGCAGCTTTGGCCCCCTGTTAGTGTTTTGACCATATCTCGAGAACCGTAACTCCGATTGATGCGATTCAAAATGATCTGAAAAGTAGACAAAATTTCGGACGTCATAGGCATAACCTGTGATCCCAGGTTGTCTCCTTGCGAACGCAGGTGACATTTTTGTGATCGCAAGTTTGGTTGTAGGTTGCCTTCGAGGTTCTTTTGTGCCCAAAATTCATCCGGAAGTGAAAACTCAAAACCTGCGATCGCAGGTTGTCTAGTTGCGATCGCAGGTTGGCCAAAACGTGTCAAAATAGCATCCTACTTCATTAAAAAGGCCCAAGACGTGTTTACTTCAAAACCTGCGATCGCAGGTTTAGTACATGCGATCGCAGGTGCGCCGTTTTTGCTGTTGGACGTATAAAAAGACCCTGATAGCCTTCCAGTAACCTAAGTTGACGATTCCAGAGGTATCAGATGACGAAAATACGATTTTGGAGGCGTTTCTTCTCTAATTTCATTAATTTCTGAAGATCTGAAGACTGTGGATCATCTCCTTCAAGTAGATTAGTAAGATTAGTTGTTTGATGTATCTTTTTATCTGTTTTGATCATATTTTAGCCATGTTTGGCTAAACCCTAGTTTTCAATTCTGCAAAGACAAGTACTTTTCATGTGATTAATCATTAGATCTGGTTTTTGATTTGTGGTTCTATCATGATTATTCAGTTTTGTTCTTAATGAATGTTTGATTTTGATTCTTGTTAGTTTGATCACCTAGCTAGGGTTTTATCATTCCAGTTAACCAGTTAATAGAATCCGTAATTGTTCTTGTCAACTGGTAAAAGTAACAAGTATCAGATTGGTTCCGTTTTCAGATTTAACTCTGGTATAAACTGTAGAAATCATATCTTTACGCTTCTGAGCCTGTGAGAAGTATTGGATATTTCTGGGAATTTTACATAGATTATAATGCAACTTTTTTGATTTAATTAAGAGCTTATTTAATTGAACAGTAAAAAGTTAGGGTTAATTAAAGAGCTTGTTTTGGTTAACTAAATAAGGTAAAATTGGAATTACTAGAGTTTGTTAGTTTTTCTCAGTACTAGCTTAGATAGAACGCATCTCAAATAACCAAGTCAATGTTGATTGCGTGATTAGGAAAGTCGCAGCAGAGCTGAAATCATTTTTATTATTGATTTTAGTTTAATTTAATATTACTGCAATTCTAGTTTTTAGTTTAATTCAAAACCCCCTTTCTATATTATTTGTTTCTTGACTAGACTGTGCCTGATGCAAAAAGGCATTGATCATTAGGATGTGTCCCAGCTTCCCTGTGCTATATTTTTAGTGCAAGTAGCAGCGATAATTTATTTGCATAATACGCGTGCGACAGCGTGTTAACAAGGACAAAGAATATGTCCTTGATTAGGAGCTTAAGGAGATTGATGAGACCACTACAACTTCCCAGGAGATCGCTGACTTCCAGGCACATGAAAGTAATGCTACCAAAGTGGCATGCATCATGTTGGCCACCATGACATCTGAACTCCAAAAGTCCTATGAGGACTTCTACCCTTTTGAAATGCACCAAGATCTGATGGAAAGATACCATCAAAGTGCACGACAAGAGATGTATGAAATCATCTGCTCCATGATAACAACCATGATGAAGGACGGAGAGTCTGTCACGAGCCACATGCAGAAAATGAAAAGGTATGTGGATCGGTTGCTGAAGCTAAATGTGAACTTCCCTGAGGAGCTTGCAATAGATATCATTTTGCATTCCTTACCATCGTGTTATGATCAATTCCGCATGACATATCACATGAATAAGGAAGAGGTCACACTCAACAAACTTCAGGGACTTATCAAGACCGCAGAATCAGGTCTTAAGGGGAAGTCGGTTGTTAACACTCCTACTCCAAACTCCGCCCTGGTTTTGGCAATCGGGAAAAGTCGAGGGAAGAAGAGGAAGAGCTCTTAGAAGGGTACCAAGGCTAGGACCCTTGATGGCTCTTCTTCAAGTGGAACCAAGAAAGGTTTCGTCACTCCTTCTTCTGACCCAAAAGAGGCTAAATGCTTCTATTGCCATGAAAAGTCACATTGGAATCGGAACTACCCAAAGTACCAACAAGATGTGAAGGATTGGAAAGTTAAACCCAACCATGCACGTATTTACACTATCTTATCTAATAACTCACCCCATTCTAACTCTTGGGTCCTTGATACCGGTTGTGGTATTCATATCTGTTCTGATTTGCAGGGACTAAAAAGAAGTGAGAATATGGAGCAAGGAAGAATAAACTTAATCATGGGGAATAAGAAAGCTCTACCTGTCACCAAGATTGAAGTTTATACTTTATTGCTAAGTAGTGGGTTTAGTTTAGATTTTAATAAATGTTGTTATTTGCCAGAAATGGCAAGAAACATTATTTCCTTTCATGCATTGTATAAACAAGGTTTTACCTTTTCATTTGATAATGAAGTTGGCTCGATTAATGCTTTCTTTATTAATGTTCTTTATTTTAAAGCATTACCTTGTGGTGGTGTGTATGAAACTATATCTGTGGTTGATAACTTAGGAAACAATGTTTTGTGTATTGATTCTGTTAATGATAATAACTTGGATAAAGTATCATTATGGCATTGTCGTCTTGGACATATAAGCAAGAAACATATAGGCCAACTCCAAAAGGATGGAGTCTTGGAGTCATTTGACCTAAAGTCATATGATAGTTGCGAATCATGCTTATTTGGAAAAATGAAAAAGTCACCCTTCATAGGTTCTTGTGAGAGGGGTGAAGGTTTGTTAGATCTTGTACACACGGATGTGTGTGGACCCTTCAAACATGCCATAAGGGATGCTAATTGTTATTATTTAACTATAACTGATGATTACAGTAGATATGGATATGTCTACTTAATCAAGCATAAGTCAGATACTTTTGAAAGGTTTAAAGATTTTAAACAGGAAGTCAAGAATCAATTGGGCAGGAACATTAAGATGCTTCGATCAAATCGAGGTGGTGAGTATCTTAGTTCAGAGTTCCTCGACTATTTTAGGGAATGTGCGATTGTCTCACAATTAACACCTCCCAGGACACCACAATTGAATGGTGTAGCTGAGAGGCGTAATCAAACCTTGTTGGACATGGTTCGTTCCATGATGAGTCGTGCTTCGCTACCAATCTCATTTTGGGGGTATGCCTTAGAGACTGCCGCCCATATCCTTAATCTGGTCCTTACAAAGAAAGTTGCCAAAACTCCTTATGAGATGTGGACTGGTAAAGTACCCAAACTAGAACACATCAAGATTTAGGGTTGCAAGGCTTTCGTGAGACGCGAGACTCATGATAAGCTCGAACCTCGAAGCGAGAGGTGTATTTTCATCGGCTACCCACAACAATCCTTTGGTTACCTCTTCTACAGACCTAGTGAAAATGTGGTCTTTGTAGCTAGGAGGGCGTTCTTTCGAGAGAGAGAGAGAGAGTTTATAAGCCAAGGAAAACAGTGGGAGGCAAGTTGACCTTGAAGAAATTCAAGAGTCAAGCGGTGAAGGAACTTCAAACCCTAGCACTCAACTTGAGGAGGAAACTCCTGTTGAGCCAATTGCAATTCTGTACCTCTGAGGCGTTCCACAAGGGTTAGGAATGCACCTGAGCATTACTATGGATTCCATATTACTGTAGAAGGTGATACACTTATCAGTGATCAGACATTGAGAGGTCTGGATGAACCTAACAGTTACGTAGAAGACATGGCAGGCCTTGAGTCAGCCAAGTGGAAAGAGGCAATGGACAGCAAGATACAGTCTATGTATGACAATCAAATTTGGAACTTGGTTGAGAATGCACCAGGTCGTAAGACTGTACGGTGCAAATGGATCTTCAAGAAGAAGACCGACATGGATGGTAAGGTACACACTTATAAGGCACGACTGGTTGCAAAGGGTTTCTCACAAACTCCGGGAGTTGATTATGATGAGACCTTTTCTCCAGTGGCTAAGATTAAGCCTATTAGGGTTCTGTTAGCCATAGCCGCATTTCATGACTATGAAATATGGCAAATGGATGTCAAACACGCTTTCCTTAATGGAAAGTTGGCTGAGGATGTTTATATGAGTCAACTAGAGGGTTTTGTCAACACAGAGTACCCTAATAGAGTGTGTAAGCTTGAGAAATCCATTTATCGGTTAAAGCAAGAACCTCGCACATGGAATCTTTGCTTTGATGAGAAAGTCAAGGAATTTGGCTTTTCTAGGAGTGAAGATGAGTCTTGTGTATATGTCAAGGCTAGTGGGAGTATAGTTAGCTTTTTCGTATTGTATGTGGATGACATACTACTCATAGGAAATGATATCCCAACTCTGCAGGAAGTTAATTCCTGGGTTGGGAAGTGTTTCTCTATGAAGGACATTGGAGAAGCTACCTATATTCTAGGGATAAGGATCTTGAGAGACCGGAGTAAAAGACTAATTGGACTTAGTCAGAGTACCTACTTGGATAAGGTGCTAAAGTGATTCAGCATGCAGGACTCCAAGAAAGGAGAGTTACCCATCCAGAGTAATGCTAGATTGAGTAAGACACAAAGACCTAGTACTGAGGTTGAGATAGCAAAAATGAGTCGAATACCTTATGCTTCGGTTGTAGGATCGATCATGTATGCTATGACATGTACTCGACCTGATGTAGCCTTTTCCTTGAGCATGGTTAGCAGGTATCAAGGGAACCCTGGCAAGGCACACTGGACTGCGGTAAAGAATATCCTCAAGTACCTACGGAGGACTAAGGACTGGGTTCTTACCCTCGATGGGAGTGATAACATGAGAGTTGTAGGGTATAGTGATGCTAGCTTTCAGACTGATAGGGATAATTTCCGCTCTTAGTTAGGCTGGGTCTTTACCCTAAACGAAGGAGCAATTTCTTGGAAGAGTTCCAAGCAAGAGATAGTGGCTGATTCAACTTGCGAATCAAAGTATATAGCAGCTAGCGAGGCAGCAAAGGAGGCGATATGGCTGAACAAATTCATTGGAGACCTTGGAGTTGTACCAGCTATTAAGGATCCAATGGAAATTTTCTGTGATAGTGAAAGTGTTGTTGCCTTAGCCAAGGAACCAAGGGATCATGGGAGATCCAGACACATCGACAAAAAATACCATTTTATCAGACGTCGAATAGAAGAAGGACTCCTCGTGGCAAAGAGGGTATCATCGGATGAGAAACCAGCAGATCCCCTCATGAAAGGACTGACTTACGTTAAGTATCTCCAACATGCTCGGAGCATAGAGCTGAAGCATGATACTAGATTTAGTAGTTAGATAACCTTGAAATTTGTAAAGTGTAATTGACATTAGATGATGAATAAAAGGTGTTTTATTTATGAGTAAAGTGTTGTTATATCTTGTCGATCGTTTACTATATTTCTTTTGCATGTTTTGACTTCCAAAATAATTATGTTTGGTATATCATATTATTCGAACCTCCACAGTCGGTCATATGTCGGAAGTAGGTATGAATCAAGACTGTCATGATTGGTTGCAGAGGTCTAAGGTGTTGGACATGGCAACAACAATCATGAGTGCTCATAAGTTTTGAGCATTAGGCTCAACCTATGCTCACTGGAATCACTTCATGGAATTTATCTCGAGTGATCGGGAGATGGTAATATCATATAAGTTTTCAAACCTAGAGATATTATTTGTTACTTATGAGTTGGTTATGCATTGATTGTACGAAAACGCATTGGTAACTCGATGTTATAAAATGTGCTCTTGTGTATAATTCAATGAGTGGTAGAACAAACATATGAGTCAAAGTTTATATGTTCCTTCTTGGATTAGAAGCTGATATCTGGGCCCCTCGATGATTTTGTTTTGACCTATGTACCGGGCCCGGTCAGAACTAAGTTGATGTGTTCAATTAAGTTCTTTGTCAAACAAATCGGAAATCGGGAAATAAACTGCTGGACAATAAGTAAGACATTCTTCAACGTATATGTCCAGCTGATATCTAGAACAAAGGATTATGTGATCACCTATCTTAAATGGCTTATCATCGTCTTCTTAGTTCTGAGAAACCTTGAAAGAGCTACGATTTCCGATCGGTTCCTGAAGTCATACTTGTAGTTATAGTTATTAGACTTATCCAAGTGGGAGACTGTTGGATAAGGTGTCTAAGTCCATAACTATTTTTGGTATGTAATTGACCCGACCCGACATGGTCCATTTGGGTTGCATGGCACCATGCAATTGGATAGACTAAATGAGAGAAATAACACTTGTGGATTATTAATATATTATAAGTTCTAATATATTAATAATACTATTTAATTAGTTTGATCAAGAATTAATTAAGTGATCAAAAGATAAATAATTAAATATATGGGTTGATTATGTAAATCATCCATAACTTGTATAGTGGGCTAAGAGGCTCCATGGATTATCAATTTGGGTTCCACCTATAGGATGCTCCATGGATGCTCCATGGGAGTTACAAACCCATGGGTCATGGAAATGAAGAGTCACGACACATTAGGGTTTACATGGTGTAACGCTAGATATGTCAACACTATATAAGGAACCCATTCTCCACCAAAATCTGCTACACATATGAACAAGTGAGGGCTAGGCTGATTATTGCAAGTGTAAGATTCTTTCAAATTCTACTCCTTTGCATTTGGTGTTGTGTGAAGCATTTGAGGCATCACACTTGGGGTGCTAGGCTCACAAGGTTTTAAGGATCATAAGCAACAACAAGGTAAGTTATTCTATCTTCCATTCAAGTTCAAAATTGTTCCCGATGTATGCTAGATAGGAATATAACCGTGGAATTCAACTTTGCATGATAATTAGACAAACATAGATCCAAGGTTATTAGGGTGGCATGTACACTTAGGAAGTGTTAGAATGCTCAAAACCCATCAAGTATGGATAGGTGTAAAAGGTAGTAGTGGGCCCGTACTACTGAAAGCACAGGATCCATACTCGAATCGGTGAGAGTTTTGGAGAATTTGAGAAGCTTTAGGGAAGAGTTTGTGACCTAGTTTGGGGACAGAGTATGTTCCAGTTGTTGCAACTTAGCCATTGGTAAGTGGCTAAGTGAGAGTGGTAGGGTGTCAGACCCTGAAGGATATGATTTCCAAGAGGTTGCATATGCGAGATCGATTTGGAGCACTTTGAGAAGAGAGGTTTGTGCTAAGTGTGTATAGTAGAGGGCCTGGGAAGAGACCCGTCACCTACAATCATCGAGTGAAAGGCCAACAGGGATGGAGTCAGTGCAACATGTACAAGAAAGTGCACAAGGGAGTTCGTCAGTCCAAGGGTTTAGGCCGCTACAGGTGTGTCAAGGTTGATCATGTCAGCTGAAGGTGATAAGTATTCCTCCAGATGTTGTGAGTATGCCATCTTCTTCTGATATTAGATGGATGTTGGGAATACGTATCATTTTAGAATTATGAGCGAGTTAGGATAAGTTAGATCTCAGGTCAGTTTTCTGTTAGTGTCTAGGTTATCAAGGATCATATATGCCATCCTGCATGCCGATAAGTCCTTCATGGGCCGGCAGTGGGATGTATCTTGCGCAGTGGGATCTGCGTGTACCGTTATCATTTCAGATCTTTGTTAGCATCCATGCAGGAGTATTCTTTAGAGGATACTCGTTCAGGGTTAGAGCGACAATTCTCCAGTGAAGTCAGCGTTCAGGGGTTCTATCATTGTTCATGTGTGGTCGACAATTGTCTATGGATGAACGTTTGAGTTCAAGGCAATACCATTGCTAGGACAGAACTAGTAACATGAAGAGGGTAATGTCAGTTGCAGGTGTTTAATGTATAATTGGTTGGTCATCAGATGTTCAAGAGAATGGTATTTTCTCATAAGAGATGGATTGAGGTGTCAGACTGGACCAGATTTCAAGAGTACTCATCAAGATTTCTGAGGATGGCCGATCTTAATGTTTATCTGGTGATTAATCGCTAGCATTGGTAAGCACAGGTTATCATTAGCGGGATACTAGAAAGCGAGAAGGATTGGGAATCCTTCAAGTCTTGCGTACAATGAAGACTTAGTCGAATCGAAGTGGGGGAGAGACTTTTTGTAAAGTTCTCCATATGTGAGTTTGGTTACGCGAGGTGCAATCTCTTGGGTACCTTGTCAACCAGAAGGGTATTCTGGTCGATCCGGCCAAGATAAAGGCTGTGATGCAGTGGGAGATTCCAAGGTCTCCAGTTGAGATTCAGAGTTTCTTGGTTCTAGAAGGTTATTACCAGAGATTTATACAGGACTTCTTCAAGATTGCAGTTCCTTTGACCCGACTGACCAAGAAGTCGGTGGCCTTTCGTTGCGGGCCTGAGCAACAGACAACCTTTGAGACTCTCAGACAGCAGGTTTCGGGAACCAGGGTAGAGCTCCAGCTAGGATTCAAGGTCAGTCGTGCGTTAGGTCGAGTGCATGTTCGACCCAGTATGGAAAGTGTTGAAAGACTGCGGGGGTAGCCATAGAATTCACTAACAGCCATATAGTATTAGAATGTTGTAAGTCTGCGGGTGTAGCCGTAGCATTCACTAACGGTCAGGTAGTATGGAATGTGTTGTAAGACTGCGGGGTAGTCGTAGCTTTCACTAGCGATCAGGTGGTATGGAAACTGTTGTAAGACTATGGGGGTAGTCGTAGCATTCGCTAGCGATCAGGTAGTATGGAAAGTGTTGTAAAACTCTGGGGGTAGCCATAGTATTCACTAGCAACAGATAGTGTTGGAAGTGTTGTAAGTCTACAAGTGTAGCCATAGCATTAACCAGGTTGGCAGATAGCGTGAGAAGTGTTATAAGTCTGCGAGTGTATCCGTAGCATTCACAAGGTTAGCAGATAGTGCTAGAGTGATGTAAGTCTGTGGGTGTAGCCACAACATTCACTAGGTGGGTAGATAGTATGAGCGCGTTGTGAGGACGTGAAAGGAACAGTAGTACCCACCAGTTTGAGTGTAGCCGTGAGGATGTGGAAATCCACATATTGGTTTATAGATTTACCCAGAGGGATTAGATCTGTGTAAGCCAGTGATAAGACTTTAGGAACGTCACTACAGTTATGAGATTAGCGAAGAAATAAACTACATATGGTCGTGTGAGATAAGACTACCATTGGTTAGGTAGCAATCACTTTTAGTCTTGGATTTGATGATGACAGGATTTGACGCATGGACCCGATCGGTTAGCTCAGGAGGTTGTTAGAGCCACAGTGGCATGATAACTAGTGGCAACTAGTCCGGAGAAGGATTTCGTTTAGAAGTCGTGTGAGGCGACTAAGTGGGAGTCCTTTGGCTCTGCAACCGGGTCGGAACTCGACAATTCAGATGATTAGCGAGTGAATTGAGACCTGGATTTCTTGGAAGCTTTTCGAAGCAACCATGTGGCAACATACTCCTTCAGGCAGTTCAGTGTTCGGGCAGATTCAACGTTTGGAAAGTGT
Source organism: Lactuca serriola (assembly GCF_051521515.1). Taxonomy (NCBI): domain Eukaryota; kingdom Viridiplantae; phylum Streptophyta; class Magnoliopsida; order Asterales; family Asteraceae; genus Lactuca; species Lactuca serriola. Next base: position 111,754,270 of record NC_136409.1, on the reverse strand, counting down.
TAATATTTGTGTTTTAGGTTGCAAGTTCGGACGGAATAACAGATTGCTTGGGTTATGCTAACGACTTGTAGGGATGATTGGGTGTGTGACTTCAGTTTTCTAGTAAGAGCCTTAGGCTATTAGAAATCGAGTAGTCAGGTGAGGAATAAGCGGACTGGTTTCAACGATAATGATTCAGTATGAGTGGTCTGTCCAGGAATCAGACCATCTCAAGACAGCATATTCGGACCGAGTAGATGTTATCTTAATTCAAGGAATTCGTTCATCTGCGGATTTAGGGCTTTATGAGGATTGGTCATGGCTACCCTTAGAAGCCTAAGGTGTACCCATGATGGTGACCATTTTACTAGAGTGGGTGGGCGTGTAAGGAATGGAAAGGAATGATTACGAGAGAAAATCTAATTTAAGTTGTGGAGAGTTGTAACACCCTATTTATTTAGTTAGTAAATAAATAAATTAACGAATGTATAGTAACCCTAAAATCAATAATTATATAGTAAGATGTTGGTTTCGAGGAGTTAATTGGCATAATTTAGAAGTTGAGGGTTTAAAGTGTAAGTTCCAGACTCAGTTTATAATTATCTATGAAGACAGGGGCTCCGTGTAACGCCGCGTTCTTGAAATATCTAATTTTGGGTTCCCGAGAGCATGAGTAAGGGCATTTCGGTACTCGATGTGGATATAGAGTTTGGCAAGAACGGCTTATGATGGAGGAGATGTTGGAAATTATATATATTGGCAGCAATGGTCCCTAAGGGGGGGGGGAATTAGCAAAGGGGTCCCATGCATGCGTGCATGTGTTTGGCTAGGTACGCCCAACATAAGCTGGATGTACGCCTAGCGTAGTGGAGGAAAGGAACGCGAAAGTATCTCAACGTACGCCTAGCGTACTGGATGTACGCTCAGCGTACGTCTATCATCTAGAAACCTTAAATTTAGGGTCAGCCACTATATAAGGAACATAATGGTTCTTACCCTAGCCTCCATAAGCACTCTCTTAACCTCAAAAACCCTAGATAGCCGTCCCACCTCCATTGTTGGGTGTGTTTGGCCTTGGAAAGCTTGTTTTGGCAAAAGAGAGTCTAGAAGAAGAAAGAGGAAGTTGTCAAAGAAGGAGTTGAGTGGCTGGAGCTTGTAGATCTGGAAAGACATCATATTTTGAGGCTCTTTTGAGGTAAAAAATCTCTATCTTGACAATCATATTGTGTAGATCTATGTGTTGTGAAGTTTTGACATCATTCTTGTCCCAAAAACCCTCATCTTGATGCATTGTAATAGCTCGGATTTCCAGGTATTATTTATTCTTATAATTTTTGGTGTTTTGTGAGGGGACTCGGTGAGTTAGAGCTCAAACTCGCCGAGTATGATCGCAGTTTTGGCCCGGGTTCGCGTCTGGACTCGGTGAGTCCAAAAGGTGGACTCGGCGAGTCCACACAGTTTAATGAAACACTAATTTTCGGGGTATGAGACCTATTTAAGGGGGCTTATGGCCGTCATTTGCGGCCACCAACCCCAGAGAGAACCCTAAAGAGTCCTTGAGCATTTTGTGAGAGAGAGGAGGAGGATCATTGGCTAATTGTGGGTGTTTTGCTCACAGAAGAGGATCAAGGCAAGAGGAGACCAAAGGAGGTGCTAATCCGGTGATTTCTGAGCTCAGAGACTTCATTTGAGGTAACCATTCGTTCCTATCTCAGTCCTTGGTGTAAATCTTAGAGTTAGGGTTTCTTTGTGGAAAGATCCATGGAGTAATTGGCCTTTTCTAGTGTTGGTACTTTAGATCTGGACCCAAAGAGGTCCAAAGACCCTTTTCCCTCGAGCTTTATGGGTGTTAATGGAGGCCATGAGCCTAGAATGGCATTCTAGAGACCACATCATCAAATAAGGCCTTTGGACCTTTGCATGAGCACCAAGATTGTAACTTTACGTGATGTATGTGCTTGGAAGGACTGGATCTATGGGTTATTGGAACGGATCTGACCTCAGGAGTGAGTTTGAGTTCATGCAAGGCATAGACTCGCCGAGTCCGAAGAACAGACTCGGCGAGTAGCATGAAGATTGTCCATAACCACTCTGCAAGTGGTCTTGCCGAGTTAAGGGTTGACTCAGTGAGTCAGGGAGAGTCAGAGAGGGTTCACGAGTGGACTGAGTCAAGCTGGAACTCGCCGAGTTGTTCTTGAGACTCGGCGAGTTGAGTCGTGGTGGCTCTGCGATTCATGCCAGGTGGAACTTTTCGAGTCAGGGAAGTACTCGATGTGTCAAGAGAGGATCCTAGGGAGTCAGTGAGCACATATAGACTCACCGAGTCGTTCTAATGCACTCGCCGAGTCCGGTCAAAGTTGACTATTGACCAGCGTTGATCAGTGTTGACTTGATGGGGGAAGTCAACCTTAGTTGTGAAAGTGTTAATTGGAGCTATATATATTGTGTTATAGGAGGATTATAGCTTGAGGGATCGAGCGCGAGTGATTTCCGGGATTTTGCGAGTTAGCGAGATACACGAGGTGAGTCTTCTCACTATACTTTACCTTGAGTAGGTAACCAGAGTTATGTGATACAATGTTTGTATGCTATATATGTGTTATGTGTTGCACTGCATTATTCTACGTGATTTATGTTGTGCATGTTTACAGAGTTAGAACCTGAGGGTTCACAGAGTTTGGGTGCATGGACCCACAGAGTTATAGCCTCGAGTGGCTAATATGTGTTATATGTGGTATTATGGGGAACTCACTAAGCTTTGTGCTTACAGTGTTTGGTGTTATTTGTTTCAGGTACTAGTGACGACCGTGGGAAGGCGCCGGCTTGATCAGTACACACGCATGAGATTTTATGATTATCTGATCTTGGGATTTTTGTACAACTTGGATTAAATTTTAAACATGGGTGTTTTTATGAATATTAAGGGAATTATGTTTTATAAAATTTGAAAATTTTGTTTTGAAATTTACGGTGTTACAAGTTGGTATCAGAGCCTTGGTTTGAGGGATTCGGGTACACCTTCGGGGGTATTTGAACTCAAACTGGGGATTTGGAAAATATTTTCAAAAGAGAACCAAATTTTATAAAAGAAGTAAAAGATTTTTTTAGAGAAACTCAGAGCAGAAACGTGTGTACGATCAGTCAGCGCCCAAACAGTGATTTCCCAAAATACCCTTATATTATATGTTTATGATATTGATATGTTGTATTCTCTTGCTAGAGTAGGCTAGGTATTCCTATTAGGACTAGAGTGCCCTGATTTGTGATGCCTTAGCCTAGGGGAAAGTGAGCTGCTATGAGATGCTTGAGAGTGAATAGGTAGCAGCGAGGAGCTTATGAGAGATCTGTTAGAGAGTGATAGAGTACTTGGGAATTGGAGTCCGAAGAGGAAGATTTGGGGTGTATACTGAAACGGTGCGGACAGTAGTATTGGGCCCGTACTACTGAAAACACCGGAGCGGTGTACAATTCAGATAAGAACCTTCGGAATGCCAAGAATCAAGGAGGGAAGAGTTGTCGAGTGTGAGTATGCTCGAATGGATTCTAATTTATCGTATGTTGTATTTCAGAGGTTGATCATGGTGAGGACACGTCATATGCCAGAGAGCAGTGGGGCTAGTGATGAGGAGATCCGTCAGATCATCCACGAGGAGGTGGCTGCGGCCATCAGGGCAGAGATACCAAAGATGTTCGGGTCTTTTAAGACCACGCTGATTGAGACTTTCGACGAGCGTTATGCTGCTCTTTCTGAGGCTGATTTTGCGGCGGCCACCGCAGTTGTTGCTGCTGCGAGGCTGCAGGGTGATGATGCGTTGCTGTTCCGAGAGTTCAGCAACACAAAACCACCAGATTTTGATGGGACCCAGGACCCGGTGGCAGCTATGAGATGGATTTATGATATAGAGGGGTGTTTCCTCACTTGCTCATCCCCTGAGCATTTGAGAGTATGGTTCGCGTTGAACCAGCTTCGCTTGGGAGCGAAGGACTGGTGGAAGTTTGTGACGACGCACTTTACGCCTGCTAAGCTTGCGGCAGTGACCTGGGAGAGGTTCACTGCCATGTGCCGAGACGAGTACGTTCCCCAGGTGGAGAGGGAGCGTTTGGCCCAGGAGTTTCTAACCCTCAAACAGGGTACTGAGTCTGTTACAGTGATTACCAGGATGTTCCATGAGAGGGCAATGTTCTGCCCTGAGCACGTGTCTACGGAGCAGGCATGTATGAGCCGATATCTGAGTATCTTGAGGCGAGACATTAGGGAGTTCATGGCGAACTCCTCGTACCGGACATTTGCCGAGCTTCAGGCAAATGCCCGGAAGAGGGAGATTGAGCTAGAGACTCAGGCTATGGAGGAGGCTGAGTCTCAGGGGAGGGATCGGCGACCGACACAGTCCCAGCAGGCAGCCCAGCGGGCCAAGCCCGCTGATCCCAAATCTAGGAGCCAGAAGGGCCGCCCTTGTGGAAAGTGCGGCAAGGGTCATGATGGAGTTTGTAGAGCTGGGTCTTGCTACAAGTGTGGCAAGGAGGGGCATATGGCCAAGGACTGCCCCAAGGGGTTTGCAGTGTGTTTTCACTACAATCAGACCAGACACCGGAAGGTGGAGTGTCCGCAGTTGCGGGGATCAGCTCAGGGAGCACCTCAGGGATCTGCCCCTGCCGCCATCAGAGCTACCGAGGTTCGGCTAGTGAAGGCCAAGGCACCGAGGGCACGAGGGAGAGCCTTCCAGTTGACCGCAGAGGAGGTCCGCGCAGCGCCCGATGTCGTGGCTGGTATGTATTCTTTCATGTATTTATTTTGATGTTGAGATATTATGCTTATATTATGTTATGCGTAGGTACTTTTCTTGTGAATTCTGTACCTTCCTTGGTGTTATTTGACTCGGGTGCGAGTCGGTCTTTTGTATCTTTGGCTTTTAGTCAGCATATCAGTGTTAGTCGCGAGGCGCTGAGTCGGCCTCTGAGAGTTTCCATAGCTGACGAGAGGGTGATACATGCCACGGAGGTGATCCGTGGGTGCGTATTCGAGATTTTCGGTGTTGAGTTCCTGATTGATTTGGTTCCTATTGCGATGGGTGATGTCTGTGTCATTGTGGGCATAGACTGGTTGAGCAGGTTCAGTGCGGTTATTGACTGTGAGCGACAACTGGTGACCATACGAGACCCTAGTGGGGGAGTTCTTACGGTGTACGGCGAGGGTACCCATTCTGGATCAGCGTTTTGTTCGGCCACTAGGGTGAGGCAGTGTCTACAGCAGGGCTGTAAGGGTTTTGTGGCGTACGTGTCAGATACGCGGGTTGATTCCGAGAGGCCGAGGTCAGTGGAGGAGGTTCCGATAGTGCGTGAGTTCCCGGATGTCTTTCTAGAGGAGTTGTCGGGTGTGCCTCCCGTGAGGCAAGTAGAGTTCATTATTGATTCGGTTCCGGGGGCCACACCTATCGCCAAGGTGCCTTATCGTCTTGCACCTCCAGAGATGCAAGAGTTATCCTCGCAGCTTCAGGAGCTGCTGGGGAAAGGATTTATTCGGCCGAGCAGCTCGCCGTGGGGAGCGCCTATCCTGTCTATCAAGAAGAAGGATGGTTCACATCGGATGTGCATTGATTACCGGGAGTTGAACAAGTTGACGGTCAAGAACCGTTACCCGTTGCCGAGGATCGACGATTTGTTCGATCAGTTGAAGGGAGCATCTTGGTTCTCCAAGAACAATTTGAGGTCTGGATATCATCAGGTGAGGGTGCGAGATGAGGACATCCAGAAGACTGCGTTCAGGACGCGTTATGGGCATTATGAGTTTGTGGTGATGCCCTTTGGGCTCACCAATGCCCCGACAGTGTTCATGGATCTCATGAATCGGGTGTCTAGGCCGATGTTGGATCGGTCAGTGATTGTATTCATCGACGACATCTTGGTATATTCGAGATCTAGAGAGCAGCATGAGGAGCATTTGAGGGAGATCCTCGGAGTTTTGAGATCGGAGAGGCTTTATGCCAAATTCTCCAAGTGTGATTTCTGGTTGCGAGAGGTCCAGTTCCTGGGACATATCGTTAACCAGGAAGGGATATTCGTCGACCCGACCAAAGTTGAGGCGGTGATGAGTTGGGAGGTGCCAAGGTCACCCTCCGAGATCAAGAGTTTTCTAGGGTTGGCCGGTTATTATCGGAGATTTATCAAGGATTTCTCTAAGATTGCAGTGCCACTCACCAGGTTGACCCGGAAGGGTGTCGCTTTTTCATGGGGCCCCGAGCAGCAGGCCTCCTTTGAAATGCTTCGCCAAAGGTTATGCGAGGCCCCGGTGTTAGCCCTCCCAGAGGGAATGGAGGACTTTGTGGTATACTGTGATGCATCGATCTTGGGGTTGGGAGCGGTGCTGATGCAGAGGGGGCATGTGATAGCATATGCATCGAGGCAGCTGAAGCCTCATGAGACGAGATATCCCACTCATGATCTAGAGTTGGGAGCAGTGGTGTTCGCTCTCAAGATTTGGCGTCACTACCTGTATGGGGTTCGGTGTACGATATACACGGACCATAAGAGTTTGAAGTATTTGATGGATCAGCCCAACCTAAATATGCATCAGAGAAGGTGGTTGGATGTGGTCAAGGATTATGATTGTGAGATCCTGTACCACCCGGGCAAAGGCTAATGTGGTAGCCAATGCACTGAGCCGCAGGGCAGAGAGCACCCCGCTGCGGGATGTATGTTTGAGATTGACCGTGATAGCTCCAGTGTTGGACGCCATTCGTGGGGCACAGGCCGAGGCTGTGCAACCCGAGATGCAGAAGAAAGAGCGAGTTGTTGGATTGATCTCAGAGTTCATTACCGATGGTCGGGGGCTTATGACATTCCAAGGGCATATCTGGGTGCCGTTTGTGGGAGGAACGCGTACCATTTTGATGGAAGAGTCTCATCGGTCGAAATTATTGATCCATCCTGGGGCCACTAAGATGTATTTGGATCTGAGGAAAGAGTATTGGTGGCCCTGTATGAAGAGGGACGTTGCGTGGTTTGTTGAGAGGTGCTTGACCTGTCGTAGGGTTTAGGCCGAGCACCAGAGGCCGCATGGTAAGTTGCAGCCGTTGGAGGTTTCCGAATGGAAGTGGGAACATATCACCATGGATTTTATCACTAAATTGCCAAGTACTGCTAGGGGAGTTGATGCGATTTGGGTGATTGTGGACAGGTTGACGAAGAGCGCTCACTTCCTTGCTATCAGTGAAAGTTCTTCCGCAGAGAAGTTAGCAGAGATGTACGTGAGGGAAGTGGTGTCGCGGCATGGGGTGCCGATCTCGATTGTCTCAGACCGGGATGTACGTTTCACTTCCAGATTCTGGAAGAAGTTTCATGAGGAGTTGGGTACTAGGCTGCATTTTAGTACTGCCTATCACCCCCAGACGGACGGGCAGAGTGAGTGGACGATTCAGACGCTCGAGGACATGCTTCGGGCATGTGTGTTGGATTTCTGGGGAAGTTGGGATACGTACTTGCCCTTGGCAGGGTTTTCCTACAACAACAGCCATCATTCGAGCATTGGTATGCCGCCCTTTGAGCTGTTGTATGGGAGGAGGTGCAGGACCCCCATTTGTTGGGGAGAGGTCGGTCAGCGCGTGATGGGCAGTACATAGATCGTGCTTCAGACGACAGATCAGATCCAGCAAGTCAGGCAGAGGTTGTCGACCGCTCAGAGTCGTCAGAAGAGTTATGCGGACAGGCGCCGGTCCGAGCTTGAGTTTCAGGTCGACGACTTTGTGCTTCTGAAGGCCTCTCCTTGGAAAGGAGTGATCCGATTCAGGAAGAGGGGCAAGTTGGGGCCCCGATTTACTGGTCCATTCTGAGTGATCGCGAGGCTAAGATGGGTAGCCTATTGTTCGGAGTTGCCGGCAGAGTTGGGACAGATTCACGACACTTTCCATGTGTCGCAGCTGCGGAAGTGTATAGCCGATGAGTCGGCAGTGGTTCCGTTGGAGGATATTCAGGTGGATGCGAGACTAAATTATGCCGAGAGACCAGTGGCAATCAGAGATCGGAAAATCAAGGTTCTGAGGAACAAGGAGGTACCCTTGGTTTTGGTTCAGTAGAAGCATCGGAAAGGGTCCGAGATGACCTGGGAGCCGGAGCGTGAGCAGCATCCGGAGTTATTTGCAGAGCGAGACATCGAGGGTGAAGTCTAGTTCCAGTGGGGGAGAATTGTAACAGCCCGAATTTCCAGGTATTATTTATTCTTATAATTTTTGGTGTTTTGTGAGGGGACTCGGCGAGTTGGAGCTCAAACTCGCCGAGTATGATCGCGGTTTTGGCCCGGGTTCGCGTCTGGACTCGGCGAGTCCACGCTGTTTAATGAAACCCTAATTTCCGGGGTATGAGACCTATTTAAGGGGGCTTATGGCCGTCATTTGCGGCAACAAACCCCAGAGAGAACCCTAAAGAGTCCTTGAGCGTTTTGTGAGAGATAGGAGGAGGATCTTTGGCTAATTGTGGGTGTTTTGCTCATAGAAGAGGATCAAGGCAAGAGGAGACCAAAGGAGGTGCTAATCCAGTGATTTCTGAGCTCAGAGACTTCATTTGAGGTAACCATTCGTTCCTATCTCAGTCCTTGGTGTAAATCTTAGAGTTAGGGTTTCTTTGTGGAAAGATCCATGGAGTAATTGGCCTTTTCTAGTGTTGGTACTTTAGATCTGGACCCAAAGAGGTCCAGAGACCCTTTTCCCTCGAGCTTTATGGGTGTTAATGGAGGCCATGAGCCTAGAATGGCATTCTAGAGACCACATCATAAAATAAGGCCTTTGGACCTTTGCATGAGCACCATGATTGTAACTTTACGTGATGTATGTGCTTGGAAGGACTGGATCTATGGGTTATTGGAACGAATCTGACCTCAAGAGAGAGTTTGAGTTCATGCATGGCATAGACTCACCGAGTCCGAAGAACAGACTCGGCGAGTAGCATGAAGATTGTCCATAACCACTCTGCGAGTGGTCTTGCCGAGTTAAGGGTTGACTCAGTGAGTCAGGGAGAGTCAGAGAGGGTTGACGAGTGGACCGAGTCAAGCTGGAACTCGCCGAGTTGTTCTTGAGACTTGGCGAGTTGAGTCGTGGTGGCTCCACGATTCATGCCAGGTGGAACTCGTCGAGTTAGGGAAGTACTCGACGTGTCAAGAGAGGATCCTAGGGAGTCAGTGAGCACGTATAGACTCGCCGAGTCGTTCTAATGCACTCGCTGAGTCCAGTCAAAGTTGACCGTTGACCAGCGTTGACCAGTGTTGACTTGATGGGGGAAGTCAACCTTAGTTGTGAAAGTGTTAATTGGAGCTATATATATTGTGTTATAGGAGGATTATAGCTTGAGGGATCGAGCGCGAGTGATTTTCGGGATTTTGCGAGTTAGCGAGATACACGAGGTGAGTCTTCTCACTATACTTTACCTTGAGTAGGTAACCAGAGTTATGTGATACAGTGTTTGTATGCTATATATGTGTTATGTGTTGCACTGCATTATTCTATGTGATTTATGTTGTGCATGTTTACAGAGTTAGAACCTGAGGGTTCACAGACTTTAGGTGCACGGACCCACAGTGTTTGGTGTTATTTGTTTCAGGTACTAGTGACGACCATGGGAAGGCGCTGGCTTGATCAGTACACACGCATTGGGTTTTATGATTATCTGATCTTGGGATTTTTGTATAACTTGGATTAAATTTTAAACATGGGTGTTTTTATGAATATTAAGGGAATTATGTTTTATAAAATTTGAAAAATTTGTTTTGAAATTTACGGTGTTACATGCATGTTTCGAGTTGGTTGAGATTAGCTGTCCTTTTAGACCTTAAGAGAGGTCTTGAGTAAGAAAAATGAGGTCCCAAGGGCTTTGGTTGTCTCACATGTGTTATAGATAGGTCTTAATGGATTAAGACCTTGGATTAAGAGCTTTATGGACGACCCAAGTAATAAAGTTTGAGACTTTATGAATCCTAGGCATATTTGGTCTATGGATCTGAAGTTTGGACATAAGAGCTAAAGCCATTAAGATCTTATCAGAAGTTATAGTTCAGCGGAGTTACGCCCATCGTAACTGGGAGTACGCCCAGCGTAGTGGGTCTGTGTCCCGATTCCAATTCGCGAGCATCGTTGTACGCCCAGTGTACCAAGGAGGGTACGCCCAGCGTACTCCCTCTGTTGGGTTTTCATTTGGGCCTTAAGAGATTGGGCTGTAATTGGGCTATTAGATCTTGGGCGGTGACTGGACATTATGGGTGGAGTATTGTGGACTCACTAATTATTATGGACCTTGGATCTAGGCCCATTTGGTGAGGTGGGCCCAATTTAGTAAATTGGGCCAATATTGGGCTTTGCTTCAGACTTTTGGTCTTTGGGCCATTAGTGGGCTTGAGAGCCTATCTAGTGATGGGCCTTTCATATTTTGATTGTGGGCCTTAGTCATGGACCGGATTGAGTTAAGGGTAAATTGGTCAATTTACCCTTGGAAGGATATTTTGTTTGGTCTAATGGTTATTTTGCTGCTTCGGATAGTTCGGGATTTTCGGTGAGGCGGTGATTCGGGAATCTGCTTCTTCAGTTCAGAGTTTCGGCAGTTGCGAGGTGAGTTATCCTCACTATATCAACAGGGTCTAAGGCACCAAGGCCGGCCCTTTATAGGATTATGATCCGGGTATCGTTGTTGTGTTATTGCTTTGCTATGTTTGCATCTTGGTAGTTAGGATGGTATTATGCTAGTGACCAGTTAGGTCGGTATCCTGATTAGGATGATGTTATGTTATGTGATCTGCTAGATCGGCTTGATTGAATGTGAATTGGTTGAGTGTTTATGTGCACATGGTTGTTGGATTGGGGTTGGGTTGAGGCGGGTCCTACTTTGTGCTATAGGCCAACATACCCAGGGTGGACCGGTTGTCCCGAAGGCCCAGCGAGCGGTCCAGATAGGATGTAGGCCCTAAGAGGGCGGACCAGACGTGCCGAGGCTCGGTGAGTGGACCAGGCTGACTGAAGGCCCAGTACGGGCGGACCAGTCATACTGTAGACTCAGAGAGTGGACCAGGTGGATTGAAGGCCCGGTGTGGTCGGACCAATCAAACTTTAGACTCGATGTATATGGCTAGACTCGGAGGGTGGACCAGGTGGCCTGAAGGCCGGTGCGGTGGACCAGTCACACAGTAGACCCGAAGTGCATGGCTGTTCTGTGTTCTGTTATGATATTGGATGTTGTGCGTGTATGGTATATGTGGTTGGTATTTTGGGGGTATCTCACTAAGCTTTCGGGCTTACAGTTGTGGTTTAATGTTTTTCAGGTTCTTTAGGAGACCGTGGCAAGGAAAAGGCATGATCGTACCGCTCCTCATGATTTTGTTTTATGATGTGATTCTGGGAAGACTCTGATGATAATTGTATTGAATACCATCACAATGATTATACATGAATCATAACATCATTCATCACCCTGCATTGAAATATTACAACTGATATTGTTCACATTTAGTACATTGTTTTAAACATTACAATTTCATAACATAAACCGTTCGATAAATAATCTAAGCAAAACACCATGACATAACTTGATACATATTCTTGGGCTTACCTGGTACCTAAGAATACAAGTTATTTTGGAAAACGTCAACATATGAAATGTTGGTGAGTTCATAAGTAATGTTATCGAAAAATGATTTTTGTTAAGTTTGAAAAACCCAGAAAATCCGATATTTTCTGAAAAGAGCATTTGTTTATAAAAAGTGTGAAGATCCGTAAATATGCTTGTCGATTTTGAAAACATGTATAATTGTTGAACTTTGTATACATCACATAGGTGAAAATGTTGAACTTCCTGGGAAAACCTGATGTTTTCTTAATACGTAAATTACATGACTTGTTTATTGTTATACCGATACGACGATTGTTTTTGATTACCCAGGTGACATTGGATTAATTAAAGTTTGTGAGTTGTTACAATCACACACTAATAAAAATGACTAGTTTATAACTACAAATTACGAACGATCCTTGAGGCGTCGTCCATACTACTCACGTAATCCAACCACCCTGACTTCTCTTGTTTAACGTCACAAATCTGATTACTCGAATTCTCGTAAGCCCAACAATCGAGGAGAAAGGAGGGTACGAAGCCCCTATTTATTTCCATAAGTTATTCAAGGCTATCGGGAATGCGTAAGGCACTTGGCCTGAATCACATTTGACTTCTCGACCTCACTAGCAGTACTAATGGGCCATTAGGGCCCAATAGCACAATAGAGCTATTGAAAGTCCTTTTACATGAAACTAGGTCATAGAAGGCCCATTAACATGTAAGCGCATTCCCTTCAGGCCCAAAGATCATGTTATTGGGCTAGCAAGGCCCACCAAGCACGATTTGAAACTTTCAAGCCCAAAGAGTCAATGTTGACTGATCATAGTTATCGCATGTTTATTGAAATCCTATGAATTATTGATTTTTGTTTTGTTATTGATTCGAGACTGAATCAATTCGTTTTGTAGCAATATTGGGTGTTGAGAGTGTATTTGTTCTTATGCTTCGTCGGTAGTCGTGGATCTTGTATTTTGTCTTAATGAATTAATTCGTTTAAAGTAAGATTTTTATTTTTTCACAACCTTTCTTTTATAAAAATAGCACTTTTAGTCCTTTATATAAAAGAATTTCATTTTAGTCCTTAAAACATTATTTTGACACTTTTGTGTCATAAACATGTAGAAAAGACATTTTTACCCCAATTTTTGTTTTGTAAACAGCTTTAGTCCTTCCAGAATAATGTTTTCTCGGTTAAACCCTCAATTTCGCAACTTTGACAGTTTTGGCCCAAAATAGAAAATTTTTACAATTTTGATCCTTTTTGAATTTGAAAAGCATTTTTGACCATTGGAATTGTTTTGTTTCACTTCAAATCCCCTGTTTTACAGAAATTTGCATTTCTAGCCCCTCAAATTTAGAAATTTCGCATTTTGAAGCTTATTGGGCCGAAAAGCCCAAATTTAGCCCATTAAATTCAAAATTTACATTTAAAGCCCCTCAAAAATGTTGATGTTCAGAAAAATTATTTTAGAAACTGTTTGGACCCTTTTGACCCTCCAGAAAATATAATTTGTCGGTTTGGACCCCAATCTTTGTATTTTTGACAATTTAAGCCCAAAAATGAGTTTTATGTTCAAGTATGTTCATTCTAACCATATAAACTATTTTTCTTGACTTGATTAGTGTAAAATAGTTTAATTTATGTTTATTTCTCTCCCCATGTTTTAGATCTCGGTTTTTACACACTTTTTGGATAACATATTCATCACAAACACATGATATCACACACATACATGCATCAAATCACACATAGCATACATTTACACATAGATCTACACATTTACTTGTATTCTCCCCCATAAAAACTCATAAAAACCGAAAACAAGGGGGTATGAAACTCACCTTGAGTTGTGGATTGGTTTTGAAAAAGAAAAGAGAAGAGTTTGTTATTATTTTCGGCCCTAGCAACCTTTCTTGGAAGATCTCGAATTTAAAGAGATTCTAAGGTGCAAGATCACAAGATTGAATGGATTTACAAGAGATTTTGATGAAATGAAGGGAGTTAGATCATAAGTTAGCCATTAACTTACCTTAGATGATGAATTACTTGATGAAGATCCTTAGACTTCAAGCCAAATTTTCGAGATTTTGGATGAAGAAGAGTGGCTGATTCTTGAGTGATTTAGAGAGACTTTTGTGAGGTGCTTGTGTTCATTCTCTTGCTCTTGGCCGAAGGAAAAAGAAGGAGAGGGAGAGAGAAGATTGATGAGATAGTGCATTGGGTTATTTGCATAGATAACCTCCATGTAAAAATGAGGTGTCAAGGCCTAAGTCAACTCTTCCCCATGGATTGGGCTTGGGCCGAGAATGGAGAAAAGAGAATAGAGTTTTGGGCCTTAAATGCTTAAGCCCAATTTTCATGGTTATGTTGAGTGATTTTTGGTCCAAATAAATATAAATGTGATTTTTATGACCTATCAGGGCTAAAATTAGGTTAATTATGGCCCAATATGGTTCATTTAAATAATTTATTTCATTCTAGGCCCAATATGGCCCAAAATATTGAAATAAATGGAAGTGGGTCCAATTAGAGCCAATTCAAGAGTTCTAAGCCCAAGATAGTCCAATTGGAAGCTTATTGGTCCATTGGGCCCAATAAGGAAATCCTAATCCATAATGGACTTAAACAAGGATTTCTAAGGTTTCCAATTGCTTGTTGACTATTTGCAATGCTTGTATGAAGTGTTTGATTGAAATTTTGTTGGCATAGAGTAAGCATCATACATGCTTTCATGTTTTTGATTCATAATTGGCATAAGTGTTGTAATTACAAAGCACAAAAATTTCTAGTTGTGACATAGGTTGCAAGTTCGGACAGAATAACAGATTGCTTGGGTTATGCTAACGACCTGTAGGGATGATTGGGTGTGTGATTTCAATTTTCTAGTACGAGCCTCAGGATATCAGAAGTTGAGTATTCAGTTGAGGGATAAGCGAACTGGTTTCAAGGACAATGATTCAGTATGAGTGGTCTGTCCGGGAATCTGACCATCTCAAGACAGCAGATTTTGGACCAAGTAGATGTTATCTTATTGCAAGGAATTCATTCATCTATGGATTTTAGGGCTTTATGAGGATTGGTCATGGCTACCCTGGGAAGGCTAAGGTGTGCCCAGGATGGTGACCATTTTTGTAGAGTGGGTGGGCGTGTAAGGAATGGTAAGGAATGATTTCGAGGGCGAAATCTAATTTAAGTGGGGGAGATTTGTAACACCCTATTTATTTATTTAGTATATAAATAAATTAATGAATTTATAGTAACCCTAAAATCAATAATTATATAGTAAGGTGATGGTTTCGAGGAGTTAATTGGCATAATAAAGAAGTTGAGGGTTAAAAGTGTAAGTTCTGGACTCAGTTTAAAATTATTTACGTAGACAGGGGCTCCATGGTAATTATTTGGATTTAATTTAAAAGGAAATGAGGTGGAAGGGCAGATTATGTCGCAATTAATATATTGGGGGCTTTTTGGTAAATTTTGTTCCTAAGATGTGAAGGATTTTAACGCTAAGGGTTTAAATGGTAATTATCAGATTTAATTTGAAGAATATTTCCAATGCCAGGGTAGAAAGGGTAAATATTGGATTACATTTGAAACAAAAAGGAAGGGAGGGACTGTTGTTGCCATTATGACAAACTTTTAATTGGAGTCGGGTGTTTTAAACGCCTCATAACCCTAACCCTAGAGGGGATCTTCGGCCACCACTTCTCTCCATCCTTATGCCTCCTTCAACTCCGGTGCCGTCACCACCCATCTAGTTTGTTCTCCGACCAGCTTGTTGCCACCAAGCAACCACCCGATCACCTCCCTACCGACCGGTCGAAACTACATCCAGTTTCCATCATCAACCGACCAAGCTGTCTCCGGTGGGAACCTTCAACCTCCTAACTACCTTTAGAGTCGGAATAACCCACCACAATGTTGAGTAATG
The DNA here is from genome assembly GCF_051521515.1 of Lactuca serriola. Taxonomy (NCBI): domain Eukaryota; kingdom Viridiplantae; phylum Streptophyta; class Magnoliopsida; order Asterales; family Asteraceae; genus Lactuca; species Lactuca serriola. The sequence goes on along the minus strand of NC_136409.1, from coordinate 111,738,776 downwards.
CTGCTGATACCGTTCCATGGCTGCTGAGGACGGAGATCAACATAGGATGTCGCTATTTCAGTCGCAAAGGAGGAGGAACGCATCACCTGACCACCGTTTCTTCTTCTCCTCTTCGTTCTGTTAGTTGCCGCTAGCGTTGTTTTCCGCCAATCTGATCATCATTATGCCGTGTCAGCCGATCTCGGGTCATTGCACGCCACCAGGTGGGTTGCTATGTCCGTTTGGCATTCCTGCTCGAGTGCTGTTGTCGCTAATCGGGCGTATGATCATTTTTTTTGTTGGCCGGAGTTGTCAAGAGACCACCATGGCTGCCACCATGTGCCGCCACGTGTGTGTTTATCTTAGTGAGTAGGTGTGTGTTCACTTGAGATTTAGCCTTGTAAAATGTAAATGTAAATGGAATAATGAGAAAGAAACCCTAACCACCATCATAGGGTGGTGGCTGCCACCTCCTGCTGCCACCGGCCGCCGTGTCGGGTGGCGGTGTGCCTCGTTTGTAATGTGACACGTTTGGGATGTTTTGACAAAGGGAGTAAACCCTAATGGGCCCAATGAATCCCAAATTAACCTAAAGCCCAAGGATGTAACTAATGGGCCTAATGAACCTTAATTGATAAGTAGACCTACCTATTGGGTCTATTGGGCTAAGATAGGGTTGGAAACCCTAATTATAGTTTAGAAAACCCTAATATTGGATTTATGGGCTTTGACTTATCGGGACCCGCTTTTGTGCCATTTGAATGAAATTGTGTATTAAGCTTAATCACGCCATATGATTTATTTAGAAGTGTGATGGACTTAATGGATTAAGTGAGAAACACTTAACCCTAGATGTCATTTTATGTGAAACCCTAATTTTAGGAATTTGATCGGGACCCGCACTTGAATTATTCACTAAACTTAATATATTAATTAATAATCATTGCAATCAACCTAAGTCAATATTGGATTTAATGGACTATGTCCTTAATGGGTTAAGTAGGAAAACTTAACCCTAATCATCATTTTATGTGAAAACCCTAATTTCACTTGGGCCTTTCCTTTGGGCTTTGGTAATTGGATTATTAATGGGGCATCCGAGAATAATCTTATGGACTAGAATATGTGGATGGGCTTAGGGTATGACCCATATGAGGGTTTGGGCCTAAGAGTGAGACCATGTAAAGGCTTTGGACCAATTTGGAAAATTGGACCATATGTTGGGCTTTGACTCATAGTTAACTGTTGGACCTTTGGTTTGGGCCTTAGGCTTGGATTAAGATAAGATTGGGGTAGAGAAGTCTTTTACCCCAAGCATGGACTTATGGTTATGTATTGGAAACCAATTTTTAATTGGGTGTTATTTTGATGTTGACATTTCAGGAACCTGTCATCCAACAGCTGGAGTTGGGTCTGCGGGACGTCAGCAGTGTGAGGTGAGTTACCTTCCAGTAGATATGGGTCTAAGGCCACAATGCCGACCCATTAATAGGAGTTTCTTGATAGATGATTGTCTTTGTGATAATTATCTAGGTTTGCTATTATCTGTTGTGTTTTATGTGCTAGCCTGATATGACGTTATGTGATAGTGGTAGTTAGGGGAATAGACCCCGATTACCGGTCGATAGGGCCTAAGTGGTAGCTTAGTACCAAAATATTCTAGACAATATGTTTATGTTATGTTATGTTATTATGTGGTAGTGGTAGGGGTGAAATAGTCCCCGTAACCAGTTGAGTTACACCGGAGGGTAGGTCGGGAACCCAAATATGTCTGACAGTAGGGTAGGTTGAACACCTTGGTATACTTATCAGGGTAGGTCGGGCAGCCAGATATGCCTAGCAGGGTAGGATGGGCACCCAGATATGCCTGGAAATATGTGATTTGTGTGGTATGTGGTATGATGGGGGGACTTACTAAGCTTTGTGCTTACGGTTTTCAGTTTTGGTTTCAGGTACTTTGTTTTCAAAAGAAAGGAGTCGGCTTGATCACAGCGCATCACACTATGTTTCCGCACATGAGATCTTGTGGATTACACTCTGATATTGTTTTATGATAACATGTTTTGATTATTTGTAATTTGGTTTTGACATGAGATGTTATTGTGTATGTTTTATTACTTATGGTTTTATATTAACTTAATTAAAAATGAAATTTTCAGCCTTGAATTTTGGGATGTTACAAAAGCTGGTCCTGCTAAACCCTCTACTAATCCAAAGGAAGCAGAGTGCTTAAATTGTCATGAAAAAGGGTACTAGAAACGAAGCTGTCCCAAATACTTGCAGGACATTATTGATAATATGATAAAACCCACCTTTGCAAGTGTTTACACTATTATTTCTAATGACTCATCACATGCTAATTCTTGGGTCCTTGATACAGGTTCTGGATTTCACATTTGTTCTGATTTGTAGGGACTAAAAGGAAGTAGGGATGTGGAGCATGGGAAGATAAACTTAATCATGGGAAATAGGAAACTATCGCATGTCACCAAGATTGGAGTTTATTCTTTATTGCTTAGTAGTGGGTTAAGTTTAGATTTGAATAATTGTTGTTACTCGTTCGATATGGTGAGAAATATTATTTCTTTTCATGGCTTGTATAAACAAGGTTTTAGATTTTCATTTGATAATGAAATTGGGTCTATTAATACTTTCTATAATGGTGTATTTTATTTTAAAGCATTGCCTTGTAATGGTATATATGAAACTGTGATGGTTGTAGATATCCTAGGAAATAATGTATTGAATATTGATTTGTCCAATGGTTTGGATAAATCATGCTTGTGGAATTGTTGTCTTAGACATTTCAACAAGAAACGCATAGCCCTACTCCAAAAGGATGGAGTCTTGGAGTCATTCAACTTGAAGTCGGATGACACTTGCGAATCTTGTTTGCTTAGAAAGATGACCAAGTCACCATTCACTGGTACTTATGAAAGGGGTGAAGGTCTGTTGGATCTCATACACACCGATGTGTGTGGACCCTTCAGATCCGCCACAAGGTATGCTAACCGCTTCTAGGTGACTTTTACTGATGATTACAGTATATATGGATATATCTACTTGATCAAGCATAAGTCAGAAACCTTTGAAGAGTTTAAAGAGTTTAAGCAAGAAGTGGAGAATCAATTTGGCAGGAAGATAAAGATTCTTCGATCCGATCGAGGTGGTAAGTATCTCCGTATCGAGTTTAACGACTATCTTAAGGAATGTGGAATTGTTTCACCATTAATGCCACCTAGGACACCACGACTTAATGGTGTGGCTGAGAGGCGCAATTGAACCTTGTTGGACATGGTTCATTCCATGATGAGTCGAGCTTTGTTACCTATCTCATTCTGGGGGTATGCCTTAGAGACTGCTGCCCATATCCTTAATATAGTCCCAACTAAGAAGGTTGCTAAAACACCTTACGAGATGTGGACAGGGAAGGTTCCCTCGTTAGCACATATCAAGGTTTGGGGTTGTGAGACATTCGTAAGAGGAGAGACTCATGAAAAGCTCGAACCTCGTAGTGAGTGATGTATTTTCATAGGCTACCCACATAAGTCCTTTGGGTATCTCTTCTATAGACTGAGTGACAGTGTTGTCTTCATTGCAAGGAGACGGGTTTTCCGAGGGAGAGAACTCATATTCCAAGAGGATACTGGGAGGAAAATTCACCTTGAAGAGCTTCAAGAGTTAAGTGATGAAGGAACCTCAAACACTAGCACTCAAACCGAGGAGGAAACTCCTGTTGGTCCGATAGACGAGTCCGTACCTCTGAGACATTCCGGTAGAGTTAATGTTCCACCTATGTTATATGGTTTTCATATAACAGCTGAAGGTGATACATTTATAAGTGATAGTACATTGATAAATCTGAAGAACCTAATAACTATAAGGAAGCCATGGCAGCCCCCAGTGTGCGAAATGGAAAGAGGCTACGGACAGTGAGATTTTGTCGATGTATGACAATCAAGTTTGGAACTTGGTTGACAATGTGCCAGTTCGCAAGACATCCGGGTGCAAATGGATCTTCAAGAAGAAGACCGACATGGATGAGAAAGTACACACATATAAGGCGCGACTGGTTGCGAAGGGTTTTTCTCAAAATCTTTGAATTGACTATGATGATACGTTCTCAACAGTAGAAAAGATTAAATCTATAAGGGATATGTTAGCCATAACTTCGTTTCATGATTATGAAATATTGCAAATGGATGTCAAAACCGTTTTCCTTAATAGAAAGTTGGCTGAAGATGTTTACATGTGTCAGCCAGACGGTTTTTGTCAATGCAAAGTACCCTAATAGAGTGTGTAAGCTTAAGAAATCCATCTATCGATTAAAACAAGCATCTCGCAGATGAAATCTTTTTTTTGATGAGAAAGTCAAAGAGTTTGGGTTTTCGTGAAGTGATGATGAGTCCTGTGTATATGTTAAAGCTAGTGGGAGTATAGTTAGCTTTCTGGTATTGTATGTAGATAACATACTGCTCATAGGAAACGACATCCCGACCTTGTAGGAGGTTAAGTCCTGGCTTTGGAAGTGTTTCGCCATGAAGGACCTTGGGGAAGCTGCTTACATTCTAAGGATAAGGATATTGAGAAACAACAATAAAAGACTAATAAGACTTAGTCAAAGTACCTACTTGGACCAGGTGTTGAAGCGTTTCAACATGGAGAATTCCAATAAAGGTGACTTACCATTCCAAAGTAATACCAAAATGTGCTAGGCTCAGCGTCTGAGAACTGATGAAAAGATAGCGGATTTGAGTCAAGTGCCATATGCCTCCGCTTCCGGCTCAATCATGTATGTTATGACGTGTACTCGCCCTGATGTGGCTTTTGCTTTGATCATGGTTAGTCAATATCAACGGAACCCTGGTAGAGCTCACTAGACTGCAGTAAAGAACATTTTTAAGTACCTACAGAGGACTAAGGACTGGGTTCTTTCCGTCGGTGGGAGTAATCACTTGAGAGTGACAGGTTATTGTGACGTCGGTTTTCAGAACAACAGAGATAATTTGCACTCTCAGTCGGGCTGGGTGTTTACCCTAAATGGAGGAGCAGTAACATGGAAAAGTTCCAAGCAGGAGACTGTAGCTGATTCCACATGCGAATAAGAATACATAGCAGCGAGCGAAGCATCGAAGGAGGCGATATGGTTGAAAAACTTCATCGGATACCTTGGAGTTGTACCTTCCATAAAGGAGCCTGTGGAGATTTTTTGCGATAATGAAGGAGTGGTTGCCTTGACCAAGGAACCCATAGATCATGGAAAATCCAGGCATATCGACAGAAAATACTACTTCATAAGACATCGAGTAGAAGAATGACTCCTCGTTGTAAAAAGGGTATTGTCAAAGGATAACCCAACAGATCCCCTTACGAAGGGACTGAGTAGGGTAAAACACTTACAATATGCTAAGAGTATCGGGCTGAAGGACGATATTAGTTTTAGTGATTAGATAAATATTTAGAAACTTGTAATAGCTAAATTGTAATTGACATTTGATTATTGAATAAAAGGAGTTTTCTTTATAAGTAAAGTTACTATCTTGTGTCAATTATTTACTATTGTTTCGCTTTTGCATGTTTTGACTTCCAAAATAATAAGATTATTCCAACTATCCACACTTTTGATCATACCTTGGGAGTAGGTCACGAGGCTAGACTATCATGAATTGTCTTGTTGTCTAAGGTGTTAGACATAGCAAAAGTATACTACAACATTCATAAGTTGGTTATGAGACGATAATATCATATAGTCTTCATACCAAGATATATAAGTTGTTGACTACGAGTTGGTTATGCATTGATGAGATGAAAACGCATCTGTTACTTGATGTTATAAAACATATTGTTGTGCATGATGTAACGAGTAGTTAGTAAAAGCATATAAGTCGAAGTTTATCTGTTGCTTTTATCCTAAGAGGATTAAAAGCGATATCTTGGGCCCCTCGATGATTTTGTTTTGGCTTATGTGTTGCGCCCGGTCAGGACTTAATTGATGTGTTCAATTAAGTTATATGTCAAACAAATCGGAAATCAGGAAACAAACTGCAGGACAATAAGTATGACTATGTTCCATGTATTTGTCCGCATGATATCTTGAACAACAGAGGATTATATGATCCCTTATCTAAAGGACGCTTCATTGACTAGGTCAGACCTAATACATCGACTTTTGAGAGCTACGATTGCTAATCGGATTTTGAAGTTACACTGGCAATTATAGTTATTAGACTTATCCAAGTGCGAGACTGTTGGATTAGGTGTCTAAGCCCATAACTATAATTGGTATGTACTTGACTCGATAGTAGCATGGTTCTTTTGGATTACGTTCACCAGAGCAATTTGATAGGATGAACTTTTTAAGAAGAGGTTATTTGTGATTTATTAATATATTATAAGTATAATATATTAATTGAAAAATAATATTATTTAATTAGTATTGATCAAGAATTAATTTGGAATTAATTTAGTGATCAAAAGAGACTGATTAAATATACGGGGACTGGTTAAGTGAATCAGTAATACTTATAGTTGGGCTTATGATCCAAGGTTGATTAGGGTGGGCTAAACCTATATGATAGTCCATAAAAGTTTAACCTTTGCAACCTATGAAATTTAAAGGGTCATGTGAATTAGGGTTAGAATGGATGAAACCCTAGGCTTTGCCACACTATAAAATCAATCCCGTAGTCACCAAAATCGACCCCCATGCATTCTAAGAAGAGTCATAGCCGATTTTGAGCTACCTAGCCACTTCTCATAAGTCTCCTTTGCATTTGGTGTTTGTGACCCATTAGATGCATCACATTTGAGGTGCTAAAGCTTTTGAAGGCCAAGAACTACAAGCTACACTAAGAGGTATTCAACTAATTTGGTTTTATGTTGTATATCTTCAATTGTATGCTAGTTAGGGTGTGTGCTTTGGAAAAGTGAAATTGCATATATAATTAGAGAAACCTTAGATCCAAAGCATTTAGGGTTGCGTGTGCACCATAGGAGTTTTATAGTGCTCAAAACCAACAATACATTTTTTCTTCTTTTATTGTGTACTTCAAATTTATCTATCCGAATATTTCAGGCTTTTGCCATAGCTCATATATCAGTTGAGTTAATAGGGATGAACAACGATTAAGATGCACATTCAACAAATGCACACAAAAATTAGGGCCTGCTCTGGCCACATGTCACGACATGTCAATTATGTGACCGCATAGGGCCCAATTTAGTGAAATTTGTAACCATTTAATGAAATATTAGAAACGGAATTACACTCCGTTGCTAATTTTCAACAATGCTTATATATTAGTTTCACGTTAACGAAACATTAGTAAGATATTAGTGTTCCTAAGTAATTCCACTTTAGATTTAACCTATTGAAAATTCAATATTCCTTGCACAAACCCCAAGTGGCAAATCTTTTGCCCTGTTGATAATTCAATATTCCTTTCACAAACTCAAGATGGTAAATCTTTTGAAGTAAAGTTAATGCACTTTGATTACTTCATTTGATTATATTTATGTATTATGTGTTATATAATGAGTCAAACCACCAAAAACCTTTATACGTAGCAAGTAATTCTTGAGGCCCATGCTTAGCACGACCAACAAAGGCTAGTTGGGCTACTTAAAAAGAAAAAGTAGAACATTACAATTCATTGGATATTTGAAACTACAATGTCTTAACAAGCAAAACTGAAAGTACAATGTTAAAATAAAGGAAAAGAATTAGACTAGAGTGTTATAATCAGATGGATTTGTCAAAGTCAATGTCCTAATAAGAAAATTTGGGTAATTCTTTCACAATTGTGAGTAACTATTTTTCTACTAAATGTTATAATGTAAAAATAGACGGAAGTGAGATGTTACTTCTTACATTTATGTTGATGATGAAAACACAAAAGTAAACCTCTACACAGATAAAAACGATATGATAGAAAACTTAAAAGAAATCATGTGGTTGATTAGAAGCCAGGTAATTGTTAGCATGCTATTAAAAACCTTGACTAATGGGACTCTAATTAGATAGTGATGTGAGGGCAAGAGTTAAGGACAAACTTGAAACAAAAATTTCCACACATTTAGCCAAGTAGAAAGATATATTCATCTCCATTATCGAGTAACATGTAGGAGGATATTTGAGTAGGGTGATGGTGTATAACTCAATTACTCTAGGATCGTGTAAGTTCACTTTCTAAACTGATATTTCCACCGTATGTCCGGGTTACAGGAAATTTAATCTAAGATAATTCAAAATGACACTGGTGTATTTACACATAGAAACACAAGATAAATTGCCATAAGGTTTTAAGTTCGTGTAGAAGAAAAAGAGCTAAGAAGGGTATAACTACTCAATTAAGGAGTTTTATTTATACCGGACAAATTAGGGTTTACGTATTTTATATTAGTTAGGAGAATCACGAAATTAATGGCATAATCAATGGTTACCTAAGTCTACTATAATAAATGAAAATCAATTTTGTCATATGTCAATCTCTCATAAGTTTTGACACTTGTCATTTTGTGATATTTTTAAAATAAAATAAAATCCACATGTCAATTTTAAGATTTTTCTAATTTTTAAAATTAAAGTCATATAATACTTATGTGGATATATGTAAAGTATTAAATTTAATAAATGTAATAATAAATTGTAATTAATATATTTTTCATTCCTTATTTCAAAATTTTATTTTAAAAAATATTTATTGTTTTCGTTTTAATATTTAATTTTTTTTTAATTAACCCGTGTATTACACGAGTTTTACACCTAGTTGATAAGATTTATCAATTTTACCACCGCCAGGGGCTCTGCCCCTTAGACATAAATCATTAACTGTTACATAATATAAGGTTGTGATGGTTGATGAAATGTCATTGATCTTTCCGAATGAATTAAGTAGTCAATGAAAGCAACTTTGTTATGTGAATATATAAAAAAAAAAATCCATAAGCAATGTGTGTGTCTGTGCTTTTATTTTTACTCATTAGAGCAATATATTTACATTTTTGTTAAGCTAAAAGTTTGTTGTCCAACACATCCATAGTATTTGAATTTATTCTAGAATCGTTAACATATAATGTTAAGATAATATGAAAATTACTTTTATTTCTATTTTTTAAAATGTCAAATCTAATTTACTCATAGTTCTACCAATGTTTCAAGTGGGCCTTGAACCCACAACCTCATAAACCCCTCAATACCAAAGGCTTTTTGGTAATATGAGAAGATTATTATTAGGCTAGAATTTATTACAAGTCAATTAGAAGTATGGGGGCTAGAGCATCCGTTAGTATTTGAAAGGAAAGCGTTTGATGTAGAGTGCGTTCAATATCAACTAGTGCATTAATATCCGAGACAGTAGGTTAAAGGGGTTATAAAGTCATTTATTTAAAAATTTAATTTGGCTTTTATTGCTTAATATCGACTAATGCATCCAAATCCTAAACATAATAAAATAGAATATCGAGTCAATGGGGTTTTACAAGTTTAAAGGGGTTTGGGGTGATAAATATGTAATGATAATTTATTTTGAACGGCAGAAAAATATGTTATGATAATTGATAGTGAATCTAATAAAATACTGAAATTGAAATTTGCAAATATTACGGTTCTTTATCCTTTACAAGAACTCACCATCCTTGTAAAAATTTATTAATCTAAATAGATAGAAATTGGTTTCCCATATGTCGTTTCAAGATCCTTGTGATGCTTCCAAAACACTTGGACTCGGATACATTATTATTTCAAGAAACATAATCAAATCATAGCAAAATCAACAGTGCCCTTCCCATCAGTTGATTTCCTGAGAAAATGCTTCACATAATCCGAGTATAGAACTTGCTTATACAAAGCCTTTTCCCCACTATTCATCACTTCTGGCAAAGGGCCGATTACATCACTCGGCCTTGGGTTCACAAAGACAGGCACCGAAATCCGGTTCTCATGCGCGTTAGCAACCACTATATGTTCTACACTCTTGTATCGACCATTGCTCATGATTTGGAAAGCATCACCAATGTTAATTGTCAATGATTCCTTAACAGGAGGGACATGGATCCACCAGTCACTATCTTGTTTCCGAACATAAAGTCCTCCTATCTGGTCTTGAAGAAGCACAGTTAACGTTGAAGCATCTGAATGACCACCAACGCCAATTGAGAGCTCTGGGTTGGGACATACAGGATAATAGTTTAGGTTTATTCGTTTTGAACCCATAAATAATGATTCATACGTGTCGTTGAGGTTTGGTATGCCCAATCCTGTGATTAGGATTTTTATTAGCGTCTTGATTACTGAATCACATGTCTTCAAGTATTCAAGAGCTTCATGCCTATAGAAGTAAAAAGATTAGTCTTAGGGACATTTCAAAAAAGGAAAATAATGAGTTTCCTGTTTAATAAATGGGAAAATGACTTATAAGTCCAACAAAGTTTCCAGGTCGTTCAAAAAACATCAATCATGTTTTGTTTGTTCAAAAAACCCAATGAACTTAACATTTTGTCTAAAAATATCAATTAAGTTATACTTTTGTTTAATTCTATGGATGTCAAAGAAGAGAAACAGATGATATGACTTATTACCATATCGGAAAAATGATTTGTAAGACCAACGAAGTTTTCAAACCGTTCAAAAACCCCCAATTATGTTTTGTGTGTTCAAAAAAATCCAACGAAATTAATCTTTTGAACAGACAAAACATGATTGTGGTTTTTTGAACGGTTTGAAAACTTCATTGTGCCTTTTTAAACGAAAGGTTAAGTTTTTTGGGTTTTTTTAATAGACAAAACATAATTGACGTTTTTTGAACGTTTTGAAAACTTCGTTGGCTTGTAAGTCATTTTCCCTTAATAAATTGAGAAAACTGTTAAGACTTACGCATGTCTATGACTTACTTGCAAACAGATGGCCAGAATTTCAAGGTTTCTTCATCCGAAACATAGAAACAACTTAGTTGATCTTTCCACTCATAGGCTTTGTCCACTTCCGGACTGAAACTTGTAAGGTATCTAACATTTTTTGAAGGAGTATTCCGGGACAAGTATTTCTTTTTCTCTTCGCTTGACAACCCGAAAAACTTATCTGTTGCCTCTTTAACACTCTCAATTATGCTTAGAGGCACACCATGGTTAACAATTTGAAAAAATCCCAATTTCTCGGCTGCGTCGCATACCGACTTTATTACCTGAGGGTCTTCAGAATCCGATATGTCAATTACTTGTATCAATTCATCTTGCAGAACTTTGCTCATATCGAGCCGTCTTTCAACCGGTTGAATGAACAACTCGGGTAAAATTTTGAGGTTGAGTTCTGATACACCCTTCACACCATGGCCTTCATCAACCACAAACTTTTTGAGATCAGGGAGGGTAGACGATAGTGCCATTCAAGCAAACCTGCTTTAATTATAATGAGATAGCAGTTATGACATAGTTTAAAAATAAATAAATAAATAAAAAACACTTTTCATCACATCATAGATTCATGATTCATTATTTTTACATAACTTCAATAAGAAATACAAAGATCCAAATGAAAAGTCTTCCATTATTGTGATCTGAGATCTGAAGTTACCTTACAGACCTTTAAGCTAGTTTGTTGTACAAAAATATTAGCAAGTTTGATGAATAATTCACATGAGAGCAGGTTATATTTATAGCATGAAATAATGCTACTGAATATATGTATGTATGAATGTATGTATGTATGTATGTAGTATATTTTTTAATCAATTATATATCTTTTTCATATAAATAATTATAATTATTAAGCAATTTAAAATTAATATATTGATGTGGCTTCACTATGATTTATTTTCTTCATTTGCTGAGACGTATTATTTCATATAAACATAACATTTATATTTTTATGGATGGTTTTTTTATTAAACGTAAAATAGATGTAATACACATTTATCAAAAAAAAAAATAGTTTTTTTATTAAACTTAAAATAGATGTAATACACATTTATCAAAAAAAAAAAAAAAAATTATATATTTGATACCTTTCCAACATTATACTGACCTAACCCTTATCCGTTCTATAAATTGAACCATCACTCATAGCTACGGTTTCTAGCTTCCCCTAAAATGGTTAGCACAGTGGAGTTCCGAGAGGCGCAACGAGCCAAAGGCCCAGCGACAATTATGGCCATCGGGACAGCTACACCACCTAATTGTGTGCCTCAAAGCACATATGCAGATTTTTATTTTCGTGTAACAAACTGCGAACATAAGACAGAACTTAAAGAAAAATTTAAACGGATGTGTAAGCTATATATTATAATAAATGTACTTTTTGTATTTCATAATCTTGTTAAATTGATATTTTTTTATTATAATATTGCTTCAGGTGATAATTCAAAAATCAAAAAACGTTACATACACTTGACCGAGGAGATCTTAAAAGAGAAACCAAACCTTTGTGCTCACATGGCACCATCTTTAGACGAAAGACAAGATATTGCAATTGCGGAAATTCCAAAACTTGGTGCAGAAGCTGCAACTCAGGCAATTAACGAATGGGGCCAACCCAAGTCCATGATCACCCACGTGGTGTTTAGCTCTGTCTACGGTGTTGACATGCCAGGAGCTGATTATCAGCTCACAAAGCTCCTCGGCCTAAGTCCTTCTGTTAAACGTGTCATGTTGTACCAACAAGGGTGTTTCGCTGGTGCCTCTGTCCTTCGTTTGGCAAAGGATTTAGCCGAAAACAATAAGGGAGCGCGTGTATTGGTTGTTTGCTCAGAGATCACTACACCAAATTTCCGAGGTCCAGATGAGGCCCATGTTGATAACCTTGTAAGCCAGGTTTTGTTTGGTGATGGAGCAGCTGCGGTCATAGTTGGTTCTGACCCAATACCTGACGTGGACAAGAAACTATTTGAAATAGTTTCTGCTTCCCAAACTATTGTCCCGGATAGCGACGGTGCCATTAAAGGGCACATTCGTCAGGCCGGGTTTATAACTCGTCTTCGCAGAGACGTTCCCGAACTAATCGGGAAACACGTTGAAAAGAGCCTACTTGAGGCCTTTCAACCGTTGGGTATCAGCGACTGGAACTCGCTGTTCTGGATCGCACATCCAGGAGGACGTGCGATCCTGGACCACGTTGAGGAAAATTTACGCCTTAGGCCCGAGAAACTTCGGGTCTCACGACATGTGCTCGCTGAATATGGAAACTTGTCAAGTCCTTGTGTCCTTTTTATCCTAAACGAAATGCGACACTCTTCGGTTACACAGGGTGCTGTCACCACGGGAGAAGGTCTAGAGTGGGGTGTGTTGATGGGGTTCGGACCTGGTGTGACTGTTGATACAGTTGTCCTCCATAGTGTTTCCATATAATTAGTATGTTACCGCATGTTTTCTTTATGCTTGTATTGTTAAAATTCTGGACATTGTGTTACATAACTGGAACTATACCTTTTTTTATAATTATGATGCCATTAAATAACATTTGTGATATTTTGTGTTACTGTGTAACCACCAGATGGTTTTTTTAGACAGATTTTAAATATCCTTCTACATTTTATTTCTATCAATCCTTCTATCATATCAAATGTTGACATGTGTCACATTTAATAATACATTTAATGAAATTAATACTAATTAATTTAATTTATTCGTTGTTATTTGATATGGTAGGAGGATGTATAGGAATAAAATCTTACAAGGATATTTAATTTTTCTTTTTTAGACTTTGTAAAATAATAAAACATGATTCTTGTTGCTATCCTTATCAAAGTAGAGGACACCAATGTTGCAGCCTATAAATAGAGGCCATCGTCGCAAACACATCTACCAAAGCGGGAGGCAAAATGGGAAGCGAAACTGCAACAAATAAAAGCAGCAGAAACCTTCAAGATCAGTGGTCCTTGTTTGCAAGAAGTTCTTTTTTTGGCAAGAACTCAACCTAACCCTATTGACTATGCGTTTTCCTCCATTTTAACAATTTAATGTAACATTCACTACAAAAAAAAATGCCAATTAGTGTCAAAGCAAAATGGTCACTAACAATAGAAAGAGTCGTTACTAATAATTTACTGACCAAATATTTGTCGTCCCTTTTTGTCACTATAGGTCACTTAAATGACATAGTGACCAAATATATAAGTGGCCACTAAATAGCAACGCAACTACATTGGTCACTAATCTGTGACAATCCGTTTTGTCACTAAACGATGTCACTAGCCAATGAAAGTGGTCACTATGTATCCAATTAGTGAGCAATTTTAGTGACCATAAAAATATCATTGATTAGTATTAACCTATTAATGGTTATAGTGACCAAAAAAGTGGTCACTAAATACTTATTGTTAGAGACCAAAAAAAATGGTCACTAATCAGGAAAATACTACAAAGAATTTTCCAATGATAATGTAAATTTAAATCCATCCAACACATTTCCAAATTCAATCAAAGAAAACCCAACATTCCTTCCTCATGAGAAGGCTAAACATTATATTTTCGTACACGAAATTGGGATGGAAAAGGAAACTTTGGAAACTTTGAAATTATGAATCGTTCTTTTAGTACCGATATTGAACAAAATGCTAAAGGCTGAATAATCAAACAATACAATGTCTTTTTAAAAAGACGAAAAAGAAAGTGTGTTCTTGTAGTTATTTTAACTTTGAATCGTCTGGGCCACCCGTAATGGTCTTCACCACCACAACCTTCTTCCACCTCCACCTTACCACCACAACTCATCCCCTTGCAACCGGGGTGATGTGCACAAGAGAAGATCCTGATCATAGCGAGAAAGAAGACAGAGAAAGAAAAATAAGGCAAAGAGGAAGAGTCGTGGTCAAATGTGGTGGTGACCAGAATCCTCCACGGCAATGAGCAACCACGGAGGATCGGGATAGTGTGCATGGCCGTTGTGCGTGGCCATGTCGACCACGACGAGCCTCGTGCTCGGTGTAACACCCTATTCTAAATAATTTCCTAATTCAGGGCTATGACCTGAAGATCGGTTATCATGAGGCTTACGGCCATTGGGAAAGAGGGATTTAGACCCATTGGGTGTGGGTAAGCTAAGTTAGATGATTCGGGAGTCCGATTTTATGATTTAGAGCCCAAGGGTGTAACCATAAAGTAGCAGTTCAGGTTTTTATGAATATGGAATTTTAGTTCGGAAAGTTTTAAGGAAATGATGAGTTGATAGAAGTTTAGAGCTTCTCGTTACCTATCCATGGATATAAGGATCATCAAAATCGGACCTAGAACGAAGAAGATATGGCATTCAGAAGTTTGAAGGATTAAGGGTCAGCGTAGTACGTACGCCGTACTTGGGAGGTACGTTGGGCGCAATATGCAAGGAAGTTATAGGTGTTCGTTAGAGTACGCTGGGTATACCAGAGTTACGGCTTGCGTACTCCAGTTAGACCCAAACCCGAATTAAGGGTCTTGGACCCTATTTAAGATCCTTCACTTAACACCGACCCCTATTATCTTCAGTCTCCTTCCCTTTAAACCCTATAAACAAAACTCTAGCCTCCATTAGTGTGGTTCTTGAGCTTGTGGAGTGTTTTCATGCATTTTGATGATCATTGAAGAAGAAGGAGCTTCTTGGAAAAGTGTGGGATTGCTTGGAGCTTTTGGATCCAACCTTTGTGCATCTTGATCTATCTTTTGGAGGTATAAAACTTCTAACTTGATGATTCTAGGTGTTAGATATAGTTTAAGGACTACTTTGGGTTTATTTTAGTCCTTCGAGTCATCCTTGTCAGTATGAGCTACTCCAAGATCTTAGAATGTTGGATTTTGGCATTTGGAGGGTCCCCTGTTCATAAAAATGTCATCTTGATGAGTTATTTTGGACCATGCATCAGTTTGGGTGATTATTATAGATTTTTTTGAGGTGTTGGTTCCATTAAGCCATGCAAAGGAGTAAAGTCGCCTACTTTACATGTTAAGACATCTCCTTAGGGTCATATATGAGTTTGGAAGTCTTTGTCTTAACCATTAAGAGCTTTGGGGGGTTTTGGCCTTCTAAAGAGTACGTTGGGCATACAGGTGTACTCTCAGCGTAATGAGAGTAGCGTGTTTAATCTATTTTTACCTTGTCCTTCGAGGGTGAGTACACATGGCATACCATTCTTGTACGTAGGGCGTACTCCCCAGTATGTCTTTTTGGGCCTTTTAACGTTTGGGCCTTGTTGCGCTATTGGACTTTTGGCTTTAGGCCATGGATAGTCTAGAGGTTTTCTTGGAATTAGGTCGATGATGGTTTTGGGCCAAATTAAGGAGATGGACCATATTAGGCCTTGGTATGCTTTTTAGGAAATTAGGCTTGTTGAGCAAATAGGTTGGATATTTGTTTTGGGCCAAGTAAGAAAAGGGTAAAATGGTCATTTACCATTTAGGAAGTTGGACTTTGGAGTGGGTGTCGGATTTTAGGTTAGTGTGTTAATTATTAATTAATTTTTTATTTAACGTCAGTTAGTGTGAGATTATCCGATTCAGCGACCCGATCAGTTATTTGTTTATCAGCGGATTGAGGTGAGTTTCATCACTATACGCATGGGTCGAAGGCACCAATGTCGACCCACTAGTTTTTGACATGTTAGATTTCTTTGTGACTCTTGCATGTATGTTTGGTTAGGCCCATAGGTATCTTGGGCGTGGCCTATTGTATGACGGGCTAGGCCCATTTGTATGTTAGGCTAGGTGTATTTTATATTAGGTAGGTTCTAAATATCTTTGTGACTTTTGCATTTGTATGATTGGGCTGGGCCATACCGATTATGGTGAAATGTATGGTATGCGGTATTTAGGGGAACTCACTAAGCTATATGCTTACACTTTTTATGGTTATGGTTTCAGGTACTTTGGGTTTGAAAGGGAAGGCCCAGCATGATCACAACACATCCACCCATGTTTCCGCATGGTGATGATTTTGGGATTTTACTTTGATGACTGTTTTATTATGAAATACTTTTATATGTTTGAACAAAACATACTTGGTGTTTTGATATTGCTAAAAATAAAAATTTTACCTCATAATTTTTGGGACATTACAAGTTGGTATTAGAGCCTTGGTTTGAGGGATTCAGGTACACTCTCGGGTATGTCTGAACTCAAACTGAGGAATTGATAATCTTTTGAAATAAAATAAGTTTCTAAAAAGTTTTTGTAAAAGGGAATAAATTTCTAAAATGATTTTATAATGTCAAAGAGGGTGTGATTCGTGCAATCGGCCGACCTCAAGTAAGTGATTCCCATAATACCTATACAAGATTGTTATGATTACATGTTATGAGAAATGCATGCTAGTATAAGGCTAGGGATACTTTCATGAATTTGATGATTTATTAGCCTGATATTTGACGCCTTGTAGCCTACGAAGCATTGGATGCTAGATTGGGAATACATATTCGTATTAGTAATCGCTAAGTGTATGCTTTAAAAATTATATACGATTAGGATCATATAGCCCTGGAATGAATTATTTGGCCTTATTTCATTTTCTTTGTCTAGTTATGGTCCTAAGGTAGATTCTTTTATTCAACAGTCTATTTGATCTTGTATTGTGTATAATTTGCATGCATAAGGCAACTGATAGTGAGAGTGGAAGTTCTTAGCATGAGATGTTGTATGTGAGATTGAATTTTCTTTGGTTATCCTATTGATTAGAGTGTTACTGCACAAATGTTGCTTGCTTTGTGCTTTGCGGAACTCTTAAGTGAGGCGAATTAACTATTAAGTGAATATGTTAAGTCACATGTGGTAATGGTTGAATAATCTCAAAGCGATGGACTTGACCCTATGCGCAAATCTTGTCTGAGTCCAACCGTTGTAGGGATGAGTCTTTTACTCAAAGGATCATAGAAGCTTTATTGTATGTAATGGTATTCATGAGTTGGTTAGCTGACTTTATGGGGAGTTCTTTAGCGGCTGAAGACAGGTTGAGGTCGGAAACCTAGGAAAGCCTTGGAAGTGATTTAGTTGGTTTAGTTGGGCTGTTTTAGCAAATACTTGGAGTATCATTTTGAGAAGGTGACTTAGAGGATTCAGGATGATTCTTGAGGAAAGTATGGATAAGCGTGGAAGTTGTATTAGGCCCGTACTACAAAAAAGAACAGGATCCATACTCGAATTGAGGAAAGTCTGGGAGAATCTAGGAAGCATGTGGGATGAGGATTCATGGTTATGTTTTGATTATTTGCATGGTAGTTATTTTTTAGAATGGTGATGAGCACATAGGAAGGGGATTCAGGTTTTGGTTCTGGCTCAGGTGCATATACTGATTCGATCGATGAGCGGATGCAGGAGTTCATCTCGTCGTAAATTACCCGCGGTATGTTGGAATAGACTCTGGTGATTTTCGGTACGGTCAAGGGAGGGGATTATGGAGCTTTTGGGTGAGCGTTTGGGCACATTGCGTACTGAGATTATGGTTATTGTTGGATCTCGCTCTCTTTCCTTCCGTGAGTTCCGTGCTTGTGGAGCTCCTACGTTCTTTGGGGAGAAGGACCCCATTTACAGTTGGAGATGGTTAGCAGATATGGCTAACACTTTCCAGACGAGTTTCTGCCCCGAGGGGTCACAAGTCAGACTTTCCTCTTGTCTTCTAAGAGACAGAGCCCGTGATTTGTGGGAGGAAGTAGACTTCACTTCAGGAGGCGAAGCTCTAGAGAAGATGACTTCGGTTGAGTTTATGACCTGGTTTAGTGCCGAGTTCGCACCAGCTATTGAGGTGCAGTAGATGGCAAGGGAGTTTTAGGACCTTCGCCAACGACTAAGACTATGGCAGAGATCACTGCCAAGTTTCAAGAGAGTGCTTTATTGGTCCTATAGTATGTAGCGAACGAGGAGATAAAGAAGTTAAGGTATCATGACATGATGAGGGGTGACGTTAGGGAGTTTGTGAGTTTTTCTGGGTGTAGGACTCTAAATGATATGATTGCTAGAGCCCGGGAGCGTGAGATTAATTTAGAACACCTTGGGAAAAGGAAGTCAGAGCAGACTCAGATTTTAGTGGGCCGGGTGAAGAGGCCTAAGACTCAAGATACACATTTAGAAGGCCATCAACACTGGGGCCGTTGTGCCAAGTGTGGGAGCACCCATGAGGGAGGATGTTGGGAGACAGGTCGAAGATGTTTTAGTTGTGGTCAGATGGGTCATTTTTGCAGGGATTTTCCCTGTGGGTCGTTTAGGATGTGTTTTCACTACAACCAGGTGGGCCACATGTAGGCCGACTATCGGATACTAACGGGTGGAGCAGTGAGTGCACGTGCTCTAGTTACTTTGAGGATCACCAACGGATGTGAGGGTAGGACAAGAGCCCCAGTTGTGAGGAGTCGAGCATTGCAATGTCATTCAAAGGAGGCCAGAGTTTCATTAGATGCTACTGTGGGTATGTAATGTTTTGCTTACTTCATGCTTATTGTCAGTATTTATATTTGCCTTTGAATCGAGTATTAGTATGTGTAAGCATCATCTTTGGTTTAGTTCTCTGTTTTTCCTGGGTTATATCAACGAGAATTGTTATATGCCATTTTTGCATGCCTATAATTATTAGGGGGTTGTGCCTTGCTGAGCGAGATTGAGTTCTTCAGTTGTTGTTCTGGTTCTTTGATGGGGTCAAATCAGGGGTATTGCTTGGAAGATCTATAAACGAGATAGCAGGATTAGTTCATCAGCCGATCCAAAGCTCATAAGTGTTAGCATTTGTTCAGGTAGGAACAACAGTCGTCAATAAGAAGGACCTTTGCGTCCAATCACTACCGTTGCTAGGGAATGAGCGGTAGCAAGAAGATCAAGGTGGCAGTCGCATGAGTTGTTTGGATATTGGAAGTTCCAGGGGAATTTCATAATCACAAAGGTTGAAGATGGTTAGAATTTAGGGATCCATTTCAGAATGGGAAGTTGGATTGAAGACTCACCAGTTCTGGTCAAGGGTTACAGTCTTTGTCACCAGCATAAAGGACTTAAGGATTTTGTGTTGTATCATGGGAAGCGATTGGGATTATCGGAATGGCTATGATTTTGTGGAGTATTCATCTGGATTTCAAGAGTTATGCGATCATTGATATTGGCTAGTAATGGAACGCTGGCATTTGTAATCTCAATATGTCAACATTTTGAATCGTAAGGTTGTGAGATGGATTGGAAATCCATCAAGTCTTGTGGATTGGAAGGGAGCAGTCGAACCCAAGTGGAGGAGAAGTGTTGGTCTAGGGGACTACACAAGAAAGTATATTCGGATTTTGTTGCACATCAGCAGTGGCGTATGGCTGGTGTGGATGGACCCAGGTCGAGGTTGGTGTTAGAGCCTCTCTTCCTGTTCTTGGCTGATTAATGCTTTGGGGTTCGAATCATGACCTATACACCTGATTAAGGTATAGTCGGATGCTAGATCGAATTTTGATGATTGTGTTCAGTATAGTAGATGGACGTACAATAAGACCATGGGTAGGGCCTAGCAGCATAGAAGTGTTGTAAGACTACTAGGTAGTCGTAGTATTCACCAGGATAACAGATAGTGGTGGTAATGTTGTAAGTCTACGATGGGATCATGGTATTAGCCAGATCGAGGTAGACCATCGTTGGGGGTGGTCGTTAGTATGAATGAGGATCAACTCGTGCCTAGGGCAAGGTGGACGGTATTTTTGGAGATCATCTCCCTGTAATGGGAGGAGGACCATTGGGGGCTAAGGAATGGTTGGGCCTGAGTAGCTCTCGATTGGGTGAGACTCGTGGTGATGGCCCGTTCGTACCCGTGGGCGAGGCTTATATGGTTATGGTAGTACGAATGAAACTCGGTAGGGAATGGTTAGGTTAAGGTATTCGATCATCTTCAGAGTAGGATGATTATGTGGTCAGTGAGTGGTATAGAATAATGCATAGGCTAGGGTAGCGTTAATAGTTGGACTCTCACGGACATGGTGGATAGTCCAGGTGTAAGACTGGTAGTCTCAGGTGGATTAGGGGTTTTTATAGCCTAGTTTAGAGAAAGCTCATCGTAGATCAGAAGATTTTGGGTGGAATGCAAGTACAAATCCTTGGATCTCATGTTGTAAGTTATGGGTTAAAGAATTTGTATGCCAATGGTATCAGTTGAAGGGTTCAGTGTAACACCGTAAATTTTCAAACTATTTTTTTCATTTTTAAATTACAAAAATTCTCATAATACATTCCACTAAAATCCCAATAATCAATTAACAAAACACAATTCCATAATAGTTAAATTAATAATCCAGGATCCTCCAAAAGATAACTCTTTATCTCGTGTGTACAATCGAACCATCGCCTTCCCGTGATCCTGAGAAACACCTAAAACACATAACACACAACACGGTAAGCACGAAGCTTAGTGAGTTCCCTAAAATACCACAAATACACATTAGCCACTCGAGGCTATAACTATGTAAGACCCTCCGGTCAATGTGTCTATGTGGGACCCTCCAGTCCCACAACTCTAATGGACCCTTCGGTCCTAACTCTATAGACCCTCTAGTCCTAACTTTGTGGACCCTCCGGTCCTAACTCTATAAGCTCATAATAAATACACAACTTAATTCACATCGACATAATGCAGGATATCGCAGTACTCTAATAAACACATAAGATCAATATATATATATATATATATATATATATATATATATATATATATATATACATATTACCATAACAACATAAGTCACAAAGACAGTATGCACGATAACATATAACACATAATAAACAAATAAGACCCTCCGGTCTATATGTACTGAAACCCTCTGGTCAATAATATACTAAGACCCTCCGGTCAGACACAAATTATAACACAAATAAGTAGAGTGAGAAGACTCACCTCGGGTGGCGAACAGATCCTATAAATGTTGCTGCTACACTCCGACTTTTATCACTAAGCCAAACCCAAAAATAACCCCATTAGGATCTATGACCAACCTTCACATTATTAAGTCTAAACATGGTCCACCAACCTCGTCCATATATGAATCGAGTCTATTGGGCCCACCATGGCCCAATTTTCCAAATTCGGCCAAAACCCTTATATGGTCCTTACCCTAAAGCCCATCTAAAAATTCTAGTCCACATGAATGCTCTTGGATGGCCCATCAATGGCCCAAATACTAAAACCCAATAGGAAGGCCCAATCACAAGGCCCAAGTAAAACTTAAGGTTTTCACATAAAATGACGATTATGGTTAAGTATTTTTCACTTAACCCATTAAGGTCTTAACCCATTAAGTCCACTATTCCACTAACAGATCATATAATAAAATTGTCATGGGCCCAATAGGCCCAAATCAACAAACCCAAAATTAGGGTTTTCTAAACCCTAATTAGGGTTTCTAGCCCAATAGCCATCCAACAAGCCCATATCAAGCATTTGGGCCGGTTAGGGTTCACTGTGCCAAGCACCACCCACTACCACCCCAGGTAGTGGTGGTCATTGGCGGCTCATGGCGGCGGCCACCACCTCGCGGTGGTGGTGGTGGTTTTTCCCTCAATTCCTCCACCAAAAATGCTAACACAAGACTCATTTCACAAGGAACACTCATACTCATCACAAAAAATACCTACAGCCACCACCATATGGCGGCTGGTGGTGGTGACGCGGTGGCAGGAGGCAGCAGCCACCACCTCGTGGTGGTGGCAATGGATTTTCAGCCACATAAACATTCATCCCACGCCTCAAATACCGAAAGCCACCCCCACACACTAGCATGCGCCAAAACAGCCAACTCTTAGGCAGTAGGAATCGCCATAAAATCACAAACAACAACGTTTATCGCCACCGATGGCGGCAGAGGCGATTACGATGTCACACCCACGAAATAACGAGAAAAGAAGGGGAAGGAAGCATTGTTGGTGACTTTCAGAGCATCGCCGATGGCTCATGACTCTCCCACGACAGCACAGTGGCGAACATGACTTCTTTTCTTTCTTTTTTCCCGATCTCAGCGGTTCTCCGACTGCCACGACGTCTTCGGTGTTAAGGTTTTGTTCTTGGCGGCAAAATGGTTGCTGACGGAGGGTGGTAGTTGATCACAACAAGGGCGGCGGATGGAGGTGCTACAAGTCGATAACTGATGGTGGCGACCGATCTCATAATGGTTAAGGGTTACATTATCCAACGGGAGGGAAGGAAAAGGAGGATACGGGGTTAACCTGTGTCCAATTCAAACTATGCTGCCAAATATATGCTTTTGCTCCCTCCCCATAGTTTCTCTTTCAATTTAAATCAAATAAATACCATACAGCCCTCCACTTTGAGATATTTTTGCAAGGCAGATCTGAAAATTACCATTTAACCCCCATGATCTCAGTTTAACACATTCAGTCCTTCCTTCTCACAATTCCCTTCATAATAAGCCCTAATAATTACCAAACACACCTTGAGTTCTAAAATCTTTACGAGATAAATCCTAAAATTACACTTTCGTCCTCGAAGGTCCAAATTATATTATTTTACTCCCCGAAACCGACACCCTGCTAATTATTATTATTTTAGATCACCATTCATATTAACTCTTATCTATTTATTTATTTATTTCATATTCCGGATGTTACATTCGAGGTCAAAAGGAGGTTTTCAGTTCTTATGGTAGAGAAAGACTCGTGTGATTTTGTTTCAGACTGGTTCCACCTGTGTGGAGGTCAGGCAAGTTATGGGACTGCGGAATAATATTGGTAGTGTATTGATTCGATTGGTAAAGGATCAATGTTTTGTTCAGTACTATAAGGCTTTATTCAGAGCGTTGTTTCCCAAGAGGATGGTAAGGAGTGATTTCGAGGAAGAAATCTAATTTATGTCGGAGAGACTTGTACATCATGTTCCAAATCGTTTCCTAATTCGAGCCTAAGACCCGAAGATAGGTTATCTTAGGGCTTAGGGCCTTTGGGAATGAAAGATTTAGACCTAGTTGGGTGCGAGTAATCTAGATTTGATGACCCCGGGAGTTTGGTTTGTGTTTTTGACCAAAAGGGTATATCGCTAATGAATCAGATCGAGTTTTTATGAATTTTGGATTTTAGTATGGGAAGTTTTAAGGCTAGGATGAGTTGATACATGCATAGAGCTTCTCGTTACCTTTCCGTGGATATAAGGATTGTCAAAAACGAATTTAAATAAAGACGTTATGGCCTTCATAAGTTGATGGGTTTAAGGCTAACCCTAGTACGTGGCGCATATTATGGTAATGTATTGTGGTTGCTCCTTGGAGTACGATGGGCGAACCAGAGTTACGCATGGCATACTCCAGAGAAACCCAAACCCAAATTTAGGGTGTTAGACCCTATTTAAGCTCCTTAACTTAACACCAAACCCTATTATCTTCAAACTCCATTCCTTTAAACCCTTGAAACGAAACGCTAGCCTCTATGGATGTGGTTCTTGAGATTATGGAGTGTTTTCTTGCATTTTGGTGATTATTGAAGAAGAAGGAGATTCTTAGAGAAGTGTGGGATTGCTTGGAGCTTTTGGATCTAGTTTAAGGAGTATTTTGGGTTTATTTTGGTCCTTAGAATCATCCTTGTGAGTATGAGATACTCCAAGAGCTTAGAATGTTGGATCTTGGCATTTGGGCGGTCCCCTTTTCATAAAAATGTCATCTTGATGAGTTATTTTGGAACATGCATAAGTTTGTGTGATTATTATGGATTTTATTAATGTTTTGGTCCCATTAAGAGATGCAAAGGAGTAACTTCACCAACTTTACATGTTAAGACAACTCCTTAGTGTCGTATCTGAGTTTCGAAGTCTTTGTCTTAACCATTAAGAGCTTTGTGGGGCTGTTGGCCTTCTGAAGAGTACATTGGGCGTATAGGTGTACGCTCAGCGTAATGAGACTAGCATGCTTCATCAGTTTGTACCTTGTTCTTTGAAGGTGAGTATGCGGGGCGTCCCATTCTGGTACGTCGGGTGTACTCCCCAATATCTCTTTTGGGGCCTTTTAAAGTTTGGGCCTTGTTAGGCCACTGGAATTTTTACTTTGGGCCATGGATAGTATAAGGGTTTTCTTGGAATTAGTTTCATGATGGTTTTGGTCCTAATTAGGAAGATGGGCCCTATTGGGCCTTTGCATGCTTTTAGGAAATCGGGTTGTTCAGAGAATTGGTTGGATCTTGGTTTTGGGCCAAGAAAGAAGAAGATAAAATGGTGTTTTACCCTTTAGGAAGTTGGACTTTGGAGTAGGCCTCAGATTTTGGGATATCGGGTTAATTATTAATTAAGGTTGTATTTATTGTCAGTTGGTGTGAGGTTGTCCGGTTCAGCGACTCGAGCATTTATTTGTTTATCGGCGGATTGAGGTGGGTCTCCTCACTGTACTCATAGGTCGAAGGCATCAATGTTTGCTCATTAGGTTCTGATATGTTATATGTCATTGTGACTCTTGCAAGGTCTGTTGGGTTGGGCTTATAGGTATGTTGGGCTAGGCCCACTGTATCACAGGCTAAGCCTATTTGTATGTTGGGCTAGGCACATGGATCAAGAAGTACTAGGCCCATTTTATGTTAGGTAGGTTCTAACTGTCTTTGTGAATTTTGCATTTGTATGATTAGGTGAGGCACATTAGTTTAGCAGGGCTAGGCCCATTATGGTGAGTTAGGCCCAATAATGGGTTGGTCACAATGTGAGGGCTAGGCCTAGTGAAATGTATGGTATGTGGGATTTGGGGGAACTCAGTCTGCTTTGTGATTACGATTTTCATTGTTATGGTTTCAGATACTTCCGGTTTGAAAGGGAAGGGTTTGGCATGATCACAGCGCATCCACCCATGTTTCCGCATGGTGATGATTTTGGGATTGCACTCTGATGACTGTTTTATTATGATATACTTTTAAATGTTTGCATAAAATATACTTGGTGTTTTGATTGTATTAAAAATGAAATTTTTACCTCATAATTTTTAGGACATTATAGAGTTCTTCAGTAGCCGATGGCAGGGAGAGGTCGGAAACGTAGGAAAGATTGGGAAGTGCTTCAGTGGGTTTAGTTGCATTGTTTTACCAAGTACATGGAGTATCAGTTTGACAAGGTAACTTAGAGGATTTAGGATGATTATTGAGGAAAGTATTCATAGGTTTGGAAGTTTGTATTGGGCTTGTACTACTGAAAGCATAGGACCCATACTCGAATCGGGGAGAGTCTTGGAGAATCTAGGAAGCCTATGGGATGAGGATTCTTGGCTATGTTTTGATCATTTGTATGGTTGTATTACAGAATAGTGATGAGTACTCCGGAAGGAGGTTTAAATTCTACTTCAGGCTTAGGTGTAGGTATTGAGCCGATCGACGAGTAGATGTGGGAGTTCATCTCGTCGGATATTACTCGCACTATTTAGGAGCAGAATCCTTTGATATTTGGTTTTGTGAAGCAGGGGATTATGGAGATTTTGGAAGCGTTATGGGGGCATTCCATGCTGAGATTATGGCTATTGTTGGATCTCACACTTTTTCCTTCCATTAGTTTCGTACTTGTGGAGATCCCGACTTCTTTGGGGAGATGGAATCTATTGCCAGTAGAATATGGTTAGCGGATATGGCTAACGTTTTCCGGATGAGTTTCTGCCCCGAGGAGTTGAACGTCAAATTTGCCTCCTGTATTCAAAAAGATAGAGCCCGAGATTGGTTGGAGGAGGTAGACTTCGCTTTGGGAGGCGAAGCCCTCGAGACAATGACTTGCATTGAGTTTGTTACCCGGTTAAGGGCTGAGTTTGCACTAGCTATTAAGGTGCGGTAATTGGCGAGGGAGTCTTAGGACCATCACCAGACGACTGAGATTTTGTCATAGATCACTTCCAAGTTCCGGGAGAGAGCTTTGTTAGTTCCACAGTATGCAACAAACGAGGAGATGAAGAAGGAAAGCTATCATGACATGTTGAGGTATAATATCAGGGCATTTGTGATTTTGTCAGGGTGCAAGACCTTGAATGATATGATTGCTATAGCCTGTGAGCGTGAAATCGATTTTGAGCACCTCGGGAAGAGGAATTTAGAGCAACATCAAATGACGGTGGTCCAGGTGAAGAGGCCCAAGACTCTAGGCTCACGTTTGGGTGGCCATCAGGTTCGGAGTCGTTGTGTCAATCATTGGAGGACCCATGAGGGAGGATGTCGGGAGACTGGTCGAGGATGTTTCAGTTGTGGTTACATGGGTCATTTTAGTAGGGATTGCCCCCGTGGGTCATTTTTGATGTGTTTTCACTGCAACCGGGTGGGCTACAACAAGGATGACTGTCCGATATTAGGGGGTGGAGAAGTGATTGCACCTGCTCTAGATCCTTTGAGGATCAATGACGGTCGTGAGGGTAGGACAGGAGCCACAACAGCGAGGAGACGAGCATCGTAGTGTCAGTCAAGGGAGGCCATAGTTTCATTAGATTTTATTGCAGGTATGTTATCTTTTGCTTTCTTCATGATAATTATCATTATTTATATTCTCTTGGAATCGTGTTTTTGGTATGGGTAAGCATTATTTTTTGTTTAGTTCTCTATTATTTTCTAGGTTATATCATTGAGAATTGTTATATGCCATGTTTTCATGTCAAGAGTTGTTATGGGCTGTTTCTTGCTGAGCGGGATTCAGTTTGTTCTGTTGTTGCTCCAGTTCTTTGATGGGGGTTAAATCAAAGGCATCATTTGCAAGGTCAATGGATGAATTATCTGGATTAGTTCATCAATGAAGTCAGACTTCAGTTATGTTAGCATTTGTTCAGGTAGGATTGGCATTCATATTCATAAGTACCTTCATGTACCATCACTACCGTTACTAGGGAAGGAGCGGTAGCAAGAAGATGGTGGTGGCAGTCGAATGAGGTTGTCTGGTCATTGGAACTGCCAAGGGAAATTTCATACTTGCAAGGGATGATGATGGTTAGAATGCAAAGATCCTTCTGAGGATTGGAATTCGTAGTAAAGACTCGCTAGTTTAGGACAAGGGTTATAGTCTTTTTCACCAACATAAAGGACTTAAGGAGGTGGTGTTGTATTGTGGGGTGGTCGTAGTTGCTGAGATTATGGGATGTGTTCATCTGTATTTTGGATGTTTGTGTGATCTTCGAGATTGGATAATAATGGAATGCTAGTTCTTCTAAACTCAGGTTGTCAACTGTTTAAATTGTAAGGTTGCAAGATGGATTGGAAATTCATCAAACTTGGAGGTTGAATGAGTGTAGTCGAATGCAAGTGGGGGAGAATCAGATGGTCCAAGGGATTACACAAGAAAGGATATTCATGTTTCATTGCACGTCAATAGTGACATATGACGGATATGTGGTTGGGTCCAAATCGTGGTTGGTGTTAGGGCCTCTCTATTTGTTCTTGTCTGATTAAGGCTTTAGGGTTCGAAGCATGACCCAGGCACCTGGTTGGGATTTAGTTAGATGCGGGTTCGATTCAGGATGATTTTGGTTGGTATGGTAGAGGTGTGGTAAGAGCATAGGCAGTGACCATAGCCAAATAGGAGTGTCGTAAGACTGAGGGGTGGCTGTAGCATCCACTGGATTGGTAGTCAGTGTGGAAGTGTTGTAAGACTACGAGGTAGCCATACCATTCACCAAGATATTAGAAAATTGTGGAATTGTTGTAAGTCTATGATTAGATCATAGTATTAGCTCGATTTAGATAAACCATCGTTGGGGTGGTCATTAGTATAAAGGAGGATAAGCTCATGCCTAATGCAAGGGGGACCTTGTTGTTAGCGAGTATCTCTATGTTATGGAATGAGGATTATTGGTGTCCGAGGCGAGGTTAGGCCTGTGTAGATCTCGATGGGTTAGACTTGTATGCATGGCCCACTCGTTGGTATAGATTGGGTGAGACGTGTTGGCAAGGCTCTTATGGTTATGGCAGTGCAGGTGAGACCTAGTAGGGATCAGTTGGGTCAAGGTATTGATTCATGGTTAGAATAGGATAACGATATTGTTAGTGAGTGGCATTAGAGTGATGCATAGGCTGGGCTAGCCTTATCAGTTGAACTCTCGGGAACCTGGTGGTTGGACCAGGTGTCAGACTGACAGTCTTAGCGGTGCATTGGGAGTCGTACTGAGTTGGCTTTTGGTCGAGACTAGCGTTGGGAGTCGTTAGTATATATGTGCAAGATCTTCACTTCATCAAGTTATGGATTAGGGAATCTGTACGCCTAAGATATTAGTTGGTAGGTTCAGGCTCAAAAAGGATGCTTTCAGTTCTGATGGTGGAAAAAGGCCCTTGTTATTGGGTTTCTGAATGGTTATATACCTGTGCAGAGGTCAGGAAAGTTATGGGACTTCGAAATTATAGAAGTAATGTTTTGGTTTGATAGCTAAAGGATGAGTGACTTGTTCAACATTAGGAGGTGTTGTTCAAAGCTTTGTTTTCCTGAAGAGCGGTAAGGAGTGATTTTGATGAAAAAACTAATTTAAGTGGGGGAGAGTTGTAGCACCCTCTTTTGAATCATTTCTTAATTTAGGGTTGTTACCCCAAGATCGGTTATCATAGGGCTTATGGCCTTTGGGAAAGAGGAATTTAGAGCTATTTGGTGTCGGTAAGGTAAGTTAGATGATCTGGGAGTCTAGGTTGTGATTTGGAGCCCGAGGGTATAACCATAAAGTGGCAGTTTGGCTTTTTATGAATATTGGATTTTAGTTCGGGAAGTTTTGATGCAATGATGCATTGATATAAGTGTAGAGCTTCTCGTTACCTTTCCATGGATAAAAGGATCATCGAAATCGGACATACATCGAAAAAGATATGACATTCGGCAATTTGAAGAATTAAGGGCCAGCCAAGTACGCAGGGCATACTTGGGAGGTACACTAAGCATACTAGGCAAAGAAGTCGCAGGTGCTCCTTTAAGTATGTGGGCGTACCATCTTTATGCATGCCGTTCTCCCGTCAACACCAAACCCTATTATCTTCATCCTCCATCCCTTTAAACCCTAGAAACGAAACCCTATCCTCCATTGGTGTGGTTCTTGAGCTTGTGGAGTGTTTTCATGCATTTTGGTGATCATTAACGAAGAAGGAGCTTCTTGGAGAAGTATGGGATTTCTTGGAGCTTTTGGATCTAGCCTTTATGGATCTTGATCTCTCTTTTGGAGGTATAACGCTTCTATCTTGATGACTCTAGGTGTTAGATTTAGTTTAAGAGTATTTTGGGTTCATTTTCGTCCTTAGAGTCGTCCTTGTGAGTATGAGCTACTCCAAGAGCTTAGAATGTTGAATCTTGGCATTTGGAGGGACCCTTGTTCATAAAAATGTCATCTTGATGAGTTATTTTGGACCATGCATGAGTTTGGGTGATTATTATAGATTTTATTGAGGTTTTGGTCCCATTAAGCGATGCAAAGGAGTAAAGTTGCAAATTTTACGTGTTAATACATCTCCTTAGGTTCATATCTAAGTTTGAAAGTCCTTGTCTTAATCTTTAAGAGATTTTGTGGGATTTTGGCCTTCTAAAGAGTACGTTGGGCGTAAAGGGTTAAGCTCAATGTAATGAGAGTAACATGCTTTAGTAGATGGTACCTTGTTCTTCGAGGGTGAGTTCATGGAGCATACCATTCTGGTACGTAGGGTGTAGTCGCCACAGTGGACATTTTGGGGCTTGGGATGCCATTTAGGGATTTGGGCTTTATGAGCAAATGGTTTGGGCCTTGGTTTTGGGCCATGTAAGAAAAGGTTAGAATGGTCTTTTACCCTTTAAGAAGTTAGATTATGGAGTGGGCCTCAGATTTTGGGTTATCAGGTTAATTATTAATTTAGTTTGTATTTATGGTCAGTTGGTGCGAGCTTATCCAGTTCAGCAACCCAAGTAGTTATTTGGTTATTAGCAGATTGAAGCAAGTCTCCTCACTATAGTTAGGGGGTTGAAGGCACCAATATTGGCCCACTAGGTGCTGATATGTTAGACGTCTTTGTGACTGTTCCATGGTAAGTTGGGCAAGGCCCATAGGAATGTTGTGCTAGGCCCATTGTATGAAAGGCTATGCCTATTTGTATGTTAGGCTAAGCCCATGGATCAAGAAGGGCTAGGCCCATTGTATGTTATGTAGGTGCTAACTGTCTTTATAACTTTCGAATTTTATGATTGGGTTGGGCCCATTAGTTTGGTAGGGCTAGGCCTATTGTGATGGGTTGGACCCAATATACGGATTGGGAACACTGTGAGGGATATGCCCAACAGTGTGTATGGTATTCGGTATTTTAGGGAACTCACTAAGCTTTCTGCTAATGGTTTCTGTGGTTTTGGTTTCAGGTACTTTCGGTTCGAAAGGGAAGGGCCTGGCTTAATCGTAGCGCATCCACCCATTTTTTGCATTGTGATAATTTTTGGATTGTACTCTGATGCCTGTTTTGTAATGAAATACTTTTAAATGTTTGAAAAAAAGATAAGTGGTGTTTTGATTTTATTAAAAATGAAATGTTTACCTCATAATTTTTAGGTTGTTTCACTTGCTATACTACAAGGCCTCGTAGAAGTAAAGGTATGCCATGTGTTTTCGAGGGTTTTTAGAAACACATTGTTATCATCATTAAATATCACCTACCATCCTTATTTATACATGTAGGCTACATAATGTTGAACACTTTGTTAGTGAGGTGGTGCTAATGTGGCTTACTAGCCGAATTAGTTTGGAATCCGAAGAAAAGGAAAACATTTTAGGTTCAAAGAAATCATTTAAGAAAAAATGCATATTCCTATTAAAATGGAATTATTAGAAACTTAATTCCATTTCCAGATGAAGCAAGGGGATTAAAAATGCAATCTGTTGCTTTCTCAATATTACTGCTTTCACATCCCGCTAAAGCAGAAACACAGAATATAATAGACTAAGGTTCCACGAATACGGTGATAGAAAACACCAACCATAAACTTCAATTATTTAATGTTTACAACAATTATCCCATATCAGATTACAACAAGTTTCTCCCTAGATTGATTATTACACTATAGCAAAAACAGTAAGCAATATGGTGGTTCCTTTCACACTTAAACTGACCATTCCCTGAAAAGCATGAAAAAACGAGGGTCAACTACAAAAATACTTAGTATCTTTATAGGTTCACAAGTATACACCATTTTGGAAAAATTAGTTCATCAAAATGAGATACTAAGTAAGGAATTGCATCAAGAACAATTCCAGGTTGAAATAGACATTTGAAGTAATAAGTTTTAAATTCGAATTGCTTTCTAGTGTTAATGCCTTGAGTTTACCGTGGACCTCTTTGAAACCTCTTTGAAACCTGACCTATTGAGCCTTAATGCACATTTTGGAAAATAAATAGTGGCATTACAATTAAATTAAGATATCATATGGTATCTTACTTCCGATTGTTGAAAATATCAATCAAATCATAAAGAATAAATTGTAACCCTCGTTAATATTTCTGAAAACCTGAAATTCCGTATTAAGTAGTTATGAGCAAAGCAAACACTCTAGTCTCGCAGTACATGTTCACCTAGTTCCAAAAATATAAAGAACGTCCAAAACAGAGTCCATATGCAAAATATACGACCATCATATGAAACCAAACCAGTATAATACTGATTTTCTTAAAGCTACATAAACTGTTTCCATCTGTTGATGCACTTGCACACCTCAGATGAAAATTTCGAGAAAGTTTTTGGACACAAGTTATGGTGTATTGTTTAATTCCAACTCAAAATATTTTTAGTAAAAGTATTTGTAAAAATCGAAAAATCGGACGTTTCGGGTTAATTAAACACGGTTTCTCGAAGCTCTAGAACTCGAAAAATTAATCATTTTAGGTTTTTGAAATCCTTAAACTCGGCTCTATCATTCCCCACTTTCTAAAAAAAATATTAGGTGTTAGGATTTTGGCACATAAAGATAGAAGTGTATTAGCGATTTTTTGATAAAAATGATATCATCTAACTTTCCACCATGCATGAATCATCAAAAAGAATCAGCCATTTCTTTCCAGTTTGTCCCATACCCACATCCTTAACTCCCACCCTTCTCTTCCACCACATTACTCTTTTGTGTACACACTTCTTCGAAAGTACAAAGCATGGCCCCTTTAATTATTTGACTAAACTAAAGAGTATGGTGCTTGCAAGAACTTGTGAGGCTTGTCTAGGCTATAAATAGAGGTCATTTGTTTCTCATTTCATCACAAAAATCAGCCACAACAATTTCAATCACGCCTTCCTTTGCTCTCATTCTCTTTCTCGGGATAAACACCCCACTGGAGGCGCTCTTGACCACCGAGAACCACCATCAACCACCGCCATTCCACCCTTTTGCCTCCTATTTTCGACGATCACTAGCCCCAAACACCCTTGCCTCCTTTCCTCCTCCCTTCCTCCTCCTCTTGCCGTCTCTCACTTGTTAGGATAGGAAAAGAAAGGGCAGCGAGGCTGTTGGAGCAACCTATTGTGGTGTTATCGTCACTGTTGTCGAGTGGCAGGCCCTAGCCATCGTGAAACCATCGCTCGGCCACCACATTTCCAACACCGTTTTGTTCCATCTTGTGCTTCCATTTTCTGTGAAAATTCCAAGTCCCACTACGAGTTTTATTGTGTTGAGTGAAGTGTGTCGAGTCCAAAACTACCAGGTTAAAAGGTTCTTGCTATTGTGTTATCACGAGGTGTTTCCCGAACACAATCACATTCTCAAGTCTAAACCAAGTTCCCACATTAAGGAGAGTTCTTATGATACCATTTTAAAGCTTTTATAAATTTCGAGGGGGGGCGGGGGTGGGGGGTTACATCTGCTCACATACTTTGTTTATGCAAAACATACTACAAAATGTTATCTTTTTATGTGAAAAACTCATATCTACTTATAAATGTTGTTTTGACAAATAATATATTATTTATAAATAAACTAGTTATACACTTGACACACATATGCTATAGTCGTTTAATCATGTAACAACTAGTCAAAATAGCATACCATTTAATTACAACAAAGTTATTATTTTATGTGAAAATGTATGTTATAAAAAGCATGTTATAATATATATATATATATATATATATATATATATATATATATATATATATATATATATATATATAACTTGAAACTTATACATGTATTTGTGTTCACTACTATAAGATTCACCATTTAGTTAAGTGAGTATCATACACTTTTACACATACTTATCAAACATACTCGAGTTTTATAAACTCTATTCATCATAAAATATTTCTCCTATTGACTTATCCTCTTATAAGTTAGGTTTTTCACTCTCGATCCTTACACACTAGGTGCTTATCCACATACAAAATAAGCTGGGTTATTCATGTGTATTAGTTAAGGGCTTTATAATGAGACGCTTTTCATTACGTAAGTCTAAACATTTAACATACCCACACTAATGTAACCCTTAATCCTTGGAGCAAGATACATATGTGTGGATCTATATGGGGTTCACATCTCCACCTATGGTAGTTAGCTACAACCTCGACCGCTCAATCAAAGTAAGTGATAAATATCTACAGTCATTCTACAACCTCCAATGAAGCGTTGTAGGGGGTACTTTAGTCACATAGCTCGGTTATATGACTCACTATAAACATCAAGTGGCTCTCTCTCTCTCTCTCTCTCTCTCTCTCTCTTTCTCTCTCTCTCTCTCTCTCTTTCTCTCTCTCTCTCTAGAAACCACATATTCGATTTCTCTCTTTACAAAACAAATTATAAGTATGATTTCACTTATGGAAAAACACCTTTTTGGTAATCAAATTTTCTCTAAAGACTCTTTACAAACTCATTCATAAAGATGGTTTTACTAACAAAGAAAATATGTTTGGCCATTATAAAAGTATCATTACTTCACTAGCAGAAAACCTGTAACTCTTACCAACCTTTTGTTGACCCTCAAAATTACATGTATTCTCTAGAGATGACTAATCAAGTTTCCAAATGAAGGAATTGTCATGGATTTCAAGAAATCTAGTTTTCTAGTTTTTGTTATATATGCCTGCCTATATAAGGCAACCCATGCAATCTATCATTATTCATAACAACCTTGCCTTCAAATTTCAAGATGAAATACAACTACTGTTTTGTTATTGTTGTACTTGTGCTATGTACTCAATTGCTTATGGTCCATGAACTAAGTCGTACAGCTCGACATGTTCCGCCGCTTTAGTCGGGGTGTGACACATTAGTATCAGGGCTAAATTGGCTATAGAGAACTTGACTATAGAGAACTCTTATCCTTGAAAGAGGAATACAAGTATAAAAATAGACTCCTAATAAAACTATTATTATGAATTACCCTACTTCTTGAGTACTTATGGGAGATGTAACTTGTTTGAAGTGTCTCTTCGATTGCCGAATTTCAGAAAAAATATATGGTAAAATGGTCCTGACGTCCGATGCTTCTCATCTGGCCCTAATCCGTACTTGATAGTCTTGGTGATTGTGAAAAATTCCCGTCACCGATTGTTACTAGAGATTAGCTTCAAAAAAAATAAAACTTTTCATATTTTAGGGAAAAATGTGATCAATTACATAATAATAGAAGAGTCAAAAATGAGTGACCAAAAAGTTATATCACTTTTTATGATGGTTAATGTATTTGGAAAATACACAACAAAGTGATCCCAAGGATATACGCATTGTAAAAATCCGACTTCGATTGGAGAAGTTATGATTTTATACAAGATAAAATTAACCGCGTTAATAATGCTATTAACGTCAAAATGGCACAAGGAAATCGATTGGGTTTCGACTAACATCATGAGAAGGAAAATGGTAGTACTCCGAGAGATAAGGAGTCTGAAAGAAAAAAGTTCAAAAACATAGTTCATATTAAGGAGATACAGTTTTAATAAAATATAAAAAATGAGTTAAAAATGAGAGTTAAAATTTGGCAACCCAACCTTAAGGAATGTTGTAGTACTAGTAGAGAGACACACAAATATATAAAGAGGTTAAGAAACAAGATTCATATAAGGATGATATGAATTCTTATAACATATTTAGAGTTGCATGCCAAATGCGCGCCATGCTCAACGCACACACCATACACTCAGATTCGTTGAGATTTGGGAGACATGGACCATCATAAATATAACATGTGGCAAGCTTTGGATGGAGCCACGAAGCAAGTGAATGGCGTGCATGAATTGTACCGCGCGCACAACCACTATAAATATAGGCGATCACTTTCTGATTTTCTCACACCAAAAAATTCTCTCTATATCTCTCAAGCTATTTTGGAAGTCCTCTCAATGGCATGAAGCTTCGGATGCAATAGCTTGGATGCTTCAGATTACGCTACTAGAGTGAGCTTATGACCCCTATTTCACTATTTGAAATGTTTTACGGGGGGTAGGAGGAATGCATTCTTATTAAACTGCTTTTTCAAAATATGTTTATATCCATAAATAACAATCGTTTTATAAAGCTTAAAGCCTTAGGATAATGTTGCTATAGATACTATGCCTAGTTGTAAGCTATGATATTATACCTAAGAGTTATGGTTCCCGATAGTCTAGGAAGAGATAATACCTAGATCTAATAATAGTCAAATCCCTTGGACAACATAGTACCTAGAAGTTATACTGGTCAAATATAGGGATTTGTATTGTATCTAATCGTTGCTCTGCCCAAATATCTAATTTTCAAATAACCATAATTAGGGTATATATATGTATCGCAAAAATAAATATATACAATATAATTATAAGATCGAAACAATATAATTATCAAATATAAAATTAAAGGGGTTTATATTATGATAGTTATAAGAAATCCCTAAGAAACATACAAGATAAAAGATAAAAGATAAATACCAAAGGTTAATGCGTTAGTGAGTTGTTAATATTCATATTTAGCCTGATTATACTCGATTACCGCAATACCTATAATCGTTATTCTTGTGTGAGATATGAAGATATGTATATATCTATACGACCATTGACATCCCCACCTGTGATTGTCACCTACAACCCTAACAGGATAACTTTCTTATTAATCAATATTCGATGTCCGATGAAGCTTCATGGTGGGGTAATCATTAGTCAAACAATGTCAATTATGGGAGCTCATGGAAATACATTAAAACCACCTTAGATATCTAACTACCATTAGGGACACCTTTGAATGGTTGATAAAATATGTTAGGATTCGTTAGATATTAATCAAAGATAGTAAATTAGGATTAATAAAATATCCTAAAAGATAACAATATATGATCTTTAGATGTCCTGAAAAGATAGTAAACTAGGATTTATAATATATCCTAAAAAATAATAAGATAGGATTGTTAGAATGGAGTAAAGAGTTTATTTTATCCTTAACTCAAAAGTTGTGAACTCGCTAACATCAAGTTGACGTTTTCAAAAATCGCATGTGTTCCTAGAATGGAGTAAAGATCAAGAAAAGAACGGATAATCAACTCGTAGTCATATAAGTTTTTTTTTTAATAAATAGTGATGATTTGCACTCTTTCATTTGGGTAATCTATGTACCATTACCACTCGACATTTCCATCATCGGCCGAGGAGGGTGTGACCGAAATGGTATCAAAGCTAGTTGCTATAGCGAATTAATATTTTATTTGGAATTACGACTATAGCTTAGGACATATAGTCCGAATAGGTTTTCCCTAAAACCTATAAATAAATGTATTACTATTAATTATGCTACTAATAGGCTACTTAAGGGATAGGTGAGTAGTTTAAACTGTTGCTTGGGTTGCTGGATTTCAGAATGGTTGTATGCAAAGATGGTGCTGCCCTACGACACTTCTCATCTAGCCAACCTCTATTCTTATAGTTTAGAAAGTACAAAACAATACTAACCGTTAATCATAAATGAAGTATACAAATCAAAAATGCAATATATATATATATATATATATATATATATATATATATATGGGTTAGGTTATTTTGTTTTCACTATCTATTGTGTGCATCTATGACTGATTCTGGACCAATCATTTTAGTTATCTTAAGAAAGTAATTAATGCATATTACTTGTTGAAGATATAATAGGTATTAATTACATCTTCAGCATTTAATATGCATTAATTATTTTCTTAAAATAACTAAAATGATTGGTCCAGAATCAGTCATACATGCACACAATAGATAGTGAAAACATTTGAACCTAACTCATATATATATATATATATATATATATATATATATATATATATATATATATATATATATATATATATATATATATACAGGTAAATTTTCTAAGCTGGCTAAATCAATATATCGACTGAATGTTGCCTGATCAACTACGTTTAGTCTTGGCTAAACCATCGACTGGATTAATTAAACGATAAAATAGGAACCATATATACAAACACAAGTACAAAGCATACATAAAGTGCATCAAATACATCATAAAAAATAAATATGAAAATACAAAGCGTCAACCCAAACCAATCAACCTACTCATCGTTGCTCTCATATTCACCCTCCTTGTACTTCATGCCCTCATCGCTATTATCATCATCAGTATCCCTAAGATGTGTACCTGGAGGACCAGTACCATCATGACATGCGTGAGCAGATGCTGGAACAACAGGACCCATCTGACGGAGAGGCAGATGATCTATCCCCAAATGTTGCGTCAACCCAACAATTGAAGCCATGATCCAACGATGCTCCTCCTATGCAACAACCAGACAATTCATCACATCGTGTAGAGTCAGATCTAGTTGATCAGGCTTCGCATGCCTAGGTCTTTGACGCTCCTTGAAGGCATGCTAAATGATATCCTCCGACTCCACCTATCCAAGAGGCTCCACAATATCATCATCTGAAATCCTCTACTACCTCCTAACCCGAGTCAACACCATCATTTTCCTAAGAGCGGTAGTATCCATCTATTGGATAGGCATAGGAACCATCCTGCTAGTGTCCATCTCATAATATAGAGCCAACCGATTAACCCAGTGACCCCCACAAATCCTGCTTCAAGGCATGGATGCTACAGCCATACTAGACAAACAGAGAGCTAGGGAAAAAGGAAGATGAAGGCAAACCTCGGTCTGAGTGAGGCACCAGATATAGAAGACGCCACCAGAAGGAATATTGTCATATTCCTCATGGTGAGGAATAGTAGAAGCAACCAATTGGTGGATCAACCGATAAATAGGAGATCGGAAGGCACTCTTTGTGGCCATCATGGAAGCGTAGGTCCCCTTAGCATGACCCCAGTACTACATGTAGTTGTACTCCTATCGTGACTCAGTGATATAATTATCAAGATAGGCATAAAAATGATGACTCAAAGTCTCCTCTGTTTTATAAATCCCTAGACGCCTCTTGTTGGTGCATGTAAATGCTCCACAAATAATGAGTGATAGTTAGGTTGTATTTTTCCCTTTATTGTATTTTATGGTGTAAATACTCTTCCTCTTATATAAAGGGAGAGTTGGTCATTTCTAAGCAAGCTCACTTTTTCTTAGTTTAGAGATTACTTTTACTTTCTTACAATGTAATCTAGAGAGAGAGAAAGTGGTGGGTTCTCCCATCCAAGAAGAGTTTCTCTCCCACCATGTTCTTCATGCAATATTAGTATTATCTCTCTTTGTTCTTAGTCTTCTTCCATGAACTCATAATATGTTCTTCGTGTTCATACATACAAAAACATGATTAATCTCGAGATATCTTACTTCCGCATTCACCGTTCGTTATAAAAGTGGGTCTCTACAATTGGTATTAGAGCCGTACGTTGAAGATCTCACGATTACTTCAAGGGAATGACTTCCGTTCGGTGATTATCTTGTGATTTTTCCGTGTTTCTGCAAGAAAAATTTTTGGTTTCAAAGCAGAATTTTTTTTATGAAGTTTGTTCTTAGTTCTATTTTTCTGGGGTGATTCTATCTTAGTAAAAATAAAATGTTGCTGTTGCTACTCGTTTTATTTGTTGCTGGAAAATGATGATCTTGAAGTTCTTAATATTTTTCTAGTGAAGAAGTGTAAAAAAAATGGGAGAAGAATTAATTTTGTGGTCTCTTAAAAGAGTTGAAGATGTATTCAGGAGAGTTCTTTTATTCTTGGATGAGAAGACACAAATTTAATGGGCTTATTTTCTTTGAAGTGGTGCTCTTTTTTTTTACCCAGTAGCTTGAAAATATTCTTGAGGTATGAAGCTTTTATTCCTCTTTATTCTAAGTGTGAATCTTAATTTGAAGAAATATGGACGTAATATGTGTTTGTATGAAGCACCTTTTCCTTGTTACTCTTTTGGGTAAAGAGTAATTCACTCATATTTGCCTTCCCAAACAAAAACCATGTGACATAATCCAATCCCATCACCTTTTGTCCCCAAAAACCCAGCTGTACACTCTTCTTTTTGCCTTCCCAAGACCCACTTTTGACTTAGAATGATTTATAAAAAGATTCCCTCATTAAAATATGAATAAATGGCCTTTGCGGTACCATTTTTCATGAAAAAATAGCATTTTTCGTCACCTGTTTAGCCCTTCTCGGAGCCCCGAACCGCAGCCAAAAACTGCCTACTGGAGCCTCCTAAGAAGCCTCCTCGCAACCCTTCTTAGCCCTGATCCGAAGTCCCTACCTGCAGCCTCCTGGTCCGCAACCGAGAGACCAAATCCTTTCCTTTACCTGCTGACCGCAGTTGCAGTACCTGCCTGCTGACCGAAGTCCTTTCTTCTCGGATCGACGTCCTCACACGGCAGGCGCTCCACTGCAGTCTCGCATCCGCAGTCCCTTACCTTCTTCGCATACTGCAACCTTCGCCCATTAGTAGTCAACCAACCCGCAGCCACACCTCCGCACCTACCTACCGCACCCTCCTCGCACCGCAGCCACACTTATGCCTCCTCACCCCGGTTCAGACCCTCCTAGACCCGCCTCCTACCCTCACTTCGGATCATCTTTAGGCCCTCCCTTCCTCCCCTCTCTTCTTCCCTCCTCCTATCCTTCCCTCCTTATCCCTTAAACTTTCATCCTCTTTTCCTTATTTCTTCCAGCCCCCCTTTTCTTTTAACGACAACCTTTTTATTTAGTTTTTTTGTTTTATTTTTTTTTTTCAGTTATTTTTTCTTTAACACCAATTTTTTTATGCCAATATTTTTTTATTCAGCAAATTTTTTTCTATTTAGCCATTTTTTAATTATAACCAATTTTTTTTTATTAAAACCAATTTTTTTATTTAACACCAATTTTTGCCACAACTGAACCTTAGATTGTCACATTGGTTACTTCCTACCGGTTATTATTATTGAAAGAATACTCCTACTGCAGTCGGACTTCATATTATCTTTTTGTGATGCTTGCATCGCAACGACGTTTGATCAACAAAGTTGTTTCGCATTCTTCACATTATGAGATTATTATGACTTGGTTGCTTATTTTAAGCAAGTGGAATTTAGTTTCTTTGAAGCCACTTCAAGTGTTCCGGCACTGCAGTTTCGATATTTGGATGTATATTTT
The DNA here is from genome assembly GCF_051521515.1 of Lactuca serriola. Taxonomy (NCBI): domain Eukaryota; kingdom Viridiplantae; phylum Streptophyta; class Magnoliopsida; order Asterales; family Asteraceae; genus Lactuca; species Lactuca serriola. Next base: position 111,697,459 of record NC_136409.1, on the reverse strand, counting down.
TGGCACAACAGATTATTTTATCAGCACTGCTTCAGCAACTATGTCACCATCTTTCTCATGACCGCAAGAGTATCTCTTTTACTCTTTCTCGTTTCTTATTGAGACCCTTCATACATCTAGGGAGATCTTATCTTATCTCTTGGTATCCGACACTCTCCATCTGATGATTTGTTGGTTTTTGATATCCGGTCATTAGTTATCAAAAATAGGGAGAGAATATCATCCGGATTTGGTTATTATGATTGTTTGAGTTTGGATTTTTGAAGATTTCTGAACACAATTATTTATTCAGTGATGCGATGTGACACTTATTTTTGGTCTTCACGGATCAAATTTTTGGCATTACTCGATGTTTTCCGATTCAGATTATTTATTATTCGGACTCTACCACAGGATGATTTTGTGTTCGCATCTGGTTCAGTTCTTATGGTTTCACGAGTTTGGATTTGTGATATGTTGAAGATGAAGATTATTTTGGCGATGTGATGTGGCACTTATTTTTGGTCTTTACGGATCAAATTTTTGGCATTGCTGGACCATGTCTTTGGACTCACATTATTTTTATCCGAACTTCATTTTATGAGTGTTTCACATTTTTAGCAGGTTATTCTATGAAGAATTTCGGTGTATTATGATTCGAGAACTCGAGATGTTTTTCAGACTTTTTGAAGTCGAAGTGTGGCTTTTTGTGGATCTTCTACTTGCTCATGGTGACCTCATTCTTCGGGTGATTATGACTGGTTTGAAGATTTGGACCTTATTTGTGACATCCAAAAATTTACAACAAATTTTAACTTTTCAAAAACAACCCATAATCATTAAGTTATTACAAAAAGGTTTTTACTTCATTTATTAGCAGAGTATCCTAGAAACATCAACATAAAACTAAGGAGCGGTACGATCACGCCTTCGCCTTGCCACGATCTCTTGAAGTACCTGAAACAATACACTGAAACTGTAAGCAAGAAAGCTTATTGAGTTACCCCCAAAATACCAACCACAATACCATACACATATCATATCATATCATAAACAGAACAGTCATGCATATTGAATCTACAGTGTGACTGGTCCGCCTGCACCAGGCCTTCAGTCCACCTGGTCCACTTTCTGAGTCTAGAGTAGGACTGGTCCCCCCGCACTGGGCCTTCAGTCTGTCTAGTCCACTCTTCGAGCCTCGGCACGTCTGGTCCGCCCTCTTGGGGCCTTCAGCCTATTCGGACCGCTCGTCAGGCCTTCGGTCTAACCGGTCTGCCCTGGGTATGTTGGCCAACAGCACAAAGCAGGACCCGCCTCAACCCAACCCCTGTCCAACAACCATGTGCATATAAACATGTAGTCATATAGCAATTCACAACTAATCAACCGATCTAGCAGATCACATAACATAGAAACATCCTAACCAGGATACCGACCTAACCGGTCACTAGTATTCATCATCGTATATACCAGGATACCGACCTTAACTATAACATCCCAAAATTCAGGTTCAACCATTTAACCCTTCTTATTTTCCAAGTTGTCATGTTAGGTCCGTTTGTGTAAATGCTAAGCTTGTGAGTACGCTGGGCGTACTAAGGAGTAAGATGCGCGTACTCGCGCACTTATTTTGTATGCGGATTCATTCGGGTACGCTGGGCGTACCTAAGGTTACGCCGGACGTAACCGTCCCAGATGAAAAACCCTAATATGTCTTGAGGTATATAAAAAGAATGAGATGGTCTTGTCTCTCAACCACCATCTTATAGAAACAAACCCTAAGAGAGTATTCCATTCGTCCTCAGCTTGTGTGTGAGTGTTCTAAGCTTCAAAGTGCCATTTCAAGGTGGTGAAAGAGAAGAGGTGGCCATTGTAGAAGCTAGAAGTTGGTTGACAAGAGTAGATCTGAGGTCTACAAAGGTTGGAGCTTCTTCCTGAGGTATAAAGTTCAGAACTTGCCTTGTTATTTGTGTTGTGTGCTTCTTGGACCAAATTCTAGGGTTTTTGGTCCCAAGATGTAGACTTTATGAGCAAATAGTCTCCATTGGCCTAGATCTATCATATTTCAGGATTATATGAGTTGTATGTTCATAAAAATGCAATCTTGGACGTGAATGTTGAGCCATGCATGAGATCTAGACTTTTGGAGGAGAAAGGAAAGGTGTTAGAAGGTGTGGGAACCTTTATAGACATGCAAAGGCTTATAGGTTTCAACTTTATGGATTAAGAAGTATTAGAATGGCCAGATCTAGAATGTGAGATTAGGTCTTAACTGTTTAAAACACTAAAATGAGGAAAGTAAGAAACTGGGATTTACGATGGGCGTAATCCCAGTACGCGCCGCGTAGGGGTTGCGTTCCCCGATTCTGGAGTGCAAGGGTTCGCCCCGCGTACAGGAGTTGGTACGCCCCGCGTACTGTTTGCTGTTGACTTTTGTTGATTTTTGGGGTTTTGGTCAGCATGTGGAATTTTCAGTCAGGGAGGGGTAAAATGGTCTTTTACACTTCTGTGGGATTGTAGAAAGGGGTGTAGTATAGCCTTGAGAGCCGTTAATGATTTGGAACGATTATTTGTTGTGATTAGGCGAGGCTAGTTCGTTGTTTCGAGAATCAGAGATATCGAGCACGTGAGATACTAGACATCATACGAGGTGATTCTTCTCACTATACTGTACTTGGAAGGCTACCTATGTGTGACCGGAAGGTCTGGTATGCTATGAAATATATGCATTCTATGCTATGAGTTGCCTGTTTCGTATGCGCTATGTATGTGGTATGCATGCTATGCTTGATATGGGCTGGAAGGCATTATGATATGGGCCGGAAGGCATTATGATGTGGACTGGAAGGTCAGGGAGTTATGGACCGAAAGGTCGACACGGGTAAGACCGGATGGTTTACCGGGTTGGGACGGAAGTCCCCTGAGACACATGGACCGGAAGGTCATGTGGAGTATGGCCTGGAAAGGCGTATGTGTGTAAGTGGTATATTGGGGAACTCACTAAGCTTCTTGCTTACAGTGTTTATGTGTAATGTATTTCAGGTACTAGTGAGGACCGTGGGAAGGCGCCGGCATGACTCGTACACACACAGGCGGATTTGGATATGTTTGATCTTGGGTTTGATATGTTTTGTATTATGATCATGTTACATTGGATTCTATGGTTTGACTTGAACGAAATTATGTTTTAAAGAAATGAAAAATTGTTTTGAAAATTTACGTTGTTACAAGTTGGTATCAGAGCCTTGGTTGGAGGGATTCGGATGCACCTTGGGGCATAACTAAACTCAAACTGAGGATTTGAGAAAATTTTCAAGCGACAAAAACTAATTTTTCTAAAAAGCAAAAGATTTTGAGACAACCAGAGCGGAGCAGTGTGTAAGGTCAGCCAGCGCCCGAACGGTGAACCCCCGAAATGCCCTTACGTTATGTGTTATGAGATATGATATGTTATATTATGCATGCTAGATTTGGCTAGGTATTCATATTAGGACTAGAGTGGCCTGATTTTTTGATGCCTTAGCCTAGGAAGGATTGTGCTGCTATGTGATGCTTGAGAACTAGTAGGTAGCAATGAGGGGCTGATAAGAGGTCTACCGAAGGGTAGCCTATGCCAGTGAGATATAAAGTACTTGTGATCTGGGATCCAAGGAGGAGGACTTAGGGTGAATACTGATGCGGTGTAGGTGGTAGTATAAGGGCCTGTACTACCGAAGACACCAGAGCAGTGTGCACTCTAAGTAAGAATCCTTTGGGTACTAGGGAACAAGTAGGATCGAGTTATTGAGTGCGAGCCTGCTTGAATGAGTCTTTGATATTATTATGTTATATTTCAGAGACATCATGGTTGGGACACGCCACAGACCTGAGGCGAGCGGTGTGAGTGACGAGGAGCTTCGTTAGATGATCCACGATGAGGGGGCTGCGGCGATCAGGGTCGAGATTCCGGAGATGCTTGGGTCTATCAAGACCACACTGAATGAGACTTTCGATGAGCGGTACGCCGCAGTGATTGAGGCTGCAGCCGCTGCAGCTACAACAGTTGTGGCTGCTGCCAGGCCTCAGGGAGGTGACTTGTTGTTGTTACGGGAGTTCAGCAACACGAAGCCACCTGAGTTTGATGGGACGCAGGATCCGATCGTTGCGATGAGATGGATTGCTGTATTGAGGGATGCTTCTATACGTGTTCATCTCCGGAGCATCTGAGGGTGCGATTCTCTTGAAACCAGCTTTTCTTGATAGCGAAGGATTGGTGGAAGTTCGTGACGGCGAGCTTCTCTCTTGCAGAGATTTCAGCGGTGACCTGGGAGAGGTTCACCACCATGTTCAGAGACGAGTATGTTCCCCCGGTGGAGAGGGAACGGTTGGTTCAGGAGTTCTTGACCCTCAAGCAAGGTAATGATTCGGTTACTCTGGTCACCCAGAAGTTTCATGAGAGGGCGATATTCTGCCCTGAGCAGGTGTCTACTGAGCAGGCACGGATGAGCCGATATTTGGGCATTATGAGGAGGGACATTTGGGAGTTCGTGTCGAACTCGACGTACCAGACATTTGCTGAGCTCCAGGCAAACGCCTGGAAGAGGGAGATTGAGTTGGAGACTCAGGCCAGGGAGGAGGCCGAGTCTCAGAGGATGGATCGGCGGTCGGCTCAGTCTCAGCTGGCAACCAAGCAGACCATGTCCGCTGATTCAAGGACTGGAGGCCAGAAGGGCCGCACTTGCGGGAAGTGCGGCAAGGGTAATGAGGGGGCCTGTCGATCGGGTGCTTGCTACAAATGTGGCAAGGAGGGGCATATTGCCAAGGATTGCCCCAAGGGATTTATGGTTTGCTTTCATTGCAACCAGACTGGCCATCGAAAGGTCGAGTGTCCATAGTTGCATCAGGGGTTAGCACAAGGATCTGCACCTGCTGATAGGGTTACGGAGGTTCGACCAGTGAAGGCCGAGGCTCCGAAGGCTTGTGGGAGAGCTTTCCAGTTGACTGCGGAGAAGGTCCGCGCAGCGCCCGATGTTGTGGCTGGTATGTATTATGTATTTATCTTTTTTGTTGAGATATTGTGCTTATATGATGATATGCGTAGGTACTTTTCTTGTGAGTTTTGTACCTGCTTTAGTGTTATTTGACATGGGTGCGAGTTGGTCATTTGTTTCCTTGGCATTTAGTCAGCACATTAGTATCCGTCGAGAGGCGTTGAGTCGACCTCTGCGAGTTTCCATCGCTGACGAGCGAGTAGTGTATGCTACGGATGTGATTCAAGGATGTATCCTTGAGATCTTTGGTGTGAAGTTCCTGATAGATCTGGTCCCAATTGCGTTGGGGGACATGTGTGTTATAGTGGGAATCGATTGGTTGAGCCGATTTAGAGCTGTTATAGACAGCGAGCGTCAGTTGGTGACGATGCGAGACCCTAGTGGGGGAGTACTTATGGTGTATGGCGAGGGAACCCGATGTGAGTCAGCGTTTTGCTCGGCTGCCAGGGGGAGACAGAGTTTGCAGCAGGGCTACAGTGGATTCGTAGCCTATGTGATGGACACACGAATGGCCGTTGGGAGGCCAGGTTTGGTTGATGAGGTTCCGATAGTGTGCGAGTTCCCGGATGTTTTTCCCGAGGAATTGCCGAGTGTGCCTCCCGAGTGGCAAGTGGAGTTTGGTATCGATTTGGTTCCAGGAGCAGCACCTATCGCCAAGGCGCCTTATCGCCTCACGCCGTCAGAGATGCAGGAGTTATCCTCGAAGCTTCACGAGCTGCTGGGGAAGGGGTTTATTCGACCGAGTAGCTCGTCTTGGGAAGCACCTATCCTTTTTGTCAAGAAAAAGGATGGTTCACACCGGATGTGCATTGATTACCAGGAGTTGAACAAGTTGACGGTCAAGAACGGTTATCCGTTTCCGATGATCGATGATCTGTTCGATCAGTTGCAGGGGGCGTCTTGGTTCTCCAAGATAGACTTGAGGTCGGGTTATCATCAGATGAGGGTTCAGGATGAAGATATCCGGAAGACAACGTTCAGAACTCGTTATAGGCATTACCAACATTGGTCTGCACACCCTGTTCATGAGCATTATGAGTTCACGATGATGCCTTTTGGGCTCACCAATGCACCAGCTGCGTTCATGAATCTCATGAACAGGGTGTGCAGACCGATGTTGGATCGGTCGGTGATCGTATTCATTGATGATATTTTGGTGTCTTCGAGGTCCAGAGAACAAAATGAGGAGCATTTGAGGGAAATACTTAGAGTTCTGAGATCGGAGAGGCTTTATGCCAAATTCTCCAAGTGTGAGTTCTGGTTACGAGAGGTCCAGTTCTTGGGACATCTCGTCAACCAGAATGGGATATCGGTCGATTCGGCCAAGATTGAGATGGTCATGAGGTGGGAGGTGCCAAGATCGCCCACCGAGATCAGGAGCTTTCTAGAATTGGATGGCTATTATCAGAGATTTATTAGGGATTTCTCCAAGATCTTCGTGCCACTCACCAAGTTGACCCGGAAGGGTGTCACTTTTTCTTGGGGTCCGGAGCAGCAGACCTTATTTAACACACTTCGCCAGAAGTTGTGCGAGGCCCCGGTGCTCGCACTCCCGGAAGGGATGGAGGATTTTGTGGTGTAATGTGATGCATCGATATCAGGGTTAAGAGCAATGCTTATGCAGAGGGGGCATGTGATAGCATATGCATTGAGTCAGCTGAAGCCTCATGTGTCGAGGTATCCAACCCATGACCTAGAGCTGGGGTCTGTGGTGTTCGCCCTCAAGATTTGGCGTCACTATCTGTATCGGGTTCGATGTACCATATACACGGACCAAAAGAGTTTGAAGTACTTGATGGATCAGCCCAACCTAAATATGCGCTAGAGGAGATGGTTGGATGTGGTAAAGGATTATGATTGTGAGATCTTGTACCACCCGGGCAAGGCTAATGTTGTAGCCGATGCCTTGAGCCGTAGGACGGAGAGCGCCCCAATATGAGACGTTTGTATGAGGTTGACAGTGATGACTCCGGTGTTGGACACCATTCGAGGGGCCCAGGCGGAAGCCGTGAGACTGGAGAACCGCAAAAAGGAGCAGGTGATCGAGTAGGTATCGAAGTTCGTTATCGATAGTCAAGGACTTATGACTTTTCAGGGTCGGATTTGGGTACCATTTATGGGCGGAACGCATACCATCTTGATGGAGTAGGCCCATAGATCGTGGTACTCGATCCATCCCGGGGCCACTAAGATGTTTTTCGACCTGAAAAGGGAATATTGGTGGCCCTGTATGAAGAGAGACGTCGCATGATTCGTGGAGAGGTGCTTGACCTGTTGCAAGGTTAAGGCCGAGGACCAGCGTCCACATGGTAAGTTGCAGCCATTGGAGATTCCCGAGTGGAAGTGGGAACAGGTTACCATGGATTTTATCACCAAATTGCCAAGGACTACAAGTGGTGTCGATGCGATTTGGGTGATTGTGGACAGGTTGACGAAGAGCGCTCACTTTCTTGCTATCAGTGAGAGCTCTTCTGCTGAGAGGCTGGCAGAGTTGTATGTGAGGGAGGTGGGTACGAGGCTGCATTTCAGTACCGCATACCACCTACAGACGGACGGACAGAGTGAGCGGACGATTCAGATGCTCGAGGACATGCTTCGGGCATGCGTATTGGATTTCGGAGGGAGTTGGGACACGTATTTGCCCTTGGCTGAGTTTTCCAATAACAACATCCATCACTCGAGCATTGGTATGCCACCCTTTGAGCTGTTGTATGGGAGGAAGTGTCGGACCCCCATTTGCTGGGGTGAAGTAGGGCAACGTGTGATGGGTAGTACGGAGACAGTGCTTCGGACGACAGAGAAGATACAGCAGGGTAGACAGACGTTGTTGACAGCTCAAAGTCGCCAGAAAAGTTATGCAGATAGGCGACGATTCGAGCTCGAGTTTCAGATTGGGGATTTTGTGCTCCTAAAGGTGTCTCCTTGGAAAGGAGTGATTCGATTCAGGAGGAGGGGCAAGCTGGGGCCCCGATATATTGGGCCGTTTAGAGTGATTGTGAGGGTAGGCAGAGTAGCATATCGATTGGAGCTACGTGTGGAGTTGAGCCAGATTCATGATACCTTACACGTGTCTCATTTGAGGAAGTGTATAGCCGACGAGTCGGCGATAGTGCCACTGGAGGATATTCAGGTGGATGCGGGCCTGAATAATGCTGAGAGACCAATTGCGGTTCGGGATCAGAAGATCAAGGTTCTGAGGAACAAGGAAGTATCGTTGGTGCAGGTTCAGTGGCAGCATCGGAAGGGGTCCGAGCTGACGAGGGAGTCAGAGTCAGAGATGCGGGAGCAGCATCTGGAGTTGTTTTCGGTATAAGACTTCGAGGGTGAAGTTTTGTTCTAGTAGGGGAGAATCGTCACATCCCGAAATTCAGGTTTAACCATCTAACCCTTCTTCTTTTCCAAGTTATCATGTTAGGTCCCTTTGTATAAATGCTAAGCTTGTAAGTACGTTTGGCATACTAAGGAGTACGTTGCGCATACTCACGCGCTTATTTTGTACACGGATTCATCCGGGTACGCTGGCGTACCTAAGGTTACGCCGGGTGTAACCGGCCCAGATGCAAAACCGTAATATGTCTTGAGGTCTATAAAAGGAATGAGATGGTCTTGTCTCTCAACCACCATCTTACAGAAAGAAACCCTAAGAGAGTATTCCCTTTGTCCTTAGCTTGTGTGTGAGTGTTCTAAGCTTCAAAGTGACATTTCAAGGTGGTGAAAAAGAAGAGGAGGCCATTGTAGAAGCAAGAAGTTGGTGGACAAGAGTAGATCTGAGGTCTACAAAGGTTGGAGCTTCTTCCTAAGGTATAAAGTTCAGAACTTGCCTTGGTATTTGTGTTGTGTGCTTCTTGGACCAAATTCTAGGGTTTTTGGTCCCAAGATGGAGACTTTTTGAGCAAATAGTCTCCATTGGCCTAGATCTATCATATTTTAGGATTATATGAGTTGTATGCTCATAAAAATGCAATCTTGGACGTGAATATTGAGCCATGCATGAGATCTAGACTTTTGGAGGAGAAAGGAAAGGTGTTAGAAGGTGTGGGAACCTTTATAGACATGCAAAGGCTTATAGGTTTCAACTTTATGGATTAAGAAGTATTAGAATGGCCAGATCTGGAATGTGAGATTAGGTCTTAACTGTTTAAAACACTAAAATGAGGAATGTAAGAAACTGGGATTTACGCTAGGCGTAATCCCAATACGCGCCGCGTAGGGGGTCACGTTCCCCGATTCTGGAGTGCAAGGGTATGCCCCGCGTACAGGAGTTGGTATGCCCCGCGTACTGTTTGCTGTTGAATTTTGTTGATTTTTAGGTTTTTGGTCAACATGTGGACTTTTCAGTCACGGAGGGGTAAAATGGTCCTTTACCCTTCTGTGGGATTGTAGAAAGGGGTGTAGTATAGCCTTGAGAGCCGTTAATGATTTGGAACGATTATTTGTTGTGATTAGGCGAGGCTAGGTCGTTGTTTCGAGATTCAGAGATATCGAGCACGTGAGATACTAAACATTATACGAGGTGACTCTTCTCACTATAATGTACCTGAAATGGTACCTATGTGTGATCGGAAGGTCTGGTATGCTATGAAATACATGCGTTGTATGCTATGAGTTTCCTGTTTCGTATGCGCTATGTATGTGGTATGTATGCTATGCTTGATATGGGCCAGAAGGCATTATGATGTGCACCAGAAGTTCAGGGAGTTATGGACCGGATGGTTGACACGGGTAAGACCGGATGGTTACCGGGTTGGGATGGAAGTCCCCTGAGACACATGGACCGGAAGTTCGTGTGGAGTATGGCCTGGAAAGGCGTATGTGTGTAAGTGGTATATTGGGGAACTGACTAAGCTTCTTGCTTACAGTGTTTATGTGTAATGTGTTTTAGGTACTAGTGAGGACCCTGGGAAGGTGCCGGCATGACTCGTACACACACAGGCGGATTTGGATATGTTTGATCTTGGTATTGATATGTTTTGTATTATGATCATGTTACATTGGATTCTATGGTTTGTCTTGAACGAAATTATGTTTTAAAGAAATGAAAAATTGTTTTGAAAATTTACGTTGTTACATTAACCTGGTCCATAACATATACCATCCTAACTACCAGGATGCAGACATAACAAAGCAATAGCATAACAAACAACTACCCGGATTTCCATCCGATAAAGGGTCGGCCTTGGTGCCTTAGACCCTGTCGATATAGTGAGGATAACTCACCTGCAACTTCCGACTTGAAGAAATAAGATCACGCTGCCTCGACCACCAGCACGTACTCCACCACTGAACATTACCAATTAACCAAATCCAATAAACACCAATAATTACCAAAATACTCTTGAAAGTCAAACTGGTCAACCCTTGGTCCAAGTCAAAGTCAACCTTCCTGGTTGACCCTACTCGTCGAGTCAATCCGTTGACTCATCGAGCTCCTATGCTCAGAAACTCTCATGCCACGACTCAACTCGCCGAGTCGCCCCAAGACTCGTCGAGTCCAACAAGCTCTAAGCCCCTTCCCTCTCAACTCACTGAGTCATCCCTCGACTCACCGATTCACAACTCAACCAGAAAAGGTTAGGGTTCCACGACCAGACTCGCCGAGCCCAAGAACAGACTCGCTGAGTCTAAGGCAATCTTCAACAAACTCGTCGAGTTGTTCTTCCAAATCGCCGAGTCCAAACGTGACATCTTCATTCAGACGATTTCAAGCCATTTCATTGCTTCCAATACATAGATCTGGATTCCTAGGGTCAGATTCACACGTAAGGTTTCCAACTTTACGTGCATGCAAGGCTCAACAAGCTCCAACCAAACTACAAGAAGGTTTTGGGACAAAGGCAATCTCAATCAAGCTCCAGGGCTGATGCTTTAAGCTTTCATAGCTCACTATTAATCTAGATCTGAAGTTGCAACTTCATATCTAACCTCTAAACCCAATATGGATTCCAATCAAGCTAAAATTCCCAAAAAAACAACCAAGAATGGATCTTGAAGGAGAAAACTCAAGGTAACGACTTGTTACCTCAGACATGTGCCCAAGAAGGAATAGATTCCAGATCTACAATGATCTCCCGATGCTAGCCTGTTGATCTTCTAACTTTCTCCTCTTAAATTCTTCTTTCAAGCTCAAACTTTAACAATGGAATCTCACAAACACTACTTAGGGCTTCTAGAACTCAAATGGGCAGTAAAGAGGCTGAGGGCGGCTATAATGTGCTTAAATAGGGCACAACTTCCGGGATTAGGGTTTTCTTCCTTCAGCACCAACTAATCAAGTCCATCTGCCGACTCGGCGAGTTGGCCACTTAACCCACGACAAAATCCTGCTTAGACTCGGCGAGTAAGAGGACCTACTCGTCGAGTCCCTGTCTTAATTTACACTTTACTACCTGGAACTTTTGCTTTTGACTTGGGATGTTACAATTCTCTCCCACTTAAATTAGGCTTCGTCCTCGAAGCCTGCTGCAGCACAAAATTCCAAAATAATAATCCCACAATGCAACTTCGGATCTCAAATGACTCAGATTCCTCCAAACACTACCATCAAACCTCATAGAATCCAACTCTTTCGCTGTAGAGTTCTGACAATTGCTCCAAGCCGGCTACCGACTTTCTCCTACTGATAACATCACTTATCAACCCAGGATCACCCAGAGGATACATTCTTCTTTCTGAATTTTCCCACTCATTCGCCTCGTGTGAACTAGATATCATTACAAACCACCGGTCCTGGCCCGGTACCAATCCGTCACCCCTTGCCCAAACCGACACTACTTCTATTGAATTGCACTGCTGGGAAGTCATCCCGATTTCTTCTTGAAACGATTCTTTCTTTCCATGCTAACAGGATGATAAATCCTACAGCTCCTGAGCAGCTCCTATGAGCTCCCATCTACAAACATATACACATATTGAACCTGATCCAACATCCTCGGGTTGGAAAGACCCGACACACTAACGATACCTCCAGACATCGCCTGGATGAACTACCACTACATACATAACCTCCTAATCCCAACCCTACTGAAAATCCAAGACTCCATCCTTGCATCCCTTCCGAACTCCTCTGGTTCTACACCACCGGAAATCCTTCCGCGACCTCAACGGATACCCAACCCGGATGTGCTTCTATACCACTGGTACAAACACAATGCTCAATAATTATAATTGGAATACTTTCAATCCTCTATCCACACTAATGCTTCCATTGCAGTGAACCAACACTTCTTCTCGGACCTACATACCCTTCCCTTTCCTTATCCAAGGAAACCTGCTCGACGATCTTGCCATAACAACAAGTGGCACGGTGCTCACATCCCACTGTACACTATCCCTTGTAGAGTAACCACTATTCCACGCATTGTATATACTCTGAATCTGATCACAAGGACTATCGAAGTCCATACACCACCTTTTACTGACATAATCAATACCTAGGGACAGACCTACTGGTTGCTATTGCGTCACAACATACTCAAGCCATCTCCTCATATAGATCCATCAACACATACAAAGTCTTCATCATAACCGGACCGCCTTACCAAGCCTTCAGCCAGTCTGGACCACTCTTAGAACCTTCAGCATGTCTGGACCGCCCTCTAGGGCCTTCAGCCTGTCTGGACCGTTCTCCGAGCCTTCGGCCCGACTGGTACGCCCACCGGCCTTCAGTCTCCCCGGACCGCTCAAACTATCATACATCATCCCGAACTATCCTTTCCGGTAATCTCTCTCGTACATACTGTTCTAGCTCTCTAAGGGTTCTGAACTCTAACTCCATTCCTTCTACTCAGATCTCGGCCTAATCATAGGCCTCACAACAACCAATCACCTTTTACGAAAACCTTGTCCTATACCCCGCCCCATTTGTCAGTCAGTTACTCATACTAGCCCACACCCATGGCTGACTGAAACACTGCTGAATCCCAAACAACTAATCAACCTCTAATGCTTGTCGATCCTCCTAAGAAATTTCCAATTCTGCCCACTTAGAGCACTGACTACCAACCACCGGTGACTCAACCGGCATAAATCAAGCATCCCTACTCAACATACTCCTCTTATCCATGAACTGATTTCCTCTGGAACGAGCAACCTCCACAAAATCACTTCCCGACATCACACAGCATGAACTCTAAGGGAGTTCGACTCTCCGCTGAACACTTCTCAAATCGCAATTTCTATACCCGACAATAAGACCATACAACCAAATTCTGACCATCAATCCCTTGGATGCTAACCGCCTACAACTCCTAGTTAATAACACTCCCAACCAAACCATGAAACACGCAAAACGGCGAATAAAATACAACATTACATAAATAACCAGATAACCAGACAACAACGAAACGAAAACATACCCGCAACTGCATCCAGCTCTACACTGACCTCCTCTACTGTGAGCTGAAAAGCGCGCCCCTGAGCCCTTGGAGGCTCCGCTGCACCCTGACCCCTGCTAGTAATCCTTATAGAAGACGGTGCTGGAACCTGCACCGATCTGGAAACAAGCTGTGGACAGTTGGCCCTCAAGTGACCAACCTGATGGCAATGATAACAAATCCTCAAATCCTGAATCGGGGCTGACGGACGGCAATCTCTCGTGTAATGCCCCTCTCTCCCACACTTACGGCACGGACCACCGGACCTACAAACTCCGGTATGACCCTTCCCACACTTTTCACAAGTGTGGCTACCCTGACCTCCCAACCTGAAATCAACGGTCTTGGACCATTTCGGCGCTGGCTACGACTGCACTGAGGCTTGCCTCTACTCTCACAACTGCAACTCAATCTCCAACTCAGGCCGTCGAGCGGCCTCCTGCAACTCCAGCAAGGTCTCGCACCTCTATGTAGACACAAACTGCCTGATATCCCTCTTGAGCATACTCAGATATTGGGACATCTGAGCCTACTCCGAAGCAAACTCAGGGAAAAACATCGCCCTCTCAGTGAACATACCGGTGATCTCCGTCACCGACTCCGAATCCTGCTTCAGCTCCAAGAACTCCTGAGCCAACCTCTCTCTCTCTCTCTCAACTCGCGGAACATAACAGGTACTGAACATCTCCCGAAACTGATCCCAAGAAATCGCAGCCCGCTGCGCATCCGAATAATATCACGTGGTCAACCTCCACCAATCCTTCACCCCGAGCCTCAAAAGGTTCAGAGCACACCTCACCCTCTGATCCGTTGGGCATGAACACGTGAAGAAACAACCATCCATGTATGACAACCACCTCACATCAACGATCAGATCCTGAACTCCATCGAAACTAGGGGGCTTCGTATTATCGCAGTCCCGATACTGAAAACCTCGACCGGTTCCTCCCCCTGCCGCTGATACATCCGCTGTAGCTGCCGCGGTAGCCGCCTCTATAAAAGCTGCATACCGCTCATCAAAGTACTCAACCATGGAGGTCTTGATCTACCCAAGCATCTCCATCAACTCAGCCTGAAACATAGCAGCAATCTCATCATGCAGGATCTCAAGAATCCTGGCATCCAACTCGTCCGTACTCATCTGAGCAATGACATCTTGTGGTACCGATCGACCATGATCACCCTCTCCTGATCTCGATGCCGAACTGGATCCTGCCCCGAGAAGTATCGTAATTTCCATACTGAAAATACGCCACAAGAATATTAGGCATTCCTCATAATAATCCCGAGAACTAGCTCCCAACAAAACCCTAGGGGTTGTAACTTCCTCGATACGCGTATGGGTCCTGTGCTTTCAGTAGTACAGTGTCACACCCCGAAAACTGAAGGCGGAAACATTTCCGGGGTTGACTGCACATTGAGTATCAAATCCAATGTACATAGTAAGTAAAGTAGAACAACCATTACATTACATATAGAAAAGTTTTACAATTGTTTCAAAAGTAAAGTTGTACAGTTGTGATATATAGTATATATATATATATATATATATATATATATATATATGAACAAAATGAAACGGGTCTTCTGAGCACTCCAACTTCTGGCAAAAAGGATCTTCGGTACCTGTTCTAACGTTGACCTGAGAACACAAGCGGTTTTGAAAATCAGCATAACGCTGGTGAGTTCATAAGCGGTTTTTGTTTTGTGAAAATGTTCATGTTTCCTTTCTGTTTCTGAAAATGTAACACATGCCAAGAAAATCCCACATTTTCTTAAAAAGGTTGGTTGTTGTTTCACAATATGTAATGTAAAGTTGTACAATGAAAACATGTTTACCCTTATGACAATGTCCATTTAGGTTATCTGTTTTGTTATTCTATTCTGGTTATGTACCAATGGATCCCCAGGAAAGTCCCATACTCCTCGGATTGTATATTACCAATTGTAAAAGATGTAAGGTTATCCAGTTTATTACACTTTTCTAGTTATGTAAATGTTTTCCCCAAGAAAGCCCCATGATTTCCTGAATGTTGGTTACCATTTGTAAAAGATGTAAAAGATGTATTCTGGTTAGACCTGGTTATGTACAAGGTTTCCCAGGAAAGTCCCATACTTTCCTGAATGTTGGTTATCAATGTAAAAGATGTATTCCGAAACCTGGTTATCTTGTGAAATGTATAAAGTTATTCATTATTACTATAAGTAAATCTCTGTTATCCTAATTGCGAGTTTCATAACCATACTATAGACTAAACCTGTGGCAATAAGTAGTCCACATCCTTATGACTTTTCGTCACCCTTGAACCATTTCGGTTTGGCTGTAGCTAGCAGCCAGGTGTGGGGTAGTCAGTCCCGTATAGATCTATACACTCAAGTCACGCTCTCTAAATCCCAGAGATTCTAGTTATGGGTGTAGTCCTCCACTCGCGTATCTCTGTGGAGTGTTCGCCGAGGACATGTCTCCAATCATACAGGAATAACAAATTTACTAGTAATATATGATAATCCTCCACTCGCGTATCCCTGTGGAGTGTTACCAAGGACTAACAGTGTACAATTTATATATTCAAATGTTCTAATGTCATGATTTTAACTGATAAAATGTGGAAAAACCATTTGTGAAATATATAAAACATAATAGTTTATAAACCCAATTCACAAATAATATGTTTACGTGAGTTGTATGTTCAAACGAGTATCAGTTGTATCAATCAGTGTTAAATGCATATAAAATGTGAAACACACACATAAAATCAAGTTTTGAGTACAAGTAATCCCTTGTACTTTGCTTGTGTTCCCCCCCTGAAAACAGTTAAAAACAGTGAAAAAGGGTAGGGGTATGAACTCACCAGACTCGGAAATGCGACGATTTCGGACACTAGACGTTGGTTCAGGGCTTGATTACTCGTGATGTCCCTATGTAAAATGTAATAATGTCCATATATATCCAATTAGATTTATAATCACTAATTATATGGAACATTACACTCCAACGAGGTTAAACACCTCAAAACGAGCGTTTGGATTGACCCGGGTGACATCTTCGGACGTGTAATGACACTAGGGACTTGGGATTTGAGTTTACTCCCCAAGAGTAAACATATTAGGGAGTTTACGACCATATATCACACACACACACATGAGTTCGCAGCCGTGAACTCATGTTTGGGTAGTTTTGGGTGCTAAAATGGCTTAAATGGACAAGGGAATGTTGGAATGAACTTCCAAAATGCCTTGGAATAATTTGATTGAATTTATACACTTTTATGGGAGTTCACGGCTGTAAACATGGAGTTTACAACCGTAAACTCCCCCAAGCTTAAACCAAAATTAATTTGAGGTGCATAGGACAACCACATGTGATTCTAGTTAATTTTCCAAGCTTTGGGATGGTTTAAGGGCATCATTTGATATATAATTAGGAGTTTACGGCCTTGGAGTATGTTCTATGGCTGTAAACTCTTATATGTGGTGTTTTAATATGTTTAAGGTCTCCAAACTATTTTTAGATGGTTTTATGATTTATTCCAAGGCTATTGGTTAAGTTTCAAGGCATTCTAACATGTATAAAGGTGTTTACTCCCCATGTTTGAGGAGTTTATGGCCCAAGCACATGCTTTGGCCGTAAACTCTCTTTTGTCCCACAAAATTCATGTTTTAAGTGTTTCAAGTCCTGATTTGTAAGCCTCAAAGTCGTATCTAAGTCCCAACAATGATTTGGAAGGGTTAATTGGCTTAAAAACCCCATTTTTAAGTGTTTACGGCCCAAGCTTGATCCTTGGCCGTAAACACATGTTCCAGGTCCTAAAACTCAAATTAAACATCAATTTGAAGGCTAAAGAGGTTAGATAACAAGTTAGGGATGTTACCTCTTTGATTTGGAGCCTTAAATCTTTGTTTTTGGACCATTGATTATGGATGAGGAGAGAGGTTGGAGAGTGATTAAGGAAAGATGGCCAAAAGCTTAAAATGAAAGCTTTGAGTCCTTTATATAGTGCTCGGAAATTGGGCACGACGAAATTCTACCCGATACCGGCGTTAGGCGGGGCTTTTGGTCGCACCCGACCAAGTTGTCGTAACCCGATATGGTCGATTCTAGAATTATTCCGATAACTATTATGGGGTGTTAGAATGATTTCAAATGGCATTAAGACACCCATTAAGTCATTTTAGATCAATACAAGTTAATGACTTAATTAAATGGCGAAATCGGAAACGGATTTGGAAACGGCGTTTGGTTGATCGAATTGGATTACAATTTGAGTTACAGGAAGTGATATGAAATTTCGGGTTGTTACATACAGGCCCATACCACCTTCCACACGTACCCATATTTGTATCAAGTATCACCACAACACCCTAACAATAACATAACCACTACCCCATAACCGACCTACCGGTCTCACGCAACCCACCCATCCATGAAACTTCCACCAACCTTGCAGCACTAGTGTTTGCTAGCCATACATAATGTTGGACGCCATAGACTTTCGAATATCCAATCCTACCCTAAGCTCCAAATCAAACAAGAACAGATCCTAAGGCCAAATCAAACATTCTCGGGCTATAAGATCATAATTATATATGGCCGTGGTGCATACACTAAATAACTACAGTAATGATGTCAATTTCATACAAGGAAACCCTAGGCTAGCAGACATCATATAATCAGGCAATTCTATCATGCAAATTCCTAAAGATCCCTAGCCTAGTACTAGCATGTTGTTCTAACATATCACATAATCAAATAACTTATATGGTATTTTGGGGTCTACTTACTGGCTCTAGTTGATCGTATCTCTGCATCCTCCTATGCTCATTTTTGAAAACCATTTTAATTTCACTTTGAAAACTCTCCTTGATTTGAGACTGGATTCACACGAATGTTCCTCCAATTCAGTCAAACAAAGGATCTGATACCAAATTGTAACATCCAAAAATTTACAACAAATTTTAACATTTTCAAAAAGAACCCATAATCATTAAGTTATTACAGAAAGGTTTTCAGTTCATTTATTATCAGAGTATCCCAGAAACATCAACATAAAACTGAGGAGCGGTACGATCACGCCTTCACCTTGCCATGATCTCCTGAAGTACCTGAAACAATACACTGAAACTTTAAGCCCAAAATCTTAGTGAGTTACCCCAATGGGGGAAAAACCACAATACCATACACATCTCATCTCATATCATAAACAGAACAGTCATGCATATCGAATCTACAGTGTGACTGGTCCGCCCGCAACAGGCCTTCAGTCCACCTGGTCCACTCTCTGAGTCTATAGTACGACTGGTCCGCCCGCACTGGGCCTTCAGTCTGTCTAGTCCACTCTCCGAGCTTCGGCACGTCTATTCCACCCTCTTGGGGCCTTCATCCTATCCGGACTGCTCGCCGGGCCTTCGGTCTAACCGGTCCGCCGTGGGTATGTTGGCCTACAACACAAAGCAGGACCCACCTCAACCCAACCCCAGTCCAACAACCATGTACACATAAACATATAATCATATAGCAATTCACAACTAATCAACCGATCTAGCATATTACATAACATAGCAACATCCTAACTAGGATACCGACCTAATCGGTCACTAATATAGCATCATCCTATATACCAGGATACCGAACTTAACCAAGTCCCTAATGTAAGAGTAAAAATGTTGTAATAAGTCGAAGGGTGTAGGTAGTCATATGAAGGGTTTCATGTTTTCGTATGTTTAGTGTCTTCGTATGTTAGGTATTTATTTTACTAAGGCAATGTATTCAGTGCGCTTCACGCTTAGTCCTTAGTATATTTTTTGTATGCTTTGTTCTCCTATAAATAGGAGTCTTTACTAGAGGAGTGGATAACGTCTTTACAGATTTTGTCTAAGAATTATCTGTAAAAACAAAGCATAATATTGAGCTGAAAACAGATTCTATTTACATCCTTGTGCAAATCTCTCTTACTTTCAATGATTCATACTCTGATTAATTTCATTCTCGAATTCACGATTCTTCAATTGGTATCAGAGCAGGAATCATATCTTTGATCTGATTTTCATTTTTTTTCAAAGTTTTTAAATCAGTTGTCTGGTTTAATAGTTTCCGCACTTTTATGAAAAGTGAAAAATTGGTTTAGATCTCAGTCTGTTATTCGATTCTGCTATTGAATCATTGAATCGAGTATTCTGCTAGTGATTTTGACTTGAATCATCTAGTTTGTTGATAAATTCTTAAAGTTTTCTTCAAATTCTCAAAGCTTTCGTCTTTTCATCAATGGCGTCATTCAATCTCAATTCAATGACTTCGTTCTCTTATTTGTTAGGCTCATCCACTAAAATTCCAATGTTGATTCCTTAATATTATGATCAATGGGCAGATCGTATGCAAGACTATCTCAATGGTCTGGATGAAGAACTATGGGATTGCATTTCTGGTGATGTTAATCCTCCTGCTAATGTTCAGCCCATCGGATCGTCTTCATCAAATTCTGAAGTTGAAAATCAAACCACTCGTCTGAAGCAAGTGGAGAAAACATGTATGAGGGAGTTGCGAGGTGCTTTGCCTCCTGTTGTGTAAAATTACATGAGATCGTGTACTACTGCAAAGGAGATCTGGAACAATTTGAAGGATAAATTCCAGGGAAGTGAGAAAACTAAAATCACTTGAGTCAAACAATGTCTAGTGGAACTGAAAGACTTCAAGCAAAAAGATGCTGAAACCATAGAAGTTTACTATGATCGTCTTAATGAATTAATATATCGTTGCAACTGATATGGAATCACCCGTTCAGCCATGGAATACAATTTGATTTTTGTGATGGGTCTTTGTAAAGAATGGCGTAGTGTAAGCATGATGATTAAAAATCAACAGAGTTTTGATACGTCAACTCTGAATGATGTTTTCATTCAATTTAAGTCACATGAAAGTGATGTGAATGAAATTGCTGAAGAGACAAAGGCAAGCTTGGGTGGTCCACTGGCATTGGTTTCGAATATTTCTGAAAGAGTAACTAAAAGAGAGGGTTCTGACGAAGACGAAGGATTTATCATGAATTCTGATGATGAAGCGATTGCTTTTTATTCTAACAATCGTGTGAAAAAGTTTTTCAAAAAGCCATTCAATTCGAAGGCAAAGTCATTGGAAACAAAAGGAAATTTTGGAAGTAAGATTGCTGTGAATGAGAAGAAGAAGGAAGAGAAGAATGATTCGAAGATTGCTGTAGGAAAAACTCAGAAAAATTTGAAGGAAGATACTGGCTTGGATTGTCATTACTGCAATGGGCCTAATCATTTGGCTAATGACTGCATGTTGAGGAAGAGAGAAGAGAAGAAGAATAAGACAAAAGATGAAGCATACTATGTGGAAAAGTTGGAGAAGATACGTACAAAGACAAAGAATCTCTCATTGGTTGCTCATGGTGAACAAGAAGACGATGGTGTGTATCAAATCTGGTCATCTGGATCAGATGATAGTGAAATGCGAAACCCAACTCATGGAGTAATGTTTGCTAAGATGGAGGAAGATTCAGATGAAGAGGAATGTGAAGTCCATGGGAGATGCTTCATATCTAAAACAGCTGATAAGTCTCCAATGACCACAAAGGTACGTAATATTCTTGAATCTGTTAATATTCCTTTACATGCATATAATTCTGAATTAGTTTCTTTTGATGATACGGTTACTTATTTTGATTCAAATGTGGTATCTACTAGCAATGAGGCTAAGAAGCTGTCTGATCTGTTGCTAGAGACAAAGAAGAAACTTGATGTAAAAATTGCTAAAATTGAATGTTTAGAACTCCAAATAACGAATATTACGGTAGATAGAGATAATCTAGCTAGGGACTCTAAAATGTTATTAGCTCAGAGGAATATCTACTGTAATTTAGCAAAAATATTATATGGTAAATTGACAGAATTACATCATTCATGCAAAATCAGTAAAGAACAACATAGAAAATTGCTGCCATTTTTAGCTTTTGAGAGAGCTAAAGTAGATAATCTTTTGTATGATTGTGAAAAGGAAATTGTTGATTTTAACAAAATTCCAAATAATAGATATAGATATGGAATTGTTAATGTTGATGAAGGTCTTGATACAACTGAATTGGTTAACATTGTAAATGAAACTTTAACTAAGTCTGAACAAATTCAAACTTTGAAAAGAACTGAAAAATCAACATCTGATTCTCAATCAAATTATGCTGATATTGAGGATAATTCTGACAATATTAGTGAAATTAGTGATCTTCAGGATCTTGATTGTTCTTAGTTGTCTATTATTAATGTGACATCATCATCTAAAGGGAATGAAAAAGTTAAGGATTTTTTGGTTAATATTGACACTGATCAACCTTCAACTTCGAAAGTTTATGATATGAACTTTTTGGAAGTCAGAGATAGTCAAACAGATGATAGTGATGATGAACATGAAAGAAAACATACGAAGAAAAAGGAAGTTTCAAAAGACGAAGAAATTCCTCGAGTGGTTGTGGATCAAGTGTATGGAGATACACAGAAATTTGAAAAAGTGTTAACTGAACAGGGTGCTCATTACTTAGAAAAAAACACTGTTGTGTACCCAATGTTCAAGTGCACTGATGATGTTGTTTTTCCAAACCAAGTCTTCGTAACATCAAGCAATGATGAAAATGTAAAGCCTGAATTCAAAAAGCTTGTTGATGAAGACAACTTGAAAACAACAAATGAAGGTTTCTTCGCGAATCAGAGCATGACTGAAAATAACCTAACCAAAAATTGTTATATTTTCCAAAGACAAAAACCAAAAAGAAGATGGGTTGAAAAGTCAACAGTCGTAAAAGAAGAAATCAAACAAGTTGAAAACTCTAAGATTGAAAAACAAGTAAATAAAATTGTTGAATTAGCAAATGAAGATGTCTTAAAATTAAATTCTAAGGAATTCAAAGAACAAATTGCCAAATTTTCAAAAGATAATAATGTTTCAAAAAGGTAAGCAAGAAAGAAATTTTTTTGGAAAACAATTGAATCTCAAAAGGAGTTAAAAGCAACAACAAAATCTTTTTCAGATAATAAGTCAACAACCGTTTCAAATAGAAAGATGGGTCTTAATAATACAAACACGCTAGTGTCTGAAAACAAGTCAACTAAACAAGTTTTTCAATCAAAGTATGAAATGAATAATCAATCAAAATTTTCGAAAGTTTCAAAAACAACACTTTCAAGGAACAATTTTCAAAAGAAGGATGAAAAACAATTTTCTTTAAATTCAAAAAGTCAACTTTTTCAAACACCTGTTAGCAGAACTTATAGAGAGTCATATCTTTCAAACCCTAAAGTT
The DNA here is from genome assembly GCF_051521515.1 of Lactuca serriola. NCBI lineage: Eukaryota > Viridiplantae > Streptophyta > Magnoliopsida > Asterales > Asteraceae > Lactuca > Lactuca serriola. Next base: position 111,674,771 of record NC_136409.1, on the reverse strand, counting down.
GATTTTATTCCTCAAAATCCAAACTTTCCTAATCACACGAAGAAACAAACATTGAAATTTCCGTATGAAAAAGGCATTACTCCAAAAAGGAATATTGATCATTGGCTCGAAGGAAAAGGAAAAATGTATCAATCGAGCAAATTCTCAAATGAGCAGATACACAAAGCATATGAAAAGTATGTGAATACATCATTAAATGGGAGTTCATCCTCCAAGGATTCGAATATATATATATATATATATATATATATATATATATATATATATATATATATATATATATATATCAAATCCTGGAAACCTGTCACAAAAGCGAAGATTGTTGTATCACAAACTCACAATGCGAAGGGTATGGTTAGTGAACATATGAAGCTGACAAATACTTATGTTTCAGTCCCTTTAAATGCAGAAGTAGACTTAATTAATAGTCTCAAATGGTACATTGATAGTGGTTGCTCTCGTCACATGACTGGAAAGAAAGAGAATTTACGAGATTTTCGAAGCTTGGAAAATGCAGGAGTGGTTAAATTTGGGAACAACCAAAAGTGTAAGGTCAAAGGATATTGAAAGATTACGAATGGGCAATTTACTGTGAATCGTGTTGCATACGTGGAAGGCTTACAACACAACTTGATTAGTGTATCACAACTTGTTATGGGCACTGGCAATCAAGTTCTTTTTAACGAAGAGGGAAGTATAATTTCGAAAGTTGACACCAATTAAAGAAGTTTTACTCAAGTCAAAGCGAAAAGGTGATATGTTTACATTGGATATCAATCCAATTGTAGGTAAACCAGCTGTATGTTTGCTTTCGAAAGCTGCTTCTAATATAAGCTGGTTGTGGCATAGACGACTTTCTCACCTCAATTTTCAAAACATCAACAAACTCGTCGTTCAGGATTTGGTAAGAGGTTTACCCATTCTTAAATTTGATAATGATTCTTTGTGCGCAACTTGTGAAGTCGGTAAACAACGTAAACAAGCTCATCCAATAACAATTTATTCGAATATTGTTGAACCAGTGGAGCTTTTACATATTGATTTATGTGGTCCATCAACAGTCTCTACACTAAACAAGAAACGGTACATTCTAGTTATTGTTGATGATTTTTCAAGGTTTACTTGGGTGTATTTTCTCAGGTTAAAATCTGAAGTATAGCAAATCATGATTGACTTTATCAAGAAAATGGAAATCACCTTGAAAAAGCCTGTTCGAAAAATAAAGAGTGATCATGGAACTGAATTCAAGAATCAAGTTCTTGATTCATTTTTGGTGGAAAAAGGAATTTTGCATAATTTCTCATCTCCTTATACACCACAACAAAATGGTGTAGTTGAACGAAGAAATCGGTCATTATGCGAAGCTGCTAGAACAATGCTGACATATGCGAATCTTCCATAGTATCTTTGGGCTGAAGCAGTTTCTACTGCATGTTTTACTCAGAATCGATCATTCATACATCGCCGATTTAACATAACCCCATATGAATTCTCAATAATCAAAAACCTAATGTAAAATTTTTCCATGTTTTTGGATGTAGGTGCTTCATTATGAATCTCAACGATCAACTTTTGAAGTTTCAGCCAAAAGCAGATGAAGGCATTTTTCTTGGATATTCACACAACTCTGTTGCCTATCGTGTATTAAACAAGAGAACACGAAAAGTGGAAGAAACTTTCAATCTTACATTCAATGATTATTACATCAAACAAAATGCCCAAATATTCGTAAATCAACCAATCTTACAAGAAACACAAGTTTAAACTGAATCTTTACACATGGATGATACAGATTATGATTTTATTTTTGGTGTTTAAGATAATGTTATTAATACTGAAATAAATGCCAACAATAATCACATTCCTGAAGTTTCGAAGCTTTCTGATGACTCAACATCTATTCCTCAAGAAAATAGTAAGAATTTGCCTAATGATCAAGTGGAGGGGGAGCACTTGGATTCGAATACTCTGGTTGAGGGGGAGCATTCTGTTGAGGAGGAGCATATTGTTGAGGGGGAGCTATTTGCGAATAATGAAAATTTTCATGAGGTTGATGATGTTTGTTCTATTGTTGGATCAGAAAATGAAGAGATATACGAAGATGCACCTTTGGATTTTGATCCAGCTTATCCTCCAATGGAGAAATGGACAAGACATCATCCGAAGAATCAAATCATTGGAAATCCACAAGACGGTGTTTTGACAAGAGCACAACTTCATGCGAAGAATGAGGTATTAAATAATCATCAAGAGCTATGTATGTTTAATGTTTTTATTTCTAAAATCGAACCAAAGTCATTCAAAGTTGCATTGGAACACTCTGATTGGGTTGTTGCAATGCAAGCTGAATTGTCGGAATTTGAAAGAAACAAGGTTTGGAGATTAATTCCTAAACCTGAAAATGTTTCAATTGTCGGATTAAAATGGATTTTTAAAAATAAAACCGACATAGATGGAAATATTATTCGAAACAAAGCCAGGCTTGTTGTAAAATGATATTCTCAACAAGAAGGAATATATTACGAAGAAACTTTTGCCCCTGTTGCAAGACTCGAGGCGGTTCGTATCCTTTTGGCTTATGCAGCTCACAAAGATATTGATGTTTATCAAATGGATGTCAAATGTGCTTTCTTAAATGGCGAACTTGAAGAAAATGTTTATGTGGAACAACCCCCAGGTTTTATTAACGAAGAACATCCTGATCATGTTTATATTTTAGATAAGGCTGTTTATGGGTTAAAACAAGCACCAAGAGCGTGGTATGCAACTTTAACTTCGTTTTTGAAGCTATCTAAATTTTAACAAGGATCAGTTGACCCCCACCTTATTTCGAATGAAAGTTGGGAATCACCTAATGCTTGTTCAAATTTATGTTAATGATATTATTTTTGGCTCTACTGACCCTGCTCTGTCTAAAGAATTCGAAGATTTAATGAAGAGTAAATTCGAAATGAGCATGATGGGTAAGATAAACAATTTTCTTGGATTAAATATTTGTCAAAGCAGAGAAGGAATATACATCAATCAAGAAAAATATACGAAGAATCTGCTTGAAAAATTTGGGATGAAAAATAGCACAAAGTTACGAGTTCCAATGGCAATAGGTGTCAAACTAACTCCTTCGTTAGATAAACCCTCTGTTGATCTTACACTATACAGGAGCATGATTTGATCATTACTTTATTTAACATCCAGTCGACCTGATAACATGTTTTTTGTTTGTAATTGTGCTAGGTATCAATTAAATCCGAGAGAACTACATCTCATTGTTGTAAAGAATTTATTTCGTTATCTTAAAGGCACAAGATCGTTAGGATTGTGGTATCCTTCGAAAACTGGATTCTTCATTCAAGCAAATTCCGATGCCGATCTGGGAGGTTGTAATCTTGATCAAAAAAGCACAAGTGGTGGTTGTCAATTACTAGATGGAAATTTGGTTAGCTGGCAATCAAAGAAACAAACATGTGTTTCAATTTCTACTGTTGAAGTTGAATATGTTGCAGCTGCTGCTTGCACATCACAAATAATTTGGATTCAATGTCAATTAAGAGATTATGCAATTAATATGAAAAATATTCCATTATATTGTCATTCACAAAGTGCAATAAAAATTTGTCATAATCCTGTGCAGCATTCGAAGACTAAACACATTGCTCTTCGTTATCATTTTATAAAAGATCATGTGGAAGAAGGCAATATTGAAGTCCATTTTGTGAAAACAACGGATCAGCTTGCTGATATTTTCACAAAAGCTTTGGATGAAAAATCATTTGTTCGCATTTTGGAACGATTGGGAATGATTAATGGAAACTCTCTTTTACACAAAAGCGAAGGATGATGGTTACTCATAAATCGTTTAGAGGCGCTGAATACAATTTAAGGCAAATTCGTTCAACGTTCAGCGGTTACTGTTCACGGTCAACTCTTCGTACGCTTCGTATTCGTACGTTTGTCACTTTAGAGGAGATTCAATGTTTAGCGGTTACTGTTCATAATCAACTCTTCGTATGCTTTGTATTTGTACGTTTGTCATTTGGGAGGACATACAAACTCTTCGTGTGTTTGCACTCAGTATCCTTTATATTTTTGTGTTGTTTTGTTATTTTCGAAAATTCAAAAATAAAAAAATAAAAAAAAGATTTTTATTTGTTTTGTTATTTTCGAAAAATCAAAAACTCAAAAAGATTTTCTCTTTGTTGTGTTCTTTATTTTTGAAAAATTAAAAACAACAAAAATATTGTATTTCAAATTTTTTATGGTACCGTGATACAGATCCACATAATTACACGGAGACTTCATTGTTTGCTTTTCTAGGGCCAGGTATATCACGTTCTTTCGCATCTTTAAACATTAATCATTCAGAACTAGTTAAGATGTCCCTAGAAGCATGCTGCTGTATGTTGACTTAAGCCTCCAATTCTTCGATGTGTATAAAAGAAAGCGTTAATGAAATTTTCATACGAAGTTTTCTTCCCAATCAAGCTTGTATTCACATTAGTCTCCTGAGCTACCTGACTCTTCTCATGTGAGTTAAGAGTTTCCTTTTTTAGCAAATATATAACAGAGGTACACTTCATTTCTTACACCAATCTTTTTACAACAAAAATTCTATCACACTCAAATACGAAGGGATATGTCCTGGAGGTCTTTAATAAAACCAATCAAAACTTAGACATATCAAACTCTGTGTTTATGATCTAACATCATGAGACCGTGATTAAAGTGAAACCCACAAATCTATCCACTTAAGGAATTGACGGGGAACTATGTTCCAGATTTTACGAAACTTTTGTTACAGTACCTCTTTTCTAAACTCCAAATCATATTCATTTCTTATGTGTGGTCTTGATCAAACATTCGAACGTCATGATGTTAGTTACCCAACAAGATCCAGTAAATTTTTTTCACGAATATGATGTTCGTGTGAGTTTAATTAGCAAATTCTTGTTACTTTAAAAATTTTCAATACCAACTTGTCACTGACTTCACTGGTCAAACAAGTAATTTCTGTTACAATTGCCTACCTTATGTTTAGGTTGATATGTAAAGAAATTTTCGAAGCCACCTATGAGGCCTTACAAAAGATACCCTTCAAAACGTTTCAACAAGTTATCGATTGTATTTCAAGGGAAACCACACAAGCTGTTGATTATATCTCTTGATAATTAATGAAGTAATTTTTTCCCGGGATTCAACTACATTTGTGTCAAATAAAATTTTGACATCACAGAATTCCAAATTTTTTTAAAAATTTGTTTCTTGTCTAACTTTCTTTGTAACACTGAACTCACGAAATACTTGAGGATCTGAGTAATACCAACTCAAGCTGATGATTTCAAACATTTGGCATATGACTTCGCTTTTCATCCCAAAAGTGAAAGAGCCTAACCTCAATCCGAAGGGGTCCGAAGGTTACAATTCTCTTGGGGCAAACAAACAGGTTGTATTTCAATGACGTATAGTATCGTATCCTACTTTTATGGAGATGGGACAGTTACTTTTTGACGCATGGCTATTTCTACAGAGTAGTGGTTTGATTTTCAAGGTGCCATGTCAGCATTCATTAAATGCTATCCCGCTTTTAATTCAAACAGAAAGGTTACATATAAAAGGGGATTCATGAGTCTTTTGTCACTTTACGCTTCTAAAAGAAAATTCCTAATTCTCTCTGCAAATTCAAACTCTCAGAACCCTAACAATGGCGACTGCTAATGTTCAAGCTGATCCTTCACAAAATACCGATGATTTCACTTCCATGCCCATTACGAAGATCCAAGGTACTAACTATCAAGTTGAAGGTGATGTATCAAAGTATCCTGAGGAATTAAAGATGATGGTGACTGCCTTGAAAAGTTCAGTATTATCCACGACGATGTTCAACTCCTTTTCTCTACCAATCTCTTGGTTGTCTCAGGCTGGCTCAACTACTTCTATTGCTAAGGCGTTTGATGCAATTGTGTTTAACCTCATCAATGATAAAAAGGTTAAACTCTCCAAGAAACTCTTTTTTGAAATTCTGGATATCCCCAATACTCCACCATTTGAGGAATTTACTTATCCTTAAATTGTTCATATGTTCAATGAGATGGGACATCAGCCTCAGTTAACAAGAATTAGTGATTTCAGGAAGTCAAGTCTTCCTAGTATGTGGAATTTTTTGTTTGCTATCTTCCTAAGATGCTTAACAGGAAGAACAGTGGTCTTGATAAAGGACGAATGGAAGTATATGTTGTGACAACCCGAAAATTTCTAACTTGCATTCTTCCTTTCTTATCAATAATAGACTCATTTTGCTATCTTGTAGTACCATTTAGGGTCTATTGGAGCGTTCTAAACGTGTTATAATCAAGGTTGGAGTGTGGAAGAGGGTTAACTCGAAGTGTAGGAATCAAAACCGGGCCAAACACTCCAACACATGGAGTGTGCGGCGATACACTTGAGTGTGCGGCCACATACTCTTGTTTGCGGCCTCACACCTTCCCAACCGCACACTCCACCTATATATGCCACACTTAGATCATTCTTGAACACTTCCTTCACTTCTTCAAGCATAGAACACGAAAATCCTCTCAAGTATCATCCATTCTCCTTGAAGATCTTCATAAAAGGTACCAAGAACACCAAGATCATCATCTGGCCGCACACATGGCAGCACACACCACCTGGCAGCACACATGGCCGCACACAAGGCCGCACACATGTGCTGGCAGCACACTAGGCCGCACACCTGGCCGCACACACACATATAGTGTGTATTTTGGCCATACACTCCTTTGTAAAGCCTTATACCCCTTCATACAATCATATATGGTTGTAACACTTCAATATAAGTGTTTACTACTCCCTAAGGTGGTCCCAATTCATTAATTAGTTGTTCATAACACTAATTATATTCATATATGTGTCAATATATGCTAGATAGGATTCGTGTGTGTACTCAAGCCACCACTTGATACTTCGCAACTGATCCAACATTTTCATCAGAACCACTCACAACAGGTGAGTTCATACCCCTTAATCAATGTTTTAAATTGTTTTTAAATGTTTTATGGGGGGGATACAAGTAGAATTATGCTAATTATTATATCAATCACATGTGATTAATAAGCAGCATTCAAATTATTGGCTACTCATTAGCCATTTTACTAAACAGTTTCCTTCAAATGTCTTTCATAAACACTTTATGTGTTTAAAACTCCTTATTTCTCTGTACATTTTACTCTGTATATTACTTTTCAAACTTATTTACAATTGTGTTTCAAACAAATGTTTCTTTATACAAAACCGTTTTATAGATCGACATCAAGTCGATCTTTTCTTAGAAAATATTTATGTTCAAAGGTTTTACAAATCTTATTTTATGTTTTTATATTATAAATTGCATGCCTCTATATGTATAGTTATATAAGTAATGTTTAAAAGACTTACGAAGGCTATCCACCTTGTTTCCTTTTCCTCGATTTGGATGTGGTCTGATAGGATATCGGGTACTCGTCCGAAGGTCGTTTAAATATTAGTTATATACCATGTGTACATATATACTCATAAAAGGTCTTCCAGTTCATCCCATGCCCTTGGGTAGCAAGGGTATACATCCATGTCCATACGTACTAGTTAGATTACTAGTAAACTACCATATGGGTAGTTTAGGTAGATACTAGAACTATTACTAGAACGCAATATCATACTATGAGTCAGTTCATTCATGAGTCAATACTTACTACTATGAGAACATATACAACTATACTAGAGAAAAACATATACAACTATACTAGAGGAAGAACATATACAACTATACTAGAGGAAGAACATATACAACTATACTAGAGAAGGACATATACAACTATACTAGGAAGAACATATACAAAGATACTAGAACAATTACATTACTATACTTGCTAGGTAGAGAGCACGTACATTACAGCTAGAACAATTCATTACATTACATATATATATGAATACGTTAATTATTGTGATATGTATCGGAGCATGCCTTAAATGTCATGGCCCGAGTTGTAGCCAGAGTCTCTTGAAGGGAGAGCGTGAGTTTGCGTATAGATCTATACTGGATTGACTATCCTACACCTTGTTGCTAGCTACAGCCGGACCTGCAGGTCTGCAGGTGCCAAACGTCATTCCGTGTTACGACCATTCATTATGTCGTTGTTACCAGTCGATAGTATGGTGCAATTAAATCACATAATACCTTAATATAAATCCGGTTTCAGGTAGTTAGTACAGCAGTAGTTCCTATAATACAACACTACAGTACTACATTTATTTTTCCCTTTTCTTATATTTAGTGATCATTTTACTTAAACATTTAATGTAAAAACTATATTTTTATAATGATAGTTACACTTGGGAGAATTACACACTTTTTCAAGAAACGAACATTTAGAACAGTTATGTCTTGGTAGAAGACTACATTGAGAACAGTTAGGTCTTGGTAGAAGACACGCTTTATATAATAGTAGGAATCATAGGGATTTCTAGGGTTTTTCAAACGTTTACAGTTGTTTTACAAACATTTTTATACTTACAGTTCACTTACAATTTCCATACTTACAGTTCATAAACTTACAAATTCTTACATTTACAGTTCATATACATTTTTCAAACTTACAAATTATTACATACAAATTAAAACACTAAAATACTTATGATCTCACCAGCTTTAAAGCTGATACTCGCTTTCAAAATTACTTGTATCCTCAGGTCATCATAGACAGGTACAGATACAAGGATTTGGGGAAGATGGAGCTTGTTGAAGACTCATCTTTCATTTTGATTTATGCTTTAGTGTTTATCAAAATTTGACAGAACACATTTGTATAATAATTATATTATTAATGCAATGGATGATGTTGTTGCTTGTTTACTACTTTACATTGTTGTGATACTGTACATGACGTCCTCCGCCCCAGAACGTTTCCGCCGTTCTTGGTTTTGGGGTGTGACATATGCCATGGTTGCTGGGCTACACTACGACTTACCGGTAGATTACGCTTTGGAATTATGGGCAGTATTTCAGAAAAGTGTTGAAAATACCGATGCAAAGCATGGAATTTCGTGTGCAAGATACTAGAGCTTGATCTTTCAATATTTTTACAACAAGGAAGGTATTTTGGTGTCTAATGATGATGAGAAGGCTACTTTTCATGTATATGCTATTCCGAAGGATGTGGTTGATGATGTGGATATATTTCCGAAAGTTGCAAGAATTCCTTATGCAATGCTGAAGAAGGTGGATCCTACTAATTCTGTGTTTTCGGCATACACACAAACAATAGATACCACAGTTCCAACTGGTATTCTATTGGAAAAGGAGAAGAAGAAATCAAGGAGAGGAAAGAAAGATGAATCTGGTTCTTCTGAGAAACCAGTCAAGAAAACGAAGACACAAAAATCTCCTAAAAAGAAATCTGCAGTTGTTGATGACTCTATTCCACAAGATGTCTCAGTTGCTGTTAATACAATGGTTGATTCTCCTATAATTGAAGAAACTCAGGAGAAAGAAACTATCCCTTCGAAAACTTGAGTTTTTCGAAGAATTAAGGTGAAATCTAAAAATTCGTGAAAAGTTTCACCTCATGTTGTTCGTAAATCACATGTCACAAATCAAGGGGTTATTATCAAGGAGGTTCCAGCGCCTGTTTCTCCATCTTCGAAGAAACGACGGGCTGAAAACATGGAAAAGCATTTACAACAGAAGAATTCCAAGAAGTTATGAAAATTGATTCTTGGAAATATTTCAACAAATGAAGAACAAGTCATTCCTGACACTTCGGAAGCAATTTTGGTTGTTGACAATTCGAAGGCTGGTGACACCATGGTTGTTTTACCCAAAGTTTTGAATGTTGAATCATTTTATAAGGAGACAAAAACTTCAGACATCAATGTAAACATATATAATACGGATACAAATGTCATTATGGGTTCAGATAATGCGAAGCCTGATGGTTCTGAAAATGCGAAGACTGAGAGTCCAAAAACTGCGAAGGGTGATGATCAAGGTATTGTTATTCCAACTTCTGAAATCATTATGTCGTTACCTCCAATTACCCCTACCACTGATTCACCTACTTTCGAAAACATCATCAATACTCCTTTTACTTCACTCTTTTCATCTCAATCCACTAATCCATCAAAACTAACCTCACCTGTTGATGATACAATGGAAAAGGAAACTGATACTGAAGGTTTTGGAGGATCCTTTGAAGCATTACAGTTTCATGACACAGAAGAAGAGTTTCCAGATCACATGTTGATGACCATGAAACAATTCATAATTCTAAATTCAAAGTTGAATTCGATTTTGCAATCTCAGGCTGATATATGGGGTAGTTCATCTGTTTCAAGTTTGGAGGTGGATTCTATGTTGAAAGTCTTTGAAGGACGAGTTACAACCAAAGTTTCTGGCATGATATGGGATTCTAAAGCAAGGGTGTAGGAGAAAGTTGATCTTAATGATCAAAAATATGATAATAGAATGAGTTCTCAAAGAAAGGATTTCTTACACGAAGTGAAGGAATTGAAAGTTGTCACGAGAGAAAGGCATGTTTTGTATGTTCAAGAAGTAAAGAAAGTTCGTGAAGATGTTAATCTACAAATTACAGAACTTCAAGAAGATATGCAGAAGGAAGTTCAGGTTGTACAACAAGATTATGCATCCATGAATAAAAAAGTTGACACTATCTATGATGCTGTCACTAGATTTGTCAAGCTATATGAAACAATGAATCCTCGGATCATCAATCTTTCTAAACAGGCTGCAAAACATTTTGGTGAATTGGTTACTTCGTTAAAGGAACTGAAGGAGTTATCAGTCAAACAAGTGTCATCCTCTCTCATTACTCCGTAATTTTTATCCCAGTAATTTGTGCAATTCGAAGCAATCTTGCACAAACACTTATCCCCTCTTGTTTGTGTGACAACCCGAAATTTCCATTCGGTCAAACCCTAAAAGTCAACCACTTCGTATCATAAGTCAATGTCATCATTTCTTATTTTTAAGAAATTTAAAGTTCGTTTGATTATTTTAATATTATTTTTAAACAAACGGGTGAAAGAAAGTGTCGTCTCGGGTTTTGAATTTCAAAAACCGCAAACACCTCGCGTCTTAGAAATTCCCGACCAAACTTTTATTTTTGGGTTGAAAATTCACTCAAAAACCGTAAACTCATACCTATGTATGATTTTACTCCCCAAAAGTTAGTTATTTGTGTTTACTCCCCAAGTTCACAAAAGAGTAAACTCCAAGAACTCTTTCAAGTATCATCCTAATTTTGATTCCAAACCTTCAATCTTGTAAGTGTTCTAACCTTTTTAAGTTAGTAAAACACTTAATCTAGTGTTTATACATCTAATCATCCACTCATATGTGTATTTTGGCTAGATTTTCAAAACATCAAGAACACACACTAAGTGTTCCTGGCCTTTTAGCTCAAATCAAGCCTTCTAATAGTAAGTTCTTCCATCCTTTAGTGATTTTAAGGTAGTATTACATTTATATGTTAAGAGATTATACCAAGAACACAAGACTAGAGGTGTTCACGGTCCAAGGAGATGCTTGGGCCGTAAACACCAAAAAGGGCACCAAAGTGTGCCTAAGTCCTTATCTAAGCCCTAGTTTGATGTTTAAGCCTTCCTTGAATTGATTAAACCTTCCTTTTATGTATCTAAGCCTTGAAAAACATCAAAAACCAACAATCATAGGTGTTTACGGTTTGGGGATCTCCCAAAAACATAAACACCCTAAAGTGGGTTTAAGTTGGTCATTTTCCTTCCTTAGGCTTAGAAACTAGCTTATACACTTACCAAATTGTGTTAAGGGCTTGAAAACATGGCTATACCCTTCCTCATGAGGTTTTACGGTAGTAAACCCAAAGGGAAAAGTCCATGAGACCGTAAACTCCTCCAAAGAGTGTTTTTGAGGTCCTAGTCCCTTCCAAAGGCCAAACCACTTAGTAGAATTGCTTCAAAAGGCTTGCTAAACCACAAAACAACACCTAGTCATTAGGACTAGAGTTTACCACCGTAAACTCTAGAGTTTACTACCATAAAATCTTTGAGTCATGACCATCAAAACCGTAAACCCAAAGGGAGTTTACCCTTGGACTCCAAACACACTAGTTTTGCCCTACCAACACTCGGATGCAATCCTTGTGATCTTTAACACTTGAAACAAAGTGTTTTCATGTTCTAGGGTGTCCCAACTTAATTTATTAGTTATAAATTGGCTAATTAGTTATATATATGTTCATTATATGATAACTAGGCTCGTGCGTGTGTACAAGTCTTCATTTGTCACCTAGCACCGTACCCGACACTTCAATCCAATCCACTCACCACAGGTGAGTTCATACCCCTTTAATCAATATTTTAACTGTTTTTAAATGTTTTATGAGGGGGATACAAGTAGAATTATGCTAATTATTATATCAATCACATGTGATTAATAAGCAGCATTCAAATGATTGGCTACTAATTAGCCGTTTTACCAAACAATTTTCCTTCAAATGTTTATCGTAAACACTTATTATGTTTAAAACTCCTTATTAAACTGTACATTTTACTCTGTATGTTTCCATTGAAACTCATTTACAATTGTGTTTCAAACAAATGTTTCCTTATACTTAAACTGTTTATTCAAACCCATGCCTTCAAACCGTTTTATTGATTGACATCAAGTCGATCTTTTCTTAGACAATAATTATGTTCAAAGGTTTTACAAAACTTATTTTATGCTTTTATATTATAAATTGCATGCCTATATATGTATGGTTATATAATCAATGTTGAAAGGACTTAGGAAGGCTATCCACCCTATTTCCTTTTCCTCGATTTGGATGTGGTCTGGTGTGATATCGGGTACCCGTCCGAAGTTCGTTTAAATATTAGTTATATATCATGTGTACATATATAGTCATAAAGGTCCTTCCAGTACATCCAATGCCCTTGGGTAGCAAGGGTGTACATCCATGTCCATACGTACCAATTAGATTACTAGTAAACTATCATAGGGGTAGTTTAGGAGGATACTAGAACTATTACTAGAACGCGATATCATACAATGAGTCAGTTCATTCATGAGTCAATACTTTCTAGAACATTACAGTACATTACTATACTTGCTAGACAGAGAGAGCATACACTACAGCTAGAACATTACAGTACATTACTGTGACAACCCGAAATTTTCATTCTGTACAAACTATATCACTTCAATAGAAGTTATAGCAGTCACAGTTAATTTTCAGACTTTTTCGTGTAAGTATGAGGAATTCAGGGTTTACACTTCAGGAAATATCAGGAGAGTGGGTGCAATAGGGTTTTGTGCAACACTGTTATTCCAACACTCTATTATATTAGAAATCATTTCAGGAATAAAAATATTTTCTGCCAAAAATATCTCAGGACTATAAATAGAATTCTGAACCAAATTCATTCATTATTCGCATTTCCAACTAGAGAAAAGCCATTTTCTCTCTCACGGATCTTCGGGTTTTTATACCAAAACGTGAGTAACTCTTTCTAGTAGTGTTAGAAAGCCTTTTTATGTAGTTATAACATGATTTAGATGGCTAAATTCCTAGATTTAGGAGTTTACTCCCCAAGGTGTTCTTGGGCGGTAAACTCCCGAAACTGAACCTAGACTGTCCCCCGTGATATACCACTGCCTTGGACTTGTATAGGAGTGTATTAGGGACATGATATCAAGCACGAATCACCCAAGTTTGGGAGTTCACGGCCCAAGAGTATCTTAGGCCGTAAACTCCAAATTCATGCTGAAAATGGTGCTTTTAAGGGACCTAAAGCCTTAGACTTTTACCTAGACTTGTTCCCATTTAATCTAAGGCCTTAAACACATCAATAAAACATTTCAAAATGAAGGAGGCTCAGCTCGACGCCCTAAGTCGGAAAGAATATTTTGGTCGTAGGGTCAAATCTTTGACTCTAACCATCCATTCACACTTGTCCACGCAAATAAAGGAGGCTCAGCTCGACGCTTTGAAACCTGAAAATGTGGCTGGTGAATCCCTTAGAGGGATGGATAAGAACTTGGAAGTAAAGGGTGGCGGAGCCTTGTACCTCATGGATCGGATCTGGACACCAAAACACGGTGGCTTCAGAGACTTGGTCATGACAGAAGCTCACAACACTCGTTATTCCGTCCACCCGGGTTCAGATAAGATGTATCTGGATCTTAAAAAGTTATACTGGTGGCCTAACATGAAAGCAGATATTGCTACCTTCGTGAGTAAATGCCTTACTTGCACAAAGGTCAAGGTCGAATACCAGAAACCCTCCGGTCTCCTGCAGCAACCGGAGATACCAGAATGGAAGTGGGAGCGGATCACTATGGACTTCATAACCAAGTTGCCCAAGACGACGGGTGGACTTGATTCCATATAGGTCATCGTCGATAGACTGACCAAGTCTGCACACTTCCTACCGATCAAAGAAACAGACAAGATGGAGAAACTCACTAGAACTTACATTAGGGAGATTGTAAGGCTGCACGGTGTTCCTTTATCTATCATCTCGGACCGAGATAGCAGATTCACTTCGAGGTTCTGGCAGTCATTACAAAGTTCCCTAGGAACTAGGCTGGACATGAGTATAGCCTACCATCCACAGACCGACGGGCAAAGTGAGAGAACTATCCAAACCTTAGAAGATATGTTGCGTGCCTGTGTGATTGACTTTGGAAAAGCTTGGGATACCCATTTACCCCTCGTTGAATTTTCCTACAACAACAGTTATCACACGAGCATAAAGGCAGCTCCATTCGAGGCCCTCTATGGCCGAAAGTGCAGATCCCCTCTGTGCTGGGCTGAAGTGGGTGATACCCAGTTAGCTAAGGGACGAGTTCTCGAAAGCACTCTCATGGGTCCGGAGATCATTCGGGAAACGACAGAGAAGATCGTTCAAATTCGTGAACGATTGAAAGCCTCTAGAGACCGACAGAAAAGCTACGCTGACAAGCGTAGGAAACCATTGGAATTACAGGTAGGCGACCGAGTTCTACTGAAGCTCAATATAAGATACATAGGGCCTTTCGAGATTCTCGCGAGAATCAGCCCTGTAGCGTACAAACTCAATCTACCGCAAGAACTCAGTAACATACATCCTACCTTCCACGTCTCGAACTTGAAAAAGTGTCTATCCGACAAGACTCTTGTTATTCCACTCGATGAGATCGAGATCAACGAGAGCCTCAACTTCGTGGAGGAACCAGTAGAGATCATGGACCGAGAGGTCAAGCAAACAAAGCAGAGTCTTATCCCGATAGTGAAGGTGCGCTGGAACGCAAAGCGTGGACCGGAATTCACTTGGGAACGTGAGGATCAGATGAAACTGAAATACCCTCACCTTTTCGCTTAGTTATTTGTAACTTCTTAATTGCTTAAATTCTAATTTCGGGAAGAAATTTCTTTCTAACGGGGGGATGATGTGACAACCCGAAATTTCCATTCTGTACAAACTATATCACTCCAATAGAAGTTATAGCAGTCACAGTTAATTTTCAGACTTTTTCGTGTAAGTATGAGTAATTCAGGGTCTACACTTCAGGAAATATCAGGAGAGTGGGTGCAATAGGGTTTTGTGCAACACTGTTATTCCAACTACTATAAATAGAATTCTGAACCAAATTCATTCATTATTCGCATTTCCAACTAGAGAAAAGCCATTTTCTCTCTCACGGATCTTCGGTTTTTTATACCAAAACGTGAGTAACTCTTTCTAGTAGTGTTAGAAAGCTTTTTATGTAGTTATAACATGATTTAGATGGCTAAATCGCTAGATTTAGGAGTTTACTCCCCAAGGTGTTCTTGGGCGGTAAACTCCTGAAACCGAACCTAGACTGTCCCCCGTGATATACCACTTCCTTGGACTTGTATAGGAGTGTATTAGGGACATGAAATCAAGCACGAATCACCCAAGTTTGGGAGTTCACGGCCCAAGAGTATCTTAGGCCGTAAACTCCAAATTCATGCTCAAAATGGTGCTTTTAAGGCACCTAAAGCCTTAGACTTTTACCTAGACTTGTTCCCATTTAATCTAAGGCCTTAAACACATCAATAAAACATTTCAAAATGAGTTTACGGCCATGACATGGTTCATGGGCCGTAAACATGGTTTAAGGACACCAAAGTGTGTCAAGAGTCTTCATATGTTTGGAATAAAAGCCTAGAACTTATACCACTTGTGCAAGAGACTTGAAAGCATCAAAAACACCCATCCTTAAGAGTTTACGGCCGCAAACTCTAAGGGAAATGGCCTTAGGGATGTAAAATCCTAAATGGAGTGTTTCTAGGCCTTAAACCCTTCCAAGAATTTAACCACCAAGTTGGAATAATTCTAGGAATCATTTGGAACTTCAAAACACACAATACACCCATGGTTGGGAGTTTACGGCCGGAAACTCAAGAGTTTACAACCGTAAACTCCATGTGTGATGGTATATGGGGAGTAAACTCATATATGGGGTCCTTTGGAACCCTAAACACAAGTGCCTTGTCCCACAATAGCTTAGATGCAATCCTTAGGGCTTAAAACACTTATATAAAGTGTTTATTATGTCTAGGATGTCTTAACATTATCAATTAGTAACTTGAGACTAATTGAGTGCATATATGTGTGATTATATGTTCATTAGGATCGTAGTGTGTGTACAAGTCCTCACTTGACACCTAGCAATCCTACACCGTCCAGTTCATCCGAACCACCAACTACAAGTGAGTTCATACCCCTAATCAATGTTTGAAATGATTTTAAATGCTTTAAAAGGAGGGGGGAATACAAGTAGAAACAAACATGTTATTAAATCATTGATATGTATTTTATAACTGTGTTTGTCATTTAATAGATTTCACATACTACAAAATGTGATGCATGAAATGGTTTTAAATCTTAAAAATACCTTGTTATCAAATGTTTTACTTTTCAAATGTTTATTAAAATGACATCAAGTCATTGTTAATTATTGTTCAAAACCCATAAGATGTCTTACAAAACCATTTTACATTCTTGAACTAAACTATGCATATACACTTATATTCTTATATATGTATTGATGTTATAGTTTACATCTTTCATTTAGTTTCTCACACCCTTGAGTAGTAAGAGTGTATAAACCTACTTGAACAACTAATTACCTTTCAGTAAATTATCATAGGGATAATTTGAAGATATCAAACATTATTCCTATTACAAGGAATCACACCAGAGTCAGTTCATGCATGAGTCTATAATAGTACATTACCTGATACATGATTACATATACATATGCTTACCTGATACATGAATATGTTTACATATACTTACCTGTTACATGAACACACTTACATGAATACCATACAGTAACACTTTTACATAGGTGCATTATCCTATATTCACTTACCTGGATACTTGTACTTAGAACTACGAGGATGATTTATGAATACTTTCTGTGTAAATTATCTTTCCTTTCCCGGTTCAATGGGATATCTCGGCGGGACTTACCATTCTGAACCCCATTGATTAGCACCAGTGGTCGATGACCATCTATGGAGGTCTAAGGTTACTACTTATACTAGGTAGATCGATAACCGGGGCTAACCCCTCCACCCACCTGCTGCTGCTACAGAGGACAAGTGGACAATCTTCGATTGTTCATAAGGTTATACTTTTTGCTTATTGCGATGTTGTGTTACTCCTAGTACCCAATGATGACACTTACATTATTACTTTTTCTGGACAATCTTCTGATGTTCATTAGGTTACATATTTCGCTTAATGCGATGTTGTGTTAGTCCTAGTACCCAGTGACAACACTTACAGTAGTACATTTTCCTGTTTACTTTATTTTGTGATACTTTCACATAAACGATGAGTTAGACTAAGTACCTTAGTAATAAACAATTTAAGGAAAAACTATCATTTTACTTACAAAACATTCGGGTCTTGGTAGAACACTACATTGTCATAACAAAACATTCGGGTCTTGGTAGAAGACTACATCTCAAACTGATAGAAAATAAGGGATTTTCTAGGACTTTTCATACTTACATCAACATTTTCATTTAAAGGTTTACATGAGTTTTAAAATAGCTTTTAGTAAGCAAGACAATGACAATTAAATACTTATGAATTCACCAGCTTTAAAGCTGATACTCTCTTTCAAAATAACTTGTATTCTCAGGTCAACAGTAGACAGGTACGATGGCCAGGTTTTAAGAAGACGGAGTAGACAAGTCTCATCTTTTATTTTGATTGTATATTTTTGGTGTCTTAATACAATGAAAGAACACACATGTATTAAAACTCTACTTATAATGCAATGGATGATGTTGTTGCTTGTTTATTATATTACACTGTTGTGATACTGTACATGACGTCCTCCACCCCTGAACGTTTCCGCCGTTCGTGGTTTTGGGGTGTGACAATTACTATACTTGCTAGATAGAGATAGCATACACTACAGCTAGAACATTACAGTACATTATTATACTTGCAAGATAGATAGAGCATACACTACAGCTAGAACATTACAGTACATTACCATACTATTACGTAGATATGGTTACATGATCACATTTACATGAGTACACTTACGCGAATTACTAGTACATTTTATATGTATAGATTCTGTTATATAATCCTCATTCTTATCTTTACCTTGTGATTCAATCACATAATTGACGAGATAGATTGGATTTAATACCCTAGTACCAAAGGATACATTGCGGGATTGACCATTCCTAGAATCTCTGTTAGCCACAGAGGTAAAAGCACATCCACGGATGTCAACGGTTGATACCATTACAGGTATACTTTAAGGGAGTGACTATTCCTATACCCAACTGTTAGCAACAGAGGTAAATGTACATCTACGGATGTCTTTAGTTAACATTGTTAGTTGCCCTAGTACCAAAGGGTAATACTAAGGCTACATTCAGAACATTCGGGTCTTGGTAAAAGGCTACATTCAAAACAGTCGGGTCTTGGTAGAAGGCTACATTCAGAACAGTCGAGTCTTGGTAGAAGGCTACATTCAGAACAGTCGGGTCTTGGTAGAAGGCTACATTCAGAGCAGTCGGGTCTTGGTAGAAGGCTACATTCAGAGCAGTTAGGTCTTGGTAGAAGGCTACGTTCAGAGCAGTTAGGTCTTGGTAGAAGGCTACATTCAGAACAGTTAGGTCTTGGTAGAAGGCTACATTCATAACAGTTAGGTCTTGGTAGAAGACTCCCTTTTATAGTAGTAGGAATCATAGGGATTTCTAGGGTTTTTCAAACGTTTACATTTGTTCTACAAAACATTTTCAATACTTACAGTTCATATACATACAAATTATGACACTAAAATACCTATGATCTCACCAGCTTTAAAGCTGATACTCGCTTTCAAAATTTCTTGTATCCTCAGGTCATCAATAGACAGGTACCGATGCAAGGTTTAGAGAAGATGGAGCTCGTTCAAGACTCATCTTTCATTTTTATTTATGCTCTTAGTATCTATTATAATTTGACAGAACACACTTTTATAATAATTATATTCTTAATGGAATGGATGATTTTGTTGCTTGTTTACTACTTTTCATTGTTGTGATACTGTACATGACGTCCTCCGCCCCAGAACGTTTCCGCCGTTATTGGTTTTGGGGTGTGACAGTTTGCATATCCAGCCTTCTTCCAGTAGTATCGGATGCCCCACCTGCTTTCACAGGGGTGCAAGGGGGAGAAAAGAAGATAGAATTTACGAAGGCCGGGGAAAATACCAAAGAAAGCCAATAAATCAAGACTGATGCGAAGGTTGTGGGAAAGGTGTTTCTTTCGAAAGTTTCTACTGCAAAGCCAATAATAGTTTCAACTAGTCTAGTTACTTCGACTGTGATTACTACAACCCCAATGACAAGACCAGTTTTGAAAGGTGTTGTTATTGGTGAATCAACTGGTAGTGCTTCAAAATCGAAGACTGTGATAACTGAGACAGCTTGGAAAGATAGAAGTAAAAGGATCTTGGTAGAAAAGACCAAAGAAGAAAGGAAAGTTGAAATTGATGATGAAGTAGAAAAGATGAGACAACTTCAGAGCATTATGACTATTCGTGCTCAAGACCCATCAAAGCATGATAAAGGAGATCCATCAAAGCAGTATAATTATGAAACAATTGAAGCTAGAGTTATGTTTGATCACATATACTTATTTGAGACGATTCCGAAGAAAAGCTATGTGATCACTAATTCTGATTCAAGTCAGCTGGATTTTCCAATGAATGATATGATGTTCATCATGTCTCAATTCAAAGCAGAGGTTAAGTGTAAAGATATTGATGAAGGGAAAAAGTTGAAAATTCGTTTTCATGCAGTATTGGGAAAAGCACCTGAAGAGGTCTGGTCACAGGAGAAAATAAAGAAAGTTGTCAGTATCAAAAGAGATGTAGTTTTTGAAGAAGTTATTCAGAATCTCAGATACACGGTGATCAGATCAAGTGGAAAAGTGAATGACTACACCATAGCAGATTTTCCATTGATGAATTTGTATGATCTTATACAAATTGCTTTGTTGCTAAAGGACAAGTCATTTTCCTATCTTCAAGAAATAGAACAGGATGTTTTCAAACTTGGTTGCCGACACATCAAAGTTTTCATTGAAAACTATTTTGAGTGCCTTGGTCAAACAGATGTGGAGTTGGCAATGGCAAAAGGAATAGAGATTACTGCACCAATGGCACCCATGAAGAAACAAGTAGATCTGAAGAAATTCGAAGATGGTGAAATCTGCTTAAAGCCATTGGGTCTTCGCAGGAAAACACAAGGCATGAAGGGCTAAAATATTTTTATTCCAAACTTGCGAAGTGGAGAGATACAACACCTCTCAATATACAAATTTAATTGTTCGTATAAACCACTGTATAAAGAACAACAAGGGAGATAAGAAGGAGATTAAGAAGGTTATTTCATGGTATACGGATATACGAAGGGTTATGATGTATTCAATCCAACTACTGACCAACTAAAGTCTTCGACTTAGATTACAAAGGGGAGATTGTAAGAGTAAAAATGTTGTAATCAGTCGAAGGGTGTAGGTTGTCATACGAAGGGTTTCATGTCTTTGTATGTTTAGTGTCTTCGTATGTTATGTATTTATTTTACTAAGGCAATGTATTCAGTGCGCTTCATGCTTAGTCCTTAGTATATTTTTTGTATGCTTTGTTCTCCTATAAATAGGAGTCTTTACTAGAGGAGTAGATAACGTCTTTACAGATTTTGTCTAAGAATTCTTTGTAAACACAAAGCATAATATTGAGCTGAAAACAGATTCTATTTACATCCTTGTGCAAATCTCTCTTACTTTCAATGATTCATACTTTGATTAATTTCATTCTCGAATTCAAGATTCTTCACCTAACATATACCATCTTAACTACCAGGCTGCATACATAGCAAAGCAATAACATAACAAACAACTACCGGATTTCCATCCGATAAAGGGCCAGCCTTGGTGCCTTAGACCCTGTCGATATAGTGAGGATAACTCACCTGCAACTGCCGACTTGAAGAAACAAGATCACGCTGCTCCGACCACCAGCATGAACTCCACCACTGAACATTACCAATTAACCAAATCCAATAAACACCAATAATTACCAAAATACCCTTGGAAGTCAAACTGGTCAAACCTTGGTCCAAGTCAAAGTCCTCAGTCAAAGTCAACCTTCCTAGTTGACCCTACTCGCCGAGTCAACCCGTTGACTCGTCGAGCTCCTATGCTCAGAAACTCCCATGCCACGACTCAACTTGTCGAGTCGCCCCAAGACTCGTCGAGTCCAACAAGCTCTGAGTCCCTTCCCGCTCAACTCAGCGATTCATCCCTCAATTCACCGATTCACAGCTCAACAAGAAAAGGTTAGGGTTCCACGACCAGACTCGCCGAGTCCAAGAACAGACTCGCCGAGTCCAAGGCAATCTTCCACAAACTCGCCGAGTTGTTCTTCCAAATCGCCGAGTCCAAACGTGACATCTTCATTCAGACGATTTCAGGCCATTTCATTGCTTCCAATACCTAGATCTGGACTCCTAGGGCCAGATTCACACGTAAAGTTTCCAACTTTACGTGCATGTAAGGCTCAACAAGCTCCAACCAAACTACAAGAACGTTTTGGGACAAAGGCACTCTCAATCAAGCTCCATGGCTGATGCTTTAAGCTTTCATAGCTCACTATTAACCTAGATCTGAAGTTGCAACTTCAGATCTAACCTCTAAACCCGAAATGGATTCCAATCAAGCTAAAATTCCTAAAACAACAACCCAGAATGGATCTATAAGGAGAAAACTCAAGGTAACGACTTGTTACCTCATAAATGTGCCCAAGAAGGAGTAGATTCCGAATCTACAATGATCTCCCGATGCTAGCCTCTTGATCTTCTAACTTTCTCCTCTTAAATTCTTCTTTCAAACTCAAACTTTAACAATGGAGGCTCACACACACTACTTAGGGTTTCTGGAACTCAAATGGCAGTAAAGAGGCTGAGGGCGGCTATAATGTGCTTTAAATAGGGCACAACTTCTGGGATTAGGGTTTTCTTCCTTCAGCACCAACTCATCAAGTCCATCTGCCGACTCGGCGAGTTGGCCACTTAACCCACGAAAAATCCCGCTCAGACTCGGCGAGTAAGAGGACCTACTCGTCGAGTCCCTGACTTAATTTACACTTTACTCCCTGGAACTTTTGCTTCTGACTTGGGATGTTACAATTCTCTCCCACTTAAATTAGGCTTCGTCCTCGAAGCCTGCTGCAGCACAAAATTCCAAAATAATAATCCCACAATACAACTTCGGATCTCAAATGACTCAGATTCCTCCAAACACTACCATCAAACCTCATAGAATCCAACTATTTCGCTGTAGAGTTCTGACAATTGCTCCAAGCCGGCTACCGGCTTTCTCCTACTGATAACATCACTTATCAACCCAGGATCACCCAGAGGATACATTCTTATTTCCGAATTTGCCCACTCATTCGCCTCGTGCGAACTAGATATCATTACAAACCACCGGTCCTGGCCCGGTACCAATCCGTCACCCCTTGCCCAAACCGGCACTACTTCTATTGAATTGCACTACTGGGAACTCATCTCGATTTATTCTTGAAACAACTCTTTCTTTCCATCCTAACAGGATGATAAATCCTTCAGCTTCTGAGCAACTCCTATGAGCTCCCATCTACAAACATATACACATATTGTACCTGATCCAACATCCTCGGGTTGGAAAGACCCGACACACTGACGATACCTCCAGACATCCCCTGGATGAAATACCACTACATGCATAACCTCCTAATCCCAACCCTACTGAAAATCCAAGACTCCATCCTTGCATCCCTTCCGAACTCATCTGGTTCTACACCACCGGAAATCCTTCCGCGACCTCAACGGACACCCAACCCGGATGTGCTTCCATACCACTGGTACAAACACAATGCTCAATAATTATAATTGGAATACTTTCAATCCTCCATCCACACTACTGCTTCCACTACAGTGAAACAACACTTCTTCTCGGAGCTACATACCCTTCCCTTTCCTTATCCAAGTGCCACGGTGCTCACACCCCACTCTACACTATCCCTTGTAGAGTAACTGCTATTCCATGCATCGCATATACTCTGAATCTGATCACAAGGACTATCAAAGTCCATACACCGCCTTTTACTAACATAATCAATACTCGGGGACAGACCTACTGGTTGCTATTGCGTCACAACATACTCAAGCCATCTCCTCATATAGATCTATCAACACATATAAAGTCTTCAGCATGACTGGACCGTCTTACCAGGCCTTCAGCCAGTCTGGACCACTCTCAGAACCATCAGCAAATCTGGACCGCCCTCCAGGGCCTTCAGCCTGTCTGGACCGTTCTCCGAGCCTTCGGCCCGACTGGTACGCCCACCGGCCTTCAGTCTCCCCGGACCACTGAAACTATCATACATCATCCCGAACTATCCTTCCCAGGAATCTTTCCTGTAAATACTGTTCTAGTTCTCTAGGGGATCCGAACTCTAACTCCATTCCATCTACTCAGATCCCGGCCTAATCCTAGGCCTCACAACAACCAATCACCTTTTACGAAAACCTTGGCCTGTACCTCGCTCCATTTGTCAGTCACTTACGTATACCATCCCACACTCATGGCTGACTGAAACACTGATGAATCCCAAACAGCTAATCAACCTCTAATGCTTGTTGATCCTCCTGATAAATTTCCAATTCTCCCCACTTAGAGCACTGACTACCAACCACCGGTGACTCAACATGCATAAATCAATCA
Organism: Lactuca serriola; assembly: GCF_051521515.1. Lineage (NCBI taxonomy): Eukaryota > Viridiplantae > Streptophyta > Magnoliopsida > Asterales > Asteraceae > Lactuca > Lactuca serriola. The sequence goes on along the minus strand of NC_136409.1, from coordinate 111,650,447 downwards.
TCCCTACTCAACATACTCCTCTTATCCGTGAACTGATTTCCTCTGGAATGAGCAATCTCCACAAAATCACTTCCCGACAGCACACAGCACGAACTCTAAGGGAGTTTGGCTCTCCGCTGAACATTTCTCAAATCGCAATTGCTATACCCGACAACAAGACCATACAACCAAATTCTTACCATCAATCCCTTGGATGCTAACCGCCTACAACTCCTAGTTACTAACACTCCCAACCAAACCATGAAACACGCAAAACGGCGAATAAAATACAACATTACACAAATAACCAAATAACCAGACAACAACAAAACGAAAACATACCCGCCACTGCATCCGGCTTTGCACTGACCTCCTGTCTTGTGAGCTGAAAAACGCGCCCCTGAGCCCTCGGAAGCTCCGCTCCACCCTGACCCCCGCCAGTAATCCTCACAGAAGACGGTGCTGGAACCTGCACCAATCTGGAAACAAGCTATGGACAGTTGGCCCTCAAGTTACCAATCTGATGGCAATGATAACAAATCCTCAAATCCTGAACCGGGGCTGACTGACGGCAATCCCTCGCGTAATGCCCCTCTCTCCCACACTTGCGGCATGCACCACCGGACCTACAAACTCCGGTATGACCCTTCCCACACTTCTTACAAGTGTGGCTACCCTGACCTCTCAACCTGAAATCAACGGTCTTGGACCGTTTCGGCGCCGGCTGCGACTACACCGGGGCCTGCCTCTACTCTGGCAACTGCAACTCAATCTCCAACTCGCGCCGTCGAGTGGGCTCCTGTAACTCCAGCATGGTCTTGCACCTCTGTGTAGACACAAACTGCCTGATATCCCTCTTGAGCATACTCAGATATAGGGACATCTGAGCCTACTCCGAGGCAAACTCAGGGAAAAACATCGCCCTCTCAGTGAACATCCTGGTGATCTCTATCACCGACTCCGAATCCTGCTTCAGCTCCAAGAACTCCTGAGCTAACCTCTCTCTCTCTCTCTCAACTCGTGGAAAATAACGGGTACTGAACATCTCCCAAAACTGATCCCAAGAAATCGTAGCCCGCTGCACATCCGAATAAGATCCCGTGGTCAACCTCCACCAATCCTTCGCCCCGAGCATTAAAAGGTTTAGAGCACACCTCACCCTCTGATCCGCTGGGCATGAACACGTGAAGAAACAACCCTCCACATCTAACAACCACCTCATAGCAAGGATTGGATTCTGAACTCCATCGAAAGTAGGGGTTTCGTATTATCGAAGTCCCGATACTGAAATCCTCGACCGGTTCCTCCCCTGACACTGATATAGCCGTTGTAGCTGCCGCGACAACCGCCTTTGTAAGAGCTGCATAGCGCTCATCACATTACTCAACCATGGCGGTCTTGATCGACCCAAACATCTCCGACAACTCAGCCTGGAACATAGCAGCAATCTCATCATGCAGGATCTCACGAATCCTGGCATCCAACTCGTCCATACTCATCTGACCAATGACCACATGTGGTACCGATCCACCCTGATCACCCTCTCCTGATCCCGATCCCGAACCGGATCCTGCCCTGAGACGTCTCGTAATCGCCATACTGAAAATACGCCACAAGAATATTAGGCATTCCTCATAATAATCCCGAGAACTAGCTCCCAACAAAACCCTAGGGGTTGTGACTTCCTTAATACGCGTATGGGTCCTGTGCTTTCAGTAGTACAGGCCCATACTACCTTCCACACCTACCCATATTTGTATCAAGTATCACCACAACACCCTAACAATAACATATACATAATGAACACTCGATCCCCACTCCTAGAGGAGCACCACTACCCCATAACTGACCTACCGGTCTCACGCAACCCACCCATCCATGAAACTTCCACCAACCTTGCAACACTAGTGTTTGCTAGCCATACATAACATTGGACGCCATAGAATTTCGAATATCCAATCCTACCCTAAGCTCCAAATCAAACAAGAACAGATCATAAGGCCAAATCAAACATTCTCAAAAAATAAGATCTTAATTATATATAGCCGTGGTGCATACACTAAATAACTATAGTAATGACGTGAATTTCATACAAGTAAACCCTAGGCTAGCAGACATCATATAATCAGGCAATTCTATCATGCAAATTCCTAAAGATCCCTAGCCTAGTACTAGCATGTTGTTCTAACATATCACCTAATCAAATAACTTCTATGGTATTTTGGGGTCTACTTACTGGCTCTGGCTGATCGTACCTCCGCATCCTCCTATACTTATTTTTGAAAACCATTTTAATTTCATTTTGAAAAGTCTCCTTGATTTGAGACTGGATTCACACGAATGTTCCTCCAATTCACTCAAACCAAGGATCTGATACCAACTTGTAACATCCAAAAATTTACAACAAATTTTAACTTTTTCAAAAATAACCCATAATCATTAAGTTATTACAAAAGGGTTTTCAGTTCATTTATTATCAGAGTATCCCAGAAACATCAACATAAACTGAGGAGTGGTACGATCACGCCTTCGCCTTGCCACGATCTCCTGAAGTACCTGAAACAATACACTGAAACTGTAAGCCCAAAAGCTTAGTGAGTTACCCCCAAAATACCAACCACAATACCTTACACATATCATATCATATCATAAACAGAATAGTCATGCATATCAAATCTACATTGTGATTGGTCCACCTACACCAGGCCTTCAGTCCACCTGGTCCAGTCTCTGAGTCTATAGTAGGACTGGTCCGCCCGCACTGGGCTTCAGTCTGTCTAGTCCACTCTCCGAGCCTCGGCACGTCTGGTCCGCCCTCTTGGGGCCTTCAGCCTATCTGGACCGCTTGTCGGGCCTTGGGTCTAACCGGTGTGCCCTGGGTATGTTGGCCTACAGCACAAAGCAGGACCCGCCTCAACCCAACCCCAGTCCAACAACCATGTGCACATAAACATATAATCATATAGCAATTCACAACTAATCAACCGATCTAGCAGATCACATAACATAGCAACACCCTAACTAGGATACCGACCTAACCAGTCACTAATATAGCATCATCCTATATACCATGATACCGACCTTCACCAGGTCCCTAACATATACCATCCTAACTACCAGGATGCAGACATAGCAAAGCAATAACATAACAAACAACTACCCAGATTTCCATCCGATTAAGGGCCAGCCTTGGTGCCTTAGACCCTGTCGATATAGTGAGGATAACTCACCTGCAACTGCCGACTTGAAGAAATAAGATCACGCGGCTCCGACCACCAGCACGAACTCCACCGCTGAACATTACCAATTAACCAAATCCAATAAACACCAATATTTACCAAAATACCATTGGAAGTCAAACTGGTCAACCCTTGGTCCAAGTCAAAGTCAACCTTCTTGGTTGACCCTACTTGCCGACTCAACACGTTGACTCGTTGAGCTCCTATGCTCAGAAACTCCCATGCGACGACTCAACTCGCCGAGCCGCCCCAAGACTCGTCGAGTCCAACAAGCTCTGAGTCCTTTCCTGCTCAACTCACCGAGTCATCCCTTGACTCACTGAATCACAGCTCAAAAAGAAAAGGTTAGGGTTCCACGACCAGACTTGCCGAGTCCAAGAACAGACTCGCCGAGTCTAAGGCAATCTTCAACAGACTCGCCGAGTTGTTCTTCCATCTCGCCGAGTCCAAACGTGACATCTTCATTCAGACGATTTCAGGCCATTTCATTGCTTCCAACACATAGATCAAGACTCCTAGGGCTAGATTCACACGTAAAGTTTCCAACTTTACGTGCATGCAAGGCTCAACAAGCTCCAACCAAGCTACAAGAAGGTTTTGGCACAAAGGCACTCTCAATCAAGCTCCAGGGCTAATGCTTTAAGCTTTCATAGCTCACTATTAACCTAGATCTGAAGTTGCAACTTCATATCTAACCTCTAAACCCGAAATGGATTCCAATCAAGCTAAAATTCCCAAAACAACAACCAAGAATGAATCAAGAAGGAGAAAACTCAAGGTAACGACTTGTTACCTCAGAAATGTGCCCAAGAAAGAGTAGATTCCGGATCTACAATGATCTCCCGATGCCAGCCTCTTGATCTTCTAACTTTCTCCTCTTAATTTCTTCTTTCAAGCTCAAACTTTAACAATGGAGGCTCACACACACTACTTAGGGTTTCTGGATCTCAAATGGGCAATAAAGAGGATGAGGGCGGCTATAATGTGCTTTAAATAGGGCACAACTTTCGGGATTAGGGTTTCTTCCTTCAGCACCAACTCGTCGAGTCCATCTGTCGACTCGGCGAGTTGGCCACTTAACCCGCCGCAAAATCCCGCTTGGACTCGGCGAGTAAGAGGACCTACTCGTCGACTCCCTGACTTAATTTACACTTTACTCTGTGGAACTCTTGCTCTGACTTGGGATGTTATTTTTTTTTCCGCTTCATGGGTTCTGCTTTGAAGCCGAAAACCTTCATTGTTAGAGATTGATGGCCAGTTTTAGACTTCACAGACACTTCAGAGTTTTAGAGACATTTCAGCACTTGATTTCATTTTATTACCACACTTGATAGTCAGATTACTGTATTATAGCCTTGTATCACTTATTGTATTTCTCATCATTTGTAGGCATTTAGGTAGAGAATGTTGGTGCATGTAAGTGCTCCACAAATAATGAATGGTAGTTAGGTTGTATTTTCCCTTTATTGTATTTTATGGTGTAAATACTCTCCCTCCTATATAAAGGGAAGCAAGCTCACTTTTTCTTAGTTTAGAGTTTACTTTTACTTTCTTACAATGTAATCTAGAGAGAGAGAGAAAGTGGTGGGTTCTCCCATCCAGGGAGAGTTTCTCTCCCACCATGTTCTTCATGCAATATTAGTGTTATCTCTCTTTGTTCTTAGTCTTCTTCTATGAACTCATAATATGTTCTTCGTGTTCATACTTACAAAAACACGATTAATCTCGAGATATCTTACTTCCGCACTCACCATTGGTTATAAAAATGGGTCTTTACACCTCTCCAGCTCCATTAGGGTGCAGGAGCGGAATACGCCGCCTAGGTGAAAAGAGAAGACCGATTTATCCACCAAACTCTTTGACCCCTTGTGAAAGCGGACATTAGAAAAGAAATCTCAACAGAGATGCTTCTAAATCACCTCCCGAATCCCAAAAACCCTCTCCCATCAGTGGCAGAGAAAAAGCTCAAGACCGTTATCAGCCTGCAACACACAGGTAAGGAATGGCTCCTGCCAAGCTGTGAACCCAGACTCGTCTACATCCCTCCAGGAAAGATCCTAAGGAATGTTAATCTTCTTGGACAAAAGAGCGATCATACAAGAAACAAAAGAACTACGATCAAGAAGATCATTTGAGAATTGTAGGAAAGGATGCGAAGGCTAGTTAGGAGGTAATTGACCCACAACTTGCCAACCTTGTCTCGCCATATCTATAGAAAAATAGACAAAAGACAGTTAGGAATAAGCTATACTAGTTAAATATTGCATAAGATGTTGAAATGGACCAGACGCACAAGGTGCACGTTGCATGCGAGTGTGGGCGTCGTGCTTTAAGAACACAAAGAACAACAATCATGGTAACCTACTATTTTGACCAATTTTCAACACAAAAACTTCATAGGGATGTTCGAATAGGCTTCTAGAACTGAAATAAGCAACCCATTTCTTCTAAAACATCACCAATTTATAGATTTAGCTAAAAGTTTAGAAAAAAAAAATCGAATTTCAAAAATTGAAAATGAGGATCAATGGATGAATTAAACTCAAATATGAGTATATAGGAAGTAAACTCGATAGTATAAGAAGCTTAATTGCTCATATATTTCACAAAAACTATCCAAAATTCAACAATTGATAAAAACTTAGAAAACCTAAAAAATCGAAATTTAGCCCAAATTAAGATATAAAATTAAGACAAAATTATAAAAATGGTCCCTGTAGTTTAGCAAAAGTAACCAAGTTAATCCCTATTAATTGTTTTTGATGCAAATGGCCCCTATGGTTTGCAAAACTTGCACAGATGGCCCTTTTTACTAACACCGTTAGTATTCAGCCGTTAGGGACTGAATTAGCAAAGGTATTTTCGTCTTTTCATGTATAAAGGGACTGGATTTGCAACTTTGGGTAAACCATAGGGACTATTTTTGTAATTCTGTCTTAAAATGATAAGAATAATAAGAAACGAGGAGATGAGGATTCGAACTCGAGACCTCCTTCTCACATTCTTATTCAGCCAAAGCTCTAACCAACTAGGCTAGAGCCAAATTTGTTGTATATTTTCGAAAATTAATTAATATTATATAAAAGCGTAAATAACTAATAATAAAAAAACATATTTTTTTAACAAAAAAATTAATATAACAAAATATATTTTTAGCGTATTATAAAAAAAATTTACAAAAAATTTACTTGTTTTTTTACGTATTTGTTTTACATAAAATATTTTTTTATGTATTTAAAAAAAAAACGTTTACGTATACTATGTTATTACATTGCTATGATCCTAAAACATATTTTTACGTTTTCATATAAAATTACGTTTTTTTTTCTCACATAGAAAAAAAAGTTTTTTTTACGCATAAAATATGTTTTTTTTATATATTTAAAAAATACATTTTCGTATAAAATGTTTTTACGTAAAAACATTAAGAACATGATAACATAAAAATGCGTGACGACTTATATCACGTTCTTAATGTTTTTACGTAAAAACATTTTATACGCAAATGTATTTTTTAAATATATAAAAAAAACATATTTTATATGTAAAAAAAAAAACTTTTTTTTCTATGTGAAAGAAAAAAAAACGTGTTTTTATATGAAAACGTAAAAATATATTTTAGGATCATATCAAAAATATATTTTGTGTAAAACAAATACGTAAAAAAACAAGTAAACTTTTTGTAAAATATATTTTCTTAGAATACGCAAAAATATATTTTGTTTTATTAATTTTTTTTTTTTAAAATATGTTTTTTTTTTATTTTTTAATTATTACTTATTTACGCTTTTATATAATATTAATTAATTTTCGGAAATATACAACAGGTTTGGCTTTAGCCTAGTTGGTTAGAGTTTTGGCTGAATAAGAAGGTGGGAAGGAGGTCTCGAGTTCGAATCCTCCTCTCCTCATTTTCTATAATTCTTATCATTTTAAGACATAATTACAAAAATAGTCCCTATGGTTTACCCAAAGTTGCGAATCCAGTCCATTTATAGATGAAAAGACGAAAATACCCTTGCTAATTCAGTCCCTAACAGCTGAATACTAACGGTGTTAGTAACAAGGGCCATCTGTGCAAGTTTTGCAAACCATAGGGGCCATTTGCATCAAAAAAAAATTAATAGGGACTAACTTTGTTACTTTTAGCAAACCATAGGGACCATTTTTGTAATTTTGTGTAAAATTAAGCATAGAAGATTTTGGGAGTAGGAGAATCGATTGAGATGAAGAAATCAAGGATTGGAGGCAGGGGCATGAAGTGTACCTCATCCGTGTGGGACCCATTCGAGACAAATTAGGGGTCAAAAGGAATTTTGTAAAAGTGTTGAATGAAGCTAAAATTCGACGTTAATGATGTGACATCCCCATTTTCATGGCCAGAAAAAACCGATTTTGTTTATGCTTTATAAAAATCAGAGTACCTCTTTTAATAAAAATGTTGCGGAATTTGTTCCCAGTAAAACATGATAAATACGTTATCAAAGCATTTCCGAAGAAAAGTATTTTTATTCAATTTAAAACATTTGGGATGTCATCGTCAATACAGAAACATAAGCATAAATAGAACTTATATTTATTTACACTAGTGATGTACATCTCTTTTAAATCTCTCAGTGTAAGGTAGCTTCGTATCGACACTTGTGATACAAATAAACTGAGTGGGTCAGGTTGGGAAACCTGGTGAGTACATAGGGATTTCAATCTCACAATTTTATATCATATATATAATTTAGAACACACAAAATATACAATTTCACCATATATGTATAAGCAACTCTTATCCCACCCCGGCGATCCTCACAATGAGACTATCCATACTCTCAAACCTAAGTTTAACCGTTTTACCTAATCCATACTCCCGTATCAAAAATGAACGGATTTACCTAATCCATACTCTTAGATTAATGACGAATTGTTATGCCTAATCCATGCTCTCAGACTAGGGACGAATGACTAATCCATACTCTCGGATTAATGACGAATGATTATGCCTAATCCATACTCTCGGACTAGGGACTAATGACTAATCCATACTCTCAGATTAATGACAAATGATTATGCCTAATCCATACTCTCAGACTAGGGACGAATGACTATGTCTTAATCCATACTCTCGGACTAAGGACAACTGACTATGTTTTAATCCATGCCCTCGGATTAATGATAGTTAACTATGTCCAATCCATATTGTCGGACTAGGGACAATGACTATGTCTAATCCATGCTCTCGGATAAATGACATATACTAAAGTTCTATTCTCTGAGTATAACTCACTTGTACTCGTAAGAAAATACTACCCAATATTCCTCATAATTAATTTAGGTTTACTCTTTATCCTAAATCATCATATATAATCAGGTATGTTCTTTAACACGTATTTCAGGCAATATCAGTTAACTCGCACATAAACATATAATTAATACTTCAATCAATACTTGTATTAAAATCATGTTCATGAAAGGGACTATGCACTCACCTGGTAAGGTGGTGAGTCGGCACTCATACAACACTTCGTTACTCTTAAAATAATTATCCCTTGACGAAACCTAGTATCATTACCACTAGAGTTTAGTCTAACGTTAACCACGACTAATTAATAGTCTAGCTATTATTACTATTATATAAGAGTTAAATAACAATCAATATAACTCATAATAATAGTCCAAATAATTATTTTAAGGTCCTCATAATGTTACTATAATTAATAAGAAGCTATATTAAAAACAGTGTAGGCGTAGCTCACTTACAGCGGGTTTTTCGCAAAAATCGGGCATCGCTAGCGTAGCATTCACCAGCCAAAAGGCTCTTTTCTTGGGACTACGGGAGCCTCAGAGCTTACTTCGAGTGCTAGTGGGTTTACCTAGGCTTTTAGGGGGGGGGGGGGGGGGGGTTAAGGAGCTTAGAGAGAGTGTGTAGAGAGAGAAAGAAGGTTTGAGAGGTGTGAAGAAATGGCAAGACCTGGCACCTCTAAAGAAGGTTTGATGGACTCGCCGAGTAGGAGGACCTACTCGTCGAGTTGGGGCATGTGGCAGCCTTCTGGTGGTGTCACGTGTCCAATTCTGGTGGTGCCACGTCACCCCTATCGCGTATCAACCTTCAAACTTTGAAAAATCATAACTCTCGCATACGAGCTCCGTTTTCGACCTTCTTTTTTTCAACGCGTAGGTAAAATCAAGATCTACAACTTTTATTTAGACTCTGTCGGCTAAATCTCTACCGATCTCAAATTTAATAGTAGGAGGCGTTTAGACTGTTAAATGACCATGAATAATTCGTAACTCCTTCATACGGACTCCATTTTTGTCTATATTTTTACCTTTGACTGCCTATTAATGAGATCTTCAACTCTCATTTAGGTTGCGTAAGCCACAAACCACTGGAACTAAAATTCGAGTTTCGGGTCGTGCACTACTAAGCCGAATCTTAGAAAAATCATAACTTCCTCATACGAAGTCAGATTTGGGCGTTCTTTTGATGGATGTTCTTGGTTTAATGTATACAACAACTTTGGTTTAGATTGATAAGGCTAAAAGTCGCTCCATCGTAAATTTACTATTTATGCTTCCCAGTGTCGTGTCGGTTTTGCCGTAAAACTTCGACGAGCCATAACTTCTTCGTTATAACTCGGATTTCGGCGTTCTTTATATGTACGGAAACCTTGAGACATATTCTACAACTTGGTTAAGACTATTTATTATAAATAATATTTTTCCTAAAAGTCTTTTACGACCCCTATTATCTCTAAATTGACTAGCCCAGATCTACGGGCGTTACAAATGATGATCTCATGTAGGTGCGCGCGGTGCACAACAAGTGCACGTCGCGCATGACCAAATTTTTCAAAAAATGATAATCTTCATCCCCAAAAACTTTTAATCACCTAGATATTAAAATCCTTTAGGAATTTAATATAATTAAAAGATTAAGAGAAATGAAGAAGGATTTCCTTGAAATAATAAGCGATTCGCATTATAAGAATTGTTGGGAAAGTACCAGTAATATGGGAACCCGATTCGTAATACGATTTGCTGTGAAAGCAACAATAGCAAGTCGTTATAAAAAGGAAAACGAAAATAAAAGAAAAGATACCAGTAAAGTCTCTATTTAAACAAGCGATAAGGAGACAGCTTGCTATGGAAGTAACTATGATACCCTACGAACGGAAAAAGTAGTGTTAACCTATTTACGAATAACAAGTAACCTTCTTACTGTCATTTCAGGATAACAAGCCTACAATGCTAACCTCGATTGACCCAGTCACCATTCAGACCATGAGTCAACGTCAAGTCTCTGATGCATTAGGGAATTTCAGAGCTAGTAAGGATGAGGGAAGTAATAAGGAAGGTACACTACAAGAAAAAAACCCTTTTACAACGCGCAAAACACGACGCTCTTTGATTTATGTTACGCATTAGAGAGCGATATTAAAAAAGTGTCATCTCTTCAAAAAATTTAAGGATTTAGGTCGCGCATTACTGAGTGCCCTTAAATTAGTGTCTCATGTAAAAATATTAAAAACACGGAAGGCACTTGTTCGTCGTCTGTGAATGTCGTTTTATATTTTTTTTAAGAAACGCGCATCTCAGAGGGAAAATGAAATCCCCAAATTTTTTAAACCCCCACCTTCTTCTCCCTCATCTCCACCCCTCATCCATATCCACTACCTCCGATCCTCATTTCCTCTTCTAGCCTCAAACTATGACGATGCACCTTCCTTCTCGAAGAATGCTTCATTTACCACCATCGTCCAATTATGTAAGTCCAAGGAACTGACCAAGACGAAAAAGATTATGGATCAATTGCTTCACATCATGTTTAAGGTTAAGGGTTTGAGTTAGTCGGCAACAGGTAATCGAATTTTGCCTAATATATATTTATACTCTCAAACTGTTTATTTGTCCGATTGGATGCATATTTACTATTAAATTTGGGGGTTTTCTTTTAAAACCCCCGCGCCTCTTCTTGTTTGTAGCTAAACAACCGTCAATTTCTCAAGAGTGATCGGAAGAGGAAAAATAGAAGATAGAAGAAGAAGAAGAAAAGCGAACAAACAAGATTTCTTGACCTGATGTGTTAATCCGTGATCAGGTCTTCTGAGCGAAGAGAAGATCTGAGGCACAATTGAAGAAATATGAGCGCTTCTAGATTTATAAAGTGCGTCACAGTCGGTGATGGCGCTGTCGGGAAGACTTGTCTCTTGATTTCCTACACCAGTAACACCTTCCCCACGGTAACCATCTCTTCATCAACCACCTTCAGTTTCTGCCCAACTAAAGCACTGTTACACACTTATTTCTCTTCGGACGTTTCTGTGGCTTCCATGGGAACGGAGGAGGATGATATGAATGAGGCAACAACTTCATCCGCTACATGTTTGAACCCTAAATAGAAGGGATTCTATATTGATATTCGAATCTACAACTTCGAATTTCAGTCATCTCTTTCTCTTCTACATCTCTCCTGATTCTCTGTTGAATTTTCTAGGGTTTTTAATTGAACCTACATCATCTTAATCTTCTTTTCTGAGGTTAGGGCTTTTTTCTTAAGAACAACTAATTTTTCGCAGTAAGTAAACCTCTAATTTTTTTGTTTCTCATTTCCTTAGACCTCTCTCCTTTTCATCTCATATCGAGGCAAAACCAATTTCACTTTGGTGGCTTCGATTTCCTAGCACGTATTCGTTCTTGCTTCTCTTCTATGTCATATCACGATGTTTGCAATTTGCACAAATGTCTCTTAATAGGTGATGAACAGCCTCCATCGAGTCGCTGGAAATTCTTCGCACAATCGCTTCAATAAAGGTCTACCAATGCTGATAATTGATTATATGCTCCTCATTTCCTTTCATTTAGGTTCTATTCTAAATCATTTTAGGGTATGTTTCTTCAATTTTGTTTGTTAACCAATACACCACTGATTCTCTTCTCTTATTCTCTAAAGTTCCGTTTTTTTGTTTGGTTGTTTCTCTCCATGATGAATAATTTATGTCTATTCCGTTTCTCTTTCTACTCTCTAACCCTAACTTTGGTCACCAGTTATCCCGTCACCATCCACTGCCGTAGGTTTGATTTCAACTTTTTTTTTCTTATTTATTTTAGTTTATTGCTTTGAAAAGATTCATCTACATATTCAGTCTTAGTATTTTTCTCAATTATGGTATTTATGATATGATGTAGGTTTGTCTTACGTTAGACAACAATGCTAAATTGAAGAAAATGGGTTCCAGAAATTTAGGTTAGTAGCTTTGATTTTAAATTAATTGATTATGTTATTATATGGATTTGGAGGAAATTAGAAATCATGTTAGAATGTTTGATGTTCTGTACGTTCATAAAAGTACATCTAAAACAAAAATCTTAGATTAAACAAAAGTGAAGCATTTAATGAGATGTAATTACTAACTTTTGTTGGAGATGCAAATGCTAAACAAAGAAAACTAAAGAATTAAATGAGAACCTTTATAATTCGATTTCATTCAGATCTTCAGTGGATATTTAGGGCTAACAAAGAAAACTGAAGCATTTAATGAGATGTAATTACTAACTTTCGTTCAAGGTAACCGCTGTTATGAATACATGTAAGAATTTATTTATCTTTTTCGCTCACCACTTGCTATCCATGTGCTGCTCTCTCATAGTTGATATCTAACAACAAAGACCTGATCAGTCTAGTTTGCTTGTTTTTTTTTCTTCTTCTTATAATTCTTGAATACATACAGATTTTTTAAGACTTCCAGTTTTGTTTTTTGTTCAGTGATATTGGTGGTGAGGCAAGTTTATCTGCACTATGGGAGAGATATCAAAGTGTCTCTGAAAAGGTATTGCGATATCAAAGCATAAAATATTTATGGATTAAAATGGGAAAATGACTTATATGGGTAAGAAAGTTTTAAAAACGTTTAAAAAAACCATCAAAGTGTTGTTTGTTTAAAAAACACCATCTAACTATATATTTGTATAAAAAACACCAACCAAGTTTACCATATTGACAAATCTAACAAGTTGGTAACCTGCATCTGTCGGTCAAAAAAAAATAACTGATCATTTTAAAAACTGAAATTATAAATGACATGGCATCCTTTTTTAGTCTTACGTGGATTAATTGCAAGGGAAGATCCATTTTCTCAACGTTCTTTCTCAAAATCAGGAGGGAGTCAACATAGGACCCTCTCTAGGGTTCGTTTCTGCCACTGATACAATTATTTTTGTTTAAATTGACTGATTTTAACAGTTGACGAATCTGCTCCTGCTTTGGGCTAATCACACATACATCTTTTTTATGACCAAATTGCCCCTGTATACAATTTTTTTTGTTAGAATCGACTGATTTTACCAGTCAATTAAGGTGTTGTTTAGAAACTGTTAGTATCCAAGACCATTTACATGCTCGTGCACAAAGACGAATTTGCCCTTGATTGTGACCAAACAGCCCTGTATACATATTTTTTATTATTAAAAACACCCGATGTCCTAGAAAAATATGACACTTCTATACAAAAGCTAATACCAATTTCTCACTACAAATCAACGAATAAGAAAAGAAGTGGGGCAACTCTATAAAATGACCAAAATTTGAATTGCAGTGTCACAAATTGACAATTTTTTAAAGCTATAATGAAATAATGCTTTGTTTTGTAAAATATACAAAATCCTTTTGTTGTTGTGTGCAACTAATCCACAAACATTTACATAATTCTCGTTAGTGTACTTTGCAAAGTGGTGCTGAAGTAATTTGGGCAACAAAAGTACATATAACTATATTAATATTCTCTAAATAATCATATATAATGAAATAATGGTTTGTTTTGTAAAATATACCACCCATATTGTATTTTTGATAAAAAAAAAATAATGATTTTAAGAGATTTTGTCCAAAATGCCCCTATATACTCTTTTTTTGGTAAAAAAATTAATGATGTAATAGTTTTTTACTAAAATGCCCGTATATACTATTTAACAGGTTTGACCCCATCTGAATTGTGATTCAGCTTAAAATTGAATGCCATTTTGACAATTTTATTGCTTTTAAGACTATTTACTGCTGAAAATATGTCAAATTTGTTACATTTTGCTACTATAAATAGTCAAAAAATAACTAAAAGTCTACAAAGATTCTAGGTAACAGTAAATAATACTGGCATTTCCAGTAGCAAATCTTCAATTGCAGGGACTAAACTTTGTCATTTTTAGTAGCAAACTTTATCAACCAACAAAAAGAGGTTAATAAAGAATCTAAATGGCATTCCATTGTAACAGCATCAAAACATGACATGCACTCAAAACCCTCCAAAACAGCCCCTACACTGAATTGTAACAGCCCCTCTGTTGTGATTCCTTTAACTGTGACCAAATTGCCACTGTGTTGTGATTCCTTTAGATTCAAGGTAACATTGTTTTAAATGAAAAGATCATTTCATAACTTGTTTACATAAATTCTTTCTTAGCTTGTTTACATAAATTCATTTTCTGTCTATTCCTTTCAAGACAAAAAGAAAGAAAGCAGGAACTTATAGCCATGCAAGTAATTTCATTATTTTTCTCATTAACGATTGTACTTCCTTTGCTCTTTCTTGCATAATAATAAACAGATTCAAAGAGGAGTAGAGCCATATGACCACCTGATGCCCCAAATCAATTTATTTGAGCTGGATTTGAACGATTTATAGGGAGAAGAAGAAAATCAATTGTCAAGAGAAGAGGAGACGTATGACCACCCACCTAATGCCCTAAATCGGTTTATAATATATATTTTTCATTTAATGCTGAGTAGAAGAGGTTGCAGAAATTACTGCTGCTAAAAAAGAGGACGTACGACAAGATAAAGGTTGTTCTAGATGTTCAATCTATACATAATGCAGTTTACACCCTGGTGTGGTTCTTTTCCATTTTGTCTTGTGACTTTGATATTGTTTTCTGAGTTGGATGTTTGGTCTGATAAATTATTTTTACCGGAGAGTAAGTTGAGTAGGGTTGAATTGAAATAGGTACTGAATATTACCTTTTGACATGTGATTTTTTCTATCTTAATGAGACATTTATAACAAATAATTTTGAATTTTTGTTGTCTTTTGTAGGGAAATCCATCAAGTTCATCAAGGACAGCTCTTGAATTACCACAGAGGGTAAACTTCTAATCTTATACAAATACAATGATTTGCTAAATTCAAGAAATAGCAATGCACTTTTATTTATTACTTTTATTAAAACATCCTAGTTTAATTTGTTTCCATTATAGGATTGTATGTTTAATTTATTACTTTTATTAAAACATCCTAGTTTAATTTCTAGCTTAATGAGACATTTATTACTTTTAGCAGAGATTGATATATATATATATATATATATATATATATATATATATATATATATATATGAGCTTTTTGCTTTCAAACATTGTTGGGGAAGAAGGTTGAAACTTGCTCTTTGTGAAGGTATTTTTTTTCTTAATGCATTATCCTCTATATTCTTGATATTTTCCTACTTTTTAAATCTTTTTATCAAATTCTCACTTTTGGAGGTGGCCATAAGAAATGGTAAGCAAAAGGTAATTTGGTATAGTTCATGTTGACAAGGAGCTGTTGTATCTATTCATACTCGGCTTAGAGCAATGGTTGCAAGAGATGAGTTCATAAGTAAAAGAAACAAGGCTACAACTATAGTTCAAATACTATTGATGAATTCTGTTTGTAAAGTATTTAAGAAAATGATTATAAACAAGGGTGAATTTGTACAGATTAGTTAGCTACTTGCAGGTTGATCTTGAATAACCAAAGGGGCAATGGATTGTATTTTTTGTATCTAATTCGTTTGTAAATTTTTGTTACTTCTATTGATTTGTTTTATCTTTCTATGGAATGATTATTTGTAAAACATTAAATTTATGCAATGGATTCTATTTTTTGTATATGATATTTTATTTTCTATAATGAAACATTAAATACAAATTTATTTTGAAAACAAGTAAATCTATATATAACATTTTTTTAACATTTAAAATTATGATACGCAAAAATGTGTGTCATCTTCATTTATGACATGACCTTTCTTGACTGGGGCTTTCTTGATACGTATTGCGTGTCATTAACACGCGTGTCGTAATGTTATGACACACGAATGCATGTCGTCTTCCTTTATGACAGGGCTTTCCTTGATACGCATTGCGTGTCATAAACGCGCGTCGTAATTGTGCGTCGCAAATGAGCGTCGTAAATGCGCGTCGTTTATAGACGACACGCAAAAGCGCGTCATCTCTCTTTATGACAGGGCCTTCCTCGACGCACATTTACGCGTCGTCTGAGCCTTTTAGGACGCGCAATGAGCGTCGTAAAAGGCTGTTTTTCTTGTAGTGGTAGTCAAATGTGAAGAACCTATCAGGATTTTCTTAGTAGTAGGTCGAGATCTTTTATGGAGACAGGGGAGTAGACATTTTGATGCATTAGAAAAAAGAGATAGAGAGCAAGTGTGGTAGTGAACATAGATTTAAGTTTGTGACATGCATTTTCATGAGAAGAACTCTCCTCTAGTGGAGTATTCAGGTCAAGGCTTTGGGCGTAGACATAGAATATACAACTCCTTAGGAAGAGTTAAAGAAGTAGATGATAAAGGAATTCCATTCTGGAAGAGACATATCACGAGCAAAGAATGAATTCAATTATCTAAACACTAATGAGTCAAGCTTGTCTTTCTATATGATACACTTTGAGTACCAAGTCACCATATACCCTAAACTGGCCAACTCGAAGATCCAAAAATTCAATGCATATCTCCAAGGGCTAGCTCCCCATATCAGAGTCGAGGTGCAGTCACACCGACCCAATACCTATGAAGAAGTTAATTATTTAGCCTTCAGTCTCAAGCATCCTGTACCCGAGAACTCACGAAGGAGTAATAAAAAGTCCAAAGAACTAAAGAAGATGTGGGAAGGAATCGTCAAGGGCAAATCCAGTCGACCCTTATGGAAGGAATAAGTGGAAAGGAAGCCTCGTGATAGATCACCCACTTCACCAAGGGGATACTTTCGAAGACTCCCCTTGTGCAGTAATTATGGAATTCATCATCTGGGAAAATGTGAGAAGTTTAGGTGTAACAACTACGGAAGACCAAGGCACATTTCCAATGTCTGCAGGGATCAATCGAGCCAGTAGAAGGAAATATTGGGTATTAGAATAAAAAGGGTTAGGAAAATGTCTCATAAGAATGTAATGTTTAAACAACAGAATTGGAAACCCTGCAAGTTGTATTCAGTATTGTTATATATAAAGGTCTATGTGATAATAAACAAATAAACATAGAAATCCTTCTAGGAATCCACACCAAAATAAAGATAAAAGGTTTAGGTTTCTATTGGTGTAAAACAAGGCTAAAATCAAAATAGGATTTCAAAAAACAACTATTAGATTCTAATGATAAAGGTGAAGAATTAAAAGTACGAAGCTCAAAAGGAAATTTAGTTGTCCCAAAAAATAGGAAAAGGGTATCTATCCCTGATTAAGAAACCGTTCTCCCCTAATAAGATTACCATAAAGTCTAAATTTTAGGACAAAATTCCTAAAAGAGGGAGAGAATGTGAAAATTCGGTAATTCCTATCACTAATTATCACTAGAGATTAGCATCAACAAAATAAAACTTTTCATATTTTAGGGAAGAATGTGATCCATTAGATAATAATAAAAGGGTCAAAATTGAATGACTAAAAAGTTATATCAGCTTTTATGATGGTTAGTGTATTTGAAAAGAACAAAACAAAGTAATCCCAATGATATAAGCATTGTAAAAATCAGACTCTGATTAGAGGAGTTATGATTTTATAGAAGATAAAAATCAATCAATTTAATAACGCTATTAACTTCAAAATGGCACAAAGAAATTGGTTAAGTTTTGACTAACGTCACAAAAAGGAAAATACTAGTACTCCGAGAGATATGGACTTTGAAAAGGAAAAAGGTAAAAAATTGAGATCGTATGATGGAGATATGAATTTTAGAAAAATAATAAAAAACAGGTTAAAATGATTCTTAAAATTTGGCAACGCAACCTTAAGCAAAGTTACGCTACTAGATTGAGTTCACGACCCATATTTCACTATTTTAAATGTCTTATCGGGGGGGGGGGGGGGGAATACATGTCTATCGAATTTTTTTATCAAAATATATTAATATCATGAAATATCAATCGTTTTGTAAAGCTTAAAGCCTTAGGATAATATAGCAATATATAGTATGCCTAGTTGTAAGATATTCTATTATACGTAAGAGTTATGATTCCTCATAGTCTTTGAAGAGATAATACATAGATGTTATAATGCCCAAATCCCCAGGATAACATAATACCTAAAAGTTATGTTGGTCACATATAGGGATATGCATTGTATCTAATTGTTATTCTACACAAATATCCAGTTTTCAAATAACCATAATTAGGGTGTGTATATATATATATATATATATATATATATATATATATATATATATATATATATATATATATGTATCGCAAAATCGATACATATATATATATATATATACAAAATAATTATGAGACTAAAAGATATAATTATCAAATATAAAATTAAAGGAGTTTATATTATGATAGTTATAGGAAATCCCTAAGAAAGATAAAAGATAAAATTCAAAAGTTAAATACCTATGGTTAATGCATAGTGAGCTATTCATATTCACTATTAGCCTAATTAAATTCGGCTACCCGAATACCTATAATCGTTAAACTTGTAAAAGCTAGGAAGATATGTATAGATCAATATGGGCATGGACACCTCTACCTGTGATTGCTAGCTACAATCTGATAGGATAACTTTCTTGCTAATCACTATCCACGGTCCAATGAAGCGTCATGGTGGGGTAATCATTAGTTAAACAACGTCATATGCGGGGGCTCAAGGTAATACATTACAACCACGTTATAGATTTGACTACCATTAGAGACGCCTTAAAATGGTAGATAAAATAAGTTAGGATTCATTAGATAACCTGCAAAGATAGTAAATTAGCATTAACAATATATCCTAAAAGATATAATATAGTAAATTACGATTTATAATATATCCTAAAAGATAATAAGATAGCGTCGTTAAATATCTTGCAAAGATAGTAAATTAGGATTAATAATATATCCTAAAAGATAATAACATAGGATTAGCAGAATGCTCCAAAAACATAATAATTCAAGAGCTGATATAATAAAACATTGGAAACTAGGAATTTAAGAATCATAAAATTTCTAGAATGTTTTCAAAAACATTTATTTTATCCTCACCTCAAACTAGTGAACTCACCAACATCAAGTTGACATTTTCAAAAATCGCATGTGTTCCTAGGATGGTGTGAAGATCAAGACAAGAAGGGATTATTAACTCCAAGACATATAATTTTCGTTTAATAAATAGTTATGATTTGTGCTATGTCACTTGGGCGATCTATGTAGCTTCACCACTCAACATTTCCGCCATCGGCCAGGGAAGGTGTGACAGAGTACAAAACAAAAACAAATAATACCACAAACCACACCAACAATAATATATATGAGTTATAGATATACTCTGACCCGCAATGAGAACACTCAATAAAATTATAACATATGTTCAACGACAACTACAAACTTAATCCTTTAGGTAAAACTCCTAGACTAAGGTTGGTACCATACATAACTCATACTATAAATTAACCTAGAATGCACGCCTATGTTATTTATGGTCGGCCCGGTGCACAACCAACCTTGAGCAAGGAGTTTCAAAGACTACAATGGTTGAGAGTTTTAGAGATTGAAGAATGTTCTGAAGATTCGTTGCAGATACCTACCACCCTCGTTAGAATCTTCAGAATAACTGCAAAACAACACATACATTTTAAAAATCATAAAAATATGTAAGATTTGTTATCCCAAATTTTCCTGATCTACCTAAATGATTAAAAGAACAAAGAACCAAAAGCTCCCCTACCTTCATAGCAGAGAAACCCATAGTTCCCAATCGATTGTTTATTATTCTCCAAACTTCTATTTCCCCTATCTTCCAAAGATGACAAGGATACTGTTGAGAATGAAACATTTAAAGAACCCACTGAAAGAGAGGAATTTGAAGAAGAGAAAAGAACGATTGAAGATAAGAAACTAGTTGGAGAAAACATGGAAGTTTTTCAGTTCTCTATCCATCATTTGAAATCGGAAGGATTTCAATTCTCTCTCTATCATTTGAAATCAGTAGGATTTAAGTTCTCTCTTTATCAACTAGAAATCTGTAGGGTCTCAGAAACCGATCGCTCTCTTTATAATTTGGAAATCTATAGAATTTCAGGAACAAGTTAAACTAATAAACTATTGTACGATATGACTCATACATACTTGTAAAACAACTTAATGTGTCCTTTCTGAACATATTTGGACGAAGCGCCCACGAAAGAGTCTATGAGTTCGTACACCAACAACTCTCCAAGTTACTCCAAGAATTGCACCTATTGTAACCCCAACTACGGGTGAAACTCCAAATTCTCGAGAAACTCTAGCCGAAACTCCACCAGTTATCATTCCCCAACCCTACAATTTCAAATGGATCCACCATTAATACAGGCCCTAATTGCACAAGGGATTGCCACAGCCTTTGCCATATATGAGGCTTCTTGGAACGAATCTTCTGTCAACAGTGGAAATGGTGGCGATACTCTAGTCTCTAACAGAAACAAACCCAGATCCTATTCATACAAGGATGTCTTTGCCTATAAATCACAATCTTTATTCGGTACAAAATGAGTATTTAGTGTATCTCGTTGGATGGAGGTGATAGGGGTAGTGTTCCACATCAGTTCTTGTACTGATAACTTTGGGTTAAGTATGCTACTAGTATACTAACATATTTCACCCTTACTTGGTGGACTGGCCATACTAAGTCCATGGGAATCGGTGCAACCTGTGCCATTAAATGGGAAGCCCTGAAACAGATGTTGATCGAGAAATATTTTCTTCGACAGGAAATTCAGGCTCTAGAACAAGAATTGTGGAACCTTAATTTGAAAGAGTTAGAGGTGACTAGTTACACCTCCAAATTTAATGACCTAGCTAACCTCTGCCCGGGAGTAGTGAACCCGAAATACAAAAATATTGAAACGTACATATGGGAGCTAGTTCCCCCAATTTGAGGTTCGGTTACTATATCCATACCTACCACCTTTAACAGTGTTATACAATTGGTTTATGAATTGATTGAGCAGTGTATCTATTAGGGTACTATGACCATGCAAACAGAAAAGAAATAGAATAGGAGTACAAAACAGAAGTTCCATGGAAAATCAAAAGGAAAATCCAAGCATCACAAACCTAATCCAGGACCTATGGATGTTTATGCCACAATCACAAACACTCCCACCCTTATCCAAGTCCTACACTAGGACTTTACCCCATTATAATAAGTGTAATCTCCACCATGTAGGAAATTGCAGGTATGTGGTATACAATAATTGTAACTCGAGAAGTCACATTGCTAGGTACTGCAGAAATACCCCAAGAACTACAACCTTAACTACTGCTATGGGAGGGAGCTGTAACTACTTCAAATACAACCAACCGAGACCTGAAGCGAATAATTAGGGTGGCAAAGGAAGATCATGGTGATTGGTGCTAGAGACGCTTGCTAGGACCTAGTTGTGGTTACAGGTAAGTTTCCTATCAACAATATTTATGCATTTGCACTATTTGATTCTAGTATCGATAGAAGCTTTATTTCCTATAAGTTAGATGCATGATAACCCATAAATCATACAAACTTAACAAAGCTTACACTGTACAAGTAGCTAACGGCCAAATAGAAAACACTTTAAAAAATACTCACTAGTTTCCTTCTCGCCCTTAATAACCACGTCATTCACGTCAACCTAACGCCTATGACCATTGGAAGTTTCCATGTAATCATCAGAATGGATTGGTTATTGCCTCCTTGAATAGATATTTTACGTTACAAAAAGGTCGTACGACTAACTTTACCCAACAAAAAGGCCCTCATGATTTACTGAGATAAATCAGGAAAGAATCTAAGAGTCATCTCTTGCATGAAGGTGAGAAAGTGTTTTTAGAAGATATGTTTCGCTATCTTGGCCCACGTGGTGGATATGAAAGGCAAGGGTAAGGCAATTTTGTGAATGTGCGACTAACTGGACGTATTTCCAGAGGATCTGCATGGATGACCTCTAGTCAGACAGGTCGAATTCCAAATCGATCTGGTCGCATGTGAAGCACCAGTAGAAGGATGTAACATCCCAAAAATACAGATAAAAATTTTGTTTTTAAATTCATTCCATTCATAAGAAACTGATACTAAATTATTCAAAAGAGTCATATTGTATCATATTATCAGAGTACAAATCCCAAAAGCACTAAGTGCAGAAAAACATGGAGTAATGTGGTGCGATCAAGCCGGGCCCCTCACCTTTGAACTGGAAGTACATAAAATAGAAACTGAAAACTATAAGCACAATGCTTAGTGAGTTCCCCCAACATACCACACACTAAACAAACATACTACCTAGCATATATGGATGTTTGTCTATCCCTTTGGTCTATTTCAACGGGATATTGCCAAGCATATCTAGGTGTTGGCCTATTCCTTCAGTCTATCTTAACCAGATACTACCAAGCATATATGGGTGCTGGCCTACCCCGTCGGTCTATTTCAACCGAATACCCATTCTATTTCACCCCTACCGCTACCATATAATATCATAACAGTAATAACCAAGTCATCAGGAAAATATAGACATGACTGAAACTTATCACAAAGACAATCATCATGCTATAACAAAAGTAGTGGGCTGGCCTTAGCGCCTTCTACACATGGCTACTATGAAGGAAGACTCACCTGAGACTGTGGGTATCAAATAGCGGATGACTCGTGAACTCCTCTCTCGATCGCACAAGCACAAAACCCTAATTGGAAGTTAGGTCACAATCTAAACTGATGGTCCAAATCGTAGTCATTGACTTAAGGCAAAAAGGCTTCTTTACCTTTGCCTTACTGGCCTCCTTCTCTCCAAGGCCCAAAACCACAAAACCCAAAAAAGCATCCAAGCCCGCCATAAGGTCTTTAAGGCCAACTATGGTCCAAGGACCCCAAAATGGCCTTAGGCCTAAAAAGGACTTGCTATAATCAGGTGGGCTAGGAACCAACTTTCTCAAGTCTAAAGCCCAACACCAAACGAGCCCAAAATATTCCATGCTCACAGATATCGTATGCATGGCGTACTTGGCTTGTACGCCCAGTGTATGCTAGTGTTGTCCAAGGTCGAGGCGCTGACCTAGTATATGCAACGCATACTTGATTACACACTGCGTACTGGTCTACCAACCCAAACCTAGCTCTAAGACTTAATCCCTTAAGACCGTACACCCAAAAATCAGATCCATTACCCCTAGAAACTTCCTAAGCCATAAAGTTTCAAACTTTATGCTTTTGCATGCATGGATGGGGCTTAAAACAAGAATCAAGTCCATAACCACATTTGGTTGGCCCATAACACTTGCATGGTTGATTCTTAACCATTAAGATCTGATTTTTATGACTCAAAACACCTCGAAAAGATCAAAAGGACAGCTCATATGATATGAATTTACTTAACTCCAAGAATCCAAACTATAGGACCAAAAAATGACATTTTCCACCCTAAAACTAGATCTAGGCATGTAATGGTCAAGGTTTGAGCTTTATACCTTAATTGGGTCAGAAATGATGCCAAAATTTTGTATCTACAAGCTCTTCCCACATCCTTGCATTCCTTCTTCTTTAAAGGCTCAAAAGAACACCAAAAATGACTCAAGAAGCTAACAAATGTACGAAGGTGGCTTAGGGATCAAGATTTTCACATCAAGGGAAATGGAGCCTGAAAAGGTAAGGGACTTGGGGGACTTAAGGTCTTAAATAGGATAAAAACCCTAAAAACTAGGGTTTGCTTCAGACATTAGTATGTCATGCGTACACCACGTACGCCTAGCATAAATGGTTAAGATTTGCAACGATATTGTGGCTAGTACGCCAAGCGTACTCAATGAGCTTCCTTTCATCTGTTTATACGATAAAGTCTTAAACAGAGCCCTGGAAGAGGCATCTACTTCTGATTTAAACACGTATGCCCTGCGTACTAACCAAGGGACTAAAATGAAAGAGATTTTACATTAGGGACTTAAAGGGAACTTAACAAATTTGGATGCTAAAATTCTCCCCCACTTGAATCATACTTCATCCTCAAAGTCCGCCGCTCCAGATAACTCTGGCTAATGCTCTATCCTGTCAACCTCCGGCTCCCACGTCTACCTCGAACCCTTGTGGTGCTGCCATTGCACCTTAACTAGATCAATAGCCTTGTTTCTCAAGGTTTTCATCTACCTGACGAGGATCGCTAGAAGTCACTCAATGTAGTTCAAGCGGTCATCCACGAGAATGTCCTCCAATGGAACCACATCGTAATAATCAGCCAAACATTTCTGCAGCTGTGAGACATGAAAAGTAATGTGAATCTGACTAAGCTCCTCTGAAAGGTCTCTTTGATGCGCCACCCTGCCTACTTGGGCTATAACCCTCAACGGACAGATATACCTGGGGCCCAACTTTCCCCGCTTCTTGAATCAGTTGACACCATTCCTATATGACACCTTCAAGAGAGCCATATCCCTAACCTGAAACTCCAAGTCTAATTGACGCTTGTCAGCATAGCTTTTCTGGCTACTCTAAGTTGTCTGAAGCCTACTACGAACCTGCTGAATCAGCTCAGCCGTCTTGAGTACCACCTCGGTACTCCCCATAACTCGCTGACCGACCTCGCCCCAACATATCAGGGTCCTGCATTTCCTCCCATAGAGCTTCTAAAAAGGAGGTCGATTGATACTAGAGTGGTAGCTATTTTTATATGAGAATTTTGTTAATGGACGACACGTATCCTAGCTACCACCAAAATCCAAAACGCAAGCCCAGAACATATCCTCCAATGTTTGGATGGTGTGCTCGCTCTGACCGTTTGTATGTGAGTGAAAGGCCATATTGAAATGCAGACGAGTACCCAACTCATCGTGAAATATCTTCCTAAATCTTGAAGTAAACCGGACATCCCTGTCAGAAACTATATAAACCAGCACCCCGTGCCGTGCTACAACCACCCTGACGTATACCTAACCTAACTTCTCCGCTTAGATACTCTCCTGGATTAGGATAAAATGTGATTTCTTGTTCAATCGATCAACGATGACCCAAATCAAATCCACACCGCACACAGTCTGAGGTAACTTTGTAATGAAGTCCACAGTAATCTCTTCCCATTTCCAAACGGGAATATCCAACATATTCAGCTTGCATGAGGTCGTTGATGCTCGACCATGAATTTCCTATAAGTCAAGCACCTCTCCACCTACCAAGCTACATCCCGCTTCATGCATGGCCACCAATAATCAGGACGAAGATCCCTATACATCTACGTTGCCCTGGGTTGAATAGAGAATCTTGACTTATGTGCCTCCTCCATCAGAACCTAACGCACCCCACCATAGTAAGGAACCCACAATCTTCGATGGAGAGTCAATAATCCTTGGCTATCATAATCAAATGAATCCAACTGACCCAAAATACGCTCACTCTTTCAATTCTCCTCCTTATAGCATCAATATGTGACCAAAGTTGTGACTGCCTTACAGCTAAGAGCATCAGCGACCACATTGCCCTTCCCTGGGTGGTAAAGGATCTCGCAATCATAATCCTTCACCACATCAAACCATCGACACTGCCTCATGTTCAAATTTAGTTGATCCATCAAGTACCTCAGGCTCTTGTGATCAGTGTAAATAGTACAACGGACCCACAATGGTAATGACGCCAAATATTGCGGGTGAAAACCACAGCCCCCAACTCTAAATCGTGCGTCGGATAGTTTGCCTCATGAGGCTTCAGCTTCCTCGATGCGTAAGGAATAACGTGACACCTCTGCATTAAAATTACGCCCAATCCCATGATAGGAGTGTCATAGTAGACCACAAAATCCCCAATACCCTCTGGAAGGGTTAAAATCGACGCCTCGAATAACCTCTGTCTCAAAGTCTCAAACGTTGCCTGCTGCTCAGGCACCCAACAAAAATTGGCAGTCTTTTTCGTCTGTCAGGTCAGAGGAATTTCTACCTTGGAGAAATCCTGTATAAATCTTCGGTAATATCTAGCTAAACCAAGAAAAATCCAAATCTCAGATGTAGATCTCGGAACTTCCCACCTCATTACGGCCTGCACCTTGGCTGGATCGACCATAATACCATTCTGGTTCACAAGGTGCCCTAGAAACTATACCTTGTGCAGCCAGAACTACCGCTTGGAGAATTTTTCATGCAGCCCCTCCCTCCTCAGGGTCTTCAATACCTCTCATAAGTGCTCTTCATGTTTGTTCCTGGTTCGTGGAATATACCAGGATGTCATCAATGAATACAATCACAGACCGATCCAACATCAGTCGACACACGCGGTTCATGAGGTCCATGAATGCGGCTGGAGCATTGATATGCCCGAAGGGAAACACCACGAACTCGTAATGACCATAGCGTGTTCGGAAGGCCGTCATCTACACATTGTCCTATCTGACCCTCATCTGATGATAACCTGAACGCATATAAATATTGGAAACCAAGACACACCCTGAATCGGGTCAAACAAATCATCAATCCTCGGGAGTGGATAACTGTTCTTCATTGTTAGCTTATTCAACTCCCAATAGTCAATACACATATGATATGACCCGTCATTTTTCTTCACAAATAGGATCAGTGCACCCCAAGGCGAACTACTCGGTCGGATGTATCCCTTGTCAAACAGCTCTTACAGCAGTGTAGACAACTCCCGCATCTCTGGTGGAGCTAATCGATATGGTTTCTTGGCTATCGGAGTCGCACTAGGAACCAAATCAATCCGGAACTCCACCTTTCTCTCTGGTGGCGCCACGGGAAAATCCTTCGAAAACACATCCGGTTACTCTCGTGCCACCTACACATCATCAACCATTGCCCTACCCTACTCCCAGGTATCCATAATATAGGCAACGAACCCATAAGAACCCTGATGGAGATAGCGTCTAGGCCTAACGGCTGAGCATAGGACCGACCCGCGCTAAGCGCCTATCCGTGGACCACTAACTCTCCCCTACTTGGAGTCCAAAAATGTACCAGCTGGTGCTCACAATCAATCATGTTCCCATTGAGGCTCATGCAATCCATCCCCACAATAACATTGTTCTCATGTAGAGGAATGAGAACCAAGTCAATTAGACACCTCTTGCTAAGCATCCCCATAACACAATCTCGATGAATCCTCTTTGGTGGGACGGATTGATGACCCGCAATCTAAACCTCTAATGGATGATCCAGCTCACTCGAAGATCTGACAATCCTATTGGCGAGCTAACGACATTGAACTATTCATTCAACCCCGTGATAAAATCATGTAGGCATTCTTTGTCACAGAGCCTAGCGATTTCCTTATTTATTTCACATCAACATCCATTGCAAGAACATGCAGGTATTTGGCTTATGGACTGGATCTCAGCCCACAGGCATCGTAGTTTCCTGTAGTATGACCATACAATAATGTTTTTTTTGTTGTATGGTTGTGATTGCTTGTCATAATTCATATGCTCGTGGAACATTCTCTTTTCCAAATGTTTCCTTCACATCTAACCATATGTCGAGTGCAGTAGTAGCGTATTTCATGCTATTCTTTATCTCCTTCTCCATGGAACTTATGAGCCATCCTCGCACCATTGTGGTACATCTTCTTTGGTTGTTCAATTCGATTGAATTTTCTTACAACATAAGTAGGGTCCCATTGACAAACCTATTTTATTTTTGGCAAAGAGAGCGTTCGTCATCTCATTCTCCCAATCACCATAATTCCTGTCTCGTAGAAGATTTTCTCCTATGAAATTTTGTTCTGGATGATCAGAATTTGTGAGAAAATAAGGAGAGGATATGTCAAGGACGTTGGGTTTTTCTCCATTGTTGGATGATTCTAGTTTTTATCCCTGGGTCATTGTAAACGAATTATAGGTTTTGAATTCCATGTTTTCCCTCTGATGTCATAATAAAATTGATAGCAAAAAATTTTCTTCTATTTTTATTGATTATGGCCAATTACATCAAACAACAATGTATTTGATACTAAACTGAAGATATACACGGACTCTAAACTTCTAGAACAAGGAAAGGGAAATAGATAATGACTTCTAAAAGGCAACCTAACAATAATAGGAAACTAAAATGGAGCAGATTTGTACACAACAACTTTTTACTACACACAACATTTTTTGTAGAACCATAATTTTACCCTTTTCTCTATTTTAACAAACTTTACAATCTACCCCCTCTCATCTCAAAACCCTACCAAATATTCAATCACAGAAACAAGGAAATGAGTATTTGCTTCTCGTGATCGATCATTGTTTACCTTCCATCTCCAGTTTGCTTCACCTCATCGCCACCTCATGCATTGTCGTCGTCAACTGCTCCACCTCCGTTGGCGGCTTGCTCCACTATTACTAGTTTGTGATTTAATATTACGATTATGTTTCTTTGATTTATGGTTTTTTATTCATTTATGATATTGTGATTTTATATTCAATTATTGTTTACACCAGTGTCGTCGCTGCTATTATGATTATAAATTTAGTTTTATTTTGTGATTTGCGATTGAAAAAGAACAAACCAACCGTTTGTTGTTCTCGATTGAAAAGAATCAATTGTTTTGCATCGTCACTTTTGTTATTATTATTATGCATCAATGCTTATTTGTTTAGAATAGTAAATACTCTATACCCTAATTTCATCTTTACTTGTCCAAAAAAATAATGAATGCTATATCCTTACTTTTTCTACTATTTTCATCAAATACCCTACTATTTGTTTTGATGCCTTACTTTTTGTAACACAAAAATTTCAATGTTAATCAAGAATATAAATGTATAGTTTAATTTATCAACTTATCATACTAATGTTTATGTTGTTAGTTAACTTCATTGGACTACATTTTCCAATTTGTCACTAATTTCTGAATTTGTTTGCAATTATGTAACTGATGAGTTCAATGGAATCAACTACTTTGATGCCACCAAGTAAAAAAATTTATTTAACTACTTCGAAATTTGATTCATGTGATGATTTATTGAAAAGTGTTCGAGAATTTTATTATTCTAAAGGCTATGTGATATCTATACCTGGTTCAAGAAAAGACAAGCACATGATGTTGCAATAGAGGTGGTTTATATCGAGATATATGAGGTATTTCACGCAAACAAAAAAATTACAAGATCTCGTTTGATCAATTGTCCTTTTAAGATTTTGGGCAAAAGGTGTAGTGATTGTTCTTGGATATTTGACGTAAAGGACTTGACACATAACCATGAGCCATCTCCGGACATCCATCGTTTCGCCAATTACCATTTTAAATCATAAAAAGTGTGAAATAAATGACCAAGGTCGCGATTCCTCCGAGACAAATCATCTTTATGTCAACAGGCCCCAAATATACAGTAATCTCTAGAAATATATACAACGTGAAGAGAAAATTTTGAAGGGAAAATTCAAGGAATCGGCCCATGATCAATGCATTATTTGAGGAGCTTATCGAAGATGTTTTTACTTATGATATTCCACATAATGTGGAGGGGCGTATAACTCGTTTGTTCATTACATACCCTTTGTCGATTAAATTGGCCAAAACCTTTTCAAACGTATTTATGATGGATTGCACCTACAAAATCAATAAATATAACATGTCACTCCTTGATATATCATTGGTGTTTCATGTTTTAATATTTCCTTTTATTTTGGGTTTGTTTTCTTGGAAAAAGAAGATGAAGAAAACTATTCTTGGTCATTACGTGCATTAAAAGAGATTATTGGACAATAACCAGGTGTGATTATGTCAGACAGGGAACTATAGGGAATTGGCGTTACCAATGAGCTTCTAGCCCAGCGGTATCTGGTGTTGCCCTCCATCCTTGAGGTTGAGGGTTCAAGTCCCGTCATGGACATAGATAGATTTAAGGAGTAGTTTAGGAGTATGTTAGATTTGTCTTTTGAAAAAAAAAATGAACTGGCGTTAACCTATATCCATTAGATACGTTTGATTTAGAATGTCCTTTTTAAGCTTGTCATAATACTTTTTATATTTGATTTGGATGGTTTGTATTTCAAATCCGTCATATTAGATACGCGTCATATTAGATACGTTTGATTTAGAATGTCCTTTTTAAGCTTGTCATAATACTTTTTATATTTGATTTGGATGGTTGTATTTCAAATCCGTCATAATAGTTTTTTTTTATGTGGATGATTATTTGATTGAACGGTTGTTCAATAACATTTATTTGGAAAAAGTTTGTTTATATAACTAAGTTTTTAATTTTTAAGTTATTATCAATTTGTATGTACTTTGTGGTAGGGAGAAATATGCATATAGAAACAGGACGTATGCAGGTGGAAAAATTAGAGGAAAAGATAAATTTAAGGTTTTGCATAAAAAATTATATATGGGAGGTATAAATATATTTATATAATTGGAGGGGTAAAATGTACAATTGAGGAAAATATTTTAGCTAGAAAGGGAGGGAGTAAAATGTAAAATAAAAATATGGGTAAAATTGTCCATTTATGAAAAATTGTTGTGTAGAAGTCAACTTCCAAACTAAAATAATCTGAACAAATGGTGTTATGTATTGTTGGAATCCTAAGTCAAGACTTGGAGATCAAGTAGGAATGGGTTTTTAAACAAGTAGGTTTAAGAGTAGTCTTGTTCTACAAGTCGGTAGAATATAGGTCTATATATACATTATTAGAATGGAGTTATGATTTTCAGAATGTAACAAAAACTAGTTGAGTTTTGAGTTATTTTCTCAATTAATCAAAGAGTTATTTTGGTTATTTGTGTTTATTGATCTTGAATTGGTATTAGAGCTACAACATCCTATGACAGAAACAAAGACAAGTTATCCTAAGTAGAGGTGATCGACAATTGGTTTCTGTGATTCTCGTTTGGAATTGGTAATCGATAGAATAGTAATCGTTAAAGGTTTTTGTCGAGTAATACACCTGATCAGTCATCGTGAACTGAATCAGTCATTCGCGTTTTTAATCAACAATCATTCTTTGTCTGTGATCATAATTGTTGACCTGAATTGGTATCGCAATTGATTTGTCTGTGATCGCAAGTTCCAATCAAAGTTAATCAACAATCGATTTATTTTTGGTGATTGGTTCTGTCAACAGATATCAATAGAAGCATCTGGTCAATTACGTCTCTTTTCTTACCTTAATCGATAGAATAGTAAATCGTGACCAGTAAAGCGTGAACAGTAGATTCATTGATTTTGAGTTCTTCTTTTTCTGATTTGAGTAATCACCATGTCGGGTGAGTCCTCAAATTCAACACCATCAAAGGAAATTGGAGCAACCTTCGTTCGTTGTCCGATGTTGACAGCTACAAATTACACAGTTTGGGCTATGAGGATGAAGCTTGTTCTAAGAATTCACAAAGCATGGACTGTAATCGATCCAGGAACAGAGAAGAATGAAAAGAAAGATTACCTGGCGATGGGGCTGTTGTATCAGGCGATCCCAGAGACTTTGATTATGTAAATCGAAGATGTGGAGTCCTCAAAGGTGTTGTGAGACGCAATCAAAGCAAGGTATGTGGGTGCTGGCCGCATGAAGGAGGCTAGGTTACAAACCATGATGACAGGATTCGACTGATTAAAGATGTTTGACTCGGAATCGATTGACGATTTTGCGGGAAGATTGTCCGGATTAGCTTCAAAATCGGCAACCCTAGGAGAAGTAATTGATGAGACAAAGCTTGCGAAGAAGTTTCTCAAATCATTACCGAGAGCGAAGTTCATCCACATAGTTGCTTCTTTGGAACAAGTCTTGGATCTCAAATCGGTTGGATTTGAAGATGTTGTGGGAAGGCTTAAAGCTTATGA
This sequence comes from Lactuca serriola, assembly GCF_051521515.1. NCBI lineage: Eukaryota > Viridiplantae > Streptophyta > Magnoliopsida > Asterales > Asteraceae > Lactuca > Lactuca serriola. The sequence goes on along the minus strand of NC_136409.1, from coordinate 111,618,234 downwards.
AGAAAGGATTAGGGAAGAGGGTGAAGACGGAGGTGAAGAACCGAAGGTTCTGTGGTCATCGAGCAGTGGCGGCAATGGTTCAGGTGGTGGTGATGGCTTGTCTGGTGGAGTAAAGGAAAGATCGACAAAGGGAAAAGGGGTGTCGTATGGTAATCATGGATCTGGTGGATTATCTGACTCAGGCGGATGAGGCGGGCCCAAAGGGAATAATAGGGTTTCTCAATGTAATTGGCCCAATAAACAGTCCAATTCTGATTTAGTTCAACCCAATTCCAACAATTGCAAAAAATGTAATTGTTGTTGTGACAAAAATCGGAAAAATAGGGAAAAATACCGATCTAACGTGATTTGTTTTTGGTGTGACAAACCGGGTCACTTTGCGTCTGAATGTCCGGAACGACTCTAAAAATTACGAGAATGTGATTTTTCAGAACGTGACGACATCGACGATTCCGTGTTCTAAAACCGGATCAGGGTTGAAGAATTCTCTAGAAGGACTTAGAGATTCGGGGGTGATTGTTGGAATCCAAAGTCAAATAGGACTTGGAGACCAAGTAGGAATGGGTTTTTAAACAAGTAGGTTTAAGAGTCCTAGTCTTGTTCTACAAGTCGCTAGAATATAGGTCTATATATACATTATTATAATCGAGTTATGATTTTCAGAATGTAACAAAAACTAGTTGAGTTTTGAGTTATTTTCTCAATTAATCAAAGAGTTATTTTGGTTATTTGTGTTTATTGATCCTGATGTATATATACTTTCTTTATAAATGATGAAATGTTAATGTATTTTGTTTGTAAATGATGCCACTGCAACTCTCTTACTTAAAGCATGTTTTTGTTTGTAGTCAAAAGGTTTTTTTTTTGTCATGACAACTGTTTTATAAACTCGATTACATGCATAAACATCATACGTACTCCAAAAAGCAATTATAATTTAATGTGTACCCCTGGATACCTATCTAATTAAGCAACCGAAAAGAATTTAATACTTATCGAAAACTAATTCAACACATAATACTCCTAACACTCGTGGTGTCACCGACCTTCTACCAGAACGTTTACCTTTAATCGGTTGTATTGCCCCGTTTCCAACCCCTAGCTTCCATGTCGTAAGAATATCCCTAAAATATATATTTGCAAATCATTTGTTTTTCTTGGGTACTTGGGAATTTTTTCAAAATAGATATGCAATGAATGTTTGCACCATGAGAGACATGCTTCCTTGGTCATGATTCATTCGGCATCCCCAACAAACCTTCCAGGCTTTTTTCGGAAGGAGATGCAATTAATGTTTGCACCATTACAAGAGATACTTAAGTTAGTTGGGTCTCGTTAATGCATCCCCTTCCAAAAATTCCAATTCTCTGAGCACAATCTTCCCTCACCGAATCAAATCCTACATATAATAATAAGTAGTTCTGAGACCCGTATATTATATGGGTTGGATAAAACAAAAAAATTAAATATGAAGGTTTAAACAAAAATTTATTTAAATTTAAAATGAAACATATTCAATAATATGAGTTGTAATATTGTAATTTAATTATTATTTTCAAATAAGACAATTAATAATTGAAGTTTAAATATGATGTGTCAATTAAAAAAAGATAAACAATAAGAAAATGACAAATGGAAAAAACATTTATTTAAAAATACCAAAAAATGACATGTGTCCAAGTTAATAAGAAAGTGGCATGTGGCAAAATTATTTTCATTTATTAGGGAGGATAAATGAAAATAAATTTGACACTTGTCAATCTCTTATTAGTTTTGATACTAGTCATTTTGTAATATTTTTAAAATAAATATTATCCACTTGTCAATTTGTGGTTTGATTCAATTTTTTAAATTAAAGTCATATACTTATACATGTAAAGTGTAGTATATATGAAATTAAATTGCAATGAATATGTTTTTTCCTTTTCTTCTTTTCTTATTTTAAATTTTTACATTACAAATTATTTACTGCTTACACTTTAATGGTTAAACTTTTTTTAAATTCATCAGTATAATACTCGGGTGTCACACATAGTATATTAATAAAAGACTAACCATGCATTTCTCGTATTCCTAGCTCGACCCAACCTTTTCTTTATTAATTAAAATTAATTCTTGCTATCAAAAAAATTAGTAACAGACTATATCAATGTAATTTTTGTATTTGCTTCATTTTGTAACTTAAAAATATATGTATATAACTCGATCTGTAATATTAAGTAAATCCGGAATGAACTAGTCATGTTCAAAATTAATCTCGATATCTTTTTTATGCATTTGTTTGATACCTGATATGTTTATTGTGTTGTACAACACAGCACAAAACTTACCTAAACCAAAATATGTGTGCTTTATGTTGTCAAAATATTAAAGAAACACACTAAAGACTAATGCAAGAGGGTGATTCTAATGGCAAGTGTTGAGACGTGCCATACATCCAAATGAGAATTTAAGATACGGGAGTTATACACTTTATAACCATCCACCTCCTATAAATTACAACCAGCCAACCATCACATATCACAAATTCCAAACTAAAGTAACAAACACCATTTCTGGCTTCACCTGAAAATATGGTTAGCATGGAGGAGATCCGCAAAGCGCAAAGAGCCCAAGGTCCAGCGACAATTATGGCTATTGGGACTGCTACACCACCTACTTGTGTGCTACAAAGCACGTATCCGGATTTCTATTTTCGTGTTACAAAAAGCGAGCACATGAAAGAACTCAAGGAAAAATTTAGACGCATGTGTAAGTTATGTGCACCATATACTTCTCACCAACACATAATTGTAGTAATTAATAGTATTCTTGCTCCATTAAATGTTTTTGGTAATATTTCAGGTGATAAATCCTCTATCAAAACACGATACATGTACTTAACAGAGGAGATTTTGAAAGACAAGCCGAACCTTTGTGCCCACATGGCACCATCTTTAGACGAAAGACAAGATATTGCGATAGTGGAAGTTCCTAAGCTAGGTGCCGAAGCTGCAACCCATGCAATCAAAGAATGGGGCCAACCGAAGTCCAAGATCACCCACCTTGTGGTTTCCTCTATAAACGGTGTTGACATGCCAGGAGCTGATTACCATATCACAAAGCTTCTTGGCCTAAGTCCTTCGGTTAAACGTGTGATGATGTATCTTCAAGAAGCTGGTGGCACTGCCCTTCGTTTGGCTAAGGATTTGGCTGAGAACAACAAGGGGGCCCGTGTACTGGTTGTTTGCTCGGAGATCGCTACAGGAACTTTCCGTGGACCCGGAGAGATGCATCCTGATAGCCTTATAGCCCAGGCTTTGTTTGGTGATGGAGCAGCTGCTGTTATCGTAGGCTCTGACCCATTATTCGATGTGGAAAAGCCACTTTTTGAAATCATTTCTGCTTCCCAAACTATTCTCCCAGATAGCGAGGGTGCAATTGAAGGGCACCTTCGTGAGGCTGGGCTTATAGTTCATCTCCGGAAAGATGTTCCTGAGCTTATAGCGAAACACATTGAGGAGAGCTTGGTTGAGGCCTTTAAACCCTTGGGCATCGTTGATTGGAATTCACTTTTCTGGATCGCACATCCAGGTGGTCCGGCGTTCTTGGATCAAATTGAGGAAAAACTAAGCCTTACGCCTGATAAACTCCGGGCAACACGACATGTGCTCAGTAAATACGGGAACTTGTCAAGTGCATGTGTCCTATTTATTCTAAACGAAATGCGACACACTTCGGTTAATATTACCGGAAATGATTTGGAGTGGGGTGTGCTGTTTGGGTTCGGACCAGGTCTCACTATTGATACTGTTGTCCTGCATAATGTGTCCAATTAATTACTATTTCGTGATTTTGGAGTGGGATGTGCTGTTCGGGTTGTTCAGTTATTTTATCTTATGAATTTTGAATTTATAATAACTTGTGTTTTAGAGATTTCATGGAAAAAAGTACACAAAATCACTGTAAAACTATTATAAAAAAACGTTAACAAATTCAATCTTGAAGATACATAATTGCCCATACCGAAAACCAAATCAAATCGGGTTAAAAAATTTCTCCGAAACCCAAATGCTTGAGTTTCGGAAACCCTAATCAACCCACGTGAGAAAGCGCTAATTCTGGTATGTGAGAAGGAAATCAGGGAGAAAAAATCTTTAAAATTTTAATCGAAGTTCAAGTCTTTTATTTAATATTTCATAAGATTCAATTCTTTTTTTTGCAGCAAAAAATATATAGTCCAGAGCAAGGTTGTCAAGATCGGGATCCTATCTAAGATCGTTTTTGAGTTTGCAAAATCGGGATCGGGATCCTAAGATCCCACAAAATAAAATATAATTTTAATTTTTAATTTTTAATCATGAAAAATATTTCAAACGTTTTCAAATTTTCGTTCAAAAGTTATAAAAACTTCGAAATATTAGTAATAAGCCAAAATAAAAAATGATAAATAGTAAATTGGTAAAGGGTGAAAGACTTACATTGGTAAAGAAAATTCATTGGCAAAAAAAAATAATAATAAAATAAATTCAAGGGAAGGTAGAATCAGATCAGATCTCGATCCTACGATCTTACGATCCTACCTGCGATCCTACCCCATATACGATCATTTTACAATCTGGATTGTTTTTCATACCTAGGATTCACTAGTACAAAAATGACTTACGGTCACACTTTCCGAAAAACGACCCGTGACACTTTTTATTAAAAGTGTGGCCAAAGGTCACTAAAAAAATTTAGAGACTATTTTTGGAATTAGTTTATGTAGCCATTATATAGATAATCAAAACTTTAACCACACTTAATTATATCAAATGTGACAAATATTAGCATACTCGACCGCTGAGGTCATAGGTCACAATCAGTCACATGTATCGATTAAAATTGTCATACTTTGTTTTATGAGAGACAGTAGATAGACGTATCGTGACATGAGTTAGTTCTATGTGTGTTTATAGTATGGTGCCTTTTTAGCCACATAATAGACAAAGTAGCTAAAATATGATACATATGGTCACACTAAATATTTGCGTGTCGATAGGGCGATTCTGTACTAGTTGTACTTAGTTAACGCAAGAAAATAAAACAAGTTAGTATTGGTTACTTTTGGTCATGTACATTTTATTATGTGTGTCAAAATATTATGAATCGGCTTTAAGAAGAAACAAATATTGTGTGTGTAAGTAGCATTTAGTTACGATTACAACTATTATATATGTCTATATATAAATATAGACACATATGTAATGTTTATTCTGGTTGTACTATTGTATTTGAAAATCTTTTAAATTTGACCATATTTATCTTTGATATCATTTGGCAGAATAATAAATGAACAAAAAGTTCAATCATGGCATTGAATGTGTGACTATGATTATATAATGGTCATTGTGTCTGTGCTAGTGTATGTCTAAAGTTAAATAATAGTCACCATATATAAAATGAAAATGTATTGTTGTAAGTATTTACTGGTGACTTATTAATATATTTTGTACCTGGTTAAAAATTTGGTTAACATAAATAAATAACACCAAACTACCCTTTGTTAACTAGTTAACAATTTAACTTACCCTCTAGAAGGGGACATAAATTGTGACTAGTGTCTTTACCAATTTTCGCGTCAAAACTCCAAAAAATGAAAAGACCATATTTGTTATGATAAAAAAAGAAGAAAAATGTGACCATAAGTACTTTTTTGCCACTGATACTCAATGTTTAATAGTTAAACTCTAGACATCTTTGTAAAATGGTCAAAATAAATATAGCAATGGTTTAATCGATCTAGATGAAATAAAATAATACAAATTCATAGAATTTTAGTGGAAAATAAATTATACCAAACTAAAATGCCACAAGAACAATAAAGTACAATCTCATAATTAGAACTCTCCATCAATAATCCACCATTTTGTTAAAAAAAATAGTTTAGAAATAAGGATATTATTGTCCATTTTGGGCCAAAACACCAATGAAACAAAGAAATTCTAATTCTAATTAATTGACATCAACCAATGGACCATTTTTCCGAAGGAGAACTGGAAGCTACTAGCCTACACTTCCGAGCAAACTTCCAAGAAACTTTTTTTCTGCTTTAGTCAACTAACTTTGGGTTTTCAAGCTTTAAACACAAAATTCAAATTATAAGTTTTAATGCATGAACTTTGAGAGACTGAAGGGCGTGGAAGGAGATTGTTAAGGATGTGAAAACCTACATAAGGCTAAGGGCAAATTAGTAATTTAAGACATAAAATGAGAAATGAGAAAAACCTAGAAATGGTAAATGGCAACTGAGATTTTTCTTTTTCTGCTTACCTAATCAAATGAAGCAAAATGACCATAATTGTCATTTTGACTAGCATTCCAAGTATGGACCTAAAGGGTCAAAATGACCAAAACGGTCGAATTGCGAAACTTCTTACCTGTAAAGAAATGTTTCAAACGACAAAATTTTTTACTATTTTGATTAACCTAATGAAAATAACATGTCAAAAATTGACTTAAATGGTCAAATGACAAAACCAATCTCAAAAGGAAACTTTGTACCATTTGGTTATATAATGGATCTTACTAGCAGGAGTATGGAATTTATGTTTACTATATATAATGGATCTTGAGGTGCTTAATTCAAACTCAAAGAAGTTGATATGAGGTTTATTACAGATCATATTCAATCAAAATCTAAAATCATCTATGAGCGTTTGACCACTAGGCACTACAAGGAAAAAATAAAGATCCAATTCTATATAACCTACTAAGATTAATGTAAGACTCAACCTAAAACGAAAAACACCAAAATAATGAAAAATTAAGAATCATACCATGTAAGTGAATTTTTCTTTATATTGAGATACTGATCAACCGAATGAAGGGTTCCTCTTATCATCAAGACATTCTTCAATTCCATAGTCACATCTCTTCCTAACAAATAATTTTCACTTTTCTTGATCAACAGCCTTGATTTAACCTTTGGTCTAGGATTCATCTTTTATTGTAATGTGAGTAAACAAGAACACCAACCCTTTGCTAAATTGAACCTTAAAAACAAAACGATTGTAGATGAACAAACACAGACACGACGGTGGAATCAAACTGCAAACGTACACACATACATGAAGGTAGAGGCGTTAATTTGTGTACCAATCATCATCTTCAGAATAACTTAAACAACAATTTCACTTACTTACTGTAGAAGAACACACAGATAAGACGGAGCGACCAAACGACGATGGAGGCGTTGATGGTGGATGGTGTTATAGATGGACGGGAGCGTCGACCTCTAGATGCCTTCGTCGGAGGGGATAGCTGATGGTGGTGACGAAACCAATCACTAGTGGTGGGTTGTGCACTGGCAAGATATAATAGTAGCAAAATAGATAAAGTGATGGTGGCGAGAGATAAGAGCGACGAAGTAGAGAGATAGAGAGACTGAGTGTTGGCGATCGTGTTGATTGGCAGACCAAAGACAATGTGGTGGAGTAGATCGATGAAGAAAGAGATGAAGGAGAAAGAGGGGTCATGAATTATTTGGGAGAGATTGAGAGATGGAGGGTTAATTTGGAGGTTGAAGAAACGAACCACAATTGTAGATAGCGGGTCTTTGAAATTTTTTCGGTTAGGAAAAAATATTTTGGGGAACACGAAAATCAAAGGGAGGGGGATATATATATATATATATATATATATATATATATATATATATATATAATCTTTAAATTTTGATTTACTAATTTTGAATTTAGGATGAAAATTTACATTTTTTAAAATATTTTTGTGTTTATATGTGTCATATACGAGTGGTGGGTCATGAAAATTATACTTGTGTTATATGTGTTTAGATGGGTAAATTCATGTCTTACTCATGTAAGGCACACAACATGAATTTGAAATACGTGTCGACACAAACACACATGATTTATAGGTTACCCTTATAATTAAGGCTTATGGTTATATCATCGGGCTCATGCCTTGTGGATTAGGGATTAGGATGTAGGATTTGGAGCTTAGGGATTAAGGCTTATGCTTGTTGCTTCTAACTTATGGCTAAAGGCTTAAGGCTTATAAATCATGGTTTAATGTGTATGGCTTGGGGCTTTTGGCTTATGACATTTGGCTTGTTGTTTAGGGATACCACTTATGGCTTATAGTTTAGGGCTTACGAATTAACAAATAATATATATGCTTTTATTCCAATCATGATATTCAAATCTTATATTGTATATATATATATATATATATATATATATATATATATATATATGTGTGTGTATGTGTGTATGTATGTATTTATGTATATGTGTACATGAAAATGTATTTATAGGTGTAATTGATGTGTATGTGTATATATATACATGTATCTATACATATATGCGTGTATATATATGTATATATATATATATACACACACACACACATGTGTATGTGTGTATACGTATATGCATATATATACATACATATATATATATATATATATATGTGTGTGTGTGTGTGTGTGTGTCTTAAGAGCAAAGCCTTATGACCTACAGAATAAGCCCTAAGTCATAAGCACTAAGCGTCAACACATGCACTATGTAGTAAGCTCTACACCTTAAGCCTTAAGACATAATCCAAAATGTGTAAGGAATAAGCCATATACCATAAGCCCTAAGAAATAAGCCTTAAGTCGTAAGATTTATGCTATAAGCTCTAAGCTCTAATCTGTAATCTCCAATCCCTAGTCTCGAAATAATCCTTAAGCCTTATTGTTTATGTCTTTATGACTTATGAATTAAATCTTTTGGATATGGCTTATAAATTGAGCCTTAGGGCTTACATATTAAGTCTTATGGCTTATCCCTTATTACTTATTTCTTATGGCTTGTCTCTTAATTATACATTATGTCTTATGAATTATATCTTATATGTTAAATCCTGGGGCTTAAGGCCTATAGGCTACATGTTAGGACTAAAGGCTTAAGTCTTACATATTATGGATCATGATTTAGTGGTTATTACTTATGGCTTACGAATTTGGCTTATAGCTTAGGACTCAAGGCTTGGGGATTATGGCTAATGGCTTCCTACGTATGCTTTGTTAATTTGGGATTATAGATTTGGACTTATTGAATTTTTCTTAAGGGTTTGGGTTTATGGCTTAGGGATATTACTTAAGGCTTAGGGATTATGGCTTATTTCTTATGAATTAGAGCTTAAGGCTTAGTGTTTATGGATTATAGCTTATGATTTAACGCTTAGGGCATATGAAAAATAACTTAAGTCTTAAAGGCTTATGGCTTAAGGCTTAAGGTATATGCCAAATGGATTAGTTCATAAGCCTTAAGCCTTAAGCCATAAGCCATAAACCATAAGCCATAAACTATAAACCATAACTACATACACTGTCATTCTCATACCTACACCTATACCCATCCCCGCACACTTATACATATATACCCATTCCCACAAGCCAACATTGATGAGTACACTACTCAACCTTCACGTTACCTCCACCTCCACATCCACCTTTACACCCTTACCCACCCACCGTACCTATACATACACCACCCACCCATCATATCCCCACACCTACCTTGCCCCAAATCTACACCCCCACCCCTGCCCACCCATCCTCACCTTATATAACTTACACCACCAACACACACCTACACATACCCATCATGACCCATACCATCACACCCTACACCCACATGCTCACATACACCACCCACCCATCATTCGGGTTTGCATGATCTTCCTATACACCCTGCGTATGAGGTGTATGCCCAACATACTAAGGCACGCACGCCCTAGTACGCTTAGCAAACACACGTACGCTCAACATACTCCCCAAATTCCAAAATTACCAAAATGCCACTCTGGGCCCGGTTGCACTCTTTTCTTTCACTTTAGGGACCAAAATGCAATGCGTTCATTTATAGGGTAAAACTTAGAAGTACCTCATCATTGGGATGTTACACACACCCACATGCATTATTCTCTAAATAGGGTTTAACTTTCATTGTAATATTTAACCATTCAAGTTTGGGTTTATTCTAATTTTGAGTTGTTTAGTTATTTCTATATTTTAAATGTGCTACGTGTTTCAAAGATATTTATAACTTCAGACACTAACTCCATGCCCACACACCTACCCCCTACCCCACCTCACAACACCTCCCACCGACCTACACCCACGTTCTACCTACTCCTAGGTATACACATGTTAGAGCTTATGATGTATCGCTTAAGGGTTAGCAATCACAAGTTATGACATATAAACCTTTGCTACGAAATGAAAATCCATAAACATTTTCTAAAATGGAATTATTTTAAAAAATGAAAGTATGGTATCTGAGAACATTAAAAAAAAACTTCTATGGAAAACTAAATTGTAAAAAAAAAGAATTAATTTTATGAAAAACCAAATTGTAAAAATTTCGTAATAAAATTAACAAAAACAAAATTACATTTTTTTCCGATATCCCTAAATTTTATGCAAAAAATTCAATTTTATAAGTTTCCCTCTCCTCCCAAAATTTGGAAATTTAAGTTCCCTCTTGAACACGGAAAACAAATCGCCCCAACCCTAAGTTAGACCGAGAATCATAATCGAGATGCTGTGGAAATTGTTAATTTCTAGTCGAGGCCATCAGGTTCCTTCTTTCTCCAATCAGAATCATTTTTCTAACTACTTTGTCACTTTTCCTTCATCATCCCTCTTTTTCCTCCAATTCCTCATGGTTTGTCTAGTCTTCACATGTTTCTAAGCATTTTATGGTGTTGTTCGTTGTTTCTAAGTATCAATTTGCTATAGGGCTTGTTAGTTTGTACAATCTATCATATATCCATTACTGTTTTGTTGGGTAGACTTGAGTACCAGAGAGAGAAAGTTTTGATGTTGCACTTCAAGTTTTTTATGGACTATTAGGGCGATTTGTAACAATAGCTTATTTATTTCATGTCAGTTTTCATTATGTTCCTTTCTGTTTGCTTGTGTGAACTTATGAGTTGATGTAGTTTCAATGAAAACCAACTTGTTAGTGTCTTCATATTACACTGCTTGAAACGATGAACACCAAGTGTTTGATAAAAAATCTCAATGAGTTCTTATTCCCCGACAAATTAAACTCCCTTATACGTATTCATTTGTGCCAACTCTGTTTCTTGGTCTTACAGATCATAATAACCATTTGAAATACTCGCTTGGGATTATTGTACAGGTAAAACTTAGTTTTTAGCAAGGGCGGACCCACCCTTATGAGAATGTGTTGGGGTGCAAAGTTATTCATTCATGACTTTGTAAATGTTTGACTTTTGTAAAACCCACTTGCATGTGGTGCTTTAGCCTTTAGGCCTATTTGTTAGAGAGCAAGAGAGAGACATGTAAACACCTCTATAAATAGTGGGTTCATACCACTTGTAGAGGTGTGTTTGAGAGATGTAGAAGTGAGTGTGTAAGTGTGTGTTAATTATGTAGTCTAGATCTAGATCTTTTTTGTAACACCATATACATTCAATATATCTCTTAAACACCCAAATCACCATGTTCAATTGTGGAAGCTTTAATTCCGCATGTCAAACCATGTTCTTTGTCACTACAATTGGTATCAGAGCGGTTCTTCAAGATCAAGGTGATTTTTGAAGAACGATTCTCGGTTTGGCAACTTTTGTCACAATTTGATCAATTTTGGTGAGTCTCTCTCTATGATCTCTCATAATAGTTGAATTCATGCGTTGCTTTCTTGATTTTTGATCATTTTGATTCATTGGATCTAATTCGTTTCAAATCTCATTGTTGATCCAATTATTTTTCATTGATCAAGCCCGATTCAATCCTATTTTTTGTTCGATTCAATTCTTAAATTTTTTAATTGCCCGTGGAATCAGAGTTTAATTCTAATTGAATTAAATAAATGTTTGGTTACGGTTCACAATTTTTTGATTTGATAAATTCATTTTGGATCTAGTTTCGAATTCATTGCTATTCTCAAAACAGTTTGAGCCCAATTACATGTTATTTCATGTTTATGTCCGATCTTTAAGCCCATAAATCGATTTATACAACAAGGAGGCCAAAGATTGATTAAATCATTTCGATATCCTTACTGTGTCCATTTTTCATCTTGCGCTTTACCGAGTTGTACACTTAGATTGTACAAGCAACTCATCTATGCGTGTTTGTTCTTAAGTTTCCAATCTCCTTATCTCATTTTTTTCTTGTTAATCAGTGGAATGTGATTCGTTTGTTGATCGAAGTCGTTCTGAATGTTTGTTTGATTTTGAATGCGTATCGTATTTGGATTGAAAAAAAACATTAGAACATAGTTGATTTAAGTTGACTTTCGTTGTGAAGTCAAACTCAGTGTTCTTGACAAATCGAACTTGAAATTGAAAGATAAATTGGGTTTGGAATCGAAATGGTTGGAGTCGACTGAATTTTGACTATTGTTGATTGTTGATTTTGATTTCGATTCCTGGAAATCGAAGATTTTAATTTTGGGTTCGTTAGAAAAAGCGAAGAATGAAAAACGAATCATGAAGAAACGACAATTGATTGGTGAATAAATTTGTTTTGATTTTGATAGCGATATTATGTTGAGTAGCACGAATTGATTGTGAGGAACGATTTTGGAATTGGGGCAAATGCTCGAATGTTTACAGTCGAGTATTGAGAATCAATTGTGGTTTTGGTTTGAATACAGGGATCGATAATTTTGGAATGAACTGGAAAGATTTTGAAGTTGTTGATGTCGATTTTGCGAAAATGTTAAAAAAAAAAAAAAACGAGTTCGCATCTATGGATTGATTTTGTTGTTCACTGGGATTCGCATATAAAATCAATTTGTGTTCGCATCTGGTTTCAAAACTAATGTACGCATTTGGTAAAAGAGATAAGGATTCGCATTTGCTTATAACCATTGGATTCGCATTTGGTTATAGAGATTGTGTTCGCATATTTGGTTAATTGAGTGAAAGATGCGAAGCATTTGTAAGCGGCTTGCGAACGACCATGCGAAGTTTCACTGGTTAATGAATTGGGAAGAAGAAAACATATAGTTTCGAATTTGGCCCCCTATATTTTCACGAAATGACAAAATTAGCCAAGTTTCGCAAGTTTGAAGAAAATGCAGAAATTTTCAAAATAAGTATCTGTAGTTTCGCATTTTTGGCAACAAATACCCAACTTCGCAAAATGGGTAATGAAAGCTGAGAAATTGCAGAATTTTCAGTTCTGGTCCTTGTAGTTTGTGCGAATTTACGCTTTATGCCCGGTTTCGCAAATGGGCTAGAGTTTCGCATATTTGACTGTTTTTGGCGCAACGGGTCGCTGCAGAATTTTGAAATTGACAATTTCTACCCATTTTTGAGAAATTTTGTCAAAGGCAATCTATGAACGAAGCTAAAAATTCAATATTTTTTGGATTTTCCGGATTGAAGCACAATGTTTATGCCACATGTTAAGGGAGAGTTTTGATACAAAAAATTCCGAATAGAGCACGTTCTTTTTCCTTTGGAGTTTTATAATCAAATTTTGATTATAAAAAGGGGGAGAAGTTTAATATGGAAATTCGAACTTGAATTTTTCATATTACGCGGATTTGAAGACCGAAGTGATCTTGAAGTTTTGAAGATTACGAGATAATGCAATTGGAAGTTCGGAAGTGATGTATTCGAAATGGGTTTGGAATTATTGAAGATTTTTGGGGTGTGTTTTTATGCGCAACTTTAGGGTGATTATTTGGAGTTTGGAATACTCTTGATCATTCGTTGCTGCTCGGATTGTATTGTCTCATATCCTAGAGCCCAAATTGAAGAATCATGGAAGAATTGAAGATTGAAGTTCGTTTCGACATGTGTCACCTTTGAGGCTCGAACCGCGTAGTGCTTGATTTTGGAAGATTTGAAATGGGTCATTCATTCCTAACTTTGAGGGGGAGAATGTTGGGGTGCAAAGTTATTCATTCATAACTTTGTAAATGTTTGACTTTTGTAAAACCCACTTGCATGTGGTGCTTTAGCCTTTAGACCCATTTGTTAGAGAGTGAGAGAGAGACATGTAAACACCTTTATAAATAGTGGGTTCATACCACTTGTAGAGGTGTGCTTGAGAGATGTAGAAGTGAGTGTGTAAGTGTGTGTTAATTATGCAGTCTAGATCTAGATCTTTTTTGTAACACCATATACATTCAATATATCTCTTAAACACCCAAATCACCATGTTCAATTGTGCAAGCTTTAATTCCGCATGCCAAACCATGTTCTTTGTCACTACAGAATGGGGTCATATACCCCAAACGGATTTTTGAAAATTATCTGAACTCCTAATTTACACTCCCTTTGTTGTCATAACTCATAAGATGGTGGTGATGGATTTTAGTTATCTTTTGTTTGTAAATGTTTTTGTTGGTATGTCATTAGTTAACCCACCATTATTAGTTATTTGGAATGATAGTTTGTGCCTTTCATTATGGCCTCATGCTTAATTATAAAAAAAAATGACAGGTATCTTCAAAGTGAAGGACCCATGTACTCTGGGAGGAGGGTAAAATACAATATTTGGCACAACGGTTGATTTGGGGAAATCGAATTCCCAGTTTGAAGTAGTGGTTTACTTTGAGCATTTGTAGAGTGGAAGTGAAAGTGATTGTGCATATGTATTGAACTGCAGGAAATAGGTCGATTAGTGTCAAATCCTGTTGATGGGAAGATTGAGAAATCTGGAGATAGGAAGGGTTTAGCGGAGAGTGAACCATCAACTTCAATCGTGTATGTTAATGCGAAACTTGATTTCTCTAAGATGAAAGGGGAGATGTAACACCCAAAGTCAGAAAGGCCAAGAAAGGAAAGGAAACCCTAAGTTTAGGGGACGACTCGGCGAGTCCAAGGAGGAACTCAGCCAGTCCAAGCGGGATCCGGGTCGAGGTGTAAGTGACCAACTCGGCGAGTCGGCCAAGTGGACTCGGCGAGTCTGGTCTGTGCGAGGAAAACCCTAAATTCGGGACTTGGAGCCTATTTAAGTGCCTCATTCTCTCTCCTAGGGTTCCTTTACTGCCTCTTTCACCCAGAACATTAAACCCTAGCCGCCATATCCTCTATTTGAGCCATTTGTTGCCTTGGAAGGTGCATTAAAGCTTGGAGAAGGAAGAAGGAACTTGGAGGAGCAAGAAGGGACTATAGATCTGGGATTATGAGTTCATTCTGAGCATTTGGACGTAATAGACTAGTTCTTGGACCCTTTTTGCACCTAGATTTATGTGTGGTTGTTGGGGATTTTTAGCCATAATGTTATTATTTTGAGTTAGAAGCCAGATCTGAAGTTGCTACTTCAGATCTAAGCATATTATGGTCTTGAGAAGCATAAAGTAGCAGCCCTTGAGTTGATTATGGATCCTCCTTGCCTTAAACCCTAGTTTGTGGTGTATTTTGCCTAGATCTCCTTCTCTATACGTAAAGTTTGCAACTTTACGTGAGGAATCGGCTTGGGAAGGGTAGATCTACAGTTTGGAGTCCATGCATGACTCAAAAGTCCTCTGCATGTAAGGAGATATGAATGGACTCGGTGAGTCCTTTGAGTGGACTCGGCGAGTAGCATGAAGACGAGGAGGAACTCGACGAGTGGGATGAACAGCTCGTCGAGTCAGATGAAGTTGGGCAGGAACTCGACGAGTTGGATGAACAACTCGGCGAGTCTGTTGAAGGTTGTCTTGGAATCGACGAGTCTGTTCTTGGACTTGGTGAGTCAGGTCGCGGAACCCCAAACCCTTCGAGTTGATACTCGAATCAGTGAGTCGGGTGGAGACTCAGCGAGTTGGACAGGTCAGGACTCGGAAATCGTTGCACTCGGCGAGTCATGGACTTACTCGGCGAGTCGAGTCGCGAATAGAAGGACTCTGAACATATGAACTCGGTGAGTCAATAGGGTGACTCGGCGAGTAAGGTTGACCTGGGAGGTTGGCTTTGACCAGGACATTGACTTTGAATAGAGTTAACTTGGTTGTCTTTCGGGGGTCAGTTAGACTCAGTGTTGCATTGATATTGGTAGCTCGAGGAGCGAGTGGAGCAGGAGTTCAGAGAGTTGCCGAGCAGCAGCTACTGGGATCATCAGCGAGTTCATCCAGTGCAGGTGAGTTTCCTTTTGTATGAATGAGTCTACGGCCATAATGCCGGCCCATGTAGTTATGAGTAGAAGTCCCGAGGGTTAGCCCTAGGCACAGTATGCTAGTATGATATTCGGGACGAGGTCCAATGATAGAGGGCGGGTGCCCAAGGAGTGGTTTATGTGATAGTTTATACTTGTTGTCTGCGTGATACTTGTATGTACCTGGTAGGGAGGTGAGTGTGGGCGAGGTCCTGTGTCTCACCAATTGCAGAGTGTGGATGGTGTTCCACATTTCATTAGCAGCAGATCAGGGGCGAGGCCCAAGTTAGGGAAATAGTGAGTGTGGGCTGGGCCCGTATCTCACTCTCAGTAGGAGCATGGATGGGGTTCCATGTCTCATCAGTAGAGTTTGGTTGTTTGGACCGGAGTGTAGTCAGACGCCCCAAAAACGTCTGACAGTATGTGATGATATGTTTATATGCTGGCAAGTTATGTTATATGTGATAGTGGTAGTAGGAGGAGAATAGTCCCCAAGTTCGGTCGTAAGGACCGAAGGGTAGATCGGACACCCCAGATATGTCTGATAATATGTTATGTTATGATATATGTGATAGTAGCAGTAGGGGGGTGAAATAGTCCCTGAGGATCGGTTGTTAGGACCGATGGGTAGTCAGCACCCCAAAACGGCTTGACCCGGGTAGGTCGGCACCCCAGAATGGCCGTACTGGGTAGGTCGGGCACCCCAGAATTGCCCGGAAGTGTGTATGATATGTGATTGTATGGTATGTGGTAGGGTGGGGAACTCACTAAGTTTCGTGCTTACGGTTTTCAGTTTTGGTTTCAGGTGCTTCCGGTAGCGGATGATAGAGCTCGGGATGATCGCATGGAACGCACCATAGATTAGTCAGCTTGGGAATGTTTTACTTTGATAACGAACATGTGTTTTGGAAACTATTACTCTGATCATGTTTTGAATCGATGATTTTTCCTTAAGTGATGTTTTATTAAAAGAAATTTTTAGTCTTGAATTTTAGGACGTTACAAGTTGGTATCAGAGCCTTGGTTTGTGGGATTCGGACATGCTCTCGGGTGTGTCTGAACTCAAACTGAGGAATTTGTATAGAAGTTTTCAAAATGAAAAGACAGATTTGTAAAAAGAGAGTTTTGGGAAAGAAAACAGTTTCAGAAAAGCAAAAATAATTCAGAAAGGAAAGAACTTTGAAAAGAGAAAAAGGGTGTGGTGCATGCAATCAACCGAGCTCAAGTAAGTACCCCAAAATACCCATACAAGTTTATGTTATGATTATCAGTTGATAGAACAGCATGCTAGACTAGGACTAAGGATCTAGGGATGATGCCTAATGTGCCTATTATATGTGCTTTGAGCTGCATGGTAGTGCTGATTAGATAGTGGTAGGATAGCCTGTTTAGGTTATGCCTGAGTTATGAGTTTGTGTTGCATGCTAGTTTAGATTTTTGCTATGTGTGTATGATTGCTTGAGTATGTTGTGGTTAGATTTTCCCCTAGTCTGAATGCTACTTCCTTTGTGCATTGTGGGATTTTGAGTGATGGGAGTTAGCCATTAAGTGGATACGCCACGTCACATGTGATCAGGGTTGAATAATCTCAGAGTGCTAGATTTGGTCCTATTGCGCAGCTCTTGTTTGAGTCCAACTGTTGTAGGGACGAGTCTTTTACTTGAAGGATTATCTGAGCCTCGTCACATGAGATAGTATCCAGGTGATGGCTAATTGGCATCACAAGGAGACCTTCAGCAGCTAAGGACTGGTTTGACTTGAGTCAGAGGTTTCCCTAGGGTAAGCCTAGGATGAGATAGTGCTGGGTGCAGTAGTAGTGGATAAGGGACCTGGTGGAGTCGAAGCAATTCCTGAGGAAAGTACGGATAGATGTGGAAGGTGGTATGGGCCCGTACTACTGAAAACAGAGGATCCGTACTCGATTCGGGAAAGGTCGAGACAAGACGGGGAACCTGGTTGGGTGTGTTTTGGTCTCGCATCAGTGATCAGTATTCTGATAGGGGTTGTTGTATATTTTCAGCATGGTTATGTTGCGAGAGAGATCAGCGGGCGGATCAGGCGCCAGAGAGGGATCAGGCTCGGGTTGTGGGGGCCGAGCAGCTCGAGGAGCGAATGAGGGAGTTGATATCTGCCGAGGTTACGCGCAGTATTTTGAATAAGACTCCTGTGATCTTTGGCACGGTCAAGGAGGGTATATTGGAGATTTTGGATGAGAGGCTGGGAGCCTTCCGTACTGAGATGATGGCTTTGATGGGAGCGAGTACCTTGACATTTCGGGAGTTCAGGGCTTGCGGGGCACCAGATTATCATGGGGATAGGGACCCCATTGCTAGCAGCAGATGGTTGGCTGATGTTGCCAACACATTCCGTACGAGTCGGTGCCCTGAGGGGGACAAGGTCAGACTCGCTTCCTATCTTCTGAAGGACAGAGCGAGGGATTGGTGGGAGGAGATTGGTCATGCTTTGGGTGATGATGCCGCGTTGGCCGCGATGACTTGGAGCGATTTCTCGACCAGGTTCAGGGCGGAGTTCTCGCCGATTATTGAGGTGCAGCAGTTGGCACGGGAGTTTCAGGATTTGATGCAGACCACTGAGACTGTGGCGGAGATCACTGCCAAGTTCAGGGAAAGGGCTCTTCTTGTACCGCAGTATGTCGCGGATGAGGAAATGAAGAAGGCCCGGTACCATGAGATGTTGAGGGATGACATCAGGGAATTCGTGAGCAGATCCTGCTGTAAGACGCTGGAAGATATGATTTCTAGGGCTAGAGAGAGGGAAATTGATTTGGAGCAGATCCGGAAGAGGAAGTCGGATGAGGTTCAGGTAGCTGCAGGTTCAGGCAAAAGGCCTAAGGGATCGGATTCGAGGTCGAGGGATTATCAGGACCGCAGCCGGTGCGGGAAGTGTGGCAGGGCGCACGGGGGCGTGTGCAGGAGTGGTAGCGGTGGTGAGTCTAGCTGTTTCAAGTGCGGTCGGACTGGTCATTTCAGCAGGGATTGTAATGTTACCACCGCGCAGGGATCTGACTAGTTATGTTTTCATTGCCATCAGCGGGGCCACAAGAAGGCCCAGTGCCCCAGTTTGTTTTCAGCAGGGCGGGTGATGGCACCTGCCCCTGCAACTTTGAGGATCACAGACGGCCGTCAGGGCCGTGCAGAGGCGCCTGCGGTAGGAGGCATAGCTCTTCAGATGACTACCTTAGAGACACGATCAGCACCGGACGTCGCAGGTATGCGATTTCTGTTTTCAGTTCTTTTATTTGTGCATGATTATATTGTTATGGTTCAGCATCATTATCGGTATGAGTATTTTATTTTTCGAGCAGTTGATTGTGATCGAACTATATGCCATCTGCATACCTTGGATATTCGAATGGTAGTGAGGGGATGTGCCCTATTGGAGAAGGTTACATAGGATGCAGTAACTGTAGCATGCTTGGGAGGGACTTGGTATGTCTCGCTAGATCGGAGTTGTATACTGTTAGAAATGGATTGGTTAGATCCCTAGCTATGGTAAGCATGGGTCCCTCAGCAGATTGATTATGAAATTGTAGCAAGGATTTTTTTTTGAGTATTGAGCAACAAGGGGTAAGTAGGATCGAATTGGGGGAGAATCCTCCGAGTGTGCAAAGGTAGGAGCACATAGATCCAGAATGAGGGTGCGACCTCCGAGGAGGAAAAGAGGTAGTTCAGCATTTGATGGATTGAGGGTTTCAGGGTTGGGAGTTTGAGAAACTCCCCAACAGCTAGTGCGTGTGATGGTAATGGTTAGTACGTGGTTGGGAATTCAGGTTGTGGATCACCCGTAGGACTCGAGGGAGTCGGAATGAGGATCTTGAGAGCTAATGGCACATGGGTGCCTTCGTATTAGCAGTTAGTGGCGGAAGTGTTGTCAGACTACGGGGCAGCCGTAGCATTAACTAGCAGTCAGCAATGGATGGTGATGTAAGACGGCGGGTAATCCGTAGCACTCCTTAGTAGCTTCGATAGCGGAGTTGGGGCGAGGCCCTTACCTCCTAGTGATCGGTCAGGGATCAGGAATGGGTAGTGGATGAGAATGATAGGGAGTTTGCCTATTTAGCCCTAGAGAGGTGAGACCTTGGGAGAGGCCGCTCTAGGATATGGTTGGGGTGAGACCCGTGGGCGAGGCCCGTGAGCTTTAGCAGCACAGGTGGGACCTGGTAAGGACCTTAGTATCAAGATAGGGGATCGGGGATCCCAGGTTTTTAGTACCTGTAGGGCAGGATAGATTGAGCAGTTATAGGTGGTCGAAGTTTCTTCGGAAGTCGCTGGGAGCGACTAGTAGTTGTGTTGGGTCAGCTACCGGTGGGAGCCGGTAATCTAGACATTGATAGGTTGGTAGGGACCAGGGTGGTCTCAGTTCATCCAGAAGGCAGACAAGGAATAGCATAATGTTCAGTCAATAGTATTGCGGGTAAGCAGTGTATGGTTGAATTCAGTTAGTTGAATCGAGGGGTGCTCGGCACCAAGTTTTGGGCAGAGAGGAGTGTCAGTGGTTACTGACGATGATGACCCGTACTGGGATTAGCGGGGGTGATGGAGTTGGTGAAGGATAGGGCCTTCAAAGTGACAGAAGAAATAGTTGGATATGGAGCATCGCCTTAGGAAGGCAAGGGAATCGCGTAAGGAAAGAAGGGGGTCAACCCCTATGAGTCCAAGTGCAGTACTCGGAGACTACCAGAAGGATTGTCGGTTGAGTAAGTTGTGTTTCTAAGTTGTTCAGGGTCAGGTTTGACCCGAGGTTTTATCCGCGAGGATTATGTTAGTCAGAATGACCAGGTGGAAGACCAGCGAAGGTAGGCAGCTGGTGTTTGGATAATTTGTAGAGTATGGGAAGCAGATCGGAGGCGGTTGGCCATAGCGAACTTCGAGGATGAAGTTTAGTTTAAGTGGGGGAGAGTTGTAACACCCAAAGTCAGAAAGGCCAAGAAAGGAAAGGAAACCCTAAGTTTAGGGGACGACTCGGCGAGTCCAAGGAGGAACTCGGCGAGTCCAAGCGGGATCCGGGTCGAGGTGTAAGTGACCAACTCGGCGAGTCGCCCAAGTGGACTCGGCGAGTCTGGTCTGTGCGAGGAAAACCCTAAATTTGGGACTTGGAGCCTATTTAAGCGCCTCATTCTCTCCCCTAGGGTTCCTTTACTGCCTCTTTCACCTAGAACATTAAACCCTAGCCGCCATATCCTCTATTTGAGCCATTTGTTGCCTTGGAAGGTGCATTAAAGCTTGGAGAAGGAAGAAGGAACTTGGAGGAGGAAGAAGGGACTATAGATCTGGGATTGTGAGTTCATTCTGAGCATTTGGAGGTAATAGACTAGTTCCTGGACCCTTTTTGCACCTAGATTTATGTGTGGTTGTTGGGGCTTTTTAGCCATAATGTCATTATTTTGAGTTAGAAGCCAGATCTGAAGTCGCTACTTTAGATCTAAGCATATTATGGTCTTGAGAAGCATAAAGTAGCAGCCCTTGAGTTGATTATGGAACCTCCTTGCCTTAAACCCTAGTTTGTGGTGTATTTTGCCTAGATCTCCTTCTCTATACGTAAAGTTTGCAACTTTACGTGAGGAATGGGCTTGGGAAGGGTAGATCTACAGTTTGGAGTCCATGCATGAATCAAAAGCCCTCTGCATGTAAGGAGATCTGAATGGACTCGGCGAGTCCTTTGAGTGGACTCGGCGAGTAGCATGAAGACGAGGAAGAACTCGACGAGTGGGATGAACAGCTCGTCGAGTCAGATGAAGTTGGGCAGGAACTCGGCGAGTTGGATGAACAACTCAGCGATTCTGTTGAAGGTTGTCTTGGACTCGACGAGTCTGTTCTTGGACTCGGTGAGTCAGGTCGCGGAACCCCAAACCCTTCAAGTTGAGACTCGAATCAGTGAGTCGGGTGGCGACTCAGCGAGTTGGACAGGTCAGGACTCGGAAATCGTTGGACTCGGCGAGTCATGGACTGAATCGGTGAGTCGAGTCGCGAATAGAAGGACTCTGAACATATGAACTTGGCGAGTCAATAGGGTGACTCGGCGAGTAGGGTTGACCTGGGAGGTTGGCTTTGACCAGGACTTTGACTTCGACTAGAGTGACTTTGTTGTCTTTCGGGGGTCAGTTAGACTCAGTGTTGTATTGATATTGGTAACTCGGGGAGCGAGTGGAGCAGGAGTTCAGAGAGTTGCCGAGCAGCAGCTAGTGGGATCATCGGCGAGTTCCGCCAGTGCAGGTGAGTTTCCCTTTGTGTGAATGGGTCTACGGCCACAATGTCGGCCCATGTAGTTATGAGTAGAAATCCCGGGGGTTAGCCCTAGGCACAGTATGCTAGTATGATATTCGGGATGAGGTCCAATGATAGAGGGCGGGTGCCCAAGGAGTGGTTTATGTGATAGTTTATACTTGTTGTCTGCATGATACTTGTATGTGCCTGGTAGGGAGGTGAGTGTGGGCGAGGTCCTGTGTCTCACAAATTGCAGAGTGTGGATGGTGTTCCACATCTCATTAGCAGCAGATCAGGGGTGAGGCCCAAGTTAGGGAAAGAGTGAGTGTGGGTTGGGCCCGTATCTCACTATCAGTAGGAGCATGGATGGGGTTCCATGTCTCATCAGTAGAGTTCGGTTGTTAGGACCGGAGGGTAGTCAGACGCCCTAGAAACGTCTGACAGTATGTGATGATATGTTTATATGCTGGCAAGTTATCTTATATGTGATAGTGGTAGTAGGAGGGGAATAGTCCCCAAGTTCGTTCGTTAGGACCGAAGGGTAGATCGGACACCCCAGATATGTCTGATAATATGTTATGTTATGATATATGTGATAGTAGCAGTAGGGGGTGAAATAGTCCCCGAGGATCGGTTGTTAGGACCGATGGGTAGTCAGCACCCCAGAATGGCTTGACATGGGTAGTTAGCACCCCAGAACGGCTTGACCCGGGTAGGTCGGCACCCCAGAATGGTCGTACCGGGTAGGTCGGGCACCCCAGAATTGCCCGGCAGTGTGTATGATGTGTGATTGTATGGTATGTGGTAGGGTGGGGAACTCACTAAGCTTCGTGCTTACGGTTTTCAGTTTTGGTTTCAGGTGCTTCCGGTAGCGGATGATGGAGCTCGGGATGATCGCATGGCACACACCATAGATTAGTCAGCCTGGGAATGTTTTACTTTGATAACGAACATGTGTTTTGGAAACTATTACTCTGATCATGTTTTGAATCGATGATTTTGCCTTAAGTGATGTTTTATTAAAATAAATTTTTAGTCTTGAATTTTGGGACGTTACAGGAGATTTGTCTAGACAATCTTTTAGTTAGAGAACTTCATGCAACTTTCAAGGCTACATTTGGCAGGGAAACTCCTGTGAAGGATCTCCATGGGGCTGTCTAATTCTTGTGATGTTTAACAATATAATAACAAAGAAACCTAAAGTAGAAGAAGACTGCAACGATAAAAATAACCTTAATAATGAGAATGAGAAGGAGAAGGAGGATCCATTTGTTATATCAGTCGGTCAAAGTCAAAGTGAGGCCCTCAATGGTTGGGCTTGACTAACAACTAAACAAAAAAAAAGAGGCAAGTGGTAGATCATTGATCCTCACATGATAATATCTTAACAATTATGTTTACTTTTACTATTGTATAACAATTAGTTATTATATATATATATATATATATATATACACACACACACATAAGTAAATTAGGAGGTCTAATAATTATCAATCTGTAAAGCTAATAGTTTTGATCAAACCTATTAATTGGAACGACTATTGTAAGTGTCAAAGCTTCCACCTTTATTGTTGTATTTGGCTAGTTCTAAGTTTTGTCCCACTTTTCTCATTGCTGGGAATGTTTGAATGAAAGGAACCCATAAAATTGGCAACTTTATGGGTTATAAGGATCCTTAGAGTGCCATGATGTAACATCCCGAAATATCAAGAGTAGAGTTGAAGGGCTAAAAGAGTAAGTTGTGAAAGAGTGACTCGGCGAGTCCATGGATGGACTCAGCAAGTAGAGTCGCGACTGGGTCGCGTGCTAAGTAGCCGACTCGGCGAGTCAGTGAGGAGGACTCGGCGAGTAGGCGCTGATTGGAGAAAACCCTAATTCTTGGGGTTGAGCCCTATATAAAGAACATTATGTTTTCCTCCCAGCCTCCTTATCACCCCTTGAGCCCCAGAAAACCCTAAATCGCGGAGAAGCACCATTGTTGAGTGGATTGGAGCTTGGAGAAGTAATTGTTGAAGGAATTTTGGGAGATTGAAGGCTTGGAGCAAGGGGCTTTGCTTGGATTCGAATTACATTGCAGTTGGGGCATCTCTTGGAGGTAATATCTCGTTCTTGGGCTGTTATTATGTGTTTCTTCATTTTGGGGTTTGTGGGAACTTGTCTATGGATGTAATGGGAAGTCTAGAGGTTAGATCTGAGGTTGCTACCTCAGATCTGGAAGGGAGAAGAATCAGAGAGCATGAAAGTCCCTGTGTTGGAGTGTTTAGTGAAGCTTTCATGTCCCAAACCCTAGCCCAATGTGCAAATGGCCTAGATCTCTTTGGATTCACGTAAAGTTTGCCACTTTACGTGATAGATGAGTGGTAGGAGGCTAGATCTATGTTTTGGAGCAATTTCATGGCCTGGAATGCCTCTGAATGGATTCAGACCGGTGGTACTCGGCGACTCACATGGGTGTACTCGACGAGTTGGATGAAGATGGCCTGGAACTCGGCGAGTTGTATGAACAACTCGGCGAGTAGGTTGATGATAGTCTTGGACTCGGCGAGTCTGTTCTTGGACTCGGCGAGTCTTGTCGAAGAGTCCCGATATTCCCTGGTTGAGTCGAGAATCGGTGAGTCAAGGGATGACTCGGTGAGTTGTGTGCGAGTGGACTCAGAGTTGTTGGACTCGGCGAGTCTCGGAGTGACTCGGCGAGTTAGGTCGCGGATTGAGTGAAGTTCTGATTATAGAAACTCGGCGAGTCATAGAGTTGACTCGGCGAGTAGGGTCAGTCAGGGGTTGACTTTGACTGAGGACTTTGATTTTAACCAAGGGTTGACCGTTGACTTTTAGGGTTTGGTCAGCGATGTGGCCTTTGGGCCAAGAGAGGGGTAAAATAGTCTTTTACCCTTAAGAGGGTGCATTGAGAGGATTGATTCTAGTCTCAAGAGTTATAGTCATGAGAGTTTTGCCTTACGTGTTAGGCGGTGGCGAGTTCGAGATCCGAGTATGGAGATATCTGCTTTTTGCTTGCCAGGTGAGTCTTCTCACTATACTTTACCTTGAGTAGGTAACCAGAGTTATGTGACAGAGTATTTGTATGCTATGTATGTTATGTGTTGTACTGCATTATTTCTATGTGATTTATGTTGTGCATGTTTGCAGAGTTGGAACCGAAGGGTTCCTAGAGTTAGAACCGGAAGGTTCACAGAGTTAGAACCTGAGGGTTCACAGAGTTTGGGTGCACGGACCCATAGAGTTATAGCCTCGAGTGGCTTATATGTGTTATGTGTGTGGTATTTTGGGGAACTCACTAAGCTTCGTGCTTACAGTGTTTTGTGTTATGTTGTTTTCAGGTTTCTTTCAGTATCACGGTACGGCACCGGCTTGATTGTACACACCAGAGCAAGAGTCATATTTTGGAGGATCCTGGTTTTCTATGCAAGTGAAAATGGAGCTATGTTTTGTAATTTGATTATGAATGAGATTTTTAACAAGTGTTCTAAGAATAAAATGATTATTTAAAATTAAAATTTTGTCTTGAAATTTACGGTGTTACACATGAAGTTCAGATCTAGTGAATGGTTAAGTTTTGAATCCTTGTATGAGAGGTTGATGACCTTTTCTATATTTTTTTTATCCAAATGAGATCTAGACATGTATTACACATGCATGTCCATGAAGATTGGACTTTTAAGTGCACTTTGGAGTTATAAGACCTTATGGATAGTTAGAGTAAAAGGCTTATTGGATTAAGGAATTAAATCTTTGGATTTTGGCTTCAGACTATGCTCATGATGTGAGACATAAGGTCTCACGACGTGAGACTGGATGACACCATTTTCTACTGAGCTTTTTGGGACTCACGACGTGACATAAGGCTACTCACGTCGTGAGATCAGCTCAAATGGGTTTTCCATGTATGAGTTAGTTGAGTTGAGTCGAGTCGATACGAATTGGAATCAGACCGAGTGAGCTCTCACGACGTCAATAAGGGTTGGTCACGACATGAGGCTGGATAGTTGGCGTTGTGGGCTACTAACTTTGACTTTGACCACTAACTTTTGGCATGGGTTGACTTTTGGTCAAGATGGCTGGTTTCAGTGTGTAGATTAAGGTTGGACCTTGTAAGATATGATAAGAGTGTTGTAGCAGCGGTTGCGAGACTTTTAGCTGTGGTTTAGCTGATTAATGATGTAGGTTAGTCTCCTCACTATACTTGTGGGTCAAAGGCACCAATTTCGGCCCACTGGATTGTACATGTCATAATACTAGTTGTCTTTGTGACTCTTTCATGTTTGTATGATTGGGTTGAAATACACTTGATCCAGGTCTAGGCACATAACTATATATGCTTGGGTAAAAAGAAACCCCAAGGCTAGACCCATGATTGTATGTTGGGTCGAAATAACCCCTAGGGCTAGGACTATTATTGTATGTTGGATTCGAATATACCCTAGTGTTGGGTCCATTGAGTTGTATGGTATGTGGTATTTTGGGGAACTCACGAAGATTTATGCTTACTGTTTCTTGTTTATGGTTTCTGCTACCTCCAGTATGGAAGGTAAGGGCCCGGCGTGACTGCACAACATCCCCGAGAATTTATTCCACATCGGCTATTTGTGATTTTTATTGTGATGTTTAATTATTATATTTCAACCTGGTTTGGTTTTGGAACAACACATTTGAATTGTTTACGATTTTAAAAATAAAAATTTTAATATAACTTTTTGGGACATTACATTATTTAATACATGTTTTAAAATGGTCCTAAATTACATAAAAATATTGCAAACAAAGGTTAAATAAAGTCATTAAAATTTTCAAAAAAATGAATTCATAAAAAAAGAAATAAGTTTCAAACGACTTTGTAAAAAATCCATGACCACATCCTATAGGGTCACACTAACAACTGCTTGATGAAATATATTATTTATAACAACTAGTAAAGAGCCCGCGGCTATGCCGCTTTTGGGGTAATATGGGAAAAATCAGCAAACTTTAAAAGATATGTGTTGAAATTGTAAATCACCACAAATAGAGGAGAAAATCGACAACCCCTAAAACTAGATGTCAAAAGTGTACAACCAAAAGAATGGATACTGCGAGAGAAAAATCAAAAATATTGTGGCAATAATGTTAAAGTTGTCAAAGTTGGGAAAATATGGTGACAAAATTCAAAAGGAGGTTTTTTTTTGTTTTTTATGTCAAAATGTAAAAGTTTTTAGTACAAGGACGAAAAGTGTCAAATTCATTAAAGATTTGTGGCAATAACATCAAAAATGTAAAACTTTTGACTGCAATGACTAAAAGTGTCAAACTTACTAAAGATTTGTGGCAAAAATCAAAAGACGGAAAAACATAATCAAAACGCAAAAATATAACAGTTTTGAATTTAAGGGCGAAAAGTGTCAAATGCACCAAAGAATTGTGGCAAAAACCTAAAGCCCAAAAAGTTACTATTGCTAAGGCCCTTGTGATTATTACATCTTTTTGGACTAAACAGTTTTTTTGTCTTATATGAAAGTGTATGAGTTTATATCTTATAAAACAAGTAGAATAATTTTATAAAATTGCTTCTCTTTTTATACATGAAGTCATGAGTAGGCTAGAAGAGACGATAAAAGTGCTAGTTAATTATTATAAGATATATGCCTTACTTTAGAAGACACCGCAACGTACATAATCACAACGCATAGGCTTTAGAAGCATGAGATGTCTAAAACGTTTATGAGAGAATGGGTAAAGACATAAAAGAAAGCATAAAGGCTTTCACTAACTTATTCTTTTCTTAGTTGAAAAATCCAAATGTTACTCCTCTCTGACCATTTTCTCTTTCACTTAAGGTATTCAGTTACTTCTAAGAGAAAAGTTTGATACTTGGAGTAATCTCTTTTAAGGCGAACTAGTTTCATTGTCTTAAGGTCTTAAGAGATCATTTTTGTTACAAGAAGAAGACTTACATCTTATCAAATTGGATAATTTTTGGTGTTTCTAACTAATGTAGCGTTCTATTCTACTATCTTTATCAACTTCCAACCTACCAAGAGGAGTTAGAGTCTTCAAAGTTGTAATATTTTCATCATATGCTTGTGTAATCTTTCCATGTTTGCAAAATGATCATTGGTGGGTTAAAATAGTTTTAAGTTTATTCACAATTTTAAATCTTCCGTTGTCATTTCTAATTTTTTTGAAACCAATTTTTGAATAAAACCTAACATTTATAAGTTAGTTTTCTTTTAAATTATTGCATTCAACTTAAATGAATTGTTAAAAAAAAAAAAAGTTACAAAAAATACTAATATATAGCAATCCATTAAACTCTAAAATTAAATACATTTAGATACCTAAGTTTCACTATCCAAGAAGGTGATTGGGTAAGTTGAAAAAAATGTGTTTTTTAGCTTATTACCGGTTCATATCGATATAAGTTAAAGGAATTGTTTCGATAGATATTTTTAAAAAATACTATATATACTTGTGCAATAACAATTACCAAATATACCAAAAATGTAGCTAATAGATCACAAAAGGGTTAATATTATAAAAGCCCTAAATTTTTAACGCCTAATTAGAAAAAGCCCTGATATTCTTTTTATTATTGTTGTGGCCAAAACTTTATCGCATAATTATCACTCTAGCCTACTTAACTAGTTTCATGGTTAAGTTGGTTAACTTTTACCAAAATTAGTCCTAAAAAGTTCAAATTTAGTCCCTGAGGTTTGAAAAAAAAAAAATACAACACATGGTTTTTAACTTTATTTTTCGTTTTTTATATATTTTATTTATTTTTCAGTTTTTATAAATATATGTACATTTTTTATTTTCTTTTTATATATATACTTTATTTATTTTTATTTTTTAACTTTATTTTTCAACAATTTTTTTTTAAAGTTTTTACCTTTTGTTTTCTATTTTTTAGTGTATATATAGAGTATATTAGAGTTTTTTTTAGGTTTTTTCATATTTCTTTTTGTATTATATTTTATTTTTTTCACCTTTTATTTTTATTTTTTTAGTTTTTGTTATTTATGGTTTTTCTAATATTTTTTCTAAGGTTTTTTCATATTAAAATTTTTGTTTTCTATTTTTTCTTTCCTATTTTAGTTCTTTATATAAAAAGATGAAAAAAATAAAATATAATACGAAAATAAATATGAAAAAACTTAAAAAAAAAAAAAACTCTAATATACTCTATATATACACTAAAAAATAGAAAACAAAAGGTAAAAAGGTTTAAAAAAAATTGTTGAAAATAAAGTTAAAAAATGAAAATAAGTAAAATATATATAAAAAAAGAAAATAAAAAATGCACATATATTTATAAAAAAAAAACTGAAAATAAATAAAGTATACAAAAAACGAAAAATAAAGTTAAAAAACCATGTGGTGTAATTTTTTTCAAACCTCAGGGACTAAATTTGAACTTTTTAGGACTGATTTTGCAAAAAAATAAAACCAACTTAACCATGAAACTCGTTAATTGGGCTAGAGTGATAATTCTGCGAGAAAGTTGTTGCCACAACAATAATAAAAAAAATATCATGGCTTTTTCCAATTACGCGTTAAAATTTTAGGGTTTTTATAATATTAACCCATCACAAAACTTACGATTTCTAGCATTTCATCTCATCCTCATCATAAATGTTTAGTAGAAACAAATGCCATGATTTTTTGGCCTCTTTAAAAGTTTAATGAGTTTCTTAGTGTACCTTGCTCGACATTGTGATGTGAACACAGAAAATTGCGTTTTTGGTAGTCTGGAATCCTTATTTCTATCAACACGCTTGAATTTAGTTTCCATACCTTGAAGATACATAGATCAATATGTCAAAGCTTGGTCTGTGACATGACCCTCTCCTATTGAACCTTCTAGCCTAGATTTCTTTCTAACATAAGTTTTTAAGTTTATTCATTTAAAAGGATACATCCATCTCATGTGTACATACCCTCTAAAAATAACTTCTTTAAGTAAATGACAAACTAGATGAATCATCATGTCGAAACATGTTGGAGGGCATATCAATTCAAGATTGCATAATATCTTCATCGGTTTGGGTTAGGCATTTCTCATATCTTCACCAGTTCTTATTGGGAATTTATCATGTCGTTAAAATCCAATGATCATACCATTTAATTTGATTTTCTTATTAACTCCATAGTTTTGTTAATTATAATCATACCTTTGCAGTTAGGTGTTCTTTAATAGCAACGAACTTTTATTAGTTTATTTATTAAAGCATTCTATTTTCACTTGTTATTTGTTATTGGTTTTTTATATTAACATTGTACTATAAGAATTAAGTTATTAGATTATAATAATAACATTGTACTTTTTTTTCAATTATAAATATGAAAAAGAAATGAAAATCGAAGCTTTAATAAACAAACTGATAAAAGTACATTACTATTAATAACCTTTGTAGTTAGGTTTTCTTTAATAACAACATACTTTTATTAGATTGTTTACTACAAAATTCTATTGTCATTTCATTTTGATGTTTATAGTATTTATAGCATCTTATTTTTGTTTTTTTTTTCAATTATAGCATTTTACTTTAGATATTATTTTGTTTTTTTTTTTCTATTATAACTATTTACTTTTGTGTTTTTTTTTTTCAATTATAACATTTACTTTAAACAATCATATTACCTAATTAAGCTAAAGTTATAATGATTACAATTAAGTCATTAACAAAATTAATTACTTTCAAACCATATTATCATGAAAATATAATCATATTTAGCACTTACCTATTAAGCATTTTACAATACAAACCAATAGCAACTATTCATTAAACATTCACTAACAAAACAACTTAAGCACTTATCATGAAAATAGAAACCCATTAAGAACTTATCATTAAATTAAATACAAACATTTTAACTTATCAATTATGCACTTTATAGCTTCATCGTATGTAACATTCAAAAATTCAGGTATTTCATTTAACCCTTGAAGTATTTAATTTATGGCGTTTGAGGACCCTTCGTAGGTTGGGAGTACATGTGTGTACGCTTAACGTACACAAGTGGATGCATCGGGTGGCTAAGGGTCGTAAGCGGGGCGTACAAGCTCTGACACAGGGCATACGAGACCAAGGTCTAAAACCCTAATGATTGGACTTATGCCCTATTTAAGCTCATTTATGACCTTGGACCCCCTTCCTTACCCGCCGCCATTGCTTTCAGACGTCTCTAAAACCCTAAATCTTTTGTGAGTGATTCTTGAGGTTGAAGTACCTAAAATACCCCCTCCCCCCCTTTTGGTGTGCTAGCAAGGAGAATGAAGTGGTGAGCAAGCCTTGTACGTGGGAAAAGCTTTTGGATCCTGAATCTAGAGTATCTTGGGAGTTTGTGGAGGTAAAATGCCCATACCTTGCTATTGTTTTTGCTAGTTTGAGTTAGGGTTTGGTTTTAGGTCCTTTCTTGGTCCATGAATCCTCTTTTGTGAGTTTGAGAAACTCCAGAGGTTAGAAATGTTAGATCTAAGCTCATTGGGCATGCTAGATACATAAAAATGTTAGCTTGATGATTGTTAAGACTCCATTCACAAATTTGAGGTCTAAAAAGGGGTCTTAATGGGTTAAATGAGGTGTTAGGTTCCCATGTTGCATGCAAGGGCATAAAGTTGCCAACTTTATACTCTAGGACATCTTAATCAATTCATATTTGGCTTTGGACGTTGAGTTTCCACGTATTAAGCACTTAATGGCCGTTGTGCATAAGCCGCTTGTATGTTGGACATATTATCTTGTACGTTGTGCGTACCACTACAAAACCTTGTACGCTAAACGTATTGAGGTTGTACGTTGGGCGTACGCCTCTAGTGTGTGTTAGGCTTTCGGTGGGCTTTTGAGCAATTTGGGCCCAATTAGGCCTACAACTATTCAAAGTTATTAGGGATTTTGTTCTAGTTTAGACCATCAGTGGCATGGTTGGGTCTATTGGGCCTTGGATGTTAGGGTCATTTAGGAATGAAGGCTTTTAGGACATATCGGAGGAAAGTAGACTTAAGATTTTGGGCCTTTGGCTAAGTTGTGTCATAATCCTAATTAGGGTAAATTGTATATTTATTCAGTGTGAGATTTTTGGCTCGATAGCCGAGCAACTATTATTTCAGTAGACCGAGGCAAGTCTTTTCACTATAACTTTGGTTCTAAGGCACCAAGGCCGAGCCAATATTCATTTATATTGCATGTTAGTATGTTATATGTTGTGATTGGATTGAAATATACCCCAGGGCGGGGCCTATTGTGATCTGTTTTAGTTGAAATATACCATAGGGCGAGGCCCCATACTTATTTTGGGTTTGGATTGAACCCCAGGGCTGGGCCGATTTGTATGTATTGGATGTGTTATTTTGGGAAAACTCATTAAGCGTTTGCCTACAGTTGTATTGTAATTTCATGTGCGTCTGGTTCCAATGCATGCACTCTCCAGTATTTTCCGCATTCATTGATATGGATACCCTAATGATTTTGTATGATAGTTTTTATGTAATGGATTTCTAGTAGCAAATTTATGGTTGCAAACCGTATTGAAAAATGAAAAAAATTATCTGAACTTTTAGGATGTTACATCGTATATACACTCACACTAATAAACCTAAGCAATTAACACAATCATAAATACTTTATATTTTATACATCCAATTCCATTTCCAAACAATTATACAATTTATCTAAACACAAAATCAAACAAACTATACCCAATTTCAGTTTCATACAATTATACAAGACGTCATAGTGGGCATAAACATAAACAAAATCAGATATCCAACCAAAATAAAAAAAAACATAAACAAAAACAAAAAAACTGAGTTAGAGACCTTGAACCTTACCTCCGGTGTTGACACACTTCCAAGCCAATGATGTATGTTGTTAAATCATCGGAATGAACTGAGGGCCGATGGTGGTGAACAAACTATGAAGGCTGACCGGAAAAAACACCAAATCGAAGAAAAAACATGAGCAATCTAAAACAAAGAATAAAATAAGGACCAACAAACATACCTGCTCTTCGCCACCAAAGGGGAGTAGCCGGAGTGGTCATTTTTCGAAGAATCATCGTCGATCGATTAAAGAGTGATGAAAGGGTGTGGCGCTGCAAATAAGGTCGGTTGACCTGTTCTTTGTAGCGAGAATGGTGTATTCTTGTAATATTACTCCTCTAACTTATAAAAAAATATATTATAGTTTTCACATATCTTTATTGCATTTTGAGACCAAAACAAAAATATAAACCCTTTTAGTTATATCCATCCGTATACAAACGAAAATACATTGTCGTGGATTTCTCGGATATTGAAAACGTTCAAAGTGTTATTTTACCATACCTTCCAGCAACAAACACATCAAGTGGAAAACATTTTGAATTATGGATAATATTTGGACAATTTTACATCAAATCACATAGTTTTGGCAAATTCTCGAAGTACATACTTCTGTATCTTCCCCGTAGATGTCTTCGGAAGCTCATCCTTTAAAACCACCAACTTTGGCACCATGTAACCAGGCATCTTCGCTTTACAAAACTCAATTATCTCCATCGGTGTAGGCAGCGGTTTCCCCTCATCATCATCCTTCAGACTCACGAACGCACACGGCGTTTCCCCCCAGAACTCATCAGGCCGTCCAACCACAGCCGCCTCATTCACCGCCGGATGCATGTACAACACCGACTCCACCTCCAAGCTGCTAATATTTTCTCCACCACTTATGATTATGTCTTTCGATCTGTCTTTGATTTCCAAATACCCATCTGGGTGCATAACGCCAATGTCACCGGTGTAAAACCATCGATCTCTGATACATTTCGCAGTTGACTCAGGATCCTTCAAGTAACCCAGCATAACGCACGCACCTCTCATCACTATCTCACCCTGAGTCAACCCGTCCCGAGGTACACTCACTCCTGAAACAGGATCCAAAATATCCACCGCTGTCATCCCCATCGTTCTCACTCCCTGCCTTGCTTTAAATCGAGCTCTCTCAGTCGCCGGTAGTTGGTTCCATTGTTTCTTCCATGAACAAGCTACCACAGGCCCACCCATTTCTGTCAATCCATATACATGGGTGACATCGAATCCCAGAGACTCCATTCTTAACAGCACCTTCCCAGGAGGCGGTGCTCCGCCGGTCATTATATGGACAGTGTGGTCGAGTGGTTCGCCGTTGGATAACATGTTAAGCACAACCGGGGCACCACACATGTGGGTTACATTGTGGTCACGTATTGCAGTGTATACGATGGATGCGTCAAATCTGCGGAGACACACATTGGTAGCACCAACGACTGCCATACCCCAGACGTACGTCCACCCGTTTGAGTGGAACATTGGAAGCGTCCATAAGTAAACTGGTTGTTTTGGTACCCCCCACTCAATTAGAGAGTCAACAGCTACAATGAATACGCCACGGTGGCTATGGACGACGCCTTTGGGTGACGAAGTTGTTCCTGATGTGTAAGTCAACGTCATTGGATCCCAATCACTTTCCGGCCGAATCCATTCGAATCCAGGATCACCGGTTTCAACCATACCTTCATAAGTATTGATAAAACCATCCGAAAGAGAACCATCCTCGGTGATTAGAACCAGTGGAGGGTGAGCACAGCCATCCCGCAGTAGAGAAACCGCTTCTTGAATAAGACGGGTTAACTGGTGGTCTACGAAGACGAGCTTGGACTCGCTGTGATGGAGGATTATTGAGACAGTTCGGCCATCTAAACGGGTGTTAATGGTGTTGATTATGGCGCCTGTCATGGTGATTGCAAAATGAAGCTCATAAGTGGCAGGGATATTTGGTGCAAGCACCGACACTACATCGCCTTTCCTGATCCCTAGAGTGGAGATGGATGAAGCTACGCGTAGACATCGACGAAATGTATCAGACCATGTGTAGGTGAGATGGTTGTAGACGAGCGAGGGAGAGTCACCAAATACGGTGGCTGCCCTCTCAAGAAATCCAAGAGGAGTAAGAGGGCTTGAGTTTGCACCATTAGGATTCCTTAATGCCTCCATTTTTATGAAACTTGGATAGATGAATGAAATTGAAACTAGCAAACCCCTCATCCTTTATAACATAAAATGATAAACGTCACGCCCTTCATATCATGTAGTTTCATGTAAAATAATTTATTTATTTTATAAAATAAAAAATTAGGTACACTTAAAAAGTTGGTTATATTTCTATATATTACTCATTATTATCAATTAAAGTAATTTAATATCATTACTACGATTTCTGAAAATATTAGAGACAATATTTCTCATCTATGGTTGCAATCAGCGTACCGACGCGACAGGACATGCCTAATTGCAAATAATTATATGGTGAATAGTTATAATCATACATGTTTATACATATACTAGGTTACAACCCGTGAAAATCACAGGAAAGTTTTTTATAGAACATTTGTATTATTAATAAGATTTAAGTTTTTTTTTTAAAACTTTTGTATTGATTATTTAAAAACAAAGCTTAACTTGATAAATCAAAACAAACATATTATGTTTTATATTTTTAAATCGATTAAAATAATTCCTAAGATTTTAATAAATCGTTAAAAAAATTATTGGTAGATGTTAAATGTAATAATCTGACAATATCTAAAGGTTTAAGTTTTCTTTTTTCAATATCTAAAGGTTTAAGTTTTCTTTTTTCAATCTACAATAAACCAAATACATTTTGTTCTTTAAAAAATCACCTAATAAATATTTGACATAGGCATTAAAAAGGAGTAAATTACATGAATGGTCCCTATGGTTTGGTGTAATTTACGTGTTTGATCTCTAACTAATTTTTTTAACTTAGAAAGTCCCTACTATTTGTTTTTGTTACATATTTGGTCCCTATTATTTGTTTTTGTTACGTGTTTGGTCCCTATCTTACCTAAAAATACTATTATTTAAATAAGAAAAAATAGTGAGATAGGTAAGGTAAGGTGAGGGGAATGGAGTTTGGGGTGTGTTTATTTAAATAAATTAAAAAATCAATGGCAAAATAGTCTTTTTAGGTAAGACAGGGACCAAACGTGTAACAAAAATAAACTATAAGGACCTTCCGAGTTAAAAAAATAAGTTAGAGACCAAGCGTGTCATCAAGTTTTTCAAATTAACAGTGAAAATCTGCTTATCAAATCAAAATAACATAAATTTAAAACATTTAAATAACATGCATAATAAAGAATATAATCATTAATCATAAATTTTCACATATTTGTTTGTTTATAACATTAGACATTATGGTACTAAGTCCATAATCTTTGTATACAATTAATATTGTAATGACTAATTGTTAATCAATAAACACCTTTAAAAATAAAAACTTGTATAAAGTTTTAAATGGTATTGTAAATTAATGTTAACAATGAATCACATAAATTTTGTAAATTAAAATTTAAAAATAATAACTTTTTGTGTTAAAATTTTGTCATAAACATATTTAGACAAAATTACAAAAATGGTCCCTGTGGTTTACTAAAAGTCACAAACTCAGCCCCTATAATTTTTTTTTGATGCAAATGGTCCATGTGGTTTGTAAAACTTGCAAGGATAGCCCTTTTTACTAACTCCGTTAAAATTCATCCGTTAGTGCATCCAATGTGGGGGTATTTTAGTCTTTTCAAGTATAAGAGGGATTTAATTCGTTACATTTAGCAAACCAAATGGACTATTGGTGGGCCAATACAAAAACTTATTTAGAAAACCTAATGGGCCAATACAAAAACTTATTAGACCGATTTTGCATTCCAATACAATGTAATAGCATATTATATAAAAATGTATTCTTTAAATACATATAAAAGCATATTTACATAAAAATAAGTTAATTGTATAAAATTATTATTTTTATTAATTTATTCAACTTCTGGTTTGGAAAGAACTTCTTTGACCAAATTAAAAGAAGACAATACATATTAAAAAAAGTTTTTTATGTATTTTTTAAATCGAAAAACGGTTTTTAGAAAACCAATTAGGCCAATGCAAAAACTTATTTGACTGATTTTGTATTCTAGTACAACGTAATAACATATTATATAAAAACGTATATTTTTAATTACATAAAAAAACATATTTACATAAAATAAATACATAAAAAAATATAAAAAACTTACTTCACATAAAATAAATATATACAAAATACTTTTTTTTATGTTTTTTAGGATAACGTTTTTGTATAATATGTTATTACGTTTTTTTTTATGTATTTAAAAGTATACGAAAACTTAATTTTTTAAATACGTAAAACAAATACGTAAAAAAACAAATAATTGTTCGTATTTTTTTTACAATATGCTAAAAATATATTTTGTTTTATTAACTTTTTTTTTGTAAAAATATGTTTTTTTTAATATTTTATTATTAATTTATTTACGATTTATAGATAATATTAGTTAGTTTTCGAAAATATAAATCAAGTGTGGCTCTAGCCTAGTTGGTTAAAGCTTTGGTTGATTAAGGGAGAAAGGTAGGAGGTCCAAAGTTGGAATCTAGTACCCTTTATTTTCTATCATTTGTATTATTTTAAGACAAATTACAAAAATGGTCCCTATGGTTTATTAAATGTCACGAATTCAGTCCCTTTATACTTGAAAAGACGAAAATACCCTTACAGATTCAGTCCCTAACGACTGAATACTAACGGCGTTAGTAAAAAGGGTCATCTTTGCAAGTTTTGCAAACCACAAGGACCATTTACATTAAAAAAAAAATTAACAGGGACTGACTTTGTGATTTTTGGCAAACCACAGGGACCATTTTTGTAATCACATATTTATGATTCAAATAATTTTTTTAAAATGAAAGAAAACAAAAAATAATTAGATAGGTTTGAAAGGTTATTGGGATAAAAAGAAAAATGAAACGGACTAAGATGCGTATTATTAAAAGGTGTAGGCATTAAATTAAGTATTATTAAAAGTGTAGGCACTAAATTAAAAGTTTATGGTAGAGACTAATTAAAAGCTTAAGTTTGGCGTGAACATAATTTCTTATCAACATACCATACATTTTTTTTTAATAGAGAAAAGAAAAGGACTTCCAAACACACACAACACCCACGAAGATGGAATCACACAGTGATTTATGTATATTTACTCAACAGAGTCAAAATCGAATATCGATTTACTCGCATTTAATTCCCTAAATGTTGGAATTATTTTTGAATTCAAATAAATGATTGAATAAACTTCCGTATATAGAGAGATTTATACCAAAAATATGTAGGCGTATTTACAATTAGAATAGATAGTATTTTTGTTACAAGTCTATCTAAAATTAAATCGATTTATTAAGGTAAATGAAGGAAGGGCAAAAAAGTAAATTCAGTTTGATGAAAAACAACATGTTATAGTGACACCTAAGCAAAAGAGTCTTTTATTAACATAGGATGTGAAAATTCTGAATAATTATATAGATTTTCATCATCATTATGTTAAAAGTAAACAAATAGATTTATACATTCTTGTTCATGCTATCATTTCTTGTTCCCAGAAGCATCAATAGATAAACACTCAGTTTTGGTAGCATCATACTATTCTATTTCATGCAATTCATCGTACTTTCAAACTATAGCAATTTGTTAACAGAATAAACAAATCAATGAGAGTAAATAGCTATAATTGTAAAAAAAAAGTACTTTGAAACTACATTGCTATAATTGACTGGATCTTACTTGCATTTAAAACACATAGAGAAAAATAACACAAATAGAGTAATAGAGAGGATCCTTATGCATAACCATTAAAGTACAATGCTAAAATGTAAGAGAAGATCACTAAAAATGAAAAAGAAAGTAACTATTTTATAGTTTTCCACCACAAAGATCAGGGGCAGACCTAGGGGTGGTCCACGGTGGCACCGACAACCCCTAAATTTTTCGGCCGCAGTGGAAAATTTTTCAAAATTTTTCGAAAATTTTATTTTTTCTACTATCGTGCATCCCCTAACTCTCCCGTGCAACTCCTACTGTAAAATCATGCGTCCGTCCCTGACAAAGATGCAAAGCAAACATAATATTCTTTGATATGGCATTTCGCCGAGCATATGGTGTGCAAGTCAGAATAATCTAGTTTGCAAATTGCCCACTGTGCATTTTTGACCTATTAAAATGTAAAGATAATAATCAAGTATATAGATGATCGCAACAACGAAAGAATTAACACTAACGCGATTGATGCGAAAGCATTTTGATTAGAGGCAGGTGGATGGGATGGGAGAATATTGAATTACTGATAGATTTGAGAAACAGAACTTACCCCAAATCGTTGCTCCCAATATCAAAGTGTACAATCATATCGATCAATGGGGATGGAAGCCAAAGGATGTAACAGGAACAACAACAATCAAACCATATATGACTACAAAATCAGATGCATGTGTGCAAAGGCATTAGAGGTTTTTATGAACTATATCTCAGATGGAGAAATTGAGAGTAAGAAGAGGCTAGAACCTGTAACATTGATGGAGATGGCGATCGGTGTGTATATTATCCCATAGTCATTATCAAGTTACTCAATTCTTCATCATTCATCATTGCTAGTTGTATGCGTCTTGGAACAATCCTTGTTTCCTGCTTGTCTAGTCAACTCCAATACCAGACAAAAATTCATCAAAATCGACATCAAAAGAAAACTAAAAAACCTTTTCATAAGTTTTCTATTACTTGGACTCCAAAATTTTGTTCGATCATCACATCAAGCTCCAATAACCTAAATTTTGAGTTACTGATCGTTAACGTAAACTAAGCCTTGAATTTGGTTTGATTGGAATTTAATTTTGATTTTATGGAGAGATAAATGAATTTCCTGATTTATCGGGATACCGAAGGAAGAAGAAATGAAGGCTAAAAGAGTTGTTATAGAAAGATGTTTACCGATTATAAGGCTAAGGGTAAAATAGTCAATTAATTTGGAGTGGAGAAGGCATTGAACATATTACACGTGTCATTAAGAGGATTCTTTTATTAGGATTAAGATGTTTAATTATAAATGATTATACATATATATCTGTTCACAAAGGGATTAATCATATATGATTATGGTGGTTGATGACCAAAGAGTTAGTGGTGGTAGAGATGGTAGTGATAGAGGTGACAGATGTGTCAACGATAGGGTTGGTTGGTAGCAGAGATGGTGATGGTGTCGGTGACAGTTATGGTGGCATTGAAGGAATGTGTTTGATTATTGATTTTTTTTTTAAATAAATATAAATATAAATATTTTTGTACCTTTTTGTTTGGTTTTATAACTACTTATTTTCACATAATATTATTAATATAAAATAAATAGAGATATGTATTTGATTATTGACTTTTTTTAAGAAACTTACACTTTGAATATGATATTAAGATAGATTGAAAAAGTTGTCTCCTAATCTAATAAATAAAATCAATTTTGTCACCTGGCATTTTTTAAGCCCTCTCCTAATCGATTTTTCCGCTCAAAATACCAAAGTGAATTTCCCCAAACGCCCTCCTGCTTTAGCTTTAATGGTTACGCATTGACGTTTGAATTTATCGGCAATTAGTTTCGAATTATAGCAAGAAATAATGAATCCCATAGCAAGAAATCAGGAATCATAATCATATACATATTTAATCTCTAATTCTTGAAGGTAGATTCTCTCTTAAACCCTAATCCTCTTCCCTCTCTATCAATGGTTCGTTTCTAGAAACGGTGTTTGAAACGAAGCATTAAGTGAAATCAAAAGAAATCGGAGAAGGTATCACAGAGCGTTAAGTGAAATCAACAATTCTTTTTTCATCGCAGAGAAATGAAGCATCGACATGAAAGACACGACGTTCAAATCCATCAATTAGGTGAACTTAAATTTGGTATTGCAACAAAGAAGAATAAGAAAACTCATCGTCCCTAAATAGAAGATGGAGTTATCGACAAAGTTGTGACTGAAATATTGTGGTGCTATGGGCTTGAAACGGAGGTACGCTTAATTTTTCGAAACCTTTTTTGCTTCTCCTTAGCGTTCGTCCCTCACTCTCTCCTAAGAAACTCTATACGAAATCAATCTTCACCATCACACCGGACTACCATTGTTGCAGCCGTAAAATCACCACCATCACAGTCGTTGTTTAACTATCGTCGTTACTCTTCCTCTTCGAGGTCTCTCTTTCTCTTTAATTTGTGATCGTAGACACACTCAAACCTTCTGATTTTGTATTTTTTTCCCTTTTCCACTTTTAATCTACAGAAGTAAGCAAGAAACCCATGATTAGTTTTTTTTTTCTAAACTTTTCTTCATTAATGAAGGAATATCATGTTCGGGTTTTTATGTTTTTTTTTTCTAATTTGACGGTGTACTTTTCATATTTTGTGATATTATACATCAAATGATCCTTATATTTATATAAGGTGGTCGAAATTCTGATTTTTTAACATAAAAGAAATGGAAATGATCAATCTTGAGAACCTCATGTCTATCAAGAAAGAATCCAAGAACCGAAGCAAAGGAATGATTATGGGACAATTGAAGTAAGAGATATTTTTAGCTTTGATGTAGCTACAATATGTATGGTTATACTTGGGTGAAAGTGATGCAAAATGATCAATCATGAGAACCTCGTGCCTATCAAGAAAGAGTCCAAGAACCGAAGCTTGAAAGGATGATTATGGGACAATTGAAGTAAGAGATATTTTTAACTTTGATGTAGCTACAATATGTATGGTTATACTTGGGTGATTGGGTGAAAGTGATGCCCGTAAATTAAGGCCTTTCAACTATTTGAATAATGGTTTTTAATATATGATTGGTACTTTATTTATGTGTTTTGTATAATATTTGCTTACAAAGAGAAGTTATCAATTGGTTAAGCTAAAGTACATGATATAAATGTGTTTATGGTTGCTTTATATATATATATATATATATATATATATATATATATATATATATATATAGAGAGAGAGAGAGAGAGAGAGAGAGAAAGAGAGAGAGAGAGAGAGAGAGCTTAGGGAATATGTGGCTGTCATGTACCTAATGTTAGATATAAAACCATCAAAAACTACATAGTTTTAACAAAATGCAATCAAATCTCTCTACCATCTTTCTTGCATCCTCTATTAGAGCTTATTCTAAACTTTGTATATATTATTATGGAATTTTATAAGTTTAATTGTACACCACAAACCATGTATAAGAATATTTTACCAACTACTTATAGGTCTAGAGTAGAAATTTAATTTAAAAAACTACATTGAAAGTTTGAAATTGTTCATTAAAAAACCTACTAAACCTCTTTCCATAAGCTATGATAGAAAAACCATACAAGTATACATAAGATAGGTATTGAATGAAGTTATGAAACCTACTAGAGGTCTAATAAAAACACATTTGAAATAGATAGATATTAGGGATGAATCACGAAATCAAATATAATACGAGTTTAAAGGCAATTGGAAGAAGATAACAATGAAAGAAAAATGTGTTGTTTAATTAAAATGAAGTCAATTTTGATGGTTCTATACCTAACATTAAATACATAACAGTCACGTATTCACTTTTCTAATATATATATATATATATATATATATATTAAAAGTTTGTTGATTGTTTATTATGAATTATTATCGTAACAAGCATCCAAAACTTTATCATAAGGGGGAAGCAAATTTTACAGTGGTGCACCAATGTAAATAGTCAGTTTTTAGTTTTTTTTTTTAAGAAAAGTTTTCTTTTAATCTCTAACATCAACAAAACTTTTGTAATTGTGTATTTTAATTATAAATCATAGATAAGAGTTGAGTTTTTTTTATTTTTTTTTTTATTTTATTTTTTATTTTTTTTAAATAAATATGATGAAAAATAAAATTTATTTTATCGGTGGTTCCCACGGATCTTAGACCTAGTTTTACCCATGTTTTGAAAATCGGACCGGACCGGCCGGTTCGACCGGTTCAACCGGGAACCGGTCCCGGATCCGGTTCATAAAGGTCAAAAAAATGATATTTGTTTGAACCGGTGAAAACCGGAAATTTTAAAAAATATTTATTTTTCTCATTTATTTTTCTCATTTTTTGTATTTTTTATATAATTAAATATAATTATGACATCATCGAGTTTTTTCGGTTTTTGAGACCGGTCCGATCGGTTGGACCACTTGAACCATCGAACCAGTAAGACGACCGGTTCGGTCTCCGGTCTAGTTTTCAAAACCTTGAGTTTTACAATATCAACATCTACAAGCGATTGATCATTATTGTAGATGTTCATGGTATATGGTAAAGTGAATTTATAAACCGTTATCTACATAGAAATAAAGAAGGGCCAACATAAAACACAAATAAGAGGAGAAGAGTGTACACGTCGCTTTTATCAACTAAAGCAATTGGGTGGGAAACCAAGTGATGTGCGACATATCGCAATTGTATGTTACGTTTAAAAAAGTTTGTATTTGAAGCCAACTTAACTTTTGAAGTTAACGTGCAGAAAAATAGTGTTAAGTTATTAATACTCTCCCATCAACTCCATTTTTTTTAAACAGTTTCAAATATATTAAACTATGTGAAATTTCTGTTGCTCACAAAAAACATAATTATATGGTTAAAATATGTTAGAATTTATTATCTAATTTTTTTTTTGTTATTTTCATATCTTTATCAATAAATTTTATTAACACATTTGTATCAATAAAAATGAGCAAACAACATTGATATATTTTTTGTAATTTGTTCGACCGTAAATGACGATCAATATGTTATACTAACATTACGATGAAGATTTGATGTCTTTTTTAAAGAACATATATAAAAAAGTTACTTTATAAAGAAACTGATATCGTAAGACCCAAAATTATTCTTTGTTTATGTCAAATTTTAATGAAAGTTTATATTTGAAGTTTGATAAAAATGAAACAATCTCAACGATATTCTGACATATCAAACTTTGGATTTCAAAATCTATAACATAAAACTAATATAAAATTGAATTAAATTCATTTATCTTTGCATATGTCATTTCAAATTTGAAAACGACGAAACTGTTAAAATTAAAATGTTAAGATATATATATATATATATATATATATATATATATATATATATATATATATATATATATATATATATATATATATATATATATATGCACACACACACAAACAGACACACTAGCTTTTAAGAATACCGAAATGAACATAAAGAAAACTATTAATAAATGATTTAGCTTATAAAAATTAACATCTTCAAAAACCCGCACCTACCCCTTTTCTTATTTGATATAAATACATACAACATAAATATACATTTGTGTGTTCTCAAATCATATTTCTCTCCATGGTATTGATTAAACCATATCAATATTATCATCTACCTATATTAATTACAGATATCTAATAACCAATCATGTTTCATGATTACCAATTAAATATAATACTTAAAAAACTCTTGAGTTATATTATCATTCGAGTAGCCTAAATTGAAGAGTTTGAGAATTTCAAATGAATATATTTCAGGATAGATGTTGTACCATGAACCACATTCATT
Organism: Lactuca serriola; assembly: GCF_051521515.1. Taxonomy (NCBI): domain Eukaryota; kingdom Viridiplantae; phylum Streptophyta; class Magnoliopsida; order Asterales; family Asteraceae; genus Lactuca; species Lactuca serriola. Next base: position 111,573,432 of record NC_136409.1, on the reverse strand, counting down.
TGAATAACTTTCTATATAAGAGACTAGACGTAATCCTCATGTTCCTGAGATTTATAATTATACAGTTAAAATAGTCATTATAATAGTTTTAATTTTTGTAGATATGTTCAAATTTATTTTTTTAACCACATTTTGTGGTTACTATATATAATCATAATTTATCAAGGAATATATATATATATATATATATATATATATATATATATATATATATATATATATTGTAACAATTTGTTATTCCAAGTTCATGTAAGTCAAACTAGTTCAAATAAAATGCAATAAAGCTTACACTAGTTCAAATAAAGGTTGTACTTATTCATATGAAATCATAATACTTAGTAAATTATAAAAACACAGCGTATATAAGTAGTTTTCGGTTTTGGGAATCTAATCCCAAAACCAAACTGAAAAACACATGCTTTTGGGGAAACCAAAACAGAAAACCCCTTCTTTTTTACTTTAAGGCCGAGAACACTTTTCGATTTGACTTAAGATCGAAAACTCTACCAAGGCTAATCAAAAGGACCGAAAACACTTGGTTTAAGGCCCATTAAGGCCGAAAATTATCCCTATATATAAGTGTATAGCCGCAAACTCAATTCATTTCTTAATTTCCAAGCCGAAAACACCCTCAATTTGCTCTTGAAACTCATACAGAACATTCATATCTTCAAGAGATTTTTACCTAGATCATCATAATTTCACCAAGAACACCAAGAACAATCTTCAAATCTTCAAGTTTTCCTCAAGAACACCAATAAAATCATCAAGTATTCATATTCCACCGAAAACACCCAAGAACACCGAAAACACCAAGAAACCCCTTCAAATAATTCCCAAGACTTTTTGTAAGTATTTCTTAAATAATTAAGTGTTGTCTAGCACTTTATATTATTATTTAATTTATTATTTAAATTAATATTTTGTTAATTTAAATACGATATCGTGTATAATTATTATTAGAACACGACTACTCACACGGGTTCTAACCCGAGGATCATCGCTACCACTTCGTATCCAAGAAGAACGCACATTTAAGGTGACTTCATACCCCTATGTTTTCACTATTTCTTGTGTTAACATACAAACGTTTTCAAACCGTTTCAAGCTATTTTTACACTGTTACAAGTTCATCTAAATTATTTCAACTGTTGTTTTTTACTAAATTATATATATATATATATATATATATATATATATATATATATATATATATATATGAATGTAAAACTTATTTAAATAAAACTTTAAGCTCTTTGTAATATGCCGAGCAAAGCGGTATTTTCATAATTATTTCAGTACACACGGAAAGTAGACTATAATAGGTATAGTTTATAAACCATACATACTACTCTACTAGTTCAAGAAACTATACAAGAACATTCATAATAAATTATAATAGGTATAATTTATGGAACACATACACTATTTTACTAATGTTTCAAAGGTACAATACATAAATAATTATTTAAGTATAATTATTTTACATTACGAGTAAACTACAAAAAGGGCTTACATACATTACAAGAACAAGAGAACATTTACACACTACACGTAAACAAATTAATACATGATTGTGAGTCACTACTTCATTGTACCTATTAGGCTATGCGTTAAAGTCCTGATTATAACCAGAATCTCTTGGAGGGAGAGCCTGAATTTGTGTATAGATCTAAACGAGACTAACAATCCCACACCTAAACTATTAGCTACAGTTAGGCCAGTAGGCATGGGGTGACAAATGTCATAACATTCTAATGCCTGATGAACATCGCGCAGGCCACTAGTCACTTTAGCATGGTTATAACATCACTCACAATAAGTATTAATTTAACAGTTTGATTTACGGGATAAACATAACTTCAAGGGTTTTATTCTAATAATAGAACTACATTACAATAGACTACTATACAGTACACCTGGTGGATCCCAGACACATACATACACATGGTTTTCATACAAATATAATACAATTTTCCCAATACAGTACATTATTTTCTTAATACAGTACAACCTACAATTTTGGGAAACTTTCATGTATATGGTTATATTTAATAATAAGACTACAATATGCTATTTCAGAGTACAGTAACAAACATACATTAAGTCCTAAGACTACGTTTCATTTATATTAGAAAATACTGGATTTTCTGGAGGACCACACTAACATTTACAAAGAACAAAGGCAGATCACTGAAATAAAAATGATTATGAACTCACCAACTTAAATGCTGATACACTTTCAAAATCACTTGTATTCTCAGGGAACCAGGAGATAGGGACACCACATGTTTTTGAGAAGATGGAACATTCATGGTGTCACGTCTATAGTTTTTGATATACATTTAGGTGTTATACAAATAATGTTATGAACACAATGTGAACACTATATTATAAATGCAATGGTTGTTGCTACTTTGATTGCTATTATGCAATTGTTGTGATACTGTACATGACGTCGTCCGCCCTCGAACGTTTCCGTCGTTCCGGTTTGGGGGTGTGACAGATTGGTATCAGAGCATTGTTATAGTGAGCTAAGTATATCAAACCATGTAAGATATAGAACTATAAATACAATGGGGCTGAAGCGCTCTGACTAAAAGTATACTTTTAAAATATATGTATTTTATAAGAAGTATACGAACATGCATACATACTAGAAACATTATCACATTAAGAACTACATAAAAGTATTTGGATGTGTTGGACACTACACTTAAACCTGGATAGTTATGTAATCAAATTTGGGATAAATATAGCCTGATCAACTATATTTATTTGAGATACGACCGACATGCGTTTGGGAGTTACCATAGTGTTGCAACAAGTCTAGAACTTACCAAATCTATATACCAGAAGAAATCTAGAACCAAACATAAAGTTAAAATACTATAGGAGTATTTTACGGCACTATAACACTAGAACAACAATATCTTAGCCTCGATAGTTATATAAACTAATAGTCGAGAAGGACCTTCTTACCGGAAATCAATCTTGTGAAAACAAAGAATGCTTTCTGTTAGATCTATAATTGCTAAGTGTATAAGTAAGAGTTATATATAATTAAGATTTTATAGACTTAGAATTTGTGATTTAGCTTTACTTCTTGTTCCTTGTTTGGTTGTGGACTTAGAGTAGGATCACTTATTTGAAGGTCTATTTAGTTTTAGTTGTATATAATATGTATACACTATGTGAGTATATGGGGATTAGGCACGAGACACACTATACAAATTCACTAGAAGTGTTGCTATAAATTTCATAAATTGAAATTGCAATTGTTTACTTATATTAGTAGACTTCTATTGTAAATTGCTAAATAGAACACTATAACGGTCAGGATAGCATATATCTTGCTCAATAACACCTGACTCATGACCACTATAGAGGACTTATCATCACTTCCTATTTAATCATTATAGAGAAAGATGCCTCCATATAAGTCCAACAGCAACAAAAACAACAATCCAACAAATCCACCACCGCCACCACCTCCACAGTATGACCCTGTTGTGTTCCAAGCAGTAGTTACAGCCGCCATGACGCAAATTAACGCAGGTGGCGCTATTGGGGAGGGTAGTGGTGCCAACCCTTCTAACCATAGAGATAGTCATGGACACCCAAGGGAGTGTTCCTATAAAGACTTCATGAATGCCAAACCCAAATCCTTTGATGGCACTAGAGGTGTCATTTCCCTAACACGCCGGTACGAGAAGACCGAATCGCTATTTGAAATCTGTGCGTGCCTTAAAGCTAGCAAAGTGAAATTTGCAGCATGCACTTTCATAGACAGAGCCCTATCTTGGTGGAACGACCATGTCAAGTCATTAACTCTCCCAATACTCAATTCCATGAGCTCGAAAGACTTAAAGGATCTAATGTTAGCAGAATACTACTCGAGGGGCGAGGTGCAAAAGCTGGAGCAAGAGCTCTGGGGTCTGATGATGAAGGACTCCGATATTGCTGCTTACACTGCCAGATTCAGTGACTTGACTATTCTGTGTCCTGGGATGGACACCCCGGAAAGTAAGAAAGTGGAAAGGTATATATGGGGACCATCTCCTCAGATCCAAGGGAATGTAATAGTTGCAAATCCACTTATTTTTTAAAATGCCAAGCGTCTGGCACAGACACTCATGGATCATGGAGTTCTCTAAGGCTTCATGATCGCCATCCCTGAGCAACCCAAAGAAAGTGGTAACAAGACGAAATTTTGGAACAAAATAAAGGGACAATCGTTGCAGGAGTCCTCAAAGAAGAAACAAATTGTGGAAGTTCACATTGCTACTATTCCTGTTGTTGTTCCTGCTGCTCCGCCGCCTCCCAATCGATATGTAGGGAATCCACCAAAGTGAAACAAATGCAATTTCCATCACCACGTACCCTGCTAGGAAATGCATTGCAATAACTGCAACAAGAAGGGGCACACTGGCCGATTCTATAAGGCACCGACACAGCCAATCACCCAGGTCCCCGGTGTTGGTGTAAGCCAAGCTTGTTACGGGTGTGGAGTGCAACGCCCGAGTATCAGGACTAAGCAATTTTAACAATGTAATAGTCTAGGTCAACTATTGTAACTCTTTTTGAAGTAATAAAGATGAAATATTTGAGTATTATGTGAATTATGTGTATTTATGTGCTTATTATTTAATTACAAATGTATAATTAATAAAGAATAAAAATAAGCGTCAAAATTAAAGTGTGAGATAAGCCCGATATCTCTACATAAAGTTGTAGTAGTCAAAACAAGGATTCTGGGGATATAAAGAACACTGAAATCCGAGTTATAACGATGAAGTTATGACTCGTTGAAATTTCGCGACAGAACAGGCACGATACCGGGAAGCGTAAATAGTGAATTTACGATAGAGCTAGATTTAGCCTTAGCTCTCTAAACAAAAGTCATAGAATATGTTAAACTAAGAACATAGATAAAAAGAACGCCCAAATCTGACTTCGTATGAAGAACTTATGATTTTTTGAAGTTTCGGATTAACAATGTACAGCCCGAAATTCGAATATTAGAACAAGCGGTTTTTAGCCGACACGACCTGAACGAGAATCGAAGATCTCGTTAAGAGTAGCATAACGAGAAAAATATGGGCAAAAACGGACGTCAGATGAAGAAGTTATGAGGATTTAACGGACAACCCTGTCCCGGCCTGTTAATAATATAAAATTTAAAATCGAGTCAAAATTAGCCGACGAAGTCTAAACGAAAGTTGTATAGTACGTTCCCACCTTCGTGTGGATATAAAGAACGTCGAAAACGGAGCTCGTATGTGAAAGTTATGATTTTTAGAAGTCGAGAATGCAATTTGGGAAATCTGTTGCTTAATCGATGATGTGGCTCAAACCTGACCGTCGTTTGCTGATCGCGGCTCGCTTCGGATGAAGGACACGTCGCCTCGCATTACGCCTAGCGTCCAAAGTCTGTACGCCCTGCGTACCCTCGCTCTGATCTGCTCCGAGTGCGAGGCAGCTGGAACACGCCTGGCAATCTTATCTGATGACTATGCCCCGCGTAGGTCCGAGGTACGCCCAACGTACCGAGGCCTCGCAGGCTATAAAAAGGCAGCGAGGGCAGCCATTTTTCTTGCACCTTTCCACCTTCTTTCTCTCACTAGTTTCTCTCTCTAGCTCCTCTAAACCCCCCTAAGTCCTAGATAAAACCCCTAGCTCCCGAGGCTCCCGGAGTCCCGAGAAAAAGAGCCTTTCGGTTTTGAAACGCTGCTCCAAATAAAGTTCCGGTTTTCGTTAAAATCCGTTGTAAGTGAGCTACACTTACACAATTTTTAATATAGCTTTCAAATAATTATAGGAATGTTATTAGGTCCTTGAAATAATTATTTGGGCTATTATTAAGAGTTATATTGAGTGTTATTTAACACTTATATGATAATAATAATAGTCACACTATTAATTTGTCGCGGTTATCGTTAGACTAAACCCTAGTAGTATTGGTACTAGGTTTTATCGAAGGAAAATCGTTTTGAGAGTATCGAAGCATTGTCCGAGTGCTGAGCCACCACCTTTCAGGTGAGTGCATAGTTACTTTCAGCTTACACATAGATATGAAGTATTTTATATAAATTACGTGCTATGTGTGCATATTATCTGAATACTTGCTATCTATGCTGGATGAACATTATTATACATGTTTTTAATGATTTAAACTGTATATGTATTTTATATCTACAAAAATGTTGGGGTAAAACATGGGTAGATGTAATAGGTGATGTGTGATAAAATGATGAGAGACCTCGATGTTGATGTTGTTGATTTTGTCATCTAGCGGAGTATGGATGACGACCACAGACTCTTCTAGACAGTCCAATGGAACACTAGCAAGCTCGCAACCTGTAGGTGTTTGTGAACGATGTGTTCACCGGTGTACTCCATCCTGATGATGATCCTTAGGCTAGGTCCCTTATGATAGGTGTTTAGGGACGTAAAGTGAGGATAACGGGAACGGGTAATCGGGTTATTGTTGATTGATGAAATTAATAAACTTATTTATTGTGGGTTGAAAACCCTATGTGCTCACCAGGCTCCCAGCCTGACCCACTCAGTTTCTTGTATTACAGGTAGTGACGCATGAGCATAGATGTGATGTTTTGGGATGAGGGATTACGGATATAGGCCTGTAGATACGAAATAATGTAGTAAGGCTTATATTATACTGCTTATGCTTTTGATCTGCATCAAACATGACATCCAAGTCTTTTAATGAAATACATTTCCTCGGAAATGCTTTTGATAAATCTTTATCATATTTTGTTTTGGGACAAATTCCGCAACACTTTTATTTAAAATGTTACTTTGATTTTCAAGCAAAGCATTAACAAAATCGGTCTTTTCTGGCTGTGAAAATGGGGATGTCACAGTTGGTATCAGAGCATTAGTTTAAGCGAACTAGGAATTTGTAGGATTTCTAGACTTAAACTTAGAATGCTAAGAGATGATTGTGAGGTGTGAGCACTAGCTTATTTTAGGAATTATGCCTAAAATGCTTTTATGTGCTAAATGCTTTGTGCCTAACATGCTATTACTTGTTTGGATCTATGGTCTGTTGCCGACCGGATCTGGAAACCTTATGTGTTTAGGATTCTAAACGTACGACTACGATATTAGAAGTAGCATGTAAACGTTTCAGAGTGATAAGGACGATTTAAACGTCTATCCTAAATAAAGATCTAAATTCACCTTATTCGGTGTATAGGTCAAGATGGCAAGGACCCGTAGCGGAAACGTAAACGCAAATGGAGATAGGAACCAACCCCAGTGGTTCAGCAAATACCTGTTGTAGAAGAAGTGAGCCAGTCACCATGGCTGGAGTTCAAGCCATGATTCGGGCTATGCTAGCTGAACAAAGGGAAGAAATGAGACAGATGCTCCACAAAAATAGGGACGAACCTACCATACATGTTGAACCGACGGAGCCAGTTCCCGAGCAATCTGAGGAAGGGAACTACAGCCGCCAAGTGAGTCAAGTAGGGACTCAAGGTGAGCAAAGGGATGGCCCAGAAGGGAGAAACAACAAGGATGGGCGGATGTACAAAAATTTATTGGGTGCGGAACCACCAAGTCTCTCAGGAAGCCCAAAGCCTGTTGAGATTATGGACTGGATCTCTGAGATGGAGATGGTATTTGAGAGCTGCGACTGCAGCGGAAAGCAGAAGACTGTCTTCGCTGTGAGACAATTGAAAACTGGAGTCTTGAGCTGGTGGAAGCTATTGGCAGATACAATGCCGCGAGGAGAAGCTCTGAAAATGTCATGGGATGAGTTCTTGGAACAACTGAAGGCGCAATACTGTTCAGAGATAGATCTGATTGATCTGAACAATGAGTTCCAAAATTTGAAGAAGGGGAGAATGAGCATCGATGACTATACTGTTGCATTCACAGAAAAGATGAAGTTGTTCCCATACCTAGTGCCAACCGAACTTTCCAAAATTCAGAAGTTCGCAAACGGACTGCCGGCTGACTTTGGCCCAACAGTCAAGATGACAACCACTCTGAAATCAGCTGTTCGAGCAGCTAAGAACGTGGAGAACCAACAAAAGGAAAGAGGTCTGGAAAGAGCTGAGGTTGGTGAGAAACGAAAGTTAGATGGATCCTCGAAGTCCAACAAGAAGAGTAGATTCTCGAAGTCTGGTTCGAGAGGAGGAGGATCAGAAGCGAAGTGGTGTGACAAGTGCAAGAAGAAGCACTCTGGGAAGTGTGACGGAGGGGTCACTTGTTTCAAATGCGGAAAGCCTGGGCACTATGCCAATGAATGCACCCTCATCCAGAAGGCCTGTTATAGATGTAATGAAGAAGGGCACATTTTGAAGGACTGACCAAAGAAGAAGGAGGCAGGAAGACCCAACATACCACCGAAGCCGAAGGCACGAGCCTTCCAGATGACGCTCGAGGCTGCGAAGGAGGCAGTAAACGTCGCTTCAGGTACCTTTCTTGTAAATGGTTTGCCTGCAAATATACTATTTGATTCCAGAGCCAACTACTCCTTTGTGTCGCATAAATTTGGTTGGAAATTAGCATTGCCTGTAGAAAAACTTGATAATGCCCTGATTGTAGAATTTGCCAGTGGCAAATTCGTACCTGTTAGTAATCGTATTAGGAACATCGTCATCAACCTAAACGGAAACGAATTCCACGAAGAGCTATTACCCATAGAGTTAAACGGTTTCGACATCGTTTTGGGTATGGATTGGCTTAGCGCCAACGATGCTGAGATTCAATGCCGAAAGAAGATAGTAAGGGTAAACCCACCCGGAAGGAAATCACTTATGGTGTACGGGGACAAACGCAGAGTGAATTCTGGAATCATCTCCCTGATGAAAGCCAGGAAATGTTTGTCCAAAGGATGTGCATCATACTTGGCGTTCGTAATCGATGTTAAGAAAGAAAAGAAAGAGGTGCAGAATATACCGGTTGTATGTGATTATCCAGAAGTCTTTCCCGAAGATCTTCCCGGATTACCAGCTGATAAGCAAGTGGAGTTTCCTGTAGACTTGTTACTAGGAACAACATCGATAGCGAATGCACCTTACCGTTTAGCACCGACGGAGATGAAGGAGCTTATGACGCAACTTCAGGAGCTGTTGGACAACGGTTTCATTCGACCTAGTTCATCACCCTGGGGATCTCCGGTGTTATTCGTGAAGAAGAAGGACGGAAGCATGAGAATGTGTATAGACTACCGAGAGCTGAACAAGGCAACGGTGAAGAACAAGTATCCATTGCCGATGATTGACGACCTATTCGATCAGCTGCAAGGTTCGAGCTACTTCTCAAAGATCGATCTTAGGTCGGGATATCATCAGCTGAAAGTGAGAGATCAGGATATCGAGAAGACTGCATTCAGAACGAGATATGGACAATACAAGTTCTTGGTTATGCCGTTTGGACTAACCAATGCTCCAGCATCATTCATGGATTTGATGAATAGGGTTTGTAAACCCTTCCTCGATAAATCTGTGATAGTGTTCATCGACGACATTCTGATCTACTCGAAAAGCCAAGAGAAGCATGGCAAGAATCTACGAGAAGTGTTGGAAGTATTGAAGAAGGAGAAGCTTTACGCTAAGTTCTCCAAATGCGACTTTTGGATATGAGAAGTCTAGTTCTTGGGTCACATAGTTAACCAAGAAGGAATAATGGTTGACCCTGCAAAAATCGAAGCTGTAATGAAGTGGGAACATCCGAAAAGTCCCACGGAGATTCGAAGCTTTCTAGGACTAGCCGGATATTACCGAAGATTTATTCAAGGCTTTTCTTCGATAGCATCTCCATTGACATCTTTGACCCATAAAGGAGCTACATATACGTGGAGTGAAAAACACGATGAGGCATTCGAGAAGCTAAAGAAAAAGTTATGTGAAGCACCGATACTTTCTCTACCCGATGGAGTTGATGATTTCGCGGTTTATAGTGACGCTTATGGAGTAGGTTTGGGTTGTGTTCTAACCCAAAGAGAAAAGGTGATAGCATACACATCTCGACAATTGAAGGAGCACGAAAGAACTACCCCACTCACGATTTGGAGTTGGCAGTGGTAGTATTTTCTCTAAAGATATGGAGGCATTATCTCTACGGCACGAAGTGCAAGTTGTTCACTGATCATAAGAGTCTCAAGTATCTCTTTAATCAGAAAGAATTGAACATGAGGCAACGACGCTGGCTAGAACTACTCAAAGACTACGACTATGAGATACTTTACCACCCAGGTAAAGCAAATGTTGTTGCTGATGCTCTCAGTCGGAAAGTCAACCTTAAAAGGAAAAGGCCAAGAGCGTTGAGAATTGAAGTCGTCTCGACGATTGTGGAGAGTATCAGGAAAGCTTAGGAAGAAGCTTTAGAGAAGAATGACCGAAAGAAAGAACGTTTGGGCAAAACGTTAATGTTCGGTACAAACAGTCGAGGACTGAAGGTATTCCAAGATCGGATTTGGGTACCTAAGATGGGGGGAATAAGAGATCTTCTGATGGATGAAGCACACAAGACCATTTACTTGATTCGTCCCGGTAGCACTAAAATGTATAGGGACCTAAAACCCTTCTACTGGTGGCCAACGATGAAGCTCGATGTTGCGAAGTATGTGGCCGAGTGTGTGACATGTGCGAGAGTTAAGGCATAACATCAGAAACTGTATGGGAGTTTAGAACCCTTACCTGTACCCATGGGTAAGTGGGAAGACATCACCATGGATTTTGTGACTAAACTGCCCAGGACGAAGAACGGACACGACATGATTTGGGTAGTTGTGGATCGTTTCACCAAGAGTGCACACTTCATAGCAGCCAATGAGAAGTGGTCTATGGATAATTTTCCAAATGCTTACGTGAAGGAAACTGTAAGACTTCACGGTGTTCCTCTTACGATTGTATCAGATCGTGATAGTCGTTTCACGTCAAGGTTTTGGAGGAGTCTACAAGAGGAATTGGGTACACAGTTGTGTTTGAGTACTGCTTACCATTCGCAAACGGATGGCCAGAGCGAAAGAATGATTCAAACACTGGAAGATATGCTGAGAGCATGTACCCTTGAGTTCCAAGGGAATTGGGACGAGCACTTACCTCTTGTAGAATTTTCGTACAACAACAGTTTCCACTTGAGCGTCAAGATGACACCTTATCAAGCCTTGTATGGACAGAAGTGTCGTACGCCGTCTTGTTGGATTGAAGCCGAAGAGAAGCAGTTTATGGGCCCCGAGATAGTCCATGAGACTACCGAGAAGATGAAGGTGATTAGGGAAAGAATGTTAGCAGCCCAGGATCGTCAGAAGAACTATGCTGACAAGAAAAGACGACCGATAACCTTCGAAGTTGGGGATTCGGTTTTGCTTAAAGTCTCACCGTGGAAGGGACTTATAAGATTCGGGAAATGAGGGAAGTGGAGTCCATGTGTGTTATTTGAGGAAATTCATGGGAGATGTTCCCGACATAATTCCAATCTCAGAATTAAGGATGGATGAGAACAAAAGGTTGATCGAAGAGCCTGAGGCAATTGTTGACCGTAAGAGTAAGAAGTTACGATGCAAGATGGTCGACTTAGTGCTAGTCTGATGGAAACATTCGAATGGGCCGAATCTCACTTGGGAAACAGTGGATGACATGATGAGTCGCTATCCACATCTGTTTGCTGATCATGATTCCGGGACGGAATCATCCTGAGGGGGAGAGAATTGTAACGCCCGGGTTTCAGGGCTAAATATTTTTAACAATGTAATAGTCTAGGTCAACTATTGTAACTCTTTTTGAAGTAATAAAGATGAAATATTTGAGTATTATGTGAATTATGTGTATTTATGTGCTTATTATTTAATTATAAAGATATAATTAATAAAGAATAAAAATAAGCGTCAAAATTAAAGTGTGAGATAAGATGGATATCTCTACATAAAGTTGTAGTGGTCGAAACAAGAATTCCGGGGATATAAAGAACACTGAAATCCGAGTTATAACGAAGAAGTTATGACCCGCCGAAGTTTCGCAATAGAACCGACACGATACCGGGAAGCGTAAATAGTGAATTTACGATAGAGCGAGATTTAGCCTTAGCGCTCTAAACAAAAGTCGTATAATATGTTAAACTAAGAACATCGATAAAAAGAACGCCGAAATCTGACTTCGTATGAAGAAGTTATGATTTTTCGAAGTTTCAGATTAGTAGTGTACAGCCCGTAATTTGAATATTAGAACGAGCGGTTTTTAGCTGACACGACCTGAATGAGAATCAAAGATCTCGTTAAGAGTAGCATAAAGAGAAAAAGATGGGCGAAAACAGACGTCGGATGAAGAAGTTATGAGGATTTAACTGACCAATCCTATCCCGGCCTGTTAATAATATAAAATTTAAAATCGAATCAAAATTAGCCGACAAATTCTAAAAGAAAGTTGTAGAGTACGTTCCCACCTTCGCGTGGATATAAAGAATGTCGAAAATGGAGCTCGTATGTGAAAGTTATGATTTTTAGAAGTCGAGAATGCAATTTGCGAAATCTGTTGCTTAATCGATGACGTTGCTCAATCCTGACCGTCGCTTGCTGATCACGGCTCGCTTCGGATGAAGGCCACGTCGCGTCGCATTACGCCCAACGTCCGAAGTCTGTATGCCCAGCGTACCCTCGCTCTGATCTGCTCCGAGTGCGAGCCAGCTGGAACACGACTGACAATCTTATCCGATGACTACGCCCCGCATAGGTCCGAGGTACGCCCAGCGTATCGAGGCCTTGCAGGCAATAAAAAGGCAGCGAGGGCAGCCATTTTTCTTGCACCTTTCCACCTTCTTTCTCTCACTAGTTTCTCTCTCTAGCTCCTCTAAAACCCCTAAGCCCTAGATAAAACCCCTAGCTCCTAAGGGAAGCCCCGAGGCTCCCGGAGTCCCGAGAAAAAGAGCCTTTCGGTTTCAAAACGCTGCTCCAAATAAAGTTCCGGTTTTCATTAAAATCCGCTGTAAGTGAGCTACGCTTACACAATTTTTAATATAGCTTTCAAATAATTATAGGAATGTTATTAGGTCCTTGAAATAATTATTTGGGCTATTATTAAGAGTTATATTGAGTGTTATTTAACACTTATATGATAATAATAATAGTCAGACTATTAATTTGTCGTGGTTATCGTTAGACTAAACCGTAGTAGTATTGCTACTAGGCTTTATCGAAGGAAAATCGTTTGGAGAGTATCGAAGCGCTGTCCGAGTGCTGAGTCACCACCTTTCAGGTGAGTGCATAGTTACTTTCAGCTTACACATAGATATGAAGTATTTTATATAAATTACGTGCTATGTGTGCATATTATCTGAATACTTGCTATCTATGCTGGATGGGCATTGTTATACATGTTTTCAATGATTTAAACTGTATATGTATTTTATATCTACGAAAATGTTGGGGGTAATACATGGGTAGATGTAATAGGTGATGTGTGATAAAATGATGAGAGGCCTCGATGTTGATGTTGTTTATTCTATCATCTAGCGGAGTATGGATGACGACCACAGACTCTTCTAGACAGTCAAGTGGAACACTAGCAGGCTTGCAACCTGTAGGTGTTTGTGAACGATGTGTTCACCGGTGTACTCCATCCCCCACATGGTTGCCTTTAGGACATTTATTGCTAAGGAATCCCCTTAGCAGTAGTGTCCATCCCGATGATGATCCTTAGGCTAGGTCCCTTATGATAGGTTTTTAGGGACGTAAAGTGAGGATAACGGGAACGGGTAATCGGGTTATTGTTGATTGATGAAATTAATAAACTTATTTATTGTGGGTTGAAAACCCTATATGCTCACCAGGCTCCCCAGCCCGACCCACTCAGTTTCTTGTATTACAAGTAGTGGCGCATGAGCATAGATGTGATGTTTTGGGATGTGGGACTACGGATATAGGCCTGTAGATACGAAATAATGTAGTAAGGCTTATATTGTACTGTTTATGCTTTGATCTGTATTAAACATGACATCCAATGTCTTTTAATGAATTACATTTCCTCGGAAATGCTTTTGATAAATCTTTATCATATTTTGTTTTGGATCAAATTCCGCAACACTTTTATTTAAAATGTTACTCTGATTTTCAAACAAAGCATAAACAAAATCGGTCTTTTCTAGTCGTGAAAATGGGGATGTCACATGGAGAAATTGGGCACTTCAAGAGAGACTTCCCGAAAGCAAAGAATGTCGGCGGTGTGGGAAGAGTGATGGCAATAGGGAAGGAAGAAGAAACAACAGATCCCACCATGGTCATGGGTACGTTTCTTCTCGATAACTCTTAATAATGCATACTCTTTGATAGTGGTGCGGAGATGAGTTTTGTGAGCCCTAAATTTAAACATCTACTCAAATAAAAACCACAATCGCTAAACAAATTGTTCACCGTCAAGATGGCAAACGGGAAAAAAGAGAGCACTAACGACATATACGTAGGCTGTACACTCACTCTAGTCGAATATTCTTTTCAAATCGACCTTATATCGGTCTCAATAAAAAGCTTCAACATCATCATCAACATGGATTGGTTAAGTCCTCACCGTGCTGATATTCTATGCTAAGAAAAGTCTGTTCGCCTTAATCTGCCATGTAGCGAAACCCTCATCATTTACGGAGAAAAACCCGTTACAAACCTTCACATCATCTCTTGCGTCAAAGGCCAAAAATATTTACGCAAGGAGTACCACACATTCTTAGGTCACGTAGTGAACGAGAAACAAGAAGTAAAAGACCTCGAGAGCATTCCCGAAGACTGTAACTTTCCTGACGTCTTTCCTGAGGATCTCCCAGGAGTTCCTCCTAAACGCCAAGTCGAGTTTTGAATCGAATTAATTCCAGGAGCTACCCCCGTAGATAAATCCTCGTATCGTCTAGCACCAGCAGAGATGCAGGAACTATCCAGCCAACTAAACGAACTGCTTAGCAAGGGATTTATCAGACCGGGCTTCTCACCCTGGGGGAGAACCAATCCAGTTCGTGAAGAAGAAGGATGGATCTTTCCACATGTGCATAGATTACCACGAACTAAACAACCTCACCATTAAGAATCGATACCCTCTACCGCGGATAGACGATCTATTCGACCAAATCCAAGGAGTAAGCTATTTTTCAAAGATCGACCTGAGATTGGGATACCACCAACTACAAGTCCAAGAGAATGATGTTCCTACGACAACATTCCGAACTCGTTATGGTCACTACGAGTTTGTAGTGATGCCCTTCGAACTAAAAAATGCAACCGACGTATTCATGGACTTAAAGAATCGGGTATGTTGTCCTTTCCTAGTCAAATTCATGATAGTATTCGTAGATGATATACTTATCTACTCAAGGAGTAAGGAAGAACATAGTCAACATCTGAGACAAGGTCTAGAAATATTAAGGGCGGAGAAACTATATTCAAAGTTCTCAAAATGCGAGTTTTGGATTTGGAAGGTAGACTTCCTCGGTCATGTGGTCAGTGAAGAGGGATTACACATGGACCCATCCAAAATTAAGGCAATCGAGAACTGGTCAGCACCAAGAACGCCAACAATGATTCGTTAATCCTTAGGACTTGCTGGCTACTCCCACAGGTTTATACAAAACATCTCTAGAATCGCTAAGCCACTTACCACCCTAACTCAGAAGGATGTAACCTTTAACTAGAGAGAGAAACAAGACAATGTGTTCCAAACGTTGAAGCAAGCCCTATGGAGCGCATATATTTTTGTCTCTTCTAGAAGGGACAGCAGAATCTGTAGTATACTATAATTCATTTAATCAAGGGCTAGGTTGCGTGCTTATGCAACGAGGAAAGGTTATTGCCTATGCCTCGAGACAACTAAAGGCACACAAGGTCAACAACACCACTCATGACCTTGAGTTGGTAGAAGTATTGTTTGCTCTGAAGATCTTGAGGCACTACCTTTACGGTACAAAGTGCACCATCTTTACCGACCACAAAATTCTTTAGCACATACTCGACCAAAAGGAGCTTAACATGAGACAACGGCGATGGGTTGAAGTACTGAATGACTACGAATGTGAGATTCGTTATCATCCTGACAAAGCCAATGTAGTAGCAGATTCCCTTAGTCGAAAGGAGTACTCAGGTCGCAGAGTAAAAGCACTAACCATGACCATCCATTCACACCTATCCACACAGATCAAAGAGGCTCAGCTAGAAGCCTTGAAGCCTGAAAATGTGGTGGGTGAAGATTTAAGAGGAATAGAGAAGAACCTAGAAATCAAGGGTGATGAAGTTTGTTATCTCATGAACCAGATCTGGACACTGAAGTTTGGTGGCTACAGAGATGTTGTCATGAGCGAATCCCATAAGAGTTGATACTCCGTTCATCCATGTTCAGATAAGATGTATCTGGACCTCAAGAAATTTTATTGGTGGCCGAACATAAAAGTTGCGATTGCTACCTATGTGGGAAAGTTCCTGATTTGCGTCAAAGTCAAGGTAGAACACTAAAAGCCCTTAGGTTTACTACAACAACTAGAAATACCTGAGTGGAAGTGGGAGCGGATTACAATGGATTTCATAACCAACTTGCCCAAGACCACGGGTGGTCATGCCTAATGGGTTTTGAGCCTTACAACATTCTTATGATGTACATGCAACCCTAATGCTTTGGATCTAGGTTTTTCTCAAGTTATACATGCAAATAATCATCCAAAGCATAAACCCTAATAACTAGCATACCAATTTCGAAAATCACAAATGATTAGTGTTAGAAACCTTACCTCACTTGTTATGTAGTAATAACAAGAACAATCCTTCTTGATCTTAACTTCTAAAAGCCTAGTACCCTAAGTGTTGCACCTCTAATGGAGACACAAACACCAAGTAGCAATAGAGAATTGCGAGAGAGAGGTTATTATTGGATTTGGTGTCTAAGCCCATAACTATAATTGGGATGTACTTGACCCGATTGTAGCATGGTCCTTTTGGGTTGCCTTCATCAATGCAATTTGATGGGATGGACTTTTAGAATAAGGTTATTTTTTATTTATTAGTATATTATAAGTATAATATAATAATTTAGAAATCATATTATTTAGTATTGATCAAGAATTAGTTTGGAATTAATTTTGTGATCAAAAGAGGCTAATTAAATATATCGGGATTGATTATGTAAATCAATGATATTTATAATGTGGGCTAATGATCCATAGTTATTTAGGATGGGCTAAAACATTAATCCATGGATAGTCCATGGAGGTTTAACCCATGGATCCTAAGTATATGAAAGGTCTTTAGGGTTTACAAAGTGTAACCCTAGCATTTGCCACATTATAAATACATACTCATAATGTCAGACTCGACCACCACATGATTCTAAGATATTGAGATTATTTTGTGCCAAATAACCTTTTCTTTAAAGCTTCCTCTTGCATATGATGTTTTTGAACCATTAGAGGCATCATAATTGAGGTGCTCGAGATTTCAAAGGTCAAGAACTACAAGTCCTTCTAATAGGTAAGCTATCTAACTAGTTGTATTGTTCAATTGTTCAATTGTTCAATTGTATGCTAGTTAGGGACAATGCTTTAGAAAAATGAAAATGCATGAAAATGCTAATTGTCCAAAGTTGAAAAAAATCAAAAAATTGCACTCTTACAAGGGGACTCGATGATTCCATACATGAACTTGTCGAGTTCATGCTCCAATGTGTTGAAATCATCGAGTCCAGTATCTGGCTCGATGGTTTAGGCATGAAGTGGGTAGTCTTTCGGGGTTTTTGGCATGTTTTGGATTAGGAACATTACCACAAACTGTTTTGGTTCATAAAAATTGTTTTTTAATGCTATAGTAATGTTAATCCCCATCCAATAACATGATATTTGTCAAATTCTAAGATACCTACTTGTTTTGTGTAATACTAGTTATTTGTATAATTTGAAGATATGAATCAAGCAAGGTCGAATTGGTAAATGGTCATCCTATCATAATTGGATTAGTTAATTTGATCTATGTGTAACACCCCAAATTTTAAATACCAATGCTAACTTAACATAGTCTCAAAACTTCTAAAATTTGAAAATTCAAATACTAATTTCATTATTAATAATAATAGTGGAAGCAAATAGAAATTTAAATAAACATTTGGTGTGCTACGTCTTCCTCAAAATTTTTCGCCTTCTTCAAGTCTGAACTTTATCCTTTCCATTCCCGCAGCCACTTGCTACGTTATTTCCTGGGTTGCGTACATTTAAAGATTCTAATGGGTATGCCTAGGGCCTATTGAGTTCGTGGTTTTCATGCATATTGATGTTAATAAAATTAAAACAAATGCAACATTTTATCAAAAACAATTCATTTCATTTCTTACCACCCTTGGTAACACATTAGGGAACTACAGTCATTTTCAAGGAACAAGTTCATCCGCCGGGCACAACAAATATGCTTACAGCTAATTAATCAGAGCGTAAGCTCTCTGCCACGTACTGACACCCTGTACGACGACTACTAATAAGACCGTATAGTTAGTACACATGTTCCCTAAATATATGTCACCCACCGTTTCACCCATTTACATGATATGGTTCACAAAATTCACACAAATACTCATAGTAATAACAATGATAACATGTAATTGCAAATAAATTAGAATCAACTTTTCATGCAAGCAACCATAAAATTCACACGAAACTCACCTTGTTGGCGTTAGGTCTTAATCGATTCTTGTCACGCTACTCGTACCCTACATTCCAACAATAAATTTTCCTAAAGAAAGATCCCTAAATAATATCCTCAACATCCGTTTTGGTTCCATCACACGTGTATCTCGTTTGGCCAATGATATGTTAATATTCACAAAATATTAAGAACAGTAATATTCCAAAAATAATTAACAAAATAATGATTTCCTTGATCACCAAAATCTCTATTTAAAAGAAGTATCAATCAAGACGTAAATATAATGATTCCACATACTTTTCTTTATTATGGTTTAAATTAAGAAAATAAAATCATGAGGGCTGAAATGTGGACTTTTAAAGCGATGACTTTAAATAAGGACTAACATATTACCACTATTCACGTAATTTTCATTTTAACCTCCAAAAAGGAAGGATGTCAGGTAGTTCTTGAATTTTGTTGCAAAGTGGAATCAGTAAATTGTTGAAATTATAGGGGCTAAAATTGCAACTAACAAATTAAGAAAAAAAAAGGAAGGATGTCATGTAGTTCTTGAATTTTGTTGCAAAGTGGAATCAGTAAATTGTTGAAACTATAGGGGCTAAAATTGCAACTAACAAATTATGAAAAAAAAAGCTCAGATGGTGAGATTCGATGCACCACCATAAATTATTTATTGTAGTAAAATATGATCTAATATTTTTGAACGCATTGTTTTCTGACCCGCCCAACAAAAGAACCCGAAACACATTCTTCCTAACCCGTATACATATATTTTTTCTGCCATTATTAAGCTGCTACAGCTCCACATATTACCTATTTTTTTTTGAATAATTATATAAAATCACCATTAATCTTCTCCACCTCCCACTAACATGTAACCATAAACAATTTTCAGGAAAACGACCCAAATCAAGATGTATTCAAGCTTTCTTTTCTAAAATTCTATTATTTCAATTTTTCATCTATTAGATAACAATTGGCCTGAACCGACAGAACTAAAACACGAAATAGAGATATATATACTTAATCAAAGAACTGTACTAAGCTAAAATCAAAGAATCATACCTTAATTGCTAGAAAACTTAAAAAATCCTCAAGAACTTCTAGCTCGTATCTCTCCTTCGATTCCTAGTCGATTTCCAAAATTCTTGTGGGGTTTTCACCCAATTTCTCAAGCTATATATATTGCCTAAGTCCATAACTGAGGAACCTCTTTCATATTCTAAAATTTACATCCCTATTGGAAATGACGGTTTTTGCCATTAATCTCCATTATTTTCCTTTAATTGAATCATTAACTTTGAATTAATGATTATTTTTATTAATACAATCTATTATGTATTATTATACTATGAATGTTTCTTGAATAGTTCCATAACTTGTCCCCAAGTTATGGAATGTGAAAAGTCATACCATTCATGGAACATTAATTTTCATAAGTTAGGAAATACCAATAGTCATTAAAAGTTCATAACTTATCCTCAACTTATGGAATTGGAAAGATCTCATTTTTGCAACATTAAATCCATAAGTTATGAATTTCAAAAGTCTTGACAAATTAAAAAACTTGTCCCAAGTTTTGGAACTTGAAAAGTTACATTAATGAAATTTCAATTCCAAACCCTAGAGTTTTAAAAGTTAAAATTCAACTCTTATTGTATTATAATATTAAAAGTTAATACATATATATATATATATATATATATATATATATATATATGAATTGTAACGCCCCGTTCCTCAGAGTACCTAATTGTGAGTCCCCGGGATTTAAGAGAAATGATATTTTGGTCATCTTGTGGGAAAAGTGGAAAATGAGGGGCAAGTATGAAATTTGGGGACTCGCCGAGTACACCCAGCGTAAGCTGGGATTACGCCCAGCGTAAGGCGTATATGGACGTGGGTGCAAGGCTGAGTATGCCCAGCGTACTCTCAGAGTTTCAAAACCCTAAATTTAGGGTCATCCACTATATAAGGAACATGTTGGTGCATACCCTAGCATCCTTAAGCTCACCCTTAACCTCAGAAACCCTAGAAACCCGTATTCCCTCCATTGTTTGGTGTGTTTGGCCTTGGAAAGCTCATTTTGGCAAACAAAAAGCTAGAAGAAGAAAGGAGAAGTTGCCAAAAAAGGAAAGGAACGATTGGAGCTTGTAGATCTGAAGAGATATCATCCTTTGGAGCTTATTTGAGGTATAAAGCTTCTTGCTTGCCATTTATTTTGCATGGATCTAAGTATTGTGAAGTTTTAGCATCTTTCTTGTCCCAAAGTTCTCATCTTGATTCATGCTTTGTGTTGGCCGAGATTATCTGTCCTTTCAGACCTTTAGAGAGGTCTTGAATGAGAAAAATGAGGTCCCAAGGGTTGTGGTTGTTCCATGTGTGAGATATGTGGGTCTTAATGGATTAAGAACTTGGATTAGGAGCTTTATGGACATCCCAAGTGATAAAGTTTGAGACTTTATGAATCTTAGGCATGTTTGGCCTAGGGATCTGAAGTTTGGGCTTAAGAGCTTAAGCCATTAAGAAGTTATAAGGACTTATTGAGTAGCGAAGTTATGCCCCGCGTAACGTGTGCGTACGCCCCGCGTAGCGAGTTAGTGCCCCGATCCCCTGTTGCGAATCACCGTGTACGCCCAGCGTACCAAGGAGGGTACGCCCAGCATACTCCCTCTGTTGGGTTTACATTTTGGGCCTTAGGGTTTGGGCTGTTATTTGGGTTGCAGGATTTTGGGCCGTGACTGGACATTATGGATAAAGTCTTTTGGGCCCATTGGTTGTTATGGATCATGAGTTTAGGCCCATTTGGTGAGGTGGGCCCAATTTAGTAAATTGGGCCAATAATGGGCTTTGTTTTGCACTTCTGGACTTTGGGCCATTGGTGGGTTTGGGAGCTTACCTAGTGTTGGGTCGGATTGAGTTAGGGGTAAAATGGGCAATTTACCCTTAGAAGAGTATTCTGCTTGGCCTAATGTTTATTTGTGCTATGTTGGCTAGTTTGGGATTTTCAGTGAGTCGGTGATTCGAGAATCTGCTTCCTCAGTTCAGAATTTCGGCAGTACGAGGTGAGTTATCCTCACTATATCGACAGGGTCTAAGGCACCAAGGCCGGCCCTTTATCGGATTGAGATCCGGGTATTTGTTGTTATGTTATTGCTTTGATATGTTTGCATCCTGGTAGCTAGAATGGTATATGTTAGAGACCTGGTTAAGGTCGGTTCCCTGATATGTAGGGTGATGCTATGCTAGTGACCGGTTAGGTCGGTATGCTGGTTAAGATGATGATATGTTATGTAATCTGTTGATCGGCTTGTTGACTATGAATGCTTATATGATTGTGTGTTTATGTGCACATGGTTGTTTGGACTGGAGTTGGGTTGAAGCGGGTCCTGCTTTGTGTTGTAGGCCAAGATACCCAGGGCGGACCGGTTGTCCCGAAGGCCCAGCGATCGGTCCGGACAGGCTGTTGGCCCCAAGAGGGCGGACTAGACGTGTCGAGGCTCGGAGAGTGGACCAGACTGACTGAAGGCCCGATGCGGGCAGACCAGTCATACTCTAGACTCAGAGAGTGGACCAGGTGGATTGAAGGCCCGGTGCGGGCGGACCAATCACACTGCAGACTCGATGTATATGGCTAGACTCGGAGGCTAGACCAGGTGGACTGTTGGCCTGTGCGGCGGACCAGTCTCATAATAGACCCGAAGTGCATGGCTGTTCTGTGTTCTGATATGTTATGTATGCTATGTATGATATGGGCCGGAAGGCACTATGTTATGGGCCGAAAGGCATTATGGTTTGGACTGGAAGGTCGTAGCCGGGAAGGGCGTATGTCTGGTTGGTATTTTGGGGATATCTCACTAAGTTTTCGAGCTTACAGTTGTGGTTTAATGTTTTTCAGGTTCTTTAGGAGACCGTGGCAAGGCGAAGGCGTGATCGTACCGTTCCTCATGTTTATTTTGTGATGTGATTTTGGGAATACTCTAAATAAATTGTATTGAAAACCTTTTTGTAATAATTTAATGAAATCAAGTTGTTTTTGAAAAGTTTAAATTAGTTGGAATTTTTCGGTCGTTACAAGTTGGTATTAGAGCCTTGGTTTGAGTGAATTGGAAGAACACTCATGTGACTCCAGTCTCAAATCGAGGAGAGTTTTCAATAGAGAATTTAAAATGGCTTTCAAAATGAGTAAAGGAGGATGTGAAGGTACGATCAGCCGGAGCCAGTAAGTAACCCCAAAATACCATACATGATATTTGTTTTTGAGCTTTGATAGAACAGCATGCTAGTGCTAGGCTAGGGATCTTCAGGATTTCATGATAGTGTTGCCTGATTTTTGATGCCTGTTAACCTAGGGTTTCCTTGTGGGAGATTTCTAGTGTTCCTCTAGTAGTGAGGGTTGAGCGTTTGCTATGCATGTTTTCACTAGGGTGTTGTGGTAGTACTTCATACAAATATGGGTAGGTGTGGAAGGTAGTATGGGCCCGTAATACCGAAAGCACAGGACCCATACGCGTATCAGGGAAACCATGACCTCTAGAGTTGGGTTGAGAATTGGTTCCCAGGTTAGTGGGAAGTGTCTGAGATTTTGTGGTGTTTTTCAGTATGGAGATTCTGAGGCATGCTGGGAGTGGATCCGGGTCAGGATCGGGAGCAGGAGAGGGAGTTCCGGGCGGGTCAGTACCGCCCGAGGTTATTGGTCAGATGAGCACATACGAGTTGGATGCGAGGATTCGTGAGATCCTGCGTGATGAGATTTCTGCGTTATTCCGGGCTGAGTTGCCGGAACTGTTTGGGTCAATCAAGACCGCCATGGTTGAGTATTTTGATGAGCGCTATGCAACTCTCACAGAGACGTCTGCCGCGGCGGCTACAGCGGCTGTAGCAGCGGCAGGGGGAGGAGCTGGTCGGGGTTTTCAGTATCGGGATTTCGATAACACGAAGCCTCCCACCTTTGATGGAGTTCAGGACCCGATTAATGCTATGAGATGGTTATCGGACGTGGAGGAGTGTTTCTTCACGTGTTCATGCCCTGCTGATCAGAGGGTGAGGTGTGCTTTGAGCCTGTTGAGGCTCGGTGCGAAGGATTGGTGGAGATTGACCACGGGGTCATATACGGATCCGCAGAGGGCTGCGGTTTCATGGGATCAGTTCAGAGAGATGTTCAGCACTCGTTATGTTCTGCGAGTTGAGAGAGAGAGAGAGAGATTGGCTCAGGAGTTCCTTGAGCTGAAGTAGGGTTCGGAGTCGGTGACTGAGATCACCAGGATGTTCACTGAGTGGGCGATGTTCTGCCCTGAGTTCCCTTCGGAGCAGTCTCAGATGTCTTGATATCTGAGCATGCTCAAGAGGGATATCAGACAGTTTGTGTCTACGCAGAGGTGCGAGACTTTGTTGGAGTTGCAGGAGGCCGCCAGGCGGCGTGAGTTAGAGATTGAGTTATAGTTGCGTGAGCTGAGGCAGGCTCCGGTGCAGTCGCAGCAGGCGCCAAAACGGTCCAAGACCGTTGATTCTAGAGTGGGAGATCTGAGTAGCCACACTTGTGGGAAGTGTGGAGGAGTCACACCGGAGTTTGTAGGTCCGGTGGTGCATGCCGCAAGTGCGGAAAGGAGGGGCACTATGTGAGGGATTGTCGGCAGTCAGCGCCGGTTTGGGATTTGAGGATTTGTTATCATTGTCATCAGGTTGGACATTTGAGGGTCAACTGTCCACAGCTCGCTGCAGGACCGATGCAGGCTCCAGCACCGACCACTTTGAGGATTACGGGTGGAGGTCAGGGTGGAGCGGAGCCCCCAAGGGCTCAAGGTCGTGCTTTTCAGCTTACAGCAGAGGAGGTCAGAGCAGTGCCGAATGCAGCCGCGGGTATGTTTCTTTCTTGATGTCCTTTTTATCTTGTGATTCTGTGGAGTATTGTTTATCTGCTAGTCTTATTGTGTGGTTTTCGGTGTGGTATTTTTTGTTCGTTGAGGGTTAAGGTTTGGTTATGGATCAGTGTTGGGAATTTCGTTGGTTATCTTTCATGAGGACTATTAGTGGAAATCTGGCGTTGGTCTGAATGTCGGGTAGCATCTGCATTCTGAGGAGTGGTTAGCTGCAGATTGAAGTTCTTTTGAGGTCGGGTCGATCAGCGTTGATATGTGTTTTGTGAAGGTTGTTTGCGCTTGCGGGACGCGGTTCGCGTGTAAGTGAGTGTGTTGTGTAAGGTTGTTGAGGTAGGTCGATGATAGCGACTGGTGGTTGATAGGCAGTGCCCTAAGTGGGGGAGAATTTGGAAAATTCTCCGGAAGATCGATGAGCATGTGAGGTTGTTTAGCTGTTTGGGATTCAGCAGTGTTCTGTCAGCCAAGAGCGTAGGCTGGTATGAGTAAGTGACAGGCATGCGGGGCGGAATACAGACCAAGGGTGTTTGATTGTGGAGGGTCTGGGATCAGGCTAGGATTGAGTTTGTATGATGGAGATAGAGTTCAGAACCCTTAGAGGGCTAGAACAGTATACATGGGAGGGTTTCCTGGAGAGATAACGCGGAATGATGAATGCTAGTTGAGCGGTCCGGATAGACTGAAAGCCGGTAGGCGTACCAGTCAGGCCGAAGGCTCGGAGAACGGTCCAGCCAGGCTAAAGGCCCTGGAGGGCGGTCCAGATTGGCTGAAGGTTCTGAGAGTGGTCCAGATTGGCTGAAGGTCTGGTAAGGCGGTCCAGTCATGCTGAAGACTCTACATGTATTGATAGATCGATTCGAGGAAATGGATTGAGTATGTCGCGATATGTTAGCATTGGAAGGTCTGGCCCCAGGTATTGATCTCGATTAGTGGAGATGGTGCATGGACTCGAGAGTCCTTGCGAGCAGATTCAGAGCATGTGTGTTGTATGGAATAGCGGTTATGCTATAAGGGAGTGGTGTAGCATCGGGTGAGTACCGTGGCACTTGTCGTAGTGACAAGGCAGCCAAGTGGATTCCCTTGGTAGGGAAAGAGAGAGGAATATAGTTCCAAGAGGGAGTGTAAATTCACAGAAGTGAAAGCGACAACGCAGAGTTGTGATTGGAGTGATCCAATTAGGGTCTTTGAGCAGCATGATTGCGGCAATAGTATGGAAACACATCCGGATGGGATGTCTGATGAGGTTGCGGAAGGATTTCCACGAGGGTAGAGCCAAGAGGCTCGGATAGGATGCTGGGAGGGAGTCTTAGATTCCCAGTTTGATTCTAATCAAGGAATTGAGTATGTAGTGGCGATTCATCCTGGGGGATGTTTGGAGGTGTCGTCAGTGTGACGGGTTTTCCTAACCCGAGGGTGTTAGAGCTAGTGCAGCATGTGCATGCGATTGCAAGAGGAGAACTCATGGGAGTTGCTCTAAGGCTGAAGAATGTGTTGTTCTGTCAGCATGGGATGGTTAGAGTTGGACTCGGATCGGGAACCTGGTGGTTTAGGGTTATATTTAGCTCGTAAGAGCCAAGTGATTGTTGTGATCAAAATCGAGGAAGTGCCATGGAGTGGTACTCGGTTGATAAGTGTGGAGCATGATTGGTGTGGTTATCAGAGGGTGAAGCCGGTGGGTGGCTTGAGGCGATAGTCAGGACACCTCTAGAAAGAAGAAAATGAGTTTCGGGTTTCGATGGTTGCGTCTTGAGGAACCTGGTTGGGTTAATGCCAGGTGGTGCGTGGCGGGAGAAGTTCTGGGTAGAAGTGCCGAAGGCTTCGAGGGCGAAACCTAAATTAAGTGGGAGAGAATTATAACGCCCCGTTCCTAAGAGTACCTAATTGTGAGTCCCCAGGATTTAAGAGAAATGATATTTTGGTCATCTTGTGGGAAAAGTGGAAAATGAGGGGCAAGTATGAAATTTGGGGACTCGCCGAGTACACCCAGCGTAAGCTGGGATTACGCCCAGCGTAAGGCGTATATGGACGCGAGTGCAAGGCTGAGTACGCCCAGCATACTCTCAGAGTTCCAAAACCCCAAATTTAGGGTCAGCCACTATATAAGGAACATGTTGGTGCATACCCTAGCCTCCTTAAGCTCACCCTTAACCTCAGAAACCCTAGAAACCCGTATTCCCTCCATTGTTGGGTGTGTTTGGCCTTGGAAAGCTCATTTTGGCAAAAGAAAAGCTAGAAGAAGAAAGGAGAAGTTGCCAAAAAAGGAAAGGAATGATTGGAGCTTGTAGATCTGAAGAGATATAATCCTTTGGAGCTTATTTGAGGTATAAAGCTTCTTGCTTGCCATTTATTTTGCATAGATCTAAGTATTGTGAAGTTTTAGCATCTTTCTTGTCCCAAAGTTCTCATCTTGATTCATGCTTTGTGTTGGCCGAGATTATATGTCCTTTTAGACCTTTGGAGAGGTCTTGAATGAGAAAAATGAGGTCCCAAGGGCTGTGGTTGTTCCATGTGTGAGATATGTGGGTCTTAATGGATTACGACCTTGGATTAGGAGCTTTATGGACGTCCCAAGTGATAAAGTTTGAGACTTTATGAATCTTAGGCATGTTTGGCTTAGGGATCTGAAGTTTGGGCTTAAGAGCTTAAGCCATTAAAAAGTTATAAGCACTTATTGAGTAGCGAAGTTATGCCCCGCATAACATGTGAGTACGCCCCGCGTAGCGAGTCAGTGCCCCGATCCCCTGTTGCGAACCACCGTGTACGCCCAGCGTACCAAGGAGGGTACGCCCAGCGTACTCCCTCTGTTGGGTTTTCATTTTGGGCCTTAGGGTTTGGACTGCTATTTGAGTTGCTGGATTTTGGGCCGTGACTGGACATTATGGATAGAGTCTTTTGGGCCCATTGGTTGTTATGGATCATGAGTTTAGGCCCATTTGGTGAGGTGGGCCCAATTTAGTAAATTGGGCCAATAATGGGCTTTGTTTTGCACTTCTGGACTTTGGGCCATTGGTGGGTTTGGGAGCTTACCTAGTGTTGGGTCGGATTGAGTTAGGGGTAAAATGGGCAATTTACCCTTAGAAGAGTATTCTGCTTGGCCTAATGTTTATTTGTGCTATGTTGGCTAGTTTGGGATTTTCGGTGAGTCGGTGATTCGAGAATCTGCTTCCTCAGTTCAGAATTTCGGCAGTACGAGGTGAGTTATCCTCACTATATCGACAGGGTCTAAGGCACCAAGGCCGACCCTTTATCGGATTGAGATCCGGGTATTTGTTGTTATGTTATTGCTTTGATATGTTTGCATCCTGGTAGCTAGGATGGTATATGTTAGAGACCTGGTTAAGGTCGGTTCCCTGATATGTAGGGTGATGCTATGCTAGTGACCGGTTAGGTCGGTATGCTGGTTAGGATGATGATATGTTATGTGATATGTTGATTGGCTTGTTGACTATGAATGCTTATATGATTGTGTGTTTATATGCACATGGTTGTTTGGACTGGAGTTGGGTTGAGGCGGGTCCTACTTTATGCTGTAGGCCAAGATACCCAGGGCGGACCGGTTGTCCCGAAGGCCCAGCGAGCGGTCCGGATAGGCTGTAGGCCCCAAGAGGGCGGACCAGACGTGCCGAGGCTCGGAGAGTGGACCAGACCGACTGAAGGCCCGATGCGGGCAGACCAGTGATACTGTAGACTCAGAGGGTGGACCAGGTGGATTGAAGGCCCGGTGCGGGCGAACCAATCACACTGCAGACTCGATGTATATGGCTAGACTCGGAGGGTGGACCAGGTGGACTATTGGCCGGTGCGGCGGACCAATCTCACAGTAGACCCGAAGTCCATGGATGTTTTGTGTTCTGATATGTTATGTATGCTATGTATGATATGGGCAGGAAGGCACTATGTTATGGGCCAGAAGGCATTATGGTTTGGACCGGAAGGTCGTAGCCCGGAAGGGCGTATGTCTGGTTGGTATTTTGGGGATATCTCACTAAGCTTTCGGGCTTACAGTTGTGGTTTAATGTTTTTCAGGTTATTCAGGAGACCGTGGCAAGGCGAAGGCGTGATCGTACCGTTCTTCATGTTTATGTTGTGATGTGATTCTGGGAATACTCTAAATAAATTGTATTGAAAACCTTTTTGTAATAATTTAATGAAATCAGGTTGTTTTTGAAAAGTTTAAATTGGTTGGAATTTTTCAGTCGTTACATGTATAAGACTAGTCAGTCTTACCGTTATTAGGCCTCATTTACGAAGTCGGTCTATAAGAGGGGTATAAGGTTACTGCCTATAAAATGGTGGCTTAATGGGTGTCCACTCTCAGCCACCGCTTCCTTGACTGGTGGAGGGTCGTTAACCGTACGAGTAGGATAGGACATTAATTCTCCCTCATTAAAAGTATAATGATAAAAAAGTAACTAAACCTTTATTAAAATTTCAATATTAGTTACTTTAGGAAAAATGTGAAAATGGTGCTTGTCACACCCCCGAACCGGGACGACGGAAACGTCCGAGCGCAGTTGACATCATTGTACAATATCATAACAATTGAATATGAATGAAACATAGCAACTAAACATCATACATTGGAAATACAAACTTATATGGCTTACATATTGAACTTGTTTCATCAGTTACACAAAAGTAAGAAAGTAAAATTTCTTAAAGTCCACCATTTGATCTCATAGTCGAGCTTATTACCTATTACTGGATCCCTGAGAATACTAGTCGTTTTGAAAAGCGTCGACTAAAAAGTTGGTAAGTTCATAAGCAAGTTTGTATTAAAATGGTTTTTGTATTTGTGTAGAATAGTTTTCATAGTGCTTTCAGAAATTTGATATTTTCTAAAAAGAAATGGTCTGAAATATTGGTGTCCGATCTTATATTAATGCATGTGTGTAATGTTTGCGAAAATAGAAAGAGCCTGATTCCAGACAACCCGATGTTGTCTACGATAGATAATGCTAGAATCTTAACCCCCGTGGTTGAGTACCAGTGCGTATAGATTAATGTTTTATCAAAAAGAAGGTTTCCCGTAAATTTTATAACATGAATTCCTCAAAGTGAGTCATTATAACCATACTTGATAATGACAATTTCGCCTGTCATGATGTCTATTAGACGCCGACTTGCTTAAGGTATGGTTTGTCACCCTAGACTGGTCTAGTCTAACTGTAGCGAATAGCTCAGGTGTGGGGCGTCACCCCTGTATAAATCTATACCCAAACCCACGCTCTCGCTCGGGGAGACTCTGGTTATAACTACAGGCTACGTTTGTACACTCATTTGGTGCCAAACGAAATGTCTCAGTAGATCCTTAATCAAAGTTTACGCGGAAAATGAAGAAAAACATATAAAACTCATTCTCAGGCCCAATGAACCATGTAAGTGAACCACTAAGGCATCGTTAAACATGTAAGTCATTTGAAGGCCCGATATGAATGAGATTATATAACATGGGCCCAAAATATATGAAAAGGGACCACTAAGGCTCATTTCACATGTAAGGTATTACGGGCCTAAATAGCACGCAAATAGAATCCAAGGTCTGTCGCACATGTTAATAGGTCAATAAGGCCCAATAAACATATAAATAGTATTCAGGACCTATCAAACATGTTAATGGGTTACTAAGGCCCAATAAACATGAAAATAACCTAATTTGCCCGTTTGTTATTATATTGCTAGTTTTAGGTTGATTATTTACTAAATAGATATAAAAAGTAAAAATGACGTTCTTGGCCTAATAAGCCACAAATTTTCAATTAAGGCCCAATTTTAGTAAAAATAACACTTTAGTCCCCCTTTTGTTCAAAACTTGTATTTATGGCTAGTTTTTGGTAAAGATAACATTTTAACCCATTTTTATCAAAAATATCATTTTGACTTGATTTTTGTGAAAATACACATTTTTCTGCTTTTTGACTTTTCGGACCCGGTTGTTGGTAAATTTGTAGAAAAATCATCGTAAGTCAAAATTTGTATCCGTAAAGTCTGGAAGTTTGGAAATTTTGTCTACTTTGTTCACAACTTTTCTCATAATTTTTAATGGCTTCAAACAAGTGTGAAATTGCTCACCTTCCTAGGCTGGTCCGAGATTATTTCAAATATGATAGGCAGCTTTGCAAAACTCGCCAAAATTTGTAGAAAAATCGTATGAAAATGTGAGAGTAGTCATTTAAAAGGTAATAGCTTGAAATTTTTGAATGTAAAACAGTTTTGAAAAATATTACCGTTAAGGGGGCCAAAACAGTCCAAGATTAGACTAAAACGTTTCTCTCAAAAGCTGATTTTTGAGTTTAAGCCATCCATGTTTGTTCATGTAACATCCCAAGTTCAGAAGCAAGAGTTCAGGGGTGCTAGGTGTAAATAAAGGAGTAGACTCGACGAGTAGGTGTCTTAACTCGTCGAGTCGGAGTCACGTCTTAAGTGACCAACTCGACGAGTCGGCGGATGGACTCGGCGAATTGGTACTGGAAAGAGAAAACCCTAAAATTTAGGGTTTCCGCCCAATTTAAAGGATCTTATGTCCTCCCCTCAGCCCCCATACTACCTCTTGATGGCCAGAAGCAACCCTAAACAACCCAAGCACATTTGTGAGTGAAAGAAGGGAGAAAGTGTGTTTTGAAGCAATTGTAAGAAGAAGGCTAGGAGGATTTGATCATAGAAGAGCTGAGGATTCGACTCTTTTGTTGTGGGCATCAGTTTGAAGGTAACAAGTTGATACCTTGACTCTATTGCATTTATATCTATTCATGAATGAGATTTGGGGCCATTTTAGCATGTTTAGGATCCATTCCGGGTATTAAGTCTAGATCTGTGGTTGTAGCTCCAGATTTCGACTTATCTTTGTCCAAGAGGTAATAAAGTATCAGTCTTTGGATTGGTTGTGAAGCATTCTTGTCTTAAACCTTATCCCTTGCTTGATTTGGGCCATTAGCACTTTGTATTCATGTAAAGTTTGCAACTTTACATGAGAATCAGGCATGGGAAGGATGGATCTATAAACTACAGTCATTGAATGGCTTAAAAAGCCTCTGAATGGATAAAGGGCTGAAGAGACTCGGCGAGTCGCATGGGTTGACTCGATGAGTAATATGAAGATGGACATGGACTCGACGAGTTGATGAACAACTTGGCGAGTCTGATGAAGATTGTCGTGGTTGAGTATTTTGGCGAGCGCTATGCAGCCATTGCCGAGATGGTTGTCGCAGCAGTTTTAACAGTTGTAACGGCGGCAGGGGAGAGGAGCTGGCCGAGCTTTCCAGTACCGGGACTTGTTATTGGTTCATATTCTGATGGGCAGAGGGCTGCGTTTATCTGGGATCAGGAGGATGATCTGTACTCGTTATATTTCCGTGGGTTGAGCGGGAGGGGCTTGCATGTGGGGATCTAGATTTGAGGCTTGAGGGTTTTGCTCGAGACCGGAATGTGCGACGTAAGGACACCGGAAGGGAGCGATGGTGATGTTCAGCTGGGTCTTTGTAGCTGGAAGTGGAATGGTTAGTTGATGGATTGGATTGTTGTTTTGTAGGACAAGGAGTGAGCAGGCTTGTGACCTGGGGGTAGGTTGTCTTCCAGCCTAGGGTCAGTTGGTTGCATAGGTTGGTAACATTATTTCAGCACCGGTGAGCGCAGGTGGGTTGATGTGGCATAAGTAAGTGTGGAGTAAGGTTTGCCTTGGATCTCTTGCATTGGACGGTAAGGATTGATTGTACGATCTATTGAACTTTTGGAATGGTAGATTATGTCTTAGGAGTAGTTGTAGCCCGATTTAGGGCAGGGGTTGTTTCAACTACTGTAGTTCAGCTGTGGACGTTTGAACTGGTAAGTGAGTCAGGATGCGAACCCTGAAGAGACTGATTCTAGAGCCTGAGAGTGAGAAGTTTACTGGAACACCTTTGGAAAAAAAGGGGTAATACGTGGGAAGTCTGCGGACAGGGTTTCACAGGATGGTTATTCAGCATCGTCAGGACTCAGTGGTCTTAGAAACCGTTCGTGATCGACGGACGAAAATGCCAAGGGAAGTGGTTCGCTGCCGGGGTATTAGCTGGAGCATTTACCTTGTGGTCTTCAGGACATGAGTGTGGGGTCGCTCAAACATTAGTGGCTGACGGTTCCTCCGGGGTTCAACAAGTTTTCATACGGTTCTTGGAAGTGTGTGATCAATCGGGATGAGCTAATAATGGAGCACCAGTGGAAAGGAGTTGTTTGTCATCGGATCAGTCGTTGGGAAGTGAGAAGGATTGAGAATCCTCCAGTTTTCATGTATTATGAAGGCGTAGTCGAATCTAAGTGGGGGAGTGTTACCCCGAGATGCGGAAGTGGGAGAGGTTTTGAAACTAGGATAAGTTTCACAACCTGATTGGGAAAATGGAGGCCGTAGTGGCTGCTCGGTTTGAGGGTTGTGTTGATTGGGGGGGGGGGGGGTCGGTAAAACTCCCCAACATAAGAAGCACATCTTATGGGTGCTTGATATCAGAATTTGGGGAAACAGGTGGGAGTTCTAGTCAAGATTTGAGTTCAGTTTAATTATTCGGTCAAGGGCGTGCTCAACTCTGAGGTTTTTTTTGGTGTGATAGATTGAGGGTTTTGTTAGCTGCGAGGGCTCAGTAGTGTATTCAGCATGGGAGTGCAGGTTATTTAGCGTATGAGGTAGAAACGCAAGTCAGGGAGCAGACCACGGATTTCCAAGAAGGTGGACAATCGGCTTGAGGCCTAGGGTTAGGCTGGGGATATAGTCCACAGAGAGTAGATCCGGAGTTCGAAGCCCTAAGTGGGTGAGAACAGGATGCATGAGAGAGAGCATCAGGAGGGGGTCCAGGAAGATGCTCAACAGTTTATAGCGGTCCGGATAGACTGAAGGCTAGTAGGGCCTACCAGTCAGACCGAAGGCTCGAAGAATGGTCCAATCAGACTGAAGGCCTTGTAGGGCGGTCCAGTCACGCTGAAGAATCTGTATATGTTCGTAGATCTATGTTCGGGTATTGAGTAGGTTGCTATGCTATATCAATCAAAAGGTCTATCCCTAAGTATTGAACATGTTGCTGGAGTAGGCTGATGACTCTAGTGTATTTTTGGTTGATCGGAAGTTGTTATTAGTGGTCAGACGGAGCTCAAAAGGGTCTTGGTGATCTCATCAGTTCGGAGTGTCTCCAAGGTTTGATCTTCTGGGACTGGGTAATACTCCATTGGGGACTGAAAGTGGGTCTGTATGAGTATTCGATAGTTTTGGGAAGGTTTGGGATTAGAATGTCATGTCATTCAGGTTCTGAGAACCGGGTTAGATCTTTCTCATGATCTTCTATGGCACTTAGATAAAGTTGAGGCAGTCCTGCTCTATGTAGTAGGCTAAGATTCCCGGTGTAGGCCGATTGTAATTCGTAGGCATGGAGGCTCAGAGGGAGCGGTAGGGTTGAGGTGGTAGGCCAACAAACCCTGAAAATTTCAGCTCGATAGTTGAATTGATTAGACATGATTGGTATTCCAACCAGAAGAGGTGATATGAGTTAGATATGAGTGTTGTACTGGTTGATCGGTAGTGGTAGGTATGTTGATGATGGTTTGAGTTATCGTGATGTGTCTTGGGTTGGTTTCATTCGTGATAGAGTTGTAGTGTGTCTGAAGTAAGGATAAGATGGGTCACTAAAGACCAGGTAGGATGGGAGGCTGACGTGGGTCATGTAACGTTCATTATGTTGGTAGGAGTTGGTGGCAGGGCGTAGGACTGCTGTTTGTGTGTGTGTTTTGGTCCAGTAATCGGTGAGGTGTTTGATGTTCGGGTTGTGGGCAGACAAGTTCGGACCAAGGAGGTTTCGACTTCGCTTAAGAAACGCTATATGGTAGCAGGAAGAGTTGTAGTAGGTTTATGACTCGGGATCCATGTGTGGTAGTAGTTTTTTGTATCGTTATGTTGTTCGTTGATGAGAGGAGCGTCGATTAGGCCCTTCGAGTGGCGGAGGAAAGTGGAAATATGCAGGGTCGGAGTGTTGGGCAACTGAAGTGGCGACAGTAGTTTCGATCGGTCATCGGGAGCATTCTAGTCTTGAGCCGAGGTCCGGGAAGGGCATACTAGACTCATGCTATGGGCTCAAAGGCAATCCAGACTTATGTTGAGGACCACGTAAGGGTATTCCAGTTATAGGATGTGGGCATAGAGATCGTGTCGGATGTATTGTTGAAGATTTGGGGGAGTTGCACTCGGTTGTGTCGAATCAAAGGAGTTTGAAGGAGATGAAAGGATAAATCCTTGGATTCCAAGTATGATTCTATGCATGGGATATATATATATGTATTGGTATTCCAATCTAGGGTATTCCATCATGAGGATGACCGGACCTTATGATTGATTGGATCGGGTGTGTATGGTATTCTAGCTCGAGGCTGATTGGGCCAGGTATGAGTGTTTATGTGATATAGCTGGTTGTTCATAAGAGTTACTCGGAAGATGAAGGATGCGTCATCCTGTCAGCGTGGAAAGGGACTAGATTCAGGGAGGAGTTGTCCTTAGTAGGGACGTGATAGTAGTGTCTGGAGAGATCTGGGTTGGTTAGGGATATTGGAGTCTGCAGTGTAGGGGTGTTATCCAAAATCGGGTGTTGCAACAGGCTTCAAGGACGAACCCTAATTTAAGTGGAGGAGAATTGTAACATCCCAAGTTCAGAAGTAGGAGTTCAGGGGTTCTAGGTGTAAGTAAAGGAGTAGACTCAAAGAGTAGGTGTCTTAACTCGTCGAGTCGGAACGGGTGTTGGGCACGTCTTAAGCGACCAACTCGACGAGTCGGCGGATGGACTCGGCGAGTTGGTGTTGGAAAGAGAAAACCCTAAAATTTAGGGTTTCCGCCTAATTTAAAGGATCTTATGTCCTCACCTCAGCCCCCATACTAACTATTGATGTCCAGAAGTAACCCTAAACAACCCAAGCCCATTTGTGAGTGAAAGAAGGGAGAAAGTGTGTTTTGAAGCAATTGTAAGAAGAAGGCTAGGAGGATTTGATCATAGAAGAGCTGGAGGATTCGACTCTTTTACTGTGGGCATCAATTTGAAGCTAACAAGTTGATACCTTGACTCTATTGCATTTAGATCTATTCATGAATGAGATTTGGGGCCATTTTAGCATGTTTAGGATCCATTCCGGGTATTGAGTCCAAATCTGTGGTTCCAGCTCCAGATTTAGACGTGTCTTGGCCTAAGAGGTAATAAAGTATCAGCCTTTGGATTGGTTGTGAAGCATTCTTGTCTTAAACCCTAGCCCTAGCTTGATTTGGGCCATTAGCACTTTGTATTCACATAAAGTTTGCAACTTTACATGAGAATCAGGCCTTGGAAGGATGGATCTATAAACTGGAGTCATTGAATGGCTTAAAAAGCCTCTGTATGGATAAAGGACTGAAGAGACTCGGCAAGTCGCATGGGTTGACTCGGCGAGTAATACGAAGATGCACATGGACTCGATGAGTTGATGAACAACTCGTCGAGTCTGATGAAGATTGTCGTGGACTCGGCAAGTCTGTTCTTGGACTCGGCGAGTCGAAATGCAAAACGCAAGACCCCCAACCTTTTTGATTAAGACTCAGATCGGTGACTTGAGTGGTGACTCAGTGAGTTGGTCAGGATAGGACTTGGAGACTGATGGACTTTACGAGTCATGGGGTGACTCGGCAAGTCGAGTCGTGTTATGAGAGTTTTATGAGTTTAAGAACTCGCCGAGTCAAATAGGAAGGTTGACTTTGGCTAGGAATTTGACTCTAACCCGTTTGATCTTCAAGGGTATTATGGTAATTTGGATATTTATGCCAATGGAGCATTGATGAATATAGGTGTTGGAGTCTGGGGCAGTGCTTCAGGATTTGTGCTTTCGTGGTTCAGTTCGGCAGTTGCAAGGTTAGTTATCCTCAATATATCAATAGGGTCTGAGGCACCAAGGTCGGACCTTATGGATTGTATCTGGTTATGGCATGATATGTTTATTGATTACACCGTGGTTATAGTACGTTGTTACGATCAACATGATATGTGCTTGTTGTTCAATGATTATGTGTTATGAGTATGTCGGCATATGTATGTGTATGTTTGGGTTGAGGCGGTCCTGCTTTATGCTGAAGGCCAACATATCCAGGGCGGTGCAGATAGGATGAAGGCCTACGAGGCAGTCTAGTCAGGCTGAAGGCTCATTATTCATACTGTTTGATAGGATTAGTGATATGTTAGTCTTGCCTCTTGGTAGATAGGATGGCATTATGCTTATTGATCTGTTAGATCTGCATCCTGGTAGCTAGAATGAAGTTATGTTTATGCTTAGTGACATGGTTAGGTCGGTGTCCTAGTTATAGAATGTTTCTATGATATATGATCTATTAGATCGGTTTGATTGTTATATATGTGTGATAGCATATGATATTTTTGTTCACATGTTTGTTTGATTGGGGGTTGGGTTGAGATGGTCCTGCTTTGTGTTGTAGGCCAACATACCCGACGAGCGGTCCGGATAGGCTGTAGGCCCTGCGAGGCGGCCCAGTCATGCCAAAGGCTTGGGAGCGGTCCAGTCAGGCTGAAGGCTCATTATGCATGATGTTCTGTATTTGTTGATATGGTATGATTATGATTACAGTTATATGAGGTTGGTATTTTGGGGTAACTCGCTAAGCTTTCGGGCTTACAATTTCAGTTTATTGTTTCAGGTTCAGCGGATGGCCGTGGGTAGGCGAAGGCGTGACCATACACTTCTTCGATTGATGATTATGATTTCTGAGGGACTCTGATGTATAAACTATTTTGGAAACAAATTGTAATAATTGAATGGTTTCAAATGATTTAAAAAGTTTTAAATTGGCTGGAATTTTATGGGTGTTACAGTTCACAACACTTGTTTTTGCTATTTTAAGTCTATAAATCCCAGATCTACAAGTTTACATGTTTTATATGTGATAACACATACTTTTCTTAAGGTTTTTATGAAGATCCAAGTGATAATATTCATGTTCAAGTAAAGATCTAAAAGTTAAACATATAAACATGCACATATACGTAGATCTAACACAAAAACACTTGTATCCTCCCCCAAAAACATGTAAAAACCGAAACAAGGGGGTATGAACTCACCTTGGGGGTTTTTGAGATGTATATGAAGAAGAAAAAGAATCTTTGAACCTAGCTTGAGTTTTTGGTGAGATCTCGAAATAGAGGTGGTTCAAGGAGCTTAGAACTTGTTCTTTGATGAAGAAGTGTTCGAAATCTTCTTGGAGAGAATAATGGAGCTTGAGAGGAAATGAGATGGAAGAAAAATTTGAAGTGAAAGTGGTGAGGAGGGAGTGTTTGGACGAATTTTTAGAGAGAGGAGGGGAAATAGAGAGGCTTGGGTGTATGTTGGACAAACATCTCTTGCCTTGAAGTATGGTGGTCAATGATTGGAAACATGAGAGGCAATGTTGTGGTGGCAACTCCTTTGTCCATCACCCTTTCTTTTTTTTTTTTTCTTTTTTTTTCTAGATGGGCCAACCTACCCAAAGAGGTCCTTGGCCCAAAAGAGTTGCCCAAGATGAATGTGGGCTTCGAACTTGACTTGGCCCAATGAAGTTTTTGGCCAACTAAGGTCCTAGGAAAGGTTTTCGGCGCAAATATAGTAGCTATCGACCCAATAGGGCCTAATGACAAAATCTTGGTCCAATAAGGGTTGAGAATTCTTGGGCTGAGGCCCAAAAATGATCGGGTTTGGCTTATTGGGTCGAATTTTGGGTTTGAATCACAATATGTGAAAGTATTAGCTTAAATGGCAGTGAAGTTTTGAATTTCGCTAGATGGGATTTTGTAAGGTTACTCAAGGAGATTACATTGTACGAGAATTCACATCTTAACCTAATTTTGCCAGTTGTGATAGTGCTATTCCATGAAATTGCACTTTACACCTTGTTAAGTCGTTAATGGAGCATGTGTGGCTAACCGACACACTAATCTGGGACTCAAAATGTGTGGCAAAGGGTAACTTGATGTTAATCATAGATCAATGGTGCGTGTATGAGTAACCGGCATAATGATTAGATGATCTGTAACATTGGGTGTACCAAGCTAATTTGCATGGTTATTCACACCTTGTTTGTGATCCTCAGCATCCTAGTCATAAACTTGAAGGGCACAATATAGATTTAAACATGCCATTGAAAACATGACTTGGTTCTTCTGTCACTTCCCAAGTCATATAGTGAGCTCGTTAAATGCTACTATGTGACAGATCACGACATGACCCTTATTGATCTTGCCTATTTGATAATTAGTGCTGAATCAGCAATGATTTGGCGCAATGATCAAGGAAACATGATTGAAAGATCTACTTACCAAGATGCAATGAATATAGGCAATGGCATCAATAGTCCATAAATGATTCCTTCTCCTAAAAAATAGGA
The DNA here is from genome assembly GCF_051521515.1 of Lactuca serriola. NCBI lineage: Eukaryota > Viridiplantae > Streptophyta > Magnoliopsida > Asterales > Asteraceae > Lactuca > Lactuca serriola. The sequence goes on along the minus strand of NC_136409.1, from coordinate 111,534,533 downwards.
ATTGGCCATGGTCAAAAGCTTTGATCACAATAGAAAGGCCAGTTCTGGGATTGTCTCATGTGCCAATGCAAAAGAAGTACTTCCATTTGAAGGGACACTAGAAGCAAAGCTGCCCAGACTACCTGAAAGATCTAAGAGAAGGTAGAATCGAAAAGTTTGACTCTGCTTTAGGTAAGCCAACTATCTAACTCTATTAAGTTCCTATTGGTAGATTCTTAATACATGGTGTGATAAGATTACATTTTGATGTTTTGTAGAATCGAAGAAAAGAAAGGAAGCTTAAGAGAAGAGTATGTTGAGTCAAATCGCGAAGAGATGGATTTCGATCGCATGGTTCGATGATTGGATTTTTTAGTTGCTGCTTAAGAGTTGTGATAAATTGCTTAGAAATTTGTAATAAGATAGTTTTTCATTTTTAATTTCATTGCAAGGAAAGGTTTTTCCGCACATTTTTATAAATAAAGAGAATTTTGAATTTTATCTTGTTTTATATCTCCTTGCAATGGCATATACGAAAATTGATGTTTGTAATATTTAAGCAATATGGATTTGATTCTTTTGTTTGTGGTAGTGTTTAAATTTACCAAATAAGGAAAGTTCCTCATCACCTAAATTTCAATTGGACAGAAACTTGGATCATGCAACTTGTATTGTATGATGAATGAGTATTTCATCTTTGAGAAATTAAGACTAACTCCTTGTTCACATGTAATTTTGAGTCAAGTGAAGGACTATCGGATTGAGTACACATTCTTGTGGACTGGTCAAGTCCACCACAAAGAACGATAAGACTATTCGTTATGGTTTACTAAAGTTAGTAAATATAGTTATGCATACAAGATTAATTATAATTCTGAGTCATTGAAAAGTCTCAATGTATAGCAGAACGAATAAGAAAAATCAAAGTTAGTCAGAAAGTTAAAAGTTTCCCCAGTCTGAAAAGATGGGAGAGTACTTGAGTATCATGTTTTATGATCATCTTAATGATTATGAAAACCATATCACCATTTGATCCTCTAAGGACACCTTAGTGCATTTGTTTGGCTAAGAAGAGGAATCAGGAATTGTTGAAATGGTTAAATCAATTAAGATGAATCATACTTCGTTCCAAAATCAAATCTTAGAGTCATACTCCAAGATTGTATATTAAGTGACATATCAACAACTGTAGAGTAAAATGTTTTCTACTCTTTTACATTTGAAATTGGTAAGTTGTAATGTTTTGGATAAAACAAAGATCAAATAATATCGATTGTAAAAAGTGTTTGCCTTGATAAGAACCAGACTAATCCTTGAATATTTGGTTGTCAAGGAATGTTTCTTGACCAAGAGAATGCTATATGTCAAGAGGTCAGTGGGAGTCTTAAATATGTTGACAAGTTTCAAGAACTAATCAAGAATAAACCTACTATTAATTACTAGCACACCGCTTGAAGTTTGTAACCTATCATGTTGACATATTCTTGTTTTTGTGCTCATTCCTTTTAAAGTTGACTATGCACATGAGTTATATGAATTATAAATTGTTTGCATAACAACGTGGAAGAAATGGCATGCCCTTATGCTGCCAGGTGGCAAGAAATTAAGATTAAACAAGTTCAGTCCATTTGAGTTTGGATTTGTCACTAACCTTGTCTTGTGATTATGGTTATAACAAATTCACATGGATAGGAACACATACACCATAAAAATCTAAGTCATAAGGTTCCTCTCCAATTCATGAAAATGATTGTGAGGAAACACTTTTACTAAGTGGTTTTAAAGAGTTAGCAATTGAAATATTTGCATTCTCAAATTCGATTATGACTACGGCACCCTATTCATAGTTCGAATTGTGATAAATGGCAAATGGTCTAAACATTTGAGACTTATTGCTGTAAGTTCTAAAATAGTTTTGACACACATGTGAGCTATCTAAGGAAAGGTGTATGACTTTGAGAAGCTTAGATAAAGGCTTATCAAAGCATCTCGTATCAGAAATATGAACTTTGGTAAGAAAGTCAATAATTATTGATTTCGAGAAGTCCAACTGATTTAGATACATGTCAAAGCTAGTGGGAGCATACATATTATGTTTGTAAGATAATAATTATTATTCTAGTGGGAGCATAATTATTATGGTAAGTGTTGCAAGTTATCAATGTTAATTATAGAGAACAAAGTTTTCAATTTGCAAAGTTGTAGGGTTTGAAAAAGTTGTCAAAGACATATATAAATGTTATGTTGAAAAGATTCAACATAAGGAAATTCTATATATGGAAATGTTATTTGCATTCTCAAAATTCGATTATGATTATGACATCCCTCTTCATTATTCAAATTGTAAGAACATGGCAAATAAAAACATTATAGCAAAAGACCGATCAAGTATCATGTCTTTATATAAGACATTATGAATCATGTCCTACATGCTTCGGATATAGGGTCGATTGCATATGTTATAATATTCATGTGTTGTAATTTTTCAAATGCCTAGGGCATCAAGAGGGGAAAAGGTCTAGAACTAAATATGGCTAAAGTGGTTAAACAATTGTCAAGGACAATCTAAGGTTCGCTAAGGATTGGTTGCTTATGAATAGTTGGAAGTATAGTAATGATGGACCATATTGGTATAATTCTAAATAGATAGGATTCTGTTAAGAATGGATAGTCATATGGAAATTATGGAAAAGTTTCCATAATGGGAGTTGGATATCAAGAATATATGAGTAAGTTAGAAACTTTTATGCAAAGGAAGGATGTTCAAAGGAATGTTCTTTAAATTTGAGACTGCATCTCCATGGAATTGTCTTGTAACAATCTCTAAAGGAATGTAAAAAAGGAATATTTGCATAATAGTTTAGAACTAACACATTCTAATACTAGCAAGAATTTGGTATTCTTACACTTATAGATTTGGAATTGTGAATTGAGTTTAATTGGAAATCGAATTGATTTATTTCACAAAGTAAGGCCCATAGGTAAACATATTGTGCATGCTTGCAGCATGACAACTATTGTTTCAATTCAAGTATTAAGTTGATCAATCGAAACATTATACAATGAATAATGAGTAATCAACATGGTGATTAAATGAAAGGTGTTTTATTTACGCTCACAAGTTTTGGGGCCATATAGGATTAGTAGTATTCTTGTGTTTCGCTTTGTATGTTTTGACTTCCCGAATAATAAGATTATTCAAACCATCCACAGTCGATCATACTTTGGAAGTAGGTATGAAAGAAGACTGTCATGAGTTGGCTTGTAGATTTGTCTAAGGATTAGGCACAACAACAGGTTTCCTACACCATTCATGAGTACTAAAATACTATTTCAGTATTGGATCAACCCGCGCTCACTTGAATCACTTCATGGAATTTATCACGAGTGATCGTGAGACAAAAATATCATATAGTCTTCAAACCAAGATATATGAGTTGTTGACTACGAGTTGGTTGTGCATTGATGGCACGAAAACGCATCAGTAACTTAATGTTATAAAACGTGTCGTTGTACATGATTTGATGAGTAGTTAGTACAAGAATATAATGTTGAAGTTATATGTTCCCTTTTATCCTAAGAGGATTAAAAGTCATATATTGGGCCCCTCGATGATTCTGTTTTAACTTATGCGTCGGACCCGGTCAGAACTAAATTGATGTGTTCAGTTATGTTCTATGTCAGACGAATCAGATATCAAGAAACAAACTGCTGGACAATAAGTATGACATTGTTCCATGTATTTGTCCGACTGATATCTTGAGAACAGAGGAATATATGATCCCTTATCTAAAGGACAAGTCACTGACTAAGTCAGAGTTCGACAACAGCTTTTGAAAGCTTACGATTGCTAAGTCGGATCCTGAAAGTGCATTGGCAGTAATAATTATTAGACATATCGAAGTGGGAGACTGTTGGATAAGGTGTCTAAGCCCATAATTATAACTAGGATGTACTTGACCCGATTGGAGCATGGTCCTTTTGGGTTGCCTTCAACAATGCAATTTGATAGGATAAACTTTTGAGAATAAGGTTTTTTTGTGATTTATTAATATATTATAAGTATAATACATTAATTGAGAAATCATATTAGTTAGTATTTATCAAGAATTAGTTTGGAATTAATTTTGTGATCAAAAGAGACTAATAAAATATATGGGGATTGATTATGTAAATCAATGATATTTATAATGTAGGCTAATGATCCATAGTTATTTACGATGGGCTAAACCATTAATCCATGGATAGTCCATGGAGGTTTAACCCATGGATCCTGAATATATGAAAGGTCTTTAGGGTTTACAAAGTGTAACCCTAGCATTTGCCACATTATAATTACATACCCATAGTGTCAGAATCGACCACCACATTATTCTAAGAGATTGAGATTGATTTTGTGCCAAATAACCTTTTCTTTAAAGCTTCCTCTTGCATATGGTGTTTGTGAACCATTAGAGGCATCACACTTGAGGTGCTCGAGCTTTCAAAGGTCAAGAACTACAAGTCCTTCTAAGAGGTAAGCTATCTAACTAGTTGTATTAGTCGATTGATCAAGTGTATGCTAGTTAGGGACAATGCTTTGGAAAAATGAAAATGCATGCATAATTAGAGAAAACAAAGATCCAAAGCATTCATGGTTGCATGTGAACTTAGGAAGTGTTATAGTGCTCAAAACCCAACAGTTAGGGAGTCCTAAAATCGGCTAGGGTTCTCAATGAGTTCATAGGTATCGATTTTGGGAGCTAATGGGTTCCTTTTATAGTTGAGGCTCTTAGGGTTTACAACTTGGAAACCCTAATTCCCTTTCTTAGGCCCTAAGAAACATATGGACTCCTAAGTGGTAAGCCTTGGACGAAATCTTTATGGACTCTCATAGAGATTTCGTCCACCCTATTCCAATTGGGGTCCATGAGCCCAAACTACAACTAATACTGATTTACATAATCAGTCCCCATTGATTTAATTGATCTCTTTTGATCACTAAATAAATTCCAAACTAATTCTTGATCAATATTAATTAAATAATATAATTTCTTAATTAATATATTATTCTTATAATATATTAATAAATCACAATTAACCTCTTTCACATAATTCATCCTATCAAGTTGCTATGGTGAAGGCAACAAAAAGGACCATGATCATATCGAGTCAAGTACATACCAATTATAGTTATGGGCTTAGACATCTAATCCAACAATCTCCCACTTGGATAAGTCTAATAACTATAACTGCAAGCACGACTTCAAAATCTGATCAATAACCGTAGCTTTCAAAATCTGTTGTCAAACTCTGATCTTATCAGAAACGCGTCCTTTAGATAAGGGATCATATATTCATCCATTCTAGATATCGTATGAAATGAGACATGAAATTTTAATCATTCTCTCTTTTCATGTGTTGTTTCCCGATTTCCTATTTATGATGACTAACTAGTTGAACAGATCAAATCAGTGCAGGCTTGGCCAAGCGCTTCAGGTGTCATCACTAAATCATCGAGGGGCCCACAGATATCGATTTTATCCCTATTAGGGTAAAAAGAGTGGATAAATGATGTGTGTAAAAATGCACTGGTTTTATTCCTACTTTAAAAATATAATTTTAGCACACAAAGGCAGTGAACCTGCCTTTTAGTGGTATAGTTAAATAAGTAGGGTATTGAACTCAGGGAACGGAAATTAAACTAATAACTAATTTTAACTAAACAAGTAATAAAAGTAAAAGGTTTTTCTCTAGTTTTACAAGACTAGAAACTTAAACACACCTCCTAACACGTAATCAACTAAACAACTAGGACAAGTAAAAATTCACCAAATTTAATAAAAAGTTTCTGTTTAGGTCCAACTAATTCACTCCTATGGTCAATTTTATGATAAAGTGTTATATTGATTATTATTGGTTCCAACTATAGTGATTAGGTTCACATTCGCTATTACCAATCCTTAGGAAATTACTCAATTTAAGCAGTGGCTAATTGTTTAAACTAATTAACTCCCTAGTTTAATTATTTGGATTAAATAAGATTTGTAATTGGTTAATCAAATTGGTGGTTCAACTAACCTCTTGTTTGTTGGTTTACCAAATAAGCTCACACATTAATTTACCCATTCTCTAATTAATCTTAGTTTCATGTTCACTAACCCTATGCATATAATTAAGTGTTCACATAAATCATAGGAGGTTAACAATTAGAAGATGTTCATGCAGCCTAATTAAAATAGTCATAATCAATGCATAAGGTTCTTTAACAAACTTAGTTTAATAAAATCTCCAATAATCAATCAAATAAAGTAATAATCACAACATAGGAGTAAATTAATCTTCCCTAAACAGAAACTATGAAATTTAGCTCATGATTACAGTCATTGAAAAGCTAAAAACGAATTCAACTAAACTAAACATGCTTCACTTATAGATTAAGTGTAAGATTTAACCTAATTTGCCTTGAATCTTCTCAATTATCAAAGATTAGGGTTCTTCTAGTCTCCAAAGGTATCTTCAATCGCAGGTTGCTCTCCAAGGAAGCCACAAAACTCTTTAATTCGGAATCTCAACCAATATTTATAGTTATCTCAAAACTGGGTCTACTCGGCGAGTAGATGCCCAACTCGTCGAGTTGACAGAGGAAATTCGTGTACAGCAAGGATTCTTGGCTTTTCTTCGTGAACATTCTTGGTAACTCGCCGTGTAGGTGTGTGGACTCGCCGAGTAGCTCCAAATTTTCTCCTCTTTCTTCATTCTCTAGCTTCTAATTGCTTCTCCTTCTTCCTTTTGTTTCCAAGCATGTCTTCTGGACTAAAAATATAATTTAAACATTATTAAGTACCTTTTGTCCATATTATGCAAATAACTAGCTAATAATTGATAAAAATCTATACTAAACATATGGCTAATTATGCACATATCAAAATACCCCACACTTGACTTTTGTTTGCCCCCAAGCAAAACTGAATTTTAGCATACTAGAATCACACAAGACAATCCCAATTGAACCTAGCCATTATGCCAAGACCGCAATGCATGCATTTGTGTCTAAAATTTCCTTAAGGACCCCTCATACTCTAAATACTCACAATCCTCATAAACATTCGCCCACTTTTTCCGAACAATGCTCATTTTATGCATCCCTCCGAATCCATCCGCAGAAAACCTCCTAACCTCAAGGTATTTTTGGTTGAGCAACCCAAGCATACATAATCTAGACAATTTCAATTTATGATACCACTATGGAGCTCCTTTGGAATTCTTTACTTTTTGTATTTGATCTTCAATTTTTGGGTATCTTCAACTTTTGAATTACTTCAAAATTTTTGATCTTTGAACTTTATACTTTAACTTTGGTGCTCCAAAAATTCTTCAAACTTTTCCTTGTAATTCTCTCTCTTTTTTTTACATGTAACTCACTTTTTTTTCACTCAAAACCCTATGTGCTTAAGCAGGGGCGCTCAACTTCAACCTTTATTGGTTAACGATAATAATTTTCCTGGATACATTTCTGGTACACGATGCTAAACATATTGAACCCCTCAAACTAAGTGAGGTTGTGTTTTTGTCCCATGATTTCACTAGAATAAGGAGGCCACAAATGCACTAGAACGTATATAGGCTCAACTAAATATTTGGGTTTTCATGCAATCATCAACATAATTCTAACATGGAATCCTATTTACTTTTACCAAAATTTTCTATGTTAAGTCCTAAGCAATGTTTTATGCAAAAATTTTCAAAAATTAAGCCTAAAATTAGGATTAGGATTCTAAATTGACTAAAATGTAACCAACCCCCTACCCCGCACTTAATTCATGCAATGTCCCTATTGCATGTTATGCATGAAAAGTATAAATATGAAATATAGAAGGAATTGGAACAAACTCCCCTGGGGTAGCAGTCGCGAGGCTGATCTCTTTCAATTAAGCTCCTACTTTGAATGGCTTTAGACATGGGAACAGCTCATGCATTTATTGGGTGTCATATCGTGTGTGGTAAACATCTATATAGCTCCAAATATTTCAGACAAAGCTCTTAGAATTCTTCTAGGAATGAATCTCAACGAAAAATATGGATAAGAACTGCAGTGAATGTGCCCAAAACGAATCTTGAGTGTGAAATATTGATGGACTCGGCGAGTCAATCGTGTACTCGGCGAGTAGATCGGTATTCAGCAAATAGTCACGTATTTTCACATGCACTCGGCGAGTACCCTAAGTGCACTTGGCGAGTAGATCGCTGAGTTGAAAATAATTTTTTTTTGGTTTTTATACTTGGCTGAGATGCTAAATCAGGATACTTCAGTGACTCTTCTTCTTTTTCCTTCAGTAATAACACATTTTTTCACTCTTCTTCCTAGCGGACTCGACCTTAAATGCAACATTTCGCACTCTCATCTAAACCAATCCTCACTTTAGCCTTGACCAATGAGACTCCTAAATGCATCCTAATCTTCAAACCTGAAAAACATATAACCACAAGTGAAAGCAAACAAACCAAGGTCCTACTTAAAAAGAAATAAATCCAAGTACATCAAAGTTTAACACCAAACAAAATAAAAAACATAAAAACATCCAAATCAAATCAAACTTCAAACTTCTTCATCCATATCTACCCCTCTTGCTCCACTTCCTCCTGCTTGGTCGTTTCTCCTCTGCATCCGCTCTTCCCAATTCATGATGTACGGGTATCCGGGCCCGGGACATGGGGCAATGTGCATCTGTTCAAGGAGATAATTGAATGACTCATTGTTATAGTTAATGCCTCGGCCAATGTCATCCAAATATCCACGATACTCCACGTGATTCCACCCCTCATTCTCATCTTCCACTAGGATAACCGGTGGGTCTTCTCGAATCTGTTCCCTCCTATGTCGCACACTTCTGCCTGGATCTTCGGGAGCAACCACCTCATCTTCATTTGGGATTGTAAAAGAATCCCCAAATGTTTCCACAATCCTTGCCCTCCAGAACAAGGTAATGCTAAACGGAGGAGGAGAAATCATGGTCAATGCCCACGCCTCTTGCATTTCCAAAATGCCATATGGCCTTGCAAGTCTTGTCACAAACATACCCCCATTGATTTTGGAGGAAATATTCTCTTTAACCGCTCCATCCGCAAGGTATTTTGCCAAACAATACGGAAAGTTGCAAAAGGCGTCGGGGGTGATTACGCTCAATACATAGAAAATGTCAAGGGTAGAAACTTTGTCATCGTCCTTCCTCATATTTATGGTACTAGCGATTAGGCGGTGGATGAGATGATGGATCGGAGAACGAATATGGCCCTCTTGAGAAGTAGAGGGAATATAGAACCGGTTTGCAATAGTGCTCCACCAAGTGGATGCAACAACCTCCTTATGAAGATCCTTGTGGCACTGCTCTAAAAATGCTTCAAATTCCTCCGGCATGATGACATTTTGGTCATAGAGACCAATCCTCCATGCGAGTTCCGCAATGCTATAGTGGCGCAGCTCCCCTCTAAGGCAAAAAGTGATAGTGTTGGTGTTATAATACTCACTACCACCCTGAAATGAGATAGTAGCAAAGAACTCCCAACACAATTCTGCGAACACGGGTTCTTGTATTTTGAACAGCTGCATCCACCCATCACAAATTATGGTTGTGCCATCCGCTTCGAAAGATTTGACCAAATACTAGGCTAACTCCTCTTCCAACCCGGTTTGAATTAGCCAGTCCTAACTAAGTGCATTGGGGGAGATAGATTTATTTCTGTTTCAAGGCCTCCAATCTGTTCTTCGCCCGAGCTTGTGATGATCTTGAGGTGATTTGTGAAAAAGCAAGCCATGGAATGTCTCCATGACTTCCCCCCTTGAACTCTGACCTCGTATGGACATGATTTCTGCAGAGAAACATCAAGAAAACAACAAAAAACACAAACCCAACAATTAAAGTTTACCATACAGATCTGTCAAAACATCTACTCGCCGAGTCCATGACCTACTCGGCGAGTAGGATGAACTGCGAGAGCAGATTCCAATTGCTCCATATTAGTCCAATCAAAACACATATATTTGCATAGGGGTTTGCTGTTCTAAGCCCCTTAAGTATGAATGCACAAGAAATTTTGTCCAAATACTCCTAACTTATCCTAAAATTGAAACCCTAGGATTGAAGTAAACCCCCAAATATGAATTTTAAGCAAAATGATGATCAATAACTGATAAAGTTGACCTTTAACAAGAATTTAGAGGAAAAAATACATACCTTTTGCTTTGTGTATGAAGATTCAAAAAAATCAAAGTAATGGCTTGAGAGAAATCGAATGCTCGGCGAGTGTATGGGAAGTGGCTGTGAAAATAAGTTGGGTAAAAGAAACCCTTATTTACAGATTGTAAAAACCTGTTTGAATGCATGTACTCGCTGAGTAGAAACGCCTACTCGCCGAGTGGAAGTGCATATTGGAGAATTTTGCGTGTCATTCCAAAAGTACTCGCCGAGTAAACTTATGAACTCGGCGAATATATCATTCAGTTTGAAAAAAACTCAATTTTTTAAACCACCACCCCACACTTTGAGCACTGCTTGCCCTCAAGCAATCATTTTAAGCATAATTTTAGAAGAAGAACGAAAAGAAAACAAATCCTAAAAGTGAAAAGGAAAACAAAGGGAAAAAAATGCAAACTCTAACTCGGGTTGCCTCCCAGAAGCGCTTCATTTTAAGGAGTCGTTAGCTGGACTCCTTCCCGCTCTACGTTTCTGCCATACCTTCCAGCAGTAGCCCTTCTTCTAAGTCGTCATTCCTCGGGATTCCTTCTTAATATTTTTTCACCTGATGTTCATTCACTTTGAAAGGAGTGCCATCTTTTGATAATAACTCTCCATGTGGAAAGACCTTCTTTACTAGAAATGGACCATCCCATCTTTACTTTAGTTTGCCCGGAAAACGTTTAAGCCTTGAATTAAAAAGTAACACTTTTTTCCCTTCATCAAAGTCTTTATCACCGTTGATTCTTTTGTCATGCCAACTCCTAGTTTTTTCTTTATAAATCAAGGAGCTAGTATAGGCTTCATTCCTAAGTTCTTCAAGAGCATTTAGTTGCGTCAACCGATTGGTTCTAAGTTCAGCTATATCAAAGTTGCACATTTTTAAAGCCCAAAAAGCTTTGTGCTCTATTTCCACCAGTAAATGACATTGCTTCCCATAAACTAGCCTATATGGTGTAGTACTAATATGTGTTTTGAAAGCTGTGCGAAAGGCCCAAAGTGCATCATCTAGTTTGTCCGACCATTCCTTTCGATTGCTACCTACCAATCTTTCCAAAATTCTCTTCAATGCTCTATTTGTCACTTCAGTTTGTACACTAGTTTGTGGATGGTAAGATGTAGAGAATTTATGGGTTACCCCATATTTCCTTAACACCTTTTCTAATTGATCATTGACAAAGTGAGTGCCTCGGTCACTAATAAGGGCTTTAGGAACTCCAAATCTTGAAAATAAATTTTTTAGAAAGCGCACCACCATCCAAGCATCATTAGTTGGTAAAGCTTGTGCCTCCGCCCATTTGGATACATAGTCCACCGCCACCAAGATATATTTGTTGCCTTTTGACATTGGAAAGGGTCCCATGAAATCGATCCCCCACACATCAAAAACTTCACACATTTGAATACTATGTTGTGGCATCTCGTTTCGGGATGATATGTTTCTCGCTCTTTGGCATGCATCACACTCTTTGACATATTAGGTAGCATCTTTAAAAATTTTGGGCCAATAAAACCCAATATCAAATATCTTCTTTGCCGTGTAATGTGCTCCACGATGTCCACCGGTGGTCCCGCTATGGCAATGCTCCATGATTTCCCTGCTTTCTTTCCTGAATACGCATCTCCTTATGATCCCATCCGCGCAACTTCGGAAAAGATATGGCTCGTCCCAAAAGTCGTATTTTATTTCTGAAAAGAATTTCTTCTTTTGTTGGCGGGTAAAATCTTTTGGAATAAATTTGGTAGCTAAATAATTAGCTATATCCGCAAACCATGGCTCCTCCCCCGCAGTTACTAGAATGTACTCGTCCGAAAAGTCGTCTCCAATTTTACCCTCTTCCAATGCTTCCAAGTGCGGGTTTTCTAGTCTTGATAAATGTTCGGAAGCTACATTCTTCATTCCCTTTTTGTCTTGTATTTTAATGTCAAATTCTTGTAAAAGGAGAACCCACCGTATCAATCTTGGCTTTGCATCCTGCTTGGCAAACAAGTACTTAATAGCAGAATGGTCAGTAAAAACAGTGGTTTTAGATAAAATAAGATAAGGGCGGAATTATTTGTCAAAAGCATACACCACGGCTAGTAATTCTTTTTCAGTTGTGGTGTAATTTTCTTGGGCCGGATTCAGAGTCTTGCTTGCATAATAGATGGGTCAAAAGTGCTTATCAACCCTTTGACCAAGGACAGCTCCTAATGCAAAGTCACTCGCATCACACATTATTTCAAATGGTAGGTTCCAATTCGGGGCAATGATGATCGGGGCATTAGTTAGTTTTTCATTTAAAAATTCAAAAGCCTCTAGACACTCTTTAGTGAAATTAAATGGTGCATGTTTTAAAAGTAATTGTGTTAGAGGTCTAGTTATTTTAGAAAAATATTTTATGAAACAGCGGTAAAAACCCGCATGACCTAATAAACTCCTAATGCCCTCTACATTAGTTGGTGGAGGTAATTTAACAATTGTATCTATTTTTGCCCGATCCACCTCAATTCCCGATTTGGATACCTTGTGGCCCAAAACTATACCCTCTTTAACCATAAAGTGACATTTTTCCTAATTAAGGACTAAATCGGTCTTTTCACACCTTGCAAGCATTAAATCAAGGTTAGCTAGACAATCATGGAAGGAAGATCCAAAAACAGAAAAATCGTCCATAAATACTTCCATGAATTTTTCCACCATGTCGTGGAATATGGCCGTCATGCACCTTTGAAATGTCGCAGGTGCATTGCATAACCCAAAGGGCCTGCGGCGATAGGCAAAAGTCCCACTCGGGCAAGTGAAAGTGGTCTTTTCTTGGTCCATTGGGTCTATGGGTATTTGGAAGTAACCCGAAAATCCGTCTAAGAAACAATAATAACTATGGCCGGAAAATCTTTCAATCATTTGATCAATAAAAGGTAAAGGAAAATGGTCTTTACGAGTGGCATCGTTTAGCTTTCGATAATCGATGCACACTCTCCAACCGGTTACCGTTCGGGTCAGAATAAGCTCGTTCTTCTCGTTTGTTATGACCGTCATCCCTCCTTTCTTGGGCACCACTTGAACCGGACTAACCCATGGACTATCGGAAATAGAATAAATGATCCCCGCATCTAAAAGATTGACTACTTGCTTCTTGACCACTACTTGCATGTTTGGGTTCAATCTTCTTTGGTGTTGCACTACCGACTTTGCTGCTTCTTCTACGTTGATCTTGTGAGAGAAAGAAGAGGGGCTTATTCCCTTGATATCGGTGATACTCCACGCAATGGCATTCTTCCTCTTCTTTAATACTTGGACTAATTCTTCTTTTTCAGTTTTGGAGAGGTCAGAAGCTATTATAACAGGTTTTTGTTGACCATCTTCAAGGAATGCATACTCCAAGTGATCTGGTAGTGCCTTGAGTTCAGATTTTGCGTTCTGCATGCTAAACACGTCGAGTACAGGTAAGGTACTCGTCGAGTCCTGTGCCAAATTTGCGATTTCTTGGGATTCTTCAGATGGACTCGGTGAGTAGATCGGGCCTACTCGGCGAGTAGGTTGCTCCATGGTCTTCATTAACTTATCATAATCAGCTTCTTCCAGCAGTCTCTCTAATTCCAGTAAGTCTTTTTCAACATCAAACTCTTTATCAAAAATGATGGTGGATTTGTTTGAGTCTTCATTATCCCATTCCTCCATCAATTCATCCAACATATCGATTGAAAATGTCGTGTCATCACTCTTGCTTGCGTGCTTCATGGCTTGATCAACCCCGAAAGTGACTGAATCATCCCCCACTCGTAGAGTAAATTTTGAATCTCGCATGTCAACTATAGCGCTTGCTGTGTTAAGGAAATTCCTTCCAAGGATGATCGGGACTTGAGGATCCTCTTCCATGTCGAAGATTATAAAATCCGCGGGGAACACGAACTTATCCACTTTTACCAGGAGATCTTCACAGATTCCTTGTCGGAATGTAGCAGTTTTGTTTGCTAAGTGGATTGCCATTCGGATTGGCCTCGGTTCCAAGAGATCTAGTTTCTTGAAAAATGAGTATGGCATGAGGTTTACACTTTCTCCTGAATCGGCCAAAGCATGAATGGTGGCCAAGTTTCCGAATTGACAAGGCAATTTTTAGCTTCCCGGGTCTCCCTTCTTCTTCGGTAGCTTGTTTAACATGGCATCCGAGCAATTCTCATTGAGGATCACTCCACTCACTTCTTCCATCTTCCTTCTATTGGTTACAAGCTCCTTGAGTAACTTGGCGTATTTTGGCATTTGGGCAACCGCTTCAATGAATGGTATGTTGATTTGAATAGCCTTTATGTGTTCTAGAAACTTTTGGTAGTCTTCTTCATGCTTTTCTTTCTTAGCTCTGGCTGGATATGGCAGTGGAGGCTGATATGGTTGTGCAGGAATCTGACTTTTATGATTAGGCACTGGACTCGTCGAGTCCATATTCTCTACTCGGCGAGTAGCTTCTGTGTCCAACAGATTTTTAATTTGGCTCGGTTTTTCTACATCCTCCTTTTGTGACAGCTTGGGCTCTTCATTCTGAGTAGGCGCCAGAGGGGTAATTATCTTCCCACTTCTAGTTGTCACAATGTTTATATGTGCTCCTCGTGGGTTGTTTTTGGTTTTACTAGGAAGTTCTCCCGGTGATCTTTGATTTATTTGTTGGGCAAGTTGCCCCAGCTGTGTCTCAATGTTGTGGATAGATGCTTGCTGATTTCTAAGTATGGTTCTTGTCTCTTGTATTGCAGCATCATGGTCACTGTGTCTCTTTTCTGAAGCAGCTACAAATTTAGCAAGCATATCCTCCAAATTTAGTTTTCTTTCTTGCACCGACTCCTCCTTTTGGTAAAACCCTCTTCCTTTTTGTTTATACTTCTCCACCTTAGCTTTCTTGTACTCTTCATAAGGGAGCCACTCCTTCTTTGGTTTTCACCAGTCATCATCATATTTGTCACCACTGGAGTAGCATACTTGCGCTTTCTTGTTCCCATTCTCGTCTAAGTCATAGTCTCTAGTAAGATGCGGTCCATTGCAATTCTCACAACCTACCCGAATAGCATGTATTGTTTGATCCATTTTATCCATCCTCCTATCCATGGTTTTCAACATAGTCCTGACTGCTGACAAGTCTTCTGAAGCTGCATAAGCTGCCCCCTCGTCACATCATTCCTTGGGTTGTGGTATTCCTTAGAATGCTTGGACAATTCCTCAATTAGTTGCTTTATCACCAGGGGAGCTTTCTTCATGATGGGGCCTTGCGAGTCAAGTAATTTCCTTGTTGTAACATTCACTCCATCATAGAAAATGGAGACTTCTTGTTTACTATTGAGATCATGATGTGAGCAATTTCTTAATAGACTTTTGTACCTCTCCCGAGCCTCATAAAGTGATTCTCCAGCTTGTTGTTCAACGTTGGCTATGGCTTTCTTTAACTTAGCTATTTTGGAAGGTGGGCAAAATTGATCAATAAACTATTCTTTGATCTTGACCCATGTAGTGATGGATCCGGGAGGAAGTGACTTGAGCCAATCTTTTGCAGCACCCTTCAATGTAACAAGAAGCATTCGAAGTAGCTGAGTCTCGCGAGGCACATTTGGAACATTGAAATAATCAGCTACATCATTAGCTTCATTTAAGTGTCTGTAAGCATGTTCATGGTCTTTTTCGTAGAAGGGGATTTCTTTGAGTTGAACAAGTATGTGACCCTTGAGCTCAAAAGTGGCAGTTGCGGGAATTGCGGGTTGCACAAGTCCCGGGCCGGTATCATCGCGTATCCTCTTCTTCCATTCCCCCATGGGGACTTCATCGATGTTAGCCATAGTAATAGCTAATTCGTCGCCGGAATCTGAGTTGTGCCCGAATGTAGGTTCTTCTTCTTCTTCGGTATCGTACTCGGCGTCCTCATTGATTGGGTCTTCGCTTGCTAAAGAGGCGCTGGATGCTCTTGATTTGATGCTCTTCTTCTTCCCAAACACCGTCTTAAAGTTAGACAAAGGCGACTTCTTAGGTGTATTCGGGCTATCAATGTCTTTGCCTTTGTTTTTCCTCAACGCGGATTCTAGGTGTTCAAAAGGGGGAACCAGTGGAGTGTTGGATCCTCTGGTCATGAAAATCATGCAACACAACAAGAAAACGACTAAAAAGAACAAAAAATGAAACTAAACGAAAATAAAAATTAAACTGTTAAACAGCAGGAACTCGCCGAGTAGGGTCGAATGCACTCGACGAGTAGGCTGTATAAAACTAAAAATAGACAAAATTAAATAAAAACGACTGAAAACTAAATAATACTAAAACCTAAACTACTTACTGAAAAAAATAACTTTGTGCAAGATAAACTCACACAAATGATCGATAAAACTAGGAATTAGTTTTAATTTTTGAACCGTTCGCCGGCAATGGCGCCAAAAACTTGATGTGTGTAAAAATGCACTGGTTTTATTCCTACTTCAAAAATATAATTTTAGCAAACAAAGGCAGTCAACCTGTCTTTTAGTGGTATAGTTAAATAAGTACGACATCGAACTCAGGGAACGGAAATTAAACTAATAACTAATTTTAACTAAGCAAGTAATAAAAGTAAAAGGTTTTTCTCTAGTTTTACAAGACTAGAAACTTAAACACACCTCCTAACACGTAATTAACTAAACAACTAGGACAAGTAAAAATTCACCAAATTTAATAAAAGGTTTCTGTTTAGGTCCAACTAATTCACTCCTATGGTCAATTTTATGATAAAGTATTATATTGATTGTTATTGGTTACCAACTATAGTGATTAGGTTCGCATTCGCTATAACGAATCCTTAGGAAATTACTCAATTTAAGCAGTGGCCAGTTGTTTAAACTAATTAACTCCCTAGTTCAATTATTTGGATTAAATAAGATTTGTAATCGGTTAATCAAACTGGTGGTTCAACTAACCTCTTGTATGTTGGTTTACCAAACAAGCTCACACATTAATTTACCCATTCTCTAATTAATCCTAGTTTCATGTTCACTAATCCTAGGCATATAATGAAGTGTTCACATATCATATGAGGTAAACAATTAGAAGATGTTCATGCAGCCTAATTGTCTTCCAATTAATAGAAAAATAGTCATAATCAATGCATAAGGTTCTTTAACAAACTTAGTTTAATAAAATCACCAATAATCAATCAAATAAAGTAATAATCACACCATAGGAGTAAATTAATCTTCCCTAAATAGACACTACAAAATTTAGCTTATGATTACAGTCATTGAAAAGTTAAAAATGAATTTAACTAAACTAAACATGCTTCACTTATAGATTAAGTGGAAGATTTAACCTAATTTGCCTTGAATCTTCTCAATTATCAAAGATTAGGGTTCTTCAGGTCTCCAAAGGTATCTTCAATCGCAGGTTGCTCTCCAAGGAAGCCAGAAAAACTCTTTAATTCGAAATCTCAACCAATATTTATAGTTTTCTCAAAACAGGGTCTACTCGGTGAGTAGATGCCCAACTCGCCAAGTTGACAGAGGAAATTCGTGTACGGCAAGGATTCTTGGCTTTTCTTCGCGAACATTCTTGGTAACTCGCCGAGTAGGTGCGTGGACTCGCCGAGTAGCTCCATATTTTCTCCTCTTTCTTCATTCTCTAGCTTCTAAGTGCTTCTCCTTCTTCCTTTTGTTTCCAAGCATGTCTTCTGGGCTGAAAATATAATTTAAACATTATTAAGTACCTTTTGTCCATATTATGAAAATAGTTAGTTAATAATTGATAAAAAGCTATACTAAACGTATGGCTAATTATGCACATATCAATAAACTTCAACTCATATGTTTGTACTATTTACTCATCAAATCACGCACAACAATATGTTTTATAACATCAAGTTACTAATGCATTTACATATTATCGAAGCACAACCGACTCGTAAACAACAACTATATGTCCCCGTTTTAAGAATATAAGATATTATCGTCTCACAATCACTCGTGATAAAATCCATAAAGTGATTCACGTGAGCGTGGGTTTAATCTAATACCCAAATCTTATTTGAGGAGCACTCATGAACACTGCAACAGACTTTTGCTATGTCTAAATGCTTTAGACGATCTATAGTCAGATTCATGACAATCTTACCTCATTACCTACTTCCAAAGTATGATCGACTATGGATGTTTGAATAACCTAGTTATTATGGAAGTCAAAACATGCGAAATGAAACACAAGAATAATCGAATCCAATATGGCCTCAAAACTTTTGAGTATAAATAAAACACTTTCGTATTTAATCACCATATTGATTACACATTATTCATTGTATAATGTTTCGGATAATCAACTTAATACTTGAATTATAATATTAGTTATTGCATGCCCCAAGCATGCATACTATGTTTATCTATGGTCCTTACTTTGTGAAGTAGATCAATTGAACACATTTCCAATGCCACTCATTTCACATTTTCCCAATCCTTATGACAAGTGTAAGAATACCAAATTCCTCCTACTATTAGAATATGTTAGATTCTAACATTTTATGCAATTACACTTTTGTAATTTCATAGCACCAAGGTCACAAAGACTTTGCCAATTATATTACAAAGTGATCTATTGGAGATTGTTACAAGACAATTCCATAGATATGAAGTTTCACATTCAAAGTACATTCCTTTGAAAATGCTTCTTGCATAAAAGTTTCTAATCTACACATAGATTCTTAATATCCAACTCCCATTATGGAAACATTTGCATATTTACCATATGACAACTCATTCTTAAAAGAATCCTATCTATTCATAAAAATGTTGATATAGTCCATTCATTACCATACTTCCAACTGCTCATAAGCGATCACTCCTTTGCGAACCTTAGATGGTCCTTGACAATTGTTTAACTACATTAGTCATATCTTGTTCTAGTCCTTTTTCCATCTTAATGCCCCGGGCATTTGGAAAATCAGAATACGTGAATATTATAGCAAATGCAATCGATCCTAAACCCAAAGTGTATGGGATACGATTCATAATGTTTCACATAACGACATGATACTTTACCAGTCTCTTGCTATAATATTTCCATATATAGAATTCTCAATGTTGAAACATTTTAACATGCTAATCGTATATGTCCATGACTTAGTTTGATTAAAATTTCTCTATCTGAGCTTTTAGATTTGAAATGAAGTATAAGTATCCTGTCCTTACTGTAGCAAAACAACTTTTCAAACTCTGCAACTTTGGAAATTAAAACTTTGTTTTCTATAAACCGCATTGCTAACTCGCAACACTTATCATAATGATTATGCTCCCACTAGCGTAATAATTATGTCCTTACTAGCATAACACTTATGCTCCCACTAGCTTGGACATGTACTCAGAAGTCAGTTGGACTTCTAGAAATCAATACCTATTGACTTTCATTCCAAAGTTTAGATTTCTGATACGAGATGCTTCGATACGCCTATACACATTTCATTATAAAGCTCATATATGTGTCTAAACTATTTCAGAACTCACAGTAGTAAGTCCCAAATGTTCAAACTAATTGTCAAATCTCACAATTCAAACTATGAAGAGGGATGTCATAATCATAATCAAATTTGAGAATGCATTTTACACAATTCTATCTCCTTAAAATCTTCCTCATAATCATTTTCATGAGGCGGAGAGAAATCTTGTCACCTAGATTTTATGGTGCATGTGTTCCTATTCATGTGAATTTGTCATTTCCAACCATTAACATAAGATAAGGTCTCTGATAAATTTAAACAGACTGAACTTGTTTCAATCTTAATTTCTTGTCATAAGGTAGCACAAGGGCCTACCATGCCTTCCAAGTTGTTGAGCAGCTCACCCATACTCATCAATGAACTTTCATTAGTCATGGTGCTTTGCCTTATGCAATCAAATGAGAACTCATAGAACTTACATGCATAGTCAACTTAACTGGAACGAGCACAAAAATAAGAATGTCTCAACACGATAGGTTACAAATCTCAAGTCGTGTGCTAGTGATAAACAATAGGTTTATTCTTGATTAGTTCTTGAAGCTATTCAAGATCATTAAGACTCCTACTTACTTCTTGACATATAAGATTATTTTGTCAAGAAACATTCCTTGACAAACAAATATTCAAGAGTTAGTGCGGATTCTTATCAAATAAACACTACATGCAATTGGACTTATTTGGTCTTTGTCTTATCCAAGACATCACAACTTACCAATTTCAAATGTGCAAGAGTAAGAAACATTTCTACTCCACATTTGATGAGTGTTATAAACTTACTAAAGATGTGTCACACAAGGCACAATCTTGGAGTACGACTCTTTAAGACTTGATTTTGGAACGAAGTATGATTCACCATTTGATTTAACCATTACAACAATTTCCCGATACCTATTCCTGGTCATATAAATGCACCAAGATGTCCTTAGAGAGTCAGTTGTTACATGGTTTTATAATCTCTAAGATGATCATAAAACATGATACTTAAGTACTCTCCTTACTTTTCAGATTGGAGAAACTTTTATCTTTTTGCCTAATTGATTCTTCATGTTCATTTTGTTATACATTGAAACTTTTTCCATGATTCAGAATTACACTTAATCTTGTAACTGTAACCATGTTTACTGAACTTTTAGCAAATCATGACGAATAGTCTTAACCTTCTTTATGGTAGACCTGACCAATGCATAACAATGCGTACTATATCTTCTAGTCCTTCACTTGACTCAAATCTATATGTGAACAAGGAATTAGTCCTAATTTCCCAAAGATGAAGGTTCTCATTCATCACACAATACAAGTCGTATGATTCAAAGTTTCTATCCAATTGAACCTTGGGTGATGAGAATCTTTCCTTATGTGGTAAATTTCTGACACTAACACAAATAACATAACTAAGAATCACATCCTTTTCAATATTGCTAACAATAGGAACATACAAACATCGATTTTCACAAATGCCATTGCATGGAAATACAAAATAAGATAAATCAAAATTTTCTTTATTTATAAAATTGCAGAAAAACTTGTCCTTACAATGCAAATACATATGAAAACGATGTTACTAATATTTCGAAGAAATCTATCATAACTCTTAAGAGCCTAAAAAAATCCGATCATCGAAACATGCGATCGAA
Organism: Lactuca serriola; assembly: GCF_051521515.1. Lineage (NCBI taxonomy): Eukaryota > Viridiplantae > Streptophyta > Magnoliopsida > Asterales > Asteraceae > Lactuca > Lactuca serriola. Next base: position 111,513,245 of record NC_136409.1, on the reverse strand, counting down.
ATCCATCTCTTCGTGATCAGACTCAACTCACTCTTCCATTAAGCTTCCTTTATTTTCTTCGATCCAACAAAACATCAAAATGTAATCTTATCACATCATGTATTAAGAATCTACAAATAGGAACTTAATAGAGTTAGATAGTGGACTTATCTGAAGCAGAGTCATACATTTTGACTTTTCCATCCTTGCGATCTTTCAGGTAGACACGGCAGCCTCACATCCAATGCCCCTTTATTGGCAATAGAAACAAATAGACTCTTTCAGAATGGAGCATGGGATTATCTCAGACTCGGCCCTTCTCTTATGATCAAACTTTTCGATCATGGTCAATTTCTCTCCTTTAGGAGAAGAAACCATTTCTGGAGTTTCACCTTTGCCATTGTTAGGGTCTATGGAAATTTGGGATAGAGATCTTACATTAAAATTTGCTTGACCAGTGTGCCAAATCATTGCTGATTCATCAACAATTAGCAAATATAATAAGATCAATAAGGGTCACGTCGTGATCTGTCATATAGTAGTCTCTAACAAACTGACCATATGACTCGGGAAGTGATTGAAGAACCAAATCAACAGCCAACTTTCTTAGGAAAATGACACCCAACTTTCCCAGCCTGTCAATATGCAACTTCATCTCCAACACGTGAGCACATACAGACTTTCCATCTTCGTGTTTGCTTGCCAATAGGGCTTGAGTGACCTTGAACTTTTCAAGTCTTCGAACATGTGGGTCAAGGAGAATTATTGGAGGAGGTGGAGGAAGAGAAGTATGATTTCTAGTTCCACCTTTGAACAAAGAAGGGAATGATCTTTCACCTTCATCGAGATGTGGAATCCCATCTTCGAATGGAAAGACTTTTCCAAAGGATTGACGAAGACCATAGTTGTCAAAACTAGACATCTACAAAAGGGGAGAAATTCAATTTAGTTGATTTAATCCTTAATATAACACCCAAATGAAATATTAAGGCTAGGACCCAACACAATATTATACAATTTGGAATACGGATACCGTAACCCAATTGCAAAATATTTGAAGGTAGGTAAATGACGATTTACCAATTTCCACCATGAAAAATGAAAATGAACATTAGGTTTTAAATGAATTGAAATTCCTAGATTCTTTGAGATTCATTGGAATTTTCAGTGACATGTTTAAACTCGATCATGCCCTTCAAGTTTGTAATTCAGATACCGAGGATCACAAACAAGGTGTGAATAACCATGCAAATTAGCTTGGTACTCTCGAAGACGTTTATCACCTAATCAATGTGTCGGTTAACCACACACGCTCTATTGATCTATGATAATCTACGAGCTACCCATTGCTATCCTTCATTAGTCCCATATGAGTGTGCTGGTTAACCACACACGCTCCACTAACAACCAATGAGGTGCAATGTGCAATTTAATGGATTAGCACCAAATTTACATTTTTCCTAAAGTAACTAAGATTGAGAATTTATAAAATGTTTAGTTATTTTATACTTCATTATACTTTTAATGAGGATTTAAATCTCCTATCAAAACTGTTTAACTAACGACCCTCCATTGGTCAAGGGTGCGGTGGGTATGACTGGATACCCAATGGCCGTCATTTTATAGGCCGCTTCCTTAAACACGCCTTATAAACCAGCATCGTGAATGAGGCCTACTAACGGTAAAACTAACATTTTACTTATACATATATAATATATTAGACTTTTAATTTTATACAGTATAAGGGTGTATTTTAAACTTTTAACATACTAGATGGTTTAATCTATTAATAAATTATTCTTTTAATTTAATTAACTTTAAACCACATTATTATAGATTTATTAATTATCTCTTTTAATTAAATACTTAATTAATTTAATAAAATCCATAACGGTGTAATTTGAACTTTTCAAAAACACAAGGGTTTTAGAATTAAACTTTTCAAAATTAAAACTTTTTAATCAAATTTTAAATTCCAAAACTTGAGGGCATGTTTTGAAACTTTTCAAAACTTTCTAGATCAAATTTAAATTAATTAAAATAATCTTATAATTTTACCATTATCTAAATTTCACATAATGTAATTTAATTTGGTAAGATGAATATAATTTAAATTTACAAATAGTTAGTTTATCATATAATCTACTAATTATCTTAAATTGTGACCATTATCTTCCAATTAGATTAGGATATCCATTACCATATCAAAAAATCGAATTTTTAATTAGTAAAATAACTTATGGTAATTATCCAGACTTAATTTAAGCTAAAATCCCGAAAATTTGCTATCTGACTCAACTTCACGTCGTGAGAACCATCCATCTCACGTCGTGGTCCAATACGATCACGTCGTGATCATTAGACAGAACAAAAAAATGATTTTCTTATTGCTTTGAACAATTCATTAATGCATCAATTATAACAGAAAAACGACCTAGGCTCTAATATCACTGATGGGTTTGAGCATTACAGCATTCCTATGGTGTACATGCAACCCTAATGCTTTGGATCTAAGTTTTTCTCAAGTTATACATGCAAATAATCATCCAAAGCATAAACCCTAATAACTAGCATACCAATTTCGAAAATCACATATGATTAGGGTTAGAAACTTTACCTCACTTGTTATATAGTAATAACAAGAACAATCCTTCTTGATCTTGACTTCTGAAATCCTAGTGCCCCAAGTGTTGCACCTCTAATGGAGTCACAAACACCAAGTAGCAATGAAGTATTGTGAGAGAGAGGTTAGGGACTCCTAAAATCGGCTAGGGTTCTCAATGAGTTCATAGGTACCGATTTTGGGAGCTAATGGGTTCCTTTTATAGTTGAGGCTCTTAGGGTTTACAACTTGGAAACCCTAATTCCCTTGTGTAGGCCCTAAGCAACATATGGACTCCTATTTGGTAAGCCTTGGACAAAATCTTTATGGACTCTCATACAGATTTCGTCCACCCTATATCAAATGGGGTCCATGAGCCCTAACTAAACTATTACTAAGTTACATAATCAGTCCACATTTATTTAATCAGTCTCTTTTGATCACTAAATTAATTCCAAATTAATTATTGATCAATAATAATTAAATAATACAATTTCTCAATTAATATATTATTCTTATAATATATTAATAAATCACAATTAACCTCTTACACATAATTCATCCTATCAAGTTGCTATGGTGAAGGCAACCCAAAATGACGATGCTCATATCAGGTCAAGTACATACAAATTATAGTTATGGGCTTAGACACCTAATCCAACAATGACATAATTTGGGTAATTGTCAATATATTAACCAAGTCTGCACACTTCTTATAAAGGAAACAGACAAGATGGAGAAACTGATCAATAAAGGAAACATACAAGATGGAGAAACTGACCAAAACTTACATAAAAGAGATAGTACGACTACACAGTCTGCCAATATCTATTATCTTGGATAGAGACAGTAGATTCACCTCAAGGTTCTAGCAGTCACTACAAAAATCTCTGGGAACTAGGTTGGACATGAGTACAACTTACCACCCACAAACATATGGGCATACTGAGAGAACTATTCAAACCTTGGAGGACATGCTGAGAGCTTGCGTTATCGACTTTGGTAAAGCATTGGATACCCATTTTCCTCTTGTCGAGTTCTCATATAACAATAGATATCACACCAGCATCAAGGTTTCCCCATTCGAAGCTCTCTATGGTCGTAAGTGTAGATTCCCTCTGTGTTGGGCTGAAGTGGGTGACACACAACTAGCTAGAGGGCAAGTTCCTAACAACACTCTCACCTGCTCGGAGATCATCAAGGAAACGACAAAAAAGATAGTCCAAATCCGAGAACAATTGAAAGCTTTTAGAGACAGACAAAAGAGCTACGCATACAAGAGATGAAAACGCTTGGAATTCCAAGTTGGTGACCGTGTTCTGTTGAAGGTCTCACCCTGGAAGGGCATGATATGCTTTGGAAAGCGTGGAAAACTAAATCCAAGGTACATTGGGCCGTTCGAGATTCTTGCTAGAATTGGCCCATTAGCTTAGAAACTCCACCTACCACAAGAACTAAATAACATACACCCTATATTCCACGTGTCAAACCTAATGAAGTGTCTATCAGACGAGACTCTTTTGATTCTACTTGATGAAATCAAGATAAAAGAGAGTCTATAATTCATGGAGGAACTAGTAGAGATCATGGATAAGGAGGTCAAGAGAAAGAAACAAAGTGCATACCAATAGTGAAGGTCCGCTAGAACGCCAAGCGAGGACCCGAATTCACTTGGGAGTGAGAAGATCAGATACAAAGAAGGTACCCGCATCTTTTCCCTAGTCCATGATTTACTCACTATAGAAATACATTCGGGATGAAATTTCCGTTAACGGGGGGATAATGTAACAACCTGTTATTTCAAGTCCATGTAAGTCAAACTATTTCAAATAAAAGGCAATAAATCTTACACTAGTTCAAATAAAGGTTGTAGTTATTCATACCAAAGCATAATACTTGGTAAATTATAAAAATACAATGTGTATAAGTATTTTTTGGTTTTGGGAATCTAATCCCAAAATCAAACCGAAAACACATGCTTTTGGGGAAGCCAAAACCAAAAACCCCTTCTTTTTTACTTTAAGGCCAAAAACTCTTTTCCTTTTCACTTAGGACCGAACACTCTACCAAGGCCCATCAATAGGACCGAAAACACTTTTTAAGGCCCATTAAGGATGAAAACTATCCCTATATATAAGTGTATATCCGCAAACTCAATTCATTTCTCAATTCCCAAGCCGAAAACACCCACAATTTGCTCTCAAAACTCATACACAACCTTCAGATCTTCAAAATATTTTTACCCAGATCATCATAATGTCACCAAGAACAATCTTCAAATCTTCAAGTTTCCTCAAGAACACCAAGAACATCTTCAGATATTCATATTCCACCGAAAACACCCAAGAACACCGAAAATACCAAGAAACCCCTTCAAATAATTCCCAAGACTTTTTGTAAGTATTTGTTAAGTAATTTAATGTCGTCTAACACTTTCAATTATTATTTAATTTATCATTTAAATTAATATCTTATTAATTTAAATACGATATCGTGGATAATTATTACTAGGACACGACTACTCACGCAGGTTCTAACCCAATGATCATCGCCACCACTTCGTATCCAACAAGAACGCACATTCGAGGTGTGTTCATACCCCTAAGTTTTCACTAATTTTCAATGCTTTTAGGAGGGGGGTGGAATACAAGTAAAACACAAGGGATCTTGTGTTAACATACAAACATTTTCAAACCGTTTCAAGCTATTTTTAAACTGTTACAAGCGCATCTAAATTATTTCAACTGTCATTTTTACTAAATTCCACACACACACACACACACACACACACACATATATATATATATATATATATATATATATATATATATAGGATTCAACACGCTTAGGGTGGAATCACTTGTCCGACTGCCCTTTTAAGCTCAATTATATATATATATATATATATATGTGTGTGTGTGTGTGTGTGTGTGTGTATGAGTACAAAACGTTTTTAAATAAAACTTTAACCTCTTTGTAATATGCCGAGCAAAGAGGTATCTTCATAATTATTTCAGTATACACGGAACATACATATAAACTAGAATAGATATAGTTTATAAACCATACATAATACTCTACTAGTTCAAGGAACTATACAAGAACATTCAGTATAAAATATAATAGGTATAATTTATGGAACACATACACTATTTTACTAATGTTTCAAAGGTACAATACATAAATAATTATTTAAGTATAATTATTTTACACTATGAGTACACTACAAAAAGGGAATACATACATTACAAGAACAAAAGAACATTTACACACTATACGTAAACAAGTTAATAAAGGATTGTGAGCCACTACTTCATTGTACTTATTAGGGTATGCGTTAAAGTCCTGATTATAACTAGTATCCCTTGGAGGGAGTGCGTGATTTTGTCTATAGATATATACGGGACTGACAATCCCGCACCTAAACTGTTAGCTACAGTTTGGTCGGCAGGCCTGGGGTGACATATGTCATAACATTCCAATGCCTGAAGAACGTCGCGCAGGCCACTAGTCACTTTAGCATGGTTATAACATCACTCACAATATGTATTAATTTAACAGTTTGGTTTATGGGATAAATTTAACTTCAAAGGTTTCATTCTAATAATAGAACCACATTACAATACACTACTATACAGTACGGCCGGTGGATCCCAGGCAGATACATATATAGGGTTTTCATACAAATACAATACAATACATTATACTCCCAATACATTACATTATTTTCTTAATACACTACAACCTACAATTTTATGAAACGTTTATGTATATGGTTTTCTTTAATAATAAGAGTACAATATATTATTTCAAAGTATAGTAACAAACATACATTTTGGTCTTAAGGCCCAAGACTACATGTCAAAACTAGCAAATTTGCTCAGAAATTCTAGGCCTTTGTAAACAATATCAATGACATCAGTTGTAATCTTTGAATTGTATAAGGCACTATTTTATTTAACAACAACAAACTTTCACCAAGATCTAATTATACAGAACATTATAAAAAGTCAATTTAGGGTTTTGAACACCCTAAGGATTATAGTCTAAATCCATTTTAGACTAGGAAACCCTTATTGGGCCTAATGGGCCAATAAGCTTATATTTTGATTATTTTGGGCTTAAAATTTCCAAACGGATCCACTATCATTGAATAAAACATTTTGGGCCATAATGGGTCTAAAATGAAATAAAACCACCCTAATGGGCCTTATTGGGCTATAACTAACCTAATTATTTTCAATGGACCACAAAACTCATTTCTTTTATACATTTGGGCCGTGAGACACCCAAGACGCCCAATGGGCCGAAACTTTTATTTGAGCCTCTTAAATTCGAGCATGGGCCCAAAATGACTCCTTTCTTTATTCTTTACCCCAAATCTTGGCCCATGTAATTGAAAAAAAAAAAGAAATGTAGAATTATGAGGGCAAGACGCCTCATCGTTAACCTTTGAATACCCATGCACAAATATCATATTCCCATGCATGTCACCTCATCTCTCACTTCCCCTCTTCTTCTTCTTCTTCTTCTTCTACTCTCGGCCGAGAGCATCAACACACAAACACACACACACACACACTTAATTCTCTTCAAAATAATTCCAAATCCTCTCAAGAACACCTTCATCCTTTCGTCAAAATTTTGAAATTAGCAAGCATCCCAAGAAGGTTCTTCACTCAAACCATAAATCCTTGGTAAGTTTTTACTTAGACCCATGGACTAACTTCTAGATCTTATCAAAAATATTCTCTTAATTGATTAAAATTCATGATCAAGCTTCTTAGAATCCATCTAAGCCCAAAGATTTCTCAAGGAGCTTACTAGGACCAAGACCTACCTTATCTTCTTCCATTTCATCTCCAAAACCGAAGCTGCAACCCTCAAGGTGAGTTCATACCCCTTTATTTTCGATTTTACATGTTTTACGGGGGAGAATACAAGTGAAATGTGTAGATCTATATGCATTTGTATGATATGTATGATTTCTTTGTTTATGTGATTATTATGTGCTAAAATGTGATTTATTCGAGATTTCTAACTATAAGGGGAAAAATATGTGACCTAAGACATCTTATACATATTAATATCAAGACAAAAGTGTTATACAAGTTTGAAATGAGCAAAACAAAATATAAATCTTGTTTATGGGCCATTTTTGACAAATAAGCAAAAAGATGGGTAAAATGATAACATTTTCGGTTTTATAAAGGTTAAAAAGTCAAATTAGTTAAAATATGAGTTTTTATAAAAATCATGACTTTTAAAGGACTAAAAATGTAAATTTTAGCATAATGGGCTAAAATTTGGGCTTTTTGGTTTTTAAGCCCATAATTGCGAAAAATGTGATTTTAAGGACTAAAATTGTATATTTATCAAAATATGAGTTTTAAAAATGTAAATGATAAGTTTCAAGGGCTGAAAATGTAATTATTACAAGAAAGGACTAAAAATGTAAATTTTTGGATTTTTGGAATTAAATTGTAAAATTTCAAAAATATGGACTACAATTGTAAATCTTTTTAATTAAAGGGTTGAATCTGTCCAAAACCTTATTTTGGGCTGAAAATACTATTTGGATAAGTGTTTGGGCCGAAAATGTCAAGAAAAATAATCTAAGGGCCTAAAATGTCATTTTTCATAAAAAGGGACTAAAATTGTCATTTTTATTAGAAAAGGGACTTAATTGGCCAAACAATTATTTTTGGGACTTTACGATTGAACAATTCGTTTAAACAAAACTTCCAATTTTTATACTGTACAAAACGGGTAAACACTAAATTTAATGGGCTCAATATTTATAAATTATGCTTAATGGGCCTTCGTGACCCATTAACATAATTATTGGGCCCAATAATAATAATAATAATACATGTTGATTGGGCTTCTGGTGACCCTATTACATGCTTAATGGACTCTCAATGGCTTTACATGCTATTGGGCCTTGGTGGCCCATCTGTATTGCTAGTAAGGTCCAACTTACTCATGTGCTCGATAACCTAAATTAACATGCATGATTAATGGACCACAGTTGTTCTTATTCGTGTTGTTTGGGCTTTACTCATACTCATGTAAACAATAAAGGGATTGTGATCAATACTATTCAACTTCTTGGTGTAATAATTGGGATTAGTGAGAAATATGCGGTCGACACCAATAAGTGTCGGTCGTAGCCTGTAGTTATAACCAAAGTCTCCTGGAGGGAGGGCGAGAGTTTGTGTATAGATCTATACGGGGGTGACTCCCCCACACTTGAGCTATTCACTACAGTTAGACTCGGCCAGTCTAGGGTGACAAAATTTTGATCAAAAACGGAGTTTGTAAAAATGCCAAGACAGATGAAATAGTCATTATCATGTATGGTTATAACGTCTCACATAGAGATCCATTACCATTTCACTATTAATTGGGAAAATTGAATTCATACATATGGTCGTACTATGAGATTTATACGAATTCACAAAACTATCACACTGTTTTATATCAGAAAATATCGGATTTTCCGGGACTCAACATCATTTCTATATCATACTTCAACTGCTATATGAGAAATACTAATGTTAATAAGCCATATATATACTAGTTCTGAAATTACACATATCTATACACTATTGGATCATCACATCGTGTTGCAAACAATTTTACTTACATAAAATATCGGATTTTCTGGGTTTTACCAACAACATGAAACGTTTTATATCAAACAAGCTTATGAACTCACCGACATTTCATAAGTTGACCATATTTAAAATAACTTGTATTCTCAGGTAACAGATAAGTAGAACATGATTATCATATGTGATTAGGACTTCATGTTTTGTAACCTTTCAAACAATATACTTTTGAATATGTAATATTTGTTCAATGTACTTGATGTGAACTGTGTAAGTTGTACTATGTAATGTTGGAGATGTATGTGTTTGTTTCATGTATATTCATTGTTATGGTATTCAATTGTTAGTCACGCAAGCCCTCGGACGTTTCCGCCGTCCGGTTCGAGGGTGTGACACTACTTTTCATTTATATTAGAAAATACTGGATTTTCTGGAGGAGCACACTAACATTTTCAAAGAACAAAGGCAGATCACTAAAACAAAAATGCTTATGAACTCACCAACTTAAATGTTGATACACTTTCAAAATCACTTGTATTCTCAGGGAACCAGTAGACAGGTATACTACAGGTTTTTGAGAAGACGGAACATTCATGGTGTCACGTCTGTAGATTTTGCTATATATTTAGGTGTTATACAATCAATGTTACAAACACAATGTAGACACTATATTATCAATGCAATGGTTGTTGTTACTTTGATTACTATTATGTAATTGTTGTGATACTGTACATGACGTCCTCTGCCCCCGAACGTTTCCGCCGTTCCGGTTTGGAGGTGTGATATATATATATATATATATATATATATATATATATATATATATATATATATGGTTCATTTGAGATGCACCTATGTATTTTTTTTAAATCATAAAATGTAATTTCTTTTATAATATAAACTAATTTTTGTGTATATTTTTCTTCAAAAGAATTTGCATCATAAATGTTTATTTGCAAAACACTATCCATATTATGTTTAATTAAATTCTTGTATGGAACATAAAATACTATCATAAAATAAAATATTAATATATTATAATTTATTGGAAATGAAATCCATTATCCATTTAGGTAAATTTGTTGAGAGAAAACTTGAGAAACACACTTGAAAAACTTTAGAACAAGTTATATATTGCGGAATAAAATTTATCTTAAAGGATTATAAAGCTCAACAATAATAAGTTAGAAATGTTAGAGTTAGTTGTGGAATGTTAAGATCCAGAAAAGTAAGGAAATATAAATGACAACAAGTTATATATCAAGTAAACACCAAACTAATTCTTAACTAGGTTTGCAATCAAACACAAGTTAGTAGATGCGATCAGTTTAAAGTGATTGAAGTCACAAGGACTTGCTCTGAAGGAGAGTTAGATCTTAATACGTTAGATATTGAATTCAACATGATCTTAGAGAAGAAGATATGAATTCAGAGAGAATAGAGATGTAATTGAGAGGTAAGAGATGTGTATTCATTCAGAAGCGGAGCACTCTATTTATAGAGTTTCGTGAACATACATGAGAAATAAACAAAGACTAAAATTCTGAAAGAAGTTTCCTTGCAAGGAACATTGAACAATACATTGTAAATAGAAAAGTTAAAATGCTAAGTCTTTGTTGCAGATGAAGACATTGCAGATCACAGATTGATTGCAGTTTGAGAGTTCATTGCAGTTCAGAAGGTGGCTTCGGATTGATAAGTTAAAGAGGGTCACTTTCTTGTTTCAACAAAAATAATCAAATATTTTGATGCATAAAAACTTCATTCATATAAATGCTTATTCGCCAAACATTTTCCATATTATGTTTAATTATGTTCTCATAAGGAACATAAAATACTATCGAAAAATAATATATTATTATATAAACTTTACAATATAATTGATTGGAAATTGAGATCCATTATCAATATAAGTAAAATACAATCAAATATTTTGATACGTAAAACCTTCATTTGTACAATAAAGTTTAATTTTTGATAATATCAAAAGATCACACACACACATATGTAATACTAATATAAAATTATTATAAAACTTAGTATAACTTATATCAATATAAAGAAGATCACTTTAAAATTTATTAATAAATGAATTTGCTTATATAGTTTTGTATCTTCCAAAATAACATATTTACTCTTCATCATTCGATATGAACTAGGCGAATGCCCGCGAGTTGCGCAGACACACCTATATAGTTGAAGTCTTTACAAATATATGTTTTTTTTAAATATAACAATAACGTTGTTGTTAAATTTTATACAATAATTTGTATACTAAATTAATATAATATATTGATTATCTTTTAATTATATGATAATATATACATTTAGTATAACTGCATAATCTCAATCGTTTGAATTACTTCTACCCGCGAGTTACACATGAATAAAATTAAATATAATATATGGCTTAATGTTATTTGTAGTTGTTGTTATTGTTAATTAATTTTTAAAATTTATTTGCATAATGTTTTAATTTGTATCATTATAATTATTTAAAACATCAAACATTGCTTTTTGATTTTAAAGGTAACAATATAATCATTTATATAGAGTTATTTTTAACTATTGTTATTGTAAGTTATTTTAAGCTACTTATTTGAAAACATAAAATAAAATATTAATATATTATAATTTATTGGAAATGAAATCCATTATCCATTTAGGTAAATTTGTTGAGAGAAAACTTGAGAAACACACTTGAAAAACTTTAGAACAAGTTATATATTGCGGAATAAAATTTATCTTAAAGGATTATAAAGCTCAACAATAATAAGTTAGAAATGTTAGAGTTAGTTGTGGAATGTTAAGATCCAGAAAAGTAAGGAAATATAAATGACAACAAGTTATATATCAAGTAAACACCAAACTAATTCTTAACTAGGTTTGCAATCAAACACAAGTTAGTAGATGCGATCAGTTTAAAGTGATTGAAGTCACAAGGACTTGCTCCGAAGGAGAGTTAGATCTTAATACGTTAGATATTGAATTCAACATGATCTTAGAGAAGAAGATATGAATTCAGATAGAATAGAGATGTAATTGAGAGGTAAGAGATGTGTATTCATTCAGAAGCGGAGCACTCTATTTATAGAGTTTCGTGAACATACATGAGAAATAAACAAAGACTAAAATTCTGAAAGAAGTTTCCTTGCAAGGAACATTGAACAATACATTGTAAATAGAAAAGTTAAAATGCTAAGTCTTTGTTGCAGATGAAGACATTGCAGATCACAGATTGATTGCAGTTTGAGAGTTCATTGCAGTTCAGAAGGTGGCTTCGGATTGATAAGTTAAAGAGGGTCACTTTCTTGTTTCAACAAAAATAATCAAATATTTTGATGCATAAAAACTTCATTCATATAAATGCTTATTCGCCAAACATTTTCCATATTATGTTTAATTATGTTCTCATAAGGAACATAAAATACTATCGAAAAATAATATATTATTATATAAACTTTACAATATAATTGATTGGAAATTGAGATCCATTATCAATATAAGTAAAATACAATCAAATATTTTGACACGTAAAACCTTCATTTGTACAATAAAGTTTAATTTTTGATAATATCAAAAGATCACACACACATACACATATGTAATACTAATATAAAATTATTATAAAACTTAGTATAACTTATATCAATATAAAGAAGATCACTTTAAAATTTATTAATAAATGAATTTGCTTATATAGTTTTGTATCTTCCAAAATAACATATTTACTCTTCATCATTCGATATGAACTAGGCGAATGCCCGCGAGTTGCGCAGACACACCTATATAGTTGAAGTCTTTACAAATATATGTTTTTTTTAAATATAACAATAACGTTGTTGTTAAATTTTATACAATAATTTGTATACTAAATTAATATAATATATTGATTATCTTTTAATTATATGATAATATATACATTTAGTATAACTGCATAATCTCAATCGTTTGAATTACTTCTACCCGCGAGTTACACATGAATAAAATTAAATATAATATATGGCTTAATGTTATTTGTAGTTGTTGTTATTGTTAATTAATTTTTAAAATTTATTTGCATAATGTTTTAATTTGTATCATTATAATTATTTAAAACATCAAACATTGCTTTTTGATTTTAAAGGTAACAATATAATCATTTATATAGAGTTATTTTTAACTATTGTTATTGTAAGTTATTTTAAGCTACTTATTTGAAAACATTTAACGATTAAAAAAATATATTTAGGAAATATTTAGTTAAATTGAATGAACAATTTAGTTTTTGTATTTATCATTATAATTTGTCACTTTTAACTATTTACAAAATATTTTTTAATTTTTTAAGTGGAACTGAAATTTATATTTAATTTGACATTGTAATGTTATATTTAAGTTAACAATTTAAGTATTTTCTCAAAACAGTTCAAAAGTTGTAGCTTTAAACTGATAATGGTTTACATTTAACAACATATTAAATCTAATAAATTAAGTATAATATGTTAAAATTTAAAGACATAACTTTATAAGTAGAAGTAAAGATATTATTTTAAAATTGAAATTTAGTTTATTTATGATTACACTTTAGGTTTGATATTTATTTAACCTTACTAACCAACTTATAATCATTATTAGAAATACACTACAGTTTATCACTTTTAACTATTTACAAAATATTCTTTGGGTTTTTTAAGTTAAACAAAAATATATATTTAAGTTGGCCCTATAATGTTATATTTACATTAATAATTTAAGTATTTTATACAAATTGTTCCAAAATTGTATCATTAAAATGATAATGATTTACATCTAACAATATATTAAAACTAAGTAGAATATGTTAAAAGTTAAAAAACATAACTTTATAAGTAGAAGTAAAGATATTATTTTAATATTGAAATTTAGTCTATATATGATTAAATTTTAGGTCTGATATTTATTTAACCTAATTAACCAAATTATAATTATTATTAGAAAGAAATTCAAAAGTCATGAGAGTTTCAAATGAATGTGGTGAAAGTAAAAAATGCTTCATTTATAAGTATATAATGATATAATGATGAAATGATAATGATAATGATGATACATGAACCAAAAAGTATAATTTGATGTATTCTTATATATTCTCTTTCTCTATCTCATTCATGTCACATTTTTTGCTCCATCTTATTCTCCAAAACTTAACAACCGAAACTCTATTTGTGATATATATATATATATATATATATATATATATATATATATATATATATGTATACACGCACACACACACACATGATATTATAAATATCAATTAACAACCATAAGTCAAAAAACAATTGAGTTGTAATGTTTTTTTTTTGGAACAGACCAAAGCCTCGGTAAACTTTATTAAAACAAATAAAAGAATACAAACAACCAACTAAAGTTCAAATAATAAAAATAAACAAGCACACATCTTGAATTGTAGTGAGTATTTAGTTTATAGTTAGGAAAACCTTTAAGTTGTACTGGAAGTTTCAAATCAATACGATACAAGGAAAATGGTCACAATTACAGTATACTAGCCGAATGCCCCCACATTGTGCAGAAACACCTATATAGGTATAAATCTTTACAAAAATGTGTTTTCTTAAATATAGAAATATCATTGTTGTTAAATTGATATAATAATTTGTATGATAAGTTGATATAATATATTTGTTATTTTGAATTATATGATAATATATACATCTATTAAAACTACATAATTTCAATCATTTGAATGACCTCTACCGATGAGTTACTCATGAATAAAATTAAATATAATATATGATTTAATGTTATTTATAGTTCTCGATATTGTTAATTAATTTTTTATAATATTGCTTAACATTTTAATTTCTATCATTGCAATTATTTAAAACATTAAACGCTATTTTTTTATGGTAACAATATAATCATTTATATAGAGTTATTTTTAAATATTGTTATTGTAAATTATTTTAAGTTTCTTATTTGAAAAATATTAATTATTATAAAAAATACATTTAGGAAATATTTTAGTTAAATTGATATTTCAATTTACTTTTTGCATTTACTACCATTTATCACTTTTAGCTATTCAAAAAATATTCTTTGGGTTTCTGAAATGGAATTGGAATTTATATTTAAGTTGACCCTTTAATGTTATATTTAAATTAACATTTTAAGTATTTTATCCAAACTGTTCAAAAGTTGTAGCTTTAAACTGATAATGGTTTACATATTGAATCTAATAAACTAAGTATAATATGTTAAAAGTTAAAAACATAAATTTATAAGTAGAAGTAAATATGTTATTTTAATATTGAAAATTTAGTTTATTTATGATTATATTTTAGGTTTGATATTTGTTTAACCCTATTAACCAACTTATAATCATTATTAGAAAGACACTACAATTAATTAATTTTAACTATTTACCAAATATTCTTTTGGTTGTTTAAGTTGAATTAAAATTTATATTTAAGTTGACCCTATACTGTTATATTTAAATTAACAATTTAAGTATTTATCCTAACTGTTCAAAAGTTGTAGCTGTTAAATGATAGTGGTTTAAATACAACATATTAAAACTAATAAATTAAGCATAATATGTTAAAAGTTAAAGACAACTTTATAAGTCGAAGTATAGATATCATTTTAATATTAGAATTTAGTTTATATATGATTACACTTTAGGTTTGATATTTAATTAAACATATTAACCAACTTATAATCATTATTAGAGAGAAAATGAAAAGTAATGAGACTTTCAAATGAATGTGGTGAAAGAAAAAATGTTTCCTTTATAATTATACTAGGTGAATGCCTGCGCGTTGCACAGAAACACATATATAGTTGAAGTCTTTACAAATATATGTTTTTTTAAATATAACAATAACATTGTTGTTAAATTTGCTATAATAACTTTTATACTAAAATGATATTATATATTGATTATTTTGAATTATATGTTAATATATACATCTATTATAACTTCATAATCTGAACCGTTTGAATGATTTCTATCCGCGAGTTACACATGAATAAAGTTACATATAATATTTGGTTTAATGTTACTTATAGTTGTTTTCATTGTTAATTAATTTTTTTTAAATTTATTTGCTTAATGTTTTAATTTCTATTATTATAATTATTTAAAACATCAAACATTATTTTTTTGATTTTAAAGGTGACAATATAATTATTTAAATAGATTTGTTTTTAACTATTATTATTGTAAGTTATTTTAAGCTATTTATTTAGAAACTTTTAAGGATTATAAAAAGTCTTTAGGAAATATTTTAGTTAAATTGAGATTATAATTTACTTTTTTAATTTATCACTATAACTTATCACTTTTAAGTAATTACAAAATATTCTTTGGTTTTTTAAGTGGAACTGAAATTTATATTAAAGTTGACATTTTAATGCGCAGAAACACCTATATAGTCGAAGTCTTTACAAATATAAATGTTTTTTTAAATATAACAATAACATTGTAGTTAAATTTAATATAATAGTTTGTATACTAAATTGATATAATATATTGATTATTTTGAATTATATGATAATATATACATCTATTATAACTTCATAATCTGAATTATTCGAATAACTTTTACCTGTGACTTACACATGAATAAAATTAAATATAATATATGGTTTAATGTTATTTATAGTTGTTATTGTTCACTATTTTTTTTTAAAATTTGTTTGCTTAATATTTTAATTTCTATCATTATAATTATTTAAAACATCAAACATTAGTTTCTGATTTTAAAGGTGACAATATAATCATTTATATAGAGTTATTTTTAACTTTTTTTATTGTAATTTATTTTAAGCTACTTATTTGAAAATTTTTAATGATTATAAAAAAATCATTAGAAAATATTTTAGTTAAATTGAGATTACAATTTAGTTGTTGCACTTATCACTACAATTTGTCACTTTTAACTATTTACAAAATTTTCTTTGGTTTTTTAAATGGAACTGAAATTTATATTTAAGTTGACACTATAATGTTATATTTAAATTAACAATTTTAATTGTTTTTTTCCAAACTGTTCAAAAGTTGTAGCATTAAACTGATAATTGTTTATATACAACAACATACTAAATCTAATAAGTTAATTATAATATGCTAAAAGCTAAGGACATAACTTTATAAGTAGAAGTAGGATACTATTTTAAAATTGAAATTTAGTTTATTTAGGATTACAGTTTAGGTTTGATATTTATTTAACATTATTAACCAACTTATAATCATTATTAGAAAGACATTACAATTTATCATTTTTTACTATTTACAAAATATTATTTGGGTTGTTTAAGTCAAACTAAAATTTATATTTAAGTTGACCCTATAATATTATATTTAAATTAAAAATTTAAGTATTTTATAAAAATTGTTCCAAAGTTGTGTCTTTAAAATGATAATGGTTTACATCCAATAATATATTTAAACTAATAAATTAAATATAATATGTTAAAAGTTAAAAAAACATAACTTTATAAGTAGAACTAAAGATATTATTTTAAGATTGAAATTTATTTTATGTATGATTACACATTAAGTTTGATATTTATTTATCGTAATTAACCAAATTATAAATATTATTAGAAAGAAATTTAAAAGTCATAAGAGTTTCAAATGAATGTGGTGAAAGAAAAAATTTTCTTTTATAAGTATATAATGACTAGACGAATTCTTACGCGTTGCGCAATGTAGGGTAAAATATATTGTTAAAATATTGATAAATATATGTTTAAAATGGTTATGTTATTGACATTAATTATAAAAAAAAATTGTACAATATTATTCGTTGACATCAACTCACCTTCCTCATTAATAAACTTAAATATAATTATCTATTTAATATTATTTTTAACAATTGTTATGATTGATTTATTTAAATTTTTACTTATGCGGTTATTTTCTAATTTCAATAATGATTTTCATTTAAAATACAATTTATATGATGCTAAGAGTATGTAATTTATAAATTGATGTTATTATCTTTCAAAATTATTGTTCTTTAGTTTTAGACCACTTATTATTATTAATAATTTAAAGAAGACTTTTAAGAAACACTTAATATTACTATTAAAATGTGAAACATACAAGAAATGATAAACTGATACAATAAATAATAAACTGATAAGATAGACAATTTTCATTTCAAAAGAGACTTGCATGGATAATATGACATATCCATGATTTTTATAATTTATTTATTATTTATAATTATTGTTCATTAATTTTAAAACCAATTATTATTATTAATAAATGAAAGAAAGCTTTTAAAAGACACTTATTATTATAATTAAAAGGTTAAACATATACTAAAATATCAAGTGATAAGATAGACAATTTCCATTTTAAAAGAAACTTACATGGATACTATGGATAATATGGCGTATCCATGATTTTTAATTGCTTATTTCTTTTAAGCAACACAAACATAAAAACATATATACAAAATTTAATTAAATATTATCTATATTGCTTTCCATGACATATGATTGATAACATGAATCAAATTTAATTTACATTCAAGTTTTAACCACAACATACAACGATTATTTTAAAAAAATACTTAAACCAAGAAAATTATATATATATATATATATATATATATATATATATATATATATATATATATAACATACTTACAAATTAAAAACTTTAACATAATAACATGGCTCAAAAAATGGTCCAAAGCCCTCAAAACAACACAAAACCTTTAAACTTGTTTTATTTGTGAATTTTGTATGTGATTTGTATTTGCGTGTCTACTCAAAGAGATTCACATTTTTATAGTAGAATATCCATTAATATCTTATTAAACATACTACATAAGTTATAAAACCTTTGAATGGTTAATCATTATTAAGAGACTTTTGAGTGGTATTCATTTAAATAGAATGTTTCGAATGAATATGGTTTGAGTAAAAATGTCTCTATTATAATATATATATATATATATATATATATATATATATATATATTGGGAACATATTTATAAAAATAAATTGTTTTTTTACGCCATGCTCTAAATTCACCATGATGTGTGATTAATTACTTTGAAGGTGAAAATGTGTTAATGTTTCAAATGAATGAGGTGCTTGGAAATTTCTGTGGGGGTTTCAAATCCATGAGGTGATAGGAAAAACACATCCTTTATAAGCATAGCATGACTATGCGAATCCTCGAGCGTTGTGCGCGAATATAATTATTTCATTAAAATAATAAAATTTTACAAATTGTGATTTAGTATTTATAAATGAAAAACCAATGTCACTAGTAAAATAAAACATATAATTAAGCTATTAGTTTTAATAACTATTATAAATTTATTTGATTGGTTATTTCTACTATTAATTGATGTATAAACCGTTTTATGTTGTGTAATTATATATCAAACGTATGTTGACTTTTATATATATCAAATAAAAAAGTAGTATGAAAAAACAAATACTATAACTTCTTATCGTTTTATAGAGAATTTTAATTTGTATAATTATATATAAAACATATGTTGATTTGTATATAAAACAAACAAAGAATAATATGGAAAAATACTACAGTTTTTAACAACATAAAAACATTACAACATTTAGTATAATATTTACATCAAACAAAACTTATTAAACACTTATAAATCATTCAAAATGAATATTTAGAAATCAACATATAATTGATATATAAAAACATTATTGTAAAAAATCGCATTGAAAAAAAACAACTAAAGTTCAAATAATAAAAATAAACTAGCACACATCTTGAACTGTAGTGAGTATTTAGTTTATAGTTAGACAAACCTTTGAGTTGTAGAGGAAGTTTCAAATCAATACAGTGCAAGGAAAATGGTCACAATTATAGTATACTAGCTGAATGCCCGCACTTTGTGCAGAAACACCTATATAGGTGAAATCTTTACAAATATGTGTTTTCTTAAATATAACAATATCGTTGTTGTTAAATTTGATATAATAATTCGCGTGATAAGTTGATATAATATATTGATTATTTTGAATTATATGATAATATATACATCTATTACAACTGCATAATCTCAATAATTCGAATGACCTCTACCGATGAGTTACTCATGAATAAAATTAAATATAATATATGGTTTAATGTTATTTATAGTTGTTGAAATTGTTAATTAAATTTTTTATAATATTGCTTAATGTTTTAATTTCTATCATTGCAATTATTTAAAACATCAAACGCTATTTTTTGTTTTTAATGGTAACAATATAATCATTTATATAGAGTTATTTTTAAATATTATTATTGTAAATTATTTTAAGTTACTTATTTGAAAACTATTAATTATTATAAAAATACATTTAGGAAATATTTTAGTTAAACTGATTAGATTTCAATTTAGTTTTTGCATTTACTACAATTTATCACTTTTAACTATTCACAAAATATTTCTTGGGTTTCTTAAACGGAATTGGATTTATATTTAAGTTGACTCTTTAATGTTATATTTAAATTAACATTTGAAGTATTTTATCCAAAGTGTTCAAAAGTTGTAGCTTTAAACTGATAATAGTTTACATACAACAACATATTAAATCTAATAAATTAAGTAGAATATGTTAAAAGTTAAAAACATAAATTTATAAGTAGAAGTAAATATGTTATTTTAATATTGAAAATTTAGTTTATTTATGATTACATTTTAGGTTTGATATTTGTTTAACCCTATTAACCAACTTATAATCATTATTAGAAAGACACTACAATTAATTAATTTTAACTATTTACAAAATATTCTTTTGGTTGTTTAAGTTGAATTAAAATTTATATTTAAGTTGACCATTTACTGTTATATTTCAATTAACAATTGAAGTATTTATCCTAACTGTTCAAAAGTTGTAGCTTTTAAATGATAGTGGTTTAAATACAACATATTAAAACTAATAAATTAAG
Source organism: Lactuca serriola (assembly GCF_051521515.1). NCBI lineage: Eukaryota > Viridiplantae > Streptophyta > Magnoliopsida > Asterales > Asteraceae > Lactuca > Lactuca serriola. Next base: position 111,492,130 of record NC_136409.1, on the reverse strand, counting down.
CATAATATGTTAAAAGTTAAAGACAACTTTATAAGTCGAAGTATAGATATTATTTTAATATTAGAATTTAGTTTATATATGATTACACTTTAGGTTTGATATTTAATTAAGCATATTAACCAACTTATAATCATTGTTAGAAAGAAAATGAAAAGTCATGAGACTTTCAAATGAATATGGTGAAAGGAAAAATGTTTCCTTTATAATTATACTAGGTGAATGCCTGCGCGTTGCACAGAAACACCTATATAGTTGAAGTCTTTACAATTATATGTTTTTTTAAATATAACAATAACATTGTTGTTAAATTTGCTATAATAACTTTTGTACTAAAATGATATTATATATTGATTATTCTGAATTATATGATAATATATACATTTATTATAACTTCATAATCTGAACCGTTTGAATGATTTCTATCCGCGAGTTACACATGAATAAAGTTACATATAATATATGGTTTAATGTTATTTATAGTTGTTTTTATTGTTAATTAACTTTTTTTAAATTTATTTGCTTAATGTTTTAATTTCTATCATTATAATTATTTAAAATATCAAACATTATTTTTTGATTTTAAAGGTGACAATATAATTATTTATATAGATTTATTTTTAACTATTATTATTGTAAGTTATTTTAAGCTATTTATTTAGACACTTTTAAGGATTATAAAAAGTCTTTAGGAAATATTTTAGTTAAATTGAGATTATAATTTACTTTTTTCATTTATCACAATAATTTATCACTTTTAAGTAATTACAAAATATTCTTTGGTTTTTTAAGTGGAACTGAAATTTATATTAAGGTTGACATTTTATTGAGCAGAAACACATATATAGTTGAAGTCTTTACAAATATATGTTTTTTTAAATATAACAATAACATTGTAGTTAAATTTAATATAATAGTTTGTATACTAAATTGATATAATATATTGATTATTTTGAATTGTATGATAATATATATACATCTATTATAACTTCATAATCTGAATTATTTGAATAACTTTTAGCTACGACTTACACATGAATAAAATTAAATATAATATATGGTTTAATGTTATTTATAGTTGTTATTGTTAACTATTTTTTTTTTAAATTTGTTTGCTTAATATTTTAATTTCTATCATTATAATTATTTAAAACATCAAACGTTAGTTTCTGATTTTAAAGGTGACAATATAATCATTTATATAGAGTTATTTTTAACTTTTTTTATTGTAAGTTATTTTAAGCTACTTATTTGAAAATTTTTAATGATTATAAAAAAATCATTAGAAAATATTTTAGTTAAATTGAGATTACAATTTAGTTCTTGCACTTATCACTACAATTTGTCACTTTTAACTATTTACAAAATTTTCTTTGGTTTTTTAAATGGAACTGAAATTTATATTTAAGTTGACACTATAATGTTATATTTAAATTAACAATTTTAATTTTTTTTCTAAACTGTTCAAAAGTTGTAGCTTTAAACTGATAATTGTTTATATACAACAACATACTAAATCTAATAAGCTAATTATAATATGCTAAAAGTTGAAGACATAACTTTATAAGTAGAAGTAAAGATACTATTTTAAAATTGAAGTTTAGTTTATTTAGGATTACAGTTTAGGTTTGATATTTATTTAACATTATTAACCAACTTATAATCATTATTAGAAAGACATTACAATTTTATCAATTTTTACTATTTACAAAATATTATTTGGGTTGTTTAAGTCAAACTAAAATTTATATTGAAGTTGACCCTATAATATTATATTTAAATTAAAAATTTAAGTACTTTATAAAAATTGTTCCAAAGTTGTGTCTTTAAAATGATAATGGTTTACATCCAATAATATATTTAAACTAATAAATTAAATATAATATGTTAAAAGTTAAAAAAACATAACTTTATAAGTAGAAGTAAAGATATTATTTTAAGATTGAAATTTATTTTATGTATGATTACACATTAAGTTTGATATTTATTTATCCTAATTAACCAAATTATAAATATTATTAGAAAAAATTTTAAAAGTCATAAGAGTTTCAAATGAATGTGGTGAAAGAAAAAATTTTCTTTTATAAGTATATATTGACTAGACGAATTCTTACGTGTTGTGCAATGCAGGTTAAAATATATTGTTAAAATATTGATAAATATATGTTTAAAATGGTTATGTTATTGACATTAATTTTAACAAAAATTTCCGAACAATATTATTCGTTGACATCAACTCACCTTCCTCATTAATAAAATTAAATATAATTATCTATTTAATATTATTTTTAACAATTGTTATGATTGATTAATTTAAATTTTTACTTATGCGGTTATCTTCTAATTTCAATAATGATTTTCATTTAAAATACAATTTATATGATGCTAAGAATATGTAATTTATAGATTGATGTAATTATCTCTCAAAATTATTGTTCTTTAGTTTTAGACCACTTATTATTATTAATAATTTAAAGAAGAATTTTTAGAAACACTTAATAGTACTATTAAAATGTGAAACATACAAGAAATGATAAACTGATACAATAAATAATAAACTGATAAGATAGACAATTTTCATTTCAAAAGAGACTTGCATGTTTAATATGACATATCCATGATTTTCATAATTTAATTATTATTTATAACTATTGTTCATTAATTTTAAAACCAATTATTATTATTATTAATAAATGGATGAAAGCTTTTAAAAGACACTTATTATTATAATTAAAAGGTTAAACATATACTAAAATATAAAGTGATAAGATAGACAATTTCCATTTTAAAAGAAACTTACATGGATACTATGGATAATATGGCGTATCCACGATTTTTAATTGATTATTTCTTTTAAGCAACACAAACATAAAAACATATATACAACATTTAATTAAATATTATCTATATTGCTTTCCATGACATATGATTGATAACGTGAATCAAATTTAATTTACATTAAAGTTTTAACCACAACATACAATGATTATTTTAAAAAATACTTAAACCAAGAAAATTATATATATATAAAAAAAGAATTAGTAAATAACATACTTACAAATTAAAAACTTTAACATAATAACATGGCTCAAAAAATGGTCCAAAGCCCTCAAAACAACACAAAACCTTTAAACTTGTTTTATTTGTGAATTTTGTATGTGATTTGTATTTGCGTGTCTACTCAAAAAGATTCACATTTTTATAGTAGAATATCCATTAATATCTTATTAAACATATTATATAAGTTATAAAACCTTTGAATGATTAATCATTATTAAGAGACTTTTGAGTGGTATTCATTTAAATAGAATGTTTCGAATGAATATGTTTTGAGTAATAATGTCTCTATTATATATATATATATATATATATATATATATATATATATATATATATATATATATATATATATATATAGATTGGGAACATATTTATAAAAATAAATTGTTTTTTTACGCCATGCTCTAAATTCACCAAGATGTGTGATTAATTACTTTGAAGGTGAAAATGTGTTGGGGTTTCAAATGCATGAGGTGCTTGGAAATTTGTGTGGGGGTTTCAAATGCATGAGGTGATAGGAAAAACACATCCTTTATAAGTATAGCATGACTATGCGAATCCTCGAGCGTTGTGCGCGAATATAATTATTTCATTAAAATAATAAAATTTTACAAATAGTGATTTAGTATTTATAAATGAAAAACCAATGTCACTAGTAAAATAAAACATATAATTAAGCTATTAGTTTTAATAACTATAATAAATTTATATCATTGGTTATTTCTACTATTAATTGATGTATAAACCGTTTTATGTTGTGTAATTATATATCAAAAGTATGTTGACTTTAATATATATCAAATAAAAAAGTAATATGAAAAAACAAATACTATAACTTCTTATCGTTTTATAGACAATTTTAATTTGTATAATTATATATAAAACATATGTTGATTTGTATATAAAACAAACAAAGAATAATATGGAAAAATACTACAGTTTTTAACAACATAAAAACATTACAACATTTAGTATAATATTTACATCAAACAAAACTTATTAAACACTTATAAATCATTCAAAATGAATATTTAGAAATCAACATATAATTGATATATAAAAACATTATTGTAAAAAATCGCATTGAAAAAAAACAACTAAAGTTCAAATAATAAAAATAAACTAGCACACATCTTGAACTGTAGTGAGTATTTAGTTTATAGTTAGACAAACCTTTGAGTTGTAGAGGAAGTTTCAAATCAATACAGTGCAAGGAAAATGGTCACAATTATAGTATACTAGCTGAATGCCCGCACTTTGTGCAGAAACACCTATATAGGTGAAATCTTTACAAATATGTGTTTTCTTAAATATAACAATATCGTTGTTGTTAAATTTGATATAATAATTCGTGTGATAAGTTGATATAATATATTGATTATTTTGAATTATATGATAATATATACATCTATTACAACTGCATAATCTCAATAATTCGAATGACCTCTACCGACGAGTTACTCATGAATAAAATTAAATATAATATATGGTTTAATGTTATTTATAGTTGTTGAAATTGTTAATTAAATTTTTTATAATATTGCTTAATGTTTTAATTTCTATCATTGCAATTATTTAAAACATCAAACGCTATTTTTTGTTTTTAATGGTAACAATATAATCATTTATATAGAGTTATTTTTAAATATTATTATTGTAAATTATTTTAAGTTACTTATTTGAAAACTATTAATTATTATAAAAATACATTTAGGAAATATTTTAGTTAAACTGATTAGATTTCAATTTAGTTTTTGCATTTACTACAATTTATCACTTTTAACTATTCACAAAATATTTCTTGGGTTTCTTAAACGGAATTGGATTTATATTTAAGTTGACTCTTTAATGTTATATTTAAATTAACATTCGAAGTATTTTATCCAAACTGTTCAAAAGTTGTAGCTTTAAACTGATAATAGTTTACATACAACAACATATTAAATCTAATAAATTAAGTAGAATATGTTAAAAGTTAAAAACATAAATTTATAAGTAGAAGTAAATATGTTATTTTAATATTGAAAATTTAGTTTATTTATGATTACATTTTAGGTTTGATATTTGTTTAACCCTATTAACCAACTTATAATCATTATTAGAAAGACACTACAATTAATTAATTTTAACTATTTACAAAATATTCTTTTGGTTGTTTAAGTTGAATTAAAATTTATATTTAAGTTGACCATTTACTGTTATATTTCAATTAACAATTGAAGTATTTATCCTAACTGTTCAAAAGTTGTAGCTTTTAAATGATAGTGGTTTAAATACAACATATTAAAACTAATAAATTAAGCATAATATGTTAAAAGTTAAAGACAACTTTATAAGTCGAAGTATAGATATTATTTTAATATTAGAATTTAGTTTATATATGATTACACTTTAGGTTTGATATTTAATTAAGCATATTAACCAACTTATAATCATTGTTAGAAAGAAAATGAAAAGTCATGAGACTTTCAAATGAATATGGTGAAAGGAAAAATGTTTCCTTTATAATTATACTAGGTGAATGCCTGCGCGTTGCACAGAAACACCTATATAGTTGAAGTCTTTACAATTATATGTTTTTTTAAATATAACAATAACATTGTTGTTAAATTTGCTATAATAACTTTTGTACTAAAATGATATTATATATTGATTATTCTGAATTATATGATAATATATACATTTATTATAACTTCATAATCTGAACCGTTTGAATGATTTCTATCCGCGAGTTACACATGAATAAAGTTACATATAATATATGGTTTAATGTTATTTATAGTTGTTTTTATTGTTAATTAACTTTTTTTAAATTTATTTGCTTAATGTTTTAATTTCTATCATTATAATTATTTAAAACATCAAACATTATTTTTTGATTTTAAAGGTGACAATATAATTATTTATATAGATTTATTTTTAACTATTATTATTGTAAGTTATTTTAAGCTATTTATTTAGACACTTTTAAGGATTATAAAAAGTCTTTAGGAAATATTTTAGTTAAATTGAGATTATAATTTACTTTTTTCATTTATCACAATAATTTATCACTTTTAAGTAATTACAAAATATTCTTTGGTTTTTTAAGTGGAACTGAAATTTATATTAAGGTTGACATTTTATTGAGCAGAAACACATATATAGTTGAAGTCTTTACAAATATATGTTTTTTTAAATATAACAATAACATTGTAGTTAAATTTAATATAATAGTTTGTATACTAAATTGATATAATATATTGATTATTTTGAATTGTATGATAATATATATACATCTATTATAACTTCATAATCTGAATTATTTGAATAACTTTTAGCTACGACTTACACATGAATAAAATTAAATATAATATATGGTTTAATGTTATTTATAGTTGTTATTGTTAACTATTTTTTTTTTTTTAAATTTGTTTGCTTAATATTTTAATTTCTATCATTATAATTATTTAAAACATCAAACGTTAGTTTCTGATTTTAAAGGTGACAATATAATCATTTATATAGAGTTATTTTTAACTTTTTTTATTGTCAGTTATTTTAAGCTACTTATTTGAAAATTTTTAATGATTATAAAAAAATCATTAGAAAATATTTTAGTTAAATTGAGATTACAATTTAGTTCTTGCACTTATCACTACAATTTGTCACTTTTAACTATTTACAAAATTTTCTTTGGTTTTTTAAATGGAACTGAAATTTATATTTAAGTTGACACTATAATGTTATATTTAAATTAACAATTTTAATTTTTTTTCTAAACTGTTCAAAAGTTGTAGCTTTAAACTGATAATTGTTTATATACAACAACATACTAAATCTAATAAGCTAATTATAATATGCTAAAAGTTGAAGACATAACTTTATAAGTAGAAGTAAAGATACTATTTTAAAATTGAAGTTTAGTTTATTTAGGATTACAGTTTAGGTTTGATATTTATTTAACATTATTAACCAACTTATAATCATTATTAGAAAGACATTACAATTTTATCAATTTTTACTATTTACAAAATATTATTTGGGTTGTTTAAGTCAAACTAAAATTTATATTGAAGTTGACCCTATAATATTATATTTAAATTAAAAATTTAAGTACTTTATAAAAATTGTTCCAAAGTTGTGTCTTTAAAATGATAATGGTTTACATCCAATAATATATTTAAACTAATAAATTAAATATAATATGTTAAAAGTTAAAAAAACATAACTTTATAAGTAGAAGTAAAGATATTATTTTAAGATTGAAATTTATTTTATGTATGATTACACATTAAGTTTGATATTTATTTATCCTAATTAACCAAATTATAAATATTATTAGAAAAAATTTTAAAAGTCATAAGAGTTTCAAATGAATGTGGTGAAAGAAAAAATTTTCTTTTATAAGTATATATTGACTAGACGAATTCTTACGTGTTGTGCAATGCAGGTTAAAATATATTGTTAAAATATTGATAAATATATGTTTAAAATGGTTATGTTATTGACATTAATTTTAACAAAAATTTCCGAACAATATTATTCGTTGACATCAACTCACCTTCCTCATTAATAAAATTAAATATAATTATCTATTTAATATTATTTTTAACAATTGTTATGATTGATTAATTTAAATTTTTACTTATGCGGTTATCTTCTAATTTCAATAATGATTTTCATTTAAAATACAATTTATATGATGCTAAGAATATGTAATTTATAGATTGATGTAATTATCTCTCAAAATTATTGTTCTTTAGTTTTAGACCACTTATTATTATTAATAATTTAAAGAAGAATTTTTAGAAACACTTAATAGTACTATTAAAATGTGAAACATACAAGAAATGATAAACTGATACAATAAATAATAAACTGATAAGATAGACAATTTGCATTTCAAAAGAGACTTGCATGTTTAATATGACATATCCATGATTTTCATAATTTAATTATTATTTATAACTATTGTTCATTAATTTTAAAACCAATTATTATTATTATTAATAAATGGATGAAAGCTTTTAAAAGACACTTATTATTATAATTAAAAGGTTAAACATATACTAAAATATAAAGTGATAAGATAGACAATTTCCATTTTAAAAGAAACTTACATGGATACTATGGATAATATGGCGTATCCACGATTTTTAATTGATTATTTCTTTTAAGCAACACAAACATAAAAACATATATACAACATTTAATTAAATATTATCTATATTGCTTTCCATGACATATGATTGATAACATGAATCAAATTTAATTTACATTAAAGTTTTAACCACAACATACAATGATTATTTTAAAAAATACTTAAACCAAGAAAATTATATATATATAAAAAAAGAATTAGTAAATAACATACTTACAAATTAAAAACTTTAACATAATAACATGGCTCAAAAAATGGTCCAAAGCCCTCAAAACAACACAAAACCTTTAAACTTGTTTTATTTGTGAATTTTGTATGTGATTTGTATTTGCGTGTCTACTCAAAGAGATTCACATTTTTATAGTAGAATATCCATTAATATCTTATTAAACATATTATATAAGTTATAAAACCTTTGAATGATTAATCATTATTAAGAGACTTTTGAGTGGTATTCATTTAAATAGAATGTTTCGAATGAATATGTTTTGAGTAATAATGTCTCTATTATAATATATATATATATATATATATATATATATATATAGATTGGGAACATATTTATAAAAATAAATTGTTTTTTTACGCCATGCTCTAAATTCACCAAGATGTGTGATTAATTACTTTGAAGGTGAAAATGTGTTGGGGTTTCAAATGCATGAGGTGCTTGGAAATTTGTGTGGGGGTTTCAAATGCATGAGGTGATAGGAAAAACACATCCTTTATAAGTATAGCATGACTATGCGAATCCTCGAGCGTTGTGCGCGAATATAATTATTTCATTAAAATAATAAAATTTTACAAATAGTGATTTAGTATTTATAAATGAAAAACCAATGTCACTAGTAAAATAAAACATATAATTAAGCTATTAGTTTTAATAACTATAATAAATTTATATCATTGGTTATTTCTACTATTAATTGATGTATAAACCGTTTTATGTTGTGTAATTATATATCAAAAGTATGTTGACTTTAATATATATCAAATAAAAAAGTAATATGAAAAAACAAATACTATAACTTCTTATCGTTTTATAGACAATTTTAATTTGTATAATTATATATAAAACATATGTTGATTTGTATATAAAACAAACAAAGAATAATATGGAAAAATACTACAGTTTTTAACAACATAAAAACATTACAACATTTAGTATAATATTTACATCAAACAAAACTTATTAAACACTTATAAATCATTCAAAATGAATATTTAGAAATCAACATATAATTGATATATAAAAACATTATTGTAAAAAATCGCATTGAAAAAAAACAACTAAAGTTCAAATAATAAAAATAAATTAGCACACATCTTGAACTGTAGTGAGTATTTAGTTTATAGTTAGACAAACCTTTGAGTTGTAGAGGAAGTTTCAAATCAATACAGTGCAAGGAAAATGGTCACAATTATAGTATACTAGCTGAATGCCCGCACTTTGTGCAGAAACACCTATATAGGTGAAATCTTTACAAATATGTGTTTTCTTAAATATAACAATATCGTTGTTGTTAAATTTGATATAATAATTCGTGTGATAAGTTGATATAATATATTGATTATTTTGAATTATATGATAATATATACATCTATTACAACTGCATAATCTCAATAATTCGAATGACCTCTACCGACGAGTTACTCATGAATAAAATTAAATATAATATATGGTTTAATGTTATTTATAGTTGTTGAAATTGTTAATTAAATTTTTTATAATATTGCTTAATGTTTTAATTTCTATCATTGCAATTATTTAAAACATCAAACGCTATTTTTTGTTTTTAATGGTAACAATATAATCATTTATATAGAGTTATTGTTAAATATTATTATTGTAAATTATTTTAAGTTACTTATTTGAAAACTATTAATTATTATAAAAATACATTTAGGAAATATTTTAGTTAAACTGATTAGATTTCAATTTAGTTTTTGCATTTACTACAATTTATCACTTTTAACTATTCACAAAATATTTCTTGGGTTTCTTAAACGGAATTGGATTTATATTTAAGTTGACTTTTTAATGTTATATTTAAATTAACATTTGAAGTATTTTATCCAAACTGTTCAAAAGTTGTAGCTTTAAACTGATAATAGTTTACATACAACAACATATTAAATCTAATAAATTAAGTAGAATATGTTAAAAGTTAAAAACATAAATTTATAAGTAGAAGTAAATATGTTATTTTAATATTGAAAATTTAGTTTATTTATGATTACATTTTAGGTTTGATATTTGTTTAACCCTATTAACCAACTTATAATCATTATTAGAAAGACACTACAATTAATTAATTTTAACTATTTACAAAATATTCTTTTGGTTGTTTAAGTTGAATTAAAATTTATATTTAAGTTGACCATTTACTGTTATATTTCAATTAACAATTGAAGTATTTATCCTAACTGTTCAAAAGTTGTAGCTTTTAAATGATAGTGGTTTAAATACAACATATTAAAACTAATAAATTAAGCATAATATGTTAAAAGTTAAAGACAACTTTATAAGTCGAAGTATAGATATTATTTTAATATTAGAATTTAGTTTATATATGATTACACTTTAGGTTTGATATTTAATTAAGCATATTAACCAACTTATAATCATTGTTAGAAAGAAAATGAAAAGTCATGAGACTTTTAAATGAATATGGTGAAAGGAAAAATGTTTCCTTTATAATTATACTAGGTGAATGCCTGCGCGTTGCACAGAAACACCTATATAGTTGAAGTCTTTACAATTATATGTTTTTTTAAATATAACAATAACATTGTTGTTAAATTTGCTATAATAACTTTTGTACTAAAATGATATTATATATTGATTATTCTGAATTATATGATAATATATACATCTATTATAACTTCATAATCTGAACCGTTTGAATGATTTTTATCCGCGAGTTACACATGAATAAAGTTACATATAATATATGGTTTAATGTTATTTATAGTTGTTTTTATTGTTAATTAACTTTTTTTAAATTTATTTGCTTAATGTTTTAATTTCTATCATTATAATTATTTAAAACATCAAACATTATTTTTTGATTTTAAAGGTGACAATATAATTATTTATATAGATTTATTTTTAACTATTATTATTGTAAGTTATTTTAAGCTATTTATTTAGACACTTTTAAGGATTATAAAAAGTCTTTAGGAAATATTTTAGTTAAATTGAGATTATAATTTAATTTTTTCATTTATCACAATAATTTATCACTTTTAAGTAATTACAAAATATTCTTTGGTTTTTTAAGTGGAACTGAAATTTATATTAAGGTTGACATTTTATTGAGCAGAAACACATATATAGTTGAAGTCTTTACAAATATATGTTTTTTTAAATATAACAATAACATTGTAGTTAAATTTAATATAATAGTTTGTATACTAAATTGATATAATATATTGATTATTTTGAATTGTATGATAATATATATACATCTATTATAACTTCATAATCTGAATTATTTGAATAACTTTTAGCTACGACTTACACATGAATAAAATTAAATATAATATATGGTTTAATGTTATTTATAGTTGTTATTGTTAACTATTTTTTTTTTTTTAAATTTGTTTGCTTAATATTTTAATTTCTATCATTATAATTATTTAAAACATCAAACGTTAGTTTCTGATTTTAAAGGTGACAATATAATCATTTATATAGAGTTATTTTTAACTTTTTTTATTGTAAGTTATTTTAAGCTACTTATTTGAAAATTTTTAATGATTATAAAAAAATCATTAGAAAATATTTTAGTTAAATTGAGATTACAATTTAGTTCTTGCACTTATCACTACAATTTGTCACTTTTAACTATTTACAAAATTTTCTTTGGTTTTTTAAATGGAACTGAAATTTATATTTAAGTTGACACTATAATGTTATAATTAAATTAACAATTTTAATTGTTTTTTTTTCAAACTGTTCAAAAGTTGTAGCTTTAAACTGATAATTGTTTATATACAACAACATACTAAATCTAATAAGCTAATTATAATATGCTAAAAGTTGAAGACATAACTTTATAAGTAGAAGTAAAGATACTATTTTAAAATTGAAATTTAGTTTATTTAGGATTACAGTTTAGGTTTGATATTTATTTAACATTATTAACCAACTTATAATCATTATTAGAAAGACATTACAATTTTATCAATTTTTACTATTTACAAAATATTATTTGGGTTGTTTAAGTCAAACTAAAATTTATATTGAAGTTGACCCTATAATATTATATTTAAATTAAAAATTTAAGTACTTTATAAAAATTGTTCCAAAGTTGTGTCTTTAAAATGATAATGGTTTACATCCAATAATATATTTAAACTAATAAATTAAATATAATATGTTAAAAGTTAAAAAAACATAACTTTATAAGTAGAAGTAAAGATATTATTTTAAGATTGAAATTTATTTTATGTATGATTACACATTAAGTTTGATATTTATTTATCCTAATTAACCAAATTATAAATATTATTAGAAAAAATTTTAAAAGTCATAAGAGTTTCAAATGAATGTGGTGAAAGAAAAAATTTTCTTTTATAAGTATATAATGACTAGACGAATTCTTACGTGTTGTGCAATGCAGGTTAAAATATATTGTTAAAATATTGATAAATATATGTTTAAAATGGTTATGTTATTGACATTAATTTTAACAAAAATTTCCGAACAATATTATTCGTTGACATCAACTCACCTTCCTCATTAATAAAATTAAATATAATTATCTATTTAATATTATTTTTAACAATTGTTATGATTGATTAATTTAAATTTTTACTTATGCGGTTATCTTCTAATTTCAATAATGATTTTCATTTAAAATACAATTTATATGATGCTAAGAATATGTAATTTATAGATTGATGTAATTATCTCTCAAAATTATTGTTCTTTAGTTTAAACCACTTATTATTATTAATAATTTAAAGAAGAATTTTTAGAAACACTTAATAGTACTATTAAAATGTGAAACATACAAGAAATGATAAACTGATACAATAAATAATAAACTGATAAGATAGACAATTTTCATTTCAAAAGAGACTTGCATGTTTAATATGACATATCCATGATTTTCATAATTTAATTATTATTTATAACTATTGTTCATTAATTTTAAAACCAATTATTATTATTATTAATAAATGGATGAAAGCTTTTAAAAGACACTTATTATTATAATTAAAAGGTTAAACATATACTAAAATATAAAGTGATAAGATAGACAATTTCCATTTTAAAAGAAACTTACATGGATACTATGGATAATATGGCGTATCCACGATTTTTAATTGATTATTTCTTTTAAGCAACACAAACATAAAAACATATATACAACATTTAATTAAATATTATCTATATTGCTTTCCATGACATATGATTGATAACATGAATCAAATTTAATTTACATTAAAGTTTTAACCACAACATACAATGATTATTTTAAAAAATACTTAAACCAAGAAAATTATATATATATAAAAAAAGAATTAGTAAATAACATACTTACAAATTAAAAACTTTAACATAATAACATGGCTCAAAAAATGGTCCAAAGCCCTCAAAACAACACAAAACCTTTAAACTTGTTTTATTTGTGAATTTTGTATGTGATTTGTATTTGCGTGTGTACTCAAAGAGATTCACATTTTTATAGTAGAATATCCATTAATATCTTATTAAACATATTATATAAGTTATAAAACCTTTGAATGATTAATCATTATTAAGAGACTTTTGAGTGGTATTCATTTAAATAGAATGTTTCGAATGAATATGTTTTGAGTAATAATGTCTCTATTATAATATATATATATATATATATATATATATATATATATATATATATATATAGATTGGGAACATATTTATAAAAATAAATTGTTTTTTTACGCCATGCTCTAAATTCACCAAGATGTGTGATTAATTACTTTGAAGGTGAAAATGTGTTGGGGTTTCAAATGCATGAGGTGCTTGGAAATTTGTGTGGGGGTTTCAAATGCATGAGGTGATAGGAAAAACACATCCTTTATAAGTATAGCATGACTATGCGAATCCTCGAGCGTTGTGCGCGAATATAATTATTTCATTAAAATAATAAAATTTTACAAATAGTGATTTAGTATTTATTAATGAAAAACCAATGTCACTAGTAAAATAAAACATATAATTAAGCTATTAGTTTTAATAACTATAATAAATTTATATCATTGGTTATTTCTACTATTAATTGATGTATAAACCGTTTTATGTTGTGTAATTATATATCAAAAGTATGTTGACTTTAATATATATCAAATAAAAAAGTAATATGAAAAAACAAATACTATAACTTCTTATCGTTTTATAGACAATTTTAATTTGTATAATTATATATAAAACATATGTTGATTTGTATATAAAACAAACAAAGAATAATATGGAAAAATACTACAGTTTTTAACAACATAAAAACATTACAACATTTAGTATAATATTTACATCAAACAAAACTTATTAAACACTTATAAATCATTCAAAATGAATATTTAGAAATCAACATATAATTGATATATAAAAACATTATTGTAAAAAATCGCATTGAAAAAAAACAACTAAAGTTCAAATAATAAAAATAAACTAGCACACATCTTGAACTGTAGTGAGTATTTAGTTTATAGTTAGACAAACCTTTGAGTTGTAGAGGAAGTTTCAAATCAATACAGTGCAAGGAAAATGGTCACAATTATAGTATACTAGCTGAATGCCCGCACTTTGTGCAGAAACACCTATATAGGTGAAATCTTTACAAATATGTGTTTTCTTAAATATAACAATATCGTTGTTGTTAAATTTGATATAATAATTCGTGTGATAAGTTGATATAATATATTGATTATTTTGAATTATATGATAATATATACATCTATTACAACTGCATAATCTCAATAATTCGAATGACCTCTACCGACGAGTTACTCATGAATAAAATTAAATATAATATATGGTTTAATGTTATTTATAGTTGTTGAAATTGTTAATTAAATTTTTTATAATATTGCTTAATGTTTTAATTTCTATCATTGCAATTATTTAAAACATCAAACGCTATTTTTTGTTTTTAATGGTAACAATATAATCATTTATATAGAGTTATTTTTAAATATTATTATTGTAAATTATTTTAAGTTACTTATTTGAAAACTATTAATTATTATAAAAATACATTTAGGAAATATTTTAGTTAAACTGATTAGATTTCAATTTAGTTTTTGCATTTACTACAATTTATCACTTTTAACTATTCACAAAATATTTCTTGGGTTTCTTAAACGGAATTGGATTTATATTTAAGTTGACTCTTTAATGTTATATTTAAATTAACATTTGAAGTATTTTATCCAAACTGTTCAAAAGTTGTAGCTTTAAACTGATAATAGTTTACATACAACAACATATTAAATCTAATAAATTAAGTAGAATATGTTAAAAGTTAAAAACATAAATTTATAAGTAGAAGTAAATATGTTATTTTAATATTGAAAATTTAGTTTATTTATGATTACATTTTAGGTTTGATATTTGTTTAACCCTATTAACCAACTTATAATCATTATTAGAAAGACACTACAATTAATTAATTTTAACTATTTACAAAATATTCTTTTGGTTGTTTAAGTTGAATTAAAATTTATATTTAAGTTGACCATTTACTGTTATATTTCAATTAACAATTGAAGTATTTATCCTAACTGTTCAAAAGTTGTAGCTTTTAAATGATAGTGGTTTAAATACAACATATTAAAACTAATAAATTAAGCATAATATGTTAAAAGTTAAAGACAACTTTATAAGTCGAAGTATAGATATTATTTTAATATTAGAATTTAGTTTATATATGATTACACTTTAGGTTTGATATTTAATTAAGCATATTAACCAACTTATAATCATTGTTAGAAAGAAAATGAAAAGTCATGAGACTTTCAAATGAATGTGGTGAAAGGAAAAATGTTTCCTTTATAATTATACTAGGTGTCACACCCCGCTAAAGCGGAAACGCAAGATATGACAGCGATAACGGTTTCATTGCAAAAGATAAAGATACATCACCATAGCAGTATTAAAAAGTTTACAACCCATAGTTTAAAAAGAAACAAAGTACAAGTTTTTCCAAAACAACATTGTTCAAAATTTAGCTTCATAATAGCTTCAACACGATGCAGCATGCTCTATGATGATGAATCTTTACATCCACTTACTAATTATTTCCTGAAAAAGCATGTAAAACGAGCGTCAACTATGAAAATAGTTGGTGAGTTCACAAGTTTATAAAATCGAGCTTGAAATAAGGCTTTTCGTAAATACAAGTACATTGCTTTAATGATAAACAAAGTTGATTGCTATTAATGAATACAAGTTTATTGCTATAACGAGAAACGAGTTTGTATCTGTATGAGCAAACAATGAGTCTCAACCAAACATATGACTGAAGCCCTATCGAGATCTATGCTTATCGTTCCATAGATGAATATGGTATCATGCACTCCATCGATTCGGGCGAGTGAGGAGTTGTCAATTCCTAATAGCGCTATCCATAATGACCATTGGCTCAAAGAGTTAATGGTTAGAGATAAGGGAAGGGCCTTAGTATGATAAGTTCTCATGTTCCGTGTTGCATAGACATACATAAAGAAACATAGCAATACAATAGCAATCATGTCTGATACAAATCAATTTAAATACAACATGCAAATTATAGTTTTTCTCGACATGCTTTTCCACCCCAAAACATAAAAACTGAAAATAGGGGAGTGCGTGAATACTCACAATGTTTCGAGTAGGTACAAGTGGTACTTCGGAATGCACCAACGTCTTACTACCGGGATCCTACGACATCAAACACACACTAGTGAGTTTCCATGTCGAAATCTAATGCTAATATACTAAATTCTACATATAGTGAAATGCCAATTTATGTTTTAGTATTTGATTTTATATTAATTGGTTACACTTTTTCTGAAATAACGAAATTCTACAAGTCGTGCGATTAATTACAACTTTGGAATATAAATTTTCCAAATTTTAAGTCTTTATAACAACATAAATTCACGAAAAATAGCATTCAAAGGATAAAAGTTCTCAAACTTTTTATTTATCTAATATTACACAATACTAAGCTGGGAAAGATATAAAAATGGATTTCCAAGCTGTTTAATTATATTTTATGATTTTTGAGCATTTATTCCAATAAAAATTGAAATAAATATAAAAAAGTTTCCAAAATTACCCAAACTTTTTATTTAACTGTTATTGTACATAAATATGCTGGAAAAAATATAAAAGATATTTTTCAGTGGGTATTTCTATTTTCCCTTGTTTTATTCCTTTAAATAATCATTAATTAAAGAAATAATATTAAAAAATTAAAATAAATTACCAAAAATTTTTGTAACATCATTTACAGTATAAATAACCTGGGAAAATATCAAAAGTGGTTTTCGTAATGTATAATCTGGTTTTGGGTATTATGTGTAATTAACTTTAGAAAATTAGAGAAAAATAGTTTACAGTACAGAAAAATTTATGTAACCTCCTACTGTACAATATGATGTTCTGGTAATTTTTCCTGAATTTTGGATAATCAGAACTATTTTTCCCATTTTAAAACCATTATAATTACCAAAAATCGGGAAAAATAGCAAGGCATGATGAAAAATGTTGAAATTATTTTTCTGAGTCACCCATCACAGGTAAGGTATGCGAAAATTGTTAGATAAAATTTTTACACTATATAAAGTGGTTTTGTGATTTATTATATCTTAACAAAAAGAAAATCGGAAATCATACCAAAAAGCAACAAAAATTGATGACATTTAGTGAGGAGTCATTATCCATCATAAGGGTCATCCATGAATTTGTTCCGGATTTATTGACCTCTGAAAGTATTTTATGTGATTTATGCCCTTGGTTTCTAGCAATAATTTTAATAAATCAAAGAAATAATAAAAACTTTTGGTATTTTACAGATTATCACATGCATGTGAGGGATTTCAAAAGGAAAAATGTTCAAAATTTATTCAGAAGGGAAATGGGGGTATTGAACCCAAACAAGTTAAGAAATGTTGCATGCAACGGTGCATGAGATGTAAATGTGGCTGAAGTTCATGAATTTGTGTAGCCCATTAAGTGAGGTTTTAAGACACGAAATTTCAGCCATCATTCACTGGATATGTTAAGTTTCTAAATTATTTTTCCTGAGATTTATGGTTGGGTTTAAGGCCATTGATCATGCAAGACAAAAATGGTGATCACAGAAAAAGAGGTGTTTGCGCAACTATTTTGTAAAAATTGCCAAAAATCGGATATTTAATATATTACAGTGAGACCAGTTGGGTTTGAAAGTTAACTCATGGAACTATCCAATAAAAAAAGAATATCATGATTTGGTTAAGTAATGACCGAGTTATGGTCGTTCAAAGTTGAACAAAGTAATCTGGCAGATTGCATGTTTGCTTTGAGTGCATTCTTAGGATATTTTGACAAGAACATCATGCATGCCTTTGTTAAGGTCCGATTTATAGCACATTCATGGAGTGAATGAGCATCCAAGATGTACTAGAAATGTTTTAAATGCTTTTGATCATGTAAGAACACAAAATAAATGGAGAAGAAGATGTAATACTTGGTTTTGAAGTCACATGGACATATGTGCATCATTTTCACTCCTTGCATGGGTTTGATCCCGGATTTTCACCATTTCAAACACATGCATTGTGTTATGGTGAGAATCTACAAACCACAAGGGAAAAATAAGGATTTATAGCCATGGAAAGGCATAGAATCCAAAAAGTAGAGAAAACTATGAAGAAGAAGAAGTAAAAATCATGAAACTATGAGAGAAGATGTTGTTGTTTACCTTAGTTTTGACTTTGAGGGAAGTAAGAACACTTCAAAGTCTTCAAAATCTAGCAATTTGGCAGAGGAATGAGAGAAATTTCGTGAGTTAGAGAGAGAAAGGAAGAGAGTTTGTGTGTGTTAGGAGGGTGGAGTGTGAGAGAGTGAAGAGGGAAGAGGTAGAGTGTAGGAAATAAGTTGATGATTGAAGTTTTTGGGAAGATGGAGCATGGGGGAGGGGATATGGCCGGTTTTTCAGTGGATTAGGAGCCCTCTCTCTCCAAAAATTCAAATTAATAAAATTCCCTCTATTTTCTTTATAGAAACCCTAATTTTATAAAAGTGTTTATTAAGCAAATTTGATTTATTTAAAAATCTTGTTTTTAACTAATAAATTATGATTAATACTTGATAATTTAATTTCTATTTAATTGATTATAATTCATAATTTGATTAATAAAAATTTGATATTAGAAAGTTTATAGCCAAATTTTATAAAGTTTTTAAGCTTTATAATTTATAAGTTTGGATTTTTAGCTCTTTTAGGGTTTTGGAATATTGTTTGATATTCATCATCATAATGAAGTATAATTAGAATATTTTAATTTATTTTTAGGGTTTTATACCCTTTTTCAATTATAACAAAGCTTGAAATTTCATTCAAATTATCGCATTGGCATTTCCTATTGTAGTTAAGCAACTTACTAGAATCGTAAGTGTCAAGTATATTAGTCCTAGATCTTAGTTGGATCCTAGTTTATGCAATATTTTGACATAATCTATACTACTAGGCCATGGCATGTTGTGCATGAATGGTTTTTATAAAGATGCATGAGTCCAAGAATGACCTGAATTTGATAGTTGTCACACTAGGTGAATGCCTGCGCGTTGCACGAAAACACCTATATAGTTGAAGTCTTTACAAATATATGTTTTTTTAAATATAACAATAACATTGTTGTTAAATTTGCTATAATAACTTTTATACTAAAATGATATTATATATTGATTATTTTGAATTATATGATAATATATACATCTATTATAACTTCATAATCTAAACCGTTTGAATGATTTCTATCCGCGAGTTACACATGAATAAATTTACATATAATATTTGGCTTAATGTTACTTATAGTTGTTTTTATTGTTAATTAACTTTTTTTAAATTTATTTGCTTAATGTTTTAATTTCTATCATTATAATTATTTAACACATCAAACATTATTTTTTGATTTTAAAGGTGACAATATTATTATTTATATAGATTTATTTTTAACTATTATTATTGTAAGTTATTTTAAGCTATTTATTTAGAAACTTTTAAGGATTATAAAAAGTCTTTAGGAAATATTTTAGTTAAATTGAGATTATAATTTACTTTTTTCATTTATCACTATAACTTATCACTTTTAAGTAATTACAAAATATTCTTTGGTTTTTTAAGTGGAACTGAAATTTATATTAAAGTTGACATTTTAATGCGCAGAAACACCTATACAGTTGAAGTCTTTACAAATATATATGTTTTTTTTAAATATAACAATAACATTGTAGTTAAATTTAATATAGTAGTTTGTATACTAAATTGATATAATATATTGATTATTTTGAATTATATGATAATATATATACATCTATTATAACTTCATAATCTGAATTATTCGAATAACTTTTACCTGTGACTTACACATGAATAAAATTAAATATAATATATGGTTTAATGTTATTTATAGTTGTTATTGTTAACTATTTTTTTTTAAATTTGTTTGCTTAATATTTTAATTTCTATCATTATAATTATTTAAAACATCAAACATTAGTTTCTGATTTTAAAGGTGATAATCTAATCATTTAAATAGAGTTATTTTTAACTTTTTTTATTGTAAGTTATTTTAAGCTACTTATTTGAAAATTTTTAATGATTATAAAAAAATCATTAGAAAATATTTTAGTTAAATTGAGATTACAATTTAGTTGTTGCACTTATCACTACAATTTGTCACTTTTAACTATTTACAAAATTTTCTTTGGTTTTTTAAATGGAAGTGAAATTTATATTTAATTTGACACTATAATGTTATATTTAAATTAACAATTTTAATTGTTTTTTTTTCAAACTGTTCAAAAGTTGTAGCTTTAAACTGATAATTGTTTATATACAACAACATACTAAATCTAATAAGCTAATTATAATATGCTAAAAGTTGAAGACATAACTTTATAAGTAGAAGTAAAGATACTATTTTAAAATTGAAATTTAGTTTATTTAGGATTACAGTTTAGGTTTGATATTTATTTAACATTATTAACCAACTTATAATCATTATTAGAAAGACATTACAATTTTATCAATTTTTACTATTTACAAAATATTATTTGGGTTGTTTAAGTCAAACTAAAATTTATATTTCAGTTGACCCTATAATATTATATTTAAATTAAAAATTTAAGTATTTTATAAAAATTGTTCCAAAGTTGTGTCTTTAAAATGATAATGGTTTACATCCAATAATATATTTAAACTAATAAATTAAATATAATATGTTAAAAGTTAAAAA
The DNA here is from genome assembly GCF_051521515.1 of Lactuca serriola. NCBI lineage: Eukaryota > Viridiplantae > Streptophyta > Magnoliopsida > Asterales > Asteraceae > Lactuca > Lactuca serriola. The sequence goes on along the minus strand of NC_136409.1, from coordinate 111,470,451 downwards.
AACATAACTTTATAAGTAGAAGTAAAGATATTATTTTAAGATTGAAATTTATTTTATGTATGATTACACATTAAGTTTGATATTTATTTATCCTAATTAACCAAATTATAAATATTATTAGAAAGAAATTTAAAAGTCATAAGAGTTTCAAATGAATGTGGTGAAAGAAAAAAAATTTCTTTTATAAGTATATAATGACTAGACGAATTCTTATGCGTTGCGCAATGCAGGTTAAAATATATTGTTAAAATATTGATAAATATATGTTTAAAATGGTTATGTTATTGACATTAATTTTAACAAAATTTTTTGAACAATATTATTCGTTGACATCAACTCACCTTCCTCATTAATAAAATTAAATATAATTATCTAGTTAATATTATTTTTAACTATTGTTATGATTGATTAATTTAAATTTTTAGTTATGCGGTTATTTTCTAATTTCAATAATGATTTTCATTTAAAATACAATTTATATGATGCTAAGAGTATGTAATTTATAAATTGATGTAATTATCTTTCAAAATTATTGTTCTTTAGTTTTAGACCACTTATTATTATTAATAATTTAAAGATGAATTTTAAGAAACACTTAATAGTACTATTAAAATGTGAAACATACAAGAAATGATAAACTGATACAATAAATAATAAACTGATAAGATAGACAATTTTCATTTCAAAAGAGACTTGCATATTTAATATGGCATATCCATGATTTTTATAATTTAATTATTATTTATAATTATTGTTCATTAATTTTAAAACCAATTATTATTATTATTAATAAATTGAAGAAAGCTTTTAAAAGACACTTATTATTATAATTAAAAGGTTAAACATATACAAAAATATAAAGTGATAAGATAGACAATTTTCATTTTAAAAGAAACTTACATGGATACTATGGATAATATGGCGTATCCACGATTTTTAATTGATTATTTCTTTTAAGCAACACAAACATAAAAACATATATACAACATTTAATTAAATATTATCTATATTGCTTTCCATGACATATGATTGATAACATGAATCAAATTTAATTTACATTAAAGTTTTAACCACAACATACAATGATTATTTTAAAAAATACTTAAACTAAAAAAAATATATATATATAAAAAAGAATTAGTAAATAACATACTTACAAATTAAAAACTTTAACATAATAACATGGCTCAAAAAATGGTCCAAAGCCCTCAAAACAACACAAAACCTTTAAACTTGTTTTATTTGTGAATTTTGTATGTGATTTGTATTTGCGTGTCTACTCAAAGAGATTCACATTTTTATAGTAGAATATCCATTAATATCTTATTAAACATATTTTATAAGTTATAAAACCTTTGAATGGTTAATCATTATTAAGAGACTTTTGAGTGGTATTCATTTAAATAGAATGTTTCGAATGAATATGGTTTGAGTAAAAATGTCTCTATTATAATATATATATATATATATATATATATATATATATATATATATATATATATATAGATTGGGAGCATATTTATAAAAATAAATTGTTTTTTTTACGCCATGGTCTAAATTCACCAAGATGTGTGATTAATTACTTTGAAGGTGAAAATGTGTTGGGGTTTAAAATGCATGAGGTGCTTGGAAATTTGTGTGGGGGGTTTCAAATGCATGAGGTGATAGGAAAAACACATCCTTTATAAGTATAGCATGACTATGCGAATCCTCGAGCGTTGTGCGCGAATATAATTATTTCATTAAAATAATAAAATTTTACAAACTGTGATTTAGTATTTATAAATGAAAAACCAATGTCACTAGTAAAATAAAACATATAATTAAGCTATTAGTTTTAATAACTATAATAAATTTATATCATTGGTTATTTCTACTATTAATTGATGTATAAACCGTTTTATGTTGTGTAATTATATATCAAACGTATGTTGACTTTTATATATATCAAATAAAAAATTAGTATGAAAAAACAAATACTACAACTTCTTATCGTTTTATAGACAATTTTAATTTGTATAATTATATATGAAACATATGTTGATTTGTATATAAAACAAACAAAGAATAATATGGAAAAATACTACAATTTTTAACAACATAAAAACATTACAACATTTAGTATAATATTTACATCAAACAAAACTTATTAAACACTTATAAATCATTCAAAATGAATATTTAGAAATCAACATATAATTGATATATAAAAACATTATTGTAAAAAATCGCATTGAAAAAAAACAACTAAAGTTCAAATAATAAAAATAAACTAGCACACATCTTGAATTGTAGTGAGTATTTAGTTTATAGTTAGAAAAACCTTTGAGTTGTAGAGGAAGTTTCAAATCAATACAGTGCAAGGAAAATGGTCACAATTATAGTATACTAGCTGAATGCCCGCACTTTGTGCAGAAACACCTATATAGGTGAAATCTTTACAAATATGTGTTTTCTTAAATATAACAATATCGTTGTTGTTAAATTTGATATATTAATTCACATGATAAGTTGATATAATATATTGATTATTTTGAATTATATGATAATATATACATCTATTAAAACTGCATAATCTCAATAATTCGAATGACCTCTACCGACGAGTTACTCATGAGTAAAATTAAATATAATAGATGGTTTAATGTTATTTATAGTTGTTGAAATTGTTAACTAATTTTTTATAATATTGCTTAATGTTTTAATTTCTATCATTGCAATTATTTAAAACATCAAACGCTATTTTTTGTTTTTAATGGTAACAATACAATCATTTATATAGAGTTATTTTTAAATATTGTTATTGCAAATTATTTTAAGTTACTTATTTGAAAACTATTAATTATTATAAAAATACATTTAGGAAATATTTTAGTTAAACTGAGTAGATTTCAATTTAGTTTTTGCATTTACTACAATTTATCACTTTTAACTATTCACAAAATATTCCTTGGGTTTCTTAAACGGAATTGGATTTATATTTAAGTTGACTCTTTAATATTATATTTAAATTAAAATTTGAAGTATTTTATCCAAACTGTTCAAAAGTTGTAGCTTTAAACTGATAATAGTTTACATACAACAACATATTAAATCTAATAAATTAAGTAGAATATGTTAAAAGTTAAAAACATAAATTTATAAGTAGAAGTAAATATGTTATTTTAATATTGAAAATTTAGTTTATTTATGGTTATATTTTAGGTTTGATATTTGTTTAACCCTATTAACCAACTTATAATTATTATTAGAAAGACACTACAATTAATTAATTTTAAGTATTTACAAAATATTTTTTCGGTTGTTTAAGTTAAATTAAAATTTATATTTAAGTTGACCATTTACTGTTATATTTAAATTAACAATTTAAGTGTTTATGCAAACTGTTCAAAAGTTGTAGCTTTTAAATGATAGTGGTTTAAATACCACATATTAAAACTAATAAATTAAGTATAATATGTTAAAAGTTAAAGACAACTTTATAAGTAGAAGTAAAAATATTATTTTAATATTAGAATTTAGTTTATATATGATTTCACTTTAGGTGTGATATTTAATTAAGCTTATTAACCAACATATAATCATTATTAGAAAGAAATTGAAAGGTAATGAGAGTTTCAAATGAATGTGGTGAAAGAAAAAAATTTCCTTTATAATTATACTAGTTGAATCGATGCTCGTTGTGCCTGAATATAGTTATTTAATTAAAATAATAACATTTAACAAATTGTGATTTAATATTCATACATGTAAAACCAATGTCAATATCAAAACAAACTCTATACTCAACATATTAGTTTTATTAATTTTAATAAATTTGTATCATTAGTTATTTTCACTATTAATTCATGATTTTATAGACCGTTTTATGTTATGTAAATTATATATCAAATATATATTGATTTCTATGCATAAAATAACAAAGTAGTATGAAAAAAATGAATACTACAACTTTTGATGATTTTATAGAACGTTTTAAGTTGTCGAAATTATATATAAAACATATGTCGATTTGTATATGAAACAAATAACAAATAGTATGAAACACTATAGCTTTTAATAAAATAAAAACACTACAACATTATAATAATTACATCAAGCAAAACTTATTAAACACTTATAAATCATTCAAAATGAATATTTAAAAATCAACATACATTTGATATATAGAAACATTGTTATAAAATTTTGCATTGAAATAACCATTGATGCAATAAAACTTGTTTTCTTAAATTTCATTTTGAATCACAAATCTTTTCTAACATATGATTTTTTTAATCAAAACTTACTTATATACTACTAATATAGCTAGAATGTGTATAATAAATAAGTGGAAAATAACAAAGCATCACATATTTATAACCATATGTTTAAAAAACTTTTTAATGTGGTGGAAAATATGAAGGTAAATTACATTAAATTTGAAATCATAATTGCATTTAAATAAAAAACTATTGAGTTGTAGTAGGAGTTTTAAGCTCTTGATTTGTGCCCAATAATGTAATATAAATATTAACAATTATATGTTATATAGACAATATTATAAGTATTTATCATTGAAATAATAATTTTTATACTAAGTTCTAACTAATATTATAATAATTTTAAATATACGATAAGAAAGATATAAAAAGTTGTGTTTGAATCAAACTGAATTAATTTTTTGATTTAAAATTATTTTAAACTATATTTATTGCTTTAAATAATAATAAATTTTTAATATAATATAATCCATTCTTTAGTTTACATTGTTTTAAACAATTATTACTTTTTACTAATTAAAAACTAATTATTTGAAAATTTTCATTATTATATTAAAAAAACTGTCATACTTTTTTATTATACTTCATTTATTCCTTAAAGCTATGAAATAGTGGAAGACAATGAACGATCTAAATAAAATGGTGATTTGAATTCCAAAACTATACTAATTGTTATGTACTTTGACCAATCTTAAAAAAAATATTTTAAGAGTGGATTAGGGGAGGAGAAGTGTTACATTTGAGGTATATTTTTTATCACTTATATTTTCTTATGAAAATATTAATATTTTATTTATTTTACGTTTCCTTTCCGATAAAGAACGAATATGGAAAAAGGAAATAGACAAATGTAATAAGATAACTTATTTTTATTACTATAAGATCATCTAAAATTGGGTGCATCCATATAAATTTTGGTAGAACATAAAGCATTCATTTTTATAAGACACATAGTTATTGGTTTTTAACACTAAAGTTATATCATATTAAAAATCATTTGTTTTAATTCGTCATCATCACCAACAATTTGGAATAATAATTGCAAACACATTTCATCAAAATCAATTATAAAAAACAACATCGATGTTATTTACAACAAAATAGGTGATAGAAACTAACATAGTATATAAATAACATAAAATACATGTTGAACAATGTTCTCTTGTACATAAAACATATTTTGTTAACATAAAAAAAGAGGTAGACAACATAAAGATACATACATGTTAACAAAGTTAATTGCTTTAACTAATAAATACTTTGATGGTTGATTTACTATCACAACTAGCATTTTAGTTAGGAAATTCTATTCTTATGTAATCATTCAACTATTGTAAAGCATGTACCCTAAGTGAATATCACTCAATGCTCAATAAAATACATCTCTCAAGTTCAACTAAGGGTTGGAAACCCTAGAAATCCCCGTTCAAATTTATAATGGACTAAGATCCTCTTATTGGGCCTTTTGGGCCAATAAATCTTCAATTAGACTATTTTGGGCTTAGAAACCCTAATTGGATTCTAAATGGACCCAATTCATAAGTCTGTAACATTTTGGACCATTTGGGCCTAGAATGATTCATTCTAACCCTAATGGGCCTTATTGGGCCATAAATGAATTAATTAGCCCTAATGGGCCATAAACCCATTCCTTTATACCATATTGGGCCGTGAACCACCTTAAGAGCCCAATGGGCTGAAAAATATTATTAAGCTTCATAGATTCGAGCAAGACAAGAAAAAGGAGCCCAAAACCATTTCATCCTCCTTCCTCTTAGCCCCTTCTTGGACCATATAATCATTTAAACAAAAAAAAAGAAAAAAAAAGAAAAAAGGGATTATCCTCCCTTGACACCTCATTGTTGCATGGTGGATTTCCATGCAACATCACCTCAAATCTCTCTCCTCTCCCCCCTTCTTCTACTCACAGAAGAGACACCCACCACCCATCTCCATTTTTCTCATTTCAAGCTACTTCAAATCACTCTCTAGAACTCCTCCTTCTTCCATCAAAATTTTGAGATTTGTGGGTGCTTTCAAGAGGATTATTCACCAATATCATTATCCTTGGTAAGTTTTTGCTTAGATCCATGGTTTAGTTTCTTGATTACTTCAAAAATATCGTCTTAACTCGTGCCATTTCGTGATCTTGCTTCTTAGAGCCCATCTAAGCCCAAAAACCTCTCAAGAAGCTTGTTGGGGCCGATAATCACATCATCTTCTACAAACCGAGAACAACAAAGAAAAGTGAGTTCATACCCATTATTTTCAACTTTTACTTTGTTTTGGGGGAGTATACAAGTTGTTTTGTGTAGTTCTATGTTCATATTCATGACCATGTGTGTTTTCATGAATTATTTGGTAATTATGTGTTGTTTACTTCATAAATCTAAAAATATGTTAAGAATATGAAGCTTATCACTTGGATCTTCATAAGAACCTTGAGAAAAATATGTGTTATCACATATAATACATGTAAAATTGTAGATACAGGATTTATACACTTAAAATAGCAAAAATAAGTGTTGTGTACAAACATGAATAACTTAAACTCAAAAATCATTCTTTGACAGAAAAGTTTTGGTCCAATCTCGAACTGTTTTGACCACCTTAATGGTAATATTTTTCAAAACTGTTTTATACGCAAAAAGTTCAGGTTTATACATTTAAAATGACTACTCTCACGTTTTCATACGATTTTTCTACAGTTTTTTGCGAATTTTACAAAACTGCCTATCATATTTGAAATAATCTCGGACCAGCCTAAGAAGGTGAGCAATTTCACACTGGTTTGAGGCCATTAAAATTTATGATAAAAATTTGAACAAAGTAGATAAAATTTCCAAAGTTTCAGAGTTTACGGATCCAAATTTCGACTTATAATGATTTTTCTACGAATTTTCCAACAACCGGGTCAGAAAAGTCAAAAACCAGAAAAATGTGTATTTTCACAAAAATCAAGCCACAAATGATATTTTTGACAATATTTGGTTAAAATGTTATTTTTACCAATAAATGGCCATAAATACAAGTCTTGGAACGAAAAGGGGACTAAAGTGTTATTTTTACTAAGATTGGGCCTTAACTGTAAATAATTTCGCCAAAAATAGCAATACAATAATAAATGGGCTAATTTTGCCATTTTCATGTTATTGGGCCTTAGTGGCCAATTTATATGTTTTATGGGTCCTGAATACTATTTTTATGTTTATTAGGCCTAATTGACCCATTAACATGTGCGTTGGAATACTATCTGTGTGCTATTTGGGTATGTAAATACCTTACATGTGAAATGGGCCTTAGTTGTCCTTTTACATATATTTCGGGCCCATGTTATATAATCTCATTCCTATTGGGCCTTGAAATTACTTACATGTTTAGCGATACCTTAGTGGTTCACTTACATGGTTCATTGGGCTTGGAATAAGTTTTATATGTTTCTCTTCGCCTAAATTCGATTAAGGATCTAGTGAGATTTGTCGGTTGACACCTATTGAGTGTACGATCGTAGCTTGTAGTTATAACTAGAGTCTCTTGGAGGGAGAGCATGAGTTTGTGTATAGATCTATATGGGGGTGGCGCCCCGCACCTGAGCTGTTCGCTATAGTTAGACTAGTCCAGTCTAGGGTGACAAACCGTACCTTAAACAAGTCGGCATTTTTCAGACATCAAGACAAGAGATATTGTCATTATCAAGTATGGTTGTAACCGTCACTTAGAGGAATTAACATTAAAATTTACGGGAAACCATTCTCTTTTCACTCGGGATCTAATCAAGAACATACTCGCCTTGCTACTCAACCTCAGGGTTTTTTCTTGCAAAATTTTCTTTTTCAAACAACATCGGGTTGTCTATGGACACTCTCTTTACACTTCCTACATTATCTTTATACATTCTAATAAACATTAACACACATGCATTAATACAAGAACAAACACAAACTTACTGAAATTGGTTTTCATAAAATATAGGATTTTCTGGTGATTACAAAGTTATACAAATCATTTTCACAAACATGCTTATGAACTGACCAACATTTTTATGTTAACCTTTTTAAATTAACTTGTATTCTCAGGAAACCGTTGAAGCAGGTTGAGCGGAACAAACTAATGGATATTTTGTTTCATGATACTTTGACTATTGGGGCATGTAGTATTCAAATACAGTACTCGATGTAAACAATGGATGTTATTATATTGCAAGTGTGATGATGATGATGTTATGTTTCATTTATATTCATTGTGATGATATTTCAAGATGAAGTCACGTACAAGCCCCCGGACGTTTCCGCCGTCTGGTTTGGGGGTGTCACAGATTGGTATCCGAGCATTGTTTATAGTGAACTGACATATCTAAATCATACAAGATATGAGACTATAAATACAATGAGAATAAAACTACTCTGAACATACTAATTAAAATACATACCTATGTGTGCATTTTAGAGTAATAACACAACAAGAACAGTAAAAGTCTTTGGAGGATTTAAACATCGTGGTTAAACCCGGGCAGTTATGTAGTCGTATTGGGGGTGAATGTAGCTGATCGACTACATTTATTCAAAATACGACCAACATGTGTTCGAGAGTAATCGTGATGGTCAATGAATCAAAAACTTACCATCTAATTTTCCAAGGGTCTTATAGAACCAAACCTAAACAAAATTTAAAATACTATAGGAGTATGTGGCGTAATATTGTTTCTAGTATTTATACACTTTTGTGCAGACCCTATGGCCTGGTATCATTAGCCAGGAGACCCCTATTTCCCTAATCAGGGGAATGCAGGGTGGCTTGACCTAAAGGAAGACTCAGAGGAAGAACCAGAGGAGGGACATTAAGTAGAAGTTGAAGATGGACCCGTCGAGCCAATGGTGGACCTTGAAGAAGAAGAGATCAAGAGCAATGATGATAATGACTCAGATGCAGAGTCCGAGGTCATCAATCTTCCATACATGGCCAAAGTACCGGATTATCGTAAGGGCCCCAATGCCCCCATGGGCACACGATATTTGAAGATGGAGTCGCCAACAGGGGATACGACCACCCTACAGTATGAACCGAGGTTTCTTCGATCTTAGTCATAGAGGACCAGCTGACCGGGCCCTCCAGTCATGGTCCGGCGCACCCGAGACATTGGCAACCGATTTCAGGACACCCCCAATCAAATGGACCAAATGCGGGCTACTATGGAAAGTGCTTAGAGACAAACACAGGGAATTATCGCGGACTCCCAAGCAAGACTGGTAGCTACGGAGGTACGACTACGAGACATCGGGCGACAAGTAGCTCATCTCCAGGGTGCATCCACTTCATCAGCACCACCACCAGACACTTTCCGCCACAATTAGGATCAAATCCCCCCCCCCCCCCCACTGCTATCCGTTATAAATCTCTTTCATGTGCTAAGATGGTACTCACTAATGAAACAACTATTTGTTCTTCTTATTTCATGTTCTTACATGAATTCACTTATATGCATAACCAAACCCCCGAAACCAGTAGATACTCAAGTATCTCGAAACCAAAAAAAAATCTATGAACTTTATGGATAGACTTAATATTCGTGCCAAATCTATGATTACCTACTACCATAAAATACATCATAGGGATATAGATTGAAACATTATGAATCATATGACAAAACACGAAATTTATAGAGTACAACCAAAAATGGCTGTCGTTACTTACGATCTTGCTTATCATCATGCAGAAGAAAATGTCATCCCACAGAAATAACAAGCACACCCGTGAGACACCAATCCTGCAGATCGAATCTTCTACATTCCAAGCTGCTATAACAGCTGCCGTAACCGCTGCTATGGCACAACTCAACACGAACAACACCAACAGAGGTGGAAATAGCATCTACAACTCCAGCCTAAGAAACGAGCACGAAAACGAATGAGTGCCATCTTATCAATGCACTCCAAACCCCAAGCTTAAGAGCAGGAAGCAAAAGTCAGGGAGTAAGAGAACGGGATAGCCAACTTAAGGGTCCTCAAAGAAGCAACATGTTGTTGCTGTCCATACGACCATGACACCTACTACACCAACACCAGCGGGACCATATGCTGGAAGCCTTCCAAAATGCAACAAGTGTATTTCCATCATAAGGGAACCTGCCAGAATCCGTATTGTAATAGACGGAACCGAAAAAGTCACACCGCTAGATACTGTATAACTTAGCTACAACAGAATCAACAGCCTAACAACAATAACAACAATCGCAACAATAGTAACAACAACACGAATGCTGAGTCCAGTCACACCTGCTATGGGTGTGGAGGAACCGGTCACTTCAGACACAATTCCCCCAAGGCTAACAATCTAGGAGCAAGAGGATTAGGAAGGGTCCTAACTTTGGGTCAAGGCACAGAAGTCCAAGACCCGATGGTTGTTCCTGGTACATTCCTACTTAACAACTCTTTCGCTTACATCTTATTCGATAGTAGACCTGAGAGAAGCTTCGTTAGTAACATATTCAAACACTTAGTAAAACAACAACCCCAGAAGCTAAACGAAGCCTTCACGGTGAAGATGCCTAATGGGAAAAACTAAATCAACCTAAGGTATTTGTCACAACGAGAAATTTTGATGCTTTGTAACTACAACAATTATATCAATTGTGAACCAAAAATGTGAAAGCATGTATGATGCTTATTCAATAACAACAAAACTTCATCAAACACTTCATTCAAGCACTACAAATAGTTAATAAAGAATTGGAAACCCTTGAAATCCCAGTTTAAGTCCATTTTGGACTAGGATTCCCTTATTGGGCCTAATGGACCCATAAGCTTCCAATTTTACTATTTTGGGCTTAGAACTCTTAAATGGGCCCAAATTGGACCCATATACATGAAACTTAATGTTTTGGGCCTTATTGGGTCACAACCAATTTAAATTAGTCCTAACGAGTCATAAAAATCATGCTTTGATTTAGTTGGGCCAAAAATCATCGAAGTAAAGCACAAGATGGGCCAAAGGGCAAAAGCCCAATTTTCTTCCTTTTCCCATCTCCTTTCTCTACCCAACAACCCAAGAGATAAAGGGTTGAATTTAGAATTGCCACCTCACATTTACCCCTTTGATCTCCATGCATTCATCTCATATCTCCATGCAAACATCCCATCATGATCTCTCTTCCTCTATCTTTTTCTCTCGGCCAAAACAACAGAAACACACACACACACACACATTTCACTCAAACTCTCTCAAAGAAACTCCCTTCATCCTTCATCAAATTCTCGAAATTTAGGAGGCTTTTCAAGGAAATCAAACCACAAAACTCATCATCTAAGGTAAGATGATGTTTAATCCATGATCTAGCTACTTCATTCCATCAAAAATCTCTTCTAAATCTAATCAAACTCGTGATCTTGCAAAAACCGAACCTACAACTCAAGGTGAGCTTCATACCCCACTCTTTTCGGTTTTCATATGTTTTATGGGGGAGAATACAAGAAAATGTGTAGATCTATGTGTATGTGTATGCTATGTGTGACGTTATGCATGTATGTTTTTGTGTTGAACATGTAAGTAAAAAGGGGTGTTAACTCGAGATCTATGACATGAGAAAGTAAACAAAAATGATCTAAGTTATTTTACACCAAACAAGTCAAGAATAATAACTTATAAGATTGTGTTAAACATACTTCAACATAAAATCCATTTTTGGGCTTAAATTGTCAAATATACAAAAATTTGGGTTAAAAGTTGCCAAATCACGGTTTCTTAAGGGTTAAAGAGTCAAAAAAAGTTAAAATAATTGTTTTTATGAACATCAAAATTTTCAAAGGACTTGAAATGTAAATTTTTAGCTTAATGGGCTAATTTTGGGCTTTTCAGCCCAATAAGCCCAAAATTGCGAAAAATGACCATTAAAGGGGCTGAAATAAAACTTTCTTCAAAACAGGGGATAAAAAGTGTAACAAAACTGTTTCAAGGGTCGACAATGCTTTTCATTTCCAAAAAGGATAAAAAATGTAAAGTTTTTGGATTTTGGGCCAAAACTACAAAAATTGCGAAAAGTTGGGTTTTAATTCGAAAAATACTATTCTGAAAGGGGTGAAACTGTTAACAAAATATTTTTTGAGTTAAAACTATCATTTCAACAAGTCTATGATGCAAAAGTGTCAAGAAAATATTTTAAGAGCTAAAAATGTCTTTTCTTTTATATAAAGGACTAAAACTGTTATTTTTATAAAAAGAAAGGTATCAAACAGGTCAAACCACTATTTTAAGCAAATTATTTCAGTAAGTCAAATACAAAACCACGACTTACGAAAAAAATCGAAAGACGAATACACGTTTAACTCCAAATATCGTTATAAACGAATCGATCGATCTTGAATCAATACAAAACAACAACCGTTAAATCGAACCCTCCAATACATATGCGATACCTAAGACGAGTAATTATTCAAACTTTGGGCTTGAAAGTTTCAAATCATGCTTGTTAGACCTTGCAAGTCCATTAACATGATCTTTTGGGCTCAAAGGGATAACGCTTATGTGTTATTGGGCCTCCTATGGCCCAATTCAATATAAAAGGACTTTCAATGGCTTTTATGTGCTATTGGGCCCTAGTGGTCCATTAGTATTGCTAGTAAGGTCAAATTATTCAAATGCGAGTTGGGCCATCATGTCTTTCGCATCCCCGACAGCTTAAGGTACTTACGATAGTAGCATGACTTCGTACTCCTCTTCTCTTCATTCGCTAAGGCTTCTGTGTAATCAAAGTAAATGGAATTAGGATGTTATTCAACAGCAATCAAGGTGGTTTGGAGTAAGTGAGTAATAACGGACGACACCTCTATGGGACGTTCGTAGTTGGCTGTTATAACTTGTCTTCACCGGACATCGTTACAACGACTCACTAGGTTTATCCAACACCATCCAAGTATTCAAGGATGAGTAATCAAAAGCCATTTGTTGTGGCGGGTTAACAATTAGTGATCACGTATATCTTTCGACATCGGAAAACATCGGGTTTTCTGGGGAAATCAATACTACTCGCTCGAAAATTATATAACTATAATACAAAACACTTTTTTTTTTCTGTATATATGTTTTGAAATCATTCATGCATCAACTTATGGATCTTCACACTTTGATAAACTATTGACTTTTCAGAAAATATCGGATTTTCTGGGTTTTATAAACTATACAAATCATTTTATTCACAACCTTGCTTATGAACTCACCAACATTTCATATGTTGATGTTTTTCCAAAATAACTTGTATTCTCAGGTAACAGATAAGCGGAAGGGTAATACCAAGTATGTTAGGGTGTTTTGCTTATGATATCTATCAAACAATTTATGTATGGATATGTAATGTTAAAACAATGTACTTGATGTGAACAATTCCAGTTGTAATATATTGATGCATGGTGATGTTTATGTTATGATTCATGTATATTCATTGTGATGATATTCAATTAAAGTCATGCGAGCCCTCGGACGTTTCCTCCGTCTGGTTCGGGGGTGTGACAGGTTGGTATCAGAGCTCTGTTTATAGTGAACTAGCATATCTAACCACACATTGATATGCAACTATAAACCAAAAAGGGTACAAAACAACTCTAAACAAAACAAAAAAAATAAAAACACGAAGATAAAGCACTCCTACTCGTAAGACACAGGAAAAATAGCATAGTACCAAATCAAACAAGATAATGCTGACATCTCGGTTAAGCCGGGACTGTTCATAGTAAAATTAAGGTGTGAATGTAGCCTGATCAACTACATTTCCTCTGAGGTACAACTATCGCAGGCCCCGAGGAAATCACGATAGTAAGTAAACCTAACAACGTACCCCTCTATTGTTGGATAAGGTGTCTAAGTCCATAACTATTTTTGGTGTGTACTTGACTCGACCCGGCATGGTCGATTTGGGTTGCATGGCATCATGCAATTGTATAAACTAAATGAGAGAAATAACACTTATGATTTATTAATATATTATAAGTTCTAATATATTAATAATATTATTTAATTAGTTTTGATCAAGAATTAATTTAGAATTAATTAAGTGATCAAAAGATAACTAATTAGATATATGGGTAGATTATGTAAATCTTCCATATCTTATATAGTGGGCCAAGAGGCTCCATGGATTGTCAAGTTGGGTTCCACCCATAGGATGCTCCATGGAGTTAACCCATGGATCAAGAAATGAAGAGTCATGTTACATTAGGGTTTACCTAATGCAACACACTATATAAGCAATGTATCTCTCCCCAAAAACGGCGACACTAACTAGAAGAAGAGGGCTTGGCCAATTTTGCAAGTGTTAGAGTTTTCTATCAAGTTTTTTCATTGCATTTGGTGTTATGTAAAGCATTTGAGGCATCACACTTGAGGTGCTAGGCTCACAAAGTTTAAAGGAACACTTTCAACAACAAGGTATGTAGTTCTGTCTTTCATTCAAAGAAAAAATGGTTCCCCATGTATTCTAGATAGGAACATAACCTTGGAAATCAACTTTGTATGATAATTAGACAAACATAGATCCAAGGTTATTAGGGTTGCATGTACACTTAGGAAGTGTTAGAATGCTCAAAACCCATCAGTGGTATTAGAGCCTAGGCTTGTTTGTTGATTATTTGTGCAAATTGCTTAAAAAAATTTGATTTTCTGCTTTCTGCTCGTATGAAATTGCCGAGTCCATGGGGGGACTCGACGAGTCCATGACCAAATGCAAGCTACTCGTCAAGTTTGTTCTTGCACTCGACGAGTAAAGGCTACAGTTTTTAGAATTTCGACTTTTGTTGCTGGAAATGGACTAGAAACATTACCCTAAATTGTTTTGGTACTTGAAAATATGTTTTAGATGGTGTAATGTTTATGATAATCCATTTACAATGACATTTATCAAAATTACAAGGTTTTAAGTGTAATTTTTGATTCTTGAAAGTGTTCATATTCATGTTCTTGTTCTTATGATGTTTAGATGATCATAGGAATTATTTGTAACCTATGTAGTAGATTACTTCACAATCATTATGTGTTTTAATGGAGTCCATAACTTGTACTCAAGTTATGAAAAACCAAAAGTCACTTTGTTAAAAGCCATTAAAATAACACATGAGTTATAAAAAAATGAAGAGTCTTTATTTTTAATACTCTATTAACTCATAAGTTACAAGAAATGAAAAGTTTTGAAAGTTTACAAAACTTGCCCTAAAGTTTTGGAACAAGTAAAGTCTTGATTAAAACTTTAGTTCCAACCCTTAGAATTTTAAAAGTTAAAATTCAACCCTTATACTTTATAATATTATAATTTAATAATATATATATATATATATATATATATATATATGTGTGTGTGTGTGTGTGTGTGTGTGTGTGTATAAGATCAAGTCGTCTTACCGCTAGTACGCCTCATTCACAAAGTCGGTCTATAAGGGGGGGGGGTATAAGGTTGTTGCCTATAAAATCACAACTTAATGGGTGTCCACTCTCACCCACCGCTTCCTTGATCGGTGGAGGGTCGTTAGCCGAACGGGTAGGACAAGGACTTATAAATTCTCATTAAAAGTATGATGAATATATTAAAGTAACTAAATACTTTTATTAAATTCCAAATCTTAGTTACTTTAGGAAAAATGTGAATAAGGTACTAATCCATGAAATTACACTTTACACTTTGTTTAAGTCGTTAATGGAGCATGTGTGGTTAACCGGCACACTAACTTGAACTTAACAAAGTAGGTAAAGGGTGACTTAATGTTTATCATAGTATCGATGGAGCATGTGTGGTTAACCGGCACATCGATTGAGGGGTAATACTTTAAGGGTACCAAGTGATTTGCATGGATACTTCACACCTCGTTTTGTGATCCTCGGCATCCCAGTCACAAAACTTGGAGGGCACACTCGAGATTGAAACATGCCATTGAAAAGTTCAATGAATCTCAAAGAATCTAGGAATTTCTAAGAACCAATTAAAAACCTAATATCAATACTTCGTTTTTCATGGTGGAAATTGGTGAATCGTCATTCACCTACCTTTCAAATATGTTATTACTTAGATTACGACATACATCTTCTAAGTATAATATATTGTGATTGGGTCCTAGCCTTAATATTACATTTGGGTGTTTTATTAAGGACTATCTCAATATCTAAACTAAACTTTTCTTCTTTTCAGATGTCTGCAAACACTGTTGCTTCTGGCTCTAATCCTAATGGCTCCTTTTCTCTAATGAACTTGTGTGGGAAAGTCACTTTTGATGGGTACAACTTTAATGAATGGATTAGAAACATCCGAATGATTACCCGCTACGAGGACAAAGAATATGTTCTCGATAAGGAGCTTAAGGAGATTGATGAGACAATTGATAATCCTCAAGAGATCGCTGACTTTAGGGCACATGAAAGAGATGCCACCAAGGTGGCATGCATCATGATGGCAACTATGACAGTCGATCTCCAAAAGTCCTACGAGGACTTCTACCCTTTTGAAATGCACCAAGATTTGATGGAAAGATACGATCAAAGTGCAAGACAAGAGAGGTATGAAATCATCTCCTCCATGATAACAACCCGAATGAAGGATGGTGAATCCATCACGGGCCACATGCAGAAAATGCAAAGATTTGTGGACCGTTTGCTGAAGCTCAATGTGAACTTCCCCGAGGAGCTTGCAATAGATATCATTTTGCACTCCTTACCATCATGCTATGATCAATTCTGCATGACATATCACAAGGACAAGGAAGAGGTCACTCTCAACAAACTTCAAGGACTCTTAAAGACCGCGGAGAGTGCTCTTAAGGGTAAGGCCGTTGTTACTACTCCTACTCCTACCAACTTCGCCCCTGTCTTGGCAATCGGGAAAGGAAGAGGGGAGAAGAGAAAGAGTTCTTCGAAGGGTACCACGGCTAGGACCCTTGATGGCTCTTCTTCAAGTGGAACCAAGAAAGGTTTTGTCACTCCTTCTTCTGACCCAAAAGAGGCTGAATGCTTCTATTGCCATGAAAAGGCAAATTGGAAGCAAAACTGCCCAAAGTACCAGCAAGATGTGAAGGATGGGAAAGTTAAACCCAACCATGCAGGTATTTACACTATCATATCTAATAACTCACCCCATTCTAACTCATGGGTCCTTGATACCGGTTATGGTATTCATATCTGTTCTAATTTGCAGGGACTAAGAAGAAGTGAGAATGTGGAGCAAGGAAGAATAAACTTGATCATGGGAAACAGAAAAGCTTCACCTGTCACCGAGATTGGTGTTTATACTTTATCGCTAAGTAGTGGGTTTAATTTAGATTTGAATAAATGTTGTTATTCGCCAGAAATGGCAAGAAAAATTATTTCCTTTCATGCATTGTATAAACAAGGTTTCACCTATTCATTTGATAATGAAGTTGGTTCGATTAATGCTTTCTTTAATAATGTTCTTTATTTTAAAGCATTACCTTGTGATGGCGTGCATGAAACTGTATCTTTGGTTGATAACTTAGGAAATAATGTATTGTGTATTGATTCTGTTAATAATAATAACTTGGATAAAGCATCATTATGGAATTGTTGTCTTGGACATATAAGCAAGAAACGCATAGGCCAATTCCAAAAGGATGGAGTCTTGGAGTCATTTGACCTAAAGTCAGATGACAGTTGCGATTTATGCTTACTTGGAAAAATGAAAAAGTCACCCTACACAGGTTCCTGTGAGAGGGGTGTAGGTTTGTTGGATCTTGTACACACGGATGTGTGTGGACCCTTCAAACATGCCACAAGGGATGCTAATCGTTATTATTTGACTTTTACTGATGATTACAATAGATATGGATATGTCTACTTAATCAAGCATAAGTCAGAGACTTTCGAAAGGTTTAAGGAATTTAAATAGGAAGTCGAGAATCAATTGGGCAGGAACATTAAGATGCTTCGATCCGATCGAGGTGGTGAGTATCTTAGTTCAAAGTTCCTTGACTATCTTAGGGAATGTGGGATTGTCTCACAATTGACACCTCCCAGGACACCGTAGTTGAATGGTGTGGATGAGAGGCGCAATCGAACCTTGTTGGATATGGTTCATTCCGTGATGAGTCGAGCTTCGCTACCAATCTCATTCTGGGGGTATGCCTTAGAGACTGCCGCCCATATCCTTAATCTAGTCCCTACAAAGAAAGTTGCCAAAACTCCTCACGAAATGTGGACTGGTAAAATACCCAAACTTGACCACATCAAGATTTGGGGTTGTGAGACTTTCGTGAGACGTGAGACTCATTATAAACTTGAACCCTGAAGTGAGACGTGTATTTTCATCGGCTACCCACAGAAATCCTTTGGTTACCTCTTCTACAGACCCAGTCATAATGAGGTCTTTGTAGCAAGAAGAGGAGTATTTCGTGAGATAGAATTTATAAGCCAAGAAGATAGTGGGAGGCAAATTGACCTTGAAGAACTTCAAGAGTCAAGTGGTGAAGGAACTTCAAACCCTAGCCCTCATATTGAGGAGGAAACTCTTGTTGAACTAATTGACGAGTCTGTACCTCTGAGGCGATCCACAAGAGTTAGGAATCCACCTGAGCATTACTATGGGTTCCATATTACTACGGAAGGTGATACACTTATTAGTGATGAGACACTAGTTGGTTTGGATGAACCTAACAGTTACACGGGAGCCATGGCAGGCCCCGAGTCTGCTAAATGGAAAGAGGCAATGGACCGCAAGATACAATCCATGTATGACAATCAAGTTTGGAACTTGGTTGAGAATGTACCAGGTCGTAAGATGGTAGGGTGCAAATGGATCTTCAAGAAGAAGACCGACATGGATGGTAATGTACACACTTATAAGGCACGACTGGTTGCAAAGGCCTTCTCTTAAACTCCAGGATTGGATTATGATGAGACCTTTTCTCCAGTAGCCAAGATTAAGTCTATTAGGGTTATGCTAGCCATGGCTGCATTTCATGACTATGAAATATGGCAAATGGATGTCAAAACCGCTTTCCTTAATGGAAAGTTGACTGAAGATGTTTACATGAGTCAGCCAGAAGGTTTTGTCAGCAACAAGTACCCTAATAGAGTGTGTAAGCTTGAGAAATCCATTTATGGATTAAAGCAAGCACCTCGCAGATGGAATCATTGCTTTGATAAGAAATTCAAGGAATTTGGCTTTTCTAGGAGTGAAGATGAATCTTGTGTGTATGTCAAGGCTAGTGGGAGTACAGTTAGTTTTTTGGTATTGTATGTGGATGACATACTACTCATAGGAAATGACATCCTAACTCTGCAGGAAGTCAAGTCCTGGCTTGGGAAGTGTTTCTCTATGAAGGACCTAGGAGAAGCTGCCTATATTCTAGGGATAAGGATTTTGAGAACCCAGAGTAAAAGACTAATTGGACTTAGTTAAAGTACCTACTTGGACAAGGTGCTGAAGAGATTCAGCATGCAGAACTCCAAGAAAGGAGAGTTACCTATCCAGAGTAATGCCAGATTGAGTAAAGCTCAGAGCCCAAGTACTGAGGCTGAGATATCAGAAATGAGTCACGTACCTTATGTTGCGGCTGTAGGATCGATCATGTATGCTATGACGTGTACTCGACCTGATGTAGCCTTTTCCTTGAGCATGGTTAGCAGGTATCAGGGGAACCCTGGCAAGGCACACTGGACTGCGGTAAAGAATATCCTCAAGTACCTACAGATGACTAAGGACTGGGTCCTTACCCTCGGCGGGAGTGATGACTTGAGAGTTGTATGGTATAGTGATGCTGGCTTCCAGACTGATAGGGATAATTTTCGCTCTCAGTCGGGCTGGGTCTTTACCCTAAACGGAGGAGCAATTACTTGGAAGAGTTCCAAGCAGGAGACAGTGGCTGATTCCACTTGTGAATCAGAGTATATAGCAGTGAGCGAAGCAGCAAAGGAGACAATATGGCTGAAGAACTTCATTGGAGACCTTGGAGTTGTACCAGCTATAAAGGAGCCTATGGAAATTTTCTGTGATAGTGAAAGTGCTATTGCCTTAACTAAGGAACCAAGGGATCACGGGAGAAAATATCATTTTATCAGACATCGCATAGAAGAATGAATCCTCGTTGCAAAGAGGGTATCATCAGATGAGAACCCAGCAGATCCCCTCACAAAGGGACTGAGTAGGGCTAAGCATCTTCAGCGTGCTCGGAGCATAGGGCTAAAGGATGATATAAGTTTTAGTAGTTAGATAAATTATGAAATTTGTAAAGTGTAATTGACATTTGATGATAAATAATAGTTAGTTGTTTATTTATGAGTAAAGTGGTACTATCTTTTGTCAATCATTTACTATAATTTCTTTTGCATGTTTAGACTTCCAGAATATTATGTTGTATTTCTACATATTATTCAAATCTCCACAGTCAGTCATATGTTGGAAGTAGATATGAATTAAGACTGTCATGAAGTTGGTTGTAGGTGTCAAGGTTAAGGACAACACTTCATAAGTACTCATAAGTTCTGAGTACTGGAATCAACCCACGCTCACTGGAATCACTTCATGGAATTTATCTCGAGTGATCGTGAAACGGTAATATCACATAAGTCTTCAAACCTAGAGATATGATTTGTTACTTATGAGTTGGTTATGCATTGATTGTACGTAAACGCATTGGTAACTCGGTGTTATAAAACGTGCTTTTGTGTATAATTCAATGAGTAGTAGAACAAACATATGAGTCAAAGTTTATATGTTCCTTCTTGGATTAGAAGCTGATATCTGGGCCCCTCGATGATTTTGTTTTGACCTATGCACCGGGCCCGGTCAGAACTAAATTGATGTGTTCAATTATGTTCTTTGTCAAACAAATCGGAAATCGGGAAACAAACTGCTGGATAATAAGTAAGACATTGTTCCATGTATTTGTCCGGCTGATATCTAGAACAGAGGATTATGTGATCACTTATCTTAAATGGCGTATCAATATTTTCTCAGTTCCAAGAAACCTTGAAAGAGCTACGATTGCTGATCGGTTCCTGAAGTATTACAGTTATAGTTATTAGACTTATCCAAGTGGGAGACTGTTGGATAAGGTGTCTAAGTCCATAACTATTTCTGGTATGTACTTGGCCCGACCCGACATGGTCGATTTGGGTTGCATGGCATCATGCAATTAAATAAACTAAATGAGAGAAATAACACTTATGGTTTATTAATATATTATAACTTCTAATATATTCATAATATTATTTAATTAGTTTTGATCAATAATTAATTTAGAATTAATTAAGTGATCAAAAGATAACTAATTAGATATGTGGGTAGATTATGTAAGTCTTCCATATCTTATATAGTGGGCTAAGAGGCTCCATGGATTGTCAAGTTGGGTTCCACCCACAGGATGCTCCATGGAGTTAACCCATGGATCAAGAAATGAAGAGTCATGTTACATTAGGGTTTACATAATGCAACACACTATATAAGCAATGTATCTCTCCCCAAAAACGGCGACACTAACTAGATGAAGAGGGCTTGGCCGATTTTGCAAGTGTTAGAGTTTTCTCTCAAGTTTGTTCATTGCATTTGGTGTTATGTGAAGCATTTGAGGCATCACACTTGAGGTGCTAGGCTCACAAGTATTAAGGAACACTTTCAACAACAAGGTATGTAGTTCTATCTTTCACTCAAAGAAAAAAATGGTTCCCCATGTATGATAGATAGGAACATCACCTTGGATATCAACTTTTCATGATAATTAGACAAACATAGATCCAAGGTTATTAGGGTTGCATGTACACTTAGAAAGTGTTAGAATGCTCAAAACCCATCATCTATTACCAAAAAGAAGAACATCCAGACAACTTATACAATAATTAAAACGTCTTAGGAATAATGTTAGCATGTTTATGCACTATCACAAACAACATGGTTGGTTTCCATCACCACAGAGATCCTTATTTCCCTAATCAGGGAAATAACGGATGGATGGAAGAATATGAAGAGGAACCTGAAGAGGACCCCGAGGAGGAGTCTGAAGAGGAAACCGAGGAGGAATCCGAAGGGGAACCTGAGGCAGAAGTCGAGGGAGGACCTGCCAAGCCAGTGGTGTACCAAGAAGAAAAGAAAGACGAAGGATGTCTCGAGGAGGAACCCAGAGATAACGAAGATGGTGATTCAGACGCAGAGTCCGAAGTTATCAACCTCCCTTATCCGATTAGTGTGCCCGCTTATCGGGTGGGCCCCACTGGTCCAACACCCCCTAGGTTATTGATCTTTGGAGGTGGAGCAGACAGCAGGGACAACGACCCCCGTTCGGCATGTCACGCGATTTCTATGAAGTGAGGGATAGAGGACTGGCCGATCATGCTCTTCCGGTCATGGTGAGACGATTGTGGAACACTGGCGACCTAGCTCAGAGCACTGCCGATCAGATGCACCAGATGCAGACTAGGGTCGAGCGTGCAGAGCAGGAGACACGAGAGGTTATCTGAGAGTTCCACATGAGGAAGGTAAGGTGGGAGGCTCGACTCCAAGATGCAGAACGACAGGTGGCTCGCCTTTAGGGAGCATCCACTTCCACAACACCACCCCCTGGCACATCCCACCGCGACTAGGATTAGCCGTATCAGTCCTTACTATTATGAACTATGATCTATGCTATGTACCATCGACTCTATGTTTAAGTGATTACACTACTCATAGGGTTGTTATGCTGCCAAACTTGCACCACTTATGTATGCTCTTTAGAGCAAATTTTCAAGTAACAAAGTACGAATATTATTAATGAAGCATATATGCGTTTTGTTGTGATGTTATTACTTGTTATGTGCTATGCTTCTATGTTAATATGGTGATATACAAAACTACCTAAATGCATGATATAAACCTAGTCATTAGGCCACAAACCCACCAAAAAAAAACTTGGGCACTCAACATCTTTCCGTTTCGTGACAAAAAGATGCCTCGACGACCAACTCGCAGTAACCCTGGGCCAACCCCACCCGAAGTCGACTCATCTGCATTCCAAGAAGTTGTATCTGCTGCAGTCACCGCAACAATGGCACAAATTCACCAAGGGAACAATAGAGGAGTCAACGAACATGGGGCTGGAAGTTCGAACAACGGGATAAATCAAGGATCTACCAAAACGTGCTCCTATAAGGATTTCACCAATGCCAAACCACGAACCTTTAACGGAACTGGAGGAATGTTAACCCTGAAAAGATGGATTCAGAAGGTGGAATTGGTGTTCGAGATATGTGAATGCCCTGAGGAGATGAAGGTGAAGTTTGCCGCATGCACTTTCGTTGACCAAGCTCCCACTTGGTGGAACGGACACGTAGAAGCCATGACTCTTCCCGTAGCCAATTCCATGCCATGGGCAGAGATGAAAGAAATGCTGATGGGAGAGTACTGCCCCCGTGGAGAAATTCAGAAAATGGAGCAAGAACTGTGGAATCTCACTGTCCGAAAATCGGATATAGGTGCATACATATCAAGGTTTAGCGAGCTGTCATTGTTGTGCCCTAGCATGATTACGTCAGAAGGAAATAAAATCGTACAATTCATCTAGGGATTGACCTCCCCAATTCAAGGAAATGTAATCGGTGCAAATCCTGAAACCTTCGACAGTGCCAAGAGGTTGGCCAAGATGTTGTACGACAACAACAACAAGAAGGGCGAGAAGCCAGCAGAAGTTGAAGGAAAGAAAGCGAGTGACAACCAGAAAGGAAAGAACAACAAGAGAAAGGGGCGAAAAGGCTCAGAATCGGCAAAAAACAACAAACAATGATAGTCAATGCTACAACCACCCAAGTACCCTTCACACCACATGCTCCAGCCTTAGCTAATCCAAGCACTCCCAAGCAGTATTCTGGGAACCTCCCAAAGTGCAACAAGTGCAATTTCCATCATAATGGCGAATGCAAGGAGATGCAATGCACTAGTTGCAATCGGAAGGGTCACACGGCAAGATATTAAAGGACCTATCCACCCCAGAACTAACCACAAGGAAACAAAAAAAAAATAACCACAACAACAACAACAACAACACCAACAATAGCGGCAATAACACAGGATCAAGCCCCACCTGCTATGGATGTGGAAAGACAGGGGATATCCGTCGAAACTGCCCCAACACCAACAACCCTGGGAACGGAGGAGCTGGAAGGGTGCTAGCTATGGGTCAGGGAGAAGCGGTTCAGGATCCCACTGTTGTTACCGGTATGTTTCTCCTAAACCACACTTATGCATGCATCCTATTTGATACCGGAGCAGAGGGAAGTTTTGTGAGCAATAAATTTAAACACTTGTTAAAACAACAACCCAGAAGCTCAACGAAACCTTCATGGTGGAAATGGCTAATAGGAAAACAGAATCCATCGGGGAAATCTATATCGGATGTACCCTAGCCTTAAATCATCATGTCTTTCAAATGAACTTAATGCCTGTTTCCATTAGGAGTTTCGATGTGATTATTGGCATGGATTGTTTAAGCCCCCACCATGCCAAAGTTATGTCTCACGAGAAGATTGTTCGCCTTCACCTTCCAAATCGCGAAACCCTAATTATATACGAAGACAAACCCAACACAAACCTTCGTCTTATCTCGTGCATGAAGGCACATAAGTATCTGCGAAAGAAAGACTTGACGTTCCTGGCTCATATAGTAGACAAATCCAAGGAAGTGGTCAATGTTCGAGACATCCCAGTAGCTCGCGAATTCCCGGATGTCTTCCCTGATGATCTTCTTGGGATACCCCCAGAAAGACAAATTGAATTTCGAATTGACCTTGTGCCAGGAGCCACTCCCATCGCTAAATCGCCTTACCGATTAGCTCATGCGAAGATCCAAGAATTGTCCAGTCAACTCAACGAAATTTTGGACAAAGGATTCATCCGCCCAGTTTTTCACTATAGGGAGCTCCAGTTCTCTTTGTTAAGAAGAAGGACGGATCTTTTAGGATGTGCATTGATTACAGAGAACTAAATAAGCTCACCATCAAAAATCGTTATCTACTCCCGCAAATCGATGATCTATTTGACTAGCTCCAAGGAGCAAGCTATTTCTCTAAAATAGATTTGTGATCTGGTTACAACCAACTCAAGGCCCGGGAAGAGGATATCCCCAAAACCGCTTTCCGAACTCGATATGGGAATTATGAATTTGTTGTAATGCCCATCGGTCTAACGAATTCCCCTGCCGCATTCATGGACCTAATGAACCGAATCTGCCGACCATTCATCGACAACTTTGTCATTGTTTTCATTGACGACATTCTAGTTTACTCTCGAAGTGAAGAAGAGCAAGGCCAACATCTTCGAAAAATCCTGGAAACCCTGCGAACCGAAAAGCTATATGCAAAGCTCTCTAAGTGCGAGTTCTGGCTTCGTAGTGTGAACTTTTTGGGTCATTTTGTTAGCCAAAAAGGAATACACGTGGATCCTTCTGAGGTCAAAGCCATCGAAGGATGGGCAGTTCCAACAACACCCATAGAAATTTGCCAATTTCTGGGTCTCGTAGGCTATTACAGGAGATTCATCCACAACTTCTCTAAGACAGCCAAATCGCTTACCATGCTTACACAAAAGGGCGTACCCTTTGAATGGACGGACAAGCAAGAAGCTGCATTCCGAACTTTGAAACAAGCACTCTGTAGTGCGTCGGTACTATCATTACCAGAAGGAACAGAAGATTTCGTAGTATACCGCGACGCGTCGAATCAGGGCTTAGGTTGTGTACATATGCAGCGTGGGAAGGTGATAGCTTATGCATCACGACAACTAAAGACACACGAAGTGAATTATACAACCCACGATCTGGAGTTGGGAGCCGTGGTCTTCGCCTTAAAAATATGGAGGCACTACCTTTACGGTACAAAGTGCACCATTTTTACGGACCACAAGAGCCTCCAACATATCCTAAATCAAAAAGAGTTGAACATGAGGCAACGAACATGGGTTGAGTTACTAAACGATTTTGAGTGTGAAATCAAGTACCACCCAGGCAAGGCTAACGTGGTAGCTGATGCCTTGAGTCGGAAAGAATACTCAAATCGTCGCGTGAAAACTATCTCGATAATCATCCAATCCCACTTAACCTCTCAGATCAGGGCAGCCCGGTTCGATGCCATGAAGGCAGAGAACAAAACAAGCGAAGCATTACGTGGAATGGAAAAGAATCTCGAAGTGAAAGAGGGCAGAGCATATTATTTCATGAACCGCATTTGGGTCCCTAAACTTGGGGGATTCAGAGAGGTAGTCATGAACGAAGCCCACAAAACGCGATACTCCATCCATCCAGGTTCAGACAAAATGTACTTGGATGTTAAGCAACATTATTGTTGGCCTAATATGAAGGCATAGATTGCCACTTACATTAGCAAGTGCCTCACTTGTACTAAAGTAAAGGTGGAATATCAGAAGCCCTCCATATTACTACAGCAACCAGTAATTCCCGAGTCGAAATGGGAAAGGAGTACCATGGATTTTGTGACCAAACTACCCAAGTCGACGGATGGTTTGGACAGGATCTGGGTAATAGTTGATAGATTAACGAAATCCGCCCATTTCTTACCAATAAAAGAATCATACAAGATGGAGCGCCTAGCAAGAATCTACATCAAAGAAATCGTGAGACTCCACGGAGTACCCGTATCTATTATCTCAGATAGAGATAGTAGATTTACTTCCCATTTTTGGCAATCGCTTCAGAAAGCTATGGGAACACAACATGACATGAGCACTGCCTACCACCCGCAAACGGATGGTCAAAGCGAGCGAACCATTCAAACGCTAGAAGATATGATCCGTGCGTGTGTGATAGACTTTGGAAAATCATGGGATACCCACTTGCCTCTGATCGAGTTCTCATATAACAACAGTTATCACTCGAGTATCAAAGTCGCTCCTTTCGAAGCATTATATAGACGTAAATGTAGATCACCGTTGTGTTGGGCTGAGGTAGGTGACACCCAGCTAGCGAAAGAACTGACATCAGACTAGAATTTAGCGGGACCGGATATCATACGTGAAACAACAGAAAGGATAGTTCAAATCAAAGCTCGACTACAAGCATCACACGACCGACAGAAGAGCTACGCTGATAAACGGCGAAAGACCTTGGAGTTTCAAGTCGGAGATTGGGTGTTGTTAAAAGTCTCTCCCTAGAAAGGGATTATTTGTTTTAGAAGACGGGGAAAATTGAATCCGCGATACATTGGACCTTTCGAGATTCTTGCTCGAATTGGTCTAGTGGCGTATAGACTGCAGCTACCCGCTGAGCTCAGCAGTGTACACCCCGTGTTCCGTGTTTCCAATCTAAAGAAGTGCTAATCATCAATGAAACCCTCTTCATTCCCCTTGATGAAATAGAATTTAACAAGAATGTCTTGTTCATCGAAGAACCAGTCGAAATCATGGACAGAGAAGTGAAGCGTACTAAGCAGAGTCGCATTCCGATTGTGAAGGTTCGATGGAACGCATGAACCGGACCAGAATTCACATGGGAACGCGAAGATCAAATGAAGCAGAAGTAACCTCACTTATTCTCACATCCTCAAATCTAGCTTTCAAAAGAAATTTGGGACGAAATTCCCTCTAACGGGGGGATGATGTCACAACTAGAAATTTTGATGCTTTGTAAGTACAACAATTATGTCAAATGTGAACCAACAATGTGAAATCATGTATGATGTTTATTCAATAACAACAAAATTTCATCAAACACGTCATTCAAGCACTACAAATAGTTAATAAAGAATTGGAAACCCTTGAAATCCCGGTTTAAGTCCATTTTGGACTAGGATTCCCTTATTGGGCCTAATGGACCCATAAGCTTCCATTTTGACTATTTTGGGCTTAGAACTCTTAAATGGGCCCAAATTGGACCCATATACATGAAACTTAATGTTTTGGGCCTTATTGGGTCACAACCAATTTAAATTAGTCCTAATGGGTCATAAAAATCATGCTTTGATTTAGTTGGGCCAAAAATCATCTAAGTAAAGCACAAGATGGGGCTAAGGGCAAAAAGCCCAATTTTCTTCCTTTTCCCCTCTCCTTTCTCGGCCCAACAACCCAAGAGAGAAAGGGTTGACTTTAGCATTCCCACCCCACATTTACCCCTTGGATCTCCATGCATTCATCTCATATCTCCATGCAAACATCCCATCATGATCTCTCTCTTCCTCTCTCTATCTTTTTCTATCGGCCAAAACAACACAAACACACACACACACACACACATTTCACTCAAACTCTCTCAAAGAAACTCCCTTCATCCTTCATCAAATTCTCGAAATTTAGGAGGCTTTTCAAGGAAATCAAACCACAAAACTCATCATCTAAGGTAAGTTAATGTTTAATCCATGATCTAGCTACTTCATTTAATCAAAAATCTCTTCTAAATCTATTCAAACTCGTGATCTTGCATCTTAGAAACACATCTAAGTCAAAATCTTTCAAGAAAGTCTTGCTAGGACCGAATCTTGTTCATTTCTCTCTTCAAAAACCGAACCCACAACTCAAGGTGAGCTTCATACCCCTCTCTTTTTGGTTTTCATATGTTTTATGGGGGAGAATACAAGAAAATGTGTAGATCTATGTGTATGTGTATGCTATGTGTGATTTTATGCATGTATGTATGATTTTATATGTTTTTGTGATGAACATGTAACTAAAAAGGGGTGTTAACTCGAGATCTATGACATGAGAAAGTAAACAAAAATGATCTAATTTATTTTACACCAAACAAGTCAAGAATAATAACTTATAAGATTGAGTTAAACATACTCCAACATAAAATCCATTTTTGGGCTTAAATTGTCAAATATACAAAAATTTGGGTTAAAAGTTGGCAAATCACGGTTTCTTAAGGGCTAAAGAGTCAAAACATTTAAAATAATTGTTTTTATGAACATTAAATTTTTCAAAGGACTTGAAATGTAAATTTTTAGCTTAATGGGCTAATTTTGGGCTTTTCAGCCCAATAAGCCCAAAATTGCGAAAAATGACCATTAAAGGGGCTGAAATGAAAATTTCTTCAAAATAGGGATAAAAAGTGTAACAAAACTGTTTCAAGGGTCAACAATGCTTTACATTTCCAAAAAGGATAAAAAATGTAAAGTTTTTGGATTTTGGGCCAAAACTGTAAAAATTGCGAAAATTTGGTTTTAAATCGAAAAATACTATTCTGAAAGGGGTGAAACTGTTAAAAAAAATAAGTTTTGAGTTAAAACTATCATTTCAACAAGTCTTTGATGCAAAAGTGTCAAGAAAATATTTTAAGGGCTAAAAATGTCTTTTCTTTTATATAAAGGACTAAAACTGTTATTTTGATAAAAAGAAAGGTGTCAAAAAGGTCAAACCACTATTTTAAGCAAATTATTTCATTAAGTCATATACAAAATCACGACTTATGAAAAAAATCGAAAGACGAATACACGTTTAACTCAAAATATCGTTATAACTGAATCGATCGGTCTCGAATCGATACAAAAACAACAACCGTTAAATCGAACCCTCCAATACATATGCGATACCGAAGAAGAGTAATTATTCAAACTTTGGGCTTGAAAGTTTCAAATCCTGCTTGTTGGACCTTGCAAGTCCATTAACATGATCTTTGGTCCCAAAGGGATAACGCTGATGTGTTATTGGGCCTCCTATGGCCCAATTCCATATAAAAGGACTTTCAATAGCTTTTATGTTCTACTAGGCCCTAGTGTTCCATTAGTATTGCTAGTAAGGTCAAAGTAATCAAATGAGAGTTGGGCATTCGTGTCTTTCGCATCCCCGACAGCCTAAGGTACTTACAATAGTAGCAGGACTTCGTACTCCTCTTCTCATCAATCGCTATGTGTAACACCCCGAGATTCAGGTATATTCCTTTCATCCTTGTTCTTTATTGTTTGGGCATGTTAGTCGTTGAGTGGAGGGTTTGTAGCAAGTGAGTATGATGGGCGTACCAGAGGGGTATGTTGTGCGTACTCACGCGCTTAATTTGGACGCAGAGTCGCCAAGGTACGTTGGGCGTACCTAGAGTTACGCCGGGCGTACCCGGCCCAGGTGCAAAAACCCTAATCCTCCTTGTGCACTATTTAAAGGGTGTTGTGGCTCATTCCTTAGCCTGCATATCAGTGAGTGAAACCCTAAAAGAGAGCCCCATCATTCTTAGTGTGTGAGAGTGTTGATTTGAGCTTGTTGGTGCTTTAGTGGCTTAGTGAAGAAGAAGGAAGGGAGTTCTTGGAGGCTAAAGCTTGAGGTGTCATTTTGGATCTGAGATCTACAGAGGAAAGGGCTACACTTGGAGGTATAAAGTTCAAAACTTTCCTCTTCTTTTGGTTGTTGTTGTATGTGTCCTATTTAGGGATAAAAAACCCCCAAAGGTGGATACCTTATGAGTGTAACGTGCTCCATGGTCCGAGATCTGTCCCTTTTTAGTGATACTAGTGATGTAGAGCCATAAAGTTCCCATCTTGGATGTTACTTTGGAGTCATGCATGTGTTTTAAGCCTTCTAGAGTTGAAGGTTGGATCATTTTGGGAGTTAGTGACTTGTTCAGCCATGCAAAGGCTTAAAGTCATCAACTTTATGGATTAAGGGGCTTAGATGGGTCAGATCTAAAATATGGACGTAGGTCTTAACTGTTTAAGACCTCAAGAGAAAATGGGCTGAAGCAGGGGAGTACGCCAGGCGTAATCCCTTCGTACGTGCCACGTACTGGATGGCGCTCCCCGATTCTAAGATGCAGCCGGGTACGCTCAGCGTACACATCTGGTACGCGCAGCGTAACCCGGAGAGTTGACTTTTGGTTGACTTTTAGAGTATGGTCTATTGTAGGGCCTTTGAATTATGAGAGGGGTAAAATGGTCTTTTACCCTTCTGAGAGTGCCATAAGGGAACATAGTCTAGCCTTTGAGAGTTATATTAAATAGAGTGTTATTTTCATATGATTAGGCGGAGGCTAGGCCAGCGTTTACCGAGTCAGAGATTTACCGAGATACCCGAGGTGAGTCTTCTCAGTATACTTTACCTAGTGTGGTAATAGAGTTAAGAGACAGAGTATTATAGAGTTATATGCTAGTGTGACTGCATGTTATTATGTGATGTGATTTATTGTGATATGTGATATGCATGATTCAGAGTTACAGAGTTGGGACTTTCGGGTCCTTAGAGTTAGGGCCAGAGGGCCTACAGAGAGTTGGGGCTGGAGGGCCCCACTGAGACACATTGACCAGAGGGTCAACAGAGTTATAGCCTCAAGTGGCTATTATGTGATTAGTGTTGTATTTTGGGGAACTCACTAAGCTTATGCTTACAGTGTTCAGTGTTATGTGTTTCAGGTTCAAGTGATGACCGCGGGAAGGCGCCGACTGGATTCGTACACACACATGGGATTGGATGTATTTTGATCTTGGGAGACACTTTGTGAAATAAAAACATGATGTTATGACATTTTATTAATGAATGGTTTTGTTAAAATGGGTTTTTCAAATATATGAAAAATTGTTTTAAATTTTACGGTGTTACAAGTTGGTATCAGAGCCTAGGTTTGAGGGATTCGGGTGCACCTTCGGGCGTATCTAAACTCAAACCGAGGATTTGTGGCGTATGTGATGGATATGCGGGGTGATTCAGAGAGATTGAGGTCAGTTGAGGAGGTTCCGATAGTGCGTGAGTTCCCAGACGTATTTCTCGAGGAGTTGCCGGGTGTGCCTCCCGTGAGGCAAGTGGAGTTCAGTATCGATTTGGTTCCGGGGGCCGTGCCTATTGCCAAGGTGCCCTATCGCCTTGCACCTCCAGAGATGCAAGAGTTATCCTCGCAGCTTCAGGAGCTGTTGGGAAGGGGATTTATTCGGCCGAGCAGCTCTCCGTGGGGAGCGCCTATCCTTTTTGTCAAGAAGAAGGATGGTTCACACCGAATGTGCATTGATTACCGGGAGTTGAACAAGCTGACGGTCAAGAACCGTTACCCGTTGTCGAGGATCGATGATTTGTTCGATCAGTTGCAGGGAGCATCTTGGTTCTCCAAGATCGATTTGAGGTCGGGGTATCATCAAGTAAGGGTGCGAGATGAGGACATTCAGAAGACATCATTCAGGACTCGTTATGGGCATTATGAGTTTGTGGTGATGCCTTTCGGACTCACCAATGCCTCGGCAGTGTTCATGGATCTCATGAACAGAGTGTGCAGGTCGATGTTGGATCGGTCGGTGATCGTGTTCATTGACAATATTTTGGTGTATTCGAGATCCAGAGAGCAGCATGAGGAGCATTTGAGGGAGATCCTCGGAGTACTGAGATTGGAGAGGCTTTACGCCAAATTCTGCAAGTGTGATTTCTGGTTGCGAGAGGTCCAGTTCCTAGGGCACCTCGTTAACCAGAAGGGGATATTGGTCGACCCGGCCAAAATGGAGGCAGTGATGAGTTGGGAGGTGACGAGGTCACCCTCCGAGATCAGGAGTTTCTTGGGGTTGGCAGACTATTATCGAAGATTTATCAGGGATTTCTCCAAGATCGCCGTGCCACTCACCAGGTTAACCCGGAAGGGTGTCGCTTTTTCATGGGGACCAGAGCAGCAGACCTCCTTTGAGAACCTTCGCCAAAGGCTATGTGAAGCCCAAGTGTTAGCCCTCCCAGAGGGGATGGAGGACTTTGTGGTGTATTGTGATGCATCGATCTTGGGGTTGGGAGCGGTGCTAATGCAGAGAGGGCATGTGATAGCATATGCATCGAGGCAGTTGAAGCCTCATGAGACGAGGTATCCTACCCACGATCTAGAGTTGGGGGCAGTGCTGTTCGCCCTCAAGATTTGGCGTCACTATATGTACGGGGTTCCGTGTACGATATACAAGGACCACAAGAGCCTGAAGTATTTGATGGATCAACCCAACCTAAACATGCGACAGAGGAGGTGGTTGGACGTGGTCAAGGATTATGATTTGTGAGATCCTGTACCACCCGGGCAAGGCTAATGTTGTAGCCGATTCACTGAGCCGCAGGGCGAAGAGCACCCCGTTGCGAGATGTATGTTTGAGATTGACCGTGATAGCTCCGGTGTTGGACACCATTCATGGGGCACAGGCTGAGGCTGTGCAGCCTGAGATGCAGAAGAACGAGCGAGCTGTTGGGTTAGTATCGGAGTCCGTTACCGATGGTCGGGGGCTTATGACATTTCAGGGGCGTATCTGGGTACCGTTTGTGGGAGGGACGCGTACCATTTTGATGGAAGAGGCTCATCGGTCGAAGTTCTCGATCCATCCTGGGGCCACTAAGATGTATTTAGACCTGAAGACGGAGTATTGGTGGCCCTGTATGAAGAGGGATGTTGCGTGGTTTGTTGAGAGGTTCTTAACCTGCCGTAGGGTTAAGGCCGAGCACCAGAGACCGCATGGTAAGTTGCAGCAGTTGGAGGTTCCCGAATGGAAGTGGGAACAGATTACCATGGATTTTATCACCAAATTGCCAATGGCTGCTAGGGGAGTCGATGCAATTTGGGTGATTGTGGACAGGTTGACAAAGAGCGCCCACTTCCTTGCTATCAGTGAGAGCTCATCCGTAGAGAAGTTGGCAGAGATGTACGTGAGGGAAGTGGTATCATGGCATGGAGTGCCGATCTGGATTGTCTCAGACCGAGATGTGCGTTTCACTTCCAGATTCTGGAAGAAATTTCACGAGGAATTGGGTACTAGGCTGCATTTTAATACCACATATCACCCCCAGACTGACGGTTAGAGTAAGCGGACGACTCAGACGCTCGAGGACATGCTCCGGGCATGTGTGTTGGATTTTGGGGGGAGTTGGGACACGTATTTGCCCTTGGCAGAGTTTTCCTACAACAACAACCATCATTCGAGCATTGGTATGCAACCCTTTGAGCTGTTGTATGGGAGGAGGTGTCGGACTCCCATTTGCTGTGGAGAGGTCGGGCAGTGTGCTATGGGTAGTACAGAGATTGTGCTGCAGACAATTGAGCAGATACAACAAGTCAGGCAGAGGTTATTGACCGCTCAGAGTCGTCAGAAGAGTTATGCGGATAGGCGCCGGTCCGAGCTCGAGTTCCAGGTTGGCGACTTTGTACTCCTGAAGGTCTTTCCTTGGAAAGGAGTGATCCGATTCAGGAAGAGGGGCAAGTTGGGGCTCCGTTATATTGGTCCTTTTCGGGTGATTGCAAGGGTAGGCAGGGTAGCCTACCGGTTGGAGCTACCTGCAGAGTTAGGTCAGATCGTGTCGCAATTGCGGAAGTGTATAGCCGATGAGTCGGCAGTGGTACCATTGGAGGATATTCAGGTGGATGCGAGCCTGAATTATGCTGAGAGACCAGTGGCAATCAGAGATCGGAAGATCAAGGTTTTGAGGAACAAGGAGGTACCTTTGGTTTTGGTTTAGTGGCAACATCGAAAGGGGTCTGAGATGACTTGGGAGTCAGAGTCGGAGATGCGAGGGCATCATCCAGAGTTGTTCGAGGAATGAGACTTCGAGGGTGAAGTCTAGTTCTAGTGGGGGAGAATTGTAACACCCCGAGATTCAGGTATATTCCTTTCATCGTTGTTCTTTATTGTTTCGACATGTTTAGTCCTTGAGTGGAGGGTTTGTAGCAAGTGAGTACATTGGGCGTACCAGAGGGGTATGCTGCGCGTACTCACGCGCTTAATTTGGACGCGGAGTCGCCAAGGTACGTTGGGCGTACCTAGAGTTATGCCGGGCGTACCCGGCCCAGGTGCAAAAACCCTAATCCTCCTTGTGCACTATTTAAAGGGTGTTGTGGCTCATTCCTTAGCCTCCATATCAGTGAGTGAAACCCTAAAACAGAGCCCCATCGTTCTTAGTGTGTGAGAGTGTTGATTTGAGCTTGTTGGTGCTTTAGTGGCTTAGTGAAGAAGAAGGAAGGGAGTTCTTGGAGGCTAAAGCTTGAGGTGTGATTTTGGATCTGAGATCTACAGAGGAAAGGGCTACACTTGGAGGTATAAAGTTCAAAACTTTCCTCTTCTTTTGGTTGTTGTTGTATGTGCCCTTTTTAGGGCTAAAAAACCCCCAAAGGTCGAGACTTTATGAGTGTAAAGTGCTCCATGGTCCAAGATCTGTCCCTTTTCAGTGTTACTAGTGATGTAGATCCATAAAGTTCCCATATTGGATGTTACTTTGGAGTCATGCATGTATTTTAAGCCTTCTAGAGTTGAAGGTTGGATCATTTTGGGAGTTACTGACTTGTTCAGCCATGCAAAGGCTTAAAGTCATCAACTTTATGGATTAAGGGGCTTAGATGGGGGTCAGATCTAAAATATGGACGTAGGTCTTAACTGTTTAAGACCTCAAGAGAAAAAGGGATGAAGCAGGGGAGTACGCCAGGCGTAATCCCTCCGTACGCGCCGCATACTGGATGGCGCTCCCCGATTCTGAGATGCAGCCGGGTACGCTCAGCGTACACATCTAGTACGCGCAGCGTAACCCAGAGAGTTGACTTTTGGTTGACTTTTAGGGTATGGTCTATTGTAGGGCCTTTGAATTATGAGAGGGGTAAAATGGCCTTTTACCCTTCTGAGAGTGCAATAAGGGAACATAGTCTAGCCTTTGAGAGTTATATTAAATAGAGTGTTATTTTCATATGATTAGGCGGAGGCTAGGCCAGCGTTTACCGAGTCAGAGATTTACCGAGATACCCGATGTGAGTCTTCTCACTATACTTTACCTAGTGTGGTAAGAGTTAAGAGACAGAGTATTATAGAGTTATATGCCAATCCGATTGCATGTTATTATGTGTTGTGATTTATTGTGATATGTGATATGCATGATTCAGAGTTACAAAGTTGGGACTTTCGGGTCCTTAGAGTTAGGGCCAGAGGGCCCACAGAGAGTTGGGGCTGGAGGGTCCCACTGAGACACATTGACCAGAGGGTCAACAGAGTTACAGCCTCGAGTGGCTATTATGTGATTAGTGTGGTATTTTGGGGAACTCACTAAGCTTATGCTTACAGTGTTCAGTGTTATGTGTTTCAGGTACCAGCGATGACCGCGGGAAGGCGCCGGCTTGAATCGTACACACACATGGGATTGGATGTATTTTGATCTTGGGAGACACTTTATGAAATAAAAACATGATGTTATGACATTTTTTGAATGAATGGTTTTGTTAAAATGTGTTTTTCAAATGTGAAAAATTGTTTTAAATTTTACGGCGTTACACTAACGCTTCTGAATAATCAAAGTAGACGGAATTAGGACGTTATTCAACAGTAATCCAGGTGGTTTGGAGTAAGTGAGTAACAACGGACGACACCTCTATGGGACGTTCATAGTTGGCTATTATAACTTGTCTTCACCGGACATTGTTACAACGACTCACTAGGTTTATCCAACACCATCCAAGTATTCAAGGATGAGTAATCAAAAGCCATTCGTTGTGTCGGGTTAACAATTAGTAATCACGTATATCTTTCGACATCGGAAAACATCGGGTTTTCCGGGGAAATCAATACTACTTGCTCGGAAATTATATAACTATAATACAAAACACTTCTTTTTTTTTTCTTTATATATGTTTTGAAATCATTCATGCATCAACTTATGGATCTTCACACTTTGATAAACTATTGACTTTTTAGAAAATATCAGATTATCTGGGTTTTACAAACTATACAAATCATTTTATTCACAACCTTATTTATGAACTCACCAACATTTCATATGTTGACGTTTTTCCAAAATAACTTGTATTCTCAGGTAACAAATAAGCAAAAGGGTAATACCAAGTATGTTAGGGTGTTTTCTTATGATATCTATCAAACAATTTATGTATGGATATGTAATGTTAAAACAACGTACTTGATGTGAACAATTCTAGTTGTAATATATTGATGCATGGTGATGTTTATGTTATGATTCATGTATATTCATTATGATGATATTCAATTTAAGTCATGCGAGCCCTCGGACGTTTCCGCCGTCTGGTTTGGGGGTGCGACAATATTTATGTAGGGTGAACCTTAACACTAAAGAACCATTCATTTCAAACAGATGTGATGCCATAAAATATTAGTAGTTTTGATGTGATAATTGGCAGGGAATGGTTAAGCCCCCACCATGCTGATATTATATGTCGCGAGATGGCCGTTCACCTTCACCTCCCTAATCACGAAGCCCTAATAATCTATGGCGATAAACCTAGAGCCATTCTTCGTCTCATTTCGTACATCAAGGCACAAAAGTGCCTGGCCAAGAAGAACTATGAATTCCTCGCTCATGTGGTGATGAAGCTAAGGAATAAGTAAACATTAAAGACATCCCAATGACATGCGAATTTCCGTATGTATTTCCTGAAGACCTTCCGGGAATACCCCAGAGAGACAGGTCGAATTTCAAATCGACCTCATACCGGGAGCCACATCAATTGCTAATTCACCCTACAGGTTAGCTCCCGCCGAAATTTAGGAGTTTATCTAGTCAATTAAGAGAATGGTTGAGCAAAGGATTCATCAGACCAAGCTTCTTGCCCTGGCGAGCTCTAGTCTTGGTCGTCAAGAAGACGGATCCTTCAAAATATGCATCCATTTTAGGGAATCGAATAAGCTCACTATCGAAAACCGATACCCACTTGCTCGGATTGACGACCTATTTGACCATCTTCAAGGAGCTAGTTATTTCTCTAAAATAGATCTAAGAACCGGTTATCATGAACTTTGAGTCCGAGAAGATGACATTCCAAAGACTGCTTTCCAAACTCAATACGGTCATTACGAATTCGTTGTGATGCCCTTCGATCTAACGAATGCCCCCACAGTATGCATGGACCCCATGAACCAAGTTTTCCCAACCATTCCTAGTCAACCTTTTAATTAATTTCATCGATAACATACTCGGCTGCTCACGAAACAAGAACAAACACTGTTAACACTCACGAATGGTTTGGGAGGCATTGAAGCCGGAGAATATCGCGAAGGAAGCATTGTGTGGATTTGATAAAAACTCTCGAAGTCAACAAGACGAAGCTTATTATTACAAAAGTTGGATTGGGCACTACCTGGGTGATCATCGATAGGTTAACCAAACATGCTCACTTCCTATCAGTAAAAGAATCGTACAATATGGAAAGATTAACACATATCTATAGCAAAGAGACTGTGAGACTTCAGGGAGTGCCAACGACTATAATCTCCAATCGGGATAGTAGATTTACCCCACGATCTTTGGCAGTCCCTCCAGAAGGCAAGGGGAACACAACTAGACATAAGCACTGCTTACCACCCTCAAACCGATGGACAAAGCAAACGAACCATCCAAACACTTGAAGACATGCTCCAGACTTGTGTGATTGATTTCGGCAAGTCATGGGATACCAAAATGCCCTTGATTGAATTATCATACAATAACATCTATCACACAAGTATCAAGGTTGCTCCATTTGAGGCCTTATATGTTCGCAAATACAGATCGCCTCTATGTTGGGCTGAGGTGGGTTATACCCAGCTGACAAAAGGGCAATCACCAAGCAGCACACTTACAGGACCAAAAATCATTCGCGAAAAGACAAAGAAGATAATCCAACTCAGAGCTCGACTTCAAGCATCGCTATACCGACAGAAGAGCTATGCTGATAAACGATGAAAGCCTTTAGAATTTTAAGTTGGGGATCGAGTGTTATTGAAGG
Source organism: Lactuca serriola (assembly GCF_051521515.1). Lineage (NCBI taxonomy): Eukaryota > Viridiplantae > Streptophyta > Magnoliopsida > Asterales > Asteraceae > Lactuca > Lactuca serriola. The sequence continues at coordinate 111,431,603 of NC_136409.1, read as the reverse complement.
TCTCTCCCTGGAAGGCAATGACCCGCTTTTGCAAACGGGGAAAACTGAACCTACGATATATTGGACCTATCGAGATTCTTGCCTGAATTGGTCCAGTGGCTTATAAGCTGCAGCTACCTGCCGAACTGAACAATGTACAACCCGTGTTCCACCTCTCGAAATTAAAAAAGTGCTTATCAGGTGAAACTCTTGCTATTCCTTTAGAAGAGATCGAAATAAACGAGAATCTTCTGTTCGTCGAAGAACCAGTCGAGATACGGGATAGAGAAATGTAGCGTACGAAGCAGAGCCGCATTCCGATTGTGAACGTTCGATGGAACGCTAAGCATGGACCGGACTTCACATGGGAACGCGAAGACCAGATGAAGCAGAAGTACCCTCACCTATTCTGTCATCCGTGAACCTATCTTTCAAAAGAATTTCGGGACGAAATTCCCTCTAACGAGCGGATGATGTCACAATTAGCATTGTAGCTAGGAAATTCTATTCTCATGTAATCATTCAAATATTTTAAAGCATGTAACCTAAGTGAATATCACTCAATGCTCATTCAAATACATCTCTCATGTTCAACTAAGGGTTGGAAACCCATGAAATCCCGGTTCAAATTTATTATAGACTAGGATCCTCTTATTGGGCCTTTTGGGCCAATAAATCTTCAATTAGACTATTTTGGGCTTAGAAACCCTAATTGGATTCTAAATGGACCCAATTCATAAATCTATAACATTTTGGACCATTTGGGTTTAGAATGATTCATTCTAACCCTAATGGGCCTTATTGGGCCATAAAGGAATTAATTAGCCCTAATGGACCATATACCCATTCCTTTATAGCATATTGGGCTGTGAACCACCTTAAGAGCCCAATGGGCCGAAAAATATTATTAAGCTTCATAAATTTGAGCAAGCCAAGAAAAAGGAGCCCAAAACCATTTCATCCTCCTCCCTCTTATCCCATTCTCGGCCCATATAGTTGTTTAAAAAAAAGAAAAAGAAAAAGAGGGAGTATCCTCCCTTGACACCTCATTGTAGCATGGTGGATTTCCATGCAACATCACCTCAAATCTCTCTCCTCTTCCCCCTTCTTCTACTCATGGCCGAGACACCCACCACCCACCTTCATTTTTCTCATTTCAAGCTACTTCAAAACACTCTCTAGAACTCCTCCTTATTCCATCAAAATTTTGAGATTTGTGGGTGCTTTGAAGAGGATTCTTCACCAATATCATCATCCTTGGTAAGTTTTTGCTTAGATCCATGGTTTAGTTTCTTGATTACTTCAAAAATCTCCTCTTAACTCATGCAATTTTGTGATCTTGCTTCTTAGAACCCATCTAAGCCCAACAAACCTCTCAAGAAGCTTGCTAGGACTGTGAATCACATCATCTTCTTCCATTTATTCTTCAAACCGAGAACAACAAAGCAAAGTGAGTTAATACCCTCTATTTTCGATTTTTACTTTGTTTTGGCAGAGAATACAAGTTGTCTTGTGTAGATCTATCTTTATATGCATGACCATGTGTGTTTTCTTGAATTATTTGGTAATTATGTGTTGTTTACTTCATAAATCTAAAATTATATTAAGAATATGAAGATTATCACTTGGATCTTCATAAGAACCTTGACAAAAATATGTGTTATCACATATAATACATGTAAACTTGTAGACCTAGGATTTATACACTTAAAATAGCAAAAAAAGTGTTGTGTACACACATGGGTAACTTCAACTCAAAAATCAGCCTTTGACAGAAACGTTTTGGTCCAATCTCGAACTGTTTTTACCACCTTAAGGGTAATATTTTTCAAAACCGTTTTATATGCAAAAATTTCAGGTTGATACCTTTAAAATGACTACTCTCACGTTTTCATACGATTTTTCTACAAGTTTTGGCGAATTTTTCAAAACTGCCTATCATATTTGAAATAATCTCGGACCTGCCTGTGAAGGTGAGCGATTTCACACTAGTTTGAGGCCATTAAAATTTATGAGAAAAATTGTGAACAAAGTAGACAAAATTTCCAAACTTCCAGACTTTACGGATCCAAATTTCAACTTACGATGATTTTTCTACGAATTTTCCAACAACCGGGTCATAAAATTCAAAAACCAGAAAAATGTGTAGTTTAACAAAATTCAAGCCAAAAATGATATTTTTGACAAAAATGGGTTAAAATGTTATTTTTACCAATAACTAGCCATAAATACAAGTTTTGGAACGAAAAGGGGACTAAAGTGTTATTTTTACTAAAATTGGTCCTTAACTGTAAATAATTTGGCTAAAACTAGCAATACAATAATAAACGAGCTAATTTTGTCATTTTCATGTTATTAGGCCTTAGTGGCCCATTTATATTTTTTATGGGTCCTGAATACAATTTGTATGTTTATTGTGCCTCATTGACCCGTTAACATGTGCGACGTACCTTGGATACTATTTGCGTGCTATTTGGGCCTATAAATACCATAATGTGAAATGGGCCTTAGTTGTCCTTTTACATATATTTCGGGTGCATGTTATATAATCTCATTCCTATTGAGCCTTAAAATGACTTACATGTTTACCGATGTCTTAGTGGTTTACTTACATGGTTCATTTGGCCTGGAATAAATTTTATATGTTTCTCTTCGCGTAAATCCGATTAAGGATCTAGTAAAATTTGTCGGTTGACACCTATTGAGTGTACGATCATAGTCTGTAGTTATAACCAGAGTCTCTTGGAGGGAGATCATGAGTTTGTGTTTAGATCTATACGGGGGTGACGCCCCACACCTGAGCTGTTCGCTACAGATAGACCAGTCCAGTCTAGGGTGACAAATCGTACCTTAAACAAGTCGGCGTTTTTCAGACGTCAAGACAAGCACTATTGTCATTATCAAGTAAGGTTGTAACTGTCACTTAGAGGAATTAACATTAAAATTTACGGCAGACCATTCTCTTTTCTCTCGGGATCTAATCAGGAACATACTCGCACTGGTACTAAACCTCGGGGGTTGGTATGACAACATTTTCTTTTTAGACGACATCGGGTTGTCTGGGGACATTCTCTTTACATTTCCTGCATTATCTTTATACATTCTAATAAACATTAACACACATGCATTAATACAAGATCGGACACAAACTTACTAAAACTGGGTTTCAGAAAATATAGGATTTTCTGGTGATTACAAAGTTATACAAATCATACTCACAAACATGCTTATGAACTCACCAATATTTTATGTTGACCTTTTTAAATTAACTTGTATTCGCAGGAAACCATTGAAGCAGGTTGAGCGGAACAAACTAATGGATATTTTGTTTCATCATACTTTGACTATTGGCGCATGTAATATTCAAATTCAATACTCGATCTAAACAAGGTGTGATAATGATGATGTTATGTTTCATTTATATTCATTGTGATGATATTTCAAGATGATGTCACATACAAGCCCCCGGACGTTTCTGCCGTCTGGTTCGGGGGTGTGACATTTACCAAAAGCTCATGAGAAGTAATTATCAATCCTAATTCCTTATCTTGTGAATATAGAAAGATGTATAACACATAAACTTGAAAAATGATCTTAAGTATACCTTTACAAACATACCTAAATTTGAACCTTGGTTAATATCTACAACTTTACATGTACCCAATTTGAGTTTACATGAATTTATATTTGGAAAAGTCGCAATTGCTTCCTTAAATCCATGGAACCACTCACATAACTCTTCAAACCCTTCAAATATAATCTATCATTTTGTGTTGACATACATGCTATGTAATATACAAATTTCTTATATAGGATAAATATTTTATTTAGCACATCAATTAAATAACATGATTTGAAGAGTTTTAAGGGTTACAAATCATAATATTCCAATTAATCAAAAATTAATTTGTATAAGTTGAATAGTCTTGGGAATTTCAAATGCATGAGGTTCAAGGTAAAATGCTAGCTTTATAAGATACTAGACGAATGCCCGCGTGTTGCGCATAAACACCTATATAGTTGAAGTCATTACAAATATATGTTTTTTTAAATATAACAATAATGATGTTGTTAAATTTGATATAATAATATGTATACTAAATTGATATAATATATTGATTATTTTGAATTATATGATAATATATACATCTATTATAACTTCATAATCTCAATCATTTGAATACTTCTACCCGCGAGTTATACATGAATAAAACTAAATACAATAAATGGTTTAATGTTATTTATAATTGTTGTTATTGTTAATTAATTTTTTAAAATTTATTTGCTTAATGTTTTAATTCCTATCATTATGATTATTTAAAACATCAAACATTAGTTTTGATTTTAAAAGTAACAATATAATCATTTATATAGAGTTATTTTTAACTATTGTTATTGTAAGTTATTTTAATCTACTTATTTAGAAAAATTTAACGATTATAAAAATATTTTTAGGAAATATTTTACGTAAATTGAGATTACAATTTAGTTTTTACATTCATCACTACAATTTATCACTTTTAACTATTTACAAAATACTCTTTGGTTTTTTAATTGGAAAAGAAATTTATATTTAAGTTCACATTGTAATGCGTGATAACACCTATATCGTTAAAGTCTTTACAAATATATTTTTTTTAAATATAACAGTAACGTTGTCAATTAAATTTGATATAATAATTCGTATACTAAATTGATATAATATATTGATTATTTTCAATTATACGATAATATATATATATATATATATATATATATATATATATATATATATATATATATATATATATATATATATATTATAACTTCATAATCCTAATCGTTTGAATAACTTATACCCGTGAGTTACATATGATTAAATTTAAATATAATATATGGTTTAATGCTACTTATAGTTGTTGTTACTCTTAATTAATTTTTTAAAATTTATTTGCTTAATATTTTAATTTCTATCATTATAATTATTTAAAACATCAAACATTATATTTTGATTTTAAAGGTAACAATATAATTATTTATATTGAGTTATTTTTAACTATTGTTTTTTGTAAGTTATTATAAGATACTTATTTAAAAACATTTAACGATTATAAAACTATCTTTAGGAAATATTTAAGTTAATTTGAGATTACAATTTAGTTATTGCATTTATCACTATAATTTATCACTTTTAAATATTTACAAAATATTTTTTGCTTTTTTAAGTGGAACTGAAATTTATATTTAAATTGACATTGTAATGTTATATTTAAGTTTGCTATTTAAGTATTTTGTCCAAACTATTCAAAAGTTACAGCTTTAAACTGATAATGGTTTATATATAACAACATATTAAATCTAATAAATTAAGTATAATATGTTAAAAATTAAAGGCATAACTTTATAAGTAGATGTATAGATATCACTTTAGTATTGAAATTTAGTTTATTTATGATTACACTATAGGTTTGATATTTAATAACCTTATTAACCAACTTATAATCATTATTAGAAATTCAATATAACTTATCACTTTTAACTATTTACAAAATATTCTTTGAGTTTTAAGTTAAACTAAAATTTATATTTAATGTTATATTTAAATTAATAATTGAAGTATTTTATACAAATTGTTCCAAAATTGTATCTTTAAAATGATAATGGTTTACATCCAACAATATATTAAAACTAATAAATTAAATATAATATGTTAAAAGTTAAAAACATAAATTTATAAGTAGATATAAAGATATTATTTTAATATTAAAATTTAGTTTATATATGATTACACTTTAGGTTTGATATTTATGATTACACTTATACCCGTGAGTTACACATGATTAAATTTAAATATAATATATGGTTTAATGCTATTTATAGTTGTTGTTACTCATAATTAATGTTTTAAAATATATTTGCTTAATATTTTTATTTCTATCATTATAATTATTTAAAACATCAAACATTATATTTTGATTTTAAAGGTAACAATATAATTATTTATATTGAGTTATTTTTAACTATTGTTTTTTGTAATTTATTATAAGATACTTATTTAAAAACATTTAACGATTATAAAACTATCTTTAGGAAATATTTAAGTTAATTTGAGATTACAATTTAGTTATTGCATTTATCACTATAATTTATCACTTTTAAATATTTACAAAATATTTTTTGCTTTTTTAAGTGGAACTGAAATTTATATTTTAATTGACATTGTAATGTTATATTTAAGTTTGCAATTTAAGTATTTTGTCCAAATTATTCAAAAGTTACAGCTTTAAATTGATAATGGTTTATATATAACAACATATTAAATCTGATAAATTAAGTATAATATGTTAAAAATTAAAGCCATAACTTTATAAGTAGATGTATAGATATCACTTTAGTATTGAAATTTAGTTTATTTATGATTACACTATAGGTTTGATATTTAATAACCTTATTAACCAACTTATAATCATTATTAGAAAGTCAATATAATTTATCACTTTTAACTATTTACAAAATATTCTTTGAGTTTTACGTTAAACTAAAATTTATATTTAAGTTGGCCTTATAATGTGATATTTAAATTCATAATTTAAGTACTTTATACAAATTGTTCCAAAATTGTATCTTAAAAATGATAATGGTTTACATCCAACAATATATTAAAACTAATAAATTAAATATAATATGTAAAAAAGTTAAAAACATAAATTTATAAGTAGAAATAAAGATATTATTTTAATATTAAAATTTAGTTTATATATGATTACACTTTAGGTTTGATATTTATTTAACCTAATTAAGCAAATTATAATAATGATTAGAAAGAAATTGAAAAGTCATGTGAGTTTCAAATGATTGTGGTGAAACAAAAAATGCATGGGAGTTTCAAATGAATGTGGTGCTTGGAAAAATGCTTCCTTTATAAGTATATAATGATGATAATGATAATGATAATGATAATGATATAGATATGTATATATAGATATAGATAGATAGATAGAGATAGAGAGATATAAATATAGATATAGATATAGATATAGACTAGGCGAATATCCGCACGATGCACAAAATACAACAATATATTTGAAATCTTTACAAATATATGTTTTTTAGATATATATCAATGACGTTGTTGTTAGTTCTTATATAATAAATATTATAATAGGTTGATATTAACATTGTTTGTTTTGAATTATATGATAATGTAGACATCTTTTAAAATTATATAATCTCAATTGTCTCAATGGCTTATACCTGTAGGTTACTCATGAATAAAATTAAATACAATATATGGTTTAATGATATTTATAGTTGTTGTTATGATTAGTTAATTTGAAAAACTTTATTTGCTTAAGATTTTAATTTTTATCATTATAATTATTTAAAACATCAAACATTGTTTTTGTTTTTAAAGGTAATAATATAATTTTGATGTATAATATTACTTTTAATTATTGTTGTTGTAAGTTATTTTAAATAACGTATTTGAAAACTCTTAATTCTTTTAATTTGGTTTCAGAAATTTAACCTTTTTAAAATTTAGTTGATGAATATTTTTAGTTTCTTTGATTGTAATTATTTAAAACAACAAACATTGTTTTTGTTTTTAAATATAACATCAATTTTTTTTATATAATATTACTTTTAACTATTCATATTGTAAGTTGTATTTAAGCTACTTATTTGAAATTTTTTAATGATTATAAAAAATAAATTCATGTTTTTTTTTTGTTAATTTGGGATTACAATTTAGATTTAACACTATAATTTATAACTTTTAACTATTTATAGAATAGTTTATCGATTCTTTTCAGTTTAACTGAAATTTTGATTTAAGTTAACTGTCTAACATTATATTGAATTTAATAATTTAACTATATTGCATAAAATCATAAATTATACAAAATTGGTGACTTTCAAATGACAATAGTTCACTTACAACAACATATTTAAACTAATAAATTAACTATAATATTTTATAAAAATATAGTCTTAATTTATAAATAAAAGTAAAATATAATATTTTAATATTGTAGTTTAGTTACTTTATGATTAAAATGTAGTTTTTTGCATTAATTTAACATTATTAATCCATTTATAATAGTTATTAGGAAGAAATTGAAAATTCAAGGAGGTTTTAAATGCATGTGGTGCAAGTAAAAATGTCTCCTTTATAGAAATTCAAAATATATGCTGTTTAAATATAAAAATATCATAGTTAACTTTGATATAATAATTCTTATACTAATTTAGTATAAAATATTGATTGTTTTGAATTATATTATCATATTGAATCTATTAAAACTATATAGGCTTAATCCTCTTAGTGAACTCTATCAACATGTTACTCATAAATAAAATTAAATAGAGTATATGAATTAATGTTATTTATAGTTGTTATTATGATTAATTAGTTTTAAAAAATAGATTTTAAAAACTACATTTGTGTAACTTTTTTATTTCTATTACTCAGTTATTGAAAGAATCAAACATTGTTTTTATTTTTAAAGGTAACAATATTACTTTTAACTATTATCGCTGTAAGTTATTTGTAAGATACTTATTTAGAAATTATTAGTGTTTATAAAAATAGTTTTAGGAAATATTTAATTGATTTGGGATTACAATTAATTTTTATATTTAAATTAACAATTTAAGTATTTTATACAAATTTTTCCAAAATTGTATCTTTAAAATGATCATGGTTTACATCCAACCATATATTAAAAATAATAAATTAAGTACATTATGTTAAAAGTTAAAAAACATAACTTTATAAGTAGAAGTAAATGTATTATTTTAATATTGAAATTTAGATTATATATACACTTTAGGTTTGATATTTATTTAACCTAATTAACCAAATTATAATTATTGTTAGAAATAAATTGAAAAATCATGGGAGTTTCAAATGAATGTGGTGAAATAAAAAATGCATGGGAGTTTCAAATGAATATGGTGAAAAGAAAAATGTTTCCGTTATAAGTATACTAGTCGAATCCTCGTACATTGCGCGTGAATATAACTATTTCATTAAAATAATAACATTTAACAAATTGTGATTTCATATTTATACATGTAAAACCAATATCAATAGCAAAACAAACTCTATATTAACATATTAGTTTTGTTAATTTTAATAAATTTATAACATTAGTTATTTTCACTATTAATTTATGATTTTATAGAGCGTTTTATGTTGTGTAAATTATATACCAAACATAAATTGATTTCTATGTATGAAAAAACAAAGTAGTATGAAAAAAATAAATACTACAACTTTTGATGATTTTATAGAGCGTTTTAAGTTGTGGAAATTATATATAAAACATATGCCGATTTGTATATAAAACAAATAACAAATAATATGAAAAATCATTATCGGTTTTAATAAAATAACAACACTACAACATTACAACATTTACATCAAACAAAGCTTATTAAACAATTATAAATCATTCAAAATGAATATTTAGAAATCAACAAACATTTTATATATAGAAACATTGTTATAAAAATAATTGTGTTTAATTAACCAATAATACGACAAAACTTCTTTCTTTTTCAACTCTTTTATTTTGAATCATAATTCTTTTCAATCATATGATTTTTTAATCAAAACTTCCTTGTATACTACTAATATAGCTATACTGTGTATAGTAAATAAATGGAAAGTAAAAAAAAAACATTGCACATTAATAACCATAAGTTTAAAAATCTTTTGAATGTAGTGGAAAATGTAAAGGAAAACTACATTAAATTTGAAATCATAATTACATTTAAATAAAAAACTATTAAGTTGTAATGAGAGTTTTAAACTCTTGATTCGTGCCCAATAATGTAATATAAATATTAACAATTATATGTACTAAAAACAATATTATAAATATTTATCATTCAAATAATAATTTTTATACTATGTTGAAACTAATATTATAATAACTTTAAGTATACGATAAGAAATATATAAAAAGTTGTGTTTGAATAAAATTGAATAAAATTATTGATTTAAAATTATTTTAAACTATAATTATTTTTAATTAATTTATAAATAATTTATTTGAATATTTTTATTTCCTATATTATTATTATTATTATTATTATTATTATTATTTCCTATATTGTTATTTGAATATTTTTTATTTCCTATATTATTATTGTTATTATTATTATTATTACAAATAACAATAATCTTTCCATATAATATAATACTCTTTAGTTTACATTGTTTTAAACAATTATTACTTTTTACTAATTAAAAGCTACTTATTTGAAAACTTTTATTATTATATTTACAAAAAACTATCATACTCTTTTATTGTACTTTTTTATTTTATTTTTCCTTAAAGCTATGAAATATTGGAAGATAATAAACGGTCCAAACAAAATGATGGTTTGAATTTTAAAATTATAATAATTGTTATGTACCACGACCGATTTTAAGAAAATACATATTAAGAGTAGGTTAGGGGAGGAAGAGTATTACACTTGAGGTATATCTTTATCACTTATATTTTTGAATGAAAATATTATTCTTTTATTTATTTTACTTTTTCTTTACGATAAAAAAAGAATACGGAAAAAGAAAACTAACAAACGTAATAAGACAATTTATTTTTATTACTATTAAAACATTTAAAATTTGGTACATTGATCCATATAATTTTTGGTAGAACATAAAGAATTCATTTCTATAACACACATAATTATTGGTTTTCAACAATAAAGACATAACATATTAAAAATCATTCGTTCTAATTTGTCATTATCACAAACAATTTGGAATAATAATTATAAACTCCTTTCATCAAAATCAATTATAAAAAACTCCATCAATGTTATTTACAACAAAATAATCGATAGAAACTAACATAATATATACATAGCATAAAATACATGTTGCATAATGTTCTCTAGTACTTGAAATGTATTTTCTTAACATGAAAAAGTGAGAGACAACATAAAGATGCATACATGTTAACAAAGTTAATTTCTATAACTGATAAATAACTTGATGGTTGATTTACTAAAAGCTCATGAGAAATAATTATCAATATCACTTTACTGTCCTATGATTATAGAAATGTGCATAACACATAAACATAAAAAATGATCTCAAGTATACATTTACAAACATACCTAAATTTGTATCTTGGTTAATGTCTAAAACTTTACATCCACCCAATTTGAGTTTACATGAATTTATATTTGGAAAATTTTCAATTGCTTTCTTATATCCATGAAACCACTCACATAACTCTTCCAACCCTACAAATATAATCTATCATTTTGTGTCGACATACATGCAATATGTAATCTACAAATTTCTTATATAGGCTAAATATTTCATTTAACTCATCAATTAAATAGCATGATTTGAAGAGTTTTTAAGAGTTACAAATCATAATATTTCAGTTAATCATAAACTAATTTGTATAAGTTGAATATTCTTGGGACTTTCAAATGCATGAGGTTCAAGAAAAAATGCTAGCTTTATAAGATATATAGATAGATATAGATATTGATATAGATAGATATAGACTAGATGAATTCCCACGCATTGCGCAACGTATGCTAAAATATATTGTTAAAATGTTGAAAAATATATTTTTAAAATTGTTATGTTATGACATTAACTTTGACATAATATTTGAACAATATTATTCTTTGACATCACCAACCTTCCTCATTAATAAAATTAAATATAATTAACTATTTAATATTATTTTTAACAAGTGTTATGATTGATTAATTTAAAATTTTACTTATGCAATTATTTTCTAATTTCAGTAATGATGTTCATTTTAAAAACAATTTATTTGTTGTTAGCGTTATGTAATTTATAAATTGATGTTATTATCATTTAAAATTATTATTCTTTAGTTTTAAACCGCTTATTACTAATATTAAGTTAAAAAATACTTGTAAGAAACACTTCATATTACTATTAAAATGTGAAACATACACTAAATAATAAACTATTAAGATAGACAATTTGAATTTCGAAAGAGACTTACACGGATAATATGACATATCCATAATGATTATAATTTGATTTTATTATTTATAATTATTGTTCCTTTATTTTAAAACCACTTATTATTGTTAATAAACGAAAAACAAACTTTTAAAAGACACTTATTATTATAATTAATATATTAAAATTATACTAAAATATAAAGTGATAAGGAGACCATTTGCATTTTAAAAAAGACTTACATGGATAGTATTGCATATCCATCATTTTTAAGTAATTATTACTTTAAAGCAACACAAACATACAAACATATATACAATATTTAATTAAATATGATCTATATCACTTTCCATAACATATGATGGATAACATGAATCTAATGTAATTTACATTACAGTTTCAACCACAACATACAATGATTGTCTTCAAATAATACTTAAAGCAAGAAAAAAATATATAAAAAAAACAGAATTAGTATATAACCAACTTACAAATTAAAAATTTTAACATAATAACATGACTTGAAAAATCGTCCAGAGCCCTCAAACCAACACAAAACCTTTAAACTTGATTTCTTTGTGAAATTTTATGTGATTTCTATTTGTGTGTCTACTAAAAGAGAATGACATTATTATAGTAGACTATCCATTAATTGCTTATTAAACATATTATATAAGCTATAAAACGTATCATAATGTATGATAAATTACTTTGAAGGTGAAAAGGTGTGGGAGTTTCAAATGCATGTGATACTTGGAAATTTGTGTGGGGGTTTCAAATGTATGAGGTGATAGAAAAAATGCCTCCTTTATAAGTTTAGTCTGATATGATATATAGATATATAGATATATAGATATAGACTAGGTGTATACCCGTGCATTGCATAAGATTATTATAACATGATAAGATATATGATTTTCATCTCAAAAGTATTTTACTCTTGTATTCCGATTACATATAAATTAGACTAAATATAATTTTACTTTGTATTACTTTATTTATTGTCATAGCTCATTAGAATATAATTTAAATAATTTTTTTCGATCGATTAATATTTTAAATATCAAATATTAGTTTAAAAATAAAGTAACACACATACACAGACATGTATATATATATATATATATATATATATATATACACATACATACATTTATATATACATATATCTTTATATATATATATATATATATATATATATATATATATATTGTAACACTTGAATCTTAGTATGTTTCATTATTGCGCCTTGTGTATTTATAAGTTGCATTTTGGTCCTTATGTAGTACGCGGAGTGTACCACATGGTACGCTTGGCCTACAAGTTGTGAAGCGAGTACGCGGGGGGTACCACATGTTACGCTTAGCGTACTCATTCGAGGCCATTATGAGGTTCCGGACACGTATGCGGGATGTACATCCATGTACGTGGGGTGTACATGTGATTTAATGAAAACCGTAATTTCGGGGTTAGACATTATATGAACACATTTTTGCCTCTTGAAACCCTCATTTCTCAGCCTTCACTGACCTTATAGCCTCATGCATGAAACCCTAAACCTTTCCTTTGTGTTTTGGAGCTCATTGTATCTATTTTGGTGTGTTTTGGTCCATAATTAGAAAGTAGAAGATTGGTGTAAGATTGTTGATCAAGGAAGAGCATGTGGATCTTGATTCTCTACTCCATTTCCAGCTTGCTTGTGGTAAAAAGCTATGATCTATTTCATTTATGGTTTAGATCTATATATATGAGTTTTAGATCCATTTTGGTCCCATGATTGAGATCTAGTGGTTTGACAGCACTCCAGGAGCCTTGAGTTGCCACTCTTGGTGGTTTTGAGGTCCAAGGACCATAAAGTTGGCACCTTTAGGGTTTAGAATCACCCATGCATGAGATTATGTCAATTTAGTGATAGTAGAGTGCTATATCTTGACGTTAGATCCTATTGAGGCATGCAATGTCACAAAGTCAGTGACTTTATGGTTTTAGATGCTTATTAGGACTTGGATCTACGACTTTAACTTCTGTACTTAAGCATTAAATGCTTAAATTAGATTATGGATTAATGGCTGAGTATGTTGGGCGTACATGTCACACCCCGAAACCGGCGGCGAAAACGTTCCAGGGCAGAGGACGTCATACGTAGTATCACAACAGTTGTATAGCAAGCATAGTAAACACAGCCATTACATTAATATGAATATTTACATTGTTCAAAACTCGGTTTATACATATCAGTATATAATAAAAGTAAAAGACGTGACTTCCAAAAATGCTCCGTCTTCTACAAAAGTTGGTAGAAATACCTGTCTATGGTTGCCTTGAGAATACAAGCAGTTTTAGAAATATCAGCATAAAGCTGGTGAGTTCATAAGCGGTTGATTCTGGTGAAAGAAATGTTCCTTTGATTTTATGAAAAGTTGTTTCCCAAGAAAATCCCATATTTTCTTATGAAAGAAGTTTGATTATCCATTTGTTAAACAATCTGTTTATGAAAAGTTAAGTTATCCCAGAAAAAACCTATATTTTCCTTAAAAGTTAATAGTTGGTTATCGATTCTGAAATGAAGTGTACAAGTATCTACCATACTTGTATCATTAGGTGTAGTTTCCTTGAAAAACTCTATTACTCTCAATGAGATGCATTAGCTTTAATACACACATAAAGCTAATAAGTAAGTAGTAAACTAATTCCTAAGGGTATTGCTGATACCCTCTAGTAATCAAATCGGTTATTACTTTGAGGTTAGTTCACTAGGTTCATTATTACCGAAAGTAAATCTCTATTATCTAAGTTGTGAGTTCTATAACCATACATTAAACTGGATATGGCACATAAAATGGCCAGTATCTTTTATGACTTTGTCACCCGTAGACCTGTCGGTCCCACTGTAGATAGCAGCGAGGTGCGGGGTAGTCAGTCTCGTCTAGATCTATACACAATAGTCACGCTCTCCCTCCAAGAGATTCTGGTTACAGGGGTTAGTCCTACACTCGTGTATTCTGGTGGAGTGTTACCAAGGACGTGTCTCCAATCTTAAGATAACGAATTTACAAGTAATAATATAGAAAATCCTATTTATGGTTGGTATGAATCCTTTGTAAAATATAAAATATTAAATTTTATGATAAGATTCACGAGCTTCCTTGCTTTAGTTTTGAAAACTATCTCTACAAGTTGATTTCTTAATCGGTTGGTAAAACGGTTTTCTGTGGTAAAAGCATAATGAACATGTAAGTATTTCATACGAAATAATAAGTTTTGAGTACAAGTTCCCTTGTACTTTTTCTTGTATTCCCCCCTGAAATTGTGAAAAACTCGGTAAAAGGTATAGGTGTATGAACTCACCTGTTGTGAGCAGATTTGGTGGAAGCGTCAAGTAGGAAGCTAGGTGTCAAGTGCGGACTTGAACACACACCCAGATCCTATGTAACATGTAGTGATACATAATTGTATCCAATTAGTTATTTAATCACTTAATTCAGTAAGTAAAGACACTCTAATGCATGAAAACACTTTGTTTCAAGTGTTAGGAGTGCTAAGGATTGTATCTATGGAGAGTATGGCTTCACATTGGAGTTTATTCTTCAAAATGGTTGTCTTAAGTGGTGTTTATGGTTGAGAGACCATTTCCCCCATGAGTTTACGGCCGTAAACTCATGGGAATGGTGGTTTAGATGTTTTAAGGCTTCATGCTTCACAAGGAAGTGCTTCTAGAGTTGAATCAAAGGCTTAGGGAGTGGTTAGGGCTCAAAAATGACAACCTTATGGAGTTTACGGTCTTTGGACCACTCCATGGGAGTTTACGGTCGTAAAACTTTGGGTTCATGGCCGTAAACTCTTGGCCAAATCATTATTTTCGTGTTTTGTGGTTCTTAGATCATGCATGCGAGTTTCTAGCCTCTTGTCTAATTATTTGGGGGTGTTAGGGGCATCAAAAACACCCTTTGGGGTGTTTACGGTTTTGGGAGATTCCCAAACCATAAAATCATGTTCATGGGGGGTTTTTGGTGTTTTTCAAGTGCTAAACTCATCAAGGAAAAGATCTATGCTAGTTGTCAACGCTTAGAAAGAACTAGGGCACACTTTGGCACCCATTTTAGGGTTTACGGCCCAAGAACACCGTGGACCGTAAACACCTTGTTCTTGGTGTTTCTTGGGTGATTTCTTGATACATTGAAGTATAACAAGCCTTAATGAACTCTAGGATAGAAGTACTTATGTTTGGGATGAAAGCTTTAAGATCCTTGGGAGAGAAATTAGGTTTTCTTTAGCTTGAAATGGAAGAAATGAAGGAAAAATGGCTAAGTGTTATATATATATATATAGTCCATGGAGTTTACGGCCATAAACTCCATGTTTACAACTGTAAACTCCATCTTATGGAGTTTATGGCATGATTTTGGTGTTAGGACTTTAGTGGTTGCTTTCTAACACTTGTTCCTTAAGTGTACTGACATCGGAATAGTCAAACAAGCCTTAAATTGAGGTAAATGGTAACAGAAATGAATTTGACTTTCAATGAAGTGTTAGACTGTAGAAATTATACATACGAAAAAAAATTGGGTTGTCACATCATCCCCCCGTTAGAGGGAATTTTGTCTCGAAATTAGAGTTTAGGATACAAATCATGGATTAGGAAAGAGATGCAGATACTTCTGTTTCATCTGGTCTTCACGCTCCCAAGTGAATTCAGGTCCCTGCTTGGCATTCCAGCAAACCTTCACTATAGGGATGCGACTTTGTTTCGTTCGTGATCTCTCTGTCCATGATTTCGAACGGTTCTTCCACGAAGTTGAGGTTCTCGTTGATTTCAATCTCGTCGAGTGGAATCACAAGTGTCTCATCGGACATACTTTTCTTTAGGTTTGATACGTGGAAAACAGAGTGGATATTGCTGAGCTCTCGCGGTAATAGGAGTTTGTATGCTACCGGACCGATCCTAGCAAGGATCTCGAATGGTCCGATGTACCTTGGGTTTAGCTTTCCACGCTTTCCAAGGCGTATCATGCCTTTCCAGGGTGAGACCTTCAGAAGGAAGCGGTCACCAACCTGGAACTCCAAGGGTTTTCGTCTCTTATCGGCGTAGCTCTTTTGCCTGTCTCGTGAAGCTTTCAGTCGTTCCCGGATTTGTACAATATTCTCCGTTGTCTCTCGAATGATTTAAGGACCAGTGAGAGTACTGCCGGGGATTTGACCCCTGGCTAGCTGCGTGTCGCCCACCTCAGCCCAACACAGAGGGGATCTACACTTGCGGCCATAGAGGGCTTCAAACGGCGCAACCTTGATGCTGGTATGGTAGCTGTTGTTGTAGGAAAATTCAATCAAAGGAAGATGAGTGTCCCATGACGCGCCGAAGTCAATGACGTAGGCTATCTGATGGTTTTTAACCATAAGAACATCCTATGTGCTCATACAAACCCTAATGCTTGGATCTAGGTTTCTCTATTGTACGTGCTATTCATCCAAGACTTTAAACCCTAAATCTAGCATATGATAATGAATATTAACATAATAATGGGTTTAAGATATTACCTTGATTGTTATGTAGCAATAACAATCTCAAATCCTCCTTGTAATGACTTTAGGAAGCTTAGAATCACAAATGTCACTCCTCTAATGGCTCACAAACACCAAGAGCAAGAGGATGAAGAATAAGGAGAGAGGAGACACTCAAAAAGGTGTAGAAACCCTAAGGATTCAGTTCCCCACGTTTTTGGTGCCTAAGGGGTCCTTAAATAGTGAGGCTATTAGGGTTATCTAACAAGGAAACCCTAATTTGGATGCTTAGGCCCTAGGCAACCCATGGACTCCTTTCTTAAAGGCCTTGGACGATTTCTAATGGGTTTCCCCATAGAATTCGTCCACTCCTTAAATATGGAGTCCATTAGCTCAATATTCAACTATCATAAAATTGACAGTTTTAGTCCCTTATGTTTAATTAATGTCTTTTAGCCACAAACTTAATTCTTATTAATTGTTGACTAATATTAATTAAATAATATGATTTCTCCTTTAATATATTATTCTCATAATATATTATTAAATCATAATTAATCCTTTCTCTCCATAACTCATCCTATCAAGTTGCTTTGGTGAAGGCAACCCATAAGGACCATGCACCATCGGGTCAAGTACATACCAAAATAGTTATGGACTTAGACACTAATCCAACAGTCTCCCACTTGGATAAGTCTAATAACTATTTTGCGTATAACTTTAGATCCTGATCTGCAATTGTAGCTTTCCAAAGCCGCTGTCAACTCTGATCTTATCAGGTACGCGTGTCCTTTAGATAAGGGATCATATATTCCTCCATTCTAGATATCGTATAGATATAAGACATGAATTCTAATTATTCTCTCTATACTATTTCCTGACTTCTGATTTATGATGAATGACAATAGACTACATTTGAACACATCAAATTAGCCCCGGCTTGGCCAAGTGCTTAGGTGCCATCACTAAATCATCGAGGGGCCCAAAGATATCGCTTTTATCCTACTTTGGATAAAAGGAACGGATAAACTTTGACTCAATGCTATCTTGCACTCACTTACCAAATCACACACAACAATATGTTTTATGACACCAAGTTACTGGTGCGTTTACATATTATCAATGTGTAACCGACTCGCAAGATACAACTCACACATCTCGGTTTCAAGAATATAAGATATTATCATCTCACCAATCACTCATGATAAAATCCATGAAGTGATCCAAGTGAGCGTGGGTTTAATCCAATGCTCAAGTCATATTTATAAGCACTCATGAATCTTGCAGCAAACATTTTCTTATGTGTAATACACTTTAGACAATCCACACACCAATTCACGACAGTCTTCATTTATATCTACTTCCAACATATGAACGACTGTGGTCCGTTTGAATAATTTGATTGTTCTGAACCAATTTAATTATTTAGGAAGTCAAAACATGCAAAGTGAAACACAAGAATAATACTAATCCCATATGGCCTCAAACCTTTGAGTATAAATAAAACATTTTATTTAATCACCATATTGATTACTCATTATTTGTTGTTTCGGGTAATCAACTTCTTACTTGAATTATAACTACACTTGTCCCATGCTCTTAGCATGCACACAATGTTTACCTACGGTTCTTACTTTGTGAAATAGATCAAATGAATACATTTCCAATCATACTCATTTCATAACTCCTAATCCTTTTTCACAAGTGAAAGAATATCACATTCTTGCCACTTATAGTATATGTTAGATTCTAACATTTTATGCAATGATCCTTGTGTAATGTCACTACACTAAGGTCACAATGACTATTGCCAATGAATTACAAAGCTCTCTATCAGAAATTGTTACAAGACAATTCCATAGATGTGATGTCTCTCACTCAAAGTACATTCCTTTAAACATCCTTTTGCATAAAATTTTCTAATCTAGACATAGACTCTCAATATCCAACTCCTAATATGGAACCATTTCCATATTTTCCATATGACAAATCATTCTTAATATACTCTTATCTATTCATAATAATGTCGATATGGTCCATCCAATACTATAGTTCCAACTACTCATAAGCGACCAATCCTTAGCAAGATTTGGATTGTCCTTTGATAGTTGTTTGTCAAAAACGATTCTTGTCCTTTTTCCCTCTAAATGTGCTAGACATTTGGAAAATTTTAGAATGGTCAAATATTATAGCACTAGCAGTCAATCCTATACCTGAAGCGTATAGGACACGATGCATAATGTCTTACATAAAGATATGATGCTTTATCAATCTTTTGCCATAATATTTTATGTGTCTCGTTCTTACAACTCGAACTATGAAGAGGGATACCATAATCATAATCGATATTTAAGAACACACTATGTATCCTTTGACTAAATTTATTAACATTCCACAACCTAGGCCTTTAGATTTGAAATGAAGCATAATATTCTCTCCCTTAATTATAGCAAAACAACTATTCAATCCTTACTATTTTGCAAAGTATAACTCTTGTTTTCTATAATTAATATTGCTAACTTGCAATACTTGCCTTAATAATCATACAAGCATAACATTTATGCTCCCACTATCATGATGATTATTTTCATATAAGCATAACACTTATGCTCCCACTAGCTTTGACATGTATTCAGAAAATAGCTTAACTTCCAGAAAAACAATACCTATTGAATTTCTTAAGTTCATATTTCTAATACTTAATGCTTTGATAATCTTTTATCTAAGCTTCTTAATCTCATACACCTTTATCCAAGATAGCTCATATGTGTGTCTTAAATAATTCAGACTAATTGCCAAATCTCACAATTCGAATTATGGAAAGGGATATCGTAACCATAATCAAATTTGACAATACAATTTTACAATCGCTATCTTCTTAAAATCTCTCTTAGTGAAAGCATTTCCTCACATCCATCTTCATGAAGGAGGAAATCTTATGACACTTAGATTTTAACGGTGTATGTGTTCCTATCCATGCGAATTGTCAAAACCAAAGTTTGCGACAAATCCAAACTCTTATGGACCGAACTTTCTTAATCTTGATTTATTGCCTTATGGTAACACGACTGCCCACCATGTCTTTCAAGTAGTTAAGCAGCTCACCCTTTCTTATCAATGTACTTTTCATTGATTAAGGTGCTTGCCTTTTATGCATTCAAATGAGAACTCATAGAACTCACATGCATAATTAACTCAATTGGAACGACACAAAACAAGATAGTGTCAACATGATAGGTTGTAAACCTCAACTCGTGTGCTAGTGATGATCGATAAGGTTTATTTTGATTTGTTCTTGAAAGCTTTCAAGACCATTAAGACTCCCACTGACTCCTTGACATATAAGATTCTCTTGTCAATAACCATTTCTTGACAAACAAATATTCAAGAGTTAGTGTAGCTTTTATCAAAACAAAACACTTCATAAAATTGGTCCTAGTTGGTCTTTGTCTTATCCAAGACATCACAACTTTCCAAATTTGATGAATGTTATAAACCTTCTTAAGACTTGTCACTCAATGTCACAATCTTAACTCTAAGACTTGTTTTGGAACGAAGTATGATTGACTTCTTGATTTAACCATTTCTTCAATTCTTGATTCCTCTTCTCAAACATACAATTGTACTAAGACTCACTTAGAGGATCAATTGAGATATGGTTCTTAATCATTAAGACCTTATCATAAAACATAATAAAAGGTACTCTCCCTTCTTCTTAGAATAGAGAAACTTTTATCTTTCTGCCTATTTGATTCTTCTTATTCGTTCTGCTATTGATTTAAACTCTCTCAAATCAACTCGGAATTACACTTAATCTTATAAGCATTATCATATCCACTAAACCTTTAGTAAATCATGGCGAATATCTCTGTTTCTCTTGTGGTGGACTTGATTAACACACAACCTTGTGTACTTGATCTCCTAGTCCTTCACTTGAATTAGTCTAATTTCCAAATATAAAATTTCTCATTCATCATGCAACCAAGTTGCATGATTCCAAATTTCTATCCAATTGAAACTTGGGCGATGAGAAACTTTCCCTATTTGGTAAATTCTTGACCTTTCCACAAATAACATAATTAAAATCAAATCCATTATTGCTAATAATAGAAACTTACAAACATCAATTTTTCATACACACCATTGCAAGGATAAATAAATAATATAAAATCAAAATTTATTTTATTGCGGAAAAATTTGTCCTTACAATGCAATTCAATTGAAAAACTATGTTAACACATATTTCTTAGCAATCTTATTCTAACTCCAAGTAGTAGCTCAAGATTCTAATCTTCAAGTAATGCGATCGAAATCCATTTCTTCACGATTAGATTCTGCTTATTTCTTCCCATAAGCTTCCCTTCGTTTCTTTGATCCTATAAAACATCGAAATGCAATCTTATCACATCATGTATTAAGAATCTGGAATAGGAACTTAAAAGAGTTAGTTAATGGAATTTACCTAAAGCAGAGCCATACGTTTTGACTCTCCCATCTCTTAGATCTCTTAGGTAAATATGGCAGCTTCGTCTCCAATGCCCCTTCTCTTAGCAACAAACGCAGGTCGGTTCTCCTAGAACGTCCTCGTAAGCATGGTTGGTTGACTTTCCCAACAAATATGCTCCATTGCTTTGCCAAATCATTTCTGATTCAGCAGCAATGAGCATGTAAGTTAGGTCAATGAGGTTTGCGTCATGATCCATCATATAATACTTTCTTTTGAACTCATTATATGATTCAGGGAGCGATTGCAGAACCCAGTCTAGAGCCAACTTATCAGGGAATGACGCACCCAACATAATCAACCTATCGATGTGTGATTTCATTCCTAGAACGTGGGCACACACGGGCTTACCATCTTCATGTTTCATTGTCAATAGGGCTTTAGTGACATTGAACCTTTCAATTCTTTGATCTTGTAGGTTAGGGAGAACAACGGGAGGAGGAGGAGGAAGTGAAATCAAACTAGTCCACCTAGATTCTTCACTTGAATAGTGGAACAACTTATTTTCAGCAGGAACACCTTTTCCTTGAAATTTGGGAAGACCATGATTGTCATAATTTGACATCTACCCAAACGGGAGAAAACGAATTCAAGTTAGTTGAGTTATTAAGTCCTTAGTAAATCACCCAAATGATATACTAAGGCTAGGACCCAACACAATATTCTACAACTCGGGAGAGGGATGCCGTAACCCAAATTGCACAACATTTGAAGGTAAGTGAATGACGATTCACTAATTTTCCACCATGAAAAACGAAAAACAGATTAAGTTTTAAATGTATTGAAAATTCCTAGATCTTTTGAGATTCATTGAACCTTTCAATGGCATGTTTGAATCTCGATATGCCCCTCTAGTTTGTGACTAGGATGCCGAGGATTACAAAGCGGGTGTGAATAACCATGAAAATCTACATGGTGCCCCCACATGTTACAGTCACCTATTCGATGTGCCGGTTAACCACACACGCTCCACCGAACTAAGACAAACATTGAGTCACCTTTTCTACCTTTGCTTAGAACCATTTAGTGTGCCGGTTAACTACATACGCTCCACTAACGTCTTCGCAAGGGAACAAAGTGTAATTTCATGGAATTGCATCAATTCACTTTTGCCTAAAGTAACTAAGATTGAGAATTTGATGAAAGCATTTAGTTACTTTTGTACTTCATTATACTTATAATGGAAGGTTTCTGTCTTATCCTACCCGTTCGGCTAACGACCCTCCACTAGTCAAGAGTGCAGTGGGTAAGAGTGGATACCCATTCAATCGCCATTTTATAGGCAATTTCCTTAAACACACCTCATAGACCAGCTTTGTGAATGAGGCGTACTAACGGTAAGACTTGACACTTTACTCATACATATATAATATTGGACTTTTAATGATATATATAGTAAGGTGTATTTTACACTTTTAAAATACTAGGTGGTCTAATTTAATAATTATACTTTTAATTTAATTAAATTGTGAACCAAAATATTATGGATTTATTAATTCTCTTTTAATTATACACTTTAATTAATTAATAAAACCATAAGGGTGTGATTTGAATTTTTCAAAACTATACTAGGGTTTTAGAATTTAACATTTCTAAATTAAACTTTTAATCAACTTTTAAATTCCAAAACTTGACGACAAGTTTTGAAACATTTCAAATCATTAGGGTTTAGAATTTGAATATTTCAAAATCAAACATTTTAATAAAAAATTCAAATTCCAAAACTTGAGTGAAAATTTTGAAACCTTTCAAAACTATTAGATCAAAATACAAATAAGGCAATTAAACAATTAATCGGTGATTATCTAATTATGACCTAATTCAATTTCATGCAAAAATCCCGAAACAGCCTCCTTCTGATGCTCGAACTCGCCGAGTTCCTCTATGGACTCGCCGAGTAGGAGCAACTCGCCGAGTCCACATTGGAACTCGCCGAGTTCATCAGGCAGGGAGCAAAAAACGATTTTTGAAGCTTGAACAAATAACCAAGGTATCAATACAATAGAAACCAACCAGGCTCTGATACCACTGATGGGTTTTAACCATAAGAACATCCTATGTGCTCATACAAACCCTAATTGTAAGGTCAAACCTTGAAATATGATGATGATTGAAATTAATCTTTCAGCATCAGCGCATATCTCAGCATCAGCATTAGCATTTCCATAGCTCAGTGTATATAGCTTTATTCAGTGCATTGTAACAGATCTTGTATTTATCTTGTTTCCATAGTTAGCATATATTAGTTTGCTTTATATCCCTGATTTGTAGGGATTGTCTAGAATAGTATTATACATTCTTTTGTATCGGTTTGTGTAGGTTTCACGCCCTTTACAAACCCTAATAGCCGCTTTGTGCAAACGATAATCTCTTTGTGAGATTATCATTCTTAGTGAAAGTTTTTCTTTGTGAAACCTTATTGTTCTTATTTACAGTCATTGTTTGACAAAAGAAAAAATGGTCTAGATGTTCGTGCTCGGGCTGCAATTAGTTACGCTTTGCCATACAATATCTTTGGACTGGTCCAGAATTGCATCTCAGCAAAGGAGATGATGGATACACTGACTGTATCTTTTGAAGGCACTGAAGAAGTCAAGGCCACTCAAATAAATGATCTAAACCGAAGGTATGAACATTTTTTTGCAAAGAAAGGTGAAACTCTGACTCAAACCTTTAATAGGTTTAATACTCTTGTTAATGATCTGCGGAGACTAGATCAGTTGAAGCATCAAACTGTTCTAGTGCAAAAGTTTTTGGACTCTCTGGGTGCAGGTTGGGAGAACCACGTTGATGTGCTGAAGAACAGTGAGAAGATCAACACTATGGACTTACAAAGTCTCTATGGAAACCTACGTTACTATGAGGAATCCAAGCTTCAAAGAAAGGAACTGATGAAGGATTCTCAGCGTGAATCATCTGCTGCTTTATTCTCAAACAAAAAGCAAATGTCAGAGTCAGACACCGAAAACCATTCAGACACCGATTCATCTAAAAGTGACACTGATGATCTCGAAAAGGTTGTGGCTAGTGCGGCCTTGATTGTAAAGACTTTTGAGAAATCAGGCCGAAACTTCTCAAAGTATCAGAAGAAGATGGGTGGAAAATTTTCAAAAAGATCAGACGCTGATAAAAAGCATGGTACTGATAAGAAAGGGAAAACTCAGTGCTTTAACTGTGGGAGAACTGATCATTTTGCAAAAGAATGCAAACAAAGAACCCAAAGCTCGGATGAATACTGGAAGCAGAAGTACAACAAGCTGGTTGAGAAACTGAAAGCAGAGAACTTGGATCATAAAGTTCTTGTTACTGAAGAAGAAAAATGGAAGACTGATGAGGAGTCATCAGATGATGAAGTTAAATGTCTGATGGTCAAGATAGAAGACACTAATAATTGTGAAAACAGCACAAGTACATTTGATGCTGATATGCCTGATGTAGTTGAAAATTCCAGGAAGCACAACACTGACTCTCCTTCAATGTATCAGGTTAAAAAATTTGTTTCCTACTCAATGAATGAAAAAATCAAAATGTTTGAGTATTTGGGTGTCCTTAATTCTAAGAAGAATCAAACAATAAGGGATTTGCAAAATCAACTTGATCTTCTTGAAACTGAAATATCCATGAAAAATAACATTATTGATTCCACTCAGGAAAATCTTAGAATCACTAGTTTGTCAAACTCATATTTGTCCGTTGAAATTGATAATGTTAAAGATCTGTTGATCAAAGAACAAACTGTGCTCCAAATTTGGGCAAAATCTCACAAAAATGCTAATTATATTATTTCTGCTCAAATTCCACATTCATGTAAAAAAATTCTTGGGGGTAATTTTGCAGAAGCTGAGAAAGTTTTTAAATCACAAGAAAAAGAATCTGAATTTTATTCCATGAATGAGGTGAAAAACAATTTCAAAAACAAGTTTGTCAGTAACTCTTTTATTAATCAGAGTCTAATTGATGAATATTGTGTTACTAACTCTAATGGTGTCACTGAGTGCGATGTTGAAATTACCGGAATTGATGCAACCTCTTACCCTGCACATCTTGTGAGACCAACTCCTCTCTCTGAGAATATTATTGCCTTCCCTATCTCAAATGGAGTGTTTCACGCTGTTCATGAACAACTTAAACATTTTCCTGATTGCAATGCCTCTGTGAACATGTCCAAATCAGATACTGATGTCAGCTCCGCATCTGTCATTGATCATATTTTATCTGCCACTGAATTCAGTTGTGATTAAATGATAAACAAAGGGACTCAAAGTTCACTTGGTGAATCTTACAAGTCTAAATATGTTAAGTCTAGAAATATGCTCACCAAGAAGAACTTTGGTACTAGAGTTTGTTACAGATGTGGTAATACCTCTCATAAGATCAGTGAATGCTCATTTGATGAAACATCTTTAAGAGCTGATAACATTAAAGTTAGAAATGAAAAATGGACTCTTAAGTCAAATTCTTTAAACTGTCTTCCTAAAGAGTGTTATAACTTATTTTCAAATAACTTTGTGAATGACCCATCTTCGAATGGGTCAGTGTGTTCTAACTAGTTTCTCAGCACTGCAGGGTCAGGAACATCTTTGGTACTTAGATAGTGGATGCTCAAGACATATGACAGGATCCAAGTCTCTCCTGGAAGATTATGTAAAGAAAACTGGTCCTGCAGTAACATACGGAGACAATGGAAAGGGATTCACTAAAGGATATGGAAATATCAAGTGCAATAACATGATTTTTCAAAACGTTTCATATGTAAAGGGTCTCAAACACAATCTTATCTCCATCAGCCAATGGTGTGATGCTGATTATGAAGTTCACTTTACAAAGAAGGAAGGAAGAGTTGTTAAAACTGACAAGAACATCGCACTTTCAGCAAGTAGAAAAGATGATATATATGTTCTTGACATGTTCTCAAGTGACAAGGCGCTGATGCAATGCTTCTTTACAAAGTCTCAAACTAATCTCAGCTGGATTTGGCACAAAAGGTTCTCTCATTTGAACTTGAAGAATCTATCCAAAATATCCAATCAAGATCTAGTTAGACGTCTTCCCAAATTCAGCGTTGTAAAAGACAAGATGTGCTCAGCATGTGAACAAGGAAAACAAACCAAGTCATCATTTAAACCCAAGTCATGTTCTAGCATATCTGTTCCTCTTCATTTACTACACATGGACTTGTTTGGACCCATTCCTGTTCGTTCTCAAGGAGGAAATAAGTATACTCTAGTGGTTGTGGATGAGTTCACTCGATTTACATGGGTGGTTTTCTTGAAGAAGAAGAGTCATGTTGCACAGGAAATGATCTCACTGATTCGTATAAATGAGACACTGACGGGTCTCAAAGTTAAGCAGCTAAGAAGTGATCATGGAACTGAGTTCCGGAATTCAACTCTTGAAGAATTTTGTGATCATAAAGGCATTGGGCAAAACTTCTCAGCTCCTCGTACTCCTCAACAAAATGGAGTTGCTGAACGAAGAAATAGAACACTGATTAAGGCAGGAAGAACCTTAATGATTCATGCTTGTCTTCCTATGTCGTTTTGGGCTGAAGCTGTTAATACAACATGCTATACTCAGAATCGATCTCTAATTCACAGGATTCACAAGAAGACACCATATGAAATGCTGAAAGGTCGAAAGCCAGACATATCCTTCTTTCACGTGTTTGGATGTATTTGTTATATTCTTAATCAGCGTGACCCAAGATCAAAATTTGAGCCTAAGGCTAACAAAGGTATTTTTGTTGGGTACTCATCTATTTCAAAGGCTTTTCGTGTCTTTCATGTGAACAGGCAGTGCATTGAAGAATCCATTCATGTGAAGTTTGATGAGGAATCATACACTGATGAAAAGGTCTCTCATTCTCCCTCTATTTTTGAAGAGCTTCTCTCTTGCCCATATGATGAAGTACCTCATGCTGAAGATGAAGCTACCATTTCTGACTCTATCATCCCAGTTCCAAGTTCCTTGAATCAAGATACTGCAGTTAGATCATCAACTAATTCGTCAGATGCTGATGAAACCCTTGAAGCTGAAGATTCTCCTACAACTGATGTTCCTCTCAATAATAACTCGTGAGCGTCAAATCCATTGGAATCAGTATCAGCTCCTGTACATTGAGATCACCCTATTGATCAAATTATTGGGAATCTTCATGATGGTGTCCGAACCAGATCTCGTGTATCTAATAATTTCTGTATGTATGTTAACTTTGTTTCAATGATGTTACCTGACAAGATACACTCAACTCTTCAAGACGCTGACTGGATTAAAGCCATGCAAGATGAGCTGAATGAGTTTGAACGGCACAAGGTTTGGACTCTTGTTCCCAGACCATCAGGAAAGACCATCACCGGAACACGTTGGGTCTATCGCAACAAGGTTGATAAAGATGGCATCATTATTCGCAACAAAGCAAGGCTTGTTGCTCAAGGGTTCACTCAAATCGAATCCATCGACTACGGGGAAACCTTTGCTCCAGTTGCTCGCATTGAAGCAATCACACTGTTTCTCGCATACGCATCCTATATGAATTTCATTGTTTATCAGATGGATGTGAAGACAACATTCCTTCATGGTGTGTTAGAAGAAGAAGTATTCCTTAGTCAGCCCCCAGGCTTTGTTGACAAAGAACACCCGGATTATGTATACCGACTAGACAAAGCTGTTTATGGACTGAAGCAAGCTCCTAGGGCTTGGTATGAGACGCTGGCATCGTATCTTCTTGAAAATGGATACAGACAAGGAGCAATTGACAACACTCTCTTCATCAAAAACAAAGGCTCAGACATGATTCTTGTTCAAATTTATGTCGATGACATCATATTTGGCTCTCCAAATGAGATGCTGAGCAAGGAATTTGCAGAGATCATGTCTCAAAGGTTCGAAATGAGCATGATGGGGAAGATGACCTTTTTCTTAGGTCTTGAAGTTCAGCAACAAAGATCAGGTATCTCTATTTGCCAAAGTAAATATATTTCTGACTTGCTTGTTAAGTATTCTCTCAGTGACTGCAAACCAGCCTCTACTCCTGTGTCCAAGACTGATAAAATGCACGCTGTTCCAACTGGCACTGATGTCAATCACTCTCTTTATCGAGGAATGATTGGATCTCTTCTGTATCTCACTGCAAGTCGTCCTGATATCATGTTTGGAACCATTCTCTATGCTCGATTCCAAGCTAATCCAAAGGAGTCTCATCTCATGGCCGTCAAACGTATTTTTCGATACTTGAAGGGGACTCAGAACTTAGCACTGTGGTATCCTCGTGACTCAGCATTTGAACTTTTTGGATACACTAATTCAGACTATGCAGGATGCCACTTAGACAAGAAGAGTACATCAGGTGGATGTCATTTCCTTGGAAATCGTCTCATCAGCTGGTCTAGCAAAAAGCAAACATCAGTAGCCATCTCGACTGCAGAAGCTGAGTATGTTGCAGCTGGAAGATGTTGTGCTCAGCTCCTATGGATTCAGAATCAGCTTCTAGACTATGGGATAAAGTTCTCTAAGACTCCCATATACTGTGATAACACCAGTGCCATTCAGATCACACAAAAACCTGTTCAGCACTCAAAGACAAAGCATATCAAAATCCGACATCACTTCATCAGAGATAATGTTGAGAAGGGCAAGTTTGTTCTTGAACATGTCAAGACTTTAGAACAACTAGCTGATATCTTCACCAAGGCACTGGATTCTCAATCAAATGCTTACATTATTGGAGAACTTGGAATGATCACTTTGTAATTAATTTTGCTAATGTTTGGTATTGTCTTATAAGCTGATGTACATTTTGCTGATGATGACATGCTGATGATATTTGCATACTAAGTACTTGGTTTGATCTCCTATCTCTATCTCTTCTTCAAATCTTCTAAACTAAAGTTGAATGATTCACTGTATTAAACCATACACTGATAACAACTTGACACTCTTTTCCGATGGTTAGATCAAAACACCAAGATCTATCACACGCAACTATCTCTTCTTACCAATCTTAAAACTGATTCCGTGATTCAGTATGACAAAACACACATTGATGAGAGTCTAACAATCTTTGCCGATGGTTAGATCAAAACACCAAGATCTATCACACGCAACTATCTCTTCTTACCAATCTTACACTGATTCCGTGATTCAGTGTGACAAAACACACGCTGATGAGAATCTAACAATCTTTGCCGATGGTTAGATCAAAACACCAAGGTCTATCACACGCAACAATCCTCTCTTTACCTTATTCTCACTCAGTGTCTAATGATTCAGTAAGATAAACCACTCACTGATAAACACACAACACTCTGTGCCGATGGTTAGATAATGTAACTAGTATCTATCACACGCACCAACCTCCTTGCTAGCCTAAATCAAGCAAGTT
The DNA here is from genome assembly GCF_051521515.1 of Lactuca serriola. NCBI lineage: Eukaryota > Viridiplantae > Streptophyta > Magnoliopsida > Asterales > Asteraceae > Lactuca > Lactuca serriola. The sequence goes on along the minus strand of NC_136409.1, from coordinate 111,401,285 downwards.
GTATCTTGAATTAACGGAGAACCATTCTCAGCATGTAACTCTTATGACACTGATTTCAGCGCTTCTGCAGACACTGATTGTCGTTTCATCTTCTGTCCAACGACTCTTTTTTTTACCCAACGGTTATTTTTCTGATTTGACAGGTTGTTACGATACGCAATTATTTTTGAAGATGATAATCATGCCTTTTAAAAGCCCGTTTTATTGCATATTTAAACCTCTTTCCAACCCTATTTCAAACCTTCCTTCCACAATTCAAATTTCCTCCGCTTATTTTCAAAACCCTAGATTCCTAACATTCTTTAATGGCGGCATCACTATTCACTTTCTCCTCTACTTCACGAAGGGTAATCCCTGCCCCAAACTCTCCTCCTCTTCCAATATACATCAAAGCCACCAACGTTGTCTTCAATCCTGACATTCCAGATGTTCATCGAGGTCTTGGACTTGATGACTTTGTTAACTTCTTAGCCTCATGCCGACTCTGATACGCAATCAACGACGTTCCATCAGAGTTCTTTCCTGAACAAGTCTGTGAGTTCTACTACACTGCAACAGTCAATGATGAAAACAATGTCATCACCGGGACTATTGGCCGTGGAAGACACTCAGTCTTTATTACCACTGACCTCCTCAGTGCTGCACTCAGGTTACCAATCTTTGAACCCTTCTCTGAACTTCCTCCTATTGAACGTTGTCGACGTCTATTCGATCAACTGGGATATGATCACTCAAAGGCTGGTGCTCGATCAGCTCTTATTCTGCGTCAATGTAAGACCCCAGGATGGAAATTCTTCACCGGTTCTCTGTGCAAATGTGTGGGTCATAAGTCTCGAAGTGGTGATCAACTGAGCACTTATGAGCAACAAGTCGTCTGCTCACTTCTTCTCAATAAAAGAATTGATTATGGAGCTTTCTTCTATGATCAACTTGTTCAACTTCTTCGTGCTAATGTACGCGCTGATCACGTCCCCTTTCCACGCTGGATTGCTCTTGTGCTCGATAAATTTTTTGCTGCAGATTACTTCTCACACCCCGGAAATCCCATCCAATGCCCTCGCATGTCAATTCGAATGTATCAAGATGATCCGTTGGCAACTGACATCGGTATCTCTGATAGGATGAGAGAATGGATTGCAAATCCATACACTGTTCCTTCACTCACCGCTGATACTGATGAAGGAGCTGATGGTAACCATGAAGATCATGCCGATCAAGAAGCTGAATCATAAGATGGTGGTCATTTCTCCCCTCAACTTTCTCATCATACTGTCTTTGTCACTGAGAAAGTTCACTCAGCTCAAGAGGAACCACTGATTCAGTGGGAGCAACCATTTCAGGGGGAGCAACCATCTCAGGGGGAGCATCCCTCCCAGGGGGAGAATCTACCCCAAGGGACCAACCTTCTTCGGGGACGCAACCACACTCACAAGGAGCTCCAGGTACTTCATTCCTTCATATTCCGGCCTCAGCATTTAATGAACTTCTGACACTGACTCGGGACATGAGTCAGTGTCTTCTACGCATTGAGGCTGATGTTCATCAGCTAAAGGGAGTTCTCTTGCATACTCCTTCCTCTAGCCCCCAAACTGATGATGCTCAAAAAGGGGGAGATACTGATACTGATGATAATACTGATGATGATCCAAAAGAGAGACACATTGAATATGTTGACAACACTTTAGTTCAGACTGAGTCACCAAATCCGATGCACGAGTCTGATTCTACGGAGCCTAATAGTCTAGCAGATACTGAAAAGCTTGTTGAAGATAGTGAGCATGATGATGAACAAGATGATGAATGTCAAATACTAGATATGAACTTCATTGATCCCTCTATTCCAGTCCAAGAAGAAGTTTCAGATGAACTTGATAATGAATGTCAAAGGCCAGACATGAAATTCATTGATCCCATTATTCCGGTCCGAGGAGAAGATTCAGACGTTGCTAGTGAAGATACACACCCTCTATCTCGCAAGCGCAAGGCAGCATATACTGACTTGGCTCCTTCACACACTGATACTTCTCTGTCCTGCAAGAAACCCAAGTCCATAGTCAGTATATCAAATTTGGCGGCTGAATGGAACATGTCTCCTGATCAAGTTAAGCAAATTCTTGATGAAGCCAATCAAGCTCAGCTTCTAAAGAATATTGCTCAAGCTGATGAATCTCTCATTCAGCATAAGCTTTAGGCAAAAGGATCTTTTGAAGCTCAGATGCATAAATTCTTAGAATTTCAGTCCAAATCTCAATCTTCTCAGCCTCCTCCTAGCAGCAGTAAGCCTAAGACTGATAGTGTTCTTGACAAAATTGATCGAAAGAGGTTTCAAGATGTTCTTAGACGACGAGTGTGTAGTGATAAAATCATCAAAGTTAAAGCTTCCAAACCATGCAATGAGAAAATTCTTACGTTGCTGATCACTCGTCAAGGTCCACAACATCCATACACTGAAGTTGTCAAGAGGGATGAGCTGATCAAATATGGATATTCTGAATGGATGGAATTACTCGAATTAGCATCCAAGCAAACTTCAGCTCTCTCCTCTGAACTGACATGTGATCTTCATCTGTCGATCAAGAAAGTTCAGCGTTTGGACCTTGTTCCTAAAGAACGACCACAACATCAAGGCCAAAGTTTATCTGTTCCTAGAATCCGAAGAACCAAATGTCAAGTTGATGGTGAAGATGTGTTTGTTCTGAACTTTGGTGCTGGTGGAATAAACAACTCTTTTCCTATCGGTGTTGACCCGGTTCAACATAAATTTATCTTAGTTCCTGAACACGGGATGTTCTATCTCGACAAAAACAGAAAAATGTGTTTTCAGCGAACTGCTGAGATTCCAAGGGCTCCAACCACTCATCTCGTTGGCTTAAGGCAAATGTGCATGAGTCAAAAAAATCTCTCCGGAGAGTTTCACATCCTTATTGCTATGGAGCTGCTGAATAGAAGACAAGAGTTGCTGGATAGTCCTTACTGGCCAGTAAAAATAGAAGTTGAATCTGAGTATGAGGAATTCTTGTCCAGAGGTGTTCTAATTTAGTTGGTTTTGAACATCAACATATTGGGGGAGATTGTAAGTTCAAACCTTGAAATATGATGATGTTTGAAATTAATTTTTCAGCATCAACGCATATCTCAGCATCAGCATCAGCATTTCAATAGCTCAGTGTATATAGCTTTATTCAGTGCATTGTAACAGATCTTGTATTTATCTTGTTTCCATAGTTAGCGTATATTAGTTTTCTTTATATCCCTGATTTGTAGGGATTGTCTAGAATAGTATTATATATTCTTTTGTATCGGTTTGTGTAGGTTTCACGCCCTTCACAAACCCTAATAGCCGCTTTGTGCAAACGATAATCTCTTTGTGAGATTACCATTCTTAGTGAAAGTTTTTCCTTGTGAAACCTTATTGTTCTTATTTACAGTCATTGTTTGATAAATAGATTGGTCTAAAGTCTTTTCACTAATGCTTGGATCTAGGTTTCTCTATTATACATGTTATTCATCCAAGACTTTAAACCCTAAATCTAGCATATGATAATCAATATTAAAATAATAATGGGTTTAAGATATTACCTTGATTGTTATGTAGCAATAACAATCTCAAATCCTCCTTGTAATGACTTTAGGAAGCTTAGATTCACAAATGTCACTCCTCTAATGGCTCACAAACACCAAGAGCAAGAGGATGAAGAATAAAGAGAGAGGAGACACCCAAAAACATGTAGAAACCTTAAGGATTTAGTTCCCCACGTTTTTGGTGCCCAAGGGGTCCTTAAATAGTGAGGCTATTAGGGTTATCTAACAAGGAAACCCTAATTTGGATGCTTAGGCCCTAAGCAACCCGTGGACTCCTTTCTTAAAGGCCTTGGACGATATCTAATGAGTTTCTCCAAAGAATTCGTCCACTCCTTAAATATGGAGTCCATTAGCTCAATATTCAACTATCATACAATTGACAATTTTAGTCCCTTAAGTTTAATTAATGTCTTTTAGCGACAAACTTATTTCTTATTAATTCTTGACTAATATTAATTAAACAATATGATTTATCCTTTAATATATTATTCTCATAATATATTAATAAATCATAATTAATCCTTTCTCTCCATAATTCATCCTATCAATTTGCTTTGGTGAAGGCAACCCAAAAGGACCATGCACCATCGGGTCAAGTACATACCAAAATAGTTATGGACTTAGACACTAATCCAACACTATCAACATATCTTCCAAGGTATGAATTGTTCTCTCACTCTGTCCATCAGTTTGCGGATGGTACGCCGTGCTCATATCCAATTTAGTTCCAAGTGCCTTTTGCAAGGACTGCCAGAACCTTGATGTAAACCTGCTGTCTCGATCGGAGATGATGGATGCAGGTATACCATGAAGGAGATCTATTTCTTGAAGGTAGATCCGTGTGAGTCTCTCCATCTTGAAGCTTTCTTTGATTGGTAGGAAGTGGGCGGACTTCGTTAACCGATCAACAATTACCCAGATGGCATCGTGCCCACTCAGAGATATGGGTAACTTGGTGATAAAATCCATGATTATCCTTTCCCACTTCCACTTAGGTATTTCCGGCTGCTGAAGTAGACCTGAGGGCTATCTCTGCTTTCATGTTTGGCCACCAATAGAGTTGTTTGAGATCCAGATACATCCTATCCGAACCTGGGTGAACGGAGTATTTAGTCTTGTGTAGGGGTGTTCGTTTGGATGGATCGATTTGATCCGATCCAATCAAGTAAATTGAAATTGATTTCGGTTTTCAAAACATGGATCCGAATTGTCCAAACTAAATTCAAGTCCGATCCGATCTGATCCAATCCAATTACAATTTGGTTGGATCAGTTTTTATAATTCGGTTTTCAAAACCGAAACATTTTAAAACGACATATAATTATAATATTATCCAACTCTACAGAATAAGCAAAAACAAATAATTTTGTTGCGATTTGAAATTTATAAACAACTAATAAAAAGATATATTTTAGTTAAATATTTTATAGATACAAAACTTTTGAGAGAAAATGTATATTAATGTTTTTTTTAATTGGGTGAAACGTTTTGGACTTATTTGAAAAAATAAATTATAAAATTAATGAATAACTACAGATATATATTATAAATAGATAAATAATAAATGGTTATTTGGTTTTTTTGGACTATTCGGTTCTTATTTAAAAACCAAAACCAATCCGAAATCCAAAATAATAATTCGGTTTTGTTGAAAACCAATACAAAAATCCGAATATCCAAACCAAATTGTCCAATTGGATAATTCAGTTTTATCCGAATAGTGAACAGCCCTAGTGTTGTGAGCCTCATTCATGATAACCTCTCTGTAACCACCGAACTTTGGGGTCCAGATTCGGTTCATGAAATAGTAGACTCCGTCTCCCATGATCTCTAGATTCTTTTCCATTCCGCTCAAGGCTTCACTTGGCATGCTCTCTGGTTTTAAGGCTTCCAGCTGATCTTCTCTGATATGCGCGGACAGGTGGGAATGGATGGTCATTGTTAGTGCCTTCACCTTACGCCCTCATTACTCCTTTCGACTGAGAGCGTCTGCCACCACATTGGCCTTGTCGGGATGGTAGCGAATTTTGCACTCGTAGTCACTGAGTAGCTTGACCCATTGTCGATGTCTCATGTTTAACTCCTTCTGATTAAAGATGTGCTGTAAGCTCTTATGGTCGGTGAAGATAGTGCACTTGGTTCCATAGAGTTAGTGTCTCCAGATCTTTAACGCAAAGACCACTACTCCCAACTCCAAATCATGAGTTGTGTAATTGGCCTCATGTGTTTTCAACTGTCTCGAGGTATAGGTGATAACCTTTCCTCGTTGCATGAGCACACAGCGTAGGCCCTGATTGGATGCGTCACAATAGACCACAAAATCTTCCGTCCCTTCGGGCAGAGACAGGATAGGTGCATTGCACAAGGCTCGCTTCATTGTTTGGAATGCAGTGTCTTGCTTTTCACTCCAACAAAAGGATATGCCTTTCTGAGTTAGAGTGGTTAGGGGTTTGGCAATTCTGGAGAAATTTTCGATGAATCTAAGATAATAGCCAACAAGACCCAAGAATTTACGAATTTCTGTGGGTGTCTTCGGTGCTGACCAATTCTCTATCACTTTGACTTTGGATGGATCCATGTGTATGCCTTCCTCGCTCACCACTTGACCCAAGAAAGTTACCTTCCGAATCCAGAATTCACACTTGCAGAATTTCGCGTATAGCTTTTCTGTTCTTAGAGTTTCCAACACTAATCTCAAGTGTTATTTGTGTTCTTCCTCGCTTCTTGAATAGACAGGTATATCGTCTATGAACACGATAACAAACTTGTCTAGGAAAGGACGACACACCCAGTTCATCAGGTCCATGAACACTGCCGGTGCGTTGGTTAGACCGAAAGGAATTACCACGAATTCGTAGTGGCCATATCGAGTCAGGAATGCTGTTTTAGGAACATCACCTTCATGGAATCGTAGTTGATGGTACCCTGATCTTAAATCAATTTTTGAGAAGTAGCTGCCTCCCTAAAGTTGATCGAAGAGGTCATCGATTCGAGGAAGAGGGTAACGGTTTTTTATTGTGAGCTTATTTAGCTCTCGATAATCGATTCACATCTAAAAGGATCCACCTTTCTTTTTCACAAATAAAACTGGGGCTCCCCAGGGTGAGGAACTTGGTCTGATGAATCCTTTGCTGAGCAGCTTATTGAGCTGGCTGGAAAAGTCTTGCATTTTTGTTGGCGTTAGGCGATATAGGGACTTAGCTATGGGGGTAGCTCCGGGGATTAAGTCGACGCGAAACTCGAATTGACGCTCAGGAGGAATTCCCGGAAGCACTTCTGGAAAGGCATCAGGAAAATTGCAGACTTCGAGGATGCTCCCGAGGTCTTTAACTTCTTGTTTCTCATTTACAACATGAGCTAGGAATGCACTGCACTCCTTTCGTAGAAGTTTTTGGGCTTTAATACACGAAATGATACAAAGGCTGGAGTTAAGCTTATCACCTTAAATCATGAGGGTTTCGCCAGAGAGGAGATTGAGTCAGATAGCTTTTTCGAAACACAGGATATCAGCATAATTGGGGCTCAACCAATCCATGCCAATGGTGACATCGAAGATCTTTATGGAAACTGGCATAAGATGTGGATGGGAAAGGAATGATCATTAAGGGTAAGAGTGCAACCTACGTATATATCGTTAATGCTCTCTTTCTCACCGTTAGCCATCTCGACGGTAAACATTTTGGTTAATTGTTGGGATTTATGTTTAAGAAGGTGCTTGAATACATGGCTAACAAAACTTCTTTCAGCACCCGAAGCGAAAACAATGCATGCATAAGAATTGTCCAGGAGGAACGTACCCGAAACAACTGTGGGATCAGCGACTGCTTCCCATCGTCAGTATTCTCCGTGTGCCACCAACTGTTATTGTCTTGGGGCAGTTTCTCTTGTAGTGCCTGACTTCTCCACAATTATAACAGGCTTGACTGACGCCTGTTCCAGATGTTTGATTGGTTGGTTGAGTTGGTGCCTTGCAAAATTGAATCGTATGCCCCTTTTTGCCACAGTTAGAGCACGAAATTTCATGACATGGGCCGGAATTATGGTGGTAGTTACACTTGTCGCAACGAGGAAGGGTACCAGAATATTTACTGGTAGGTGCTTGAGTGCCAGGAGTAGCGACAGGAGTGGTAGCAGTGTGGACTGCCACCGTTTACTGTTTCTTTGAGGGCTCATGCGAAGACTGACTCTTCTTCTGTTTCCAGAATTTTCTTTTCTCACCACTCCATTTATCCGGTTCAGGAGCCCTGGTCAGTTCATCGAGATCGACTCCATGATCGATCAGAGTCTGCATCAGGCACTTAGCATTGTCGAAGGTGTTTGGCCTAGCAGCCAAGACATTTCCTTTGGTTGCCTGGGTCAGCCCCCAAATGTATCTTTCAATCCTTTTGCTTTCATGGGTGACCATCCCCGGGCAGAGGAGCACTAGGTATTCAAACCTAGATGTATAGGTGGCGACGTCAGAACCCTTCATTTTTAGGTTCCAGAGTTCGTGCTCTAGTTTCTGCATTTCGCCCCGAGGGCAGTACTCAGCAAGCATGAGCTCTTTCAAGCTATCCCAACCCATAGCATTTGCCACTGGTAGGGTTAGGGATTTGACCCGACCATTCCACCAGGTCAGTGCCCTATTGGCGAGGGTGCAAGCGGCGAATTTTAATTTGTTGACCTTAGAACAGGAACGAATTTCGAAAATGGACTCAATCTTTTCGAACCATCGTGTCAGGGCAATAACACCTCTAGTTCCATCGAAGGATGTGGGTTTTGCGTTCATGAAGTCCTTATAGGAGCACTCCTTTTGGTGTCCCTGACCACCTTCATGATTTTGGGGATGCATACCACCTCCCTATCCACCAGATCCGCCAGGATTCATCTGTGACATCGCGACAGCCATAGCAACAGTAACAGCTGCTTGAAACATAGTCGGATCAAACTGAGGGGGCGGTGGTGGTGGTAGAGCATCGTCGTTTCTTCTGATAGGTCTCTTTCGGGGAGGCATCTTGTTCTTAAAAAGAATTAGGATAAAGAGGGTGATAAATCCTCTGCAATCGAATCAAGTGGTATGAAGCAATAGATATATCTCACTATGTTAGTTAGAGTGTTCTACTAAGTGATAGACAAAGAGGAGCTATTAATGCAGTTAAGTTATTGATAAAAGGAATAAGTAGCAACACTAGGAATGAATTCCTACAGTGTATTCGGCTCTGACTAAAATACTCCTATAGTATTTTGAGTTTGATGATTACTGGGTAAGTTTTAGGCCTGTTGCAACACTGAAGTCACTCCCAAACACATGTTGGTCATGTCTCAAATGAATATAGTTGATCAGGCTATATTGAACCTAGACATGATTACATAACTGTCCAGGTTTAACCGCAATGTTTAACATCGAAATATACTTTTGTTTTGTTCTTCTCATGATATTGTCACTGGTACGGAGGTATACTTGTATACTTTTGTAAAAATACTTATATTTTGAAAGTATACTTTTAGTTCAGAGCATTTTAGCCCCTTAGTGTTTATAGTTGTATACCATGTAAGGTTCGGTATACTTAGTTCACTCTAAAAAATATCTTTGATACCAATCTGCCACACCCCGAAACCGGTGGCGGAAACGTTCCGGGCCGGAGGACGTCATGCGTAGTATCACAACAGTTGTATAGCAAGCATAGTAAACACAACCATTACATTAATATGAATATTTACATTGTTCAAAACTCGGTTTATACATATCAGTATATAATAAAAGTAAAAGACGTGACTTCCAAAAATGCTCCGTCTTCTCCAAAAGTTGGTAGAAATACTTGTCTATGGTTGCCCTGAGAATACAAGCAGTTTTAGAAATATCAGCATAAAGCTAGTGAGTTCATAAGCGGTTGATTCTGGTGAAAGAAATGTTCCTTTGATTTTATGAAAAGTTGTTTCCCAAGAAAATCCCATATTTTCTTATGAAAGAAGTTTGATTATCCATTTGTTAAATAGCCTGTTATGAAAAGTTAAGTTATCCCAGGAAAAACCTATATTTTCCTTAAAAGTTAATAGTTGGTTATCGATCCTGAAATGAATTGTACAAGTATCTACCATACTTGTATCATTAGGTGTAGTTTCCTTGAAAAACTTTGTTACTCTCAATGAGATGCATTAGCTTTAATACACACATAGAAATAATAAGTAAGTAGTGAACTAATTCCTAAGGGTACTGCTGATACCCTCTAGTAATCAAATCGGTTATTACTTTGAGGTTAGTTCACTAGGTTCATTATTACCAAAAGTAAATCTCCATTATCTAAGTTGTGAGTTATATAAGCATACATTAAACTGGATATGGCACATAACGGGGGCAATATCTTTTATGACTTTGTCACCCGTAGACCTGTCGGTCCCACTGTAGTTAGCAGCGAGGTGCGGGGTAGTCGGTCTCGTCTAGATCTATACATAATAGTCACGATCTCCTTACAAGAGATTCTGGTTACAGGGGTTAGTCCTACACTCGTGTATTCTGGTGGAGTGTTACCAAGGACGTGTCTCCAATCTTAAGATAACGAATTTACAAGTAATAATATAGAAAATCCTATTTATGGTTGGTATGAATCCTTTGTAAAATATAAAATATAACATTTTATGATAAGATTCACGAGTTTCCTTGCTTTAGTTTTGAAAACTATCTCTACAAGTTGATTTCATAATCGGTTGGTAAAACGGTTTTCTGTGTTAAAAGCATACTGAACATGTAAGTATTTCATACGAAATAATAGGTTTTGAGTACAAGTTACCTTGTCCCTTTTCTTGTATTCCCCATGATATCGTGAAAAACTCGGTAAAAGGTATAGGGGTATGAACTCACCTGTAGTGAGCGGATTTGGGGGAAGCATCAAGTAGGAATCTAGGTGTCAAGTGAGGAGTTGAACACACACCCGGATCCTATGTAACATGTAGTGATACATAATTGTATCCAATCAGTTATTTAATCACTTAATTTAGTAAGTAAAGACACTCTAATGCATGAAAACACTTTGTTTCAAGTGTTAGGAGTGCTAAGGATTGTATCTATGGAGAGTATGGCTTCACATTGGAGTTTACTCTTCAAATGGTCGTCTTAAGTGTTGTTTATGGTTGAGAGACCATTTCCCCCATGATTTTATGGCTGTAAAATCATGGGAATGGTGGTTTAGATGTTTCAAGGCTTCATGCTTCACAAGGAAGTGCTTCTAGAGTTGAATCAAAGGCTTAGGGAGTGGTTAGACTCAAAAATGACACCCTTATGGAGTTTACGGTCTTTAGACCACTCCATGGGAGTTTACGGTCGTAAACCTTTGGGTTCACAGCCATAAACTCTTGGCCACATCATTCTTTTCGTGTTTTGTGGTTCTTAGATCATGCATGTGAGTTTCTAGCCTCTTGACTAATTATTTGGGGGTGTTAGGGGCATTAAAAACACCCTTTGGGGGTGTTTACGGTTTTGGGAGATTCCCAAACCATAAACTCATGGTCATGGGGTATTTTTGGTGTTTTTCAAGTGCTAAACTCATGAAGGAAAAGATCTATGCTAGTTGTTAAGGCTTAGAAAGAACTAGGGCACACTTTGGCACCCATTTTAGGGTTTACGGCCCAAGAACACCTTGGACCGTAAACACCTTGTTCTTGGTGTTTCTTGGGTGATTTCTTGATATATGGAAGTATAACAAGCCTTAATAAACTCTAGGATAGAAGTACATACATTTGGGACGAAATCTTGAAGATCATTGGGAGAGAAATCGGGTTTTCTTTAGCTTGAAATGGAAGAAATAAAGGAAAAATGGCTAAGTGCTATGTATATAGTCCATGGAGTTTACTGCCCTAGAGAGTTTATGTCCGTTAACTCCATGTTTACAGCCATAGACTCCATCTTATGGAGTTTATGTCATGATTTTGGTGTTACGACTTTAGTGGTTGCTTTCTAACACTTGTTCCTTAACTGTACTGACATCAGAATACTCAAACAGGCCTTAAATTGAGCTACATGGTAACAGAAATGAATTTGACTTTCAATGAAGTGTTAGACTATAGAAATTATACATACGAAAAAAAAATTCAGGTTGTCACAGTACAAGTCTGTACACACGGCATACAAGCCTTTTAGCGTGTACGCTTAGCGTACATCTGAGTATGCCCCACGTAATCAATCATATGGGTTTTTACATTTTAGGCTTCAAGATTGGGCTTTCTTTGGGCTTGGGTGTTTGAGTCCTTATTGGCCCATTTGAGTACAAGTGTATTGGACTAGGAAAAATTATTGGGCTTTAGGTTAAGGCCCATGAAAGGGTTTGGGCCCAATTTGGAATATTAGACCAAGTATGGGCCTTAAATGGTTAGTTGGATTTTGGGCCTTTTAGGTTATTGGTTTGGGCTTTAGTTTTTTTCCAAACTAGGTTAGGGGTAAAATTGTATTTTTACCCTAATTATGTACTTATAGCTAGCGATTTGGAATCCAATTGTTAATTGGATGTCGCTTGGTATTGATAACTCGGGGATTTGTAGGTTCGCAACAATACCGAGTGTAGGATCTTTTATTTGACGATTGAGGTGAGTTTCCTCACTGGGTTTAGTGGGTCTAAGGCACCAATGTCGGCCCTTATTATTTATGTTAGGATTATAGGAGTCTGCATGAACCTTGCATGTGTTATTGTGCTATTATGTATACCGGGCGGGACTCGATGCTGTGTGAGGCCCGATGACTGAATCATATGATATTGTTTTATGATCATTATATTTGTTAGCATGATTATGTAATATATATTGTATATGTATTATGGGCAGGTCCCGATGTTAGATGGGCCCTTAGAATAACAGATACGAACATCGAGCAGGGCTCGATGCCTGGCGGGGCCTGTAGGAGGGCAGGGCTTGTTGGAGGACGAGGGCCCAGTATCTGGTTATTTATGTATGGTATGGGGTAGGTTGGGGAATTCACTTATATTTGTGTTTACGGTTTTCATTTTATGTTTCAGATACTTCCAGTTCCAAGGGGAAGAGCTCGGGATGACTGCATTACACACGTCATAGTTCCGTTTTTAAGATTTACTCTGATTGAGATGATATTGATACATTGATTTTATTTGGATTGTATTGATAATATCTTTTATTTTGGAATACTGCTCTTATCAAATTAAAAATGAAATTTTTGGGCCATATTTGGGGATGTTACTAGTTGGTATCAAAGCCTTAGTTTGATGGATTTGGACACACTATCAGGTGTTTCTAAACTCAAACTGAGTGTTTGGTAGAATTTTTTAAAAGAAAATGGTTTATAAAAAGAGTTTTAATAAAAAAATCGTATGGTCCATGCAATCGACCGAGGTTAAGTAAGTTTTCCTAAATAATCCATACATGTTATCTGATATGATTTGATATGTGAATCTGTGAATCATATGCTAATTAAGGCTAAGGATCTACTTAATTCTGCATGATAGAATGCTAGGAGATATTCCTTTGTATTCTTGTTATACGACCTTATAGAATTGCAGTCTAGTACTGATTAGTCAGTGATAGGATGGCTTGATTAGGTTATGCTTGGTTCTGGTTACTTGATGCCCGAATGCTCCTTGCTTTTTTCTTTATAGGGGTTCTAACTAACTTCAGCTAACAAGTAAGAGAATATGCTAAGTTACATAATGTGGGAACTAAATAATTTTAAAATGTTAGGTTTTAACTCTATTGTGCAGCTCTTGTTTGCGTCCAACCATTATAATGTGAGACCTCTCATTCGAAGAATTATTTGACTTTTTTTGGTATGTAATTATATTTGTGAGCTAGTTAGAGGGAGTTCCTTATGCAGCTGATGGTGGAGAGTGGTATGGAGTTTATCCTAGGAAAACCTAGGATGAGATACAGTGCTGAGAGCCTTATCGCTAAGGGAAAGTTTTATGGATATAAAGTGACTTGGTTGAGTCAAGGAAATTCTTGAGCAAAGTACGAATAGACGTGGAAGGTAGTAACGGCCTGTACCTTAAGGTGCACATACAACCCTATATGCTTTGGATCTAAGTTTTCTCTAGTTATACTTGCAATTTGTTTTCCAATGCATTCATCCTAACTAGCATACAAAGGATAGGTATTTGAACAACAAAAACTAGTTAGATAACTTACCTCTTGTTGTAGCTTGTTAACTTGGACCTTTAAGATCCTAGCACCCTAAATGCGATGAATCAATTGCTTCACAAAACACCATAAAAAATGGAGGACTTAAGAGAGAGAGAGAGAGAGAGAGAGAGAGAGAAAGAGAGAGTGACTAGCACAAAATCGGCTCTTATGATCTCCTAGAACAACTAGTCCCGATTTTAGGAGCTATGGGGCTTCTTTTATAGTGTGGCAAAACCGTAATGCACCATGACCTTTCATAATACTTAGGATCCATGCATTAAACCTCCATGGACTATCCACGAACCACCATATTGGTTTAGCCCATCCTAAATAACCATAGGGCCACACTATAAGAATCATTAATTTACCAAATAAATCCGCATACATTTAATTAGTCTCTTTTGGTCACTAAATTAGTTCCAATTAAATCTTGATCAATACTAATTAAATAATATGATTTCATATTAATATATTAGAACTTATATTATATTAATTAACGATAAATAACCTCTTCTCAAAAGTCCATCCTTTCAAATTGTTTCGGTGAAATGCAACCTAAATGGACCATGCTACTTTCGGGTCAAGTACATACCATATATAGTTATGGACTTAGACACCTTATCCAACAGTCTCCCAATTGGATAAGTCTAATAACTATAGCTCCAACTACGACTTTAGGAACCGACTAGCAATCGTAGCTCTTAAAAGACTTTGTCGAAGTGTGACACACCATTTAGATAAGGGATCATATAATCCTCTATTCTAAAGATATCAACCATACAAATACATGGAACATATTCATTCTTATTTTCAAGCATTGTTTCCCGATTTCCGATTTGTTTGACATCGAACTTAATGGAACACATCAATTGAGTTCTGACCAGGCCCGACACATAAGTCAAATAAAAATCATTGAGGGGCCCAAGATATCGCTTTTAATCCTCCAAGGAATTAAAGGAGCATATATACGTTGACTCATATGCTTGTACTAACTACTCGTTAAATTATACACAATAGGACGTTTTATAGCATTAAGTTACTTATGCGGTTACGCACTATCAATGTACAACTAACTCATAGTCAACAACTAATATCTCTTGGTTTGAAGACTATATGATATTATTGTCTCACAATCACTCGTGTTAAATTCCATGAAGTGATTCATGTGAGCGTGGGTTTAATCCAATACTCAGACCTTACGAGCACTCATGAATGTTCTAGCAATCCTTTGCTATGTCTAAACAATTCAAACATCTACAAGCCAGATTCATGATTGTCTTGCCTCAATACCTACTTCCAAAGTATGATTGACTATGGATAGTTTGAATAATATAATTATTATGGAGGTCAAAACATGCAAAATGAAACAACATTAAATGATTGACACAAGATAGTAACATTACTTATAAATAAATAATACCTTTTATTTAATCATCAAATGTCAATTACATTTCAGCTATTACAAGTTTCTAAACAAATATCTAATCATTAAAACTAATATCGTCCTTCAGCCCGACGCGCCTCGCATGCTGTAAGTGCTTAACCCTACTCAGTCCCTTCATGAGGAGATCTTTTGGGTTCTCCTCTGAGGATACCCTGTTTGCTACGAGGAGCCCTTCTTCTTTCCAGTGTTTTATGAACTGATATTTTCTGTCGATGTGCATGGATCTGCCTTGATCCATTGGTGCGTTGGCTAAGGCAACCTCACTTTCGCTATCATAGAACATCTCCATAGGCTCCTTTATAGCTGGTAAAACTCCAAGGTCCCGATGAAGTTCTTCATCCATATCGTCTCCTTCGTCGCTTCTTGCTGCTATGTAGTATGATTCGCACGTTGAATCAGCTACAGTCTCCTGCTTGGAACCTTTCGATGTTATTTCTCCTCCATTTAGGGTAAATACCCAGCCTGACTGAGAGCGGAAATTATCTGTGTCAGTTTGATAGCTGGTGTCACTATACCCGACCACTTTCAAGTCATCACTTCCACTGAGGGTAAGGACCCAATCATTAGTCCTCCGCAGGTACTTGAGAATATTTTACCGCAGTCCAGTAAGCCTTACTAGGATTCCCTTGATATCTGCTGACCATGCTCAAAGAAAAGGCCACATCAGGGAGAGTACAATTCATAACATACATGATCTAGCCAACAATGGAAGCATATGGTATTCGACGCATCTCAGCTATCTCGGCCTCTGTACTCAGGCTCTGAGTCTTACTCACTTTGACATTGCTTTGGATCGGTAAGTCACCTTTCTTGGAATCCATCATGTTGAACCTTTTCAACACCTTTTCAAAGTATGTACTTTGACTAATTCCAATTAGTCTCTTAATCATGTCTCTCAATATCCTTATCCCAAGAATATAGGCAGCTTCTCCGAGGTCCTTCATAGCGAAACACTTCCCAAGCTAGGACTTAACCTCCTGCAATGTTGGGATGTCATTTCCTATGAGAAGTATTTCATCCACATGCAACACCAGAAAGCTAACTGTACTCCCACTAGCCTTGACATACACAAGACTCATCCTCTCTTCTCGAATATCCAAACTCTTTGACTTTCTCATCGAAACAAAGATTCCATCTGCGAGATGCTTGTTTCAATCCATAAATGGATTTCTCAAGCTTACACACTCTATTAGGGTACTTTTCATTGGCAAAACCCTATGGCTGACTCATGTAAATATCCTAAGCCAACTTTCCATTAAGAAAGTGGTTTTGATATCTATTTGCCATATTTCATAGTCATGAAATGCAGCTATGGCTAGCATAACCCTAATAGACTTAATCTTCGCTACTGGCAAGAAGGTCTCATCAAAGTCAACTCTTGAAGTTTGACTAAAGCCCTTCGCAACCAGTCGCGCCTTATATGTGTGTACCTTCCCATCCATGTCGATCTTTTTTTTTGAAGATCGATTTGCACCCGACTGTCTTACGACCCGGTACATTGTCAACCAATGTCCAAACTTGATTGTCATACATGGAGTGAATGTCTTTGTCCATCGCCTATTTCCATTTAGCAGACTCAGGGCTGCCATGGATTCCTTGTAGTTGTTAGGTTCATCCAAATTTACCAGTGTGCTATCACTGATAAATGTATCAACTTCTGCAATAATATGGAAACCATAAAACTCAGGTAGAACTCTAACTCTACTAGAACACCTCAGAGTACAGAATCGTCAATTGGCTCAACATGATTTTCCTCCTCAGGTTGATCGCTAGTGTTTGAGGTTCCTTCACCACTTGACTCTTGAAGCTCTTCAAGGTCAACGCCTCCCACTGTCTCCATGGTATATCAGCTCTCTCTCACGAAAGACTTCTCTCCTCGCAATGAAGACAACATTGTCACTTGGTTTGTAGAAGAGATATCCAAAGGACTTATGCGGGTAGCCGATAAAAATACAACACTCACTGTGATGTTCGAGCTTGTCGTGAGTCGCACGTCTCACAAAAGCCTCGCAACCCCAAATATTGATATGTGCTAATGAGAGAACTTTCCCTGTCCACATCTCATGAGGTGTTTTGGCAACCTTCTTAATTGGGACTAGATTAAGGATATAGGTGGCAGTCTCTAAGGCATACCGCCAGAATGAGATACGTAACGATGCTCGACTCATCATGGAAAGAACCATGTCCAACAAGGTTCGATTGTGCCTCTTAGCCACACCATTAAGCTATGGTGTCCTAGGTGGCATCAATTGTGAAACAATTCAACATTCCTTAAGATAGTCAAGGAAATCGATACTAAGAGAATCACCACCTCGATCGAATCAGAGCATCTTTATCTTCCTGTCTAGCCGATTCTCCACTTCTTGTTTAAACTCTTTAAACTTTTTAAAGGTTTCTGACTTATGCTTAATTAAGTACACATAGCCATATCTAATGTAATCATTAGTAAAAGTCACATAGAAGCGGTTAACATACCTTATGCTAGTTTTGAAGGGCCCACACACATTGGTGTGTATGAGATCCAACAAACCTTTACCCCTTTCACAAGTACCAGTGAAGGGTGACTTAGCCATTTTTCCAAGCAAACAAGATTTGCAAGTGTCATCCGACTTTAAATCCAATGACTCCAAAACTCCATCCTTTTCGAGTTGGCGTATACACTTCTTGTTGACATGTCTAAGACGAGAATGCAACAAGGATGGCTTATCCAAACTATTGGAAAAATCAATATGCAACGCATTATTTCCTAAGTTGTCTACAACCATCACAATTTCATATACACCATTACAAGGCAATGCTTTAAAATAAAATACACCATTATGAAAAGCATTAATATCACCAATTTCAGTATCAAATGAAAAATAAAACCTTGTTTGTAAAATCCATGAAAGGAAATAATATTTTTCACCATATTAGACGAGTAACAACAATTATTCAAATCTATTTCTAACCTAATACTAAGCAGTAAAGAGTAAACTCTAATCTAGGTGACAGGTGAAACTTTCCTATTCCCCATGATCAAGTTTATCTTCCCGTGCTCCACATCCTTACTTCTTTTTAGGCCCTACATATCAGAACAAATGTGAAATTACAAACCTGTATCAAGGACCCAAGAGTTAGCATGCGATGAGTTTTTAGATAGAATACTGTAAATACATGCATGGGTGGGTTTAACCTTACCATCCTTAACATCCAACAAGTACTTGGGGCAGCTTCGCTTCCAGTGCCCCTTTTCATGACAATAGAAGCACTTTGCTTCTTTTGGGTTGGTTGATTCAGTAGCAGAACCACCTTTTGTTCCACTTGAAGAGGATCCGTCAAGAGACTTTCCCTTGTGACCCTTGGAAGGGGTCTTCGTCTTCTTCCCTTTGTCATGCCTAATTGCCAGAAAAAGGGCAGTAGCATGAGTATTAACAACTGATTTACCTTTGAGACTACTTTCGGCAGTCCTCAAAAGTCCTTGAAGTTTGCTAAGAGTGACCTCCTCCTTGTTCATATAATAGGTCATGCGGAATTGATCATAACAGGGAGGCAACGAGTGTAGAATAATATCTATGACCAACTCTTCATCAAATTTGACATTCAACTTTAGCAAATGGTCCACAAACCATTGTATTTTCTGCAAGTGGGACGTGATGGACTCTCCATCTTTCATCTTAGTTGTTATCATGGAAGAGATGATTTCATACCTCTCTTGACGAGCACTCTCATGGTATCTTTCCACCAGGTCTTGGTGCATCTCAAAAGGGTAGAAGTCCTCATAGGAATTTTGGAGTTCAGCTGTCATAGTAGCTAATATGGTACAAGACACCTTGGTGGCATCCTTCTCATGAGTCCTAAACTCAACGATCTCCTCAGGAGTAGCAGAAGACTCATCGATTTCCTTAAGCTCCTTTTCTAGGATATATTCGTTGTTCTCATATTGAGTGACCATCCTGATGTTCCTAATCCATTCGTTGAATTTAGTGCCATCAAAGATGACTCTCCCACATAAGGTCATGAGAGAGAAGGAGCTAGTAGGGTTTGAGCCAGAAGCAGTGTTGGAAGACATCTGAAAATGAAAGATAAAGTTTAGATTAGATAAGAATTTGTAATATAACACCCAAATGAAATATTAAGGCTAAGACCCAACACAATATTTAACAAATTGGAAGAGGGACACCGTAATCCAACTTGCAAAACATTTGAAGTTAGGTAAATGACAATTTACCAATTTCCAGCATGAAAAGCGAAATTGATTATTAAGTTTTAATTGAACTGAAATTCCTAGATTCTTTTGAGATTCATTAAACTTCTCAATGGCATGTTTAAATCTCGATTATGCCCTTCAAGTTTGTCACTAGGATACCGAGAATCACAAATAATGTGTGAATAACCATCCAAATTTACTTGGTACAACTGATGTCATTTATCACGTAATCGATGTGCTGGTTAACCACACACGCTCCATCGATCTATGACAAACATTACACTATCGTTTGCCATCCTTACTAGTCAAAGTTAATGTGTCGGTTTAACCGCACACGCTCCATTAACGACTTGGCAAGGTGCAAAGTGCAATTTCATGGATTAGCATCAAATTCACATTTTTCTAAAGTAACTAAGATTGAGAATTTAATAAAACATTTAGCTACTTTATAATTATTATTATACATTTAATGAGAATTAATGTCCTATCCTACCCATTCTGCTAATTACCTTCCACCAGTCAAGGAAGTGGTGGGTGATAGTGGACACCCATTAAACCACCATTTTATACACAGTAACCTTATACCATCCTTATAGACCGGCTTCGTGAATGAGTCCTACTAACGGAAAGAGTGACATGTCTTATATATATATATATATATATATATATATATATAATCATTAAACTTTTAATATTATAATAGTATAAGGGTTGAATTTTAAACTTTTAAAATTCTAGGGTTTGAATTAAAGTATTCATAAGTGTGACTTTACAATTTCCAAAACTTGAGGGCAAGTTTTGAAACTCTTTAAAACTTTTCATTTCCATAACTTATGAGTTTAATGATTTTTTCAAAGAAAAAACTTTTCATTTTTCATAACTTGAGGACAAGTTATGGAGTCGATTAAAGACATTTAGATCATTATTTTAATTAACACAATAATCAAATAATTCATCCATGATCTACTTAAACTCATAAGAACAAGATAATTCATATCAACAATCTTCAATAAATTAGCCTAATCATATAAACTAGTACAAATCTTGAAATTATGACAATTATCTTTTAATTGGACAAGCATGATCATTACCTTATCAAAAACAGTTTAGGGTAATGATCATAATCTAATTCTGACCAAAAACTCGAAATTATGCACACAGGAGCACCAACTCGGCGAGTACATGAACTGACTCATCGAGTTGGTTTCTTTCTGAGTGGACTCATCAAGTCAGCCAGTCGACTCGAGAGTTCACCAGTTAGAAGGTAGAAAATCGATTTTTCCTGCTTTGAAACAAGTGAGCATCAAATATAATAGAAAACAATCCTAGGCTCCGATACCACTGAAGGGTTTTGAGCACTCTAACAACATTAAGGTGCACATACAACCCTAGATGCTTTACATCTAAGTTTTCTCTAGTTATACATGCAATTTGTTTTCCAAATCATTCATCCTAACTTGCATACAAAGGATAAGTAATTAAACAACAAAAACTAGTTAGATTACTTACCTCTTGTTGTAGTTTTGTTAATTTGGACCTTTAAGAACCTAGCACCCCAAATGTGATGCCTGAAATGCTTCACAAAACACCACCAACAATGGAGGACTTGAGAGAGAGAGAGAGAGAGAGAGAGAGAGATAGAGAGAGAGAGAGTGTGTGTGTGTGACTAGCACAATCGGCTCTTATGATCTCCTAGAAAAACTAGTCTCGATTTTAGGAGCTAAGGGGCTTCTTTTATAGTGGCAAAACCCTAATGCACCATGACCTTTCATCTTACTTAGGATCCATGGGTTAAACCTCCATGAACTTTCCATGGACCACCATATTGGTTTAGCCCATCCTAAATAACCATATGCCCACACTATAAGAATCATTGATTTACCAAACCAATACCCATACATTTAATTTGTCTCTTTTGATCACTAAATTAATTCTAAATTAAATCTTGATCAATACTAATTAAATAATATGATTTCATATTAATTTATTAGAACTTATAATATATTAATAAACCATAAATAACCTCTTCTCAAAAGTCCATCCTTGAAAATTGTTCCAGAGAAATCCAACCCAAATGGACCATGATACTTTCGGGTCATGTACATACCAAATATAGTTATGGACTTAGACACCTTATCCAACACGTACTACTGGAAGCAGATGATATGTGCTCGATTCAAGGATAGCTGTGATGAAACCAAGGATCTTGTTGAGTTTGTGATTCCCTTATATATGTTTCGATTCATATTATGATGGTTTATATGGTATATTTTCAATATGGTGACATTGCGAAGCAGGCCTACTGGCAGTTGTGGTGCTAGGTAGGGCTCGTGCTCAAGATCAGGAGTCGGGCAGCTAGATGTGTAGACGAGGGAGTTCATCTCGTCTGAGACTACGCGCCGTATTCTTGAGCAGACTCATGTGATCCTTGGCATGGTCAATGAGGGTATTCTAGAGATTCAGGATGCGTGATATGATTTGATCTATAAATATGTGAATTGTATGCTAGTTAGGGCTAAGTATCTGCTCAGTTTTGCATGATAGAATGCTAGGAGAGATGCCTTTGTATGCGTCTTATATGAGCTTGTAGAATTGCATGCTAGTACTGATTAGTCAGTGATAGGATGACCCGATTAGGTTATGCTTGGTTATCGTTATTTGATGCGCGAATGTTGATTGCTTTGTGCTTTATAGGAGTTCTACCTAACTTCATCTAATAACCAGGGGCAATCGATTCCATACATTAAATCTTGATATATTGCTGTAAAACATTGTAAAAAGTGGAACAAGAGTAATATTATAGCAATTGATTCCTATATCCGAACGTATTTTAGCAGTGGAACATGGCATTACACCCTATCTACAACAACGAATTATTGGTCTACATTTTTTATGTCAATTCACTTCATTAGACTTGCTATCAATAAAAAGCAAAAAGGGAAAAAACTTAGTTTATAAAAAGTATAATTTAAAAAAAAATATTTACATAGAATTAAAGTTCCTTCTTAACACCATTAATTTTGCAGATTTAACCATTGAAATAGTTGTTGAACTAAAAATTTCTAGAAGATGTTTGAACTACAAACAATAACTAGATTAATAAAATTTCATAGATTTGATTTTGTGAGGTTATTATTCAATTGCGAAAATCATAATTTTCTCATGAAAACATTTTTTATAGGTAGTAGGAATCTTGAAATACTATATTTACAATAAAATAAAGTTTTTATGTTGTTTAGATGAAGTATTACATTGAGCATCTTTTTGCCAAAAAAATAGGGTCAATATATTTTGATCATGGAGAGGAAAATGAGGAAGGAGGATGCGGGCGAGCATGGTCTACCTCTTATGTAACACAAAAGAAGATAACTTGGTCCAAAACAATAATGATGATTGCATGCAGGTATCTCTCATTGTTTCCTAATTTTATTTTTTTTTCCTCAAATCATGTTCTTTTTCTTTTTCTTTTTCTTTTTTAAAACATTTTATGGATTTGATATGTGAAAGGTGGTACTCTAATTTCTTATGATAGGAAGTGCAGCATTTGGAAATTTCACAAGTTCTAGAATAGAATGTGACTTTCGTTTCTTTTTCTTTTTCTTTTTAGGGAGAGAAATAGCAACATGCTATTATTGAAATCTTTATTATAACATCCTACTTTGAATTTGTAATGGCTAAAAAATATAATTTGATATTTGTTAATTGTTATCCACGAATTATAATTTTTTTTATTTTCTTTGCTAACAATAGCTTATATTTATACCATAAACAAACATCCATGTAGACTAAACACATGCATTAAGATCTAAAAAAATAACTTATGTGACATAGTCCAAAAGCGGTGGAGATGTGTCCCATTTTCTAGTTCACCTATAAAATTCACAAAGAAAAAGAGCTTCAAAGGATTTTTTGTTGGTTTGAGGTGATTTTACCACTTTTGGAGGCATATTATTATGTTAGAAGTTATAATTTGTATTTTTGTTATGCAATAACTTTTTTTGTGTGTTGTTTTTCAACCATTAATATAAATTAGATACCATATATGTTACATAGGTCTTCGATATTTTTTACCTATTTTCAAGGCACTTTATTATGTATGAACTTAGATTTTATTAATTTTTTATGTATTAATTCTTTTTTACAGGTTGAGAATTAATTATTAATTTAAATTAAACTAGAGACATGTTATGAATCATAAAGGTAATATGTATAATACTTAATTAAATTTAATATATATGACTATTCTTTTTGTTTTGCTTTAAAGAAAGATTTAGTTAAAAGTCATGATACCACTGTTTTTCATTTGTCTCAAACTTTTATGACTTTGCTTACATATGAGTTTTTCACATTATTATTGTTTTTTTAAGTACGTTTTATTTGAACATGTAAATATACTAAAATTATTATTTTAAATGTCTCTATCTTATATATATATATATATATATATATATATATATATATATATATAATCTGGATCAAATAAGAATAAAATTTTTGGTAGAATGATAAGAATTTTTCTATATGTATATTTTTAGCTAGCAACCAAAATGAATCATTTGATGAATAAAAAAATAAGATGATTCACAATAAAGTATTCTCAAAAAAATACCATCATGATTCAAGTTATTATATAATATACTAAGGTCATCTCCAATGGATTAAACCCATGTAGAGTTCTATAGATTGCCAAGTAGGAAAGAGAATATATGCATTCACTTTATTTCTTAAAAAATTCATAAATTTTCAATAGAATTCTATTACACCGTTCTATGCCCATTAAACTCCATACTCTCTCTCTCATCTATATTATATCCACATTTAATATATTAAGCCCTCATACAACTCCCATTGTGGATGACCTAAAAGAGAACCCCCTTGTGAACAGTTCTTCCTTATGATTGGTTGGAATTTTTTGTTTTGATTTTTTCTGTTCATGCTTTAATTTTCATTATTTATCCTTGTTTGGTGTTCTTTGAGATAGTTCCACCAACTACACTTTCCAATGGCACTGATTGTTTACAACAAAGGGGATTGGATTGGTGACCACCGCTACTTCTTTCTCTCTTTCTCTTTTCTGGTTCAAAATCCCTAATACCACCCCACTTCTCCGTTTCTTCACCTCACCATCAATCCACACTCAGTCTCCTCCCTATTTAGCTAACCACCTACTAAACCGTTTTCATCCGTAATTCCATTGAACACTTCGAAATCTTCACTGGCGTCCTCTCCGATTCTGTTTTCGATTATGGATCCACTACATGTCAGGTATGTACAGCCATCATCATCGGTATTTCCCATATATGTTAAGGGATTTAATTCCCTAAATCTCACTCTCTATCTAGATTTCTACGAATTCAACCCTAAAATTCAATTCCTAATTTTTGCAAATACTGTTTCGATGACTTATTGCCCGGCGACAATACCGGCGACTTATTGCCTTTCAATCAATCGTTTCCTGTACCTGGTATACTCTTACAGTGCATTTAATTTTTCCCTCTCATTGTAGCCCTTTAACATTTGTAACTTTCATTTCAAGTATCATTGGATAATAAACTAAGGTATTGTCTTCGGTTTTTGTCGCTTCTATATAATATTTCTCTATTTGTTTCCCTAGTAGTGAATATTTAATGTTTGTTTCTTATCAAAAGTGTTACCCCAGCTGCAGTATGTTTTAGAGAGTAGAAAGTTTGCAATAGTTTATATACCATAGACTGAAAAAAGAGGTTTGGATGCAGTTGGTGAAGTTGAAAATTGGTCGGAATAGTGCCGGTATAGCTTCCCTGAGTCATGTTTATGCAGACCCTTACTTATTTCGATCTTCAAGATATGAGGCTACATTAGACGCTTCTGTGGGTCTCTATTGGTGGTGTGTGGTGATGTTGGGAAAAAGTTTATAGTTGAAGAAATCCATGCCCGTCTTCTCTTGGTATTACAGCCTTGTAGGTATATATTAATTCTAATATGTTTCTATGCGCACCACCTGTTTAACAAAATGCCAATAGTCATATGTTATTCATGCATATCTTTCAATTTGGTTGTTCTTTTTTAATCTGAAAGCATAGATCCGTGAGACAACCTATTTTTATAGAAAGACCAATACCTAAAGAAAGATGTAATAAAATAAATAAAATTATCATTTTTATATGTGTAATGTGAATGTAATGGTGAAAGTTAAAAAGGACTACCAAAGATGGTGAAGAGTATTACTGCAACAATAATTGTTTATCCAAAAATTTTGCTTTATTTTATAGTATATTTATACTCAATTTCATAGAAATCTCTCTGGAAAGCAAGGTTTGTCTTCATTTTCTTTTTGTTTATTGGAATCATGTACCGTTAAATTAGAAAGATTGAATTCATTTTTGAGGTCAATAGATAGAACAACTCATGTTCTACATTTATATCCTATACGGTGATCTTATGATGCAATCTACCATATGAATTCTGCTCATGTCAAATTCCCAACACTGTTGATACTTGTGTTCACTGTTTTCTATTGGATTTCAGGTTTATGGTCATAACACCAATCATCGCTACAAGGTTAGTAACACACATACATGAAATTTACTAAATCGACTTTTATTTTCAACATTTTTATGTGTTATTCCGAAAATGACCCTGTTCCTTAACTTTTTTTTCCGCCATAGTTTCCAGCTTTGTAATTTGACCATTTTACGCTTGCTATAAAAGTACATATTTGTCATGGTGCAATTTCATCTAAGTTCAATTTCTTATTTCAAAATTGTCTACTATGATTTTATTATGACTTTTTAATATCTTCATAACTGTTGTGTTAAAAAAAATAGGAGGAAGTTGTGATGAAAACGAATGCCAAGAATAGAGTTTCTTATTCACTAATCTTACTTACACAAGACAACATATTAGTGAATCTTGAAACTTATGGATACTAAAGAAAATTAGAAAGAAATCGTGGATACTGAGGGAAAATTAGTAATTTCATATATGTTGTCATCTTAAAAAAATGGTAAATTGCATAATGAAAAACCAAGGTTGGGTTCAGAAACTACTGCTATTTTCATATGTTTTTAATCACTTTTTTAGATATGAAATAACAAATTGATTTTAGTTTAGGTCCACACAAGGTGACATTAAGGCAAGAAGAACTGTACAAACCATGTTAATGAGGAGCAACCAAGGATGTGACCAGATCTGATGCCCGGGTGATTGCGGAAATTCGCGTATGAAGCTCCTTTTTTATATATTTTAGTTTGACTTTACATTCCCTAAATTAACATGTTATAGACAAGAAGAAAACTGTTAGAGTCAGTGATTTCCTCCTAGTAAATGATGCAATTGAAGCTATCATGTATTCCATGCGACTTATCTAGAATCTTGCATCTGAGGTACCACCCACAGGGGAAAGGGAAGAAGAAGTTGCAGAGACCAATGGAGATTCAGTGAGCGGCTATACTATTGTTGCAGTACGTCCTTCTTACCCTGGGTTATGGGGTACCTCAAAGGAGATCTCCTAATGCTACTAGGTAAAACAAATGCATCCTCAGGTATTAGTTATAATTTATTTTGTTATTTGTTACATTCTTTTTGATGGGTTTTATACATAGCAAACAATCCTATGTGTGCATGCAACCTAATTTGAGGATCTATGTTTTAACTATTAGACATACAAGCATTGAACACAAAAACTACAAACCCTAGGAGGCACATGTAATTTTCAAAATTAACATATAATTAGGGTTAGGATACATACCTTTAATGTTATATTGTAGTAACAAACAAATCCTTGAAGATCTTCAACTTTGGTAGCAAGCGCCACAAGTGTCGTGCCTCTAATGGCTCACAAACAAACCTATCAACCAAGGATTAATATGGAGAGAGAGAGAGAAGGGAAGTGGAAAATTTGGATCTAAGCGTTTCTTGGAGTGCGTGTGACGAAACCTAACCCTATAGGGGTTTATATAGGTGATAAGGAAGGTTTAGGATAAGGTGGGTGTATCTTAGATAACCCTAATCCCTTAACTTTCTCCATTAGGCTTCCAAGGCACCCTCACAACCCAAGGAAACCCCAGGACACTCTAGATTTCGTTCCCCCCTTCAAGGGAGGTTCTAGAATGATTAATGTTCAACTATTGAACATTATCGCCTTCAGTCCACGCAGTTTC
Source organism: Lactuca serriola (assembly GCF_051521515.1). Taxonomy (NCBI): domain Eukaryota; kingdom Viridiplantae; phylum Streptophyta; class Magnoliopsida; order Asterales; family Asteraceae; genus Lactuca; species Lactuca serriola. The sequence continues at coordinate 111,373,816 of NC_136409.1, read as the reverse complement.
AATTAATTCCTTTAATCCCAAAATTAACTCCAAGTTAATTTCTGATTAAATATTAATTAAACTATATGAGTACTAATTAATATATTATTGTTGAAGCAAGAAAGTGGCCCTCTTTAACTTGTCAATCCAAAGTAATCTCCGCAACCACAATCAACTTCTGTCATCTCCAATTTCGTCAGTGTTTCTAGGCTAGACATTAATGATGATATAATAGTCTAGGTCAACCTTTGTAACTCGTTTTGAAGTAATAAGAATGAATTACGTGAACTTATGTGCTTAGACTTAATTATTGTGAAATAATAATTAAGGATAAAAATAAACATCGAAAATAAAATATTTGATAGACACGATATCTATGAAGAAGGTTGTAGATGTCGAAACAAGGATTCCAAGGCTATAAAGAATACCGAAATCCGAGTTATAACGAAGAAGTTATGACCTATCGAAGTTTCGCGACATAACCAACACAACGTTGTGTGACGTAAAAAGTGAGTTTACGATAAAGTGCATTTTAGGATTAGCAATCTAAATGAAAGTCTTAGTACACGTTAAATGGAGAGCGTGCATAAAAAGAATGTCTAAATCTGACTTCGTATGAGGAAGTTATGAATGTTCTAAGATTTGGTATAGAAGTATTCAGCCTGAAACTCGAATTTTTGATCGAGTGACTTTTAGCCAACACAACCTAAAAAAGAATCAAAGATCTTGTCAATTGTAGTTTACTAGTAAAAAGACAGATGAAAACGGACGTCGGATGAAGAAGTTATGAACTTTTAACGGACTTTTCATGTCCCGGCCTGTTAAAATATAACTTTAAAAATAAATTCAGAATTAGCCGAGAAAGTCTAAACGAAAGTTTTAGCGCATAATTTCACCTACGCGTAGATATAAAGAACGTCAAAAACGGAGCATTTATGTGAAAGATATGAATTTTTGAAGTTTCAGGCAAAAGCTTCGAAGATGGAAGAACGCCCAGCGTACCAAGAGGTACGCTTAGCGTATATATGTACGCCCAGCGTATGAGATATGTACGCCCAATGTACTATTGTGTTCACGTTCCGAAATTGGCCACATAGCCCTACTCCATTGCAAGGTGCACACGTGTATGTAGCCTTGACGCGTCTGAGATAATCCCTTCGTACGCCCAACGTACTTGATGTACGACTAGCGTAGTGGCTGGTGAACTAGCATATCCAACGTACCTGAAGTTTATGCCCAACGTAATGGCTGGTAAAGGAGTACGCCCGGCGTACCATAAAATTATGCCCAACTTAATTTGAGGCATCAGCCTCCTATGAATAGCATGTGAAGGCAGCCGATTTATGTTTACAAAGTTTCATCCCCTCACCCTCTATTTTCCTTTATGTTACTCTAAATACCCCTAAACCTAAAATACCATCCTAGCATCATAAGAAAGCCCCGAAGACCCCGAGAAAAAGAGTTTCGAGTCGAAACTCTACCCACGTGAAGCCCGGTTTTTTAGAAAACATCCCGATTTTATCGAAAAAGACTGTTTCAAGGGACGAAGTGCTGCCCCAATTATTCTCAAATCAAGTGAGTGTATAGTCACTATCATCTTACACATAGATATAAAGTATTTTATATAAAATACATGATATGTGTATATATATTATTTTTTTTATTTGAGATGGTTGTTTAATGAATGTTTTATACATGTTTAGAATGATTTAAATTGTCTATGTATTTTTATCTACAAATATGTTGCATATAACATGGGTAAATGAAATAGTTGATGTGAGACGAAATAAAATGATGAGAGGTCTCAATGTTAATGATGTTCCAGTCATCTAGTGGAATATAGATGACTACCAACGACTTTTCTAGACAATCCAGTGGAAAGTTAACAGGCTCGTAACCTGTAGGTGATTTTGAACTTATGAGTTCATCAAATATTTCTGAACTGAGTGTGTACTAAAGGTTTTGAACTGTGTGTTTATCAGGTGTTTTTGAACTATATGTTCATTAGGTGATTTTGTTCATTATGTATTTTTGAACTGAATGTTCACTAGGTGTTTTTGAACTAGATGTTTTAAACTACATGTTCATCAGTTGTAATTTAGGAAACTTGTCAGCGATGGAATTCGTGCTTATTCCTTAAGATAATCCTTAGGAATGAATGAATGAAGGACATATGATTCTTAAGATCTTTAAGAATAATGAAGATAATGGGATGGGTAAATCGGTTGATTGCTTGATGATTCAACTTAATAAATTTATTATTGTGGGTTGAAAACCCTATATGCTCACTAGGCTCCCAAGCTTGGCCCACTCAGCTTTCTATATTACAGGTAGTGGACCTAGAGCATAGTTGAATGATGACGAAGGATGTTTGCATTATAGGAAAGTAGATGTAAATAACTATTATAATTCCTATAATGTACTGTTTATTCTTTTTGTTTATATCGATGTGGACATCTCGAGTTTTGTAATGAAATGAAAAATACATTTCTTTCATAAATGCTTTGATAAATATTTTTATCATATTTTGGTTTGGGGACAAATTCTGCAACACTTTTTGAAAGATTACTCTAATTTTATTTTAAAAGCATAAACTAAATCGGTTTTTTCTGGCCAAGAAATTGGGGGATGTCACAGTTGGTATCAGAGCATTAGTTTAAGCAAACTAAGAATTTATAGGATTTCTAGACTTAAACATAGAATGCTAAGTGATGATCGTGAGATGAGTGTCTACCATATTTTAGACACGATCACTAGTATATTTTAGGAAGGATACCTAAAATGCTTATATGTGCTAAATGCTATATGTTGTCATGTATGATATTATTTGTGTGGATCTATGGTCTGTTGCCGACCGGATCTGGAAACCATATGTGTTCAGGATTCTAAGCGTATGACTACGATATTAGAACTAGCATGTAATGTTTCAGAGTGATAAGGAGAATTTAAATATCTATCGTGAATAAGGATCTAAATTCGCCTAATTTGGTGTATAGATCATAATGGAAAGAACCCGAAGTGGAGCTAGAATTGCGAATAGGAATCAGCAACCTCAACCCCAAGTGATTGAGCATGTGCCTATAGTAGAAGCCGCACCAGATCCAATCATGATGGTTGGAGTACGATCCAGGATTCAGGCTATGATGGCTGAACAAAGGGAAGAAATGAGGCAATTGTTGCTGAACAACATAAGTGAACCTTCAATGCTTGGTGAACAACCTGAACTAAATGACAGTCAGTCAGAGGAAGGAAATTATAGTAGATATGTTGGTCAATCTGAACCGCCTGTGTTTAGGAGGAATAACCAAGAGGATGGAGTCGAGAGAAATGAATGCAGGTACAAATACTTTATGACTTGCATGCCATCAACTTTCACTGGAAAGGAAGATCTCTTCGGATTAATGGATTGGTTATCGAAGATGGAATTAGCCTTCCTGACATGTGGTTGCAAAGGCAAGCTAAAAACCATATTTGCAGTGTGTCAGTTAAGAGGTAGCGCTGTTCGTTGGTAGTACACTCTGGGGAAGACCCTAAGCCCTAATGAGCCATCGGAACTGACTTGGGCAGAGCTCTTGGTGCATTTCATGCGCAAATACTGCTCGGCCCAGAATATGCTTGAGCTAAAGATTCAATTTCTGACATTAAAGAAGGGAAGCATGCCCATAGATGAATACACCAATAACTTCACAGACAAAATGGAGTTTACTTTACGTATTGTACCAGAAGAGATGACCAAAATTGACAGGTACGCAAAGGGACTTTCATAAGACTACGCGGTACCAGTGTGTCAGGCAATTACTTTGGAGGCAGCTATCTGGGCTGCCAAGTCTGTTGAGGAGACGATTAAAGGAAGAGCCTCTAACAAGATTGAAGTTGGCGAGAAGAGAAAGTTTGAAGTAACTTCAGGTTCCAACAAGGAAAGCAAATTCTCAAATTTTGGAAGAGGAGGAGGAGGTGAAACAATGTGGTGCGATAAGTGCAAGAAGAAACTCTTGGTAAAATGTGGCGAAGAGGTGATATGTTTCAAGTGTAGAAAGCCTGGGAATTATGCCAATAAGAGTACATCCAGTAAGAAGGTATGTTATGAATGTAACGAAAAGGGAATATTTCAAAGAATTGCCTAAAGAAGAACGAACCAACAAGGCTAAATGTACCACCAAAGCCAAAGGAATTCCAAATGATCCTCGATGAAGTAGGTAACAGTGTAAGGAATCAGGAGTAAGGACTCCACATCCAAAGATCAAGATATGAAGTGGCTAATATAATCTGATGGTGTAGCCTATACGTGGCATAGTATAGGTTAAACTTGAACGTTTATGTAACCGTTTCAGGAAATAATATAAAGCTTCATTTTGTTATCTGATTTGTTAAATTATTATGTGAAATTCTTGAATAGTAACTTGGAAATTTACGAGACAATACTTGGGACGAGTATGAGTAGGTGTAAATAGTAGTAGAGGCCTATACTACTAGAAACACAAGACTCACACTTGGATCAGTGAAAAGTCACAAGGTTACCAAGAAGCTAGTAATTGATTTCGTTATTGTTCAAATTAGTTGTAATTTCATTTCAGTAATAACTAAGAAGATGATTGATATTCCGACCCTAGAGGTCAAATCGACTCGAGTCCGACTAAGATGAGTATGTGATGTGGTTCGGGGAAAATTGAGTCCAAGGTTTATTGGCCCGATCAAAATTCTTCAGAGGATTGGGAACCAAGCATACAAGCTGGAACTATCAGAAGAACTAGATGGTATTCATAACACTTTCCACATGTGTTATTTAAGTAAGTTCATAGGAGAAGTGCTTGACATAATTCCAATTTTTGAATTAAGGTTGGATGAAAGCAAGAGGTTAATTGAAGAACCTGAGGCAATCGTTGACCATAATACTAAGAAGTTGCGATGCAAGATGGTCGATTTAATGCTTGTGCAATGGAAACATACGAATGGGCCAAATTTCACCTGGGAAACGGAGAGTGACATGATGAATCACTATCCATATTTGTTTGCTGATGTGTGATTCCGAGGACGGAATCATCTTAAGGGGGAGAGAATTGTAACACCGATGTTTCTAGGCTAGGCATTAGTGATGATGTAATAGTCTAGGTCAACCTTTGTAACTCGTTTTGAAGTAATAAAAATGAATTATGTGAACTTATGTGCTTAGACTTAATTATTATGAAATAATAATTAAAGATAAAAATAAGTGTCGAAAATAAAATATTTGATAGACCCAATATCTATGAAGAAAGTTGTAGAGGTAGAAACAAGGATTCCAAGGCTATAAAGAATACTGAAATCCGAGTTACAACGAAGAAATTATGACCTATCGAAGTTTCGCAACCGACACAACGTTGTGTGACGTAAAAAGTGAGTTTACGATAAAGTCCTTTTTAGGCTTAGCGATCTAAATGAAAGTCTTAGTACACGTTAAATGGACAGCGTGCATAAAAAGAATGCCTAAATCTGACTTCGTATGATGAAGTTATGAATTTTCTAAGACTTGGTGTAGAAGTATGCAACCCAAAACTCGAATTTTAGATCGAGTGACTTTTAACCGACACAACGTAAACAAGAATCAAAGATCTTGTTGATTGTAGTTTAACCATAAAAAGATAGATGAAAACGGACGTTGGATGAAGAAGCTATGAATTTTTAACGGACTTTTCCTGTCGCAACCTGTTAAAATATAACTTTAAAAATAAAGTCAGAAGTAGCCGACAGAGTCTAAACGAAAGTTGTAGAGCATAATTTCACCAATGCATAGATATATAGAATTTCAAAAATGGAGCACGTATGTTAAAGATATGAATTTTTGAAGTTTTAGGCACAAACTTCGAAGCTGGAAGAACGCCCAGTGTACCAACAGGTAGGTTAGCGTATATTTGTACGCCCAACGTACGATATATGTACGCCCAGTGTACTATTGTGTTCACGGTCCGAAATTGGCCACGAAGCCCTACTCCATTGCATGGTGCACACGTGTTCGTAGCCTTAACGCGTCTGAGATAATCCCTTCGTACACCCAGTGTACTTTATATATGCCCAGCGTAGTGGCTGGTGCACTAGTATGTCCAACGTACCTGAAGTTTACTACCAACATAATGGCTGGTAAATGAGTACGCCCCACGTACCATAAAATTATGCCCAACGTAATTTGTGGCATCATGTCACACCTCCAAACCAGGACGGCGAAAACGTTCGGGGGCGGAGGACGTCATGCTTGGTATCAAAACCATAGTGAAGAAAGTAAACACAACCATCATAAATATAATTTAAAAGGTTAGATCGTTGCAAAAAAATACATGTTCCCAAATAAATTACATATGATGTCAAAATAGTTCAAAAGAAATTTGCGCCTTAGCGTCTTGCTTCAAAAATCTTGTGGTTACATGTGTTACTGAATACCTGATAATACAAGTTGTTTTTGAAAGAGTATCAACATTAAAGCTGGTGAGTTCATAAGAAATTTATGAATGAAAAATGGATGTTGTTCCCTAAAGTTTGTTTCTAGAAAATCCAATATTTTCTAAAAGGTTTGTGGTAGTCTTAACTGAAACAAGACTTAGTATATGAAAGTAAATCGTCATACTTGTGTGTGGTTTTATATTTAAATAAAACTTCTTAATTCCCCGTGAACTGTGTGTTTTGTTAATTCCCCATGTGTGTTGTTATACCCATGCTAAAACTCGAAGACCTCGTACTCTACGTTCTTCAGGCGTCGGAATTGTTAAGACACTTGTCACCCCAGACCTGCTGGTCTAGCTATTGCAAGCAGCTTAGGTGCGGGTTTGTCAGACCCAATGTAGATCTATACACAACTATCACGCTCTCCCTCCAAGAGATTCTGATTATAACCATAGGAATTTTCTGTGGCACTTAAGAGTACCCCGAAGGTGAATGTCTCACAAATTTATTCATTAACAAGTTCACGTTATTTGTAATGAAATACCCGTTTTGTAAATCGATTGTATTACCATTTCTTTGTTAAATGAGGTGTTCAAACTATACCTATTATAGTTTATTAGTTGTGTGTTATGATTTAATGAAACCTTGATATGCATGACTTCGTATTTCAACGAAAATGACATTGAAACTACTAAGTTTAAATCTTACACACCTTGCTCAGCATGTTACACGATGTGAATAACTCTCAAACTTGTGTTTGACAGTTTTACCGTTAACTGTCATTGTTTTAGAATATTTATAGAAAAATAATCATAATTAGAAAACTAAATCCGTAAACCGAAAGAGTTTGGAAAAAGAGTCTACTGTGTTCATAAATTTTCCTACAATTTTTGTGGTCTCAAACCAGTGTGAAAATGTTCATCTTCACAACCTGGTCCGATTTCGTTGCTGCAGTGATAGGCAGTTTCGTAAAAATCACCATAAATTGTGAACAAATCGTATGGAGGTGTGCAAGTAGTCATTTTAAAGGTATAAACCAGATCTATTTTCATATTAAACAGTTTTGAAAAATATTAAGTTTAAGTTGGGTAAAACAGTTCGTAAACAGGTCACAACTTTTCTGTTGTAAGCTGTCAAGTTATGTTCAAATATGTTTTGGTGTTTTAACTTGTATTCCCCCTCTGAAAACTAAAGAAAACTAGAAAATATAGGGGTATGAACTTACCTTGAGTGATTTCTTGAAGAGTAGATGGTCGAAGACGAAGAGTATCAAGTCAAGAACACTTGATGAACATGAGAAGTGTTGGATGATCCTAAGAACAATTTTTGATCTTAAATGTGTGTAGATGATTCAAGGGTGTTATGAAAACATGGAATAACACTTGAGTTTAGATGGAATAATTACCAAAAATTGAATTAATAGCTCAAGAACACTTCCAAAAAGTGACTGAAAGTAGAGAGAAAAAGAAGCTTTCTTGAGGGTTAAAAGAAGTGTATAAGTGTTTGAAAGTGATCAAAGTAAGCCAAGAAATCCTCTAGGGATTTCTTTATATAGATGTTGCTGGTGTAATTTGCAAACTTGAAAGGATGTTTGCCTTGGTTTGTGTGATGTGGATAAGTTTGGGTTAATGAGGAAGTGACACATGGGGGCAAGTGGGCACACTTGACCCACTTGTGGGGTAAAATATCCTTAGATATTTCTATTAATGAAATAATGATTTTATAATTAATAAATCCTTGGGATATGAATAAAATATGAATATATGGGGTCTCATATGTCAAAATATGAATTTGGGTGAAAATCCCACTTTAAAATCATGAAAAACGGGCTTAAAACGCGAAAGGGGTCGAAAACCGGGAAAAAGGAGCGAACCTGCAAAGTTGGTAGGATTTGGGCCGAAGTTCGGTCCCAGCAGCCAGAACTGAAGGTTGGTACATTTGCTTGGTGAGAACCGAGAGTGGGGAGAAGGAGGAACCAAAGGTGCGAAGGAAGCGAAAATGGGTCTCGGTTCGTTTTGGCTGTGAGAGGCTTCGGTTTTGAAGGGTTTCAGTTCTTTCCTTGGGTTCGGTTCTCCTAGTTTTGGTTCTAGGGGCTTCGGTTACTAGGGGCTTCGGCCCTATTTAGCTGTTTTTCCATTTAACTTCCCATTTTGAGTGATTGTTGGCCATGTTAAGGGTCGGTATGACCCGGATGACTATAAAAAGTTGAGAGAGGTTATGAGGGAGATTTGGGAGAGATTTGATTTTAATCAATATCAGTGTATAGTCTCGCAATGCAACATCCGTGAACCCCGTTATTCTTCGTTTATGGTTATCTTAAGTCCCAAAAGGGTCCATAGTCGTGTTTTGATACGTTTAACTCCCTTCTTACGGTTTCACACTGATAAACATAAAATATATGAGGCACTTGAATTCTTGAGCTACAAATGTACATTTTTATAGAATAACTTTTAATCATACAAGTATTATATAAGTTTGACTGGTTTGAACTGTTGACTTGGCTTTGAGTTGTTGACTTTGACTTTGACTTGAATTTGACGGTTGTCACACATCAGTCTCCTATAAATAGCATGCGAAGCCAACGGATTTACATTTACAAAGTTTCATCCTTTCTCCCTCTATTTTCCTTTATGTTACATTAACTACCCCTAAACCTAAAATACCATCCTAGCATTATAAGAAAGCCCCGAAGACCCCAAGAAAAAGAGTTTTTGAGTCGAAACTCTGCCCACGTAAAGCCCGGTTTTTGAGAAAACATCCCGATTTTATCGAAAATGATTGTTTTAAGGGACGAGGTGCTGCGAAATTATCGTCAAATCCAGTGAGTTTATAGTTACTTTCATCTTACACATAGATATGAAGTGTTTGATATAAAATACATGATATGTGTATGTATATTGTTTGTTTATTTGATATGGATGTTTAATGAATTTTTTATATATGTTTAGAATGATTTAAACTGTATATGAATTTTTATCTACAAATATGTTGGGTATAACATGGGTAGATGAAATAGTTGATATGAGACAAAATAATGGAATATATATATATGACGACCACAGACTTTTCTAGACAATCCAGCAGAAAGTTAATAGGCTGGTAACCTGTCAGTGATTTTGAACTTATGAGTTCATCAGGTATTTTTGAACTGAGTGTTTACTAGAGCTTTTGAACTATGTGTTTATCAGGTGTTTTTGAACTATGTGTTCATTAGGTGATTGTGTTCATTAGGTATTTTTGAACTGAGTGTTCACTAGGTGTTTTTGAACCAGATGTTTTAAACTATGTGTTCATCAGTTGTAATTTAAGAAACGTGTTCACTAGGTGTTTTTGAAATAGATGTTTGGGGGATGTCACAATCAGCAACAAAGACTTAGTATTTAACTTTCTTAACTTATATGTTTAAATTGTATTATCCAGTGTGCCTTACATGGACACTTTATCTGAAATTTAGTCTTTGTTTATTCTCCATGTAATTTCTTGAGACTTTATAAATATAGTTCTCTACTTCTGAATGAAATCATCTCTTACCTCACAGTTACATCTCTATTCTCTCCACATCTGAATTTCTCTCTTCATATTTTTTCATTCTCTTAGATCTTAATGAACTTACACTCAAATATATTAATATCTAACTCTACTTCAGAGCAAGTCCTTGTGACTTCAATCACTTTAAACTGATCGCATATACTAACCTGTGTTTGATTCCAAACCTTTTTAAGAATTTGTTTGGAGTTTACTTGATATATAACTTGCTGTCATTTATATTTCCTTATTTTTCAACACTTAAATATTCGACAAATAACTTTCTAACATCTCTAACTTATTACAATCATTGAGCTTTATGATCCTTTGAGATTAACTTTATTCCGCAATCTATAACTTGTTATAACGTTTGTTCAAGTGTGTTTCTCAAGTTTTTCTCTAAAGAATTGGTATCAGAACCAAAGGGGTTGCTTTTTAAACAAAACTTTGATTTTGAAAAGCCTTCTATACAACTAAATCTCATTTTCTCAAAAAAATCTAAACAAAAAAAACAAGGAAATATGGAACAAACATTATCTCTTAACATTTCGAGCAGTGTTGGTGGTTCTAACCAAGCCCCAATACTTGTTGCAAGAGTGCATCACCACTGGTATCAAATGATGGAGAGGTATCTGAAAAGACTTGGAAGAGATGTGTGGAGATCCGTAAAAGAAGGACCTCATTTCCCTATTCTCACTCCAGTTCAAGCTGATGGTGCTCAAGCCAGACTAAGTGGAGCTCAAGTTGCAATGAGCCGTCCCACTAAAGATGATCCGAGTAAAATGGAAATTGATGCTATAGCTTTCTATGAAATCTCATATGGAGTGGCCCCATATAACTTTGACATCATAATCAACTGCAAATCACCCAAAGAAATCTGGGATTTCCTAAAAAATCAGTATGAAGGCTCTGAGCAAGCTCAAGACAAGAAACTCACCACCGCACTTAATGAGTTTAAAAACTTCAAAGCTCATCCTGGTGAAAGTCTTGCAGACTCCTTCAAAAGATTCAACCTCAATGTCACCAAGTTATCAAATGTGGGCACTGTCCGAAGCAACCACGAAACCAACCTTCAATTTCTCAATGGTTTGGGGAAACACTGGACTATAGCAAAAATGATAGTCCAAGGTGATAGGAAGATTCACACACTGTATCTCTTCAAGTTTTATGGAGAACTCTAGACACAAGAACCAACCGTGGTCAAAGATTGTGCATACTTCGGAGGTCCACTTGCTCTCATTGCTCACAACAAAACCATCTACCCATATGAATCTTACCCTTCTTCATATAACAACCCACCGCAGTCTTACGAAGCCGATACAGAGTATGATGATGAAGAAGAATTCCAAAATGCAATTGCTCTTGTTAGTCAACTGTTCAATAGGCTACCACCAACTTCCTTTCGCAAAAATCGGCAGTTCACCAAACATTCCTTCAATTGAAACTTCAGTCCACAAAACAGTCATTCTTGATATCCCAAAAACCCTCACCAATCTCCGCAACCTATGACACTCATCAATCCAAGGAGGCGCCGCAACATGTCAAGCCAACTAACTCCGGTACCTCAAACGAAGTTAAAGATGATGTTGTCATTTGTCACAAATGCAAGAAAGAAAACCACTTTGTTAAAGACTGTAAAGCCAATGTGGTGAAGGGCAAAGAATTCTATCTCATAATGGCTTAGGAGATGGATCAAAAAGAAAAGGGAAAGACATATGTGGCCCAAGGAAAGAGCGATCATCAAGTTTGGTCATCAGGGGATGAAGATGAAGATTTCAACAACATCAAGGGCAAGGGAAAAATCTGAATGTTGGCAGCTATTGATGAGGATGGATCGACAAAGCTAGAGAAAAACTACTACTTCATGGAAAAAGATGGAACTCTAAGCTTTGTTGAACAAGTAAAACTCATGATTGTCAACCCTTCTTAGACAACCTTAATGACACTTGTACGGCCGTCCTTTCAGACTATTACAAGGCCTTAGATGAGAAGAACATAGCGTCCCATTAAATGTTTCATGTAAGAGGAAGAATAGAAGACAAGATACTCAAAGTTTCCATGTTAGAAAGAGACTTAATGTTAGAAAATGATACCCGAATGTTATGTGAAGGTCAGTTAGGAATAGCTTTAAATCAGAGGGATCTAGCTCAAAATGAAAATGTACGTTTGAATTTGTTAATCGAAAAATTGTTTAATGAAAGTGAAGCCACTGAAAATCTTGTGAATAATGGAATCGTAGATAATACATACAATTGGGGTTGGTCCAATGGGTATTCCACCGCAATGGATTCATCACCCCAATTTAACAAAGACCGTCCCTATGTCCCTCCTGATCGAGAGTTTCATTTTCCAGTCAATGACAAAACATTCCCCGATGACATTAGCGCCCACTTCGTTTGATTTCATAATCTGAGCAATAATTGTGTCATCGAGGAAATTCTTACTGAAACCTCGGATCATCCATGTGATCAAGTACCCATCACTAGCACGATTTATACCAACTCTCAGGCTTCATCAGTTGTTGATGAAGAAATTCTTATGGAAGGACCAAATGTAAATGAAAACTGTACACCTTTATCCTTAGACCGTAGTCCCACTCACTGCAGTCTCGGACCACAGTCTGCTCAAATGCCTTCCATAAAGTGTCCCACCAAGGAACCATCTTTGACTTACTCTGAGATAGTCTAGTCTTCCTTACCACAAACCGCAGTCAAGAGCACAATGACCATTCTACCCATTTTTGATGAGTTAGCTATCGAAAATTTTGAATACAGTTAATGCTCTCAGAGTCCTGAATCTTCTAGTTCTGATGACTCAAGTCCACATTTTCAAAAACGATAAAAACTTTCCAAGAAACCGCAGTTGAACACTTCTGATTGCGGTTCTCCAAAAACTCAAGCAAAACTGGCTTTAAAAGGGGAACGTAGATCCCATGGTAAAAATTGGGAAAATGATTTCAAAAACAAAACCCTCAAACTAACCAAAGTTTCAACACAAAAGAGTCTTGAAAAATCTGTTTCAAAACAAAAGAGTCTTGAAAAATCTGTTTTCTCCAATCGTTTTTCAAAAGGCACTGCAGTCAAGGTATCAGACAAAAGGGATTGTACAGTACAAAAACCTTTTTCTAACTCTTCTGACAAATCCCAATGGAAAGTCAAATCTTTTCAAAGATATCATTTTCAAAACTATTCCTTGGACGATCCAAAATGGAAAGGAATTTTGCCGACTCCTTCACCTTTTAAGTCACGTCAGTTCGTCAAAAGGACAAAACCAAGGAGGAAATCAAATGACCAAACCTTTTCAAATCCCAAGGGAACCTCAGTCAAGTTTCACTCTCAGACTGGTCTCAAGCCTCACACCACACCCTCTGGCCCGCTGACCAGGTACGGTGTCTTGCTAAATGAGAAAAATCTTACCTTTGGATTTTATCATCAGAAAAGGCCATATCAAGTCCAACCTCGTAATCCTCCAAAACCTCATAATCCTCCAAAACCTCGTAATTCTCCAAAATCCCGTAACACTCCAAAAGTTCACAAACACCCAGGTCTAGGTCTCAAGATTAACATAAAACCTGTCCCTGAACATCATATTCATGCATCTAGTAAAAAACATTCTGGTTTGTCCCTAGGCTCCAATCTCCTTTGGGTGCCCAAACTAACTCATTAATTTTTGTAGGCATTGTGCAAGGAGGAACAAGAAGAGAAGTGGTTGATCGATAGTTCCAGCTCCTTGGACATGACCGGAAGGTAAGAGTACCTTTGGGATTTCGGGCCTATATGTAATGGAGGACATGTCACTTTTGGTAACAATGCAAATGGTATTGTCCGAGGTTACGGTGTATTAAAAATAGGGAACTTCTCAATACAAAAGGTTGCTTACATAGAAGGCCTCAAGCATAATCTCAATAGTGTAGGTCAACTATGCAAAGCAGGCCATCAGGTTGAGTTTGATAATGAATACGGCTACATTATGACAAGCGATAGAAGCACCTGTTTGATCAAATCCAAGTCCTAAGGGACCATGTACCCTTTGGATGTCTCATTGATCATCGGGAAACCCCAGTTGTGCTTTATGTCCAAAGCAGTATCTGAAGTTAGCTGGTTGTCGCATCGCAAGTTAGCTCACCTAAACTTCCGGTATATCAACAACCTTGTCACATAAGAACTTGTCCGAGGTCTTCCAATTCTTAAGTACAACAATGATTGACTCTTCCCTGCTTGTGAGTGTGGAAAACAACCAAAAGGAAGTCATCCATTTAACACCCATAAATTTTACGCCAAATTTAAACTTTTCAAGCATACATAAAACCAAATAGTAATTGTTTACAAAAGTGGTTTCAATTCATTATTTAATCAGAGTGTCCCAAAAGCCAGATCATAAGGATGAGGAGCGGTACCGTCAAACCTTCGCCTTCCCATGAACTCCTGAGGTACCTGAAACAATAAACTAAAAATTGTATGCCCGAGGGCTTAGTGAGCTACCCCCAAATACCAATACCACCCTGATAATACCATATCTGTAAGAACCAATTAATCAACATGCATACTGGGCCATCGGCCTCACTGGACTGTCCTACAGGGCCTACAGTCAAACTGGATCTACATCGAGCCTTCAGCATGACTCGACCGCCACGTGGGCCTACAGTCTTCCCGGACCGCTCCTAGGGTGTGTTGGCCTTCAACACAAAGCAGGACCGCCTCAACCCATGCATCAAGAAAATAACCATGTGTGCATAACAAACATTTGCTGGCATATACAAAACATCGAACATATCCATCTCACTGATTACCAAACATAGCAATCTCTCATAACTAGAGCGCTGACCTAGCAGGTCACTAACATATCAATCCCTACGGATCATAAGAACATAACATATAGTCTATCCTGATTCTGATCTAACGAATCATATCCACATGTAGCATACCATAACGATAACAACTAAAGGGCCAACCTTGGTGCCTTAGACCCTATCAATATAGTGAGGATAACTCACCTCACAGATGTCGACTCAGAAGATAAACTCCAACTCTCGGGTCACTTGACACAGGCTCCACCACCTATTACCTTAGTACAATATAGTCATAAGTCCTAACCTTATAAGGTACTCCATAACCCACTAGTAAACCCCGGGCCAAGGTCAATGTCCTAATTCAAGGTCAACAGTCCATGTTGACCTTAACTCACCGAGCACCCTCGGCTACTCACCAAGTTTCTTGAAGCACTATCCAACTCGCCGAGTTATCGAGGTGACTCGCCGAGTTCCTCCGATTCTTGATCACATTTCTAAGCCACCCGTCGAGTTTCCTTTTTGCAACTCGACGGATACACTCGCATACATATCCTGGAGAAAACTCGTCTAACTCACCGAGTTCTTCACACAACTCGCTGAGTCTATGACAATCTTCATCGGACTCGCCGAGTTGTTCATCCAACTCGTCGAGTTCAAGGCTATCTTCATACGACTCGCCGAGCGAACCTTGCGACTCGCCGAGTTCCTTCAGCCCTTAAGCTATACAGACTCATTTAAGCCATGCAATGGCTCCAAATTATAGATCCAAGCTTCTCGAGTATGCTTTTCACGTAAAGTTGCGAACTTTATGTGTATGCATGGCTAAAAAGGCTCTTAATGGAAATTCTAAGCTCTTAATGGGGTTTCATGCACAAGGAGGGTTTGAATCATCCCCACACCCGCAACTTTATGTCTCTAGGACTTAGGAAGGGTCCATATCTGAAGTTACAACTTCAGATCTAGCCCATAGCTCCCCATATCAAGTCAAAATACATTAAACCCTAAAACTCAACCAAAAGAAAAGGGTTCTAGAAGGAAAGGGAAGTAAGGATTGCAACTTGATACCTCCGGAAGATGCTAGCTAAGGTAAGTTCTGCTTTGCACTCCTTCTTTGCTTTAACTCCTTTACTCTTCAAGCTTTTCCCTCCTACCCAACCTTCTTTCCAAGGCTTAAATCACACCAAGAAGAGTACTACACGAATTAGGGTTTCACTAAGCTTCTCAAAGACTGTAAGGAGGCCAAAGGAGGCTGAGGCTCCTTTAAATAGGGTGCAAAACCCCGGGATTTAGGGTTTCATCTGCCATCTCCTACTCGTCGAGTCCCTTCATGGACTCGGCGAGTAGGTCACTAAACATGCGATCCTACCCCGCTGCTACTTGACGAGTAGGGCAACCAACTCGTCGAGTAGGAATTAAAACCAAAGAACCTTTTATTTAATCAATACCTGAGAGTTGGGGCGTTACATACCAGTTCGCAGAATCCGAAATGACAATGGAACCAAGTTCACTAATCATCTCTTGAATAGTTTCTTGGTTTCCAAAGGTATCAGTCACAACTTCTCTGCCCCTACTCACCGCAACAAAGTGGAGTAGTAAAGCGAAGAAATCGTACTATGGTCAAAGCATCCAGATCCATGTTAAACTTTGAAAATATTCCTCTGTACTTCTGGGCCGAAGCAGTGGCAACTGCTTGCTTTGTCCAAAACCAAAGCATCATTTGCAAGCGTCTTAACAAAACTCCTTATGAGGGCCTCAACAATCGAAAACCGAAAGTCAGATTCTTTCACATATTTGGGTGTAGATTTTTTGTGATCAACAACAAGGATCACCTTAAGAAATTTGCACCGAAGTCAGATGAAGGAATTTTTCTTGGCTACTTAACAAACAAGGTGGCCTACAGGGTTCTCATCAGACGCACAAGACTAATAATCGAAAGCTTCGAAATTAGATTCGATGACTATTACGTCCGCAACACTGCTCCATCAAGTGAAACAAAAGCTATATTGGAAAGTGATATCCCAGCCTCTTTGGGTCCTCTTAACATAGTTGAAGTTATCTATGATGACCTATTTGACCCCGTAGAGACTGTTCAACTGTCTTGTCTCTCCGGAAGCTCAACAACAACACACAAAAGTATCTGGAACATTAATGTCAGAAGATTTGTCGCATAGAACATCCACCTCGCCGGTTAAGGGGAAAGCATAACTTCGGTTCAAACAACGACCATCGAGGTTCCAGTGATTGAAGACACAACTTCGGTATCCACCTGCAGAGTCTCAAATTCATCAAATGCTTCCTCAGGCTCCGACAAACAAACAGAAAATATAGACACAAGAACTGATCTGAGTGTTATCACTCACTCTTCAATCTAGAAGGAACCATATTTGGTTCGAGAGGAACTCCCATCCATAATCCAGGGGGAACCTCAATCAATTGATGTTCTTAGTCCTACAGTCCAAGTCCAAGACACTTTTGCATGCTACTCACAAGTCGAGGGGGAACTGCCTTCTCCAACTGCAGAATCCTCTAAGGTTGTTGACATTCCTTCCACCGCAACTGCTGATCACCAACTACCTCGTCTACCTGTTTGGACAAAAGACTACCCACCGGGTCAAATCATCTGAAACCCATCCACAGGTGTACAAACTAGATCTTATAGTGATCTAACGGACCACTGCCACTACACAACCTTTATGTCCGCAACCAAGCCTCAATCCATCAACGAAGCTCTTCTGGAGCCTGACTAGATCACCGCCATGCAAGATGAATTAGCAGAGTTTGAAAGAAACAAAGTATGGAAGCTCGTTTCGAAGCCAAAATGCCACACAATTGTTGGAACAAGATCGGTGTGCAAAAACAAACTTGATGAATCCAGTGCAGTCGTGCTAAACAATGCAAGATTAGCTGCTAAGGGGTATAGTCAACTGAAAGGTGTTGACTATGATGAAAGTTATGCCCTCGTAGCCAGCATAGAAGCAATACACATCTTCTTAGCATATGCGGCACACAAAAATATCAAAGTACATCAAATGGATGTAAAAAGTGCCTTCCTGAATGGAGAACTAAAAGAAGAGGTTTACTTGCAACAACCTCCAGGCTTCAAAAGTCAAGATTTCCCACATTATTGTTTCAAGCTTGAGAAAGCAGTTTATGGTCTTATGTAAGCACCGAGGGCATGGTATGAGATTTTCTCTGAGTTTTTGTCATGCCGAATATAAAAGAGGTGTGATTGATCCCACATTATTTAGAAAGAAAAATGGTAATCACCTTATGGTTGTCCAAATCTATGTGGATGATATCATATTTTGGGTGAACAGACCAGGGTATGGTGAATCAATTTGCAAAGCTCATGACCAACAAGTTCCAAATGACCATGAATAGAGAGATCAATTTCTTTCTAGGACTCCAAGTGAAACATGTCCCTCAAAGGATATTCATTCATTAGGAAAAGTATACCTCTGAACTGCTGAAGAAATACGCAATGTGAATTGTTCCTCAACCAAGGTTTCTATGGCCTTCGGAAATAAGATTTATGTTGATCCTTCTGGAGAATTAGTGGATCACAAAACGTATAGAGGAATGATTGGTTTTTTGCAAGAAAGACAGATATTGTCTTAGCAACATGCTTATGTGCTAGGTACCAAGTCGATCCCAAAGTATCTCACTTGACCGCAGTCAAGCAAATCTTCAGATACTTGAAAGGAAGAAAAGCTATCGGCCTCTAGTATCCCACATGGAATGACTTCTACCTTCAATCCTTCACAGATGTAGATCATGCTCACTGCAGATTGGACAGAAAAAGTTCTTTCGGTGGCTGTCAATTTCTTGGAGGAAGACTGGTGAGTTGGTCTTTAAGGAAACAATTTGTTTACCACAAAATACGAGTGTGTGGTCATAGCTAGTTGTTGTTCTCAAGTCCTATAGATGAAAAACCAACTGAAAGATTACGGATACACAACGCTTCGGATACCGATGTATTATGATTCAGAGAGTGCTATAGCGATTTTTCTCACAATCCTATTCACCACTCGAAGACGAAGCACATTGAACTTCGGTACCATTTCATCAAGGACCACATTCTTAAAGGTAACATTGAACTAATCTTTATTGTAACTTATGAAGAGATTGCTGATGTGTTCACAAAGGTACTCGATGCAACAACACTGAATAGTTTTCTAGAAATGTTAGGAATGATCAATCCAGTCCAACAATTATTTTTGAATTGATAGCTACGGCAGTCATATCTCTGAAGAATATGCTTCTTTTCTTTTCCAAACAAAATTCTTGAAGCATTCTCTTCAATTTAGTTCTAGAGAAATATATCAATCACATGTTCATATGCTATATCTGGTATACCACAATTACATATGATCCATATATTCTTTGGGTCCCTAATTCCATTTACTTCTAACTGTTTGATCAAGTGTTCTTAGTTCAAGCTACCAAAGTCATCCATGTCCCAACTGCAGTCTCATTTCACTGTCTTCCACTGCAATAAAGAATCCATCCGCGATGGCAAATCTACCCACAGTCACATTTATAACTTCATAAATTCTCGGAACTTTGTATGTTGTTTAATGATCTTCATTAAATATTCAATTTTCATTAAATCTACCCACAGTCACATTTATAACTTCATAAATTCTCCTAAGAAAGCTTTATGTTTTCTTAACCCTATGACGATCGTCATCCTCTTCATCTTCTTGCACTGAATTTTTCTACAAGTTCTTCAAACTTTTTCAAAATGGTGAAATATGGTATTTTGAAAAAGCAATCAAAAGCATCTGGGTCAGTGCGACAACCTAGTTCTGAATCAATCACCGACGATAGCCTCAAGCAATTTTAGGGTAATTTTTGAAGATCATCCTTCATACAATGAATCGATTCAACTGATGATCAAGTTTCAGTCATCCCATCCATTATTTGACGCATTCAACTCCTTCACAGACGTGGTTCCTCTTTCCACTCTGTTTAAATGTACATTCTCTACGTTTCGCCCAAACTCAAAACCTCAAAAAGTTCATCTAAATTTGATCAATGGTTCTTTAGTTATTCTGACTAAAGCCAAGTTCTTGGAAGATATTAATCTTCGTGTTCTTCCTTCAGCAAGAATATAGTCTCCAAGTGCCAATGACATCACCTCAACCCTGTACCAGATGGGTTATCAAAAGAAGCTTAAAGGGATTCGAAAATTCAAGAAAAATCAATTGCCCGCTGTTTGGCAATTCGTTTGCCATTTTTCAATCCATAGTCTCTATGGCAGAACTGGAGGCACGGTTAACATGGGTCTGAAGCTGCTGGAAATCATGTGAAGCATCTTCACAGGAAATCGTGTGAACTACGGCCAGATAGTTTGGGACGATTTTCTACAATATGTTCCCAAGGAAAACCCAAGAGAGGATCCAGTTGAGCTTACATTTGCACACTTCTGGACTTTGTGCATATTGGATCTACACAGGGATGCAAGACTTGATATGGGTGCGGACATCAATCTCTACGTCACCCGCGATTTAAAAAGGTACACTATTTCAAAAGATCAATCAAATTGTAGACCACTTAAGAGACTGCCTACACATATTCTGAAGACCATTGGACTTGAAACAAGAGAAGTCACTGATCACATGGAGGCTACGGATGGTATTGACCCATACCATTCTTCCTCGCCTCACCCCGTCAGTTCATTCTAGCCACTAAAGAACCCCAAGGTCCTACAAGTACCGCATCTCCTACCTCTACATCTGTTCGACAATCCAAAGCATAGTCAAATCAACCGATATCCAAACGACTCAAGAAACTGGTGTCATCCAAGAAAGCTCTCCGTAGTAAGATAAAGAAGGGAG
Organism: Lactuca serriola; assembly: GCF_051521515.1. Lineage (NCBI taxonomy): Eukaryota > Viridiplantae > Streptophyta > Magnoliopsida > Asterales > Asteraceae > Lactuca > Lactuca serriola. Next base: position 111,353,272 of record NC_136409.1, on the reverse strand, counting down.
GAACTTCAAAGAAACACAAATCCAGGACTTTTGTATCCTCGGATGAAGCTCCTATGTCACACACTCAAAGCATTTAAGTTAATGTTGAAGAAGAGTCTGACAATGACTCCGGTCCAATCCCTAGACATAAAAGGCAGAAGACCATCCGTATCCCTAGACATATGCTTGACCGGACTGATACCGTAGTCTCTCAAAAGATTCTGGTAGTCCTTGGACCCCCCACAAGCTTATTCGCTTCAACCATCTCTAACTACTTAGACACAATAAGTGTGTTTGTTTCAACTAAAAGTGGAGACACTCCCCCGATTGGATCCCAAGAGGATCCTGTTGGTTCAAAACGCCCTAAGGTCTCCAGGGCTTCCCATTTTTATTTCTTTGATCCAGAGGAGTTGCGCTCCATTCTTCTTCCAGTAACCCAAAAACTTGATACACCTAACCAACTACAGAGTACTTTTTCAGCCCTAGTCGGAATCAGGCCGAGGCCAAACTTGATTACGTGTCAAGGAGACCAAGGAAGCCTAGGAAATCCTACTCTTCCTACATTACATGCGAGTGGTTTAGGCATGGTGAGCATAAATGTGCAATGATCCATTAACCCCAGATTCATCCCGATGCGTGCTCATGGATTTGACGGTTATGTTTCAGATGACTCCTGGACCCGGTATTAACCAAACATCGACTCTGAAGTCAGGAAGTACGAAGCCTTCCACTGGGCCTTCCAAGCTTGCAATGATCAACAAAGAAAACCACAACATCAAAAGTGGCAAAAGGTTCAAACAGTTGCAAAATATTGGGCTGATGCTATCAACAACGCCAAAACTATTCATACAATTTTAAAGGTTTAAAACTGGATGACCACCATGGCAGAAACACTTGAGAAAGCTCAAAATATTCCTAGTGTTGCAGGTCCATCCAAGCTCCCTCCTACTGCTGAACTCCAAGAATCAAATGACGATGGCAGAATGATCGAGATTAGCTCCAGACCAATGTTTCGTCTTGATGATATTGAAATGATTGAAGTGAATCAACCTGAACAATATGATAAATTTATGATGATATTTGACGAAGAAGACTCAAGTGTCTCTCAGCATTCCATATCCAGGACGAAGGAAAAGAAAAAGAATAAAAAGATAGCTGTGACAAGAAAAAAATTTCTCAACCTGCAAGCCAAATTTGATCAAATCCTGGCAGGAGTCAAAACCAGCCAATCGTAGTCTAATGATATGCCTGTACTGCAATCTCTACCAGAACGTGTCGAAAGATTGGAAACGTGTGAAAGAGTGGTTGCTGAGAGGATTTCTCTAAAAGTTGAAATGTGTATTAGAACCCTGGATAACAATAGAATTACTGATCACAAAGAGTTCATGGAGACTGCTGAATGCCTGATCAAAGAAGTATCTACAATCAAAGTTGAACTCCAATATACAATTGTGGATCAATCAGTCTAGTCAATGTAGCTTGTTGAGGAAACTCACAATGCTTATGAATCAACACTTGCGGTCCTCCAATCCACCATAGACAGCCTACGACACTCTCTAATCGCAAGCTCACATGGCCAGGAGATTCTAAAGCTCTCAAAGGAAATCCACAAACTCCTTTTCAACACCTTCATCCCCAACAATCAGCAACTAAGTGACGTACTCAAGTCGCAGTTTAACAATGTATTCTTAAGAGTAGACGTTCTTAAGAAGTGGTTTGAGGAGCAACAAGAAGTTTCTCCATCAAAAGGGGGAAGTGAGAACAAACGCCATGAATCTCCTTCAATTGCAACTGCAGATCATTCTCATCAGTCTCCTCCTTAAGAAGTGCCTCCAGTCGCGGATCAAGTGAAGATTCCCACTCTGATGCCATCTCACCATTCTCCACTGCAACATCCTTTTCCATATCAAGATGATCAACATCATTCTTCTCCTCGTCAGGAAACCCTATATCACTTCGAAAATCTGGAGCCAAGTATGTCATCTGAACACTCCTATGACTCTCCTGCATCCAAACAATAGAAAGTTGACTGGAAAGCAACAAAGTTTGCTGAAATAATATGGATAGATCATGTATTTGACACTGCTATGGATGAAACCCTCATTCATTCCTGGATTAATCCTACAAGGAGACTACTGGATGAAGATAATAGCCCTATGTTGACCTATGTGAAACCTCCTTCTAATGGTTATTGGGATATCCCCATCTCCCCAAATGCCAAGTTTTTCACTGTGTTTGAACCCTTTAACTGCCGCCTCGCTGATGATCAAAGGCTACCTCTTGAATTTTAGTGACTAAAAAAATTTCATGCCAAGCATGGATCTAAATTTAAGAGTATATGGTCCAGTGATATACCCTCCACAGTGAAAGGTTACAAGGTCAGGAAGTTTATGAAAACAGACTTCGTTCAGTACATGTTGACCAGAAGAGGTGAAAAGTACATGCGAACCAAAGTAGACTTCCCATGTATGAATCTAGATGAAGTATTTCTGATAATCGGGGTGTTCCAGATCAAGTTAGAGAAGCATTGAAAGATGAGAAATGCTTATGAGAAAGCGTGCGAATATCTCAAGTCCGCAGTGTGTGACTTTGCAAAAATCGATGCGGACATACATCCAACTCTTGCTTAAAAGTTCAATCTTCCACCTCTTGAACCCGTTCCGGTCTTCACCGAAGGATACCATGAAATATCCTTAGGAGCAACAAACTTTCTTCAGCTTGGTGTCATCTTTAAACAGTTAATAGCGATGTCAAGTACTTTATTCCAATCACAGACATGCATTGTTTGACTAGTAGGCAACTGGATATTACACAAATTTCCGGTCTGAGATCAAAACATACAACAAAAGCAGTGAAGTTTGAGATCTCAAGAAGAATCAAATGGCTAGGAGAAGTCAGGAATTTCTGGTAGGACCTCATCAAATTCTTAAAGCTCGACAAATGAAGAAGTTTAAAAGGTCACTTAGGGGGAAATTGTTGAAACAAGAAAGTGACCCTCTTTAACTTGTCAATCTGAAGTCATCTCCGCAACCACAATGAACTTCCCAAACACAATCAACTTCTGTCATCCGTAGTGACATCAACAACAAAGACTTAGTTTTTATGTTTCTTCACTTATCTGTTTACATTTTATTCTCCATTATGCCTTGCATGGACACTTTACCAGAAGTTTAGTCTTTGTTTATTCTCCATGTAATTTCTCGAGACTTTATAAATAGAGTTCTCTACTTCTGAATGAAACCATCTCTTACCTCTCAATTACATCTCTATTCTCTCCATATTTGAATTTCTCAATTCATATTTTCTCATTCTCTTATATCTTACCGAACTTACTCTCAAATATATTCAGATCTAACTCTCCCTCGGAGCAAGTCCTTGTAAGTTCAATCACTTTAAACTGATCGCATATACTAATTTTTTTTTTTTGATTCCAAACCTTATTTAGATTCAGTTTGGTGTTTACTTGATATATAACTTGCTATCATTTATATTTCCTTACTTTTCCTCACTTAAATATTCCACAACAAACTTTCTAACATCTCTAACTTATTATTATTTTTGAGCTTTATGATCCTTTGAGATTAACTTTATTCCGCAATCTATAACTTGTTAATGTTTTTTTTCAAGTGTGTTTCTCAAGTTTTTCTCTCAACAATTGGTATATGTATCACCCATACTATTTATATCACCCCAGCAGCATACCCGTGTACAAGCACACACGCGTGTGCGGCCGGACATAGGGTGTACGGCCGCACACAATAATACAACAACCATTACTAACACCAAAACCCTAACAAGACCCATTACACGATAGATACCTAGCCCAAATGACTATATAATGACCTATCAATCTCCCCATTGGTTTGTGGCTAGCTTGAGCATGGTCTTCAAACACTTGGTTTCTCGATCAGCTTCAGGTCAGATTTTCCCATGGATCCCATCCAAAGTTTTTCATTGATGATCGTGGCAACCATTCTTGTGAATTCTTTAGCAGCAGCCTCCATGAATTCCTTTCTGCATATGATTTGATGGCGAGCCAGGGTATGAATTTCTCTCTCTCTGCATCTGAGGAGATCCTTAGCACTAATAAGCCTCAGAACCTCTTCTTTGTTTTTGAACTTGATGGCAGCTGTTGTAGTTTCATCATCATAAGCCCAAAATTCCATGTTATCAAGATATCCATCGTGGAAGTGTTGTGGGATTGGAATATTCTTCACTTGATTAGTAGCAGGCCATAACATGATCTTCATTGGTTGGTTGGTTTCAGGATCAAGGCCATATTTGTCTTTTTTGACCAACGCTTTTGCAGTCTTCATCGAAGGAAAGTTATCCTTGACATATTTATCCAAAAACTGTTTGAATTTGAAAGCACTAGGGTTTTGAGAAGGATTGTGGAAGGGAGCTCTAGAGAGTTCTGAGAGATCAACTTTCATCCATGAGTTGAAGACATGTATGCTTCTGTAGTATTCTGGATTTCCAGAATTCCTTTTAACCACCCACAACTTAAGCTCAAGATCATAACCCCACATCTTGATCCTTATACGATAACCATATTCATCACCAAATTTTCTCCTTTTAAGTTTAGTCACTGTGAGCTGAGGTTCATCTACTTTCTGATTCTCATTTGAACTTTTTAAGGAAAGCAAGCCTTCCTTCTGCTCAACAGTGACTGTTCTTTGGCCATGTTTACTTTTGACCTGTGGGATAACATTTACAGGATCATAATCAAATCGATCAGAAATTTTTGTTGTTCTTGGAGGAGGTCAGTCAACAGGAAATTCGCCTTCTGAAGGCTGGATGGGAGCAATGGGATGATCTTCAACACCATCTGGCTATTGAAATAAAGACTGGAACTTATCTTCGAAGGCTTCAAATAATTTATTCTTCAAGCTAAAATAAAAACACTTAGGGGTCCAAGATTGGTCTAAAGCTCAGAGATTTACTTTGACTTCAAGGAATTATCTTCCTCAAGCTCGACAATCCTAACATCATGCTTTCCAATTAAGATGTCCTTATCAATGTTCGGCTGTTTTAAAATGCCAATTTCTTCTTTGAGAGAGGACACCTCAGAATCACCATCCCCTGAATGACCTTCCTCTATAGATATTCCTTTTCCATGTGAGGCAGGTTCAGAAATATTTTCAGCCAAGTGCCTTGCTAGCCTGATGGAGGCTTCATCCAACGAAGGCCTTGATGGGGAGTATTTTGGGATAGTGGATGACCCGCATGTTTCAAATGTGGTGCTTGGGGCTTCTTCGTGTAGTGTCGTAACAGTTGTGGTGACGATAGTGGATGGAGATGGAGGTTCTTGATCTTGAATAAGCACTCCCTGCCTCGGATCAAGACACCTTCCTTTCACTGGAGGAAGAGAGGTCTGTGTTTGTGTCGGACCATTAGAGGATGGTAAAGATGAAAAAATAGCTAAATCAGAGGGAGGAATCTCTAAAACTGCATCCTTATGACTTGATGATTCTACCATCACTCTTGAAGTTGGAGGCATTGCTTTCAGAACGTCATCAACACCCCTAGACTCAGTTGTTGTTTGAGCAACTTCATTGTCATTGAAAAAGAAGCTGTCAAATAATGTTGAGCTTGGAACTAGGTCGTCATGATCAAGGTTAAGATTGAGTCGGATTTCTTCATTTTCAAAGCCAGAGAAATCCATTTAACTGAGAAAATCATCATCACCATCATTTTCTTCATCATTGATCTGTATATCAAGGTTGCTCTGATTCTCCACATTCTGTAGTTGGTCATGCTCTTCTGCCACGATTGCAACAGGAGAAACATGACCTTCTTCGTTTTCATGTTTAGAGGCCGAAATAATAATCTCTTCAATTTCCGCGGGGCTAGAAAGATTTGCGGATTCAAATTGCTCACACTCCTCAGCAAAGATTCCAAACTTGATCAGGGGAAATTTTCCTTTAAACTTAACTTTCCCTAGTCGATTCTGCTTCATTAGCCCAAAATCACTTGAGCCAATTGACTTAAGATCCAGATTATCTCATCCTCTTTCGATTTCAGAGTGCTTGACATTGAGAATGATTTGAAGGAATCTTGGGTACATGAAGAACTTATCCCTCTTGTTGCGTTCAATGTTCAAAATCATTTCATGTAGAATGAACCTTGAGAAGTTGAACTCCGATCCGGACGCTAAGGCAGCAATTGCACCGGTGTTGAACATGGATATTTAATTAGCTCCTGACTTCTGGCCAGAGATACAACTCAAAAACACATGAGCTAAATATTTCCAGCCCGGAGATAGAAGCTTCTTGAGAGTGGGGGAAATGATCCTTCATATCCCATTTGGTTCAGAATCTTTTGAGCCCTGTCCAACTCAATCTCCTTTGGGAATTCAGGCTTTTCATCGATCCGCAAGGTTTCTCGAATAATTTGCTTGGTAACCAGGAATTTTTTTCCACGTATAGAAGCCTCAAGAAACTTGTCACCCTTGTTGTCCTTCTTCACTATAGTGTTGCTCCAGAATTCCTTGACCAATTTCTGATAAATGATCGAACACGTGGTAAGAGTAGAGAACGGGCAACATCTTCTTAGGCCATTTACTATGAATTAAAACTTAGAGTGAGCCTCTGGAGGATCAGCAAGGTAAACAACCAAATTGTGAACTTTAGCAAATTCAAGATCTGCCATATTGAGCTGAGAAAAACACAAGAGAATTCATCAATAAACATCAAGTATTTTCCCAAAAATCAGTTGAGTATTTTTAATTGGTTAAATTTCAAATTTTAAGGATAATTGGGGTGTACAGCCGTACACCAGGTGTGCGGCCGTACACAGGTGTGCGGTCGTACACGGTCCACATTTGCCTAAAAACGATTTTAAACCAAGGAATTTCAGTCGATTAGGCTCAATAATTCCATTTCAAGGGTCGATTAGATCACACTTTCGCGACTGAGTGTTCAATTTCTAGAAAAAGGTCGAAATTTTAAGCTTTAGATAAAGAGAATCTCATGGGTGTGTGCGGCCGTTCTCAGAGAAATAGAAGGGAAGGAGTATCTGGCCACACAGTCTCCTTATATACCCTCTTCTAAACCAGGTCCAGCTCAAACCCGATTAGCCCAATAGATTTTTGATCATGATGCATTTTCAAGGACTAAAAAAAATAAAAAAAAATTAAAGTAAAAAATGGATTATCGTTAAAACTAGCGCTAATAACTATTTGTGATGTTGGGATCAAAGTTGTTAGGCATCCTTAATCCACTTATCAGTACCTCACCCTTCATGAAAAAAAATCTATTCAATCGCCAGTATTGTGGTCCACTTAAGCATGAAAGATTTTGACAAAATTAGGACATGCTATAAATGACAAGACATTTTGTGACCTTATATACATATATGAAATTCCGAAGGACCATTCATTTGATGACGACCAAGGATATTGTTGTCCACCTAAATTGAACAGGGAAATCTATAGACAACCTATAAGTGTTCAATTTTAATTGTATTTAGAACGTGTATCCCACTTCCTGATATACCCCAATAGTCAAGGACTTCCAGAATACTCCTTACTTCAGATGAGCAGACAATCATTAAGGAAAAAAATTGATTTAGAATGCATATGTTGTACACTCAGGTTGGATCTCTTCCAATCACGCAGAGAGTGAAACATATGACTAACTAGAGTTTAGAGGGATTGAGAAGTAGAAGGTTGCATATGCTGTGTACCAGGTCGGATTGTTAATCACACAAAGGAGACAACATGCGGCTAACAGGTAGGAAGAATAGCATAGAAGAAGATGCGGAGAGACAGAGTTGCATATGTTGCATTCCAGGTCAGATCTCTTCCAATCAACAGAGGAAGCAACATATGACTAATAGATGGAAAGAAACAAAATAATTTTCTACAACCTAATTTATTGGAATTCCCCAGTTGTCTAGTCAATAATAGAATTAAGGACGAACTCCGCACATCGAGGAAAAGTTGATCCACAGTTCTAGATACAGATCATTTAATGTATCCGCAAATTCCCATGTATAGTTCCCTGCTCAACCTACCCATGCGTCATATTGTTAGGCTAAGTGGAACTATATAGGTCATGATTTGTTAGTTCACTAGATTTTTAAGTTCATCTGATCCTAGTCAAGTCCACTTTAAACTTTCCGTTCCTACCAACACATCTGAAAGGCTATACTTTCGTGGTTTTGGCTAGGCAATCTTTTGTATAGAGCTTGGTAGGTTGATAGAGTAATAATGTAGTGGTAGATTGATGGAACTGTCAGTCTGTGTAGCCACACACGTGTGTGCGGCCGCACACGCCATCTGTGTTCGTGTGGGTTGTATATAAATGGTTGTGTCAGATTGTCAGGTACGGATGAACAGCGACATATGTATATGTGTGTTTCAAGGTGTACTTGACATTTATGATTAGTAGATGTGTGCATGTTGATGTTATTCTTCTTCTACTCCTTCTACACTCTACTTGTTTGCTATTATCTTATTGATTACTAATTTGGATCCATCAGTTTTGGGGACTTACAATTGGTATCAGAGCTAATTCGGTATCAATTTGAAGCATTTTGGAGTGTGCGATTGAGAAATCTTGCTATTTTTGTGGTGAATTCATAGTCTTTAATCAAGGAACTGTTGCTAATCACTGTTTTTGATAGTTTGAAATCAAAATTCATTCAAAAACCCAGGATTGTTTGGTATGCGGTTGAGATTGTTGGGTGTGCGGTTGAAATTATTGGGTGTACGGTTGAAGTAATTTGAAGGTTTGTGGTTGTACTTTGAAGGTGTGCGGTTGAAGTAGTTTGAAGGTGTGCGGTAAGGTGTGCGGTCAGGTGTGTGGTCAGTGTGTGTGGTTGGAGTGTTTAGCCGGTGTGTGCGGTTGTAATGTGTAGTCAGTGTTTGCGGTTAGAGTGTGCTATTGCAGTGTGCGGCTGTAGTGTGTGCGGTTACACTCATTCAAATCTTTGAACATGGAATCTCAAGGCATGTCTGCTCATCAGGATTTGGATGCTATTATGGGCACCACTACTCGAATTCCCTGATTGTTGTCAGCAGAAGGGTTTCCTGAATGGAAATATCGAATTGAAAAATATATCAAGATGAATGATTTCAAAATTTGGAGAAGTATTCTGAGAGGTCCAATTCGTATCACAACAACATCAGAAGACGGTACCATAATTGAAAAACAAGTTGAAAACAATATCGATGATGACTTCGAAAGAGTCGAGGAACAAGAAAAGGCACTTGCTACACTTACCATGGCATTATCTCCGGAAATTGCTCAAGGATTCCGTGAGTATACATCAGCAAAGGCTCTATGGGAAGCACTGATAAAAGTCTATGAAGGCAACGAAGACTTGAAACAGAGTCGCCAAGACATGCTACGACAGAAATTCAATATGTTTAACTATGTCTTGGGAGAAACACTTGAAAATCAGTTGCAAAGGTTTATCACACTCACCACAGAAATGAGCTCTGCATGTGTGATGGTTACAAGATCAGAGATCAACAAAAAGCTGCTGAATTCTTTACCAAAATCCTGGGATATGAATGTCTCAGTGATTAAGAAGACAAAAGATTTGAACTGTTTGAGTCTGGCCGAAACAATGGCAATCATCAAGGCTTGTGATCTTGATGGTAAACAAAGAGAGATTAACCATGTCAATTCATAATCCACAGCTAATCTTGGAGTTCAAAACAATAACAACACCACTTTCTCAAGCTTCACTACTCATCAAGCTCCTCAAGCCCATGTTCCTCAAGTTCAACCCTATGTAACTCATCAGCCCGTATCATACACTATACCCCAAATGCAACAAGCTCAAGACCCTCAATCTCAAACCATAAATCATCATGTTGGTTCATCCACAGCTACTTCAGTTCAATCTCATGGAATCAGTACTCAAGCTGATGGATTAGAGCCATAAGAACTTTCCTATGTGCACATGCAAACCCTAATTGCTTAGATCTAGGTTTCTCTAATTGAACATGCATTCTATCCAAGACTTTCAATACTAGATCTAATGTAAACAATTGATTCTAATCATATGAATTAGGATCTAGAACAATACCTTGGATTACTTGCTTGATACTTCTTCTTCTTGGAGCTTAGAGTCACAATTGTCACTCCTCTAATGGCTTACAAACATCAACTAGGAAGAAGATGATTTGAGAGAGAGAGAGAGAGAGAGAGGAGGGTGAGAAATCGGCCTTAGGGTTTCTTGCCTTGCATGAGTGTCGATTTCCCTCACCCTAGGGATCTAGTTATACTATGGGATACTAGGGTTTCACCTTTAACCCTAATTGAATAATTTAGGCGCTAAGCAATCCAAGATCCTCCTAGATTTTAGGCTTGGACGAATTTAAGGTTCCCAAACGCTAAATTTCGTCCACCCCATTATCTATAAGGATACATTGCCCAAAACACAACTATCACACATTTGACAATTTATGCCCCTTTATTCAATTAACCTCTTTAAGTCACCAAATTAATTCTTAATTAATATATGACATATATTAATCAAATAATATTATTATTCCTTTAATATATTATTCTCATAATATATTAACAATAATATTTCTTCTCTCTTAACAAATCATCCTGTCAAGTTGCTATTGTGAAGGCAACCCAAAAGGACCATGCACAACCGGGTCAAGTACTTACCAAATATAGTTACAGCCTTAGACACTAATCCAACAGTCTCCCACTTGGATAAGTCTAGTAACTATATATGTAAACACAAACCGATTAGCAATCGTAGCTCTCAAAGACGCTGTCAACTCTGATCTTATCAATCTCCTGTCCTTTAGATAAGGGATCATATAGTCCTCTGTTTAGATACTATGCGGACAATCTTATGGAACTTATTGTCCAGCAGTTGGTTTCTCGATCTCAGATTTATTTGACATAGAACTTAATTGAACACAACAATTTAGTCCTGACCGTGCCCGGCACATAAGTCAAATCAAATCATCGAGCGGCCGTGATATCGTTTTTATTCTCTTAAGATAAAATTAACAGATAAACTTCGACTTATATGCATTTACTATTCACTAATCAATTATACACAATAATGCGTTTTATGACATCAATTTACTGATGCGGTTTCGCAATGTCAATGCACAATCAATTAATAAACAATAAACCATATATCTTGGTTTTAAGACCATATGATATTATCGTCTTGCGATCACTTGTGTCGCATTCCATAAAGTGATTCCAGCAAGTTCGGGTTTATTCCAATCCTCAAAACTTGTTCATAAGCATTCACGAACGTTGTAGCAAACTTTTGCTATGTCTAATACCTTTTAGACAATCTACACACCAATTCATGACAATCTACATTCATACCTACTTCCAACATATGAACGATTGTGGACCATTCGAATAATTTTATTATTCTTAATAATTTAATTATTCAGGAAGTCAAAACATGCAAAGTGAAACAATAGTTAAACAATTAACATAAGACAATATCTTTACTCATACATAATACTCCTTTATTTAATCATCAAATTTCAATTACATTTATCTATTACATGTTTCAAAACTATCTAATCTAAACTAATATCATCTTTCAGCCCAATGCTCCTAGCGTGCTGCAAATGCTTAACCCTACTCAGTCCCTTCGTAAGCGGATCTGTTGAGTTATCCTCTGATGATACCCTATTCACTACGAGATGTCCTTCTTCTACTCGATGTCTAATAAAGTGATATTTTCTGTCGATATGTCAAGATCTACCATAATCCCTCGGTTCCTTGGTCAAGGCAACCACTCCTTCATTATCACAGAAAATTTCCATAGGCTCCTTTATGGCTGGCACAACTCCAAGATCACCAATGAAGTTCTTCAACCACATCGCCTCCTTTGACGCTTCGCTCGCTGCAATGTACTCTAATTCGCACGTTGAATCAGCTATGGTTTCTTGTTTGGAACTTTTCCAAGTCACTGCTCCTCTATTCAGGGTAAAGACTCAGCCCGACTGCGAACGGTAGCTGTCCCTGTTGGTCTGGAAGCTGGCGTCACTATACCCTTGCACCTTTAATTCATCTCTCCCTCCGAAGACTAATAACCATTTTTTGGTCCCCCGAAGGTACTTAAGTATATTCTTGGCAGCAATCCAATCAGCTTTGCCCGGGTTCCCTTGATATCTACTGACCATGCTTAAAGAAAAGGCCACATCAGGGCGAGTACAAGTCATAGCGTACATGATTAAGCCAACTGCGGAAGCGTAAGGTACTCGGCTCATCTCAGCTATCTCGGCTTCGGTACTCGGACTTTGAGTCTTACTCAACTTGGCATTACTTTGTATCGGTAGTTCTCCCTTCTTCGAGTTTTCCATACTAAAATGTTTTAGTACCTTATCTAAGTAAGTATTCTGACTAAGTCCTATTAGTCTCTTACTTTTTTCTCTCACTATCCTTATTCCCAAAATATAGGAAGCCTCTCCGAGGTCCTTCATAGCGAAACACTTCCCGAGCCAAGACTTAACCTCCTGCAAAGTCGGGACGTCGTTTCCTATGAGTAGTATGTCATCGACATACAAAACGATGAAGCTAACTATACTCCCACTGGCCTTGACATATACACATGATTCATCTTCACTTCGTACAAATCCAAACTCTTTGACTTTCTCATCGAAGCAAAGATTCCATCTGCGAGATGCTTGCTTAAGTCCATAAATGGACTTCTCAAGCTTGCACACTCTATTAGGATGCTTCGGAATGACAAAACCCTCTGGCTGAGCCATGTAAACATCCTCAGCCAACTTCCCATTAAGGAAAGCGGTCTTGACATCCATCTGCCATATCTCATAATCATGAAATGCAGCAATGGCAAGCATCACCCTAATAGATTTTATCTTAGCAACTGGTGAGAAGGTCTCATCATAGTCAACTCCGGGAGTTTGAGTAAAGCCCTTCGCCACTAGTCGTGCCTTATACGTGTGCACTTTCCCATCCACGTCGGTCTTCTTCTTGAAGATCCATTTGCAACCAACCGTCTTACGTCCGGGCACATTGTCAACCAAATTCCAAACTTGGTTTTCATACATGGACTGAATCTCGCTGTCCATTGCCTCTTTGCATTTTACAAACTCTGGGCCTGCCATGGCTTCCTTATAGCTATTAGGTTCATCTATATTTATTAGTGTACCATCACTAATATACGTATCCCCTTCGGTAGTAATATGAAAACCATAAAACTGGGGTTGAACTCTAACTCTTTCGGAGCGTCTAAGAGGTAAGGACTCGTCAATTGGTTCAACCGGAGTTTCCTCCTCGGGTTGAGCGCCAACGTTAGAGGTTCCTTCATCGATCGACTCTTGAATATCTTCAAGATCAATTTGCCTCCCACTGTCTCCTTGTCTTATGAGTTCTCGCTCTCGGAAAACCCCTCTCCTCGCAACAAAGACAACATTGTCACTCGGTCTATAAAAGAGATATCCAAAGGATTTCTGCGGGTAGCCGATGAAAATACATCGCTCACTTCAAGGTTCGAGCTTGTCGTGAGTCTCTCGTCTTACGAAAACCTCACAACCCCAAACCTTGATATGTGCCAACGAGGGAGATTTCCCTATCCACATCTCGTGAGGATTTTTTGCAACCTTCTTTGTAGGGACTCGGTTAAGGATATAGGCGGCAGTCTCTAAGGCATACCCCCAGAATGAGATAGGTAGTGAAGCATGACTCATCATAAAACGAATTCGATTACGCCTTTCTGCCACAACATTCAACTGTGGTGTCCTAGGTGGCGTCAATTGCGAAACTATTTCGCATTCCTTGAGATAGTCATGGAATTCAAGACTTAGGTACTCTCCTCCTCGATCGGATCAAAGCATCTTGATTTTCTTGCCCAATTGATTCTGCACTTCATGTTTGAATTCTTTGAACTTTTCAAATGTTTCTGACTTGCGCTTGATGAAGTAGATATACCCATATCTGCTATAATCATCGGTGAAAGTCACATAGAAGCGGTTCCCATCCTTTGTGGTAGATCTAAAGGGCCCACACACATCGGTATGTATGAGATCCAATAAACCTTCACCCCTCTCACAAGTGCCAATGAAGGGTGACTTGGTCATCTTTCCAAGTAAACAAGATTCGCATGTGTCATCTTCCCTATGGCCGAATGACTCCAACACTCCATCCTTTTGGATTTGGGCTATGCGCTTCTTGTTGACATGTCCAATACGACAATGCCACAAAGATGCTTTATCCATACTATTGGAAGAATCCATACACAACACATCATTTCCTAGGTTATCTACAACCATAACAGTTTCATAAATTCCATTACAAGGCATTTCTTCAAAATATAAAACACCATTTAGATAAGCATAAATCGAAAAATTCTCATTATTAAACGAATATCTAAATCCTTGTTTAAACAAACCATGAAAAGAAATGATGTTTCTTGCCATATCTGGCGAGTAGCAACAATTATTTAAATCTAAATTCAATCCATTTCTAAGAACTAAAGAATACACTCCAATCTTGGTAACAGGCGACGATCTTCTGTTCCCCATGATTAGATTTATTCTTCCAAGCTCCACATCCCTAGTTCTTCCTAGTCCCTGCAAATTAGAACAAATGTGGTAACCATACCCTGTATCAAGAACCCAATAAATAGCATGGGATGAATCATTAGATTTAATTGTGTATATACCTACAAAAGATGGCTTGATCTTTCCATCGTTGATGGCTTGCAGATATTCCAGGCAGCTTCTCTTCCAATGCCCTATTTTGTGGCAATGATGGCACTCTGCCTCTTTTGGGTTAGGGTTGGGCTTAGCAGGATCAACCTTAGTCCCACTAGAAGAGGAGCCATCTTGGGACTTTCCCTTACGGTGGTTCTTCGAAGAAGCCTTCCTCTTCTTGCCCCTTCCCTGCCCAATAGCCAAAACAGGAGCAGCAGGCGGATTGGGAGATGGTGCAACAGACTTGTCCTTAAGGTTGCTCTCAACAGTCCTTAGGAGACCTTGGAGTTTGCTTAGGGTGACCTCTTCCTTGTTCATGTGGTAAGTCATCCTAAATCGATTGTAGCATGAGGGCAAGGAGTGAAGAACAATGTCGATAGCCAAATCTTCCCCAAAGTTGACATTCAACTTGGAAAGACGATCGACATACCTTTGCATCTTTTTCAAGTGCACAGTTAGAGATTCTCCACTTACCATTTTAGCAGTGATCATATTCGTTATAATCTCATAGCGCTCTTGCCTCACGCTTTGGTGGTATCGCTCCATCAAGTCTAGATGCATCTCATAAGGATACATGTCCTCATAGGACTTTTGGAATTCAGAGTTCATAGTGGCTATCATGATGCAATGGACTTTCGTTGCATCACGCTCATGTGTTTCAAACACAGCCATTTCTTCGGGAGTAGCAGTTTCTAGATTGATCTTTTTGAGCTTCTCATCGAGAATATACTCCTTGTCCTCGTAACGAGCGATCGTACAAATGTATCTTATCCATTCGCTAAAGTTCGATCCATCGAAAGTCACTTTTTGACAAAGGCTCATTAGCGTGAATGAGTTAGCAGCAACATTGTTCGCATTAGACATCTAGAAATAGAAAGGAACAAAGTTCATTAGAGTTAAGTCCCTAATTAACACCGAAAATGGAAATTTAGGGCTAGGACCCAACAACATTATTTACACATTAGAAAAGGGATACCGTAATCCAGCATGCAAATAATTTGTAGGTAAGTGAATGACGATTCACTAATTCTTCACAATGAAAAACATAATCTTTAAGTTTTAAATGTATTGAGAATTCCTAGATTTTGAGATTCATTGAACTTTTCAACGACATGTTTAAATCTCGATATGCTCCTCTAGTTTGTGACTGGGATACCGAGGATCACAAAGCGGGTGTGAATAACCATGCAAATCTACATGGTGCCTTCATCGTTACAATCACCTATTCGATGTGCCGGTAAACCACACACGCTCCACCGAACTATGAAAAACAATGAATCACCCTTTGCCACCTTTGCTTAGAACCAATTAGTGTGTCGGTTAACCACACACGCTCCACTAATATCTAAACAAGGGTGCAAAGTGTAATTTAATGGGATTGCATCAATTCACTTTTCCTAAAGTAACTAAGATTGGGAATTTTATAAAATTGTTTAGTTACTTTATAGTTTCATTATACTTATTAATGAGAAGAGGTTTGCCCTATCCTACCCGTTCGGCTAACGACCCTCCACCAGTCAAGCAAGCGGTGGGTGTGAGTGTACACCCATTAAGTGCCATTTTATAGGCAGCAACCTTATACCCACCTTATAGACTGGCTTCGTGAATGAGGCCTACTAACGGTAAGACTAGCATATTTTAACTCATACATACATATATATATATATATATATATATATATATATATATATATATATATATATTAATCTTGTAATAATATATAATTATAGTGTTGAATTTTAAACTTGTAAAATTCTAGGGTTTGACATTTAAATTATTAAACTTTTAATCACAAACTTAAATTTCAAAACTTGAGGACACGTTTTAAAATTTTCAAAACATAAGGATCAAATAGCAAATAATGTAAATCAACAATTAAATTATCTCAATTTGATCTTATTCAATCTTACTTGCAAGACAATACACCAATACAATTCAAATAATCAATTATTACCATACAAGAAAATTATTTTTCAACTAATTGGTAATTATCTTTTGTTTGGTCAAGAATATACTCATATATATGGTTAAAATTGGATTTTAATGACCCAAAACAGTTAAGGCAAGTTTCCTCAAGAAAAATAGCAAGAAATCCCGAAACTACCTCTTTTTGACTCTCGAACTCGCCGAGTTCCCACTATGGACTCGCCGAGTTGGAGTTACTCGCCGAGTCCACAGTGGAACTCGTCGAGTTCATCAGGCAGAAGCATAAAAATCGAATTTTTCAAGCAACAAGCAATCAATCAATGCATCAATTCAATAGAAATCAATCAAAGCTCTGATACCACTGATGGATTTGAGCCATAAGAACTTTCCTATGTGCACATGCAAACCCTAATTGCTTGGATCTAGGTTTCTCTAATTGAACATGCATTTTATCCAAGACTTTCAATACTAGATCTAATGTAAACAATTGATTCTAATCATATGAATTAGGATCTAGAACAATACCTTGGATTACTTGCTTGATACTTCTTCTTCTTGGAGCTTAGAGTCATAATTGTCACTCCTCTAATGGCTTACAAACACCAACTAGCAAGAAGTTGATTTGAGAGAGAGAGAGAGAGAGAGAGGAGGGTGAGAAATCGGCCCTAGGGTTTCTTGCCTTGCATGAGTGTCGATTTCCCTCACCCTAGGGATCTATTTATACTATGGGATACTAGGGTTTCACCTTTAACCCTAATTGAATAACTTAGGATCTAAGCAATCCAAGATCCTTCTAGATTTTAGGCTTGGACGAATTTAAGGTTCCCAAACCCTAAATTTCGTCCACCCCATTATCCATAAGGATACATAGCCCAAAACACAACTATCAAACATTTGACAGTTTATGCCCCTTTATTCAATTAACCTCTTTATGTCACCAAATTGATTCTTAATTAATATATGACTTATATTAATCAAATAATATTATTATTCCTTTAATATATTATTCTCATAATATATTAACAATAATATTTCTTCTCTCTTAAAAAATCATCCTGTCATGTTGATATGGTGAAGGCAACCCAAAAGGACCATGCACAACCGGGTCAAGTACTTACAAAATATAGTTACTGTCTTAGACACTAATCCAACACAAGCTTCATCTTCAAATGAAAAGGAAGACAATTTGGCTCTCGCTACTGGGTTAGTAAACTGCTACAATGCTTTTGTGGCTGGAGAACTTTGCCCACAACTCTCATTTGCTGACCTAGACCAGATCCATCCTGAAGATGTAGAAGAGATGGACATTACATGGAAATGGCCATGGCGGTTTTAGGGCAAAGCAGTTCTCCAAGAAGACAGGAAAGAACAAATGGAGTGTGAATACCAACAATAAATTAGGATTTAATAATGGAAAACTACGCTGTTACAACTGTCATGAGCTTCGGCACGTTGCAAGGGAATTTCGAAAGCCAGATCGAAGAGAGAATTCAGATTGAACCATGATATCGGTGACCTATGTTCACAAAGGATCGTCTTCAAGCAATCAAAATGCTAACTTGGCAATGGTGGCCCAATCTTTAGTTGGGAATATCAAATTAAGGCCCTCAATATTTCACGACCAAAAAATGCACATCTTGCCCAGATCAATGAAGATGGAAGAGAAAAAACAGTGAAAGATCCAGAAGAAGAGATGATGAATCTTTAATTTGCATTCATGGTACAAACCACTCCAAAACCTACCAAACCTGAGGTTAGTGAAGTTGGTTGTTCTCAGTCTTCTATTAAAGCTCTTAAATTCTTCCAAGACCAAATTCAAATCATCAAGAGAGAGAACGAGGAACTTAAATATGAGGGATACACACTTAGGAAAAATTAAAAGCCCTTAAAGACTTAATTAGAAAATAAAACAAAGGACTTTAAGAAATTGCAAGAGGATTACAGCAACAAATGCGAGAATTATGATCATCTTAAAAGAAAATTTGCTGTTGTAACCATTGAACTTGACACATTGAAAAATCGTTTTGAAAATGCTGAATTTAATTTTAAAAAATACGATGGGTCAAGTGAAACTATTGCATAAATGATCGAAGGACAAATGCACTGGAGAGATATTACTCATGGAAATCAGATAAAAGTTGGACTAGGATTTGAGAGTGTCCCCCCTCCCTTTAATCATAATTACACTGCTATTCCCTTGTCTCAAGAAGAAATTGACAGAGAACCTTACATGGTGTATGGAAAGTCAGCTTCTGAGTAAGCAATACAGTCAAATAATAAGATTTTGGATACTAACATTTCTACCTTAAGTACAGATGTGTCAGTAGTTCAGGGGGAGCATGAAGCTGAAAAGTTTGAGTCAAATAATTCGGTGTATAAGTTTGGTGTTGAATTTTGTGACGAGTCTGTGATAAATTCAAACACTAACGCTTTTATTTCTAGTGGTGTGTTGTTTCAGACTGATAATTCTGAAAATAATGGTGTTGTTTCAGATAAAACTACTAAATCTGATTTGAATGCCTCTACATCTTCCATGTTTGCTACACCACCTAGTACATGTTCCTGCAAATGTAAAAATGCTAGAAAACATAATAAACACTAAAAATTTGACAAGACCAGTACTCAATCCAATGATAATAAACATATTTGTTTCAATTGTGGTACTGCTGGTCACATTGCCAGAAATTGCTTAAACCAAATGTTTGTCCATCTTCTCAAAGCAAACTGAAAAGAAAGTTGTTTCAAAACCTAAATATAAATGGATTCCAAAATTAAAATTTGCTCAGTCATCATCCTCCTCTGTATTTTCTAAAAAAGAAAACTTGAAAAATGAATCTATGAAAGTAAAGGGCAAGTCTTGTAAAGGGCAACCCAAGACTATGATGACCTGGGTCCCCAAATCGAAATGATTAAGTTCATCGTGCAGGGACAGTCGTGGAGGAATGTCGTCAGACCCTGGTATGTCAACAGCGCCTGCTCCCGGCACATGACTGGAGATATCTCCCAACTGCGCGACATTCAGAATTTTAATGGGGGATATGTCTCCTTCGCGGATGGAGAAGGCAGAAAGATAACTTAGAAGGGATTCATTTCCAATGGAGTGCTAAATTTTGAGAGCGTTAACTATGCTCCTGAATTAAAGCATAGCTTGTTGATCGTATCCCAGATCTGTGACAAAGGCTACTTAACTCACTTCACAGATAAAGAATGTTTGGTATTAAAGTCGGACATTGTCATTCCGTAAGAGTGGATTCTCGTAAAATCAAAGTGGGATGGCAATGCCTATATTATCGACATGAATAGCAATGTACCTGATGAAGTCACTTGTCTCTTTTCCAAAGTCTCCGAACAAAATGCAATGTTGTGGCATCGTCAACTTGGCCATGCAAATGCAAAGAATCTGAATCGTCTTGCTAAGAACGAAATGGTCTGTGGTCTTCCTATCAGAGATTTTATTACTTTTGAAAAATGTGTTTCTTGTGCTCAAGGAAAACACCATCGGAAACCACATTTACCAAAGCAGGTCAACTCCATCAGTCAGGTGATCCTATTGTTTCATATGGACTTGTTTGCTCCGGTCAATGTCTTCAACATCAATCGAAATTCGTATTGTCTCATTGTGATAGACGATTTCTCTCGTTTCATGTGGGTCATCTTTCTGTCCAACAAAGTTGGGATCGCCGATCTTATCAAGAAGTTCATTGTGATGATTGAGAACTAAAAAAACAATAGAGTGAAGGCGCTTCGTACAGACAATGGAACTGAATTCAAGAACGCTGTTCTTGATCATTTTTGTGCTGAGAAAGGGATCATGCGTCAATTTAGCTCCGTCCAGACTCCACTACAAAATGGTGTTGCTGAACGGAGGAATCAAACACTGCAAGACGCTGCAAGGATTATGCTTTGTGATTCCAAACTTCCAGTTTTCATTTGGGCGAAGGCGATCAACACAACTTGCTATGTTCAAAATGTGTCCTGATCAACAAAGCCCAGATGAAGACACCATATGAGCTCCTCTATGGACACAAGCCATCAGTCAGCCATTTCTGAGTATTTGGTTGCCCTTGCACCCTTCCTCACTTGGAATCCAACCCAAAATTCAATGCAAAAGCTGATGATTTTTATTTTGTTGGTTACACTGCTCGTACTGCTTATCGGGTATACAACAAGAAGACAAAGAAAATTATGGAGTCTTTCGATGTTCGGTGGCTTGAAAAGAATGAGACAGACGCTATAGTGGGTCCTGATTGGCTATTTGACTACACATCTCTTTTTAAATCTTTTAGTATGTCATCTGATAACCAAGATGGGTCTATCACTAGCTCGAAGACTATAATTGAAGACAATGAGGAAGAGGTTGTCTACAGACCGCCATTGGTTTCTAATACTAATCTCCCAGTGGAGTCATCTGTTTCAACTGCTTCTCCAGAGTCCCCAACACAACAATCTGCTCCAGATGTTGATGCTACTCCTCTAACTCCAGTTAAAAGAGAGTTCATGAATCAAGACGCTTCCGCTGTCACTCAAAATCTAATGGAACTTCTTTTTCCCCGAACAGATCACATATGAGTTTGTAGCAAATTCACCACACGACGCTGCTACGTCTACCGTGTATTCTTTAGCACATTACGAAGCCATTAATTTCCATAATCTTCCAGTCTCATTCAATGACACTAATCACGAAATTCCCTCTTGCATATAGCGCGACCATCCGATAGACAACGTCATTGGCCAACTGGGTTTCGGTGTTCGAACGAGAAGTCAGAGTGGAGATGTCAACACATGTCTCTATTCTTGCTTTATTTCTCAAATATAGCCCAAAAATGTCGAAATGCCTTTGAATGAGCCCAGTTGGGTTGATGCCATGCATGACGAGCTTAATCAATTTAAAAGGCTCGGGGTTTGGAAGTTGGTGGAGCTACCTAAAGGCAAGAAATCTCTCCACACCAGATGGGTGTTTCGTAACAAGCAAGATGATTCGGGTGTAATTGTAAGAAATAAGGTGAGATTGGTCGTCCGTGGGTTCAGAAAAGTATAGGGTCTTGATTATACATAAATTTTTGCTTCGGTCGCACATTTGGAGCCTATCCGTATCTTCCTCGCTTATGTTTCTCACATGAACTTCACTGTATATCAAATGGACGTCAAGACAGCTTTCTTCTATGGCAAGGTGAAGGAGGAGATTTATGTTGACCAACCCCCTCGGTTTGTTAACTCCAAACTTCCTAATCATGTCTACAAGTTAGACAAGGCTTTGTATGGATTGCATCAAGCTCCCAGAGCCTGGTATGCTACATTCACACAACACTTGCTCGACCATGGCTACTCCCGCGTCATTATTGATCAGACCCTATTCATCAAGCATGTCGGTTCAGACCTGATTCTTGTCCAAATCTATGTGGACGATATCATCATCGAGTCGACGAGTCCTCATCTTTGCAAAGAATTCGAGGACGTCATGAAAAAGCGGTTCGAGATGAGTTCATTGGAGGAGATGACCACGTTTTTGGGGCTTCAGGTCAAACAGTGTTCAGTCGGGATCCTTATTCATCAAGCCAAATATATGGACGATATGCTCAAGAAATTCGGGTTCAGAGACACTAAAACTGCTTCGACGCCCATAGCAGAGAGACCATTGCTAACTCCAGATCTTGAAGGCAAATCCATAGATCACACGTACTACAGATCAATGATTAGATCATTGATGTATCTGACTACGAGTCGCCCATACATTATGTTTGCGGTTTGTCAATGCGCGCGCTACCAGGCAAATCCTAAACTGTCTCATCTTACTGCTGTTAAAAGAATTTTTCGGTATATCAAAGGCAGCCCAAAATTGGGTCATTGGTATCCAAAAAATTCCGAATTTGACCTTTACGCTTTTGCAGACAGCAATTATGGTGGTTACGAACTTGGCAGGAAATCGACTTCACGCGGATGTCAATTTCTTGGAGATAGGTTGTTGTCTTGGCAATGCAAGAAGCAGCATATTGTCTCGACCTCACCAGCAAAAGCAGAATATGTAGCTGCGTCTGCCTGCTGTTCTCAAGCCATAAGGATCCAACATCAGCTCTTGGATTACGGTTTGAATTTTCAAGAAACCCCTATATTTTGTGATAATGAGACTACAATCCAAATTGCTAAAAATCCACTCCAGCACTCAAAAACCAAGCACATCGACATCAAAATTCATTTTATTAGAGAATGTTATGAGCGCTCACTCATTCGGCTAGAACAGGTTCGCTTTGAAAATAATGTAGCAGATCTGTTCACCAAGCCGTTTAACAAAGCCCGATTCGATGTGCTAGTCAATTTTTTAAAGATGATTCGCTTTGAGGATTAATTTTTGGTTAGGATAGTTTAAATTTACGCATTTTATTTTTATTCTCTTCCATGCACAAATTTAGGGGGAGAAATAAACAAAAGCCAAACAAAAATTAAAAAATCCAAAAACAATAGAAAATTAAAAAATCCAAAAACAATAGAAAGTCAAAAAATCCAAAAACAAAAATATTTATGTGTATTGATGAGTTAGGAAGTGATATCAAAAGGTGATAACAGGCAATCTAGATCTGTGTTAGGTACCAAAGTTGGATTGTCTAGGCTCTGTGTTCGATGCGCTGGTAGGCACGAATAATTTAATGGACTTGACTAGGAAAAGATGAACCTAAGAAATCAAATGACTTGACAAATTTTGACCTAGATAGATCCGTTTAGCCTGACAATACAACGCTCGGATAGGTTGAGCAGGGAGATATACATGAGAATCCACCAGTCACACTAAAGAACCCGTATCTAGAACTGTGGTTTTACTTTTCCTCAAAGTACGGATATTGTCCTTAATTCCAGTATTGACGGGGCGACTGGGGAATTCCGATAAAGTAGGTCTGTAGAAAATTATTTTCTTTCTTTCTTACTGTTAGTCATATGTTGCCTCCTTTATGTGATTGGAAGAGATCCGACCTGGACTGCAACATATGCAAATCTATTTCTCTGCATATTATATCTATGAAATTCTTCCTATCTGTTAGCCATATGTTGTCTCCTTTGTGTGATTAACAATCCCACCTAGTACATAGCATATGCAACCTTCTACTTCTCAATCCCTCTAAAAATTGTAATTAATAATAATCTAAATCTATCCTCTCTATGAATAATAGTCTGCTCATCTAAAGTGAGGAGTATCTCGGAAGTTCTTGATTATTGGGGTATATCAGGAAGCGGGAAACATGTTCTAGTACACCTAAAATTGAACAATTCTAGATTGTCTGTAGATCTCGCTGCTCAATTTAGGTGGACAACAATATCCTTGGTTGTCGTCATATTAATGGTCCCTAGGAAGTTTTATCTAGGAACATAGGATCAACCTGTCTTGTCACTTATAGCATGTCCAAAATTTGTCACAATTTTTCGTGCTTAAGCGAACCACAATACTGGCGATCGACCAGATTTATTCATGAAAGGGGAGGTATTGATAAATTGAAAACGATTGTCTAACAACTTTGATCCCACATCACAAAAGGTTAATCAATTTCCAGTTAGAGGCTTGAAGTTAGTTTAGAATTGAATTTTTATTATTATCCTTTTATTTTGTGTCATTTTATTCTTAATTTTATTTTTATTTTTATTTTTATTTTTATTTTTTTTATTTTATTTTATTTTTATTTTTCATTTTATTTTTTGGAGTGATATAACAAATTTAGTTTAAAATTTTAATCCTCAAAATGATTTATTTTTGAAAATTTTTGAGTATTGGGCTTGGAATTTTATTTTAATAAAAAAAAGGGAAAAGGAAGTTCAAGGATAAAGAAGTATAAAAGGGGGTGTGCGGTTCATGCTTGTCACTATTTACTGCTTTAAAAAAAAGGAACCGCACACACCTTTCATTTCTCTCTCTCGAAAATCAACTCAAATCCTTCATCTTTTCAGAAATTGAAGCCTGATATCCATAAGAACTAATAAATCGACACCCTTAATATGATTTTTATGCAAAAACGATCAAGAATAGATAGTTAATCGAGGGTTTTTATTCCCGACTTGTGTGTGTGACCGCACACGCCATGTGTGGCTGGACTGTGTGCGGCTTCACACTTCCTTGTGTGCGGCTGATGACATGTGCGGCTGCACACATCCTTTGAGTTATAAATCGCGTGTGCGGCTGAACACTTCTATGTGTGCGGTTGCACACATCTACGTGTATGATTGCACACTTCATTGTGTGTGGCTGACCATGAACAGTTGGAATAATTGTATGATTGTACACTGTGTGCAGCTGCACACTCTGTGTGTGGATGGATATAGGTGTATATAGTTTTCTAAAAGGCGCGCCATGGCGTGAGGCATGGCTTCGCCGTTACGAAAAGCTAGATAACGTTGCTGTTAGGCGTGGCGCATTGCAAGGCGTGATATGGCGCGCCATGGCGCGTTATGGCGTGTTATGGCGCGTGTTTTTTCGTTTGAGACACAGTTTTTTACTCTTTGTTATTTCTTTTCAAATCAGAGATACAAGTATTGTGGTTTTTGTTAACTTTTTGTTATTAGTTATTGATCTAACACTTCTAAAAAGTAGTTATATTTAATATAAATTTATATTTATGTGGTAAATTTTAAATTATTACAAAATCGCCGCCTTACATCACGCCTTGAAAAATGCCATGGCTCGCCATGGATCGTTAAGCTTGAGGCTTGGCCTTGCCGCCACGCCACGCCTCACACCATTTAGAACCTTGGGTGTATAGTTGTATACCCAAAATTGACAATTTTTTTGCCCTAATGTATGCTTGTGTTTTTCAGATTAACATGGGAGAACTTGAATTTGCAAAGGTGCACAAATCAACAATCTTTCTTGAAAATCCTCCAGCTACTCACAATGATCTAAAATTCATTGTTGAAGGTCTTAAGAAATGTTGTTTGGTTCATGCTTTGACGACTAGTCCGGTGATTTATTAGAATTTGATCCAAGACTTTTGGAGAACTGCAATCATCAAGGAAGATGATAAGGAAGAAAATTATCTTGAAGCAAATATACAAGGAAAGAAGATTTTGATCTCAGAAAGTGTTATTCGGGAATCACTTCAAATCAATGACAAGCCTGAGTATTCTATGGAAATTGATGTGTATCAAACCCAAGACGTTCTGGACCACATGGGTTATGAAGGATCATTTCCTCCTACCATCAAGAAACTACTTCCTCCTTTTTGTAAATATTTAGCTCATGTATTTGTGAGCAGTATTTCCGGAGGAGATCATGACCAAATCAAATCTCTCTGTTCAACACAGGAGCCATTACAACCTGGGCTTCAGGGATCGCGTTTAATTTTTCAAAATTTATCTTGCACGAAATGATTTAAATGTTGAAGGAAACAAGAGAGACAAGTTTTTGATGTACCCGGGATTTCTTCAAATTATCTTCAATGTCATGCACTCTGAGCTCAAAAGAGAAAATGAGAAACTGGATCTTAAGTATGTTGGTCCAAGTGCTTTTGCATTGATGAAGCAGAAAAGGGGTGGAAAGTTTGTTTGTGAAGGGAAATTCCCTTTAATAAGATTTGGAATTTTTGGTGAAGATAGTGATCAATCAGATTCAGAAAATCACTCTAATCCTACAGAGACTGATGATGTTGTGATTTCAACTTTAGAGCCAGAGATTGAAGAAGTTCATGATTCTCCTATAACAATAGTGGCAGAGGAACATAATCGTCTACACAATGTGGAAGTTGAAACACAGTTTGTTCATGAAGAAGGCGATTAGGATCTTCATGAAGATGTTGATTTTCTGAAAGAGATAGATTTTACTGGGATTAGTGATGATCTCCCTTCGAGCATTGAACTCAATCTTGATGATGATGAATTTGGTCCATTTCCGGAGTTTGACAGCAGGTGATTTAAAAAGTTCAATGAAGTTGCTCAACCAGCAACCAAGACTGGGGAAGAAGTTAATGCTCTCAAAATTTTTCTCTCCTCGTCCAAGCCTATGGAGGTCTCTTCAGGTCAAAGAGATGTGATTTCAAAGATTCCTCCCTCTGATTCAACTGTCTCTACTTCTGCTCTGCTTTTGAGTGAATCAACATAGCCATAAACCTCTCAATCTCATTTGAAAAGAAGTCGATCAGATTCAAGACTAGGAGTGCCCTCTGTAAGCCAAGCACCACCAGTGTTATCCACTTCTACCACCACTACTGTCACTACTACCACTACTACAGTCTCTATTCCACCACTATAGTCAGAAGAAGGCCCGATATCAACATTTGAAGCAGGTGGTTCATCCTTAATTCCAGAATATTCTCCTACGCGACCCTCAATTGAATAAGCCTCGATCAGATTGGCCAAGCACCTTGCTCAAAACAGTCCAACTTCTTCCTCTCGGGGTAAAGGCATATCTTTTGGGGAAGAGCATTCAGGTGATGACAAGACTTCAGTGTCAATAATTTGGGAAGAAATTTGTATTCTCAGGCAAGAACTTATACAGAAGAGGATTCTACTAGAACAACACACTTATTATATAGAAGAACTCAAAGAAAGAGATGAAATGAAGACGAAACAGATTAAGGATCTGCAGACAAATCTTGGCTCTATCACAGTTGTTTACTTAAGTTTGAAGAATATTATGTATGATGCCTTCGGTGATAAGGTTAAAGCTTTGTTCCAACAGCCGCATGGAATTGAAGATCGTCTCGTGGCTCCCACCCAATCTACTCATGGCAACTTTCCAATTGATCCACCTCCTAGAACAACTACCACTGTCAATCAGTTTGAGAAAGAACCTGAAAATAGCAGATCTCGCATCACAATCAAACAAGGGAAGAGAACCGTCACTGCCAGCAAAAGTGAAGGATTACTATTTATGAAAAACTTGAATGAGAATCGCAAAGCTAAAGATCATGTGCTGACTGTGACAGATCTCAAAAAGAGAAAATTTGGTGACGAGTTCGGAGACAGATCCGGAATCAGAATGTGTGCTTTTGATCCCGAGTCAAACATGTGGGTTGTAAAGAGGAACTCTGGTGTCCCTGAGTATTACAAAAGTGTTCATGATTTTAACTCATGGACTAGAGTGGATCTTGCTGAACTTTCAAGAGCCCCATTCCATAATCCTTCAGAAGATCCAAGTGCGACAAACTTCAAAAGATTTCATGACAGGCAGGTCAAGGATAACTTCTCAAAAATGAAAACTGCAAGAGCCTTATACCGAAAATATAATGAAATTTTGGATCCTGAATCAAGCGTTCCCATGAAGATTATCCTATGGCCAGCAACGAAACAACAGAAGGAAATTCCTATCCCTCAACACTTTCATGAGGCATACCTTGATAATATGGAATTTTGGGCGTACGATGATGAAACTGCCACTGCTTCCATAAAACTCAAGGATTGAGAACAAGTTTTAAGGCTGATAAGTGCTAAGGATCTTCTAAGATTCATAGACAAAGATATCCGTACTTTGTCTCGTCACCAAATCAAAGTTCGAAAGGATGTCAAGGAGGCTATTGCCAAAGAATATATTGGAATGGTCGCCACAATCATTAATGGGAGACTTTAAATGGGATCCATGGGAAAGTATGTTCTAAAGTTGTTTGAAAAAACCGTAAGAATGAAGACCAAGTCTATGCTAGCCTCAAATCAAGGGGGAGATTGAAAGGCTATACTTTTGTGGTTTGGGCTAGGCATTCTTTTGTATGGAGCTTAGTAGGTTCATAGAGTAAAAGTGTAGTCGTAGATTGATGGAACTGTCTGTGTGTGTGTGTGCAACCACACACGTGTGTGCAGCTACACACGTGTGTGCGGCCGCACACGCCGTGTGCGGCCGTACATATGTGTGCGGCTGCACTCATATGTGTTGGTGTGGGTTTTATATAAATGGTTGTGTCAGATTGTCATATACAGATGAACAATGACATATGTATGTGTCTGTTTCAAGGTGTACTTGACATTTATGAGTAATAGATGTGTGCATGCTTGATGTTATTCTTCTTCTACTTCTTCTACACTCTACTTGTTTGTTATTATCTTATTGATTACTAATTTGGATCCATCAGTTTTGGGGACTTACAACATCAAACATAGATCTCAGACAATTCGACTTAGGCACCTTACATAGATTCAGATTGTCTGTTATCACATGAAAATATCACTTCCCAACACATCTCCTACAGACAAGAACTATCAGATCATATATATATTTTTTTATTTTCTTAATGTTTTTGGATTTTTAGATTTTTAATTTTTGTTTGGTTTTTGATTATTTCTCCCCTAAATTTGTGCAGGGGTGAGAATGAAATTAAAATGTGCAAATTTAAACTAACTTAAAACAAAAATTAGCCCTCAAAATGTATCATTTTCAAAAAGCTCACAAGAACATCGAATCGAGCTTAGTTAAACGGCTTTGTGAACAGATCCGCCACATTATTTGCAATGGGAATCTATTCCAGCCGAATGAGCGAATGCTCATAACAATCTCTAATGAAATGAACTTTGATATCAATGTGCTTGGTTTTCAAGTGCTGGACTGGGTTTTTAGCAATCTGAATTGCAGCCTCATTGTCACAAAATGTAGGGGTTTCTAAATAATTCAAACCGTAATCCAACAGCTGATGTTGGATCGATATAACTTGAGAGCAACAAGCAAAGGCAGCCACATATTCCGCTTCTGTTGTTGAGGTTGAGACGGTGTGTTGTTTCTTGCACTGCCAAGACACCAGCTGGTCACCTAGGAATTGACACCCTCTTGATGTAGATTTCCTGCCAAGCTTAATGCCTCCATAAGTACTATCAACAAATGCATATAAATGAAATTCATAAATTTTTAGATACCAAAGACCCAAATTTGGGCTGCCTTTGTGATATCGAAAGATTCTTTTGAAAGTAATAAGATGTGAAAGTTTAGGATTAGCCTGATAGCATGCGCATTGACAAACTGCAAGCATGATGTCTTGACAGCTTGCAGTTAGATACATCAACAAGCCAATCATCGATCTGTAGTGAGTTTGATCTACAGATTTGTCGTCAGCATCTAGATTCAGAAGGGGTCTTTCCGCCATTGGCATCAAGGCAGGTTTTGCGTCCTGAAACCCGAACTTATCAAGAATATACACCACATACTTTGCTTGATGGAGCAAGATTACGGTTGATATTTGTTGGACCTGAAGCCCCAAAAACATGGTCATTTCGCCTAGCGAACTCATTTCGATCCTCTTTTTCATCACACCCCTTCGGACTCTTTGCATAGCTGTGAACTTGTAGACCCAAAAATAATGTCGTCAACATAGATCTAATATAGAATATGATCATTACCCACATGCTTGATGAACAAAGTTTGATCAATAGTACCACAAGAATATCCATGTTCGAGTAAGTGCTCTGTGAGAGTTGCATACCACGCTCGAGGAGCTTGGTGTAACCCATACAACGCCTTGTCCAACTTGTAGACATGATTGGAAAAATTCGAGTTAATAAACCAGGAGGTTGATCAACATAGAATTCTTCTATCAATTTTCCATACAAGAAGGCTGTCTTGACATCCATCTGATAAATAGTGAAGTTCATATAGGATGCATATGCAAGGAAGTTACGGATAGCCTCCAAGCAAGCCACCGAGCATAAACCTCAGTGTAGTCAAGACCCTCGATTTGTCTAAACCCACGAACCACCAATCTTGCCTTGTGGCACACTTTGACTCCGAAATCATCCTGCTTATTGCGATATACCCAGCGTGTGTCAAGAGAGTTTTTTCCCTTAGGAAGTTCAACCAGTGTCCAAACCCCGAGTTTTTCAAAATGATTTAACTCTTCGTGCATAGCATCTACCCAGCAGGGCTCATTCAAATCCATTTCAACGTTCTTTGGCTCTATTTGAAAGATAAAGCAAGAATAGAGGCATTGATTAACATCTCCACTATGGCTTCTTGTTCTAACACCATCACCCAGCTGGCCAATGACATTATCGATCAGATGATCATGTTGAATGCGTGAAGATATCTCTTAGCTAATGCCATTGAGTGAAACGAGAAGATTGTGAATGTTAATAACTCCATCATTTTCCGAATGATCCACTTCAGACGAACCAGTCTCATTAGTAGGATCCACCACAAAGTCATTTGATATATGCTCAGGAAAGAGAAGTTCCATAAAATTTTGAGTAACAGCGGAAGCAACTTTGGACATGAACTCTCTTTCATCAGGAGTTAGAGGAGTAGCATCAACATCTGGAGCATTTTGTTGACTTGGAGATTCTTGACAAGTAATTGGAACAGACGACTCCACCACAGGAATTACAAAAGACACCATCGGCGGTCGGTAAAGAACTTCTTCGTCGTCATCTTCAAGTACAGTCTTCGAACCAGAAGTAGAACCAGATAAACTATCTGAAGACACATTGAATGATTTGAACAATTATGTGTAGTCAAACGGCCAATCAGGAGCCAATCTAGCATCTGTTTCATTCTCCTCCAGTCAACGCACATCGAAGGATTCTACAATTTGCTTTGTTCTTTTGTTGTAGACCAGGTACGCACTCCGACCAACATACCCCATAAAATAGCAGTCATCAGATTTGGCGTTGAACTTTGGGTTGGACTCCAGGTGAAGAATGGTACAAAGGCAACCAAATACGTGGAAATGGTTGATATATGGCTTGTGACCATATAGAATTTTGTATGAAGTCTTCATTTAGGCTTTGTTGATCAAAACACGATTCTAAACATAAGAAGCGGTGTTGATCGCCTCATCCCAAAAGAAAACAGGTAATTTGGAGTCACATAGCATCATCCTTGCAACGTCTTGAAATGTTCGATTCCTCTGTTCAGCAACACCGTTTTGTTGAGGCGTGTGAACGGAACTATATTGACGCACAATTCCCTTTTCTGCGTAGAAGTGATCAAGAACCGCATTCTTGAATTTGGTTCCATTATCAGTACGAAGCGCCTTCACCCGGTTATTGGTTTGGTTTTCAATCATTACGATGAATTTCTTGATCAGATCAGATACCCCAACTTTGTTGGATAAGAAGAAAACCCACGTGAAACGCGAGAAGTGATCGATCACAACAAGACAATATGAATTCATGTTGATGCTTAGGACATTGACCGGACCAAATACATCCATGTGCAACAATTAGCGCACCTAGCTGATTGAATAGACCTGTTTTGGCAGGTGTGGCTTTCTATGATGCTTTCCCTTGGCACATGACACACACTTTTTGAATGTTATAAAGTCTTTGACAGGCAGGCCACACACCATTTCATGTTTAGCAACACGATTTAGATTCTTAGTGCTCGCATGACCAATTCGTCGGTGCCACAACATAGCATTTTATTCAGAGACCTTAGAAAAGAAGCAGGTGACTTGTTCAGGAATGTTGTTGTTCATGTCAATGATATAAGCATTTCCATCCCACTTTGATTTGACAAGAATCCACTCATCCGGGATGACAATGCCTGCTTTAAGATCATACACGCTTTAATAGTAAAATGCGTTGAATAACCCTTGTCGCAAATCTGAGAGACACTCAACAAGCTATGCTTTAACTCGGGAGCATAGTTGACTTTCTCAAAGCTCAGCACTCTGTTCGTCACAGTTCATCATTGTGTAATTTTTCCGCCTTCTCCGCCCGCATAGGAAACGAATCCCCCGTTAAAGGTTTGAATGTCGTTCAATTGGGAGATCTCTCATATCATATGCCGAGAGCAGTCGTTGTCGACATACCATGGTCTGACGACATTCCTCTGCAACTGTCCCAACAAATGAGCGGGATCATTTAGAATTGGGAACCCAGGTCATTGCTTTCCTGGGTTGAACTTTTACGATCATAGACTTATCTTTTGAACTTTTTCATTTTGAATCATTACTTGAAGCACTCTCAGAGGATGATGATGATTGGTTGGAAGTGAATTTGGGCACCCACTGGTATTTAGGTTTCTTAAAAATCATGGGTAATTTTGAAACATTTTTCTTTTAGTAGTTAGATTTTTTACCAGAAGTGGTTGAAGATTCAAATCCACTCTTTGACGAAACTAATCGTGGCTTATCCTTGATCGATTTTGGCAAACTGTATGTGACTTTGTTATTGAAAACTTGTTTGTTCTTTTGAAAAACTGCCTTTTTTGTGTTTTTATTAACCTTCCAATCGTCATCTTGAGGACGAGATCTCGAGGACTTTCTATTTAAAGACCTTCCTCGAGACTCGTTCTCTCTCCTTGGTGAAAAAAATGCACAAATGCTTTATTAAAACAATTTCAAGCAATATGACCGGCAGTACCACAATTGAAGTAAATTTGTTTATTATCATTAGACTTGATACCACCTCGATCAGATTTCATGCTTTTATCTACTCTTCTAACTTTTCCACATGTGCACGTGCAAGAGTTAGACTGTGTAACAGATGTAAAAAGTGTGGATGTACTAGTGTCAGATTTGATAGATTTTTTAAAATCAACACCACATTTTTTAGAATTATCAGTTTTAGACATCACATCATCATAAACAAAAAAACGTTAGTCTTAACATTAAACACAAACTCATCACAAATGGGAACACCAAACTTAGACACCAATTTATTAGATTCAGACTTCTCATCTCCTTGCTTTCCTTGACTTACTCACACATCTGCATTTGAAGTAGAAATGTTAGTATCCAAAATCCTAGCACTAGGTCCTGTCACCTGTTCAACAGCTGGTTTACCATAAATCATGTATGGTTCTCTATCAATTTCTTCTTGGGTCAAACTAGGTGTGATTGAATGGAGGAGGGACACTCTCTTATCCTACTACTTGTTTTTTTATATTTCCACTGCATTTGTTCATCAATTATTTTTGCAACCTTTTCACTTGACACATCGAACTTCTTAAAGTTAAAATCAGCATTTTCAAAACAAGTTTTCAATGTGTCAATTTTGGCAGTTACAGCGACAAGTTTGCTTTTAATGTGATCATAATTTACACACTTGTTGCTATAATCTTCTTGAAATTTTCTAAAGTCCTTAACTTTGGCCTCTAGTTTTTCTTTTAAGGGTTTTTGTGCTTTTCTAATAGTATATCTCTCATATTTTAGATCCTCATTTTCTCTCTTTATCAGCTCAATTTGGTCACGTAGGAATTTTATAGTTTTACTGCAAGATTGAGAACAAGCAATTTCACTAACCTCCGACTTTGCAGGCTCTGGCGTGGTTTGAACCATGAATGCGAATTGGAGTTCCATCATTTTTGCTTGTGGGTTTGTTTCAGCTTCTCCTTCAACAACATCATAGATTTGGGCGAGATGAGCATTTTCAGGTCCTAAAATGCTCAAAGCCTGAATTTGATCCTCCCAGTCAAATGACTAAGAACCACAACCAGATTAGCAGTCTCAATGTTGATAGCAGCACTTCCACGACTATTTCCCACTGGAACCATCGTTCTATCATTGCTTACACGTTTGTTTGGCTTTGGACACTCACAGGCAAAATGACCCGATTCGTGGTATTTGTAACAACGCAACTTTCCCTTGGCAAACCCTACCTTCTTTTCAGTATTCATCCCCCAGTTGTTCTTTCCCGTCTTTTTTGCAAATTGCTTTGCCCTGAACACTACCATAGCTATATGCCAAGTGATATCCATTTCTTCCACATCTTCTGGATGAATTTGATCCAGATTAGCAAATGAGAGTTGAGGTGGAAGATCTCTAGCTACAAAAGCATTGTAGCAATTGACAAGTCCAGTAGCAAGAGCCAAATTTGCATCGCATTCTATTGGATTGGGAGAAGGAGACATAACTGGTGCTTTGGAGGAGGAAACGACTTGTGAAACAACAAAAGATTGACTTTGTGAATGAGACATAGATCATGAAGAAATAGAAGGTGCAACTGGTGAAGCAACAAAAGTTTGATTATGAAGTTGAATATCAACAAAAACTTAACTTGGAGAGGAGGTAAATGATGAAAAAGCATTATTTGAAGAAATCCCAAGATTTGCAGTCGAGTAAGAATTCACATGATCAAATTCTTGTTGTTTATCATCAAGATCACAGGCTTTAATAATGGCCATGAGTTCACCCAAGCTAAGTAAATTGAGATTCTGGGTTTTCTTGCTGACAGCAACATTCACCTCCCATGTCTTTGGGAGAGAGTTAAGCAATTTCTTGTTGACTTCTGATCTTGGCACTGATACCTCAGCGGAACTAATTTTAGTGATGAGTGTGATAAAGCGTTCCAATTGAGCTTCCCACGATTCTCCAATAATGTGATTATAGATATTGAACTTCTGCCTTAGCATGTCTTGATGGCTTTGTTTCTTATCCTCATTTCCTTCATATACTTCAATCAAACTTCCCACAGAGCCTTTGTTGAAGTGTATTCTCTAAATCCTTATGCAATCCCAAGGGACAGTGCCATTGTGAGAGTAGCCAGTTCTGTTTCCTGCTCTTTAATCGTTTCGAAGTGTTCATCGGTGTAATGCTCAATCGGTTTCTCAACAACTGTTTCATCTTCGAGTGTTGTAGTAATACGAACTGGTCCTCTTAAAATGCTTCTCCAAATTTTGAAGTCATTCATTTTAATGTATTTTTCCATTCGATACTTCCATTCTGGAAATCCGTCTGTAGACAATAATCATGGAATACGGGTGGTTGTTCCCATAACGGAATCCAATTCATGATGAAGTGTTTGATTTTGAGAATCCATTTTTAATTTAATTTTTTTATTTAGGAATGAACAGATCGAAACTTTAACAAATGAGATGCTTAAATCAAGATGATTAATATGTTAAGGAGTTTGCAACCGCACTCTCAACCACACACATTCCAACCATACACCCAATTGTACACGTCCAATCGTAAACCCAACCGTGCACGTCCAACCGTACATATTCAATAGTCAACTGCACACCTTCAGCAGTCAACTGCACACCTTCTACAGAACACTCAAAAATCCAATTGACACTGATCAGGCTCTGATACCAATTGTGAGGTTCCAAATTTAGGATCTGAATCAGTGATTTAATGATATTGCAAACAATTTAGAGAGTAGAAGTGAGTAGAAGAATAATTAAACCAATCATGCACACATTTATATCACGTAAACATCAGATACACCTTAGGAAACACACACGTACGTTACCTAACACTGACACAGACTCCTACTATTTATATCAACCCAGCAGCACACAGGTGTACAACGACACACACGTGTGCGGCCGCACACAGGGTGTACAGCCGCACACAATCATACAATAACCATTACTAACACCAAAACCCTAACAAGACCCATTACAAGATAGATGCCTAGCCCAAACCACTATATAATGACCTAGAACACCCATGTACGGCCGCATACAATCATACAACAACCATTACTAACACCAAACCCCTAACAAGTCCCTTACAAGATAGATGGCTAGCCAAAACCACTATATAATGACCTATCAGTATCAGAGCCAAAGTGGTAGCTTTTTAAACAAAAATCTAATTTTCAAAAACCTTCTATACCACTAAAGGTCATTTTCTAAAAAAAAATCAAAACAAAATAACAAGGAAATATGGCACAAGCATTATCTCTTAACGTTTCGATTAGTGTTGGCGGTTCTAATCGAGCACCAATACTTGTTGCAAGCGAGTATCACCATTGGACTCAATGGATGGAGAGGTATCTGAAAAGACTCGGAAGAGATGTATGGAGATATGTAGAAGAAGGACCTCATGTCCCTATTCTCACTCCAGTTCAAGCTGATGGTGCTCAAGCTAGACTAGGTGGAGGTCAAGTTGCAATGAACTCTCCAACTAAAAATGATATGTATAAAATGGAAAGTGATGATATAGCCTTCTATGAAATCTCATGTGGAGTGGTCCCAAACAACTTTGACATCATAATCAACTGCAAATTAGCCAAAGAAATCTGGGATGTCCGAAAAAATCTATATGAAGGCTCTGAGCAAGCTCAATACCAGAAATTCACCACCACACTCAACGAGTCTAACAACTTCAAAGCTCATCCTGGTGAAATTCTTGAGGACTCCTTCAAACGATTCAAACTCATTGTCACCAAGTTATCCAATGTGGGCACTGTCCGAAGCAACCATGAAACCAACCTTCAGTTTCTCAATGGTTTGGGGAAGCATTGGACTATGGCGAAAATGATAGCCCATGGTGATAGGAAGATTCTATTACTGTCTCTCTTCAAGTTGTATGGAGAACTCCATGCACAAGAATCAACCGTGTTAAAAGATTATGCATAATTCGGAGGTCCACTAGCTCTCATAGCGCAAAACAAAACCATCTAACCATATGAATATTACCCTTCTTCACATGACAACACACTGTAGTCTTACGAAGCCAATACATAGTATGATGATGAAGAAGAATTCCAAAATGCAATTTCTCTTTTTAGTCAACAGTTTAACAGGCTACCGCCAACTTCCTTTCGCAAAAATCAGCAGTTCAACAAACATCCCTTCAATCGAAACTTCGGTCCACAAAACAATCATTCTTGATATCCCAAAAACTCTCACCAGTCTCCGCAGCCTCTGAACACTCATCAATCCAAGGAGGCACCACAACTTGTCAAGCCAACTAACTCCGGTACCTCAACCGAAGTTAAAGATGATGTTGTCATTTGTCACAAATGCAACAAAGAAAACCACTTTTCTAAAGACTATAAAGCCAATGTGGTGAAGGACAAAAAATTCTATCTCATAATAGCTTTGGAGATGGATGAAAAAGAAAAGGGAAAGGCATATGTAGACCAAGTGAAGAGGGATCATCAAGTTTGGTCGTCAGGGGATGGAGATGAAGACTTCAACAACATCAAGGGCAAGGGAAAAATCTGCATGTTGGCAACTATTGATGAGGATGGATCGACAAGGATGGAGAAAACCCACTGCTTCATGGAAAAAGATGGAACTCTAAGCATTGTTGAACAGATAAAACTCATGATCCAAACTAATAATTATAGCATGCATGATTGTCAACCCTTCTTAGACAACCTTAATGACACTTGTGTTGCCGTCCTTTAAGACTATAACAAGGCCTTAGATGAGAAGAACATAGCGTCCCAAGAAATGTTTTAATTAAGAGGAAGACTAGAAGACAAGAGACTCAAAGTTGCCATGTTAGAAAGAGACTTAGTTTTAGAAAAGGATGCCCAAATGTTATGTCAAACTCAGTTAGGAATAACTTTAAATCAGAGGGATCTAGCTCAAAGAGAAAATGTACGTTTGAATCTTTAATTGAAAAATTGTTTAATGAAAGTGAAGCCATTGAAAATCTTGTGAATAATGGAACCGTAGATAACGCATACAATTGGGGTTGGTTCAATGGGTATTCCACCGCAAAGGATTAATCACCCCGATTTAACAAAGACCGTCTCTATGTCCCTCCTGATCGAGAGTTTCAATTTCCAGTCAATGACAAAACATTCCCTGATGACATTAGCACCCACTTAGGTTGACTTCATAATCTGAGCAATAATTGGGTCATCGAGGAAATTTTTACTTAAACCTCAGATCATTCATGTGATCAAGTACCCATCACTGGCACAATTTATCCCAACTATTAGGCTTCGTCAGTTGTTGATGAAGAGATTCTTATGGAAGGACCAGATGTAAATGAAAACTGTACACCTTTATCCTCAGACCGCAGTCCCACTGACTGCAGTCTCAGACCACAGTCTGCTCAACTACCTTCCATAAAGTGTCCCACTAAGGAACTATCTTTGACCTACACTGAGGTAGTATACTCTTCCTTATCGCAGACCATAGTCAAGAGCATAGTGACCATGCAACCCATTTTCCATGAGTTACCCATAGAAATTTTTGAATCCGGTCAATGCTCTCAGAGTCCTGAAGCTTCTAGTTCTGATGACTCAAGTCCATGTTTTCAAAAACAATAAAAACTTTCCAAGAAACTGATGTTGAAAACTTCTGATTACGGTTCTCCAAAAACTCAAGCAAAACTGGCTTTAAAAGAGGAACTCAGATCACGTGGCAAAAAGCAGGAAAATGATTTCAAAAACAAAACCCTCAAACAAACCAAAGTTTCAAAAAAAAAAGAGTCTTGAAAAGTCTGTTTCAAAACAAAAGAGTCTTGAAAAATCTGTTTCCTCCAATCATTTTTCAAAAGGCATTGCAGTCAAGGTATCAGACAAAATGGATTGTAAAGTACAAAAACCTTTTTCTAAGTCTTCTGACAAATCCCAAAGGAAATTCAAATCTTTTCAAAGATATCATTTTCAAAACTATTCCTTGGACGATCCAAAATGGAAAGGAATTTTGCCGACTCCTACACCTTTTAAGTCACATCAGTTCGTCAAAAGGACAAAACCTAGGAGGAAATCAAATGCCCAAACATTTTCAAATCCCAAGGGCTTCTCAGTCAAGTTTCACTCGCGGACTGGTCACAAGCCTCACACCACACCCTCTGGCCCGCTGACCAGGTACGGTGTCTTGCTAAATGAGAAAAATCTTACCTTTGGATTTTATCATCAGAAAAGGCCATATCAAGTCCAACCTCGTAATCCACCAAAACCTCACAATCCTCCAAAACCTTGTAATTCTCCAAATTCCCGCAACACTCCAAAAGTTCACAAACACCCAGGTCTAGGTCTCAAGATTAACATAAAACCTGTCCCAAAACATCATATTCATGCATCTAGTAAAAAACGTTCTGGTTTGTCCCCGGGCTCCAAGCTCCTTTGGGTGCCAAACTAACTCATTAATTTTTGTAGGCATTGTG
Organism: Lactuca serriola; assembly: GCF_051521515.1. NCBI lineage: Eukaryota > Viridiplantae > Streptophyta > Magnoliopsida > Asterales > Asteraceae > Lactuca > Lactuca serriola. Next base: position 111,314,008 of record NC_136409.1, on the reverse strand, counting down.
CAAAGAGGAACAAGAAGAGAAGTGGTTGATCGATGGTTCCAGCTCCTTGCACATGACCGGAAGGTAAGAGTACCTTTGGGATTTCGGGCCTATATGTAATGGAGGACATGTCACTTTTGGTAACAACGCAAATGGTTTTTTCCAAGGTTACGGTGTATTAAAAATAGGGAACTTCTCAATACAAAAGGTTGCTTACATAGAAGGCCTCAAGCATAATCTCATCAGTGTAGGTCAACTATGCAAAGCAGGCCATCAGGTTGAGTTTGATAATGAATACTACTACATCATGACAAGCGATAGAAGCACATGTTTGATCAAAATTCAATTCCGAAGGGACCATGTACTCCTTAGATGTCTCATTGATCATCGGGAAACTGCAATTTTGCTTTCTGTCCAAAGCAGTATCCGAAGTTAGATGGTTGTAGCATTGCAAGCTAGCTCACCTAAACTTCCGATATATCAACAACCTTGTCACAGAAGAACTCGTCCGAGGTCTTCCAATTCTGAAGTATAACAATGATACACTCTGCCCTTCTTGTGAGTGTGGAAAACAACCAAAAGGAAGTTATCCACTAGTTATTGATTCATCAATTTCTAAACCCCTAGAGTTGTTGCATATTGATCTCTGTGGTCCATCTATCGTAGCCAGTCTCCATCACAAGCAGCACATACTGGTTATAGTTGATGACTTTACTCGCTTCACTTGGGTCTTCTTCCTAAGACTCAAATATGAAACACCGCATGTCCTGATAAACTTCATAAAAGAAATTGAACTCCAAATCAAGCTAGCAGGTCGCATAATCCAAAGTGACAATGGAACAATGTTCACTAATCATCTGTTGAATAGTTTCTTCGCTTCCAAAGGTACCAGTCACAACTTCTCTTCCCCTACACACCGCGAAAAAATAGAGTAGTAGAGCAAAAAGTCGATTTCCCATTTATGATAACTGACTACAGACTACAGTTGAACACATCAATTTAGTCCAGGCTTGGCCAAGCACTTGGCGTGTCATCACTAAATCATCGAGGGGCCCACAGATATCGCTTTTATCCCTTTAGGGTAAAAGGAACGGATAAAATTTTACTTATATGTTTGTACTATTTACTCATCAAATCACTAACAACAATACGTTTTATAACATCAAGTTAGTGATGCATTTACGTATTATCAACGTGGAACCGACTTGTAGACAATAACTCATATGTCTCTGTTTCAAGAATATAAGATATTATCGTCTCATAATAACTTGTGATAAAATCCATGAAGTGATTCAAATGAGCGTGGGTTTAATCCAATTTCCATATGACTATCCCTTCTAAATAGAATCCTATCTATTCGGAATTATATCAATACGGTGCATCCATTACTATACTTCTAACTGTCCCAAGAAACCAATCTATGGTAAACCTTAGATTGTCCTTGACAGCTGTTTAATAATTTTTGTCATATCCGGTTCTGGTCCCTTTTCCCTCTTAATGCGCTAGGCATTTGGAAAAATCAGAATAGGAAAATATTATAGCATATGCAATCGATCTTAAATGCAAAGCATACGAGATATGATTCATAATGTATTACATAAATACATGATACTGGACCAGTCTCTTGCTATAATATTTCCATATATAGAATTTCCTATGTTGAAATATTTCAACATTATATTCATATGTATCCATGACTAAATCCCATTACAATTTCAATCTAAACTTTTAGATTCGAAATGAAGTATGAGTTCCTCTCCCTTAAAAATTTCTATAGCAAAACAATTTCCAAATTCTACGACTTTGCATATTTATAACTTTGTTTACTATAAATAGTGTAACGCCCGTAGATCCGGGCTAGTCAATTTAGAGACAATAAGTGTCAAAAATGACATTTCGGAAAAATATTATTTATAATAAATAGTCTTTACCAAGTTGTATAATATGTCTCAAGGTTTTCGTACATATAAAGAACGCCAAAATCCGAGTTATAACGAAGAAGTTATGGCCCGTCGAAGTTTTACGGCAAAACCGGCACGGCACAGGGAAGCGTAAATTGTGAATTTACGATACAGAGAGATTTAGCCTTAGCAATCTATACAAAAGTCGTAGAGTATGTTAAACTAAGAGTGTCGATAAAAAGAACACCCAAATCTGACTTTGTATGAGCAAGTTATGATTTTTCTAAGATTCGGCTTAGTAGTGCACGACCCAAAACTCAATTTTTAGTTCGAGCGGTTTTTGGATTACGCGACCTAAATGAGAGTTGAAGATCTCATTTATAGGAACTCAACGGTAAAAATATGGATGAAAACGGAGTCCGTATGAAGGAGTTACGAATTCTTCGCGGTCATTTAATAGTCTAAACGCCTCCTACTATTAAATTTGAGATTGGTCGAGAATTAGCCGACGGAGTCTAAACAAAAGTTGTAGATCTTGATTTTAACTACGCGTGGATATAAAGAACATTGAAAACGGAGTACGTATGCGAGAGTTATGATTTTTCTAAATTTGAAGGCTGATACGCGATAGGGGGTGACGTGGCACCACCAGAATTGGACACGTGGCACCACCAGAAGGTTGCCACATAAACCAACTCGGCGAGTAGGTCAGTCAGCACCCCTATAAATAGAGGTGCCGGGCATTCACTTCTCTTCACACCTCCCAAACCTTCTTTCTCTCTGTAGCCTCCCAAACCCCCCCCCCCCCTAGAGCCTAGGTAAACCCTTAGCACTCGAAGGAAGCCCCGAGGCTCCCGGAGTCCCGAGAAAAAGGGTCTTTCGGCTCGGAAACGCTGCTCCAGCGAAGCCCAGTTTTCGAGAAAACCCGCTCTAAGTGAGCTACGCCTACCCTATCTTTAGCGTAGCTTATGTTTCGATATAGTAATGTTATTAGGTCCTTAAAATAATTATTTGGACTATTATTATGAGTTATTTTGAGTGTTATTTAACGCTTATATTATAATAATAATAGCTAGACTATTAATTAGTCGCGGTTATCGTTAGACTAAACCATGGTGGTGTTGATACTAGGTTTTATCGAAGGAAATTGTTTTGAGAGTATCGAAGCGCTGTCCGAGTGCTAAGTCACCACCTTTCAGGTGAGTGCATAGACCCTTTCATCTTACACATAGATATGAAGTATTTTATATAAACTACGTGCTATGTGGGCATATTATTTGAATACTTGTTGTCTATTCTGGATGAACGTTTTATACATGTTTTAAATGATTTAAACTGTATACGTATTTTATATATACGAATATGTTGGGTTTGAAATGGGTAGATGAATGATGAGAGATATAAGATGATGTGAGTAAACATTGGTAGCTATAGACTTAGTGCCTAATAAACATCGGCAGTTATGGACTTAGTGCCTATTAGACAAACACTGGTAGCTATGGACTTAGTACCTGTTAGGAACAGGTAGCTTTGGACTTAGTACCTGTTAGGAATTGGTAGCTATGGACTTAGTACCAATTAGATAAACAGTGGTAGCTATGGATTTAGTACCCGATGAGTAAACTATAGCAGCTATGGAATTAGTGCTTTACGAACGAGGATTGGCAGCTATGGATTTAGTGCCAGTCCTATAACCCTAGAAGTAAGGGACTTCAGAATAAACAAATGCAGGATAGATGACTCTTAGGATAAATCCTTAAGAGTAAAGAAGATAATGGGGATAGGTAATTGGGTTGATTGTTTGATTGTTTAAACATAATAATTATATTATTGTGGGTTGAAAACCCTATGTACTCACCAGGTTTCCCAACCTGACCCACTCAGTTTACTTATATCACAGGTGTCGATATGAAGTGACATTACACTGAGAGGTTTAAAGAGATGTAGATCACTAGTGTAAACAAATGTAAGTTTCGTTTATGCTTATGTTTCTGTATTGACGATGACATCCCAAACATTTTAAAATGAATAAAATACGTTTCTTCGAAAATGTTTTGATAACGTATTTATCGTATTTTTCTAGGAACAAATTCCGCAACATTTTTATGAAAAGAAGTACTCTGATTTTTATAAAGCATAAACAAAAATCGGTCTTTTCTGGCCGTGAAAATGGGGATGTCAAAGTTGGTATCAGAGCATTAGTTTAAGTGAACTAGGAATATGGATTTATTTCTAGAGTTAAACTTACAATGCTAAGCGATGATGTGAGGTGTGAGCACTAGCTTATTTTAGGAATTATGCCTAAAATGCTTTTATGTGCTAAATGCTTTATGCCTTATATGCTGTTATTTATTCGGATCAATGGTCTGTTGCCGACCGAATCTGGAAACCTTACGTGTTTAGGATTCTAAACGTACGAGTACGATATTAGAACTAGCATGTAAACGTTTCGGAGTGACAAGGATGATTTAAACGTCAATCCTAAGTAAAGTTCTAGATACACCTTATTCGGTGTATAGATCAAGATGGCAAGAACCCATAGCAGAAACATGAATGCAAATGAGAATAGGAACCAACCCCCAGTGGTTCAGCAAATACCTGTTGTAGAAGAACTTGCACCTGAGCCAGTTACCATGGCTTGAGTTCAAGCCATGATTCGGGCTATGCTAGCTGAAAAAAGGGAAGAAATGAGGCAGATGTCGAATAGGGACGAACCTACTATACCCACTGAGCAACCCGAGCTGATTCCCCAGCAATCGGAGGAAGGGAACTACAGCCGCCAAGTGAGTCAAGTGGGGAGTCAAGGTGATCAAAGGGATGGCCCGGAGAGGAGAAACGACAAGGATGGGCGAATGTACAAGAATTTCTTGGGTGCGAAACCACTAAGCCTCTCAGGAAGCCCAAAGTCTGTTGAGATTATGGATTGGATCTCCGAGATGGAAATGGTGTTTGAGAGTTGTGACTGTAGTGAGAAACAGAAGACTGTCTTCGCTGTAAGACAACTGAAAACTGGAGTTTCGAGCTAGTGGAAGCTATTGGTAGATACGATGCCACGAGGAGAAGCCTTAAGGATGTCATGGGAAGAGTTCTTGGAACAGTTGAAAATGCAGTACTACTCGGAGATATATCTGATACACCTAAACAACGAGTTTCAGAATCTAAAGAAAGGGAAGATGAGTGTTGATGAGTATGCCACCGTATTCACCGAGAGGATGAAGCTATTCCCCTACTTGGTGCCTACTGAACTCTCCAAGATTGATAGGTTTGCTAACGGATTACCCACTGACTTTGGCCCAATGGTAAAAATGGCAACTACCTTGAAAACAGCTGTTAGGGCAGCTAAAAACGTAGAGGCCTAGATAAGAGAAAAGGGTCTAGAAAAAGATAAGGCAGGAGAGAAGCGGAAGTTTGAAGGATCTTCAAGGTCCAAATAGGAAAGCAAATTCTCAAAGCTTGGAGGAGGAGATGGAGGTGAAGCGAGATGGTGTGATAAATGCAAGAAGAAGCATTGTGTGAAGTGCAACGAAGAAGTGACTTGTTACAAGTGTAGAAGGACTGGTCAATATTCCAAGGATTGCACACATAATGATAAAGTATGCTATGGATGTGGAGGCAAGGGGCACATATCCAGAGACTGCCCGAGGAAAAATAAAGCAACAAGACCAGAAACGCCACCGAGGCCAAGGGCATTCCACATGTTCCTCAACGAAGCAGAAAACCGTGCAATGAATCAAGGATAAGGAATCTATACCCGAAGATTGAGTTACGAGGTAGCCTAATAGATAAAACCACATGATGTAGCCTCTTAGAGGCATAGTCTAGGGTGAACTTGAACACCTATGTAATAGTTTCAAGAAATAATAAAATCTTCGTTTTGTTATCTGGTGTGTTAAACTGTTATGTGATTTTCTTGAATGGTGACTTGGAAAACTGTGAGACAATACTTAGGACGAGTATGAGTAGGTGTGAAAGGTAGTAGATGCATATACTACCGGAAGCACAGGACTCACGCTTGGATCAAGGAAAGTCACAAGGTTACCAAGAAGCTAGTAATTGATTTCGCTTTATTCAAGTATATCGTTACCATTGTTTCGGTAATGACTGAGAAAATTATTGTTATCCCGACCCTAGTGGTCATATCACATTGAGTCCGACTACGATGAGTAGGTTACGAGGTTCAGAGAACCAAGTTTGATGTAGCGTCCGACTTAAACCAAACGATTGAAATCAAAGCGATCAATAGAAGTATCGCGCTCATTGTTAAAGAAGTTGGTAGCTAGAAATGCTACATGTTAAAATGTGATTATATCACATTAGACCATGAAGGAAGACATATTCCATTCCGGAATTTGACTCTAAGAGACCTGAGTCTAAGCGTTGTTACATACAATAATAGGTCATTAGAATATGACACATCGATCAATTGTAGCAATCAAATTAACTTATCCTAAGTTTTTTAAGAAGAAGAAGGAGTCTCTAATAAAGATCGAGATCATGACATGAAGATCATGACTGAAAGTCTAACATGAGATAAAGAGCGGCTCCAAGATCGAGCCCCACCTGTGGTGAGGAAGTCTTAGAGTTAGATACTCGAAGAAACATCAAAGTTACGGTTATTACTTAGGATGAAGAGATAACTTATGGAGTCATCTTGTGAGCCCTGTTTCGTTGATGATTCCAGGACGTAATTATCCTAAGGGGGAGATAATTGTAACGCCCGTAGATCCGGGCTAGTCAATTTAGAGACAATAAGTGTCGAAAATGACTTTTTGGAAAAAGATTATTTAAAATAAATAGTCTTTACCAAGTTGTAGAATATGTCTCAAGGTTTCCGTACATATAAAGAACACCGAAATCCGAGTTATAGCGAAGAAGTTATGGCCCGTCGAAGTTTTACGGCAAAACCGACACGGCACCGGGAAGCGTAAATAGTGAATTTACGATAGAGCGAGATTTAGCCTTAGCAATCTAAACGAAATTCGTAGAGTATGTTAAACTAAAAGTGTCGATAAAAAGAACGCCCAAATCTGACTTCGTATGAGGAAGTTATGATTTTTCTAAGATTCGGCTTAGCAGTGCACAACCCAAAACTTGAATTTTAGTTCGAGCGGTTTTTGGCTTACGCGACCTAAATGAGAGTTGAAGATCTCATTAAGAGGAACTCAACGGTAAAAAGATAGACGAAAACGGAGTCCGTATGAAGGAGTTACGAATTACTCCCGGTTATTTAACAGTCTAAACGCCTCCTACTGTTAAATTTGAGATCGGTCGAGAATTAGCCGACAGAGTCTAAACGAAAGTTGTAGATCTTGATTTTACCTACGTGTGGATATAAAGAACGTCGAAAATGGAGTAGGTACGCGAGAGTTATGATTTTTCTATGTTTGAAGGCTAATACGCGATAGGGGGTGACATGGCACCACCAGAATTGGACACGTGGCTCCACCAGAAGGTTGTAACTTGCACCAACTCGGTGAGTAGGTCCTCCTACTCGGTGAGTAGGTCAGTCAGCACCCCAATAAATAGAGGTGTCGGGCATTCACTTCTCTTCACACCTCCCAAACCTTCTTTTTCTCTCTAGTTTCTCTCTCTAGCCTCCCAACCCCCCCCCCCCTAAAGCCAAGGTAAACCCCCTATCACCTGAAGGAAGCCCCGAGGCTCCTGGAGTCCTGAGAAAAAGGGTCTTTCGGCTTGGAAACGCTGCTCCAGCGAAGCCCGGTTTTCGAGAAAACCCGCTGTAAGTGAGCTACACCTACCCTATCTTTAGCGTAGCTTATGTTTCAATATAGTAATGTTATTAGGTCTTTAAAATAATTTATTGGACTATTATTATGAGTTATATTGAGTGTTATTTAATGCTTATATAATAATAATAATAGCTAGACTATTAATTAGTCGCGGTTATCGTTAGACTAAACCCTAGTGGTGTTGATATTAGGTTTTATCGAAGGAAATTGTTTTGAGAGTATCGAAGCACTGTCCAAGTGCTAAGTCACCACCTTTCAGGTGAGTGCATAGTCCCTTTCATCTTACACATAGATATGAAGTATTTTATATAAACTACGTTCTATGTGTGCATATTATCTGAATACTTGTTGTCTATGCTGGATGAACGTTTTATACTTGTTTTAAATGATTTAAACTGTATATGTATTTTATATATACGAATATGTTGGGTATGAAATGGGTGGATGTAAGTCCCCAAAATTAAGGATCCAATTTAGTAATCAATGAAGTTAATTGCAATTAGATTTAGATTGAGAAGAAGAAGAAAATGAATCAAGCATGCACACATCTATATCATATAAATGTTAGGTACACCTTGGGAAAACACACACATACGTCACTTACTTCTAGCAAAAAGTACAGACTGACACACCTCAGTTGCTATAAATAGTACTCCTCCTACCAGCACAAGAGCGTGCAGCCAAGCACATGTGTGCGGCCGCACACCCAGTGTGCGGCCGCACACACACACGTGTGGCAGCACACATTACATGACTACAAACAAAACACTGCAAAAAGACACAATTAACTATACAAAAATGGTGCCTAGCTCAAACCACAAATTATGTTCTTTCAGTCTCCCCCTTGGTTTGAGACTAGCATAGTCTTGTCATCATTCCTTTGGCTCCTCAGCAGGCTTCTCAAACAGCCTCAGATCTGATCTCCCCATTGAACCTATCCACAAACCTTTATTTATGATTGTACCTACCATTGCAGTGTATTCTTTAGCGGCAACTTCCATTACTTCTTTTCTGCAGATTATCTGGTGACGAGCCAGAGTCCGGATGTCCCTTTCTCGAAAACGAAGAAGATCTTTTGCATTAATCAGCCTCAAAACACGTTCTTGATCCTTGAATTCGATGGCAGCAGTTGCAGTTTCGTCATCGTATGCCCAAAATTCCATATTGTCAAGATATCCCTCCTGGAAATGCTGAGGGATTGGAATTTCTTTCAGCTTTTTTATAGCAGGCCATAAGATTATCTTCATAGGTTCGCCTGTTTCTGGATCAAGAACATCTTTATCCTTTCGATAAAGGTCTTTGGCAGTCTTCATACTGGGAAAATTTTCTTTGACCTGCCTATCAAGAAACCTCTTAAAGTTAGATGCACTTGGATCTTGTGAGGGATTGTGAAAGGGGACTCTAGATAATTCTGCTAGATCAGTCTTAGTCCAAGAATTGAAATCATGGGTGCTTTTGTAACACTCAGATATTCCTGAGTTTCGCTTCACCACCCACAAATTCGTTTCTGGATCGAAAGCCCACATACGGATACCAGATCTGTCACCATACTTATCGCCAAACTTTCTCTTTTTCAAATATGTTACAGTTAGAGCAGGGTCTTTTGCTTTGCGATTCTCATTTGTATTTTTCATGAATAGAAGTCCTTCGCGTTGATTTGCAGTCACAATCCTTTTACCCTGTTTAATTGTGATTTTGGCTCTGCTTCTTTTTGGTTCTTTTTCAAATCTGTCGACAATGGTAGTTGTTCTTGGAGTAGGTGGGTCAACAGGTAGATCATCAGTTGCAGGAGGTGATTGAGCAGAAGGAGGATCATACAAAATGTTCTTGAGATTAAAATAACTGGCTAGAACGGATCCAAGACTCGTTTGTAAATCTTTGATTTGTTTGGTCTTTTCTTCATCCTTTGCCCTGAGGTCAAAGATATATGCAGAAAGTTGATCCATTTGAATTAAATTTTCAATGAGCTGTTGGCGGAGAACTCCAACTTCCTCTCGAAGATCAGATGAAGAGAATTTGTCATCATCTGTCCGACCCTCGTTAAATGATATTCCTTTCCTGCGTGAAGAGGTTGGACTTGATTGAGCCAAATTTCTTACTAGTCTGATAGAAGCTTCATCTAGAGAAGGTCGAGTTAGAGAATATTCTGGAACATAAGAAGATCCACCAGTCTCGAACATGGTGCTTGGACCTTCATTAGTCTGCTTTGGAGGAGAGTGAGCAAAGGTTGCAGTGATTGTTGAGGTAACTTGAGGAGCACTTTTTACAGCGGGAATCTCCAGACTTTCAAGAGATTGGCGTGTTCTTAAGGAAGTCTGAGACGTCTGAGGTTCAGATAAGTCGGAAATGATTGAGATGATGTTGAGACAAGTGACACAGAGGGAGGAATCTCTAATGTCACATCTCCTTGGCTTGTTGTGACCTCCAAGGGCTTTGAGGTGGAGAGTAGAATTTTGAGAGAATCTTCTTCAACTCTAGTCTTGGTTGCTAGAGAAACAACTTCATTGACTTTATTTACATAGTTGCTGGGGATACCGAGAAAAGGATCAAAGTCTTCATCATTTAGATCAAATTCTATGTTTGCTGGGATGTCATCATTGATTCCTGTAAAGTCAATTCCTTTCAAGAATTCTACATCATCATAAAGATTATCGTCATCATCCCCTTGAGAAGATTTTGAATCATTTGCCTTCTGATAATCATGTTCATCAGCTACAGAAGCTGTAGGGGAGTGATGAATCTCCTCCACTTCAGGTTCGGAGGGAGAGTGATGAATATCTTCATTTTCCATTGGCATAGATTGTTCTTCCGATTCGTCTCTATCATCTTCTTTAAAAATTCCAAATTTTATCAATGGGAATTTTCCTTCAAATACAAATTTCCCGCCTCTCTTCTGTTTCATTAGCCCAAAAGCGCTTGGACCAATGGATTTAAAATCCAAGATATCATTTCGTCTCTGCATCTCGGCGTGATTCACGTTGAGGATGATTTGCAGAAATCTTGGATACATCCAAAATTTGTCTCTTTTGTTCCCTTCAAGATTCAGGATCATTTCATTCAGTATGAATTTTGAGAAATTAAACTCAAAACCTGCAGCCAATGCTGCAATGGCACCAGTGTTAGCAAGAGAGATCTCGTTAGCTCCAGATCTCCTGCCAGAAATACAGCTCACGAACACATGAGCCAAATACTTCCAACACGGAGGAAGCAACTTCTTGATTGTAGGGGGAAATGTTATTTCATAGCCCATATGCTCCAAGACATCCTGATTCTGATGAATATCAATCTCCATGGTATACTCAGGTCTGTCCGATATTTGAAGGGATTCTCTAATGATGCTCTCCGTTACTTGGATTTTCTTTTCTTCAATTGTTGCTTCAACAAATTTGTCACCCTGACCATTTTTCTTTACGACAGCATTTCTCCAAAATTCTGTGATCAAACTCTGGTAGATAGCAGGACTTGTTGTTAGGGCATGAACCAAACATGATTTCTTCAATCCATCCACAATGAATTTCAAGTCACTGTGGGTTGCAGGAGGGTCTTCAAGAAAAATTGCAGAATTATGAGCTTTAGCAAATTCCTGGTCTCCCATTTTAGTCTGAAAGTAAACACATGAAAAATTAGGGCAACAAGAAAATGTTCAGCCGCACGTTCACTAAATCATGCAGCCGCACACGCTTGTGTGGCAGCACATGGTCAGCTGCACACTCTTGTGGGGCAGCACACGGTCAGCCGCACACTCATGTGTGCGGCCGCACACGGTCAGCCGCACACTCACATGTGCGGCCGCATACACAGTGTGCGGTTACCCAAACAAACATATTTTATGAAAAACTAACAGCAAAAAATAGATAATTTTTTTTAAAAATGATAAAAAAATTCAGCCGCATTCATAAGAATTACCGAGTAAAGCTTGTTTTCACTGAAATTTGATGGAAATTTTCAAAGAGATTGAGAGAGAAAATATGTGTGTGCGGTTGAGGCAACAGTAAATGACGGTGAAAAAGCCTCACCGCACACACGCTATATGTATTCACAAAATTTACACATTCTCCCCCTTTTCCTTTAAACATTTATTCCAAAACCCCTTTTTGCACACAATTTTCTTAAAAAGGAATTGTTTTGAGGATTAATAGATTTTTAATTTCAAAGTTTTAATAAAAAATAAAAAAATAAAAATAAAAATAAAATAAAATAAAATAAAATTTAAAAATTTATTAATCGACAAGAATCAATTTAAACCTTTATAAATTCCTTTAATCTGTTGAGGATTAGGGATCAAAGTTTTTAGACGACCATTATCTGCTTGTCGGTACCTTTCATATTCACATCTTTGTCTGGTCGATTGTCGGTATTGTTGTCCACTTAAGCACGAAAAATTGTGACCAAAAAATAGGACATACTATAAGTGACAAGCCAATGTGATCCTAAGTTCCTAGATATTATATCTAATCCTAAGTTTCTAGATACTATATCTTAAGGACCATTAGCTGACGACGACCAGGGATATTGTTGTCCACCTAAATTGAGCAGCAAGATCTATAGACAATCTGTATGTGTTCAATTTTAAGTGTACTAGAACGTGTTTCCCGCTTCCTGATATGTCCCAGCCATCAAGAACTTCTAGAGTACTCCTTACACCGGGTGAGCAGACAACCATTCAGAGAGAGAAGAGATACAGAATTCTTCAGAGGGGTTGAGAATAAGAAGGTTGCATATGCTGTGTACCAGGTCGCATTAGAAGTCGCGCAAAGGAGACAGCATATGGCTAACAGATAAGAAGTTTTTCACACATTTCACATATTTATATATATATATATATATATATATATATATATATATATAGCTTGCAGAGAAATAGACTTGCATATGTTGTGTACCAGGTCGGATTAGAGATCGCGCAAAGGAGACAACATATGACTAACAGAGGGAAAGAAAGAAAATGATATTCTACAGACCTAGTTTATCGAAATTTACCAGTCGCCCCATCCAACCGGAATTAGGGACAGAATCCGCACATCGAGGAAAAGTTAAACCACGGTTCCAAGTACGGGTTCATTTAATGTGACAAGTAGATTCCCATATATATCTCCCTACTCAACCTATCCAAGCGTCGTATTGTCAGGCTAAACGGAACTATCTAGGTCAAGATTTGTCAAGTCATTTGATTTCCTAAGTTCAATTCTGCCTAGTCATGTCCATTTAGAATCTTTCGTGCCTACCGACACATCAAACCAAAGCATAGACCCTTCAACTTTGGGTACGTTACACATACTCAGGTTGCCTGTTATCACATGGTCATATCACTTCCCAAATTATGTCCCTCAAACACAATCTATAACCAGCATAATTTTATTTTCTAATATTTTGGATTTTTCTTTTAATGTTTTTGGATTTATTTTTTAATGTTTTTGGTTTTTCTAATTTTTTAATGTTTTTGGATTTTCTCTTTTTTAATGTTTTTGGTTTTTCTCCCCCTAAATTTTTGCATAAAAGAAATGAAATGCAAAAATTTATTAAAAATTAATCCTCAAAACGAATCATTTTTAGAAAATTAACCAGCACATCGAATCGAGCTTTGTTAAAAGGCTTGGTGAACAGATCTGCTACATTATTATCAAAGCGGACCTGTTCTAGCCGAATAAGCAAACGTTCATAACATTCTTGAATAAAATGAATTTTAATTTCGATGTGCTTGGTTTTTGAGTGCAAGACCGGGTTTTTGGCAATTTGAATCGCAGCCTCATTGTCACAAAAAATAGGGGTTTCTTGAAAATTCAAACTGTAGTCCAACAATTGATGTTGGATCCAGATGACTTGAGAACAACAAGCTGATGCAGCAACATATTCTGCTTCTGCTGTTGAGGTTGAGACTGTGTGCTGCTTCTTGCACTACCATGACACCAATCTATCTCCCAGAAATTGGCATCCTCCTGAAGTCGATTTTCTATCAATCTCACACCCGCCATAATTGCTGTCTGCAAAAGCATAGAGATCAAATTCGGGGTTTTTCGGATACCAAAGACCCAGTTTTGGGCACCCTTTGAGATACCGAAAAATCCTTTTAACAACAATTAAATGAGAGAGTTTAGGATTAGCCTGGTAGCGAGCACATTAACAGACCGCAAACAGGACGTCTGGGCGACTAGCAGTAAGATACATGAGTGATCCGATCATTGATCGATAATGAGTATGATCTACGGATTCACCCTCAAGATCAGGAGTCAGAAGAGGCCGTTCCGCCATGGGCGTAAGAGCAGGTTTTGCGTCTTGAAACCCGAACTTCTCCAGTACATCTTCCACATATTTTGCTTGATGAATAAGGATTCCGGTTGAAGATTGTTGGACCTGAAGCCCCAAAAACGTGGTCATTTCCCCAAGTGAACTCATCTCAAAGCGCTTCTTCATCACCACTCCAAACTCCTTGCAAAGTTGCTGGCTTGTCGACCCAAAAATAATGTCGTCCACATAAATTTGAACGAGAATTTGATCTGGACCAACATGCTTGAGAAATAAGGTTTGATCAATGGTGCCTCGGGAATAGCCGTGATTGAGCAAATGTTGAGTAAGAGTAGCATACCAAGCTCGAGGAGCTTGATGCAATCCATACAAAGCTTTGTCTAACTTGTAAACATGGTTTGGAAGATATGAATTAACAAAACCCTGTGGTTGGTCAACATAAATCTCCTCCTTGACTTTGTCGTACAAGAAAGCCGTCTTAACATCCATTTGGTATACAGTAAAGTTCATGTAGGAAGCATAAGCAAGGAAGATACGAATGGCTTCCAAATGAGCAACCGGAGCATAAACTTCTGTATAGTCAAGACCCTCAACCTGTCAAAACCCTCGAACCATCAATCTTGCCTTGTTGCGTACGATGACACCTGAATCGTCGTGTTTATTTCGAAATACCCAACGAGTATCAAGAGATTTCTTTCCTTTTGGTAGCTCCACCAATTTCCAGACTCCGAGTTTTTCAAATTGATTTAATTCATCATGCATGGCTTCAACCCAGCTGGGCTCATTCAGAGCCATTTCGACAGATTTAGGTTCTATTTGAGATATGAAGCAAGAGTAAAGACATGTATTTACATCCCCACTTTTACTTCTCGTTTGAACCCCGTCGCCCAACTGGCCAATGACGTTCTCTATTGGATGATCTCGCTTAATGTGTGAAGGGATCTGATAACTAATATCATTGACCGAAACAGGAAGATTATGAATGTTAACCGCTCCATCATTTGTTGTATGGTCTATAGAGGATGAACAAGGTTCGTTAGAAGAATCCGCCACAAACTCATCTGCAATATTTTCTGGAAAAAGAAGTTCCATCAAAGTTGAAGTTACAGCGGAAGTCTCGTGGTTCATGAACTCTTTTTCCATTGGAGTTAAAGGAGTAGCAATGGCATCAGGAGAAGGTTGTTGAGGAGATTAAGAAGATTCAAAATGAGTAGGGGTACCGAAGGAGGATTAGTGGAAATCAATGGAGGTCGATAAACAACTTCATCTTCTTCGTCTTCACTAGGAATCTTCGAATTGGAAGTAGATCCTTCTTGATTATCTGAAGACACATTGAATGATTTGAAAAGAGATGTGTAGTCAAACAACCAGTCAGGACCCACTCTAGCATCTGTCTCATTTTCCTCAAGCCAACGAACATCAAATGATTCTACAATCTGTTTAGTCTTCTTATTGTAAACCATGTACACAGTTCGAGCAGCATATCCAACAAAGTAACAGTTATCAGCTTTGGCATTGAATTTGGGATTGGATTCCAAGTGGAGAAGGGTGCAAGGGCAGCCAAATACTCGGAAATGACTGACAGATGGCTTGTGTCCAAATAAAATCTCATACGGCATCTTCATTCTGGCTTTGTTGATTAGCACACGATTTTGAACATAACATGCAGTGTTAATCGCCTCTTCCCAGAAGAATACAGGAAGCTTGGAATCACAGAGCATCGTCCTTGCGGCATCTTTTAGAGTTCGATTCCGACGTTCGGCAACCCCGTTTTGTTAAGGTGTTCGAACAGAACTGAATTGACGCACAATCCCTTTCTCAGCGCAAAAATGATCAAGAACAACGTTCTTGAACTCTGTTCCATTATCAGTACGCAGCGCTTTCATTTGATTGTTAGTCTGTTTTTCGATCATCACAATGAACCTTTTGATGAGGTTAGGAATTTCAGCTTTGTTAGACAGAAAGAAAACCCAAGTGAAACGAGAGTAATCATCTATCACAACAAGGCAGAAAGAGTTGCGATTGATGCTCAAAACATTAACCGGACCAAATAAATCCATATATAATAACTCGAGCACATGACTTATGGAGTTTATCTGCTTTGGAAAGTGTGGTTTTCGATGGTGTTTTCCCTGGGCACACGAAACACATTTCTCAAAAGTAATGAAATCTTTGATGGGTAGCCCACGAACCAATTCGTTCTTCGCAAGCCGATTCAGGTTCTTTGCATTCGCATGACCGAGACGACGATGCCACAACATCGCATTTTGCTCAGAAGCTTTGGAGAAGAGACACGTGACTTTATCAGGGAAATTGCTATTCATGTCTATAATGTAGGCATTTCCATCCCGTTTAGATCTTATAAGAATCCAATCGTCAGGGATAATAATGCCAGGTTTTAAGATCAGACATTCCTTATCTGTGAAATGAGTAGAGTAGCCCTTGTCGCATATCTAGGATACACTCAGCAAGCTGTGCTTCAGTTCTAGAGCAAAGTTAACATTCTCAAAATTCAACACTCCATTGGACACAGTTCCTCTTTGAGTAATTTTTCCACCCTCTCCGCCCGCAAAAGAAACATATCCCCCATTAAAAGTTTGAATGTCGTGCAATTGGGATATGTCTCCAGTCATGTGCCGGGAGCAGCCGCTGTTGACATACCAAGGTCTGGCGACATTCCTCCGCAACTGTCCCTGCACGATGAATGGAATTATTTAGTTTTGGGAACCCAGGTCATCACAATCCTGGGTTGACTCTTTCCTTTTACAAGTTTTTCATTTGATTCTTTCTTTGCTTTTGAATTGGAGAGTAATGGAGATTCATCTGAAAAAGATTTTGGAATCAATTGAAGGTTAGGTTTCAAAAATTTGTAAGTTTGCTTTGAACCGGTGGATCTCTTACTTGAAGAGTTAGAAGATCCTGTCCTGCTCTTTGACAAATTCGACTTAGGCTTGTCCTGAGTTGATTTTAGCAAACTTCTGTTGTTTTTGCAAAAAACCTGTTTATTCTTTTGAAATCTTTCGAATTTTTTGTTTAATGTTGTATTCAAATCTCCATTTCTAGAATGAGTTTTGGGAATTTTTCTAGTCAAAGATCGTCCCCGAAATTCATTCTCCCCTCTTTTTGTTGTATGAGATACAAACATCCGGTTCATGCAGTTTCTTGCAATGTGTCCAGCAGTGCCACAATTAAAACAAATTTGTTTGTTATCAGAAGCTTTGGCACTGCTGTTGTCAGTGT
Organism: Lactuca serriola; assembly: GCF_051521515.1. Lineage (NCBI taxonomy): Eukaryota > Viridiplantae > Streptophyta > Magnoliopsida > Asterales > Asteraceae > Lactuca > Lactuca serriola. Next base: position 111,296,898 of record NC_136409.1, on the reverse strand, counting down.
TGTTCTTTGCTTTTCCATTTCTAACACATTTACACTTGCAAGATCCATCATTGAATTTAGTAACAGATGTGTTAGATGCAGAGACATGTAAATCAGGTTTAGCAGTTTGATCAGAAACAACACTATTAGAATCATTTTCATACTGAAATAAAATATCACCCGACACAAAAACATTTGTGTTTGATTTTGACACAGACTCATGACTATAATTAACACCAGACTCAATCACAACATTATTTGACTCAAAAGTTTCAGCAGCATGCTCCCCCTGGACTATTGATATATCTGCACTTGAAGCCAAAACATTAGTATGCAAAGTCTCATAATTAGACTGTATTTCCTGCTCAGAAGTTGACTTTCCGTACACCATGCAAGGTTCTTTGCCAATTTCTTCTTGAGAGAGAGGAATAGCAGTATAATTGTGATTGAAGGGAGGAGGGACACTCTCATAACCTAATCCAACTTTTATTTGATTACCATGAGTGATATCTCTCCAGTGTGATTGACCTTCGATTAATTTTGCAATCTTTTCACTTGACCCATCGTACTTTTTGAAATTAAATTCAGCTTTTTCAAAACAATTTTTCAATGTGTCAAGTTCCATGGTTACAGCAGCAAGTTTTCTTTTGAGATGATCATAGTTCTCGCATTTGTTGCTGTAATCCTCTTGCAATTTTTTAAAATCTTTTGTTTTGTTTTCTAATTGAGTTTTTAAGGGCTTTTTATTTTTTCTAAGAGTATATCCCTCATATTTCAAGTCCTCGTTCTCTCTTTTGATTATTTCAATTTGATCTCTCAAAAACTTAACAATTTTAATACAAGATTGAGAACAACCAAATTCACTAACCTCAGATTTGAATGGTTCAGGAGTGGTCTGAACCATGAATGCAAACTGCAAATTCATCATCTCCTCCTCTGGATCTGCTTCCATTTCTTTACTTGCATCCTTGACTTGAGCAAGATTTGCCTTTTCAGGTTCCGAAATGTTTAGGGCCTGAACTTGATCTTCCCAGTTGAACGATTGAGCTACCATTGCCATGTCTGCAGACTGATTGTTTGAAGATGATCCTCTGTTGTTGCTGTGAACGTACGTTACTGGCACCATGGTTCTTTCGGAGTTTTCTCGCTGATTTGGTTTTGGACATTCCCTCGCAAAGTGTCCTGGTTCATGACAATTATAACAACGCAACTTTCCTTTGCTAAAACCCATCTTTTTGTCTGAATTTACACCCCAGTTGTTCTTTCCAGTCTTTTTTGAGAATTGTTTAGACCTGAATATTGCCATTGCCATTTGCCAAGTAATATCCATCTCTTCCACATCTTCAGGATGGATTTGATCAAGATCAGTGAATGAAAGTTGTGGAGAGAGCTCTCCAGCAACAAAGGCATTGTAGCAGTTCACCAACCCAGTAGCTAAAGCTATATTTTCCTCATTTTCTTTTGCAAATGAGCTTTGGGAACCAATTCCATGAGATTGAATTAAAACATCTATGGAAGGACTAACACTAGAACCAGCTTGAAATATGGTTTGAGGGATTTGAGTTTGTTGCATGTTAGGTATGATGTAAGGTATGTTATGATGGACTGTATGAGGTTGAACTTGAGGAACCTGGATTTGAGTATTTTGAAGAGTGGTGAATCTTGAAAAAGCGGTGTTGTTATTTTGAAGTCCAAGATTGGCTGTAGAGTATGAATTGACATGATTGATTTCTCTTTGTTTATCATCAAGATCGCAAGCTTTGATGATTGCCATTGTTTCAGACAGGCTTAAACGGTTCAGATCTTTTGTCTTTTTAATCACCGAGACATTCATGTCCCATGATTTTGGAAGAGAATTTAGTAACTTCTTGTTGATTTCAGATCTAGTAACCATCACTCCTGTGGAGCTCATTTCAGTGGTTAGTGTGATAAATCTTTGCAATTGATTTTCCAATGTTTCTCCCAATACATAGTTAAACATGTTGAATTTTTGTCGGAGCATGTCTTGTCGACTTTGCTTCATGTCTTCATTTCCTTCATAAACTTCTATGAGTGCTTCCCATAATGCTTTTGCTGATGTATACTCACGAAATCCTTGTGCTATTTCCGGAGACAATGCCATAGTCAGTGTGGCAAGAGCCTTTTCTTGTTCTTCAACTCGTTCAAAATCATCATCAATTTAGTTTTCAACTTGTTTGTCAATTACCGTTCCATCTTCTAAAGTAGAAGTAATCTGAATTGGTCCTCTCAAAATGCTTCTCCAAATTTTGAAATCCTTCATTTTGATGTATTTTTCAATTCGATATTTCCATTCAGGAAATCCTTCAGCTGATAGCAATCTAGGAATACGAGTAGTTGTTCCCATTATTGCATCCAAATCTTGATGAACAGTCATGTTTTGAGATTCCATTTTAGTAATTTTAAACTGCACACTAATACTCTGAAACACACACTCCTTAACCGCACACACTTATCCAGCCGCACACTGAATTGAGCCGCACACACCAATCTAACCACACACTAAACCGACAATCTCTTTAACCGCATACACCTTCAACCGCAAACACTTTCAACCGCACACAGCTTCAACCGCAAACACTTTCAACTGCACACACCTTCAACAGCAAACACTTTCAACCGCACACACCTTCAACAGCAAACACTTTCAACCGCAAACTCCCAACCGCACACGAAACTTAACAGCAAACCTTGAAAGTCAGCAGCAAACCTTCAACAGTTGGCAGCAAACACTCAAAAAGCAACTTCAATTGATACCAAATTCGCTCTGATACCAATTGTAAGTCCCCAAAATTAAGGATCCAATTTAGTAATCAATGAAGTTAATTGCAATTAGATTTAGATTGAGAAGAAGAAGAAAATGAATCAAGCATGCACACATCTATATCATATAAATGTCAGGTACACCTTGGGAAAACACACACATACGTCACTGACTTCTAGCAAAAAGTACAGACTGACACACCTCAGTTTCTATAAATAGTACTCCTCCTACCAGCACAAGAGTGTGCAGCCAAGCACATGTGTGCGGCCGCACACACACACGTGTGGCAGCACACATTACATGACTACAAACAAAACACTGCCAAAAGACACAATTAACTATACAAAAATGATGCCTAGCTCAAACCATAAATTATGTTCTTTCAGTAGATGAATGATGAGAGATAAAAGATGATGTGAGTAAACATTGGCAGCTATAGACTTAGTGCCTAATAAACATCGACAGTTATGGACCTAGTGCCTATTGGACAAACACCGGTAGCTATGGACTTGGTACCTGTTAGGAACTGGTAGCTATGGACTTAGTACCTGTTAAGAATTGGTAGCTATGGACTTAGTACCTATTAGATAAACACTGGTCGCTATGGATTTAGTGCCCGATGAGTAAACTATAGCAGCTATGGAATTAGTGCTTTAAGAACGAGCATTGGCAGCTATGGATTTAGTGCCAGTCCTATAACCATGGAAGTAAGGGACTTCAGAATAAACAAATGCAGGATAGATGACTCTTAGGATAAATCCTTAAGTGTAAAGAAGATAATGGGGATGGGTAATTGGGTTGATTGTTTGATTGTTTAAACATAATAATTATATTATTGTGGGTTGAAAACCCTATGTACTCACCAGGTTTCCCAACCTGACCCACTCAGTTTACTTATATCACAGGTGTCGATATGAAGTGACATTACACTGAGAGATTTAAAGAGATGTAGATAACTAGTGTAAACAAATGTAAGTTCCGTTTATGCTTATGTTTCTGTATTGACAATGACATCCCAAACATTTTTAAATGAATAAAATACATTTCTTCGAAAAAATTTTGATAACGTATTTATCGTATTTTTCTGGGAACAAATTCCGCAACATTTTTATGAAAAGAAGTACTCTGATTTTTATAAAGCATAAACAAAAATCGGTCTTTTCTAGCCGTGAAAATGGGGATGTCACAAATAGCATTGCTAACTTGCAACACTTAACATAATAATCACGCTCCCACCAGCATAAGAATTATGTTCTTACCAGCATAACGATTATGCTCCAGTAGCTTTGACATGTACTCAGAAATCAACTAGACTTCTAGAAATCAATACCTATTGAATTTTCATACCAAAGTTCAGATTTTTGATACGTAGTGCTTTGATAAGTCTTTTCCTAGACTTCTCAACATCATACACCCTTCAATAGATATCTTGTGTGTGTGTCTAAACGTTTTCAGAACATATAGCGATAAGTTCCGAATGGTCAAACTATTTGCCATTTTTCACAATTCGAACTATGAAAATTGATGTTGTAATCTACTTGTAAAAGTGTTTCCTCACAATCATTTTCATGAAGTAAAGAGAAACCACTTACCTATTAGATTTTATGGTGTATGTGTTCCTATCCATGTGAATTCGTCACTTCCAACCACTATGATAGAGACAAGGTTTATGAAAAATTCAAAATTTTGTGCACTAAACTCGCTTAATTTCAATTTATTGCCATCCGACACTACAAGGGCCTTATGCAATCAAATGAGAACATATAGAACTCACATTCATAGTCAACATAAATGGAATGGCACAGAAACAAGAATATGTCAACACGATAGGTTACAAACCTCAAGTCGTGTGCTAGTGATAAACAATATGTTTATTCTTGATTAGTTCTTGAAACTATTCAATATCATTAAGACTCCCACTGACCTCTTGACATATAAGATTCTCTATCAAGGAAGATTTCTTGACAAACAAACATTCAAGAGTTAGTGCGGATCCTTATCAAGAAAAACACGTCATACAATTGGTCTTAGTTGGTCTTTGTTTTATCCAAAACATCACAACTTACCAATTTTGAATGTGCAAGAGTAAGGAACACTTATACTCCACATTTCATGAGGTGTTTTAAACCTACTTAGAATATGTTACTCAAGGTACAACTTGGAGTAACTAGAGTATAACTCTAAAACTCGATTTTGGAATGAAGTATGACTCATCCTTTTGATTTAACCATTTCAACAATTCCCAATACCTCTTTTTAGTCATGTAAATGCACTAAGATGTCCTTATATGATCAATTATGGTATGGTTCCATAATCTTTAAGATGATCATAGAACACGATACTAAAGTATTTCTCCTTTCCTTCCTGTCTGGAGAAACCCTTATCTTTCTACCTATTTGATTCTTCTTGTAACATCCTGATTTCCCAGGTATATTATTTTATTTAATTATTTTGGAGTTTGTGGAGGAACTCGGCGAGTTGGAGCCAAGACTCGCCGAGTAGGGTCACAGATGTTTATCTGGGTTCACGTTCAGACTCGGCGAGTCCATTAGTGGACTCGGCGAGTCCATGCTATTTAATGAAACCCTAATCCCCTGGGTTTGGAGCCTATTTAAGGGCACTTATAGCCTCCCATTGCAGCTACCAGTCCCTTGAGAGAACCCTAAGTGAGCCAAATTGTTGTGAGGGAGAAGACGTCACTTTTTGATCCTTGTACCTTTGGTTTAGCAAGAAGAAGGTGACAAGAGCAAAGAGGAGGTGTGATTCAAGCAGTTCCAGAGTTCATAGACTTCATTTTGAGGTAATAGTTCGAACCTCCTTTAGTTTTAGTGTTGATGTTTAGAGTTAGGGTTTTTCTAACCCCTTTGGAGAGTGATTATGTGGAGCAAATAGTCCCTCTTCGAGTTTGTGCCTTGGATCTGGACTCAAAGAGGTCCAGAGACCTTAACCCTTGGAGCTTTATGGATCAGCTTGGGGTTATTGGACTTAGGTTGCCATTTTTGGGACTAAATCTCCTTTTGATGCTTTGTTGTGGTTGTACAAGCATCAAGTTTCAAACTTTACGTCACATTCATGCTTTGGGAGGCCAGATCTATGGTTTGGGGAAACAGATCTGACCTCAGGAGGTCAGTAGAGTTTGTGCATGGCATGAACTCGCCGAGTTGTTCTTGAGACTCGGCGAGTAGGGTTAGGGTTTCACATAAATTATTCAGTGAGTAGACTTGCCGAGTTGGGGGATGACTCAGTGAGTCAGTAGGGAGTTAGAGGACTAGAGTTCAAGGCGGTACTCGCCAAGTTGTTCTTGAGACTCGGCGAGTTGAGTCGGGGTGCCCCGCAATTCATGACTGGTATGACTCGTCGAGCATAGGGAGGGACTCGGCGTGTCGAGCGGGACAAAGAGTTAGAGGACATGTGTGAACCCGCCGAGTCACCAGGGTGCACTCGGCGAGTAGGGTCAAAATGTGACCGTTGACTTTTGTTGACTTTTAGGGTTTGGTCATCAATGGAGTCCTTGTGACAAGAGGGGAGGGTAAAATAGTCTTTTACCCTTTTGAGGGTGCCAATGGCAGGTTGAGTCTAGTCTCGAGGGTTATATTTATAAGAGTATTTATTTATGTGAATAGGCAGAGGCTAGGCAATATTTTCCATCGAGTCAGAGATTTACCGAGACGCCTGAGGTGAGTCTTCTCACTATACTTTACCTAGTGTTGTAACAGAGTTATGTGACAGAGTACTATAGAGTTATATGCCAATGTATTTGCATGTTATTTATGTGTTGTGATTTATTGTGATATGTGATATGCATGATTCAGAGTTACAGAGTTGGGACTTTTGGATCCCTAGAGTTAGGGCCAGAGGGCCCACAGAGAGTTGGGGCTGGAGGGCCCCACTGAGACACATTGACCAGAGGGTCGACAGAGTTACAGCCTCGAGTGGCTATTATGTGTTTGAGTGGTATTTTGGGGAACTCACTAAGCTTATGCTTATAGTGTTATGTGTTATGTGTTTTAGGTACCAGTTATGACCGCGGGAAGGCGACGACTTGATTCGTACACACACATGGGATTTTATGTATTTTGATCTTGGGAGATGTTTTGTGAAACAAAGACATGATACTATGACATTTTATGAATGAATGAGTTTGTAAAAATGTGTTTGAAAATGCGAAAAATTGTTTTAAATTTTATGGTGTTACTAGTTGGTATCAGAGCCTTGGTTTGAGGGATTCAGATGCACCTTCGGGCGTATCTGAACTCAAACCGAGGATTTGAGGAATTTTGATAATAAAATAAGTTTTCAAAAGAAGAACTTACGAGACAAACAGAGCAGAGTCGTGTGTACGAACAGCCAGCGCCCGAACGGTGATTTCCCAAAATACCATTATTGTAAGTGTTATAAGATATGATGTGATATGTTATATGATGAGCTATGCTATGCATGCTAGAGTAGACTAGGTATTCTTATTAGGACTAGAGTGGCCTGATATGTGATGCATGAGTCTAGGAGTCTTGCTGCGAGGAATACTTCAGAGTGTTTAGGTAGCAGCGAGGAGGTTCTGAGAGATCTGCTAGCGAGTATCATATGATTAGAGAGAGTAGAGTACTTGTGATTTGAGACTCTGGGAGGAGGACTTGGGATGGATGCTGATGCGGTGTGGACGGTAGTATTGGGCCCGTACTACTGAAGACACTGGGTCAGTGCACAGTCCAAGTCAGAATCCTTGGAGTACCAAGGGTCAAGTAGGGTGGGGTATTCGAGTGTGAGCCTACTCGAGCGAGTCCCTGATATTTATTCTTGTGTTGTATTTCAGAGAGAGGGAGATCATGGTTGGGACGCGCCACACACCAGGGACCAGCGGTACGAGTGATGAGCAGATCCGTAGGATCATCCAGGAGGAGGTGGCTGCGGCCATCAGGGCAGAGATATCAGAGATGTTCGGGTCTATCAAGACCACGCTGATAAAGACATTTGATGAGAAGTACGCTGCTCTTTCGGAGGCTGTTGTTGCTACGGCCACTGCAGCTATAGCTGCGACTAGGCCGCAGGGTGGTGATGCGTTGCTGTTCCGAGAGTTCAAAAACACAAAACCACCGGAGTTTGACAGGACCCAGGACCCGATTGCGCCGATAAGATGGATTTCAGACATATTGGGGTGTTTCTTTACTTGCTCATCTCCAGAGCATTTGAGAGTTCGGTTCGCGCTGAACCAACTTCGCTTGGGAGCAAAGGATTGGTGGAAGTTTGTGACGGCGCACTATACGCCTGCTGAGCTTGCTGCAGTGACCTGGGAGAGGTTCACTGCTATGTTCCGAGATGAGTACGTTCCCCAGGTGGAGAGGGAGCATTTGGCCCAGGAGTTTTTGACCCTCAAGCAGGGTATTAGTCGGTTACGGTGATTACGAGGATGTTTCATGAGCGGGCGACGTTCTGCCCAGAGCACGTGTCCTCCGAGAAGGCACGTATGAGCCGATATCTGAGCATTTTGAGGAGGGATATACGAGAGTTCGTGGCGAACTCAACGTACCGGAAATTTTCCGAGCTTCAGGCAAATGCCCGGAAGAGGGAGATAGAGCTGGAGACCCAGGCTAGGGAGGAGGTTGAGTCTCAGGGGAGGGATCAGCGACCGATGCAGTCTCAGCCGGTAGCTAAGCGGGCCAAGCCCGCTGATTAGAGATCAGGGTACCAGAGGGTCCGCACTTGTGGCAAGTGCGGCAGGAGCCACGATGGGGTGTGTAGAGCAGGGTCTTGCTACAAATGTGGAAAGGAGGGGCATATGGCCAAGGACTGCCCCAAGGGGTTTGCAGTATGTTTTCACTGCAACCAGACCGGACACCGGAAGGCAGAGTGTCCGCAGCTGCGGGGATCAGCACAGGGAGCATCTCAGGGATCTGCCCCTGCTGCCATCAGAGCTACTAAGAGCCGGCCAGTGAAGGCCGAGGCACCAAAGGCACCATGGAGAGCCTTTCAGTTGACCGCAGAGGAGGTCCGCATAGCGCCCGATGTCGTGGCTGGTATGTATTCTTTCGTGTATTTATTTTGATGTTGAGATATTGTGCTTATCTTATGTTATGCGTAGGTACTTTTCTTGTGAGTTCTGTACCTTCCTTGGTGTTATTTGACTCGGGTGCGAGTCGGTCCTTTGTATCTTTGGCTTTTAGTCAGCACATCAGTGTTAGTCGTGAGACGTTGAGTCGACCTCTTAGAGTTTCCATAGCTGACGAGAGGGCGGTGTATGCCACAGAGGTGATCCAAGGGTGTGAGCTCGAGATTTTCGGTGTTGGGTTCCCGATTGATTTAGTTCCTATTGCGATGGGAGATGTCTGTGTCATCATGGGCATGGACTGGTTGAGCAGATTCGGAGCGGTTATCGACTGCGAGCGACAACTGGTGACCATACGAGACCCTAGTGGGGGAGTTCTTATGGTGTACGATGAGGGTACACGTTCTGGTCAGCATTTTGCTCGGCCGCTAGGGCAAGGCAGTGTCTACAGCAGGGTTGTAGGGGTTTTTTAGCGTATGTGATGGATACACGAGTTGATACAGAGAGACCGAGGTCAGTTGATGAGGTTCCAATAGTGTGTGAGTTCCCGGACGTATTCCTAGAGGAGTTGTCGGGCGTGCCTCCCGTGAGGCAAGTGTATGACAACCCGATTTTCGAGACAATATGATGGATCACAAGTCAAATTTACGTCAAAAATTAACTTTCCTAAAATCTTATTTGGGTTAAATAAAGTATTAGGAATCGTATCAAGGTTTTCGTACATATAAAGAACCCTAGAATCCGAGTTATAAAGAAGAAGTTATGACCAACCGAAGATTCTCGGCAAAACCGGCAACACTGATAGACGTAAAACACGAAGTTTCAATACAATAATTTTTAGCCTTAGGTATCTAAATGAAAGTTTTAGATATCATTAAACTATAAACGTACATGAAAAGAACATCCAAATCTGACTTCGTATGAGGAAGTTATGATTTTTCTAAGTTAAGGATATAGCAGTAGACAGCTAAAAACTCGAAATAGAGATCGAGAGACTTTTAGCCGACACAAACTAAATGAGAATCGAAGGTCTCAACAATAGAAGCGCAATGGTAAAAAGTTTGACGGAAACGGACGTCGGATGAAGAAGTTATGGAACTTTAACGGACATTTCCTGTCCCGACCTATTAAAATATATTATTAAAAATAAAATCAAGATTTGCCAATGGAGTCTAAACGAAAGTTGTAGATCATAGTCTCACCTTCGCGTGGATATAAAGAACGTCGAAAACGGAGTTCGTATGAGAAAGATATGAATTTTTTAAGTTTACTAAATAATTAAAATATTAATTATATTCAAAACCCGGTATTATCCGAAGGAGGAGTCATCGGACCAATCAAGGTTACGCCCAGCGTACCCTCGTATGCCCAACGTACTCGGATGCTCGGCCTCAATCCGTTCACGTCGCTTCGATGCTTTGTCCGAGGATGCGGTCATGCCTAACGTTGCGTATGCCTAACGTACGCGAGGGATTCAGACCCTATATAAAGGATGCGAGGATGCCGGCCTTTTTTGCTCAATTCTTTCCTTTCTCACGCCGAAGCTCTGCGTATCAACCCTCGGAGTCATCCCAAAGGCCCGGTTTTCATATCCAAGATTGGAAGGAAGTTTTACGCTCCGGAGATTCCCGAGAATCGCAAGAAATCCGCTTTCTTGAGTAGAAGTTATGCTCGGTTTTCGTCTCACTTTCTTCGATCAATCATGTGAGTTCATACCCCTATAATCACCACTTTTAAATGTTTTATAAATGTTTTTATATGCTTTTAAGGGGGGGGGGGAATACAAGTAGAACACAAGATTATTATCGTGTGTTACATAAAGTTTCATTATACACTTTTTATGAACAGAATCATATGTGATTTATAACTATTATAAGGAAACTTTCATATGAAAAATATATCACGATAACATCATATCTTTTGAAATGAAAAATGTTGTTATATACATATATATATATATATATATATATATATATATATATATATATATATATATATAAATCAAAACCTTGCTTATACTATAAGTATATGTGTCCATCTTAGGCACTACAAAAATTACACTTTTCATAACAAGTGAGCATTTCACTAGGGATTACTATACCAACAAGACACGCTTTTAGAAAACTATAACAGGTATAGTTTTACGAAAACATCACGATCTTTTACATACTAGAAATACCATTTCAAGGAGATACATTCATATACAAGAACAAACGAACGTTTTCATGTGTACTTCAAATAGTTTTCTCAAACGTTTTTACATGTTGAAATACTTTTAGAAACTGTCTTACAAACTATAGGTTTCCTTTTGAATCTGTTATAGTTGTGCTTCAAACAAAGGTTTTCTCACATTTAAACTGTTTTGTCAAACGGTTTTCGATTCGATTTATAAACTGACATCAAGTCATAAATTCTTATTTATTAAACTTTTCAAAGGTTTTACAAAACTTCTTTTATGCTTTTATATTATAAATTGCATGCCTCTATAAGTATAGTTATATAAGAAATGTTTAAAAGACTTAGGAAGGCTATCCACCCTGTTTCCTTTTCCTCGATTTGGATGTGGTCTGATGGGATATTGGGTACTCGTCCGAAGGTCGTTTAAATATTAGTTATATATCATATGTACAAATATAGTCATAAATGTTCCTTCAGTTAATTCAGTTCCGGCACTCTTGGGTAGCAAGGGTGTATAAACCTACTTGGACACTCATTAATTACATTCTAGTAAACTATTATAGGAATAGTTTCGGGGATACAAAACATTATCCCTATTACAAGAAATTACACCAGAGTCAGTTCATTCATGAGTCTAGACTACATGCTATATGAAGGGATACTCTTATAGAGATTCCTCTTACATGGATACATTTATATGGATACTCTTACAAAGATTCTTCTTACATGGATACACTTATAGGCATACTTTTACATAGATACTATGTGGTAAGAAACAATAAGGGACTAACCATTCCTAAACCCGACTGTTAGCAATAGAGGTAATGATCATCTACGGATATCTACGGTTAATACTTATACTACGAAGACATTTAAGGAACTAACCATTACATCCACCTGCTGTTAGTTACAGAGGAAAATGAACATCTATGGATATTCACAGTGAGAACATTTCAGCAGTCGCAATGTCGTGTTTATCCTAATACCAAAGGATAATACTTATATGGATATATTTTCCATATTACTTTTATTTGGTGATACATTCACGTAAACGATGAAGTAGACTATATACATTGTTAATAGTAGTCATAAAGGGGAAAACCATCTTTGTTACAACAAAACATACAAGTCTTTGTAGAAGACTACTTTCAAAACAGTCGGGTCTTGGTTAAAGACTACTTTCAAAACATTCAGGTCTTGGTAGAAGACTACTTTTTTTATACTAGTAGAAAATATGGGATTTTCTAGGAGTTTTCAAAACATATACAAACGATTCCATTGAACAATTTGAAATGTTATCATAAAAGTTATACGAACAATGACATTAAATACATATGAACTCACCAGCTTAAATGCTGACCTACACTTTCAAAATAACTTGTATTCTCAGGTCACCAGTAGACAGGTACGATGACTAGGTTTTGCGAAGACGGAGTAGTCAAGACTCATCTTTTATTTTGATTACTTGTTGTAATGTCTTATTTCTATGAAAGAACACACATGTATTAAACTATTACTATTAATGCAATGGACGATGTTGTTGCTTGTTTACTACTTTACGTTGTTGTGATACATACATGACGTCCTCCGCCCCAGAACCTTTCCGCCGCTCTTGATTTTGGGGTGTGACAGATTGGTATCAGAGCATTGTTTATAGTGAATTGAGTATATCAACCCATAAAAGATATAATAACTATAAATACAATGGGATTAAAATACTCTGACTTAGAGTTTATACTTCTAAATAATAAAATATTTAAGTAAGTATACGTGCCTGCATTCATACTAAAATCGGTGTCACAACGACAAGAACAAAAGTATTACGATTTTTGAATATCACAAGTAAGCTTGGGGATGTATAGTCAGTCTTGGGAGTGGCATAGCCTGATCAACTATGCTGGTCCGAGGAGTGATTAGCATATTCCCAAGAATGGTTGTGATGTAGCAACAATTCTAAAAACTTACCAACATTACCACAATAAGAACATTATAACAGAACCTAAGTCTAAAATACCATAGGGGTGTTTTGTGTTACCGTAATTACTTACTTGAGAACTAAAAAAATAGGATCTTCATTTCTAAGTTGATAGTTGCTAAGTGGATACACTAAGGCTATATGTACCCAGGATGTTATAGACTTAGAATTGGTGAAGTTTTTGCTTTACCCTTATTCTTTGTGAATTTGGAGTTAAGGTCACTTATTCGAAAGCCTATCCTGTGTTGATTACATATGACTGATATGCACTTTACAAATAGCGATGTAACTAATGAATATTTCTAATAATTATCTAGATAGTCCGTCTAATAATTATTTCCTTACCCCAATTCTCGCGTAGATCACATAACTGGACTCCATCCCCATGGCAACCCGTACCTTCAGAACAAAGGCAATGTTGGATAGTTTGAAGAAGAACTAGAGAGCGATCATCCAATCCCTTTGAATGATCACCATGCTAAAAACCTTTCGGATGTTGATAACTCCGAACCCGAAGTTGAGAACCTACCCCAGGCAGCTCCCGTTCCAATTCCTAACCCTCGTCCGACTTTTTATGGCCCGACGCCCCTTGGGTAGAATGTTTGGGATATAGGGAGAGAAAAGCAAGATCAACCTATGTCATTGGATGGAGACCGAAGCTTATACAACACAAGTGAAGGAAGCTCAGTAGACAGAATTCTTCCAATTCTGGCCCGCAACGTTGCCCGAAACGAAATTCAGGGCAGGACGACTCTCCAACGTATCTAAGAGCTTAATGCCAATGCCGTAATGCATACCATTCACACCAATCGACTTGATCACAAGTGAGAAATCTGAGAAAAACCATGAGACCCTGCTGCAAGCACTAGCTGAAAACCCTAGCCGAAGTCATAGAGCTCCAAGTACGCCAGAGGGTGTACGAGAGATACCTGCTTGATATGGAACGTCAACTAACCGAACTAAGGGTTCACCATAGGGGTGACCGTTGCCAGTAGGAGATACCTTACATCCTTCCTTGTTTTAAAGAACCGTGTTCCTGTCTATGTTTTGTGTAGTACTTTCTATGTGACTACCTTGTACTGTAAGTACTTTTGGTTAGGTCTTTATGATGTCAAGAAATATCTCCTATGGATATGATGTAAGACCTTTTACAAGGTCATTTACCCGAACTTTTACGTCATGAATATCAAAGTTATTGACAGTTGGCTAACTTCTGTGTCATTCTTTATTCACGTACTCTTATCATACTTTCATTGGAGTCTATCTGAAACATGCTTTAGTCAACTCATTGGACTATAGTACTTTAGCTCCGGAAACATTTCCAAGTCTCTTTTAGTGGTTGGATCATGTTATTCACCAACCAACGATACCTCGGCTTGAACGACAAGCGTCTTGAGACCATTCTACGAACTTACTTCCACTCATTACTAGGACTTCATCATAGGGATGTAGGTCAACCCTTCATAAACACACTTCCACTCAGTGCTAGGACTGCATCATAGGGATGTAGGTCAAACTTTTGAGAACATAGTCTTACGCATTACTTGAATAATCGAAGTACATCTAGAGTCAACCAGAATCACTCACAAAATCTTTATCTTTCATGTTACAGAATCATGTCGTCATCCGGAAACAATCAGCCGAGCAATGAAACCCCTATCCTCCATATCGACGCCGCTACATTACAAACTGCAGTAGCAGCTGCTGTGAAAACTTTCCTTACACACATCAACTCAGGCAACACAAGCAAGACCGACAAAGGAGTCGAGAGTTCCGATGGTAGTGCCAAACTGGGAAAGCAACAAATGGCAACAGTCATAGACTTGCGAAGCCATAAGACCGAATGGAAGAGACGATATCGTCAAGCACTAAAGGAGCGCAAGAGATCCCAAAGACTTGCCCTGCCACAGCAACAAGTGGCAACTCCTGCAGAATGCTTTAGGAAGCAATTTCCAAGGTGGTGTAATGAGGAAGGCACTCGTGTCCACATAACACTGGCTAAACACCTCACTCCCGCCACCATGGCTAGCGCTAGCCAGTCATGCCACCAAAGCGAGGAGATAGGACACCTCAAGAAGGATTTCCCTATAACAAAAAACTCTGGCGCAGACGGTAGGATTCTCAGGATCACAGTTGCAGGAGAACCTACTCCAAACCCACGTTAATGTAATTTAGGCGTTTTGTAATAACAGATTTATAAACCATCCAAAACTAGTGCAACCAGAGTCTTATCTTTTACAGGATCCCGTCGGTATAGGGATGCTCGTGCTGCGTATACTTGCCTTTTGTAGTATACCTTATTTGCAGCAATAGTCTTGTAGTAGTCTAAAGTACTTTAACTCTGTTGATGGTTACCCGGTTATGTTTTGTCTGTAAACGTCTTAAGTTCAAATCTAATGTCTTTAATTTTCCATATGATTCTGACATTATCATACGACTTGATTCAATTTGATTCTCACAAAAACAGCTTCATACGTACATCTCTTTCTTCGAAGTTTCCTTTCCATCGAAGCCGTCATATCAGAACACCAAGTACTCATGGATGGAGTACCTCATAGTTCTTTTCCTTACCGAAGAAATCCTCGAAGTACCACTCGTACAGTACGTCCAGTTCAAATCCAAAGATCCATACGGCTGATCTGTCGCTGATGAATGTATACATAGGGTGATATATAATCAAGGTTCTACAGGTTTAGAATTGGCGATTCCACTTTAACTTCTTTTTCCTCGATGGGATACGAGCTTAAAGAAAAATCAGTTATTCGACTACCTTTTCAGTCTTAATTATATACGACTCGTATACACGAGATTGTGATCATTGATCCATGTATGAATTCTAATATGAACGTTAGGACGGAGACTGCCCAAGACTACGAGTGATCATGCTACCATGCGAATAAACTTTGAAGCCAAACACATGCCCTTCCTATCGATTGGGACAAGAGAGACACTATTTGTAGGGTACAAGATGTACTATTCTCACAGTCCACAAAAACATTCACCATACGTTCGACCAAGAAGAGTTATCATGCCAGTGAAGTCAAACGAAAGAAGCAAAGTCGTATCCCGATAGTGAAAGGTTCGCTGAAATGCCAAGCGAGCAACCGAGTTCACTTAAGGACACTAGAAGCAAATAAAACTTCTAACCGTAGCATGATTATCAATTACGTTTAAACTCTAATTTCGGGACGAAATTCCCTTTATCGAGGGGATGATGTGACAACCTGATATTCCGAGACAATATGATGGATCACAAGTCAAATTTACGTCAAAAATTAACTTTCCTAAAATCTTATTTGGGTTAAATAAAGTATTAGGAATCGTATCAAGGTTTTCGTACATATAAAGAACCCTCGAATCCGAGTTATAACGAAGAAGTTATGACCAACCGAAGATTCTCGGCAAAACTGGCAACATTGATAGACGTAAAATGCGAAGTTTCAATACAATAATTTTTAGCCTTATGTATCTAAACGAAAGTTTTTTATATCATTAAACCGTAAACGTACATGAAAAGAACATCCAAATCTGACTTCGTATGAGGAAGTTATGATTTTTCTAAGTTACGGAGATAGCAGTAGACAGCTAAAAACTCAAAATAGAGATCGAGAGACTTTTAGCCAACACAAACTAAATGAGAATCGAAGGTCTCAACAATAGAAGCGCAACGGTAAAAAGTCTGACGGAAACGGACGTCGGATGAAGAAGTTATGGAACTTTAACGGACATTTCCTGTCCCGACCTATTAAAATATATTATTAAAAATAAAGTCAAGATTTGCCGACGGAGTCTAAACGAAAGTTGTAGATCGTAGTCTCACCTTCGCGTGGATATAAAGAAAATCGAAATCGGAGTTCGTATGAGAAAGATATGAATTTTTGAAGTTTACTAAATAATTAAAATATTAATTATATTCAAAACCCGGTATTATCCGAAGGAGGAGTCCTCGGAGCAATCTAGGTTACGCACAGCGTACTCGGATGCTCGGCCTCAATCCGTCCACGTCGCTTCGATGCTTTGTCCGAGGATGCGGTCATGCCTGACGTTGCGTACGCCCAACGTACGCGAGGGATTCAGACCGTATATAAAGGACGCAAGGATGCCGGCCTTTTTTGCTCAATTCTTTCCTTTCTCGCGCCGAAGCTCTGCGTATCAACCCTCGGAGTCATCCCAAAGGCCCGGTTTTCATATCCAAGTTTGGAAGGAAGTTTTACGCTCCCGAGATTCCCGAGAATCCCGAGAAATCCGCTTTCTCGAGTAGAAGTTATGCTCGGTTTTCGTCTCACTTTCTTCGATCAATCATGTGAGTTCATACCCCTATAATCACCACTTTTAAATGTTTTATAAATGTTTTTATATGCTTTTAAGGGGGGGGGGGAATACAAGTAAAACACACGATTATTATCGTGTGTTATATAAAGTTTCATTATACACTTTTTATGAACGCAATCATATGTGATTTATAACTATTATAAGGAAACTTTCATATGCAAAATATATCACGATAACATCATATCTTTTGAAATGAAAAACGTTGTTATATATATATATATATATATATATATATATATATATATATATATATATATAAATCAAAACCTTGCTTGTACTGTAAGTATATGTGTCCATCTTAGGCATTACAAAAATTACACTTTTCATAACAAGTGAGCATTTCACTAGGGATTACTATACCAACAAGACACACTTTTAGAAAACTATAATAGGTATAGTTTTACGAGAACATCACGAACTTTTACATAGTAGAAATACCATTTCAAGGAGATACATTCATATACAAGAACAAACGAACGTTTTCATGTGTACTTCAAATAGTTTTCTCAAACATTTTTACATGTTGAAATACTTTAAGAAACAGTCTTACAAACTATAGGTTTCCCTTTGAATCTGTTATAGTTGTGCTTCAAACAAAGGTTTTCTCACACTTAAACTGTTTTGTCAAACGGTTTTCGATTCGATTTATAAACTGACATCAAGTCATAACTTCTTATTTATTAAACTTTTCAAAGGTTTTACAAAACTTCTTTAATGCTTTTATATTATAAATTGCATGCCTCTATAAGTATAGTTATATAAGAAATGTTTAAAAGACTTAGGAAGGCTATCCACCCTGTTTCCTTTTCCTGGATTTGGATGTGGTCTGATGGGATATTGGGTACTCGTCCGAAGGTCATTTAAATATTAGTTATATATCATATGTACAAATATAGTCATAAATGTTCCTTCAGTTAATTCAGTTCCGGCACTCTTGGGTAGCAAGGGTGTATAAACCTACTTGGACACTCATCAATTACATTCTAGTAAACTATTATAGGAATAGTTTCGGGGATACAAAACATTATCCCCATTACAAGAAATTACACCAGAGTCAGTTCATTCATGAGTCTAGACTACATGCTATATGAAGGGATACTCTTACAGAGATTCCTCTTACGTGGATACATTTATATGGATACTCTTATAAAGATTCTTCTTACATGGATACACTTATAAGGATACTTTTACATAGATACTATGTAGTAAGAAACAATAAGGGACTAACCATTCCTAAACCCGGCTGTTAGCAATAGAGGTAATGATCATCTACGGATATCTACGGTTAATACTTATACTAGGAAGACATTTAAGGAACTAACCATTCCTTCCACCTGTTGTTAGCTACAGAGGAAAATGAACATCTATGGAAACTCACGGTGAGAACGTTTCGGCAGTCGCGATGTCGTGTTTATCCTAATACCAAAGGATAATACTTATATGGATGTATTTTCCATATTACTTTTATTTTGTGATACATTCACGTAAATGATGAAGTAGACTATATATATTGTTAATAGTAGTCATAAAGGGGAAAACCATCTTTGTTACAACAAAACGTACAAGTCTTGGTAGAAGACTACTTTCAAAATAGTCAGGTCTTGGTTAAAGACTACTTTCAAAACATTCAGGTCTTGGTAGAAGACTACTTTTTTTATACTAGTAGAAAATATGGGATTTTCTAGGAGTTTTCAAAACATATACAAACGATTCCATTGAACAATTTCAAATGTTATCATAAAACTTATACGAACAATGACATTAAATACATATGAACTCACCAGCTTAAATGCTGACCTACACTTTCAAAATAACTTGTATTCTCAGGTCACCAGTAGACATGTACGATGACTAGGTTTTGCGAAGACGGAGTAGTCAAGACTCATCTTTTATTTTGATTACTTGTTGTAATGTCTTATTTCTATGAAAGAACACACATGTATTAAACTATTACTATTAATGCAATGGATGATGTTGTTGCTTGTTTACTACTTTACATTGTTGTGATACATACATGACGTCCTCCGCCCCAGAACGTTTCCGTCGTTCTCGGTTTTGGGGTGTGACAAAGTGGAGTTCAGTATCGATTTGGTTCCGGGGGCCGCGCCTATCGCCAAGGTGCCCTATCGCCTTGCACCTCCAGAGATGCAGGAGTTATCCTTGCAGCTTCAGGAGTTGCTGGGAAAGGGGCTTATTCGGACGAGCAGCTCGCCGTGGGGAGCGCCTATCCTTTTTTTCAAGAAAAAGGATGGTTTACACCGGATGTGCATTGATTACCGGGAGTTGAACAAGTTGACGGTGAAGAACCGTTACCCGTTGCCAAGGATCGACGATTTGTTCGATCACTTGCAGGGAGCATCTTGGTTCTCCATGATCGATTTGAGGTCTGGGTATCATCAGGTAAGGGTGCAAGATGAGGACATTCAGAAGACAGCGTTCAGGACTCGTTATGGGCATTACGAGTTTGTGGTGATGCCCTTCGGACTCACCAATGCCCCGACAGTGTTCATGGACCTCATGAACAGAGTGTGCAGGCCGATGTTGGATCGCTCGGTGATCATATTCATCGACGACATTTTGGTGTATTCGAGATCTAGAGAGCAGCATGAGGAGCATTTGAGGGAGATCCTCGGAACTCTGAGATCGTACAGGCTTTATGCCAAATTCTCCAAGTGTGATTTCTGGTTGCGAGAGGTCCAGTTCCTAGGGCACCTCGTTAACCAGAAAGGGATATTGGTCGACCCGACCAAAGTTGAGGCAGTGATGAGTTGGGAGGTGCCGAGGTCACCCACCGAGATCAGGAGTTTCTTAGGGCTGGCAGGCTATTATTGGAGATTTATCAGGGATTTCTCCAAGATCGTCGTGCCACTCACCAGGTTGACCCGGAAGGGTGTCGCTTTTTCGTGGGGCCCAGAGCAGCAGGCCTCCTTCGAGACACTTCACCAGAGGCTATGCGAAGCCCTGGTGTTATCCCTCCCAGAGGGAATGGAGAACTTTGTAGTGTATTGTGATGCATCGATCTTGGGATTGGGTGCGGTGCTGATGCAGAGAGGGCATGTGATAGCATACACATCGAGGCAGCTGAAGCCTCATGAGACAAGGTATCCCACCCACGATCTAGAGTTGGGGGCAGTGGTGTTCGCCCTCAAGATCTGGCGTCACTATCTATACGGTGTTCGGTGTACGATATACACGGACCACAATAGCTTGAAGTATTTGATGGATCAGCCCAACCTAAATATGCGACAGAGGAGGTGGTTGGACGTGGTCAAGGATTATGATTGTGAGATCCTGTACCACCCGGGCAAGGCTAATGTTGTAGCCGATGCACTGAGCCATAGGGCGAAGAGCGCCCCATTATGAGATGTATGTTTGAGATTGACGGTGATGACCCCGGTTTTGGATGCTATTCGTGGGGCCCAGGCTGAGGCTGTGCAGCCTGAGAGCCAGAAGAAAGAGCGAGTTGTCGGTTGGTATCGAAGTTCGTTACCGATAGCCGGGGGCTTATGACATTTCAGTGTCGTATCTGGGTACCATTTGTGGGAGGGACGCGTACCATTTTGATGGAAGAGGCTCATCGGTCGAAGTACTCGATCCATCCTGGGGCCACTAAGATGTATTTAGACTTGAAAAAGGATTATTGGTGGCCCTGTATGAAGAGGGATGTCGCATGGTTTGTTGAGAGGTGCTTAACCTGTCGTAGGGTTAAGGCCGAGCACCAGAGACCGCATGGTAAGTTGCAGCCGTTGGAGGTTCCCGAGTGGAAGTGGGAACAAATTACCATGGAGTTTATCACCAAATTGCCAAGGACTGCTAAGGGAGTCGATGCAATTTTGGTGATTGTGGACAGGTTGACAAAGAGCGCCCACTTCCTTGCTATCAGTGAGAGCTCTTCCGCGGAGAAATTGGCAGAGATGTACGTGAGGGAAGTGGTATCGCGGCATGGAGTGCCGATCTCGATTGTCTCCGACCGGATGTGCGTTTCACTTCCAGATTCTGGAAGAAATTTCATGAGGAATTGGGTACTAGGCTGCATTTTAGTACCGCATACCACCCCCAGACTGACGGACAGAGCGAGTGGACGATTCAGACGCTCAAGGATATGCTCCGGGCATGTGTGTTGGATTTCGGTGGGAGTTGGGACACATATTTGCCCTTGGCAGAGTTTTCCTACAACAACAGCCATCATTCGAGCATTAGTATGCCACCCTTTAAGCTGTTGTATGGGAGAAGGTGTCGGACCCCCATTTGCTGGGGAGAGGTCGGGCAGCATGTTATGGGTAGCACCGAGATCGTGCTTCAGACGACTGAGCATATACAGCAGGTCAAGCAGAGGTTATTGACCGCTCAGAGTCTTCAGAGGAATTATGCAGACAGGCGTCGGTCCGAGCTCGAGTTCCAGGTCGGCGACTTTGTACTCCTAAAGGTCTCTCCTTGGAAAGGACTGATCCGATTCAGGAAGAGGGGCAAGTTGGGGCCCCGATATATCGGTACTTTTCGGGTGATCGCAAGGGTAGGCAAGGTAGCCTACCGGTTGGAGCTACTTACAGAGCTAGGTCAGATCCATGACACTTTCCATGTGTCACAGCTACGAAAGTGTATAGCCGATGAGTCGGCAGTAGTACCATTAGAGGATATTTAGGTGGATGTGGGCCTGAACTATGTCGAGAGACCGGTGGCTATTTGGGATCGAAAGATCAAGGTTCTGAGGAACAAAGAGGTGCCTCTGGTGCAGGTCCAGTGGCAACACCGGAAAAGGTCAGAGCTTACTTGGGAGCCGGAGCGCGAGATGCGTGAGCAGCATCCGGAGTTGTTTCCAGAGTGAGACTTCGAGGGCGAAGTCTGATTCTAGTGGGGGAGAATTGTACCATCGTGATTTCCCAGGTATATTATTTTATTTAATTATTTTGGAGTTTGTGGAGGAACTCGGTGAGTTGGAGCCAAGACTCGTCGAGTAGGGTCACGGATGTTTATACGGGTTCACGTTCGGACTCGGCGAGTCCATTAGTGGTCTCGGCGAGTCCATGCTGTTTAATGAACCCTAATCCCCCGGGTTTGGAGCCTATTTAAGGGCACTTATAGCCTCCCATTGCGGCTACCAGTCCCTTGAGAGAACCCTAAGTGAGCCAAATTGTTGTGAGGGAGAAGACGTCACTTTTTGATCCTTGTACCTTTGGTTTAGCAAGAAGAAGGTGACAAGAGCAAAGAGGAAGTGCGATTCAAGCAGTTCCAGAGTTCATAGACTTCATTTTGAGGTAATAGCTCGAACCTCCTTTAGTTTTGGTGTTGATGTTTAGAGTTAGGGTTTTCTAACCCCTTTGGAGAGTGATTATGTGGATCAAATGGTCCCTCTTCGAGTTTGTGCCTTGGATCTGGACTCAAAGAGGTCCAGAGACCTTAACCCTTGGAGATTTATGGATCAGTTTGGGGTTATTGGACTTAGGTTGCCATTTTTGGGACTAAATCTCCTTTTGATGCCTTGTTGTGGTTGTACAAGCATCAAGTTTCGAACTTTACAAGACATTCATGCTTGGGGAGGCCAGATCTATGGTTTACGGAAACGGATCTGACCTCAGGAGGTTAGTAGAGTTTGTGCATGGCATGAACTCGCCGAGTTGTTCTTGAGACTCGGCGAGTAGGGTTAGGGTTTCACGTAAATTGTTTAGTGAGTAGACTTGCCGAGTTGGGGGATGACTCAGTGAGTCAGGAGGGAGTTAGAGGACTGGAGTTCAAGGCGGTACTCGCCGAGTTGTTCTTGAGACTCGGCGAGTTGAGTCGGGGTGGCCCCGCGATTCATGACTGGTATGACTCGTCGAGCATAGGGAGGGACTCAGCGTGTCAAGCGGGTCAAAGAGTTAGAGGACATGTGTGAACTCGCCGAGTCACCAGGGTGCACTCAGCGAGTATGGTTAAAATGTGACCGTTGACTTTTGTTGACTTTTAGGGTTTGCTCATCAATGGAGTCCTTGTGACAAGAGGGGAGGGTAAAATAGTCTTTTACCCTTCTGAGGGTGCCAATGGCAGGTTGAGTCTAGTCTCGAGGGTTATATTTATAAGAGTATTTATTTATGTGAATAGGCGGAGGCTAGGCAATATTTTCCATCGAGTCAGAGATTTACCGAGACGCCTGAGGTGAGTCTTCTCACTATACTTTACCTAGTGTGGTAACAGAGTTATGTGACAGAGTACTATATAGTTATATGCCAGTGTATTTGCATGTTATTTATGTGTTGTGATTTATTGTGATATGTGATATGCATGATTCAGAGTTACAGAGTTGGGACTTTTGGGTCCCTAGAGTTAGGGCCAGAGGGCCCACAGAGAGTTGGGGCTGGAGCGCCCCACTAAGACACATTGACCAGAGGGTCGACAGAGTTACAGCCTCGAGTGGCTATTATGTGTTTGAGTGGTATTTTGGGGAACTCACTAAGCTTATGCTTACAGTGTTATGTGTTATGTGTTTTAGGTACCAGGGATGACCGCGGGAAGGCGCCAGCTTGATTCGTACACACACATGGGATTTTATGTATTTTGATCTTGGGAGATATTTTGTGAAACAAAGCCTTGATACTATGACATTTTATGAATGAATGAGTTTGTAAAAATGTGTTTGAACATGCGAAAAATTGTTTTAAATTTTACGGTGTTACACTTCTTATTCGTTCTTACATTGAAACTTTTCCAAAGTGTTAGAATTATAATTAATCATATTTACTAAACTTTTAGTAAATTATGACGAATAGTCTTATCGTTCTTTGTGGTGGACCTGACCAGTGCACATCAATGTGTACTAGATCCTTTAGTCCTTTAGTTGACTTACAATCTACATTTGAACAAGGAATTAGTCTTAATTTCCCAAAAATGAAGGTTCTCATTCTTCAAACAATACAAGTCGCATGATCCGAAGTTTCTGTCTAATTGAAACTTGGGTGATGAGAATCTTTCCTTATTTGGTAAAGTTTTGACACTACCACAAACGATATAACTAAGAATCAAATCCATTTACAACATTGCTAACAATATCTAAACACCAATTTTCACAAATGCCATTGCAAGGAAACATAAAATAAGACAAAATGAATTTTTTTTCTTTATTTATAAAATGCGGAAAACTTGTCCTTACAATGAAAATTCATATGAAAACAATGTTTCTAAATATTCCTAAGCAATCTATCATAACTCCTAAGCAGCAGCTCAAAATTCTAATTGCTGGGATTAAAACCCTAATTGAGATTTGATGATCAAGATGTGGAAAATAAGAACAAACACAATTAAATAAGATATGTTGAATGATCACTCGATTTATTCAAAACATGAGGAATAAATTACACTTTTAGCATAGACTAAAGAATCTAACACTACATAAGAAACCTCACAATGTGGCGGCTACATTTTGCCTCACTCTTAACCCTAATTATGAATAATACATGACTATTTATAGGGAAAAGACAAGTCTTGGGCTTTTAACCTACACTTCATCAAGGCGGCCCATTGCCATTATCCATGGAGTACTTTTAAACCCTACAATCTCCCCCTCAAATTATGGAATGGATGACAATGCTTCAACTTCCAAAACTAGCATCTAGCAAATAAGAAATGATCTTGCAACGAGGAATATTTGAAGCAATCCACGAATCTTGATTCTTCGATAGTCTTCAACCACGGATTCTAGGATATATATAAAAACCAAGCACCGAAGTAATGCTTTCTAAACTTCATTTTCTGATGTAATCCCAAAGATCTTCAATAAAGCCAAACCCGCCATAAAAAACCCATTTCAGAACAAAGAAACCAAATCACTTCTTGCCTTTGAAGAGCTCCCCCTCCAAGTCACAATGATCTTCAAATAAGCTAATGATATAAGACACCAAAAATTATCAGGTAACAACCCAAATTTTAAGATTCGTAACGCCACTTGATCGAGAAAATACTAGAAGTCAAAGATATAACAAGTCCTTAGAAGAGCTCGATGAAGAACTGCTACTGTAAAGGATACTTCTTTTTAAAAGCTTTAGAAGAGCTTGATTAAGAACTGCTACTGAAAAAGCTACCTTCATAATTCTACCACAAGCTTTATAAAAAATCTTCAAATTTGAAAAGTCACAAATCCAATTTTGAATGGCCATACAAAATTCTCCCCCGATTTATAATAAAAAACGTGATTATAAAGCTTTCAAATGGTCATGAGAATGATCTTTAATGGATAACAAATTACTATGCTCCCTCATGACAAAATAATATAAACGATGAAGTATAAAATCCGAAAAACTCGAGAAAATTTGACATTATCACGAAAAATGACTTTCCAAACCGCCAAGACTTGATGGAATCCTTATTTTTCTGTTCACAAAAAAATATGTGCATTAAAAAATCCAAAACTATTCACCAACCCTCAAATTTGTGAACTTTCGATAAATGGGATGAAATTGTCACTTTGTTGAAATTCTAGGACTGAAAGTGTAACTCGGTATCAATTTCCCTTTTTAATTGTAACAATTTATGGGAATGGTCCAAAATTGCCAGGTCATGAAAAGTATAGGGACCAGATCGTCAAATTCTTGAACTTGCAGGGACTAAGTGTGAAACTTTGAGTTATCTTCTTCCCCATTAAGACTTTGACAGATGAATACAGTGACTCAAATGAATGTTCGCAAACGAAAGCCAAAAACTGATTCCAATCAACCCAATGTAGACTTTCATTCTGAGCACACCGATATCAAAGCGAATCCAAGTTCGTTCCAAGCATCACGATGCGAATCTGATTCCATGACCTTTCACTTCAAATCAATAGATTCACAGACCAAATGTGAATCCTTATCCATACTGAATCCAATCACATGTCGTTGAGATGAATCCGAACACAGGTTTGTTTTCCGTCCGCCTTCATTCGTTCCAAGTGCTAACAAACGAACCCAAGTTCGTTCCAGGTTCGTTCCGAGTCCGTCGAATACACCCTAAAGCGAATCCATGTCAACGAATGTTAGTGCGAGCCCAGAAATCAATTCCAAATCTGAACGTTCGAAGGTATGATGTTCGTCCCAAATCTCAGTCAATTCAGACCCTTCGTTTGACTAACAGTTCATCCTTAACTCATTACAATCATGATTCAATCCTAATTTTGACTTTTAGCATTGACCACCAAAATCATGTTTTTCCAATCGTTTGAACACTCCGATTCATTCATTCTGAGCAACATGATTCAGATTGATTTTGCAATTTCAGTATAGATTTAAGTTCCAGTTGAATGACATCCTTCCGACTGCCAAATTATTCACCACTCCATTGCTAACTTATCGATTTGTCTTCAGTTGTTCATCATCAGTTCTCAAAATAACAATCCCTAATCAACATCGAATGGCAACTCTAGACCCAGTATCACAATCGATCATACAAATACCAACAGATGTTTCCAAGAACATTTTATCTAATTGATTTGAAGACCAAAACAAAACTCGAGAACAAAGTCGACTAAGACAAACAGAATCGATTTGAAGACCAAAACTCAAATAGAAATTGAGAACAGCAAAACAAAAGAGTATTCAATCTCCATAAAAATAAACCTAAAAAAAACTTTTGATCCGTGAGATTTTGAGATTTCAATAGGCAATATAGGAACAATGAACAATGAATGATATTTGTGGGTTCAAGAATGAACAGCAAACGAAACTTGTTGGGATCAAGAACAATATGAATAGTATGGGAGCAATTACTTGGGCCAGATTAAAACAACAGAACGATTGTTGATTTTGCACTGAATTAACAAACAGATCCAATCATGAAAATGAACAGAAACACAGATCGGATCAAAGAAAATACTAGGGTGTGTTTGGCATGGAGCTTTTGGAAGCGTTTGGGAGCTTCTAGCTTTTAGCTTTTGACAAAAAGCTCTAGTTTAAACAAAAAGCTTCGTTTGGCAGTATGAGCATTTAACTTTTAGTTTTAACAAAACGCTCCGATTCTAAAAGCTACTTCATGTAGCTTTTAACAAAACGCTTCGGAGCTTTTGAAATCAATTTTCATAATTACCCTTAAAAATATATTTATATATATATTTTTTTATTTTTAATCAATTGTCCTTTTATGTAATTTTATATATTTAAAAACTTCCAGCTATTTTTGTCAAACATTCATATACCAAATAAAAGTTACAGCTTCCCGCTACCAGCTACCAGCCACACGCTACCAGATATCCGCTATCAGCTAACCAGCTACACGCTACCAGCTACCAGCTACACGCTAGGTGAACAGTAACAGAACACATAATTTTCCATGAACAATTGCTTGAATAGAAAGTTTGATTCCACGTCGCCAAAACATCAAAAATCTTCAAAATCTTGTGCAGAAAATCACCAAATCAAGAACCGATACTTCAAAAATCAATAGATCTTCAAAGACCCGCTCTGGTACCACTTGTTGACATTAAAACCCTAATTGAGATTTGATGATCAAGATGCGGAAAATAAGAACAAACTCAAATAAAGAAGATATGTCGAATGCTCACTTGATTTATTCAAAACATGAGGAATAAATTACACCTTCAGCATAGTGTAACATCCCAAAATTCAAGCCCAAAAATTTCATTTTTGATTAATTAATTCATAAAACATTCATTAGAAAACATTATATAAACACGTCATCTCAAAACCAAGTATCATATTTGAAACCCACAATTATGAACAAATGTCATATCAGAGTACAATCCCAGAAAACACTATGCGAAAATCATATGTGAGTGTGTGTGATGTCATGCTACGCCGCCGGCTCCTTCCCCTTGGATGAAGAGGTACCTGAAACCAAAAACTGAAACCGTAAGCACAAAGTTTAGTGAGTTCCCCCATCATACTACGTACCATACAATACCATCGATATATTTCAACCGGTAATCATCATCGGTATCTTTCAACCGGTAATCATCATCGGTATCATTCAACCGGTAATCGTCATCAGTATCTTTCAACCGGTAACTGGGTACTATTCCACCCCTACCACTAGCATATAATAGCAAGATATAAGCACACATTCAGACATATCCAGGTACTGACCTACCCATTGGTCCTAAGGACCACTATCAGGGAAACCATCCCTATCATGTGACATATCATACAGATATAAGTCATAACCAAACGCAAACCAGAACAAGATAAATTATCACAAAGACAATTATCTTCTAAATACTCCTCAATGGTGGGCCGACATTGAGGCCTTAGACCCACCCCTACTGGAAGGTAACTCACCTCGTAGCTGTTGAACTATGCGGGAATCCTCTGACTGCTTCCGCTGCTGCTCCGGGAATCCTCCGGCTATAATTCCCACAAAACATTTAGTCAGAAACTGACATCTACCCTTAGGGTAAAATGACCATTTTACCCCTTGACCAAATCAAAGTCAAAGTCAACTTCCAGTTGACCTGACTCGCCGAGTCCCTATCCTTCCATCAGACCTCATACCCGTCTCTACTTGTCGAGTTAGGCGATGACTCGACAAGTTTTCCTTCTAAATGAACATCGACTGAATCCACACCCGACTCGCCGAGTTGTATGAACAACTCGTCGAGTTCATCATCAACTGATACTCATCTCCTGTCTTGACTCGCCGATTTACTCTTCATCCTATGAACACGTTTTGTCCTCGACTCGCCGAGTTGTATGAACAATTCGCCGAGTGCCATGAAGATTGTCTTGGACTCGCCGAGTCTATTCATGCACTCGCCGAGTACCATGAATTCCCATAACACTTTGCTTAGTCCAGAACGTTGGGTCACTCCCCGAGACTCCTAAAACCCTTCCACACCCAACTGGTCCTTATGACCCTCATTGATATGGGACAAAAACCCTTGGACTCACCGAGTCCAGGAATGGACTCGCCGAGTCGATCACATCCCTTACTAAGAACTTCGATTTTTGATGTACAACACTTAACCAAATGATAGATCCATGCCCCTAAACTCGATCTCGCACGAAAACTTACAAACTTTACGTGCATGCATGGGACATTAGAGCTTAAAAGGCTCTAAAATGGTTCTTTTGTTGCATGGGGCCTTCCTTGGTGCAAAAAGCATCCTAGATCTGACATGTGGCTCATAGAATGACATGATACAGAAGCCCAAACCCCCAACCATGCTTGCAAACATGGTTGGCCACCAAAAATGGCTTATAAAAGCCCTAAATCACCCTAAAGAGGGATTTAACAAAATAATAAGCAAGGTTCAGACTTTATACCTTCCAAATACTGCAAATGATGAACCAAACTCGAATCCTTCGGTCCCCTCTTGATCCTTCTATTCTCTTCCTTCTTCCTTGAGATCAAAACTCACAAGAATCACTTAAGTAGTCGTAGATCTTCACAAAAACAGCTAGGGTTTGCTATGAGGAGTGTTTGGGAGCATGATAGTTGTTATTATACGAGAACTTCGCCAACGGGAGGTAGGTATCCCAACTACCTCCGAAATCTAGAACGCTCGCCCACAACATATCCTCTAGAGTTTGGATGGTTCGCTCGCTCTGGCCATCCGTCTGTGGGTGAAAAGCGGTGCTAAAATGCAGACGAGTACCCAGCTCGTCATGAAACCTCTTCCAAAACCTGGAAGTAATCCTCACATCTCTGTATGAAATCACCGATACTGGCACTCCGTTCCACGCCACCACCTCCCTGATATAGATATCGGCCAATTTCTCGGCCGAGATGCTCTCTTGAATCGGAAGAAAGTGGGCGCTCTTGGTCAATCGATCCACGATGACCCATATCAAATCCATCCCCCGCGCGGTCCTGGGAAGCTTCGTGATAAAATCCATCGTAATATCCTCCCATTTCCACAGTGGGATATCCAACGGCTGCATCTTGTCGTGAGGTCTCTGATGCTCGGCCTTAACCTTCCTGCAAGTCAAGCACCGTTCCACGTACCATGCCACATCCCGCTTCATGTAGGCCACCAATAGTCCATACGAAGATTCCTATACATCTTCGTCGCCCCGGGATGAATGAAGAATCAGGATTTTTGCGCCTAATCCATCAGGACCTAACGCACACCTCCATGATAAGGGACCCACACCCTACAGTGAAGACTTAATAACCCTCGACTATCATAGTCAAAAGAGGAAACCTGCCCCACAATCCGATCACTCTTCTGATGTTCCTCCTTCATAGCCTCCTATTGAGCCTCCCGGATCCGCTCCAGAAGTGGAGTCACCACTGTCATCCTTAGACAGATATCGCTGATCAGCGCTGCCTTATGGCTAAGCGCATCGGCCACGACATTGGCCTTCCGTGGATGGTAGAGGATCTCACAATCATAATCCTTCACCATATCAAGCCACCGATGTTGCCTCATATTCAGATTTGGCTGGTCCATGAGATACCTCAAACTCTTGTGGTCCGTGTAAATCGTACAACGAACCCCATAGAGGTAATGACGTCAAATCTTGAGGGCGAACACAACAGCCCCCAATTCCAAATCATGCGTCGGGTAGTCCACCTCATGAGGCTTCAGCTGCCTCGGTGCGTAAGCAATGACATGCCCTCTCTGCATCAATACTGCGCCCAACCCTATGATGGATGCATCGTAGTACACAACAAAATCCTCCATGCCCTCTGGCAGGGCTAAAATTGGCGTCTCGCACAATCTCTGTCTCAATGTATCAAATGCGGCCTGCTGCTCAGGCCCCCAGTGATACACCACCGAATTCTTAGTTAGTCGGGTGAGCGGAACTGCTATCTTGGAGAACTCCTGAATGAATCTCCGATAGTAGGCTGCCACACCTAGAAAGCTCTGAATCTCAGATGGAGACCTCGGAACCTCCCGATTCGTCACGACCTCTACCTTGGCCGGATCTACCAAAATCCTGTTCTGGTTGACAAGGTGCCCAAGAAATTGCACCTCGCGTAACCAGAACTCACACTTGGAGAACTTAGCATACAAGTTCTCCCTCCTCAAAGTCTCCAGAACCTCCCGCAGATGGTCTTCATCCTGCTCCTGCGTTTAGGAATAAACCAAGATGTCATCAAGAAATACTATCACATACCGATCCAACATCGGTCTACATACGCGGTTCATGAGGTCCATGGACACGGCAGGAGCATTGGTGAGCCCGGAAGGCATCACCACAAACTCATAATGGCCATAACGCGTCCGAAACGCAGTCTTCAGCACATCCTCCTCTCTGACTCTCATCCGATGATACCCTGAACACAAATCAATCTTGGAGAACCAAGATGCTCCCTGTAGCTGGTCAAAGAGGTCATCAATCCTCGGGAGTGGGTAGCAGTTCTTCACCGTTACCTTGTTCAGCTCCTGATAATCTATACACATCCGACGCAACCCATCCTTCTTCCAAACAAACAGAATCGGGGCTCCCCAGGGTGAACTGCTCGGTCTAATGGAACCCTTGTCTAACAGCTCATACAACTGTGTAGAAAACTCTTGCATATCAGGACGAACCAACCGATACGGTGCCTTGGCTATCGGAGCCGCACCAGGAACTAGGTCGATCCTGAATTCCATCTGTCGTTCCGGAGTTATCCCAGGCAACTCCTCGAGGAATACGTCCGCAAACTCCCGTACCATAGGTACATCGTCCACCGTCTCCCTACCTGTTTCTCGGGTATCCATAACATACACGACATAACTTGCGCAACCCTGCTGAAGGTAACGCCTACCTCTCGCTGCTGAACATAAAGCTGGTCCTCGTTGTGGCCTCTCGCACTGAATCACCAGCTCTCCCCCACTTGGGGTCCTGACCCGCACCAACTGTTGTGTGCAGTCGATCACTTCCCCATTAGGGCTGAGCCAATCCATGCCTATAATCAGCTTGTCCCCCAGCGATACACCACCGACTTCCTAGTTAGTCG
The DNA here is from genome assembly GCF_051521515.1 of Lactuca serriola. Classification (NCBI taxonomy): domain Eukaryota; kingdom Viridiplantae; phylum Streptophyta; class Magnoliopsida; order Asterales; family Asteraceae; genus Lactuca; species Lactuca serriola. The sequence goes on along the minus strand of NC_136409.1, from coordinate 111,264,768 downwards.
GGTGAGCGGAATTGCTATCTTGCAGATGTCCTGAATGAATCTCCGATAGTAGCCTGCCAAACCTAGAAAGCTCTGAATCTTCGATAGAGACCTCAGAACCTCCTAATTCATCACATCCTCTACCTTGGACGGATCTACCAAAATCCTGTTCTGGTTGACAAGGTGCCTAAGAAACTGCACCTCGCGTAACCAGAACTCACACTTAGAGAACTAAGCATACAAGTATTCCCTCCTTAAAGTCTCCAGAACTTCCTGCAGATACTCCTCATGCTGCTCCTGCGTCTTGAAATAAACCAAGATGTCATCAACAAATACTATCACAGACCGATCCAACATCGGTCTACACATGCGGTTCATGAGGTCCATGAACGCGGCAGGAGCATTGGTGAACCCGAAAGGCATCACCACAAACTCATAATGGCCATAACGCGTCCGAAACACAGTCTTCTGCATTTCCTCCTCTTTGACCCTCATCTGATGATACCATGAACGCAAATCAATCTTGGAGAACCAAGATCCTCCCTGTAGCTGGTCAAAGAGGTCGTCAATCCTCAGGAGTGGGTAGCGGTTGTTCACCGTTACCTTGTTCAGCTCCCGATTATCTATACACATCCGATGCGACCCGTCCTTCTTCCATACAAACATAATCGAGGCTCCCCAGGGTGAACTGCTCGGTCTAATGAAACCCTTGTCTAACAGCTCCTGCAGCTGTGTAGACAACTCCTGCATCTCAGGAGGAGCCAACCGATACGGTGCCTTGGCTATCGGAGCCGCACCAGGAACTAGATCGATCCTGAATTCCACCTGTCGTTCTGGAGGTATCCCAAGCAACTCCTCTGGGAATATGTCCGCAAACTCCCATATCACAGGTACATCGTCCACCGTCGCTCTACTAGTTTCCCAGGTATCCATAACATACACGACATAACCTGCGCAACCCTGCTGAAGGTAACGCCTAGCTCTCGCTGCTAAACATAAAGCTGGTCCTCGTTGTGGCCTCTCGCCCTGAATCACTAGCTCTCCTCCACTTGGGGTCCTGTCTCGCACCAACTGCTGCGTGCAGTCGATCACTGCCCCATTAGGACTGAGTCAATCCATGCCTATAATCAGGTGAACGGAACTGCTATCTTGGAGATGTCCTGGATGAATCTCCGATAGTAGCCTGCCAAACCTAGAAAGCTCCGAATCTCAGATGGAGACCTTAGAACCTCCCAATTCATCACGGCCTCTACCTTGGCCGGATCTACCAAAAATCCCGTTCTGGTTGACAAGGTGCCCAAGAAATTGCACCTCGCGTAACCAGAACTCACACTTGGAGAACTTAGCATACAAGTTCACCTTCCTCAAAGTCTCCAGAACCTCCCGCAGATGCTCCTCATGTTGCTACTGCGTCTTTGAATAAACCAAGATGCCATCAATAAATACTATCACAGACCGATCCAACATCGGTCTACACACGCGGTTCGTGAGGTCCATGAACGCAGTAGGAGCATTGGTGAGCTCGAAAGGCATCACCACAAACTCATAATGGCCATAACGCATCCGAAACGTAGTCTTCTGCACATCCTCCTCTCTGACCCTCATCTGATGATGCCCTGAACGCAAATCAATCTTGGAGAACCAAGATGCTCCCTGTAGCTGGTCAAAGAGGTCATCAATCCTCAGGAGTAGGTAGCCGTTCTTCACCGTTACCTTGTTCAGCTCCTGATAATCTATACACATTTGATGTGACCCATCCTTCTTCCAAACAAACAGAATCGGGGCTCCCCAGGGTGAACTGCTCGGTCTAATGGAACCCTTGTCTAACAGCTCATACAACTGTGTAGAAAACTCTTGCATATCAGGAGGAGCCAACCGATACGGTGCCTTGCTATCGGAGCCGCACGAGGAACTAGGTCGATCCTGAATTCCACCTGTCGTTCCGGAGGTATCTCAGGCAACTCCTCGGTGAATACGTCCGCAAACTCCCGTACCACAGGTACATCGTCCACCGTCGCCCTACCCATTTCCCGGGTATCCATAACATACACGACATAACCTACGCAACCCTGCTGAAGGTAATGCCTAGCTCTCGCTGCTAAACATAAAGCTGGTCCTCGTTGTGGCCTCTCACCCTGAATAAACCAGCTCTCCCCCACTTGGGGTCCTGGCCCGCACCAACTGTTGTGCGCAGTCGATCACTGCCCCATTAGGGCTGAGCCAATCCATGCCTATAATCACCTTGTTCCCTTGCAATGGAATGGAAACCAAGTCTACCAAGTAGCGTTCCTCAGATAACCTCAACACACAATCTCGAAATACCGTCGATGCCCACACAGAACGGTCGTCTACAATCTCTACCTCTAGAGGGCAATTCAACATTCCCGAAGACTCAGAAAATCTCTTGCTAAACACAAGAGACACAAATGATCGGGTAGCGCCCGAGTCAAACAACACTAGGAATGGGATGCCGTTCACATGGAACAATCCTAAACAGACCACATATCAATAACACAATCATAACAAAAGAAGACCAGAGGGAAATAATCATACCCGTCACCACTTCAGGTGCAGCGCGTGCCTCCTCGACTGTCAGCTGAAATGCTCGGCTCCGCACCACTGAAACCTCTGTCTTGACATTCCGGCCATCTGTAACTCGCGTCGTCGCTAAGACCGGCGCTGCCACTGGCACTGGCACTGGCACTGCTGCTGACGCTGCTGTCAATCTCTGGTAATTGGCCCTACCAAAATGCCCCACCTTGCCACACTTATAGCAGCCCAAACCCAGCCCAGTGCGACAAGCTCCCTCGTGTGACCGACCGCATTTCCCACAGCGGTCCCATCCTACCTGGCCTTTCGGCCTACCATAAGATCCCTTAGGCTTCTTCCCCGAAGCCCCAATCATCAGCCCCTCCACTACCTTCCTTTTCTGGACGTGCTCCAGATCAATCTCCCTCTCCCTAGCCCTGGAAATCATAGAATCCAAGATAGGGCAAGCCGAAAAACTAACATGCACCCGAATGTCAGCTCGTAGCATGTCGTGGTAGCGGGTCCTCCTCATATCCTTATCACCCACATACTAGGGCACCAACAATGCCCTCTCTATCGGAACTTGGCGGTGATCTCCGCCACAGTCTCCGTAGTCTGCCTCATATCCAAAAACTCCATGGCCAGCCACTGAAGCTCCACAGCTGGCGCAAACTCCGCCCTGAATCTGGTCACAAAGTCCAACCAAGTCATAGCCTCAAAAACTGAGGCTCCCAATGAGTCACCAACAGACTCCTACCAATCTCTAGCCCTGTCTCGCAAGCATCCTGCTGCATATCGCACCTTCGACCCCTCTGGACAGAAGCTCGTCAGCTGCGCAGACTCAATGTCTGCGATCCATCTCCTAGCAGTAATGGGGTCATTCACCCCATGGAAGTCCGGCGCACCACTTCCTCGAAAGTCCTTAAAGGACAGTGTGCGCGCACCCATCTTGCTAGACGCCATATCACTCCTGAATGATCGGAGACAATCCTCCATCAGCTCAACAATCCCCTCCTTTATCGACCCGAAGATGATAGGGGTCGACTCATGGATGCCTCTCGTGATCTCAGACGTGATGAACTCGCGTAGCCCGTCATCAACCTACTCGGATCCCGAACCTGAGCCTGATCCTGATCCGGATCCGGAACCTCCTACTCCAAGTCGTGTGGTCACCATACTGAAAACACACACATAAAAGTAAGGATCATACATATACTCAAGAGATCTAACACACTCTCCAAGGTTCCCGATTTCATCTAGGCCCTCCTTGACTCGAGTACGGGTCCTCTGCTTTCAGTAGTACGGGCCCATACTACCTGCCACATCTACCCGTGCTTTCCTCAAGTATTGCTTCGACTTCACCAGGTCCCTTTACCGATACCCCTTCCCACTAACCTCATCCTAGGCTTCCTTAGGGCACTCTCCAACCTACTCTCTGCCATCAGCTGCACAGGATCCCCTACCATTTCCTCCTAATTAACTTGAAGGTATTGTTACATATCTGCTCCTTAGTTAGTTGGAAATAGCCAGAACCCCCATAGCACAAATCAAGTAGCATCCATGCATCGATTAACCAAATCAGGCATAACCTATACAGGCCATCCTACTGCTGACTAAACAGCCCTAGCATACAGCTCATACAATAGGCATATAAGGCATCCTCCTAGATCCTTAGACCTAACTAGCATGTGATTATCAGAATCATATATCAGGCACACAAGGCATCTTCCTAGATCCTTAGTCCTATTCTAGCATGCAATTCTGAATCAAGCCATATAGCATAACATAACATGTATGGGTATCTTGGGGAAAACTTACTTGAGCCCGACCGGTCGCATGCATCACACACCTTGTCTTTCGTAAAATGCTTTCGCTTAGATTTTTAGAAAACCATTTTATTGTAAAAATCATTTAGCCCCTTAGTTTGAGTCCAGACACCCCCGAGGGCGTGTCCGAATCCCTCAAACCAGGGCTCTGATACCAACTTGTAACATCCCGAAATTCAAGCCCAAAAATTTCATTTTTGATTAATTAATTCATAAAACATTCATTAGAAAACCTTATATAAACACATCATCTCAAAACCAAGTAACATATTTGAAACCCACAACCATGAACAAATGTCATATAAGAGTACAATCCCAGAAAACACTGTGCGGAAATCATATGTGAGTGTGTGTGATGCCATGCTATGCTGCCGGCTCCATCCCCTTGGATGAAGAGGTACCTGAAACCAAAAACTGAAAACCATAAGCACAAAGCTTAGTGAGTTCCCTCATCATACCGCATACCATACAATACCATCAGTATCTTTCAACCGATAATCATCATCGGTATCTTTCAACCGGTAATCATCATCGGTATCTTTCAACCAATAATCGTCATCGGTATCTTTCAACCGGTAACTGGGGACTATTCCACCCCTACCACTAGCATATAATAGCAAGATATAAGCACACATTCAGACATATCCGGGTACTGACCTACCCTTTGGTCCTAAGGACCACTATCAGGGAAACTATCCCTATCATGTAACATATCATACAGATATGACTCATAACCAAACGCAAACCAGAACAAGATAAATTATCACAAAGAGAATTATCTTCTAAATGCTCCTCAATGCTGGGCCGACATTGTGGCCTTAGACCCAACCCTACTTGAAGGTAACTCACCTCGTAGCTGCTGAACTGTGCGGGAATCCTCTAACTGCTGCCGCTGCTGCTCCGGGAATCCTTCGGCTATAATTCCCACAAAACATTTAGTCAGATACTGACATCTACCCTTAGGGTAAAACGACCATTTTACCCCTTGACCAAATCAAAGTCAAAGTCAACTTCCAGTTGACTTGACTCGCCGAGTTGGCTTGCCAACTCGCCGAGTCCGTATCCTTCAATCAGACCTCATACCCGTCTCTACTCATCGAGTTAGGCGATGAATCGACGAGTTTTCCTTCTAAATGAACACCGAATGAATCCACACCCGACTCGCCGAGTTGTATGAACAACTTGTCGAGTTCATCATCAACTAATACTCATGTCCTGTCTTGACTCGTCGAGTTGTATGAACAACTTGTCGAGTTACTCTTCATCCTATGAACACGTTCTTTCCTCGACTCGCCGAGTACCATGAAGATTGTCTTGGACTCACCGAGTCCATTCATGCACTCGCCGAGTACCATGAATTCCCAGAACACTTTGCTTAGTCCAGAACGTTGGGTCACTCCCCGGGACTCCTTAAACCCTTCCACACCCAACTGGTCCTTATTACCCTCACTGATATGGGACCAAAACCCTTGGACTCGCCGAGTCCAGGAATGGACTCCCAGATTCGATCACATCCCTTACTAAGAACTTCGATTTCTGATGTACAACACTTAACCAAATGATAGATCCAGGCCCCTAAACTCGATCTAGCACGTAAAGTTACAAACTTTACTTGCATGCATGGGAAATTAGAGCTTAAAAGGCTTTAAAATGGTTCTTTTGTTGCATAGGGCCTTCCTTGGTGCAAAACGCATCCTAGATCTGACTTGTGGCTCATAGAATGACATGATATAGTAGCCCAAACCCCCAACCATGCTGGCAAACATGGTTGGCCACCAAAAATGGCTTATAAAAGCCCTAAATCACCCCAAAGAGGGATCTAACAAAAGAAGAAGCAAGGTTCAGACTTTATACCTTCCAAAGACTGCAAATGATGAACCAAACTTGAATCCTTCAGTCCCATCTTGATCCTTCTATTCTCTTCCTTCTTCCTTGAGATCAAAAATCACAAGAATCACTCAAAAAGCCTTAGATCTTCACAAAAACGGCTAGGGTTTGCTATGAGGAGTGTTTGGGAGCATCAAGGGGGAGAGGAGGCTGCATAAAGTCGTTTAAATAGGGTGCAAACCCCTGGATTAGGGTTTTTGTCCAAACAACGGCTACTCGCCGAGTCCAGGACCCGACTCGCCGAGTCCGCAGCTCAAACCTCGCGTCTCATCCCGCTTCTACTCGGCGAGTCAGTCCTTCGACTCTCCGAGTTCAAGGCCAAAGTTGCAAAATAAATGAAGATTTAATAACAGAATACATACCAAGAACCAGTTTCTACACATAGACTAAAGAATCTAACACTACATAAGAAACCTCACAACATGACGGCTACATTTTGCCTCACTCTTAACCCTAATTGTGAATAATACGTGACTATCTATAGGGAAAAGATAAGTCTTGGGATTTTAACCTAAACTTCATCATTAGGGCCCATTTCCATCACCCATTGAGTACTTTGAAACTCTACACTGATCATCGAACCATGCGACCAAAATCCATCTCTTCGCGATCAGACTCAACTTACTCTATCTTTAAGCTTCCTTTCTTTTCTTTGATCCTATAAAACATCAAAATGAAATCTTATCACATCATGTATTAAGAATCTATAAATAGGAACTTAATAGAGTAAGATAGTGGACTTACCTGAAGTAGAGTCATTCATTTTGACTTTACTGTCCTTGCGATCCTTCAGGTAGATATGACAGATTCACATACAATTCCCTTTCTCTTGGCAATAGAAACAAACAGACTCTTTAGGAATGGTGCATGGGACTATCTCAGACTCATCCTTTCTCTTTACCATTTGGTGAAATGGTTTGACCTTGGCCGATCCCTTTCCATTGGGAAGAGAAAACTTTTTTAGACTTCCAATGCCACCATTTTCAATGTCCATGGAAGTTTGGGAGGTAGATCTTCCATTCAAACTTGCTTTACCAGTGCACAAAATCATTTTTGATTCAGCAACAATTAGCAAATATGTCAGATCAATAAGGGTCATGTCGTGGTCTGTCATATAAAAGTCTTTTATAAACTCACTATATAACGTAGGAAGTGATTGAAGAACCTAGTTAACAGCCAGCTTCCTCGAGAAAATGACACCCAACATTCCCAGTTTGTCAACGTGCTACTTCATCTCCAAGACGTGAGCATATACAGACTTAGCTTGGTGTTCTCTTTACCATTTGGTGAAATGGTTTGACCTTGGCCGATCCCTTTCCACTGGGAAGAGAAACTTTTTTAGACTTCCAATGCCACCATTTTCAATGTCCATGGAAGTTTGGGAGGTAGATCTTCCATTCAAACTTGCTTTACCAGTGCGCAAAATCATTTTTGATTCAGCAACAATTAGCAAATATGTCAGATCAATAAGGGTCATGTCGTGGTCTGTCATATAAAAGTCTTTTATAAACTCACTATATAACTTAGGAAGTGATTGAAGATCCTAGTTAACAGCCAACTTCCTCGAGAAAATGACACCCAACATTCCCACTTTGTCAACGTGCTACTTCATCTCCAAGACGTGAGCACATACAGACTTAGCATGGTGTTTTCTTAACTATACGAATTGAGTGACCATGAATTTTTTTCAAGTCCACAAACACCTGGGTCAGGGAGAATTATTGGAGGAGGTGGAGGAAAAGAATTTTCACTAAAGCACAAAGAAGAGATTGATCTTTCACGTCAATCGTCACGTGGAATATTATCTTCATGATGAAAGCTTTTTCCAAAAGGATAATGAAGACCATAGTTTTCAGAAATAGACATCTACAAGGGAGAAATTCAAGTTAGTTGATTTAATCCTTAATATAACACCCATATGAAATATCACGGCTCGGACCCAACACAACAATTCAACATTCGGAAGAGGGATTCTGTAATCCAATTGTAAATTATTTAATGGTAGGTAAATGATGATTTACCAATTCCACCACGAAAATGAAATTTTTATGATTAGGTTTTAAACGAAATTCCTAGATCTTTTGAAATTCATTGAACTTTTCAATGACATGTTTAATCTCGATTATTCCCTTCAAGTTTGTGACTGGGATACCGAGGATCACAAACAAGGTGTGAATAACCATGCAAATTAGCTTGGCACTCTCGATGTCATTTATAATCTAATCAATGTGACGGTTTACCACACACGCTCCATTGATCATTGATAATTTACAAGAAACCCATTTCCATCCTTCATTAGTCCCATATTAGTGTGCTGGTTAACCACACACGCTCCACTAATGACCAATAAGGTACAATGTGCAATTTCATGGGTTAGCATCAAATTCACATTTTCCGAAAGTAACTAAGATTGGCAATTATAAAAGATTTAGTTACTTTATAATTCATTATACTTTTAATGAGGATTTAGTGTCCTATCCTACCCGTTCGGCTAATGACCCTCCACTAGTCAAGGAAGCGGTGGGTGAGAGTGGATTCCCACTCAAGCACCATTTTATAGGCAATTTCCTTATACCCCCGTATAGACCAACTTCGTTAATGAAACCTACTAACGGTAAGACTAACTTTTCTTATACATATATAATATTAAACCTTTAACTATATATATCTATACTACCTTATAAAAGAAATCTTACTATTTCTATAAATAGAATCAATATATTAATAATTTTTTTTAAGACGTTCAAGTCTTTACGCTTAAAGTACAACCAACTATTAATATAATAATATTATAATATATTTCATACAAATGATAATGCTAGGGATACAAGTATTAAAAACACATTTAAATTAGTATTTCCTTATTTTTAGGGATTGAATTAGTATTTACATCAATTTTGACCCAACTTGTACTCCTAAAATATCTCTTCTCTAGTATCTGGTGCATTCGAAATCTGAAACACTTCTTTTCGACAAATTGTTTGAAATTTAAAAGCTCATTCAAATTGGAGTTCCCTAATTTTTTGCATAAAATATAGTTGACTAGAGACTAATTCAAATCTTCATCTCCTTTTCCTCCATGGAATCCACCACCACAATATTTTTTTGGTTTTGGCATTGCACTTTTTATTTTTGTGAAACCGATCGATAATGGTGCAAGTGTTCTTAGAAATATAACATGTCTCCGAAAGGAACTAATTGCTTGAAAGAAACTATTCGCCGCCGCCGCTTTGCGCGGGCAAACGGCTAGTATATATATATATATATATATATATATATATATATATATATATATATATATATATATATATAGTATAAGGGTGTATTTTAAACTTTTAAAATACTAGGGTTTTTTACTTTTATTACAATTTTCAAAAATTAAAACCATTTAATTTAAAATCTTAAATTTTAAAAAGCCTTTGATTTAATAATTATTCAAAAAAATAAACAATTATTTAAATTGTTAAATCAAATAAGAATTACCGATTTAAATTAAACATATTAACTTAATTTAATCCTTTATCCATGGATTTTGAAATTTAGGTAGGGATATCTTTAATTATCCAATTACACAATTAACAATATAATAACCAAAAATAACAACTTACTAACTTACTCCTTAGATTTTGAAATCTTCTGCTTGGAGTGGAAGGCAAGGCTTTCAACCTTGCCTAAAAATCAAAAACCCTAGGGTTAGGAAACCCTAGATTTCGACTCCAAGGTGGCTAAAGGAAGGGGTTTGAAAACCCTTTGGGATTTTCGAAAAACAGGGTTCTTAAACCCTAATTTGCGAAAATTTAAAGGCCTTTGTGTTTAATAGACATAAAACCTAATTTTTTCTAGTTCGATCAATTCTACCAAATCTAATTGAAAACAAAACCATACGGTCTGATACCACTGATGGGTTTTATACATAGCAAACAATCATATGTGTGCATGCAACCCTAATTTGAGGATCTATGTTTTCACTATTAGACATACAAGTATTGAACACAAAAACTAGAAACCCTAGGAGGTATATCTCATTTTCAAAATTAACATATAATTAGGGTTAGGATACATACATTTATTGTTAAATTGTAATAATAAAGAAATCCTTGAAGATCTTGAACTTTGGTAGCAAGCACCACAAGTGCCGTGCCTAGAATGGCTCACAAACAAACACAACAACCAAGGACTACTATGGAGAGAGAGAGAAGGGAAGTGGAAAATTCGGCTCTTATCCTTTCTTGGAGTGAATGGGACGAAATCCAACCCTATAGGGGTTTATATAGGTGTTAAGGAAGGTTTAGGATAAGGCAAGTGTATCTTAGATAACCCTAATCCCTTAACTTTCTCCCCAAGGCTTCCACGGCACCCTTAGAGCCCAAGGAAACCCTAAGAAACTCTAGATTTCGTTAACACCCCACCTTCTCTCTCTAAGGGAGGTTCTAGAATGCTCAATGCTCAACTATTGAACATTGTCACCTTTAGTCCCTGCAGTTTCAATTAATTTCTTTAATCCCAAAATTAACTCCAAGTTAATTTCAGATTAAATAGTAATTAAACTATATGATTACTAATTAATATATTGTTCACATAATAGATTAATTAAATCATTTATTTTTATTTCAAGTTAATTTATCAACCAAGTAATAAATTAATAAATCATTCTTCTATCTCTAACAGTCATCCTATTCCATTCCCAGGTTTAAAGGCAACCCAAAAAGACATTGCTACTATCAATTCAAGTTTATACCAATTATAGTTATGGGCATAGACATCTAATCTAACAGTTTAAGGTTTATTATGTACACTATTTATGATAATCTTAGAGCCACTCTTTAACATTGAGTGATGATGATTCAAGGGTTACATGTTATTGGAAAGAAAAAATTTAGAAGGCTATTCCAGCCGTTTAAGCAAAAAATGTGTTTTTTATGTAAGGGAATGGTGTGGGGTTGTGCTAAAACCTGTTGTTAATGTCCCACCATAAATATTCAAGAAACCCTCCCAGTTATGTTGTTAGAATTTTTTCAGGGGTATTTTAGGAATTCTATTAGTATTGTTATCTAATTTTTAGGTGATTAAAGCAGGGAACAAAAAATTTATTGTTAAAACAAAAAACAAGAACAAAGGAACAATAGCAAAAGATTTATGTTTGGGTAATAATCAAGCCATTTCACAAACTGAACATATTATTTGTTGTGATTTTTCATAATTTTGGTAATTGACTGATGCCAAAAATCTCCTTTTTACATGTTTCTACCATCACATGAACTTAGAAAGAGGTAAAATTCAATTAATAAAAGGATTTAAATCTTTAAAATATATTATTAGATTTCGTTTCAGTTTTCCCTTAAATTTACTCCAAATTTTCCTATGATTTTCGTACTTAGGGGTTTCATTTGTGTGTTTATGGACCAAACACAAATTTTTGAATGAAGATTAACATTTATATCTATGTTAATAATACTTATAAGTTAACAAACTACAGTTGGTAGGCCAAAATGGTGGACCATAGATCATAGTAGAAGAAATGATATCAATGGTGAAGTCATTAGCTCAAACTCTTTTGTGTCCTATAATGTTTCTAATCCCGCAAAGCAGGGTTTCTTCTCTAGTTTTTATTAATCTAACGATTAATTTTTTTTTGTTCGGCAAAAAACGTATGTAGAAAAAAACTTCTTACCTTCCTATCAAAAAATTTCTTCTTATCATGTGTGTATGTGTGTGTGTATACACACACACACACATATATATATATATATATATATATATATATATATATATATATATATATATATCGTTAGAGTGAAAAGTTCTCATTGGATGTGGCTTTCCCTCTTGTGATGTGTAATGGGTTGAGTCTTTCCTATAAATAGGAAGTGAGTGACTCCCATATATGTAAGAACCATAATGGAACCCATTTTGAGAGATTAGTTTAGTGAGAGAATTTCCATTACTCAATTGTAATCTTGATATTCTAATGGACGTCAAAATGATTTTATTACTCTTTGTGTTCTTCGTGATTGATTGATTCGGTTGATCTTTATTATTATGCATTAGTCATCATAATCGGGTCACTCAATTGGTATCAGAGTGGGTGCTAGAATTTTTCGAAAATTTGATCCATGAGGACAACATGATTTGGTGAATCTCAAATTATTGTAAGTCCTTCATGTTTGAGAGTGTTTTGATTCTAGAAATCGAATTTGCTCTTCATTCTTCATTCAAATTTGATTTTCCCTCTCTAGAATTCATTTGATTTTTGCTTTCTCTCTCTAGAATTTTGATCAATTTTGCTTTCTCACTCTAGGAAGTCATTTGAAATTACTTTCTCTCTTTAGAATTTCATTCATAATCACTTTCTCTCTCTAGAAAATTACATGTTCTTGTGATATTTTTGTGTTTGATTTGAAATGGAAAAAGAATCATGTGAAAAGTTGTTTATATTTCTTAAAGATGATCCATATCCATTTAGTTTTGAAGGACTTATTCATTGTTTTACAACCGGGTATCTTAAAAATATCACTCATTTGTTGTGGTGAAAATCATGAACATGGAAAGATGAATGGTTATCCTCTTGATCATGATAATCATAAAGTGTTGCTTAATCATTTGGTAACAAATTATCATGAAAGAAGGAAGAAGAAGAAAGAAGATGAAGTCATTGAAAGAATTCGTCTTGATGAATGCCAATATGGTGTCAATGTTCTTGCACTTTACCGGGATGCTCATGATGTTCAAGATAAGGGAATTTAAATTGATTCTCAAGAAGTTGTGAATGTTTTTCATTTAATTGGAGTTCAAAATGATGATTGCTTGAATTCTTGTGATTCATTTGAAGGAATGGTGCAATATAAAAAACCTTCAATCCAAGAAGTTCAAATGTATCAAACGCCAAAAGATTTGATTCAAAATTGGAAAGTTGAAGTTGTCAAGAATGATGCGATTATTGAATTCAAAACTTCAAGATCCAAAAAGATGAAGAAGAAAATGAAAAAGAACATAAAAAACAATAAAATTTGGGTTTCTAAACAAAATTCTTCAAATGTTGTCTTGAAGCTGAAATCAATGAAGCAAATTTAGGTTCCAAAGCAACAATAATCAAATGTATAATGATTTCGAATCCGAAATCCAAAATTGCTGAAGATTCTCAAAATTGTAATGAAGATGATGTTAGATCTTGGAAAAATGAGAAGAATGGATTGTACAATGTGCATCATGGGTGGTATAATGTGCAATTGGGTAATTTTCTAACTCCACCCAAGGAACTAAGATATTCCATGATTGATTCGAGTATTGTAAAGATGATTTCTCAAATTCTCAAATGGGTTCCAAAAAATTGATGTTGAGATCGATACCTTGTTTTTGATGATCTGATGATGAATGGTTCAGGTTTTTTCGAAATCCGAACTCAATCATATTTCAATTCGTAATTTTTGTTTTTGATTTTTGATCATTTTGACTCATTGGATCAAATTTGTTTCAACTCCATTGATTATCCAATAATAATTTTTAGATCAAACCTAAAATCAAATCTTATTACTGTTCATATATTCCATTAATTTGAGCCCAAATGTTATTCGAACACTATTTGTTTGATCACATCGAGCCCAACTTCATTATCTGTTACTGTTCATCTTCTTCAGCCTAAGTCAAAATTGATTTCATCTTGATATCTTCTTTATCACATCAGTCAGCAATTCGAAATCAGAAGTACGAATGATTTTGAAAGTCAAAATTTGATTCTTGATCTTGATTTCGAAATCGAACGTGAACTGAGAGAAGAGAAGTGAGCTTGATTTGGAAATCATAGCCGAAATTGAAACTGATTTCACTATGAAATTACTTGGATTTGAACATAAAACCTGTTGGAATCGAAATTATGAAGTTGGTTTCTTGGCATCGAAAGTCAAAAGTATATTTGATAGAGATTTGAATCGAATGTGTGGTCGATTGATGTTATTTGGAATCAAAATCAAGTTTGATTTGTGTTAAATTTGAATCGAATCAAACTTAATTTTGATTGGACGAAATTTGTTATTTTGGGATTAAATGTTTGAAGCATTTTCAGCTGCATTTGAATGTGAATGAATTGGAGTCATGATTTTTTGGAAATAGAGAATTCGATCTGTATAATTGTGGAGTCGAATGCGTTTTGGATTTAAAATCGAAAGTGATAGTTTGGAAGTCAATGATACACAATCAAACACATTGGATTCGACTATATTTTCTTAGTGTCGGAATCAAATTCGAGTGATGATGCTTGTTCACATCATGATCGATTTTGAATCATTTACTTGGAGTCGAAACACATTGCTGGAATCGAATGTGATAGTTGTGTCAATTTTGAGTGATGTTCCTGTATTTTCTTGCATTCATATCGAATTGGTAAAAGATAGAAATTGAAATGCAAAAGCATAGGGAGTCGGACTCGATTTGTAGTACATTGTCGAAAACAGATGAGTTGGGAATTAAATCGAGTCATGGTTAAGGATCGAATTCGACTAAGGTTGTTCACATCTGGGATCAAACTCAAACAAAAGTGTCACATCCAAAAAATTTACGCCAAATTTAAACTTTTTCTATCATAAGTAAAACCAAATAGTATTTGTTTACAAAATGTTTTCAAATCATTATTCATCAGAGTGTCCCAATAACTAGATCAAAAGGATGAGGAGCGATACGGTCACGCCTTCGCCTTGCCATGATCTCCTGAAGTACCTGAAACAATAAACTAAAACTGTAAGCCCGAAGTCTTAGTGAGCTACCCCCAAAATACCAATACCACCCTAATAACAACATATCAGTAATAGACAATCAATAACATGCATACTGGGCCATCGGCCTTGACTGCACCGCCTTGTAGGGCCTACAGTCTATATGATCCTATCCCGAGCCTTCGGCATGACTGGACTGCCATGTGGGCCTACAGTCTCCCCGGACCGCTCATAGGGTATGTTGGCCTTTAGCACAAAGCAGGACCGCCTCAACCCAACCAATAAGCAATTAACCAAGTGCACATAACTATCATATACTGGCATATACAAACATCAAACATATCTATCTCAGTGATCATCAATCATAGAAATCTCTCGTAACTAGAACACCGAACTAGCAGGTCACTAACATACCAATCCCTACGAATCATAAGATCATAATATACTCTCTATCTTGATTCTTATCTAACAGATCATGACCACGTGTAGCACACCATAACAATAACTATAACACCAGTCAAAATAGGTCAAAAACAATCACATGTGATTATGCCAATCATGTAATGTGATTTTGTTAAACTAGTAAAGTGACAAACTTACTATATAATTCATGATAAAGTATGAACTTTCATACATAATTTATGATGCAACTCAAAGTATAAATCCACACGATTCCAAAAATATAGACAACGTCTAAATCTGACTTCGCGTGAGGATGTTATGATAAACCGAACACTATAAATATCTATACCAAGAGGAATTTAAAATAGACATAGAATTAGCTATTTGAATCTAAAAGAGAGTTATAGTGCTCATAAATACCTACACGTGGATATAAAGAACGTCAAAAACGGAGTTCGTATGTGATAGTTATGACCATTCGAGGATTCAGGAGTCAGAAACCCTAATCTGACTGAACTCACGAGGTGAACATAAATGTTCACGAGGTGAGGAGTCATTTTGCCACATCTTGGAATCTAGAAGGTGTGACGAGGCTACGAGGGGATAAGGTCCAAACTCACGATGTGATCAAGGATTGATTCACGTCATGAGGAGTCAAAGAGACACCATCCGAAGCTAGGGATGCAAATGGCAAGTCAACGGGGTAACCAATCATGACTACGATGTGATTCTTATAAAACTCACGATGTGAGCGGCGAAAATCGTTCCTATAAATAGTAGTTCCGACTTCAGCCATTCTTACACCTAAATCTCTTTCTCCTCTCTCCTGTGCTGAAGCCATCTTGCATCCCGAGCCCCAACGACTTCCTACCGCTGACCGTTTCTGCTTAGATTACATAAAATCATGCTATTAAGGTGAGTTTTACGGCCCCACATTCTAATATTTTCATGGGAAAACGCATGCTAAATATTATATATACGTTATTATTATGTTTATATGATAGTATATTAGTATCAACATAGATAGTTATAATAAACGGGATATAGTTATTTTGTATCTGAAAGTATACAACTATCGTAAAGTTGTTTGCATGTTATTGTTATAGTAGTATACTAATGTAGATCTTTAGTTATACTTAGGATTCTATATATTTATATGTTGTGTGCTATATACTTCCAGAGTTATACTCGGAACTTCTATATGTTAATTGATAAGTATGTTGTTATTATTGCTTTTATGTGAAGATAAAACTTGATATGTAGTATATTATTGTCGGTTTTATGTCAAGATAAAACCTAGTTTTACTTCAAGTTATAGTTGTTATACTGCCTAAATGTTATGAAATTAGGAGTAATGTTTAAAAGCATAGTCTACTAACTTAGGGATTTAGACATGAAAATGCTTTTGTTGTTAGAACTATAGAACGCCGTCAAAGTCTACATGACCTACTGTATTCATCATCTAAGATTGGGGATCTTAGTGAAAGTCCTCTGACCTGTATTCGTTAATCCCGTGTGACCATGACAACCCCAGCATGGTTGTTAGCTACAACCAATATTTGGCCGGTGACAAACTTGTCTAATTTATTACCTTCCTACGTCGATGAAGCGTATGGAAACTACTGCAAGGTGTGATCCTTGTACTACCGTAAGGTGTGATCCTTGTACTACTGCAAGGTGTGATCCTTGTACAACCGCAAGGTATAATCCTTGTACTACCGCACGGTGTAATCCTTGTACTACCGCAACATGTGATCCTTGTAATAATAATAAGAGGTATAAATCAAATTCATATAGTCGCAGCTACAGACTAATGGTAGCACAACTTTACAAGCATTATACTTTGTCGATATACAAGTATGAATGTTATGTATAAGTTTCCCAAAGACTTATACTCTAAGTATAAGAATCTAGTAGGTATATTACTTGTATATTAAGTAAACCACTATACCTATCCTACTTACTCGTATAGAATTGAAATAGATTTATAAGTAGCTGTTTTACTTGTATAGAATTAAAAAAAAGATTTATACGTAGCAACTTAGTTTGTATGGAATTACAAACATTTATATTTATAATATATGAGACATATAGGTATATACTTATTTGGTAAGTAAACCATTATACCTAGGATATATATACTAAACGTTGGAAAGTCAAAATAATACTTTCAAAAGTATACTTTTGAACTTGGCAAATGTATTATTTTTATATGGAGTCAAAACCTGTTGACTCACCAACTTTATGTTGACGTATTTTAAATTGCATGTGTTTTTAGGGAGTTGATAACTATGATACGAGAAATGACGTTACACTGCGCGGTGTTTCCGCCGAAGGCCGGGGTGTGACAATAACAACTTAAGGGTCGGCCTTGGTGCCGTAGACCCTATTGATATAGTGAGGATAACTTACCTTGCAGATGTCGACTCGGTAGATGAACCGCAACCCTCGGATGACTTTCAAAAACTCCACCACCTATTACCATAATATAATCATACCCATAAGTTCCCAACCTTTCAAGGTACCCCAAAATCCAACTAATCAAACCCCGGTCCAAGTCAAATTCATGAGTCAAGGTCAACAGTCCATGTTGACCCTTACTCGCTGAGTACCCTCGGCTACTCGCCAAGTTCCTTAAATTACTTGTCCACTCGCCGAGTCACCGGAGTGACTCGTAGAGGTCCTTCGATTTACGATCGAAACCCTAAGGCCACTCGTCGCATTCCTTCTTGCAACTCGATGGTTACACACACATACATAAATTGGGGAAACCTCAACCGACTCGCTAAGTTGTTCATACAACTCGTCAAGTTTTATGGCAATCTTCATCGGACTCGCCGGGTTATTCATCCAACTCGTAGGCTCCAAGCCTATCTTCATATGACTCGCCGAGCCGACATAGCGACTCGCCAAGTTCCTTCAGTCCTTAAGCCATACAAACTCTTTTAAGCCATGCAGTGGCTCCAAATTACAGATCCAAGCTTCTAAGTCATGAATTTCGCGTAAAGTTGCAAACTTTACGTGCATGCATGTCTAAAAAGGCTCTTACTGTCAAATCCAAGCTCACAATGGGGGTTTCATACTCAACGAGGCTTCATACATGACCAAGCTCGGAGCTTAATGACTCCACAACCCAAGAAGGGTCCAAATCTGAAGTTACAACTTCTGATCTAGCTCATATCCCACATTATCATCTCAATCAAACCATAAAAACCCTAAATCTCAACCAAATGAGGTCTAGAAGGAAAATGAAGTAAAGGTGACGGCTTGATACTTCCAAATGATGCTAACTGAGGTAGATTTCTGATTCCCATGCCTTCCTTGCTCCTAGTCTCTTTCCCTCCAAGTTCTTCCTTTCCAAAAACCTCCTTTCTAAAGCTTAAGACACACAAGGATGAAGCACCACATGAATTAGGGTTTTTTGAGCTCTGAAAGGACTATAAAGAGGCCAAAGGAGGCTTATGCTTCCTTAAATTGGGTGCAAAACCCCGAGATCTAGGGTTTCTTCTGCCAGCTCCTACTCGTCGAGTCCTTCATGGACTCAGCGAGTAGGACACTAAATACACGATCCCACCTCGCTGCTACTCGATGAGTAGGGCAACCAACTCGTCGAGTAGACCTTAAAACCAAATAAACTTTCATTTAAATCAATAATTGAGAATCGGGGTGTTACAAAAAGTCACATAATCACGGTATTTGTTGTTATGTCCGACTCGAACTTAATTTGGAGTCGAGTGGTGAAATTTTGAATCGAGAATTGAAGTATTGATTTTATGCTGTTGATAATTTGACTTTTATGGTTTTGAGTTGAAGTCAAAATCAAGTTCGACTGTTGCTACTGTTCATTCGCATATGCTATAACAATTGGAGAAGAAAACTTGAAGTTTTCGATTCGAGTCCTTAATCTTTCAACGTTTTGGCAGATTTTAGCAAATTTAGAATTGGGGTAATTATCAGTGAAAAGTAAAGACGTTTCAATTCGAATCCCTAAAGTTTCAGAATTTAGACAGTTTATGCCCAGTTTCAAATTGGGTGTAAAATTTTGTGAAGTGGCAAGAATTTTCAGATTTAGTACCTGCAGTTGATTAGAATTGTCACTTTATGCCCTGTTTCGCATTTGGGCTAAAATTTTGCATTTGAAACTGATTTGGTGCAATGGGTCCCTGAAGAATTTGCGAAACTGATAGTTTTTACCAAAATTTTGAAATTCTTGCAACTCTCACCCAAAAGTTAAAATTTCACAAAATTTGTAAATTTTTCTCGCTTTTTCGTGATTATTTTTGGTGCCAAATTTTCGTGGTTGCATTTTTCACACACATCGAGGGGGAGTTTCATCAAATTTATTCCTCGAGCACTTCTCATACCCTTGTGGGTTTTATAATAATTTGTTCATTATAAATGGGGGAGAATGTGGAAATGGGTATTCGAAGATTATTGGATATTCATTTTCAAAGCGGATTCGAAGACCAGAGTTGTTACTTCGAGGGGGGGTGGTCTTGATTGTGAGCTCGTTTGGAAATTGATGTCAGGACGAGAATGTTAGGGAGAAAAGTTCTCCTCGGTTGTGGCTTACCCTCTTGTGATGTGTAATGGGTTAAGTATTTCCTATAAATAAGAAGTGAGTGACATCCATTTATATAAGAGCCCTAATGTAACCCATTTTGATAGATTAGTTGAGTGAGAGAATTTACATCACCCACTTTAATCTTGCTATTCTAATGGAGCTTAAAACGATTTTATTTACTCTTTGTGTTCTTCATGATTGATTGATCCACTTGGTCTTTACTATTCCGCATTAATAATCATAATCGGGTCACTACCCACACACACACATATATATATATATATATATATATATATATATATATATATATATATATATAGGCTTTCATGAGAAAGCCGTGAGAAATGAATCAAATGCATGTTTTTTCTTACGAAACAAAGACATGAATTATTAGATTATACAAAATAATGCGATTCATAATAAAATCCCCTAAAAAGAGTCAAAGATTTAATTTTTTTAGGAATTACTCACTAAAATTGTTCGAAAAGAGAATCATTGCATGAGTTGCAAAAAAATCAATCTTCATGGTTTTTCTTCGGCGAATTTTGTATAACTCATGTTGGTTTTGTATCATTTATTGATTCATTTACATGTTTCTCCAAAATAATATAAGTTGTTCATTTCTCACGTTTCTCACAAAAGTTATATTTTCGCTTGATTGTACATCTCTATCTACGTTTCATTTTGTCGGTTCTCTAAAAAATATATATATACAATATTTTTTTACCTACCAAAAAAAAATTTCCTTCTTATTTGATCCGAATTCTCTCTCTCTCTCTCTCTCTATCTCTCTCTCCCTCTCTCTCTTCCCCTCTGTGTCACACCCCCAAACTAGAACTGCGGAAACGTACGTGGGTGGATGACTTCATGTCTAGTATCATAACATAATGAATAATAGTGATCAAAGCCATGCAACCATCATATTGATAATTAAGAAGTTTACATTATATTCAAAACATTGTTTACTTGATACCAAATACATGATAAATGTAAACGAAGAGACGCTACGGCGTCCCATCCTCAAAACCTTTTTGGTTACCAGTGTACTGATTTTCTGAGAATACAAGTGGTTTTGAAAAAGTGTCAACAATTAAGTTGGTGAGTTCATAATAGTTTTGTATGAGATAAATCGGTAACTTCTCCTTGTAAAATGATAGTGAGCGCTTTCAGAAAATCCAATATTTTCTTTAAAAATGAACTGTATGTCTTAAACCCAAAGACCAAAAATGTAAGTTGTGTTGCACTGGAAAATAGTATTATGTAGTTTTATCATTATATAAAAGTAATTGAATGTATCTTTGCCCCGTAAACCAAATATATTATTAATACCCCATACGTGTTATTATAAACGTGCTAACGTCTAGGTGGCCATCTACGACGTCTTCAGGCGTCGGAATGTTAGACATTTGTCACCCTAGATCTGCCGATATAACTATAGCTAACAGCTTAGGTGTGGGGTTGTCATTCCCGTATAGATCTATAAACAAGTGTCACGCTCTCTTACCGAGACTCTGGTTATAATTCAGGAACTTTTGTATGTACTCAAGTAGGTACGATGACGGCTATCTCTCACAAATTGTATTAACAGGTTTATTTCTAGTGTAATGAAAACCCTTTTTGTAAATGAAAGCATTACCCTTCCATATTGGTTACATATTGTAAAAATAGTTATACCTTTAGATAATTATTGGTTCATGCAAAATGATAATTTAGTATTTGTGACCCCCAAACTATACCAATTATAGTTTATTATGAATGTTTTGTTAAGTCTATTTATATAATCATGTATATATAAATACATATAAGTTATCATGTCTAGATATTTTAAAAGATTATTTTATTACATCTAACACAAGTATGAGAACATTTAGTATGAAAATTCAATTTCTAGTTTTTGTCCCTTTTTATTGATATTTACCGGTAACTAGAAAAATATATAACTTTGTAAAACTTATTTTTACCATTTTGGGGTTTTTATCTCAATTTATCTTTATATGTTTTAAAACCATATGTTTCTAGTTAAAACCCACAAAATGATGTTATAAACTTGTTATGACCACTTTTGTTTAAAAATCCATTTTTTTTTACATAAAATGATACGTTTTTTTTATTTTTTTAAAGCTAACTCCTTAGTATTTTTGTCTAGTTTCAAAATACATGTCCAAAATACATATTTTGGGTTATACCACAAAATGGTGAAATAACTAGAATTTAACCTTTTTTGTTAGAAAAGCCATATTTTGTCTATAAAATCTTAATCCTTGTAGCTTTGTAGTTTTAACCTTTTCTAAAGAACATATAACATAGTTTATATTTGTTTTTCTTAGATTTGCATCACTAACTCACATAACCACATTTCATGAGGGATAACGCTTCATACACAACATAGAAATGAAACATGCAAGCATTTGTGGTATAAATCAAACATTTCTTATAACCCCCCCCCCCCCCAAAAAAAAAATGAAAAACTCGAAATATATTAAGGTATGAACTCTTCTTGAGTGTGTTTTTGGTTGGTTAAAGAGTTGAAGAAGAATATCCTCAATCTTACAACACTTGAAGATGGTTGAAGAACACTTGAAGATGTTATTATCCTATGGATTTCAACACATTTTAATGTGTAAATGTAAAAAAAACTAGTATGTATGTATGTAAAATCACTAGATTTATGAGAAAAAGCTTACCAAAAACTTAAGAACCAACTTATGGATGATATATCTTGACAGAATTGATGATTTTCTTGAGAAGGTTATGGAGGAAAAGTGTTGAAGAATATGAAGTGGTGAAAGGGGGGGGCGTAACTCGTAAGGGGGAGGGGGAAAGAGTGGGTAGGGGGATGGAGTGAAGTGATTGTTACATGTTGGGCAATACTTGGGAGTATGTAGGGTATTAGTTTTTTTTTGGGAAATTGGAGTTGGATTTGACTCATTTTGGGGCTTTCCATGTACCCAAAGTCAACCCTTTAATCTTCTATAAAAACTAAGAGTTTTTATTAAAAAAAATGGTAAAGCTATTGTCTAATTACCTAATTTGAATTTTAAAGATTCTAATCACTATAAAGGAAATATTATCAATAAATATAATAGCATAATGTGTTTAAAATATTATTTATACTAAAATAATATATGTTGGAATTATTGAAATTAACGTTGTTAATCCAAAAGTAGGATTTTTTATTCAATAATTGGCTAAAGGAGTGGTATTTCGTATTAATATTTGTAGGTTGTACATTAGGAAACATCAAGATTTACTTAAAATTTTAATACGGGTCGAGTTGACTTTTGGTGACTTGTTGACTTTTGTTGAATCCAAAATTGAGTGACATCCATTTATGTAAGAGCCATAATGGAACCCATTTTGAGAGAATAGTAGAGTGAGAGAATTTACATTACCCACTTTAATCTTGCTATTTTAATGGAGCTTAAAACGATTTTATTTACTCTTTGTGTTCTTCATGATTGATTGATCAACTTGGTCTTTACTATTCCGCATTAATAATCATAATCGGGTCACTACACAAACACACACACACACACATATATATATATATATATATATATATATATATATATATAGCCTTTGGATCTTATGAGAAACTAAACTTTCATGAGAAAGTCGTGAGAAATGAATCAAATGCATTTTTTTTCTTACAAAACAAAGACATGAATCATTAGATTATACAAAATAACGTGATTCATAATAAAATCCCCTAAAAAGAGTCAAAGATTCAATTTTTTTGTAGGAATTACTCACTAAAATTGTTCGAAAAGAGAATCATTGCATGAGTTGCAAAAAAATAAATCTTCATGGTTTTTCTTCGGCCAATTTTGTATAACTCATGTTGGTTTTGTATCATCTAATGATTCATTTGCATGTTTCTCCAAAATAATATAAGTTGTTCATTTCTCACATTTCTCACAAAAGTTTTATTTTCGATTGATTATACATCTCTATCTACGTTTCATTTTGTCGGTTCTCTAAAAAATATACATATACAATATTTTTTTACCTACCTACAAAAAATTCCCTTCTTATTTGATCCGAATTTTCCCTCTCTCTCTCTCTCTCTCTCACACACACACACACACCCCTAAACTAGAACGGCGGAAACGTACATGGGTGGATGACTTCATGTCTAGTATCATAACATAATGAATAATAGTGATCAAAGCCATGCAACCATCATATTGATAATTAAGAAGTGTACATTATATTCAAAACGTTGTTTACTTGATGCAAAATACATGATAAATGTAAACGAAGAGACGCTACGACGTCCCATCCTCAAAACCTTTTGGTTACCAGTCTATTGATTTTCTGAGAATACAAGTGGTTTTGAAAAAGTGTCAACAATTAAGTTGGTGAGTTCATAATAGTTTTGTATGAGATAAATCGGTAACTTCTCCTTCTAAAATGATAATGTGCGCTTTCAGAAAATCCAATATTTTCTTTAAAAATGAACTATAAGTCTTAAACCCAAAGACCAAAAATCTAAGTTGTGTTGCACTAGAAAATAGTATTATGTAGTTTTATCATTATATAGAAGTAATTGAATGTATCTTTGCCCCGTAAACCAAATATATTGTTAATACCCCATACGTGTTATTATAAACGTGCTAACGTCTAGTTGGCCATCTACGACGTCTTCAGGCGTCAGAATGTTAGACATTTGTCATCCTAGATCTGCAGATCTAATTATAGCTAACAGATTAGGTGCGGGGTTGTCATTCCCGTATAGATCTATAAACAAGTGTCATGCTCTCTTACCGAGACTCTAGTTAAAATTCAGGAACTTTAGTATGTACTCAAGTAGGTACGGTGACGGCTATCTCTCACAAATCGTATTAACAGGTTTATTTCTAGTGTAATGAAAACCCTTTTTGTAAATGAAAGTATTACCCTTCCATATTGGTTACATATTGTAAAAATAGTTATACCTTTAGATAATTATTGGTTCATGCAAAATGATAATTTAGTATTTGTGACCCCCAAACTATACCAATTATAGTTTATTATGAATGTTTTGCTAAGTCTATTTATATAATCATGTATATATAAATACGTATAAGTTATTGTGTCTATATATTTTAAAAGATTATTTTATTACATCTAACACAAGTATGAGAACATTTCGTATGAAAAATTCAATTTCTAGTTTTTGTCCCTTTTTATTGATATTTACCGGTAACTAGAAAAATATATAACTTTGTAAAACTTATTTTTACCCTTTTAGGGGTTTTTATCTCAACTTATCTTTATATTTTTTAAAACCATATGTTTCTAGTTAAAACCCACAAAATGATCTCATAAACTTGTTATGACCACTTTTGTTTAAAAATCCATTTTTTTTACATAAAATGATACATTTTTTTTATTTTTTTTAAAGCTAACTCCTTAGTATTTTTGTCTAGTTTCAAAATACATGTCCAAAATACATATTTTGGGTTATATACCACAAAATGGTGAAATAACTAGAATTTAACCTTTTTTTGCTAGAAAAGCCATATTTTGTCTATAAAATCTTAATCCTTGTAGCTTTGTAGTTTTAACCTTTTCTAAAGAACATATAACATAGTTTATATTTGTTTTTCTTAGATTTGCATCACTAACTCACATAACCACATTTGATGAGGAATAATGCTTCATACACAACATAGAAATGAAACATGCAAGAATTTGTGGTATAAATCAAACATTTCTTGTACCCCCCCCCCCCCCCATAAAAAATGAAAAACTCGAAAAATATTAAGGTATGAACTCTTCTTGAGTATGTTTTTGGTTGTTTAAAGAGTTGAAGAAGAATATCCTCAATCTTAGAACAGTTGAAGATGGTTGAAGAACACTTGAAGATGTTATTATCCTATGGATTTCAACACATTTTAGTAGGTGTAAATGTAAAAAAGCTAGTATGTATGTATGTAAAATCACTAGATTTATGAGAAAAAGCTTACTAAAAACTTAAGAACCAACTTATGGATGATATATGTTGACAGAATTGATGATTTTCTTGAGAAGGCTATGGAGGAAAAGTGTTGAAGAATATGAAGTGGTGAAAGGGGGGGGGGGGGGGGGGGGGCGTAACTCGTAAGGGGGAGGGGGAAGGAGTGGGTAGGGGGATGGAGTGAAGTGATTTTGCTTGGTTACATGTTGGGCAATACTTGGGAGTATGTAGGGTATTCGTTTTTTTTGGGAAATTGGAGTAGGATTTGACTCATTTTGGGGCTTTCCATGTACCCAAAGTCAACCCTTTAATCTTCTATAAAAACTAAGAGTTTTTATTAAAAAAAATGGTAAAGCTATTGTCTAATTACCTAATTTGAATTTTAAAGGTTCTAATCACTATAAAGGAAGTATTATCAATAAAGATAATAGCAAAATGTGTTTAAAATATTATTTATACTAAAATAATATATGTTGGAATTATTGAAATTAATGTTGTTAATCCAAAAGTAGGAGTTTTTATTTAATAATTGGCTAAAACGAGAGGTATTTCGTATTAACATTGGTAGGTTGTACATTAGGAAACATCAAGATTTACTTAAAATTTTAATACGGGTCGAGTTGACTTTTGTTGACTTTTGTTGAATCCAAAATTGACAGTTGTCACATCATTCCCCCGTTAGAAGGAATTTCTTTTCGAAATTCATACTGGAGTGGGTACTCATGAGCTAGGGAAGAGATGTGGGTACTTCTGTTTCATTTAGTCTTTAAGCTCCCTAGTAAACTCCGGCCCTCACTTGGCGTTCCAACGGACCTTTAGTATGGGTATACGAATTTGTTTCATCTTTTTGCTTCTCTATGCATGATTTTAACAGGTTCTTCTAGCAAGTGTAGACTCTCGTTTACCTCGATTTCATCAAGTGGGATTACAAGAGTCGAATTAGACAGAAACTTCTTTAGGTTGGACACATGGAAGATGGGGTGTACGTTACTGAGTTCCTATGGTATTCGAAGTTTGTAAGCTACCAGGCCGATCCTGGTAAGGATCTCGAATGGCCTGATATATGTTGGATTCAATTTCCCACATTTTCCAAAACATATCGTTCCCTTCCAGGGTGAGACCTTCAACAGAATGTGATCACCAACTTGGAATTCCAAGGGTTTGCGTTGCTTATCTGCATAATTCTTTTGTCCATCCCAGGATGCCTTCAATCGACAAGTCAAGAGCCCTCGACTCGATGAGTAGCTCTGCCAGTGTGCAACCCTAATCTTTGGGTTTTGCACCCTATTTAAGCTCCTTAACCCCCACCCCTTAAACTCATTTATAGTCTCCTTGACCTAAACCCTAATCCACGAAACCCTACAGTTTTCTTCGAGAGTGTGAGCCATTTGGGTGATCTTGGTGTGTTTTTGATGCTTATAAATGAAGAAGAAGATAGAGGGCTCAAGAAGGGAAGAGTAGATCCAGGAACTAGACTCCATTTGCTACACTTTCTGGTAATCAAGCTCTTATCTTGGCTATTAGTTCATTAGATCTCTTTATGTCCTCTTTATGTGGGTTTTTGGTCAAAGAATGATCGCCATTGGAGAATGATCGACCCAAGAGGGTAATCTTCAAGATCTAACACCTTAAAGGATTGTTATGGCATAAAGGAGCAAACTTTATGTCATTAGAGCACCATGCAAGCTCTAAGGACGTCATTATGACCTTTTGGAGCCCAAAAGGCGATGCATGGAAACAAGCTCAAGACTTTATGTGTTCAACTAGTATCTAGGCCCTAGATCTAGGTTTGCATGCTTTGGTTTGGGATATTAACGCCTTTTGGATAATATCTATGTCCTAAAAGAATTAGGGTTTTAGCTAAAATCTTCAAGAAGGACTATCAACGGGTAAAGTTGGAAACTTTACCCTCAGAAAGATCATTTCCAGTGAACAAGCAAAGTATGGACTTTGGATCTAGAGAACATGGAATTAATCTGTTAAGATGGCCAAACAGACAGAGGAACTCGTCGAGTCCATAAGGGAACTCGGCGAGTCGGGTTATGATGTCCCGTTCCAGTTTAAGTTAGAACATTACGAGTTTGCAGAGGGACTCAACAAGTTGATCGCTAAGTCGCGACTATGAGCAGCTTGATAGGACTCGATGAGTCGGATGAACGACTCAG
This sequence comes from Lactuca serriola, assembly GCF_051521515.1. Taxonomy (NCBI): domain Eukaryota; kingdom Viridiplantae; phylum Streptophyta; class Magnoliopsida; order Asterales; family Asteraceae; genus Lactuca; species Lactuca serriola. Next base: position 111,236,770 of record NC_136409.1, on the reverse strand, counting down.
CGAGTTGATTCGCGATTCCAAGATTCTAATTTAAAGAGCTCAATGAGTTGAAAGGTTAACTGGGCGAGTTGGTCAACCTAGAATGTTGAATTTGGCCAGAGCATTGACTTTGAATAGGGATAAAATGGTCATTTTACACTTAGAATGATTTTCATTTTTTAACTATATGTTTTTGTAAATGTACAGTCGGGGAGTCGTTGGAGTAGCCATCGGAGATTCCTCACTTGAGATATCAGTAGCCAGTTTGAGAGGTGAGTTTTCCTTTAGTAGGAACAGGTCCAATGCACCAAGGCCGGCCTGTATATGTGATATGTTAGTAGTCGAGTGTGGGCGGGTCCCGAATCTCTTAGCAGCCGAGCGTGGGCGGGGCCCGGATCTTGTAGTAATATTTGAGTATAGTTTTGTGACTGTTTGATAGGAATAAATATACTTGTTGTCTGTGTGATACATGTATGCTTGTTTGACAGTGGAGTGTAGGCGGGGCCCGAATCTCCTAGACAGCAGAGTGTCGACAGGGATCGAATCTCCTAAACACTAGAGTTTGAGAGGTTCTTGAATCTCCTAGACAGCAGAGTGTGGGCGAGGACCGAATATCCTAGACAATAGAGTATGGATGGGGGCCGAGTCTCCATGAGAGTCGGTGGGGCCCGTATCTCCTAGTTGCATGTTATTTGTATGGCATGTGATAGTTTGGGGGAGCTCACTAAGCTTCGTGCTTACAGTTTTCAGTTTTGGTTTCAGGTGCTTCCGCTAGGAAATGGAATGGTTCGAGATGATCGCATGACACACACCACCGTTTCTAGCCTGGGATACTTACTCTGATATTTGATATGATATTTTGTTATCTTGACAATCTTTATGACATTTTTGAGATACATGGTTTATAACTTTTTTATGATGATGATATTTATGGTTTTATTAATGATTTAAAAACGAAATTTCTAAAACATATTTTTAGGATGTTACAAGTTGCTACCAGAGCCTTGGATTGAGGGATTCGGACACACTCTCGGGTGTGTCTAAACTCAAACTGACGACTTGGTATGAAAATTTTCAAAAGAAAATCATTTTTATATTAAGGACTTTGAGGAAAAAGAAAATAGTTCTATAAAAGCGGAAAGAATTTTGAAAAAGAGAAAAGGGTGTGGTGCATGCAATCATCCAAGCTCAATTAAGTTCTCCTAAATTACCCATACAAGTTTATGTTATGATATGTTTATGAGAACTACATGTTAGATTAGGGCTAAGGATCTACGGAGGATGCCTTATGTGCCTGTTTTATGTGAATCAGCTTTATAAACTTCATGCTAGTACATATTAGTTAGTATGATGGCCTGATTAGAATATGCTTGATTATGTGTACTCAATGCTCGAATGCTGCTTGCTTTGTGCTTTTAGGAATTCTAGCTATCTTTTACTAACTAGTAAATGAATATGTTAAATTACATATTGAATGGACTAAATAATTTCAGAAGGTTAGGTTTAGCCTTATTTCGCAGCTTTCATTTGAGTCTAACCATTGTAGGATAGAACCTCTCATTCGAAGAATTATCTAATCTTAGTGATATGTAATAATATTTACGAGCTAGTTAGGGGAGATAGCAAGGACTTCTTATGTAGCTGATGGCGAATAGTAGGATGGTGATTACCTTAGGGAAAGCCTAGGATGAGGATAGCGCGTGAATCATTCGTAGTACAAGGGACATGGTGAAGTCAAGGCGGTTCTTGAGGAATGTACGAATAGATGTGGAAGGTAGTATTGGCCCATACTACTGAAAGTAGAGGATCCGTACTCGAGTCAAGGAAGGCTGAGATGAATCCAAAGAACTTGTAGTATATTTGATCCCTCGATAATTTATTAGTATTATGATGTTTATTATGATGCGTTTTCAGAATGGTGGTTTTACGCACTAGACCAGTTGGCAGTTCAGGCGCTAATGAGGGATCATGCTCAGGCTCAGGAGTCGGGCAGCTAGACGACCAGATTAGGGAGTTCATCTCCTCTGAGATCACGCGTAGTATCCTCGATCAGAATCCTATGATATTTGGCACGATCAAGGAGGGCATTTTAGAGCTTTTGATTGAGAGGTTGAGTGCTTTTCGCACTAAGCTGGCGGCCGTGATGGGGTCGCGCACACTGACTTTCAGGGAGTTCAAAGCTTGTGGAGCTGCAGACTACCATGGGGCTCGGGACCCCATTGCGAGTACTAGATGGTTGGCGGATGTCGCCAACACATTCCGCACTAGCTGATGTCCGAGGGGGACAAGGTTCGACTTACGTACTGTCTTCTGAAGGACAGGGCACATGACTGGTGGGAGGAGGTCGGTCATGTCATTGGTGATGATGGAGCTCTTGATACTATGACTTGGAGTGATTTTTCGGTTAGGTTTAGAGCCAAGTTTGCATATATGATAGAGTTGCAGCAGCTTGCTAGGGAGTTCCAGGATTTACAGCAAACTACTGAGCTGATGATGGAGATCACTGCTAAGTTCAAGGAGAGGGCCCTTCTCATTCCGCAGTATGTGGCAGACGAGGAGATAAAAATAAGGCCTGATATCATGAGATGTTAAAGAGTGACATTTGGCAGTTTTTGAGCCGCTCCAGCTACAAGACGCTGGAGGATATGATTGCTAGGGCTCGCGAGAGAGAGAGAGAGAGAGAGAGAGAGAGAGAGAAAGAGTAATTTAGAGATAGTGAGGAAGACGAAGCCAGATTCGGTGTATGGCGTGGGGGGCTTGGGAAAAAGACTAAGCTAGATTCCCGAGAGAAGGGCCAACAGGGCCGACGCCGCTGCGGTAAGTGTGGCAGGGGGCACGATGGGTCGTGTAGGGCAGGTAGTTCGGGCTGCATTAAGTGCGGCCAAACTGGGAATGTGAGCAGGGAATTTACTGCCACCACCACCACCACCACCACTACAACATCTGATCTGATTTACTTCCAATGCAATCAGAGGGGCTACAACCGGTCCCAGTGTCTGAGCTTGGAAGCCACCGAACAGGTGGCAGCACCCACTCCTGCTACATTTAGGATTACTAATGGTCGTTAGGCCCATGTTGAGGTGGCAGTGGTGAGGAATAGAGCCTTCCAGTTGACAACATAGGAGGCACATGCATCTCCTGATGTTGTTACATGATCGTTCCTTGTGAACGATATATCTGTCCTGATGCTGTTTGATTCGGGGGCTACCCGATCTTTTGTGTCGCTGGCACTCAGTAAGAGATTCGTAGGAGCTCCGGGAGAGCTGGATTGCCCACTTGTTGTGGAGATAGTAGAAGACAGGGCCGTTAAGGTAGTGAGGGTTCACAGAGGATGTACCCTACAGTTATCCGATGAGTAGTTTTCAGTAAATCTGGTTCCTATTCCCCTGCGAGGGAATAAGGTTATAGTAGGTATGGATTGGTTGAGACTCAATGGGGAAGTGATTGACTACGAGTAGCAGCTAGTAAGGGTTCGTGTCACACCCCAAAACCAAGAACGACGGAAATGTTCTGGGGCGGAGGACGTCATGTACAGTATCACAACAATGAAAAGTAGTAAACAAGCAACAACATCATCCATTGCATTAATAATATAATTTTAATACAAGTGTTCTGACAAATTATGATAAACACTAAAGTGTAATCAAAATGAAAGATGAGTCTTGAACGAGCTCCATCTTCTCTAAACCTTGCATCGGTACCTGTCTATGGTTGACCTGAGGATACACGTAATTCTGAAAGTGAGTATCAGCTTTAAAGCTGGTGAGATCATAAGTATTTTAGTGTCTTAATTTATATATAAGAAATTGTTTATATATGAACTGTAAGTATGGAAAATGTATATGAACTATAAGTATAAATTTTTTTGTAAAACAGCTGTAAAGGTTTGAAAAACCCTAGAAATCTCTATGATTCCTACTATTATATAAGGGTGTCTTCTACCAAGACCTAACTGTTCTGAATGTAGTCTTCTACCAGGACTTAACTGTTCTAAACGTTCGTTTCTTGTAAAAGTGTGTAATTTTCCCAATTGTAACTATCATTAACAAAATATAGTTTGTACATTTAATGTTTAAGTGAAATGATCACTAAATATATGTAAATGGGAAATTAATGTAGTACTGTAGTTTTGTACTATAGGAACTACTGCGGTACTAACTACCTTAAACCGGATTTATATTAAGGCATCATGTGATTAATTGTACCATAATATTGACTGGATAACAACGACAAAGGTAGGTCGTAAAAAGGTATGACGTTTGGCACCCGCAGACCTACAGGTCCGGCTGTAGCTAGCAGCAAGGTGTAGGATAGTCAATCCAGTATAGAGCTGTACGCAAACTCACGCTCTCCCTCCAATAGAATCTGGCTACAACTCAGACCATGACATTGAAGGCATGCTCCGATACAGTGGATCACAATTGTTAACGTATTCATGTATATGTAATGTATTGTTACTCGTTCTAGTATTGTTTGTATATGTTCCCTTCCTAGTATAATCGTATATGTTCTCTTCCTAGTATAATCGTATATGTTCTTCTAGTAATAAGTACTGACTCATGAATGAACTGACTCATCGATCTGGCAATAGTTCTAGTATCTTCCTAAACTACCCATATGGTAGCTTACTAGTAATTTAACTGGTACGTATGAACATAGATGCATACCCTTGCTACCCAAGCACATTGGATGAACTGGAAGGGCCTTTATGACTATATATGTACATATGATATATAACTAATATTTAAACGACCTTTGGAGGGGTACCAGATATCCCGCCAGACCACATCCAAATCGAGGAAAAGGAAACAGGGTGGATAGCCTTCGTAAGTCCTTTCAACATTTCTTATATAACTATACATATATAGGCATTTAATTTATAATATAAAAGCATAAAATAAGTTTTGTAAAACCTTTGAACATAATTATTATCTAACAAAAGATCGACTTGATGTCAATCTATAAAACGGTTTGAAGGCATGGGTTTGATAAAACAGTTTAAGTATAAGGAAACATTTGTTTGAAACACAATTGTAAATGAGTTTGAATGGAAACATACAGAGTAAAATGTATAGTTTAATAAGGAGTTTTAAACATAATAAGTGTTTACGATAAACATTTGAAGGAAATTGTTTGGTAAAATGGCTAATGAGTAGCCAATCATTTAAATGATGCTTATTAATCACAAGTGATTGATATAATAACTAGCAAGATTCTACTTGTATCCCTCCATAAAACATTTAAAAACAGTTAAAACATTGATTAAGGGGTATGAACTCACCTGTTGTGGGTGATACGTATGAACTGAAGAGGTAGGATGGCTAGGTGTCAAGTGAAGTTTTGAACACACTCTATGATCCTAGTTAACATACAATATCACATATATGTATCAAATTAGTCTATAAACAACTAATAAACAAGTCAAGACACCCTAGGACATGCTAAACACCTTTATCAAGTGTTATTAGCCTCTAGGATTGCATCTAAGTGTTTGTAGTGAAAGCTTTGGTGTGTAGGGCTCAAGGAAAACTCCATAAGGGAGTTCACGACCCTAAAGACACTACTAAATGAGTTTACAGTCGTAAAATCATGAGTTTACGGCCGTAAGATCATACTTATGTTACCATTTTGTGTTTGATGCTCTACAAGACCCTAAGAAGCATTTCTACTTAATGGATTGGTCTATGGAAGAGTTTGGGACATAATATAACTCCTTTTAGGAGTTTACGGCCCTGGGACCATATCCCTTGGAGATTACGGCCGAAATCTCCCTTGGGAGGATGTTTTTGGTGTTTTCAAGTCCCTAAATTAACTAGGAACTAAACTAGGCTAATGTACAAGGCTTTAGAAAGAGTTTATAACAACATTTGGCACTATTGAATAGAGTTCACGACACTAGGACTTCTTGGGCCGTGAACACCTTACTCTTGGAGTTCTAAGGGTGTTTGCTAGTCCTAAACTCATTAGGGTACATGTCTAAATTAGTCTCTTGGCTTAAGGAAGGTTTTAGGGTGTTTTGGTATCTAAAAATGGAGTTCACGGCCCAAGAACTTCCTTGGCCGTGAACTCACTTTCACCCTTTGTTTATTAATGATTTTGTGGTCTAAACATGTCATGGTAGTTCCTAGGTTGAGTTCCAAGGCTTTGAGGGACGTTGGGCACACTTTGGCCCTTAAAAAGGAGTTTACTCCCCAAGGTGTTCTTGGGCGGTAAACTCACAGATGTTAGTGTTTTGACATGATTTTGATGTTATTAAACACAATCTAAGCTATATAATACAACTAGATAGTAGTACTCACAATTTGGGATGAAAACCCGAAGATCCGTTAGAGAGAATTCGGCATTTCTCTAGTTGGAAATGTAACTAATGAATGAATATGGTTCAAATTTCTATATATAGTCCTGGGATTTTTGGCAGAAAATATTTTATTCTCGGAATGAACTCTAATATCATAGAGTATTGGAATACCAGTGTTGCACAAAACCCTAGTGCATCCACTCTCCTCATATCTCCTTAAGTGCTAAACCTGAAATACTCAAACTTATACCTAAAGTCTGGAATTTCATTGTAACTGTTCTAACTTCTTTTAGGTTGATATGGTTTGTTCAAAATGGAAATCTCGGGTTGTCACATCATCCCCCTGTTAAAGGGAATTTTGTCCCGAAATTAGAATTTAGGCAAGAAAGTCGGTACGAATGATCGAGTCATGAGGTGGAAACTTCCTAATCGATTGGTTCTAGCGCTCGTAAGTGAAATCGGGTCCTCGGTTGGTATCCCAACGAGCCTTCACTAACTGGTGACGGTGTTGCTTCGTCCGCTTGACCTCTCGGTCGAGGGTCACTATGGTTCTAATATGAAGGCGAGGATCTCGTCGAGTGGACTTACAAGAGTCCTAATGGAAAGGTACGGTTTCACGATTGAGATGCGAAGAGTAAATGTACGTTACTGAGTTCGCAGAGTAGGTTTAGTTTGTGAGGTACAGGACCCATTCTAGTAAGAATCTTGGAGGTCCTATTTATCTTGGATTTAGCTTTCCATGCTTTATGAAGCGTATTAAGCCATCCCCAGAGTGAGACTTCCAAAAGAATTTGGTCTCTCACTTGGAATTCCAAAGGTTCTTTCTCTTGCTAAACTTCCCAGTCAAGGGCCACCCCTTGCTTGGTCAAAGTCGAAAAGGGTTTCTGTAATTTGCGAGGAGTTCTAAATGAACTATGACAGTAGGTCTGTAAGACCTAGAATTTGGCGAATGTCTGTCGGCGTCTCTGTTGTCGACAAATTCTCAACGGTTTTGAAAAATTGTAAGAGTACTCAAAATTTCTTACAACACTAATGGTGTGTCACAGAAATTTGACTCTTCAATTTAAAAACTCGTGCTTAGAGAACTTCGCGAAAAGTATCTCTGAGGGTAAATTTTCCATGGGTTTCTTCTTACTACTAGGGTAGATAAGTAAGTCGTTACATGGAGAATGACAAACTGATCCAAGTAAGAAAAACGGCCTCTATTCATTAAACTCATGAATGCTTCGGGCGTATTGGTCCTATCCGAGGGGTATCATTAAGGACTCGAAGTGGCCGCATCGAGTTCGGAAGGTAGTCTTCCGGACATCCTTCCCTAACACTCGAACTAGTGATATTCGGATCTCAGATCCATTTCTGAAAGTAATTCTTTCCTTGCGTTTGCTCAACTAATTCATATATGCGAGGCATAGACAACGATTTCTAATGGAAAATCTTGACGGAGTCCTCGATATCTGAGGTACATACGATGCAATCCGTCGACCTCTAGAAGAATAAGAGCGGAGTTTTCCAGGGTGAGAATCCTAGTCTTCTAATTCTATTTCTGTGCAGTTCGCTAAGTTGTCCGGGCTGTTCTGCTGTATCCGTAGGTGTTTACTCTGTAGGGCGATCCGTTTACGGGAGTCATACTGAGTTCTAAGTATGTTCATATGACGATGCGATTACTCGTAGACTTAGGCAGTTCTCCGTCCTGAAGTTCATATTAGAATTCATACATGGTTTCACAATCACAATCTCGTGTATACGAGTCGTATATAATTAAGATTGAAAAGGTAATCGAATAACTGATTCTTCTTTAAGCTCACATCCCATCGAGGAAAAAGAAGTTAAAGTGGAATCATCAATTCTAAACCTATAGAAACTTGATTATATATCACTCTTATGTATACATTCCTCAGTGATAGCTCAACCGCATGAATCCTTGGATTAAACTTGACGTACTGCACGAGTGGTACTTCGGGGATTTCTTCAGAAAAAGAAAAGAATTATGAGGTACTCCATGCAAGAGTACTTCGGTGTTCTGAAATAATAGTTTCGCTAAAAAGACGTTTACTGATAAGGAGATGTACTTAAGAAGCTGGTATGGTGTGGATCAAATTGAATCTAGTTGTATGATAATGTCGGAATCATACGGAAACTTAAAGACATTAGATTTGAACATAAGACGTTTACAGATAAATCGCAACCGTGCAACCATCAACAGAGTTCCAATACTTTAGACTTACAACAAGACCATTGCTGCGAATGAGGAATACTACCAAAGACAAGTATACGCAGCACGAGAATCCCTATACAGACAGGATCTCACAAAAGTAAGACTCTAGTTGCACTAGCTTTGGATGGTTTATAAGTCTGTTACAACGAAATGCCTAAATTACATTAACGTGGGTTCCGAAGCAGGTTCTCCCGCAACTGTGACCCTGAGAATCTTCCCATCTGCACCCGAGTCCTTCACTATCGGGCAATCCTTCTTGAGGTGTCCAATTTCACCGCATTGGTGACATATATGGACAACACAAACATTGGTGGTGGAAGTGAAGTGCCGAGTGGGAGTCATGGGGACACGGTTGCTTTCGTTGATCTTCTCTTTTGGACAATTCCTGTAATAATGCCCTGCCTCACCATAGCTATAGCAAACTAGGCTTGCTCCAGTGGTGGAGGTAGTTCTACAGAAACGAGCAATGTGCCCCATATTGTTGCAACTATTCCATTGCCAGGCTCGGCAAATTACCTTGTGGTGGTGGTTGCACCGGTCGCACTTCGGGAGTGTTCCTTTATATGGTCTGCTCGGTACGGGGATGGCAGGGGTTTCCACTTGCTGTTGTTGCATGGCAAGTTTTTGGGATTTCTTGCGTTCTTTATGGGCTTGATGCCTTCGTTTCTTGTTCTCTGTCTTTCGGCTTTGCGAGCCTGTGACTGATACTGTTTGGCGACTTCCTAGATGGATACCACGATTGGAAACTTCAATCCCATCATTAGAATTGATTGTGCTGATAGCGGTACGGTGCGCAAGGACAACTGTCACGGAAGCGATCACGGCAGTTGTAACTGTGGTTTGAAAGGTAGCGGCATCCATAGGAAAGCGGAGGTTTCGTTGTTCGACTGATTGCTTCCGGATGACGACATGATTTTGTAACACGAAAGATAAGGATTTTGTGAGCGATTCTGGTTGACCCTAGATGTACTTCGATTGCTCAAGAAAAGAGTAAGAGTATGTTCTCGAAAGTTTGACCTACATCCCTATGATGCAGTCCTAGCACGGAATGGAAGTGTGATCGCGAACGTTTGACCTACGTCCCTATGATGCAGTCCTAGTACGGCATGAAAGTGAGTTTGTAGAATGGTCTCAAGACGTTTGTCGTTCAAGCCGAGGTATCGTTGGTTGGTGAATAACATGATCCAACCACTGAAAGAGACTTGGAAATGTCTCCGGAGCTAAATTACTATAGTCCAATGACTTGACTAAAGCAGGTTTCAGATAGACTCCAATGAAAGATGATGAGAGTACTTGAATAAAGAAGGACACGGAAGTTAGCCAACTGTCAAAATCTTTGATATTCATGACGTAAAAGTTTGGGAAAATGACCTTGCAAAAGGTCTTACATCATATCTAGAGAAGATAGTTCTTGACAGCATAAGGACCTAACCAATAGTACTTACAGTACAAGATAGTTTCATAGAAAATGCCACATCGGGCATAGACAGAAAAATGATTCCTTTTAATAAGGAAAATAAAGTAAAGTGTCTACTACTGGCGACGGTCATGCATCTGGTGAACTCCCAGTTCAGCCAGTTGACGTTCCACGTCAAGTAGATGTCTTTCGCACACCCTTTGGCGTACTCGGAGCTCTATGACTTCGGCTCGTGATTCAGCCAGTGCTTGCAGCAGGGTTTCATGGTTTCTCTCAGATCTGTCGCGAGCATCTTCTAGACGAATGGTGCGGAGGGTATGCATTCTCGCATCGGTGACAACTTCGGTAATCTGATGTAGGGTTGTCCTGCCTTGAATCTCATTTCGGGCCACTCTGCGGACCAAGATTGGCAAGGTTCTGTCTGCTGAGCCTCTATTGCTTAGGTCATAAAAGCTTCGGTCACCATTAAATGGAATGGGCTGATCTTGTCCTTGGCTCCATGTTTCCAAGCATTCTACCCACTCAGGCGTCGGGCCATGAAAAGTCGGACGAGGGTTAGGAATTGGAACAGGAGCTGCCTGGGGTAGGTTCTCAACCTCGGGCTCGGAATTAGCACCGTCCGAAAGGTTTTCATCATGGTGATCATTCAAAGGGATAGGATGATCATTCTCTGGTTCTTCTCCAAACCAACCAGCTATGACTTCGTTCGGAAGATACTGGTTGCCGTGGGGATGGAGTTCAGCCATGTTATCTACGCGAGAATTGGGGTAAGAAAATAATTGTTAGACGAACTATCTAGATAATTATTTAGAAAATCTTCATTAGTTACATTGCTATTTTTGAAGTGCATACAAGTTATATGTAATCTAAACAGGATAGGCCTTCGAGTAAGTGACCTTAACTCCAAATTCACACAGAATAGGGGTAAAGTAAAAATTTCACAGATTCTAAGTCTATAACATCCTAATTACATATATCCTTAGTGTATCCACTTAGCAACTATCAACTTAGTACTGAAGATCCCGTTTTACTTCTCAAGTATAATGTACTTATAGTAACACCAAATACTCCTATAGTATTTTAAGTTTAATGTTATGCTCTACTGTTCTCATTGTGGTAGGGTTGGTAAGATTTTAGACTTATTGCAACCACACAATTAAACTTAGGCACATGCTAGTCAACCCTCGGATAATATAGGTGATCAGGCTATATCTTCCCAGTTTTGACCATGTGTCTCTAAGCCCACCTGTGTTGCCCAACAATCGTAATTCTTTTGTACTGTCCTAGTGACACTGATTTTAGTATGAATGTAGGCACGTATACTTCATTGAATATTTTATTATTTAAAGTATAACTCTTAGACAGAGTGTTTTAATCCCATGTATTTATAGTTAGTATATCTTTTATGGGTTGATATACTTAATTCACTATAAACAGTGCTCTGATACCAATCTGTCACACCCCAAAACCAAGAACGGCGGAAACGTTCTGGGGCGGAGGACGTCATGTACAGTATCACAACAATGAAAAGTAGTAAACAAGCAACAACATCATCCATTGCATTAATAATACAATTTTAATACAAGTGTTCTAACAAAGTATGATAAACGCTAAAGTGTAATCAAAATGAAAGATGAGTCTTGAACTAGCTCCATCTTCTCTAAACCTTGCATCGGTACCTGTCTATGGTTGACCTGAGGATACAAGTAATTTTGAAAGAGAGTATCAGCTTTAAAGCTGGTGAGATCATAAGTATTTTAGTGTCTTAATGTATATGTAAGAAATTGTTTATATATGAACTGTAAGTATGGAAAATGTATATGAACTGTAAATATAAAAACGTTTGTAAAACAACTGTAAACGTTTGAAAAACCCTAGAAATCCCTATGATTCCTACTATTATATAAGGGTGTCTTCTACCAAGATCCAACTGTTCTCAATGTAGTCTTATACCAAGACTTAACTGTTCTAAACGTTCGTTTCTTGTAAAAGTGTGTAATTTTCCAAAATGTAACTATCATTAACAAAATATAGTTTGTACATTTAATGTTTAAGTGAAATGATCACTAAATATATGTAAAGGGATTAATGAAGTACTGTAGTGTTATATTATAGGAACTACTGCTGTACTAACTACCTTAAACCGGATTTATATTAAGGCATCATGTGATTAATTGTACCATACTATCGACTAGATAACAACGACAAAGGTAGGTCGTAAAAAGGTATGATGTTTGGCACCCGCAGACCTGCAGGTCCTGCTGTACCTAGCAGCAAGGTGTAGGATAGTCAATCCAGTATATATCTATATGCAAACTCATGCTCTCCCTCCAAGAGACTCTGGCTACAACTCGGGCCATGACATTGAAGGCATGCTCCGATATAGTGGATCACAATTGTTAACGTATTCATGTATATGTAATGTGTTGTTACTCGTTCTAGTATTGTTTGTATATCTTCTCTTCCTAGTATAATTGTATATGTTCTCTTCCTAGTATAATCGTATATGTTCTTCTTCTAGTATAGTTGTATATGTTCTCATAGTAATGTAATGTATATGCTCTCGTAGTAAGAAGTACTGACTCATGAATGAACTGACTCATTGATCTAGCAATAGTTCTAGTATCTTCCTAAACTACCCATATGGTAGCTTACTAGTAATTTAACTGGTACGTATGAACATGGATGTATACCCTTGCTACCCAATGGCATTGGATGAACTGGAAGGGCCTTTATGACTATATATGTACATATGATATATAACTAGTATTTAAACGACCTTCGGACAGGTACCCGATATCCCACCAGACCACATCCAAATCGAGGAAAAGGAAACAGGGTGGATAGCCTTCCTAAGTCCTTTCAACATTTCTTATATAACTATACATATATAGGCAAGCAATATATCATACAAAAGCATAAAATAAGTTTTGTAAAACCTTTGAACATAATTATTATCTAACAAAGATCGACTTGATGTCAATCTATAAAACGGTTTGAAGGCATGGGTTTGATTAAACAGTTTAAGTATAAGGAAACCTTTGTTCGAAACCCAATTGTAAATGAGTTTGAATGGAAACATATAGCGTAAAATGTACAGTTTAATAAGGAGTTTTAAACATAATAAGTGTTTACGATAAACATTTGAAGGAAATTGTTTGGTAAAACGGCTAATGAGTAGCCAATCATTTAAATGCTGCTTATTAATCACAAGTGATTGATATAATAACTAGCATGATTCTACTTGTGTCCCCCCATAAAACATTTAAAAACAGTTAAAACATTGATTTAGGGGTATGAACTCACCTGTTGTGGGTGATATGTATGAACTGAAGAGGTAGGATGGCTAGGTGTGAAGTGAAGTCTTGAACACACTCTATGATCCTAGTAAACATATAATATCACATATATGCAACAAATTAGTCTATAAACAACTAATAAACAAGTCAAGACATCCTAGGACATGCTAAACACCTTTATCAAGTGTTATTAGCCTCTAGGATTGCATCTAAGTGTTTGTAGGGAAAGCTTTGGTGTGTAGGGCTCAAGGAAAACTCCATAAGGGAGTTCACAACCCCAAAGACACTACTAAATGAGTTTATGGTTGTAAACTTATGGGTTTACGGCCCTAAGCTCATAATTATGTTACCATTTTGTGTTTGATGCTCTACAAGACCCTAAGAAGCATTTCTACTTAATGGCTTGGTCTATGGAAGAGTTTAGGGCATAATATAACTGCTTTTAGGAGTTTACGGCCCTGGGACCATATCCCTTGGAGATTACGGCAGTAATCTCCCTTGGGAGTATGTTTTTGGTGTTTTCAAGTCCCTAAATTAACTAGGAACTAAACTAGGCTATTGTACAAGGCTTTAGAAAGAGTTTATAGCAACATTTGGCACTATTGTATAGAGTTCACGACACTAGAACTTCTTGGGCCGTGAACACCTTACTCTTGGAGTTCTAAGGGTGTTTGCTAGTCCTAAACTCATTAGGGTACATGTCTAAATTAGTCTCTTGGCTTAAGGAAGGCTTTTAGGGTGTTTTGGTATCTAAAAATGGAGTTCACGGCCCAAGAACTTCCTTGGCCGTGAACTCACTTTCACCCTTTGTTTCTTAATGATTTTGTTGTCTAAACATGTCATGGTAGTTCCTAGGTTGAGTTCCAAGGCTTTGAGGGACGTTGGGCACACTTTGGCCCTTAAAAAAGAGTTTACTCCCCAAGGTGTTCTTGGGGGGTAAACTCACAGATGTTAGTGTTTTGACATGATTTTGATGTTATTAAACACAATCTAAGCTATATAATACAACTAGATAGAAGTACTCACGATTTGGGATGAAAACCCGAAGATCCGTGAGAGAGAATTCAGCTTTTCTCTAGTTAGAAATGTAACTAATGAATGAATATGGTTCACATTTCCATATATAGTCTTGGGATTTTTGGCAGAAAATGTTTTATTCCCGGAATGAACTCTAATATCATAGAGTATTGGAATAAAAGTGTTGCAAAAAACCCTAGTGCATCCACTCTCCTGATATCTCCTTAAGTGCTAAACCTGAAATACTCAAACTTATACCCAAAGTCTGGAATTTCATTGTAACCGTTCTAACTTCTATTGGCCTGATATGGTTTGTTCGGAACGGAAATCTCAGGTTGTCACAGTTTGCACTCCTAGTGGGGGAGGGTTAGTGATCCATGGCAAGAGGCCATAACACTGATCGATTTTCTGTTCAGTAGCAACGGCGAGGCGACACCGTCGGCAGGGTTGAGCAGGATACATAGCTTATGTCATGGATACCCAGGATAAGGGTATGTCGACAGTTGATGATGTACCAGTAGTGCGAAGCTAACCGAACGTATTCCCGGAGGATTTACCTGGGGTACCTCCGGAGAGACAGGTTGAATATAGGATTGACCTAGTCCCTGGTGCGGTTCTGATAGCTAAGGCACCATATCGGTTGGCTCCTCCTGAGATGCAGGAGTTGTCTACGCAGCTACAGCAGCTGCTAGACAAGGGATTTATCACACCGACCAGTTCTCCATGGGGAGCCCTGATCCTGTTTATAAAGAAGAAGGACGGGTCACATCGCATGTTTATAGACTATCGGGAGCTGAACAAGGTAACAGTGAACAACCGTTACCCACTTCCGAGGATAGATGATTTCTTTGACCAACTTTAGAGAGCATCTTGGTTCTCCAACATTGATCAACGGTTAGGGTAGCACCAGATGTGAGTCATGGATGATGACGTGCAGAAGACGGATTTTAGGACTTGTTATGGTCATTATAATTTTATGGTGATGTCGTTTGGGCTCACCAATGCTCCAGTCACGTTCACGGTCCTCATGAACCGCGTGTGCAGACCGATGTTGGATCGGTCTGTAATACTCTTCATTGATGAAATGTTGGTTTACTCCAAGACTTAGGAGCAGCATGAGGAGCACCTGAGGGAGGTGTTAGAGACACTGAGGATGGAGAGACTTTTTGAAAAGTTCTCTAAGTGTGTGTTCTGGTTGCGCAAGCTGCAGTTTCTAGGGAATCTTGTCAACCAGAAGGGTATTCCGGTCGACCCGACCAAGATAGAGGCCGTGATGTAGTGGGATGTTCTGAGGTCTCCAAATGAGATTCGAAGTTTCCTGGGTCTAGAGGGTTATTACCGGAGATTCATTCAGGACTTCTCCAAAATTGCAGTTCCTTTGACCTGACTGACCAAGAAGTCGATGGTTTTTCTCTAGCAGCTTGTGCAGCAGGCAGGTTTCGATACGCTCAGGCAGTGGTTGTACGAGGCACCGATTCTCACTCTGCCAGAGGGTGTATATGAGTTCGTGGTTTACAATGACGCTTAGATCACGGACATGGGTGTGGTATTGTGCAGCGGGGTCATGTGATCGCTTACGCTTCGAGGCAGTTGAAGCCTCGCGAGGCGAGCTATCCGATGCATGATTTAGAGTTGGGGGCTGTGGTTTTCGCCCTCAAGATTTGGCGGCATTACCTCTATGGGGTTCATTTTACCATTTAAACAAACCACAAGAGTCTGACGGACCTCATAGATCAGCTGAATCTGAACATGAGGCAGCGTTGATGGTTATATGTGGTGAAGGATTATGACTGTGAAATCCTTTACCACCTGGGCAAGGCCAATGTGGTGGCTAACGCCCTGACCATAAGGCGGTAGCGGCCCCGATTTGAGACATCTGTCTGAGGATAATAGTGATTACTCCATTTCTGGAGCAGATCAAAGATTCACTGGTTGAGGGCCTGAAGGAGGAGTGCCAGAAATGCGAGCGGATTATAGGCCAAGTGGCCTCCTTTGGTTACCACAGTCGTGGACTGTTGACCCTGCATGGGAGGGTCTAGGTACCCTACTAAGGTGGAGTATGGTAGGTTTTGATAGATGAGGCCTACAATTCCATGTTATCCATCCATCTCGAGGCGACGAATATGTACAAAGATCTTTGTCCTAATTACTAGTGGCCCTGCATGAAGCGGGATGTAACATGGTACGTAGAGAGATGTTTGACCTACCAGAAACTCAAGGCAGAGCACCAGAGGCCTCACGGCAAGACGCAGCTGTTAGATATCCCCGTGTGGAAGTGGGAGGTCATTACTATGTATTTCACCACTAAGCTTCCCAAGACCACACGTGGAGTTGATTTGATACAGGTCTTCATGGATCATTTGATCAAGAGTGTCCATATTATTTGGATCCAGTAGTGCATATCGGCTGAGAAGCTGACTGAGATTTATGTACATGAGATAGTGGCATGACATGGAGTGCCTGTCTTGGTGTTGTCAGATCGAGATGTCTGTTTTACTTCTAGATTTTGGAAGTGGTTTCATGACGAGATGGGTACTCGAGGACATGCTTCAAGCACGTGTTTTTGATTTCGGTGGCAGTTGGGATACGTATCTTCTATTAGCGAAATTTTCGTATAACAATAGCTACCACGCCAGCCTAGACCGACCTCCCTTTGAGATGCTTTACAGGAGGAAGTGTAGGACCCCAATCTTTTGGGATGAGGTTGGCAGAGGGTCATGGAGAGTACTGAGGTAGTACTCAAGATTATAGAGCAGATCCTGCAGGCCCGGAGCAGGCTCCAGACTGATCAGAGTCGGCAGAAGAGTTACACAGACAAGAGACATACAAACTTGGTGTTTTAGGTGGGGCGATATGGTCCTCCTGAAGGTGTCACCTTAGAAAGGTGTCATTCGATTCCGGAAGCGAGGCAAGCTCGGTCCCATATACGTTGATCCTTTCAGGGTCATAGCCCGGGTGGGTAAGGTGGCGCATCGATTGGATCTTCCAGCAGAGCTCAGCCAGATCCACAACACTTTTCATGTTTTACGGTTGCAGAATTGCTTAGTGGATGATTCAACGATTGTACCCTTAGAGGATATTCAGGTTCATGACAACCTAAATTACATTGAGAGACCGGTGGGGATTCTGGATCGTAAAATGAAGGAGCTTAGGAACAAGAGGGTTGAGCTAGTGAACATATATTGGCAACAATGTAAGGGTTCGGTGTGGACTTGGGAGCCCAAGGAGGAGATGAGGGAGCACTACCTAGAATTGTTTCCAGATGCAGCAGACTTGAAGGACAAAGTCTAAGTCAAGTAGGGGAGAATTTTAACGCATGGTTCCTGGTACGCATTTAACTCATTTATTTATTTATTTTAGAAGAGGGACTCGACGAGTTGGTGGCCCTAAATCGTTGAGTGGATGGCGGTTTATACGAGGGGTGAGCTATCTACTCGACGAGTCAAGAGTCCTCGACTCGACGAGTAGCTCGGCCAGAGTGAAACCCTTATCTCGTGGTTTTGCACCCTATTTCAGCTTCATAACCCCCACTCCTTGGCCTCATTCACAGCCTCCTTGACCTAAACCCTAATCCACGAAACCTTATAGTTTTCTTTGAGAGTGTGATCCATTTTAGTGACCGTTGTGTGTTTTTGAATCCTGTATAAGAAGAAGAAGATAGAGGGATCAAGAGGGGAAGAGTAGATCTAGGAACTACACTCCATTGTCTACACTTTCTGGTAATCAAGCTCTTATTTTGGCTATTAGTTCATTAGACCTCTTTATGTCCTCTTTATGTGGGTTTTTGGTCAAAGAATGATGGCCTTTGGAGAATGATCTGTTGGATTAGGTGTCTAAGCCCATAACTATAATTGGTATGTACTTGACCCGAGAGTAGCATGGTCCTTTTTGAGTTACCTTCACCAAGACAATTTGATAGGATGGATATTTGAAAAAGAGGTTCTTTATGATTTACTAATATATTATAAGTATAATATATTAATTGAGAAATCAGATTATTTAATTAGTATTGATCAATAATTAATTTGGAATTAATTTAGTGATCAAAAGAGACTAATTAAATTAACGTGGACTCATTATGTAAATTAGTGATACATATGGTTCAGGCTATTGATCTATGATGGGTTAAGTTTATGTAAGATTCCATACAGAGTTAGTTGACATGAGTTATGGATCATATGTTGGATTAGGTGTCTAAGCCCATAACTATATTTGGTATGTACTTGACCTGATTCTATTGTGGTCCTTTTGGGTTGCCTTCACCAATGCAACTTGATTGGATGAATAATGGAGAAAGATGATAAATGTGATTTATTAATATATTAATTGAATAATATATTAAAAGAGAAATCATATTATTTAATTAGCATTGGTCAAGAATTAATTTATAATTAATTTTGTGGTCAAAAGAGGTTAATTAAATTAAGAGGACTGATATTGTAGTTACAAGATAATTTCATAAATGGGCTGACGACCTCTTGGTTAAGAGTTGGACGAAATCTTACGGGAGCCTATAAGAATTTCGTCCAAGGCTAGGGTTCTTGAAAGTTCTTATGGGCTGCTTAGGGCTTAAGCAACCAAATTAGGTATTTAGATGAAACCCTAATCCCTCACCTATATAAAGACCCATTTGGCATCATATTTTTGGCTACCAGAAACCCTAGAAGGATCCCTAGAGAAGATTTTAGTCCTCCTCTCTCTCTAACATCTTTCTTCTAGGTATTTGTGATCGATTAGAAGTATTATATTTGTGATACTAAGCTCTTCAGGCAAGGATCTATAAGCTTCAATTGAAAGGTAACATTCTTACTTGTTTATTTATGTTGATTTCGATCTTGGTACGATAGATTTAGGGTTTACAAGCTTTGGATGATTATTGCATGTATGGTTTAGAAAAACCTAGATCCAATTCTTTGGGGTTTGCATGTGCACCATAGGATTGTTGTTTTACTCATAACCCAATAGTAGTATCAGAGACTAGGTCTTTTTTCTATTATATTTGATACATAGCAAAATTGTTCAAAGCTGAAAAAGTCGAAAAAAATTGCATCTGACTGATGAAATCGTCGAGTCACCTGATGAACTCAAAGAGTCTAGTCTGTGACTCAGTAAGTCGGCTCGTCTGTTAGCATATTTTCGGGATTTTGACTAGAATTGTGTTGGGATAATTACCATAAACATTATTAACTGATAAAATACGATTTTTTTCAATATTTTTTTGATTATCCTCATCTATTTAGAAGATAATTGTTAAATAATTAGATAATCACTCATTTATATAATAAAATAGATTATTTGTATTATTTAAGATGAATTATCTTGTCATAAATTGAATTAGGTCAAATTTAGATAATCACAAATTATTTGAATAATTGAATTCTTTGAAGTTTGATCTAGAAGGTTTTGAAAAAATTCAAAACTTGCCCTCATGTTTTGAAATTTAAATTTTTTATTAATAGTTTTAATTTTGAAATATTTAAATTCTAAACCCTAGAATTTTTCAAATTTAAAATTCAACCCTTATAATATTATAATATTGTAAAATTAATAATTATATATATATATATATATATATATATATATATATATAAGCTAGTCTTACCGTTAGTAGGCCTCATTCACGAAGCTGGTCTATAAGACGTGTTTAAGGAAGTGGCCTATAAAAATCACCACGATTAGGTATCCACTCTTACCCACTGCACTGTTAACTAGGGGATGGTCGCTAGCTGAACGTGTAGGATAGGGAAACTAGTTCTTCATTAATAAGTATAATGATCTACAAAGTAAATAAATGTTTTATAAATTCTTAATCTTAGTTACTTTAGGAAAAAGTGTGAAAATGATGCTATTCCATGAAATTACACTTTGCACCTTGCCAAGTCGTTCGTGGAGCGTGCATGGATAACCGGAACACTAATTTTGGACTATCAAGGATGGCAAAGGGTAGCTCAATGTTTATCATAGATCAGTTAAGCATGTGTGGTTAACCGACACATTGATTAGGTGGTAAATGATATCGAGAGTACCAAGTACATTTGCATGGTTATTCACACCTTGTTTGTGATCCTCGTTATCCCATTCACAAACTTGAAGAGCATATCGTGTTTTAAACATGTCATTGAAAACTTCAATGAATCTGAAAAGTATCTTGGAATTTCAACTCATTTAAAACTTAAAGTTTATTTTGCATTTTTCATGGTGGAAATTGGTAAATAGTCATTTATCTACCGTCAAATTATTTGCAATTAGATTACTGCATCCCTCTTCTGAATTGTGAATAATTGTGTTGGGTCCTAGCCCTAGTTTTTCATTTGGGAGTTAAATTGTGGATTCTTATCTAATCTAAACTTTTTCTCTTTTCTTTTTCAGATGTCTACTCCAAACAAAATTGCTTCTGGCTCAACCCCTTCTGGATCATTCTCACTCATGAACTTGTATGGGAGGGTGATATTTGATGGGTCCAACTTCAACAATTAGATCTGCAACATCCACATGGTCACCCGCTATGAGGACAAGGAGTATGTTCTCAACAGTGAGCTAAAGGAGAATGACACTGACATTACTACTCCTAAAGAAATTGTTACGTACGAGACTCATGAGAGAGATTCTATGAAGGTTCATTGCATCATGCTCGCTACAATGACTGTTAAGCTCCAAAAGTCCTATGAGGACTACTAGCGATTCAAGATGCACCAAGATTTGATGGAAAGGTACCATCAAAGTGCTAGGAAGGAAAGGTACAAGATCATCGCATGAAGGATGGAGAGTGCATCACGACCAACTTGCAGAAAAAGAAAAGGTACGTGGACCGCTTGCTGAAGTTGAATGTCAACTTCGATGAGGAGCTGGCCATAGATATCATTCTACACTCCCTGCCAACTTGCTACGACCAGTTTCATATGACTTACCACATGAACTAGGATGAGGTCACTCTAAGTAAGCTTCAAGTCTTGCTAAGGACTGCTGAGAGTAGTCTAAAAGGAAAATTTTTTGCATCTACTCCTACTGTTACTGCCCTTGTCTTGGATATTAGGAAAGGAAAGGGAGAGAAGAGGAATGATCTTCTAAGAGCCATAAGGGAAAGTCCTATGATGGTACCTATTCTAATGGACCCAAATCTAGTCCTGTTGCTCCTCTTCCAACCTGAAGGATGCAGAGTGCTTCTACTGCCACGACAAAGGGCATTGGAAATGAAGCTTCCCGAAGTACCTACAAGATATCAAGGATGGGAAGATAAAGCCCACCTTCGCAGGTATTTATATCATTCTATCGAATAACTCATCACATGCTATGTATTGGGTCCTCAATTCAGGATGTGGTTTTCACATTTGTTCTTATTTGCAGGGTCTAAGAAGAAGTATGTGTTGCATAAGGTGTCTAACTCCATAACAAATTCTGGTATGTACTTGACCCGACCCGACATGGTCCATTTGGGTTGCATGGCATCATGCAATAGAATAAATTAAACGAGGGAAATAACAGTTATGATTTATTAATATATTATAAGTTCTAATATATTAATAATATTTTTTAATTAGTTTTGATCAAGAATTAATTTAGAATTAATTAAGTGATCAAAAGACAACTAATTAGATATATGAGTAGATTATATAAATCTTCCATATCTTATATAGTGGGCTAAGAGGCTCCATGGATTGTCAAGTTGGATTCCACCCATAGGATGCTCCATGGAGTTAACCCATGGATCAAGAAATGAAGAGTCATGTTACATTAAGGTTTAACTAATGCAACACACTATATAAGCAATGTATTTCTCCCCAAAAACGGCTACACTAACTAGAAGAAGAGGGCTTGGACGTTTTTGCAAGTGTTAGAGTTTTCTATCAAGTTTGTTCATTGCATTTGGTGTTGTGTAAAGCATTTGAGGCATCGCACTTGAGGTTCTAGGCTCAGAAGGTTTTAAGGAACACTTTCAACAACAAGGTATGTAGTTCTATCTTTCATTCAAAGAAAAAAATTGTTCCCCATGTATGCTAGATAGGAACATAACCTTGGAAATCAACTTTGCATGATAATTAGACAAACATAGATCCAAGGTTATTAGGGTTACATGTACACTTAGGAAGTGTTAGAATGCTCAAAACCCATCAGTGTTATTAGAGCATAGGCTTGTTTGTTGATTATTTGTGCAAACTGCTTAAAAAATTCGATTTTCTGCTTTCTGCTCGTATGAGCTCGCCGAGTCCATGGGAGGACTCGACGACTCCATGACCAAATGCAAGCTACTCGTCGAGTTTGTTCTTGCACTCGACGAGTAGAGGCTACAGTTTTCACAATTTCGACTTTTGTGGCTCGAAATGGACTAGAAACATTACCCTAAATTGTTTTGGTACTTGAAAACATGTTTTAGATGGTGTAATGTTTATGCTAATCCATTTACAATGACAATTATCAAAAATACAAGTTTTTAAGTGTAATTTTTTATTCTTGAAAGGGTTCATATTCATGTTCTTGTTCTTATGATGTTTAGATGATCATAGGAATTGTTTGTAACCGATGTGGTAGATTAATTCATGATCATTATGTGTTTTAATGGAGTCCATAACTTGTCCTCAAGTTATGGAAAACCAAAAGTCACCTTGTTAAAATCCATTAAAAGAACACATGAATTATTAAAAAAAATGAAGAGTCTTCATTTTTAATACTCTGTTAACTCATAAGTTACAAGAAATGAAAAGTTTTGAAAGTTTACAAAACTTACCCTCAAGTTTTGGAACAAGTAAAGTCTTGATTAAAACTTTAGTTCCAACCCTTAGAATTTTAAAAGTTAAAGTTCAACCCTTATACTTTATAATATTATAAGTTAATAATATATATGTATAAGATCAAGTCGTCTTATCTCTAGTACGCCTCATTCACGAAGCCGGTCTATAAGGGGGGTAGAAGGTTGTTGCCTATAAAATGGCAACTTAATGGGTGTCCAATCTCACCCACCGCTTCCTTGATCGGTGGAGGGTCATTAGCCGAATGGGTAGGACAACGACTGATAAATTCTCTTTAAAAGCATGATGAATATATTAAAGTAACTAAATGCTTTTATTAAATTGCCAATCTTAGTTACTTTAGGAAAAATGTGAATAAGGTGCTAATTCATGAAATTACACTTTACACTTTGTTTAAGTCGTTAGTGGAGCGTGTGTGGTTAACCGGCACACTAACTTGAACTTAACAAGGTAGGTAAAGGGTAACTTAATGATAATCATAGTATCGATGGAGCATGTGTGGTTAATCGGCACATCGATTGAGGGGTAATACTTTAAGGGTACCAAGTGATTTGCATGGTTAATTCACACCTCGTTTTGTGATCCTCAGCATCCCAGTCACAAAACTTGGAGGGCACACTTGAGATTGAAACATTCCATTGAAAAGTTCAATGAATCTCAAAGAATCTAGAAATTTCTAAGAACCAATTAAAAATCTAATATCAATATTTCATTTTTCATGTTGGTAATTGGTGAATCGTCATTCCCCTACCTTTCAAATATGTTATTACTTAGATTATGGCATACCTCTTCTAAGTATAATATATTGCGATTGGGTCCTAGCCTTAATATTACATTTGGGTGTTTTATTAAGGACTATCTCAATATCTAAATTAAACTTTTCTTCTTTTCAGTTGTCTGCAAGCACTGCTGCTTCTGGCTCTAATCCTAATGGCTCCTTTTCTCTAATGAACTTGTGTGGGAAAGTCACTTTTGATGGGTCTAACTTTAATGAATGGATCAGAAACATCCGAATGATTACCCGCTACGAGGACAAAGAATATGTTCTCGATAAGGAGCTTAAGGAGATTGATGAGACAATTGCTACTCCTCAAGAGATCATAGACTTTACGGCACATGAAAGGGATATAACCAAGGTGGCATGCATCATGATGGCAACTATGACAACCGATCTCCAAAACTCCTACGAGGAATTCTACCCTTTTGAAATGCACCAAGATTTGATGGAAAGATACCATCAAAGTGCAAGACAAGAGAGGTATGAAATCATCTCCTCCATGATAACAACCCGAATGAAGGATGGTGAACCCATCACGGGCCACATGCAAAGAATGCAAAGATTTGTGGACCGGTTGCTGAAGCTCAATGTGAACTTCCCCGAGGAGCTTGCAATAGATATCATTTTGCACTCCTTACCATCGTGCTATGATCAATTTCGCATGACATATCACATGAACAAGGAAGAGGTCACTCTCAACAAACTTCAAGGACTCTTAAAGACCGCGGAAAATGGTCTAAAGGGTAAGGCGGTTGTTACTACTCCTACTCCTACCAACTCCCCCTATCTTGGCAATCGGGAAAGGACGAGGGAAGAAGAGAAAGAGTTCTTCGAAGGGTACCAAGGCTAGGACCCTTGATGGCTCTTCTTCAAGTGGAACCAAGAAAGGTTTCTTCACTCCTTCTTCTGACCCAAAAGAGGCTGAATGCTTCTATTCCCATGAAAAGGCACATTGGAAGCGGAACTGCCAAACTACCAGCAAGATGTGAAGGATGGGAAAGTTAAACCTAATCATGCAGGTATTTACACTATCTTATCTAATAACGCATCCCATTTTAACTCATGGATCCTTGATACCGGTTGTGGTATTCATATCTGTTCTGATTTGTAGGGACTAAGAAGAAGTGAGAATGTGGAGCAAGGAAGAATAAACTTGATCATGGGAAACAGGAAAGCTTCACCTGTCACCAAGATTAGAGTTTATACTTTATCACTAAGTAGTGGGTTTAGTCTAGATTTGAATAAATGTTTTTATTCGCCAGAAATGGCAAGAAACATTATTTCGTTTCATGCATTGTATAAACAAAGTTTCACCTTTTCATTTGATAATGAATTTGGTTCGATTAATGCTTTATTTAATAATGTTCTTTATTTTAAAGCATTACCTTGTGATGGAATTTATGAAACTGTATATGTGGTTGATAACTTAGAAAACAATGTATTGTGTATTGATTCTGTTAATAATAATAACTTGGATAAAGCATCATTATGGCATTGTCGTCTTGGACATATAAGCAAGAAACGCATAGGCCAAATCCAAAAGGATGGAGTCTTGGAGTCATTTGACCTAAAGTCAGATGACAGTTGCAATTCATGCTTACATGGAAAAATGACAAAGTCACCCTTCATAGGTTCCTGTGAGAGGGGTGAAGGTTTGTTGGATCTTGTACACACGGATGTGTGTGGACCCTTCAAACATGCCCCAAGGGATGCTAATCGTTATTATTTGACTTTTACTGATGATTACAGTAGATGTGGATATGTCTACATAATCAAGCATAAGTCAGAGACTTTCGAAAGGTTTAAGGAATTTAAACAGGAAGTCGAGAATCAATTGGGCAGGAACATTAAGATGCTTCGATCCGATCGAGGTGGTGAGTATCTTAGTTCAAAGTTCCTCGACTATCTTAGGGAATGTAGGATTGTCTCACAATTGACACCTCCTAGGACACCGCAGTTGAATGGTGTGGCTGAGAGGCGCAATCGAACCTTGTTGGATATGGTTCGTTCCATGATGAGTCGAGCTTCGCTACCAATCTCATTCTGGGGGTATGACTTAGAGATTGCCGCCCATATCCTTAATCTAGTCCCTACAAAGAAAGTTTTCAATACTACTCACGAGATGTGGACTAGTAAAGTACCCAAACTAGACCACATCAGGATTTGGAGTTGTAAGGCTTTCGTGAGACGTGAGACTCATGATAAGCTTGAACCCCAAAGTAAGAGGTGTGTTTACATCGGCTACCCACAGAAATCCTTTGGTTACCTCTTCTACAGACCCAGTGATAATGTGGTCTTTGTAGCAAGAAGAGGAGTCTTTCTTGAGAGAGAATTTATAAGCCAAGGAGATAGTGGGAGGCAAATTGACCTTGATGAACTTCAAGAGTCAAGTGGTGAAGGAACTTCAAACCCTAGCCCTCAACTTGAGGTGGAAACTCCTGTTGAACTAATTGACGAGTCTGTACCTCTTAGGCAATCCACGAGAGTTAGGAATGCACCTGAGCATTACTATTGGTTCCATATTACTGCGGAAGGTGATACACTTATTAGTGATGAGACACTATTAGGTCTGGATGAACCTAACAGTTACGTGGAAGCCATGGCAGGCCCCGAGTCTGCTAAATGGAAAGAGGAAATGGACAGCGAGATACAATCCATGTATGACAATCAAGTTTGGAACTTGGTTGAGAATGTACCAAGTCGTAAGACTGTAGGGTGCAAATGGATCTTCAAGAAGAAGACCGACATGGATGGTAATGTACACACTTATAAGGCACAACTGGTTGCAAAGGGCTTCTCTCAAACTCCAGGATTGGATTATGATGAGACCTTTTCTCCAGTAGCCAAGATTAAGTCTATTAAGGTTATGTTAGCCATAGCGGCATTTCATGACTATGAAATATGGCAAATGGATGTCAAAACCGCTTTCCTTCATGGAAAGTTGACTGAAGATGTTTATATGTGTCATCTAGAAGGTTTTGTCAGCAACGAGCATCCTAATAGAGTGTATAAGCTTGAGAAATCCATTTATGGATTAAAGCAAGCACCTCGCAGATGGAATCTTTGCTTTGATGAGAAAGTCAAGAAATTTGGCTTTTCTAGGAGTGAAGATGAATCTTGTGTGTATGTCAAGTCTAGTGGGAGTATAGTTAGCTTTTTGGTATTGTATGTGGATGACATACTACTCATAGGAAATGACATCCCAACTCTGCAGGAACTCAAGTCCTGGCTTGGGAAGTGTTTCTCTATGAAGGACCTAGGAGAAGCTGCCTATATTCTAGGGATAAGGATTTTGAGAAACCGAAGTAAAAGAATAATTGGACTTAGTCAAAGTACCTACTTGGACAAGGTGCTGAAGAGATTTAGCATGCAGAACTCCAAGAAAGGAGAGTTACCTATCCAGAATAATGCCATATTGAGTAAAGCTCAAAGCCCAAGTACCGAGGCTAAGATAGCAGAAATGAGTCAAGTACCTTATGCTTCAGCTGTAGGATCGATCATGTATGCTATAACGTGTACTCTACCTGATATAGCCTTTGCCTTGAGCATGGTTAGCAGGTATCAGGGGAACCCTGACAAGGCACAATGGACTGCGGTAAAGAATATCCTCAAGTACCTACGGAGGACTAGGGACTGGGTCCTTACCCTCAGCGGGAGTGATGACTTGAGAGTTGTAGGGTATAGTGATGCTGGCTTCCAGACTGATAGGGATAATTTCTGCTCTCATCCGGGATGGGTCTTTACCCTGAACGGAGGATCAATCACTTGGAAGAGTTCAAAGCAGGAGACAGTGGCTGATTCCACTTGTGAATCAGAGTATATAGCAGCGAGCGAAGCAGCAAAGGAGGCAATATGGCTGAAGAACTTCATTGGAGACCTTGGAGTTGTACCAGCTATAAAGGAGCCTATGGAAATTTTCTGTGATAGTGAAAGTGATATTGCCTTTGCTAAGGAACCGAGGGATCATGGGAGATCCAGGCACATCGACATAAAATATCACTTTATCAGACATCACATAGAAGAAGGAATCCTCGTTGCAAAGAGGGTATCATCAGATGAGAACCCAGCAGATCCCTTAATGAAGGGACTATGTAGGGCTAAGCATCTTCAACATGCTCGGAGCATAGGGCTAAAGGATGATATAAGTTTTAGTAGTTAGATAAATTATGAAATTTGTAAAGTGTAATTGACATTTGATGATAAATAATTGTTGGTTGTTTATTTATGAGTAAAGTGTTACTATCTTTTGTCAATCATTTACTATAATTTCTTTTGCATGTTTTGACTTCCAGAATATTATGTTTTGTTTCTACATATTATTCAAATCTCCACAGTCAGTCATATGTTGGAAGTAGATATGAATTAAGACGGTCATGAAGTTGGTTGTAGGTGTCAAGGTTAAGGACAACACTTCATGAGTACTCATAAGTTCTGAGTACTAGAATCAACCCACGCTCACCGGAATCACTTCATGGAATTTATCTCGAGTGATCGTGAGATGGTAATATCACATAAGTCTTCAAACCTAGAGATATGATTTGTTACTTATGAGTTGGTTATGTATTGATTGTATGTAAACACATTGGTAACTCGATGTTATAAAACGTGCTTTTGTGTATAATTCAATGAGTAGTAGAACAAACATATGAGTCGAAGTTTATCTGTTCCTTCTTGGATTAGAATCTGATATCTGGGCCCCTCGATGATTTTGTTTTGACCTATGTACCGGGCCCGGTCAGAACTAAATTGATGTGTTCAATTAAGTTCTTTGTCAAACAAATCGGAAATCGGGAAACAAACTGCAGGACAATAAGTAAGACATTGTTCCATGTATTTGTCCGGCTGATATCTAGAACAGAGGATTATGTGATCACTTATCTTAAATGGCGTATCAATATTTTCTCAGTTACGAGAAACCTTGAAAGAGCTACGATTGCTGATCGGTTCCTGAAGTATTACAGTTATACTTATTAGACTTATCCATGTGGGAGACTGTTGGATAAGGTGTCTGAGTCCATAACTATTTCTGGTATGTATTTGACCCAACCTGGCATGGTCCATTTGGGTTGCATGGCATCATGCAATTGAATAAACTAAATGAGAGAAATAACACTTATGGTTTATTAATATATTATAAGTTCTAATATATTAATAATATTATTTAATTAGTTTTGATCAAGAATTAATTTAGAATTAATTATGTGATCAAAAGATAACTAATTAGATATATGAGTGGATTATCTAAATCTTCCATATCTTATATAGTGGGCTAAGAGGCTCCATGGATTGTCAAGTTGGGTTCCACCCATAGGATGCTCCATGGAGTTAACCCATGGATCAAGAAATGAAGATTCATGCTACATTAGGGTTTAACTAATGCAACACACTATATAAGCAATGTATTTCTCCCCAAAAATGGCTACACTAACTAGAAGAAGAGGGCTTGGCCGTTTTTGCAAGTGTTAGAGTTTTCTCTCAAGTTTGTTCATTGCATTTGGTGTTGTGTGAAGCATTTGAGGCATCACACTTGAGGTGCTAGGCTCACAAGGTTTTAAGGAACACTTTCAACAACAAGGTATGTAGTTCTATCTTTCATTGAAAGAAAAAAATTGTTCCCCATGTATGCTAGATAGGAACATAACCTTGGAAATCAACTTTGCATGATAATTAGTCAAACATAGATCCAAGGTTATTAGGGTTGCGTGTACACTAAGGAAGTGTTAGAATGCTCAAAACCCATCAGTATGGATGTGGAGCATGGGAAGATAACCTTGATCATGGGGAATAGGAAACCAAGATTGGAGTTTACTCTTTAGTGCTAAGTAGTGGGTTAGTTTTAGATTTTAATAATTGTTGCTACTCGTCAGAAATGACACGAAACATTATTTCTTTTCATGGTTTGTATAAACAATGTCTTTTAGATTTTCATTTAATAATGATACTGGTTCTATTAACGCTTTCTTTAATGAAGCTTTCTATTTTGAAGCAATGCCTTGTAATAGGAATATATGAAACTGTGATGGTTGTAGACAATTTAGGAAATGATGTGTTGCATATCGATTCTTCCATTAGTTTCGACAAAACATGCTTGTGGCATTGTCGACTTAAACATGTTAACAAGCAACGCATAGCCTAACTACAAAAATATGGAGTGTTGGAGTCATTCGACCTTATGGATGACGACACTTGCGAGTCTTGTCTACATGGAAAGATGACCAAGTCACCCTTCACTGGTACTTGTGAGTGGGGTGAGGGTTTATTGGATCTCATACATACCGATGTATGTGGGCCCTTTAGATATGCCACAAGGGATGTGAACCACTTCTATGTGACTTTTATCGATCATTATAGCAAATATGGGTATATCTACTTAATCAAACACAAATCAAAAACCTTTGAAAAGTTCAAGGACTTTAAGTAAGAAGTGGCGAATCAGCTGGGCAGGAAGATAAAGATGCTCCTATCTGATCAAGGTGGTGAGTATCTTAGTATCGAGTTCCATGACTACCTCCACGAATGTCGAATTGTTTCGTAATTGACGCCGCTTAGGACACCGCGGTTAAATGGTTTAGCTAAGAGGCGCAATCGAACCTTGTTGTACATGGTTCGTTCCATCATGAGTTGAGCTTCGTTACCTAACTCATTTCGGGGTATGCCTTAGAGACTTTCTCCCATTTCCTTAATCTAGTTCCAACTAAAAATTTTGCCAAAACACCTCATGAGATGTCGACATGGAAAGCACCCTCATTGGCACATATCAATGTTTGGGGTTGCGAGGCTTTCTTAAGATGAGAGACTCATGAAAAGCTCGAACCTCGTAGCAAGAGGTGTATTTTCATCTGCTATCCAAAGAAGTCTTTGGGATATCTCTTCTATAGACTGAGTGACAATGTTGTCTTCATTGCAAGGAGAGGGGTTTTCCGAGAGTGAGAACTCTTATGCCAAGAGAAGAGTGGGAGGCAAATTGATCTTGAAGAGCTTCAAGAAACAGTAACGATCAACCCGAGGAGGAAACTCTTGCTGAACCGATTAATGAGTCTGTACTTCTTAGACGTTCCGTTAGAGTTAGTGTTGTATGGTTTTCATATAACAAGTGAACGTGATAGGTTTATTAGTGATAGCACACTAATAAATTTGGATGAACATAACAACTACACGGAAGCCATGGTGGGCTTGGAGTCTGCAAAATGGAAAGAGGCTATGGACAGTGAGATTCAGTCCATGTATGACAATCAATTTTTAAACTTGGTTGACAATGTACTAGGTCGTAAGACGTTCGGTGCAAATGGATCTTCAAGAAGAAGACCGACATGGATGGGAAAGTAAACACGTATAGGGCGCGATTCGTTGCGAAGGGCATTACTCAAACTCCTAGAGTTGACTGTGATCAGACCTTCTCGCCAGTAGCGAATATTAAATCTATAAGGGTTATGATAGCCACAGTTGCATTTCATAATTATAAAATATGGAAGAAGGATGTCAAAACCACTTTTCTTCATGGAAAATTAGTTGAAGATGTTTACATTAGTCAGCCAGAGGGTTTTGTCAAGGCAGAGCACCCTAATGGAGAGTGTAAGCTTGAGAAATCCATTTATGGATTGAAAAAGGCATCTCGCAGATGGAATCTTAGTTTGAATGAGAAGTCAAAGAGATTGGTTTTTTCGAGAAGCGAGGATGAGTCCTGTGTATATGTCAAAGCTAGTGGGAGTATAGTTAGCTTTCTCGTTTTGTGTTTGGATGACATACTGCTCATAGGAAACGACGTTACAACCTTGCAGGAGGTTAAGCCCTGGCTTGGGAAATTCCTTCGCTATGAAGGACCTCGGAGAAGCTGCTTATATTCTTGGGATAAGGATATTGAGAAATAGGAGTAAAAGACTAATAGATGTGACAACTCGTAATTATTCCATCACTATAAACTGTTTCCGTTAAATAAAACCGTTCATATTCAAATTGTTCCGTTAACCTTAGAGTTAAATTAATTTAATCGCGATTTCTAATTCGGTCTCATAAGTGTCGGGATGTGTTATAAACATTAAAATATTTTCCATATTCATTTGGAAAATTATTAGTTTCATCTAAGTCGCGATTACGACAATTTATCGGGTACGACCAAAAGCACCGTCTAACGGCAGTATCGGGTAGAATTCCACCGGGCCATAAACTCAACCCCTATATAAGGGATTCAATGACATAATTTTAAGCTTTTTCTCTCTCTCTCTCTCTCTCTAAATATTTTCTCTCACTACTCTCTCTTTAGAATTCGGAATTGATCCAAAAACTCCATTTCATGCCTCAATTTGGTAAGTACTCCATCCTAGCTTGTTGTTTAACTTGATTGGCATGCAAATTCACGTTTGAAACTCCCAAAAACACCCAAGAACAAGTGTTTACGGTCTAGGGACCCTCCCAAAACCGTGAACACCCTTTGAGAGGGTTTTGAAGCCCCAAAACCCCTCTAAACCCCTTCTAGTGCTTAGAAATGGCTTAGAAACTTGCATGCATGAGCTTAGGACCCCAAAATCATGCCATTTGAGTATTGGACATGCATTTATGGTCCAAGAACATGCTTGGACCATAAACCCACATTCATGGACCATAAACTCGTTTTAAAGTGTCAAAATGCCCCTAAACACCTCCAAATGCTTCCATGAGAGTGTAGAACCTTATAATCCTTCATGTGATGCACCAAAACATATGTAAATGGATCAAACTTGAGTTTACGGTCCAGGAACATTCTTGGACCGTAAACACATCTTCTTAGACCATAAACACCCCCAAAGGGTGTTAAAGTGCCCTTAACACCTTGAATGGCTTGTGTGTTGGACTAGAATCACATGTGATTAACCTACAACCACTAAAACGCATGATTCATGGACAAACATGCGTTTAAGGTAGTAAAATCATGTGTTTAAGGTAGTAAACTCCCCAAGAACATCTTCATAAACCGTAAACTCCTTTTCCAAGGCCACTTCAAGTCCCGATCACTTCCTAAGCCATGGAATCAACCCTAGAACCTTCCCTTGTGCATTATAAGAACATTTAGCATCCAAGAACACACCACCCATGAGTTTACGGCCGTAAACTCTATGGGAATATGGTCATAGGACCGTAAATTCCCATAAGGACTTAATCTTGAAGAGTAAACTCCTTATCTAGGCCCTACACACCCTTAGATACTACCTGGACCACTCCTAACACTTGAATTAAAGTGTTTTCTCGTCTTGGAGCGTATAAGAATATTTAATTAGTGATTTAAAGTCTAATTAGATACATTTGTGTATCATTTCATATTACATAGGAACCTCGCATGTTTTCAAGCCCCGAACCGACGTTTAGCATCCAAACCGACACAATCCTCGTCCGGTGAGTTCATACCCCTACACTTTTTCAATGTTTTTCAATGTTTTCACGGGGGAATACAAGAGAAAGTACAAGAATATCTTGTGCTTAAACTTATTATTTCAATTTAATTGTTTCATATTTCACTTGCTTTTAACATTTGAAACCGTATTAACCAACTGTTTGATTTGCAGAATCAGTTTACAAACCGATTTCACATATTATTATATAATGTTATATATATATATATATATATATATATATATATATATATATATATATATATATGTATATATATAGGGAAAAGTGAATATACCCTTAAGGGTATATAAGCTTAGGTACCCAAATACACTATACTACGTTGTTTTTATCATATAATACGTTGTAATTGTCCGATGTTCTTATAATTTAATTTCTAACTTGATTTACGTTCATAATTTTTATAAATTACACATTTATCTTCATCTTACATAATTTTCATTTTCAACTACAATATATATAGCCTAGTAGGTGTTCGGCAAAAAAATGTGATGTAAGAGAAAGATAATCGTGAAATTTCAAAAATCTTGAAAATAACTCAAGTTATAGGTTGAAGTTAAAGCACATTAAAACGAATATATCAAACAAAACAACGTATTATGGTGTCTTTGGGTACCTAAGCTTATATACCCTTAAGGGTACATTCACTTTTCCCATATATATATATATATATATATATATATATATATATATATATATATATATCACAAATGAATTGTTCCATATCATTATTGTTAAAAGCATTAGATTAGTACAATTGTTTTGTCCTCGGTAACACTCCACAGAGATACGCTAGTGGAGGATCGTCTTTGTAAATAGAATTTAAACAGGATTTTTCTACATTATTACATGTAGATTTGTTATTCCTATAAATTGGAGACACGTCCTCAGAGAACACTCCACAGAGATACGCGAGTGGAGGACCGCCTCTGTAACGAGAATCTCTATGGGAAGGAGCGTGACTTGAGTGTATAGATCTATACGGGGCTGACTACCCCGCACCTGGCTGCTAGCTACAGCCGAGCCGAAAGTTTCAAGGGTGAAGAAAGTCATAAATGATACTAGCCTTCCCTTGCCATATCTAGTCTTTAGTATGGTTATAGAACTCGCAATTTGGATAACAGAGATTTACTTGTTAGTAATAATGAACATAGTAAATTAATAATCTTTGAAATTAGTTTACTATGATGATAGTGTTATATACGTGTTAAAACTAACATACACTTCACAAGGATAATCAGGTTTTCCGTATACATCTTTTACATAACATTCCGGATAGGTAACCAACTTTTAGGAAAATATAGGATTTTCCTGGGGTAACAGTTATTCATAACCAGAATTGTGTAACATAATGGAAAACTAAACATTACTTTTAAGAAAATATGGGATTTTCTTAGATAACCACTTTTTTCAGAAAACAAAAGGAAATCTTGTTCATTTTCACAAAATAAACCGCTTATGAACTCACCAGCTTTATGCTGATTTTTAAACTGCTTGTATTCTCAGGTTATCCTTAGACAGGTATCACGCATTCTTTTGTAGAAGACGGAGTGTATGGAGTTACGTCTTTCTTTTGTTTAAACTGATGTAACTACAAAACTTATATTACTTTACTTTTAAACAAATGTAATGCTTTGTGTTTACTATGCTTACTATGTACATTGGTTGCGATATTCATGACGTCCTCCGCCCTAGAACGTTTCCGCCTTCAGTTTCGGGGTGTGACAGATTGCTATCAGAGCCCATGTTTATAGTGAACAAAGTATACCAAACCTTACATGGTATAAGACTATAAACATAAAAGGGGCCCAAGTTCTCTGGACTAAAAGTATACTTCAAAATATAAGTATTTTCAAAAACATACAAGTATAACTAACCGTCAAGATTCATAACTATAAGTAGAACAAAACATAAGTAAATGGGTGTTGTACGCTGCGGTTAAACCTGGGCAGTTATGTAGTTGTGTCTAGGATCAATATAGCCTGATCAACTATATTCATTCGAGACACGGCCAACATGTGCCTGGGAGTAACTGTGATGTCTAGCATGCCTAAAAGTTACCCAATACCCAAACAACGAACCATCGTCGTAACAAAGCGTGAAATACTATGGGAGTATTTCTATATCCAACTTTGTTGTAGAAAATCCTCATTCAGGCGTTGCCCCTCGATCATTCCTTTAGTGATAGCTTATCTGCTTTGATAGTTCATTCCTGCTTTATCACTTAATAGAATTATATGTCTGTCATAAAGAGATATCCCTTGTTTCATATCTGGATTTAATTCAGAGGATTTACTATCCTCTTTTTCCTAATCATTTTAGATCGAAATGTCTCCAAAGAAAGGACCCAATTCAAGGAACAACGACCCTCCGTCACCACCTCCTTCTCAATACGACCCTGTGATGTTCCAGTTGGCTGTTTCTGTCGCAGTGACGGCTACAATGAAGCTATTGTGCCCTGATAGGTTTGGTGGACCAGGATATAACACCTACCCCCAAAACCATGAAAATGTTCAGGAGCATCAGAATGAGTGTGATGAGAGTAATAAGGTTATCTGGAAAAAGCGAAAGGGTCAGAGTTCACAAGGACCCTCCAAGAGGCATGAAACTGTGGCAGTTTAAACTGCCACTACTCCTGTTGTAGTGTCTACAGCTCAAGCACCTACCACTAGGTATGCTGGTAGTCTTCCTTGGTGTAATAGGTGCAGTTTTCACCATCGTATCTCTGGTCCATGTCGCGAGAAGATTTGCATCAACTGTGGCAAAAAGGGCTACCTTACTCAAAGCTGCAGAGCACCAGCCCAACTAATCAATCAAGATTCCGGATCGAGTACCGATCGGGCCTGTTTTGGTTGTGGAGAAATTGGGCATTTCAAGCGAAACTGTCCAAAAGTAGCAACCACTATCAACGTCAACAACGCTGAGATGGTTTTAACTATGAAGCCAGAAGAGGCAACCACTGATCCCACCACCGTCGCGGGTACGTTTCTTCTCGACAATTCTTATTCTATTATCCTTTTCTAATTTAGTGTCAAGAAAGTTTTATTAGTCATTCATTCAAATATCATTGTAAGCATAGTCCTCGTCTAATAACCGAAACATTTACCGTCGAGATGGCTAGCGGGGAGAATGAGTGCGCTAATGATTTATTCCTAAGTTGTATTCTTAATTTGAGTAACCATTCTTTCTCCATTGGCCTAAAGTCAGTTTCAATAAGGAACTTTGATGTTATCTTTGACATGTATCGATTGAGTCCTGATTGTGCTGATATACTTCGTTATGAAAAAGCTACTCCTCTCAATCTCCCCTCTTACCAGACTCTCATGATCCATGGCGATAAGTTTAGCTCTAATATTCGTATCATTTCCTGTGTCAAAGCTCAAAAGTTTCCCTAAAAGGAGTGTCATAAATTCCTAGCACAGGTAATCAGCGAGAAACAAGAATTTAAAGACCTCTAGAGCATCCCCGAAAACTATAATATTCCTGATACCTTCCCGAAGAGTTCCCGAGAATTCCTCCCAAACGTTAAGTCGAGTCTCGTAACAACTTAATCCCTGGAACTACCCCCATAGCCAAAATCTCCGTATTGCTTTGCTCCAGCAGAAATGCAGGAGTTATCCAGTCGACTTAATGAGTTGACCGTCAAAACTAATATCCTTTTTCCCGAATAGATGACTTCTTCGATCAAATTCAGGGAGCCAGCTACTTCTCGCAGATAAACCTTAGATCAAGATACCATTAGCTACGAGCTCACGAGGATAATGTTTCCAAGACAATATTCAGGATTTGATATGATCACTTAGAGTTCGTATTGATACCCTTACATTTTCCCTTAGTCATGTAGTAGGTAATGAAGCAATAAAGAAATGACCGGCACCGAGAACACCCACAGAAAACCTATCAATTCTTGGGTCTCGCCGGCTATTATTGCAGACCCATTCAGGAAATCTTTCTAGAATCGCCAAACCCCTGGTCACTCCGACACAGAAAGGTGTACCCTTTTTGTTGGAGTGAAAAGCGAGATACATCATCCCAAGCATTGAAGCAAGACTTATGCATCACACCTGTCCTATCCCTGCCAGAGGGAACAGAGGATTTCGTTGTCCAATGCGGTGCGTTCAATCATAGTTTAGACTACGTACTTGGGCAGGAAGGAAAAGTTATCGTTCACGCTTCGAGACAAACAAAAGGCACACGAAGTTAACTACACAAATCATGACTTGGAATAAGGAGAAGCAGTTCCTGCACTGAAGAATGAGAGACATGATCTCAATGGAACCAAGTACGTGAATTTCACTAACCATAAGAGACTACAACATATCTTCGATCAGAAAGACATAAACATGAGGTGCCCTTAGCAGAAAGGAAAGCTCAGACAGCAAGACGAAGACATTGACGATGATCATCTATCCTCGTTTATTCGCTTAGACCTGAGAAGCCTAGTCAGAAACCCTTGGGACTGTTCCAGCCGCCTAGATAACCCGAATGGAAATAGGAGATGACTATCATAGATTTCATCTTCAAGTTACCCAGTTTCCCTAATGGGTACGATACCATTTGGGGAAAATTTGCCGATCCTTCGATAAAATCCGCTCATTTCCTTCCGATCAGAGAATCATTCAAGATGGAAAGACTTACACAAACCCACATCCAAGAGACAGTATGACTACACGGTGTACCTGTGTCCATTATCTCTGGTTTAGATAGCAGGTTTACCTCAAGGTTTTGACAGATTCCTTCCGAAAACTCTCGAAACCAAGCCAGATATGAGTACAACTTATCATCCTCCGACAATTAGACAGAGCGATAAAGTTATTTAGATCATGGAAGACATGCTGGGAGCATGTGTCATCAATTGCAAAATGACTTTGGACACCCATTTACCTTTGATCGAGCCCTCGTATAACAGCAGATATCGCACCAGTATCAAGACTGCACCGTTCGAAACCCTTTACGGTAAAAAGTACTGATTCCCTCGTATTAGGTTGAGGAAGGAGACACACAGTTAGCCAAGAGTCGATCTGCCGATAGTACCCTCATTGGTCCTGAAATCATCCACGAAATCATCGAGAAGATCATCCAGATCCGAGAACGATTGAAAGCTTCACGAGAGCAACAGAAGAGTTACGCCGATGTACGACAGAAACCTCTGGAATTCCAGGTTGGAGACCGTGTCCTGTTAATGGTCTCACTCTGTAAAGACATGATACACTTTGGAAAGCACGGAAAACTTAACTCGAGGTAAATTGGACCCTTCGAGATCCTCGTTAGGATCAACCCCGTAGCCCTCAAACTCCGAGTACCTTCAGAACTTAGAAACATCCATCTTGTCTTCCACGTCCCGAATCTTTAGAAGTGCCTGTCCGATGAAACCCTAGTGATCCCTGTTGAACAAATCAAGATCATAGACCGAGAGATCAAACGTACGAAACTAAGTCGAGTCCCGATAGTGTAGGTTCGCTGGAATTTCAAGCGAGAACCTGAATTCACTTGGGAGCGCGAAGACCCGATGCAACAAAAATATCCGCATCTCTTTCCATAACTTGTATCTTAATTCTTGAATTTCGAGACGAAATCCCTCTAACGTGGGGATAATGTGACAACCCGTAATTATTCCATCACTATAAACCGTTTCTGTTAAATAAAACCGTTGGTATTCAAATTGTTCCGTTAACCTTATAGTTAAATTAATTTAATCGCGACTTTTAATTCGGTCTCATAAGTGTCGAAATGTGTTATAAACATTAAAATATTTTCCATATTCCACCGGGCCATAAACTCAACCCCTATATAAGGGATTCAATGACATCATTTTTAAGATTTTTCTCTCTCTCTCTAAATATTTTCTCTCACTACTCTCTCTCTAGAATTCGGAATTGATCCAAAAACTCCATTTCATGCCTCAATTTGGTAAGTACTCCATCCTAGCTTGTTGTTTAACTTGATTGGCATGCAAATTCACGTTTGAAACTCCCAAAAACACCCAAGAACAAGTGTTTACGGTCTAGGGACCCTCCCAAAACCGTGAACACCCCTTGAGATGGTTTTGAAGCCCCAAAACCCCTCCAAACCCCTTCTAGTGCTTAGAAATGGCTTAGAAACTTGCATGCATGAGCTTAGGACCCCAAAATCATGAAATTTGAGTATTGGACATGAATTTACGGTCCAAGAACATGCTTGGACCGTAAACCCACATTCATGGACCATAAACTCATTTTAAAGTGTCAAAATGCCCCTAAACACCTCCAAATGCTTCCATGAGAGTCTAGAACCTTATAATCCTTCATGTGATGCACCAAAACATATGTAAATGGATCAAACTTGAGTTTACGGTCCAAGAACATTCTTGGACCGTAAAGACATCTTCTTAGACCATAAACACCCCCAAAGGGTGTTAAAGTGCCCTTAACACCTTGAATGGCTTGTTTGTTGGACTAGAATCACATGTGATTAACCTACAACCACTAAAACGCATGATTCATGGACAAACATGCGTTTAAGGTAGTAAAATCATGTGTTTAAGGTACTAAACTCCCCAAGAACATCTTCATAAACCGTAAACTACTTTTCCAAGGCCATTTCAAGTCCCGATCACTTCCAAAGCCATGGAATCAACCCTAGAACCTTCCCTTGTGCATTATAAGAACATTTAGCATCCAAGAACACACCACCCATGAGTTTACGTCCGTAAACTCATGGGAATATGGTCATAGGACCATAAACTCCCCTAAGGACTTACTCTTGAAGAGTAAACTCCTTATCTAGGCCCTACACACCCTTAGATACTACCCGGACCACTCCTAACACTTGAATTAAAGTGTTTTCTCATCTTGGAGCGTATAAGCATATTTAATTAGTGATTTAAAGTCTAATTATATACATTTGTGTATCATTTCATATTACATAGGAACCTCGCATGTTTTCAAGCCCCAAACCGATGTTTAGCATCCAAACCGACACAATCCTCGTCCGGTGAGTTCAAACGCCTACAGTTTTTAAATGTTTTTCAATGTTTTCACGGGGGAATACAAGAGAAAGTACAAGAATATCTTGTGCTTAAACTTATTATTTCAATTGAATTGTTTCATATTTCACTTGCTTTTAACAATTGAAACCGTATTAACGAACTGTTTGATTTGCAGAATCAGTTTACAAACCGATTTCACATATTATTATATAATGTTATGCTATTTATATATTTCACAAATGAATTGTTCCATATCATTATTTTTAAAAGCATTAGATTAGTACAATTGTTTTGTCCTCGGTAACACTCCACAGAGATACGCGAGTGGAGGATCGTCTTTGTAAATAGAATTTAAACAGGATTTTTCTACATTATTACTTGTAGATTTGTTATTCCTATAAATTGGAGACACGTCCTCAGAGAACACTCCACAGTGATACGTGACTGGAGGACCGCCTCTATAACCAGAATCTCTATGTAAGGGAGCGTGACTTGAGTGTATAGATCTATACGGGGCTGACTACCCCGCACCTGGCTGCTAGCTACAGCCGAACCGAAAGGTTCAAGGGTGACGAAAGTCATAAATGATACTAACCTTCCCTTGCCATATCTAGTCTTTAGTATGGTTATAGAACTCGCAATTTGGATAACAGAGATTTACTTGTTAGTAATAATGAACATAGTAAATGAATATTCTTTGAAATTAGTTTACTATGATGATAGTTTTATATACGTGTTGAAACTAACATACACTTCACAAGGATAATCAGGTTTTCCGTATACATATTTTACATTACATATCGGATAGGTAACCAACTTTTAGGAAAATATAGGATTTTCCTGGGGTAACAGTTATTCATAACCAGAATTGTGTAACATAATGGAAAACTAAACATTACTTTTAAGAAAATATGGGATTTTCTTTGAAAACCAATTTTTCAGAAAACAAAAGGAAATCTTGTTCATTTTCACAAAATAAACCGCTTATGAACTCACCAGCTTTATGCTGATTTTTAAACTGCTTGTATTCTCAGGTTCTCCTTAGACAGGTATCTCGCATTCTTTTGTAGAAGA
This sequence comes from Lactuca serriola, assembly GCF_051521515.1. Taxonomy (NCBI): domain Eukaryota; kingdom Viridiplantae; phylum Streptophyta; class Magnoliopsida; order Asterales; family Asteraceae; genus Lactuca; species Lactuca serriola. The sequence continues at coordinate 111,195,601 of NC_136409.1, read as the reverse complement.
CGGAGCATATGGAGTTACGTCTTTCTTTTGTTTAAACTTATGCAACTACAAAACTTGTATTACTTTACTTTCAAACAAATGTAATGAATCTATGTAATGTATTGGTTTGTGTTTACTATGCTTACTATGTACATTGGTTGCGATATTCATGACGTCCTCCGCCTCGGAACGTTTCCGCCTTCGGTTTTGGGGTGTGACAATAGGACTTAGTAAAAGTACTTACTAGGATAAAGTGTTAAAACGTTTTAGCATGGAGAATTCCAAGAAAGGGGAGTTCCTAATCCAAAGCAATACTAAGTTGAGTAAGACTCAAAGCCCGAGTACCGAAGCCGAGATAGCGGAGATGAGCCGAGTACCTTATGCTTCTGTTGTTGGCTCGATCATGTACGCTATGAGGTGTACACGCCTTGATGTGGCCTTCGCTTTGAGCATGATAAACCGATATCAAGGGAACCCTGGTAGAGCACGTTGAACCACAGTATAGAACATTCTGATCTACGTACGAAGGACTAAGGAATGGTTCCTTATCCTCAGTGTGAGCGATGACTTGAGATTGAGAGGGTATGGTGACACCAGTTTTTAGACCGAACTTGATAATTTCCGATCTCAGTCGGGCTGGGTCTTTACCCTAATTGGAGGAGCAGTGACTTGAAAAAGATCCAAGTAGGAGACAATAGCTGATTCAACGTGCGAATAAGAGTGCATAGCAGCAAGCGAAGCATCATAGGAGGCAATATGGCTAAAGAAATTCATTGGAGACCTTGGAGTTGTACCTGCCATAAAGGAGCATATGGACATTTTCTGTGATAATGAAGGTGTGGTTGCGTTAACCAAGGAACCGAGGGATAATGGCGGATCCATGCATATTGACAAAAAATATCATTTCATTAGACATCGGGTAGAAGAGGGACTACTCGTAGTAAAGAAGGTATCGTCATAGGAGAACCCAACAGATCCCCTTACGAAGGGACTGAGTAGGTTTAAGCACTTGCAGCACGCTAGGAGCATTGGGCTGAAGGAGGATATTAGTTTTAGTGATTAGATAGCTGTTAGAAAACTTGTAATAGGTAAATTGTAGTTAACATTTTACGATTAAGTGAAGGAGTATTATTTATGAGTAAAGTTACTGTCTTGTGTTAATTATTTACTATTGTTTCACTTTGCATGTTTTGACTTCCTAAATAATAAGATTATTTAAACTATCCATAGTCGATCATACATTGGAAGTAAGTATGAAAGAAGACTATCATGAATTGGCTTGTAGACTCTCTAGAGCATTTAGACATTGCAAAGTTTTGTTGCAACACTCATGAGTGCTCCTGAAATAAGATTTGAGTATTGGATTAAACCCACGCTCACATGAATAACTTCATGGAATTTAATCACGAGTCATTGTGAGACCATAATATCATATAGTCATTAAACCTAGATATATGAGGTGTTGTTTACGAGTTGGTTGTGCATTGATAATGTGTAAACACATCAGTAACTAGATGTTATAAAATGTATTGTTGTGTAGGATTTGATGAGTAAATAGTACAAGAATATAAATCGAAGTTTATTTGTTCCTTTTATCCTACGAGGTTAAAAGTGATATCTTGGGCCCCTGGAGGATTTGGTTTGAATTATGTATCGGGCCCGATGAGTATTGAATTGATGTGTTCAATTAAGTACTATGTCAGACAGATTAGAGACCGAGAAACAAACTGCTAAACTATAAGTATGACTATGTTTCATGTAATTATCCACATGATATCTTGAGAACGGAGTACTACACGATCCCTTATCTAAAGGGCGTGTCAGAGTTCGACAACAGCTTTTGAGAGCTACGATTTCTAATCGGATTTTAAAGTTGTACTTGCATCTATAGTTATTAGACATATCCTAGTGGGAGTCTGTTGGATTAGGTGTCTAAGCCCATAACTATATTTGGTATCTACTTGAACCGATTGTAGCTATAGCTTAATTTTGGTGCCTAGAAACTCTCTCTCAAAGTCCTCCTTTGTTCATGGTGTTTGTGACTTGTTTGAAGCATCACATTTGAGGTGCTAAGTTCTTAAAGGACAAATACATCAAGCTACAACAAAGAGGTAATCATCTAATCTATTTATGATTCAAATATCACATTATATGCTAGTTGTAGGCTTCATGCTTTGGATAATTTTTGTTGCATGTATAACTAGAGAAAACTTATATCCAAATCATTTGGGTTGTATGTGAACCATAGGATTGTTGTAGTATACAAAACTCAACAGTGGTATCAAAGCCATGGGTAGTTTTATGTTTTAAGAGTTGCATTAAGTCAAATTTGTAAAAGATAAAAATATGATTATTTTATTGGTTTTAGAATTTGATCTAATCGTTCTTAGGAGTTACAAAACTTGCCATCATGTTTTGGAACTCAAAAGTTTTTAATGGAGTTACAAATTTTGTCATCAAGTTTGGAACTCAAACGGATTTCAAGAGTTGTAAGACTTGCCCTCAAGTTTTGGTATTTGAAAAGTCTCAAATTATGAAACATTAATTTCTAAAACTCTTGTAGTTAAAAGGTGCAACTCTTTGGTTCATAACCTAAAAATTAATTAAATAGTTTTTAATTTTGAATTTTTTATATTTAGAACCTTAATGTATGTTTAAATAGTTCAAATTACCTCTTATAGATTTAATTAAGTTACTTAAGTGTTTAATTAAAAGAGGAGATTAATAAATCCATAATAACATGGTTTAAGTTTAAATGAATTAAGAGTTTAATTTATTAATAGATTAAACCATCAAGTATTTTAAAAGTTTAAAATGTACCCTTATACTATATAAAATTAAAAGTTTAATATAAAGGTTAGCCTTATCGTTAGTAGGCCTCATTCATGAAGCCGATCTATAAGGGGAGTATAAGGTTATTGCTTATAAAATGGTGGGTTAATGGGTGTCCACTCTCCCACCCATCGCTTCCTTGACTGGTGGAGGGTCATTAGCCAAACGGGTAGGATATGACACTGAACCCTAATTAAAAGTATAATGGATTATAAAGTAACTAAACCCTTATAAATTCTCAATCTTAGTTACTTTAGGAAAAATGTGAATTTGATGCTAACCCATGAAATTGAACTTTAAATCTTGACACGTCGTTAGTGGAGTGTGTGTGGTTAACCTGCACACTAACTTGGACTAGTAAGGGTGGCAAAGGGTAGCTCAATATTTGTCATAGATCAATGGAGTCTGTGTGGTTAACCGGCACATTGATTAAGTGATAAATGACATCGAGAGTACCAAACTAATTTTCATGGTTATTCACACATTGTTTGTGATCCTCGTTATCCCAGTCACAAACTTGAAGGGCATAATCGAGATTAAACATGCCATTAAAAAGTTCAATGAATCTCAAAGGAATTTAGGAATTTCAATTCATTTAAAACTTAATAATTAAATTCGTTTTTCATGATGTAAATTGGTAAATCGTCATTCACTTACCTTCAAATATTTTGCAATTGGATTACGACATCCCTCTTTCGAATTGTAAAATATTGTGTTGGGTCCTAGCCTTAATATTTAATTTGGGAGTTGTATTAAGGACTTAAATCAACCAACTTGAATTTCTCCCATGTAGATTTCTAGTTTTGACAACTATGGTCTTCCCAAATCTTTTGAATATATATTTCCTTATAAAGATGATATACCATAAGATGATCGATGTGAAAGATTAATCCCTTCTTCATGCTATAGTGGAACTTCTCTTCTTCCACCTCCTCCAATAAATCTCCCTAACCGACAAGTTCAAATACTTGAAAAGTTCAAGGTCACTGAAGCCCTATTAGCTAGCAAACACCAAGATGGAAGGCCTGTGTGCGCACATGTCTTGGAGATGGAGTCACACATTGACAGGCTGCGAATGGTGGGTGTCGTTGTTTCAAGGAAGTCAGCTGTTGACTTGGTTCTTCAATCACTTCCTAAGTCATATAGCAGGTTCTTTAAGGACTAATATATGGGAGATCACGACATGAACCTTATTGATATAACATACTTTCTTGTTGTTGCTGAATCCACAACGATTTGGCTCACTGGTAAAGCAAATTTGATTAGAAGATCTACTTCCCAAACTTCCATGGACACTGACAATGGAAACATCGGAAGTCCAGAAAAGCTTTCTCTTCCCAATAGAAAGGGATTGGCCATGGTCAAGTCATTTGACCAAATGGTAAAGAGAAAGGCTAAGTCTGAGATTGTACCATGTATCATTCTGAAAGAGTCTGTTTTCTTCTATTTCCAAGAGAAGCGGAATTGGTTGCAAAGCTACCGTATCTACCTGAAGGACCACAGGGATGGTAAAGTCAAAGTATTAGACTCTGCTTCAAGTAAGTCTACCATCTAACTCTATTAAGTTCCTATTTCGAGATTCTTAATACATGATGTAATGTAATGAGTTATGATAGATTGCTTAGAAATATTTTGGAACATAGTTTTCATTTGTAATTGCATTATACGGAAAAGTTTTTTCTGCATTTTATAAATAAATAAAAATATGATTTTATCTTGTTTTATATTTATCATTATAATGGCGTTTGTGAAAATTGATGTTTAGATATTTCTATTGTTTGCAATATTGGAAAATGGATTTGATTCTTTAGTTTGTGGTAGTTTCATAATTTATCAAATAAGGAAAGATTCTTATCGCCTAAGTTTCAATTGGATAGAAACTTGGAATTATGCAACTTGTGTTGTGTGATGAATGAGAACCTTCTTATAGCCTAAGTTTCAAGTAGGACTAATTCCTTGTTCACATGTATATGTGAGTCAAGTGAAGGACTAAGGGATTGGGTACAATTGGTTGTGCGCTGGTCAGGTCCACCACAAAGAACGATAATACTATTCATTATGATTTACTAAAAGTTTAGTAAACATGGTTATACTTACAAGATTACGTGTAATTTTGAATCATTGGAAAATTTTCAATGTGTGGAAGAATGAATAAGAAGAATCAAATTAGGCAGAAAAATAAAAGTTTCTCCAATCTGAAAGGAGGGAGAGTACTTTAGCATCATGTTTTATGATCATCTTAATGTTTATGAAAACCATATCACAATTGATCCTCTAAGGACATCCTAGTGCATTTGTATGGCTAAGAAGAGGAATCGTGAATTGTTGAAATGGTTAAATTAAAATGAGGATCATACTTCATTCCAAAATTTAGTCTTACAGTCATTCTCCAAGATGGTGACTTGAGTGACGTATCTTAAAAAGGTTTAAAACACATCATGAAATATAGAGTAAGATATGCTTCTTTATGATGCACATTTCAAATTGGTAGTTGTGATGTTTTGGCTAAAACAAAGATCAACTAAGACCAATTATATGATGTTTTTATCTTGATAAGAAAGCACACTAACTCTTGAATATTTCTTTACCTTATATGTCAAGAGGTCAGTAGGAGTCTTAAAGATATTAAAAGTTTCAATAACTAATCAAGAGTAAACCTGTAGTTAATCACTAGCACATGACTTGAGGTTTGTAACCTATCATGTTGACATATTCTTGTTTCTATGCCCATTCCAGTTAAAGTTGACTATGCATGTGAGGCCTATGAGTGCTGAATTTTTTGCATAACAACTTGGAAACATGGTAGGCCCGTAAGCTGCCAGGTAGCAAGAAATTAAGATGGAACAAGTTCAATCCATATGAGTTTGGATTTGTCACTAACCTTGTCTTGTGATTATGGTTATGAAAAATTCACATGGATAGGAACACATGCACCATAAAATCTAAGTGTCATAAGGTTTCTCTCAAATTCCTGAAGATGATTGTGAGGAAACGCTTTCAATATGTAGATTTTAAGGAGATAGCATTTGTGATATTTGCATTCACGAATTCGATTATGATTACGGCATCCCTCTTCATAGTTCGAATTGTGAGAAATAGCAAAACTTCTGAAACATTCGGGACTTATTACTTTGAGTTCTGAAATTGTTTATCCACACATGTGAGCTATCTAAGGAAAGGTTTATGAGTTTCACAAGCCTATATAAAGTCTTATAGAAGCATCTTGTATCAGAAATCTGAACTTTGGTAAGAAAGTCAACAAGTATTGATTTCTAGAAGTCCAACTTATTTCTAGGTACATGTCAAAGCTAGTGGGAGCGTAAGTGTTATGATATTAAAGAAATAATTGTTATGCTAGTGGGAGCATAATCATTATGGTAAGTGTTGCATGTTAGCAATGTTAATTATAGAAAACCAAAAGTTTCAATTCGCAAAGCTATAGAGTTTGAAAAGTTGATTTGCTATAATTAAGGGAGAGGAAATCATACTTCATTTCAAATCTAAAAGCTTATATTGTGAGATTTTAATTAAATTTAGTCAAGGATATATATGAATGTTTTGTTGGAATGGTTCAACATAAGGAAATTCTATATATGGAAATAATATAACAAGAGACTAGTAAAGTGTCCTGTCTTTATGTAAGACATTATGAATTGTATGCCATATGTTTCGGGTATAGGATCGATTGCATATGCTATAATATTTATGTGTTATGAATTTTCCAAATGCCTAGGATGTTAAGAAGGAAAAAGGACCAGAACCGGATATGCATAAAGTTGTCAAACAATTTGTAAGAACAATCTAAGGCTCGCCAAAGATTAGTTGCCTATGGGCAATTGGAAGTATTGTAATGGATGGACCATATTGACATTATTATAAATAGAAAGGATTCTATTAATAATGAATTGTCATATGAAAAATATGGAAATGTTTCCACATTGGGAGTTAGATATTAAGAATTTGTGTGAAAGTTATAAACTTTTATGCAAGAAGGATGTTCAAAGGAATGTACTGAATTTGAGATTTCGCTTCCATGGAATTCTTTTGTTATCAATCTCTAGTGGAATACTTTGTAATTTCATTGTCCAAGTCTCTATAACTCTGGTGCATTGATATTAAAAAAGGATCATTGCGTAAAGGTTAGAACCTAATACATTCTAATGGTGGCAAGAATTTGGTATTCTTACACTGGGGATAAAGATTTGGAATTTTGGAAGGAGCATCATTGAAATGTTTTCAATTGATCTATTTTACAAAGAAAGGACCATAGGTAAACATAGTGTGCATGTTTGGAGCATGGGATGACTGTTGTTTTAATTCAAGTATTAAGTTGATTAATCGAAACATTATACAATGAATAATGTCTAATCAATATGGTGATTAAATAAAAGGTGTTTTATTTATATTCATAAGTTCTGAGATCATATGAATTTGATTATTCTTGTGTTATACTTTGCATGTTTTGACTTCCAAAATAATAAGATTATTTAAACTATCGACAGTCGATCATACTTTGGAAGTAGTTATTGAGGCAAGACTGTCATGAATCTGACTGTAGATTGTCTAGGTGTTTTAGACATATCACAAGTTTGATGCAGTGTTCATGAGTACTCCTGGAATAAGATTTGATTATTGGATTAAGCCCACGGTCATCTAATCACTTGATGGATGTTATTATGAGTGATTGTGAGATGATAGTATCTTATATTCTTGAAACGAAGAGATATGAGTTGCTGTTTACAAGTCGATTGCACATTGATAATATGTAAACGCACCAGTAACTTGGTGTTATAAAACATATTCTTGTGTGTGATTTGATGAGTAGATAGAGCAAGCATATGAGTCGAAGTTTATCTATTCCATTTACCCTTAGAGTGATAAAAGCAATATATGTGGGCCCCTCAATGTTTTAGTTATGAAAACCCTAAGCGCTTGGCCAAGCCTAGACTGATGATTTGTTCAATTAGTCAGTCTTCATAAATCGGACTATATGATCCCTTATCTAATGGACGCGTCATTGACAGGGTCAGAGTTCGAAAGCGGCTTTTACGAGCTACGATTGCTAGTCGGTGTTTAAGTCGTACTTGCAGTTATAGTTATTAGACTTATCCAAGTGGGAGACTGTTAGATTAGGTGTCTAAGTTCATAACAATAATTGGTATGTACTTGACCTGAGAGTAGCATGGTCCTTCTTGGGTTGCCTTCACCAGGACAATTTTATAGGATGGATATTTGAGAAAGATGTTCTTTATGATTTACTAATACATTAAAAGTATAATATATTAATTGAGAAATCATATTATTTAATTATTATTTATCAAGAATTAATTTGGAATTAATTTAGTGATCAAAAGAGAGTAATTAAATTAACGGAGACTAAATATGTAAATTAGTGATACATATGGTTTGGGCTATTGATCCATGATGGGCTAAGTTTATGTAAGAACCCATAATGAGTTAGTCCACATGAGTCATGGATCATAAGCCTAAGTGAAAGAATTAGGGTTACTTGTGACTCTTTGATTCTACACTATATATGTAACCCATTTATGCACAAAATTAACACACTAGTGATCTTGAAGATTGTAACATCCAAAAATCAGGTATTGCTTGTAACCCTAAGGAAATTATATTTTGCATGAATGGTACCTTAGGTATGCTAGGTGTACTTAAGTTTACGCTTGGCGTACTATGCATGGCTGGTTGCAGGGAGAATTGTGGTATGCTGGGCGTACCAAGCTTTATGTGGGGCTTACACGCCAGAGGTGGAAAACCCTAATTTCAGACATGAGACCTATTTAAGCGACATTAAGCCCCTTGGACTTAACCCTAGGGAGCCTCCATGGCCCTAGAGTGTCCTTGTACCCCAGAGAACCTTGAGAGATCATTCTTGAGCTTAAAAGTGTGCATTTGTGACCTTTTAGTGTTCATTGCAAGAAGAAGAAGTGGTCAAGCAAGTTTGGAATGTGTAGGTGCTTCAAGACCTGCATCAAATTCACTTTACAAAGATTCTGGAAGTAAAAATCTTGCACCTTTCCATCTAAATCCTTAGATCTAGCTAGGGTTTTCTAGTTTTGTCCATTTGGTTGGTTTTAGATCTCTTTTAAGGAGTTTAGTAACTCCATAAGATGAGGATGGCAGATCTGAGGTCCCTTAGTTGTTTAGAAGCATAAAAATGGGATCTTGATAGATGTATAGGTCTCACGCATGGATTAAGGACCTTGGAAAGGTCTTAATGGAAGTGTTTGACGTTTATGGGGCATGCAAAGGCATAAAGTTGGTAACTTTATGCCTTAGGACGTTTTAGCAGACCTAGATCTAACATTTGGTCGTGAGGAAATCGAGCATTAAGCACTTAATAGAGAAAGTGCTTAAACTGATTGTATGTTGGGCGTAATTAGTTGTACACGGCGCGTAGTCCCCAAAACCTCAATACGATGCACATACCAAGATGGTACGATGGGCGTACGTAGCAGCAGTTGGGCCTTAAATTGTTTTGGGCCTTTGAGCCTTTGGGCCCATTTGGTTGGTGGGCTTGATTGAATTTTGTGAATTAGGGGCTTGATATCTATTATGGGCCATGGACTTAATGGTTAGGCGTATTTGGGCCAAGATTCCCATTAAGGATTTTGGACTTGGACTTTTGGGCCCATTAGCAAGGATAGGGTATTGGGCCTTGTGTGACAACCCGATATTTCAACTCTTTGTAACGACCAAAATGGGTCAAGTATTATAACCACTTCTGAATAATAAAAATTTACTTTCATAATAAACAGTACAAATAGTTCTATTTAATTTCCTTCTATATTTAAATGTCTTTGAACCATGATCGTACGTGAAAAGAACGCCCAAATCCGACTTCAAATAGCGAAGTTATGATTTTTCCAAGTTCGGCTTAGCAACAGACAGCTAAAAACTCAAATCGGAAATCGAGCGACTTTTGGCTGGAATGACCTAAACGAGAATCGAAGGTCTCGACAATGGTATTCCAGCGGTAAAAAGTCTGGCAAAAACCGACATCAGATAAAGAAGTTATAAATTTTTGAAGAAATTCCTTAAACACGATGGGTTTTTAATAAATAATAAAAAAATAATTTCGGAATTTGCCGACGGAGTCTAAACGAAATTTGTAGAGCGTAGTCTCACCTACACGAGGATATAAAGACCATCGAAAACGGAGTTCGTAGGAAGAAGATATGAATTTTTGAAGTTTATTAAATAAATTAATTATTTATTTTAATCAAAATTCGGATATTATCCGAAGGGGAGTCAGCGTCCTCATCCGAGGTACGCGCTGCGTACTCCTGTACGCCCTGCGTAACCGAGAGGATTGGCCTCTGATCGTCCACGTCGTGCTATCCGAAGAAACCGACCCGTCCGACCCGTCCGAAGCCCCGACCCGTCCGACCCGACGTCCCATCCGACCCGCCGTCCCATCCGACCCGCGTACCCAGCAACCCGTCCCATCCGAGGCCGAGGCAGTCGAGGCTTCGGTCATGCATGACGTACGCGTACGCGCTGCGTACGAGCGTACGCCCCGCGTACCGAGGCAGACCAGCCTTACTATAAATAGGATGCGAGGGTTTCCAAAGAAAGGGCTCATTTCTCTTCTCTCTCTCTCAACTTTGCCTCGTTTTCCGTGTCCGATCAAACCCGAAGCTCTGGTCTTTTTGGCTCAAGTCCCGAAGGTTGATTATTCTCCCGAGATTCCCGAGAATCCCGAGGAAAATCCGTTTCCCGAGACGAAACTCTGCCCGGTTTTCCATCTCGCTATCTCCAAAACTTTCAAGTGCGTTTCATACCCCTTAATCAACCGTTTTAATTATTCTAAACACTTTTATATGCTTTCAAGGGGGGGATTACAAGTAAAACACACGAGTATTATCGTGTGTTACATAAAGAAACTCTTTTATATACTGTTATATATTCAAATCACATGCGATTTATAAACATTTAAAGGAACTATTATATATATATAACATATGTCAAAATAGCATTTTACCTTTTAAAATATAATGTTGTTGTAATGCATGTATAAACTAAACTGTTCTTAGATTTTTCTTGTCTATCCTAGACTCTACACCAAAAATCTATACTTTCATAAACAAGTGATTCCTTTTCTCAATATTTCTAAACAAACAAGACACACTTTTTGGAAACTATAATAGGTATAGTTTTACGAACAGATTTCTAACTCTTATGTACTAGAAACACATATTTCAAGAAGTTTACTTTCGTATACAAGAACAAACGTAACATTTGAACAAGTAGATCTGTTTTTATACCACGGATTTGTGAGGCACTAACTTCATGTACGTTCGAGTACACATTTCAAGTCCTGTATTATATACCAGAATCCCTTGGAGGGGGAGCATGGTGTTTGTGTATAGATCTATACGGGCTTGACAACCCGCGCCCTGACTGTTAGCTGCAGTCCACCGTTTGGGGTGACAAACGTCATAACATTCCAACGCCTGAAGAACGTTGTGTATAGGCATTCAGAGTCAATAGTATGGTTATAAAACTCACAAGGGGTATTAAAAATGCATTGATTTACAAGGTTTTCAAACTCATTGGTTATTTTACATTTACATACATTTTGGAAACAAACATTGGTCTTGAGTGAAGGCTACTTTTATACTAGTAGAAAATATAGGATTTTCTAAACACAAACAAACAAAGATAAAACATTTCATTTCATTCAAACATTGTCACCAAAATACTTATGAAATTCACCAGCTTAAATGCTGATCTACTCTTTCAAAATTACTTGTATGTCCCAGGAAATCAGTAATTTCAGGTATTCATTTCGCTTTTGATGAAGGGATGCTGCGGCGCCAGTTTAATCTCGTATTTTGACATCATATTGTAATTGAGTTTTGAACATGTAACTTTTGACAAATGTAAACTTTCAATTATATATATGATGGTTGTATTGCTTTCTTTACTATGTATTCATTTGTTACGTTACCACATGAAGTCATCCGCCCCCGAACGTTTCCGCCGTTCAGGTTTGGGGGTGTGACACCTTGAGTGAGGAATTAGAGGTTGGGGTTTTCTCCTTTTAGTTAGTTTAAAGCCTAATGTTGTTTACGTTATTATTATTATTTAGCTCGGGAAATTGCGGACTGTTAGGAGAGCAGTATCTATATACAACAGACGGAGGTGAGTCTTATCACCATACCTATGGGTCTAAGGCACCATGGTCGGCCCATTATGTGATCATGTTATGTGTATGACAGTTATTTTATGATTTATCATATTATGTGATTATATGGTTGCGTGGAAGACCCCGGGAGGAGCCCGAGGCATTGGATATAAGACCATGTGGGGTAGCCCATGGCAGTCCTCAGTAAAGACCATGTCGGGTAGCCCATGGCAATGGATGTAAGACCATGTGGTGTAGCCCATGGTAGTCCTAGGTAAAGACCATGTAGGTAGCCCATGTCATTCTTGTTGGTTCGTATTTGTATGTTTTATGTGGTATATGTATAGCTTTAATAGCTATTAGGGTATATGTATGTGGATTGCGTGTCGTATGCTCGGAGGAACTCACTAAGAAATTCGCTTACAGGTTGTTGATTTGTTTCAGGTACTTCAGAGCCTAAGGGCAAGGGCATGGCATGATGGCGCGATGTGCACTCTATCTCTCTTTTATTGACATGTTTTGGGACACTCTGATGACTTAAAAGAAAAATAATGATGTAATGGATGTTGATTTCAAAACAGATGTTTGGGAATTTATGGTTTATGCAAATGGTTGCGATTAATTAAATATAAAAATAATTATGAAAATCGGGACGTTACAAGTTGGTATCAGAGCCTTGGCTTGAGGGATTCGGGCACACCCTTGAGTGTGTCGGGACTCAAACTAAGGAAAGGGTAAAATTGTTTTCTCTCTCTCTCTCTCTCTCTATATATATATATATATATATATATATATATATATATATATATATATATATATATATATATATATAACAACTTAAAAAGGGTTTTCAAAAGAGAAATGAAAAGATGAGAGTGCAACGTGCGTGATCAGCCGATCCAAGTAAGAAGTTCCCCAATATGTTAGCCATGTTATACCGATTGATGCACTCTGTTGATTATATGGAATTTGCTATGTGTATGTTTTCAATGTTGTATACGGTTAGGAGATTATAGCCTCATAATGATCGATTTTGCCTTATTCCTGTTCCTCCTTTGGTTATGGTTCTAGCATAGAATCTCTTATTTGAAAGACTATTTGATCCTTATTTTGTGTACGACTTCCATGCATAAAGGCAACCTGATATGATTGATTTGATTGATATGCGTAGAATAAATCTTAGGGCAGCCTGAGATTGGTATATGGTAATTGTGGGTCATGGTTTGGTTACGAGATGAATTGGAGTTATCAGGAAGGGCAGCGGGAAGGGTACGGGTAGGTGTGGAAGGTAGTATTGGGCCCGTACTACTGGAAGCACAAGACCTGTACCCGTATTAACGTTAGATCTGATGACTTCAAGGTGGACCGACGTGAGAGATCCTATATATGGAATCCTGATCATCGTGATTTATGATTTTGTTTATGTTGAGTATGGTAACGACACATTTTGGAGCGGGAGGATTGGGATCAGGATCTGGATCCGGGGCAGGATCAAGAGACACTACTGATGGTATTGATGAGATGTTGCACGAGTTGATTGCGGCCGAGGTCATGAGGGGCATCATTGATGCTACCCCAGTCATTTTTGGGACGGTCAAGGAGGGCATGATGGAGATCATGGAGGAGAGACTCAGGGCATTCAGGGCTGAGGTTTTTGCAGGTCAGTTTGGAGCCCAAACAACCTTATTCCGGGAGTTCAAGGCGTGTGGAGGTCTAGAGTTTTCCGGGGCTAGGGACCCTATTGCTAGCCGACGCTGGGTGGCAGACATTAAGAATGCTCATCATACGAGTTCTTGCCCGGAGGAGGAAAAGGTTGGATTTGTTTCTTGTATGTTGAGAGACAGGGCTTAGGATTGGTGGGTGATGTTACCAGACAGGTGGGAGCGGGCGGTGTGGCTGAGATGTCATGGGTTGAGTTTGTTTGAATATTCGATTTGAATTTTTCATCGCCCATTGAGGTGCAGCGGTTAGTGAGGGAGTTTCATGGTTTGCAGTAGACCACCGAGACTGTGGCGGAGATCACCACCAAGTTTCGAGAGCGAGCTTTGTTGGTCCCACAGTATGCTTAAGGGATGAGCTTTAGGATTTTGTGAGCTTTATAGGGTGCAAAACCCTGATTGAGATGGTGGAGAAGGCCCATGACAGGGAGATGGAGTTGGAGTCTCGCACGAAGCGAAAGATTGAGCAGGTGCAGGTAGCAGGGGCTCAGGCCAAGAAGCCTAAGACCTTTAATCTTTTGGGTAGGGGACAACAGGGTTGGGGCCGGTGTTCCATGTATGGGAGGTTTCATAGTGGGGCTTGTCGGACGGCCGGGTCTTCAGGATGTTACTCATGTCGCTAGCAGGGCCACATGAGCAAGGATTGCCCCAAGAATGGTTGAAATGTTTCCACTGTAACCAGACCGGCCATAAAAAGGCCGATTATCCAAGGTTGCAGGGAGGGGGAGGAGCAGTGGTGGTGCCCGCGCCCACCACTATGAGGATTACTGATGGCGGCTCTGTCAAGGCGGAAACTCCAGCGGTGAAGAGCCGTGCTTTCCTGCTGACCACCGAGGAGCCTCGGGCAGCACTGGACGTCGTGATTGGTACGTGTTTATTCTTCTTTTCCTTATGTTATTCGAGGTGATTATATATGTATGAATCCTGTTGTATTGGGACCTTTTTGGTCAATGTTATGTTGGATCATGTTCTGTTTGATTCGGGTGCTACCCAATGTTTTGTGTCTCTTGCGCTTAGCAAGAAATTCCAAAGCGTGCTGGGGACTTTGGATACCCCACTCGACGTGTAGATTGCAGATGACCGCACTGTGAGTGTTGCGCGAGTATGTTGGGACTATGTCCTAAATGTGCATGGCGAGAGGTTTCGCGTCAATTTAGTTTTGATACCACTGTGAGGATTAAAGGTGATTATTGGGATGGACTGGCTAGGGGCCAACGGGGCCATGATTGATTGTGAGCATCAGTTGGTTAGGGTTCGAACCACAAGTGTGGGAGAACTGGTCATTCATGGTGAGAGGGTCTCACAAGGACCGACCCTCTGTTCAGCTGCGAGGGCAAGGAGGTTTTTATAGCAGGGCTGCACGCGATTTCTGGCTTATGTTTCGGATACGAGAGTAGAGACCATGTCGGATATGAGCAGTATGCCACTGGTACATATTTCAAGACGTTTTTCCCGAAGAGTTACCAGGACTTCCACCGGAGAGGCAGGTGGAGTTTTGCAATGATTTAGTGACGGGTGCGGCTCCAATAGCCAAGGCACCGTATCGGTTGGCACCACTTGAGATGCAGGAGTTATCAACACAACTTCAACAACTACTAGAGCGAGGTTTCATTCGTCCGAGCAGTTCTCCCTGGGGAGCATCGATCCTTTTCGTGAAAAAGAAGGATGGATGGCACACGATGTGCATTGATTATACGGAGCTAAAAAAATTTACAGTGTAGAACCGTTATCCATTGCCAAGGATCGATGAGTTATTTGATAAGCTGCAGGGTGCGTCTGGGTTCTCCAAGACTGATCTTCACTCCGGGTATCACCAGATGAGGATTCGCGGGGAGGATATACCAAAGATGACCTTCAGGACTAGATATGGGCAGTATGAGTTTGTGGTGATGTCATTTGGCCTCACCACTACCCCACCAGCGTTCATGGTGTTGGGTTTTGAGCATTCTAACACTTCCTAAGTGTACATGCAACCCTAATAAACCTTGGAACTATGTTTGTCTAAATACATGCAAAAAAAAATTTCCAAGGTTTATAACTTATCTAGCATGGCATGGGGAACTTTTAAACATAAAAGGAACTAGCTGAATTACATACCTTTTCATGAGTGTTGATTCCTTGGAGCTTGAGAGCCAAGCACCAATAATGTGAATGCCTCAAATTGAAATCATAAATCACCACAAACTTGGAAAACTTTATGAGAGAGTATACACACTCTTAGAAATCGGCCACACCTTACACACATACAATAGGGTGCTATTTCATGCAACATAAGCTTGTTTATATAGTGTGCACGGTTAGGGTGAAACCCTAATAACCCATGTCTTTTCCTTTCCAAGGATCCATGGGTTAAAATCTCCATGGATCATCCATGGACTTCCATATAAGCTTAGCCCATTAACAAATGGGTATTAGCCCACGCCATATAAATATAATAGCCCATGATTTAATTAGTCTTCCTTTTAATCACTAAATTAATTCATAATTAATTCAAGATTAAAATTAATTAAATAACATGACTTTATATTAATATATTATAACTTATAATATATTAATAAATCGTAAGTATACAATTCTCATAAAATTATCCATAAACAGTTTGGGTGAAGTGCAACCCAAATGGACCATGTCGGGTCGGGTCGGGTCAAGTATATACCAAATAAGTTATGGACTTAGACACCTTATCCAACAGACTCCCACTTGGATAAGTCTAATAGTTGTATTTGCCTATATTACTTCAGGAACCAACCAGAAATCGTAGCTCTCGAAAACTCCGTAGAACTATGAAGCGCCATTTTAGATAAGTGATCATATAATCCTTTGTTCTCATGATATCAGCCGGACAAATACATGGAAAAAAATCTTACTTATTGTCTGGTAGTTGTTTCTCGATTTCCGATTTGTTTGAAAAAGAACTTAATTGAACATATAACTTAATTCAACAACCGTGGAGTGTTTAAATAACTTAGTTATTCGGAAAGAATAACCTAGCTATTCTGGAAGTCAAAACATGCAAAGTGAAACACAATAATAATCGAATCCAATATGGTCTCAGAACCCTTTTGAATATAAATAGAACCACCTTTTATTTATCACCATATTGATTACTCATTATTCATTCTATAATGTTTCAAATAATCAACTTAATACTTGAATAAAAACAACAGTCGTCCCATGCTCCTTGCATGTACACTTTGTTTTTCTAAACAATAGTTATGCCATACTCCAAGTATGCACACTATGTTTGTCTATGATCTTTACTTTTGTGAAATAGATCAATTGAACATGATTTCAATGATGCTCATTTCACAATCCCAAATCCTTATTGTAAATGTAAGAATTCCTAATTCCTACATTTTACCAAAAATTTGTTAGATTTTAAACTTTTATGCAATGTTCCTTTGGTAATGATTATGCACATAGTCACAAAACTTGTCAACAGTCATTACAGAGTATTCCAAAGAAGATCAAATCTATGGAAACAAAGTCTCCTATTCAAAGTACATTGCTTTGAACATCCTTCTTACATTAAGTTTTCTAATCTCACGGAGATTGAACGAATAACTTCCACCTTTGGAAACATTTCCATATTCCATTTTGACTATCACTTCTGAACAGGAGTTACCGCTTTTCAGAATATGTCAATATGGTCCTTTCCAACAATTTATATCCTACTTCCAACTGTCCCCGAGCAACCAATCTTTGGCGAACCTCAGATTGTCCTCGACAATTGCTTAATCACTTTAGTCATATCCAATTCTAGAATTTTCCCTTCTCAATGCCCTGAGCATTTGGAAAATTTAGAAAGGATGAATATTATATGTGACAACCCGATATTTAGAGACAATGTAATGTAAAACCAGTCAAATTTAGGTCAAAATATAACTTTAATAAAATCTTATTTGAGTTAAATCAAGTGGTAGTAATCGTAACAAGGTTTTCATACATATAAAGAACACAAAAATCTGAGTTATAACGAGGAAGTTATAACCATTCTAAAATTCCCGACAAAACCGGCAATACCGATTAAACGAAAAATGCGAAGTTTCAATACAATAGTTTTTAGCCTTAAGTATCTAAATGAAAGTTATATATAACATCAAACCGTGAGCGTACATAAAAAGAACGTCCAAATCTGACTTCGTATGAGCAAGTTGTGATTTTTCCAAGATTCGGGTATAGCAGTAGACAGCTAAAAACTCGAAATAGATCTCGAGATACTTTTCACCAAAACAACCTAAATGAGAATCGAAGGTCTCAACATTTGTAGCGCAACGGCGAAAAGTCTGACGAAAACGGACATAGGATGAAGAAGTTATGGATTTTTAACGGACTTTTCGTGTCCCGGCCCGTTAAAAATAAATAATTAAAAATAAAGTCTAAACGAGAGTTGTGGATTTTACAAGTTCGGGGTCCAAAATCTGAGGCTGTCAGGCCGCACGACGTGGCACAAGCTTGCCGCGACCCGACAAGTGACTGAGGACGTCCAATCAATGGAAGAGGATAGGTTTGACTCCCCACGACGTGGCCATCACTTGCCACGACGTGGCATACCCCAAAAATGCCCCTTTAAGTAGATTTCAAGGGCTCCGAGTTCCATTGTTCAGTTCTTTTCTTTCTCGCGCCGAAACTCTGCGTTTAAGCCCCCGAGACCCTCCCAAAGCCCCGGTTTTCACCTTCAAGTCCCGAAGGAAGGTTTTGTGTTCTCGATATTCCCGAGATTCCCGAGAATCCCGATATTTTCCCACGTTTCCAACTCTTCCTGTCGAAGTTCTGCTCGATTCTCCTCTCGACTACTTCAAATCAACCACTTCAATCAAGTGAGTTCATACCCCTGCAAACACACTTTAAATACGTTTTTAAATGCTTTTAATACTCTTTTAGGGGGGAATACAAGTAAACACACGACTAAAATCGTGTGAAACATCGATCTTTTTATATACTTTTCATACTGTTGTTTTAACTGTCTTATGAAGTCATTATCATGCAAAACACCTCACAACACAACTTTACCCTCTTGGGATACAATATGTTTATAAACAGAAATATGTTTTATTGATACGTTTACATAAAAATACATCATATCAAGGGTAACATTCTTTACTAAACTGTTTTATACATCCAAAGAACTTATGATTTATGCTTTGTCAAATATTGTGAAAAAGGATAAACTTTGCATACAAAACTACTACTTTTTGATAAAAGGTATCGCTACAAGTCCTGTCTATAACCAGAGTCTCCCGTTCGGAGAACGTGTCAAATGTGTATAGATCTATACGGGAAGTCATGATCCCGCGCCCTGACTGTTAGCTACAGTCCGTCTTTTGGGGTGACAGTTGTCATAACGCTACGACGCCTGAAGAACGTCGCTACAGGCATATTATGTTTAGTATGGTTATAAAACTCATCGGATATACAATTATTATGGTATTATGCTTTTATGAACGAGTAGCTATTAAAACTATTCTTCATCTAACAAGTGCGATCTTCGCATAGCTTTACTATGTAAAACTATGACACAACTTACAAGCACGTCGGTTGCTTGCGATTTTCGGTCTTGGAGACTGCCAGTTATGACAGGAAAATAAGGGTTTTTCCTGTATACAAACCAAACAACTAATAGGAAAATAAGGGATTTTCTTGGTGCAACCATTTACAACTTATAACACGAACATTCATATGCATTTCATACTTTTATAAGAAAATAAGGGTTTTTCTTGGAAAACACAACAAATCATATCTCAACTATTAGGGAAAATATGGGATTTTCTGGATCTAATACATTCATTTTCAATACAACGAATCATAACTCTTTACAATTGAAATCTTGCGTTTTCTGGAAAACATACACGAACTTTCGAATGGCGTACATTTTCTCAAAACACTACTTATGAACTCACCAACTTAATTGTTGACACTTCTTCTTTGAAATAACTTGTATTCTCAGGGAACCGCTAAGCAGATTTGGAAATCAACTTTTGGGGATTAATGTGCTGACGTTAAATACTTCTTTTGAAGGATGTTTATGTATTTATCTTTTGAACAAGTAACGAATACGATTATGTAAACATTTTGGAAACATTAATATATATGGTGGTGTGTACTTTCCTTTCTATGAACTGTTATGATACTGAATATGACGTCCTCCGCCCCCGAACGTTTCCGTCGTTCTGGTTTGGGGGTGTGACATTATATCACATGCAATCGATCCTATATCCGAAGCATATGGGACACGATTCATGATGTCTCACATAAAGACATAATACTAGACCAGTCTTTTGCTACAATATTTTTTTATTTTCCATGTTTTCAAATTTTAACTATGAAGAGGGATGTCGTAATCATAACCGAATTTTGATAACGCAATATATATAAAATTTCTTTAAGCTGAACAATTCCAACATAATATATATATATATATATATATATATATATATATATATATATATATATATATATATATATATATATACTTGACTAAATCTCAATCTAAGCTTTTAGAATTGAATTGAAGTATAATTTCCTCTCACTTAATTATGGAAAAACAATTTTTTTAACCTCTACAACTTCACGAATTGAAACTATTGTTTTTTCTATAATTAACATTGTTAGCTTGCAATAATAATAACCATAATTATCATGCTCCCACTAACATGATGATTATTATCATAACACTTATGCTCTCACTAGCTTTGACATGTATTCATAAATCGGTTGGACTTCTAAAATTTAGATTCATACACCTTTCCGTAGATAGCTCACATGTGTGTCTAAGCAATTTCAAGAACTATGAAAAGGGATGCCATAATCATAGTCGCAAATGTTTAGACCTTTTCCATTTCTCACAAGTCCATGTTAGTGTGTCGGTTAACCACACACGCTCCACTAATGACTTTTGAAAATGCAAATAACATAATTGCTATCTACTTAAAATCTACTTAGTGAAAGCGTTTCCTCACCACCATTCTCATGAATCGGAGAGAAACCTTATGACACTTAGATTTTATGGTGTATGAGTTCCTATCCATGTGAATTTGTCAAAACCATAATCACAAGACAAGGTTAGTGACAAATTCAGCCTTATATGGATTGAACTTGTTAAATCTTAATTTCTTGTCACCTGGTAGCACAAGGCCCACCAATGCTTCCAAGCTATTATGCACGCAGTTGAGAACTAACAGAAAACATATGCATAATAAATTTAATTGGCACAAGGATTATGTCAACATGATAGGTTACAAACCTCAAGTCATGTGCTAGTGATAAAACACAGGTTTTACTCTTGATTAAATCTTGAAACTCTTTCAGGATCTTTAAGGCTCCCACTGTCCTCTTGACATATAAGTTTCCCTAGTCAAGAACCATTCCCTGACAAAACAAATATTCAAGGGGTAGTGCGGATTCTTATCAAGACTAACACTTCACACAATTGGTCTTAGTTGGTCTTCGTCTCATCCAAGACATCACAACTTCCCAATTTCAAATGTACAATAGTAGAAAGCATTTTACACTACATTTGATAAGTGTTTTAAACCTTACTTTATGTCACTCAATGTTACAATCCTAGAGTATAACTCTAAGAGTTGTTTTGGAACGAAGTATGATTCATCTTCTTGATTTTAACCATTCCAACAATTCATGACCCCTCTTCTTAGTCATAACAATGCACTAAGATGTGCTTAGAGTATGAATTTGTGATATGGCTTCATAATCATTAAGATGATCATAAAATATGATACTAAAGTACTCTCCCATCTTTTCAGATTTGAGAAACTTTTATCTTTCTGCCTAATTTGATTCTTCTCATCCGTTCTGCCATACGTTGAAACTTTTCCAATGCTACATAATTATACTTAAACTTGCAAGTATAACCATACTTACTAAACTTTAGTAAATCATGACAAATCGATCTTTGTGGTGGACCATGACCAGCACACACCCAGTGTACCCGATCCCTTTAGTCCTATCCTTGTTCACATAAGGAATTAGTCTTGATTTTCCAAAGATGAAATTCTCATCCGTCATACAATACAGCTTGTATGATTCCAAGTTTCGGTCCAATTGAAACTTGGGTGATGAGAACCTTTCCTCATTTGGTAATTTCTTACACTACCACAAACGAAAGAATCAAATCCACTTTCCAATAATTACTGGAAACATATAAACAACAATTTTTCACAAATGCCATTGTAAGGATATTTTAAAATAAATAAAATTAAAAGCTTTTTTTTTTAACTTTGCGGAAAAACTTATCCTTACAATCCATATGAAAACCTTATTGTTATCTATTGCTAAGTAATATATCATAACTCTTAAGCAACAGCTCAAAATTCTGATCACCGAACCATGCGATTGAAACCCATCTTCGCAATCAGAATCAGCATATACTTGCTTTAAGATTCCTATCTTTTCTTTGATTCTTAAAAACATCAACATGTGACCCATTCACATTATGTAATAATAATCTCCAAATAGGAACTTGATAGAGTTAGACAGTGGACTTTAACTGAAGTAGAGTCACAATTCTTGACTTGATCAACCTTATGACCTTTCGGGTAAATATGGCAGCTTCGCAATCAGTGTCCCTCCCTTTGGCAATAAAACATATGGACCCATTGGTAATGGCACATGAGACTATCTCAGACTTAGCCTTTCTCTTTACCATTTGGTCAACCAAGTTGACTATGGCCGATCCCTTTCCATTGGGAAGAGAAATCCTTTTCTAGATATCCAATGCTACCATTGTCAATGTCCATTTAAGGTTTGGGAAGTTGATCTTCTAACAAAATTTGCTTTACTAGTGTTGCAAATCATTGCTGATTCCACAGCACCAAGCAAATATATAAGATCACTAAGCATCATGTCATAGTGTGTCTCATAGTAGTCCCAAAGGGACTCACTATGTTACCAAGAAAGTGATTGAACATCTAACTTTCACAAGACTTTGACACTCAACTCTCCCAGCTTGTTAATATGTGACTTTATCTCCAAGATGTGAGCACACATAGACTATGCTTGCCAATAGGGCTTGAGTGACCTTAAACTTGTCGGTTAGGGAGAATAAATAGAGGAGGTGGAGGAAGAGAAGCATGATGTTGAGGGACATCATCTTTAAGAGGAAAGCTTGTTCCAAGAGATTTGGGAAGATCATATTTGTTTGAACCAGACATCTATAATGGGATATAATCAAGTTAGCTGATTAAAATCCTTAATATAATACCCATATTGAAATATTAAGGCTAGGACCCAACACAATATTTTATAACTTGAAAGAGGGATTCTGTAATCCAAGCTATAAGATATTTGAAGGTAGGCGAATGACGATTCACCAATTTCCACCATGAAAAACAAAATAATTTTATTAGGTTTTTCCTGGGTTTGAAATTCCTATATCTTTTGAGATTCATTGAACTTTTCAATGGCATTTTTCCATCTCGAGTGTGCCTTTCAATTTTTGTGACTGGGATGCCGAGGATCACAAAACAAGGTGTGAATAACTATACTAATTCACTTGGTACCCTTAATATTATCACCTAATCAATGTGTCGGTTAACCACACACGCTCCATTGATCTATGACAAACATTAAGTCACCCTTCATGATCCTTACTAGTCCAAGTTAGTGTGCCGGTTAACCACACACACTCCACCAACGACTTGGTAAGGTACAAAGTGTGAATTCCATGGACTAGAACCATGTTCACATTTTTCCTAAAGTAACTAAGATTGGGAATTAAAATATTTAGTTACTTTATAATAATCATTATACTTTTAATGAGGATTTAGAGTCATTGTCCTACCCGTTCGGCCAACGACCCTCCACCGATCAAGGAAGCGGTTGGTGAGAGTGGACACCCATTAAGTTGCCATTTTATAGGCAACAACCTTATACCCCCCTTATAGACAGGCTTCGTGAATGAGGCCTACTAATGGTAAAATGACTTAATCTTATTCATATATATATATATATATATATATATATATTAACCATTAATCTTATAATAGTAAAAGGTTGAATTTTAACTTTTAAAACTTCTAGGGTATCGAATTAAAGTTTGTGTGAGACTTTACAAATTCCAAAACTTGAGGAAAAGTTTTGAACAATTCAAAAACTTTTAGATATTCATCACTTATGAGTTTTAATTAATTGTTTAAAAGTTTTAATGAAGAGTCTCCTGGAAATCCATAACTTGCGGACAAGTTATGGAGTCCATAAAAACATTTATTAGAAAAAACTCTTCAAAAGTGTAACTTATGACTTCTTAAAAAAACATTTAAAAGAAAAAACTTTTGGAATTGCATAACTTGAGGACAAGTTATGGAGTTCATTCAATGTCATAAAGATCAAGAATTATACTATCAAACAATTTGCACATAATTCCTATGATCTATCAAAACTCATAAGTTCATGAACATTCATAATCAACAACTTTCAAGAATCATATAAGCATATATAAACTTGAAAAATTGATTATAACTTTGAAATTGGTCCACCATCATCATTACCACATCAAAACAGGTTTTATAAGTTCAAAACAGTTTCAGGACTCGGCGAGTCAGCTGTGCAGAATGCAGTTTTTCGACATTTTTCAGTAATTTGCATCTAGTATTCAAGAAAACAAGACTAGTCTCTGATACCACTATTGGGTTTTGAGCATTCTAACACTTCCTAAGTGTACATGCAACCCTAATAAACCTTGGATCTATGTTTTTCTAAATACATGCAAAATTTGTTTTCTAAGGTTTATAACTTATCTAGCATGGCATGGGGAACTTTTAAACATAAAAGGAACTAAATGAATTACATACCTTTTGATGAGTGTTGACTCCTTGGAGTTTGAGAGCCAAGCACCAATAATGTGAATGCCTCAAATGGAAATCACAAATCACCACAAACTTGAAAAACTTTATGAGAGAGTATACACACTCTTAGAAATCGGCCACAACTTACACGCACACACTAGCGTGCTATTTCATGCAACATAAGCTTGTTTATATAGTGTGAACGATTAGGGTGAAACCCTAATAACCCATGTATTTTCCTTTCCAAGGATCCATGGGTTAAAAGCTCCATGGATCATCCATGGACTTCCATATAAGCTTAGCCCATTAAAAAATGAGTATTAGCCCACACCATATAAATATAAGAGCCCATGATTTAATTAGTCTTCCTTTTAATCACTAAATTAATTCATAATTAATTCAAGATAAAAACTAATTAAATAACATGACTTTATATTAATATATTATAACTTATAATATATTAATAAATCGTAAGTATACAATTCTCATAAAATTATCCATAAACAGTTTGGGTGAAGTGCAACCCAAATGGACCATGCCGGGTCGGGTCAAGTATATACCAAATAAGTTATGGACTTAGACACCTTATCCAACACATGGATCTCATGAACCGGGTATGTAGGCCGATGTTGGATCGGTCAATAATCGTCTTTATTGATGATATTCTGGTCTACTCTAAGACCAAGGAGCAGCATTCGAGGGAGGTATTGGAGACCCTGAGGGCGGAGAAACTGTATGCAAAGTTCTCCAAATGTGATTTCTGGCCGTGAGAAGTACAGTTTTCCGGGCATGTCATCAATCAGGAAGGGAATTCGGTTGACCCATCCAAGGTAGAGGTTGTGATGCTTTGCAAGGTACCGCAGAATGCCTCAAAGATTCGTAGCTTCTTAAGTTTAGCGGGCTACTATCTGAGATTTATCTAGGATTTCTCCAAGATCAATGTGCCATTGACCCGCTTGACCAAGAAGAATGTGACTTAGCGGTGGGGTGAGGATCAGTAGATGGCGTTTGAGACCCTGAGACAGAGATTATCCGAGGCTCCAATTCTAGTACTACCCGAGGGGTTGGATGATTTAGTGGTGTATTGTGATGCATCAATTTTAGGGTTAGGTGTGGCATTGATGCAAAAGGGGCATGTCATTGCTTATGCCTCAAGGAAGTTGAAGCCCCACGAGGCGAATTACCCCACGCATGACTTGGAGCTGGGGGCAGTGGTGTTTGCTCTCAAGATCTGGAGGCACTATTTGTATGGGGTACGGTTCACAATTTATACCCATCATAAGAGTCTGAAGTAGTTTATGGATCAGCAGAACTTCAATATGTGGCAGAGGAGATGGTTGGATGTGCTGAAGGATTATGATTATGAGCTCGTATACCATCCAAGGAAGGTGAACGTGGTGGCCGATACATTGAGCCACAAGACGGCAGGGTCCCCAATTAGGGATATTTGTATGAGGATGACTGTGATTTCGCCTTTGTTAGACATGATCAGAGGGGCCCGGGTTGAGGGGGCAAAGAGAGAGAATTGGAAAATGGAGAAAATTTGGGGTCAGTATCCTTTGTTTGTTAAGGATAGTCTTGGTCTTTTAACACAGTGTGGACGAGTATGGGTGGCGGTATCAGGAGGAGTGAGGAAGAGGCTATTAGAGGAGGCACATAAGTCCACATTTTCTATACATCCAGGTGTGACAAAAATGTATAGGGACTTGAGGCCGAGTTATCAGTGGCCCGACATGAAGAGGGAGATTGCCTGGTTCGTTGAGCGGTGCTTGACCTGTAGGAAGCTCAAGACTGAGCATCAGCGGCCACATGGTAAGGTTCAGCCGTTACCCATTCCCATGTGGAAGTAGGAAGAGATCACTATGGACTTCATTATGAAGCTACCAAGGACAGCGAGAAACGTAGATTCCATATGGGTTATCGTGAACAGACTGACAAAGAGTGCCCATTTCATCCTGATCTCTGAGAGTATATCCGCAGAAAACTTGGCGGACATTTATGTTCGAAAAGTGGTGGCTAGACACGGGGTGCCAGTGTTATGGTTTCGAATTGGGATGGTCGGTTTACATCCAGGTTCTAGAAGAAGTTGCATGAGGAACTAGGCACTCAGCTGTATTCCAGTACGACATATCACCCTCAGACTGACGGTCAGAGCGAGAGGACAATCTAGACACTGGAGGACTTGCTGCGTGCTTGACTTTGGAGGGAGTTGGGACACGTACCTCCCATTGGCAGAGTTTTCATAAAATAACAATTATCACGCTAGTATTGGCCGGGCTCCATTCGAGATGTTATATGGACGGAGGTGCAGGACCCTTGTGTGTCGGCACGAGGTTGGATACCGGGTCATGGGGAGTACTGAAGTAGTGCTCAAGACCACTGGATTGATACAACAGGTGCGTGATCGGTTGCGAGTCGCACAGAGCCGTCAGAAGAGTTATGCAGACCGACGGCGTTCAGATCTCAAGTTTCAGGTGGGGGATGTTGTACTGCTGAAGGTGTCTCCCTGGAAAGGGATTATCAGGTTTTGGAAGCGGGGTAAGTTGGGGCCTCGGGTCATAGGCCCGTTTAGGATTGCAGCCCGAGTGGGAAAGGTGGCATATTGTTTAGAGCTTCCATAGGAGTTTAGTCCGATACACAATACCTTTCATGTGTCTCAGCTTCGGAAGTGTATTGCTGACGAGACCGCAGTTGTTTCCTTGGACGGCAATCAGGTGGATGGGAGCCTAAATTATGTCGAGAAGCCGGTCGCCATCTTAGATAGGAAGACAAAGGGTCTTCGCAACAAAGAAGTAAAGTTGGTAAAGGTGCAATGGCAGTACCAGAAAGGCTCCGAATGGACGTGGGAGCCGGAGGAGGAGATGCGGGAGCATTACCCTGATCTATTCACAGCTGCGGACTTCGAGGACAAAGTATAGTCCAAGTGGGCGAGAGTTGTAACACCCAAAAATCAGGTATGGCTTGAAACCCTAAGCAAATTGTATTTTGCATGAATGCTCCCTTAGGTACGTTGGGCGTACTTAAGTGTACACTGGGCATACTATGCAGGGCTGGTTGCGGGGAGAATTGCGGTATGCTGGGTGCACCAAGCTTTACACGGGGCTTACGCGGCAGAGGTGTAAAACCCTAATTTTCAGACATGAGGCCTATTTAAGTGACCTTAAGCCCCTTGGACTTAACCCCATGGAGCCTCCATAGCCTTAGAGTGTCCTCGTACCCCAGAGAACCTTGTGAGATCATTCTTGAGCTTATAAGAGTGCATTTGTGACCATTTTGTGTTCATTACAAGAAGAAGTGGTCAAGCAAGTTTGGAACGTTCAAGTGCTTCAAGTTCCTGCATCAAATTCACCTCACAAAGCTTCTTGTGGTAAAAATCTTGCACCTTTCCATAAAAATCCTTAGATCTAGCTAGGGTTTTCTAGTTTTGTCCATTTGGCTGGTTTTGGACCTCTTTTGAGGAGTTTAGCAACTCCATAAGATGAAGATTGTAGATATGAGGTCCCTTGGTCGTTTATAAGCATACAAATGGGATCTTGATGGATGTATAGGTCTCATGCATGGATTAAGGACCTTGTAAAGCTCTTAATGGAAGTGTTGGACATTTATGGGGCATGCAAGGGCTTAAAGATGGCAACTTTATGCCTTAGGATGTTTTAGCAGACCTAGATCTGACTTTTGGTCGTGAGGAAATCGAACATGAAACACTTAATAGAGAAAGTGATTAAACTGATTGTATGATAGGCGCAACCAGTTGTACGCAACGCATAGTCCCCAAACCCTTAGTATGTTGCGTGTAGCAAAATGGTACGCTGGGCGTACGCAGCAGCAGTTGGGCCCTAAACTGTTTTGGGCCTTTCAACCTTTGGGCCCATTGGGTTGGTGGGCTTGATTGAATTCTATGAATTGGGGGCTAGATATCTGTTATGGGCCATGGACTTAATGGTTGGGCCTTTTGGGCCAAGAGGCCCATTAAGGATTTTGGACTTGGACTTTTGGGCCCATTAGCAAGGATAGGGTATCGGGCCTTGAGTGAGGAATTGGAGGTTAGGTTTTCCCCCTTTTATTTAGTTTAAAGCCCTAATGTTGTTTACATTATTATTGTTATTCAGCTCGGGCAATTGCAGACTGTTAGGCGAGCAGTATTTATATTCATCAGACTGTGGCGAGTCTTCTCACCATACCTATGGGTCTAAGGCATCAAGGTTGGCCCATTATGTGATCATGTTATGTGTATTGCAGTTATTTTATGATTTATCATGTTATGTGATTATATGGTTGAGTGGAAGACCCTAGGGGGAGCCCGAGGCATTGGATACAAGACCATGTGAGGTAGCCCATGGCAGTCCTCGGTAAAGACCATGTGGGGTAGCCCATGGCATTGGATGTAAGACCATGTGGGGTAGCCCATGGCAGTCCTAGGTAAAGACCATGTGGGTAGCCCGTGGCATTCTTGTTGGTTCGTATTTCCATGTTTTCTATGGTATATGTATAGCTTAAATAGCTATTAGGGTATGTGTATGCGGATTGCATGTGGTATGCTCTGGGGAACTCACTAAGCATTTCGCTTACAGGTTTTTGATTTGTTTCAGTTACTTCAGAGCCTAAGGGCAAGGGCAAGGCGTGATGGCATGGCGTGCACTCTATCTCTCTTTTATTGACATGTTTTGGGACACTCTGATGACTTAAAAAAACTAATTATGTAATCGATGTTGATTTGAAAATAGATGTTTAGGAATTTACGATTTATGCAAATGGTTGCGATTAATTAAAAATAATTTTTTTTATGAAAATTGGGTCTTTATAGAGATGCTATAGCCGAATTTTGGTGCCTAGAAACTTTCTCTCAAAGTACTTCTTTGTTCATGGTGTTTGTGACTTGTTTGAGGCATCACATTTGTGGTGCTAAGTTTTTAAAGGCCAAATACATCAAGCTACAACAAAGAGGTAATCATACAATCTATTTATGATTCAAATATCAAATTGTATGCTAGTTGTAGGCTTCATGCTTTGGATAATTTTTGTTACATTTATAACTAGAGAAAACTTAGATCCAAAGTATTAGGGTTGTATGCGTACCATATGATTGTTGTGGTATACAAAACCCAACATGATCGACCCAAGATGTAACGCTCTAAAAATTTCAACCAAATTAAACTTTTCAAAAACAACCCCATTTCATTAAGTTATTACAAAAATGTTTTCAATACAATTATTATCAAAGTCTTCCCAAAACCACATCATAAAACATAATCATGAGGAGCAGTACGATGACGCCTTTGCCTTGCCACGATCTCCTAAAGAACCGGAAAAAAATTAAACCACAATTGTAAGCCCGAAAGCTTAGTGATATACCCCCAAAATACCAACCACATATACCATACACGCACAACATGCCATATCATAACAGAACACAGAACAACCATGCACTTCGGGTCTACTGTGTGACTGGTCCGCTACACCGACCTTCAGTCCACCTGGTCCACCCTCCGAGTCTAACCATATACATCGATTCTACAATATGATTGGTCCGCCCGCACCGGGCCTTCAATCCACCTGGTCCACTCTCTGAGTTTACAGTATGACTGGTCCGCCCGCACTGGGCCTTCAGTCGGCCCGGTCCACTCTCCGAGCCTCGGCACGTCTGGTCCGCCCTCTTGGGGCCTACAACCTATCTGGACCGCTCGCTGGGCCTTCGGGATAACCGGTCTGCCCTGGGTATGTTGGCCTACAGTACAAAGCAGGACCCGCCTCAACCCAACTCCAGTCCAACGACCATGTGCACATAAACATTCAATCATATAACAATTCGCATCCAATCAAACCGATATAGCATATCACATAGCATAACTTCATCCTAACCAGGATACCGACCTAACCAATCACTAGCATAAACCATCCTAACTACCAGGATGCAACGTAACAAAGAAAATAACATAACAACGATACCCAGATCACAATCCGATAAAGGGCCGGCCTTGGTGCCGTAGACCCTGTCGATATAGTGAGGATAACTCACCTCGCAACTTCCGACTGAAAAGATAAGACTAAGATGCTCCGACCACTGACACGATATCCACCACTAGCCGACACCAACACTGAACTCAAAACAAATGCCAACAATTACCAAAATGCCCCTGGAAGTCAACTGGTCAACCCTTGGTCAAAGTCAATCTCCTGACTGACTCTACTCGCTGAGGCAACCCGATGGCTCGTCGAGTCCCCATGCTCAGAACTTCCCCAATCTGCAACTCAACTCGCCGAGTCACCTCGAGACTCGCCGAGTCCCACAACTCTGAGTCCCCTCGCACTAAACTCGCCGAGTCCCATCTTCAAGCAACTCGCCGAGTACACCTTTGTGACTCGCCGGGTACCTCTAGATCTTCATCCATACAGAAGCTTTCCAGGCCAGGCAAATGATCCAAATCACATATCTACCCTTCTACAACCCACCCATCATGTAAAGTGGCAAACTTTACATGAATCCAAAGAGATCTAAGCATAAGACACTCTAGGATTAGGTTTTGGGACAAGATGTCACACCCCCAAACCAGAACGGCGGAAACGTTGGGGGGCGGAGGACGTCATATTCAGTATCATAACAATTCATAGAAAGGAAAGTACACACCACCATACATATTAAGGTTTCCAAAATGTTTACATAATTGTATTCGTCACATGTTCAAAAGATAAATACATAAACATCTTTCAAAAGAAGTAATTAACGTCAACACGTTAATCCTCAAAAGTTGATTTCCAAACTTACTTAGCGGTTCCCTGAGAATACAAGTTATTTCAAAGAAAAAGTGTCAACAATTAAGTTGGTGAGTTCATAAGTAGTGTTTTGAGAAAATGTACGCCATTCGAAAGTTTGTGTATGTTTTCCAGAAAACGTGGTATTTTCAAATGAAAAGAGTTATGATTTGTTGGATTGAAAATGAATGTATTAGATCCAGAAAATCCCATATTTTCCCTAATAGTTGAGATATGATTTGTTGTGCTTTCCAAGAAAAACCCTTATTTTCTTATAAAAGTATGAAATGCATATGAATGTTCGTGTTATAAGTTGTAAATAGTTGCACCAAGAAAATCCCTTATTTTCCTATTAGTTATTTGTTTTAGATGCAGGAAAAACCCTTATTTTCCTAACATAACTGGCAGTCTCTAAGACCGAAAATCGCAAGCAACCGACGTGCTTAAAAGTTGTGGCATAGTTTTATATAATAAAGCTATACGAAGATCGCACTTGTTAGATGAAGAATAGTTTTAATAGCTACTCGTTCATAAAAGCATAATACCATAATAATTGTATATACGATGAGTTTTATAACCATACTACACATAATATGCCTGTAGCGACGTTCTTCAGGCGTCGTAGCATTATGACAACCGTCACCCCAAAGGACGGACTGTAGCTAACAGTCAGGGCGCAGGATCATGACTTCCCGTATAGATCTATACACATTTGACACGTTCTCCGTACGGGAGACTCTGGTTATAGACAGGACTTGTAGCGATACCTTTTATCAAAAAGGCAGTGTTTGAAGATGTACACGTCTCATGGATTCTCAACTAAGTCTGTATTAAAGTAGTAGTTTTGTATGCAAAGTTTATCCTTTTTCACAATGTTTGACAAAGCATAAATCATAAGTTTTTAGAATGTATAAAACGGTTTAGCAATGAAGAATGCTTTGGAATTTCTAAATACTTTGTATGAATCTAGTGCATGCGAAGTATGACAACAGTTTTCACATAGTAGTACTAAATCACAAGTGATTCATTTGATAAAAACGAGTAAAGTGAAATTCTATGAAATACACGATAATAACCGTATGTTTACTTGTATTCCCCCCCTAAAAGAGTATATAAAGCATTTAAAAATGTATTTAAAGTGTGTTTGTAGGGGTATGAACTCACTTGGAAGTTTGAAGATAGCGAGATGGAAAATCGGGCAAAGTTTCGTCTCGGGAAGCGGATTTTTCTCGGGATTCTTGGGAATCTCGGGAGTAAAATTGACCTTCGGGACTTGAGCAAAAATGACCAGGGCTTCGGGTTTGAATGGGCACGAAAAACGAGGTAAAACGCAAGAGAAGTGAGAAGAAATGAGCAATTTTTCCGGAGACCCTCGCATCCCTTTTATAGGGGCTGAGAGGCCTCGGTACGCGGGGCGTAGGCTCGTACGCAACTGTCACGGCCCCAAACCAGAACGGCGGAAACGTTCAGGGGCAGAGGTGTGACACAATATGGCTTCACTAATCACTCAAGAGCAGGGACTTTAATGCACTCTAGACCTTGTCCGTTCCAGATCTGAGGTAGCAACCTCAGATCTAACCTCCAAACTCAAAACACCACATGCTATCTTTTCCATAAACTCCAAAATAATGAATAATAGCCCAAGCAACAAAATAATACCTCAAAGGAAAGCTCCAACATAAGAGAAATCCAAATCCTTGCAAAGCCCCTTGCTCCAAGCCTCTTAGCTTTCCAAAATCTCTTCTCTAAGGTTCAAAAGCTCTTAAACCACTCACAAACGCGCCTTAGGGTTTTTCTGGACTTCAAGAGAAGGTAAAGAGGCTGGGGAGAGGTATAATGTCCTTTAAATAGGGCTCACCCTCTGAAATTAGGGTTTTCTCCACTCAGCACCAACTCGCCGAGTCCAGCTGCCGACTCGCCGAGTTGGCCACTTAACACGCGACCATAGTCGCGACCCTACTCGCCGAGTCCACCCATGGACTCGCCGAGTTGCCCTTTCAGATTTGCACTTTGAACCCTCAACTTGCACTCCTGAACTCGGGATGTTACACAAGAGGGTAATCTTCCAGATCTAAGACCTTAAAGGGCTGGTATGGCATAAAGGTGCAAACTTTATGTCATTAGAGCCCCATGCAAGATCTAAGGACGTCATTATGGCCTTTTAGAGCCCAAATGGCCATGCATGGAAACAAACTCGAGACTTTACGTGTTCAACTGGTATCTAGGCCCTAGATCTAGGTTTTCATGCTTTTGTTTGGGATATTAAGGCTTTTTGGACAATATCTATGTCCTGAAAGAATTAAGGTTTTTGATAATCCCTTCAAGAAGCCCGTATATATGATATGTTAGTAGCCGAGTGTGGGCGGGGCTCGAATCTCTTAGCAGTTGAGTCTGGGCGAGGCCAAAATCTCATAGTATTATTTGAGTATAATTTTTTGACTATTTGATACGAATAAATATACTTCTTATTTGTGTGATACTTGTATGCTTGTTTGATAGCGGAGTGTGGGTAGGGCCCGAAACTCCTAGACAACTGATGTCACACCCCTGAACCAGACGGCAGAAACATCCGAGGGCTCGCGTGACTTAAATTGAATATCATCACAATGAATATACATGAATCATAACATAAACATCACCATGCATCAATATATTACAACTGGAATTGTTTACATCAAGTATATTGATTTAACATTACAAATCCATACATAAATTGTTTGATAGTTTTCATAAGCAAAACACCCTAACATACTTGGTACTTATTCCTCGGCTTACCTGTTATCTGAGAATACAAATTATTTTGAAAAACGGTCAACATATGGAATGTTGGTGAGTTCATAAGTATGTTGTGGTAAAATGATTTGTGTAGTTTGTAAAACCCAGAAAATCCGATATTTCTGAAAAGACCATTGTTTAAAAAAGTGTGAAGATCCGTACATATATGCATGATGATTTCAAAAAGAGATATATAATTGGAGAACTTAGTATTAAACGTACAAGTGAAAATGTTGAACTTCCCCGGAAAACTCGATGTTTTCCAAAAACATAAAATACAGTGATTTCTCAAATTGTTATACTGCCACAATGAAGGGTTTTGATTACTCTTCCTTGATTACTCGGGTGGTGTTGGATTAATTAAGGTTTGTGGGTTGTTATAACTGTTCATGATAATGACTAGTTATAACTACAGACTACGAACGATCCTTAGAGGTGTCGCCCGTTATTACTCACTTAAATCCAAACAACCTTGATTACTTTTGATTAACAACCTGAATCTGTTAACATTGATTACTGTTGGGTTGAAGATTCATTTGAAGATTGCGTCATATGGGCTCGGCTGTTAGTCCATTATTTTTGTACTCTGGTTTTGGGCCTGTCCATACCGTGAGCTTGCTAGGTTACTATATAAGTATATGCTTCCATGCATATTAGGTTAATGATTTAACAATTGATCCAGACGATTACGATAGCATTACAGTTTCTTTTATCGTTCTTGTAAACCTCTAACCCTCTACAGTTGATGTTCTTGATCGAGCTCTTCTGAGGGTTTATTTTATAATCATTCAACCTGTTTGATTCATCGTTGAGTTGTTCTTTATTTCGCATTCGTTCTTACTGTTTAAATATTTATTCACCTGTTTAAGATCTAATCGATCTTCAAGATTAAGTTTTAATCTCATCAATTGGTATCAGAGCAGGAGGCTGTGTAATCGATACACATCTTTTCTGTGAAAAGGTTTTAATTAGGGTTTTTCTGCAATTACTAATATTTATTAAGCCGTCATCGCATTATTGACGTATCTTGATATTTATTGTTTTGCCCTAATCTGAGTTATTACAAGTCTGATCTTTTAACAGGTTTTTTCGATCATAATGGACGAATCGCAATCAAATCCTATCAATATTTCCAATAGCATCGGTTCGACGACGAAGATTCCAATCCTATATACCCATGATTATGAAGTCTGGGCGCATCACTTCGAAGACTACGTTATAGGATCTGAGGATAATGGATATCTCATATGGGAAGCAATCATTAATGGACCTTTTTCTCATTCTGCAACGTCAAGAATTGTTAAAACTCAAAAGGAGTATAACGATCTGCTGAAGGATGTCAAAGATATTGCACAAGATGAAAAGGATAAATTCCAGTGTAATATCAAGGCGTTAAGATTGATTAGATTCACACTTCAGTCCGACACCTTCAGGTTGGTCAGCTCATGCACGACGGCAAAGGAAGTTTGGGATAGACTTCGCGAACTGTACTCTACAGACGAGGATCTTGAACATTCTATCCAAACCTTGCTCTTATCTGAGTTTGGAGAATTCAGGCAAGGAGCCGAAGAAACCGTGACCCAGACGTTCGATCGCTTCAATCATCTTCTCAGCAGGATGATCAAACATGACATTGAAAGGAAGCTTATCGAGCAGAAGGTTACGTTCTTAAATGGTCTAAGGTCAGAATGGAGAGCAGTGGTGTCAACAGTCAAAGCACATGAGCAGTTTAAATCATATTCTTTGGCGAAACTGGTGGGTATTCTCAAGTCTCAGGAGAAGATTGTGCTGCAGGAAAAGAACGTTGTTTCAAGCCTAGGTTCTCTGGCCCTCCTGTCAAAAAGTAAAGCTGTGATGGAGGATGAAGACTTCAACTTGGAGGAGTATGACCTCACATCTGAGGATTATGCTATGATGGTGTCTAACCCCAAAAGGTTCATAAAGAAGAGATTCCCCAGCAACAAAAACCGAAACTGGCAGGGGAGTTACAGTTCAGAAAAAGTTAATAATGAACCGAAGGTTGAAGAGCCCAAGAAGGAACCGAAAGCAGATGGTGATTCAGGAGTAAGCTGTTACTACTGTGGAGGGAAAAATCACTATGCTAAGGATTGTGTCCTCAAAAAGATGGCTGAAAAAGATGAGGAAAAGGATGAGGAAGCTTTGCTACAGAAAAAGCTTGATGAGATGAGGAAGAAGAAATCTACCGCTAACCCTTCCATGAATGCTCTTATTGTGCAGGGTTCGGTTGCTGATGACGAGTTCGGTGGAGTTGAAGTTTGGTCAACCGACTCAGAAGACGATGAAGTGAGGAAGCCTTCGCATGGAAAGGCTTGTGTGGCAAAGGAGGAAAGCAGTGGAGGAAGGTGCTTCATGGTGTCCGATGTATCTTAGATAAGGGGATACAACACTGATGGAGGAAGCGATGAACCGAAGGAGCAGCAGGACATGTGCTTTACGGCCAAACCGCTCAGCGTGCAGTTCAACGAGCTCGATGAACTAATCAAGAAGGTACAATCGGTCTTTGTTTCATTTAAAGTACCACAATCCTCATACGAGAAAGAACTAAAAAATGTTAATACAAGAATTTCTCATCTAGATAGTAGCTTAACTCAAACTCGAGTCACCAATTCTAACCTAACTGATCAATTAAGCAGGGTGTCGTCGAAGAGTGAGGAGCGGCGCATGTGGATCGAGTTGAAGGAGTCTGAAATAGTTAAAATTAAAGACGAAAACATTTATTTACAAAGAGACAATTTAAAGTGGTTAAAACAGCGGAATGTTTTTTGTTTAATTGCAAAACGTCTTTATTCTAATATTACTCAGCTTCACTTAGATTGTGAAATAGGCCAAAAGATCCATCGCATGATTTTGCCCTTCCTTGAGTTTAAGGAGGATGAAATCGATGATGAAGCTTATAATTGTGAGAGTGTGATATCATCTGATGACGTCAATCCGACCTACATGTATGGACTGGACAAAATAGAATCTTTCATTAAATCCAAGGACCACAAGAACATGCTTAAAAACCTTTTGGATGAAAATGATAGACTTAAACTGAGAACCGAAACCATACAAAAATTTGTTTCTTTAAACGCCAACTTGATCTCAGAAAACAAAATTGATGTTGAAAATGCATCTGAGCTTAATGAGGACGACAACATGAGTGAAATTTCTGTAGAGGACACGGTTGACTGCTCAGAATTTGTAAAAAACGAACCTGAAAACCACAAGAATCTAATTTCTGAAAATTCAGTGGAGTTTGCTCGTTTGTCCCAACAAAAGTCCCCGATCTTAGTAGAGAAAGCGGTTGTATATTAAAAGGTCCAGACCACTCCAAATCAAGTGTACAAGGTCACTGGAGTAACCGAACATCAGACCGCTGAACTCACAGCTATTGTAAACGAAGACAATGCTGATGGCTGTGATGAGTTCTTCTGGTCAGCTCCAATCGATAATGCAGATGAAACCGTGGGCTTGTCAGAAAGAACCTCATGGATAAGTAAAGGTAGATATATACCAGAACCTCTGAACAAGCCGGATAATTTCGATGTGCCAAGTACTAGTGGTACGAAAGACATTCCTCAAGAGAATGGAAGTTCGGCAAAAGAATACATTCCTTCTAGTTCCTCAATTCAAAGTGAAACTCCCACAGCTCAAAGTAAACCTGCTAAGGAGAAACCGAAAATGAAAGCCAATATTCATCATCAACCGAAGCAGATGAGGAATAAGAAACGTGAAAGGAACCAGAGATACAGGAAGAATCTCTCTGAAAGGAAACAGTTCTGGCAATCCTAGAATGCATATTTCTCACATCAAGACAAGAATCTGAAGTTTGAAAACAATCCTGTCAATAAGCATGAGAGCCACAACAACCGAAGGCCACGGTTCGGTTCAGAAGATAATAACACCCGAAAGCCAAGGTTCGGTTCAGAAGAGAATACCAACCGAAACCAAAGGTTCGATTCTGAGAATGACTCCAACCAAAAGCAAAGGTTCGGTTCTGAAGTCAAAAGAAATCAAAACTCTAAGGTCAGTCCCACCAATGATCAAAAGCAAAAGGGTCACCTAGAGTCTCCAGCCAAGAAGTCATCTCAATCTAAGCCTACTCCTTCTCATTCATCTAACTCTTCTAATTCTTCCAATTCATCTTCATCTTGCTCTAAAGCTCATTCTGTTAATTCTCATTCGTCAGCTGAACAAAAAGGCAAACAGAAGGTTTATACGTCCAAACCAGAATCTAAACCGAACGCACCTAATCCTAATAAAATCAAAGTTTTTACCATTAAAAGGAAAGATGAAACAACACTTATAAAACGAACATGTCTTGTTGACATCTCTCTTACTATTCCTGTTCCTATGAAAAGCTCACGAGGACCCAAGAAACTTTGGGTTCCTAAATCTGCTTAACTTTTGCAGGTTATAAGTGACGAGCAGTTCGACGAAGAATGGTACATCGATAGTGGCTGCTCACGTCACATGACATGGAGGAAAGAAGAGCTCAGGGAATACAGATCTCTTTCAAATGGTGGCAATGTCAAGTTTGGAAACAATTCTTTCGGCACCATAAAGGGATACGGCATGATAACCAACGGTGATTTTACTATAAGGAAGGTGGCATATGTAGAAGGACTACAACACAACCTCATCAGTGTATCTCAGCTTGTTGGAGGTACAGGTCTCAAAGTCTCATTCGACGATGAAGGTTCTGAAATTATTGAGAAGAAGACAAAGAAAGTAATTCTCAAGTTGGAACGCAAGGGTGAAATGTTTCCTCTAAATCTTAAACCCATCAAAGGAAACCCAGCTATATGCTTGTTATCAAAAGCTCAATCTGACGAAAGCTGGTTGTGGCACCGAAGACTCTCTCATCTCAACTTTAAAGATATTAACAAACTTGTCACTGGAGGTCATGTTCGAGGCCTTCCACTGCTCAAGTTTGAAAAAGATCATTTGTGTGCTGCATGCGAAATGGGGAAGCAGAGTCGTCAAAGTCATCCATCTATAATTAACATAAAAGTTGTTGAACCACTTGAATTACTTCATATTGATTTGTGTGGTCCATCATCTATCAAAAGCATCGGTGGTAGCAAGTATATTCTTGTTATTGTTGATGACTTTTCACGATTTACATGGGTGTTCTTTCTAAAGATCAAATCTGAAGCGACTCATAAGCTGAAATTGTTCATCAAGCAGATTGAAGTACAGCTCAAGAAGGTCGTTCGCAACATCAGGAGCGAAAACGGTCTGGAATTCAAGAACAGGGAATTTGAAGAATTTCTAGCAGAAAAGGGAATAAGTCACAACTTCTCAGCTCCCTACACACCTCAACAGAACGGAATTGTCGAAAGATGAAACCAATCTTTGTGTGAAGCTGTCCGAACTATGCTAAGTTTCGCTTCCTTACCTCTTTATTTTTTGGCTGATGCTATTTCTGCTGCTTGTTTTACACAGAACAGGTCCTATCTCAACAAGCGATTCACGCTCACACCTTATGAGATTCTCAACAACAGGAAACCCAACGTGAAATTTTTCCATGTGTTCGGCTCACGGTGTTTCATCTTTAACTCTAAAGAACACCGCAACAAGTTTGATGTCAAAGCCGACGAGGGAATCTTTCTGGGCTACTCTCTCACATCGAAAGCATACAGAGTCCTCAACAAGCGTTCGAGAAAAATCGAAGAAACATATTACGTGACCTTTGACGATAGCTATGTCAAAAAGCTACAGGCCAAAGAAGATACCGTCGGGGAAATCTTTCCTCAAACTGGCCAGGTCACAGTCTCGATCGCTAATCTATTCGAGAAGTTTATGGAGCTATTTGACGAACCAGAGAAAGCTACTCTCTTAGAAGCAGGAGCAACAGACAACAAGGTAGACCATATGAAGCAAATTGTCGAAGAAGCTGCCAGGAGAATAAACGAAGGAGGATCGAATTCTGATGAATCTCCATCCAACGATGCTTCAGTCGAGGGGGAGCCAAGCTCACATGTTGAGGGGGATCCAAGCTCTACAAATGCAACCGAAAGCACTTCTCCAACCGAAAGTGTTTCACCAACCGAAGGTGCATCAACGCCTGATTACCAAGCACTTCCAGAAAGCTCATCTATCGAGGGGGAGCAAGCTGATATGACGCTCGAGTACGAAAGCCAATCCGAGCCAGAAGAAATGATCAACGCTGAACTAGACCCCACCTTTGATCCAAACTACCCTCCTCTTGTCAAATGGACCATAAATCATCCTATCTCTCAAGTGGTTGGTGATGTCTCTGAAAAGGTTCTGACCCGTTCACAACTGAAGGCAAAACAGACATCCTTATTTTCAAAGGTTGAGTTTTGTATGTTTAACTCATTCGTTTCAAAAGTTGAACCGAAGACAGTTAACACTGCTCTCGATCACTCCGATTGGGTTCAAGCAATGCAAGACGAACTGAACGAATTTGAAAGGAACAAAGTCTGGCGCCTCATTCCAACTCCTCCAGATGCCTCGGTTGTTGGTCTAAAATGGGTCTTTAGGAATAAAATGGACAACGAAGGGAATGTTATAAGGAACAAAGCTCGTCTGGTAGTAAAGGGATATTGTCAGGAGGAAGGTATTGATTATGAAGAGACTTTCGCTCCTGTAGCTAGGCTGGAATCTGTAAGAATATTTCTTGCTTACGCTGCCCACAAAAACTTTGAAGTTTTCCAAATGGACGTCAAGTGTGCATTTCTTAATGGAGAACTCGAAGAAACCGTGTATGTGGAGCAACCTCCTGGGTTCGTGAAGGAAAATATCCAAATCATTGCTACATTCTGGATAAAGTTGTGTATGGCCTCAAACAAGCTCCGAGAGCCTGGTATGAAACGCTAACTAAATTCTTAAAGATGTCTAAATTCAAACAAGGTTCGGTTGACCCAACCTTCTTTCGCAAAAAGGAAGGTAACCACCTTATGATAGTTCAAATTTATGTCGATGACATCATCTTTGGCTCAACGAATCCCAGCCTAATAGCTGAATTCAGAAAGCTGATGGAGACTAAATTTGAAATGAGCTCAATGGGTCCTATTAACTTTTTCCTTGGATTAAATATCAGACAGGGACCCGAAGGCATCTTTATCAATCAGGAAGCTTACACGAAGACTCTCCTAGCAAAGTTTGGTATGATGGGAGACTCCAAAGTCAAAGTCCCAATGGAATTCGGCACCAAGCTAACTCCATCCCTAGACAAACCGGCCGTTGATATCACGCTCTATCGTCAAATGATAGGCTCACTAATGTATCTTACTGCTAGCAGGCCTGACATCATATTTTCTGTGTGTTATTGTGCTCGATTTCAGGCAAACCCACGTGAACCTCATATGCTTGCAGTGAAGAACATTCTATGCTATCTCAAGCGAACTGCCTCCTTAGGTCTATGGTATCCTTCCAACTCAGGCTTTTTCGTTCAAGCCTACTCAGATGCAGACCTTGGAGGATGTGGACTCGACAGAAAAAGCACCACTGGTGGCTGTCAATTCCTTGACGGGAAGTTGGTTAGCTGGCAATCCAAGAAACAAATGTGCGTGTCGTTGTCTACTGTCGAAGCGGAATACATAGCCGCTGCATCCTGCACCTCTCAAGTGATTTGGATCCAGAGTCAACTTCGAGACTATGGACTCAATATGAAGAAGATCCCACTATATTGTGACTCTGAGAGTGCAATTAGGATCTGTCATAACCCAGTGCAACACTCTAAAACCAAACACATAGCACTGAGGTATCACTTCATCAAAGATCACATGGAAGATGGAAACGTCGAAGTTCATTTCGTAAGAACCACTGATCAACTGGCTGACGTCTTTACCAAAGCTCTTCCTGAAGCATCATTCAACAGAATATTGCAAGGGCTAGGTATGATGGAATCAGAGTCAGTACCTCAAACTACCTCTCAACCTCAAACGTAAGAAGCGAAACTGACCGAACGTTCAGGTTCGGTTAAATCATCTGACTCGCTCATCACTACAAAGGTAGTTTTCTTGGTTGTATATTTCTTGTAGAAAGTTGTCTATCTTATTGTTAAAAGTATTTTCTGATTGCATGTCTAAATTCCTCGGTTTCTCAAAATTTTCCAAAACCGAAACCTACCGAAGGTTCGGGTTCGGTTTTTCAAAAATTTTCTTGAACCGAAACCAACCGAACGCTCGGGTTCGGTTTTTCAAAATTTTCTTGAACCAAAACCAACCGAACACTCGGGTTCAGTTTTTCAAAATTTTCTTGAACCGAAACTAACCGAACGCTCGGGTTTAGTTTTTCAAAATTTTCTTCAACCGAAACCAACCGAACGTTCGGGTTCGGTTACCAAATTTTTCCAAAGTTTTTTTTTACTCTTTCTAAGTCTATTTTTTTTCTTTCTTGCTTATTTTTTTATTTTATTCTTTTTTATATATTTCAAAAACTCCAAAAATATTTTTCTCCTTTGCTTTTGTTTATGTGTGTTCGTTTATGGGGATATAATTGTTGGATTACTTAAGTGTCCCTAGAAGCATGTTGCTGTATGTGTCCCAAGCCTCATAAGATTTTGAATAAAAGCCTTAATGACTCGGTAAACACAAACCTTGTCTTCCCAATTAGGTTGTCACATTTATTCTAATCGTGAGCTACCTCACTCTCTTCTCACATGAGATAAGAGTTTTTCTGCTTGGTCCTTATTTTCGCAGCAGAGGTACTTTAATTTCTTACACCATCTCCATTACATTTCTCCATTATATTCGTTTCATCAACGTAACCCTTGAGACTCTCAGAAATTACCACTGAGGTTTATGGTTACACAACATCTGTGTTTGTGATCTTAGTTTCGTGTCACTACGAGCTGAGTGAAACCCAAAATTCAACACCTAACGAATTGACGGTGAACAATTAATTTGCTCAAGTTTTTACCAACGAATTGACGGATGTATCCTGCTGAAATCTCAAATTTTTTTTGTGTGATTCCTATGAAATTGTTAAAAACCATAACATTTCTTCCCTTGGGATCCAGTTTTTAATTTTTTTTTGAGATTTTATCTTTACCAAGCTGTTTAAAATTAATTCCTACCTACTTGTTCAACAGACTACACCGGTCTTACAAGTACTTTGTTCACTTTCTTTCTTATTTCAAGATTAGAATTGCTGAATCAAA
The DNA here is from genome assembly GCF_051521515.1 of Lactuca serriola. NCBI lineage: Eukaryota > Viridiplantae > Streptophyta > Magnoliopsida > Asterales > Asteraceae > Lactuca > Lactuca serriola. The sequence continues at coordinate 111,152,461 of NC_136409.1, read as the reverse complement.
GCGAAAGCCACCTTACTTAGCCTAATTAAAAGAAGTCTTTCAACATTTCTTGATAAATGTTTGATCGTAATTCAACGGGAATCCACATAAACACTTTAAGGTCTCTCTTGATCTTGAAGGAAGAGATTCGTGCCCGGGATCACTTGTTTCGTGTCTTTATTGACATCACATTTATTCCTTAAAAGAGTTGCTTTATTCCTTTTTTTTACACTCTTAGCACGAAAATATTTGATTTTCCAAAATTCCGTTACTAATTATTACAGGCTGTATTATTGCTTTGGTGGTTAATTATGAAGCTGTGGTCAAAAATAATCCACGTGGGTATTTAATTCAAAAGATGCCATTTAAAAGATAAGACGAAAGGTTGCTGACTCGGCGGGAGTTAAAAGGATTGAATTTCAAACGACGGTAAAAAGGGGCGCGTGTGGATTTGAAACGCCCATACTTTTACTGACATCAGGGACGCGTGTGCGAATTTCAAGCGACATCTCTCTGGCACTTAAAGGCGCGTGAGGATTTGAAACGGTTTTCTTCTGAAACGGCGCTTGTTGGGTGGCGTAATCCTAGGAATCTGACACTCTCTCTCCTATGTGATCATCGCCTAGAAGATTTGAAACGATTTTTCTCTCTCCATTCACCCACTATAAAAGGCAGTCTATAATCTCATTTACCTTTTTACTGCTTCCGGATTTTCAAGAGAGCAAAAACTTCCAAACACTTTACTGTTCATCTTCTTCTACAACCTTCAACAATGGCGGAATCATCCTCAGTCCATGCTACCTCACACATCCTACCCATTCGTCCTCAACAATGCTTGGTGATCGATCTCAACCCTCTGGCGTACGACTCCTACATGTCGCCGATCATCGAGTGCCTGAAGTACTCCCAAATCGCTCCGGCTCTCTCCAGGATTGAGTCTGTGCCCATGGCGACTCTCTCGCAGGTTTATGCGACTGCCTATTACGACAAAGCAGTCGAGCGGGTGTTCTTCGAGGTTGCTGAACACAAGACCTCTGTTTCTCGACAACGTTTCTGCACAATGCTAGGGTTGGTTGTTGACCCATCGAGAATAAATCCGGAGACGATTCTGGTTGGGCATCTGTATAGCATGTTTTACAATATGGGGTACACGGAGGTCCTCACCTCCGTCGCAAAGTTCAAAAAATCTTGCTTGCCGCCACAGTGGAACGGCATGTTCACAGTCCTCTTCAAGGGCTTATCATAACGGAGCTCAGGATCCGATGGCGCTAGTCGACTGTTCTTGTCGATCATGTATGCAGTTTACAACGGGGTCAACTTAGATTTTGGGATGGTCCTCTGGCAACAGCTCATCCAGAGCCTTTCTTCGTCATCACGACATTCTGAGGTGTCGTATGCCCGGTTCTGGACGTTAATCACAAAGTGGGCAATGGATAAGTTCGACGTTCCCACTGCTGCTGGTGCATCGATGTCTTCAATCGGTACGTTTGATACCAAGAAGATCATCGTCTCGGATGCATCTAAATTCTCGTTCATTGGCTCTATTCCGGAGACAATGTATGGCGACGTTCCCTCTGACAGCAGGCTAATCCGGACGATCAAGGAGTTCAGGGCAACTGGACCTAGGGAACTAACACCGGAAATGCTCAAGTCCATCCACAATGCTGACAAACCGGTGAACAGGGGCAAAAAGGCAGACAAAGGGAAGCAAGTGACCAAAGCTGCTAAAGGTCCTTCTCCCAGGAAGAGGAAACCAACGAAACCTGCTCATTCACCGCAGCCGAAGAGGAGGAAGACTCAACCGAAGAGAAAACTTCTTATTCCTTCTTCTTCGAGTGAATCAGAAAACGAGAGTTCGGGTTCGGACGGCTCTCAAGGAGGCGAAACCCCTCAAAGAGGCAACACCCCCCCCCCCCGATCACCTACACCAGACATGGAATTTCATAATTCACCAGTTCCTTCACCTCCTCAAACCATCCCTACTTCCATTCCGACCATAATCCCCACTACCACTATTCCTCCAACCTCTTTCCCTATACCACCACCCATTTTCACAGATACCACCACAACCACTACAAAGGTTACAACCAATGTATCTGATACGGGGGTTCATACCACTACAACCGAAACACCACCCGTAACCGAACCACCTCAAACCGAAACCCAGCATACAACCGAACCTACCCATACTCAACCACCACCCGAAACTACCCCACCCAACACTAACCCTGAACCTACCCATACAACCACACCCCTAACTTCACCACCCACACCATCTCCAGATCATGCCTCTGATGGAGATAACCCGTTTCTTGGCGGTGAAAACATGACCTTCGATTCGGTCTATTTTAGTCCGTTTCAGGTTCAAAGTGACGAAGAGGATGATGCTCCAGTGACAAAGAAACATCTGAAGGAGCTAAACGAGAAGGTTGATCTGCTTCTTGCGTCATCCACAAATTCTCAGTCATCTCTCTCTGAAGCCGCTCTTCATAAGATTGTTGATGCCTTCTCTACGGCTCAGCATGATTCGGTAGCTTCAGCCGCTGCCGCCATAGACGCCTCTACAAAAGCATGTGAGGCTGCGACCGAAAAAGTCGATAAACTATTCTCAGACGCTTCTTCCCTGTTGAAGTTCCTACAGGAGAGCGCTGATGCCACAAAGACAACTTTGGAACCAATCGTTCAGCAGTTGGCCAAGTTCGTCTCAACGGAGTTACAGTCATTCGCTTCACTTCGCCAATCTATTAGCAATGACAACTCGGCCCTTCGTGCCTCCATTGATGAGCGCCTCGCTAAGCTACAGGAGGATCTCGCAGCTGAAAACTCATTGATGGACGTTCTGGCAAGCAAAACCACCGCCCTTAAGGTCAAGAGTACTCAGCTTTCAAACTCACAACAATAGCTTGAAGCTCTTCGATCCGAACGGTAGGTTATAAAAACATGTGTTTCGGATGTACACGCTGCACTATCTAACATCCTGGAAGCACATGATCCAATACTCAATCATTCGGTGAGGCGAACCCTTGCTGAAAAACTTGCTCCTGCCATGGACCTTCTCAGCAAAATCGAAGGCTTACCTAGTTTCGTGTCCGATCCGAAACAAGGGGGAGAAGTAAAGTCCGGATCGAAACCACCTCCTTCCTCCAAAGCTACTCACACAACCGAACCACCTTAGACTGGTCAAGCTTCGGGTTCGGGTGTGAAGGGTAAAGGCAAAAACATAGCTGAGGAAGAAGATGAAGACGATGAAACCATTGCGGACATGTTGAAACGTAAAAACAGTCGCAATGTGGATGATGATGTAAATCGTGTGGCGCGAGAGGCTGAAGAAGCCGAACGCAAGCAAAAGGAAGCCCACGATCTCCTCGAGAGCAGGAAGACTCTCTTCCCTGCCTGGACTCGGGAGCGCATGATTAAAGAGGCCATAGATACTCCTAGCATCTTATGGCTCGAGCCGGTGATCTCGTTCGACTGCTATAATTCTGTCGATTCGCAGTTCGACATGCCGTTGACTCGAAAGGCGTTTATCTTCCATGCCTTCTCTAACATTTTTGAAGTCCCTCATCCGAACCCTGAGGTGGATAGGGAGTTGATCGAATTCTATCTGAAGGCTGCTCGTCCTCAGCATCAAACTTGGAGCGCCCAAAAGATAGTGAACGTTCGGGTCTTAAAGCCTTACACCGAAGGAAGGTTCATCAACGTTCGGTTCAAGGTGATTCGAGGGTCTGCGAGAACTGAACATCTGATATCCTTGGCAGATCTACCGAACTTAAATCCTCATGATTGGATTGTATTGCATAATATCCTTTTGACTGATGAAGCCGAATATGGTCCCATTATAGACCATATCAAAAGGATGTTAGTCTGCTACATCATGGAGGTTTCCCTTATGGATCAAGAGGTTGCCACAGTCTTCAAGAAGAAACCGAAGATAGCTCCTGTGGGATCGGCCAGTGATCTCAATCAAATGCAAATGGGCAAGATTGATCCGAGACGTAATTCGGTTATGTTCACTAGAGCTGAAGGACAGAAATGCCTCTTCGCTTTAGCTGACAAACATCTTTACACCACTGCTTGTCTAGAGCATGTGTTATCGATCATTCGAAGGTGTAAAGAGAATGCAGCGGATGATGTCAAGTACTTCAACGACATGATCCAGTGGTACATCAGGTTTAGACACACAATACTTGCTCTAATCACGTGTCTGTTTAACACCGTGAAGAAGAAGGTACCTGCTTCAGCTGCTGGCCCAAGCAACAAATGAAGATCACGCTCCAATTGACGCAAAGGGGGAGATTGTTGGGTTGAAGATTCATTTGAAGATTGCGTCATATGGGCTCGGCTGTTAGTCCATTATTTTTGTACTCCGGTTTTGGGCCTGTCCATACCGTGAGCTTGCTAGGTTACTATATAAGTATATGCTTGCATGCATATTAGGTTAATGATTTAACAATTGATCTAGACGATTACGATAGCATTACAGTTTCTTTTATCATTCTTGTAAACCTCTAGCCCTCTACAGTTGATGTTCTTGATCGAGCTCTTCTGAGGGTTTATTTTATAATCATTCAACCTGTTTGATTCATCGTTGAGTTGTTCTTTATTTCGCATTCGTTCTTACTGTTTAAATATTTATTCACCTGTTTAAGATCTAATCGATCTTCAAGATTAAGTTTTAATCTCATCAATTACTCATAAACCTAGCAAACGAGGAAAAGAGGAGTACAATTCCTGCTACTTCCGTGAGTTTACTTTAGGCCGTCGAGGATGCGAAAGACTCGTTGGCCCATCTCGCATTTGATTACTTTGACCTTACTGGCGATACTATTGGATCACTAGGGCCCAATAGTACTTGAGAGCCATTGAAGGTTTCTTTATATGGGATTGGGTCATAGAAGGCCCAATAACATATAAGCATTATCCCTTGGGCCCAAAGATCATGTTAATGGACTTGCAAGGTCCAACAAGCATGATTTGAGACTTTCAAGCCCAAGTGTCGAATGTTTCCTTGTCTTAGGTATCGCATATCTACTGGAGAGTAATTGGTTTGAAAATAGTGGTTTCACCTTTTCAGCCCCTTTCTTTTGTAAAATAACAAATGTAGTCCTTAATATAAAAGAAAAGACATTTTAGGTCCTTAAAACATTTTCTTGACACTTTTGCATCATATATTTGTTGAAATGATACTTTTAACTCGAAATTTGTTTTGTTAACAGTTTCAGCCCTTCCAGAACGATATTTTCCGGTTAAAGCCTAACTTTTTGCAATTCTTACACTTTTAGTCCAAAATCCAAAAACTTTACATTTTTTATCCTTTTTGGAAATAAAAAGCATTTATAATCCTTGAAATAGTTTTGTTACACTTTTTATCCGCTTTTTTGAAGAAATGATCATTTCAGCCCCTTTAAATGTCATTTTCGCAATTTTGGGCTTATTGGGTTGAAAAGCCCAAAATTAGCCCAATAAGCTAAAGATTTACATTTCAAGTCCTTTGAAAATTTTAATATTCAGAAAAACAATTATTTTAACTATTTTGACTCTTTAACCCTTAAGAAACCGTGATTTGGCAACCTTTAACCCAAATTTTATATTTTTGACAATTTAAGCCCAAGAATGGGCTTTATGTTGAAGTATGTTTATCACAATCTTATAAGTTATTATTCTTGACTTTTTGGGTGCAAAATAACTTAGATCATGTTTGATTTCTTTCTTATGTCATAGATCTCGTGATATCACCCCTTTTTGGTTACATGTTCATCACAAAAACACATAAAATCATACATACATGCATAAAATCATACATAGCACACACATACACATAGATCTACACATTTTTCTTCTATTCTCCCCCATAAAACTTATGAAAACCAAAAAGAGAGGGGGTATGAAGCTCACCTTGAGTTGTGGGTTCGGTTTTTGAAGAGAGAAATGAAGAAGACTCGATCCTAGCAAGCCTTCTTGGAAGATCTCGAACTCAGAGGCTTTTAAGATGGTGATCATGAGTTTGAATAGATTAGGAAGAGGTTTTTGATGAAATGAGCTTGTTAGATCATAGATTATACATCAACTTACCTTAGATGATGAATTTTGTGGAAAATCCTCCTTGAAAAGCCCTTAAATCTCGAAAGTTTTGAAGGAGAAGTGAGAAGATGTTATTAAAGACTTATAGAGAGTTTTAAGTGTGTTGTGTGTGTGTGTTTTCCCTTTCTCTCGGCCGATGATAGATAAGAGAGAGAAGATAGAGTGTTGAAGTGATGTGTGCATGGGAACATGAGTTATTGCATGGAGATCCAAGAGGTAATAAAGAGGTGGAAAAAGAAAGTCAACTCTCTTCCATGTTGGGTTGTTGGGCCGAGAAGAGGAGAAAGGAAAGGAAGAATATCAAGCTTCTTGTGTTTAAGCCCATATTATGACTTAATTATGTAATTTCCGGTCCAAATAAATCAACGAATGATTTTTTATGACCCATTAGGGTTATATAAATTTGTTGTGACCCAATAAGGTCCATTAGGGTATTTTATTTCATTCTAGGCCCAATATGGCGAAAAATGTTAAAATAAATGAAAGTGGGTCCAAATTAGATCCCATATTAGAGTTCTAAGCCCAAAGTAGTCAAATTGGACATTTATTGGTCCATTAGGTCCAATAAGGAAATCCTAGTCCAAAATGGACTTAAACCAGGATTTTTAGGGTTTCCAATCCTTTGTTAACTATTTGATGTGCTTGTATGAAGTGTTTGATGGAAGTTTTGTTGTTATTGAATTGACATCATACATGCTTTCCAATTGTTGGTTCACATTTGTTATCATTGTTCAATGTTTACAAGGCATCAAAATTCCTAGTTGTGACATCATCCCCCCGTTAGAGGGAATTTTGTCCCGAAATTCTTTTGATAGCTAGATTTGAGAATGCGAGAATAGGTGAGGGTACTTCTGCTTCATCTGGTCTTCGCGTTCCCATGTGAATTATGGCCCACACTTCGCGTTCCACCATACTTTCACAATCATAATGTGACTTTGCTTAGTACGCTTCACCTCCCTGTCCATGATTTCAACTGGTTCTTCGACGAATGGGAGATTCTCGTTGATTTAGATTTCTTCTAAAGGAATGATGAGGGTTTCATCGGATAAGCATATCTTTAGATTGGAAACATGGAACACGGGGTGTACACTGCTGAGCTCAGCGGGTAACTGTAGTCTATACGCCACTGGACCAATTTGGGCAAGAATCTCGAAAGTTCCAATGTATCGTGGATTTAGCTTTCCCCATTTTCCAAAATGAATAACCCCTTCCACGGAGATACTTTTAACAACACCCGATCTCTGACTTGTAACTCCAAGGGCTTTCACCGTTTATCAGCGTAGCTCTTTTATCGGTCGCATGATGCTTGTAGTCGAGCTCTGATTTGAACTATCTTTTCCATTGTTTCACATATGATCTCTGGTCCTGTTAACGTCTTGTCTGATGTCAGTTCTTTCGCTAGCTGGGTGTCACCTACCTTAGCCCAATACAACGGTGATCTACATTTACGCCCATACAACGCCTCGAAAGGAGCAACTTTGATGCTCGTGTGGTAACTGTTGTTGTATGAGAATTCGACTAAGGGTAAGTGGGTATCCCATGACTTCCCAAAGTCTATCACACATACGCAAAGCATGTCTTCAAGTGTCTGAATGGTTCGTTCGCTTTGACCATCCGTTTGTGGATGATAAGCAGTGCTCATGTCGAGATGTGTTCTTAGGGCTTTTTGAAGTGATTGCCAAAAACGCGAAGTGAATCTACTATCTCTATCTGAGATGATAGACACTGGCACTCCGTGGAGTCTCACAATTTCCTTGATGTATATCCTCGTCAACCTCTCCATCTTGTAGGATTCTTTAATGGCAGGAAATGAGCGTATTTTGTCAATCTGTCGACTATTACCCATATGGTGTCCAATCCTTCTGATGACTTGGGTAGTTTGGTCATAAAGTCCATAGTAATCCTCTCCCATTTCCACTCGGGAATTACTTGTTGTTGTAATAGTCCCGAGGGCTTCTGATATTCCACTTTTACATTAGCTCAAGTAAGGCATTTACTAACATAGGTGGCAATCTTTGCCTTCATATTAGGCCAGCAATAGTGTTGCTCAATATCCAAGTACATTTTGTCTGAACCCAGATGGATGGAGTATCGCGTCTTGTGGGCTTCATTCATGACTACCTCTCTGAATCCCCCAAGTTTAGGGACCCAAATGCGGTTCATGAAATAATATGCTCCGCCCTCTTTTACTTTGAGATTCTTTTCCATTCCACGTAATGCTTTGCTTGTTTTGTTCTCTGCCTTCTTGGCATCGAACTGGGTTGCCCTGATCTGAGAGGTTAAGTGGGATTGGATGGTTATCGAGAGAGTTTTCACACAATGATTTGAGTATTCTTTCCGACTCAAGGCATCAGCTACCACGTTAGCCTTGCCTGGGTGGTACTTGATTTCACACTCATAATCGTTTAGTAACTCAACCCATATTCTTTGCCTCATGTTCAACTCTTTTTGATTTAGAATATGATGGAGGATCTTGTGGTCCGTAAAAATGGTGCACTTTGTACTGTAAAGGTAGTGTCTCCAGATTTTCAAGGCGAAGACCACAGCTCCCAACTCCAGATCGTGGGTTGTATAATTCACTTCGTGTGTCTTTAGTTATCGTGATGCATAAGCTATCACCGTCCCACGTTGCATAAGTACACAACCTAAACCCTGATTCGATGCGTCTTAGTATACTATGAAATCTTTTGTTCCTTCTGGTAATGATAGCATCGGCGCACTGCAGAGTGCTTGCTTCAGAGTTCGGAATGCAGCTTCTTGCTTGTCCGTCCATTCGAAGGATACGCCCTTTTGTGTAAGCGACTTGGTTGTCTTAGAGAAGTTCTGGATGAATCTCCTATAATAGCCTGCGAGACTTAGAAATTGGTGAATTTTTGTGAGTGTTGTTGGGATTACCCATCCTTCAATGGCTTTTACCTTAGAAGGATCTACATGGATCCCCCTTGGCTAACGACATGACCCAAAAAGTTCACATTACGGAGCCAAAACTCACACTTAGAGAGTTTTGCGTATAGCTTCTTGGTTCGCAGGGTTTCCAGGATTTGTCGGAGATGTTGGCCATGCTCTTCGTTGCTTCGAGAGTACACCAGAATGTCGTCAATGAAAACAATGACAAAGTTGTCGAGGAGTGGTCGGCAGATTCGATTCATTAGGTCCATGAATGCGACAGGGGCATTCGTTAGACCGAAAGGCATTACAAAAAATTCATAATGTCCATAACGACTTTAGAAAGCGGTTTTGGGGATATCCTCTTCCCAGACCTTGAGTTGATGGTAACCAGATAGCAGATCTATTTTAGAGAAATAGCTTGCTCCTTGTAGCTGGTCAAATAGATCATCAATTCGCGGGATTGGATAGCGATTTTTGAGGGTGAGCTTATTTAGTTCTCTGTAATCAATGCACATCCTAAAAGATCGGTCCTTCATCTTGACAAAGAGAACTGGAGCTCCCCATTGTGAGAAACTGGGTCAGATGAATCCTTTGTCCAAATGTTCGCTGAGTTGACTGGACAATTCTTGCATCTCCGCAGGAGCTAATCGGTAAGGTGATTTAGTGATGGGAGCGGCTCCTGACACAAGGTCAAATCAAAATTCGATTTGTCTTCCTGGGGTATCCCCGGAAGATCATTAGGGAAGACATCCAGGAACTCGCAAGCTACTGGGATGTCTCGAACATTGCCCTCTTCCTTGGATTTGTCTACTATATGAGCCAGGAACGTCAAGTCTTTCCTTCGCAGATACTTTTGTGCCTTGATGCACGAGATAAGACGAAGGTTCGTGTTGGGTTTGTCTCCATATATAATTATGGTTTCACGATTTGGATGGTGAAGGCGAACGGCCTTCTCGTGACACATAACTTCGACATGGTGGGGGCTTAACCAATCCATGCCAATAATCACATTGAAACTCCTAATGGAAAGAGGCGTTAAGTTTATTAGAAAGACATGATGATCTAAGGCTAGGTTACATCCGATATAGATTTCCCCGGTGGATTCTATTTTCCCATTACCCATTTCCACCATGAAAGTTTCATCGAGCTTCTGGGGTTGTTGTTTTAACAAGTGCTTGAATTTATTGCTCAGAAAACTTTGTTCTGCTCCAGTATCAAATAGGATGCATGCATAAGTGTGGTTTAGGAGAAACGTATCGGTAACAACAGCGGGATCCCGAACCGCTTCTCCCTGACCCATAGCTAGCACCCTTCCTGCTCCTTCGTTCCCATGGTTGTTGGTGTTGGGGCAGTTTCGACGGATATGCCTAGTCTTTCCACATCCATATGAGGTGGGGCTTGACCCTGTGTTATTGCTGCTATTATTGGTGTTGTTGTTGTTGTTGTTATTGCGGTTATTGTTGTTGTTGTTTCCTTGTTGTTGGTTCTGAGGAGGATAGGTTCGGCAATACCTTGCTGTGTGACCCTTCCGATTGCAACTGGTGCAATTAATTTCTCTACATTCTCCATTATGGTGGAGACTGCACTTGTTGCACTTTGGAAGAGTTCCAGAATACTGCCTAGGAGCACTTGGAGCAGCTGAGGCTGGAGCATGTGGTGTGGATGGAACTTGGGTGGTTGCAACATTGACTGTCACTGTTTGTTGCTTCTTAGACGATTCTGAGCCTTGACGTCCCTTCCTCTTTTTGTTCTTTCCTTTCTTGTTGTCACTTTCCTTCTTACCTTCGGCCTCCACCGGCTTCTCACCCTTTTTGTTGTTGTGCTTGTATAGTTTATTGGCCAATCTCTTGGCGCTGTCGAAGGTTTTGGGATTTGCAGCTATCACATTTCCTTGGATTAGGGAGGTTAGTCCCCAAATGAATTGTTCGATTTTTTTTCCCTCCGAAGTGATCATGCCAGGGCACAACAGAGATAGTTCGCTAAACCTTTTTATGTATGCATCAATGTCAGAATTTCAGACGGTGAGATTCCACGGATCTTGCTCCATTTTCTGAATTTCGCCACGAGGGCAGTACTCAGCCATCATCATTTCTTTCAGCTCCGTCCATGGCATAGCGTTGGCTACGGGGAGAGCCATGGCCTCTACATGTCCATTCCACCAAGTGAGAGCTTGATCAAAGAAGGTGCATGCGGCAAACTTCACCTTCATTTCCTCCGGGCATTCGCATATCTCGAACACCGATTCTACCTTCTCAATCCATATTTTCAGAGTTATCACTACCCCAGTACCATTAAAGGTTCTTGGATTGGCATTGGTGAAGTCCTTGTAGGAGCATGTATTGGTAGGTCCTTGATTTATCCCGTTGTTTGAACTTCCAGCCCCTTGCCCATTGACTCCTCCATTGTTCCCTTGGTGAATTTGTGCCATTTCTGCGGTAACCGTAGCAGATACAGCCGCTTGGAATGCAGCTGAGTTGACTTCGGGTGGGGTTGGCCTAGGTTTTCTGCGGGTTGGTCGTTGAGGCATCTTTCTGTCATGGAACGGAAAGATGTTAAGTGCCTATGGTTTTTGTGAGATTGTGATCCTATAGACTAGGTTTGTGGCACGAACTTAAGCAATTTCACAAATTAGCATACAATCATGGATATATAACACATAGTAGATTACAACATCACAGTAGAACACATAAAAATTTCCACTAATATTATCCGCAATTTGATACATGAAAATTTGCTCGAAAGAGCATACATAAGTGGTGCATGTTCGGCAGCATAACGACTCTATGAGTAGTGTAAGCACTTAAACATAAAGTCGACGGTACATAGCATAGATCATAGTACATAATACTAAAGACTGATACAGCTAGTCCTAGTCGCAGTGGGATGTGCCAGGGGGTGGTGTTGTGGAAGTGGACGCTCCCTGAAGGCGAGCCACCTGTCGTTCTGCATCATGGAGTCGAGCCTCCCACCGTACCTGCCTCATGTGGAACTCTCGGATAACCTCTCGTGTCTCTTGCTCTGTACGCTCGACCCTAGTCCGCATCTGGTGCATCTGATCGGCGGTGCTCTGAGCTAGGTCGCCAGTGTTCCGCAATCGTCTCACCATGACCGGAAGAGCACGATCGGCCGGTCCTCCTTCCCTCAGGTCATAGAACTCGTGTGACATGCCGAACGGGAGTCGCTGTCCCTGCTTTCTGCTCCACATCCAAAGATCAATACCCCAGGGGGTGTAGGACCAGTGGGACCCACCCGATAAGCGGGAACCCTAACCGGATAAGGGGTTGATGACTTCGGACTCTGCGTCCGAATCACCATCGTCGTCATTGTTGGGCTCCTCCTCGAGGCCTCCTTCGGCTTCCTCTTCTTCCTGGTCCACCACTGGCTCAGCAGGTCCATCCTCGGCTTCTGCCTTGGGTTCCTCTTCAGATTCCTCTTCGGGGTCTTCCTCGGGTTCCTCTTCAGCCTCCTCCTCGGGTTCCTCTTCAGATTTTTCCAACCATCCATTATTTCCCTGAGTAAGGAAATAAGGATCTCCGGGGTGATGGAAACCATCCATGCTGTCTACGAGGGTGTATAAATATGCTAGCATTATTCCTATGACGCTTTAATTATTGTATAAGTTGAGTTGATGTTCTTCTTTTTGGTAATAAAGGGATACGTTGTTAGGTTTACTTACTATCGTGATTTCCTCGGGGCAAGCAATAGTTGTACCTCAGAGGAAATGTAGTTGGTCAGGCTACATTCACTCCTTAATACGACTATGAACAGTCCTGGATTAACCGAGATGTCAACATTATTTTGTTTGGTTTGGTACTATGTTGTTTTTCCTGTGTCTTACGAGTAGGAGTGTTTTATCGTTGTGTTCTATTGGTTTTGTTTTGTTCAGAGTTGTTTTGTCCCTCTTTGGTTTATAGTTGCATATCAATGTGTGGTTAGATATGCTAGTTCACTATAAACAGAGCTCTAATACCAACCTGTCACACCCCAGAACCAGACGGCGGAAATGTCTGACGGCTCGCGTGACTTAAATTGAATATCATCACAATGAATATACATGAATCATAACATAAACATCACCATGCATCAATATATTACAACTGGAATTGTTTACATCAAGTATGTTGTTTTAACATTACAAATCCATACATAAATTGTTTGATAGTTTTCATAAGCAAAACACCCTAACATATTTGGTACTTATTCCTCTGCTTACCTGTTACCTGAGAATACAAGTTATTTTGAAAAAATGTCAACTTATGGAATGTTGGTGAGTTCATAAGTATGTTGTGGTAAAATGATTTGTGTAGTTTGTAAAACCCAGAAAATCTGATATTTTTTGAAAAGACCATTGTTTAAAAAAGTGTGAAGATCCGTACATATATGCATGATGATTTCAAAAAGACATGTATAATTAAAGAACTTAGTATTAAACGTACAAGTGAAAATGTTGAACTTCCCCAAAAAACGCGATGTTTTCCAAAAACATAAAATATAGTGATTTCTCAAATTTTTATACCGCCACAATGAATGATTTTGATTACTCTTCCTTGATTACTCGGGAGGTGTTGGATTAATTAAGGTTTGTGATTATTTATAACCGTGCATGATAATGACTAGTTATAACTACAGACTACGAACGATCCTTAGAGGTGTCGCCCGTTATTACTCACTTAAATCCAAACAACCTTGATTACTTTTGATTAACAACCTGAATCTGTTTACTTTGATTACTCATAAACCTAGCAAACGAGGAAAAGCGGAGTACAATTCCTGCTACTTCTGTTAGTTTACTTTAGGCCGTCGGGGATGCGAAATACTCGTTGGCCCATCTCGCATTTGATTAGTTTGACCTTACTTGCAATATTATTGGATCACTAGGTCCCAATAGTACTTGAGAGCCATTGAAGGTCCCTTTATATGAGATTGGGTCATAGAAGGCGCAATAACATATAAGCATTATCCCTTGGGCCCAAAGATCATGTTAATGGACTTGCAAGATCCAACAAACATGATTTGAGACTTTCAAGCCCATGTGTCGAATGTTTACTTGTCTTAGATATCGCATATCTACTGGAGAGTTCAACTTAACTATTGTTGTTTTGTATCGACTTGAGATCGATCGATTTGTTTATAACGATATTTGGAGTTATACGTGTATTTGACTTTCAATTTTTGTAAACCGTAGATTAGTATTTTTGACTCAATATTCTATAAATAAAATAATTGATTTGAAAATAGTGGTTTGACCTTTTCAGCCCCTTTCTTTTGTAAAATAACAAACGTAGTCCTTAATATATAAGAAAAGTCATTTTAGGTCCTTAAAACATTTTCTTGACACTTTTGCATCATAGATTTGTTGAAATGATATTTTTAACTCGAAATTTATTTTGTTAACAGTTCCAGCCCTTCCAGAACGATATTTTCCGGTTAAAGCCCAACTTTTTGCAATTTTTACACTTTTAGCCCAAAATCCAAAAACTTTACATCTTTTATCCTTTTTGGAAATAAAAAGCATTTTCAATCCTTGAAATAGTTTTGTTACACTTTTTATCCCCTTTTTTGAAGAAATTATCATTTAAACCCCTTTAAATGTCATTTTTCGCAATTTTTGGCTTATTGGGTCGAAAAGCCCAAAATTAGCCCATTAAGCTAAAGATTTACATTTCAAGTCCTTTGAAAATTTTAATATTCAGAAAAACAATTATTTTAATTGTTTTGACTCTTTAACCCTTAAGAAACCGTGATTTGGCAACCTGTAGCCCAAACTTTGTATTTTTGACAATTTAAGCCCAAGAATGGGCTTTATGTTGAAGTATGTTTATCACAATCTTATAAGTTATTATTCTTGACTTGTTGGGTGAAAAATAATATAGATCATGTTTGATTTCTTTCTTATGTCATAGATCTCTTGATATCACCCCTTTTTGGTTACATGTTCATCACAAAAACACATAAAATCATACATACATGCATAAAATCATACATAGCACACACATACACATAGATCTACACATTTTGCTTGTATTCTCCCCCATAAAACTTATGAAAACCAAAAAGAGAGGGGTATGAAGCTCACCTTAAGTTCTGGGTTCGGTTTTTGAAGACAAAAATGAAGAAGATTCGATCCTAGCAAGCCTTCTTGGAAGATCTCGAACTCAGAGGCTTTTAATATGGTGATCACGAGTTTGAATAGATTATGAAGAGGTTTTTGATGAAATGAAGTTGTTAGATCATAAATTAAACATCAACTTACCTTAAATGATGAATTTTGTGGAAAATCTTCCTTGAAAAACCCTTAAATCTCGAAAGTTTTGAAGGAGAAGTGAGAAGATGTTCTTGAAGACTTAGAGAGAGTTTTAAGTGTTTTGTCTGTATTTGTTTTCCCTTGCTCTCAGCCGAGGATAGATAAGAGAGAGAAGAGAGAGTGTTGAAGTGATGTGTGCATGGGAACATGAGTTATTGCATGGAGATCCAAGAGGTAATAAAGAGGTGGCAAATGAAAGTGAACTCTCTTCCATGTTGGGTTGTTGGGCCGAGAAGAGGAGAAAGGAAAGGAAGAATATTGGGCTTCTTGTGTTTAAGCCCATATTATGACTTAATTATGTAATTTCCGGCCCAAATAAATCAATGAATGATTTTTTATGACCCATTAGGGTTATATAAATTTGTTGTGACCCAATAAGGTCCATTAGGGTATTTTATTTCATTCTAGGCCCAATATGGCCCAAAATGTTAAAATAAATGAAAGTGGGTCAAAATTAAAGCCCATATAAGAGTTCTAAGCCCAAAGTAGTCAAATTGGAAGTTTATTGGTCCATTAGGTCCAATAAGGAATTCCTAGTCCAAAATGGACTTAAACCAGGATTTTTAGGGTTTCCAATCCTTTGTTGACTATTTGATGTGCTTGTATGAAGTGTTTGATGGAAGTTTTGTTGTTATTGAATAGGCATCATACATACTTTCACATTATTGGTTCACATTTGTTATCATTGTTCAATGTTTACAAGGCATCAAAATTCCTAGTTGTGACAACTAAGTGTGGGCGGGGCCCGAATCTCCTAGACATCGAAGTGTGGGCAGGGCCCGAATCTCCTAGACAGTGGAGTTGGGCGGGGCCCATATCTCCTAGTTATATGTTATGTGTACGAAATGTGGTAGTTTGGGGGAGCTCACTAAGCTTCGTGCTTACATTTTTCAATTTTTGTTTCAGGTACTTCCTCTAGCAAATGGAAGGGCTCGGGATGATCGAATGTCACACACCACCATTTCTAGCCCGGGATATTTAATCTAATATTTGATATGAGATTTTCTTATGTTGACAGTTGTTATGACATTTTTGAGATACATGGTTTATAACTTTTATATGATAATGATATTTATGGTTTTATTAATGATTTAAAAATGAAATTTTTGGACCGTATTTTTGGGTTGTTACAGAATTATGAAAAAGACACTATACGTTTTCAAATGTTCGGTTTAACCACCAATTTATGGGTGTTTTTTCTTTTGAACAAAAGTAAAATAAGTGATTTTTATAGCAGATATGTAAGTCATAGTGAGTATGATAAAACTTTTAACTTAAAATGAATATTTTTTAGCACAAATGAAAATTAGCCGCTTAAACATAATATTTGGAAAAATATAGTGATTTTTAGTTATTATATATATATATATATATATATATATATATATATATATATATATATATATATATATATATATAAGAGTTCATTTGAGATGCATATAGTTTTGTGAAACCATAAGGCCAAATTTGTTTAGTGAAATATTCTAATATTTTGTTGTTCGTAAAAATAAAATATGCAATATATTCTAACATTATATGTTTTAGAATATTTTAATGTAAAAAATGTTAAAATTTTTGGCTTAGAATATTAGAATATTACACATATTTTATTTTTATAAATAGTAGAATACTCGAATATTTCACTAGAAAAATATGGTCTCACGATCACATAAAATTTGGTCATTTCACATGAAACTAACTAACTAACTAACTAACTAAATATATATATATATATATATATATATATATATATATATATATATATATATATTACATAGTTTTGAATTTTATACATTGAAAAAATCACAAATATTTTTTGTATATCGAGAAGAATAATAAAATTTTAACTTTTTTTTGTAGAAAACTTATTTATTCAACTATTCATATTTGAATCAGAAACCATTTCAAACATTTAAATATTTTTGACGGAGAATCTTACATATATATTACTAATATAGATAAAAATATATAAATAACGGAAAACAAAAAGTTATTAGAAAATGAAAATCAATTTTAGGAACACGGAAAATTATGTAGTTAAATAATTACAAGATATGAGTTGAAAACTCTTCGATGGTTGTTATTAACTGTTTAAATTTGAAAGGTTTTAAAGGTTTGGTGTAGGTATTTAATGTATCTGAAAACATATTCACTTGGATAACATCTTTTACAAGATTTTTAATAATAATGACAAAGATATATATATCATACTTTTTTCGAATCCTTAATATCGCGAAGAGTTTACAAGGATAAAAAAACACTTTAAATTTGAAAGGTTTTGAAGGTTTCCAATGAGTATGGTGTAGGTATTTAATATATCTGAAAACATATTCACTTGGATAACATCTTTTACAAAATTTATAATAATAATGACAAAGATATCTATATCATACTTTTTTCGAATCCTTAATATCGCGAAGAGTTTATAAGGATAAAAAAAACACTTAGGTACGTATCTGGTTGTTTTATCAAACATTGTTAAGAAACACAAATAAAGTGAAAGCAAACGACTAACACATATCTTAACCTTCGTTGCTTAAAAGACAAAATTCAAAAAAAAAAAAAAAAATTAAAAAACAAGCATCTATGTGTAATTATGTTAAAGACCATTTCCCTTATATATTTGTTCCTTTATACTTTTGATTGTAACATAACAACTATATATTTCTTTGAACTTTAATATATGGAAACATTTCCAAGGATAAAAGTTGATTAATCTACTCTAATAAATGAAAATGATTTTGCCACATGTTCTTCTCTCATAAGATTAGCCACATGTCATTTTGTCATAATTTGAAATATATTTATTTTTCTACTTGTCATTACTTTAATTTTCATTTTCAATATATTATTGATTTACTTTCCATAAATTAAACCTACCATAATGACTATCAAATTTTAAATTTCAAATTCAATTCTAAATAAATTTACAGTTTAAACCTTTATGTTTAATATTTTGTTATAATTAACCCGTTTAGTACACACTAAACTCATAATTTTAATTAATTTATTCTTTGCATATTTTTTTCTTATAATTTTCACTTATTTCAATTTCAAATTCAAATAAAATTTCTATTTAATCGTTCGTACTTAACATTTTGTTTTAATCAACCCGTATATTATACGGGTCTCACAACTAGTAAATTATATTAGTATTTTAACTTTGAGGAGATTCATTATTTGTTCGAATAAAAACAATTTTTTAGGTTTTTCTAACATGACGGCTTGAGATCAAAGTTTCATTTATCATGTGCATGTTTTTCTGTGTCAATGTGCATGTTTTTCTGTGTCACATTTTACTTATTTGGATGATGAAATTACCTTATGTTCTATATTATTATAGTTGAATCACAAAAATCAAGTATTCTTATTTTTCAATCTATTTTTGCTAAAAATTGATACTTTATACACAAAATCAAGTGTAAACCCGTTATAATCAAATAATGAAATGTTTAATTATATTTTTTTCTTGAGCTTTAATATTTAGAAATGTTTCTAAGCATAAAAATATGATTAATGAATCATGTAACTATTTTAACTTTTAAGGGAGACCTTTATTTATAAAATAAAACAGTTACCCAAACGAACATGATCGAGGTTTGTTTGTGTTTGTTTATTTAAGTTAGCCGAACGAATAAACAAACGCGAACAAATAAAAGAACGAGCTTTCTTGTTCATGTTTGTTCGTTTAACAAATTACATTGTTCATATGCGTTCGTTTATGTTCATGAACATGTTAAACGAACGAACATAAATGAAAAAAGATAAAAAAAAATGTAATTGAACATATATGAACATATGATATAAAAGGAAGTTAGATGAAGGAACATATATGAACATATATCAAACACAATTAATCATTTATGAACATAAAAGGAAGTTAGATGAACGAACATAAACAAACGTAAACAAAAAACATAAACGAAAGTTCACCAACATATATAATTGAACGAACAAGACCATTGTTTATGTTCGTTCGTTTAACTAAACGAACAAGAATTTTTTTCATGTTTGTTCATTGATTAAATAAACGAACATAAGCAAACTTCCCGCTGTGGTGTTTGTTGAACGTTCAGTTCGTTTAGTTCGTTTACAGCCCTAACCATAACGATATATGATCAAATTAACATTTACAATGTGTCTTTTTGTAACATGATTTTTTTTCCTACGTTGCTTAAGAAATAAAGTGGAAGTGAAAGTAAACAACTATAAACAAAGAGAATAACACATTCTTTATCTCACATTGCTTAAGAAAAAAACTTAAGGGATTACAACCAATTTTATGTAAAGAGGCTAAAACATTTTCTGTTACATCTTTGTTCTCATGCGTTATTGATTTAGGTATCAGTTTCAAAATTCCAACATTCCAACATTCCAGGAACTATGTTGTTGACCATGAGAGTTTTTTTTCGTAGAGTTATCATATTTTCTACCTTTTGTGATATCTTAGGTCTTCAACGTTGGTCCAGATGGTTTCAAAACTTTTAAAGGATGGTCTTTAACCGTAACTTAGTTAGTTTTTTGTATTTGTTAAGTACATTTAGATGAGGGTAAAATTAGTCTTTACCATACTATATGTTATGAAATTTGGGTAATTAAAGGCTTGGAAATTCTGAAAATCGTGTCTACACTTTCAAAGTAAAGTATTTGGATGGTACTCCTGATCTTTAATCTAATAAGACTCAGAAGAGTTTCAAGAATAGAGAATATGAAGTTATGATTTTCGTGATTGTTGTTGTACCAGGAAAAATGATGACCAAAATGATTAAGTACTTCATTTGTCTGAAAGTTGTCAAGGTAGTTTTCTTTGTCCAAAAACTACTCCAACTGTCAAAACTAGTTTATAACAGTCATAAACTGTCAATAAAACCCTATCATTAAAATCAAGTCAAAAACTAAGTTCATTTACAGAAAATTCAGATTTCTAAGGCATTTTTATATAGCAATAGGGGCTCTGCCCCTTGGACCCCGCCAGGGGCTGCTGCCACTTGTACCCCGCTCCCAGGAGTGCTCCCCCCGGACCCACGTTCGTTCAGGGGCTTGCCCCTAAATGACAGTCTACATTGAATGTTGAATAAACTTAAACAAGTTTGCACTCCACACCTTCCTTACTCGTTTAATATTTATCAAGATTGATTTTGGTCAACATGTCAATCCATTACACTTAAATACACATTGATGATACAAAATAACCAACAAACCTCCCCCATTTAAGTGTAATCTTGATTAACTTAAAACAAAACATAACAATAACATACTAATGCATAAATGAAATTTTGTGACGATTGAATTTCACATTAATATATTATTCAATCCAAATATTTGAATATCAGGGTGTCACTAAGGATTGAACCCTTTCTATTCATGGTGAATACATGAAAATCATACACACAACAGTGTATATTCTCATAAGTTCTAACTTGACACTATATTTTACTAGCTTGTGTCCCATCCTTCAATAAGCATATCAAAGCCAAGTCCTAACTTCTTGAAGCAACTAAACTTCATGCTTATGTAGGTAGTCCTTTTATTCTTGCACCTACAAATGCAATTTTTCAAAAGAACTATTAAGAATATAAATTCAACCTCTTTAACTTGCAGTACTGAACACATACCTTGAGATGATGATAATAATGTGTTCCAATCTTCAAATATCAAGCTTTCCACATTGAATTCAACATTACATTAAATGGAAATTAGGTATCTCAATATAAAAGATTATAAGTGGACTTTAAACCCATCCCTACAACCACCTTGTGCACAAGATCACTTGCTAACCCTTTGGTTAGATGATTGGCTAAATTCAACTAAGTTCTTACAAACTCCACAGATATCACACCAGTCATGATGAGCTTAATAATCATGCTATGTCTGTAGGTTCCCATTTTGTCGATTGGATCGATTCGGAAGATATTACCAAGAAGATAATAGTGTATGAACATGATGAACAAGATATGTGAGTAAAACTGTAGTGAATACATATAGAGATAAAAAATATTACAATAACACTTATGGGTTAGGAGAGATAACTCTCCCTACGTAGCAGAGATCCCACCACACTCTCTCTAAACTAATGTCTACATAGGGAACACTAATACTAAAAATGACCATCACCTCCACTTTATATACTAGTGGAGGGAATATGCTTTTTATACAAGATAATATTCTAACCTAATAAACACTCAACATTATAGAGCATTTTCATGCTTTACCCATCTCGGAGCTGATGACAACAGCTTGGTCTCGGAAGTAAGGCATATGCAACAAAGGAGTTGAAGCATGGGAAAGTGGATGGGACAAATGGATAACTGGATAAAAGGGAATATGAAAGAGTCATAAATCATCTTGTGAACACACAATACCCCACAAAAACGATTAAAGATGTCAGGGGCATTTAATATAAAGAGAGAGAAAATTTACTTTACATGTGCAGAGGAGAGAGAAAGTCATGTTTGAACTTGAAAATCTGATAGCTAATAGCCCTAAAGGCTGTCTCCCTTTGTGTAAAGTACACTCAAAGAAATGTAGCATTGCTAACGTGTTAATAGATGATTGGAGTGTGTTTCTCAACTTCCAACGGTGAGAGTAGAATCCAAAGGAGCACATATGAGCATTTAATGTAGGTAAGTCGGCGCTACTGACATGTCACAAGGTGAATGGTGCGTGATCTTCAAGCGTTGAAGCTGAGATTAGCCTTGAGGCTGGCACATGATGACGGCTGTCTCCAAAAGCAAGCAACAATTAATGCTTGATGGAAATTCTTGTTTGACTTTCAATCTTAGACTATTGATACTTGTACAATCAGCAAATAAATCTTGTGACCTCAGAAGATTGATACCGATATTACTCTAAAAACCATATCATCTCAGAAAATCATATCCACACATACCAACAATCAATTTCATCTCAGAAAAATAACTTCAGAACTAATTTTCAACTCGGAAATACATGCTTTAGAGCATTGTATCACAACTAAAATAACATGTAAATTTCGAAATAAATATCCCAACACTCTAAAAATCATATACTCCGAACTTATGACAATTTGTTTAATCTCCTACCCCATAACCATATTTTTGTCTTTTTCTAAACATCTTTTTGCATGGGATAACAAGATTAAACAAACCCTTTTTAACAGAAATTTCATCTTCTTCAGCAAAATATAAATATCTTCATGAACTCAAATTCAACAGCAGCAAAAATGTATGAACAGTAGCAACAATTTTTTTATTTTTCTAGCAACATCACCAATAAAACAGTAAATAAATCACAGTATGAAGAAAATCTTCAAGATAATAAACCAATCGGGATTTTTCCCTTGAACTAATCATGGGATCTTCAAGGTCTCGCTCTGATACTACTTGTAGGTTCCAATTTTTTCGATTAGATCAGTGCGGAAGATATTACCAATAAGATAATTGCTTGTGAACATGATGAATAAGATATGTGAGTAAAACTGTAGTGAATAGATAGAGAGATGGAAAATATTACAATAACACTCATGGGTGGGGAGATATAACTCATGCTTGGTGGGAGATATCGCAACACACTATCTCTAAACTAATGTCTACATAGTGAACACCAATACTAAAAATGACCATCACCTCCACTTTATATACTAATAGAGGGAATATGCTTTTTATACAAGGGAATATTCTAACCTAATAAACACTCAACATTGTAGAGCATTTTCATGCTACAACAATGTCTAACACCTAAATGTCTAGACTTTCCATTGTACACTTAACTATTAGCCTTAGCCAAGGTTGCAACACTAACACATCTGATAGAAATTATAGATACCGGTTTGCGCCATAATGGAATTTCATAAATCAAATTCCTTACCCACTCTGCTTCTTTACCAACAATCGACAATGCAACAAACTCAGACTCCATGGTTAAGTTAGTAACACTAGTCAATTTCTTAGATGCTTAAGAAATGGCACATCCTACAAGAAGAAACACCCAACCACTTGTAGAGGAGTGATCCTCTAAGTTGTTAATCCAGCTGGCATCTGAATAACCTTCCAAAATATATGGATATCCACCATAAGTTAAGCTATAATTCATAGCCCCATTCAAATATAGAATATTCAAGTTGAGACACTGAATATCCTTTATTAGGAAGAAGCTTAAGACTAGGATCTATAGGAGTGCTAATAGGAGAACAATTCTCCAAGTTAAACTTTTTCAGTATCTTCTCAATGTAATGAGATTGAGAAATTAAAATTCCATTATTTCGTTTTCTAATTCTTATACCAAGGATTACCTCAGCCTCCCCCATATCTTTCATGTCAAAAGTAGATGATAAGAATTTCTTGGTTTTGGTGACATCCCCATATTTACGGCCAGAAAAAACTGATTTTGTTTCTGCTTTATAAAAATCAAAGTAATCTTTTAATAAAAATGTTGCGGAATTTGTTCCCAATAAAACATGATAAATACGTTATCAAAGCTTTTCCGAAGAAAAGTATTTTTATTCATTTTAAAACATTTGGAATGCCATCGTTAATACAGAAACATAAGCATAAACAGAGCTTACATTCATTATCACTAGCGATTTATATCTCCTTAATCTCTCAGTGTAATGTGACTTCATATCAACACATGTGATATAAATAAACTGAGTGGGTCAGGTTGGGAAACCTGGTGAGTACATAGGGTTTTTAACACACAATAATATAATTAGTATGTTTAATCTTCAAAAAATTAATGAACCCAATTACCCATCCCCATTATCTTCTTTACTCTTAAGGATCTACCGTAAAAATCAATTATTCCTCGTTCATTTATTCCTAAGGATTATCCTAAAGAATTGGCACGAAGTCCATCGTCTCCGGGTTTAGGCACTAAGTCTGCATAGTCGCCAGGGTTTATACAACAGGCACTAAGTCCGCATAGTCGCCAGGGTTTAGGTACTAAGTCTGCATAGTCACCAGGGTTTAGGCATCATGTCTGCATGATCGCCAAGGTTTAGGCACTAAGTCTGCATAGTCTCCAAGGGTTAGAGTACACCGAGGAACACATCGTTCACAACACCTACAGGTTGCGGGCCTGCTAGTGTTCCAATGGACTATCTAGAATAGTCTATGGTTGTTATCCATACTCTGCTAGATGACAGGTCCATCATTTGTGTAAAAGGCTTCTATCATTGTTCACCTCTCACCCTTATCTCACGGTCTATATCACCTGTCATCTCATCATCCGACTCATATTTCATCTACCCGTGTTTTACCCAACATATTTTGTAGATATAAAATACATATACAGTTTAATTCATTTGAAGCATGTATAAAATCGTTCATCCAGCATAGATAGCAAGTATTCAGACAATATGCACACATAGCACGTAATTTTATAAAATACTTCGTATCTATGTGTAAGATGAAAGTAACTATTCACTCACCTGATAAAGTGGTGACGCGGTTCTCGGACAACACTTCGTTTACTTTAAAACAATTTCCTTCGACAAAACCTAGTACCATTACCACTAGAGTTTACTCAAACTTTTTACCGAGACTAATTAATAGTCCAGTTATTATTACTATTATATAAGCGTTAAACAATACTCATCACCCATTATGTACAGACAGGGGCCAGACATGAAGCACCGGAGGGCAGGATCATTTTGGCATATATCACTTCTAAATGCAGCAACCCAAGCGACCCTCCAAACCAGATTCCCTGTACCGTGAGTGGTTAAAAAGATATTACAACAACACTTATATAACCCATAATAATAGCCCAAATAATTACCATACGGTCCTAATAAAGCTATTGTAATTAATTAAAATCTATATTAAAAATAGCGTAGACGTAGCTCACTTACAACGGGTTTTCTCGATAACCGGGCTTTACTTGGAGTAGCGTTTCCAAACCGAACGACCCTTTTTCTCGGGACTCCGGGAGCCTCGTGGCTTCTTTCGGGTGCTAAGGGTTTACCTAGGCTTAGGGGGGTTAGGGGGCATAGAGAGAGAAAGTAGAGAGAGAAAGAGAGGGTGAAAGGTGTGAGAAATATGAAGGATTCACCCTTTATTTATAGGGGTTTTATTGTAGAGTAGTTTCTAAGCTTCGTCCGTATCTTTTGCGTACGAGCTCTGTTTTCTATGTTCTTTATATCCACGTGTTGGTATTTAATTACTACAACTTTCATTTAGACCCTGTCGGCTAATTCTCATTGTAGCTCAGATTTACAAAACTGTATCGAATTCGCCGCGCTTGAAGAGTAGAGACTAAGTTTCGTCCATATCTTTGTCATACGAGCTCTATTCTCGACGTTATTCATATCCACGCGTTGGTATTTACGACTACTAAAACTTTCATTTAGACCTCATTAGCCGATTCTTATTCTATCTCAGCTTTACAAATCTACATCGAATTCGCTGCGCTTGAAGAGTAGAGACTAAAAATCGAGCGATCTAAAATATCTTTCGCATACATGCTCTGTTTTCGACTGTCTTTTTATCGTTTAACTCCTATTAATAATATCTTCATTTCTTGTTTAGATTATTTTGGCTAAAAATCGAGCGATCTAAAATTCAAATTTCCAGGCTGTTTACTGTTATGCTAAATCTTAGAAAAATCATAACTTCCTCATACGAAGTCAGATTTGGATGCTCTTTTTATGCACACTCATGGTTTAACATATACAATGACATTCGTTTACATCGCTAAGGCTAGAAATTATTTTACCGTAAATTCACTTTTTACGATTCCTGGTGTTGTGCCGGTTTTGCCGTAAATCTTCCACGAGTCATATCTTCTTCGTTATAACTCGGATTTTGGTGTTCTTTACATGTACGGAACCCTTGGGACATATTATACAACTTGGTTAATATTATTTATTCTAAATAATCTTTTGTCTAAAAGTCATTTTCGACACTTGTTGCCTCTAAATTGAGTAGCTCGGATCTGCGGGCGTTACAATTATCTCCCCCATAGGATGATTACATCCCGGAATCATCAACAAAATAGGACTACATAATGATTCCATAAGTTATATCTTCATTCTAGGTAGTAACTACAACCTTTATGTTTCTTCGAACGAGTATCTGACTCTTTGACTTCTTCACCGCAGGCGGTGCTTAATCTTGCACCCGTACTTTGTCTCGTATAAGGCATTCAATCATGACCTTCCTGTCACAATCGTGGCCCTTATTTGAGACTCTTTCTTCTTCTTAACAACTTAAGATAAGTTCCTTCCTTTGATTGTCATAATAGACCGATGGGTCACGTTCTAATTACCTCTCATCGTATGATGCAACGTTCAAACTCAGGTCTTTTAGAGTCAAATTCCAGAATGGATTATACTTTCCTTCATGTTCTAATGTGATATAATCACATTTTAACATGTAGCATTTCTAGCTACCAGCTTCTTTAACAATGATCACAATACTTCTATTGATCGCTTTGGTTATCTTTCACTTTAATCTTCTGGCTTAAGTCGGATAATACATCAAACTTGGTTCTCTGAACCACGTAACATAATCATCTTAGTCAGACTTGAGTCTAATATGACCACTAGGGTCCGATTAACAATCATCTTCTTAGTCATTACCGAAACGATGGTAACGACAGGCATGAACAAAACATAATCAATTACTAGTGCATTAGTAACCTTGTGACTTTCCCTCATCCAAGTGTGAGTTCAGTGCTTCCGGTAGTATAGGCCTCTACTACCTTTCACACCTACTCATACTCGTTCCAAGTATTGTCTTGCAGTTCTCCAAGTTATTATCATAGAAACAATTTTAACACATAAAAATGTGTCTAAACAATCATACAGTTTTCCCTAGACTCTACTAGTACTTCTTCCATGCGTATCTTCAATTATTAATTCTACTTCAACTTAGTTGGTGATGGAAATGTTAGACGATGGGATAACTTCATGGATTAAACAAAAAATCTTTCTTTCTACTAATGAAAGTTTACTTCTCCTATAGTAGACGTGTAATTTATTAGACGTATTCTAAAGGCAAGATATCACTCTTACGATATCTTTTGATAGCACTATTCAGTATCATAAACCTTCTGATTTCCTCCATTTACTCAATTCACTACGAGTCTTCACCATGATGTTCTGGACACGAGAGTAGTCGTTTGGTGTATCAAGACAAGAATAAAGATAGAGGAAGTTTTAGTTGCGTATTCTTCCTTATTACCTTGAAAAATTATATGCTAGTTCTAATATGGTAATTAAACGTTTAGAAATCTAAACACATAAAATTTCCAGATCCAGTCGGCAACAGACCATAGATCCGATCAAACGATAGCATAAAGCATCACAAATTATTAAGCACATAAAAGCATGTTAGGCATCCTCCCTAAATAAGCTACCGCTTGTATCTATTCAGGTGTACTACCTAAAATATATTAGACACACTCCTCACGATCATCGCTTAGCATTCTAAGTTTATGTCTAGAAATAAATCCTTATTCCTAGTTCGCTTAAACTAATGGTCTAATACTGTAACCCCTGTGTTTCTGGGCTTGTCATTACTATTGATGTAATAGTCTAGGTTAACCTTTGTAACCCGTCTTGAAATAACAAAGGTGTATTATTTGAGTATTCTATGTTTTGTGCTTAATTGTGTGTCTTAATTGAATTAAGTATAAAAATAAGCGTCAAAATGAAATGTTAGATAAAGCTGATATCTATGGATAATGTTGTAGTAGTTGAAACGAGGTTTCTGAATATATATATATATATATATATATATATATATATATATATATATATATATATATATATAGATTGCCTAAATCCAAGTTATAACGAAGAAGTTATGATTTGTCGAAGTTTCGCGACAGAACCGACACAACGCTGAATGACGTAAAATACATAATTAAGATAGAGCGATATTTAGCCCTAGTGATCTAAAGAAATGTTGTAGATTTTGTTAAACCGACTATGTGCATATAAAGAATGCCCAAATCTGACTTCGTATGAGGAAGTTATGATTTTTCTAAGTTTCACCTTAGCAGTATGCAACCTGAAACTCGAATTCGAGATCGAGTGATTGTTGGTCAAAATAATCTAAACGAGAATCAAAGATCTTGTTGATAGTAGTGCATTGATGAAAAGACATATGAAAACGGATGTCAGATGAAGAAGTTATGAATTTATGACGGAGTTTTGTTGTCCCGACCTACTAAAAATAAATAATAAAAATAAAGTCAAATTAGCCGACGGAGTCTAAACGAAAGTTGTAGAGCGCAGTCTCACCTACGCGTAGATATAAAGAACGTCGAAAACGGAGTTCGTATAAGGAAGATATGCATTTCTAAATTTTTTAAACAATTCATATTTATTTATTTAGTCTTTAATTTGGATATTATCCGAAGGAGTCACTGATCTTATCCGAACTACGTCCAGCGTAGTTGAGTACGCCCAGCGTACCTCGGTGCATGAACCGCCTTGGACTCGAGTGCTCCGATACTTAAGCAATGACGATTGTGAACTACGCCCTGCGTAGCGCCTTGTACGCCCAGCGTATCGAGTACGCCCAGCGTACTCCGAGATTACGCCCAGCGTAACCCCAAAGTTCATGCCTATAAATATGATGTAAGGGTAGCCGGACCTTTTGCCCAAAATCTCTTCTCTCTCTCTCTCTCTCTCTCTCTCTCCCGTTTTACTTCGTTTTTCATGCAAGAAATATCCCGAAGCCCCGGTATTAATCCCGAGCCCCGAAGCAAGTCCCAAAGCCACGAAGATCCCGAGAAGTGCAATTCCCGAGCCGAAGCTCTGCCCGCGAGAAGCCAATTTTTGTGAAGATCTTCCAGATCTACCGAAGGATACTACTTCTACAAGCCATAGTGTTGTCCGATCATCTTCTGATCAAGTGAGTGCGTACTTACTTTCTTCTAACGCATAATTATGAAGTATTTTGTATGAAATATGTGTTATGTGTATATTTTGTTGTTATATGTGTGAATGTATATTCACTTTATTCTATCTCATAGATATGATTTATTCTCTATGAAATACATGTTATGTGTATGTGTCACATCTGTTGTTTGAAATATGTATTAAATGAGAATGTTATACAGGTTTTAAACTATGTATATAAATATATATATTTATCTACTAATATGTTGGGTAGAACATGGGTAGATAGTTGATGTGTGGTAAACAAATGAGAGGCCTCGATGTTGTTGTTGATCTAGTCATCTAGCGGAGTATGGATGACGACCACGGACTCTTTCTAGACAGTCCAGTGGAATGCTAGGAGGTTCATAACCTGTAGGTGTTGTGAGCGATGTGTTCACCGGTGTACTCTATCCCCTCATGGTTACCTTTAGGACATCTATTGTTGAGGAAACCCCTTTGTAGTAATGCCTGTCCCGATGAAAATCCTAGATTAGGTCCCTGGTAATAGATGTTGTTTTAGGCACGTAAAGTGACGATAACGGGAATGGGTAATCGGGTTATTGTTGGTTGGCGAAATTAAATATAATTATTTATTGTGGGTTGAAAACCCTATATGCTCACCAGGCTCCCAAGCCTGACCCACTCAATTTTGTTGTATTATAGGTAATGGCGCGAGAGCATAAGTTGGATGACTTATCAAGATCTTTTTATATTAGAGCAATTGTTATATGTAAGTGTAACACCCATAATCAGAAAGACCAAGAAAGGAAAGGAAAACCCTAGGTCAAAGGGGTCAACTCGTCGAGTCCAGGGAGGAACTCGACGAGTCCGAGCGAGATCTGGGTCGAAGAGTAAGTGACCGACTCGACGAGTCGGAGAGTGGACTCGGCGAGTCCGTTCTGGATGGGGAAAACCTAAGTCCAGGGCTTTGTGTACTATATAATCATCTCATTCTCTCCCTTAGGGTTCTCTATAGCCTCTCGTACTCAGAACACGAAACCCTAAGTCTTTATTTTTGCACATTCAAGCTTTCTTGCCATTTTGGGTGATTTGAATGAAGAAGGAGGAAGGGAACCTTTAGTGATTCAAGGATTGGATTTAGATCCAGAGTTGGTGTGACTTTTCAGATCCCTTGAGGTAATAAGCTGACCCTATTGCATTTAGATCTATGTTATGGTTGAGTTTTGGGCATTTTTGAGTATGGAGGAGGTTCATTCTGAGTTTGGAGTAGATCTGAGGTTGCTACCTCAGATCTAGGCTATTAAGGATCCAGAAAGCCATAAAGTTTATGCCAACAATTTGTTGGTGAAGCCCCTTGGTCACAAAACCTAGCCCTATCTCTTTGGTTTCACGTAAAGTTTGCAACTTTACGTGAGGAATAGACTTGGGAAGAGTGGATCTATGAGTTGGCAACACTGCATGGCTCGAAAAGCCATTGTATGTATTAAGAACTGAAGTGACTCGTCGAGTCACATGGGTGAAATCGGCGAGTTGGATGAAGATGGGCATGGACTCAGCATGTTGGAAGAACAACTTGACGATTCTATTGAAGATTGTCATGGACTCGGCAAGTCTGTTCTTGGACTCAGCGAGTCAGGTCGCGAAGCACTAACCCCTCCTGGTTAAGGCTTAGATCGGTGAGTTGAGTGGTGACTCAGTAAGTTGCACAGGATGGGACTCAGAGATCGTTGAACTCGACGAATCTTGGGGTGACTCGGCGGGTTGAGTCGTTTTATGGGAGTTTCTACGTGCATGGACTCGACGAGTCTTGGGGCGACCCGGCGAGTAGAGTCAGTCAAGAAGGTTGAATTGACCAGGAATTTGACTTTGGCAAGAGTGGACTTAGACGGCTTCTAAGAGTTCAATTTGGGACTAAATGTTATATGATATTGATATTGATTGCTCGGAGAGCTAGTGTAGCAACGGTTTAGAGAATTATCGGGCAGCAGCCAGAGGGTTATCAGCATGTTCAGCAGTGCAGGTGAGTTTCCCTTAATGTGAATGGGTCTACGGCCACAATGCTGGCCCATGTAGTTATGAGTAGCAAGACCCGAGGGTTAGCCCTAGGCACTGTTTGCTAGTATGATATTCCGAACCAAGGTTCGATGTCGGGCGGGTGCCCAAGGAATGGTTTGCATGTTAAGAGTATACTTGTTGTCTATGTGATGCATGTATGTGCCTGGTAGGAAGGTGAGTGTGGGCGAGGTCCCGTATCTCACCAATAGCAGAGTATGGACGATGTTCCATATCTCATTAGTAGAAGAGCATGGGCGAGGCCCGAGATAGGCATGGAGTAAGTGTGGACGTGGCCCGTATCTCACTTACCGTATGATCTTGGAATGTGTTCCATGACTCACTAGTGACAGGACAGGGGCGAGGCCGAAGACAGGCGAGGCCTAAGGACAGGATTACAGTAGGGTATGTTCAGTTATGTGTTATGTGCTATGTTGTATTATATGTGGTTAGCGGGCGGGGCCTAGAGACAGGCGGGGCCTAAACGAAACAGATTTGTATCCGAGCAGGGCTCGAAGCTAGGCGGGGCCTGGAGCGGCGGGGCCATTGTCGCGGGTGGGGCCCAAAGTAGCGGGCATGGCCTAGTATATGCAGTATATATGCCATGTGATTGTATGGTATGTGGTAGGTTAGGGAACTCACTAAGCTTCGTGCTTACGGTTTTTCAGTTTTGGTTTCAGGCACTTCCGGTAGCGGAGGGAAGAGCTCGGGGTGATCGCATGGCACACACCATTGATTAGTCAGCTTGGGATGTTTTACTCTGATAATGAAATATGTTTTGGAATTAATACTATGAATTTATGTTATGACTTATGATATGTTTTTATGAATATGGATTTGGTAATGTTTTTAAGAAAAATTTTGGTACAGATTTTTTGGGATGTTACAAGTTGGTATCAGAACCTTGGTTTGAGGGATTCAGACATACTCTCGGGTGTGTCAGAACTCAAAATAAGGGAATGGTCTAAAAGTTTTCAAATTGAAAAGACAGTTTTTGTAAAAAGAGTTTTTAGAAAGGAAATAGTTTTAGAAAAGAGAAAAGAACTCAGAAAGAAAAAGAACATTGATAAGAGAGAAGGGTGTGGTGCATGCAATCAGCCGAGCTCAAGTAAGTACCCCCAAAATACCCATACAAGTTTATGTTATGTTTATCAGTTAGTAGAACAACATGCTAGATTTGGACTAAGGATCTAGGAAGGATGCCTTATGTGCCTGTTATATGTGCTTTGAGCTGCATGATAGTGCTGATTAGACAGTAGCAGGATAGCTTGTTTAGGTTATGCCTGAGTCTATGAGCTTGTGTCGCATGCTCGTGCAGATTCTCGATATGAGATTATGATTGTTGAGTATGTTATGGTTAGATTTTTCCCTTGTCCGAATGCTACTTGCTTTATGCATTGTGGGATTCTGAGTGATGGGAGTTAGCCATTAGGTGAATACGTCATGTCACATGTGATCAGGGTTGAATAATCTCAGAGTGCTGGATTTGGCCCTATTGCGCAGCTCTTGTCTGAGTCCAACCGTTGTAGGGACGAGTCTTTTACTCGAAGGATTATCCGAGCCTCGTCACATGTGATGGTATTCAGGTGATTGCTAATTTGGATCACAAGGAGGCCTTCAACAGTAGAGGACTGGTATGAGTTGAGTCAGAGGATTCCCTAGGGTAAGCCTAGGATGAGTTAGTGCTAGGAGTAGTAGTAGTAGAAAAGGGACCTGGTGGAGTCGAAGCAGTTCTTGAGGAAAGTACGGATAGATGTGGAAGGTAGTATGGGCCCATACTACTGAAAGCAGAGGATCTGTACTCGATTCGAGAAAGGCCGAGATGAGACTGGGAAACTTGTAGTGTGTGCGTATGATCCCTCAGCAGTGATAAGTATTCTGATAGTATTGTGTTATGTTTTCAGCATGGTGACATTGCGAGAGAGACCAGTGGGCGGATCAGGCGCTAGAGAGGGATTAGGCTCGGGTTTAGGGGCTGAGCAGTTCCAAGAGCGGATGAGAGAGTTGATATCAGCCGAGGTCTCACACCCCGAAAACCAAAGGCGGAAACATTTCCAGGGTTGACTCCACGTTGAGTATCAAATCCAATGCACATAGTAAGCAAAGTAGTCAACCATTACATTACATACAAAAATTTACATTTGTTCAAAAGTAAGTTGTACAAGTGTGATACATAGTATATATGAACAAAACAAAGACGTGTCTTTTACACACCCCGTCTTCACCAAAAGAGATCACCGGGTACCTGTCTAATGTGGACCTGAGAATACAAGCAGTTTGAAAATCAGCATAAAGCTGGTGAGTTCATAAGATGTTTGTTTTCTGAAAAATATACCTGTTTCCTTTAGTTTTCTGAAAAGGTTTGTTATCCAAGAAAATCCCATATTTTCTTATGTAAAACGGTTTAGTTATCATTTGTTACCAATTCGATTACGTGTTGTATTTTACCCCAGGAAAATCCCATATTTTCCTAATAGTTTAGTTACCCATTCTTTCCTTAATTTGTTTACGAGTTGCTATGTTATCCCAGGAAAATCCCATATTTTCCTAAGTTTAAGTTCGGTTGAATATCACAAAGTATAGTTTAATACACAAAAATATATATTGAAAATCATGGGATCACTATCCCGAACTAGGTATAAGATTGTTTGATATACACGAAACTATAGATAGATGTAGATTTAAAACCATGGGACTATCATCCCGAACTAGATATATATTGAAAACCATGGGATTACCATCCCGTACTAGATATAGATTGAAAACGATGGGATTATCATCCCATACTAGATACATATTGAAAACCATGGGATTATCATCCCACACTAGATATAAGATACAAAACCATGGGATTACCATCCCGTACTAGATATAAGAACTATAGATAGAAGTAGATATGAAATTCAATCCGTGAATAAACTTATATTAATACGTATTGTGAGTCGGGTAACCATGCTGATACGACAACGAGACCTCCTGGACGCTTGTCAGACGTCGGACGATATCCAGAATTTGTCACTCCAGGCGTGCCCGCCTAACTGTAGCTAGCAGTTAAGGTGTGGGATTGTCAGTCCCGAATAGATCTATTCACAAATTCCACGCTCTCCCTCCAGTAGACTCTGGTTACACTTCCGAGGAGGATTTACTGATAACCCAAAAGGGTAATGACGAATCTCACAAGCTAGTACTAAATTATTCATGGTATTCTCAGACGATATCAAACATACTAAACGTTATGAAACATAATACATTGAATACAACTATATACAATGAAATTATCTGGCAATACATTCTAAATGAAACAGAGATAAACTGAATCAGACATAGTTTATCTATTAACATTACTTGACATCTGAATACATAAAACGAGTACTGAAGATCCCCAAATTATTCCCATAATAATTTGATTAGTTTGATTGTTTCCTTTACTGAAATCTATGTAGTTATAATTGATAAAACATCCCTTATGCTCATCATAATACATAAGGAGTAAAGATATTTATAAGTTTTCCAGATATTTATAGAAATACATCAGTTTTATGTTTTGAAAACATTTGTAGTTTGCTTGTATTCCCCCCTGAAAACATTGAAAAACATTGAAAAAGGGTAGGGGTATGAACTCACCGGACGAGAAATGTGTCTGCTTGGATCCTAAACGTCAGTTCTGGGTTTGCAAACGCACGAGGTTCCTATGGATTATGAAAAATATACACATTTGTATCTAATTAGGAATTGAATTATCTATTAGTTAGGGACAAACACTTCTAGTCGCGGAAACAGTCCATTACAAGTGTTTGGAAGGACCCGGGTGGCATTTAAGGACACATGAAGCTTGGATATGGAGTTTACTCTTCAAGAGTAAACTTACAAGAGGTTTGACGGCCCTAATGACCATTCCCCATGAGTTTACGGCCGTAAACTCATGGGTGGTGTGTTTTATGATGCTAAATGACCTAATATCACTTGGGAAGAATAGCTAGGATCAAAACTAGGGCATTGGAAAGGATTAAACTCACATATGGACCATATAATGGATTTTATGGCCTAAGAAGATGTTCTTGGGAGGTTTACGGCCGTAAACATCCATGGGGGTAGTTTTGGCATGATTTAAGGTCCTTAACTTGATTGTGGTTGCTTCTAGACTCATTTCTAAGGCTCATGGTGTGTTTAAGTAGCATCTTTACACATAAAAAATGAGTTTAAGGTCTAAGGAGATGAGTTTACGGTCCAAGAATGTTCTTGGGCCATAAACTCAAGCTTTCCTCATTTAAGCAAGTTTTGGTGCATTTCTTGAAGGGTTTTAGGGTTCTAAACACTCATGGAAGCTTGTTGGGGGTGTTTAGGGGCAAACTAACACTATAAATTGAATTTACTCCCCAAGAATAGGTGTTTACGTTCCAAGCATGTGCTTGGGCCGTAAAATCATGTTCATTCCCTAAATAAAGAGTTTAAGGTGTTCTAAATCCATGCATGCAAGTCCTTTAGGCATATCTAGGTTCCAAATGAAGTTAGGAAGGGTTTTAAGGCTAAAAACCCCTCATTATATGTGTTCACTGCCTAAGGAGGTTCTAGGGCCGTAAGCACATGTTCATGGTCCCAATCCTCATATGTTTCATGAATTTGAAGGCCAAAGGTGTTATACTAGAAGCTAGAATGGTTACCTTGGTGATTTGGAGCTTGTTTTGGATGATTTTTGGCTTGATTTCGATTTCTAGAGAGAGAAAGTAGAGAGAGAGTAGAGAGAGAGTGGAAAAGCTTCAAATGAGGCTCTCTCAACTTTATATATGCTCAAAGTTTCGGACACGGAGGAATTCTACCCGATACTGACGCTAGACGAAGCTTTTGGTCACACCCGATTAATTTACCGTAATTTCGACATAGATAAGAGTAAATATTTTCTAAATGAAAATAGAAAATATTTTAATGAATTAAAATGTATCCCGAAACTTATAAAATTTAAATAGAAGTCCCAAATAAATTAAATTAAAACAAAGTTAACAGAAAATTTTGGAACGTAACAGCTTTATTCACGGAACCGGGTTATGACGACGGAACGAACTTCGGGTTGTCACACGAGGTTACATGCAGTATCCTAGATTAGACTCCTGTGATATTTGGCACGGTCAAGGAGGGTATACTGGAGATCTTGGATGAGAGGCTGGGAGCCTTTCGTACCGAGATAATGGCTTTGATGGGAGCGCGTACTACGACATTCCGAGAGTTTAGAGCTTGCGGAGCGCCAGATTATCCTGGGGCTAGGGACCCCATCGCTAGTAGCAGGTGGTTGGCCGATCTTGCCAAAGCATTCCGTACGAGCCGGTGTCCTGAGGAGGACAAGGTCAGACTCGCCTCCTGTCTTTTGAAGGACATAACGAGGGATTTGTGGGAGGAGGTTGGTCATGCCATTGGGGATGATGCCGCGTTGGACGCGATGACATCGAGCGATTTCTCGGCCAGGTTTAGGGATGAGTTTTCACCAATTATTGAGGTGCAGCAGTTGGCACGGGAGTTTCAGGATTTGACGCAAACTACTGAGATTGTGGCGTAGATCACCGCCAAGTCTAGGGAGAGGGCCCTTCTTGTTCCGCAGTATGTCGCAGATGAGGAGATGAAGAAGGCCTGATACCATGAGATGTTGAGGGATGACATCAGGCAGTTTTGAGCAGGTCCAACTGCAAAACGTTGGAGGATATGACCGCATGAGCTAGAATGAGAGAGATTGATTTGGAGCAGATTCGGAAGAGGAAGTCGGATGAGGTTCAGGTAGCCATAGGCTCGGGCAAAAGGCCCAAGGGGTCAGCTTCGAGATCGAGGGATTACCAGAGCCGTGGCCGATACGGGAGGTGCGGCAGGATGCACGAGGGTGCGTGTAAGAGTGGTAGTGGTGGAGACTCGGGCTGCTTCAAGTGCGGCCGGACTGGTCATCTTAGTATGGATTTTACTGCTACCACCACACAGGGATCAGACTTGATATGTTTCCACTGCAGTTAGCGGGGCCATAAGAAGGCCCAGTGCCCCAGTTTGTTTTCGACATGACGGGTGATGGCACCTGCCCTTGCAACTTTGAGGATCACAGATGGCCGTCAGGGCCGAGCAGAGGCGCCTGTGGTAGGAGGCAGGGATTTTCAGATGACTACCATGGAGACGCGAGCAACGCCGTACATAGCAGGTGTGTGTCTTTCGTTTCTCTGTTAACTTTGTTCATGATTATATTGTTATGGTTCTGCATCGTTATTGGTATAATTATTTTTGAATTATGTGGCATGCTTGTGATTTAGTTATATGCC
This sequence comes from Lactuca serriola, assembly GCF_051521515.1. NCBI lineage: Eukaryota > Viridiplantae > Streptophyta > Magnoliopsida > Asterales > Asteraceae > Lactuca > Lactuca serriola. The sequence goes on along the minus strand of NC_136409.1, from coordinate 111,115,038 downwards.
ATCTGCATACCTTGGATAATGAATTGGTAGTTAGGGGTCGTTCCCTATGGAAGTAGGTTACTTAGGATGCAGTATCTATAGCATGGTTATGTTGGACCCAGTACTGACCTGCTGGATTCAGGAAGGTGTTATCGAGTAATGGATCGGATAGACCCCTAGCTATGGCAAGCTTGGTTCTTCAGAAGATTGATTGCGGTATATCAGAGAAGATTGGGAATTCTTCTCAAGCATTGAACAGTGAGGTACAAGCAGGATCAAAGTGGGGGAGAACCCTCCGAGTGTATAAGGGTAAGAGCACGCAAATCCAGAATGAGTACGCGACCTCTGAGAAGGAAAAGAAGTAGCACAGTGATTGATGGGTTGAGGAGTTCAGCGTTGGGAGTTTGGGAAACATCCCAACGGTTAGTTCATGTATTGGAGATGGTTAGTATCTGGTTGGGAATTCGAGTTGGAGGGTCGCCTGTAGGACTCGAGAAAGTTGGAATGAGGATTTTTGGAATGGTTAGCATGGGATGCTTTTGTGTTAGTAGTCAGTGGCAGGGACAGCATGTAGAGCATGGTAGAGCGGCGGGAGAGCCGCAACATTTTTCGTCAGCAAGCCAGAGTTGGAAAGTGCTGTAAGACTACGGGTAGGCCGTAGCATTCATTAGCAGCCAGTGAGTATCGAAGGTGTTGCAAGACTACGGGTAAGCCATAGCATTCCCTAGCAGCTTAGTTAGCAAAGTGTGGGTGGAGGCCCGTATATCCTAGTTAGCGGATTTTGGGCGAGGCCCTTATCTCCTAAGTGATCAAGGTGGGGATTAGGAATGGGTAGTAGATGAGAATAGTATAGTTGGGTGAGGCCCATGGGCATGGCCCGTATGTGAGTAGCAGTATAGGTGAGACCTGAGAGCAGGGTTGCTCAATAGTATAGTCAGGTGAGACCCGTGGGTGAGGCCCGTATGAGAGTAGCAGTATAGGTGAGACTTGAGAGAAGGGTTGCTCAGTAGTATAGTCGTGTGAGACCCGTGGGCGAGGCCCGTGAGTTTTAGTAGCACATATAGGACCTGGTAAGGACCTTAAGGTCGAGTTAGGGGGATCGAGGATCCTAGGACTTGTAGTGCCAGAGTGGCAGAGTAGAGGGGGCACTATTAGGTAGCCTAAGTTTCCTCGAAAGTCGCTTGGAGTGACTAGAAGCTTGTGTTGGGGCTAGTGACCGGTGGGAGCAAGTAATCCAGATAGTGGTAGACCAGTAGGGACCAGGGTGGTATCGGTTCATCTGGAAGGCGGATATCACACCCCAAAACCGAGAACGGCGGAAACGTTCTGGGGCGGAGGACGTCATGTAATGTATCACAAAAAATGTAAAGTAGTAAACAAGCAACAACATCATCCATTGCATTAATAGTATAATTTTGATTACAAGTGTGTTCTTTCATAGTATAAGATAACATGATAACTAATCAAAATAAAAGAGTCTTGATTCCTCCATCTTCACAAAACCTGGTCGTCATACCTGTCTATTTGTGCCCTGAGAATACAATTGAAAGCGAGTATCAGCAATAAAGCTGGTGAATTCATAAGTATTAATGTGTCTTTGATTTGTAACAACTGTAAAGTAAAGACTTCTAAACTTATGGAAAAAGTTGGAAAATGTTTGTAAGTAATTGTAAACGTTTGAAAATCCTAGGAAATCCTATATTTCCTACTAGTATAAAAGTAGTCTTCTACCAAGGCCTGATTGTTTTGTAAGTAAGCATCACTGTAGATGTTATGGTTTTTCCCTTGTTTAACTATTATTATAAAAGTTATAGTCTACCTCGTCGTTTATGTGTATGAGTCACAATATAAAAGTAATAAGGAAAATAGTGTATCTATATCGAATATGTCCTACCTCGTCGTTCATGTGAATGTGTCACAAAGTAAAGGAAGGAAAATAATATAATAACTAAAAATGTATCCTTTTGCACTTGGATATTCACGGCGTGGAAACTCGCTGAACAGTAAAATAGTTTATCTATATCAAATATATTTTTAATACTCCCTGTGAGTCTTTTGTTTAAGTAAAACTGGTTAAAAGGGTGTTTATCCCGAATTGTGAACATGCTAATAATATCCCGTGGTATAATTATTACCCCCTGAGCATGATTGAGTTAAATGTATATTACTACGTACAAGAGTTGTTGTTTCCGCAGTTTGTAAGTTTCTCATAACCATACTAGACGTGGTACTAACGTCGACATTTGTCACCCCAGACCTACCGGTCTAACTGGAGCTTACAGTTTAGGTGCGGGTCTGTCAAACTCGTATAGATCTATACACAAATGCGCGCTCTCCCTCCAGGAGACTCTGGTTAAATATGGGGAATTTCGTTTTGGTACTAACAAAGCCATATGTCTCACATGATTTCTAACAACAACTTCACGAGTAATATAATGAAATACCTTTTTGTATGAAAAGATTATCCTTGTTATGAAGAATGCACACTTGTAAATAAAATGTTGGTATAGATTCATGAGTGAACTGACTCTTCCGTGATTCCTTGTACTTGGAATTTTAAGTAGTATCTCCTAACTATACGTATTATAGTTAGTAGTAATGTACGAGTATAACCGGAAGTATACCTTTGCTACCCAAAGGTACTGAACTGACTGGTGGAACTTTTATGTCTATATATGTATACATGATATATAACTAATAGTGAGACGACATTCGGACGAGCAACCGATGCCCTAAGGCCACATCCCAACGAGGAAAAAAGAAATAAAGCGAGGTAATCGTCCTAAGTCCTTTAAACATTATTTATATAACTAAACATAGGTAGGCATGCATTTGATAATATAAAAGCGTAATAGAAGTTTTGTAAAACCTTTGAAAAGTTTAATACTAAGAAACGATGACTTGATGTTAGTTTATAAAATGATTGAAAGTATTTTGTTTGATAAGAAAGTTTAAGTATAAGGAAAACCTTTGTTTGAAAACACCTTTGTAACAGAGTTTGAAAGGAACTTATAGTGTGTAAGATAGTTTGATAAAGAGTTTTAAACATGTAAAAACGTTTAAGAAAGTCATTTGAAGAAATCTCTTTGGTAAAACAGTTAACGTATAGTAGATCCATTTGCATGCTAGTTATTAATCACATGTGATTGATATAATAACTAAACACGATTCAACTTGTATTCCCCCCCCCCTCCCCCCCCCCCCCCCCCCCCCGCAGAAAGCATTTATAAACATTTAAAAGCATTTAAAAGGTTAATTAAGGGGTATGAACTCACTTGATTGATTGGGAGAAAGCGAGATGATAATCGAGCAGAACTTTGACTTGGAATAGTTGATTTTCTTAGGAATCTCGGAAACCTCAGGAACACAAAACCTTCCTTCGGGGCTTGAAGGTGAAAACTGGGGCTTTGGGGGCTTAAACGCAGAGTTTTGGCGCGAGAAAGAAGGGAACTGAGCAATGAAACCCGGAGCCCTTGAGATCTATTTATAATGGCATATTTTGGGTGCCACGTCGTGGCAAAGGGTGTACCAATGTCGTGGTGAGTCAACCTTATCCTCTTCCATTGATTGGATGCCCTCAGTCACTTGCCGGGTCGCGGCAAACTGTGCCACGTCGTGGCAAGCCAGACAGCCTCAGATTTAGGGTCTCAAACTTGTAAAATCCGTAACTTTCGTGTACGAGCTCCGTTTTCGACGTTCTTTATATGCACGCGTAGCTGAAAATATGCTCTACAACTCTCGTTTAGACTTTATCGGCAAATTTTGATCTTAATTTTAATTATTTATTTTTAACGGGCCGGGAGACGAAAAATCCGTTAAAAATCCATAACTTCTTCATCTGATGTCCGTTTTCGTCAGACTTTTTACCGTTGCACTAATATTATTGAGACCTTCTGTTCTCATTTAGGTTGTTTCGGCCAAAAGTCTCTCGATCTCTATTTCGAGTTTTTAGCTGTCTACTGTTATATCCGGATCTTGGAAAAATCATAACTTCCTCATATGAAGTCAGATTTGGACGTTCTTTTTACGTACGTTTACAGTTTAATGTTATCTACAACTTTCATTTAGATACTTAAGGCTAAAAACTATTGTATTGAAACTTCGCGTTTTTTGTTTAATCAGTGTTGCCGGTTTTGCCGAGAATCTTCGGTTGGTCATAACTTCTTCGTTATAAGTCGGATTTTAGGGTTCTTTATATGTACGAAAACCTTGATACGATTCCTACTAATTTATTTAACCCAAATAAGATTTTAGGAAAGATAAATTTTGACCTAAATTTGACTGGTGTTACATTTTATTGTCTTAAAATATCGGGTTGTCACAGCTAGGGATGAGAATTTGGCCCGAAAACCTGAACCGAACCGAAAACGAATCGAACCGAACCAAATTAGACCCGAATAAGAAATTTGATTCGGTTTTCGGGTATCTATATAAGGATCATTCGGTTTTGGGGTTATTCGGTTCGGGTTACCCGAATAAGGGCTTATTCGGTCCAAATGGACCGAACCGAATATGAAAAGTCACATTTTTCCCCTTGCACGATTGCTTATTCGGTCTTGTGTTCTATCAATCATTACCCAAAATACACACGTAATGTTCAATGTTTAACTTATATACTTAAATATAGATTTTTGGGTTGGATGTTTAGTGTTTAATGTTTAGTATGTTGCTTAATAACTGTATCTTAAGATTATGGTGGTTGGATTTTACATTTTATATATCAAGAATAGTTTAATCCGTGTTATTCGTGTTTATCATAAGCTACAAAAGTCATACAAATTACATTATTTATAATCACATAGTAAATGTTATTTGGTTTATTTGGGTTATTTGGGTTATTCGGGTTATTCGGCTCATTAATCATCTTGTACATGTTATTTGGATTATTCGGGCCAGAACCGAACCGAACCAAATAATACCCGAAGCAAACCAAACCTGTATTGCTTATTTGGTTCGATTTTTGGTTCATACAAGTACCTTTATTTGGTTTTTGGTTTATTCGGGTTCGGGTCGGTTCGGTTCGATTCCGAACCGAATAACATCCCTAGTCACACTGGATAAGGGACAACAAAAACTTTCAATCAATGGCAGTGATGGTAAGCAGACTATGGTGGAATACAGTTAGTTGATCGAGCGGTGCTATGCACATCACAGTAGGTTGGATAATCTCAGAGGGAAGGGCTTGATCCTGTTGTGCAGCTCTCGTCTGGGTCTAACCGTTGCGGGGATGAATCCTTTACTTGAAGGATTATCCAAACCATTCGCTGGGAGGGGTGCTCAGCACTAAGTTATAGTAGTGAGAAGTGTCCACTGGATACTGCTGGTAATGACCCGTACTGGAAGAAGCGGGAGTAATGGAGTTGGTGAAGGATAGGACCTTCACAGTGTAGAGGAAGTAGTTGGTTGTGGAACATTGCCTTGGGGAGGCCAGAAAATGCACAAGGAAAAGGGGTGAACCCCTAGGGTGTCCAGCATAAGTACTCGGGGAGTACCAGAAGGTTTGTCAGCTGAGTAAGTGCATTCCCAGGATGGTCAGGGTTAGGGTTAACCCAAGAATATTATCCGCAAGGATTAATGTTAGTCAGAATGACCAGGCGGAAGGCCACCGAAGGTAGTCAGCGGATCTTAGGTCTACCAAGCAGAGTGCTGAAAGCAGATTGCACGACGATTGGCCATAGAGAAACTTTGAGGATGAAGTTTAGTTTAAGTGGGGGAGAGTTGTAACACCCATATTCAGAAAGACCAAGAAAGGAAAGGAAAACCCTAGGTCAAAGGGGTCAACTCTTCGAGTCCAGGGTGGAACTCGACGAGTCCGAGCGAGATCCGGGTCGAAGAGTAAGTGACCGACTCGACGAGTCGGAGAGTGGACTCGGTGAGTCCGTTCTGGATGGGGAAAACCTAAGTCCAGGGCTTTGTGTACTATATAATCATCTCATTCTCTCCCTTAGGGTTCTCTATAGCCTTTCTTACCCAGAACACGAAACTGTAAGTCTTCATTTTTGCACATTCAAGCTTTCTTGCCATTTTGGGTGATTTGAAGGAAGAAGGAGGAAGGGAACCTTTGGTGATTCAAGGATTGGCTTTAGATCCATAGTTGGTGTGACTTTTCAGATCCCTTGAGCTAATAAGTTGACCCTATTGCATTGAGATCTATCTTATGGTTGAGTTTTGGGCATTTTGGAGTATGGAGGAGGTTTATTCCGAGTTTGGAGTAGATATGAGGTTGCTACCTCAGATCTAGGCTATTCAGGATCCAGAAAGCCATAAATGTTATGCCAATAAGTTGTTGGTGAAGCCCCTTGGTCACAAAACCTAGCCCTAGAGTGTTTTAAGCCCATATCTCTTTGGTTTCACATAAAGTTTACAACTTTACGTGAGAAATAGACTTGGGAAGAGTGGATCTATGAGTTGGAGCCCCTTCATGGCTTGAAAAGCCACTGTATGGATTAAGAACCGAAGTGACTCGGCGATTCACATGGGTGAAATTGGCGAGTTGGATGAAGATGGGCATGGACTCGACAAGTTGGAAGAACAACTCGGCGAGTCTATTGAAGATTGTCATGGACTCGGCGAGTATGTTCTTGGACTCGGTGAGTCAGGTCGCAAAGCACTAACCCCTCCTGGTTAAGGCTTAGATCGATGAGTTGAGTGGTGACTCAGTGAGTTGGGCAGGATGGGACTCAGAGATCGTTACACTCGATGAGTCTTGGGGTGACTCGGCGGGTTGAGTCGTTTTATGGGAGTTTCTAAGTGCATGAACTCGACGATTGTTGGGGCGACTCGGCGACTAGAATCAGTCAAGAAGGTTGACTTTCACCAGGAATTTGACTTTGGCAAGAGTGGACTAAACGGCTTCTAAGAGTTCAGTTTGGGACTAAATGTTATATGATATTGATATTGATAGCTCAGGGAGCTTGTGCAGCAACTGTTCAGAGAATTATCGGGCAGCGGCCAGAGGGTTATCAACAAATTCAGCAGTGCAGGTGAGTTTCCCTTTGTGTGAATGGGTCTACGACCACAATGCCGGCACATGTAGTTATGAGTAGGAACACCCAGGGGTTAGCCCTAGGCACTGTTTGCTAGTATGATATTCCGGACCAAGATCCGACGTCGGGCGGGTGCCCAAGGAATGGTTTGCATGTTAAGAGTATATTTGTTGTCTGTGTGATGCATGTATGTGCATGGTAGGAAGGTGAGTGTGGGTGAGGTCCCGTATCTCACCAATAGTAGAGTATGGACGGTGTTCCATATCTCATTAGTAACAGAGCATGAGCGAGGGCCGAGATAGGCATGGAGTGAGTGAGGGCGTGGCCCGTATCTCACTTACCGTAGGAGCTTGGACGGGGTTCCATGACTCACTAGTGACAGGACAGGGGCGAGGCCCAAGACAGGCGAGGCCTAAGGATAGGATTACAGTAGGGTATGTTCAGTTATGTGTTATGTGCTATGTTGTACTATATGTGGTTATCGGGCGGGGCCCAAAGATAGGTGGGGCGTAAAAGAAACAGATTTGTATCCGAGCGGGGCTTGAAGCTAGGTGGGGCCTGGAGCGGCGGGACCGTTGTAGCGGGCGGGGCCCGAAGTAGCAGGTGTGGCCCAGTATATGCAGTATGTATGCTTTGTGATTGTATGGTATGTGGTAGGTTGGGGAACTCACTAAGCTTCGTGCTTACGGTTTTCAATTTTGGTTTCAGGTACTTCCGGTAGCTGAGGGAAGAGCTCGGGGTGATCGCATGGAAGACACCATTGATTAGTCAGCCTGGGATGTTTTACTATGATAATGAAATATGTTTTGGAATTAATACTCTGAATTTATGTTATGACTTATGATATGTTTTTATGAATATGGCTTTGGTAATGTTTTAAAGAAAAATTTTGGTACGGATTTTTTGGGATGTTACAGTAAGTGTTGTATGGTCTATCTTTTTTTGTTTATGCTTTTGGTCTGTTTATCGGAACATGACATCCCAAATATTTTTATATAATGAAAATGCGTCTCTTGATTAAATGCTTTTATAAACTTTATTTTATCATATTTTATTTTGGGAACAAATTCCGCAACTCTTTTAAATCAATGGATGTACTCTGAAATTATTTTAAAAAGCATAAATGAAACCGGTCTTTTTTGGCCGTGATTTTGGGGATGTCACAGATACCAACTGTGACATCCCCATTTTCATGGCCAGAAAAGACCAATTTTGTTTATGCTTTATGAGAATCAGAGTACCTCTTTTAATAAAAATGTTGTGGAATTTGTTCCCAATAAAACATGATAAATACGTTATAAAAGCATTTCCGAAGAAAAGTATTTTTATTCATTTTAAAACATTTGGGATGTCATCGTCAAAACAGAAACCTAAGCATAAACATAACTTACATTCATTATCACTAGTGATTTACATCTCCTTAATCTCTCAGTGTAATGTGACATCTTATCAACACCTGTAATATAAATAAACTGAGTGGGTCAGGTTGGGAAACCTGGTGAGTACATAGGGTTTTCAACCCACAAAAATATAATTATTATGTTTAATCTTCAAACAATTAATCAACCTAATTACCCATCCCCGTTATCTTCTTTACTTTTAAGGATCTACCCTAAAAATCAGTTATTCCTCGTTCATTTATTCCTAAGGATTATCCTAAGGAATTGGCACGAAGTCCATCATCACCGGTTTTAGGCACTAAGTCTGCATAGTTGCCATGGTTTATACAATAAGAACTAAGTCTGCATAGTCGCCAGGGTTTAGGTACTAAGTCTGCATAGTCACCAGGTTTTAGGCATCAAGTCTGCATGATCGCCAAGGTTTAAGAACTAAGTCTGCATAGTTGCCAAGGTTTAGAGTACACCGGGTGAACACATCGTCCACAACACCTATAGGTTGCGAGCCTTCTAGTGTTCCACTGGACTATCTAGAATAGTCTATAGTTGTTATCCATACTCTGCTAGATGACGGGTCCATCATTTGGGTTAAAGGCTTCTCTCACTTTTCACCTCTCACCCTTATCTCATGGTCTATATCACCTCTCATCTCATCATCCGACTCATATTTCATCTACCCATGTTTTACCTAACATATTTTGTAGATATAAAATACATATACATTTTAATTCATTTGAAGCATGTATAAAATCGTTCATCCAGCATACATAGTAAGTATTCAGATAATATGCACACATAGCACGTAATTTATATAAAATACTTCATATCTATGTGTAAGTGAAAGTAACTATGCACTCACCTGATAAGGTGGTGACGCAGTTCTCAGACAGCACTCCGTTTACTTTAAAACAATTTCCTTCGACAAAACCTAGTACCATTACCACTAGAGTTTAGTCTAACTTTTTACCGCGAATAATTAATAGTCTAGCTATTATTACTATTATATAAGAGTTAAAAAATACTCTTCACCCACTATGTACAGACAGACGCCAGACATGAAACACTGGAGGGCAGGATCAATTTGGCTTATAGCACTTCTAAATCCAGCAACCCAAGCGGCCCTACAAACCAGATTCCCCGTACCATGAGTGGTTAAAAAGATATAACAACAACACTTATATAACCCATAATAATAGCCCAAATAACTACCATACGGTCCTAATAAATTTATTATAATTAATTAAAAGCTATATTAAAAATAGCGTAGGCATAGCTCACTTACAGCGGGTTTTCTCGAAAACCGGGCTTCGCTTGGAGCAGCGTTTCTGAACCAAAAGACCCTTTTTCTCGGGACTCTAGGAGCCTTGTGGCTTCCTTCGAGTGCTAGGGGTATACCTAGGCTTAGGGGGGGTTAGGGGTGACAACCTGAAATTTCTTGCTTTGAAAGCCATACAGATGAATCAATATCAGATTCACTCCTGCTATCATTTAGCACTGTTTAGAGTCTTTTTAAGTGTTTTGAGCCCAATACATTTAACGAATGAGTGTTAGGAAGTACCTGCTAAAGCCACAGAACAACAAACCAAGCTTAGCCTCACCAAAAGGTAGTTCACGGCCTAAACACAAGAGTTTACGGCCGTAAACTCAAGGCATGGCCATAAAATCCCCTATATAGGCTCTTATTCTTCAACTTTCTTCATTAGTTCATTTCCACCTCAAGAACACTTCCATTCTCTCGCAAGTATCATCCCGATTTTCTTCCTTGATCTTTAAAAGTCGTAAGTGTTCTTTCCTTGGTATGTTGTTAATCCTTCGTAACTAGCTTCATCCTCATGATTCATCCATGGAAATCATGTTTTCTTAGATCATCAAGAAAACACCAAGAACACACACTAGTGTTTTGGCCCGAAATCAACACTTTTAGTTTCCATATTGTAACTATCACTTCATTATACTTCATATCTATTAGGAAGCCTTAAATCACATCATCTAAACATGCTTTCCCCATGAAGATCATGATTTTACGGCCCAAGATCTCCCTTGGCCGTAAACTCCATGTTATGGCATGTTTTGACCTTAAACTCTTGTAACGACCAAGCCTTAGACCTTGAACCCTTAAGAGATGTTAATAGGACCTTAAATCACTCACTTATACATAATGTTCATGAGTTTATGGCCGTAAAATCCTTGCTTGGCCATAAACTCATGTGTGTTGGCCATAAACACACTTAAGTGTGGTCACACACTTTCCTTTGACCAATCATATGCAATTCAACACTTCATGTGAATGTTCCTTAGTCCCTTAGGTTGTTTCCCTTCACGATTAGGTGTTTATACACTAATTATACACATATATGTACCAATATATGTCATTTAGGACTCATTTATGTATCGGGACTTCATTCGTGGAACTACTCATCCTTACTTGAATCATTTGGATCACAAATCATAAGGTGAGTTCACACCCCTACATTTGATCACTTTTCACTGTTTTAAGGGGGGGGGATACAAGTTTAAACACAAGTAATTCTGTTTATATTAAATAAAACTCTTTAAATGTTGCAAATGACATCAAGTCATCAAAATGCTTTTAAACTCTTTTAAATATTGGAAAATACCTTTAAATGGTTACAAACTCTTTTAATATTAGGCAATGCTTTTAAATGTTTTATAAAATCTTTTAACTTTTATTGTGTATAATTGATGTCTATGTAGATATAGTTATATAAGTAGTGTTTAAAGGACTTAGGACTGACTACCAACTCTATTTTCCTTTTCCTTGTTTGGATGTGGGCTTAGAGTAAGGTTGTTTGTCCGAATGTCATTTAAATATTAATTATATATTATGTATATGTATGTAGATATAAAAGTTCTAGAAGTCAGTTTAATACCTTTGGTAGAAATGGTATTCTTTCTTGTTAAGACAGTTCAGATCAGATCAGTCAGTCAATTACAGAGAACTTACTAGTAAACTATAGGGAGTATAGTTTAGGGAGTCAATGCTCATTATGTAACACCGTGAATTTCAAAATAATTTTTCGCAAAAAAAACATTTCTCATTTAATTTCATAAAACATTAAGTTTCAAATTCCAATCTGTATCATACAAATCCCAAGATCACATAAATATATCAAAGTCCCCTGCGTGTGTACAGATCAAGCCGGCGCCTTCCCACGGTCATCGCTAGTACCTGAAACAACAACACTAACACTGTAAGCACGAAGCTTAGTGAGTTCCCCAAAATACCACATAAAACACATATTAGCCACTCGAGGCTATAACTCTATGGGTCCGTGCACCCAACTCTGTGAACCCTCAGGTTCTAACTCTAGGAACCTTTCGGTTCCAACTCTGTAATCATGCACAACATAAATCACATAGAAATAATGCAGTACAACATATGGCATACACATAACATACATACACTAACACATAGCTCTGATTACCTACTCAAGGTAAAGTATAGTGAGAAGACTCACCTCGCGTGTCTCGGTATCTCACGAACCCTGGAAACCCCTCGTGCTCGATCCTCCGAGCTCTAATCCTCCTATAACATCACATGACTCTAATTAACACTTTTTATCTCTAAGGTTGACTATCCCTAAGAAGTCAACACAGGTCAACGGTCAATGGTCAACTTTGACCGGACTCGGCGAGTGCACACGGCAACTCGGCGAGTCTAGACGTTCTCACCAACTCTCTAGGATTCCCTTTCTACACGTCGAGTACTCCCCCTGACTCGACGAGTTTCACCTGGCAGAAATCGTGGGGCCACCCCGACTCAACTCGCCGAGTCTCAAGAACGACTCGGCGAGTCCCAGCTCGACTCAGTCCACTTTGACAACCCTCTCTAACTCGCCCTGACTCACTGAGTCAACCCCTGACTCGACTGGACCACTCACTGGCCGGTCCAAGGCAATCTTCAAGCTACTCGCCGAGTCTGCTCATCGGACTCGACGAGTCCATGCCATGCAATCACTCAAACTTGCTTCTAAGGTCAGATCTACTCCAACAATTCATAGATCTGGCCCTCCTAGACTGATTCACCACGTAAAGCCCCAGACTTGGTGCATAAACAACCTCTATATGACCATATATGAAGAATTATCAATAAATCTCACTACTCAAGGTCATAACCTCCATTGTTCTCTATAAAGCTTGATGAATGAGGCTCTCTGGACCTCTATGGATCCAGATCCGAAGTCTCATCACTAGCAAGGGACTATTTGGCCATCCAATCAACTCAACAAGGTCACAAGAAACCCTAAAATCAATTATACTTCACAAAACAGGAGATGAGCCGAAATCATACCTTTAGATTGAAGAGCTAAGCTTCAAACCCACCGAATAGCAGTCTCCTTTGCCTCCTCTTGGCTAGAACCTCCCTCTTCTTTGCTAAACAACACACAAATGTCAAGAAATGCTTCCTTTCTCTCTCAAATCGCTAAAGCACTCTAGGGTTTCTCTCTATGGACTGTTGGGTGCAAATGACGGCCATAAGGCCCTTTAAATAGGTCCCAAACCCGAGAAATTATGGTTTCATTAAACAGCGTGGACTCGCCGAGTCCATATCCTGGACTCGCCGAGTCCAGACGAATCCCGCGTCCAGAATCGCGACCCTACTCGGCGAGTCTGAGCTCCAACTCGCCGAGTCCCCTCTCAAAACACAAAAAAATAAAAACAATAAAATACCTGGAAATCCGGGCTGTTACAACTCTCCCCCACTAGAACTAGACTTCGCCCTCGAAGTCTCGCTCTGAAAATAGCTCCGGATGCTGCTCCCGCATCTCGCGCTCCGGCTCCCAGGTCATCTCTGATCCCTTCCGGTGTTGCCACTGAACCAACACCAGAGGTACCTCCTTGTTCCTCAGAACCTTGATCTTCCGATCTCTGATGGCTACTAGTCTCTCGGCATAATTCAGGCTCGCATCCACCTGAATATCCTCTAATGGAACTACTGCCGACTCATCGGCAATACATTTCCTCAATTGCGACACATGAAAAGTGTCGTGGATTTGCCCCAACTCTGCTGGCAATTCCAACCGATAGGCTACCCGGCCTACCCTCGCAATCACACGAAATGGCCCAATATACCGGGGCCCCAACTTGCCCCTCTTCCTGAATCGAATCACTCCTTTCCAAGGAGAGACCTTCAGGAGAACGAAGTCGTCGACCTGAAACTCAAGCTCGGACCGGCGTCTGTCTGCATAACTCTTCTGTCGGCTCTGGGCGGTCAATAACCTCTGTCTGACCTGCTGAATCTGCTCTGTCGTCTGAAGCACGATCTCTGTACTGCCCATCACTCTCTGCCCAACCTCTCCCCAGCAAATGGGGGTCCGACACCTCCTACCATACAACAGCTCAAAGGGTGGCATACCAATGCTCGAATGATGGCTGTTGTTGTAGGAAAACTCTGCCAAGGGTAAATACGCATCCCAGCTACTCCCGAAATCCAACACACATGCTCGAATCATGTCCTCAAGCGTCTGAATCGTCCGCTCACTCTGACCGTCTGTCTGGGGATGATATGCGGTACTAAAATGCAATCTAGTACCCAACTCCTCATGAAATTTCTTCCATAATCTGGAAGTAAAGCGCACATCACGGTCAGAAACAATCGAGATCGGCACCCCATGCCGAGATACCACTTCTCTCACATATAACTCTGCCAACTTCTCTGCTGAAGAACTCTCACTGATGGCAAGGAAGTGAGCGCTCTTCGTCGACCTATCCACAATCACCCAAATTGCATCAACTCCTCTGGCAGTTCTCGGCAATTTGGTGATGAAATCCATAGTGATCTGTTCCCAGTTCCATTCGGGAACCTCCAATGGCTGCAACTTGCCATGCGGCCTCTGGTGCTCAGCCATAACCCTACGGCAGGTCAAGCACCTCTCAACGAACCATGCGACGTCCCTCTTCATACAGGGCCACCAATACTCTTTCCTCAAATCCAAATACATCTTCGTAGCCCCCGGATGGATCGAAAATTTCGACCGATGAGCCTCCTCCATCAAGGAAGTGCGCGTACCACCCACAAACGGTACCCAAATCCGACCCTGAAAAGTCATAAGCCCTCGACCATCCGTAACGAACTCTGAAACCAAACCAACGACCCGTTCCCTCTTCTGCATCTCCGGCTGCACAGCCTCGGCCTGTGCCCCACGAATGGCATCCAATACCAGAGCTATCATGGTCAATCTCAAACATACATTTCGTATTGGAGTGCTCTCCGCCCTGCGACTCAACGCATCGGCCACCACATTGGCCTTGCCCGGGTGGTACAGGATCTCACAATCATAATCCTTGACCACATCTAACCACCTCCTCTGACGCATATTTAGATTGGGCTGATCCATCAGGTACTTCAAGTTCTTATGGTCCGTGTATATCGTACACCGAACCCCATATAAGTAGTGACGCCAAATCTTGAGGGCGAACACTACTGCCCCCAACTCTAGATCATGCGTGGGATATCTCGTCTCATGAGGCTTCAGCTGTCTCGATGCATATGCTATCACATGACCCCTCTGCATCAACACCGCACCCAACCCCAAAATCGATGCATCACAATATACTACAAAATCCTCCATCCCTTACGGGAGAGCTAATACCGGGGCTTCGCACAACCTTTGGCGAAGTGTCTCAAAGGAGGTCTGCTGCTCGGGACCCCATGAAAATGCGACACCCTTCCGGGTCAATCTGGTGAGCGGCACTGCGATCTTGGAGAAATCCTTGATAAATCTCCGATAATACCCTGCTAATCCAAGGAAACTCCTGATCTCAGAGGGTGACTTTGGCACCTCCCAACCCATCACCGCCTCAACCTTGGCCGGATCGACCAGAATCCCTTCCTGGTTAACGAGATGTCCTAGGAACTGGACCTCCCGTAACCAGAAATCACACTTGGAGAACTTTGCA
This sequence comes from Lactuca serriola, assembly GCF_051521515.1. Taxonomy (NCBI): domain Eukaryota; kingdom Viridiplantae; phylum Streptophyta; class Magnoliopsida; order Asterales; family Asteraceae; genus Lactuca; species Lactuca serriola. The sequence continues at coordinate 111,099,755 of NC_136409.1, read as the reverse complement.
TAAAGCTTCTCCGATCTCAGTACCCCAAGGACCTCCCTCAAATGCTCTTCATGCTGTTCTCTAGATCTCGAATACACCAGAATATCATCGATAAATACAATCACCGACCGATCCAACATCGGCATGCATACCCTGTTCATGAGATCCATGAACACTGCCGGGGCATTGGTGAGCCCAAAAGGCATCACCACAAACTCATAATGCCCATATCGCGTCCTGAATGTTGTCTTCTGAACGTCCTCACCCCGTACCCTCACCTGATGATATCCCGACCTCAAGTCGATCTTGGAAAACCAAGATGCTCCCTGCAACTGATCAAATAAATCGTCGATCCTCGGCAACGGGTAACGGTTCTTGACCGTCAGCTTGTTCAACTCCCGGTAATCAACACACATCCGGTGTGAACCGTCCTTCTTTTTGACGAACAGAATAGGTGCTCCCCACGGCGAGCTGCTCGGCCGAATGAATCCCTTCCCCAGCAACTCCTGAAGCTGCGAGGATAACTCTTGCATCTCTGGAGGTGTAAGACGATAAGGTACCTTAGCTATAGGCGCGGCCCCCGGAACCAAATCAATACCAAACTCCACTTGTCTCACAGGAGGTACTCCCGACAGCTCCTCGGGAAAGACATCTGGAAACTCACGTACCACCGGTACCTCCTCAACTGAACTCGGTCTCTCGGAAGTTGCCCGCGTATCCAACACATACGCCACAAAACCCTTACAGCCCTTCTGTAGACACTGCCTCACCCTAGCGGCCGAACAAAAGGCTGATCCCGAACGGGTACCCTCGCCGTACACCGAAAGAACTCCCCCACTAGGGTCTCGTACAGTCACCAGCTGACGCTCACAGTCGATAACCGCGCCGAATCGGCTCAACCAGTCCATGCCCACAATGACACAAACATCACCCATCGCAATAGGAATCAAATCAATCGGAAACTCAACCCCGAAAATCTCTAACACACATCCCCGGAAAACCTCCGTGGCACTAATCACTCTATCATCAGCTATAGAAACTCTCAGAGGCCGACTCAATGCCTCACGACTAACACTGATATGCTGACTAAAGGCCAACGATACAAAAGACCGACTCGCACCGGAGTCAAATAACACTAAAGCAGGTACGGAATTCACAAGAAAGGTACCTACGCATAACATAATATAAGAATAACATCTCGATATCAAAATAAATACACGAAAGGAAACATACCAGCCACAACATCGGGCGCAGCGCGAACCTCCTCCGCAGTCAGCTGGAAGGCTCTCCCTCGAGCTCTCGGCGTCTCGGCCTTCACAGGCCGACTCTCTATAGCTCTGATGGCGGCAGGAGCAGACCCCTGAGATGCTCCACGCAACTGCGGACACTCGGCCTTCCGGTGTCCGGTCTGGTTGCAGTGAAAACACACTGCAAACCCCTTGGGGCAGTCCTTGGCCATGTGCCCCTCCTTGACACATTTGTAGCAAGACCCCGCTCGGCAAACTCCGTCATGACCCTTGCCGCACTTTCCGCAAGTGCGGCCTTTCTGGCTCACTGGTCTGGGATCAGCAGGCTTGGCCCGCTTGGCGGCCGGCTGCGACTGTGCCGGTCGCAGATCCCTCCCCTGAGACTCCGCCTCCTCTTTGTCCTGAGTCTCAAGCTCAATCTCCCTCTTCCGGGCATTTGCCTGAAGCTCAGCAAATGTCCGGTACGAGGAGTTCGCAGCGAACTCCCGAATATCCCGCCTCAAGATGCTCAAGTAGCGGCTCATACGTGCCTGCTCAGTGAACACGTGCTCAGGGCAGAACATCGCCCTCTTGTGGAACATCCTTGTCATCGCTGTAACAGACTCAGTACCCTGCTTGAGGGTCAGAAACTCCTGTGCTAAACGCTCCCTCTCCACCTGGGGAACGTACTCATCCCGAAACATGGTGGTGAACCTCTCCCAGGTCACCGCAGAAAGCTCAGCAGGCGTATAATGCGCCGTCACAAACTTCCACCAGTCCTTCGCTCCCAAGCGAAGCTGGTTCAGCGCGAACCGGACCTTCAAATGCTCAGGAGACGAGCAAGTGAAGAAACACCCCTCAATATCAGATATCCACCTCATAGCTGCCACCGGATCCTGAGTACCATCAAACTCTGGTGGTTTTGTGTTGCTGAACTCACGGAACAGCAACGCATCCCCACCCTGCGGCCTCGCAGCAGCAATCGCTGCGGTAGCCGCTGCAGCAGCAGCCTCAGAAAGAGCAGCATAACGCTCATCAAACGTCTCAATCAATGTGGTCTTTATAGACCCAAACATCTCCGATATCTCTGCCCTGATGGCCGCAGCCACCTCCTCCTGAATGATCCGGCGGATCTCCTCCTCACTGGTACCACTGCTCTCGGGCATCAAACGTGTCCTCACCATGATCTACCTCTGAAATACAACATACGATAAATTAGAATCCACACGAGTATGCTCACACTCGTCAACTCTTTCCTCCTTGATTCTTGGCATTCCAAAGATTCTGACTTGGGCTGCACACCGCGCCGGTGCTTCCAGTAGTACGGGCCCAATACTACTGTCCGCACCGCACCAGAATACACTCCAAGTCCTCCTCTTTGGATCCCAGGTCTCAAATACTCTATCATGCATAGACCACTCTCTAATAGATCTCTCAAAAGCCCCTCGCTGCTACCTACTCACTCTCAAGCATCTCATAGCAGCTCACCTCTCCCTAGGCTAAGATATCACCAATCAGGCCACTCTAGTCCTAATAGCAATACCTAGCCTACTCTAGCATGCGGGTACCTCATATCAATATCAATATCACATAATATATAAAGGTATTTTGGGAAATCACCGTTCGGGCGCTGACTGATCGTACACACATCTCTTGCTCTGCGTTTTTCAAAAATCTTTTACTTTTTTTGAAGATACATTTCAAATCCTCAGTTTGAGTTCAAATACGCCCGAAGGTGTACTCGAATCCCTCAAACCAAGGCTCTGATACCAACTTGTAACACCGTGAATTTCAAAATAATTTTTCGCAAAAAAAACATTTCTCATTTAATTTCATAAAACATTAAGTTTCAAATTCCAATCTGTATCATACAAATCCCAAGATCACATAAATATATCAAAGTCCCCTGCGTGTGTACAGATCAAGTCGGCGCCTTCCCACGGTCATCGTTAGTACCTGAAACAACAACACTAACACTGTAAGCACGAAGCTTAGTGAGTTCCCCAAAATACCACATAAAACACATATTAGCCACTCGAGGCTATAACTCTATGGGTCCGTGCACCCAACTCTGTGAACCCTCAGGTTCTAACTCTAGGAACCTTTCGGTTCCAACTCTGTAATCATGCACAACATAAATCACATAGAAATAATGCAGTACAACATATGGCATACACATAACATACATACACTAACACATAGCTCTGATTACCTACTCAAGGTAAAGTATAGTGAGAAGACTCACCTCGCGTGTCTCGGTATCTCACGAACCCTGGAAACCCCTCGTGCTCGATCCTCCGAGCTCTAATCCTCCTATAACATCACATGACTCTAATTAACACTTTTTATCTCTAAGGTTGACTATCCCTAAGAAGTCAACACAGGTCAACGGTCAATGGTCAACTTTGACCGGACTCGGCGAGTGCACACGGCAACTCGATGAGTCTAGACGTTCTCACCAACTCTCTAGGATTCCCTTTCTACACGTCGAGTACTCCCCCCTGACTTGACGAGTTTCACCTGGCAGAAATCGTGGGGCCACCCCGACTCAACTCGCCGAGTCTCAAGAACGACTCGGCGAGTCCCAGCTCGACTCAGTCCACTTTGACAACCCTCTCTAACTCGCCCTGACTCACTGAGTCAACCCCTGACTCGACTGGACCACTCACTGGCCGGTCCAAGGCAATCTTCAAGCTACTCGCCGAGTCTGCTCATCGGACTCGGCGAGTCCATGCCATGCAATCACTCAAACTTGCTTCTAAGGTCAGATCTACTCCAACAATTCATAGATCTGGCCCTCCTAGACTGATTCACCACGTAAAGCCCCAGACTTGGTGCATAAACAACCTCTATATGACCATATATGAAGAATTATCAACAAATCTCACTACTCAAGGTCATAACCTCCATTGTTCTCTATAAAGCTTGAGGAATGAGGCTCTCTGGACCTCTATGGATCCAGATCCGAAGTCTCATCACTAGCAAGGGACTATTTGGCCATCCAATCAACTCAACAAGGTCACAAGAAACCCTAAAATCAATTATACTTCACAAAACAGGAGATGAGCCGAAATCATACCTTTAGATTGAAGAGCTAAGCTTCAAACCCACCGAATAGCAGTCTCCTTTGCCTCCTCTTGGCTAGAACCTCCCTCTTCTTTGCTAAACAACACACAAATGTCAAGAAATGCTTCCTTTCTCTCTCAAATCGCTAAAGCACTCTAGGGTTTCTCTCTATGGACTGTTGGGTGCAAATGACGGCCATAAGGCCCTTTAAATAGGTCCCAAACCCGAGAAATTAGGGTTTCATTAAACAGCGTGGACTCGCCGAGTCCAGACGAATCCCGCGTCCAGAATCGCGACCCTACTCGGCGAGTCTGAGCTCCAACTCGCCGAGTCCCCTCTCAAAACACAAAAAAATAAAAACAATAAAATACCTGGAAATCCGGGCTGTTACACATTACTTGGTAGATCAATTCTTATCACTTGGTAGTTCATTGAAGTCATAGCGATACATAGAGATCTAATACTTGTTAGTCTTATCTATTCAGAAAGTACGAACAATAAATACGAATTAAATATAAAGAACTCAAAAAGGTACATCTTTCAATGTACCATACGTATAAAAGGGGTACTCAGGCACGGTACTGTACCTTCAATTAACATGGGTATAAGAGCATAGCACCACGACATCAATCATAGGTGGGTACCCGCGCATTGTACCAACACCCAAACATAACAAGAATGTAGGTAATAGTATCTCTGATTGCCTACTATATACAATGAAGTTATGTAGAATGAGAAACTGATAGATGGTTGAATGTGTGAACTCAGTTTTACTTTCCTTTTCCTTGTTTGGATATTGGGGTACGACAGGATCACACAATCAATTGTTTGTCCGTTCCTGATTATGTATAATAAGTATGTACTATGTAAATCACAGGATTGTCTTTTCAAGGGTATTCAGAGTACTATTCAGAGGAACAAAATGATCGTACTATAGTATTTTCATAGTATATTTATTATACTATGAACTGAGACTGAACTTGCTATTTTATGAGCATAATATCCAACACAAGAATGGTTTTATGTGATATAAAACTAAGTATGCTATTCCATAGTATGTTTATACATTCGTTAAGTCGTACTTTTGGAGAGTTACAAACTAACTATTACATATCACAGTACGCCAACCTTCAGTATAATGGTTTTCGGAGTTAAAACCACAGTTCAATAACAGTTAGGGAATATGGGTTTTCCTCGGTTCAATGGTAACATTTTCTAGGTATTCTAGTAACACTTACTAGGTATTCTAGTTCATTATAAAGGATTCGTAAGAAGGTTAATATTATCTTTTCCTCCCTCATACATTCCCGAGTTATATATAATGAAGATCTGGTAGACAATAGAATGTGAGATTTCTAACTTAGTTCCTTTTCCTTGTTGGATGCGAAACTAGGTTAGAACCCCTCAATTTATTATTCGTCCAATCTTGATGATATCATAACGTGTATAAGCTAAGTTTTCATGGATATTAACTCATCACTTAGTCAAAATTAGTATAACATAGATTACTTTTAATTGGAACTATAATCCTTTAGTTTATACGCTAGGGTTATATATAATGAAGACTAGATAGATTGGAGAATGTGTGAACTCAGTTTTACTTTCCTCTTCCTCGTTTGGATGTGGGGGTACGACCGAATCACACCATCGACTATCCGTCTCATATTGATTATATGTAATTAGTATAAACTAAATGATTATAGAGGCATTTGTTTCAGTATCACTTTACTTTAAGAAAATATAGGTTTTTCTTGTCGATCTTTCAAACTTGTTCAATTGTCAAAGAAGTTTCTTACTTTAAACTAAATCTTATGCACTCACCAGCTTTATAGCTGATACTCGCTTTCAAAATACTTGTATTCTCAGGAATATATTAAGAAAGGTATCCACACTGGAGTTCATGAAGACAGAGCTGTAGTATCTCGTCTTATCTTTTGATACTATTATACCATAACAACATGTAATGCTTTGAACTCGATGTAAACACTTTTACATCTATACTAAAGAATGTTGTTGCTTTAATTGCTATTATTCAACTGTTGTGATACTACATATGACGTCCTCCACCCTTGAATGTTTCCGCCGTTCCGGTTTTGGGGTGTGAAAGGGGGCTTAGAGAGAGAAAGTAGAGAGAGAAACAAAGGGTGAAAGGTGTGAAAAATATGAAGGATTCGCCCTTTATTTATTGGGGTTTTATCGTAGAGTAGTCTCTAAGCTTGTCTGTATCTTCCATGTACGAGCTCCATTTTCTACGTTCTTTATATCCACGCACTATTATTTACAAGTACTACAACTTTCATTTAGACCCCTTCGGCTAATTCTCATTGTAGATCAGATTTACAAAACTGTATCGAATTCGACGCGTTTGAAGAGTAGAGACTAAGTTTCGTCCATATCTTTCTCATACGAGCTCTATTACTGATGTTCTTTATATCCACATGTTGGTATTTACGAATTCTACAACTTTCATTTAGACCTCATCGGACAATTCTTATTCTATCTCAGATTTAAAAATCCGCATCGAATTTGTCACGCTTGAAGAGTAGAGACTAAGCTTCGTCCATATCTTTCGCATACGAGCTCCGTTTTCGACTGTCTTTTTATCGTTTAACTCCTGTTAATGATATCTTCATTTCTCGTTTGGATTATTTTGGCAAAAATCGACCGATCTAAAATTCGAATTTCCAGGTTGTTTACTGTTTTGCTAAATCTTAGAAAAATCATAACTTCCTCATACGAAGTCAGATTTGGACATTATTTTTATGCACACTTTCGGTTTAACATATACAACGACTTTGATTTAGATCTCTAAGTCTATAAATTATTTTATCATAAATTCACTTTTTACAATTCCCGGTGTCATGTCCGTTTTGCCGTAAAACTTCGACGGGTCATATCTTCTTCGCTATAACTCGGATATCGGTGTTCTTTATATGTACGGAACCCTTGAGACATATTCTACAACTTGGTTAAGATTATTTATTCTAAATAATCTTTTGTCAAAAAGTCATTTTCGACACTTATTGCCTCCAAATTGACTAGCCTAGATCTACAGGCGTTACAATTTTATCAACTTCTCCTTGATTAGTACCAAAGATTAACATATCATCAAAAAATAGACAAATTATAACTCCTTTACTAGAACAATCAAATTTGTTTTATACGCATTTGTCATCCTGGTTTATTGCAAAACCAGTAGACAATATCACATCATCAAACTTTTGATGCCATTGTTTTGGTGCTTGTTTCAAACTATATAATGATTTCCTCAACTTACACACCGTATGTTCATTACCAGGCGTCACAAACCTTTTAGGTTGTTTCAGGTAAATTTCCTCATCCATGTCACCATCCAAGAACGCATTTTTCACATCCATTTGGTGAATCATAAGATTATGTATAGCTGCAAGAGCTAACAATAATATAATAGTGGAAATTCTAGCAACAAGAGCATAAGTATCAAAGATGGAAATGCCTTCTTTTTTCCTAAATCCTTGAATAACCAATCTACCTTTATACTTATCAATTGTGCCATCCACCTTCATTGTCCTTTTGAGTATCCACTTACTTCTCGATGCCTTGCAACCAAGAGGTAAATCTGACAATACCCAAGTATTGTTATACATGATAAAATCAATCTCATCCTGAATTGCTTCTTTCCAAAAATGAACTTCCCTAGAAGCCATAGCTTCTCTAAAAGTCTTTGGATCCCCCTCAATATTAAAACAATATTGATGTTGACATATAGTCTCATTCCTTGTTCCTTCAACTATATAATGTTGAAAATCATATCCAAAAGACTTAGCTTTTCTAACTCTTGTGTTTTTCCTAGGTTCAGGTACAGAACTTGCACCATCAGAAACATCTTTAGCTTGATTAGTACTCTTGCTAGAAGATTGATGAATCATGTCCCTTGGTCTAGGTATAGATGTAAACCTTTCTTCATCAAAGATAGCATCTCTTGACTCTATCACAGTGTTTACAGACACAGATTCATTAGATTCTAAAACATAGAATCTATATGCTTTGGAATTCTCAGCATATCCAATAAAGATACAATCTACACCTCTCTCACCCAATGTTTTGCTTTTTGGTTTAGTGAGCCTTACAGCTATTCTAAAACCCTAAACTTTGAGATAACTCAAATTTGGTACCTTTTTACACCAAAGTTCAAAAAGAGTATTCTTACTCCTTTTATTTGGAGTTCTGTTCAAGACATAACATGCAGTTAACATTGCCTCACCCCAAAACCCTTCACTTAATCTAGAATAGGACAACATGGAATTAACCAGTTCTTTCAAAGTCCTATTCTTCCTTTTAGGTAAACCATTTTGTTGAGGTGTATAAGGAGCTATGGTTTGACATATTATTCCAATTGATTCAAAATAAATTAGATCATAATACTCACCACCTCTATCAGTATGCAAAACTTTTATTAATTCATTTCTATGAAGCTCAACTTGTTGTTTATAAATTTTAAATTTATCAAGTGCTTCATCCTTAGAATGTAGCAAGTAGACACAACAATATCTAGATGCATCATTAATAAAAGTAACAACATACTTTTTGTTTCCAAGGGAAGGTGTTGCATGGAAATCACATAAATCACTATGCATAATATCAAACTTCTTGATTTCCCAAACAACATCTTTGAAAGGTTGTCTAGTGATTTTAGTTAGCATGCATGTTCTACATTTTTTAATATTTTTCATATCAAAAGTAGGAGTTAAACTTATCTTAGACATGTCTTTTAATCTCTTGTAATGAATGTGTCCTATCTAGCATGCCATAATTCATATTTATTAAAATTATTGCTAGTACTAGTAGAAGCCATGCAAATAGAATTCTCAATAGAAGGATAATTAACATTAAGCGTAATCATTCCATTACATACTTATCCAAATCCATAAAATAACGATGTATTGACAATATATACTTTTCACTTTCTAATACTTGTTTGTAACCACAATTATCTAATACAATTTCAGACATAAGATTCTTACGAATCCCTGGAACATATAAAACGTTATTCAAACACATACATTTCCCAGAAGTAAAGGTAAGTAAAACATATCATATGCCCTTGATTGGTTAAGTTGCAACATTTCCCATCTTGACAACAGATCCATCTTCAATTGGTTGAAACTCCACGAACCAATATAGATCTTTGCAAACATGACTTGTTGCTCCTGAATCAACCTACCATGCAACGTTATCATCTTGCACATAAAATGCTTTAGAAATCATAGAAATATAATTTTGAATATCTTTAGAATTCTACATGAAAACAGAGATCTGACCTTGTTGCTTTTTTGGATCCTTGGATCCACTTGTTCCAACACCATCCTTGTTCACTTAATGAAAACGACAATCTTTCTTGAAGTGACTCAGTTTGTTACAATTCCAACACACCACTTTAACCTTCTTGTTGGAAGACTTGTCATACTTTCCTTTGAACTTCCTTTTTTCCATTAGACTTCTTTTGATTCTTTGATCCTTCTCCATCCACAATGTTCATAGAAGTGGAAACAACTTGGTTCTTGCCTTTGGGATTGTTATGAAGTTCCTATGTCCTTAAGGACTCTTCAATCTGTAAGTGGCTTCTATGTTGAGTCAAAGTCAACTCCTCTTTGTTATATTTCATATTTTGCTTAAAATCCTTCCAGGAAGGCGTAGTTTGTCAATAATGACAGCCACAAAAATGGCTTCACCCATTTTCAGATTGTGTTGAGCGAACTGTCCCAAAATCCTTAACATTTCATGGAACTGTTCCATAACAGGTTTGGAGTCAACCATCTTGTAACCCATAAAGTTATTGACAACAAAATTATTGCTAGAAGCATATTCAGCCATGTACTTGGGTTCAAGAGAATCCCATAGTTCTTTTATAGATTCAAAATTTTGATATATATCAAAAAGAGTTTCTGTCATACCATTAAGAATATGACCACGACATATGCAGTCATCATTTTCCCACTTTGATCTCCTTCTTGTTGCCTCCAAAGGTTCATCTTCAACAGATTCTGGTGAGACCGGCATGGGTGTACGTAGAACATACACCACTTTTAGAGTGATAAGGATAAACTTAATTTTCTTCTGCCATCTATGAAAATCTTTCCCATCAAACTTGTTCAGTTTGTCAAACTTACTTGTCATTTACTTCACAGAATCACCACTTTCCATGATCACATAATACTTTAACCTTTGTTATGAAATTTGGGTAATAAAAGGCTTGGAAATTTTAAGAATCGTGTGTACACTTTTATATTAAAGTATTTGGGTGGTACTCCCAATATTTAATTGGATAAGACTCAGAAGAGTTTCAAGAACAGAGAATATGAAGTTATGATTTTCATAAATGTTGTTGTACTAGGAAAAATGATGACCAAAATGATTAAGTACTTCATTTGTATGAAAATTGTCAAGGCAGTTTTCGTTATCCAAAAACTACTCTAATTGTCAAAACCAGTTTATAACAATCATAAACTGTCAATAAAACTAGATCATTAAAATGAAGTCAAAAACGGGGTTCACTTACAGAAAATTCAGATTTCTTAGGCATTTTTTATATAGCAACAGGGGCTCTGCCCTTGGACCCCGTCAGAGGCTGCCACCCCTTGGACTACGCTCCCAGGGGTGCTGCCCTTGGACTCCCGTTCGTTCAGGGGCTTCACCCCTAAATGACATTCTACTTTGAATCTAGAATAAACATAAACAAGTGTACACTCCACACCTTCCTTATTTGTTTAATATGTATCAACATTGATTTTGGTCAACAAGTCAATCCATTACACTTAAATACACACTAATGATACAAAATGACCAACACTATAGAGACCATATTTTAAATTTTAATTTGATTTTATTATTAAAAAAAATGAAAAATGATATATTAAACCTACCCCAGGCTTCCTCCCCGTTGGTTTCACTGCCCCTCCTTTTACTTTTCTTTTTGTTTTTTCTGTAGGTTTAACGGGCTGGAGATGGAGAAAGGTTATGGTCTTGGTTGTGGTTCTTTGTGGAGATTAAAGGGTGGTATTTGAGGTGGGTAAACGATGGGTGGATTGGAGAAATAAGGGTGGTTGTTGGATTGTTGAGGTGATGATGGTGGTTGTTTGAGCAATCATATATTCAAAAATGCTAACACTTATGATGATTCGATATTATAAAATAGAAACGATATTGGTTGAACAATATTAGATTTAAAAATGGTAATTGCTAATAACTAATTATTACGCTAATGAACAATTCCTCAGAGCAAATCAGTTGCTCTTGCTCTTCGATAAGAACTATTAGGAATAAAATAGGCTCGTCTTCGGCAATTCGTTTTGCTCAGCCTCTTTGACAATTTGTTAGGAATAAAATAGGTCCGTCTTCGATAGTCAGCTTCTGATCGTTCTCTGATTTGACACACTAATGAACAATTCATTCCTTGTATATTTTTCCTGGCATCAATTTTTCAAAGTCTTTCAGAGCTTCCTTGGGAACAGCGGTTGGCTTCTTCTTCGAAACAGTGGCTATATCCACTTCCATCGAACCAACCTCTTGAATATACGACTTGATCATAAGTTGGATATGGGACATCATAGGCTCGTACTTCTCTTTTTGTCTCAGCAACATGTTGTAAAGAATGATCCATTCATTGGGGTTCACGTAGGGCAAGTCTACGAGGGAGAATTCGTATGCTTGACAATATGATCCTCTTACTACTTTAAACGTTGCATTAGGGAAGCTTTCAGTCTCGATTGGCCCAGTGACCTTCACAACCACTATCTTGTGTGCGCTCCAAGTTTCGTACTGGGGCTTCATGTGCTTCAAGTAAAATGAGAACAACAATTTTTCGACACTATTGTTAATGAGAGGAGCATTAGCAACCTTCACAAAGGCCCGAAAACTGAATGCTTTGGGAGTAATTGGAAGATCAAGTTGTAAATCCTGAGAATTTTGACGATCAAAAGACACAACAGGATCTAACCAATATTGATTGGGGATGTCCACAACATGGTGTTGAATCTTCTTCAAGGTCAACTTCGGAAATAATAACATTCTGCTCTTGAGAGTGGCCTGAGCTTCCTTTTCTGGCCTTTCCTTTTGCTCAGCCTCTTTGACAATTCAGTGGGCTTCGTTCAGTTCAGCATCACGAGCCTTTTGCCTTTTAAGTTCGGCTTCATCAGGCTCTTCGTCTTCATCATGATCAATAATAAGCTCGTTGTCGATCAGTTTTTCCTTTCCCTTAGATTCTTTCTTTACCATAGGCTTGGAAAGGACTTTTGGATGTTCTTCCTTAGATGCACCTTCTCCCCTTTGTTTTGGATCAGAAGACTGAGGAGAAACACCCTATAAACGATACAACATGGCGAAGACGGAGTTCAACCTCTCAGCAAGGTGTTTGTGAACTGTAATGGATATCATTGAGTCCCTAGTCTCAATGATATCTGAGAACAGACCAGTAACATCTGTAATGTAGCTACGCACTACTGCCCTCTCAAATAGCAAATCCGTGACCTATTTCTCAGACTATTGAAGCTTTTGATCCAAGACTTTGACGTTCTCTGTCTTTTTGGCCAGAGCATCGATGACTTTATTTTCCATCGCCAAATCATCATGAAGCTTCGTTATTTGCTAAGTGAGGGATGTTTGGAACGAATCTACTATAGGTTTAGCTTCTCAGTTTTGAACATTTCCCCCAAGTTATGAAGAGCTTCATTTGCAGAGGCGGTGTTATTGTTGTAAGTTGTTATGTAATTCTCCATGAAAGCAGTTGTTTCAGCAATTAGTTTATCGACTTTTTCGGTTGTGGATTTGCATACTTCAGCAGATTCGAACATTGTTGCATTCATGTTTTTAGCTTTCTCTTCATGCTCCTTTGTTATTCGCTCAAATAAAGATTCACCTGTTGCTTTTGAATATGCATCAGAGGAAGAAGCCTTGGAGGCGAGCAACATTTGATCAAGCTTCTCATGGATGGCTTTAAGTTGACTCTTGGAAACTGAGGCTTCATCTTCACTATCAGTCCTGATCTAAAATGGACTATATGTGAATCCGCCTAGGTATTCATCATCACCATTATCTCCAAAAATCATATCAGGATCATCATTACGAATAGGAGAGAAGGTTGAAGAAACATGGGTAGTGAAAATTGAAGTTGTAGCCCCCATATCAGATATGTTGACCGTAACCTCATGAATCGTTGAACTAATGGGTGTGGTAGTGGAATCTGTTAAGATAGGTGTTGATATGGGGAACGGTTGTTGCTTGAGATGATGTAACAGGAGGGGAACATGGATCAATAGTGATTGGGGTTAAGGTTGTATTATGTGAAGGAGGAGGAGAAGGAATAGAGTCATTGATAGATGGATTTACCTCTAGGTTAGGAGTAACTTCTTCATTGCGAACTAGAGGGTCTGGGTTCACAGTTTCTTCATCATTACAAACAGGCTGATTTGCTTCCATTCGAACATCTGAATCAGTCTCATAATCTGACTCTTCGCTTACTGATGGTGTAGGAGTTTTTCATTTACGAGATGGTTGTTTCCTTTATTTTGGAGCAGAAGACGAAGTGGCTACTGGTGCTTTTTGCTTGTTAGGCGAGGGCTTTGTAGCACCAGATGGATCTTCTATTGTAGTAGCCTTCGTCACTGCTTTCTTCAATCCCTTACCTCCCTTTTTCAGTTTATAAGCAGCATCAAGGTTGCTTGGATTTCTGGTGTGAGAGGCCTAAACCCAGAAGTTGTAAGTTGGAGAAACCCTTGTAGAAGAAGGCTTGATGCAGGAACATCCCGAAACACGACTTCCGGAATAGATCCAATGAATGAGAACTTTGAGGCATCAACGACAATAAGCCATGTTGTATGAAAGGTAGAAATAGAGAAAACGAGGGCATCTTGCATTGTTGGGATGTTATGTTTGTCACTGACCCTGCGAATAATCAGGGACCAGAACCTCGCGCAAGAGATCTCAGTGTGATGAGAGGTTGAAATGGTGCCTTGAATCACCTGATCCCATAGAACTGCTTCAAAATCTATATTCATCCCTATATAGAGGCCATAAAGGAGGGTCATAAATAACTTACTTGCACAGTCAGACCCCGTAATCCTTTCAGAAAAGCTTTTCAAAAGAATGGTGAAGAGGGCATTCCATCAGGGAGGAAGGTTGGGCTTGCGAAATTTTGAGAGGGTGGATAAATTCTCTTTATAACCCATTTGGTAAAACATCTCAGAAAGAGCTGCATTGGAGATCGTTTATGGATTAATCATGTCCTCTGACTGTTGAAGCCCTAGAAGGGAACAAAATCTTGTTTTGGTGATGGAGGTTTTCTGATCGTGAATATCAAAGACAATCTTGTTCTCCGCCCTGATGTAGCTTGCAGAAAAATATGCCCTTGAAAGAAGAGACATTGGAACATCCTCCATTTTGGTTAGGGATGAACCAATGCTGAATATTTGAGACACTCGATCATGTAGAGAAGATATTGCTCATATTTGCATAGATTTAGGTCAATCAGAAGATTCTGATTTGGTTTGACCACCAGAATAGAAGAGTGAACACTTTTATCTTGAACTGCTGATGAAGTCGCCATTGTTGAAGGTTTGAAGAAGACGGAGAACAGTAGAGAGCTTTTTGGGTGTCGGATATCTTTGGAGAATATTTAGAAAGTGATAATGAGAGAGGAACCGTCAAAACCTTTATATAGTATTCAATTTGTGAGAGAAATCTGGAGAGAGAATGCATCGAGTACTGAACCGTCACCTGAAAAAGTGCAACTTGACAATTGTAGATGTTAGATGTGTGAGTCATGCGGCGGAAAAACAGCTGGCCATTTCAAATTCTGCACGCGCCCTTTTCAATTCTTATCATCAGAATTTGCCTCATCATCATCTATCTTTCGCAGTTAAGTATTCTTTGTCCAATTCAGACGAACCTTCGTTTTTAGAAAACATAGGTTAAACTGTGAACCTGAAAGAAGTTATAATGAACCACAAACAAGACTTTTTGAAGATCACAATGATCTTCGTGCAACAGTGTCAAAGAAAAAGGAATAAATCAAGTATATTTGGGAGAGTATGTGATGTCAATGTGAAGACATAAATCTGTGAATCTCGGGCAAAGATTTCTTCCTTTGAACTCAATAGAGACTAAGAAGTGTCTGTGTGGTTTCCCGTTAAAATACGATCAGATGTCTTATAAGAAACACTAAAAGTATTTGTTTATTTCGGCTCATTGGGTTGGTAACTCTCCAACCTAGACAACGAATTGACATAAGAACGAAGGTCGGATGGAGTACACGTATGACCAGTGTAGTCAGTTGAACGAATAGGTTCGTAGTTATAGAAGTTACAAGATAAAACTTTAAAATCTCAAACAAAATTAAAATTAGATCCTTTGGGAAGAAGTGACTTGGTAATAGAACACTTCATAAAGATCTCTCAAAAATAAAAGAGATTTTGTGGTACAAGCCATAAAAGTGGCTTTCGTTAATTCATGGGTGAAAAGCTAGAAGTTTCAGTGGTTCACCGTCAATTTATTATGGTGTTGGATTGTGGTTTTCACTTAGTTCGTGTTGTACGAAGCTAAGATCATGAACACAGATGTTTCGTAACCATAAACCTCAGTGGTATATGTTGAGAGACTCGAGGGTTACATTGATGAAAATGAGATTGATGGAGAAATTGTGAGGTGGTTCCAGAGAAATTGAATGTACCTCTGCTGTGTTAGAGTGACTAAGCAGATAACTCTTAACTCATTGTGAGAAGAGTAAGGTAGCTCATGACTAATATGAATTTAGCAGCCTAATTAGGAGGAAACGAATGGTAGATTCGATTCATTAAGGCTTCACATAGAGTCGAGTGAGGCTTTAGACAACATACAACAACATGCTTCTAGGACACTTAGCTAATACATGGATAAAGAAATTTATACCTGCCCCATCAAGCGAGTCAGAGTAACTCTATATATGTGTTGTCACGAGTTTCGCTACTATCTATTTTGATTTTCGCATTTTTTGTGAAAAGGAAAGGGAATAAAACCAAACACAAAGGAAAATATTTTTTTTTGTTGTTGATTTTCTAAAAAAATAAAAAGAAAGGAAAATAAAATATGTTTGGATTTTTGGGATTTTCTGAAAAAGATATAAAAACAGAAAAGCAATGAAATAAAGATAAGAAAGAGTATACAAAAAGTACAAAAGGATATAAGTAACCAAACCACAAATGAACAGTGGACTACAAACTATTACGAACGTTCGCACCGATTCACATAAAATAAAGAAAATAATGAATGAACAGTTGTCTATGAAAACCTGCGAGCATTCCCACCAATTCGTAGTTACTTCTTTATTAGTGCGAAAGTGGTTTTGATACTGATTCAGCTTCCATCATTCCTTGCCCTTGAAGTATTCTATTAAAAGATGTTTCACGAAGGGCCTTAGTGAAAATGTCAGCCAACTGATCAGCAGATCTTACGAACTGTATCTCAACGTTGCCATCTGCCACGTGATCCTTGATGAAGTGATATCTCAGTGCTTTATGTTTCGTCTTGGAGTGTTGCACTGGGTTGTGACAAATGCGAATTGCTCTTTCAGAGTCACAATAAAGTGAGATTCGTTTCATAACTAAGCCATAGTCACAAAGCTGGCTTTGAATCCAAATGACATGGGATGTATACGAAGCTGCAGCTATGTATTCAGCCTCAGTTGTTGACAACGAAACACACATTTGTTTCTTGGATTCCCTTCTAAACTAGTTTGCCATCATGAAATTGGCATCCAACGGTTGTGCATTTTCTATCTAAACCGCATCCCCCTAAGTCAGCATCCGAAACCACTTGCACGAAAAATCTCGAGTTCGTTGGATACCATATTCCAAGAGATGAAGTTCGTTTTAGGTATCTGAATATGTTCTTGATAAACACCATGTGAGGTTCACAAGGATTGGCTTGGAACCTAGCATAATAACAAACGGAAAACATAATATCTGGTCAACTAGCTATTAGATACATTAGTGAACCAATCATCTGACGATAAAAGGTCACCTCAACAACTGGTTTATCCAGAGATCGAGTCAGTTTCGTTCCGAATGCCACTAGAACTTTCACTCTTGAATCTTCCATCATGCCAAACTTCGCCAGTAAGGTTTTGGTGTAAGCCTCCTGATTTATGAAAATGCCTTTTGATCCCTGTCTAATATTCAGCCCAAGGAAAAAAATTAATTGGACCCATTGAACTCATCTGAAATTTAGTCTCCATCAACTTGTGAAACTTAGCTGTTATGCTAGGATTCGTAGAACCAAATACGATGTCATCAACATAAATTTGGACGATCACTAGGTGGTCACCCTCTTTCTTATTACAGAAGGTTGGGTCAACCAAACCTTGTTTGAATTTTGACTTTTTAAGAAAACGACTAAGAGTTTCATACCAGGCTCTCAGTGCTTGCTTCAGACCATAGACTGCATTATCCAGAATGTAGAAGTGATCAAGATACTTTTCATTCACGAACCCAGGTGGTTGCTCTACGTATACAGTCTCTTCCATTTCTCCATTTAGGAAAGCACACTTAACATCCATTTGAAACACTTCAAAATTCTTATGAGCTGCATATGCCAGGAATATATGAACTGATTCCAACCTTGCAATAGGTGCGAAGGTTTCTTCGTAGTCTGTACCCTCTTGTTGACAATATCCCTTAACCACGAGTCTCACCTTGTTCCTAATAACATTGCCTTCTTTATCCACCTTATTGCGAAACACCCTGTAACATCCCGAGTTCAGGAGTGCGAGTTCAGGGTTCGAAGTGAAAATGTGAATGGGCAACTCGGCGAGTCCATGGGTGGACTCGGCGAGTAGGGTCGCGATTCTGGTCATGTGTTAAGTGGCCAACTAGGCGAGTCAGTGGTTGGACTCGACAAGTTGGTGCTGTGTGGAGAAAACCCTAATTTCGGGGGATAAACCCTATATAAAGGACATTATACCCTCTCCCCAGCATCTTTACCCTCTCTTAAAGTCCAAAAAACCCTAATGCACTTTTGTGAGTGATTTAAGAGTGTTTGAACCTTGGAGAAGAGATTTTGGAAGAGATCATGGAGAGTTAAGAGGCTTGGAGCAAGGGGCTTTGCAAGGATTCGACTTTCTCTTCTGTTGGAGCTTTCTTTTGAGGTATTATTTCGTTGCTTGGGCTGTTATTCATCTAGATTCATCATTTTGGAGTTTTTGGAAAGCATAGCTTGTGATATTTTGAGTTTGGAGGTTAGATCTGAGGTTGCTACCTCAGATCTAGAATGGAGAAGGTGTAGAGTGCATTAAAGTCCATGTTCTTGAGTGGTTGGTGAAGCCATCTTGTCCCAAAACCTAACCCTAGAGTGTTATATGTTTAGATCTCTTTGGATTCACGTAAAGTTTGCCACTTTACGTGATGGATGGGTTGTACAAGGGTAGATCTATGGTTTGGATCATCTGCATGGCCTGGAAAGCTTCTGTATGGATTAAGATCTAGGGGTAATCGACGAGTCACAAGGGTGTACTCGGCAAGTTGCTTGAAGATGGGCAGGAACTCGACGAGTTGGAAGAACAACTCGGCGAGTTGGTTGAAGATAGCCTTGGACTCGGCGAGTCTGTTCTTGGACTCGGAGATTCTGGTCGTGAGGTCCTAACCTTCTTCTGGTTGAGCCGTGAATCGGTGAGTCAAGGGAGGACTCGGTGAGTTGAGTGCGAGGGGACTCAGAGTTGTGGGAACTCGGCGAGTCTCGAGGTGACTCAGCGAGTTGAGTCGCAGATTGGGAAGTTTTCAGCATGGGGACTCGACGATTCAGCGGGTTGACTTGGCGGGTAGAGTCAGTCAGGAGGTTGACTTTGACTTTGACTTAGACCAAGGGTTGACCAGTTGACTTTCAGGGGCATTTTGGTAATTATTGGCAATTATTTTTGAGTTCAGTGTTTTGGTGTTGGCTAGTGGTGGAGATCGTGTCAGTGGTCGGAGCAGCTTGGTTTTATCTCTTCAGTCAACAGTTGCAGGTGAGTTATCTTCACTATATCGACAGGGTCTACGATACCAAGGTCGGCCCTTTATCGGATTGTGATCGGGGTATCGTTGTTATGTTATTGCTTTGCTATGTTACATCCTGGTAGTTAGGATGGTTTATGCTAGTGACCGGTTAGGTCAGTATCTTGGTTAGAATTATGTTATGCTATGTGATCTGCTAGATCGGTTTGATTGGATGTGAATTGTTATATGATTGAATGTTTATGTGCACATGGTTGATTGGACTGGGGATGGGTTGAGGCGGGTCCTGCTTTGTGTTGTAGGCCAACATACCCAGGGCGGACCGGTTATCCCGAAGGCCCAGCGAGCGGTCCGAATAGGCTGTAGGCCTCAAGAGGGCAGACCAGACGTGCTGAGGCTCGGAGAGTGGACCAGGCCGACTGAAGGCCCAATGCGGGCGGACCAGTCATACTATAGACTCAGAGAGTGGACCGGGTGGATTGAAGGCTTGGTGCGGGCGGACCAATCACACTGTAGACTCGATGTATATGGCTAGACTCGGAGGGTGGACCAGGTGGACTGAAAGCCGGTGCGGCGGACCAGTCACACAGTAGACCCGAAATGCATGGCTGTTCTGTGTTCTGTTATGATATGGCAAGTTGTGCGTGTATGGTATATGTGGTTGGTATTTTGGGGGTATCTCACTAAGCTTCCGGGCTTACAGTTGTGGTTTAATGTTTTTCAGGTTCTTCAGGAGACCGTGGCAAGGCAAAGGCATGATCATACCGCTCCTCATGGTTGTGTTTTATGATGTGGTTTTGGGAAAACTCTGATAATAATTGTATTGAAAACCTTTTTGTAATAACTTAATGAAACTGGGTTGTTTTTGAAAAGTTTGAAATGGATTGAAATTTTTAGAGCGTTACACACCCATTTTAAACCAACAACTGATGCATCTGGTGGAGTTGGTATTAATCTCCATAGCTTGTTTCTTTCAAACTCATTGAGTTTATCTTGCATCGATTGCACCAAATAAGAATGATCGAGAGCCGTGTTGACGGTTTTAGGTTCAACCTTAGAAACGAATGAGTTGAGCATACAAAATTCCACCTAAGAGAATAATGCATTTTGCTTCGCTTTTATCTGAGATTGTATGAGGACATCTGCATAAGATTCACCTATGACTTTAGCTTTTAGGTGATCTTTGGTTCATTTTGTTAGTGGAGGATACTTTAGATCATAAGAAGGATCCAGTTTAGCATTCACTTCTTCGAAGTTAGATGGTACATCCGAATCATCATTCACTTATTTATTCTCCCTCTCGAATGATGATGACTCTTCGCCCTCAGGTTTAGAGTGCTCCCTTTCAGCTGGATGTTCATGGGTAATGCTTGGAGATGAATACTCCCCCTCAAAAGGCACTTTAGGTGTAGAAGACGAACACAAACCCTCCCCCTGCAATGTTGTGTGTTCTTTTGTTGTTTCGTTCGAACTTGGAGGTTCGTTTGAGCTAGGAGGTTCGTTATCTATATCTTTCACAACATCATCGATGATTTTCTGGAATTCATCCTCTTTATTGTCTGATACTTTGTATTCAGAAGAAATGGCTTTTTCTGGTTCATCAAAGACAAGCATAAAATCATCATGTAAAGTTGAGATAGGAACCATTACTAGACTTGGCTTTGGAAAGATTTCCTCCGATAGACTTTTGTGTTGTTGAATCTTTTTCAAATAGTTATCATCAAAAGTGACATAGTAGCTCTCCTCTATCTTCTTTGAGCATTTGTTGAGAACACTAAATGCCTTGGAATTCAGCGAATACCCCAAAAATATACCTTCATTAGCTTTGACATCAAATTTGTTCTGGTTTTCCTTGGAATTGAAGATGAAACACCTGGAACCAAAAACATGGAAAAACTTAATGTTAGGTTTGGGATTGTTACTAATTTCATATGGAGTAAGAGAAAATCGCTTGTTCAAAAAGGATCTATTTTGGGTAAAGCATGCAGTTCCAATGGCATCAACCCAGAAATACGGAGGTAGCGAAGCGAAGGTAAGCATTGTTCAAGCAGCTTCGTACAAAGAACGGTTTCGTCTTTCAACTACACCATTCTGTTGTGGGGTATAAGGAGCCGAAAAATTGTGTGTAACTCATTTATCAACTAGAACTTCTTTGCATTCTTGATTTTTAAATTCCAGCCCATTATCGCTACGAATATTTTGAACCAGCTTTCGCAACTGAAGCTCAACTTTCTTTATAAAACTCTTGAGTGTCTGAGTTGCCTCAGATTTCTGTTTAAGAAAGAACACCCAAGTGAAACATGAAAAATCATCAATCATAACAAGAATACACTTACTAACACCGACACTTTCGATTGTAGAAGGTCCACAAAGGTCTATGTATAGAAGTTCTAAAGGTTCAGTCATTTTCGTTTTTACTCGAGTTGGATGGCATTTCCTACTTTGCTTCCTCATTTTGCATGTTGCACATAAATGATCCTTAATGAACTTCAAAAGAGGAAGCCCTCGCACATGATCACCAAGCACAAGCTTGTTGATACCCTTGAAATTTAGGTGTGAAAGTCGTCTGTGCCAATCATGCCCTTCCAGGGTGAGACCTTCAGTAGTACACGGTCGCCAATCTGGAATTCCAAGGGTTTACGTCTCTTGTCGGCATAGCTCTTTTTCCTATCCCTTGAGGACTTCAGTCGTTCTCGTATTTGCACGATCTTTTCAGTCGTTTCCCTGATGATCTCCGGACCTGTGAGGGTGCTATTAGGGACTAGACCTTTTTCCAATTGCGTGTCGCCCACTTCCGTCCGGCACAGAGGTGATCTGCACTTACGGCCGTAAAGGGCTTCGAATGGAGCGGTGTTGATACTAGTATGGTAACTATTGTTATAAGACAACTCGACCAAAGGTAAGTGAACATCCCATGCCTTACCAAACTCGATTACACATGCTCGCAACATGTCTTCTAAGGTTTGGATCGTCCTCTCACTCTGTCCGTCAGTTTGTGGGTGGTATGCTGTACTCATGTCCAACCTTGTTCCCATGGATTTTTGCAATGATTTCCAGAATCTGGAAGTGAATCTGTTGTCTCTATCTGAGATGATGGACATCGGTACTCCATGAAGTCGTACGATCTCCCGGATGTAGGTTCTTGATAGTTTTTCCATCCTATCAGTTTCCTTGATCGGTAAGAAATGGGATGACTTGGTTAATCTGTCGACGATTACCCAAATAGTATCTTGGCCACTCAGAGTTTTGGGCAGTTTGGTTATGAAGTCCATGGAAATCTGCTCCCATTTCCACTCAGGTATTTCAGGTTGTTGGAGTAGACCTAAGGGTTTCTGGTGTTCTATTTTTATTTTGGCACAGGTTAAACACTTGCTCACATAAGTAGCAATCTCCGCTTTCATGTTTAGCCACCAGTAGAGTTGTTTGAGATCTAGATACATCTTGTCTGACCCTGGGTGTACGGAGTATGGGGTCCTGTGTGCCTCGCTCATAACTACCTCTCTGAACCCACCAAACTTGGGTGTCCAGATCCGGTTCATGAGGTAGCGTGCTCCGTCACTCTTGATTTCTAAGTTCTTGTCCATTCCCCTAAGGGCCTCACTTGTCATGTTTTCGGGTTTCAAGGCCTATATTTGAGCTTCCTTGACTTGCGCTGACAGGTGTGGATGGATCGACATGGCTAATGACTTCACTCTTCGGCCAGAGTACTCCCTTCGACTAAGGGCATCGGCTACGACGTTTGCCTTTCCCAGATGATAACGAATCTCACATTCGTAGTCGTTGAGCAATTCGACCCAACGTCGTTGTCTCATGTTTAACTCCTTCTGGTCGAAGATGTGTTGGAGGCTCTTGTGGTCTGTAAAGATAGTGCACTTGGTACCGTAAAGGTAGTGCCTCCAGATTTTAAGAGCGAAGACCACTGCTCCAAGTTCTAAGTCATGAGTGGTGTAATTCACCTCATGCATTTTCAGTTGTCGTGAGGCATATGCAATAACCTTTCCTCTCTGCATTAGCACACAGCCTAACCCTTGCTTCGAAGCGTCGCAATACACCACAAAATCTTCGGTCCCTTCCGGAAGAGAAAGGATAGGTGCACTGCAGAGGGCTTGTTTCAAAGTCTGAAACACAGCATCTTGCTTTTCTCCCCAGTTGTAGGTCACACCTTTCTGGGTTAAAGCGGTAAGAGGCTTTGCGATGCTGGAGAAATTCTGGATGAACCTTCGATAATAACCAGCAAGACCTAGAAATTGGCGAATTTCGGTTGGTGTGATTGGTGCAGACCAGTTTTCGATAGCCTTGATCTTTGAGAGGTCCACGTGGATTCCTTCCTTGCTGACCACGTGACCGAGGAAGTCCACCTTTCTAATCCAAAATTCACATTTTGAGAATTTTGCATAAAGTCTCTCAGTTCGTAACGTCTCTAAGACTTGTCTCAGGTGTTGACTATGTTCCTCTTTATTCTTTGAATAAATGAGTATATCGTCTATGAATACTATCACAAATCTATCCAAGAATGGATGACATACCCGATTCATTAGATCCATGAATACGGCCGGGGCATTGGTTAGTCCGAACGGCATCACTACGAACTCATAATGTCCGTATCTCTTTCGGAAGGCTGTCTTGGGAACATCACTCTCTAGGACTCGCAGCTGGTGATATCCCGACCTTAGATCGATCTTGGAGAAATAGTTGGCTCCTTGGAGCTGATCGAATAAGTCGTCGATTCGGGGTAGGGGGTATCGGTTCTTGATGGTAAGTTTGTTGAGTTCTCGGTAGTCGATGCACATCCTGAACGATCCATCTTTCTTTTTCACGAACAACACGGGTGCTCCCCATGGCGAGAAGCTCGGTCTGATGAATCCTTTTCCAAGTAGTTCATTCAGTTGGCTGGATAGCTCCTGCATCTCTGCCGGGGCTAATCGATAGGGTGCTTTGGCTACTGGGGTAGCTCCGGGAACGCGTGACACTCCTTGCGTAGGTACTTCTGAGCTTGGATACTGGAGATGATACTAAGAGTGGTACTAGGTTTGTCGCCCAAGACAAGGAAGGTTTCGCCGGTTGGCAGATTAAGGCGAACGGCCTTATCGTAACATAAAATGTCCGCACGATGTGAACTCAGCCAATCCATGCCAATGATGACATCGAAACTCTTAATCGAGACTGGCATGAGGTTGATTTGAAAGAGATTATCATTTAAAGTTAGGGTGCAGTTTAAATATATCTCCTTAGTGCCTTCGGTTTTTCCGTTGGCCATTTCTACTGTGAATGGTTCACTTAATGATTGTGGTATTGGTTTTAGCATGCCTTTAAAGTCGTGACTCACAAAACTCCTTTCCACTCCACTATCAAACAAAATGCATGCATACGAGTTATCGAGAGGAAACGTACCCGTAACAACAGTAGGGTCCGCAATGGCTTCATCTTGTCCCATTGTGAAAACTCGGCCCCTTCCGCCGGTATTCCTGTTGTTTGCCTTCGGGCAGTCCCTGCGGTAGTGCCCTGTGCCTCCGCACTCAAAGCAGGCGCGGCTTATTCCGGTATTAGCAGTGGGGGCGGATTGTTGGGTTGGCTCTTTGCAATAGCGGGCTGTATGATCCTTCTTATTACACCTGGTGCATTGAAGGTCACGGCAGAGACCGTGGTGGCGGAAGTTGCACTGGTTACATTTCGGTAGTTTTCCATTGTATGAACTCGTGGGGGCAGAGTTGGTAGGGACAGTAATAGCGTGGGTCGCTACCACTTGTTGTTTCTTGGGGTTCTCCTGGAGGGTTTTTCCCCTCCTCTTGTTCCAAGGCTTACTCTGGCCCTGAGCTTCCCTACGTGGATTTGCGGTTGCTGCAATGGTACTCTGTTTCCCTCCGTGGTCGATGAGGCATTGAGCCAGGCGTTTAGCGCTGTTGTAGGTGATAGGGTTGGAAGCTAGGACATGCCCTTGAATCTGGGGTGACAACCCCCAAATGTACCTTTCGACCTTCTTTGATTCTGGGTTGACCATGGTAGGGCACAAAGCAGCGAGATCGTTGAACCTAGCTGTGTAGGCGACTAGATCATCTCCAGCCATTTTCAAATTCCAGAGCTCCTGCTCAAGCTTTTGCACTTCGCCCCTTGGGCAGTATTCTTCCAGTAGTAGAACCTTCAGTTCTTCCCAACTCATGGCATTAACGACAGTGAGCGTCACTGAATTCACATGGCTTTTCCACCAACTGAGGGCTCGATCTATGAAGGTGCAAGCAGCGAACTTAACCTTGCTTGTTTCTTGGCACGAGCAGATCTCGAAGACTGTTTCGGTCTTTTCAAACCATTGCATTAGTGCAATGACTCCTCCACTGCCATTAAAAGTCTTTGGTTTTGAGTTGGAGAACTCCTTGTAAGTACATTCCCTTACATGGCCCTGGCCGGTACCATGATTGGGATGATTCGTGCTGCTTCCTGTACCTCCATTTGCATTGGAGTTTATTTGAGAGAGGGTTGCTGCTACTGCTGCTGTGATAGCAGCCTGGACCATTGCCGGATCATAAGTTAGTGGTGGAGGTGGTGGTGGGGTTGCGTTGGTACGTGCTAATCTACAAGGAGGCATTGCGCTGCCAAAAGAAAAATGAGATATTATAAGTTTCGGTGGTTTGCGAGTTGAATGATATTGAGTTAACTACCTTAAATAGATTAAGAATTTGGTTTGGCCAACACTGGGTTTTGAGCTTGATTCATTAATAACGTTTGAATGGATGTACTTATGAATTGAACGGACTACACATAATTAAAACAAGAAAGAGATATGCCCTATATATATTAAACATATAGTTGTGTTACATCCGAGTTTAGACAAAACTTTTTGACCTTTCTAAAGGTCTTCGATTACAGAAAGTTTTAAAGAAAATAATATTCTTATCCGAAGTCCTAATTTATAACAAAATTTGAAATCCTGGCAAGCACTATTTGCGATGTAGGTTGCGCTTGGAGCTTGACTCCGCATCTGATTGCTTTGATTCCATTAGGCGCCTATCAAAAGCGGCTTGTTGCTCCCTTAACTCGGCTAGGGCTGCAATCATCCGTGCCTAAAATGCCTCAGATTGGAGTTGGGCATGGTCCTGAATTCCATCCAGCCTACGGATGTCAGAACTGTGGACCTGCACTTCTACGTTGATCTCGCGGATCCGGTTGGCTTGAACTCCAGATTGATAGCATTGGTTGGCTAGTTTGCCAACCATGACTGGAAGTGCCCGGTCTGCCGATCTCCCGCCTCTGACATCATAAAACTCTCGGCACATGCCGTAGGGAGGGCGTAAGCTTTGTTGTCGGCTCCGGTGGTGGAGGTGACTTCCCCACACAGCAGTGGGTCCTTGGAAGTTCCTCACATGGACAGGAGGCTGTGGGGCCGGTGGATTGATAACCTCTAGCTCTGAATCTGTACCAGAGTCATCTCCTCCATCAAATTCTATCGGCTCATCGTCTTCTTCGGGATCATCTTCGATCCATCCTCCATTGCCTTGGTTGGGAAAGTAGGGGTCATTGGGGTGGTGGAATCCAGCCATTTAGTCTGTACGAGAACAGGGTTAGGAATTTACTATAAGCTAGAGCACATTTATTTTACCCTTATGTTTAATGGTTGATGATGACACAAAAGCTCCCTTAGTATTATGCAATGACGTGCTTTCGGTAAGTTTTAAAATTTGTTGTCCACTGCAGACACTCCTCGACACACGTTAGTCGGATCTCGGAAAAATATAGTTGATCAGGCTATATCCTTCCCAGTTTCGATTACATGTCCCAAGGCGTACCTGCACTGCACAACTTATTTATAATACTTCTAAAATGGTCTGATGTGAAACTGTTATTAGTACGGGATGAATGCATGCTTACTTTACAAAAACTAAATAAATTTAATTTCAAAAGTATGACTCTTCTCAGAGTGTTTTTGCCCAGATGAGTTTATAGTTGTATACCAAAAAAATTGGTTTTGATATACTTAATTCATTATAAACGGTGCTCTGATACCAATCTGTCACACCCCCAAACCAGAACGGCGGAAACGTTCGGGGGCGGAGGACGTCATATTCAGTATCATAACAGTTCATAGAAAGGAAAGTACACACCACCATACATATTAAGGTTTCCAAAATGTTTACATAATTGTATTCGTTACATGTTCAAAAGATAAATACATAAACATCTTTCAAAAGAAGTAATTAGCGTCAGCACGTTAATCCTCAAAAGTTGATTTCCAAACCTGCTTAGCGGTTCCATGAGAATACAAGTTATTTCAAAGAAAAAGTGTCAACAATTAAGTTGGTGAGTTCATAAGTAGTGTTTTGAGAAAATCTACGCCATTCGAAAGTTCATATATGTTTTCCAGAAAACGCGGTATTTTCAAATGAAAAGAGTTATGATTCGTTGGGTTGAAAATGAATGTATTAGATCCAGAAAATCCCATATTTTCCCTAATAGTTGAGATATGATTTGTTGTGCTTTCCAAGAAAAACCCTTATTTTCTTATGAAATGCATATGAATGTTCGTGTTATAAGTTGTAAATAGTTGCACCAAGAAAATCCCTTATTTTCCTATTAGTTGTTTGTTTTAGATGCAGGAAAAACCCTTATTTTCCTAACATAACTGGCAGTCTCTAAGACCGAAAATCACAAGCAACCGACGTGCTTAAAAGTTGTGGCATAGTTTTATATAATAAAGCTATACGAAGATCGCACTTGTTAGATGAAGAATAGTTTTAATAGCTACTCGTTCATAAAAGCATAATACCATAATAATTGTATATCCGATGAGTTTTATAACCATACTAAACATAATATGCCTGTAGCGACGTTCTTCAGGCGTCGTAGCGTTATGATAACTGTCACCCCAAAGGACGGACTGTAGCTACCAGTCAGGGCGCGGGATCATGACTTCCCGTATAGATCTATACACATTTGACACGTTCTCCGTACGGGAGACTCTGGTTATAGACAGGACTTGTAGCGATACCTTTTATCAAAAGGGTAGTGTTTGAAGATGTACACGTCTCATGGATTCTCAACTAAGTCTGTATTAAAGTAGTAGTTTTGTATGCAAAGTTTATCCTTTTTCACAATGTTTGACAAAGCATAAATCATAAGTTTTTAGAAGGTATAAAACGGTTTAGCAACGAAGAATACTTTGGAATTTCTAAATACTTTGTATGAATCTAGTGCATGCGAAGTATGACAAGAGTTTTCACATAGTAGTACTAAATCACAAGTGATTCATTTGATAAAAACGAGTAAAGTGAAATTCTATGAAATACACGATAAAAATCGTATGTTTACTTGTATTCCCCCCTAAAAGAGTATAGAAAGCATTTAAAAATGTATTTAAAGAGTGTTTGTAGGGGTATGAACTCACCTGGAAGTTTGAAGATAGCGAGATGGAAAACCGGGCAGAGTTTCGTCTCGGGAAGCGGATTTTTCTCGGGAATCTCGGGAGTAAAATCGACCTTCGGGACTTGAGCAAAAATGACCAGGGCTTCGGGTTTGAACGGGCACGGAAAACAAGGTAAAACGCAAGAGAAGTGAGAAGAAATGAGCAATTTTTCCGGAGACCCTCGCATCCCTTTTATAGGGGGTCTAAGAAGCCTCGGTACGCGGGGCGTATGCTCGTACGCAGCGTGTACGCGTACGTCATGCATGAGCGAGTCCTCGACTGCCTCGGCTTCGGATGGGACGGCGGGTCGGATGAGATGGCGGGTCGGATAGCTTCGCATAGGGGCGACGTGGACGGACCGAGACCAAGGCCTTCGGGTACGCGGGGCGTACGAGGTTACGCGACGCGTACCTCGGATGAGGACGCTGACTCCTCTTCGGATATTACTAGCATTTTGATTTAAATATAATTATAATTTATTTAATAAACTTCAAAAATTCATATCTTCCTCATACGAACTCCGTTTTCGATGCTCTTTATATCCACGCGTAGGTGAGACTACGCTCTACAACTTTCGTTTAGACTCCGTTGGAAAATTCCGAAATTATTTTTATTATTTATTTTATAAATCGTCGTGTTTAAGGAATTTCTTTAAAAATTCATAACTTCTTTATCTGACGTCGGTTTTTGCCTGACTTTTTACCGCTGTAATACCATTGTCGAGACCTTCGATTCTCGTTTAGGTCATTCCGGCCAACAGTCGTTCGATCGATGATTCGAGATTTTAGCTGTCTACTGCTAAGCCGGACTTGGAAAATCTTAACTTCATCATACGAAGCCGGGTTTGGGCATTCTTTGTAAGTATGATCCTGGTTTAATGATATTAAACATAATAGGAATTTAAATAGATACTTTTTAGGCATTTTATTATCAAAGTAAATTTTATTACCCCAAGGTGGTTACAATACTTGACTCTTTAAGTCATTACAAAGAGTTGAAATATCGGGTTGTTACAGCTTTCCTCATATCAGGTTCAAATTTAGGGGATACATTTCGCCTTTCCTAGGAGACTTTAAAAGAACTGCTTTCGTTTCCTTCTCTACAATCTCAAAACCTTCGTCATCAAAGCTTTCTTTCAAGCTTGTTCCCACAACCAATTGAGAAACACTCATTAGGTTGTGTTGTAGTCCTTCCACATAATCCACCTTTCGTATTGAGAAGTCTCCATTCGTAATCATCCCATATCCTTTGATCGTTCCAAACGAGTTGTTACCATATATTACATTTCCACCATTTTTCAGTGCATGAAACTCTCTTAGCTCTTCCTTTCTCCCAGTCATATGACGTGAGCAACCACTATCGATGTACCATTCGTTGTCAAACTGATCATCATGAATAACCTACAAAGAATAAGCATATTTAGGAAACCAAAGTTGCTTGGGTCCTGGTGAGCCTTTGACAAAACGAGGAGAAGTTATAGCAAGATCAACCAAATAAGTTCTCTTAATTAAAGTAGTTTCATCTTTCCTTTTAATGGTGAAAACTTTAATCTTATTATGTTGTGGTTTTGTCTCTTTTAAATCGGATTGTTTTCGTTTAGATTTGATTTGATTTTTGATGAATTCTTTCTCCACTCTCTTAGAATTATACATTGACTTATTGGTTGGTACGTTAGACTCCTCGACTAGCTTTCTCTTTCCCTTGACATCGTTAGGTAAATATTTTAAGGGTTGAGGGAGATGAGATTTTGGTTTTGCGCTTGATTTCATCGAAGAAGAGGGTTTTGGAGTAAAGTTCTTTGATTTCTTTTTCTGATTGTAAGAATGACAGTGCGAACATTGACTAGAATTCGCAAGTGAACTAGCTTTCGTCTTTTGATTTGAAGATTTCTCTTTGTGAACGTAACTTGAATTTTGGGATTGCCAAAATTTCTTCCTTTTGTTGATATTTTTCTGATATCTCTAATTCCTTTCACGTTTTTGCTCAGCAAGTTGCTTTGAAGATTTGTGAATATTTGCCTTTCGCTTTGATTTTCTTGCATGAGATTTGCTCTTTCCAGAATTATCTTCATTTGGACATTCCTTAGTACCACTCCTACTACCCTTCTCAAAACTTGATGGCTTATTTATAGGTTTAGCCACATAACGTCCCCTTGTTATCCATGAGGTCCTATCTAATAGACCTACAGTCTCGTCCGCATTATCAATTGGTGCAGACCAAAAGTAATTGTCACGCCCATCTTTGTTGTCTTCTTCTACGAGGGATGTTAATTCCATTGTTTGAGTTTTATCCACTCCATCAACTTTGAAGACTTGATTTGGGACAGTTTGGACTTTAGGATAACCATAGCTTTTTCTTTCAAAATTTTCGGTTTATTTTGAGAAATCCGAGCGAACTCAACTGAGTTTTCAGAAATAAGGACTTTTACCGGTTCAAATTCGTTTTTCACAAACTCAGAACAGTCAATCTCATCTTCTACAGATATTTCACTCATATCACTTTCCTCATCAAATTCAGATATATTTTCAAGATTTATTTTATTTTCTGAACTTAACCTGGAACTCAATGAGTCAAATTTCTGTACTGTTTCGGTCTTGATTTTCAACCGGTCATTTTCATCAAGCAAGTTTCTCAACATGTCCTGATGGTCATTGGACTTAATAAAAGATTCAACTTTGTTCAGTCCAATTCTATAAGCTTTAGAGGTTTCGTCTGATTAGACAATGGATTCACACATGTAACAATCAGCATCAATCTCTTCTTCCTTGAATTCAAGGAAAGGCAAGATCATTTTGTGAATCTTTTTACCTATTTCACAATCTAAATGCATCTGAGTAATATTTGAATAAAGTCATTTAGCAATCAAACAAAAGATGTTTCTTTGTTTCAAAAACTTCAAATTATCTCTCTGCAAATAAATTGATTCATCTCTAGACTTAGACAACTCAGACTCCATCTTCTTAATCCACATCCTTCGCTCCTCACTCTTGGATGACGTCATGCTGATTTGATCAGTTAGGTTAGCATTCACTAGACGAGTTTGTTTAAGACTATTAGTTATACTTGAAAAAGTAAAATTTAGGTCGCTTAATTCAGATTCATAGTTAGATATAGGTACATTAAGGGATTCAAGAATGGTGTGTATGTTTTTAATTAGTTGATCACACTCGTTGATTTTTCCACTAACAAGTTTTGCAGCAAAACACCTCTCGTCTCCTCTTCCCTTTGCATCCTCGCATCCACTACCAGTTGACACACCATTGGTCACCATCAAGCACCTACCGAAGAACTTTGAGATTTATTCCTTCGCAACGAATGCCCTACCATGTGTGGTCTTGCGAACTTCCTCATCCTCTGAGTCAGTTGACCAAATCTCCACTCCTCCAAACTCATCTTCAACATTTTCCTGCACAATTAAAGCAGGCATAGAGTTGTCAGTGGTTTTCTTCTTCTTGATCTCTTCCAGCTTACGCATGTAGTAAGTCTCATCATCCTCGCCATCTTTCTTTTCGTTCAGCCTTCTCAACATGCACTCCTTTGCCAGATGATTTTTACCATGACAATAATTGCAGTCATAGCCAGAATCACCTACGAGCTTGTTTTCTTTCTTCTCTTCTTCCTTCTTAGGAGCACTTTTATTCTCCTCCTTCACTTTCTCAGCACTATAACTTCCCTGCTAGTTTTTGTTCTTAGCAAATGGAAATTTCTTTTTGGCGAACCATTTGGGATTTGTAATCATCAGTACATAATCTTCGCTAGAAATATCACAATCAGAGAGTTCCTTTTTAGATTCTTCCTCTGTAACATTTTTGCCTTTTTCCATAAGAGCTAAGGACCCCATACTCGAAACAAATTTCGCTTCTCTTGTCACCACACTTTCATGTGACTTAAGAATACCAACGAGCTTAGTCATTGTATAACTTTTGAATTGTATGTGTGCTTTAATGGTAGACACGACAACCATCCACTCTTATCTGAGTCCATTCGTGAAGGTAACTTTTTGTTCGATCAGTTCGCTCCCGATACCTCTACTAAGAAGATGGTTGTAGCGATTGAACGTCTGGCTCAGACTTTCTTCCGGATTTTGTGTAAAGGGCCCAAACTCCGAAAGCAGAAGGGTTTAGGTATCGTGCTTGAGATCAGCATCAGTATGATAAAGCTCTTTAAGCCTATTCCAGATCTCTTTCGTTGTAGTACAAGAACTCACTAAACTAAATGTATCAAACTGCAAGGAGAATCTGATTACCCTCATTGCTTTGATATTGCTGACAAGTTTGCCTTTTTCATCCTTGGGAACTTCCTTCACATCGATGAGCAGTTGGTTGTATTCCTTTTGAGTTTTAATGATTCTTCGAGTTTCAGTATGAACAAACGGGCCTAGAGTAATGGCTTCCCATATCAGGTAACCATTATCCTCAGATCCAACGACGTAATCTTCAAAAAGTGACGCCCAGACTTCATACTCCAGAGGAAACAAGATTGGAAACCTTGTATTCGATCATATGTTGCTTGTAATGTTAATGGAGTTTAACTGTGAATCGTCGTGTTGCATGTTGACTTGATTTCAATACCTATCAAGAATCAGACTTATAAACACGTATTAGGTTAATATCGAGATCACAGGGTAACATCAATAAATCAGTGACGGCTCAAACAGATCCAATATTTGCGGAAACCCTAATAGCTTCTTCAAACAAAATAGTTGTGTATTGAGTACATAGCCTCCTGCTATGATACCAATTGTTAGGAATAAAATTCTATCGATTTGATTCTGACAAGTAAATAAATAGCACGGTATGAAAACAAGAACACAAGATGTATCAACTGGTGTCGAATGATTAAAAGACATCACCTCGGAAGAACTCTTTAAAGAATTACTATTGTAGAGGCGTGTTAGGGTTACAAGAAAAGATCAATCAATAGTTCCTCAAATTAGATACATGCATGCACCATTTATACTTTAACCCTAATAATAACTACGGTTGGACATGACCAAACCGTTTACAAAAAGGAATAATAACAAGGTCCAATGACGCAACACTTAAATATTCAACAAGAACTGATTACACTAATGAACAAATCCTCAGAGCAACAGACCCCTTCCAATTTTGTCTATTGTAGAAGGTATATAACTCTATCTACATCACATACATCCCCTAGATTTCGATAATTGTTTGATATGTGAGACTTTATGTCTCAAAGTTTTCGAATTGGATAGGAATTTAAAATATTTAAGATGAAAAGTAATGTCTTCTTCATGGTTCAATCTCTTCGAGACATCAACTTCTCTCAATTCTGTTTTTAGGTTTTGCGGAATTTGTAGATTAAGACTAATGTTAGTGTTGAAAACAAAAAGGATTGAAGATTTCTATGGCTTTAGTAGCCAATATTTCTCTTTCAAATGCATATTGTCCTAACTGAAAATAAAAAGACCATTGCATTGTAACAAACCCCTAAATTTTACTCCACAAGCGTATTTCAAAACTAGAAGAAACCCACATAAAAAAT
The DNA here is from genome assembly GCF_051521515.1 of Lactuca serriola. Lineage (NCBI taxonomy): Eukaryota > Viridiplantae > Streptophyta > Magnoliopsida > Asterales > Asteraceae > Lactuca > Lactuca serriola. The sequence continues at coordinate 111,065,589 of NC_136409.1, read as the reverse complement.
CAAGCTTTCAAATCGATCAGAATCAAGGAAATCGTGAAATTTAACAGCTTAATGAAATAATGACACTAGGATATTATTATAAAAAAGCCCTTTAAAAACTGAGTTGAAGGAGATAGATCGCAAATAAATGGAATTAAACAAATGGTAAAAATCTTCAGGATTTTGTTTGAGAATGATGGAATCCTAAAATCAACAAAAGGGAATGAAAACTAGATGAGATGATGATTAAATTAAACAGAATAGCCATAGATATATTAGTTTTAATGGTTTATGATGTGTGCCTACCTTCTTCAGGTCCTTCCTGCATCAACTTCACCCATTTTCCAGGACACAAGAAACTTTAATTGTTATCAAAGAGTAAATGACATAAATGGTCCTTGAGGTATTAAGATTTGGGTTAATACCTTAAAAACCATTATTTATACACTTTTGGTTTGATTTAACCCTAATTTATTTTTTTCTTCATTTTCCATTATATTTTAGAAAAAGTTTTATTTTCGGGCCCTTGACCGGTCATCAACAGGTAGCATGACATGTCGTTTTCTATTTTGCTCAGTTTGCATTTAGTCCCAACATTTACTTATAAGTTTGCATTTAGCCCCAATATTTTTTCCCCATTTGCCATTGTTTTTTAGAAAAAAAAAATGGTTTTAGCCATTGGCCAATCAAGAATAGGTATTTTAAAACATAATAACTTTAAATGAAAAAGGAAAAAACAGAGAAAAGAGTCAACACTGCGACTTCTTCTTGAGGGTGAGAAGTGTTACCTATAGGGGTGCAAACGAGCCAAGCTAATCGTAAGCTACTCGAGATCGAATTGTTAAAAGCTCGAATCCAAACCGATTTTAAATGAGCCCGAGCCGAGCTCGAGCTTAATATTAAGCTTGTTTATTAAACGAGCTCGAGCTCAAGCCTATGTCACTAAGCTCGATTAGGCTCACGAGCCTAAACGAGTCTTTACATAATATAATTTATTAGTATTTATATATATTAAAATAAAATATATTAGGGGAATTATGAATTTAGGGTAGTAGTAAACGAGCTCGAGTCGGGCTTAAGCTTATTTAGGCATGTCAGATAACAACGAGTCGAGCCTGAGCCCGAGCCGAGCTTGAATAACTCTTTACGAGCACGAGCCGAGCTCGGACTCGAGCCTCATATAACTTAAACGAACCCGAGTCAAGCCTGGCCAGGCTCGGGCTCGGCTCGGCTCGTTTGCACCCCTAGTTACCAAGTAAACCAATGATTTTTTTTGTTTTATCAGTGTTTGTTATATTTAATTAATCTACACATGTATTTTAAAATGAAGGAAAAATACCTAGTGTAAGTCTTGAATCCATGACATCTAATAAACAATATGACATGCGAATCTTTGAGCTAATCAATGTTGTTAATTCATTTGTAACTCATCTAAAAAACAATTGGTTATTTCTAATGCCATATTTGTTAAGAAACCATATATTTCTAAAGAGTAAAAAATGTGTTTTCTCGTTAAGCGTGGGGTGTTAGCTGGTAAGTTAATGAGTTTTTTTTTGTATTATCAGTGTTTGTTGTATTTAATGTACACATGTATTTTAAAATGAAGAAAAATGACCTAGTGTATGTCTTGAGTCTATGACATCTAAGAAAAAATATGACATGATAACCTTTGAGTCAATCAAAATTGTTAATTCATTCGTAACTCATCTAAAAAACAATTGTTTATTTCTAATGACATATTTGTTAAGAAAACAAATATTTCTAATGACGTATTTGTTGAGAAACCAAAGAAATAAAAATACATATTAACGACTGGCCAAGGGCTAAAATGAAATTTATTTTCTAAAAAACAATGGCAAATAGGGAACAAAAAATTGTTAGGGCTAAATGCAAACTTATATGTAAATGTTGAGGCTAAATGAAAACTAAGGAAATGCAAAACCGACACGTCATCATGACTTGTAGGTGACTGATAAAAGGCCGAAAATATAACATTTTTTAAGCTATAATGGCAAATGAAGAACAAAAAATAAAATTAGAGTTAAATCGAAACAATGATAAATAAATAATGACTTTTAAGGTATTAACCCTTAAGATTTTCCTTGGTTATCAGTTACATTAAAAATTTTGAAATCATAGAGACCAATATTGATTATCTTAAACGTTAAAGAACAAACTCTATTTTTTTGGAAACCACACCACCCATTTTTCAAGATTTTCCTTTTATTTATATAAAATTGGTTATCTAGATTAACGAATATTTCTTAAAGTGAGTAAGGTTGTGGTGAAGTTGATATTAGGTTAGATGGCTTTATTTGTGAAGAACATGACTGGATTTATTGATAGATCTCTTCCAAAGCAAAGCTCGTCTGAAATTTCTAACTTCAATGCATGGATGCATAACATTAAATTGGTAATTTCTTGGATTTTAAATTCAGTTTCCAAAGAAATTTCAGCTAGTATCATGTTTACTAAAAGTGATTTTGAAATCTGGAACAATTTAAAAGATCGTTCCCAACAGAGTAATGGACCGAGAATTTTTCAAATTCGAAGAGAATTATCGAATCTTAGTCAGAATCAAGATTCTATTGCTACTTACTTCACAAAACTCAAAAAGATTACTGATAAATTAGTCAATTTCAGACCTAATTGTACTTGTAACAAATGTGAATGTTGTAGTGTTGAGAACATTAAGCAGCATTTTCACAATTAGCATATAATGAATTTCTTAATGGGATTGAATGATTCGTTCAAGAAGAGAATCAATAGTCTATTTATAGTGATGTTCAACATTTAATGGCCTTTGCAGCTAAATCAACTCAAAATTGTGGCAAGCCTCAAAACAACTTCAAGAATACCACTTGTGACAGGCCTTTCTGCACTAATTGCAAGTTGCAAGGTCACATGATTAACAAATGTTATAAGCTTCACGGATATCCTCCTAGTTGTAAGTCCAAAAGTAGGGTTGATGCAGTTGCTTGTCATGATGATCCAAGTATTCAAATGTCATCTATCAACAATGATTTGTCTAACATGTTCAAAGGATTTTATCAAGAAGAATGTCAGCAAATCATGTCAGCTCTTTCCAATCATATGATCTCTGTTAATCCAAACGAGGAAACAACTATTGGTAAATGTTATTCCATTTCTATTAATTCAGGGCAAAAATCATAGAAATGGATAATTGATTCATGTGCAACTCAACATGTTTGTCATGAATTTTCCATGTTTTCCAACAATAAAAGAGTTTCTCATCACATTGTTACTTTTCCTAAAAAGATTACTCTTCCTGTTAATCTTATTGGTGACATAATCATTGATCATCTTTTCATTTTAAAAGATGTTCCATATGTTCTATTTTGATCAGAACTTGATTTTTGTGAGTTCTATTACTAATAATCAAAGATTGATGATACAGTTTACTTTTCATCATGCTTTGATCCAAGATATGAAAGATATGAAGATGATTGGCATAGCTGATCTCTATCAAGAGCTTTATGTGTTGGATGAGAAAAGCCATAAGAAAGATATCTAGATTTGTTCTGTTTCCTTAGATGTTTGGCACACCATATTAGGGCATCAATCTAATAAGTGTATATCACCAATAAAAGAGTTGTTATCTGTAAAAGTTGCTAATACAGATCTCTCACATTGTTCCATTTGTCCTTTAGCCAAACAAAAACAATTGCCCTTTGTTTCTGTCAACAATATGGAAAATGACTGTTTTGCCCTTGTGCATTGTGATATACGGGTTCCATTTTCTACTCCATTTATTCAAGGATTCAGATATTTTGTTACAATTGTAGATGATCATAGCAAATATACTTGGATTGATATGTTGAAAAACAAGTCACATGTTATTACCATTATTCCGGCCTTTTATCAAATGGTTCTTACTCAATTTGATAAGAAATTTAAAGTTTTTCGATCTGACAATGCTAAAGAGATGGACTTTACAGATTTTTTCATCAAAAAGGTATTATTCATCAAAGGTCATGTGTTGCTAAACCTCAACCAAATTATGTGGTGGAAAGAAAACGTCAACATTTGCTTAATGTGGATGGAGCATTATGTTTACAGTCAAATTTACCCTTGACTCTATGGAGTGAATGTATTTTGACTGCTGCTTATCTTATTAGTCGTCTACCTTCTAAAGTTTTACACTACAATACTCCTTATCAAAGTTTATTTGGTAAACATTCTTCTTATTCTCAATTAAGAAGCTTTGGATGTTTAGCATATGTTTCTACTTTGGCTGCAAACATATCACAATTTTGACCCAGGTAGAAATCTTGTGTATTTGTTGGTTATCCTCCTAACATGAACGCTTACAAACTTTATGATCTTTCCAAAAATGAATTTATCATTTCCAGAGATGTTGTATTTCATGAATCAATATTTCGTTTTATGAATACTTAAGTTCAAACATCTTCTTTCTTTGATCAATTTGTGCTTCCTATTTCCACAAATGAAGATGTTCCGTTTCCAGATTCTTCTAATTCTGATCATCCTGGTCATTCACCTGATTCCAATTCTTCTTCTATTTCTGGAAACTCTTCTTCTCATAATCCTAACATTACTACTAGTAGACCTACTAGAACCAGATATCCACCATTATACTTAAAAGATTTTCATTGTAAATCTGTTACACGTTAAAAGTTATCATTCAATACACTTTATCCTTTGGAAGATGTTCTCGGTTATGACAAGATCTCTCCAAGTCAGAAAGCTTTAGTCATGAACATTTCAGCCAAATTTGAGCCTCAAATTTTTAGTCAAGCAGCAAAATATTCACAATGGTGTAAAGCAATGGATGAAGTACTTACTGCAATGGAAGCAAACAATACTTGGATCATTATGCCCTTGCCTTCTGATAAACATACAATTGGATGCAGATGGGTTTATAAATTGAAATATGGAAGTAATGGTCAAATTGAAAGATATAAAGCTCATTTAGTTGCCAAAGGTTTTGGTCAGCAAGAAGGAGTAGATTTTTTTGACACATATACCCCTGTTGCTAAGTTAGTAACTGTTAAGATGCTCCTTATTATTGTTGCTACCAAGTCATGGAATTTAGTCCAATTAGATGTCAATAATGCTTTCCTCAATTGTGACATCCCCAATTTCACGGCCAGAAAAGACCGATTTGTTTATGCTTTGTTTTTAAAATCAGAGTAATCGTTTAAAGAAAATTGTTGCGGAATTTGTCCCCAAAACAAAATATAATAAGAATTTATCAAAGCATTTCTTAAAGAAAAGTATTTTCATTATATAAAAAAATCCCGGGATATCATGTTCCGATACAGACACATAAGCATAAACAGAACTTACATTTATTTACACTAATGATTTACATCTCCTATAATCTCTCAGTGAAATATGCCTTCGTATTGATACATGTGATACAAAGAAAACTGAGTGGGTCAGGCTTGGGAGCCTGGTGAGCATATAAGGTTTTCGACCCACAATAATATAATTATTATTTTCAACCATCAAACAATCAACTCAATTACCCATCCCCATTATCTTCTTTATTTCTCAAGGTTTTACCCTAAGAATTCAACTATCATTCATTCATTCATTCCTAAGGATTGACCTATGGATTGACACAAAATCCATTGCTACATAAGGCATATCTACCAATATCATCCTTTAAGCGCCTCAGCCAGGATTACATCAGACACTATGAGGTGTGGATGCCAGGTTAATGACATTCTCTTTTAGGCACATCTGCCGACATTATCCTATAAGCGCATTTACTAGTATTATGACATTCTCTATTTGGTGCATCTACCAATATTATTCTTAAGCGCATCTGCTAGTATTACGACATTCTCTAATCGGTGCATCTGCCAATATCATTCTTAATCATCTTACATACCTCATCATTTTATCACATACCAACTATCTCATCTACCAATGTTCTACCTAACATATTAGTAGATATAAAATACATATATAGTTTAACTCATTTAAAAACCATATAAAACATCTATTCCATACTTATCTCAAATAAACAACAATATATAAACACATAGCATGTATTTCATAGCGAATACTTCATATTTATGTGTTAGAAGAAAGTAACCACACACTCACACATATAAACAACAATATATATACACATAGCACGTATTTTATAAAATACTTCATATCTATGTGTAAGACGAAAGTGACGATACACTCACTTGATCAGAAGATGATCGGACAGCACTACGACTTGTAGAAGTAGTATTCTTGGGTAGATCTTGAAGATCTTCACAAAAATCGGGCTCCTCACAGGCAGGCTTTGGCTCGGGAATCTCACTTCTCGGGATCTTCGGGACTTCGAAACTTGTTTTGGGGCTCAAGAATGATACCGGGGCTTCGGGATATAATTGGCACGCAAATCGAGGCAAAAACTAGAGAGAAGAAAGAGTTTGAACAAAAGAAATCGGTAGCTATGGCATTTTATTTATAGGCTGCTGGGTCTGGGATTACGTTGGGCGTAATTTCCAAGTACGCTGGGCGTAATTTCCAAGTACTCTGGGCGTACTCAGTACGCTGGGCGTAATTTTGGTTACGCTGGGCGTACGCTTCGGATAAGCTTTGGTATGTGTGCCACGATCTTCAAAAATTCATAACTTCCGCATACGAGCTCCGTTTTCGGCGTTCTTTATATCCACGCATAGGTGAGATTATGCTCTACAAATTTCGTTTACACTCCGTTGACTAATTTTGACTTTATTTTTTATTATGTATTTTTAGTAGGCCGGGACATAAAAACTTTGTTAGAAATTCATAACTTCTTCGTCCGACGTTCATTTTTGTCTGTCTTTTTACCGTTGGACTACTATCAACAAGATCTTCGTTTCTCGTTTAGATTGTTTCGGCTAAAAACCATTCGATCTCAAATCGAGTATTCGGGCTGCATACCGCTAAGTCGAAACTTAGAAAAATCATAACTTCCTCATACGAAGTCAGATTCGGACGTTCTTTTTATGCACGCTCATGGTTTAACGAACTCTACAACTTTTGTTTAGATCGTTAAAGTTAAATATTAATCTAATGTAAAACTACTTTTTACGTCATTCAGCGTCATGCCAGTTCTGTCGCGAAACATCCACAGGTCATAACTCGGATTTCGGCGTTCTTTATATGCACAGAAACCTTGTGACATATACTACAACTTAGTTAAGATTATTTATTCTAAATAATCTTCTATCAAAAAGTCATTTTTGACGCTTATCGTCTCTAAATTGACTAGACCTAATCTACGGGCGTTACATCAATTGAGATCTAAAAGAAGAAGTTTTCATGGAAATACCACCTGGTTTCAAACTTCAGAAAGACAAATACCCGAAAAATGTTTCTTTGGCATTTAAACTTAATATATAAATATATGGTCTCAAACAAGCTTCAAGACAACGGTTTGAGAAATTTTCTTCATTCATGTTATTTCTGGGATTTACACAATCAAAGTCAGATTATTCTTTGTTTTTCAAAGGATTGGGATCCACTTATGTTGCTCTTTTTAGTATATGTGGATGATATCTTGATTACTGGATCATCAAATACATAAATCAATTTTCTTAAGCAGCGATTAAGTGCCAAATTCAAGCTAAAGGATTTGGGTTCTCTGGGATATTTCTTAGGATTAGAAGTGGCTAAATCCAAAGAAGGAATTTTTGCTTCATAAAGAAATTATACACTGCAACTAATTGAGGATTTGGGTTTCCTAGCAGCCAAACCTATTTCTACTCCTATGGATCCTAGAAATAATTTACAAAGTGATAAAGGTGATCTATTCGTTGATCCTGCACGATATAGGAGATTAGTGGGTCGATTGTTATACTTAAATATAACACATCCAGACATTTCTTTTTCAGTTCAAAAATTATCTCAGTTCATGTCTTCTCCAAGAATTCCTCATTATCAAGTTGTGTGTCATCTGGTGAAGTATTTGAAACAAAATCATGGTCAAGGAATTTTCTTATCTGCTAAATCCAATTTCCAATTAAGAGCTTTTTGTGATGCAAATTGGGGTAAATGTTTAGATTCAAGACGCTCCGTTATTGGTTTTTGCATATATCTTGGAGATTCTCTAGTTTCATGGAAATCTTATAAACAAGCTACTCTATCTCGATCTTCAGCTGAAGCCGAGTATAGATCTATTGCTTCTACTACTTGTGAGATAATTTGGTTGAGACAATTGTTACGAGATTTTGAGATTAACACTAAAGAAGCAACATTATTATTCTGTGATAATGATTCAACCATCAAGATTGCTACCAATCCGATTTTCCATGAAAGGACCAAACATTTTGAGATAGATCTACATTTTGTTCGAGAAAGAGTTCTTAATCAAACTATTCGATTAATGTCCATTAAGTCTCAATTTCAGTTAGCAAACTTATTCACAAAACCATTACCATCTACCAAGTTACTACCACTTATATCCAAGATGTCTTTGAAGAATATATATTCTCCTCTTCCATCTTAAGGGGGGGAATATTAGATACATAGATGTATATTTGGTCATTTTATGCAATTATGCTATGGTTGAGGGTTAATTATGTGATTTACCATTCTAGTTAGTTGTGATGTTGTGTGTATATATATATATATATATATATATATATATATATATATATATATATATATATATATATATATATATATATATATATATATATATATATATATGGGAAGTGATTCGTACACAATATTTTTTATCTATACACAACAATTCATGTTTTATAGAGTTCTCGTAATACACTCAATGATTATAACTTCAATTATTAAATTAAAAGGATAAATTAGTAAAATTCGATTCTCATACGCTCGTATATAAATATATATACTCTTCACATATCTCACTCTCAAAATTAAACCTAAGACTATGGCATCGCCTGCAGCATCACCAACCAAAACCCCTACTGCCACTACCTCCACCTTCACCGGTGGAAGGAGCCTCTCTTCCTCATTCACCTACTCTTCTTCCTTCTCTTTTAAGTCATCTCAAGTTCCAATAGCTAGAATCTCCAACCATCGCCATGCAGTTTCATGCAAAACCATAGATGATGACAACCACCATGCAAACTCCAGCAAATTTGATAGGAGAAACATCCTTTTACGGATCGGAGGTCTGTACAGCGCCACCACCACTTTTGGATCTAATTCATTGGCCTTTGCTGATCCAGTCATGGCTCCCGACGTCACAAAATGTGGTCCAGCTGAATTACCCATAGGTGTTGAACCCATAAATTGTTGCCCTCCAATCACCACAAATATTCTCGACTTCAAACCACCGCAGTCAAATACTCTCCGTGTCAGGCCGGCAGCACATTTGGTTGTTAATGAAGATTACATAGCTAAATTCAATAAAGCTATCGAGCTCATGAAAGCTCTCCCACATGATGATCCTCGTAACTTCATGCAACAAGCTAACATTCATTGTGCGTATTGCGATGGCTCGTATAAACAAGTCGGTTTCCCAAATCTGGAACATCAAGTACATACCTCATGGCTATTCTTTCCTTACCATCGCTATTACGTATACTTTTTCGAGAAAATTTGTGGCAAATTAATTGATGACCCAAATTTCGCTATTCCATTTTGGAACTGGGATGCACCAGATGGTATGCAAATCCCTGATATTTTTACAAATAAGAATTCTCAATTATACGATCCTCTTCGCGATACGAATCATCAACCACCGTCTGTGGTTGATCTTGACTTCAATGGTGTCGACAAAAATCTGAGCCGCTCTGAGCTTACGTCCAGAAATCTCAGCGTTATGTATAGACAAATGGTGTCTAGTGCAAAGACTGCTAGTCTTTTCATGGGTAGACCTTATCGTGCAGGTGATGAGCCTAACCCTGGTTCTGGCTCCATCGAGGTGTCACCACATGCTCCGGTTCATAGCTGGACCGGAGATCCGAAACAAAAGAATTGGGAAGACATGGGTACCTTTTATTCTGCTGCTAGAGATCCTATATTCTATGCACATCATGCGAATATCGATAGAATGTGGTCAATATGGAAAACTCTCGGTGGAAAGGATTTTACAGATAAAGACTGGCTTGATTCATCGTTCGTGTTCTATGATGAGAACGCTGACTTGGTTCGAGCCAAGGTGAGGGATTGTTGTGACTCTAAGAATCTTGGCTATGTTTATCAAGATGTAGATATACCATGGATAAACTGCAAACCTTATCGACCATCGGAAAGGGCTCCTGTATCCTACGACCATATACCATATACAAAAAATGTTTTTCCAGGGAATCTTGATAAGGTGATAAAAGTGCTGGTTCCGAGGCCGAAGAAATCGAGGAGCAAGAAAGAGAAAGAGGAAGAAGAAGAGATTTTGGTGATCGATGGGATTGAAGTGAAGACAGATGAGTTTGTGAAGTTTGATGTTTTAATTAACTGTGAAGATGATGGGATGAGCGCCACAGCGGATCAAGTTGAGTTCGCAGGAAGTTTTGTGAATGTCCCTCATAACCATGATCATGGTAAGAATATGAAGACAAGATTGAGGTTAGGGATAAGTGAGCTTTTGGAGGATTTGAGGGCTGATAATGATGAAAAGGTGTTGGTGACATTGGTGCCCAAAACTAACGGCAGTGGAATTTCCATTCAAGAGATAAAAATCGAGCATGAAGTTCGATAAAAATAAGTTCTCATTTTCTGTAAACAATAAAGTATGGTCATGAAAGATATTATGCTTTTCAGTATGTAATACGTACCATATAAAAATAAATTTCGTAATTTAATATAACTATGATTCGAACGTTTGGAATAATTTGATTGCAAGTCATGAAATGTACTTCACCTGTTTACTCTCAAATGAAATTTAATTATATCATCACTATATATAGTATTGTTGTATCTATCATTTTACATCTAACTCATAAAGATTAATTTTTGATGAATTCGGAGTTGCGTTCATAGTTTGGGCGGGAGGGTTATCAACGAGTTGGAGCTCTTTTAAACCCCATTTTTGGCCGATTTTCAATTTTAAATTATTTAGTTTTAATTGAAAACCCAGATGATTAATATTGATAAGGCGTTTAATTTCAATACCCTTGTGACAATTCTATTTTTTTTTTTAAATTCGACAAAGCATGAGAAATTTGGAGAGATCATTTTAGAATATACCATGTTACAACTTTAGTATGTGTTTATTTAGGTTTTTTATAATCAAGTCAACTTCATTACAATTTTAACCATATGCATCCCTAAGCTATGTTTTGCCATGCCAACGTTCTCCAAGGCCAGAGGGAATGATGTTATGGATGTACCATGGCAAAGACCTCCCGCCTCATTTTTGTCATACAAAGGGAGTGATGCATGGTTATATATTGTGGCAAGAAAGGAAGGAGAAGAGAGAAAATGTGAAAAGAAAACAATGAATAGCTCGCAGTGGGTTGCCATTTTGTCATGCCAATTGAGATGGAGCGGTGTAGGCCACGCCACCTTGGTGGCACCTATGCGCCATGTAGGATGTATTTTAAGCGCACACCTAAGATGCCAAAGAGTTAAAGTGGAGATGTAAGGAGACTCTTGTATAAAAACCAAAGCTTTCAAATTTCCAAAAAACTACCAAAGCTTTCAAATGTCTAAAAACACAAGTGATTTGTTTATTAACATACTAACCACGAAGTATATCATACTTTTAACACAAAACTTCATCAATGGTCCCTGCAGTTTCACAAAGTTTATTCCTTAAGTTTAAAAAAAACTCACAGATGGTCCATATGGTTTCAAAACTTTTAACTATGGTCATTTTAGCTGATGCCATCATTTTTTGGTCGTTAATAGAATGACATTTCCGTCATTTCACAAAACAGGGACCATTTATTAAGTTTTGTTATTAAAAACAGATAAAAGGAAATATAATTATTTAATGTATATAAAGGGTCTCTCTCTCTCTCTCTCTCTCTCTCTCTCTATATATATATATATATATATATATATATATATATATATATATATAACAATCTATCTATTTATATGCTTATGTTTCCTATCCAGAATCTTGGAGTCATCCTTTCAAGACCAAACATTTGTTATGCCTTATGAACATGGAAATTGAATCTACACCAAGGTACCAACCGACATAGAAAAAGACAAAGGCAATGATTTTTACTTGTAGTGGTGGTGTTATAGTTAATAGAAATGATGATGTTTGAGGGGAGAGGGAGAGGAACATAATTCTACATTTTGGAAACCCAATTCCATGAAACAAAAGAAAAGTTGAAGTGAAATTATCTAATTTTGATAAAAACAAGCTCCAATATCGACTCTAACATCTAACATGCCCACAATATTGTTTTGGAACTCCGATTTCGTGACTCCAACCTGAAATTCAATCAAAATCGGTTTCATGTTTCAATTAAATGAACTTCCATTATGATTCTAAGCTTCCAAACCTACAATCGTGTTCAAATCTAAGCAAATTAGTTCAAATTTGAACTAAACAAACTCCGATTTGGAATCAACATTCCAAAAGCCACTAAGATCAAGAAGCATGTAATCCATTTGTCAGAAGAATCAAGTGGAATCCATTTGAAATAAGAAAATGTGTTCCTTGAAGATGAGAATAGTGGAAGAAAAAAGAATTGATGGCTAGTGGTTTATGGTGATTGTTTTCTTGAAAGTCTTTAAGGCTCCGATTTTCAAAATCAAAGAACATCCTATTTGGTTCAATTTGATGATTAGAACAAAAAAAAAACCAGATGAAAACTATTACCTAGGGGTAAAAAGCTTGAATCTTTCCCTGTAAATATGGTATGTGGATATCGATAGATTGGATGGAGTGAATAGATGAAGACTGACCTTTGTTCCCTCACTTGATTATGGCAATCATAGGTTGTGCTAGTGATGTCTGGTTGTGATGTTCCAGAGAAAAATATAAAGAAGATTACACTAGATCGAAATTTACAATGTTTCAGATTCGAAGTGTACGTTCATCCTAACCTGTTTGTTCATCTTCATTTAGGTTTCTTAAGCATGATCTGTAATGATATTATACACATGTCTAAGTTCTTGAAATCTAGGGTTGTTCGATGGTGGGTTTCTTAATTGATTTATGAAATGTCTTTTGAATTTGGGTTTTAATTTTTGATTTTATAATGATGGATTTCTTAAAAATCAAGAACATGAACTCAGAGATGAACACTTGGATATTCGATTCCTGGGTTGGAGCACAAACAGAAAAATCATTTCCTGAAGAACACATCTTTGATTTCTTTTTCTTTTTTGTTATTATTTCTGGAAATGTATATCTTTTTGAAATTGGGTTTGGGTTTTTGATTTTTGGAATGGTAGGTTTCCTATAAATCATGAACATGAACTCAGACATGAAGATATATTTCTAGAATGGTGGGTTTTTTGTTTTTGGAATGGTGTGATATTCATGAGAGAGAGAGAGAGAGTTTAACACTCCAAACCAGGTATTAACTTGAAGCCTATAAAGATTTTAAAATATTGCATAACAAGTCCTTTAAGTACAATGGGTGTACTCATGGGTACGCTTAGCGTACTTTGCAAGAATGATCACGGAGGGATAACACGTAGGCTGGGCATACCAAGAGTACGTAGGGCATACGTGGCAGATGTCTAAACCCTAATTTCCGGACTTGAGACCTATATAAGCATCCTTATCTCATTTGAGCCTCACCCTAATCAGCCTTTTTCACCTCAAACATCTCTAAAAAAAACCTAATACCATTTGAGAGTGTGTTTTGAGTTTAAGGAGTGCATTTGTGACCATTTTTGGTGTCCATTCAAGAAGAAGAAGTCTTCAAGCAAGCTTGGAGTGGCATTGGGCTTCAAGAACCTTTATCTAGTTCATCTTGAGGAGCTTCTGGAGGTATAAAGCTTTGATCTTGCCATCTTATTCATTAGATCTAGCTAGGGTTTTCTAGTTTTGTCCTTTTTGTTCGTTTTGGATCTCCTCTTGTGAGTTGAGCAACTCCAGAGGCTAGAAATGTTAGATCTGAGGTCGTTCGGTCCATTCATAGCATAAAACTGAAGTCTTGATGGGTGTTTTGACCTCATGCATGGATTAAGACCTTTGGAAAGGTCATAATGGGTTATTGGGAATATATGAGACATGCAAAGGCATAAAGTTACCAACTTTATGCCCTAGATCGTCTTAATGAGCTTAGATCTAACTAGTGGATGTAAGAAAATCGAGTATTAAGCACTTCATGAAAGAAAGTGATAATCTGTTAGTACGATGGGGGTAACTTAGCATACACATCACGTACGACCCAGGGACTCAGTACGCTGCGTGTACCAGGGTGGTACGCTAGGCGTACGCACAACAGAAGGACATGGATTTGTTTTGGCCCTTTGAGCTTTTGGGCCTCAATTAGTCATTGGGCATGGTTGTGTTTAGGAGTTAATGGGCGAGTATGTCTGTTTTGGACCATGGATGTTATGATTGGGCCTTATTGGGCCATGAGGCCCATTAGTGGTTTTGGATATGGACTTTGGGCCCATTAACTAAGGAAGACTTTTTGGGCCATTGTGAAAGGACTTGGGGATTTGGGTTCCCCACTTAGATGGTGTTTGATCCTAACATTGAGTAATATTATTATTGTCCAGCACGGCTGTCTACGGACTGTTAGGAGAGCAGCCTTCAGATTCTACAGACAGAGGTGAGCCTCCTCACCATAACAATAGGTTTAAGGCACCAATGTCGACCCATTAATTGCTATGTGATGTGCTAGTTGGTTATTGAATATGTGATATGCTAGTTATTTGTGACACTTGCATGAAAGACCTCGGGGGGGGGGGGGGGGGGGTCCCGAGGCACCTATGTGTAAGACCTTGGAGGGTTTCCAAGGCATCCTTAGTAAAGACCTTTGGGGGGTTCCCAAGGAATTTGGGCTATGATGTGTGTGAAACCAACTAGTTTTAATCCTACTAACTTAGACACAAACTAAACACACGAAAGGCAGTGTACCTATCGATTAGTAATATAGTTCAAGAAAGTAGGGTATCGAACACAGGGAACGGTAAACAATTAAAATAAATGCTAATATTATCTAAATAAAACAAGTAATAGAAAGTGGGTTCCTCTAGTTTTGCAAGACTAGAAACTTACCAACTAATACTTAGACTACTTAACTAAAAACTAGATAAGCAAAGATTCAACTAAATTCAATAACGAAGGGAACTTCTGTTTAGTTCAACTCAATTGATACTATGGTTGATATTATGGTATTAGTGCAAATGGATTAATTCTTCTATTGGCTACCGATTCAAGTGATTAGATTCACGTTCGCTGCACTAATCCTTAGAGAACAAACTAACTCAAACAGTGGCCAGTGATCTAATTTAATTCAATTCACTAGGTTATTTATTCGGGTTAATTTAGACTTGTAATGGTTAACTAATTTGGTCCTTTAGTTAACCTCTTATTGATGGTCATCACACAAGATCACACATGAATTTACCTATTTTTCTTATTAAATCTAGTTTCACATTCGCAAATCCTAGTCATATAATAAAGTGTTCACATAAATCATATGAGGTAAACAATTAAGAGATGTTCATGCAGCTTAATTGTCTTCCTATTAACAGAAAAATAGTTATCATTCACACATAAGGTTCTTTAACAAGCTAAAATCAACAAAAATATTTTTATGTTTTTGGAAACCTTGGCACAATATCTAACATTTGATGCATCCCCATTTAGATATTTGAACACTTTATTTTTTAGGCTAATTTCATTGATTCCAAATAGTTTCGTTGTATTTGACTTTTGAGCGTTACATTGGTTTGGACAAATATAGGGTTGTCACATCATCCTCCCGTTAGAGGAATTTCGTCCTGAAATTTAATCTAAGACAGAGTTTACGGGTTGGGAAAGAGATACAAGTACTTTTGTTTCATCTGATCTTTGCGTTCCCAGGTTCATTCAGGTCCTTGCTTGGCGTTCCAACGGACCTTTACAATAGGTATACAGCTTTGTTTAGTTCTTTTAATTTCCCGATCCATGATCTCTACTGGTTCTTCTACGAATTATAGATTCTCATTTATTGCAATTTCGTCCAGAGGGAAGACAAGGGTCTCATCGGACAAGCATTTCTTTAGGTTTGATACGTGAAAGGTGGGGTGTACGTTGTGGAGTTCCTGAGGTAGTCGAAGTTTGTAAGCCAGCAGACCAATCCTGGCAAGGATCTCGAATGGTCCAATGTACCTTGGGTTCAGTTTCCCACGCTTTCCAAAACGTATTAATCCTTTCCAGGGCGAGACTTTTAGTAGGACACGGTCTCCAACCTGGAATTCCAAGGGTTTCCGTCTTTTATCCGCATAACTCTTTTGTCTGTCTCTTGATGCCTTCAGTCGTTCCTGGATCTGAAAAATCTTCTCCGTAGTTTCCCTTATGATTTTTGGCCCAGTGAGTGTGTTGTATGTTGCTTGTCCTCTTGCTAGCTGGGTGTCACCCACTTCAGCCCAACACAAAGGTGATCTGCACTTATGGCTGTAGAAGGCTTCGAACGGGGCAGCCTTGATGCTAGTGTGGTAGCTATTGTTGTACGAAAACTCGACCAATGGTAAATGGGTGTCCCATACCTTTCCAAAATCGATTACGCAAGCTCCCAACATATCTTCTAGGGTTTGTATGGTTCTCTCACACTGGCCGTCAATTTGTGGGTGATACACAGTACTCATGTCTAGTCTCGTTCCTAGAGATCTTTGCAGCGACTGCCATAATCTTGAGGTGAATCTACTATCTCGGTCCAAGATAATGGATATTGGCACACCATGCAGCCGTACAATCTCTCTCAGGTATGTTGTAGTTAGCTTCTCCAATTTATCCGTTTCTTTGATTGGTAGGAAGTGCGCGGATTTAGTTAACCTGTCGACGATCACCCAGATGGTGTCGAGTCCGCTTGCCATCTTGGGTAATTTGGTTATGAAGTCCATGGTTATCCGCTCCTACTTCCATTCGAGTATTTCTTGTTGTTGTAACAATCCCGAGGGCTTTTGGTATTCCACCTTTAGTTTGGCACACGTCAGACATTTGCTCACGTAGGTAGCAATTTCGGCTTTCATGTTCGGCCACCAGTACAGTTTCTTGAGGTCCAAATACATCTTATCGGATCCGGATGTATGGAGTATCGTGTCTTATGGGCTTCGTTCATGACGACTTCTCTGAATTCGCCAAACTTCGGTGTCCAGATCCGATTCATGAAGTAACGAACTCCATCATTCTTGACTTGAAGCTTCTTATCCATTCCCCTTAAGGCTTCCCCTGTCACATTTTCGGATTTTAAGGCTTCTATTTGGGCTTCCTTGATTTGCATGGACAGGTGTGAATGGATTGTCATAGTTAGAGACTTCACTCGGCGGCCCGAGTATTCCTTTCGGCTGAGTGCATCATCCACCACGTTAGCCTTTCCGGGATGATACTGAATTTCGCATTTGTAATCATTTAGTAGTTCTACCCACCGTCTTTGTCTCATGTTGAGTTCTTTCTGGTTGAGGATATGATGGAGGCTTTTATGATCGGTGAAGATTGTACATTTTTTGCCTTAGAGATAGTGCCTCCATATCTTTAGAGCGAAAATGACTGCTCCTAGCTCGAGATCGTGTGCCATGTAGTTTACTTCATGCGTCTTTAGTTGTCTTGAGGCATAGGCGATGACCTTCCCTCGTTGCATCTGAACACACCCAAGTCCTTGGTTTGACGCATCACAATAGACCACGAAGTCCTCCGTTCCTTCTGGTAAGGTTAGGATGGGCGCACTACATAAGGCTCGCTTTAGTGTTTGAAACGCAATGTCTTGTTTTTCTCCCCAGTCGAAGGTCACACTCTTCTGAGTTAGGGTGGTAAGTGGCTTAGCAATCTTCGAAAAGTTTGGTATGAACCTTCGGTAATACCCGACGAGTCCCAAAAATTGCCAAATTTCTGTTGGGGTTCTTGGAGTCGTCCAATTCTCTATTTCTTTGATCTTGGAAGGATCCACGTGTATCCCCTCCTTGCTTACTACGTGACCTAGGAAATCTACTTCCCGAATCCAAAACTCGCACTTTGAAAATTTTGCGTATAGGCTTTCTGCCCTCAATGTTTCCAAGACTTGGGGAGGTGTTGGTTGTGTTCTTCCTTGCTTCTTGAATAGATGAGTATATCATCTATGAACACGATCACGAATTTATCCAGGAAGGGACTACATACTCGGTTCATCAAGTCCATGAACATCGCTGGTGCATTTGCCGGTCCAAAGGGCATCACTACAAACTCGTAGTGACCATAGTGTGTTCGGAATTCCATTTTGGGGATGACTCCTTCTGGCACTCGCAGTTGGTGATAACCAGATCTTAGATCGATCTTTGAGAAGTAGTTGGCTCCCTGTAGTTGGTCGAACAAATCGTCTATGCGCGGTATGGGGTATCGGTTCTTGATCGTGAGTTTGTTCAGCTCCCGGTAATCGATGCACATGCGAAAAGATCTGTCCTTCATTTTCACGAATAGGACCGGTGCTCCCCATGGTGAGAAGCTCTGTCTGATTAAGCCTTTGTTCAGCAGATCGTTCAATTGACTAGACAGTTCCTGCATCTCGGATGGGGCTAGACGGTAAGGCGATTTTGCTACTGGAGTAGCTCCGGGAATTAAGTTGATTCTGAACTCGACTTGGCGTTCTGGTGGGATCCCTGGAAGATCTTCTGGAAAGATGTCTGGGAAGTTGCAGACTGTCGGAATGTCTTTAATGTTCTTCAATTCTTGTTTCTTGACTACTACGTGGGCTAGAAAGTTATGATATTCCTTGCGAAGATATTTTTGTGATTTAACACAGGAGATGATTTGTAAACTTGTACTAGGTTTGTCACCATAAATGACAAGAGTTTCGCTGTTTGACAGATTGAGGCGAACGGCCCTTTCGTGACAAAGTATATCAGCATGGTGAAGGCTTAACCAGTCCATACCGATGATGACATCAAAACTTCTTAGTGAAATGGGCATAAGATCGATATGAAACAAGTGCTCGTTTAAATTTAATGTGCAGCCTACGTACATATCTTTTGCGCTTTCCGTTTTACCGTTTTCCATTTCTACAGTGAATATTTTATTGAGTGGTTGGGGTTTTTGATTAAGTAGGTGTTTGAATTTATGACTCACAAAACTTCTCTCCGCACCGCAGTCAAAGAGTATGCATGCATAAATGTTATCGAGGAGAAACGTACCCGTAACCACCATGGGGTCAGCTATTGCTTCATTTTGTCCTATCGCCAGCACTCTCCCAACACCGCCAACATTCTTTGCCTTGGGGCAATCCCTCTTGAAGTGCCAAGTTTCTCCACACCCATAGCATGCCTGGCTTATTCCAGTACCAGGAACTTGAGTGATTGGTCGTGCCGGTGCCTTATAGAAATGGGCAGTGTGCCATTTCCAATCGCAGTTTTTACATTGCATTTCGCGGCAATTACCGTGGTGATGGTAATTGCATTTGTTGCACTTTGGCAGGTTCCCGACATATTGCTTTGCTGGCGCAGGGGTAGCAGGAGTTATAGTGGGGGCAGTAGCGGCATGGACCGCCACCATTTGTTTCTTTGAAGATTCTTGCGAAGTTTGCCCTTTTCTCTTGTTCCAGAACTTCTTCTTGCTGTTGTTGTTGCTTCCTTTGGTTGGTTCAGCGACGACGTTCGTGACACTTTGACAGACACCATGATCAACGACAGATTGCGCTAGTTCCTTGGCGTTGTCGAACGTTGTGGGTTTGGAGGCTAACACACTCCCTCGAAGTTGGGGTGATAGTCCCCAGATATAGCTTTCCACCTTTTGGCTTTCCAGGATCATCATTCCTGAGCAAAGTATTATCAAGTCACTGAATCTGTTGGTATAGCCTGCGATGTCCGAGCCTACCATCGTAAGGCCCAACAGTTCCTGTTCGAGATTCTGAATCTCGCCTCTTGGGCAGTACTCTCGTAGGAGCATTCGTTTCAGGTTTTCCCAACCCATGGAGTTCGCCACTACTAGGGTTAGTGCCTTGACGTGGCCGTTCCACCATGTTAGTGCTCGTTTGGAGAAAGTATAGGCGGTGAATTTCACTTTGCTTTCTTCGGGGCATGCGCAAATTTCGAACACAGTTTCCGTTTTCTCTATCCATTGGGATAGAGTCGTCACTCCCTCAGTCCCATTAAATGGAATAGGTTTGCCGTTGGTGAAGTCTTTGTAAGTACATTCCCCGGAACGGCCTTGGCTTTGGCAATTTGTACAGCTGTTTATTCCTCCTCCTGACCCGTTGTTACTCATTTGTACCATCGTTGCGGTTACAACGACTGTTACAGCAGCTTGGAATATAGTTGCATCCATAGTTGGAGGGGGTGGTGGAGGTGGTGTTGGAGCTGAGTTTCTGCGTGATGATCTACGAGGAGGCATGTTCTGGTAGAGAAATAATAATAAAGACTATAAGTTTCTAATGATTTGACAATCATGCACTAGAGGGTTAGTTATATCTTGTAATTTGTTTTGACATTAGTTAATGGTTTGAAAGTAGATATAGCAATTTAGATAATTCTATAAGTTTCAAGAGGTATGTAAAGAAATACTTCATATATATATATATATATATATATATATAACACATACGGTGCGTTACATTATGCTTCGTGTTTAGGAAAATTTGACCTATCTAGAGGTCTCCGATTACAAGTTCAAAGAAAGTAAGAAAAACTTTATCCGAGGTCCTATTCTATATCAAAACTGTTGGAGTTGGGCAAGTCCTACTTGCGGCGTGTTGTGCGTTTGGAGCTAGACTCGGCATCCGATTGTTTGACTCCCATTAAACGCCTCTCAAGAGCTGTTTGTTGTTCCTTCATCTCTCTTATTTCTGCAAGTGCTGCCTCCATTTGGCTTTGAAGTGTCCCTGTGTGGAGTTGGGTATCTTCGTGTAGTCCGTCCAGACGACGGATGTCTGCGGCGTTACCCTTTGTAGCAGCATTGATCTCACGAATTCTGGCCGCTTGCATGTCCGAATGGTAGTTCTGGGTGGCTATTGTGCCCACAAGAACGGGAAGCGCTCGATCGGTTGAGCCTCCCCCACTGACATTGTAAAACTCCCGACACATGCCGAAGGGAGGGCGTACACCTAGTTGACGACTCCAATGGTAGAGATGGCTTCCCCAAATGGGGATGGGACCTTGGTAACCCATTCTAACTTCGGGAGGACGAGGAGCGGGAGCGTTGATTACTTCCGGCTCGGAGTCTGTTCCATCCGTAACTTCCTCTTCCTCTTCTATAGTGTAACATACACGTTCTGAAATTGTGTATTGTTATTATTAAAAGTGAATAAAATTGAGTGTTGAGTTCTAACAGCTAGTTTTTACTAGAAATGAAGTAAAACTATGTTTAGAATCACTCATAAAATGTTGGAAGTCTTATGAGATTCCAATTAATAGCCAAATCATGAAAATTTAGCGAAAATATAAAATTTGAAATAAGTAAAATTTTATTATTGAAAGTTGTAGATAATCTCGTTAGAAACATTTAGGCGAAAACCTCATCGAAATCCGAGTTATAACGAAGAAGTTATGACCAAACGAAGATCCGTGATAAATCCGGAAAATACCTTGTCGCTTAAAAATTTAGTTTTCGATAAACTAATTTTTAGCCTTAGTAATGTAAATGAAAGTTGTAGAACTCGTGAAAATAATCAACTTTCATATAAAGACCGTTTGAATCTGACTTCGTATGAGGGAGTTATGATTTTTCTAAGTTTCAGGATTAGCAGTAGACAGCTAAAAACTCGAATTTTAGATCGAGTGATTTTTAGCCGACACAACCTAAACGAGAATTGAAGGTCTTGTCATTAGTAGTGCAACGGTAAAAAGTCTGACGAAAACGGACGTCGGATGAAGAAGTTATGAATTTTTAACAGATTTTCCTGTCCCGGTCTGTTAAAAATAATAATATTAAAATTAAAGTCAAAATTAGCCGACGAAGTCTAAACGAAAGTTGTAGAGCATAATTTTAGCTACGCGTGCATATAAAGAACGTCAAAAACGGAGCTCGTATGTGAAAGTTATGGATTTTAGAAGTTTTTGCACATTTTTCGAGAAAAATCGTATGAATAGTGAAATGCCACGTCACCCTCGTATGCGAGGCTTCCACGTGTCGGACAGGTGTTCGCTTCTGATTGGACCGCAGCCTTGCGTGTTGCCTTCTGATTGGACCAAGCCCGAGGACCACTAAGCTCGGAGCACCTTCGCATGAGACACCCCCTTGATCACCCTCGCATGCGAGACCCACGTGCGAGCCACCTGCTGTCCGAGCCGAAGACCGAGCCGATGACGCGCCTGAAGCTGATGACTCCTCGCATCCGAGCCTCGCTGGAGCCCTGCGAAGCTGCCATCTGGTCCGAACCTCGCAGCCACCGCCTCCTTCCCTTCGCTTCGGATCCGAAGCTCAACCCTATATAAGGGGTGCGAGCCCTCTCGGCTAGTTTTAGAAATTTGGCATTTTCACCCCCTCTTTCAATATTTTTACGATCCCGACATCCCCCGAAGCCCCGGTACTGATTCTAAAGCCCGAAACACGCCCCGAGACTCCCGAGAATCCCGAAAAATTTATCTTTTCGGTTTTGAAGCTCTACCTTTTTAGAGTCCGGTTTTTAGCTAATTTTCCCGGTTTTCAACAAATAAAGCCATATTTGGAGCCGATATGCTGCTCAAATTACTATTTTAACCCCCGATTATTTTAAGGTGAGTTCAATATATAGGAACAATTGTATGTTATGTGTTATACGTGCTATGTGCTTTTCAGTGTTATTATTCCGGGTTATTTTCCCGTGTTATTTTTAATTGCTATTTTTAATAGCAAAGATATACCTTTGACCTTGTGATCAGTGAAAGGACTTAGATTCACGGTGGTACTGGTATGTAGCCTCTGCCCATGTAGAACATGTCTTGTAAGAGAATGACTTCTATTCTATGGCATTGGCAGAAGGTTAGATAGGACTGGTATGTAGCCTCTGACCATGTAGAGCATGACTCCGTAAGAGAATGAACTCTATTCTATGGTATTGGCAAATGGTTAGACAGGGCTTTAAGCCTGAAATCTACCAAAATGTTAATCCGAAGTTGTATATCTTCTGTGCCGTTTGGGCCAAAAGCTTTATTGATGTATATCAAGTAGTGAAATTGTTATGTCTCATTGATTGTATATCTTTGAATCAAATCAATGATCGATATGGAATGTTTGTCACATAATTCGCATATGCCCTTGTTGTTCTTGTTCCCTTTTGCTTCTGTCATATTGGTATATATAAGGCATAAGATTATATTGTATCTATTTATTGAATTCACTAAGCGTTATCGCTTATCCCTCTCAATGTTTAACAATTGCAGGTGATGAGTATCCAATATAGTTTTATACTGCTGAAAGATTTAGAATAGTTAATACTATTTCTATGTATTTTAATGTTCATGTATGTATATGAATAGTAGATTCCTGGGTAGATATGAAATGTAATAAAACTTAGTCGGTTTGTATCCAATCCTTTGTAATCACTTTATCTATATAAAATATTGTTTTATAAATATGCATGTAGCATGTTTCGAGGAAGTAACTTAAGAATAATGTTGGAATAGTATGAAAGTTTGGGTCTTTCATAAAAACGAAAGTTGGGGTCTTTCAATCATGGTATCAGAGCAATGGTTTAAGTGAACTAAATATCACGGATTGGTATTTAGACTTAAACTGTTGGAAGCTCAATATATGAGCTGACTCATAATAAGTATATGGATACAAACCATAGGAAATACTTAAGTGTGGGATTGGGTAGTGATAAACCCTAGTATTCTAAGATATTAAGTTACTTCAGAATTTTAAGAAAATTAGTTTAAGTGAACTAGAAATTTTGAGAATTTCCAAACTTAAACAAGAATTGTTAAGTAAAGATGATACGATATGTATCTGGTATATTTTAGGTTGAATACCTAATGGAATCAAGCACTAGAATATTAAGAGGAGATATGCCTTATATTCTAATATGTGCTAAATGATAAATGAATATAGCATGACTTAAGGTGCTTATCTATAATTGCTATTATTTGAGAAAGCTTAAGGTCTGTTGCTGACCTTGGTTTAGAAAATTTTATGTTCAGAATTCTAAGAATTTTCGTAATAGAATTTTTCGAAGTGATAAAGAGACTTATGATAGTTGACATCGATAAGTTTATAAATAAACGATCGCGAGATATCGTAAAATAATAAATATGAATTATTATCGTAATAAGTGTATTAATGCCAATAGAGTGGTAATATACATTTAAAGTATGTTTGATATATAATAACATCTTTGGAAGAAAGATGTGCGTTTGAAACACGTTTGGGCAAGACAAATGTGTTGGTGCAAATCCACGAAGTTGTTTCCACCACTGTTTAGATTGAAGCAGTGATTGTTTAGAGAGTCAGAAGAACCGAAGATGGCGGTCAATACTTCAATAGTATCTCAATTGATGTGGTACAAGATTAGAAGAATTAAATGAAGATCAAAGGAAAGGCTGATGAAGTTTTTCAGACTTAATAGGCCAAGACTTTGTGATGTAGTAAGTAGTTCGAGTAGTAACCCTATAAAAGATGTTCAAACTTAGTGTTTAATAATACTAAGTGATGATTGACTTCTATCCCATCCTTATAGAAGTTACATTATGTGTTAAGCCGACTTTAACATACAAGATTGGGATGGTGAATCGAGTCATTTAATGGTAAATGGTTAAGCAACTTACTTGTTTAAGTAAGGTAGAATGCTTAATTGAAGAAGAAATACACCCATAGTATCATATGAGAAGAGATGTTGTAGTCAGGAATGACAGAGAACCAAGTTGAAGCTAGTAGAGCTTGCTGAGATGCAGCTAAGATGCAAACTTCTTAGGATAGACTCGTATGAAGTAGACTTAGGCTTACTCAGATATAAGAATCACGATTTCAAGGAAGAATAATGAAATGAACAAATGTGCATGATGGATTGCATGAGTTAAAAGATGATGCAGGTAGTAGAAGACCATTTGTCTCCATGCTGCTAGAGTAAATTTTGGAATAGTGTGTCTTGTAGAGTAGACACTACTCGAGAAAGAATTTATATGAAGAAATGGAAGTAAAATTTCTATCGACCTATGGAAAAGTATTAGGATATATTAAAGCGAGCATATACATGAGAAGAATCCTAGAAGGCGAGTATAGGTAATCCAATATATGTTTGATAGCAACGTGAAAACCCTAGTTGAGTCTAGGAGAAACTGTTGTATGTATTTGTTTGAACACATTCATGTGTGATAAGTTGCTTTGTGAAAACTTTTGAATGGTGACTTGGGAACTGCGAGACAATACTTGGGACGAGTATGAGTAGGTGTGAATAGTAGTAGAGGCCTATACTACTGGAAGCACAGGACTCACACTTGGATCAGGAAAAGTCACAAGGTTACCAAGAAACTAGTAAATGATTTTGTTTTATTCATGTGTGTCGTTACCTTCGTTTCGGTAATGACTAAGAAGATAATTATCGTTCAAATCTTAATGTCATAAAGAATCGAGTCCGATTAGTATAAATCCGCGAAAGGAGTTGATTGGTTCAGAGAACCATGTCTCATATAGTGACGAAACTTCAGTAGGAATACTGAAGAAGTAAATGGTCAAGGTAGTCGATAGAAATATAAGGATCTTCATTAAAGAATTGAGCAATCATTTGCCAGAGATATGACTTGCTATGTGGTGTTACTGGACACAAGAAATATTTATGCCCTACTCTTACTAGTCAAATGGCAGGGAGTCAAGTTTCCATTCAACAATCAAAGAGTACTCAAACTAAAAAGGAGGAGGTGCCAAAAGCTAAAAGATATGTAGGTCCGAAAGCACGAATTAGAGATACGTGGTGCTATTCTTTCTATTCCAAAGCATCTACGTGTTGATCAAACTCTTTTTGTTTTCGCTATTCTATCAGCTCGATTTATTCGATCTGATTCTAATACAAGAGTTTGGATCGTTATGTGTCTTGTGCGCGATAAAATCAAAGGTCATTAGAATAAAACCATTTGAGTTGCTGTTATAGCAAAAGTAAAGACCTTATCATGGGTTTAGTCTATAAACCAAGAAGGAGCAGGAGTCTGCAATGAGAATTGAGTTTTAACTCAAAGATTAGGATCGAAAGCCCAATAGAGAATGATGAGCGGGTGCAGGTTTGAGCACCGCTAGTAATTAATAAGTTTGAAGAGTTTGACAATCGTTTGGCAAACTAAAGTACATTTTAGATTACTACAAAGGAAGTAAGTTAAAACTCGAATGTTGTGACTAGTAATTTTCTCGTAAACTCTAGATTTACTCAAATCTTATTTGATTTCAATGCCTCGGATTCTTTCGTGCCTTATAAATTCGCATATTCTCTTCAAATTGCTTATTACGCAATTGTCCAATCATTTCATATAGATAACATAGGAAATATATCATTACTTGCTGTTAGTATTATAGGAATTGACAGTTATAATCTTCCTGCTAACCTAATTCCTATCTTTGATATTATTCTCGACATGGATTGGTTGTTAAAGAACCACGCAGAGCTCTTGTGCTACAAAGAGATGATATGCATCCCTATCGAAAGGGAAGATTCTATTTATGTCTACGGTGAAAATAATAAATTTCTTTCTTAGAATCTCGTAAATTATGTCGAAGGGATATTCTACTTATCCGGCTTATACAGTTAATACCTTGAAAGAGGAGAAGAACACTGTGAATGATAACCTTTGGATAATTGTCGACAAGCTAACTACGAGTGCATATTTTCTCGCCATACATACAACGGTTCTAATGGAGACATAAGCACAAGTTTACTTAGACGAAATTGTGGCGAGACATGGGGCGCCACTAAAGATTTTTTTTCCGATCGTGATACTCGCTTCACTTCTCACTTTTGGGCGAGTATGAAGAGTGAATTGGGATCTCGAATTACCCAACACAACTTGTCATCCTCAGACAAATGATCAGAAGAAGAGAGCAATCCAAATAATAGAAAATATACTGAAGGTATATAAAGTACTATATGAGCATAAATGTCATACTCAAATATGTTGGCGTAACCTAGGACAGAAGATCTTTGGAGGATCTGAAATGATTCAAGACATCATTGACAAGATACAAATTTTTCGAGAAAGAATGAAAGCGGCCCAGGATCGACAAATGCCCTATGCAGAAAGGAGGAGACGACCCGTAGAATTCCGGGTGGATGATTTAGTAATACTGAAGTTATTTCATGAGAAGGCATTATACTGCTGGAATTGCCTGAAGATTTGACAGATATTCATGAAATGTTTCATGTGAGCTATCTGTGTAAAGGTTTAAGCATATATGATGAAAGGGTTCTATTATCAGAGGTGAAACTGGATAATAAGTTAAGTAGAAGAGATCGTAAATGAAAGAACGACTAATCTACATAATAAAGATGTAGAGTTGGTGATTTTCATATAGAAACACCGTCGAGGCTCAAATTATACTTGGGAAAAGTAAGAATGAAATAAGGGTAAAGTATCCCTAATTGTTTTAATCGTTATGATTTCGGGGACGAAATCCTCAAAAGGAGGAGGTATTTGTAACATACACGTTCTGAAATTGTGTATTGTTATTATTAAAAGTGAATAAAATTGAGTGTTGAGTTCTAACAGCTAGTTTTTACTAGAAATGAAGTAAAACTATGTTTAGAATCACTCATAAAATGTTGGAAGTCTTATGAGATTCCAATTAATAGCCAAATCATGAAAATTTAGCGAAAATATAAAATTTGAAATAAGTAAAATTTT
The DNA here is from genome assembly GCF_051521515.1 of Lactuca serriola. Lineage (NCBI taxonomy): Eukaryota > Viridiplantae > Streptophyta > Magnoliopsida > Asterales > Asteraceae > Lactuca > Lactuca serriola. Next base: position 111,037,821 of record NC_136409.1, on the reverse strand, counting down.
ATTATTGAAAGTTGTAGATAATCTCGTTAGAAACATTTAGGCGAAAACCTCATCGAAATCCGAGTTATAACGAAGAAGTTATGACCAAACGAAGATCCGTGATAAATCCGGAAAATACCTTGTCGCTTAAAAATTTAGTTTTCGATAAACTAATTTTTAGCCTTAGTAATGTAAATGAAAGTTGTAGAACTCGTGAAAATAATCAACTTTCATATAAAGACCGTTTGAATCTGACTTCGTATGAGGGAGTTATGATTTTTCTAAGTTTCAGGATTAGCAGTAGACAGCTAAAAACTCGAATTTTAGATCGAGTGATTTTTAGCCGACACAACCTAAACGAGAATTGAAGGTCTCGTCATTAGTAGTGCAACGGTAAAAAGTCTGACGAAAACGGACGTCGGATGAAGAAGTTATGAATTTTTAACAGATTTTCCTGTCCCGGTCTGTTAAAAATAATAATATTAAAATTAAAGTCAAAATTAGCCGAAGAAGTCTAAACGAAAGTTGTAGAGCATAATTTTAGCTACGCGTGCATATAAAGAACGTCAAAAACGGAGCTCGTATGTGAAAGTTATGGATTTTAGAAGTTTTTGCACATTTTTCGAGAAAAATCGTATGAATAGTGAAATGCCACGTCACCCTCGTATGCGAGGCTTCCACGTGTCGGACAGGTGTTCGCTTCTGATTGGACCGCAGCCTTGCGTGTTGCCTTCTGATTGGACCAAGCCCGAGGACCACTAAGCTCGGAGCACCTTCGCATGAGACACCCCCTTGATCACCCTCGCATGCGAGACCCACGTGCGAGCCACCTGCTGTCCGAGCCGAAGACCGAGCCGAAGACCCAGCCGATGACGCGCCTGAAGCTGATGACTCCTCGCATCCGAGCCTCGCTGGAGCCCTGCGAAGCTGCCATCTGGTCCGAACCTCGCAGCCACCGCCTCCTTCCCTTCGCTTCGGATCCGAAGCTCAACCCTATATAAGGGGTGCGAGCCCTCTCGGCTAGTTTTAGAAATTTGGCATTTTCACCCCCTCTTTCAATATTTTTACGATCCCGACATCCCCCGAAGCCCCGGTACTGATTCTAAAGCCCGAAACACGCCCCGAGACTCCCGAGAATCCCGAAAAATTTATCTTTTCGGTTTTGAAGCTCTACCTTTTTAGAGTCCGGTTTTTAGCTAATTTTCCCGGTTTTCAACAAATAAAGCCATATTTGGAGCCGATATGCTGCTCAAATTACTATTTTAACCCCCGATTATTTTAAGGTGAGTTCAATATATAGGAACAATTGTATGTTATGTGTTATACGTGCTATGTGCTTTTCAGTGTTATTATTCCGGGTTATTTTCCCGTGTTATTTTTAATTGCTATTTTTAATAGCAAAGATATACCTTTGACCTTGTGATCAGTGAAAGGACTTAGATTCACGGTGGTACTGGTATGTAGCCTCTGCCCATGTAGAACATGTCTTGTAAGAGAATGACTTCTATTCTATGGCATTGGCAGAAGGTTAGATAGGACTGGTATGTAGCCTCTGACCATGTAGAGCATGACTCCGTAAGAGAATGAACTCTATTCTATGGTATTGGCAAATGGTTAGACAGGGCTTTAAGCCTGAAATCTACCAAAATGTTAATCCAAAGTTGTATATCTTCTGTGCCGTTTGGGCCAAAAGCTTTATTGATGTATATCAAGTAGTGAAATTGTTATGTCTCATTGATTGTATATCTTTGAATCAAATCAATGATCGATATGGAATGTTTGTCACATAATTCGCATATGCCCTTGTTGTTCTTGTTCCCTTTTGCTTCTGTCATATTGGTATATATAAGGCATAAGATTATATTGTATCTATTTATTGAATTCACTAAGCGTTATCGCTTATCCCTCTCAATGTTTAACAATTGCAGGTGATGAGTATCCAATATAGTTTTATACTGCTGAAAGATTTAGAATAGTTAATACTATTTCTATGTATTTTAATGTTCATGTATGTATATGAATAGTAGATTCCTGGGTAGATATGAAATGTAATAAAACTTAGTCGGTTTGTATCCAATCCTTTGTAATCACTTTATCTATATAAAATATTGTTTTATAAATATGCATGTAGCATGTTTCGAGGAAGTAACTTAAGAATAATGTTGGAATAGTATGAAAGTTTGGGTCTTTCATAAAAACGAAAGTTGGGGTCTTTCATATAGGCTCTTCTTCCTCTTCGACTTCCTCGTCGACTTCGAATTCTTCTTCGACTTCCTCTTGTGGTGTGCATGTTTTTCATTGTCCTTATATTTTATAACAATACTCCTATAGTATTTCGAATTTGTAAGTCTAGAAATTTTATTTGGTAACTTTTTGACTTGTTGTCCACTACGACCATTCCTCGATGTACCTTGGTCAAATCCGGGATAAATATAGTTGATCAGGCTATATTTATTCTTGATTTGATTACATACCTCGAGGCCCAATCGTAGTGTCGTAACTTGCCTTAATAATTTTTAGAAAACTTGGTTATGATACGAGACTGATGCATGCGTGTAAAAATGTATATTTTTAAAAGAAAAATATATTGTTTATGAAAACGTTTTGTCAGACGGTTTTTGGTCCTCTTTTCATTTATAGTTTGTATATCTTATGTGTTTCGATATACTTAGTTCACTATAAACAATGCTCTGATACCAATCTATCACACCCCCAAACCAGAATGGCGGAAACATTCGGGGGTGGATGACTTCACGTAGTACCATAACAATTGAATATCATAAAGAAAGTAACACAACCATCATATATATAATAAAAACGTACATTTTTGCGTTATAGATGTTTCCAAAAGAATATTCCAATATGATTATTTAAAATGTTTGATAATAAACGCCTTTAGCGTTCATTCTTCAAAAGCTGGTAGTTACCTGTATTACTGATTCCCTGAGAAATACAAGTGGTTTCGAAAAAGTGTCAACAATAAAGTTGGTGAGTTCATAAGTATTTTTGTACTGAAAAAGTATGTCTTTTGGAAGAAAATAGATGAACGTAGTTTCCAAAAAACAATCCAATATTTCCCACATATAGTTTGAAAAGTTCCCAAAATTCGAGGGCGTTAGTATCTTTCGTACATAAATGATAAAGATAAATTTTTTATTCAAAATAATGTAAATCCTGAATGCATATATGAGTCTCGTAAATCAAGCTTTTTTTTATACTTTCGTGTGAGTCTTGTAACCATACTATTGACACAGACTACCTATAACAACATTCTTCAGGTGTTGTAGTGTTATGACATTTGTCACCCCAGACCTGCCCGTCTAACTGTAGCTAACCGTTTAGGTGCGGGGTTGTCAATCCCGTATAGATCTATACACAAGTATCACGCTCTCTTTCCCAGAGATTATGGCTTATAATACAAGACTTTAAATGCATACTTAAGAGTACGTTGAAGTTGAATATCTCAGATCACTTTGTATAAATAGATTTACGATAAGAAAGTCTTTATTCCACTTTTAGATGAAAGTATTTCGTTTTTCAAGATGCATACATAAGAATTTATGAATAACTTTCAAACTATACCCATTATAGTTTTTCAGAAAGTATGTTCCATTTAGTGAAAATAACTTGGTGAAATACTAAACTTTATACATAAAGTAAGATGTTGGTATCGAATAATAATAAGATAGATGTTGTATTTATATTTATATAAAACGATACGTTTTCTTGTATTGTACTTGTATTTCCCCTTAAAACATGAAAAGACTTGAATGGTAGGGGTATGAACTCACTTGTTCGGTCTAAAGAGAGTGAGATTAGAGTCGAGCAGAATTTCAACTGCGGAAAGCTACGTCTTCGAGCTTCTCGGGGATCTTGGTAGCGTAGAACCTTCGTCGGGGGCTCGGGTGTGGAACCGAGGGTGTCGGGATGGTCTCTGGTGCTTGCAAGTGTGTGAAAGTGAGTGAGAGTTTGAGAAAAGTGTGCCAAAATCCGGAGTTCATGCCCTCTACTTATAGGGTTGAAGGCGTGAGTATGATGGGCGTACCACCGAAGTACGTTGGGCGTACGCGTTACGCTGGGCGTACTTCGGTTACGCTGGGCATAACTTTGCATCATGGCTTACGACTCGGGTCTAGCTAGGTGTAGAGCTTGCAGCCGATGGCATTCGACCCTGCACCTAAGTACGCTGGGCGTACTCTTGAATTACGATGGGCGTAATTCCGGCTTCAATCTTCTAAATTCTGTAACTTTCGCGTGCGGGCTCCGTTTTTCGCGTTCTTTATATCCACGCGTAGGTGAGACTATGCTCTACAACTTTCATTTAGACTCCGTCAGCTAGTTTTGACTTTATTTTTAATACTATGTTTTTAATAGGCCGGGACTGCTAAAGTCCGTTAAAAATTCATAAATTATTTATCCGACGTCTGTTTTCGTTTGTCTTTTTATCATCTTACTCCTATTTTGGAGACCTTCAAATCTCGTTTAGGTTGCATTAGCTAAATATCGTTCGATCTTTAATTCGAGTTTTTAGCTCTCTACCGCTGTTACGAAACTTAGAAAATTCGTAACTTTTTCATACGAGGTCCAAGTTGGGTGATCTTTTTATGTACGTTTACGGTTTAACGAACTCTACGACTTTTGTTTAGATACTTAAGGCTAAAATGCATTTTATTGGAATTTCAATTTTTACGTTAAATAATGTTTTTACCGGGTGTGTCATGAATAATTGAGTGGTCATAGTTTCTTCATTATAACCCGGTTTCGAATGTTCTTTTTGTTTTTGGAAACCTTGGTACGATATCTAACATTTGATGCATCCCAATTTAGATATTTGAACACTTTATTTTTGAGGCAAATTTCGTTGATTCCAAATAGTTTTGTTGTATTTGACTTTTGAGTGTTACATTGCTTTGGAAAAATATAGCGTTGTCACAGTCTCCTCACCATACCAATGGGTCTAATGCACCAAGGTCGGCCTGTTAATTGTTATGTGATGTGCTAGTTGCTTATGGAATATGCGATTTGCTAGTTATTTGTGACACTTTCATGAAAGACCTCGGGGGGTTCCCAAGGCACCTGTGTGTAAGACCTTAGAGGGTTTCCGAGGCATCCTTAGTAAAGACCTCAGGGGGTTCCTGAGGCATTTGGGCTAAGACCTCTGGGGTTCTAGAGGCATTTGGCATTTAATTTTATTCAAGTTTGAGATGTATGGATTTCAGCATGTCGCGGCATGAACATAAGTGTGTCACAATGCAACCACATCACTTAGTTAGTAGCATTGTAAGGTATGGACCATGATGCGGGGGAGGATGGGGTTCAAAACCCTAGGTATCAGGTCTTAGACTAGATTTAAAGGTGATAACCTTTAGGGTCTCGTGCATTATCTAGCCTCCATCACCAAAGAGGAAACCCTAGCCCGCTTGAGTCTTTTTGGTACATTGTGTGAGTGTTTGGAGCTTTTTGGTGGAGACCCTTGACAAAGAAAGTGTATAGAGTAAAACAAGATATGCAATGGTATCTCACTTCCCATTGTGGGAAATATCAAGTAAATCACAAACCCAAACTGTATCCCTAGTTAGTACGTCTGAAAAACTAAAATTATGTATTAAGCGGTTGTGAGCGAAGTGAACACTCTAGCCTCATAGTATATGTTCACTTGAGTCCTGAAATATAAAGAATGTCCAAAACGGAGTTCACCTGCAAATGATCCAGTTTTTTAAAGAAACCAAACCATTATAACATTGATTTTACCTGAACTACATAAATCGTTTTAATCCGTTGAGGCACTTGCACACCTCAGATAGAAATTCCGAGAGCGCTTTTGGACTCGGACTATGGTCTAATATTTGATTTCGTTCTCAATATATTTTTAGTAAAAATATTTGTAAAAGTCGAAAAATTAGACGTTTTAGATCAATTAGACGTGAATTTTTAAACATAATTTCTCAGAGTTCTACAGCTCGAAAAATTTATCTGTTCAGTTTTTTTGGAATCTGTGAATTAAAATCTATCATTCAATGCCTTCATAAAAATTATTTGATGTCGGGAAATGGGACACGTCAATTGATATCCATTTTAGTGACAAATTAATGTTACAACACATCACTAATTTAAGAATTGGGCATGTGGAGCCCCATTTCTTTCTCTCTTACGTATCTCTCTCTTTCTATCTCTCCCCCCATATATCTCCCTCTCATGTCTCTATCCCGCTTTCATGTACTTGGACTTAGATTATAGTGAAATTCAAACCTTTTGGATTATAAGGAACGCTTACAGACTAATTTCTATTATGACCAAAGAAGACCATGCAAAATTTGTAAAAGAAAAGAGTGCGCAGTGAGGTTGTCGAACACCACCATCAACCCATTAAAACTCCATTTTTAACTCCATAAGAAAGTGTCACACCCCAAAACCAAGAACGGAGGAAACGTTTTGGGGCGGAGGACGTCATGTAAAGTATTACAACAATGCAAAGTAGTAAACAAGCAACAACATCATCCATTGCATTAATAGTATAAATTTAAATACAAGTGTGTTCTTTAATAGAATAAAACAACATAATGAGTAATCAAAGTAAAAGACAAGTCTTGACTGCTCCGTCTTCACGAAACCTGGCCATCGTACTTGTCTATTGGCGACCTTAAAATACAAGTTATTTTGAAAGCGAGTATCAGCATAAAGCTGGTGAATTCATAAGTATTTTAGTGTCATTGATTTGTAAAAACTTGTAATGAAAGACTTGTAATTGTTTTGAGGAAAAGTTTGTATATGTATGAAAATCCTAGAAAATCCCGTATTTCCTACTAGTATAAAAAGTAGTCTTCTACCAAGACCCGACTGTTTTGTAAGTATGCATCATTGTAAAAATGACGGTTTTTCCCCTGTATAACTATTATTATAATAATATAGTCTACCTCTTCGCTTAAGTGAATGAATCACAAAATAAAGGTAATAAGGAAAATAATATATTCATTTGAAATCATATCAAAATATATTCTACCTCGTCGTTTATGTGAACGTGTCACAAAGTAAAGGTAGTAAGGAAAATTGTATAATCCTTAAGAATGTATCCATTTGTCTAGGATAAACACGATGTGGTAACTCGCCGAACAGTACAACCGAGAACATTCGTAGATGAACACACCTTCTGCTGCGAGCAGCCAAGTGTAGGCTGATTAGTCCAGGAATGTGTAGTAGTATTTCATCGTATATTATGTATTAGTTTCTCTTCCTACAGTATGTATTAGTGTGATACATGTGTGGAGGTGACAAATGTTGAAAATGATAATGGTTACAATGTGGATTTTGGAGGAGACCATGGAATGCATGCTACCCTTAATGTGGGAGATCTTTCACCTTATATTGATGATGATTGACTTGATGAATTGAGTTCAATTCCTTTCAAAGGGGGAGGGGATGATCCATGCATGGATTATGAAAGCCCAAAAGGTGATGGATTAGTGATTACTAGTGGGCTAGAAGGTGGCTTGGCCTCAATGGTTGGGTTATGCATGGTAACCCACAAATTGAATTAGGGTTACATGAAGGCTAGGGCAACATTTTTAAGGATTCATAAGTGTTAAAACGTTACTTTTTTGCTTCATAAAGCCTCCTAGCCGTTTGTAGCACTCTTTGGTGGATTAGGGTTACACTTTAATGCTTCTTATGGCTCCTTAATGCTTCTTATGACTCATTAATGAAGCATAGACGTTTTTTTTTTTTCATTCTCAAGTGTCTTGGACATTTTTTTTGTGTTATTTCAAGATTTTCCTTAAATTTCATTTACTAGTTTTAATGAATAATTGGTTGGTTGGATTGTAACCACCGTGTTTGTAATAAAGGCTTCATATAAAGCCAAGTTTATGCATGAGAAAGAGAATGCCCGGATTTTAATCAAAGAACCCTTTTGTTCACTTTGAATTATTGTCATAGTTCACAAATTATCATCTTTTGGATGTGATCCTTGAGTTGATTGAATTCAAACTAATAGGTCTTAGCTTGTCTTTAGATTTACAAGCTATAGGTCTAGTTTGTTTATCAAACTAGACTTATAGCTTGTAAATCTGAAGACAAGCTAAGACCTATTAGTTTGAATTCGATCAACTCAAGGATCACGTCCAAAAGATGATAATTTGTGAACTATGACAATAATTCAAAGTGAACAAAAGGGTTCTTTGATTAAAATTTGGGCATTCTCTTTCCCATGCATAAACTTGTCTTTATATGAAGCCTTTATTACAAACTTGGTGGTTACAATCCAACCAACCAATATTCATTAAAACTAGTAAATGAAATTTAAGGAAACTCTTGAAATAACACAAAAACAATGTCCAAGACACTTGAGAATGAAAAAAAACGTCTATGATTCATTAAGGAGTCATAACAAGCATTGAGGAGCCATAAGAAGCATTAAAGTTTAACCCTAATCCACCGAAAAGTGCTAAAAACGGCTAGGAGGCTTTATGATGCAAAAAGTAACGTTTTTAGCACTTAGGAATCCTTAAAAATGTTGCCTTAGCCTTCATGCAACCCTAATTCAATTTGTGGGTTACCATGCATAACCCAACCATTGAGCCCAAGCCACTTTCTAGCCCACTAGTAATCACTAATCCATCACCTTTTGGGCTTTCATAATCCATGCATGGATCATCCCCTCCCACTTTGAAAGGAATTGACCTCAATTCATCAAGTCCATCATCATCAAGATAAGGTGAAAGATCTCCCACGTTAAAGGTAGCATGCATTCCCTGGTCTCCTCCAAAATCCACATTGTAACCATTATCATTTTCAAAATTTGTCACTTCCACACATGTATCAGTAAACTCCAAACTCTTGGAGTTTTTGAGACCTTATTGTTTCATAATAAACCCTAGGAAATCCTCTCTCCTATTATCTCTTGAAGTACTAGGCTTTAGAACACTCAAACTGACTCCAAAACTGCTAAAATTTAGAAATTCAAAGATTGGCATTGATTGAATGCAAGGATTGTTATAAGATAGAAATTTCAAGTTGTCACAGAAAGGAAGCTCAAACCCCTCATTTCTCACAAACCCATTAGAAACATATTTTGCTCTCCATCTTGCCTGAAAAATCTTATTTGAGCAACCCTAGCACTACCAGAAAGACACCACCTCCGCCGCCTTGTTGCTTGCGGTTCTTGATCAAACAACCCACCCAAACACCATCCCAGACCTACTGCTACCACAAACCCCTTTTCTCCTCCCTCTCGTCATTCTCGCCAGCTGAAAATCAAATGGAACCAGCAAAAACAGCAAAGCCCATTGCCACCCCCGTCGCCGTTATTGATATGGAGTTCCGACCACCATCGCCACCTCCTGCTACTGCTGCCCCCTGGAAGATTTTAACCAGCCACCACCTTTTGTTGTCATCGTAAGTCCCCACCACCATTTCATGTTCTGTCTTTCTGTTTGTTCTAGTCGGAATCGAGAGACCTGGTCTTGTTTTCATGTTTCATGACATGCGACGAATGTAATTGAAGAAGAGAGTATTGTGCAAACATTCTTTAATATTGTTTAAAATAAACTAATCAGCCCTCCATGAATAAATGGTAACAAATCTGGTCCTAAACCTCAAACTTGGATTTAAAATATACACTTTAGTAGCTATTTGGGAATAAGTTATGAAATCAGTCCCTTGTAGAATCATTTTAGCAAAATTAGTCCCTATAGTTAATTAATTTACAAAACCACCCGCATACTCTTTAAATAAACACCAAAACTATCCCTTTGGTTAATTAGGTAACAAAAATAGTCCTAGTAGTTTATTTTGAACGCAAAGAGCATCACGCTGCGGTTTCTCACATCACGCTTCACCTCAAAAAAACTTAGTTCATGAATTTATTTAAGGTGAGTACTTACATCCCCTTTTTAATGTTTATATAGTTTTAGGAGAGAATACTTGTGAAACTGGTATATCGATTGTAACATCCCGATAATTTCAGGTATTCCTGAATCCTTTCTATTTATTTTTTCATTTGTAGTCCCTGGGGTTGAAAGAGTTAAGCTATGGGAAGCCTAAGGGCTAAAGTTGCAACTTTGGGATAAGGAAGAGTACGCTGGGTGTACACTTGTGTATGCTAAGTGTACTCAGGTCAGATGGAAACCCTAATATTTCAGGTTTGGGTGCTACATAAAAATCCTTATGACCTCAAAACCCTCCATCATCTCATCCTCCATAGCTTTGAGCTGTCTTCCCCAAACCCTAAGCCCTTTCTTGAGTGTGTGAGCTAAAAGTGAGTGTTTTGAGTAGTTGGAGAAGAAGGTGTTGCATCAAGAAGTTGGAGAAGGATAACAAGCTTGCCATGCTTGCTTTATGGAACCATTTCTTCTCCTAAAAGTCCCAAGTTAGTGCATCTTATGATTGAACGAAATAAATTGTCCTTTCAGACACTAGAAAGGGTCCTAAGAGATAAAAATGATGTCCTAATGGCTGAGAATGTCCCATGCATGTACTAGAAATGTCTTAATGGTTTAAGACCATGTATTAGGAAAATTATGGACATCCAAAGTCTTAAAGCTCAAGACTTTATGGTTCTAAGGCACATTTGGTCGAGGGATCTATAGTTTGGGCTTAAGTGCTTAAGCCATTAAGTTCTTATTAAGGTTTTGGTCAAACATTGCAATGGCCCGCATAATTTATGTACACCCAACATACTGAGTCAACCACCCCGATGGTGGTTAACACAAAATGGAGGTATGCCCAACGTACCAGAGGAGTACGCCCCGCGTACGCCCTCTGTTGGGCTTTTCAGGATTTTGGCTTCGGGATTAGGCTCTTTTTTGGGCCAGTTTGACATGGGCCTAGTTGGGATTTTTGAATAATTGTGCTTTGGGACAGTAGTGGTAATAGATCTTAAAATGAGGCCCGATTTGGGAGTTAGGGCCCAATTAGGAAAATTAGGCCAATAATGGGCTTTATGTATATGGATTTTTGGATAGTGAGTTTGACATTAGGCCTTGGCCCAAATTAGAGAAAGGTTAAAAATGGACTTTGTGGACTCTTAGTCAATATTGATATCCTATGTGTTGACTTAGTATTTGTCATTTTGGATAGTTTAGGATTTCCGGTGAGACAATAGTTGGAGACTTTCAGTTCAGTTCAACACTACTTGCAAGGTGAGTTGTCCTCACTATACTAACAGAGTTGAAGGCACCAATGTCATCCCTTATCAGATTTGTATCTGGGTTTATTACATGACATGCTTATGGATTTACATCCTGGTAGTTAGGATGGTGATATGCTTAGTGGCCTGGTTAGGTCAGTATCCTGGTATATAGGATAATGCTATGTTAGTGACCGGTTAGGTCGGTATCCTGGTATATAGGATAGTGATATGTTAGTAACCGGTTAGGTCCGTATCCTATTTATAGGATGTTGCTATGATTAGTGATATGTTTGATCGGTTTGACTGTTATATATGCTAGCATATGATATTTATGTACATATGATTGTTTGATTGGGGGTTGGGTTGAGGCGGACCTGCTTTATGTTGAGGGCCAACATACCCAGGGAGAACCGGATAGGCTACAGACCCGGTTAGGGCATATTAGTCAGACTGAAGGCCCGATGAGCATTCTGGATAGGCTGAAGGCCTGCTAGGCGGTCCAGTCAGGCCGATGGCTCATTATGCATGTTGTTTGTTTATATGATATGATTATGATTGTATGCCATTAGTATTTTGGGGAAACTCACTAAGCTTCGGGCTTACAGTTGTTGATTTTGTTTCAGGTATTTCAGATAATCGCGGGAAGGCGAAGGTGTGATCGTGCACCTCCTTATGTTTTTATGATTTGATTATGGGATACTCTGACATTAAACCATTTTGAAAACATGTTTGTAATAATTATCAGTTTTTTAATGATTTAAAAAGTTTTAAATTGGCTAGAATTTTTTGATGTTACATCGACTATGAAAAATGCATATGCAAATTTATATCTAGCATAAACGATACTTTATCAAAGTATTATATCATATCGTTTCATATATATATATATATATATATATATATATATATATATATATATATTGTTTATTGTAACGTAGTTCTGTTAGCGGATAAAGCACGTTGTGAACCAAAAAATATAACATATTACAGTAATATGATTTTCATGGGATAATGCATGCGGCACAAATGTTCATAAAACTTATTATACTTAAACCTATAGCATGCATTTATATATACATATGTAGAATATATATGTATAATTATAACACATATATCTTGAAATTTTATAGATACACTTGAGCAACATACTACCTATTTAAGTGAGTAATACATTTTCATGAATGTATCAAACTTACTTGGCTTTTATAGTGAAACTTTATCGTATATCTTAGTTAATGGTCTCTAAAGTGAGACACTATTCGTTACCTAATTTTAACCACTTAGTATAACCTCTCGACTATAACCGTTAATCCTAGGAGCGAGATACGTATGTATAGATTTATACAGGTTGACATCCCCACATGTAGTTGCTAGCTAGAACCTCGACAGATCAATCGAAGCAGATGAAAATTCTATTTAGTCTTTATCCACGATGTCTAATGAAGCGTCGTAAGGGGTTATATCTAGTCATATAGCTCAATTATAGGAATCACTATAAGCATTAATTGGACCTTTTTATCTAGAAACCACAAATTCGGTTTCTCTCTTTATCAAACATTTTAGGTATGGATTTACTTATGATCTCTCTCTCTTTATCAAACATTTTAATTATGGATTTACTTATGATTTCTCTCTTTATCAAACATTTTAAGTATGGACTTACTTATTATTCTCTCTTTATCACACATTTTAAGTATGAATTTAATTATGATTTCTCTCTTTATCAAACATTTTCAGTATGGATTTACTAATAATCACACTCTTTATCAAACATTTACAAAAATGTTTTAACAACAAAGGAAATACTTTTTACATCTTTAAAAGTATTATTAATACAGTCAGCAGAAAACCTATAACTCTTACCAACTTTTGTGTTGACTCTCAAACTACATGTATTCTCAGGGGATCATTGAACCATCTTTTAGCAGAAAAATGTTTAGGAATTCTAGGCAACCTACTGTTCTCTAGTTTTTTTATATCGGTCTATCTGTTAAGGCAAATTCATGTGCTTGCTATTAATATATGTATTAACCAAGTATTCAAAATTTAAAGTGGAATATAACTAATGTGTTGATATTGTTGTACTTCTGATGCATATTCAATTTGCTTGTGATCCATGAACTATGTCGAACAGTCAGGCATGTTCTACGGCCTCGGACGGGGTTATCACATATTGGTATCTAAGCTAAATTGGCTATAGAGAACTCGTATCCTCAAAAGAGGAAATATAACTATAGCTACATGCTCCAATTAAAAGTTTTATTAATGATTACACTACTTCTTGACTACTCACGGGAGAGATAACTATTATGACTAGCCGCTTTGGTTGGATTTCGGAATGGCTTAATTACTAAAATGGTCATGCCCTCTAGTGCTTCCTATTTGGCCCTCATCCATGCTTGGTAGTCTTGGGATATGAAACAAGAACTAATAATACCAAAAACCTCACCAAAAATAATATATAAGAGTTATATATATACTCTGACCTGCGATGAGAACACTTAATATGGTCGGTATCGTACATAAGTCATACCATAAATAAACATGGAATGTGTGCCTATATTATTTTTGGTCGGGCCTGTGCACAACACATCTTAAGCGACGAGTTTGACAGACTACAATGGTTGAGAGTTTTAGAGATTGAGTAATGTTCTCAAGATTCCTTGCAGATACTTAGTACCCTCAGTAGAATCGTCATATCAACTCCAAAACAACGCATACATTGTAAATATCATAAAAATACTTAAAAATCTAAGATAACATTCAGATTTTCCTTATATATCTAAATCCGAAGAAAAACAAAGGACACATAGCTTCACTACCTTCGTAGCAGAGAAACGTATAGTTCCTAATTGATGTTTCAGTAGTCTCCAAACTTCTCTCTCCCCTATCTTCCAAAAATGAAAAAGATCCTCCCAAAGACAAACCATCTAAAGAACCCACTGAAGGGGATGAACATTAAGAAGAGAAAGGAATGATCAAATATAAGAAACTAGTTGGAGAAAACATAGAAGGAGAAGGATAAATAAATGAAGAGTCCACCATTCAAACACCACCAGTGTATTACATCTACTGATCAACTTCAGGTGGAACGCTCCACAGCTTATTCCCGATGTGATACTTCCACCAAAAGGAAGCAAACGTCGTTACAAGGGCCGGGATGATTCACGAACACTCTGAGAGAGAACTAATACCCTTTAGGAACAAGGCTGACAAGACATCCATGACTCCCTAAGTCCGATTCCTCTCATCGGCAAGTCTGTCAATAACATTTTTCTTCTCCTAATTGAACGAAGTGTTCACATTAAGCTAGGAAATCAAATCCATGATGTGCAACATGGATATACTAAAATACTCCACTCACACTCTAGGTTATAGAGCCAGAGAACTCAAGGAAGAACAACATGATGAAAATAGAACTAGCCATACACTATGCCATCAAATTGATTAACCAAAGAAAGTTTGTTACCCATGGTCAAAAAATCTATACACTAGGGTATAGAGTCCAACTGACCTAAAGCATAATAGGTATCAATTGATTGTAAAAAATCAAAGGATGCGTGAAACTCATAACCAGATTGAGGAGCTAGCTAATCTGCTAATCAAACATTTTAAATATCTAACAAATTTACCTAAGGCGATTAGTACCCTTAGATTAAGGCTAGGAATCATGGGAAAAGATATTAAATGCAAACATTTATCCTTGCCATGTCTCTTAATGGACGAATCTTTTCCACTACTAACCTTGTCCATGTTTGGAAACTGGGTGTAACAAGATGTAACCAGAATACAAGTATTTATGATATCGAGCTGTTTCAAAGGTCGTAAATATTAACATCTCTCTCTCTCTCTCTCTTTATATATATATGTATATATATATATATATATACATATATATATATATATATATATATATATATGTATATATGTATATATATATGTGTATATATATATATATATATCATTTAAAGTAGGTAGGATTTCAATGCTCTCTGTATCACTTGGAAATCTGTAGCATTTTAGGAATCAATTGCTCTCTATCATTTAGAAATCTGTAGAATTTCAGGAACAAATTACACTAATGAATTATCATACGATATGACTCATATGTGCTTATTTATGACTAAATGGTTACTGATATGTTTCTTATCAACAAAAGTTATGTATTTGTGTTGCTAGACTCTAGTGCTGACAGAAGCTTTATTCCCCATAAGTTTAGAAGTATGATAACCCATAAATCATGCAAACTTAACGAAACGTACATGATAGAAGTAGCTACAATCAGTAAGAAAGCACTTTAGAAATACTCGCCAATTGCTTTCTCGCCCTAAATAGCCATGTCTATTACGCCGACCTAATGTCTATGATCATAGGAAGTTTTGATCTGATCATGGGAATGGACTGGTTATCACCTCATGGAGCGGAGATTTTGTGTTACGAAAAGGCCGTCCAACTCCCCCTACCCAAAAACGAAGCGCTGGTGATTTACGGAGATAAATCAGGGAAGAATCAAAGCATCATTTCTTGCATGAATGCAAGAAAGTGCTTACAGAAAAATGCTTCGATTTCTTAGCCCACATGGTGGATATGCAAGGCAAGGGTAAGGAAATCAAAGACATTCCTCAAGAGTGCAACTACCCAAACATATTTCTAGAGGATATAACTGGATTACCTTCATTCAGGCAGGACGAAGTCTAAATTGACCTAATCGCGGGTGCAAAACCAGTGGCAATATCTCCTTATCGTCTGGCACCATCAGAAAGGCAAGAACTATCCAATCAACTCCACGAACTAATTGACAAAGGCTTTATCCGGACAAGATTCTCACCCTGGGGAGCTCCGGTATTATTTGTCAAAAAGAATGATGGATTGTTCAGGATGTGCATCGACTATTGAGAGTTGAACAAACTCACCATAAAAACCGATACCCACTCCTAAGGATCGATGACCTATTCGACCAGCTACAAGGATTCTGATACTACTCGAAGATCAGCCTGAGATCTGGTTATCATCAACTTAGTATTCAAGAAGAAGACATTCCAAAGACAACATTCATGACTCGGTACGGTCACTACAAGTTCCTGGTTATGCCCTTCGAGTTGACCAACGCACCAGCCGTATTCATAGGCCTTATGAATCGGGTGTGCAAACCCTATTTGAACAAATTCATGATCGTATTTATCGAAAACATCTTATTATACTCATGAACTAAGGAAGAACATGGCCAATGCTTACGATTGATTCTAGAACTACTAAGGGATGGGAAACTCTATGCAAAGTTCTCAAAATGGAAGTTCTTAATCGATGAAGTGCATTTCCTTGGACATGTGTTCAGTAGAAAAGAGATTCATGTCACCCTACAAAGATTCAATCAATTAGGAATTGGAAAGAACCAACAATGTGAATCGAAGTACGCCAATTCCTAGGGCTTGTGGGCTATTACCGGAGATTCATTGAGACTTTCTCTAAAATAGCCAAGCCACTCACCGCTCTAACCCAGAGAGACAAGAAATTCAGTTAGAAAGATAGTCAAGAGCCCGCATTCTAGAAATTGAAACAATCGTTGTGTAGTGCACCGATTTTATCTCTCCTAGAGGGAACAAAAGACTTTGTAATATCCTGTGATGCCTCTCGCTAGGGATTAGGATGCATATTGATGCAAAGGGGCAAATTCATTGCATACGCATCTGTACAACTTAAGACAAACGAGACAAACTACATTACCTATGACTTTGAATTAAGGAGTTGTAGTGTTTTCCTTAAAGATTTTAAGGCATTATATATATGGAACGAAGTGTGTCGTATTCACCGACCACAAAAGCCTTTAGCACATCTTTGATCAGAAAGATCTCAACATGAGACAACAAAGGTGGGTGAACTACTAAATGGTTAGAAATACAAAATACATTACCATCCTGGTAAGGAAAATGTCGTAGCAGATGCTTTAAGCATGAAGGGATGAGTAAAACCACTTCGTGTAAAGGCTCTAACCCTAATAATCCACTCCCACCTCACCACTAAAATTCGAGACACTTAGCTGGAAGCTCTCAAACCCAAAAATATCATGGGAGAAAACCTGCAAGGAATATTTAAATAGTTCAACATCAAGGAAGATGGAGTTAAATATTTCATGAACCCAATTTGGACCCCAAGGTTTGGTGAAGTCAGGAACCTAGTCTTAAATAAAGATCATAAGTCGATATATTTGATACATCCTAGTTTAGATAAGATGTATCTTAATCTTAAGAAGATTTATTAGTGTCCCAACATGAGGTCAGAGAATACCACATATGTTAGTAAATGATTTACTTGCTCCAAAGACAAACAGAGTACCAGAAACCATTTATTCTACTACAGAAACCATCAATCCCAGAATAGAAATGGTAATACATATCCATGGACTTCATAGCGAAGTTGACAAAAACTTCAAGTGGTGATGACGCTGTTTGGGTAGTGGTTGCCCGTTTGACCAAGTCTGCCCATTTCCTAACCGGTAAAGAAATTGACTAAATTGAGAAACTCACCATGAACTATCTCAAGGAAATACTCAGACTGTTAAACTTCCCAAAAAATAGTCTAAAATTTTCGATTTCTAAATCATTAATAAAACCGTAAATCATTCATCACCATAAAGAAAATCAAGAACCATGTATCTCAAAACATCATGTCAAATAATATATCAGAATCATATGAGAAAATATCATAATCTAAACAATCCCAGGCTGAAAACTATGGTATGTGCCACGCGATCATCCATAGCCTTTCCCCTTGCCAGTGGAAGTACCTGAACCCAAAACTGAAAACTGTAAGCATGAAGCTTAGTGAGCTCCCCCAAACTACCACATACCATACACTGGACTTTGCCCGCTACATCGGGCCCCGCCCGACATCAAATGAAATCTGGTATACATATAAAAACATCAATATTGAAAATAACATAAACACACATAACATAAGAATAATTTGGGCCTAGCCCACTACATCGGTCCCCGCCCGGAATTCGATCACATGGGGCATCGGGCACCGCCCGGCGTCGGGCTTGCCCCAGCATCAGACCGAAATCTGGCATACATACAGCATATCATATAACATAATCACATATCTTAAGCATATAAAAAATCCTCGGGCTTGCCCCGACATCGGACCGTAGTCTGGCATATATACAACATAACTTACAAGCTAACATTCATCGAGCTTGCCCCGACATCGGACCAAAGCCCGGAACACATAACACATAACATGCAAGAATCACAAAGACACTAAGCATACATAAATGCTTCTCAGGACCACCCTGGCATCGGACCGAAGTCCGGAACATATAAGCTATATCGAGCTATCCCCGACATCGGACCTATGTTCGACATATGCTAACATACACAAACGGGCCGACATTGGTGCCTTCGACCCATTCCTACTAGAGGAAAACTCACCTCGTAAGGATGGCTACTGAAACTCGAGTGAAGAATCTCTGACTACTGCTCTGGCGACTCCTCGGCTATCAACTACATAATACACTTAATCAAAATCTGATAATCCTTTTTAGGGTAAAATGACCGTCTTACCCTTGGTCAAAGTCAACATCCAGGTCAAAGTCAAAGTCAAGGTCAACTCTCAGTCAACCCCAACTCGTCGAGTTATCTCCCTAACTCAACGAGTTCCTGCACTACTCAGCCTCGTAGTCAACTAAGTCAACTCGTCGATTCCCTTTCCAGACTCGTCGAGTTCTTCCTGTCATAACATCGGGACATATTGACTCTAACTCGTCGAGTTCTTCAGCTTCTGAGACCTAATCTTGTCCAACTCACTGATTCGTCTCCTAAACTCAATGGTTTCACTCACAACCACAAAAATGGGGTTAGGGCTCACGAACCGACTCACCGAGTCCAAGAACAACTCGTCGAGTCCTCCATGTGACATATCCATTCGGTCGATTCTAATCCATTCCAATGCTTCTAATTCATAGATCTGGAATCCTTATACTAGTTTTACACGTAAAGTTGCTAACTTTATGTGCATGCATGGTGCTATGAAGCTAAAACACCCAATACAAGCCAAAATGAAGGTCTAAGTCATAGAATAGAGTCATGGCTGAATAAAGGGGGAAAGTTTGAGCTTCTAAAGCTCAAGAGTTCCCATATCTGAAGTCCTTTCATCCCCCAAGAGTTCAAATCTCGGAATGACCTTGGAAATGGCCCAAAAATGACAACATACAAGCTAGGAAGGAGATCTAAGTGAATAACATCCAAGGTATAAGCTTTATACCTTTATGAAGACAGGAATTAGTCCTTAGCTCTAGATCTCCAACCTTCCTTCTGTAACTCCAAGTCTTTGCTTCCTTCCTCTAGATTTAAATCACAAAGATGGCAAGAAATAGCTCAATAACACACTAGGCTAATTAGGGTTTCGAGAGTGGGCTGTGGGGGTGATGGAGGCTGGGGTGGAGACCTGTTATGATGCTTAAATAGGGTGCAAAACCCCGAAAATAGGGTTTCCTCCTGACAGACCTACTCGTCGAGTCCAAGCTTGGACTCGTCGAGTAGACCATTTAATTCCCTGTGTCCTTTCTGGCATCTACTCGACGAGTTAGGGATACCAACTCGTCGAGTAGCTAAGAAAATAAATACTTAAATAGATTAATTGCGTACCAGGAACAGGGCGTTATAGACTACATGGTGTGCCAATAGCTATTATCTCGGACCGAGATAGCATATTCATTTCTAGACTTTGGCAAACATTGCAGAGAAATGATGATACAAACTTTAGAAGACAATAGTATTGTATATCACCCTCAAACGGATGGATAGAGTGAAAGGACGATACAAACTTTACATAATATTCTCTACACCTGTGTGATAGACTTTGGTAATGCGTGGGATATTCATTTACCACTAGTCAAGTTTTCATATAACAATAGTTATCACGCCAACATAGTGATAGGTTTTGAGCATTCTAACACTCCTATGGTATACATGCAACCCTAGAAACCTTGGATTTATGTTTTCTCTATTATACATGTAAATTTGATTTTCCAAGGTTCTCAACCTAACTAGCATGTTATTGGGTACTTGTAACATGAAAAGTTGATAGAATAACAAACCTTTTCTTTGTGGTTGATTTCTTGGAGTTATGAGAGCCTTGCACCAATAGTGTGGATGTAATGTCCCAAAAATCCGCACCAAAAATTTTCTTTAAATCATTACCAAAGCCATATTCATAAAACATATCATAAGTCATAACATGAATTCAGAGTATCATTTCCAAAACACATTTTCATTATTAGAGTAAAACATCCCAGACTGACTAATCAATGGTGTGTGCCATGCGATCACCCCGAGTTCTTCCCTCCGCTACCGGAAGCACCTGAAACCAAAACTGAAAACCCTAAGCACGAAGCTTAGTGAGTTCCCCAACCTACCACATACCCTGCATAATCACATACAACATATACTGGGCCACGCCCGCTATTTCGGGCCTCGCCCGCTACCTCTAGCCTCACCCACTACAACGGCCCCGCCGCTCCAATCCCCGCCTGGCTTCGAGCCCCGCTCGGATACAGATATGTTTCACTTAGGCCTCGCCTGTCACTGGGCCTCGCCTGCTAACATATAATAGCACATAAACATATCACAACACATAAGCTAAACATATGCTAATGGATCCTATCCTAAGGCCTCGCCTATCTTGGGCCTCGCCCTTGTCCTACTATTGATGAGTCATGGAACCCCGTCCACGCTCCTACTGATAGTGAGATACGGGCCCAGCCCACACTCACTCTTTCCCTAACTTGGGCATCGCCCCTGCTCTGCTGCTAATGAGATGTGGAACACCATCCACCCTCTGCTACTGGTGAGATACGGGACCTCGGCCACACTCACCACCCTACCAGGAACATACAAGTATCACACAGACAACATGTATACTCTATCATGCAAACCATTCCTTGGGCACCCGCCCTCTATCAATGGACCTTGGTCCTAAATATCATACTGGCATAAAGTGCCTAGGGCTAACCCCTGGGTCTTCCTACTCATATCTACATGGGTCGGAATTGTGGCCTTAGACCTATTCATACAAATGGAAACTCACCTAGTACTACTGAACTTGCTGGTAATCCCTCTAGCCGCTATCTGACAACTCTCTCTGAACTGCTGCTCCACTAGCTCCCCGGGCTACCAATATCAATATATCACTTAGTCTAGCTGTCCTCCAAAAGTCAACTAAGTCCATTCTGGTTAAAGACAAAGTCCTGGTCAAAGTCAACCTTCCAGGTCAACCCTACTCGTCGAGTCTGCCAACTAACTCGTCGAGTTCATACGCTCAGAATCCTTTCATTCGCGACTCGACTCGCCGAGTCTACCGATTCCCGAGTCCTGTCCTGTCCAACTCACTGAGTCACCACTCAACTCACTGATCTGAGTTTTAACTCGAAGGGTTTGGGGGTTTCGTGACATGACTCGCCGAGTCCAAGAACAGACTCGCCAAGTTGTTCATCCAACTCGTCGAATACATCTCCATCTTCATACTACTCGTCGAGTCCACTCGAAGGACTCACCGAGTCTATTCAGTCTTTCAAATATTCAGAGGCTTTTGAGTAATGCATGGACTCCAAACTGCAGATCCACACTTCTAAAGCCTATTCCTCACGTAAAGTGGCAAACTTACGTGTAGCTAAGGAGATCTAGGCTCAAAACACTATAAACTAGGGTTTAACACAAGGAGGCTTTACAATCAACCCATAGACTGATGCTTTATGATTCTCTAGGCCAAGATACACTTAGATCTGAAGTAGCAACTTCAGATCTGGGCTTCTAACTCGAAATGGTTCTTAAACTTGCCCATAAAGCCCCAAATCTCATGTTAAAGGTTGATCTATATGCAAAAGAGTGAAGGTAGCAACACCTTACTTATAAATAAAAAACTAATTTTATTCAATTCAAATGTAAATTACATTTTAAAAGTTTCAGAGTTATCTAATTTGTAAAACTAATATTGTCCTTAAGCCCGATGCGCCTCGCATGCTGCAAATGTCTAACCCTAGTCAGTGCCTTCGTGAGGGGATCTGCTGAGTTCTCTTCTGACAATATCCTCTTTGCCACGAGGAGTCATTCTTCTATCTTATTTCTTATGAAGTGATATTGTATGTCAATGTGTATCGATCTGCCATGATCTCTCGGTTCCTTGGCTAAGGCAACCGCACAATTGCCGTCTCAGAAAATCTCCATAGGCTCCTTTATAACGGGTACAACTCTAAGGTCTCCACTGAAGTTCCTTAGCCATATCGCCTCCTTCTCCGCTTCACTCACTGCTATATACTCTGATTCACATGTCGAATCAGCTACCATCTCCTGCTTGGAACTTTTCCAAGTAATCGCTCCTCCATTCATGGTAAAGATCTAGCCCAACTAAGAGCAGAAATTATCCCTATCAGTCTGGAAGCTAGAATCACTATACCCTACTACTCTCAAGTCATCACTCCCACCAAGGGTAAGAATCCAATCCTTAGTCGTTCGCAGGTACTTGAGAATGTTCTTTACCGCAGTCCAGTGAGCGTTGCCAGGGTTCCCCTGATATCTGCTAACCATGCTCAAAGCAAAGGCCACATCAGGGCGACTACAAGTCATAGCATACATGATCGAGCCAACAGTGGAAGCATATGGTGATCGAGTCATCTCATCTATCTCAGCCTCTATACTTGGGCTCTAAGCCTTGCTCAGTTTGGCATTATGCTGGATCGACAAGACACCTTTCTTGGAATTCTGCATGTTGAACCTTTTCAACACTTTGTCCACATAGGTGCTTTGACTAAGTCCAATATGTCTTTTACTCCTTTCTCTCAATATCCTTATCCCTAGGATATAGGCAGCTTCTCCAAGGTCTTTCATAGCGAAACACTTCCCAAGCCAGGACTTAACCTCCTGCAAAGTTGGGATGTAATTTCCCATGAGTAGTATGTCATCCACATACAGTACCAAAAATCTAACTATACTCCCACTAGCTCTGACATATACACAGGACTCATCTTTGCTTCTCAAAAAGCCAAACTCTTTGACTTTCTCATCAAAACAAAGATTCTAGCTGCGAGATGCTTGTTTCTATCCATAAATGGATTTCTCAAGTTTACACACTCTATTAGGGTACTTTGCATTGACAAAACCCTCTGGCTGGCTCATGTAAACATCCTCAGCCAACTTTCCATTAAGGAAAGTGGTTTTCATATCCATTTGCCATATTTCATCATCATGAAATGCAACAATGGCTAGCGTAACCCTAATAGACTTAATCTTTGCTACTGGTGAGAAGGTTTCATCATAATCAACTCCCTGAGTTTGAGTGAAGCCCTTCGCAACCATTCGCACCTTATAAGTGTGCACTTTCCCATCCATGTCGGTCTTCTTCTTGAAGATCCATTTGCACCGGACCGTCTTACGACCCGATACATTGTCAACCAAGTTCCAAACTTGATTGTCATACACAGACTGAATCTCGCTGTCCATAGCCTCTTTCCATTGGGCAGACTCAGGGCCTGCCATGGCTTCCCTATAGCTGTTAGGTTCATCAAAATTACCAGTGTACTATCACTGATAATTGTATCAGGTTTCGTAGTAATATAGAAACCATAGTAATGCTCAGTTGGATTCCTAAGTCTAGTGGAATGCATCAGAGTTACAGACTCGTCAGTTGGTTCAACAGGAGTTTCCTCCTCAGGTTGAATCATAAAGTTTGAGGTTCTTTCACCACTTGACTCTTGAAGCTCTTCAAGGTCAATTTTCCTCCCACTATTTCCTTTGCTTATAAATTCTCTCTCTCAAAAGACCCCTCTCCTTGCCACAAAGTCCACATTCTCAATGGGTCTGTAGAAGAGGTAACCAAAAGAATTCTGTGTGTAGCCGATTTATAATGTCCAACATAAAGACATGATACTCAATCATTCTTTTGCTATAATATTTCTATTTTCCATGTTCTCAAAATTTCGATTATGAAGAGGGATGTCGTAATCATAATAAAAAATTATAGAATGCAATTAACCTTTCCATATACAGAATTTCCTTATGTTGAACCATTCCAACATAAAATTCATATGTATATATATATATATATATATATATATATATATATATATATGTTTGACTAAACGTGATTAAAATCTCAATCTAAGCTTTTAGAATTGAAATGAAGTATGAATTCTTCTCCCTTAATTATAGCAAAACAATTTTTCAAACCATGCATCTTTCAAACTGAAACTTTTGTTTTCTATAATTAACATTGCTAACTTGCAACATTCACCATAATTGATTATGCTCCCACTAGCATAATAATTACATCCTTATTATCATAACACTTATGCTCCCACTAGCATTTACATGTACTCAAAAATCAGTTGGACTTCTAGAAATCAATACTTCATTGACTTTCTTACCAAAGTTCAGATTTCTAATACGAGATGCTTCGATAAGACTTTATCTAGGCTTCTCAAAATCATACATCTTTCCTTAGATATCTTACATCTATGTCTAAACAATTTCAGAATTTACAACTATAAATCTAAAATGTTTAGACCCTTTGCCATCTCTCACAATTCAAATTATTAAAAGGGATGTCGTAATCATAATCAAATTTGAGAATGCAAATATCACAACTGCTATCTCCTTAAAATCTACTTTAGTGAAAGTGTTTCCTCTCCATCATCTTCATGAATCGGAGAGAAACCTTATGAAACTTAGATTTTATGGTGTATGTGCTCCTATCCATGTGAATTTTGTCATAACCATAATCACAAGACAAGGTTAGTGACAAATCCAAACTCATATGGATTGAACTTGTTCAATCTTAATTTCTTGGCAGCACAAGGGCCTACCATTGCTTCCGAGTAATTATGCAAACAACTGAGAACTCATAGAACTCACATGCATAGTCAACCTTAATAGGAATGGGCACAGAAACAAGAACATGTCAACACGATAGGCTACAAACCTCAAGTCGTGTGCTAGTGTTTAACATTAGGTTTGTTCTTGATTAGTTCTTGAAACTTGTCAAGATCTTTAAGACTCCCACTGACCTCTTGACATATTAGATTCTCTTGTCATGAACCATTCCTTGACAAACAAATATTCAAGAGTTAGTGCGGATTCTAATCAAGGCAAGCACTACACACAATTGGTCTTAGTTGGTCTTTGTTTTATCCTATACTACTAGAAAAACAACCTTTTACGACGCGCAATGTGCGTCGTAAAACGCTCAGACGACGTGCAAATGCGTGTCAAGGAAGACCTTGTCATAACGAGAGACGACACGCTTTTGCACGTCGTCTATAGACGACGTACATTTATGACACGCAATGCGTATCATTAAAACCCATGTCAAGAAAGGCCATGTCATAAATGAAGATGACACATAGTTTTGCGTATCGTAAATTTAAATGTTTGATACATACATATATATATACATACATATATATATATATATATATATATATATATATATATATTAATTTTTAAATTAAATTTTCATTTAATGTCTAATAATAGAAATAAAATACCATATACAAAAAATACAATCCATTGCATAAAATTTAATGTCACACAATTCTATTTCATACAATAAATAAATTTGCATTCATCTAATCTACTCTGTGTATTATATAAAAAAATCTATTTCATGCGGTTTCTTCAATTTCTTTTATTAGCAGCTTCCATCATTAGTAGTACAACTAACAATTGAAATGAAGAATGCAAAACTTGTATATTTGCAAAAAAAACTTGAAAAAAACAACAAATATTTAATGTTTATATATAGCAAGAACATATTGAATGCATAAAATAACAAGAGCTAATAGGAAGTCATTTTCTTTTCCCTTCTTAATATGTGATTATTGGGGCCGTTGATTGCAACAATTAAGCTCTGTGATTTGTAAAAGTGAGAAATCATTCAAACACATATAACCTTATAGTTATAGCAATGATGGTGAAAAAATGAACTCTAGATTTATTGAGCATGTACCTTGAAATGATCAAGTTTGTCCACTACACCAAGATAAGTACCAGGAGACTCTCTCTTACTGGACTCATGCATTTCATAAATTACCAGATCTCTTTGTGCAAACGATAGGGTCAGATCTCCTTCCTATTCAAACTAAGTCAAAGAAACAAATACAAATCAAAACTGAAACAAAAATAAGTCTAGATTTAATCCAAAAATCTTTGACTTCCTCATCATAATAAATATTCGTTTCGTTTATTGTTTCCCAGCCATCAAACATGAGATTTATTTCTAAGGTATGTTCAAAACAATTTTATCATTATGCCAGAGAGCATTATCACATTAACGAGTTGATGTATTATTCTTTAAAAGGTATGCTATCAATATTCATATAGTTTTATTGATCTGATTTTATTAATATTTGTTTTTTTGCTTATATTATATCTTTTATGTATTACAAACAACATACGAATATATTACTTGCTATAAAATAAGTTAAATAGCAATTAATGTTTTATTTAATATGATCTTAAACTTGGAGTCGAAAACACAAATTGAATTTTTAAACCAATGTTTTTTGCATAATTTCACTGCTAATGAAAAAATCAAGAGTTAGTTTATGACTTTCTGTTTAGGATTAGTTCTATAGTTTTACGTCATCATTTCTAATTAATTGTTTTTTGGATAAATTATAAATTGATATATTGATATCTTGCACATATTTATATTTATAAATTATTTTCCTTTTTCAATCGTAATAATCTTTTTATAACTTTCAAAACTTCAACTATATATATTTTTATTTTTTAAATAATAAAATACTTTGTGATTATTCCTGTTCCCTTCAAGTTCATTCCACATAAGAATCTGAATGCTATAAAAAAAATAAAAGAAATACATTACCATTTGACTGC
Organism: Lactuca serriola; assembly: GCF_051521515.1. NCBI lineage: Eukaryota > Viridiplantae > Streptophyta > Magnoliopsida > Asterales > Asteraceae > Lactuca > Lactuca serriola. The sequence goes on along the minus strand of NC_136409.1, from coordinate 111,010,827 downwards.
AAAAAGCCAACATTGTCGAGACAAAGTGTATATCAAACAATACCATGCACCACGTTATTATTGATACAAGGTCTAGAATCACTCAAAAATAATGCCAAAATTATGTTAAACATACTGAGGTAAACTATTACTAGTAACTAGTAAACTCATACCTCATGATTAGAAGGGACTTTGCAGGCCATTTGGCTCCAACAATCATCTTCAGGTCCCAAAACACCAAACTCCTCCCTGCTTAAAACAGCCTGAATAAGAACCACAAAGTCAAGGCCATTTCGTGGCCCTATAGAGATAACCAAACAAGGAGTAAAAAAATTGAATTAAAACACTCTAATTTTCCTAATTAAAAATATAAGTATCATAATTGCTCCTGTGTTCTGGAATGAGAAACAGTGAAGACGGTTCCATAGTTGCTTTGGTTCTTCATATTCTTTCACTATCTATTCATCATAATCATTCATATACAAAAGATTATAAGCAATAGGGACTTGAAGATACAAGCAAACTAGTTTCTAGAAGCTTTTTCAAATTAACACAATACCTGAACAATAGAGCTTGTTGCCAAAACTTTTCTAACAATGAAGTCATCACCAACAATCTGCCACAGGTTATCATCATCTTCCCCACTTGTTCGCTCCACCCAAATATACACTATCTCACCCATACTCCCACACAATGGTCTCCAAACTTCCCCTAGTGTGACAGTAGATGGTGGAGTTTTGATGTTTGAAATAGTTGACTTGATTTGTCCGATGTACTCATTGTGGAACCATATTTTATGAGGTGTTTCAGGTTTACGTGAGGTGGATATTGGGTTAGTCATCATCAACTATGGTGGAGTTTCTAGCTCTTTAATCATGAGTTGGACATCCTGGACTAATCTTGGATATTGCTTGTTCTGCATATACAATGGTTAATATTGGGTTAGTCATCATCAAATCCTAACAAATAGATTGTCAAAGAACACATAAATTATATATAATATGGCACACATACCAAGCATGCCAATATTCATGTAAGCTCCATCGAAAGATCCTCTTCACTTGTGTTAATATCAATGAGGGTTGGATAAATTATCGACCATGGAGATTGTTTTGCCATCATGACCAAAATGACCTCGAGCTGTTTCCTAACATCTTCTTCAGGTTGAGAGCTTAACCGAGCAAATAGTTGAGGAGTTACATCCTACAGAAAGGGAAAACAATACTAGTTAGAACAGAACTGGTTAGGTTACTGTGATATCAAAACAGCAAAAGGGGGCCCACCCACCTGCCATGCCAAAAAAGGAACTATTGAAAGTGCAGGTTCAAGGGTAGATTTTAACTCCACCCCATAGTTAAGGATAATATGCATGACATGAAGTGTAGCTTTCAAGGTATAACTAGAATTCTTTTGACCTTCTGTTTGACTACCCCATAACTTGGAAGATGAAGGTGAGAGGTAATTTATATAAGCTTGAGTTGCATGCCCAAATAGAGATACCCTTCTCTTTCTCAAACACCACCAAACATCAACCAACTCGTTAAAAACACACTTCCCTCAACATCAATATTGGCAAAAAGAAAGAATTTATGCAACTTGGAAGCAACAACAACAGAAAGGCATTCAAGTTCTCTTGCTGCGGCTTCTATTATATTCACTACTTGTTGCATGACCGCATGAACATTGTTTCTATCTAAGTCTTTAACATCTATTGCTTTCTAAAAAAGCTCTGAAACAACATGTTTGACTCTTTAGACCTCTTCTTCAGTTAACCTAACCTATCTGGTTCAAGTTCTGAATCAAGAATTGGAGAAAACGAGCAGGATTGAAGGGTGGTGTCACTTGTCTCCTTAGCTTGAGCATAACATGTTATGCTCAAGATAAGGATACAAGTGACACCACCCTTCAATCCTGCTCGTATTCTCAATATCAATCGGACAACATGGAATTGTCTTTTCTTCAACCTTCATCCAAAATTCACAATAAAAGTCATAACATTGGCTACAATCTCCTTCAAAAAAAGGGTTGTTGGTGTACCTGGGACATCATCCGTTGTTTGTTTAGAAACTGAGTCCTTGCCTTGTTGACTATTGATTTGGGAGATCTGTACATCCTCTGTGATCGGTAAATTGGGAAATACTTGTATCAATTAACAAACTTGACACCCAAAAAGTAACAAGTTTATGAATAAAGAAAAGAAAGTGTGGCCCAAAAAGAATATGAACAAACCAAACCTTATCAATCCCGGATACACGATTTGTGCTTGATAGAATCTTTTTCTTTGGTGTGAAGTCAAATACCTCATGAAGAAATTCATTTTCCTATACAAATTGAATCAATCATTTACATAGAAATGTGCTAAAAAAGAATATATATATATATATACACAAAAACATTAGTTAATTTATAAACTCAACCTTATTTAATTCAAGAAAAAAAAAAGAAACATACTCATACAGCTTCAAAATGCTTTTCAAGCATACCCAGTTCCTCCTCCTGCTTTGATTCCCACCCTCAGTGCTAGCTCAAACATCCGATTTTTGATCCAAATTTAAAAAAAAAAATCAAAATATTAGAAAAAGAAAAAGATGAGAAGGTGTTGGATTTACTATGGTTTCTGCCTTGGTTAAAAGTACTGGTAACATAATCCAGACCCAAAAGACATCGACATCAGAGCTAAAAGACATTAGTAGAATCAAGAAAACCTTTTTCCCAATTCTAGGGCTTCACATTATCAAAGGATCCTTGACCAAATAACAACAAAATGAATTCTAAAAGAAGCATGTAATAAAAAAATATAAAAAAGGGGAATCAGATTCACATACGGCGGAAGAATGACCGGTGGCTCCAAGGGTACAATCGACAAATCTGAAGTTTGAGGGAATCAATAACCTCCAATACCTCATTGAGCATCACCGGAATATGACTCTCGGTCTCACCAAATTGATGAAAGCTCTCCTCATCAAAAAATTTATCCGATCGAGTGTCATTAGGGTTGATGTTTGGTGGTGAATGAAAGCTCTCCTCAAACACCACCAAACATCAACCAACTCGTGGTGAGACCGAGAGTCATATGTACCCTTGGAGAAGGGTATCTCTATAGGGAATGAACCAAACAAAAGCCATCAAATAAGGCAGAGTGTCATTAGCGTTTTAGTTGTGCAAGAAAAGAGAGTGGTGATGATATTAGGGTTTTTTGGGTATTGATCAGTGAGAGCGAACAGCGATGGAGACAAGGTAGAGGATAAAATGGCGGACTTTCAAACTTTTGTGATTTTCATTTCCCCCCAATCTGCGAAAGAAGAAAACGCTTGTTGCATTAAATAAAATATAAACCGACATCTCTACACGACACTCATATTAACATAGGTACCCTCCGTGTTTTCAATTTTTTATTGGACATTAATTTTAGGGCACGCAAAAATGTGTGTCCTCTATCCTTAATTTTTTTTAAAAACGGACGTTATTTTTAGGACGCACACAAATGCGTATCGTAAATCACTGCGTGACATTGTTTGCACGTCATTAAAGGGCAGTTTTCTAGCTAAACATCACAACTCACCAATTTCAAATGTACATGAGTAGAAAACTTTTACTCTACATTAGATAAGTGTTTCAAACCTTTCTTAAGATTATGTCACTCAAATTACAATCTTGGAGTAGAACTCTAAGACCTGTTTTTGGAACGATGTATTACTCATCTTATTGATTTAACCATTTCAACAATTCACGATTCCTCTTCTCAGTCATGCAAATGCACTAAGATGTCCTTAGAGGATCAATTGTGATATGGTTCTCCATAGTCATTAAGATGGTTATAAAACACGATACTCAATTACTTTCCCATATTTCCAAATTGGAGAAACTTTTATCTTTTTGCCTAATTTGATTCTTCTTATTCGTACTGCCTTGCATTGAAACTTTTCCAATGTTCAGAATTATACTTAGACTTGTAAGCATAACCATATTTACTAAACTTTTGTAAATCATGACGAATAGTCTTATCGATCTTTGTGGTGGATCTTAACCAGCACACACCCAGTATACCCAATCCCCTAGTCCTTCATTTGACTCACATATTCAAGTGAAAAAGGTATCAGTCTTAATTTACCAAAGATAAAAATTCTCATTCATCATACAATACAACTTGCATGATTCCAAGTTTTTGTCCAATTGAAACTTGGGTGATGAGAATCTTTCCTTATTTGGAAAATCCTCGACACTACCACAAACGAAAGAATCAAATCCATATTGCTAACATAGAAACATACAAAAATCAATTTTCACAAATACCGTTGCAAGGAGATATAATAAAATAAAAACAAAAATTTTATTTATTTATAAAATGCGGAAGAAACTTTTCCTTACAATGCATTTACTAATGAAAACTATCTTATTACATATTTCCTAGCAACCTATCATAACTCCTAAGCAGCAGCTCAAAAATCCGATCTTCGAACCATGCGATTGAAATCCATATTCGTGATCAAATTCATCATACTCTTCATTGAAGCTTCCTTCCCTTTGCATGATCCAACAAAACATCAAAATGCAACCTTTTCACATAATGTATTAAGAATCAACAATTAGGAACTTAATAGAGTTAGATAGTAGACTTACCTGAAGAAGAGTCAAACTTTTCGATTCTACCTTTTCTCATATCTTTCAGGTATCAGGTAGTCAGGGCAGCTTCACAACCAATGCCTTTTTTCTTGGCAACAAAAACATATGGACTCTTTGGGAATGGTACACGGGACAATCTCAGACTTAGCCTTTCTCTTTCCTTGGAAAGAGAAATCTTTTCTGGACTTCCAATGTTTCCATTTTCAATGTCCATGGAAGTTTGAGGAGTAGATCTTCTAATCAAATTTGCTTTTCCAGTGCGCAAAATCATTGTTGATTCAGCAGCAACAAGAAAATAGGTAAGATAATTAAGGTTCATGTCGTGTTCTGTCACATAGTAGTCCTTAATCAACTCACTATATGACTCAGTAAGTGATTGAAGAACCCAGTCAACAGCCAACTTCCTTGAGACTTAGACACCCAATACTTTCAGCATGTCAATATGTGACTTCATCTCCAAGACATGAGTACACACAGGCCTTCCATCTTGATGTTTCATTGCAAGTAGGGCTTAAGTGACCTTGAATTTTTCAAGTCTTTGAACTTGTAGGTTAGGGAGAATTATTGAACGAGGTGGAGGAAGTAAAGTATGACTTCCACGATCCAATCGCGGGACATCATCTTCATGAGGAAAGCTTGTTGCAAAGGATTTGGGAAGACCATAGTTGTCTGAACTAGACATCTACAATGGGAGAAATTCAAGTTAGTTGATATAAGTCCTTAATATAACACCAAAATGAAATATTAAGGCTAGGACCCAACACAATATCTTACAATTTGGAAGAGGGATGTCGTAATCCAAACTGCAAAATATTTGAAAGTAGGTAAATGACCATTTACCAATTTCCACCACGAAAAACGAAAAAGAATATTAGGTTTTAAGTGAATTGAAACTCCTAGATCCTTTGAGATTCATTGATACTTTCAATAGCATGTTTAAATCTCGAGTGCGCCCTTCGAGTTTGTGATTGGGATGCCGAGGATCACAAACAAGGTGTGAATAACCATGCGAATTAGCTTGGTACACTCAATGTTACAACCACCTAATCAATGTGCCGGTTAACCACACATGCTCCATTGATCTATGATTAACATCAAGCTACCCTTTTCCATGCACTGTCAGTGCCGATTAGTGTGTTGGTTAACCACACACGCTCCACTAACAGCTAACAAGGTGCAAAGTGCAATTTCATATGTTAGCACCATATTCACATTTTCCTAAGTAACTAAGATTTGAGAATTTATAAGTGTTTAGTTACTTTATATTTATCATTATACTTTTAATGAAGGTAGAATTAGAGTCCTATCCTACCCATTCGGTTAACGACCCTCCACCAGTCAAGGAAGCGGAGGGTGAGAGTGGACGCTCATTAAACTGCCATTTTATAAGCAGTAACCTTATACCCCCTTATAGATCGGCTTCGTGAATGAGGCCTACTAACGGTAAGACTGACTTTAATCTTATACATATATAAAAATATTAAACCTATAACATTATAATAGTATAAGGGTTGAATTTTAAACTTTTAAAATTCTAGGGTTTGGAATTAAATGTTTCAAAAGTTATACTTTTATATTTACAAATTCCAAAACTTGAGTGTAAGTTTTGTAACTTTCAAAACCTTTTGGAATCCATAACTTATGAGTTCAATATAGATTTTAATGAAAACACTTTTAAAAATCCATAACTTGAGGACAAGTTATGAAGTTCATAAAACCATTTATGGGAAAAAGACTCTTGAAGGTCATAACCAATGATTTTAATGATCACTTTAAAAGAAAAATCTTTCATTTTCCATAACTTGAGGACAAGTTATGGAATTCATCAAAACCATTTAGATCAAAAAAAATCTAACAGGAAAATCAAACAATATGTTTATGATCTAAGTTAAACTCACAAGAACAAGACAATTCACATCAAACATATTTCATTTAATTAATCATATAAACAATTACAAAACATGAAACTTTGACAATTATCTTTTATTTGGATGAGGATAATCATTATCATGGCAAAAAAAATCAATTTTATGAACAAAAACATTTTGTGGTAATGATCCTAATCCAAATTAAGCCAACAAATCCAAAAATCTGCCAGACCCGTCACCACCTCGTGGTAAAATTTACCACTTCGTGGTGATCAAGCAGAGTCCAAACCAAATGATTTTTTAGCTTTGAAAAACAAGTAGCATCAAGTATATGAGAAAGCAAGCCTAAGCTCTGATACCACTGTTGCGTTTTGATCATTCTAACACTCCTAAGGTGTACATGCAACCCTAAATACCTTCGATCTATGTTTTCACAATTATACATGCAAACTTGAACTTTCCAATGTATTACCCTAACTAGCATACAAAAGTTTATACATGGGTAATAAAACAAGTTATGAGACATACCTTTTGTTGTAGTTGGAAGCCTTGGACCTTTAAGAACTTATTGCCCCTAATGTTGCACCTCAAATGGAATCACACAATACCACCAACAATTGGAATAACTTGAGAGAATGATACTTCCACTCACAAATCAGCTAGCCCTCCTATCACTATCAGTAGTCACCAGTTAAGTGCCAATTTCATGAGCCATGGGGTTTCTTATATAGTTTTCACATTACCGTTACACCATGCAACTCATGACTTTCCACATTCCTCATGATCCATAGGTTTTAACCTCCATGAGTATCCATGGGTCACCACATGGGTTTAGCCCAACATGAAGAACTATAGATCATAAACCCACTTTATAAGAATGAATGATTTATCAAATAAATCCCCATTTATTTAATTAGTCTCTTTTGATCACAAAATTAATTCCAAACTAATTCTTGACCAATAGTAATTAAATAATATGATTTCATATTAATATATTAGAACTTATAATATATTAATAAATCAAAAATACCCTCTTCTCACAAAAGTCTATCCAAACTGTTCTGATGTCATGCAACCCAAATGGACCATGCTACTCTCGGGTCAAGTACATACCAATAATAGTTATGGGCTTAGACATCTAATCCAACAAAAAGCTCATCGTAGAAACCCTAGCACCACCAAAAAAACACACCTCCACCATCTTGTTGCTTAAGGTTCTCGATCAAATAACCTACCTAAACACCATCCCCGACCTGATGCTCCCACCGGCCCCCTTCTTCATCCCTCTTGTCATTCTTGCCAACTGAAAAGCAAATGAAAGAAACAAAAATAGTAGAGCCTTTCGCCGCTGCTATAGAATTTTGGCCACCATCACCACCTCCTACTCCTACTTCCGTCGGGAATATTTCGACCAGCCACCACCTTCCGCTGTCATCGTAAGTCCCCACTACCATTTCATGTTTTGTCTTTATGTTAGTACTAGTTGGAATCGAGAAACATGGTCACGTTTTCTTGTTTCACGACCTGCGATGAATATAACTAAAGAAGAGAGTATTGTACAAACACTCTTTAAAACGAACCCTACAATGTATTAAGTTTACAAGTGAATCCTTTCCCATAACTTAAATTTAAAATAAACTGATCATCCCCACCATGCATAAATGTTAACAAATATGGTCCTAAACCTCAAACTTGGATTTAAAATATACACTTCAGCCCCTCTTTGGAAATAGGTTACAAAATCAGTCCCTTGTTGAATGATTTTAGCAAAATTAGTCCCTATAGCTAATTATTTTAAAAAACCACCCCATAATCGTTAAATAATAACAAAACTACCCTTTAGGTTAATTAGGTAACAAAAATAGTCCCCTGTGGTTTATTTTGAATGCAAAAAATCTCATGTTGCAGTTTCTCGCCTCACTCTTCGCCTCAACGAACTTAGTTCACGAATTTACGCATTTAAGGTGAGTGCTTACGACCCCTTTTTAATGTTTTTATTATTTTGGGGGGAGAATACTTGTGAAACACGTATATTGATTATGAAAAATGCATACGAAAATTTATATCTAGCATGAACGATATTTTATCCAAGTATTATATCATATATTTGTTTATCGTAACATACTTATGTTAGTGGATTAAGCGTGCTGCGAAATAGAAAATATAACATATCATAATGCTATGATTTTCATGTGATAATGCATGCATCACAAATATTTATAAATTTTATTATATTTAAACATATATCATGCATGTATTTATACATATGTAGAATATATATATATATATATATATATATATATATATATATATATATATATATATATACATTATAACACATATATCTTGAAATTTTATACATGCACTCGAGCAACATACTACTTATTTAAGCGAGTAATATATGCTTTTATGAATGTATCAAAGTTACTTGGCTTTTATAGTGAAACTATGTCGTATATCTTAGTTAATGGCCTATATAGTGAGACACTATTCTTTACCTAAGTTTAACTACTTAGTATACCCTCCTGGCTATAATTATTAATCATCAGAGCGAAATATGTATGTATAGATCTATACGAATTGACACCCCCACCTGCGGTTACTAGCTACAACCTCCACGGATCAATGAAAGTGGGTGATAATTATCTTCAGTCTTTATCCATGAGGTCTAATGAACTGTCGTAAGGGGTTATATCTAGTCACATAGCTCGGTTATAGGAATCAATATAAGCATTAACTGGACCTCGTTATCTAGAAACCACAGATTCGGTTTCTCTCTTTATTAAATATTTTAAGTATAAATTTACTTATGATCTCTCTCTTTATCAAACATTTTAATTACGAATTTACTTATGACTTCTCTCTTTATCAAATATTTTGAGTATCGATTTATTTATGATTTCTCTCTTTATCAAACATTTTAAGAATGGATTTACTTATAAGTTCTCTCTTTATCAAACATTTTAAATATGGATTTACTTATGATTTCTCTCGTTATCAAACAATTTAAGTATGGAATTACTTATGACCTCTCTCTTTATCAAACATTTTAAGTATGTATTTACATATGATTTCTCTCTTTATCAAAAATTTTAAGTGTGGATTTACTTATGATTTCTCTGTTTATCAAACATTTTCAAACATGGTTTTAACTACAACGGAAATACTTTTCAGATCTTTAAAAGTATTATTACTGCGGTTAGCAGAAAACCTGTTACTCTCACCAACCTTTGTGTTGACTCTCAAACTACATGTATTCTCAGGAGATCATTAAATCAGCTTTTAGCAGATGAAATGTTCATGGATTTCGGGCAACCTATTTTCTAAAGTTTTTGTTATATCTGCCTACCTATTAAGGCAAATTCATGTACTTACTATTATTATGTGTATGAACCATCTTTTTCAAACTTTAAATTGGAACATAACTTATATGTTTTTATTATTGTACTTGTGATGTATAGCCAATTTTCTTGTGATCCATGAACTATGTCGCATAGCCCGGCATGTTCAGCTGCCTCGGCCAACAGTGTGACACTCTAATTGCTTCCAACTTTAACATCCACTAGCTTAACAATCTTATCTATAGATATCTCATTGTTTTCATTGCCATAAGTCTCATTTTCACCTAATGGAACGAATTAATACTAACCTATGCTAGGTAAGAGAGTAAAATAGACATTTTTAGATCACATAATAGTTTTAAGTTAACCATAAAATAACACTCAGAAGAAGCATATATTATGGAATGAAGTGGTAAATTCTCTACTTTCGTACTTAAGAACTGGTATGTACTAAGACAGACCTGTAACTACTACTTCAATATAATTAGCCTTCGGACACAATTATTTCTTTCCATGATTGAAGGCTACAAATGTTTTCAATCACATATTCTAAACTCAGGTTTACTAACCTGGGAATTCAAGGAACGAAATTCCACGTAGTAAAGCTTATGCAAATACGACTCCAAGCCACATGCCTTGTTGGCGGTGGATGAGCCCTTCTAATAGCTAGAAGAACATGTTTCGGTTGGTGCAATAACATAAAATGGCTTCGTCTATGTTTGGTTTCTTTTTTTTAAAGGTCATATATACAAGTATTCAAGTGTTTTCTATTGTAATAACCTGTGAGGAATGGTCGAGCGGGTAAATGACATGGAGTTGACATCTCTGCCTTCACTAAATATAGAAACATGGTCTTACTTTCATCAATGTATGTGTCATAAAATTGATCATGTATAATATGATTATCAAGAACTTAGATATCAAATTAGTGAAACATAAAAAATAAAAATAAAAGTTAAAAAGACAATCTCATTTGGTTCATTATTGGCATGAACAAGTTATAGACGTAATTTTAGTAACCAGGGTATTCTGTATGGCAGAAGGATAGGCTCTTCACCAAATTTCCCAAGCCTGCAAGTACAAATAAAGGTTAGAAATGGGTAGAGTGAGAAGTTCTAGACCTTCATAGCATCTCATATATAGGGTGACCAAATATGAAAGATGAATAGTCAGCATTAGTTATTCATTTATGGATATAGGCATAAATGTCTTTGTATGTGATGACTGGTACCTTCTGTTTGAATAACTATACTTATTCATTGATAATCGTTTCATATGATTTTTATGTTATTCAATATTACTAAGAATCCATTCATAATTTTAGTTCAAAAGGTTTGTGGATAGAGAGCGATACCCCATAAACGAGTTGAAGCTTGAAACTTGGAGAAATATTCAACAATGGCCTTTCCAGGGCTATATATTTGGTATACGGGCACCCATTTTATTCAAGTACTATGCAATTTCATCAGGCATAGTGGCCTAAAATGAAAACGGTACATATATAAAAGTGTAACAAACAGAATAGTTGACAACCTATTATTGTTGTATAAATGTTATTAATAGTGATATTTTTAACAAAAACCTATTAAACTAGTTGTTTGATCAAACCTTGCTACAATAGAAGGATACCCAATAGGTAGTTGATAGTAAGGATAGGTTGCATTCGAAATGGATTAATATTGCATGGGATATATTGCTCAACCTCTGTAACCGAGGAGTGTTCAATGTCCACAACATTTTCTAATATTTGTATTTCCCATCTTAATATGTCTTGTACTCCTCAATTAATGGTACCTCCTGCTCCATCCATATGTACAAATCAATAGCCCTAATTTTGACTCTCTTCTTCAAAATAGTTACTCCAACATACTGTTGGATTAATGTCTAAGTCCATAACTATATATGGTATGTACTTGACCCGACCCGGCATGGTCCATTTGGGTTGCACTTCACCGATACAATTTATATGGATAATCTTTTGAGAATAGTATGTTTATGATTAATATTAATATATTATAAGTTCTAATATATTAATATGGAATCATATTATTTAATTAGTATTGATCAAGAATTAATTTATAATTAATTAAGTGATCAAAAAGGAACTAATTAAATATGGACTCTTATATATATGGAAAGGGCCAAGTTCATTTAGGTTGGGCTAAGCTATCATGGATAGTCCATGGAGTGTTTAACCCATGGATCCTAGGAAATGAAAGGTCATGGGTATTAGGGTTTAACCCTAATCCTCCACACTATATAAAGATGTCCTTGGTTGGTGAAATTGGCACTAGTGTGGTACACTAAGAAGGCCTAGCCAATTTCACTAGAGAGAACCAAGTATCCATATTCTCTAAAGTCTTCCAAGGTGTTTTGGTGATGTGTGATTCCATTTGAGGCTTCCACACTATTAGGGCTAAGCTCTTAAAGCTTGAAGACATCAAGCTACATCAAAAGGTATGTCATCTAACTAGTACTTTGTAGTATAAGAACTTCATAACATGCTAGTTAGGATTAAAGCCTTGGAAAGTTCTTATTTGCATGTATTATAGAGAAAACATAGATCCAAGGTTTATAGGGTTGCATGTACACCATAGGAGTGTTAGAATGCTCAAAACCCAACAGTGGTATCAGAGCCTAGGCTTGTTCTCTTGTTATACTTGCAAAACTGCTTAAAAAATCGAAATTGTTGCTGTCTGATCATCAGACTCGGCGAGTCCATCAGGAGACTCGACGAGTCCATGCCTAAAAAGTGATCAAATAGATCCAACTCGCCGAGTTAGTTCATGCACTCGACGAGTTGGACCCCAGACAGCATAAATTCGACTTTTTTGGCTGGAATTGGACTAGGAGCATTACCCTAAGATGTTTTTGAACTTATAAACTTGTTTTTATGTGGTAATGTTCATGCTAATCCAATTTCAAAGATAATTGTCAATAGATTCATGTTTTGTATTAGTTTAAGGTTTAGACTAATTACATGAAAAAGTTTGATTTGAATTATCTTGTTCTTATGAGTTGCTTAGATTAATAGAAAAGTTGAGTGAAATAGTTGTTTTCAATCCAAATTAATCTAAGAGTTGATTATAAAATGTGTTTTTGTAACTTGTCCTAAAGTTATATGAAAAGTCACATTTAAGTTTCATAAAACTCATAATAGTTGGCAAAGGTTACAAAATGAAGAGTCTAGTTCTAATTAAATGGGTTTATGACTTCATAACTTGTCCTCAAGTTATGGAGGACCAAGAGTCTCTTCATTAAATAATTAATTAAAAAAAAGTGTAAACTTAATTAATTCCGTAAGTTATAAAATAAAGAAAAGTTAATTCTTTTATTAGTTTAAAGTCTTCCATAACTTGTCCTCAAGTTATGGAACTTGAAGAGTTTTTGGATTAAAACTACTTTAAACACATAAGTTATGGAATTAATTAGTTTTGAATAGTTTCAAAACTTGCCCTCAAGTTTTGGAATTTGTAAAGTCTTCTCTTATGAATACTTAATTCCATGTTAGTCTTTAGAATTTTAAAGTTAAAATTCAACCCTTATACTTTATAATATTATAAGTTAATAATATATATATATGTATAAGAGTAAAGTCAGTCTTACCGCTAGTACGCCTCATTCACGATGTCGGTCTATAAGGTGGGTATAAGGTTGTTGCCTATAAAATGGCAACTTAATGGGTGTCCACTCTCACCCACCGCTTGCTTGACTGGTGGAGGGTCGTTAGCCGAACGGGTTTGACAGGACTAGAATTCTCCCTTCATTAAAAGTATTAATGATAAATACTAAGTAACTAAACTCTTAATAATACCCAATCTTAGTTACTTAGGAAAATGTGAATAAGGTGCTAATCCATGAAATTACACTTTGCACTTTGTTTAAGTCGGTTAGTGGAGCGTGTGTGATTAACCGGCACACTAACTCGTATTTAACAAGGTAGGCAAAGGGTAACTTAATGTTTATCATAGTATCGATGGAGCGTGTGTGGTTAACCGACACATCGATTGAGGGGTAAACACTTAAGGGTACCAAGTAATTTGCATGGTTACTTCACACCTTGTTTTGTGATCCTCGGCATCCCAGTCACAAAACCTGAAGGGCACACTCGAGATTGAAACATGTCATTGAACAGTTCAATGAATCTCAAAGATCTAGGAGTTTCAAAACCAATTAAAAACCTAATTATTATTTCGTTTTTCATGGTGGAAATTGGTGAATCATCATTCACCTACCTTCAAATATTTTATAGCTTGGATTACGGCATCCCTCTTCTAAGTTATAAAATAGTTTGTTGGGTCCTAGCCTTAATATTTCATATTGGGTGTCATATTAAGGACTTTAAATCAACTATCTTGAATATCTCCCAAAAACATGTCTGGTTTAGACATTTATGATCTTCCCAAATCTCTTGAAACAAGCTTTCCTAAATGAAGATGATGTCCCTTGGAAATCATACTTCTTTCACCTCCTCCAATTATTCTCCCTAACCCACAAGTTCTTGAAAAGTTTAAGGTCACTCAAGCCCTATTGGCAAGGCAAGGTCTAGGTGTGGTCACATCTTGGAGGTGTAGTCACATATTGACAAGCCGGGAGAGTTGGGTGTCAAAGTCTTGAGAAAGTTGGTGGTTCAATCACTTTCTAAGTCACATAGTGAGTTCCTTTGGGACACCTATGAAACAGACTATGACAAGACCCTTAATGATCTTAACTATTTGTTAAGATCAACTTCCTTAAAACTTGATGGACATTGACAATAGTGACACAGGAAATCCAGAAAAGCATTCTCTTCCCAATGGAAAGGGATCAGCCATAGTCAACTCGGTTGACCAAATGGTAAAGAGAAAAGCTAAGTCTGTGATAGTCCCGTGTACCATTATCAAAGGGTCCATATGTTTATATTGCCAAAGAAAGGGGCATTGGTAGCGAAGCTGCCAAATTTACCTAAGGATGTTAATGTCAATAAGTTTGACACTACTTCAGGTAAAGTCCACTATCTAACTCTGCTAAGTTTCTATTCTGAGATTCTTGATACATGATGTGACTGGGTCACATGGTGATGTTTTAAGAATCAAAGAAAAGTGGAGAAACTTAAAGAAAGAATATGTTGAATCTGATGGCGTAAATGGATTTCTATCGCATAGTTTGAAGATCGGATTCTTGAGCTACTTCTTAGGAGTTATGAGATATTGCTTAGGAATAGATAACAACAAGTTTTCATATGGATTGTAAAGATAAGTTTTTCCGCATAGTTTTAAAATAAAAGAAAATTTTTGATTTTATTTATTTTAAATTATCCTTACAATGGCATTTGAGGAAAAATTGTTGCTTATATGATTCCATTAATAGCAATAGTGGAAATATGAAATTGATTCTTTCATTTGTGGTAATGTCTAAATTTACCAAATAAGGAAAGAGTCTCATCACCCAAGTTTCAATTGGACCGGAACTTGGAATCATGCAAGTTGTATAGCATGATGAATGAGAACTTTCAAGTATTGGAAAAATTAAAACTAATTACTCGGTCACATGGATGTGTGATTCAAGTAAAGGACTAAGGGATCGAGTACACATTCTTGTGCACTGATTAAGTCCACCACAAAAGATCGATAAGACTATTCGTCATGGTTTACTAAAGCTCAGTAAATATGGTTATACTTACAAGTTTAAGTATAATTCTGAAACATTGGAAGATGTTCAATGTAAGGCAGAGCGAATAAGAAGAATCAAATTAGGCAGAAGGATAAAAGTTTCTCAAATCTGAAAAGATGGGAGAGAGTACTTTCGTATCAGTTTTGTGATCATCTTAATGATTTAGAGACCTTATCACAATTCATCCTCTAAGAGCCTTCTTATAGCTAAGAAGAGGAACTTGAATTGTTGAAGTGGTTAAATCAAGAAGATGATTCATACTTCGTTCCAAAAACAATTCTTAGAGTTATACTCTAAGATTGTAACTTGAGTGACATGTCTTAAAGAAGGTTTAAAACACTTGTTAAATGTAAGAGTAAAAGTTTTCTACTCTTGTACATTTGAAATTGGTAAGTTGTGATGTTTTGGATAAAACAAAGACCAACTTCGGCCAATTGTGTGAAGACTTTGTCTTGATTAGAATCCGCACTATCTCTTGAATGTTTGACAAGGGAGTCTTATATATCAAGAGGACAGTGGGAGTCTTAAAGGTCTTGAAAGTCTCAAGAACTAATCAAGAATAAAACATGAAGTTCTTCACTAGCACACGACTTGAGGTTTATAACCTATCGTGTTGACATATTATGTGCCCATTCCAGTTAAAGTTCGCTTTGCATATGAGTTCTTAGAGTTCTCAATTTGTTGCACAACAACTTGGAAGCAATGGCAGGCCCTTGAGCTGCCAGGTGGCAAGAAATTAAGATTGAGTTCAGTCCATATGAGTTTGGATTTGTCACTAACCTAGTCTTGTGATTATGGTTTTGACAATTCACATGGATCAGAACACATACACCATTAAATCTAAGTGTCATAAGGTTTCTCTCCGATTCATGAAAATGATGGTGAGGAAACACTTTCACTAAGTAGATTTTAGCTAGATAGCAATTGTGATATTTGCATTCTCAAAGTCGTTAGTGGAGCGTGTGTGGTTTACCGGCACACTGACCTGGACTTGTGAGAAGTGGCAAAAAGGTCTAACCATCATGATTACGGCATCCCTCTTCATAATTTTTTAGACACAAGTGTGCTATCTAAGGGAAGGTGTATGATTTTGATAAAGTTTTATCAAAACAATCTAGTATCAGAAATCTGAACTTTGGTAAGAAAGTCAGCTGATTTCTGAGTACATGTCAAAGCTAGTGGGAGCATAAGTGTTATTCTAATAATCATCATGTTAGTGGGAGCATGATAATTATGATAAGTATTGCAAGTTAGCAATGTTAATTATAGAAAACAAAAGGTTTCAATTGGGAAAAGTTGTTTTGTTATAATTAAGGGAGAAGAAATTATACTTCATCTCAAATCTATAAGCTTAGATCGTGAGGTTTTAATCATTTAGTCAAGGACTTATATGAATTTCATGTTGGAATGGCTCAACATAAGGAAATTTTGTATATGAGTCCATTATTTGCGTTCTAAAATTCGATTATGATTACGGCATCCCTTTTCATAATCTGAATTATGAGAAATTGGCAAATAGAAATGGAAATGTTATAGCAAAAGACTGGTTTAGTCTTTATGTGAGACATCATGAATCGATTCCCATATGCTTCGGATATAGGATCGATTACATGTGCTATATTCATCTTTTCTAAAATTTTCCAAATGACTGGGGCATTAAGAAGGGAAAAGGTTTAGAACTGGATATGACTAAAAGGATTAAACAATTGTCGAGGACAATCTAAGGTTTACCAAAGATTGTGTGCTCAAGGACAGTTGGAAGTATAGTGATAATTCTGGAAGGACCATATTGGCATAGTCTGTAAGGAGGCAACTCTTGTTCAGAAATGATAGTCAAAATGGAATCTGGAAATGTTTCAAAGTTAGAATTTTCAATCTGTTTAAGATTAGGAAACTTAATGCAAGAAGGATGTTTCCAAGGAGTTGATCTCCTTTGGAATACTCTGTAATGATTGTTGTCAAGTCTTTCTGACTGTGTGCATAATCATTACAAGAGGATCAATGCATATAAGTTTAGAATCTAACAGATTTCAGTAAATGGCATGAATTTGGAATTCTTGCATTTGCAGTAAGGATTTGGGAGTGTGAAAAGAGAATCATTGAAGTTATGTTCAATTGATCTAGTTCACAAAGTAAAGATCATAGAAAAACATAGTATGCATACTTGGTGTGTGGCATGACTAGAGTTTAGAAAACATAGTGTACATGCTTGGAGCATGGGACAACTATTGTTTTAAATTCAAGAATAAAGTTGATAGCTGAAACAGTATACAATGAATAATGTGTAATCATATGGTGATAAATAAAAGGTGTTTTATTATGTTCATAGGTTTTGATACCATATTGGATTCAATTATTATTGTGTTTCACTTTGCATGTTTTGACATCCCGAATAAACTGGGTTATTCTTCCGGAATGACTAAGTTATTCAAACCATCCACAGTCGGTCATATGTTGGAAGTAGATATGAATTAAGACTGTCATGGGTTGGCTTGTAGAGGTCTAAGGTGTTGGACAAAGGGCTACAACACTCATGAGTGCTCATAAGTTCTGAGTATTGGATTCAACCCGCGCTCATTGGAATCACTTCATGGATTTTATCACGAGTGATCATGAGACGATAATATCTTATATTCTTCAAACCTAGAGATATGAGTTGTTACTATGAGTTGGTTGTACATTGATTGCACGAAAACGCATTTGGTAACTCGGTGCTATAAAACGTGCCTTTGTGTATGATTCAACAAATAGTAGAACAAGCCATATGAGTCGAAGTTTATCCATTCCTTTTACCTTCGGGATAAAAGCGATATCTGTGGGCCCCTCGATGATTTGATGATGACAAATGGAAGTGCTCGGCCGGGCCAAGACTAATTTGATTTGTTCAATTAGTCAGCCGTCATAAATCAGAAATCAGGAAACAAAAAATGGACAGAGAGAATGATTATAATCCATGTCTCAGTCCATATGATATCTAGAATGGAGGAATATATGATCCCTTATCTAATGGACAAGTTAGTTGACAAGATCAAAGTTCGACATCGGCTTTAAGAGCTACGATTGCCAGTTAGGTTTGAAGTCCTACGCAATAATAGTTTTAGACTTATCCAAGTGGGAGACTGTTGGATTAATGTCTAAGTCCATAACTATATTTGGTATGTACTTGACCCGACCCGGCATGGTCCATTTGGGTTGCACTTCACCGATACAATTTATATGGACAATCTTTTGAGAATAGTATGTTTATGATTAATATTAATATATTATAAGTTCTAATATATTAATATGGAATCATATTATTTAATTAGTATTGATCTAGAATTAATTTATAATTAATTAAGTGATCAAAAAGGAACTAATTAAATACGGACTCTTATATATATGGAATGGGCCAAGTTCATTTAGGTTGGGCTAAGCTTTCATGGATAGTGCATGGAGTGTTTAACCCATGGATCCTAGGAAATGAAAGGTCATGGGTATTAGGGTTTAACCCTAATCCTCCACACTATATAAAGATGTCCTTGGTTGGTGAAATTG
Organism: Lactuca serriola; assembly: GCF_051521515.1. Classification (NCBI taxonomy): domain Eukaryota; kingdom Viridiplantae; phylum Streptophyta; class Magnoliopsida; order Asterales; family Asteraceae; genus Lactuca; species Lactuca serriola. The sequence continues at coordinate 110,991,827 of NC_136409.1, read as the reverse complement.
GCACTAGTGTGGTACACTAAGAAGGCCTAGCCAATTTCACTAGAGAGAACCAAGTATCCATATTCTCTAAAGTCTTCCAAGGTGTTTTGGTGATTTGTGATTCCATTTGAGGCTTCCACACTATTGGGGCTAAGCTCTTAAAGCTTGAAGACATCAAGCTACATCAAAAGGTATGTCATCTAACTAGTACTTTGTAGTATAAGAACTTCATAACATGCTAGTTAGGATTAAAGCCTTGGAAAGTTCTTATTTGCATGTATTATAGAGAAAACATAGATCCAAGGTTTATAGGGTTGCATGTACACCATAGGAGTGTTAGAATGCTCAAAACCCAACACATATATCATATCTCAAAGGTGATGAAGTAAAATATGTAAAATTATAATCAAAGTAAGAGTTAAGGTCATTGTACATTTAAGCATGAGAGTCTTAATTCTTGTAAGCATAAACCCTAAATCGATACATAGAGCAAGAAGATCTAGTATGTATGTATAGTGAAGTAGTACCATGTGGCGACAATAGCACTAGGAACACAAAACTAGTTGAGTTGGTTACCAAAGCTATGTAATGGCCAGGCTATGAACATCGATCGATTTTGTGAGGTACACAGGGAACTCAATTTGATTGAGGAGGAATATATGTGAGAGAACTGATAACCAAAGATATTAGTCTTTTTTTCAAGATGCCATACAAAAATTATATAATGTAGCACGTTTTTTCTTTTTAATTTTGATTTATGAGACAAAATACGACATACCTTTTTCTTTGTCATTAATGTTTTCAAATATGACATAGTTTTATGACAGAAAAATATGTCATAAATTATTAAGATGTTACGAAATATGACAATATTTTATGACATACGTTTCTGTCAGTCATAAAATAGAGTGTGTCGTAATTTGTATGACATTAAAGTTTATTTTTTTTCTAGTAGTCCTTCGGCCACAATATCTTATCGTTGGTCTAAAGATGGTTCTAGCCCAACGACATCAAGTGGTGCCCTCCCTCTTTGAGCTCGAGGATTGAAGTCCTGTCGTGAACATAGGTGAAATTAGGTGATAGCTTAGGAATAGATTAGATTTACCATTTCAAATAAATGTAGCCATAAAGGTTAGGCTTCTCTTTCTAAATATCGTCAGTGAAATACATGTGTCACTTTCTAATAATACATCTAAAAAAACATTAATTACCAAAAATATTCATTTAACAAAGAGTAATAACCACTAGAATTACCCAATCGATACATGTAACTTACAAATGCATCTAAAGTTTTCTTTAAGTTCTTTCTTGTGCTTGCTTTGTGTAATACGGTTGGAAGGTGTTTTGGAACATAGTGGATTAGAGGTCCATAATTGTGTAGGACCTTCAGATTGTTGCTCCTCTCGGATCTATTCAACATTTACCATTTCCATGTGAATGTTAAAAATGTGACGGTCAATTAAAACTATATTATGTTTGTTTTTCAATGCTTGTATATGTGTTAGGAATTTATACAAGGTGGAAAGTTATCAAATGTTTTCAAAACTCCCATGCCTCAAATTCTAATTTGGGCATTATAAACACTTGCTTTACACCATCCATAAGCAGGCCGTCTTGAAAAAGTAAATATTCTCACAAGCTCATGATGAACAAAAAAATGGTCATTATCTTAATTTTTTACTTTTAAATAAAATTATAGAAGCCCACTCCCCCCCTCTCAACGCCCTCATGTCCATAAGAATTAATCTTTTAACCCTTTCTGTATTTTAAGCATAATGGTGGGCCCCATAATTCAGATTTGGCCAGATATGAAGTCGTAAAAATTATGGTAAAACATGGTGGACGTTCACACTACACTCTATAGCCTAAAACATGTACAATATTTTCGTTATAAGTAGTTAGGTACTAGACCTCTCTTGGTTTCATCTCCTATTACCTCATCTTGTAGACCTATAACATATTATTATAAGTAAGCAGAGCCGACCTTCAGGAAGTGTGGGGTGTATGACCATATAGGGTATATATTGTCAACGGGCCCGAAATTTATTTTATGTAAACAGATACTTTTGTTGGAAATTCATCACCAACTGTTGCTAAGGTGTCATTATTCCATCGCTAATCTGTTAAAATCAGCTTGTTGATGTAGGTCCCGTCACTAATTACTATCGTTCATTATTTGTAAATAAATAATTTATTATATATCCTAATCACTAATATATCTAGCACGGTCTATTAGATGACATTTTTTAGTAGTATTTTTAGGGTCTACTTTTACTACCGGCACAAGACATTCAAAATCAACGGACCGACACTATAAGCAAGGGTGTCCCATTAATTTGAAGGCCATATGAGAAAAATAAAAATGGAACAATAAATAAAAAAATCATATATATAAATAATATTATTTAATACTATAATGAGTTGATAAATGTTATAAAAATAATCAAAATAAAAGAACGATAATACGATATATAATCTCACATACTTATATGAATCGTAAGGTCCTCTTAACATTTGTTTAAAGAAAAATTGGTCTTCAATTTTTTATAATCAACAATTTCCAATATATCGTTTTCAATAACTATCATCAACAATCCATTAAGTTTTTCTTGTGATATTATAGATTGTATATAAGACTTTAAAAACTTCAGTTCAATTTTGATAACTAATATCTATGACTATGAGTATTATCTAAAAAATATTCATTTTTATTAACCACCATCTCTTAATTTAGTTTTTTTTATTAGTTATATTTTGATATAATAAAATAAAAAATAATTTTATGATTATATATATATATATATATATATATATATATATATATATATATATATATATATATATATATATATATATATATATATATATATATATATGCATGGGTCATGTAAAGTCATGTCATACACTTGCCGGTAAGTTTAAATTGAAACAAATATATGAAATAAGTTTTATCTAGTCCTATTTTAACAGTTTTGATTTGGTGACTAGAGTTTTTGAGCAACGGATTAGAAGGTTCGGCTTGGTGTAGAATGAGACCCAACTAACATAAGCATGTCTCGCATTGGTGCAGACATGAATTACATCTCCCTTCAAAATAGAAACCTGTAAGGTTTGGCGGGGATGCAGAATGAGACCCAACTAACAGAAGCCTGTATGGCATTAATTATTGGTGCGTTTGCTTGACACGTTCTTTCAGAAAAAATATCAGAAAATGAGACCCAAACAAAACAAATGATCTGATCGTTGCTTAAAGACCCACCAACCCGATTTTTGTATAGGTGTTTTATTTTAAATTAAACTCCTAAAATGTTTTTTACCATTCGACGTAGTATCTCAACCACTTCTGCTCTAATAATAAATGTTTACTTTTTGAGTTTGTGTTTTGTATAATCATATGTGAATTTAAATGTGCCATTAAAATTTTCACAAATACGTGTTGAAATTAAATTAATAGCAAATCATTTAGAATGATGTTATAAAATTCTTGCCTATTTAAAAAAATAATTCATATATTAACTTGATAATTAAAATCGTAATTATTTAAAACGATATTATAAGATAAACATCTAATATAATAATATCATTCAAAGACGTCTACCACGGTTTATGTGTGAATAAAACTAAGTAGGGTTATGGATTTAATGTAGCTTTTGACAATATGATTAATTACCTTATAAATTATTTATTTGATATTTTTAATTTTTTTCTGATGATTATTTAAATATCTATTATTGTTTTTAAGATAACATAAAGTAATTTATAACTTTATGTTAAATTTGATGGGTTTGGATGGAGAAAAGGGTTTATGAAATTATCGTGTAACTTGGATCTTTTTGAAGGGTTGTGTGATCCTTTCTGAATCTAATATTTAGACCCTATATATAGAATACATAAAATCCAAATTATTAGGATAATCCTTCAAAGAACAATTTCAAATCAAGGCACTCATATGTGACAACGAAGTAGGGTTTTCATATAATTCAGATTCTTCTTATTATAAAAAATAAGAGCAGTCAACATTAAATGTTGATTTTATTCCTTAATTAAAGGGTGGTGGTTTCAATTATAATTGGAGAATATATTCCGAAAACAATATTTTCCATAATATTTTTCTCAACAAAATTGATTTTCGTCCAACCGGCCAAGGGATTGCCCCTCGGACTCCGCAAGGCGGCACAGTTCCATTCACCCCTGCCATTTGGTCGAATTGAGATCAAAATCGTTCTATACATCGTGCTCTCCACATATCCAAACTTCTAATAAAATCAAGTTTTGAACTCTGTTGGTAATCTGGAAAATCCATTGTACTAAAATGTAACACCCTAACTTTATAGAACTTTTACAAACTTATTTTTATTATAAAAACACAACGAGTAGTCATGTATATAAAATTTATTTTACAAAAGTCGATAAGTGTTTATAATTTTGATTATATTTTGGAGTATTACAAACTGAATATAAAACTATAGTTGAGCAGAATATCTTACATAGGGCCTCATATTTTATTCTTTATATATTATTTATTTGTCACCTGAAACTCTTGCACCTGGGAGTTTCACCTGAGATACATTGCATATAAAAAAATACGTAAGGCAAATATGTCTAATGAGTTACTTGGGTTTTTGACACAATAATATTCATATTCTTATTTGTTAATATGTTACTTTAATTTATATATATGCAGTGCTATACATGAAATGCATACAACAAAACAATGTACTGACAGTTTATTCTGTTTATCCGGTTTGCCACGCTAGCGTGACATACCAATCTAGCATGGTATTTACCTAAGATAGGAAGAACAAATCAACATATAATAGCAAAAGACATCTACCCTTTCTAGGATTTTTGTCCGGATTTAACTTTTATGTAGTCACTTTTAATGTATGCATAGACACCACTTTTCTTTTGACTTCTCTAGCACACAAATGCCATGATGCACTTTTATATAGACTTTTACATAAAAATTATAATTGTTTTTCCAAATCTCATTTTTATAACGATTATAATAATAATCTATTAAATCATGTATTATATAACAAATACTCAGATAACTTTGAAAGTTTATTTGTATTCAAATATATTTGCCATATATCCCAAACAGGAAAAAAGTTGTCAACTAGTTACCTGGGTAGTTAGGATTACTAACTATTATTCCTTTTAAACTCCTACCACACGCCACCAAGCACTGTTACCTGGGTAGTTAGGATTACTAACTATCAGAAATCGAGCTGGCAACGTTTTAGCACCTACCACACGCCACCAAGCACTGTTATGCCCGCCACGCGCCAGCGGAGTAGCCGGTGGTCAACTGCTATCGGTCCTGTGTTTTCTTCCTGTTTTTTGGTTAGCTTTAAACGTCTGTAACTTATTTATCCGAACTTTGTTTTACCCAATTCTTTTTGTGTTATTTAGTATGTCATGAACTCTTTCAAATGATATATTGGTTGCTCAATTTGGATGTTAGGAAGTCAGTCTTCCAAGCCTTCAAAGTTGGCATATTAACTAACATTATTATTTTCTAAAAATAATGATTTTACTCCCGGTTATTCCAACAACATTTCCGGCCATTCGGAACTATTCTTTAGCAATTATCGATGAATGTAAACTTTTAAAATCCATCATCCCATACCCGGTTCGGTTTTAAACTAAATTTTAGTTATCGATATTTTCTTAATATATTTAACTTTTTATCAACTTCTCGCGTTCATATGTTCTTCGTACGAACTTCAATCTAATTGATTCTTGTTTCTATATTTTCTTCTTCATATTAACGTCATGTTAAGTTCAAGTATCTTTTCAATTGATCATATATCGTTATAGTTATTTAGCCCGAAACATTACTATTTTTCAATTTACATTTTATACTTCAAAATATTCTAAGCGTTCATTTTTACCATATTTTTCTGGCAACTTTGAGTACTAATATCTCATTACTACGACCTCAGCTTTGGAAAAATCTTTTTGCCGTACTTACTTGGTAATCCCATCTTCACAGTACCACTTTTCAAATTTACTTGCATTTCACGTAAGTCGTTTTACATGAGTTGAAAATAAGACTATTAGCCATTTATGAAATTTTCATTTTTCATTCTTTTCTTACTTTTATACATGTTTTCCAATTACAGTCGTTCTTACATGTATTACCACATTGTCATAGCTCGCCTTTACAATCCCAAATACTTATAGCATTTTCGGGATGTTACACTTTTCACATGTATACATTCATCATTTCGTTTTATATGTTAATTTTATAATTTCAAATACTAGCACGATTTTTTGGATGTTACAAATTAAAATGACCCGATGACACTAATATCTCCAACAATCATCCCACATTTTAGTGTGTAACCAAGAATCTATATAAACAAGAATTAGAATTGACCAAACTTATTCATACATGAAAATATAGAAAATGATTGAATTTTCATATTAGTACATTACACATTCCAAACACTCGAGAATCGGGGTGTTCTAAGAATCGGGGTGTTCTAAGAATTGAACCCTTCAACCCATTTTAGTATGTGAAGATAACATACACATAAGTTCAAATAAAATGTTTTCTTACACCTTACAAAAACCTGACACTATTATTAAGCCGAGTGAAGCAATCCATTTCTGATCATTAAAAATCCAAGTCACGGCTTTTTGAAGCACGAGAACTCTTCATGATCATACAGGTAATTCACTTCCTCGTGTACCTTATATTTTATCAAAGGAATTATAGGAATATAAATCCAACCTTCATACGTTAGTACCAAACTTACTAACCTGGGATGATGTACTACGTGTGTTTAATTCCTTATTCCCGGAGGAGTTGCCCGATATGCCTCCCGAGAAGCAGGTCGAGTTCAGGATTGACCTTGTGTCAGGTGCGGACCTGATTGCTAAGGCGTCGTACTTCTTAGCACCGCCTGATATGTAGGAGTTATCATCTCAGCTGCAAGTGTTGGTAGGCAAGGAGTTCATCAGACCAAGAAGTTCTCTGTAGGGAGCGCTGATACTGTTCGTCAAGAAGAATGATGGTTTCCGTTGGATGTGCATTGATTACCGGGGGTTGAACAAGTTAACAGTGAAGAACCGTTATCCCCTTCCATAGATTGATGACCTCTTCAATCAGTTTCAGTATGCATCTTGGTTCTCCAAGATAGATCTGAGGTATGGGTATCATCAGGTTAGAGTAAGAGAGTAGGACGTAGAGAAGACTGCATTTTGGACTCGTTATGGGAATTAAGAGTTCGTGGTGATGCCATTTGGGCTCACCAATGCGCCAATCGTGTTTATGGATTTGATGAATCAGGTATGCAGGCTGATGCTCGATCATTATGTCATTGTGTTTATTGACTGATATCTTGGTGTATTCCATGACTAGAGAGCAACATAAGGAGCATCTTCGCGAGCTTCTAGGGATTTTGAGACGAGAACGACTCTATGCAAGTTTTTGAAGTGCGAGTTCTAGTTACGAGAGGTCGAGTTCCTTGGGTACCTCATGAACAAGGATAGGATTTTGGTCGATCCGGCAAGATCGAGGCCATAATGCAGTGGGAGGTTCCGAAGTCTCCATCGGATATCAGGAGCTTCTTGGGTTTGGCAGGGTACTATCGGAGATTCATTCAGGATTTCTCCAAGATTGTGGTACCCCTCACTCATCTGACGAGGAAGGGGGTGGATTTTCGGTGGGGCCCTGAGCAGTAGTCATCATTTGAGACCCTTCGGCAGAGGTTATGTTAAACCCCAGTTTTGACCCTCCTAGAGGGAATTGGGGATTTCATGGTATTCTGTGATGCTTCCATCACTGGTCTGGGGGCAGTCCTGATGCAGAGTGGACGGGTGATAGCTTATGTTTCGCGACAGCTGAAGCCGCACGAGATGCGATATCCCACCCACGATCTGGAGTTGGGAGTAGTGGTTTTTTCCTTCAAGATTTGGAGACACTATCTTTATGGGGTCTGTTGTACTATCTACATGGATCATAAGATTCTAAGGCATATTATAGATCAGTCGAACCTGAACATGAGGCAGCACAGGTGGCTGGACGTAGTCAAGGAATATGACTGCGAGATCATTTACCATCTGGGTAAAGTGAATGTGGTAGTGAATGCTTTGAGTCGCAAGTCGGCTATATCTTCGGATAGGGAGATGTGTAAGAGGATATTAGTGGATTCCCCACTTTTGAGATTGATCAGGGGAGCTGAAGCTGAGGGTGTTCAAAAAGAGAATTAGAAGAAAGGGTGGATCAAGGTGAGATTGATAGATTTTTGACGGATAGTCGTGGGTTGTTGACCCGATGTGGTCGGGTATGGGTTCCGATGTCTGGTGGGGTCAGACAAATTATGTTAGTAGAGGCAGATAAGTCTTGCTTTTCTATTCATCCGGGGGACACCAAGATGTATCAGGATTCGAGATTCAGCTATTGGTGTCCATGTATTAAGAAAGAGATAGCATGATATGTTGATAGATGCATGACCTGCAGGATGCTCAAGGCTAAGCATAAAAGGCCGCATGGCAAGCTGCAGCTTCTGGAGGTTCCTATGTAGAAATGGGAATAAATTTTCTAACAACCATCAAAATCAAGCCAATTTAAAACTTTTTCAAATATCCAAAAGCCATTAATTATTACAAAAATGGTTTCAAAACAGTTTAATATCAAAGTATCCCAAAAACCATAAGTCTAAAACACGAGGATGTGTATAATCACGCCTTCACCTTGCCGAGACATCTGAAGCACCTAAAACAATAAACTGAAACCGTAAGCACAACAATACACATATAATCACAAACAACATATTATGGGTCCAGTCAACCATCGGGTTGGAATGCGAACATACAATGGGTCCAATCATCCTCGGGATGGAATACCCCATGCCCACAACCAATAGGTTGGAATGCCCACATACTACAAGTCCAATCATCCTAGGGATGGAATACTCATGGCCTACAACCATCGGGTTAGAATGCCCACATACTACGAGTCCAATCATCCTCGGGATGGTATACTCACGGCCCACAACCATCAGGTTGGAATACCCAGGTCTGTTGGCTCTCGCACAAAGCAGATAAGCCTCAACCACCAATCAACATATGCACATATACCAGATAATCACATAACAGTCTATAGACAGAATAACCGATCTAACAGATCATAACAACATATAACATCCTATCCACTAGGATACTGATCTAACATATCATAATAGCATATAACATCCTATCTACCAGGATACTGATCTAACAAATCATACAATACTCGAGCAATAGACAAACAAATCGATCTAACGGATCATATCACATAACACACAATACCATCATATCTACCAGGATACCGATCTAACAGATCATACTAGCACAGCATATCCAGATAACAATCCAAAAGTGCCGACCTTGGTTCCTTAGACCCTTGAGTATAGTGAGGATAACTCACCTGGAACTACTGAAGTCCCATGGATAAAACTTCAGCTGTTGGTTGATAGATTCCCGAACTACCAACATCAAACAATACCCAATTAATAATTGGGTTACAAGCCCAAGGTCCAACTCACACACCAAAAGCCCACAAGTCAAGTAATGGGTCAAAGCCCAACATATGGCCCAATTTTCCAAATTGGGCACAGACCTCTACATGGTCTTTCCTTAAGGCCCATTCCATTATTATAGTCCACACTCTTGGTATTCCCATGGCCCAATATCACGTAATCATAAAGGCCCAATTATGGCCCACCTATGGCCCCATTTTCCAAATTGGGCCCAAGTCCTTCACATGGGCCTTACACTAAAACTCATCCAATTATTTTTGGTCCATTTACTTGTTCTTGGATAGCCCATCAATAGTCCAACCACCAAGGCACAATAGGAACGCCCAAATTAAGGTTCAAGTGAAATTAGGGTTTTCACATGAAATGACGATTGGGGTTAAGTGTTTCTTACTTAACACATTAAGGGCTTAATCCATTAAGTCCAATATTGCCTTAGGTTAATTTGCCAATGATTATTATTTAATATATTTTAAGTTTATTAAATAATTCCCGTGCGGTCCCGATCAATCCCAAAATTAGGGTTTCATGACATTAGGGTTTTCCAAACCCTAATTAGGGTTTCCGACCCAAATACTAGCCCATTAATCAAATGGTTGAGCTTTTTGGTCAATTAGGGATTCATTGAGCCTATTAGGATTTTATTGGGCCTATTAGGGTTTCATTGGGCCCACTTTTTCCAAGCATCCCCAAACGAGTAAAAATGCAAATGAGGCACACCGCCACCCAACACGGCAGTTAGTGGCGGGAGGAGGCGGCAGCCACCACTTCACGGTGGTGGTTATGGATTTTTTCTATTGATTATTCCGCATGATTAAATTTACAACCCAATCCAAATAACACACACGCACATACTAATATTAACATACACACACAACCACACTGTGGCGGTAGGTGGTGGTCGGAGGTGCTAGCCACCACCTCAAGGTGGTGGTGGTGGCTCACTTTTAATTCCCGATTACTCAACCCCCACATAACACACCCTAACAATCGAAACACACCCAAAAACACTTCTGTTTGTGAAATAGACCCAGCCACCCACCTAGTGGCGTACAGCGGCGGCGAGAGTGGCTGAGCTAGGCGGCAACAACATCGATTAACGGCAACGGCTTCATTATCGACGACAGCCACCATGGTCGTGTTGGGTTTTGAGCATTCTAACACTTCCTAAGTGTACATGCAACCCTAAATACCTTGGATCTATGTTTTCTCTATTATACATGCAAATAAGAACATCCAAGGTATTATCCTAATCTAGCATACAAAAACTATGAATGTAACAAGATAGAATACATACCTCTTGATGTAGCTTGATGTCTTCAAGCTTTAAGAGCTTAGCCCCAATAGTGTGGAAGCCTCAAGTGGAATCACAAATCACCAAGACACCTTGGAATACTTTAGAGAATACGATTACTTGGTTCTCTCTAGTGAAATTGGCTATCCCTTCTTTAGTGTATCCACACTAGTGCCAATTTCACCAACCAAAGACATCTTTATATAGTATGGAGGATTAGGGTTAAACCCTAATACCCATGACCTTTCATTTCCTAGGATCCATGGGTTAAACACTCCATGGACTATCCATGAAAGCTTAGCCCAACCTAAATGAACTTGGCCCATTCCATATATATAAGAGTCCATATTTAATTAGTTCCTTTTGATCACTTAATTAATTATAAATTAATTCTTGATCAATACTAATTAAATAATATGATTCCATATTAATATATTAGAACTTATAATATATTAATATTAATCATAAACATACTATTCTCAAAAGATTATCCATATAAATTGTGTCGGTGAAGTGCAACCCAAATGGACCATGTCGGGTCGGGTCAAGTACATACCAAATATAGTTATGGACTTAGACATTAATCCAACAGTCTCCCACTTGGATAAGTCTAAAACTATTATTGCGTATGACTTCAAACCTAACTGGCAATCGTAGCTCTTAAAACCGCTGTCAAACTCTGACCTTGTAGATGAACTCTGACCTTTGTCAATGACTTGTCCATTAGATAAGGGATCATATATTCCTCCATTCTAGATATCATATGGACTGAGACATGGATTATAATCATTCTCTCTGTCCATTTGTTGTTTCCCGATTTGCGATTTATGACGACTGACTAATTGAACAAATCAAATCAGTCCTGGCCCGGCCGAGCACTTCCATTTGTCATCATCAAATCATCGAGGGGCCAACAGATATCGCTTTTATCCCGAAGGTAAAAGGAACGGATAAACTTCGACTCATATGGCTTGTTCTACTACTTGTTGAATCATACACAAAGGCACGTTTTATAGCACCGAGTTACCGTATGCGTTTCCGTGCAATCAATGTACTATCAACTCATAGTAACAACTCATATCTCTAGGTTTGAAGAATATAAGATATTATCGTCTCATGATCACTCGTGATAAAATCCATGAAGTGACTCCAATGAGCGCGGGTTGAATCCAATACTCAGAACTTATGAGCACTCATGAGTGTTGTAGCCCTTTGTCCAACACCTTAGACCTCTACAAGCCAACCCATGACAGTCTTAATTCATATCTACTTCCAACATATGACCGACTGTGGATGGTTTGAATAACTTAGTCATTCCGGAAGAATAACCTAGTTTATTCGGGAAGTCAAAACATGCAAAATGAAACACAATAATAATTGAATCCAATATGGTATCAACCCTTTGAACATAAATAAAACACCTTTTATTTATCACCATATGATTACACATTATTCATTGTACACTGTTTCAGCTATCAACTTTATTCTTGAATTTAAAACAATAGTTGTCCCATGCTCCAAGCATGTACACTATGTTTTTTTTCAAAACACTAGTCATGCCACACACCAAGTATGCATACTATGTTTTTCTATGATCTTTACTTTGTGAACTAGATCAATTGAACATAACTTCAATGATTCTCTTTTCTCACCCCCAAATCCTTACTGCAAATGCAAGAATTCCAAATTCATGCCATTTACTGAAATCTGTCAGATTCTAAACTTATATGCATTGATCCTCTTGTAATGATTATGCACAAAGTCAGAAAGACTTGACAACAATCATTACAGAGTATTCCAAAGGAGATCAGCTCCTTGGAAACATCCTTCTTGCATTAAGTTTCCTAATCTTACACAGATTGAATAATTTCTAACTTTGAAACATTTCCATATTCCATTTTGACTATCACTTCTGAACAGGAGTTGCCTCCTTACAGATTATGTCAATATGGTCCTTTCAAAATTATCTCTATACTTCCAACTGTCCTTGAGCACCCAATCTTTGGTAAACCTTAGATTGTCCTCGACAATTGTTTAATCCTTTTAGTCATATCCAGTTCTAAACATTTTCCCTTCTTAATGCCCCAGGCATTTGGAAAATTTTAGAAAGGATGAATATAGCACATGTAATCGATCCTATATCCGAAGTATATGGGAATCGATTCATGATGTCTCACATAAAGACAAAACCAGTCTTTTACTATAACATTTCCATTTCAATTTGCCAAGTTCTCATAATTCAGATTATGAAAAGGGATGTCGTAATCATAATCGAATTTTAGAACGCAAATAATGGACCCATATACAGATTTTCCTTATGTTGAGCCATTCCAACATGAAATTCATATATATCCTTGACTAAATGATTAAAACCTCACGATCTAAGCTTATAGATTTGAGATGAAGTATAATTTCCTCTCCCTTAATTATAGCAAAACAACTTTTTCCCAATTGAAACTTTTGTTTTCTATAATTAACATTGCTAACTTGCAATACTTATCATAATTATCATGCTCCCACTAACATGATGATTATTAGCATAACACTTATGCTCCCACTAGCTTTGACATGTACTCAGAAATTAGATGACTTTCTACCAAAGTTCAGATTTCTGATACTAGATTGTTTTGATAAGACTTTATCAAAAACATACACCTTCCCTTAGATAGCACACTTGTGTGTCTAAACAATTATCAAGAGGTATGCCGTAATCATAATGGTTAGACCTTTTTGCCACTTCTCACAAGTCCAGGTTAGTGTGCCGGTAAACCACACACGCTCCACTAACGACTTTGAGAATGCAAATATCACAATTGCTATCTAGCTAAAATCTACTTAATGAAAGTGTTTCCTCACCATCATTTTCATGAATCGGAGAGAAACCTTATGACACTTAGATTTAATGGTGTATGTGTTCTTATCCATGTGAATTGTCAAAACCTTAGTCACAGGGCAAGGGTAATTACAAATCCAATCTCATATGGACTGAACTCAATCTTAACTTCTTGCCACCTGGCAGCTTAAGGGCCTGCCATTGCTTCCAAGTTGTTGTGCAACAAATTGAGAACTCTAAGAACTCATATGCAAAGCCAACTTTAACTGGAATGGGCACAGAATATGTCAACACGATAGGTTATAAACCTCAAGTCGTGTGCTATTGAAGAAGTTCAGGTTTATTCTTGATTAGTTCTTGAGACTTTCAAGACCTTTAAGACTCCCACTGTCCTCTTGACATATAAGACGCCCTTGTCAAACATCCAAGAGATAGTGCGGATTCTAATCAAGACAAACACTTCACACAATTGGCCTAAGTTGGTCTTTGTTTTATCCAAAACATCACAACTTACCGATTTCAAATGTACTAGAGTAGAAAACTTTTACTCTTACATTTGACAAGTGTTTTAAACCTTCTTTTGAGACATGTCACTCAAGTTACAATCTTGGAGTATGACTCTAAGACTTGTATTGGAATGAAGTATGACTCATCTTCTTGATTTAACCATTTCAACAATTCAAGATCCCTCTTCTTAGTCATAAGAATGCACTAAGATTTCCTTAGAAAACTAATTGTGCTATGGTTTCTTAATCATTAAGATGATCACAAAACTGATACTAAAGTACTCTCCCATCTTTTCAGATTTGAGAAACTTTTATCCTTCTGCCTAAGTTGATTCTTCTTATTCGCTCTGCCATACATTGGGACCTTTTCCAATGTCTCAGAGTTACACTTAAGCTTGTAAGTATAATCATATTTACTGAGCTTTAGTAAACTATGACAAATAGTCTTATCAATCTTTTGTGGTGGACTTAATCAGTGCACAAGAATGTGTACTCGATCCCTTAGTCCTTTACTTGACTCACACATCCATGTGACCGAGTAATTAGTCTTAATTTTCCAATACTTGAAAGTTCTCATTCATCATGCTATACAACTTGCATGATTCCAAGTTCCGGTCCAATTGAAACTTGGGTGATGAGAATCTTTCCTTATTTGGTAAATCTAGACATTACCACAAATGAAAGAATCAATTTCATATTTCCACTCTTGCTCTTAATGGAATCATATAAGCAACAATTTTTCCTTAAATGCCATTGTAAGGATATTTTAAAATAAATAAAATCAAAAAAAATTTCTTTTATTTTAAAACTTTGCGGAAAAACTTATCCTTACAATCCATATGAAAACTTGTTGTTATCTATTCCTAAGCAATATCTCATAACTCCTAAGAAGTAGCTGAAGAATCCGATTTTTCAAACTATGCGATAGAAATCCATCTATGCGATCAGATTCAGCATATTCTTTCTTTAGGTTTCTTCACTTTTCTTTGATTCTTAAAACATCACCATGTGACCCAGTCACATCATGTATCAAGAATCTCAGAATAGAAACTTAACAGAGTTAGATAGTGGACTTTACCTGAAGTGGAGTCAAACTTATTGACTTTAACATCCTTAGGTAAATCTGGCAGCTTCGCAACCAATGCCCCTTCCTTTGGCAATATAAACATATGGACCCTTTGATAAAGGTACACGGGACTATCACAGACTTAGCTTTTCTCTTTACCATTTGGTCAACCGAGTTGACTATGGCCGATCCCTTTCCACAGGGAAGAGAGAGCTTTACTAGATATCCAATGTCATCATTGTCAATGTCCATAAAGATTTAGGAAGTTGATCTTAGCAAATAGATAAGATCATTAAGGGTCTTGTCATAGTCTGTTTCATAGGTGTCCCAAAGGAACTCACTATGTGACTTAGAAAGTGATTGAACCACCAACTTTCTCAAGACTTTGACACCCAACTCTCCCGGCTTGTCAATATGTGACTACATCTCCAAGATGTGATCACACCTAGAGCTTGCCTTGCCAATAGGGCTTGAGTGACCTTAAACTTTTCAAGAACTTGTGGGTTAGGGAGAATAGTTGGAGGAGGAGAAAGAAGTATGATATCCATGGGGCATCATCTTCATTAGGAAACCTTCTTTCAAAAGATTTGGGAAGATCATAGGTGCCTAAACCTGACAAATTTTGGGAGATAATCAAGATAGTTGATTTAAAGTGCTTAATATGACACCCAATATGAAATATTAAGGCTAGGACCCAACAAACTGTTTTATAACTTAGAAGAGGTATGCCGTAATCCAAGCTATAAAATATTTGAAGGTAGGTGAATGACGATTCACCAATTTCCACCAAGATAAACGAAATGTATTATTAGGTTTTAATTGGTTTTGAAACTCCTAGATCTTTGAGATTCATTGAACTGTTCAAAGGCATGTTTCAATCTCGAGTGTGCCCTTCAGGTTTTGTGACTGGGATGCCGAGGATCACAAAACAAGGTGTGAAGTAACCATGCAAATCACTTGGTACCCTTAATAAATTACCCCTCAATCGATGTGTCGGTTAACCACACACGCTCCATCGATACTATGATAAATATTAAGTCACCCTTTACCTACCTTGTTAAGTCCAAGTTAGTGTGCCGGTTAACCACACACGCTCCACTAACGACTTAGACAAAGTGTAAAGTGTAATTTCATGGGTTAGCACCTTATTCACATTTTTCCTAAGTAACTAAGATTGGGTATTATTAAGAGTTTAGTTACTTAGTATTATCATTAATACTTTTAATGAATGAGAATTATAGTCTTGTCAAACCCGTTCGGCTAACGACCCTCCACCGGTCAAGCAAGCGGTGGGTGAGAGTGGACACCCATTAAGTTGCCATTTTATAGGCAACAGCCTTATACCCACCTTATAGACCGGCTTCGTGAATGAGGCGTACTAGCGGTAAGACTGACTTTACTCTTATACATATATATATTATTAACTTATAATATTATAAAGTATAAGGGTTGAATTTTAACTTTTAAAATTCTAAGGGCTAACTTGGAATTAAAGTATTCATAAGAGATAACTTTACAAATTCCAAAACTTGAGGGCAAGTTTTGAAACTATTCAAAACTAATTAATTCCATAACTTATGTGTTTAAAGTAGTTTTAATCCAAAAAGTCTTCAGGTTCCATAACTTGAGGACAAGTTATGGAAGACTTTAAACTAATAAAAGAATTAACTTTTCTTTATTTTATAACTTATGGAATTAATTAAGGTTACACCTTTTTTTATTTTATTTTATTTTATTAAATGAAGAGACTCTTGGTCCTCCATAACTTGAGGACAAGTTATGGAGTCATAAAACCATTTAATTAGAACTAGACTCTTCATTTTTGTAACCTTTGCCAATTTTTATGAGTTTTATGATTCTTAAATGTAACTTTTCATATAACTTGAGGACAAGTTACAAAAACACATTTTAGAATCAATTCTTAGATTAATTTGGATTAAAACCATCACATAATTTTATTTATTAATCTAAATTCACTCATAAAACAAGGTAACACAAAAAACTTTTGGTGATCCATAACTTATTCTTAAGTTATGGAATCCTTTAAAACATTAACACCAAATTTTGTAACTCCATAAAAACTTTGAATCATTTTTTTTTTTAAAAACCTTTTCATATCCATAACTTATGGAGGTTTCAAAAAATAAAACTCTTTAGATCAAACTTTTAAAACTAATAAAATAATCATATTATTTTATCTTTTATTAAATTTGACCTAATTCAACTCATAAAGCAAATTATTCAAATTTTACAAATAATTAGTTTTTCACAAGAACAAGTAATTATCTTAAAATTTGACAAACTTCATGTTTTTTTTTTCAACTTTGAAAATAAAATATCTGCATCAATATAACAGAAAACAACCCGTGGCTCTGATACCACTGTTGGGTTTTGAGCATTCTAACACTTCCTAAGTGTACATGCAACCCTAAATACCTTAGATCTATGTTTTCTCTATTATACATGCAAATAAGAACATCCAAGGTATTATCCTAATCTAGCATACAAAAACTATGAATGTAACAAGATAGAATACATACCTCTTGATGTAGCTTGATGTCTTCAAGCTTTAAGAGCTTAGCCCCAATAGTGTGGAAGCCTCAAGTGGAATCACAAATCACCAAGACACCTTGGAATACTTTAGAGAATACAATTACTTGGTTCTCTCTAGTGAAATTGGCTAGCCCTTCTTTAGTGTATCCACACTAGTGCCAATTTCACCAACCAAAGACATCTTTATATAGTATGGAGGATTAGGGTTAAACCCTAATACCCATGACCTTTCATTTCCTATGATCCATGGGTTAAACACTCCATGGACTATCCATGAAAGCTTAGCCCAACCTAAATGAACTTGGCCCATTCCATATATATATATAAGAGTCCATATTTAATTAGTTCCTTTTGATCACTTAATTAATTATAAATTAATTCTTGATCAATACTAATTAAATAATATGATTCCATATTAATATATTAGAACTTATAATATATTAATATTAATCATAAACATACTATTCTCAAAAGATTATCCATATAAATTGTGTCGGTGAAGTGCAACCCAAATGGACCATGCCGGGTCGGGTCAAGTACATACCAAATATAGTTATGGACTTAGACATTAATCCAACAGGTCGTCTGCCATGGTGGTTCTTCACGCCTTTCATTCGACAGAACCCTCTCCTACACGCCATCGCATAACAAACCACAAACCCAACCACCATCCCCTGGTGGCATGCGGCGGATGGAAATACCACAGAAGGCGGTCACTCGAAGCTTACCGCGGCGTCGGGCACAGGCAGGCGTAGCACAGCTGGAACAAAGAGGAGATTTTACTGGGAGCGATAACATCGACACTCACAACGACGGATCTGTCCTTCCGCTTTCCAACTGCCGCGATGTCATTCTCCGGGAAGCTTCACGTCGATCTCTGATACCACCGGCAATAAAGATGTGTGAGGTTGGCTTGATCGGCGGTTGGCGATGGCGCTCCAATGAACTTCGACGGCGACAAGCATGGCGGCTGGAGGGAGGGTAGATGAAGGTAGCGGCCAAATGAAGCATTAGGGTTATGGTTCCGGGTGGTGAGGTTATATACCCGCCTCATGTAAAGATCGGCTCATAATGACGCAAATGGTCCCTCCCTTTTCTATTTTCTTTCAATACATGTCCTAAATTTACCCTTTTAACCCCTCCTTCTGAAAACCTCTACAAACCTAGTCCGATTCTTACCAATCAGCCCCCTCTTCTAAAAAATCTTCTCATCTTAGGTCTAGAATTTACTTTTTAGTCTCCACTTCCATAAATCCTTACATATCAAGTCCCAAAAATTACACTTTAGCCCCTGGAGATTCAAATCTTGTCATTTGGCTTCCCGAAACCAACTCCCAGCTAATTATTATTTGATTTTGGATTATAATAAAACATATAATATTAATAATAATTACTTCTCGGGGTTCCGTGTTTATTATTTAATTATTATATTTTAAATGGGATGTTACAACTATAACATCCGGATTTCCAAGTATATTATTTTTAATGATTTATTTTGAGAATCATTGATCTACTCGACGAGTTGGTGCCATAACTCGTCGAGTAGCAGCGGGGTGGCCACGTGAGTTTAATGAACTACTCGACGAGTCCAAGAGTAGACTCGCCGAGTAGGCGCTGTAAGTGGAAACCCTAGATCCCTAGGTTTGGGGGCCTATGTAAAGGCACTTATAGCCTCATTTGCAGCCACACCTCCCAGAGAAGAAACCCTAATCGCCCCTTGAGCTTGTGATTGGGTCTTGAGCCTTAATTGAGATTTTTTAGTGCACTTTTGGTGAAGGAAGGAGGATTCCAAGCTAGGATTGAGAAGAGGCTGATAGATCTACTGCTTATTCGTCCAAGAGCTTCTATTGGAGGTTTCAAGTTCGAACCTTTCCCTTTTATTTGAGTAGATCTATCATTTTGAAATTAGGGCTTCTTTTCCTTTTATTTTGGGACTTTGTGGATTTGGGGTTCATGAAGAGGTTTGAACTCCAGATCTGGACCTTAGGAGGTCTTTATCACCCAAAGGTTCCTGCTTTATTCAGCCTTGTTGGTATTTATGAGTGAAAACCCCATTTAGATCATGTTCTTGGAATTTCATGCCCAAAATGCCATGCATGGACATAAAGTTTATGACTTTACGTGGTAAGTGAGCCCTTAGAGTATGGATCCGGAGTTTAAGGAAGTATTCCACCTTAAAATTGTCTGAATGCAATAAGAGTCTTAACAGACTCGTTGAGTGAGGAGCCGACTCGGCGAGTAGTTTAGGGTTTGTCCCAATGAGTTGAATCATGCGATAGCTCGACGAGTTAGGGGTTAACTCGACGAGTTGGGTCTTCCTAAGTCCACTGAGAATTGGTGGGACTTGACGAGTCGCACGGGTGCACTCGGCAAGTCTGGTCAGAATTGGACCGTTGACTGGAGTTGATTTTCGTTGACTTCTAGGGTTGGTCAGCACTCGGATAACTAGACCATTGGAGGGGTAAAATGGTCTTTTTCCCTTTTGGGAGATTATAGGAAGGGATTAGCCTAGCCTATGAGAATCGTTGCTAATTATAGACAAATTACTTTATGTGATTAGAGGCAGAGGCTAGATTGGGGATATCGAGCACGAGAGTTTACTAGACATCATACGAGGTGAGTCTTCTCACTATACATTACCTAGAGTGGTATCAAAGTGTAGACCGGAGGGTCTTGTGTGCTATTTGTATGTCTGAGATTATGTGCATTTTGATATTTGTATGCTATGTGTTGTATAGACCGGACCGTAGGGTCCAACAATATAGATCGGACTGAAGGGTCCAACGATATAGACCGGACCGAAGGGTCCAACGAGCTATGACCGGACCAGAGGGTCCAACAAGCTACGAGACTGGAGGGTCCCGCTGAGACACATCGACCGGAGGGTCGTACTATAGCCTCGAGTGGCGTATGTGTTGTATGTGGTATGTTGGGGAACTCACTAAGCATTTATGCTTACCGTGTTATGTGATATGTGTTTCAGGTACCAGCGAGGATCGCGGGAAGGCGCCGACATGAGTCGTACACACTGAGGGGTTTTATGTATTGAGATCTTGGGATTTATTTTATTCGGATAATATGTGAAACATTGGATTTCGGGATTTCTTTATGAATGAAATTATGTGTTAAAAACGAAAAATTGTTTTGAAAGTTTACGTTGTTACAACAACTGTGCCCCACTTAAATTTGATTTCATCCTTGAAATCGTTTCTTCTCGTTCCTTACATGCCAAACAACTTGAACTACAATCCCGAGCATAGCCCTAGCCTTTCCAAGGCAACCATAACCAACCCTCACAGGGTTCTAAAACCTGAAAATAAACGAGTCCCTTGCAATATGATCACATTTACTCGATCCAAAACCTGAAGTCTCGAGATGGTCTAGCTCCCTGACAGACCACTCATACCAAATCATTATTGTTGAGCCCAGTCCTCTTGTCTCTCATCTAACTATTCAACTTCTGATATTTGTGTTGGATTTATGTCTAAGCCCGTAACTATATTTGGTAAGTACTTGACCCGGTTGTGCATGGTCATTTTGGGTTGCCTTCACCAAAGCAACTAGATAGGATGATTTATGAAGAGAGAGGTTATTATGGTTTATTAATATATTATATGAATAATATATTAAAAGAGAAATCATATAGTTAAATTAATATTAGACAAGAATTAATTAAGAATTAATTTTGTGGCTAAATGACATTAATTAAATAAAGGAGACTTAAACTGTCAAATGTGTAATAGTTGAATATTGGGCTGAGAAGCCTTATAGACTACCCATGGATGAAATTAGGGACGTGTCCATCCTAATTTTGGTCATAAGGGTCCTATTCCAGAATATTCCTTGGATTGCTTAAGGCGTAAGTTGTCCATTAGGGTTTTGACTGAAAACCTAGCAGCACAAGTATAAATAGAACCCCTAGGGCATCAGTTTTCGGCCACTTGAAACCATAGAAGATTTCATAGCCAAAATTGTGCCTCTCCCCTCTCTTCAATACCATCCTCTTGCTTGTGTGGTGTTTGTAAGCCATTAGAGGAGTGACATTTGTGACTCTAAACTCCAAGACAAGAATATTCAACCCATTGTTGAAGAGGTAATCATCTAGATCTGTTTTCTTATGATAATTTTGAAATATGTATGTGTGACAACCCAAGTTGTTCTGTTACATTTCCCCGTTACCGTTAACGGAATATTCCAGGTTATAAAAGTTCCGTTAATTAGAGGTCGTCAATTTAATAAACATCCCAAATGTTTCATTTATATATGTCGTTAAGTCGTGATAAAAGGGAATAAAAACACATAACACACATTTCCATTTATTTGGGAAAATGTTAAGTTTTATTATTACGACCACTAAATCGGGTGCGACCAAAAGCCCCGTTTAACAGCAGTATCGGGTAAAATTCCACTGATCCCCGACTCGAACCCCTATATAAAGGTGAGTGGAGTCCATTTGGAGACTTTTTACACTCTCTTTCTATACTCTCTCTCTAGACTCGTTTTCGCCCTGAATCCGCAACCAAACGCTTCCAAATCGTAAGTCCGCTTACCCTAGCTTACCCTAAACATTATGATTCGTGTTTATAGCATAGAATTGGACTTGGAACATGTGTTTATGGCCAAGGAGCATGCTTGGTCCGTAAACACTTAATAAGTGGGTTTTTAAGCAATTTAACCCCTCCAAACCAACATTGGGACTTAGATACGACCTTATGGCTTGCAAATCCGGACTTAGAACACCCTAGTCATGAATTATGAGGAGAAAATAGGAGTTTACGGCCAAGGAATGTGCTTGGGCCGTAAACCCCTCAAACATGGGGAGTAAACTCACTTTTACATGTCTAAAAGCCATATAACTCCACCAATAGCCTTGGAATAAATCGTAGGATCATCTAAAAATAGTTTGGGGACCTTAAACATGTCAAATACCCTCCATTTAAGAGTTTACGGCCAAAGCTTCCCAAGAAATAGTTCCAGGGTCGTAAACTCATACAAACATGTTAAAGGGTGCCCTAAATTTATACCATGGCTTAAGACATAAATTAGGGGCTTGTCCTTTGGGTTTGGATCAATTAAACACATCAAAATGAAGGGGAAAAGGAGTTTACGGCCCAGGTATGTACCAAGGTCATAAACACCTCTAAATATGCCCATATGATAGTTTTAATCCCCCAAAATGTCATAACACTTCATTATAAATTACTAGCAAGGCATTAGGGGCTTTAAACTTCAAAAAAATCAAAGAATGAGAGTTTACTGCCGTAAACTCCCTTAGGAGTGTCCCTAGGCTGTAAACTCCCTAATGAAGCCCTTAGAAGCCTTAAACTCACTCATGCCTTTTTGGAAAAGTACTTAGAAAAATCCCATGAACAAGCTAGAAGCCTTAAACACCCTAGAATCCTTCACCATGAGTTTACGGCCGTAAACTCATGGTGAGTAGTCCTTGGGCCGTAAACATCATATTATGGGCTTACTCTTGGAGAGTAAACTCCATTCCTAAGCCACACACATCTTTAGACGCTACCTGGGACACCCAAACACTTATCCAAAGTGTTTTCCGCTCCTTTGAGCGTGTATAATTGTTTAATTAGTATTAAATATACCAATTGTATGTGAACATATGTTATCATATGTTAAATAGGTCATTGTGTGTGTTCGAGTCCTTGCGTGACACCGAATGCCCAACCGGCACCTTCTTCGGACCTACTTACACCAGGTGAGTTCATACCCCTGAATGAACCTTTTAAATGTTTTAACATGTTTTATAGGGGGGGGATACAAGTTAAACATGCCAGTTATCATATCAATTACATGTGATTGATAACCCGCATGCACAAGATTATACCACTGTACACTGTTTTACCGAGTAGGACACTATAACGGTTTTCAATTGTTTCAGAACTCTTACTTATACTGTTTTACCTAAATTCATTCTAAACTGGTTTATGAAAGATTTTCAAAGGTTTTCAAACATATTTTACAAAAGAATACAAACTGTGATTTTCTCCGAATATAAAGGTTTTTCATCAAAGTTTCCCTTTCACGACGTATACTTTTACTAGTTTGTTACTTCTGCTTCGCTTTTACTTATTTAAAACTCCTACTTCATAACACAATTCTTTCGTGATACACTTATACCTGATGGACGCTTATACTTATTCACACTCTTACTTAGTGATACGATTCTACTTCACTTATACATGATATCGCCTCTACTTCACTTATACTCGATACACTCTTACTTCACTTATTGTCGTCTCTACTTCGTGATACGCTTATACTTGTTCGACACTCCTACTTCACTTGCGACCGCTCCTACTTCACTTGTTAGACACTCCTACTTCACAAGAATCACTTCTACTTGATACACACTCAGTCGTAGTTAGATGTATGTTTGTGCTTGTATAGATGCATATAATTAATGATTGAAGGACTTAGGAAGGCTTGTCCGCCCTATTTCCTTTTCTTCGTTGAGATATGGTCTGGTGGAATCGGATGTCCATCTGAAGGTCGTTTGATTCATTACTTATATATTATGTACACAAGCATAGACATATGGGTTTACTTCAATCAGTTCAGTTAAGAGTCTCTACCTCTAGTCTACACTTACATTAGAAACCCACTATTGGGAAGTCTCTACCTCTAGTTCAGCACTTACACACTACCCACTATTTGGAAGTCTTTACCCACTATTTGGGATGCATCTTCAGGACACGGCCTTCTCCGTCGTCTAGTTGGTAACCAGAGTCTCCTGTAGGGAGAGCGGACATTGTGTGTATAGATCTATACGGGATTGACAACCCCGCACCCAGACTACTAGCTACAGTCCCGACCTACCAATCCAACGGGTGACAAATGCCACATTTTAGACTCTTGTAGGGCGTCTGGTACTCTAGTCAGTATGGTTACGAGTATCCTGGGTTACCTTATAATTCATTGGCTTTAAGTTAACGGTATTTCGCCAACAATTTACACTGTATGCTGGTAATTCAATTTCAGAGTCACTCTGTTTTGACCTTACAAGACGTATCTTTCATTTGATACTGTCTGGGGTCTGTCTCCTCTGTTTTGACCTTACAAGACATATCTTTCATTTGATACTGTCTGGGGTCTGTCTCCTCTTTTTTGACCTTACAAGACGTATCTTTCATTTGATATTGTCTGGGGTCTGTCTCCTCTGTTTTGACCTTACAAGAAGTATCTTTCATTTGATATTGTCTGTGGTCTGTATTCACTGTTTTAGACCTTACCAGCTGTGCCTTTCATTTGGTACCTTCTCGGGTCTGTGTCTCTATTTGTTAGACTGAACCAGGCGTGTCGTTCGTTCGACACTCTCCTAGAGTCTATGATTCATTTGCCTTAGTCAGCAGTCCTCACTACTGAGGCATATGTTATTTACCTGTTGTCTCTTGTTTTCTTTAATAATCAAATTCAGTATTTTGATAATGATAGCAATTAAGGGAAAACCACTTTTTACCACATAACACTGACCAGTCTTGGTAGAAGGTTGCTTTGATTAAAGAAAATATAGGATTTTCTGGAAAGAACTCTAATACACTATAAACACTTAAACTATTACTTTTATTAAAGTTATTTGAACGAAAACGTCACTAAATGCTTATGAACTCACCAGCATTTGTAAAAATGCTGATACTCGCTTTTCAAATAACTTGTATTCTCAGGTTAGCATTAGACAGGTACATCCCCGGAGCAGTTGATGAAGATGGCTTAGTGCCTCGCTGTACTTACATATATATGTCTGTATTACTTGTATTACTTTGATGTATTAATGTAACCGTGTAAAACTATTACTATTAATGAAATGTTTTGTTGTACTTTGATTACTATAATGCATGTGTTGTGATACTTGACATGACGTCATCCACCCCAGAATGTTTCCGCCGTTCCGGTTTTGGGGTGTGACAGTATGCTAGATCTAGGGTTCATAAGTCTTGGATGAATTGCATGTACAATAGAGAAACCTAGATCCAAGCTTTTGGGTTTGCATGTGCACATAGGATGTTCTTTTGTGTAAAACCCATCAGTGGCATCAAAGCCTTGATTAGTTTCAATTGTATCGATGCCTTGTATGTTCATTCATGCTTTAAAGTTTGTTTTTTGGCCCTCTGGCCGACGAACTCGTCGAGTCCCATGAGGAACTCGGCGAGTTGGATGAACTCGACGAGTTCTCATGGGGACTTGGCAAGTCAGGCTGTCAGACAGAGGATATCTCGGGATTTCTTGTTGTTTTGCTGAAGGATAATTACCAAAACTGTTTTTGACTAATAAAATCTGATTTTTATTATTATGTGATTATCCTTACCAAATCAAAAGATAATTACCAATTAATTGAATAACAGATTCCTTATATGTTAAAATTTGATTATTTGATTTATTTGATGAATTATCTTGTGAATAAATAGAAATAGGTCAAATTTAGATAATCATTAAATTAATTGTATGATTTAAATTATTTGCTATTTGATCCTATGTGTTTTGAAAAGTTCAAAAACTTTCCCTCAAGTTTTGAAATTTAAATTTTTGATTAAAGTTTAATTTGAATTATTTAAATTTCAAACCCTAGAATTTTACAAGTTTAAAATTCACCCTATACTATTATAATATTATAAGAATAATTATTATATACGTATAACTTAAAATGCTAGTCTTACCGTTAGTAGGTCTCATTCACGAAGTCGATCTATAAGGGGGTATAAAGTTATGGCCTATAAAATGGTTGTTTAATGGGTGTCCACGCTCACCCATCGCTTCCTTGATCGGTGGAGGATCGTTAGCCGAACGGGTAGGATAGGGCAAACTCGTTCCTCATTAAAAGTATAATGAATTATAAAGTAACTAAATGTTTTTACAAAATTCCCAACAACAAAACCTTAGTTATCTATGGCGACAAACCTTCCTAACAGCGAAACCTTAGTTATCTATGACGACAAACCTAGTACAAGCCTTCGCATCATTTCGTGCATCCAAGCTCAGAAGTGCTTACGAAAGGAATATCATGCATTCCTCGCACACATTGTCGATACGAGTCAAGAAGTAATAGACATTCAGAACATCCTAGAGGTACGTGATTTTCCCGACATCTTTCCAGAGGAACTCCCAGGATTACCACCACAACGCCAAGTCAAGTTCAGAATCGACTTAGTGCCAGGGGCTACTCCCGTAGCCAAATCTCCTTACCATCTGGCACCGACAGACATGGAGGAACTTTCCTGTCAGCTTAACGAACTTCTCAAGAAGGGATTCATTAGGCCAAGCTTCTCTCCATGGGGAGCACCGGTCTTGTTCGTCAAGAAGAAAGATGGATCGTTTCGCATGTGCATCGACTACAGAGAACTCAACAAGCTTACCATTAAGAATCATTATCACTTACCCCACATTGACGACTTATTTGATCAACTTCAAGGAGCCAACTACTTCTCGAAGATAGATCTTTGATCCAGATATCACCAACTACGAGTGCTAGAGGAGGATGTTACCAAGACAGCCTTCCGAACTCGTTATGGGCACTATGAATTCGTAGTGATGTCATTCGGATTAACTAACGCGCCCGCAGTATTCATGGATCTGATGAATAGGGTGTGTCGTCCTTACTTGGATCAGTTCGTCATTGTCTTCATTGATGACATACTCATCTACTCTCGAAGTAAGGAGGAACATAGTCAACATCTCCGCAAAGTCTTAGAAACATTACGATCGGAGAAGCTCTATGCGAAGTTCTCTAAGTGCGAATTTTGGATTCGAAGAGTCGAATTCTTGGGCCACGTTGTTAGCGAAGAGGGAATACACGTGGACCCTTCCAAAATCAAGGCCATTGAGAACTGGTCAGCACCGAAGACGCCTATAGAAATTCATCAATTTCTAGGTCTCGCTGGCTACTATTGCAGGTTCATTCAGAAATTCTCCCGCATAGCGAAACCTCTTACAACATTGACCCAGAAAGGCGTGGCCTTTGACTGGGAAGAGAAACAGGAGAGAGCGTTTCAAACGCTCAAGCGAGCCATATGCACCGCACCAATACTATCCCTCCCCGAAGGGATAGAAGACTTCGTTGTCTATTGCAATGCGTCAAATCAAGGACTCGGATGTGTTCTGATGCAGCGAGGTAAGGTTATCGCCTATGCCTCGAGACAGCTAAAGACACATGAGGTTAACTACACCACACACGATCTGGAACTAGGAGCAGTTGTGTTTGCTCTGAAAATCTGGAGACACTACCTGTATGGTACAAAAAGCATGATCTTTATAGACCACAAAAGCCTACAACATATATTCGACCAAAAGGAGCTCAACATGAGACAACGACGGTGGGTCGAGCTACTTAGTGATTACGAATGTGAAATTCGTTATCACCCGGGTAAAGCCAATGTAGTAGCTGACGCCCTAAGTCGGAAGGAATACTCTGGTCGTAGAGTCAAATCTTTGACTCTAACTATCCATTCACACTTGTCCATGCAAATTAAGGAGGCTCAGCTCGACGCTTTAAATCCTGAAAATGTGGCAGGTGAATCCCTGAGAGGGGTGGATAAAAATTTAGAAGTCAAGGGTGGCAGAGCCTTTTACCTCATGGATCGGATCTGGACACCGAAACACGGTGGCTTCAGAGACTTCTTCATGACCGAGGCACACAACACCCGTTATTTCGTCCACCCAGGTTCAGATAAGATGTATCTGGATCTTAAAAAGCTATAATGGTGGCCTAACATGAAAGCAGATGTTGCTACCTTCGTAAGTAAATGCCTTACTTGCGCAAAGGTTAAGGTCGAATACCAGAAACCGTCCGGTCTGCTACAACAACCAGATATACCAGAATGGAAGTGGGAGCGGATCACTACGGACTTCATAACCAAGTTGCCCAAGACAACGGGTGGACTTGATACCATATAGGTCATCGTCGACAGATTGACCAAGTCCGCACACTTCCTACCCATTAAAGAAACCGACAAAATTGAGAGACTTACGAGAACCTACATTAGGGAGATTATACGATTGCACAATGTGCCCATATCCATTATCTCGGACAGAGATATTAGATTCACTTCTAGGTTCTAGCAATCGCTACAAAGTTCCCTAAGAACTAGGCTGGACATGAGTACAGCCTACCATCCACAAACCGACGGACAAAGTGACAGAACTATCCAAACCTTAGAAGATATGTTGCGAGCCTGTGTGATTGACTTTGGCAAAGCTTGGGATACTCATTTAACCTTTGTCAAATTTTCCTACAACAACAGTTATCACACGAGCATAAGGGCAGCTCTATTCGAAGCCCTCTATGGCCGAAACTGCAGATCCCCTCTATGTTGGGCTGAAGTGGGTGATACCCAGTTAACTAAGGGACGAGTTCCCGAAAGCACTCTCACGGGTCCGTAGATCATTCGGGAAACGACAGAGAAGATCGTTCAAATTCGTGAACGATTGAAAGCCTCTAGAGACCGACAGAAAAGCTACGCTGACAAGCGAAGGAAACCATTGGAATTCCAGGTGGGCGACCGCGTTCTATTGAAGGTCTCACCCTGGAAGGGCTTGATACGCTTCAGAAAGCATAGGAAGCTCAATCCAAGATACATAGGGCCTTTTGAGATTATTGCCCGAATTGGCCCCGTAGCTTACAAACTCAATCTGCCGTGTGAACTCAGTAACGTACATTCTACCTTCCACGTCTCGAACTTGAAAAAGTGTCTGTCCGACGAGACTCTTGTTATCCCACTCAAGGAGATCGAGATCAACGAGAGCCTCAACTTCGTGGAAGAACCAGTGGAGATCCTGGACCGAGAGGTCAAGCAAACGAAGTAAAGTCGTATCCCGATAGTGAGGGTTCGCTGGAACGCCAAGCGAGGACCGGAATTCACTTGAGAGCGAGAGGATCATATGAAACTGAAATATCCTCATATTTATGCTTAGTTAATTGTAACTACTTGTTTTCTTAAATTCTAATTTCGTGACGAAATTCCTTCTAAGGAGGGGATGATGTGACAGCCCGAAATTTCTATTATGTACAACATTTCCATTCAATAGAAGTTAGAACAGTTCCTGGAAACTTTCAAGCTTTTTGGAATAAGTTTAAGTATTTTAGGATTAACACTTTAGGAGATATCAGGAGAGAGGATGCCCTAGGGTTTATTGTGCAACAATAAACTTTCAAAACATCAAAATTTTAGAGTTTACGGTCGTAAACCCTAAAGGGAAGTGGTATAAAAGTGACACTTAGTTATTTTTATCATTTTTCCAACTTTCATGATCCAAATCTCAAACTCTTTCAAGTATCATCCAAAGAATTCTTCAAGATCTTCATCTAGTAAGTGTTTCTAGCCCTTTCAAGTTAGTATATCACTTAATCTAGTGATTTAACACACTTCTATCCATGAAATCTTTCCAAAGGTTGAATCTTCAAGTTTCAACAAGAATACACACTAGTGTTCTTGGCCTTTTGGTACCTTTTCAAGCTTCTAACTAGTAAGTACTCCTACCCTAGTGTATTTTAAAGCTTGATACGCTTCATTACATCAAGAAAAACACCAAGAAACACCAAGATCAAGGTATTTACGGTCCAATGTGTTCTTGGACCGTAAACCCTAATATAGGGGCCAAAGTGACCCTAGTCCCTTCACAAGCTTTGGAAACTAGTCTAGACTCATTCCTTTATATGTTTAGGTCTTGAAAACATCAAAATACCATAATCCATATGGGTTTACGGTAGTAAACCCAAAAGGAAATGGTCATAGGGCCGTAAACTCCTCAAAGGAGGGAAATGGTGCCCTAATCTCTTCCAAAGGCTTAACCATCAAGTAGAAATACTTCTAAAGGACTAGTATAGCTTCAAAACAACAAATGGTCAAAAGAACATGAGTTTACGGCCGTAAACTCATGTGTTTACGACCGTAAACCCATGGGGGTTATGGTCACAAAACCGAAAACTCCAAGGGAGTTTACCCTTGAACCCCAAACACAATAGCACGGTCCTACAACACTTAGATGAAATCCTTATGACTTGTAGCACTTATATAAGGTGTTTTACATGTCTTAGGATGTCTTAACTTTTTCAGTTAGTAGTTTAAAGACTAATTGGATACATATATGTGTTATTATATGTTAACTAGGATCATTGAGTGTATACAAGTCCTCACTTGCCACCTAGCATCCTACCTTATCCGTTCATCCAAACCACCAACTACAGGTGAGTTCATACCCCTTAATAAATGTTTTAAATGATTTTAAATGCTTTAATGGGGGGGGGGCGAATACAAGTAGAAAACAGTATGTTATAGAATCAATCACATGTGATTTATAACTGTGTTTTCATCCAACTGATTTCACATACCTCAAAATGTGATACATGAAATGGTTTTCTGTCTTAAAATACTTTGTTATCAAATGAATTACTTTTGAAATGTTTTATAAAATGACATCAAGTCATTGTTATTTATTGTTCAAAACTCTTAAATGTTTTACAAAACCTCTTTCATCTTCTTGATCAAAACAATATCTATACACTTACGTTCACACACACACACACACACACACATATATATATATATATATATATATATATATATATATATATATATATATATATTGATATGAGAGCATTCATTCTTCGTTCAGTTCCCACACTCTTGGGTAGCAAGGGTGTATAAACTTTCTTGGACATCTATTACACTCCAGTAAACTATTATAGGGATAGTTTAGGGGATACAAAACATTATTCCTATTACAAGGAATTACACCGAAGTCACTTCATTCATGAGTCTATACTAAATGCTATATAAAGCGATACACTTACATGAATCCTCTTACATGGATACACTTACATGAATCCTCTTACATGGATACTTTCACCTAGATACTATATGATGAGATACTATTGCATATTATACATGTAGATTAGATCTGTCTATCCTAGTACAAAAGGATACTTTACGGGAGTAACCATTCCTAAAACGTCTGTTAGCTACAGAGGTAAATGCACATCTACGGATGTCTACGGTTGATACCGTTATAGGTATACTTAAGGGACTAACTATTCCTAAACCCGGCTGATTGCAACAGAGGTAAATGTACATCTACGGATGTCTACGATTAATACTATTCGGCATTTACTATGTCGTGTTTATCCTAGTACCAAAGGATAATACTTAAATGTTTATATTTTCCCTATTACTTTTATTTTGTGATACGTTCACATAAACGATGAGGTAGACTATATATTGTTAATAGTAGTCATTCAGGGGGAAAACCATCTTTGTTACAGCAAAACATTAAGGTCTTGGTAGAAGACTACTTTCAAAACATTCGGGTCTTGGTAGAAGACTACTTTTATACTAGTATGAAATATGGGATTTTCTAGGGTTTTCACACATATATCAAATGTTTCATTCAAAGATTTACATGGAATTCATAACAGATTTCAAAAATAGAGTAATGACACTTAAATACTTATGAATTCACCAGCTTTATGCTGATCTACTCTTTCAAAATAACTTGTATTCTCAGGTCACCAGTAGACAGGTACGATGACCAGGTTTTGAGAAGACGGAGCACACACAAGACTCGTTTTTTATTTTGATTACATATTTTGGTGTCTTATTCTATGAAAGAACACACATGTATTAAAACTTTACTTTTAATGCAATGGATGATGTTGTTGCTTGTTTACTACTTTACACTGTTATGATACTTCACATGACGTCCTCCACCCCTGAACGTTTCCGTCGTTCTTGGTTTTGGGGTGTGACAGCCATTGAAAAGTTCAATGAATCTAAAAAATATCTAGGAGTTTTCAATACATTTAAAACTTAATCTCTTTTTCGTTTTTTATGTGGAAAATTAGTGAATCGTTATTCACTTACCTTCAACTTATTTGCATGTTAGATTACGGAATCCCTCTTCTAATTTGTAAATAATGTTGTTAGATCCTAGCCCTAATTTGTCATTGGGTTGTTTAATTGGGGGTTCATTTCTAATCCAACTTGTCTCTTTTCTATTTCAGGTGTCGAACGTGAACAACAATGCATCCGACTCAAATTCCTTCGGCTCGTTCTCACTTATGAATTTGTGTGGGAGAGTGATCTTTGACGAGTCCAATTTCAATGATTGGATCCGCAACATCTTAATGGTCACTCGTTATGAAGACAAAGAGTATATCCTCGATGAAAAGCTGAAAGAAATCAACCTCAACACTGCCACTGCTGATGAGATCGCTGCCTTTCGGGCCCATGAGCGTGATGCTACGAAAGTCCATTACATCATGTTGGCGACTATGACTGCAGAACACCAGAAGTCCTATGAGGCAATGTATCCCTATGAGATGCATCAAGATCTGTTGGACCGGTACCACCAAAGTGCTAGGCAAGAAAGGTACGAGATCATCACTTTGATGATCACTGCCAAAATGGGTAATGGAGAGTCCTTTACCGCTCATCTGCAAAAAGTGCAGAGATATGTTGATCGCCTGCTGAAGTTAAATGTTAACTTTGATGAAGAGCTGGCAACTGACATCATCCTTCACTCCTTGCCTCCCTGCTACAACCAGTTCTGCATGACCTACCACATGAATAAGGAAGAGGTCACTTTGAGCAAGCTTCAAGGCTTGCTAAGGACTGTTGAGAGCAATCTCAAAGATAAATCTGTTGCATCAACTCTTACTCCTGTTGTTGCCCCAGCCTTGGCAATTGGGCCGGGAAAGGATAAGAAGAGGAAGGCTCCCTAAAAGAGCAACCGCAAGGGAAAGTCCCAAGATGGTACCTCTTCTAGTGAAACCAAGGCTGGTTCTGCTAAACCCAACTCCCACCCCAAGGAGGTAGAGTGCCACTACTGCCATGAAATAAGGCATTGGAAATGAAGCTGCCCGAAGTATCTGCAAGATATCAAGGATGTAAAGATCAACCTGTCCTTCATAGGTATTTACACTATTAAATCTAATGATTCATCGCATGTTATTTCTTGGGTTCTTGATATAGGATGTGGTTTTCACATTTGTTCTAATTTGCAGGGCCTAAGAAGAAATAAGGATGTGGAGCATGGGAAGATAAACTTGATCATGGAAAACAGAAGATCATCGCATGTCACCAAGATTGGAGTTTACTCTTTAGTTCTTAGTAATGGATTAGGATTAGATTTAAATAATTGTTGCTATTCTCCAGATATGGAAAAAACATCATTTCTTTTCATGGTTTATATAGACAAGGATTTAGATATTCATTTGATAATGAAAAGGGTTCTATTAATACTTATCTTAATGGTGCTTTCTATTTTGAAGCATTGCCTTGTAATGGAATATATGAAACTGTGATGATTGTAGATAATTTAGGAAATGATGTGTTGTGTATTGATTCTTCCAATAGTTTGGATAAAGCATGCTTGTGGCATTGTCATCTTGGACATGTCAACAAGAAACGTATACCCAACTCCAAAAGGATGGAGTGTTGGAGTCATTCGACCTTAGGGACGATGATGTGTTCGAGTCTTGTTTACTTGGAAAGATGACCAAGTCACCCTTCACTGGCACTTGTGAAAGGGGTGAAGGTTTATTGGATCTCATACACACCGATGTGTGTGGGCCCTTTAGATCCACCACAAGGGATGCGAACCGCTTCTATGTGACTTTCACCGATGATTATAGCAGATATGGGTATATCTACTTAATCAAGCATAAGTCAGAAACCTTTGAAAAGCTCAAAGAGTTTAAACAAGAAGTGGAGAATCAGTTGGGCAGGAAAATCAAGATGCTTCAATCCGATCGAGGTGGAGAGTACCTAAGTCTAGAATTCCACGACTACCTCAAGTAATGCAGAATTGTTTCGCAATTGATGCCACCTAGGACATCGCAGTTGAATGGTGTGTCTGAGAGGCATAATCCAACCTTGCTAGACATGGTTCGTTCCATGATGAGTCGTGCTTCACTACCTATATCATTCTGGAGGTATGCCTTAGAGACCGTCGTCCATATCCTTAACTTAGTACCTACGAATAAGGTTGCCAAAACACCTCACCAGATGTGGACAGGGAAAGCTCCCTCATTGGCACATATCAAGGTTTAGGGTTGCGAGGCTTTCGTAAGACGAGAGAACCACGACAAGCTTGCACCTCGTATTGAGCAGTGTAATTTTCATCGGCTACCCACAGAAGTCCTTTGGATATCTCTTCTATAGACCGAGTGACAATGTTGTCTTTGTCGCGAGGAGAGGGGTTTTCTGAGAGCGAGAACTCATAAGCCAAGGGGACAGTGGGAGGCAAATAGATCTTGAGAGATTCAAGAGTCGACCAATGAAGAACCTCTAATGCTGGCGCTCAACCCAAGGAGGAAACTCCGGTTGAACCGATTGACGAGCCCTTACCTCTTAGACCTTCCGAAAAAGTTAGGGTTCAACCCCAGTTTTATGGTTTTCATATTACCACAGAAGGGGATACGTTCATTAGTGTAGTACACTAGTGAATTTGGATGAACCTAACAGCTACAAGGAAGCCATGGCAGGCCCGGACTCTGCAAAGTGGAAAGAGGTGATGGACAGCGAGATTTAGTCCATGTACGATAACCAAGTTTAGAGCTTGGTTTATAATGTGTCAGGTCGTAAAAAGGTCAGGTGCAAGTGGATCTTCAAGAAGAAGACCGATATGGATGGGAATGTGCACACTTATAAGGCGCGATTGGTTGCGAAGGGCTTTACTCAAACTCTCGGAGTTGACTATGATGAGACATTCTCACCATTTGCGAAGATAAAGTCTATTAGGTTGATGTTGGCCATTGTTGCATTTCATGACTATGAGATATGGCATATGGATGTCAAAACCAGTTTCCCTAACGGAAAGTTGGCTGAGGATGTTTACATGAATCAGCCAGAGGGTTTTGTCAATGCGAAGCATCCCAATAGAGTGTGTAAGCTTGAGAAGTCCATTTATGGACTGAAACAAGCGTCTCGCAGATGGAATCTTTGTTTCGATAAGAAAGTCAAAGAGTTTAGCTTCCTGCGAAGCAAGGATGAGTCTTGTGTATACGTCAAATCCAATGGGAGTATAGTTAACTACCTGAGACTGTATGTCGATGACATACTACTCATAGGAAACGACATCCTGATGCTGCAGGAAGTCAAGACCTGGCTTGGGAGTTGTTTCGCTATGAAGGACCTCGGAGAGGCTGCCTATGTTTTGGGAATAAGGATAGTGAGAAATAGAAGAAAAATACTAATAGGACTTAGTCAGAAAACTTACTTGGATAAAGTACTAAAACATTTTAGTATGGAGAATTCCAAGAAGGGGGAGTTACCAATCCAAAGTAATGCCAACTTGAGTAAGACTCAAAGTTCGAGTACCGAAGTCGAGATAGCAGAGATGAGTTGAGTACCATACGCTTCCGCAATTGGCTTGATTATGTATGTTATAACTTGTACTCGCCCTGATGTGGCCTTTGCTTTGAGCATGGTCAACAGATATCAAGGGAACCCTGGCAAAGCACATTGGACCGCAGTCAAGAATATTCTTAAATACCTTCGGAGGACTAAGGAATGGTTTCTAGTCCTCAGTAGGCCTGTCAAATCGGTTCGTCGTGTCGTGTTTTTGTCTGACACGACATGACACTACAAAGTTTTTTGTAACATGAACACGAAAACGACACGATGTCGTGTTTTTTTTCACTAACACGAAAATGAACCAATTAAAAAACGACAACACGACACGACACGACAAAGATAATATTACATAACTATTATTTTATTTAATTCATATTTAATCATATATAACACGATAAAAACGAAAAACACGAAAAACACGATAAACACATGCTCAATCGTGTCAATTTCGTGTGGATATGTAAACACGAACACGACACGACACGACATCGTGTTTTTTAAACTTGACACGAACATGACACGAAAACGAAT
Source organism: Lactuca serriola (assembly GCF_051521515.1). NCBI lineage: Eukaryota > Viridiplantae > Streptophyta > Magnoliopsida > Asterales > Asteraceae > Lactuca > Lactuca serriola. Next base: position 110,955,173 of record NC_136409.1, on the reverse strand, counting down.
TCGAATTTTGATTTCGTCCCGATTTCATTTCGTGCCGTGTATTTTTGTCGTGTCGTGTCATAGATTGACACCTCTAGTCCTCGGTGGGAGTGATGACTTAAAGGTGCAAGGGTATAGTGATGCCAGTTTTCAGACCGACAGGGACAACTACCGTTCGCAGTTAGGTTGGGTCTTTACCCTTAATGGAGGAGCAGTAACTTTGAAAAGTTCCAAGCAGGAGACTGTAGCTGATTCAACGTGCGAATCAGAGTACATTGCAGCGCGCGAAGCGTCAAAGGAGGAAATATGGTTGAAGAACTTCATTGGAGACCTTGGAGTTATGCCAGCCATACAGGAACCTATGGAAATTTTATGTGATAACGAAGGTGCGGTTACCTTGACCAAGGAACCGAGGGATCATGGTAGATCCAGGCATATCGACAGGAAATACCATTTCATTAGACATCGGGTAGAAGAAGGACTCCTCGTAGTGAAGAGGGTATCGTCAGAGGATAACCCAGCTGATCCCCTTACGAAGGGACCGAGTAGGGTTAAGCACTTGCAGCACACTAGGAGCATTGGGCTGAAGGATGATATTAGTTTGGATTAGATAGTTTGAAACGTGTAACAGATAAATGTAATTAACATTTGATGATTAAATAAAGGAGTATTGTTTATAAGTAAAGTTATTGTCTTATGTTGATTATTTACATATTGTTTCACTTTGCATGTTTTGACTTCGTGAATAATAAGATTATTCGAACGTTCCACAGTCGCTCATACTTTGGGAGTAGGTACAAAAGAAGATTGTCGTGAATGGGTTTGTAGATTGTCTAAAGTGTATGATACATAGAAAAGGTTTGCTACAACATTCATAAGTGCTTATGAATATGATTTGAGCATTAGAATAAACCCATGCTTATTGGAATCACTTCATGGAATTTATCACGAGTGATCGCAAGACGATAATATCATATGGTCTTAAAACCTAGATACATGGTTTATTGTTTGCTAATTGGTTGTGCATTAATAATGCGTAAACACATCAGTAACTTGATGTTATAAAATACATTATTGTGTATGATTTGATTAGTGAATAGTAAATGCATATAAGTCGAAGTTTATCTGTTCCTTTTATCATAAGAGGGTAAAATCGATATATGGGCCCTTCGATGATTTGGTTTGACTTGTGTGCCGGGCCCGATCAGGACTGAATTGATGTGTTCAATTAAGTTCTATGTTAGACGAATCAGAGAATCGAGAAACAAACTGTTGGACAATAAGTATGACTATGTTCCATGTAATTGTCCGCATGATATCTAGAACGGAGGACTATATGATCCCTTATCTAATCGGATTGTACTTACATTTGTAGTTACTAGACTTATCCAAGTGGGATACTGTTGGATTTGTGTCTAAGCCCGTAACTATATTTGGTAAGCACTTGACCCGGTTGTGCATGGTCCTTTTGGTTGCCTTCACTAAAGCAACTAGATAGGATGTTTATGAAGATAGAAGTTATTATGGTTTATTAATATATTATATGAATAATATATTAAAAGATAAATCATATAGTTAAATTAATATTACACAAGAATTAATTAAGAATTAATTATGTGGCTAAAAGACATTAACTAAATAAAGGGGACTTAAATTGTCAAATGTGTGATACTTAAATATTGGGCTGAGAAGCCTTATGGACTAGACATGGACTAAATTAGGGATGTGTCCATCCTAATTTGGGCCATAAGGGCCCTATTCTAGAAGCTTCCATGGATTGCTTAATGTCTAAGTTGTCTATTAGGGTTTTGACTGAAACCCTAGCAGCACAAGTATAAATAGAACCCTTAGTGCATCAGTTTTCGGCCACTTGAAACCCTAGAAGAGTTCATAGCCGAAATTATTCCTCTCTCCTCTCTCCAATATCATCCTCTTTCTTGTGTGGTGTTTTTAAGCCATTAGAGGAGTGACATTTGTGACTCTAAGCTCCAAGAAAAGAAGATTCAACCCATTGTTGAAGAGGTAATCATCTAGATCTATTTTCTTATGATAATTTTGAAATATGTAGGCTAGATCTAGGGTTCATAAGTCTTGGATGAATTGCATGTATAATAGAGAAACCGAGATCCAAGCTTCAGGGTTTACATGTGCACATAGGATGTTCTTTTGTGTAAAACCCATCAATTTGGGAGTTCCAAGATCTAGATTCTTCTCATACACCTGAAGATCCAATTTGTCAATACCGCCCTAAACACGAAAATTGTCTGAACACTGATCTGCCTGAAGCAGTATGTCGCCACGTGGCTGCTTCCCAAAATCTACCGAGACCTCCTTGGTCTCAATACGTTCACCAATCATCTGACATACCGGGTTCCGTCCTGGTCGTGGAGCTTAAGGACTCCCACATAGTTGCCTCACACGACTTCCGAACGAAATCCTTCCCGGGAACTAGTTGCTACTAGTTATCATGCCACTGCGACTCTAACAACCTCCTGATCCAACCGATCGGATCCCTGCGTCAAATCCCATTGTTACCAATCCATAGCTAAAAGCGATTGCTACATGACCAATGGTAGCCTTACGTCACAAGCAACCTTAAGCAATCCATTGCTTCCTTGATCTCATAATTGTAGTGACGTTCCTATAGTCTTATCACTGGCTTAACCAGGTCTAATCCATCTGGGGAAACCCATAAAACCATCTGTGGATTTCCATGTCCTCACTGCTACACCCGGACTGGTGGTTACTATTGTCCCTTGTGCGTCCTAACAGTGCGCTCATGTTATCTACCAACCTAGTGAATGTTGTGGCTACACCCACAGACTTACATCACTCTAGAACTATCTGCTAACCTGGTGAATGCTATGGCTACACCCGCAGACTAACAACACTTCTAACACTATCTGATTGCTAGTGAATGCTACGGCTACCCTCGCAGTCTTACAACACTTTCCATACTACCTGATCTCTAGTGAATGCTACGGCTACCCCGGCAATATTACAACACTTTCCATGCTACTTGATCGCTAGTGAATGCTACAGCTACCCCCATAGTCTAACAACACTTTTCATACCGGTCGAACACGCACTCGACCTAACATACAACTAAACTTAATTCATGGCTAGAATCCCAACCTGTTTCCCCAAATTTTGCTATCAAGCACCGAGAAGATGCGATTTACATGTTGGGGAGTTTTATCGAACTCCCAACTCACACAACCCTTAAATCAAACAGCCACTTGGGTTGTCTTCTGTCACAACTAGGAATTCTGATACGTTGTAAGCACTTAACAAAGAACGACAGTGTAGCTAAAACTTGAAAACATGTATGGTGTTTGTTCAATGACAACAAAAATTCTATCAAATCCCCTATACAAACATTCAATTAGTCAACAAAAGTTGGAAACCTTAAAAATCCTGGCTTAAGTCCATTTTGGACTAGGAATTTTCTTATTGGGCCTAATGGACCAATAAGCTTCCAATTTGACTATTTTGGCCTTAGAACACTTAAGTGGGCCCTAATTTGACCCATTTGGATGAAACTTAACATTTTGGGCCTCATAAGCCTAGAATGGACTAGTTATCTTTAATGGGCCTTATTGGGCCATAACAAATCTAGTTAGCCCTAATGGGCCATAAAACTCATACTTTGATTAATATTGGGCTGTGAACCATCTCCAAAGACCAAATGGGCCAAAAATCATCAAAATGGGCCCATAATATGGACTCAAGAACACAAAGGCCCAAACTATTCTTTTCTTCTCCTTTTCTCGGCCCAAGTGGAAAACAAAAAAAATAGAAATCAAGGAAATAAGGAGGATTAGCCACCTCCTTATTACATTATGGATTTCCATGCACCATCACATACTTCCATGCACTCCATCCTTTCACCACTCTCTCTTCTCCTTTCTTCTTCTTAATTCTCGGCCCAAAGGAAGAACACCCACACACAAATCACTTAAGTTTTCTCTCAAGAACACCATCATATCTCCTCTTCTTCATCAAAAAATTTCGAGATTTAGGGCAATACAAGGAGGTTATTCCATATGAATCATCATCATTGGTAAGTTATTATGTAGATACATAACCTAGTCTCTTTATTTCATCAAAACTTCTTCCTAACTCACACTATTTTCGTGATCTACTCCTTAAATGCTTCTTAAGTTTGAAATCAACCCAAGAAAGCTTGCTAGGGCCGAAAAATAGCAACAAACTCTTCCCTTTCTTCTTCAAATCGAAAAAACAAGCACAAGTGAGTTCATACCCCTCTCCTTTTGGTTTTCATAAGTTTTATGGGGGAGAATACAAGTAATGTGTAGATCTATATGTATGTGCTTGTTATGTGTGATTTCATGTGTTTATGTGGTAAATATGTAACAAAAATGAAAGAAATCTCGTGATCTATGGCTCTAGGAGGAAGATAAACATGATCTAAGATATGTTACACTAAACACATCAAGAAAAAATTACCTTCTAAGGTGATAATAAACATATTGCAACATAAAACCCATTTTTGGGCTTAATTTGTCAAATAAACAAGAGTTGGATTGAAAGTTGCCATCCACGGTTTTCTTAAGGACCAAAAGAGTCAAAACTGTAAAAATAAATGTTTTTATGAGTGTTATACTCTTTAAAGGACTAGAAATGTAATTTGTAGCTTAATGGGCCAATTTTTGGGCTTTTCGGCCTATAGAACCAAAAATTAAGAAAATTTTGATTTTCAAGGGATTGAAACGGTAAACTTCTCAAAACAGGGGTAAAAGGGTAAACAAAACTAATTCAGGGGTTAAAATGATTTTTTTTCCAAACAAGGATAAAAAATGTAAAGTTTTTGGATTTTGGGCCAAAATTGTAAAAGCTGCAAAAAGTTTGGACTTTAACTGAAAAACTCTTTACTGGAGGGGCTGAAACTGCCAAAGAGTAAATTTTGAGCTAAAAATGTCACTTAAACAAGTCTATGGGTCAAAAATGACAAGAAAATAGTTTAAGGGCCAAAAATGTCTTTTTTTAGGGACTAAAATTGTCATTTTTATTAAAGAAGGGATGAAAAGTTCAAACCAATATTTTGAGCCAATTATTTTATTATTAAGATATTTGAGTCAAAAATACCAAACTACAACTTATGAAAATAGAAAGATGAATATACATATAATTCCAAATATCGTTATAAACAACCAACCGGCCTCGTGCCGTTACAAAATTAACAATCGTTCAATCAAGCTTTCCAACAATTTTATTATACCTAAAACAAGTAAATATTCAAATTTTTGGGCTTGAAAGTCTCTAATCATGCTTATTGGGCCTTCGTGACCCATTAACATAACTTTTGAGCCCAACGATAAAAAAAAATGTTTATTGGGCCTCATGTGACCCAATTACATGCTTAAGGAACCCTCAATGGCTTTCACGTGCTATTGGGCCTCGGTGGCCCATTAGCATTGCTAGTAAGGTCCAAAAAAATCAAATGTGAAATGGTCCAACGTGTCCTTCGTATACCAAACAGCCTTAAATAATACACGGAATTAGCAGGACCTTGTAATCCTCTTCTCCTTGTTTGTAAGGCTTACCTTCATTTCAGTAAACAAAATACAGGTCGTCAATCAATAGTAATCAACTTTATTTTTGATTCAGTGAGTAATAACGGGTGGCACCTTTATGGGTCGTTTGTAGTCTGTAGTTATAATCAAAGTCTTCTGGAGGGAGAGCGAGAGTTGGTGTATAGATATATACGGCGTTGACTCCCCCACACCTCAGCTTTTCGCTACAGTTAGACTCGGCCAGTCTAGGGTGACAAAATCTTAAGATCAATTCTGGCGTTCGCTAGAATGCCAAGACATATGAACTAGTCATTATCATGCATAGTTATAACTGTTGGATTAATGTCTAAGTCCATAACTATAATTGGTGAGACTTGACCCGACCCGACATGGTCCATTTGGGTTGCATGACATCATGCATTTTTATAGACTATAATGAGAGAAATAACACTTAAGGTTTGTTAATATATTATAAGTTCTAATATATTACTAAGATTATTTAATTAGTATTGATCAAGAATTAATCTAGGATTAATTAAGTGATCAAAAGAAGACTAATTAAATATATGGGTTGATTGTGTAAATCATCCATAATTGTATAGTGGGTGAATGTGTCATGGATTATCAAGTTGGGCTAAAACCCATAAGATGCTCCATGGATGCTCCATGGTGTATTTGAACCCATGGATCCAAGGAAATGAAAAGCCATGACAATTAGGGTTTACCCTAATTGTCACTAACTATATCAGCATCTTATTGTTGACAAAATCGGCCACTATGTGTGTGAGAATGAAGGGCTAGCCGATTTTTATGAAGTGTGAATTTCTCTCTAATCTATTCCAAGTGTATTTGGTGTTGTGTGAACCATTTGAGGAGTCACACTTGGGGCACTAGGCACTCAAGCTTCATGAAGACATTCTACATCAAAGAGGTATGTAATTCTAACTTGATATATTCATATGAATCAATATTATTATGCTAGTTAGGATGAATACCTTGGAAAGTTCATATTTGCATGTATAATAGAGAAAACATAGATCCAAGGTATTTAGGGTTGCATGTACACTTAGGAGTGTTAGAATGCTCAAAATCCAACAGTGGTATTAGAGACATTGGTTGTTTTTTTGTTATATTGATGCAAATATTTTATTTTCAAAGTTGGAAAAAAAATTGACGTTTTTCAAATTTTAAGATAATTACTTGTTTTTGTGAAAAACTAATTATTTGTAAAATTTGAATCATTTGCTATATGAGTTAAATTCGGTCAAATTGAGTAAAAGATAAAATGATATGATTATTTTATTAGTTTTAAAAGTTTGATCTAAAAAGTTTTTTGAAACCTCCATAAGGTATGGATATGAAAAGGTTTAAAAAAAAATTGATTCAAAGTTTTTTTATGGAGTTACAAAAATTGGTGTTAATGTTTTAAAGAATTTCATAACTTGTTCTTAAGTTATGGAACATGAAAATTTTCATCATTAAACAAACATTAAACTCCATAAGTTATGGAATCCAAAAGTTTTTTTTTAATTATTTTGATCTTATGAGAAGATTTAGATTAATAGAAAATTCTGTGATAATATGTTTTCAATCCATTTTAATCTAAGATTTGATTCTAAAATGTGTTTTTGTAACTTGTCATCAAGTTACTTGAAAAGTCACATTTAAGTTTCTTAAAACTCATAAAAGTTGTAATAGGTTACAAAATGAAGAGTCCTGTCCTCATTAAATGGTGTTATGACTCCATAACTTGTCCTCGAGTTATGGAGGTTCAAGAGTCTCTTCATTAAATAAAAAAAATGTGTAACCTTAATTAATTCCATAAGTTACAAAATAAAGAAAAGTTACATTCTTTTATTAGTTTAAAATCTTCCATAACTTGTCCTCAAGTTATGGAACTTAAGAGTCTTTTAATTAAAACTACTTTAAACACATAAGTTATGGAATTAATTAGTTTTGAATAGTTTCAAAACTTTCCCTCAAGTTTTGGAATTTGAAAAGTTTTCACTTATGAATACTTTAATTCCATGTTAGCCCTTAGAATTTTAAAAGTTAAAATTCAACCCTTATACTTTATATTATTATAAGTTAATAATATTTATATATAAATATATATATATATATATATATATATATGTATAAGAGTAAAGTCAGTCTTACCGTTAGTAGGCCTCATTCACGAAGCCGGTCTATAAGGGGGGTATAAGGTTACTGCCTATAAAATGGCAGTTTAATGGGTGTCCACTCTCACCCACCACTTCCTTGACTGGTGGAGGGTCGTTAGCCGAACGGGTAGGACAAGGACTATAATTCTCCCTTCATTAAAAGTATGAATAATAAATACTAAGTAACTAAACCTTTTATAAATACCCAATCTTAGTTACTTAGGAAAATGTGAATAAGGTGCTAATCCATGAAATTACACTTTGTACTTTGTTTAAGTCGGTTAAGGAGCGTGTGTGGTTAACCGGCACACTAACTCGTATTTAACAAGGTAGGCAAAGGGTAACTTAATGTTTATCATAGCATCGATGGAGCGTGTGTGGTTAACCGACACATCAATTGAGGGGTAAACACTTAAGGGTTCACACCTTGTTTTGTGATCCTCGGCATCTGTGACAACCGTCAATTTTCGGTCAAGTCAAAGTCAACTAAAGTCAACTAGTCAAACCGCTCGACTCAATTAGCCCATGGGTACTAGGGCTTACTTTAGGTAATTACTATACAACTCGCTATTCTAATGAGAGATCATAAATTGAAAAGTTCGTACATCTAGATTTCCTTAACCTAAAAATGTGGTAAGTCACGAACCAAACCGATAAAACAATGTTGCATATTCATTGGGAGTGTGTAAGATCCTTAAACATGGCTTAATGGGGCTTACGGACCTTGCGTTGCGGAGCCAAACACTCACAAATGTCACACACGAAACCTCTCTCAATCATTTTCACTCTATCTCTCTTTATCGAGAATCTCTCCTAAATATCTCTCCCTATGAGAAATCTCTCCAAGTATGAGAAATCTCTCCAAGTATGTTAAATCTCTCCTAAACCTCTCCACGTATGTCAAATCTCTCCCAAATCTCTCTTTGTATGAGAAATCTCTCCAAGTATATGAAATCTCTCCTAAATCTCTCCACATATGTCAAATCTCTCCCAAATCTCTCTCTATATGAGAAATCTCTCCAAGTATGTGAAATCTCTCCTAAATCTCTCCATGTATGTCAAATCTCTCCCAAATCTCTCTTCGTATGAGAAATCTCTCCAAGTATGTGAAATCTCTCCCAAATCTCTCCACATATGTCAAATCTCTCCCAAATCTCTCCAAGAAGGTGAAATCTCTCTCAAAATCTCTTTTGGATTTATTTTGATCATTTGGGGCATCCCGACACTTGAGTTGGTGAAAAACCACTCGATACGGGAAGAATCCTTAGAAGTGAGCCTCTTAGGGCCGAAGCCTCTCTATAGGGGCCAAACCCCTCTTGGAACCGAGGCCACCTAGAACGAGTCCGAGGTCCTTGACTAAGCCGCAACCACCGACCGCAGCAGCCTCGCCTTCGGTTCCCTACTGATGAAGCCACCGCGGTAGCTGCTCAGATCGCATCAGATCTCGCCCTCGGACCGCAATCATGCGACCAAGCGACTTCGGATTTAGACTGCTGATGACCGAGCCTTAACGCGGGATTTTCTCCAAAAATCATATTTTAACATATAAGACCCTAAATATTCATAATATAAACATATTTTAATGAAAATATTTATTTAAGAATAAAATCCATTAAGGGAAATCATGAGGTGGAGTGTGGATCTTGCCATAATATTTGACACAAACAACCACCCCATGCCCATTCCTTTGACCAACCATTGTACTCCCCACCACTCCTAGTCACCTCATGGTACCTTCTTACTCATTTCCCATCAAACCCATGTTCAAAGAGCTGGGAAATCCTCTTTCACTCTTCATTTCTCTCATTTCTCTCTCATTTCCACCCAAGGAACAAACACCTTTTCTCTCAAGCTTTCTCCCTCAAATTCGAGATTCAAGGCTGCTAATCAAATTTGGTTACACTCTTGGTAAGTATAATTCATCCTCTCAATGATTATTACACACCCCTTTACTCCTATGAAACAGACTATGACAAGACCCTTAATGATCTTATCTATTTGCTAAGATCAACTTCCTAAAACTTGTGGACATTGACAATAATGACATTGGACATCGAGTAAAGCTCTCTCTTCCCAATGGAAAGGGATCGGCCATAGTCAACTCAGTTGACCGAATGGTAAAGAGAAAGGCTAAGTCTGTGATAGTCCCATGTTCCATTACCAAAGCGTCCATATGTTAAATTGCCAAAGGAAGGGGCATTCGTTAAGAAGCTGCCAATTTACCTAAGGGTGTTGAAGTCAATAATTTTGAATCTACTTTAGGTAAAGTCCACTATCTAACTCTGCTAAGTTTCTATTCTAAGATTCTTGATACATGATGTGACTAGGTCACATGGTGATGTTTTATGAATCAAAGAAAAGTGAAGGAACTTAAAGAAAGAATATGTTGAATTTAATCGCGTAGATGGATTTCTATTGCATAGTTTGAAGATCGGATTCTTGAGCTACTTCTTTGGAGTTATGAGATATTGCTTAGGAATAGATAATAACAAGTTTTCATATGGATTGTAAGGATAAGTTTTTCCGCAAAGTTTTACAATAAAAGGAAATTTTTTATTTTAATTATTTTATGTATCCTTACAATGGCGTTTGTGGAAAATTGTTGCTCATAAGATTCCACTGATAGCAATATTGGAAAGTGAATTTGATTCTCTCATTTGTGGTAATGTATAAATTTACCAAATAAGGAAAGATTCTCGTCACCCAAGTTTCAGTTGGATAGAAACTTGGAATCATGCAAGTTGTATAGCATGATGAATGAGAATTTTCAAGCATTGGAAAATTTAAGACTAACTACTTATTCACATGAACCTGTGAGTCAAGTGAAGGACAAAGGGATCGAGTACACATTCTTGTGCACTGGCTAAGTCCACCACAAAAGATAGATAAGACTATTCGTCATAATTTACTATAGCTCAGTAAATATGGTTATACTTACAAGCTTAAGTGTAATTCTGAGACATTGGAAAAGGTTCCAATGTATGATAGAGCGAATAAGAAGAATCAAATTAGGCAGAAGGATAAAAGTTTCTCAAATCTGAAAAGATGGGAGAGTACTTTAGTATCATGTTATATGATCATCTTAATGATTAAGAGACCTTATCACAATTCATCCTCTAAGTGGATTCTGATAGTTAAGAAGAGGAGTTATGAATTGTTGAAGTGGTTAAATCAAGAAGATGATTCATACTTCGTTCCAAAAACAATTCTTAGAGTTATACTCTAAAATTGTAACTTGAGTGACATGTCTTAAAGAAGGTTTAAAACACTTGGAAAATGTAAGAGTAAAAGTATCCTACTCTTGTACATTTGAAATTGGTAAGTTGTGATGTTTTGGATAAAACAAAGACCAACTAAGGCCAATTGTGTGAAGTGTTTGTCTTGATTAGAATCCACACTAGCGCTTGAATATTTGACAAGAGAGTCTTACATTTCAAGAGGACAGTGGGAGTCTTAATGGTCTTGTAAGTCTCAAGAACTCAAGAATAAAACCTAAAGTTCTTCACTAGTACACGAGTTGAGGTTTATAACCTATCGTGTTGACATATTCTGTGCCCATTCCAATTAAAGTTGGCTTTGCATATGAGTTCTTAGAGTTCTCAATTGGTTGCAAAACAACTTGGAAGCAATGGTAGGCCCTTGAGCTGCCAGATGGCAAGAAATTAAGATTGAGTTCAGTCCATATGAGTTTGGATTTGTCATTATCCTTGTCTTGTGACTATGGTTTTGATAATTCGCATGGATAGGAACACATACACCATTACATCTAAGTGTCATAAGGTTTCTCTCCGATTCATGAAAATGATGGTGAGGAAACACTTTCACAAAGTAGATTTTTGCTAGATAGCAATTGTGATATTTGCATTCTCAAAGTCGTTAGTGGAGCGTGTGTGGTTAACCGGCACACTAACATGGACTTATGAGAAGTGGAAAAGGTCTAAACAATCGATACTATGATTACGACATCCCTTTTCATAGTTCTTAAAAAATTTTAGAATCTAACAGATTTCAGTAAATGGCATGAATTTGGAATTCTTGCATTTGCAGTAAGGATTTTGGACTGTGAAAAGAGAATCATTGGAGTTATGTTCAATTGATCTATTTCACAAAGTAAAGATCATAGACAAACATAGTATGCATGCTTGGTGTATGGCATGACTAGTGTTTAGACAACATAGTGTACATGCTTGGAGCATGGGACAACTATTGTTTTAAATTCAAGAATAAAGTTGATAGCTGAAACAGTATAAAATGAATAATGTGTAATCATATGGTGATAAATAAAAGGTGTTTTATTTATGTTCATAGGTTTTGATACCATATTGGATTCAATTATTAATGTGTTTCACTTTGCATGTTTTTAACTTCCAGAATAACTAGGTCATTGTTCTGGATGACTAAGTTATTTAAACCATCCAAAGTCAGTCATATGTTGGATGTAGATATGAATTAAGACTGTCATGGGTTGGCTTGTAGAGGTCTAAGATGTTGGACAAAGGGCTACAACACTCATGAGTGCTCATAACTTCTGAGTATTGGATTCAACCTGCGCTTATTGGAATCACTTCATGGATTTTATCATGAGTGATCATGAGACGATAATATCTTATATTCTTCAAATCTAGAGATATGAGTTGTTACTATGAGTTGGTTATACATTGATTGCACGAAAACGCATTGGTAACTCGATGCTATAAAACGTGCCTTTGTATGATTAAACAAGTAGTAGAACAAGCTATATGAATCGAAGTTTATCCATTCCTTTTACCTTCGGGATAAAAGCGATATCTGTGGGCCCTTCGATGATTTGGTGATGACAAATGTAAGTGCTCGGCCGGGCCAGGACTGATTTGATTTGTTCAATTAGTAAGTCGTCATAAATTGGAAATCAGGAAACAACAAATGGATAGAGAGAATGATTATAATCCATGTCTCAGTCCATATGATATCTAGAATGGAGGAATATATGATCCTTTATCTAATGGACAAGTAATTGACAAAGGTCAGAGATCATCGGCAAGGACAGAGTTCAACATAAGCTTTTGAGAGCTACGATTACCAGTCGGTTCTTGAAGTCATACGCAATAATAGTTTTAGACTTATCTAAGTGGGAGACTGTTGGATTAATGTCTAGTTCCATAACTATAATTGGTGAGACTTGACCCGACCCGGCATGGTCCATTTGGTTTGTGTGGCATCATGCATTTGGATAGACTATAATGAGAGAAATAACACTTAAGGTTTGTTAATATATTATAAGTTCTAATATATTAATAAGATTATTTAATTAGTATTGATCAAGAATTAATCTAGGATTAATTAAGTGATCAAAAGAAGACTAATTAAATATATGGGTTGATTGTGTAAATCATCCATACTTGTATAGTGGGGTAATGCTTCATGGATTATCAAGTTAGGCTAAAACCCATAAGATGCTCCATGGTGTATTTGAACCCATGGATCCAAGGAAATGGAAAGTCGTGACAATTAGGGTTTACCCTAATTGTCACTAACTATATAAGCATCTTATTGTTGACAAAATCGGCCACTATGTGTGTGAGAATGAAGAGCTAGCCGATTTTTATGAAGTGTCGATTTCTCTCTAATCTATTCCAAGTGTATTTGGTGTTGTGTGAACCATTTGAGAAGTCACACTTAGGGAACTAGGCACTCAAGCTTCATGAAGACATTCTACATCAAAGAGGTATGTAATTCTAACTTGATATATTCATATGAATCAATGTTATTATGCTAGTTAGGATGAATACCTTGGAAAGTTCATATTTTCATGTATAATAGAGAAAACATAGATCCAAGGTATTTAGGGTTGCATGTACACTTAGAAGTGTTAGAATGCTCAAAATCCAACAATAACGACTCACATAAATAAATCCAATACTATCTGAGTAATCAAGGAAAATCAAAATCATTCGTTGTGATGGTATAACAATTCAAAACAATTATATTATTTTATGTTATCGGAAAACATCGGGTTTTTCGAGGAGATCAACACCATTCACTTGTACTTTTCAATAACTATCATGCAAAACTTCTCGTTTATACACGCTTTGAAATCATTCATGCATAAACCTATGGATCTTCACACTTTGGTATAAACAATTGTCTTTTCAGAAAATATCGGATTTTCTGGGTTTTATAAACTACACAAAACATTTTCAAAACAACCCTGCTTATGAACTCACCAACATTCCATATGTTGACGTTTTTCAAAATAACTTGTATTCTTAGGTCACAGGTAGGCCGAGGAGTAATACCAATTATGATAGGGTGTTATGCTTTTTGAAAACTTTCAAACAATTTCTGCCATGGATATGTAATGTTTAAACAATGTACTTGATGTGAACAATGTCAGTTGTTATGTATTAATGCATGGTGAAGTTTATGTTATGTTTCATGTATATTCATTGTGATGATATTCAATTTGAGTCACGCGAGCCCTCGGACGTTTTCGTCATCTGGTTCGGGGTGTGACAGGTTGGTATCAGAGCTCTGTTTATAGTGAAATAGCATATCTAACCACACATTGATATGCAACTATAAACCAAATAGGGACTAAAAAAACTCTGAACAAAACAAATAAAATACAATGATAAAACACCCCTACTCGTACGATATAGGAAAAAGAACATAATACCAAAACAAATAAGATGATACCGGCATCTCAGTTAAGTCTGGACTGTTCATGGTTGTATTAAGGGGTGAATGTAGCCTAATCAACTACATTTCCTCCGAAGTACAACTATCACATGCCCCGAGGAAATCCCGATGGTCGGTAAACCTAAAAACATACCCCTTTAATTACCAAGAAGAGAACATCAACTCAATTTACATAATAATTAGAACATCTTAGGAATAATATTAGTATATTTATACACTCTCGCAGACAATATGGCTGGCTTCCATCACCCCGGAGATCCGTATTTCCCTAATCAGAGGAATAACAGATGGTTGGAGGAGGAACCTGAAGAAGACCCTGAGGAGGATTCTAAAGAGGAACCTGAGGCAGAAGCCGAGGGTGGACCTGCTGAGCCAGTGGTGGACCTGGAAGAAGAGGAAGTCAAAGAAGACCTCGAGGAGGAACCCAGCGATGACGATGACGGTGATTCAGACACGGAGTCCGAAGTCATCAACCCCCCTTACCCGATTAGGGTGCCCGCTCATCGGATGGGCCCAACTGGCCCTACACCCCCCTGGGGTATCGACATTTTGAGGTGGAGCAGGCAACAGGGACAGCGACCCCTGTTTAGCATGGCACGTGAGTTCTACGACTTGAGGGAGGGAGGACCGGCTGATCACGCGCTTCCGGTCATGGTGAGACGATTGCGGAACACTGGCGATCTAGCTCAGAGCACCGCCGATCAGATGCACCAGATGCGGACTAGATTTGATCATGCAGAACAGGAGACGCGAGAGGTTATCCGAGAGTTCCACATGAGGCAGGTGAGGTGGGAGGCTCGACTCCGAGATGCGGAACGACAGGTGGCTCGCCTTCAGGGAGAGTCCACTTCCTCAGCACCACTCCCTGGCACATCCCACCATGACTAGGACTAGTCATACCCGTCTTTAGTATTATGCTACTATGATCTATGCTATGTACCATTGACTCTATGTTTCAGTGATTACACTACTCATAGAAGTCGTTACGCTGCCGAACTTGCATCACTTATGTATGCTCTTTTGAGCAAATTTTCATGTATCAAAGTACGGATATTATTAGTGGAAAAATATATGTGATCTATTGTGATGTTGTTATCTGTTATGTGTTATGTATCCATGATTGTATGTTAACATGTGAAACAACTTAAGTACATGCAATACACCTAGCTTATAGGACCATAAACTCATAAAAAAAATCATAGGCACTTAACATCTTTTCGTTCCATGGCAGAAAGATGCCTCAACGACCAACCCGTGGAAACCCTAGGCCAACCCTGGGCCAAATTCTCCAAGTGTGATTTCTGGTTGCGATAGGTTCAGTTCATAAGGCACCTCGTTAACCAGAATGGGATTTTCGTCGACCCGGCCAAAGTGGAGGCAGTGATGAGTAGGGAGGTGCCGAGGAAACCATCCGAGATCAGGAGTTTCTTGGGGTTGGCAGGCTATTATCGGAGATTTATCAGGGATTTCTCCAAGATCGATGTGCCACTCACCAGATTAACCCGGAAGGGTGTCGCTTTTCATAGGGACCAGAGCAGCAGACCTCTTTTGAGACGCTTCGCCAGAGGCTATGTGAAGCCCCAGTGTTATCCCTCCCAGAGGGGATGGAGGACTTTGTGGTGTATTGTGATGCGTCAATCTTGGGATTGGAAGCGGTGCTGATGCAGAGAGGGCATGTGATAACATACGCATCGAGGCAGTTGAAGCCTCATGAGATGAGGTATCCCACCCACGATCTAGAGTTGGGGGCAGTGGTGTTCGCCCTCAAGATTTGGCGTCACTATCTGTACGGGGTTCGGTGTGCGATATACACGGACCACAAGAGCTTGAAGTATTTGATGGATCAGTCCAACCTAAACATGCGACAGAGGAGATGGTTGGATGTGGTCAAGGATTGTCGTTGTGAGATCCTGTACCACCTGGGCAAGGCTAATGTTGTAGCCGATGCACTGAGCCGCAGGGCGTAGAGCACCCCGTTGCAAGATGTATGTTTGAGATTGACCGTGATAGCTCTTAGTGTTGGACGCCATTCGTGGGGCACAGGTTGAGGCTGTGCAGCCTGAGATGCAGAAGAAAGAGCGAGTTGTTGGGTTGGTTTCAGAGTTCGTTACCGATGGTCAGAGGCTTATGACATTCCTGATGGGTTTTAGCCATATGAACATTCCTATGTGCACATGCAACCCAAATGCTTGGATCTAGGTTTCTCTAATTGAACATACATTGATTCCAAGACTTCTAATGGCTAATATACAATAATAACAATATGAAATCCAAGATTAGAAGTTTACCTTGAAACACTTGCTTGATCTTCTTGTCCTTGAGGCTTTAGAGTCACAATTGTCACTCCTCTAATGTCTTACAAACACCAACTAGCAAGGAGGATGATTTGAGAGAGAGGAGGGAAGAGAAATTCGGCCAGGGTTTCTTTTCAAGCACAGGTGCCGATTTCTCTTAACCCTAAGGGTCTATTTATACTTGCAAGGCTCCTAGGGTTTCACCCTTAAACCCTAATTGGATAACTTAAGCCCTAAGCAATCCAAATCCCTTTCATGATAAGCCTTGGACGATTTTATGGCTATCCTTAGCCCTAGAAATCATCCACCCCTTATCCATAAATGATATATAGCCCAAAGTGCAACTATCAAACAATTGACAGTTTATACACCTTTATTTAATTAATCTCTTTAAGTCACCAAATTAATTGCTAACCATGCTCAAAGCAAAGGCTACATCAGGGCGAGTACAAGTCATAGCATACATGATTGAGCCAACTGCGGAAGCGTATGGTACTCGGCTCATTTCTGCTATTTCAGCTTCGGTACTCGGACTTTGAGTCTTACTCAACTTGGTATTACTTTGTATCGGTAATTCTCCCTTCTTCGAGTTTTCCACACTAAAACGTTTTAGTACCTTATCTAAGTAAGTGTTCCGACTAAGTCCTGTTAGTCTCTTACTTCGCTCTCTCACTATCCTTATTCCCAGAATATAGGAAGCCTCTCTGAGGTCCTTCATAGCGAAGCACTTCCCGAGCCAGGACTTAACATCCTACAAAGTCGGGACATCGTTTCCTATGAGTAGTATTCCATCGACATACAGAACGAGGAAGCTTACTATACTCCCACTGGCTTTGACATATACACATGATTCATCTTCGCTTCGTACAAATCCAAACTCTTTGACTTTCTCATCGAAGCAAAGATTCCATCTGCAAGACGCTTGCTTACGTCCATAAATGGACTTCTCAAGCATACACACTCTATTTGGATGCTTCGGATCGACAAAACCCTCTGGCTGATCCAGTAAACATCCTCAGCCAACTTCCCATTAAGGAAAGCGGTTTTGACATCCATTTGCCAAATCTCATAATCATGAAATGCGGCAATAGCTAGCATCACTCTAATAGACTTAATCTTCGCAACTGGTGAGAAGGTCTCATCATAGTCAACTCCGGGAGTTTGAGTAAAGCCCTTCGTAACCAATCACGCCTTATATGTGTGTACGTTTCCATCCACGTCGGTCTTCTTCTTGAAGATCCATTTGCACCCGACGGTCTTACGTCCGGGCACATTATCAACCAAATTCCAAACTTGGTTGTCATATAGGGACTGGATCTCGCTGTCCATTGCCTCTTTCCATTTCGCAGACTCCGGGCCTGCCATGGCTTCCTTATAGCTATTAGGTTCATCTAGATTTATTAGTGTACCATCACTAATATACGTGTCCCCTTCGATAGTAATATGAAAACCATAAAACTGGGGCTGAACTCTAAATCTTTCGGAACGTCTAAGAGGTAAGGACTCGTCAATCGGTTCAACCGGAGTTTCCTCCTCGGGTTGATCGCCAGCGGTAGAGGTTCCTTCATCTATCGACTCTTGAATCTCTTCAAGCTCGATTTGCCTCCCACTGTCTCCTTGGCTTATGAGTTCCCGCTCTCGGAAAACTCCTCTCTTCGCAACGAAGACAACATTGTCCTTCGGTCTATAGAAGAGATATCCAAAGGATTTCTGCAGGTAGCCGATGAAAATACATCGCTCACTATGAGGTTCGAGCTTGTCGTGAGTATCTCGTCTTACGAAAGCCTCGCAGCCCCAAACCTTGATATGTGCCAATGAGGGAGCTTTCCCTGTCCACATCTCGTGAGGTGTTTTGGCAACCTTCTTAGTAGGGACTCGGTTAAGGATATGGGCGGCAGTCTCTAAGGCATACCCCCAAAAAGAGATAGGTAGTGAAGCACGACTCATCATAGAGCGAACCATGTCTAACAAGGTTCGATTACGCCTTTTTGCCACACCATTCAACTGCGGTGTCCTAGGTGGCGTCAATTGTGAAACTATTCCACACTCCTTGAGATAGTCGTGGAATGCAAGACTTAGGTACTCTCCTCCTCGATCGGATCGAAGCATCTTGATTTTCCTACCCAATTGATTCTCCACTTTATTCTTGAACTCTTTGAACTTTTCAAATGTTTCTGACTTTTGCTTGATTAAGTAGATATACCCATATCTACTATAGTCATCGGTAAAAGTCACATAGAAGCGGTTCCCATCCTTCGTGGTTGATCTAAATGGTCCACATACATCGGTATGTTTGAGGTCCAATAGACCCTCACCCCTTTCACATGTACTTGTGAAGGGTGACTTAGTCATTTTTCCAAGTAAACAAGACTCGCATGTGTCATCTTCCCTAAGGTCGAATGACTCCAACACTCCATCCTTTTGGATTTGGGCTATGCGCTTCTTGTTGACATGTCCAAGACGACAATGCCACAAGGATGCTCTATCCATACCATTGGATGAATCCATGCATAAAACATCATTTCCTAAGTTATCTACAATCATAACAGTTTCATATATTCCATTACATGGTATAGCTTCAAAATATAAGACAACATTTAGATAAGCAACAATAGAACCATTCTCATTATTAAAAGAAAATCTAAAACCTTGTCTAAACAAACCATGAAATGAAATGATGTTTCTAGCCATTTCTGGCGAATAGAAACAATTGTTCAAATCTAAAGACAAACCATTCCTAAGCACTAAAGAATACTCTCCAATCTTGGTCACAGGCGACGATCTTCTGTTCCCCATGATTAGATTTATTCTTCCATGCTCCACATCCCTATTTCTTCTTAGTCCCTGCAATTCAGAACAAATATGGTAACCACAACCGGTATCAAGGAGCCAAGAAATATCATGAGATGAATCGTTAGATTTAATTGTATAAATACATGCGAAAGATGGCTTGATCTTTCCTTCCCTTATGGCTTGCAGGTAGTTTGGGCAGCTTCTCTTCCAATGCCCTATTTTATGGCAATGATGGCACTCTGCCTCCTTAGGGTTAGGACAGGGTTTAGCAGGATCAACTTTGGTCCCACTAGAAGAGGAACCATCTCGGGACTTTCCCTTGCGGTGGCTCTTAGACGAAGCCTTCCTCTTCTTGCCTCTTCCTTGCCCAATGGCCAAAACAGGAGCAGCGGGTGGATTGGGAGTGGGTGCAACAAACTTGTCCGTTAGGTTGCTTTCAGCAACCCTAAGGAGACCTTGGAGCTTGCTTAGGGTGACCTCTTCCTTGTTCATGTGGTAGGTCGTCCTAAATTGATTGTAACACGGAGGCAAAGAGCGAAGCACCATGTCGATCGCCAAGTCTTCCCCAAAGTCAACATTCAACTTGCGAAGACGATCGACATACCTTTGCATCTTTTGCAGGTGCACGGTAAGAGATTCTCCATGACCCATTTTGGCGGAAATCATGTTAGTGAAAATCTCGTAACGCTCTTGCCTCGCATTCTGGTGGTATCTCTCCAACAAGTCTTGGTGCATTTCGTACGGATACATGTCCTCATAGGACTTTTGGAATTCGGCATTCATGGTGGCTATCATGCTGCAATGTACCTTCGTTGCATCACGCTCATGAGTTTCAAAAGCGGTCATTTCAACCGGAGTAGCGATTTCTGGGTTGATTTTCTCTAGCTTCTCATCTTGGACATACTCCTTGTCCTCATAGCGAGCAATTGTGCGAATGTATCTTATCCATTCGCTAAAGTTCGTCCCATCGAAAGTGACCTTTTGACAAAGGCTCATCAATGTGAATGAACTAGCAGCAGCGTTGTTTGCGTTCAACATCTACAAATAGAAAGGACAAAGATAGATTAGAATATGAATCCCTAATTATCACCCAATAAGAAAAATTAGGGCTAGGATCCAACAACAATATTTACATATTAGAAAAGGGATGCCGTAATCCAACATGCAAATAATATGAAGGAAAGTGAATGACGATTCACTAATTCTCCACCACAAAAACATAACTTTAAGTTCTAAATGTATTGAGAATTCCTAGGTTTGGATGAGATTCACTGAAACTTTTCAATGGCATGTTTAAATCTCGATATGCCCCTCTCGTTTGTGACTGGGATACCGAGGATCACAAAGTGGGTGTGAATTACCATGCAAATTTACATGGTGCCTTCATTGTAACGATCACCTATTCGATGTGCCGGTAAACCACACACACTCCATCGAACTATGATAAACAATGAATCACCCTTTGCCACCTTTTCTTAGAACCAATTAGTGTGCCGGTAAACCACACACGCTCCACTAACTTCTTAGCAAGGGTGCAAAGTGTAATTTCATGGGATTGCATCAATTCACTTTTCCTAAAGTAACTAAGATTGGGAAATTTTTGAAAAAACATGTAGTTACTTTGTATTTCATATTATACTTTTAATGAAGAGTTAAGGTTGCCCTATCCTACCCGTTCGGCTAACGACCCTCCACCGATCAAGCAAGCGGTGGGTGTGAGTGTACACCCATTAAGCGCCATTTTATAGGCAGCAGCCTTATACCCACCTTATAGACCGGCTTCGTGAATGAGGCCTACTAACGGTAAGACTAGCATTTTAATTATACATATATATATATATATATATATATATATTAATCTTGTAATATTATATTAGTATAGGGTTGGATTTTAAACTTGTAAAATTCTAGGGTTTGAAATTTAAATTGTCTAAATTAAACTTTTAATCACAAAACATAAATTTCAAAACTTGAGGGCAAGTTTTAAACTTTTAAAAAAATAGAGGATCAACTAACAAATAATCTTAATTAACAATTAATTCGATAATTATCCATATTTGATTTATTTAATGATTTCTTGCAAAACAATTTACCAGTTTAATAAAATAATTAATCAATTATCACATAAGGAAACAAATATTTTATTAATTGATAAATATCTTCAATTAGGTCAAGAATATACTCATATATATCATAAAATCGGATTTATATTGATCTAATATGATTAAGGCAAGTATCTCAAAGATAAACAGCAAGAAATCCCGAATATTGCTCTTTCTGACGCTCGAACTCGCCGAGTACCCAGATGGACTCGCCGAGTTGAGCCTACTCGCCGAGTACCACCATGGGACTCGCCGAGTTCATCAGGCAGAGGACAAAAAAACGATTTTTTCAGCAACAAACAAGCAATCAAAGTATCAATTCAATAGAAACCAATCTAGGCTCTGATACCACTGATGGGTTTTAGCCATATGAACATTCCTATGTGCACATGCAACCCTAATGCTTGGATCTAGGTTTCTCTAATTGAACATACATTGATTCCAAGACTTCTAATGGCTAATATACAATAATAACAATATGAAATCAAAGATTAGAAGTTTACCTTGAAACACTTGCTTGATCTTCTTGTCCTTGAGGCTTTAGAGTCACAATTGTCACTCCTCTAATGGCTTACAAACACCAACTAGAAAGGAGGATGATTTGAGAGAGAGGAGGGAAGAGAAATTCGGCCAGGGTTTCTTTTCAAGCACAGGTGCCGATTTCTCTTAACCCTAAGGGTCTATTTATACTTGCAAGGCTCCTAGGGTTTCACCCTTAAACCCTAATTGTATAACTTAAGCCCTAAGCAATCCAAATCCCTTTCATGATAAGCCTTGGACGATTTTATGGCTATCCTTTGCCCTAGAAATTGTCCACCCCTTATCCATAAAGGATATATAGCCCAAAGTGCAACTATCAAACAATTGACAGTTTATACCCCTTTATTTAATTAATCTCTTTAAGTCACCAAATTAATTCCTAATTAATTTATGACTTATATTAATCAAATAATAATATTATTATACCTTATATTATTCTCATAATATAATAATAACAATTATTCTCTAATAATAAATCATCCTGTCAAGTTG
Source organism: Lactuca serriola (assembly GCF_051521515.1). Taxonomy (NCBI): domain Eukaryota; kingdom Viridiplantae; phylum Streptophyta; class Magnoliopsida; order Asterales; family Asteraceae; genus Lactuca; species Lactuca serriola. The sequence continues at coordinate 110,932,593 of NC_136409.1, read as the reverse complement.
CTATGGTGAAGGCAACCCAAAAGGACCATGCACAATCAGATCAAATACTTGCCTAATATAGTTGCAGCCTTAGACACTATTCCAACAATTCCAAGGGCGTATCTCGGTACCGTTTGTGGGAGGGACGCGTACCATTTTGATGGAAGAGGCTCATCGGTCGAAATTCTCGATCCATCCTGGGGCCACTAAGATGTATTTAGACTTGAGAAGAGAGTATTGGTGGCCCTGTATGAAGAGGGCTGTCGCGTGGTTTCTTGAGAGGTGCTTAACCTGCCGTAGGGTTAAGGCCGAGCACCAGAGACTGCATGGTAAGTTGCAGCCGTTGGAGGTTCCCGAATGGAAGTGGGAGCAGATTACCATGGATTTTATCACCAAATTGCCAAGGACTGCTAGGGGAGTCGATGCAATTTGGGTGATTATGGACAGGTTGACGAAGAGCGCCCACTTCCTTGCTATCAGTGAGAGCTTCTTCGCAGAGAAGTTAGCAGACATGTACGTGAGGGAAGTGGTATCACGGCACGGAGTGTCGATCTCGATTGTCTCAGACCGAGATGTGTGTTTCACTTCCATATTTTGGAAGAAGTTTCACGAGGAGTTGGGTACTAGGCTGCATTTTAGTACCGCATATCACCCCCAGACTGACGGACAGAGTGAGCGGACGATTCAGACGCTCGAGGACATGCTCCGGGCATGTGTGTTGGATTTCGGGGGGGGGGGGGGGGGGGGGGGGGTTGGGACACGTATTTTCCCTTGGCAGAGTTTTCCTACAACAACAGCCATCATTCGAGCATCGGTATGCCACTCTTTGAGCTGTTGTATGGGAGGAGGTGTCGGACCCCCATTTGCTGGGGAGAGGTCGGGCAGCGTGTTATGGGTAGTACTGAGATCGTGCTTCAGATGACAGAGCAGATCCAACAGGTCAGACAGAGGTTGTTAACCGCTCAGAGTCGTCAGAAGAGTTTTGCGGACAGACGCCGGTCTGATCTTGAGTTTCAGGTCGGCGACTTTGTGCTCCTGAAGGTCTCTCCTTGGAAAGGAGTGATTCGATTCAGGAAGAGGGACAAGTTGGGGCCCCGATATATTGGTCCATTCATGGTAGTCGCGAGGGTAGGCAGGGTAGCCTATCATTTGGAGTTGCCAGCAGAGTTGGGTCAGATTCACGACACTTTCCACGTGTCGCAATTGCGGAAGTGTATAGCCGATGAGTCGGCAGTGGTACCATTAGAGGATATTCAGGTGGAGGCGAGCCTAAATTATGCTGAGAGACCGGTGGAAATCAGAGATCGGAAAATCAAGGTTTTGAGGAACAAGGAGGTACCTTTGGTTTTGGTTCAGTGGCAACATCGGAAGGGGTCCGAGATGACTTGGCAGCCGGAGAGTGAGATGCGTGAGCAGCATCCAGAGTTATTTGCAGAGCGAGACTTCAAGGGTGAAGTCTAGTTCTAGTGGGGGAGAATTGTAACACCCCGGATTCCCAGGTATTATTTATTCTTTTATTTTTTGGGTGATTTGTGAGGAGACTCGGCGAGTTGGAGTCCAAACTCGCCGAGTAGGATCGCGGTTTTGGGCGTGGGTTCGCGTCTGGACTCGGCGAGTCCACGCTGTTTAATGAAACCCTAATTTCCAGGGTTTGAGACCTATTTAAAGGGGCTTATGGCCGTCATTTGCGGCCACTAACCCCTAGAGAGAAACCCTAAAGAGATTTGAGCGTTTTGGGAGAGAGAAGAGGCCATTGTTGACCTTTGAAGCTTTGTTTGGCAAGGCAAAGGAGATTCTAGCTAAGAGAAGGCAAGGGAGGTGGACATCCTTCGATTTTGGAGCTTAGAGCATCATCTTGGAGGTATATTTTGGCTCCCTTTTCTGTTGTTATGATGAACATGGGGGTTTAGGGTTTCTTAACCCCTTTGTTGTTTAGATTTGACGTCCATTTCGTCCCTATTTGTGATGAGGTTTGAGATGAGATCCATAGAGGTCCAGAGAAGCTTTATTCCTTAAGCTTTATGAGGGTTCATGAGAGTATTGACCTAGAGTTATGAGATATGGGGCTAAAACATCATTTATGAGCAAATAGTTGTTGTTTTACCACCAAGGTTTGGACTTTACGTGATTATCATGCCTGGGGAGGCCAGATCTATGATTGTATGGAACAGATCTGACCTCAGAAGTGAGTTTGAGTTTATGCATGGAATGGACTCGCCGAGTCTGAAGAACAGACTCGACGAGTACGATGAAGTTTGCCCGTAACCACTCAGCGAGTGGTCTTGCCGAGTTGAGGGGTCGACTCAGTGAGTCAGGGAGAGTCAGGAGGGGGCTGAGTCAAGCCGGAACTCACCGAGTTGTTCTTGAGACTCGGCGAGGTGAGTCGTGGTGGCCCCGCGATTCATGCCAAATGGAACTTGTCGAGTTAGGGAAGTACTCGACGTGTCAAGAGAGGATCCAAGGGAGTCAGTGGACATGTATAGACTCGCCGAGTCGCCCTAGTGCACTCGCCGAGTCCGGTCAAAGTTGATCGTTGACCTTGTTGACCTTTAGGGTTGAGTTCAGTTGTATTTATGGGTGTATTATTTTGTGTGATTAGGCGGAGGCTAGATCACATTTATTCCGAGACAGATATTTACCGAGATACCTGAGGTGAGTCTTCTCACTATACTTTACCTAGTGTGGTAATAGAGTTTAGAGACAGAGTATTATAGAGTTATATGCCAGTGTGATTGCATGTTATTATGTGTTGTGATTTTTTGTGATATGTGATATGCATGATTTAGAGTTACAGAGTTGGGACTTTCGGGTCCCTAGAGTTAGGGCCAGAGGGCCCACAGAGAGTTGGGGCTGAAGGGCCCCACTAAGACACATTGACCAGAGGGTCAACAAAGTTACAGCCTCGAGTGGCTATTTTGTGATTAGTGTTGTATTTTGGGGAAACTCACTAAGCTTCTGCTTACAGTGTTTAGTGTTATGTGTTTCAGGTACCAGTGATGACTGCGGGAAGGCGTCGGCTTGATTCGTATACACATATGGGAGTGGATGTATTTTAATCTTGGGAGACATTTGTGATTTGAAAACTTGATGTTATGACATTTTGTGAATGAATGGTTTAATTAAAAATGTGTTTTCAAAAGTGAAAAATTGTTTTAATTTTTACGGTGTTACAAGTTGGTATCAGAGCCTAGGTTTGAGGGATTCGGGTGCACCTTCGGGCGTATCTGAAATCAAACTGAGGATTTGAGAAAAATTTTGATAATAAAACAAGTTTTCAAAAGAAGAATTTGCGAGATAAACAGAGTAGAGTCGTGTGTACGAACAGTCAGCGCCCGAATGGTGATTTCCCAAAATACCATCATTATAAGTGTTATAATATATGATGTGATATGTTATCTGATGAGCTATGATATGCATGCTAGAGTAGACTAGGTATTCTTATTAGGACTAGAGTGGCCTGATATGTGATGTCTGAGTCTAGGAGTCTTGCTGCTATGAATATTTCAGAGTGGTTAGGTAGCAGCGAGGAGATTTTGAGAGATCTGTTGTGAGTATCATATGATTAGAGAGAGTAGAGTGCTTGGGACTTGGGACTCTAGGAGAAGGACTTGGGGTGGATGCTGATGCGGTGAAGACGGTAGTATTGGGCCCGTACTACTGAAGACACCGGGTCAGTGCGCAGTCCAAGTAAGAATCTTTGGAGTACCAAGGAACAAGTAGGATGGGGTACTCGAGTGTGAGTATACTCGAGCGAGTCCCTGATATTATTCTTGTATTGTATTTCAGAGAGAGAGATCATGGTTGGGACTCGCCACACGCCAGGGACCAGTGATACGAGGGATGAGGAGATCCGTAGGATCATCCAGGAGGGGGTGGTTGCGGCCATCAGGGCAGAGATACCAGAGATGTTCGGGTCTATCAAGACCACGTTGATAGAGACATTCGATGAGAAGTACGCTGCTCTTTCCGAGGCTGTTGTTGCTGCAGCCACTGCAGCTATAGCTGCGACGAGGCCACAAGGTGGGGATGCGTTGTTGTTCCGAGAGTGCAACAACACAAAACCACCGGAGTTTGACGGGACCCAGGACCCGATTGCAGCGATGAGGTGGATTTCAGACATAGAGGGGTGTTTCTTCACTTGCTCATCTCCTGAGCATTTGAGAGTCCGGTTCACGCTGAACCAGCTTCGCTTGGGAGCGAAGGACTAGTGGAAATTTGTGACGGCGCACTATACGCCTGCTGAGCTTGCAGTAGTGACCTGGGAGAGGTTCACTGCTATGTTCCGAGATGAGTACGTTCCCCAGGTAGAGAGGGAGCGTTTGGCCCAGGATTTTCTGACCCTCAAGTAGGGTACTGAGTCTGTTACGGTGATTACGAGGATGTTTCATGAGCGGGCGATGTTCTGCCCAGAGCACGTGTCCTCCGAGCAGGCACGCATGAGTCGATATTTGAGCATTCTGAGGAGAGATATACGTGACTTCGTGGCGAACTCGACGTACCGGACGTTTTCCGAGCTTCAGGCAAATGCCCGGAAGAGGGAGATAGAGCTGGAAACTCAGGCTAGGGAGGAGGTTGAGTCTCAGGGGAGGGATCGGCGACCGGTGCAGTCTCAACCGGTAGCCAAGCGGGCCAAGCCCGCCGATTCGAGATCAGGGAGCCAGAGGGGCTGCACTTGTGGCAAGTGCGGCAAGAGCCACGACGGTGTGTGCAGAGCAGGGTCTTGCTACAAATGTGGAAAGGAGGGGCATATGGCCAAGGACTGGCCCAAGGGGTTTGCAGTATGTTTTCACTGCAACCAAACCGTACACCAGAAGGCAAAGTGTCCGCAGTTGCGGGGATCAGCACAGGGAGCACCTCAAGGATCTGCCCCTGCTGCCATCAGAGCTACCGAGATTCGGCCAGCGAAGGCTGAGGCGCCGAGGGCACGAGGGAGAGCCTTTCAGTTGACCGCGGAGGAGGTCCGTACAGCGCCCGATGTTGTGGCCGGTATGTATTCTTTCGTGTATTTATTTTGATGTTGAGATAGTATGCTTATATCATGTTATGCGTAGGTACTTTTCTTGTGAATTCTATACCTGCCTTGGTGTTATTTGACTCGGGTGCGAGTCGGTCTTTTGTATCTCTGGCTTTTAGTCAACATATCAGTGTTAGTCGTGAGGCGTTGAGTCGGCCTTTGAGAGTTTCCATAGCTGACGAGAGAGTGATATATGCCACGGAGGTGATCCGTGGTTGCGTATTTGAGATTTTTGGTGTTGAGTTCCCAATTGATTTGGTTCCTATTGCGATGGGTGATGTCTGTATCATTGTGGGCATGGACTGGTTGAGTAGATTCAGTGCGGTTATCGACTGCGAGCGACAGCTAGCGACCATACGAGACCCTAGTGGGGGAGTTCTTACGGTGTACGGCGAGGGTACACGTTCTGGGTCAGCGTTTTGTTCGGCCGCTAGGCTGAGGCAGTGTCTACAGCAGGGCTGTAAGGGCTTTGTGGCGTATGTGATGGATACGCGGGTTATTTCAGAGAGACCGAGGTCAGTTGAGGAGGTTCCGATAGTGCGTGAGTTCCCGGATGTATTTCTAGAGGAGTTGTCGGGTGTACCTCCCGTGAGGCAGGTGGAGTTCAGTATCGATTTGGTTCTGGGGGCCGCGCCTATTGCCAAGGTGCCCTATCGCCTTGCACCTCCAGAGATGCAAGAGTTATCCTCGTCGCTTCAGGAGCTGTTGGGGAAGGGGTTTATTCGGCCGAGCAGCTCGCCGTGGGGAGCGCCTATCCTTTTTGTCAAGAAGACGGATGGTTCACACCGGATGTGCATTGATTACCGGGAGTTGAACAAGCTGACGGTCAAGAACCGTTACCCGTTGCCGAGGATCGATGATTTGTTCGATCAGTTGCAGGGAGCATCTTGGTTCTCCAAGATCGATTTGAGGTCGGGGTATCATCAGGTAAGGGTGCGAGATGAGGATATCCAGAAGACAGCGTTCAGGACTCGTTATGCGCATTATGAGTTTGTGGTGATGCCTTTCGGACTCACCAATGCCCCGGCAGTGTTCATGGATCTCATGAACAGAGTGTGCAGGCCGATGTTGGATCGGTCAGTGATCGTGTTCATCGACGATATTTTGGTGTATTCGAGATCCAGAGAGCAGCATGAGGAGCATTTGAGGGAGATCCTCAGAATTCTGAGATCGGAGAGGCTTTACGCCAAATTCTCCAAGTGTGATTTCTGGTTGCGAGAGGTTCAGTTCCTAGGGCACCTCGTTAACCAGAATGGGATTTTGGTCGACCCGGCCAAAGTGGAGGCAGTGATGAGTTGGGAGGTGCCGAGGTCACCGTCCGAGATAAGTAGTTTCTTGGGGTTGGCAGGCTATTATCGGAGATTTATCAGGGATTTCTCCAAGATCGCTGTGCCACTCACCAGATTAACCCGGAAGGGTGTCACTTTTCATGGGGACCAGAGCAGCAGACCTCTTTTGAGACACTTCGCCAGAGGCTATGTGCAGCTCCAGTGTTAGCCCTCCCAGAGGGGATGGAGGACTTTATGGTGTATTGTGATGCGTCGGTCTTGGGATTCGGAGCGTAGCTGATGCAGAGAGGGCATGTGATAGCATACGCATCGAGGCAGCTGAAACCTCATGAGACGAGGTATCCCACCCACGATCTAGAGTTGGGGGCAGTGGTGTTCGCCCTCAAGATTTGGCGTCACTATCTGTACAAGGTTCGGTGTGCGATATACACGGACCACAAGAGCTTGAAGTATTTGATGGATTATCCCAACCTAAACATGCGACAGAGGAGATGGTTGGATGTGGTCAAGGATTATGATTGTGAGATCCTGTACCATCCGGGCAAGGCTAATGTTGTAGCCCATGCACTAAGCCGCAGGGTGTAGAGCACCCCGTTGCGAGATATATGTTTGAGATTGACTGTGATAGCTCTAGTGTTGGACGCCATTCGTAGGGCACAGGTTGAGGCTCTGCAGCCTGAGATGCAGAAGAAAGAGCGAGTTGTTGGGTTGGTTTCGGAGTTCGTTACCGATGGTCGGGGGCTTATGACATTCCAGGGGCGTATCTGGGTACCGTTTGTGGGAGGGACGCGTACCATTTTGATGGAAGAGGCTCATCGGTCGAAATTCTCGATCCATCCTGGGGCCACTAAGATGTATTTAGACCTAAGAAGAGAGTATTGGTGGCCCTGTATGAAGAGGGATGTCGCGTGGTTTCTTGAGAGGTGCTTAACCTGCCGTAGGGTTAAGGCCGAGCACCAGAGACCGCATGGTAAGTTGCAGCCGTTGGAGGTTCCCGAATGGAAGTGGGAGCAGATTATCATGGATTTTATCACCAAATTGCCAAGGACTGCTAGGGGAGTCGATGCAATTTGGGTGATTATGGACAGGTTGACGAAGAGCGCCCACTTCCTTGCTATCAGTGAGAGCTTCTTCGCAGAGAAGTTAGCAGACATGTACGTGAGGGAAGTGGTATCACGGCACGGAGTGTCGATCTCGATTGTCTCAGACCGAGATGTGTGTTTCACTTCCATATTTTGGAAGAAGTTTCACGAGGAGTTGGGTACTAGGCTGCATTTTAGTACCGCATATCACCCCCAGACTGACGGACAGAGTGAGCGGACGATTCAGACGCTCGAGGACATGCTCCGGGCATGTGTGTTGGATTTCGGGGGGAGTTGGGACACGTATTTGACCTTGGCAGAGTTTTCCTACAACAACAGCCATCATTCGAGCATCGGTATGCCACTCTTTGAGCTGTTGTATGGGAGGAGGTGTCGGACCCCCATTTGTTGGGAAGAGGTCGGGCAGCGTGTTATGGGTAGTACTGAGATCGTGCTTCAGACGACAGAGCAGATCCAACAGGTCAGACAGAGGTTGTTGACCGCTCAGAGTTGTCAGAAGAGTTATGCGGACAGACGCCGATCTGATCTTGAGTTTCAGGTCGGCGACTTTGTGCTCCTGAAGGTCTCTCCTTGGAAAGGAGTGATTCGATTCAGGAAGAGGGGCAAGTTGGGGCCCCGATATATTGGTCCATTCATGGTAGTCGCGAGGGTAGGCAGGGTAGCCTATCGTTTGGAGTTGCCAGCAGAGTTGGGTCAGATTCACGACACTTTCCACGTGTCGCAATTGCGGAAGTGTATAGCCGATGAGTCGACAGTGGTACCATTAGAGGATATTCAGGTGGATGCGAGCCTGAATTATGCTGAGATACCGGTGGCAATCGGAGATAGGAAAATCAAGGTTTTGAGGAACAAGGAGGTCCCTTTGGTTTTGGTTCAGTGGCAACATCGGAAGGGGTCTGAGATGACTTGGGAGCCGGAGAGTGAGATGCGTGAGCAGCATCCGGAGTTATTTGTAGAGCGAGACTTCGAGGGCGAAGTCTAGTTCTAGTGGGGGAGAATTTTAACACCCCGGATTCCCAGGTATTATTTATTCTTGTATTTTTTGGGTGATTTGTGAGGAGACTTGGCGAGTTGGAGTCCAAACTCGTTGAGTAGGATCGCGGTTTTGGGCGCGGGTTCGCGTCTGGACTCGGCGAGTCCAAAAGTGGACTCAGCGATTCCAAAAGTGGACTCGGCGAGTCCACGCTATTTAATGAAACCCTAATTTCCAGGGTTTGAGACCTATTTAAAGGGGCTTATGGCCGTCATTTGCGGCCACGAACCCCTAGAGAGAAACCCTAAAGAGATTTGAGCGTTTTGGGAGAGAGAAGAGGCCATTGTTGACCTTTGAAGCTTTGTTTGGCAAGGCAAAGGAGATTCTAGCTAAGAGAATGCAAGGGAGGTGGACATCCTTCGATTTTGGAGCTCAGAGCATCATCTTGGAGGTATATTTTGGCTCCGTTTTCTGTTGTTATGATGAACATGGGGACTTTAGGCTCTCTTGACCCCTTTGTTGTTTAGATTTGATGTCCATTTCGTCCCTATTTGTGATGAGGCTTGAGATAAGATCCATAGAGGTCCAAAGAAGCTTTATTCCTTAAGCTTTATGAGGGTTCATGAGAGTATTGGCCTAGAGTTATGAGATATGGGGCTAAAACATCATTTATGAGAAAATAGTTGTTGTTTGAGCACCAAGGTTTGGACTTTACATGATTATCATGCCTGGGGAGGCCAGATCTATGATTGTATGGAACAAATCTGACCTCAGAAGTGAGTTTGAGTTTATGCATGGCATGGACTCGACGAGTACGATGAAGTTTGCCCGTAACCACTCAGCGAGTGGTCTTGCCGAGTTGAGGGGTCGACTCAGTGAGTCAGGGAGAGTCAGGGGGGCTGAGTCAAGCCGGAACTCGCCGAGTTGTTCTTGAGACTCGGCGAGTTGAGTCGTGGTGGCCCCGCGATTCATGCCAAATGGAACTTGTCGAGTTAGGGAAGTACTCAACCTGTCAAGAGAGGATCCAAGGGAGTCATTGGACACGTATAGACTCGCCGAGTCGCCCTAGTGCACTCGCCGAGTCCGGTCAAAGTTGACCGTTGACCTTGTTGACCTTTAGGGTTGAGTTCAGTTATATTTATGGGTGTATTATTTTGTGTGATTAGGCGGAGGCTAGATCACATTTATTCCGAGACAGATATTTACCGAGATACCCGAGGTGAGTCTTCTCACTATACTTTACCTAGTGTGGTAATAGAGTTTAGAGACAAAGTATTATAGAGTTATATGCCAGTGTGATTGCATGTTATTATGTGTTGTGATTTGCTGTGATATGTGATATGCATGATTCAGAGTTACAGAGTTGGGACTTTTGGGTCCCTAGAGTTAGGGCCAGAAGGGCCACAGAGAGTTGGGGCTGGAGCGCCCCACTGAGACACATTGACCAGAGGGTCAACAGAGTTACAGCCTCGAGTGGCTATTTTGTGATTAGTGTGGTATTTTGGGGAAACTCACTAATCTTCTGCTTACAGTGAAACGTTCGGGGGCGGATGACTTCATGTGGTAACGTAACAAATGAATACATAGTAAAGAAAGCAATACAACCATCATATATATAATTGAAAGTTTACATTGTTAAAAGGTACATGTTCAAAACCAATTACAATATGATGCCAAAATATGAATTTAAACTGGCGCCGCAGCGTCCCTTCTTCAAAAGCTGTTTGTTACCTGTAATTACTGAATCCTTGGGACATACAAGTAGTTTTGAAAGAGTAGATCAGCATTTAAGCTGGTGAGTTTCATAAGTATTAAATGACAATGTTTGTATGAAATGAAATGTTTTGTTTTTGTTTGTTTGTTCCTAGAAAATCCCATATTTTCCACTAGCATAAATGTAGCCTTCTATCAAGACCAATGTTTGTTTCTAGAAAATGTATGTACGTATAAAATTTCCAATACGTCTGAAAAATCCCATAAATCAATGTGTTTTTAATACTCCATGTGAGTTTTATAACCATACAATTGACTAGAAATGCCTATACACAACGTTCTTCAGGCGTTGGAATGTTCTGACGTTTGTCACCCCAAATGGTGTACTGAAGCTAATAGTCTGGGCGTGGGTTGCCAAGCCCGTATAGATCTATACACAAACACCATGCTCCCCCTCCAAGGGATTCTGGTATATAATACAGGACTTGAAATGTGTACTCGAACGTACGTGAAGTTAATGTCTCACAAAACTTAGTATAAAACAGATTTACGTGTGAAAATGTTCATTTGTTCTTGTATGTGAAAGTAAACTTCTTGAAATAGTGTTTCTAGTATGTAAAAGTTCGTAATGTTCTCGTAAAACTATACCTATTATAGTTTTCTAAAAGTGTGTCTCGTTTGTATAGTAATCCCTAGTAAAAATGCTCACTTGTTATGAAAAGTATAATTTTTATAGTGCCAAGATGGACACATATACATACAGTATAACCAGAGTGTTTGATTTATACATATATAACAACATTTTTCATTTCCAAAGATATGATGTTATCGTGATATATTTTGCATACGAAAGTTTCCCTATAATAGTTATAAATCACATATGATTCCGTTGATAAAAAGTGTATAATGAAACTTTATATAACACACGATAATAATCGTGTGTTTTACTTGTATTCCCCCCTTAAAAGCATATAAAAGTATTTATAAAACATTTAAAAGTGTGGATTATAAGGGTATGAACTCACTTGAAAGCTCGAAGAAGGCGAGATGAAAACCGGACAGAATTTCGACTTGAGAAAGCGGATTTTCTCGGGATTCTCGGGAATCTTGGGAGCACAAACGACCTTCGGGACTTGAGCAAGGAAACTGGGGCTTCGGGATAGCACGTGCACGGAAAACGAGGCAAAAACGCAAGAAAGATGAGAGGAAATGGCTCTTCTCTTCGGAACCCTCGCATCCCTTTTATAGGGGCTGGGAACCGCCTCCATACGCGGGGCGTACTCATGCGTCACGCATGAGCGCATCCTCGACTGCTTCGGACTCCGGATGGGACTCCGGATGGGACTGGACATAGGCTCGCATAGGGCGCGACGTGGACGATCCGAGGCCTAGCCCTTAAGTACGCTGGGCGTACTCGTGTGTGACTCAGCCTTCGGATAATACCGAAATTTCAATTAAAAATTATATTTTTAATATTTAATAAACTTCAAAAATTCATATCTTCTTCATACGAACTCCGTTTTCGACGTTCCTTATTTCCACGCGTAGGTGAGACTACGCTCTACAACTTTCGTTTAGATTCCGTCGGAAAATTTTGAAATTATTTTTATTATTTATTTTTAAAAAGTCGCGGTAAGAAAATTTCGTTAGAAATTCATAACTTCGTTATCTGACGTCTGTTTTTGCCAGACTTTTTACCGTTGAAAAACCATTGTCGAGACCTTCGATTCTCATTTAGGTCATTCCGGCCAAAAGTCGCTCGATCTCTGTTTCGAGTTTTTAGCTGTCTGTTGCTAAGCCGAACTTGGAAAGATCATAATTTCTTTATATGAAGTCATATTTGGGCGTTCTTTTTACGTACGATCACGGTTTAATGACATCTAACATAGTAGGTGTCACACCCCCAAACCAGAACGGCGGAAACGTTCGGGGGCGGAGGACGTCATATTCAGTATCATAACAGTTCATAGAAAGGAAAGTACACACCACCATACATATATAAAGGTTTCAAAAATGTTCACATCATTGTATTCATTACATGCTCAAAAGATAAATGCATAAACATCTTTCAAAAGAAATAATTAACGCCAGCGCGTTAATCCCCAAAAGTTGATTCCCAAACCTGCTTAACGGTTCCCTGAGAATACAAGTTATTTCAAAGAAAAAGTGTCAACAATTAAGTTGGTGAGTTCATAAGTGATTTAGAAACATTGAATGCCATTCCAAAATGAGTGTATATTTTCCAAGAAAATCCCTTATTTTCTTATAAAAGTATGAAATGCATGAGAGTATTTGTGTTGAAAAATGTCGCTAGTTGAACCAAGAAAATCCCTCATTTTCCTAATAGTTGTTTGGTTTGTAATCAGGAAAAACCCTTATTTTCCTAACATAACTGGCAGCCTCTAAGACCGAAAATCGCAAGCAACCGACGTGCTTAAAAGTTGTGGCATAGTTTTATATAATAAAGCTATACGAAGATCGCACTTGTTAGATGAAGAATAGTTTTAATAGCTACTCATTCATAAAAGTATAATACCATAATAATTGTATATCCGGTGAGTTTTATAACCATACTAAACATAATATGCCTGTAGCGACGTTCTTCAGGCGTCGTAGCGTTATGACAACTGTCACCCCAAAAGACGGACTGTAGCTAACAGTCAGGGCGCGGGATCATGACTTCCCGTATAGATCTATACACATTTGACACGTTCTCCGAACGGGAGACTCTGGTTATAGACAAGACTTGTAGCGATACCTTTTAGCAAAAGGTAGTATTTGAAGATGTACACGTCTCACGGATTCTCAACTAAGTCTGTATTAAAGTGATAGTTTTGTATGCAAAGTTTATTCTTTTTCACAATGTTTGACAAAGCATAAGTCATAAGTTCTTTGAAAGTATAAAATGGTTTAGCAAAGATGGTTACCCTTGATATGATGTATTTGTATGTAAACGTATAAATAAAACATATTTCTATTTATAAAACATATTGTACCCCAAGAGGGTAAAGTTGTGTTGTGAGGTGTTTTGCATGATAATAACTTCAGAAGATAGTTTAAACAACAGTATGAAAAGTATAGCAAAAGATCGATGTTTCACACGATTTTAGTCGTGTGTTTACTTGTATTCCCCCCCTTCCCCTTAAAAGTGTATAAAAGCATTTAAAATGTATTTAAAGAGTGTTTGTAGGGGTATGAACTCACCTGGAAGTTTGAAGATAGCGAGATGGAAAACCGGGCAGAGTTTCGTCTCGGGAAGCGGATCTTTCTTGGGATTCTCGGGAATCTTGGGAGTAAAATCGACTCTCGGGACTTGAGTAAAAATGACCAGGGCTTCGGGTTTGAACGGGCACGGAAAACGAGGCAAAACGCAAGGGAAATGAGAAGAAATGAGCAAGTTTTTCGGAAACCCTCGCACTTCTATTTATAGGGGGTCTGAGAAGCCTCGGTACGCGGGACGTACACTCGTACGCAGCACGTACGCGTACGTCATGCATGAGCGAGTCCTCGACTGCCTCGGCTTCGGATGGGACGGATCGGATGGGACGGGTCGGATGGGGCGGGTCGGTAGCTTCGCATAGGGGCGACGTGGACGGACCGAGACCAAGGCCTTCGGGTACGCGGGGCGTACGAGGGTACGCAACGCGTAACCCGGATGAGGACGCTGACTCCTCCTTCGGATATTACCGGATTTTTGATATAAATTTATATATAATTTATTTAATAAACTTCAAAAAATCATATCTTCTTCATACGAACTCCGTTTTCGATGGTCTTTATATCCACGCGTAGGTGAGACTACGCTCTACAACTTTCGTTTAGACTCCGTTGGCAAATTCCGAAATTATTTTTATTATTTATTTATAAAATGACATGATTAAGGAATTTCTTTAAAAATTCATAACTTCTTTATCTGACGTCGGTTTTTGCCAGACTTTTCACCGCTGAAATACCATTGTCGAGACCTTCAATTCTCGTTTAGGTCATTCCAGCCAAAAGTCGCTCGATCTCCGATTCGAGTTTTTAGCTGTCTGCTGCTAAGCTGAACTTGGAAAAATCTTAACTTCAATATACGAAGCCGGATTTGGGCGCTCTTTTTACGTACGATCATGGTTTAATGACATTTAAACATAGAGGGAATTTAAATAGAACTTTTTGGACATTTTATTATCAAAGTTAATTTTATTAACTCAAAAGTGGTTACAATACTTGACTTTTTAGGTCATTACAAAGGGTTGAAATATTGGGTTGTTACAGTAGGTAATTAATTAGAGACTTTTTGGATATTTTATTTTCTAAGTTAATTTCATTATATCAAAAGTGGTTACAATACTTGACCTTTTAGGTCATTACATAGAGTTGAAATATCGGGTTGTCACACACCTGCTATGGATGTGGAAAGACTGGGCATTTCCGCCAAAACTGCCCCAACAACAACAACCCTGAGAATGGAGGAACAGGAAGAGTGTCGTCCATGGGTCAGGGAGAAGCGGTTCAGGATCCCGCTGTTGTCACCGGTATGTTTCTCCTAAACCACACTTATGCATGCATCCTATTTGATACCGGGGCAGAATGAAGCTTTGTGAGTAATAGATTCAAACACTTGTTAAAACAACAACCCCAGAAGCTCAATGAAACCTTTATGGTGGAAATGGCCAATGGGAAAACAAAATCCACTGGGGAAATCTACATCGGATGTACCCTAACCTTGAACCAGCAAGTCTTTCAAATAAACTTAATGCTTGTTTCCATTAGGAGTTTTGATGTGATTATCGGCATGGACTAGTTAAGCCCCCACCATGCTGAAATTATGTGTCACGAGAAGGCCATTCGCCTTCACCTCCCAAATCGCGAAACCCTAATTTTATACAAAGACAAACCTAGCACGAACCTTCGTCTTATCTCGTGCATTAAGGCACAGAAGTATCTACGAAAGAAGGACTTGACGTTTCTGGATCATATTGTGGATAAGTCCAAAGAAGAGGTCAATATTCAAGACATCCCAGTGGCTTGCGAGTTCCCGGATGTCTTTCCTGAAGATCTTCCGGGGATATCCCCAGAAAGACAAGTCGAGTTCCGAATTAACCTCGTGCCAAGAGCTACACCCATCGCCAAATCGCCCTACAGATTGGCTCCTGCGGAGATGTAAGAGCTGTCCAACCAACTTAGCGAACTTTTGAACAAAGGATTCATCCGACCCAGTTTCTCGCCATGGGGAGCTCCGGTTCTCTTTTATTAACTCAAAAGTGGTTACAATACTTGACTTCCAGGTCATTACAAAGGGTTGAAATATCGGGTTGTTACATCATCCCCCCGTTAGAGGGAATTTCGTCCCGAAATTTTAATACAAATAGAAGTATTAGGGACTGAGGAAGAGGTGCAGATACTTCTGTTGCATTTGGTCTTCCCGTTCCCATGTGAACTCGGGTCCTCTCTTAGCATTCCATCGAACCTTTACTATTGGAATGTGACTCTGTTTAGTTCGTTTAACTTCCCTATCCATGATTTCGACGGGTTCTTCCACAAAGTTAAGATTTTCATTTAGCTCGATTTCATCGAGTGGAATTACAAGTGTTTCGTCGGACAAGCACTTTTTCAGGTTCAATACGTGGAATACTGGATGTACCTTGTTAAGCTCGATTGGAAGTTGGAGTTTGTAGGCCACTGGACCAACTCTCGAAATGCTTTCGAAGGGTCCAATGTATCTAGGATTTAGCTTTCCACGCTTTCCAAAGCGTATCATGCCCTTCCAAGGTGAGACCTTTAGTAGTACACGGTCGCCAATCTGGAATTCCAAGGGTTTACGTCTCTTGTTGGCATAGCTCTTTTGCCTATCCCTTGAGGACTTTAGTCGTTCTCGTATTTGCACGATCTTTTCAGTCGTTTCCCTGATGATCTCCGGACCAGTGAGGGTGCTATTAGGGACTAGGCCTTTTGCCAATTGCGTGTCGCCCACTTCCGTCCAGCATAGAGGTGATCTGCACTTACGGCCGTAAAGGGCTTCGAATGGAGCGGTCTTGATACTAGTATGGTAACTATTGTTATAAGAGAACTCGACCAAAGGTAAGTGAACATCCCATGCCTTACCAAATTCGATTACATATGCCCGCAAAATGTCTTCCAAGGTTTGGATTGTCCTCTCACTCTGTCCGTCAGTTTGTGGGTGGTATGCCGTACTCATGTCCAACCTTGTTCCCATGGATTTTTGCAATGATTGCCAGAATCTGGAAGTGAATCTGCTGTCTCTATCTGAGATGATGGACATCGGTACTCCATGAAGTCGTACGATCTCCCGGATGTAGGTTCTTGATAGTTTTTCCATCCTATCAGTTTCCTTGATAGGTAAGAAATGGGCTGACTTGGTTAATCTGTCGACGATTATCCAAATAGTATCTTGGCCACTCTGAGTTTTGGGCAGTTTGGTTATGAAGTCCATGGAAATCTGCTCCCATTTCCACTCAGGTATTCCAGGTTGTTGGAGTAGACCTGAGGGTTTTTGGTGTTCTATTTTTATTTTGGCGCAGGTTAAACACTTGCTCACATAAGTAGCAATCTCCGCTTTCATGTTTGGCCACCAGTAGAGTTGTTTGAGATCTAGATACATCTTGTCTGACCCTGGGTGTACGGAGTACGGGGTCCTGTGTGCCTCGCTCATAACTACCTCTCTGAATCCACCAAACTTGGGTGTCCAGATCCGGTTCATGAGGTAGCGTGCTCCGTCACTCTTGATTTCTAAGTTCTTGTCCATTCCCCTAAGGGCCTCACCTGTCACGTTTTCGGGTTTCAAGGCCTCTATTTGAGCTTCCTTGACTTGCGCTGATAGGTGCGAATGGATCGACATGGCTAATGACTTCACTCTTCGGCCAGAGTACTCCTTTCGACTAAGGGCATCGGCCACGATGTTTGCCTTTCCCAGATGATAGCGAATCTCACATTCGTAGTCGTTGAGCAATTCGACCCAACGTCGTTGTCTCATGTTTAACTCCTTCTGGTCGAAGATGTGTTGGAGGCTCTTGTGGTCTGTAAAGATAGTGCACTTGGTACCGTAAAGGTAGTGCCTCCAGATTTTAAGAGCGAAGACCACTGCTCCAAGTTCTAAGTCATGAGTGGTGTAATTGACCTCATGCGTTTTCAGTTGTCGTGAGGCATATGCAATAACCTTTCCCCTCTGCATTAGCACACATCCCAGCCCTTGCTTCGAAGCGTCGCAATACACCACAAAATCTTCGGTCCCTTCTGGAAGAGAAAGGATAGGTGCACTGCAGAGGGCTTGTTTCAACTTCTGAAACGCAGCATCTTGCTTTTCTCCCCAGTTGTAGGTCACACCTTTCTGGGTTAAAGCGGTAAGAGGCTTTGCGATGCTGGAGAAATTCTGGATGAACCTTCGATAATAACCAGCAAGACCTAGAAACTGGCGAATTTCGGTTGGTGTGGTTGGTGCAGACCAGTTTTCGATAGCCTTGATCTTTGAGGGGTCCACGTGGATTCCTTCCTTGCTGACCACGTGACCGAGGAAGTCCACCTTTCTAATCCAAAACTCACATTTTGAGAATTTTGCATAAAGTCTCTCAGTTCGTAACGTCTCTAAGACTTGTCTCAGGTGTTGACTATGTTCCTCTTTATTCTTTGAATAAATGAGTATATCGTCTATGAATACTATCACAAATTTATCCAAGAATGGACGACATACCCGATTCATTAGATCCATGAATACGGCCGGGGCATTGGTTAGTCCGAACGGCATCACCACGAACTCGTGATGTCCGTATCTCGTCCGGAAGGCCGTCTTGGGAACATCACTCTCTAGGACTCGCAGCTGGTGATATCCCGACCTCATATCGATCTTGGAGAAGTAGTTGGCTCCTTGGAGTTGATCGAATAAGTCGTCGATTCGGGGTAGGGGGTATCAGTTCTTGATGGTAAGTTTGTTGAGTTCTCGGTAGTCGATGCACATCCTGAACGATCCATCTTTCTTTTTCACGAACAACACGGGTGCTCCCCATGGCGAGAAGCTCGGCCTGATGAATCCTTTTCCAAGTAGTTCATTCAGTTGGCTGGATAGCTCCTGCATCTCTGCCGGGGCTAATCGATAGGGTGCTTTGGCTACTGGGGTAGCTCCGGGAATCAGATCGATTCTGAATTCGACTTGTCTTGCGGGTGGTATTCCTGGAAGGTCCTCGGGAAACACGTCGGGAAAATCGCATACGTCGGGCACATCCTTGATGTCCTGGACTTCGCGTTTCACATCTACAACATGTGCTAAAAATGCGTGACACTCCTTGCATAGGTACTTCTGAGCTTGGATACTTGAGATGATACTAAGAGTGGTACTAGGTTTGTCGCCCAAGACAAGGAAGGTTTCGCCGGTTGGCAGATTAAGGCGAACGGCCTTATCATAACATAAAATGTCCGCACGATGTGAACTCAGCCAATCCATGCCAATGATGACATCGAAACTCTTAATCGAGACTGGCATGAGGTTGATTTGAAAGAGATTATCGTTTAAAGTTAGGGTGCAGTTTAAATATATCTCCTTAGTGCCTTCGGTTTTCCCGTTGGCCATTTCTACTATGAATGGTTCACTTCATGATTGTGGTATTGGTTTTAGCATGCCTTTAAAGTCGTGACTCACAAAACTCCTTTCCGCTCCACTATCAAACAAAATGCATGCATACGATTTATCGAGAAGAAACGTACCCGTAACAACAGTGGGGTCCGCAATGGCTTCATCTTGTCCTATTGCGAAAACTCGGCCCCTTCCGCCGGTATTCCTGTTGTTTGCCTTCGGGCAGTCCCTGCGGTAGTGCCCTGTGCCTCCGCACTCAAAGCAGGCGCGGCTTATTCCGGTATTAGCAGTAGGGGCGGATTGTTGGGTTGGCTCTTTGCAATAGCGGGCTGTATGACCCTTCTTATTGCACCTGGTGCATTGAAGGTCATGGCAAAGACCGTGGTGGTAGAAGTTGCACTGGTTACATTTCGGTAGTCTTCCATTGTATGAACTTGTGGGGGCAGAGTTGGTAGGTACAGTAATAGCGTGGGTCGCTACCACTTGTTGTTTCTTGGGGTTCTCCTGGAGGGTTTGTCCCCTCCTCTTGTTCCAAGGCTTACTCTGGCCCTGAGCCTCCCTAGGTGGATTTGCGGTTGCTGTAATGGTACTCTGTTTCACTCCGTGGTCGATGAGACGTTGAGCCAGGCGTTTAGCGCTGTTGTAGGTGATAGGGTTGGAAGCTAGGACATGCCCTTGAATCTGGGGTGACAACCCCCTAATGTACCTTTCGACCTTCTTTGATTCTGGGTTGACCATGGTAGGGCACAAAGCAGCGAGATCGTTGAACCTAGCTGTGTAGGGGACTAGATCAGATCCAACCATTTTCAAATTCCAGAGCTCCTGCTCAAGCTTTTGCACTTCGCCCCTTGGGCAGTATTCTTCCAGTAGTAGAACTTTCAGTTCTTCCCAACTCATGGCATTAGCGACAGTGAGCGTCACTGAATTCACATGGCTTTTCCACCAAGTGAGGGCTCGATCTATGAAGGTGCAAGCAGCGAACTTAACCTTGCTTGTTTCTTGGCACGAGCAGATCTCGAAGACTGTTTCGGTCTTTTCGAACCATTGCATTAGTGCAATGACTCCTCCACTGCCATTAAAAGTCTTTGGTTTTGAGTTGGAGAACTCCTTGTAGGTACATTCCCTTACATGGCCCTGGCCGATACCACGATTGGGATGATTCGTGCTGCTTCCTGTACCTCCATTTGCATTAGAGTTTATTTGAGAGAGGGCAGCTGCTACTGCTGCTGTGATAGCAGCCTGGACCATTGCCGGATCATAAGTTAGTGGTGGAGGTGGTGGTGGGGTTGCATTGGTACGTGCTGATCTACGAGGAGGCATTGCACTGCCAAGAGAAAATGAGATATCATAAGTTTCGGTGGTTGCGAGTTGAATGATATTGAGTTAACTACCTTAAATAGATTAAGAATTTGGTTTGGCCAACACGGGGTTTTGAGCTTGATTCATTAATAATGTTTGAATGGATGTACTTATGAATTGAACGGACTACACATAATTAAAACAAGAAAGAGATATGCCCTATATATATTAAACATATATTTGTGTTACATCCGAGTTTAGACAAAACTTTTTGACCTTTCTAAAGGTCTCCGATTACAGAAAGTTTTTAAAGAAAAGAATATTCTTATCCGAAGTCCTAATTTATAACAAAATTTGAAATCCTAGCAAGCACTATTTGCGACATAGGTTGCGCTTGGAGCTTGACTCCGCATCTGATTGCTTCGATTCCATTAGACGCCTATTAAAAGCAGCTTGTTGCTCCCTTAACTCGGCTAGGGCTACAATCATCTGTGCCTGAAATGCCTCAGATTGGAGTTGGGCATGGTCCTGCATTCCATCCATCCTACGGATGTCAGAAGTGTGGACCTGCACTTCTACGTTGATCTCGCGGATCCGGTTGGCTTGAACTCCGGATTGATAGCATTGGTTGGCTAGTTTGCCAACCATGACCGGAAGTGCTCGGTCTGCCGATCCCCCGCCTCTGACATCATAAAAGTCTCGGCACATGCCGTAGGGAGGGCGTAAGCTTTGTTGTCGGCTCCAATGGTGGAGGTGACTTCCCCACACAGGAGTGGGTCCTTGGAAGTTCCTCACATGGACAGGAGGTTGTGGGGCCGGTGGATTGATAACCTCTGGCTCTGAATCTGTACCAGAGTCATCTCCCTCATCCAATTATATCGGCTCTTCGTCTTCTTCGGGATCTTCTTCGATCCATCCTCCATTGCCTTGGTTGGGAAAGTAGGGGTCATTGGGGTGATGGAATCCAGCCATTTAGTCTGTACGAGAATAGGGTTAGGAATTTACTATAAGCTAGAGCACATTTATTTTACCCTAATGGTTGATGACAACCAAAAAGCTCCCTTAGTATTATGCAATGACGTGCTTTTGGTAAGTTTTAAATTTTGTTGTCCACTGCAGACACTCCTCAGCGCACGTTAGTCGGCTCTCGGACAAATATAGTTGATCAGGCTATATCCCTCCCAGTTCCGATTACATGTCCCAAGGCGTACCTGCACTGCACAACTTATTTATAATACTTCTAAAATGGTCCGATGTGAAACTGTTATTAGTACGAAATGAATGCATGCTTACTTTACAAAAACAAAATAAATTTAATTTCAAAAGTATGACTCTTCTCAGAGTGTTTTTGCCCAGTTGAGTTTATAGTTGTATACCAAAAATGGTTTTGATATACTTAATTCACTATAAACGACGCTCTGATACCAATCTGTCACACCCCCAAACCAGAACGGCGGAAACGTTCGGGGGCGGAGGACGTCATATTCAGTATCATAACAGTTCATAGAAAGGAAAGTACACACCACCATACATATATAAAGGTTTCAAAAATGTTCACATCATTGTATTCATTACATGCTCAAAAGATAAATGCATACACATCTTTCAAAAGAAATAATTAACGCCAGCGCGTTAATCCCCAAAAGTTGATTCCCAAACCTGCTTAACGGTTCCCTGAGAATACAAGTTATTTCAAAGAAAAAGTGTCAACAATTAAGTTGGTGAGTTCATAAATGATTTAGAAACATTGAATGCCATTCCAAAATGAGTGTATATTTTCCAAGAAAATCCCTTATTTTCTTATAAAAGTATGAAATGCATGAGAGTATTTGTGTTGAAAAATGTCGCTAGTTGAACCAAGAAAATCCCTCATTTTCCTAATAGTTGTTTGGTTTGTAATCAGAAAAAACCCTTATTTTCCTAACATAACTGGCAGCCTCTAAGACCGAAAATCGCAAGCAACCGACGTGCTTAAAAGTTGTGGCATAGTTTTATATAATAAAGCTATACGAAGATCGCACTTGTTAGATGAAGAATAGTTTTAATAGCTACTCATTCATAAAAGCATAATACCATAATAATTGTATATTCGGTGAGTTTTATAACCATACTAAACATAATATTCCTGTAGCGACGTTCTTCAAGCGTCGTAGCGTTATGACAACTGTCACCCCAAAAGATGGACTGTAGCTAACAGTCAGGGCGCGGGATCATGACTTCCCGTATAGATCTATACACATTTGACACGTTCTCCGAACGGGAGACTCTGGTTATAGACAGGACTTGTAGCTATATCTTTTAGCAAAAGGTAGTATTTGAAGATGTACACGTCTCACGGATTCTCAACTAAGTCTGTATTAAAGTGATAGTTTTGTATGCGAAGTTTATTCTTTTTCACAATGTTTGACAAAGCATAAGTCATAAGTTCTTTGAAAGTATAAAATGGTTTAGCAAAGATGGTTACCCTTGATATGATGTATTTGTATGTAAACGTATAAATAAAACATATTTCTATTTATAAAACATATTGTACCCCAAGAGGGTAAAGTTGTGTTGTGAGGTGTTTTGCATGATAATAACTTCAGAAGATAGTTTAAACAACAGTATGAAAAGTATAGCAAAAGATCGATGTTTCACACGATTTTAGTCGTGTGTTTACTTGTATTCCCCCCCCCCCTTCCCCTTAAAAGTGTATAAAAGCATTTAAAATGTATTTAAAGAGTGTTTGTAGGGGTATGAACTCACCTGGAAGTTTGAAGATAGCGAGATGGAAAACCGGGCAGAGTTTCGTCTCGGGAAGCGGATCTTTCTTGGGATTCTCGGGAATCTTGGGAGTAAAATCGACTCTCGGGACTTGAGTAAAAATGACCAGGGCTTCGGGTTTGAACGGGCACGGAAAACGAGGCAAAACGCAAGGGAAATGAGAAGAAATGAGCAAGTTTTTCGGAAACCCTCGCACTTCTATTTATAGGGGGTCTGAGAAGCCTCGGTACGCGGGACGTACACTCGTACGCAGCACGTACGCGTACGTCATGCATGAGCGAGTCCTCGACTGCCTCGGCTTCGGATGGGACGGATCGGATGGGACGGGTCGGATGGGGCGGGTCGGTAGCTTCGCATAGGGGCGACGTGGACGGACCGAGACCAAGGCCTTCGGGTACGCGGGGCGTACGAGGGTACGCAACGCGTAACCCGGATGAGGACGCTGACTCCTCCTTCGGATATTACCGGATTTTTGATATAAATTTATATATAATTTATTTAATAAACTTCAAAAAATCATATCTTCTTCATATGAACTCCGTTTTCGATGGTCTTTATATCCACGCGTAGGTGAGACTACGCTCTACAACTTTCGTTTAGACTCCGTTGGCAAATTCCGAAATTATTTTTATTATTTATTTATAAAATGACATGATTAAGGAATTTCTTTAAAAATTCATAACTTCTTTATCTGACGTCGGTTTTTGCCAGACTTTTCACCGCTGAAATACCATTGTCGAGACCTTCAATTCTCGTTTAGGTCATTCCGGCCAAAAGTCGCTCGATCTCCGATTCGAGTTTTTAGCTGTCTGCTGCTAAGCTGAACTTGGAAAAATCTTAACTTCAATATACGAAGCCGGATTTGGGCGCTCTTTTTACGTACGATCATGGTTTAATGACATTTAAACATAGAGGGAATTTAAATAGAACTTTTTGGACATTTTATTATCAAAGTTAATTTTATTAACTCAAAAGTGGTTACAATACTTGACTTTTTAGGTCATTACAAAGGGTTGAAATATTGGGTTGTTACAGTAGGTAATTAATTAGAGACTTTTTGGATATTTTATTTTCTAAGTTAATTTCATTATATCAAAAGTGGTTACAATACTTGACCTTTTAGGTCATTACATAGAGTTGAAATATCGGGTTGTCACACACCTGCTATGGATGTGGAAAGACTGGGCATTTCCGCCAAAACTGCCCCAACAACAACAACCCTGAGAATGGAGGAACAGGAAGAGTGTCGTCCATGGGTCAGGGAGAAGCGGTTCAGGATCCCGCTGTTGTCACCGGTATGTTTCTCCTAAACCACACTTATGCATGCATCCTATTTGATACCAGGGCAGAATGAAGCTTTGTGAGTAATAGATTCAAACACTTGTTAAAACAACAACCCCAGAAGCTCAATGAAACCTTTATGGTGGAAATGGCCAATGGGAAAACAGAATCCACTGGGGAAATCTACATCGGATGTACCCTAACCTTGAACCAACAAGTCTTTCAAATAAACTTAATGCTTGTTTCCATTAGGAGTTTTGATGTGATTATCGGCATGGACTAGTTAAGCCCCCACCATGCTGAAATTATGTGTCACGAGAAGGCCATTCGCCTTCACCTCCCAAATCGCGAAACCCTAATTTTATACAAAGACAAACCTAGCACGAACCTTCGTCTTATCTCGTGCATTAAGGCACAGAAGTATCTACGAAAGAAGGACTTGACGTTTCTGGATCATATTGTGGATAAGTCCAAAGAAGAGGTCAATATTCAAGACATCCCAGTGGCTTGCGAGTTCCCGGATGTCTTTCCTGAAGATCTTCCGGGGATATCCCCAGAAAGACAAGTCGAGTTCCGAATTAACCTCGTGCCAAGAGCTACACCCATCGCCAAATCGCCCTACAGATTGGCTCCTGCGGAGATGTAAGAGCTGTCCAACCAACTTAGCGAACTTTTGAACAAAGGATTCATCCGACCCAGTTTCTCGCCATGGGGAGCTCCGGTTCTCTTTGTTAAGAAGAAAGACAGTTCCTTTAGGATGTGTATTGACTACAGGGAACTAAATAAGCTCACTATCAAAAATCGTTATCCCTTGCCGTGAATCGACGATCTATTTGACCAACTCCAAGGCGCAAGCTACTTCTCTAAGATAGATCTGCGATCCGGATACCACCAAATCAAAGTCCGAGAAGAGGATATCCCTAAAACCGCTTTCCGGACTCGTTATGGACATTATGAATTTGTCGTAATTCCCTTCGGTCTAACGAATGCCCCTGCCGCATTCATGGACCTAATGAATCGAATCTGCCAACCATTCCTCGACAACTTTGTCATCGTTTTCATTGACGATATTCTAGTCTATTATCGGAGCGACGAGGAGCATGGCCGACATCTCCGGAAAATCTTAGAAACCTTAAGAACCGAAAAGCTATACGCAAAACTCTCTAAGTGTGAGTTCTGGCTCCGTAGTGTGAACTTTTTGGGTCATGCTGTTAGTTAAGAAGGGATACATGTGGATCCTTCTAAGTTCAAAGCCATTGAAGGATGGGCGATCCCAACAACACCCACAGAAATTCATCAATTTTTAAGCCTCGCAGGATATTACTGGAGGTTCATTCAGAACTTCTCCATAACAGCCAAGCCACTTACCTTGCTTACGCAAAAGGGTGTACCCTTTGAATGGACAGATAAGCAAGAAGTTGCATTCTGAACTCTGAAGCAAGCACTATGCAGTGCACCGGTACTATCACTACCAGAGGGAACATAGGACTTCGTATTCTACTGCGATGCGTCGAATCAAGGTTTAGGTTGTGTGCTTATGCAGCGTGGGAAGGTGATAGCTTATGCGTCTCGACAACAAAAGACACATGAGGTGAATTATACAACCCATGATCTTGAATTGGGAGTTGTGGTCTTCGCCTTGAAAATTTGGAGGCACTACCTTTATGGTACAAAGTACACCACTTTCACGGACCACAAGAGTCTCCAACACATTTTAAATCAAAAAGAGTTGAACATGAGGCAACGAAGATGGGTTGAACTGCTAAACGACTATGAGTGTGAATCAAGTACCACCCAGGTAAGGCTAGCGTGGTAGCTGATGCCTTGAGTCAGAAAGAATACTCGAATCGTCATGTGAAGACTCTCTCCATAACCATTCAATCCCACCTGACTTCGTAAATCAGAGCAGCCCAATTTGACGACATGAAGACAGAAAAAAAAACAAGCGAAGCGTTACGTGGAATGGAAAAGAATTTCGAAGTGATGGAGGACGGAGCATATTATTTCATGAACCGCAATTGGATCCCTAAACTTGGGGGATTCAGAGAAGTAGTCATGAATGAAGCCCACAAGACACGATACTCCATCCATTCGGGTTCAGATAAAATGTACTTGGTTGTCAAGCAACATTATTGGTGACCTAACATGAAGGCTGAAATTGCCACTTACATTAGCAAATGCCTCACGTGTGCTAAAGTAAAGGTGGAATATCAGAAGCCCTCAGGATTACTACAACAACCAGTAATTCCCAAGTAGAAATGGGAAAGGATTACTATGGACTTTGTGACCAAACAACCCAAGACGGCTGATGGTTTGGATACCATATGGGTAATAGTTGACAGGTTGAAAAAATCCGCTCATTTCCTGCCAATAAAAGAGTCATACATGTTGGATTAGATGTCTAAGCCCATAACTATTATTGGTATGTACTTGACCCGAGAGTAGCATGGTCCATTTGGGTTGCATATCATCAGGACAATTTGTTAGGATGGACTTTTGAGAGAAGGTTATTTATGGTTTATTAATATATTATAAGTTATAATATATTAATATGAAATCATATGTTTTAATTAGTATCGATCAAGAATTAATTTGGAATTAATTTAGTGATCAAAAGAGACTAATTAAATCTATGGGGACTAATTATGATAATTAGTTATATTTATATGTGTTGGGCTTATGATCCATGTTGGACCAAGTTTATGTATGGATATATAAAGAGTTGGGCCACATGAACCATGGATCATAAAACCCATGGGTATGGATTATGGGTTATACCCATGACCCTTAGAATCCTACATATAAATAGGTTACTCCATAGCCAAAATCACCACTTCTTTTCTTAGAGAAATATGGAGGTGTTTTGGTGCATGGAATTCTCTCTCAAGAGCCACCTTTATCCTAGGTGTGTTGTGATTCCATTTGAGGCATTTCATACTATTGGTGCTAAGCTCTTAAGGCCAAATACATCAAGACTTCAAGCCACATAAAAGGTATGTTTCCCTAACTAGTATATTATATGGTTTATGTCAAATGCATGCTAGTTATAGGTTTAATGCCTTAGAAACCATTTGCATGTATAATTAGTGAAACACATAGATCCAAGGTATTTAGGGTTGTATGTGCACCATAGGATGTTGTATTATACCAAAACCCAACAGTGGTATCAGAGCCATGGGTTGTTTTCTACTATATTTGATGCAAATGTGTTT
The DNA here is from genome assembly GCF_051521515.1 of Lactuca serriola. Lineage (NCBI taxonomy): Eukaryota > Viridiplantae > Streptophyta > Magnoliopsida > Asterales > Asteraceae > Lactuca > Lactuca serriola. Next base: position 110,905,401 of record NC_136409.1, on the reverse strand, counting down.
TTTTTTCAAGTTGATGAAAAAAAAGAAAAAAAAAGCATGAAGTTTGTCAAATTTTATGATAATTACTTGATTTTATGAAAAACTAATTATTTGTAAAATTTGAGTCACTTTACTACAAGAGCTGAATTAGGTCAATTTATTAAAAGATAGAATGATATGATTATTTTATTTGTTTTAAAAGTTTGATCTAAGTGGTTTTAAGGAGTTACAAATTTTGTCATCAAATTTTGGAACTCAAGTTTTTTTTTATGATCTTAAGAGTTTTGAAACTTCCATAAGTTATGGATGTGAAATGTCTCATTTATTAACTCTTTAGGTTATGAAGTCCAAGAGTCTTCAAAGGATAATTGTCAAAGTTTCAAGATTTGTATTAGTTTATATGATTATCTAATTTCTTGAAAATTGTTGATGTGAATTATCTTTACTTATGAGTTTAATCTAGATCATAGAAAAATTATTTGATTATTGTGTTAATTGGAATATTTGATCTTAATGGTTTTTATGAACTCCATAACTTGTCCTCAAGTTATGGAAAGTGAAGAGTTTTTCTTTTTAAAGTGTCATTAAGTCTCATAGGTTATGAAAATAGAAGAGTCTCTATTTTTAATGTCATCATTAAATGATTTAATGTCTTCCATAACTTGTCCTCAAGTTATGGAACTTGAATATTTTTTTTTTCATTAAACCTTAATTAAACTCATAAGTTATGAAAAAGCCAAGAGTTTTGAAAGGTTTCAAAACTTGTCCTCAAGTTTTGGAATTTGTAAAGTTACCCCCCATGTATACTTTAATTCCAAACTAGACCTTAGAATTTTAAAAGTTAAAATTCAACCCTTATACTTTATAATATTATAAGTTAATAATATTTATATATATGTATAAGAGTAAAGTCAGTCTTACCGTTAGTAGGCCTCATTCACGAAGCCGGTCTATAAGGGGGGTATAAGGTTACTGCCTATAAAATGGCAGTTTAATGGGTGTCCACTCTCACCCACCGCTTCCTTGACCGGTGGAGGGTCGTTAGCCGAGCGGGTAAGACAAGGACTATAATTCTCCCTTCATTAAAAGTATTAATGATAAATACTAAGTAACTAAACCTTTTATAAATACCCAATCTTAGTTACTTAGGAAAATGTGAATAAGGTCCTAATCCATAAAATTACACTTTGCACTTTGTTTAAGTCGGTTAGTGGAGCGTGTGTGGTTAACCGGCAGTCTAACTCGTATTTAACAAGGTAGACAAAGGGTAACTTAATGTTTATTATAGTATCGATGGAGCGTGTGTGGTTAACCGGCACATCGATTGAGGGGTAAACACTTAAGGGTGCCAAGTAATTTGCATGGTTACTTCACACCTTGTTTTGTGATCCTCGGCATCCCAGTCACAAAACCTGAAGGGCACACTTGAGATTGAAACATGCCATTGAAAAGTTCAATGAATCTCAAAAGATCTAGGAGTTTCAAATCCAATTAAAACCTAATAAATTATTTCATTTTTCATGGTGGAAATTGGTGAATCATCATTCACCTACCTTCAAATATTCTATAGCTTGGATTATGGCATCCCTTTTCCAAGTTATAAAATAGTTTGTTGGGTCCTAGCCTTGATGTTTCATATTGGGTGTTATATTAAGGACTTTAAATCAACTATCTTGAATATCTCCCAAAAGATGTCTAGTTCAGACATCTATGATCTTCCCAAATATCTTGGAACTTCACTTCCTCCACCTCCTCCAATTATTCTCCCTAACCCACAAGTTCAAGGCCACTCAAGACCTATTGGCAAGGCAAGGTCTAGGTATGATCACATCTTGGAGATGAAGTCACATACTGACAAGCCGGGAGTGTTGGGTGTCAAAGTCTTAAGAAAGTTAGTGGTTCAATCACTTTCTAAGTCACATAGTGAGTTCCTTGGGACTCCTATGAAATAGACCATGACAAGACCCTTAATGATCTTATCTATTTGCTTGGTGCTGCTAAATCAGAAATGATTTAGTGTATTAGTAAATAAAATTTGATTAGGAGATCAACTTCCCAAAACTTTATGGACAGGGACAATAGTCACACAGGAAATCCAGAAAAGCATTCTCTTCCCAATGGAAAGGGATCGGCCATAGTCAACTCGGTTGACCAAATGGTAAAGACAAAGGCTAAGTCATAGATAGTCCCATGTACTATTACCTAAGGGTCTATATGGTCCTATTGCCAAAAGGAAAGGGCATTGGTTGTGAAGCTGACAATTTTACCTGAAAGATCATAAGGCTAGTAAAGTCAATAAGTTTGACTTTATTCCAGGTAAGGTCCACTATCTAACTCGGTTAAGTTTTTATTATGAGATTCTTATTACAAGATGTGACTAGGTCACATGTTGATGTTTAAGAATCAAAGGAAAAGTGAAGGAAACTTAAAGAAAGAGTATGTTGAATCTGATCGCGAAGATGGATTTCTATCGCTTGATTGAAGATTGGATTCTTGACCTACTCTTAGGAGTTATGATAGATTGCTAGGAAACAAGTAATAACATAGTTTTCATTTCAAGTTACATTGTAAGGAAAAAGTTTTTTTCGCATTTTAAAATAAATAAAAGTTTGTTTTACTTTATTTTTATCTCCTTACAATGGCATTCATGAAAACTTGATGTTTGTATGTTTATAGCAATATTTGAAATATTAATTTGATTCGTTCATTTGTGGTAGTGTCTAAATTTACCAAATAAGGAAAGATTCTCATCACCCAAGTTTCAATTGGACCGAAACTTGGAATCATGCAAGTTGTATAGTATGATGAATGAGAACTTTCGAGCATATTGGAAAAATTAAGACTAACTACTTGTTCACATGGATGTGTGAGTCAAGAGAAGGACTAAGGGATCAAGTACACTTTCTTGTGCACTTGTCAAAGTCACAAAAGATGGATAAGACTATTCGTCATGATTTACTAAGGTTTAGTAAATATGATTATACTTACAAGCTTAAGTATAATTCTGAAACATTGGAAAATTTTCAATGTATGGTAGAACGAATAAGAAGAATCAAATTAGGCAGAAGGATAAAAGTTTCTCAAATCTGAAAAGATGGGAGAGTACTTTAGTATCATATTTTAAAGTCGTCTTAATGATTTTGAGACCTTATCACCATTCATCCTCTAAGTACATTCTGATAGTTAAGAAGAGGAGTTATGAATTGTTGAAGTGGTTAAATCAAGAAGATGATTCATACTTCATTCCAAAACAATTCATAGAGTTATACTCTAAGATTGTAACTTGAGTGACATGTCTTAAAGAAGGTTTAAAACACTTGTCAAATATAAGAGTAAAAGTTTTCTACTCTTGTACATTTGAAATTGGTAAGTTGTGATGTTTTGGATAAAACAAAGACCAACTAAGGCTAATTGTGTTAAGTGTTTGTCTTGATTAGAATCCACACTATCTCTTGAATATTTGGTCAAGGAGACAGTGGGAGTCTAAAAGATCCTGAAAAAGGTTTCAAGAAGTAATCAAGAATAAAACTTGTATTTCATTGTTGGCACACAAGTAGAGGTTTATAACCTATCGTGCTGACGTTTCTGTGCCCATTCTAGTTAAGTTGGCTATACATTTGAGTTCTACATGTTCTCAATTGTTTGCATAACTACTTGGAAGCAATGGCAGGCCCTTGAGCTTCCAGGTGGCAAGAAGTTAAGATTGCACAAGCTCAATCCATATGAGTTTGGATTTGTCATTATCCTTGTCTTGTGACTATGGTTTTCACAATTCACATGGATAAGAACACATACACCGTTAAATCTAAGTGTCATAAGGTTTCTCTTTGATTCATGAAAATGATGGTAAGGAAACTCTTTCACTAAGTAGATTTTGAGTAGATAGCAATTGTGGGAATGACAAAAGGTCTAAACATTATGATTACGGCATCCCTCTTCATAATTGTTTAGACACACATGTGAGCTATATAAGAGAGGTGTATGATATTGATAAAGTCTTATCAAGGCAATCTAGTATCAGAAATTTGAACTTTGGTAAGAAAGTCAATAAAGTATTGATTTCTAGAAGTTCAGTTGATTTCTGGGTGCATGTCAAAGCTAGTGGGAGCATAAGTGTTATACTAATAATCATCATGTTAGTGGGAGCATGATAATTATTATGATAAGTATTGCAAGTTAGCAATGTTAATTATAGAAAACAAAAGTTTCAATTCGTGAGGTTGCAGGGGTTGAAAAAGTTGTTTTGCTATAATTAAGGGAGAGAATATTATACTTCATCTCAAATCTAAAAGCTTAGATTGAGGTCTTAATCGTATTTAGTCAAGAATATATATAAATTTCATGTTGGGATGGCTCAACATAAGGAAATTCTATATATGGGTTCATTATTTGCGTTCTAAAATTCGATTATGATTACGGCATTCCTTTTCATAATCTGAATTATGAGAACTGGGCAAATAGAAATGGAAATATTTTAGCAAAAGACTGTTTTAGTCTTTATGTGAGACATCATGAATCGTGTCCCATATGCTTCGGATATAGGATCGATTACATCTGCTATATTCACTCTTTCTAAGTTTTTCCAAATGCCTAGGGCATGAAGAAGGGAAAAAGGTCTAGAAATTGATATGACTAAAATAATTAAGCAATTGTTGAGGACAATCTAAGGTTTACCAACGATTGGTTGCTCAAGGACAGTTGGAAGTATAGTATTAATTCTGGAAGGACCATATTGACATAATCCGTAAGGAGGCAACTCTTGTTCAGAAGTGATAGTCAAAATGGAATATGGAAATGCTTCAAAGTTAAAAAGTATTCAATCTATATGATTAGGAAACTTAATGCAAGAAGGATGTTTCCAAGGAGTTGATCTCCTTTGGAATACTCTATAATGATTGTTGCCAAGTCTTTATGAATTTGTGCATAATCATTACAAGAGGATCAATGCATATAAGTTTAGAATCTAACAGATTTCAGTAAATGGCATGAATTTGGAATTCTTGCATTTGCAGTAAAATTTGGGACTGTGAAAAGAGAATCATTGGAGTTATGTTCAATTGATCTATTTCACAAAGTAAAGATCATAGACAAACATAGTATGCATACTTGGTGTGTGGCATGACTAGTGCTTAGAAAAACATAGTGTACATGCTTGGAGCATGGGACAACTATTGTTTTAATTCAAGGATAAAGTTGATAGCTGAAACAGTATACAATGAATAATGTGTAATCATATGGTGATAAATAAAAGGTGTTTTATTTATATTCATAAGTTCTGAGACCATATTGGATTCGATTATTATTGTGTTTCACTTTGCATGTTTTGACTTCCAGAATAACTAGGTCATTGTTCTGATTGAATAAGTTATTCAAACCATCCACTGTCGGTCATATGTTGGAAGTAGATATGAATCAATACTGTCATGGGTTGGGTTCGTAGAGGTCTAAGATGTTGGACAAGGTGGTGCTACAACACTCATGAGTGCTCATAAGTTCTGAGTATTGGATTCAACCCGCGCTCATTGGAATCACTTCATGGATTTTATCACGAGTGATCATGAGACGATAATATCTTATATTCTTCAAACCTAGAGATATGAGTTGTTACTATGAGTTGGTTATACATTGATTGCACGAAAACGCATCGGTAACTCGATGTTATAAAACATGCCTTTGTGTATGATTCAACAAGTAGTAGAACAAGCCATATGAGTCGAAGTTTATCCATTCCTTTTACCTTCGGGATAAAAGTGATATCTGTGGGCCCCTCGATGATTTGATGATGACAAATGGAAGTGCTCGGCCGGGCCAGGACTGATTTGATTTGTTCAATTAGTTAGTCGTCATAAATCGGAAATCGGGAAACAACAAATGGACAGAGAGAATGATTATAATCCATGTCTCAGTCCATATGATATCTAGAATGGAGGAATATATGATCCCTTATCTAATGGACGTGTCATTGATTTATTCAGAGTTCGACAGCGGCTTTAAGAGCTACGATTGCTAGTCGGGTTATGAAGTCATACTTGCAATAATAGTTTGACTTATCCAAGTGGGGGACTGTTGGATTAGATGTCTAAGCCCATAACTATTATTGGTATGTACTTGACCCGAGAGTAGCATGGTCCATTTGGGTTGCATATCATCAGGACAATTTGTTAGGATGGACTTTTGAGAGAAGGTTATTTATGGTTTATTAATATATTATAAGTTATAATATATTAATATGAAATCATATGTTTTAATTAGTATCGATCAAGAATTAATTTGGAATTAATTTAGTGATCAAAAGAGACTAATTAAATCTATGGGAACTAATTATGATAATTAGTTATATTTATATGTGTTGGGCTTATGATCCATGTTGGACCAAGTTTATGCATGGATACATAAAGAGTTGGGCCACATGAACCATGAATCATAAAACCCATGGGTATGGATTATGGGTTATACCCATGACCCTTGGAATCCTACATATAAATAGGTTACTCCATACCAAAATCACCACCTCTTTTCTTAGAGAAATATGGAGGTGTTTTGGTGCATGGAATTCTCTCTCAAGAGCCACCTTTGTCCTAGGTGTGTTGTGATTCCATTTGAGGCATTTCATACTATTGGTGCTAAGCTCTTAAGGCCAAATACATCAAGACTTCAAGCCACATAAAAGGTATGTTTCCCTAACTAGTATATTATATGGTTTATGTCAAATGCATGCTAGTTATAGGTTTAATGCCTTAGAAACCATTTGCATGTATAATTAGTGAAACACATAGATCCAAGGTATTTAGGGTTGTATGTGCACCATAGGATGTTGTATTATACTAAAACCCAACAATACAAGAGGGAACAACTAGGTAGTACCTATATCAAGGAAACCGTGAGACTCCATGGAGTGCCAATATCTATCATCTCAAATAGAGATATTAGGTTTACTTCACGCTTTTGGCAATCTCTTCAGAAAGCGATGGGAACACAACTCGACATGAGCACTGCCTACCACCCACAAACAGATGGTCAAAGCGAGCGAACCATTCAAACGCTAGAAGATATGCTTCGCGCATGTGTGATAGACTTTGGAAAGTCTTGGGATACCCACTTTCCCGTAATCGAATTCTCGTACAACAACAGTTATAACTCGAGCATCAAAGTTGCTCTCTTCGAGGCGTTGTATGGGTGTAAATGTAGATCACCGTTGTGTTGGGCTGAAATAGGTGACACCCATCTAGAAAGAGGACAGACACCAGGCAATGCATTAACGGGACCAGAAATCATACGCGAAAGGACCGAGAAGATAATTCAGATCAGAGCCTGACTGCAAGCATCACGAGACAGAAAGAAGAGCTACGTTGATAAACGGCGAAAGCCCTTGGAATTTCAAGTCGGAGATCGGGTGTTGTTAAAAGTCTCTCCCTGGAAAGGGGTGATTCGTTTTGAGAAACGGGGAAAACTGAGCCCATGATACATTGGACCCTTCGAGATTCTTTCCCGAATCAGTCCAGTGGCTTATAGACTGCAACTACCTATCGAGCTCAACAGTGTACACCCCGTGTTCCATATTTCCAATTTAAAGAAGTGCTTATCTGAAGAAACTCTCATCATTCCATTAGAAGAAATCGAAATCAACGAGAATCTCCTGTTCATCGAAGAACCAGTCGAAATCATGGATAGGGAAGTGAAGCGTACTAAGCAAACTCGCATTCCGATTGTGAAAGTTCGATGGAATGCGAAACGTGGACCAGAATTCACATGGGAACGCGAAGACCAGATGAAGCAGAAGTACCCTCTCCTATTCTCACATTCTGGAATCTAGATTCAAAAAGAATTTCGGGACGAAATTCCCTCTAACGGGGAGATGATGTCACAACTAGGAATTCTGATACATTGTAAGCACTTAACAAAGAACGACAGTGTAGCTAAAACTTGAAAACATGTATGGTGTTTGTTCAATGACAACAAATTCTATCAAATGTCACACCCCACTAAAGCGGAAACACGAGGCGTGGCGGTATAAAGGGTTTCATAGCAAAAGTTAAAAGACAACACCGACCATAGTATTAAAAGTTGGATTAGTGTCTAAGTCCATAACTATTTTGGTATGTACTTGACCCGATGGTGCATGGTCCTTTTGGGTTGCCTTCACCAAAGCAACTTGATAGGTTGAATTGTGGAGAGAAAGGATTAAATATGATTTATTAATATATTATGAGAATAATATATTAAAGGAGAAATCATATTGTTTAATTAATATTAGTCAATAATTAATTGGTAATTAGTTTGTGACTAAAAGAGATTAATTAAACTTAAGGGACTGGAATTGTAATTATAGGATAATTGCAATTTGGGCTATGGATTGTCTTAAATTAAGGAGTAGACGAATTCTATGGGGAAACCCATAAGGAAATCGTCCAAGGCCTTAATTAAAGGAGTCTATGGGTTGCTTAGGGCTTAAGCATCCAAATTAGGGTTTCCTTGTTAGATAACCCTAATAGCCTCCTATATATATATGACCCTTATGACCCAAAAACGTGGCTAAGACTTCTCTAGGGTTTGTAGACGTTTTTGGGCAGCCTCCATCCTCTCTCCTCTTCATCCTCTTGCTTATGGTGTTTGTGAACCATTAGAGGAGTGACATTTGTGACTCTAAGCTTTCTAAAGTCAATACAAGGAGATTTGGGATTGTTATTGCTACATAACAATCAAGGTAACATCTTAAACCTACTCTCATGTTAATATGATTACTTGAATGCTAGAATTAGGGTTTATAGTCTTGGATAACTTGCATGTACAATAGAGAAACCTAGATCCAAGCATTAGGGTTTGTATGAGCACATAGGATGTTCTTATGACCAAAACCCATCAGTGGTATCGGAGCCTAGACTGGTTTCTATTTTATTGATGAATTATATGTTTGAAAAATTCGATTTTTTGGTTTCTGGAGGCTGGACTCGCCGAGTCCATAGCTGAACTCGCCGAGTCCATGCTGACTCGACGAGTCCATGCTTGACTCGACGAGTCAACTCGTCAGAAGGAGCCAACTTTGGGATTCCTTGCTGTTTTTGCTTAAGGATAGTTGCCTTATCATGTTAGATCAATATTAATCCGATTTTATGATATATTTGACTATATTCTTGATCTAATTGAATATATTTATCAATTAATAAGATAACTGTTTCCTTATATGATAATTAATTAATTATTTTGATTAAATTGGTAAATTGTTTTGCAAGAAATAATTTAAATTAATCAAATATGGATAATTATGTGATTAAATGTTAATTTAGATTATTTTTTATTTGATCCTTGTTGTTATGAAAAGTTTCATATTTTCCCCTTTAGGTTTTATAGTTTAAATTTGAACCCAAAAGTTTTGTTGTTTTGAAATTTAAATAGTTAAAACCCTAATGTTTTGAAAAAGGTTTCAAAACTTGCCCTCAAGCTTTGGAATTTAAATTTTGATTAATAGTTTAATTTTGATGTATATTTAAATTCTAAACCCTAATGTTTTGAAATGTTTCAAAACTTGCACTCAAGTTTTGGAATTTAAAAGTTGATTAAAAGTTTAATTTAGGAACGTTAAATTCTAAAACCCTAGTATTGTTTTGAAAAGTTCATATCACACCCTTATGGTTTTATTAATTAATTAAGGTGTATAATTAAAAGAGGTTTAATAAATCCATAAAAGTTTTGATTTACAATTTAATTGAATTAAAAGTATAATTGTTAAATTAAACCACCTAGTATTTTAAAAGTGTAAAATACACCCTATACTATATATATAACATTAAAAGTCTAACATTATATATATGTATGAGTAAAAGTCAGTCTTACCGTTAGTAGGCCTCATTCACGAAGCTGGTCTATAAGGGGTGTTTAAGGAAATTGCCTATAAAATGGCGATTTAATGAGTATCCACTCTTACCCACCGCACTCTTGACTAGTGGAGGGCCGTTAGCCAAACGGGTAGGATAGGACGAAACCTTCCATTATAAGTATAAAGAATTATTAAAGTAACTAAATGTTTTCATAAAATTCCCAATCTTAGTTACTTAGGCAAAAGTGAATTTATGCAATTCCATGAAATTACACTTTGTGCCCTTGCAAAGACGTTAGTGGAGCGTGTGTGGTTTACCGGCACACTAAATGGTTCTAAGAAAAGGTAGCAAAGGGTAACTCATTGTTTGTCATAGTTCGGTGGAGCGTGTGTGGTTTACCGGCACATCGAATAGGTGACTGTAACATGTGAGGGCACCATGTAAGTTTGCATGGTTATTCACACCCGCTTTGTGATCCTCGGCATCCCAGTCACAAACAAGAGGGGCATATCGAGATTTAAACATGCCATTGAAGTGTTCAATGAATCTCATAGGATCTAGGAGTTTTCATAGATTTAAAACTTAAATTTCTTTTTCGTTTTTCATGGTGGAAATTAGTGAATCGTCATTCACTTACCTTCAAATGTTCTGCAATTTGGGTTACGGCATCCCTCTCCCGAGTTGTAGAATATTGTGTTGGGTCCTAGCCTTAGTATCTCATTTGGGTGATTTACTAAGGACTCAATCAATCAACTAACTTGAATTTGTTTTCTCCCATTTTGTAGATGTCAAAGTTCGACAACTATGGTCTTCCCAAATCCCGTGGAACAAGCTTTCCACATGAAGATGATATTCCACGATTCGATCGAGGAACAAGAAATCATACATCACTTCCTCCACCTCCTCCAATTATTCTCCCTAACCCACAAGTTCGAAGGCTTGAAAAGTTCAAGATCACTAAAGCCCTTTTGGCAAGTAAACATAAAGAAGGAAAGTCGGTGTGTGCACACGTCCTAGGGATGAAGTCACACATTGATAGGTTAAGAATGTTGGGATCCGTTGTCTGTGAGGAGATGGTTGTTGATTGGGTTCTTCAGTCACTTCCTAACTCATATCGTGAGTTCGCAAGAGAGTACTATATGATGAACCGTGACGTGACCCTTATAGATCTCACCTATATGCTTATTGCTGCTGAATCAGCAATGGTTTGGTGCAATGGAAAAGCAAAGTTGATTGGTGAATCTGCCTTTAAGACCTCTATGGATATAGACAATGGCAACGAAAGACATGCTATGATCGAAAAGTTTGATCATAAGAGAAAGGCAATGTCTGAAGTAGTTCCATGTCATGTTCCAAAAGAGTCAATTTGCTTTTATTGCCAAGAGAAGGGGCATTGGAGACGAAGTTGCCCCATTTACCTAAGAGATCTAAGAGATGGGAGAGTCGAAACGTATGGCTCTAATATAGGTAAAATCCATTAACTAACTCTTTTAAGCTTCTATTCTAGATTCTTAATACATAATGTGATAAGATTGCAATTGATGTTTTGTAGGATCGAAGAAAAGAAAGAAAGCTTAAGGGAAGAAGTGAGCAGAATCTAACCATGAAGGAATGGATTTCGATCGCATTTCTCGAAGATTAGATTCTTGAGCTACTACTTAGAGTTAGAATTAGATTGCTAAGAAAGATGTATTAGCATAGTTTTTCAATGAATTGCATTGTAAGGACAAAATTTTTCCGCAATAAAATAAATTTTGATTTTATATTATTTATTTATCCTTACAATGGCGTATATGAAAAAATTGATGTTTGAATGTTTCTATTATTAGCAATAATGGATTTGGTTCTTATTATGTTAATTATGGAATGTCGAGAGCTTACCAAATAGGGAAAGTTTCTCATCGCCCAAGTTTCAATTGGACAGAAACTTGGAATCATGCAACTTGGTTGCACGATGAATGAGAAATTTCATATTTGGAAATTAGACTAATTCATTGACAAAGTGTCAAGTGAAGGACTAGGAGATCGAGCACACAAAGTTGCATGTTAATCAAATCCACCATAAGAGTAACAATGATATTCGTCATGATTTACAAGATTAAGTGTAATTATGAATTGATTGAAAAAGTTTAAATCAATAGCAAAACGAATAAGAAGAATCATGTAGGCAGAAAGATAAAATTTTCTCCATTCTAAGAAGAAGGGAGAGTAGCTTTTATGCTTTATGATAGGTCTTAATGATTAAGAACCATATCTCAATTGATCCTCTAAGTGAGTCTTATGGTTAAGAAGAGGAATCAAGAATTGAAGAAATGGTTAAATCAAGAAGTCAATCATACTTCGTTCCAAAGCAAGTCTTAAAGCTAAGATTGTGACATTGAGTGACAAGTATTAAGAAGGTTTATAACATTCATCAAATGTGGAAAGTTGTGATGTCTTGGATAAGACAAAGACCAACTAGGACCAATTTATGAAGTGTTTTGATAAAAGCTACACTAACTCTTGAATATTTGTTTGTCAAGAAATGTTTATTGACAAGAGAATCTTATATGTCAAGGAGTCAGTGGGAGTCTTAATTCTCTTGAAAGGTTTCAAGAACAAATCAAAAATAGACCTTATCGATCATCACTAGCACACGAGTTGAGGTTTATAACCTATCGTGTTGACACTATTTTGTTTCTATGCCATTCCAATTGAGTTAATTATGCATGTGAGTTCTATGAGTTCTCATTTTGAACGCATAAAAGGCAAGGCACCTTGATCAATGGAAAGTACATTGATAGGAAAGGGTGAGCTGCTTAACTACTTGGAAGACATGGTGGGAAGTTGTGTTACCATAAGGCAAGAAGTCAAGATTAAGAAAGTTCGATCCATATGAGTTTGAATTTGTCATAAACTTTGGTTTTGACAAATTCACATGGATAGGAACAAATACACCGTTTAAATCTAAGTGTCATAAGATTTCCTCCTTCATGAAAATGATTGTGAGGAAATGTTTTCACTAAGAAAGATTTTAAGAAGATAGTGATTGTAAAATTGCATTCTCGAATTCGATCAAGGTTACGGTATCCCTTTCCATGATTTGAATTGTGAGGTTTGGCAATTAGTCCTAATTGTTTAGACACACATATGAACTATCTAAGGAAAAGGTGTATAAGTTCAAGAAGCTTTAATAAAAGATTATCAAAGCACTAAGTATTAGAAACATGAACTTAAGAAATTCAATAAGTATTTTTTTTTTTCTGAAAGTTAAGTTGTTTCTGAATACATGTCAAAGTTAGTGGGAGCATAAGTGTTATGTTTGTAATAATCATCATGATAGTGGGAGCATAAATGTTATGATTGTATGATTATTAATGAAAGTATTGCAAGTTGGCAATATTAATTATAGAAAACAAGAGTCATTCTTTGCAAAGTTGTAAGGATGGAATAGTTGTTTTGCTATAATTAAAGGAGAGAATATTATGCTTCATTTCAAATCTAAAGGCTTAGGTTGTGGAATGTTAATAAATTTAGTCAAAGGTATATAGTGTGTTCTTAAAATTTCGATTATGATTACGACATTCCTCTTCATAATTCGAATTTTGAGAACATAGCAAATAAAACATTATGCATCGTGTCCCATACGCTTCGGGTATAGGATCGATTGCAAATGCTTTAATGTTTGACCATTCTAAAATTTTCCAAATGTCGAGCGCATTTAGAGGGAAAAGGGACTAGAATTGGTTTTGACTAAAATAATTAAACAACTATCAAAGGACAATCCAAAGTTTGACGAGGATTGGTCGCTTGTGAGTAGTTGGAAGCATGGTATTGGATGGACCATATTGACATTATTATGAATAGAAAAGATTCTATTAAGAATGAGTTGTCATATGGAAATTATGGAAATGTTTCCATATTGGATGGACCATATCAACATCATTACGAATAGATAAGATTATATTAAGAATAAGTTATCATATGGAAAATATGGAAGCGTATCCATATTGGGAATTGAATATTGAAAAATCTATGTCTAGATTAGAAACTTTTATGCAAAAGGATGTTCAAAGGAATGTACTTTGAGTGAGAGACATCATATCTAAGGAATTGTCTTATAAAAATCTCCTTTAGAGGACTTTGTAATATCATTGGCAATAGTCTTTGTGACTTTGGTGCAGTGACATTATGAAAGGATCGTTGCATAGAATGTTAGAATCTAGCATATTTTATAAGTAACAAGAATTTGATATTCTTACACTTATGAAAAAGGATTTGGAGTTGTGAAATGAGAATGATTGGAAATGTATTCAATTTGATCTATTTCACAAAAGTAAGAACCATAGGTAAACATTGTGTGCATGCTGAGAGCATGGGACAAGTGTAATAATTCAAGTAAGAAGTTGATTACCCGAAACGACAAATAATGAGTAATCGGTATGGTGATAAATAAAAGGAGTTTTATTTATACTCAAAGGTTTGAGGCCATATGGGATTAGTATTATTCTTGTGTTTCACTTTGCATGTTTTGACTTCCAGAATAATTGAGTTTATTAAGAATAATTAAATTATTCGAACGGGCCACAGTCGTTCATATGTTGGAAGTAGATATGAATGAAGACTGTCGTGAATTGGTGTGTGGATTGTCTAAAAGAGTATTAGACATAAGCAAATGTTTGTTGCAACGTTCATGAGTGCTTATGAATATGATTTGAGCATTGGATTAAACCCACGCTCACTTGGATCACTCCATGAATTGTATCACGAGTGATTGGTGAGACGATAACATCTTATATTCTTGATACCGAGATGTGTGAGTTGTATATTGCGAATCGGTTGCACATTGATAATATGTAAACGCACTAGTAACTTGGTGTTATAAAACATATTGTTGTGTGTGATTCGGTGAGTGAGTGCAAGCAAGCATTGTATCAAAGTTTATCCATTCCTTTTATCTAAGGTAGGATAAAAGCGATATCTTTGGGCCCCTCGATGATTTAGTGATGACAAACGTAAATGCTCGGCCGGGCTAGGGCTAATTTGATTTGTTCAATTAGTCAGTCGTCATAAATCGGAAATCGAGAAATAGTACAAAGAGAATGATTAGAAATCATGTCTTAAGATATCTAGAATGGAGGAATATATGATCCCTTATCTAAGGACACGCGTATCTGATATGATCAGAGTTGGCAGCAGCTTTGGAAAGCTACGATTGCAGATCAGGATCTGAAGTCATACGCATAATAGTTATTAGACTTATCCAAGTGGGAGACTGTTGGATTAGTGTCTAAGTCCATAACTATTTTGGTATGTACTTGACCCGATGGTGCATGGTCCTTTTGGGTTGCCTTCACCAAAGTAACTTGATAGGATGAATTGTGGAGAGAAAGGATTAAATATGATTTATTAATATATTATGAGAATAATATATTAAAGGAGAAATCATATTGTTTAATTAATATTAGCCAATAATTAATTGGTAATTAGTTTTGTGACTAAAAGAGATTAATTAAACTTAAGGGACTGGAATTGTAATTATAGGATAATTGCAATTTGGGCTATGGATTGTCTTAAATTAAGGAGTGGATGAATTCTATGGGGAAACCCATAAGGAAATCGTCCAAGGCCTTAATTAAAGGAGTCTATTGGTTGCTTAGGGCTTAAGCATCCAAATTAGGGTTTCCTTGTTAGATAACCCTAATAGCCTCCTATATATATATGACCCTTACGACCCAAAAAACGTGGCTAAGACTTCTCTAGGGTTTGTAGACGTTTTTGGGCAGCCTCCATCCTCTCTCCTCTTCATCCTCTTGCTTATGGTGTTTGTGAACCATTAGAGGAGTGACATTTGTGACTCTAAGCTTTCTAAAGTCAATACAAGGAGATTTGGGATTGTTATTGCTACATAACAATCAAGGTAACATCTTAAACCTATTCTCATGTTAATATGATTACTTGAATGCTAGAATTAGGGTTTATAGTCTTGGATAACTTGCATGTACAATAGAGAAACCTAGATCCAAGCATTAGGGTTTGTATGAGCACATAGGATGTTCTTATGACCAAAACCCATCATTAAAAATCATTACAAATTTTACAATGAGTTTGAACAACTTTTAAAAGAAATTACAATGTAAATTGAAATACAACACATGCGAATGCTCCTAAAAGTGAAGTCTCCCTAAGTGCCACTTACTCGATGATTCCTGAAAAAGCATGTAAAACGAGCGTCAACTATAAAAATAGTTGGTGAGTACTCACAAGTTTTAAAAATAATATTGGTTTCATGAATCGAAATCAAAATTTTGATATAAGTTTCCATAGATAAAAATATATTACTAAAATGAGTAAATAAGTTTGTGTAAACAAAGTTCGTTGTCATCATGAGAAATAAAGTATGTTGCCCAAAAGAGATGCAAGGTTCATATCCTCATGGGAAATAAAGTTTGTTACTAAAATGAGTAATCAAGTTTCATTGCTACAAGGAGCAAACAAGTTTGTTACTATAAGAAGCAACCAAGTTTGTTGCTAAAACAAGTAAATAAGTATTTAGTAACAAAAGTTCGTTGTTATAATGAGATATAAAGTTTATTGCTATAATAAGTAACGAGTTTGTATATGTATGAGCAAACAATGAGTTCTCAACCAAGCCTATAACTGAAGCCCTATCAAGATATATGCTTATCGTTCCATAGATTATATGGTATCATGCACTCCAACAATCGGGCGAGTGAGGAGTTGTCAATTCCTAATAGCGCTATCCACAATGACCATTGGCTCAAAGAGTTAATGGTTAGAGAAAAGTGTAAGGGAAGGTCCTTAAGACGATAAGTTCTCATGTTCCGTGTTACATAGACATACATAGAGAGATATAGCAATAAAATAGCAATCATGTTTGATACAAATCAATTTAAATACAATGAACAAATAAATAGTTTTTTAGACATGCTTTTCCACCCCAAAACATAAAAACGAAAAATAGGGGAGTGCATGAATACTCAATATGCATTGAGATGATGCAAATGATGCCTTGATCTACGCTCCACTCGTACCACTATCGATTCCTACAATAATGGTATTCGCTAGTGAGTCTCTAATCGAAATCTAACACTAGTATACTTACTACTACAATAGAATTATGCCGATATTGTGACAAAATTTAATATTGTTAAGTTACAAAGATTTTTCTAAAATGGTGAAATTTTATAGCTCGTGTGATTAAGACAATTTTGGATATTAATTTCCAGATTTTTGTAATATTCATTGAGGGTATTTCAACACATTTAAAGGTGTTTTAAACTCCTAAAAATCTAAAATATTACCAAAAAGTTTCCAAAAACTATCAAACTTTGGATTTGCATTCTAAATACAGTAGAGGTTTTTCAAAAGTTTTCCCTTGAACTTTTGATGTGAACATACTTAAGTTGGGGAAAATATAAAAGTGGATTTCTGAACTGTTTAATTCAATTTTATGATTTTTGTGCATTTATTCTAATAAAAATTGAAATAAATAGAAAAAAGTTTCCAAAATTTCCCAAAATTTTTGTAACACTCGTATTATACATTTACAAGCTCTGAAAAATATAAAAGATATTTTTCAATTAGTCTTTCTATTTTTCTTTGTTTTACCCTCTTAAATAATCATTAATTGGAGAATAATTATTAAACAGTTAAAGTAAATTACCAAAATTTTTGTAAAGTTCATTTACAGTGTAAATAATCTGGGAAAAATCCCAAAGGTGGTTTTTATCTACTGGAATCCGATTTTGTGTATTTAAGTGTATTTAATCTTAGAAAATAGGAGAAAAATAGTATACTGAAGAGAAAAATCAGAAAACATTTTATGTAGCATCCTAATGTACTAAAATGTGCTCTGGTAAATTTGCATGAATTTTGGATGAGTAGAACTATTTTTCCTGTTTTTAGTCCATTATAAACACAAAAATCAAGGAAAAATAGGAATCATTATGAAAAATTCTGAAAATATTTTTCTGAGTATTATACATCTGGTAGCAACTGCGAAAATTGTTATATATCATTTTCACATTCTCTAAAGTGGTTTTATGATTTATTGGATCTAAAAAAAAAAGAAACTTCAAAACCATATTAAACTGTAACAAAAACCGGTGAAATTTAATGTGGAGTCATTATTTAGCATAGGGGTAATCCACGAATTTACCTAGGATTTATATACCTCAGAAAGTGTTTTATATGATTTATTGCTCTATTTTATTGCATTAATTATAATAATTCGAGAAAAATAAATTATTCTCTGGAAATTCACAGATCATCTTATCTTGTTGATGGGAATCTGGGATAAATCGGATTTGGTCAGAAGCGGAGTTTTAGATATTTATTTGGAAATAAATCCTTCATGAACATATTTGAAAACTTTTAACAACATACTTTGATGATCTAGCTTCTAAGCTTGAAGATCATCACATGCATGTTTGTTTGAAGATCATTCATGAGTTTGAAATGTTTAAAATTTGTTTTTGAAAGAAAACTTTGGATGCATGTGCTGATTTTCCACCAAAACGTGTAGAAAAGTGCATTTACATGGTTTTGACTTAGGTTTAAGTCATGGATCTTCACCATTTTGTAACATGCAAGATGTTTTTGGTGAAAATCTACCACAATCATCATCAAAAACGGAAGTTAATGAACATTCACACAAATTTTCTAAGAGAATGGTGTAGAAGAACAAGGAAATGCAAGAAAGCCTTTAAAACAAGAAAGAAAAGTGAAGGAGATTGAAGGATTTTCGTGATTACCATGAAGAACAACCCTAGAAGATGAAGATTTGAAGGTTAAGAGATGTTCTTGGCTGGAGAATTTCGTGGTTTTAGAGAGGGAAAGAGAGAGTTTAAGTGTGGTAAATGGTGGAGTGTGAGAGAGAGTGTAGAGAGAGAGAGAGAGAAGTGAAGGAGATGGAGTGATTATGTGTTTTGGGAAGAGGGGAAGTATCTTGGGAAGAGGGTGGATGGTTTTGAGTGTAAAATGCCCTCCCTCTCTTTTAATTTTATAAAAAAAAATTCAATTATTTTATAAAAATATCAAACTTTTTATAAAATATACACCCTAACCAAGTTTTTGCTCATGAAACCTTGATTTTTGACTTATAAATTTAAGGTAATTGTTAATGAATTAAATTTTATTTTCCTTAAATGCATTTTCATAATTTTAATTATTATAAGATCATATTATAAGTTTCATAATTATTTTTATAGAATTTTTAAGGTTAAAGTTTATAAATATGAGTTTTTATGGCTTTTAGGGTCTTGAGATTTTGGATATATTTGGATATCATAATAAATTGAATTATTTGAGATTTCAATTTATGTTCGAGTTTCATAACTCTTTTCTAGTTAAAAACAATGTTTGTAATTTATTTTTATCGGTTTATTGGCATTTTATGTAGTGGTTTCGAGATTCATGCGAAATTGAGGAATCGAGTATACTAGTCCTAGTTTTCAACTTTGACTTAAGTTTCTATGAGACTTTGACCTAATTTATACTACTAGGTCAAGTGCATGATGTGTGTATATGATTCTATTGGATTAGTGTCTAAGGCTGTAACTATATTTGGTAAGTACTTGACCCGATTGTGCATGGTCCTTTTGGGTTGCCTTCACCATAGCAACTTGATAGGGTGATTTAGAGAGAAGAGATATTATTATTAATATATTATAAGAATAATATGTTAAAAGAATAATAATATTATTTGATTAATATAAGTCATAAATTAATTAGGAATTAATTTGGTGACTTAAAGAGATTAATTGAATAAAGGGGTATAAACTGTCAAATGTATGAAAGTTGTATTTTGAGCTGATAATCCTTATGGATATAGGGTTGGACGATTTTAGGGATATGGATCACCTAGAAATCGTCCAAGGCCTTATCTAGGAAGGGATTTGGGTTGCTTTGAGGCTAAGTTATCCAATTAGGGTTTTAAGGTGAAACCCTGGGAGCTCACAGTATAAATAGACCCATAGGGTTGAGGAAATCGGCCACCTTATGATTGGAGTAACCCTAGAGCCGATTTCCCTCTTCCTCATCTCTCTCAAATCATCTTCTTGCTAGTTGGTGTTTGTAAGCCATTAGAGGAGTGACATTTGTGACTCTAAGCTCCAATAAGAAGATGTTTTTCAAGCAAGTAAATCAAGGTATCATTCTAGATCTATTTTCATATGTTTTAATTGTTAGTATTCATTAGATCTAGCCATGAAAGTCTTGGATATGTTGCATGTTCAATTAGTGAAACCTAGATCCAAGCTATAGGGTTGTATGTGCACATAGGTAAAGTTCTTATGTCCAAAACCCATCAGTGGTATCAAAGCCATGATTGGTTTCAATTGAATGTGATGCTTAACTGTTTTCTTTGCTAAAAATCGTTTTTCTTGCCCTCTGTCGACCCAACTCGGCGAGTCAGTGTTTAGACTCGGCGAGTTGGCCCTACTCGGCGAGTCCAAAGCTTGACTTGGTGAGTCCAAGCGTCAGACAGAGGATAATTCGGGATTTTGTTGTTGTTTTGTCTTGGATTGATACCTAAATCGTTTTATTATGTAAAAATCCAAATTTCGACTTAATTTAATGGTTATCCTTGACATAAATAAAGATAATTTCAAATCGTTTAAATATTGATTATTTATATGATAAATATTGGACTATTTAAGATTATTTGGTAATTATCTAATGACTAAAATTTAATTAGGTCAAATATAGATAATTATGAAATTAATTGTTTAATTTGAATTATTTGTTATTTGATCCTTATTGTTTTGAAAAGTTCAATTTCTATCCCGAAGTTTTGAAATTTGAATTTTGTGATTAATAGTTTAATTTAGAAGAATTTAAATTTCAACCCCTAATGTTTTACAAGTTTAAAATTCAACCCTATACTATTATATTATTAAAAGCTTAATAAATATATAAGTAAAATTAAAATGCTAGAGTGGCTAGTGATATAACCTTACATCTAAAGTCAATAGCAACTGAGGAATACCCATTCTCAGTATTAAGTGCATTGCTCCTAGAGTGGCTAGTGATATAACCTAAGTGGTTAACCTAGCACTTGATAAGGGATAAGAATATTTCTAAATAAAGGCATTGTGGTAAAACTACACTTAGTTTCTAAGTGAACCTAAATGAATGTCTGTAATATGAAATGCCCATACGCACACCGAAAAAATTTGTTGTTCAAAAGTTTAAGTTGAAAATTGTTTTGAACATAATTCTACTATAACTGTTTCTAGCCTCACATTAACTCTCCTTAATTAAGCATAGTTGGCCAGGCTATACTTAATTAAAGTCCAATAATGCGTACTCGAATTAGTTATACCCTTAGTATGTTCAGTATTTAAAAAAAAAACATTTTGAAATTTTCTTTTGGCTATAGTTGTGGTTTTCCAAAGGAAAAGCGGTATTCTCTATAACCTTCGGCTCTGATACCATTTCCTGTCACACCCCGCTAAAGCGGAAACACAAGGCGTGGCAGTATAAAGGATTTCATAGAAAAAGTTAAAAGACAACACCGACCATAGTATTAAAAATCATTACAAATTTTACAATGGGTTTGAACAACTTTTAAAAGAAATTACAATGTAAATTGAAATACAACACATGCGAATGCTCCTAAAAGTGAAGTGTCCCTAAGTGCCACTTACTCGATGATTCCTGAAAAAGCATGTAAAACGAGCGTCAACTATAAAAATAGTTGGTGAGTACTCACAAGTTTTAAAAATAATATTGGTTTCATGAATCTAAATCAAAATTTTGATATAAGTTTCCATAGATAAAAATATATTACTAAAATGAGTAAATAAGTTTGTGTAAACAAAGTTCGTTGTCATCATGAGAAATAAAGTATGTTGCCCAAAAGAGATGTAACATTCATATCCTCATGGGAAATAAAGTTTGTTACTAAAATGAGTAATCAAGTTTCATTGCTACAAGGAGCAAACAAGTTTGTTACTATAAGAAGCAACCAAGTTTGTTGCTAAAACAAGTAAATAAGTATTTAGTAACAAAAGTTCGTTGTTATAATGAGATACAAAGTTTATTGCTATAATAAGTAACGAGTTTGTATATGTATGAGCAAACAATGAGTTCTCAACCAAGCCTATAACTGAAGCCCTATCAAGATATATTCTTATCGTTCCATAGATTATATGGTATCATGCACTCCGGCAATCGGGCGAGTGAGGAGTTGTCAATTCCTAATAGCGCTATCCACAATGACCATTGGCTCAAAGAGTTAATGGTTAGAGAAAAGTGTAAGGGAAGGGCCTTAAGACAATAAGTTATCATGTTCCGTGTTACATAGACATACATAGAGAGATATAGCAATAAAATAGCAATCATGTTTGATACAAATCAATTTAAATACAACGAACAAATAAATAGTTTTTCGGACATGCTTTTCCACCCCAAAACATAAAAACGAAAAATAGGGGAGTGCGTGAATACTCACTATACATTGAGATGATGCAAATGATGCCTTGATCTACGCTCCACTCGTACCACTATCGATTCCTACAATAATGGTATTCGCTAGTGAGTCTCTAATCGAAATCTAACACTAGTATACTTACTACTACAATAGAATTATGCCGATATTGTGACAAAATTTAATATTGTTAAGTTACAAAGATTTTTCTAAAATGGTGAAATTTTATAGCTCATGTGATTAAGACAATTTTGGATATTAATTTCCAGATTTTTGTAATATTAATTGAGGGTCTTTCAACACATTTAAAGGTGTTTTAAACTCCTAAAAATCTAAAATATTACCAAAAAGTTTCCAAAAACTGTCAAACTTTGGATTTGCATTCTAAATACAGTAGAGGTTTTCCAAAAAATTTCCCTTGAATTTTTTATGTGAATAACTACTTTTCCAAAATTTTAAGCCTTCATAAAAATATAAATTCGTGAAAAATAGTATCCAGACAATAAAAATTCCCAAAATTTTTATAATACTTCCATTGAACATACTTAAGCTAAGAAAAATAAAAAAGTGGATTTCTAAACTGTTTAATTTAGTTGTATGATTTTTGTGCATTTATTCTAATAAAAAATGAAATAAATAGAAAACAGTTTCCGAAATTTCCCAAAATTTTTGTAAGACTTTTATTATACATTTTACAGCTGTGAAAAGTATAAAAGATATTTTTCAATTATTCTTTATATTTTTCTTTATTTTACCCTCTTAAATAATCATTAATTGGAGAATAATTATTAAACAGTTAAAGTAAATTACCAAAATTTTTGTAAAGTTCATTTACAGTGTAAATAATCTGGGAAAAATCCCAAAGGTGGTTTTATCTACTGGAATCCGATTTTGTGTATTTAAGTGTATTTAATCTTAGAAAATAGGAGAAAAATAGTATACTGAAGAGAAAAATCAGAAAACATTTTATGTAGCATCCTAATGTACTAAAATGTGCTCTGGTAAATTTTCATGAATTTTGGATAAGTAGAACTATTTTCCTGTTTTTAGTCCATTATAAACACAAAAATCAAGGAAAAATAGGAATGCATTATGAACAATTCTGAAAATATTTTTCTGAGTATTATACATCTGGTAGCAACTGCGAAAATTGTTATATATCATTTTCACATTCTCTAAATTGGTTTTATGATTTATTGGATCCAAAAAAAACTCAAAACCATATTAAATAGTAACAAAAACCGGTGAAATTTAATGTGGGGTCATTATAGCATAGGGGTAATCCACGAATTTACCTAGGATTTATAGACCTCAGAAAGTGTTTTATATGATTTATTGCTCTATTTTATTGCATTAATTATAATAATTCTAGCAAAATGAATTATTCTCTGGAAATTTACAGATCATCTTATCTTGTTGATGGGAATCTGGGAAAATCGGATTTGGTCATAAAACGGAGTTTTAGATATTTATTTGGTAATAAATCCTTCATGAACATATTTGAAAACTTTTATCAACATACTTTGATGATCTAGCTTCTAAGCTTGAAGATCATCACATGCATGTTTGTTTGAAGATCATTCATGAGTTTGAAAATGTTTAAAATTCGTTTTTGAATGAAAACTTTGGATGCATGTGCTGATTTTCCACCAAAACGTGTAGAAAAGTGCATTTCCATGGTTTTGACTTAGGTTTAGGTCATGGATCTTCACCATTTTGTAACATGCAAGATGTTTTTGGTGAAAATCTACCACAATCATCATCAAAAACGGAAGTTAATGAACATTCACACAAATTTTCTAAGAGAATGGTGTAGAAGAACAAGGAAATGCAAGAAAGCCTTTAAAACAAGAAAGAAAAGTGAAGGAGATTGAAGGATTTTCGTGATTACCATGAAGAACAACCCTAGAAGATGAAGATTTGAAGGTTAAGAGATGTTCTTGGCTGGAGAATTTCGTGGTTTTAGATAGGGAAAGAGAGAGTCTGAGTGTGGTAAATGGTGGAGTGTAAGAGAGAGTGTAGAGAGAGAGAGAGAAAGAGAAAAAAAAGTGAAGGAGATGGAGTGATTTTGTGTTTTGGGAAGAGGAGAAGTATCTTGGGAAGAGGGTGGACGGTTTTGAGTGTAAAATGCCCTCCCTCTCTTTTAATTTTATAAAATAATTCAATTCTTTTATAAAAATATCAAACTTTTTAAAAAATATATACCCTAACCAAGTTTTTGCTCATGAAACCTTGATTTTTGACTTATAAATTTAGGGTAATTGTTAATGACTTAAATTTTATTTTCCTTAAATGCATTTTCATAATTTTAATTATTATAAGATCATATTATATGTTTCATAATAACTTTTATATAATTTTTAAGGTTAAAGTTTATAAATATGAGTTTTTATGGCTTTTAGGGTCTTGAGATTTTGGATATATTTGGATATCAAAATAAATTGAATTATTTGAGATTTCAATTTATGTTAGAGTTTCATAACTCTTTTCTAGTTAAAAATAATGTTTGTAATTTATTTTTATCGATTTATTGGCATTATATGTAGTGGTTTCGAGATTCAAGCGAAATTGAGGAATCGAGTATACTAGTCCTAGTTTTCAACATTGACTTAAGTTTCTATGAGACTTTGACCTAATTTCTACTACTAGTTCAAGTGCATGATGTGTGTATATGATTCATGAAAAGGTGTTCGAGTCAAAGAGTGACCTAAATATGGATATTCACTACAGTTAAGTAGTAGTAGAATTCACATATCAATGTGAAATCTAAGTATACTATCATTCGATCCTACTTGTTACCAAGTTTCTAGTAGGTTATAACTTAGATTCTAGTTACAAAGTCTATTATGTTTTGTGCCTATATGTGCAACTAAGTTTATTCAAATCTAGAACCGTCTCGAATTTTGACGGTTGTCACATCAAATACCCTATACGAACATTCAAATAGTCAACAAAAGTTGGAAACCTTAAAAATCTCGGTTTAAGTCCATTTTGGACTAGTAATTTTCTTATTGGGCCTAATGGACCAATAAGCTTCCAATTTGACTATTTTGGGCTTAGAACACTTAAGTGGGCCCTAATTGGATCCATTTGCATGAAACTTAACATTTTGGGCCTCATAAGCCTAGAATGGACTAGTTATCTTTAATGGGCCTTATTAGGCCATAACAAATCTAATTAGCCCTAATGGGCCATAAAACTCATACTTTGATTAATATTGGGCCATGAACCATTTCCAAAGACCAAATGGGCCGAAAATCATCAAAATGGGCCCATAATATGGACTCAAGAACACAAAGGCCCAAACTATTCTTTTCTTCTCCCTTTCTCGGCCCAAGTGGAAAACAAAAAAAAAATAGAAATCAAGGAAATAAGGAGGATTAGCCACCTCCTTATTACATTATGGATTTCCATGCACCATCACATACTTCCATGCACTCCATCCTTTCACCTCTCTCTCTTCTCTTTTCTTCTTCTTAATTCTCGGCCCAAAGGAAGAACACCCACACAGAAATCACTTAAGTTTTCTCTCAAGAACACCATCATATCTCCTTTTCTTCATCAAAAATTTTCGAGATTTAGGGCAATACAAGGAGGTTATTCCATAAGAATCATCATCATCGGTAAGTTATTATGTAGATCCATAACCTAGTATCTTTATTTCATCAAAACTTCTTCCTAACACACACAATTTTCGTGATCTACTCCTTAGAAGCTTCTTAAGTTTGAAATCAACCCAACAAAGCTTGCTAGGGCCGAAAAATAGCAACAAACTCTTCCCTTTCTTCTTCAAATCGAAAACAACAAGCAAAGGTGAGTTTATACCCCTCTCTTTTCAGTTTTCATAAGTTTTATGGGGGAGAATACAAGTAAAATGTGTAGATCTATGTGTATGTGTATGTTATGTGTGATTTAATGTGTTTATGTGGTAAATATGTAACAAAAATGAAAGAAATCTCGAGATCTATGGCTCTAGGAGGAAGATAAACATGATCTAAGATATGTTACGCTAAACAAGTCAAGAAAAAATTACACTCTAAGGTGATAATAAACATATTGCAACATAAAACCCATTTTTGGGCTTAATTTGTCAAATAAACAAAAGTTGGGTTGACAGTTGCCATCCATGGTTTTCTTAAGGACCAAAAGAGTCAAAACTGTAAAAATAAATGTTTTTATTAATGTTATACTCTTTAAAGGACTTGAAAGTAATTTGTTGCTTAATGGGCCAATTTTTGGGCTTTTCGGCCCATAGAGCCAAAAATTACGAAAAATATGATTTTCAAGGGATTGAAATGGTAAACTTCTCAAAACAGGGGGTAAAAGGGTAAACAAAACTAATTCAGGGGTTATAATGATTTTTTCCAAACAAGGATAAAAAATGTAAGGTTTTTGGATTTTGGGCCAAAATTATAAAAGCTGTGAAAAGTTTGGACTTTAACTGAAAAACTCTTTACTGGAGGGGCTGAAACTGCCAAAGAGTAAATTTTGAGCTAAAAACGTCACTTAAAGAAGTCTATGGGTCAAAAATGACAAGAAAATGGTTTAAGGGCCAAAAATGTCTTTTTTTTAGGGACTAAAATTGTCATTTTTATTAAAGGGCTCAAAAAAGGTCAAACCAATATTTTGAGCCAATTATTTTATTATTAAGATATTTGAGTTAAAAATACCAAACTACAACTTATAAAAATAGAAAAATGAATATACATATAATTCCAAATATCGTTATAAACAACCGACCGGCCTCGTGCCGTTACGAAATTAACAATCGTTCAATCAAACTTTCCAGCAATTATACGATACCTAAAACAAGTAAATATTCAAATCTTTGGGCTTGAAAGTCTCTAATCATGCTTATTGGGCCTTCGTGACCCATTAACATAACTTTTGAGCCCAACGATAAAAAAAATAAATGTTTATTGGGCCTCCTGTGACCCAATTACATGCTTAAGGGACCCTCAATGGCTTTCATGCGCTATTGGGCCTCGGTGGCCCATTAGCATTGCTAGTAAGGTCAAAAAAATCAAATGCGAAATGGGCCAACGTGTCCTTCGTATACCCAACAGCCTTAAATAATACCCAAAATTAGCAGGACCTTGTAATCCTCTTCTCCTTGTTTGTAGGCCTTACCTTCATTTCAGTAAACAAATACAGGTCGTCAATCAATAGTAATCAACTTTATTTTGGATTCAGTGAGTAATAACGGGCGGCACCTTTATGGGTCGTTTGTATTCTGTAGTTATAATCAAAGTCTCCTGGAAGGAGAGCGAGAGTTTGTGTATAGATATATACGGGGGTGACTCCCCTACACCTCAGTTGTTCGCTACAGTTAGACTCAGCCAGTCTAGGGTGACAAAATCTTAAGATCAATTCCGGCGTTCGCTAGAATGCCAAGACAGATGAACTAGTCATTATCATGCATGGTTATAACGACTCACATAAATAAATCCAATACTATCCGAGTAATCAAGGAAAATCAAAATCATTCGTTGTGATGGTATAACAATTCAAAACAATTATATTATATTATGTTATCGGAAAACATCGGGTTTTTCGAGGAGATCAACACCATTCACTTGTACTTTTCAATAACTATCATGCAAAACTTCTCGTTTATACACGCTTTGAAATCATTCATGCATAAACCTATGGATCTTCACACTTTGGTATAAACAATTGTCTTTTCAGAAAATATCAGATTTTCTGGGTTTTATAAACTACACAAAACATTTTCAAAACAACCCTGCTTATGAACTCACCAACATTCCATATGTTGACATTTTTCAAAATAACTTGTATTCTCAGGTAACAGGTAAGCCGAGGAGTAATACCAAGTATGATAGGGTGTTATGGTTTTTGAAAACTTTCAAACAATTTATGCCATGGATATGTAATGCTTAAACAATGTACTTGATGTGAACAATGTCAGTTGTTATGAATTAATGCATGGTGAAGTTTATGTTATGTTTCATGTATATTCATTGTGATGATATTCAATTTGAGTCACGCGAGCCCTCGTACGTTTCCGCCGTCTGATTCGAGGGTGTGACATCTTCCCTCTTGACAACGATGCGAAACTTATCCCATTTTCAAAATCGCTCCTGCTTCTGAATCCTGGGATAATTCTCCCCCACTTAGATTCGACTAAGTCTTTACAATACATGAAAGTTACAGAATTCCCAATCGTCCTCATTTTCCAACGATCGATCCGATGACAACCAACTCTTTCCGACTAGTGCTCAATTACCAGCCAATCCCCAGTGATCACACACTTCTAAGAACTAGTTGAACACTTCTTGAATCCCAGCGAAACTGATAGTCTCTAATGCTTAAATGATCCCACACTCAAATCTTGAAGACCTAAAGGTGCTCCAACTAATATCTCAACAACGAGCTACTTCCCTTGGCGCTATTATACGCCAATCAATAATGGTTAATAAACCACTGAGTCCGGACAATGTTGAATAACCATCCTGTGGGACCCTGTCCGTAGACCTCCCACATAATACCCTTCTTCCTAAAGTGTTCCAATAATTCTCCCGCTCTCGGGCTCTAGAAATCATATCATTCAGGGTCTCGCACCCTGAATCACTCACCAGCTCAGTCGTCCACAGCTGAGTTGCAGTAGCTGAAGCAACCTCTGCCCTATACCGGGCTACAAACTACTCCCAAGACATAGCCTCCAATCCCAAAAGTGTGATGAATCACACAATCAATCCTTACCGTCTGATGCAAGAGATCCAATGAGAATCGGATCTCACAAGATACTTATGCCACATCGACCCACCCGTGCTCACTGGCGTTGAACTACTGTCGCCAATCCCGACGACCAACTGACCCCAAGCTAAAATACAACCTAATCCTGGGGTCACAAGCCTGCTCAATCCTTCGAGCGCGTAAACTGAAATGGCACAATCCTTGCCCTAGAAAATGACATTCCAATCCTATCAATTAACCATTCTACTTCCACTTGTATAACTCCAGCTGAACATAATCATTAATCCTTTCCGGAGTCCCCGCGACTCACATTCCGGCCTCAAGCAAAACCCCCGAAGCCCCAAATCTAGAAACTCATGTGCTAGACTCTCCCGCTCAACCTGCGGAATGTAACGAGTACAGAACATCTCCCTGATCCCAAGTAACTGCAGCCCTCTGCTTATCAGAATATGTCCTAGTAAAATGTCCCGGTACTGGAAAGCTCGACCAGCTCCTCCCCTTGTCGTCGTTACAGCTGATGTAGCTGTTGTGGCAGCCGTCTCGGCAAAGGCTGCATAGCGCTCATCGAAATACTTAACCATGATGGTCTTAATAGACCCAAACATCTCCGGAAACTGTCCTCAGACAATCCCCGATTACCTCCTACCGGATGATTTCACTAACACGGTCCTCTGTCAATGCTGACCTATCCAGGCTGCCAGCTCCCGATCCTAACCTGGATCCGGTCTCAAGATGTCTCGTAACCACCATTCTAGTAAGACACCAGAAAGATCTCTGATAATCTATATAATGACAGAGGACAAACTCCCAACCCAACCCTAGGGGTTGTGACTTCCTTGATACGTATATGGTTCCTGTGCTTTCAGTAGTAGTACGGGCCCATACTACCTTCCACACATACCCATATTTGTCTCAAGTATCATCACAACTCCCTAACAATATACATAATCATAGTGAGCGCTCAATCCTCACTCCTAGAGGAATGCTAAATATCTCGTAACTGGCCTCCCGACCAAACACAACCCACCCATGAAGCTTCTGGAATGCTAAATCCTCACTCCTAGAGGAATGCTAAATCCTCACTCGTGTATGCTAACCATACATAACGCTGGACCCCATAGACATTCGAATACTCGGTCCTACTCTAATCCCACAACCAAACAAGGAACAGGAAATAAAGCTAAACCAAATATTCTCAGCATATAAGATCTTAATTATGTATAACTTATGATGCATACACTGAGCAACTACATTAGCGATGTCAATTTCATATAAGGAACACCCTAGGCTAGTAGGCATCATGTAATCAGGCAATTCTATCATGTAATTTTTGAAGATCCCTAGCCTAGTACTAGCATGTTTTTCTAACATATCACAATATCAAATAACAGTATGGTATTTTGGGGTCTACTTACTGGCTCCGGCTGATCGTACACTCTACATCCTCCCTTAGTATTTTGAAAACCATTTAAAAATCATTTTAAAAATCATTTCCTTGATTTGAGACTGGATTCACACGAGTGTTCCTCCAATTGACTCAAACCAAGGCTCTGATACCAACTTGTAACACCCATAAAAATCAAGCCAATTTAAAACTTTTTCAAACATCCAAAAGCCATTAATTATTACAAAAATGTTTTCAAAATAGTTTAATATCAGAGTATCCCAAAAACCATAAGTCCAAAACACGAGGATGTGTACAATCACGCCTTCGCCTTGCCGAGACATCTGAAGCACCTTAAACAATAAATTGAAACCGTAAGCACAAAGCTTAGCGAGTTCCCTCAAAATACCCATACACAACAATACACATATAATCACAAACAACATACTATGGGTCCAGTCAACCATCGGGTTGGAATGCCAACATACAATGAGTCCAATCATCCTCGGGATGGAATACCCCATGCCCACAACCAATAGGTTGGAATGCCCACATACTACGAGTCCAATCATCCTAGGGATGGAATACTCACGACCCACAACCATCGGGTTGGAATGCCCACATAGTACGAGTCTAATCAGCCTCAGGATGGAATACTCACGGCCCACAACCATCAGGTTGAAATGCCCAGGTAAGTTGGCTCTCGCACAAAGTAGATAAGCCTCAACCACCAATCAACAGATGCACATATACCAGATAATCACATAACAGTCTATAGACAGACAAACCGATCTAAACGATCATAACAGCATATAACATCCTATCTACTAGGATACTGATCTAACAAATCATACAATACTCGAGCAATAGACAAACAAATCGATCTAACAGATCAACTCACATAACACACAATACCATCATACCTACCAGGATACCGATCTAACAGATCATACTAGCATAGCATATCCAGATAACAATCCAAAAGAGCCGGCCATGGTGCCTTAGACCCTTGAGTATAGTGAGGATAACTCACCTGACACTGCTAAAGTCTCGCGGATAAAACTCTAGCTGCTGGTTGATAGATTCCCAAACTGCCAACATCAAACAATACCCAATTAATAATTGGGTTCCAAGCCCAAGGTCCAACTCACACACCAAAAGCACACAAGTCAAGTAATGGGTCAAAGCCAAACATATGGCCCAATTTTCCAAATTGGGCCCAGACCTCTACATGGTCTTTCCTTAAGGCCCATTCCATTATTATAGTCCAAACTCTTAGTGTTCCCATGGCCCAATATCACGTAATCATAAAGGCCCAATTATGGCCCACCTATGGCCTAATTTTCCAAATTGGGCCCAAGTCTTCACATGGGCCTTACCCTAAAACTCACCCAATTATTTTGGTCCATTTACCTATTCTTGGATAGCCCATCAATAGTCCAACTATCAAGGCCCAAATTAAGGTCCAAGTGAAATTAGGGTTTTCACATGAAATGACGAATGGGGTTAAGTGTTTCTTACTTAACCCATTAAGGACTTAATCCATTAAGTCCAATATTGCCTTAGGTTAATTTGCCAATGATTACTATTTAATATATTTAACTTTATTAAATAATTCTCGTGCGGTCCCGATCAATCCCAAAATTAGGGTTTCATAACATTAGGGTTTTCGAAACCCTAATTAGGGTTTCCGACCCAAATACTAGCCCATTAATCAAATGGTTGAGCTTTTTGGTTAATTAGGGATTCATTGATCGCATTAGGGTTTTATTGGGCCCATTAGGGTTTCATTGGGCCCACTTTTTCCAAGTATCCCCAAACGTGTAAAAATGTAAACGAGGCACACCGCCACCCAACACGGCGATTGGTGGCTGCAGGAGGCGGCATCCACCACCTCACGGTGGTGGTTATGGATTTTTCTATTGATTATTCTGGCACGATTACAATTTACAACCCAATCCAAATAACACACATGCACATACTAATATAAACACACACAAAAACACAACCGAATCGTGGCGACAAGTGGTGGTCGGAGGTGCTAGCCACCACCTCAAGGTCGTGGTGGTGGGTCACTTTTGATTCCCGATTACTCAACCCCCACATAACACACCCTAACAATGGAAACACACCAAAAAACACTTATATTTGTGAAATAGACCCAGCCACCCACCTAGTGGCGTACGGCGGCGGCGGCAGTGGCTGAGCTAGGCAGCAGCAGCATTGGTTAACGACAACAACTTCATTATCGGCGACAACCACCATGGCCGGTTGCCATGGTGGTTCTTCACGCCTTTCATTTGACAGAACCCACTCCCACACACCATCGCATAACAAACCACAAACCCAACCACCATCCCCGGTAATAAAGATGTGCGAGGTTGGCTTCGTCGACGGTTGGCGATGGCGCTCAATTGAACTTCGACGGTGACAAGCATGGCGACTGGAAGGAGGTAAGATGAGGGTGGCAGCCGAATGAAGCATTAGGGTTAGGGTTTCGGGTGGTGAGGTTATATATCTGCCTCATGTAAAGATCGGCCCATAATGACGCAAATGGTCCCTCCTTTCTCTATTTTCTTTCAAAACGGGTCCTAAATTTACCCTTTTAACCCCTCCTTCTGAAAACCTTTACAAACCTAGTCCGAATCTTACCAATCAGCCCCCTCTTCTACAAAATATTCTCATCTTGGGTCCAAAATTTACTTTTTAGTCCCCGTTTCCATAGATCCTTAATATTAAGTCCCAAAATTACACTTTAACCCCTGGAGATTCAAATCTTGTCATTTGGTTTCCCGAAACCGACTCCCAGCTAATTATTATTTGATTTTGGATTATAATAAAACATAAAATAATAATAAAAATTACTTCTCAGGGTTCCGAGTTTATTATTTAATTATTATATTTTAAATGGGATGTTACAGATTTTGATGGATTTTATCACCAAGTTGCAAAAGATGGCAAAGGGTTTTGATGCTATCTGGGTCATCGTGGATTGATTGACCAAGAATGCCCACTTTCTGGGGATACGGGAGATTTCTTCGGTCGAGAAGTTGGCCGATGTGTATGCTCGCGAGATCGTTACTTGCCATGGGGTTTTAGTCTCCATTGTTTCAGACCATGATGTTCGGTTCATCTCCCGTTTTTGGCAGAGGTTCCATGAGGAACTAGGCACAAGGTTGCACTTTAACACTGCTTATCATCTGCAGACCGACGACCAGAGTGAGCGGACGATACATACCCTTGAGGATATATTGGGGGCATGTGATATCGATTTCAATAGGAGCTGGAACTCCTACCTACCTCTTGCAGAGTTTTCCTACAACAACAATTATCACTCCAGCCTTAGTGCTCCGCCTTTTGTGCTCTTGAACGGACACTAATTTCTTACCCCAGTTTATTGGGGCGAGGTTGGTCACAGGGTTATGGGATGGACCGAAGTGGTCCTTCATACCACAAAGTTGATTCAGCAGATCAGGCAGAGACTGTGGACCACTCAAAGTCAGCAGAAGAGCTATGTCGATCGACGTTGATCCGAGTTGGAGTTTCAGGTCAATGACATGGTATTACTAAAGGTCTCACCTTCGAAAGGTATGATACATGACATGTGCATATCTACACATATATTTTACATCATATCTTAATACTTTTAGCTATAATTATGCTTATTATAGAAAAAAGGTACTTATTATGTTTAATATATTTTATGTAGCATAAAAGACATGCTTGGAAGCAACATGGAAGCTGGAAGAAGGAAAATGCATGCTTAGGCAAGAAGAAGACACAAGAAAGATGTTGTTGGACAACTTGACCCCTCGTCAGTATTTTGACCATATCTAATAACTCGTAACTCCGATTGACGAGATTCAAAATGATCTGAAAACTAGACACAATTTCAGATGACTTTCATGTTTTGAGAAAAGTCGAATTTTCAACCACGACGACGTGGTGACACCACCACGACGTGGTAAATGGAATCTTCGCGATTCTTGATGCCGACTTGGAGAATACGGGATAAACTTGAGGACCACGACGTGGTACCTTTACCATGTTGTGGTGTTGAGATTTTAGGTAACTATATATATCTTGGACATTAGGTCGATTCCAGGAGAGAGAGGACTGAAGGCTGCGACTATTAACAAAAAAATACCCTTCCAAGACCCCTTTGAGGGCAAAATTGAACTAGAGATCAAAGGATAAAGAGATTGGAGCAAGGATTTGCATATACACATTCGGTTTGCCTAGTTTAATCATGATTAGTCTAGTTTCCCTTATGTTTATGTGTTTCCCAGCTGTGATTATTGGCTAAAAACCCTTCTTTCGTTTAGATTAGATGAACTCCTAAATATTATGTGTTGATTTCTTGTTTGATGGATTGATGAATTTGGCTTTGATTTAAATATTGTTTGATAAATCTAAACCTAGCTAGTTAAAGTTTCTATCTTTATTGCCTAGCCTCAAGTTTCGTGTAGTTAAATTGCAGTTAATTGCATGAAAATTGATTTACCTAGTTGTTTATGACCATTAAATTGTTAGAGCTAGAGATTAACCATATCCTAGTGTAGGTGATAAGTTAATTGCTTAAATGTGTTTAAGATCAGTATTTGATCATAATATTTGCTTGATTACTAGACTTGACCATAGAATAGTAGTCTGTAGATTCTATCATTCAGAGTCCAAATTACCTTTAAAATCAATTTAGTATCCTTAACTTGCATGATCATTTGGGTTAAAGTTATTAAATAAACTTATGCTAGTTAGTCTGACCGTGATGACTAGTAACTTTTATTTGGTAACTAATGGAATTAATCCATTAACTTGAAATCAACCATAGGAAAAAGGAGGGATTCGAAGCTAAACGAGAGTATCTTTTATTCTTGGTTTTAAGCTGTCTTTCTAGTTGTTTACTTTAGTAATTAGTTTGTTATTTTAATTTAAGTTTTTCTGAACTTGTAAAATCAGATAAAAACCCTCAATTTTAGTTGTTTTTCTTAGTTTAGCTTTTAGTAATTATTTTATTAATTAAATATCGTTCCCTGTGATCGACACCTAACTTACCCAAGCTATATTATAATCTGATTAGGTACATTGCCTATAGGTGCATAGTTAGTATAAGTTTGTTAGGTTATAAATTTAAAAGTTGATAGGTATAATTTGTGCACATCAATACACTTCAGGAAGAGGGGGAAGTTGGGCCCCCGGTATAGTTGGCCTTTTCAGGTGATTGTCAACGTTGGCAAGGTTGCTTAAAGATTGGATCTTCCTGAGGCGCTCAGTCAGATTCATAACACTTTCCATGTTCCGTAGTTGTGAAAGTACGTATTGGATGAGAATGTAGTGGTTTCATTGGATGATATTTAGGTCGATGAGCGCCTGAACTATGTTGAGAGGTCGATGGCTATCCTGGAAAGGAAGGTGAAGGTTTTACGTAACAAGGAAATATCGTTGGTAAATGTGTGATGGTAGCATCAGATGGGCTCCGAGTGGACCTGGGAGCCGAAGGCTGAGCATTATCGAGAGTTGTTCACCGCGGCAGACTTCGAGGACGAAGTACAGTTCAAGTGGGGGAGAATTGTAACTGATGGGTTTTGAGCATAACATACAATCCTATGTGTGCATGCAACCCTAAATTAATTGGATCTAAGTTTTCTCTAATTAAACATGCAAACAATAAACACAAAAGAAGAAACCCTATGTTCTATGTATTATAATCGAAATTCACATAATAAATATTTATAATACATACCTTTAAGAATTTTATTGTAAACAATCTTGAATCCTTGCTTGAAAGACCTTTGGTAGCTAGCTTCACAAGTGTCGTGCCTCTAATAGCTTACAAGCAAGCTCAAGCAACCAAGGATTACTATAGAGAGAGAGAGAGAAAGGAAGAAGAATTTCGGCTCTAAGCCTTTTTGAGGAGTGCATCGATGAAATCCAACCCTAAGGAGGGTTTATATAGGTGTTAGAAAGGTATTGGATAAGGCAGGTATATCTAAGATAACCTTAATCCCTTAACTTCCTCCCTAAGGCATCCAAGGCACCCTTAGAGCCCAAGGAAACCCTAGAAGCACCTAGAGTTCATTCCCCCTACTATATGGAGGTTCTAGAATTGCTCAATTCTCAACTATTGAACATTGTCACCTTTAATCCCTACAATTTCAATTAATTCCTTTAATCCCAAAATTAATTCCAAATTAATTTTTGATTAAATATTAATTAAACAATATGATTTATAATCAATATATTATTTCCATAATACATTAATAAATCTTTTATTTCGATTTCTAATTAATTTATTAACCAATTAATAAATTAATAAATCATTTTTCTCTCTCTAACAGTTATCCTATTCAATTGTCAGGTTTGAAGGCAACCCAAAAGGATTGTGCTACTATCAATTCAAGTTTATACCAATTATAGTTATGGGCTTAGACACATAATCCAATAGTATCCCACTTGGATAAGTCTAATAACTATAACTACCAATATAACTACCAAATTGATTAGAAAATTGTAGTAACAAGTGTGCATTCCACACCTTCCTTACTTGTTTAATATTTATCAAAATCACTTTTGGTCAAAAAAGTAATCCCATTACACTTAAATCACATTAGTGAAACAAATCACTAACACTCTTGTTGGTGGATTACTTGTAGAGAAGATCAAGCACCTTATTCTTGCCATCCACTTCAACACCCCAAATCTAACATGGTCCAAAGGCTACAAAGGTTATATTTTCTAAACACCCTATGGTTGTTATAATATCATTCTAATATCTTTAAAATGATCCTTGATGATTTGTTTTGTTGCTAGACTTAAAATTTATAAGAAAATTTTAAAATCTTCCATTGCTGGTTTTTGTGAAAAACTATTTATTTTATGCAACATAATCCCTTCACTACCAATTTCAAATGTGGTAGATTAAGAAAAAAATTCTACTCCACATTTCATGAGGTGTTATAAACCTAGTTAGTTTGAAATAAGCTTCAAGATGTGATTTAAAGTAACAAGAGTATGACTCTAGAACTTGATTTGGAAACGAAGTATGATTCATCTCTTGATTAAACTATTTCAGCAATATCTGATTCCTCTTCTTAGTTGAGACAATTTCACTAAGATTTCCTTAGAGGATCAATTGTGACATAGTACCATAATCATTAAGATGATCATAAAACATAATACTAAAGTACTCTCCTTTCCTTTCATTTCATATTAGAGAAACCTTTATCTTTCTGCCTAATAGATTTTTCATATTCGTTATGCCATTCTCTGAAACCTTTCAAAGAATCAAAATTACACTTAATCTTATAAGTATAACTATATTTACTAAACCATCAGAAAATCATGATGAATAGACTTGTCGTCCTTTGCGGTGGATCTAAATAGTCCACATCAATGTGTACCAGATCCAATAATCCTTCACTTTAATCCTTCACTTTACCTCACACAAACATGTGATCAACGAATTAGTCTTAATTTTCCAAAGATAAAGTTTTTCATACATTACACAGTCAAATTGTATGACTCCAAGTTTCTATCCAATTGAAACTTGGGTGATGAGAATTCCTTTTCACTTGGTTAATCATGAAATTTCCACAAACTATATAGTTAAGAACCAAATCCACTTTATCATTGCTAATAATAGAAATATAACCACCAATTTTCATAAATGAAATTACAAGGAAATGTCAATAAATCAAAACTCACTTTTATTGATAATATGTGGAAAAAATTGTCCTTACAATGCAAATATATATATATATATATATATATATATATGTGTGTGTGTGTGTGTGTGTGTATGTGTGTGTGTGTGTGAAAACTATGTTCCTAGATATTTCCTATGCAATCTTTTAATCTATCATAACTCCTAAGCTCCAAATTTTGATGATTAAACCATGTGACTGAAATCTATCTCTCACGATCAGAATTAGCCTTTTCTTCTTAAGCTTCTTTCTTTCTCTTAGATCCTGCAAAAACATCAAAATGTGACGGTCACATCATGTATTAAGAATCTATGAATATGGACTTAATGGAGTTAGATAATGGATGTGCCTAAACTAGAGTTATACAACTTGACTTTCTTATCTTTACGATCTTTCAGGTAGACAAGTCAACTTCGCATCCAATGTCCCTTCAAATGGAAATAGAAACATATCGACTCTTCAGGAATGGCACATGGGACTATCTCAAAATTAGCCTTTCTCTTTACCATATGGTCAAATGGTTTGACCTTGGCTGATATATTTCCATTGGGAAGAGAAACCTTTTATGGACTACCATTGTTGCTATTGTCCATGGATTTTTGGGAGACAGATCCTTCAAACACATTTGCTTTACCAATGCTCTTCAGCATTTCTGCTTCAGTAGCAATTAGCAAATATGTCAGATCAATTGGGGTCACGTCGTGGTCAGTCATATAGTAGTACTTAACGAACTGACTATATGACTCAGAAAGCGAGTGAATAACCAAGTCAATGGCCAGCTCCCTTGGGAAAATGACACCTAACATTCCCAATCTTTCAATGTGTGACTTCATTTTCAGAACATGCGCACACATAGAATCTCCATCTTGGTGTTTGCATGCCAAAAGGGCTTGAGTAACTTTGAACTTTTCAAGTTGACGAAAACGTAGGTCAGGGAGAATCATTGGATGGGCTGGAGGAAGAGTTGGAGAAGTATGATTTACAGTTCCACCAATGCTTGAAGAAGGGAACGTTCTTTCACCTTGATCGACACGTGGAAGATCATCTTTAGAAGGAATGCCATTTCCAAAAGGACAAGGAAGACCATTGTTGTCAGAACTTGACATCTATAAAGGGAGAAAAGAAAATTCAAGTTAGTTGATTTTAAACCTTAATTAATAACTCAAAATTTAAATTAAGGCTAGGATCCGTATTTTCGATTCGAATTCTGAAGAGAGATGTCGTAATCAAATTTGAATCCATTTTAGCTAGGCAAGCATTTACCAGTTTCAATCTAATGAAAATCTTTTGAGATTCATTGAACTATTCAATGATAAGTTTAATCTCGATTACGCCCTTTCCATTTGTGACAAGGATACCAAGGATCACAAACAGGGTGTGAATAACCATGCAAATTAGCTTGGTACTCTCGATGTCATTTATCACCTAATCAATGTGCCGGTGTGGTTTCCGGTTAACCACACACGCTCCATCGGTCAATGATAATTTATGAGACACCTATTGCCAACAATATTAGTCCATCTTAGTGTGTTGGTTAACCACACACGCTCCACTAACGACCAAGAAGGTACAATATGCAATTTCATGGGTTAGCATCAAATTCACATTTTTCCTAAAGCAACTAAGAATGAAATTTTTAGAAAATGGTTTAGTTACTTAATCATTATACTTTTAATGAGGATTAATTGTCCTATCGAACCTATTCGGATAACGACCCTCCACCATACAAGAGAGCGGTGGGTAAGAATGGATACCCAATGTCGGTCATTTTACAGGTCGTCTTCTTAAACTCCCCTTATAGTATGGCTTCGTGAATGAGACGTACTAGCGATTTTACTGTCTCGTCTTATACATATAGTAAATATAAAACTTTTAATCTTATATATAGTATATGATGTATTTTAAACATTTTAAAATACTAAGGGTTTAATCTTTTAATAAATTAAACTTTTAATTTAATTAAATTTAAACCACATATGGATTTATAAAATCCATAAGGATATATTTTAGGGTTCCTCATTTTAAATTTCAAAAATTATACCTTTAATTTTAAATTTCAAACAATCCCAAAAATATTAATTATTAAGTGCAATTAATAATTATCTAGTAACCAATTATCGATATATTAATTATCCTTTAATTAATCAATTAATTAAATTATTAACCATATCCATAAGGATAATTATAATCAAATAAAATCAACATTATCCAATTCATAATTATCTCCTAACATTTAGGTTATATTTAATTATCTAGTATTACCAAAAATTAGATTATGGCAGAATAAATAAAAGATAATTATGAAATATTAACCTAGTAAATCAAGTTATGCAAGAAAATCTGAGATAAGCATCAGACACGCCAACTCGATGAGTTGGAGGACCAAACTCGACGAGTTCATGCAAATCGACGAGTTCTAAGAATAACTTGACGAGTTCATGTAACTCGACAAGTTCTAAGAATAACTCGACGAGTTCATTGAACAGAATGTCAATTTTGTTCCCTTCTCCTTTGAACAATTCACAATTGCATCATATTCAACAGAAAACTAATCCTAGGCTCTGATACCAATGATGGGTTTTGAGCATAATATACAATCTTATATGTGCATGCAACCCTAAATTAATTGGATATAAGTTTTCTCTAATTAAACATGCAAACAATGAATACAAAAGAAGAAACCCTAGGTTCTATGTATTATAATAGAAATTCACATAATAAACAGTTATAATACATACCTTTAAGATTGTTATTGTAACAATCTTGAATCCTTGCTTGAAAGACCTTTGGTAGCAAGCCCTACAAGTGTCGTGCCTCTAATGGCTTACAAACAAACTCAAGCAACCAAGGATTACTATATATATATATATATAGAGAGAGAGAGAAGGGAAGAAGAATTTTGACTCTAAGCCTTTTTGAGGAGTGCATCGATGAAATCCAACCCTAAGGAGGATTTATATAGGTGTTAGGAAGGTATTGGATAAGGTAGGTATATCCAAGATAACACTAATCCCTTAACTTCCTCCCTAAGGCATCCAAGGCACACTTAGAGACCAAGGAAACCCTAGAAGCACCTAGAATTCATTCCCGCTACTATAGGGAGGTTCTAGAATTGCCTAATGCTCAACTATTGAACATTGTCACCTTTAGTCGATGAAGTTTCAATTAATTCCTTTAATCACAAAATTAATTCCAAATTAATTTCTGATTAAATATTAATTAAACAATATGATTTATAATCAATATATTATTTCCATAATACATTAATAAATTATTTATTTCGATTTCTAATTAATTTATTAACCAAGTAATAAATTAATAAATCGTTCTTCTCTTTCTAACAATTATCCTATTCAATTGTCAGGTTTGAAGGCAACCCAAAAGGAATGTGTTACTATCAATTCAAGTTTATACCAATTATAGTTATGGGATTAGACACCTAATCCAACAGTAACATCCCGACTTTCAGGTAC
Organism: Lactuca serriola; assembly: GCF_051521515.1. Taxonomy (NCBI): domain Eukaryota; kingdom Viridiplantae; phylum Streptophyta; class Magnoliopsida; order Asterales; family Asteraceae; genus Lactuca; species Lactuca serriola. The sequence goes on along the minus strand of NC_136409.1, from coordinate 110,863,897 downwards.
TTCTAAATTCATCCCTATAATTCTATTTCATGTCATTTTGCTCCTTAACCCCAATAAGTTATGCTTTGAAGCCCTGCTGGTAATTTCGTAATTATGGCAGAAGGAGTATGCTATGCATAAATATATGTATGCTGAGCATACTAGGGCGTGCCCTAGTACACTGGGCATACACCTATGTGTGCGGGGCGTACTAGCTTCAGGAGGAAACCCTAATTTTTAGGGTTTGGGTGGTATTTAATCAACCTTATGTCTCATTTCTCCTCACCTTTTTAGCCTCCACATCCTTTGAGATGTTTTTACAACCCCTAGCCTTCCTAGTGTGTGTTTTGATCTCATGAGAGTGTTTTTGTTGTGTTAAAGGAGGAAGAAGTTGCATCAAGGAGCCTTGAAGTGGAAACAAGCTTGTAGATCTGGAATCTTTGCCTTCTTGAGAAGCTCCAAAAGGTATAAAGTCTATACCTAGACATCTTGGTTGTTAGATCCCATTTTTGAGTGTTTTATGTTGCTTTTCTTTTCCCAAAGGTCCCATCTTGTGCATGGTTGTTCTGGACGTTTTGAGCTGTCCTTTCAGACCCTAGGAAGGGTCCTTAGCCATAAAAATGAAGTCCCTTTGGCTGGATTTGCTCCATACATCTTATATGAGGTATTAGTAGATTAAGACCTTGTGTTAAGCTCTTATTAGGCATGTAAAGTCATAAAGTTGGAAACTTTATGACTCTAGGGTGTGTTTTGGTCATGGATTTGAAATATGGGCTTAAGTGCTTAAGCCATTAAGCACTAAATGGAGTTTAGAGGTTGCGGGGTACGCCCTGCGTACTCGGTCAACCACCCTGATGGTGGTCTTCTGCGAGGCTTCGCGTATGTTAAGCGTACCTCCGGAGTACGCCCCGCGTACTCGCATGGGTCAACCTTGTTGAGTTGAATCGGTTGAGTTGACCCGACTGGGTTGACTCAATTGACTTAGTGGGTTCACCAGTTAACTTTAACTTTGACTTTGACAAAGTTTGAGCTTGAAGGTATTTTGGGATTTTGATGGAATTTGGTTACTTGGGGGAAATAGGCATCAATTATAGGGCTGAGATTCGGAGTCGGACCTCATCAATTCTGTTCAGTTTGCGAGGTGAGTTTTTCCTCACTGTATTGTTGGTTCGAAGGCACCAAGGTCGGCCCCTTTGGATTGTTATCCTGGTTTATTGCATGCTTGTATGTTGTAGTGATCTATTAGACATGTATCTTGGCATATAGGATGACGCTATGCTTAGTGATTTGTTAGATCTGTATGACTGTCTATTATGCTAGCTAGGGTTTGATATTGTATATGTTAATTTGTGATGGTATGTTAGGTTGAGGCGATCTTGCTACGTGCTCAAGGCTAAGAGAACCAGGACGTACCAGTCAGGCCGAAGGCCTGGAGAACGTTCCAGATAGACTGAAGGCCCGGTGAGGCGTACTAGTCATGCTGAAGGTTATGTGAGCGTACCAGATAGACTGTAGGCCGGTGGGGCGTTCCAGTTAGACTGAAGGCTCTGTATGCGTGTTGTTTGTTGTTATTATTATGATTATGTATTATGTTGTTACTTTAGGGGAACTCACTAAGCTTTAGGCTTATAGTTTTGGGTTATGTTTCAGGTACGTCAGATGATCGTAGAAAGGCGAATGCGTGATCGTGCACCTCCTCGTGTTTGGATTTATGATTTTGGGAAAAATCTGATATTAAACATGTCTTGAAAACTAAGTTGCAAGCAATGATGATTTATGAATTGGAATTTAAAAGTTTAAATTTTTCACGAATTTTATGGATGTTACAGATACATCATGTATATTATAAATATCGAGACATATAACAAAAGGATAAGAGCAAGTATGACTTCAGCTTACCAATTATACACTCCTCCTCAAAATCACCAGACATAATATGTCCAAACTTCATAAAAGTAAAAGAACTAAAAACCAATTAGGAAGCTAGATGTCATGATCTTGACAAACGTGTTTTTGTGAAAAAAAATATTTTATACTTGTCTTTTGCCATTTTCAAACGGGCAATGTATCACCGAGAAATATATTTAAAAAATCATACACATTCCTATCCTATAACGATCCTCAAACTTCCAAATTAGAGTTTTCTTGATGATAATAGAGATACAATTTCCTTAAGAAATTCATATAAACATAGGAATGATAAAAAAAACCTATACCATTACAAACAAAAGCGAGAAAACTTGGCTATGATAGTTGATACATTATTGTCCATTAAAACCATATCAATAGATGACTTCAAGTAAACATGTTTCTTTCATAAATGAACCACTCGTCCCTTGAACTTTGATCCGTCGACATCAATATTGATGTCACCAACCAAATGATACTATAAAGCCATCTAGTCACTACCATAATTCCAAAAATTATATTTGTAATTGATAGACAATATAGCTTATTTATAAAAACAACAAACAACTGGTTACATACTAAATTACTACGGAGACCACTGAACAACCAAACTAGTTACAATGCAGCTTGGGGCAACATGAACTGAATGATATGCGAACAACCAAAACTGGCCACTAAAAGATCACAAAATGCTATTAAAACGGATAAAATACAACACATAACCGCAATCAACCGACTGACCACCCCCATCGAACGCCACACCGGAAAACAAGGTGTCCCAGAGGTTATTATTCTTAAATGAAAATCCATTAGATGGGTCAAGTGAACTAGAAACACGTTTTTTTACGACAAATCAACAAAAGTCGTATTATTTATATATGATATGCATAAATATTTTAACAAGTTAAGATTAGGCCTAGAAGAACCCGGGTCGGTTAACCGGTTACAAGAGCACCTCAATCAGAAAATGTATAGGTCCATGGTTTTATCAAGTTCATTTGGGTTTTTGTTTTCATGGGCCATGTGCAACTTTTTAGGCCCATTACGTTTTATAGCCCAATTTCAATCAAAGTAACTACATGCTTCGGCCCATATAAACCGAGCAAAATAGAATTTTGCAGGAGCATTCAAAATGCATTTCAAATATTCTCACGCGCGCAAACCCAATCCTCGCTCGTTCATTGGTCCGTGTTTCACACCTCGCTAATCGCGAATGGATACTGTTTCTTGCATCCGATGAATTCTTAGAGATCGAAAAATTGCACTCTGTGTATCACCGTCTTCCTTCACGGAATGTACAAAGAACCCTAGATTTTTTATTCGATATATGAATTTAGAACCTGATTCCTTTGAAGATCAACGAGGACAATTCGAGGTATACACTTTACCGATTCATTTCGTTTTCTCATCTTTTTTGACAATAGGAATCTATACACAAAATTCCCGTTTTCGTATGATTTTTTAATCTTCACCCCATCGATTCATATCAACATGATTGACGTAGATTCGATTTTGAAGGTTTCTAGAATATTACTCGTTTTTCCTAAATTTGTTTATTTTTCGATTTTGGGGAGAGTATCGGATGGGGTTTGCGTTTGTGGTTGCTCATTTTGGGAGATTAATACTTGCATTTGAACAGTTTTCTAGGATTTGATATTCTTGCATCTACATAGAAATTTATCTGCAAAAGATTCTGTAGATCATTTATTGTCAGCTGTGTGACAATGAACAAGCATTTCCCCCAAAATAGCCTGTTCAAATATTCTAAGATAACATTTCAGTTTGTGACTCATTAGTTTGTCTTTCATATACACTTTGTGTTGCAGGTTATGGATTTCATGGACATTGATCAAGTAGTGGAGGTTCCCGACACTCCAGAGAGATTCATAGCAGCATGTAATACTGACGAAAATACCCCTGGAAACCACAGTGATGGCTCAAGTAGTTGTCGTGTAATAACTAAGCAATCCATCAATGAAAACCCTAGAAACGAGCCACGGGAAAAGGGCAAATCCGTCAATTTCCATAGCAATCGAAGATTGTTTGTACGTCCTGATAATCATATTCATAGCAATTCTTCAGGTATTATGTTAGAAAATTCATCCACTTCCAAGAATCTTGCATTAGACAATGCACATCATGAGAAAGGAAAAAGTTTGTATAATTCAAATGTTCAAAGGTCAAATTTCCAAGAAAACAGTAGTTTCGTTGATTTAACAGAGCAAAATGGTTGTGGGCATTCATCTAGAAAAGATATAAACGATTTTTCTGAAGTATATGCATTAGACACATCAAGCAAATCATCTGGATTAACCAATACTGACAAATTTGGTCAAAGAGTTGACCATGGAAAAGGAGTGATTAGACATAAAAGACTAGTGAGAAATGGATACATATCTCCACATAACATAGCAAAGTCTAAAGAAGTAACAGAGAAGAAGCATGACTATGTTGATATCATGGATTTAACCACAGAATCTAAAGTTTCAAATGGTTTTAAGGGAAAAGGAGTTTCTTTTCATTCTTCTTTTTGTGAAGAGACTGATGCAAAAAACAAACATTTGTCTCAAAGGTATTATTTTTATTTCTATCTGCAAGATTTATGTCTTATAGTTTGTTAGAATTTCTAGATTTAATTTGACTGTTATATTGTCAAAATGGGTGGTTCCAAGTAAGGGTAATATGGTCATTTTTCATCCATAATCAGAGATATAATCAAACAACATAATTGATCTTGTCTAAATTTATTCATTTATTTTCAGGAATTCTCTAATCTCAAAAGAACAAAGTAACAATTCAAGTCTAGAAACATCTAAACCTTCCAAAGATTCAAACGGATGGATATCCACACGCAACCCTTTGACCAAAGTCAACCTCCCATTGCCAGATGGCAAAGCTGCCTCAACTTCCACCATTAACCAAAGTATTAATACAGATGTGCCACGTGTCAGTGACTCAGGGGAACCTTCAACTTCAAGATCAACTAGAAAGAACAAGAACAAGAATAAGAATAAGAACAACTCTCGGGGTGGTGGGAGCTTGGATTTGGATCCGGTTATTGAAATTGATGACGTGTCGCCTGATGAAAACCGAGGGTCCCGGATAGATGATGAGGATCCAGGTGTCAGGGCGTTACAGGTTGAAGCGGATGAGATGTTAGCTAGGGAATTACAAGAGCAATTGTATAATGAGGAGCTTGCAATTGCGTCTGCATTTGGAGTTCACGAGGTAACTTTTTTTTTTTAATTTATTTTTTTGTATTACAACTTTGTTATTTCAAATTATTTTTGTTAGGGTGTTATATTTTAATTTTAAAAAGTATTTATTGATTAGAAATATGATGACGTGGCAGGAACATAGTTCACATGCCACCCATGCTGGTGGTCGTCCTACATATCGCCCTGCTTCTGTATCTCTCTCTCTCTCTCTCAGTTTTTTTTTTTTTTTTTTTTGAGTAAATTACATTTGTGGTCCCTTTAGTATAGTTGGTATTTGTAAATTTGGTCCAAAAAGTTATCATCTCAAAAAGTTCTCTTTCTGTTTTGGTTCTTCTTGTAATGTTTTTGGTCCATGTGGTAAAATTACTAATTTTGGTCCCTGGGTTTAGCTGATTTTTGCAGTTTTGGTCTCAAAAATATATTCATTTTGTATATAACAGGGACCAAAAATGTAATTTACTCTAGATATCAGTTTTTGACAAACCATCGGTTTTCTTTGTTAAACATGCTGCTAAATTTTAACAAAAAACAAGTAAGTTACTAAAAAACAATACAAGCATGATGTAAAATTGTAAATGCATGTAATTATTTTAATTTTCACTCGAAACTGTAAATGCATGATAATTATTTTAATGTTTAACATACTTAACCAATTAAATATATACATAAAATGACAAAAGTTAGACATTTCTGTTTATTTTTTTTTTGTCATTTATATATGTAAAAACCAAACCAAGCCAAAAAATGTTTTTTTTTTCTAAAAAAACAAAAAACTCAAATAAGGACTGAACTTGGAAGAGGTCATTTTGGGACCAAAACTGAAAAATAAATCAGCTAGGGACTAAAAATGTAATTTACTCAAATATCTATGATGCATATTATCAAAATTTTGAGTTTTTTTAATAAGAAATGTGTCTATTTTGCAGAGAGGAGGCTCATCTGTATCTAACATGTATCAGAATTCACGATCTAATTCTTCCCGTAATCCTTCCGCTTCAAGTCAAAGGGGCGTCCATGGTCAAAGTCAAAGTCAAAATCAAAGTCAAAGTCAAACTTCCACCTCCACAAGATTACCTCGATTCAGAGGTCGTTTTCCTGGACGCCCTCGCACACTATCATCTCCAGGGAATTCAATTTTTCCTCCAAACATGGATTTGGACATGGTATAGATTAAACAACTCTCGCTTTTCTACTTTCTATTGGAATTAAAAGACCAAAATGCCCTCGTATTTTTGTTGATTACAGAGAATGCAAATACTGGAAGCGCTGGAGGCCATTAACGATATAGATTTGCCGATGCCGAATGACTTGTTTCAATCAGGACGCGATTTCAATGACTTGTTACACGTAGGACGTGAATTTAACGAGTAAGATAAAATAATTAAAAATATCATATTTTTCCCTTGATTTTCTAACATTAAAAATAATATTTTAAAACACCTTTTTACTTTCAGGAATGATTATGAAATGCTGTTGGCTCTTGATGATAACAATCACCAACATGGAGGTGCAACTCATGCTCAAATAAGTAATTTACCACAATCTACAGTTCAGGTAATTATAATTGTTACTCATTGGGGGTGTTTTTGTCTTTTTATATCTATCTTTACTAATAATTCATGGTGCAAAATGCAGGTAGAAAATCTACAAGAATGTGCTGTTTGTCTTGAGAAGCCTACCATTGGTGAAACCATACGACATCTTCCTTGCCTTCATGGATTTCACAAAGACGTATATACCCTTACTCTGTTATGATATTTATTATTTATTATGATATTTGAGCTTTGGACTAACGAATATCTTACTATGTTTTCATATCACAGTGCATAGATGAATGGTTGAGAAGGAAAACATCATGCCCTATATGCAAATCATCAGTCACTTGATTCGATTCGTTACTTTTTGGTGCATGGGCTTATGATATAATTACATTAATGTAAAATACAAGTTGTTAAGATTGAAAACATATTTTTTTGGGTATTATCCGAATCATTTGTATACCATTAGGGTCTCTTAGGCTGTTGGGGATCTTTGAATGACATGTTTGACTCTCATGTTTTGGTTTTCGACACAATTGTAAGCCTCTTGGTATGTATGTATATCCAAATCACAAAATTGCAAAAATGGTCCTTGTGGTATGTATTTTTTCCGATTTTTTGGCTTCATTGTCTTTTGACCTAGTTTCGTTGCGTTTTTGGTCTCTCAGAAAACTGAAAAGACTAAAATGCTCTTTTGATACATTTTTTAGGGTTTTTTCTATTTAATTTAAAGTTTTATTAATAAAAATTATGGGTCTGTTTCTCTCTCTCTCTCTCTCTCTCTCTCATTTAACAAGAACACCCCCACCTCCATCTCCACCGTCCATCACCGCCACCACCATCCGCTGCCAACAACGTCCATCTCCTCCACCCTAATACCACATATATCCTTGCTTAACCCGGTGAACAATCGATTTTTCGGGTTTGTTTCTAGAACTGAAATCGATTTTTCAATCTAAAAAAAGCTTGCGGGTAATGGATTTTCAAGCGCTCATTTTGTTGTTCTTCAAGGAAGGAGGGCATCACTCCATCCATCACTCACTCACAATAAGCCCGGTTAGAATCCGATTTTTGTTCAGACCAGTTTTACACTTTCCCTTTGATGTTTTTGGTATTCTCTCGTTCAAATCAGTTCTACAAATCGGAGACGGTAACCTCCATGGATTGTATCTAAGCCCCACCGATGAACAACTCTAGGTCTACGACACTTTGGTAAGGTTCAGTTGATGTGTTTTTTGGTTTTTGAGATAAAGCTTGAGGTCGTCGGAGCTACAACAAACCCTAACTCCGATTAAAGTTTCGACGCCGCTGCTATGAAGATTCGATTAGGGTTACCGCTGAATCGGAGTGAATGGAGAAGACGGTTCTTGTCGCTATCTCTCACTTCCGACGTTCCCCTGCAGCCATTATCACACCTCCTCCCATAATTGTGAACCGCAAACGACGTTCTCGAGACATTTCCGTCTTCAAATGAAGAAAATATAGATGTGTGTTTGTGCGAGAAATTGAATCTGAAAACTCCATGTGTTCATATGATTTAGAAATGTGTATACGTGTTCATCAGATATGGATGGAAGATGGTGAAGTAGGTGGGGGGGGGGGTTGACTTTTTTTTTAGAGAGAGAGTAGACTTTCTTTTTCTAGAGAGAGAGGTGGACTCCTCTTTTTTTTTAATTATTAAAATAATTATTAAAAAAATAACTAACTATTAGATTTTTTTTTTTAAAAGAGAGAAATGAAAGAAAAAAGAAAAATAAATACATCAAAGATATTACAACCATTTCAGCTTACTCATAGATCAAATCCGCAACGAAACTAGCTCAAAAGGACCACGAAACCAAAAAAATCAAAGTTTGGACCAAACCTCAGAAAAAATACATACCATAGGAACCATTTTTGCAGTTTTGTCTATCCAAATATTTATGATAGTATTGGAAAATTTTATTTCATATTAGGTTACAACCCTTGGAAACCACATGTAATAATATATATATATATATATATATATATATATATATATATATATATATATTGTTAATTAAAAATGGTAATGAAAAAATCAAAGATTTGTAAAAATTTTGATAAACAAATAAGATATAAGTTTTGTTTATACTTTAATATTAATTACATGATAATTTTCTAGAAGCCAACAAACTATAAATTCGAATAAAAATGACACTTTTGGGATAGAAGGTTACAAGAACCACAATGAAACAGAAAATCTAATCCCTTATTCACTACAACATTAACCTACCTTGTATATCATATAGAACATAAAAACATCGAAAGGGATAACGTATGTGATAATATCATAACCTATCGCCAAGATTCTTGTAAAGTGTCTTGGTGAGCCATTCAAGGTAGGTGGATCCTTCAAAGGTTATTTGAGAATCATCCTCTTACTCTAAATGCGAACAACTTGAGGCTATCTCAAAAATCTATATATCAAATTGCTTCATCCTTTCCTCGAACAAAGGGTTCACTATCTTCTCTTCTCTTTTCGATAACAGAAGATATCAATCTAATTAAATATATAAATTAGTTTATCAGGATATTTTTATCATGGATAGCTACTGGTTTTTGAATAATAATGTACTTACAATTAATTATCCATAATAGCAACGTACTTGTTCTCTTTAACTGAAATATAAATATGATTGCTCATCTTCATAGAAAATGTTAAGTAAGTTGCTAATATGGATAAAAATGAAATTAACTTTGCCATTATTATCAATAAGAATGCAAGTCTTACTCTTACCGTTTTGGTAAAAATTACAAGTGGTTTGTTATAACATCCAGGGAATTTTATAATAGTAGATATTGAGGGGTTTAAAAGAGATGTAAAACCACAAATTTTCACGAATTAAAAAAGCTTGGCTTGCGAATTTCTACATTTAAGAAAAATACTCACCACCATCAAGGTTGTTGTCACCTTTGTAACTTGTAAAAAATATTGAATTCTATCCATTTGTGTAACGCCCCGATTCTCAAGTATTGTTTAAATAAGATTTATTGGGTTAAGCTCTACTCGACGAGTTGGTTGCCCTACTCGTCGAGTAGCAGCGGGGTATGATCGCGTGTTAAGTGACCTACTTGACGAGTCCATATTGGGACTCGGCGAGTAGGAGCTAACAGATGAAACCCTAATTCTCGGGGTTTGCACCCCTATTTAAAGGAGCCTTAGCCTCCTTTGGCCTCTTTGCAGTCTTTGAGAGCTCCTTAAAACCCTAATTCGTGTGGTATTCCATTTTGGTGTGTCTTAAGCTTGGAAAGAAGGTTGGCTAGAAGAGAAAAGCTAGAAGTGCAAAGGAATTGAAGCAAGGAAGGTGTGGGAAGCAGAATTTACTTCAGCTAGCATCCCTTGGAGGTATCAAGTTGCCATCCTTACTTCCCTTTTTCCTTTTGTTGCGTTTTTTTTTTTTTTTTTTTTTTTTGGGGGGGGGGGGGTATGGATTTTGAGGTTGATAAGGTGGGCTATGGGCTAGATCTGAAGTTGTAACTTCAGATCTAGACCCTCCTTAAGTTTTAGAATCATAAAGTTGTTGTATTGGTCGTGAATGAGGCCTTCCTTGGGCATGATACCCCATTAAGAGCTTAGATTTGGCATTTAGAACCTTTGTAGCCATGCATGCACGTAAAGTTTGCAACTTTACGTGAAAAGCATGCCCTAGAAGCTTGGATTTGTGATTTAGAGCCGCTGCATGGCTCAAAATAGGTCTGTATAGAAAAAGGACTGAATGGACTCGGTGAGTCGCAAGGTTGACTCGGCGAATCACATGAAGATGGTCGTGAACTCGATGAGTTGGAGGAACAACTCGGCGAGTCCGATGATGTTTGACATAGACTCGACAAGTTGAAGAACAACTCGGCGAGTCAGATGAGTTTTCTCCAGGATATGTATGCGTGTGTATTCGTCGATTTGCAAGGACGAAACTCGACGGGTGGCCTTAAAGTTTGATCGAGAATCGAAGGAACTCGACGTGTCACCCCAATGACTCGGTGAGTTGGAATGTGCTTCAAGGAACTCGGCGAGTAGCCGAGGGTACTCGCCGAGTCGAGGTCAACATGGACTATTGACCTTGACTGAGGACTTTGACTTTGATCAGGGGTTGACTAGTGGGTTATGGAGTACCTTATAAGGTTAACAACTTACGAGTATATTGTACTATGATAATATGTGGTGGAGCCTGTGTCAAGTGATCCGAGAGTTGGAGTTTACCTTCCGAGTCGACATCTGCGAGGTGAGTTATCCTCACTATATCGATAGGGTCTACGGCACAACGACTGGCCCTTTAGTTGTTATTGTTATGGTATGCTACATGTGGTTATGATCTGTTAGATTGGAATCAGGGTAGACAGTATGTTTTGCTCTTATGATCCGTAGGGATTGGTAGTGACCTGCTAGGTCGGTACTCTAGTTACAGGAGAATTCTATGATTGATGATCAGTGAGATAGATATGTTTAATGTTTGTATATGTCAATATATGATAGTTATGCGCACATGGTTATTTGGTTGTTGGTTGGGTTGAGGTGGTCCTGCTTTGTGCTGAAGGCTAACATACCCTATGAGTGGTCCGGGGAGATTGTAGGCCCACGTGGCGGACCAGTCATGCCGAAGGCTCGGGATAGATCCAAACAGACTGTAGGTCTGGCAGGGCGGTCCAGTCAGGCTGATGGCCCAGTATGCATGTTGATTTATTGATTATTACTGATATGGTATCGTCAGTGTGGTATTGGTATTTTGGGGGTAGCTCACTAAGCCCTCGGGCTTACAGTTTTCAGTTTATTGTTTCAGGTACTTCAAGAGATCATGGCAAGGCGAAGGTGTGACCGTACCGCTCCTCATCCTTATGTTATGATTTTGGGACACTCTGATGGATATTGATTTGAAAACATTTTTGTAAACAAACGTTGTTTGATTTTATTTATGATTGAAAAAGTTTAAATTTGGATTAAAATTTATGGATGTTATAATTTGACTCGACATCTCGGAGGACATCCTGATAAAAAAAATTGTACCTTCAAAAACTGTGTTGTCATACCTGCAACATATTGTCATAATATATATAAACCTTTATTATGTAAGTGCAACTCCTTGGATGGACATGGCTATTTGTCTTGCAATGAATACAACAAAGTTAAAGAACTTCATAAAGCTCACATGAAAGTCCAATAGTAACAATCAAGGGAAAAACATATCTGAAGTCATCCATCTTGAAATTCATCATTCCATTCTCTAGATCAAATTACATAAAAAGTTCAAACAATTTAGTACAATAGTTCATAAGTAAAGTACTGACCTCTTATATATATTCCTTATTATCTAATAGAATATATGCAAACAAAAGAAGAACAAAAACATGGTATGTAAGCAAACACCATAAAAATCAAGTGAATTCCATAAATGAGAAACATATAGCACACCCCTCTCAAGCATTATATTAAACATTTGGAGTGCTTCATCAATGTATCCTTTAAATGACAACCTTGCGATCAACATATTGTAAATCAACACAAGAAGTGAATTCCCTACATCATTAATCCTAATATAACGCTCAACACTCCAAAACCGCAAAAAAACCACCTTTCACTAACCGCTAATAATTCACGACATGCAAATGGAATATGACATTACTTGAAGATATAATCCAAACATAATCAAAGAAATAAACCAGAGATAGACTTGCCCAAACCGATGCAAGATAACAACAATCACAAATACTGATATAAATAACATGGAAGAAAGCAAAAGATACGTACCTGCAATATTGTCTGTTGGAGTCATCATCCCCTCTTGTCTGACACTGCAAAGCTCAACTCCTCTCCGCTGGGGCTCCAGCCCTACCTTTTCGTCCATCGGTGATCCTCAAGGTTGCTGGAGAAAGCGTGCTCACTGCTCCTCCCCTTAACATCTGACAGTTGGCCTTCTTGTGGGCAACCTGATTATAGTGAAAACATAATGGGCTTGCCCCTGAGGACAATCACTGCTGACGTGATCAACCCTGCCACACTTATAGCAGCCAAACCCCTAGAATAACAAACTCCATCGTGCAGTTTCCTGCACGTGCTGCACTGATTCCTACCCTGATGGCCTCTCAAACGATCCAAAGTCTTGGGTCTCTTCTCGGAACCCTCCAACGTCTACACCTGATCCGACCCCCTCTTCCCAATGTGCTCCAAATCAATCTCCCGCTCTCGGGCCCGAAAGATCATATCATTCAGGGTCTCGTACCCTGAAATACTCACGAACTCCCTGATATCATCTTGCAGCATACCATGATACCTCAGTTTCTTCATCTCCTCACCTTCTGCATACTGCAGTACCATTAAAGCCCTCTCCCGGAACTTGGCAGTGATCTCTGCCATAGTGTTAGTAGTCTGGCTGAGATCCAGAAACTCTCGCACCAACTGTTGTACCTCAATCGCCGGTGCAAACTCAACTCAGAACCTGGTCGAGAAGTCATCCAATGACATATCATCAATAACATCATCACCTAACCCATTACCAATCTCATCCCACTATTCCCGTGCCCTATCCTTCAATAGGCAGGAAGCAAATCTGACCTTCGCCTCTTCGGGGCAGAAACTCATCCTGAACGCGTTAGCCATATCCGCTAACCATCTCCTTCTGACAATGGGGTCCCTCTCCCCGTGGAACACAAGAGCTCCACAAACACGAAACTCCTGAAAAAATAGAGTGCGAGCTCCAATGATAGCCATAACCTCTGCACTGAACGCGCCCAAGCGCTCATCCATTATCTCTGAAACACGGTGAGAAATCTCCGATGAGATGAATTCCTGTAACCTCTCGCTAATCGGCTCAGTATCCGCACCTGAGCTAGAACCCGAACTAGAACCAAATCCAGAACTAGAACCACATCCCTGAGCGCTCATCTCCAAACTAAAATATCACATGCCAAAGATCAACACATAGCAAAAAAAATCCACCTCCCATAAGCTTCTTAGATTCTCCAAGATTCTCACAATTCGAGTATAGATCCTGTACTTTTAGTAGTACGGGCCCAATACTACCTTCCACACATATCCATACTTTCCTCAGTGATCATCTTGAATCCTCTAAGTCACTTCCTCAACAAAAGCACCAAAACCTTCTAATCTGCACCCCTAAACTCACTGAAGCATATCCTAGGCTCTCCTAGGTTCCCAACCTCAACAGCCTCAGCTGCTGAAGGACTCCCACCAATGTCAATTGACTTCCTCATGAATATAGTCACATGCAACATAGATCAAATAATCCTTCAAGTAAAAGACTCAACCCTAGAACGGTTGGAATCAAACACGAGTTGCGCAATAGGGTCGAATCCACCACTCTAAGATTATTTAATTTGTGCCACATGTGACTTAGCATACTCACTTATCAATCAACTCACCCCACTAAGAGTTCCACAAAGCACAAAGCAAGAAACATTCAGGCAACGGAAAATCTAACCAGCATACACTAAACAAACCATTCCATCTACTTATCAGATATACGGACAAGCATACAATACTAAAGCTCATACAATCGGGAACATAGAAGGCGTCTCTCCTATCATATAACACGGAAAAGATCCTGAGCCCTAATCTAGCATGCAATTCTCATAATCTTATCATATAGCATAATAAACATGTATTGGTATTCTAGGAACCACTTACTTGAGCTTGGCCGATTGCACACATCACACCCCTTTCTATAATTAGAAATTCCTTTTTAGTTAAATATTTTATTTTATAAAAATTTCCATCAATTCCTTGGTTTGAGTTCAGGCACACCCGAGGATATGCCTGAATCCCTCAAACCAAGGCTCTAATACCAACTTGTAACGACCCAAAAATCCAAGGTAAAAATTTCTTTTTTGTTATAATTAAAACACTAATTTAACTTTGTTCAAAACATTGAAAAGCATATCAAGTAAAACAATCATCAGAGTCCGATCCCATATGGGTCTTATCCTAAGCCCATATTTTCCTCGAATACAATTCAGGTTACCTGGAACACCCCTTGGGAGAAACTTGGTAAAAACAATAAGTCAAAAGTCAAAATCAATGCCAAAGTCAACGGTCCAGGAGACCCAACTCGCCGAGTTCTCATCAAACCGTAGAATCACAAAGAATCGATCCAACTCACCGAGTTCCCTCCAACTCGTTGAGTTTTCTCCTCCTTTTCATCATGTTGAAAAATGTTTTTGTATGTGACCATCACTGAAATAAGATGAACTGTTTTTGTATTATCTAACAAATATTATCAATTATTTCAGGTTGCATGAATGCGTGATCAAAACGGAAAATATGAAAACGCGCGAATGACGAAAACGCATAGACGAGAAAATTAGCTATGCAACTGAACATTTTCAACAATATATATATATATATATATATACCATTGTGTGAAAAGTCAACAATGTTGAATAGTCAAACCAAGAAAAGTCAACAAAGCAAAGGATATGAGAAGAAAAACCCCATCACACGTTTTTTTGCTCCTAGACCTCTACTACAACTTGCATACACCAACCTCTTTCATACAACTTAAACTCAAGTGCTAGAAGATATTTGTTTCTCATATATATATACATGTGTATGTAGTGTGTGTAAGAGTTGGTGAGAATAGAAGAGAGTAAGAGAGATTCATATGTTATAGTGAGTTTTCCTTTGTAAAACTACACCATCTCAATCTTCATCCCTAGAGATAGTGAAGAACACAAAGATCAAACAACAATGAAGTGAAGAACACGAAGATCTTCAACAAGCTAAATGAAGAACGCCATCAACCATCTTCATCTTCTTCATTGAACTCAAGTTTCTTCATCTTCACCATCTTTGTTCATCACACCATACACCACCAAACACTTCCCTTACATCAAAACACCAAAACACAACCATGAAACACCCCAAAACCTTCTGCATCAAGATCAACCACAAAACCCATCACTATTCATCATCATCTTCATAGAAATTTCATCACCATCACCACCTTATATCAACCTCCTTCCAACCTCTAAAGAACCTTGAAAACATCCTCAAAACACCATAACACCATTACCTTAGCCAAAAGATCACAAACAAAACTTACCTTCAAATCACAAAAATCCCGAAATTGACAGATGCGTGAACACGGCCTGTGTTCAACATGCCTTATATCAGACATGGCCCGTGTACCCTTCTATTTGCCCCTGGTACTTCAACACGGCCCGTGTTCATCCAAGCCTAAATCCAACACGGCCTGTGTTCAACATCATTATCAAGAAAACCCTCCTAAACCTTCCTACACGACCTGTGTCACTCGTACCTTATCTTACACGACCCGTGTGCATGTTTTTACCCAAAAATATCTCAAATACAAATACATAAACTCATGTATTTTGTACCCTTTTGTAAACAACTTTTTTTTACATAAAATCGAGCTTTAAATGAACTTTTTGTCACTTATCTAATGCCGGATTGATCTTTGAAAAAATATCGACCAGTCGTTCCAAGAGTCCCAATATCGATTAGTTGCTCAAAGAGTCCCAATATAGACCAGTCGCTCCAAGAGTCCCAATATCGACCAATTCTTCCAAGAGAACAAATATCGACCAGTCGCTCCACGAGTCCAGTTCAGTCAATTTATTGACGAACCTACTTGATATATATTTATATACTTATATATTTTATTATAGCTTTATGTCATTTAAATACAATCATTTATATTATTTATAGCTTTACGTAGTTTAAATACAATCATTTATATTATTATAGCTTTCAGTCATTTATAGCTTTCATATTTATACTTATTCCGCAATTATTATTCTTTATATATATATATATATATATATATATATATATATATATATATATATATATATATATATATCTACATATTATATCTTTAACTTATATATCTGTCACACTATAACTGGTAACCGAGCCTGTTGTTGTGGTGATCATATTTTTATATTTCCAACAATCGGTATCTGAGCTGATATATAAAAGGAATAATTTATCTAACAATTGGTATCAGAGCTTGTGTGATTTACCTTTAAATTTTTGTCGAAAAACTTTTGGTTATAGCGTTTATAAACCTTCCATAAGCTTTTCTTTAAATATTTCATTTTAATATCACTTGTTCAAAATCCTTTCAAAAAAATTTCAAAAAATGTCTTTGGCAAATTACTCCAACATGAACTCTGTCTCCATTGCAAATAGCTTAGGATCTGGTTCACGGGCACCCATACTTATTCCTGAAGAGTATAATTTGTGGGTTGGCCGTATGAATCTTCATCTTAACGCTATAAATGAAGATATCTGGAAGTGTGTAGAAGGAACATATATTACTCCAGAAAATATGGCTACTCTTGCTACAAATCAAGCCACTCAAACCAATATCATAAGAAAGTTGGAACTCCAAGCAAAAAAGGAACTTGTGTCTGGAATACCTCACAATATTCTAAGTCAAATGGATGACATTATGCTGTTAACCGCAAATCAAATTTGGGAAAATTTGAAAAATCGTTTTTGTGGAAATAAAAGAATTATCGGAAACAAAAGAACATTTGTTTTGAATGAATTCGATAATTTCAAAATGCTTTCATCAGAAACCATCCATGATGCTCACGATAGGTTCAATCTTATTATGGTCAAAATGAACAATTTGGGTATCAAAAAGACACAACACAAGATAAATCTCAAGTTTTTAAACAATCTTTTCGAAAGCTGGAAAATGGTTAAACTCATTATTCAGGGAAATCCAGCTATTCATACAGAAACTTTGTACAATTTGTATGGAGAACTTTAATCGTATGAATCCTCGATTGACCCACCAACCACTACAGCTTTTGGAGAACCACTTGCTCTTGTGTCCACAACTTCACAAAACCAAATACCTTTCAATGATAAAAACTTTAATCATTTTAATCAGGCTACATCTTTTCAAAACCAAACCTTACAGTCCAATTCGAATGATGAAGCAGATTATCAACAATTGTGTGCATTGGTTGCAAACACAAATCTTCAGAGATTTCTCCCAAATCATGGTCAATCAAATCTTAGACCAAACTTTCAAAACAAACCATCCTTTGGACAAAATAATTCAGAGTTTCAACCAAGACCATCTTTTGGACAAAACAACTCAGGTTTTCAACCTAGACCTTACTTTGGACAAAATTCTCAAAGACCTTCCTTCCATAATAACTCAAACGAAGGTTTTCAAAATCAGGGATTTCAAAACGATCCTAACTCATGTCATAATCACAATCCAAACAACAATTTTCAAAATCAAAACAAAGGTTTCCAAAATCAAGGTTACAATAATCAAAAGAATGGCTTTCAAAACAACCAAAATTTTGGATTCCAACAAAACCATTCTCAGCCTTCCCAACAAACCCAAACTCAAGCACCTGAAAGACTTCCGGTTAAGAGTCAAAAGGATGAAAGTGATGAAGAAGTGATCATTTGTCACAACTGCAAAGGAACAAATCACTATGCCAGAGAATGCCGAGCCAAAAACAAAACCAAAATCAAAGACTCAGCATACTATGCTCAAAGAGCCGATGAACTGAAGAAACTGGAAAACCAAGAAAAACAAAGAGCATTGATGGCAATCCATGAACCAAGCGTGAAATACTAGCCAACTTCTGATGACGAAGCTGACAATGAATAAGCACAATCAAACTTTTGCTTTGTAGCTGGTGTTGACATACCTTCAAGAGCTCCTAACATCATAGAACAGGTATGGTCTATGATCTCTGAACTTGGTTTTTCCAAAAAAAAAATTTGATTCCCACATAACCAAAATTGAGAAAAGTCTAGAAGCTGATCTCAAAACATATCATGACACAATGGTCAATTATGATATTTGCAAATCTGATTTACAAACCTTGCAACTCAAATTTGGAGAATCAACAATAACAAAAAGCAAATTGGAAAGAGATGTTGAAAGAAAATCAGAAGATTATAACCACGTCTTGGAACAATTAAATCATACCCTAATTCAGAAAAGGGATTTGGAACTAAAAAATCAGTCAGTTATTTCTTCTGAAATAAAAGATGTTTTAGAAATGGAAATCCTTTAGTTGAAACAAGACTTTCAAGAATCAACTGACAAATACAATGTTCTAAATGAAAAACTGATTGATTCTTTAAAACAAATCAATTCTCTTAAAACCAAGAATAAAAGACTGATATGGAATATGGATTCTATTAAAGTTGCTAGAAAACTAAGTGATGATATTTTCACCAAGGCAAACACCTTAGGAACTGGCAAAATTGATACAAATTATAGACCAGGAATTGGAAGAGAATCCTTTGAAATTGAACAAGCAAAACAGGAAAACATGACGAATTGTGAAAACTCTGAATCCACTCTACCAGATCTTTTCACATCTGTTAATGAGGAAGATTCAGATGACGAAACAATTATCAACTGTAGTCCAGATGATACTGCTTTCAGTGTTTCCAAAAAGTCCTTCAAAAGAGTTGTGTAAATTTTGAAACAGACTCTGCAAGTTCTTTAACTCACCGAATCAAACATACCGATGGAACCACTAAACTCAAAAACTTTTTGAATGGAGAAAATTCCTCTTATGAGGATGGTAGTACTTCTATACCAACTGCTTTTCCTACAATGAGTTCATCAATTGTTGGAAAAACTAGTCTGGGACAAAAATACTCCAAGAAACAACAAACAAGCAAAAAATCCATTCAAGTCACCAAAACCCCACTTATCAAGCCAAAAATTTTTGAAAACCAACCAAAGAAACCAGTTAAACCCTACGTCATACCTCATAAACAAGTTTCCAAACAAAAACCAAAACCTTTACGAAAACCTTTCGAAAACCGCTTTCAAGATATCACTTTTCATCATTCAAGGAACTTTAAAAAACCATCACATCAGAAAGTTTCAAACCATCATCATCAAAAAGCTTTTCAAAACCGCCCATCACATACCATATATGAAGAAAACTTTTCAAACAAACCTTCACATCTAGGATATCTTTCACCAAATCACAGATCTTATCAACCTACAAGTTTTCAAAAACAAATCACATTTTGGGTAAACTTTATAAATCAAATCAAACCTCAACCATTCCATCCTCATAAACCAAACTCTTACAACAACACGAAGTTAAATGCTAATAAATATTCATTAAGCAAAGCACCCAAAATAACAACTGACAAACCAGGACCCATTCAGATTTGGGTACCTAAACTTTCGGTCTGATTGTAGGTACTTAATGCTGGAGAACCTAATGATGATACATGGTATATTGATAGTGGCTGCTCCAAGCATATGACAGGAAATCGGAACTACTTACGTGACTTCAAACCTACACAAACCAATCAAGATGTTACCTTCGGCAACAACATGACAGCAAAAATCAAAGGTTATGGAAACATAACAAATGGTAATTTCACCATAAAGAAATTTGCCTTCGTCGATGACCTGAAACACAACCTCATCAGTGTCTCTCAACTGTGTGACAACAATCTTGAAGTTCTGTTCACCAAACAATGAAGCTTGATCATGGACGCTAAAACCAAAGATGTTATAGTTGATTCTGACCGTGCTGGAAATATGTATCCACTTGACATGGATCTTATCTATGGTAAAATCGATATATGTCTGCTATCTAAAGCCCCAACAGATATTAGTTGGTTATGGCACCGCCGCCTTTCCCATTTAAACTTTGGGTACATCAACAAATTAATCGGCGATGACCTTGTTCGAGGGCTACCACTTCTGAAGCTTGATAACGGAACTCTTTGTGCCGCATGTGAAAAAGGGAAACTTTCTAGATCCAATCACAAAAGCATCTCTGAATCTAGTGTATTCGAACCACTAGAGTTGTTGCACGTAGACCTTTGTGGCCCTGCCAAAACCCAAACCATACAAGGGAAGAAGTACATTCTTGTTGTCGTTGATGGTTTCTCGTGCTTTACTTGGGTCTTTTTCTTAAGACTAAAATCAGAAGCACTTGAAGAGATGATCAACTTCATCAAACAAATCGAGCTCAAACTCAAACGACCTGTTCAAAGAATCCGAAGTGATAATGGTTTAGAGTTCAAAAACAATACTCTAGATTCATTTCTCAAAGACAAAGGAATTGAACATAACTTCTCAGCCTCATACACTCCACAACAGAACGGTGTTGTCGAAAGAAGGAACCGAACTCTATGTGAAGCTGCAAGATCAATGCTTATCTTCGCTGATCTGCCACAATACTTCTGGGCAGAAGCAATAGCCACAACTTGCTACACTCAAAATCGTTCCTTAATCCATAAACATCTTCATAAAACACCATATGAAGTCATTAACAACCAAAAACCAAACATCAAATTTTTCCATATTTTTGGTTGTCGATGCTTCGTAAAGAACAATAAAGATCACCTTTCAAAATTTGAATCAAGGTCGGACGAAGGAATTTTCCTTGGTTACTCGTTTTCTTCAGCTGCTTATCGAGTACTGAACAAACGTACTAGAGTAATTGAAGAAAGTACCGATGTTTATTTTGATGAATTTTATATCAGGAAATTGGATCGTGAACATTTTGGTTCTAAAATGATGGAAAATATTTTTCAAAATCGAATTCAACAAACACCTTCTCCTGATATAGACATTGAAATCGATCTTGATTTACTTTTTGAGCAACCAAAAACCGCTTACAATTCTGAACTTCTAACTACTTCAATTGACCCTACAGGAACACCCAGTGAAGTTATTCCACAAACAAACCAAAATGATGCAGATCAATTCGAGGGGGAACCACCAACACATACTTCCTCTTTGGAACAAACACCAAATCCTCCTTTGAACACCCCATCCGCAATTAGCCAAAACAATCCCGATGCATCATTTATGGGGGAACCTTCAAACCTATTCCAAGATGAAACACCCGGAGAAGAAAAATGGGATACTGAAACTCCAATTATTATAGCGGAAGAGAATCGCTTAATAAAGTGGACCAGTAATCATCCTACAGACCAAATCATCGGAGATCCCAACTTAGGCATTCAGACTAGAGCCGCATCCACAAATGAATGTTTATTTGGAGCCTTCTTATCCATGACTGAACCCAAAACCATACATTCTGCTATAAAAGATCCAGACTGGGTAAAAGCTATGCAAGAAGAGCTAGCAGAATTTGAAAGAAACAACGTATGGAATCTTGTTCCTACCCCACCCGATGTTACTGTTATAGGTTCAATATGGGTATACAGAAATAAGACTGACGATCAAGGAGTCATTTGTCGAAACAAGGCATGTCTTGTAGTCAAAGGATATTCACAACAAGAAAGAATCGACTATGATGAAACATATGCTCCAGTTGCCAGAATTGAAGCAATTCGCATCTTTCTTGCATATGCTGCACATAAGAACTTCAAAGTATTCCAAATGGACGTTAAATGTGCATTCCTACATGGAGAGATAGATCGTGAAGTATGCATCCAACAACCACCAGGTTTTGAAGATCCCAAATTTCCAGATCACAACTTTAAATTGCAGAAAGCTGTCTATGGCTTGAAACAAGCACCCCGAGCTTGGTGTGCCACGTTGTCAACCTTTCTCGAAGAATCAGGTTTTATAGAGGTTCAATCGATAAAACCCTCTTTTGTAAAATCTTTAATAAACATCTGTTAATCGTACAAATATATGTTGATGACATTATTTTCGGTTCTACTGATGTATCTTTGAGTGTTAAGTTTGCAGATCTAATGAAGAGCAAATTCGAAATGAGCATGATTGGGGAGATGAATACTTTTCTCGGACTTCAAATCAAACAGTCAACTGATGGCATTTTCATAAACCAAGAGAATTATGTCAAAAACCTACTCACTCGCTTTTCAATGGACAAATCCAATACCGCAAAAACCCCAATGGCTTTTGGATACAAAATCGATGCAGACTTAAATGGCAAACCCATTGACCAGAAAAGATATCGTGGAATGATTGGATCACTCTTATACCTCATTGCCAGTAGACCTGACATCATGTTTTCTACATGTGTCTGTGCCAGATACCAAGAAAATCCTATGGAATCCCATGTAGTTGCTGTGAAACGCATCTTCAAATACCTTAAAGCCACTCCCAAACTTGGACTTTGGTATCCAGCTAAATCCGATTTTCAACTGAACGCTTTCACCGACTCAGACTATGGAGGATGCAAGCTACATAGGAAGAGTACATCTGGTAGCTGTCAATTCCTAGGAGGTAGACTAGTGAGTTGGACTTCAAAGAAACAAACTTGTGTGTCCACATCAACAGCAGAAGCTGAATATGTCGCTGCCGCCAGCTGTTGTTCACAAGTCATATGGATGCAAACTCAACTGCGTGACTATGGCTTCAAAATCTCACAAATTCCCATATTTTGTGACTCAACCAATGCAATTGCCATTTCTCACAATCCCGTTCACCATTCCATGACAAAGCACATCGACATTCGATATCACTTTATCAAAGACAACATTCAAAAGGGTCATATCGAACTACACTTCATGAACTCCGAAGATCAAATTTCCGATGTCTTCACTAAGGCTCTCGATGAAACAAAGTTTCAATACTTCCTAGGCCGTCTAGGAATGTTAAATCCAGATAACATCCATCCTTAAACTTTTACTTTTTGTTTGTATAAAAGTGTGTTTACTTTCATTCAAAAAGAAAATTTAAAGACAATTGAAAATTGCTTTCTTTTCAAAAATACCAAAAACATTCAAATGACCAATATTTCCAAAAACATTCAGATAAACAAATCTTCAAAAAGAAAATAAAAGACTTACCATAATAATCTTTTATAGAACCTTGTGATTAATCGTCTCTTGACTTAATTTTCAGATGCTTATGCTCGATGAAGATTTTAAGTCATATTGATTCTCAATTGGAGTGAAGGTTCAAATCTCCTACTTTTCGTAATGTATATAACTTTTTTCCTTCAATTTTATTTCATTATTGACGATTTTAAAAAGGGACATAAGGTTAGGAGGTTCAGATGAAAACAAAAACCTATGTGAGAATTTGTGCCTCGTCAATCTATATCACTGTGGAATTCATTTCTTTTGAGCTTAGTTGTGTCACTATTGCTTGTAAGGTATATCCGATTATACCTTGTCACGGTCTCATTTTTGCTTAGATATCAAAATGATCAGGGACGATACATTCATTTCTTACATATTAGACAATCTGTCTTTTATGCCACCAATCCCTACCAAGATATAAGCCAACCAAAAATGAAGTCTTGAGATCTCGTGATCCATCGACAAGAAAAGTCGAAAAAAAAGGGATTTCAACAATTACTTATCAAAGAAAAACAAAGATCTATCCACATCCAATCTTCAAAGACGAATCAAGATAAAGATGAATCAATAAGAAAGCCAAATCATTCACCGAAGAAAAACCAAACAAAACAAAAATACTCTACATTTGGTATTTTCAAACAAACTTTTCAACCAAATGGTTCTTTCAAAACAAACATCAAAAGCTCCTTGATCTGTTTTTAACCATTTTTTCACAAAAGAAGATATCTTAATCCTGCAAGACAGATACTCTCAAAAACCCAATTTTCTCAAATATAGCAAGTTGTCAATGCTAAACCAAAATATCTTTTTACAAAAATCGATATTGATCAACAAAAAGACTACCATCAAAGAAGAAGCTACAACAACATTGGATTTCCTGGGATACTGTAGCCTTCATCACTAAAGAATCTTAGTTGCAAACTGCACTATGAAAATTGCTAAACCCCTCTACATGTATTTCCCGACGGAGAGAGAGTGAAAGTTAATGGCATGAATGAAGAAACCCGCTGAGTAATGTCGAAACTAGTCTTATGTGATTGATTATCTAATAATGAGACTAAGTGACCTTTCAGGAAAAGCATAGCTGAACACCTCCAATATGAGTGTGAGTCGTCAGAGAGAGATATCACTCATTTTTTAGTGATCATTAACTTGTTCTGCTGCCAGAACAACCAAACACCCAAGTGAAGTATGAGCTATACCTATGATCGTTCGTCTGAATCGACCTGTTAGACCACTTGTCATCATTAATCATGCTAAAAAATCTTAGGAAATTTTTTTAGATACATATATGGCTACCCTTTGATAACCGAACCCGAGACTTTGATTCGGAAACAAATTTCCGAAAATCTTTTACATAAGATATGTTAAACCAAGTCACAAGCTTTCAAAACAATCACTATGTTTTATATATCTTATCTATTGAAAAATCTTTTATCTCGAATCTTCAAAAGTTCTAAACTGTCAATATGATTAAATCACAACTGTCCTTATTCCAGCAATGATCACATAGAGGGAAAATTGTTGAAAAATGTTTTTGTATGTGACCATCACTGAAATAAGATGAACTGTTTTTGTATTATCTAACAAATATTATCAATTATTTCAGGTTGCATGAATGCATGATCAAAACGGAAAATACGAAAACACGCGAATGACGAAAACGCATAGACGAGAAAATTAGCTATGCGACTGAACATTTTCAACGATATATATATATATATATATATATATATATATATATATATATATATATATATATATCATTGTGTGAAAAGTCAACAATGTTGAATAGTCAAACCAAGAAAAGTCAACAAAGCAAAGGATATGAGAAGCAAAAACCCATCACACGTTTTTTTCTCCTAGACCTCTACTACAACTTGCATACACCAGCCTCTTTCATACAACTTAAACTCAAGTGCTAGAAGATATTTGTTTCTCATATATATATATATACATGTGTATGTAGTGTGTGTAAGAGTTGGTGAGAACAGAAGAGAGTAAGAGAGATTCATATGTTATAATGAGTTTTCCTTTGTAAAACCACACCATCTCAATCTTCATCCCTGGAGATAGTGAAGAACACAGAGATCAAACAAAAATGAAGTGAAGAACACCAAGATCATCAACAAGCTAAATGAAGAACACCATCAACCATCTTCATCTTCTTCATTGAACTCAAGGTTCTTCATCTTCATCATCTTTCTTCATCACACCATACACCACCAAACACTTCCCTTACATCAAAACACTAAAACACAACCATGAAACACCTCAAAACCTTCTGCATCAAGATCAACCACAAAACGTATCACTATTCATCATCATTTTCATAGAAATTTCATCACCATCACCACCTTATATCAACCTCCTTCCAACCTTGAAAACATCCTCAAAACACCATAACACCATTACCTTAGCAAAAACATCACAAACAAAACTAACCTTCAAATCACAAAAATCCGGAAATTGATAGCTGCGTGAACACGACCCGTGTTCAGCATGCCTTATATCAGACATGGCCTGTGTACCCTTCTGTTTTACCCTGGTACTTCAACACGGCCCGTGTTCATCCAAGCCTAAATCCAACACGGCCCGTGTTCATCATCATTATCAAGAAAACCCTCCAAAACCCTCCTAAACCTTCCTACACGACCCGTGTTGTCACACCCCAAAACCATGAATGGCAGAAATGTTCTGGGGCGGAGGACATCATGTACAGTATCACAATAATGAAAAGTAGTAAACAAGCAACAACATCATCCATTGTTAATAATATAATTTTAATACAAGTGTGTTGTGTCAAATCATGATAAACACTAAAGTATAAATCAAAATGAAAGATGAGTCTTGAATGAGCACCATCTTCTCTAAACCTTGCATCGGTACCTGTCTGCTATTGACCTGAGGATACAAGTTATTTTGAAAGAGGTTATCAACTTTAAAGCTGGTGAGATCATAAGTATTTTAGTGTCTTAATTTGTATGTAAGTATTTGTACGTATATGAAATGTAAGTATGTAAAAGTTTTGAACCTCCTAGAAAACTATATGTTCCCTACAAAAAGTATCCTTCTACCAAGGCATCTAGTATCTCTGTGTGTCCCTTGTAAGGGTGTGTATTTTCCCAAATCCGACTATCACTAACCAATAATATAGCTTCTACATTTTCGTGCATCGTGTGAATGTTCACGAAGTGAATGTAATGGGAAAATGAAATAGTACTATGGTGTAGTAACAAATAACTACAACCGTACTAACTACCTTAAATCTATGGTAATCTCGTAAGCATTGCAGTATTTGTAATAAGTGACTACTTTTGTACTATTTTGCCTTATTTGAGGGATAAGGCATAATGTGATGGCTAGATCCCAGGCTAGAAGCTCCCCTGTCAAAGAGATTTTGGGACCCATACACGACCCCTGCATGTTTGCAAGCCGCGGACATCCACATTACTATGATCATGTATACCCAATATAACTATCAGAATGCGTTGTGATTCATTGGTATAGTTAGATCCTGAAATTGTTCCATGCTATAGTTGTGACAACCCGAAACTTCTAATCCATGTAATTGATCTGTGTTTCAGCACTGAAACTTGAGTTCATTGTCTCTTGTGAGTCTATATGGGTGCTTTAGACTTAGTATAATTTAGATATGAGTCTTAGGAAGGGTTGGAGAGTGTTTAGTATCACAAAATCGGACCAAAACTCCCACACACCCAACCGCAAACACCCTCAACCTCACACCCAATTCAATTTATGGATGGATACCTCTTCATTCATTCATTTAGATGTTCTCTTCCCTCTCTCTACTTTCTCTCTTTAAATCATTAACCTAGAACACTTGGAAGGCTTCATAATCGTGATCTACTTCATCTTCAAGCTAAGTGTAGTGGTAAACACTTGAATCCCAAGCTTAAAACTCATTATATTCATCATATTCATCATCCCATGAAGGTGTACGACCACACACCTTCAAATGGGGGCAGCATACATTCAAAATTCCCAAGTATGAAGAGCATACACTTCAAAATCACATTTGGACTCAAATGAGGAGTGTACGGCTGCACACTCCTGTGTACGGCCGCACACACCATCTGTACGACCGCACACTCTTGTATGCTGCCTCACACACATTCCTGGCCGCACTCCCCAGCCGCACACTCATTTTCAAGACCATACACCCACTCTAATACCCATTTTTTTGCCCTAAACTTGCATAAATCATTAAGTTTGGATCATAGGACACTTATTCTTAGTAATTCCAAGCCCTAAGGATGTTTTCCCATCATGTTTAGTCATGGAAAAACCTTAATTCTAACTCATTTATGTGTTATCACATGTAAAATAGGGGCCATAGGAGTTCAGGGCATCCGTTGACACTCGATCTCTACATTAAGCGGTGAGTTCATACCCCACCTTTTTTCTCTGTTTTTCACTGTTTTTAGGGGGGGGGGGACACAAGAAAAGTACAAGGAATTACTTGTACTAAAAACTTGTTTTCGTGTGTATGTTTCACATTTTATATGCTTTTAACACTGATTGATACAACTGATAACCGTTTGAACATGCAGATCATGTAAACATATATTTGTGAAATGGGTTTATAAACTGTCGTGATTTTATATAATTCACAAATAATTTCCACATTTTATCAGTTAAAAGCATGACATTAGAACATTTGAAACATAAAACTTGTACACTGTATATCCTCGGTAACACTCCACAGAGATACGTGAGTGGAGGATTATCATATTATTACTAGTAAATTGTTAGTCCTGTATGATTGGAGACACGTCCTCGGTGAACACTCCACAGATATACGCGAGTGGAGGACTGCACCCATAACCAGAATCTTCAGGGATTAGAGAGCGTAACTTGAGTGTATAGATCTATACGGGGCTGACTACCCCACACCTGGCTGCTAGCTACAGCCGAACCGAAATGGTTCAAGGGTGATGAAAGTCATAAGGTGATGTGGACTACTTATTGCCACATCTAGTCTATCATATGGTTATGGAACTCGCAATTAGGATAACAGAGATTTACTTAATAGTAATAATGAATAACTTAACACATTTTACAAGATAACCAGCTTTCAGAATACATCTTTTACATTGATAACCAACATTTAGGAAAGCATGGGGCTTTCCTGGGGAACGTTCACATAACTAGAAAAGTGTAACAAACCGAATAACTTTACATCTTTTACAATTGGTAAAACACAATCAGGAAAGTATGGGACTTTCCTGGGGATACATTGGTACATATTTACAAGAGTAAACGTGTTTTCAATGTACAAATATACTTTACATGTTGAAAACAAAAACCAACCTTTTTAAGAAAATATGGGATTTTCTTGGTGTGTGTAACATTTTCAGAAAACAGAAAGGAAACTCGAACATTTTCACAAAACAAAAACCGCTTATGAACTCACCAGCGTTATGCTGATTTTCAAACCGCTTGTGTTCTCAGGTCAGCGTTAGAACAGGTACCCGAAGATCATTTTGTTCCATGTTGGAGTGCGCAGAAGACCAGTTCGTTTTGTTATTATATACTATGTATCACCACTGTATAACCTTACCTTTGAAACAAATGTAAGCTTTTCTATGTGTAATGTAATGGTTGTTCTACTTTACTTACTATGTGCATTGGATTTGATACTCAACATGGAGTCAACCCCGGAAATGTTTCCGCCTTCGGTTTTTGGGGTGTGAAAATAGTACATAGTGATGTCTGTCCTATTATCGTATATGTAAATGCACTCATGTAAGCGTATCTATGTAAACGTACTCATGTAAGCGTATCAATGTAAACGTACTCATGTAAGCGTAATCATGTAAACTTAATCATGTAAACTTAATCATGTAAACATAATCATGTAAACGTGTCTATGTAATAGTATAGTAATGTACTGTAATGTTCTGCGTGTGCTAGCTGTAACGTGTGTTCTCTCTCTATCTAGCATGTAAAGTAATGTACTGTAATGTTCTACGTGTGCTAGCTGTAACGTGTGTTCTCTCTCTATCTAGCATGTATAGACTCATGAATGAACTGACTCATGGTATGATTTCGCATTCTAGTAATAGTATTAGTATCTTCCTAAACTACCCATATGGTAGCTTACTAGTAATATGACTTGTACGTATGAACATGTAGGTATACGCTTGCTACCCAAGGGTATTGAACTGACCGATAGAACTTTTATGACTATGTATGTACACATGATATATAACTAATAATTAAACGACTGTTAGATGAATACCCGATACCCTACCAGACCACATCCAAATAGGGAAAAGGAAATAAAGCGGCTAGCCTTCCTAAGTCCTTTAAACATTTCTTATATAACTATGCATACATAGGCGTGCAATTGACAATATAAAAGTATAGCAGAAGTTTTGTAAACTATTGAAAAGTTTGGCAACTAAGAAAATATGACTTGATGTCAAAATGTAAAATGATTTTGAAAGCAGTTTGTTTGATAAGAACAGTGTAAAGTATAAGGAAAACATTTGTTTTGAATCACAACTGTAGCAGGGTTTGAAAAGATACATTCAGTACGAAAGACAGATTAACAAAGAGTTTTAACAAAGAGTTTTAAATGAGTAAAAGTGTTTTGAAAAAAAAAACACCATTTGAAGTAAACTATTTGGTAAAACAGCTAAAAGTAGTAATTCCATTTGTATGCTGCTTATTAATCACATGCGATTGATATAATAACTAGCATGATTCGACTTGTATCCCTCCCATAAAAGCATTTAAAAACATTTAAAATATTGATTAAGGGGTATGAACTCACCTGTAGTGAGTGGTACGGATGAGCTGAAGATGTAGGATTGCTAGGTGTCAAGTGAAGCCTTGAACACACTCTATGATCCTTGTATGAAGATCCTCAAGGAGAGGATTTTTTGGTCCTAGCTTTGTGGAAGTGTAGAAAGTGTTCCAAATGTCTAAGTGTTCTATATATAGGGAGAGTGTGCGGTTGGAATGGGTGTGTGGCCGCACACTCTTGTGTGCAGCCGCACACACCTTGTGTTGGTGTGATTGGCTCAAATGCAAGGCGATACACCCACAATACTTATCCCACGACTCCTACCCTGCTTATACTAAGATTTAAACACTCTAGTTGACTCCAAACAGTGCTAGAAAATAGTAAAAACGAGTTTAACTTTGATAAGGAAATGAAGAATGTAAGCTAGAAATTTTCGGGTTGTCACATCATCCCCCCGTTAGAGGGAATTTCGTCCCGAAATTAGAGTTTAAGCAACTAAGTTATTAAAAATAAGTAAGTAAAAAGATGAGGATATTTCGGTTTCATCTGATGCTCTTGCTCCCAAGTGAATTCAGGTCCTCGCTTGGCGTTCCAGCGAACCTTCAGTATCGTGACATGGCTTTGTTTCATTTGCTTGACCTCTCGGTCCATGATCTCTATTGGTTCTTCCACGAAGGTGAGGCTCTTGTGGGACTCGATCTCTTCGAGTGGGATTTCAAGAGTCTCGACATATCGATACTCTTTACAAGTTCGAGACGTGAAGGGTAGTATGTACGTTACTAAGCTTGCGGAGTAGGACCGATTCCGGTAAGAATCTCGGAGGTCCTAACCATCTTGGATTCAGCTTCCCATGCTTTACGAAGCGTATTAAGCCATTCTCAGAGTGAGACTTCCTAAAGAATTTGGTCTCTCACTTGGAATTCTAAGGTTTCTTTTTCTTGCGTATCTTCCCAGTCAAGGGCCACCCTCTGCTGGGTCAAAGTCGTAAGGGTTTCTGTAATTCGCGAGGAGTTTCTGAATGGACTCCCGACAGTAAGTCGACGAGACCTAAAATTTGGCGAATTTCATAAGCGTCTTCAGTGCCGACAATTTCTCAACGGTTTTGATAAATTGACAGAGTACTCAAGAATTTCCACATCACTACTAGTGTGTCTTAGGAATTTGACTCTTAAATTCCAAAACTCGTGTTTAGAGAACTTCGCGAAAAGTTTCTCTGAGGGTAATGTTTCCATGGGTTCCTTCTTACTACGAGGGTAGATAAGTAAGTCATTACAAGGAGAATGACGAACTAACTAAGTAAGAATGACATACCCTACCCATTAAGCTCATGAATGCTATGGGCGTATTGGTCCTATCCGAGGGGTATCACTATGGACTCGAAGTGTCCGCATCAAGTTCGGAAGGTAGTCTTCGAGATCTCCTTCCATAACACTCGAAACTGCTGATATTCAGATCTGAGTCCATTTCTGAAAGGTAAATCGTTCCTTGCGTTTGCTTAGCCCACACATTCATGCGAGGCAGAGATAATGATTTCTAATTGAAATCTTGACGAGTCCTCGATAGTCGAGGCACATAAGATACAATCCGTCTACTTCTGGAGAAATAAGACCAGAGCTCTCCAGGGTGAGAAGCCTGGTCTTCCAATTCTAATGCTGAGTAGTTCGATAAGTTGTCTGGACTGTTCTTGTATCTCCGTAGGTGTTTAGACTGTAGGGTGATCTGGTTACAGGAGTCATACTGGGTTCTAAGTTTGTTCACATGACGATTCGATTACTCGTAGTCTTGGTCAGTCTCCGTCCTGAAGTTCATATTAGAATTCATCCATGGTTCAACGATCACAATCTCGTGCATACGAGTCGTATATAATTAAGATTGAAAAGATAGTCAAATAACTGATTCTTCTTTACGTTCACATACCAATGAGGAAAGGAAGTTAAAGTGGAATCATCAATTCTAAACCTTTAGAACCTTGATTATATATCACCCTTATGTATACATTCTTCAGTGATAGATCAACTGTATGGATCCTTGGATTGAACTTGACGTACTGTACGAGTGATACTTCGGGGATCTCTTTGGAAAGAAAAAAAAGAACTATGAGGCACTCTATGCATGAGTACTTCGGTGTTCTGATATGACGGCTTCGCTGGAAAGGCGATTTCGAAGAAAAAGATGTACGTATGAAGCTGGTGTTGCGAATCAAATTGAATCTAGTCGTATGATAATGTCAGAATCATATGGGAATTAACGACATTAGAATTGAACATTAGGCATTACAGACAAAACACAACCGTGCAACATTCAACAGAGTTACAGTACTTTAGACTTACTACAAGACTATTATTGCGAACAAGGCATACTACAAAAGACAAGTATACGCAGCACGAGCATCCCTATACTGACGGGATCTCGCAAAAGATAAGACTCTAATTGCACTACTTTTGGATGGTTTATAAGTCTGTTACAACGAAATGCCTTAATTACATCAACATGGGTCTAGAGTAGGTTCTCCTTCAGCTATGATCCTAAGAATCTCCCCATCTGTGCCCGAGTTCTTTGTTATTGGACAGTCCTTCTTGAGATGTCCCATTTCTCCACATAAATGACATATCTGGTTAGTGCCAACATCGGTAGTGGAAGTCAAGTGTTGAGTAGGAGTTAAGGGGACGCGGGTTCTTTCCTTGATCTCCCTTTTCGGGCAATTTCTTTTATAGTGCCCAATCTCACCACAATAATAGCAACCCTGGCTGGCTCTAGTGGCGGTGGTTCCACAGAAACAGGCAATGTGTCCCAGTCTGTTGCAATTGATACATTGCAATACCCAGCAGGCTCCATTATGATGATAGTTACACTTGCTACACTTCCGAAGCATTCCCTTATGTTGCTTGCGTCCCTTTTGGGCTTGACGCTTCAGTTTCTTGTCCTCTGTTTTTCGGCTTTGCGAGCCTACGACTGTTATCGTTTGTTGGCTTCCTGGATTGATACTACGATCAGGATTTTCAACCCCATTGTTAGTATTGCTTGCGTTGATAGCATTACGGTTTGCAAGGACAACTGTCACAACAGCCATCACGGCAGCTGTAACTGCGGCTTGGAAAGTAGCGGTGTCCATAGGAAAAACAGGGGTTTCGTTGTTCGGCTGATTGTTTCCGGATGACGACATGATTCTGTTAACACGAAAGATAATGATTTTGTGAGAGATTTTTGGTTGACCCTAGATGTACTTCGATTGCTCAAGTAAAGAGTAAGGGTATGTTCTCGAAAGTTTGACGTACATCCCTATGATGCAGTCCTTGTACGGATTAGAAGTATGATTTGCAAAGGTTCGACCTACATCCCTATGATGCAGTCCTACAATAGAATAGAAGTAAGTTCGTAGTATGGTCTTATGACGCTTAACGTCTAAAACAGGGTACCATCGACTGGTAAATAACATGATCCAATCCTTGAAGAAGAATTGGGAATTATCCCTGAGCTAGAATACCCTAATTCAATAACTCAACTAGAGTGGGTTTCAAATAGACTCCCATGATAGCATGATGAAAGTATTTGAATAGAGAATGACACAAAAGTTAGCCGACTACCAATATCTTTGATATTCATGACGTAAAAGTTCGGGAAAAATGACCTTGTAAAAGGTCTTACATCATATCTAGAGTAGAAAGTCCTTGACAGCATAAAGACCTAACTAAAAGTACTTATAGTACAAGGTAGTTTCATAGAAAATGCCACATCGGGCATATACAGAAAATGATTCCTTTTTAACAAGGAAAAATAAAGTAAGGCATCTATTACTGACAACGGTCATCCCTCTGGTCAACTCGCAGCTCAGCCAGTTGACGTTCCATATCAAGTAGGTGTCTTTCGTACACCCTCTGGCGTACTCGGAGTTCTATGACTTCGGCTCATGATTCTGCCAATGCTTGTAGCAGGATTTCATGGTCTCTCTTAGATCTCTCACGAGCATCTTCCAGACAAATGGTGCGAAGGGTATGCATTCTCGCATTGGCGACAACTTCTGTGATCTGATGTAGGGCTGTCCTACCTTAAATCTCATTTCGAGCTACTTTGCGGACCAAAATTGGCAATATTCTGTCTGCTGAGCCCCCATTGCTCAGGTCATAAAAGCTTTGGTCACCATTAAATGGCATGGGCTGATCTTGTCCTTGGCTCCATGTTTCCAAGCATTCCACCCACAGAGGCGTCGGGCCATGAAAAGCCGGACGAGGGTTAGGATTTGGAAAGGGAGCTGCTTGGGGTAGGTTCTCAACCCCGGGTTCGGAGTTAGCACTATCCGAAAGGTCTTCATCATGGTGATCATTTAAAGGGATAGGATGATCATTCTCTGGTTCTTCTCCAAACCATCCAGCAATGACTTCGTTCGGAAGGTACAAATTGCCGTGGGGATGGAGTCCAGCCATGTTATCTACGCGAGAATTAGGGTAAGAAAATAATTATTAGACGAACTATCTAGATAATTATTTAGAAAATCTTCATTAGTTACATCACTATTTGTGAAGTGCATACCAGTTATATGTAATCGAAACAGGATAGGCCTTCGAATAAGTGACCTTAACTCCAAATTCACATAGAATAGGGGTAAATTAAAGCAAAATTTTCACAGATTCTAAGTCTATAACATCCTAGTTACATATAGCCTTAGTGTATCCACTTAGCAACTATCAACTTATTAATGAAGATCCCGTTTAGTTCTCAAGTATGAAGTACTTATAATAACACCAAATACTCCTATAGTATTTTAGGTTTATGTTCTATTGTTCTCATTGTGGTATTGTTGGTAAGGTTTTAGACTTGTTGCAACCACACAACTACACTTAGGCACATGCTAGTCAACCCTCGGATAATATAGTTGATCAGGCTATATCTTCCCAGTTTTGACTATATGTCTCTAAGTCCACCTGTGTTGCCCAACAATCGTAATTCTTTTGTACTGTCCTAGTTACACTGATTTTATTATGAATGCAAGCACCTATACTTAATTAAATATTTTATTATTTAAAGTATAAACTCTTGGTCAGAGTATTTTAATCCCATTGTATTTATAGTCTGTATATCTTTTATGGGTTGATATACTTAATTCACTATAAACAATGCTCTGATACCAATCTGTCACACCCCAAAACCATGAATGGCGGAAATGTTCTGGGGCGGAGGACGTCATGTACAATATCACAACAATGAAAAGTAGTAAACAAGCAACAACATCATCCATTGCATTAATAATATAATTTTAATACAAGTGTGTTCTGTCAAATCATGATAAACACTAAAGTATAAATCAAAATGAAAGATGAGTCTTGAACGAGCACCATCTTCTCTAAACCTTGCATTGGTACCTGTCTACTGTTGACATGAGGATACAAGTTATTTTGAAAGAGGGTATCAGCTTTAAAGCTGGTGAGATCATAAGTATTTTAGTGTCTTAATTTGTATGTAAGTATTTGTACGTATATGAAATGTAAGTATGTAAAAGTTTTGAACCCCCTAGAAAACCATATGTTTCCTACTAAAAGTATCCTTCTACCAAGGCATCTAGTATCTGTGTGTGTCCCTTGTAAGTGTGTGTATTTTCCCAAATCTGACTATCACTAACCAATAATATAGCTTCTACATTTCCGTGCATCGTGTGAATGTTCACGAAGTGAATGTAATGGGAAAATGAAATAGTACTATGGTGTAGTAACAAATAACTACAACCGTACTAACTACCTTAAATCTATGGTAATCTCGTAATCATTGCAGTATTTGTAATAAGTGACTACTTTTGTACTATTTTGCCTTATTTGAGGGATAAGGCATAATGTGATGGCTAGATCCCAGGCTAGACGCTCCCCTGTCAAAGAGATTTTGGGACCCATACACGACCCCTGCATGTTTGCAAGCCGCGGACATCCACATTACTATGATCATGTATACCCAATATAACTATCAGAATGCGTTGTGATTCATTGGTATAGTTAGATCCTGAAATCGTTCCATGCTATAGCACCTAGTGATGTCTGTCCTATTATCGTATATGTAAACGCACTCATGTAAGCGTATCTATGTAAACGTACTCATGTAAGCGTATCAATGTAAACGTACTCATGTAAGCGTAATCATGTAAACTTAATCATGTAAACGTAATCATGTAAACGTGTCTATGTAATAGTATAGTAATGTACTGTAACGTTCTGTGTGTGCTAGCTGTAACGTGTGTTCTCTCTCTACCTAGCATGTAAATTAATGTACTGTAGTGTTCTGCGTGTGCTAGCTGTAACATGTGTTCTCTCTCTATCTAGCATGTATAGACTCATGAATGAATTGACTCATGGTATGATTTCGCATTATAGTAATAGTGTTAGTATCTTCCTAAACTAACCATATGGTAGCTTACTAGTAATATGACTTGTACGTATGAACATGTAGGTATATCCTTGCTACCCAAGGGTATTGAACTGACCGATAGAACTTTTATGACTATGTATGTACACATGATATATAAATAATAATTAAACGACTGTCAGACGGATACCCGATACCCTACCAGACCACATCCCAATGGGGAAAAGGAAATAAAGCCGCTAGCCTTCCTAAGTCCTTTAAACATTTATTATATAACTTTACATACATAGGCATGAAATTGACAATATAAAAGTATAACAGAAGTTTTGTAAACTATTGAAAAGTTTGGCAACTAAGAAAAGATGACTTGATGTCAAAATGTAAAATGATTTTGAAAGCAGTTTGTTTGATAAGAATAGTGTAAAGTATAAGGAAAACATTTGTTTTGAATCACAACTGTAGCAGGGTTTGAAAAGATACATTCAGTACGAAAGACAAATTAACAAAGAGTTTTAACAAAGAGTTTTAAATGAGTAAAAGTGTTTTGAAAAAAAAACACCATTTGAAGTAAACTGTTTGGTAAAACAGCTAAAAGTAGTAATTCCATTTGTATGTTGCTTATAAATCACATGCGATTGATATAATAACTAGCATGATTCAACTTGTATCCCCCCATAAAAGCATTTAAAAATATTTAAAATATTTATTAAGGGGTATGAACTCACCTGTAGTGAGTGGTACGGATGAGCTGAAGATGTAGGATTGCTAGGTGTCAAGTGAAGCCTTGAACACACTCTATGATCCTTGTATGAAGATCCTCAAGGAGATTTGGATGATACTTGAGAGGATTTTTGGGTCCTAGCTTTGTGGAAGTGTAGAAAGTTTTCCAAATGGCTAAGTGTTCTATATATAGGGAGAGTGTGCGGTTGGAATGGGTGTTACACCCACAATACTTATCCTACGACTCCTACCCTGCTTATACTAAGCTTTAAACACTCTAGTTGACTCCAAACAGTGCTAGAAAATAGTAAAAACGAGTTTAACTTTTATAAGGAAATGAAGAATGTAAGCTAGAAATTTTCGGCTTGTCACACGTGTCACTTGTGCCTTGTATTACACGACCCGTGTGCATGTTTTTACCCAAAAATACCTCAAATACAAATACATAAACTCATGTATTTTGTACCCTTTTGTAAACAACTTTTTTTTACATAAAACCGGGCTTTAAATGAACTTTTTGTCACTTATCCAATGCCGGATTGATCTTTGAAAAAATATCGACCAGTCGTTCCAAGAGTCCCAATATTTATTAGTTGTTCAAAGAGTCCCAATATAGACCAGTCGCTCCAAGAGTCCCAATATCGACCAGTTCTTTCAAGAGAACAAATATCGACCAGTCGCTCTACGAGTCCAGTTCAGTCAATTTATTGACGAACCTACTTGATATATATTTATATACTTATATATTTTATTATATCTTTATGTCATTTAAATACAGTCATTTATATTATTTATAGCTTTACGTCATTTAAATACAGTCATTTATATTATTATAGCTTTCAGTCATTTATAGCTTTCATATTTATACTTATTCCGCAATTATTATTCTTTATATATATATATATATATATCTACATATTATATCTTTAACTTATATATATGTCACACTATAACTGGTAACCGAGCCTGTTGTTGTGGTGATCAGATTTTTATATTTCCAACAATCGGTATCTGAGCTGATATATAAAAGGAATAATTTATCTAACACATCAAAATCGTGACAATCCCAAACCAACTTGCCGAGTTCTCCTATGAACTCGTCGAGTTCTTTAGTTAGAAAACCCACTTAATCTATTAAGCCACTAATTCAACAAGTCAAGGCTTCAAATTGCAGATCTGGTCCCCTAAGGCTGTATTGTTGAGTAAAGTCTCCAACTTTACTCTTATGCAAGGCTATAAGAAGCTCAAAAGCTCAAAATAAGCTAGAAGAAAGGCTTAATGGATGCATGGATCCCTTAATACCATAAATTTGGCACCTTTATGCCAAAAGAGCTCCCTAGGACCCTATATCTGAAAGGGTTTGTCCAAAAGGGACGTCCAAATCCCAATAACCACTCCATTTGGACCAAAACATGCAAAATAACTTTAAGAAGGAGATATATGAATTCACAAAGCAAGGTTGAGACTTTTTACTAGAAAAGTGTTGAAAATGAAGCAAGGGTTCAAGATCTGGCAGTTCCTTCTTGTATCACCAACTCTCACCAAGCTTCCCTTCCTTTCAATGGATTCAAACACACCACAAAAGCACCCAAAATGGCTCACAATACACAAAAATGCCTTAGGGTTTCGAGGTTAGGGTTTAGGAAAATGGTGGCTGGAAATGAGGCCAACATATGGGGTTTAAGTTGTTTAAATAAGGTGCATAATCCCGAAATAAGGGTTTCCCAAACCACGTCCAACTCGTCTAGTTGGTCTTCAAAAACACGCGCGACCAACACTTCCAACACGTCGATTTTCTTCCCCCAAACTCGATAAGTTGGCCTTTAGAAATGAGGTTTTATGTCTATAATCGACCTTCTAGATTCCGGATGTTACTCTCTCTCTCTCTCATTTTTTTTTCTCAATCCATGTTACTCTCTAAATAGAGTTTTTTAGTGTCTGAGTTTCGCCCTTGTAACTATCTTGTGTAAGAATGGAGAAAAGAGTCTATAGCGAGGTTTACTTGTATATGTTTTGGTGTATAAATGTTCTAATTCGCAGTGAATGAATTGAACATGTTGGGAAAATTGTGAGTTTTTCATTTTCTACATGGTATCAGAGCTAGTAGTTGCTCCATTCATCATTTTCCACTCAACAACAACACATCAAAAACTCCTTCGTACATAAGGTTAGGGCTTCTGATCTTTCTTTCTCTTTATATGTTGTGTTTCCTTATAGATCTAACATAGATTGTGTCAATCTAAGGGTTCCTTGTGAGATTCTTTATAGATCTGAAACTAAACTGACTGTGTGGATCTAGGGTTTCTCATTTTCGCGATCCGATTGATCGTTTTTTCTTTTCTTTTTTGTTATGTTCTCCATTACTACGAGTTGTTCTCTTCTTTATAGATCCCAACAGTGCTGGTCCTAAAGAATTAAATATCCTCAAAGGCCAAGTACAAGCCAGAAAAAGGGCCCTTATCATTATTACAAGTTTTTATTTTTATATAAAAGTACATTGTTGTGACATGTTTGCAGATAGTTTGGATGCTTGATGATGTAATTGCTTTCAGAGCTTTCCTGAGAACACAGTCTCAGAAGAACCGTTAGAGGACGACTGGGTGTTCTCTCGGGACGTCGCTCCAACGATCAAGTTATTCTAGGGTGAGAGAGAAATCTTCGGGTAATCTTCGTGAGAAAGAAGATGGATTCCTCCCTTGAGACGGAAGAGATCCTTTTATACATGTTGCTAACAAATCATGGGGACCGTCTCTCGTGAGCGTGGTACGTGGCCTCCTCTTACTGGGAGAGCTATTCACGCTAACTAACCGCCAGGTGACGTCAGTTCCTGGCATCACCCGGGCTATTTGTTGATTTCTCATTGGTTGTGGATGAATGAGGAGATCACATGGGATGTTCTTCCCTTGTGACGAGAAATGAGCTTTCGCCTCGGCGTTGGCTCTCTAAGGCCAAGACCGAGTCTCAGCCAAGGCAATAACATCTTTGTTACATTTAACGTGGCCGTTAGGCAACGTTAACAAGTCCCTTAGACCAGTAGGCTTCTGCGTTCGTGACGTAGCAGAGTTGTTCTGGTCTACTCATATATACATGGCGAACTGCTATTGACAGCTTGTGTAGTTGGCAGGGCAAAATCGCCGTTGTTCGGCGGTTTCATCATGAGGACGGTTCGTAGCTTCATTGATGGCATTAGAACCCCATTTCCTCCTAGCGTTTTCCTCATTCCCTTCTATTTGGTCTTGATAAAAACCCTTTAAACCTTTCCTTTGTATTTTCCATGGCTACTGCTCGCGCTTTAGGAAAAGATCATACCACCGAGGAATAGGAGTCTTTCGAGTTTTGATTCGG
The DNA here is from genome assembly GCF_051521515.1 of Lactuca serriola. Classification (NCBI taxonomy): domain Eukaryota; kingdom Viridiplantae; phylum Streptophyta; class Magnoliopsida; order Asterales; family Asteraceae; genus Lactuca; species Lactuca serriola. The sequence goes on along the minus strand of NC_136409.1, from coordinate 110,823,304 downwards.
GTTCTTTCCCGAACACGGCATGCAAATTCCCTTGCCTGATGCCTCTTTGTAGAATCCTCCTGAGGGAAAAGTCAGGATCCCAATTGCCTAGTTTGAGGCAGGTCTGCACTTGCCTACCACCGATTTCTTCAACTTGATAATCCAGGAATACAGGTTTTCAGTAAGGAGTTGACCCCTATCGCTATAAACAAGATAGTCGGCTTTGAACACCTCCACTCAGTCGGGGACTCAAACCCTTTCTTGCTGCTGGGGAGTCCGTACTCTTATCCATGATAAGAAGTCTAAGAAGAATTGGTAAGAGAAATTTTTATGGGTGAACAATGATCTTGTGGTACTCAGTTACCCGAGGAACAAGGTGTATGTCGATCGTGCCCCCATCGTTGTTTGGCGCTGACAAGGAACTGGTTGATGCCTTGGAGAAGATCAGCATCACCAGTGAAGATTGGCTTGACTGTTTCTTAGCCGCCGGCGGGATGAGTGCTGCTTGGAGGGCTTGTGGGAAGATGCATGAATTCTTTGTTGAGAAAGAGGGTATCTCTTTTGCTTTCCCTTTCTCCCTCCCTCCCCCCGCCCCATTTTATTGAAAAGATTGGCAAGTTATGTTCACAACGGTGCTTTGGCTGAATCGGCGTTGTTTTGTTTTTACCAGGTGTGGAGGAGACTGTTTCTTTAGAAATAGATTTGCGGGGTCTGTTTGACGGGGAGCTTCAGTTTCGCAATGTTGACCTGGTGGAGGCTCTTCCACATCCTTTTTCTGGCCAAGGACTTACGGCGACTGCCGATTCTAACAGTGTTACCAGTGCTGAAGAGGATCCGTACCTACATGACGTTGTCGTCACTGGTGCTTCTCAGAAGGATTCTACACCTTTCGGGTCCCCGAGGAGTCTTCATCGGGTTAAGAGGTGTCTCGCACTCTTGGAAACCTCTTCCGATGGTCAAACTGAGGCAGCTAGCACCGGGCTCCCTCTACGTAAAAAGTGTAATTTGAGTCACTTATTTGGGGGGGGGGTCTAAGGATTCCAACCGTGACCCTGATGAAGGTCCTTCGAAACTGCTTGAGGGAGCACACACCAGAGCGATTGAACCGCCCCATCATGCGGGAGACGAAAACACTGAAAAAACCAGCCCCGTTCCCACAATCGAAGGAGCTGGGACAAAGACTGGGTCTTCGCTTCCTCACAGTCTTGCATCCACCTCTTCTGGTAAGACCACAACCACCCCCTGCTGATGGGATCGCATGACGGCATGGAAGTACTTACTATCTCTCACCCTCATAAGAGAAACACGACTCATTAAGCATAGGACGAAATAGAGGTACTCTCGAGAAATCTACTGAATATCAGTTTTTCAAGAAAAGATCCCAGACCATTTAACTGGGATTCAAGAGATCCACTCCTCATATCTGGATTTATTCGTAACACGAAAATCCATCGAACATATATCGACAATAGTAGTTACTATGATACAACCCCCAACTGGGGGGCGATTGATAGGGTTCACCGGACACAGTTTGTGGCCATTGGGCACCATTCGACTGCCCTTGAAGATGGTTAGTCATGACGAGAGGGATCGAGTCACAAGAAAAATCGAATTCGCTGTGATCCGATATCCAGCAGAACACAACATCTTGCTCAAACGATTGGCAATCTCCTCACCACACCTCATACCATCAACGATCCGTGACATAATTAAATTTATCAAAGGTTGATGGACAAGGTATTCACTGACCAAATTGGTAGGAATATTGAAATCTACATTGATGATATAGATAATCAAGAGCCACGATGAGGAAGCATTACTCCAAGATGTGGATGAAACCTTCAGAACGCTAGCTAAAGTGCAGATGAAGTTAAACCCAGCTAAGTTCACCTTTGGAGACGAGGAAGGGAAATTCCTTTGGTATCAGGTATCCAAAGAAGGGATTCTCCCCAATTCCACTAAAATACATGATTTCCTCGAATCAAAAACTCCCCACAATCCCAAAGGGGTACAAGAGATCTATGGTAGGATGATGACATTGGGAAGGTTCATTGCCAAATCTGCAGAGAAAGCACTTCTCCTGTACCAAAAACTCAAAGGATGTTTAGACAAAAACAGTTTAAATGGACAGAAGAAGCAAATGAGGCATTGTAAAAACTGAAAGACGCCCAACAAGTCCTGGCTCTAGCCTACCCACTCACAGGGGAGACACTACAGATCTACTTAGCAACATCTGAAAATTGAAGGGTTTTGAGCATTCTAACACTCCTAAGGTGTACATACAACCCTAAATACCTTGGATCTATGTTTTCTCTATAACATACCTTTTATTGTAGCTTGTTGCTTGGAGCTTTAAGAGCCTAGCACTAATAGTGTGAATGCCTCAAGTGGAATCACAAATCACCACTAACACTTGGAAACTTGGAAGAGGACTCTCTCTAGCTCACTAAATCAGCCACACTCTTGTGTATACTTTAGGTTTCAATTTTGTGAACCAAAGGGCTTCTTATATAGTGTGGTTACATTAGGGTTACACCATGTAAACCCTAATGTGCATGACTTTCCACATTCCTCATGATCCATGGGTTTTAACCTCCATGGAGTATCTATGGGTCACCACATGGGTTAAGCCCAACAAAAGGAATCATGGATCATTATCCCATATTATAAGAATGAATGATTTACACAACCAATCCTTATATATTTAATTAGTCTCTTTTGATCACAAAATTAATTCCAAATTAATTCTTGATCAATACTAATTAAATAATATGATTTCATATTAATATGTTATAACTTATAATATATTAAAAAATCATAATTATCCTCTTCTCAAAAGTCCAAATTGTTCCGATGAAGTGCAACCCAAATGGACCATGCTGATGGGTTTGCATCCGAATGCTTATATGCCAGCATGGACACTAACTGCTCAAGATCTTGTCTCTAATCATGACACCACACTCGAGTGGTGTCAGCATGCATTTCCTCCCGCCACGAATGAGGCCTTAAGTGTCCTGTCCGATGAGCATATGGTTGATGGATTGCGTTACGCTGCTGCCCAAGTGTCCTCTTATTTAGTCGTGGCCGCCGAACGCATTATAGAGATGGAGACCCTCCAGTCTGATTCGGATAGAAGGAGCATTGAATGCGAAGAATTTAAGGCCCAAGTGGCGAAGTTAGAAGTCGATAAGGGCAACTTGGAGGCTGGGCGGGAGGCAATGTTACTTGAGAGGGCAAGCTTGGAGGATCAAGCGGCGAAGCTATTGAAAGTGGTGGAGGTCCTGAATGCTCGTGTGGGTGTCCTGACGTTGGAGAACGTCGGTCTGGGCAATCGGACAGCAGAGTTGGAGGTTGATCTGGTGACCGAGAATGCCGCAAGGAGTGCACTGGAAAGGGATATTTCTTGGGTCCTTAGCGACGGGCTTAGCCGCGTTGTGGATATTTTGATTAAAAGTCCACAATTCCTTCAAGGATTGGTTCTTGTGAAGGAAGCTTGTGTCGCTATTGGTGTGGAATAGGGTAAAAACATTGTTTGGGAGCAGGTATCAGCCAGGGAGGTTGACCCAACATCTAAGGATAACGTGGCGGCCAGGACTCAAGAGATGGAAGACGCATTGGTGACCTTCACGGAGATGGACTTTGTTGTCCATATTCGCTTGGGTGCCCTGGACATAGTTAGGCTTCATGATCTCTGTCAAGAGTCTCAAAGAGAGGGATTAGTCCCTAGTTCAAGCTTTCCTTCTGGTGATGATAACATTCCTGTTGATAAGTAGTTTTGTGTTTGGCTTGTTATGATGTAACCCCCTTTGACAATATTTTCCTTATTTGTTTTTTGTCTTTGCTGCTCTTTGTGGCCATGTTTTGAGTCCAGGAGTCCGGTTGTTTGAACAATGTTTGCTTTTTATGGGTGTGGCTGTTTCTTTTTATTGCACATACTTTTTCGCCTGGTTACTCCGAGTATGGTTTATGTTAGCCATTACATGATATGCACATAGGGTTTGTTTACACCCCTGGTCAAAGTTCTCTTGCTAGTGAACTCTTGTGCTTTACTGATACTGGTCTTTGAGAGATTTGTTCTAATCTGCTTCTTAAAGACCCTAGGTGTAGCCAAGATCGTCATCTTGAAGCTTACCCAGATTTTTTTGCTTTGTTTTTATATCCGTGGAAGATTATGACCCTTCTATACTCATGTCATATGTTTTGTAATTGATGAACACATTTTGGGAGGAAGGTTATGAGCCTCTCTAATGTAAAGTCCCTGATTGGCTTCTTGTAACGATTTCGCTCGTGTGACGTTGGATGATCAGTCCTTGTTGCCACATGGTAAATGTACACAACCTTTTTGTTTCTTAGATTCGAATATACAGAGCATCTGAATTGCCCTTTCTATTTACTCTAGTTTTGGTTAGAGCATAACATTACTAAAAAATAGTAAAGTAATGTATGCTGATTACATTTACATATTAAAATTAACATACAATGTGTTAGCTAGCACTGGTTCTACCTTTAAACCTTGTTTTAAGAGTAGAAGTGGCGCAGGCTCTACGCATTCCACATTCTTGGAGAGACGCACCCGTCTTGAGCTTCTAGGACATAGGCACCATTCCGATGTGCTTCTATGATTTTGTATGGTCCTTCCCACGTGACACTGAGTTTCCCTAATGGTTCAACGTGGCTAGACTCGTTCTTTCTTAGTAACTATTCACCAACTTTGAAGTACTTGGCCTAGACTTGGCGGTTGTAATAGTTCTCAGTCCGTGATTTATACAGTGCTTGGCGCATCTGTGTTGCCTCACATTTTTCGTCGTGCATGTCCATGTCTTGGCGCCTCCCTTCTTCATTCGCCACCTCCTCGAAACTCTCTGCTCACAAGGAGCTAGCAACTATTTCCAATAGGAGGACCGCCTTCGTCCCACAGTTTAGGCTAAAGGGTGTTTCTCCCGTGCTTGACCTTGTTGTATTGCGATAGGACCACATCACTGTCGGGAGCTCATCCACCCAAGCGGACTTTGATCTAAGTAGCCATTTCTTCAAGCCCTTGACTATGGTTTTATTGGATATTTATCTTTGTCTGTTAGCCTGAGGATGAGCTACTGATGTGAACCGGTGGTGGAGTTTCTTGTCTTCACACCATTCCTTAAAGGGACTTCCTTCAAACTGAGTGCGATTATCACTTATGAGGACCCTAGGGGATCCAAAGCGGGCCAATATTTTCTTTTTCATGAACTTTATCATCTGCTTGCCAGTGATAGTGGCCATTGGTTCCGCCTCTATCCACTTGGTGAAATAGTCCACGACTACTAGCAAAAACTTTACGCCTCTCAGTACCGGTGAAAATGGTCTCACTATATCGCTCCCCCATTGGTGAAAAGGCCAGGGGCTAGTGATGCTTGTCAATGGCATGGCTGGTTGATTTTTGGAAAGGGGTGAATGCTTGGCATTCCTTGCATTTCTTGGTTAAGGTTGCGATGTCCTTGTATATGTCCGACCAGTATACTCCTAGGCGAAGTATCTTGCTTTTGAGTGCATGAGCCATGGGTTTAGATATCCCCTTCGATACAACTGATTGTCCTGTATCGCAAAATGCGGTGCCCCGACTTTGACTTTTCTTGCCTCTTGTGGATCGTCCAGAAGCACGCCATGGCGCAAGTAATAAACAAATTATTTTGTCCATTTTGGGGGTGCTGATATGGTATTGACTTTTTGGTTATCAATACTCCTTTCCGGGAGCACTTCAACGAACACTTTCTTTGTGAGATGATCATACGAGGTGGATGCCAGTTTGCTAAGGGCATTTTCCCTTTCATTTTCCCCCGGGAGATTTGCTTTATTGAAAAACTATTGAACGTGCTAGCTAAATTACAGACCACATCTATATATTTCTTCATCTTAGGATCCTTTTCCTAGTATACTCTGTTTATTTGGTTTGCGATAAGCAACGAGTCACTAAGGGCTGCTAGTTGTTTTGCGCCAACCTCCTTGGCCAACCTTAGTCCTACCAGGAGCGCCTCATACTCTGCTTCATTGTTAGATACTTGGAAGTCAAACTATAGTGTGTAGGTGATCTCTTCGTCTTTGGGGGTTTGGAGGATCAGGCATGCTCCTGGGCCTTCTTTTCTTGCTGCACCACCGGTATACAACTTCCAGAGTTCCTTGTCGGCCTTAGGCTCTAATGGGTCGACAGAGATTGCCGTCAGTACTCCTTTGATGGTATCTGGGATTTCAACCAGGAAGACGACAAGGGCATGGGCTTTGATGCTAGTTCTAGGGTGGTACTGGATGTCGTGTTCACCCAACTCTATGGCCCACTTAGCTAGGCGTCCGAATTTTTCCAGCCTTAGCAACACTTGTTTTCTTGGGTAACTGGTCAGAACCTCCACCTTGTGGTCTTGGAAATACCTCCGTAAATGTCTTGCTGTGTAAACCAAGGTGATGAATAGTTTTTCCAAGGCCGAATAATTTACTTCTGGCCCTTGCAGGTCCTTGCTAACAAAGTGAATGGGTATTTGCTTTCCTTCCCTTTCCACTGCTAACACAGGGGAGATATCCTCTTCAGACGCTGCTAAGTACATTTGTAGAGTCTCCCCTGGAAGTGGGCATGTGAGAGTCGAGAGTTGTTGTAGTGCGTCCTTCAATTTTTGCAAGGCTACATCCACTTCCACTGTCCATTTGAATTGCTTTTTTTTTTCTAGGCATCCCTTGAGTGTTTGGTACAGAGGAAGCGCCTTCTCTGCGGATTTGGCAATGAACCTCCCAAGAGCCATAAACCTTCCGTTAATCTCCTGCACTCCCTTAAGGTTGTGGGGGGTTTTCAACCCAATGAGCTCTTGTATTTTGGTGGGTTTGGATAGAATCCCTTTTCTGGTCACCTGATAGCCAACGAATTGCCCTCTGATAGAACAAGATCTTTGCGCAGGGACAAGGTTTGAAAACTCAAACCTTGAGTGAATGCTTGAGATCAATGTCTGCTTGATAATAGATGTTTAAGTCAAGGCTGGAAAGACCAGTCAAGTCTTAGATAATCAGTTCAACAAATGATCAAGACATTAAGTAAGAATAAGTAGATAATGATCAAGGAAAAATCAATAAATGAACAAGCAGAATGTTTTTGATGTGATAAAGATAAATGCCAAAAAGTGAGAGAAAAGATCTGTCATTTACTTGTATTGAATGCTCCTATATATAGGAGAAAGTATTATAGCGAATTAACCTAGTAACTTACATGGGACTGGACAATAGAATTATTTCTGACATTCTGATTGTCTAAGAGTACAAAAAGCTAAGTCCTATGAAACGTTACATTAATACAAATATAATAAATGACAAAAGACAAAATATCATTCTTCGGATCAGCAAGCATTCCGGACATGAGAGACACTCCGGGATGTGTTCCTTTTCTCCTTTCTTCGGTACTTCTATTCTTCAGCTCCGGACAGCTTCCGGAGCACCTATCTCTTCGGAACCAAACACACTTCAGAATTAGTATCAAGGATTGCTAGAGGTTTACTTTCAGGTTCCAACAATCTCCCCTAAGTGAACTTAGCAAACCATCAAGTTTAGTTCATTTCTTCCTTGATGAAGGTGTAGGCTCGGAACAACCATTCACGCACTGCAATGTACCAAGTCAGTTGAATTATGAACTTTGCCTTAACTTGTTCCGGAGCATCAGACTTGGATGCCCGTGATACGAACTTCTGCAGAGCTTTGGTAGGAACTAGGTGTTTGTCAAGGACTCGGAAGAAGTCCTTCTTGTTTGTTCTTTTGTTGGTGTATACAAACCCTAGAACCGGTTCTTCGCTCGGACCATCTGCGAGAATTTCAGCTTCTGGAAGAACAAAGTCAATTTTTGCAACGAATTGTTCGGTTCCATAGAGATGAGCTAGTTTGTAATCACAGCGGCAGTACTCAACAACATATTCTTTGTGGAAGCTGAGAGTTGCGTGATAGGCACCCATACTGATGTCATCCTTTTGATTTTCTCTGAAGTAAGCAGCAAGTGTAAGGATGTCGTTCGGATTCATTGAAGGAAAATCCGCATCAGTAACAGTCTTGGGTGTTGGTTTGTTCCGGAGGAGATGGAAACGGAAGAGAGGACAGTTCAGCTCAAATTTCACTAAATTTTTTCTTCCAAAGCCTTGAACTTTGGTGATCCTCTTTCTAGTCCATACCTCTTTGAAGGGTTGTGCATTCTTGGCGTAAAAGGTTTTGAGCCTTTCACGTTCTGTCTGGATGATCACTTCCGGATTATTGGTTGGATGGAGCGGAGAAAATTTGGTGTAGAATTTGCTTAAAGGAGAAAGAGGAAGATCCAGTTGATTAGTGTCATTGGAGGGAAGGTCGTAGTAGAGAGTTGGGATGATTTCTTTAGCTTGTAGAATGCCTTCTCTACACAAAGGAGAGATGCCACATATTGGATCGAGATGATCTTTTAGTGCTTGAATCAGGATGCTGTCCTACAGTGCCTTGTGAATTTCTTCTTCGGACCATCCAAATTTTTGTTTAGGAGGAGGTCCGGAGAGAAGGGCTTGTTCAGAAGTCATCGGTTTCTTCCCTTTGTCTCTCTCTCTCTCTCATTGAACAAGAACACCCCCATAAGGCACTAGAGAGGAGGCACTGACTTTGCTAAGGATTTCAATGATCTCATCAAACTTCCTGTTCGGAACATCCACAATATGCCAAGTAGAGCGCAGGAGTTTGATGAGGACTTGTTGAATGATCAGATTCATCTCATCCTTCTTCCGGATATCCTTCTCTAAACGTTGAATTTGTTACTCATGACGAACATGAGTATGCTTGATTAGATCGTTGGTAGCAGAGACAAGATCGTCATGAACCTTGAGCATGGAGGAGATGGTGTTGAGGTAGTTGTCAACAAGAGCATCATATTTGGAACCAAGTTGCTCAACAGTGTGCTTGAGCCGAATGGAGATCAGCTGATCAAGTTGGGCTTCTCTCTCAGCTACGGATGGTCCAGACTGATGGGAGAGAGACTGAAGGATGGCATCAATTTTTGAGTCAAGTATGGAGATTGTTTGATCCAACTTCGTATTCACCTGTGCTACGGATGTCTCTACAGTGGACACTTTAGCCATGGTGTTTGAGACATTATTGTGGATCTCCAATAGAGCAAAAGGATCGACATGGTCACCGGCTGATGATTCGGAATCGGAGTCCGAAGGTTGTGGAGGAAATTGGTGAGAGGGAGGATGAGTTGAAGGACCTGTTTTGGTGGTGGCATCGTCTTCTTGATGCTTCGAGTGAGAGTTGTCGTCCGGAGTGGTGGAGGAGGATCCGGAGTCAAAGGCAGTCTTAGATCCAGAGGCTTTGGATTGATAATGAATGGAGGTCAGTAGATGAGCATCCGGAACGGTGGTGGCTTCTTCGTCCAACATAACCTCTTCTGAAATTTCTTCTTCCGGATCAAGGTGGAAAGCACTTTGATGAGTGGTGATAGGTGGTTTCTTGGAAGTAAGTTCATTATCTGCTTCTGCATCGGTGGGAGGAGTATAGGGAAAGCTGCTCTGAATGGCCATATTCCTCATGGAAATAAGAGTAGATTCCACTTGAGCTCGAGTGAGATCCGGACGCCATGATGCTGCCCTGTTAACATAGTCTTCCCAACCATGATCATTTATCCCTGGTCGTCCTTTACTCCCTCCGGGTATCAGACCAGTTGAGGCATCGTAAGTGGGAGGGACTACTCCTCCTTCCGGATACTTGGGATCCGGAACAACAGTTCCAGAGTGTGTGCGTGTAGAAGAGATGATGGGAATATCAAACTTGACATGTGGGTGTGTTCCAGGGGGCGGCAAGGAACTTTGTTCAACACCTGCATCACCCTTTTGGGAGGGGTGAGGGTGGATTATGTGGAGACTCCCCGTGAGTGTGTGCGTGTGATGTTGAAACATCGAGGGGTGCCTCTGATGAGTGGGCAGGGGGTGTGCGGACGACTAGAATCAACCGAAATGTCATGGGTGCCCTCCTGTGGAGAGGAGGCACTGACTTTGGTTTTCTTTCTGGATTTGGGCTTTTTGGGAGATGACTTTCTCTTGGCTGATTTTTTGGGTTTGGGTCCGGACATGTCAGGGTTGGCCTCTTCCGAAGTGGGCTCAACAGAGACCGGGGCAGGTTGTGTTGGGTCGAACACAACCGAGGTCTCTAAATGTTGTTTCAAGTAAGGAGAGTCGGAAGGGATAATGGCCAACATGTGGTCCAGAAGTCGTCTGACCGGACCAAAGGAAGATTGGTCCGGAATTCTATAAGCCTTAATGAGTTTGAAAGAAATACATACCTCTGGAGGAATGGTGTTCACTGGAATGGGGACATCGAGTTCCTTGAAGATTTTTTTGATCGTCAGGGCCTAAAATCTAGGGCTCGAAATTTTGTTTGGTTTTCGCTTAATGGCAAGCTTGAAAAAGTCTTGCCATAACACTTCAGGAAGATCGACGGCGTTATCACGTCCGAAGTAGATGCTGAAGACGACGTTTAACCAGTCCTTGCTCAAGGTGTCCGTTCCTCCGCGCTTGCCGGATAATCCACGGATGATGAGATGCATAAGAGCAGTCCAGAGCCCAGATACAATGCTTTTCTTGAAGTCTTTTGCCCTGAAGTCTTGTGTGTAGCCAATGTATCTCAAAAATGTATGGAACTCTTCAGTCGTCGGTTCAACAATTTTGAAACCTCTGGGATTAGGTTTGACACCAATCGCCTTGAGAAAGGTCAATTAGTAGATAGGAATGGTGCGATCTACAATGATGGTGGTTTCCAGAACTCCATCTTCATATTTGATACTTGTGAATGCACGATGTAGATGATGAAGTGGTAGTGGTGGATCAGGGATTTTGGTAAGTGGGATGGAGATGGGGTGATTAGCAATGAACTCGATCATTACCCTAATCGATTCATCATAGTCTAACGGGTTTAAAGAGAACAGTTGGGTTGTATCTCTTAGGAAGGGTTCTTGATCTGCATAAGAGGATGAATCTTTAGATCCTTTTGATGACTTCTTCCTTGCGATCGATTTCCTGTGAGTGGAAGCAGTTCGGGTTGGGTTTTATGAAGACTCCATTGTTAAAGAGTGATGAATGCTTGATGAACACGAAGAAGAGTTAGGGTTTTTGGGAGATTTGCAGTTGAGTGAGCGTAAAGAGGTAAAGAGAGGGTTTGAGAGGGTATTTATAGGTGAGGGAAGATGGGCGGGTTGAAAAGGTAATGATGAGGATCCAAGGGTAAACGGGTCGCATTAAATGAGTTTATACCTTTTTAAGGGTTGAGGTGACAGGAACATAAAAGGTTGAGTGATTCAAAGTGGAAAATGGGAATAGCAACTGGTGATATAATGTTTGCTTTTAGGAATAGTACAGTCATGGCTCGAGGATCAAGGTGAAAAGGATAAGGATTCCGAAAAGTAACCGTTGCTGACGGTTCATCATAAAACCTTTTCGTATTTCGGATGAGTGAATCAGGGATGACTAAGATCCGATAGGTACAAGGGAAAGTTCTGAATTTATTCTTTTGAGGCAGTTCCGGAGTGAGAAATATTTCGGAGAGGATTTGAAATTCCGAAGCACATTTTGAAATTCCGGAGCAATTTGAAATTCTGGAGCACATTTTGAAATTCCGGAGCAATTTGAAATTCCGGAGCACATTTTGAAATTTCTGAGCAATTTGAAATTCCCGTTCCGGAAAGAGTTTTCCAGAATTCCTTTATTAGGTGAGTTCCGAGATAGTGATCCGGATGATGGTCGATCTTGATGGTCGCGATAAAGAGAATGAACTGTACATCTTTAAAAAAAACTCAAGGAATAATTAGTAATAAAGACAAGTAAAATGATCCTGTGTGGTCAGAGGGAAAATAGTTCCGAAGCAAAACAAAAAAATTGAGTTCAGAGCATAGTTTTCTTCTGAATACGTCTATCAAAGAGAACAAGTTTCCTGAAAGAATTGTAGATCAGGCATCATCATACCCATTTTGTTCAGAAAACCATTAAATTTGGTTTCATGTAATGCCTTGGTAAAGATATCAACAATTTCATCCTCAGATGGAACAAAAATAAGTTTGGTATTGCCATTTAGAACATGATCTTTAATAAAATGGTACCGGATGTCGATGTGCTTCGTCATGGAGTATTGAATTGGGTTGTAAGAGATTGCAATGGCACTTTGAGAATCACAATAGATCGGAATGCGTTGAAATTGGTAACCATAATCCAAAAGTTGAGATTTCATCCAAAGAACTTGAGAAGTACAGCTGGCACCAACAATGTATTCGGCTTCAGCTGTAGAGAGAGCAATGCAGTTCTGTTTCTTGGATGACCAGCTGACTAAACGACCACCTAGAAATTGAAATCCTTCTGGTATGCTTTTACTATCGAGTTGAAGACCACCGTAGTTTGAATCCGAGTAGGCTTGAAAAAGGAAACTTTCATTTACTGGATACCAGATTCCAAGATTCTTTGTACCTTTGAGATATCTGAATATTTGTTTCACATCCAAACGATAAGACATTTTCGGATTGACTTGAAATCTGGTACATAAGCATGTTGAGAACATAATGTCCGGTCGACTTGTAGTGAGATAAAGTAAGGATCCAATCATTCCACGATACTTCTTTTCATCTATAGAAACACCCGAAGGTCTGCAAAGATTTTGTAACCGAAGCCAATGGGTACCTTGGCTGAGGCATAGGTGTCAATAGAATATTTCTTGAGAAGCTCATAAATATACTTCTCTTGGTGGATGAAAATGCCTTTGTTACTTTGTTTAACTTGAAGGCCTAAAAAGAAGCTTAATTCTCTGTTCATGCTCATCTGGAATCGTTTGATCATTAAGTTAGCAAAGTATTCAACCATGGATGAGTCTGTAGACCCAAAATGATGTCGTCCACATAAATTTGAACCAACATGAGATGTCTTCCATTTGATCTTCTGAATAGAGTCGGATCTAGAATTCCTCTTTGAAAGCCCTTACGCTTGAGAAAGTCGGTGAGGGTCTCGTACCATGCGCGAGGAGCTTGCTTGAGGCCATAGACAGCCTTTCAGAGCTTGTAGCAATAGTTCGGAAATGAGAGATTGATAAAACCGGGAGGCTGTTGAAGATATACTTTAGTGTCAAGTTCACCATTGAGGAAAGCGCTTTTTACATCCATTTGGTAAACTTTGAATCTTTTGTGAGTAGCATAGGAAAGGAAGATTATGATATCTTCAAGTCGTGCAACCAGAGCAAAGGTCTCATCATAGTCTAGTCCTTCAATCTGGGTAAATCCTTTGGATACCAATCTTTCTTTATTTCGGATTATGATTCCAGCATCATCAATCTTGTTGCGAAATACCCATCTTGTGCCGACAATAGGGTGGTTAGGGGGAGGAGGAACAAGAGTCCATACTTCATTTCGGTCAAATTCAGTCAGTTCTTCTTGCATGGCTGTAATCCAGTCAGCATGATCCAATGCTTCCTTAATGGATTTGTGTTCGATCATAAAAATGAAGGCTGAGAAATGACATTCAATTTGGATACTTAAAGCAAAGCGAGTTTGTACACCAACATTGAGATTTCCAATCACTTGGTTTGGAGGATGATCCTTGGTCCAAACGTGTAATTTGGGAAGTTCTTGAGCAGCGGTCGATCCAATATCAACAATCGGATTGAGTTGCTCCCCCTGAATGATTTAAACTTAAGGATGATGCTCCCCCTGAACTTCTGAACCAGAGAGATTTACATCATCATCAGAAGGGAACTTAAATAAATTTTCATTGTCATCATTGTTGATTGGATTGGAGTCATCGAATTCAACAGCTGCATCTTGGAAGCCATTCACATTTGATTCACGAGAGGGATTGGCATTATTCTCCCCCTCAACCTGAGAAGGTTGCAATGGTTTGGAATCAAATGGAGACAGGCTCGGAAGAGGACCGGAGAGGTTGTGAGAAACTGGGGTTTCTGAAGGAGGAATTTGAATTAGAGATGCTTTTGATCGAGATTCAGAATCAAGAGCGGTTTCGGAAGGACCAAAGATGGTTTCAAAGTCAACCTCGAGAATAGTTTGAGGGTTCGGACATCCTGGTGGAGGAGCATCAGACTCCATAATGTGAGTAGTGATGTGAGAGGGGCTAGAATTCTTAACAAAGTTGTCATCAAAGGTAACATCAAAGCTTTCTTCTAGAACACGAGTTCTTCGGTTGAGAACTCTGTAAGCCTTGGATTTGGAAGAGTACCCAAGAAAGATAGCTTCATCAGCTTTGGGTTGGAACTTTGTAAGCTGATCACGGTTGTTTTTTATGAAGCATCTGCATCCGAAGACATGTAGGAACAAGATTGTTGGCTTTCGGCCATTCATTGCTTCGTATGGTGTATTGTTGAGACGTCGATTGATGATGATTCGATTTTGAGTGAAACAAGCAGTGGATACAGCTTCAGCCCAAAGATAGAGTGGTAGGTTTGCATAGTTTAGCATTGATCGAGCAGCTTCAACAAGTGTTCTATTGCGTCTTTCAACTACACCATTTTGTTGTGGATTATAGGGAGCTGAGAGGTTGTGATTGATTCCTTTTTCTGTGAGAAACTTCTCAATGGTGGAGTTAACAAATTCCGAACCATTATCACTTCGGATTCTTCTAACCGGGAGTTTGATGAGAACTTTTATTCCTTTGATAAAATTGATGAGCTCAGAGGCTGTTTTAGATTTCACCCTTAGGAAGAAGACCCAGGTGAACCTTTTAAATTCATCAACAATCACAAGAATGTATTTCTTATGATGAAGACTTTCTACAGTGGATGGTCCACAAAGATCAATGTGTAGAAGTTCTAATGGATTTGAAATGGATTTTTCAATAATGACAGGATGACCCTTATTTGATTGCTTACCACACTCACATGCAACACATAAATGATCATTTTCGAACTTGAGAAGAGGTAAACCTCTTACCATTTCACCTGATACAAGATCATTCATGTACCAAAAGTTCAGATGTGCGAGCCTTCGGTGCCATAACCAGCTAACGTCAGGAACAGCTTTGGAGAGAAGGCAGAGTTGCGGTTTGCCAATAATCATGTTGATGTCAAGTGGGTACATGTTTTTGTTGCGAAGAGACTTTATCAAACATTATTTTCGGTCTTCAGTCGTCACATAGTTGTATTTTTTGCAAAATTCCACACGTCAGCTTGAGTCAGTGAGCTGAGCAACACTTATCAAGTTATGTTTCAAGTCAGCTACATAAGCAGCATGTGAAATAAAGAAGTTTCCATTGGTGAGAGTTCCGTAACCATGAATTTGAGAATTGGAGTTGTTGCCATATGTCACATAGCCAACATTTGGAGAAAGCTTTAAATCATGCAGAAAGTCCTTCTGCCCCGTCATGTGCATGGAGCAAGCACTATCAATATACCATATTGTTTCTTACTCCGAAGCACAAAGTGTCTGCTGAACAATGCTTCGACCTGGTGGATCATTAGTGACCATGTAGCAGTAGTGAGGTTCAGTAACATCATCTTCATCTTCAGACCCAAAAGACCAATAACCTTCATCACATTCAACCGTTTGTCTTGACATCAAACATACATTTCTTCCAGACACCAAATCTTCATCATCTCTGGATGACCAGTATCCTTCAATATCTCTTGAAACTGTAATGACAAATGCCTTCTCACTTTCTGCCATTTCTTTTGCTTTTCTGACATAATAAGCAGAGTCTTTGACTTTTGGTTTTTGTGGAGCATCTAGACAATCTTTGGCAAAATGGTTTGCATGACCACATTTATGACACAAGATCTTTGGTTTTTCTGAGTTGGAATTTTGAGACGATTCCGGGGCTGAGTTTGGTTTAGTGAGATTAGGCTTGTATGCAGGAGGATTTTCAGAGGTGTGTTTTGGTTCAGTAGCAGAATATGGTTGAGGATGGTTTTGATGAGGAGCGTTGAACATGTTTTGGTATGGTTTGTAAGAGGTATTGAAAGGACGTTTGTATTTCATTGAAAGTAAGGCAAACTCTTGTTGGAAACAGAGTTCAGAATCTGAAGTTTCGGAATCATCGTCAGGATAGATCTGAGTGGATAAGGAAGTTAAGGATGACTGAGTCAAAGGAACAGCGGGTTTGTAAGGTTCCGGAACAGGTGGGTTCGGAATAGTTGATTCAAAAGAACTAACTAGAGCGAGTGGTCCTCCGGAAAGTTCTCTTATGGTTTGAGCAACGTTTGATTCATGTCCTTGAAGCTCATCAAAAAGTTGATAGAGTTTCAATTTTTTTAAGGAACCATTAGTTTGAAGACAAGACTTTACATTTCCCCATCCTTTACCAAGACTGTTAATGAACTTGAGATTGTACTCGACAGGAGTTCGAACAATCCCATGAGCAGTGATGTTGTTGACAACGATTCGATATCGATTGGAGGCTGAGGCTACGGATTCACCTGGAGTGGTAATGAGTGTGTCAAAGTCATTGACAACCGAGGTGAGGCGTTTGTCCTTCATATTTTCGGAACCTTCAATCAGATCTTGAAGAGTGTCCCAAATTTCTTTGGTTGATTTGCATAGCTTGATGTGCTCAAAGAGTGATGGAGGAACACCAAACATAATTTCTGAGAAGGCAACTTGATCAACATGCAGCTTTTCAACATCATATGCAGTTAGAGGGGCTGGACGAGCTTCATCTTGACCCATAAGCTGAGCAGCAGCATCTCTTACAACAGTTCTAACAGGAACATGTGGACCTTCTTTCACGGATCTCCATATCTCTTCACCTTTATCTTGGCCAAAAGGAATCTTTCCATTCTAACTTTCCAGTGATCATATTCTTCCACAACTAGCAATGGGGCACGTGTAGGGCCACCCACGCTATTTGCGATTTGCATTGAAATCATTTGTTGAGGATTTGAAGTAGCCATTGAAGTCAAGATATCTTCAAGCTTAAGTGGTATATAGAAGAACTTTTATCCTTAACACAGAAATGGTTGAAATACCAAGGTAAGTTAAAACCAACTATAATCTGATCTTATGGATTCAAAGGACAACCACTCAGGCTCTGATACCAATTGATAGAACAAGATCTTTGTGCAAGGACAAGGTTTGAAAACTCAAACTTTGAGTGAATGCTTGAGATCAATGTCTTCTTGATAATAGATGTTCAAGTCAAGGCTGGAAAGACCAGTCAAGTCTTAGATAATCAGTTCAACAAATGATCAAGACATTAAGTAAGAATAAGTAGATAATTATCAAGGAAAAATCAATAAATGAACAAGAAGAATGTTTTTGATGTGATAAAGATAAATGCCAAAAAGTGAGAGAAAAGATTTGTCATTTACTTGTATTGAATGCTCCTATATATAGGAGAAAGTATTACAACGAATTAACTGAGTAACTTACATGGGACTGGACAATAGAACTATTTCTAACATTCTGATTGTCTAAGAGTACAAAAAGCTAAGTCCTATGAAACGTTACATCAATACAAATATAATAAATGACAAAAGACAAAATATCATTCTTCGGATCAGCAAGCATTCTGGACGTGAGAGACACTCCGGAATGTGTTCCTTTTCTCCTTTCTTCATTACTTCTATTCTTCAACTCCGGACAGCTTTCGGAGCACCTATCTCTTTGGAACCAAACACACTTCGGAATTAGTATCAAGGATTGCTAAAGGTTCACTTTGAGGTTCCAACAGCCTTCTTCGACTCTAAAAGTACACTTAGCCGAATTTAACTTCATCTACGCTTCGAATAGAGTTTTGAAGGTTTCTTCCACGTCTTGGGGTAACATTTCTTCACTACGGCTTTTAATTACCATATCATCGACGTAGACTTTGATATTCCGTCCAATTTGGTCGGCGAATACCTTGTCCATCAGCCGCTGGTAAGTAGCACCCGCGTTTTTGAGCCTAAATGGCATTTTCTGATAACAGAAGGTGCCCATTTTGGTATGGAAAATTGTTTTTGCTTCATCTTCTTGCTTCATTTGCACTTGGTGATATCCCTTATATGCATTGAGGAAGCATTTGAATCGGAAGCCTTCAAGCGATTGGACTTTCTGATCGATCCCTGGGAAAGGATAACAATCTTTTGGGCAGGAGTTATTGAGATCTGAATAATCTATGTACATTCGCCATGCCCCAGTGGCTTTCTTTACCATGACTGGGTTTGCTATCCATGTTGGGAACATTACTTCCCTGAGTATGCCAATGCTCACCAGATCGGCCAATTCTATATTAATATCCCTATTACGGTCTGCTGCCTGTCCTTGCTTCTTTTTCTTTACATGGTTTCTACCATGCGCTATGTTAAGACTGTGTTCTATGATCTGTTGATCGACGCTTGTCAGGTCTGTTGGCTTCTAGGCGAAGACGGTGGAGTATTGCCTCAGAAGTGTCACCAGTCGTGCCTTCTTTTTGTCTTTTAAGTGGGCACTGATTCGCACGAGCTACTCTGGATACTCCATGTTTATCTGGTGTTGCTCTGTGGAACATCCCTCCTTGGACTTCTTTGGTGTGCACACGATTTCTGGGGCAACTATGATTTGGTGGCAATGCTGTGCTCTGGTTCTTGTGGCGAGGACCATCGCTGATCCTTGGCGCTTGCTGAATTTAGTGATGCCATGTATCGTCGATGGTATGAGATGTAGTAAAGCGATTTCTGATCGTCCAAGCAGAATGTTGTGTTCTGCTGGGTATCGGATCACAGAGAATTCGACTGTCCTTGTGATTTGGTCCCTTTCGTCGTGGCTGACCAACGTTAAGGGCAACCGAATAATTCCTAGTGGGTGAATCCTACTAATGGTTCACCGGTTGAGGGTTGGAGCCCCTCCTTCTACGTTTCAGGTAGTTGTCGGAAGCAGTGCTCATAGATTATATCAAAGCATCTACCATTATCAATGCATATTCGATGGACCTTTGTGTTATGAATGAATCCTGATATGAGGAGTGGGTCTTGTGGATCCCATTTTGATGGTCTAGGATCGGTGCTCGAGAAACTGATGTTGAGTAGGTTTCTCGAGAGTGCCTCGATCTCGCTTTTGGCATGGTGAGGTGTGTTTCTCTTACGAGAGTTAGAGATAGTGAAAACCTTAGTGTCTTCATATGGATTCGTCCGCAACATAATGGGAGGTGATATTACCATTTGAGGTGATGAGACATCCGATGAAAATTGTCGTAAATTGCTCTGGATTCCTGGTTCTGCTGTTTGTACCATAATTGGCGGGATCTACGTCATCGACACCTAGAGTGGTTTGTGCATTCTAAATGAAGCTTCTACTGTCCTCCCAGATGTTGTTGGGTTTAGATCCCCCTTATACAAGGAACCAACATCGTCTATAGGCTATATCACTCTGAGGATACATCCGAATGGTGCCAAATGTTGTGACATGTTCGCATATAGTTTGGATGCTTGATGATGTAACTGCTTTGAGAGCTTTCCTGAGAACACAATCATAGAAGATCCGTTAGAGGACGACCGGGTGTTCTCCCGGGACCTCACTCCGACGATCAGTTTAGTCTAGGGTGAGAGAGAAATCTTAGGGTAATCTTCGTAAGAAAGAAGATGGATACCTCCCTTGAGACGAAAGATATCCTTTTATGCCTCTTGCTAACGGATCGTGGGTACCGTCTCTTGTGAGCGAGGTAAGTGGCCTCCTCGTACTGGGAGAGCTATTCACGCTAACTAACCGCCAGGTGACGTCAATTCTGGGCGTTACCCGAGCTACTTGTTGCTTTCTCATTGGTTGTGGATGAATGAGAATATCACATGGCATGTTCTTCCCTTGTGACGAGAAATGAGTTGCCACCCTGACTTTAGCTTTCTGAGGCCAAGACCAGGTCTCAGCCATGGCAGTAACGTCTCTATTACATTTAACGTGGTCGTTAGGTAACGTTAACATATATAATAAAAGATATTGGACCCTGTGTAGCTACCCACTCCCCCCCTCACCCCCCTCCTCAACGCCCCCATGGATCCCAGTTGATTGTTTATGTTGATCTAGAAGGATCTTAACCTCCTTGGCAGATGTTGTGTTATTTTCTAAATTTTACAATCTAATCTTTATTAAGTTCTAATTAACTACAACTGGGAAAGAAATATTATTTCGATTAACTCTAGTACGAACAACGAAAATATATGTGTTGGCTCACATTTGAATCATCATCTTCAACGATGGAACACTTGTCTTGGAATCATCTCCATGATTCAGGTTTGGTTGTTTTTGGTCTTAAATAACTTATTATTAAATTCTGTTATAGTTTTCTACCATTGTTGGATCATGATGCCAGTTTTTAAGTATAATAAAACAAGAAGCAACAACGTGAATTTATCCAAAACATCATGACTACACCAAGGAAGGTTAGTAAAATAACTATTAGATGATTTCAAGAAGAATTTCAAAGACTCTAAGTAGAGCCTCTTTATAAGATCCACCTCTTGATTTAAAACAAGCAAGATCTTAAAGTTCCTTATTCTTATGTGCCAAGCAAAATCAAAATATGCTTGTAAGAGATTAGTTGTGCCACCAAAAGAGAGAGGTGGGGGAGAGGAGGTTAAATCTGAATCAGAGTGATGAGGCATAAAGGATTCCATGTCTTATATAATGCGTAAACCCTAGGAGTTTCGTTTGTGTCAAAGTTTTGTAACATCCATAAAATTCATGAAAATTTAAAACTTTTCAAACATCCAAAAACCATTATTTATTAAAAAATGTTTTCAAAATAGTTTCATATCAAAGTATCCCATAAATAAAAATCATAAAATGCGAGGAGGTGCATGATCATGCTTTCGCCTTCCCGCGGTCATCCGAAGTACCTGAAACAAAATCCAAACTGTAAGCCCGAAGCTTCTGAAGCTTAGTGAGTTCCCCCAAAATACCAACGCCATACAAACAATAACCATATCATAAAAAAAAAACAAACAAAATGCATATAGAGTCTTCAGTATGACTGGACCGCCCTCACTGGGCCTTCAGTCTATCTAGCCCACTCTTAGAACCTTCAACATGTCTGGTCCAGCCTCCTGGACCTTCAACCTATCTGGATCGTTCTCCGGGCCTTCGCTGTGACTGATATTCCCTAATGGGTCTGGAGTCTATCCGGTCCTCCCTGGGTCTATTGGCCTGGAGCACGAAGCAGGTCCGCCTCAACCCAACCGTAATCATACAATCAACTACATAAATATCATACGCTAGCTGGCATGCCCAAACAGTCAAACTGATCTAACAAATCACTAATCATAGCATTATCATATATACCAGGATACCGACCTACAAGTCTCTAACATAACGTCATCCTATATTCCAGGATACCGACCTAATAGGTCACTAACATAACATTATCTTATATACCAGGATACCGACCTAACATGTCACTAAGCATATCATCATGCAATAACCATGATAACAATCCAAAAAGGGCCGACATTAGTGCCTTCAACCCTGTTAGTATAGTGAGGACAACTCACCTCACCAGTAGTGCTGAATCAAGAAGATCAATCCCCAACTCTCGGTTCCAAACTCAACTGCCTGTAACCATCATATAACTGATTCCATTAAAACCCCAAATTACCATAATACCATCTGAAGTCAAACTTGGTGAACCCTTGGTCAAAGTCAAAGTCAACGGTCAAGGTCAACAGTCCAGGTTGACCCAACTCGTCGAGTCCATCCACTGACTTGTCGAGTTCTTTCAGAACTCAGAACTCAAAAACTATGGCCAACTCGCCGAGTTACTTGAGTAACTCATCAAGTTCTTTAGTGTCCAGAAGATCAAGAAAACCCTCATTAACTCGTCGAGTTCACTCGATATCCAGAAGGTTGGTAAAACCTACACAACTCGTCGAGTTGGCTTCTTCAACTCATCGAGTTTCTTCAGCCCTTTTCTCATTCAGATGCTTTTAAGTGAAACCAAGGCTCCAAACTGTAGATCTAGCTTCCTAGTGTGTAGTTATCATGTAAAGTTGCCAACTTTACGTGCATGCAAGGCCTCAAGAGACTAAGACACCTAAAACTAGCCTTAGGAGGAGGTTTAAGGCATGGAGAAGGGCGAAAGCTTGCTAAAGTCAGGAAATTTCTATCCATGAGGGCTTGGAGGAGTCCAGATCTGAACTCCTCACCCCAAAACGTGATTATGACCATAAATGCTTCAAGAATAAGCTAGAAATGACCCTAAACTTTGAATGGAGAGATCTAACAAGAAAATGATCAAGGTAACGACTTTTTACCTTCAAATGAATGCCAAATGAAGTAGATGTTGGATCTACAACCCCCTTCTCATTCCAAGCTTCTCAATCCTCAAGCCTCTTCAAGAAATGCAACAAACACACACACACACACACTCTTTTAGCCTCACACACTCAAAGGGAGGTTAGCTCGATTAGGGTTTGTCTCTGGATGTGAAGGTGGTAAGGGAGGCTGGATAGAGGACTTAAGGTCCTTTAAATATGGTGCAAACCCTAAAAATTAGGGTTTTCATGCACAGACTCAACTCGTCGACTTGGGGTCCTCCAACTCGTCGAGTTAGGGTCCTTTAACTCGTCGAGTAGGTCCTAAAGTTCACACAGCCTGATTCGTTTCTATACGACGAGTTGGGGCAGCCAACTCGTCGAGTAGGTCTAAAAATGTGAAAATAAAAGCTTCAAATTAATATTTGGGAGTCGGGATGTTACAAGTTTGCTCAATTATGGTAACAATACCATAATTCAAGATTTGAGACTTTATTCCATAAAATGTCATTCTCCATAGTTTTTAGGGAATTCATTATTTACTAATAAATAACAAATTAGTCCATCTGTTTATTATAATTTTTTGGTTTTAGCCAAGTATATAACCCAATAGACCCATGTATCTATTAGTGGCTTTCTTTTGTGGATGATTTTTGTGAACTTGACGACTTAGACTTATATGTGTCTTGGAAACATTCTGTAAAAGATGCTAAAATGCATCTGGCTACATATAAAATATGTTTTTAAGGATTTTATAAGTTTGAATGAATTTTTAACATTTAGAAGAGGAGTCCACTTGTTTCCTTCTTCAATCTGTGTTCATATTCTCCTTTACTATGTAGTGTAATCGATAAGCAATTTGGCTGCTATGATGAAATCATGGAGGATGTGCACTTTGTGTCAATATAGCTCCAGTTATGCCTTATCTTTTTATTTATATTTAAAATAGAATATAGCATCCCCAATGACATATCATCGAGCTCCAATACAATGCTAGTGAACTCTAGGATATAGTCAGAAATAGTACTTTTACGGATCGATGTAGTTTCCCTTTGCTTTTAACCTGATATTATGGGGGTATGAAGTGTTTCTGTGTCTTAGGAATGTTGGGCATCGATAATCTTAGTGGCATTCTTGTGTCACTGAACATCTCAATTTTAGGGACCTTCAAACATGGAAAAGGAGCGCCATAGTTTTCATTATTATTTATTGGATTGTTGATCGCTTAAATATCATTTATCTCGACGCTTGGAATCTAGTTCCCCGTGTATGTTGTGGACTTGGTAGTTGTCGAGATCTCAGTGTTCTCTTAGATGGGCATCTAGACTATCACTTCCATATTTACAATATGTACCTTTAGTCCATTGACTAAAAACTCAAGTTAGGAGATGTGAGGCTCCACTGCTTCACAGAAAGTATTGATATGAGGTCGTAAGTTTCTCTTTGGTTTGGATCATTGTATATGTTTTTTGGTGGGGATTGTCACTGTCCAGTATTTACTTATCCTGCACCTTGTCTTCTCATGCCATCGTGCTACTTTTTTCTTCAAAGTTCAAACTTGAACCATGCTCAACTACTAACTAAGTTTTAAGGATACAAATTTTCAACTTCTTATAAGCTTGAAGATCTACCCAAGGCTCAGGTAAACCGTACAATAATACTTTGAAGAGGCATGAAGCAATTGTAGATAATGTCGAGAACAAGTATACAAAAAGGACTTCAATACTTAGAAGAATGTTTAGTAGTTTGATATTGATATTTAAAATGGAGTGAAAACTTAGCCTATTTGTAGACAATCCCAAATACATTATGAATGAATAGGAAATAATGGGACACATTCTAGAAATAACAAACAAAACTAATGATATATCTAGAACTTCCTTTGTTCCTTCTGTATGGGCTATCATGGAACTATGGGCTACCCACTTATCTTGGGCCAAGTTTATCCTCAAGTTCTGGATCGGCTCTTCACGTCGAACGGTTATACTAGAAAGTAGAAACGCTCCTTCGAGCGTATCCGCCGCCCACGCCGTTGCTGGACTACTCGCCGCCATCGTACGGAGGATACACCGTCCATGGCTACACCGTCGTGTAACGAAGCCGTTTCCTGTCTCTGATGGAATATGAAGAGTAAGCTCTTACTTCATCACATACCTGTAAAATTTGATGTTTTTGATTCCTATTGAACCTTACATATTTTCTTAGTTCAAATTGATAATTGAACCTTGTAATTACTCCCCAATCCCTAAAATTTCCGCGTTTGGATATCAAAATTAATGAATTCTTCTTATTATGGATTATATCGTATCGTAGAAATCAACGACATATTGAAAACGTAACAAATCTGAAACTTTTCCGTGTTAAAATATCGAGAAAAACTGCCTACTTTGATCTTGAAATGTATGAATTGGGTAATCATGTTTTCAGCTCGATTTTAACAAATCATTAATTAATTCATTGATTCAGGCTGTTGAATCCTTCAGAGCGTGTTTGTATTGTTGTAAACTGTAAGGAGTTTTTAAATTCGTGAGCTTATGTGATTCTGTCCTTTAGAATTAGGGTTTAGTGGAAAACCTATTTCTCATTAATATTAACACACAATCCATTCTTTTTTTTTTTTTTTTTTCTAAATTTATTCTACATGTTTTCTATTATATCTACAGGGATTCACATCTCCAACGTGATTAAATTAACTCAATTTTAAGGGTATTGAAATAAGACATCATTTTCTCTCTAGCAATGTTGAGGTCTAAAGCAATAACTGGTCTCATTAAACCAACGAGTCGACTCAGTATATTCAAAATACCAATCTCGCCCTTTAGTCAAACTACAAACACACAAGATCAAACACCAATTCTACAAAGATTCCAAAACGTGTCCAAAAAGGACAAAATTACTGTTCTCGTAAGCAAACTCGTTGCCGTTGAGAACACAAAAGAAGCGGTCTACGGTACCCTCGACGCGTGGGTTGCGGAGGAACGCGAGTTCCCAATCGGACGAGTCAAAACCGCATTGTTGACTCTCGAAAAAAAGGAAAAATGGCATAAAGTTGTACAAGTTATAAAATGGATGTTAAGTAAAGGACATGGGACAACAATTGGGACATATGGACAATTAATAAGGGCATTAGATATGGATAATAGAGTAGAAGAGGCAAAGAGGTTATGGGGTAGGAAACTTGGTAGGAATGTGGAATTGGTGCCTTGGAAAGTATGTGAAATTATGGTATCGGTGTATTATCGAAATGAGATGTGGAAAGAGATTGTGAAGCTTTTTGAAGAGCTTGAAGGGCGTAATCGGAAATGTACGGATAAAGTTATTGTGGAAAGGGTGGCGGAGTCGTATGAGAAGTTAGGTTTAGTTGAAGAGAAGGAGGGGGTTTTGGTTAAATATAAGAGTTTGTTTAGCAAGAGTAGGGGCAAATATGGAAGGAAATCAAGTAAGGAGTTATTGAAAATTGACTTAAGTCAATGATTTTAGAAAGGATAGATAACCTAGAAGAAGGGATGATGTATTATGTTATTATGTGTTTCCATAAATTTGATTTTGATTATGTGTATTATGTTATTATAAGTTTCTTGAATATTGCAATAATCATTTCAATACAATGGAATCAAACATTCACTGCAAGAAAAGTTCGGACGGTTGATTAATCTTTAACTTGTGAACTATGTAGAGTTAATAATTGATGCGTTAGTGTTACAAAAAAGAGAACGAAATATACTTTTATTTTTTTTTCTCTTATATCTTGCTAAAGTCTTAAATTATGAGATTTGTTATTTTGAATAAAATTAATAAATTTTTGTTATTGTTATCGTCTAAAAGTAGTAGAAAAATGGATAAGAAAAGAAAAATGGATAAGAAAAATTAGTAGGAGGATATTTAATTTATCTTTTAAAAAAGGCTTGGTGTCCGTCTTTGAAATAGTATATAGCATCCCCAATGACATATCATCGAACACATACAATGCTAGTGAACTATATGATATACTCGAAAATAGCATTTTTACGGATCGGTGAAGTTTCCCTTTGCTTTTAACTCGGTATTATGGGGGTATGAAGTGTTTTTGTAACTCAAAATTAAATTGGTCCTTAATATTGATATTACAGATACCTTTCACGAGGTCGGTATGTTTCCTTCTCCAATATAGTTGGGTTGAGTCTCTTGGGAATGTTGGGCATCGATGATCTTAGTGTCAATGGGTATGATACATATAACCTTGACATATTGGATGACTTTGAAGGAAAATTTATTTGCCATGATGGCATTCTCGTGTCATTGAACATCTCGATTTTAGGGACTTTCAAACATGGAAAAGGAGCACTGTATTTTTGTTATTATTTCTTGGCTCGTTGATCTTTTGAAGATCATTTATTCTCGACGCTTAAAATCTAGTTGCACGTGTATGCTATGGAATTGGTGAGCGCTTGGTGGACTTGGTGGTTGTCGAGGTATCAATGTTCTCTTGGTGAGTATCTTAATTATCACTTCCATACTCACGGTCACCGCTAGAAAACAGGGGTTTTACCCACAAAAACTGTCTATAGAAAATTTCCGTAGGTAATTACCGATGAAATTGATGCCCTAATTTAGTAACGAAATTATGACGGAATAGTGACAGAAGATATGTCGTCAGACTAGCTACGGTAGCTATGAAATACCGACGAGTTATTATAATTTCAATTATCGTTATTGTTATTATTATTATTATTGTTGTTGTTGTTGTTGTTGTTGTTATTATTATCGTTGTTGTTGTTGTTATTATTATTATTATTATTATTATTATTATTATTATTATTATTATTATTATTATCGTTGTTATTATTGTTATTATTATCGTTATCGTTATCGTTATTACAATTAGTATTACTATTATTATTATTACTATTACTATCACTATCACTACTACTATTATTATTACTATTATTGCTATTACTAGTATTACTATTACTACTATAATTCTCATTATTATTATTATTTTTCATTATTCGAGTATTGAAACATAGTTTTTTTCGGTTCGTTTTTTACATACTTATCATGTGTATAGACATACATAATTGTATTACATATACATGCATCCGTATTACATGTAGAGAAAAAAAAATCGAAAAAACTATATTTAACACATGAACAATGAAAAATGATATTAATAGTACTAATAATAATATTTAATACACGAATAAGCGAAAGAAAAGCTATGTTTGTATGTGCATGCATGTATGTATGTATGTATGTATGTGTGTATATGTGTATGCGTTTGTGAATGTATGTGTATGTGTGTCTAAGTGTATGTTTATGTATGTGTGTATATATATGTATGTATGTATGTGTATGTGTGTGTGTATGTATGTGTATGGGTGAAAGTACTGATTGTAATGTTACATGACTAACAGATCGAAAAGGTGCGCACTGCTATACATACATAGATATTAAGTATAAATTGGTGAAAGTGCACATAATCATGTATAGTAGACGTTCAAAAAAATGAAGCAAAAAAACGACGTTTGGTACCCGGAATGTCGAAAATAAGGAAAATTCGTAGGTAATTCGTCGAAAAATAGTGACAGAATATCGAATGTATTCTGACATATGGCCATTTCCGTAGGTAATCTGTCGAAAAATAGCGAGGGATTGCTTACGAAAGCGGCCATCTGTCAGAATTCCATCACTATTTTGTCTCTATTTTCGACAGATTACCAACAGATTTTTCTTATTTTTGACAGTTCGAGCACCGAACATCATTTTTTCCTCATGTTAACTATACATGATTATCTACACTTTCACCAACTTATACCTAATATATACATGTGTATAGTGATGTGTACCTTTCGATCTGTTACTCATTTCATGCTTTAACATTACAATCATTACTTTCACCTACATATAGACACACATACATACGTACACATACGTACATATACATACACATACACATATATATATATATATATATATATATATACATACACATATATACACACATACAAACATACATACATATAAATATACACACATACATATATAATAATAATAATAATAATAATAATAATAATAATAATAATAATAATAATAACAATAGCAATAACAATAACCATAACAATAACAATTGTCACACCTCTTAACCAGAACGGCGGAAACGTCTGGGGCTGACTTCATGTACAGTATCATAACAATTGAATAATAGAGATCAAAACATTACAAGAATTGAATTGAATATTTAATAAGTCTACATTGTGCTCAAAAATATTGTTTACGTGATATCAAATGCATGTGTCAAAAATGAAATAACAAGATGCGACGACGTCCCATTCACCAAAATCTCTTGTAGTTATCTGTTTACTGGTTTCCTGAGAATACAAGTGGTTTTGAAAAGTGTCAACAATTAAGTTGGTGAGTTCATAAGCGTTTTTGTATGAGAAAGATTTGTAACTGTTTCTCGAAAATGATAGTGTATACTTTTAGAAAATCCAATATTTTCTTTATAAATGAACTGTAAGTCTTAATCCAAAGACTAAGTAATGTTGTACTGAAATGTAGTGTTATGAAGTTTTATCTTTATATAAAGCTACTTAAACATATGTTATCCTCGTTGTAAGTCTTAACCCAAGACTAAAATGTAAGTGATGTGGTACTGGAAAATATTTTTAGTAAGATTTATCTTTTTGTGAAAACTATTTAAGTGTACTCTAGCCCATAAACCAAAATATTTTATTAATACCCTATACGAGTTATTATAAGCATACAAATATGACTAGTTGGCCTAAACGACGCTCTTCAGGTGTCGGAACTGTTAAGACATTTGTCACCCTAGACCGGCTGGTCTAACTGTAACTAACAACTGAGGTGCGGGGTTGTGAATCCCGTATAGATCTATACAAAAGTGTCACGTTCTCCCCCCAAGAGACTCTGGTTATAATGCAGGACTTAATGTGTACTATGGTAGATACAGTGAAACTGAATGTCTCACAATTAGTATCAACCGGTTTATATCTATTGTACTGAAAGTCGTTTTCTTGTAAATGGTAATTATACCATTAAATAACTATATGTTTCTTCTGAAATGGAAATGTAGTTTTGTGACACCCAAACTATACCAATTATAGTTTATCATGTTTGTTTGTTAAGAACATTTATATAAATATATGGTAATCATCTTGTCTAGCTTCAAAGTGTATACTCAAAACATTTATACCTTTGGGTTGTAACCCACAAACTCGTGGAATAACTAGAATGTACTCCTTTTTGTTAGAAAAGCTATATCTTGGTAAAAAGCTTCCAATAACCTTATTGTTTTACAAATCAAAATTTCTCTCATGATTTTTATGACATAGATCATGTTTTGTTTTTGTTAGTTTTGCATTTGAAAACTAATATATCGCAAATATTTGTACAAAAGCTAGTAATAATCACACCTTATGCGAATAATGGATTATATTTTAACATAAAGATGAAACATGCAAGTATTTGTATGATAAACAAATTTTGATTTGTATCCCCCCCCCCCCCTAAAACATGAAAATCTCGAAAATGTGGGGGTATGAACTCACCTAGAGTGGATTTGTGGGTTGTTTGAGGAGATGGTGTGAAGATCTTTAAGCCTAAACACTTGAATATGGCTGATGATCTCTCTTGGAATGATATTATCCTAAGAGTTTTAACACATAATAATGTGTGTAAATAGGATGAAACTAACATGAAAGTGTATAAAAACACTAGATTATCAAGAAAAGCTTACCAAAATTGTGACATCCCCAAAATCTCGGCCATAAAAGACCGATTTTCATTTATGCTTTTAAAATAATTTCAGAGTGAATCCTTTTGATTTGAAAGAGTTGCGGAATTTGTTCCCAAAAACAAAACATGATAAAACAATGTTTACCAAAGCATTTCATAAAAGAAATGTATTTTCATTATATAATCAAAACTCGGGGTGTCATGTTCCGATACAGACCAATAAGCATAAACGATAACATTACAAGTCATTCAACAAATATATACATATACATACTTGTAAACAAAACAACTTGATGGTTCATCCATCTCATGCCCTCGCGCCACTTCCTGTAATACAAATAAAACTAAGTGGGTCAGGCTTGGGAGCCTGGTGAGCATATAGGGTTTTCAACCCACAATAAATAATCATATTTAATTTTCACCAACCAACAATAACTCAATTACCCATTCCCGTTATTCTTACTTTATGTCCCTAAAACAACTAACATAAGGGACCTAGTCTAAGAATATTTCATCGGGGCGACAACACATGCTTCGGGGTTCCTCAGCAATATAAGTCAAATAAGGCAACCATGAGGGGGATGGAGTACAGCGAATGAACACCCAAGTTCATTAACACCTACAGGTGGCGAACCTGCTAATGTTTCCACAAGACTGTCTAGAAAAGTCCGTGGTCATCATCTAAACTCCGCTAGATGACTAAATCAAACAACAACGAGGCCTCTCATCTGTTTATTACACACCAACTATCTACCCATGTTCTACCCAACATATTAGTAGATAAAAATATACATTTTTATACATAGTTTAAAAAACCTGTATAGCATGCTTTAATCAATACATATTCCACATAACATATGAGGCACACACACATAACACGTATTTCATAGAAAACAAATCAGATCCATGAGATAGAAGGGAGTGAATATACATTCACACATATAACACAAAATATACACGTAACACGTATTTCGTATAAAATACTTTATAATTATGCGTTAGAAGAAAGTAACCACACACTCACTTGATCAGAAGATGATCGGACAACACTACGACTTGCAGAAGTAGTAATCCTCAGCAGACCTGGAAGATCTTCACAAAAATCGAACTTCTCGCGGGCAGAGCTTCGGCTCGGGAACCGCACTTCTCGGGATCTTCGGGATCTCGGGACTTGCCTCGGGGCTCGAGAATATTACCGGGGCTTCGGGGTATTTCTGGCACGCAAATCGATGCAAAACGGGAGAGAGAAGAGAGAAAATAGCAAAAGAACTCGGCTGCCCTCGCATCCTATTTATAGGAGGCTGGAGCCTCGGAGTACGCGGGACGTACATGTCCGAAATCGTCACTGCTTACATATCCGAAGTGCTCGAGTGCGAGCGTCGACATTCCTCGGTGTACGCGGGGCGTACTTCGGATGAGTCCGATGACTCCTCTTCGGATAATGCCGGAATTAAAGATTAAATTTAAATACAAATTATTTAATAAACTTCGGAAATTCATATCTTCTTCATACGAACTCCGTTTTCGACGTTCTTTATATCCACGCGAAGGTGAGACTACGCTCTACAACTTTCGTTTAGACTTCGTCGGCTAATTTTAACGTTATTTTTATTATTTATTTTTAATAGGCCGGGACAGAAAAACTTCGTTATAAATTCATAACTTCTTCGTTTGACGTCCGTTCTCGCCTAACTTTTTATCGCTTCGATACCAACAACGAGACCTTCGATTCTCGTTTAGATTGCTTCGGCTAAAAACCCCTCGATTTCAAATCGAGTAAAACATGCTACACATCGCTAAGTCGAAACTTCAATAAATCATAACTTCCTCATACGAAGTCAGATTTGGGTGTTCTATATTTATTCGGAAACCTCGTTTCAACTACTACAACATTAACCAAAGATATCCAGTTTATTTTACACTTCAATTTTGACGCTTATTTTTATTCTTAATTAATCAAACCACATAATTAAGCAATTAAGCACAAAACACATAATACTCAAATAATACACTTCTATTATTTCAAAATGGGTTAAAAAGGTTAACCTAGACTATTACATTGCTAAAAATGGCAAGCCCGAAAACACAGGCGTTACAAAAATACTACGATTAAGCTTGAAGATTTTAATCCTTGGAAACTTTTGGACTTGAACTTTGAGAGGATTTGGTGTAACTGGAAGCAGAAATGAAAAAGGTGGAATGATTTATGGTGAAATCATTGTAAGAGAAAGAGGTACTGTGAGGTGATGTTTTCTTGGTAACCTGGTGGATAAATACATGGGATACTGCTGGGTATTGTTTCTTCTTGGAAATGGGTGAAATACATCAAGTCATAAAGTAAAACTCCTCCTTTCTCTTTATTACCACCAAAATCACCTTAGGAAGGATCACATGGGTGATTTTGGCCAAGGCATGACCGAAATCACTTTGTACCCATGTGATTTCGGTCCTAATCCATCCATACATGTTGATTTTGGCATTCATACAACCGAACTCACAAGGTGGGTGGGGTACTAGGCCAAAAACTATAAAGTAATATTTTAAATTCATGATTTATGTTCCAACTATTTGGCTTTGTTTGACTTTTAATTGTTTACTACAAACATGATTTTCAAAGTATGCATATATACATACATATGCTTATACAAATAATTCCCTTTTGGCTTTCAAAATTGTATTGCAACAAGGTTACATTGTGGTTGTACTTATACATAGCTACATTTTAAACCTTGATTACACGAAATTTTCCAGTTGTCATAATAATAATTAAATAAAACAAAAAGGTAATTGTATAAAATTAATAATGGAGCTTATTAGCATGGATGTGGCATCTATTTGGCTAAATCTACACGAGACCATAGTTCGAATCCTACCCCAACATTTTTTTTTCTAATTTTTTGTCCTTTGCATATATAAAATGTAACATCCGAATCCCTAAGGTATTTAATTTCATGAATTTCTAGCTTTTGGAAGAGGGTCACAACGTGAGATATGATGGTCATATTGTGAGTGATCGTTGACCAGTTGACCTGCATCTTTTTGAGTCTCACGATGTGAGGCATAAGGTCTCACGACATGAGCACGACCTAATAACCTAAAACACTAATGTCAGAGTATTTAACGAAATGAGAGGCTAAGGTTGCCCATCCTGAGCCTTTTTCACCCTGTAGTCTCCTGGAATCCTATTTTCGACCCTCTTTTGTGACATCCCCAAAATCACTGCCATAAAAGACTGGTTTAATTTATGATTTTAAAACAATTTCAGAGTAATCCTTTGATTAAAAGAGTTGCAGAATTTGTTCCCAAAACAAAATATGATAAAGTAAGATTTACCAAAGCATTTCTTAAAGAAATGTATTTTCATTATATAACAAAACTCGGGATGTCATGTTCCGATAAACAGACCAAAAGCATAAACATTACAAAATAGACCTTACAACAGTTAAATATAACAACATGTCTATAATCCAAAAATAATCTTGACAAGTCATCCAACTTATGCTCTGGCGCCACTACCTGTAATACAAAGAAAACTGAGTGGGTCAGGCTTGGGAGCCTGGTGAGCATATAGGGTTTTCAACCCACAATAAATAATTATTTTTAATTTCATCAACCAACAATAACCCAATTACTCATTCCCGTTATTCTCACTTTACGTCCCTAAGACAACTAACACAAGGGACCTAGTCTAAGAATATTTCATCGGGGCGACAACACATGCATTCGGGAATTTCCCGGCAATATATGTCAAATAAGGCAACCATGAGGGGGATGGAGTATAGCGAATGAACACCCAAGTTCATTAACACCTACAGGTGGCGAGTATGCTAGCGTTCCAAAGGACTGTCTAAAAAAGTATGTGGTCGTCAGATAAACTCTGCTAGATGACTGAATCAAAAACAACATCGAGGTCTCTCTTCATTTTAACACACATCAACTATCTACCCAACACTTTTGTAGATAAAAATACATATACAGTTTAAAATTTGTATAAAACATTTATTCAACACTTATTTCAAATAAAAAAATAATGTATGAACACATAACACGTATTTTATATAGAATACTTTGTATCAGTGTGTTAGAAGAAAAGGAATATACACTCACTTCAAATAAACAACAATATATGTACACATAACACGTATTTCAAAGCAAATACTTTATATTTATGTGTTAGACCGGGTGATCTCCACGAAAACCGGGCTTCTCGCGGGCAGAGCTTCAGCTCGAAAACTTTACTTCTCGGGAGCTTCGGGGCTTCAGGAATTGCTTCAAGCCTCGGGAATGATACCGGGGCTTCGGGATATTTCTTGCACGAAAAATGAGGTAAAACGGGAGAGAGAGAGAGAGAGAGAAGAGAAAAGGAGCAAAGAACTCGGCTGCCCTCGCATCCCTTTTATAGGGGCTGAAACCTTCGATTACGCTGGGCGTAATATTAGGTACACGCGGCGTAACCCGGATAAGTCCGGTGACTCCCCCCCCCTCGAATAATATCAGATTTTATATTTAAATTTAATATTCTAATTATTTAATAAACTTCAAAAATTCATATCTTCCTCATACAAATTCCGTTTTTGACGCTCTTTATATCCATGCGTAAGTGATACTATGCTCTACAAGTTTCGTTTTGACTCTGTCGGCTAATTTTGAATTTATTTTTATTATTTATTTTTAGTAGGACGGGACAGGAAAACTCCGTTTTAAATTCATAACTTCTTCATCTGATGTCCGTTTTCGTCCGTCTTTTTATCGTTGCACTACTAATGACGAGATCTTCGATTCTCGTTTAGATTGCTTCGG
Source organism: Lactuca serriola (assembly GCF_051521515.1). Classification (NCBI taxonomy): domain Eukaryota; kingdom Viridiplantae; phylum Streptophyta; class Magnoliopsida; order Asterales; family Asteraceae; genus Lactuca; species Lactuca serriola. The sequence continues at coordinate 110,788,606 of NC_136409.1, read as the reverse complement.
CTAGAAATCACACGATCTCATATTCGAGTTTCGGGCTGCATACTACAAAGTTGAAACTTCGGAAAATCATAACTTCCTCATACAAAGTCAGATTTGGACGATCTTTTTATGCACGCTCTTGGTTTAAAGAAATCTACAACATTCGTTTAGATCACTAAGGCTAAATATCGCTCTATCTCAAATTCACATTTTACGTCATTCAGCGTCGTGTCGGTCCTGTCGCGAAACTTCAACAGGTCATAACTTCTTCGTTATAACTCGAATTTTGGCATTCTTTATATCTCTGGAATCCTTGTTTCAACCACTATATCTTCAAGCAAAGATATCAGGATTATCTCACACTTTACTTTTGACGCTTATTTTATTCTTAATTCATTAAATTATAACAATTAAGAAAACAAACACGTAAATCACATAGTTCACATAATACTCAAATATTTCATCATTAATACTTCAAAAAGAGTTACAAGGTTAACCTAGACTATTACATCAACGATAATGCCTAGCCTGGAAACGCGGGCGTTACAATTCTCTCCCCCTTAGGATGATTCCGTCCCCAGAATCACACATCAACAAACAAATGCGGATCACAACTCAACATGTCACTCTCCGTTTCCCAGGTGAGATTTGACCCATTCGTATGTTTCCATCGGAAAAGCACCAATTCGATCAACTTGTGTCAAAGCTTCTTAGTCTTTCGGTCAACAATTATCTCTGGTTCTTCAATCAACCTTTTGTTCTCATCCAATCTTAACTCAGAGATTGGAATAATGTTGGAAACTTCTCCCGTGAATTTCCTCAAATAACACACATGAAAAGTGTTATGAATACCATCTAGTTCTTCGGGTAATTCGAGCTTGTAAGCTTGGTTCCCAATCCTCTGAAGAACTTTAAACAGTCCAATAAACCTTGGACTCAACTTTCCGCTCTTACCAAATCTTATAAGTCCCTTCCACGGGGAGACTTTAAGCAAAACCGAATCTCCAACTTCGAAAGTCATCGGTCTTCGCTTTTTGTCCGCATAACTCTTTTAACAATCCTGAGCTGCTAACATTCTTTCCCTGATTATTTTCAGCTTTTCAGCTGTTTGATGAACCATCTCTGGTCCCATAAACAGCTTTTCCTCAGCCTCAAGCCAACAAGATGGCATACGACACTTCTGTCCGTACAAAGCTTGATAAGTTGCCATCTTTATGCTCTAGTGGAAACTATTATTGTATGAAAATTCTACCAAAGGTAAATGTTCGTACCAGTTACCTAGAAATTCCAGGGTACATGCTCTCAGCATATCTTCAAGTGTTTGTATCATTCTTTCGCTCTAACCATCAGTCTGTGGATGGTAAGTTGTACTTAAACACAACTTGGTACCCATTTCCTCTTGTAGACTTTTCCAAAATCATGACGTGAAACGACTATCATGATCTGATACAATTGTTAGAGGAACACCGTGAAGTCTCACAATTTCCTTCACGTAAGCATTCACAAGCTTATCCATAGACCATTTTTCATTGGTTGTTATGAAGTGTGCACTTTTGGTGAAACGATCAATGACCACCCAAATCATGTCGTGACCATTCTTTGTTTTGGGTAGTTTAGTGACAAAATCCATAGCAATGTCTTCCTATTTACCCATAGGCACAGGTATAGGTTCTAAACTCCCATATGGTTTATGATGTTGTGCCTTAACTCTAATACACGTCACACATTCCACCACGTACTTTGCAATATCAAGCTTCATCGTTGGCCACCAGTAATAGGGTTTTAGGTCCCTATACATTTTAGTGCTACCGGGATGAATCGAGTACATGGTTTTGTGAGCTTCTTCCATTAGAAGATCTCTTACTCCTCCCATCTTAGGCACCCAAATCCAATCTTGGAATACCTTCAGTCCGTGACTATTTATACCGAACACTAACGTATTTCCCAAACGTTCTCCCTTTCGGTCATTCTTTTCTGAAGCTTCTTCTTGAGCTTTCTTTATACTGTCCACAATTGTTGAGACAACTTCTATTCTCAACGCTCTTGGCCTTTTTCTTTCAAGATTGACTTTCCGACTGAGAGCATCAGCAACAACATTTGCTTTACCGGGGTGGTAAAGTATCTCACAGTCGTAGTCTTTAAGTAATTCTAGCTAATGTCGCTGTCTCATTTTCAATTCTTTCTGACTAAAGAGATATTGAAGACTCTTATGATCAGTGAACAATTTGCACTTCGTGCCATAGAGGTAATGCCTCCATATCTTCATAGCGAAAACTACTGCTGCCAGCTCCAAATCATGAGTCGGGTAGTTATTTTCATGCTCTTTCAACCGTCGAGACGCATATGCGATCACCTTTTCTCTTTGAGTCAAAACACAACCCAATCCAACCCCAAATGCATCGTTATAGATAGCGAAGTCTTCAACTCCGTCGAGTAGAGATAAAATCGGTGCTTCACATAGCTTCTTCTTTAGTAACTCGAACACTTATTTATGCTTATCACTCCACGCATAAGCGGCTCCTTTGTGGATCAAAGATGTTAATGGACTAGTAATCAAAGAAAAGCCTTGGATAAACCTTCGGTAATAACTGGCTAATCCCAAAAAGCTTCGGATCTTCGTGGGACTTTTTAGTTGCTCCCACTTTGTCACAGCCTCAATCTTTGCTGGATCAACCATTATCCCTTCTTGGTTGACCACATGAACCAAGAATTCGACTTCTCAAATCCAACAATCACATTTGGAGAACTTAGCATACAACTTCTCCTTCTTCAAGACTTCCAACACTTCTCACAAGTGTCTACCATGCTATTCTTGGCTCTAAGAATAAATCTGAATGTCATCTATGAACACTATCACAGATTTATCAAGTAACGGATTACAAACTCTATTCATTAAATCCATGAAGGCTGCTGGAGCATTGGTTAGTCCAAACGACATAACCAAAACCTCGTAGTGTCTATATCGCATTCTGAATGCAGTATTCTCTATATCCTGCTCTTTCACCCTCAACTGATGATATCCTAACCTCAGATCGATCTTTGAAAATAACTTGAGCCTTGAAGCTGATCGAACAGGTCATCAATCCTTGGCAACGAATATCTATTTATTTATTGTTGCTTTATTCAACTCTCTGTAATCGATGCACATTCTCATGCTTCCATCTTTCTTCTTTATGGATAACATCGGAGCTCCCCAGGGTGATGAACTAGGTCTAATGAAACCCTTATCCAATAACTCTTGAAGTTGCATCATCATCTCCTTCATCTCCGTTGGTGCTAATCGGTACAGTGCTTTTGCTATTGGCGTGGTTCTTGGTAACAAGTCTATTATGAACTCCACTTGTCTATCAGGCGGTAATCCAGGAAGAACTTCAGGAAATACTCCCGGATAATCACGCACCACTAGAATACTCTACACCTCCTTCTTTTCCTTCTTATCATCGATCAGAATGCTAGATATGATGTACATCCCTTGGCTAAACACTTTCTGGCTTTCATTAGCTAAAGGATTCCAGAATTCACTCTGCGTTTGTCCCCATACACCATAAATAATTCTTTCCCTGGCGGGTTTACTTTTACTATCTTCTTTCTGCACAATATCTTGGCATCATTGGCGCTAAGCCAATCCATTCCCAGAACAATGTCGAAACCATTAAGTTCTATAGGCAATAATTCCTCGTGGAACTTATTCCCATTCAAGTAAATGAAGATATTTTTCATGCGATGACTAACAGGTACAAACTTGCCACTAGCAACTTCGACTAATAAAGCATTATCTAGTCTATCAATAGGCAAAGCTAGTTTTCTACCAAACTCATGCGAAATAAAGGAGTAGTTGGCTCCAGAATCAAAAAAAATTTGAGCAGGCAATTCGTTTACGAGAAAGGTAAATGAAGCGACATCAGCTTCATCTTTTGTAGCTTCTAGTGTCATCTGGAATGCCCTCGCCTTCGACTTTGGTGGAATGTTGAGCTTAGCTGCCTCCTTCTTCTTCGGACACTCTTTCAAAATGTGCCCATCTTCATTACATCCAAAGCACATCCTCTTGTTGGACAGACACTCGTTGGCGTAGTGCCCAGTTTTTCCACACTTGTAGCAGGTTACTTCCTCACTACATTTCCCAAAGTGCTTTTTCTTGCACTTGTCACACCATTTCGTTTCGCCTCCTTTTCCCCCAAACTTTTTCGAATTAGACTTCGAAAATTTACTTTTCGTACTAGAACCTGAAGTTCCTTCAAACTTTCTCCTTTCGCCAACCTCAACCTTGCTGTCGGTTCTCCCCTTTATCATATCATCAACAGACTTGGCAGCCCAAATAACTGTGTCTAGAGTAGGTGCCTGACGTACTGGCACCGCGTACTCCCATGGGAGTCCCTTTGCGCACCTATCAGCTGTTGTCAGCTCGTCTGGGACGATGCGCAAAACAAACTCCATCTTGTTTGTGAAGTTATTAGTGTATTCATCAACTGACATGCTGTCTTTCGTCAATGTCAGAAATTTGTTCTCCAACTCCAACAGATTTTGAGCCGAGCAGAACTTGCGCTTGAACTGCGCCAAGAACTCTGCCCATGACAATTGTAGTGGCTCTCATTAGGGCTTAAAGTCTTCCCTAGAGTGTCCCACCAACGAACGGCTGCACCTCGGAACTGACGCGCTGCAAAGGTAGTCTGTAACTTGCCTCTGCAGCCACAAGTGATGAAGGCTAACTCTATTTCGGAGATCCAATCCATCACTCCGATCGGGTCCTCCTTTCCGGTGAAGGTCGATGGTTTGCAAGTCAAAAAGTCCTTGTACTTGCATCCCAGTCCATTATGTCCTCCATCTTGGTTGTTTTGTCGAACTATCGGTGGGTTGTCTTGTCCAATTATCCCACTAAAGTTCTCTCCTTCAGATTGCCCTCCATTAAATTCGGGCTCTTCTACATGAATTGACAGTTCTTCACGATTTTGTTGAAGCAGACGCCTCGTTTCTTCCATTTGGCGATCCAACATAGTTTAAATCATCACATGCACGCCAGCTATAGTCATTGGCTTAGGTGCTGCTGTTGCAACAACTACTTTTTCTATCACAGGTATTTGATTCCTGTTTTCATCAGCATTTCCAACTCCACTCCTCGTTCTGACCATTTTTGATCTATACACCGAATAAGGTGAAATTAGATCCTCATTCACGATAGATATTCAAATCATCCTTATTACTCCAAACGATTACATGCTAGTTCTAATATCGTATACATACGCTTAGAATCCTAAACGCATAAGTTTTCCAGATCCGGTTGGCAACAAACCGTAGACCGAACAAATAACATCATATATGGCAAATATATAACATTTAGCACATAAAAGCATTTTAGGCAACTTTCCTAAAATAAACTAGTGCTCGTTTCTAAAATATAACAGACACACATCTCACAATTTCACTTAGCATTCTAAGTTTAAGTTTAGAAATACTACAAATTCCTAGTTTGCATAAACTAATGCTCTGATACCAACTGTAACATCCCCAAAATCACTGCCAGAAAAGACCGATTTAATTTATGCTTTTAAAACGATTTCAGAGTAATCCTTTGATTAAAAGAGTTGCGGAAATTGTTTCCAAAACAAAATATGATAAAATAAGATTTACCAAAGCATTTCTTAAAGAAATGTATTTTCATTATATAACAAAACTCAGGATGTCATGTTCCGATAAACAGACCAAAAGCATAAACATTACAAAATGGACCTTACAACAGTTAAATATAACAACAGGTCTATAATCCACAAATAATCTTGACAAGTCATCCAACTTATGCTCTGGCGCCACTACCTATAATATAAGAAAACTGAGTGGGTCAGGCTTGGGAGCCTGGTGAGCATATAGGGTTTTCAACCCATAATAAATAATTATTTTTAATTTCACCAACCAACAATAACCCAATTATGCATTCCTGTTATTCTCACTTTACCCATTCCAGCTTCCCGCGGGCAGAGCTTCGGCTCGAAAACTTTACTTCTCGGGATCTTCGGGGCTTCGGGCCTCGGGAATGATACCGGGGCTTCGGGATATTTCTTGCATGAAAAACGAGGTAAAATGGGAGAGAGAGAGAGAGAGAGAAGAGAAAAGGAGCAAAGAACTCGGCTGCCCTCGCATCCCTTTTATAGCGGCTGAAACCTTTGATTACGCTGGGCGTAATCTTAGGTACGCTCGGCGTAACCCGGATAAGTCCGGTGACTCCTCCTCTTCGGATAATATCGGATTTTATATTTAAATTTAATATTCTAATTATATAATAAACTTCAAAAATTCATATCTTCCACATACGAACTCCGTTTTCGACGTTCTTTATATCCACGCGTAGGTGAGACTACGCTCTACAACTTTGGTTTAGACTCCTTCGGCTAATTTTGAATTTATTTTTATTATTTATTTTTAGTAGGCCGGGACAAGAAAGCTCCGTTATAAATTCATAACTTCTTCATCTGACGTCCGTTTTCGTCTGTCTTTTTATCGTTGCGCTAATAATGACGAGATCTTCGATTCTCGTTTATATTGCTTTGGCTAGAAATCACACGATCTCATATTCGAATTTATGGCTGCATACTACTAACCTGAAACTTCGGAAAATCATAACTTCCTCATACGGAGTTAGATTTGGACGATCTTTTTATGTATGCTCTCGGTTTAACGAACTCTACAACATTCGTTTAGATCACTAAGGCTAAATATCGCTCTATCTCAAATTCACATTTTACGTCATTCAGCGTCGTGCCGGTCATGTCGCGAAACTTCGATATGTCATAACTTCTTCATTATATCTCCAAAATCCTTGTTTCAACCACTACATCTTCAAGCAAAGATATCGGGCTTATCTCACACTTTAATTTTGACGGTTATTTTATTCTTAATTCATTAAATTATAACGATTAAGAAAACAAACACGTAAATAGCATAGTTCACATAATACTCAAATATATCATCATTAATACTTCAAAAAGAGTTAAAAGATTAACCTAGACTATTACATCAACGATAATGCTTAGCCTGGAAATGCAAGCGTTACATCTTTGAGATATTTGGACATTCTTGGTGTTTTGCTTGCTTAAAGGAGTATCATTATCATCAACTCTTTTTCCTGTTGGACCCTTGTAAGTGCCAAGACTCGAACATTATTTCATTTCATGGCTAGATCTAGGTTTTTGGTCCCATTTCCTTAAGTTTTAGCTAGTTGGAGTGAAGAAGATCCATAAACTTAGTAACTTTATGGATTCAAATGGTCTTTTGAGTATCATATAACCCAGATCTGGAAGTTCGTGAAGTATTAGAAGCATAGATGAGAACTTGAGGCTATATTTCTACGTTTGACCTAAAATGGTGTGGGGACATGCATGGTGCATGCATGTCCATAAAGAAAGCATTTTTATAGACCATTAGTGTCCCCTTAAGTTTTTGTAATTGTTTAGTTTGATTGTTGAATGCATTAAGAACATTGTAACTTTTGTTTTGGCTTCAGACCGTTCTCAAGACGTAAGACATGAGATCTCATGATGTGACTATGAAAAACTCGTCCTTGCTGAGTTGTCTGAGTCAGGAGCGCATCACTGGAATCAGATTACGTGACTCTCACGAAATGACCAAGGTTTGGTCACGACGTGAGACTTAATGTTACGATTATTGATCGATCTAGCTAGTTGACTCGTTGTCCGAGATTGATTTTGGTGATTTTTGGGTTTTAGGGCATGTTTGGTAAGCTCTAGACTTGAAAGGTAAATTGGTCTTTTACTTTAAGGGAGAAAAGGTTGATTATTTAGGCCCTTCATATTTATTAGATACCTTAATTGCTAATTAAGGTAACTTGTATGTATTTAGTGTGAGGAACCTTCATATCAGCAGCTTGAGTATTATCTGTTTATCAGCGGAATGAGGTGAGTCTTCTCACAATTACTTGAAGTCGAAGGCACCAATGTCGGCCGATTGGATTATGTTATAGTATGCTAGTTGTCTTTGTGACTCTTACATGTATTGTATGTGTTTGTATGTATACCAAGAGGCGCTTAATGGTGGGTGGGGCCCGATGGTGGACGGGGCCCATTATATGTATGGTATATGGTATTTTGTGGAACTCACTAATCTTTTTGCTTATGGCTTTTGGTTTATGTTTCAAGCACCTCTGGTACGAAGGGGAAGAGCTCGGGATGATAGCATCACACACACCATGATTTTTCCGCTTTATTGACTCTGATGTATTTTGGATGTTTACTGATACACTATGATTCCTTATGTTTTTGATTAACTCGTTTGGTTGATGTTTTATTTAATATAAAAACAAAATTTTTGGATCCTGGGTTTTAAGATGCTACATAAAATTAATAGGAGACCAAGTGTGTATGGATGTGGCATCCCCGACTGGTTGGTAAGTTGTTTAGCTATTTTAGTGATACATGAGTTCGAATACACCCGAACTTTTTTTTTATTATTTTTTTGTCCATCGCCATAACATCGGAGATCTGTTGCTATTCCTTGTTCTATCGATGATCCGTAGCAATTCCGTCATGTGACAACCCGAAACATTCATCCTATGTAATTGGTCCGCGTATTGGCTTTAAATCTTGAATTCATCATCCTTTGTAAATCTTATGGTTCCATATGCGTGTTTTGGACATAATATAGTCTAGATATGGGTCTTTGGAGGAGTTGGAAAGTATTTTGCATCATGAAATCGGATCAAACACACCAAAAGAGGTGTGTGCGGCCACACACCCATGTATGCGGCCGCACACCCAACCGCACACCCTCTAGCCTCACACCCAAACTTATATATGGATGGATACCCTCTTCATTCATTCATTTGGATGCTCCTTACCCTCTCTCTACTTTCTCTCTCTAAAATCTTCAACCAATAACACCTTGAAGGCCTCATATTTGTGATCTAGTTCATCTTCAAGCTAATTAGTGGTAAACACTTGAATCCCAAGCCTTAAAACTCATCATGTTCATCATATTCATGGTCCCTTGAAGGTGTACGGCCACACACCTTCATGAGGGGGCAGCACACATTCAAATCTCCTTAGTGAAGAGCAAACACTTCATATGGACTCACAAGAGGAGTGTACGGCCGCACACACATGTGTGCAGTCTCACACACCTTTCTGACCGCACACCCCAGCCGCACACTCACTTCCAAGGCCATACACTCACTCAAATGCCCATATTTGGCCCTAAACTTGCATAGATCATTATCTTGGATCATGTGACACTTATTCTTAGTAGTTCCAAACCCTAAGGGTGTTTTCCCCATCATGTTTAAGCATGAAACACCTTAGTTCTAACTCAATTATGTGTCATCACATGATTAATAGGGACCAGTGGCGTTCAGGGCATCCGTTAACACTTGAACCCTACGTTAAACTGTTAGTTCATACCCCTACCCTTTTTCAATGGTTTTTCAATGTTTTCAGGGGGGAATACAAGCAAATTATAAATGTTTTCAAATCATAACATTGATGTATTTCAATAATTCTCTGGCAAACTTATAAATATTATTACCCCTTATGTATTATGCTGAGCATAAGGGATGACTTACCAACTACAACTATATGAATTTCTGTTAAGTAAATAAGCTAACTAATCAAATTATTATGGGAATAATTTGGGGTTCTTTAGTTCTCGTTTAATCACATACTGTTATATATAAAGTTATTAGATAAACTATGTCTGATTCAGTTTATCTCTATTTCGTATGAATGTATTGCCAGATAGTTTCATTGTATGTATCTATGTTCATTGTATTATGTTTCATAGTCTTTGTATGTTTGATATCGTATGAGACCCTGTGAATAGTTTAGTACTAGCTTGTGAGTTTCGTCATTACCCTTGGGTTATCAGTAAATCCTCCCCGGAAGTGTAACCAAAGTCTCCTGGAGGGAGAGCGAGGAATTTGTGAATAGATCTATTCGGGACTGACAATCCCACACCTTAACTGCTAGCTACAGTTAGGCGGGCACGCCTGGGGTGACAAATTCTGGATATCGTCCGACGTCTGACAAGCGTCAAGGAGGTCTCGTTGTCGTATCAGCATGGTTACCCGACTCACAATACGTATTAATATAAGATTATTCACGGTTTGGGTTTGGGTTTGGTTTTGAATTTGATTCCATTTCATATCTACTTTCTGTTATAGTTTCTATATCTAGTTCGGGATGATAATCCCATGATTTCCAACTTGTATCTAGTACGGGATGCTAATCCCATGGTTTTCAACTATATCTTATATGGGATGCTAATCCCATGGTTTTGAAACTATATCTTATACGGGGTGATAGACCCATGGTTAGGAATCTATATCTAGTTTGGGATGATAGTCCCATGGTTTTCAATCTATGTTTATATGTATATCAAACTATCTTGTATCTAGTCCGGGATGGTAGTCCCATGGATTTCAATCTATATTTTCAAGTATATCAAACTATTTTGTGTCACGTACGGGATGTTAGTCCCATGGTTTTCAAACTACTTTCCATCTACAGTCACGTATATCAAAGTAATCTATATCTAATTCGGGATAGTAATCCCATGATTCTCGATATATAGTTTTATGTATTAAACTATACTCCGTGATATACAACCGGTCTTGCAATTAGGAAAATATGGGATTTTCCTGGGGTAAAATACAACTCATAATCGAATTGGTAACAAGGGTTAACTAAACTAACTTTACATAAGAAAAAATGGGATTTTCTTGGATAACAAACCTTTTCGGAAAACTAAAGGAAACTCGTACATTTTCAGAAAACAAACATCTTATGAACTCACCAGCTTTATGCTGATTTTCAAACTGCTTGTATTCTCAGGTCCGCGTTAGACAAGTACCCAGTGATTTTTTTTGTGAAGACGGAGCGTCTAGAAGACTCGTCTCGTTTTGTTCATATAATATGTATCACACTTGTACAATTTACTTTTGAACAAATGTAAACTTTCATATATATATGTAATGTAATGTAATGGTTGTTTACTTTGATTACTATGTGCATTGGATTTGATACTCAACGTGGAGTCAACCCCGGAAATGTTTCCGCCTTTGGTTTTCGGGGTGTGACAGATTGGTATCAGATCCCTTGTTTATAGTGAACGGAGTATACCAAACCTTACATGGTATAAACTATAAACACTAAAAGGCCTCAGTGCTCTGAATTAAAAGCATCTTCAAACTATAAGTATTTTCAAAAGTATACAAGTATACCGAACCGTCGAGATCCATAACTACAAGTAGAACAGAACATAAGTAAATGGGTGTTGTACACTGCAGTTAAACCTGGGCAGTTATGTAGTCGTGTCTAGGGTCAATATAGCCTGGCCAACTATATTTATTCGAGACACGGCCAACATGTTCTTGGGAGTGACTGTGGTACGCAACATACCTAAAACTTACCCAATGCCCCAAACAACGAGTCGTCGTTGCAACGAACCATGAAATACTATGGGAGTATTTCTCGAGCCAATCCTTAGTAGAAATCCTCGTATACACGTTGTTCCTTGATCATTCCTTTAGCGATAAAATTATCTGTCTTGATAACTCTTTCCTGCTTTATCGCTTAATATGATGCTATATCTGTCTTGATGAGATATCCTCTGTTCCATATCTCTTGGTCCAATTCAGAGGACTTATGATCCTCTCTTTCCTGATATTTTTAGATCACGATGCCTCCAAGGAAGAGACCTAGCTCGAGGAACACCAACAACCCTCCGCCACCACCTCCTCCTGAAATCGACCCCGTGGTATTTCAGGCAGCTGTTACCGCCGCGGTGGCAGCTGCAATGTCTCAAATGAACACCGGTGGTTCGGGAGGTGATACTCAAAACCAAAATCAAGAGAACAGCCAGGGACACCGAAAAGAGGGTTCCTATAAAGACTTCATGAACGCGAAGCCCACATCCTTTGATGGCACTGGAGGTGTCATTTCCCTCACCCGATAGTTCGAGAAAGTCGAATCAATCTTCAAAATATGTGCCTGTTTGGAGTCTGACAAAGTAAAGTTCGCCGCCTGCACCTTCCTTGACAAAGCCCTGACTTGGTGGAATGGCCGAGTCAAATCCCTAACTCTACCTGTAGCAAATGCTATGGGTTGGGAAGCTATGAAGGAGCTTTTACTTGCAGAGTATTGCCCTCGGGGTGAAATTCAGAAACTAGAACACGAACTCTGGAACCTAAAGATGAAGGGTTCCGACATAGCCGCTTATACCTCAAGATTCGATGACCTGGCATTACTTTGTCCGGGAATGGTTACCCCGGAGAGTAAAAAGATTGAGAGGTTCATCTGGGGGTTGACCCAGCCAACAAAAGGGAATGTCTTGGCTGCGAAGCCAGACACCTATGACAGGGCTAAATGTCTTGCGCAAACCCTGATCGATCACGAAGACAACTCTGAAGAGGAGGCTACCACTCCCGAGCCTGTCACTAGTGGAGGTGGAAGCAAAAAGAAATTCTGGAATAAGCAGAAGGCCCAAAGTACGCAAGGGTCTTCTAAGAAACAGCAAATAGTAGCAGTCGATGCTGCTACTGCCCCTGTTGCTGTTTCAGCTGTCGGTTCCACGGCCCAAACTCTTACCAGTGGATACACCGGTACCCTTCGTTGGTGCGGTAAATGCAGCTACCATCACCGTATTCCTGGTCCATGTCGCGAAAGGATTTGTGACAACTGTGACAAGAAGGGCCATCTTGCTCGAACCTGCAGAAAACCAGCCAAATCAACAAACCAATCATTCGGATCGGGAATCAGTCCAGCCTGCTATAATTGTGGCGAAGTAGGGCACTTCAAAAGAAATTGCCCCAAAGCAGCAACAACTGGCAACACCGGAAGAGTCCTAGCAATAGGACGAGAAGAGACAACTAATGATCCCACTGTCGCCGCATGTATACTCTTCTTTGACAACTCTTATACCTGCAACTCTTTTTGATTTTAGCACTAAAAGGGAAACCTGTTATCTATCCATTCGAACATCTTTCTAAACTCAATCCTTCGTTAGTAACCGAAAATGTGCACTGTTGAGATGACTAACCAGTGAGATAGAGAATGCTAACTTCGTACTTGTAGATCGTATTCTCAGTTTGGAGGATTATTCTCTTCCATTCGATTTAAATGGGAAAATTTTCACGAAATACTTTGATGCTATGTTTGACATGTAATGACCGAGTCTCATTCATGTTGTTATCCTTGGTTTCAAAAGGGTCGCCTGTCTAGATCTTTTCCCCGACCCGACTCTCGTGATCTTCGGCATCAAACCTTCATATCATTTCATGCTTTAAAGCTCAAGAAGTTTTTCCGATAAAAATTGCCATGCATTCCTCGTTCCTATGATCATCGGAAAACGGGAAGTCTGCAACTTTTTTCCCTAAATGTCTTTCCCGAAGGTTCCTGAGAATTCCTTCCAAACGTCTAACCTAGTCCCACATCGGCCTAATCTCTGGAACTACCTCGTAACCAAACCTCAGTAAGAAAGACGTGTGCAAGACGGTGACCAAGAATTGATATGATCACTACGGGTTAGTAGTGGTACCCTTCCGGTCAAATCATTTTCCTTGATCATGTAGCTAAGCAAAGCAGTCATACCCGTGAACTTTCCAACAACTAAGGCGATAGGGAATTAGTCCGCACCGGAAATACCCATAGAAACCTGTCGATTCTTGGGTCCCATCGAATAATATCGCAGACTTACCCATAAATTTCTTCTAAAGCCTTCAAACCCTTAGCTACCCGGCTCCATGAAGATGTGCTTTCCTGTTGGAGCGTGTGTCCTGTTGATGGCTGTATCCCAGAAAAGCATGATACACTTTAGGAAGTGTAAAATACTTTCATCGTGATACATTAGACCCTTCGTGATCCTTGTAGAATCGATTTCGTAACCTTCAAACTCTGGCTACTCTCAGAACTTAGTAATATCCATACGGTACTTCACGTCTCGAATCCTTAGAAGTATCTACCTGACGAAACCCTAGTGATTCCTTTGAGGAGACCGATGTTATCAAGGGTTAGAATCTCCATGGGAGAACAAATTGAGATCATGGATTGAGAGAGTCAATGTACGAAACAAAGACACGTCCCGATAATGAGGGTTCGCTGGAACGCCCAGCGGAGACCGGAATTCACTTGGGAGCGCGAAGACTCAATGAAGTAGAAGTACCCACATCTCTTTCCAAATCCTTGAATTGTATCTTAATTCTGAATTTCGGGACGAAATTCCCTCTAACGGGGGGATGATGTGACAGCCCGAAACTTTCATCCTATGTAATTGGTCCGCGTATTGGCTTTAAATCTTGAATTCATCATCCTTTGTAAATCTTATGGTTCCATATGCGTGTTTTGGACATAATATAGTCTAGATATGGGTCTTTGGAGGAGTTGGAAAGTATTTTGCATCATGAAATCGGATCAAACACACCAAAAGAGGTGTGTGCGGCCACACTCTTGTGTGTACGGCCACACACCCATGTGTGCGGCCGCACACCCAACCACACACCCTCTAGCCTCACACCCAAACTTATATATGGATCGATACCCTCTTCATTCATTCATTTGGATGCTCCTTACCCTCTCTCTACTTTCTCTCTCTAAAATCTTCAACCAATAACACCTTGAAGGCCTCATATTTATGATCTAGTTCATCTTCAAGCTAATTAGTGGTAAACACTTGAATCCCAAGCCTTGAAACTCATCATGTTCATCATATTCATGGTCCCTTGAAGGTGTACGGCCGCACACCTTCATGAGGGGGCAGCACACATTCAAATCTCCTTAGTGAAGAGCAAACACTTCATATGGACTCACAAGAGGAGTGTACGGCCGCACACTCCTGTGTACGGCCGCACACACACTCTGTACGACCGCAAACACATGTGTGCAGCCTCACACACCTTTCTGGCCGCACACCCAACCGCACACTCACTTCCAAGGCCATACACTCACTCAAATGCCCATATTTGGCCCTAAACTTGCATAGATCATTATCTTGGATCATGTGACACTTATTCTTAGTAGTTCCAAACCCTAAGGGTGTTTTCCCCATCATGTTTAAGCATGAAACACCTTAGTTCTAACTCAATTATGTGTCATCACATGATTAATAGGGACCAGTGGCGTTCAGGGCATCCGTTAACACTTGAACCCTACGTTAAACTGTTAGTTCATACCCCTACCCTTTTTCAATGGTTTTTCAATGTTTTCAGGGGGGAATACAAGCAAATTATAAATGTTTTCAAATCATAACATTGATGTATTTCAATAATTCTCTGGCAAACTTATAAATATTATTACCCCTTATGTATTATGCTGAGCATAAGGGATGACTTACCAACTACAACTATATGAATTTCTGTTAAGTAAATAAGCTAACTAATCAAATTATTATGGGAATAATTTGGGGTTCTTTAGTTCTCGTTTAATCACATACTGTTATATATAAAGTTATTAGATAAACTATGTCTGATTCAGTTTATCTCTATTTCGTATGAATGTATTGCCAGATAGTTTCATTGTATGTATCTATGTTCATTGTATTATGTTTCATAGTCTTTGTATGTTTGATATCGTATGAGACCCTGTGAATAGTTTAGTACTAGCTTGTGAGTTTCGTCATTACCCTTGGGTTATCAGTAAATCCTCCCCGGAAGTGTAACCAAAGTCTCCTGGAGGGAGAGCGAGGAATTTGTGAATAGATCTATTCGGGACTGACAATCCCACACCTTAACTGCTAGCTACAGTTAGGCGGGCACGCCTGGGGTGACAAATTCTGGATATCGTCCGACGTCTGACAAGCGTCAAGGAGGTCTCGTTGTCGTATCAG
Source organism: Lactuca serriola (assembly GCF_051521515.1). Classification (NCBI taxonomy): domain Eukaryota; kingdom Viridiplantae; phylum Streptophyta; class Magnoliopsida; order Asterales; family Asteraceae; genus Lactuca; species Lactuca serriola. The sequence continues at coordinate 110,772,811 of NC_136409.1, read as the reverse complement.
CATGGTTACCCGACTCACAATACGTATTAATATAAGATTATTCACGGTTTGGGTTTGGGTTTGGTTTTGAATTTGATTCCATTTCATATCTACTTTCTGTTATAGTTTCTATATCTAGTTCGGGATGATAATCCCATGATTTCCAACTTGTATCTAGTACGGGATGCTAATCCCATGGTTTTCAACTATATCTTATATGGGATGCTAATCCCATGGTTTTGAAACTATATCTTATACGGGGTGATAGACCCATGGTTAGGAATCTATATCTAGTTTGGGATGATAGTCCCATGGTTTTCAATCTATGTTTATATGTATATCAAACTATCTTGTATCTAGTCCGGGATGGTAGTCCCATGGATTTCAATCTATATTTTCAAGTATATCAAACTATTTTGTGTCACGTACGGGATGTTAGTCCCATGGTTTTCAAACTACTTTCCATCTACAGTCACGTATATCAAAGTAATCTATATCTAATTCGGGATAGTAATCCCATGATTCTCGATATATAGTTTTATGTATTAAACTATACTCCGTGATATACAACCGGTCTTGCAATTAGGAAAATATGGGATTTTCCTGGGGTAAAATACAACTCATAATCGAATTGGTAACAAGGGTTAACTAAACTAACTTTACATAAGAAAAAATGGGATTTTCTTGGATAACAAACCTTTTCGGAAAACTAAAGGAAACTCGTACATTTTCAGAAAACAAACATCTTATGAACTCACCAGCTTTATGCTGATTTTCAAACTGCTTGTATTCTCAGGTCCGCGTTAGACAAGTACCCAGTGATTTTTTTTGTGAAGACGGGGCGTCTAGAAGACTCGTCTCGTTTTGTTCATATAATATGTATCACACTTGTATAATTTACTTTTGAACAAATGTAAACTTTCATATATATGTAATGTAATGTAATGGTTGTTTAGTTTGATTACTATGTGCATTGGATTTGATACTCAACGTGGAGTCAACCCCGGAAATGTTTCCGCCTTTGGTTTTCGGGGTGTGACACGTCAGTACCGTTAAATGAAAATAATGTTATGCACTTGAATGGGCTGCTCCTCAAACAATTAGACCAAATAAAAAATGCAACTCTGTTGATCCTACCTCTATTGTGAATGTAAATGCCTCCCTCCTTCCTTCTCTATTTTCGAGCATCGGTCCTCTCCGTCTCCGATCTCTCACTGCTTCGCCGCTGACAACCACTCCATCAACAACGCCTCTTCCATCGCCACTTGTAGCCCCTACCTTCTTCAAAATCATCTATTTTCGGATCCACGTGAGATTTTATACCTTTTTTCCCTAAAACTCGATAATAAGAGATGGAGATGTTTTTTTGGAATGTTTTGCTTCTAAAATCAAATGATTATTGTTGTCGGTTAGTAGCGCGCAACTCTTTAGATTTTAAAATTTGATTTTGCTCTAAAACTCGATAACTGCTTTTTTTCTTTTTTCTGAAATCATATTTTGGAATGGTATAAAGTTTTTTTCTTTTCAAGAATGACTTTTTTTTTTCTTTCTGAAATCATATTATTGTTGTTTAGTAGCGTGACAGCTCTTCATGGTTCATTTGAGTAAAGTTGATCAATATGTTTTTGGAGGCTTGTTTGATATAGAAAAAGAGGAACACATGGAGCCAGTATTGCCAATAGATGGTGGTTTAGGTGGAAATAATGTCCTTATAATAGCACATGTAAGTCAATGAAGATTGGGTTTGTTATGACAAATGTGAGAAATAAAAAATGTTTAGTTGATTATCTTTTATTCTATCTTTTTTGTAACCTATGTGATTAATGATATATATTTAGAATTTGATTATTTACTTTCCTATTAGAATTACAGCTGGATTTATACCATTTGTGGTAACAAATAAACAAGATTAATTGAAGTTTCATGAAAAATATATGAAGTGATTAAAATAAGTTCTTTGACAAATTTCTTTGTGGAAGCTATAATGTGATTGTTTGTGGTTTTTGCAAATGGATTTCTCTCATGGAATCATGGAAAAGATTATTTATCACAAATAAATAAATTAAAAGTATAAAAATATGAAAACTAAATATCTTTTTATTTCATTATTAATTCCATTTTTTTGTTTTAAGCTCATGTATATAACACAAAGCAGAAAACCTTAAGTGCTACAACTTGGGGTGACTTACTTGGGTAAGAAATGATAAATATAGAAACATAGTTTTCTTGAAACTTGGAAAGTTGTTTTTAGGGTTAAATGCATGAAATAAAATTGTAGATTATGTTTTTATTATAGCATCCTATTTATGGTTTCCATTAAGGTACTCTTTTTATGATATTATTTTTAAACCAATATATTTTCAAAATGTGTACGTTTTATTCTTTAAACTACAGGAAACAACAACATACTTTCCCTTTTTTACCAACATAGGCAATGTGTTTTGATTTTTTTGTTCCTATAAAGGATTAAAAGAAACATACATTGCTATTATTGTGTAAAACTATAATACGTTGTTATTATGGTTTAAAAATAGACTACATTTACTAACTATATATGTTTGTCTTACCATTTTTCTAGGTGTGGGAGTTGCAAGCACAAGTTCAAAGGCATTACAAGTACAAATGCAACAAATACAAACACAACTTGAAAAAAAATTCACGGCTTTTATGTGAGAATTCATTAACCATCCGGTAATCCACCATATGATTCTTAGTTTTTATGTTTTAAACACTTGGTAATGTATTTGACACTTTAAATGTATAGATGTTGTTGCTTATTGTAATGTTTATTTTTTTTAATGATGCTTTTTGTAATGTGTTAAACACTTAGTAATGTATTTGACATTTGTTTAATGTAATAAAATTTTACTTCATTTGGGTCATAATTAACCGACTTTTTTTTACGGTTTTTTTAAAAGACATTTAGTGACAGAATACCTACAGAAAATATGTCGATATCCGTAGGTGATAAAGTCAATGTCAGTCAAAGTGGGCCCCATCGGTAATCTATAGCTATTCCTTCGCAAATCAGCAGTATAATTTACCGATGAGCTTTTATGCTACAATCCTTTTTCCGTCACAATTCCATCAGTATCGCCTTATACATACAAAATACCTACAAATTTTGCCGTAGGTATTAACAGATTTTCTAGCAGTGCATGTATACCTTGAGTCCATCGACTAAAAACTCAAGTTAGGAGATGTGAGCTTTCCACTGCTTCACCGATATGATGTGGTGACTTTCTCTTTGACTTGGATCATTGTATATGTTATTTTGATGGTGATTGATATTTTCCAAGTATTTATTCTTTTTGCACCTTGTCTTCTCATGCCATTGTGCTACTTTTTTCTTCAAAGTTCAAACTTGAACCTTACTCTTCTACCAACTGTTATGGATATAAAATTTCAACTCGTGCAAAATTCGAAAATCTATCCAAGGATCAAGTATGCTGTAAAATAATAGTTTGAGGAGGCATGGAGCATTTATATATAGATAATATTGAGAGAAGTATGTTTAGATGTTGATATTGATTTTTAAAATGGAGTGAAGAACAAACTATTTATAGAAAACCCCAAACGCACTATGAATAAATAGGAAATAATGGGACATATTCTAGAAATAACAAAGAAAACTAGAAAACTAATGACACATGTAGAACTTTCTTTGTTTCTACTGTATGGGCTATCATGGAACTATGGGCTACCCAATTATCATGGGCCAATACCGGATTGCCTACTTCGAGCGTATTCGCCGCTGCCCACACCGTTGCCAGACTACTCACCGTCATCGTTCACAGGATACATTGTCCATGCCTGTCTCTGATGGAATATGAAGAGTAAGCTCTTCCTTTATCACATACCTTTAAATTTGATGTTTATGACGCCTATTGAACCTTAACGTATTTTTTGAGTTCAAATTAATGCTTGAACCTTGTAGTTACTCCTACATCCTTAAAATATATGAGTTTGGATATAAAAACTAATGAATTGTTGTTCTTATCGATTATATTGTAGAAATCAATGACAAATAAAAAACCTTAAAAATTTGAAACTTTTTCCTGTTAAAAATTTTGAGAAAAACTGCCTACTTTGATATTGAAATGTATGATTAGTCCTTTAGCTAATTAGGTCCAAAACCTTTTTATTTTCTTATGAACTGTGTGAGCACTTTGCGCCTCTTTGTCATCTACTTTTATTTGAAGAGGCATACTCCTTGGAAATTGTTGGAGACACAAATTGAGCGCCTTCATCTCATCCTCACTTCCACTTCCAATCATACACTTGAACAGATAACACTGCCTATATATAAATGATATAGATAATAATGTCTAATATTTGTGAGAGATGCATGTTTCAAGGCTTCACAATGGTTTCATTAATGTTTTTGCAAACAAGATCGTCTAGGATTGAGACTTCTCATGTATCAAACATAGGATTGTCTGTATTTAATATTTCTTCCTTTTACAACATTATACATTATAAATTCTACACAATTATAGCAATGTCAAAAAAAATACAACGCAATTTCATGGCTATAGTTGAGTAGATTTTTCCGAGAAGGAAAAAAAATGGAAGTATAGTGTTATGATTAGGTAGATTGTTCAAAGTAAAGTGTCTCAGTAAGAGAAAATAGTGTAATAGAAATAGTAGGATAACGTAGCACTCAAATTAATGAAAGTGCTTTGCTATTTTCTGTATTTATCTCTTTTATGGAACAATATAGAGTTTTTGGAAAGCACGAAATGAAAAGGTATTCAAGAAAAACCGGCTGCCATCGGATAAGGTCATTGATATAATCAAATCAGTGGCTTATCTCTAGGTGAAAAACAGGGGAAAAATTGATAGGCTGAACTGGGCATCATGGTCTCAATGTCGTTTGTCTTACTGAAAATTCCAAGTTATGTCTTAGGGCCCGTTTGTTTATGTCTGACTGGGACCGAGTCAGCGATTTGGGCTGACTCTGTCAGACAAAACGCGTTTGATAAGTAGCTTTCTCCATCAGAAACAACTGGCTCAATAGATTATCGGTCAGACCTTGAGACGTTGCTGACTCAAAAAATTACCTTCATGCCTCTTGTTTCTTTCTTCCCATCATGACCTAATAGAGAGGCGGAAAAGAAATTTGCCGCCATCGCATCCATCGTCGCCGTCCCTCCCAGTCCGAGTACTGGCCAGAGACTTCCCTCCGTTCCAGCTCCGACGAGAAACACGACAAAACAGGTTCGATCCTTGCTTTTTTCCTATAAACAGAAAATTGTTTTCCTGTCAAAAGTTAGTTTGATCCTTGGGATTTGTTGCGATATAGTTTATACCAATGCTATACCTCTGTTGTTTTTATGTATTTCATCTGCATAATGTTTTATGTTTTGAGTTTATGAATACCTGAAGAAGTTTTTTTTTATCATGAAACAATGTAAACTTTAGATCATATGTACTTGATTTGAGTGGTTGCTCTTTTTGTGAAATTAGAAATCAAAAATTGGTTTTGAAATCAAAAATTGTTCTTGGTCTAATGTTATGAAATCTTAAATTGGTTATGAAATCAGAAATTCATCTTGCTATAATGTTATGAAATTTGAAACTATTTGTTTAAATACTATGAAATTAGAATCATTCTTTGCTCAAATTTATGAAATTTGAAACTTGGTTGTGTATAAGCTATGAAATCAAAAATTAGAATTTATTTTGTTTATAAGCTATGGAATATGAAAGTTATGATGGCAATGTTGGTTTGGAACAAAATTTGAAATACTTTTTTGTGTATAAGCTATGTTGGCAATGCTTTGATTTTTTTTATAAGCTATGAAATCTGAAATCTTTTTTTGTTTATAAGCTATGAAATTTGGAATCTTTTTTTTTTTGTTTATAAGCTATGTTGGCAATGCTGTGAATGTTTTTTTTGTTTATACGCTATGAAAGCTGGATTTTTTTTTTGTGTATAAGCTATGTTGACCTTAATTGTTCTATTATTATTTAGGATGATGTTGATTCATTGGTAGAAAATTATTTTAATGTTAAAATTGTTCTTGATCTTGATAAAACTTATGATAAAATACTTTGAATAATAATGTTTTAGGATGTTGGTTTGGAACGAAAGTGAGGACAAAACTTTTTTTGATGCGTGTATCCATAAACTAACCACTAATGGTCGCGAGGGTTCCGAGCTTAAGGCTAGTTCATGGAAGATAGTACGTGAAAAATTATAAATGAACACGGTAAAGAGGTTGATCAAAAGCAAATGAGAAACCACTTTGACTACTACAAATCAAAGTATGTTGCTTGGGTGAAACTGAAAAACAAAACTTGCAATATATATGACCCTATAAAAAATAAATTTAACCTGACCGATGAAAAATAGAAGGAAGAGGGGAAGGTAATATTTTTATAACAAATACTATTATGATTATTTTTATAAAAAATACTAATATTTATAAAAATAGTTAACAGTTGAACAAGTTCGTGTTGTCATTGAGAACTAAACCCGTGCTGTTTCCTGGTCTTTGCACCCAACTATTTGAAGGGTCGACCTCAACCGGCTTTCAAAGTCGGGGGCCATCTTCTACACTTCCTCGTATTATAGAAGAGTTTAGTGCCCATGATTTTGATGATGATCTTCCAATGGAAACCTCAACACAACACGTAGGTGCAAGTGAATAATTTTTGGGGCGTTCAAAAAATATTGAAGTTGGTGGAAACAAAAGAGTTGGTGGAAAAAAAAAGAGATGTAAGGGCATTAGAAGTTGAAGAGGAGATTGTCAAGCTTGCAAGGTCGCTAGTGGAAAAAAATAAAAGAATTGAAAAAAGTGAAATGGATAAGGATGTTGATGTGTGTATGGAGAAATTAAAAAAAATGGAATGGGGAGAAGAAGATGAAAGACACAAGAGCGTTCTTTTGTTATTTGGTAAAAGTGCCGATGTTAGAAAAGTTTGGTTACGCCTTTCGCATGCTAGTTGTGAGTCGTGGGTGATGGGTGCGGGTAGGAAGTATGGTTACCTTTGATGATGTTTACGAGTCTTTTGTTGCATGACTTTTGGATCCTATGTTTGATGACTTTTTTGGATGTTACTTTGGATGATGTGTACTAGTTTTTTTTGTTATGTGACTTTTGTTACTTTGGATGATATTTGGATATTGAAGATGACTTTTGTTATTTACTAATTTTTTGTTATATGACTTTTGTTACTTTAACATGTTACTTAATTGTTTGTAACAAGTCAAGTATGGTTTCTGATGGTGGATTTGTACCTTTGCTTTTACTTGTGGTTTATTGGTTGAGGTCAAACTGACCCATGCTAATAAGAATTCATAGAATTAGAGATAACGATTCAAGTGGGTATGCGTATACGCAAGATTTGATGTACGGAGACCCTACACAATGTTTCGATATGATACGTCTTACACAAGAGGCATTTTCTTTATAATGCAACCATTTTACCCAAAACAATTGGTTGCAAGCTAGTAGGACAATACGCATTGAAGAGAAGATAGCTATATTCTTACATGTTATAGGACATAATGAACGTTTTCGTGCGGTTAAGGGAAGATTTCACCACTCCACACAAATGATTCATCAATGTTTTCACGAGGTCCTAACAAAAATGATGTGTTTTGCAAAAGAAGTTATAGTACCAACAACTCCTAATCCAACAAGACATAACTCGGAACGACATAGACGATTAAGAAAATATTTTTTCCGGAGCAATAGGTGCATCAGATGGAACTCTTGTACATGCTGTTGTACACATTGATCAACAAACACGTTATAGAGGAAGAGGAAAATGAGAATGTTTTCAAAATGTAATAGGAATTTGTGATTTTGATATGATATTCACATTTGTTTATGATGGATGGGAGGGTATAACACATGATTCAAGAGTTTTGAAAGAAGTTGCATTCAATTCAACTTCTAGATTTCCATCTCCTCCACCAGGTTTCTAATCTTTTTAGAAGTTTTATTATCTATATTCTTTATATAATATGTGTAACACCCCAAAATACGGGCCAAAAATTTCATTTTTAAAACATATACTTTGCAAAACATTAGTAATAAAACATTCATCGATCATATCATTTCATTAAAGATGTCACGTGTCTAGAAACCATTTTATAAAACGTAATAATGTCAGAGTACAAATCCCCAAAAAGATCTCATAGTGCGGAATACAAAGCATGTATGTGAAGTGCCGCTATCGCGCCAGCTCCTTCCCTTTCGAAGAAGAGGTACCTGAAACCAAAACTGTAAGCTGTAACCATGAAGCTTAGTGAGTTCCCCCATCGCACCACATACCATACAATCACATAACATACATACTGCCAGGCAATTCTGGGGTGCCCGACCTACCCGGTACGACCATTATGGGGTGCCGACCTACCCATGCGGCCATTCTGGGGTGCCGTCCTACCCGTGTCAAGCCATTTTGGGGTGCTGACTACCCATGTCAACCCATTCTGGGGTGCTGAATACCCTTCGGTCCTAACGACCAAACCTCAAGGACTATTTCACCCCCTACTACTACTACTATCACATATCATAACATAACAGATTATCAGACATATCTGGGGTGTCTGAACTACCCTTCGGTCCTAACAACCGAACTCTACTTCTATCACATATACATATCATGCTAGCATATAACATATCAGGTAGTAGTAAACCTAGATGGTATCACAGAGACAATCATCTATCATACGTATCCTACTAGAGGGTCGGCATTGTGGCCTTAGACCCACCGCTACTGGAAGGTAACTCAGCTCAAAGTAGCTGCTGATCCGTGCGGGAACTGTCTGGCTGCTGCTCCGGAAATCCTCCAACTATAATTCCCAAAAAACACACAGTCAAAGTCTGATATCTGCTCTTTGGGTAAAATGACCATTTTACCCCTGATCAAGTCAAGTCAAAGTCAAAGTCAACTTCCAGTTGACCCGACTCGCCGATTTGGCTTGCCAACTCGTCGAGTCCCTATCCAGTTGATTGTCCTCACTCTCGTCCCTACTCGTCGAGTTAGGCATAGACTCGACGAGTTCTCTTTCTAAACTGATATCCAATTGTCCTTCATCCGACTCGTCGAGTTGTATGAACAACTCGTCGAATTCATCTTCATCCGATGAACACTTTGGTATGTGACTCGCCGAGTTGTATGAACAACTCGTCGAGTCTGTTCTTGAGGCAAGAAGATTGCCTTGGACTCGCCGAGTCAGGGAATTGACTCGCCGAGTCCCTCTATTATTGAGTCTGGCTTCCGATTCACTGAGTCCACTTATAGCTCACTGATCCCACTCGACATAACTCAAAAGGGGAAAAATTGGGGACTCGCGACTCGACTCGCCGAGTCGCATGCATGCAATTACTATATACTCAATTCTGCTTGAATCCAGTGCATTTCGATCATGGATCTGGGTTCTCAGGGCTTGATTAACACGTAAAGTTTCCGACTTTATGTGTAAATAAACACCAATGAAGTTTTTAGGGCTCAAAATGCACTAAAAGAGTAGATCTAGGGCTTTCATGCAATATGGCTCCATAAAGGCAGTAGATCCGAGCTCCTAGAGCCCAATCATGCCAAGATCTGAAGTCCCTTAGCACTATAAGCTCATTACTCAAAGATCAAGACTAGAAGAGGCCTTAAAATGAATATCATAACCTCTTAATGAGATAATAATGAAGGAACAGAAAGGGTTTCGAGTCTAATACCTCTAGAAGCTCTGAAATGGCACAAAGATTCTGGATCTCCTTCCTCTCCTCTTGATCTACCTTCTTCTTCTCTCCAAAACTTCAAGGAATTGCACCAAAAGCACTCAAATTACTAAAAGAAGGGTTAGGGCTTCGAGAGGGGGTGTTATGGACGCAATGGGGGCCGTTATGAGGCACAAAACGATGTTTAAATAGGGTGCAACCCTTTGAAATTAGGGTTTCTTCCAGACTGGCGGACTCGCCGAGTCCAGAATATGGACTCGTTGAGTCGCCAACTTAAACGTGCTCGATATCCCGGCCCTACTCAGCGAGTCGGGCCTACAACTCGCCGATTTCCAGCTAAAAATGCAAAAATACTTAGTTTAAATTACATACCAGGAACCAGGTGCTACAATATGTGTCACAATCATTTGCAGATAAATATTACCTTTGTGATGCTGCATGTACAAACACTTGTGGGTTTATGGCTCCATACCGCAATACTAGGTATTGGTTAGCCGATTTTCGAAGAGGCAGACCTTTAACTAGAGAAGAAAGGTTCAATTATGCTCATGCACAACTTAGAAATGTTATTGAGTGTGCTTATGGTGTATTGAAGGCGAGATTCCCAATCTTAAAACAAATGGCTCCTTATCCTTTTACAGTGCAAAGAGACATAGTCATTGCTTGTGTCGCGGTCCATAATTTTATATAGAAATACAATATAGAAAATGACTTGTTTACAAATTTTGAGGAGGAAACTATGGTTACTCCTGACGTCCAAGGTGGGGGAATTGATAGATAAAACATACAAGGCATAAAATGGGGTCCAGAAGTCGTTGAATATATGTGTGTTTTGCGTGATCAGATTGCAAATCAACTACTTTCACTTACTTTACATTAAATTATTATGTTATTTTAAATTTCATTATGTTTTTATTTGGATATTAAATGATTTATGTTTAATTTATATTTTGTAGGACATTTTTTATTTCTGTGTAATTTACATTTTGTATGACAATATGTATGTTTTTATAATTATTCGACAGCTTCATCCATCACTATATATAACAACAGGGTAAAATGGTCATTTTTCATCACTCAGCACATTCAGTCAGATGTACAATCAAACAACAGGATTTCTTACTCAGTCAGGATTTCTTACCCAGACAGACATTTCTCAGTCAGCACTTTCTCAGTCAGCAACTATCAAACGGAGCCTTAGTTTCTTAGTTTCTTTGTTTTCTTATGCTTATGCTAGACTTTTGTATGCCATTAACTGTGGCAGGTATTTTGTTCTCCTGTTATATATATATATATATATATATATATATATATATATATATATATATATATATATATATATATATATCCGGCAAGAGGGCAACAGTTGGTAATTGATGTCTTGGTGTTTCTAAATATTTTATTTAAGGGTTTTCTTTTTATTTAATCGGCTTAGTGAATTAAGCATTTAATATATATATATATATATATATATATATATATATATATATATATATATATATTATATAGTTATTTTGGAATGACTACATATGTTTTTTTTGTATGTGTATGGGGATAGGATGACATGATATGTTAAAGCTGAATACATACTTTAATGCGGAAATCTGCAAAAAAGTCCCAAAATTTTAGCCCAGTTTATGATTTAGTCATAAATTAAATTTCACTTATGAAAAAGGTCAGATTACCAGCTATTACATTCAGTTTAGCCCTAGGAACCGGTAATCCTTATAATAGCCGGTTACCCCAGCTGGCTCGTCCTTATCATCCTTCACTAAACTCCCTGTTATCTACTCCCCCTCTGTAAAAACCCTTTCTTGCCCTCCATCAAAGCAAAACGTTACCTAAGAAGAATCAAAGGTAAGAAAATCCACGTGGTCCTCCAATATCTTGTTTCCCTTATAATATTTGATTAATTTTTGGTTTGTAGTGATAATGGAGACAGTAGATGACTTCGATACCATTGACGTGGAATTGGATGAGTTTTTCAAACACAAACAAAGAACTCGATGCAAAGATGAGTTCCTAAATACTCTCACAGACGAAGCGCTTGACGAATGCACCGTACCTGAGATAAACCTAAATGATTTTGAAGGAATGTCGGAAGATGAAGCACCACAGGAGAAACAGAGTGATAGTGAGGGTGAAGATGAAGACAAATTGCAGTTTCAATACTCAACCCACGATCTGAAGGTGAAATGGAACAATATGAAGCTAGTTCTTGGAGAGAGGTATGAATCACCACACCAACTAAAGCTTTGTTTTACAAATTACTCTTTAAGTAGGGGTTATCCAATTAGGTTCAAGAAATTTGATAGTGTAAGGCTCTTGGCTGTATGTGCAAGTGACCCTGAGAAATTTCAATGTCCCTTTGTTGTAAGGGCCTCATGGATGAGCACTGAAAGATCATTCCAAATCAAAAAAATGGTTGAGCAACATACCTGTGTTAGGAATTTCCGTAGTGCTAATCTTATGGATGCCACATGGATAGCTAGGCAGTTTCTGAAAGAGATGATTAGGAAACCAAATCTGAAATGTAAGGAAATGCAAGCTACTATTCAAAGCAGGTTTCATGGTTAAAATCTTATAGAGCAAAGTGTAGGGCAATTTCTTTAATAGATGGAAAGTTGAGTGATCACTATGCAAACGTTTGGGATTATGGACATGAGCTGATGAGGTCCAATCCAGGGAGTACAGTTTAAATATATGTCACTGTAAACCATGATAACACTACTACTTTCCATAGAATGTATACATGTTTTAAGGCTATCAAAGAAGGATGGAAAGTTGGTTGTCGAAGAGTTATAGGTCTTGATAGGAGTTTTTTGAAAGGACAATGTAAAGGTGAGCTGCTAACTGCCATAGGGAGGGATGCAAATGACCATGTGTATCCCATTGCTTGGGCAGTAGTTGAAATTGAGAACAAGCCCAACTGGCAATGGTTCTTGGAACTATTACATGATGACCTGGAATTACAAGGAGGCTTGAATTTGTGTGTTATTTCCGATCAACACAAGGTAATGTTTTGGATTATCTCTTTTTTTCATTTCATTTATACATGTATCAAGCAATTAGTAATGAAATTTTTTAATGTAATTGATAGGGTCTTTTGGAAGATGTAAAGGTTGTATTGCCACATGTGGAGCACAGACAATGTGCAAGACATGTGTATGCAAATTTCAGAAAGGTCTTCAGTGGTATAGAGTTGAAGAATATGTATTGGACAGTTGCCAAGTCAACTGTTGAAGGAGACTTCGAATTGAATATGGAGAAGATCAGAGAAGTCAATCCTGCTGCTTATGATCATTTGATGGCATGGGAGCCTAAATCTTGGTGCATGACATTTTTTAAAGGTGGAATGGCATGTGAGGCTGTTGAAAATAGAATGGCAGAGTGTTTTAATGCCATCATACTTGATGCCAGAAAGAAGCCTTTGTTGGCCATGCTTGAGGAGATTAGACTATATATGATGGAAATGTTATTTAACTTGGAGAAAGAAGCATGTAAATGGGTGAATAATGTGTGTCCAGGACCTATTAAGAAAATGGATGAGTTTGCTTTTGATATCAACTAAGTATTATAAAATTAAGACAATGTATGAGTTTAGTATTGAGACTCAATATGTATACTAATTAAAACTGTTAATGTGTTTACAGGAGTTGGTATGTTCATCCTAGTGGTTTGAATGCTTTTGAAGTGAGAAATTGCTTCCACTCATATGGAGTGAACTTAGAGGGGATGTACTATACATGCAAACTTTGGGAGTTGTCTAGGATCCCCTGTGTCCATGCCCAAGCAGCCATAATTTACACACAACAGGATCCAGCTAGATTCATCAACACATGGTTTGGTAAGGACAAGTTCTTAGCTACTTATGAGTCTAACATCCTTCCTATTAATGGCAGTAATATATGGGAACCAACACCTTACACCAAACCACTACCACCTGTTGAAAGAAGGATGCAAGGAAGGCCTTGTATGAAAACGAAAAGGCATGTCTCTGAGCATCAAGGCAGGTTCTCCCAAGTCTCCTCTAAGGGTATAACTATCCAATGTCAGAATTGTATGCAAATGGGGCACAATAAAGTGTCTTGAAAGAATCCCTTAGTCAAACCAACACCAAAGCCTAAGAAGAAAATAGGAAGGCCAAGGTTGAATCCAGAATTGACCAATTGCACAAGACGTGGGAGAGGTGGTGGAAGAGGTGGTAGAAGAGGTCGTAGAAAAGGGGTAGAAGTGGTGGAAGAGGGTCTACCAGTGTTTATGAAGAAGGTGAAAGTTCTGGGAAAAAAGAACCTGGGATTGAGACTCAATTTGTCACCCAAACAACACCTAATGTTGAGAGTCAATTTGTCACCCAAACAACACCTACTATTGACAGTGAACATGTACCAAAAACATAGGAAGCAGATGTTAAGATTGATCATGAAGGTGATAGTCTTGATATGACTGATTTGGATCAAATACAGCATGATTTGAGTTACCTTAGAGAGTCAAAATACAGTGAAGCAGAGATCCTTTTGTGTCTTAATATCACCCAATCATAACTTAAAGGATTTGATGCTTTGCTTCACCAATCCAAACAAGCTGCAAAGTTATATTTTATAACATTGAGAGTGAATTTTATTTTTTCAATAACATAACTAACTTGTATTTTTTTTCCCATGCCAGGATGTGCCTTTTGTGAGTGAACATGTACCAGAAACATAGGAGGACAGTGATGAAAACAAGGAGGAGAGTGACTATGAAGACGGAGTTAAAGAATCACATGTGGACAATGATGAAGATGGAGCTGAGGATGATGAAGACAGAGTTGATGATACTTAAGTTAGGGTTAGAACTCAAGTCAGGGTTAGAACAAGAAAACCTTCTGAAAGAATCACTGAAAACATGTTGAAGAAAATTGTGGTTGACAAGAAAGGAATAGGAATGACTCCAGAAAAACCTCTTAGTTTGGATTAGATTGGTTAGGATTTAAGCAGTTATATGGGCTATTTGGGCAAATATGTTAGGAAGCCCTTTTTGGTAAATTTGTTAATATGCACTTTCTTTTGTAAACAATATACAATATGGCTGCATTGTTAACACTATTGCTGATTTTGGTATGTTTTGTTGATGTATAAGTTACATCCATTTTGGTCATTATGTTATATTGAAAAACATCCTTCATTTGCTCACATCATACACTTACAATTGTACATTGCTCAAAGAGTAGGTATCCATAAACCAATTTTTCATTCAACAACATACAACTTACATCCAATTGTCATTTAAAAGTTTTACAACAACTTAAAGCAACTTCAACATAATCCACACAATCACCAATCTTCCATTTTTCACCTTCACCTTGTACAGGAACCTCTTGAATGCCATTGTTGTGAAAATCCACAGCTTCTTCCACAAATTCTGCCACGAACTCTGTGACATCCCCAATTTCACGGCTAGAAAAGACCGATTTGTTTATGCTTTGTTTTATAAATCAGAGTATTCGTTTAAAGAAAACGGTTTCAGAATTTGTTCCCAAAACAAAATATGATAAGAATTTATCAAAGCATTTCTTTAAAGAAATGCATTTTCATAAAATAACAAAATCTCGGGATGTCATGTTCCGATACAGACCAAAAGCATAAAAAATATAAAATAGACCTTAGAACAGTTATTTATAACTACTAATCTATATATATATATATATATATATATATATATATATATATATATATATATATTCAATCATCAAAAGATCATTCCGATTACCCATCCCATTATCTTCCTTACTCTTAAGGGCCTACCTTAAGAGTCATCTATTCGTTCACTCCGTATTAGGCACTAAGACAATAGCTACCGAGATTCTTTATTAGGCACTAATACAATAGCTGCCAAGGTTCTTTCGTAAAGCACTAATTCCATAGCTGTTATGGTTCATTCATCGGGTACTAAATCCATAGCTACCAGTGTAGGTAGTAAGTCCATAGCTACCAACGTTTATCTAAAAGGTACTAAGTCCATAGCTATCATCGTCTATCTAACAGTACTATATCCATAGATACTAACGTTCGTCTATACGGTACTAAATCCATAGCTACCAAGGTTCATCTATATACAGTACTAAATCCATAGCTACCGAGGCTTATCTTTACAGTACTAAATCCATAGCCACCGAAGTTTATCTTTCATCTCCTCCTCAAACTCATCCTTCATCACACACCAACTATTTCGTCTACCCATGTTCTACCCAACATATTTGTAGAGATAAAATACATATACAGTTTAACTCATTTAAAACCTATATAAAACTTCAATTCCATGCCCATCTCAAATAGAAAAATAATATATAAACACATAGCACATATTTCATAGCAAATACTTCGTATTTATGTGTTAGAAGAAAGTAACTACACACTCACCCAACCATATACTTAATACATTCAAACAATACTTGTATTATACTCGTGTTTATGAAAGGGGCTATACACCTACACATATAAACGACTTTATATTATACACATAACACGTATTTCATAGCAAATACTTAATATTTATCTGTTAGAAGAAAGTGACCACACACTCACTTGATCAGAAGATGATCGGACAACACTACGACTTGTAGAAGTAGTATTCTTCGTAGATCTGGAAGATCTTCACAAAAACCGGGCTCCTCGTGGGCAGAGCTTCGACTCGGGAATCTCACTTCTAAGGATCTTTGGGCTTCGGGTCTCAGGAATGATATCGGGGCTTCGGGGGATTAAAATAGGGCTTAGAGAGAGAGTATCGGGAGTGGGAGAGTAAGAGATGAGCAACCAAACTCGGCTGAACCTCGATTTCTATTTACAGGGTGAATTTTCTGAGTTCACCTTGTGAGTTTCTAATATTCACCTCGTGAACTGGCTCACCTCGTGAGTTTTTAATATTCACCTCGTGAGCTCGATACGTCATTGCGTTCGTCATGGCCACTTGCCCTGGAAGACGTCCATCGTCTCTTCCCCTCGTGAGTCACTTATGCTCACCTCGTGAGCCACATATGCTTACCTCGTGAGCTCTGACACATCTATGGGGTTCACTCCCCAAACTTCAGAAATTCATAACTTTCGCATACGAGCTCCGTTTTTGACGTTCTTTATATCCACGTGTAGGTGAGATTATGCTCTAACACTCTCGTTTAGACGTCGTTGGCTAGTTTTAAGTTTATTTTTAATATATGATAAATATATTACTTTTATATTATTTTTAGTAGGCCGGGACAGGAAAACTCCGTTATAAATTCATAACTTCTTCATCTGACGTCCATTTCCGCCTATCTTTTTATCGTTTCACTACTATAGATGAGATCTTCGATTCTCATTTAGATTGTTTCGGCTAAAAATCACTCGATCTCAAATCGAGGATTCGGGCTGCATACTGCTAAGCCGAAACTTCGGAAAAATCATAACTTCCTCATACGAAGTCAGATTTGGGCGTTCATTTTATGCACGCTTTCGGTTTAACGTATTCTACAACTTTTGTTTAGATCGCTAAGGCTAAATATTTCTCTAACATAAATTCACTTTTAAATCGTGCTGTGTCGTGCCGATTCTGTCGCGAAACTTCGACGGGTCATAACTTCTTCATTATAACTCGGATTTCGGCGTTCTTTATATGTACGAAATCCTTGTAACATATACTACAACTTAGTTAAGATTAATCCTTCTAGATAATCTTCCATCAAAAAGTCATTTTTGATGCTTATCGTCTCTAAATTGACTAGCCCTAATCTACGGGCATTACAATCATCATCCCTTTAGGATG
This sequence comes from Lactuca serriola, assembly GCF_051521515.1. NCBI lineage: Eukaryota > Viridiplantae > Streptophyta > Magnoliopsida > Asterales > Asteraceae > Lactuca > Lactuca serriola. The sequence goes on along the minus strand of NC_136409.1, from coordinate 110,755,358 downwards.
ATTACGTCCCAGAACCATCAACGAAATAGGGCTTGCAAAATGATTCCAATCTTCTGACTTAAGTCAGCGGTTACATCGAACTAGGTCCTCTGGACCATGTAACCAATTCATCGTAGTCGGACTCAATTTAATATGACCACTAGGGTCAGAATATCAATCATCTTCTTAGTCATTACCAAAACAATGGTAACGACATACTTGAATAAAAACGAACTCAATTACAAGCTTCTTGGTAACCTTGTAACTTTCCCTGATCCAAGTGCGGGTCATGTGCTTCCGGTAGTATATGCATCTACTACCTTTCACAACTACTCATACTCGTCCTAAGTATTGTCCCACAGTCGACCAAGTCACCATACAAGAAAATCACACAATCATACAACACATCAGATAACAAAACTAGGGTTTATATTATTTATTGAAATGATTACCCAAAGGTTCAAGTTCACCCTATACTACGCCTCTAATATGCTACACTTCATGATACAGACTTTATATAGATATATGAAGTCTTCATCCTTGGATCCTCGTGTTGTTTTCTGCTTCATCAAGGATCATGTGGAATGCCCTTGGCTTTGGCGGTGCTTCTAGCCTTGCTGCTTCATTTTTCTTTGGGTAGTCTTTAGACATGTGCCCCTTGCCTCCGCATCTGTAGCACACCTTATCATTGTGTGTACAGTTCTTGGAATAGTGGCCGATCCTTCCACATTTGTAACAGGTTACTTCTTCGTTGCATGTTCCAAAGTGCTTCTTCTTGCACTTTTCACACCACTTGGGTACATACCTTTGGTTATCTAGGTTAGACTTTGCAAATTTTTCCTTATTATCAGGTCTTGAGGATCCCTCAAGCTTCCTCTTTTCTCCAACTTCAGCTTTCTCCATACCCCGTTCCTTCTGCTGGGTCTCTACATTCTTAGATGCTCGAACAGTTGCTTTCAGAGTGGTTTCCATCTTGACTGTTGGGCCAAAGTCGGCTGGCAGTCCATTCGCGAACCTCTTAATCTTGGAGAGTTCAGTTGGCACTAGGTATGGAAATAACTTCATCTTTTCGGTAAATGCAGTAGCATAATCATCAATGCTCATTTTACCTTTCTTCAGGTTCTGGAATTCATTGTTCAGATCAGTCAGATCTATCTATGAGCAGTATTGCATCTTTAACTGCTCCAGGAATGATTCCCAAGACATCCTTAGTGCTTCCCCTCGGGGCATCATATCTGCTAGTAACTTCCACTAGCTTAAGACTCCAGTCTTCAGTTGTCTAATTGCAAAGACAATCTTTTGTTTGTTGCTACAGTTGCAACTTTCAAACACCATCTCCATTTCGGAGATCCAATCCATAATCTCTACATGCTTTGGGATGTCAGAAAGACTTAGTGGTTTGGCACACAAGAAATTCATATACATACGCCCATCCCTGTTTATTTCCCTTTTCAGGTCATTCCTTTCTGCCACTGGGGGTTCTGCTTGTCCAACAGTCCCACTGTAGTTTCCTCCCTTCGACTGCCCTCCATTCACTTCGGGCTCTTCCACTTGAAGTGACAGTTCCTCACGATTCTGTTGGAGTAATCGCCTTGTCTCCTCCATTTGGCGATCCAACATCATCTGCATCATCGCTTGCACCCCCGCCATCATCATTTGCTCTGGTGTTGCTTTTACAATAGGTGCTTGCTCACTCACAGGTGGTTGATTCCTGTCTTCGTTCACGTTTCCAACTCCACTTCTGGTTCTTACCATTTTTGATCTACACACCAAATATGGTGAATTCAGATCCTCAATCACGATAGATACTTAAATCATCCTTATCACTCCGAAATATTTACATGCTAGTTCTAATATCGTAGTTGTACGCTTAGAATCCTAAACACATAAGGTTTCCAGCTCCGGTCGGCAACAGACCATAGATCCGAACAAATAATAGCATCAATATAGCTATCACACAAAACATTTAGCACATAAAAGCATTTTAGGCATCATTCCTAAAATAAACTAGTGCGTGTGTCAATTTATGTGTACTACCTAACATATTTTAGACACAATCATTAATTAGCATTCTAAGTTGAAGTCTAGAAATTTCCAACAAATTCCTAGTTCACTTAAACTAATGCTCTGATACCAACTGTGACATCCCTAATTTCACGGCCAGAAAAGACCGATTTGTTTATGCTTTGTTTTATAAATCAGAGTATTCATTTAAAGAAAACGGTTTCGGAATTTGTTCCCAAAACAAAATATGATAAGAATTTATCAAAGCATTTCTTTAAAGAAATGTATTTTCATTAAATGACAAAATCTCGGGATGTCATGTTCCAATACAGACCAAAAGCATAAACAATATAAAATAGACCTTGCAACGGTTATTTATAACTACTGATCTATATTCCAAAATCTCTCGTCAAGTCCACCAACTTATGCTCTTGTGTCATTACCTGTAATGCAAAGAAAACAAAGTGGGTCAGGCTTGGGAGCCTGATGAGCATATAGGGTTTTCAACCCACAATATTATATATATATATATATATATATATATATATATATATATATTCAATCATCAAACGATCATTCCAATTACCCATCCCATTATCTTCCTTACTCTTAAGGGCCTACCGTACGAGTCATCTATTCGTTCACTCCGTATTAGGCACTAAGACAATAGCTTCCAGGATTCTTTATTATGCACTAAAACAATATCTGCCAAGGTTCTTTCATAAAGCACTAATTCCATAGCTGCTATGGTTCATTCATTGGGCACTAAATCCATAGCTACCAGTGTAGGTACTAAGTCCATAGCTACCAACGTTTATCTAAAAGGTACTAAGTCCATAGCTATCATCGTCTATCTAACAGTACTAAATCCATAGCTACCAACGTTCTTCTATACAATACTAAATCCATAGCTACCAAGGTTCATCTATATACAGTACTAAATCCATAGCTACCAAGGCTTATCTTTACAGTACTAAATCCATAGCTACCGAGGTTTATCTTTCGTCTCATCCTCGAACTCATCCTTGATCACACACCAACTATTTCGTTAATCCATGTTCTGCCCAACATATTTGTAGAGATAAAATACATATACAGTTTAACTCATTTAAAACCTATATAAAACTTCAATTCCATGCCCATCTCAAATAGACAAATAATATATAAACACATAGCACGTATTTCATAGCAAATACTTCGTATTTATATATTAGAAGAAAGTAACTACACACTCACCCAACCATATACTTAATACATTCAAACAATAATTGTATTATACTCGTGTTTATGAAAGGGACTATACACCCACACATATAAACAACTTTATATTATAAACATAGCACGTATTTCATAGCAAATACTTAATATTTATGTGTTAGAAGAAAGTGACCACACACTCACTTGATCAGAAGATGATCAGACAGTACTATGACTTGTAGAAGTAGTATTCTTCGGTAGATCTTGAAGATCTTCACAAAAACCAGGCTCTTCGCGGGCAGAGCTTCGGCTCGGGAATCTCACTTCTCGGGATCTTCAGGCTTTGGGACTCGCTTCGGGTCTCAGGAATCATACTGGGGATTCGGGGGGTTAAAATAGGTCTTAGAGAGAGTATTAGGAGTGGGAGAGTAAGAGATGAGCAACCAAACCCGGCTGACCCTCAATTTTTATTTATAGGGTGAATTTTCTGAGTTCACATCGTGAGTTTCTAATATTCACCTCATGAGCTCAATACGTTATTACGTTCGTGATGGCCACTTGCCCTGGAAGACGTCCATCATTTGTTCACCTCGTGAGTGACTAATGCTCACCTCGTGAACTGGCTCACCTCGTGAGCCGCATATGCTCACCTCGTGAGCTCTGACACATCTATGGGGTTCACTCCCCAAACTTCAGAAATTCATAACTTTCGCATACGAGCTCCATTTTTAACGTTCTTTATATCCACGTGTAGGTGAGATTATGCTCTAACACTCTCGTTTAGACTTCGTTGGCTAATTTTGAATTGATTTTAAATATATTATAAATATATTACTTTTATATTATTTTTAGTAGGTCGGGACAGGAAAACTTCGTTATAAATTCATAACTTTTTCATCTGACGTCCATTTCCGCCTATCTTTTTATCGTTTCACTACTATAGATGAGATGTTCGATTCTCATTTAGATTGTTTTGGCTAAAAATCACTCGATCTCAAATCGAGGATTCGGGCTGCATACCGCTCAGTCGAAACTTCGGAAAAATCATAACTTCCTCATACGAAGTCAGATTCGGGCGTTCTTTTTATGCACGCTTTCGGTTTAACATATTCTACGACTTTCGTTTAGATCGCTAAGGCTAAATATTACTCTAACGTAAATTCACTTTTTACGTCGCGCTGTGTCGTGTCGATTCTGTCACGAAACTTCGACGGGTCATAACTTCTTCGTTATAACTCGGATATCAGCGTTCTTTATATATACGGAATCCTTGTAACATATACTACAACTTAGTTAAGATTAGTCCTTCTAGATAATCTTCCATCAAAAAGTCATTTTTGATGCTTATCGTCTCTAAATTGACTAGCCCTAAGCTACGGACGTTACAAACTCATTGTCTACTTGAATGCCATTATTGTGAAAATCTATTAACATGTTTCTGCTTCCCACTAAGCTTGAAGATGCCATTTTAGAGTTTTGCTTCAATGGAGGGTAAGAAAGGGTTTTTACAGAGGAGGAGTGGGTGACGGGGAGGTTAATGGAGGTGATAAGGACGAGCCAGCTGGGATAACCGGCTATTATAAGGATTATCGGTTCCTAGGGCTAAACTGAGTGTAATAGCCGGTAATCTGACCTTTTTCATAAGTGAAATTTAATTTATGACTAAATCATAAACTGAGTCAAATTTTTGGGACTTTTTCGCAGATTTCCCTACTTTAATATATCAATACATTTGACAATTTACTATTTACTTTTTGCCATTTTCCCTCTTCTAGTTCCTAAACTTGATAAAAAGCTATTGTGATTTTTTTGGGAATGCAAAGTGAAATGATTTTTTAGTCTCATCCAGAAAAAAAAAATGTTATGCATACATCAGTATTGTTAAAATTGATGAATAGTTTGCTTTTTTTTTTTTTTGCGATAGTAATGGCTTTTTTGGTTTCATTTAAACAGTTTATTTAATTTTAGATGAAAAAAACAGATTTTATGTATAAATCATTTTATAGAGACTAACATTATTATTCATTAAACCATTTTACATATATAAAACTTACTGAAGAAAATGAAATAAAGAACCCCGTAGATACCATACCACCTACGTATAATATATATATATATATATATATATATATATATATATATATATATATATATATATATATATATATATATATATATATATATATATATATATATATATGAACATCAAACTTAACATTAAAATTTTGGGAACAGATGTCGAAAGAATATGTAAAAGAAGAAATACATAAAAAGGGTTTATATATATATATATATATATATATATATATATATATATATATATATATATATATATATATATATATATATATATATATATAAAAGATGAAATACACAAATTCGGGGGAAGAGACAAGAGCAAGCACGATACATATAACAGTTATGATATATCAATTTGTAAATATATAATAGTAATGTATTATGTGTATGACATATAGATGAATGCTGCATAGTAGCATCCAATAAATGTGTCCCATCCTATATGTAATAATGTCAAAGTATGTATATATCTAGCATAGATATATCTTATGATTAACAAAAGTTAATTTATATTTTATGACTAACAAAAGTTAGTCCATTATGTTGTTGTTTGTAAGATTTTCGTTTGTAAAATAGTGTCTATATATGGATCATTGATCCCATGAAATAAAGCATAACAAAAATTTGTGAAATGAATTACTTTCAAATTTATCTGTTGAAGTTTTTAATTTTTGAATACTAGATTATATATCTTAAAAATATCATCTAAGAATTCAATTCACACGATCAGATCATCTATCAACACTATCATCCAAGCACTCAATAAATATACGATCAGGTACTCTCTTGTCTATTATGATTATTATTTAAAATTTTATATTATGTTCATTTTAAAATACAAACTTGAAACAATATGCATACTATTTTTGATATCATTAGTTTAACGGGGAGGGAGATGCCCTCAACTGTAAATAATAATAATAATAATAATAATAATATACATTAGATAGTATTAGTTTTGTATCCTATCACTTAGCAAATAAATATGGTGCCCTAACAATAACTCTATTAACCTCAACGGTACCCTCAAATAGTGGCGAAACACTAGTAGGGTTGGAGGGTCATGGTAGCATGGCCTCCTTTTTTTTTTTTTGGCTAATAACATTAATTTATAAGGGAATTAACTGCAATGCTAGAAATTTACTAGTATGAAGTTTATTTATAAAAATAACTTGAATCCTCAAATAGAACCCGAAGCCCTCCTTGTAGGAAAACCAGAAACGTCTATTTACTTTAATCTAAATGAAAGTCTGTTCTTGATTCAAAGCTTTCAGAAGCATTTGGGGAACTGGAAAGTTAATCTTCAGTCGTCGGGAGGGAGGTTAACTTTAATCAGGTCCGTTCTTGGCAGTTTGGGTATTTATTTCTTTTCGTTTTTCAAGGTGCCTTTGGATGTGATTAACGAGAGATTAAGGGCCCAGTTTTTTTTTTCTTCCTGGGGTGCTAAAGACCATGATTGAAAGATTGCTTGGGTCAAGTGTGATAAGGTGTTTAACTCTAAAGAAAAAGGTGGTCTTGGAATTGAAATTTTGAAAGATTTTAATATTGCTCTGTTACGGAGAGTCAGAGATGGAGATTTCATAATTATCTGAATTCTGTGTGGGCAAAAGTTATTAGAATATTCATAGGTTTAATGGGGTCTCGACCATTTGGGTAATAAACCAAATTGGTTGAGTTGATGGATTCCTTTGGTCAAGCTCTATTATTTGATGCATGATAGGAACATTGGAAATGGTACATGGACTCGTTTTTAGGATGATAATTGGTTGGGAGATTGCCTTCTGAAGGATTAGATTTCCTCATGTTTTAATCATTCAAATTATTAATAAAAAAAGAGCAGACGCCGGCGATTTGGGGAATTCCAAACCCTATTGGTGTTAGTTAGTTATAGTTAGTTAACTTTTATTTAGTTAGCTTGAGTTAGTTGCTTGTTAGTTAGATCACATGTCTCTCACGTGATTGTTGTTAGTTGGTTATATCAGTTAGAGGCTTCTCTTTCTTCTGTATATAATCTGTAACAGATTCATTGTTGTGGTTAACTGATTCAATACAGAAATGAAGATTAAAATATTTCTTCATTTTCCCTGTTCAATTCTTTATTTGCAAAGATGGTATCAGAGCTGCTCTGAATGATTTTCAATCAATTTCTCATCTTTTTTTTTTTTGATACTTTGTTCTTCATTCGTGCTTTCTTTCATCTTCATTCTAATCAACGGCTTCACAAATATCTCAATCAACTCAAAATTCCTCAGATCCACTTTATCTTCATCCATCTGGTCATCCAGGCATGTTGCTTGTTTCTAAGCAATTCGATGGATCAAATTTTGGCTCATGGAAGAAAGCTATCACGATTGCTTTATCTCCCAAAAACAAATTGGGATTCGTGAATGGAAAGGTCGTCAAACCATCTTCTGATCATAATACCTTCGATCTATGGCAGCGATGTGTTAGACATATGTTCAGATAGTTTATTAATAGTGTTTATATTAGAGGGTATCTAAATGTAACTATCTAACATATATATAGGATTGTAATCTACGCTTCATATACACAATTCATTACGCTTTACATGGTTTAACTTGGTATCAGAGCCAAGTAAACCCTACCTTACGGCTCTAAACCCTAACTGCAGAAAAGCCTTTTACGGCTTCATCTTGTGCTCAACTCCAATCACTGGTGATCAACTCAAACTCGCATGGCTACTATTACTGCCTTCTCTACTGCAGAAAAGACATCACATAACTCCCATAAATTTGCTTTCACTCTCTTTACCACCAACTATGGGTTCTGGAAAGCAATCATTGAACCCTTTCTCATCACCAACAATTTATTTGGCTATGTAGATGGCACAATACCCTGTCCAGCACAGAAAGTGGAAACTGGAGACGCAATCACGGATAACCCTAGTTATACCCGGTGGATAGCCAATGATGCACACGTCCAGATGATTATCATATCCACCATCTCTGAAGCTTCTTTTCAACATGTCCAAGGAGCAACCTCTAGAGAATTGTGGCTAGCCCTTAAACGGGCATACTCACCAAATACCGCCACTCGTGAATACACACTAAAAACCCAGCTTCTTAAAATTGCCATGAAAGGCGATGAATCTCCATAGGGCTATCTAAGCAGGGCTCAAGAATATTCCACAACCCTTGCCAACATGGGTGAACCAATGAAGGATAAAGATCTTGTTATTCTGGAAATATCGGGACTTCGGGAAGAATACAATGGTTTGAATTCGACTCTCTTGGCTCGTCACCCACCAATCAGCTTCAACGAGTTACATGGTCTTCTAAGTGATCATGATTACATGATCAACAAACCCATTACAACTACAGTCACTACATCACCACAAGTTTTTGCTACTTCTACAGGAAACGCCGTTCAAAGTCTTCAACAATTGGCATCTCAGTTAGGATTTCAACTAAATCCTATCGCCTCCCAACAGCCTTCTCCACAAGCTTTCTATGCCTCGCGTCCACCCAACAACAATCGAGGCAATCGTCGTGGCAATACCCGCGACAATAATTCTCGCAATCAATTTCAAAATCAAAATCGGGGGCGTGATAATAGTGGCAACAGTGGTTCTGGTTCTAGACAATTTGCATGGGCCTCTACTCAAAATACAGTTTATGGTCATCGTAATCGTTGTGGTATCAGTCATCTACCCTCTCATTGTCCAAATCAGCAAAATTCTGCCCCAACACGACAACCTTCTCAGGCCAATTTTGTTGCCTTTTCTGATCACGAACCAAATTTAGGCGCAACCTGGTTTCCCGATACCGGTGCTAACACCCACACTACACCTGATCTGTCCAACCTTGATTTTTCATAGACTTATCATGGATCTGACTCTCTCCATGTTGGTGATGGTAAACCTCTTCCTATTTTTCACATTGGCTCTACCAAAATTTACTCTCCTCACAAAACTTTCACTCTTTCTAATAATCTTCATGTTCCGTCAATTAAAAAGAATCTTCTGTCTGTTCAACAATTTTGTCATGAAAATAATGTTTTCTTTGAATTCCATTCTTCTTTTTTGTTGTGAAGGACGAAAGAACTCACAATACTCTTCTCACGGGTCCAAGTGATAATGGTCTCTATTGATTGGTTTTGGCCATATGAACATTCCTATGTGCACATGCAAACCCTAATGCTTGGATCTAGGTTTCTCTAATTAAACATGCATTGGATCCAAGACTTCTAATAACTAATAGACTATAAGAACAATACAAAATCAAGGTTAGAAGTATACCTTGAAACACTTGTTTGATCTTCTTGTTCTTGGAGCGTTAGAGTCACAAATGTCACTCCTCTAATGGCTTACAAACACCAACTAGCAAGAGGATGATTTGAGAGAGAGGAGAGGGAATAGAAATCGGCCAGGGTTTCTTTGCTTTAGCAGAGGTGCCGATTTCCCTTGCCCCAAGGGTCTATTTATACTTGTAAGGTTCCTAGGGTTTCACCCTTAAACCCTAGTTAAATAATCTTTACTAAAAGCAATCCAAATCCTTTCCAAGATAAGCCCTTGGACGATTTGTGGCTTATCCCAAGCCCTAGAAATCGTCCAACCCTATCCAAGAAGGATTTACAGCCCAAAGTGTAACTATCAAACAACTGACAGTTTATACCCTCTTATTTAATTAATCTCTTTAAGTCACCAAATTAATTCTAATTAATTTATGACTTATATTAATCAAATAACAATATTATTATTCCTTATATTATTCTCATAATATATTAATAATATTTATTCTCTCATAATAAATCATCCTGTCAAGTTGCTATGGTGAAGGCAACCCAAAAGGACCATGCACAATCGGATCAAATACTTGCCTAATATAGTTGTAGCCTTAGACACTATTCCAACATCTATTCCATACGCCTTCCTCAACTCAAGTCTATTCCTATGATTGTTTTCACTACCACCAAATCTTCCTCAACCATTTGGCATCAACGTCTTGGTCATCCACATCAACGTGTTTTTAGTTCTATTGTTTCTAGCTGTTCTTTACCAGTTTCTACAAAACAATGTTCTTCATTATGTTCATCTTGTCAATTGGGAAAATCTTCCAAATTATCATTATCTAGTTCCAACTTTCAAAGCAATAATATTTTAGATTTGATATATTGTGATGTTTGGGGACCTGCACCTATTTTATCTTCTGATGGTTATCGCTTCTTTATGTTATGTGTTGATCATCATACTCGTTATATGTGGTTTTACCCGTTATCCCACAAATCCGATGTTTATTCCACCTTCAAAAAAAATTTCACGTTAGTTGAATGACAGTTTAATTCCAAGCTCAAAACTGTTCAAACTGATTGGGGAGGTGAGTTTCGCAATCTATCTCCTTTTTTCACCTCTCTTGGAATTACCCATCGACGTTCATGTCCATACACTAGTGAGCAAAATGGCATTGTTGAGCGTCGCCATTGTCACGTTGTTGAAACTGGTCTATCCCTTCTTGCACAAGCAAACCTTCCACAACGTTTTTGGCATTTTGCCTTTGAAACTTCTGTCTATCTCATTAATCGTCTACTATCCCGTATCTCTTCAAACAAGTCACCTTTTCAGCATGTTTTCAATAGAAAACCCGATTACTCATTCCTTCGGGTTTTCGGTTGTCAATGTTTCCCACACCTCCGACCATATAATCGACACAAAATGGACTTTCGCTCCACTCCATGTGTTTTCATGGGATATAGTCCTCTTCATCACGGGTATCAATGCTTTGACCCTAGGACCGCATTTACATCATCCGTCACGTCCGCTTCAATGAAGAGGTCTTTCCTTTTCACTCTTCTTCACCATCACCATCCAACCCCAATACATCACCCATTTATGTCTCCACTTTTCCCACTCATGTTGCAAGCACACCAGAGCTATATCCCGAAGCACCCACTACAAATGAAAACGACACTCCTACACCTACATCTCCTACCTCACCACCTCCCCCTCCCCCTCCACCACCCTCATCCCCACCCCCACGCTCTCGTCCTTCTAACCTACGCCAAAATCCCAAGCGCAAAACCCCTTACAGCCCCTCTGCATACACTGCTACTGTACCTTCCTCCCCTCTTACTGAACCCACTTCGTTTTTTTGTTGCCAACAAGTTTCCCGGATGGCGTAAAGCGATGCTTGATGAATTCCAGGAACTTCAAAAAAATGGAACCTGGTCGCTTGTTCCTCCTGTGCACAATTCCAATATAATTGAATGCAAATGGGTGTACAAATTAAAGAAAGATTCACAGGGAAAAATTTATCGCTACAAAGCATAGCTTGTCGCTAAGGGGTTCAAACAACAATCGGGCGTTGACTACCACGAGTCTTTTAGTCCGGTAATCAAAGCCACTACTATTCGAGTGATTCTTTCCCTAGCCGTGACAAACAAATGGCCCTTACGACAGTTGGATGTCCAAAATGCATTCTTGCACGGTGATCTCAATGAAACAGTTTATGTCCGACAGTCACCAGGTTTTGGTTATCCTCGCAAGCCTGATCATGTATGCCTTCTTCACAAATCTCTTTATGGACTCAAGCAAGCCCCACGAGCTTGGTTTACTCGACTATCGACGGCTCTTCATCGTCTTGGATTTTTAGGATCCAAAACCGATCCCTCTCTCTTCATTCTCAAAATTGGTTGTGTTATTGTTTATGTTCTTGTTTACGTGGATGATATTATTGTCACAAGTAATGACACTAAGGCTATCAATCAGATCATTCATCAACTGGGATCTACCTTTGCCATCAAAGATCTTGGCAAACTTCATTACTTCTTGGGTATTGAAGTTGTTCCCCCATGGCCATGACATTCTTTTGTCCCAATGCAAGTATATTTTGGACATACTTCAACGCTCCGGTCTAACAGATTGTAAACCTATATCATCTCCCATGAGTACTACTCAGATCTTGACTCCCGATGATAGTCCATACCTCTCCAACCTTGTTGCCTATCAACAAATTGTTGGAGCACTTCAGTATGTTACACTCTCTAGACCTGACATTGCCTTTGCTGTCAATAAGGTATGTCAGTTCATGCATGCTCCCACTGAGAATCACTGGTCTGCTGTCAAAAGGATATTGAGCTATCTCAAAGGCACTGCTAATTTTGGTTTATTTCTTCATCACAACTTAGACTCCTCTCTTCAAGCCTTCACTGATAGTTGGTGGCAGCCTACTGATGGCTCAAAAATTACCACCTTCTCTGATTCCGATTGGGCTGGCTGCCCGGTCGATCGGCGTTCCATGGGAGGGTTTGCTATCTATTTGGGGTCCTACTTGATCTCCTAGAATGCTCGCAAACAACAGACTGTTTCAAGGTCCTCTATGGAGTCCGAGTACAAGGCTCTTGCAGACACTGTTGCTGAGTTGCTTTGGCTAAGGGCTCTCCTACATGAACTGGGAGTTTCTACAAAATTCTCTCCCACACTATGGTGTGACAACCTTGGAGCCACATATCTCTCTGCAAATCCGGTTTTTCATGCCCGAACAAAACATGTTGAAGTAGATTTTCATTTTGTTCATGAACAAGTTGCCCGAGGTCAATTAAAAGTCCAATTTATATCTACCCATGATCAGATTGCTGATGTGTTCACCAAGCCTTTATCCTCTCAAAGATTTCTCTTTTTACGGTCCAAGTTGTAGGTCGTTCCCCACCCTCATCTTGTGGGGTAACGTTAGACATATGTTCAGATAGTTTATTAATAGTGTTTATATTAGAGGGTGTCTAAATGTAACTATCTAACATATATATATATATATATATATATATATATATATATATAGGATTGTAATCTATGCTTCATATACACAATTCATTACCCTTTACAGGTTTAAATCGATGCAATGATATGTTTATGTCGTGGATTTTGAATGTTTTATCTAGCGACATTGCTGAATCTGTGTTATATTCATCCACAACTAAAGATATTTAGAAAGATCTAGATGATAGATTCGGTCAATCAAATGCTGCAAAGTTATATCAACTCAACAAAGAAATATCTGATTTATCTCAAGGATCTAATGACCTTGCCACTTATTTCACTAAACTGAAGAAGAATTGGGATGAATTAAATGCTTTATCAACAGTTCCAAATTGCACGTGTAATGTTGCTCAATAGATGCAAGAAATTCAACAAAATCAAAGGCTCATTAAGTTTCTTATGGGACTGAATGGAGATTACAACTCTTTTAGAAGTAATATTCTCATGATGAAGCCACTTCCCACTATTGCTCAAGCTTATGCTCTTCTCATACAAGATGAAAAACAAAGAGAGGTACAAACACCTTCTAACTTCATATTTGAATCAGCTTCCTTGAATGTTTCTATCAAATCTGGTTTTGGAGGAAACAATAATTGAGGAAATTATGAAAACAAAAAGAATCAATACTGTTCTTTCTGCAAGAAATCTGGACATACTGCAAACATATGTTACAGATTAGTTGGATTCCCAAAAGACTTCAAATTCACCAAGAACAGATCTGCCAATGCAAATGTTTCAACTGCTTCTTTTTTCAAAACAATAATGAAGATGGATCAAAGGAAGATATCTCTCCAACTTTGAGTCTAGACAAATCTCATTCTGTGAATGAATTGACCAGAGATCAATATCATCAATTGTGTTCTTTTTTGAGCAAACTCAATGACAATAACGGCAATAACAATCATCAACAACAAATGAATTAGAATTCTAACAATCAAGCCTCTATCAATTTTTCTGGTAACACTTTCTTATCTTAACAAGATTCTAGTTATCCTCATAATTTTCATTGTCTTGAAACAGCCTCAATGACATGGATAATTGATTCTGGTGCAAGTGATCATATGTGTTACAACAAATCTTTGTTGTTCAATATTCAAAAACTTCATTCTCCCTATCATCTAAGTCTTCCAAATGGACAACAAACCAAAGCATATGAAGTTGGAAGTATCAATCTGATTGATAACGTTGTTTTACACAATGTTTTACATGTTCCTTTGTTTAAATTCAATCTATTATCCATAGCAAAACTTTGTAAACAATTAAAATATTTAGTTGTTTTCTCTGAAAGTTTTTGCTTCCTATTGCAGGGCCTTTCTTAGAAGAGGCCACTGGTTCTTGGTAAACATCGAGTTGGCCTATACTTCATTCATTCAAATCCAAGAATAACTCAAGGAATTGTTATTTCTGTTACTTCAAACAATGCTTTTGATTCCTCTGTATTATTTTCAAATTCCATTTGTAAATCATTCTCTTGTAATACTTCTATTTCTATATGGCATAATAGACTTGGACATCTTCCAATGTACAAGTTAAAAACTCTTGGTTTGTTGAATAAAGAGAATGATACTTTTGATAAATCTTGTGATGTTTGTTCTAAATCTAGACAACACAAACTCCCTTTCAGTCACGGTATCATTCATTCCTCGTCTCCTTTTGAACTCATACATATTGACACATGGGGTCCTTACAATACAAAAACTTACAATAATCAATCATATTTCTTAACAATTATTGATGATTTCTCAAGAGCCACATGGACTCATTTGTTAAGCACAAAGAGTAATTCTTTTGGTGTTCTAAAAGGCTTTATTCAAATGGTTGAAACTCAATACGGGACAAAATTGAAGACGATCAGATCTGATAATGCCTTTGAGTTAGGATCAAGTAATGAAGCAAAACTATTTCTTCAAGAAAAAGGAATCATCCATCAAACCAGTTGCAGTTTTACACCTCAACAAGATGGGGTGGTTGAAAGAAAACACAAACATCTGTTGGAAACTTCAAGAGCCCTTTTGTTTCAATCAAAGCTTCCTCATAAATTTTGGGGAGATTGTGTTCTCACTGCTACATATCTCATTAATAGATTTCCTTCAAAGATTCTCAATGGAAAAACTCCTTTCTTTCTTCTTACTGGAAAACAACCTTCATTAATCAACTGAAGACATTTGGTTATCTATGTTATGCTAGCACTCCACAACACAACAGAGATAAGTTCCAACCAAGATCTGTCCCTTGTATTTTCATTGGGTACCCTTTTGGAAAGAAAGCATACAAACTCTATAATCTTGATACACACAAGGTTTTCATATCAAGGGATGTTATTTTTCATGAAGAAATATTTCCTTATCAACTCAAAAACAAAATTTCACCACAATTATTTACAAATGACGAAAATACCCTTCATGCTGAAGAATCACATTCACCAAGTATACAACCCAAATCTTCAAGTCTAAATGATACTTCTATTGCCTCAAACATTCCACCTTCACAATCATTACGAAGAACCACAAGAACCATCACAACCCCATCATATTTGCAGGATTATATATGTAATATTGCTTCATGTGAAAATCATTTCTCATGTTCTTCTTTTGCTACATGTATGCACACTGTAACTCAAACCATGTCACCCAAACATGTTTGGTTTAGCAATCTCTCTACAGCTAGCGAACAACTCATGTGCAACATGGACAGAATCATCGAACCTTCCACTTATGATGAAGCTGCATCTTTACATGAATGGCAAGTGGCAATAGCAAAAGAATTTGAAGCTTTAGAAGCTAATAACACTTGGAAATTTGTGGATCTTCCAAAAGGCAAGAAACTCATTAGCTGTAAATGGGTTTATAAAGTAAAATATAAAGCCAATGGTGATGTAGAAAGATGCAAAGGAAGATTGGTTGTTAAAGGGTTTACTCAAAAGGAAGGCATTGATTATACTGAAACTTTTTCTCCTGCTGTCAAAATGACAACAATTCGAGCTCTTATTGCTAAAGCTGTCAAGAAATCATGGCCAATGTTTCAACTAGATGTCAATAATGCCTTTCTACATGGTGACTTGGATGAAGAAATTTACATGAAGCCACCTCTAGGACTTCAATTATCTAACTCAAATCAAGTGTGCAAACTTCAAAAATCATTATATGGATTGAAACAAGCATCTAGACAGTGGTATGCAAAACTATCTTCTACATTGAAGGAAAGATGTTATCAACACTCCAAAAAATGATTCCTCTTTTTTTCACAAAACAATGGGTTAAAACTTTTATGGCAGTCTATGTTGATGATTTGATTATCACAAGAAACAATGAAGAGGAAATATCAAATCTTAAACAATTTCTTGATACCACTTTCAAAATTAAAGATCTTGGATCTTTAAATTTATTTCTGGGAATAGAAGTTCTATATACCACCTCTGGAGTTATTTTAACACAAAGGAAATATGCAAATGACATGATCAAGGAATTTGAGTGCAATTTCCACTACTATTTGTCCTTTGCCTTCTAATGACAAACTTCTAATTAGTCAAGGAAAAATGCTAGATTCTCCTGAGTTATATCGCAAATTAGTGGGCAAGCTTAACTTCTTGGTTCACACTAGAACTGATTTGGTTTTGCTATTCAACATTTGAGCCAATTCATGGCAAATCCCAGAGTTCCACATTATGAAGCTGCTAAACATGTTCTTCGTTATATCAACAAAGATTCATGTCAAGGATTATTCATGAACAATTTTGATGATTTCAATTTACAAGCCTACTGTGATTCTGATTGGGCCTCATGTCCTCAATCTAAAAGAAGTGTTAGTGGTTTTGTTGTTCTTCTTGGAAACAACCGAATTGCATGGAAGTCAAAGAAACAAATAATTGTTTCTCTATCATCTGCTGAAGCAGAATATAGAAGTATGCAAAGACTCACAACTGAACTTGCTTGATTAACTCGATTACTTCATGAAATTGGAGTTCCTAATGTCACTCATGTTCCAGTTCGTTATGACAGTCAAGCTGCCATATATATTGTTAAAACCCCTGTATTTCACGAAAGGACTAAACAGTTGGAATTAGACTGTCACTTTATTCGAGAAAATTACAATATGGGCTTATACCTCTGCAACATGTTCCTACACAAGACCAGATAGTTGATTTGTTCACAAAGAACCTTCCAAGAAAGCAACATTACACTTTATTAAACAAATTGGGGGTTACTCACCATCCAATTTGAGGGGGATTGTTAGTTAGTTATAGTTAGTTAACTGTTATTTAGTTAGCTTGAGTTAGTTGCTTGTTAGTTAGATCACATGTCTCTCACGTGATTGTTGTTAGTTGGTTATATCAGTTAGAGGCTTCTTTTTCTTCTGTATATAATTTGTAACAGATTCATTGTTGTGGTTAACTGATTCAATACAGAAATGAAGATTAAAACATTTCTATCATTTTCTCTTTTTAATTCTTTACTTGCAAACAATTGGGTCTACAACGTCTTTTCCCTCCTTCTCCGGAGGGATCAGACGCCGACAGGGTGGAAAACGTTTCTTTCTGGTAAGTCTTTCTACCATCTTCTGTCAAGGTAGTCTTCTCAACTAGTGCCGACAATACTAGCAACACAGCAACGACATTAACCTTGACTGCTAGGATTTCTTACTCAATCTATGTAACGAACTTCCCCTCTCACTTCACCAAACGGCAACTTTGGAAGACATGTGAATGATTTTGAACAGTTTTGGATGTTTTTATTGCTTCTAGATTGTCTAAAATGGGCAAACACTTTGCCTTTGTTAGGTTTGCCGAAATTCTGATGTTGTTTCAGTGGTCAAGAACCTCTACTCGGTTTGGATTAGTAAACTGAAACTTGTTGCAAGCACTGCAAGGTTTTAAATAGGAAATCATAAAACCGGTAAGGATGGAGTATCAAGTGATACACATAATATTCCCATGAACAAACAAAGAGATCCATTGGTTTCTTCCTATGCTTTAGTTCTTCGTGGAAGTGACAAGTTATCTGTAATAATAAAGGTTTCAGAGATATCAAATTTGCTTATGTAGGGGGGGGGGGGTTGGGAATGGGTATCCCTGGAATATAAATCAGTCAAAGCCTTGGAGAAGTTTCATAATCATGTTGGATCACGTTCGTGGTTCTCTAAGTTACATCCTTAATTGGTCTAATAACTTCATATTGAATGAGAGGGTGGTTTGGGTTGAAGTTGTAGGTGTTTCGGTAATTGCATGTAACTACAACATTTATTCCAAGATTACAATAAGATGGGGAACTATTTTGTACATGGAGAAATCTTTTCAAGATAACCTTTATAGTAAGAGGTTATGTATGTCTACTTCATTTCAGAAGATAATTATGGAGAACTTTAAAATTATCATTCATGGGAAGGTCTATCATGTGAGAGCTAAAGAAATCACAGGTTGAATCCCCAATTTTTATTGAAGATGAATGTGAACTCATTAATGAAGAAAATGGAGAGTTTGTTAAGCCAAACGAAGATTATGAAGATAAGGAAATTGGTAATTCCGTCAATATGGAGTCATGGGATGAAGATGTTGGTTCTCAAGATGGAAAGGACTTTATTAACAAAAAAGAGGTTGCAGATCTGGAGTGAGTGAAAATAACCAAAAATTAGAAGCATGGTTGTCACAATGTGGGTGATGAGGACCTTTCACGAGGCCGGAATTCTTTCAGCCCACATTCTGCTCCATTAGAAGATGCTCAAATAAGGAAGGAATTTTCAGAACCAGCTCCTCCTGTTAAAAATCATTATACAGCAAATAATGAAAATTCTCATGTTGCTAATCAAGTTAAAGAAGGGTATGGTGAATCTTAATCCTCTTTTCTTATGCCATTAAAATTACAAAAAAAAAAAAAAAAAAAAAAAAAAAAAAAAAACACTCAAGCTTTTCATTTATTGAGGAATTAACTACTTTCATTGAATATGGTAATGTAATGGGGTATTCTATGGAGGGATGTACACAAAATATTCAAGAAATAATTAATAGTCATGAAGGTATGACTGGGTTCTCATGAAGTATCTTTCTTTGAATATTCAAGGATTGAGGAAATAATGGAAACAATCATGGGTGAAGAATTTGTGTATTAAACATCATGTCACTTTTTTGGCTCTTCAAGAGACGAAGATGAGGTTATTGGACTTAAAAGTTGTTCGTTTGGTTTGGGGCAATTTGCCATTTGATTTTCAGATTTCTTTATCAAAAGGTCTTTCAGGAGGGATGATTTGTGTTTGTGATAATAATCTTTTCTCTAAATCTAATTCTATCTTAGATGATTACGTTGCCATAGTCGAAGGTATTTGGCGGCCTACGAATACAAACCTTCTTGTTGCTTTCGGTCTATGCTCCACAGGATTTGAATGATAAAAAAATCTTTTTTGGCTCGCCTTGGTGGTTTTATTGATCGTTGGCATGGTGAAGTGATCTTAATGGGTGATTTTAATGAGGTGAGAAGTGAATCTGAAAGACATTGTTTTGTTTTTATCATAATCAAGCTTTCTTGTTTAACGAGTTTATTGCGAGTGCGAGTCTCTTTGATATTCATCTAGGTGGCTACTCTTTTACTTGGACCCATATATCGGCTTCTAAGATGAGTAAACTTGACATATTTTTAATCTCATAGGGTCTTCTAGATTTATTTCCTCATCCCTCAGGCTTGATTCTTGACAAGCATTTATTTGATCATCTTTGCTTAAAGAAGTGATTGTTTATTATGGTCTCTCTCCTTTTAGAGTGTTTCACTCTTGGTTCTCTTTAGAAGGCTTTTCTAAAACTATGGAGGATTCTTGGAAAAATGATGGGGTTTTTGTGGCTAATGGAATGGTGAAACTTAAAAAGAAACTCAAATGTCTTAAAGCTAATATCAAGGTTTGCATTAAGCTCTTGGGGGAGAATCGGGATTGTAGCAAATTTGAGTTGCTTAATTCCTTGGCTAATTTGGATTCGACTATTGATAGGATTGAAGGTAATCCTTCTATTGTTGTTGAGTGGGATTCTATTATGAAAAAACTTGGTGATGTTTGTCGATTTGAGAATGAAGATTTGGCGCAAAAGGATAATATTAAGTGGGTTATTGAGGGTGACGAAAATTCAAAGTTTTTTCATGGAGTTCTTAATAAAAAAAACATAAACATTTGGCTATTCGGGGTATTCTTATTGATAATGAATGGGTTGATGAGCCTAATCGTGTTAAAGCTTAGTTTTTCGATCACTTTTGGTCTTGATTTTCCTCTCTCGCCTCTTCTCGGCCTTCTATTTCTTAGGTATCCGAAAAGAAAATTCTGAACAACCAGCTCTCTGAGACTTTAGAGGGCACAATCACTCCATATGAAATTAGAAGGGTTGTGTGGGATTATGGTGCTGATAAGTACCTAGGTACGGATGGCTTTTCTTTTGACTTCATTAGAAAATTTTGGTATTTGATGGAGGATGATGTGGTTGGTGCTATTACTAAGTTCTTTAACTCTAGTCACTTTCTAGATGGCTATGATCCATCTTTCATTGCTCTTATTCCAAAGGTGCTTGATGCTAAAGTTGTCAAAGATTACCGGCCTATAAGTCTTATTGGCTTCCAATATAAAATTATTGGTAAAATTTTAGCTAATAGATTGGCTTTGGTGATTGATTCTCTTGTTAGTAAGGAGCAGACTGCCTTTATCAAAGACATACATATTCTTAATGGTCCTTTTATTATGAATGAAGTCTTAGCTTGGTGTAAAACTAAGAAGAAAGCTACTATGGTCTTCAAAGTTGATTTTGAAAAGGCTTACGACTCCATTAGATGGGATTTCCTCAATGATGCCATGAGAAGAATGGGTTTTGGTGATAAATGAAGGGGGTGGATTCGTAATTGTCTTTGCTCGTCCATAGGTTCCATTCTTGTTAATGGGTCAGCTACTAAAGAATTTTCTTTCTTTAGAGGTCTCAGGAAAAGGGATCCTCTTTCTCCTTTTTTATTTATTCTGGTGATGAAAGCTTGCGTGTTTCTTTCCAAGGGATTCTCGATCGTCATCTTTTCTCTGGTATTGAACTTGGCTCAGATCCTTGCATTAATGTTTCTCATTTATTTTATGCGGATGATGTGGTTTTTATGGGAGAATGGACTGATGGCAATATTTGTAATATTGTTAGAATGTTGCATTGTTTTCATCTTTCTTCTAGTTTGAATATTAACCTTCATAAAAGCAAGTTACTTGGTATTACTGTTGGACAGGATGGAGGAAGTCATCGAGCATATAGGATGTTCAGTTATGAAAACTCCTTTTTCTTACATTGGCATTCCTGTGGGTGGTAATATGCATAGATTAAAGTTGTGGTGGGAATTGGTGCAAAAGGTTATGCTTAAACTTTCAAATTGGAAAGTTAAACTTTTGTCCGTAGGCGGGAAACTGACTTTTATTAAGTCAGTTTTGGGTGCAATTCCGACATATTTTGTGTCCTTGTATAAATCCCCCATAGGAATTTTTATCACAGCTAGAGGCGTTGCATAATAAATTGTTCGTAGGGGCTAAGTTGGATGAAAGGAAACTTTCTTTGGTTAGTTGGAAAAAAGTTCTTTCTGAAAATTCATGTTGGCGGTTTGGGTGTGAGCAGTTTATTTGCTTTAAACCGTGCTCTCCTTTTTAAGTGGGTGTGGAAATTTTGTCACACCCCCAAACCGGAATGACGGATATGTTCGGGGGCGGAGGACGTCATGTTTAGTATCACAACACATGTATCATAGTAATCATAGTAACAAACAACCATTGTATTAATAATAAAGTGTTTACAGAGTACAGATTCACAAAAGATTGAATCCAAAAGCAAATGACAAAACACGACATGAAGCTACTATGATCTATCTTCTGAATCCCAAAGTGCGTACCTGTCTACTATTCTCCTGAGAATACAAGTTATTTTGAAAGAGTAGATCAGCATTTATGCTGGTGAGTTCATAAGTATTTTAGTGATGTAAAGTAAACTGAAAGTTCTTTTTAGAAAAGTGCGCTTATTCCTTCAGAAAATCCTATATCTTCTGATGTGATGATTGAAAATAAAATTGACTCTACAATTCCTTCTATGAGTACTAAATGGATACAAGTTATATATAATTTAGAGTAAACAAACAATCAATTGGGTGAAGCTGCCCTAAGCCCACAACCAAACAAGGAACATGGAATGCGGCGGAAGTCACACATCCCAGTGTTTGTTAGATCTTCACTGTATATATCCCTGGCGGATTCATTTGGTACTTACGGAAACGAGGCGGAAAGCATACATCCAACTGCTTATCGGATATTAATTATATATAACCATGATGTTCAAACTAAGGTATTATAGAATGAACCATTAAAGGTCCTTTAAATCATACTGGTTTTATAAAATGGATTAAACCCTTTTTCTGATAAGTTTCTAGTTTAGCCTATGAAATGTTCTAACTGAAAAGTATGTTTTTGTACTAGAAAACGATGTATTGAATTTGTATATTATGACCTGACCCATACCTGGTACTCCTTATGATTACAGGGTGTATACGGAATATATATATATATATATATATATATATATATATATAACATCGAATAGATAGTAAATTGGGTGCATCTGCTGTAAGCCCACAACCAAGCAAGGAACATGGAATGAAGCGGAAAACACACATCCTACTGTCTGCCGGACCCGATTATTATATATCCCTGATATATCTACTGAGGAATCATTAAAGTTAGCATTATATGCCCCCTTTTTACTGAATGTACTAAGACTCGACCGTACTGTTTGTCTTTTGTAATTATGTAAGTTTACTCAAGTAATTACTGAAGCACTTACTACCTTAAAACCAGTTTGTTAATTAAGGTTAAAAATGTGATGTGGTTGAAACCATACTGATATGACACGTGTTTAACATGATGACCTACTTGCGCCAAAACTGATGTGACGTTTGTCACCCGTAGACCTGTAAGTCCCACTGTAGCTAGCAGCAAGGTGTGGGGTGTCAATCCCGTATAGATCTATACACAAACTCATTCTCTCCCTCCAGGAGACTCTGGTTATAAAACGCGACCTAACAAGTATATTGCTAAGTCGTGAAGTAGTGGTTTCACATTATTGCTATCTTGTTCTTGCTATCGTATGTTCCTTCTGTTGTAGTGTATAGTATGTTCCTCCCTGTTTCTCATAATAGTATGTTCTGAACTGACTCATGTATGAACTGACTCTTGTATGAATTGACTCTTGTAAGTTTCATTGTACTAGAATTAGTGAGTAGTAGTCCTCTAAACTATACCTATTATAGTTTACTTGTAATGTTCTTTGAATGACTGAGTATGTCTGTACACCTTTGCTACCGAAAGGTATTGAATTGATTTGAAATAGTTTGTTTAATAACACAGTTTGAAGTATAAGAAATCTTTTGTTTCGATACTTATAAATCACATGTGATTGATTATACGACTGTATGGTTTTCTACTTGTATCCCCCTTCCATAAAAGCATTTAAAATCATTTAAAAGATAAGTTAGGGGTATGAACTCACTTGGTAAGAGTGAATTAGGTAGTGTTTTGTTTCTAGGAATGATCTTTCTTGACGTAACCATGGGTTTCTAGTGAATAAACGAGCTTCACGCGGGCAGCACTTCGACCGGAGAGACGCAAGTTTCTTGGGAACTTTGGGACTTCGGACTTCCGTCAAGGTTGGACACGTAACCGGGGCGTCGGGGTGGTCTCGGTATGCTTAACACAGAGTAAAAAGTAGAGAGGCAAGTAGAGTTGATTAGCCTAAACCCGAGACCTTCGGTTTCTATTTATAGGGAGTAATTTTGGAGCTCATGTGGTGAGCATGGAGTTGCTCACATCGTGAGTTCGATCCTATCCATCCGCTGACTCGACTTCTGACAGCCTGACCCTGGAACCTATCCATTACTAGCTCACGTCGTGAGCTTCAGGCTCACATTGTGAGTCCTCTGACAGGGTGGGAATTCGCATCCTGAACTTCGTAAATTCATATCTTTCGCATACGAGTTCCGATTTTGACGTTCTTTGTATCCACACGTAGGTGATATTATGCTCTACAACTTTTGTTTAGACTCCGTCAGTTAATTTTGATTGTTCTTTTTAATATTATATTTTTAGCAGGTCGGGACTAGAAAAGTCTATTAAAAATTCATAACTTCTTTATCCGACGTCAGTTCTCGTCTGTCTTTTTACCGTTGTACTACCATTGTCGAGATCTTTGATTCTCATTTAGGTTGTGGCGGCTAAAAGTCGCTCAATTTTTATTTCGAGTTTTTAGCTGTCTACTGTTATATCTGAAACTTAGAAAAATCATAACTTCCTCATACAGAGTCAGATTTTGACATTCTTTTTATATATGTTTATGGTTTAATGATATCTACGACTTTCCTTATGATACCTAAGGCTAAAAAGTGCTTTTTTGAAATTTCGCGTTTTATGCTTAACAGTGTTTTACAAGTTTTGTTGCGGATCTTCGATTGGTCATAACTTCTTCGTTATAACTCAGATTTTAGTGTTCTTTATGTTTTTGAAAGCCTTGTTACGATATCTATCACTTAGTACATTCCAATTGAGATTTTTGAACATTTCATTTTTGACGCCATTCTTATCATTTCAAAAACAATAGGTTACAATACTTGACTTTAGATCATTATATTGACTTGAAAATATCGGGTTGTTACATCATCCCTCCGTTAGAGGAAATTTTGTCCCAAAATTATTTCTAAAAGTAGGTGTTTATGGACTAGGGAATAGATGCGGATATTTATGTGTAGATTTTCTAGTGTTTTCAACTTCCTCCTTGATAATGCTAATGCCATAAATCGTACCCCGATGAGCGTGTACAAATAATGAAAGTGCCTTGATAACTAGTGTTGATACTCTATAGTATGATCCTCCTTGGTACCTCTGTGATCATTGGGCATATACAAGTTATGTATAATTAAGATGAATAAGACGGTCGACTGAGTGACTCTGCCCCAAATCCACAACCAAATAAGGAACAGGAATTAAAGCGAAATCAATCACTCTAAGTCTGCAAAATCTTAGCTATGCACAACCCTGATGTACATACTAAGCCATCATAGCTCATTTGTACGGATCTTTAGTTCCCTTATGGATGCTACGACTTGCTTAGACGAGTGAGTTATTATAATTACTTTTAAATGTTTCCCCAAGTTTTAATCTTATATAAATATAAATTAATTTTTAAAGTAATTCTTATTTCGAAGACGTACCGCTGGTCGCTGGGGACTCCGGGGTAGTTTCTCCTGTGGTGATCATTAGAATCCATCCATCCGCGCCTGATTTCTTTATTATCGGACAGTCCCTCTTGTAGTGCTCGGTCTCCCCACAGCCATAACAGGCCTGGTTTACTTCTACTCTGGGGACTTGGGAGATTGGTTGTGCTGGTGCCCTACAGAAACGGGTTGTGTGCCCCTTCCTGTGGCAATTCATGCACTACATTTCCTGACATACTCCGGTGTGGTGGTAGTTACACTTTCCACACTTCGGGAGAGCTCCAGCATATCGATTGGCAGGTGCTGGAGTAGCAGGTGTTGTGACGGCATATATAGTAACCATTTGTTGCTCCTGCGGGAGTTCCTGTGTTGTTTGCCCCTTATTCTTTTTCCCTGATTTTCATTTATAGTCCCCTCCCTTTGATGGTTCAAGAACAGGGACCACCACGCCATGGAGGACTCCATGGTCAATGAGTCGTTGGGCCAGACGTTTGGCGCTATCAAAGGTAGTTGGGTTAGAAGACAGTACATCCCCTTGAACCGAGGGAGATATCCCCCAGATGTACCTTTCTATCTTCTTACTCTCTGGGGTAACCATCCTAGGACACAATGCTTCCAGGTCGCTAAACCTGTCAGTGTAGGCCACTATGTCTGAGCCGACCATGGTATGCTCCCATAGTTCTTTTTCCAGCTTTTGCACTTCGCCCCTTGGGCAGTATTCTTCCAACATCATCTCTTTCAGGTTTTCCCAACCTATTGAGTTAGCCACTGATAGGTTCAGTGACTTGACATGACTATTCCACCATTTTAGGGCCCTACCGGAGAAAGTGCAGGCAGCAAACTTAACTTTGCTCCCTTCTGGGAACATACAGATTGCGAAGACCGGATCTGTTTTCTCGAACCATCGCATCAGAGCAATGACTCCTCCATTTCCATTAAAGGATTTGGGTTTGCAGTTCATGAAGTCCTTGTACGAACACTCTTGTGGGTGTCCGTGGGTAACTCCGGGGTTAGATAGGTGGGTACCGCTACCAGATCCATTGGTACCATTTGCACAGATCTGAGTTATGGAAGTCGTTGTTGCGGCTGTTACCGCTGTTTGGAAAGCAGCAAAGTCGGGTTGTGGTGGTGGATTCTATGTTGCGTTATTGACTCTACGCCCTACAGGTCTACCGCAAGGCATCTTTTGCTGATAAGAATACAAAGATAAGATAGATATAAGTCTATAGCAGAGGTTATAAGCCGAAAGCTGAAAGACTAAGTTATCCTAGTTCTGAATGTATATGGTTCTGGATTTCGTAGGGTTCTGGAAACAATTCATAAAAGGGAATCTATATGAAATAAACTTTATGAATTCAAAAGTGGCTATCCTTGAATGAATCTCTATGAATTGAATAATGGATATTGGCTGCATGAAAAGAAATGATCCTAACACATAGTGTGAGTAGTGAAATCACTAGCTCACTAAGTCATTTAAGTTTATTATTTATTAGTGTGACACATAAGACGTTTTAGTTTCTCTGGCTGATCACTTCTTGGAAAAATCTTTTCGAATATCTTTTTGTTCCTCCTTGACTCCTCTGTTGACTGCTATAATGGAGTGGTTACATCTATCAGGGTTTGTCGTACGAGAATGGAAGTGTCTAAAGAATCTATGAGATTAACTGTAACATTATGGGCGATCCTTACCGGGTCCTCCTATAATTGTGCATTATATACAAGTTGTATATAATTTAAGATTAAATAGACATTCGAATAAGTGATCCTACTCCAAAACCACAACCAAACAAGGAACAGGAAGTGAAGCATAAATCACAAATTCTAGGTCTATAAAATCTCAATTATATAAAGACCTTGGAAGTATACACTCCAAAATTATAGACCTACCAGAAGGGTCTTTTAAATTCTCACATAAGTTATTTATAGTGCCTAAAATACTCCTATAGTATTTTAATGTAATGAACTTGGTATGTTTTAAACTTGTTGTTGTCTTATAGTATAATAAAATACTCCGATATTCTTTTAACTTTATGTTCTGATCTAGAATTCCCTTGAATCGAGTTAGGTAAGTTTTACGACTGTTGCAACACCACATCACTCCCAAAAACATGTCGGTTACTTCTCGAATGATTATATAGTTGATCAGGCTATATTGATCCCAGATATGATTACATAACTGTCCAGGTTTGACCGCAGTGTTCAACCTTTAAATACTTTTGTTCTGTTCTTCTTGTGATACTTGTTCTAGTACGTATATATGTACAAGCATGTATGTATATTTTTATATAGTATTGTTATATCTTTAAAATATATTATTATCCAGTGCACTTCGGCCCCATTGTTTTTATAGTTATATATCTTTTATAGGCTAATTTACTTAGTTCGCTATAAACAATGCTCTGATACCAATCTGTCACACCCCTAAACCGGAACGGCAAAAACGTTCGGGGGCGAAGGACGTCATGATTAATATCACAACACATGTATCATAGTAATCATAGTAACAAACAACCATTGTATTAATAATAAAGTGTTTACAAAGTACTGATTCACAAAAGATTGAATCCAAAAGCAAATAACAAAACAAGACATGAAGCAACTATGCTCCATCTTCTGAATCCAAGAGTGCGTACATGTCTACTATTCTCCTGAGAATACAAGTTATTTTGAAAGAGTAGATCAACATTTAAGCTAGTGAGTTCATAAGTATTTTAGTGATGTAAAGTAAACTGAAAGTTCTTTTTAGAAAAGTTCGTCTGTTCCTTCAGAAAATCCTATATCTTCTGATGTGATGATTGAAAGTAAAAATGGCTTTAAAATTCCTTCTATGAGTACTAAATGCATACAAGTTACATATAATTTAGAGTAAACAAACAATCGATTGGGTGAAGCTGCCCTAAGCCCACAACCAAACAAGGAACAGGGAATGAGGCGGAAGTCACACATCCCAATGTTTGTTAGATCTTCACTATATATAACCCTGGTGTATTCATTTGGTACTTAAGGAATTAACTGTAATAGTTCTTTATATTTGATGAAAACATTCCTTAAGAAAATCATATATTTCATTTAGTAAAAATGGTAACCACAATAGTTCCTTCTATATTCACTTAGTTTATACTAGCTATATCTAATCTAATATCGAACGGATAGTTAATTGTGTGAATCTGCCCTAAGCCCACAACCAAACAAGGAACATGAAATGAGGTGGAAAGCACACATCCAACTGCCTATTGGATATTAATTATATATAACCCAAATGTACAAACTAAGGTATTATACAATGAACCACTAACGGTCCTTTAAAACTAAGGTATTATACAATGAACCACTAACGGTCCTTTAAATCATACTGGTTTAATAAAATGGATTAAACACTTTTTCTGATAAGTTTCTAGTTTAGCCTACGAAATGTTCTAACTGAAAAGTATGTTTTTGTACTAGAAAACGATGTATTGAATTTGTATACTATGACCTGACCCATACCTGGTATTCATTATGATTACTGGGTGTATACGGAATATATATATATATATATATATATATATATATATATATATATATAAGATTGAATAAATAGTAAATTAGGTGCATCTGCTCTAAGCCTACAACCAAACAAGGAATAGGGAATGAAGGGGAAAACACACATCCTACTGTATGTCGGACCCGATTATTATAGGCCCCCTTTTTATTGAATGTACTAAGACTCGACCGTACTGTTTGTCTTTTGTAATTATGTAAGTTATATCAAGTAATTACAGAAGCACTTACTACCTTAAAACCAGTTTGTTAATTAAGGTTAAAAATGTGATGTGGTTGTAACCATACTGACATGACACGTGTTTAACACGACGACCTACTGGTGCCGAAACAGATGTGACGTTTGTCACCCGTAGACCTGTAAGTCCCACTGTAACTAGCAGCAAGGTGTGGGGTATCAATCCCGTATAGATCTATATACAAACTTCTTGCTCTCCCTCTAAGAGACTCTGGTTACAAAACACAACCTAACAAGTATATTGCTAAGTCGTGAAGTAGTGGTTTCACATTATTGCTATCTTGTTCTTGCTATCGTATGTTCCTTCTGTTCTAGTGTATAGTATGTTCCTCCCTTTATCTCTTTATAGTATGTTCTAAACTGACTCATGTATGATCTTACTCATGTATGAACTGACTCTTTTATGAACTGACTCTTCTAAGTTTCATTGTACTGGAATTAGTGAGTAGTAGTCCTCTAAACTATACCTATTAAAGTTTACTAGTAATGTTGTTTGAATGACTGAGTATGTTTGTACACCTTTTCTACCCAAAGGTATTGAATTGATTTGAAATAGTTTGTTTGATAACACGGTTTGAAGTATAAGAAATCTTTTGTTTCGATAGTTATAAATCACATGTGATTGATTATACGGCTATATGGTTTTCTACTTGTATCCCCCCTCCCTAAAAGCATTTAAAATCATTGAAAAGATAAGTTAGGGGTATGAACTCACTTGGTAAGAGTGAATCGGGCAGTGTTTCGTTTCTAGGAATGCTCTTTCTTGACGTAACCGCGAGTTTCTCGTGAATAAACAAGCTACACGCTGGCAACACTTCGACCAGATAGACGCAAGTTTCTTGGGTACTTCGGGACTTCGGGCTTCCATTAGGGCTTGGACACGTAACCGGGGCGTAGGGCTAGTCTCGGGATGCTTAACATATAGTAAAACTAGAGAGGGAAGTAGAGTTAAGCAGCCTAAACCCGACACCTTCGGTTTCTATTTATAGGGAGTAATTTTGGAGCTCATGTCGTGAGCATTGAGTGGCTCACGTCGTGAGTTCGATCCTATCCATCCGCTGACTTGACTTCTGACAGCCCGACCCTGGAACCTATCCATTACTGGCTCACGTTGTGAGTCCTCTAACAGGGTGGGAATTTGCATCCTGAACTTCGGAAATTCATATCTTTCGCATACAAGTTCCGATTTTGACGTTATTTATATCCACACGTAGGTGATATAATGCTCTACAACTTTCGTTTAGACTCCGTTGGCTAATTTTGACTGTTCTTTTTAATATTATATTTTTAACAGGCCGGGACTGGAAAAGGCCGTTAAAAATTCATAACTTCTTTACCCGACGTCAGTTCTCGTCTGTCTTTTTACCGTTGTATTACCATTGTCGAGATCTTCGATTCTCGTTTAGGTTGTGCCGGCTAAATGTCGCTCGATCTCTATTTCAAGTTTTTAGCTATCTACTGTTATATCCGAAACTTAGAAAAATCATAACTTCCTCATACAAAGTCAGATTTTGACATTCTTTTTATATATGTTTACGATTTAATGATATCTACGACTTTCCTTATGATACCTAAGGCTAAAAAGTACTTTTTTGAAATTTCGCGTTTTATGCTTAACAGTGTTTTACAAGTTTTGTTGCGGATCTTCGATTGGTCATAACTTCTTCGTTATAACTCGGATTTTAGTGTTCTTTATGTTTTTGAAAGCCTTGTTACGATATCTATCACTTAGTACATTCCAATTGAGATTTTTGAACATTTCATTTTTGACGCTATTCTTATCATTTCAAAAACAATAGGTTACAATACTTTACTTTAGATCATTATATTGACTTGAAAATATCGGGTTGTTACAGATTTCTCTCAACTCCTAACTGCTTTTGGGTCTCGGTTATAAAGGCCATCCATGGGCTTAAAGTTGGAGTTGGTGATGTTGTTCCCTCTCATAGAAGTTCTATTTGGCTTGACATTATTAAAGCGGTAGATCATCTTAAAAAGTTAGGAATTCATTTGCTTCATTTATGTAATTAAAAAAATTGGTGATGGTGCCTCTACTAGCTTTTGGGTCAATAACCGGTTGAACGGTTCACCTCTTAAGCTCCAATTTCCTAGAATTTATAATCTCAAGGAAGATAAAATCATTTCGGTTAAAGATAACGTGGGTCATTCTTCGCTTCTTTATCCTTTTCGTAGATCTCCTTTGGGGGGAGTTGAGGTTGTCCAATGGGATGGGCTCATGGGTCTCATCCATTCGATTTCCCTTTCTTTTGTTGCTGATAGATGGTTTTGGTCTCTTTCAGGTATGGAAGATTATTTGGTTAGATCTACTCGCTCCTATATAGCTGGTATTTATTTACCGGCATCTAATGTGCCCACTAGGTGGATTCGACTTGTCCCTATCAAGATTAATGACTTTTCATGGCGTCTCTCTCTTGATAAACACCCAACTATAGCTACTCTCGATAATCGTGGTTTGGATGTGCCATCTTTGTTGTGCCCCCTTTGTGAGATATATTAGGAGACAGGCTCTCATTTATTTTTCTATTGTGATTTTGCGTTGGAGCTTCGTGATTTGATCTCTAGATGGTGAGATATCTTGATCCCTCCTCTTGTTTGGTTTAAGAAAATTAAATTCTAGGTGGAGGTTAAGAATTTCTTGGAAGCCGTTTTCTATGTGTATTGGTGGGATATTTAGTCTTTCACGAATGTCATCTTGTTTAGTAAGGATAAACCTTGAACAACAATTGTTTTCGATAATATTGTTACTCAATCTTTTCTTTGGTGTAAGGAAAACATTAATTGGTTTAGGTGGCTTCATAACCACCGACTTGCTATTATGTAGTGTTTTGTTTTTCTCCCAGCTAGTTCCTTACTAGTTCGGTTTTCTAATAATATCTTGCCCTTCACATATATATATATATATATATATATATATATATATATATATATATATATATATATATATATTTCCTCATGTTTATCCTATGGTTTCTAATAAGAACTGTATGGTTAGTGATAGATTTTTGCAGGGTGCTTGGGTATGGGATTGGAATAGGCCATTTCATGATGGGGGTGTTATTGCAATGTAATTATGGGCTCTTTTGAGCTCTCTTTCTTAGGTGCAATTCATGGATAGAGAGGATATATGGGGTGGTAGCCCTCTCAAAAATACCCGTTACTCGAATTACCCACCCGATTTTTTTGGGTATCGGGTATCGGGTTAATTTTTTCGGGTAAGTGGGTAACCCAAAAAATTTTCGGGTCGGGAAAAGGGTAAGTTGTTTGGGTTTCGGGTATACTCGATTACCCGAAATATATATATATATATATATATATATATATATATATATATATATATATATATATATATGTATATATATATATATATATATATATATATATATATATATATATATATAATGTCCCTTTATGAGTTTATCTGTCCCTCCCAATTTCCCTCGTTAAGGCTTGTTCTATTTTCCCCATGTCAAAAAACTCTCGTATCTCGTCCGCTCTTCGTTGGTATTCGTCACCAATGGATGACTATATTGAAGTAGAAGATGAGACGATTGAAGTTGACAGTCTAACCAATGATCAAGTTCCACAAAAAAAAAGAGAAAAAACAAAAAAAGAATTCAACCCAAGATCCAAAGTTTGGAAAGAATATTTGATATCTCAAATATTACTGAGTAAAAAATCTCAATGTTCAAAGTTTAGCACGACATACTTATTTCATTACATTTATTTTTAGGTGCCATTAAAAAATTAAAAATCGGGTAATACCCGAATTACCCATACCCGAATTATCCGAATTTAATTTGGGTAGGGTAACGGGTAAATTTTTTTATATGAAAAACCCGAATTATCCGAAACCCGAAAATTTTACCCGATCAACACCACTATGGGGTGGGATTTAGGACCAGATGGTGTTTTATGGTTAATAAATAACACGAGAAGTTGTATTGATAGCATCTTGTTACAAGATGGTAGAGGTCCTACTCATTGGTGTTGTTTGGTTCCTATTAAATTAATGTTTTATTATGGTCCAAAACTCTATGTAATTGTCTTTTCTAGCTCATTGCTTAGTTAGTTTTCCTTTATAAAATTATTCCGCTAAAAAAAATGGTTCATTCAGAGTAATGTTGTGTAGCTAGTTCCTACTTCTCTTTTTCAAGATCATATACCATTAACACCGATGCACGATTTTAGATGCAACCCAATGTAGGGTTTTATATAATATTTAATGATAGTGTTTTTATTAATATAAAACAAGGCGCAGCATATAACAAAAACCTTAATCATTTTATTTTATCTATATATGATCACCTAGGCTTCTATTTCAGTCACTTGAAGCTTGGGCTCAAGCTCGTTTAATAACTCAGCCCCAAATTTAGGTTGAGCCCAACTTGGACTCGTTTAATTTGATTCAAATTTAGATTTTAACTATGCCGATTGCGGTACATCGTCTCGTTTACACTTTAAATGTCTAGTGATTGATTTGTTACTAAATTTTTAGATGTCCTAATGCTTTTATACTTCGGAAGGGAAGTTGATGCAAAAAATTAGTTTATAGACAATTTTCCACACCTTAAAAGACGCATATGAGCAATGTAAAAATATTTCATATTAATTGTTTTGTTATAAATTTTTGGTATGTCATAACTTCTAACCATTTTGACATGCTGGTTTCGGGCTACCCTAATTCTACTCTTCCTGTTCCGCCCCTATCCTCAAATCAAAACTGGGTTGCACAAAAAAAAAAAAAAAAAAAAAAAAAAAAAAAAGAAAAACTTATGTTTCTTCCCCTCGGCTTGTATGTAGCACATCCAATCAGACATAAACAAAAAAGCAAAAGCCAATGATTGTTCATCTTCATTTGTGTTGCTCTTTCACTGCCTGCCACTCAATGACCCACAACATTTACTCCAAAAAACATATTCTTCTTTTATATATATATATATATATATATATATATATATATATATATATATATATATATATATATATATATATATATATATATATAAAAGAAGAATATGTTTTTTGGAGTAAATGTTGTGGGTCATTGAGTGGTATATATGTTCAGGTTCATTTGAAACCATTCTAATTTTGTGAGACCGTGAGACCAAATCTAAAAATAATTTTAAAATGCAAATAAATGGAAAAATCCAAAAATTCTTTTTTTAAATATTATTTTCGGAACTTGAATTAACTAAAAAAAATAAAAAAAAAATCCGTTTTTTTTTTAAAATACGTGAAATATTCAAATAGAATATTACACTGACATATTCTAAAAAATAATTTTAAAATGCAGAATAAATGGAAAAATCTAAAAATTCTTTTTTAAAATATTATTTTCGGAACTTGAATTAACTAAAAAAAATAAAAATAAATTCCATTTTTTTTTTTAAAAATACGTGAAATATGTTAATAGAATATTACACTATACATATTCTAAAAAATAATTTTAAAATGCAAAATAAATGGAAAAATCCAAAAATTCTTTTTTTAAATATTATTTTCGGAACTTGAATTAACCAACAAAAAAAAAAAAACAAAAAAATGCGTCTCACGGTCTCACAAAATTAGGCTGTCTCACGTGAACCTAACCCTATATATATATATATATATATATATATATATATATATATATATATATATATATATATATATATATATATATATATATTAACAATTTATGAATTGTAGGATTCCACTTTGAATGTATTGTATATGAATGTTACAGTTTTTATTTTAGACACAGTGAAATGATGATTTTCTCAATTTCTCTTAGATTAGATAGTTTTATTTAGGTTTTGATTTTTGAACAATAAATTAGTTGATTAATTCTTATTCTCAGAAGCTGATTTAGTAGCTAGAATCCTTGGTGCTGTTGGATTGTCTCAAGAAAAATTCAAAATTTACTACAAGATATATGCAAATCTCCTCCTAGATTAGGAAGGCTCTCCTTCTAAATGAACTATAAAAAAAATGAAGTGTTTCAAGACGCTCAAGACCCATCTGATGATCCATACAGACAATGTATCATGTTAGATCACATCACACTTTGCGATGCTTAATTTTTTTTATCAGGTTAAATGCATGAAAAAGCAGTGAGCTTTCATTGTTGTACTTTAAAAATCTTTCCACTTATAAATCATTGGTATCCCCCAACATAACGCTACAAGGGTTTTGAAATTCTTATTTTTTATCGATGTGAGCCGAGTTATTACAATCTCTATCTGCCAAATGCATATTCAAGAAAACATAAAGGCTATTGATGCTATTTCTAAGTTTGCAAATGATACCATAGAGAAGATTGAATTTGTTGTTTAGAGCAAACCAAAGCAACTATAATCATTTAGGTGAAGAAAGCATATAAATGATGGTTATTGTGTTCAAAACTAAACATTCAAATTCCCCTTCCTTTTCTATAGTTGCCTTCAAATTTTATAAGAGTCGATTGATGGGAACAATATTGTATATATATGTTTGCTCGCTATGATTAACGATTAAATGTTTGTCGCTTGCATTTTCTAAGGTTATCGAGTTTTTTCTAACTTGCAATCACATGCCTTTGCTTTCTCTTTTCTATAAAAAAAAAGTATATATAATCCTTCCAATAACTCTAGTATCCACCTAGGTGATTCATATATGGATATATTGTCTTGTCTTTCTCTTAGTTGAAAGTGCCCACACGGAGCCCAATCCACATTGAAATTAAAACTCATTCAAATTGTAAGTGGTAACATAATTTACTTCTTTTACCAATATATTCATATTTATTTTTTACCCACAAAACCACCATACTTACATCCTTATACTGATTAATAACAATATGTAACAAATAAAGCACAATGCTCATATTGGTAACGAAATATAGGTATGTTACTATTATATGTAAAATATAGAGTACACAATTTTCCCTTAAAACTCCGACACCTTGATGATCCTGACATATGTTTTTATGTTTCTTTGAATGTATGATTAAATTAGTAGCATCAATTTAAGTATCATACAAGAAATGCTACATAAGGAAGTATACTTCATTGACAACCAAATCTAAAATTGTTCTTTTTTATTTTTTTTTCTGTTCAATATGTCATTTCAATCTATAAAGCGGTGATGTTGGTGGTTGTGGTTGTCGTATTCATTTTCTTGTTGCCCGTTTTTGTGTTTTTGACATGGCTTGAAGATGGTTTGCTATTTGAGTGAAGGATGGTCTGTCAGTTGGATTATTTGACCAACACTTTTCCATTAATGCCCTCCATCCATGATCACAATGTCTTGGGATTGGAGGTCGAAGGGTATTTGTAACGATCCCACCTTCATACCATTTTAAAAACATCATCGATTAATTAATTGCAAAATATGAACGCTGATAGTATTATACTGTGTTTGACATGCATTGGACTGGTACTGATGTTGTCAACGGGACAAAATTGTAATTTCATCCATCTTGGAAAGGCGGAACATGGACTTGCTCTTGATCTTTCGTAAGAAAAGACGTTAAAAATCTTGTCCCACTAAAAAAGATGGGACATGGAGTTTTTCTCGATCTTTTGCTAGTGAAAAGACGTAAATACCCTTACGAAATAAACACAACCATAGAGAATAGCAACACGGTCTTACCAATAATAGCACCACAATGCATATCCGCATAAGGCTCCTCCCCAGTCAATATCTCCCACATTGCTATACCAAATGAGAACACATCCACCTAACAAATGCCATACGCCATAATCAAATAGAAAAACAACAAAACCGAGTAAATGATACAAAATGACCAAATTATCCTTACTTTCTCAGAAACCCGAGTGCTACTACCATCTAGAAGCTCGGGGGCAATCCATGGAAGTGTTCCTCGTGCACCACCCGAAACAAGTGAGTTACGTTTCATTCTTGATAAACCAAAGTCACCAACCTTAAAAAAATAAAAATAAAAATAACTTAAATTTAATCACAAACTACATACATACATACATACATACATAGTATCGAATTTTACCTTACATATAGGTCGATCAGGATCTCCCAAATTGACAAGCAAGTTATCACATTTCAAATCAAAATGAACAATGTTTTTCAAATGCAAATACTCCATGCCAATTGCAGCATCTTGTGCAATTATAAGTCTTTTACGATAGTCAAGTGCCCTACAATAACGTTTTCTTATTACATATTCATCTTTTTCTTTTTAAATTGTAAATTTCTTACCTATTTCTTTTTGAAAGAACATGTCTTAGTGAGCCATTAGCCATATATTCAGTAATAGTAGATAATGTCCCCCCTGGCCCATCACGTACAACGCCATATAATGCCACCACATTTGGATGATGTAATTGTGACAAAATCTGAGCTTCTCTCCAGAAATCTTTTGTCTGAAAGTTATATGTAGGAAATAGCAACGTACTTTCATTAATTTGTTTAGGGAAAATGCCATAAAAACCCTTAAGTTTGCAAGTTTTTGTCAATTTTACCCAAACTTGTATTTTAGGTTCATTGATGCCTCAAATTTTCAACTTTTTGTTTTCAATTTTACCCTTTTTGCAAATTTATCCGGTAAACTTGAAAATTCTCAAAAGGGTAAAACCAATAAAAACTTGCAAACTTAGGGGTTTTTATGTCATTATCCCATTTGTTTATTATTCATAATGCAAAATTAGACCTTTGAAAACAAAACATCTATCTAGTTATAGCAATTTCTATTGCCATATTGGGAAATATTCTAATATGGAAAGCTTTCAAAGTAGAATGTTCAATAGAGAAAATGAAAGTAGGATTTTATAATAATAATAATATATTTATGACCTACCAATTTATCTCGCTCAGATGGTTTGCCTGAGAAACAACTTTCTTTAATTCTCTTGATAGCAACGTCTGTTCCTCTCCACTTCCCATGATAAACAGTTCCAAAAGTGCCACGTCCTAATTCACTTAGTTCCTCAAGATCACCATTTTTTATAGTCTGCATAACTCATATGAGTAAAAAAAATGAGTCACAGTTTTAAAGGGAAATCTCTGATAAAGTCTCAGTATTTTGGATCAGTTTACGATTTAATCCCAATATTTATTTTTTGAACAGAAAAGTCCCAAACTTTTGTCAAAAGTTTCAATAAAGTCCTAAAAGTTTTTTTGTGAACAGAAAAGTCCCGATTATTTAACATTTTGTCCAAATTAACGAAAAAGTCTTTTTGTATATTTGAACGACAAATGACAGATTATATGATTTTCTCAAAATAATGGGACTTTTCTGTTCAAAAAAAAATTTTTAAGACTTTTTTGAAACTTTTCCCAAAAGTTTTGGACTTTTCTATAGATTTCCCCCTGATTATCTAATTTTATACGATAATTTATCGTTTTCTGTTGAAAAAAATAATGATTGTTTTGTTAATTTGGGGAAAATATAAAATAATCAGGACTTTTTTGTTCAAAAAATAAAAGTTGGGATTAAACCGTAAACTAACCCAAAATATTGGGACTTTATTGAAGATTTCCCCAGTTTTAAATCTCAAATTGAGAATAGTTGTGAAATAATGTACAATACCTGTAAACCGTGTATTCCTGCTTGAATTTCAGCCACTGTTGCATCACTAATGGATCCATCAGTCATTCTCTTATCATCTTTAACACTCTAAAAAAAGGTAACAAATCAAAACTATGAAATACTTATTACTTGATAAAAGGGTTAAGCTCATAAAAGACCTTATATATTAGGTTTTTTTCCGGATTAAACCTCAACTTATATTTTTTTTCTGAAAAGAAAAACCTTGTATTTTTTCAGTTTTTCCGAAACAATAAACCTTGACCTTTTATTTTTTTTCCAAAAAAATCCTCGACATTTTAATTGTTTTCGGAAAAACCCTCAACTTTTTTAGTTTTTTCCGAAAAAACCCACACATTTTACAAGTTTTTTCGAAAAAAAAAAGATTAATCTCATACAAGACCTTGTATTCTGTGTTTTTTTCCGGATTAAACCTCAAATTTATTTTTTGCCTGAAAAAGACCTTGTATTTTTTCATTTTCTCTGACCTGACGCTTTTAGTCAATTTTTTTCCAACAAAATTTGTAAAATGTGATGGTTTTTTTGAGAAAAAGTAAAATAGTTGAGGATTTATTTGGAAGCAGTTAGAAGGTTGACGATTTTTTCGGAAAAAAGACAAAGTTGAGGGGTTTTTTTTCAGAAAAAATGAAAAAATACAAAGTTTTTTTCGGTAAAAGAAAATAAAGTTGAAGTTTAATCCAGAAAAAAAAAACACAGGAAATGAGGTCTTTTATGAGATTAACCCTTGATAAAATGCATATTAGTAATCATAACACATTACCTTTTTTTCAAATTGAGAAACACTCTCATTTTCTTTGTGAATATCTTGCATACACAACAACTCTTTTGTTGATAAAATTATGTCAAGTGGAAGATTATCGATTATGTCTTCTGAGGTTTGTGATCGACTACTGTTACCTACATTATCTACAAAGCTTTCACCAAGAGAAACATCACTACTAATGGAAGCAAAACCGGTTGAATTTGGAACTATAAAATCATGGGTAAAATGGTCATTTTCATTAAAATCCAAGTGACCAATTCGAGGGTGTTCAGTATTATGTTGCAACCCATCACTACTGACTGTTGTAGCCATTGAAAGCTGTCTTTCTAAAGGAGTAGCTGGAGATAAATTGTGATGATATTCTTCAATATCATATCCTAAGTTTAAGTTGTTCTTCTCCATCCACTTGATTGTTTCTTGATTCTCACATTTATATATTTGTGTTTTCTCCTTTATCATATCCTCTTGTTGCACAAATGAAGCAAAATCTTCAAGTTTGTTAAGTAATGAAGACGAATTATTTCTCATATTATGATTTTGTTGATGACATAGAACAGATTTTTCAGATTGGATTTTAGATTCTTGGATAAGAAAAGGGTTGTTTTCATATAATGGTTGTTCGATTTGATCTCTATTGACTTTGAATTGAGAATTTATTGGATCTCTATACTGAAACGAAGGAGATTTCATAAGTTGAGTGGGATTTAGGAGCATTTTTGCCACATTTGAAGAACTTGGAGTCTCGTTTTCAAGACTTGTGATGGAATCTATTGAACTCTTTAAAGGACTTGGAATTGTAACATCATTCATAGAAGCCACATATTTGTAGGAGTTCTCAGAAGAATATTGACTCTCAGAGTTTAAAGATTCAAGAAATATTCGGAGTCTTTTAGACCCTTTTTCCAGCTCATGATATTCATCTATCATATGATGAAAATCCTCATCAGAACAAACGGATATAAGTGCATCAAGATCTTCTCCAGGAAGCTGATACTTTATCACATGTGGATGTTTGCAAATGGTGTAGGTTTTCTTCACGAGTTCTTGATAATTAAGATTTTTTTTAATAGATATAATTCGTGTCTCTCCTCCTACATACCTAAGCTTCCCATCATTTGCCCTTGTCAATATTCTTCCACCAAAACTACACAAAAATTTCATTTTCTCTTTATGAATTCGGATTTCATTCGTATAAGTTGATGATTGTTGTTGTGGGTGTTGATTGTATCCTCTAATATCATAATCTTTATGATAGTATCCTCCTGTTGAGTCACAATATGTAGTTTTTTCTGCTTCCATTTGATACTCATATCTTTCATTTTGATTGAATTGGATTCCAACTCCAACTCTCTTCTGATCTATTACATTTCCTGAGGGTATTCTAGTAATTGTGCCATGGAATCCTTGAGAACAATCTTGAGTTCTTCCTAATGTAATACTATCTTGTCGATGATACTCTTGGGAAGATGATTCACCATTGTTCATTCTTCTTCTATGACTGAGGTTTTGAAGAAAATGTGGTGAAAACTCTTCACCTGTTTGTACAGATACATTGCGTATATAATAGTCCGCATCAATTTCATCCCTTGTAATATTCTCTAGAATTTGTTCTCCTGAAGTTCGTGAAACATCACTTTTCATTGTCTCAAATTAGATAATAGTGATGAATTGTGATGATTTCTTAGCTGTGTATTGACATTGTTATCTTACTTCAAGGGATTTATAAATTATAATCCAGCCAAAGAAAGCCAAAACTTAATCCAATAGGGCTATGAACAGAAATCCTCCACTCCCTGTATCAGAAATGTAATTTGTTAACTTTGTTGATAAAGGGCCCTCAATTTATCAACATTATGTAGAAAGAATTAATGCATCTCTATGTCTGGCTGCAATAACTTAGAATCAGGCAATCAAAAAGCTACATATCATTGTTGAGGCATTTCATCGAACACGTTAGCAGCATATTTTGTTTACACACATCTAGAATTCACAGGCAAGGAAATTAATCACGTTATATGAAAACCGACAGCAGACAAAAGAAAAAAAAAATTGCGAAGCAAGAATAGCGCACAAAGGCATATACAGAACAGAGGGAAAAGGGTACCTGAAAATTTTAAATCTTTTTCCATGGACGTAATAGTTTAACTAGCGATGATTCTCAACGAAATTGAAGGGTAGCTGCCGTTTTTTTACCTAATGAATTAAAGTTTGCCGGGTTTCCATCATTTTTCAGGTGTAGGAGGTTCGTTATTTGGATTAAGAAAAGAGGGGAACCTCAATCTGGAATCCGGGGGTTTCTTCGTTCTTGAGGTGGATGAGAAAGAGAGAGAGAAACAGAGGGATTTGAATGTTTCGAAATTCTCGGAATAACGCGCCATCAACTGACCAGAGGGGACGGCACGTGGGTACCTACTTTTAACCGATTTGCGCTACCAAACCCTTCCCTTCGTGTCTTACCAATTTTTTATTTTTTTATTTTATTTATTTTTTATTTTTTAAATCAAAGCCATATTTACATTTTTTCCCTTGACATATACTCAAATGTTAGTTCTCATAGTCAAGATAGATTTTTTTTTTAGAACCGGCAAATATTATTAAAAGCGAAAGAGACCGTCTAGCAAGTACTATGCGAGACAAGAAGAGAAACAAGGAGAAAGTATTAGAATACCATGCTTTTAGTTTTACAGACATCGAAGTGGGCATATACTCCATTCCACCCACTTATAGGGACATTTAGTTCTCCTATGTATCAACCAAGAATATACCAAGGGCTTGACTTTGTCCAGTATCGAAGTAGGATTCGAGTGAGTGTTTTTGAACACCCGATCACATCTTGACTTCCATAACAACCATATTTGGCTATGGTAGGAGTCGAGTGAATGTTTTTGAACACCGGTTGGACTAGGAATCGGGGAAGTGAGCGGTTCAACTATCATCGGTTTTATGTCTATTTCTGAACCTGATCGAACTGGCTGGTTTTTACAAAAATCTGGTTGAACCAATTCAATTAAATCAAGTGAAACGGTTAAATTGAATAAAAACACATGAAATTGAAACTATTTGCATAATAAACTTTGGTAGTTTTCTCACATTTATTAAAAAATTTCTTAATAAAAGCACATGATAAATGTTATGAAGTTTTTTGATGCGTTTATATTTATCTAGGACTTTATTTTCTTTTTAATGCATGTGGATTGATGTAAAACGTATGGTTATAAGTTATTTTAATGTATTTAGATTGATCTACAACTTGTTTTTCATATGTATTTTAATGTTTGAACTTGTGGACATCAAATTTTTGATTTGTGTATGTATGTATGTGTAGGAAAAAAAAAATATGAAAATTGTAGAAACCGGTTTACTCAACGGTCGAACCAGTTAAACCGGTCACCAGATCGGTTTAACTAAAAACCCAGTTTTTAAAACATTGACCATAGCAGACACTCATGAGATTGTTTCTCCTTTTTGAACACCTTTTCCAGTTCTTTGCGAAACTGATAAGATCTCCAATGGTGACAAACTGTGGGAGAAGGATATCACACCATTTAAAGATCCATTCCCATACTGTGATTGC
Source organism: Lactuca serriola (assembly GCF_051521515.1). NCBI lineage: Eukaryota > Viridiplantae > Streptophyta > Magnoliopsida > Asterales > Asteraceae > Lactuca > Lactuca serriola. The sequence continues at coordinate 110,712,409 of NC_136409.1, read as the reverse complement.
CAAAGGGCACCGAATCATAATATGCCCAACATCTTCATCCTGTTGTGAACATTGTGAACATAATGTATTTGGATGCAACTTTTTATTCTAACTTTCTATAATTTCATTCAACATTTTTATTCCATTCAAACTTTTTTTTTTGGAAAGAATGGTCTCTTTCAACAAGGATGTTCGGGTCAACTTACGTGCACTGCAACTAATATCTTGTGTGAACACGATATATGCATCATGACCTGAAGTTACTGTAAGCGTGGCAAATCCAAAAAAACAGGTTCATGCCAAAGACGAAAATGTCGAAGCTTAAAGCGGTAGCGATTTGCAAGCTTTTTCATTTTCCATTCCTAAAACCCAAATCCTAAATTACCTTCGATACTCACAATATCAACACCAATATAGTCAAGCTCTGATGCAACATTCTTATAACTAGTTTTGGATCTCTCGGTATCAATTTGTTTAATTTGTACCGACGGGGTGACACAAAAGAAAGTGGAAATAATTTAGGAGTTAAGTTTGCTCAAGGAAAAATGAATGGGAAAAATTGATGTTTTTTTTATATGTATGACGATTTGACTAGAGGGATGTTGAATGGGAGATGATTTTCCAAGAAAGCTTTTGATTATAACACTAAAAAAATAAATAACAGACAATTATACCCCTGGTTAATATACTCTAATAAATGAAGGTTTTTTTTTGTCACATATCACACTTTCATTCAATTTGTCAAATATCATTTTGTGGTTATTTTGAATTAATTTCTTTTTCACATATCATTTTATGGGTTTTCTATTTTAATAAATTTCACATAATACTTTAATATAATAATTACAATAAATATAGTAATAAATGAATATCAATTTTATTAATGGATTTACATTATTATTTCCAAATAACCGAATTAAAGTTCATTAGTTTATTTTGTTTATTCATTTAAATTTAAAAGATAAGAAAATCAATTTTAATAATTCAATATTTTTTTATTTTCTTATAAATCCAAAATTCTTAAATATTTAGACCTTTATATATATCTTTTAATTAACCCAAGTAGAGAGAAATATTAATTTTTGTTTCCAAAAACCCACTTGAAAAGCATCTCCCAGCTTTGATTTATGGTGATTTGGCCGACTATACCCTCTTTCTCTCCTTATTATTTATACCACCAAGTTTCCTTCTTTTGATATTTATAACCCTCTTTTTTAATATTTTTTTCTTCTTTAGTCATCCTTTAGACAACTAGACTTATTTTTTTAGGTTACAAACACCTTCTATAATAGAACAAAAAGACAATCATAGATAATATTGCGAAAATACCTGAATAATAAAATTTGGATTTCTTTTATAAAAGCTGAAAAATTATCAAAATTAGATAAACTATTACACAATCAACTACTTAACAAAGTGTTTTTTTTCAATATTAGGCCTAAGGGTATACCGGTCATGAGAGGCGTTCGTGGCCATGTTGGTATCTCACCACGACGGTGCACACAACCTTGTGGTGACATTGTGCTTCCCTTGTGGCACGAGCGTTGGTTGTTGTTGGTTGGTGTGGTCTGCACCATGTAAGGCCATACCTCTTATGCTTCTCTTTCTTCCTTCTTCTTTCTCTTCTCTTTCTTCGTGGCTACATTGTGAGTATACTAACGACCACATTGGTGATTTGTGGTGGTGTGTGTTGTTCACCTGGAAGCTCTCCATGCTCCTGGGTGTGGGAAATATACCCTTTGGCCATGTGGTTTATATATAAAGAAGGGTTCATGGCCTCGGAAACTACATGTTCTTCGTTTCTCGAATAATAAAAAAATCATTTTTTTATTATTTTATGTAAAATGAAATTTAGAAAAGGGTTTAAGTCGTTTTTTGTCACTTAACTTTTGGTTTTGTGGTCAGTTGGTCACTTAACTCATTTTAAGCTTTAAAAAGGTCACCGAACTTTTGGCTTTGTACTCATTTAGTCACCTAACTTTTGGTTTTGTCACTTAATTTTTGGCTTTATGCTCATTTAATCACCTAACTTTTAAAATCATGACCATCTGGTCACTATATTTTTAAAATAAAGTTATAAAAATTAGCACAACTTCAAAAGTTAGGTGAGTAAATGAGCACAAAACCAAAAGTTTGGTGACCTTTTAAAACTTAAAATGAGTTAAATGATCAAATGAGCACAAAACCAAAAGTTAAGTGATCAAAATTAACTAACCCTTTAAAAAAACAAAATTAACTAAAAATATTAATAATCCAATAAATTAATATTTGTTAATATATAAATATTGTATATTAAAAATAATATTTATGAATATAATAATCCAACAAAAAATTAAAAAAAAAAAAGAATTAACTAAAAGAAATTAAAATGCAACGGAAGACTTTATTAAAATGTTTAATAATCACCAAAGTTACCTTAAAATAACCATGTCCAAAACATTTAGGAAACAAGTAGTTCAAATTCCAAGAAAACCAACATGAAATGTCCAAGTGGTATTGATACAGAAAGTAATAACTACCCAAAAAGTGCAGCCCAATTAGGTATGGAAACATGCATATTTAGGTATGGAAATATGCATATTTCATAAAATTCAATTAGTCATGTAACATCAAACCGTTCATCATATGTTGCTTATTATTATCAATATATAATGCATATATTAATTTTGACATGTCACCGCAGTAGTTATTAAATTTTTACCTTTGCAATAATTACTTATAATGTTAACCGCTAATGAGGGTCTATAACACCTCTAACCCCAAGGAATGTGACCTGACGAAGCAATACACAAAGTGAGGCTCGACTCTCACCCACAACATTGTCTCTGGTTCTCCACGTTCACTACCCCGACGTTGCATGCATGAGTACAATTCATTTTCGTTCTTGAGTGATACGACTTAGTATTTTCACCGTATATACCCCACCAAAACATGATGCTTGATTCGGCGTCTCCGTGTAGCCAACATCACTCCATTCCCTGCACGTTGGGATCATGTTTCGAAATGATTACCTAGAAAACAACTCGACACCGTCTGACTTAAGCTCTTTGCTCATCGGTATTGTTTCAACCTAATAGGCCACTGCTACATCCGGATAGGGTAGGAACCTAAGTTTAGGTAACTACCCTTTACCCCCGCTACATGTATTTGTAATGTCCCATTTTCACAACCAATTTTTTTTCTTTTTTATTATGGTAAAACTTCCCAATTTATAAATCCGTTATTAATAAAACCATTTATTCAAAATTACATTTATTAAGAACCAAAGTATTATAGAAAATGTTAAATCCTCAATGTTTTTTTATAAGTGTGTACAGTCTCGCCTTCGCCTTCCTACATCCACCGATGACACCTGAAATAATAAACAGTTGGGTATGCACAAAGGTTAGTGAGTTTCCCCCAAACTACCCCATATGATAAATATATAAACATGCATAACTGCCGTTATTTGGGCCTTCGCCCTAACTGGAGCCCCCCCCCCCCCCGGCAGGCCTTCAGTCTATCCGGGCTGGAATACTAGGGTTCGTTGGCCTACCACCTCAATCCAACCGCTCCTCCCGAGCCTCCATGCCTATGGCTTATAACTGGCCTGCAGCAGGTATCTTGGCCTACAACACAAACTAGGACTGCCTCAACCCAAACCAAACACAACATGTCGACATATAAAAAACCAGGATCAAGTAGGCACATAATACATGCAACCAACAATCATACAACTCACTACCACCTACTAGTCCTCTCGCAGCATACAGCCCTGCTACTAACTAATCTCCATAGAATGTGTAACCATAAGTAACCAAATGTAAGATAGCCACCCGAACAGATGATCCTACTCTAAAGCCATAACCAAACAAGGAACAGGCAAGAGATCATAGATCAAGAGTTCTCAGGCTATCCTACATGACCACAGATAGTCCCTAAGGGTACCCTATAGATTATTACCAGCAAGCACAAATAACATACAGTTCTACAGATTATTACCACAAAGCAACATACTCAATTCCAGGAGACATATCTGACCACAGACAGTTACCCGGACAGATGATCATACTCTAGAACCACAACCAAACAAGGAACATGTAAGAGAGCTTGGATCAAGAGCCCTCAGTCTATCCTATATGAATATATACAATCCCTAAGGTATCTCTTTACTAACAGATAACTAAAACTAGTGAGTTTGCATTAGTGCCTTCGACCCACATGTACAATGAGGCAAAACTCACCTCAATATGTGCATAGGTAACCACTGTAGCAATGAAGAACTCTACCAGCTTCAACTCACTTCCAATCACCTATAGGAAGATACTTGATTCAATACCCGATCACATGTCATAGTCACTTGCAACAGTGACTACCTCACATGAAATGACGATTAGGGTTAAGTAAGGAAACTTAACCCATTTAGAACTTAATCACCTAAGGGTAGGAATGATTAAGGTTTGAATTAGTTATTCTTGGGTGAAATAACAATCCAATCAATAGCCCAAATACGCGCCCGATCATTGTCCAAAATAGAGCTCCCTAATTCTACGGTTTTACACCAAAAATCATAACCAAGGTTAGTGTTCTACTCTAAATCCCTTAAGGACTTAATTCATTATGTCCAATATTGCATTAAGTTAATTGTAGGGTATTATTAAGTATTATATAAAGTTTAATTAACAATTTAATGCGGGTCCCAAAAAAACTCCAAAACTAAGGTATTCTTGACATTAGGGTTTTCTAAACCCTAATTAGCGTTTCCAACCCTAAACTCATGCCACTCGGACTAAAGTTAGATATTTAGGCAATTTAATGTTTAATAAGTCGGGCACCACCCACTACCACCCCGGGCAGTGGTGGTAAGTGGCGGCAGCCACCCATACATGGCAGTGGTTTCGAGTGATAAATTCAACAACCAAGCACACATAAAAGTTCCTACATCATTTACACACACATTAGCACCAAAAGAATACAAAATGTTCAATACATCTACTGAGATGGTGGCAAACGGCAGTATGAGGTGGCAACCACCATCTTACGGTGGTGGTGGGGGTTTTCTTTGGTTTTCCAGCCAAGCAACACACACGCTAATGTACACTGAAACACGTACACCCACATGCAGAATCACACACAACGCAACCACCCACTCACGGTGGCATGCGACTGCTAGAAGAATGTTGGTGATGGGACAGTCGTCGGAGCGGTGACAGCGATGGGTGCAAAGTAGCGACGACAGAAACAAAGAGGGAGGAAGGGAAGCGGGTTGTGCTATTACCGAAGGGAGACTACAATGGCCATAGTCACGATCTTCCGACTTCCCATAGATATGGCATCCACATGTCAATATTCACCTTCTTTGATAGTAGCAGCGACAACCACGGATTTGTTTTCCCGATCTCCCCGACTAACACTATGTCAGCTTGTTGAACTCGCCTTCGTCGGCAGCAGAAACAACATCGATGATGGTGTTCGATGGCTCATGATTTTGCCGGCAGCAAGGGTCCACTGGTGGTCTTGGTTGATCGAAAAGGGTCCACATGTAAATCTTCATCTTATATATTAATTAGCTACAAAGAGTGACTCACCTCAAATCCAAGTTAGGGGAAGTAACAAGCTGAGGAAGACACTCTCCAGGAAGGCCACTAATGTAACACCCTCAGATTTGGCCTAGACTGTAACATCCGTTTTCTTGAATGAATTGAATTAGGGTTTCAAAGGATCAAAAGGTTGTATATCTTTTTCGGCCACAACGTGATGAAGCCTCACCACGACTTGGCGATAGGCTTTTGGGCCGCAGGAGTATAATGACCCTTACAAATCAAGAGTCAAGTCACAGTCAACTGCCACTTGACCAGACTCGCTGAGTTGGCTTGCCAACTCGCCGAGTCCCTTTCCTTTAGTCTGACCATAAATCTGTCTCTACTCGTCGAGTTAGATGTAGACTCGATGAGTTTTCCTTCTAAACCAAAGGCCAATATTCCTTCATCCTACTCGCCGAGTTGTATGAACAACTCGCCGAGTTCATCTTCATCCGAAGAACACTCTATGTTGAGACTCGCCGAGCTGTATGAACAACTCGCCGAGTCTGTTCTTGAGGCAAGAAGATTGCCTTGAACTCGCCGAGTCATGGCATTGACTCACCGAGTTACTTCATGAGTGAGTCTGGCTTCCGAACCACTGAGTCACACCCAATGACTCACTACTCCAACCCGCAAATACGAAAAGGGGGAAAACTCGGGGACTCGCGACTCGACTTGCCGAGTCAGATGAACGACTCGCCGAGTCTGCCTCATGCAAAAACTATACACGTGATTTTGCTTGAATCCAGTCCATGTCATTCATAGATCTGGGTTCCTAGGGCCTGGTTTACACGTAAAGTTTCCAACTTTACCTGTAGATAATCACCAATGAAGGTTTTAGGGCTCAAAGTGCACCAAAAGGGGTAGATCTAGGACTTTCATGCAATATGACTCCATAAAGGCAGTAGATCCAAGCTCCAGGGACTGAATAGTGCCTAGATCTAAAGGCTAACAACTTAATACAACCCACAATGCACAAACAAGCTTGGGGAATGGCTCAAGAGGGACTTTCATGAAGCTAATAGAGACTACAAGCGTGAAAACAGAGGGGAAACGAGCTATACCTCAAGGAAAACGTTAAGATGTCACAAATATGCTTGGCCTCCTTCTCCTCTTCTTGATCTTCTCTTCTTTCTCCTCAAAAACTTCAAGAACACACAAAAACACTTTAATCTCACAAGGAATAAGGGTAAAACGATGTTGGGAGCTCTGAGGGTGAATGGGGGCGAGCTTGGGGCGGAAATGAGGGTTTAAATAGGGTGCAAACCCTCGAAATTTAGGGTTTCATCAAACAGCGGTGACTCGCCGAGTTTAGAATATGGACTCGCCGAGTCGCCAACTTAAACGTGCCCCCGGAACCCGCCCCTACTCGGCGAGTCGGACCTACAACTCGCCGAGTCCAAGGCTAAAAAGACAAATTCTTAGATAAATTTTTAAGTACCAGGAACCAGGTGCTATAGTGGTGGAAGACCATATTAGGAGTCCAAAACAACTTAGTTCCAGAAGTTTATCTTCCTCAAGCATATCAAGAAGGTATAAAGTCTTCATCTTAATGAGTTAGTTGATAGATCTATGAATTTTCTCCACTTTTCTCTATGCCTTGCTGTTTTGGAAGGTTGAATCTCATAAAGGTTGCAAATTTATGAATCTCCAGACCATTTGGAGCATTTGGCTCTTTGGATCTGATTTAGATTTGAGTTTTAAGGCCATGCATGGAATCTTAGGCCTTTTGATCTAATTTAATCAAATAAGAGTTCAAGACATGCATTGGACATGCATGTCTAGAAAGCACCGATTTTAATGATGTGATTGGTGTTGGAAACTCTTATGGCGCTTTTAAGCAAGTAATCTTAAGGATTGAGTGGATATTGCTTAAGTTATGTGATGTTTTGGATCTTAAAGTTGAGATTTATGCAATTTGGAGGGTTCTATTTGATAAAGTTGGAAACTTTATCCATCTAGACCTTATTTTGGACTAGATCTAAGTTGGAGGCCCCATATAGATTGAAGGAAATGGCTAAATACATTATGTTGCTAGAAATACAGTTACCACAACGTGGTGAGGCCACCACGCATGGTGACAGGGCGGTTCGCGACTATTTTGTCATATTCGACACCCCGACGTGGTACAAGGGTACCACGAGGTTGCGGTCAGCTGAGTTGACTTTTATCGACCTTTTTGACCGTTTGAATAAGTTTGAACCTAAGGGTATTTTGGGACTTTGATTGGGATTGGTCATTTGGTTGGAATAGGATACGACTAGAGTTGAGATTCGGATTCGGGGCCTCATCAGCTATTGTTCAGATGTAGAGGTGAGTTTTCCTCACTATACTTGCGGGTCGAAGGCACCAAGGTCGGCGCTTTGGATTTGATATCCTGTTATGTATGCTATAGTGTTGTAATGATTTGTTAGATTGGTATCATAATATATAGGATGTTTCTATGCTTAGTGATCTGCCTGACTGTCTGTAGACTGTTTATATGTTTATCTGTTATATGGGCACATATTTATTAGTGGTTGAGGCTTTACTATTATGTGCGTGAGCCAATAGACCAGGGGCATTCCAACCTAATGATTGATTCGGCTCGAGGGTATTCCATCTTGAGGATGATTGGACCCATTATATATATTGGCATTCCAACCTCGGATATTCCATCTTGAAGTGTGACTGGACTCAGAGGTTGTTTGGGCCTGGGGGTATTGAACACAAGGAACGGATTTAGTTAAGTAATCTAACTACTAAAGATTAATCTAAAAACAAGCAAAAGTTAATTGGGTTTTTACCCGATTTTACAAGTCCAGATAAACTTAATCACTTGGTGAGACTGAACTGCTTTGTGCATCAGTCAACATGTCGGGGGTATTCCAACTCGATGGTTGATTGGACCCGACATGTTTTGGTATTCTAACCCGATGGTTGATTGGACCCAACATGCTTATGATACGAGGGTATTCCATACAAGGATGACTGGGTCCATCATAGACATGCCTGACATTCCAGCTTGAGGTTGATTGGGCTAGGCATGAGTTTTTGTGCATGTGATTTGTTTGTATGATGGTATTTTGGGGGAACTTGCTAAGCTTCATGCTTAAAGTTCTGGTTTATGGTTTCAGGTTCTTCGGAGGACCATGGCAAGGTGAAGGCGTAACCGTACACATCATTGATTTTACGACTGATTGAATCTTGGGAGACTCTGATTTTAAATAATATTTTGGAAACAATGATTTTATAAATAGTTTTAATAGTAAATGTGTTGTTTTGAAAGGTTTAAATTTCTTGAATTTTTGGGATGTTACATAGACAATTAAAGCAATAAAACATTATTTTGATAAACCGTTATTTAGGATTAATAATTTTAACCAAAGTTATAGTATATATGACAATGATTCCGTACATATAAAGAACTTTGAAATTCGACTTTGTATGAAGAAGTTATGATTCTTCGAGGTTTCACGATTAACCGACACGGCTATACATGTCATAAAAAGTGAATTTTTAGATAGATTGCTTATTAGCCTAAGCAATATAAAGTAAGTTGTAGTAATCTTAAAAAAGAGAGTGTGCGTATAACGTCTAAATCTGACTTCATTTGAGGAAGTTATGATTTTTTGAAGTTTCATCGCATCACTGTGGACACAGAAATTGAAATTCAAATAGGTTGGTTGTTAGCTGAAATAATATAAATGCAAATTGAAGATTTCGTGATTATGATCCCATCGATATAAATACAGTTGAGAACGAAGTTCGTATGAAAGAGATATGAATTCCGCACAGACTTTAACAGTCTAAACCGATCTATATATGAGTTTTAGTTATAGTAAGAATTAGCGGTTGAGACCTTAATGAAAGTTGTAGAGCTCATCGAGAGAATTCTGGTGATATAAAGAATGTCGAAAACGAAGCTCGTATGTAAAATTTATGGTCGTCTGAATATCTGCAAGAAAATAGATGCGTTGATGACGTGGCAACACCGGAGTGCACCACGTGGGATGGTCGGCTGCCCACTCCTCTAAGAGACAAGCCAACATGGCCCATGGAAAACACAACATGTGGCACCACAAAATGGTGACACATGGCATGTTCTAGAAGCTAAAGATGTGGACAAAGCACAAGGCAACATGCAGGAGAAGGAGGGACAACCACGTCACGAGACACCCCCCCTGAAACTATATATAAACCTCGTTTTTCAGCACTATTTCCTCACAAATCCTTTAATTTCCTCTCAAACGAATTCCATATTTTAAGATCTGGTTTACTTTTGTTTTAGAACATTTTAGTAAAATCCCAGGAGTTCTAGGAGCCTGACGAAAAGAAGTGTTCGGGTCGAGATTCTGTCCACATAATTTCCCGGTTTTCGCTAAAATTCATGTAAGTTAAGCAGCACTTATTTTATTTCAAGTGTAACTTATATTTATGTTCATCGTCATTATTATGAACCTATAAATAATATTTATCCATGATTCCAAGTCATTATACCGATTGATCTACTTATGATAATGATGTCTAGGCTGGATTTAGTGAGGTGTTTAAAGTGAGATTTCTAAATATTATATTTTGTATACCAAACGGACCCTACATACGATATGATCCTACCTGGTTGTTTCTTACTTGATAGATCTTGAAATAAATATTAGGATTAGTGAGGAATCTAGACTATCATTAGTCTCCGGGAATATAAGACTAAGACTCAGTATTAATCATACTTAGGTCTCGTCAAAAGAAAAGTTGAGGTGTTAGGCGAAGCACTGCTGAAATCACCATTCGTCCACTTGTATCAAGTGAGTGCATAGTTACTTTTTGCTTACACATAAATACAAGTATTCTAAATGCTTAGATGATATATGTGCTATTTAGCTATGTTTACTATATTTGTATAACATGATCGAATAAACTATATATATATATATATATATATATATATATATATATATATATATATATATATTATCATACTTAAAAATATGATTAGGTAGTGAATGGATGTGTAAAATAATAAATGAGATGTTGTGATAGGTTAGTAAAGGGTTGAGTAAAATATTAAATTAGAGGGGGGGGGGGGGGTAAGTTAGTAAAGGGTTGTGTGAAATAACAAGTTGTGTACTGATGTTCTATAACCGAAGTATTGTTGTGCTCACCCACAGGGGCGGCTCAACCAGTTTGGGGGCTCTAAGTGAACCAAAATTTTGGGCCCCCTTGAGGTTTCCTCTTAGTCATGATTATTGATTATTTGATTAATAATAACAATCACCAAGACAACTACAAATGAACAAACAATAAACTAGAAGTAAATTAATTGAGTATGGATTAGAAATACCTGTTGTTTGAGAATAGAATATAACAATAAACAAAAAAAACTTAAGATTCTTAATCTACCTTGAGTCTCTGAAATAAGTAGATAATGAGATCAGTTAATACTAGAATAAAAAAATAAGTCAGTAACACTTATCAAATTGTTAATCTAACACAAATCCACAATCACAGACAAGGAGATAAATAGATAATGGATTTTCATTTGTTATTTAAAAAAGAAAAAGTTTAGCAACCTAATAATATATTTATTATTGAATGAATATAAACAACATTCATAAGAAGTTGGTCAAATTTTTATACTAACCAAAGCCATGGATTTGATCTATACAAATTAAGAACAATAACAACTTCCATTAGATCTACAACGTTGTAACCCAAAGCCAACAACCTATGTAGGGTCAAACATAACTTTTAGACAGGGACAATAGCCTATGTAGGGTCAAACATGTCTCTTCCCACTTGTTACAATAAGAACAATTAAGTGAAAAATAAAAAAATAAATTCAAACTATTTAAGATGGAATAAAAATGAATATGTTATGCACTTCAAACAAGTCTTTTAGACACATCATTTGGTTGAATAATAAGTTTTTGCAACAATTATTTGGTTACCTGATAAAAGAAAATACTACTATGTCACACCTTAATCCAATCAGTAACATATGCTTCTTCATTTATTGATGGAGACGTTAAGTAGATCTCAATGAAGCCGAAAATGATCATTCGTATGTTTTTGTTGTGTCATAACATAAAAACTACCATTTGTAAGGTAGTACAAAGGATCATTCAATACTTGTAGTTACTCACGATTGTGTTTGATTTTTCTAAATAAGGTGCCTATCAATGAAAGCAAATCAATTCACCTAATCACCTTGTTAAGGAAAACATATCTAAAACATATCTTATCATTGATACCTCCATTTATCATCGAAATTGTAATGCTTGAAAAAAATAAATAGAAAGTACCTGAAAGTTCCTACCAAAGCTACAACCTCCATTATCTTCCTCCAACGACCAGAAGCACCCACGAGAAAGCACCCACCACCAACATCTCTAGGAGCCAACTTCCTTATGTGAACTATCTGAGAAAAATTAAGAAAATTATGTTAAATTCATAAGAAATATCTACTTTATGATTGATGTAATTAAGAAAAAGATTATATTAACTGATAAATCATTAAAAGGATTCGAGCATTTCATATGCTTTATTAGATCATGGAAATTGGAAAAACATATTGTTTTTAACTTTCGGTTCATCAGTTGAGGTCTTGCAATCCCGCCCTTGATTTAAAATCGACTGATCCAGAATCACGGAATTGAATTGTCGCTGGCCGTTGCCACTGGCTGTGTTTCTGTGTTTTAGACTAGAGTAGAGATCAGAGGACAGGAGAAGCCAGTGAGAAGGAAGCACACTAGAAAAGATGCATGTTTTTTGGAAATTGAATCGGTGATTGTTTATTGTGGCATCAGGTGTACGATGTGTGTGACAATCCAATGATCGATTCTTAATTTTCTAGACTACAATAGCTTTCAAATTCGTGGCCCTTTAGCATTGGGGGCCCTAGGCCCTTGATTAGTTTGATAAAAAGGAGAGCCGATCCTACTAACCCAAAGTGCTATTGTATTGTTGTGCCTATTCATCTAGGAAAATATTAGTTAGTAAAAGGTCGTGTGAAATTTATAAGTTGTGACATGATGTGTTGTGACCAAGTACCATCATACTTTTACGTTTACCCATAATACTATCATACTATTGTGTTGTGCCCAAAGTACTATTATACTGTTGTGCCTAGATGTTTAAGGAAGAATAGATGACAACTGTTGCTGATAAAGATCCTTTAAGAAAAATCCCTCGAGAGCATTTAAGGATTAGGAGGTGAGGATAACGGAAATGGGTAACTAGGTTATTTGTTTGATGAAAAATATATAATTAAAGATTATAGTATTGTAGGTTGAAAACCTTATGTACTCACCAGGTTTCCCAACCTGAACCACTTAGTTTCATCTATCATAGGTAGCAGTACCAAGATAATGTTGTTTGGATCCAATGAAAGATTCGACTAAATATAGGCCATAGATGTTGTAAGGCTAATAATGATTACATTTATGCTTATGTTTCTTGTATCAGTTATGACATCTCAAGTTTTATAATCAATGAAAAAGATTTATTCGGAAATACTTTTATGGGACAAATTTTGAAATTATAAATGGGGATGTCACAACTAAGTACTGTAACATCCCAAATTTTTCATTTTTAAATTAATAAAATTGTAGTCCAAAACATCATCATGAAACCAAGGTGAAACAAAGTGTATCAATACATCATAAAATATCAGAGTATATCACAAAATGCGGAATAATGTGGTGTGTGCTCTGCAATGATCCCGAACCCTTCCCTTTCGAACCAAAAGTACCTAAAACATAAACTTAAAACCGTAAGCACAAAGCTTAGTGAGTTCCCCAAACTACCACATATGATACATAATAAACACATATTGGGCCCCCTGCCCTTCATGGGGCCTTGCCCAACATCAGGTCCAACCCGACATCAAGCCCCACGGGGTATACAAATCTGATAGTCATCGAGCCCCACCCGGTATACATATAATATATAACATATAATCAAACAACATATGTGATAATCACAAAGATAATAGCATACAAAATAGTCATTGACCCCCCTCCCCCGACATCGAGCCCTGTCCGGTAAACATATACACATAACACATGCAATAGTCACACATACAACTAGCATACTAACATATCAAACCATGGGCCGATATTTGTAACACCCCAATTTATGGTATGTAGTTTAAATATGATGTTTCTCTTTCTTAAGAGGTACTTGACGAGTCAGTAGCCCGACTCGTCGAGTAGAGACGAGATTTGCTCGCGTTTTAGCGAGCGACTCGACGAGTCCATATTCCGGACTCGGCGAGTCCGCCAGACTCGATGAGTAGAAGCGGGTAGAGGATTAGAAAGGATGATAGGCACTCAGCGAGTTGGCGGCCCAACTCGGCGAGTTCGGTCAACTGAAAGTTGACTTTAACCAGGATGTTGACTTTGACCAGGGGTAAAATAGTCATTTTACCATGAGATTAGTTATCGGTATTTGATTTAGTGATTATGGGATTTGTAGCCGGTGAGTTTCGGGGCAGCAGTCAGATAGTTTCAGATTTAGCATCTTAGTAGCCAACGTTACGAGGTGCATTTTCCTCCCAGTAGGAACGGGTCTACGGCCACCATGCCAGCCCATTTAGATAGCAGTAGTATGTATTCTTGATGTCTTCGTGATTCATGCATGTTTTGTTATGTGTAGTATGTCGGGCAAGCCCGATACAGTATGTGATTCTGCTATATGTTCATGATATGTTATATCCAGTTTATTCTGGACTTCGGTACGATGTCGGGAGGGGCCCGATGCAGTGGGCGGGGCCCAAGTTATTCCAGAATTCGGTTCGATGCTGGGCGGGGTCTGATGCAGTGGGCGGGGCCCAAGTTATTTCGGACTTCAGTCCGATGCCGGGCAGGGCCCGATGCAGTTGGCGGGGCCCAAGTTATTCCGGACTTTGGTCCGATGCCGGGCGGGGCCCAAGTTATTCCAGACTTCGATCCGATGTCGGGCGGGGCCCGATGCAGTGGATGGGGCCTAGTATGTGCTATTTGTATTATTGTATGGTATGTGGTAGTTTGGGGGATCTCACTATGCTTTATGCTTACAGTTTCAGTTTTTGGTTTCAGGTACTTCCGCAAGTAAGGGGAAGAGCTCGGGTTGATGACATGATACACACTACAACTTCAGTTTATCCTGGGAGTTTTTATTCGAATGTTAGATATGTTTTGACATCAGTTAATTTGATACATTCGCTTTTACATTGAGACATGTGATTATGGTTTTTATTATATGATGATTAATTTCATGGTTTTAGTAATGTTTAAAACAAAAAATTTTGGGTTTTATTTTTGGGATGTTTCAAGTTGGTATCAGAGCCTTGGTTTGAGGGATTTAAGTACATTTCCGAGTGTGTCTGAACTCAAACTAAGGAAGTGGTATAAAGTTTTCAAAAGAAAAGAATTTTAGAAAAGCAAAAAGAATATTTTTTAGAAATAAAAGAACTTTGAAAAGAGAAAAGGGGTGTGGTGCATGCGATCAGCCGAGCTCAAGTAAGTACTCCCAAATTACCCATACAAGTTATGTTATAATTATCAGTTTCAGTTTTAGTAGAACAACATGCTAGAATAGGACTAAGGATCTAGGAGGATGCCTTATGTGCCTGCTATATGTATTTCAGTTTATTGAGAATTGCATGCTAGTATTGAGTAGACAGTAGTAGGATAGCCTGTTTAGGTTATGCATGATAATATGAGCTTAGCATTGTATGCTAGTACAGTTTCTTGTTATGAGGATAGATTTGCTTGAGTAGCTTCCTTTGTCTGAATGATGCTTGCTTTGTGCTTTGTGGGACTCGAAGTGGTGGGAGTTAGCTATTAAGTGGATACATTAAGTCACATGCAATCAGGGTTGAATAATATCAGAGTATTGGATTTGACTCTATTGGGCAACTCTTTTCTGAGTCCTAACCGTCGTAGGGTTGAGTCCCTTACTCGAAGGATTATCTGAGCCTCATTGTATGTGATGGTATCCATGTGGTGGCTAACTGGCATTACAATGAGGCCTTCAGCAGCTGAGGACTGGTTTTTAGAGAGTTAGAGATTTCCCTAGGGCAAGCCTAGGATGAGAGTAGCAGAGATCAGTAGTAGTAAAAGGGACTTGGCGGAGTCAAGGCAGTTCTTGAGGAAAGTACGGATAGATGTGGAAGGTAGTATGGTCCCGTACTACTGAAAGCAGAGGATCTGTACTTGAACCAAGGAAGGCTGAGACAAGACCATGAAACTCGTAATAGTAGCGATCCCTCGAGATATATTTGTATTCCTGACGTTTGTCATGTGTTTTCAGTATGGTGGTTTGGCACTCTAGGCTAGCAGTCGGCAGTTCTGGAGCCGACGAGGGATCAGGATCAGGCTTGGGGGCTGAGCATCCAGATGAGCATATCAGGGAGTTCCTCTCCTTAGAGGTTACTCGTATCATACTTGAGCAAACTCCTGTGATCTTTGGTACGATCAAGGAAGATATTATGGAGTTGATGGATGAGAGATTGAGCACATTCCGTGTTGAGGTGGTGGCTATGATGGGGTCGCGCACACTCACCTTCAGGGAGTTCCAGGATTATGGAGCTCCAGACTACCATGGGGCGCGAGACCCCATAGCGAGTACTAGGTGGTTGGTAGATGTCGCCAACGCATTCTGCACCAGTATATGTCCTGAGGAGGACAAGGTCAGACTAGCATCTTGTCTTCTGAAGGACAGGGCACGAGATTGGTGGGAGGAGATCGGGCATGTCATTGGGGATGATGAAACTCTTGATGCGATAACCTGGGCTGATTTTACTACCAGGTTCATAGACGAGTTTGCACCGGTTATTGAGGTGCAGTAGTTAGCTAGGGAGTTTCAGGATCTCACTCAAACTACAGAGACAGTGGAGGAGATTACCGCCAAGTTCTGGGAGAGGGCCCTTCTCGTTCCTCAGTATGCAGCTGATGAGGAAATGAAAAAGGTCCCTTATCATGAGATGTTGCGGAGTGATATCCGCCAGTTTGTGAGCCGGTCCAACTGTAAAATGCTGGATGATATGATTGCGAGGGCTCATAAGAGGGAGATAGATCTGGAGATGGAGAGGAAGAGGAGGCCAGAGGTGGCTTCTGATACAGGGAGTTCGGGCAAAAGGCCCAAGGTATCGGATCATAGGCCCAGGGGACCGCAGAGCCACAGTCAGTGTGGCAAGTGTGGGAGATTGCACGATGGGTCATGCAAGGCAGGGAGTCCCGGTTGCTTCAAGTGCGGCCAGACCGAGCATATGAGCAGAGATTGTACAACTACCACCACCACCACAACAACAACTAATCTGATTTGCTTCCATTTCAATCAGAGGGGACATAAAAAGTCCCAGCGTCCGAGTTTGGCAGCAGCAGGGAAGGTGGCGGCACCTGTCCCTGCTACATTAAGGATTACAGATGACCGTCAGGGCTGGGGTGAGCCACCAGTGGCGAAGTGTAGAGCTTTCCAGATGACGGCAGAGGAGGCGCGAGTGAATCCTGATGTGGTGACGGGGTCATTCTTAGTGAATGAAATTTCAACTACAGTATTGTTTGGCTCAGGGGCTACTCGATCATTTGTTTCACTTGCGCTTAGCAAGAGGTTTATCAGAGCTCCAGGGGAGCTAGATTATGCACTTGAGGTTGAGATAGTGGATGACAGGACTGTCAGGGTCGCGAGAGTACATAGTGGGTGTTCGCTGCAGTTATTTGATGAGTAGTTTTCAGTGGATTTGGTTCATATTCCCCTGCGAGGGAATAAGGTTATAGTGGGTATGGATTGGCTGAGCCCCAATGGGGCAGTAATTGATTATGAGCTGCAGTTAGTGAGGGTTCACACTCCCAGTGGAGGAGAGTTAGTGTTCAGCAGCGAGAGCAAGGTGCTACGTTCAGCAGGGTTGCGCAGGGTACGTCGCCTATGTTATAGATGTCCGGGAGAAAGGTAAGGCGACAGTTGACGATGTACTAGTTGTTCGAGAGTATCTAGACGTATTCCCTAAGGACTTACCTAGGATACCTCCGGAAAGATAGGTCGAGTTTCGGATTGACATGGTTCTGGGTGCGGCTCCGATAGCCAAGTCACCATATCGGTTGGCTCCTCTAGAGATGCAGGAGTTGTCTACGCAGTTGCAGGAGCTGCTAGACAAGGGTTTCATCAGGCCGAGTAGTTCACCATGAGGAGACCCGATCCTGTTCGTGAGGAAGAAGGATGGGTCGCACCGTATGTGCATATATTACTGGGAGCTGAATATGGTAACGGTGAAGAACCGTTACCCACTCCCAAGGATAGACGACTTGTTTGACCAGCTTCAGGGAGCATATTGGTTCTCCAAGATTGATCCACGGTCAAGATATCACCAGATGCGGGTCAGGGATGAGGATGTGCAGAAGACCACTTTTAGGACCCGATATGGTCATTTTGAATTTGTGGTGATGCCGTTCGGGCTCACCAACGCTCCATCCACGTTCATGGATCTCATGAACCGCATATGCAGACCGATGTTGGATCGGTCTGTGATAGTGTTCATTGATGACATCTTGGTTTATTCCAAGACACAGGAGCAGTACAAGGAGCACCTGAGAGAGGTGCTAGAGACGTTGAGGAGGGAGAGACTTTTCGTGAAGTTCTTCAAGTGCAAGTTTTGGTTGCGCGAGGTGCATTTCCTTGGACACCTCGTCAACTAGAAGGGTATTCTAGTGGATTCGGCTAAGATAGAGGTCGTGATGCAGTGGGAGGTCCCGAGGTCTCCAACTAAGATTCCAAGCTTCCTAGGACTGGCAGGGTACTACAGGAGATTCATCCAGGATTTCTCTAAGATAGTAGTTCCACTCACCCGATTGACTAAGAAGTCGGTGGTGTTTTGTTGGGGGACTGAGCAGCAGGCAGCATTTGAGACCCTCGGATAGAGATTGTGCGAGGCGCCGATTCTTACTCTGCTAAAGGGAGTAGAGGATTTTGTAGTCTACTGTGACGCTTCGATCACATGTATGGGAGCGGTTTTGATGCAACGAGGCCATGTGATAGCTTACGCCTCTAGACAGTTGAAGCCTCACGAGGCTAACTATCTGACACATGACTTAGAGTTGGGGGCAGTGGTGTTTGCCCTCAAGATTTGGCGACATTACCTCTATAGGGTCCATTGTACCATTTACATGGATCATAAGAGTTTGAGGTACCTCATGGATCAGCCGAATTGGAACATGAGGCAGCACCGATAGTTAGACGTGGTAAAGGATTATGACTGTGAGATCCTTTATCATCCGGGCAAGGTCAACGTAGTGGCCGACGCTCTGAGCCGCAAGGCGGTAGCAACCCCAATCCGGGATATATGTCTGAGGATGACAGTTATTACTCTATTGTTGGAGCAGATTAGAGAGGCATAGGTTGAGGGCCTGAAAGAGGAGAGGCAGAAGTGTGAAAGGATTGTAGGCCGAGTGACATCTTTTGACTATGACAGTCGAGGACTGTTGAACCTTCATGGGAGAGTTTGGGTACTGTACTGGTGCGGAGTACAAAATGTGTTGATGTAAGAGGCTCACAAGTCTCGGTTCTCCATCCACCCAGAGGCGACGAAGATGTACAGAGATCTTCAACCCGATTATTGGTGGCCCTGCATGAAGCGGGACATAAGTTGGTACGTGGAGAGATGCCTGACCTGTAGGAAGGTCAAGGTGGAGCATCAGATACCCCACAGCAAGATGCATCCATTAGACATTCCCGTGTAGAAATGGGAGGATATTGATGGGTTTTGAGAACTACATCATTCCTATGGTGTACATGCAAACCCTAATGCTTCGGATCTAGTTTGTCTAATGAACATGCAATTGAATTATCCAAAGCTATAAACCATAGATCTAATAAACTACAACTGAAATTAGGGTTTAGATCTTACCTTTGATTGTTATGTAGCAATAACAATCTATTCCTCCTTGTAATTGGCTTCAGAAAGCTTAGTCCCTCAAGTGTTGAACCTCTAATGGAGTCACAAATACCACTAGGAATAAGGATGAGGAGAAGAAGAGGAGAGGCACCCAAAAACGTCTAGAAACCCTAACGAATCAGTTAGCCACGTTTTTGGTGCCCTAGGGGTCCTTAAATATGTGAGGCTATTAGGGTTATCCAACAAGGAAACCCTAATTTGACTGCTTAGGCCCTAAGCAGCCCATGGACTCCCTCCTTAGAGACCTTGGATGATTTCTTATGGGTTTCCCCATAGAATTCGTCCACTCCATCCTCTATGGAGTCCATTAGCCCAATATTCAACTATCACACAATTGACAGTTCTAGTCCCCTTTATTTAATTAATGTTTTTTAGCCACAAAATCAATTATCAATTAATTCTTGACTAATATTAATTAAACAATATGATTTCTCCTTTAACATATTATTCATATAATATATTAATAAATCATAATTAATCTCCCCTCTCCTTAATTCTTCCTACAAGTTGCTATGGTGAAGGCAACCTAAAAGGACCATGCTCATAATCGGGTCAAGTACGTACCAAAATAGTTATGGACTTAGACACTAATCCAACAGTCTCCCACTTGGATAAGTCTAATAACTATTATGCATAACTTCAGAACCTGATCAGCAATCGAAGCTTTCAAAAGCCGCTGTCAACTCTGATCTTATCAAATACACGTGTCCTTTAGATAAGGGATCATATATCTCTCTATTCTACAAGATATCGTATAGACACGAGGCATGGATTTAAATCATTCTCTCTATCTTATGTATTGTTTCCCGACATCCGATTCATGATGACTGAAAACATACTACATTTGAACACATCAACTTAGTCCCGGCTTGGCCAAGCGCTTAGGGTGTCATCACCAAATCATCGATGGGTCCACATATATCGATTTTATCCTGCTTTGGATAAAAGGAATGGATAAACTTCGACTCAAATCCTTGCTTGCTCTTACTCATCAAATCACACACAACAATATGTTTTATAGCACCAAGTTACTGGTGCGTTTACATATTATCAATGTGCAACCGAATCGTAATTACAACTCACACGTATCGGTTTCAAGAATATACAATATTATTGTCTCACAATCACTCATAATAAATCCATGAAGTGATTCAAGTGAGCGTGGGTTTAATCCAATACTCTAATCTTATTAAAGCACTCATGAACTCTACAACAAACTTGTGCTATGTCTAAACACTTTAGACAATCTACAGACAGATTCATGATAGTCTTCCTTCACACCTACTTCCAACGTATGACCGACTGTGGAGGTTTGAATAACCCAGTTATTCTGGAAGTCAAAACATGCAAAGTGAAACACAATAATAATACTTAATCCTATATGGCCTCGAAACTTTTGAGTATAAATAAGACACTGCTTATTTAGTCACCATATTGATTACTCATCATTTTGTTTGATGTTTCAGATAATCAACTTGTTACTTGAATTATAACAACAACTGTCCCATGCCCCAAGCATGCACACTTTGTTTACCTATGGTCCATACTTTGTGAAATAGATCAATTGAAAACTTTTCCAATGACGCTCATTTCACAATTCCTAATCCTTATTACAAGTGTAGGAATACCAAATTCTTGCCACTATCAGAATATGTTAGATTCTAACATTTTATGCAACAATCCTTTTCATGAAGTCACAACACAAAATTCATAAAGACTTGGCCAATGAAATCATAAAGTACTCTATCAGACATTGTTACAAAACAATTCTATAGATGTGATGTTTCTCACTCAAAGTATATTCCTATGAACATCCTTTTTGCATAAAATTTTCTAATTTAGACATAAAATTCTTAATATCCAATTCCCAATATGGAAACATTTCCATATTTTCCATATCACAACTCATTCTAAATAGAATCTTATCTATTCATAATAATGTCGATATGGTCCATCAAATACTATACTTCCAACTACTCACAAGCGACCAATCCTCATCGAACTTTGGATCATCCTTTGCTAGTTGTTTAATTATTTTAGTCAAAACCAATTATCTTCCCTTTTCCCTCTTCATGTGCTAGGCATTTGGAAAATTTTAGAACGGTCAAATATTATAGCATATGCAATCGATCCTATACCTGAAGCGTATTGGACACGATGCATAATGTTTCACATAAAGACATGATACTTTATCATCCTTCTGCCATAATATTTTATGTGCCATGTTCTCACAATTCGAACTAAGAAGAGGGATGCAGTAATCATAATCGAATTTTGAGAATGCACTATGTATCCTTGACTAAATTTATTAAAATTTCTCAATCTAAGCTTTAGATTTTGAAACGAAGTATAATATTCTCTCCTTTAATTATAGCAAAACAAATTTTCAACCCTTGTGACTTTGCAAAGTATAACTCTTGTTTTCTATAATTAATATCGCTAACTTGCAATACTTACCATAATAATTATGCTCCCACTAACATGATGATTATTTCCTTATTGGCATAACACTTATGCTCCCACTAGCTTTAACATGTATTCAGAAAACAGCTGAACTTCCAGAAAACAATGCTTATTGAATTCCTTAAGTTCATATTTCTAATACTAGTTGCTTTCATAATCCATTATCTAAGCTTCTTAAACTCATACACCTTTTCTTAGATAGCTTATATGTGCGTCTAAACAATTTTAGAACTCATGTTACTAAGTCTCAAAATGTTCAGACTAATTGCCAAATCTCACAATTCAAATTATGAAGAGGGATGTCGTAGTCATAATCGAATTTGAGAATATAATTTTCACAATAGATAGCCTCTTAAAATCTCTCTTAGTGAAAGCATTTCCTCACAATCATTTTCATGAAGGAGAGAAACCTTATGACACTTATATTTTATAGCGTATGTGTTTCTATCCATGTAAATTTGTCATAACAACAATCATAAGACAATGTTTGTGACAAATCCAACTCATATGGATTGAACTTGTTCAATCTTAATTTCTTGCCTCATGGCAGCACGAGTGCCCACCATTGCTTCCAAGTTGTTAAGTAGCTCACCCTTACCTATCAATGTATTTTCCATTGATCAGGGTATCTTGCCTTTATGCAATTAATTTAGAACTCATAGAACTCACATGCATAATTAACTCAACTGGAATGGTACAGAAACAAAATTTTGTCAACACGATAGGTTGTAAACCTCAAGTCATGTGCTAGTGATGACTGATAAGGTTTATTCTTGATTTGTTCTTGAAACCTTTTCAAGATCATTAAAAACTCTCACTGACCTCTTGACATATAAGATTCTCTTTTCAAGAAACATTCCTTGACAAAACTAATATTCAAGAGTTAGTGTAGTTCTTATCAAGACAAAACACTTTACATAATTGGTTCTAGTTGGTCTTTGTCTTATCCAAGACATCACAACTTACCAATTTCAAATGTACAAGAATAAGAAACTTTCAAAATCCACATTTGATAAGTGTTATAAACCTACTAAAAACATGTCACTCAATTCACAATCTTGGAGTATAACTCTAAGACTCGATATTGGAATGAAGTATGATTGACTTCTAGATTTAACCATTTCCATAATTCTCGATTCCTCTTCTAAGACATACAAATGCACTAAGACATACTTAGAGGATCAATTGAGGAATGTTTCTTAATCATTAAGACTTATCATAAAACACAATAAAAGGTAGTCTCCCTTCCTCTTAGAATGGAGAAACTTTTATCTTTCTAACTTCTTGATTCTTCTTATTCGTTCTGCCATTTATTGAAACCTTTTCAATCAACTCAGAATTACACTTAATCTTATAAGTATAATCATATTTACTAAACCTTAGTAAATCATGACGAATATTTTATCTCTCTTTGTGGTGGACTTGACCAGCACACAACCAAGTGTACCTGATCCCTAGTCCTTCACTTGACTCTTTGTCAAGGAATTAGTCTAATTTCCAAATATGAAAGTTTTCCATTCATCACACAATGCAGGTTGCATGATTCCAAGTTTCTGTCCAATTGAAACTTGGGCAATGAGAAAACTTTCCCTATTTGGTAAATTTTCGACATTTCCACAAATAACCTAATTAAGAATCAAAATCCATCATTGCTAATAATAGAAACGTTCAAACATCAATTTTTCATACACGCCATCACAAGGATAAATAAATAAGACAAAATCAAAATTTATTTTACTGCGGAAAAATTTATCCTTACAATGCAATTCAACTAAAAACTATGCTATTACATATTTCTTAGCAATCTATCCTAAATCTAAAGTAGCCGCTCAAAAATCCGATCTTTGAATCCATGCGATAGAAATCCATTTCTTCGTGATCAGATTCAGCATGCTTCTTCCTTAAGCTTCCTTTCTTTTCTTCGACCCTGCAAAAACATCAAAATGTAATCTTATCACATCATGTATTAAGAATCAAAAAATAGGAACTTAAAAGAGTTAGATGGTGGATTTTACCTGAAACAGAGCCATGCATCTTGACTCTCCCATCTCTTAGATCTCTCAGGTAGTCTAGGCAGCTTCGTTTCCAATGCCCCTTCTTTTGGCAATAAAAGCAAATGGACTCCTTTGGCATAGTACGTGGGACAATCTCAGCCTTTTCTGGACATCCAACATTGCCAGTGTCCATTGAAGTTTGGGAGTTTGATTGACTAATCAAGTTTGCTTGACCAGCGTGCCAAATCATTGTTGATTCGGCCGTAGTAAGCAAATGGGTCAAATCCATGAGGGTCACATCGTGCTTCATCATATAGTACTCTCTAACGAACTCACTATATGATTCAGGAAGTGACTTAAGAACCCAGTCTACAGCCAACTCCTTGGAGATGACAACACCCAACATACCCAACCTGTCAATGTGTGGCTTCATCTCTAAGACGTGTTCACACAAAGACTTTCCATCTTCGTGCTTACTTGCCAATAGGGCTTGAGTGAGCTTGAACTTTTCAAGCCTTTAAACTTGTGGGTCAGGGAGATCAATTGGAGGAGGTGGAGGAAGTGAAGCATGATCTCTTGTTCCTCGATCGTATCGTGGAACATCATCTTCAAAGGATTCAGGAAGACCATCGTTGTTTGACATCTACAAAACGGGAGAAAATTCAAGTCAATTGATAAGAATCCTTAATGTAACACCCAAATGAAACATCAAGGCTAGGATCCAACACAATACTCTACAACCTAGAAGAGGGATGTCGTAATCTAGTTGCAGAATATTTAAAGGTAGGTAAATGACGATTTACCAATTTCCACCATGAAAAACGAAAATGAAGTTTAAGTTTTAAATGAATTGAAACTCCTAGATCTTTTGAGATTCATTGAACTTTTCAATGACATGTTTAATCTCGATTATGCCCTTCAAGTTTGCGACTCGGATGCCGAGGATCACAAACAAGGTGTGAATAACCATGCGAATCAACATGGTGCACTCAATGCTACTATCATCTAATCAATGTGTCGGTTAGCCATGCACGCTCCATTGATCTATGATAAACATCGAGCCACCCTTCACTACCAATGTCAACCCCAAATTAGTGTGCCGGTTAACCACGCACGCTCCACTAACATTTGACAAGGGTGCGAAGTGTAATTCCATGGATTAGCATACAATTTCACATTTTGCCTAAAGTAACTATAAATTAGGAACTTCTAAAAGCATTTAGTTACTTTGTACTTCATTATACTTATAATGGAAGGTTGTGTCCTATCTTACCCGTTCGGCTAACGACCCTCCACTAGTCAAGAGTGCGGTGGGTAAGAGTGGATACCCATTCAATCGCCATTTTATAGGCAATTTCCTTAAACACCCCTTATAGACCAGCTTCGTGAATGAGGCCTACTAACGGTAAGACCGACTCTTTACTCATACATATATATAATATTAGACTTTTAATGTTACATATAGTATAAGGGTGTATTTTATACTTTTAAAATACTAGGTGGTCTAATTTAATAAATTATACTTTTAATTTAGTTAAATGTAAACCAAAACTTTATGGAATTATTAACTCTCTTTTAATTATACATTTAATTAACTTAATAAGACCATAAGGATGTAATTTGAACTTTTCAAAATACTAGGGTTTCAGAATTTAATATTTCAAAATTAAACTTTTCATCAAATTTTAGATTCCAAAACTTGAGGGCAAGTTTTGAAACTTTTCAAAACATTATGGTTTAACTATTTAAATTTCAAAACCTAAAACTATTAAGTTCAAATTTAAAACTATAAAACCTTAAGGGTGTAAGTTGAAACTGTTTCAAACTTTATCAAGAATATTCTAGATCAACAATTCAAACAAGGAAATTAACAATTAATTGGTGGTTATCTAATTTTGACCTAGTCCAATTATATGCAAGATAATTCACCAAATAATGGTGGTTATCTAATTTTGACCTAGTCTAATTATATGCAAGATAATTCACCAAATAACTTAAAAAATTAAACATTATCTTATAAGGCAACAAATATTTGATTAATTGGTAATTATCTACTATTTTGGCAAGGATAATCACCTAATATCATAAAAATCTGAATCTTACCAATAAAAAACATTTTGGTAATTATCCAACAACAAAAGAGCATAAAATCCCGATTTTCCCTCTGTTTGACCCCGGGACTCGCTGAGTCAGGGGCTGGACTCGCCGAGTCGGCCTAACTCGCTGAGTTCATCCATTGACTCACCGAGTCAGTCAGGCAAAGAGCAAAAACTTCGATTTTCAGGCAATAAATGATAAAAAATGCATCAAATTCATTAACAAACAGCCCTAGGCTCTGATAGCACTGATGGGTTTTGAGCACTACATCATTCCTATGGTGTACATGCAAACCCCCCCTAATGCTTCGGATCTAGTTTGTCTGATGAACATGAAATTGAATTATCCAAAGCTATAAACCTTAGATCTAATAAAATACAACTGAAATTAGGGTTTAGATCTTACCTTTGATTGTTATGTAGCAATAACAATCTATTCCTCCTTGTAATTGGCTTCAGAAAGCTTAGTGCCTCAAGTGTTGCACCTCTAATGGAGTCACAAACACCACTAACAATAAGGATGAAGGAGGAGAAGAGGAGAGGCACCCAAAAACGTCTAGAAACCCTAAGGAATCAGTTAGCCACGTTTTTGGTGCCCTAGGGGTCCTTAAATATGTGGGGCTATTAGGGTTATCCAACAAGGAAACTCTAATTTGACTGCTTAGGCTCTAAGCAGCTCATGAACTCCCTCCTTAGAGGCCTTGGACAATTTCTTATGGATTTCCCCATAGAATTCGTCCACTCCATCCTCTGTGGAGTCCATTAGCCTAATATTCAACTATCACACAATTGACAGTTCTAGTCCCCTTTATTTAATTAATGTCTTTTAGCCACAAAATCAATTATCAATTAATTCTTGACTAATATAAATTAAACACTATGATTTCTCCTTTAATATATTATTCATATAATATATTAATAAATCATAATTAATCTCCCCTCTCTTTAATTCTTCCTACAAGTTGCTATGGTGAAGGCAAACCAAAAGGACCATGCTCATAATCGGGTCAAGTACATACCAAAATAGTTATGGACTTAGACACTAATCCAACAGATATCACTATGGATTTCATCACTAAGCTTCCCAGGACCGCACGTGGGGCAGATTTGATTTGAGTCATAATGGATTGGCTGACCAAGAGCGCGTATTTCATACCGATTCAGGAGAGCATTCGACCAAGAAGCTAGCCGATATTTATGTGCACGAGGTAGTGGCACGGCATGGAGTGCATGTATTAGTAGTATCAGATCGAGACGTCCGGTTCACTTCCAGATTTTGGAAGTGGTTTCATGACGAGATGGGGACTCGTCTTGACTTCAGCACCGCTTTCCACCCTCAGACAGACGGGCAGAGCGAGAGGACGATTCAGACTCTCGAGGACATGCTTCGGGAATGCTTCCTAGACTTCGGTGGCAGTTAGGATACGTATCTTCCATTAGCAGAATTTTCGTATAACAACAGTTACCACACCAACATTGACCGCCCTCCCTTCGAGATGCTCTACGGGAGGAAATGTAGGACCCCGATATGTTGGGGCGAGGTTGGTCAGAGAGTCATCAGGAGTACTGAGGTGGTGCTCAAGACCACAGAGTTGATCCAGAAGGTCCATAGCAGACTGCAGAATACGCAGAGTTGGCAGAAGAGTTACGACGACAGGAGGCGTTCGGTTTTGGACTACCAAGTAGGCGATATGGTCCTCCTGAAAGTGTCACCTTGGAAGGGTGTCATTAGATTCCGGAAGAGGGGCAAGCTGGGCCCCAGGTTCATTGGTCCCTTTAGGGTTTTGGCCCGAGTGGGTCAGGTTGCTTACCGTTTGGATCTTCCAGCAAAGCTTAGCCAGATCCACAACACTTTCCACGTTTCTTAGTTACGGAAGTGTTTGGTGGACGAGTCAGCAGTGGTACCATTGGAGGATATTCAGGTTGATAGTAGCCTGAATTATATCGAGAGACCAGTTGCGATCTTAGATCGGAAGACGAAGACCTTAAGTAACAAGGTGGTTCAGTTAGTGAAGGTGCAGTGGCAGCACCGGAAGGGTTCAGAGTGGACGTGGGAGACTGAGGAGGAAATGAGGGAGTAGTATCTGGAGTTATTTTCAGGATCAGTAGCAGCAGACTTCGAGGATGAAGTCTAAGATAAGTGGGGGAGATTTGTAATGCCCCAATTTCTGGTATGTAATTTAAATATGATATTTCCCTTTCTTAAGAGGTACTCGACGAGTCAGTAGCCCGACTCGTCGAGTAGAGACGGGATTTGCTCGCGTTTTAGCGAGTGACTCGACGAGTCCATATTCCGGACTTGGCTAGTCCGCCAGTCAGGATGAAACCCTAAATCCCAGGGTTTGTACCCTATTTAAACGTCATTATAGCCTCCTATTCCAGCCTCCAGCACCTCTAGAGCATTTCCCCTGTAAACCATAGTCCCTATTGTTGAGCTTGAGTGTGTTTGTGCTAGCTTGGAAGTTTTAGAAGAGAAGGAAGGAAAGAAGATCAAAAGAAGAGAAAGGAGATCCAAAATCTAGTCTTCATTTGCTACATATCCTGGTAATAAAGTTAACACCTTGCTTATTCTTCCATTAAACCCTCTTTTATGCTTGTTTATGCTTCTCTTGGAACTTTATATGATTCAAACTCGAGATTTGAACTCTCCTTAGGATGGAAACCATACATCTGGATGTTATTGAGCTCTAGGAGCTCAATGTGGCTACCTTTATGCAAATATAGCCTTGTTCCAAACCCTAAGTGCTTATTGTTGGATGATTTTGGTGTTTAAGCCCCATTCTCTTGTGCATGCACGTAAAGTTGGAAACTTTACGTGTAAAACCATCCCTAGAAGCCCAGATCTATGAATTGGATGCACTAAAATCGACTAGAAGTAATGGCATGCATGAGACTCGACGAGTCGTTCTTAGGACTCGACGAGTCGGTTCATGCTCAGGAACAGACTCAACGAGTTGTTCATACAACTCGGTGAGACATAAACTGGACATGTTCATATGATGAAGGAGAACTCGACGAGTTGTTCGTACAACTTGGCGAGTCGGATGAAGCTAGACTCGATGTTAGTATCGTAGAAGAAATCGTCGAGTCTTTGCCAAACTCGATGAGTAGAAGCGGACAGAGGATTAGAAAGGATTATAGGGACTCGGCGAGTTGGCGGCCCAACTCGGCGAGTCCGGTCAACTGAAAGTTGACTTTGACCAGGATGTTGACTTTGACCAGGGGTAAAATAGTCATTTTACCCTGAGATTAGTTATCGGTATTTGATTTAGTGTTTATGGGATTTGTAGCCGGTGAGTTCCGGGGCAGCAGTCATATAGTTTCAGATTTAGCATCTTAGCAGCCAACGTTACGAGGTGAGTTTCCCTCCCAATAGGAACGGGTCTACGGCCACCATGCCGGCCCGTTTAGATAGTAGTAGTATGTATGCTTGATGTCTTCGTGATTCATGCATGTTTTGTTATGTGTAGTATGTCGGGAAAGCTCGATACAGTATGTGATTATGCTATATGTTCATGATATGTTATATCCAGTTTATTCTGGACTTCGGTCCGATGCCGGGCGGGGTCTGATGCAGTGGGCGGGGCCCAAGTTATTCCGGACTTCAGTCCGATGTTGGGCGGGGCCCGATGCAGTGGGCGGGGCCCAGTATGTGTTATTTGTATTATTGTATGGTAAGTGGTAGTTTGGGGGAGCTCACTAAGCTTTATGCTTACAGTTTCAGTTTTTGGTTTTAGGTACTTCCGCAAGTAAGGGGAAGAGCTCGGGTTGATGGCATGGCATACACCACAGCTTCAATTTATCCCGAGAGTTTTTATTAAGATATTTTGATATGTTTGGACATCAGTTGATTTGATACATTCGCTTTTACATTGAAAAATGTGATTGTGGTTTTTATTATATGATGATTAATTTCATGGTTTTAGTAATGTTTAAATCAAAAATTTTTGGGTTGTATTTTTGGGATGTTTCAAAATTGGTGCCTTCGACCCGCTAAACACAATGAGGAAACTCACCTCAAGCTGTTGATTCACTCGAATGATTCTCTGACTGTTGGCCCAGAAAATCCCCATGCTATCAAAATCAATAACATCCAATTATTAATTGGATTCTAACTCATAACCAAAAGTCTTAGCTATTTGGCCCATAACTAGGGTAAAAGACCATTTTACTCTTTATCTAACTTGGCCCAAAACCAAGGCCCAACTCAATCATATAAAGGCCCAAATCCTAAAGTCCAATAAATATGGCCCAATCTTTAAATTTGGGCTGGAACCTATCATTGGCCTAAAATCCAAGGAAGCCTAAAATGCTAGCCCATAGCCCAAAACAGAGGTCTAATGGCCCAACTAGGCCCAAACTTCCACATCCACACTATGGCCCAATACCGAGGATACTAAGCCTAAAGGCCTATCTGCTAAGTATGTGGGGTGTACTCAGCTCGTACACTTAGCATACTTCATCTAGGCCTACTACGCTCAATGTACCAGCTGGGTACGCCCTACGTACTCCCTAGTGTGCCAATTCACTCCATTAAGCACTTAACCCGCAAAGTCCTTCATCCAAACTCTCAAATCTTGTCCCTAAAGATGACTTATCACGTAAAGTTGGAAACTTTACGTGCATGCATGACTTAATGGGGCTCAAGAGCTCAAAAAGATCTTAACAAAGGTCTTAACACATGCATGGGTCAAGATACACCATAAAGCTTGCATTTTTATGCATAATGGACCCTTAAAAAGTCTAGACCTAAGGGTTAAGCTTTCTTAAACAACCTTTACTCACAAGGACCAACTAAAAGGGACCAAAATAAGCCATAAAAACCCAAACAAGATCTACACAAGGATTTGTCAAGCTAAGATCTTTATACCTCAAATGGCTCAAATTGAAGATGATAACTTTGGATCTCTAAACTCTACTCCAAGGAATGAGTCTTCAAGCTCCTTCTACCACTTCAAAATACACAAGAACACACCAAAATTCTTCACAAAAGCTCAAAAAGCACCTAACAAAGGCTAAGGGCGAGACTAGGGTTTAGAAGATATGGAGGTTGGTCTACAATGTTCAAGAGGTTATTTTAAGATGCATAAATAGGGCACAAACCCTAAAAATTAAGGTTTATCCCAGGCCTGCGTACGCCATGCGTACTCCACGTACGTCCAACGTATGTGGAGGGAATACACGATCATTAGGAGCCTATTACGCTAAGTGTACTCATAGAGTATGCCCCACGTACTAGCAAAGGACCATATTGAAAACAATTTAACATAAGGGACTAAAAGAGGAACTTACCCAAACTTGAATGTTACAAGTACCCTTCAAGATTGCAAAAAATATCTATCAAATAAAGACTACAAAATAGAAAATGACTACTCTATCCAGAAAACGAGCCATCGAAAGAGAATTGTTGTTTCGGGGTTTTGTCATCTAGTCATGATTAGAAAAAACATGAACCCCATCATCGCTCCACGTTCACCTGTGTGTCATGCCGCAGGAAATCTAACAATTACAAACCTTTAGTATTTCCAACCTTCTTCATTCCAGATCAGTTCCAAACCACTTTAGGATGCCTTTCAGCCTCTGGGATTAGTCCCAAATGGTCTAAACCAATTAAGCACAAGATGGAAGCACAATTACACTATATACCTCATATAACATTATTGTTTGTACTTTAATCGACAAATAGTTATTCCTACCAATTATCATGACCTAAATATAGAAAAAGAGGTTACAAATTTAGTATTAACCTCTTGGAAGTCATGAACAACCCAAATAACAAGACAATATTCCATATACACCACTTTAGTACATGATAACTTTCATTTCTCAGCCCAACAATTGTTCAATATTTCGAGTATATCTCAAGATTTACAACTCATATTGATTTGATATCATAGTCCTTGGAAACTAGACTCAGTTTTCCCTAACAATGCCAATGGTGCACAATCCAATTCTGCTCCGTTTAATCGCTACAACCCTTGCAATTCGGGGAAACATTGTTGTGTAGAATTTCAACAGTTATAAAAATCGCCACATTTGTGCATAAACTCAACCATTTATGTTTCTAATGATTCAAAACATAACTATGAATTAAAAAATTCATCGTTACCTCTTGGAACCCTTGAAGAATACAATGAGAGATCGAATGAGAGAAATCTAATACCAATTTCTCACCCTTGATTCAAATGTATGCCTCTCCTTTACTTAGATCACACACAGACTTCACAAATGGAAACCCTCACTTCCACACACTTTAACAAGAATATGATGGCTACAAATAGATGATAAACTCCTATTCTAGGGTTAGCGTCTCTTAAATACCCCCATACCTTCCACAGTTGGCACTCAAAGTATCACAAAATGGCTTCTAAGCCCATGTACATGTTCAAGAATCATTATATTACACTTTCGTCCTCAAATTTCAACTTTAAACCAAGGAAATTGTTAGTTTAATAAATAAACTTGGCAAAATATTATTTTAATTATTAGTAGGGGAATTAGGGTCGTTACAAATAATCCAATAAAAAGAATTAATCCAATAAAAAGAAATTAAAAAAATTAAAAGAATTATTATATAATAATTCAATAAAATTAAAAAGAAGAGATGTAGAAATGGTCCATGTGATTTGGTAAAAAGACACAATTGCATAAATGGCCGCCGAATGTAAATTTGTCATTTAAAAGAGTTAATTGTCAAGCTGTTAATGTTAACGATATAGGGACCAAAACCGCACAAGGTATCTAAAATTGGACTACCTATACACCACCAAATATTTTTGGACAAAACCACATATTTTTAAAAACCAAAGGGACCATTTTTGTAATTATGTCTTTATTTAATGTAATTTAAGAAAAATTCTATATTACCCTCTAAAAGTGTTTAGTGTACTCCTTTGTGAGTGGAATAGTGCGTGTATACCCCTATGATTTGAAAATTTCTGTGAGTGCGAGAGGGACATGTATAGTAGCATGCTAATTTAGTGTTATGTGGATATTCCTTAATATCTCACAACAAATTTTCTTTGCAAAATGAGACATGATATTTTTCAATGATTTTCCAAAATCAACATTTTAATAAAAATTTTTGAAGATATTGTAACATGTATCTAAAGAATCATTCAATATTCTATGGTTTTATGATTTGCTTTTAATATTTGATTGTTTACAATTCAAAATTCTGGATAGATATATAAGACATCTTATGCTATAGGATTACATTAGCAAGATTGAGTGTTATATGGGATCACAAACCCATGATTTTTCGATGGCATTTCATTAATTTATTCATTAACTTATGGCACTTCATGGTTCCTTGCATCTAATTTGTCACAATCTGGCAAAGCACTTCATATAGAAGTTTTATAAGTCACAATCCGACTTAATTTGTCGCAATCTGGCAAAACAATTCATGGTCCATATGATTATGGGAAATATATTTGTTGCAATCTTACAATCAAATCCCATGAGCTAAATGGTAATTGATGCATAATATGTTGTATATACTAATGATTAGAAATTCAGTTTTTTCCTTTGAGGATCTTAACTAAAATCTTAGTAACTCGAATCAATATACTTCAAATTTCCAAATCCAGAAATTTTACATATAGAATACTATTTGGTTACATTACTGGTCATATCTCAATGTACTATATCTGTTTATCTATAATAGCAACATGTTTACATTTCGTTACAAGTATACACATGCATTATAATACTTTATTTGTTACATATTACAATTATCTATAAATAGATGTAAATATGTAGCTGTAATGAGCAAGTAATTGTAAGTACTAAGTACATTATTATGTGTAAAGAAAATGTAAATAAGTTGTTACATATTGCTATTATTGGTAAGAAAATGCAATTAACACATGGATAATCATTAATTATAACAAGCACAGCATAAATACAACATTGTTTCCAACAAACAACTCAATGAAATATTAAAAAGAAACTATAAAACGAATTAAAATGTTTAGTTTTGGCAAGAAATAACAAGATTTATATGCTTTCTTCATGTATATGATTCAGGTCTCTTTGGTTTGCTCTTAATGATTGCTTCAATCTTCTCCATCACATCAGGTGTAAGCTTAGGAATAACATCAATCGCCTTCATATTCTCTTTAATCTGCATGTAACATTTTGATGCAAACCCATAAATAACTTCAATAGAAGT
The DNA here is from genome assembly GCF_051521515.1 of Lactuca serriola. Classification (NCBI taxonomy): domain Eukaryota; kingdom Viridiplantae; phylum Streptophyta; class Magnoliopsida; order Asterales; family Asteraceae; genus Lactuca; species Lactuca serriola. The sequence goes on along the minus strand of NC_136409.1, from coordinate 110,678,234 downwards.
CGTAATTACAGTGTAACAGAAGAAATGATCTATAATCAGTTAGATTGCTGGAAATACAACAGTTTAATTGAAGAAATGAAAGCAATGTGATCTGACCTGATACTCCTTTGTAGCACCAGTGATAACAGATGAAACATTAGGGTTTGCAGCACACCATGCGATTGCAAGCTGAGACAAAGGTACATCTAGTTCATCTGCAATTGGCTTCAAGTTCTTAACCTTCTTCAGCACATCATCCACTAATGATCTACTTGCCAGATTCTGCAAAGAAACATCGGAATTTGTTGATATAAATTTAATCCCTCTTTCAAAACTACGAATTCCAAAAGTGTTCAAAAGAGATTCACCTTGTAGTTCTCCAATGCAAAACGACTATCAGCAGGAACTCCGGCGTTGTATTTTCCGGTCAAAACTCCAGATGCGAGAGGACTCCATGTCGTAAGCCCAATTCCATAGTTGTTATACAGAGGAAGATATTCGTTTTCAACCTAAAAGACGAACACCTATGAATCATACAGAAAAGAATCGATCCAAAACGGATCACGAATTCACGATTTGGGTTTGTACCTTATGTCTAGAAAACATATTATACTCAGGCTGTTCGACAATCGGTGCAACAAGATCCAATCGCTTTGCGATCTCACAAGCTTCTGTGATCTGTTGAGCAGACCACTCACTTGTCCCCCAATAAAACGCCCAACCTTGATTAATCACAAAATTCATAGCCCTAACTGTTTCCTCAATCGGTGTGCACAAATCCGGCCTGTGACAGTAGATCAAATCAACATACTCCATGTCGAGTCTTTTCAATGACGCTTTCGTTCCTTCAACGATGTGTTTTCTGGATAAACCCTTATCGTTAGGTCCGGGTCCACCCCAGAAGATCTTCGTGGAGACGACGATATCGGAGCGTTTCCAGCCAAGCTCACGGATGGCTTGGCCCATGATTTCTTCAGCTCGGCCATTAGCGTAGACCTCCGCATTGTCAAAGAAGTTGACACCGTTGTCACGACAACATTGGAGTAGGGTTTTGGCTTCTTTCACATCTATTTGGTTGCCAAAACTGATCCATGCTCCATATGATAACTGTGATACCTTCAATCCAGATCGACCCAGATTCTTGTATTGCATTTTTCGTGTTGATCTCGTTCACTTCTTCAAATCGTGTTTCAGGTGCGTGACGTTGAAAATGGAGTTCAGAGGAAGTGACGCAGTTGATTCTATTTGGACTCGACATCGACGAGTCCATCAAACTTTAGGGTATTACATAAATCATCCCTTAACTATATATCATCCTTAATGTCATCCCTCATCATTTACAAACTTGTCATTTGGCTTATGCTAACGTGCCTTTCTAATATAGTGTTTCATTTAACTTCCAAAGTGGGTGCTTGAGAACGTGAATCGAACAAAGGGAAGCAAGATCGACAAGAAAAAGGTAAAAACAAGAACCCATGTCGATATGAAATGAATGTGACATAGTTATCCATAGATGTTAAAGACTCGGAAGCCATACTCAAAAGAGTGTGCCACAACATATAATGGTAGTTCAAGCTTCAAACAATGTCATAACCTTCGGTCTCGAAAAAAGACCGAAACCGAACCGGTCTAAAAAGGACATGTTCGGAAAAAGATTGGTCTGAAAAAACCAATAAAAAAATATAGGACTGTTTCGAGATTTGGTCCTGAAAAAAAAAATCGGACCATTATGAGACCAATCCAAAACCGGTTTGAAACTTGTCTTTAGAAGTCAAAGTCCATATCCATATCATTTTTTTTAATTACACATTTGTTAATCACACATTATTCAACTTCTTTCCTTATTTTTTTTATTAAATCTCAGGGCATCATTTTTAGTAAATATTAATTTATAATTTGATGTTAATAATATATTTATTAGTGGAAAAACCCAAAATCGAAACGAAAAAACATAAAAATACCATAACCAAACTAAAAATGACGAAAATATACCTAAAAAGGTGCACGCAAAAACTGTGAAACTATGCTGAAAAAGACCGAGACACGGTCCAAATAAGACCCAACCGAAAAAATACCGGTTAGAAAAAAGACCAATCCGAAAAATATTCGGACCCTTTCAAGACCGATCTAGAACCGCCAATACACATATGTAACATAACCAATCCAAATCTTGGATCAAACACCATAACCTGGCCATCAAAAATTAAAGTTGGGTCATATTCTAAAACACACACACACACACACACACACATATATATATATATATATATATATATATATATATATATACACACTAGACGTTACCCGCGCTAAGCGACAGGGGTGAATAGTTTGTTGCGGCAATTATTTTCATTCGCAAACATATGTTATATTTCAAGGAACGTAAGTTACTTTTCGACGAATCGTATTCTTTCGGTGTTAATTTGTCATTCAGAAATGTTTATGTTGCTATTTTGGATTTAATATAAAAGTATGTTAGATGTATTTTGTTCAAAATAATGTTTTGTTCTAGATTAAAACTAAATGTATTTTGTTTTTTACAAGACTCTAATAAGCTTGTCATGACTTTAAGGCTTGTACGTGCCACCAAGCTTTACCAAATGTTGTCTTAACTCATATATGTGTATAAAAATAAATAATAGTTAAAATAACATATAAAAATATTAATTATACACAAAATTGCCGCCTTATGTCACGCCTTAAATAGACGACGTGACTCGCTAAGGCTCAGAAAAACTTAAGGTTTGACATTGCCGCCAAGTCACACGTTAAGTTATTTAGAACTTTGGTTTTTTATACAAATATACATTGTCGATTAAAAACCAATTAAATCTTCGTTTTCAACCCTTTTTGGGCCAATTTAAACAAATTCAATTCTAATTTCTATTTATCTCTCTGCCTTTGAATCCTCTTTAGTAACCTTTGTTATTTTAAATTAAAATTAAACTGCGATACAAGTTTGGTTACACAGTTAAATGTATTTTGTAGTTTTGGTTGGTTTCTAAACAAATGTATTATTACTTAAATCATTTAAATAAAAAATAAATGACCATTTAAATTCAAACGTACATACATATATTAGTTAATGTCTGACATATTGTTTTATTATTTTTGGATTATTAATTGTATAAAAAATCGGTCGTTAGATTGGGACAATGTTATAAAAATTATTTGTTATTATTAATTTATAATATTATATATTAGGCGTAAGGTCCTTTTAAAGGGGTATTCGCGCAATGCAACAGTTGGTAAATAGTTGCTTTCGGATAATAGTTTTCTTTCGGTAACTACTTTTGTTTCAGAAACATCTCATATCTAAATAACATACTATTTGTTGGGAGACGAATAGTTTATTTTCAACGGTTAGTTTCCTATCTAAATAATGTTCGCCTTTTGAAAATGGTGAACGTTTTATGGACAAAGGTTTCCTAATGGATCTGGAGCAAACAGACGACATGGTATCGTCTTTAGTTATGTATAGATATTGCCTAAGAGCAAGACATGAAATATGACATTGATACTTGTTACATTTAGGCCAATCAGGAGCCAAATGCAAGAAATAGTATTGTAGTTCCAGTTTTTTTCTTATATAATATCTTACTTTCATTGTTATTTCTTCAAACTTTTTAAATTTTATTTTAATTCTTTTTTATTAAAACATTGTATTTTCAAAGTATACACAAATATAGCCTATACATTAAAAGCATTAAGAAGAGTTGTAAACATACACATGTCGTTACATATACATACAAACACTTAGGAAAGCACACACATACTTTCTTTCTTGCATTATAACATTGTACTTCAAAATACAATCCTTAATTAAATAAGAAAAAAATAGTAAAAAAGAAATTGAGAAATAGAAATAAAATTACAATGTTATATTAGCCTCCATTACATTTTGTATTTAGTATAATCATGCCATTTGTCATTTACTTGCCTTCTTTTCATGAAGTTGGTCCCACATGAAATACTCTTTTGATTTCATGAGAGTCAGTCTAAAACTATGACAAATATGCACTTGCTTTTCATTCTTTTCTTCTTTTCAATACCAACATGTTGGAAACATCATATATGCCAACTGGTATGCTAAAAGAAAAGGTAAATCCAGATACAAAATAAAGTGACCCAAGACCATCAACAATAATTTTAATGATAAATAAGAAATAAAAATGGAGATGATATGGTGTGTTACTTCAGTTTATTGCAATACCATCAACACTAGAGCAACACCAAAGAAGTGAAAGCATGAAAAGGATGGGCATGCTGATCCAAAATAGCCAATACATCTGCCCTTTCAAAAAATTATTTTGTTAGGTCTTAGTAACCAAGTTATTGTTGCACACTTCAGTTCACATTTTATGCAATCGCGGGCAAACCTATTGTCTTACATCAGTTTACATTCCAATCTTTTCTGATTAAGACAGTGAACTTTCAAAAACCTACCCAATTATAGCATTGTACATTCATTCCTTCTACATTTGATTTTTATGAACTTGAAATGGGCGGAATTTTTAAAACAAATGTAGATAGTGAAAGAAATTTAATTGCTTATGGATGCTAAAAATTTAAACAATCATACCTCGTTTTCATTCAAGCTCTTGGTTAAGTTCCTCCTTCCATTTTCCTTGTACTTCAAATTAAAACAATGCACACTAAAAATAGCACATCTTGATGATGGTAAGATAAGTGAGGTGCTAAAAAATAAAATAACCAAAAAGATTAGGTAGATGCTAAAAATAAAATGAACTTTTGATTATTTTTTAGTGTAATAGTGAAATTTGTTTTGTGTTTAAATAAATGTTCTATAATAAATGTAAGACGTTAAATATAATAAAGGTTACTAAATATTCACAAAAAATCAAGATTGTCTCACTCAATTTTATATATGTTGATATCAATAAAAGATTCAGATATTTCTTCTAAAGAGAAAGGTATCCATTAGGCTTGTCCATCACAACTGATGTTTTAGTTTATTGTAAAAATTAATTATTTGGAATCCATAATAATAATAATGATAATAATAATAATAATAATAATAATAATAATTGTATTTCCCTCCTAATGCTCAAATCTTTCCATTTAAATGGTAATGAAACACATAAAAGTTGAGAAATTGTTGATTTATAACTTTAAAAAATATAAAAATGATTAAACATTTTAAGAAACCTGAAGTGCCTTCACCAAAAGTGAGTATTGGTAGGGGGATTTTCAAAGCTCTGCAACAAAACGCCATTAACATTATAGTTCATCAACAATAGCTTCAATATCAGAGCACTAAAATTATAATAATAAATTAAATCCGCTAAATCTTATGATTTCATCTTTAATCCATAAGGATTGCATCATCTTTATCTCATAAGTAGGATGTTATAAAGCAAATAAAAATTTACATGAAGGTCATTTCAGGACCTCTTGCATAAAAAACCTAAGTTAGGGATAATAAATAAATGTAATAGAAAATAATGACAATAGCTGAATCATATAGCATAATAATCAGTTTACACACAGAGCCAAACACATAGATATACACACATACATATAGAGATCAGATCTCACACATACATGCCCCTGCCACCTGTTACTCACACTAATTATAACAATGTACAAAAGAGTTTGAAAAGTCGAGATTTTGCTTACCTATTGTAGAATCTATATACTAATCCCATAGCCACAATGAAGATTGTATCCCGTGAATTCTTATTTAAGTATATCTTCCATACCACAACTTCATTTTCATCTAAACCAAAATAATTATCCAAAGTGAATCTTTTTTGCCATTTCTGATAGTTGCAAAAAAACCCTATAAATGTAGTTATGACATGGTATAAAAATCATCATAATGATAAAGTAATCTTGTAGAAACCTTATTTCAAAATTCCAGAGATCAAATCAGATAAGAAACATTGATAGAACAAATGTCATTCTAAAACATAATGAAAACAAGATCCAACCCTGTTTTCTGTTAAAAACATCTAAATTCACACCAGAAACATCCATGACTCACCTTTTCACTCATATAATAATCAAATGAATCACCTTGCAACCCCCTTTTTATCCCTTTGTTTTTTCATGAAAAAGGAATCACTAACCTGCAATATAGAGAATATCACTTGTTGATACCCTAGCACATGAAGCCACATTGAACAACAACAAATTTTTGAATATAAGTTATTCAAAACATACATTAGAAATATTCCAAGAAAGCAAGTAAAAACAGGTAACAGTTTTTCATAACTTTAAAAAAAACATACTCAAATTGAAAACCTAAATCGGAAATCACCTCAGAGATCAAACAAAACCCATTCGGTGCTTAAAATCAAAAGTTAAGACTTCAAGCAAGCACTAATCTTGAATTTCTCAATTGAAAACCCTTTTGTAAGAAACTTTAATTAAATCCCAAATATACGTAAATTTAAGAAGATAAAGAGGGTCAATTTCCAGTGAGAAGAAGATATAAATGGTCGATTTTTGGTGAGCAGAATAGACATATGAGGAGGTGAGGAGAGAAAATGAAAGATATTTTGAGAGGAAGATGAAGATCATGATAATGAAATTATAGTTAGAGGGAGAGGGACGGTGGAAAACAGTGGTGGTGAAGGTACCGGAGAGGGAAAGCAGCGTGGGATGGTGGCATGGTTTTGGTTTTCTTTAGAGACAGAGAGAGAGAGAGAGAGAGAGAGAGAGAGTGTGTGTGTGTAACACCGTAAATTTCCAAAAAGAAAATTCATTTCAAATTCATATAATTCTCATAACACATTTCACAAAATCTCATTTATTTAATTTACAAAACGCATCTCCATAATTGTTTGTTTAATAATCCAGGATCCTCAAAACATAACTCTTTCTCTGGTGTGTACAATCGAGTCTGTGCCTTCCCGCGATCCTGAGAAAACCTTAAACACATAACATATAACACGGTAAGCACGAAGCTTAGTGAGTTCCCCAAAATACCACACATATCTCACTAGCCTCTCATGGCTATACTCAGATAAGACCTTCCGATCAATGTATCTCAGTGGGGCCCTCCGATCCCAGAACTCAGGTGGACCCTCCGGTCCTAACTCAACAAGCTCATAATAACAATACTCAACATAAATCACACAAACATAATGCAGAATATCACGATACACAAATAAGCACATAAGACATCTCAGTCACACAAGGATACCATTCATGGTAAGTATAGTGAGAAGAGTCACCTCGGATGACGAACAGCTCCTATAGACGCTTTTGTTACGCACCGGCCACTAACTCTGTGCCAAACCCGCAACTATCCCAATTAGGAACTAAGTCCAAAACTCTCACTCATTAGGTCTAACGATAGTCCACTAATCACCCCAACAATGACCTAAAACCCATTAGGCCCACAAAGGCCCAATAATAGATGGGCTCTCCTAAGCCCCAATTCTCAATCTAAATGGTAAGCTCAACTCAAGGCCCAAAGTACAATATAATATTTCTCTGCTCAAAGTCTCTAATACACAAGCCCAATCCCTAAGGCCCATTAAAGATCTAACCCAAAAGCCCACAGTAAGGTTATGCGGGGCGTACCTCCCTTGGTACGCTCATCGTACACCAGCATGCACGAATCTGATCGGGGACCTCAACCCAGTACGTGGGGTGTACTGGAATTACGTTGGGCGTACTCCCAATTATGCTTAATTCATTCTCTTGGTCTCAACCCGTTAAGACCTTAGCTCATTTCTCAGATCTGGGCTCCCTAATGGCTCTTACTCCGTAAAGTCAAGGACTTTAAGCCTTTGCATGGCTGATAAAGTCACAAACACCCAAAACTCTCATTCTCTTGATTAGAAATACTCATATCTCATGCATGAGGTGGTTCCCATGTCCAAGGCCTCATTTTTATGGATCCTCTTCACTAGAAACCCTTAGAAGGACAGATATTAGGCTCTAGAGTGCAACAACTCATAAAGCTTCAAGCTTTGGGACCAAAAACCCTAAAATGGACCATATTATGTACAAATCAAAAAGGATGAGAAAGCTCTAAGCTTTATACCTTCAGATGATGCTCCATCCATAGGAAAGCTCAGATCTAAAGCCTTAACTCCAACTCTATTATCTTCCATGCTCCATCTTCACTCCAAAGATCCCATAAAACACTTATAAACTCACAATGGTCACACACAAGATCAAGAACGAGGATTAGGGTTTCGGGGGGGGGGGGGAGTTATTGAATGAGGATGGTGGCCAGGCCATGTCATTCTTTATATAGGGACACTCCTCTTAATTAGGGTTTCCTTCTGTGCCTAGTATGCCTAGCGTATTAGGTGGCTCAGCTTAAATGTCACGCGCATGAGTACGCTAAGCGTACACACACGTACACCCAGCGTACTCTGCCGCCAAGAATTTCAACAAAGGGACTTATCTTGCCAAATCATCAACTGTCATTGCTTCCTTGAAATAACCTCAAATCCCAAGAACCTCATACCCTCGGATATGTGATGAGATGCCCTAAGCTTCTAGCAACTTGTCACAACCCCGAGACTCCCTCTTGCTCGGTTACAGCCTAGGAACCCTAATCACGGACGATCAGAAACATGATATAATTCTCCCCCTCTTGAAATAGATTTCGCCCTCGAAATCGCTCCTTATCAACACATAGATCGAACCAATAACCCAAAAAGCACCACCGAAAGGACCTCTTAACATACAACAATCTCTTCCAAAGACACCTGATCCCAACAGGAACTCCCGACCCCGAAGAAGAACAAACCCATCTGCCGCTGCGGTACTCGATTTGACTGTTTCCGAACTAGAAAACTTTAGTGGTCTGTCTCCCTACTAGACCATCCTCACAAAATATCATGTTAATCTCTCATTTATTAACAAACTTTAAGAACACTATACTCACTTGGAAGTATCCTCTGACACCCATAGACATAAGCCCCAACTTCCTCTCAGATTTCCCTTCAATATTGAGCACCAGGTCAGCTCCCGCCCCAAAAGATGAACCTCCAAAGGTTACTCATAGCAAACTAAAACGTCTCACCAACTTCTTTCTCACGATAACTATCTCGGCTCATCGTGACACACAAGTCATGAAGTTCCCTTTACCCCAAGTGAATGCTACAACTCATCTGAAATCGCCTCGCTTTTGACCTTTGTTGTCTACCACCCACTGGTTCCATGCGTCTCGCGAGTATTCTCATACCCACGAATCTGACCCACTCCTGTCTAAGAAATCAGGTGAAGATCAATTTCCCTCAAAATGAAACCCATCTACAAAACCGAAACCTCATCTCGCCTACTCAACACACGAATGAATCTAGACTCAAGATCGAGAGTCTGATTCAACAGTAGACTTGGAACCACTCAATTCCAATCTGGTACTCAGCTCATGACCCAAGATTCGCGAATTTAAGCAAACACATTCTCCCTAATTCCTTCCGATTATGATAATCTGCACTCACCTGGGATATATAAATTCCCAACTAACACGGAGACCCCCCTCGTCTCCCCTGGTTCGGCATCCAGGCTCCCGAAGACTCAAATGATAAGGCTACCCAAGCCTAAGAACTCCTCTACGCCATACTCTGACTAGCGAATACTACAACACCCCCACATTATCACGACACTCTCTCGCTGACTCAATGATGCTACGACTCCCCGTAGTCTTACAATACTCTTTCTCTAATTCACATATGCTACGGCTCCCCGCAGTCACACGCTACACTCCCTCTTTGACTAGTGAATACCACAGCTCCTCGTAGTATCACGATACCCTCTCTCTGACTCACGTATGTTGCGGCTCTCCGCAGTCACATTATACCCTTTCTCTCACTGACTCATGGATGCTACGACTCCCCGTAGCCTTACAACACCCTCTTACTCACTGACTTGCCATGGGCTCACTCCCTGGTTTTTCCCCGACAATCCCAAGTGATTACCCCCTACTCGGATCCACCCGCTCTCGCATCACCTCATAATCTCATCATAAAGTCAACACCACACTGAGTTCACTAACTTATGCTCCGCAACCCAACATAGATAAGTGCACACACCCACTCAATTTATGCACCACCACTTCCTGATGTAATTTCTCGTAGGCAAAGCACTTTTCTTCACACAGTTATACCCTTAGACAATCCGACTCTAACGACAATTAACCGAGGGGTCCCCACTGGAACATAAGTCACCCGATAGTACTCCTCTCGCCATCCCACAACTCGAGTCTCAACATGACCAAAAAAATTAGGACATCATACATGGGTACCTTGATACACCATCACTACATCTCACGATGTCTTGCCTCAACCATAGATCTTCCACTCACGCAACTCGAAATCTCAAAATACCCCAATATCACAAATTAAAACACGAAGAAATCGCCAACGACTAAAAACACGTTGACAAAAATCCGAAGCTCCATTCTCTATTGATCACCACCCATACGAAACTACTCATACTGACTCTAAAATTAGTTGACAACCCAATTGCTGCCCCTCCTGGAGTATAGATCACAATCCATACCGATGACCACAAATCTAAGCAATTGCCCCCAAAACTCAGCGACCCAACCGCCTCGAACTCAACATTTGCAAACCCGAAAATCCCTGGCCACAATAAATTCTCTGACCAACGGCCACCTACCGTGGATTCACTCATCCTTTCTTAAGCACATACACGTACATCATCCCACCTTGCACCTCGCTTCATCCACCAATAACCCATATTTCCTGTGTCCGCACCGCAAATCTCCATAACCAGCTCTCTAACAGTACCTGAACAAATCTCTGATCCTCTTAATAAAATACTCAGTCCTCACCCACTTAGGGTTCGACCCATCACCAATTGGCATACCCACAGTCTACTCTACAGATAGCTTCCGGGTGCATCACACTTAACTTTTGGAATGTACCACGTAGTTGCATCAATGATCTTCCCGATGGAAGCCAAACAAGTCCAAATATCTCATAACTCAGGAAAAAATCTCAGAATCCTCTCGTCGTGACTGCCTCTAGTCATCTCGAAGCCTCAGACTAACACACCGTCGGGTACCCCAACTGTTCCAAACAATCCTGACTCTCAGTCTGGAAATAATACACTACCACACACCTCGTCTTCGACTCCTCGACCAGCCTCCCAACACAGGAATCATCATTAAAGCACGACGCCTCACTCCCACAGCCGATTCATAACAACGAAGGTCACCGACCTAGTATACTCTTCTTGATCACTTGAAACCGCTACTAAAAGCATGTCTGACTCGAATAAGGCATCTTTTTGTCCTCCTCTTAATCTCCACTAATCTCTCTCTTGTGGTATAAGGAATACCTCGTAGCAAACATATTGCTCAAATACTCTGGTGAAAAGGTTGCAACCCTATGCTACCCCACGAGGTTTACCTCCATCTCTGAAACCGGAAGCTCAACATCTCGTTTTGCTTCTCCCAGGAAATGGGAACAATGCAAATCTTGTCACAGAAAGTGACATCTCAACTATCGACCAATCTGCAATTCTCCATAAAGTCTCATCTCTTCTCATCCCTGTGTCTTGTGACTCCCTCTGGCATCTCACCAATAAATCTCTCGAAAACTAACTCGATTCCTTCTCCAGGTATGCTCCATTAAAACTCTCTCGACATGTCCCTCTAGCCCCACACTCTATCACAACTGATCGTAGCCTGATCAATCACAACGAAATAACTGGCGAACCAGAAACACTAACCGACACGAATCATGGTACTCGAACCAACTTCTCTCTCTTCTCAATCTGCTATAATTCGTGGTACTTGAACCATGTTACCTCTTCCCAATCTGCTACTTAGAACCTCTGGAATTCTCCCTGTTTTGAGTATGGGTCCTCTGCTTTCAGTAGTACGGGCCGATACTACCTGCCACATCTACCCATACCTTCCACATGGATCATCCCAAATTTTCTAAGTAGTTGCTCAACCTTTTCAATCACCAATCCCGTCACATGTGTTCGCTCTCCAACGAGATACTCTCATCTATCAGCATACTCATCTGGCTAAGGTCACCCTCCCCTAGGATCTCCCTAGGTTCTCACACTTCTCTATCATCAGCTGTTGAAGAACTCCTTATGATGTTAGCCATCTACCTCCTGAATATCGTCATATTCACTTAGTAGTTGACTCCCATCATCAAGAGTTCCACAAAGCACGAAGCAAGCAACATTCGGGAATCAAATAACCTCTACCAACATGTAAAACCACTCTAGGTTGTGACCCACTTGCTCTCCTCATACTCAAAGGATATCACCGAACTCAAGCAACTTTACCCCACGCGGGCATCTGACTACTCTCTCAGTAGACTCCTCAAATGCTCATCAAGATATATCTCCTAAATTACTCCTCTACTCCAATCCTTCTCTAAAAAGGATTCTCGCTGGATACTCTCACTCCGCACATACTCAAAAGCAAATCGCAAGTAGCAGCAATTCTTAGGCTAAGGCATCATAAATCAAGCCATCTAGTCCTAAATTATGAAATACCTAGCCTATCTCTAGAATGCATGATATCTCATTAAATATCTCATAAATATCTCTTAACATAAAAGTAAGGGTATTTTCGAAAATCACCGTTCGGGCTCTGGCTGATTGTACACACTGCTCCTACTTGTTTTTTTCTTAGAAACTCTTGATCGTTTTAGAAAATTGTTTCTTTTGAAAATTTTCCTCAAATCCTCAGTTTGAGTCCAGATTTACCCGAAGGTGCATCTGAATCCCTTAAACCAAGGCTCTGATACCAACTTGTAACACCGTAAATTTCCAAACAAAATTTTCATTTTAAATTCATATAATTCTCATAACGCATTTCACAAAATATAATTTATTTAATTTACAAAACGCATCTCCATAATTGTTTGTTTGATAATTCAGGATCCTCAAAACATAACCCTTTCTATGGTGTGTACAATCGAGCCGGTGCCTTCCCGCGATCCTGAGGAAACCTGAAACACATAACATATAACACGGTAAACACGAAGCTTAGTGAATTCCCCAAAATATCACACACATCTCAGTAGCCTCTCATGGCTATAGTCAGAGAAGACCCTCCGGTCAATGTGTCTCAGTGGGGCCCACAGGTCCCAGAACTCATGTGGACCCTCCGGTCCTAACTCAACAAGCTCATAATAACAATACTCAGCATAAATCACAGAGTCATAGTGCATAATATCACAATACACAAATAAGCACATAAGACATCTCAGTCACACAAGGATACCATTCATGGTAAGTATAGTGAGAAGACTCACCTCGGATGACGAACAACTCCTATATATGCTGCTGCTACGCACCGACCACTGACTCTGTGCCAAACCCGCAACTATCCCAATTAGGAACTAAGTCCAAAACTCTCACTCATTAGGTCTAAAGGTAGTCCACTAACCAGGCCAAGAATGACCTAAAACCCATTGGGCCTACAAAGGCCCAATAATAGATGCGCTCTCCCAAGGCCCAATTCTTAATCTAAATGGTAAGCTCAACTCAAGGGCCAAAAGTACAATATAATATTTCTCTTCTCAAAGTCTCTAATACACAAGCCCAAGCATCCATGCCCAATCCCTAAGGCCCGTTAAAAGATATAACCCAATAGCCCACAGTAAGGTTACGCGGGGTGTACCTCCCTTGGTACACTCAACGTACACCAGCATGCATGAATCTGATTGGGGACCTCAACCCAGTACGCGGGGCGTACTGGAATTACGTTGGGCGTACGCACAGTTATGCTTAATACATTCTCTTGGTCTCAACCCGTTAAGATCTTAGCTCATTTCTCAGATATGAGATCCCTAATGGCTCTTACTCCGTAAAGTCAGGGACTTTAAGACTTTGCATGGATGATAAAGTCACAAACACCCAAAACTCTCATTCTCTTGATTAGAAATACTCATATCTCATGCATTAGGTGGTTCCCACATCCAAGGCCTCGTTTTTATGGATCCTCTTCACTAGAAACCTGTATAAGGACAAATATTGGGCTCTGGAGTGCAACAACTCATAAAGCTTCAAGCTATGGGACCAAAAACCCTAAAATGGACCATATTATGTACAAATAAAAAAGGATGAGAAAGCTCTAAGCTTTATACCTTCTGATGATGCTCCATCCACAGGAAAGCTCAGATCTAAAGCCTTGACTCCAACTCTATTCTCTTCCATGCTCCATCTTCACTCCAAAGATCCCATAAAACACTTATAAGCTCACAATGGTCACACACAAGCTCAAGAATGAGGATTAGGGTTTACGGGGGGGGGGGGGGGGTTATTGAATGAGGATGGTGGCCAGGAATGAGGCTGTCTCATTCTTATATAGGGACACTCCTCTTAATTAGGGTTTCCTTCTGTGACTAGTACGCCGAGCGTACTCGGTGGCTCAGCTTAAATGTCACGCACATGAGTACGCTAAGTGTACACACACGTACGCCCAACGTACTCTGCTGCCAACAATTTCAACTAAGGGACTTATCTTGCCAAATCATCAACTGTCATTGCTTCCTCAACATAACCTCAAATCCTACAAACTTCATACCCTCGGATAGGTGAGGAGATGCCTAATCTTCTAGCAACTTGTCACAACCCCGAGACTCCCTCTTTCTCAGTTACAACCCAGGAACCCTAATCACGGACGATCAGAAAACAGGATGTTGCACACACACACACACAGAGAAAGAGAGAGATAGAGAGATGATGGGTTTTCTACGGTGGTGGTGGCGGTGGAGAAATGGCAGATTTGAGGTCCTCGTTGTTGGTGTTTATTGGTGGTTCAGAGGGAGGCGATGAATGCGTCTTGAACTTGTTCACCGGAGGTAGATTAGAAGTTGAGACGGCGGTGAGTGGTGTGAAGGGTGCTGGTTAGGGAAGACAGAAGGAGGAGAGTAGTGGTGGTGGTTTCCTTGATTGATGATGGAAATGGTTTTGATTGTTGGGACGATGGTTGATGAAGGTGATGATTAAATACTTAAATCACCTATAATTTGTAGGTGAAGTAACAAATCTCTTGTATTTCTTCCGTATTTTTGGTTCTTTTTTATTTGAACAATTCTTTTAACTTTTAGCTACAATTTGGGGATACTGAGATATAAGGATTATTTTGACTTTTTGAATGTTGACCGGACAAGATCTATTTTTTCTATGATTCATAAACTTGTTGTATACAATGTTTTTAAGGCTATACCTCTTAAAATTCAACATTTGAAGGTAAATGCTTATTAAGGTATACAGATATATATATATATATATATATATATATATATATATATATATATATATATATATATATATATATATATGCTTGTTGCACATCAGTGTTTTGAGGATATTGTTTTGTGAGATGTGGCATATTGCATTATCACATCCAATCTGGATAGCATGTATAAATTGGGACATCTTTTTCACTATCATTCTCATATCTTCTACCTTAGCATTCAAAGCTTCTACTTCCTTAGAGTTATCTATTTTGTTTTTCTTGCTAATAGAGTGGTCTTTTACGATAGTCATTGATGAGAGTGTTGTGCTAGTTCATCTATAAGTTTTTTTTCCATCAGCTGGTAGTTTCTTAGGAATTAGTCCCCTTACCCTATTATTTGTTACTTCCAATATCTAAACCATTATAAAATGTTTGTACCTTTTGGTAGCATTAATTCATGTTGAAGACATTTTTGTAACATTCTCTTGTAACGTTCCCACGCCTCGTACAATGTTTCTTCTTTTCCTTGTTGGAAGTTTAGAAGCTCGACTTTTTTCTTTGTAGTTTGTGTTGGAGGACTAAATGTTTTAAGGAATTTGGCCTTCAGTTCCGTCCAAATGGAGATTTCTGCGGATATAGTGGTTTGGATCAAATCCCTTTGCTTCTCCAATAAGTGCAATAGGAAAAACACACAACATCATTTGGTCTTAGTGCAATAGAAAAAACACACAACATCATTTGGTCTTCAGATGCATTTGGTATGTTGAAGTAATCAATAATCTATATGAAATATTCCACATTTTAGTTTGCGTCTTCATGATTTTTTCCAACGAATGAGGTTTCATTAAGGAGATACAAGCACTGCCCCTTTAGTTGGAATTTTAGGTTCTGAAAATTTAGCCTTTGAACTTTGTTACATTTATTCTCGCTATTGCATGTCATGTATTACTTGAAATTCATTTTGTCTATGATGATGGTGTCATTTTCAACTAGTGTTGACGGTTCTTTGTTGTACTTAACTATTTTCTCTTTGTTCTTTGCCTATCTGATAATTTATTTTGGATCTTGAACAGGTGATTCTAGGTTAGTTGACGAGCTTCTGGTCATATAATTTCTACATTAAAAAAAACTGAAACTAGTTAACTGAATAAAAATATCGTCGAGATTATGAAATCTCAGCGCAAAAGATAATAAAAATGTTAAATTTCAACGTGCTGAAATTATTTATGGCGCGAAATTGATAAAAATGAAAAATTAAGGTTTAAATAAGGACTGCCTCTAAAATACTATTGAAGAACTTATTGCTGGCTGAAATCAATTTCTCGACAACGATGCCGAAAACTTGATGTGTTAAGGATAAGCTGATAAAATAAATGTATTTAAACTAAATTTATAATTCTACTAATGCAAACTGACTATATACACCGAGTAGTGTACCTGATCACTAATAGTGTAACTAGGGTAAGTACGAATATCAAAATCTATAGGAACAAAAGTGTACCAGTAAATATGAATCACTTTAATAAAATAAGGGAAAATATTGTGAACAAAATTATCAAGTGAATATTATAATTAAGTGGAATAATAAAATAGAAAATAAACAAATAAATGATAAAATAAATAATAAAAAGTATGTTTGTTTAGATTTCGAATCACCTCATGATATGTTTAATTCATATAAAGTGCAATGGAGATTGATAGAGATCCACTCATTTCTAAATTAATTACCTCCAAACTAATTTCGTTAATCATATGGTTCTAAGTATCTACCACCAGTGATAGCCTTCCTAGATTCATTCTAATGAATTCATAATTATGAAAGACCTAATATGATCCATTACAGGGTTATCGATAACTTTTCAAATTGTCTAATTTAATAGATCAATCATTAACATTAAATCAATATTATTATGTGTAACCCAATGACGACTCCACTAGGCAGATCCCGCTAAGCCTCAACTAGTTAAATTATGATCTCCCAACTGTTAACTAAGCAGTTGATTCAAGTAACACAATGTGAACTTAATCTTAGATCATGCACTCATCTACATAAACATAATAACATCAATAATAATACACATGTGTCTTTAATTAAGCAAACATAATAAACTACACATCTATCAAAATCCTTTCAATGAATTAGAATATAATAATATCAAATTATCTATATCTAAAAAATATTAGTGGGACTTAGTGTTACGACCCAACTTTTTTCTCATATAATATTCTAATTAATTAGGGATTATTAGAAGGTTTAAAAAAATGCAGAATTCTAAAATTTCAAAACACTTTACATCTTAGACAATATTCGGGTTTACAATAAAACATAAATACAAATTAAAGCAACAAGGGAAAATACAACTAAAATAACAATCTAGTCTAAGTCCTTGTACTCATATTTTTTGACGTACATCGACTGCTACCTGAACCTGCAAAACATAAAAACATCTGTTACAACAGACCATCGGTATCTGTCACAACTTGAAAATTTAGACCCAGCAAAGCCTAAACCCTAAGTCCTTGATGCATTGTATCCCCTATAGCCTTGAGGGCTTGTTTGTAATCTAGTAGCTAAGATTGGATTGAAAACTAAGTTAATTTAGGGTAGCATAATTCAATTTTTGGCAAAAGGTTAATGGTTAAAACATTAATAAACACCATATATAGGTGTTTTCGGCCATAAGGATTCAAAAGCATGTAAATTCGGTTTAAGGACTCTATCCTAAATTGAGTTTTCGACCACTAAATCAAACCAAGAAGAGAATTCATTCTTGGTATGACCAAATTCACATAGAAATGGCCCATTAAGGACCGAATTCCCTAAGCCCATGGACTTTCATGACCAAATTCTCTTTGCTATTCAACCGAGAACCAATTCATTTTTCACTTTTCACACCGAATTCCCTTCCCATTTTTCTCTCAACTATCATCCAAAAACAACCCATTTTCTCTCAACTATCATCCAAATCATCATATGATTTACCCATAAAACCTTTGAAGATTCATACAAACACCAAGAACACACCAAGAACACTAAGAACACCAAGAACACCATTTTTCTAAGAAATTATTATAAGTATTTCTTACATAATTTAGTGTTGTATAACACTTTACATTAATATTTCATTAATGTAGTTATGATATCATGCATAATTATTATTAGGATACCATTATTATCACGTAAGATAGCCTGAGGATCGTCGTTACCGTTTCGCTATCCGAACTTGAACGTACGCTAGAGGTGAGTTCATACCCCTACGTTTTTACTGTTTTTCAATGTTTTAAGGGGGAGGATTCAAGTAAAACACAAGAAATCATGTGTTATCATCTAAATGATTTAAAACTGTTTCAAGCCACTTCAAGCTATTTCAACTGTTTCAAACTATTTCAAACTATTTCAAACTGCTTTAATTATTTAAACTCTTGTTTTCACCAATATATATATATATATATATATATATATATATATATATATATATATATATATATATATTCATATACCTATTTATATATCATTGAGATTTAACAAGCTTAGGACTAGTGTTTCTGCTTTAACTCTGTTCCTTGTCTGGTTGTGGGCTTAAAGAAGAACCACTTGTCCGACTACCTTTTAAATCTAAATTATATATATGCTCGATATGTATATCAATATAAAATGAAGTTAAAATAAATATTAAAGCCTTTTTATTATGTTGAACAGAAGGATATCTTTCTTAAATATGTTATTACTGTTTAAACATGTTGTTTGTTTCAAAGGTTTTCATTAAAGACCGAACATACAAATAAGCTATAATAGGTATAGGTTAGGAAACTTGCATACTGTTTTACTAAATCGGATAGCAATACTAAATTAAACATATAAAATATTATAAGAATAGTTTATGGAACATAAATACTACAATTTTCAACTATAAAAAGGATAATTTATACAGTTTATCATTACTAAATGGCTTTTCCTTTATTCTACACGTAACCATCAATATAGCTTTGTGAGTGTTACTGTAACAACGTAAATTTTCAAAACAAAAATTTTCATTTCTTAAAAACATGTTTTCATCCAAAACAAGCCATAAAGATCCAATGTGTCATATCATAATACAAATCATATAATCCCAAGATCATAAATCCTCCGTCAGTGTGTACAGATCACGCCGGCGCCTTCCCACGGTCCTTGCTAGTACCTGAAACACATAACACAACAACTGTAAGCATAAATGCTTAGTGAGTTCCCCAATATACTACTTACGCACATACGCCTTTCCAGGCCCTGACCTTCCGGTCCATGTGTCTCAGGGGACTTCCGTCCCGACTCGGTAAACCTTCCGGTCCTACCTTACGGTCCTCATCACAATGCCTTCCGGCCCCATAACATATATGCCTTCTGGCCCATAACAAGCATAGCATACATAGCACATATAAACGATTAACTTATCATATACGATGCACACAACCTATAACATATCCGACCTTCCGGTCACACAATAAAACCCTTCCGGGTACAGTATAGTGAGAAAACTCACCTCATGGAAAGTCTAGAATCTCACGTGCTCGCTATCTCCGAATCCCACACGAAGACTCAACCTCGCCTAATCATAACGAATATCATTTTAATTAATATAGACTTCCACCACTAGACTTTACCTCTTATTAACACTCCTCAGAGGGGTAAAAGACCATTTCACCCTCTTGACTCAAAGTCCACAAGTTGACCAAAACCCTAAAAGTCAGCAAAAGTCAACATCTTCAGTACGCGGGGCGTACATCGCCAACTCAATAATCGGGGTCTCCACCCAGTACACTGCACGTACTGGGAGTTACGCCCAGCGTAATAGTCAGATCTAGACACACTTCATTTCTAGTCTTAATCGGTTAAGTCACTACTTCAACTTCTAGATTCGGCCTTATTTAAGCATCCTTACTCATAAACTCGGAACCTTTAAGCCTTGGCATGGCTGTAAAGGCTCTTACACTCCTTAACACCTTTCCATTTCAACTCAAGGATCTAGATCTCATGCATGGCTAATCATTCACGTCCAAGATTACATTTTTATGGATCTACAACTCAAATGGACCAGAAATACGATGGATCTAAGCTAATGGAGACCACTTGCTCATAAAGTCTCCACCTTTGGGACCAAAACCCTAGAAAATGGTCCATAAAGCATACCACAAGATCTACAAGTCAAGATCCAAACTTTTTACCTTAGAAAGAAGCTCCAACCATTGCTAAGCCCGGATCTACACTTGAACACCAGCTCCTAGCCTTCATAATGGAATCTTCTTCTCCTTTGCTACCTTGAAATGACACCACAAAGCTTAGAACACTCACAAAAGGGCTAGGAACGAAGGAACACTCTCTTAGGGTTTCTTTCTGAGGAATGGTGGCTGAGGAGCCAAGCCATCTCATTCCTTTTATAGCCAACAACTCAAATTAGGGTTTTTGGGTCTGGAGCGATTACACCCGGCGTAACCTTGGGTACACCCAGCGTACCCGACGATGATGTGTTTAAATGAGGCGCGCGAGTACGCACAGCGTACTCCTTGTATGCCCAGCGTACTCGCCCAACACAAAGGCCCAAAATGACAAATAAATAAAGATGAAGGGCTAATCGTTTGTACCTGAATTTCGGCTGTTACAATTCTCCCCCACTAGAACCAGACTTCGTCCCCGAAGTCTTATACCGAAAACAATTCTGGATGCTGCTCCCGCATCTCCGACTCGGACTCCCACGTCGGCTCGGACCCCTTCTGATGCTGCCACTGCACTTGCACCAAGGGCACTTCCTTGTTCCTCAGAACCTTAACCTTTCGATCCCTAATTGCCACTGGTCTCTCAACATAGTTCAGACCCGCATCCACCTGAATATCCTCTAATGGAACCACAGCCGACTCATCGGCAATACACTTCCTCAACTGCGATACATGAAAGGTGTCGTGAATCTGACCCAGCTCCGCAGGTAGATCCAAACGGTAGGCTACCCTGCCTACTCTCGCAATTACCCTGAAAGGTCCAATGTATCGAGGTCCCAATTTGCCCCTCTTCCTGAATCGAATCACTCCTTTCCATGGAGAGACCTTTAAGAGTACAAGGTCACCAACCTGAAACTCGAGCTCGGACCGACGCCTGTCCGCATAACTCTTCTGGTGACTCTGAGCGGTCAACAATCTCTGCCTGACCTGCTGTATCTGCTCTGTCATCTGAAGCACAATCTCCGTACTACCCATTACCCGCTGCCCCACCTCTCCCCAGCAGATGGGGGTCCGACACCTCCTCCCATACAACAGCTCAAAGGGTGGCATACCAATGCTCGAATGATGGCTGTTGTTGTACGAAAACTCTGCCAAGGGTAAATAGGTGTCCCAACTCCCTTCAAAATCCAAAACACACGCTCGGAGCATATCCTCAAGCGTCTGAATTGTCCGCTCACTCTACCCGTCCGTCTGTGGGTGGTATGTGGTACTGAAATGCAGTCTTGTACCCACCTCCTCGTGAAACTTCTTCCAAAATCTGGAAGTAAATCTCACGTCTCGATCTGAAACAATCGACATCGGAACCCCATGCCGCGATACCACCTCCCTCACATACAACTCTGCCAACCTCTCAGCAGAAGAGCTCTCACTGATAGCAAGAAAATGGGCGCTCTTCGTCAACCTGTCCACAATCACCCAAATTGCATCGACTCCTCTCGCAGTCCTTGGCAATTTGGTGATAAAATCCATGGTAATCTGTTCCCACTTCCACTTGGGAATCTCCAGCGGTTGCAGCTTACCATGCGGACGCTGGTGCTCGGCCTTAACTTGGCGACAAGTTAGGCACCTTTCGACGAACCATGCAACATCCCTCTTCATATAGGGCCACCAATATTCCTTCTTTAGGTCCAAATACATCTTAGTAGCCCCGGGTGGATCGAGAACTTCGATCGATGTGCCTCCTCCATCAAAATGGTACGCGTCCCGCCCACAAATGGTACCCAAATCCGACCCTGAAATGTCATAAGTCCCCGACTATCGGTAACGAACTCCAACACTTGCCCAACAACCCGCTCCCGCTTTCGGTTCTCTGGTCTCGTAGTCTCAACCTGGACCCCTCGGATGGTGTCCAATACCGGAGTGATCACCGTCAACCTCATACAAATGTCTCGGATCGGGGCGCTCTCCGACCTACGTCTCAAAGCATTGGCTACGACATTAGCCTTGCCCGGGTGGTACAGGATCTCGCAATCATAATCCTTCACCACATCCAACCATCTCCTCTGGCGCATATTCAGGTTTGGCTGATCCATCAAGTACTTCAGACTCTTGTGGTCCGTGTATATGGTACACCGAACCCCATATAGATAGTGCCGCCAGATCTTGAGGGCAAACACCACAACCCCCAACTCCAGATCGTGGGTGGGATATCTCGACTCATGAGGCTTCAGCTGCCTCGATGCATACGTTATAACGTGCCCCCTCTGCATAAGCACTGCCCCTAACCCAGATATAGATGCATCATAATATACCACAAAATCCTCCATCCTTTCCGGGAGTGCGAGCATCGGGGCCTCGCACAACTTTTGACGAAGGGTCTTAAATGAGGACTGCTGCTCCGGACCCCAAGAAAATGCAACACCCTTCCGGGTCATCTTGGTAAGCGGCATAATGATCTTGGAAAAATCCCTAATAAACCTCTGATAATAGCCGGCCAATCCCAGAAAGCTCTTGATCTCAGTGGGTGATCTCGACACCTCCCATCTCATCACTACCTCAATCTTGGCCGGATCGACCAATATCCCTTCCTGGTTAACAACCAACTGGACCTCTCGTAACCAGAACTCACACTTGGAGAATTTGGCATACAACCTCTCCGATCTCAGAACTCCAATGATCTCCCTCAAATGTTCCTCATGCGGCTCTCTAGACCTCGAATATACCAAAATATCATCAATGAATACGATCACCGACCGATCCAGCATCGGCCTGCACACCCTGTTCATGAGATCCATGAACGCACCTGGGGCATTGGTGAGTCCAAAAGGCATCACCACAAACTTGTAATGTCCATAACGAGTTCTGAATGCAGTCTTCTGGATATCTTCATCCCGAACCCTCATCTGATGATAACCCGACCTCAAGTCTATCTTGGAGAACCAATGTAACATCCTGATTTCCCAGGTATATTATTTTATTTAATTATTTTGGTGTTTAAGGAGGAACTCGACGAGTTGGAGCCAAGACTCGCCGAGTAGGGTCACGGATGTTCATCCGGGTTCACGTCCGGACTCGGCGAGTCCATTAGTGGACTCGGCGATTCCACGCTGTTTAATGAAACCCTAATCCCCCGGGTTTGGAGCCTATTTAAGGGCACTTATAGCCTCCCATTGTGGCTACCAGTCCCTAGAGAGAACCCTAAGTGAGCCAAATCGTTGTGAGGGAGAAGAAGTCACTTTTTGATCCTTGAACCCTTGGTTTAGCAAGAAGAAGGTGACAAGAGCAAAGAGGAGGTGTGATTCAAGCAGTTCCAGAGTTCAGAGACATCATTTTAAGGTAATGGTTCGAACCTCCTTCAGTTTTGGTGTTGATCATTAGATTTAGGGTTTTCTAACCCCTTTGGAGAGTGATTATGTGAAGCAAATGGTCCCTCTTCGATTTTGTGCCTTGGATCTGGACTCAAAGAGGTCCAGAGACCTTGACCCTTGGAGCTTTATGGACCGGTTTGGGGTTATTGGCCTTAGGACGCCATTTTTGGGACTAAATCTCCTTTTGATGCCTTGTTGTAGTTCTACAAGCATCAAGTTTCGAACTTTACGTGACATTCATGCTTGGGGAGGCCAGATCTATGGTTTGGGGAAACAGATCTAACCTCAGGAGGTCACTAGAGTTTGTGCATGGCATGAACTCGCCGAGTTGTTCTTGAGACTCGACGAGTAGGGTTAGGGTTTCACGTAAATTGCTCAGTGAATAGACTTGCCGAATTGGGGGATGACTCAGTGAGTCAGGAGGGGGTTATAGGATTGGAGTTCAAGGCGGTACTCGCCGAGTTGAGTCGGGGTGGCCCTGCGATTCCTGTCTGGTATGACTCGTCGGGCATAGGGAGGGACTCGACGTATCAAGTGGGACAAAGAGTTAGTGGACATGTGTGTACTCGCCGAGTCATCGGAGTGCACTCGGCGAGTTGGGTCAAAGTTTGACCGTTGACTTCTGTTGACTTTTAGGGTTTGGTCAGCAATGTGGTCTTTGGGCCAAGAAGGGGGGGGGGGGTAAAATGGTCTTTTACCCTTAAGAGAGTGCCAAGAGAGGTTTGAGTCTAGTCTCGAGAGTTATGTTAATGAGAGCATTTGCCTTATGTGATAGATGGTGGCGAGTTCGAGATGCAAGCATGAGGATATCTGCTTACTGCTTGCTAGGTGAGTCTTCTCACTATACTTTACCTTGAGTAGGTAACCAGAGTTATGTGACAGAGTATTTGTATGCTATGTATGTTATGTGTTGTACTGCATTATTTCTATGTGATTTATGCTATGCATGTTTACAGAGTTAGAACCGGAAGGTTCCCAGAGTTAGAACCGGAGGGTTCACAGAGTTAGAACCGGAAGGTTCACAGAGTAGGGTCCACGGACCCGCAGAGTTATAGCCTCGAGTGGCTAATATGTGTTATGTGTGGTATTTTGGGGAACTTACTAAGCTTCGTGCTTATAGTGTTTTGTGTTATGTGTTTCAGGTTTCTCTCAGGATCACGGGACGACACTGACTCGATTGTACACACCAGAGAAAGAGTCATGTTTTGAGGATCCTGGTTTATTATGCAAGTGAAAATGGAGTTATGTTTTTTTGTAATTCGATTATGAATGAGATTTTAAGAAAAGTGTTTTTAAGAATTAAACGATTATTTTTAAATGAAAAATTCTTTTGAAATTTACGGTGTTACAAGTTGGTATCAGAGCCTTGGTTTGAGGGATTCGGATGCACCTTCAGGTAAATCTGGACTCAAAATGAGGAAGTAAGAAAAGTTTTCAAAGAAATAATTTTCTAAAGCGAATAAGAGTTTAAAGAGAAAGCGAGAAAGAGCAGTGTGTACAATCAGCCAGAGCCCGAACGGTGATTTCCCAAAATACCCTTACTTTTGTGTCATGAGATATTTATGATGCACTTTATGAGATATTATTGCATGCTAGAGACAGGCTAGGTATTTCATATCTTAGGACTAGAGTGGCCTGATTTGTGATGCCTTAACCTAGGGATTGCTGTTATATGCGATGTGCTTTTGAGTATGTGATGAGTGAGAATATTTAGTTGGAATCCTTTAGGGGATTTGAGTAGAGGAGTAATCTAGGGGAGATACCTAGATGAATACCGTGGTATTTAGCGAAAGCATAGTTAGAACCCCTGAGGGGAAGAGTTGCAGAGTTCGGTGGTACTTTCGAGGATGAGCAGAGCAAGCGGAGTTATCACCCAGAGTGAGTCCTATGTATTCTTCGATGCTCGAATGCTGCTTGCTTCGTGCTTTGTGGAATTCTCGATGATGGGAGTCTGCTACCAAGCGAATATGACGATATTCAGGAGGTAGATGGCTGGCATCATTAGGAGCTCTTCAACAACTAATGGCAGAGAAGTGTGGGAATCTAGGAAGAGCCTAGGGAGTAACCTTAGCTAGATGTATGCGCTGGCAGAGTAGAGAATTTTGCTGGGGAGCTAGCACGTGCGACGGAATTGGTAAACGAGAAGGTCGAGCAGCTACTTAGGAGCTCCAGGATAGTCCGTGTGGAAAGTATGGGTTGATGTGGCAGGTAGTATGGACCCGTACTACTGAAAGTAGAGGACCCATACTTGATACAGGGAGTATTCTGAAGGTTCTAATGAGCGGATTGAGGAGTGATGTTATGGTTCGAGTTCCATACATCGGAGCGGATTGAGGAGTGATGTTATGGTTCGAGTACCATATATCGGAGCAGATGGAGGAGTGATGTTATGGTTCGAGTACCATACATCGGAGCAGATTGAGGAGTGATGTTATGGTTCGAGTACCATACATCGGAGCGGATTGAGGAGTGATGTTGTGGTTCGAGTACCATACATCAGAGCGGATTGAGGAGTGATGTTATGGTTCGAGTACCATACATCTGAGCGGATTGAGGAGTGATGTTATGGTTCGAGTACCATACATCGGAGCGGATTGAGGAGTGATGTTATGGTTCGAGTACCATACATCGGAGCGGATTGAGGAAGTGATGTTATGGTTCGAGTACTATACATCGAAGCGGATTGAGGAAGTGATGTTATGGTTCGAGTACCATACATCGGAGCGGATCGAGGAGTGAAGTTATGGTTCGATTACCATACATCGGAGCGGATGGAGGAGTGATGCTATGGTTCGGGTACCATACACCGGATCATATTGAGAAGAGATGTGATGCGATGAGTACCATGGTTCGTAGTGAATAATGCTTGTAGTTCCCCGGTTATCCGGTCATGATTGA
Organism: Lactuca serriola; assembly: GCF_051521515.1. Classification (NCBI taxonomy): domain Eukaryota; kingdom Viridiplantae; phylum Streptophyta; class Magnoliopsida; order Asterales; family Asteraceae; genus Lactuca; species Lactuca serriola. The sequence goes on along the minus strand of NC_136409.1, from coordinate 110,651,627 downwards.
TGAGGTAGAGATTGGACGCTATGGGTGGTGCTATTTATGTTCGTGTGCGAAACATGAGAGGCATGATGTTTAAGTTTTGGGTTTGGGGGTAAACCCTGCAGGTTGTCATTGATGATGATTTTCCATCAGAGTATCAGGTAGCATGTGTGCCGCGAGACAGTGATTTACTATGAGCAGATAGTCAGTTTGGACTGAGATAGTCGAGGACCACGTTACACCTATTTGAGTATAGTAGGGCGTATTGTAGAGGTGTCAGTAGGGAGTCCAGTCGAGTTTATCAGTGCAGTGGTTTTTCTATCTATGTTGGGTATTGAATATGGGAGTGGGTCCATGTTCTTGGGATGATCCAGGTGTTGGAACGTCGGTTGATGAGTCGAGGTGGGGGAGTATGATGATTTCGTGGTCCAGTCTATGAGTCAGTGATGTTATTGGATAGTTGAGTTGTTTGGTATTGGATTGGTACGAGACTTGGAATGACTAGAGGCAGTCGTGACGAGACGTTCTAGAGGATTTCATCCGAGGTTCAGAGTATATGAGATCGATTGATTTCCTTAAAGGGGATTATCGGGCGTTGCATAGCACATTCTAAGGGCAGGTGTGTTATTGCTGGTAAAAATAGTTTGTGATATTGTTGGTGTGTCAGATAGTGATGGTTCGAATCCTAAGTGTGGAAGAACCGGGTGGTTTATTGAGAGAACCAGAGATTTGTTCAAGAGCGGTTAGGGGTTGGATACAGAAACCTGCGGCTTGAATTCATGAGATCAGGGTCATTGGTGATCAGGGAAAAGTGTAGGGCGAGATAATGCATGTGGTATATGTCTAAGAGAAGGATGGGTGTCTCCACGGTGGGTGGTCAATGGTCAGGAATCTGGTAGTGGTCAGAGTCGTTTCAAGTGGAAGACTCGTAATGATGGTATGGGCAGTTGAGAACTTCTGGGTTGAAATATGGGTAGAAGATTGTCGAGTAGCCAAATCCCGGGCTGGGATGTGTATTTTTGCTTGGATTTTGAGTAGTAGTGGAAAGGGTTTCGGAGGATCATCAGTGTGTTCTGAAGAGTTAGCGCCTTCCTTGTATTCCAATTGAGTGTTTGGATGCACTGAAGTTGCGCATTGAGTGAAATAGGAAATTATTATGGGATTCAGAGGAAATGTATTGTTGTATGTGTATGGTATTGGGAGTAAGGGAATCAGTGGTATAGGCAGGACATTGTGATGCTCTGTTATGGTGTTCCGTGGTTTCCGCGTATAGCGTCCCGATTTCGGAGTTATTTAGAGTCTTGAGTTTAAGACGACTAGTGATGTATCATGTATCTATGGTTCCAGTGGGAGCCCTTCATGTATTGTCATCAAGAGGGATTATTTAAGGAAGTGGATCTCCGCAGAGGTAGGTTATGTGTTATGGCGGTTGCCGCCAGAGTCTGTAATGCATATCGGGGCAAGTGTGTGTGTAACTATCTAGGATAGTTTTCGGTGCAAGAGTTAGTGAACATAGTGTGGCGTTGTAATGAGAATGAGAGTATAGGGTGAAGCTACGGGGAGCCGTAGTATTCACCAGTCAGAGGGTGTTGTGATGCTACGGGGAGCCGTAGTACTCACAAGCCAGAGAGAGAGAGAGAGTTGTGATACTACGGGGAGCCGCAGTATTCACCAGTCAGAGGGTGTTGTGATGCTACGGGGAGCCGTAGTACTCACAGGCCAGAGAGAGAGTCGTGATACTACGGGGAGTCGTAGTATTCACCAATCAGAGGGTGTTGTGATGCTAAGGGGAGCCGTAGTACTCACAAGTCAGAGGGAGGGAGCCGTAGTACTCACTAGTCAGAGGCTGTCGTAATGTTGCGGGAAGCCATAGTACCCACTAGACGGAAAAAGAGTGTGATGAGGGAGTGTTCTCCGATAAGTGCATGATGCGGAAGAGTTTTAGGCTTGAGTAGCCCTAGTGTTGAGTTTATGGAGCCTAGTGGTTAAACCGGGGCGAGATTGGGGTCTTCGTCTCTGTCGGGAGGGTCAGCGAGGTGCGCGGGAGAATATGCGCAGCAGACACCAAAGGTTAGAGCTGAGTCGATCTTCGATTGGATTGTATTTTTTTTGAGGAAAAGGGATTTCGTGACTTGCGTGTCACTGGGCCGTGATAGTGGTCACGGGGAGGAAGTTAGTGAGATATTTTGGATCATGTTATGTGTGAGCTTTGGGGGTTCAGCTGTGGGGCCAAAAGCTGACCTGGTGCTCGGTATCAAAGATAAATATGAGAAATGAGCTAGAGTTTACCATGGTGATGTCTGTGGACACTTCAGAGCGAGCGAACGATTCAGATGCTCGAGGATATGCTTCGGGCTTGTGTATTAGATTTCAGGGGGGGGGGGAATTGTGGCCCGTATTTGCCCTTGGCAGAGTTTTCCTACAACAACATCCATCATTAGTGCATCAATATGCCACCCTTTGAGTTGTTGTAGGGAAGGAGGTATCGGATCCCATTTGCTGGGGAGAGGTAGGGCAATGTGTGATGGGAAGTACAGAGATCGTGCTTCAAACATCAGAGCAGATACAACAGGTCAGGTAGAGGTTGTTGACCGCTCAGAGTCGCCAGAAGAGTTATGCGGTCAGGCGCCGGTCCGAGCTCGAATTTTTTGTTGGTGACTTCGTGCTCCTGAAGATCTCTCCTTGGAAAGGAGTGATCTGATTCAGGAAGAGGGGCAAGTTAGGGCCCTGATATATCGGTCCTTTTTGGGTGATCGCTAGGGTAGGCAGGGTAGCCTACCGGTTGGAGCTACCTGCAGAGCTAGGTAAGATCCATGACACTTTCCATGTGTTAATGCTGCGAAAGTGTATAGCCGATGAGTCGGCAGTAATGCCATTAGAGGATATTCAGGTGGATGTGGGCCTGAACTACGTTGAGAGACTGGTGGCTATTCGGGATCGAAAGATCAAGGTTCTGGGGAACAAAGAGGTGCCTCTGGTGCAGGTCCAGTGGCAACACCGGAAGGGGTCAGATCTTACTTGGGAGCCGGAGCACGAGATACGTGAGCAGCATCCAGAGTTGTTTCCAGAGTGAGACTTCAAGGGCGAAGTCTGATTCTAGTGGGGGAGAATTGTAACATCCTGATTTCCCAGGTATATTATTTTATTTAATTATTTTGGTGTTTAAGGAGGAACTCGGCGAGTTGGAGCCAAGACTCGCCGAGTAGGGTCGCAGATGTTCATCCGGGTTCATGTCTGGGCTCGACGAGTCCATTAGTGGACTCGACGAGTCCACGCTGTTTAATGAAACCCTAATCCCCCAGGTTTGGAGCCTATTTAAGGGCACTTATAGCCTCCCATTGCGGCTACCAGTCCCTGGAGAGAACCCTAAGTGAGCCAAATTGTTGTGAGGGAGAAGAAGTCACTTTTTGATCCTTGAACCCTTGGTTTAGCAAGAAGAAGGTGACAAGAGCAAAGAGGAGGTGCGATTCAAGCAGTTCCAGAGTTTAGAGACATCATTTTAAGGTAATGGTTCGAACCTCCTTCAGTTTTGGTGTTGATCATTAGATTTAGGGTTTTCTAACCCCTTTGGAGAGTGATTATGTGAATCAAATGGTCCCTCTTCGATTTTGTGCCTTGAATTTGGACTCAAAGAGGTCCAGAGACCTTGACCCTTGGAGCTTTATGGACCAGTTTGGGGTTATTGGCCTTAGGTTGCCATTTTTGGGACTAAATCTCCTTTTGATGCCTTGTTGTGGTTCTACAAGCATCAAGTTTCGAACTTTACGTGACATTCATGCTTGGGGAGGCCAGATCTATGGTTTGGGGAAACAGATCTGACCTCGGGAGGTCAGTAGAGTTTGTGCATGGCATGAACTCGCCGAGTTGTTCTTGAGACTCGGCGAGTAGGGTTAGGGTTCACATAAATTGCTCAGTGAATAGACTTGCCAAATTGGGGGGGGGGGTGACTCAGTGAGTCAGGAGGGGTTAGAGGATTGAAGTTCAAGGCGGTACTCGCCGAGTTGTTCTTGAGACTCGACGAGTTGAGTCGGGGTGGCCCCGCGATTCCTGTCTAGTATGACTCGTCGGGCATAGGGAGGGACTCGACGTACCAAGCGGGACAAAGAGTTAGTGGACATGTGTGTACTCGCCGAGTCACCGGAGTGCACTCGGCGAGTTGGGTCAAAGTTTGACCATTGACTTCTGTTGACTTTTAGGGTTTGGTCAGCAATGTGGTCTTTGGGCCAAGAAGTAGGGGGGGGGGGGTAAATGTTCTTTTACCCTTAAGAGAGTGCCAAGAGGGGTTTGAGTCTAGTCTCGAGAGTTATGTTCATGAGAGCATTTGCCTTATGTGATAGATGGTGGCGAGTTCGAGATGCAAGCATGAAGATATCTGCTTACTGCTTGCCAGGTGAGTCTTCTCACTATACTTTACCTTGAGTAGGTAACCAGAGTTATGTGACAGAGTATTTGTATGCTATGTATGTTATGTGTTGTACTGCATTATTTCTATGTGATTTATGTTGTGCATGTTTACAGAGTTAGAACCGGAAGGTTCTTAGAGTTAGAACCGGAGGGTTCACAGAGTTAGAACCGGAAGGTTCACAGAGTAGGGTCCACGGACCCACAGACTTATAGCCTCGAGTGGCTAATATGTGTTATGTGTGGTATTTTGGGGAACTTACTAAGCTTCGTGCTTACAGTGTTTTGTGTTATGTGTTTCAGGTTTCTCTCAGGATCACGGGACGACACCGGCTCGATTGTACACACCAGAGAAAGAGTCATGTTTTGAGGATCCTGGTTTATTATGCAAGTGAAAATGGAGTTATGTTTTTTTTTTTATAATTCGATTATGAATGAGATTTTAAGAAAAGTGTTTTTAAGAATTAAACGATTATTTTTAAATGAAAAATTGTTTTGAAATTTACGGTGTTACAACCAAGATGCCCCCTGCAACTGATCGAATAGATCATCGATCCTAGGTAACGGATACCGGTTCTTGACCGTCAACTTGTTCAACTCCCGGTAATCGATACACATCCGGTATGAACCATCTTTCTTCTTGAAAAAAAGGATCGGTGCTCCCCAAGGCGAGCTACTCGGTCGAATAAACCCCTTCCCCAACAGCTCCTGAAGCTGCAAAGATAACTCCTGCATCTCCGGTGGCGCGAGGCGATAAGGCGCCTTGGCGATAGGTGCTGCTCCCGGAATCAAGTCTATACAGAACTCCACTTGTCTTTCTGAAGGCACACCTGGCAGTTCCTCAGGAAAAACATCCGGGAACTCGCGCACTACCGGAACCTCGTCAACTGAACTTGGCCTCCTAGTGGCCACCCGTGCGTCCATCACATAGGCTATGAATCCACTGCAGCCCTACTGCAAACTCTGCCTCGCCCTGGCAGCCGAACAGAATGCTGACCCACACCGGGTCCCCTTGCCATACACAATAAGCACTCCCCCACTAGGGTCTCGTATAGTCACCAGCTGTCTCTCGCAGTCAATGACCGCTCCAAACTTACTCAACCAGTCCACGCCCACGATGACACAGACATCTCCCATAGCGATAGGAACTAGGTCTATAGGAAAATCGACACCAAAAATCTCGAGCACACATCCTCGAATCACGTCGGTGGCATATACCGCTTTCTTATCAGCTATGGAAACCCTCAGAGGTCGACTCATCACCTCTCGCTCAATACCAAGGTGCCGACTAAAAGCCAGAGATAGAAAAGACCGACTCGCACCCGAGTCAAATAATACCAAGGCAGGTACAAAATTCACAAGAAAAGTACCTACGCATATCATAAAATAAGCACATCATCTCAGCATAAAAAATAAATACACGAAAGAATACATACCAGCCACAACATCGGGCGCCGCGCGGACCTCCTCTGCAGTCAACTGAAAAGCTCTCCCACGAGCCCTCGGGGCCTCGGCCTTCACTGGTCGAGTCTCAATACCCCTAGCAGCAGGTGTAGATCCCTAAAGAAGCTGAGGACACTCGGCCTTCCGATGGCCGGTCTGGTTGCAATGGAAGCAAACCATAAATCCCTTGGGGCAATCCCTAGCGATGTGCCCCTCCTTGCCACATTTGTAGCAAGCACCTGATCGACAGACCCCCTCATGATCCTTGCCGAACTTTCCGCAAGTGCGGCACTTCTGACCTCCTGTCCTCGAATCGGCGGACTTGGTCGGCTTGGCTGCCGGCTGGGACTGAGCCGACCGCTGATCCACCCGCTGAGACTCGGTCTCCTCCCTGGCCTTGGTCTCCAACTCGATCTCTCTCTTACAGGCATTTGCCTGGAGCTCAGAAAATGTCCGGTATGTCGAGTTCGATACGAACTCCTGAATGTCCCTCCTCAGTATACCCAAATATCGGCTCATCCGTGCCTACTCAGAAGACACCTGCTCAGCACAGCACATCGCCCTCTCATGAAACTTCCGGGTGACCACAACAACTGAATCATTACCCTGCTTGAGGGTCAAGAACTCCTGAATCGATCGTTCCCTCTCCAATGGGGGAACATACTCATCTCGGAACATGGTGGTGAATTTCTCCCAAGTCACCGCTGAAATCTCCTCAATAGTGAAGTTCGCCGTCATGAACTTCCACCAATCCTTTGCTCCCAGGCGGAGCTGGTTCAAAGCGAACCGCACCCTCAGATGCTCCGGACATGAACACATGTAGAAGCATCCCTCAATGTCAGCAATCCATCGTATCGCAGCGATCGGGTCCTGCGTCCCATCAAACTCGGGTGGCTTCATGTTGCTAAACTTCCGAAATAACAACGAGTCACCTCCCTGAGGCCTGGCAGCAGCCACAGCTGCCATAGCTGCAGCGGCTGCGACCTCAGTCACCGTGGCGTACCGCTCATCAAAAGTATCCAACAGCGTGGTCTTGATAGACCCAAACATCTCCGGAATCTCGGCCCGGATTGCCGCAACCACCTCACGGATCCACGAATTGTTGCCTCGCTCGAGAAAAGAGCTTCGTAGTTACGAGTTCTGGGTCGATGAGCGATATGTAATCCTAGGATTAGAACTATGCTTTACTACTTCCATATCGTGGATCATCTGACGAATCTCCTCGTCACTCACACCGCTCGTCTCAGGTCTGTGGCGTGTCCCAACCATGATGCCTCTGAAATACAACATAAAAATATCAGAGACCCAATCGAGCATACTCGCACTCGATAACGCAACCCTACTCGACCTCCGATACCTAAAGGATTCTTACTTGGAATGCCCACTGATCCGGTGTCTTCAGTAGTACGGGTCCTATACTATTGACTGCACCGCATCAGCGTTCACCCCAAGTCCTCCTCCTTGGACCCCGGATCACGAGTTCTCTATTCTTGCCATGCACTGATTACCTACTCGTTCTCAAAGCATCTCATAGCAACAAATTTCCCCTAGACTAAGGCATCACAAATCAGGCCACTCTAGTCCTAATATGAATACCTAGTCTACTCTAGCATGCATAACATATCACAACATATCTTATAACACATATTGTAAGGGTATTTTGGGGATTTTACTGTTCGGGCGCTGGCTGACCGTACACACTGCTTCTCCTTTGGTTATTACAAAATCTCTTATAAAATTTTTTTATGCCTCTATTAATTGAAAAATTCCTCAAATCCTCGGTTTGAGTTCAGTTACGCCCGAAGGTGCATCCAAATCCCTCAAACCAAGGCTCTGATACCAACTTGTAACAACGTAAATTTTCAAAACAAAAATTTTCATTTCTTAAAAACATGTTTTCATCCAGAACAAGACATAAAGATCCAATGTATCATATCATAATACAAATCATATAATCCCAAGATCATAAATTCTCCGTCAGTGTGTATAGATCACGCCGGCGCCTTCCCACGGTCCTTGCTAGTACCTGAAACACATAACACAACAACTGTAAGCATAGATGCTTAGTGAGTTCCCCAATATACTGATTACGCACATACGCCTTTCCAGGCCCTGACCTTCCGGTCCATGTGTCTCAGGGGACTTCCGTCCCGACTCGGTAAACCTTCCGGTCCTACCTTATGGTCCTCATCACAATGCCTTCCGGCCCATAACATATATGCCTTCCGGCCCATAACAAGCATAACATACATAGCACATATAAACGATTAACTTATCATATACGATACATACAACCCATAACATATCCGACCTTCCGGTCACACAATAAAACCCTTCCGGGTACAGTATAGTGAGAAACTCACCTCGTGGAAAGTCTAGAATCTCACGTGCTCGCTATCTCCAAATCCCACACGAAGACTCAACCTCGCCTAATCATAACGAATATCATTTTAATTAATATAGACTTCCACCACTAGAATTTACCCCTTATTTACATTCCTCAGAGGGGTAAAAGACCATTTTACCCTCCCTTGACTCAAAGTCCACAAGTTGACCAAAACCCTAAAAGTCAGCAAAAGTCAACATCTTTAGTACGCGGGGCGTACAGACTGATGTACGCGGGGCGTACATCGCCAACTCAATAATCAGGGTCTCCACCCAGTACGCTGCGCATACTGGGAGTTACGCCCAGCGTAATAGTCAGATCTAGACACACTTCATTTCTGGTCTTAATCGGTTAAGCCACTACTTCAACTTCTAGATCCAGCCTTATTTAAGCATCCTTACTCATAAAGTCGGAACCTTTAAGCCTTGGCATGGTTGTAAAGGCTCTTACACTCCTTAACACCTTTCCATTTCAACTCAAGGATCTAGATCTCATGCATGGCTAATCATTCACGTCCAAGATTACATTTTTATGGATCTACAAGTCAAATGGACCAGAAATATGATGGATCTAAGCTAATGGAGACCACTTGCTCATAAAGTCTCCACCTTTGGGACCAAAACCCTAGAAAATGGTCCATAAAGCATACCACAAGATCTACAATTCAAGATCCGAACTTTTTACCTTAGAAAGAAGCTCCAACCTTTGCTAAGCTCAGATCTACACTTGAACACCAACTCCTAGCCTTCACAATGGACTCTTCTTCTCCTTTGCTAACTTGAAATGACACCACCAAGCTTAGAACACTCACAAAAGGGCTAGGAACGAGGGAACACTCTCTTAGGGTTTCTTTCTGAGGAATTGTGGCTGAGGAGCCAAGCCATCTCATTCCTTTTATAGACAACAACTCAAATTAGGGTTTTGGGTCTGGAGCGATTACGCCCGGCGTAACCTTGGGTACGCCCAGCGTACCCGACGATGACGTGTTTAAATGAGGCGCGCGAGTACGCGCAGCGTACTCCTTATACGCCTAGCGTACTCACCCAACACAAAGGCCCAAAATGACAAATAAATAAAGATGAAGGGCTAATCGGTTGTACCTGAATTTCGGCTGTTACAGTTACCGTCAATATAGCTTTGCGATACTGCTTGACAACAACCCCTTAGCGGATTCCATTCTAGTTTTGGGATATTTTCTTCCAATCTTCTAACCTTCATATCTCTTTTGTCTTATACCCATTTTGTATGATCTTTATATATCCACGTGAAGGTGGCGATATGTTATACAAATATGTTAAGTCACTTCTCACTCACTTAATATGGATCTTAATCTAGTAAGTCACAAAGTTGGCCTAAAAATGCATCTTCTCATTCATTTCTTCTCTTGAACTCACCTATCTAACCTTATCTAAGTGACTTAAACTCATCTTGACCATTTTCATGCAGTCACAACTTCATAAACTTACCAAATTATCATAAATGATAATTTTGCCCTTTTAGTCAATATTTGAATAAAAGTCAAATCTCTCTAATTTACATGTTCTTACACTTAGCCCATAAAACTAACTAATAAAAAATGAAAAATAAAAAAGCAAACCAATACACTTATGGGTTTCCTTGCTTAATCTTGAATCTTCAAATCTTGAATTGGTCTAGAAACTAAGGTTTCTAACATTCTTCTAATTTTCTTCCTTCTATTATCTCTTTCTTCTGTTGATCTCTTTTTTAAATGAAATTATGCATCTATTTATACCCTTCAGTAGCTAACTTAATTCGTGGTATGATCTTAATTTTTAGCAGTTATCTACAAAATCTTCAGTTTATTTAAAATATTCTTCATTTTAATATCCAACTATCATCCTTAGCTCTTAATCTATGAAAATATGCTCAATAATTGTCCTTTTTAGCTACAAAACATAAATTTATAACAAATAAGTACATTTTATATTATTTTAGCCTTATAAACATACATAAAAGTATATAAAATGTCACTTTAAATATGTATAACTTTAACATACCAGAAAGATTATAGTTGGATCACAACAATTGTAGGGTAGACTATGGGTTGACCATATCAACTATAGGAATGGTTGTGGTTGTACCATTCCAATTGTAGGAAATACTGTGGTAAGATCATAACAATTGTAGGAAAGACTATGGTTGGACCATATCAATTGTAGGAAATACTATGGCTGGACCACAACAATTGTATGTAGGAAAAAATATGGTTATACCATAGCAGTTGTATGATAGACTTTGGTTAGACCATAACAATTATAGGAGAGACTATAACAACCACAAAAATTGTGAAAAAAACTATGATTGGACCATATCATATGTATATATATGGATATAGTTGATCTTTAGCATTCATATGAGTGATGTAATGTGTATGTAGAACCGTGTTGGTTGGTCAATAGGTAAAAACGAGCATCAAAAAACCTTTTTAGCATGCATCCAAATGTGAAACTATATTAGTTGTTATGGATCGATTGGTCGGGGGAATACTCACATCTTCGTGATTCGGGAGTATTAGTGGTTGGAGTGTAACAGCCCGGATTCCCAGGTATTATTCATTTATATATATATATATATATATATATATATATATATATATATATATATTTGATGATTTGTGAGGAGACTCGGTGAGTTGGAGCCAAACTCGCCGAGTATGATCGCGACTATGAGCACGGGTTCGCGTCTGGACTCGGCGAGTCCAAGAGTGGACTCGGCGAGTCCATGCTGTTTAATGAAACCCTAATTCCTCGGGTTTGGAGCCTATTTAAGGGCACTTATAGCCTCCCGTTGCGGCTACCAGTCCCTTGAGAGAACCCTAAGAGAGCCAATTCATTTTGTGAGAGAGGAAGTCACTTTTGGGCCTTTGTATTCATTGTTTAGCAAGAAGAAGATGGCAAGAGCAAGGAGAAGACGAGATTCAAGCAGATCCAGAGACTAGAGGCTTCATTTTGAGGTAATGGTTCGAACCTCCTTCAGCTTTAGGGATGATCTTTAGAGTTAGGGCTTTCTAACCCTTTTGGAGAGTGATTAGGTGAAGCAAATGGTCCCTCATGAGTTTGTGCTTTGGATCTGGACTCAAAGAGGTCCAGAGACCTTAACCCTTGGAGCTTTTTGGGTTATTATGGAGCTTTTGGACCTAGGTTGCCATTTTTGGGACCAAATCACCTTTTGATGCCTTATGGGGGTTATACAAGCATCAAGTCTTGAACTTTACATGACATTCATGCTTGGGAAGGCCAGATCTATGGATTGGGAAAGTAGATCTGACCTCAGAAGGTCAATAGAGTTTGTGCATGACACGAACTCGCCGAGTCGTTCTTGAGACTCTTACTAGATGATTACTGAAAAAGCATGTAAAATGAGCATCAACTATAAAAATAGTTGGTGACTACTCACGGATTTAAAAATAATATTGGCTTCACGAATCGAAATCAAAAATTTGATAAAATTTTCCATAAATGAATATATATTGCAAAAATGAGTAAATAAGTTTGCATAAACAAAATTTGTTGTCATCATGAGAAATAAACATTGCGCAAGTGAGTTGCAACATTCATATTCTCATGGGAAATAAAGTTGGTTGCTAAAACAAGTAAACAAGTTTCATTGCTATAAAGAGCAAACAAGTTTGTTGCTACAAGGAGCAAATAATTTCATTGCTAAAACAATTATATGTAAGTTTCTAGTAATAAAAGTTCGTTGTTATAATGAGAAACAAAGTTTATTGCTATAATGAGAAACAAAGTTCATTGCTATAATTAATAAACGAGTTTGTAAGTATATGAGCAAACAATGAGTTCACAACCAAGCCTATGACTGATGCCCTATCAAGATCTATGCTTATCGTTCTATAGATTATATGGTATCATGCACTCCAGTAATCAGGCGAGTGAGGAGTTGTCAATTCCTAATAGCTCTATCCATAATGACCATTGGATCAAAGAGTTAATGGTTGGAGAAAAGTGTAAGGGAAGGGACGTAAGACGATAAGGCCTCATGTTCCGTGTTGCATAAACATACATAGCAAAATATAGCAATCAAGTTTGATACAAATCAATTTAAATACAATGAACAATAAATAGTTTTTTCGGACATGCTTTTCCACCCCAAAACAATAAAACAAAAAGTAGGGGGAGTCATGAATACTCACAATGCATTGAGATGATGCAAATCGTGCCTTGAACTACATTTCACTTGTACCATTACCGATTTCTACAATAGTGGTATATACTCGTGAGTCTCTAATCGAAATCTAACATTAGTATACTTACTACTACAATAAAATTATGCCCATATTGTGATAAAGTTTAATATTGTTAAGTTACAAACATTTTTCTATGAAATTTAGATTTCTATGAATCAATTTGTTATATAACAAATTCAAATGGAATTTCCCATTATTGAAATGTCAAAATTTACATTTTAGGAGGTGTTCCAATGATTAAATATTGAAAAAATAAGTCAATTTATTTCTAAAATTTCCCAAACTTTGCATTTCAGTTATAATTGAAGTCAAAGATGTTAAGATAATTTTTCTTGAATGTTTGATTTGTCTAGCTATTTTTTTTTACCATTTTAATTTCTTGAATAGTCATAAAATCATGAAAAATACTAAACAGTTAATAAAAATTACCAAACTTCATATTTGGTTCTAACTGTATTAAAAGACTTCCAGATAAATTTTCATTGATTGTAGATATGTATAGCATTTTTCTTATACTTAATTCTCTAAATAGATAAATAGTAATGAAAAATAACAATCGGTTAATAAAATTCTCTAAACTTTTTACATCACTGATATGCAATATATATAATCTGGGAAAAATATAAAAATGGATTTTCAAATAGTTTAACACAATTGTTTTGATTTTTGTGTATTTATAGTCTCAAAATAGAGATAAATACCGAAAAATTTCAAAAATTCACCAAACTTTTTGTTCTAATGTTATTACATATATAAAAGCTAAGAAAAATATAAAACTTGGTTTCCAAATAGTTTAGATATTTTCTTTGTTTTATTCACTTAAATAAGCATTAATTCGTGAATAATTACTAAATAGTTAAGGAAAATTACCAAACTTTTTGTTAACTTTATATACAGTGTACATAATTTAAGAAAAATACCAAAATTGGTTTTCAAATAATGTAACCTGATTTTATGATTTTTGTGTGTTTAATTTAGAAAAAATGAAGATAATTAGAAAACAGTATTTAAAATTTCCCAAACTTAGTGTTCCACTTTTATTAAACATATATATTTTGGGAAAAATGTTAAAGGTGATTTTCATATATAGGAGGCTGATTTTTATAATTTATTTTTATTTAATAAATAAAAATTATAATAAATAGTAAACAGTTAGGATAATTCCTAAAAACTTTTGTAAAATTATTTGAGGTTGTATATAATATGGGAAAATTATCAAGAGGCAATTGTAAATAGTGGAGTCCGATTTTTGGATTTATGAATGTTTAATCTTAGGAAAATAGAGCAAATATAGCATAGAAAATAGAAAAATCATCCAACTTTTTATATAGCATCCTAATGTGATATAAGACTTTTTAGTAAACTTTCATGAATTTTGGATGAGTAAAACTATTTTCCCGTTTTTAGTCAATTATTAACACAAAAATCATGGAAAAATAGATATGCATTATGAAAATTCCTCAAAATATTTTTCTGAGTACGAAACACGACCTAGAAGAAGTGAAAATTATTAAATGCTCTTTTAATTTGGAGTTATAGCTGTGTTCTTGGACTCATTTTCTAGAATAAAATTCGTGAGTTGGAGAGAGAGGAAGAATAGAGAGAAGATGAAGTGATGGAGTGTGAGAGAGAAAGTGTGAGAGGAAAGTGAAGAGTGTAGGGTGAAGTAAATGTTTTGGGAAGGCAAAAATTGAAGGATAAGAGAGGGTGGCCGACTTTTGAGGGTATAATGCCCTCCCTCTCGTTTAATTTTATAAAAAAAATTCAATTCTTTTATAAAAATATCAAACTTTTTATAAAATATACACCCCAACCTAGTTTTTTTGTTCATGAAACCTTGATTTTTGAGTTATAAATTCTGGGTAGTTGTTAATAACTTAAATTTTATTTTCCTTGAATGCGTTTTCAAAATTTTAATTGTTATAAGATAATATTATAAGGTTCATAACTATTTTTATAGAATTTTTAAGGTTAAAGTATCTAAATATGAGTTTTTATGGCTTTTAGGATTTTGGAGTTTAATAAACTTTGAATATCATAATAACTTGTATCTTTGAGACATCAAATTGTTTTTTTCTGTTTCCTAACTCTTATTCAAGTTAGAAATAATGTTTGTAATTTATTTTTATCGGTTTATTGACATTCTGTGTAGTGGTTTCCAGATTCAAGCGAAATTGAAGAATCAAGTATACTAGTCCTAGTTTTCAACTTTGAATTAAGTTCCTACGAGACTCGGACCTAATTTCTACTACTAGGTCAAATGCATGATTTGTGTATATGATTCATGAAAAGGTGTTCGAGTGAAAGAATGACCCGAATATGGATAGTCATTATAGTTAAGTAGTTGTAGAATTTACATACCAATGTGAAATCTAAGTACACTATCCTTCGATTCTACTTGTTTCCTAGTTTTTAGTAGGTTATAACTTATCATCTAGTTACAAAGTCTAGTATGTGTCGTGCCTATACATGCAACTAAGTTTAGTCAAATCTAGAACCGACTTGAATTTTGACGGTTGTTACATCAAGCCTCCTCGTTTTCTTGCCCCACTCTTTCTCCCCAAAAAGTATCTCTTTCTCTCTCTCTCTCTATCTATCTATCTCGCTCTCTCTTTCTCTCCCTCCCCCAATCATTTCGGCGCCCCGTGATTTGACTTCTTGTTCTATAGCTTCAGTAGATTTAGCAGCGAAGTGCTGGAGGTTTTAAAAATATATAAGAAGTAAGCGTTGAAGTTTTTCTCATGGATATTTAGAGTTCATCAATAGGGCAAATTACACTTTCGTTTAAGTATAAATTGATATGAAGAATACTCATTGTCGTTATTATGAACCCGTGTATTAGATTAATCATTAATCTCAATTATTATACCGATTGATCTATTTACGAGTGTGGTGTCTACGATAGACACACTGGCCTGGTTGTTGGATTTTAGAAAAGCTATATGCCAAAATGATCCTGCCTCCCGACTGTCTTGATTGGCTAATCCTTATTCGATGTATTTCAGTGTTATTGGGATTGGTGAAGGATTTAGCTTTCATTATCAGATTTCCTTAATTGTTGATCGATTAGCTTTAAAGTTCATCTCATGTTCGGAGCGCCTACTCGCTGGTTGGATATCTGATAGTTGTTCGGGTAGTTGTCCAAGTGAGTTTTTTTCACTATACTATATACTGTAGTATGTGTCCTTGTATGCTAGGATGTGGTTAAACTATTGTATATTTAGGCAGGTAGACTTGTAGATTCTTAGCTAGATATTGAGTTGTCTGTTTATATGTATTATCTTTATCTGTTTTGAAGTCAACATCTTGTGTAGCTCTTTACATAAAGATTCTTTTAAATTGATTAACTCGTATAAATTCTTTTAGGTCTTCTTAAGTACTCTTAGAATGCCCTTATATTCATTTAATAACTTTACGATGTATCTTATTGGTATCTTATGATATGTTCATATCATAATCATATACATGGTCTTGTACATAATGTGGCTATAACGTCCCAAAAATTAAGACTAACATTTTAAAATTAATAAAACCATTATCCAAAACAACATCATAGAAACCATGGTGAATAAGAGTTTATCAATAATCATCTAAGTAAATCAGAGTAATATAAAATGCGGAACAATGTGGTGTGTACACTACTATTATCCCAGACTCTTCCCCTTCCAACCAGAAGTACCTAAAACATAAATTGAAAACCGTAAGTGTCACACCCCCAAACCTGAATGGTAGGAATGTTCGGGGGCGGAGGACATCATGTACAGTATCACACCAATTGTATAATAGTAATCAAAGCAAACACAACCATTACATTGATAAAATATAGTATTTACATCTGTTTATAACATATTTTGTATGGCATCAAAAGTGTATAACAAAATGTATAAAAGATGCGACTCTATAAGCTCCATCTTCTCAAAACCTGCGGATGTACCTGTCTATCGGTTCCCTGAGAATACAAGTGGTTTTGAAAGTGTATCAACATTTAAGTTGGTGAGTTCATAAGTATGTATTTGAGATGGAAAGCTTGTCTTTGTTCTTTGAAAGTGTTATAGTGTACTTCCAGAAAATCAAATATTTTCTTTAGTGAATGAAATGTAGTCTTAGACCTTAAGTCCAAAATGTATGTTGTTACTTTCTTCTGAAATAGTGAACTATTCTCTGTAATGGTGAGTTGTAGTCTGAAATAGTGATTTGTAGTCTTATTAGTAAATAAAAATATGTCATGAATGATTCTTGAAATTGTATGTTGTACTAGTATACTTTGTACTAGAAAAGTAGTGTATTGTAGTGTTGTCTGTAGTAGTGCTCGTAGTAGTGTTTATATGAAAACCTTTTTTTATAAGTGCCTGGAATCCACCAACTGTAGTGTAAAATAATGTACTGTAATTTCATTATTTAAAATAATACCATTTGCATGAGAGCCTAGTATCCACCAGCTGTAGTGTAAAATAGTGTAGCGTAGTTTTATTACTTCAAATAAAACCTTTGAAGTAGTGTTTATCCCGTAAACTAATGTTTTAGTTGATACTATTATGAGTTTCATATAACCATGCTTGATATGACTAGTGACCTCTACGATGTTCTTCAGGCATCGGGATGTTATGGCATTTGTCACCCTAGGCCTACTGGCCTAGCTGTTGCAAGCAGCTCAGGTGCGGGATTGCCAGTCCAGTATAGATCGATACATAAATTCGCGCTCTCCCTCTACGAGACTCTGGTTATAATTTATAGGACTTAGAACTATACCCTGGTGGGTACCCCGAAGTAGTGCCTCAGAACCCTATATTAACTAGTTTACATGTAGTGTAGTAGTGTTCTCTTGTACTTGAAACTGTATGTATTACCTTGTAGTAGTGTACTTTGTAATGTAAATAATTATACTTAAATAATTATTTAGTAGTGTATCCTTGTATTAGTGTAATAGAGTAGTGTTCCATAAACTATACCTATTATAGTTTATATACTTGTTTCTGTATAGTGCTCTTTGAGCATGTAAAATAGTGTAGGGTCTTCCGAACTATACCTAATATAGTTTGAATGTATGTTCTTGTAATGTTTATTGAACTTAGAAAAATAGTGTAGTGGTTCATAAACTATACCAACTGCAGTTTTAAATGTATACCATGTAATGAACTGAAGCATTTGCAATATAATAGTGTGTATAAAGCGGTAGTAAGAGATTTATGAAAAATACCATTTTGCTCGATATGCTACAAAAGGGTTAAAAATATATAAAAATATATTTTGGTAAATGTAGTAATAAATCAGTTTGGAACAATTGCAAATGTTTTGAAATGGTTTGAAATCGTTTGAATGTTAACACAAGAGTCCTTGTATTTAACTTGTATTCCCCCCTAAAACATCGAAAATAGTGAAAACATAGGGATATGAATTCAAATCTAGTGCGCGTTAGAGTCTGGATATCGAAATTGTAGATATGATCCATGGGCTAACGTACGTGAAAATATCGGTATCCGAAAATTATTTGATGTGCTGAGAGGGGTCTTAAAACCCTCAACCGAGAATCTGGTTCTCGGTCTTATGGTGTTTTCGGTCGTAAACGAGTTCTTGGTCCAAGTGTTTTTGGTCAGCTTGAAGATTTGAAGATTGCTCTTGGTGTTCTTGGAGAAAAATATGAAGATTTGAAGGATTTTTCTTGAAGGTTGGAAGGTTCTTGTATGATGCTTGGGAGCAAAATGGGAGTGTTTTTGAGTGAAGAAGTGAGAAAATGACATATTTTTCGGGTGAAAAATATATATACCGAGTGAGTTCTCGGTCGGAAAGGGGTTTTCGGCCGAAATTTGTTTTTGGTCTGAGGAGTTTGCGGTCGAGAAGGTGATTTTGGTGCGAGGGTTCTCGGTTCCAAAGGGAAAATGTTGATTTTTAAGTGTATTTTCTTTTAAACACTTACACAAAACATCATTTATATAATCTAAATCATATTCTAACCCTAAAGAATTTAACGAAATGAACAAAACTTCGGATTTTATTTATAGAGTTTGACTTTTATTGACTTGGAAGATAACGGGTTGTTACAATAAGCACAAAGCCTAGTGAGCTCCCTAAAATACCACATACCATACATATCAAACATATAATAGGCCCCGCCCGTCATCGAGCCCCGCTCGGAATAGATCTGTCAGTCATCAGGCCCGCCCGATATACATAAAAATATATAAACACATGGAAAAATCACAAAAATAAATAGAATACAATATAATCACCAGGCCTTGCCTGTATCGGTCCCCACCTGGTAAACATATCATAAAACATAAATGTAGAGTCACAAAGAAAACTAGCATACTAATCATAATAAACCATGGGCCGACATTGGTGCCTTCGACACGCTAAACACAGTGAGGAAATTCACCTCAAATTGCTGAATCCTTAGATAAAATCTCGGTCTGCTGATCCGAAAAATCCCCGCGATATCATCATCAATAATATCCAATTAATAATTGGATCTGGACCCGTAATCAAGAATCGAAATTACTTGTTCGACATCCAGGGTAAAAGACCATTTTAAACTTTTCTTACTTGGACCAAAACCAAGGCCCAACCCATTTACTCAAAAGACCCAAATTACTAAATGGCATCCCAAGGCCCATTATGGCCCAACTTCCTAACTGGGCCCAAAATCATTATGGACCTAATCCCAAAAAGGCCCCTATTCCATCCATAACCCATGGTTAGAAGTCCAATGGCCCAATAAGGCCCAAACCCTAAAAATCCTAAAATAATCCCGAGTCCAAAAGTCCCAAACGAAGAAAGCCCATTGCACATTGTACGCTTGGCGTACTCCTTGTACGCGTGACATACGAGTGTTGACTTGAAAACGGGCAGTTGACCCAATATGTGCACCGTACAAGGGATTATGCCCCACGTACTGGCCAGAGTCCCATTTGTGCAATTTTGTCTTAACCACTTAAGCTCTTAATGTCCAAACCTCAGATCTACTTCATTTCAAGGTATCAATGCATAAAGTTGGCAACTTTATCACCTTGCATGTCTTAATGGGACCTAAAACCGATTTTGTCTACTAAGACCCATAATAAGGACTTTAACTCATGCATGGACCAATATGATTCATCAAGATGACACCTTTTTACACAAAGGACATCATAGGGGTTAAGATCTAGCATCCTAGCCCATGGTGATGTTGGATTTGGGGTCTAAGCCCATAACTATAATTGGTATATACTTGAATTGATAGTAGCACAGTCCTTTTGGGTTCCCCTTAAACCTGACAATTGAATAGGAAAGCTTTTAGAGAGAGAGAGAGATTTATTAATTTATTATTTTGTTAATAAATTAATTGGAAATCAAAATAAATAGTTTGTTAATATATTATGAGAATAATTTGAATTAATCATTGATCAGAAATTAATTGGAATTAATTAGATTAATTAAAAATGCAGGGTTTGTATGGTTATTTATTGAAGGTTGAGGAAAGGAGCCCAAGGACCTCATTGGATGAGGTGGACAAAAATCACTTGGGCAAGCCCAAAATATTTCGTCTAAGCCCCTTGAAAGAGGGGAATGGGTTGCTTGGTCAACAAGCAAAGGGATTAAGGTTTCCTCCTGAAACCCTAGCTTTGGCACCAAGCTGCCTTAGCTATAAAAAGGCCCTTAGCCTTAGAATTTCAGCCAACACATTACTTTAGAGGCTTAGGGCTGAAATTTCCACCTCTCTCCTCTCTATCTTCAAGTCCTTGGTTGCTAGAGTTTGGGTGTGAAACATTAGAGGCACAACACTTGTGGAGCTTGCTTACAAGAGTCTTTCAAGGGGGAATCCATGATTGTTTACAATATCAATCATAAAAGTTAGTTTTCTTGTCTTATGAATTATTTTGTTCATAGGAAAGTATTTGTATGCTAGTGTTCATGGTATGTTGCTATATGTGAAAGACATAGATTCTTATTAGGTTGCATGCTCCCTAATCAATTGAATTGTTTTAATTGTTTTTCCGCTTAGAGCATTGTAGTTGTAACCTTAATAACCCATCAGTGGTATCAGAGACAAGGGTTGTCATTTGCACATCGGTGAATCGATCAAAGAAAGAAAGAAACCTGATTTTTGGATTTATCGCATCTCACGTCGTAAGCCTAGGCTAGATCCGAAATTCTGGTGCTAATCTACCTTAACAGCTTTTATATGATATCTACTTGCCATATTTTATCCCCAAATCCAATTTTGGTGTATCTACAATGATAAATTAAAAGCCTAGATGTTAGGAGATTAGTATTTGACATGATTAATTGTTTTGTGATTATTATAATTGATTTTTTAAGTGCTTAAATAATTAATTGGATATTAATGAAACTTAATAATTTATGTGAAATAAAATTTGGTATTTTTAAAAGTTTAAAATATATCCTTATGGATCTTATTATTAATTTAATTAAGTAATTAATTAAAAGACAATTAATAAATCCATAAAAGGTTTAAATTTAATTAAATTAAAAGTTTAAAATATTAAAAGATTAAGCCCTTGTTGTTTTAAAATGTTTTAAAATACACCCTATACTATGTATATAATTAAAAGTTTAATATATATTATATGTATAAGAATAGTCAATCAAATCGTTAGTACGCCTTATTCACGAAGCCATACTATAAGGGGATTTTAAGGAAGCAGCCTATAAAATGACCCCATTAGGTATACACTCTTACCCACCGCTCTCTTGTATGGTGGAGGGTCGTTAGCCAAACGAATTTGATAGGACATAACCTCATTAAAAGTATAATGATATAAAGTAACTAAACTATTTTCTAAAATCCCACTCTTAGTTACTTTAGGAATATGTGAATTTGTATGCTAATCAATGAAATTGCACATTACACTTTATAAGTCGTTAATGGAGCGTGTGTGGTTAACCGGCACACTAATGGGGGACTAATAAAGAGTGGTAATGAGCGTCTCAAAAAAGTATTATTGATTAATGGAGCGTGTGTGGCAAACCATCACATTAAAACGAGATGAAAAATGACATTAAGAGTAGCAAGATAATTTGCATGGTTATTCACATCTTGTGATCCTCGACATCCCAGTCACAAAAGTGAGAGCATAATCAAGATTGAATATGTCATTGATTAAATTCGATGAATCTCAAACGATTTAGGAGTTTCATAAGAATGAGATTGGTAAAATCATTACCTACCTAAAATAGCTTTGAATTTGATTATGACATCCCTCTTCAAAGTTCGAATCGAGAATATGGATCCTAGCCTTAATTTAAATTTATGGGTTAATAATTAAGGATTAAAATCAATAACTTAAATTTCTCTCCCTTTATAGATGTCGAGTCAAGAAAACAATGGTCTTCCTAATTCTTTTGGAAATGGTTTTCCTCTACCATCTGAAGATGATCTTCCACATTCTGATCAAGGTGAAAGTATGTTCGATTCTTCGAGCAATGGTGGAAATGGATATCATGATTCTCCAAATCTTCCTCCACATCTTCCTCCAGTGGCTCTCTCCATGTCACAAGTTGAAAGATACTTAACTACTCAATCTCTATTGGCATATAAGCATCGAGATGGAAATTATGTGTGTACCCATGTTCTGGAAATGAAGTCATACATTGACAAACTGGATAGAATGGGTGTCATTTTCCTAAGGGAGCAAGCCATTGATTTGGTTCTCCTTTTGCTTCTTGAGTTATATAGTCAATTCATTAAGAACTTTTATATGAGCGGCCACGATGTAACCCTAATTGATCTGAAACATATGTTGGTTGTTGCTGAAGCAGAAATGCTAAAGAGCATAAGTGAAGCAAAAGTGTTTGAAGGATTTGTGGCCAAAATTCCCATGGACGTTGACAATGGTGACAATGGTAGTCCAAAACAGATTTCTCTTCCCAATGGAAATGGATCAACCAAGATAAAACTATTTGATCGTATGGTAAAGAGAAAGACTAGTTTTGTGATAGTTCCCTGTGCTAACCCTAAAAGGTCCATATGTTTCTAACGCCATATGAAGGGACATTGGTTGGTTGCGAAGCTGCCCAGACTACCTGAAAGATCATAGAGATGGTAAAGTCAAGTCGTGTGACTCTACTTCAGGTACTTCCATTATCTAACTTCATTATTTTAATAAGTTCCTATTCATAGACTTAATACATGATGTGATGATCACATTTTGATGGTATTGCAGGATCTAAGAGAAAGAAGGAAGCTTAAGAAGAGTGAGCTGAATCTGATCGTGAGATATGGATTTCGGTCGCATGGTTCGATGATCAGATTTTTGAAGCTACTACTTAGGATTTATGATAATTTAATAGATTTCTTAGGAAATGTCTTGAAACATAGTTTTCATTTTATGCATTGTAAGGACAAGTTACAAATTTTCATTTACTATTAATAAAAGTGAAATTTTGGTTTATATAGTTGGTTTACTTTATTATTCCTTGCAATGGAATCTATGAAAGTGTTGGTTACATTTCTATTATTAGGAATATTAATTGTGGATTTGATTCTTATTTCACTTGTGGTAAATATCATAATTAACTAAGTGATAAAGAATTCTCATCACCTAAGTTCCAATTGGATAAAAACTTGGAGTCAGACAATTAGAATTGTGTGACGTATGAGAATCTTGATCTTTGGAAGATTATGACTAATTCATTGATCACATGTTTTATGTAAGTCAAAGTGAAGGACTAATTAATCTAGTCCATTGATATGGGTGATTTAAATCTGCCACAAAGGATGAAAATTCTATTCGTCAAGATTTACTGATGATTCAGTAAATATGGTTGTGTTTATAAGATTAAAAATAATTCTAACATTTTGAAAAAGGGTTTTCAATGAGTGGCAGAACGAATAAGAAGAATCTGTTAGGCAGAAAGATAAAGGATTCTCCAATCTGAAAGGAAAGGAGGGTACTTTAGTATCATGTTTTGTGATCATCTTAATGATCGTGAAACTATATCTCAATTGATCCTAAAAGAACATCTTGGTGCAATTGTTTGATTAAGAAGAGGAATAAAATATTGTTGAAATGGTTCAATAAAGAGATGGGTCATGCTTCGTTTCTAATCAAGTTTTAAAGCCATGCTCTAGTTACTTCAAATTGTATCTTGAAACTTATGTTATACTAAGTAGATTTATAACAACTCATGAAATGTGGAGTAATAATGTTCTCTTACTCTAGCACATTTGGAATTGGAAGTTATGATGTTTTGGTTAAAACAAAGGATAAACTAAGACCAATTCAATAAATTGTTTCTATTTGAGAATCCATACTAACTTTTGAATATTTGTTTTTTGATCATCAATGAATGTCCCTTGAGAGAGAAACTTATATGTCAAAAAGTCAGTGAGATTCTTAATGATCTTGAAGAGTTTCAGGAGTCAATCAATAATAAACCTTTTAGTTATCGCTAGCACACGGCTTGAGGTTGATAAACTATCGTGTTAAGTTGAACCATTCTTGTTTATGTGCACCTTCCAGTTGGGTTGGCAATGCTTATGAGTTCTATGGTTCTCATTTGACCACAAAAGGCAGAGCACGTTGGTCAGTGAAAGTACATTGATCAATATGGGTGAACTGTTTAACAAAATGGACGCACTGGTAGGCACTTATGCTATAAGATGACAAGAAATTAAGAATAAGCAAAGTTTGGTCCATGAAAGGTAAATTTGTTTTTTTTCATAAACATTGTGTTATGATTGTAGGTTGCAATTGATAGATTCACATGGATGGAACATGTACACCATAAAATATAAGGTTGCAAAGGTTTTGCTCGAATTTATGAGAATAATTATGAGGAAACACTTTTGCTAGTAGATTTTAAAAATATGATAAATATCATTATGGTTAGTAGTTGTGATAACTGCATTCTCAGATTCGCAATATGATTACGACATCCCTTTTCATAGTTCGAATTATGAGAAGTGGCATGGAATTTTTTGAACTTTCAAGAGATATAGCTATAAGTTATGAAAGGGTTTGAACACACACACATATGCTATCTAATGAAGGAGTATGAGCTTGAGAAGTGTAATTGAAGAATTGTTGAAGCATCACGTATCAGAAATCTACACTTTAGTAAGATAGTAAATAGTATTCATTTCTAGACGTCCAGTTCATTTCTAGGTATATGTCAAAGCTAGTGGGAGCATAATTGTTATGCTAAGTGTTGCAAGTTGGCAATACTATTTTTAGGAAACAAATTTTACAAATTTGCAAGTTGCAAAGTTTGGAAATTGTTTCGTTATAGTTAGACTTAACGGAGAGGGAACTCATACTTCATTTCAAATCTAAAAGTTTAGATTGAAGGGTTTAAAAGAACTTAATCTTGGACATATATGAATATCGTGTTGAAATGTTTCAACATAGGAAATTTGATATGTGGAAATATTATAGCAAGAGACTGAACAAATATTAGGTCTTTATGTAATACATTATGAATCGAGTCCCATGTGCTTCGAATATAAGATCGATTACATACACTATAATATTCACTTGTTCTAATTTTTACAAATATCTAGGGAATTGAGATGGAAAAAGGACTAGAATTGGCATGACTAAAGTTTTTAAACAACTATCAGGAACATTCTGAGGTTTACCAAAGGATTGGTTACCTATGGACAGCTGGAAGTATGGTATGGTTTGGACTAACCATATTGACATGTTTTTAGATTGGGATGAATCTTGGTCAAAATTAATGGCCATATGGGAATATGGAAATGTTTTCATAGAGGGAGTTGATGATAATCTACATGTGAGTTAGAAACCTTAAAGCAAGAAATGTATTCAAGGAGTGTACCTTGAATTTGAGACTTCATTATCATGGAATTGTTTTTAGTAACAAAGCTCCAATGGAATACTTTGTAATATCGTTGGGTAAGTCTCTGTGACTTTGAAGCTATGACATTACAGAAGATCATTGGATATAAGGTTGAACTCTAACAACTTTTAGTAGTGACTATAATTTGGAATTGTGAAATGAGCATCATTGGAATAGTGTCCAGTTGATCAGTTCGCAAAGGAAGGACCATAGAGAGACGTAGTATGTATGTTTATAACATGGCCCGATTGATGTTTAATTGAAGTGTTCAGTTGATTACCTGAAACATTATACAATGAATAAAGTCTAATTCATATGGTGATTAAATAATAAGAGTTCTATTTATATTCAATAGTTTGAGACCATAGTTAATTAGGTTATTATTATGTTTCACTTTGCATGTTTTACTTCCAGAATAATTTGATTATTCGAAATTCCACAATCACTCATACTTTTGGAAGTAAGTAGTGAATTAAGACTGTCATGAATTGAGTTGTAGATTGTCTTTGGGGATTAGACATTGCAATAGTTGCTACAAATGTTTATGAGCACTTAGAAAATGGGGATTTTGAGTATTGGATAAACCCATGCTCAGAGAATTACTTCATGAATTTTATCACGAGTAATTTTGAGACGATAATATCTTATATTCTTAAAACAGAGATATATGAGTTGTTGTTTATAAGTCAATTGTGTATAGATAATATATAAACAAATTAGTAACTGGATGTTATAAAACGTGTTGTTGTGCATGATTTGATAAGTAAAAAGTAAAAGAATATAATTCAAAGTTTATTCATTCCTTTTTCCCTAACAGGAAAAGCAATATCTTTGGGCCCCTCGGTGATTTGGTGTTGACTTATAAGTGGTTGGTCGAGCCCGGACTAAATTGATGTGTCCAATTAGCAGTCTGAATTCAGTCGTCACAAATCAGAAACTGGGAAATAAAACTTAGACAATGATACTGATTATAATCCATGTCTCATGTCCTTACAATGTCTTATCGAACGACGTAATATTTGATCACTAATGTTCGGACACATAACTGATTGGGTTAGAGTTCGACAATGAATTTTGGAAGCTACAATTTTCTGATCAGTTTGGAAGTTATACTAGAAGTTATAAGTATAGACTTATCTAAGTGGGAGACTGTTGGATTGGGTGTCTAAGCGCATAACTATAATTGGTATATACTTGAATTGATAGTAGCATAATCCTTTTGGGTTGCCCTCAAACCTGGAAATTGAATAGGAAAGCTTTTAGAGAAAGAGATTGATTTATTAATGTATTATATGGTTAATAAATTAATTGGAAATCAAGATAAATAGTTTGTTAATATATTATGAAAATAATATATTAATTGGAAATAGTATTATTTAATTAATCATGGATCATAAATTAATTGGAATTGATTTTGGGATTAATTAGATTAATTAAAAGTGCAGGGTTTGTTTAGTTATTTATTAAAAGTTGAGGAAACAAGCCCATAGATCTCATTAGATGAGGTGGACGAAAATCACTTAGGCAAGCCCAAGGAATTTAGTCCAAGCTCCTTGAAAGAGGGGAATGGGCTGCTTGATCACCGAGTAAAGGGATTACGGTTTCCTTCTTAAACGCTAGCTTTGGCACCAAGCTACCTTAGCTATAAAAAGACCCTTAGCCTTAGAACTTCAGCCAAGACGTTCCTTTAGAGGCTTAGGGCCGAAATTTCCACCTCTCTCCTCTCTATCTTCAAGTTGCTTGGTTTCTATGCTTTGGGTGTGAAACATTAGAGACACGAAACTTGTGGCGCTTGCTTCGAAGAGTCTTTCAAGGAGGAATCCAAGATTATTTAGAATAACAATCTTAAAGGTTAGTTTTCTCGTCTTGTGAATTATTTTGTTCATAGGAAAGTTTTTGTATGCTAGTGTTCATAGTATGTTGTTATATGTGAAAGATATAAATTCTTAATAGGTTGCATGTGCCCTAATCAATTGAATTGCTTGATTGTTTTTCCGCTTAGAGCATTGTAGTTGTTGTTGGGTTATGAGCATACTAACACTCCTTTGGTGTATATGCAACCCTAAATACCTTGGATCTATGTTTTCTCTATTATACATATAAAAATATCAATTTCCAAGGTATTTCTCCTAACTAGCATATTATGAAGTACAAGTAATATAAAATATAGTAGAATTACATACCTCTTTGTTGGTGCTTGATTCCATGGAGCTCAAGAGCCTAGTGCCCCAAATGTGACACCTCAAATGGTTCACACAACACCATGAACATTTGGAATAACCATGAGAGAAGATATGAGTCTTATCACTCTATGAAACCGACTTGCCCTCTATGTTGTACACTAGTGCCCTCTATGTTTATGTTATCCACTAGTGCCAATTTCACCAACCAATGGGGTCTTTATATAGTGTGCACATTAGAGTTACACCATGTAACCCATGAATTTACCTATTCCTTATGCTCCATGGGTTTTAACCTCCATGGAGTATCCATGGGCCACCACATGGGTTAAACTCAACATAAGGAATCATGGATCATAAGCCCACATATATAAGCATCAATGATTTACACAATCAATCCCCATATATTTAATTAGTCTCCTTTTGATCACTAAAGTAATTCCAAATTAATTCTTGATCAATACTAATTAAATAATATGATTTCGTATTAATATATTAGAACTTATAATATATTAATCTGTCACAAATATCTTCTTCTCATTAAAAGGTATACCCAAATGTTCCGATGCCATGTAACCCAAATGGACCATGCAGGGTCGGGTCAAGTATATACCAATTATAGTTATGGACTTAGACACTAATCTAACAGTTGTAACCCTAATAACCCATCAGGAGAGACTCAAACTCCCAAAGAGAACCTAAAAGTACATAATAAGCTCAAAAACAATTTCTAATCTCAATCTAAGACAAAGAGGTTTTAAGATAAGAACTTTATACCTTCTAGAGCTAGCAAACTTGATGAAGATTTTGGATCTACAACCTCAAGTCCAACCAAAGCTTGGTCACCAAGCACCACCTTATTCAGTGCATACAAAGCAACACAAAAATACTTATAAAGCTCAAAAACACACTATGGGATGCTAGGGTTGTGATGTTAGGGTATAGAGGAGTGAAAGCTGATCAATAGAGGGTCCAAGGGTTTAATAAGTTTCTTAAATAGGGCACAAACCCTAAAAATTAGGGTTTACCCCTACATTACGTATGCCATGTGTGCACCCACGTACGCCCCACATACGCAGGTGAAACCATGTTCCTGAGATGATCTAGTACGCTAAGCGTACTCATAGAGTATGCCCTACGTACTAGTTAGGGACCAATAAGATAGAAATTTTGCATTAAGGGGTTAAAAGGGAAACATACCAAATCCCGAATGTTATAGTGGCATAAATGATGGATTCATTTATAAAATAAAATAGAATATAAATTATTTTATCTAGCTTAAACCTATGTGCTAGGTCAAATTGGTATCATGTGGAAATCCCAAGAGTCCTCTAAAGGAATCTTGCATCTTGATCTCTTTCAAGATATTGTCAACATCTGCATATACACTTAAGACGTTAACGTTCATATTTATCTATCTTTGTAGATTTTATATTCCCAGAATGTATCTTGTATTTGCTAAGTCTGTCATCCTAGAAACACTTTCTGAGCAAAGGCAAAACGACCTTGCATAGTCAGATTGTAGTTTCCAATGATTAAGTATGTCTCATTCATACAAGATTAGGAATATCACTATGCTCACACTAGTTTTTAGTAAACAGATATTTTATCTTCATTTTGATGTAGAAAACATACTATGTGTTTTCATATTAAAACGATGATTCCAACCTTGAGATGCTTGCACTATATCCACAAATGGATCTCTAAATTTCACATATTTTGTTTATATATATTGGATTAAGAAAAACTCCAGGATCATCTATAAAGACATCTCCAAGTAGATGCCTATTAAGAAAAGCAGTTTTTATTGAAATTTATTTTCAATGTCTCATAATCACTATATGTAGTTATGGTACATAATATCCTTGTTGATCTAATCATAGGTACTTGAGAAAAGCTTTAGTCATAGTCAATGACATGAGTATTAGTGAATCCTTTTACAACAAGCCTTTCTAAAGGTGTATAGATCTACATGTTTGTTTTCTTTCTAAAAGATTGACTTACTCATTCTAGCATTTCTATAGGGAGGAGGATTAATCAAGCCTATACTTGATTATTATGCATGTATTACATCTCAATGTTCATTATTCTAAGTTATTTGTCAGGTTTAAAGTCTGATATAGCATTTGGTAGTTGATGGATTTTCTAGAAACCATCAAGAAGAACACATCAATGAGAGATTCCATATTATCATGTTATAGATGATTTCTACCATATATGTGAACAATTTGTGCTTATGAATAGCTATTATTCATCTTTAAAAATTCTTGTTAAAAATAGTGTCAAATTTTACAACACCAGGCTATGGTTCTTGAGTTACTTCAAGTTCTATGTGCCTCCCACTTGCTTTGTCATTAGAAGCTTGCTTTCTTGCAAGTCAACTTTTAGAGGAATAAGAGAACTTATTCTTGGTGGGTTTGTAGAAAATAATCTAAGTAACCTTTTTAGAATACTCTACAGATATATATTTGATATATTTTGGGTTTAGAAGCTTTAGTCTAATATAGGCTTAAAATCCACAAAACATTAAGTAAGATAAGGATGTAGCCTTTCCATAATAAATCTTATAAAGTGTTTTATCTACTACTTAGTTGGTGTAAGTATTTGAAATACAAGTGATAGTTATTAGGGGATAATCCCAAAAGAATAAAGGAAAATAATTTCTACGGATTAGAAAGTAAACCATATGAAGTAAGGTTTAGTTCATCTGTAACACCTATTTCCTAGAATGGGTCAGTGGATGATATAAAGGAGTCAAAGGCATGGGTTTTAAGGAAAACCATATGCCACGATGTGATGCATGGAGTGTCATAACTTGGCATGCAAGATGAAGAACATGTATCTCTGGCAGGCTCCATGACGTGGTATAAGGATAGCCACGACGTGGCGGCCACTGCAGCCCAAGCCCATGATTTTTAGGGCTGTCTCCATATTTCAGCACCTTAACTTCAAGTTAGGGGATCCTTTTTATCCTTCGACCTCCCCATTTCGAAAGCACTATTCCTTTTGAGGGTTCTTGGTATTATTGGCCATTTGAAGGATCATTTCTCATATTTTGGTGTGGATCTTGAAGACCAAGTTTCTTGCAAAGTGTTTTGGTGAAGATATCAAGTGTAGATCTAGAAAAGAGACTTCATTTATGGTCCATTTTGAGTAAAAATCTTCAGTATTTATCTTTAGTTTGCTAGATCTTGTAGTTTGATCATTTATGTCCCTTTGGTTCTTGTGAGCTTGTGCTTTAGAGTTGAGTGCACTGCAACACCTTATGAGCTTATTTTATCACCTCATAATCTTGTTGGACTAGGAATGTTTGCGTCTTGATCTTGTTCTTGAAACCATGTATGTCTTGGGAAGGTTTTATGCTATATTGGACTTAAGGTTTAGGATCTTGTCTTATGGTGAAGTCTTAATGGATAAGTTGGAAACTTTATCTATTAAGTCATTATGGAATAGTACATATGAATTTTTAGGAATTGATCTAGTCATGACATGCCCACGATGTGGACAAGGAGCGCCCACATCATGATGATATCCTACATGTTTACTATTTTTTCTGGACATGCCCACAATGTGGCCAAGAAGTGTCCACGTCATGGTGATTGTTGATTTGGTTTACCATTGACTTCTGTTGACCGTTGACTTTTGACGAGTTTGACTTAGGTTCAAAGTTGGGGGATTTAGGTTGTTGATTGAGGATTCATCTCTTTTGGTTATTCATCTATTAGTATGCTAGAATGGTAAGGTATTGCCTTTTAATGGTATGGTACTGTTAGGAGCTATGTTTGGTTAGGGTAATTAGGGTAGACCAGTTATCAGGATTATGTATGACTAACTAAAGAACAACTTAATTGAGAAGTGGTTAATGACAAGGTAACTAGGGAAGGCAGGTTATTAAGGGTATGGATATGCTAGTATCTAATATGTGTTTATGTTACATGGTTATATGGTAATGATAGCTTGGGTTCTCTTTAGTTTAAGTTGGATAGCCTGAGAACTCTTGGTCTAATGCCTGATTGTGATGTTCTTTCCTGATTGTTCGCTCTCGGTTGGGTCATCTGTTTGACAGTCTATTTGATCCCTGACTACATATGACTTTATGTGTGGTATGAAAGACCATCGCTGGTACCATGGCCATGGAGTCACGTTTGGGCCTGTATACTCCCTAGGTTCGGGCCCATTATGTATGATATATGTATGTGGATAAGCAATGGTATGAAAGACCATGGCTGGTGCTATAACAATGGAGTCAGGGTTGGGCCTGTATACTCCGTAGGGTTGGGCCCGTTGTGTATGTATATAGATAGGAGACTTATTTGTCCAATGATAGA
Source organism: Lactuca serriola (assembly GCF_051521515.1). Classification (NCBI taxonomy): domain Eukaryota; kingdom Viridiplantae; phylum Streptophyta; class Magnoliopsida; order Asterales; family Asteraceae; genus Lactuca; species Lactuca serriola. The sequence continues at coordinate 110,619,890 of NC_136409.1, read as the reverse complement.
GTTGAGGTTTTGCTTAGATGCATTATACATATGGTGGAATATGTGGTATATAAGGGAACTTACTAAGCTTTATGCTTATCGTTGTGGATAAATTTTGTTGTAGGTTGTAGGTGAGAAGAGCTCGGCGAGACTGTACACACGCATCGAAGATATTGGCTTTTGCTATTTTGTAATTCAACTCTGCTAACTATTGGTTTTCAACAAATGAATATTGTTTAATGATTTTAAAGTATAAGATTTTAAATTAGTTACTTTATTTTAAATCGAAAAAAAACTCCTTGCAATTTTCACGACATTACATCATCCTTTATTAGCTCTAAGGATGTAGATGGTACTATTGAATTGTATCTCAACTTTATATTTGAAACTTTATAAGGTTTCACAATTATCTTTTAACATGTAAAATATAATTACGACTATAGTGTTAATAAAGTTGATTAGATGGCTTGTACTAAATCTAGAAATTCATTAGAAAGGAAGTCATACATCACAATATATAGTTCCTTAATACTTATTTTCTCTATAGTGAACATATCATTAGGAATATATATAAATAAAATTCACATATTTCAAATAAACTACATTATTAACCTTCAAAAACCCATTTCTCAAAGTTGGAATATACGCATTTATATAATAAAGATAAAAATGTCTTAGATAAGTTGGATTCAAATCATGTTTGAGTCAAAATAGGTTTGCTTATAGAACTAATTATTCAGAAAACAATGATATTTACTTTATAACTCAATTAAGAGATCTAGTTCTCAAGAACATAATTTAATCATTTCAGAGTATGAATGTGACGGTTATGAAAAATGATTAAATAAATGATCAATCATTTAATGAATTAATTTAAACATATATTTAGATAAGATAAATATAGAAAACAAATATTATTTTACAATACAAGTATTTTATGTTCTAAGCAAAAACAATAAACTCCAAGTGTGAAATTCGATGTTGGTTGTTCTCAACTCTTACTCTTCTTAAATATTTGCAAAATATTTACGAATATTAGATTCACATAAAGTATCAAGTACTTGAGTGGTAAATGGAAAGGTTAAGTTCTATCTAATAGATACTTCAATGACTAGTCTATCCAGTTGTTCTCAGATAAGAGGGACAATTTCTCTTCCAGTGGCATGTTTCTCTACAGTAGAAACTGAAGAGTTTTGATCATCCTAACAACCTTAAGGTGCACATACAACCCTAAATGCTTTGGATCTATGTTTTCTCTAATTATACATGTAAAACGATTTTCCAAAGCATTTCCCTAACTAGCATACAAACATGGGTACTAGTATAACAAAACTTGTTAGAACACATACCTTTTATTGTAGCTTGATTGCTTGGACCTTTAAGAGCCTAGCACCGTAAATGTGATGCCTCAAATGCTTCAAACATCCCCACCAACAATAGAGGACTTGAGAGAGAATACTTGTACTCAAAAATCGACTATGGATCTTCCAAGAACACCAGGGTGCCGATTTTAGGAGCTCGTGTGTTTCTTATATAGCGTGGCAAAACTAGGGTTACACCATGTAAACCCTAATGTCCATGACCTTCCATATTTCTTATGCTCCATGACTTTAAACCTCCATGGATCATTCATGGTTTGTCACATGGGTTTAGCCCAACATAAGGAATCATGGATCATTGGCCCACACCATAAGAATGAATGCTTTACCAAATCAACCCCTTATATTTAATTACTATCTTTTGATCACAAAATTAATTCTTGATCAATACTAATTAAATAATATGATTTCATATTAATATATTAGAACTTATAATATATTAATAAATCACAATATCCTCTTTTCATAAGTCCATCCTTACAAATTGTTCCGGCGCAATGCAACCCAAATGGACGATGCTACTCTCGGGTCAAGTACATACCAATTATAGTTATGGGCTCAGACACTAAATCCAACATAAATAAGATCCATCCTTATGGGCCTCTTTAGATTTATTAGGCCTAAAGGTATCTTTTCCATGAACTATGGGCATTTTAGAGCACACATGGTGACTCTTTTCAACCTTGAATTCTTCTAGTGTTTGAAATGGCTCTAACCAAATAGAAATGTATCTTAGCAATATCTTCTTCACTGATAAAACATATGAAATTCTTCTATGTTTTCCAATTCCTTCTCCCATTATGACTTTAGAAGCATCTTCAACATCCAAGTCATGCTTCCACCAGGTATCATGTTCAGGTCTTTTGCTCAAATCAGGTTGTTTAGGAATAAGGCCTTTAAGAATGTATAGTTTCTAATATCTCTTGAGATTATCCCTTAAGGTATGAAGCCATTCTTTAAAATTGTATTCATCGAATGTTATTATTTCTTATAAATCATCAAGTGAAAGGTGATTCATAATAATGAGATTGGATTTTATTTTCATATACAAAATTTTAACAAAATTCATTTAGTATTTTTCAATATTTAAATTTAACACCCATTTTCCAGAATAAAATTTACATCTTTAATTCTTAGGTTTTTGGGCAGCCACGATATGGTGAAAGGATCACCATGACGTGGCATCGTTTCATGAAACGTGTATTTCACTTGGCTACAATGACATGGACATTTATTGGCCACGACGTGGTGACGACAACGATGTAAAACCTAAATTACTGGATTTTTGTGCACTATTTAAGGGAAGTGATGGCTAGGGTTCCTTCCACCCTCAGCCTCCATCACCTCCAAAAGTGCCTTAGACAAAACCCTAGCCTCCCTACAAGTTTGAGCTCATTTTTGGTGTTTTTATTAAATACTAAGGAAAAACAAGGTGCCTTTGGTTATTGAATCCAACAAGCAAGACACCTCCATCCTCTTGTATATATTCTCGAGTATTTGTGAGATCTGAAGCTCCCATTTTTAAGATTGCTGTCTTGTAGATCTACCTTTCTTGGCATGTTTTGGTCTATATATGAAATTTGAGTGATGAGATGAGATAATGTTTATCACTTTATGGCTCACCAAGGTCCCTTGAGCCTAATATATTATGGATCTAGAAGTTGGATAAGATTTGTAAGGGTTTCATGAGTTCTAGGTCATTTTCTTACCATTTGACCTAGTTTGAGTGAGGGATATGCATGGGCTACGCATACCATAAAGTTTGGATTTTTATGAGACCTTGGAGTCCCTAGAAGCCCTCTGTGAAGTTTGAATAATGGAGGTTTACTAGATTAAGAGCTTAATAAAATAATTTGTTTCAGTAAAAAACCACATCGTGTCATGATACCCGCCAAAACATGGCGACAAGGGATTTCATGATTGTTTAGTTTAGAGGCGATCATGATGCGGTGGTATCTTTTCCATAATGTGAAAGTGGAATTGGTCGTGATTAGGTTGAGTAGCCACGATATGGCCAAGGGTAGGACACAACGTAGCCGCCTTCTAAAGTTGACTTTGACCATTAACTGTTGACTTCTGGTCATATTGCTAGTTTTAGAAGGTAGACTAAGATTTTACCTTGTATGACTCATTAAGAGATGTGTAGCATTGAATTTTCGACTGCGAGAGCTTGTTAGCTGTCGGCTGTGTTCTGGAGGTGAATTTTCTCACTATACCATGTAGGTTGCTATTTGTCTTTGTGACTTTTTCATGGAAGACCAAGATTTGGCCCCTGGTACATGTATGAAAGACCAAGATCTGGGTCCTGGCACATGTATGAAAGACCATGATCTAACCCTAACACATGTATGAAAGACCAGGATTTGGCCCCTGATACTTGTATGAAAGATCAGGATTTGGTCCTGACACCTATATGTAAGACTTGGATTTGGCCCTTGACATTGTAGGAAAATATCATGATTTAGGAAATGACATGGAGTGGTTATAAGACTATGAGTTGGCCTATAGCATCCACTCTAGTTAAAACTGACAAGTTATGTTATGTATGGTATGTGGTATTTTTGGGAACACACTAAGCTCTGTACTTACGGTTTACATTTAATATTTTAGGTATTTCTGGTTCCAAAGGGAAGGGACCGACATGATCGCATTGTATCCCCTGGAGTTTAATTTTGCACTATCCATTTTATTATATTACTTTAATGTTTGAGAATACTTTATACTTAATTTGATTATCTTTTGAACAAATGAATGAATGGTTTTGGTTGTTTGAAAAATGAAAATTTTACTTAGTAATTTTAGGACGTTACAAGTTGGTATCAGAGCTATGGTTTAAGGGATTATGGCACACTTTTCGGTGTGTCTGAACTCAAACTGAGGATTTATAAAATCTTTTTAAAAAATGTTTTTATAAAGAAAAGGAGGTGTGATGCATGCAATTAGCTGAGCTCAAGTCAATGATTCTTGAAATAACTATACATGTTGATATGTTGTATGTTATAGTATGACATGTATGCTTGAAGTTAGAGTAAAGGTTCCGCTCAGGGTTGCATGCTAGAATTCCTGCTTAGGAAAGGTATATTTTTATGCTTGATATGTGAACAGTTAGAGATGCATGTTAGTGATTAGGCTAAGGATCTTCAGGAATCGTGTGTAAGGATTGCTTGATCTTTATGATGCCTTATTGCCAGTCAATTTTTCTGCTCGAATGTTGCTTGCTTTGTGCTATGTGAGGTTTATATTGATATTAACTAACTATCAATTGAATATGCTAGGTTGCATGCCACAAAGATGAAGTAGTTTTAGAATGTTTGATTTGGTAATATTGCGTAACTATTGTTTGATTCCAACCGTTGTAGTGCGGGATCTCTCGGTCGAAAGATTGTTTAATTTTTGTTGCATGTGATTGTATTCATAAGATAGTTAGTTAATATTGGTAAATGTTTCATTTGTGGTTGACATTTAGGTGAGGTGGGGTTCCTAGTGGATTAGGAACAATGTTAGAATGTGCTTATATGAGATGTGGGATCCTAGGAGAGTCTAGGAAGTACCTTAACACATTGTTTAGAGTAAGGACATATGATGGTAATCATAGGAAAGTGACTTAGAGGATCTGGGATGATTCTTGAGGAAAGTATGGATATGGGTGGCAGGTAGTATTGGGCCCTTACTACTTGAAGTACAAGATCTACTCGAATCGAGGAAAATCATAAGGATTCTGAGGAGTTGGTTGATGGTAGTTAGCATGGTTTCCGCCATGATTCATTGCAGTGTATTCCTGTCTTTATCAACCTTTCAGTTTTAGTTGTTCAGAATGAGAATGAATCTGGTAATTTTTTAGGCCTTAGTGGTTGTGGCAGTTCAGATCTGAATGGTACAGACATGTGTGAGTTATTTGATTCTAAGGTATCGATGGCCTTGCTCAAAGTAGTGCCAGTTTGGCTCGCGGGACTCAATAAGGAAGCGATTTTGATGATCGGCTCATGGATTGTAGCCTGAGGCTGAGCGATCGAACAATGACTTAGGATTTCATTTTCTACAATAGGGATTATGTTCTTCGAGATTTTCGTGTTTAGAGGAAAGAGTGAGAGTGGGCATATGATTTTAAGACTTGGGATGTAGACCCAACATGGAACTAGATAGTTGTGATTTCTATGGCAAGTGCGGGAGTACACAAGAGGATTCTTTAGGTATGGTTACCTTGGATATGTTAGATGTGGGAAATAGAGTAATTGTTTTTTGGACTATAGAAAGATGAGATCAGGTTCATGTTCTAATTGATTGTTTCAACTAATCAAGAGAAATGAATCGGGATTGGCAACTTTTGTTGTCTCTGATGTGTCCTAACTATGACAATGAAGCCTTTTATATTCATGTTGATTCTTGCGATGAGTTTCTTGATGAGAAAATATTGACTAAATGGGTTGTTACTCAAATGGTTGCAAGATAGAGATTTGGTGCTATGATATGGTTGTCGGAGTTTTTGCTTGTGCACCTGCATGGGAAACATAATGTTCGAGGTGGTAGTGTTAGGGAAAGTTCCGAGATCTCCATCCAAGAATCGAAGTTTTCTAGAGTTTAATTGGTATTTATCTGAAGGTTTATCTTACATTGTGTTATACATTCCAAGAGTCAAGGTTAGTATGTTTCTGGTTGAGCCAATTTGAGACTTGGTAGTTTGTAACATAATTCGGTGAAAGTTAAACCCTAATTGGGGGAGTACTAAGTATTTCGACTGGAGGTTTAACAGACTGTCTGATTTTTGGTTTCAATAAATTAAATCAAAGGAATATATGGTACACATATGCAAGATTTTTGGTTCTGGTTTGTTAATGCATAAGTGAAGGAAGGTGGGCTATCATCAAATTGATTGTGGCTAGGAAGTTTCTCAATGCGTTTTGAAAGCACTTGTTGGAGTTCTTCATTATCCGAAAGAGTTCATGAATTGGTCAATTCAGGGGTGGAGATCAAGTTGTCATCAAATTTATGTGTTCATGGTTGCATGGGTTGCACTCATATCGGAAGCTGCGGGGCAAGGAACTAACTCGTTCATTTTGGAAGCGCCATAATCTTGGTTGAGGGACGTTTGACCTGTGCAGGTCGTGTATCAGATATAGAGAGATCGGTTAGCTCACATTATGGATCACTATCTATGGTCAAGGATGGGCAGTTGTTAATCTATCAATAAGCTTTAGAGCTTGATATATGTATTTTTGCATAGGATTTGCACAGTCGTGTATGCCATCATTGGGTTTAGTTTGTCGAGCCATTTTTGATTGTTGGTTATTTTGTTCGTCGGAGACAACTGAGGTTGTTCGAAGGTATTTGAATTGTATTAGTTAAAGGTGCAGTTGGTGCCTCACCCTTTCTCCAAATTCTGTAAGGTTACTATCTTGGTTTCTAGGTGTGTGTACCCTGGGTTGTTGGGTCATGGGATACTTACTTATAGCAAGCTCGGGTTAGCGGTTGACTTGAATAGTGAAGTTCAGATGCTACAACAACATTATTCAAGTGTGACATCAAGTCTTCTGAAAGTTCATTTGGGAATGTCATGTCCACGAGATTGGTATTCAAGGACGATCCAATCAGGGTTTTGGCATCACTTACGGTAATTTTGGAATCTTGCACCTAGTTGGGATAGTTGTGCATTGGTGGGATCTGTTCAGTTTTATTTAGTGTGTCTAATCTTGTTTTGGTTTTCAGGAGAAGGTCATGTTAACGGTTAAGGTTTGTTAATTAGTGGGATTCGATTTTCTTTTCATCCTTTTTGCTAAAGAAGTGATGAAGGAGGATTACATTCGATTTGAGGAGCACTGTATGTTCACATGGGGAGATTTGTAACTAGATGGACGATATGGGACAACTAGAGTCCCAAGGGCTGGAGTTTGAGTTACCAGTTCTCCCGTTCGTTCGAGTGCTACATTGTTGGTGTCATTGGTATCTTTACTGCTTATGTTCTCGTTGTTTTAATCGTAATCTTGGATTAGGGATGTCAAAAACACCCGTGGGACCCCGATACCGTATGGGACTAAATTTTTTAAAAAACCGCGAGCAGGAGCGAGGGTAGAATTAAATCCCATTTATTTTCGGGACCGGGGTCGGGAGTCGGTATTCCCGTCACATACTCCCGCGGGGGCCCCGATTGTACATTTATGTAAAAAGTATATATTTAATATAAAATACATATAAAAAATAGATTTTCTAATTTTAGGTTTAGTGTATGTTTCACTTTCCCGTTTCCAATTAACGGATGTTAAAGATGTACCGAATTGATCATATATATTTGGATATGTAAGTACTTTATATTTGTAATGTTGGATTTGTCGTATTTTATATTTGTAAGTTTGTTGGAATTGTCGTTTTGTAATGTTGGATTTTTAATTTTTTAGTTTCTAAAAGATTAGGTTTTAAGTTTTTAAAGTTAATAAAAATAGTTTTTTTTAGCCTAAAACAAAGCAGTTTTTTAGCAAAAAGATATCGAATTTTGAAGTCTATAAACCAGTGCAACCGGGGCGGGACTGGGGCTTTGCAAATGGGGGATCTGGGGGCGAAGCAACAACTGATTTCAAGAGCAGTGGTGGGGGCAACTATTTCCACTCCCGTTTGGTCCTGTTGACATCCCTCTCTTGGATGATCTGTTGGATGGTATTGTTTTAATAATTCTTGTTCTGTAATGAATGATTATTTATTATTGGATTGCTTGTTGTTGAGGGGTTGTTGACGTAGGTTGGAACTCTTGAATTTTCTTTGAAGGATTCAAATTGTCTTTTAGGGAGGAGAATTTATTATCTCGAAAACCCGAACCGAACAGTACGGAATTACGCCTGAATAAGCAATTCGATTCGGGTTTCAAGTATCTATATTATGCTTATTTGGTTCTCGGGTTATTCGGTTCGGGTTACCCAAATAAGAGCTCATTTGTTTCCAAATAGTTGACCCGACTAAGCAGTCCTCCTCCCATTTCTCTGATCGACAAAAATCAAAATCACGATTCACACTTCTGTCCTCCTCGTTCATAACAGAAAAAAACCCTACGCCTCTTCTTGTCGTTTCAAAATCAACCAATATTCTCATCCATTTCCAAACTCTAAATCACTTCTGTCGATCCTTTCTCATGTTTCAAAATTTCAAAAATCAGCCTTCCTATTGTCTCTAAGGATTCACAAATTCCTACTTTGTCTAGTCATGGAATATTAAGCTCCAACTCAAAAAACTCAAGTAATTAATTCTCATTATGTTAATGTACTAAGTAAATGTTATTCATTCGATGTATTATTGTGTTATGTTAGTCTATGAATGTTTTATGTTGATGTATAAAAGCACATTGTTATTATTTTATTCGGGTTATAGAATCCTAATACGGTTTATTCGGTATTTGTCAGTTATATTAGCTTCTTAATCATCTTGTACATGTTATTCGGGTAATAACCAAACCGAACCAATTAATACCCGAACCGAATTGAACCCGTATTGGTTAATCAGTTTGGTTTCGGTTCATACAATTACCCTTCTTCGGGTTTCGGGTTATTCGGGTTCAGTTTGGTCTGGTTCCGACTCGAATAACATCCTTATTTTCTTTTACCTCTAGATTTCAGGTATGGTTGTTAGGAACCAAGTGGTAAGGTTTTGGTTCGGTTGGAATTTTGATTTGTTTTGGAGTCATCGGAGTCTACCCAATTACAAGTGGGGGAGAATCTCTTTTTCAGATGGAAGTATTTCCAATCGTTTATGTCACCCTAAAGTTCTTATTCAAGGATAAAGGATAGCAGGTTCAGGTTGTTGAAATGAATGAAGCTTATGCAAGGAAAATTGTTCGGCGGTCAGTTGTCGCCAGGGAAGAAAATGGTGAAGATTCAATGTCATCTCGTTAGGAAGAATATGACCATCGGTAGTGGTTCAAGAAGGAATTAGTGATTAAGCTCTTGTCGAGGGTTGTGTGGCGGCCTCTCTTCCTATTCTTCTCTGATTAAGGCTTTGGGTTTAGAGCACAACCCAAATACCTAATAGGGTCTAGTAGATTAGGGATTAGTTGTCAGTTTTGCTTGTTATCTTTATAATTTAGTTTAAAAGACCATAAGGGATCCTATGGAAAATGCGGGAGTGATGTAATACTACGATTTGGCTCGTAGCATCCACTTGTGTTGAAATAGACATGTTGGATGAAATAGGCCATTATAGGAGTAATGTAATACTATGATTTGGCGCATAACATTCACTTGGGTTGAATTAGACCTATTGGCTGAAATATGCCTTATTGCTGTTTAGTTTTTCCATGGGTAATCGTGAGGGACTTTAGATCTGAGTGGATATGTAGAGTCGTCCTTTCTTTGTTTAATTTGGTTATTTTTTTAGGGTCTCACTCTTGTGTGTGAGTGAGAGGTTGTCGGCTTTAGCAGTTTTTGTGTATTCCATTTCCCCAGTTATCAATAAGACGACGCGAGACCGGGAGAGTTTTTGGATAGATCGGATTTGTGAGTTTTTTGTTCCACATGATTAATATGTGGGATGGCTCTATTTTATTGGAAGGAAAGCTCCATCAAAAAGTTCTCAAATTATGCTTGAGGACTGAGTGCCTTTTGATGTTTGCTAGTTTCTGTGTGATGGTATTCGTTCTTTGTTGGGCTGTGTGCTTTTCACTAAGGATCGATTCGGTTCTTAGTGCCAATAAGATGTTGTTTGTAGGGATGAAAACGAGCCTAGCTACTTGTGAGCTACTCATGATTGGCTCGTTAAAAGCTTGACTACAAACCAATTTTAAACGATCCTGAGATGAGCTCGAGCTTAATATTAAGCTCGTTTATTAAACAAGCCCGAGCTCTAGCATATGTCACAAAGCTTGATTAGACTCGCGAGCCTAAACGAGCATATATAATATAATTTATTATTTTGTTATATATTAATATAAAAAAATATTTTGGGAATTAGGGATTTAGGTTATTAATAAACGAGCTGCTTAACAAGCTCGAACCGAGCTTAAGCTTTTCCGCATGTTAGACAAAAAACAAGTCGATTTCGAGCCCGATCCAAGCCTAGCTTCTATAATTCTTTACGAGCTCAAGCCGAGCTCAGTACAATAAAACTCTAATCGAGCCCAACTTGAGCTTAAGCCTCATATAACATAAACGAGCTCGAGTCAAGCCTACCTGGGCTCAAGCTCGGCTCGACTCATTTTCACCCCAAGTTGCCTGTTCAAGGTTTTGTTCAAGTCTTGTGGTGGATGAGCTTTCGACCTTTAGAAGTTTCCGCTCGGGTATGGCCTATGCACATGGTTTGGAAATCCTTGAGATTGTAGATGCAGATGCTGACAGTCAAAGTGGCATCAACTCATGTAGAAAGGAGTGGATTTGTAAAAACCATCAAGTGTTCGAAGGGTGTTTTAAGAGTATTTTGAAATGATAGTGTTCAAGGAAAATTCTAATTTAATTGGGGGAGTGTTATAACACCCGTTTTCCAGAATAATTTTCACATCTTTAATTCTTGAATTTCTAGGCGGCCACGATGTGGCAAAATTTCATGAAACATGTGTTTCACTTGGTTGCCACGATATGGTGATGGAAGAAATATAAACTCTATATTTCCAGGTTTTGTGCACTATTTACGAGAAGTGATGGCTAGGGTTCCTTCCACCTCCAGCCTCCATCACCTCCAAAGTGCCTTAAACAAAAACCCTAGCCTACAAGGAAAGTTTTGAGCTCATCTTTGACATTTTCGTGATCTTGGAAGGAAGAAGAAGAAGGAGTCTCTAGTGGTTGAATCCAACAAGCAAGCCAACTCTATCCTTTTGTGTACTTACTAGAGTATTTGTGAGTCCTCAAGCTCCCATTATTATGACTCGTTTCTTGTAGATCTCTCTTTCTTGGAATGTTTTGGTCCATATATGAAGTTTGAGTGATGAAATGATATAAAGTTTGCAACTTTATGTCTAACCAAGGTCCCTTGAATCTAATATCTCCCGAATGTAGAAGTTAGATGAGATTTGTAAGCTTTGCATGAGTTCTAGGTCATTTTCTTACCATTTGACCTAGTTTGAGCGAGGGACATACATGGTTCATGCATACCCATAACATTTGGATTTTTATGAGACCTTGGAGTCCCTATAAGTCCTTTGTATGTTTGAGAAAAGGAGATTTTCCAGATTACGAGCTTAATAAAATAAGTTGTTTTAGTTAGAAATCACGTCATGGCATGATGCCTGCCACGACTTGGCGAAGAGGGATTTCACAACTATTTTGTTTAGAGGCTGCCACGACGTTGAAGTGGAATTGGTCACGATTGGGTTAAATAGCCATGTGGCCACGGGTAGGCCACGACGTGGTGGCCTTTTTGAAGTTGAATTTGACCATTGACCGTTGACTTTTTAACCTGGTTAATGTTTGGTTATATTGCTAGTTTTAAAAGGTAGACGAAGAGTTTACCTTGTATGATTCATTAGGAGGTGTGTGTAGCACCCACTTTCAACTGTGTGAGCCTGTTAGTTGTTGAATGTGTTTGTGAGGTGAGTTTTCTGCCTATATTATGTAGGATAATAGTTGTCGTTGTGACTCTTGCATGGAAGACCACGATCTGGCCCCTGGCACATATATGAAAGACCATGATCTGGCCGCTGGCACATGTATGAAAGACCATGATCTGGCCGTTGTCACTGTTGGATTAATGTCTAAGTCCATAACTATAATTGGTAAGACTTTACACGACCCGACATGGTCCATTTGGGTTACATGGCATCATGCATTTGGATTGACTAAAATGAGAGAAATAATACTTAAGGATTATTAATATATTATAAGTTCTAATAGATTAATAAGATTATTTAATTAGTACTGATCAAGAATTAATATAGGGTTAATTAAGTGATCAAAAGAAGACTAATTAAATATATGGGTTGATTGTGTAAATCATCCATACTTGTATAGTGGGCTAATGCTCCATGGATTATCAAGTTGGGCTAAAACCCATAGGATGCTCCATGGTGTATTTGAACCCATGGACCCAAGGAAATGGAAGGCCATGACCATTACGGTTTACCCTAATTGTGACACTATAGAAAGATCATATCATTGGGAAAATCGGCACTAATGTGTGAGTGAAAGGGCTATCCGATTTTCATGAAGTGTGGAATTCTCTCAAGTCTTTCCAAGTGCATATGATGTTGTGTGAACCATTTGAGGTGTCAAACTTGGGGCACTAGGCACTCAAGCTTCATGAAGACAAGCTACATCAAACAAAGGTCTGTATTCTATACATTTGATTACCCAAGTATAAATGATTGTATGCTAGATAGGGTAATACCTTAGATATTCATATTTGTATGTATAATAGAGAAAACGTAGATCCAAGGTATTTAGGGTTGCATGTAAACTTTGGAGTGTTAGAATACTCAAAACCCATCAGTGGTATCAGAGCCTAGGCTTGTTTTCTTGTTATACTTGCAAAATTGGCTTAAAAATCGAATTTTGGTTCTGTCTACACAGTAGACTCGTCGAGTCCACTGATGGACTCACCGAGTCCAAGGAAAAAAGCATCCAACTTGTCGAGTTGGTTCATGCACTCGACGAGTTGGACCCCCAGACATCATATATTCAATTGTTTTGGCTGGAATTAGACTAGGAACATTACCCTAAGATGTTTTTGGACTTATAAACTTGTTTTTGATGTGGTAATTTTCATGCTAATCCAATTTCAAAGTTAATTGTCAATAGATTCATGTTTTGTATTAGTTTAAGGTTTAGACTAATTACATGAAAAAGTTTGATTTGAATTATCTTATTCTTATGAGTTTCTTAGATTAATAGGAAGTTATGTGAAATTTTCGTTTTCAATCCAAATTAATCTAAGAGTTGATTCTAAAATGTGTTTTTATAACTTGTCCTCAAGTTATATGAAAAGTCACATTTAAGTTTCGTAAAACTCATAAAAGTTGGCAATGGTTACAAAAAATGAAGAGTCTTGTCCAAAAGTTATGGAGGTTCAAGAGTCACTTCATTAAGTAATAAAATGTGTAACCTTAGTTAATTCCATAAGTTACAAAATAAAGAAAAGTTACATTCTTTAATAGTTTAAAGTCTTCCATAACTTGTCCTCAAGTTATGGAACTTGAAGATTTTTTTTAGTTAAAACTACTTTAAACTCATAAGTTATGGAATTAATTAGTTTTGAATAGTTTTCAAAACTTGCCCTCAAGTTTTGGAATTTGAAAAGTTTTCACTTATGAATACCTAATTCCAAGTTAGCCCTTAGAATTTTAAAAGTTAAAATTCAACCCTTATACTTTATAATATTATAAGTTAATAATATTTATATATATGTATAAGAGTAAAGTCAGTCTTACCGTTAGTAGACCTCATTCACAAATCCAGTCTATAGGGGGGGTATAAGGTTACTGCCTATAAAATGGTAGTTTAATGGGTGTCCACTCCCACCCTCCGCTTCCTTGACCGGTGGAGGGTCGTTAGTCGAACGGGTAGGACAAGGACTAGAATTCTTCCTTCATTAAAAGTATTAATGATAAATACTAAGTAACTAAACTCTTATTAATACCCAATCTTAGTTACTTAGGAAAATGTGAATTTGGTGCTAACCCATGAAATTACACTTTTCACTTTGCTTAAGTCGTTAGTGGAGCGTGTGTGGTTAACCGACACACAAACCTGGACTTAACAAGGTAGGCAAAGGGTAACTTAATATTTATCATAGTATCGATGGAGCGTGTGTGGTTAACCGGCACATCAATTAAGGGGTAAATATTAAGGGTACCAAGTATATTTGCATGGTTACTTCACACCTTGTTTTGTGATCCTAGGCATCCCAGTCACAAAACCTGAAGGGCACACTCGAGATTGAAATTGAACAGTTCAATGAATCTCAAAAGAATCTAGGAGTTTCAAAACCAATTAAAACCTAATAATACATTTCGTTTATCTTGGTGGAAATTGGTGAATCATCATTCACCTACCTTAAAATATTTTATAGGTTGGATTACAGCATCCCTCTTCCGAGTTATAAAATAGTTTGTAGGGTCCTAGCCTAAATATCTCATATTGGGTGTTATATTAAGGGCTTTTAATCAACTATTTTGAATGTCTCCCAAAATATGTCTAGTTCAGACATCTATAATCCTCCCAAATCTCTTGGAACTTCACTTACTCCACCTCTTCCAATTATTCTCCCTATCCCACAAGTTCAAGGTCACTCAAGCCCTATTGGCAAGGCAAGGTCTAGCTGTGCTCACATCTTGGAGATGAAGTCACATACTAACAAGCCGGGAGAGTTGGGTGTCAAAGTCTTGAGAAATTTGGTGGCTCAATCACTTTCTAAGTCACATAGTGAGTTCCTTAGGGACTCTTATGAAACAGACTATGAAAAGACCCTTAATGGTCTTATCTATTTTCTATGATCAACTACCTAAAACTTTATGGACATTGACAATGATGACACTGGAAATCCAAAAAAAGCATACTGTTCTTAATGGAAAGGGATCGACCTTAGTCAACTCGGTTGACCAAATGGTAAAGAGAAAAGCTAAGTCTGTGATAGTACCGGTACCTTTACCAAAGGGTCCATATGTTTATATTGCCAAAGGAAGGGGCATTAGTTGTAAAGCTGCCAATTTTACCTAAGGATGTTCAAGTCAATAAGGTTGAACCTACTTCAGGTAAAATCCACTATCTAACTCTGCTAAGTTTCTATACTGAGATTCTTGATACATGATGTGACTCGGTCACACGTTGATGTTTGTAAGAATCAAAGAAAAGTGAAGAAACTTAAAGAAATAATATGTTGAATCTGATCGCGTAGATGGATTTCTATCACATAGTTTGAAGATCGAATTCTTGAGCTACTTCTTAGGAGTTATGATATATTGCTTAGGAATAGATAACAACAAAGTTTTCATGCTCTTTTGCATTGTAAGGATAGTTTTTCCAAAACGTTTTTAAAATAAAAGGAAAAATGATGATTCTATTTATTTTAAAATATCCTTACAATGGCATTTGAGGAAAAAAGTTGTTGCTTATATAATTCCATTAATAGCAAGAGTGGAAATATGAAATTGATGCTTTCATTTGTGGTAATGTCTAAATTTACCAAATAAGGAAAGATCCTCATCACCCAAGTTTTAATTGGACCGAAACTTGGAATCATGCAAGTTGTATAGCATGATGAATGAGAATTTTTCATCTTTGGAAAAATTAAGACTAGTTCCTTGTTCACATGTATATGTGAGTCAAGTGAAGGAATAAGGGATTGAGCACACAGTCTTGTGCACTGGTCAAGTCCACCACAAAAGATCGATAAGATTATTTGTCATAATTTACTAAAGCTCAGTAAATATGGTTATACTTACAAGCCTAAGTGTAATTATGAGACATTGGAAAAAGGTTCCAATGTATGGTAGAGCAAATAAGAAGAATCAAATTAGATAGAAGGATAAAAGTTTCTCAAATCTGAAAAGATGGGAGAGTACTTTAGTATCATTTCATATGATAATCTTAATGATTAAGAGACCTTATCGCAATTCATCCTCTAAGTGCATTCTGATAGCTAAGAAGAGGAGCTATGAATTGTTGAAGTGGTCAAATCAAGAAGATGAGTCATACTTCGTTCCAAAACAAGTCTTAGAGTCATACTCCAAGACTATAAGTTGAGTGAAATATCTTAAAGAATGGTTTAAAACACTAGTCAGATGTAAGAGTAGAAGTTTTCTACTCTTGTACATTTGAAATTGGTAAGTTGTGATGTTTTGGACAAAACAAAGACCAACTAAGGCCAATTGTGTGAAGTGTTTGTCTTGATTAGAATCCACACTATCTCTTGAATATCTGACAAGAAAGTCTTATATGTCAAGAGGACAGTGGGAGTCTTAAAGGTCTTGAAAGTCTCAAGAACTAATCAAGAATAAAACATGAAGTTCTTCACTAGCACACGACTTGAGGTTTATAACCTATCGTGTTGACATATTTTGTGCCCATTCCAGTTAAAGTTGGCTTTGCATATGAGTTCTTAGAGTTCTCAATTGGTTGCATAACAACTTGGAAGCAATGGCAGGCCCTTGAGCTACCAGATGGCAAGAAATTAAGATTGAGTTCAGTCCATATGAGTTTGGATTTGTCATTATCCTTGTCTTGTGACTATGCTTTTGACAATTCACATGGAAAAGAACACATGCACCATTAAATCTAAGTGTCATAAGGTTTCTCTCCGATTCATGAAAATGATGGTGAGGAAACACTTTCACTAAGTAGATTTTAGCTAGATAGCAATTGTGATATTTTCATTCTCAAAGTCGTTAGTGGAGCGTGTGTGGTTAACCGGCACACTAACATGGACTTGTGAGAAGTGGCAAAGGTCAAAACAATCAATACTATGACTACGTCATCCCTTTTCATAGTTCTTAAAAAATTTTAGACACACCTGTGAGCTATCTAAGATAAGGTGTATGATATTGATAAAGTTTTATCAAAGCAATCTAGTATCAGAAATCTGAACTTTGGTAAGAAAGTCAATAAAGTATTGTTTTTCTAGAAGTCCAGCTGATTTCTGAGTACATGTCAAAGCTAGTGGGAGCATAAGTGTTATGATAATAATCATCATGTTCGTGGGAGCATGATAATTATGATCAAGTATTTCAAGCTAGCAATGTTAATTATAGAAAACAAAAGTTTCAATTCTTGAGGCTACAGGGGTTGAAAAAGTTGTTTTGCTATAATTAAAGGAGAGGAGATTATACTTCATTTCAATTCTAAAAGCTTAGATTGAGATTTTAATCAAATTTAGTGAAGAATATATATGAATTTCATAAGGAAATTCTATATATGGATTCATTATTTGCATTCTAAAATTCGATTATGATTACGACATCCCTTTTCATAATCTGAATTATGAGAACTTGGCAAATAGAAATGGAAATATTATAGAAAAAGACTGGTTTAGTCTTTATGTGAGACATCATGAATCATGTCCCATATGCTTCGGATATAGGATCGATTACATGTGCTATATTCATCCTTTCTAAAATTTTCCAAATGCCTAGGGCATTAAGAAGGCAAAAGGTTTAGAACTGGATATGACTAAAACAATTAAGCAATTGTCGAGGATAATCTAAGGTTTACCAAAATTGGTTGCTCAAGGACAGTTGGAAGTATAGTGTTAATTGTTGTAAGGACCATATTGACATATTCTGAAAAGAGGCAACTCTTGTTCAGAAGTGATAATCAAAAGGGGAATGTGGAAATGATCCCATTGGTGGAAGTTGTTCAATAAATATGTGTAAGATTAGGAAACTTAATGCAATAATGATGTTTCCAAGGAGTTGATATCCTTTGGAATGCTCTGTAATGTTTGTTGTCAAGTCTTTGTGACTTTGTGCATAATCATTACAAGAGAATCATTGCATATAAGTTTAGAATCTAACAGATTTCAGTAAAATGGCATGAATTTGGAATTCCTGCATTTTCCATAAGAATTCGGGAGTGTGAAATTAGAATCATTGAAATTTTGGTCAATTGGTTTATTTCACAAAGTAAGGATCATAGACAAACATAGAGTGCATACTTGGTGTATGGCAAAGCTATTGTTTATGAAAACATAGTGTACATGCTCGGAGCATGAGACAACTATTGTGTTAATTCAAGAATAAAGTTGATAGCTGAAACAGTATGCAATGAATAATGTGTAATCATATGGTGATAAATAAAAGGTGTTTTATTTATGTTCATAGGTAAGTTATTCAAACCATCCATAGACGGACATATGTTGGAAGTAAATATGAATCAAGACTGTCATGGGTTGGCTTGTAGAGGTCCAAGTTGGTGGACAAAGTTGTGCTACAACACTCATGAGTGCTCATAAGTTCTGAGTATTGGATTCAACCCGCGCTCATTGGAATCACTTCATGGATTTTATCACGAGTGATCATGAGACGATAATATCTTATATTCTTCAAACCTAGAGATATGAGTTGTTACTATGAGTTGGTTGTACATTGATTGCACGAAAACGCATTCGGTAACTCGATGTTATAAAACGTGGCTTTGTGTATGATTCATCAAGTAGTAGAACAAGCCATATGAGTCGAAGTTTATCCATTCCTTTTACCTTCGGGATAAAAGAGATATCTGTGGGCCCCTCGATGATTTAATGATGATACATGTGAGTGCTTGGCCAAGCTAGGACTGATTTTATTTGTTCAATCAGTCAGTCATCATGAATCAGAAATCGGGAAACAACAAATGGACAGAGAGAATGATTTATAATCCATGTCTCACTCCATATGATATCTAGAATGGAGGAATATATGATCCCTTATCTAATGGACGAGTTCATCGACAAGGTCAAAGTTCGACAGAAGCTTTTGAGAGCTACGATAGTTAGGCGAAACAACCATGATGGAGGAAATGATGGACGAGGATGCAAATATAAGGATTTTATGGCATCCAAGCCACTGTGTCTTTGTGGGAGCCCGAAACCGGTGTAAGTTATGGACTAGATCTCCGAGATGGAGACAATGTTTGAAAGTTTTGAATGCAGCAATAAACAGAAGACCGCGCTCGTGATCCCTCTGTGGAAATCATGTGTACTGAGCTGGTGGAAGTTGCTAGCTGATTCGATGCCCAAGGGAGAAGCTAGAAAGATGTCTTGGGAAGACTTCATGGTGCAACTGAAAATGCAATACTGCTCTGAGCAGGATCTTCTAGAAATCAATAATGAGTTTTAGAATTTGAAGAATGGAAAAATGAGCGTCACTGAATAAGCTACTAGTTGCACGGAAAAGATTAATCTTGTTCCTTATCTAATTCCAACTGAACTCTCCAAGGTTAACAAGTTTTCCCATGGATTACCAACGGACTTTGGCCCGATAGTCAAGTAAGCAACCACTCTGAAAGCCGCCATCTGGGCTGCTAAGAATGTCGGTACTCAGACAAGAGAGAATGGAATGGAGAGAGCTGAAGTTGGGGAGAAAAGGATGTTGGATTAATGTCTAAGTCCATAAATATAATTGGTAAGAATTGACCTGACCCAAAATGGTCCATTTGGGTTGCATGGCATATGCATTTGGATAGACTAAAATGAGAGAAAATAACACTTAAGGATTATTAATATATTATAAGTTCTAATATATTAATAAGATTATTTAATTAGTATTGATCAAGAGTTAATCTACAATTAATAAAGTGATCAAAAGAAGACTAATTAAATATACGGGTTGATTGTGTAAATCATCCATACTTGTATAGTGGGCTAATGCTCCATGGATTATCAAGTTGGGCTAAAACCCATAGGATGCTCCATGGTGTATTTGAACCCATGGATCCAAGGAAATGGAAGGCCATGACCATTAGGGTTTACCCTAATTGTGATACTATATAAAGATCATATCATTGGGAAAATCGGCACTAATGTGTGAGTGAAAAGGCTAGTCGATTTTCATGAAGTGTGGAATTCTCTCAAGTCTTTCCAAGTGCATATGATGTTGTGTGAACCATTTGAGGTGTCACACTTGGGGCACTAGGCACTCAAGCTTCATGAAGACAAGCTACATCAAACACATGTATGTATTCTATCCATTTGATTACCCAAGTATAAATGATTGTATGCTAGATAGGGTAATACCTTGGATATTCATATTTGTATGTGTAGTAGAGAAAACATAGATCCAAGGTATTTAGGGTTGCATGTACACTTAGGAGTGTTAGAATGCTCAAAACCCGTCAGTCACATGTATGAAAGACCATGATTTGGCCCCTGACACTTATTTGAAAGGCACTTATTTGAAAGACCACGCTATGGCCCCTGGCCCTTATATGTAAGACTAGTATTTGACCCTTGGAATTGTAGGGAAAGACCATGATTTGGCCCTTGGCAGGGAGTGGTTGTAAGACTGTGACTTGGCCCATAGCATCCACTCGGGGTTGAAACAAACGCGTTATGTTACGTATGGTATGTGGTATTTTGAGGAAGTCGCTAAGTTTTATGCTTACGATTTACATTTATTGTTTCAAGTACTTCTAGTTCTAAAGGGAATGGTTTAACTTGATTGCGCTTTATCCCTTGGAGTTTTATTCCACACTATCCTTTTTATGATTTTACTTTGATGTTTGAGAATACTTTATACTTTGATTATCTTTGAACAAATGAATGAATGGTTTTGGTTGTTTGAAAAATAAAATTTTTACTTAGTAATTTTGGGACGTTACATTAAATCTTCAATAGTTAATACACTTTAAGTTTATAACAAACTAATTATCTAAGTATATGATTCAAAATGCAAAACAAATAAGTGGGTAGGTATCCTTTCTCACATTCATTGATTTCGTCTATAACTCACATCTCTATTGCTTAGGTGACCTTTATTACAACATATTTCTGATCAAATCATCTAGTTTGAGGAATTTGTGTATTCGTCCTATAACTTGGTTATAGAAATCGCGAATATACCTCGACCATCAAAAGATAACACTAGCAATTAGGTGACCTTTATCGTACTAGCTTATACAGGTGGCATGTGAGTGCTTTCAAATTGGACTGCATAAATTTGAGTTTAATAATGGGTCTTTTAATGTTTTTATAATTCCAATTTTAAAACATATGATATCGTGGTTATTTCATGCATCCAATAAGTCATGATATACTTTTATAAAAACCACATTTTATTGAAATGTTTCTTTTATAAAATCAAATTTTATATAATTGACGCGGTCAAATTTTAAATTTAATATCTTGTATTAAGTTTTGACGTTTGAGCGCTATAAAAACATTTATAAACCTATTAAGAAAACTTTCCTTTTTATATAATGTTTGGATTTTGATAAGTCTCTGAAATCTCAATATTAAACTTATAAAATTTAATTGTCAAAATTTACCGTTATTAAGGTTTATATAAAAAAGGTTTTATTTCAAAACCTAAATTTGTTACATCTTATTTAATAGACAATTTTTATTAAAAATAAACTTCATGTGATCATTTTATGTTTAAAAAATTATCTAGGATTTTAAAATTTAATTTTACAAACATGCATAATATATAAACATAAAACAAGCACCACCAAGCGTAAAATATATGTGCATAAATCAACCAGAAACTAATGACGTTTTGTAAGCTATCATAAAAACGTCAAGTCGATTCCTAAGGTACATAAGGGACCAAATCTTCAACTTGTTGCACTTTTTTCCTCCCACTTTCTTTGACAACTCCATGTATTAAAACTTCACAATTTTATAAAAGTTATAAAAACTTTATAAAATCATGGGGTGACACTTGATCTTCAAAATGGTCTTCATCTTTAACATGTTAATTTTATTTATAAAAGTAAACTATTTCTAAAACTAATTTGTTACTTACAAAAAATAAACAAATTGAACATTATCTATTTACTTATTGCATACCTTATGAATAAATAAATATTACGACCATTTTAATAAATAAACACATACAACAACACAATAGGTCCATTGCTAGTTTATGCGCATCATACACACACACATACACACACACACACACACACATATATATATATATATATACACACACACACACACACACACACACACAGAGAGAGACACACTCAAAAATATATAAAACAACACTTTGTTTTTCTAAAACAAATTTTATGACTAAAAAGATGCATGTAAACTTTCTAACATGAAAAACAGTTATAAACATTTTAAAGTTGTCAATGAAAATATGTATGAAATTTTCATACAAAAAGAAGACCATCTATGTTTTTCAAAAACAAAGATTATACCAAACAATCTAATAATCTAACCAAACTTACAAAAATAGTTCTGATACCAATTGTTGGGTTTTATTCAAAAATCTGTTTCTAAAGGTACTATAAATGGCAACAGAAGCTTTAAAATTGTGAATAAACATAAGGCTACTTTAACTCACCAAGGTTCATTTTGCAAACATGGAAAGATTAAAACAACCATAAAAAGAAAATAATGCAACCTTTGAAGACTTTGGTTCCTCTTGGGAGGTCGGAAGTTGGTGAAGAACATAAAGTAGAACCCCACCTTAGTAGAAACACTAACAATATGTCAACTTGATAAGATGCTAGTCTTTAATTCTTAGGCTTTTAAAACAATGATCAAAATTGACTTAAAAGAGAGATCAAAATTGAATTAAAAGAGAGAAAGGAAGTACCTTTCTTTCTTCTTACTTTTTACTCTTAAAAACTTGAGAGAGAAATAAGAAGAGAGCATGTAAGTCACGAATTTTGGCTAGTTAATATGAGAAGATTGAAAGCCTTCATAAAGCCAAAACGTTACCTATTAGGTCATAACACTTTAAGACACGTCATGCATCTTTATTATATTTTCATTTCATGCTTCTAAAGAATGTCCCTAGATTAAAATAACCTAAAAACATGTCTCCATTCTCCATCCATGCTTACATTTTTATAAAGAAAAAGACAAGATTTTTATGAAAAAAAAACTACAAGTCTTTATAAAATATAAATCCATATCTTTTTTAGCTAAAAGGAAAAAGTCTGTAACACCCATCAAAATCACAAGAAATTCAAACTTTTTAAAACCAACCCAAATTCACAAATTGTTTACAAGCATAGTTCTCAAATCATTTTCGAACATCAGAGTCTCCCAAAATCATAATTCATAAACAAGAGGATGTGTAGCATCACGCCTTCGCCTTCCCGCCGTCATCCGAAGTACCTAAAACATAACCCAAAAATGTAAGTCAACGATTAGTGAGATCCCCCAAAATACCAACACATTAACAAATAGCATATACAATAACAACATGTCGGGTCCAAAAAAAACCATCGGGTTGGAATACCCCCACACCCAATCAACCATCAGGTTGGAATGCCAATACACTATGGGTCCAGTCAACCATTGGGTTGGAATAACCCCTGGCCCATCAACCATCGGGTTGGAATGCCAATCCATAAGGGGTCTTGTCATCCTCAGGATAGAATACCCTTGGGCCCAATCAACCATCAGGTTGGAATGGCCCCATCTTGTTGGCTTACACAAAAAGCAGTAAAACCTCAACCAATAACCAAATATGTGCATATATAACAGATAACATATGATAACACTCTACAGACATTCAGGCAGAACTATAGATCACTAAGCATAGCATCATCCCCTATACCAGGATACCGATTTAGTCGATCACTACATCATGATAACATATTATCACATAACAGGATATCTAATCCAATAGGCCATCCTTGGTGCCGTTGACCTGTAAGTATAGTAAGGAAAAACTCACCTCACAAACTAGACAAAAGTTGATGAGGTCCCGACTCCGAATCTCAACTCTCTAATTGACACCTATTCTAATCAAATGACCAATTCCACTAAATTCCCAAAATACCCTTAAGGTCCAAATTAGTCAAATTCAAGGTCAAACTGGTCAAAATCCATAAATCAACTGAGTCAACCCAACCAAGTTAACTCAGCCACGTCAACTCATAGTGAGTACATGGGGCGTACTCCAAGGGTATGTTGGGCATACTCGCATGTTGACCACCTACAAGGTGGTTGACCTCGTATGTTGGGCATACTCCAAGTATGTGGGGCATACTCCCAGAGGCTTCAAAACTCATTAAGAGCTTAATGACTTAAGCTCCTACGTCTATATTTTTGATCCATGGCTAAAATACACTCAAGCGTCATAAAGTTTCCAACTTTATGACTTTACATTCCCATTAAGTTCTTAACTAAACTTCTTAATCCATTAAGACATTCTACAAGATGCATGGAGAAAACCAACCATTTGAAACCCATTTGAATAAAGACCCCTCTAAGGGTCTGAAAGGACAACTTAATGAGTCAAGAGCATGCTTTGTTCAAAATCTAACATTTTGGGACCATAAAGCTCCATAAAAACATCCAAAACTAGATCTATATGATAAAGGGGTAAAGTTGCAAGCTTTATACCTTATAAAGGTTGCAAATGATGTAGAAACCCCATATCCAAAGTTCTTCACTCTTCCTAGATGAGCTTGGATTCCTTCCTTCTTCTTCTAAGCCCAAAAACACACACTCTTAGGCTGATGAACAATGGTTGAAAAATGTCTCAAGGGGATGGAGGCTGATGAGATTAGGGGAAATGAAGCCATAATGGGGTTTAAATATTAGCCAAACCCTAAAAATTAAGGTTTTCATGTTTGGCACGTACGTCCTGCGTACTATGGTGCGCCTTAGTACACTAAGCTTACACACATACGCATGGCGTACTCCTAAACATTCAAAATTAAGAAAATGCCACTAGGGCTTCTAATGCACACTTCCTTCTACTTAGGGACCCAAAATGCAACATAATTAAATTATATGGTTAAATTTAGAAGTATGTTATCATAAGGATGTGACAATTCTCCCCCACTTGATCTAGACTTTGTCCTCAAGTCTGTCGTAGCGAATAACTCCGGATAATACTCCTGCATCTCTGCCTCCGGCTCCTAGGTCCACTCGCAGCCTCTCTGATGCTGCCACTACACCTTTGTATTTTGTATGAATCGAGCGTAAATAACGAAGACAGAGTACTTAATGAATTAATAATACTAGTGTAAATAAGACCTTTTTGGCTTTTAGATTATATCTATAAGAAAACAAGGGTTCTAAAAGAGTAAAGTGGCATCATTCTCACCAAAATCCAAAAGTTACCCTCACCCTTATACCTACCCCAATTTATAGGGTCATATAGAAACATACAAAAAAATATAAGGGCTAGAAATTCACGCTTTGAACTCTAAACAATGCCTTGTGTAATACATATATTTGAAATATAAAATACAGACTTCGAAACTAATTAGGCTCAACTGCACTTCGACATCTCACAATATACTTCGAACTCTAAAATCTCCTCCTTTATGAGAAGTATCAAATCTATTTCATTAACATCTTTGTAGCCTGATGAAGTCCTCTACGAACATCAGTGTACCAAATGATCGTCTTTCGAAAATCAGCCTTATCTCATGTTGTATTCCTGTTTCAATTATTAAGACGAACAAGAAGATTCGTATACTGTGAGTTTGTGTACCTCTCTACATAAAAAACTTGGAATATAAACTTGGTCACCTTGTTATGCTTGTTCTTTCCAACAAAAACTACACCTAATGGTTTAAGAACAATCTCCCCATCTTCAAAATTCTTGAGACTACCTTGACCTTTCAGCATCAATAGAGGCGTTGTCACTATTCTATTCATTACCAAAGAAAGTTCGACATCCGTTCATGGCTGAAAAATCATAGTAGTTTTCTATGAACAGTTTGATATGTGCAAAACCTAGCAAGAAATATTCTTTCTTGCAGTTTCAACACATCGACATAACTCAATATTTTCAACACATTGATGAGATCATTGAGGTTCATAAGAGGGAACTCTGCCACTAAGAAGTAACAAGAAACATTATTAGCTCTGACCATATGGTATCGAAAGTTCTCTAACAAGCCTTCGAATAGTGTATCTTTGGAAATATTCAAAACTTTGACGATCTTGACCAAAGACCATACTTCCTCTTTTTTCTTACCTAGAACTACATGAAATCTCAACTTCAATCTCTTGAACTCTTCTTTATCCTCAAACTTATCAACCAATTGATACTGAGAAGAGATGAACATCATGTGGTTAATCGGAAAATCCAGCTAATTAAAATCAGTATTTTCGATTTCATAGCTCTTCTGTGGAATCTTCTCAAAATCATGCATAACACCAGAAAAGACAAATTGCTCTATTTTTTCATAACAATATTTTGCTTGCATGGATCACCTTTTTCTAAGCCAAGTGGATCACTTTGTCTTTGATGCATTATACTATTTATTTGTCTATACTTCTCAATCTCCTTATCCAAGGCTTTCTTATTTTCTTCTTCAAAAGGATTGATCTCGATCCCCTTCCCTTTATTTTCTTTTTCTTGTTTGAAAGGTGGTGGCTTCAAACTCAAACTTGATCCCCCTGCATTTTGTCCTATGACAATGCCTTTAGTTAATTGTCTCGAAGTTGTTCTTGTTGAAGTGGTTGTTAATAAAATTGGAATCTAGGATTTGATCCACTGTAGGAAAGATCATTGGATCATCTTCAACACTTTTCAAATGCTGATAGATTGTAAACTCCGCCTTTGGAACATCAGATGGAACCAGAATGCCTTTTTTCTCATATAATGCTTGCAAAACCAATCTCCAATACCTCGCACAGGAGACACCATTTGTAACGTTGGTGTGAGACATACTTGTTCCAAACTCCTCCTACAACTGAGTGACATAATCCACATTAAGATCATAGTATAGCCCAACAACCATGGCATATACTTCCAATTTTGTTTTGTCTAGACTAGTGCTTCGACCTGCTAGACACCGTAGAAAAATCCCAAACAAAAATTTCCAGATACAAGGTAATGCAGCCTTGCAAAACTGACTAATTCCTATGAGTGGGGGTTGATGACTGATGAGAACAAATCTCAAATAGATTAAATCTTTCACAGGTAAGAATATAAAGATCAAACAAGACAAACACAATAATAATATGAACACATAATGGAATCAACGTTTTGCTTATGATTCAAATAAAGTCACGCCTCAGCAGAGCTCGATGAAGAACTTCCACTATAGAGGCGAGCTAGGGTTTACAAAAACTCAAAGAGAAAAATAATGAAAGCGTTAACTACAAAGACTGCAAGCATGCAGCTTAAATACTAAACCCTAGAACAAATCATGCACGGTTGGACAGGCCCAAACCGGCAACCAAAACTGGGCTATGGAACGAGCCCATGATGCAACACTATAAGCCCAACAATCTCCCCCTTTGCGTCAAATGAGGCGAGATACTATTTCTTCTGAGTTGGCTTCACAGTCTTTACCACCTTGAATAGCCGAGGAATGATAACAAGAAGTGTCTGCCGAAACTGGATGTACCATCTCAACATATCGGTGAACATCTTCTTGTCAGCTACTGTGTTCTGATTACACCTCTGAGTAATCTCCAAAATGTGCTCCAAGCAAGCAGTTGAGAAGAGGTGTTTGTCAACAAGAGCGAACAGGCATTTCTGTCCTTCGCCCCTGGTGAACATCACAGTGTGGTACTTCGAATCAATCTTGCCCTTGACCATCGTATTAACATTACCTGCTCTGCCCATAGTTTTGATCGTGGTTCGCTTGTGAATGGTAGAGGCAATCTATTGGTCCATCTTCGCTAGCTCGTGAATGTAGCACTCAAGCATTCACTTGACATGGTCAATAATCGGCTGATACTCCTGTGGATTTGACAGTAAAATATTGTTGAGAAGTATCCAGTCGTGGGGATTGAGGTTCGGTAGATCAGCAAGGGTGAAGCTATGAGTCGAGCCTTCCGAGCCTCGAGTCAGTTTGAATTTCACAATAACAAACTTCCCTGCAGAATAGGGCTTCAAAACCTTGACAGTTGTAATTTTCTTTGAACTCCAAGTCAAGTACTGGGGTTGAGCAAACTCTAGGTAGAACTCCAACAGGTCCCGATCCACCTTTGGATCTGGAGATGGGATGGCAACAATCGAGTTGAAGTAGTGAAAGATGAATGCCTTTCGCGTGATCGGCATGTCAAACTGTGCATCCTTGGTGTTATCAAGCCCGAAACACATCACAGGCTCAAGCCAAAGTGTGCTTGGCTCATCAATGGCACACCTTTGAAGGGAACCAAGAGTCCATTCAGGAAAAATGGACTTCTTCTTTTCCAGAAGCTCCCTTTCCTTTTGCTTCTGCTCCAACTCAGCCTTTTGTTTCTTAATTCTTTCTTCCAGCTCTTTATCAGAAGATTTTGTCTTTTGAAAAGGCTTTTCGGGATTTTCACCATAAACATCTTCTTCATTATCAGTGTCATCCTCACCGATTTTCTTCTTCTTCTTGTCTCTATTACTGACCGAAGCTTCATTACCCTTCGGTTCAGCAGTTGATTTCGGTTCAGGAGGAGGTTGAGTTTTTCCTGCCTTCTCTCCCCCTTGTTTTGGCTGGACGCCAGTCACCAGAACACCCTCAATACAACTAAGAATGTCCAGCGCAGGTCGAAGTTTGTCAGCCAAGTGCATGCGAATGGTGATGGTAATGCTGGTATCATGGGCTTCAAGAAGGTGATGTAAGATGGAGTGAACATCAGTAGCAGAGCTTTGTATAACCTCCCTCTCAGACTTCAAGTCATTGAGATCAGTTGTTGCAGTGTGAAGTTTAAGATTATGCATCTTCAGCTAAGAGGTTCATTTGTCAAGTTCATCCATGATGCGATTCTCTACCACCAACTCTGCCTCCAATTGAGTCAATCGATAATTGATAATGTCGAGCAGAGTGGCATTGGCTGCCTCGATTGCTTGACGAACAGCTTCAAGGTTGGACCATTCAGCTTGAAGAGAACGCTGAAGGTTATCAACCAAAGCATTGACAGTTTGAGAATTTTTCTGAGCTGCCTCCTATAATGAATCCAAAAATAAGTGAGCCTCAGAAATTAGTTTATCGACTTTTGCGGTCGCATCTTTGCACTCCTTGGTGGAAGCCTCAATAGCAAGGGAGGCTTTCTGGCATTGTGAAGTGGAGGCGTCGATAGCCTTAGCTGCAGCAGAAAGAGAGGCATTGTGTTCTTGAACTATAGAGGAGAACAAAGCCTTTAAAGCAGCATCAGAATAAGCCCCAGAGGAAGAGGAGGAAAGCAGGTGATCGAGTTTGTCGTTGACTACTTTGAGATGACGCTTGATAACAGGCTCATCATCATCTTCGTCACTCTGTACACGGTAAGGACTAAAATAAGTGGAATCAAATTCCAAGTCCTCACCGCCTAGAACTGCGGTCGTGTCAGTAGAAGGAGTAGGAGATAAGGGTTTGGTAGTGCTAGGAGGTTTGGTTGTTACTGGTGGAGTGGGAGCTGTAGAATGAGCCCCTGTAGTAGTAGTGGTGGTAGTGTCTATGAATATTGGAGTAGGGATGGGAATAGCGGTTGATGGTTGAGTAGTAGGGATAGGAAATATTGGAGGGATGGAAATTGGGATGGTAACAGGTGGAGGAGAAGGAGGTTGGGAGCGAACTGGAATGTTTGGGGTAGGGGAGCGAGGCGGGGTATCACCACGACCCGAAGCTTTTCACTTTCAGATTCGGACGGAGGAGTAGATTTATGTTTGGGAGGAACATACTCTGAGTCTGAATCACTTGAAGATTGGAGTATGAGTTTCTGAGCAGGCTTCTTTTGCTTCTTTGGTTGAGGCTATGACGGAGCAGCTTTATCCGACTTTTGCTTCTTAGGGGTTTTCCCCTTGGTTGGTTTAGTAACTTGCGTCTCCTTCTGAGTGTCAGCTTTCTTTCCCCTCTTCGCTGGCTTGTTAGCCTCTTCAATGGAGCGAACCATGGCTGGCGTGAGCTCCCTTGGACCCGAGGAAGGATTTTTCCTGTATTGTTGTAGAACATTGCTTGCTGCAGACACACAAGCAAGCATGGTGTTAGGGATGGATCCAATAAAGGAGAACTTAGTGGGATCTGTAACAATAATCTTGGTTGTGTGAAAAGTGGCGATGGAGGAGAGAAGAGAGTCCGCCATGATAGGAACGTGAAGATGATCCATTGCCCACTTAGTGATGATAGAACAATATCTCCCACATGAGATCTCTGAGTGTTTTGATGAAGAGACCAAGCTTTGAACCAATTGTTGCCAGATAATGGTTCCATAATCCAAATCTATCCTATGATATAGACCATAAAGCACAGTCATAAATGACTTGCTTGCTCCATCTAAGCCAGCGCTTCGCTCAGAGATTCCTTTGAACAGCAGAGTGAAAAGGCCATTC
This sequence comes from Lactuca serriola, assembly GCF_051521515.1. Lineage (NCBI taxonomy): Eukaryota > Viridiplantae > Streptophyta > Magnoliopsida > Asterales > Asteraceae > Lactuca > Lactuca serriola. The sequence continues at coordinate 110,589,776 of NC_136409.1, read as the reverse complement.
CATTGAGGAGGAAGGCAGGACTTCTTGAACTTGGTAATGGTAGTTAGGGTTTCAGTGTACCCCATTTGATAAAACATTGAGAGTAGTTGACCAGTAGTGATCGATTCAAGGTTTACCAAGGTTTGTTCTTGAGAAAGACTATTTAGGGCACATAAGCGGTGCTTGGAGATGGACGTCTTTTCATTGTGGATTTCAAAGTGAATCCTTTCATGAACCTTGTCATAGTAGGCCATTGAGTAGACACATGAGAGGCAGGACTTTGACAACCCGAAATTTATTCCGTCATTTTAACCTCTTTTTCCGTTAATAAAACTCGCTTTATTAAATTGTCCGTTAACCTTTTGGACTAGGTTAATTAAATAGGGACTTTATTATGACTTCGTAAGGGTTGGAACAAATTAGAAACACCCTCAATATTCCCTTGAAAAAGTATTAGTTACAACCAAGTCAAATTACGACCATTTAATGGGGTGCGACCAAAAGCCCTGTTTAACGTCAGTATCGGGTAGATTTCCATAGAGCCACAAACTCAAACCCCTATATAAGGGTGAGTAAACCTCATTTACACCCTTTTCACTCTCTCTCTACTCTCTCTCTACAAGGTGCTTACGATCCAAAAACCACCCATTTCGAGCCCCCAAACTAGTAAGTGATCTACCCTAACTTGTTGTTTAGCTCATTTAACATGAAAATTCGTGTTTAAGAAATCCAATAGGGGCCAAATCATGTGTTTACAGCCCAAGAACACTCTTGGACCGTAAAAACCCATAAGTGGGGTTTTGAAGCCCCAAAACCCTTCTAAATTACTCCTAGGGCTTAGATATGACTTGTGGACTTACACATACGATCTTAGAACACCAAAACATTACATTTTGAGGAGTAAACATGAGTTTACGACCCAAGAACACTCTTGGACCGTAAACCCCTCTTTATGGGTCGTGAACACCTTTTAAGGTGTTAAAGTTGCCCTTAAACACCTCCTATGGCTTGGGAAAATGTCTAGAATCAACCACAAATGAAGTAGGGGCTTTAAACATCAAAGAAACCAAGGACCTAGGAGTTTACGGCCGTAAACCCCCCAAGGATTGGTCCATGGGCCGTAAACTCCCATAATGAGGCCAAATGATGCCCTAACTTCTCCATTTGACTTGGAAAAATGCATAGAACTTTATACCCTTTCATTTAAGACCTTAATTCATGAGGGAATGCCCAAGTGAGAGTTTACAGCCGTAAACTCTAGGTTTACAGCCGTGAACTCCCTAAAATGGTCCATTTGGAGCCTTAACCCTTTCCTATTCCCTAGATTTGAACCTAGCCTAATTCTACGAGTGATATAAGACCTTAAAACATCCAAGAGCACACCACCCATGAGTTTACGACCGTAAACTCATGGGGATATGGTCTTAGGGCCGAAAAATCTTTAAAGAGTTTACTCTTGAAGAGTAAACTCCCTAACTAGGCCATACACTCCCTTATTGCAACCCAATAGCCTCCTAGCACTTGACCAAAGTGTTTTCCGCACATTAGGATGCTTATACGTGATTAATTAGTATTATAAACACTAATTGTATGTAAACATATGCCTTCATATGTTACTAGGTCACTAAGTGTGTTCAAGTCTTCACTTGACACCGAGCACCCAACCGGCACCTCCATCCGATCCACTTACAACAGGTGAGTTCATACCCCTGAATTAACCTTTTAAATGATTTTAACTGCTTTTATAGGGGGGAATACAAGTTGATCTATACACTTATTATATAAATCACATGTGATTGATAACTGTATAGCAAAATGGATTTTCGCATGTTATCACTACTAGAAAATAGGCCTTTAATGACGCGCAAACAATGACACGCGTTGATAGACGACGCGCATTTGTACGTGCCCTAAAAAATAATGTCAGCTTTGCAAAATGTGAAGGATAGAGGGCGCGCATTTTTGCGTGCCCTGAAATTAATGTCCAAAAAAAACACGGAAGGCACCTACCATAAAAAGCGTGTCGTGTAAAGATGTTGCTTTATATTTTTTTAGGAAGGCGCGTTCTCGCTTTTTTTTAATCGGCGATGGTGGGAAATGAAATCCCAAAAAATTAAACACCCGCCTACTTCTCTCCTTCTACAATCCTCTAACAAAGAACCCGGATTCTATTCTAACAAAGAACCCTAATTCTATTGTGAGGCTGTCAATCCTTTTAAAGCAACTCGTCTTCCTGTACCTTGATCTGCACTCTCTCTCCCTTCTCTTTGCAAGCCCTAAGCCGCCATCACCAGCATCGAAACCCATCAGCTCTAAGCGGCCATGGATTCTATAAAGAGTGTTTGTCTCGTATGTTTTTATCAGCGCCATCAGACACTACTCTTCTCTATCCACTATGTCGCCAAGTCTCCATATGCTTTCATCAGCGCCATTCGACAAAAAGAACTAGGGCTTTGAACCACTTCTCAATAAATTGTTCAGAGAGATCCAACAGCTCCTCTCACGCAAAACACCTTCGATTGAAGGTTATGTGACTCCTTACATCAGCGCCATTCGACTGAAGCTATTTTAGCAGGCACCGATCGCCTTCAATCCAAACTCCAATCAAAAATAGCATCTCGCATGTCTTCGCAGCTCTCCACTCCTCCATTTCGCTGGGGGCCCTGGTACCATCAATTTCAAATTGCACTTCATCTGAAGCTTGTTGATTTCTTTTGGATCCGAATTCAAATTCCGTGTTCTTCTTTGGCAATTTGGAGGTGGAATTTAGGTTGTATTACAGGAGAGTAGAGGAAGGGAAACAATATCCATTACTTTGTAGGAGATTAGCTAGCCTAAATGAAGAGTTCATTTCACATAAAAATCCAACAGGTGGGTTCGATTTCATCTCCGGGAAGAGGATTGAACAAAAACTCATCGATTACAATCAAGAAGCAGAAAGATTTGGGGTAATTCCAATTCCAGTATCATTTCAACATCTTTCAACGGTCTCTAATTCTATTCCACTTCATTTAATCTATTAACATGACTTCATTTAGGTTATGCATATGAAGAGGTAGCAGAAGTCTCACCTGGTCATCGATTCATTGCATACACCATGTATGACAAAGACAACAATTTCTTCAAATTATGTGTTAGAGATTTGAATTTAGGTTCTCTCTGTAGTAAGCCACAAGCTGATTGGGTCTGTAATGTGGCATGGGCTAAAGGGGGTCAAGGCATATCTGTATCATGAGGTTTTTTTTCCTTCATATCAGTTGGCTCTAAAATGAGCTCTAAACCCTGTATTTTATTTGTTTGAGAAATTGTGATTTGATTGTTGTTCCAGTCCCAAGCTGCTTGTTTCAAGAAAGCGAGAGATGATCTATACAAGGTTAAAGCATGGGTTTTCTCTCCACAAGTCAAAGTTATTAAGTGTTAGTGGGTCAAGTTGAAAATGGTCAAAATCCATAGAAAAGAACTCAAAAAATGCTGATTTGGCTGCTGAAGAAGCTGACATTCGTGAGGAAGATGTGTTGAAGGAGAAAGATGCTTTTGAGGATCTTAAGAAGCTAGCAGTCAAGTCGTTGACTGAGACAGTTAATCAGTTGATTGACACTGTTAATCAGGTGAGAATCATATCTTTTTTTATTTATAATGCTTTAGAATTTGTTTGAGGGGTAAAATAGTAATTTTGTTTAATTTCGATTTTCAGGTGAAGGAGGATGAAAATGTCGAACAGGCGACCCGACCATCAAGAGTCACTGATGCGGTCAAACATCGGGCGACCCGGCCACAACAGATCACGTGAGGCATTGGATCGACTTCTTGAAACAAATAACTTCCCAAAGTTCACGGGTAGGGTTTGCCCCGCTCCATGTGAAGGTTCATGTGTGTTGGGTATCATTGAAAGCCCGGTCTCCATCGACTGGTTAGTTTTCTTAAATTTATTTTTGAAAAAAAATACCCGAACATATGTTAATAAAATTAAAAATTATACGTTTTTTAGGGACAAAATCGGTCTGGTGCACCTCTTAAAGCTGCAGACAATGTTATTATCTCACAGCATCAGCATGCAGCAGCCTCTCAAATTCAGGCAAGAGAAACCGATATACATGCACTCTCTGAGCTTACTCGTGTAATCAGAATAAAAAATCTATAAATTTAGTTACACATGATGGCTTTATATATTGGTTTTAAGTCTATTTTACCATTTGCATTTAATTCTTTTTTCCCTTTTAAGGTTATGAAAGACGGTCAAGTTACACAATCAGAAAAGTATGAGGAGCTCTTGATGGCGGGAACTGCATTTGAAGAGCTTGTGAATGCTCATAAAGATGTCATTACAGGTTTAGAGCCTTCTCTATCTGAAAATAAAAATGAACTACTAAAACCAGTAACATTAAGAGGATTAATCATTAAGAACACTTCTAGGCAACAACAAGTTATTGGCTAGCTGGAGTGCTGGGCAAAGACAACTCTTCTCTCTTGGAGGAGTTTTAATCAGAAGAAACAAAATCCTAGTGTTGGATGATGCCACTGTATCCATCGATTCAGACACAGATGCCACCCTATAGAAAATCATTTTAATATTATTGATTCAAGTGTAGTATTTATAATTTTTTGGTCCAAGTATAAATCTAATCTTTCATTTATGGTTTTTTAGGAATATGGGTATGGAGAACACCAGTTGAAATGGACATTGATGGATTTAAAACCTCAGTCTTTTATCTGGATATGGAAGGATTTGAAAGTATAGGGAAATCAAACATTTATGATGACAGATTTTTGTCTTTTTCTTATTGTTTGTAAATTATAAATTATAAATTATAAATTTATAATCAATGGATTTTCTTTTCTGATCCACATTTCTTCAGGATATTTGCTCTGGCAACGGTTTTAAGCTCAGTGCTTATCTACAATTTTCCTAAAACAGTTGGTTTCATCTTTAAAAACTGTTTTATTTATTTATTTATTAGTTTTTTCAAACAAGAAATGTAAGTCTGCTGCTATTTTTTTTAAATCTTTTCAGATACGTGAAGCTGATATATCCCGGTTGTCATTTGCAGTTGAGCTTGCTGAAGAGTTCTATGGAAGGTTGGTTTTCATTCAAATTTGAAAATGATGATCTTATTGTTAAAAACTTAAAATCATATATCATGACCAAAACTAATTTTCGTTTTCTGTTTTTTTTTTTTTTTTTTGTGAATCTACAGAGTCAAGGTAACTTTTGAACAGCTTGGGTATTTTCTTGTTTATCTTACTAAATATAGTAAGAGTGGTCAAATTTTTGGTTTGACTTTTTGATATAATTACAGGGGCAAGATGTCGGCACATTTTGTCTCTGGTTTTAAATAAATTACAGCTTTGGTCCCTGAGTAGTGAGCGTAGTTGAAGTTTCATAAAGATTTTGGTCCATGTGACCTGTAAGTAAACAGCGTAGCTGATAGATTTTTCAAAATGGCCGTTTTACCCTTGGACCAAAACTTTAAAAAAACAATATTTCACAGGGGCAAAATTTGTAAATTTCTCTTATTTGGTCCCTATGGTGTGTGTGTGTGTGTGTGTCTATATATATATATATATATATATATATATATATATTCAGTTTTCGTCATAATGAAAAGTTCAACAGCCAGACGGTTAACATAGATGACAAGTGGACCAAAATCATAAGGAAACTTGAAAATAAGTTTTTGGAACAAAAATTGCAAAAATCACGTTATGTTAGCTGTAATACCCATTTGGGAATTGGTATGCAATTATTTCTGCATAATTCTTTTTACAATTTGATATTTTTATTTGCATTTTCTCTTATACAATATTTTCTTTTTTTTATATATAAATTCAGAACAAAGTCGGCGTGATGACTTGGAGTCTCTGGGCTATGTTTTCTTGTACTTTTTGAAAGGTATGTGCTTAAATATTTTAATTGAGTATGTTGTGAAATCTAAAAAAAATGAGCTTCTTGTTTTTTTTTTTTTTTTTTTTTGCAGTCTCCCATGGCAAGGTCTAAAAGGTGCAACAAAGAAGCAAAAATATGACAAAATATGTGAAAAGAAAGTATCGATTCCTATTGAGGTATTTGTGAAACAATATAGAAAATATAACTTTTTTATAGGGATAGTTGGCTACTGCTAAAATAATAGTCATATTTAAATTGTTTTAGTGGAGTATGAAAATCATTTTCAATTTGTTTAACATGTTTTATGCAAGAATCATCATTTGGAGTTTGCTACTTACTTCAAATATTGCAGATCTTTAACATTTGATCAAAAACCTAATTATGGATTCTTGAAGCGCCTTTTTCGTGACTTACTTACGCGAGAAGGTATATCCTTTATTCATATAATACAATATTATAGAAATTTAACCACATTTATGCTGTAAAATTTGTATAACATTGTATCTGATGTTTAACTCTTGATATTATTTTTTTGATTAATATGATGTTCTACTTATTTCAGGATTTGATTTTGATTATGTATTTGATTGGGTAATCTTAAAGCATCATCAGTCAGAAAAGAATAAACCACATATGGTTAACCGCAGCTGAGTCACCTCTTCAAACTTTGAAGCTATCTTGGATCGAAGGTTGGGCATTTATTGAATTTGTAACCTTAGGGTGTCTGCAATAGAAATGTTTGAGGTATATTCACTGATGTTTTTTTCATAAAAAATTCAGACCATTGTTATGGTTGTCAATCTCAAACTCGTTCTTATTTAATAATACTGATCCCTGTTGCAAGAGAATTTTAATGTTTACGTACTCCATGATCATGGCTACCAATTTGGAGTCTTGTTACCATATATGTCAACTTACACATCCTCTTTTAAAAGCTTCTGGAGCTGGAAACATTGTTTTGATTCCATCTGTTGCAGGTCTTGTTCACGTTTCTGTTGGGTCTGTTTATAGTGTCACCAAAGGTATGGTTTGTTTGCCTCCATATTTTATATCTGATTTCATCTAGAAACAGGTAGTTGTTGTATCTACTCAGACTAGGCTTAGAGCAATGGTTCCAAGAGATGAGTTCAGAAGAAGAAGAAATTAGGTTGTAACTATAGTTCAGGTACTATGGATGAATTATGTTTGTAAAGTATTTAAGAAAATGATTAGAAACAAGGGTGAATTTGTACAGATTAGTTAGCTACTTGCAGGTTGATCTTAAATAAGCAAAGGGGCAATGGATTGTATTTTTTGTATCTAATTCGTTTGTAAATTTTTGTTACAACTTCTATTGATTTGTTTTATCTTTCCATGGAACGATTATTTGTATGAAATTAAATTTATGCAATGGATTCTATTTTTTTATATGATATTTTATTTTCTATTATGAAACATTAAATACAAATTTAATTTGAAAATAAGTAAATCTATAAATAATATTTTTTTTAAACATTTAAAATTATGATACGTAAAAATGTGTGTCGTCTACATTTATGACATGACCTTTCTTGACAGTGGCTTTCTTGATACGCATTGCGTGTCAGTAACACGCGCGTCGTAAGGTTACGAAACACGAATGCGTGTCGTTTTCCTTTATGACATGGGCTTCCTTGATATGCATTGCGTGTCGTAAACGCGCGTCGTAATTGCGCGTCGTAAATGCGCGTCGTCTATAGACGATGCGCAAAAGTGCGTCGTCTCTCTTTATGACAGGGCCTTCCTTGACGCGCATTTGCGCGTCGTCTAAGCCTTTTACAACGCGCAATGAGCGTCGTAAAAAGCTGTTTTTCTAGTAGTGTATACTGTTTTATTCAGCTTAAGATTTTCCAATCTCGCTTTCAACTCTTGTTAAAGGTTTTCCAAAGGTTTTTTCTTCACTTAATCTGTTTTATACAAATCATTTTCAAAGTTGTTATGAGAGGTTTTTCAAAGGATTCCAAAGATTTTCAAACTTGTTTTACAAACTGACATCAAGTCGTAAATTTATTATGTGTAAAGGTTTTCCAAAGTTTTCATCAAAGTTTTCTTCTATGCTTTTACTTCGTTAAATGCATGCCTGTATTTGTATAGTTATATAAATAATGTTTAAAGGACTTAGGAAGGCTAGTTCGCCCTATTTCCTTTTCCTCGTTGGGATGTGGTCTGGTGGGTATCGGTTATCCGTCCGAAGGTCGTTAAAACATTAGTTATATATCATGTATACATATATAGACATAAAGGTTTCTATCGACCAGTTCATTTCCCTTGGGTAGCAAGGGCATCTTTCCATTCATCATTCATAGATCTTTCGTTAAATGCATGCTTGTATTTGTATAGTTATATAAATAATGTTTAAAAGACTTAGGAAGGCTAGTTCGCCCTATTTCCTTTTCCTCATTGGGATGTGGTCTGGTGGGTATCGGTTATCCGTCCGAAGGTCATTTAAACATTAGTTATATATCATGTATACATATATGGACATAAAAGCTCTCTCTCTCTCTCTCTCTCTCTCTCTCTCAGCCAGTGCATCGCCTTGGGTAGTAAAGGCCTCCCTCTAATATTCATGTTTCTGGAACCCTAGTAACTATTATAGGATTAGTTAGGAGACTCTATCTCTATCTCTATCTCTATCTCTATCTCTGTCTCTGTCTGTATCTGTATCTCTATCTCTATCTATATCTCTACCTCTCTCTTTTACTTTAGAACGTGACACACTATTTCCCTTTACGACGGTTCATTACGCCAACTCTGTGTAACCAAAGTCTCTAGGAAGGAGAGCGAACATCATGTGTATAGATCTATACGGGACTGACACTCCCACACCCTGACTACTAGCTACAGTCCGCGTCGGTAAGGCCCATGGGTGACATAATGCCACTACCTCTACTGCCACTACCTCTACGCGTGACCTAGAGGGTCATCGATACTCTATCGTTGATCGTCATGGTTACATATGAGTTCACATTCACCCTTTGTTTTAGACCTTGCTAGTTGTATCGTTCATTTGATACTGTCTGGGGTCTATGTTTCTTTGTTTTAGACCTTGCTAGTTGTATCATTTATTTGATACTGTATGGGGTCTGTGTTTCTTTGTTTTAGACCTTGTTAGCCGTATCGTTCATTTGATACCGTTTGGGGTCTGTGTTTCCTTTTGTTAGACTGAGCTAGGCGTATCATTCATTCGATACTCTCCTGGAGGCTATGATTTCTTTTGCCTTAGTCAGCAGTATAACTGCTGAGGCATATGTTATTTTTCCCTTAGTATCTTCACTTTTGATTTTCTCATTACTCTTTTAAAGTCAATTCTGTATCTGGTAATGATAGTAATTTGGGGAAAACTACCCTTAAAACATAAATCAGTCGGGTCTTGGTAGAAGACTGTTTTTATTTAGAAAATATAGGATTTTCTGGAAAGGACGCTAATACACCGTAGATTCTAAACTACTACTTTTCATAAAGTTATTTTGAATAAAAATGCGTATTTATACAAATGACACTAAATACTTATGGACTCACCAGCATTATAAAATGCTGACACTCGCTTTCAAAATAACTTGTATTCCCAGGTCAGCGATAGACAGGTACATCCCAGGAGCTTTTGTGAAAAAAGCCTAGTACCGAGCTACATCTATGTTATGTTCTGTAATTACTTTGATATTACTATAACATGTAACCGATGTAAAATTATTACTATTAATGCAATGATTGTTGTACTTTGATTACTATACTGCATATGTTGTGATACTTGACATGATGTCATCCACCCCAGAACGTTTTCGCCATTCCGGTTTTGGGGTGTGATAAGGACATGGAAACAACCTCAAATTTTGACAGAGCGTCGATAAAAGGTGAGTATTTGAGACACTCGACTACATACATCATGTAGGGTTCATAGACAAAAGGAGTGAGATTGATGTTTAGGTTTTGTTGAGGTTTGATAGTGAGGAGGGTTTGGCGAACAGATGTGTCATGAACTGAAGGAGAAGATGATGAACAGTAAGATAAATCGCCTTTGTTCTTTGAGAAAGTTTTGTAAGTGATAAAAGGGTAAAGATCAGCGTGCCAAAACCTTTTATACGTACAAGGAGGAGAGAGAAAAATCCGGCTGATATCTTGGATTATTTCAAAAACAACGCCTGACTTGACGGATGAACAGTTGTCATACCTGATGATGACGCAGGAAAGAAAAAGGACGTTTCCTTTTTGCACGCCATTCCATAAAAATCGCTTTTTCAAATCGCCAAAATGTTTGGATAACTGCTGAGTCAGCCTTCACTCTATCCCAATCGTCACGCCATATTTCTCTTGAATCTTCATTGCATGTTATGCTTTATTGAACAACATTAATGGAACCAGACTGTGTAAAATCAAAAATTTTCGTGCATAGAGTGTAAAATAGGGATGAGCATATGGACCGGGGAACCGGCCGGAACCGGTACCGGAATCGGAACCGGCACCGGAACCGGAACCCGATGGAACCGGTCGGGCCGGGACCGGGACGTTATTTTTGTGGATTTTTGGAACCGGGAACCGGTGGGAACCGGAACCGATTTAACCGGAACCGGTAGAACCGGCAAAAACCGGAACCGTATGATGCTATTTTTCAAGGAGCGGTTCCAACATTTGAAGACACGACAAGAACCGGTAGGAACCGGGAACCGGTAGAACCGGAATCGGTAGAACCGCCGGCCCGGTTCGGTTCTTGATTTTGGCCGAAGCCGATTCCCCGGTTCGGGCCGGTTCCGCCCGGTTCGGTCCTTTTGCTCATCCCTAGTGTAAAAGATAAAGAAATAAAGCAAAGTTTTTGTGATAATTTGTGATGTCTTAAAAGGACATAAAACGAATTATTTTGGGCACAAATCGTTTCCTTTAAAGTCAAGAGAGACGTTAAAGTGTTTGTTTGGTTTCCCATTAAATAACGATCAATAACTTGTTAAGAAGTATTGAAAGGCATCTTTTTAAAGTTAATAAAGGGTGACTTTCGCTTCAATTCATGATTTCGAGACTTGATATAATGTCACACCCCGAAAACCGAAGGCGGAAACATTTCTAGGGCGGACTCCACGTTGAGTATCAAATCCAATGCACATAGTAAGCAAAGTAAAGAACCATTACATTACATATAAAAGTTTACATTTGTTTTGAAAGTAAAGTTGTACAAGTGTGATACATAGTATATATAAAAAAAAGTAAGACGTGACTTCAACGCACTCCGTCTTCGACAAAAGGGATCATCGGGTACCTGTCTAATGCGGACCTGAGAATACAAGCAGTTTAAAAATCAGCATAAAGCTGGTGAGTTCATAAGCGGTTTGTTTTCTGAAAATGTACGAGTTCCTTTCTGTTTCTGAAAAAGTTACACCCAAGAAAATCCCATATTTTCTTATAAGTTGGTTATCAAATCCAAAATGTGATGTAAAAGATGTACACTGGAAAACATGTTTACCCTTGTGAATCGTAAAGTTTAGTTATCTGAGTTATTACACGTTTCTAGTTATGTACAAATGTTACCCCAGGAAAATCCCATATTTTCCTAAATGTGTGTGAATTGTTACTGAATCTGAAAGTAATGTACAAGTATCTACCATACTTAAAGTGTGTGTGTGAAGTCTCCTGAAAGTCTGATTACCCTTAAATGTACATTAGTTTTAACACATATATAAAACTAATAAATAAGTGAAAAGTTTTCATAATCTTGATTGCGAGTTCCATAACCATACTACAGACTAGATATGACTCGGGCCAAGCCCAATATCTTTTTATGACTTTCGTCACCCTTGAACCTTTCGGTTCGGCTGTAGCTAGCAGCCAGGTGCGGGATAGTCAGTCCCATATAAATCTATACACTCAAGTCACGCTCCCTATCTAAGAGACTCTGGTTACGGGTGCGGTCCTCCAGTCACGTATCTCTGTGGAGTGTTCACCGAGGACGTGTCTCTAATATTAAGATCAATGAAATTAAAACTGAAAGTTATTAATACGGAAAAATCTATTTTTATTAGTCCTTTACTCTCGAATCTAGGAGGAGTACTATCAAGGACCTAACTAAAGTTCTAATGATACCTGTCCTTCACACTCGCATCTAGGGGGTGTTTATTAAGAACAATGTAAAAGATCTATGATTCTAATTGTAAAAGTGTGAACAATCAATTGTGAAGTATAAAGTATAATATAGTATGATAAGAATTGAAATTGGTTTGAACAACAACTCAGCAAGTCAAAACAGTTTGTTAATATGTTTTCAATTCTTAAAAGTGTACGAATTATGAAATCATTCAAATGAAATAATGAATTTAAGTACAAGATATTCTGGTACTTTTGCTTGTATTCCCCCCTGAAAACATTGAAAACCATTGAAAAAGGGTAGGGGTATGAACTCACCAGACGAGAAAACGTGTTGGTTCGGATGCTAAGTGTCGGTTCGGGGCTTGATAACGCGCGAGGTTCCTATGTAATACGAAATGATATACAAATATATCTAATTAGATTTGAATCACTAATTAGATATGATATTACACTCCAATGAGCGAAAACACTTCAAATCAAGTGTTTGGAGTGACCCGGGTGACATTTACGGACGTGTGGGACTTGGGAAATGAGTTTACTCTTCAAGAGTAAACTCCTTATGGAGTTTTCGGCCCTAAACACTATACACACATGAGTTCACGGCCATGAACTCATGGATGAGGTATTTATGATGCAAAATGGTCAATAACACTTGAGGGATGATGGTATGAATTTATCTAAGGCTTGGAAATGAGTTTAAATCACCAATAACACCATCAAAGGGAGTTTACAGCCCTAATCATGGAGTTTACGTCCGTAAGCTCCTATACCCTTCTTAGATTGATGATTTAATTGCCTTAGACCAATCACATGTGATTCAAACAATTTTTACAAGCCTTGGGATGAATTTAGGGCACCTTTTGACTTGTTTTTATGAGTTTATGGCCCTGGAACCTATCCTTGGGGGGTTATGGCCGTAAACTCTCAAATGAAGAGTTTTTATTATGTTTAAGGCCTCCAAACTGATTGTGGTTGGTTCTAGGATTTATTCCAAAGCTAATGGTGTGTTTAAATGGCTTTTAAACACTTGGTTTTGAGTTTACTCTCCATGATCTAGGTCCTATAGAGTTAGGGTTTGAGCTAAACCGATTAAGTGAGGGTATTAACAAGTAAAGTTGGAAACTTTACCCCTAAAAGGAAATTTTCAGTATGTATGTGAAGTATGAAGCTCAGATCTGAATATTAGGGGCTTAATCCATTGAGATGAAGCAACAGACTGAAGAACTCGGCGAGTTCATAGAGAAACTCAACGAGTTGAGTCGATATGTCCCGATCCTATAAAGGGTAGAACTCGACAAGTCTGAGGAGGGACTCGACGAGTTGACTCGCTTTATCATGACTACGAGTAGCAAGGGAACTCGACGAGTCAGGGGGATGACTCGACGAGTTAAGTCAACTTGAAGTGTTGACTTTGACTTTGACCTTGTCTTTGACCAAGGTTGACCAGTGAAGGGGTCTTGAGAAAGCAATGGTATCTAAGGGGTTGTTTCTGTATAGGGCGTGAGTAGAGTTGGTTGCAAGAGCAGAGACGTATATCTATTTCTCCCGACATTTGAGGTGAGTTTTCTTCTATAGGAATGGGTCAAAGGCACGAATGCCGGCCCGTTTATGTATGTTAGTATGTTTTGGACTAAGGTCCGATGTCGGGCGAGGCCTGATATAGGTTTATATGTTTTTTCGGATTTCGATCCAATGTCAGGGCAGTACCCGATGAATGTTTGTATGCTTCATGTCTTTGTGATTCTTGCATGTGTTTGTACCTATATGTTTCCAGACTATGTTCCGATGCCGGGGCGGTTCCCGAGGAATGTTTGTATGCGTACCGAATCTCGGTCCGTTGTCGGGCGGGGCCCGCGGAATGTTTATATGTATATGATTAGGTGATTATTCTTATGTTTATTTGTATTAGTAGATATGCTCATACGTATGCCGAGATTTGCTTGATGCAGGGCGGGGCCCGATGTCGGATGCGGTCTGATGCCGGGCGGGGCCCACGATATGTTGTTATGTGATTATGTGATATGTGTATGGTATGTGGTAGTTTGGGGAGCTCGCTAAGCTTCGTGGTTACAGTTTTTAGTTTTTGGTTCAGGTACTTCTGGTACCAAGGGAAAGAGTTCGGGATGACTGCATGGCACACACCGTTTATGCTTAGCATGGGATGTTTTAAACTGATTTATTTGACATGTGATTGATATGATATATTTTTTTTATACTTGAGATATTATGGTTCTTGTTTTGATAAATGATTTTTACTAATTATGGTTTAATTAATGATTTAAAAATGAAATTTTTGGGCCGTATTTTTGGCATGTTTCATTTTTCTAACATATCACAATATCAAATAACAGTGTGGTAATTTGGGGTCTACTTACTAGCTTCGGCTGATCGTACACCTCGCGTCATCTTTGATTACTTTGAAAACAATTTTAAAAAAAATCATTTTTAAAACAATTTGTTTCCTTAGTTTGAGACTAGATTTACACGAGTGTTCCCCAATTCACGCAAACCAAGGCTCTGATACCAACTTGTAACACCCATAAAAATCAGAAGAAATTTAAATTTTTTTAAAACCAACCCAAATTCACAAATTGATTACAAACATAGTTCTCAAAACATTTTCGAACATCAGAGTCTCCGAAAATCACAAGTCACAAACAATAGTATGTGTATGGTCATACCTTCTCCTTCTCGTGGTCATCCGAAGTACCTGAAACATAACCCAAAACTGTAAGCCAACGCTTAGTCAGATTCCCCAAAGTACCAAAACATAAACATATAGCATATACAATAACAATATGTTTAGGGTCCAATCAACCATCGGGTTGGAATACCCCTAGGCCCAATCAACCATCAGGTTGGAATGTCCCCTGCCTGTTGACTTACGCACAAAGCAGTAAAGCCTCAACTACCAACCAAATATGTGCATATATAGCATATACCATATAATAACAGTCTACAGACAGTCAAGCGGATCTACATATCACTAAGCATAACATCATCCTATATAATAAGATACCGATCTAACCGATCACTACATCATGATAACATATTATCACATAACAAGATATCTAATCTAATGGGTCGGCCTTGGTGCCTTCGACCCGTAAGTACAATGAGGAAAAACTCACCTCATAATCCAGAAAAAAGCTGATGAGGTTCCGACTCCAAATCTCAACTCTCTAACTGACACCTATTCCAATCAAATGACCAATTCCATTAAAATCCCAAAATACCCTTAAGGTCAAACTTGGTCAAAGTTAAGGTCAAACTGGTCAAAATCAAAAAATCAACTAAGTCAACCCAATCGAGTCAACTCAGTCGGGTCAACTTAGAGTGAGTACGTGGGGCGTACTCCGCGGGTACGTTGGGTGTACTTGGATGTTGACCACCTTCGGGGTGGTTGGCCTCGTATGTTGGGCATACTCCGAGTACGTGGGGCGTAATCCCAGAGGCTTCAAAACTCGTTAAGAGCTTAATGGATTAAGCTCCTACGTCCATATTTCAGATCCATGGCTAAAATACACTCAAGAGTCATAAAGTTTCCAACTTTATGACTTTGCATGCCCATTAAGTGCTTAACTCAACTTCTTAATCCATTAAGACATTCTACAAGATGCATGGAGCAAAACCAACAATTTGAAATCCATTTTTAAGACTCAAGACCCCTCCAAGGGTCTGAAAGGACAACTTAATGAGTCAAGAACATGCTTTGTTCAAGATCTAACATTTTGGGACCAAAAAGATTCATAAAAACATCCAAACCTAGATATATATGATAGAGGGGTAAAGTTGTAAGCTTTATACCTTAGAAAGATTGCAAATGATGTAGAAACCCCAAATCCAAAGTGATTCACTCTTCCAAGATGATCTTGACTTCCTTCCTTCTTCTTCTAAGTACAAAAACACACACTCTTAGGCTTTAAATAGCTTCTCAAGATGAACTAGGGTTACAAAACGTCTCAAGGGGATGGAGGTTGATGAGGTGAGGGGAAATGAAGCAAAAATGGGGTTTAAATGTGAGGAAAACACTAAAAATTAGGGTTTGCATGTCTGGCACGTACGCCTTGTGTACCCATGTATGCCATGTACACTAAGGCACGCCTTAGTACGCTAAGCGTACACACATACGCATGGAATACTCCTAAACATTCCAAATTACGAAAATGCCACTAGGGCTTCCAATGCACATTTCCTTCTACTTAGGGTCCCAAAATGCTATATAATTAAATTTGTCACACCCCAAAACCAAGAACGATGGAAACGTTCTAGGGCGGAGGACGTCATGTACAGTGTCACAACACAGAATAATAGTAAATAAGTAAACAACATCATCCATTGCATTAATAATATAATTTTAATACAAGTGTGTTCTGTGGTTTATAAGATACCAAAATATGAATCAAAATAAAAGATGAGTCTTGTATGCGCTCCATCTTCTCAAAAATTGGCATCGGTACCTGTCTACTGATGACCTGAGAATACAAGTTATTTTGAAAGAGTTTACCAGCATTGAGTTCATAAGTATTTTAGTGTCATTGTTTGTATCAAAATGCTTGAAACAGTGTTTGAAGTACGAGTTTGTAAACGTTTGTAGTAAAAGTATGTGAATGTTTGTAAAGATTTGTAAAGGTTTGTAACTCCTAGAAAATCCTATATTTTCTACTAAAAGTAGCCTTATACCAAGGCGCGACTGTTATGTATGTTTGTTTCTTGTAAAAGTGTATAATTTTCCCAAGTGTAACTATCATTATCAAAATATAGTTGTACATTATTGTTTAAGTGAAGTGATCAAAAAATAATTGTAAAGGGTAAATTAATGTAGTACTGTAGTGTTGTATTATAATAACTACTGCTGTACTAACTACCTTAAACCGGATTTATATTAAGGTATTATGTGATTAATTGTACCATACTATCGACTATGAACCCCGACGATGTAAGACATCAAAAGAAATGACATTTGGCACCCGAAGACCTGCAGGTCCCACTGTAGCTAGCAACAAGGTGTAGGATAGTCAATCCAGTATAGATCTATACGCAAACTCACGCTCTCCCTCCAGGAGATTCTGGATACAAATCGGGCCATGGCAGTGAAGACATGCTCCGAAACAGTGGATCATGTTTATGTTATAGTATACTTGTATATGTAATGTATGTACTAATTTAGTGAATGTATAGTTTCTCATCATAGTATAGTTGTATAGTTTCTCATAATAGTAAGTATTGACTCACGAATGAACTAACTCTTTGTATGTTTCATTGAACTAGTGGTAGTATATCTCTAACTATACCTATTATAGTTACTAGTAGGATCGTTTGTATGACTGAATGGATTGAACTGGGATAAAAGTCTTTATATCTATACATATATACATGATATATAACTAAGGATCCAACGACACTCGGACTAACAACAGGTACTCTAAGTCCACAACCAAACAAGGAACATGAAATAAAGTGAGTTGGCAGTCCTAAGTCCTTCGATCCTTACTTATATAATTATATATGTAATAGACATGGTTTTAACAATATATAAGTTTAAAAGTTGTAATAGAAAAGGTTTGATACAGAAAAGTGAGTTTGATAAGAAGTTTAACATGTAAAATAGTTTGATAAGCAGTTTGAAGTCATTTGCTTAGTAAAACAGTTTAAAGTATAGAAAATCCATTTGTATGCCAGTTATTAATCACATGTGATTGATATAATAACTAGTATGATTTAACTTGTGTTCCCCCCCCCCCCATAAAAGCATTTAAAAACATTTAAAAAGTTAATTAAAGGGTATAAACTCACCTGTAGTGAATGGATTGTATGGAAGTGTTGGACAAGGTGCTAGGTGTCAAGTGAAGACTTGAACACACACAATTATCCTATATAACATATAATAACACATATATGTATCCAATTAGTCATTTAACAACTAATTAACTAGGTTAAGACACCCTAGGACATGAAAACACTTTGATTCAAGTGCTATAGGTACCAAAGAGTTGCATCTAAAGGTTGCATGGCATGGCATTGGAGTTTATGACCCAAGGACCACTCCTTAAGGAGTTTACGGCCTAAGGTCATTTCCCCCATGAGTTTACGGCCGTAAACTCATGGTACTTAGTGTCATTGGGTGTTTTGAGGTCTTATAAGTCAAGATTGAGCATCTAATGATCAAGTCCAAGCCTTAGGAAGCATTAAGGGCACAATGGCTCCACTTTATAGAGTTTACGGCCTAAGGACCATTTCCTTATGAGTTTACCGCTGTAAACTCTATGTGCACTTGATATTTTTGATGTTTAAGGTCCTAAACACTTCAAGGAAGTGATCTAGACTAGTATCCAAGGCCAAGGAAGGGACTAGGGTGCACTTTGCCCCATCTATAAGGGCTTACGGCCCAAGAACATGCCTTGGCCATAAACACCTTTGATCTTATATTTCTTTGTGATTTCTAGATGTAAACAAGCTCATTTGAAGTGTATAACAAGCTAGGATAAGTGTACTTACAAGATAGAAGCTTGATTGGGTGTTTAAGGTCCAAGAACACTAGTGTGTGTTCTTGGTGTTTTGAAGAACGCTTGAAGATCTAAGTGAAAATCAAGAATGTATGGATGAAATGATGTATAACAACTTGATGCTAGGTTAGAACAACAAATCAAGTGAAGAAACACTTACGTTTTTGGAAGATCGGAAGAAGAGTGGGATGATACTTGAGAGAGAATGGTGGGAGTTCTTGAGTTAGGAAGTTGGGGAATGAAAGAATGGAGAGTAAACTCATGCCTTAAGCATGAGTTTGCAACCCTAAGGGAGTTCACGGCCCAAACCTCCTCTGTTTGGCTGTGAACACCTAACCAAGGTGTTGATTGTTTTATTGTTACACCGATATCCTAGAAAATACTTCCTTTTATTCGTTCTTTTGAAGAATAATTATTAAAAACACTCAAACGGACTTTAAACCGGCTAAAAATTAGCAGAAAAGTATTTGACTTTTATTTGAAGTGCTTGACTGTAGGGTTTGTACGAATGAAAATTTCGGGTTGTCACAAAATTATATGGGTTAAAATTAGAAGTAACTTATCATCAGGATGTTACAAAGTCATTTTAATAAAAAAAAGATGTACATGGCTTAATAAATCATACCTTATGATATATCATTGAAACTTATTATTTCCATAAAATAAATAATTCTCAATTAATTATAAAATTATTGTTTTCATAAAATAAATAATTCAAAAAATTATAAGAGTTATTAATATTTATCAAGAACAAATTCTTGTAAATAATATATTTGCATGAAGTTGTTGTTAGTGTGACCCTTTAGGATCATATATTATGTAGCAAATATCAATCTACAACGATTCTTGAGCTTATATGTCTTTCGGTATATTGGGAAACTCACTAAACTTTGTGCTTACTCATAGAATTTAAATGTTTTTAGGTTGTTATAGTAGCAAAGATAAGAGTGTGGTCTAAACGTATCCCATGCATGCATTTTTTTAGATTTCTGTTGATATGATTTCACTATTTTTTTTAATACTATGATTTTAAAAAGTATATGACATATTTGAAACAAATGCTTGTTTTATTATAACTTAGGAAATGGATTTGGGTTGATTATTATTAATTTTAAAATGAAAATTATGTTTGAAGATACGGGACACTACACTATTTTCCCAAATAAAGCCGAATAAGAAATGTCATGTGGCTTTGAAATGAGAAGCTTCCGATGAAGTTACATAGTATAAAGATTACATAAAAACTAACTACTTGTTATAAGGTATTTAAGTTCTTCTTAATTGATCCAAATTTGTTTTATGTTCATATCACTTTGAGCCTAGCGAGAAAGGAAGTTGAACTAGTAACTTGACATCTTTTTATATCGAATCCATACCTGTCTTTCCTTTTGTTCCTACTATACCAATCACTCATATTTATTAATCTTCTTCTCCACTCCCTTATTCTTATTTTTCATTTCATGGAAGATGGACTATGTCATAATATCCCATAACTCGCTCAACGAGCTTGTTACTCACTTCTTTGCACCATCGAATAACTACCTTCATGGTATCGACCTTCTTCTAGTACATGTCTTAATAGGAAAGAGTTTGAAGGTTGTTTACATTTAACAGTGATTCATGAGATGTCCAAAGATATATGATTCAGGAGATGTCCAAAGATATATAATAGTATGAGGAGGTAGGAATGCAGAAAGTTCATTTCTATGTGTAGGTAAAAAATTATCGACCACTTATTTGTATTATCTTAGGAGGGTTAAAGTTATCAGAATGGCTCAAAACATTCAACCACCTAACTTAGTTGTTTTATGTAATCGAAAATTCAAAATATATATATAAAAAACAACTTACTAACATTGAAACTACTATTACCCAACATCGAGATAACCCTCACCTACCATTCATCTAACTAATTGTTTTTGTTATCTTCACCTAACTTCCACCGAACTCAACATTTTATGGTTTTATTTGTTTTAAAGAGGTAAATATTTACGGTCTGTAAGAGATGGTAGTAGTTATGATGACAAAGGAGGGGTGGTCGTAAATATGGTAGCAGACGTGATGGAGGATGTGGTGGTGGCAGATGTGGTGGTGTTTGAGGTTGCAGAAGTGACGAATGGAGTTGTGACGATGGAGTTGGCAAAGACAGTGGTGGTGGTTGCGAAGATGGAAGAAAATCGTTGAAGAAGAAAGCATAAAAAAATATGATTGATTTTTTTTTTTTTTGGATTGGGGAGGATGGGAGGTTAGAAGGTTGGCGGGATTTAGAAGTCTTTTTCTATATCTTCTACAAAAAGAGGATGAGCATACTCTTTTAAGCCTACGACCTTCTGAAAAGAGTGTTCAATAAAAATATATGTCCGTTCGTAGACAGAAAGACTACCAAAAAGAGCTTCTAAGAAAAAAAATATGAAATATAAATCAAAAATACCCCCACCGAAATTACTCCTAGCTAACACAAAAATAACTCATATCGTACTTCCACATAACACTTCCTTTTATTATCCCACTTTAACACTCTCACTTAACGCATAATCTTACCATTATATAAACATTGTTAAAACTTAAAACCGTAACATTTTTCATACAAAAGCTATATTTAGAAGTCTTACCATTATTGATTCTTTTACTCTCATAATATATTAATATGCTTAACTATCTCCATAACTCTAAAAAATGTCTTATGACCGGTCAAAAATCACCCAAAAAAAATAATAAAAAAGAACACCATCAAGGTCATTCTCCAATCTGATTTTTGGATGATGCTAGATAAGATGAGGGCTATTGTGAGTGCTCGATATATGTACGTTAAAGGTCCATTGAGTAGGCTCAAAAAGTCATAAAAGACAAGCTTCTTTACCAAGTTGAAGACAATAAATAGATAAAAAAAAATAATAATAATAATAAATAAATAAATAAAACCTCAAATATGCGGAATTATGCATAACGAAATCCATATACCAAACTAATCTTAAAATGTCACTTTTGTTATGTTCAAACCTAGAGGCGATAAACTGGATCATCGTGTTGTTGTGTTTTTGTTGGCATGACACAACACAATAAAACTTTGAGCCAAACCAACATTATTCAAAATATAAAAATAGATTGACGGGGGAAATCAAATTTCCTTGTGAATTCCCATAATACCAGTTTCAAAAAATTATCATACATAATACTTCGAAATCAAAAGTGAAATACCCAAAATCCGAACCGTAATTCAAAGTATTCATTTGGGAAAGTCGAAACTATAATCAATTTAGTAAATTTCAGAAATATCAATTTGAAAAAGATATTTTAACATTATAAAATTGATCAATCCAAAAAATTAAGTGTTCAATGACTTTAATCATATGATTTAATATGGGCCTTCCTTTAACATTATAAAATCGATCAATATAAAACATTAACTGTGTTTATGATTTAAGATGCGCCTTCCTTATAAGACAGAATTTAATGAAATGGTGGGGTCTTACTGTTACGATATATAGCCCAAACATTGGGCTTCCAAAGTTTATCAATATTGGAACGAACCCATATCACATTATAGAGCATATGAGCAGATGACCAGACTAGTCCTCAACCAGTCTTAGACCGGCAAGTCCAAAGTTGAACTAATTAAATCTTGAATCGGTCCAAAAAATCAAAAACGATCTAAAGCCGGTCCAAAGGGATTTTGGTTTATTTGGTTTATTTATTTTATCAATTAGCCAGAATATAGTAGTATTTTTTTTTTTTTTGGAAAATTTACAATATTAACCAAAATTATTTATTTAGTTTGATAAAACTTTATAATCTATATTGAGTTCTTAACTTATGATTTTTTGGGCTTTTAACTTGATACTTTTAAATTAGTGGTAATGTGGTATTAGACTTGCATGCATCTAGATTTCATTTAGTGGTAAATATGTATATTGGGAGAAAAAAACCCAAAAGTGAATCGTAAATAACTTGAATTCGAACATAACATAACAAATCAAAAAGAGCGTTTGACGAGGAGGACGGTTCAACTAGTTTGGAGGCTTTAATCGAACCAAAAATTTGGGACCATTCGGCCTTCATTACACTTAATGTTATAAACTCTCATCCTTTATCCGGGTTTGAGATTGACAATAATAAACTAAAAAGCTTATAAATTGAGGAGTTATTTTTTTTATCATGTTTATGTTTTTTGTGAATATATTTAGGATTATGAACTAAAGGAAATACTTACTGCTAGCCTGCTTGACACAGTAAGTCAAATGGAAAACTCAAAACTGAAAACTGAAATTCGTTCCAAACACTTGAGCCGCCTTGTATGACAAACATGAAAAAGTTGTAAGTCATTGAAATACTATTAATAGAGATCTAATACATATTACAGATTTAAAGATTAGAGAGATCTAAATTCATCATCTTTTTTTCTTTCTGAAATACTATTTGTATCTATATTCATATATGTATGCAATAATACATATTACAGATTTAAGAGATCTCAGTTTCAACTATTTTCTACCACAAATCCACGATCACAATCCACATAAGAGAATATAAATAGATATGACATAATTCCTAACCAGTGAATAACTCAAATCCCTGTTACTTTATAATTTTATTTCATTTTCACTGACATTTCCTAATTCTTTAGGGGATATCGACTCATTATTATCCATTGGTTTTAGTACGGAGCACAGAGCACTTGCTTAATTTTAACAATCGTATATAAAATGATAAATACAACAATAGTGATCCAAAAGTAACCCTAGACATAAAGATCGATAGTAAAAAACAACCATTTTCGGCTATAGCAAAATGACTCAATGAAATTAAATATCAAATTTCTAATTAGGTATTGATTGAATTCAAGCAAATGCCAATTGTTTAATCTTTACTTCCAAAAGGACATCCATTCAATTTTTTTTGGAAATTAAATAAGTGATTAGATAATGGAAATTTTGGAAAACAGGAAAACTCAAATGGAGAATCACATACCGTTTTTGTGTTTCAGTTCATCATCAGTTGAGGTCTTGTCCTCTTGACACCCTTGAACAAGATTCAATGGAGAATCACAATCAATGAATCGGACTATCAGATAACTGAGAATAAAAAGAAGAAAAATAATAGAAAAGGTTGTTGTGTTTCTGCATTTCACTTTCAGACTAGACTAGAATAAAGATTGGAGGACATGAGGAGAATCCGAGAAGGAAGAAGATTAGAAGAACACTAGAACAAATTGTTGGATTAGTGTCTAAGTCCATAACTATTTTGGTATGTACTTGACCCGATGGTGCATGGTCCTTTTGGGTTGCCTTCATCAAAGCAACTTGATAGGATGAATTATGGAGAGAAAGGATTAAATATGATTTATTAATATATTATGATAATAATATATTAAAGGAGAAATCATATTGTTTAATTAATATTAGTCAATAATTAATTGGTAATTAGTTTTGTGACTAAAAGAGATTAATTAAACTTAAGGGACTGGAATTGTAATTATAAGATAAATGCAAATTGGGCTATGGATTGCCATATATTGAGGAGTGGACGAATTATATGGGGAAACCCATGAGAAATCGTCCAAGGCCTTAATTAAAGGAGTCCATGGGTTGCTTAGGGTTTAAGCATCCAAAGTTAGGGTTTCCTTGTTAGATAACCCTAATAGCCTCACTATATATAGAACCCTTAAGGCTCAAAAACGAGGGGAACTTCTCTTCTAGGGTTAGTACACGTTTTGGGCAGCCTACATCCTCTCTCCTCTTTATCCTCTTGCTCTTGGTGTTTGTGAACCATTAGAGGAGTGACATTTGTGACTCTAAGCTTTCTAAAGTCAATACAAGGAGAATTATGATTCTTATTACTACATAACAATCAAGGTAATATCTTAAACCCATTCTTATGTCAATATGATTACTTGTATGCTAGAATTAGGGTTTATAGTATTGGATAACTTGCATGTACAATAGAGAAACCTAGATCCAAGCATTAGGGTTTGTATGAGCACATAGGATGTTCTTATAGCCAAAACCCATCAGTGGTATCAGAGCCTAGATTGGTTTCTATTGTATTGATGCCTTATATGTTAAAAAAAATCGATTTTTTTGGTTTTGCATGATGGACTCGGCGAGTCCCACTGTGGACTCGGCGAGTTGCCCCCTACTCGACGAGTCCATGGGGGTACTCGGCGAGTTCGAGCGCCAGATGGAGCTATTTTCAGGATTTCTTGCTGTTTATCTTTGAGATACTTACCTTTATCATATTAGATCAATATAAATCGGATTTTATATGACTATATTCTTGATCTAATTGAAGATATTTATCAATTAATAAAATATTTGTTTCCTTATGTGATCATTGATTAATTATTTTGATTAAATTGGTAAATTGTTTTGCAAGAAATCATTAAATAAATCAAATATGGATAATTATGTGATTAAATGTTAATTAAGATTATTTGTTATTTGATCCTTGTGTTATGAAAAGTTTCATATTTTCTCCTTTAGGTTTTATAGTTTAAATTTGAACTTAAAAGTTTAGTTTTGAAATTTAAATAGTTGAAACCCTAATAGTTTGAAATGGTTCAAAACTTGCCCTCAAGTTTTGGAATTTAATTTTTGATTAATAGTTTAATTTTGATGTATATTCAAATTCTTAACCTAATGTTTTGAAATGTTTCAAAAACTTGCCCTCAAGTTTTGGAATTTAAAAGTTGATTAAAAGTTTAATTAGGAATGTTAAATTCTAAAACCCTAGTATTGTTTTGAAAAAGTTCATATCACACCCTTATGGTTTTATTAATTAATTAAGGTGTATAATTAAAAGAGGTTTAATAAATCCATAAAAGTTTAGGTTTACAATTTAGTTGAATTAAAAGTATAATTGTTAAATTTGACCACCTAGTATTTTAAAAGGTTGTAAAATACACCCTATACTATATATAACATTAAAAGTATAACATTATATATATGTATGAGTAAAAGTCAGTCTTACCGTTAGTAGGCCTCATTCACGAAGTTGGTATATAAGGGGTGTTTAAGGAAATTGCCTATAAAATGGCGATTGAATGGGTATCCACTCTTACCCACCGCACTCTTGACTAGTGGATGGTCGTTAGCCGAACGTGTAGGATGGGACAAAACCTTCCATTATAAGTATAATGAAGTATAAAAGTAACTAAATGTTTTCATAAAATTCTCAATCTTAGTTACTTAGGCAAAAGTGAATTGATGCAATTCCATGAAATTACACTTTGTGCCCTTGCGAAAATGTTAGTGGAGCGTGTGTGGTTTACCGACACACTAAATGGTTCTAAGCAAAGGTAGCAAAGGGTGACTCAATGTTTGTCATAGTTCAGTGGAGCGTGTGTGGTTTACCAGCACATCGAATAGGTAACTGTAACATGTGGGGGCACCATGTAGTTTACATGGTTATTCACACCCGCTCTGTGATCCTCGGCATCCCAGTCACAAACAAGAGGGGCATATCGAGATTTAAACATGCCATTGAAATGTTCAATGAATCTCAAAGGATCTAGGAGTTTTCATAAATTTAAAACTTAAATTTCTTTTCGTTTTTAGTGGTGGAAATTAGTGAATCGTCATTCACTTACCTTCAAATATTCTGCAACTAGATTACGACATCCCTTTTCTAGGTTGTAGAATATTGTGTTGGGTCCTAGCCTTAGTATCTCATTTGGGTGATTTACTAAGGACTCAATCAATCAACTAACTTGAATTTGTTTCTCCCGTTTTGTAGATGTCAAAGTTCGACAACTATGGTCTTCCCAAATCCCGTGGAACAAGCATTCCACATGAATATGGTATTCCACGATTCGATCGAGGAACAAGAAATCATGCTTCACTTCCTCCACTTCCTCCACCTCCTCCAATTGTTCTCCCTAACCCACAAGATCGAAGAATTGAAAGGTTCAAAATCACTAAATCCCTATTGGAAATGAAACATGAAGATGGTAAACCCGTGTGTGCCCACGTTCTAGGAATGAAATCACACATTGATAGGTTGATAATGTTGGGTGTGTCATTCCCCGATAAGTTGGTTGTGAACTGGGTTCTGCAGTCACTTCCTGAATCATATAATGAGTTCAAAAGAAAGTATTGTATGATGGATCATGACGATAACCTCATTGACCTAACTTACATGCTCATTGCTGTGAATCAGAAATGATTTGGCGAAGCAATGGAGCGTATTTGTTGGGAAAGTCAACCGACCATGCTTCCGAGGACGTTCTAGGAGAGTCGACCTGCGTTTGCTGCCAAGAGAAAGGGCGTTGGATAGAAGTCTGCTCTAAGAGCCTAAAGATTCCAGAAGATGGGAGAGTCAAAGAGTATGGCTATGCTTCAGGTAAAATCCACTATCTAACTCCATTAAGCTCCTATTCGTTGATTCTTAATACATGATGTGATAAGATTGCATTTGAATATTTTGCAGGATCGGTGAAAAGAAAGGAAGCTTGATGAAAGAGCAAGATGAGTCTAATCACAAAGAATTGGATCTCGATCGCATGGACTTGAAGATTAGATTTTGAGCTTAGATAGTTATGATAGAGTTGTTAGGAATTTTCTTTTGAATACATAGTTTTCAATGGATTTTGCATTGTAAGGACAAATGTTTTCCGCTGCTTTTATAAATAAAATAAAATTTGGTTTGACTTATTTATTTATTTGTTTATTTCCTTACAATGAAATCGTTATGAAAATTGATGTTTGCATATTTCTACAACGAATGGATATGATTCTTATTTATGAAAATGTCGAGAATTTACCAAATAGGAGAGTTTCTCATCGCCCAAGTTTCAATTGGACAGAAACTTGGGATCATGCAACTTGGTTGCACGATGAATGAGAAATTTCATATTTGGAAATTAGACAAATTCATTGACAAAGAGTCAAGTGAAGGACTAGGAGATCGAGTACACAAAGTTGCGTGTTGATCAAAGTCCACCATAAGAGTAACAAAGATATTCGTCATGATTTAATAAAGGTTTAGTAAGTATGATTATGCCTATAAGATTAAGTGTAATTCTGAATTGATTGAAAAGGTTTAAATCAATGGCAAAACGAATAAGAAGAATCAAGTAGGCAGAAAGATAAAAGTTTCTCCATTCTAAGAAGAAGGGAGAGTACCTTTTATGATTTATGATAGGTCTTAATGATTAAGAACCATATCTCAATTGATCCTCTAAGTGAGTCTTAGTACAATTGTATGTCTAAGAAGAGGAATCAAGAATTGAAGAAATGGTTAAATCAAGAAATCAATCATACTTCGTTCCAAAACAAGTCTTAGAGTTAAGATTGTGACATTGAGTGAAAAGGTATTAAGAAGGTTTATAACATTCATCAAATGTGGAAAGTTGTGATGTCTTGGATAAGACAAAGACCAACTAGGACCAATTTATGAGATGTTTTTTGATAAAAGCTACACTAACTCTTGAATATTTGTTTGTCAAGAAATGGTTATTGACAAGAGAATCTTATATGTCAAGGAGTCAGTGGGAGTCTTAATGGTCTTGAAAGGTTTCAAGAAAAAATCAAATAAACCTTATCAGTCATCACTAGTTAAGGCTTACAACCTATCATGTTGACATTATTTTGTTTCTATGCTGTTCCAATTGAGTTAATTATGCATGTGAGTCCTATGAGTTCTCATTTGAATGCATAAAAGGAAAGGACCTTGATCAATGGAAAGTACATTGATAGGAAAGGGTGAGCTGCTTAACTACTTGGAAGACATGGTGGGCAGCTGTGCTACCATAAGGCAAGAAATCAAGATTAAGGAAGTTCGGTCCATATGAGTTTGAATTTGTCGTAAACTTTGGTTTTGACAAATTCACATGGATAGGAACACATACACCATTAAAATCTAAGTGTCATAAGATTCCCTCCTTCATGAAAATGACTGTGGGGAAATGTTTTCACTAAGAAAGATTTTAAAAAGATAGTGATTGTGAAAATTGTATTCTCGAATTCGATTATGGTTACGGTATCCCTTTCCATGATTCGAATTGTGAGGTTTGGCAATTAGTCTGAATTATTTAGACACACATATGAGCTATCTAAAGAAAAGGTGTATGAGCTTAGGTAAAGGATTATCAAAGCATTAAGTATTAGAAACATGAACTTAAGAAATTCAATAAGTATTGATTTTCTAGAAGTTAAGTTGGTTTCTGAATACATGTCAAAGCTAGTGGGAGCATAAGTGTTATGTTTTATAATAATCATCATGATAGTGGGAGCATAAATGTTATGATTGTATGATTATTAAGGCAAGTATTGCAAAGTAGCAATATTAATTATAGAAAACAAGAGACATACTTTGCAAAGTTGTAAGGGTTGAATAGTTGTTTTGCTATAATTAAGGGAGAGAATATTATGCTTCATTTCAAATCTAAAGGCTTAGGTTGTGGAATGTTAATAATTTAGTCAAAGGTACATAGTGTGTTCTCAAATTTCGATTATAACTATGGCATTCCTCTTCACAATTCGAATTTTGAGAACATAGCACATTAAAATATTGTGGCAGAAGATTGATAAAGTATCAAATCTTTATGTAAGACATTATGCATCGTGTCCCATACGCTTCGGGTATAGGATTAATTGCAAATGCTGTAATATTTGTCCATTCTAAAATTTTCCAAATGTCTAGCGCATTTAGAGGGAAAAAGAACAAGAATCGGTTTTGACTAAGATAATTAAACAACTATCAAAGGACAATCTAAAGTTCGCCGAGGATTGGTCGCTTGTGAGTATAGTATTGGATGGACCATATCGACATTATTATGAATAGATAATATTCTATTAAGAATGAGTTGTCATATGGAAAATATGGAAACGTGTCCATATTGGGAATTGAATATTTAAAATCTATGTCTAGATTAGAAACTTTTATGCAAAAGGATGTTCAAAGGAATGTACTTTGAGTGAGAGACATCATATCTAAGGAATTGTATTGTAACAATTTCCGATAGAGGACTTTGTAATTTCATTGGCAATAGTCTTTGTGACTTTGGTGCAGTGACATTACGAAAGGATCATTGCATAAAAAGTTAGAATCTAACATATTCCATAAGTGGCAAGAATTTGATATTCTTTCACTTGTGAAAAGGATTGGGAGTTGTGAAATAAGTATGATTGGAAATGTGTTCATTTGATATATTTCACAAAGTAAGAACCATAGGTAAACATTGTGTGCATTCTAGGAGCATGGGACAAGTGTAGTAATAATAATGAGTAATCGATATGGTGATAAATAAAAGGTGTTTTATTTATGCTCAAAGGTTTGAGGCCATATGGGATTAGTATTATTCATGTGTTTCACTTTGCATGTTTTGACTTCCTGAATAATTTAATTGGTTAAGAACAGTCAAATTATTCAAACGGGCCACAGTCGTTCATATGTTGGAAGTAGGTATGAATGAAGACTGTCGTGAATTGGTGTGTGGATTGTCTAAAAGAGTATTAGACATAAGCAAATGTTTGATGCAACGTTCATGAGTGCTTATGAATATGATTTGAGCATTGGATCAAACCCACGCTCACTTGGATCACTCCATGGATTGTATCACGAGTGATTGGTGAGACGATAACATCTTATATTCTTGAAACCGAGATGTGTGAGTTGTATCTTGCAAAATCGGTTGCACATTGATAATATGTAAATGCACCAGTTGGTGTCATAAAACATATTGTTGTGTGTGATTCGGTGAGTGAGCGCAAGCAAGCATTGTATCAAAGTTTATCCGTTCCTTTTATCTGAAGTAGGATAAAAGCGATATCTTTGGGCCCCTCGATGATTTAATGATGACAAACGTAAATGCTCGGCCGGGCTAGGGCTAATTTGATTTTTTCAATTAGTCAGTCGTCATAAATCGGAAGTCGAGAAATAGTACAGAGAGAATGATTAGAAATCATGTATCATATGATATCTAGAATGGAGGAATATATGATCCCTTATCTAAAGGACACGCGTATCTGATAGGATCAGAGTTGACAGCGGCTTTGGAAAGCTACGATTGCAGATCAGGATTTAAAGTCATACGCATAATAGTTATTAGACTTATCCAAGTGGGAGACTGTTGGATTAGTGTCTAAGTCCATAACTATTTTGGTATGTACTTGATCCGATGGTGCATGGTCCTTTTGGGTTGCCTTCACCAAAGCAACTTGATAGGATGAATTATGGAGAGAAAGGATTAAATATGATTTATTAATATATTGTGAGAATAATATATTAAAGGAGAAATCATATTGTTTAATTAATATTAGTCAATAATTAATTGGTAATTAGTTTTGTGACTAAAAGAGATTAATTAAACTTAAGGGACTGGAATTGTAATTATAAGATAATTGCAAATTGGGCTATGGATTGCCATATATTGAGGAGTGGACGAATTCTATGGGGAAACCCATGAGAAATCGTCCAAGGACTTAATTAAAGGCGTCCATGGGTTGCTTAGGGCTTAAGCATCCAAATTAGGATTTCCTTGTTAGATAACCCTAATAGCCTCACTATATATAGAACCCTTAAGGCTCAAAAACGAGGGGAACTTCTCTTCTAGGGTTAGTACATGTTTTGGGCAGCCTCCATCCTCACTCCTCTTCATCCTCTTGCTCTTGGTGTTTGTGAACCATTAGAGGAGTGACATTTGTGACTCTAAGCTTTCTAAAGTCAATACAAGGAGAATTGTGATTCTTATTACTACATAACAATCAAGGTAATATCTTAAACCCATTCTTATGTCAATATGATTACTTGTATGCTAGAATTAGGGTTTATAGTCTTGGATAACTTGCATGTACAATAGAGAAACCTAGATCCAAGCATTAGGGTTTGTATGAGCACATAGGATGTTCTTATAGCCAAAACCCATCACAAATAAGAAGGTTGCGTTTTTTGGAAATTGAATCGTCGCTTCCTTCAGGCGTGTATAAGAATGGAATGATCGAGACTTTCTAGACTAGAATTACTAAATATGATTTAAAATTGGGGCCCTAAGCCCTTGATTAGTTTGGTAAACACTTGAGCCGGCCGTTTCTTAGTATGGTAAACAATAGAGTGGACTAGAACGAGACTGGTTCAAAAAAAAAAGAACAATCCAAAAGAAGATCATTGTAATATCCTAAGTTTGGAAGCAAGAAGTATAAGGGTGTTAAGTGTAAATTAAGGAAGCTACTCGATGAGTAGGTATGCCACTCGTCGAGTCGGAGCGGGATTGGAATGCGGGTTAAGTGGTCAACTCACCGAGTCGGAAGATGTACTCGACGAGTTGGTGCTGGAATGAGAAAACCCTAATCCCGAGGGTTACACCCTATTTAAAGGACTTTATGTCCTTCTCCCAGCCTCCTATTCCCCCTGAGAGTTCCAGACAACCCTAATTTTCGTGTGAGACTTCATTGTTGAGGAAATTAGAGCCTGGAAGAGGAATTTGGTGTAAGGAGCTTGAGAAATTAGAGGCTAGCATCAAGGGGCTTGTGTAGATCTGGGATCTACATCAGTTTGGGCACATCTCAGAGGTAAGGAGCCATTATATTAAGCTATTTCCTTTTTGGTTCATCTTTGATGGTTGAGTTGGAGTTCCTTAGCTTGTTTGAGATCTATTTCGGATTTAGAGTTTAGATATGAGGTTACTACTCCAGATCTAGGCTTGTGATGGTCCAAAATGTCATAAAGCTTATGTCTAAGAGTTGTTGGTGAAGCCCCTAGTCCTTAACCCTAGCCCTTGTGTGTTTTGGGCTTATATCTCCTTGGCTTCACGTAAAGTTTGCAGCTTTATGTGAGGGTTAGATTGTAGAAGGGTGGATCTATGGACTGGAGCCCCTGCATGGCTCGAAAAGCCTCTGAATGGATTAAGAACTGGAGAGACTCGGCGAGTCATATGGGTGTACTTGACGAGTTGTATGAACATGTGCAGGGACTCGGCGAGTTGGAAGAACAACTCGACGAGTCTGTTGAAGATTGCCTTGGACTCGGTGAGTCTGTTCTTGAACTCGGCGAGTCAGGTCACAGAACCCCAACCTCTTTTGGTTAAAGCCTTGGATTAAGTGAGTCAGTTAGCGACTCAGTGAGTCGGACAGGATGGGACTCAGAGATCGTTGGACTCGGCGAGTCTTAGGGCGACTCGGCGAGTTAAGTTGTGTTATGAGAGTTTTCTGGGTATGGGAACTCGGCGAGTCGACGGGGTGACTCAGCGAGTAGAGTCAACCAGGAAGGTTCACTTTGACTGAGGACTTTGACTTAGCCAAGAGTTGACCAGTTTGACTTCCAAAGGTATTTTGGTAATTTTGGTATTTATGGAATTGGTTCTTTGGTAGTGTTCTACGGTGAAGTTCGTGTCGGTGGTCGGAGCAGCTTGGTCTTATCTCTTCATTCAGAAATTGCAAGTGAGTTATCCTTACTATATCGGATGGAAATCCGGGTATTGTTTGTTATGTTATTGCTTTACTAGATCTGCGGTGACCGCAACAGATACGGCTGCCTGGAATGCAGTGGAGTCAACTTCGGGTGGGGTTGGTCCAGGGTTTCCGCGAGTAGGTCGGCGAGGCATCTTTCTGTCATGAAACGGAAAGATGTTGAGTGCATGTGGTTTCTGTGAGGTTGTGATCCTACTGACTAGGTGCATGGTACGAACTTAAGTACTTCTACAAATTAGCATACAATCGTGGATTCGCAACATATAGCAATTTGTAATGTCATAATAAAACACGTAAAAGTTTACTAATATTATCCGCGTTTGATACATGAAAATTTTGCTCGAAAGAGCATACATAAGTGATATTAGTTCGACAGCATAACGGCTCTATGAGTAGTGTAGTCACTTAAACATAGAGGCGGGGTACATAGCATAGATCCTAATGGCCTAGTCAGATAAGCCTATCCCTAACACTCCATGGTGCGTCCTATATAGTGGCGGGGTCATATGCCGAAGTGTTGAGCTAGCAACTGAGCCATCTCAGTCATGTCTCCAATAACCTCATCCGTCTCATGCTCAGCTTGCACTGCACGTGCTTCCATGGCGTACAGCTGTTGCCGCAGGGCGGCGATCTCAGCTTCGGGAGAGCGGTTCTCCCTTGGGGGGGTTCACTGGTGGGGCGGGGTGGTCCTGCTACACCTCGCTAACAAACGACGTGGCGTGATCTTTGCCTGGGTCTTGTCCTTCCTCTATGTCATCATCGGTCTCCTCGAACTCGTAGTCGGTGTCTGTGTATTCGTCAGGTCCGACGTCGTGTGCTTCCTCTTGATTCCCTTCTGTTTCATCTTCAAGCATTCCGTGAGCCACTAGGACTTGATGAAACTGTATACCCTGCTGCTCTCCCTCCATGAAGACTGGGGGAAGGTATAAACTATCGTTACTCCTATGACTCTACAACTATGGTATAGACTAAACAGATGTTCTCTTTTTGGTGATAAAGGGGTATGTTTTTAGGTTCCCTAGCTATCACGATCTCCTCAGGACGTGTGGTAGTGATACCTTGGTAAGAATGTAGTTGATCAGGCTACATCCGTTCCTTGATACAACTAAGAACAGTCCTGGATTAACCGAGATACTAGCATTATCTTGTTTGATTCGGTGTTAGGTTCTCGTTCCTAATACAAGCAAGGGTATTTTATTGTTATGTTTTACTTGTTTTGTTCAGAGTTGTGTTAGTCCCTCTTTTGGTTTATAGTTGCATATCAATGTGTGGTTAGATATGCTAGTTCACTATAAACAGAGCTTTGATACCAACCTGTCACACCCCCGAACCAGACGGCGGAAACGTCCGATGGCTATTGTGACTCAATTGAATACCATCACAATGAATATACATGAATCATAACATCATTCATCACCATGCATTGAAATATTACAACCGGTATTGTTTACATTCAGTACATTGTTTCAAAACATTACATTTCCAAAACATAAGCCATTCGATATTAATTAAACAAACATCATGACATCACTGGATACATTTTTCTTCGATTTACCTGTTACCTGAGAATACAAGTATTTTGGAAAAACGTCAACATATGAAATGTTGGTGAGTTCATAAGTAAGGTTTGAAAAGAAATGATTTGTATAATTTTGAAAACCACAGAAAATCCGATATTTCTAAAAAAAAAGTGTTGTATATGAGAAAAAGTGTGAAGATCCGTAAGTATGCTTGTTGATTATTATAAACGTGAATAATTGTTAGACTTTGTATATATATATATATATCACATAATTAAGGGTGTTGAATTTCCCAGGGAAAACCCGATGTTTTCCCAATACATCAAATTACGTGGCTTAGTTAGTATTATTCCGATACGACGTTGTTTTCTATAATTCCAGGTGACATTGGATTAATTATGGGTTGTGAGTCGTTATAATCACACATTAATAAAAATGACTAGTTTACAACTATACAAACGATCCTTTAGGCGTCGTCCGTACTACTCACTTAATCCAACCACCCTGACTTCTCATAGCCCCACAACCGAGGAGAAAAGAGGGTGCGAAACCCCCGTTATTTCCATAAGTCGTTCAAGGTTATCGTGAATGCGAAAGGCACTTGGCCCGACTCGCATTTGACTTCTCGAATTTGCTAGCAGTACCAAAGGACCCTTGGGGCCCAACAGCACAATAAAGCTATTGAAAGTCCTTTTACACGGAATTAGGTCATATAAGGCCCAATAACATGCAAGCGCGTTCCCTTCGGGCCTAAAGATCATGTCATTGGGCTAGCTAGGTCCAACAAGCACGATTTGAAACTTTCGAGCCCAAAGATGGTGTATTGACTTCTCGTAAATTTCCGCGTGTGTATTGAAGTATCATTGTTTATTGATTTTTGATTCGTTATTGATTCGAGACCGAATCAATTCGTTTGGTAACGATTTTGGTGTTGAAGGTGTATTTGTTATTACGTTTCGCCGGTAGACGTAGTACTCGTATTTTTTTTTATTTTAAAGGATCTATTGTTTTAAGAATGTGAGTTTATCTTCTTAAGCCCTTTCTTGGATAAAATTTACACTTTTAACCCTTTGAGTAAAAATAGAATTTCCGGTTTAGTCCTTAAACTATTTTTCTTGACACTTTAGTATCAAAACTTATTGGAAAGACATTTTTAGCACAAATTTACTTGATAAACAGCTTAAGTCCTTCAAAAATGAAATTTTCTTGGTTGAAACCTCCATTTTCGCAACTTTTACAATTTTGACCCAAAATGGAAATTTTTTGCATCTTTGGTCCCTTTTTAATTGGAAAAGCATTTTTGACCCTTGAAATAGATTTGGTACACTAGTAATCCCCTGTTTTACAGAAATGTGCAGTTTCAGCCCCTCCAACTCAAAAATTTCGCAATTTGGGGCTTTATTGGGCCGAAAAGCTCATTTTGGCCCATTATGTTTAAATTTCACATTTTTAACCCTTCAAAAGTGTTAATATTCAGAAAATACATATTAGAAACTATTTAGACTCATCTCAACCTTCAGAATCTATATTTTGTCATTTTGGGCCCCTTAGTTTTGTATTTTTAGCATTTTGAGCCCAAAAATGGGTTTTAAGTCCAAAAATGTTAATATTAACAAACTTGGTTATTTTTCTAGACTTGATTAGTGTGAAATGGTATAAGTTATACTTATTTCATTCATCATATTGTAGATCTCGGTTTTTAGGCTCTTTTGGCTAGTATAAACATCACAATCACATAAGACCATACATATAAGCATAAAAATCACACAAGGCATACATATACTCATAGATCTACACATTTGCTTGTATTCTCCCCCACAAAACTTATAAAAACCGAAAAAGAGGGGGTATGAAGCTCACCTTTGGGTGTGGTTTCGGTTTTTGGAAGAAAATGAGAATAATTCCGGCCTTAGCAACCTTCCCACGGTGGACCGGCATGAATTAAGAGGTGATTTTTGGATGAAATGAAGTAGCTAGCTTAAGGATCTAAGAGATTTCTTACCTTAGATGATGATTTTTGTGTAAAAATCCCCTTGATTCCTTCTTAGATCTCGAAGTATGGATGAGTTATGAGAGTGTTTCCTTGAGAGAAAAGTGAGTGAAATGTGTGTGTGTGTGTGTGCTTGAACTCGGCCGAGAGCAAGAGAGAGAGGGAGAAAAAGAGTAGCTAGACTTGGAAGTATGTGAGTGCATGGATGTTTGAGTCTTCATGCATGGATGTCCCTTGAACAATTGTGAGGTGTCACTCACAAAGTCAACTCTCCTCTTCTTTTGGGCTTGGGCCGAGAATGGGGAGGGTGAGAGGAGGTTTTTGGGCTTTTTGCCCTTAAGCCCATATTATAGCTAGGTTGGATGATTTTTGGCCCTAAAAAAAATATAAATATGATTTTTATGACCCATTAGGTTAGATTAGGTTAATTATGGTCCAAAATGGTTCATATAATTAATCTATCTCATTCTAGGCCCAATATGGCCCAAAATATGGAATTAAATGGAAGTGAGTCCAATTAGAGCCCATTTAAGAGTTCTAAGCCCAAGATAGCCAAATTGGAAGCTTATTGGTCCATTGGGCCCAATAAGGAAGTCCTAGTCCAAAATGGACTTAAACAAGAACTTCTAGGGTTTCCAATTGCTTAATGACTATTTGAATTGCTTGCATGGGGTGTTTGATTGAAATTTTGCTGACATAGAGTATGCATCATACATGCTCTTATGTTTTTGATTCATAAATTGGTTTAAGTGTTGGTTACAAGGCACAAAAATTCCTAATTGTGGCAAGGCGGGTCCTGCTTTGTGTTGTAGGCCAACATACCCACGGTGGACCGGATATTACGAAGGCCCTGCGAGCGGTCTGGATAGGCTGAAGGCCCCAAGAGGGCGGACCAGATGTGCCGAGGCCCCAGAGAGTGGACCAAGCCAACTGAAGGCTCGGTGCGGGCAGACCAATCATACTGTAGACTCAGAGAGTGGACCAGGTGGATTGAAGGCCCGGTGCGGGCGGACCAATCACACTGTAGACTCGATGTACATGGCTAGACTCAGAGGGTGGACTAGGTGGACTGAAGGCCCAGTGTGGGCGGACCATTCACACAGTAGACCCGATGTGCATGGTTGTTCTATTTGTGATATGTTATGAGTATGTTTATGTGTGGTTGGTATTTTGGGGGTAACTCACTAAGCTTTCGGGCTTATAGTTCAGTGTTTTGTTTCAGGTACTTCAGGAGATCGTGGCAAGGCGAAGGCGTGATCGTATCGCTCCTCATGTTTTATGATTTATGTGATATGGTTCTGGGGAAATACTCTGATGTTTAAACTATTTTGAAAACAAATGTATGAACTTAATGGTTTTTGAATGAATTAAAATATTTTAATTTGGCTCGAATTTTATGGTCGTTACAATCATACTGATAAAAGACTGGCCGATGACTGATCCGAACAAAAATTAATTCTAGATTAGACCAGACTGTCCCTGCGACTGAGACAGAGACTGGCCCTGGATTGGTCTGATATCGTTTTTGCGCACCTCTAAGTTGGTATGTAGTAGATTACAACAACACATCTTTGTTAGATATGCACCTTTTGTGAATAATATTATTCATTAAAGTATAAATAAGATGTATTATGATTTAAATCAATTGTAAGTAGATAATAAATTTGATTTGTTACCATGTCAAATGCATGTGATGTGAAAACTGCACTAAATTGTTATACAATATCCTAAATTGATAAATTTTAACATCGCATCTATAGACATAAGGGCGGCGGGAGTAGGGGTGAAGCCATGATTTAAGAATAAGGGAGGCTGACAACTTCTCATCATAATAATATATTAAAATCGGACATATCAAAGAATCTAATTTTACCTCTCCTAAATTAGAGATATCATCTTTTTCAGGTTCAATATTATTGGGCTCTTCCTGATGGGTTTTACAAATTACAATAACAATGTGGTTGCGGAATTTCACTTAACATTTAAGGGCATATGCAACCTAAAGGATCTATGTCTTAACACTTTGAGTGTAATATGTTATTAACAACAACATAACTTGAACCCTAATGTATACCTAGTATAATCAAATAGAATAATCAGGGTTACATACCTTTGATTTGTTGTAGTAAACAAATCAATTCAATCTCCTTCTTGAAAAACTTGGAAAGAAAGCATCAGAAATCTCGTGCCTCTAATGTCTCACACCCAAAACCTAGAAACCCTAGAGTGAAGAGGAGAGAAAGAAGAAATGTATAATTTTCGTTCCTAAGCTTTATAGGAAGAGCATGAACATAATTAAGGCTATTAAGGGTCCTATTTATAGTTTAGGTAACTTAGGGACAAAACAAAATTTGAATAATTAAATAATAGATTTAATCCTTATTCAAATATTTTCCTTATCTGCATCCATGAGGCTTTTGGAAACCCTAAGGAGGCTCCCAAAACCATCCACCTCTTGGATGAATCTAGAATTGCTTCTTTTCTCCAACTATTAAACAATTACAATTCACCCCTTGCACCTTTAATTAAGTCCAATTAATCACAATTTAATTTCAGATTAATTCTGATTAATAAATAATTAGTTCTAATTGATTTCTTATTAAATTATTAATCATATAAATTAACAAATCAGTTATATAACAATTAATCTCATGTTAATTTATTAATTACATAATAAATGAACATATCAATTATCTATTTTCAATAATATATTAATCGAATAATATATTAACCGATTATTTATCTCTCTTTCTCCTAATATCATTTCTAGCTATTTCTGGTTGTGAGGGCAACCCAAAAACAATTTTCCTAATAATTCAAGATTATATTAATTTAGTTATCGACTTAGACATCTAATCCATCACTTCCATCCTATCAGGTTGTGATTGTGTATTATGAACATCTTATTTAATATTATCACTGACCGGATACAATTTGGATCACACACATTTTATATTCGTTTGGAAAAAGAATCAATGGTTCTTTTCTTGCTCATAATTTATTCTATAATTTTATAATTGTAATAAACAAATCATCAAACCATAACTACTTTGATTTACAAATTGATAATATTATCAATTACAAATTACTAGAAAACCCAACTATAATAAAATAAAAGTTTATCTTGATTAATAGGTGTAGCAGGAGGCAGAAGCAACCGGTCTCCGAAGTCGTCATTTAACTAAAAAAAAGAATATGTAATTTATGTCTTTGTGGCTAGTTGCTAGGTTTAATATTGAATTCTAACTCCAAAACCAATTATAGCAATTAAATTAATATAGGGTATTAGTGGGCTTTTACTCTATTTGTTTAATTACGACCAAGATGCCGTATCCAAATATAAACTCATATGTTTTTTTAATAGCCTAACAATCATAAACATCGAAGGGGCTAACCGACGTATATAGTTTTTGTTATTATATGGATTTTTGAATTACATACCATCTCCATCATAATAAACTCATCTTCACAACACATATAAACTCATTTATGATATCCTACAATACATATAAACTCATCTTTCTCTATTCTTCCAACTCATTCAATTTATTTATTTTAAAATAAGTATAAATTAATTAAAATCATATAAAACTAATTCATAAAATCTTAAAAACATATAAAACTAATTTATATACTGATTAAAAACATAAAAAAGTATTATTTTCATGGAGCAAACGAACCAAAGCTACCCACCCCTAAACCACCCTACCAAACGGATGACTTCCACCACCCTACAAAACGAATGTACAGTCGTTAAAATTGATTTGGGTTAAAAGGAAAATATTTGTTACATATTAATAAGCATGATGTTGACTTGTTGACTATTTTGTCCTACTTTTCATTTCAAATATAACTAATACATATAATATGATTATAAATATTAATTTTAATGTACTAATGTGATTTTAAGTTAAATAGCTTAGCAAGTGAAAGCATTTAAGTATATGTTAAACAATTTTGCATATATTTTATCAATTTCACTATGTTCTTTTACAGATGATGTTTTTATTTAGCTTGTTTGACATGCTTTCATTTCAATCACTAAAACTAGCATTTTTGCCATTTCACAACGCATAATATTTTCTTATTTTATGCAAATTAACGAACATAAATAATTAATTCATTGTAAGAGGACAAAAAAATATTGATAATTTAAAAGCTTATAAATAACTTGATTAGATTTATATGAAATCTTATCACTAATATTTTATTGAAAAAACTATAAAAAAAATTGATAGCCAAGGCCCAAGAGGATTTCGAAACTAGAATCATACAAGATTGGGGTAGAAAGAAAGGTTCACTTTCTTTACAAGGAGAGGCCAAAATTATTAAAGTTGAGCGTCAGCACTTTTACAACATAGATAAATTATAAAATTTTGTTTTATTTAAGGACAATGAAAAAGAACCAAAAGTATGGAAGTAACTTTAACCGTACCAATAAGTTTAATAATTAGTAACATGAAAAGTTTCAACATTTTAACGTTTTAATCACAATCTAACACAATTATTATTATCATCTTGTACCTCTCGTTTTAAAAACAAGGCTTTGAACAAGATGAAATTCTTAAGACAAAATTGCAAAAATGGTCTCCGTGGTTTCTTATTTTATGTGGTTATAGTCCAAACGTTTGGAAAGTTATGGATTTCGTCCTTTTCAACAAGTTTTATTGTGGTTTTGGTCCCTCATCCGTTAAGTTTAACTGGTTGGCAGTTAACTTTTTTAAAATGACAATTTTACCCTTAGAGACCATTTTCGCAGTTTTGTCTTTTACCATACCATAAAGACCATTTTTGCTTACATTTTATTTTATTTTATTGAATTATTATATATTAATAAATATTATTTTTAATATATAATATTATTATATTAATAAATATTGTTTTATTGGAATAATAATTTATTATAGTTGATTTTTTTTATTTTTTTTTTAGAGTAATTCTTTTTATTGAGTTATTATATATATATCAATACATATAGTTTTTAATATATAATATTTATATCATAATAAATATTATATTATTGGATTATTAATTTCTTTTAGTTAATATTTTTAATTCTTTTTTTTAAATTATTTTTATTTGATTATTTAAATATTGTTTTATTGGGTTATTAATTTATATATTGTTTTATTGGATTATTAATTTATATTAGTTAATTCTTTTTTAAAAAACAATTGTTGAAATAATTTTTTTTATTAAATTATTATATATCAATACATATAGTTTTTAATATATAATATTTATATCATAATAAATATTATATTATTGGATTATTAATTTCTTTTAGTTAATTTTTGTAATTTCTTTTTTTAAACTATTTTTTATTGGATTATTACTTTTAATTTATTATTTTCTTCATATACTAAATATTATTATATCGGATTATAATAATAGTTCTTGTTAATTTTATTGGTTCCACCACAAAGTCCTGGGATACGCAAAATCGTTGTCTCTCATCATCGAAATCGTTAGGATCGCTGTCAAACACTTTCATTTCATCTAGCTTATAATGAGAAACCATTGGGAAAATATCACCACCATCACTCGGTCACCACCACCACTTATAAATGTTATCGGGGTTTGTTGCGCATTATGTGAGATATGAAGGATTCCAGTACCAACCTCGCTGGGTGGAATAAAGTGTGGTATCTATTGAACCTCCGATGAAGGTGTTTGGAGGTGATCCTGCTAATTTTTAACGATGATAAACGACACTTTTTACGTATTTCGGTGACTTTGTGGTGAAACTAATAAAATTAAAAACAATTAATAGTATACATTCAAAATAAAATAATAATCCAATAAGATAATATTTATTATATTAAAAAAATAATAAATTAAAAGTAATATTTCAATAAATTAATAATTCAAAAAAACAAATTACTAAAATTAATAATCCAATAATGTATTATTTATTATGATGTAAATATTATATATTAAAAATAATATTTGTTGATATATAATAATCTAATAAAAAAGAATTGATCCAACAAAAAGAAATTATAAAAATAATCAACTAAAAGAAATTAATAATCCAATAAAATAATATTTCGTAATACGTAATAATCCCATAATATAATATTTATTATGATATAAATATTTGTAACATCCCAGAATAGCAAGAGTAAAGTTGAAGGGCTAAAAGGGTAAAATGGGAAAGAGCGACTCGGCGAGTCCATGGGTGGACTCGGCGAGTAAGGTTGCGACTCTAGTCGCATGTTAAGTTACCAACTCGATGAGTAGCATGGGTGGACTCGGCGAGTTGGTGCTGAGTGGAGAAAACCCTAAATCCGGAGGTTGAGCCCTATATAAAGAATATTATGTCTCCTCCCCAGTCTCCTTATCACCCCTTGAGTTCCAGAAGCCCTGATTTCGTGAGAAAACACCATTGTTGAGTGAATTGGAGCTTGGAGAAGTGGTTGATTGAAGAAATCTTGAAGGAGAAGAGACTTGGATCAAAGGGCTTTGCAAGGATCCGGATTAATCTTCTCTTGGAGCTTCCTTTTGAGGTATTATTTCATTGTTTGAGCTGCTATTGTCTAGATTCATCATTTTGGGGGTGTTAGAGATCATATCTTTTGGTGTATTGGAGTTTAGAGGTTAGATCTGAGGTTGCTACCTCAGATCTGGAATGGAGAAGGGCTTGAATGTAGAAAAGTCCCAGTTTATGAGTGATTGAAGGAGCTATCTTGTCCCAAACCCTAGCCCTAGAGTGTTAAGTGCCTAGATCTCCTTGGATTCACGTAAAGTTTGCCACTTTACGTGATGGATGGCCTTAGGAAGGGTAGATCTATGGTTTAGATCATCTGCATGCTTGGAAAGCCTGTGTATGGATTCAGACCCGGTGGTACTCGGCGAGTCACATGGGTGGACTCGGCGAGTTGCTTGAAGATAGGCTGGGACTCGACGAGTTGGAAGAACAACTCGGCGAGTAGGTTGAAGATAGCCTTAGACTCGACGAGTTTGTTCTTGGACTCGACGAGTCTTGTCGAAGAGTCCCAATCTTTTCTGGTTG
Source organism: Lactuca serriola (assembly GCF_051521515.1). NCBI lineage: Eukaryota > Viridiplantae > Streptophyta > Magnoliopsida > Asterales > Asteraceae > Lactuca > Lactuca serriola. The sequence goes on along the minus strand of NC_136409.1, from coordinate 110,546,393 downwards.
AGCCGTGAATCGGTGAGTCAAGGGATGACTCGGTGAGTTGTGTGTGAGTGGACTCAGAGTTGTTGGACTCGGCGAGTTGAGTCGCGGATTGGGGGAAATCTGAGCATGGGGACTCGACGAGTCATCGGGTTGACTCGGCGAGTAGAGTCGGTCAGGGGTTGACTTTGAATTTGACTTTGACCAAGGGTTGACTAGTGATTTCCAGGGGAATTTTGGTAATTGTTGGATATTGTTTTGAGTTCAGTGCCTTGGTGGTTGTCCAGTGGTGGAGGTCGTATCAGTAATCGGAGCAGTTTGGGTTATCTGTTCAGTCGGCAGTTTCGAGGTGAGTTATCCTCACTATATCAACAGGGTCCAAGGCACCAAGGCCTAACCTTATCGGATTGAGATCCGGGTATTTGTTGTTATGTTATTGCTTTGGTATGTTTGCATCCTGGTAGCTAGGATGGTATATGTTAGAGACCTGGTTGAGATAGGTATCCCAAGATGTAGAGTGATGCTATGCTAGTGACCGGTTAGGTCGGTATCCTGGTTAGGATGATGATATGTTATGTGATTTGTTTGATCGACTTATTGACTGTGAATTGCTATATGATTGTATGTTTATGTGCACATGGTTGTTTGGACTGGAGTTAGGTTGAGGCGGGTCCTGCTTTGTGATGTAGGCCAAGATACCCACGGCGGACCGGTTGTCCCAAAGGCCCAGCGAGCGGTCCGGATAGGCTGTAGGCCCCAAGAGGGCGGACCAGACGTGCCGAGGCTCGGAGAGTGGACCAGGCCGACTGAAGGCCCGGTGCGGGCGGACCAGTCATACTGTAGACTCAGAGAGTGGACCAGGTGGATTGAAGGCCCGGTGCAGGCGGACCAATCATACTGCAGACTCGATGTATGTGGTTGGATTCAGAGAGTGGACCAGGTGGATTGAAGGCCCGGTGCGGGCGGACCAATCACACTGTAGACTCGAGGTATATGGCTAGACTCGGAGGGGGGACCAGGTGGACTGTTGGCCGGTGCGGCGGACCAGTCCCACAGTAGACCCGAAGTGCATGACTGTTCTGTGATCGGATATGTTATGGCATGTTATGCGTGTATGGTATATGTGGTTGGTATTTTGGGGATATCTCACTAAGCTTTCGGGCTTACAGTTGTGGTTTAATGTTTTTCAGGTTCTTCAGGAGACCGTGGCAAGGCGAAGGCATGATCGTACCACTCCTCGTGTTTATATTGTGATGAGATTCTGGGAATACTTAAAATAAATTATATTGAAAACCTTTTTGTAATAACTTTAATGGAATCGGGTTGTTTTCGAAAATTTTAAATTTTGTTGAAATTTTTGGTCGTTACAATATTATATATTAAAAACTATATGTACTGATATATAATAATTCAATAAATAAATTACTTCGACAAAAAAATTAAAAAAAATAATTAACTAAAATAAATTAATAATCCAATAAAACAACATTTAGTATATGAAGGAAATAATAAATTAAAAGTAATAATACAATAAAAAATAATTAAAAATTATAAAATTTAACTAAAAAAAATAATAATCCAATAATATAATTTTTATTATGATATAAATATTATATATTAAAAACTATATGTATTGATATATAATAATTTAATAAAAAAGAATTACTCCAACAATTTTTTTTTTTAAATCAACTAAAATAAATTAATAATACAATAAAAAAATATTTATTAATATATAATATTATATATTAAAAATAATATCTATTAATATATAATACTTCATTAAAATAAAAAAGAATGTATGCAAAAATGGTCCTTATAGTATAGTAAAAGACAAAACTGTGAAAATGGTCTCTGGGGGTAAAATTGTTATTTTAAGGAACTTAACGGATGAGAGACCAAAACCACAACAAAACTTGTTGAAAATGACTAAATCTGCAACTTTTCAAATGTTTGGATCGTAACCACATAAAATGAGAAACAACAAGGACCATTTTTACAGTTTTGTCAATTCTTAAAAATGATTAAACCCACAAAACACCACAATTTTTAAGAAATGACTATTTATAAAAAATCAAATTTATGATGACTTTGCTTATATTATCTTTTTTTAGTAATAGATTTTGGTATTAAGATAATAATAAAAGGTTATTTGGTTTGTGGATTGGTTTGGACGGAACTCTGAAATCATTTTAATGAATTGTAATTTGAATCGTGCTTAATAAATGAAAGTTTTTTTTTGACACATGTCAATCCTCTTATGAGTTTTGATACTTGTCATGTTCTAATGTTTTTGAAATAAATAATATACACTTGTAAATTTTTGGTTTGTTTCAATATTTAAAATTAAAGTCATATACTTATATATGTAAAGTATTAAATATATATGTAAAATATTAAAGTATTAAATATCATATATGATATTAAATTGCAATAAATACATTTTTTCCTTTCTTATTTTAAAGTTATACATTAGAAAATATTTTATGTTTACACTTTAACGTTTATTTTTATTTTTTTAAATCAACCCGTATAATATACGAGTCTCACACCTAGTTCAGAAAATATGAATATTTGATATGTTTTTGCTCGCTGAAGCTGAAAGATAAGTTAGAATGTCGATAGCGACATAATTACATAATACATTGGTTTTTCTATTTGTTTTACAAATAATTATTTCAAAATAAATTGTGGAAACATAATTACATAATTATGATTAGAAATATCTAACTACCTATAGATAAATTATGAATCATATTACCAATATAGTTGTTCAAAATCAAAAGGATTCAAAGTACAATGAATAGATAGGGTTAAATAGAAATCAGATATTTAAAAAAATATATGTAAATTTGAATTAAATCTTAAGGACAACACATATATAAAGTTAAAAAAAGGTCTTGATTAAACTGTTTAATGAAAATTGTGATGAATAATTATCCAAATTAAGAAAAAAATTAAACAAGCAATATTATTCCGCATTTTTCTATTAAAACATTTTGGTAACGGAAGAAATACTCGTTTTTGGAAGGACATTTGGATTGATAATGTGAGGCTTTCTTCTCGTTTTCCAAGACTTTTTGCGTTGGGGGAGGAGAAAGATTGTTTGGTGGCAGATAGATGGAATGCAAGTGGTTGGGTTTGGAGATGGAGTCACCAATCACGTGATGGTGAAAGCACGACCTCTTAGTTATCGGCCTTGACTAAAGTTCTTTCTCATGTTACATGTGTCGACCATATAGTTGAGAGTGGGGGTGTTGATCCAGATGATGGCTTTACTGTTAATAACACTAGAAAATATATTGATTTCATTTTATTGCAGAAAGGCATGATTTAGACGCGATGGTGCAGGCTAGTTCCTATCAAAGTTAATATTCATCTTTGGAGAACTATTCTTTGTCCTTTATGCTCTACTTAGATTGAAGTTTGTAGTCATGTGTTTGTTAGTTGTGATGTGACAAAGAAAATTTGGAATAAAGTGTTTAAGTTTGGAATGGGTGGATATCATTCCTTCCGATCAGTCAAAAAGAAAAAAGCTTGAAGTTATTATCAATATCACGATCTGGGTTATTTGGTCTTACAGGAACACTGAGGTGTTTAAGACATACAACATGCAGAAAAGTCATTTTTTTTAAAGCATTGTCATTCATTCTTTTAATTGGTTCTCTAGTAGAAATAGAAAAACCAACATATCTTGGACCAGTGGCTGCGAACCCCATTTTATACGACTCTTTATAATTGGTTTTTGATTTCTAGCTTTTGCTAGTTTTTCTTTATAACTATTAAAAAAAACAATATGCAAATAATGGTCAAACGACAACCGTTGTAAGCTCCTATATGTCATCTTCATCTGTAATAATTTTTGATTATTACAAGTGAAGGCGACATATAAAATTTTTCTGCGATTTAAGTCGATAGAATTTCTAAGGATAATCTTATAATATGAGTAAAAATTGATGGAATTTAAATTCATTACCATATCTATTAACAATGGTAGAATCTATCCTATATAAAATAAGACAACATTGAGTTTTATCTATTTAACAATTAAATGTGTAACATAATAGAATTTACATTTGGATTCCTGCGCAAAACACTAACTGGTGCCCTTCAAAATATGAAATGTCTTGGTGTAAATTTTAATAAATATAAGCATTTTTTGAAGCTAAACAAACAACTTTTAGTAGAGGTGGTTATGTGAAAACGTTATATAAGAAATTAAGTATGTAATTTGTTGATGATTTGTAGAGTGTTGGACACTTGAACAAATTCATGACAATGTAAAATTAAAAAACAAAAAATATAAATAGTTCTGTTTAAGCTTAGATTGATCATGAAAGTATGTAGGTTACACTAGGTATCTCTAATAAATGTGTGTTATGAGCATGTGAAAGAACGATATTGAAAAGCCTAACATACAACATTATATATAGACACAACTAAAATGATATCGACTGATCAGAAAAAGATCGGGTATTCAGTTTGTTTTTTGGAGTCAAAGGGTATTTCGGTAATTTATCAGCCCGGGCTTTTATGGAAATTGGATGTTAGTTCAAGATATTGTAAGGCATGTATGGGTTGGTTAAAGTGTAGAGCTTCTCGTCACCTTTTCATGGATATAAGGATTGTCAGAATCGGATTGATAATGAGGAAGTTATGACCTTCAGAGTATATTAAGGTTAAGGGGTTAAGCAGTACGCGGGGTGTACATATGTGTACGCATGGCGTACTAATTCTAAAACCAGTACGTGGGGCGTACAGTGGTGTACGCAGAGTGTACTGATGCGAGGCAAGATCACGCCTTTGGGCACGCACGGTGGGTGTACGTGCATCTTAATGAAAACCCTAATTTTGATTATGTACCCTATATAAGCTCATTAAGTCTTTAGGGCTGGCCTCTCTACCAGCCTCCAAGTCCTCATAGCCATAGAAATCAACCTTTAGCCTTCATGATGGTATTTTGAGCTCATGGTATCTATTTTTGGTGTGTTTTGGTCCATATCCAAGAAGTAGGAGATTGGTGCAAGGTTGAGGATCAAGGAAGAGCTTATGGATCTTAATTATGTGCTTTATTTCCAGCTTGTTTGAGGTATAGAGATATGAACTTGATCATTGATGTCTTAGATCTATCATTTATGAGTTTTGATTCCTTTTTGACCCCATGGATATGATCTAGATGCTTGGTGCCACTCTAGGAGCTTTGAGTTGCCCCTCTCGGTGTTTCTAAGCTTCAAGGTCCATAAAGTTGGCACCTTTAGGGTTTAAATCCATCCATGCATAATTTTGGGTCCTTTTCATGAAGGTAGAATGCTATAATTTGAGGTTGGGTCTTCTTGGGGCATGCAAAGTCACGAAGTCAGTGACTTTATGGTTCTAGACACTTATTGGACTCAGATATGTGGTTTGGACTTCTGGATTAATGCATTAAGATCTTAATGGAAGGATTGGGCTGATTGAGTGAGTATGTTGGGCATACAAGTCTTTACGTGTATCGTACAAATCAAATAGCGAGTATGCTTAACGTACATATGGGTACTCAACAAGGAAGGATTTTGCATGTTAGGCTTCGGTTTGGGCCATCTTTTGGGCTTAGTTGTCTTGGGCCCTATTGGACCATCAGGTTTTGGGATGATAGTTATTTTGAGAAGGCCTACAATGAGTTTGGGCCCAACTTGGAAAATTGGGCCATGATTTGGGCCTTGGGTGGTTTTTGGTATTTGGGCCTTATTGGATTGTTAAGTTTGGGCCTAAGTCTTGGTTCAAGTTAGGTTAGGGGTAAAATGGCCTTTTTACCCCAAGTATGGATTGGAACCCAATTGTTAATTGAACGTTGTTTTGATATTGACAGTTTGGGGAATCTATCAACCAGTAGCCAGGGATCGTATGTGTGATTCGGTAGTGCGAGGTGAGTCTTCTCACTATATCCATGGGTCGAAGGCACCAATTCCGGCCCATTACTTATTATGTGGAATGCTAGTTGTCTTTGTGATGCTTTCATGAAAGACCATGCGGGTTAGCCCATGACACTTGGATATTAGACCATGGGGGAGCCCATGGCATTTCAGGTCAAGACCATGGGGGAGCCCATGACAATTGGATATCAGACCATGGGTAAGCACATGGCATTCTAGGTAAAGACCATGGTGGTAGCCCATGGCACTTGCATATCAAACCATAGGGGAAGCCCATGGCAGTCCAAGTCAAGACCATGGGACAGCCCATGGCAACTATATGTATGTTGCATGATATTGTGTGGTTATATGTTATGTGGTATTTTGGGGAACTCACTAAGCTTTGTGCTTACGGTTTTCAGTTTATGTTTCAGGTACTTCGGTTTTCAAATGGAAGAGCTTGGGATGATTGCAAAACACACACCATATGTTTCTATACTATGTGATTTACTCTGATTTGAAGATGTTTTGCTAAATCTAAATTACCTTGGCTTTATGGAAATGATATGTATTAATAATTTATTAATCTAAAAACAAAAATTTTATGTCATCATTCTTGGGATGTTACAGGAGCTCATGTAAGAGTCCCAAAACCTAACCATACTTCAGATCCAACATTTATCTCATCAAAGGGACACTAGAGATCCATGAAGTTCAAAACTTTATGGAACCCCATCACCAAATTAAGTCTGGACATAAAAGATGGTGCATAAAAAACTAGATCTAAGATTATAGACTCATAAAGCATTGAACTTGGAAACTCACAAGGGTCCAGAAGGTGTGAAAATGGATGATGGTGAAGCTTGAATGTTGAGTTGATTCACTAATCTCTATCACTCCTTCTTCTTGGCTAGAAACACCTAAATGGAGCTCAAAATTAACTATTGAGGATTAGGGTTTTAATGGAGAGTGTTAGGAGGTGATGAAGGATGAGGGTGGGTTAACCCTAGCCCTCATTTCCTTTAAATACGGGAAAAATCACCAAAATTAGGGTTTGACTCGCAACAGATTTCACTCCGTAACCCATAAGTGGTCACGTTGTGACTTTTAAAGTCATGAACATTTTCGAGAGGCAACTTCACGATGTGACACGCAAGCTTTCACATCGTGACATTAGTTTAAGCCCAAAATAAGTTTAGCAAAATCATTACATGAATTGGGTGTTACAATTCCGCCCCTCTTGAACTAGATTTTTTCCTCGAAATCCTTACTTGAAAATAGATCGGATAATGCCCACGCATCTCTGGCTTGGGCTCCCATGTCCACTCGGTACCCTCCCGATGTTGCCACTGGATCGTAACCAAAGGTACCACCTTGTTGTGCAAGGCCCTCGTCTTCGTGTCTAGAATTGCTACCAGTCTCTCCACATAACTTAGACACTCATCGACCTGAATGTCGTCGAAGGGAACCGCCACTGAATCGTCAACCACACAATTCTGAAGCTAAAAAAAATTGAAGTTAATGTGAATCCGATTAAGCTTCTCAGAAAAATCCAATTGGTAGGCTACCTTGCCTACCCTAGCCACTACTCGAAACGGTCTGATAAATTAGGGACCCAACTTGCCCCTCTTCCCGAAGTGTTGATAGAAGTCATTTTATGCATCTTTTAGGGTAGTTTTTATTAGCATTTAGCATCATATTTTGTACATTTTAATGTCATCTGTTTAAATAATGTTCAGCTCATGTCTTTTATTAGAATTCCCATACTACTAGCATTTTTGTGTCATTTTCAGATAGTTTGAGTGGAGTAGTACTTTTGGAGCAACTGGATGTATATTTGGAGCCTAAATGGAGTTGGAACTGAAGGAGGATGTTGATGAATTCTTGGAAGATGTTTTGGTCAAGAAACATTCAATCGAAGTGATCTTACGAAGATAGATTGCTACAATCTAAAGCCTAAAGGATGTTGCTGGCAGCTCTAATCCCCTATAATTATTTTGACCATATCTCATTACTCATAACTCTGATTCACGAGATTCAAAGTGTTCTGGAATCTAGATAGATTTTTAGAAGACTATCATGTTTAATTAAGCTGAAGAATTGCGACTAAAACGAGGCAAAAATCCAAAAATACAATCGTATTTTTAATATCTACGATCGCATAAATGAGACATAGTTTTCTAGAACCGAAATAAGTCATCTGAGAAGAAAAATCAAAAATTGCGATCGCATAACCCATATATGCGATCGCATTTTTGTCTCGTAGTTCCAAAAACTACGAAAATAGCATCCTATATCATTTAGGGGCAAATCTGGAAAAAACCTTAATATCTGCGATCACAATTTTGCTTTTACGATCGTATTTTTCAATTACTTTCTATAGAAGCTTCTATTTCGCATATAAATAAGACCCTAATTGTCAGATTCGAGGGTTAGACGATTCCAGAAGAAAAAAGACACTTATGAAGGCGATTTATGATACCTTTTAACGATTTCTGAAGATCTGAAGTTGTGAATCATCTCACACATTTAGTTTTTCTAGATTTATCAGTAAATGTTTCTTTTATTAGTTTAGATTTGGTTTTAGCCATATCTAGCTAAACCCTAGTTTTCATTTATGCATAGACTAGTACTTTTCATGTGAATAGTTTTCAGATATGATTTTCTTTATGTGCTTCTATCTAGATTTTTCCGTTTTGAACTTAATGAACGTTTGATTTTAATTCTTGTTAGTCTCATCACCTAGCTAAGGTTTTATAATTCTATTTAATCAGTTAATAGAATCTGTAATCGTTCTTGTCAACTGGTGATAAGTAACAAGTATTACACTGGTTCCATGTTTGAGATTTAACTCTGATACAAACTAAAAAATCATATCTTTATACTTCCGAGCTCGTGAGAATTATTGGGTACTGTTGGGAATTTTACACAGATCTTAATGCAATTTTTCTGATCTTAATTAAGAGCTTTTTTAATTAGACAGTAAAAATTTAGAGTTAACTGAAGATCTTGTTTTGGTTAATTTAACTAGGTAAAAGAGATTGTACTAGAGCTTGCTAGTTTTTCTCAGTACCAGCTTAGATAGAACGCAATCTTAATAACCAGATTTGAACTGATTACATGATTAGGAAAGTTGCAGCAGAACTGAAATCGTTTTTATTATTGTTTTTTGTTTAGTTTAGTTTCACTGCAAATTTTAATTTGTAGTTTTAAATCAAACCTTCCTTTTAATAATTTCTGTTTTTGACTAGAATGTGTCTGATGCAAAAAAGAATTGACCATTAGGCTGTGCTATATTTTTAGTGCAATCAACAGTGAAATATTATTTGTTTAAATCAGGTGCTACTACTGTTTAACAAATTGGTGTCGTTGCCGGGGACACGGTTCTTCTAATAGTTTTATGCAAATAAATTTTCGTTCAGGTACACCTCTAGCTTTTAATCCAGAAATTTAATGAACTCCAAGGTAACTGAAGAAAGAAGCAACAAAGAAAAAAACGATCTACTGATTTCTTAGGTTCATCCTCTTCAGTACCTCCAGAAATCACCACACCACAAGGTACTTGTCACACCCCAAAACCGATAACGGCGAAATACATTTCGGGGTGGAGGACGTCATGTACAGTATCATCACAATTGCATAATAGTAAAAACAAGAAACATACAACCATTGCATTTACATAGTGAGTTTAATTACAAGTGTGTTTTGTAATGTTCAACAAACACTAAAAGTAATACAAAAATAAGAGATGGATCTTGTATGCTCCACCTTCTCCAAAATGCTGCACCTGTACCTGTCTATCTTTGACCTGAGGATACAAGTTATTTTGAAAGCGAGTATCAGCATAAAGCTGGTGAGTTCATAAGAGTTTAGTGTGAGTTTTTGTATAAAAATGCTTTAGAACATATAGTGTGAAAAGCTGCGATTTACATTAATAAGTAGTAGAAAACCCTAGAAAATCCTATATTTTCCAGAAATTACTTCATAAATGAAAACCTTTAAGTTGTATGGAATTTTCATCAGTGAAAACCGTTTGTTGTAAAAGTATATTAGTGGATCTCCAATAGATAGTGTAATAGGAAAAGTTGTGCCTGTTACGGTAATAGTGGTGTAGGCTCCCATTAGTAATAGATACTTATTTACTTCGGGACATTAATTTATACTTTAGTTTTAGTATTTTAGTGTGGAGTTAGTGTATTCCTTGTATGCGACTGATAGTATGAGTAATATAGAACCCCATGACCTTCCCGGTCATGCACAGTGTAGTGAAGTAGTGTCATCCCTGGGCTTGCACAACTCGGACTGAAGTTAACAGTCGGGATATAATAGTGTCTGCCCCGTATAGATCTATACATGTAGCGTCGTCTTCCTGACAGAAAACTCTGGGCATAGTATGTAGCGAGTAGAGTATCTTGTAGTGAGTTAGTGTGTTATCTCCTGATTAGTGCTTTCTCTTGTATTATAGTGTAGTAGTCTTTTGTATAACTCGTAGTGTGTTCTCTTATTAGTGTATTGTCTTGTAATAGGGTGTATTATAGTGTGTAGAGTAGTAGTTATAGCGAGTAATAGTGGCCTTAACTATACCTATTATAGTTAACTTAGTGTGTATGGTTCTTGTCAATTTAGTGGTTTAAGCTTCGGATGAAATGAAAATACTCGTATCCAACACTAATATACATGATATATAACTAAGAAATCAACGACAGTCGGACGGATAACAACTACCCTAAGCCCACAATCAAACAAGAACAGGAAATAAGGCGAGTTATCGGTCCTAAGTCCTTCAAGTCTTACGTATATAAATATATTAGTGTGGTTACAATTTATAAGAACATTTATTTAATAAAAATCTTGTCCAAAGGGAACATTTAGAAAATTGTTTATTTAACCAAAATAGTTTTGAAAACGTAAAATCCTTTTACAAAGCATAGTGGTAAATCACATGTGATTTGAACTACGAATAGTGAATCACATGTGATTAATTCTCATAAACATGTATAATTGACTTGTATCCCCCCCTAAAACATATAAAAACATTTGAAAGGTTCATTTAAGGGGTATGAACTCACCTGAAACCGAGTAAATCGGGTAAATCGGGTGAAAGTGTCGTTGAGCGTTTGATACCAAATAAGGACTTGTACACCTTTTAAGACCCTAATAACATATGAAATATATGTTTTACAAGAAATTAATCATTTTATGCTTTTTATTAAAACATTTAGGTATTCTAGCATTGTTTCGGGGTCTTAGGGCTTAGAAGTGGTTCTCGGGGATCGTACAAGGCCAAATAGGGGTTACGGGGGAGTCCAAGAGTTTACTCCCTTGGAGTTTACGGCCCAAAGGCCACTCCTTGGGAGTTTACGGCCGTGAACTCTTGTTCTCCTCCCAAAAATGGATGTTAAGGCCCTAAATCAATCCCCTATATTTCTAGTGAATGTCTAGGACCAATTTGGGGGTTTAAAACCTTCATTTGGTTGTGTTTGAGGGATTTTACGGTCCTAGCTTATGCTTGGGCCGTAAACTCCATATTGTCCCTCAAAATGTGTTGCTTTATGGCCCTAAGCATTTCCTATGATCATAACTAAATTCTAGCATGCCTTAGATGAGTTTTTGGGCATTTTAACATGGAAATTTGGGTGTTTACGGCCTAAGCATGTGCTTGGGCCGTAAACTCCATTTTAGGTCCTAAAAACTTGTGTTTTGGTGTCCAAACTCATCTAGGTATATCCCTTAATTAGCATGCAAGCCTAAAGGAAGGAAAAATTGGGGTTTGGCCAAGTTTTGGGGTGTTTACGGCCTAAGGAGCTTCTTAGGCCATAAACTCCTTGTTTACCCCTCATTCTTATGATTTCCTAGATATAAACACTTTGATGTATGATTAGAACGAGTTAGGAAAGAAAATCTTACGTTTGGAAGCCGGAATTCGCGGTTTTGGAGTCGGATTCGGGTCTAGAGAGAGAAAGTAGTGAGAGAGAGTGAGTGGGTGGTAAAAAGTGTTCAAAGTGATGTCCACTTCCCTTATATGTGCCTCAGGTATTGCACCCGGTACACGGCTACCCGATGCTAAAGTTTAATAGGGTTAAAACTTTTTACCCGGGTGAAGTGGTTGAAAAGTAATATAACTTTATTTTGTTAAACGGGGTTAACACTTACAAGTTATATTTACTTATTTTAAAATGATAACATCAAGAAATATAAATAAATAGATATTTATTTATTGACGACTCCAAATATTACGAATATATATATATATATATATATATATATATATATATATATATATATATATATATATATATATATATATATATATATATATATATATATATATATATATATATATATAACGACGAATTCCGTTAGTGAAAACGGGATTATGTAACGAAAATAAATTTGGGTTGTCACAGCACTCCCTTATGGAACGAACCATATCTGTTTTTTTTTCAAAAGTAATTTCACCTTCAAACAGTCCTTTTAAAACGTATTCCCCACCATCCTCAGTTAAATCTGAAACCACAGACTCTTAAGAAACTGAATATGAAGAATCTACCATGAGTGGAGACAAAACAAAAAAGATTGTTAGAGAGTGGGCCACCCAGGAGGTCAATCAACAGTCCCTTTGCATCACGTTTCCAGAAGCCTAGAACTTCAAACTCAAATCTCGGCTGATACATCTTCTTCACATTTAGAGGCTTGGAAAACCTAGAACCACATAAATTCCTTAAGGAATTTCATGTGGTATGTTCAGGAATGAAGCCACATGCTGTCACAAAAGATCAGATAAAGTTAAAGGCATTCCCCTTTCCATTTCAACATTCAGCAAGGGAATGGTTGTATGATCTCCCATCCGGTTACGTTAACACTTGGACAGAAATCGCGATGTTGTTTTTAGAGAAGTATTTTCTATAAATGCGATTTTCCAGTCTCGAAAGAGAAATCTTGGTATCAAAAAAGGAAAAAGATAAGCTTTACACACTTACCGGGAGAGATTAAAAAAGCTTTTGGTTCGGTTCCCACAAAATGGGATCAGTGACTACCGGCTGTACAACTGTTTCTGTGAAGATATGATACCTATGGAAAGGCGTCTGATAAATGCTTCCAGTGGCAGTTCCTTATGTGATATGACACCAACAGAAATCTGAGAACTAATCTAGAAGCTGGTGATAGAGTCGAAGCATTTTGGTAATGAAGATGAATGGTATCCAGATCAACCAAGGGGTATTAAAGAAGTTAGCAATGCCCATCTGGAGTCTTAGATTTCTAAACTGACAAAAGTTGTTCTGCTCTTGACAAAGGAAAAAATAGATGCAAAGAGACCATGTGGAATCTCCTTGAAGACGGAGAATCCAACAAATATGTGTCCATTAATACAAGAGGATGTAGTTGTCATAGAAGTTGTCAGAGGCTATTAGAACAATTATCCAAATAATGTTCAGCAGAAGCAACAATATCAGACGCCACCTGGATTCCATCAACAATGAAATTATCAGCAACCGGATTTTTAGCCTAACTTTCAGAATCCAAATCAGCAAAATTGTCAGTTTCAAAATTTTCAGAACTAGAATTCACATCAGCAACCCATCAGTTCTAGTGTGTCCTTAGAAGATATTGTAAAGAGTCTTGCAACGAGCACCCTAGCATTTTAGAACGAAACCATAGCTAGTATCAAGAATCTGGATCAACATGTGTCTCAACTTGCCATTTATGTGGGTCATCTAGAATATCAAGGAAAGTTACCGGGGCACACTAAAAATAATCCAAAGCAAAATGTTAATGGTATTTCCTTGAGAAGAGGGAGAAGTTATGGAGGCCCAAGTGCATCTGAACCAGAAAAGGCTAAAGAAGAATATGAAGAAGTTTTGGTTGAAGAAGAAGATGTAAAACAAACAGAAAAAGAAGAGTATAAGTATGAAGAGGTTTTTGTTGATGAAGAATATGATAAGCTGGAAGGAACAGAAACTACAGAATCAGTGAAGCCGAATTTGAAGGAGTACAAGCCCCTACCACTTTTTCCATCAAGACAAAAGAATATGAAGCGCGGAAGAGAGGATGAAGACTGATGGGTTTCAGCATAAACATATAATCCTATGTGTGCATGCAGCCCTAATAAGATATACGTCTTCTCTAATTGAACATACCATATGAAAAACAACATGCAAACCCTAGATCTATAGGTAATAATCGAAAAACAAAAATAAAGAGTTATGATACATACCTTTGATTGTTATGTAGTAATAACAATCCAACAACCTTGAAAATCTTGAAGCTTGAGAGCAAGTGTCACAAGTGTAACACCTCTAATGAATCACAAACACACTTAGCAAGAGGATGAGATATGAGAAGGATGAGGATGCTTCAAATTATTAGCTACAACTTTCTAGGGTTTCTAGTGGACGAAAATGCTAAGGGTAAGGCTCCTTATTTAGTGTGGTGACTTAGAGCCAAAGGTAGGGTTAAGAGTAGGAAATCCTAATTGATTTGCTTAAGGACAAAGCAAACCCTAAACCTTCCATCCTTAAGCATTTGGACAAAAATTTTAGGGCTTCTCTAGAAGATTTTCATCCAAGACTCTTTAGGAGGATTCTAGAGCTTCTTTCGTCAACTATCAATAAATTGCCAAATAGCCCCTGTATTTTTAATTAATTCAACTAATCCCAAAATATCGTATGGACATGAGACATGGATTATCCCGATTTCTGATTCATGACGACTGAAATCAGACTACTAGCTGAACACATCAATTTACTCCATGCTTGGTCAAGGACTTTAGATGTCGACATCAAATCATCGAGGGGGCCCACAGATATCACTTTTGCCGTTAGGGAAAACGGAACGGATAAACTTTGACTTATATGCTTGTACTATTTACTCATCAAATCACACACAACAATACGTTTTATAACATTAAGTTACTGATGCGTTTACGTATTATCAATGCACAACCAACTCGTAAACAACAACTCATATATCTCCGTTTCAAGAATATAAGATATTATCGTCTCAAAATTACTCGTGATAAAATCCATGAAGTAATTCTCTGAGCGTTAGTTATCCAATACTCAAAATCCCCATTTCCAAGTACTCATGAACATTGCAGCAAAACCATTGCTATGTCTAATCTCCATAGACAATCTACAATTCTATTCATGACAGTCTAATTCACTACTTAATTCTAAAAGTAAAATCGACTGTGGATGTTTGAATAATCCAATTATCCTGGAAGTGAAACATGCGAAGTGAAACACAATACTAACCTAATTCACTATGGTCTCAAAACTATTGAATATAAATAAAACTCTTATTATTTAATCACCATATTAATTATACTTTATTCATTGTATAATGTTTTGAGTAATTAACTAAACACTTGAATTAAACATTAGTCATGCCATGCTATAAACATGCATACTATGTCTCTCTATAGTCCTTCCTTTGTGAACAGATTGATTGGAAACTATTCCAAAGATGCTCATTTCACAATTCCAAATTCTTGTTACTACTAGAATATGGTAGAGTTCAACCTTAAATGTATTGTACTTATGTGATGTCAAAGCTTTAAAGTCTCAGAGAATTAACCAATGATATTACATAATGTTCCATTGGAGCTTTGTTACAAAATAAAACAATTCCAAAGTAAAGAAGTTTCAAATTCAAGGCACACTCCTTGAACACTCTCCTCGCATTAAAGTCTTCAACTCCATGTAGATTTCAAAAACCAACTCCCATATGGAAATATTTCCACATTCCCGTATGACCATCATTTTTTTGATCAAGAATCATCCCAATAAAAAACATGTCACTATGGTCCTTCTAACTAATACTATACTTCCAACTGTCCACAAGTAACCAATCCTTTGGTATAACCTCAGACTGTTCTTGACAGTTGTTCAACTTTAGTCATACAAAGTTCTAGTCCTTTTCCCTCTTAATTCCCAAGGCATTTGGAAAAATCAGAACAAGTGAATATTATAGAACATGTAATCGATCCTATATTCAAAGCATATAGGACTCGATCCATGAAGACTTGATATCAGCTCAGTCTCTTTCTATGATATTTCCATATATCGAATTTCCTATGTTAAACCATATCAACATGACATTCATATATGTACAAGACTAAGTTCCATTAAAACTTCAATTTAAACTTTTAGATTTGAAACGAAGTATGAGTGCCCTCTCCCTTGAATCCTTTTATAGCGACACAATTTACAAACGTTGCAACTTGCAACTTGAAAACCTTTTTTCCTATAATTCGTATTGCCAACTTGCATAACAATTATGATCCTACTAGCATAGCAATTATGCTTTCACTAGCTTTGACATGTATCCAAAAATCAACTAGACTTCTAGAAAACAATACCTTTTGACTTTCTTACTAAACTGCAGATTTCTTGTACGTAATGCTTTGATAAGTCTTCAGCCAGACTTCTCAAGCTCATACACCTTACATTAGATAGCATATGTATGTGTTTAAACCATTTCTATCTTATAGCTATAAGTCCTGAACGTTCAACCTATTTCTTACCATTTCTCACAATTCGAACTATGAAAAGGGATGCTGTATTCATATTGATAATTTGAGAATGCAATTAACACAATCACCAACCAAAATGATATTTATCACATTTAAAATCTAATAGCAAAAATGTTTCCGCATAATCATTTTCATGAATTAGAGCGAAACCTTTTTCCACATAGATTTTCTAGTGTATGCGTTCCCATCCATGTGAATCTGTCATTTCCATCGTACATTCATAAGACAACTTTTCTAAAAAATTCAAATTCTAATTTAACTTTCATGAAATGAACCTTACTTTTTCTTAATTTCTTGCCTTCTGGTAGCACAAGGGCCTACCAATGCTTCCAAGTTGCTAAGCAGTTCACCCATATTCATCAATGTACTTTAACCGACCAACGTGCTCTACTTTTTGTAGTCAAATGAGAACCATATAAACTAATAACCATTGCCAAATAAACTGGAAGATGCATAGAAACAAGAATGTGTCAACTTAACACGATATGTTGTCAACATCAGGTCGCGTGCTAGTGATAACTAAAAGGTTTATTATTGATTGACTCCTGAAACTTTTTAAGATCAATAAGACTCCCACTGACTTCTTGAAATATAAGTTTCTCTATCAAGGAACATTCCTTGACGAGAGAAAATAAATATTCAAAAGTTAGTGTGGATTCCTGACAAGAAACACTTCATGAATTGGTCTTAGTTTATCCTTTGTTTTATCCGAAACATCACAACTTCCAATTCCTAATGTGTTAGAGTAAGAAAACATTATTACTCCACATTTCATGAGGTGTTATAAGCCTAATTAGTACGAAACAAGCTTCAAGATATGATTTATAGTTACCAGAGTATGACTCTTAAAATTTTGATTGGACAACGAAGTGTGACTCATTTCTATATTGAACAATTTCAACAATATTCGATTCCTCTACTTAGTCAAACAATTGACTAATATGTTCTTTGAGGATCAATTGTGATATAGTTCCTTAATCATTAAGATGATCACAAAACATGATACTAAAGTACTCTCCTTTCCTTTCAGATTGGAGAAGCCTTTATCTTTTTGCTTAATAGTTTCTTCATATTCGTTCTGTTACTCTCTGAAACTTTTTCAAAGTATGAGAATTGTGTTTAATCATATAAACACAACCATATTTACTGAAAGCATTAGTAAATCATGATGAATAAATTTATCATCCTTTGTGGCAGATCTAAATAGTCCACATCAATGTGTACTAGACCCATTAGTCTTTCACTTTGACTCACGTAAACATGTGATTAATGAATTAGTCATAATCTTCCAACGATCAGGATTCTCATACATCATACTATTCAAATTGCATGACTCCAAGTTTCTATCCAACTGAAACTTGGGTGATGAGAGTTCCTTTTCACTTGGTCAATCATTAAATTATCACAAACGATATAATTAAGAATCACACCCATATTTAACATTGCTAATATTAGAAATGTAACCACCAATTTTCATAAATGTCATTGCAAGGAAATGTAAAATAAATAAATCAATATTTCACTTTATTGATAATAAGCGGAAAAATTTTGTCCTTACAATGCAAAAAATGAAAACTATGCTTCTAAATATTTCCTAAGTAATCTATTAATCTATCATAACTACTAAACAACAACTTCCAAAATCTGATCATCGAACCATGCGACCAAAATCCATCTCCCACGATCAGATTCAGCTCACTCTTCTTCAGAATTCATCTTTCTCTTAGATCCTGCAAAACATCAAAATGTGATCATCACATCATGTATTAAGAATCTATGAATAGGAACTTAATAAAAATAATGGAGTTGGATAATGGATGTACCTGAAGTGGAGTCATATGAATTGAGCTTAGCATCTCTGAGATCTTTCAGGTAGTCAAGGCGGCTTCGCAACCAATGCCCTTCCAATTAGCAATAGGAACCTATGGGCCTTTTAGGATTGACACATGGAACTATCTCAGAACTAGCCATTCTCTTTACCATATGGTCAAACAATTTGAATTTGGCCGATCCCTTTCTATTGAGAAGAGAAACCTTTTCTGGACTATCATTGTCAATGCCCATGGAAATTTGGGAGACATATCCTTCAAACACTTTTGTTTCACTTGTGCTCTTAAGCATTTCTGCTTCAGCAAGAATCAACATGTGTCAGATCAATTAGGGTCATGTCGTGATCCTTCATATAGTAGTCTTTAGTGAACTGACTATATGACTCAGGAAGCGAAAGTAGAACCAAGTCAATGGCTAGCTCCCTTGGGAAAACGACACCCAACATCCCCAATCTGTCAGTGTGCGACTTCATTTTTAGAATATGTGCACACACAGACGTTCCATCTTGATGTTTACATGCCAACAAGGTTTGAGTAACTTCGTATTTTTCAGCTTGAAGGACACATGACTTGGGGAGAGTCATTGGAGGAGGCGGAGGAAGAGTTGGAGAAGCATGATTTCCAGTTCCACCATTGCTTGAAGAAGGGGACATTCTTTCACCTTTATCAACATGTGGAAGACCATCTTCAGATAGAGAAGGAAATGTTGGGTTTTAGTTCAAAAATAGTTTCATAAACTAGAAAAATATGGCAACATAAGACTTCAAATTTTGTAATAACATAAACATGTTATACCCACAAAGGATTTTATTGCAAGTTATAGAAAGATAAAATACCAACCATAGAAAGCATGAAGAAATAATAACCTTTGTTGTTCTTTGGGTCCTCTTGGGAGGCTTGGAAGATGATGAAGAATGTAGAACCTTTGAGACACCAACAATGACTCAACTTGATGTAGATGCTAGTCCAAAACTCTTAACTCTTAAGATTTATGTTCTTATCAAAATAAGAACACAAAGAGAGCAAAAGATGCAAGTGTTCTTCAAGTTTTCTAACCAAAACTAGAGAGAAAGGGAAAGGGAGTGTAGGTCTCGACCCTCTAGCATTAAGAGCAAAAGATGAGTGCAAGACTCATCTCTTATTTGCATAAAGTGAATTTATGGACCATAAGTCCTTAACACTTTAAGACAATAATGTCTCCTAAAGCCTAATTGTCTCCCATGCACCTCAAGACATGCCATAATTTCCTTTAAAATAATCAAAAGCCCATAACATGCTTCCTAGAAGCATGTTTCAAATTTAATATATAAAATAAGTCAAACTTTTCTAAAAAATCGCATGCCTTTTATAAGTTATAAAGTTTGCTTTTTGGCTAAAAGACAAGAGTCTTTCTAGTCCAAAATAATGTACATGACTTATAAATCATACCATATGATATATTATGTTACCTGCTAATGAAAATTAATATATTTCCATGAAATAAATAATTTCCAATTTAGTTATAGTAGTTTTATTGAATATTTATTAAAATGAATTTCTAATAAATAATCAATTATATCAAGTTGTTAGTGTGACCCATTAGTATCATATGTTAATTATCAATATCACTTTAAAATGACTCTTGAGCATACTAGACCTTTCAGTCTCCCACTTGTGCAAGCCTCATATTAAACTGATATAGACGGTGGTGAACGTCTAGCAACATTTCACTGCCCCCAACAACATACAAATTTGTGCCATTCTATCAACACCCAATTACCCAAAAGCTCAAAGCTACAATTTGGGCATAAGGTAAGTTTATTACTTATCCCTTTGCTACAAACATCATGTTGAACATGAGATACCGATCGCGATCAATCTCATAGTTGTTCAAGTTTTGGTAAGGCGCCCTAAATGTCTAACTCTCAACACATAAGAGGAACAAATCTCATATTGACTACATAATCCTTTTCCATAGTTCACACCATACCTGAAAATGGCTTCTATAACTGCCCGGTTAAGGAACAACATTTGACCATATCAAAGCATAGTACTCTTTACACTTAAGTCCCACTATGTATCTCAGTTGTTAAGGATACAAAGATAGTACCTTTTAATCTAGTATCATTCTTGATAGCGGTCCATGAAATGATGTTGATGCGGGTCAGTTAAATACTAGTTCTCTAACAAGTATCTATGAAACTTGGTTACAACCACTTGCCTACTTTCATCTAGTGAGAGTCAACCAATCCAATTCATATTAGTCTTACTCTATGCAATTATAGCGGTTCAAAATCAAATATCGGTCAAGGACCGATATTCGATATATGGGTTATCGCGGTGGGATATCGGTATTTTTATGTTATGTAGGGCCTTTGTAACCTTGTGTTTTCTTGGATGAATACATGGTCATTAAGTAAAAATATAGTAAATAAAAAATGTTTGAAGCAAATGTTTATCAATCTCATAAAACCCACACCATATATCTACATTCTAATAATAAATGAAGTGACTTAATAAAAAAATTTAGCTATAAATGCTATTTCACCGCTATCCCACCAATATTTGTCAAATATCAGTCAAATAGCAGTCAAATATCGCTCAATATCGGTCACTATCGCCGCTATTTGCGGTACCGCTATTTAGTACCGCTATTTTACCAACTACCGATAACCGCTACCCCACTTCATAATTGCTCCCACAATTATAACCGGCTATGAACTTTTAGAATAATAACATTATTCATGGATTAAGCTTGTTAATATAGAACACAACAAGTATTAATGTGATGACTATATCCCAATATATCATAACATTATCCAATAGTTGTCGTTATAATGTTCTAATATCCAAATACTAAATCCAAAACAATACCCATTTCTAGAATAATAAAGTCTTATAGCTGAAGTGTGACCATTCATACTTAGCTCAATCTCAGTTGTTAAGGATACAAAGATAGTACCTTTTAATCCAATATCATTCTTGATAGCGGTTCATGAAATGATTTTGATGCGGGTCAGTTCAATACTAGTTCTCTGACAAGTATCTATGAAACTTGGTTACAACCACTTGCCTACTTTCATATAGTGAGAATCAACCAATCCAATTCATATTAGTCTTACTTTATAATTGCTCCCAAAATTATAACCGACTATGAACTTTTAGAATAATAACATTATTCATGGATTAAACGTGTTAATATAGAACACAACAAGTATTAATGTGATGACTATATCCCAATATATCATAACATTATCCAATAGTTGTCATTATAATGTTCCAATATCCAAATACTAAATCCAAAACAATACCCATTTCTAGAATAATAAAGTCTTATAGCTGAAGTGTGACCATTCATACTTAGCTCAAAATAATGACCTTATCAATGGATCTGACAAAATTTAACTTGTGTGAATTATGTGAATAATATCATCTCCATACTTAAATTTACTATAAGTATAGTTAAATATCTTGGAGAATATTATTGGTGTTCTTTCGTGACATAGAGTCTCTTAGCTTGATTAAGTATACTCTTGAAGTCACAAAGATTTCTATTTGATCCATGAATAGCATAAATCAACATAGTTTTTCAATGATCACATTCATCCAATCGTATTTGAATTCAACTTCTAAAGTAGTGTATTCTTATTTCATAGTAGATTGAGTCATTATGTTTTGCTTGGACCTCATTCCAACAAGACTTACCCTTCATTCCATAATGAATTCAAAATCCAATTATAATTCATAATTATTTATATTTGTTTAGAAATTAACATCTTATGTAGCTCTTTCCATAAAGATCCTTTATAAACTGATTGTCTCATATACATTCTCTTAGTTCTTCTAAAGTACTCTTAGAATTCTCTTTTAGTCATCCAATGATGTACCCATGTATTCAATTAGTATCCTATGACAAGATTACAACATGTTGAAATACCATGTCCTATGCATAATATGGTGTAAATGATGAATTCATTTGCCAAGCAAATAGAATATAAATCATTTTATCTAGTTCAAGCCTATGAGCTATATACTATTGAGGCTAGCTCAAAATGGTGCCATATGACAATGCCAAGATTTCTCCAAAAGAATCTTGTGTCTTCATCCCTTTCAAGATATTGCCAACATGTGTATAAGGATTTGAAACTTTTAACATTCCTTTTACATTCCAAGAATGTATCTTCTTCTTTGTAAATATTTCACTTTATAAATACCTTCCGAGTCAAGGTGAAAACGACCTATAACATCCCAAAAACACAGTATGAAAATTTCATTTAATTTAATAATAAAAACCATACTCAATAAACCTCATATAAAAATCATAAGCAATGTATCTCAAAATATTATAACAACTGTCAAGTACATCAGAGTATAAACATCCCAGGCTGAACAAATGGTGTGTGCACTTCAATCTTCCCGAGCCCCTCTTTTGAAAATCGAGTACTAGAAACCAAAACTGAAACTGTAAGCACGAAACTTAGTAAGCTCTCCCAGACTACCACATACCATACAATAACATATAAAAACATATTGGGCATTGCCCACTGCATCGGACCGAAGTCTGGAAACTACATCGGACCGAAGTCTGGAAACTACATCGGACCGAAGTCCGGAACTAACCAGGGCCTTGCCCTTTGCATCGGACCGAAGTCCGGAAGCTGCATCGGACCGATGTCCGAAACTAACCAGGGCCTTGCCTTCTGCATCGGACTGAAGTCCGGAAACTGCATCGGATAGAAATGCGGAACTAACCAGGGCCTTGCCCTCTGCATCGGATCGAAGTCCGGAAACTGACTGAACATAACATAGCATAATCGTAACTACTAGCTTAAACACATATACTGCATACTGCATCTGACCGAAGTCCGGAACACATAACACAAAGACATGCTTAAATCACAAAGACATCAAGCACACTGAACTACTGCATCGGACCGAAGTCCAGAACTGACTGAACATAGCGTAGCATAATCATAACTACTAGCATAAACACATATACTGCATACTGCATTGGACCGAAGTTCAGAACACATAACACAAAGACATGCTTGAATCACTGAACTAATGTATCGGACCGAAGTCTGGAACTACTGCTAACTAAACGGGCTGGCATTGTGGCCGTAGACCCGTTCCTACTGGAAGGAAATTCACCTCACACTGCTGAAGTCCTGCTGACAAAACTATAGCTGCTGGATGACATATTCCCGATCTGTCAATATCAAAATAACACCCAATTAATAATTGGGTTCTAACTCATAACCATAAGTCCATACTTGGGGTAAAAGACTACTCTACCCCTAACTTGGCTTGATTCAAGCCCAAGGCCCAATCCAAAGGCCCAAAAGTCCAACCATGGCTTAAAGCCGACACATATGGCCCAATTTTCCAAATTGGCCCAAACCTCTACATGGACTTCCCTTAATGCCCGATTGTTTAGTCTAATCCAACGTGTCTCATTCTAAGGGCCCAATATCATACAACCATCTAGGCCCAAAATATGGCCCAAATTTCTAAATTGGGCCGAATCTTTCATATGGGCCTTACCCTAAAACCCAACTAATTACTCTAGTGCATTTGATTATTCTTGGATGGCCCATTAATAAGCCAATTACCAAAGCCCAAATCGAAAGGCCCAACTCTCAGCCCAAGTGAAACTAGGGTTTAACATAGAATGACAATTAGGGTTAAGTGTTTCTCACTTAACCCGTTAAAGTCTTAACCCACTAGGGACTTAATCCACTAAGGACTTAATCCATTAAGTCCAGTATTGTTTAGATCAATTTATGCCAATGATTATTACTTAATATTTCGATTATTAAATAATTCCCGTGTGTGTCCTGATAAATTCTCAAAGATTAGGGTTTTATTGGTATTAGGGTTTTCCAAACCAAATACTAGTCCATTTATCAATTTGTTGGGCTTCTAGGTCAATTAGGGTTTTATTGGGCCTATTAGGCCCACTGGAATATCATTAAGCCCATTGGGGGTTTATTGGTTCAATTAGGGTCCACTAGGGCTTACAAGGCTCATTAGGCTTTCAAGCACCCTAAACGAATCAAACTCAACGAGGCAAGCACACTGCCACTCAACACGACAAAACGAATCAAACTCAACGAGGCAAGCACACCGCCACTCAACACGGCAGCCGGTGGCGGCAGCCACCACCCTATGGTGGTGGTTTTAGTTTTCTTTTCATTAATCCACTTCTAATTACATTTTACAAACTTTAATCCCAAAATAAACACATACACTAAACAAATAATCACACACACAGCTACCCTAGTGGTGGCCGGTGGTGGCTTGTGACGGCGGTGACTTTTCCGGCCAAATAGAACACACCACGCAACTCATCGGAAAATACACCCACCCATGCTATAATCTTTTAAGCAACTCCAGCCACCCCTTGGTGGCCCACGACGGCGACAACAAGGCTCTCGGA
This sequence comes from Lactuca serriola, assembly GCF_051521515.1. Taxonomy (NCBI): domain Eukaryota; kingdom Viridiplantae; phylum Streptophyta; class Magnoliopsida; order Asterales; family Asteraceae; genus Lactuca; species Lactuca serriola. The sequence goes on along the minus strand of NC_136409.1, from coordinate 110,521,745 downwards.
TGGCAGTGGCGGCAGCTAATGGCGAATTTTTGCGGTGACAGCCACCACCGCGAGGTGGTGGCGACGGTTCTCTTGCTTCCTAGCCGAGGATCCACATGAACTCACACTAAATCGTGATATGGAGGTTGAAACTTCCCAACTCAGCCACCACCGGTGGCAAACGATGACCAACACCCACCCACTGGTTCCCACCGATGTACACGATGTCGGCCACAGAAAGAGTGAAGAAGAAGAGGTATGTAGGAGGCGATGGTCCAAACCGGGAGCTTCTTTTCCATTCGTGACTTGCACGATGACGAACACCACTTGCTTTCTCAGTCTTGGCGAGCCTCCATCAGCAATGTCGCAATGGCGACCCTCCATGGCAGTGTAGCGGTCGTCGGTGCTCAGTGGCGAGGCAGTAGACGTCCCTGCTGATCGGAACGGCAAACAGAAGAGAGGTGGTGGCGGCCGACTTCACTCATGGAGGCTGGAATCTAATCTGAAGAGAGAGTGGATGGATAAGGGTGGCGGCTAGAGGTTGAATGTGGAGAGGGTGACGGCTCCTTAAAGAATGCTAGGGTTAGGGTTTCGTAAAGCATATATACCCGACTCACGAAACTATGCCCCATAAAGACAAGTTAAGCCCCTCCTTTCCCTCATTTCTTTCAAACTAACCCATATTTTACACTTTTAACCCTGCCTTCAGAAATCTTTACAAACGAAATCCAAAACTTACCTTTTAAGCCCTGATCCCATAAATTTCTTTCATAATAGCTCCCCAAATTACCAATAAACCTTTAAGCCTTCAAGTCTTTTCAATTTAAGTCGATAAATTACCAAACGCACCCTGACCTCCAAAATCCTTTTCAATTTAATCCTGAACTTACACTTTTAATCCCTGACTTTTAAAATTCTTCACAAATTAGTATGGGGCTTACATATACTAATTTTTTTTATTAAACGGGGCGTTACACGATCTTGCTTAGTAAGAATGTGATTTCAAATGATTAAGTATTTCTCATTCATACAATATTAGGAATTTCACTATGTTCCCACTAGTTCTTAGTAAATAAACATGTTCTATTCATTTTGATATAAAAACATACCTTCTAGTTTTACATTAAAATGATTATTGTAACATTGAGATGTTTGCTTTATATCCATAAGTGGATCTCAAGCGCTACACATTTTGTTAGGATAAAATCGATTAAGAAAACCTCCACGCTAATTTTTATAGATATCTTCTAGTAGATGTCTATTAAGAAAAAGCGGTATTTCTTGAATCTATCTACTATATCTCATATTAAGAATATAATTTATAATAAACAATATCCTTATTGATCTAGTCATAACTACTTGTGAAAAAGATTTGATCACAGTCAATGTCCTGAGTATGATGAGCACTGTAGTCAATCGTATGAGTTTCAGAAAATCCTTTTATAACAAGTCTTTCTCTAAATGTGTATGGTTATCCATGTAATTTATTATTTCCAGAAGAATTATTTACTCCTTCTAGCAATGACACAATTAACTAATAGACGATGCATGCATGCATATTAAATAGTAAAACCCTAACAGTAAATGACGGGTGGACATGCCCAACCGGGATACAAAATAGACTATACAAAAAGCCCATAAAGACGCAACATTAAATACCCAACAATCATATATTATTAGCAATATCACTCCATAATGATTCTTGGGCATATAGATTCAACAATCTCCCACTTGCACAATATTCATTATAGACTGACATAGACAATAGCTAACGTCTAGCAACAGGCTACTGCCCATAACAACATACAAAGGGTGTCATCTCATCAACAACCAATTCCAGTAGCTCTAAGCTATAATTGTTACAAAAGGTATGGTATCAATTATTCATTTGTCTCGGACATCATGTCGAACATGAGATATGGATCGCCATCAATCTCATTTAGTGTTTAACTTTTTAGTAAGTCATTGGATGTCTAACTCTCAATGAATAAGAGGGACAAATCCTATCTCGACTACATCCTCCCATCAATGTAGTTCATGTCATACCTAACGGTGGCCCTTATGAATGCCTTTTACGGAACAACGTTAAACCATGTCACAACATAAAAATTCCTACACTTCAAGTCCAAAATATGTATCTCAGGTCTAATCATACAAAGATACAACCTTGATCAAAACATCACTCTTGACTATGATCCATAAAGTGATTTTGATGCGGGTCAAGTCCAATAATTATTCTCCTAATCAAGTACCTATGAAGTTGGTAGCAACTCTTGTTGTTCTCATATCCATGAGAATCCACCAATCCACTCATATTAGTCTTACCTCATAGATACTCCCACAACTATGAACGACTATGGACATTTAGAAAAACCTAGTTATTCAAGGATTTAAATATGCTAATATAGAACACAAAAATTATTCAATGAACGACTCATATCCAATATGTCAGTTCATTACAATATATTTTGCTTGTACTATTCCAATATCCAAATACTAAATTTCAATCAAATTCATCTACTTATATCAACAAGGCCCTATAGTACGAGCTTGACTTTCATGCTCCCACTAAAAAACTAGTTTTTAAAACATTGCTTTTTACCACTCTTTTGTTATACATATACATGTAAATTTCTTGATTTGGTTCTTGAAAAGCCTCAAAGTGACAGAAAATATGACAATATTAGTCATCATTATTCCAAGCCACATCTGAAATACATCCCTCAAAATGTTGATAATGGCTTTTCATCAGATCTGTATGGGGTCCGTGGGGCCCAGATACGGTGTTTCCCTTTCATTTCAACAAGTTTTTATTGATTATCTAATTAGATATATCAATATTTTATTTTTGTAGCAATTGGTTCTTTGCACTTTTCAGTCTAGACCCTTGGGGGTGGAAAGTATTGCGGATTTAGTCCCTAGGGGACAAAAGTCTCAGTTTCAGGATAGATGAAGTATGTCGGGCGTACTCCTTGTATGCCGGGCGTACTCATGGAGAAGGATAGAGAACCTCATCCACGTACTCTGGGTGTACATGGAGTATGATTAGCGTACGCCAGCTGAATAGAAACCCTATTTTAAGGGGTTGTACCCTATATAAGCCATATGTTAATCTCTTTTAATCATTTCTTAGTGACCCTCCACATCTTAAAACCCCTAATTCATTCCATAGCCATTGGGTGGTGCCTTTGAGCTCTTGTGAGGCCTTTGTGGTGGATTTTGTGCATCTAGAGGGTGAAGTGGAAGCTTGAAGACTCATTCATTGGAAGGAAGCTTAGAGATCCAGAGTTAGCTCCATCTTTTGGTGACTTTTGACATATAAAGTCACAACCTTGATCCTTGGTTGATTAGATCTCTTTATGTCATGAATTTTATGCTTTTGGTCCCTTTTGGGTTAGTTTGATAAGGTAAGTCATTTGTGGGGTTTATCCTTTTAGATCTAGGCATATTATGAGTTCCTTAAGCCTAAAGGTGCAAGCTTTATGGTGTATATGGTCTCATGCATGCATTAAGTCATCTACTAAGTCCTTTTGAGCTTTAAGAGCTTCATTAAGCCATGCATGCACATAAAGTTGGCAACTTAATGTGATTAACCACCTAAAGGAAGTCAAATTTGAGCTTGGGTCATGTTCTTAATCGATTAGGAGCTTAAATGGGAAAGTTGGCCAAGTTGGTGAGTACGTGGGACATACAAGTATGTACGATGTGTGTAGAAGCCCTTTAAGTAGTATGTTGAGCGTACATGCTGAGTATGCCATGCGTACTCAGTAGGTTGGGTTTCTTATGTTTTGGGCTTCGATTTGGGCCTGGGTGGGTTTGGTTGTCTTGGGCTAGGTTGTGCCATCAGAGTTATTTGGTTGGGATGTTGAGGTTTGTTTGGACTCTCTTGGGCAAATGCTCATGAAAGGGATTGGGAATTTGGTCTTTGGATGATTATTTTGGATTTTAGGCTTTTAGACAATTGGTTTGGACCTTGGCCTTGGGCCAAGTTAGAGGAAGGTAAAAAATGTCTGTTACCCTAATTTGGACTCTTAGTGTGCGTCGGAACCCAATTATTAATTTGATATTATTTTGATATTTGATAGCACATAAATTTTAGCGGATATGCAGTCAGAGATTTATCTGTGGGTTTCAACTATCCGAGGTGAGTCTCCTCACTGTAGTCTTGGTCGAAGGAACCAATTTCAGCCTAATGGCATATGTATTACTGAAAGACCAAGGGGTGGCCCTTGGCACTATATGAAAGACATGGAGGTGGCTCCTAGCAACTATGTATGCAAGACCAGGGTTTGGACCCTAACAGTTAACTAGATAGTTAGTTGTAGATTGTATGCTAGTTGTGATGCTTACATGGAAGACCATGGGGGATCTTGGCACTTTTCTATGAGACCCAGGGTGTTTGGCTCCCGACTTGACAAGGAAAGACCACGATACGATTCGTGGCATAATGGCAAGACTATGGTTGGCACATTGCACCTTTTATTGCATGTGAGAGTTGTTTGATATGTATGTTATGTATGGTATGTGGTATTTTGGGGAAAATCACTAATCTTTGTGCTTATAGTTGTTATTTATGGTTTTAGATACTTTTGGTTCAAAAGGGAAGGGCTCAGCTTGATCGCAGTGCATACACCCATGTTTTTCCACAACCTTTTCGATTTTGGGATTGTACTCTGATAACCATTTTTATAAAATGCTTCTAAGTGTTTGAATGAATGATCAATGGGTGTTTTGATTGTGTTAAAAATGTAATTTTTATATTGATATTTTGGGATGTTACAAGTTGATATTAGATCCTTGGTTTGAGGGATTCGGGCTTACTCCCGAGTATGCCTGAAGTCAAACTGAGGGTTTGGTAATTTTTTCATAAAATAAATGTTTTATTAAAGGAGTTTCTAATAAAAGAAAGGGGTTGATGCTTCCAATTGGCCGAGCTCAAGTAAGTGGTTCCCAGAATACCCATACATGTTTTTATGTTATATGATTATGAGAATTACATGCTAGATTATGCCTGATTGTATGAGCTTTTATGTTTGCATGCTAGTATGGTTTTTCAGATAAGTGTATAGAATGGCTTGATTAGTGGTATGCTGGTCAGATTTTCCGTTGCTCGAATGTTGCTTTCTTTGTGCTTTGTGGGACTCCTAGCGATGTGGACCAACTACTAAGTGAATATGTTAAGTCACATGTTACACAAGTTAAATAATCTCAGAGTGATGGATTTGGTCCTATTGCGCAACTCTCGTTTGAGCCAACCGTTCTAGGGTTGAGACTTTTACTCGAAGGATTATATTATCTCTATTACATGTGAATGTATTCATGGGGTAGTTGGTCGACATTGGTGCGAGTCTTTCAGTAGCTGATGGCAAGGTGAGGTCAGGGAGCCTGGGGATTGCTTCAGTGGGTTTAGTCATGCTGTTTAGCGATAATTTGGAGTATCAGTTTGAGAAGGTAAATTAGAGTATTTCGGATGATTCTTGAGGAAAGTATGGATAGGTTTGGAAGGTAGTATTGCACCCATATCACTGAAAGCACAAGATCCATACTCGAATCAAGGAGAATCTAGGAATCCTATGGGGTAAGGATTCTTCGGTATGTTCTAATCCTTTGCATGTTGTTTTTCAATATGGAATTGAGCACTCAGGAAGGAGGATCAGGTTCTGGTTCCGGCTCAGGTTCATGTACTGAACCGATTAGCAAGCAAATATGGGAGTTCATCTCGTCGGAGATTACCCGTGGTATTTTGTAGCAAAATCCTGTGATCTTTGGTTCAGTCAAGGAGGCGATTATAAAGATTTTGGATGAGAACTTGGGCACATTCCGTGCTGAGGTTATGCCCATTATTGGAGCTCACACTCTTTTTTTCTGAGAGTTTCGTGCTTGTGGGGATCCCACGTTCTTTGGGGAGAAGGACCCCATTGCCAGTAGGAGATGGTTAGCAGATATGGCTAATGCGTTTAGGACGAGTTTTTGTCCCGAGGGGTCGAAGGTCAGATTTGCTTCATGTCTTCTGAAAGACAGAGATTGAGATTGGTGGGGGAGGTAGACTTTTCCTTGGGAGGCGAGGCCCTAGAGACGATGACTTGGGATGAGTTTGTGGCCCGGTTTAGGGATGAGTTCGCGCCAGCTATTGAGGTACAATTGTTGGTGAGGGAGTTTGGTAGAGATCATTGCCAAGTTCCAGGAAGGGCTTTACTGGTTCTGCAGTATGCATTAGATGAGGAAATGAAGAATTTAAGGAATCATGATATGCTGAGGGATGATATCAGGGAGATTGTGAGTATATTATGGTGCAAGACCCTAAATGATATGATTTTTAGAGCTTGAGAGTGGAAGATCGATTTGGAGTACTTGGGAAAGAGGGGGCCAGATCAGGTGCAGGCAGGGGAGGGTCCTGTGAAGAGACCCAGGACTTCGGATCAGCGATTGAGGGGCCAACAGGGCAGGGTTCAGTGCAACATGTGCAGGAAACTACACTATGGGGTTTGTCGTTCTAGGGAGATAGGCTACTACAAGTGTGGTAGGGTTGCTCATGTCAGCAGGGATTGTCCTCAAGAGACAAGCCCGTTATGTTTTCACTACAACCAAGTGGGTAACAAGAAGGTTGATTGACTGATATTGAGGGGAGGAGCAGTGAGTGCACCTACTCCAATTACTTTGAGGATCATTGATGGTAGTGAGGGTAGGCAGGTACCCCAGCAGAGAGGAGTCGAGCATTACAGTGTCAGGCAGGGGAGACTAGGGTTCCATCAAGTGCTATTGCAGGTATGTATCTTCTGCTTTCTCCTTGGTCACTATCAGTATTTATATTGCTTGGGAATTTTTGTATCCGTTTTGGTAAGCATTATCTTTGGTGTAATTCTCTACTATTGTTTGGGTTATATCATCAAGAATTGTTATATGCCATTTTTCATGCCATGAATCTTTAGCGGGTCGTATCTTGCTGAACGGGTTTCAGTGTGTTCAATTATTTTTCCAGTTCTTTGTTTGGATCAATTCAGGGGTATTGTTTGGAAGGTTTATGATCAGGATCGGTGGGTTAGTTCTCCAGTAAGGTCAGGGTTCAGTTGTTTTAGAATTTGGTGGGAGTGACAGTCGTCTATGGAAGGACTTTTGGGTTCAATCACTACCGTTTCTAGGGAAAGAATGGTAGCAAGGAGATGGTGGTGTCAATCGTATGGGTTTGGCTAGTCATTGTCACTAGCATAAAGGACTTAAGGAATAGGGTATTGTATCATGGGAAGTGATTGGGTTATTGGATTCGCTGAGGTTTCGGGGAGTGTTCATATGGATTTCAAGAGTTGTGCGGTCTTTGGGTTTGGCTAGTGATGGAACACTAATATTGGCAAGCGCAGGTTGTCGGTGGTTCAATCATAAGGAGGTAAGATGGATTGCGAATCCATCAAAATTCGTGGGCTAGGAGATCTTCGATGAGTCCAATTAGGGGAGAACCATTTAGATTTCTGGAAGCTGAATCAGGCGTGAAAATAGGATGAGTTTCACATCCCTGTCAGGAGGGAACACAACTCAAGTAGCCGCAAGGATTGAGGATTGTGTAAGTTGGGAGTTTAAGAAACTTCCAACAGTTGGTTGGCACCTTTTGGGTGATGGGTAGCAGGCTTATGGATGGATCTTGATTGAGGGTTATGTTAGAGCCTCTTTGCCTGTTCTTGTCTGATTAATGATTTGGGGTTCGAAGCATGACCCAAACATCTATTGGGGGTACATTATGATGCATGTTCAACTCAGGGTGAGTATGGGTTGATTGGTAGATGAGCGTCAAGACCATGGGTGGTGACCATGGCAAGCTAGCAGTGTTGTAAGACTGTGGGGTGGCCTGTAGCATTCACTAGGTTGGTAGATTGTATTGGGGTGTTGTAAGATTTCGGGGTAGCCGTACCATTCACTAGGTTGGCATATTCTTTTGGAGTGTTGTAAGACTATGGGGTGGCCCGTAGCATTCAATAGGTTGGCATATTATATTGGAGTGTTGTAAGACTGCGAGGTGGCCCCTAGCATTCACCGGTCCTTGTGTAGCGGTGAGGGCATAGCAAATCCATGATTTGGTTTTTAGATTTCTTCGTATGGATTAGACCATAGTAGGTTAGTTGGTAAGACTGTGTGAAGGCTACAACATTCATGGAATTAAGGAAGTGGTGGGTCGTTTGAGGCCGGTTGTGATATAAGACTATATTTGGTCATGTGGCATTCGCTAGTAGCAGTGGATTTGGTGGCGTCAGGTTTGATGGTTGGTTATGATCGGTTAGATCTGAAAGGTTGTTGGAGCCATAGTGGCGAGATAGCTAGGGCAATTATTGTCAGATGAGGTCTTCGTTTGGAAGTCGCGTGGTGCGACTGTGTGTGTCTTTTGACTAAGGAACCGGGTGGGAATCTAGTGAAGCGGTTAGTTGGCAGGTAAGTTGGGACCAGGAAGGTCTTGGCTGCTTTTGGAGCGCAACTAGGGGACATCATGATAAGTCGAGGCGGTATTAGTTGTTATTGTTAGGATATTAATTGTTGAAAGATCGATTGGATTCAAAATAGATTAAGAACAAGAACAAGACAATTATTCAAAACATGCTTAATGATTATAGTCATAGACTCAAAAGAACTTGATTATCAATTGATACTGTAGAGGCGTGATTAGGGTTACAAGAATATTGCCAAAGTTATGAAACACGTTGCATACATGCACCTTAAATACTCTAACCCTAATAAATGATGGGTGGACAAGCCCAATCCCATTTACATAAATGGACTCTTAAATAAACACAATGACACAACATAATATTCCTAACAATCTCCCCATTTGTGTCAATTGAGGCGAGAGTCCATCAAGACTAAGTTCGCTTCTGCACTTCAAAGACTTTCAGAATGATACTCAACAGAGACTTGCGAACCTGGATGTACCATTAAATCATATCCGAAAAAGCACTTCTAGTCTCCTTGCTGTTGCCCTTGAATTTATTCACCATGTCTGAAATATACTCTAGGCAGGAAGTTGTGTACATATGTTTATCAGGAAGAAAGAAACAGGCCTTGTGAAAGTCTGCATCATTTCGTTCTCGTGCCTGAAAAACCACATACCATCCTTCCTTGTATATTTTCCCAAGCTTCAACTTTTCAAACCCTTCTAAAGCTTCTTTGGGGAGAATAGATGGCTTCCTTCGCAATACAGTAGCAATTTCCACATCCATTTTGCCTACCTCTTGAACATACGAAACTATCATCAATTTGAGGTGAGCAATAACGGGCTCGCACTTCTGTCCGTCTCTCAGCAGTAAGCTGTAAAGCATGATCCAATCATAGGGATTGAGGCATGGTCGGTCTGCAAGAGTGAATTTGTAACCCTGACTTGCAGAACCTCTCACAACCTTGTGTTGGATAAGGTGTCTAAGTCCATAACTATTTCGGGTCAGTACTTGACCCAACCCGACATGGTCCATTTGGGTTGCATGGCACCATGCAATTGGATAGACTAAATGAGAGTAATAACACTTGGAGATTATTAATATATTATAAGCTCTAATATATTAATAATATTATTTGATTAGTTTGATCAAGAATTAATTTAGAATTAATTAAGTGATCAAAGGATAACTAATTAAATATATGGGTTGATTATGTAAATCATTCATATCTTGTATAGTGGGCTAAGAGGCTCCATGGATTATCAAGTTGGGTTCCACCCATAGGATGCTCCATGGATGCTCCATGGGAGTTACAAACCCATGGGTCATGGAAATGAAGAGTCATGACACATTAGGGTTTACATGGTGTAACCCTAGATGTGTCAACACTATATAAGAGTCCCATTCTCCACAAAATTGACACACATAAGAAACTAGAGGGCTTGGCCGATTTTAAGAAGTGTGTATTCTCTCAAAAAGTCTTTCCAAGAGCATTTGGTGTTGTGTGAAGCATTTGAGGCATCACACTTGGGGTGCTAGGCTCACAAGGTTTCAAGGAACATAAGCAACAACAAGGTAAGTTATTCTATCTTTCATTCAAGTTAAAATTGTTCCCCATATATGCTAGATAGGAATATAACCTTGTAAATTCAACTTTGCATGATAATTAGACAAACATAGATCCAAGGTTATTAGGGTTGCATGTACACTTAGGAAGTGTTAGAATGCTCAAAACCCATCAGTGGTATCAGAGCCTAGACTTGTTTGTTTGTTATTTGTGCTAAAAAGTTGAAGAAAGTCGAAAAACTTGCTGTCTGACTGCTGGACTCGTTGAGTTCACTTGTATCTTCAACCTAATCGTCGAGTAGGTTAATGCACTCGGCGAGTAGGGTCGACAGAGTGCAGATTTTCGACTTTAGTTGCTGGAAATGGATTAGAAACATTACCCTAAACTATTTTGGTACTTGAAAACTTGTTTTAGATGGCGTAATGTCTTGCTAATTCATTTACAACAACTAGTTATCAAAATTACAAAGTTTTAAGTGTAGTTTTGATTCATGAAAGTGCTTATGTTCATGTTCTTGATCTTATGATGTTTAGATGATCATAGGAATTATTTGTAACCTATGTGGTAGTTTAATTCTTGATCATAATGTGTTTTAATGGAGTCCATAACTTGTCCTCAAGTTATGGAAAACCAAAAGTCACTTGAGTTAAAAACCATTAAAAGAACACAAGAGTTAGAAAAATGAAGAGTCTTCATTTTATTACTCTATTAAACTCATAAGTTACAAGAAATGAAAAGTTTTGAAAGGTTACAAAACTTGCCCTCAAGTTTTGGAACAAGTAAAGTCAAGTTAAAACTTTAGTTCCAACCCTTAGAATTTTAAAAGTTCAAATTCAACCCTTATACTTATATTATTATAATTTAATAATTATATATATATGTATAAGAACAAAGTCGTCTTACCGCTAGTACGCCTCATTCACGAAACCGGTCTATAAGGTGGGTATAAGGTTGTTGCCTATAAAATGGCAACTTAATGGGTGTCCACTCTCACCCACCGCTTGCTTGACCGGTGGAGGGTCGTTAGCCGAACGGGTAAGACAAGGACTTATAAATTCTCATTAAAAGTATGATGAATATTATAAAGTAACTAAATGTTTTATTAAATTCCCAATCTTAGTTACTTTAGGAAAAATGTGAATAAGGTGCTAATCCATGAAATTACACTTTACACTTTGTTTAAGTCGTTGGTGGAGCGTGTGTGGTTAACCGGCACACTAACTTGGACTTAACAAGGTAGGTAAAGGGTGACTTAAGGTTTATTATAGTATCGGTGGAGCGTGTGTGGTTTACCGGCACATCGATTGAGTGAAAAACTTTAAGGGTACCAAGTGATTTGCGTGGTTACTTCACACCTCGTTTTGTGATCCTCGGTATCCCAGTCACAAAACTTGGAGGGCACACTCGAGATTGAAACATGCCTTTGAAAAGTTCATTGAATCTCAAAGAATCTAGGAATTTCTAAGAACCAATCAAAACCTAATATCTAATATTTCGGTTTTCGTGGTGGAAATTGGTGAATCGTCATTCACCTACCTTTCAAATATGTTAGAGCTTGGATTACGGCATACCTCTTCCAAGTTATAATATATTGTGATTGGATCCTAGCCTTAATATTACATTTGGGTGTTTTATTAAGGACTCTCCTAATATCTAAACTAATCTTGTCCATTTCTTTCAGATGTTTTCAAACAATGTTGCTTCTGGCTCTAACCCTAATAGCTCCTTTACCCTTATGAACTTGTGTGGGAAAGTCACTTTTGATGGATCCAACTTCAATGAGTGGATCAGAAACATCAGGATGATTACCCGCTACGAGGACAAAGAATATGTCCTTGACAAGGAGCTTAAGGAGATTGATGAGACCACTGCAACTCCTCAGGAGATCGCTGACTTTCAGGCACATGAAAGGGATGCTACGAAAGTGGCATGCATCATGATGGCCACGATGATAGCGGAACTCCAAAAGTCTTATGAGGATTTCTACCCTTGTGAAATGCACCAAGATTTGATGGAAAGATACCATCAAAGTGCACGACAAGAGAGGTATGAAATCATCTGCTCCATGATAACATCCATGATGAAGGACAGGGAATCCGTCACGAGCCACATGCAGAAAAATGCAAAGGTATGTGGATCGCTTGCTGAAGCTTAATGTGAACTTCCTAGAGGATCTTGCAATAGATATCATTTTGCACTCCTTACCATCGTGCTATGATCAATTCCGCATGACATATCACATGAATAAGGAAGAGGTCACACTCAACAAACTTCAGGGACTTCTCAAGACCGCAGAAACAGGCCTTAAGGGGAAGTCGGTTGTTAACACTCCCACTCCAAACTCTACTCTGGTTTTGGCAATCGGGAAAAGTCGAGGGAAGAAAAGAAAGAGATCTTCGAAGGGTACCAAGGCTCGGACCCTTGATGGCTCTTCTTCAAGTGGAACCAAGAAAGGTTTCATCACTCCTTCTTCTGACCCAAAAGAGGCTGAATGCTTCTATTGCCATGAAAAATCACATTGGAAGCGAAACTGCCCAAAATACCAGCAAGATGTGAACGATGGGAAAGTTAAACCCAACCATGCAGGTATTTACACTATCATTTCTAATAACACACCCCATTCTAAATCTTGGGTCCTTGATACCGGTTGTGGTATTCATATTTGTTGTGACTCGCAGGGACTAAGAAGAAGTGAGAATGTGGAGCAAGGAAGAGTAAACTTAATCATGGGGAATAGGAAAGCTTTACCTGTTACCAAGATTGGAGTTTATGCTTTATCGCTAAGTAGTGGGTTTAATATAGATTTGAATAAATGTTGTTATTCGCCAGAAATGGCAAGAAATATTATTTCCTTTCATGCTTTGTACAAACAAGGGTTTACCTTTTCGTTTAATAATGAAGTTGGTTCTATTGATGCTTTCTTTAATAATGTTCTTTATTTTAAAGCATTACCTTGTGATGGTGTGTATGAAGCTGTATCTGTTATAAATAACTTAGGAAATAATGTTTTGTGTATTGATTCTATTAATAATAATAACTTGGATAAAGCATCATTATGGCATTGTCGTCTTGGACATATAAGCAAGAAACGCATAGGCCAACTCCAAAAGGATGGAGTCTTGGAGTCATTTGACCTAAAGTCAGATGATAGTTGCGAATCATGCTTACTTGGAAAAATGACAAAGTCACCCTTCATAGGTTCTTGTGAGAGGGGTGAAGGTTTGTTGGACCTTGTACACACGGATGTGTGTGGACCATTCAAACATGCCACAAGGGATGCTAATCGTTATTATTTGACTTCTACTGATGATTACAGTAGATATGGATATGTCTACTTGATCAAGCATAAGTCAGAGACTTTCGAAAGGTTTAAGGAATTTAAACAGGAAGTCGAGAATCAATTGGGCAGGAACATTAAGATGCTTCGATCCGATCGTGGTGGTGAGTATCTTAGTTCAGAGTTCCTTGACTATCTAAGGGAATGTGGGATAGTCTCACAATTGACACCTCCTAGGACACCACAGTTGAATGGTGTGGCTGAGAGGCGTAATCGAACCTTGTTGGATATGGTTCGTTCCATGATGAGTCGAGCTTCGCTACCAATCTCATTCTGGGGGTATGCCTTAGAGATTGTCGCCCATATCCTTAATCTAGTCCCTACAAAGAAAGTTGCCAAAACTCCTCACGAGATGTGGACTGGTAAAGTACCCAAACTAGACCACATCAAGATTTGGGGATGCGAGACTTTCGTGAGACGCGAGACTCATGATAAGCTCGAACCCCGAAGCGAGAGGTGTATTTTCATCGGCTACCCACAACAATCCTTTGGTTACCTCTTCTACAGACCTAGTGAAAATGTGGTCTTTGTAGGTAGGAGGGCTTTCTTTAGAGAGAGAGAGTTCATAAGCCAAGGAAACAGTGGGAGGCAAGTTGATCTTGAAGAAATTCAAGAGTCAAGCGGTGAAGGAACTTCAAACCCTAGCACTCAACTTGAGGAGGAAACTCTTGTTGAGCCAATTGACAAGTCTGAACCTCTAAGGTGTTCCACAAGGGTTAGGAATGCTCCTGAGCATTACTATGGATTCCATATTACTGCAGAAGGAGATACACTTATCAGTGATGAGACACTGATAGGTCTGGATGAACCTAACAGTTACGCGGAAGCCATGGCAGGCCCTGAGTCAGCCAAGTGGAAAGAGGCGATGGACAGCGAAATACAGTCCATGTATGACAATCAAGTTTGGAACTTGGTTGAGAATGTACCAGGTCGTAAGACAGTAGGGTGCAAATGGGTCTTCAAGAAGAAGACCGACATGGATGGTAATGTACACACATATAAGGCTAGACTGGTTGCAAAGGGGTTCTCTCAAATTCCTGGAGTGGACGATGATGAGACCTTTTCTCCAGTAGCCAAGATTAAGTCTATTCGGGTTCTGTTGGCCATAGCTGCATTTCATGATTATGAAATATGGCAAATGGATGTCAAAACCGCTTTCCTTAATGGAAAGTTGGCTGAAGATGTTTACATGAGTCAGCCAGAGGGTTTTGTCAGCAACGAGTACCCTAATAGAGTGTGTAAGCTTGAGAAATCCATTTATGGATTGAAGCAAGCACCTCGCAGATGGAATCTTTTCTTTGATGAAAAGGTCAAGGAATTTGGCTTTTCTAGGAGTGAAGATGAGTCTTGCGTGTATGTCAAGGCTAGTGGGAGTATAGTTAGCTTTTTGGTATTGTATGTGGATGACATACTACTCATAGGAAATGACATCCCAACCCTACAGGAAGTTAAGTCCTGGCTTGGGAAGTGTTTCTCTATGAAGGACCTAGGAGAAGCTACCTATATTCTAGGGATAAGGATCTTGAGAGATCGGAGTAAAAGACTAATCGGACTTAGTCAGAGTACCTACTTGGATAAGGTGCTGAAGAGATTCAGCATGCAGGATTCCAAGAAAGGAGAGTTACCCATCCAGAGTAACACCAGATTGAGTAAGACACAAAGCCCTAGCACTGAGGCTGAGATAGCAGAAATGAGTCGAATACCTTATGCTTCGGCTGTAGGATCGATCATGTATGCTATGACGTGTACTCGACCTGATGTAGCCTTTGCCCTGAGCATGGTTAGCAGGTATCAGGCGAACCCTGGCAAGGCACACTGGACTGCGGTAAAGAATATCCTCAAGTACCTACGGAGGACTAAGGACTGGGTCCTTACCCTCGGTGGGAGTGATGACTTGAGAGTTGTAGGGTATAGTGATGCTAGTTTCCAGACTGATAGGGATAATTTCCGCTCTCAGTCGGGCTGGGTCTTTACCCTAAATGGAAGAGCAATTTCTTGGAAGAGTTCCAAGCAAGAGACAGTGGCTGATTCAACTTGTGAATCAGAGTATATTGCAGCTAGCGAGGCGGCAAAGGAGGCGATATGGCTGAAGAACTTCATTGGAAACCTTGGAGTTGTACCAACTATTAAAGAGCCAATGGAAATTTTTTGTGATAGTGAAAGTGTTGTTGCCTTAGCCAAGGAACCAAGGGATCACAGGAGATCCAGACACATCGACAGAAAATACCATTTTATCAGACATCGAATAGAAAAAGGACTCCTCGTGGCAAAGAGGGTATCATCGGATGAGAACCCAACAGATCCCCTCACGAAGGGACGGACTCGGGTTAAGCATCTCCAGCATGCTCGGAGCATAGGGCTGAAGGATGATATTAGATTTAGTAGTTAGATAACCCAGAAATTTGTAAAGTGTAATTGACATTAGATGATGAATAAAAGGTGTTTTATTTATGAGTAAAGTGTTGCTATCTCTTGTCGATCGTTTACTATATTTCTTTTGCATGTTTTGACTTCCAGAATAATTTTGTTTGGTATAACATATTATTCAAACCTCCACAGTCGGTCATATGTCGGAAGTAGGTATGAATCAAGACTGTCATGATTGGTTGCAGAAGGTCTAAGGTGTTGGACAAGGCTACAACAATCATGAGTGCTCATAAGTTCTGAGCATTGGACACAGCCCACGCTCACTGGAATCACTTCATGGAATTCTATCTCGAGTGATCATGAGATGGTAACATCATATAAGTCTTCAAACCTAGAGATATGATTTGTTACTTACGAGTTGGTTATGCATTGATTGTACGAAAACGCATTGGTAACTCGATGTTATAAAATGTGCTTTTGTGTGTAATTCAATGAGTGGTAGAACAAACATATGAGTCGAAGTTTATATGTTCCTTCTTGGATTAGAAGCTGATATCTGGGCCCCTCGATGATTTTGTTTTGACCTATGTACCGAGCCCGGTCAGTACTAAGTTGATGTGTTCAATTAAGTTCTCTGTCAAACAAATCGGAAATCGAGAAACAAACTGCTGGACAATAAGTAAGACATTGTTCCATGTATTTGTCCGGCTGATATCTAGAACGGAGGATTATATGATCCCTTATCTTAAATGGCGTACCATCATCTTCTCCGTTCTGAGAGACCTTGAAAGAGCTACGATTGCCGGTCGGTTCCTGAAGTACTGGAGTTATAGTTATTAGACTTATCCAAGTGGGAGACTGTTGGATAAGCTGTCTAAGTCCATAACTATTTCGGGTCAGTACTTGACCCAACCCGGCATGGTCCATTTGGGTTGCATGGCACCATGCAATTGGATAGACTAAATGAGAGTAATAACACTTGAAGATTATTAATATATTATAAGCTCTAATATATTAATAATATTATTTGATTAGTTTGATCAAGAATTAATTTAGAATTAATTAAGTGATCAAAGGATAACTAATTAAATATATGGGTTGATTATGTAAATCATTCATATCTTGTATAGTGGGCTAAGAGGCTCCATGGATTATCAAGTTGGGTTCCACCCATAGGATGCTCCATGGGAGTTACAAACCCATGGGTCATGGAAATGAAGAGTCATGACACATTAGGGTTTACATGGTGTAACCCTAGATGTGTCAACACTATATAAGAGTCCCATTCTCCACAAAATTGACACACATAAGAAACTAGAGGGCTTGGCCGATTTTAAGAAGTGTGTATTCTCTCAAAAAGTCTTTCCAAGAGCATTTGGTGTTGTGTGAAGCATTTGAGGCACCACACTTGGGGTGCTAGGCTCACAAGGTTTCAAGGAACATAAGCAACAACAAGGTAAGTTATTCTACCTTTCATTCAAGTTAAAATTGTTCCCCATGTATGCTAGATAGGAATATAACCTTGGAAATTCAACTTTGCATGATAATTAGACAAACATAGATCCAAGGTTATTAGGGTTGCATGTACACTTAGGAAGTGTTAGAATGCTCAAAACCCATCACTTTGAACTTCGCATTAGGGAAGCTTTCGGTTTGTATTGGACCTGTGACCTTTACTGCTTTAATCTTGCTAGCACTCCACGTTTTGTATTGTGGCTTCATGTGCTTGAGATAGAACGAGATGAGTAATTGATCAACAACATTATCAGTGGAAGGGACATTCACTACTTTCACAAAGGAGCGAAACTTGAAGGCTTTCAAAGTTATTGGCAGATCCATCTTCAAGTCTTGTGTATTCTTAAGCTCGAATACCAAAACTGGTTCTAGCCAATATTGACTTGGCATATCCACACCTTCATTCTAAATTCGCTTCAGATTCCACTTTGGAAATAAAAGCTTTTGGCTTTCCAAAGTAACCTAAGTTTCGCGTTTTGCTTTCTCTTTTGCTTCAGCCTCTTGGATTATCCTTTGATGTTCTTCCATTTCAGCCTCTCGTGCCTTTCTTCTTTGGAGCTCGTTTTCATCATGATGTTCATCTTTGCTTTTGTCGAAAATGTGTTCTTCACTGAAAAGTTTTTCTTTGCCTTTAAGCTCAGATTCACTTTTGACAGTGTGCTTGATTGAAGGTTTGGGGTCTTCCTTCTTGGATTGTGACACACCTTCTCCCCCTTATTTCAGAATGGAGATAGAATCCGAAACACCTTCCAATTAATGAAGCATGGTGAAGACAGACCTTAGTTTCTCAGCAAGATGCTTCTTTACTGTAATCATGATCATTGAGTTGCGAGTCGCAATGATATCCCAAAGCATGCCAATGACTTCTGCAGTGTAGCTTTTCATAACGACTTTCTCAGATAACAAATCATTGACTTTCTTCTCAACATTTTCAAGCTTGACTGTCAAGACTTTCACCTTTTCAGTCTTGACAGCAAGATCATCCATTATTTAGCTCTCCAAAGCCAGATATTCTTGAAGCTTAGAGAGTTGTGAGGAGATGGATGACTGTAACTTGTCATGGTCAGATTTAAGATCAGTATGAACCTCTTGATGTTTCGCCTTCTCATTTTTAAGTGTTGAACCCAGGCCAGAAATGATGTAACGACCCGTCTCTGGTATGTTGTTTCCATGTTATTTATTTAGAAGTTTTCAAGAGGGACTTGGCGAGTCTATAGCCCGGCTCGTCGAGTAGAGACGGGATTTCAAGCACATGTAAGTCGGCGACTCGACGAGTCCATATCCGGGACTCGGCAAGTTCGCCTGCCAGGAAGAAACCCTAAATCCCCAGGTTTGCTCACTATTTAAGCAATGTTATGTGCCCCAAACTCGCCTCCTTCACCCTCAGAGAGCTTGTGAGAAACCCTAAACCATTCCTTTTATGATTAAAGTGTTTTTGTGTGGATTCTTGAAGGATTGAAGAAGAAAAAGAAGAAAGGACCAAAAAGAGGAAGTGTAGAGCAAAGATCCAAGGCCAAAGTCAGAGTTCATTGAGCTATGTCTCGGAATTATTCTGTTTTGTGCTTAAAACCTCCATTAGAACACCTCTAAGGCTAGTTTAATGTATTTTCCAAGCTTATTAGTTGTATGGATGCCTTGTTGGGTCGAGATATCATTAGATCTGTTCATTAAGGAGTTTTAGAGCCCTGATCTAGTGCCTTTCCGAAGTTTCCTTGCTTGAGAACCCTAGATCTAGCCTTTATTATGCTTTTTGAGCCTCTTAATCTTCATGGGTGCATATGGGCACGTAAAGATAGAATCTTTACGTGTTAATCGAGCTAAGGGAGCCCAAATCTATAAGTTTTATGCGCTGGATTCAAGCAGAATCGAGTTTAGAGTAGCTGCATGCATGCGACTCGGTGATTCGTTCTTCCGACTCGGCGAGTCGAGTCGCGAGTCCCCGATTTTTTTCCCCTTTTGAGTGATGCCGAGTGGGGACCAATGAGTAGTAGAGTGGACTCAGTAATCTGGAGGTCAGACTCAGTGGTGGAGGGACTCGACGAGTTGTTCATACAACTCGGCGAGTCCAAGGCAATCTTCTTAGCTCAAGAACAACTCGTCGAGTTGTTCGTACGACTCGACGAGTCGGATGCAGATAGCCTGAGTTCTAGAATCGAAAGGAAACTCGTCGAGTTGATGCCATACTCGACGAGTAGCCGCGAGTAGGGTTGAGAAGTGAGAATAGAGACTCGGCGAGTTGGCGGCCCAACTCGGCGAGTCAGGTCAACTGTAGGTTGACTTTGACCGGGAGAGTTGACTTTGACCAGGGGTAAAAGAGTCACTTTACCTAATTCAGTTATTAGTATTTGATTGAGTGTGTTTATGGAATTGTAGCCGGGGAGATACCGGAGCAGCAACAGATAGCTTCTAGAGCCATACACTCAGCAGCCAGTTCACGAGGTGAGTTTCCTACCAGTAGGAACGGGTCTACGGCCACAATGCCGACCTATTTTGCTAGCAGTTAGTTTCGGACATCGGTCCGAAGCACTAGTTCAGGGTGCTTGATGTCTTTGTGATTCAGACATGTCTATGTGCTATGTGTTCCGGACATCAGTCCGATGTAGTATATGTGTTATGTTAGCAGATACGTGTTTATGTTTTGCTATGTTCAGACAGTTCCGGATTTCGGTCCGATGCAGCTAGTTCCAGACTCCGGTCCGATGCAGGGGACAAGGTCCCAGTCAGTTCCGGACTTCGGTCCGATGCAGTCAGTTCCGGACTTCGGTCCGATGCAGCTAGTTCCGGACTTCGGTCCGATGCAGTGGGCAAGGCCCAGTAAGTGCTTTATTTGTTATCGTGTGGTATGTGGTAGTTTGGGGGAGCTCACTAAGCTTCGTGCTTATAGTTTCAGTTTTGGTTTCAGGTACTTCCGCAAGTAAAGGGAAGAGCTCGGGATGATGGCATCGTACACACCACAACTTCAGTTTTTGTCTTGGGAGTTGACTCAGTTCCTTTGATATGTTTTAATACAGTTGTGACACAGTTTTCCTCACAGTATTTTATTTTGGTTTTGAGATACGCAATGTATGGTTTTATTATGTGATACTCAGTTTTATGATCTTTGTTATATTAAAAATGAAATTTTCGGGTCGTATTTTTGGGATGTTTCAAGTTGGTATCAGAGCCTTGGTTTGAGGGATTCGGATACACTTTCGGGTGTATCTGAACTCAAACTAAGGGAAAAGATAAAAAGATTTTCAAAAGGAAAAATGTTTTCGAAAGAAATTTTGAAAAGCACTTAGAAGGAAAGGAATTTTTATACAAGATAAGGGTGTGGTGCATGCGATCAGCCGAGCTCAAGTAAGTACTCCCAAATTACCCATACAAGTTATGTTATGATTGTCAGTTTCAGTAGAACAGCATGCTAGAATAGGACTAAGGATCTAGGAGGATGCCTTATGTGCCTGCTATATGTGTTTCAGCTTTACAAGATTTGCATGCTAGTATTGAGTAGACAATAGTAGGATAGCCTGTTTAGGTTATGCCTGATAGTATGAGCTTAGCATTGTATGCTAGTACAGTTTCTCGTTAAGAGAATATATTTGCTTGAGTAGTTTCCTGTGTCCGAATGCTGCTTGCTTTGTGCTTTATAGGACTCTTGGTGATAGGAGTTAGCCGTTAGGTGAATACGTCACGTCACATGTGATCAGGGTTGAATAATCTCAGAGTGTTGGATTTGGCCCTATTGCGCAGCTCTTGTTTGAGTCTAACCGTTGTAGGGACGAGTCTTTTACTCGAAGGATTATCTGAGCCTCATCACATGGGATGGTATTCAGGTGATGGCTAATTAGCATTACAAGGAGGCCTTCGGCAGCTGAGGACTGGTTTGAGTGGAGTCAGAGCCCTAGGGCAAGCCTAGGATGAGAGTAGCAGAGATCAGTAGTAGTAGAAATGACTTGGTGGAGTCAAGGCAGTTCTTGAGGAAAGTACGGATAGATGTGGAAGGTAGTATGGGCCCGTACTACTGAAAGCAGAGGATCCATACTCGAATCAAGGAAGGCTGAGACAAGACCAGGAAGCTAGTAGTAGTATCAATGATCCCTTGAAATATTTCATTTTTCTGATGTTGCCATGATGTGTTTCAGAATGGTGGTTTTGCGTTCGAGGCTAGCAGACGGCAGTGCCGGTGCCGGGGAGGGATCAGGATCAGGCTCGGGGGCCGAGCGTATGGATGAGTAGACCAGAGAGTTTCTTTCTTCAGAGATTACTCGTATCATACTGGAGCAGACTCCTGTGATCTTCGGTTCGATCAAGGAGGGTATCATAGAGCTGATGGATGAGAGGTTGGGCACCTTCCGTGCCGAGGTGGCGGCCATGATGGGGTTGCGCACACTTACGTTAAGGGAGTTCAGGGCATGTGGAGCTCCAGATTACCACGGGGCGCGGGACCCCCTAGCGAGTACTAGATGGTTGGCGGATGTGGCCAACACTTTCCGCACGAGCAGGTGTCCCGAGGGGGACAAGGTTAGATTGGCGTCCTGTCTTCTGAAGGACAGGGCACGAGATTGGTAGGAAGAGGTCGGACATACCATTGGAGATGATGCAGTGCTAGATGCCATGACCTGGGCTGATTTCTCTACCAGGTTCAGGGCGGAGTTTGCACCGGTTATTGAGGTGCAGCAGTTAGCCAGAGAGTTTCAGGACCTCACCCAGACTACAGAGACTGTGGCGGAGATCACCGCCATGTTCCGGGAGAGGGCTCTCCTCGTTCCTCAGTATGCATCCGATGAGGAAATAAAGAAGGCCCGTTATCATGAGATGTTGCAGAGCGATATCCTCCCGTTTGTGAGTCGGTCCAGCTGTAAAACGCTGGATGAAATGATTGCCAGGGCTCGGGAGAGGGAGATTGACCTTGAGATGGAGAAGAAGAGGAAACCGGAGGCGGTTTCGGGCACAGGTAGCTCGGGCAAAAAGCCCAAGGTTTCAGATCACAGATCCAGGAGTCAGCAGAGCCACGGTCGATGTGGCAAGTGTGGGAGATTGCACGATGGGGTGTGCAAGGCATGGAGTTCCGGATGCTACAAGTGCGGTCGGACTGGGCATTTGAGCAGGGATTGTACGGCCCCTACTACCGCCATTGCTGCATCAGATCTGATTTGCTTTCAGTGCAATCAGAGGGGACATAAAAAGTCCCAGTGTCCGAGTTTAGCTGCAGCAGGGAAGGTGTATGCACCTTCCCCTGCTACTTTGAGGATTACAGATGGCCGGCAGGGCCGAGCCGAGGCGCCAGTGGCGAAGAGTAGAGCTTTTCAGATGACAACAGAGGAGGCACGAGCGACTCCTGATGTGGTGACGGGTATGTATCTTCCCTTCATTTCTATATTATTATTGATTATTGCTTATGGTTATATGTTTTGTATAGGGTCGTTCTCTGTGAACGACATTTCTGCTACAATATTATTTGATTCGGGGGCTACCCGATCGTTTGTATCGCTAGCGCTTAGCAAGAGATTTAGTAGAGCTCCAGGGGAGCTGGATTGTCCACTAGAGGTCAAGATAGCATATGACAGGACCGTGAGGGTCGCCAGAGTGCATAGAGGATGTTCTCTTCAGTTGTTCGACGAGTAGTTTCCGGTGGACTTGGTCCCTATTCCCCTGCGAGGGAATAAGGTTATAGTAGGCATGGATTGGTTGAGTCCCAATGGGGCGGTGATTGATTGTGAGCTGCAGCTAGTGAGGGTTCGCACTCCCAGTGGGGGAGAGTTAGTGACTCAGGGCGAGAGGCCACAGCGCGGACCAACTCTTTGTTCAGCCATGAGAGCGAGGCTCTATTTTCAGCAGGGTTGCGCCAGATATATAGCTTATGTTTTGGATGCCCGGGAGAAGGGTAAGGTGGCAGTAGATGATGTTCCGGTAGTGCGAGACTACCCTGATGTATTCCCAGAGGATTTTCCTGGAATACCTCCAGAGAGACAAGTCGAGTTCGGGATTGATCTGATTCCGGGTGCGGCGCCGATAGCTAAGGCACCGTATCGGTTAGCTCCCCCTGAGATGCAGGAGTTGTCTACGCAGTTGCAGGAGCTGCTAGACAAAGGTTTCATCAAACCGAGTAGTTTGCCTTGGGGAGCTCCGATTTTGTTTGTGAAGAAAAAGGACAGGTCGCACCGTATGTGTATAGATTACCGGGAGTTGAATAAGGTAACGGTGAAGAACTGTTACCCACTCCCGAGGATAGATGATTTATTTGACCAGCTTCAGGGAGCGTCTTGGTTTTCCAAGATCGATTTACGTTCTGGGTATCATCAGATGCGAGTCAGAAATGAGGATGTGCAGAAGACTGCTTTCAGGACCAGCTATGGCCATTATGAGTTTGTGGTGATGCCGTTTGGGCTCACCAACGCTCCAGCCGCGTTCATGGACCTCATGAATCGTGTGTGCAGGCCGATGCTGGACCGGTCTGTGATAGTATTCATAGATGATATCTTGGTGTATTCCAAGACGCAAGAGCAGCACGAGGAGCACCTGAGGGAGGTGCTAGAAGTTTTGAGGAGGGAGAGACTTTTCGCAAAGTTCTCCAAGTGCGAGTTCTGGTTGCGCGAGGTGCAGTTCCTTGGTCACCTCGTCAACCAGAAGGGTATTTTAGTAGATCCGGCCAAGATAGAGGCCGTGATGCGGTGGGAGGTCCCGAAGTCTCCATCCGATATTCGGAGCTTCCTAGGGTTGGCAGGGTATTACCGGAGATTCATTCAGGATTTCTCCAAGATAGCAGTGCCGCTCACCAGACTGACCAAGAAGTCGGTGGTGTTTCATTGGGGGCCTGAGCAGCAGGCAGCATTTGAGACCCTCAGGCAGAGGTTGTGCGAGGCTCCGATCCTTACCCTGCTAGAGGGAGTAGAGAATTTTGTAGTCTACTGTGATGCCTCAATCACAGGTATGGGAGCAGTATTGATGCAGCGAGGCCATGTGATAGCTTATGCCTCGAGACAGTTGAAGCCTCACGAGGCTAACTATCCTACCCATGATTTAGAGCTGGGGGCGGTTGTGTTTGCCCTCAAGATTTGGAGACATTACCTTTATGGGGTCCGTTGTACCATCTACACGGATCACAAGAGTTTGAGGTACCTTATGGATCAGCCGAATCTAAACATGAGACAGAGGAGGTGGTTGGATGTGCTGAAGGATTATGATTGTGAAATCCTTTACCATCCAGGGAAGGCCAACGTAGTGGCCGACACCCTAAGCCGCAAGGTGACAGCAGCCCCTATCAGAGACTTATGTCTGAGGATGACAGTGATTACTCCATTGTTGGAACGGATCAGGGAGGCTCAGGTTGAGGGCCTCAAGGAGGAGAGACAGAAGTGTGAGAGGATAGTGGGCCGAGTAGCTTCGTTTGATTATGATAGTCTGGGGTTGTTGACCCTTCATGGGAGAGTGTGGGTACTGTACTGGGGCGGAGTACGGCAGTTGTTGATGGACGAGGCTCATAAGTCTCGATTTTCTATCCACCCAGGGGCGACGAAGATGTATAGAGATCTTCGACCCGATTACTGGTGGCCCTGCATGAAGCGGGATGTCGCCTGGTATGTAGAGAGGTGCCTGACCTGCAGGAATGTCAAGGCAGAACACCAGAGGCCTCACGGCAAGATGCAGCCGTTAGACATTCCCGTGTGGAAATGGGAGGACATCACCATGGATTTTATCACCAAGCTTCCCAGGACCGCACGTGGGGTAGATTTGATTTGGGTAATAGTGGATCGGTTGACGAAGAGTGCTCATTTCATACCGATCCAGGAGAGCATATCGGCGGAAAATTTAGCCGATATCTATGTGTGGGAGGTAGTGGCACGTCATGGAGTGCCGATATCGGTAGTGTCAGACCGAGACATTCGTTTTACATCCAGATTCTGGAAGCGGTTTCACGACGAGATGGGTACTCGTCTCCATTTCAGCACCGCTTTCCACCCTCAGATGGACGGGCAGAGCGAGAGGACGATTCAGACTCTCGAGGACATGCTTCGGGCATGTATCCTAGACTTCGGTGGCAGTTGGGATACGTATCTTCCGTTAGCGGAATTTTCTTATAACAACAGTTATCATGAGAGCATTGATCAACCTCCCTTTGAGATGCTTTATGGGAGGAAGTGCAGGACCCTGATTTGTTGGGGCGAGGTCGGTCAGCGAGTCATTGGGAGCACAGAGGTGGTGCTCAAGACGACTGAGTTGATTCAGCAGGTTCGTAGTAGACTGCAGACTGCGCAGAGTCGGCAGAAGAGCTACGCTGACAGGAGGCGTTCAGACTTGGAGTTCCGGGTGGGCGATATGGTCCTTCTGAAGGTCTCACCTTGGAAGGGTGTCATCAGGTTTCGGAAGAAGGGAAGGTGGGCCCCAGGTTCATTGGTCCTTTCAGGGTTTTGGCTCGAGTGGGTCAGGTTGCTTATCGGTTGGATCTTCCACCAGAGCTTAGCCAGATCCACAACACTTTCCATGTGTCTCAGTTGAGGAAGTGTTTGGTGGATAAGTCAGCAGTTGTTCCCTTAGAAGATATTCAGGTTGATAGCAGCCTAAATTATATTGAGAGGCCGGTCGCAATTCTGGACCGGAAGACAAAGACTTTGAGGCACAAGGTAATTCAGTTAGTGAAGGTGTAGTGGCAGCACCGGAAGGGGTCTGAGTGGACGTGGGAGGCTGAGGAGGAGATGCGAGAGCACTACCCAGAGTTATTTGCAGATTCAGCCGTAGCAGACTTCGAGGACGAAGTCTGAGTCAAGTGGAGGAGAATTGTAACGACCCGTCTCTGGTATGTTGTTTCCATGTTATTTATTTAGAAGTTTTCAAGAGGGACTCGACGAGTCTATAGCCCAACTCGTCGAGTAGAGATGAGATTTCGAGCACGTGTAAGTCGGCGACTCGACGAGTCCATATTCGGGACTCGGCGAGTCCGCCTGCCAGGAAGAAACCCTAAATCCCCGGGTTTGCTCACTATTTAAGAAATGTTATGTGCCCCAAACTCGCCTCCTTCACCCTCAGAGAGCTTGTGAGAAACCCTAAACCATTCCTTGTATGATTAAAGTGTTTTTGTGTGGATTCTTGAAGGATTGAAGAAGAAAAAGAAGAAAGGACCAAAAAGAGGAAGTGTAGAACAAAGATCCAAGGCCAAAGTCAGAGTTCATTGAGGTATGTCTCAGAATTATTCCGTTTTGTGCTTAAAACCTCCATTAGAACACCTCTAAGGCTAGTTTAATGTATTTTCCAAGCTTATTAGTTGTATGGATGCCTTGTTGGGTCGAGATATCCTTAGATCTGTTCATTAAGGAGTTTTAGAGCCCTGATCTAGTGCCTTTCCGAAGTTTCCTTGCTTGAGAACCCTAGATCTAGCCTTTATTATGCTTTTTGAGCCTCTTAATCTTCATGGGTGCATATGGGCACGTAAAAATAGAATCTTTTCGTGTTAATCGAGCTAAGGGAGCCCAGATCTATAAGTTTTATGCGCTGGATTCAAGCAGAATCGAGTTTAGAGTAGTTGCATGCATGCGACTCGGTGATTCGTTCTTCCGACTCGGCGAGTCAAGTCGCGAGTCCCCGATTTTTTTCCCCTTTTGAGTGATGCCGAGTGGGGACCAATGAGTAGTAGAGTGGACTCAGTAAGCTGGAGGTCAGACTCAGTGATGGAGGGACTCGACGAGTTGTTCATACAACTCGGCGAATCCAAGGCAATCTTCTTATCTGAAGAACAACCCGTCGAGTTGTCCATACGACTCGGCGAGTCGGATGCAGATAGCCTGAGTTCTAGAATCGAAAGAAAACTCGTCAAGTTGATGCCATAATCGACGAGTAGCCACGAGTAGGGTTGAGAAGTGAGAATAGAGACTCGGCGAGTTGGCGGCCCAACTCGGCGAGTCAGGTCAACTGTAGGTTGACTTTGACTGGGAGAGTTGACTTTGACCAGGGGTAAAAGAGTCACTTTACCCAATTCAGTTATTAGTATTTGATTGAGTGTGTTTATGGAATTATAGCCGGGGAGATACCGGAGCAGCAGCAGATAGCTTCCAAAGCCATACACTCAACAGCCAGTTCACGAGGTGAGTTTCCTACCAGTAGGAACGGGTCTACGGCCACAATGCCGGCCCGTTTAGCTAGCAGTTAGTTCCGGACTTCGGTCCGAAGCAGTAGTTCAAGGTGCTTGATGTCTTTGTGATTCAGGCATGTCTATGTGCTATGTGTTCCGGACATCAATCCGATGTAGTATACGTGTTATGCTAGCAGATACATGTTTATGTTATGCTATGTTCAGACAGTTCCGGATTTTGGTCCGATGCAGCTAGTTCCGGACTCCGGTCCGATGCAGGGGACAAGGTCCCAGTCAGTTCCGGACTTCGGTCCGATGCAGTCAGTTCTGGACTTCGGTCCGATGCAGCTAGTTCCGAACTTCGGTCCGATACAGTGGGCAAGGCCCAGTAAGTGCTTTATTTGTTATTGTGTGGTATGTGGTAGTTTGGGGGAGCTCACTAAGCTTCGTGCTTACAGTTTCAGTTTTGGTTTCAGGTACATCCGCAAGTAAAGGGAAGAGCTCGGGATGATGGCATCGTACACACCACAGCTTCAGTTTTTGTCCTGGGAGTTGACTCAGTTCCTTAGATATGTTTGGATACAGTTGTGACACAGTTTTCCTCACAGTATTTTATTTTGGTTTTGAGATACACAACGTATGGTTTTATTATGTGATACTCAGTTTTATGATCTTTGTTATATTAAAAATGAAATTTTCGGGTCGTATTTTGGGGATGTTTCAAATGACTTTGTTATCCTTCGCATTGTTGGACTCAAAGGAGCTTTGGAATTGATCCATGAAAACTTGAGCATCAGATATTAGTTTATCGACTTTTTCGGTCGTTTTGTTGAAGACTGTGGTAGAGTCATCTACTGCCTTGTGCATCTTTTGAAGGTTGGAAGAGTGTTCTTTAGTAAGGGTCTCAAGAATGGACTTGCATGTTGCTTGAGAATAATCATCAGTGGATGAGGTCATTGTAGCGTTAAGCAACGAGTCCAGTTTTTCATTTATCGCCTTGAGTTTCCCTCTCGTGACAAGGGCTTCGTCATCACTCTTAGTCCTGATGTTGAATGGACTGTAGGTGAATCATGCGAAGTCGTTATCGTCCCCAAAAATCATGTATGGGTCATTGTGGCAAATAGAGGAAATAGGGGGTGTGGAATGAGCAATTGCAAAACCTTAAGCTCCCGCCCCTTCATTAGATGAGTTGACAGAAACAGGATGCTCAACAGTTGTTGATGGTGTGGTTGTAGACTTGGTGAAAATGGGTGTAGGTTGCGAAACACCTAAGGAAACAGGTGGGCATGGAGCGATAGAGATGGGTGTTGAAACGGTAGCAGTTGGAGAAGGAGCAGAGACAGTTCCAACAAAAATAGTGGAAATCGGAACTAAGATAGGAATCTCAACAGTTACCTCGGGAACAGTGGAAATATGCTGCGAAACCTCTGGTTGGGAAGTTTTTGTAGTGTCTTCGTTTTGGGCAGGCTCATCCACTTCACTGTGAACGTCTGATTGAGTGTCAGACTATGAATGTTCACTTTCACTGGGGGTAGGAGATCTGGGCTTGTGAGCTTCCTTCTTAAGCTTTCACTTCGTTGCTAGATAAGGAGTTGGTGCAGACGATTCAGCTTGTGACTTTTGTTTCTTGGAGGATTTTGCAGGTTCAAATGGACCCTCTTTAGCACTTTGTTTCTTTTCCCCTTTCTTGCGTCCTTTCTGCCCTCCTTTCTTTGGTTTATCGGCTTCATCAATTATCAACTGCATCTCTGGTGTCAAAGGACGAAAGCCCGAAATAGGAAGTTTCCTATAAGCTTCAAGGATCTTACTAGCTGCAGGAACATCTCAAAACACGGCTTCAGGAATTGAGCCAACAAATGAAAACTTTGAATTATGAGCAAGGATAATGTTGGTGGTATTAAAGATGGAGATTGCATACATGAAAGAGTATTGCATCACTGGAATGTTGTGCTTCTTGATTGCCCTCTGAACAATGATTGTCCAAAATCGAGCACAAGAGATTTCACAGTGTCTCGTTGTTGAATGGGTGATTTGTAACAACTGAGCCCAAAGAACAACTCCAAAATCGATGTTGATTCCATTGTAGAGCCCATACACAATCATCATAAACAACTTACTGGCACATTCCGACCTAGTAACACGCTCTGAAAAGCTTTTGAACAATAAAGTAAAGAGCCCATTCCATAGTGGTGGCAGATTGGGCTTCCTGAATTTTGAAATTGTGGTTAGGTTTTCTTTGCACCCCATTTGGTTGAACATCTCCATGATGGCGGCGATGGAGATGGAATCAGGGTCTACCATATCAGCGGTCTGAGCAAGCCCTAACAAAGAGCAAAATCAAGACTTGGTGATTGAGGTTTTTTGATTGTTAACTTCAAACGTGATCCATTGTTCTTCCTTAATTTAGCAAGCAGTAAAGTAAGCCTTCGACAGGTGAGACATCGGAAAAATCTCCAATGTGGTCAGAGCTTTAACCAGCGGTGAGTATTTCAAACACTCGACGATCGGTAACATGAAGCTGTCATGCTTGAGAGGATCGAGATCGAGAATCAGAATCTGGTTTTGCTTGATGGCGAGAAGGGATGACTACCCTGTGTTCTTGAACAGAAGGAGTTTCAGAAGATCCCACCATTGATGATTGCTTGAAGATGAAGATGATGAACAGTAGATGATGAAGATCGCTGAAATTCTTTGAGAGTATTTGTGAGTGGTAAAGAGAGATGTAGTGTCAAAAACTCTTTATACCGTTTGTTTGGTGAGAGAAATCCGGAGAGAGATTGTATTGAGCACTAAAAAGTCGCCTGAAAAAGTGTGATTTGACAACTGTTATGTCAGAAACGTGTGTCAGGCGGCGGTAAAGGAAACGTCATTTCAAATTTTCACGCGCACATTTGAATTCTTATCCATTAGAGTGTCGCATCAGTTTCTCCCTTTTGCATTTAAGTGTATTCCACCTTCCGCATTGATATACGAACTGTCGCCTGTAAGTAAACTTGAGTTAAACTTCGAAACTAAAAATGAGTGTAAGCACCATGAACCCGACATTTGGAAAATTACAAGGATCTTCATGCTAGAGTGTGCCAAAGATAAAGAAATAAAGCAAAGCATATTTGTGGGATTATAGTGATGTCTAATTTAAGACACAAAACAGTGGATCTCGGGCAAAGATCTCTTCCTTCGAAGTCAAGAGAGACTAAGAAGTGTTTTTGTGGTTCCCAGTTGAATTACGATCACCTTTTTATTAAGAAACAGTGAAAGACATCTTTTCTTTAGGCTTACCAGGTGGCTTTAGCTTCAACCAAACTCTGAAACTTGATATAAGTACGAACGTTGGGATGAAGTACATGTGTGACTAGTGTAGTCAGTTGAACGAGTAGCTTTGCAATTATTTTAGTAACTTGGATAGATGTAGAAATCTCAAAAAAAATAAAAACTGGATCTTTTGGGTAGAAACGTCTTAGGTCTAGAACATTTCAATAAGATCCCGCAAAAGAAAATGAGATTTCCTGGCACAGTCCACAAAAGTGGAGTTTCGTTAATTCCGTGGTGAAAAATCTAGAACACTTAATTGTTCACCGTCAATTCAAATAAGTGTGTTGAATTTTGGGTTTCACTTAGTTCGTGGTTGAACGTAACTAAGATCATTAACACCAATTTTGTGTAACCATAAACCTCAGTGGTAATTTTTGAGAGTCCCAAGGGTTACAATCATGAAAGAGAAAGTGATGGAGAAAAGTATGAGGTGGTTTCAATGAAACCAATGTACCTCTGTTATGTGAAAATGACCAAGCAACTAACTCTTTACTCAAAGCGAAAAGAGTAAGGTAGCTCATGACTTATGTGAATTCGTGGCCTAATTGGGAAGAAACAATTGGTATTATCGATTCATTAAGGCTTCAACATAAAGTCATCGAGGCTTTAGACAACATGTAGCAGCATGCTTCTAGGGACACTTAGCTAGTACATAGATAAAAAGTTTTATAGCTGACCCATCATTCATGTTTGAAAAATAAAGATTTTTCCTTCAAATCTGCACAAATATTTAAATAAAGAAATACTAACAGAACAAAAATATTTTTGAATTTTGAGTTTTTCCAAAAAATAAAATAAAATAATTAAAATATTTGTAAATAAAGAATATTTTTTGTATTTTTGATTTTCTTAAAAAAATAATAGAAATGAATAAAATAAAAATAAAATAAAATAAAATAGAATAGAGAGAAAACAAAAATAAACTAAAGTAAAATAAAATAAAAAAAATTAAAATAAAAACATAATATATAAAAGGATATAAAGCGCTCCAAACCACAAACGAACAGTTGATCATAAGATATGTAGAGCTTTCGCATGAAGTCGCTGGATAATCAATGGTTGCGAATGGCTGCGAGCATTCAGATCGACTCACATGACAAAAGATGAATGCAAATTACTGAGAGCATTCGCACCAATTTGCATGACATGCTCTAGACGTGGGTGCGAAAGTACGACCAAAAACGAAAGTTTCATTATGAAAGCGAAAGTGGTTATGGAATAGAATCAACTTCTATCATTCCCAAGCCTTGAAGAATCCGATTGAAGGTAGGTTCAGGTAAGGCTTTTGTGAATATGACAACAGATCTAACGAAGTGTATTTCAACATTTCCATCTTCCACATGATCCTTGATAAAAATGCTACCTCAGTGCGATGTGTTTTCTTTTTGAGTGTAGCACTGGATTGTGACAAATGTGAATCACACTTTGAATCCAAATGACTTGTGAAGTGCATGAGGCTGCAGCTATGTACACTGCTTCAGCAGTTGAGAGGGATACCCAACTTTTCTTTTTTTGACATCCAACTTACGAGCTTACCATCCAAGAATTGGCATCCTCCCGTTGTACTCTTTCTATCTAGGCTGCACTCTCCAAGATCAGCATCCGAAAATGCTTGTACGAAGAAACCTGAGTTTGATGGATACCATTTTCCAAGTGAGGAGGTTCGTTTTAAGTGCCTGAAATTGTTCTTGACAACTACCATGTGGAGTTTGCGAGGATTCGCTTGGAACCTAGCACAATAACAAATGGAAAACATAATGTCTGGTCGACTAGTTGTTAAATACATCAATGAACCTATCATCTGACAATAAAGGGTCATATTAGCAGCTGGTTTTTCCAGAGATGGTGTTATTTTCATTCTGAATGCCATTGAAACCTTCGTTTTTGAATCTCCCACCATTCCAAACTTAGCGAGCAGGGTCTTCATTGAGCTCTTCTCAAATTCCGTTTCCATTAGCTTTCGGAATTCAGCTGTTAAGTTGGGGTTAGTGGATCCAAAGATAATTTCATCCATGTATATTTGGACAATCATTAAGTGGTCACCCTCTTTCTTGCGAAAGAAGGTTGGTTCAACCGAACCTTGTTTAAATTTGGACATTTTTGAGAAACGAGTGAGAGTTTCGTACTAGGCCCTTGGAGCTTGTTTCAGACCATAGACTGCTTTTGTCTAGAATGTAATAGTGATTAGGATTCTTCTCGTTTATGAAGCTAGGTGGTTGCTCCACATACACTGTCGCTTCAAGTTCCCCGTTCAAGAATGCATATTTGACGTCCATCTAGTAAACTTCAAAATTCTTATGTGTCGCATAAGCCAGAAGAATGCAAATGGACTCTAGCCTAACAATAGGTGCAAAGGTCTCTTCATAGTCAAGGCCTTCTTCTTGACAATACCCCTTTACAACCAGTCATGCTTTGTTTCGTATAACGTTTCCTTCTTTATCAAGCTTGTTGTGAAACACCCACTTTAACCCTACAACAGATGCATCCTTTGGAGTAGAAATCAGTCTCCAGACTTTGTTTCATTCGAATTCATTGAGCTCCTCCTACATCTCTTTTACCTAATCCGAATGATCCAGAGCAATCTGAACATTTTTGGGTTCGACTTTGGAGATGAATGAATTAAATATGCAATATTCTACTTTGGAGAATAAAGCTGTTTGTTTCACCTTTTGTTATGCTCTTGTATGAACTCCTAAAGATGTTTCGTCTATAACCTACATTTTTGGATGATCTCTTGTCCATTTAGTCAGAGGAGGATAATTAGGATCACAAGATAGATCCAATTCAGCATTTATGTCCTCAAATTTTGACTGTATACTCGGATCATCATTCGTATCATCTTTCTCCCCCTCGAATGATGTGAATGTCTCTACATCAGGTGTCAGATTCTCCCCCTGGAGAGGACTTTTTTGAGTCTCTTTTGGAGAAGAGTGCCCCCCTCCTGAAAAGTTGCATTGGAAGGTGATTCAGAACTCTCCCCTTGGAATGTAGCATTTGTGTCATGTAAGCCATTCACACTTGGTTGCTCTTTGTGCATATCATTTGCAGCGTCGTCGATTATCTTCTTTAATTCAACGACCTTGTTGTCATCCACTTTGGATTCAGAAGAGATAGCCTTCTCTGGCTCATTGAATAGTAGCATGAATTCTTCTTAGAGATTGGATAGTGGAATCGTAGCTGGGCTTGGTTTAGGAAAGATCTCTTTTGATTGACTGGCATTCACTTGAGTCCTCTTTAGGTAACTGTCGTCGAATGTGACATAATAGGTTTCTTCTATTTGTGTTGATCGTTTGTTGAGAAACCTATATGCTTAGAGGTCAGTGAATATCCAAAGAAGATACCTTCGTCAACTTTCACATTGAATTTGTTCCTTTGTTCTTTAGAATTAAAGATGAAGCACCTGGAACCAAAAACATGGAAACAATTTACATTAGGTTTTCATTTGTTTATGATTTCATAGGGAGTGACACAAAATCGTTTATTGAGAATTGAATGGTTTTTGGTGAAACAAGTTGTCCCAATCGCATCAGCCAAAAAATATAGTGGTAGATTCGCAAATGAGAGTATGGTTCTTGCAGCCTCACACAATGATCGGTTTCGCCTTTCAACGACTCCGTTCTGTTGTGGAGTGTATGGTGACGAAAATTTATGCGATACTCTTTTCACAGTCAGAAATTCTTCAAACTCCTGGTTTTTGAATTCCAACCCATTGTCACTATGAATATTGCGAACCAGCTTTCTCACTTGTAATTCAATCTTCTTTATGAAGTCTTTAAGTTTGGGAGTGGCTCAGATTTCTGATTGAGAAAATAAAGCCAAGTGAAATGAGAAAATTCATCTACAATAACAAGAATATACTTATTATCACCAATAGTTTCGATCGTTGACGGATCACAAAGATCGATGTGCAAAAGTTCGAGTGGCTCAATGACTTCCCTATTCACCACCATTGGATGACTTTTCCTCCTTTGCTTTCCCATTTCGCATGCGGCACAAAGATGATCCTTGTCATACTTTAGGAGAGGAAGCCCTAGAACATGATCACCAAGAACAAGCTTGTTGATATCTTTGAAGTTAAGGTGCGAAAGTCTTCTATGCCATAGCTAACTATCTTATGCAGGAGCTTTCGTTAGAAGGCAAATGGTTGGCTTCCCTCATATCGGATTTAACTTCAACAGATACATCTCGCCTTTGCGTTTAGACTTTAGAAGGACTGCTTTGGTTTTCTTTTCTATGATCTCAAAACCTTTGTTGTCAAATGAGACCTTTAATCCTGTACCAACGACCAACTGCGAAACACTTATGAGATTGTGTTGCAGACCCTCGACATAAGCAACTTTACAAATTGAGAATTTGTCATTTGTTATCATCCCGTAACCTTTGATCTCTCCAAGTGAGTTATTTCCAAACTTCACTCTTCCACCATTTTTTAGTTCTCTATACTCTCGCAGTTCTTCCTTTCTTCCTGTCATGTGACGTGAACAACCACTGTTGATATACCATTCAGTTTCAAACTGTTCGTCACAAATTACCTGCAAAAATTAAGCAGATTTAGGAGCCCAAAGTTGTTTGAGTCCTTTTCAGCCTTCGACAGAAATAGGGAAAGTAATTGGAAGATCAACCATATAGGTTCCTTTTATTAGAGTGGTGTTATCTTTCCTTGTAATTTTAAAAACCTTGATCCTCTTATCTTTTAGGTTAATATCTATTGTGTTAGTTTCAGGGTTTTTGATTGGAGCTTGACGATCCAAAATCAGCTTTCCTTTTTGCTTAACATCTTTTGATGTCTTGTAAGGATACAAAACATACTTTGTTTGTGAGTTGTGTGGTTTTGGATTCTCCACGAGGCTTTTTGGCATTGAAACAATGGGTTTTTGTTGTTTAGAATCCTTTGGACTGTGAAACTGACTTTGCGATGAGCTTTTTGGGTTCGCATTTGATGCTAGTTTCACATTTTGATTGAGAGGTTTTTCAATGCGAACGGAGTTGGGATTTTTAGATTGCTAGAACTGTTTTCTTTCCTTGAGATTTTTTTTGTATCTCGCGTTCCTTTGACATTTTTGTGTTGCGAACTGTTATGAGGATTTTTGAATATTATCTTTTGCTCTTGGCTTACTTGCTGGAGTTTGGTTTTGCACTGAAGATGTAACGCTAGGAACATTCTTAGTTCCGCTGGGACTTCCTTTCTCATAGCTGGAATTGACCATGTTTAAAGGTTCTGCTACATATCTTCCTTTTACTCTCTATGAGGTCCTTTCTTAGAGACCAACTGTTTCTTAGCATTATCGATAGGAGTTGACCAAAAGTACTCATCACATCCATCTGCGTTGTCTTCTTCGACTAAGGATGTTAATTCGACTGTTTGATTCTTATTTACCCCCATTGACTTTGAAAACCTGGTTTGGGACAGTTTGGGCTTTTGGAAAAATCAGTGGCAATTTCTTTTAATACATTTGGATTATTTTCAGAAAGACATGCGAATTCAAAAGAGTTTTCGGAAATTGGGACTTTCACAACATCAGGTTC
Organism: Lactuca serriola; assembly: GCF_051521515.1. Classification (NCBI taxonomy): domain Eukaryota; kingdom Viridiplantae; phylum Streptophyta; class Magnoliopsida; order Asterales; family Asteraceae; genus Lactuca; species Lactuca serriola. The sequence goes on along the minus strand of NC_136409.1, from coordinate 110,485,686 downwards.
ATTTTTAACAAAATCTGAGCAGTCAACCTCGTCCTCTACAAATATTTCACTCATATCACTGTTATCGTCAAATTCAGATGTGTTATCAACATTAAGTTTGTTATCTGAACTCAACTTTGTACTCAATGAGTCAAACTTCTGCACAGTGCCAGATTTAATTTGCTTTTTGTCATTTTTGTCCAAAAGCTATTTTAGCATGTTCTTGTGGTCCTCTGACTTAATAAACAATTCAATTTCGTCCAGACCAATCCTGTAAGCTTTCTAAGTTTCATCAAATGAGATAATGGATTCACACTTATAACAGTCAGCGTCGATTTCATCCTCCTTTAATTCAAGGAAGGGCAATATCATCTTATGGAGTTTTTGACCAATATCAAAATCAAGATGCAATTTAGTAATATTAGAATAAAGCCTTTTCACAATAAAAAAAAAATATTACATTGTTTCGAGAGCATTAAATTGTTTCATTGCAAATAAATTAACTCATCCCTAGACTTAGCTAAATCAAACTCAATCTTCTCTATCCATATGTGTCTCTCCTCACTCTTTGACGCAACCCTTTTGATTTGATCAGTTAGGTTAAAATTTGTCAAGCGAGTTTGTTTCAAACTGTTACAGATACTAGAAAATGTGAATTTTAATTCATTTAGTTCAGTTTCGTATCTTGACACAGGTATATCGAGTGATTCAAGAATAGAGTGTACCTTGTTTATCATTTGATCGCATTCACTGATTTGCTCAAAAACTAATTTTGTAGTGAAGCAGCTATCACTCCTATGTCCACTAGCGTATCCTCACACCTATGACACATCACTTTTCACCATGAAACATCTTCCTCCAGAATGTGAATCTTCTTCTTTCACAACGAAACTTATCCCATGAGTTGGCCTGCGAACCTCTTCATCTTCAGAATCCGTGGACCAGACTTCCACCCTACCAAATTCATCATCAACTTCTTTTTCCCACACAATTAAAGCATGCATTGAATTATCAGACCTCTTTTTCTTCTTTATCTCCTCAAGATTTCGGAGATGGTAGGTCTCATCGTCTTCTCCTTTCTTCTTTTCATTCAACATTCGCAGCATGCACTCTTTGGCCAAGTGATTTTGTACATGATACTAGTTACAATCATAGCCAGAGTCACCAGTTAGCTTCTTTTCCTCTTCCATTTGTGAGCTATTCGTACTTTCCTCTTTTACCTTCTCAGAATTGTAGCTTCCCTGCCAGTTTCAGTTCTTGTTGGAGGGAAACTTCTTCTTTACGAATCGCTTCGGATTTGACACCATCAACACAAACTCTTCATTTGTAAACTCACAATCAGAAAAATTAGATTCTGAACCATCCTCTGCTACTTTCTTGCCCTTCACAACGAGAGCTAAAGATCCCATCCCATATACAACTTTCGCTTCTTTTGTCACCTCATTCTCATGTGACTTTAGGATTCCAAAAAGCTTTACAAGGGTATAATTCTTGAACTGCTCATGTGCCTTGACTGTTGACACCACCGCCATCCACTCATATCTAAGCCCATTCATGAATGTGACTTTTTGTTGAATAACTTCACGTCCAATGTCATGTTTCATCATCCTACTTAGAACATGATGAGTATAACGATTGAAAGTTTGACTAAAAATCTCTCCAGGCTTTTGTGTAAAGGAACCAAACTCCGAAAGCAAGAGTGTTTGTGTGGAGTGCTCAAGATCTACATCTGTAGAGTAGAGTTCCTTAAGCTTATCCCAGATGGATTTGGCTGTGTCACATGAACTAACCAAACGAAGAGTGTCATCCGACAAAGAAAATCGAATGACTATCATTGCCTTAACATTGCTAATCAGTTTGTCTTTCTCACCTTGAGGGACATCTTTAACATCAAGAAGAAGTTTGTTGTAGTCAGATTGAGTTTTAATGACTCTTCTGGTTCCAGTGTGAACAAATGCTCCAAGAGTGATGGCCTCCCATATCAGATATCCATTGTCTTCTAGACCAAGAACGTAGTCTTCAAAGTGAAGCGCCCATAATTCATATTCATTAGGGAAAAGAATTGGGATCCTAGTGGTCAATCCAATGATGCTAGAAAGGTTTATAGAGTTGATGTGAGAATCATCGTGTTGGATGATGATATACCTTTTGAAACATGTTAAGAATCAAACGTGTAAACTGATGCAGTTTTAGGGTAATATTAGAATCACAGAATAGCTTCAAGAAAGCTGTGACGATGGCAAACCATATCCAATATTAACGAAAACCCTAATGACTTTATAAATAGAAGAGATGCGTATAGATTACACAGTCTCCTGCTCTAGTACCAATTGTTAGGATATTAATCCTTGAAAGATCGATTAGATTCAAAATAGATTAAGAACAAGAACAAGACAATGATTCAAAATATGCTTAATGATTATAGTCACAGCCTCAAAAGAACTCGATTAATAATTGCTACTGTAGAGGTGTGATTAGGGTTACAAGAATATTTCCAAAGTTCTGAAACACGGTGCATGCATGCACCTTATATACTCTAACCCTAATAAATGACGGGTGGACAAGCCCAAACCCGTTTACATAAATGGACTATTAAATAAACACAATGATGCAACATAATATTCCTAACAATAATGATTTCGGATTTGTATGTGGAGTCGTTTGTTATTCGGAAAATAGGTTAAGTCACTTGAAGCTTGGATTAAGTAATCTCATAATAACTTATTCGACCCTACTGCGCAGCTCTCACTACTAGAAAAACAACATTTTACGACGCGCAATCAATGACACGCGCTGATAGAGGACACGCATTTGTGCGTGCTCTAAAAATTGATGTCAATTTTCAAAAATATGAAGAATAGAGGACACGCATTTTTTGCGTGCCCTAAAATCAGTGTCTAATAAAATAAAATAAAAAACACGGAGGGCACCTTAAATAAAATGTGTGTCGTCTAACTATGTCGTTTTATAAATTTTAATGAAACGCACGTTTCATCTAAGGGGGAAATGAAATCCCAAAAACTAAAAAGCCCGCTTTGTTTCCACCGGCTGAAAACCCTAGCTCATCCGCATCGAAACCCCTTTTCTTTCTTTCTTCTCTCTCGATTCTCAAACCTCTACCGCTTCACTTCTCCACATCTGCTCTCCAACTTTGCATCTCCAGCGCGATCCTCCGACAAATTCGCATCTTGTTCGCTTGTTCCCATAACTTCTCCACATTTGGTCTGCAACTTCTGGTCAACTTTATCTGTACGTCCGGTTCTTTTTCGACGATCGGAGATTGAGACACTGTTGGTGGACCAAGCAAGGCCATCCACCGCTGGGTAGACCCTTACACCACCCACCGCTGACCACAACTCCTTCTCCCATTCTTCCTGCCCTCTTTGATGAACCTCCCCCAACCTGCAATATGTGAGCAGTGGTGGGTACTAAATCGTCATGGATGCGATCGAGAATCAAACTCAAAACCGCGTTGCTGGTGGCTACCAGATCGACCATGGTCAATCAGCCCAGTCTCTGTCTCAGGTTCGTATTCTTTTTGTAGGTTGTGTTTGGTAGAGGGAAATCAATGGGGAGAAATGGAACACTTAAATCGTTTCTGGTGTAGATGAAGCACACAAACTGTTTGTTAAAATGCTCGATAGAAACCATATTTCATGGAACACTTAAATCGGTGCTTTGATTTGTGGTGGGTCAAAAGAATGCTTTTCAGTTTAGATAGTTGCGACATTTGAACAGTTGCAGCTCCAGATGTGAGATCACAAGATTATTGGTTATGTTCTTCATTCATCTTACACAACTAGATGTGTTAAATCATTGCTTCAGGTTCTTTTTCATGAATGGAAAATTAAAATAGTTGATTTTGTTTATTAATGGTTTAATGGTCTATAATGAACGTGTTTAGCTTAGAGATGACAAGGTGCAGAGGCGGTATGCCATTAAGTTTGTGATTAATAGTCTATCACTTGAATTATGTGATTCTTTCTAATTTATTTTATTATAAAACAATAATATGAGAAGACAAATAAATTTGATGACAATGAAGTTTGTGGTTTATACCTTTTATATTTAGTTGTTTCAGATACTTTATCCATTAGCATATGATAAAAATGTAACTTAAATTAGTTAATTAACAATTTAACATTTTCTTTGAACGTTAACCTAAACTATAATTTTGTTTGTTTTTGAACAAGTAATTCATTTTTTAATGGGGATGAAGAACATCCTGCTCATAAACTTTTACTTAATCATGCCTCTTACTTTTTAATCGAAAGTAATTTAACCTTCGTTGGTTTAGCAGGACTTCGGGTAAGCAGTTAAATTTGCTGGCTTAGCAGGACTTATGACGATGTGAATGATGCACCTGCTTTGAAATTGGATGATATTGGGATTGCAATAGGCATTGTTGGAACTGAGGTATGTGTATTCTAATAGAGATGATGAATGTAATCTATTTGTAAGCATAAATTTAATGTGAATCTTTTTGGGGCTTTTTTTCTCCAGGTTGCAAAGGAGGCTGTTGACATGGTTCTGGCTGATGATAATTTTAGCATGATTGTGGCTGCAGTTAGAGAAGGCAGATCCTTTTACAACAATATGAAAGCCTTTATCCGGTTAGTTAACCAAACACTAACATAGTTGAACGTAGTCTGAAACTAATTGCATTTTGTCCATTTGTGTCTGACAGGTATATGATTTCTTCCAATATTGGTTAATAGCATCTTTCTAACTGCTACCATTGGGATTCCAAAAGGCCTGATTCCAGTTCAGCTTCTATGGGTGAATCTGGTTACGGATGGCCCACCTGCAACAACCTTGGGTTTTAATCCACTAGACAAATACATCATGAAAAAAGCCCCTCATAGGAGTGACGATTCCTTAATTAGTCCTTGGATTTTATTCCAATATCTCGTAAGTTTTTAAAACCCTAAGCTTGCATTTGGTTTGTAGCATGATTTTGAAAAATAATGGAATTGTGATAAAATTATCATCATTGAGACATAATATGAATCTGTATTAATACAACTCCAGATCAACGTTTTTTTTTTACTTTTCAGTTTATCTTTAATCCTTAAATCACTAGCTTATATTACAGATCATATTATGTCTCATTCAGGGACAAAACTGAGCTATGTAGACTTGTTTTTTTAATAACTAGAATTCGTTGTTTTATGAGGTTATTCTGCATCAAGGTGATTGAATTTAGTAATGAATTTTTTGCATTACATTGGAGAGGTTATTATGCATTAAGCTGATTGAATTTAGTAACTAATCATCTTTTTGTGTGACATGGTTTATGTTGTATATATTAATTTAAGTCTACAAATTTTACAAATTTGTCCCCATTCATGTTTCCTTCCCTTTCCCACCTATGCCCTCACTTTCTCAAATATTTTTCAAACATAATGTATCCATATCCAAACAACACATAACACGCGCGTCGTAAGGTTACGACACGCGAATGCGTGTCGTCTTCCTTTATGACAGGGCCTTTCTTGATACGCATTGCGTGTCGTAAACGTGCGTCGTAATTGCGCGTCGTAAATGAGCGTCGTCTATAGACGACACGCAAAAGCGCGTCGTCTCTCTTTATGACAGGGCCTTCCTTGACACACATTTGCGCGTTGTCTGAGCCATTTACGACGCGCAATGAGCGTCGTAAAAGGCTGTTTTTCTAGTAGTGTCTCGTTTGAGTCTAACCATTGTAGGGATGAGTCTTCTACTCAAAGGATTATCTAAGCCTTCTGTTAAGTAAATCTATTCTGCAACAATGTATGGCGATGGGCTTTGTTTCCAATAGAAGCATCAAGGTAATTAAGGGTTGGAAGTGTTCTGTTTAGTTTGAAATTCAATGTGGATTTGGTTTGGTAGTGGATCAGTATAGGCGGTTTGTCGGGGAGTCAGACCAATTCGAGATTTTAGATTTCGGGCGAGGTAGAAGTGGTTAGGGATTAAGGATTCGTTTATTACCGGGTGTGGAGAGTCCTGCTAAGATTGGGCTCGGTGGCCTTGGGGAGGTCGTTGTATGCTCGTGGTTGTGATTGCGTTTCTCAGGCTGTCTAGCATGCCTGGGATGGTAAGGAATGATTTTGAGGATGAAATCTAATTTAAGTGAGGGAGAGTTGTAACACTTGGTTCTTTGCACTTTTCAGCTTAGACCCTTGGGGGGTGAAAAGTTTTGCAGATTTAGTCCCTAGCGGGAAAAAGTGTCAGTTTCATGATAGATGGAGTGTGATGGGTGTACTCCATGTACGTTGGGTGTACTCATGGAGAAGGATCGCGAAGCTATCCATGTACTCTGGCGTACATGGAGTACGCTTAGTGTACGTGAGCTGAATAGAAACCTTATTTTAAGGGGTTGTACCCTATATAGCCATATGTTAGCCTTTTTTGATCATTTCTTAGCCAGCCTCCACATCTTGAAAACTCTAATTCGTTCTATAGCCATTGGGCGGTGCTTTTGTGCTCTTGTGAGGCCTTTGTGGGGGATTTTGTGCATCTAAAGGGGGAAGTAGAAGCTTGAAGACTCATTCATTGGAAGGAAGCTTAAAGATCCTGAGTTAGCTCCATCTTTTGGTGACTTTTGAGGTATAAAATCCGAACCTTGATCCTTGTTTGATTATATCTCTTCATGTTATGGTCTTTATGCTTTTGGTCCCTTTTGGGTTAGTTTGATAAGTTAAGTCATTTGTGGCGTTTATCCTTCTAGATTTGGGCATATTATGAGTTTCTTAAGCTTAAAGGTTCAAGCTTTATGGTGTTTATGGTCTCATGCATGCATTAAGTCATCTATTAAGTCCTTTTGAGCTTTAAGAGCTTCATTAAGCCATGCATGCACATAAAGTTGGCAACTTTATGTGATTAACCACCTAAAGGAAGTCAAATCTAATCTTGGGTCGTTGTCTTAATCAATTAGGAGCTTAAATGGGAAAGTTGGCCAAGTTGGCGAGTACATGGGGCATACAAGCATGTACAATGCGCGTACAAGCCCTTTAGGCAATACGCTGAGCGTACATGCTAAGTACGCCCCATGTAATCAGCAGGTTGGGTTTCTTATGTTTTGGGCTTCGGTTTTGGGCTACGGTGGGTTTGGCTATATTGGGCCATTAGAGCTCTTTGGTTGGGCTGTTGAGATTTTTTTCGGCTCTCTTGGGAGAAGGCCCATGAAAGGGATTGGGCCCAATTTGGAAAATTTGGCCATATTTGGGCTTTGGATGATTATTTTGGATTTTAGGCTTTTGGAGAATTGGTTTGGGTCTTGGCCTTGGGCCAACTTAGAGGAAGGGTAAAAAGGTCTTTTACCCTAATTTAGACTCTTTGTGTGATTCGGGACCCAATTATTTATTTGATGTTATTTTGATATTTGATAGCGCGGGAATTTTAGCGGATTTGCAGTCAGAGATTTATCTGTGGGTTTCAGTTTTCTGATGTGAGTCTCCTGTGTGGAGCATCAACGCTACCGGTTGATTTAAAAACAATTGGTGTTAGAAAGGACGCAACCTTACCCATATAGCACATTTAGCCCTCCAGGACCAGACATTCGATTGTGGCACTCAAGGCCATCGTGCGAGGACTTGTTCGATGCCATTTCTGACCCCCAACAACCCTCCTCAAAAATTGCTCCCTGAGAGAATCGAACCCTCGCCACTAGCTCTGATACCACTTGTTGAGCATCAGCGCTATCGGTTGATCTAAAACCAATTAGTGTTAGAAAGGGCACAACCTTACCCATATAACGCATTCAACCCTCCCGGGCTAGGCCTTCGATTGCGGCATTCCAGGCGATCGTGCGAGGACTTGGTCAATGTCATTTCTGACCCCCAACATCCTCACTGTACTATGGGTCAAAGGCACGAATTTTGGCCTAATGACATGTATATTACTGAAAGACCAAGGGGTGGCCCTTGGCACTATATGAAAGACACGTAGGTGGCTACTGGCAACTCTGTATGCAAGACTAGTGTTCGGACCCTGGCAGTTAAGTAGATAGTTGGTTGTAGATTGTAGGTTACTTGTCTTTGTGATGCTTGCATGGAAGACCAGGAGGTGGCTCATGGCACTTATCTGTGAGACCCAAGGTGTTTGGCCCCCGCCTTGACAAGAAAAGACCACAATATGGTTCGTGGTATAATGGCAAGACTATGGTTGGCACATAGCACCTGTTATTGCATGTACGAGTTATTTGATATGTATGGTATGTATGGTATGTATGGTATGTGGTATTTTGGGGATACTCACTAAGGTTTGTGTTTACAGTTGTTATTTATGGTTTCAGGTACTTCTAGTTCAAAAGGGAAGAGTCCGGCTTGATCACAACGCATACACTCATGTTTTTCCACAACCTTGTGATTTTGGGATTGTACTATGATAACTTGTTTTTATAAAATATTTCTAAGTGATTGAATAAAAGATCATTGGGTGTTTTGATTGTATTAAAAATGAAATTTTTATCTTGATATTTTGGGATGTTACAATTTTCGTTAATGTAATTTAATTTGGAAAAGTATGTATCATGTAAACGCCCAATGATATGGTAAGGGCCAGTCCCAGGGGGTAAATAGATGGATGTAATGGTTTTACCATATTGTCAAATAGGATATATTCTGTAAGTTTTGGTTTTCCGTAAGAATATACATCTACATCTAAGTATTAGCACATTCAAAAATTTATATACACAATATATCGATATATCTAGAAAGTAACCATATGATTGAGTTGATGGATTATATGTTGGTTTATTGCTAGTGCTTACTATTGACGGATGAGTTGTGATGTGAGAGCACCAAAAGCTTATTGACGCATATATTTTGCCTTGACCTAAGAATTGAGATAGCTACAAAATAAATAAGTGTCGAAGATATAATGTATGTGGAGTTGTCAAAAAATTTCAGTTAAATAAAAACACACAAGAGGTTTTAATTTTCTAATTGCATGTGAGGTTTTGCATTTTTGGTAGCCATTTTTCTATGTGTCATGTTATGTTCATTGAGATTGTGCTTTTAAAGTTTTAAATCAAATCAACCAAGGAAAAACTTCTAAATCATTCCGCCTCTATAAGTCATCATTGAAGGACTATTTGTTGTCAGGTTTGTCCAGATAAAACCCATAGAACTTGCTTAAAAATAGGTTAGATTTCATGAAATAGCAATTGTACTTTACTCTTTTACATATACTAATCCTTTTGTAACAAATATTGTCCAGCCACAATCAAACCTACACCAAGGGCGCAAGGGACCTTCCTCTAGTTGTTATAATATCATAATAATAACTTCCTACTTTCTAATATATATATATATATATATATATATATATATATATATATATATATATATATATACACTAGTTTATAACCCGTGAAAAACATGGTTATAAAATTAATTAATTTTTCATATTAAAAAATTAAAATTATTAATCAATTATTTTAAACAAATTATAACTTAAGAGAAATTTTTTTTGTTATATAAAATTATAATTGTTGATTCAAATAAATATTTGAAATTATATCACCTTATAATTTGTATTAATTTTATTTTATATTTCAATCTAATGTTACGAATTTAATATAATTTGAGTGGAAAATTTAAAATTTAAAATGGATAATCAATTATTAATTAGTGTAATTATAGTGGAAATTTAAAATTTGAAATTTAAATTGGATAATTAATAGGTTGACAAATGGCATAATTTGTGATATATAACATTAATGAGGAGCTCTAATTGTATCACACTTGTCGATATGAGATTAAACATATTCTTTTATTAGAATATATATATATATATATATATATATATATATATATAGATCCGGTAAGAAATTTTTTTTGGTAGGAAGGTAAGAAGTTTTTTTCTACATATTTTTTTGACGAACAAAAGAAATGAATCACTAGATGATTCATTTGTAAGATGATTTACAAGAAAAAAATTCTCAAAAAAACATCTTTATGATTCATTTAAGAAAAAAAATTCACTTTTGTGATAATTTTAGTGAATAACAACAAAATCATTGTATAAATGAATCATCGAGATGTTTTTTTGAGAATTTTTTCTTGAGAATCATCTTACAAATGAATCATCTAATGATTCATTTTGTTCGCGAAAAAAATATGTAGAAAAAAAACTTCTTACTTTCCTACCAAAAATTTATTTCTTATTTGATCTTGACTATATATATATATATATATATATATATATATATATATATATATATATATATATATATATATATATATATATATATATATATAAAAGATACGATAATATAATTTTTTTTATGTAAATGATAACAAAAGAATTTTATATATGTCCTTATTAAACATCAAAATATCATATTTATCAAGTTATAATTCTAAAAATCATATTTGTCAAAATTATTATTTTTCATTACTTTTAATATTTTAAAATCATTATAATTATAAATAAGATATAATCGGCCATATTACCCTTTTTTCCAAAATTGTAATAACTCATCGTCTTCCATTATTAGGTAACATCGTTCATCAACACAAAATCGAGTTAAAAGAATAAAATTACTCAAATTGACCATTTACTTTAGTTAACTAAACCTAGAGCATCACGCGTAGCAATCTACTATTTGTTAACCGAAGCTTTGATGCTTTTCTTGAAAAAAAAAATGGTGGTGTCGGCTATTTGGGGTTTTCTCTAAACAACTGGTACTATTTAATTCATATGAGTAAATTCTAATTTTATGCATCATTTTTCCATCCCTTTCCATCCACAAATAAAATTTATGATATTTTAAATATAAACAAAAATTAATTATAAAATGATATTTCAGTGTATATATATATATATATATATATATATATATATATATATATATATATATATATATATATATATATATATATATATATATATAGGTGGGTTCAATTGAGAAAATAAAAAATGTTGAGAATAAGAGAATCATTCTCAGCAACTCATTTAATTAGCCTCTAAACATAAAGGACACGGTGACAAACTTGTAAATATAATATAATAGCTTTCAATCACAAATACGTAAGTGTAGAGAATTAGATAACAATTGAAATTCATTCTAATCGATCGTTTATCATCCAGATTTCTCTTCCAACCTTCAACAATCATCCAAATTTCTTCAATTATCATCGATCAACGTCATCCTATGTTAATCAATCACCGATATTCGTCAATAACACGTGTTGATAACAAAAATTCGTTTTTTGCTCTTTCAATCCAACTTTCAATTCTTCTTGAATACAAACATATCTTCAACATCTACGATTAATTATACTCACATCATCAGTAGAACAACATCATCGATAATCAACAAAAAATTCAATTCGTATCATTCATTCAACATCGATCATCAAATAAAATATCGAAATTAAGGTTAGAAAAAAATCAAATCATTTTTTGTTTGAAAATTTTCATATATTTCTCTACCAGTCTACTATTTTGTAAGATTTAAATAATCAAAGTATCATATTTATCACATTTTTAAAAAAGCTAATTTATATGCACTCCAACTGTTTGATGAAATGCATAAACTAAATTACCACGTTATATTCACATATGAATATGTTTTATCACCTGAATCAATATGTGATTATTAAAACACAAAACAAATATGCAAGTCTGTATGTTATTCATATGTGAATAACATATAAAAATTATATATATTTCTGAAAACACCTTGTAATATTCATATATGAATATACTGTGCAATATTCACATATGGATATACCAACTATTATTCATAAGTGAATATACGATCTAATATTCACAAGTGAATATACTATGTACTATTCTCATGTGATATATCATGTAATACTATATAATATTCACATATGAAAATATCATCTAATATTAATAAGTAAATATATCATCTAACATTCATAAGTGAATATACTATGTAATATTCACAAGTGAATGCATCGTCTATATGAATATACTATGTTTATTATATGCTATATTCACATATGAATGATACTAAACTGGAAAAAAAAATTAATTATACTTTTTATTCATAAGTGAAAAACAATATACTGTAGTAAAAAAATGATTCGTTTTTATTCACTTATGAATAACGAAAGCTAAAACTATAAAAAAAAATAAAATTTTTATTTTATGTTAAAACTATATCAATATAAATGTCTATTTATATAGAATAAAAAATTATGAATTTTGATATATTTAAAATTATTTTTCGATACAAATAATTCCTTAAAAAAATAAAAATAAAAAACTATGTTTTTGTACATATTAAGGTAATGTTAGCATAATTTAAGGAAACATGTTTTGTTGGAAAACACATGTGCATTCCTTTCCCATTTCCGCCGGTATGTTGGCTTTTGCGGCAAAAATAAATGATTGGCTGACAATGATTCCCCAATTCTCAACTTTTTTTTCTCAATTGAACCTCTTTTATATATATATATATATATATATATATATATATATATATATATATATATATATATATATATATATATATATATATATAAACAGAAACGAAACACATATAATAGTCAATAAATAAAAATAAGTATTTAAAATGATTAGAGTAAATTACACGAATGGTCCCTATGGTTTAAGGTAATTTGTGTATTTGGTCTCTAACTTATTTTTTTTTTTAATTCGGAAGGTACCTACTATTTGTTTTTTGTTACGCGCTTGATCCCTGTCTTACCTAAAAAAACTATTTTGCCATTTATTTTTTATTTTATTTAAATAAACACATCCCCCAACCCTATTTCCATTAACTTTATCTTACCTGCCTCACCATTTTTCCTATTTAAATAATAGTCTTTTTAGGTAAGACACAGACCAAACGTATAACAAAAAACAAACAGTAGGAACCTAGCGTGCAAATTACCCCAAATCATTAGGAGCATTCGTATAATTTACTCAAATGATTACAAATTGTTTAAAAAAATGGATTTTGACAAATGTGATATTTTGAAATCTTAAGAAAGATAAGTATGATATTTAAAAATAAAATTGCACAAATATAATATTTTGATATTAACAGCGATATATACGGAATTTATCCAAAGATAAATTAGTTATTTCACTTGGGAGAAAGGACTAAAAAATTACTTTCAATCGTACACTAAAAAATAAGAAAACATGCCAAATGATAGTTTTTTGTAACAGGAATTGTTATTGAAATATAAAAATAAAAAATAATTAAAAAAAAAAAAGATAACATACCACAAAATTATATATATATATATATATATATATATATATATATATATATATATATATATATATATATATATATATATATATATATATATATATATATATATATATATTAGTTGATTTCTTTGATAACAGAATTTTCTATCCATTAACTAAATATGGAGAGAAGGTTAACGACGACATACATGAGAAAGGAATAAAAACAACGAGGCTTTTATATACGGCATGTTTTTGTTTAAAAATAAAAGCTATTTTGATATTAATAACGTTTTTTTTAGTTTTACAAAGGAAATCTAAGGACAATAACTTTAAAGAGCCAAAGCGTCACAAAGAAAGGGTTAGCGATATAGTAAGCCTTTTTTGCATTATGATATATTGAGTATTGACCAGATTGTTTGATAACAAAAGTGTCCCAAAGAAAAGCAATGGAAAAAGAAATTTGGATTTGGAAGAGATTTTGGAAAATGCTTACAGCTGGGATCACTTACATAGAGTACACGCTTCAATATTTGCTGTTCTTGTAGGAGTAATTCCTTCCCAACTCATTGAACTCATGTTCACATCTGGGATCATTCACACATTCATTCACACATTCAGGAGTACACGTTTCAAAACAACTAAGATACATATCTTAAAACACATATTACAAGAGAAAATGAAAGAGATAATGTAGAGAAAGAGAGAGGATCAAGTGAATTAGTGAAACCAATTGAAAAACCTGCTGAGGAGGGAGTGGTACCGATGATAACTCTATTGGTAATTAAGATTTTATTTTGATTGTTTTGTATTTTTTTTAATTGAATGAGCTAAAAAAGATAGGGTTTCTATGTGTTGTGGATTGGAAAAAATGATGAAAAATAAAAGAGAAAAACTGACGTGACAGTGTGTTGGAAGGGAATTACTCCCTCCTCCATAAGTCGTAAGTTTTAACTTTTAAAAGTTTTAATATAAAACTATGAATAAGTCATGTGTAGTATACGAGTTGATAAAAAAAGTTAAATATAAGCTGTACACATTAAATATTTTTTAAAATAAATACAAACGAAATGATAATAAATAAGTAATTCAATTTATACTATTTAAAAAAAAACTATTGACATGTTTTAAATAATTGTGGTGAATATCAAGGTGTAAAAATTAATAAATTTTTCATAAATACAAGAATTTTTTTTATAAATGATCATTTAGCTTTATAGTTGAAATTTTTCACTGAGATGGTTCCTATTAAACAAACCTTGTACACAAATGGTCCTTACCGAGGATGTCCGTTAGATGTATCCGTCAAGTTGAAATTTCTTTTTATATTTTCGACATTTTTTTCACAACTTCGTTATTATATATGTTTTAAATATATAAATAATTTTTGTTGTCTAGACTTTATCTAAAACTATATTCAAATTACAATACATAATTAAATATTTTTGTTTTTTTTTTTTTTATTTTTTTATCTAAAAACATTTGAAGCATAAAAACATCATTTTATTACTTTTTAATTTTTACATGATGTAATTTTTAAAATTTATCTTTATTTATCTTATACAAATATATTTATTTTTATGAAAAAAATATGATGTCTTATTAAGAAAAAATATGTTATTATAAAAATAATAGTATGTTGCTATTTTATTTTAAAATTTTAAGTATGTGGTTTTGAGTTAAAGATAAAAATATGTTTTAGTTTTGATTTCATAATATAAGTACAATAAATTTTATACTGCTTCGATATCAAAATTTTGATATTTAGTTTTTAAAAATGATTTAGTTTTATCAAATTTTGAATATATTCCTTAATAAGACATAAACTTCTCACAACAAAATTAGTAAACGTCTGTTAGTTAATTAACTTTGTTGCTACATATGCTAAAATAATTAACCATGTGAATAATATGACATTAATTTTCGTTTAATTCATTTTAGTTAATGAAAAATACATTTTTTAACCAAATTAATGTCATATTATTTCTGTTTAATTCCTTTTAAAAAAACGTGCATCACTAAGCTTCAAAATGATGGAATCTTAGAATCAACTGGCTTAGAGTAATTTGATGCGTGCAAATCTTGTCTATGTGGCAAGATGACCAAAGCTCCTTTTACCAATTTAGGCGAAAGGGCCTCTGGTCTATTAGGGCTCATACATATTGATGTGTGTAGGCCTTTTAGGATAATGACCAAAAGCAGTGAAAGATACTTCATTACATTTACTGATGACTTTAGTAGATTTAGATATGTGTATCTCATGAAACATAAACATGAAGCTTTTGAAATCTTTAAGGTATTCCAAAATGAAGTAAAAAATCAGTTAGGCAAAACGATTAAAGCCATATGTTCAGATCGTGGTGGTGAATATCTAAGTTATAACTTTAATGAACATCTTAAGAGTTGTGTCATAGTGTCACAACTCACTCCATCTGGAACACCATAACATGACGGTGTTTCCGAGAGGATAAATTGTACTTTAATTGATATGGTATGATTGATGATGAGTCATACTTCTCTTCCTCATTCGTTCTGGAGATATGCTCTTGAAACTGTAACCTATATTGTATACATGGTCCCGACTAAAAAGGTTAGTAAGGCACCATTTGAGTTATGGCATGGAAAGCTTCCAATAACATCTTACTTAAATGTTTGGGGTTGTGAAGCTTATGTTAAAAAAGAGACTTCTAACAAGCTTCAACCCAGATCTCACAAGTGTATCTTTGTCGAATACCTAAAAGAAACCGTTGTCTAGTAATTCTTTTATAAAGAAGAAAATAAAGTATTCATAGCTTGAAAAGTTGTGTTTCTTAAAAATGACTTTATTATGGAAAAAGAAAGTAGGAGCCCCATCGATCTTGAAGAAATTCAAGAAACACAACCTATAGTTTAGAATAATAGTCAACCAAGTATTGTGGAACGTGCGCCTATTATTCAAATGCCTAGTAACAAACCAAAAATGCGATGCTCAAGTAGACCTCGTCAAGAACCTAGCAGATTTAGATTTGTCATTCTTAAAGATGAAGTCTTCTTGGTGGATCAATGTAAGCCCCACAATTTCAAGGCATCTACAACAAATCCAAAAGATGAAAAATGCCTTGAAGCCATGAGAGCCGACGTTTATGTATGTTAGTATATTCCGGATTAAGGTCCGATGTCGAGCGGGGCTTGATATAGGTTTATATGTTTTTCCTGATTTCGATCCGTTCTCAGGGCGGTACCCGAAGAATGTTAGTATGCTTTATGTCTTTGTGATTCTTGCATGTGTTTGTTATTTGTATGTTTCCGGACTACGGTCCGATGTCGGGGCGATTCTTGAGGAATGCTTGTATGCTTTCGGATTTCAGTCTAATGCCGGGCGGGCTTGAGGAATGTTTATATGTCTATGATTAGGTGGTTATGCTCATGTTATGTGTATTAGTAGATATGCTAGTATGTATGCCAAGTTTTGCTCGATGCTGAGCGAGGGCCGATGACAGGCGGGGCCCGATGCCGGATGCAGTCTGATGTCGGGCGGGGCCCGATGCCAGACAAGGCCGATGCTGGGCAGTGCCCGATGTAGTTGGGTGGGGCCTTATGTATATTATATATGTTTATGTGTATGGTATTTGGTAGTTTGGGGAGACTCACTAAGCTTCGTGCTTAGAGTTTTCTGTTTTGGTTTCAGGTACTTCCGGTAGCAAGGGGAAGAGCTCGGGATGATTGCAGTGCACACACCATTTGTCCAGCTTGGGACGTTTAGTCTCTGATATTTAGACATGTGACTTTGATACAATATTTTGATATGATGATTTGAGATACATGACTTATGATTTGTATATGATGTTTGATTACTTATGGTTTTCTTAAATGATTTTAAAATGAAATTTTTGGACCGTATTTTTGGGATGTTTCAAGTAGTAGTAGTAGTAGAAGAAGAAGAAGAAAAAAAGAAGAAATGTAGGAGAACCTACAGTTGTATGGAGAGAAAAAGCGGATTAACTAGCCAAAATTCAAGAAACCAAATAAGCTAGTTAAGCCTCGCTTTTATAGTGATTTGCATTTAAGAAGAACCATCCCTCATAAATGAAAGCATGGGTTGCAAATGGAAGATATATGGAGTGTAATAGGTTGCTTTATAAGAAAACTCACTCTTTCACCTAAACCTACGACTTTGACTAGCCATTAGTCAAAGTATGGGTGCTTTACACTACATATTATATACAAATATGTACATGTTATATTTATATAACCAACTTTATATAAATGGACTACTAAAGGTCCAAAAGAATTTACACAACATATAAATCATACATTATGAATTACTAGATTGTTTTTCTCTCTTATAAAATATTATTTTCTTAATTAATAATTATTCCTTAATTAAGTACAAGTGTTGAATTTATTTATTAGTAATCATATTAATAATCAAAGATTCAAAATGTGCCAATTTGATGAAGGGGTGACCCTATATGATCATATGTTATTAACAATATCATTCAATATTCTTAAGCATATAGATCAAACACAAACCACATCCACCAAGATCAGTGTCAGAGTATGGTTGTATAAAGAAACCTATATTTTTTGGATACCACACACCTAAGGATGTTGTTTTTTGAAGGTATCGAAAAATATTCTTCACAACCATCATATGTGATTCCCTTAGATTCTATTGATACCTAGCACAGTAACAAAAAAAACATGATACAAGTCTACTGGATCTGAGATACAATAAGGACCCAATCATATTGCGATATAGTGTATATCAACTACTGGTTTGTCGAGTGAAGGAGTGAGCTTCATTCCGAACTTCATCGGTGTCATGACCTTAGAATTACCATTTATTTTGAATTTCATTAGTAAGAATTTTTTTAAGGCTTCTTTATTGATGAAAATTCCATCTCTACTATGTCTTATGTTTAAACCAAGGAAACAGTTAATAGGGCCTATTGAGCTAATTTTAAGTTTAGTTTCCTTTAAAGTTTGAAATTCAATAGTGAATTTAGGATATGTTCAACCAAAAATAATGTGATCAACATAAATTTGAACAACCATCAGATGTTCCCCAACATTTTTTGCGAAAGAAAGTCAGATCAACCGAACGTTGTTTAAATTTTGATTGTTTATGAATACGAGTAAGAGTTTCATACCATGCCCTTAGAGCTTGTTTCAAACCACAAACTGCTTTATCGAGAATATAAGAATGATCTTGATAATTTTCATTCAAAAACCCATAGGTTGTTTAATATACACAGTTTTTTCAAGTTCGCCATTAAGAAATGCACATTTCACATCCATTTGAAAAACTTCAAAGTTCTTATGTGCAACATAAGCTAACAAAATATGAACGGCTTCAAGTCTCTTAACAGAAGCAAACATATATTCATAGTCAATGCCTTTTTCTTGACAATATCCATTCATTATGATCTAGCTTTGTTTCACACCATATTTCCTTCTTTATCCAGCTTATTTCTAAAACCCACTTTAGACCTACGACTGAAGCATCTGGAGGTGTTCGAATTAAACATCAAACTTTATTTCTTTCAAATTCATGCAACTCGATTTGCATTTCTTCAACCCAATTAGAATGATTAAGAGCCATTTTCACCATCTTTGGTTCAATTGTGGAAATGGATGAGTTAAACATACAAAACTCTTGATTTTTTTTAACAAAGCTTGTCTTTCATTTTGTTGAGCACGAGTTAGAATAGTTGTAGTTGGATTGCCAATGATTTGTGTCTTTGGATGATATTTTGTCCATTTCAACATTGGAGGATATGCATGATCTTTGGAATGATTTTAGAATTAAATTCCCCAGTTTCAGAATAATCACCACCATCTTTATTTATCGAAATCTCCCCCTGGACATTAGCATCAAAAATTGGTGTTTCAAATTTAAATGCCTGTGGAATATCTTGTTGCCCCTCAACATGAATTGTCAGAGTAGGAAGACCCTCCCCCTCAATAGTATGTTGAAGATTAGGTTCACCGAAACCTTTAGCATTTGGATTAACAACTTCATCACCAATATGACTTTCAGAATTTGATAATAAATACTCTCCTTCGAATTGAACTTCAATATCAAAAATTGCTTCATCAACAAGCTTTAACAATTTATCTTCTTAATTGTTAGTGGCCTTTTTTTTAGAATTATGATCACTTTCAGGTTCGTCAAATAAACAGATGAAATCATCATCAAAGGATATAGTTTGAGAAGTTTTGGAACATGCTTGAGGAATTTTTTTCACATGTAATCACTTCTTTTTGAAAAAGATTTGATGAATTTGTCTTCAAATGCAACGTAGTCACTTTATCCAATATTTTGATACTTTTTTAAGAAATCTATAAGCTTATGATGTAAGACAACAACCGAAGATAATAGCTTCATCATCCTTCACAAGAAATTTGTTACGATGTACTTTGGAAGTTAAAATAAAGCACATTGAACCAAATACATGAAAGAATTTCACATTAAGTTTACGATTATTCAATATCTCATAAGGAGTTATCCAAAATATTTTATTAATGTAATTATGTTATAAGTAAAGCATGCAGATGCAATAGCATCAGCCTATAAATAAAGCGGTAAGTTAGAAAATGAAAGCGTTGTTCTGAAAGCTTCAAAAAGAGATCAATTTCGCCATTCATCATTTTAATTATGTTGCGATATGTAGTGAGATGAAAAATTGTGATTGATTCCTTTTTTTCTCAGAAATTCCTAAAAAATATGGTTTTTGAATTTTGTGCCATTATCACTATGAATCTTCCTCTCCTACTTTCGTAGTTGCAACTCAACTTATTTTACAAAGTCAATCATCTTCTGAGTGGTTTCATATTTCTGCTTAAGAACCTAAATCCATGTAAATCTTGAAAAATCATCAACAATAACAAGAATATAAGTATTACCACTGATGCTTTCAATAGATGACGGACCATACAAATCAATACGAAGCATTTCAATAGGTTTAGTGATTTTAGTATTCATGATAGAAGAATGACTTTTACGATTTTTCTTTCCCAATTCAGAAGTTGCACGCAAGTGATCTTTATCGTATTTAAGTAATGGGATACCTCGCACCAAATCACCAAGAACAAGTTTGTTGATATCTTTGAAGTTCAAATGAGATAACCTTCGGTGCCAAAGTAAACTATCCTCAAAAGAAGCTTTCATAAGTAAGAAAATGGATGGCCACCCTTCAATTGGTTTCATATCCAAAAGATACATTTCTCCTTTTCTATTTGAGCTCAACAATATCTTCTTGGATTCTTTATATTTTATCTACGATCATTTTTCATTAAATGACACTTTTAGATCTGTACCTACAACAAGTTGAGACACATTTATCACATTGTGTTATAAGCCTTCAACACACACAACCTTTCTTATTGTGAATTTTCCATTTGTAATCATTCTATATCCTTCTATTTCACCACTTGCATTGTTTCTATATTTTACTCTTCCACCATCCTTCAAACTCTGAAACTCTAGAAATTGTTATTTCCTTCCATTCATGTGACACGAACAACCACTATCAATATACAATTCTGAATCATACTATTCGTCATGAATCGCCTACAATATTACAATAATTTAGAAACCCAAACTTTCTTGGGCCCTTATGAGATTGTGATTTGGAATTAACAATTGAAAATTTTATGGTCATATCAATCCAAAAAGCTTTCAAAATCTGAATATTATTCACATTTTTCACCATTTTGAAAACTTTGGTGTCTTTGTTTTGGATATCCCTTTTTTCCATGATAATTTGAATTAACCTTCTTTGGAACAAAATTTTGGCCTGAGATTACCTTCTTTGAAGCAAATTGTTGCTTTGAAACAACTTTCTTTGGAACAAGTTGTTCTTTCAAATCAACCTGTGTTGAAGCAAATTTTTATTTCACACTTCCTTTTGGCTTTTCATGTTTCTTGTAAAAAGAGTTCGGACCAAATTGTGCTTTTGATTTTTCAACCCTTTGTGAATGAAAGTTATGACGTGAAATCCTTGATAAATTGTTAGACTTTGAATAATGCAAATGAGACTTTGAACATGAACAAGAACAAACAACATTTTCGGTTTATGAACATTATCACAAGTTGCTAAAGTCTCACGTTGTTTTAGAAAATTCTTTCTCTCAACAAGATTCTTCTTATATCTAGCTCTCCTAGTTTGATCAATCTCTTTCTTATTATTTTTTACCTTAACTTCCTTATCACTCATCTTAGATTTTCGTTTCAGACCACTCAACTTAGTGTAACATCCCAAAATCAAGGAAATTTTTTATTTTTCAAGTCCATAAGTTTTACAAAAACAAAGTTTCCAAAATTGACAATCATATATCAAAGTATCTCAAAATCATAAATCATATAAAATTCCAAGATGATGTGCACGATCAAGCCTTCTCCTTGCCCCTGTCCTCCGAAGTACCTAAAACCATAATCTGTAAGTCAAACTTAGTGAGTTGACCCAAAATACCACTCACATTAAGACATATAAAACATCTCTCGACCTAATCAATCATCGGATTGGAATGCCAACATGCAACGGGTCCAATCAATCATCGAACTAGAATACCTTGGCCTACTCAGTCATCAGACACATAGCAATAAAGCCTCAACCCCAGCCGCACTCTGTCGACATATGCATCAGATAAAACATATAACATCAAACTAATACTCATCCAGATCTAACATATCACTATAACATAACAACATACTATATAGTATGATACATAACCTAATGGGCTGACATTGGTGCCTTCGACCCACAAGTACAGTGAGGAAAACTCACCTCACATTTTGAAACATAGCTAAACTGGCCATTGCTCAAAATACTATCTCTATGTGTCACCTATATAATAAATAGGGACCTAATATGAAAATACTATTCAAATTACCCAAAATTCCCTTAAGTCAATCTTGGTTAAGTTCATGGTCAAAGGTGAAAGTCAAAAGTCAAAAATTCAACACAGGTTGAGTACGCCCTGCGGACTCCATCTCTACACATGGCGTAGAGTGTGCCTTCCCAAAATACGGGGTTCCAAATCAGTATGTCATGCGTACTCCCATGACATGCCCTATGTAGTCAGTCAGCTCCCAAAATCTTCAATTAGTCGTTAATCCTTTAAGTCCTTACATCCAAGTATCAGATCTAAACCTATATAACCTCTTAAATCATAAAGTTTCTAACTTTATGAATTTTCATGACTAGAAAGTGTCCAAATCTAAAAACCCGAACATATCATAAGATTCTAAGCCCCATTACTCATGCATAGATGAAAGGAAAGGATCAAGATCACCATTTTATGACTCTATGCACTTCAAAACGTCTGAAAAGGGTACTCATAAGTTATGGCATATCTCATACTCAAGAAGACCAAGATTATGGGACCAACATGCATAAAAACCTTAGACGTAACAAGATCTATTGAAGTATTCATCAAGTTCAGAACTTTATACCTTCTGAATTTGCTTGAGAGGTATAAATCCCAAATCTACATTACTTGAAGCTTTCTAAGTGCACTCCAATGATCTTCTTCCTTCAAATATGAACACATAACACTAAAATAGCTCAAAATCTCTCAATTGAATATTAGCTTTTGCAAGGGGTCGTTTAGGAGGATGCAGGCTGAAGTTGGAAGGGATTTATGAGGGTTAATGTGTTTAAATAGGGCTCAAAAACCCCGTATTTCAGGTTTTCATAACAGCCGAGTATGTCCTGCGTACCCCTTGAGTATGCCCTACATACTCATAAACACCTACATCCCTTTTTAACTACTTACCTCCAATGTATGCCCCAAGTACGGCCGATGTAAGGACCATTTTTGTAACAAATTTTGTACCTTAGCTATGAATGGAAATACTTGATTGGTTAGGTGTTACAATTCTCCCCCACTTAAATCAGACTTTCTCCACAAAGTTTCATGTTGAAAATAACTTAGGGTAGTGCTCCCGCATCTTCTCCTTAGGTTCCTATGTTCATTTGTAACCTTTCTAATGTTGCCACTGAACCTTGACCACAGGTACCACCTTGTTGCATAAGGTCTTCGTCTTCTTATCCAATATCGCCACTGGCATCTCAACATAGTTCAGGCGCTCATCAACCTAAATATCATCACAAAGGAACCACTGCTGAATCATTAGCTACACACTTCAGAATCTAGGAAACATGGAAGGTGTAGTGAATCTGACTAAGCTCCCCAGACAGGTTCAAATGATAGGTCACTTTTCCTACCCTAGCCACCACTCGAAATGGGCCAATAAATCGGTGCCCTAACTTTCCTTCTTCCTGAAGCATATTACACCCTTATATGGTGATACCTTCAGTAAAACCATATCGCCGACCTAGAATTCCAACTCGGATTAGCGTCTGTCACCATAATTCTTCTGTCTACTCAGAGTTGTCTGCAACCTCTGCCTGAGCTGTTGGATAAGCTTTTTCCTCCGAATAACCACTTCGGTCTTCCTCATAACCCTATGACTGACCTCATACCAAAAAATAGTGTACGACACTTCCTCCCGTAGAGAAACTCGTATAATAGCACACCAATACAAGAATGATAGCTATTGTTGTATGAAAACTCAACCAGGGGAAGGTAGGAGTCCCAACACTACAAGAAAAAGTTGAAATAACTACGGAAATTTGCTACGAAAGTAAAATCCGTAGTTATTATGCTACAGATTATGCTACGGAATGGCTTGTCATAGCTATTTTGCTATGGAACTTGCTACAGAATTACATTTCGTAGGTAATATTTGAATAACTACAGAATTTTACTACAGAATTAAAAACCATAGCTATTCTACTATGGAATATACTACAAACTAGTTAGACGTCGGTATATTTCCTATGGAATTAGCTATAAAATTGCATTCTATAGCTAATATTTGAATAACTACATAATTTTGCTACTTAATCGGAGTCTGTAGTTATCATGCTACAAAATTTGCTACAGAATTATAAGGTGTAGGTATTTTTCTACAACCGTTGCTACATATTAAAGTTTGTAGTTACTTTTCTACAAAAATTGTTACGGTATCAAAATATGTAGCTATTTTGCTACCGCATCTAAGTCCGTAGCTAGCTTGCTATGACATTTGTACGGAGTCAAAATCCGTAGCTATGTCGCTATAGAATTTGCTACAAGATCATAGGTCATAGCTATTATACTATAGTATAAAAACCATAAATATTATACAATAGAATTTTCCAGTATTCAATTTTAATTATTTGAAGATAATCTAAAGGTGCATTCTACTTCATTTGATTTAATCTGTTTTCATGTTCTAATAAAGCTTATTCTGTTAACTGAGCCAATCTCTGTTAGGACCATATCCAAAAACTTTTTTGTGCTCAGCTTTTGTTAAAAATTTAGCAACACCCTCTTCTTCTAGTCCTTCCCTCTGACCTTTCCTTGTTATACTACTAAAAAGTTTGAATATTTATTGTGTTATTATTATTTATTAGGCAAGAAGAATTTTGTAAAAGAGAAGCATTATTTTGATAAGTTGGTTGATATTTCATTAAGTTCATTATCAAAGATGCTGGTAATCATGAAGGTTTCTCTACGTTTCTTATAATTGTAAATTGTATTTTAGAAAGAAATGGATTAAGATTGTAAGACATGTACACGGGGTATGTAACCAAAGATATATAAGTGCTAATTGTTATGTATTGTTGTTGGATATTATTCTTTTATCTTTTTTGTTATTACTCTTGGTCAGGAGCAAAAAAATAAAACTAATTATATATATATATATATATATATATATATATATATATATATATATATATTATGCATGTTTTTTGCATTATGTCACCATGGCTTATTTTATAGAAAATGTATTGAAATGGAAATGATCCTGCAATGCTCTATTTTTTATGATTAATGATTCAGAAATATAGTATTAATTAAATTAATAATTATATAATTAAGGAGAAGAATTATAAGGAATTTTATCGAAGATAAAAACGAATAAAAAAGATCTGATAAATATTAAATGACTAGATAATAAATAAAGAAAATAAATGATAATAATAATAATAATAATAATAATAATAGTTAAGATGAAATAATATCCATGAATCAATAATGGAAGATAATGAAGAATTAGGGGCTAAAAGTGTCACAGTTGAAAACTTGCTGTGAAAATAAATTTGTTTTGAGGGTATTTTACGTCATTATGGGAAAATTCAGGGTCTAAATTGAAAAATCAAGGTTTTTCTTCATTATGCTCGACTGGATAAATTAGGGAGGATCGATATTGGATTTTTGGAAGCCCACGATTTCAAGAAACACGTTTATAAGTCTAATCTAACCCTAATCGATCCAGGACCAAATTACGTGCGTGTTTTCATTTGTCGGTCGAGAAAAGGGTCAACAGGAAGGATAATTGCGATCGGAAGGAGGGTACTGTCGGAGTTGGTGTTACCGGAGGTGCTACTTGTAGGGAAAAGGGTGTCGGGATGAGTGTTCCAGTCTCATTCTAGCTATTGGATTTCTAGTTGAGTTTGACTATTAGATTAATTTGATTGGTGTTTTGGACAAAATGAAATTTTATTTGATGATAAACTATGTTTTTATTAAGAGTTTATGTAATTTTGTTTACTGTTTAATGCAATTTCATAATGTTGATTTTGTTATTAATTTGTTTTAGAAAAAGTCGAGTCATTTTTGTATTTATTTTAATTAATTCTGTCACATTTTTGTAGTTGAATTGTTATGGATGTTGCTATGAAACGTATTCCGTCACATTTTTTCTGCAACAGAAATATGTTGTGGTAAATTTACTACAACATATTTGATACATTGTAGTAAATTCATTATGGAATGCTTGCTACAATATTATCCATAGTTGATTTGCTACGAAAATTAGCTACATGGCTAGTTTGTAGTTAATTTGTAACAGAATTAGGTCATAGTAAATTTACTACGGAGTACTAGCTACACCATTACCCATAGTGGATTTGCTACAGAAACTAGCTACAAATTTAGTTTGTAGTTAATTTGCGACAGATTTACTACGGATCGGGGTGTAGTTAATTCATTACGGACATGCTACGGAAATAAATTGTAGTTAATTTGCTACGATGTTGCTACGGGTGTAGTCCATAGAAAGTTTTCTACGAAATAAGCCCGTTGTAAATTCCGTTGCGAAGGTGCTACGGATTCCGTAACGAACCTTTACTAACGAAGAATTTGCCTATAGAATGGATCCGTAGCAAATTCCATCACTAATCGATTTTAACTACAGAATATCATGTTTTAGCTACATAATTTTTCTATAATTATTTCGACATTTTCTTGTAGTGTAAATCTGTTGGGTCAAAAATATGGTTTATACTTTAATTTTCTAGGAAAATGTATTTTTCAGTGTTTACGGTTTCGTTTACGGTCAGGTGGGTGTTTACGACCGTAAACAGGTTTACGGTCGTAAACCCATTTACGACCCATGTTCCCCATATTCATATAAATAGATGTTAGGTGGGTGAGTAGTGCATGAGTGGAGGGGAGCTTAAATGTGGGTATTCTAAGGTGTGAGATAATTAAGAGAGAAGAGCTAGTGTGTGAGCTATGTGTATGGAGCATCATTCTATTCACTGGATACATCATATATTCAAGTTATTCTTCTTCTTCTTCTCTTCTATTTTGATCTGGCATCATCCAATTGATTAGGATTCCGCACCATCAATTGGATCTGATTGATACACAAGCCGATTTGGGGACTTACAATTGGGATCAGAGCTTGGATTGTATCAATCCATTTTGTCAGATCTGGAGCTTATTTGATCTTATTTCGAAGGGATTTTTGCGTTTTTGGATAGATCTTGGCAAAATAAGGGGGGGTTTGTTCTTCATATCAATCAGATCCAATTTTAAGTCCCTGATACCAATTGTAAGTCCCCAAATTTGCTTATGTATCAATCAGATCCAATTGATGGTGCGGAATCCCAATCAATTGGATGATGTCAGATCAAAATAGAAGAGAAGAAGAAGAAGAATAACTTGAATCTATGATGTATTCAATGAATAGTATGATGCTCCATACACATAGCTCACACACTAGCTCTTCTCTCTTAATTCTCTCATACCTTAGAATACACACACTTAAGCTCCCCTCCACTCATGCACTCCTCACCCACCTAACATCTGTTTATATGAATATGGGGAACATGGGCCGTAAATGGGTTTACGACCGTAAACCTGTTTATGGCCGTAAATACCCACCTGACCGTAAATGAAACTGTCACACCCCAAAACCGTAACGGCAGAAACATTCGGGGGCGGAGGTCGTCATGTACAGTATCACGACAAAGCATAATAGTAAACAAGCAACAACATCATCCATTGCATTAATAATATAATTTAATGCAAGTGTGTTCTGTAAGGTTTATAAGACACCAAAAATGTAAATCAAAATAAGAGATGAGTCTTAACGAGCTCCATCTTCTCAAAACCTGGCATCGGACTTGTCTACTGATGATTTGAGAATACAAGTTATTTTGAAAGAGTTAATCAGCTTTAAAGCTGGTGAGTTCATAAGCATTTTAGTGTCATTGTTTGTATAAAAATGTTTGTTAGTGTTTGATGTATCAGTTTGTAAATGTTTGTACTAAATGTTTGTATCTCCTAGAAAATCCTATATTTTCTACTAAGCGTAGCCTTCTACCAAGGCATCAAATGTTCTGTATGTTTTTTTCTTGTAAAAGTGTGTATTTTCCCAAGTGTGACTATCATTAACCAAAAATATAGTTTTTACATTACTGTTTATGTGAGAAGATCACAATGTGAATGCAATGGGAAAATAATAAAGTATTGTAGTGTTGTATTATGGTAACTACTGCTATACTAACTACCTTAAAGCGATTGTTAATTAAGGTATAATGTGATATGATTGTACCATACTATCGACTAAAAACACGATGATAAAAGACGTCGAAAGAAATGACATTTGGCACCCGTAGACTTGCAGGTCCCACTGGAGCGAACATCAAGGTGTAGGATAGTCAATCTAGTATAGATCTATACACAAATTCACCCTCTCCCTCCAGAAGACTCTGGATTCAAACCGAGCCATGGCAGGTGATGCCATGCCCCAAAATTGTGGCTCACATTTATGTTATAGTATTCTTGTATATGTATTGTATGTACTAGTGTAATGTATGTTCTCTCTGTCTAGTATGTAGTATGTTCTCTTTGTTTCTCATCATAGTATGTTCTCTTGTATAGTGTATAGTATGTATTGTTTCTCATAATAGTATGTTCTCTTAGTTTCTCATAATAGTATGTTCTCTTAGTTTCTCATAATAGTATGTTCTCTTAGTTTCTCGTAATAATATGTTCTCTTAGTTTCTCATAATAGTATGTATTGACTCATGTATGAGCTGACTCCTTGTATGTTTCATTGTACTAGAAATAGTGAATAGTGACTTCCTAAACTATACCTATTATAGTTTACTAGTAAAGTTGTTTGTAATATTGAGTGTATTGAACTTGAGACAAAAGCTTTTATGTCTTAGACATATATACATAATATATAACTAAGGATCAAATGACACTCGGGCAAACAACAGAGTACTCTAAGTCCACAACCAAACAAGGAACAAGAAAGAAAGTGAGTTATCAGTCCTAAGTCCTTCGAACCTTACTTATATAACTATATATGCATTAGACATGGTTTTGACAATATATAAGTTTAAAAGAGTTTAAAGAAAATGTTTGGCATGTAAGAACAAGTTTGATATAGAGTTTAACATGTAAAAGAGTTTGATAAACATTTTGAAGTAGTATATTTGATAAAACAGCTAAAAGTATAGCAAATCCATTTGTTTGATACTTATTAATCACATGTGATTGATATAATAACTATAATGTTTCAACTTGTATCCCCCCATAAAAGCATTTAAAACCATTTAAAAGCTAGATTAAGGGTCATGAACTCACCTGTAGTGAGTGGTTTGGATGAACGAGTGGTATATGATGCTAAGTGCCAAGTGAAGACTTGAGCACACACACGGATCCTATTTATCATATAATGATACATATAAGCATATAATTAGTGTTTATACAACTAATCATGAAAGGAAACACCCTAGGACATAGGATACACTAAGATTTAAGTGCTACAATCACATGTGATTGCATACCAAGGGTGTATGGCCACCCTAAGGAGTTTACGGTCCAAGTGGCATAACCATACGAGTTTACGGTCAAAGTGGTTCACGGTCCTATGTTTTTATGATTCAATGGGTTTACGGTCCATTGACTTTGCGATCTAATGACCTTACGGTCGTAGGGCTTACATTCCATGAGTTTACCACCGTAAACTCATGTCATTTCATTCATAGGAGTGATTTTTAGTGGCATTTAAGATTATAGAAGGGTTCTAAGTTCCATTCTAGGATTTAGGAGGGTTTAATGTCTCATTTGTACCCTTAATAAGGGTTTACGATCTAAGGAGATACACTAGACCGTAAACACCTTTTGTTCATGAAAATTGAATGTTTTCAAGGCCTTAATCAAGTATCCTAATTAGATAACAAGTGTAGAAGATAGATACTTACAATTTGGAAGCAAAGAAGGGTGTTTTTGGCCCAAAACACTAAAGTGTTCTTGATGTTCTTGAGGATCTTGAAGATCTAGACTCAAAAGATGAGATTTGTGGATGAATTCAAGAGTGAATCAAGAAGAAGAGATGTATCAACTCCAAAAGAGAAGGAATCACTTACATTATTTAAAGTTTGGAAGCAAAACCTGAAGATCCTTGGGAGAGAAATCGAGTTCTAGGTTTGAAATGGAAGAAATGATCAAAAATGATCATGAACTATATATATAAGAGGGAGTTCACGGTCACCATGACCGTAAGCTCTAATGTCGTGACCGTAAACTCCTTTTGAGGAGGTTTACGGTTTGCTAGATGGTTTGGAACTTTAATTGACAAATCCAAACACTGATTCCTTTGATGCACTAGTCTCAGAATACTCAAAATAGACCCTAAACAATGCTAAAAGATAGCAACACGAGTCTAACTTTGATAGATTTGAACATTTATACAAGCTAGAAATTTTGGGTTGTCACAGAAACCGTAAACACTGAAAAATACATTTTCCTAGAAAAGTAAAGTATAAACCATAATTTTGACCCAACAAAATCCCACCAAAATCTATGACATAGGCTCTCAACATATCCTCGAGTGTGTGGATGGTCCACTTGCTCTAGTCATTAGTATGCGAATGATAAGTAATGCTAATTTGCAATCTCGTACCCAGTTCCTCGTGGAACCTCTATCAAAATCGTAAAGTGGTTTGGACATCTCGATCATATATAATAGAGACTAGAAAACCATGTCGAGCGACAATCTCACTCACATACACATCGGCCAATTTTTCGGCCGAGGAACTCTCCTGAATAGCTAGAAAGTGGGCACTCTTGGTCAGACGATCCATAATGACCCAAATCGCATCAAATCCCTTAGCCGTCATGGGTAACCTGGTAATAAAATCCATAGTGATTTATTTCCAATTCCACATGGGAACCTTCAAAGGCTTTAACTTGTCGTGTGGCATCTGGTGCTCATCCTTGACCATCCGACAGGTCATGCACCTCTCCACATACCAGGCTCTCTCCCTCTTCATGCACGACCACCAATAACTAAGTCTCAAATCCTGATACATTTTTTTGGCTCTAGGGTGTATTGAAAATTTGGGCTTATGAGCCTCCTCCATCATGGTCTGCCTGACCCCACCAAAATCTAGAACCTAAACCCGTGCACACTGAGTCAACAATCTGCGACTATCAGTGTCGAACCTACTAATCTGAACTAGGAATCTCTCCTTCTTCTAATGACCACTCTTGATTCCCTCAGCCTGAGCCTCCTTGATCAAATCCAAAAGTGGAGAATCGATAGGAATCCTTATACATAAACCCCCAACAGAAGTACTACCCGACTTCCGGCTCAAAGCATCAGCGACCATATTTGCTTTCTCGAGATGATAAAGAACCTAACAGTCATAATCCTTAACCACGTTAATCCATATACGGTGCCTCATATATTCAGATTTGACTGATCAATGAGACCTTAGACTCTTGTGATCAGTGTAGATGATACATCAGACCCCATATAGATAATATCGCCAAATATTGAGGGCAAACACCACCGCCCCCAACTCCAGATCATACATCGGATCCAAAACCTCATGTGGCATCAGTTTCCTAGAAGCATACACAATAACCCTCCCACGTTGCTGGAGTACTGCTCCCAAAATGGTGATAGAAGCATCACAATATAGAACAAAATCCTCCACGCCTTCCAGAAGGGTGAACATCATGGCCTCACATAATTTATGTCTCAGTGTCATGAACGCAGCTTGCTGCTGAGGCTCCTAGTGAAAATCTATGCCCTTGCTCATCAAACGAATAAGAGGTACAACAACCTTGGAGAAATCCTGAATAAACCTCCGATAATAACCAACCAACCCCAAAAACTCCTGATCTCCAAGGGAGACTTCGGGACCTCCCACTGCATAACTTCCTTTATCTTGGCCAGGTCGACCATAATTCCTTCCTGGTTAATGAGGTGTCCAAGAACTGGACCTCCTGTAACCAAAACTCACACTTTGAGAACTTGGCATGAAACCTCTCCATCCTCAAACCTCGTAGTAGTTCTAGAAGGTGCTCGTCATGCTGCTCCTTGGTCTTGGAATAAACCAGGATATCATAAATAAAAACAATGACTGAACGATCGAGCATCGGCCTACATACCTAGCTCTTCAAATCCATAAATGTTGTCGGTGCATTGGTGAGCCAAAACGACATCACCACGAACTCGTAATAACCATATCAAGTTCGGAGCGTTGTCTTCTCCACGTCCTCCTCTCTGACTCTCATCTGATGATATCCTGACCTCAGATCGATCTTGGAGAACCAAGATGCACCCTGCAGCTGATAAAAAAAATCATCAATCTGGGGAAGTGGATAACGATTTTCTACTGTCAACTTGTTCAGCTCCCGGTAATCAATGTACATCCGGTGTGAGCTATCCTTCTTTTTAACGAACAAAATAGGTGTTCCCCATGGAGAATTGCTTGGTCGGATAAACTGCTTACCGAACAGCTCCTGGAGCTGAGAGGATAACTCCTACATCTGAGGTGGTGCTAATCGGTACGACGCCTTAGCTATCTGGGCTGCACCAGGATGAAATCAATTTTGAACTCAACCTGCCTCATACGACGCACACCATGTAAATCCTCTGGGAGTACATCTAGAAACTCCCTAACTACAGGCACATCTAAAGCTAAAACTCCCCCTTCAGCCCGAGTGTCAATCACGTAAGTAAGATAACCCAAACATCCATATTGAAGATACTGTCAAGCCCTAACACCTAAATAATAGGCCGAAGCAACCATGGTATCCTCGCCATAAATAATCAGTTCTCCCCTACTTGGGGTTCGAACTATCACCTACTGTCTCTCACAGTCAATCATGCAACAAATCTGCTCAACCAATTAATCCCTACTATCATGCATGCATTCCCCATAGGGATAGGAATGAAATCGATCGAGTGAAACACCCTGAATATCTCCAAGGTACAATCCCGAAAGATGCTCCAAGCGGAAACCCCGTGTTCGCTGGCGGTGGAAACTCACAATGGACACTCCAACTCCCTGAGAGTCATAAAAAAACTCTTACTGAAGGACTGAGACAAAAAGGACCGACTCGCACCCGAGTAAAAAAAGCCCAAGAGCAGGCAAGGAATTCACTAAGAAGGTACCTAGCAGAGATACAATCATAAGCATACATAATAATAATTGAATAAAAAATAAATGAATACATACCAGTAATGACGTTAAGCGTTGCCCTGGCCTCCTCTGCGGTGAGGTGAAAAAAAAGACCCCTAGCCTTCAGGGCCTCAGTTATCCCCTATCGTCCATCTGTAATCCTCAAATTAGTCGAAGCTGGTGCCTGCACTGGTCTGGCGGCGAGCAACGGACAACTGGCCTTCACATGGCCAACCTGCTCATAATGGTAGCAAATCCTCGTGCTTGATAATGGGGCCTGCTGAAGACAATCCCTAGCAATATGGCCCTCCATGCCACATATGTGGCACCTAGAAGCTGATTGACAAACTCCCTCATGCGCCTTCCTGAACATACCACAAGCGCGCCCCATCTGTCCTCCAAATTGTGAATTAGCAGGCTTGAACCACTTTGCTGAAGGTTGTGACTGAACAAGAGGCTGCCTGTGCTCCCTCAACTAGATCTCAATCTCAATATCCCAGCCCCGTGCGACATCCTGAAGCTCAGAGAGGGTACAATATCGTTGGGTAGAAACAAACTCTCAAATCCTAGTCTTGAGCATGCTCAAGTATCGTGACATCTGGGCCCGCTCCAAGCAGAATACTCAAGACAGAAAAGATCTCTCTCAGTAAACATCATGTTGATCTCTTTTACCGACTCTTTCATCTGCCTCAACGACAGATACTCCTGAGACAACTTCTACCTCTCCACCAGGGAATATACTCTATGCGAAACATCTCCAAGAACTGATCCATAGTAGTAGCAATCCTCTGCTCAGGAGTATAAGAACCCGTTACTAGGTTCCACCAATCCTTTGGTCCTAGACGAAGAAGGTTTAGGGCACACCTGACCTTCTAGTCCTCTGGACAGGAACACGTGAAGAAGCAGCCCTCCACGTCGGAAATCCACCTCATGTCCACGATAAGGTCCTTGACCCCGTTAAACTCTGGGGACTTTGTGTTGTTGCAGTCCCCATACTAGAATGACCCTCTCCATTGAACCCCAACAATAACAATAACTGTGGTAGCTACACCAATAACAGCCTCAGTCACGGCGACGTATCGCTCATCGAAAAGCTCAATCATCATGGTCTTAATAGACACAAAAACCTTTGGGATAGAACCTCGAACAGCCGCAATCACCTCAATGGAGATCAACTCTCGAATCTCATCATCAATCAATCCTAGACTTGTCGGGCAACCCGCTCCTGATCCAGAATCCCTAGTGATCGACATATTGAAAACTAACCATAATACAACAAAAAACCATAATTCATACTATAACATCATACCAAATTTCACATCCATAGGGTTCATGACTTCCTTGATACACATACATGTCTTGTGCTTCCAGTAGTATGCGTACATAATACTTTCCATACCTACCGACGTTTGTCTCAAGGATCATCACAACCTCCAACCCATTAGTCTCATCAACTAGTCATATGCACACATCCTCTACATATTCTCTGAGGAGTGGCTAATCCGACCTCGCACTGTCCTGCAACAATCTAAAATCACTCATCAAACTTCCACTAACCCCAAACCCTCTCATAGGTGTTGGATTAGGTGTCTAAGCCCATAACTATTATTGGTATGTACTTGACTCGAGAGTAGCATGGTCCATTTTGGGTTGCATATCACCAGGAAAATTTAATAGGATGGATATTTGAGTAAGACGTTATTTTTGAATTGCTAATATATTATAAGAATAATATATTAATGGAGAAATCATATTATTTAATTAGTATTGATCAACAATTAATTTGGAATTAATTTAGTGATAAAAAGAGACTAATTAAATTAACGGGGACTGATTATGTAAATCAATGATATATATATATATATATATATATATATATATATATATATATATATTGTTTGGGCTATTGATCCATGATGGGTTAAGTTTATGTATGTATCCATGAAGAGTTAGCCAACAAGAGATATGGATCATAAGCCTATATGTATGGATTAGGGTTTACCCATGATGCTTGGAATCTTACACTGTATATATGTTATCCCATAGCCTAAAATTGGACACTAGTGATCTTGGAGATGCTATAGTCGAATTTTGGTGCCTAGAAACTCTCTCTCAAAGTCCTCCAGTTGTTCATGGTGTGTTGTGAACCGTTTGAGGCATCTCACTTGGGGTGCTAAGTTCGTAAAGGCCAAATACATCAACCTACAACAAAGAGGTAATCATCTAATCTATTTTTATGATTCAAGTATCAAATTGTATGCTAGTTGTAGGCTTCATGCTTTGGATATTTTTATTCATGTATAACTTGAGAAAACACATATCCAAAGCATTAGGGTTGTATGTGCAGCATAGGAGTGTTGTAGTATACAAAACCCAACAGTGGTATCAGATCCATGGATTGTTTTATGTTATATTGATGCATGCTTAATTTTTCAAAGTTGGAAAAGTCGAAAAACTGCACTCTGCAAGGGGGACTCGACGAGTCCACTCATGAACTCGATGAGTTCATAGTGAACTCAATGAGTCCATAAGCTGACTCGACGAGTTCTGTAGCCTGATTGTAGTTTTTTTTTTGGGGTTTTTGGCCAGAATTGGATTCAGATCATTACCTTAAACTGTTTTGTTTCATAAAATATGTTTTTTTCTTGATATGGTAATGATTATTCCATCCAATTAAAAGAGAAATTGTCAAATTTTGAAATTTTTTACTAGTTTATATGATAAACTAATTGTTTGTAAAATTTGATTTGAAGTTATCTTACTATAAGAGTTGCATTAAGTAAAATTTGTAAAAGATAAAATTATGATTATTTTATTGGTTTTAAAATTTGATCTAAATGTTTTTAGGAATTACAAAACTTTCCATCAAGTTTTGGAACTCAAAAGTTTTTTATGGAGTTACAAATCTTGTCATCAAGTTTGGAACTCAAAAGGTTTCAAGATTTACAAAATTGCCCTCAAGGTTTGGTATTTGAAAAGTCTCAAATTATGAAACGTTGATTTATAAAACTTTTGTAATTAAAAGGTGCAACTCTTGGGTTCATAACTTAAAATTAATTAAATAGTTTTAATTTTGTATTTTATGTTTAGAACCTTAATGTCTTTTGAATAGTTCAAGTTACCTCTTATGGATTGTATTAAACAAGACGAATTCTCGCACGTTGCACGGTGAATATTAAAAATATATTGTTAAAATATTGAAAAATATATGTTTAAAATGGTTATGTTGTTGACATTAACTTTGAGATAATATTTTTACACTAATATATATATATATATATATATATATATATATATATATATATAATCTCAATTATTTTGAAGAATAATATTCATTGACATCAATCCACATTCCTCATTAATAGAATTAAATATAATTATCTATTTATCATTTTTTTGACAATTATTATTATTGATTAATTATATTTTTACTTATGCGATCATTTTCTAATTTCAATAATGATGTTCATTTAAAATATAATTTATTTATAGCTAAATGTAACTTATAATTTGATGTTATTATCATTTAAATTAGTTATTCATTAATTTTAAACCACTTATTATTAATAATAAGTTAAAGAAGACTTTTAAGAAACACTTAATATTATTATTAAAATGTGAAACATACACTAAATAATAAAGTGATAAGATATGCAATTTGCATTTCAAAAGAGACTTGCATGGATAATATGACATATCCATGTAATTTGATTTTATTATTTATAATTATTGCTTATTAATTTTAAAACCACTTGTTATTATTAATAAATGAAAGAAACTTTTAAAAAGCACTTATTACTATAATTAAAATATTAAACATATACTAAAATATAAAGTGATAAGATAGACAATTTGCATTTTAAAAAATGCTTACAAGGATAATATGGATAATATGACATATCCATGATTTTTAATTAATTATTGTTTTGAAGCAACATGAAGATACAAACATATATACAATAGTTAATTAAATATTATATATTTCACCTTCCATAACATATTATCGATAACATTAATCTAATCTAATTTACATTAAATTTTCAACCACAACATACAATGATATTCTTAAAAGCATACTTAAATAAAGAAAATACAAAAAAGAATTAGTATATATCAAACTTACAAATTAAAAACTTCAACATAATAACATGACTCGAAAAATTGTTCAAAGCCCTCAAACCAACACAAAAAACTTTAAACTTGTTTTCTTTGTGAATTTTGTATATGATTTGTATTTGTGTGTCTACTAAAAAAGATTGACCTTTTTATAGTAGAGTATCCATTAATTGTTTATTAAATATATTATATAAGTTATAAAACCTTTGAATTGTTAATCATTATTAAGAGACTTTTGAGTGGTATTCATTAAAATATGAGGTTTCAAATGCATGAGGTGTTTGCAAATTTTTATGGGGGTTTCAAATGCATGAGGTTCAAGGAAAAATGCTAGCTTTATAAGTATGTATGATTAATTAAAGTGTTTAATTAAAGGAGATGATTAATAAATCCATAACAACATGGTTTAAGTTTAATTAAATTAAGAGTATAATTTATTAATAGAACTAAACCACCAAGTATTTTAAAAGTTTAAAATACACCCTTATACTATATAAAATTAAAAGTTTAATATATTATATATGTATAAGTAAAAGTTCAATCTTACCGTTAGTAGGCCTCATTTGTGAAGCCGGTCTATAAGAGGGGTATATGGTTGCTGCCTATAAAATGGCGGTTTAATGGGTGCCCACTCTCACTCACCGCTTCCTTGACTGGTGGAGGGTCGTTAGCCAAACGAGTAGGATAGGACACTAAACCCTCATTACAAGTATAATGAATTATAAAGTAACAAAACCCTTATAAATTCCCAATCTTAGTTACTTTAGGAAAAATGTGAATTTGATGCTAACCTATGAAATTGCACTTTGCACCTTGCCAAGTCGTTAGTGGAGCGTTTATGGTTAACCGACACATTCACTTGGACTAGTAAGGGTGGAAAAGTGTAGCTCGTAGTTTGTCATAGATCAATGGAGTGTGTGTGGTTAACCGACACATTGATTAGGTGATAAATGACTTCGAGAGTACCAAGCTAATTTTCATAGTTATTCACACCTTATTTACGATCCTTGGTATCTCAGTCACAAAGTTGAAAGGCATAATCGAGATTAAACATGCCGTTGAAAAGTTCAATGAATCTCAAAAGAATCTAGGAATTTCAGTTCATTTAAAACTTAATAATCAATTTTGTGTTTCATGGTGGAAATTGGTAAATTGTCATTTATCTACATTCAAATATTTTGCAATTGGATTACGACATCCCTCTTTTGAATTGTAAAATATTGTGTTGGTTCCTAGCCTTAATATTTCATTTGAGTGTTATATTAAGGAGTTAAATCAACCAACTTGAATTTATCCCATGTAGATGTCTACTTCTGATAACTATGGTCTTCCCGAATCTTTTGAATATAAATTTCCTTATAAAGATGATATTCCACAAGACGATCAAGGTGAAAGATTAATCACTTCTTCGTGCTGTAGTGAAACTTCTCTTCCTCCACCTCCTCCAATAATTCTCCCTGACCCACAAGTTCAAGGTCACTCAAACCCTATTGGCTAGCAAACACCAAGATGGAAGTTCTGTGCATGAAAATGTCTTGGAGATGAACTCACACGTTGACAGGATGGGAATGTTGAGTGTCATTGTTTCAAGGAAGTTGGCTGCTGACTTGGTTCTTCAATCACTTCCTAAGTCATATAGCGGGTTCTTTAAGGATTATTATATGGGAGATAATGACATGACCCTTATTGATCTAACATATTTGCTTGTTGTTGCTGAATTAGCAATGATTTGGCGCACTGGTAAAGCAAATTTGATTGGAAGATCTACTTCCCAAACTTCCATGGACATTGACAATGGAAACATTGGAAGTCGAGAAAAGTAATCTCTTCCCAATGGAAAGGGATCGGCCATGGTCAAGTCAATTGACCAAATGGTAAAGAGAAAGGCTAAGTCTGAGATAGTCCTGTGTACCATTCCTAAAGAGTCCTTATGTTTCTATTGCCAAGAAAAGGGGGCATTGGTTGCGAAGCTGCCATATTTACCTGAAAGATCGCAAGGATGGTAAAGTCAAAATGTTTGACTCTACTTCAGGTAAGCCCACTATCTAACTCCATTAAGTTCCTATTTAGAGATTCTTAATACATGATGTAATGTAATTACATTTTAATGATTTTTAGGATTGAAGAAAAGAAAGGAAGCTTAAAGGAAGAGTAAGCTGATTCTGATCGCGAAGAGATGGATTTCGATCGCATGGTTCGATGATCAGAATTCTGAGCAGCTGCTTAAGAGTTATGATAGATTGCTTAGGAATAGATAACAACATAGTTTCATTTGTAATTGCATTGTAAGTAAAAAAATTTCCGCAATTTTATAAATAAAAGAAAAAATTTTGATTTATCTTATTTTAAGTTTCCTTGCAATGGCATTTGTGAAAATTCTTGTTTATGTGTTTCCATCGATAACATTATTGGAAAATGGATTTGATTCTTTCGTTTGTGGTAGT
Source organism: Lactuca serriola (assembly GCF_051521515.1). Classification (NCBI taxonomy): domain Eukaryota; kingdom Viridiplantae; phylum Streptophyta; class Magnoliopsida; order Asterales; family Asteraceae; genus Lactuca; species Lactuca serriola. Next base: position 110,446,229 of record NC_136409.1, on the reverse strand, counting down.
GTCAAGATTTTACAAATAAGGAAAGATTCTCATCACCCAAGTTTTAGTTGGATAAAAACTTGGAATCATGCAACTTGTATTGTATGATTAATGAGAACCTTCGTCTTTGGGAAATTAAGACTAATTCCTTGTTCACATCTATATTGAGTCAAGTGAAGGACTAGGGCATCGGGTACACTTGGTTGTGCACTGGTCAGGTCAACCACAAAGAACGATAAGACTATTCATTATGATTTACTAAAAGTTTAGTAAATATGGTTATACTTACAAGATCAAGTGTAATTCTAAATCATTGAAATTTTTTAATATATAGTAGAACTAATAAGAAGAATCAAATTAGACAGAAGGATAAAAGTTTCTCCAATTTGTAAAGAAGGAGAGTACTTGAGTGTTGGGATTAAAACCCTAATTGATATTTGATGAACAAGATGCGGAAAATAAGAACAAACACAAATATGAAGATTATGTCGAATGATCACTCGATTTATTCAAATATGAGGAATAAATTACACTTAAGAAATAAGAATCTAACTCTACTAGAAACCTCACAACGTGGCAGCTACATTTTGCCTCACTCTCTTAACCCTAATTGTGAATAATACATGACTATTTATAGGGTAAAGACAAGTCTTGGGCTTTTAACCTAGAATTCGTCAAAGGGGCCCATTGCCATCATCCATGGAGTGCTTTGAAACCCTACAATCTCCCCCTCAAAGTATGGAATGGATGACAATGCTTTAACTTCCAAAACAAGCATCTAGCAAATAAAAAGATCTGCAACGAGGAATATATGAAGCAATCCATGAATCTTGATTCTTCAATAGTCTTCAAACACGAGCTCTAGGATATATAAATCAGTCACTGAAGTAATGTCTTTAAACTTCATTTTCGAATGTAATCCCAAAGAATCTTCATGAAAACCAAACCTGCCATAAAAACCCATTTCAGAACAAAGAAACCGAATGACTTCTTGTCTTTGAAGAGCTCCCCCTCCAAGTCACAATTATCTTCAAATAAGCTAATGATATAAGCCATCAAAAAATATCATGTAACAACCCAAACTTTATGATTCGTAATGCCACTTGATCGAGAAAATACAAGAAGTCGGAGATATAACAAGTCCTTAGCAGAGCTCGATAAAGAACTTCTGCTATAAAGGATACTTCTCTATAAAAGCTTTAGCAGAGCTCGATGAAGAACTTCCGCTGTAAAAGCTACCTTCATAATTCTACCATAAGCTTTATCAAAAATCTTCAACTTTGAAAAGTCACAAATCCAATTTCGAATGGCCATACCAAATTCTCCCCCGATTTATAATCAAAAACATGATTATAAAGCCTTCAAATGGTCATGAGAATGATCTTGAATGGATAAAAATTTACTAAGCTCCCCCGCGACAAAAAGATATACACAATGAAGTATAAAATCCGAAAAAAATCGTGAAAATTTGACGTTATGACGAAAAACGACTTTCCGAACCGCCAAGACTTGACGAAATCTTTATTTTTCTGTTCACGAAAAAGATATGTGCGTTAAAGAATTCAAAACTGTTCACCAGTCCTTAAAATTGTAAACTCTCTCGAAAATGGGCTGAAATTATCACTTTCCAGAAACTCAGGGGCTGAAATTGTAATCATGCACCAATAAACCCCTTTATTTGCAACAAAATCTGGAATTAGTCCAAAACCGCCAAAGCATGAAAAGTATGGGGACCAAATCGTCAAGTTCTTGAAGTTGCAGGGACCAAGTGTGAAACTTTGAGTTATCTTCATCATTTGAAACCTGATAAAAGGATGCGACTGGAATGGTGATTTTAAACGAATGGTCGCAGACGAACCTACAAATATGACTCTAATTAGTTTCATCTACTTTCGTTCCGAGCACAAGCGACTGAATCTAACTTTGTTCCGAGATCGTCAATTATACACCCGAAGCGAACCCAAACGAGCGTTCGGTTCCATTTGTTTCCATTTGAGACATTCGCTTCCAGGTCCGTTCCAAGCTTCATCAGGCGAATCACCTTTCGCTTTCGGTCCTTCCTTCTTTCTTCCAAGTGCTTTCGTTCCAAGAGCAGCCAACCGAACTTAAGTTTGTTCCAGGTACATCACGATGCGAACAAGAAGCGAAACCTTAGCCGAGCCGAACCACAAGTTCGCTTTCGGTCCTCCCCTCTTTCGTTCCAATTACTTTCGTTCCAAGGGCTGACAAACGAACCCAATCACAGGTTTGCTTCCGAATCGAACGATCACATCCCAAAGCGAATGTATGTCAACAAATCCAATCACAAGCGAACGTTCGCAGGTTAGCGTTCACTCATTATTCACCTGAACCACGGTCAGTTTTGACTTTTCTGATTGTGCCTTTGACTATCAATTGCGAACAGATACACAAACACATTTTGCTTGCAGCACCATTACACCAACTACAAACCATCAACTTCTTCCCAATTGAATTTCTATTCCAAACATCACTCTACTGATTGTAAATTCATTTGTTTTGATTATATGAAGCCCCAAATGCAAAACCCATTTAGCGATTGTGAACCTGTCTTCAAATCAATTCCGATCAATAACCCACTGTTCTTCGTTTACATAAGTCGATTTTGACTTTTTTTTTACTTTGACAATCAAGACCGATTATTGACAAATGCCAAATTCGACTTTCTCAGATCAATACAATCACTATACAAAATCGATATTCAATGAAAGAATGAATCGACAAGATTAAACCCAAAATCAATAAAATCAAAAATTGATTTTGACAATAATATCGATCATAAATTACGATTCAAGAACCGAAGAATAGTACAACGATTTCCTGTGGAGATGAGTTGACCATATGATCCAGATCACACAATTTCAAAGACCAAGATGCGGGCTGAATTGATGAACAATAATTGGCATTAATGGGCCCAGGAACAAATAAATGGTGTTGGATCGGTTGAATGAGTAATAATCAGATCCAAAAAAAATTGAATAACAGTGGAACTCGTGAATTGGACTCAAGCGTGAATTTATTGAAAAACAATTGAATCAATAGATTTTGATCTCAAAGTAAATCAGATTCAAAGAACAGAAAAATACCACGATGAACAGTAGAATATACCATAAATCTTCATGAACAGTAGATCGAACAAGAATTTTGATTCCAAACCGCCGAAACACCAATAATCTTCAAAATCTTGTGCATAAAATCATCAAATCAAGAACCGATACTTCAAAAATCAACAAATCTTCAAAGACCCGCTCTGATACCACTTGTTGGGATTAAAACCCTAATTGATATTTGATGAACAAGATGCGGAAAATAAGAACAAACACAAATATGAAGATTATGTCAAATGATCACTCGATTTATTCAAATATGAGGAATAAATTACACTTAAGAAATAAGAATCTAACTCTACAAGAAACCTCACAACATGACGGCTACATTTTGCCTCACTCTCTTAACCCTAATTGTGAATAATACATGACTATTTATAGGGAAAAGACAAGTCTTGGGCTTTTAAGGGGCCCATTGCCATCATCCATGGAGTGCTTTGAAACCCTACATGGAGTATCTTGTTTTAGTATCATCTTAGTGATTATGGAACCATATCATAGTTAATCCTCTAAGTGCACTTGTATGGATAATCAGAAATTGTTGAAATGGTTAAATCAAAAGGTGAATCATACTTCGTTCCAAAGTCAAGTCTTAGAGTCATACTCCAAGATTGTAACTTGAGTGACATAATCTTAAGAAAGGTTTATAGCACTTATCAAATGTAGAGTAAAATGTTTATTAAACTTGTACATTTGAAATTGGTAAGTTGTGATGTCTTGGATAAGACAAAGACCAACTAAGACCAATTGTGTGAAGTGTTTGTCTCAATAAGAAACTACACTAACTTTTGAATATTTTTTGCCAAGTAAGGTTTCTTAACAAAGAGAATCTTATATGTCAAGAGGTCAGTGGGAGTCTTAAAGATCTTGAATAGTTTCAAGAACTAATCAAGAGTAAACCTATTATTAATCACTAGTGCATGACTTGAGGTTTGTAACCTATCATGTTTACATGTTCTTGTTTCTGTGCCCATTTTAGTTGAATTTGAAAATGCATGTGAGTTCTATAAGTGCTCATTTTTTTGCATAGCAACTTGGAAGCATTGGTAGGCCCTTGAGCTGCCAGGTGGCAAGAAATTAAGATTGAACAAGTTCAGTCCATATGAGTTTGGATTTGTCACTAACATTGTCTTGTGATTATGGTTATGACAAATTCACATGGATATAAACACATACACCATAAAATCTAAGTGACATGAGGTTTCACTCTAATTCACGAAATGATTGTGAGGAAACGCTTTCACTAAGTAGATTTTAAGGACATAGCAATTGTGATATTTGCATTCTCAAATTAGATTATGATTACAACATCCCTCTTCATAGTTCTAATTGTGAGAAATGGCAAAAGGTCTATACAGTTGAGACTTATTGCTGTAAGTTCTAAAATTATCCAGACACATATGTAAGCTATCTAAGGAAAGGTGTATGAGTTTGAGAAGCCTAGATAAAGTCTTATCAAAATATTTTGTATCAGAAAGCTGAACTTTGGTAAGGAAGTCAACAAGTATTGATTTCTAGAAGTCCAACTGATTTCTGGGTATATGTCAAAGCTAATGGGAGCATAAGTGTCATGCTAGTAAGATAATAATTATTATGCTAGTGGGAGCATAATTATAATGGTAAGTGTTGCGAGTTAGCAATGTTAGTTACAAAAAAAAAGTTTCAATTAGCAAAGTTGCAGGGTTTGAAAAGTTGTTTTGCTATAATTAAGGGAGAGGAATTCATACTTCATTTTGAATCTAAAAGCTTAGATTGAGATTTTAATCGAATTTAGTCATGTACATATGTGAATGTTATGTTGAAATGATTCAACATAAGGAAAGTCTATATGTGGAAATATTATAACGAAAGACTGGTAAAGTATCATGTCTTTATGTGAGACATTATGAATCATATTCCATATTCTTCGGATATAGGATTGATTACATATGCTATAATATTAATCTGTTATAATTTTCCAAATGCCTAGGGAATTAAGAGGGAAAAGGGACTAGAACGAGATATGAATAAAATATTTAAGCAATTGTCGAGGACAATCTGTGGTTTACCAAATATTGGTTGCTCATGGACAGTTGGAAGTATAGTATAAGTTTTGGAAGGTCCATATTGACAAGTTCTGAGAAGAGGTAACTCTTGTTCAGAAGTGTGACAACCCAAAATTTCTATCTTGTGCAACCATTCAATCCTACAACTGATCTTATATTCGTATCACTCACTATAGGTGAGTTCATACCCCTTAACTTATCTTTTAAATGATTTTAAATGTTTTATGGGGGAGCATACAAGTAGAAACATTATACTTGTTATATCAATCACATGTGATTAATAATTGTCAAACAAGTGGATTTTCTTATACATCAAACTATTTTATCAAACAACTCTTCAAAGCATTTTATAAACTGGCATCAAGTCATCTGTTACCATTCAAATGGTTAAAACTCTTTATTAAACTCCTTTAAACTTATTTTTATTGTCAAAATCATGTCTATATAGATATAGTTATATATGTAAGATTGAAATGACTTAGGACTGATAACTCACTTTATTTCCTATTCCTTGTTTGGTTGTGGACTTAGGGTATCTAGTTATTTGTCCTAGTGTCGTTTGAATCTTAGTTATATACTATGTATATATGTATAGATATAAAAGTTCTTACATCAGTTCAGCACCTTTGGGTAGCAAAGGTGTACAAACATACTCAGACATTCAAACAACATTACCATTAAACCATACTAGGTATAGTTTAGGGAATTACCACTCACTATTTCAAGTACAATGAAACATACAAGAGTCAGTTCATTCATGAGTCAATACAAACTTACTATTATGAGAAACAAAAAGAAGATACTATGATGAGAAACTAATAGAACATACACTACACTATACAAAGAGAGCATACTATACACTAGAACAGAGAGAGCATAAAATACACTAGAACATACTATACAAACACTAGAACCCTCTAACATTAATGTGATCCACTACTTCATGGCATGACAATCTACTACTGTATCACGTTTTGTAACCAGAGTCTCATGGAGGAAGAGCGTGAATTTGTGTATAGATCTATATGGGACTGACCGGCCTACACCTTGCTGCTAGCTATAGTGGGCCTGCAGGTCTACAGGTGATCAATGTCATACCATTTTGACGTCTTTGAGCGTCGTGTTTTACTAGTCAATGAAGTATGGTTACAACCTCATCACATTTACCTTAATTAACAAACTGGTTTAAGGTAGTTAGTACATTGGTAGTTACTTATATACAATACTATAGTACAACATTATTTTCCCATTGCATTCACATTGTGATCTTCTCACATTAATGGTAATGTAAACTATATTTTGGTAATGATAGTCATACTTGGGAAAGATACACACTTTTACAAACAAACAACACATAGAACATTTGGGCCTTGGTCAAATGCTACTTTTTAGTAGAATATATAGGATTTTCTAGGAGATACAAACATTTACTACAAACACCTACAAATATTTTCATCTAACATTTTCATACAAACAATGACACTAAAATACTTATGAACTCACCAGCTTTGATGTTGATCTACTCTTTCAAAATAACTTGTATTCTCAGGTCACCAATAGACAAGTACCAATGACCAGGTTTTGAGATGACGGAGCTTTCAAGACTCGTCTTTATTTGGACTATTCATTTTTGGTGGCTTATAAACTATACACAGAACACACTTGTATTAAAATTATATTATTAATGCAATGGATGATGTTTTTGCTTGTTTACTATTATGCATTGTTGTGATACTGTACATGACGTCCTCCACCCCAAAATGTTTCTGCCGTTCAGGTTTTGGGGTGTGACAAGAAGTGATAGTCATATGGAATTATGAGTGCTAGTCATATGGAATTATGGAATTGTTCCATAAGTGGAAGTTAATCATAAAATCTATGTAAGATTAGAAACCTTAATGCAAGAAGGATGCTCAAAGTAATGTGTTTTGAATATGAGACTTCGCTTCCATGGAATTGGTCTCGTAACCAATGTCCAAAGGGAATACTTTGTAATATCATTGGCATAGTCTTTGTGACCTTTTTCCATTGACATTACAAAAAGATTATTGCATTTAAGTTTTGAATATAACAAATTATAGTAAATGGAAAGAATTTGGTATAGGATTTGGATTGAGAAATGAGTATCATTGGAAATGGTTACAATTGATCTATTTCACAAAGTAAGGACCATAGGTAAACATAGTGTGCATGCTTAGATCATGGGATAACTATTGTTCTAATTCAAGTATTAAGTTAATTAATCGAAACAGTATACAATGAATAATGTGTAATCAATATGGTGATTAAATAAAAGGTGTTTTATTTATATTCATAAGTTCTAAGGCTATATTGGATTAGATTATTCTTGTGTTTCACTTTGCATGTTTTGACTTCCAGAATAATAAGATTATACAAACTATCCATAGTCGATCATACCTTGGAAGTAGGTATTAAGGCAAGACTGTCATGAATCTGACTGTAGAATGTCTAGGTGTTTTAGACATAACACAAATTTGATGCAGTGTTCATGAGTACTCCTGAATAAGATTTGAGTATTGGATTAAACCCACGCTCATTTGAATCACTTCATGGATTTTATCACGAGTGATCATGAGAAGATGATATCTTATAATCTTGAAAGCGAGAGATATGAGTTGCAATTTGCAAGTCGGTTGCACATTGATGATATGTAAACGCACCGATAACTCGGTGTTATAAAACGTATCATTGTGTGTGATTTGATGAGTAAATAGTGTAAGCATATGGTTCGAAGTTTATCCATACCTTTTACTCAATGATTTAGTGATGACAACCCTAAGAACTTGGTCAAGCCTGGACTGATTTGATTTGTTCAATTAATCGGTCATCATAAATCGGAAATCGGGAAACAACATATTGAAAGAGAGAATGATTATAATTCGTGTCTCAGTCCATATGATTGATGGGTTTTGAGCATTCTAACACTCCTATGGTGAGCATTCTAACTAGCATGAGATGGGGAACTTGTAATATAAAACTAGTAAAATGACATACCTTTGTAGTTGCTTGGAGTCCTTAAGACTTTGTGAGCCTAGCACCTCAAATGTGATGCCTCAAATGTTTCACACAACACCACAACTCTTGGAATGACTTGATCACAAAATCGGCTAGCCCTCCTTTTCTTGCAAAAGTGGCCGATTTTGCTGGCTATGGAGCTCTTTATATAGTGTTCCACATGTAGGGTTACACCATGTAAACCCTAATTTGCATGGGTTTTCATTTTCCTCCATGATCCATGGATTATAACCTCCATGGAGCACCCAATGGGTCCTAGCCCAATTTAGTGAATCATGAACCATAAGCCCACTATATAAGAATGAATGATTTACAAATCAATCCCCATATATTTAATTAGTCTCTTTTTTATCACAAAATTAATTCCAAATTAATCCTTGATCAATACTAATTAAATAATATGATTTCATATTAATATATTAGAACTTATAATATGTTAACAAATCGTAAGTGTCCTTTTTCTCATTTTGTCTATCCAACAGTTGAGATGTCGATGCAACCCAAATGGTCCATGCCAAGCCGGGTCAAGTACATACTAAATATAGTTATGGACTTAGACACCTTATCCAATAGTCTTGCACTTGGATAAGTCTAATAACTATAGTTACAGGTATGACTTCAGGAACTGACCAGCAATCGTAGCTCTTTCAAAGTCTCACGGAACTGAGATGATGATGCCATTTAAGATTAGTGATCATATAATCCTCTGTTCTAGATATCAGCGGGAAAAATACATGGAAAAATGTCATCAAGGGTCCCAGATATCGCTTCTAATCCTCCAAGGACTAGAAGGAATAGATAAACTTCAACTCGTATGCTTGTTCTACTACTTGTTGAATCATACACAAAGGCACGTTTTATAACATCGACTTACCAATGCGTTTTGTACAATCAATGTATAACCAACGCATAGTCAACAACTCATATCTCTAGGTTTTAAGACTTATATGATGTTACTGTCTCACGATCACTCGAGATAAATTCCATGAAGTGATACAAGTGAGCGTGGATTGAATCCAATACTCAGAATTTATGAGCACTCGTGAATGTTGTAGCAACCATTTCCTATGTCTAGCACCTTATACATATACAAACCCAATTCATGACAGTCTTGATTCATATCTACTTCCAACATATGACTGACTGTGGGGAGTTTGAATAAAGTAATTATTCTAGAAGTCAAAACATGCAAAACTGAAACAATAGTAAATAACTGACACAAGATAGCAACACCTTACTTATAAATAAACAACAACTTTTATTCAATCATCAAATTTCAATTTACATTTTACAAGTTTTAGAAATAGCTATCTAATCTATAAAACTAATATGATCCTTCAACCCGATGTGCCTCACATGCTGCAAATGTTTAACTCTACACAGTCCCTTCGTGAGGGGATCTGCTGGGTTTTCATCTGATGATACCCTCTTTACAACGAGGAGTTCTTCTTCTATCTGTTGTCTAATGAAGTGGTATTTTCTGTCGATGTGTCTGGATCTCCCGTGATCCCTTGATTCCTTCACTAAGGCAACAACACCTTCATTAACACAGAAAATCTTAATAGGCTCCTTAACAATTAGTAGAACTCCAAGGTCTCTAATGAAGTTCTTTAGCCATATAGCCTCCTTTGCCACCACGCTTGCTGGTATGTACTCTGATTCGCAAGTTGAATCAGCTACTGTTTCTTGCTTGGAACTTTTCCAAGTAATTGCTCCTCGATTTAGGGTAAAGACCCAGCCCGACCTATCAGTCTGGAAGTCAGCATCACTATACCCAACTACTCTCAAGACATCACTCCCACCAAGGGTAAGGACCCAGTCCCTAGTCCTTCGTAGGTACTTGAGAATATTCTTCACCGCAGTCTAGTGAGCCTTGCCCGAATTCCCTTGATATCTGCTTACCATGCTCAAAGAAAAGGCCACATAAGGGCAAGTACAAGTCATAGTATATATGATCGAGCCTACAGCGTAAGCATACGTCACTTGACTCATCTCAGCTATCTCAGCCTCTGTACTCAGGCTCTGAGTCTTTCTCAGTTTGGCGTTAGTCTGGATCGGTAAGTCACCTTTCTTGGAATTCTGCGTGCTGAACCTTTTCAGCACCTTATACAATTAGGTACTTTGACTAAGTCGAATTAGTCTTTTACTCCTGTCTCTCAATATCCTTATTCCTAAGATATAGGCAGCTTCTCCAAGGTCCTTCATAGCGAAACACTTCCCAAGCTAGGATTTAACCTCCTAAAAGGTTGGGATGTCATTTCCTATGAGTAGTATGTCATCCACATACAATACCAAAAAGCTAACTATACTCCCACTAGCCTTAACATATATACAGGACCCATCTTCACTCCTCGAAAAACCAAACTCTTTGACTTTCTCATCGAAACAATGATTCTATTTGCGAGATGTTTGTTTCAATCCATAGATGGATTTCTCAAGCTTACACACTCTATTAGGGTGCTTTCCATCGACAAAACCCTCTGGCTGAGTCATGTAAACATCCTCAGCCGACTTTCCATTAAGGAAAGCGGTTTTGACATCCATTTGCCATATTTCATAATCAAAAAATGCAGTTATGGCTAGCAAAACCCTAGTAGACTTAATCTTCGCTACTGGTGATAAGGTCTCATCATAGTTAAATCCCAGAGTTTAAGTAAAGCCCTTCGCAACCACTCGCGCTTTGTAAGTGTGTACATTCCCATCCATGTCGGTCTTCTTCTTGAAGATCCATTTGCACCCGACCCTTTTACGACCCGCTACATTGTCAACCAAGTTTCAAACATGATTTTCATACATGGACTGAATCTCGCAGTCCATGGCCTCTTTCCATTTGGCGGACTCAGGGCCTGCCATGGCTTCCTTAAAGCTGTTAGGCTCATCCAAATTTACCAGTGTTCTATCACTGATAAATTCATCACCTTCCGCAGTAATATGAAAACCATAGTAATGCTCAGGTGAAGTCCTAACTCTTGTGGAATGCCTCAGTGGTACAGACTCATCAACAGGAGTTTCCTCCTCAAGTTGATTGCTAGGGTTTGAGGTTCCTTCACCGCTTGACTCTTGAATTTCTTCAAGATCAATTTGCCTCCCACTGTTTCCTTGGCTTATAAACTCTCTCTCGCAAAAGACCCCTCTTCTTGCCGCAAAGACCACATTCTCATTGGGTCTGTAGAAGATGTAAACAAATGAATTATGTGGGTAGCCGATGAAAATACATCGCTCACTTTGAGGTTCGAGCTTGTGCTAAGTCTCACGCCTCACGAAAGCCTCACAACCCTAAATCTGGATGTGGTCTAAATTGGAAACCTTCCCAGTTTACATTTTGTAAGTTGTTTTCGCAACCTTCTTGGTAGGGACTAGATTTAGGATATAGGTGACAGTCTCTGAGGCATACCCACAGATTGAGATTAGTAACGAAACTCGACTCATCATGGAGCGAACCATGTCTAACAAAGTCCGATTATCCATCTCATCCACCCCATTCAGTTATGGTGTTCTGGTAGGTGTCAATTGTGAAACAAATCCACATTCCCTAAGATAGTCAAGGAACTCTGTACTAAGATACTCTCCTAATCGATCAGGTCAGAGCATCTTAATGTTCCTGCCCAGCCGATTCTCCACTTCTTGTTTAAAATCTTTGAACTTTTCAAAGGATTCTGACTTATGCATGATTAAGTAGACATAACCATATCTACTGTAAACATCAGTAAAAGACACATAGAAGCGGTTAGCATCCCTAGTGGCAGTTCTAAAGGATCCACACACATTTGTATGTATAAGGTCCAACAAACCTTCACCCCTAGCACAAGTACCAGTGAAGGGTGACTTTTTCATTTTTCCAAGCAAACAAGACTCGTAAATATCGTACGAATTTAAGTCAAATGACTCCAAGACTCCAGCCTTCTGGAGTTGGCCTATACGCTTCTTGTTAACATGTCCAAGACGACAGTGCCACAAGGATGCTTTATCCAAACTAGTGGAAGAATCTGTGTGTAATACATTATTTCCTAAGTTGTCTACAACCGACACAATTTTATATATACCATCACAAGGTAATGCTTTAAAATAAAGAACATTATTATAAAAAACATTAATACCACCACATTCATTATCAAATGAAAAAGTAAACCCTTGTTTGTACAAACCATAAAAGGAAATAATATTTCTCGCCATTTCAGACGAGTAACAACACTTATTCAAATCTAATACTAACCCAATACTTAGCAACAAAGAATAAAGTCCAAACTTGGTGACAGGTGAAGCTTTCCTATTACCCATGATCAAGTTTATTTTTTCGTGCTCTACATACTCACTTCTTCTTAGGCCCTGCAAATTAGAACATATATGAATACCACAACCTGTATCAAGTAACCAAGAAGTAGAATGTAATGAGTTATTAGACAATATAGTGTAAATACTTGCATGTGTAGGTTTGACCTTCCCATCCTTAACCTCTTGCAGGTACTTGGGGCAGTTTGGTTTCTAGTGCCCCTTTTCCTGACAATAGAAGCATTAAGCTTCCTTAGGGTTAGAAGAAGGAGTGATGGAACCACCTTTGGTTCCACTTGAAGAGGAGCCATCAAGAGACTTTCCATTGGTACCCTTTGAAGGGGTCTTCCTCTTCTTCCCTCTACTTTTCCTGATTGCCAGAACATGGGCGGTGTTAGGAGTAAGAGTAGTAACAACCGGTTTACCCTTGAGACCGGTTTCGGCGGTCTTCAAAAGACCTTGGAGTTTACTGAGTGTGACCTCATCCTTGTTCATGTGATAGGTCATCTGGAACTGATCATAACGAGTAGGTAGGGAGTGCAATATGATATAAATAGCCAACTCCTCGGGGAAGTTCACATTCAGCTTCAGCAGACGGTCCACAAACCTTTGCATTTTTTGCATGTGTCCCGTGATGGGTTCACCATCCTTCATTCATGTTGTTATCATGGAAGAGATGATTTCATACCTCTCTTGATGAGCACTTTGATGGTAGTAGTCCATCAAGTCTATGTGCATCTCAAAAGGGTAAAAGTCCTCATAGGACTTCTGGAGTTCAGCTATCATTGTGGCCAACATGATACATGCTGCTTTGGTAGCATATCTCTCATGTGCCCTGAAGTCAGCGATCTCATCTGGAGTAGCAGTTGACTCATCAATATCTTTCAGCTCATTGTCAAGGACATATTCCTTGTCCTCGTAAGGAGTGACCATCCTGGTGTTCCTGATCCAATCATTAAAGTTGGTACCATCAAATATCACTCTCCCACAAAGGTTTATGAGAGAGAAGGAACCGGTAGGGTTTGAGCCAAAAGCAGCATTGTTGGAAGACATCTGAAAAAGAAGAAAGACAAGTTTAGATTAGATATAGAATCCTTAATAAGACACTCGAATGAAATATTAAGGCTAGGACCCAACATAATACTTTACAACTTGTAAGAGGGATGCCGTAATCCAAGCTACAAAATATTTGAAGGTGGGTGAATGACGATTCACCAATTTCCACCATGAAAAACAAAATAAATTATTAGGTTTTTTAAATGGATTGAAACTCCTAGATTCTTTTGAGATTCATTGAACTTTTGAATGGCATGTTTAAATCTCGATTGTGCCCTCTCAAGTTTATGACTGGGATGCCGAGGATCACGAACAAGGTGTGAATAACCATGCAAATTAACTTGGTACCCTTAATCTTTATCACCTAATCAATGTGCTGGTTACCCACACACGCTCCACCGATCTATGATAAAGATTAAGTCACCCTTTGCCACTTACTAGTCCATGTTAGTGTGCCGGTTACCCACACACACTCCACCAACGACTTGGTAAGGTACGAAGTGTAATTTCATGGGATAGCACCAATTTCACATTTTCCTAAAGTAACTAAGAATGGGAATTTATAAAATTTTTACTTACATTATATTTTCATTATACTTTTAATGACAATTATAGTCCTTGTCCTACTCGTTCGACTAACTACCCTCCACCAGTCAAGGAAGCGGTGAGTGAGAGTAGACACCCATTAAGTTGTCATTTTATAGGCAACAACCTTAAATCCCCCCCCCCCCCACCTTATAGATCAGCTTCGTGAATGAGGCCTAGTAGCGGTAAAACTGACTTGCTCTTATATATAATTATATATATATATATATATATATATATATATATATATATATATATATATTAACTTGTAATATTATAAAGTATAAAAGATGAATTTTGACTTTTAAAACTATAGGGTATGGAATTAAAGTTCTCTAAAGTGACTTTACAAATTACAAAACTTGAGGGCAAGTTTTGAAACTATTCAAAACCTTTCATATTCATAACTGATGAGCTTAATGGTTTATTAAAATGAAGACTCTTCATTTTATGTTACCTATGGTTCTTTAATGACTTTTAAAGAAGTGACTTTGGTAATCCATAACTTGAGGACAAATTATGGACTCCGTTAATGACATTTAAATCAAGAATTCCACTAACAAACAATTTGCAAATAATTTATATGATCAACTAAAACTCACAAGCATGAATTTTCATATCAACAATTTCAAGAATCATACAAACACATATAAAACTTGAAATTTTGATAATAACCAATGAAAATGGACTAGCATAATCATTACACCTTCAAAAACATGTTTTATATGTCCAAAACAGTTTGGGGAAATGATTCTAGTCCATTTCCAGCAGCAAAGCTCGAAATTCTACACACAGGGGCTCCTACTCGTCGAGTGCAAGAACCTACTCGATGAGTAGGATGCATTTTGCCATGGACTCGTCGAGTCCCCCCATGGACTCGGCGAGTTCACTGTCCAAATTTCAGAATTCTCGACTTTTTCAAGTAGTTTGCATCAAATACAAAGAAAAGAAGCATAGAATATGATACCACTGATGGGTTTTGAGCATTCTAGCACTCCTATGGTGTAAATGCAACCCTAGAAACCTTGGATCTTTGTTTTCTCTAATATTCATGCAAATAAGAATTTTCCAAGGTTTTCATCCTAACTAGCATGGCATGGGGAACTTGTAATACAAAACTATTACAATGACATACCTTTGTAGTTACTTGGATTCCTTAAGACTTTGTGAGCCTAGCACCTCAAATGTGATGCCTCAAATGTTTCACACAACACCACAACTCTTGGAATAACTTAAGAGAAGAACACTTTGATCAGAAAATCGGCTATCCCTCCTTGCTTGCAACAGTGGCCGATTTTGCTAGCTATGGAGCTCTTTATATAGTGTGCCATATGTAGGGTTACACCATGTAAACCCTAATGTGCATGGGATAACGACCCAAAAATCAAGGGTAAAAATTTCATTTTTAATATACCTAAACATTGATACCATTTATTCCAAACATTTCAAATCATCATTAAGTAAACATTGATCAGAGTTCATCCCAAAATCATTCATTACAGAAATCATAGGTATGTGCACTACGATCAATCCGAGCTCTTCATTTCCAAATCGATGACACCTGGAACCAAAACTATAAACCATAAGCACAAAGCTTAGTGAGTCCCCCAGAGAATACACCACACACATTCCACATAACACATACCATATTAGCTATAAAAGCTACATATATCACATAAGCCATGCATACATAAACATGCAAGAATGCCATGGGCTACCCCTCATGGTATTTACCTAGGACTGCCATGGGCTACCCCCATGGTCTTACATCCAATGCCATGGGCTACCCCACATGGCCTTTACGTAGGACTGCCATTACATCCAATGCCATGGGCTACCCCACATAGTCTTTACCTAGGACTGCCATGGGCTACCCCACATGGTCTTACATCCAATCCCACAGGCTCCCCAGGGGTCTTCCATGCAAGTATCACAAAGACAACTAGCATAACACATATCATATAATCACTAGCATACCACTTAGCATAGAGATAACTATCATACCACATATCTCTACTACAGCTAATGTACCACATAACATAAAATGGACCGACCTTGGTGCCTTAGACCCATTGGCATGGTGAGAAGACTCACCTCACACTGCAGATGCTTTCTGCATGAATTCCTTAGCTGCTACCCCGCCAGCTTCCCGTGATGTCACTACCAATCAATATACCCCAATTAGTAATTAGGTCCCATACCATAATCCTTAATCCATGAATGGGGTAAAATGAGCATTTTACCCCTGCCCAATATGATCCAAAATTAAGGCCCAAACCCAAAACAAAAGCCCAACATTATAATGTCTATATAACCATCAATGGCCCAATTTTCCAAATTGGGCATGGACCTTCCTAATGGACCTTATACTAAAGCCCAATATTCACCTTAGTCAATAATCCTGAACCAATTAGCCCACGAAGGCCAACAACAAGCTAGTCCAAGAATTGGCCCAAACTGAGGCCCATAATGCGAAGTCCATTTCTATATTGGGCTATAAGGCCCAATAGGCCCAACTATTCCATTATTGTCCTAAAGATACATTTAGGCCTAACTATCAGCAAACCCAATCCCAAAACCATTAGGGCCTAAAGGTCCAAAGTCCACAAAGGCCCAAGACCACCTGAGAGCGTACGCCCAGTGTACCTCTTCTGTACGCTTTGCGTACTGGGCAAAAGGGTTGTACGCGCAACATACAAACGGCTGATGCACAAAATCCATTAGGTGCTTAATGCTTCAAACCAAGGGACCAAATTACAGATCTGAGCTCTACCTAATGTCTTAATCCATAAAGTCACTGACTTGGTGACTTATACGACCCACATGAGCTCAAAATCAAAGTATAACAATCTACTTCCATGAAAATGACCATAACTCTTGCATGAATCCATTAAGAGCTCCAAGATGGCAAGTTTCTGTCTTAGGGACTTAGTTAGCACCAAGGGTGGCAACCCTAAGCCTAAAAATGGATTTGGAACCATAAAGCTCCATTCTTGGGACCAAAAGATCCAAAAACTCAACATAATAGATCTAAGCATTCAATGGTCAAGTTCAGAACTTTATACCTTCTTCAAGCTCAAAATGAGTCACAAAAGTCAGATCCATAAGCCTTTTCTGGATCTCCATCTTTGCATCTAACTCCACCTTCTTGAAAATGGGCCAAACACTCCAAAAATGGTCTCCATATGCTCAAAATGCTACCATGAATGGTATAAGACAATTTCTAGGGTTTAGAGGGGTGGAGGCTGAATATATTAGGGTTAGGTTATGAGATAAGGAGTTTAAATATTGTCCAAGACTCTAAAATAGGGTTCGGATCTGTCTGGAGTACGCCCATCGTACATATGGTACGCCCAGCGTACTCCGGGGAACATTCGCGATCCTCCTAGTCAGTACGCCCAACATACTACCTTCGTTGCTAGTACGCCCCGCGTACACTTTGTGTACGCCTCGTGTACTCGGCTAAGCCTGAAAACCACGAAACTTCCGAAGGCCATAACTTCTTTGTTATAAGCCCGATTCCGACGATCCTTATATCCACGGAAAGGTGATGGGAAGACCTACACTTTTAACAACTCAAACCTTTCTTAAGACCTTCCGAACAAAAATCCATTTTCCATAAAAGCCTGAACTACCACTTTACCGAAATACCCCTAGGCTCCAAAACACAAACTGAACACCCGGATCACTTCTAATACATCACCAACACCCAAAAGGGCCTATATCTTACCTTCCCAAGAACCATAATCCTTATAATGACCGGCATTTGAGCCACCGCCTCAGACCAGGAGTCAATTCGGAACAGAGCGTTACACATGGCTTTTCATTTTCCTCCATGATCCATGGGTTATAACCTCTATGGAGCATCCATAGAGCACCCAATGGGTCCTAGCCCAATTTAGTGAATCATGAACCATAAGCCCACTATATAAGAATGAATGATTTACAAATCAATCCCCATATATTTAATTAGTCTCTATTTGATCTCAAAATTAATTCCAAATTAATTCTTGATCAATACTAATTAAATAATATGATTTCATATTAATATATTAGAACTTATAACATATTATTAAATCGTAAGTGTCCTTTTTTCTCATTTTGTCTATTTAACAGTTGAGATGTCGATTAGGGATGAGCATCGAAGCTGGGTACCTGCTTTTGGAACCAGCACCGCCTCAAAACTGTCGGTTTTGGAACTGGAACCGCCTTAAGTGGTTCTAATTCCAATTCCTAAAGTTATGGAACCACCTTAAGCGATTCTGGTTCTCGTTTTTTCGGAACCGCTACCCGCTGGGTACCCGCCGGAACCGGTTTATATATATATATATATATATATATATATATATATATATATATATATATATATATATATTATTTCATATAAATATGTGTGTTACTTCGACCGGTTTAGAATATATTGGTCCGATTTTGTGGTCCGAATTGACTTGATTTGGATCGAACTAAATTGCGGTTTTATCGACAAAAGTTAAGAAAATTAATGTAACCGGGTTACCCGCTCCTGGAATCGGAACCGCCGGTTCCGGGATTGGTTCCTAACATTTAAAAACTGCCTAGAGCGGTTCTGGTTCTGGTTTTAACTTTCTAGGAACTGCCGGTTCCAGTTCGGTTTCCGGTTCTCGCCAAATGAGGCGGGTACCCGCCTATGCTCATCCCTAATGTCGATGCAACCCAAATGGACCATGCCATGCTGGGTCAAGTACATACTAAATATAGTTATGGACTTAGACACCTTAACCAAAAATTATATCTTGTACAATGGAGGAATATATGATCCCTTATCTAATGGACGCGTGACTAACTAGGTCTGAGTTCGACAACGGCTTTTATGAGCTACGATTGCTAGTTGGGATTTTGGAGTCGTACTTGCAATAAGAGTTATTAGACTTATCCAAGTGGGAGACTGTTAGATTAGGTGTCTAAGCCCATAACTATAATTGGTATGTACTTGACCCGAGAGTAGCATGGTCCATTTTGGGTTGCATATCACAAGGACAATTTGATAGGATGGATATTTGAGTTAGAGGTTATTTATGATTTACTAATATACTATAAGTATAATATATTAATGGAGAAATGATATTATTTAATTAGTATTGATCAAGAATTAATTTGAAATTAATTTATTGATCAAAAGAGACGAATTAAATTAACGGGGACTGATTATGTAAATCAGTGATATATATATATATATATATATATATATATATATATATATATATATATATATATATATATATATATATATAGTTTGGGTTATTGATCCATGATGGGCTAAGTTTATGTATGTATCCGTGAAGAGTTAGCCCACATGGGATATGGATCATAAGCCTATATGTATGGATTAGGGTTTACCCATGACCCGTGGAATCCTACTCTATATATATATATATATATATATATATATATATATATATATATATATATATATATGTTATCCCATAGCCTAAAATTGGACTCTAGTGATCTTGTAGATGCTATAGTCGAATTTTGGTGCCTCGAAACTCTCCCTCAAAGTTCTCCATTTGGTCATGGTGTGTTGTGAACCTGATGAGTTTATAAAACTCTTTGATTGATTAGATCTTATAACAGGTGAATCAAGAAAGTAATAGCAGTTAGATAAAAACACAAGAATAGATCTGAATGAGTCGAATGATTTGATTAACTCAATCCTCAGCAGAGCTCGATGAAGAACTTCCGCTGTAGAGGATTCTAGGGTTACAAAAGATAAGAACTTGAACGCTATAAAATATCTATCAAATCTTCTCTAAACTTACGTTTATGAATACATGCAAGCATCTATATATAATAAACCCTATAAAAACAACTCACGGATGGACATGCCCATATCGGAGACAAAACTAGACTAGCTAACGAGCCCAAAGATGCAACACTTAACTGGACCTAACAATCTCCCCCTTTGCGTCAATTTGGAGCGAGACTATCACTTCTTCTTGCTGGGTCCAGCTGCCGGAACCTTCTTGGTGGTATCAAACAGACGAGAGATAATAGCGAGGATTTTCTGTCTGAAGCGGATGTACCACTGGATCATATCATCAAAGTATTTCTTGTCGTCAGCAAACTTTTGCTTGCACCGATGAATGATACTCAAAACATGTTCTAGGCATGCAGTGGTATAGAGATGTTTGTCTGCCAAAGCGAATAGGCATTTTTAGCCTTCGTTTCTGGTAAACATAACGGAATTTCTCTTCGGGTCTATCTTCCCCATCTGCATCATATTGAGATCACTTGCTGAGCCAACAGGAGAAATAATAGGCTTTTTCTTGAAGATACTCGCTATCTCCTGATCCATCTTGGCGACTTCCATGATGTAGCAGACAAGCATCCTCTTGAAGTGGTCAATGATCGGACCATATTCTGCTTCATTTGTAAGAAGGATGTTGTGCAAAATAATCCAGTCGTGTGGATTCAAGTTGGGAAGATCAGCAAGTGAAAGGGCATGTTCGGTCTTGGCAGAACCTCTCAGCACCTTAAACCGAACGTTCGTGAAATTTCCTTCCCGATACGGCTTGAGGACCCGAACATTGACTATCTTATGAGCGCTCCATGTTTGATGCGGTGGTTGAGCAACCCTCAGATAGAATTCGACTAAATCCCTATCAACCTTTGGACGAGGATGAGGTAACTCGGCAATGTTGTCAAAGGCATGGAAGACGAACGCCTTTCGGGTCAGTGGCATGTCGAACTGAGAATCGACAGAATTAACACGATCTAGAGAGATCACTGGTTCAAGCCACAAGATGCTTGGTGTTTCGATTGCTTCTTTCAGCAACTTCTCAAGAGTCCAAGGAGGAAAAAGGGTTTTCCTACTCTCAAGAAGGTCGTGAGCTTCTTTCTGTTTTCTTTCAGCTTCTTCAGCCTCTCTAGCAACCCGAGCGCTGATTTCAGCATCCTTGTCTCGACATTGCTTTTTCAAGAGATCAGCAATCGTCTCTTTGTCATCGTCACTATCTTCAGCAGCTTGTTTCCCTTTATCTTTTACACCCGAACCTGAGGCTTGGCCTGTTGGAGGAGGTTCAGTTGTTTTGGTTGCTGTAGAAGTGGGAAGCGGTTGAGATACATTCTCTCCCCCTTGTTTCAGAATGGACACGAAGTCAAGGAGCCCTTTAATCTTGCTCAGGAGAGAAAGAGCAGGAGCAAGCTTTTCCGCGAGAGTACGCCTCACAGAGTAGTTTAGTATCGGGTCTTGTGCTTCCAGGATGTTTGAAATGGCTGCGTGGACATTCGAAACACACGAAGAAATCACCTCTCTTTCAGATCGAAGAGACTCAATCTCCTTTTGAGAATTGGAGAGTTAAAGACTCTTGACCTTAAGAGCAGTGGTCTTTCTAGCAAGAGCGTCCATGAGGGAGTTTTTAGCAGCAAGATCTTCTTGAAGCTTGGTGAGGCGCTCCTCAATGGTCGCCTTAAAAGCGGAGTTGTCGTCGGTGAGATCTTGACGAAGAGTGGCAAAGGACGTCAGTTCAGATGCAACTGAGGTAGCCAACTTGTTGACAATTGGGTCAAGCTTCGTTTTGGTGTCTTCGGCAGTTTCCTGTAAAGACTGCAAAAGAGAGGAGGCATCAGTAAATAGTTTTTCGACTTTTTCGGTCGCAGCCGCACAGGCTTTGGTGGATGCATCAATTGCGGCAGTAGCTGAGCTTAGAGAAACTTCATGAGCCTTGGAAAAAGCATCAACAATCTTCTGAATGGCAGCTTCAGAAATGGTAGACTGTGATGAAGTAGAGGAGGCAATGAGCGAATCTATTTTCTTGTGAAGCTCCTTGAGATGCTTCTTGGTAACAGGAGCATCATCATCGTCGTCACTCTGCACCTGATACGGACTGTAATAGACCAAATCAAATGTCATGTCCTCCCCACCAAGAAATGGTTCTTCGTCCTCTGCTGCCTGAGCAGGAGATGAGGGGGGAGGAGAGGGTGGAGGCTCGGTAGTGAAAGTAGGTTCAGGTTGTGAAGTATGTTCGGTAGTGGGAGTGGGTTCGGGTGCTTTAGTAAGAGCCCCCGTATCAGATACGTTGGTTCTTACTTTAGCGGTTGTTGTGGTAGCTTCAGTGAAAATGGGAGGGGGTACTGGGATGGAAGTTGGTGGTATGTTAGTGGTGGAGGTTATGGGGGGAATGGAAATAGGAAAGGTGACTGGTGGAGAAGAGATAGGTGAACTGGAAAAATGAACTTCTGGGGTAGGCGATCGTGGAGGAGTGTTACCACGAGGGGACTCATCGGAGTCTGAATTGTCTTCCTCAGATTCGCTTGAGGAGGAAGCTAATATCAGCTTTCGCCTGGGTTGGATTTTTCTTTTCTTTAGCGGAGGGGATTAAGCAGCCTTGGTGGTTTTACGTTTCTTGGGAGAAGGGCCTTTCGCTCCCTTGCCAACCTGCTTGTCTTTGCCTTTTTCATTCTTCTTTCCCCTTGGGGCAGGCTTGTCAACTTCATGAATGGATTTGATCATCTCAGGAGTTAGCTCTCTAGGACCAGAGCGACGAAACTCCTTGTACGTCTGGATGATACGGCTATCAGCAGGAACGTCTCCATACATAGACTCAGGGATGGAGCCAATAAACTGAAATTTTGAGGCATCAGAGACGACGATCTTCGTGGTATGGAAAGTACCAATCGAAGACAGTGGAGAACCAGCAACAATGGGGACGTGATATTTGTCCATCACCCATTTTGTGACCAACGTCCAGAATCGAGCCTAGGAGATCTCAGAATGTCGAGACGTGGATGCAAGGCTCTGGATCAGTTGCTGCCATAACACCGACCCATAATCCAGGTTGATACCGTTGTAAACCCCATACAAAATCGTGATGAACAGACGACTCGCTCCGTCCGACCCAACACTTCGTTCAGATAACCCCTTGAATAGCACAGTAAATAACCCGTTCCACTGAGGAGCCAGGCACGATTTCTTGAACTTAGTGACCGTTGTCAGCACCTCAGCATACCCCATATTGTAGAACATAGAAAACATGTGACCCACTGGAATAGATTCAGGGTTAACCCTAGATGAATCGGGTTCAAAACCTAAAAGTGAACAGAACCACTGCTTGGAGATTGACGCCTTGTGATCAAGAATGTCGAAGAAGATTCTATCGACAGACTTGTCGTAATGAGCAGTGGCGAAAATTGGGGATAAGCTCTCCATAGAAACAGCTTCAGCTTTGGTGAGAGCGGGAGCAAGCAGCGAGTATTTGAGGCACTCGATGATTGGGAACAAGAAGGCATCATAAACCTGAGGAGTAAGATCGATGGTCAAACTCTGTTGAGGACGAATCGGCAGGATGTGGGAAGTGGCATGAACAGATGAAGAATCCGCCATTGGAGTGAAGAAGTTGGGAGAGATGATGAACAGTAGAATACGTGAAGTTTTTCTTGCTCTCTGAATTTTGGGTACAGTAAAGAGGTAAATAATGGTGAAGATTACCTTTTATACTGTGGGTAGAGGAGAGAGAAGAATCCGTTCCCAAATCTTCAAAGGAAATACGAAGGATTTTTCGGATGTGATTGATGCGTGACAGTTGGTATCCCCAATGATTACGCAGGAGAGAGAAAACTGTCCCAATTCACACGTCTTCCCATCAGGCGCCGTTTTTAAATGAAACGATTCCACTTCGCACGCCTGTCATTCAAGCGCCGTTTGAAAATCAAATCGATTGGACTCCCGCCTGAGTCTGCATCGAATCCTTTTAGAATGAACGTCATCTTAAAGCAAAATTACCACGTGGATCAATATTAGCCACAACTCCCTTATAACTTCAAATCCCATTAAAAAAAACTTGTAACTAATGAAACCAGAATTTTGGAAAATCAAAAAGATTTTCGTGCTTAGTGTGTAAAAGAAAAGGAAATAAAGCAACACATATGAAGGAATTTGTGATGTCAGTAAAGACACGAAACAATGGATCCCGGGCACGAATCTCTTCCTTCAAAGTGAAGAGAGACTTTAAAGTGGTTGTATGGTTTCCCGTTGAATAACGATCAGACACTTATTGAGAAGTGTTGAAAGGCTTCTTTTAATTAGGCTTATTTGGGTGGCTTTCGCTTCAGTTCAGAATTCCTGATCTTGATATAAGACAGAAATCGAACGAAGTACTTGTGAGACCAATGTAGTCTGTTGAACAAGTAGGTTTGAAATAATTAAAGTGGCAATGTAAAAGAATTTATGTAAAATCTCAAAAAATTAAAACTGGATTCCAAGGGAAGAAATGTTATGGGATTTAACAATTTCATAGGAATCACACAAAAGGAAATTAGAGATTTCACTTTCCATCCCCATGGATAAGTCCGTCAATTCGTTAGTGAAAGCTAGAGCAAAGTTGATTGTTCACCGTCAATGCATAGTAGGTATTGAATTGTGGGTTTCACTTAGTACGTAGCGGCACGAAGCTAAGATCATGAACTCAGAAATTGTGTAAGCATAAACCTCAGTGCTAATTTCTGAGAGTCTCAAGGGTTACGTTTATGAAGTGAATGAGATGGAGAAAAGTAGTGTAGATGGTGTAAAGAAACCAAAGCACCTCTGCTGTTTAAAATAGGGACCAAGTAGAAAAATCTTATCTCATGTGAGAATAGAGTCAGGTAGCTCATGATTAGAATAAATATGAAAGCCTAATTGGGAAGACAAGGTTTGTATGTACCAAGTCAGTAAGGCTATTATTCAGAATCCGGTGAGGCTTTGGACACATACAGCAGCATGCTTCTAGTGACACTTAACTAATGAAAGAATTTCCCCACAAGGATCCACACAAAAATATGAGACACAAAACAAAACAAAAAAAATTATCGAAGACACAAAAAAAATGTTTTTGGAGTTTTTGATTTAAAAGAAAAATAAAAAATGAGACACACAAAAAAATTTGGAACCGAACCCAAGCGTTTGGTCTCTTTCGGCTAAAAAAAAATTTGGAACCGAGCCCGGGCGTTCGGTCTATTTCGGTTGCAATAAAATAAGTTTGAAAAAGAAAAGAACTTTGAAAATAAGAGAGATGAATTTGAGAAAATAATACAAAAGGTTTACAGCCAAAGAAACTACCTTTGAGTGATAGGCGAAGATAAGAGAATAGGACCGAACCCGAGCGTTCGGTTCATTTCGGCACACACGTGAACCGAACCCGAACGTTCGGTTCATTTCGCCTCCAACTTTTAGTTTTGAGAAGTACTTTTTGGTATTGACTCCGATTCCATCATTCCAAGCCCTTATAGAATTTTATTGAAACTCGCTTCAGGAAGAGCTTTGGTGAATATGTCAGCCAGTTGATCAGTGGTTCGAACAAAGTGAATTTCGACGTTCCCATCTTCCACATGATCCTTAATACAGTGATACCTCAGTGCTATATCCTTTGTCTTGGAATGTTGCACTGGATTATGACAGATCCTAATTGCACTTTCTGAATCGCAATATAGTGGGATCTTTTTCATATTGAGTCCATAGTCTCGGAGCTGGCTTTGGATCCAAATCACTTGAGATGTACAAGAGGCTGCTGCGATGTACTCTGCTTCGGCTGTACACAGAGAAACACATGTCTATTTCTTTGATTGCCAGCTAACCAACTTCCCGTCTAGGAATTGGCAGCCTCCAGTGGTGCTTTTCCTGTCTAAACCACATCCTCCAAGGTTTGCATCTGAGTAGGCTTGAACGAAGAAACCTGAGTTTGATGGATACCATAGACCGAGGGAGGTGGTTCGTTTCAGATACCGGAGTATGTTTTTCACTGCAAGTAAATGTGGTTCACGAGGATTCGCCTGAAACCTAGCACAATAACACACAGAAAACATTATATCAGGTCTGCTAGCAGTAAGGTACATTAAGGACCCAATCATTTGGCGGTATAGCGTAATATCGACTGCCGGTTTTTCCAAGGATGGTGTGAGCTTGGTGCCGAACGCCATTGGAACTTTGACCTTTGAGTCTCCTGTCATGCCGAATTTAGCAAGAAGAGTCTTGGTGTATGCTTCCTGGTTGATAAAGATGCCTTCGGTTCCCTATCTAATATTTAAACCAAGGAAAAAGTTAATCAGACCCATTGAGCTCATTTCAAATTTGGTCTCCATCAGCTTTCTAAATTCAGCTGTTAAGCTAGGATTCGTTGAGCCAAAGATGATATCATCGACGTAGATTTGAACAATCATAAGGTGGTTACATAATATGTTTCTCCGATCTTCCTAGAACGCTTATTTAAAACCCGATATGCTTTAGAAGTAAGAGAATATCCCAGAAAAATTCCTTCATCATCTTTAACATCAAACTTGTTCCGATGTTCTTTGGAGTTGAAGATGAAGCATCGTGAGCTGAACACATGGAAGAATTTTACGTTCGGATTCCTATTATTGATGATCTCATAAGGAGTAAGAGAGAAACGTTTGTTGAGATAAGACCGGTTCTGCGTAAAACATGCTGCAGCAATAGCATCAGCCCAGAAATATAAAGGAAGAGAAGCGAAACTTAGCATCGTTCGGGCCGCCTCACATAAGGATTGGTTTCGTCTTTCGACAATTCCATTCTGTTGAGGCGTGTAGGGGGCTGAGAAGTTGTGACTGGTTCCTTTTTCTGCCAAAAAGTCTTCAAATTCTTTGTTCTTGAACTCCAGTCCATTGTCGCTCCTGATGTTGCGAACGACTTTTGTCAGTTGTACTTCAACCTGCTTGATGAACATCTTTAGCTTAGGAGTAGCCTCAAATTTATGCTTCAGAAAGAACACGCATGTAAAACGTGAGAAATCATCAACAGTAACAAGAATATACTTGCTACCGCCAATGCTTTCGATTGATGATGGACCACACAAGTCAATGTGAACCAACTCAAGTGGTTCAACAACTTTTGTGTTTATAATGGATGGGTGACTTTGACGACTTTGTTTCCCCATTTCACACGCTGCACACAAATGTTCTCGATCGAACTTGAGTAATGGGAGACCTCTAACATGACCTCCTGTGACAAGCTTGTTGATGTCTTTGAAGTTGAGATGTGAGAGCCTTCGGTGCCACAACCAGCTTTCGTCAGAATGAGCTTTGGATAAAAGACATATAGCTGGATTTCCTTTGATTTGTTTGAGATTGAGAGGAAACATTTCGCCTTTGCGTTCTGATTTGAGAATCATCCTTTTTGATTTCTTCTCTATGATTTCTGAACCTTCATCGTCAAATGAAACTTTGAGACCGGTACCGCCCACCAATTGAGACACACTGATGAGATTTTGCTGTAGCCCTTCAACATACGCCACCTTTCTTATTATGAAGTCTCCATTGGTTATCATTTCATAACCCTTTATTGTTCCAAAGGAGTTGTTGCCGAACTTGACATTCCCACCATTCTGAAGAGATCGAAACTCCCTTAGCTCTTCCTTCCTCCCTGTCATGTGACATGATCAGCCACTGTCAATGTACCATTCTTCGTCGAACTGCTCGTCACTTATAACCTGCAAAAATTAAGCAGATTTAGGAACCCAAAGTTTCTTGGGTCCACGTGAGCCTTTCACAGGAACAGGAATAGTAAGAGAAACATCAACAAGATATGTTCTTTTTATTAATGTTGTTTCATCTTTCCTTTTAATGGTAAACACTTTGATTTTGTTAGGGTTAGCAACAGACGTTTTGGATTCAGATTTTGGTATTTGGGTATTAGTCTGCTTTTGGTCTTCCTGGATTGAGGAAATCTTCGATTTTCCTTTCAAATTCGTTGAAGATTTTGAGTTTCGTGTAGGAACAGAATAGGATTTAGAAAAGGATCGAGAATGAGAGGTATTAGAATGAGAGACTTTGGACTGGGAGTCTTTCCTGACTTGAGGTTCTAAGTGACCCTTTTGTTTATGGTCATTAGTGGGACCGAACCTGGATCTTCGGTAGTTGTTGCTTTCAGGACCGAACTTGTCCTTTCGGTTGCTGTTGCTCTCTGAACCGAACCTGTCCTTTCGGTTTTTGTTGCTCTCTGAACCGAACCTGTCCTTTCGGTTGTGTTCCTCAAGCGGCCTGAAAGTCTTTTTCTCTGGATTTAAATTTTTATCATGATAGGAGAAATGGGCGTTTTGAGATCGCCAAAACTGCTTTCACTCTGAGAGATTCTTTTTGTATCTCAGATTCCTCTGCTGCTTTTGATCTTTCACTTGTTTCGGCTGTTTGTGGATGTTAGCCTTTTGTTTCAGCTTCTTGTCAGCTGGTTCACATTTCACAGATGATGTTTCGCTTGTGGAAGTGACTTCTTCAACAAGTATTTCTTTTGTGCCACTTGTGCTTGGCACGTCAAAGTTGTCAGGCTTATTCAGCGGCTCTGGTACATATCTTCCTTTTGTTTTCCAGGACGTTCGCTCTGACAAACCAACTGTTTCGTCGGCATTATCTATAGGAGCTGACCAGAAGAACTCATCACAGCCATCTGCGTTATCTTTGTTCACTATGGCAGTGAGTTTGGCTGTTTGATGCTCGGTTACTCCTGTGACCTTATACACCTGATTTGGTGTTGTTCTCACCTTTTGGTACACAACAACCTTTTCTTCAAGAATCGGGGACTTATTTTGGGACAAACGAGTGAACTCCACAGAATTTTCAGAAATCAGATTTTTGTGGTTTTCGGGTTTGCTCTTGACAAACTCAGAACAGTCGACTACATCCTCTACAGAAATTTCACTCATATCATCGTCCTCATTAAGTTCGGATGCGTTTTCAACATCAATTTTATTTTCTGAACTTAAATTAGCACTCAATGAGTTAAATTTTTGTATGGTTTCGGTGCTTAGTTTCAGCTTATCGTTTTCATCCAAAAGATTTTTCAGCATGTCCTTATGGTCTTTGGACTTTATAAAAGATTCTATTTTGTCCATACCGTACATGTAAGTGGGATTCACATCATCAGACGATACAATACTTTCACAGTTGTATGCTTCAGCATCGATTTCATCCTCCTTAAACTCAAGGAAGGGTAAAATCATGCGATGTATTTTCTGCCCTCTTTCACAATTCAGATGCAGTTGAGTAATGTTAGCATAAAGTCTTTTAGCAATCAAACAAAAAACATTTCTTTGTTTTAAAAGTTTCAAATTGTCTCTTTGTAAATAAATGTTTTCATCTTTAGACTTAATCAGCTCCGACTCCTTCTGCTCAATCCACATCCTTCGCTCCTCACTCTTGGATGACACCCTGCTTATTTGGTCAGTTAGGTTAGAATTGGTGACCCGTGTTTGAGTTAAACAACTATCCAGATTTGAAATTCTTGAATTTAGGTTATTTAATTCATTTTCATATGATTTCTGTGGAACTTTGAACGAGATAAAAAGAGGTTGTACCTTCTTGATCAATTCATCAAGCTCATTGATTTGCACACTAAGAGGTTTTGCTGTGAAGCATAAGTCCTCTCACTCCTTGGTGTCCTCATTTCCACCATCTGTATTGTATCCTCTCATGTCAGATACGTCAGTCACCATCAGAAACTTGCCACTGCTTTCACCACCTCTTGCGACATACGCCTTTCCATGCGAATGCTTTCTCACCTCATCATCTTCTGAGTCGGTTGACCACACCTGCACGCCACCGAACTCGTCATCTTCTGCCGAACCCTGTACAATAAGAGCATTCATAGAAGGATTAGTAGCAACTTTCTTCCTCTTGATCTCTTCTAGCTTTTTCATCAAGACAGCCTCTTCATCTTTCTCCTCATCTTTCTCTGTCATTTTCTTCAGAACACAATCTTTGGCATAATGATTCTTTCCTCCACAGTAGTAGCAGTTGACACCAGAGTCTCCTTCAACTTTCGCCTCTTTCTTTGGTTCCTCAGTCTTCGGCTCCTCCCTTAGTTTTTCTGAGCTGTAGATTCCCTGCCAATTTCGGTTCTTATTGGTAGGAAACCTCTTCTTGATGAACCTTTTTGGATTGGACACCATCATAGCATAATTTTCTGAAGTAAGATCGTAGTCCTCCAGGTTCAGATTTCATCATCTACTACATTTTTGCTTTTGGACAGGAGGGCCAAGGACCCCAACTTGGAGACCACATTCTTCTCTTGCATCACAATCTTTTCTTGGGATTTTAGAATTCCCACCAGTTTCGCCAGCGAATATGACTTGAACTGATCGTGAGCTTTAACTGTAGACACAACAGCTTTCCATTCGGATCTTAAGCCATTCAAAAAGGTAACCTTCTGTTCAATCAACTTCCTTTCGATATCATGTTTGATCATCTTGCTAAGAATTTGATTGAAGCGATCAAACGTCTGAGTGACGGACTCATCGGAATTTTGCTTAAATTCTCCAAACTCAGACAAAAGCAAAGTCTGAATAGAGTGCTCCAAATCTTCATCTGTAGAATACATCTCTCGCAACCGATCCCAGATTTCTTTAGCTGTACTGCAGGAACTCACCAACCTAAACGTGTCAGATTGAAGAGCGAATCGGATCAGTCTCAATGCTTTGATGTTGCACTGAAACTTCTCTTTTTCGTCTTGAGCCACGTCTTTCACATCTTTTAACAGATCATTATACTCTTTTTGAGTTTTAATGATTCTGGATGTTCCTGAGTGGGCAAATGGTCCACACACAATAACTTCCCATATAAGATACCCATTATCTTCAGATCCGATGACATAGTCTTCAAAATGATGCGCCCAAACTTCGTAATCTTGGGTGTAAAGAATAGGAATCTTTGTTGTTGATCCAATACTGTTTGAGATGTTAATAGGATTAGATTGAGAATCGTCCATGCTTGATCGTTTTACCTGTTTGAAAGATCAGACTTGTAATATGTAATATTAGGGAAAAACGAATAAATACTGAGATACGTCAATTATGGAGTGACGGCTCAATAAATATCAGTTAATGCGGAATAAACCCTAATAACTTCTTTCACAGAAGAGATATGTATGAATTACACAGCCTCCTGCTCTGATACCAATTGATGAGTTTATAAAACTCTTTGATCGATTAGATCTTATAACATGTGAATCAAGAAAGTAATAACAGTTAGATAAAAACACAAGATTAGATCTGAATGAGTCGAATGATTTGATTAACTCAATCCTCAGCAAAGCTCGATGAAGAACTTCCGCTGTAGAGGATTCTAGGGTTACAAAAGATAAGAACTTGAACGCTATAAAATCTCTATCAAATCTTCTCTAAACTTACGTTTATGAATACATGCAAGCATCTATATATAATAAACCCTATAAAAACAACTCACGGATGGACAGGCCCATACCAGAGACAAAACTAGACTAGCTAACGAGCCCAAAGACGCAACACTTAACTGGACCTAACAAAACCGTTTGAGGCATCAAACTTGGTGTGCTTAGTTCTTAAAGGCCAAATACATCAAGCTACAACAATGAGGTAATCATCTAATCTATTTTTATGATTCAAGTATCAAATTGTATGCTAGTAGTAGGCTTCATGCTTTGGATATTTTTATTTCATGTATAGAAAGAGAAAACTTAGATCCAAAGCATTAGGGTTGTATGTGCACTAGGGATGAGATTTAGAACCGGACCGAAACCGGAGCCGGAACGGAACCGGAACCGTTAGAACCGGAATATGTAAAACTGGTCTGGGTCCCGGGTTTAAAGAATGGCTCTATCTGGGTTCCGGGTAATCTGGGTTACGGGTCCTTTGGGTCCGGGTAAACCGGGTTTAAGAGTCGGAACCGTGTTAGGAACCGGAACCGGTTTTAGGGGCCAGAACCGGTTTCTATGGAAAGTTTAAAACATGCATATCTCATTCGTTTGAAGTCAGATTGACATGAGGTTTTTTCCATTGTATAGTTTATAGTTTTACATGCTTTTAGACTATAATTTTGTCATTTTTGGGTTTTTATTCATTGACTTATAGTCTCTAAAAGTTGGGATATCAAAGCAGGAAATTTTATTTTTTTTAGCTTTTTTTTTTGTATTTTGTGATAGTTTTAAAACATGCAAATCCCATTCGTTTAAAGTCGGATTGGCATAAGGTTTTTTCCATAGTAGAGTTTATAGTTTGTACATGATTTTAGACTATAATTTTGTCATTTTTGGGTTTATATTCATTGACTTATAGTCTCTCAAATTTGGGATATCAAAACTTGAAATTTTATGTTTTTCAGCTTTTTTTTATATTTAGTGATAGTTTTAAAACATGCATATCTCATTCGTTTGAAGTCAGATTGGCATGAGGTTTTTTCCAAAGTGTAGTTTATAGTTTGTACATAATTTTAGACTATAATTATGTTATTTTTGGATGTTTATTCATTGACTTATAGTCTCTCAAAGTCGGGATATCAAAGCTGAAAATTTTATGTTTTTCAGCTTTCTTTCTATTTCGTGATAGATTTAAAACATACATATTTAATTCGTTTGAAGTCAGAATAGCATGCGGTTTCTTCCAAAGTGTAGTATAGAGTTTGTACATGATTTTAGAATATAATTTTGTCATTTTTGGTTTCATATTCACTGATTTATAGTCTCCCAAAGTTGGGATATCAAAGCTGTGAATTTTTTTTTCACTCCTTTATTTTTGTATTTTTGAAAATTTAAAACATGCATTCGACCCACTTTACCCAATTCCCTAGGTTTTCCATTTTTAGACCCACTTTACTCGGTTCCATTTGACCCTTTTTGATATTTCCGGGTTTTCCGGTTCTAGACCCACTTTACCCGGTACATTACTCGGAACCGAACCGGAACCGGTTCCTATATACCGGTCCGGTTTCCGTTCCTAAAAAATCTCGTTAACCGGTTCCTGGGTTTTCTGGGTCCGGTTCTACCGGTCCGGGTTTGGACCCACTCTCATCCCTAATGTGCACCATAGGAGTGTTGTAGTATACAAAACCCAACAGCAAGGGTGAGCAGAAACCGAATTGAAACCCAAAATTCGAAGAAGCCACATAAACCGAGACTGAAACAATTACGGATAGTGCGGCTTTAAATTTTAAAAACCAAAATGTTTTGGTGCGGCTCGGTTTTGTATTGAATAATAGCACCAAATTAACCTAAATAACCCCATAATTTAATATATTATCTAAATATTTATAATAATATTACTTAATTAATAAAAATATATTCCTAAAGGCGCCTATAAGAGAAGCGTGATATCCTAAAATTAAATCGAAATCATTTTGCCTTAGCCTTCATCAGTTCGTCCACCCAAGTCTCCTCCTGTCCATCGACAATCCCACGACAAGCCATCGCTAATCTCACATCAAGGCATCAATTACCTAGTTACTTGAATAGTGAAACCCGGCAACTTGAAGTACTACAAAATCCCACATGAATTCTGGCATTGAGCTTTAACGACTTCTGATTCATGTAAACATACAGGAACTCCGGTGATCACCTCTGACTTTTGTTATTATGCGTCTTTGTTAGTAATCAATGATGATAATCTGGGTTTTCTACTTTTCTTGTTGGTATTTCTTTGGAACCGATTCTTCCTTTATGTTATGTTTTTTTGTTAATAGAGAAGACAACAATTTCATTATTGAATCTTCTAACATGAAACAACTATAGATTTGTTAGTTAAATACTTATTGAATTAAAACAACAGTCCACACTCCACAGATGTGCATCTCTACTGATTCATAAATTACATAATGCATAGCTATATATTTGTGTTTTTTTGAACTGAAATCACATGTTTTATGGTATACATTTGGGTTGTTTTTGAACTGAAATCACCATCTGCTAACAAGATCCAAAGATAGTAATAACTGCAAAACCAAACACCTCATTTTGTGGTTAAAAACTAAAACCACACTAAAATAATCGCAAAACCGCACACCTAAACCGAATAAAAACCGGAATTTTTGGTTTTTGATTATAAATAATCGCAATTTACGGTTGCGGTTACAGTTTTCTCCAAAAACCACACCGAACCGCACCATGCTCACCCCTAGCCACTCATGTATGTTAGTTATACATAACACTAGATTCGATAGACAACCGAATACATGATTCTACCCTAAGCCCACAACCAAACAAGGAATAGGAAATAAGGCTAAATCAATCATTCTCAGGATATAAAATCTAATTTATGTACAACTATGATGCATACACTAAGTAACCACAATCATAATGTTAGTTCCATATACCATAATAAGATATTCTCCTAGGCTATCATGCATCATACATCAGGCAATGCTATCATGTAATTCTTGAAGATCCTTAGCCTACATACTAGCATGCAATTCTATCATCATCAATATACAAAAAAAGTATGGGTATCATGGGTAATCACTTTCCTTGGCTCCAGCGGATTGTACACATCACATCCTTTTGTTCGGTTCTTTTAGGGTTAGTTTTTGAAAAACATTTTGCAGATCTTGAGTTTGAGTTGGGAATCACACAAGTGTTCATCCAATTCGCTCAAACTAGGGCATTGATACTAAATTGTAAGATCCCAAAATCATGACAAATTTTTCATTTTTAAAACCAATTATTAGCCTACATACCAACTTGTAACATCCCAAAATCAAGGCAAACTTTTTATTTTTCAAATCCATAAGTTTTACAAAAAAAAAAAAGTTTCCAAAAGTCATAATCAAATATCAGAGTATCCCAAAATCATAAATCAAGTAAAAGTCCAGGATGATGTGCTCGATTAAGCTTTTTCCTTACCCATGTCCTTCGAAATACCTAAAACCATAAAATCAAACTATAAGCCAAAGTTGAGTGAGTTCCCCCAAAATACCACACATATGAAGACAGATAAAACATGCCTCATTCCAATCAGTCATCAGAATGGAATGCCAACATGCAATGGGTCATATTAGTCATCGGACTTGAATATCATGGTCGAATCAGTCATCGTACATGAATATCTTGGCCCAATCAGTCATCAGACTTGAATACCCCATTCTGTTGGCTTACGCACATAGTAGTAAAGCCTCAACCCAAACTGCACTATGTCGACGTATCCACCATATGAAGAATATAAAAGCAAACTTACAATCATGCACATCTTATAGATCACTACAACATAGCAAAATCATATATACTAGGATACATAACCTAGTGGGCTGCCATTGGTGCCTTTGACCCACAAGTACAGTTAGGAAAACTCACCTCACAGTCTGAAAGATAGTTGAGCTGACCACTGCTCCACATATTGTCTCTACAGGTCACGTTTACAATAAATTGGGACCTAATCTCAAACTACTATTCAAATTACCCAAAATTCCCTTAAGTCAAACTTGGTCAAGTCCGTGGTCAAAGGTTAAATTCAAAAGTCAAAAAGTCAACATAGGATGAGTGCGCCCTGCGTATTCCATCTGTACGGATGGCATAGAGAGTGCCCTTCACAAAATATGGGGTTCCAAATCAGTATGCCATGCATACTCCCATGGTACACCCTGGTACTCGGTCAGCTCCCATAATCTTTATTAAGTGCTTAATTCTTTAATTCCTTACATCCAAGTCTTAGATCTAACCCCAAATAACCTCTTAAATCATAAAGTTCCAACTTTATGACTTTGCATACCTAGAAAGTGTCCAAATCTAAAATCTCACTAACAGATAACAAGATTCTAAGCCCCATTAGTCATGAATGGATGAAAGGAAAGAATCAAGATCACATTTTTATGACTCCATGAACTTCAAAACATCTGAAAAGGCTAAGCATAAGGTCTGTAGTAGCCCATACCCAACCAGACCAATTTTATGGGACCAAAATGCATAAAAACCTTAGAACTAACAAGCTCCAATGAAGTATTAATCAATTTCATAACTTCATACCTTCTGGAGTTTACTTGAGATGTGCAAATCCCGGATCCATAATGCTTGACGCTTTCCGAGTGAACTCAAATCATATTCTTCCTTCAAAGATGAACATAAAACACTTAAATAGCTCAAAAACTCTCAAATGAATATTAGGGTTTGCAAGGGGTCATTTGGGATGATGGAGGATGAAGGTGGAAGGGATTTATGAGGGTTAAGATCTTTAAATTGGGCTCAAAACCCCAAATTTAGGGTTTTCTTAATAGCTGAGTACGCCATGTGTACCCTTTGAGTACGCCTTGCGTACTCATAAACACCCGCGTCTCTTTTTAACTACTTATGGCCAGCGTACACCCGACGTAAGGACCATTTTTGCAACAAATTTTATATCATAGCTAAGAATGGAAATACCTGATTGGTTGGGTGTTACACTTAGATTTCTATTTTAGAATTGATTTTGAAGTTCCTTTATTAGAATTTCCTAATTCAACTTGTGATGAAGATTTTACATTTAAAATGCATGAGATGTATCTACCCTTTACTCTCCATCATGTTTTCTCTGACAAACCTACTATTTCGTCACCATTATCTATTGGTACAGACCGAAAATGATTATCACAACATTTAGTCTTATCAATCTTGGCAGTAGTTATAAAATCAACATTATCAGATTTATCCAGTCCTTTCGTAACAAACACTCGGTTAGGAGTACTTTTGACTTTTAGAAAAATAGCTGCCTTTTCAATCAATCCTTCAACTCCTTTGCTTTCAACAAAATTTTCAAATTCAAGAGAATCTTCAAAAAATAATTTCCATTTTGGTTTTTCATTATTTAACACAAAGTTTGAACAATTAATTTCATCTTCTACTGAAATTTTACTTGTTTCACTTCATAAAATTCATATTGAATTTCAAAACTTCAAGATTCACCATAATTGAATTTGTTACACAACAAGATATATTTTTCATTAGAATTCTTTTGAGTTTGTTTCTTATATTCTTTGGTTAAAGTATCTTTCATCATTTTCTTAATTTCTTTGTTTTTCAAAAATTCATCTATATTATTTCCTAACCAACTCTATATGCATCACTTAAAGATTCATTTGATGATACCATGTAACGACCGACTTTTGAGGTATTAATTATTAATTATTTCCTGAAATTTATAGTTGGGTCAGATATAGATTTGGCGTATGACAATTGGGCCGCCCATAAGACGTACGCTGGGCATAGCTTTGGCGTATGCGGGGCATAGAGGCATGCATCAGATGCGAGGGGGGGAGTGGGCGCAGCGTACCAGCAGTACGTGCAGCGTACGTGAGCAGATGCCAAACCCTAATTTTTAGGGTTTAAGACATATAAATACCCCATTATAGCCACCCCTGGCCTTCCTACCAGCCCCCTCACCCTCAGAAAACCCTAATACGCCTCATACTCCATTGTTGTGTGTGTTTGACCTTTTTGAGCTCATTATGGTGATGAAAAGCTTTGAAGAAGAGAAGGAGAGGTTGGAGAAGAAGCCTTTGAGTACCTTGAGCTCAGGGATCTGGATTAAGCTCATCATTTGGCATCAAGAGGAGGTATAAAGCTCCTAACTTTCCTCCTCAAAGTCTAGATCTAGGGTTTTCGAAGATTTGGACCTTTTTAGGTCCAAAGATTGGATCTTGATCATGCAACTTCGATTTTGAGCTTAGGGTTGCAACCCTTGAAGCTCGAGTCGAGTTCGCCCCTGTTATTGAGGTGCATCAGCTTGCTAGGGAGTTTCAGGACCTACATAAGACGATAGGGACTATGGCGGAGATTACCACCAAGTTTAGGGAGAGGGCTCTTCTCGTTCCACAGTATGCGGCGGACGGGGAGATGAAAAAAGCTCGATATCATGAGATGTTGCGGAGTAATATCGGCTAGTTTGTGAGCCGATCCAGCTGCAAGACGCTACAGGATATGATACCGAGGGCTTGAGAGAGAGAGAGAGAAAGAGAGAGAGAGAGAGAGAGAGAGAGAAAGTTAGATTTAGAGATGGAGAGGAAGAGGAAGCCAAAGGGAGTTTAGTCAGGAGGTTCGAGCAAGAAGCCCAAGGTTCCAGATCACAGATCTCGGAGCCAGCAGAGCCACGGTCGTTGTGGCAAATGCGGCAGGATGCATGAAGGAACGTGCAAGGTAGGGAGTTCAAGCTGCTACAATTGCTGCCAAACTGGTCACATGAGCTGAGATTGCATAGCTACTACCACCACCACACCAGAATCATACCTGATTTGCTTTCAGTGCAATAAGAGGGGACACAAGCGGTCCCAGTGCTCGAGTTTGGCTGTAGCTGGGAAGGTGGTAAAACCTTCTCCTACCACTTTAAGGATTACAGATGGCCGTCAGGGCCGGGCAGAGGCGCCTACGATGCAGAGCAGGGCTTTTCAGATTACTGCATAGGAGGTACGAGCAGCTCCTGACGTGGTGACGGGTATGTACCTTTCTCTTATCTTTGTATTTGATATTGTTTTGTTTCTCATGTTTGTGTTTCTGTTTATAGGGTCATTCTTAGTGAACGAAAATTCAGCTATGGTATCGTTCGATTCGGGGGCTACCTGATCTTTTGTGTCGCTTGCACTTAGCAAACGATTTAGTAGAGCTCCGGGGGAGCTGGATTGCCCACTCGACGTTGAGATAGCCGATGACAGGACCGTCAGGGTCACGAGGGTTCATAGAGGATGTACGCTACAGTTGTTTGATGAGTAGTTCTTAGTGGATTTGGTTCCTATTCCCCTGCGAGGGAATAAGGTCATAATAGGTATGGACTGGTTGAGTCCTAATGGGGTAGTGATAGATTTTGAGCTGCAGTTAGTGAGGGTTCGCACTCCTAGTGGGGGAGAGTTAGTGATTCAGGGCGAGAGGCCACAGCGCGGACTGATTCTTTGCTGAGCAGCGAGAGCGAGGTGCTACTTCCAGCAGGGATGCACAGGATTCGTCACCTATGTCATGGAATCCCGGGATATGGGTAAGGCGACAGTTGACGATGTGCCAACAGTACGAGAGTACCCGGATATAGTGCCGGAGGATTTTCTTGGGATACCTCCGTAGAGACAGGTTGAGTTCTGTATTGACCTGATCCCTGGTGCGACTCCCATAGCCAAGGTACCATATCGGTTGTCTCCTCCCGAGATGCAAGAGTTGTCTACGCAGTTGCAGGAGCTGCTAGGCAAGGGTTTTATCAAGCTGAGCAGTTCGCCTTCAGGAGCCCCGATACTATTTGTAAAGAAGAAGAACGGGTCACACTGTATGTGCGTAGAATACTATGAGCTGTATAAGTTAACGGTGAGGAACCGTTACCCACTCCCGAGGATAGATGATTTGTTCGACCAACTTCAAGGAGCATCTT
The DNA here is from genome assembly GCF_051521515.1 of Lactuca serriola. Lineage (NCBI taxonomy): Eukaryota > Viridiplantae > Streptophyta > Magnoliopsida > Asterales > Asteraceae > Lactuca > Lactuca serriola. The sequence continues at coordinate 110,407,061 of NC_136409.1, read as the reverse complement.
GGTTTTCCAAGATTGATCTACAGTCCAGATATCACCAGATGCGGGTCAGAGATGATGATGTGCAGAAGACCGCTTTTAGGACCCGCTATGGTCATTATGAGTTTGTGGTGATACCGTTTGGGCTCACCAATGCTCCAGCCACATTCATGGATCTCATGAATTGTGTGGGCAAACCGATGATGGATCTGTCTGTAATAGTATTCATTGACGGCATCTTGGTTTATTCCAAGACTCGGGAGCAGCAAGAGGATCATCTGAGGGAGGTGCTAAAGACCTTGAGCAGGGAGAGACTTTTTGTAAAGTTCTCCAAGTGTGAGTTCTGGTTGTGTGAGGTGTAGTTTCTGGGGCACCTTGTCAACCGGAAGGGCATATTAGTTGATCCGGCCAAGATAGAGGTCGTGATGTAGTGTGAGGTCTTGAGGTCTCCATCCGAGATTTGGAGCTTCCTGGGTTTGGCAGGGTATTATAGGAGATTTATCCAGGACTTCTCCAAGATAGTAGTTCCGCTGACCCGACTGACCAAGAATTTGGTGGTGTTTCGCTGGGGTCCTGAGTAGCAGACAGCCTTCGAGACACTTAGGCAGCGACTGTGCGAGGCGTCGATTCTTACCCCGCCAGAAGGAGTAGATGACTTTGTAGTCTACCATGATGCTTTGATCCTAGGTATGGGAGCAATGTTGATGTAGTAGGGGCACGTGATAGCTTATGCCTCGCGACAGTTGAAGCCTCACGAGGCTAACTACCCGACGCACAATTTTGAGTTGGGGGCAGTGGTGTTCACCCTCAATATTTGTCGACATTACCTCTACGGGGTCCGTTGTACTATCTACACGGATCACAAGAGTTTGAGGTACCTCATGGATTAGCCAAATCTGAACATGAGGCAGCGTCGGTGGTTAGACGTGGTTAAGGATTACGACTGTGAAATCCTTTACCACCCGGGCAACGCCAACTTAGTGTCCGATGCCTTGAGCTGCAAGGCAGTAGCAGCACCGATCTGAGATATCTATTTAAGGATGACAGTGATTACTCCACTGCTGGAGCAAATTAGGGAGACACAAGTCGAGGGCCTGAAGGAGGAGTCCGAAAAGTGCGAAAGGATTGTGGGCCGAGTACCTTCGTTTGATTACGATAGCCGAGGATTGTTGACCCTGCATGGGAGGGTATGTGTACCATATTGGGGCAAAGTACGGAAGGTGTTGATGGATGAGACCCACAAGTCTCGGTTCTCCATCCATCTAGGGGCGATGAAGATGTACAGAGATCTTCAACCCGATTACTGGTGGCCCTGCAAGAAGCGGGACGTAGCTTGGTACGTGGAGAGATGCCTGACCTGCAGGAAGGCCAAGGCAGAGCACCAGAGACCACATGACAAGATGTAGCTGTTATACATTCTCATGTGGAAATGGGAGGATATCACCATGGATTTCATTACGAAGCTTCACAGGACCGCACGTGGGGTCGATTCGATATGGGTCATCATGGACCGGTTGACCAAGAGTGCTCATTTCATACCGATCCAGGAGAGCATAACAGCCGAGAAGTTGGCTGAGATTTATGTGCGAGGGATAGTGGTACTTCATGGAGTGCCTGTCTCGGTGGTGTCAGACCGAGATGTCCGTTTTACTTCCCGGTTTTGGAAGCGGTTTAACGACGAGATGGGTACTCGTGTCCATTTCAACACCGCTTTCCACCTACAGACGGACGGCCAGAGCGAGAGGACGATTTAGACTCTCGAGGACATGCTATGTGCATGCGTGTTAGATTTCGGTGGCAGTTGGGATACGTAAATTCCATTTGCAGAATTTTCGTATAACAACAGTTATCACTCCAGTATAGACTTGCCTCCCTTCGAGATGCTTTATGGGTGGAAGTGTAGGACTCCAATCTTTTAGGGTGAGGTCGTTTATAGGGTTATGGGGAGTACGGATGTAGTACTCAAGACCATGGAGCAGATTCAACAAGTATGGAGCAGGCTTTAGACTGCTCAGAGCCGGAAGAAGAGCTACGCCGACAAGCGGTGTTCAGACTTGGAGTCCAGGTGGGCGATATGGTCCTCCTGAAAGTGTCACCCTGGAAGGGTGTCATCAGGTTTCGGAAGCGGGGCAAGTTGGGCCCCAGGTTCATTGGTACGTTTAGGGTTTTGGCCCGGGTGGGTCGAGTTGCTTATCGTTTAGACCTTCCAGTAGAGCTCAGCCAGATCCATAGCACGCTCCATTTTTCTTGATTTTGGTAGTTCCTAGTAGATGAGTCATTAGTAGTACCTTTGGAGGACATTCAGGTGGATGACAGCCTAAATTACATCGAGAAGCCATTGATGATTCTGGATCACAATACGTAGTAGCTAAGGAACAAGAAATTCGAGCTAGTGATGGTACAATGGCAGCACAGAAAGGGTTCAGAGTGGACCTAGGAGTCCGAGGAGGAGATGAGGGAGTACTACTCGGGGTTATTTCCGGAAGCAGCAACAACAAACTTCGAGGACGAAGTCTAATTCAAGTGGGGGTGAATTGTAACAACCGACTTTTGAGGTATTAATTATTAATTATTTCCTAAAATTTATAGTTAGGTCAAATATAGATAGAAGGACTTTTGGATTCGACTTAAGCAAAGGAGCCAAGAAAATTGGGCCGCCCATAAGACGTACACTGGGCATAGCTTTGGCGTTCGCGGGGGTGTAGAGGCATGCATCGGATGCAGGGATGCATGCACATACGTGCAACGTACCAGGAGTAGGCGCAGCGTACGTGAGAAGATGCCAAGCCCTAATTTTTTTGGGTTTAAGACATATAAGTACCCCATTATAGCCACCCCTGGCCTTCCTACTAGCCCCCTCACCCTCAGAAAACCCTAATACACCTCATACTCCATTGTTGTGTGTGTTTGACCTTTTTAAGCTCATTTTGGTGAAGAAAAGCTTTGAAGAAGAGAAGGAGAGGTTGGAGAAGAAACCTTTGAGTACCTTGAGCTCAGGGATCTGGATTAAGCTCATCATTTGGCATCAAGGGGAGGTATAAATCTCCTAAATTTCCTCCTCAAAGTCTAGATCTAGGGTTTTGGAAGATTTTGACCTTTTTAGGTCCAAAGATTGGATCTTGATCATGCAACTTCGATTTTGAGCTTAGGGTTGCCACCCTTGAAGCTTAATGAGTCCCTTTACCAGTAAAGTTGCAAGCTGTCAGGCTTTTATGGAGCCATGCAAGAGATCTAGCCATTTCTTTGGAAGTTCATTGTCATTTTTAGTGTTAGGCTCATTTGGTGGGTTGCAAGCCACCAAGTGACCAACTTTAAGGACTAGGACGAAGCATGAGACTCAGATCTATAAGTTGGACGTTCTGTCTTAAGGGATTAAGTCGTTTTGGAAAAGATGGCTTAACAGGAGAGTGCGCTGGGCGTACACGCCAGTACGTGCAGTGTACAAGTCATTCAAGCAGTATGCGCAACGTACAGATGGGTACGCTCAACGTACGCTCAGATTCTTGACTTTACATTATTAGGCCTCAGTTTGGGCCAATCCTTGGGCTTAGTAGATATTGGGCCACGATGGGCCACCAGGAGACAGTTAAGGGCCAAGGACTAGTTTGGGCTTGGGTGGAAAGCCCATTTGAGGAATTGGGCCTAATTTAGAAAATTAAGCGATTGGAGGACTTTGATAGGCCTTAGTGAGTTTGGTAAGATTAGAAAGGATTGGGCCTCGGTCTTGGTCCAATTTAGATCAAAGGGGTAAAATAGACTATTTTACCCTTACAAGGATTCTCAGCTTTTGACTAAGTGTTTATTTTGGTCATAATAGTCAGGGAGTCATTGGAGCAGCTGACTGAGATACCCTCGCCCGAGTTTTCAGCATCCAGTTTGAGAGGTGAGTTTTCCTCTAGTAGGAACGGGTCTAAGGCACTAATGTCGACCCGTTTAAGTAGTAGAGTATGTCGGGGTGGGCCTAATGTTGGGATTATCCTGATGTAGTCTATATGTTTCTGGACTTCGGTCCAATGTCGGGGCGGTCCCGACAAGTAGTTATGTATGCTTGATGTCTTTGTGATTCATGCATGATTATGTGTTATGTGTTCCGGACTCCGGTCCGATGCCAGGCAAGCCCGATGCAGTATATGTGATTATGTTATATGGTATGTGTTCCGGGGTAAGCCCGATGTAAGTTAGTCATTATGCCATATATTATGTATTTCGGGGCAAGCCCGATGTATGCTACTTTATGTGCTATATGTTGTTGTTTCGGACTTCGGTCCGATGCCGGGGCAAGCCCGATGCAGATTATGTGATTATGTTATGTGTTTATAATATATGTTATGCTGTGTATGTACTGGGGTAATCCCGATGCCAAGGCAAGGCCGATGTCGGGGTGAGCCCGATGCCCGATGCGGTCGGATGCCGGGGCGAGCCCGATGCCGGATAAGAGTCCAATGTCAGGTAAACCGATGTTGGGATTCGTCCCGATGCAGTGGGAGTAGTCCCAGAGTTATGTTGTTTGTTATATGTGCTTTGTATGGTATGTGGTGGTTTGGGAGAGCTCACTAAGCTTCGTGCATGCTTACAGTTTTTAGTTTTAGTTCCCGGTACTTCAGCTAGCAAAGGGAAGGGCTCGGGTTGATGGCATGGAACACACCACAATTTTATTAGCCTAGGAGCTTACTCTGATATTTTTATATGATATGGTTATACATTGATAGATTTTATGAGATTTCGAGATACATGGTTGATGTTTTTATTTTATGGTGATAACATTATGTTTGTTAAATGGTTTTAAAAACAAAATTTTTGGCTTGTATTTTTGGGTTGTTTCATACCAAAGATGCACATTCATAACATATAGCATCAATCTCTTCTTCCTGAAAATTTTAAAATGGTTACATATTTTATGCATCTGTTCAAAAATTTCACAATTAAGATAGAGTTGTGTGATTTGAGAATATAATCATTTCGCAATATTTTATCCTTACAATATCATCAACTTCTAATTTTTCTATCTCAAGCCTCCTTTCCTCACTTCTAAATGTGCACATGCTAAGATTATCATCAATATTAGCCACTTTTCTCTTGTTCCATCTTAAACTTTCATCTAATTCTAAAATAGTATCTCGTAAAACACGGATCATGTGAGTTTGAGTATGAGTCTCCTCCTTCATAATTGTAGTATCGACCTTCAGAGTTTGAGCTTCTAACCATCACACACTTGCTTTCCTTTGTACCTGTAGAAACATTAGAAACATACAAATCCTTATATGTTGGCCTTCAAAATTCTTCAAACTCGGATTCATCGACCATACTTCAATATTTTCTACATCGCTATCATCCTCTTCCACGATCAAATCCTTTCCTTGCACATTCTTCTTTTGAAGATCCTCGATCTTCTTACCATAAGACACTTCATCTTTTGTTTTCTCCTTTTTTCACTTTTCTTCTTCAGCACACAATCCTTCATAAAATGGTTCTACTTATTTTAAAAATTACAATCATAACCAGAATCATCGAGCAACTTCTTCTCTTTCTTTTCATCATCCGATTGTTGATAATTCTTATAGCCATCACTTTTTTTCTTATAAAAAATGAGTTACTACCTTTGTATCCAGAACCTCCACTTTCAGACCTTAAATTACCACCATTCCAAAACTTCAATAAGTTTTTCTTGAAAAACTTCTTGAGATTACTAACCATTAACGTCTTTTCTTCACTCGTAAATTCATCATCCATAGCATCAGAATCAAAATATTCTACAACCTTTTCTTTCGATTTCTTCACTTTGGAAACATCTTTTTCACAACTAAAGTCAATGGACCAGCATCAACAATTGAATTTGAACCTTCAGTCACCTCATCTTCATGTGATTTATAATTTCTGTCACTTTTGAAACTTGAATGATTTTAATTGTTCATGGTCCTTCACAATCAAGACCATCGATTTCCATTCAAGACCGAGTCATTGTAGAAATTTAACCTTCTCTTCGATTAATTGATAGTCTAAATAACACTTCATAAGTTAACTCATCAAGCGATTCTACCATTCTTGATTGATGTTTTCTCTAGCCTTATATTTAAATGATCCAAAAACCAAAAGTAACGATGTTTGAACAAAGTGAAGTTGATCATCATCGCCTGAATATAGCCCTTTTAGACGCTTCCAAATATTATTTGAAGATTTGCATGAACTCGTGAGTCTAAAAGTATTACGTGTAAGAGCAAAGCGAGTCTCTCTCTTTGCTTTCAAATCATTCTCAAGTTTCTCATTCTCTTCAAAATCGATGTTAGTATGCTTTTCACGAAGTTGTTCTTACTCAACAAGTGAATAAACATGTTCCTTCATTTTCATGAACTTGTGTAGACCGACAGTTATTGATTTCCCTATGTATGAACCATGCTTCTCAATTCTAGTGATGTAATCTTCAAAGTGTAACACCCATACCTCATAATCATCAGGAAAGAGTGTTGTGAACCTCGTATTCGATCTAATGGTACTTGACATATTGAACCCACTAATATAAGAATCTTCTGTTTCCATGATTTCAACTGAAATGAGAACAATGATACAAATCAATGGTGAAATACAAATGAGTTTTGGAACAAGAATTTCTAGATCAAATTACAACCAAATTGCAAATGTGGAAGACATCTCGAAAAATCAAAATGACGAACGAGAAACTCGACGGGCAATACAAACTCAATAATCTGAATTCAACTCAAAGATATCCTGCTCTGATACCCCTTTTTGGATCGAGAGACTAGTTTGATATGATTGAAATCATGATTATGAAAGAAAGAATAAAAGTAAAGTTCACACAAGAGATTAAATAATCTTTTTATGTCAATATAGAGTACAAAGGTTATATTACAACATTCTATGTAAGAATGTGCAAAAAGCTGTTAGATTAGTGTCTAAGTCCATAACTATTTTGGTATGTACTTGACCCGATTATGAGCATGGTTTTGGGTTGCCTTCACCATAGCAATATGTAGGATGAGTTAAGGAGAGAAAGGTTTAATTGTGATTTATTAATATATTATAAGAATAATATATTAAAGGAGAAATCATATTGTTTAATTAATATTAGTCAAGAATTAATTAAGAATTAATTTTGTGCTAAAAATAGATTAATTAAATTTAAGGGACTTATTGTGTAATTATAAGATAATTACATAGATGGACTTATGGACTCCATAGAAGGTGGAGTGGACGAATTCTATGGGGAAACCCATTAGAAATCGTCCAAGGCTTCTAAAGAAGGAGTCCATGGGCTGCTTAGGGCTTAAGCAATCAAATTAGGGTTTCCTTGTTAGATAACCCTAATTGCCTAAGTATATAAGGATCCCTTAGGCACCAAAAACGTGGCTAACACTTGGATTAGGGTTTCCAGCGGTTTTTGGTGGCTCCCCTCTCTTCCCTCTTCATTCTTGTTGCTTAGTGGTGTTTGTGACTCCATTAGAGGTACAACACATGAGGCACTAAGCTTTATGAAGCTAAGGATTGATTGTTATTGCTATATAACAATCTAAGGTCAGATCTAAACCCTATTTTATGTTAATATGATTAATTGTATGCTAGATCTAGGGTTTATAGTTTTGGATATTCAATTGCATGTTCATTAGACAAACTAGATCCAAAAGCTATTAGGGTTTGCATGTACACCATAGGAATGATGTATTGCTCGAAACCCATCAGTGGTATCAGAGCCTAGGGCTGTTTGTTAGTGAACTTGATGCTTATTTGACTAAAAAATCGAAAATTTTGACTTTTTGGGGCTGGACTCGCCGGGTCCATGACCGAACTCGCCGATTCCACTAGGTACTCAACGAGTCCAGTGCTGACTCGACGAGTCAGCGGGTCTGACAGCTATATTTCACGATTTTCTTGCCTTTTTTGCTGTGGGATAGTTACCAAAACGTTTTTGATTGATAAAATCGGATTTTTATGATATTGGTTGATTATCCTTGCTAAAATAAAAGATATCTTCATATTAATTGAATAATTACTTCCTTATATGATTAAATTTAATTATTTGAATTATTTGGTGAATTATCTTGCAATAAAGTGGACTAGGTCAAAATTAGATAACCACCAATTAGTTGTTAATTGCCTTATTTGAATTTTTGATCTAGAATGTTTTTGATAAAGTTTGAAAAAGTTTCAAACTACTCCCTTTAGGTTTTATAGTTTAAATTTGAACTTAAAAGTTTTGTTTTTGAAATTTAAATAAGTTAAACCCTAATGTTTTGAAAAGTTTCAAAACTTGCCCTCAAGTTTTGGATTTTAAAATTAATTAAAAGTCTTAATTTGAAATTTTAAATTCTAAAACCCAAGTAATTTGAAAAGTTCGATTTACACCCTTATGGTTTTATTAATTAATTAAAGTGTATAATTAAAAGAGATTTAATAAACCCATAAAGTTTTGGTTTACATTTAAATAAATTAAAAGTATAACTTGTTGAATTAGACCACCTAGTATTTTAAAAGTGTAAAATACACCCTATACTATATATAACCATAAAAGTCTAATATTATATATATATATATATATATATATATATATACATATATGTATGAGTAAACGGTCAGTCTTACCGTTAGTAGGCCTCATTCACAAAGCTGGTCTATAAGGGATGTTTAAGGAAATTGCCTATAAAATGGCGGCTGAATGGGTATCCACTCTTACCCACCGCACTCTTGACTAGTGGAGGGTCGTTAGCCGAATGGGTAGGATAGGATGAAACCTTCCATTATAAGTATAATGAAGTACAAAGTAACTAAATGTTTTTCAAATTCCCAATCATAGTTACTTTAGGCAAAATGTGAAATTGTATGCTAATCTATAGAATGACACTTTGCACCCTTGTTGAGACGTTAGTGGAGCGTGTGTGGTTAACCGACACACTAATTTGGGGTTGGCATTGGTGGCGAAAGGTGGCTCGATGTTTGTCATAGATCAATGGAGCGTGTGTGGCTAACCGGCACATTGATTAGGTGATAGTAGCATTGAGTGCACCACGTGATTCGCATGGTTATTCAAACCTTGTTTGTGATCCTCGACATCCCATTCGCAAACTTGATGGGCATAATAAAGATTAAACATGCCATTGAAAAGTTCAATGAATCTCAAAAGATCTAGGAGTTTCAGTTCATTTAAAACTTAAATTTCCTTTTCATTTTTCATGGTGGAAATTGGTAAATCTTCATTTACCTACCTTCAAATATTCTGAAAATAGATTATGACATCCCTCTTCTAGGTTGTAGAGTATTGTGTTGGATCCTAGCCTTAATAACTCATTTGGGTGTTTTATTAAGGACTCAATCAACTTAACTTAAATTTTCTCCCGTTTTGTAGATGTCTGAATCTTACAATGGTCTTCCCAAATCCTTTGGAACAAGCTTTCCAAATGAAGATGACGTTCCGAGATACGATCAAGGAAATGAGAGTCATGCTTCACTTCCTCCACCTCCTCCAATTGTTCTCCTTGACCCACAAGTTCAAAGGCTTGAAAAGTTCAAGCTCACTCAAGCCCTTTCGGCAAGTAAACACGAAGATGGGAAACCTGTGTGTGCACACGTCTTAGAGATGAAGTCACACATTGATAGGTTAAGGATGTTGGGTGTCGATATCTCAGAGATGTTGGTTATTGACTGGGTTCTTCAGTCACTTCCTAATTCGTATAGTGAGTTCCTAAGAGAGTACTATATGATGGTTCACGACGTAACCCTTATTAATTTGACCTATTTGCTTATTGTTGCTGAATCAATGATGATTTGGCTCAATGGCCAAGCAAACTTGATTGGTCAATCAAACTCCCATACTTCATTGGACACTGGCAACATTGAAAGTCCAGAAAGGACTGAGCATGGGATTGTCCCATGTAATGTTCCAAGGGAGTCCATTTGCTTTTATTGCCAAGAGAAGGGGCATTGGAGACGAAGCTACCCTGTTTACCTGAGAGATCTAAGAGGTGGGAGATTCAAGACGTATGGCTCTACTTCAGGTAAAAAATCCATTAACTAACTCTATAAGTTCCTATTTTTGATTCTTAATACATGATGTGATAAGATTACATTTTGATGTTGCGCACGATCGAAGAAAAGAAAGGAAGCTTAAGGAAGAAGCGTACTAAATCTGATCACGAAGAAATGGATTTCGATCGCATGGATTCAAATATTGAATTTTTGAGTTGCTACTTTAGAGTTAGGGTAGATTGCTAAGAAATATGTAATAGCATAGTTTTTCAGTTGAATTGCATTGTAAGGACAAGTTTTTCCACAGTAAAATAAATTTTGATTTTATCTTATTTATTTATCCTTGCAATGGCATGGATGAAAATTTGATGTTTGAAGGTTTCTATTATTAGCAATAATGGATTTGATTCTTAATTATGTTATTTGTATAAATGTCAAGAATTTGCCAAATAGGGAGAGTTTCTCATCGCCCAAGTTTCAATTGGACAAAAACTTGGAATCATACAAGTTGGTTGTGTGATGAATGAGAAACTTTATAATTGGAAACTCAAGACTAATTCATTGACAAAGAGTCAAGTGAAGGACTAGGAGATCGAGTTCACAATGTTGTGCATCAATCAAGTCCACCACAAGAGTGATAAAGATATTCTTCATGATTTACTAAAGTTTAGTAAATATGATTATACTTATAAGATTAAGTGTAACTCTGAGTTAATTGAAAAGGTTTCAATGAATGGTAGAATGAATAAGAAGAATCAAGAAGGCAGAAAGATAAAATTTTCTCTGTTCTAAGAAGAAGGTGTTGGAATAGTGTCTAAGGCTGTAACTATATTTGGCAAGTATTTGACCCGGTTGAGCATGGTCCTTTTGGGTTGCCATCAACAAAGCAACTTGACAGGATGATTTATAATGAGAGAAGAAATATTATTAATATATTATGAGAATAATATAAGGAATAATAATATTGTTATTTGATTAATATAAGTAATAAATTAATTAGGAATTAATTTGGTGACTTAAAGAGGTTAATTGAATAAAGGGGCATAAACTGTCAAATGCGTGATAGTTGTATTTTTGGGCTATGAATCTTTAAGGATGTGAGGGTAGACGATTTTAGGGTTTGGAGAAACCTAGAAATCGTTTATGGCCTAGTCTATAGGGATCATTGGATTGCTTAGGGCCTAAGTTATTCAATTAGGGTTTAAGGTGTAACCCTAGTAGCTCATAGTATATATAGACCCCTTGGGTGGAGTAAATCGGCACTCATGCAAGGCAAGAAACCCTAGGGTCGATTTTCTTACCCTCCTCTCTCTCTATTATTATCCTCTTGCTAGTTGGTGTTTGTAAGCCATTAGAGGAGTGACAATTGTGACTCTAAGCTCCAAAGACAAGAAGATTCAAGCAAGCAACTCAAGGTATTCCTTTAGATCTGATTTCAGATGTTATGATTTGAATATTTACACTAGATCTATCAATAAAAGTCTTGGATACATTGCATGTTCAATTAGAGAAACCTAGATCCAAGCATTAGGGTTTGCATGCGTACATAGGCAAGTTCTTATGGCTCAAACCCATCAGAAGGGAGAGTAACTTTTATTGTGTTTTATGATAGGTCTTAATGATTAAGAACCATGTCTCAATTGATCCTCTAAGTGAATCTTAGTGCAATTGCATGTCTAAGAAGAGGAATCGAGAATTGTAGAAATGGTTAAATCAAGAAGTCAATCATACTTCGTTCCAATATCAAGTCTTAGAGTCAAGATTGTGACTTGAGTGAAAACTCTTAAGTAGGTTTGTAACACTTATCAAATGTAGAATAAGATATCTTCTTATTCTTGTACATTTAAAATTGGTAAGTTGTGATGTTTTGGATAAGACAAGGACCAACTAGGACCAATTATGTGAAGTGTTTTGTTTTGATAAGAACTACACTAACTCTTAAATATTTGTTTTGTCTAGGAAAGTTTCCTGACAAAAGAATCATATATGTCAAGAGGTCAGTGGGAGTTTTAATGATCTTGAAAAAGGTTTCAAGAACAAATCAAGAATAAACCTTATCAATCATCACTAGCACACGAATTGAGGTTTACAACCTATCGTGTTGACATTATTTTGTTTATGTGCCATTCCAATTGAGTTAATTATGTATGTGAGTTCTATGAGTTCTCATTTGAATGCATAAATACAAAGGGCCTTGATCGATGGAAAGTACATTGATATGTAAGGATAAGTTGCTAAACTACTTGGAAGACATGGTAGCCACTCGTGTTACCAAAGGCTGGAAATCAAGGAAGTTCAATCCATATGAGTTTGGATTTTTCGCAAACTTGGTTTTGGCAAATTCACATGGATAGGAACTCATACACCATAAAATCTAAGTGTCATAAGACTCCCACCTTCTTGAAAATGACTGTGAGGAAATTCTTTCACTAAGAGAGATTTTAAGAAGATAGCAATTGTGAAAATTGTATTCTCAAATTCGATTGTGGTTACGGCATCCCTTTCCATAGTTCGAATTGTGAGATTTGGCAATTAGTCTAACATTTGGGACTTATTGATATAAGTTCTAAATTGTTTAGACACACATATGAGCTATCTAAGGCAAAGGTGCATAAGTTCAAGAAGGTTAGATAAAGGCTTACCGAAGCATCTGGTATTAGAAATATGAACTTCAGAAATTCAATAGGCATTGTTTTCTGGAAGTTCAGTTGTTCTCTGAATACATGTCAAAGCTAGTGGGAGCATAAGTGTTATGCTTAGATGATAATAATCATCATGATAGTGGGAGCATAAGTATTATGTTCGAATGATTATTATGGTAAGTATTTCAAGTTAGCAATATTAATTATAGAAAAACAAAGATTTAATTTGCAAAGTTGCATGGGTTGAAAAGTTGTTTTTGCTATAATTAAGGGAGAGAATATTATACTTCGTTTCAAAATCTAAAGCTTAGATTGAGAAATTTTAATAAATTTAGTCAAAGGATACATAGTGTGTTCTTAAATTTTGATTATGATTACGACATCCCTCTTCATAGTTCGAATTGTAAGAACGTGACACATAAAATCTTATGGCAGAAGATTGATAAAGTATCATGTCTTTATGTAAGACTTTATGCATCGTGTCCCGTATGCTTCGGGTATAGGATCGATTACAAATGCTATAATATTTGACCATTCTAAAATTTTCAAAATGTCTAGCGCATTAAGAGGGAAAAAGGCCTAGAATCGGTTTTGACTAAAATAATTAAACAACTATCAAAGGACGATCCAAAGTTCGCTGAGGATTGGTCGCTTGTGAGTAGTTGGAAGTATGGTATTGGATGGACCATATCGACATTATTATGAATAGATAAGATTCTATTAAGAATGAGTTGTCATATGGAAAATATGGAAATTTTTCTAATTGGGAGTTGGATATTGAGAGTCTATGACTAGATTAGAAAATTTTATGCAAGAAGGATGTTCAAAGGAATGTGCTTTGAATGTGAGACTTCACGTCTATGGAATTGTCATGTAACAATTTCCGATAGAGTACTTTCTAATTTCATTGGCCAAGTCTTGGTGACTTTTGTGCTATGATTTTGCGAAAGGATCGTTGCATAAAATGTTAGAATCTAGCGTATTCTAGTAGTGGCAAGAACCTTGTGTTCTAACACTAATGATAAGGATTGGGAATTGTGAAATGAGCATCATTGGAAAAGTTTTTCAATTGATCTATTTTACAAAGTAAGGACCATAGGAAACATAGTGTGTATGCTTTGTGCATGGGACAACTATTGTTGTCATTTGAGTAATAAGTTGATTTTCTGAAACAGTAAACGATAAATAATGAGTAATCAATATGGTTGTTAAACAGAAGTGTTTTATTTACTCTCATAAGTTTGGGGCCATATAGGATTAAGTATTATTATTGTGTTTTTCTTATGGAAACTTGCCTTAATCTTCATGGGTGAATAAAATTCGAATTTTAACATATATGTGAGTATATTCTTGACCTAAAAAAAGATATTTACCAATTAGTTGAATAACAATTTCCTTATATGATATTAATTGATTATTTTAATTAAATTGGTGAATTGTTTTGCAAGAAACATTTAAATAAACCAAATATGGATAATTATGAGATTAAATGGTTAATTTAAATTATTTGTTATTTGATCCCTTATGTTTTGAAAAGTTTAAAACTAATCCTCAAGTTTTGTGATTAAAAGTTTAATTTGGACAATTTAAATTTCAAACCCTAAAATTTTACAAAGTTTAAAATTCCACCCTATACTAATATAATATTAGAAGACTAATATATATATATATATATATATATATATATATATATATATATATATATATGTATGTATGTATAATTAAAATGCTAGTCTTACTGTTAGTAGGCCTCATTCACGAAGCCGGTCTATAAGGTGGGTATAAGGTTGCTGCCTATAAAATGGCGCTTAGTGGGTGTACACTCACACCCACCGCTTGCTTGACCGGTGGAGGATCGTTAGCCGAACGGGTAGGATAGGGCAACCCTATCTCCTCATTAAAAGTATAATGTTAAAATACAAAGTAACTACATTTTTTTCAAATTCCCAATCCTAGTTACTTTAGGAAAAGTGAATGGATGCAAACCCATGAAATTACACTTTGCACCTTTGCTAAGAAGTTAGTGGAGCGTGTGTGGTTTACCGGCACACTAAATGTTCTAAGCAAAGGTGGCAAAGGGTGATTTATTGTTTATCATAGTTCGGTGGAGCATGTGTGGTTTACCGGCACATTGAATAGGTGATTGTAACAATGAAGGCATCGTGTAGATTTGCATGGTTATTCACACCCACTTTGTTATCCTCGGCATCCCGGTCACAAACGAGAGGGGCATATCGAGATTTAAACATGCCATTGAAAAGTTCAATGAATCTCATCGAAATCTAGGAATTCTAAGTGCATTTAAAACTTAAGGTTATGTTTTCATGGTGGAGAATTAGTGAATCGTCATTCACTTACCTTCAAATTGTTTGCATGTTGGATTACGGCGTCCCTTTTCTAATATGTAAATAATGTTGTTGGATCCTAGCCCTAATTTTTCATATTGGGTGATAATTGGGGATTCAATTCTAATCAAACTTTGTCCTTTTCTACTTGTAGATGTCGAACGCAAACAACGCTGCTGCTAGCTCCTTTACGTTAATGAGTCTTTGCCAAAAGGTGACTTTCGATGGAACGAACTTTAGCGAATGGATAAGTTACATTCGCAAGATTGCTCGCTACGAGGACAAGGAGTATGTCCTTGACGAGAAGCTCGAAAAGGTCAATCCAGAAATCGCTACTCCGGCTGAAATGACTGTCTTTGATACTCATGAGCGTGATGCAACGAAGGTTCATTGCATCATGATAGCCACAATGAACGCCGAATTCCAAAAGTCCTATGAGGACATGTATCCGTACGAGATGCATCAAGACTTATTGGAGAGATACCATCAAAACGCGAGGCAGGAACGTTACGAGATCTTCACTAACATGATCACTACTACAATGGGAAATGGAGAATCTCTAACCGTACACTTGCAAAAGATGCAAAGGTATCTCGATTGTCTTCGCAAGTTGCATGTCGACTTTGGGGAAGACTTGGCTATCGACATGGTTCTTCACTCCTTGTCTCCGTGTTACAACCAATTTAGGATGACCTACCACATGAACAAGGAAGAGGTCACCCTAAGCAAGCACTAAGGGCTCCTAAGGGTTGCTGAGAGCAACCTTAAGGACAAGTCTGTTGCACAAACTCCCAATCCACCCGCTGCTCCTGTTTTAGCTATAGGGCAGGGAAGGGAAAATAGAGGAAGGCTCCGTCAAAGAGACACCGCAAGGGAAAGTCCCAAGATGGTTCCTCTTCTAGTGGGACCAAGGTTGATCCTGCTAAACCCAACCCTAACCCGAAGGAGGCAGAGTGCCACCATTGCCACAAAATAGGGCATTGGAAGAGAAGCTGCCCAGAATATCTGCAAGCCATCAAGGATGGAAAGATCAAACCGTCTTTCGCAGGTATTCACACAATTAAATCTAATGATTCATCTCATGCTATTTCTTGGGTTCTTGATACCGGGTGTGGTTACCACATTTGTTCTGAATTGCAGGGACTAAGAAGAAATAGAGATGTGGAGCATGTAAGAATAAATCTAATCATGGGAAACAGAAGATCGTCACCTGTCACCAAGATTGGAGTGTATTCTTTAGTGCTTAGTAATGCATTAAGTTTAGATTTGAATAATTGTTGCTACTCGCCAGATATGGAAAGAAACATCATTTCATTTCATGGTTTGTTTAGACAAGGATTTAGATATTCATTTAATAATGAGAATGGTTCGATTTATGCTTATCTAAATGGTGTTTTATATTTTGAAGCAATGCCTTGTAATGGAATTTATGAGACTGTTATGATTGTAGATAACCTAGGAAATGATGTTTTATGCATGGATTCTTCCAATAGTATGGATAAAGCATGTTTGTGGCATTGTCGTCTTGGACATGTTAACAAGAAGCGCATAGCCCAACTCCAAAGGATGGAGTGTTGGAGTCATTCGACCTTAGGGAAGATTACACGTGTGAATCTTGTTTGCTTGGAAAGATGACCAAGTCACCCTTCACTGGTACTTGTGAGAGGGGTGAGGGTATTTGGATGTCATACATAATTATGTATGTGGACCCTTTAGATCCACCACAAAGGATGCGAACCGCTTCTATGTGACTTTCACCGATGATTATAGTAGATATGGGTATATTTAGTTAATCAAGCACAAGTCAGAAATGTTTGAAAAGTTCAAAGAATTCAAACATGAAGTGGAGAATCAATTGGGCAGGAAAATCAAGATGCTTCGATCCGATCGAGGAGGAGAGTACCTAAGTCTTGAATTCCACGACTATCTCAAAGAATGCGGAATAGTTTCGCAATTGACGCCACCTAGGACACCGCAGTTGAATGGTGTGGCAAAAAGGCGTAATCGAACCTTGTTAGACATGGTTCATTCTATGATGAGTCGTGCTTCACTACCCATCTCATTGTGGGGGTATGCCTTAGAGACTGCCGCCCATATCCTTAACCGAGTCCCTACTAAGAAGGTTGTCAAAACACCTCACGAGATGTGGACAGGGAAAGCTCCCTCGTTAGCACATATCAAGGTTTGCGGTTGCGAGGCTTTCGTAAAACGAGATACTCACGACAAGCTCGAACCTCGTAGTGAGCAATGTATTTTCATCGGCTACCCTCAGAAATCCTTTGGATATCTCTTATATAGACCAAATGACAATATTGTCTTCGTTGCGAGAAGAGGGGTTTTCCGAGAGCGAGAACTCATAAGCCAAGGAGACAATGGGAGGCAGATCGAACTTTAAGAGATTCAAGAATCGAGTGATGAAGGAACCTCTACCGCTGGCACTCAACCCGAGGAGGAAACTCCGGTTGAACCAATTGACGAGTCCTTACCTCTTACACGTTCTGAAAGAGTTATAGTTCAACCCCAGTTTTATGGTTTTCATATTACTACTGAAGGGGACACGTATATTAGTGATGGTACACTAATAAATCTAGATGAACCTAATAGCTATAAGGAAGCCATGGCAGGCCCATAGTCTGCAAAATGGAAAGAGGCAATGGACAGCGAGATTCAATCCACGTATGACAACCAAGTTTGGAATTTGGTTGATAATGTGCCCGGACCTAAGACCGTTGGGTGCAAATGGATCTTCAAGAAGAAGACCGACGTGGATGGGAATGTACACACATATAAGGCGCGATTGGTTGCGAAGGGCTTTACTCAAACTCCCGGAGTTGACTATGATGAGACCTTCTCACCAGTTGCGAAAATAAAGTCTATTAGGGTGATGCTAGCCATAGCCGCATTTCATGATTATTAGATATGGCAGATGGATGTCAAGACCGCTTTCCTTAATGGGAAGTTGGCTGAGCATGTTTACATGGCTCAGCCAGAGGGTTTTGTCGATACGAAGCATCCAAGTAGAGTGTGCAAGCTTAAGAAGTCCATTTATGGGGTTAAGCAAGCATCTCGCAGATGGAATCTTTGCTTCGATGTGAAAGTCAAAGAGTTTGGATTTGTATGAAGCGAAGATGAATCATGTGTATATGTCAAAGCCAGTGGGAGTATAGTTAGCTTCCTCGTTTTGTATGTCGATGACATACTACTCATAGGAAACGACGTCTCGACACTGCAGGAGGTTAAGTCCTGGCTCGGGAAGTGCTTCGCTATGAAGGACCTCAGAGAGGCTTCCTATATCTTAGGAATAAGGATAGTGAGAGAATGAAGTAAGAGACTAATAGGACTTAGTCAGAACACTTACTTAGATAAAGTACTGAAACGTTTTAGTATGGAAAATTCGAAGAAGGGAGAATTACCGATACAAAGTAATGCCAAGTTGAGTAAGACTCAAAGTCTGAGTACCGAAGCCGAGATAGCAGAGATGAGCTGAGTACCATATGCTTCCGCAGTTGGCTCAATCATGTATGCTATGACTTGTACTCGCCCTGATGTAGCCTTTGCTTTGAGCATGGTCAGTAAATATCAAGGGAACCCGGGCAGAGCCCATTGGATTGCGGTCAAGAATATCCATAAGTACCTTCGGAGGACCAAGGAATGGTTTTTAGTCCTCGGAGAGAGTGATGACTTAAAGGTGCGAGGGTATAGTGACGCCAGCTTCCAGACCGACAGGGACAACTACCGTTCGCAGTTAGGTTGGGTCTTTACCCTTAATGGAGGAGTAGTAACTTGGAAAAGTTCCAAGCAGGAAACCGTAGCTGATTCAACATGCGAATCAGAGTACATTGCAGCGAGCGAAGCATCGAAGGAGGCAATATGGTTGAAGAGCTTCATTTGTGATCTTGGAGTTGTACTTGACATAAAGGAGCCTATGCAAATTTTCTGTGATAATGAAGGAGCGGTTGCCTTGACCAAGGAACTGAGGGATCATGGTAGATCTCTTCATATCGACAGAAAATATCACTTTATTAAACATCGAGTAGAAGAAGGACATCTTGTGGTTAAGAGGATATCATCAGAAGATAACCCAACAAATCCGCTTACGAAGGGACTGAGTAGGGTTAAGCACTTGCAGCATGCTAGGAGTATTGGGCTGAAGGATGATATTAGTTTAGATTAGATAGTTTTAGAAACTTGTAATAGATAAATGTAATTGACATTTGATGTTTAAATAAAGGAGTATTATTTTTAAGTAAAGTTACTATCTTATGTTAATTGATTAACTATTGTTTCACTTTGCATGTTTTGACTTCCTGAATAATTGAGTTATTAAGAATAATCGAATTATTCGAATGGTCCACAATCGTTCATATGTTCGAAGTAGATATGAAAGAAGATTGTCATGAATTAGTATGTAGATTGTCTAAATGGTATTAGACATAGCAAAGGTTTGCTGCAACGTTCATGAGTGCTTATGAACTAGTTTTGAGCATTGGAACAAACCCACGCTTGCTGGAATCACTTTAAGGTATATATATGTATATTGTAAGTGATCGCAAGATGATAATATCAAACGGTCTTAAAACCTGGATATATGGTTTGTTATTTGTTAATTGGTTGTACATTGATGATGCGAAACCGCATCAGTAAATTGATGTTATAAAACGCATTGTTGTGTATGATTGATTGGCGAATAAGTAAATGCATATAAGTCAAAGTTTATCGGTTACTTTTATCCTAAGAGGGTAAAAGCGATATCTCGGCCGCTCGATGATTTGATTTGACTTATGTGCCGGGCCCGGTCAGAACTAAATTGATGTGTTCGATTAAGTTCTATGTCGAATAAATCTGAGATGGAGAAACTAAACGCCCGACTATGATTGTGTCTGCATGATATCTGAACAGAGGACTGTACGATCCCTTATCTAAAGGACATGACTGATAAGATCAGAGTTTGACAGCGTCTTTGAGAGCTACGATTGCTAATCGGATTGTGCTTGTGTATATAGTTACTGGACTTATCCAAGTGGGAGACTGTTGGAATAGTGTCTAAGGTTGTAACTATATTTGGCAAGTATTTGACCCGGTTGAGCATGGTCCTTTTGGGTTGCGTTCACCATAGCAACTTGACAGGATGATTTATAATGAGAGAAGAAATATTATTAATATATTATGAGAATAATATAAGGAATAATAATATTGTTATTTGATTAATATAAATCATAAATTAATTAGGAATTAATTTGGTGACTTAAAGAGGTTAATTGAATAAAGGGGCATAAACTATCAAATGTGTGATAGTTGTATTTTTGGGCTATGAATCTTTATGGATGTGAGGGTGGACGATTTTAGGGTTTGGAGAAACCTAGAAATCGTCCAAGGCCTAGTCTATAAGGATCATTGGATTGCTTAGGACCTAAGTTATTCAATTAGGGTTTAAGGTGTAACCCTAGTAGCTCATAGTATATATAGACCCATTGGGTGGAGGAAATCGGCACTCATGCAAGGCAAGAAACCCTAGGACCGATTTTCTCACCCTCCTCTCTCTCTATTATTATCCTCTTGCTAGTTGGTGTTTGTAAGCCATTATAGGAGTGACAATTGTGACTCTAAGCTCCAAAGATAAGAAGATTCAAGCAAGTAACTCAAGGTATTCCTTTAGATCTGATTTCATATGTTATGATTTGAATATTTACACTAGATCTATCAATAAAAGTCTTGGATACATTGCATGTTCAATTAGAGAAACCTAGATCCAAGAATTAGGGTTTGCATGTGCACATAGGAAAGTTCTTATGGCTCAAACCCATCAGAAGGGAGAGTAACTTTTATTGTGTTTGATGATAGGTCTTAATGATTAAGAACCATGTCTCAATTGATCCTCTAAGTGAATCTTAGTGCAATTGCATGTCTAAGAAGAGGAATCAAGAATTGTAGAAATGGTTAAATCAAGAAGTCAATCATACTTCGTTCCAATATCAAGTCTTAGAGTCAAGAATGTGACTTGAGTGAAAAGTCTTAAGTAGTTTTGTAACACTTATCAAATGTAGAATAAGAAAGTTTCTTATTCTTGTACATATGAAATTGTTAAGTTGTGATGTTTTGGATAAGACAAGGACCAACTAGGACCAATTATGTGAAGTGTTTTGTCTTGATAAGAACTACACAAACTCTTAAATATTTGTTTTGTCTAGGAAAGTTTCCTGACAAGAGAATCATATATGTCAAGAGGTCGGTGGCAGTTTTAATGATCTTGAAAAAGGTTTCAAGAACAAATCAAGAATAAACCTTATCGATCATCACTAGCACACGAACTAAGGTTTACAACCTATCATGTTGACATTATTTTGTTTCTGTGCCATTCCAATTTAGTTAATTATGTATGTGAGTTCTATGAGTTCTCATTTGAATGCATAAATACAAAGGGCCTTGATCGATGGAAAGTACATTTATATGTAAGGATAAGTTGCTAAACTACTTGGAAGACATGGTAGGCACTCGTGTTACCACAAGGCTGGAAATCAAGAAAGTTCAATCCATATGAGTTTGGATTTGTTGCAAACTTGGTTTTGGCAAATTCACATGGATAGGAACTCATACACCATAAAATCTAAGTGTCATAAGACTCCCACCTTCATGAAAATGACTGTGAGGAAATGCTTTCACTAAGAGAGATTTTAAGAAGATAGCAATTGTGAAAATTGTATTCTCAAATTCGATTGTGGTTACGGCATCCCTTTCCATAGTTCGAATTGTGAGATTTGGCAATTAGTCTAACATTTGGGACTTATTGATATAAGTTCTGAATTGTTTAGACACACATATGAGCTATCTAAGGCAAAGGTGCATAAGTTCAAGAAGCTTAGATAAAGGCTTACCGAAGCATCTGGTATTAGAAATATGAACTTCAGAAATTCAATAGGCATTGTTTTCTGAAAGTTCAGTTGTTTTCTGAATACATGGCAAAGCTAGTGGGAGCATAAGTGTTATGCTTAGATGATAATAATCATCATGATAGTGGGAGCATAAGTTTTATGTTCGAATGATTATTATGGTAAGTATTTCAAGTTAGCAATATTAATTATAGAAAAACAAAGATTTATTTTGCAAAGTTGCATGGGTTGAAAAGTTGTTTTTGCTATAATTAAGGGAGAGAATATTATACTTCGTTTCAAAATCTAAAGCTTAGATTGAAAAATTTTAATAAATTTAGTCAAAGGATACATAGTGTGTTCTTAAATTTTGATTATGATTACGACATCCCTCTTCATAGTTCGAATTGTAAGAACGTGACACATAAAATCTTATGGCAGAAGATTGATAAAGTATCATGTCTTTATGTAAGACTTTATGCATCGTGTCCCGTATGCTTCGGGTATAGGATCGATTACAAATGCTATAATATTTGACCATTCTAAAATTTTCCAAATGTCTAGCGCATTAAGAGGGAAAAAGGCCTAGAATCGGTTTTGACTAAAATAATTAAACAACTATCAAAGGACGATCCAAAGTTCGCTGAGGATTGATCGCTTGTGAGTAGTTGGAAGTATGGTATTGGATGGACCATATCGACATTATTATGAATAGATAAGATTCTATTAAGAATGAGTTGTCATATGGAAAATATGGAAATTTTTCCATATTGGGAGTTGGATATTGAGAGTCTATGACTAGATTAGAAAATTTTATGCAAGAAGGATGTTCAAAGGAATGTGCTTTGAATGTGAGACTTCACATCTATGGAATTGTCATGTAACAATTTCCGATAGAGTAATTTGTAATTTCATTGGCCAAGTCTTGGTGACTTTTGTGCTATGATTTTGCGAAAGGATCGTTGCATAAAATGTTAGAATCTAGCGTATTCTAGTAGTGGCAAGAACCTTGTGTTCTAACACTAATGATAAGGATTGGGAATTGTGAAATGAGCATCATTGGAAAAGTTTTTCAATTGATCTATTTTACAAAGTAAGGACCATAAGGAACATAGTGTGTATGCTTTGTGCATGGGACAACTATTGTTGTCATTTGAGTAATAAGTTGATTTTCTGAAATGGTAAACGATAAATAATGAGTAATCAATATGGTTGTTAAAAAGAAGTGTTTTATTTACTCTCATAAGTTTGGGGCCATATAGGATTAAGTATTATTATTGTGTTTTTCTTATGGAAACTTGCCTTAATCTTCATGGGTCAATAAAATTCGAATTTTAACATATATGTGAGTATATTCTTGACCTAAAAAAAGATATTTCCCAATTAGTTGAATAACAATTTCCTTATATGATATTAATTGATTATTTTAATTAAATTGGAGAATTGTTTGGCAAGAAAAATTTAAATAAATCAAATATGGATAATTATGAGATTAAATGGTTAATTTAAATTATTTGTTATTTGATCCCTTCTGTTTTGAAAAGTTTAAAACTAATCCTCAAGTTTTGAAATTTAGTTTTGTGATTAAAAGTTTAATTTGGACAATTTAAATTTCAAACCCTAGAATTTTACAAAGTTTAAAATTCCACCCTATACTAATATAATATTACAAGACTAATATATATATATATATATATATATATATATATATATATATATATATATATATATATAATTAAAATGCTAGTCTTACTGTTAGTAGGCCTCATTCACGAAGCCGGTCTATAAGGTGGGTATAAGGTTGCTGCCTATAAAATGGCGCTTAATGGGTGTACACTCACACCCACCGCTTGCTTGACCAGTGGAGGATCGTTAGCCGAACGGGTAGGATAGGGCAACCCTATCTCCTCATTAAAAGTATAATGTTAAAATACAAAGTAACTACATTTTTTTCAAATTCCCAATCCTAGTTACTTTAGGAAAAGTGAATGGATGCAAACCCATGAAATTACACTTTGCACCTTTGCTAAGAAGTTAGTGGAGCGTGTGTGGTTTACCGGCACACTAAATGTTCTAAGCAAAGGTGGCAAAGGGTGATTTATTGTTTATCATAGTTCGGTGGAGCATGTGTGGTTTACCGGCACATTGAATAGGTGATTGTAACAATGAAGGCATCGTGTAGATTTGCATGGTTATTCACACCCACTTTGTTATCCTCGGCATCCCGGTCACAAACGAGAGGGGCATATCGAGATTTAAACATGCCATTGAAAAGTTCAATGAATCTCATCGAAATCTAGGAATTCTAAATGCATTTAAAACTTAAGGTTATGTTTTCATGGTGGAGAATTAGTGAATCGTCATTCACTTACCTTCAAATTGTTTGCATGTTGGATTACGGCGTCCCTTTTCTAATATGTAAATAATGTTGTTGGATCCTAGCCTAATTTTTCATATTGGGTGATAATTGGGGATTCAATTCTAATCAAACTTTGTCCTTTTCTACTTGTAGATGTCGAACGCAAACAACGCTGCTGCTAGCTCCTTTACGTTAATGAGTCTTTGCCAAAAGGTGACTTTCGATGGAACGAACTTTAGCGAATGGATAAGTTACATTCGCAAGATTGCTCGCTACGAGGACAAGGAGTATGTCCTTGACGAGAAGCTCGAAAAGGTCAATCCAGAAATTGCTACTCCGGCTGAAATGACTGTCTTTGATACTCATGAGTGTGATGCAACGAAGGTTCATTGCATCATGATAGCCACAATGAACGCCGAATTCCAAAAGTCCTATGAGGACATGTATCCGTACGAGATGCATCAAGACTTATTGGAGAGATACCATCAAAACGCGAGGCAGGAACGTTACGAGATCTTCACTAACATGATCACTACTACAATGGGAAATGGAGAATCTCTAACCGTACACTTGCAAAAGATGCAAAGGTATGTCGATCGTCTTCGCAAGTTGAATGTCGACTTTGGGGAAGACTTGGCTATCGACATGGTTCTTCACTCCTTGCCTCCGTGTTACAACCAATTTAGGATGACCTACCACATGAACAAGGAAGAGGTCACCCTAAGCAAGCACCAAGGGCTCCTAAGGGTTGCTGAGAGCAACCTTAAGGACAAGTCTGTTGCACAAACTCCCAATCCACCCGCTGCTCCTGTTTTGGCTATAGGGCAGGGAAAGGGCAAATAGAGGAAGGCTTCGTCAAAGAGACACCGCAAGGGAAAGTCCCGAGATGGTTCCTCTTCTAGTGGGACCAAGGTTGATCCTGCTAAACCCAACACTAACCCGAAGGAGGCAGAGTTTCACCATTGCCACAAAATAGGGCATTGGAAGAGAAGCTGCCCAGAATATATGCAAGCCATCAAGGATGGAAAGACCAAGCCGTCTTTCGCAGGTATTCACACAATTAAATCTAATGATTCATCTCATGCTGTTTCTTGGGTTCTTGATACCGGGTATGGTTACCACATTTGTTCTGAATTGCAGGGACTAAGAAGAAATAGGGATGTGGAGCATGTAAGAATAAATCTAATCATGGGAAACAGAAGATCGTCACCTGTCACCAAGATTGGAGTGTATTCTTTAGTGCTTAGTAATGGATTAAGTTTAGATTTGAATAATTGTTGCTACTCGCCAGATATGGAAAGAAACATCATTTCATTTCATGGTTTGTTTAGACAAGGATTTAGATATTCATTTAATAATGAGAATGGTTCGATTTATGCTTATCTAAATGGTGTTTTATATTTTGAAGCAATGCCTTGTAATGGAATTTATGAGACTGTTATGATTGTAGATAACCTAGGAAATGATGTTTTATGCATGGATTCTTCCAATAGTATGGATAAAGCATGTTTGTGGCATTGTCGTCTTGGACATGTTAACAAGAAGCGCATAGCCCAACTCCAAAGGATGTAGTGTTGGAGTCATTCGACCTTAGGGAAGATTACACGTGTGAATCTTGTTTGCTTGGAAAGATGACCAAGTCACCCTTCACTGGTACTTGTGAGAGGGGTGAGGGTATTTGGATGTCATACATAATGATGTATGTGGACGCTTTAGATCCACCACAAAGGATGCGAACCGCTTCTATGTGACTTTCACCGATGATTATAGTAGATATGGATATATTTAGTTAATCAAGCACAAGTCAGAAATGTTTGAAAAGTTCAAAGCATTCAAACATGAAGTGGAGAATCAATTGGGCGGGAAAATCTAGATGCTTCGATCCGATCGAGGAGGAGAGTACCTAAGTCTTGAATTCCATGACTATCTCAAAGAATGCGGAATAGTTTCGCAATTGACGCCACCTAGGACACCGCAGTTGAATGGTGTGGAAGAAAGGCGTAATCGAACCTTGTTAGAAATGGTTCGTTATATGATGAGTCGTGCTTCACTACCTATCTCATTTTGGGGGTATGCCTTAGAGACTGCCGCCCATATCCTTAACCGAGTCCCTACTAAGAAGGTTGCCAAAACACCTCACGAGATGTGGACAGGGAAAGCTCCCTCGTTAGCACATATCAAGGTTTGGGGTTGCGAGGCTTTCGTAAAACGAGATACTCACGACAAGCTCGAACCTCGTAGTGAGCAATGTATTTTCATCGGCTACCCTCATAAATCCTTTGGATATCTCTTATATAGACCGAATAACAATATTGTCTTCGTTGCGAGAAGAGGGGTTTTCCGAGAGCGAGAACTCATAAGCCAAGGAGACAGTGGGAAGGAGATCGAACTTGAAGAGATTCAAGAATCGAGGGATGAAGGAACCTCTACCGCTGGCACTCAACCCGAGGAGGAAACTCCGGTTGAACCAATTGACGAGTCCTTACCTCTTAGATGTTCTGAAAGAGTTAGAGTTCAACCCCAGTTTTATGGTTTTCATATTACTACTGAAGGGGACACGTATATTAGTGATGGTACACTAATAAATCTAGATGAACCTAATAGCTATAAGGAAGCCATGGCAGGCCCATAGTCTGCAAAATGGAAAGAGGCAATGGACAGCGAGATTCAATCCACGTATGACAACCAAGTTTGGAATTTGGTTGATAATGTGCCCGGACGTAAGACCGTTGGGTGCAAATGGATCTTCAAGAAGAAGACCGACGTGGATGGGAATGTACACACATATAAGGCGCGATTGATTGCGAAGGGCTTTACTCAAACTCCCGGAGTTGACTATGATGAGACCTTCTCACCAGTTGCGAAAATAAAGTCTATTACGGTGATGCTAGCCATAGCTGCATTTCATGATTATGAGATACGGCAGATGGATGTCAAGACCGCTTTCCTTAATGGGAAGTTGGCTGAGGATGTTTACATGGCTCAGCCAGAGGGTTTTGTCGATACGAAGCATCCAAGTAGAGTGTGCAAGCTTAAGAAGTCCATTTATGGGGTTAAGCAAGCATCTCGCAGTTGGAATCTTTGCTTCGATGTGAAAGTCAAAGAGTTTGGATTTGTATGAAGCGAAGATGAATCATGTGTATATGTCAAAGCCAGTGGGAGTATAGTTAGCTTCCTCGTTTTGTATGTCGATGACATACTACTCATAGGAAACGACGTCCCGACACTGCAGGAGGTTAAGTCCTGGCTCGGGAAGTGCTTCGCTATGAAGGACCTCGGAGAGGCTTCCTATATCTTAGGAATAAGGATAGTGAGAGAACGAAGTAAGAGACTAATAGGACTTAGTCAGAACACTTACTTAGATAAAGTACTGAAACGTTTTAGCATGGAAAATTCGAAGAAGGGAGAATTACCGATACAAAGTATTGCCAAGTTAAGTAAGACTCAAAGTCCGAGTACCGAAGCCGAGATAGCAGAGATGAGCTGAGTACCTTATGCTTCCGCAGTTGGCTCAATCATGTATGCTATGACTTGTACTCGCCCTGATGTAGCCTTTTCTTTGAGCATGGTCAGCAAATATCAAGGGAACCCGGGCAGAGCCCATTGGATTGCGGTCAAGAATATCCATAAGTACCTTCGGAGGACCAAGGAATGGTTTTTAGTCCTCGGAGAGAGTGATGACTTAAAGGTGCGAGGGTATAGTGACGCCAGCTTCCAGACCGACAGGGACAACTACCGTTCGCAGTTAGGTTGGGTCTTTACCCTTAATGGAGGAGTAGTAACTTGGAAAAGTTCCAAGCAGGAAACCGTAGCTGATTCAACATGCGAATCAGAGTACATTGCAGCGAGCGAAGCATCGAAGGAGGCAATATGGTTGAAGAGCTTCATTTGTGATCTTGGAGTTGTACTTGACATAAAGGAGCCTATGCAAATTTTCTGTGATAATGAAGGAGCGGTTGCCTTGACCAAGGAACTGAGGGATCATGGTAGATCTCTTCATATCGACAGAAAATATCACTTTATTAAACATCGAGTAGAAGAAGGACATCTTGTGGTTAAGAGGATATCATCAGAAGATAACCCAACAAATCCGCTTACGAAGGGACTGAGTAGGGTTAAGCACTTGCAGCATGCTAGGAGTATTGGGCTGAAGGATGATATTAGTTTAGATTAGATAGTTTTAGAAACTTGTAATAGATAAATGTAATTGACATTTGATGTTTAAATAAAGGAGTATTATTTTTAAGTAAAGTTACTATCTTATGTTAATTGATTAACTATTGTTTCACTTTGCATGTTTTGACTTCCTGAATAATTGAGTTATTAAGAATAATCGAATTATTCGAATGGTCCACAATCGTTCATATGTTCGAAGTAGATATGAAAGAAGATTGTCATGAATTAGTATGTAGATTGTCTAAATGGTATTAGACATAGCAAAGGTTTGCTGCAACGTTCATGAGTGCTTATGAACTAGTTTTGAGCATTGGAACAAACCCACGCTTGCTGGAATCACTTTAAGGTATATATATGTATATTGTAAGTGATCGCAAGATGATAATATCAAACGGTCTTAAAACCTGGATATATGGTTTGTTATTTGTTAATTGGTTGTACATTGATGATGCGAAACCGCATCAGTAAATTGATGTTATAAAACGCATTGTTGTGTATGATTGATTGGCGAATAAGTAAATGCATATAAGTCAAAGTTTATCGGTTACTTTTATCCTAAGAGGGTAAAAGCGATATCTCGGCCGCTCGATGATTTGATTTGACTTATGTGTCAGGCCCGGTCAGAACTAAATTGATGTGTTCGATTAAGTTCTATGTCGAATAAATCTGAGATGGAGAAACTAAACGCCGGACTATGATTGTGTCTGCATGATATCTGAACAGAGGACTGTACGATCCCTTATCTAAAGGACAAGACTGATAAGATCAGAGTTTGACAGCGTCTTTGAGAGCTACGATTGCTAATCGGATTGTGCTTGTGTATATAGTTACTGGACTTATCCAAGTGGGAGACTGTTGGAATAGTGTCTAAGGTTGTAACTATATTTGGCAAGTATTTGACCCGGTTGAGCATGGTCCTTTTGGGTTGCCTTCACCATAGCAACTTGACAGGATGATTTATAATGAGAGAAGAAATATTATTAATATATTATGAGAATAATATAAGGAATAATAATATTGTTATTTGATTAATATAAATCATAAATTAATTAGGAATTAATTTGGTGACTTAAAGAGGTTAATTGAATAAAGGGGCATAAACTATCAAATGTGTGATAGTTGTATTTTTGGGCTATGAATCTTTATGGATGTGAGGGTGGACGATTTTAGGGTTTGGAGAAACCTAGAAATTGTCCAAGGCCTAGTCTATAAGGATCATTGGATTGCTTAGGACCTAAGTTATTCAATTAGGGTTTAAGGTGTAACCCTAGTAGCTCATAGTATATATAGACCCATTGGGTGGAGGAAATCGGCACTCATGCAAGGCAAGAAACCCTAGGACCGATTTTCTCACCCTCCTCTCTCTCTATTATTATCCTCTTGCTAGTTGGTGTTTGTAAGCCATTATAGGAGTGACAATTGTGACTCTAAGCTCTAAAGACAAGAAGATTCAAGCAAGTAACTCAAGGTATTCCTTTAGATCTGATTTCATATGTTATGATTTGAATATTTACACTAGATCTATCAATAAAAGTCTTGGATACATTGCATGTTCAATTAGAGAAACCTAGATCCAAGAATTAGGGTTTGCATGTGCACATAGGAAAGTTCTTATGGCTCAAACCCATCAGAAGGGAGAGTAACTTTTATTGTGTTTGATGATAGGTCTTAATGATTAAGAACCATGTCTCAATTGATCCTCTAAGTGAATCTTAGTGCAATTGCATGTCTAAGAAGAGGAATCAAGAATTGTAGAAATGGTTAAATCAAGAAGTCAATCATACTTCGTTCCAATATCAAGTCTTAGAGTCAAGAATGTGACTTGAGTGAAAAGTCTTAAGTAGGTTTGTAACACTTATCAAATGTAGAATAAGAAAGTTTCTTATTCTTGTACATATGAAATTGGTAGGTTGTGATGTTTTGGATAAGACAAGGACCAACTAGGACCAATTATGTGAAGTGTTTTGTCTTGATAAGAACTACACAAACTCTTAAATATTTGTTTTGTCTAGGAAAGTTTCCTAACAAGAGAATCATATATGTCAAGAGGTCAGTGGGAGTTTTAATGATCTTGAAAAAGGTTTCAAGAACAAATCAAGAATAAACCTTATCGATCATCACTAGCACACGAACTGAGGTTTACAACCTATCATGTTGACATTATTTTGTTTCTGTGCCATTCCAATTGAGTTAATTATGTATGTGAGTTCTATGAGTTCTCATTTGAATGCATAAATACAAAGGGCCTTGATCGATGGAAAGTACATTGATATGTAAGGATAAGTTGCTAAACTACTTGGAAGACATGGTAGGCACTCGTGTTACCACAAGGCTGGAAATCAAGAAAGTTCAATCCATATGAGTTTGGATTTGTTGCAAACTTGGTTTTGGCAAATTCACATGGATAGGAACTCATACACCATAAAATCTAAGTGTCATAAGACTCCCACCTTCATGAAAATGACTATGAGGAACTGCTTTCACTAAGAGAGATTTTAAGAAGATAGCAATTGTGAAAATTGTATTCTCAAATTCAATTGTGGTTACGGCATCCCTTTCCATAGTTCGAATTGTGAGATTTGGCAATTAGTCTAACATTTGGGACTTATTGATATAAGTTCTGAATTGTTTAGACACACATATGAGCTATCTAAGGCAAAGGTGCATAAGTTCAAGAAGCTTAGATAAAGGCTTACCGAAGCATCTGGTATTAGAAATATGAACTTCAGAAATTCAATAGGCATTGTTTTCTGGAAGTTCAGTTGTTTTCTGAATACATGTCAAAGCTAGTGGGAGCATAAGTGTTATGCTTAGATGATAATAATCATCATGATAGTGGGAGCATAAGTTTTATGTTCGAATGATTATTATGGTAAGTATTTCAAGTTAGCAATATTAATTATAGGAAAACAAAGATTTATTTTGCAAAGTTGCATGGGTTGAAAAGTTGTTTTTGCTATAATTAAGGGAGAGAATATTATACTTCGTTTCAAAATCTAAAGCTTAGATTGAGAAATTTTAATAAATTTAGTCAAAGGATACATAGTGTGTTCTTAAATTTTGATTATGATTACGACATCCCTCTTCATAGTTCGAATTGTAAGAACGTGACACATAAAATCTTATGGCAGAAGATTGATAAAGTATCATGTCTTTATGTAAGACTTTATGCATCGTGTCCCGTATGCTTCGGGTATAGGATCGATTACAAATGCTATAATATTTGACCATTCTAAAATTTTCCAAATGTCTAGCGCATTAAGAGGGAAAAAGGCCTAGAATCGGTTTTGACTAAAATAATTAAACAACTATCAAAGGACGATCCAAAGTTCGCTGAGGATTGGTCGCTTGTGAGTAGTTGGAAGTATGGTATTGGATGGACCATATCGACATTATTATGAATAGATAAGATTCTATTAAGAATGAGTTGTCATATGGCAAATATGGAAATTTTTCCATATTGGGAGTTGGATATTGAGAGTCTATGTCTAGTTTAGAAAATTTTATGCAAGAAGGATGTTCAAAGGAATGTGCTTTGAATGTGAGACTTCACATCAATGGAATTGTCATGTAACAATTTCCGATAGAGTACTTTCTAATTTCATTGGCCAAGTCTTGGTGACTTTTGTGCTATGATTTTGCGAAAGGATCGTTGCATAAAATGTTAGAATCTAGCGTATTCTAGTAGTGGCAAGAACCTTGTGTTCTAACACTAATGATAAGGATTGGGAATTGTGAAATGAGCATCATTGGAAAAGTTTTTCAATTGATCTATTTTACAAAGTAAGGACCATAGGAAACATAGTGTGTATGCTTTGTGCATGGGACAACTATTGTTGTCATTTGAGTAATAAGTTGATTTTCTGAAACGGTAAACGATAAATAATGAGTAATCAATATGGTTGTTAAACAGAAGTGTTTTATTTACTCTCATAAGTTTGGGGCCATATAGGATTAAGTATTATTATTGTGTTTTTCTTATGGAAACTTGCCTTAATCTTCATGGGTCAATAAAATTCGAATTTTAACATATATGTGAGTATATTCATGACCTAAAAAAAGATATTTACCAATTAGTTGAATAACAATTTCCTTATATGATATTAATTGATTATTTTAATTAAATTGGAGAATTGTTTTGCAAGAAAAATTTAAATAAATCAAATATGGATAATTATGAGATTAAATGGTTAATTTAAATTATTTGTTATTTGATCCCTTATGTTTTGAAAAGTTTAAAACTAATCCTCAAGTTTTGAAATTTAGTTTTGTGATTAAAAGTTTAATTTGGACAATTTAAGTTTCAAACCCTAGAATTTTACAAAGTTTAAAATTCCACCCTATACTAATATAATATTACAAGACTAATATATATATATATATATATATATATATAATTAAAATGCTAGTCTTACTGTTAGTAGGCCTCATTCACGAAGCCGGTCTATAAGGTGGGTATAAGATTGCTGCCTATAAAATGGCGCTTAATGGGTGTACACTCACACCCACCGCTTGCTTGACCAGTGGAGGATCGTTAGCTGAACGGGTAGGATAGGGCAACCCTATCTCCTCATTAAAAGTATAATGTTAAAATACAAAGTAACTACATGTTTTGCAAATTCCTAATCCTAGTTACTTTAGGAAAAGTGAATTGATGCAAACCCATGAAATTACACTTTGCACCTTTGCTAAGAAGTTAGTGGAGCGTGTGTGGTTTACCGGCACACTAATTGGTTCTAAGAAAAGGTGGCAAAGGGTGATTTATTGTATGTCATAGTTCGGTGGAGCGTGTGTGGTTTACCGGCGCATCGAATAGGTGATTGTAACAATGAAGGCACCGTGTAGATTTGCATGGTTATTCACACCCACTTTGTTATCCTCGGCATCCCAGTCACAAACGAGAGGGGCATATCGAGATTTAAACATGCCATTGAAAATTTCAATGAATCTCATCGAAATCTAGGAATTCTAAATGCATTTAAAACTTAAGGTTATGTTTTCATGGTGGAGAATTAGTGAATCGTCATTCACTTACCTTCAAATTGTTTGCATGTTGGATTACGGCGTCCCTTTTCTAATATGTAAATAATGCTGTTGGATCCTAGCCCTAATTTTTCATATTGGGTGATAATTGGGGATTCAATTCTAATCAAACTTTGTCCTTTTCTACTTGTAGATGTCGAACGCAAACAACGCTGCTGCTAGCTCCTTTACGTTAATGAGCCTTTGCCAAAAGGTGACTTTCGATGGAACGAACTTTAGCGAATGGATAAGATACATTCGCAAGATTGCTCGCTACGAGGACAAGGAGTATGTCCTTGACGAGAAGCTCGAAAAGGTCAATCCAGAAATCGCTACTCCGGCTGAAATGACTGTCTTTGATACTCATGAGCGTGATGCAACGAAGGTTCATTGCATCATGATAGCCACAATGAACGCCGAATTCCAAAAGTCCTATGAGGACATGTATCCGTACGAGATGCATCAAGACTTATTGGAGAGATACCATCAAAACGCGAGGCAGGAACGTTACGAGATCTTCACTAACATGATCACTACTATAATTGGAAATGGAGAATCTCTAACCATACACTTGCAAAAGATGCAAAGGTATGTCGATCGTCTTCGCAAGTTGAATGTCGACTTTGGGGAAGACTTGGCTATCGACATGGTTCTTCACTCCTTGCCTCCGTGTTACAACCAATTTAGGATGACCTACCACATGAACAAGGAAGAGGTCACCCTAAGCAAGCACCAAGGGCTCCTAAGGGTTGCTGAGAGCAACCTTAAAGACAAGTCTGTTGCAGAAACTCCCAATCCACCCGCTGCTCCTATTTTGGCTATAGGGCAGGGAAAGGGCAAAAAGAGGAAGGCTCCGTCAAAGAGACACCGCAAGGGAAAGACCCGAGATGGTTCCTCTTCTAGTGGGACCAAGGTTGATCCTGCTAAACCCAACCCTTACCCGAAGGAGGCAGAGTGCCACCATTGCCACAAAATAGGGCATTGGAAGAGAAGCTGCCCAGAATATCTGCAAGCCATCAAGGATGGAAAGATCAAGCCGTCTTTCGCAGGTATTCACAAAATTAAATCTAATGATTCATCGCATGCTATTTCTTGGGTTCTTGATACCGGGTGTGGTTACCACATTTGTTCTGAATTGCAGGGACTAAGAAGAAATAGGGATGTGGAGCATGAAAGAATAAATCTAATCATGGGAAACAGAAGATCGTCGCCTGTCACCAAGATTGGAGTGTATTCTTTAGTGCTTAGTAATGGGTTAAGTTTAGATTTGAATAATTGTTGCTACTCGCCAGATATGGAAAGAAACATCATTTCATTTCATGGTTTGTTTAGACAAGGATTTAGATATTCATTTAATAATGAGAATGGTTCGGTTTATGCTTATCTAAATGGTGTTTTATATTTTGAAGCAATGCCTTGTAATGGAATTTATGAGACTGTTATGATTATAGATAACCTAGGAAATGATGTTTTATGCATGGATTCTTCCAATAGTATGGATAAAGCATGTTTGTGGCATTGTCGTCTTGGACATGTTAACAAGAAGCGCATAGCCCAACTCCAAAAGGATGGAGTGTTGGAGTCATTCGACCTTAGGGAAGATGACACGTGTGAATCTTGTTTGCTTGGAAAGATGACCAAGTCACCCTTCACTGGTACTTGTGAGAGGGGTGAGGGTATTTGGATGTCATACATAATGATGTATGTGGACCCTTTAGATCCACCACAAAGGATGCGAACCGCTTCTATGTGACTTTCACCGATGATTATAGTAGATATGGGTATATTTAGTTAATCAAGCACAAGTCTGAAACGTTTGAAAAGTTCAAAGAATTCAAACATGAAGTGGAGAATCAATTGGGCAGGAAAATCAAGATGCTTCGATCCGATCGAGGAGGAGAGTACCTAAGTCTTGAATTCCACGACTATCTCAAAGAATGCGGAATAGTTTCGCAATTGACGCCACCTAGGACACCGCAGTTGAATGGTGTGGAAGAAAGGCGTAATCGAACCTTGTTAGAAATGGTTCGTTATATGATGAGTCGTGCTTCACTACCTATCTCATTTTGGGGGTATGCCTTAGAGACTGCCGCCCATATCCTTAACCGAGTCCCTACTAAGAAGGTTGCCAAAACACCTCACGAGATGTGGACAGGGAAAGCTCCCTCGTTAGCACATATCAAGGTTTGGGGTTGCGAGGCTTTCGTAAGACGAGATACTCATGACAAGCTCGAACCTCGTAGTGAGCGATGTATTTTCTTCGGCTACCCGCAGAAATCCTTTGGATATCTCTTATATAGACCGAATGACAATATTGTCTTCGTTGCGAGAAGAGGGGTTTTCCGAGAGCGAGAACTCATAAGCCAAGGAGACAGTGGGAGGCAGATCGAACTTGAAGAGATTCAAGAATCGAGTGCTGAAGGAACCTCTACCGCTGGCGCTCAACCCGAGGAGGAAACTCCGGTTGAACCAATTGACGAGTCCTTACCTCTTAGACGTTCTGAAAGAGTTAGAGTTCAACCCCAGTTTTATGGTTTTCATATTACTACCGAAGGGGACACGTATATTAGTGATGGTACACTAATAAATCTAGATGAACCTAATAGCTATAAGGAAGCCATGGCAGGCCCATAGTCTGCAAAATGGAAAGAGGCAATGGACAGCGAGATTCAATCCACGTATGACAACCAAGTTTGGAATTTGGTTGATAATGTGCCCGGACGTAAGACCGTTGGGTGCAAATGGATCTTCAAGAAGAAGACCGACGTGGATGGGAATGTACACACATATAAGGCGCGATTGGTTGCGAAGGGCTTTACTCAAACTCCCAGAGTTGACGATGATGAGACCTTCTCACCAGTTGCGAAAATAAAGTCTATTAGGGTGATGCTAGCCATAGCTGCATTTCATGATTATGAGATATGGCAGATGGATGTCAAGACCTCTTTCCTTAATGGGAAGTTGGCTAAGGATGTTTACATGGCTCAGCCAGAGGGTTTTGTCAATACGAAGCATCCAAGTAGAGTGTGCAAGCTTAAGAAGTCCATTTATGGGGTTAAGCAAGCATCTCGCAGATGGAATCTTTGCTTCGATGTGAAAGTCAAAGAGTTTGGATTTGTATGAAGCGAAGATGAGTCATGTGTATATGTCAAAGCCAGTGGGAGTATAGTTAGCTTCCTCGTTTTGTATGTCGATGACATACTACTCATAGGAAACGACGTCCTGACACTACAGGAGGTTAAGTCCTGGCTCGGGAAGTGCTTCGCTATGAAGGACCTCGGAGAGGCTTCCTATATCTTGGGAATAAGGATAGTGAGAGAACGAAGTAAGAGACTAATAGGACTTAGTCAGAACACTTACTTAGATAAAGTACTGAAACGTTTTAGTATGGAAAATTCGAAGAAGGGAGAATTACCGATACAAAGTAATGCCAAGTTGAGTAAGACTCAAAGTCCGAGTACCGAAGCCGAGATAGCAGAGATGAGCTGAGTACCTTATGCTTCAGCAGTTGGCTCAATCATGTATGCTATGACTTGTACTCGCCCTGATGTAGCCTTTACTTTGAGCATGGTCAGTAGATATCACGGGAACCCGGGCAGAGCCCATTGGATTGCGGTCAAGAATATCCTTAAGTACCTTCGGAGGACCAAGGAATGGTTTTTAGTCCTCGGAGGGAGTGATGACTTAAAGGTGTGAGGGTATAGTGACGCCAGCTTCCAGACCGACAGGGACAACTGCCGTTCGCAGTTAGGCTGGGTCTTTACCCTTAATGGAGGAGCAGTAACTTGGAAAAGTTCCAAGCAGGAAACCGTAGCTGGTTCAATGTGCGAATCAGAGTACATTGCAGCGAGCGAAGCATCGAAGGAGCCAATATGGTTGAAAAACTTCATTTGTGATCTTGGAGTTGTACTTGCCATAAAGGAGCCTATGCAAATTTTCTGTGATTATGAAGGAGCGGTTGCCTTGACCAAGGAACTGAGGGATCATGGTAGATCTCTTCATATCGACAGAAAATATCACTTTATTAGACATCGAGTAGAAGAAGGACATCTCATGGTTAAGAGGATATCATCAGAAGATAACCCAGCAAATCCGCTTACGAAGGGACTGAGTAGGGTTAAGCACTTGCAGCATGCTAGGAGTATTGGGCTGAAGGATGATATTAGTTTAGATTAGATAGTTTTAGAAACTTGTAATAGATAAATGTAATTGACATTTGATGTTTAAATAAAGGAGTATTATTTATAAGTAAAGTTACTATCTTATGTTAATTGATTAACTATTGTTTCACTTTGCATGTTTTGACTTCCTAAATAATTGAGTTATTAAGAATAATCGAATTATTCGAATGGTCCACAATCGTTCATATGTTCGAAGTAGATATGAAAGAAGATTGTCATGAATTAGTATGTAGATTGTCTAAATGGTATTAGACATAGCAAAGGTTTGCTGCAACATTCATGCGTGCTTATGAACTAGTTTTGAGCATTGGAACAAACCCACGCTTGCTGGAATCACTTTAAGGTATATATATATGTATATTGTAAGTGATCGCAAGATGATAATATCATACGGTTTTAAAACCTGGATATATGGTTTGTTATTTGTTAATTGGTTGTACATTGATGATGCAAAACCGCATCAATAAATTGATGTTACAAAACACATTGTTGTGTATGATTGATTGGCGAATAAGTAAATGCATATAAGTCAAAGTTTATCGGTTACTTTTATCCTAAGAGGGTAAAAGCGATATCTCGGCCGCTCGATGATTTGATTTGACTTATGTGCCGGGCCCGATCAGAACTAAATGATGTGTTCGATTAAGTTCTATGTCGAATAAATCTGAGATGGAGAAACTAAACGCTGGACTATGATTGTGTCTGCATGATATCTGAACAGAGGACTGTACGATCCTTATCTAAAGGACAGGACTGATAAGATCAGAGTTTGACAGCGTCTTTGAGAGCTACGATTGCTAATTGGATTGTGCTTGTGTATATAGTTACTGGAGTTATCCAAGTGGGAGACTGTTGGAATAGTGTCTAAGGTTGTAACTATATTTGGCAAGTATTTGACCCGGTTGAGCATGGTCCTTTTGGGTTGCCTTCACCATAGCAACTTGACATGATGATTTATAATGAGAGAAGAAATATTATTAATATATTATGAGAATAATATAAGGAATAATAATATTGTTATTTGATTAATATAAGTCATAAATTAAGTAGGAATTAATTTGGTGACTTAAAGAGGTTAATTGAATAAAGGTGCATAAACTATCAAATGTGTGATAGTTGTATTTTTGGGCTATGAATCTTTATGGATGTGAGGGTGGACGATTTTAGGGTTTGGAGAAACCTAGAAATCGTCCAAGGCCTAGTCTATAAGGATCATTGGATTGCTTAGGACCTAAGTTATTCAATTAGGGTTTAAGGTGTAACCCTAGTAGCTCATAGTATATATAGACCCATTGGGTGGAGGAAATCGGCACTCATGCAAGGCAAGAAACCCTAGGACCGATTTTCTCACCCTCCTCTCTCTCTATTATTATCCTCTTGCTAGTTGGTGTTTGTAAGCCATTATAGGAGTGACAATTGTGACTCTAAGCTCCAAAGACAAGAAGATTCAAGCAAGTAACTCAAGGTATTCCTTTAGATCTGATTTCATATGTTATGATTTGAATATTTACACTAGATCTATCAATAAAAGTCTTGGATACATTGCATGTTCAATTAGAGAAACCTAGATCCAAGAATTAGGGTTTGCATGTGCACATAGGAAAGTTCTTATGGCTCAAACCCATCAGAAGGGAGAGTAACTTTTATTGTGTTTGATGATAGGTCTTAATGATTAAGAACCATGTCTCAATTGATCCTCTAAGTGAATCTTAGTGCAATTGCATGTCTAAGAAGAGGAATCAAGAATTGTAGAAATGGTTAAATCAAGAAGTCAATCATACTTCGTTCTAATATCAAGTCTTAGAGTCAAGAATGTGACTTGAGTGAAAAGTCTTAATTAGGTTTGTAACACTTATCAAATGTAGAATAAGAAAGTTTCTTATTCTTGTACATATGAAATTGGTAAGTTGTGATGTTTTGGATAAGACAAGGACCAACTAGGACCAATTATGTGAAGTGTTTTGTCTTGATAAGAACTACACAAACTCTTAAATATTTGTTTTGTCTAGGAAAGTTTCCTGACAAGAGAATCATATATGTCAAGAGGTCAGTGGGAGTTTTAATGATCTTGAAAAAGGTTTCAAGAACAAATCAAGAATAAACCTTATCGATCATCACTAGCACACGAACTGAGGTTTACAACATTTAATGTTGACATTATTTTGTTTCTGTGCCATTCCAATTGAGTTAATTATGTATGTGAGTTCTATGAGTTCTCATTTGAATGCATAAATACAAAGGGCCTTGATCGATGGAAAGTACATTGATATGTAAGGATAAGTTGCTAAACTACTTGGAAGACATGGTAGGCACTCGTGTTACCACAAGGCTGGAAATCAAGAAAGTTCAATCCATATGAGTTTAGATTTGTTGCAAACTTGGTTTTGGCAAATTCACATGGATAGGAACTCATATACCATAAAATCTAAGTGTCATAAGACTCCCACCTTCATGAAAATGACTACGAGGAAATGCTTTCACTAAGAGAGATTTTAAGAAGATAGCAATTGTGAAAATTGTATTCTCAAATTCGATTGTGGTTACGGCATCCCTTTCCATAGTTCGAATTGTGAGATTTGGCAATTAGTCTAACATTTGGGACTTATTGATATAAGTTCTGAATTGTTTAGACACACATATGAGCTATCTAAGGCAAAGGTGCATAAGTTCAAGAAGCTTAGATAAAGGCTTACCGAAGCATCTGGTATTAGAAATATGAACTTCAGAAATTCAATAGGCATTGTTTTCTGGAAGTTCAGTTGTTTTCTGAATACATGTCAAAGCTAGTGGGAGCATAAGTGTTATGCTTAGATGATAATAATCATCATGATAGTGGGAGCATAAGTTTTATGTTCGAATGATTATTATGGTAAGTATTTCAAGTTAGCAATATTAATTATAGCAAAACAAAGATTTAATTTGCAAAGTTGCATGGGTTGAAAAGTTGTTTTTGCTATAATTAAGGGAGAGAATATTATACTTCGTTTCAAAATCTAAAGCTTAGATTGAGAAATTTTAATAAATTTAGTCAAAGGATACATAGTGTGTTCTTAAATTTTGATTATGATTACGACATCCCTCTTCATAGTTCGAATTGTAAGAACGTGACACATAAAATCTTATGGCAGAAGATTGATAAAGTATCATGTCTTTATGTAAGACTTTATGCATCGTGTCCCGTATGCTTCGGGTATAGGATCGATTACAAATGCTATAATATTTGACCATTCTAAAATTTTCCAAATGTCTAGCGCATTAAGAGGGAAAAAGGCCCAGAATCGGTTTTGACTAAAATAATTAAACAACTATCAAAGGACGATCCAAAGTTCGCTGAGGATTGGTCGCTTGTGAGTAGTTGGAAGTATGGTATTGGATGGACCATATCGACATTATTATGAATAGATAAGATTCTATTAAGAATGAGTTGTCATATGGAAAATATGGAAATTTTTCCTTATTGGGAGTTGGATATTGAGAGTCTATGTCTAGATTAGAAAATTTTATGCAAGAAGGATGTTCAAAGGAATGTGCTTTGAATGTGAGACTTCACGTCTATGGAATTGTCATGTAACAATTTCCGATAGAGTACTTTCTAATTTCATTGGCCAAGTCTTGGTGACTTTTGTGCTATGATTTTGCGAAAGGATCGTTGCATAAAATGTTAGAATCTAGCGTATTCTAGTAGTGGCAAGAACCTTGTGTTCTAACACTAATGATAAGGATTGGGAATTGTGAAATGAGCATCATTGGAAAAGTTTTTCAATTGATCTATTTTACAAAGTAAGGACCATAGGAAACATAGTGTGTATGCTTTGTGCATGGGACAACTATTGTTGTCATTTGAGTAATAAGTTGATTTTCTGAAACAGTAAACGATAAATAAGGAGTAATCAATATGGTTGTTAAACAGAAGTGTTTTATTTACTCTTATAAGTTTGGGGCCATATAGGATTAAGTATTATTATTGTGTTTTTCTTATGGAAACTTGCCTTAATCTTCATGGGTCAATAAAATTCGAATTTTAACATATATGTGAGTATATTCTTGACCTAAAAAAAGATATTTACCAATTAGTTGAATAACAATTTCCTTATATGATATTAATTGATTATTTTAATTAAATTGGTGAATTGTTTTGCAAGAAACATTTAAATAAACCAAATATGGATAATTATGAGATTAAATGGTTAATTTAAATTATTTGTTATTTGATCCCTTATGTTTTGAAAAGTTTAAAACTAATCCTCAAGTTTTGAAATTTAGTTTTGTGATTAAAAGTTTAATTTGGACAATTTAAATTTCTAGAGTGTTTAGACATAGCACAAGTTTGCTGTAGAGTTCATGAGTGCGTTGATAAGATTAGAGTATTGGATTAAACCTACACTCATGAGAATCACTTCATGGATTTTATCACGAGTGATTGTGAGTCGATAATATTGTATATTCTTGAAACCGAGATGTGTGAGTTGTTTTTTGTTGGTCGGTTGCGCATTGATAATAAGTAAACGCACCAGTAACTTGGTGTTATAAAACTTATTGTTGTGTGTGATTCGATAAGTAAATGCAAGCGAGCATTTGAGTCGAAGTTTATCCATTCCATTTACCCAAAGTGGGATAAAAACGATATATGTGGGCCCCTCGATGATTTAGTGATGACACCTAAGCGCTTGGCCATGCCGGGACTAAGTTGATGTGTTCAATTGTATTCTGTTGTCAGTCGTCATAAATCGGAAGTCGGGAAACAGTATAGTGAGAATGATCGAAATTCATGTCTTGTGTCTATACGATATCTTGAGAATGGAGGAATATATGATCCCTTATCTAAAGGACACGCGTATCTGATAAGATCAGAGTTGACAGCGGCTTATGAAAGCTACGATTGCTGGTCAGGTTCGGAAGTCATACGGAAAATAGTTATTAGACTTATCCAAGTGGGAGACTATTGGATTAGTATCTAAGTCCATAACTATTTTGGTATGTACTTAACCCGATTATGAGCATGGTCCTTTTGGGTTGCCTTCACCATAACAATATATAGGATGAATTAAGGAGAGAAAGGTTTAATTTTGATTTATTAATATATTATAAGAATAATATATTAAAGAAGAAATTATATTGTTTAATTAATATTAATCAAGAATTAATTAAGATTTAATTTTGTGGTTAAAAGAGATTAATTAAACTTAAGGGACTTATTGTGTAATTATAAGATAATTACATAGATGGGCTTATGGACTCCATAGAAGGTGGAGTGGACGAATTCGATGGGGAAACCCATTAGAAATCGTCCAAGGCTTCTAAAGAAGGAGTCCATGGGTTGCTTAGGGCTTAATTAATCAAATTAGGGTTTCCTTGTTAGATAACCCTAATTGCCTAAGTATATAAGGAGCCCTTAGGCACCAAAAACGTGGCTAACACTTGGATTAGGGTTTCCGGCCGTTTTTAATGCCTCCCTTCTCTTCCCTCTTCATTCTTGTTGCTTAATGGTGTTTGTGACTCTATTAGAGGTGCAACACTTGAGGCACTAAGCTTTCTGAAGCTAAGGATTGATTGTTATTGCTATATAACAATCAAAGGTCAGATCTAAACCCTATTTTATGTTAATATGATTAATTTTATGCTAGATCTAGGGTTTATAGCTTTGGATATTCAATTGCATGTTCATTAGACAAACTAGATCCAAAACCTATTAGGGTTTGCATGTACACCATATGAATGACGTATTGTTCGAAACCCATCAAAAGCCTACTCTATTTTCTAACTAACATTCATATTTATAGAGTGAAAAAAAGGAAGTCAGTTAGATAATAACCAATAGGTTACGACACCTAGGCAGTGACACTCTATCAAACAATTACGTAACAGTCACTATGAAACCTAAGGTGTACAAACTCAGAAACCAAAAATATTATAGACTAAGATACAACTATGAAAGCTT
The DNA here is from genome assembly GCF_051521515.1 of Lactuca serriola. Taxonomy (NCBI): domain Eukaryota; kingdom Viridiplantae; phylum Streptophyta; class Magnoliopsida; order Asterales; family Asteraceae; genus Lactuca; species Lactuca serriola. The sequence continues at coordinate 110,363,584 of NC_136409.1, read as the reverse complement.
TCGCAATAATACTTACACATAACAGATACATAATCTGAAACCTATCAGAGATATATATATATATATATATATATATATATATATATATATATATATAATGACGATAACTGTCACATTTTGATAAAATTAATAATATTTTAATACTTGTCATCATTTTACATAGGTAAAATGATAATTATGAATAAAACTTGGAGGATATATATATATATATATATATATATATATATATATATATATATAGAAAAGTTTAAATAGAGAATCATTAATAAAGAAACCAATCCGAAGCGTCGAAATTTAAATTGATCAACGGCAAAAGGAAGAGTTGTAGAATTTTACAATAAACGCACATGCACCGAATGATTACAAAAACTCACTTCCTTTTTTTTAGTTTAATTTTTTTAGGCCATGTTTTTTAAAAAAAAAACCCGAATATACCATTATTCATGATTTTTCGTCCTCTTTCCATAGAGATCTATATTGATATATAAAAAGTATTTTTTTTTTCAATAAACCCACTTTATTTTCTTTGTTTGTTGAAAACTAGGTCAAATTTTTATTAAAAAAATTTAATAAATATATCAAAATTCATACCTTTTGGTACTCTTTAAACATAGACTCATATTTATGTTAAAAAAAATCAATATTTCAGTTCAGATTCATCTTGTGAACCTGTTTAGATTTACATTGTGAACTTTCTCAGATTCACAGTGTGCATAATAGTAAATCAGACTTACAATGTGAATCAAAACTGATCAAGCTTTTCACATTATGAATGTTAAAAATTGAAATATTTACAGTTTAGATTCATAGTGTGAATCTACCCTGATGTAGTTTCTTTTTTTTTAGTCGGTGTTATTGTTTATTAATAGAGTAGAAAAAATTAATATTTTTGGTATAATTATTTTTTTTTATAAAAATAAATTTAAATATTAAAAAAACTAACAAAATGAAGTGCGTTTTTACGAAAAAAGTTTGTTTTTATATATCAACATGGATATCTATGGAAATATGACGAAAAATCAAGAACAATGGTATATTCGGTTGTTTTTTTGATAAAAATGTGGCATAAATTTTTTTTAACAAAAAAGGAAGTTGGTTTTTTGGTAGGGAGGTGGATTTTTTGGTATAATTCATTGTGTGTGCGTCCAATGTACAAGTATAGATATATTTCCTTGGCTGTTGATCATTATGATTTCCAACGCTCACGATTGATTCATTGGTTCTTTGTTAATTATGGTTTTTTATTGGACCTCACCTTATTCACATTGAAAATAAAAATATGCAAATTATATATATATATATATATATATATATATATATATATATATATATATATATATATATATATATATATTCATTTTAGACCATGATTTCTAGTGAGACATTAATAGGCAGTCATAACCACTTATTTTTAAAATCAAAAAATTAAAAGGAAATTCCAAAATGCAAAATAAATGAAATTTAATTTTTTTTTAAATATTAACTTTGTATTTTTTATATCCAAAAGAAAATTAAAAATATAACAAGTTATCATTTTTTTTAAAAATACATGTGAAATATTCTAATTTGTTTTTATTTTTCTTTTTTTTTTTTATAGTAAAAAGGGTGACAAAAATATTATTTAAAATAATATTCAAAAACTTTCATTTGTTTTGTATTTCAGATTTTTTTTTATCTTGAAAATGAACGAGTAGAATTAGATATTCGTTTTCAATATATATATATATATATATATATATATATATATATATATATATATATATATATATATATATATATAGTCCGATTACTATGATGACTCATTTTAAAGCGAGAACTCGTAAGGACACCTTACAAATAAAAAAAAAATACTGGTGAGGACACCATATAAAACCCTATAAATCATAAAAATGTATAAGAAAATACTTAGAGATCACAATTTTCTTTTTTGACTTTATATTCTTAAAAATCACAGGCTTTTTTATAAATTTGCTGAAAAAATTAAAAAAACTATTATTTATTTATTTATTTTGTTGGTTTTGTTTAAAAACCAATTCAGCCAATTTATATAACAAGGTGCGGTACATTCGTTATTTACTTATGAATAAAAGATATAATGGTTTTTTTTCTATAGTTTAAATATCGTTCATATATATGAATCTGACACGTAATAAAGTTTTCTTACTTAAAATATATTTATTACATCATCTTTCGTCATATATTCAATTTATATTTGATTAAAACGTGTATTAGTTGTCGTTATATTTTATGTTCATATATGAGTAAAACATTTATTAGATTTTTATTACAGTTAATTTGTTATTCATATATGAATAAGTATTATAAATGATACTTAAACTACAACAAAGTTAATTATAAACTTTTATTTATAAGTGAATAACGAATGTAATATAACAAAAAATTAATGTAGTTTTATTCATTTATGAATAACGATAACTGAAAATATAAAAAAAGTTAATTTTTTATTTTATCTTAAAACTATATCGATACGGATGTCTATTTGTAGAGAATAAAAATCATGAATTTTTGTATATTTAAAATCATTTATCGACAAAAATAACTTCTTAAAAATTAAAAAAAAAAACAAAAACTATGTTTATGTATATATTAAGGTAATGATTAATATAGTTTAAGGAAACATGTTTTTGTTGGAAAACACATGTGTATTCCTTTACCATTTCCGCTAGTACGACTGAGGTTTTTGCGGCAAAAATAAATGAGTGACTGAGAAATTATATATATATATATATATATATATATATATATATATATATATATATATAAGTTTAATAGAAAATCATTATTAATCAAGGGACCAAAGAACCAATCCAAAGCGTCGAAATTTAAAGCGATCAACAACAAAAAGAAAGGTTGTAGAATTTTACAATGGACGCACATGCACCGGATTATAATAAAACTACTTCATTTTTTCGTTTAAAATTTTTTTAGCCCATGTTTTTGATCGAAAAAAAAACCGAGTATACCGTTGTTCACGATTTTTCGTCCTCTTTCTAAAGAGATACATGATGATATATAAAAAACGAACTTTTTTTTTTCGAAAAAAAACTCATTTCATTTTCTTTGTTGAAAAGTTAAGGTCTATTTTTTTATAGAAAAAAAATTAATAAATATAACAAAATTCATGTTTTTTGTACTTTTTAAACATATATTCATATTCGTATAAAAAAACGATATTTCAGTTCAGATTCACATTGTGAACCTTCTTAAATTCATAGTGTGCATAATAGCAAGTCAAATTCACAATGTGAATCTGAAATGATCAAACCTTTTCACATTATGAATGTTAAAAATTAAAATATTTACAGTTTAGATTCATAGTGTGAATTTACACTGATCGGTGTTTTTTTGTGAACCTTTTCAGATTGATAGTGTGTATAATAAGAAATTAGATTCACAATGTGAATCTGAACTGATCGAGCTTTTTAACATTGTGAATGTTAAAAGTTGAAATATTTATAGTTTAAATTCACAGTGTGAATCTAAACTGATTAGGGTTTTTAAAGCGATCAACGACAAAAGGAAGGGTTGTAAACTTTTATAATGGACGCCCATGTACCGGATTATAAAAAAACCACTTCTTTTTTTTTTATTTAAATTTTTTTTAGGCCAAGTTTTTTATCGAAAAAAAACCCGAATATACCGTTGTTTACGATTTTTTCGAAAAAAACCCAATTAATTTTCTTAGTTTTTTCCATATTTAAATTTATTTTTATTAAAAAAAAACTAATTATACCAAAAATATTAATTTTTTGTACTCTATTAATTATCATCAACACCGATTAATAAAACAAACCTCGAATAGTGTAGATTCACACTGTGAATCTAAATTGTAAATATTTCAATTTTTAACATTCACAATATAAAAAATCTCGAACAGTTCAGATTCACATTGTGAATCTGAATTACTATTATGTACACTGTGAATCTGAGAAAGTTCACAAAAAAACACCTCGATCAGTATAGATTGATACTGTGAATCTAAACTGTAAATATTCAAATTTTAACATTGACAATGTGAAAAAGCTCCGATTAGTTAAGATTCATACTATGAATCTGACTTATTATTATGTACACTGTGAATATGACAAATTTACAATGGGCGTGTTCGGCAAAATTAGCTGGTAGGTAGCGAGTAGCTTGTAGTGGGCAGCTTGTAGCTTGTAGTGTTTTGTTAAACGCTACATGAAGTAGCTTTTGGATTTGAAGCGTTTTGATTAAACTAAAATCTAGGGCTTGTAGTGCTAAACGAGACCTTTTGTTTTAAACGGAGCGTTTTTGTCAAATGCTAGAAGCTCTCAAACGCTCTGTGCCGAACACGCCCAATATGAATCTGAACTAATATATATATATATATATATATATATATATATATATATATATATATTAAACATGAATATGAATCTATGTTTAAAAAATACAAAAAATATGAATTTTGATATATTATTAATTTTTTTCTATAAAAAAATAGGCCTTAACTTTTTTAATCAAAGAAAATGAAGTGGGTTTTTTTTTTGAAAAAAAAAATTCGTTTTTTATCTATATCATCATGGATCTCTATGGAAAGAGGACGAAAATCGTGTACAACGGTATATTCGTTTTTTTCGATAAAAAACATGGCCTAAAAAAAATTTTAAACGAAAAAAAAATGGTGAGTTTTTTTTTGTAAAGGGTGGATTTTTTGGTATAATCCGGTATTTGTGCATCCAATGTAAAAGTGTACATCTATTTCCTTGGCCGTTGATCGTTATGATTTCTGACGCTCACGATTGGTTCCTTGGTTAATTATGGTTCACTATTAAACGTCAACATATATATATATATATATATATATATATATATATATATATATATATATATATATATATATATATATATATATATATATATATATATGGAAAAATCAAAAAATTGTTTTTTTAAATATTATTTTCGGAACTTGAATTAACTAAAAAAAATAAAAAAGAAATAAAAAATAAAAAAAAATCCCGTTTTTTTTAGAAATACGTGAAATATTCTAATAGAATATTACACTGACATATTCAAAAAAATAATTTTAAAATGCAAAATAAATGGAAAAATCTAAAAATTCTTTTTATTAAATATTATTTTCGGAACTTGAATTAACTAAAAAAAATAAAAATAAATAAATAAAAATAAAAAAAATCTCGTTTTTTTTGAAAAATACGTGAAATATTTTAATAGAATATACATATTCTAAAAAATAATTTTAAAATGCAAAATAAATTGAAAAATCAAAAAACTCTTTTTTTAAATATTATTTTCGGAACTTGAATTAACTAAAAAATTTTAAAAAAATAAAAAAATATGTCTCATGATCTCACAAAATTAGGCCGTCTCACATTAATATATATATATATATATATATATATATATATATATATATATATATATATATATATATATATATATATATATATATATATAAAATGAATCAAATTAAATTAAAGATAAATACATTAATTATCCATAATGTGCGGAGAGTGGTCATGTGACATTGTGTGAGGGTGCATTCCCATTGCATGTGTCGCCGTTGATTTGGGGTTAAAAAGGGTCCCAATTTCTCTTCGCCACGATATCTTAAAACACGGGTTTTCCCGTTTTGCTTGCTCCATAAGTCTCGTTTCGACCCGAATATCCGCTATCCGTGAACAATTCATTTGGTGGTCCATGCATGTTTGGAAACCAAACGTGACTTCATATTCGGTTTATATTGGTTGTGTGTGTTACATAAAATGAAAAAATATATTCATGATTTTTACACACATGCAGGCCAGCCTGAGCATATGTGTTGTGTACGATTGCGCATGACCCGTGTTGTCAAGGGCCCAAAATTTTAATCTGACGTGGTTCCATCATTAATCCATTGAAAGATCAAGAGTGCATCTTTATCCCACACTCTTAATTAGACAAACGTTAACATTAATCTGAATTTTATGCAGTCAAACAAAATACAAAACCAACATGCTATGTGTCGTCATGCGTTTTAATAACGAGGTATTGTTTTCTATTTGTAATAAATCGATATCAATAAACATTATATAAAAAAAAAAAGGGAGCAATGTGAAATATTAAGGAAGAAGACGGGTTGATAATGACGCCTAAAATGACTTGTAGCCCATTGCTTCTTTAAGCCACATGGTTATACACATGCTTTGTCTATATAAATCGGCTTCCAAGATTTTTTTGGGTCCTTTAAAACCAAAATGGGTATCACAAAACAAAATTAATGATATAACATGTAAATGCAAGGAATAAGGATTTAAATAATTCATTTTTGTGTGAATACTAATATTTTTTGGATAAACATATACGTGTTTTGATAGGTATTGTTAGTTAGACATAAATTTTCAATCTAATATGTGTTATCACAAGTTAAATCTAAGTGGCAAAATTAAATTGCACATGCCACAAGTGTTTGGTAGGCAGACAATGGGGGGTCTAGTGTGTCAATGTCTTGATGATCTAATTAATGGACAATTTTTTACATTTAAAATACGTTTTTGGTGGTTAATTGTTTCATTTCATGAATAATCTTTCCTTAACTTTAATTTAATAAGTTTCAACGTTATATATACTGCAACATTACATATATAGGGGAATCTGTTGAGATCATTTTTTTTGAGATCATTAAGATCATTTTTTAACCTTTATTTTAGATCTTATATTTTATAAAAAAATAATTAAAAATATATAAATTCATTATTTTTAAACTTCTTTTCATATTGATATACGAATTTTTTTTTGCATATAACGTAAATTGTATATCATATGCACATTAGTAGAAAAACATTTTTTTTCAACGAATCACCTTTTATAGCAGCATCTTAACAGAATAATATGTTTTTCATATGTAAATTAATATACATATATGTATATATGTGCACATATATACATATGAATGTATGCACATATATATAAAATATTTTTCCGGGTGATATTTCATATGTTTAGATTGAGATTAAGGGGTTTATTGATGTTATTGTTGTTGTTATGTGTGTAAACAGAATTTTGCAGATGTGCATATCACAAATATACAAATGCATAGTTGAGTTTATGCATATATATGCACATTTTTTTTCTAGATATTGTTTTTTTAAGTCCTAATTGGCCAAGACACTACTATAGAGAGTGATTCGTTGAAAAAAATTATAAAAAAAAACGTTTTTTTTTCAAGTGATGTACATATGGTTCACATTTTATGTTATATACATGGAAAAAATTAAAAAAATTTATACGGTTGTGCACATTAAAGTACAGATACAAAATGTATTAATATGTTAAGACGTTGTTGTAGAAGGTGATTCGTTAAAAAAAATTAGAAACAAACTATTTGTTTTCAAGTGAAATAAGCTCTAAAACATGATGAATTTATATTTATGAGATCTTTTTTATATCAATACAGAAAGATGGTAAAAATGATGATCATAATGATTTCAAAATAGTTAGTGATCTCAATAGAACTTAACTTATATATATATATATATATATATATATATATATATATATATATATATATATACAGAGAGAGAGAGAGAGAGTAACGTTCCATTAAGATCATTAGGTTTTTTTAGATTTTAAGATCAAAATCAAAATCTTTATAAATCATATTAAGGATGACATTCAACTCAATGTGGTTCCATTGAGATAACTAGGTTTTTTTAGATTATAAGATCAAATGTAAATCTTTGTAAATCATATTAAGGATAACAATCAATTCAATGTGGTTCAAGATAAGTCATCTCTCTTGAATCATACTTATTTGAAATTCCAAACTTTTAAACTTCTTACTAACTAAACACAAGATTAATTTATTTTAATACTAAAACATTTCAACTTTCAATTCATTAACAACCACAACTTAAAAAAATTAACTTATGATATCTAATTGGTACTTATAATACCAAATTGATATATATATATATATATATATATATATATTTCACATAGGTAGATTTGGTTGTTAGAGTTTGAAACATAAGATGGATGAAAATTACGTGATAACACACAAATTTTTATTTTGAACGTTCATGTTTATTTATGTTGAATTAGGAGGAAGATATAAAAGCTAAAACATGTTACGAGTTGCAAGACAATATATATGTTGCATGCTTGGTGGTGATGTCGACGCTATTGGCTGGAGTGTAAACTAGTACCGACTTAATATGACTAGCATCAAGGAATCGAATAGGATATGAGTATTATGTGAAGGTGTCATGAAATTTATGTTATAATGAAATGTATATATTGGTTTTAGTGTGTTGATATTTTTTTCTTAATATACGTGATGTATTTGGTTGGTGGTGGAATGGGAATCAAAATAATATGTGTTCCATTTGTTGTAGCTACTGTCTAAAAATTACCTTTTAACATTAGAATGAGGTATTTGACCTTAAATGTATGAAAGTATCGGTGATGTAGAAGTTAGGAGAAGAAACTGATGTAAATGATCGATATTAGTTGTTATGGTAAATAATGTTATTCAGAGGCTTAACTCACTTCCTTACTATAACACCCCAGTTTTTAGGTATTTTCAAATTCATCCCTTGGTTCTAAATTAGGTCATTATGGTCCTTGGATTGGAAGGAAGTAGCCATGAGAAGCCCTAGTGGCAAAATTGTAATTTTGATGCAGGATGAGTATGCTAAGCGTACATGTGAGTATGTTAAGTGTACTAGCGTGTGCCCCAGTACGTTGGGCGTACACATATGTACGTTGGGCGTACTCATGTACGAATGAAAACCTAATTTTTAGGGTTTAAGGGGTATTTAAGCATCCTTATGTCTAATTACCCCCACCTTTCAGCCTCCAAAGTCCTTGAGTCGTTTTTGGCAAACCATAGTGCCTCAAGACTGTTTTTGAGCTAAAAGTGTGTTCTTGGTGTGCTTAAAGAAGAAGGAGTTGCATCAAGGAGCTTGGAAGCGGAAGCAAGCATGTGGATCTTGGGTCACTACCTTCTTGGGAAGCTCAAAAAGATAAAATTCTTCACCTTGATGCTTTGTTTGCTTGGATCTCATTTTGGTGGTTTTATGTTGTTCTTCTTGCCTCAAAAGTCCCATTATTATGCATGTTTGGTTTTGGATGATTTGGGCTGTCCTTTCAGACCCTAGGAAGGGTCCTAAGCCATAAAAATGAGGTCCCTGTAGCTAGTTTGGCTCCATGTTTCTTGTAGAATGTCTTAATGTATTAAGACATTGCATTAAGGACTTTTTGGGCGAGAAGAGTCATAAAGTTATGAATTTTATGATCCTGGTATGCCTTTAGACCTTGGATCTGAAGTCTGAGCTCAACTGTTGAAGCCATTAAGCACTTAATAAAGAAGTTGGATCTGCGAGGGTACGCCCCGTGTACCCGGTCCGCCACTGTGATGCTGGTTCTCTACGAAGCCTTGTGTACGCTAAGCGTACCTGCAGATTACACCTCGCGTACTCGCATGGGTCAACCCATGTTGAGTTAACTCAATTGGGTTGACGCGGTTGGGTTGAATCAATGGGTTTATTGATTTTGACTAGTTGAATTTGACTTTGACCATGTTTAACCAAGTTTGAATTTGAGGGTATTTTGAGTTTTTCGGGATTTTGATGGAATTGGTCACTTGGTGGATGTAGGCATTGAGTAGAGAGCGGAGATTTGGACTCAGAACTTATTAGTTCTGTTCAACTTGTGAGGTAAGTTTCCTCACTATACTTTCGGGTCGAAGGCACCAAGGCCGGCCATTGGTTTTATAGCCTCATATTGTTGTTATGCTGAGTATGGAATAGATATACATGCTAGTATTGATATGCTAGTTTGGTAGATCTGTAGGACTACCTATGATATTGTCTGTTTATCTGTATATGATGGTATCTGTTAGATGTCAACATATTGTGTGGGTTGGGTTGAGGTTGTACTGCTCCATGTTGTAGCCAACAAACCCTGGAGCAAACCAGATATGTGATGAGGGCTGGGGAGGACATGCCAGACTCATACTGAGGTCTCATAAGCATTCTAGATACGAGCTGAGAGCCGGGAATGGCATGCCAAACTCGTACTGAGGGCTTAATGGTATTCAGTCCGAGGACTGATCAGGCCAGAGAGCCATCCATACATAATTTGTAGGCCAAGGGCAAGCCAGACTTATGCTGTGGGCTCAGAGGTAATCTAGTCTGTTAGTTGTGTACCCATTGCATGCTGTTAATTGTATATGTGCTATCTGTTTGTGTTTGGTATTTTGAAGGAACTCTCTAAGCTTTGGACTTACAGTTTTGGGTTATGTTTCAGCTACCTCAGAGGATCGCGGGAAGGAGAAGGCGTGATCGTGCACCTCCTCATGTTTTGTTTTATGATTTTGGGAATACTCTAATATTAAACTTGTTTTAAAAACTATTTGTAAACAATGATGATTTATGAGTTGTTTTAAAAGTTTAAACTTTTAATAAATTTTATGGATGTTACATTTATTGAATTTATGGACCTAAATGAGACAAGTTAGCCAAAGTTAAATAGAAAATTAAAAGAATAAGTTTTATGGTCAGTGAACTAAGTCATTATATAGATCACAAAATACTTTATCCAAAATTTGAAAATTTTCTACTGAAATCTAGATGTCAAATATATTACAAAAACTATATTCTAATTATAATAATCTAGTTACTATATAATAATTTGTGCTTATAGAAAACCATAATTTCCAAAAAAAAAAACAAGTGCTAAATGAATTACAATGTAAAATTTATTTGAGTTTTTTTCCCATTTTTATGGTTACATTAAGAGTATCCATGAAAACATTTTCATTGATTTATCGGGTTATTTTACTGAATCCAACTAATCTATATTTAATATTGTAAGCATTGTATAAAAGGATAAAAATGTTGCAACTACTGGATTTTGAGACGTTTACCATTTACGGAAATGAAAAATTATAATGTGAAAGTCTTGCAAAGGTAACTTGACATAATTTGCAAAGCTGATTGAAGATGTATATAATAAGCCAGTGCTCTCCTTGGGTATTAAGATAAATATGGGTTATAAAACACAAATACAATGTATCAAAAACCCTTTACATAAAAATATAACCTAAAAAAGAAATTGTTATCAAACACAAAGTGGTGTTCATTTTCTTTTGTGTATTACATTCAGTTATTTTAATAAGTTTTTTAGTTTAAACTTTTAATAAATGTCTTTTTGGTAATATGATTTAAGATACTAACAATGTTTTATATTGAATTTTTATATTTTTATAAGATTTATCATTTTATAATTAATGGTTATAACTTAGTTATCATTAGGACATTTTGTTAATATTTTTATGATAGTTTTGCTGGATTAGTGTCTAAGCCCGTAACTATATTTGGTATGTACTTGACCTGGTTGTGCATAGTCCTTTTGGGTTGCCTTCACCAGAGCAACTTGACAGAGTGATTTGTGGAGAGAGAGAGAGAGAGAGAGAGAGAGAGAGAGATTATTATGGTTTATTAATGTATTATATGAATAATATATTAAAAGAGAAATCATATTGTTTAATTAAAATTAGACAAGAATTAATTAAGAATTAATTCTGTGGCTAAAAGACATTTATTAATAAAGGGGACTTAAACTGTCAAATGTGTGATAGTTGGGTATTAGGCTGAGAAGCCTTATGGGTTAGGCATGGACGAAATTAGGGATGTTTTCATCCTAATTTCGGCCATAAGGGCCCTATTCCAGAAGCTTCATTGGGCTGCTTAAGGCCTAAGCTGTCCATTAGGGTTTTGACTGAAACCCTAGTAGCACAAGTATAAATAGACCCCAAGGAAATCAGTTTTTGGCCACTTGAAACCCTAGAAGAGTTCATAGCCGAAATTATGCCTCTCCCCTCTCTCCAATATCATCCTCTTGCTTGTGTGGTGTTTGTAAGCCATTAGGGGAGTGACATTTGTGACTCTAAGCTCCAAGACAAGAAGATTCAAGCCATTGTTGAGAGGTAATCATCTAGATCTGTTTTCATATGGTAATTTCGAAATATGTATGCTAGATCTAGGGTTCATAAGTCTTGGATGAATTGCATGTACAATAGAGAAACCTAGATCCAAGATTTAGGGTTTGCATGAGCACATAGGATGTTCTTTTGGCTCAAACCCATCAGTGGTATCATAGCCTTGATTCGTTTCTATTGTATTTGATGCCTAGTATTTTATTCATGCTTTAAAAAAATCGTTTTTTGGCCCTATGACTGACAAACTCGACGAGTTCCAATGTGAACTCGACGAGTCCACATTGGGAACTCGGCAACTTAGGCTGTCAGATAGAGGATATCTCAGGATTTCTTGTTGTTTTGCTGAAGGATAATTACCAAAACTGGTTTTGACTAATAAAATCTGATTATTATTATTATTATTATTATTATTATTATTATTATTATTATTATTATTATTATTATTATTATTATGTGATTATCCTTAGCACAACAAAAGATAATTACCAATTAATTGAATAATAAATTTCTTATGTGATAAAACTTGATTATTTAAATTATTTGATGAATTATCTTGTGAATAAAATGGAATAGGTCAAATTTAGATAATTATTAAATTAAATGTTTAATTTAAATTATTTACTATTTGATCCTATGTGTTTTGAAAAGTTCAAAACTTGTCCTCAAGTTTTGGAATTTAAATTAAAAGTTTAATTTGAATTATTTAAATTTCAAACCCTAAAATTTTACTAGTTTAAAATTCAACCTTATACTTTATTGATTATAATATTAATATATGTGTGTATAACTTAAATGTTACACTTACAGTTAGTAGACTATATTCACGAAGTCGATCTCTAAGGGGGGGGGGGGGGGGTAAGGTTATGGCCTATAAAATGGCCGTTTAATGGGTGCCCACTCTCACCCACCGCTTCCTTAATTGGTGGAGGGTCGTTAGCCGAACGAGTAGGATATGGCAACCCTTTCCTCATTAAAAGTATAATGAATTAATAAAGTAACTAAATGTTTTTACAAAATTCTCAATCTTAGTTTTAGGCAAAAGTGAATTGATGCAATTCCATGAAATTACACTTTGTACCCTTGCTAAGACACTAGTGGAGCGTGTGTGGTTAACCGGAACACTAATTGGGATCTAAGAAAAGGTGGCAAAGGGTGACTCAATGTTTGTCATAGTTCGATGGAGCGTGTGTGGTTAACCAGCACATTGAATAGGTGACTGTAACATTGAGCGCACCATGTACGTTTGCATGGTTATTCACACCCGCTTTGTGATCCTCGGCATCCCAGTCACAAACTTGAGGGGCATATCGAGATTTAAACATGCCATTGAAAACCTCAACGAATCTCAAAAGATCTAGGAGTTTTCAATACATTTAAAACTTAGCTTTAATTTGTTTTTCTTGGTGGAAAATTAGTGAATCGGCATTCACTTACCTTCAAATTATTTGCATGTTAGATTATGACATCCCTTTACTAATTTGTAAATAATTTTTTTGGATCCTAGCCCTAATTCTCAGTTAGGTGTTTAATTGGGGCTTTATTTCTAATCAAACTTGTCTCTTTTCTATTTTAGATGTTGAACACAAACAACAACGCTTCTGGTTCCTCTAACTCGTTCTCACTCATGAACTTGTGTGGGAGTGATCTTTGACGGGTCCAATTTCAATGACTGTATCCGCAACATTCGAATGGTCACTCGTTATGAGGACAAGGAGTATGTCCTCGATGAGAAGCTGAAGGAAATCAACATCAACACTGCCTCTGCTGAAGAGATCACGACCTTTGAGGCCCATGAGCGTGATGCTACGAAAGTCCATTGCATCATGTTGGCGACTATGACTGCAGAACTCTAGAAGTCCTATAAGGACTTGCATCCCTATGAGATGCATCAAGATCTGTTAGACCGGTACCACCAAAGCGCCAGGCAAGAAAGGTACGGGATCATCACTTTGATTATCACTGCGAAAATGGGTAATGAAGAGTCCCTTACTGCTCATCTACAAAATATGCAGAGATATGTTGATCACCTGCTAAAGTTGAATGTCAACTTTGATGAAGAGCTGACAATTGACATCATCCTTCACTCCTTGCCTCCCTGCTACAACCAATTCTGCATGACCTACCACATGAACAAGGAGGAGGTCACTTTGAGCAAGCTTTAAGGCTTGCTGAGGACTGCTGAGAGCAACCTTAAAGACAAATATGTTGCATCAACTCCTACTCCTGCTGCTGCCCCAGTCTTGGCAATTGGATAAGGGAAGGGTAAGAAAAGGAAGGCTCCCTCAAAGAGCCACCATAAGGGAAAGTCCCATGATGACACCTCTTCTAGTGGAACCAATGTTGGTTCTGCTAAAGCCAACTCCAACCCTAAGGAGGCAGAATGCCACCACTGCCACGAAATAGGGCATTGGAAACAAAGCTGCCCGAAATATCTACAAGATATCAAGGATGGAAAGATCAAGCCGTCCTATGTAGGTATTTACACTATTAAATCTAATGATTCATCACATGCTATTTCTTGGGTACTTGATACAGGATGTGGTTTTCACATTTGTTCTGATTTGTAGGGCCTAAGAAGAAATAGGGATGTGAAGCATAGGAAGATACACTTGATCACGGGGAACAGAAGATCAACGCCTGTCACCAAGATCAGAGTTTACTCTTTAGTGCTTAGTAATGGATTAGGATTAGATTTAAATAATTGTTGCTATTCACCAGTTATGGCAAGAAACATCATTTCTTTTCATGGTTTGTACATACAAGGTTTTAGATATTCATTTGATAATGAAAAGGGTTCTATTAATGCTTATCTTAGTGGTGTTTTCTATTTTGAAGCATTGCCTTGTAATGGAATATATGAAACTGTGATGGTTGTAGACAATTTAGGAAATGATGTGTTGTGTGTTGATTCTTCCAATGGTTTGGATAAAGCATGCTTGTGGGATTGTCGTCTTGGACATGTCAACAAGAAACGCATAGCCCTACTCCAAAAGGATGGAGTGTTGGAGTCATTCGACCTTAGGGATGATGACATGTGCGAGTCTTGATTACTTGAAAAGATGACCAAGTCACCCTTCACTGACACTTCTGAAAGGGGTCAGAGTTTATTGGATCTCATACAAACCGATGTGTGTGGGCCCTTTACATCCACCACAAGGGATGCGAGCCGCTTCTATTTGACTTTCACTGATGATTATAGCAGATATGGGTATATCTACTTAATTAAGCACTAGTTAGAAACCTTTGAAAAAGTTCAAAGAGTTTAAACAAGAAGTGGAGAATCAGTTGGGCAGGAAAATCAAGATGCATCAATCCGATCGAGGTGGAGAGTACCTAAGTCTTGAATTCCAGGACTACCTCAAGGAATGCTGAATCATTTTGCAATTGATGCCACCTAGGACACCGCAGTTGAATGTTGTGGTTGAGAGGTGTAATCGAACCTTGCTAGACATAGTTTGTTCCATGATGAGTCGTGCTTCGCTACCTAACTCATTCTGGGGGTATGCCTTAGAGATTGCTGCCCATATCCTTAACTTAGTCCTTACGAAGAAGGTTGCCAAAACACCTCACGATATGTGGACAGGGAAAGCTCCCTCGTTGGCACATATCAAGGTTTGGGGCTGTGAGACTTTCATAAGACGAGAGACTCACGACAAGCTCGAGCCTCGTAATGAGCGGTGTATTTTCATGGGCTACCCACAGAAGTCCTTTAGATATCTCTTCTATAGTCCGAGTGACAATGTTGTCTTCGTTGCGAGGAGATGGGTTTTTTCCGAGAATGAGAACCCATAAGCTAAGGGGATAGTGGGATGCAAATTGATCTTGAAGAGCTTCAAGAGTCGAGCGATGAAGGAACCTCTAACACTGGCGCTCAACCCGAGGAGGAAACTCTGGTTGAACCGATTAACGAGTCCTTATCTCTTAGACGTAATGAAAGAGTTAGGGTTCAACCCAGTTTTATGGTTTTCATATTACCACAGAAGAGTACGTTCATTAGTGATAGTGCACTATTGACTTTGGACGAACCTAACAACTATAAGGAAGAGATGGAAGGCCCGGAGTCTGCGAAATTGAAAGAGGCTATGGAAAGCGAGATTCAGTCCATGTATGACAACCTAGTTTGGAATTTGGTTGATAATGTGCCAGGTCGTAAGATGGTTGGGTGCAAGTGGATCTTCAAGAAGAAGATCGACATGCACTACTAGAAAACAACCCTTTAATGACGCGCAAACAATGACACTCGCTGATAGAGGATGCGCATTTGTGCGTGCCCTAAAAAATAATGTCAGTTTTGCAAAATTTGAAGGACAGAGAACACGCATTTTGTGCGCGCCCTAAAATTAGTGTCCAAGAAAAAAAATTAAAAACACGGAGGGCACCTATCATAAAAATGTGCGTCGTGTAAATGTGTCGCTTTATATTTTTTTTAAGGAAGGCGCGGTCTCTGATTTTTAATAGCCCGGGGGGAATGAAATCCCAAAAAAATTAAACACCCCGCCTCTAAAATCCTCTACCAAAAAACCCTAATAGTTCTTTAAGCAGTTCTTCTCTCTCTCTCTCTCTCTTGCTCTATCTCTCTCTCCTTTGGAATCAGATTCTTGAAAGATCGAAACCCTAATCGTAGCCCTAACTACGACATGTATTACTAACCGTGATCTTCAGATCAAAACGAAAGCGGCGACCACCACGAAAACCGTCAACTATACAATCCTTACCAAGATCTTATAGAGTCTCCGCACAAACCCTGTATAAACCTCCCACATCTCCTGAATACCTCTTTCAAGAGGATCCATCTCTCAACGACGTTCATGGGGCGAAAACCTGACATACTACACCGGTATTGGTTACCTCAGCAGTGCAGTAGTTGGCGCCGGGAAAGGTTTAGTAGAGGGTATGAAGGCTTCTGAGGCTAGAGACACCATGAAACTTAGGGTTAACTGGAATGAAATGTGTGGTGGTTGGATTAGCGACTGGGGCGTGGTGGCTGGATTAGCGACTGGAGTGCTTTACAAAACGACGTCCGGCCTTAGGTCGACAGCTGTTGCCGGAGCTATTGGTGGAATAGCGGTGGGATTAGTCATGACGGGGAAGCAGATTTTGAAGAGATACGTACCAATCTGAGCTCGATCTGTATTCAATTTCATCTTACTACAAGTTTTGTTCTTTTGAGATTTCCAAAGGTGATTCATCTGTAGTCTTTTATAATATTTTAGTATTTTACAATATTTTAGATGATTGACATAATTTGGCACGGAATGAAATGCGTGATTTTGTTTTGTGCACTTGATAGTTAAAACCCTTTATGTTGTGTACTTTGTAAGTGACTGGAAGGGTTTAGTCACAAATAAATCATTATAGACTTTTGATATGGGAATTGTATCAACACAGGTTTTTGTGGCTTTATTTGTTGATGAATATTTGTTCAGGTGAGAACACAGATTGAATATTTGGTTGATCAATATTTGTGATGTTTGATTATTGCAGATACAGGGGCTGTAAGGCTTTAAATTTATCATGTTCTGATTGTTGTGACTACACAACATGAAGTTTAAACTCGCGTGTTGTTGGTGAGTCTGAGAAAGGAACAATATGCCTCCAAATCATTCTTTACTAAATTTACTGATTCAATTACACGTGCCCCCATGGTATTCTTTGACTCTACTCCAGTTGGACGAATTCTGACAAGGGTAAGATAAAAAAATTAACTAAATTCAAATGGTAACATATTTACTTTCTTCTGACGAATTCACTTTTTTATCTTTACATGTTTTCATAAATTCAAATGATAACTCTCAAGTTGATTTCCCATGATCAACAAGACAACAACTATCCATTAAGTAGTGTCTGGAAAATGATGTTACTGAAGTATTTGAGAAATGGAATAGATAATAGATGAGGGTAAATTTGTAAAAAAGTTAGGATCTAATCATCTAACCCTCAGCTTCTCTATTAAGTTGCTCTATGCTTTTGCAGAGTTGAAGTTGCTTGAGCTGCACATCCTACTGCAGATGTATTTATTAATTTCGCGTCCTACAAAAGGTCAGTTTTAATTTTTAAGTTTTTACTTTTATATCATTCTTAAATCTTTCTATCAATTTGACTTAAAAATAGCAAATTTTATATTTATTAAAAGTTTTCAAGTTACAAGAAGTAATGATATTGATTATTCCCCCACAAACGTTTTTTTTCAAGAACTCGGTTGTTGGTTAGTGACATCAACAAACATTTATAAAAATTCTGAAAAGGATAATATACTTATTGTACTTGGAACAGGGACCAAAATGTTACACTTCAAATAAGGACCAAAATTGCAAAAAAAAAAAAACTTAGTAGGACCAATTTTGCAAAAATTCTCTATAGCCAGGGACCATTTTTGTAATTTACACCTACTGTTTCAAAATTGGAGCAAAACAGAAACTTGGTTACTATATTGATAAAAATAGTTTTAATAAACATAAACCCACTAAATCATACTACAACACATCAACACCACATCATGTCAATTAAAAATACAAAAATTCTCAACAAAACAATTGTTTCATGACATTCGTTCCTTATTTTACAACAGTGCTACTGCTTCATCCAATCTTGCCCTCAAACAGCCCACCATTAGAGTTGTGGCTATTATAGCTGAAGGTGTTCCTGAATCTGACACCAAGGAATTGATCATATACGCAAGAGCAAATAACAAGGTAAATGGAATGGGACCCACATTCTAAATTTTCACTTTCAACATATAAATATTTTATATTATATATCAACAATAATGATTTTGCAGGTTGTTATTGGGCCAGCAACTGTTGGTGGTATACAAGCTGGAGCTTTCAAAATTGGTGACACTACAGGAACAATTGATAACATTATTCAATGCAAACTTTATAGGCCTGGATCTGTTGGATTTGTCTCCAAATCTGTACGTTTTTTCTCATTTGTGTAATTACACGAGCATTCAAGATGCAAGACAGGTTCTGTAAGGACTATATGAGGCTAGTGGATACAGATGTAAGTACTTTCATTTTCTCAAATGCAACCTTGGAATGGTTGGTTTTGAGAATAGAAGCCCTTTCGAACCTGACCTTGTTCACTGCTAGTTTTCTCCTGGTTTTCATACCAAAGGGTTTTGTGCCTCCAGGTTTGTGATTTTCACTTCCCACTTTTCTTCATATTCATTTGAAGACAACATTACATATATATTAACTCGATAGTTGAATATTTGTACAGGTTTGGTTGGGCATCTATTAAAGAATTGTGTCAAGACTCAAGAGTATGGTGCCACTACTTTCCAAACTACAATACTACTTAGATATCTTAACTAGTGTATTAGTGACCCACTTGTTGAATTTTCTTAGATGTAGTAGATTTGACCAGCAGATGGACACGGGTTATATTTGTTGTTTAATTTATAACGGGTCAAATAAAAAATTTAGGGATGCATTCTACTTTTGGTCACCATGTCCAACAGTGAAGACACTCAAACTGCCATTAATGCACATAAGCTTTTGGATTCTCTTTCTTCCTCTGACCAAAATGTCATCCAAATGGCAAAAGCTAATTACTTGACACATTTCCTTCATCGATCACTATCTTCAGGTATTAATTTATACAAAGCCTTTTATTACAATATCTTCAGTATCATTGAGACATTTGTTTTCACATGTTATGAAGAAGTGAAGATGAGCATGGTGACAACAGTAGCAGAAATGGAATTCACAGATCACAACAAACCCTGGTCTTGGATGCCTTGCTCACAAATATCATGTAGCAAACCACTTCCTTCAGATGCTTCTATTGAATGTCTTCGTGCACCAGGAATGTATGGGAATTATGTAAATGTAAGGTCATTTTTTTTTATTTTTATACACAATAAAAATAAACTAACCTAAACTAGTACAAATTTATTTTTGTTATCTGTAAAATTATGTTGTTGAAGTGTATTATGAGTTTAAGCACAAAAAAGACTGTCAAGGTGTTCATGTTGTAATTTTTTTCTCACAATAAACAGAATAAAAATAGTGCAAAACTAATGGCTTTCTTTTAATTTCCCCTGATGGGTTTACCCTTTTTATTTGTAGTTTTTTGTACCAAGGAAAATGAATACAATGACCCTGCAACCATCCTCTTTAATATTCAGGTCAATATTTGCTTTTTCTTATGTTTATACATTACCCATGTGTTACCTAACCTCATCCCTTAGGCTTTGTTTCTTCCTATTCTTCTTTTTTTTTTCTTCTTCTTCTATCTTTTTTTTTGTTTTGTTTTTTTTTTATTTTCCATTTATCTGGATGCAGGATGATGCTATAAGAAATCTATTCAGTGCGAAAACCATTCATGAGTACAACGCCCAGAGCCTGCTGACCTTTCTGGTATCCCTTACCTCCACTTTTACTTGACATCTATTTTGTGAAAACAGAATAATATTTAATAAATAGCAATTGGGAATAGGATATAGATTAGTATAAAGAAGCCTTCTAATTTTTTTTTAATGTTTGATCATATTATGAATTGAGAGGTTACAAAATTAGTGTGGGAATGGCTGAGAAATCTGCTCCAAGAGTCCTCCTACTCATGAGCACGGGTCAAAATTTGATATCACTGTGTCAATTTTGTATGTTATTTCCTAGTCTATACCTGATAGAAATATTCCATATAAAATATTAAATTTCTTGAAAAATAAGTAAGTAGCATTTGAGAATATTAGTTTATAAATTATTCTTTGATTTGACAAAATAACAATTAAAAAAATAAGTAAGTAGCTCATTTTCTTCCATCTTTCACTTTCTGCTCTTATTATTATACTCATTAAACATAAATGATAAAAGAATTATATAACATTTCTTCTTCTTCTTCTTCTTCTTCTTCTTCTCCAGGGGTGCATTGGTAATTGCAGATGAAGTTCAGTTTAAATTTGACAGGTGTCTTAGGGCTCTACACGAAACGGTGAGCGTTTCTGTTGACTTTTTTATACTTGCAAAATCACAAAATCAGCATCTGATGCCACCATATGCTGCTTTCTATCCACATGGAGGTGTTTATGCACATCCTGTAGTTCATCTTGTAAGTCTTCTCGACCTTTCTAAGATCATCTTGTAAGTCTTTTATGAAGATGGAAACAATATTGATGGGAACTCACACAGGTGGAAACAATAGCTCGTTTATAAAACAGTGGGGAGATTGAAGGAACGAGTGAAGGAATTAATGGGAATACAATTGAGGTAATAAACCTTTATATCATCAGCTGAAGTTGAGAAGGCTGAGCCACAAATGATGGCTAAAACTAAGGTAAACTGAGACAGAGCTCTATTTGGGTGATTATTATCTAGGTTAACTAAACGGGATATTTATCTAATTAATACCCAGATTTTGTCTACTTATGTTTGCTTGCAGATGATTCTCAAATATTCTTAATGATCTTTATATAACTTATTTGCTGCATAGGGTGTTATGATCTTCAGTATATTAAGTTTTGTAAAAATGTAACTTTGTGCAGTTTCTATGAGTATTTACTTAAAGTGTGGATACAAGGAAACAAAGCTGCAACTATGAAGCCTTATAAGTAAGTTGGTAATTTTAATTCTAGATAAAAATTACAACTGTAGCTGTATATATTAAACAAACTAATGATTTATTAAAACAGAGATATGTGGGAGACATCAATGAAAGTTCCTGAATCTGGCTGAAGAGGTATGTTATTTTTGTTGCTTTTTTAGTTGCTAATAATTTTGATATGTATTATTTGCAGCTTGTTAGGACATGCTATAACTTTTATCTGTCCACATCAACAAAGTTGCCTGGAGAAAACTAATTCCTCCATTCAGGGCAGGTTAGTAGTTTCTCATGATGATGTGTTGTTTCTTGTGTAATTAAAAGCTTTTTGGTTTCAGCTTTTTGGTTGTGTGATTAATAATTTTTTTTTTGGTTTCAGCTAATGTTCAAGTCATTATTTGTCATCTACACTCGATGGACAACAACCAATTTTTTGACATGGAGGATTTGTTTTTTACATGATATATGAAACAAGGTGTCCCTTAATAGCAATGTAATAATAGGTTAGATAGTTAGGGATTGTATTTTATAAAATGGATTGTATTTTTTGTATATGATTATTTGTATGACATTAAATTTTATGCAATGGATTGTATTTTTTCTATATGATATTTTATTTTCTATTATGAGACATTAAATACAAGTTTAATTTGAAAATTAGTAAATCTCTAAATAATATTTTTTTAAACATTTAAAATTATGATACGCAAAAATGTGTGTCATCTTCATTTATGACATGGCCTTTCTTGACAGGGGCTTTCTTGATACGCATTGCGTGTCATTAACACGCGCGTCGTAAGGTTACGACACGCGAATGCGTGTAGTCTTCCTTTATGACAAGGCTTTTCTTGATACGCATTGCATGTCGTAAACGGGCGTCGTAATTGCGCGTCGTAAATGAGCGTCGTAAATGCGCGTCGTCTATAGACGACGCGCAAAACTCTCTTTATGACAGGGCCTTCCTTGACGCGCATTTGTGCGTCGTCTGAGCCCTTTACGACGCGTAATGAGCGTCGTAAACGGCTTTTTTTCTAGTAGTGATGGATGGGAATGTGCGCACTTATAAGGCGCGATTGGTTGCGAAGGGCTTTACTCAAACTCTCGGAGTTGACTATGATGAGGCCTTCTCACCGGTTGCGAAGATAACGTATTTTAGGGTGATGCTGGCCATTGCTGCATTTCATGACTATGACATATGGCTGATGGATGTCAATATCGCTTTCCTTAATGGGAAGTTGGCTGAGGATGTTTATATGAGTCAGCCAGAAGGTTTTGTCAATACGAAGCATCCCAATAGAGTGTGCAAGCTTGAAAAATCCATTTATGGATTGAAGCAAGTGTCTCGCAGATGGAATATTTGTTTCAATGAGAAAGTCAAAGAGTTTGGTTTTCTGCGAAGCGAGGATGAATCATGTGTATATGTCAAAGCCTGTGGGAGTATAGTTAGTTTCCTCATATTGTATGTCGACGACATACTACTCATAGGAAACGACATCCCGACGTTGCAGGAAGTCAAGTCCTGGATTGGGAAGTGCTTCGCTATGAAGGACCTCAAAGACGTTGCCTATATGTTGGGAATAAGGATAGTGAGAAACAGAAGTAAAAGACTAATAGGACTTAGTCAGAATACTTACTTGGACAAAGTACTAAAGTGTTTTAGTATGGAGAATTCTAAGAATGGGGAGTTACCAATCCAAAGTAATGCCAAGTTGAGTAAGACTCAAACCCAAGTACCGAAGCCGAGATAACAGAGATGAGCCGAGTACCATACGCTTCCACAGTTGGCTTATTTATGTATGCTATAATTTTTAATCACCCTGATCTGGCCTTCGCACTGAGCATGGTCAACAGATAAAACCCTGGCAAAGCACATTGGACCGCAATTAAGAATATTCTTAAGTACCTTCGGAGGGCCAACGAATACTTTCTAGTCCTCGGTGGGAGTGATGTGTAACACCCAAATTTCAAATAATTTTTCAAATTTATAAAAACACATTTTCATCCATAATTGTCATAAAAACATCATTGTATCACATAATCAACTCGTAACATCACATCCCAAGATCAAAATATGTAAAAGCTCCTCGAGTGTGTACTGATAAAACCGGCGCCTTCCCGCGATCCTCACTGGTACCGAAAACACATAACACCACACTGTAAGCATAATTTCTTAGTGAGTTCCCGAAAATACCACATGCAACACATATTAGCCACTCAAGGCTATAACTCTGTTTGACCCTCTAGTCAATGTGTCTTAGTGGGACTTTTCGGTCCCATAACTCTGGTGATCCCTCTGGCCCTAACTTTGTGGGCCTTACGGTCCAAACTCTAAAAATTCTGTAACATGCATAGCACAAAACACATAGAAATCTCATCATGCACAAACATATAAATACTCTATCACATAACTCTAATTACCACTCTAGGTAAGGTATAGTGAGAAGACTCACCTCGGGTAACTCACTAAAATCTCGAACTCTGTAAAATCTGATCTAGCCTCCACCTAATCATATGAAATAAACACTCTAAATCAATACATCCCTTAAGGCTAGGCTATTCCCTCTCTTAGTACTATCATAAGGGTAAAAGACTATTTTACCCCTCTAATGGCCATAAGACCCAAAATTGACCAAACCCTAAAAGTCAACAGAAGTCAACTCCCCGGGTTACGCTGCGCGTACCAAACATGTACGCTGGGCGTACCCGGTGTCTTCACAGAATACGAGGTGTGCGACCCCTTACGTTGCGCGTACTGGGATTACGCCCCACGTAACTCCCAGTTTTAGACTCTAAGCATTTTGGGGTCTTAATCAGTTAAGACCCACGTCCAACTTCTAGTTCTGACCATTTATAACCCTCTTAATCCATAAAGTCAGTGACTTTAAGTCTTTGCCGGGCTGGACAAGTCACTAACACCCATAATACTCCATTTCCTAACATTAGAAAGCTCAATACTCAAGCATGACCTCATATCCACGACCAAGATGGAAACTTTATGGATATATAACACAAATACCACTGAAATGGGACAGATCTAGGTCCATGGGGCACATTACACTCATAAAGTCTCCACCTTTGGGACTTTTAACCCTAAAATGGCCCATGCAACATCAAGACAAAATTAAGAGGAAAGTTTTGAACTTTATACCTCCAAATGCAGCTCCTTCCTCTGTAGATCTCAGATCCAAACTTGCACTTCAAGCTCTAGCCTCCACAAGCTCCTCTCCTTCTTCTTCACTAACACAACAAGGTACTTTTAGCTCCAAAACACTCACTCTCAAGCTAAGGATGATGGGAGGCTCTCTTAGGGTTTCACTCACTGATATGGAGGCTGAGAAATGAGCCTTAGCATCCATTATATAGAGCATAAGTCAAATATTAGGGTTTCCGTCTGGACCCATTACGCCCAGCGTAACCCTGGGTACTCCCAGCGTACCCAGGTGAGTCCGCGTCCAAATTAAGCGCATGAGTACCCGCATCGTACTCCCCAGTACGGCCAGCATACTCATTTGCTACAAGAACTCTTTCAAGGGACCATTTTTGACAACTTGAAAAAATGGAAGGATATAATAGCTTTACCTGGATTTCAGGATGTTACAATTCTCCCCCACTAGAACCAGACTTCTCCCTGGAAGTCTCATGCCGAAACAACTCCAGATGCTGCTCCTGCATCTCTGACTCCGGCTCCCAAGTCAGCTCTGATCCCTTCCGATGCTGCCACTGGACCTGAACCAGTGGCACCTCCTTGTTCCTCAGAACCTTGACCTTCCGGTCCAAGATCGTGATCGGTCTCTCAATATAATTCAGACCCGTGTGCACCTGGATATCCTCCAATGGCACCACTGCTGACTCGTCGGAAATACACTTCCTCAACCGTGACACGTGGAAGGTATCATGAATCTGGCTCAACTCCGCAGGTAGCTCCAATCGATATGCTACCCTGCCCACCCTCGCGATTAACCTAAACGGTCCAATGTACCGGGGCCCCAATTTGCCCCTTTTCCTGAATCGGATCACTCCTTTCCAAGGAGCCACTTTCAGGAGTACAAAATCTCCAACTTGAAACTCGAGCTCGGATCGACGCCTATCCGCGTAACTCTTCTGGCGACTCTGGGCCGTCAGCAATCTCTGTCTAACCTGTTGTATCTGCTCTGTCGTCTGAAGCACTATCTCAGTGCTGCCGTACCTCTCCCCAACAAATGGGAGTCCGACACCTCCTCCCATACAATAACTCAAAAGGAGGAATACCAATGCTCGAATGGTGGCTGTTGTTATAGGAAAACTCAGCCAAAGGCAGATACGTGTCCCAACTCCCTCCGAAGTCCAACACACATGCCCGAAGCATGTCCGCAAGCGTCAGATTCGTCCGCTCACTCTGTCCGTCCATCTGTGGATGGTAAGCGGTACTGAAATGCAAACTAGTACCCAAATCCTCATGGAACTTCTTCCAGAACCTGGAAGTGAAACGCAGATCTCGATCTGACACGATCGAGATCGGCACACCATGCCGCGATACCACCTCTCTCATATACACCTCTGCCAGCCTCTCTGTGGAAGAGCTCTCACTGATAGCAAGAAAATGAGCACTCTTTGTCAGCCGGTCGACGACCACCCAAATTGCATCGACGCCTCTCGTAGTCCTCGGCAATTTGGTGATAAAATCCATGGAAATCTATTGCCACTTCCACTGGGGAACCTCAAGCGGCTGCAACTTGCCATGTGGACACTAGTGCTCGGCCTTAACCTGACGACAGGTCAAGCACCTCTCTACAAACAATGCTACATCCCTCTTCCTACAGGGCCACCAATAGTCTCTTTTCAGGTCCAAATACATCTTAGTGGCCCCGGGATGAATCGAAAACCTCGAACTGTGCGCCTCCTCCATCAAAATGGCACGTGCCCCACCCTTAAATGGCACCCAAATCCGGCCCAGGAAGGTCATAAGCCCCCGAATATTAGCAATGAACTCAGACATTTGCCCGATCACCCGCTCTCGCTTGCAGTTTTCCGGTATCATGGCCTCTACCTGGGCCTCCCTAATGGTGTCCAACACCGGGGTCATCATTGTCAACCTCAAACAAACATCTCGCAATGGGGCACTCTCTGCCATACGACTCAAGGCATCGGCTACCACGTTAGCCTTGCCCAGGTGGTACAGGATCTCACACTCATAATCCTTTACAACATCCAACCATCTCTTCTGGCGCATGTTCAGGTGGGCTGATCCGTCAGGTACTTCAAGCTCTTGTGGTCTGTATATATGGTACACCGAACCCGATACAGATAGTGACGCCAGATCTTGAGGGCGAACACCACGACCCCCAACTCCAGATTGTGGGTAGGATACCTCGTCTCATGAGGCTTCAGCTGCCTCGACACATATGCTATCACATGCCCTCTGTGCATCAGCACCGCACCCAGTCCCGATATCGATGCGTCATAATATACCACGAAGTCCTCCATTCCCTCCGGAAGGGCTACTACAGGGGCTTCACACAATCTCTGGAGAAGTGCCTCGAATGAGGCCTGCTGCTCTCTAGACCTCGAATACACCAATATATCATCAATGAACACGATTATAGAACCATCCAACATTGGCCTGCACACCTTGTTCATGACATCCATGAATGCCGCCGGTGCATTGGTGAGCCCGAAAGGCATCACCACGAACTCGTAATGCCCATAACGAGTCCTAAATGCTGTCTTCTGAATATCCTCATCACACACCCTCATCTGATGATATCTAGACCTCAAATCAATCTTGGAGAACCAAGACGCTCCCTGCAACTGATCGAACAAATCGTCGATCCTCGATAAGGGGTAACGGTTCTTGACCGTTAGCTTGTTCAACTCCCAGTAATCAATGCAGATCCGTTGTGAACCATCCTTTTCTTGACAAAAAGGATCGGCGCTCCCCACGACGAGGACAACTCCTCTATGGAGGTGCAATGCGATAGGGCGCCTTGGTGATAGCCGCTGCTCTCGGAACCAAATCGATACGGAACTCCACCTGCCTCTCGGGAGGCACACCCGAGAACTCCTCAGGGAAAACATCCGGGAACTCACGCACTATAGGGACCTCATCGACCGACCTCGGTCTCTCCGCACCTACTCTTGTATCCATCACATTAGCCATAAACCCACTACAACCCTGCTGTAGACTCTGCCTCGATCTTGCGCCTGAACAAAATGTTGACCCAGAATGGGTACCCTCGCCATAAACCGTAAGAACTCCCCCACTAGGGTCTCGTATGGTCACCAGTTGTCGCTCACAGTAGATAACCACTCCAAATCTGCTCAACCAATCCATGCCCACAATGACACAGACATCACCCATAGCAATCGGAACCAAATCAATCGGAAACTCCACACCGAAGATCCCGAGTACACATCCTCGAATAACATTTGTGGCATACACTGCTCTCTCGTTAGCTATGGAAACTCGCAAAGGTCAACTCAACGCCTCTCGACGGATACTGATGTGCTGACTAAAGGCTAACAACACAAAAGACCGACTCGCACCCGATTCAAATAACACCAAAGCAGGTACAGAACACACAAGAAATGTACCTACACTTATCATAATATAAGCATAACATCACAACTCAAAATAAACAGATGGAATAATACATAACAGCCACAACAGCGGGTGCAGCGCGGACCTCCTCCGCTGTCAACTGGAAGGCCCTCCCGCGAGCCTTCGGCGCCTCAACCTTCACTGGCCGACTCTCTGTAGCTCGAACGGTAGCAGGGGCAGATCTTTGTGATGCTCCCTGTGCTGACCCCCGCAACTGCAAACACTCGTCTTTCCGGTGTCTGGTCTGGTTGCAGTGAAAACAGACTGCAAATCCCTTGGAGAAATCCTTGGCCATGTGCCCCTCCTTGCCACACTTGTAGCAAGACCGTGCTCTACATACTCCATCGTGACCCTTGCCGCACTTGCCACAAGTATGGCCCTTTTGGTTCCATGATCTCGAATCGGCGGGCTTGGCCCGCTTGGCTGTCGGCTGGGACTGAGCCGATCGCAGATCCCTCCCCTGAGACTCCGCCTCCTCTCTAACTTGAGTGTCCAGCTCTATCTCCCTCTTCCGAGCATCTTCCTGAAGCTCGGAAAATGTTCGGTACGAAGAGTTCGCCATGAACTCTCGTATATCCCTCCTCAGAATACTCAAATACCGACTCATACATGCCTGCTCAGTAGACACGTGCTCAGGGCAGAACATCGCACTCTCATGGAACATCCTGGTGATTACAGTAACAGACTCAGTACCCTGCTTGAGGGTTAAGAAATCCTAGGCCAAACGCTCCCTTTCCACCGGGGGAACATACTCATCACGAAACATAGAGGTGAACCTCTCCCAGGTCACCGCAACAAGCTCTACAGAAGAATAGTGCGCTGTCACAAACTTCCACCAATCCTTCGCCCCCAAGCGAAGCTGGTTCAGCGCGAACCGAACTCTCAGATGCTCCGGACATGAACATGTGTAGAAGCACCCCTCAATGTAAGAGATCCACCTCATCGCGGCTATCGGATCCTGAGTCCCATCAAACTCCGGTGGCTTCGTGTTGCGGAACTCCCGACACAACAACGCATCATCCCCCTGCGGCCTGGCATCAACAGCGGTTGCAGTGGCTGCAACAACAACAACATCAGTAAGAGCAGCATACCACTCATCAAAAGTCTCAATCCCTGTGGTCTTGATAGTCCCGAACATCTCTGGAATCTCAGCGCGGATGGCTGCAGCCACCTCATCATGAATCATCTAGCGGAGCTCCTCATCGCTCACACCCCCTCGCTAGTCCCTGGCCTGTGGCATGTACCAACCATGATGTCTCTCTGAAATACAACACAAGATATCAGAGACTCGCTCGAGCGTACACACACTCGATATCCTATTCCTACTTGATCCCTGGTACCCTAAAGATTCTTACTTGGGCTACGCACTGATCTGGTGCCTTCGGTAGTACGGTCCCAATACTACCGTCCACACCACATTAATATTCACCCCAAAGTCCTCCTCCTAGGATCCCAAGTCCCAAGTACTCTACTCTCTCTATACATAGTCTACTCTATAGCAGGTCTCTCATAAGCTCCTCGCTGCTATCTATTCACTCTCAAGCATCTCCTAGCAGCAAAATCCCTAGGCTAAGGCATCACAAATCAGGCCACTCTAGTCCTAATAAGAATACCTAGCCTACTCTAGCATACATATCATATCATAACATATCTCATAACTTATAATGTAAGAGTATTTTGGGAAATCACCGTTCGGGCGCTGGCTGATCGTACACACTGCTCTGCTCTACTCTTTCAAAAGCTTTTTATTCTTGATAAAAATTTTGTGAATTTTATTTTGAAAATCTCTCAAATCCTCAGTTTGAGTTTAGATACGCCGAAGGTGCACCCGAATCCCTCAAACCAAGGCTCTAATACCAACTTGTAACACCCAAATTTTCAAATAAATTTTCAAATTTATAAAAACACATCTCCATCCATAATTGTCATAAAAACATCATTGTATCACATCATCAACTCGTAACATCACATCCCATGATCAAAATATGTAAAAGCTCCTCGAGTGTGTACTGATCTAACCGACGCCTTCCTGCGATCCTCACTGGTACCTGAAAAACATAACACCACACTGTAAGCATAATTTCTTAGTGAGTTCCCCAAAATACCACATGTGTCTCAGTGGGACCTTCCAGTCCCATAACTCTGGTGGTCCCTCTGGCCTTAACTCTGTGGGCCTTACGGTCCAAATTCTGAAAACTCTGTAACATGCATATCACAAAACACATAGAAATCTCTGATGGGTTTTGGCCATAAGAACATCCTATGTGCTCATGCAAACCCTAATGCTTGGATCTAGGTTTCTCTATTGTACATGCAATTCATCCAAGACTTTAAACCCTAGATCTAGCATGTGATAATCAATATTAACATAAGAATAGGGTTTAGATCTTACCTTGATTGTTATGTAGCAATATCAATCTCAAATCCTCCTTGGAATGGCTTTATAAAACTTAGAGTCACAAGTGTCACTCCTCTAATGGCTCACAAACACCAAGAGCAAGAGGATGAAGAAGGAGAAGAAGAGAGACACCCAAAAATGGTTGGAAACCCTAAGGAGACTCTTAGCCACGTTTTTGGTGCCCTAGGGATCCTTAAATAGTGAGGCTATTAGGTTTATCTAACAAGGAAACCCTAATTTGACTGCTTAGGCCCTAAGCAGCCCATGGACTCCCTCCTTAGAGGCCTTGGACGATTTCTAATGGATTTCCCTATAGAATTCGTCCACTCCATCCTCTATGGAGTCCATTAGCCCAATATTCAACTATCACACAATTGACAGTTCTAGTCCCTTAAGTTTAATTAATATCTTTTAGCCATAAAATTAATTCTTAATTAATTATTGGCTAATATTAATTAAACAATATGATTTCTCCTTTAATATATCATTCTCATAATATATTAATAAATCATAATTAACCCTCTCTCTCTCTCTCTATAATCCATTCTATCAAGTTGCTTTGGTGAAGGCAACCCAAAAGGACCATGCACCATCGGGTCAAGTACATACCAAAATAGTTATGGACTTATACACTAATCCAATAGTCTCCCACTTGGATAAGTCTAATAACTATTATGCATGTGACTTCAGATCCCAATTCGTAATCGTAGCTTTCAAAAGCCGCTGTCAACTCTGATCTTATCAGATACATGTCCTTTAGATAA
The DNA here is from genome assembly GCF_051521515.1 of Lactuca serriola. Lineage (NCBI taxonomy): Eukaryota > Viridiplantae > Streptophyta > Magnoliopsida > Asterales > Asteraceae > Lactuca > Lactuca serriola. The sequence continues at coordinate 110,332,310 of NC_136409.1, read as the reverse complement.
GGGATCACATATTCCTCCTTTTTAAATATCGTATAGACTGAGACATGGATTTAAATCATTCTATCTCTCTATGTGTTGTTTCCCGATTTCCGATTTATGACGACTGATAACAGACTACAATTGAACACATCAAATTAGTCCCGGCTTGGCCAAGCGCTTAGGGTGTCATCACTAAATCATCGAGGGGCCCATAGATATCCCTTTCATCCCACTTTGGGAAAAAGGAACGGATAAACTTCGACTCAATGCTTGCTTGTATTCACTCATCGAATCACACAACAATAAGTTTTATAACACCAAGTTACTGGTGCGCTTACTTATCATCAATGTGCAACCGACTAACAAATAACAACTCACACGTCTCAGTTTCAAGAATATACAATATTATCGACTCACAATCACTCGTGATAAAATCCATGAAGTGATCCAAGTAAGCGTGGGTTTAATCCAATGCTCAAATCGTATTCATAAGCACTCATCAACCCTAATTTGACTGCTTAGGCCCTAAGCAGCCCATGGACTCCCTCCTTAGAGGCCTTGGACGATTTCTAATGGATTTCCCTATAAAATTCGTCCATTCCATCCTCTATGGAGTCCATTAGCCCAATATTCAACTATCACACAATTGACAGTTCTAGTCCCTTAAGTTTAACTAATATCTTTTAGCCACAAAATTAATTCTTAATTAATTATTGACTAATATTAATTAAAAAATATGATTTCTCCTTTAATATATCATTTTCATAATATATTAATAAATCATAATTAATCCTCTCTCTCCATAATTCATCCTATCAAGTTGCTTTGGTGAAGGCAACCCAAAAGGACCATGCACCATCAGGTCAAATACATACCAAAATAGTTATGGAATTAGACACTAATCCAATAGTCTCTCTCACTTGGATAAGTCTAATAACTATTATGCATGTGACTTCAGATCCCGATCCGTAATCGTAGCTTTCAAAAGCCGCTGTCAACTCTGATCTTATCAGATACATGTCCTTTAGATAAGGGATCACATATTCCTCCTTTTTAAATATCGTATAGACTGAGACATGGATTTAAATCATTCTATCTGTCTATGTGTTGTTTCCCAATTTCCGATTTATGACGACTGATAACAGACTACAATTGAACACATCAAATTAGTCCCGACTTGGCCAAGCGCTTAGGGTGTCATCACTAAATCATCGAGGGGCCCACAGATATCCCTTTTATCCCACTTTGGGAAAAAGGAACGGATAAACTTCGACTCAATGCTTGCTTGTATTCACTCATCGAATCACACAACAATAAGTTTTATAACACCAAGTTACTGGTGCGCTTACTTATCATCAATGTGCAACCGACTAACAAATAACAACTCACACGTCTCAGTTTCAAGAATATACAATATTATCGACTCACAATCACTCGTGATAAAATCCATGAAGTGATCCAAGTGAGTGTGGGGTTAATCCAATGCTCAAATCATATTCATAAGCACTCATGAACGTTGCAGCAAACCTTTGCTATGTCTAATACACTTTAGACAAACTACAAACCAATTCATGACAGTCTTCATTCATACCTACTTCCAACATATGAATGACTATGGACCATTCGAATAATTTGATTATTTTGAAATAATTAATTATTTAGGAAGTCAAAACACGCAAATTGAAACACAAGTATAATACTAATCCTATATGGTCCCTAACCTTTGAGTATAAATAAAACATCTTTTATTTATCACCATATCGATTACTCATTATTTGTTGTTTCGGTTAATTAACTTATTACTTGAATTATTACTATAATTGTCCCATGCTCTTAGCATGCACACAATGTTTACTTATGGTCCTTACTTTGTGAAATAGATCAAACGAACACATTTCCAATCATACTCATTTCATAACTCCCAATCCTTATCATAAGTATAAGAATATCAAATTCTTGTCACTTATAGAATATGCTAGATTCTAACATTTTATGCAATGATCCTTTCGTAAAGTCATAGCTCAAAATCATCAAAACTTGGCCAATCTCTATCAGAAACAATTCTATAGATATGATGTCTCTCACTCAAAGTACATTCCTCTGAACATCCTTCTTGCATAAATGTTTCTATTCTAGACATAGATTCTCAATATCCAACTCCCTATATGGAAACATTTCCATATTTGCCATATGACAACTCATTCTTAATAGAATCTTATCTATTCATAATAATGTCGATATGGTCCATCCAATACCATACATCCAACTACCCACAAGCAACCAATCTTCAGCGAACTTTGGATCGTCGTTTGATAGTTGTTTAATTATTTTAGTCAAAACCGATTCTAGTCCTTTTTCCCGCTTAATGCACTAGACATTTGGAAAATTTTAGAATGGTCAAATATTATAGCATTTGCAATCGATCCTATACCCGAAGCGTATGGGACACGATGCATAATATCTTACATAAAGATGTGATACTTTATCAATCTTCTGCCATAATATTTTATGTGTCACGTTCTCACAATTTGAACTATGAAGAGGGATGCCGTAATCATAATCGAAATTTGAGAACACACTCTGTATCCTTGACTAAATTCATTAACATTCCGCAATCTAAGCCTTTAGATTTGAAATGAAGCATAATATTCTCTCCCTTAATTATAGCAAAACAACTTTTCAACCCTTACGACTTTGCAAAGTATAACTCTTGTTTTCTATAATTAATATTGCTAACTTGCAATACTTGCCATAATAATCATACAAGCATAACACTTATGCTCCCACTATCATGATGATTATTATCATATAAGGATAACACTTATGCTCCCAATATCATGATGATTATTATCATATAAGCATAACACTTATGCTCCCACTAGCTTTGACATGTATTTAGAAAACAACTGAACTTCCAGAAAACAATACTTATTGAATTTCTGAAGTTCATATTTCTTGTACCAGATGCTTTGATAAGCCTTTATCTAAGCTTCTTAACCTTATACACCTTTGCCTTAGAAAGCTCACATGTGTGTCTAGACAAATTCAGAACTTATGTTACTAAGTCCCAAATGTTCAGACTAATTGCCAAATCTCACAATTTACACAACTGCTAGCTCCTTCAAATCTCTCTTAGTGAAAGCATTTCCTCACAATCATTTTCATGAAGGAGGGAAATCTTATGACACTTAGATTTTATGGTGTATGTGTTCCTATCCATGTGAATTTTCCAAAACCAAAGTTTGCGACAAATCCAAACTCATATGGACTGAACTTTCTCAATCTTGATTTCTTGCCTTATGGTAACACGAGTGCCCACCATGTCTTCCAAGTAGTTAAGAAGCTCACCCTTTCCTATCAACGTATTTTTCATTGATCAAGGTGCTTGCCTTTTATGCGTTCAAATGAGAACTCATAGAACTCACATGCATAGTTAACTCAATTGGAATGGCACATAAACAAAATAATGTCAGCATGATAGGTTATAAACCTCAAGTCGTGTGCTAGTGATGATTGATAAGGTTTATTCTTGATTAGTTATTGAAACATTTTTCAAGATCATTAAAACTACCACTGACCTCTTGACATACATGATTCTCTTGTCAAGAAACTTTCCTAGACAAAACAAATATTCAAGAGTTAGTGTAGTTCTTATCAAGACAAAACACTTCACATAATTGGTCCTAGTTGGTCTTTGTCTTATCAAAGTCAGCACAACTTAGCAATTTCAAATGTGCAAGAATAAGAAAACTTTTCCAAACTCCACATTTGTTGAGTGTTATAAACCTTCTTAAGACTTCTCACTCAATTCACAATCTTGGTATATAACTCTAAGACTTGATATTGGGACGAAGTATGATTCATCCTATTTTTTGATTTAACCATTTCAACAATTTCTGATTCCTCTTCTTAGCCATACTAGTGCACTAAGATGTCCTTAGAGGATCAATTATGATATGGTTCTTAATCATTAAGATGATCATAAAATCTAATACAAAAGTACTCTCCCTTCTTAGATTGGATAAACTTTTATCTTTCTGCCTTCATTGATTCTTCTTATTCGTTCTGCTATTCATTGAAACTTTTCAATGATTCAGAATTACACTTAATCTTGTAAGTATAACCACATTCACTAGACTTTTAGCAAATTATGATGAATAGTCTTATTGTTATTTGTGGTGGACTTGACTAGTGCACAACATTGTGTTCTATTCCTTTAGTCCTTTACTTGACTCACATACTTGTGTGATCAAGGAATTAGTCTTAATTTTCTAAGTACCCAGATTTCCATATATCACGTGATTCAAATCATATGATTCCAAGTTTATGTCTAATTGAAACTTGGGTGATGGGAATCTTTCCTTACTAAGAAAATTTTGACACTACCATAAATAACATAACTAAGAATCACATCCATTTATAGAAATACACAAACATCAATTTTTCACAACGATTTCATTGCATGGATATACATAAATAAGATAAATAAAAATTTATTTTATAAAAGCAGCGGAAAACATGTCCTTACAATGCAAAATCAACTGAAAAACTATGTAATCAAATATTCCTAACAACTCTATCATAACTTCCTAAGCTCAAAATTTGATCTTCGAATCCATGCGATTGTGATCCATTTCTTCGTGATCAGACTCATCTTGCTCTTCCATCAAGCTTCCTCTTTTTTTTCTGATTATGCAAAACATTCAAATGTAATCTTATCACATTTTGTATTAAGAATGAATGAATAGGAACTTAACGGAGTTAGATAGTGGATTTTACCTGAAGTAGAGCCATACGTCTTGACTCTCCCATCTCTTAGATCTCTCAGGTAGACTAGGAAACTTCGTCTCCAATGCCCCTTTTCTTGGCAATAAAAGCAAATTGACTCTTTTGGAACAGCACACGGAACTACTTTAGACTTTTCCTTTCTCTTATGATCAAACTTTTCGACCATGGCATGCCTTTCGTTTCCATTGCCTATACCCATAGAGTTTTGGAAGGCAGATCCACCAATCAACTTTGCTTTTCCAATGCGCCAAATCATTGCTGATTCAGTAGCAATAAGCATATAGGTGAGATAGATGAGGGTCACGTCGAGGTTCATCATATATTACTCTCTTACGAACTCACTATATGAGTCAGGAAGCGACTAAAGTACCCAGTCAACAGCCAACTCGTCACAGACAACAGATCCCAACATTCTAAACCTATCAATGTGTTACTTCATCTCTAGGATGTGTGCACACACTGACTTTCCTTCTTCATGTTTACTTGCCAAAAGGGCTTGAGTGAGTTTGAACTTTTCAAGCCTTTGAACTTGTAGGTTAGAGAGAACAATAGGAGGAGGTGGAGGAAGTGAAGCATGATCTCATGTTCCTCGATCGAATCGTGGAATATTATCTTCATGTGGAGAGCTTGTTCCACGAGATTTGGGAAGAGCATAGTTGTCATACTTTGACATTGTCACACCCCCAAACCAGATGGCGGAAACGTCCAGGGGCTTGTGCTTGACTTCATCTTGAAATATCATTACAGTGAATATAATTGAAACATAACATCATCATCATCACACATGTAATAGAATTTCCTAGCAAAATGCTAGTTGTAACATCATCCCCCCATTAGAGGGAATTTCGTCCCGAAATTCTTTCGAAAGATAGGTACGTGAATGAGAGAATAGGCGAGGGTACTTCTGCTTAATCTAGTCTTCGTATTCCCATTTGAATTCTGATCCGCGCTTGGCATTTCATCAAACCTTAGCAATTGGAATGCGACTCTGCTTCGCATGCTTCACTTCTTTATCTATGATTTCGACTGGTTCTTCGGTGAACAAGAGATTCTTGTTTATTTTGATCCCTTATAAAGGAATGATAAGATTTTTTCCTGATAGGCACTTTTCAGATTCGAGACACTGAACACGCGGTGTACTCTGCTGAGCTCTACAAGCAATTGCAACCTATAAGTCTTTGGACCAATCCGGGCAAGAATCTCGAACAACCCGATGTATCGTGGGTTTAGTTTTCTCGATTCCTAAAGCGAATCATTCCTTTCCAAGAAGATTCCTTTAATAACACATGATGCCCGTCTTGACATCCTAATGGCTTACGCCGCTTGTCATCATAGCTCTTATGTCGGTCTCGCGATGCTTGAAGTCAAGTTTTGATTTGGATTATCTTCTCTGTCGTCTCGCGAATAGTTTTCCAGTCCCGTGTGAGTACTGATGAGTGATCTACATTTACGATCATAAAGAGCTTTGAAAAGAGCATCCTTGATGCTCGTGTGATACCTGTTATTGCATGAGAATTTAATCAAGGGCAACTGGGTATCCCATGAATTGAAGAATTCAAACACTCAGGCTCAGAACATGAATTTGATTGTTTGAATGGTTCGTTCGCTTTGGCTATTGGTTTGAAGGTGGTAATCCATGCTCATATCTAGCTATGTTCCCATAGCCCTCCGAAGTGACTATCAAGGTCTTGAAGAAATTCCGTTATCTCGATCCGAGATAGTAGATACCAATATTTCATGGAGTCTCACGATCTCCTCGATTTAGATCCAAGCTAATCTTTTCGTCTTGTTTGATTTCTGTACTAGAAGGAAATGGGCAGATTGGGTTAACCTATCGCCGTTCACCCAGATAACGCCCAACTCAACTCTTATAACAATAAGCTTCGTCTTTCGACTTTGAGAGTTTTATCCATCCGTGCAGTGCTTCCTCTGCGATATTCTCCAGCTTTGATGCTTTCACGGCTGGTCGTAAGTGTTGACAGTGTTTTATTCTTGCTTTGTGAGCAGACGAGTATGTTATTGATGAAAAAAATGAAAGGGATGACTAGGAATGGTTGGGAAAACTCGGTTTGTAGGGTCCATGAATACTGTGGGAGCATTCGTTAGACCGAAGGGTATCACAATGAATTTGAAATGGTCGTGACGAGTTCGGAAGGCAGTTTTTGGAATGTCGTCGTCTTGGACTAGAAGTTGATGATAACCGGTTCTTAGATCTATTATAGAGAAGTAACTAGATCCTTGGAGCTGGCCAAATAGATCGTTAGTCCGAGGGACTGGGTATCGATTTTTGATAGGGAGCTTATTCAATTTCCTAAGATTGATGTACCTTCTGAAGGATTCGTCTTTTTGAAGAAGAAGAGTGGAGCTCTCCAGGGTGAGAAGCTTGGTTCGATGGATCCTTTGCTCAAAAATTTTCTTAATTGACTGGATAACTTCTGAATTTTGGCGGGAGTCAACCCATAGGGTGAATTGGCAATTGATGTGGTTCCCGGTATGAGGTCGATTCGAAATTCAACCAGTCTCTCTGGGCTATTCCCGGAAGTTCTTTGGGAAATACATCCGGAAAATCGCATGCGACTGGAATACCTTGTATGCTTACTTCTTCATTTGTCTTGTCCACAACAAGAGCGGGGAAAACGTAGCTCTTCTGGTGTACGCACTTCTATGCCTTGATGCACGAGATAGGAAGAGGATTGGCGCCAGGTTTATGACCATAGACTATTAGGGTTTTGTGATTGGGGAGGTGAAGGAAAACGGCCTTCTCGTAACACGTAACATCAACATGGTGGGGCGTTACCAATTCATGCCGATTATCACATTAGAACTCCTAATATTTACTTGCATTAAATCTGTTTGAAATGAATGGTTTTTTAGTGTTAAGGTATACTCTACATAAATATATTTTGTTGATCCGCTTTTTTCCATTAGTTATCTCTATCTTTAAGGCTTAGTTTAGCCTCTGGGGTTGTTGTTTTAGTAAGTAATGAACTTCACAAATAACTGGTATGCACTTCACAAATAGCGATGTAACTAATGACGATTTTCTAAATAATTATCTAGATAGTTCGTCTAATAATTATTCACTTGCCCCAATTCTCGCGTAGATAACATGGCTGGACTCCATCGCCACGGCAACTAGTACCTCCCGAATGAGGTCATTGCTGGATGGTTTGAAGAAGAACCAGAGAATGATCATCCTATCTCTTTGAATGATCACCATGATGAAGACCTTTCGGACGATGCTAACTCCGAACCTGACGTTGAGTTCCTACCACAGGCAGCTCCCGTTCCAATTCCTAACCCTCGTCCGACTTTTCATGGCCCGACGCCCGAGTGGGTGGAATGCTTAGAAACATGGAGCCAAGGACAAGATCAGCCCATGCCATTTAATGGTGACCGAAGCTTCTATGACCTGAGTAATGGGGGCTCAGCAGAATCGGGCCAGACAGAATCGGGCCAATCTGCGGACCAAGATTGGCAAGATTTTGTCTGCTAAGCCCCCATTACTCATGTCATAGAAGCTTTGGTCACCATTAAATGGCATGGGCTGATCTTGTCCTTGGCTCCATGTTTCTAAGCATTCCACCCACTCAGGCGTCGGGCCATGAAAAGCCGGACGAGGGTTAGGAATTGGAACGGGAGCTGCCTGTGGTAGGTTCTCAACCTCGGGTTCGGAGTTAGCATCATCTGAAAGGTCTTCATCATGGTGATCATTCAAAGGGATAGGATGATCATTCTCTGGTTCTTCTTCAAACCATCCAGCAATGACCTCATTCGGGAGGTACTGGTTGCCGTGGGGATGGAGTCCAGCCATGTTATCGACGTGAGAATTGGGCAAGAGAATAATTATTAGACGAACTATCTAGATAATTATTTAGAAAATCGACATTAGTTACATCGCTATTTGTGAAGTGCATACTAGTACGAATTGGAGGTATGTTCGCGAAGATTTGACCTACATCCCTATGATGCAGTCCTAGTACGGAATGGAAGTGAGTTTGTAGAATGGTCTCAAGACGTTTTTCGTTCAAGCCGAGGTATCGTTGGTTGGTGAATAACATGATCCAACCACTGAAAGAGACTTGGAAATGTCTCCGGAGCTAAATTACTATAGTCCAATGACTTGACTAAAGCATGTTTCAGATAGACTCCAATGAAAGCATGATAAGAGTAGTTGAATGAAAATGACTTAGAAGTTAGACGGCTGTCAATATCTTTGATATTCACGACGTAAAGATTCGGGAAAATGACCTTGTAAAAGGTCTTACATCATATCTAGTGAAGATAGTTCTTGACAGCATAAGGACCTAACTAGAAGTACTTACAGTACAAGATAGTTTCATAGAAAATGCCACATTGGGCATAGACAGAAAAACGATTCCTCTTAACAAGGAAAATAAAGTAAAGCATCTACTACTGGCGACGGTCATTCCTCTGGTGAACTCTCAGTTCGGCCAGTTGACGTTCCACATCGAGTAGGTGTCTTTCGTACACCCTCTGGCGTACTCGGAGCTCTATGATTTCGGCTCGTTATTCGGCCAGTGCTTGCAGCAGGGTTTCATAGTTTCTCTCAGATCTATCGCGAGCATCTTCTAGACGAATGGTGCGGAGGGTATGCATTCTCGCATCATCGACAACTTCGGTAATCTGATGTAGGGCTGTCCTGCCCTGAATCTCATTTCGGGCCACTCTGCGGACCAAGATTGGCAAGATTCTGTCTGCTAAGCCCCCATTACTCAGGTCATAGAAGCTTCGGTCACCATTAAATGGCATGGGCTGATATTGTCCTTGGCTCCATGTTTCTAAGAATTCCACCCACTCAGGCGCCAGGCCATGAAAAGCCGGACAAGGGTTAGGAATTGGAACGGGAGCTGCCTGTGGTAGGCTCTCAACCTCGGGTTCGGAGTTAGCATCGTCCGAAAGGTCTTCATCATGGTGATCATTCAAAGGGATAGGATGATCATTCTCTGGTTCTTATTCAAACCATCCAGCAATGACCTCATTCAGGAGGTACTGGTCGTCGTGGGGATGGAGTCCAGCCATGTTATCTACGTGAGATTTGGGGCAAGAGAATAATTATTAGGCTTAGCTTAGTTTAGCCTCTGAGAGTTCACCAGAGGAATGACCGTCGCCAGTAGTAGATGCTTTACTTTATTTTCCTTGTTAAGAGGAATCATTTTTCTGTCTATGCCCGATGTGGCATTTTCTATGAAACTATCTTGTACTGTAAGTACTTCTAGTTAGGTCCTTATTCTGTCAAGAACTATCTTCACTAGATATGATGTAAGACCTTTTACAAGGTCATTTTCCCGAATCTTTACGTCGTGAATATCAAAGATATTGACAGCCGGCTAAGTTCTGAGTCATTTTCATTCAAGTACTCTTATCATGCTTTCATTGGAGTCTATCTGAAACATGCTTTAGTCAAGTCATTGGACTATAGTAATTTAGCTCCGGAGACATTTCCATGTCTCTTTCAGTGGTTGGATCATGTTATTCACCAACCAATGATACCTCGGCTTGAACGACAAACGTCTTGAGACCATTCTACAAACTCACTTCCATTCCGTACTAGGACTGCATCATAGGGATGTAGGTCAAATCTTCACGAACATACCTCCAATCCGTACTAGGACTGCATCATAGGGATGTAGGTCAAACCTTCGAGAAGATGCTCTTACTCTTTTCTTGAACAATCTAAGTACATCTAGGGTCAACCAGAATCGCTCACAAAATCCTTATCTTTCGTATTAACAGAATCATGTCGTCATCCAGAAACAATCAGCCGAGCAACGAAACCCCTATCCTCCATATTGACGCCGCTACATTACAAGCTGCGGTAGCAGCTGCTGTGACAACTTTCCTTACACACATCAACTCAGGCAATACAAGCAAGACTAACAAAGGAGTCGAGAGTTCCGATGGTAGTACCAAACCGGGAAACTAACAAACAGTAACAGTCACCGGCTCGCAAAGCCGAAAGACAGAGAACAAGAAACGAAAGCGTCAAGTCCAGAAAGAACGCAAGAAATCCCAAAAACTTGCCACGCAACAGCAACAAGTGGAAACCCCTACCATTCCCGTACCGAGCAGGCCATACAAGGGAAAACTCCCGAAGTGTGATAAGTGTAGTTTCCATCATCATGGGGCTTGCCATGAGATGCAATGTTGCAATTACCTAAAAATAGGGCACCATGCTCGTAGCTGTGGAGCACCGGCACGACCCATCACTCAAGTCCCTTCCATCGGGACCAACCCTACAAACGAGAGTAGTGATAAAGCCGAACGCTTTAGGAAGAAATTTCCAAGGTGGAGTAATGAGGAAGGCACTCGTGTCCACATAACACTGGATAAACACCTCACTTCCACCACCAATGTTGGTGCTGTCCAGATATGTCACCAATGCGGTGAAATTGGACACTTCAAGAAAGATTGCCCGATAGCAAAGAACTCGGGTGCTGATGGGAAGATTCTCAGGATCACAGCTGCAGGAGAAACTAAGTCGAACCATCGTTAAAGTAATTTAGGCGTTTTGTTGTAACAGACTTATAACCCATCCAAATCTAGTGCAACTAGAGTCTTACCTTTTGCGAGATCCTGTCTGTATAGGGATGCTCGTGCTGCGTATACTTGTCTTTTGTAGTATACCTTATTCGCAACAATAGTCTTGTAGTAAATCTAAAGTACTGTAACTCTGTTCATGGTTGCACGGTTGTGTTTTGTCTGTCAACGTCTTATGTTCAAATCTAATGTCTTTAAGTTTCAGTATGATTCCGACATTATCATACGACTCGATTCAATTTGATCCTCTCAAAAACAGCTTCATACGTACATCTCTTTATTAGTAAACGTCTTTTTAGCGAAACCGTGATTTCGGAACACCGAAGTATTCATGCCGGGAGTACCCCCATAGTTCCTTTCTTTTTCGAAGAAATCCCCGAAGTACCACTCGTGCAGTACGTCAAGTTCAATCCAAGGATTCATACGGTTGATCTATCATTGAGGATTGTATACATAAGGGTAATATATAATCAAGGTTCTACAGGTTTAGAATTAATGATTCCACTTTAACTTCTTTTTCCCCGATGGGATATGAGCTTAAAGAAGAATCAATTATTCGACTACCTTTTCAATCTTAATTATACACGACTCGTATACACGAGATTGTGATTGTGAAACCCTATATAAATTCTAAAATGAACTTCAGGACGGAGAACTGCCCAAGACTACTAGTAATTGCATCCTCATGTGAACAAACTTAGAACCCAGTAAGACTTCTGTAAACAAATTTCCCTTCAGTCTAAACACCTACGGAGATACAAGAACAGCCCGAACAACTTAGAGAACTACACCGAAATAGAATCGGAAGACTAGGGTTCTCACCCTGGAGAGCCCCGATCTTATTCGTCCAGAGGTTGACGGAGTACATCGTATGTACCTCGGCTATCGAGGACCCCGTGCAGAAACTTTTTTTTCATTAGAAATCATTGCCTCTGTCTCGTATAGATGAATTGGTTGAGCAAACGCAAGGAAAGGATTACTTTCAGAAATGGACCTGGGATCCGAATATCACCAGTTTGAGTGTGAGGGAAGGATGTCCGGAAGACTACCTTCCGAACTCGATGCGGACACTTCGAGTCCGTAGTGATACCCCTCGGATATGACCAATACGCCCGAAGCATTCATGAGTTAATGAATAGAGTCCATCTTTCTTACTTGGATCAGTTCGTCATTTCTCCATGTAATGACTTACTTATCTACCCTTGTGGTAAGAAGGAACCCATGGAAACATTACCTTCAGAGGAACTTCCGCGAAGTTCTCTAAGCACAAGTTTTGAAATTGAAGATTCAGGTTCCTATGATATACGGTTAGTGATGTGGGAATTTTTGAGTACTCTTTCAATTTGTCAAAACCGTTGAGAATTTGTCGACACCAGGATGCCGATAGACATTCGCCAAATTCTAGGTCTTACAGACCTACTGTCATGGTTCATCCATAACTCCTCGCAAATCACAGAAACTCGTACGACGTTGAACCAGTAGGGGTGGCCCTTGACTAGGAAGATAAACAAGAAAAAGGAACCTTGGAGATTCCAAGTGAGAGACCAAGTCCTTTAGGAAGTCTCACTCTGGGAATGGCTTAATACGCTTCGCTTCGCGTGGAAAGCTAAATCCAAGTTAGTCAGGACCCCGAGATTCTTACCAGAATCGGTCCTGTATCTCACAGACTAAACCTACTCTGCGAAATCAATAACGTACATTTTTACTCTTCGCGTCTCGACCTTGAAACCGTACCATTCCGTTAGGACTCTTGTAAGTCCACTCGTCGAGATCCTTGCCTTCGTATTAGAAACGTAGTGACCCTTGACCGAGAGGTCAAGCAGATGAAGCAATGCAGTCTCCCGTTAGTGAAGGTCCGTTGGGATACCAACCGAGGGCCCGATTTTACTTAGGACCGCTAGAACCAATCGATTAGGAATTTTCCTCCTCATGACTCGATCATTCGTACCTACTTCCTCATCTAAATTCTAATTTCGGGACGAAATTCCCTTTAACAGGGGGATGATGTGACCACTCAAAATTTCCATTCGTTCAAACCCTAAAAGTTAACCACTTCGTATCATAAGTCAATGTCATTATTTCTTATTTTTAAGAAATATAAAGTTTGTTTGATTATTTTAATATTATTTTTAAACGAACGGGTGAAAGAAAGTGCCGTCTCGGGTTTTGAATTTTAAAACCGCAAACACCTCGCGTCTTAGAAACACCCGACCAAACTTTTATGTTTTGGATTGAGAAATCACCCAAAACCGTGAACTCATACCTATGTATGAGTTTACTCCCCAAAAAGTTAGTCATTTGTGTTTACTCCCCAAATGTCAAAAGAGTAAATTCCAAAATATCCTCTCAAGTATCATCCAAGTTTTTATTCTAGATCTTCAAACTAGTAAGTGTTCTAACCCTTTCAAGTTAGTATATCACTTAATCTAGTGATTGTGCATCCTTTAATCCATTCATTTATGTGTTTTGACTAGTTTTTTCCAAAATACCAAGAACACCAAGAACACATACTAGTGTTCTTGGACTTAAAGTTCATTTCAAGCTTCCACAATACAAGTACTTCTATCCTAGAGTCATTTTAAGCTAGCTATACATGTTTATACCAAGGAAAAGTCCCAAGAACACCAAGAACAAGGTGTTCACGGTTTTGGGAGGCTCCCAAAACCGTAAACATTAAATATAGTGCCTTAGGGTGCTTTAGGGTGTCTAGATGCTTCACAATGCCTTAGGGACTTGTCTAGATCCATCCTTGATGGGTGTATCATACAAAAAGCACCAAAATCATATATTTTTATGTGTTTACGGTTTGGGGATCTCCTAAAACCGTAAACACCTCAAATGTTGTGTAAATGTCGCATAAATGGCCGATGGTTGTTCCTTATGGCTAGAATCTAACCTAGACTAGTGCCATGTTTGAGCTAAGGACTTGAAAACCGCCAAATACCAAACTTATGAGTTTAAGGTAGTAAACTCATGGAGAAATGGTCCTTAGACTGTAAACTCCATTTAGGAGTGTTTTGATGCCACACGACACTTCCTAAGGCTAAATCATGAAGTAGGAATGCTTGGAATAGCTTAGAAGACTTCAATTCACCAAATGGTCAAAAGGTTAGGAGTTTACGACCGTAAACTCAAGGGGTGTTGGTCCTTAGGGAGTAAACTCATTTTAAGAGTGTTCCTTGAACCCCAATCATACTAGCCTTTCCCTACAACACTTAGATGCACTCCTTAGCAGTTATAACACTTGTATAAAGTGTTTAGCATGTCCTAGAGTGTCTTAACTTTGTTTATTAGTTATTTAAAGACTAATTGTGTATATACATATATCCTTATATGTTATTAGGATCTTTGTGCGTGTCTAAGTCTTCACTTGACACCAAGCACTTATCCGACACTTCCTTCCAATCCACTTGCTACAGGTAAGTTCATACCCCTTAATCAATGTTTTAACTGTTTTTAAATGTTTTATGGGGGGGGACACAAGTAGAATTATGCTAATTATTATATCAATCACATGTGATTAATAAACAACATTCAAATGATTGGCTACTCATTAGCCGTTTTACCAAACAGTTTCCATCAAATGTTTTTCTTAAACATTTTATATGTTTAAAACTCCTTATTAAACTGTTCATTTTACTCTATATGTCACATTTCAAACTTATTTACAATTTTGTTTTAAAACAAATGTTTCTTTATACTAAACTGTTTTATCAAACCCATGCCTTCAAACTGTTTTATAGATTGACATCATGTCGATCTTTTCTTAGATAATAATTATGTTCAAAGGTTTTACAAAACTTATTTTATGCTTTTACATTATAAATTGCATTCCTCTATATGTATATTTATATAAGAAATGTTTAAAAGACTTAGGAAGGCTATCCACCATGTTTCCTTTTCCTCGATTTGGATGTGGTCTGGTGGGATATCGGGTACTCGTCCGAAGGTCGTTTAAATATTAGTTATATAACATGTGTACATATATAGTCATAAAGGCCCTTCCAGTTCATCCCATGCCCTTGGGTAGCAAGGGTATACATCCATGTCCATACGTACCAGTTAGATTACTAGTAAACTACCATATGGGTAGTTTAGGAAGATACTAGAACTATTACTAGAATGCGATATCATACAATGAGTTAGTTCATTCATGAGTCAATACTTGCTAGATAGAGAGAACATACATTACTATGAGAACATATACATTACATTACTATGAGTACATATACAACTATACTAGGAGAAGAACATATACAACTATACTAGAGGAAGAACATATACAACTATACTAGAGGAAGAACATATACAACTATACTAGAGGAAGAACATATACAACTATACTAGAAAGAGAACATATACAACAATACTAGAACGAGTAACAATACATTACATATACATATATACATTGACAAAATTGTGATCCACTGTTTCGGAGCATGCCTTAAATGTCATCGCCTGAGTTGTAGCTAGAGTCTCTTGGAGGGAGAGTGTGAGTTTGCGTATAGATCTATACTGGATTGGCTATCCTACACCTTGCTGCTAGCTACAGCCGGACATGCAGGTCTGCGGGTGCCAAACGTCATTTCTTTTTACGACCTAACTTTTGTCGTAGTTACCAGTTGATAGTATGGTACAATTAATCACATGATACCTTAATATAAATCCGATTTAAGGTAGTTAGTACAACAGTAGTTCCTATAATACAACACTACAGTACTACATTAATTTCCCCCTTACATGTATTTAGTGATCAGTTCACTTAAACATTAACTGTAAAAACTATATTTTGTTAATGATAGTTACACTTGGGAAAATTACACACTTTTACAAAGAACGAACATTTAGAACAGTTAAGTCTTGGTAGAAGACTACATTGAGAACAGTTAGGTCTTGGTAGAAGATACCCTTATATAATAGTAGGAATCATAGGGATTTCTAGCGTTTTTCAAACGTTTTCAGTTGTTTTACAAACATTTTTACACTTACAGTTCATATACATTTTCCATACTTACAGTTCATATACATTTTTCATACTTACAGTTCATATACAAATAATTTCTTACATATACATTAAGACACTAAAATACTTATGATCTCACTAGCTTCAAAGCTGATACTCTCTTTCAAAATAACTTGTATCCTCAGGTCAAACATAGACAGGTACCGATGCAAGGTTTAGAGAAGATGGAGCTCGTTCTAGACTCATCTTTCATTTTGATTTATGCTTTAGTGTTTATCAGAATTTGACAGAACACAATTGTATAATAATTATATTATTAATGCAATGGATGATGTTGTTTCTTGTTTACTACTTTTCATTGTTGTGATACCGTGCATGACGTCCTCCGCCCCAGAACGTTTCTGCCGTTCTTGGTTTTGGGGTGTGATAGGTACGAGCATTAACTATAACTATCCATTCTAACTTTACCGCACAAATTAGAGAAGCTCAACATGAGGCTCTAAAATAAGAAAACATCAAGAACGAAGCTTTGTGAGGAATGGAAAAGAAACTTATACAAAAAGATGACGGAACGCGACACTTTATGAACCGAATTTGGACGCCTAAGTTCGGTGGAGTCAGGGACTTGGTCTTAGAAGAAGCCCACAAGTCCAGATATTTTGTGCATCCAGGCTCTAACAAAATATAATTAGATTTAAAAGTACATTATTGGTAGCCAAACATGAAGGCTAAAATTGCTTCTTATGTTTGCAAATGCTTGACTTGTTCTAGAGTAAAGGCAGAACATCAAAAGCCTTCAGGTTTACTTCAACAACCGGAAATACGTGAATGGAAATGGGAGCATATATCAATGGACTTCATCACTAAGTTAACAAAAACTCCTAGTAGGTTTGACACTATTTGGGTAATAGTCGATAGGTTAACTAAGTCTGCCCATTTCTTTCCAATTAAGGAGAACGGAAAAAATAGAGAAGCTGACTAGAGTTTATCTTAAGGAAATTGTTAGATTGCATGGAGTTCCAAATTATATTATTTATGACCGAGATAATAGATTCACTTCACGATTTTAACAATCTCTACGGAAATCCTTTGGAACACGTCTAGGTATGAGTACAACTTACCATCCACAAACCGATGATCAGAGTGAGAGAACCATTCAGACTTTAAAAGATATGCTCCGGGCCTATGTTATTGACTTTATAAATGCATGGGATACTCATTTACCGTTAATTGAGTTTTCCTACAACAATAGTCATCACACCAACATCAAGACTACATCGTTTGAGGCTCTTTATGGACGAAAATATCGTTCCCCAATATATTGGGCATAAGTTGGAGATACGCAAATGGACAGAGAACGTACGGACGATACCTTACGCACTGGACCAAAAATAATCCACGAGACAACTCAAAAGTTCGTGTAAATTAAGGATCGATTAAAGGCAGCACGTGATCGTTAGAAGAGCTATGCTGACGTAAGACATAAGCCTTTGGAATTCCAAGTTCGAGATAGAGTAATGTTGAAGGTCTCTCCTTGGAAGGCATGATTCGATTCGGGAAACGAGGCAAACTAAACCCGAGATATATAAAACCTTTTGAAATTATAGCAAGAATTGGTTCTATCACATATCAACTTATGTTACATCAAGAGCTAAGAAATATCCACAATGTTTTCCCCAACTAATTTACAGTTCCTCGTCCTCAAGATAAATTTCGGGACGAAATTATTCTAACGCAGGGAGAATGTAACACCAGTCAAAATATGTCAATAACAATCACATGTGATTATACCAATCATGTAATGTGATTTTGTGAAACTAGTAATGTGATAAACTTACTATGTAATACATGATAAATTCTAATACAAGTATGAAGTTTTATTATACAACTCAAAGTATAAGTCCATACGATTCCAAAAATATAGATAACGTCTAAATCTGACTTCGCGTGCAGAAGTTATGATAAACCGAACACTATAAATCTATATAATAAGAGGAATTTAAAATAGACTTATAAATAGCTATTAGAGTCTAAAATAGAGTTGTATTACTCGTAAATAACTATGTGTGGATATAAAGAATGTAAAAAACGGAGTTCGTATGCAAAAGTTATGGCCTTCCGAAGATGTCGCTGTCAAACCCTAATTTGACTGAACTCAGGACGTGAGTAGTCAAACTGCCACATTTTGAAGCTAGAAGTCTACAAAACGATAACCCAAAAGCTCACGATGTGATCAAGGTTTTCTCACGACGTGAGGACGCTGCAGGACACGAATCGAGGCTAGAAAACATGCATTAAAGCTATGGGATAACTCTTACCATAACTTACGACGTGAACCTATCATTTCTCACGTCGTGAGGGCCAAAAACCATACTATAAATATCAAGTTCGACCCCAGCCATTCTTACACCTAAACTTCTTTCTCCTCTCTTGTTTGCTGAATCCGTTTCACTGCCCAAGCCTCGACGACCTCATACTGCTGACCATTTATGCTTAGATTACATAAAATCACGCTACTAGTGAGTTTCACGGCCCCACTTTCTAATATTTTGGGGGAAAACACATGCTAAATATTATATATACGTTATTATTATGTCTATATGATAGTATATTAGTATTAACATAGATAGTTATAATAACCGGGATATAATTATTTCGTATCTGAAAGTATACAACTATCGTGAAGTTGTTAGCATGTTATAGTTATAGTAGTATACTAGTGTAGATCTTGAGTTATACATAGGATTCTATATATATATATATATATATATATATATATATATATATATATATATATATATATATATATATATGTTGTGTGCGATATAGTTCCGAAGTTATATTCGGCAGTTTTATATGTTAATTTATAAAGTATGTTGTTATTGTTAGTTTTATGTCAAGATAAAACCTGGTTTTTCTTCAAGTTATAGCTGTTATACTACCTAAATGTTACAAAGTCAGGAGTAATGTTTAAAAGCATAGTCTAGTAACTTAGGGTTTTAGACATGAAAATTCTTTTGTTGTTAGGACTATATAATGTCGTCAAAGTCTACATGAGCTACCTCACTCATCAACTAAGATTGGGGATCGTAGTGGAATTCCTCTGACCTGTAACCATTAATCCCGTGTGAGCGATGAAGTCGTGTATGAATAAGATACGGTTTACGACCCCACTCGTGGTTGTTAATTACAACCCAAGACAAGCGAGTGACGATCCATTCCTTTTATTTGTTATTATTCCGGCGTCGATGAGGCGTGCATTATTGTTTCTCATGGTTAGTCATGAGTGTATTGTTTCTCATGGTAAATCATGAGTGTATTGTTTCTCATGGTAAATCATGAGTGTATTGTTTATGATGGTAAATCATGAGTGTTTTTTGTCAGAGTTTTTGTTTTCAAGCAGCGGTTACAGACTCATGGTAGCAATTTGTTAGAAACATTATACTTCATCGTTATACAAGTATTAATGTTAAGTATAAGTTTCCCCTACTTATACCCTAGGTACAACTTATATTAAGTAAATAATTATACCTAGCACACATACTCGTTTAGAATTGAAATAGATTTATATGTAGTGGTTTTACTTGAATAGAATTGAAATAAGATTTATACGTAGCAACTTTCGTTTGTATGGAATTACAAACACTTATATTCATAGTATATGATACTTATAGGTATATACTTATTTGGTAAGTAAACTTTTATACCTAGGATATATATATATATATATATATATATATATATATATATTAAACGTTGGAGAGTCAAAATTATACTTTCAAAACTATACTTTTGAACTTGAGAAAAAGTGTTATTTTATATGGAGTCAAAACCTGTGAACTCACCAACTTTATGTTGACGTATTTTTAAATGCATGTGTTTTCAAAAAGTTGATAACTATGATATGAGAAATGACATTACACTGTCCGGTGTTTCCACCGAAGGTCGGGGTGTGACAACTTTAACGGAAAAAGGTTCGGGTTGTCACATCATCCCCCCGATAGAGGGAATTTCTTCACGAAATTCAAACATAAAATAAAAATCATGGATTCGGAAAAATATGAGGATATTTCTGTTTCATTTGATCTTCTTGTTCCCAAGTGAATTTAGGTCCCTGGTTGGCATTCCAACAGACCTTCACTATCAGTATGCGGTTTTGTTTCGTTCTTTTGACTTCAATCCATGATTTCGACTGGTTCTTCCATGAAATTAAGGTTCTCGTTTACCTCGATCTCATCAAGAGGGATCACAAGGGTTTCGCCAGATAGACACTTTTTATGATTCGACACGTGGAATACAGGATGAGTATTGCTAAGCTCTTGGGGTAAATGAAGTTTGTATGCTACGGGACCGATCCTAGCGAGGACCTCGAATGGTCCTATGTATCCCGGATTTAGCTTTCCATGCTTTCCAAAGCGTATCATGCCTTTCCAGGGTGAGACCTTCAAGAGAACACGGTCACCAACCTGTAACTCCAAGGGTTTTCATCTCTTATCGGCTTAGCTCTTTTGTCTATATCTCGAAGCCTTTAGTCGTTCCCGGATTTGTACGGTCTTTTCGGTGGTTTCATGGATGATTTATTGGCCAATGAGAGAGCTATCTGGGACTTGACCTCTAGCTAACTATGTGTCACCCACCTTAGCCCAACACAGAGGGGGCCTACACTTATGGCCATAGAGGGCTTCAAAAGGCACAGTCTTGATGCTAGTGTGATAGCTATTGTTGTAGGAGAACTCGACCAAAGGAAAATGGGTGTCCGATGACTTACCAAAGTCTACGATACATGCTCTCAACATGTCTTTCAATGTCTGAATGGTCCTCTCTCTGTGCTCATCGTTTTGTGGATGATAAGATGTGCTCATATCCAGCTTAGTTCCAAGAGCCTTCTGCGGTGACTGCCAAAATCATGAGGTGAATTTGCTATCCCGATCAGAGATAATGGACATAGGTACATCATGTAGATGAACTATCTCTTGGATGTAGATTCGTGTAAGTCTATCCATCTTGAATGTTTCTTTGATTGGCAGAAAGTCGGCGGATTTAGTCAATCGATCGACAATTACCGAGATGGCATTGTACCCACTTGGAGACTTGGGCAACTTAGTGATGTAATCCATCATAATCCTTTCCCACTTCCACTCAGCTATTTTTGGCTGCTGAAGTAGACCTGATGGTTTTTGATATTCCACTTTCACCTTGGCGTAATTCATTGCCCACGAAAGTAGCAATCTCTTCTTTCATGTTTGGCCACCAATATAGCTTTTTGAGATCCAGGTACATCTTATCCGAACCTGGATGAACGGAGTATCTAGTCCTGTGAGCTTCGTTCATGACAACCTCCCTGTAACCGCTGAACTTCAGGCTTTAAATCCGGTTAATGAAATAGTAAACTCCATCTCCTCTGATCTCCAAGTTCTTTTCCATTCCCCACAAGGCTTCATCTGACATGTTCTCTGGTTTGAAGGTTTCCATGTGAGCCTCGTTGATTTGGTCGGATAGATGGGAATGGATGGTCATTTTCAGTGCCTTCACTCTACGACCTGAATACACTTTCCGGCTGAGGGCATCCGCTACGACATTAGCCTTGCCGGGATGATAGCATATTTCGCACTCATAATGAATGAGTAGCTATACCAATCGTCATTGCCTAATGTTCAACTCTTTCTGATCGAAGATATGTTGTAGGCTCTTATGCTCGGTGAAGACAATACACTTTGTTCTGTATAGATAATGTGTCTAAATCTTTAACGCAAAGACTACTACTCCCAACTCTAAATTATGAGTTATATAATTGACGTCGTGTGCTTTTTGTTGTCTCGAGGCATAGGCAATAACCTTTCCTCGCTGCATGAGCACACAACCTAGGCCCTGATTGGATGTATCGCAGTAGACCACAATGCCCTCCGTCCCTTCAGGAAGACACAAGATAGGTGCTCTGTATAGGGCATGCTTCAATGTTTGGAACACAATGTCTTGCTTTTATCACCAACTAAAGGGTGCACCTTTTTGAGTCAAGGTGGTTAAAGGCTTAGCAATCCTGGAGAAATTCTGGATAAACATGCGATAGTAGCCAGCGAGACCCATGAATTAACGGATTTCAATGGGTGTCATAGGTGCTAACCAATTCTCAATCGCCTTGATTTTGGAAAGGTCAATGTGTATGCCTTCCTCGCTAACCACGTGACCAAGCAAAGTTAGTTTTCTGATTCAGAATTCACACTTTTAAAATTTTGCATAAAGTTTCTCCGCCCTTAGAATTTCTTGCACTAGCTTCAAGTGTTGTCTATGATCTTCCTCACTCCGAGAGTAGACAGGTATATCATCAATGAACACTATTACGAACTTGTCTAGGAAAGGGCCGCACACCCGATTCGTCAGATTCATGAATACTTCCGGTGTGTTGGTTAGACCAAAGGGCATTACTACAAACTCGTAGTGACCATAGCGAGTTTAGAATGCTATCTTCGGAACATCACTCTCATGGACTTGCAATTGGTGGTACCTTGATCTCAGGTCTATTTTTGAGAAATAGACGGCTCCTTGGAGTTGATCAAAGAGGTCGTCGATTCTGTGTAGGGATAACGGTTTTTGATGGTAAGCTTGTTCATTTCACGATAATCTATGCACATCCGAAAGGATCCATCTTTCTTTTTCAAAAGCAAGACCGGGGTTCCCCAGGGTGAGGAACTTGGTCTGATGAATCCCTTGCTGAGTAGTTCATTGAGCTGGCTGGATAATTCTTGCAATTATGCCGGCGCTAGACGGTATGGGGATTTAGCTACAGGAGTAGCTTCGAGAATTAAGTCGATACAGAACTAAACTTGGCGCTCGGGAGGGATTTCGGGAAGATATTTGGGGAAGACATCAGGAAAGTGGCAAATTTCGGGGATGCTCTCTAGGTCTTTAACTTCCTGCTTCTCATTAACGACATGGGCTAGGAGTGTGTGGCAATCCTTTCGCAGATATTTATGGGTTTTGATGCATGAAATGATATGAAGGTTTGAGCTGAGTTTATCACCAGAGATAATAAGAGTTTCACCAGAGGGCAGAGTGAGGCGAATGGCTTTTTCATAACAAAGGATATCATCACGATTGGGGCGTAACCAATCCATGCTGATGATGACGTCGAAGCTTTTTATGGAAACTGGCATAAGGTCGTTTGGAAAAAAATGGTCGTTTAGGGTAATGGTGCAGCCGATGAAGACGACGTTAGTGCTCTCCTTTCCATTAGCCATCTCGACGGTAAATGTTTCAGTTAAAGGTTGGGGTTTATGCTTGAGTAGATGCTTAAATGCATGACTAACAAAACTTCTCTCCGCACCAAAATGGAAAAGAATGCATGCATAATAGTTATTGAGGACGAACGTAACCGTAACAACGGTAGGATTAGTAACTACCTCCTCCTGGCCCATCACTAGCACTCTCCCTATGTTGCCAGCTATTATTGCCTTGGGGAAATTCCTCTTGAAGTGCCCGATCTCCCCACAACCATAACAAGCTTGACCAACGCCCACTCCAGGAACCTGATTGGTTGGTTGGGCTGGTGTCTTGCAAAATCGAGCTGTGTGCCCCTTCTTGCCATTGTTTTTGAATTGCAAAACACGGCAGGGTACATGATGATGAAAGTTGCACTTTTCGCACCTTGGAAGTGTACCATCATATCTACTGGCATGTGCTTGAGCTGTAGGAACAGCGACAGGAGTGGTAGCAGCATGAAGGGAAAATGACTTGATAGGGTAAGATACTTTTTGAAATGTATACATTTAGTCCTTATTCTTTTTTTTTTTTGTAAAATAAACCATTATACTTTATTTTTTGTAACAATGCAATCCTTGTGACCGGTTATAATCGGTATACCGGTGATGTACGAATTTTCTTTTACGGACAATGACTTGATAGGGTAAGATACTTTTTGAATTGTACACATTTAGTCCTTGTTCTTTTTTTTTTGTAAAATAAACCATTATACTTTATTAATATGTACACATTAGGTCATTTTCACCGGATTCTACAGGTTTTGCTGATGTGGAAGCACAAGTGGCACTAAATAGCAATTAATTAACTTAGTCACCGGAGGTGGGTGATCCTCCAGCAACAAGAAAAGGGCGGCGACCCTTCTCTTTCTCTTCTCTCTTCCTTCCGGTCGAACAACAATAGCCAAACACCCTTTACCTGTTGTGTTTCTCCGATCTGTCTCTCTTTGCCTCCATCTTTGAGATATGTTGCCAGAAAAAGAAGAAAGAATCGATGAGGGGGCTACCAGAGCAACTCCTCGCCACCAACTACCGTCTCTACTTCCTCCTGCCTCCCCCTTCGAGCTTGTTGTTTTTGCCATCATTCCTCCTTGCTACCAGTGATGTGTAGGAACACACAAAGGAGTCGCTGGAGATCAGGGTTCTCTCTCTTATTCATGATGAATAAAAGTTGGAAAAGTCTCGTTGTGGATATGTGGATGCCACCTAGGTATTTCATTTCAACAAAATAAAAAGAAAGCGAAAATGACTTGATTGGGTAAGTTAGTTTTTGAAATGTACACATTTAGTCCTCATTATTTTTTTTTGTAAAACAAACCCTTCCATATCAGCAAAACCTGTAGAATCCGGTGAAAAGGACCTAATGTGTACATATTAATAAAGTATAAGGGTTTTTTTTACAAAAAACGAATAAGGACTAAATGTGTACATTTCAAAAAGCATCTTACCCTATCAAGTCATTATCCCCAGCAGGAACTGCTGATAAGTTAAAACTAACTTGAAGATCGATTAGATCTATAAAACAGGTAAAGAAATAAACGAACAAACAGCAAGAACACAAGAATGGATCAAAAGATGTCGAATGATTAATAAACAAACCTCAGAAGAGCTCGATAAAGAACTTCTACTGTAGAGGATTTAGGGTTTACAAGAACGATGAAGAAAATCTGTAAAGCTATCGTAATTGCTATCAATCGTTAACCTAATATGCATGCAAGCACATTATTATATACTAAACCCTATCAGCTCACGGTTGGACAGGCCCAAACTGGAGTACAAAACATGGACTATTAACCGAGCCCAATGGACGCAATACATCAAAAATGGTACGCTATGCTACCCAACAATCTCCCCCTTTGCGTCAAATTGGAGCGAGATCACTTTGTCTTCTTACTTGGCCCAGCAGCAGCAACATGAACCTTCTTCTTTACAGTCTCAAACAGACGAGAGATAAGCGCGAGGATTGTCTGTCTGAATTGGATGTACCACTGTATCATATCGTCAAAATATTTGATATCATCCGCTGTATTTTCGTTGCACCTGTGGATGATCCCCAGCACATGTTCAAGACAAGCAGTGGTATAAAGATGTTTATCAGCTAAGGCAAAGAGACATTTATGTCCTTCACTCCTAGTGAACATGACCGAATTACGCCTCGGGTCAATTTTTCCCATCTTCATTTGGTTTAGATCACTGGCCGAGCCAATAGGAGAGATCTTCGGTTTCTTCTTGAAGACATTTGCAATCTCCTGATCCATCAGGGTGACCTCCATGATATAACACACCAACATCCTCTTGAGATGGTCAATGATCGGACCATATTCAGCTTCATTAGTCAGAAGGATGTTGTGCAGAATGATCCAGTCATGGGGGTTGAGGTTCGGTAGATCTGCTAAAGAGATGGCATGTTCAGTTTTTGCAGACCCTCTGAGCACATTGAACCGAACGTTGATAAATCTCCCTTCAGTATATGGCTTCAGAACCCGAACGTTGATGATCTTCTGAGAGCTCCAGGTCTGGTACTGGGGTTGAGCGGCCTTCAGATAGAACTCAATAAATTCCCGATCAACCTCCGGATGAGGATGAGGGACCTCAGCAACGTTGGCGAAGGCGTGAAAGATGAATGCCTTTCGGGTTAAGGGCATGTCGAACTGAGAATCGACGGAGTTGTAGCAGTCAAAGGAGATTACCGGTTCAAGCCATAAGATACTCGGAGTATTGATTGCCTCCTTTATCATCCTCTCTCGAGTCCAAGCAGGAAACAGAGTTTTCCTACTCTCGAGGAGGTCGTGGGCTTCTTTCTATTTGCGCTCAGCTTCTTCAGCTTCTTTCGCCACACGAACATTATCGTCTTCAGCATTGCGTCGACTTTTGCGTTTCAGCAAGTCGGCAATGGTTTCGTTGTCTTCTTCCTCTTCTTCATCAGCAATTTTCTTGCCTTTATCCTTCACACCCGAACCAGACGCTTGGCCTGTAAGAGGAGGTTCGGTTGTGTGAGTTGCCTTTGAGGAATGAGGTGGTTGCGATCCAGACTCCTTTTCTCCCCCTTGTTTCGGAGTGGACACGAAACTGGGTAGCCCTTCAATTTCACTTAGCAGATCCAGGGCAGGAGCGAGTTTCTCTGCAAGAGTACGCCTCACAGAATGGTTCAGGATCGGATCATGCGCTTCAAGGATATTGGATATAGCTGAGTGTACATCCGAAATACATGTCCTGATTACCTCCCGTTCGGATCGAAGAGTGTCAAGTTGTTGTTGAAAATTGGAGAGTTGAGCACTCTTGACCTTTAGGGCAGTGGTCTTCTTTGCGAGAACGTCCATCAATGAGTTTGTAGCGGCCAGATCCTCTTGGAGTTTAGAGAGGCGCTCGTCGATAGAGGCACGAAGGGCAGAGTTGTCGTCACAGATCGATTGGCGAAGTGTGGAAAATGACTTCAACTCCGTGGAGACAAACGTGGCCAACTGTTGAACAATTGGTTCCAACGTTGTCTTGGTAGCAGTGACACTCTCCTGCAAAGATTGTAACAGGGTAGAGGCGTCAGAGAATAGTTTATCGACTTTTTCGGTCGCTGCCTCACAAGCTTTTGTCGAGGCATCTATGGCGGCGGTGCCAGAAGCGACCGAATCTTGCTGAGCCCTAGAGAAGGCATCAACAATCTTCTGAAGAGCGGCTTCAGAGAGAGATGATTGAGAGTTGGAGGAAGAAGCAATGAGCAAGTCGACCTTCTCATGGAGCTCCTTAAGGTGCTTCTTTGTAACCGGAGCATCCTCATCATCGTCGCTTTGCACTTGAAACGGACTGTAATAGACCGAATCAAATGTCATGTGTTCCCCGCCTAGGAAAGGGTTATCTCCGTCAGAGGCATGACCGGGAGATGGTGGTGGTGGTGAAGTTGGTGGTGTTGTGGTATGAGTAGGTTCAGGTTGAGTTTGATCAGGGGTCGGTTCGGGTTGTGTTTGAGTGGGGGTAGGTTCGGGTGGTTGTTGGGTTTCGGTTGTGTGTATGGGTTCGGTTGCTGGCAGTGGTTCGGTTGCATCGGTATGAACCCCCGTATCAGATACGTTGGTTGTAACCTTTGCAGTAGATGTTTTTGTTGCATCGGTGAAAATGGGTGGTGGTATAGGGATTGAGGTGTTTGGAATGTCGGTAAAGGGGTTTATGGTGGGAATGGAAGTAGGAATTGTTTGAGTACGAGAGGGAAGTGGAGAGGTATGGATTTGCATATCAGGGGTAGGTGATCTGGGTGGTGTGTTGCCCCTTGGAGGTGTGTTGCCTCTTGGAGAGTCATCCGAATCCGAACTCTCACCCTCCGACTCACTTGAGGAGGAAGCGATAATGAGCTTTCGCTTTGGTTGAGTCTTTCGCCTCTTCTGCTGCGGGGACTGAGCAGCTTTAGTAGCTTTCCTCTTTTTAGGAGAAGGGCCTTTAGCCCCTTTCGCCACTTGCTTCCCTTTGTCTGCCTTTTTGCCTCTATGAACAGGCTTATCAGCATCGTGAATTGACTTGAGCATCTCCGTCGTGAGATCCCTCGGACCAGACCGCTTGAACTCTTTGTAGGTCCGGATGATCCTGCTGTCAGCTGGAACGTCAGCGTACATGGTCTCCGAAATGGAACCATTGAAAGGGAATTTCGATGCATCTGAGACGATGATCTTCGTGGTATGGAATGTACCAATCGAAGACATCGATGCGCCGGCAACAGTGGGGACATTGTTCTTATCCATCGCCCACTTAGTGATCAAGGTCCAAAACCTGGCATACGACACCTCAGAATGTCGTGAAGAAGAAGATAAACTCTGGATGAGTTGTTGCCAGAGAACCAACCCATAGTCGACGTTGACGCCGTTGTAAACTCCGTACAGAATGGACAGGAATAGTCGACTAGAGCCATCTGAACCTGAGCTCCTTTCTGAGAGACCCTTGAAAAGTACAGTGAACAGTCCGTTCCACCGTGGCGGTAAACATGACTTTTTGAACTTTGCGACGGAGGTTAGCACCTCCGTGTACCCCATATTATAGAACATGTTGAAGAGATGCCCCAACGGAATAGTCTCCAGATTAACCCTTGAAGGGTCAGCTGCAAACCCTAGCAGTGAGCCAAATCGTTGCTTGGAAATAGAGGCTTTGTGATCAGAAACCTCGAAGAAGATCCTATCGACCACTTTATCATAGTGTGCAGTCGCATAAATCTGCGATAAGAGCTCCATGGGCACTGATTCCACCCTCGAAAGTGCAACTGCTATTGGCGAATACTTCAAGCACTCGATGATTGGGAACATGTAGGAGTCATATGCCTGAGGAGTAAAATCGATTACGAGACACTGTTGAGGGCGAATGGGAAGGATGTGAGAAGTAGCGTGAACGGAGGATGAATCTGCCATTGTTGAAGATGAGAAGAAGATGATGAACAGTAAGGGTTCAGGAAATTCTTTTGCTCTGGTAATTTGGATTGCAGTAAAGAGGTAAATGGTGGATGCTAACGCCCTTTTATACTGGGGTTTAAGGAGAGAGAAAGATCTGCCCAAATCTTCTATCGAAATACCAAGAGTTTACCGGAGGTGACTGAGGCTTGACAGTTGGGGAACCGATGATCACGCATGAGAGAGAGTGTCAGAATCCGGAGAACACGCCTCCCGTCAAGCGCCGTTTCTGATAAACCGTTTCAAATTCACACGCGCCTGTCTGTGCCAGAGAGGAACCGTTTCAAATTCGCACATGCGTCTGCGACGTCAGTTAGAGATTAGACGCTTGAAATTCGCACGCTTTCCCTGTTCGCCATTTGAAATCAAATCAATTAATCTCCCGCCTGAGTCAACAACTTTTCATCTTATCCCTTTAATATGTAACGCCATCTTTTGAATAACACACCCACGTGGATTAATTTTGACCACATCTTTATAATTAATCACCGATCCAAAGAAAAAGCTTGTAATTATTAGTACCAGAATGTTGGAAAATCAAAGATTTTCGTGCTAAGGGTGTAAAAAGAAAAGAAATAAAGCAAATCTTTTTAGGAATAAATGTGATGTCAATAATGACACGAAACAAGTGATCCCGAGCATGAATCTCTTCCTTCAAAGTTAAGAGAGACCTTAAAGTTTTAGTGTGGTTTCCCGTTGAATAACGATCAAACACTTATTAAGAAGTGTTGAAAGGCTTCTTTTAATTAGGCTCCTTAGGGTGGCTTTAGCTTTGATTCAACAGTCCTAATCTTGAAATAAGATAGAAAGGGAACAAAGTACTTGTGAGACCGGTGTAGTATGTTGAACAAGTAGGTAGGTAATTATTTTAAAGTGGCCTGGAAAATATAAAATCTCAAAAAAAAAATTAAACTGGATCCCAAGGGAAGAAATGTTATGGTGTTTAACAATTTCATAGGAATCACACAAAAGAAAAACTTGAGATTTCATAAGGAGACGTCCGTCAATTCATTAGTGACAACTTGAGCAAATTGATTGTTCACCGTCAATTCAGATTTGGTATTGAATTTTGGGTTTCACTCAGCTCGTAGTGGCACGAAACTAAGATCATAAACACAGTTTTTGAGTAACCATAAACGTCAGTGGTAATTTCTGAGAGTCTCAAGGGTTACATTGATGAAACGAATTTAATGGAGAAATGTAATGGAGATGGTGTAAGAAAGAAAAGTACCTCTGCTGTCAAAAGAAGGACCAAGCAGAAAACTCTTATCTCATGTGAGAAGAGAGTTAGGTAGCTCTCGATTAGAATAAATGTGATAGCCTAATTGGGAAGACAAGGTTTGTGTATACCAAGTCATTAAGGCTGTTATTCAGAATCTGATGAGGCTTTGGGCACATACAACAGCATGCTTCTAGGGACACTTAACTAATCCATCAAATATTTCCCCATAAACGAACGAACACACATATAAAAATTAAAGACAAAAAGCAAATGAAGAACAAAATATTTTTGGAGTTTTGAAATATATAAAAAAATGATAAATAATAAGAAAAAAATAATACTAAGAAAGAAAATAAAAGATTAAAAAAAAATTTGGAAAAGAAAAGAAAAACATAAAAAAAACTTTGGAACCGAACCCGAGCGTTCGGTTGGTTTCGGTTGAGAAAAAGTTTGAAAAACCGAACCCGAGCGTTCAGTTGGTTTCGGTTTTGAAAAATTTTGAAAAACCGAACCCGAGCATTCGGTTGGTTTCGGTTTTGAAAAAATTCGAAAAACCGAACCCGAGCGTTCGGTTTGTTTCGCTTTTGAAAAATTTTGAAAAACCAAACCCGAGCGTTCGGTTGGTTTCGGTTTTGAAAATTTTTGGAAAACCAAGGAATGTAGACTTTCAAAAAGGAAATACTTTTGACAATAAGATAAACAACTTTGTACATGAAATTTACAACCAAGAAAACGACCTTTGAAATGATGAGCGAGTGCAGATGATTCAACTGAACCCGAACGTTCGGTCTATTTCGCTTCTGACGTTTGAGGTTGAGAGGTAGTTTGTGGTACTGACTCTGATTCCATCATACCTAGCCCTTGTAGAATTTTGTTGAATGACGCTTCAGGAAGAGCTTTGATAAAGACATCAGCCAATTGATCAGTGGTTCTAACAAAGTGTACTTCAACGTTTCCATCTTCCACATGATCTTTGATGAAGTGATACCTCAGTGCTATGTGCTTGGTCTTGGAGTGTTGCATTGGGTTATGACAGATTCTAATTGCACTTTCTGAGTCACAATATAGTGGGATCTTTTTCATATTGAGTCCATAATTTCGGAGTTGACTCTGGATCCAAATCACTTGAGAGGTACAGGATGCAGCTGCAATGTATTCTGCTTCCGCTGTAGACAAAGACACGCACGTTTGTTTCTTTGATTGCCAGCTAACCAACTTCCCATCAAGGAATTGGCAGCCGCCAGTGGTGCTTTTCCTGTCGACTCCACAACCTCCAAGGTCTGCATCTGAGTAGGCTTGAACGAAGAAGCCTGAGTTGGAAGGGTACCATAGACCTAAAGAGGTAGTTCGCTTGAGATATCGTAAAATGTTCTTCACTGCAAGCATGTGAGGTTCGCGTGGGTTTGCCTGAAATCTAGCACAGTAACAAACAGAAAACATTATGTCAGGCCTGCTAGCAGTTAAATACATTAGAGAGCCTATCATTTGACGATAAAGCGTAATATCAACAGCCAGTTTATCCAGGGATGGAGTGAGCTTGGTGCTGAACGCCATTGGAACTTTGACTTTTGAATCTCCCATCATGCCAAATTTTGCTAAGAGAGTTTTCGTGTAAGCCTCCTGATTAATAAAGATGCCTTCGGGTCCCTGTCTAATATTTAAACCAAGGAAAAAGTTAATAGGACCCATTGAGCTCATTTCAAATTTAGTCTCCATCAGCTTTCTGAATTCAACTGTTAGGCTAGGATTCGTTGAGCCAAAGATGATATCATCGACATAAATTTGAACGATCATAAGGTGGTTACCTTCCTTTTTACGAAAGAAGGTTGGGTCAACCGAACCTTGTTTGAATTTGGACATCTTTAAAAATTTAGTCAGCGTTTCATACCAGGCTCTCGGAGCTTGTTTCAGTCCATACACGGGTCTATCCAAAATGTAACAATGATTAGGATACTTTTCATTCACGAATCCAGGAGGTTGCTCCACATACACAGTTTCTTCGAGTTCTCCATTGAGAAATGCACACTTGACGTCCATTTGGTAGACCTCAAAGTTTTTGTGGGCAGCATAGGCAAGAAATATTCTTACTGATTCCAGCCTAGCTACATGAGCGAAAGTCTCTTCATAGTCAATGCCTTCCTCCTGACAGTATCCTTTCACTACCAGACGTGCTTTGTTCCTTATAACGTTCCCTTCCTTGTCCATTTTGTTCCTGAAGACCCATTTGAGACCAACAACCGAGGCATCTAGAGGAGTTGGAATAAGTCGCCAAACTTTGTTCCTTTCAAATTCATTCAGTTCGTCTTGCATAGCTTGAACCCAATCGGAGTGATCAAGAGCAGTGTTAACTGTCTTTGGTTCAACTTTTGATATGAATGAGTTAAACATGCAGAATTCGACTTTTGAAAACAAGGAAGTCTGTTTTGCCTTGAGTTGTGATCGAGTCAGAACTTTTTCAGATACATCCCCAACAATTTGAGAGACAGGATGATCTTTGGTCCATTTGGTGAGAGGAGGGTAGTTTGGATCAAAGGAAGGATCTAATTCAGCGTTTATCATTTCTTCTGGTTCGGACTGGCTTTCAAAGTTGTAAGACATATCAGCATGCTCCCCCTCGATAGATGATCTTACAGGAATGTCTTGAGAATCTTGAGCTACAGTCGATTCTTGTGGTGCTGAGCTTTCGGGCGTTGATGCACCTTCGGATGGTGAGGCATGTTCGGTTGGCGAAGTGCTTTCGGTTGGCAAAGTGCTTTCGGGAGTAGTTTGAGACCTTAGCTCCCCCTCAACTTGTGAGCTCGGCTGGGATGATGATGGTGGATCCTCCCCCTCGACTGAAGCATTGTGTTGTGGAGGGTCTTCAGAACCTGATTCTCCTTCATTCATTCTCCTTGCAGCATCGTCGACAAGTTGCTTTAAGTGATCTACCCTGTTGTCTGCTGCACTGGCTTCAGAAAGAGTGGCCTTCTCTGGTTCATCAAAAAGCTCCATGAACTTCTCGAATAGATTAGCGATCGAGGCTGTGACTTTGCCAGTTTGAGGAAAGATTTCTCCAGCTGTGTCTTCGTTGGCCTTTAGCTTTTTGACATAGCTATCATCAAAAGTCACGTAGTAAGTTTCTTCTATTTTCCTCAAACGCTTGTTTAGTACCCTATACGCTTTAGAAGTGAGAGAATAGCCCAGAAATATCCCTTCGTCGGCTTTGACATCGAACTTGTTGCGGTGTTCTTTAGAATTGAAGATAAAACACCTTGAACCGAACACATGGAAAAACTTCACATTTGGCTTCCTGTTGTTGATGATCTCATAAGGAGTGAGAGTGAAGCGCTTGTTGAGATATGACCTATTCTGTGTATAACAAGCAGCAGAAATAGCATCAGCCCAAAAATATAAAGGTAATGAAGCGAAACTTAGCATGGTTCGAGATGCTTCACATAAAGATCGGTTTCGTCTTTCGACAATTCCGTTCTGTTGAGGTGTGTAGGGAGCTGAGAAGTTGTGACTGATTCCCTTTTCTGCCAGGAATTCTTCGAATTCTCTATTTTTGAACTCCAATACATTGTCTCTCCTGATGTTGCGAACGACCTTCTTCAGCTGTACTTCAATTTGCTTGATGAACACTTTTAGCTTGTGAGTCGCTTCAGATTTAAGCTTCAGAAAGAATACCCATGTAAAACGCGAAAAGTCATCAACAATAACAAGAATATACTTGCTACCACCGATGCTTTCGATAGATGATGGACCACACAAATCAATATGAAGTAATTCTAGTGGTTCAACAACTTTAGTGTTTATTATAGGTGGATGACTTTGACGACTCTGCTTCCCCATTTTACATGCAGCACACAAATGATCTCTATCGTACTTGAGCAATGGAAGACCTCGAACATGACCTCCAATAACAAGTTTGTTGATATCTTTAAAGTTGAGATGAGAGAGTCTTCGGTGCCACAGCCAACTTTCGTCAGATTGTGCTTTGGATAACACGCAGATAGGTGGGTTTCCTTTGATGGGTTTGAGGTTTAAAGGAAACATTTCGCCTTTACGCTCCGATTTGAGAATAACTCTTTTCGTCTTCTTCTCAATTATTTCAGAACCCTCATTGTCGAATGAGACTTTGAGACAGGTACCTCCAACAAGCTGAGATACACTGATGAGGTTGTGTTGTAGTCCTTCCATGTATGCAACCTTCCTTATCGTGAAATCACCGTTTGTAATCATTCCATAGCCTTTGATGGTGCCGAAGGAGTTGTTCCCGAACTTGACGTTTCCACCATTTGAAAGAGACTTGTATTCCCTTAGCTCTTCCTTCCTTCCTGTCATGTGACGCGAGCAACCACTATCAATGTACCATTCTTCGTCAAACTGCTCGTCACTGATAACCTACAAAAATTAAGCAGATTTAGGAACCCAAAGCTTCTTGGGTCCACGTGAGCCTTTCACAGGAACAGGAATAGTAAGAGAGATGTCAACTAAATATGTTCTTTTTATTAGTGTTGTTTCATCTTTCTTTTTGATGGTAAAAACTTTAATTTTATTAGGATTCGATGCTTTCGGTTTTGACTCTGGTTTAACCACTGAAACCTTCTGTTTTCCTTTTTGTTCAGCTGATGATTGAGATTTTTGAGAAGGAACAGAATGAGATTTAGGACGAGGTGGAGAGGAATTAGAAGCATTTGAAGAATTAGAGGACCTAGATTGAGATGACTTCTTGGCTGGAGATTCTAGGTGACCCTTTTGCTTTTGATCATTAGTGGGACTGACCCTAGAATTTTGATCTCTTTTGTTCTCAGAACCGAACCTTTGCTTTTGGTTGAAGTCATTCTCTGAACCGAACTTCTGCTTTCGGTTGGAATCATTTTCTGAACCGAACCTTTGCTTTCGGTTGATGTTTTTCTCCGAACCGAACCTCTGCTTTCGGTTGTTGTTGCTCTCTTTCGATCCAACAGGACTTTTCTCTGATTTTAAGTTCCTGTCTTGATGTGAGAAATAGGCATTCTGAGATTGCCAAAACTGTTTTCTTTCAGAGAGATTCTTCCTGTATCTCTGATTCCTTTCTCGTTTTTGATTTCTCATCTGCTTCGGTTGATGATGGATGTTAGCTTTTGGTTTTTGTTTTTCTTTAGCTGGTTCACTCTGAACTGATGAAGTTTCACTTGGGGATGTGACTTCTTTTGCAGGAATTTCTTTTTCCTGAGGAACATCTTTTGTACCACTAGTACTTGGCACATTGAAGCTATCAGGTTTATTCAAAGGTTCTGGCACATATCTGCCTTTGCTTTTCCATGAAGTCCTTTCAGACAAACCTACCGTTTCATCAGCATTATCAATGGGAGCTGACCAGAAGAACTCATCGCAACCATCAGCATTGTCTTTGTTTACAATGGCTGTGAGTTCAGCAGTCTGATGTTCGGTTACGCTTGTTACCTTGTACACCTGATTTGGAGTGGTTCTAACCTTTTGGTATACGACTGCCTTCTCTGCAAGGATCGGGGACTTTTGTTGGGACATACGAGCGAACTCCACCGAATTTTCTAAAATGAGATTTTTGTGGTTCTCGGGTTCGCTCTTGACAAATTCTGAACAATCAACTGTGTCCTCTACATAAATTTCACTCATATTGTCGTCCTCATCAAGCTCAGATGCATTTTCAACATCAATTTTATTTTCTGAGCTCAAGTTGGCATTCAGTGAGTCAAATTTTTGTATGGTTTTGGTTCTCAGTTTCAGTTTATCATTTTCATCCAAAAGGTTTTTAAGCATGTCCTTATGGTCCTTGGACTTAATGAAAGATTCGATTTTGTCCAGTCCATACATATACGTTGGATTAACATCCTCAGATGAAATAACGCTCTCACAATTATACGCTTCAACATCAATTTCATCCTCCTTAAACTCAAGGAAGGGTAAAATCATGCGATGAATCTTTTGTCCTATTTCACAATCCAAATGAAGCTGAGTAATATTAGTATAAAGACGTTTGGCAATCAAACAAAAAACATTTCGCTGTTTCAAAAGCTTTAAATTGTCTCTTTGCAAATAAATGTTTTCATCTTTTATTTTGATTAATTCTGACTCCTTCAGTTCGATCCACATCCGCCGTTCCTCACTCTTCGAAGACACCCTGCTTAATTGGTCAGTTAGGTTTGAATTGGTGACTCGATTTTGATTTAAACTACTATCTAGATGAGAGATTCTTGAATTAACACTTTTTAATTGTTTTTCATATGAACATTGTGGGACTTTAAATGAGAAAAAAACTGATTGTACCTTCTTGATCAGTTCATCAAGATCGTTGAACTGCACGCTGAGCGGTTTGGCTGTAAAGCACAAGTTCTGTTGCTCCTTCGTGTCTTCATTCCCACCATCAGTGTTGTATCCCCTCATCTGAGATATGTCGGACACCATCAAGCATCTTCCTCTACTGCTCTCTTCTTTCGTCACATAAGCCTTTCCATGTGAAGGATTCCTCACTTCATCATCTTCAGAGTCGGTTGACCAGACCTCCACGCCACCGAACTCATCATCAGCAACCGAACCCTGCACAATTAACGCATTCATAGGAGGGTTAGCGGTAGATTTCTTCTTCCTGATTTCATCTAGCTTTTTCTGCAACAAAGCTTCTTCATCCTTTTCCTCATCCTTTTCTGCCATCTTTTTGAGGACGCAATCTTTTGCATAGTGGTTCTTTCCTCCACAATAATAGCAGCTCACTCCCGAATCTCCTTCAGCCTTCGGTTCCTTCTTTGACTCTTCAGCCTTCGGTTCATCTTTGACCTTTTCAGAACTGTAACTCCCTTGCCAATTTCGGTTCTTGTTAGTGGGGAATCTCTTCTTGATGAACCTCTTGGGGTTTGACACTATCATAGCATAGTCCTCAGAAGTGAGGTCATAGTCATCCAAGTTGAGGTCTTCGTCCTCCATCGCCGCTTTGCTTTTGGACAGGAGGGCCAACAAACCCAGGCTTGAAACCACATTTTTCTCCTGTAACACGATCTTTTCTTGAGATTTTAGGATGCCCACCAGTTTCGCCAAAGAATAGGATTTGAATTGCTCGTGCGCTTTAACTGTGGACACAACTGCTCTCCACTCAGATCTGAGTCCGTTCAAAAACGTAACCTTCTGCTCAATAAGCTTCCTTTCGATGTCGTGTTTGATCATCTTGCTAAGAAGATGATTGAAGCGATCGAACGTTTGAGTCACAGTTTCTTCGGCTCCTTGCTTGAATTCACCAAACTCGGACAAGAGTAAGGTTTGAATGGAGTGTTCAAGATCTTCGTCTGTAGAGTACAATTCACATAGCCTGTCCCATATCTCTTTTGCAGTCGTGCATGAACTCACCAGCCTAAAAGTATCGGATTGAAGAGCGAGTCTGATCAATCTTAACGCTTTGATATTCCACTGAAATTTATCTTTTTCGTCTTGCGCAATATCTTTAACATCTTTCAGAAGATCATTATACTCCTTTTGAGTTTTAATAATCCTTGAAGTTGCTGAATGAGAGAAAGGTCCAGAAATGATTGCTTCCTAGATGAGGTATCCATTATCTTCAAATCCTATAACATAATCTTCAAAGTGATGCGCCCAGACTTCATAATCATGGGTGTACAGGATGGGAATCTTCGTTGTTGATCCAATGCTGTTCGAAATATTAATGGGATTGGATTGCGACTCGTCCATGATTGATCGAATAACCTGTTCAAAGATCAGACTTGTAATATATCAAATTAGGGCAAAATAATAAATATCGAGATACGTCAATTATGAGATGACGGCTCAATAAATATCAATAAATGCGGAATAACCCTAATCGAAACCTTTTCACAGAAAAGAAGTGTATCGATTACACAGCCTCCTGCTCTGATACCAATTGATAAGTTAAAACTAACTTGAAGATCGATTAGATCTATAAAACAGGTAAAGAAATAAATGAACAAACAGCAAGAACACAAGAATGGATCAAAAGATGTCGAATGATTAATAAACAATCCTCAGAAGAGCTCGATAAAGAACTTCTACTGTAGAGGATTTAGGGTTTACAAGAACGATGAAGAAAATCTGTAAAGCTATCGTAATTGCTATCAATCGTTAACCTAATATGCATGCAAGCACATTATTATATACTAAACCCTATCAGCTCACGGTTGGACAGGCCCAAACCAGAGTACAAAACATGGACTATTAACCGAGCCCAATGGATGCAATACATCAAAAATGCTACACTATGCTACCCAACAACTGCCACTACTTGTTGTTTCTCGGAGGGCTTCTGAGGAAGACTGACCCTTACGCTTGTTCCAAAGCTTTTTCTTCCCACCACTCGCCTTTGGTGGTTCGGGAACGGCTTCCACTGCATCAAGATCAACCCCGTTATTTATAAGAGTTTGCGCTAAACACTTGGCACTGTCGAATGCGAGAGGTTTAGCAGCAAAAACATTTCCTTGAGTTGGGGGCATCAATCCCCAAATGTACCTCTCTATTTTCATTCTTTCCGGGGTGACCATCCTCGAACAGAGTAGATCCAGATCACAGAATCTAGTTGTATAGGTGGCAATGTCGGAACCATTGATCTATAGGTTCCAAAGCTCATACTCCAACTTCTGCATTTCGCCTCTTGAGCAGTACTCATCAAGCATAAGTTCCTTTAAACTTTCCCAACCCATGACATTTGCTATCGGCAGAGTTAGGGATTTGACCTGGCTATTCCACTAAGTCAATGCTCTATCGGTGAAGGTACAGGCGGAGAACTTCACCTTGGTGGCCTCAAAACAAGCACAAATCTCGAAAATCGATTCGATCTTCTTGATCCACCAGGTTAGGGAAATGACTCCTCCATTGTCTCGAAGGATTTGGGCTTCGCATTCATGAAATCTTTATAGGAACACTCCTTTTGGTATCTCTGACCACCCTCAAGATTTTGGGGATGGGTACCACTTTCGAATCCGCTAGAGCCACCAGGATTGATTTGCACTATCATGCCAGTCACATCGGCTCCAACTGCTGCCTGGAACATGACAGGATCGAACTGAGGAAGTGGTGGCTGAGGGTTGTTTCTCTTTCTGTTGGGTCTCTTCCTGGGAGCCATCTTTCTCTAAAAAATACAAGGGGAAAAATGACGATAATCCTTTTATACTGATTAAGAATCGGATATTTTCGAGAAAGATATATCTAAATCCTAAAACGATAATAGAGATCTACAATAAAGGTTTACTAACATAAAAAAGGAATTATAGGTCTTTCGTTTATATGGATTATTACTACTAGTGATAACTTTGCGCAGTGTTATAGAACCATAAAATACTCCTATAGTATTTTAACTATGTGCTTCATTTGTATATGATTTGGTGAGTGTTTGACTTGTCGCAACACCACAGTCACTCCCAAACACATTTTGGTCATATCACAAACAAATATAGTTGAGCAGGTAATATTGGCCCCACACATGACTACATAACTATTCAGGCTTAACCGTAGTGTCCAACTCACCCTAAATACTTTTATGTAGTCCTTACCATGTTAGCTTCTTGTACATATGTATACTTGTATACTTTTGTAAAATACTTCAATTTTTAAAGTATACTTTTAGTTTCAAAGCGCTTCGTCCCTTTAGTGTTTATAGTTGTATACCATGTAAGGTTCGGTATACTTAGTTCACTATAAACAATAGCTCTAATACCAATCTGTTACACCCCAAAACCGGAACGGTGGAAATGTTCGGGAGTGGATGACGTCATATGTAGTATCGCAACAATTCTATGATAGTAATCAAAGTAAAAAAACCATTACATTGACTATATATAAAAAGGTATTTACATCTGTTTGATTCGTATTTATATACATCAAAAGCAACAAAATAAAAATGTGACTCTATATGCTCCATCTTCTCAAAAGTTTGATGAGGTACCTGTCTACTGATTTCCTTAGAATACAATCGGTTTTGAAAAGAGTATCAACATTAAGCTGGTGAGTTCATAAGCATGTTTTTGTAATGAAATTCTGTTAATGAATTAGTGAAAAATGTTTACATGTTTCCAAGAAAATCCAATATTTTCTAACATATGAGTTTGTTACAACGTTCCATAAAGTAGTAGTTTGATTGCCTGTTTACCACCGGATGAATTGTATAAGAGAGTTTTGAATGTAAGACCCTTTTGCATGAAAAACCCTGGTTATCACCGGTATGTACAGTAGTTTCATTACTAAAAATGAAACTATGAGTTGAAATCCCTGGAATCCTCCAGTTGTATTATGAAATAGTTCTATTAATGAAGATAAAACTAAAGAATAATGAAACCTCGTAAACAAAAAGGTTAGTTTATACTATTGTAAGTCGTATAACCATGCTTGATATGACCTAGTGACCTTTACGACGTTCTTCAAGTGTCGGATATATGACTTTTGTCACCCCAGGCATGCCTGCCTAACTGTAGCTAGCATTTCAGATGTAGGATTGTCAGTCCCGAATAGATATATTCACAAATCTCACGCTCTCCCTCCAGGAGACTCCGGTTATACTGTGATAGGATTTAGTTCAGTATGCCGAAGGGTATAATTTTGATGTAGAGTCTCACAATTCTGTATAATCTAGTTTACCTACAGTTCTGAATTGATCTATTGTATTTAAACCCGTGTGTATACTTCATAGAGTTATAATTATATTTAAATAATTAGGTAATAAAGTATCCTTGTTACCCGTGAATATAATAAACTAAGTCTGTCATAGTTTATATCTTTACCTATGTATAAGCTCTGAATTTCTAATATTGTATATTGAAACCCCAAACTATACCTATTATAATTTGCATGAATATTATGTATTATGTTCATGAATTGATCTGAAAACTACGCAATTTGGCAGTATGTCAGAAACATCCCTTATGCTCAGCATAATACAAAAGGGATAAAATATCCAAATATTTTTATGAAATGCGGAAATCGTGTGACTATATCCATTTTATCAGTTTTATGTGTTGTGAAATCCTTTTGTATAAATTCATAAATCATTTGTGTTTGTCTTGTACTCTCCCCATGAAAACATTAAAAATCATAAAACTATAGGGGTATAAACTCACAGTTGGTTGCGTGAAATGCCGGACAACGAAACTGGAAATGAAGACCCTCAGATTGGTGTACGCGACATATAACGGGATCCTAATAACAATTAAATACATATATGTATTTTATTAGCGGAACCATTATTTATAGTGTTGGAAAAACACTTGCTTTTAGTTTAGGAATGTTGTCGGGACTTGATTGAATCAGGGAAAGCGGGTTTTCAGCCAAGTTCACCACTTAGGAAGGTTTGCGGCCGTGAAGGGGATTACACCCTTGAACGGTGTTCTTAAATGAAATTTGAATTTTTGAAGGGTTGACATCCGTGAACGGTTTGCGGCCCTTGAAGGTTTCAAGATTTGAAGTGTGTACGACCATGATCTCAAGTAAAACTATGTTTGAATCGACGAAAAGGCTGGTGTTAGATGCTCCAAAACATGTTTTAAGGTGAATGGAGCACTACATATAGAGAAAACTTGAGATGTATTGGGTTTTCGAGTGGGGGTTTTTAGAGATAGGAAGTGTGTTTGAAGCCAGGAAAGTGTAAATTAGGGTAGGGGTCATGTATATATAGTCTGGAAGTATGGTCGATGGTGGTTTTCAGTCGTAAATGGTTCACCAGCCGTGAATGGTTCACCAGCTGTGAATGGGTTTACGGCCGTGATCGGGTTCACGGCTCTGAACACCAGTCAGGCCGGAAACTGTTGATTTTTCAAAGGAAGATCGGGTTTTCGGGCGATTTTGGTTCCGACTCATTTATAAAATTCAATTATATAACTTCAATGATTTTCCAAACCAAAGGAATTTGATGGAAATAAATAAATTATGAATTTATCTAACGGAAAACGGTTCACTTTAACGGAAAAAGGTTCGGGTTGTCACAAGGCTACTCCCAGGCCCCCTGTCAAGGAAAATGCAAGGAACAAAGCCAAAATCTAGGGACGAGTTCAAATACCAGATCGAAAAATACCTCAGCCAGATAGAGGGAGAAGAACACAAACAAGTTAATCTAAAAGTTGTAGTGAACCCCTACCTCAAACAAGAATCAACCAGCTCTCACTATCTCCATATATATAAGGAACGTAATGATGGGAGCCATGATAAGAATAACAGACACTTGAGACACTTTTCTCACAGTTTCCGCCTGTTCGTCAAGGATGAGCCCAGGAGCCATCAGATGGAAGTGCACACAGTGTAAAAAACCCCTCAGCGGACAGAAAAAGAGAAAAGAAAATATTACGAATATCACAAGAGCAAAACCCATGACACTGGAAAGAGTGAGACCCTCAAAAAAGAAGTAGATGGGAAGCGACTGAGTGGAGACTTAACATAAATCGCAAAGACTCTATGATTAAAGTTCGAAGCCAAAAGGAAAGACGGGAGAACCCGGAAGGAGACGAACAAACAACCAATCAAAATGGAAGATATATTCGCAATCGCAAACCCAGGGAACAGAGCCAGGCTTCAACTGCAAGCCAAAGACGCCGACGAATTACTCGGGTATACTCTCAACATAAGTTTCTCATCAAAATACCCATGACCACCTAAATACAGCCCCACATATCCAATCATAATCCCCGTCCTTGTACAACAACATCAGATTTTTTGAGTCCTAGTCAACAGAGGTAGCAACACCGACGTCCTCTATGAGCACTGCCTCGAGTGACTCCTTCCAGCCTGGAAGACAAACCTATGACCACCAACCTGAGCCCCGCTCATTGGCTTCACGAGACACAAATTATGGCCACTCAGAACCATAAAACTCATGTTGATATTACTTAGCTACGATGGAAAAGAAACGGTAACAAGGATAATCGTCCTCATGAACACGAAACGAGGTTAGATGTCAGTAAGCATACCTACACACCTTAGGGAAACAAGGGTACACGACATGGAAAAGAAGGGAACGAAGGAACACATGTGCGAAGACACATAGCTCGACTAGAGGCACAAACAAGGAGCCATGAATACCGGCGCAGAGAAGATAGCTAATCACCTCAAAACAGAGAACGTAGACAGGAGACTCACCAAAACCATAAGAGTCCACAACTGGCAGAGGCTCCCCCCAAGACATTAACCTCATAGAAAACAGAGCTTGCAACGTAAAACTCACGTAGAAGGAGGTAAAACAACCCAAAGATGATGACCAAGCAACCAAAACCGGAGAATGGACGAAATTTAAAATCATCTTCTGAAAGATAACCAACCCAGAAACAACCAATCACGACTTGCACACGATCACGAACGTTGGAAAACTCGCATACTCAAGTCGCTAAGGGACACATGCCAAGGAAGACAAAGAAGAAGAACTCTTCCCAATGACCTGGGAGCCCCAGAGCCCAAGCCAATAGCTTTGGCTCTAGGGGAATCAAGTGAAGGGACCAAGTGATCAAATTCCTAACGGATAATCACGCCCCAACTAATCATCCCAAAAGCTAAACCTAGAATAGAAAAAATTATCGGACTCCTGATACTTATCTGACAATGTAGATGCCTCCAAGGCACCAAAAAACATGCAATGAAAAGAAAATTTGTAGCGAACAAGTATCGACATACTTTCGTATAAATGGCAAATAATAACGGATTGATCACCCTTACCCCCAACACAAAACGAATGAGACAAAACACAATCATAGGCATCAAAGGCTCATCACTTCTCCTTAATAAACATTTAAACAAGGTCAGTAAAGATGTATTTACTGATCACGACAAGAGGTCTTAATGGATCATAACCTTTCCCTCGAAATACATAATGGCTAAGCTCTTAGACCCCGAGGTGATGACCTCTATTTTACGTAGATGACTAGGGCCAAAGTAGAACTCCAATTGACCCAGGGCTTAGAGAAATGCCTAAAATCAAAGGCTTTCAGCCAAAACAGAGATCCCAATGAAACGAACCAACTGGAGTTCGTACCAATAGGCTAAGTAAAACCTCGACACATAGAGACTAAGCTAAGGGTGAGTATTGACCCACCAGAACAGACACCCTGTCCCCTAGAGCTTGTTAAATAAATGATATCCACGACCAAGACCCCCAAAGGCCAACACTAACCTCTAAGAGAATCCAAACCAAGGATGCCGAACACAATCCATCCAAGACGACAAAAAAAGGGGGAAGAAAGGCGATGAAGTAAAAGCAAACTCAACATACAAAAAATATAAAGCACGTATTGTTTACCCCGGACAACCCCCCAACATTTTAAAATGACCATGCAATGAAAAAGAAGAAAATTAGACATTGTTTTAAAAAAATTTCGAAAAACACCATGAAGATGCAAATATTGTCTTAAACATCAAAAAACAACAAAGGGTAAAACACATCACTTACTGAGGGGTGGAAGAAGGTCCGACGTGATAATCACCACCTTTAGGATGGCCTTCCTCGGAGTCAGGATCATCACACATCTGATGAACGCTCCCTATGTCCAGCTCAACAAGGCGAAGGTAGGAGGCAAAGTCTGTCTCCATGAAAGATTTTATAGCATAACGCATTGTCTGAGCATGCTCCGCAGTAGCGTCCGATTCCCAGGTGACAAACTTTATGGCGGTAACCTCTCTCGGGTCACCTACTTGTCATTCTGCATGTCGGTAACCACATATGCTATCTTCATCCGCTTTACCCCAAACGCAA
Organism: Lactuca serriola; assembly: GCF_051521515.1. Lineage (NCBI taxonomy): Eukaryota > Viridiplantae > Streptophyta > Magnoliopsida > Asterales > Asteraceae > Lactuca > Lactuca serriola. Next base: position 110,287,441 of record NC_136409.1, on the reverse strand, counting down.
ATTCAGTAGTCTCAACAACCTTATATACCACCTGGACAACGCCTTTCAGAAGCGCCCACCCCAAATTTTCCTCCGTAACTTTTGTCCTCGCAACCTCCTCCGCCATCCTTTTTGTTAGAATAATCTTCCTGGCCCTCTAACACCATCTTCTCCTCCACTAAGACCTCGATCCATTGAGAAAAGCGTTCCACCGACCCATCCAGAGTAGCCACTTGGTCCTCCAAAGACGCCTTCTCCCCTGCCAAAAGATCATAGCACTCCTCGAAGGACCACTTCTCCCCCTCTCCTCGAATGACTGCTTCTCCCCTTCTAACTCCAGCAACGTCACCCTAAGTTCATCCTGATCGGCCTTAACTAACACTAGCTTACTAGAGCTGGAACCACCTGACGAAGGCGAGAGGCAGTCACCGTCATATACGAACGAACCTGCACAACTTCATATAAAAGGTTGTTTGAAAGATGGGAATTAGGAAGAAGCTTCAAGGTCTCGATGGTAGCAGGGGGAAAAGCATGGCAACACCAATCATACGCTGTCGCATGCTGTGAAAGTAGAGACTCCCGGATTATTCCCCATCCTGGCACATATATGTCTAGCACTGCCGGAGGAGTAAAAGCAGAACCCCCAGCAAAACCGTCCCCATTCAAGAGTGGGATCTTCGGGTTCGACTCTTCTTTGGGTTCACAGGGTCGTCCAGTTGCCCTCTCTTTCATCACCTCCGACTATTTTGGAGTGTCATTATCAGGGATATCAACCACCACAGCGTCCTCTCCCAAAAGGAAGTCCATGTTACGCCTCTTGAGAAGTCTTCGACCCGAGGAGCTGGCCTCCCTGGACGAGCCAGCCCGGTCAACGCCTCTTCCTCCTCTGTATTGGAAGGTAAGGGATCTTCAGTAGAAATACGACCAACAGGCGCTTCAACCAACATCTGACCAATGGGAGAACCAAACCTAAGTGGCAAAACAACAGGAGGGTTGGTAAGAGCCAAGGCGCGGTCGGGAATGACCGGTGGAGGGAGCGTCTCATCCAAGGGCACTTCCTGATATTGGAAAGTGCCCTGAAATTGGCCCCTCAACACCATCTCAAAGGGAAGGATCCTCTCATGAACTACAAACAAGAGACAAGCCAACATAGCCCACAGAACACACAAGCAAACACAAGAAAACAACAATATAAATGGGGGAGGGGAGGAAGGAGAGGTACTTACTGTCATTCTCAATGAAGAACTGATGCATCATCCCCCGATCCCTCTAGGTAGCACTCATCCTAACTTCATGCAACATATGATCCTCCCAATCCTCACCGTGACACAAATGGTCTTCAGTGCTTGTGCCATAGGGACGTTGGCACCAAAGAGTTCTGACGCTCGATCGGAAAAAGTAGTCAAGCGAGGATAGCCAAAACCCACAAGGTTGAGATTTACCTAGAACCAGTAACTTTTCCTGCTCTTCTTCGGAGATTTTTAGTTGATGATGAAGGCATGAACACCCCGCCTTTGGGAAAAAGTCCGAACATCAGACTGAGTAGAAGAATTGACGAAAGCTTTGGATGCCCAAAATTATGGCAGAACACCAAGTGTCTGACAGACGAGTTCAAAGCCGACAATCTTGTAGAAAGCATTTAGAGTCATGTGTCTACACGAAAGCCATACTGGTGCATTATCTCCTCAAAAAATTCCGTCGTTGGCAGCCTCAGACCAACCTCGAAGATAAGAATAGGGACCCCAACATTCCCTTTCGGAAAGCAATAAATTATCGCCTCCTTTCGAGGATACTCCATGCCATGTTCAGGAAGAAAACCAAACCGCTCTTGAAGAGTAGCGAACTTGCTTAAGGAAGGAATGATTCTGTAAATTGAGTCAGTTACTGTCGGTCGAAGAGTAAAAATAGGAGAGAAAAGAAAAAGATGTAGTAGAAGTGAGACAAACTAGTAATAGGGGTCCGACTCAAATGCGGGAAGTTTTAAATGCAGGAGGGAAGTCTAATCAGTTACAATGATGAAAACCGCCTGCGAAAATGCCTCCATCATGTCAGTAGCTATAAAAAAGCCATCCCCACCGAATGTGTGTCTAGATCCAAGCTACAACAACTCAGCTACCCTAAGAAAACGCTGATGTGTAATAGCCTAGAGGACTTGTTGACGTAGCCCATCAGGAATACATTAGTTATAACAGAATGCTGCATCCTCGCCCTCTCCTTTCACAACCCCATATTCGTTCTTTGGCGCATAAGTCCGAAAGCCAACTTCAAGACAAAATACTACCAGTAGTCCTCCAGAGTGACAGGTGTAATGCCCAAGACGCTGATCCCTTAGCAAGCCTGCACCAATAGCAAACAACCACTCATGGGCACGGTCTACTAATCAGAAGCCGTCTATCCCTGCTAGACCTAAAAAAGTAGAAGATATGGTTGAGGTTATGTCCCCCCCGATTCTAGGTATGAAAAATTCTCTTCTCCTCGAAGAGAAGGGACCAACATTCAACATTAACCATTTGTCTCATACTTTCTCACCCCCTCACTAGAACCATGAACTGACTTGATCTTTGGAGCCTCGTTCCGGGATAACCACCCTAACGGCGACTGATGATCTTGTTTTTTTTTTTGTTGTGATTCCCAGGCCCTTTATTTACATCTCTCACGGAGAAGGAAACAAGTCAGAGACATATCACAACAGTTGTTGAGTAGGCTAAGACTGTGTGTCGTGGTGGGAAAACTCTTTATTTTCATAACCATTAATTCTCAGAGAACGTCTAACGAAATGTATAAGTGTCATACTCATGATCTTGTACGGATAGACCGCTCGCCTAGGAGTTACTAGCTACAACTACGTCTGACAAGACAGATTTTAGCGTTGACATTAGTACCATTGTATATTATTACCCCGTGGTATAGCTGAGTAAGGGAGTTAAGAATACCTTCCTATGGAGTGGGTGCAAAAAGTGTGGCATCATAAGTTCGGTTATAAGTTCATCATAAAATTCCAGTTTTGTTTCGTTACCGTATAGAATCGCCATTTGGTTTATATGAGGGTTTTCTTCACTAATACTACTTGAAAGAGACTGTGGCTAGTGGAATAGTTTGTGATCCAAAAGGATAAGTGCCAATACCAAAAATTAAGTTATATAACACTTATCTAATATCACTACACGACTGATTAAGGCTTAATAACTTATAGCTAATAAGTTATTTATATAAATCCTTTGTTCTTGTATGAAAACACAATATGTATATGGGAGGAGTTTGCCGCATTGGTTAAGTGTCGGTTCTGATATTAAGTAAGATAATACTTAAATAATACCACGACACAATTTTACAAAGTTTATAAATTCGAAACTTTTAAGTTTCACATATAAATTTTACAAATGCTTGTACAGTATTTCTATAATAAAGTTGGCCATTTTATGTTTTCACAAGATGCGATATGACTTAATTTTATTTAAATTGGCACTCAAAATCCTTATATAATAACAATTTTGGTCAATAGAACCGTATAATTATGTATTTTGCCAAAATATTTAAAACTTTGGATTTCAACGCATGATGTTTCTAAATGAGACCAAATACATTTTTATAACTAATTTATCTTATACTTTTGATAGAAAGCTTTGTATTTTATAAAAGTTGGTCGACCAGATAAATTTTATGAAACGTTGTTCGTTATAAAAATACTTCGTGTCAAAACATGTATAACTCACCAACAATTTTGTTGACGTATTTTAAATGCATGTATTCTCAAGTTATTTATCAAGTCGGAAGTGTTCGCTCTGAAGGCTCTCCATTATCTTTATTACACCCTTGTAAACGTTCAATTGTTACGCGTGTGTTTCGATTTAGCAATGGTATTGTACATTTAGTTTATATTTCGGTAATAATAGAAGATTATGTTTGTACTGTTCAATATATGTTCAATAACTGTGATTATTGGTTTACGTCCCTCACGTTGGTGTTTCTACCGGCGGCCAGGGGTGTGACAGATTGGTATCAAAGGTACAGGCTATAGTGAACTAGTACTTTCTTAGGAAAGTGTGACTATAGCCTAAGGCTTACTCTCTAAGGTTAGGTATATTCCTAAACCTACAAGTATTAGGTTATACATATATACATATATAAACTCCAACCCTCGAATACTAATACAATGTAAGCTTTTAGGCCAAACACCTTAGCTAAGTTGATTGTACGTGGGCCAAACCACAACTAAATGTAGACTGATCACCTATGTTTAATTATGGTTACACCGATGCACAATAAAGCTTGGATTCGATTGTTGGTAGACTAAAATATTTGGAATCCATAATATTTATTGAAAATCACAATTCCAATCGCTTAGGAACTCTTCAAAATTTTAGTGAGAAGTTTATGAATACTTGGCAAATATTTACCTCAAATTCACATAAAACTATAAGTATCATAAAACTTAAATCACTTCCGAACTTTATCTCAGAATACTAATTACTCAACTATGATATCCTATGAATGCATTTGTTAGACCTCGTAGGAATACCTTGCAAAAAATACGCTCCTTTGTGAATCATTTCAAATTTGGCTTAGGTACTCAATCAATACATTTGGTTTTGTTGGGAATCGTCCGACTTATTATTGAACCATCCAAGTTCCAAAGAATGACACCTACGCCTCCCCTTCGTCTTTTGTGACCCTTTTTTGAAGGAGAATAAAGAAGACTTAATGAAAATCTAAGACATGAAAGTTGTTAGAAATCTTGCCTAGTTCCAAAACATCTCGATTCAAAAGAATCATAACTTCAAAACTTGAGGCAAGATCAAAACATCGAGTGGTAGTCGATTCCCTCTGTAACATCTTCTTTGTGAATTTGTACCATATGTGCCAATACTTGGTTGTTTTTTTCACTCGTTCCAAGTGTAACATTTCACCCTTGGTAATACTGTAAAAGTTTGGTACATATAATACTAATAGTAGAGTCAATCTCCGGTAAACCCTGTCAATTCAACACGTTTGGCAATTTTTTAATATTATCGCTTATCTACACATCGATGTTTTCACATGACTCATTTATCCTTGAATAAATTGTAATGAGACAAAGTAATGTCACACAGGATATCTGTGAGTGATATTCTAACACCAACACAATCGCTTGACGCAACTATGATCGAGACAACGATCGAACAACAAGTAGCTAACACTTTGGACCACTTACAAATCCAACATGAACAATGTCTCTGAACAAAGTAGAATTAAAAGTAGTAGCCATGGAAATAATAGTGATGTCCCAAAGACATGCACATACGAAGAAATCATGAACTACAACCCATATCCTTCTACAAAAATGAAGGGGTTATAGGATCGACACTCTAGATTGAAAAGATGAAATAAATATTCTATGTTCGTTCCTGTATATAAAATTGTTGTGTTCATGCTTGACACCTAAACCTTTTATGGACATCACTCTTACCTGGTGGAACTACTATACAAAAATCATAGGCATTGATTTCCTCTCATGCCACAACTTCAGAAACACTAATGAGGATAATCACACGAGTCTACTACCAAGAGATAGAATGTAGAAATTAGAAGAAAGAGCAAATTACACGAATGGTCCCTATATTTTAGGGTAATTGTCATGTTTCGTCCCTAACTAAATTTTTTAACTCGGAAGGTCCCTACTGTTTGTTTTTCTTACGTGCTTGGTCCCTTTCTTACCTAAAAAGACTATTTTGCCCTTGATTTTCTAATTTCTTTAAATAAACACACCCCCTCATCTTACCTCACCTACCTCACTATTTTTCCGTATTTAAATAATAGTCTTTTTAGGTAAAATAGGGACCAAGCACGTAACAAAAACAAATTGTAGGGACCAAGCGTGTAACAAAAACAAACAATAGGGACCTTCCGAGTTAAAAAAGTAAGTTAGGGACGAAGAATGCAAATTACCCAAAACCATAGGGACCATTCGTGTAATTTACTCTAGAAGAAACACTGGTGGAAGAAAGCTTGTTATGAAAATGGTGACACTGGGCATCTTGAGAGAAACAACCCAAGACTAAAGAACCAAGAGATAAAATTGAAGTCAAGGCGATAGTGATCAAAACAAGAAATGAAATCTAGGAACTATTAGTAGTGACTAGTGCGTTTCCCATTAACCACTTGTATGCTAAAGTATTTGTCATATAGATGTTGATCGAAATATTCGTAAACCCTAGGGTTTAGACAACTAGTGCGCTGTAGGAAATCTACTCGCAAAATTTTAATAAATTTTATCCCAACACTTACCAACTCATGTTTGTCATGTCAATCTCGTGCGTATGTCCACCGAAAGTCCATTATGATTGTCTATATGATACGATTTTGTTCAAGTCATTATACCACCTCCCCCCCATTAAATTATAAAGTAACCATGAACGATTGATCTTAACTCATAGACTTCATACCAATTCCGAGCAGAAAAATCGACATTATCGTAGGTATAAATTGACTACCTCCCCCATCGTGTCCAGATCTGTACTACAAGAAATTTCTACGACTAAATCTACCCACGAGAAACCCATGGACATTTATGATGAAAAGTCAGAGAAAAACCTAAAGTTCCCTTCCTACTGTAAAAATCAAACGATGGATTGTTGTGAACTTCTCAGCTCATCGTGATCTAAGCAACCATGTGAAGGATTTAATCAAATGAGAAGGATTTGATAGAATGTGAAGTATTTAATTGAATGAGAAGGACTTGATAAAATGTGAAGGATTTAATCGAATGAGAAGGATATGATAAAATCTGAAGGATTTGGTAAAATGTGAAGGATTTAATCAAATGTGAAGGATTTGATAAAATGTGAAGGGTTTAATCAAATGTGAAGGATTTGATAAAATGTGAAGGACTTAATCAAAAATGGAAGTTTAAGTGAAGACTTCTTCCCAAGAAATGAACGTTGGAATATTAACATCAAAAGAATTTATGTTGTCTAGTACCAATGATTCCATCAAGAACTTCTTTTTGGTAGCCCAACCATCAACTGTGTTAACACCAAAAGGAAACAAAGTCCAACTAGAAAGATAAGCAAGAGATTGTATTTCAGAAGGTGGAAGAACTATGGTGTAATGCACCAATCGTACATCTCTGAAAGAACATAGAACTTGTTTGTATAAGACAACTTCAACTTAAATGATTAAGGTGCATTCAGAAGAATTGAGACAAGGTTTTTTCCTATGCTTTTGGTTCAATGACATAAATGAGAAATTTGTTGATATCATGTAGTGTGAGATTCGTTAACATTGTAAGGATATTGACATAGTAGCAAATGTCTTGAGCCGAAAAGAATGTACCAAACCCCGTTGAGTACGAATATTAACTATGAATATCCATTCACCACCTACAACTCAAATTAGAGAAGTTTAACTCGAGAATCTATGTGAGGAAAGGCTTCACGAGATTAGCTTTGTGAAAAGTGGATAAATAGGTCAAGCATAGGGATGATGGGACGCGATGCTGGATGAGCCAGATTTGCAAGATTAAGTGCAGTGAACACCAGAGCATAGTCTTGGACAAAGCTCACAGATTTAAGTGTCCCATCCATCTAGGCTCTGACCTAATGTGCCTATATCCAAAGGAATGGAAATGGTGAACATGCATAAAAGCGGAGATTACCAATTTAGTGGACAAGTAACAAACTTGTACAAAACGTTGAATGTCAGGAACACTCGGGACCAGGGTAATGAGAAAGAAATAGTTAAGTAAAAGTGGTAACCAACGTTAATGGGCTTATTACCAAAGTTGCCCAAGAAACCCAATGGTTTTAAATCTATTCAGGTAGTGGCCCACAGATTGACTAAGTTCGCCCACTTCCTGCTAATCAAAGAAATGAATGAAATGGAAAAGCTGACCAACACTTGCCAAAGAAATCGTCAGATTACACAAGATGCCGGTCTCTATCATCTCTTACTAAGATTGTAGATTCATCTATCAATTATGACAATCATTGAAATCCTTGAGTGCATGCTTAGGCATAAGCATATTTATTCATCCCCAATGGTTAGACCGAATGAAAAATCTCGACATGATTAATATGCTCTGAACCTATATGACAAACTTTAGATATCACATGGAATACTCGTTTTCGTTAATTAAGTTTTCATGCAACGATAGTTGTCATGCCATCATGAAGGCCATACCATTTGAAGACTTAAATGGCTGAGAATGTCAATCCTCGATATGCTGAGTAATGATTTAAGATGTGAAACTGAACAAAGAGCATGCATGTGATATGTTGCATTTCGATCCAAGATTCAATCAAGATATCACAGAAAAAGACTGTGTGATCCGAAGAAAAATTTCAGATTGTACACAAACAAAGAAAGTTATGTGAACAAAAGATATTTGTCTCTCAACATCCAAGTCAAAGACTGTGTAACTTTAAACACTTTCCTTTAAGAAGAATGATTTGGATTAGAGGAAGAATCAAGTTAAACCGCAACTCAAAGGAGCTTCAAAAATCTTAACCTAATTTGTTCTTGTTATTTATATCAAGTTATCTTGAGAACTAAATGGTGTGCACGACGCTTTTTCATACGCCAAATCTCAAGGAGTGTCGATCCGATGACAAATTTCTTATCTCTCTCTCAATGAAGTGAGCTAGGGAAACCGAGCTAAAGTTTCATGTTTGTTAGAATACACATGATTAAATTGTATATAAGACTCGACAACCTTTAAAATACTTGATTCGATCTTATTCTATATTCCTTTCTTTTTGTGGGAGTAGAATAAAGCCATCTATTCGGCCTAATACCCAATCTTGAGTTATGCAACTTTAAACGACTATAGAAAGATCATGTGTGGATCAAGAGAAACGAAAACACCACCAATTGTTTTATAATGTTTTAACTACATGTTGCATTTTAGGACAAAATTCCTTTCAGCCGGGAGATAATCTAACAATTGGTAAAAATTGGTCAGAGTTTGGCGGTCAAACCATAGCGAATCGTTGTATAATAAAGACCAATTAGTTATAATTTTATGTTTATAATGTATATTAATGGTATTATATTCATAAGTACTTTTAGAACATCAAAAAATGTCCAAAACGTCTATCGTTCAAGATTGAATCGAAAATCATCATAAAGTAAATTTATTTGTGATGCGAAAAATACATTTTACATTAAGTATAATTGAGAGCTATGAATAATAAATTTGAATATATCACATTCTTCTGATTCTATAGATATAAACAATGCCCAAAACGGATATCGTATGAAGAAGTTACGTCTCTTTAAAGTTATAAAAATCAGTATTTATCTTAAACCATACACTGTTTCATTTGGGTTAGCTACGAACCTCAAAAATCAATTTTGAGCGTGTTTTTCAAATCAGATTATGGTCAATTACTTTATTATATTTTTATTAGATTTTTAATCTCAACCAAAATCAGATTCATAAAATATGTTGAATCCGAAACAATTAATCGCAAAACTTTAAACATTGTTTCCCAGAGTTTGGTATATCAGAGTTGAATTCTACGTTTTTTGAATCACAACGACCGGGACATTGAGTAGGAACTTTCAGAAAAATTTTAGAAAACCGTAAGATTTCACAGTTTTGGCCCATCCAGGTCTTTTTAGATATTTGGCCCTACCTAAGTTGTCAAAGTTGGTAACTTTCTATCTATATATATCTGCTTCCTTTATTCAGTAAATTGTAGATGCAAATCATGGGGATTGATGGGCTTCATCTACAGTGTGGCATACAAAACAAAACCCTTTTTCCCTTATACCTTTACAACTTGTGAGCATACAAAACAAACGTTTTCCCTATAAAGCATTTGGTCCCAAATATATATATATATATATATATATATATATATATATGTATATATATATATATATATATATATATATATATATATATATATGTATATATATATATATATAGAACAAGAATATTTTCCTTAAAACATAGCAACATACATGAACAAGTTCATGCTTTGGGCCCTATGAAATGTGTTGAAATATTCTAAAATAAAAACACAATATGTATAATTCCATAATAGTCATTTGCATGCATCTGGATTTTTCACATAATCCTACATAATATCATTGACATCCAAAAGAGTGGCTTCCATATTTGCCATCCACAAACAAAAAAATATCTACCATACCAAAAGAAGAAAGCCATAATTGTACTACCTGCATCCACCAAAACACTAACACTTAATAGTTAACACCTAAAAATCAAAACTTAAACAAAGCAAAGCAACAACCCTTCATCAGAACCACTTGTAAGCTACCACCACTCCCGCAAAAGCGACCTCTCCTACCCGACTTGTAATAGAAAGCATCTTCTTCATCTTAGCTATGTCAGTCGATGCCCTGACATACGATGGCAGGAGGGAATAAAAATGGTTCCTTAGGTGATGGGTCAAATGGGACATCTCCAACTCACCTTCCCTTACATCATAAACTTCACGATTCATGGAATCCATCTCCTGGCGCAAACTTTCCCTAAACTCACGCTGGTCTACATTCACTTCCTCCCTGATGAGAGAAACCTCAAGATGAAGTTAGAGAAGAGTGATTTGGATGTCCTGTGGCTCCCTGCAATAGAGTTGTTGGCTGGAAAGTGATGTTGGTCTTCGATGGACCTGTTGTTGTGTGGCGACATCATAGAAGGCATTTTTGGCTTAGTTAGGGTAAGATTTGGTTTGCGAATTAAGGGCAACTAAGTTACTGGTTGTGATCGTTTTAGGTAACCAACATCCTTTTAAAACTAATTCGAGTAATGAACATCCGAAACATGCTCCCTAAGCGTTATACTCTAAACGACATCGTATGGTCCAAGTCAATTGTGTAACGCCCTCATATTCGGGCTAGACAGTTTAAAGACAATAAGCATCAAAAATGACTTTTTAATGGAAGATTATTTAGAAGGAATAATCTAACCAAGTTATATTATATGTCACAAGGGTTTCATACATATAAAGAACACCAAAATCTGAGTTATAACAAAGAAGTTAAGCCCCGTCGAAGTTTTACGGCTAAATCAGCATGACACCGCGTAATGTAAAAAGTGAATGTTTGATAATTTACTTTTTAGATAGACTGAATTTTAGCCGACACAATCTAAACGATAATGTTAGATCTCGTTAATAAGAAATCGAAAATAAAAAGACAGACGAAAACAGACGTCGGATGACAAAGTTATGAATTATTAACGAACTTTTACGTGTCTAGACCGGTTAAAATAAAACATGTAAAATAAATTCAAAATTAGCCAACGGAGTCTAAACAAAAGTTGTAGATCATGTTGCCACCTATGCGTGGATATAAATAACGTCAAAAACAGATCTCGTATGCAAAATTGCGGAATTTAGAAGATAATTAGTTTTTGGAGAGATCTACGGGTGACACGTTGCACAAATCATGACCATTGCTTCCTCCCCATGCCTTGCCAACAGATGGTGACCCTTGGCACTCAAATCGATGAGTTGGAGGCCATGAACTCGGCGAGTTGGTCCAAATTTCATCCTATAAATAAAGGCGCAAATCTCTCATTTCTTCACACCATTCTCAACCCTTCTCTCCCAACACCCAAACCCTCGAGTCTTTTCCCTAACACTTCTTAAGTGTTAGAGGCGAGTTCCGAAGCACCAGAAGGCTCCAAGAAGATGTGCTTTTGGCTTGGAAGTTCTGCCCCCATAGAGCTTGGTTCCTAGCCAAGCCTCCCGGTAAGTGAGTTATGCTTACCCTACTTCAAATATAGCTTATGTTTAAGTTCAATATTGCTATTATGAACTTGTAAACAATAAATATATTATAAAATATAATATACAAATTATTATTATAGTATATTTTAACTACTCTTGGTACGGGGAATCTAGTTTTAAGGGTCGTATACGGTTGTTGGATTTCAGAAGTGCTATAATGCCAAAATGGTCCTGCCATCCGCTGTTTCATGTATGGCCCCGTCTGTACATAGCGATTGAAAAGTATTGTTTAACACTTCTAAAAAAATATCGCTCGTAAATAGTCGCAATAAATTTTAGATTAAAATATAGTGGTAATAATACTAGGTATCGTCGAAGGAAAATAGAATTGTTAGAAGCGAAGCACTGCCCGAGTTTGAAATCATTACTTTAACAAGTGAGTGCATAGTTACTTTCATCTTACACATAGATATGAAGTATTTAATATAAATTTCATGCTATGTGTGCATATTATGTGTGTTCTTGATGTCTATGATGGATGAACAAAATATACATGTTTTATTTGGTTTAAACTGTATATGTATTTTATACCTATAAAAATATTGGATAAAGATGGGTAGATGAATGTTTAGAGATGAAAGATGATATAGATAAACATTAGAAGCTATGAACTTAGTGCCTAATAGATAAACCTTGGTAGCCATGGACTTAGTGTCAAATAGATAACCTGGCAGTTATGGACTTAGTGTCAAATAGATAAACCCTGGCAGTTATGGACTTAGTGCCTTACAAATGAACATTGGCAGCTATGGACTTAGTTCCTTACAAATGAACGTTGCCAGCTATGGATTTAGTGCCCTATAAAAGGATATTGGAAGCTATGGACTTAGTACCTAAAATTTAACATCTACCGCTATGGACTTAGTGCATGTTGGATGAACCCTGGCAGTGATGGACTTCATGCATATTCCTTAGGACAATCCTCAGTAATAAATATTGAGGATTAGATGATTCTTAGGTGTCGATACGAAGTTACATTACACTGAGAGATTAAAAGAAATGTAAATCACTAGTGTAAATGAATGTAAGGTCTGACCCACTTAGTTTATTTGTATTATAGGTGTCGATACGAAGTTACATTACACTGAGAGATTAAAAGAAATGTAAATCACTAGTGTAAATGACTGTAAGGTCTGTTTATGCTTATATTTATATATTGGCGATGGCATACCAAAGTTTTAATATAAACAAAGAAATAGATTTCTTCGGAAATGCTTTAATAATATATTTATCATGTTTTTCTGATAACAAATTCCGTAACATTATTCTTTAAAATGGATACTCTGATTTTCAAAATAAGCATAAATAAAATTTTTAAAATGGCTGTGAATTTGGGGATGTCACAAATTGTGTACTGGTTTATGTTGTGTCATGTCCAAAATGGCGTCGTTTCCTCCATGTGACAATAGAGCCGACTTAATTTGCTTATGTGGCAAATGTAACCGGTTAAAATAACTTAAAGGGACCAAATGAACAGGGCTCAACACATTTTGTTCCATTAAAAGGCAAGAAAAAAAGTTTAGTGACTGAAATGATAATATCAAATTACATTGTAGGGCCGTTGCGTCATTTTCCCATAAAAATAAATATTTAGAATATATGTAACGCGAAATATAACTCCATGTACAATGAAATGCATTTTCATTTATTATGACATGTATGGACATTGCAAGTTGCATCTACTGGTACCATGATATACACGTCCATTGTGAAATACATTTTTAGTATTGAAAAAATCTATTTCGAAAGACATTGTGAAATAGATCTTCTAAGTATTGTGAAACACAAATCCAATATGCAAAAATACAGTTTAAACAGTCTACTCACCTCTTTTCAGTCATATACAGTAGATGTAGCATGTTTTAAAAACTTTATACGTCGTTTTTTCTAAAAGCAAAATATGGACATAACCAATATATATCATTAAAGATAATGAAGTCCAAAAATACACAACCAACATTGTGAAATCAAAAGTCAATTAGATAATGTCAGAAAGATATTGATCTTCAATCTTTGTGCCCTATTAAAGTTAGTGATGGTAGTCGCACTTCTTTGTGGCATGATGTTTGGAGGGACGGTATGTCTTTGTCTACCACTTTTCCTAGAATCTATGAGCTGGATTTACACAGACATGTTTCTATTACAGACAGGTTGCCCATGGGTTTGGGGTTAAGACTCTTAGACGTGGCCCTGGAGGTGGAGCGGAACAAGAGCAATGGAATAACTTTACTTGTCTTATGGAGGATTTTCAACTCATGCCGGTCCCACATTGACTGGGTTGGGTTAATGATGTGTCAGATAATTTTTCTATTTCTTCAGCTTGAAATTTTTTGGATGGTCTTACGCTTGGTAACAGAGGTATCTCTACTCGTTGGAATAATTGGGTTCCAATTAATATTAATATTCTTATTTGGAGAATTAAATTGTCTAGTATCCCTACTAGAGAACGATTATATTTTAGGGGTATCACGGTGGATTCTATTCTTTGCTCTGTCTGTTCTTTTAGAGTGGAGACTGTTGACCATATTTTTGTTGATTGTCCTGAACTGAGTGCTATATGGTCCTGTATTGCGATTTGGTGGGGTGTTAACTGTCCTTCGCAGTTGACTATGGATTCTCTTCTCAGTTGGGTTGATACATCCATTCGGCGTACCAGTCAGCGCAAAGCTTTTGACGCGGTGCTATTGACTGCCTTTTGGTGCATTTGGAATTTCAGGAACGGTTTATTTTTAGAACGAATACGCCTAAGAAATCTTTGATTTTTGATGATGTTGTTCATAAATCTTTTGTTTGGATTTCTAGTAGGTGTACTAAAGCCAAGATTAGTTGGTCCTCTTGGCTTCATAATCCTATTTCAGCTACTATTTTGATGTAATTCTCTTTCTAGCTTCTTGCTAGCTTAATAATATTCCGCCGTTCCAAAAAAAAAATCAATTAGCTACTGAATAAAGACAAGTTTTAGTTGTGAAATATTTGAACAGGGAAGCATTCTATAAGTATTTTAATAAAAAATGAATAAATGAATTTACTTGATTTAATGTCATTTTGGAAGAACTTTTCAACATAACGAGATGCGGAATAGTGATAGTGAATATGAAAAAGGTTTCGAATGCTGTTATAAAATTAACATCATTTTTAGTTTTTAAATACTGATTAAAAAAATAGCAATTTATCAATTGAGCCCAACAAATTTGGTATTTTGGTCATTATATCTTACTGTATATTTAAATAGACGATTGTCAATTAAAAGTTATATTTTTAATTGTATTATTTTTTAACGCTGTTAAAAAGTAATTAGGGAAGATTGGGGATTGAAAAGCTGAGCGTGAAATGTCTTCCAATGATGGGAATCACTTGGGTTGTTACCATGACTACCAACCATACTATTGGTCCCTCATGACAAAGCCTTCGATGGGGGCTCTATTACAAATCATTGTATAATAACTTAATTCATTTATACATATATCTATATACTGAAAATATAACATGGTTACTACCGTTGGAAAATTTAGTATAAATATTTATATTTTTACTAATTTTAGACATATATAAATATATACATATGTTATATATACTAACTCTAAGTGAATTTGTATTATCCTCCACGAGGACTTCGAAACGATATATTATATATCCAAAATGGAATATATGTGAATGAGATATCGATACTTAAATAAGTTATTTGAGAATAAATTTAGCAAAAAAAGATGAATGTGAGAATAAGTCCCACATTAGTAGAAAGACAAAACTCAACAAAGTTTATAAGCTTGAATGCATAAATGACATAGAAGCTTGTGTCTATGGTTTTACTACAATTCCAACCCACGCGCAGGAGGCGGTGCAAATCTTGGAATTCATAGACCAAAAACATCGAACTTTTGCATGGGTGCAACCATGTTAATATTTGTGATAACGTCATAAGACTTATAATGGGCCTAACACCAAATCACCGAGGGGCCCAAAAATATCGTTTTTCGAGCGAATAAACTCTGACTTACATGCTTGTATCCTTACTCACCAAATCATACATGATATTACTTTTTATAATGTATGACATTAACAATAATTTATGATATTTGAACAAAAAATAATGATATTTTAGCAAAAAAATAATGAGATTTCATCAAGAAATTAATATTATTTAATATAAAAAACGAAAAAAAATCAAAAAGAAAAAAGAAGAGGTTGGAAGATGGGATACACGTGCTGCGACAAACATAACACGTGCAAAAGTTTTTTTATTGTGAAGATTTCTGAAAACCAAACAACTGTGAGATTAAAAGTGTTGCGTGTGTGCTGCGCCGTGCAACAATAAGAGATCTTAAGAGGTTTTCTACAAAAACAAACACCACCTAAATCGTTTCTCACGTCGTAACTCTTCAATGGTCACGTCGTGAGCCCTGATTTTACCTAAACACCATGCCTTTGATTCCTTGAAGCCCTAAGTCGATCCATGGAAATGGGGTGAAGAACGCATCGCCATATGAAGATGCACACCATACCGACGGTTACCACACAACATCAAGACTGTAGGTAAGGAACGCCTGGACTAAAGAAATTCGGGGGGGGGGGGGGGGGGGGGGACGTGCTGGGCGCCTACATCACTCACAAGACTAAAAGCCATAAATCCTGGAAAAATGGGGACACATAGCAAAGAGTGACATGCCCGCGCAGGGATCCCAAGGTCAAACAAACACCTCAAGAGGAAACTATAAATACTGACACAACATTGTCCGACAAAGAGGCTAATCCAAAAAGAATCGCCGAATCCATGAAAACCTTCGACGGGTCCAGGTCATGCTCGAATCACCACCCATGGGTCACTCCCAGTCAACTTCCCAAGTGATGGTGCATAGGGAATATGGGGAGGATTAAGAGTTGCGTAAGGCGAATACATGGATGAAGAGAAAAACACTCACCCAGAGAGGAGCGAGGAAGACATAACTGAAGCGCGAAGGAATCTACGAGTCGTCTTTAGAAAAGAGATTCATCCAGAAATGCCAAGCTATAACATGCACAGAAACACGGTCATACCCGAGGATGCACAGCCAGGGAATATCTAGGGTTCCAACACAAAGAAAACATATGATCACTTCCCATTGGAGAAATGCCTTGCAGTCCTTTCCCATTCAACCGCATAGACAACAAGAGGGCTAATGCTAGAATTGTACAGACACCAATAGAGAAATTGCAGCCAGGCTGTGACATCCCCAAATTTACGGCCAGAAAAGACCGATTTGTTTATTCTTTGTTTTATAATATCAGAGTAATCATTTGATTAAAAGAGTTGCGGAATTTGTACCCAGAAACATGATAAATACTTTATCAAAGCATTTTTCTGAAGAAATGTATTTTATTCATTTAAAAACATTTGGGATGTCCTGGTCAATATAGACGCATAAGCATAAACTGAACTTACATTTATTTACTCAAATGATTTACATCTCCTTTAATCTCTCAGTAAAATACGTCTTTGTATCGATACCTGTGATACAAAGAAAACTGAGTGGGTCATGCTTAGAAGCCTGGTGAGTATATAGGGTTTTCAACCCACAATAATACAATTATGATATTCAATCATCCAACAATCAACCCAATTACCCATCCCCATTATCTCCTTTATTTCTTAAGGTTTTACCCTAAGAATCAACTATCCTTCATTCATGCATTTCTAAGGATTAACGTATGGAATTTACCCAAATCCCATGTCTACCAAAGTTGATACAACATGCACTACATCATATAGTCGCCAGGGTTTATACAATAGGCACTACGTCACATAGTCGTCGGGTGTACACAATAGGCACTATGTCACATAGTCGCCTGCGTTTACACAATAGGCACTACGTCGCATAGTCACCAGGGTTACACAATAGGCACTATGTCGCATAGTCGGCAGGGTTTACTCATACCATCTCTCATCACACACCAACTATTCCATCTACCCATGTTCTACCCAACATATTTTTAGATATAAATTACATATACAGGTTAACTCATTTAAAAGTCTATATAAACATTCATTCCACCCGTCTCAAATAAACAAACAATATATAAACACATAAAACGTATTTCATAGCGAATGCTTCGTATTTATGTGTTAGAAGAAAGTAACTACACACTCACTTGATTAAGACGATGCTTGGACAACACTACAACTTTTTATAGTAATATTCTCCAATGGAACTAGGATATCTTCTCAAAATCAGGCATCACGCGGGTAGAGTTTCAGCTCGAGACTCTTTTCTTCTCGGGATCTTCATGGCTCCGGGACTCTCTTCGGGTGTCGGGATGATACCGGGGCTTCGGGGGTATAACTTGCATGTATAACGAGGCAATATGGAGTGAGAGGAAAGAAATTGAACAAATAAATCGGTTGGACTCAACTTTTATTTATAGGAGGGGTCTGGTCCTCGAACGCACGGCGTTCCCCAAGGGAACGCAGGGTGTTACCTTTGAACACGGCGCGTAGGAGCGGGGTTCCAATCTTATCTCTAATCCGGTTGAGTAATCATCGATGTGGCCAATCCGGGGCCAAGCTATGAATGCAGGGCGTTCCCCCTTTGGGATGCGTGCCTCAAACTTCAGAATATCATAACTCTCGCATGCAATCTCCGTTTTCAACGTTCTTCATATCCACGCGTAGGTGAAATTATTCTCTACAATGTCGTTTAGACTCCGTTAGCTAATTTTGAATTTATTTTTTTTATCTTATTTTTAGTAGGCCGGGACAGGAAAACTCCGTTAGAAATTCATAACTTCTTCATCTGACGTCCGTTTTCGTCTGTCTCTCTTCCGTTGCACTAATATCGATGAGATCCTCTATTCTCGTTTAGATTGTGTCGGCTAAACTCACTCGATCTCAAACTTGAACTTTGGGCTGCATACCCCTATGCTGAAACTTAGAAAAATCATTACTTCCTCAAGCGAAGTCAGATTTGGACGTTCTTTTTATGCATGCTCTCGGTTTAACGTATTCTATGAATTTCGTTTAGATTACTAAGGTTAATTATCACTCTATCGTAAATTCAGTATTTACGTCGCGCAATGTCATGCTGGTTCTGTTGCGAAACTTCGACATGTCATAACTTCTTCGTTATAACTCGGATTTCAGCGTTCTTTATATATAGAGATCCTTGTAACATATACTATAACTTAGATAAGATTATTCCTTCAAAATAATATTCCATCAAAAAGTCATTTTTGATGCTCATAGTCTTTAAATTGACTAGCCCTTCTACGGACGTTACAGTTATCTCCCCCTTAGGATGATTACGTCCCGGAATCATCAACGAAATAGGGCTTGAATAATGATTCCATACGTTTTATCTTCATCCTAGGTAATAACCATAACTTCTATGTTTCCTTGAAAGAGTATCAAACTCTAGGGCTTCTTGACTTCAGACGATGCTCAATCTTGCATATGCTTTTTGTACTATGTTGGACTTTCAATCATAACCGTCATGTTACAATATAAGTCCTTCTTGTGGACTCCTTCTTCTTAGGATAAATACTTTCCTTTATCTATTGTAACAGACAGATGGATTGTGCCATAACGATCTCTCATCGTATGATGCAATGCTTAGACTCAGGTCTTTTAGAGTTAAAGCCCAAAATGGAATATACCTTCATTCATGTTCTAATGCGATATAACCACATTTTAACATGTAGCATTTCCAGCTACAAACTTCATTAATAACGGGCGCGATACCAATGATCGCATTGATTTCAACCATCTAACTTAAGTCAGATGTTACATCGATTTTGGTCTTCTGAACCATGTAACAAGCTCATCGTATTCAGACTCAATTTGATACGACCACTAGGGTCGTAATAACAACCATCTTATTGGTCATTACCGAAACAATGGTAATGACATACTTGAAAAAAACGAAAGCAATTACTTGCATCTTGGTAACATAGTGACTTTCCTCGATCCAAGTGCGAGTCTTGTGCTTCTGGTAGTATAGGCCTCTACTACCATTCACACTTACTCATACTCGTCCCAAGTATTGTCTCACAGTCAATCCAAGTCACCACACAAGAAAATCGCATCATCATCTAACACCAGATAATAAACCTAGGGTTTATATTATTTCTTGAAACTATTACACAGAGGTTCAAGTTCACCCTACATTATGCCTCTAATAGGCTACACCACATGTTACTATTCACATTTCTACTTCATAACTTGATCTTTGGGCATCATGTCTTTACTTTTAATTCATAGCATTGTTATTTGTTTCGTCTAGGATCATGTGGAATTCCCTTGGCTGTGGCGGTGCGTTTTTCTTTAGGCAGTCTCTAGAAATATGCCCTTTCTTCGTTACATCTGTAGCACACCTTCTTGTTAGATGTGCCTGTAACAGCCCGGATTCCCAGGTATTATTAATTTATTTATTTTGGTAATTTGTGAGGGGACTCGGCGAGTTGGAGCCTAGACTCGCCGAGTATGATCGCGGATTTGGACGCGGGTTCGCGTCCGGACTCGACGAGTCCAAGAGGGGACTCGGCGAGTCCATGCTGTTTAATGAAACCCTAATTTCTCGGGTTTGAGGCGTATTTAAAGGGCCTTATGGCCATCATTTGCACTCATCAGACCCCAGAGTGAAACCCTAGAGCAATTGAGTGATTCAAGTGAGGGAAGGAGCCATTATTGATCTTGGAGTTGTTGTCTAGCAAGGAAAGAGGAGATCTAGCCAAGAGGAAGCAAGAGAGGGGTGGATTCTTGAAGATTTGAGGTCCAGAACATCACATTCGAGGTACAATCTTGAATCATTCTCTGTTATTGTGATGTTCATGTAGATTTAGGGCTTTTGAACCAATTTGTGGCTCGATCTAGTGTCCTCATGGTCCCTTAGCGAGTTAAGGTCCTGGATCTGGACCCATAGAGGTCCAGAGCACCTCATTGCCAAAGCTTTATATGCATCCATGGAGGTTTTGGCTTGGGATCAATGTATTTGAGGCTAAAACACCATTCATGAGCTATTCAATGCTTGATGAGCATCAAGACTTGGACTTTACGTGGTCGATAAGCTTAAGGAGACTGGATCTATAAGTTAGTCAAGCGGATCTGACCTCAGAAGGTCGTTTGGGGTTGTGCATGGAATGCACTCGCCGAGTCCATTTTCCAGACTCGGCGAGTTGGTGTGAGTTGTTCGTCGATTACGAACCAGGGGTTGAGTAACCGAGTCGGGTGAGTGACTCGGTGAGTCGGAAGAGATTCAAAGGGATCGGGTTCCCGTAGGAACTCGGCGAGTCGACGCCAGACTCGGCGAGTCGGGTTGACCGTTGACCGTTGACCAGTGTTGACTGGTTTGACTTCGTGGTACTAGTCAGTCAGAGTCAAGTAGTATTAAGTAAAAGTACGCTTGTGTTGTAGGAGGACGATAGCTCGGGAGATCGAGCACTAGTGGTTAAGAGATTTACGAGTTACCGAGACACGCGAGGTGAGTCTTCTCACTATACGTTACCTTGAGTGGTATTCTGGTTTGGCCAAAGGGTCTTATGTACTATTTATGAGATTGTATGCTATGTGTTATTTGTATGTTGTATGACTATATAGACCGGACCGGAGGGTCCAACGATTCAGAATGGGCCAGAGGGCCCAATGAGCTATGACTGGACCAGAGGGTCCGACGAGCTACGGGACTGTAAGGTCCCGCTGAGACATCTTGACCAGAGGGTCGGGTTAGCCTCGAGTGGCGTATTTGTGGTATGTGGTATTTTGGGGAACTCACTAAGCATTTATGCTTAGAGTTGTTGTGTTTAATGTTTCAGGTACTAGCGAGGACCGTGGGAAGGCGACGGCTTGACACGTACACACACACACCGATGGAGTTTATTATGTGTAGAGATCTTGGGATTTGTTTTTGAAAACAGTATTGATTATGGATTTTGATTTGTGATGTGATACATATTGTGATTTTGAAAAAGAAAAATTATTTTGAAAATTTACGGTGTTCCAAGTTGGTATCAGAGCCTTGGTTTGAGGGATTCGGATGCACCTTCGGGCGTATTTGAACTAAAACCGAGGATTTGAGAAATTTTCAAATAAAACTAAAATTTTCTAAAAAGAAAAAGAGGTTTTAGGAAACGAGCAGAGTGGAAGGTGTGTACGGTCAGCCAGCGCCCGAACAGTGAATCCCAAAATACCCTTACATTATATATTATGAGTTATGAGATATTATGTGGTGCATGTTAGGGAGGCTAGGTATTCCTATTAGGACTAGAGTGAGCCTGATTTGTGATGCCTTAGCTTAGGAGATCGCTGCTGTTGTGAGATACTTTGAGAGTGAGTAGGTAGCAGTGAGGAGCTCAGGAGAGGGCTATTGAGGGTAGCCAGTGCATAGCGAGAGTAGAGTGTTTGCGATTTGGGATCCTTGGAGGAGGACTTGGGTTGTATATCGATTCGGTGTGGACGATAGTATTGGGCCCGCACTATTGAAGACACCGGATTGGTGCGCAGTCCAAGTAAGAATCCTTGGGGGTACCAGGAGAGAGGATGTTTGAGTTATCGAGTGTGAGTATACTCGAGAGTATTCCTGATATTTCTTATGTTGTATTTCAGAGGTTAATCATGGTCAGGACACGCCATAACCCCGAGAGCAGTGGGGTGAGCGATGAGGAGATCAGTCGGATCATCCATGAGGAGGTGGCTGCTGCCATCAGAGCCGAGATTCCGGAGATGTTTGGGTCTATTAAGACCACACCGATCGAGACATTTGACGAGCGTTACGCTGCTTTGACTGATGCTGATGTTGCTGCAGCCATCGCAGCTGTTGCAGCTGCGAGACCCCAAGGTGGTGATTCGTTGCTGTACCGAGAGTTCAGCAACACGAAACCACCAGAGTTCGATGGTACACAGGATCCGATCGCCTCTATGAGGTGGATCTCAGACATGGAGGGGTGTTTCTATACATGCTCGAGGGTGCAATTCGCACTCAACCAGCTTCGCTTGGGGGTGAAGGACTGGTGGAAATTCGTGACCGCGAGCTATTCTACAGCTGAGCTGACTGCAGTGACCTGGGAGAGGTTTACTGCGATGTTTCGTGATGAGTATGTTCCCCAGGTGGAGAGGGAACGTTTAGCTCCGGAGTTTCTGACCCTCAAGCAGGGGACCGAGTCGGTGACATTGATTACTAGGATGTTTCGTGAGCGGGCGTTGTTTTGCACGGAGTTGGTGTCCACTGAGCAGGCTTGTTACACCCCCAAACCTGAACGGCGGAAACGTTCGGGGGCGGATGACTTCATGTGGTAACGTAGCAAATGAATACATAGTAAAGAAAGCAATACAACCATCACATATATAATTGAAAGTTTACATTTGTCAAAAGTTTACATGTTCAAAACCAATTACAATATGATGTCAAAATATGAGATTAAACTGGCGCCGCAGCATCCCTTCATCAAAAGCATAATGATACCTGAAATTACTGATTCCCTGGGACATACAAGTAATTTTGAAAGAGTAGATCAGCATTTAAGCTGGTGAGTTTCATAAGTATTTAAATGGTAATGTTTGTATGAAAATGAAATGTTTTGTCCTTGTTTGTTTGTGTTTAGAAAATCCTATATTTTCTACTAGTATAAAAGTAGCCTTCTCTCAAGACCAATGTTTGTTTCTAAAATGTATGTAAGTGTGAAATAACCAAATGTGTTTGAAAACCTTGTAAATCAATGCATTTTTAATACCCCATGTGAGTTTTATAACCATACTATTGACTCGGAATGCCTATACACAACGTTCTTCAGGCGTTGGAATGTTATGACGTTTGTTACCCCAAACGGTGGACTGTAGCTAACAGTCAGGGCGCGGGTTGTCAAGCCCGTATAGATCTATACACAAACACCATGCTCCCCTTCCAAGGGATTCTGGTATATAATACAGGACTTGAAATGTGTACTCGAACGTACGTGAAGTTTATGTCTCACAAAACCGTGGTATAAAAACAGATTTACGTGTTAAAATGTTCGTTTGTTCTTGTATATGAAAGTGACTTCTTGAAAATCATGTTTCTAGTATGTAAAAGTTAGCAATATCCTCGTAAAACTATACCTATTATAGTTTTCTAAAAGTGTGTCTCGTTTGTTTAGAAATACCTAGAAAAGGAATCACTTGTTATGAAAGTATAGATTTTTGTAGAGCCTAAGATAGACAAGTATACATAAAATCTAAGAAAATGTTTAGTTTATACATGCATTACAATAATTTATATTTCAAAAGATAGAATTCTATTGTAACATACTTTATATACGAAATTTTTCTATAAAGTTTATAAATCACATGTGATTTGGATATATAAAAGCATATAAAATAATTCTTTATGTAACACACGATAATACTCGTGTGTTTTACTTGTATTCCCCCCCCCCCTTTGAAAGGATATAAAAGCATTTAGAATATCTTAAAAAGGTTGATTAAGGGGTATGAACTCACTTGAAAGTTTGAAGATAGCGAGATGGAAAACCGGGCAGAGTTTCGTCTTGAGAAACGGATTTTTCTCAGGATTCTCGGGAATCTCGGGAGTAAAATCGACCCTCGGGACTTGATCAAAAAGACCAGAGCTTCGGGTTTGAACGGTCACGGAAATCGAGGCAAGATCGTGAGACAAAGGAGAGAAATGAGCAATTTTTCCGCAACCCCTCACATTCTATTTATAGGGGGTCTGAGAAGCCTCGGTACGCGGGGCGTACGCTCGTACGCAGCGCGTACGCGTACGTCATGCATGAGCGAGTCCTCGACTGCCTCGGCTTCGGATAGGACGGGTCCGATGGGGCGGGTTGGATGGGGCGGGTCGGTAGCTTCGCATAGGGGCGACGTGGACGGACCGAAATAAAGGCCCTCGGGTACGCGGGGCGTACGGGGTTACGCAGCGCGTAAATCGGATGAGGATGCTGACTCCTTCTTCGGATATTACCGGATTTTTGATATAAATATATATAAATTATTTAATAAACTTCAAAAAATCATATCTCCTTCATACGAACTCCGTTTTCGATGGTCTTTATATCCACGCGAAGGTGAGACTACGCTCTACAACTTTCGTTTAGATTCTGTTGGCAAATTCCGAAATTATTTTTATTATTTATTTATAAAATGACGTGATTAAGGAATTTCTTTAAAAATTCATAACTTCTTTATCTGACGTCGGTTTTTGCCAGACTTTTCACCGCTGAAATACCATTGTCGAGACCTTCGATTCTCGTTTAGGTCATTCCGGCCAAAAGTCGCTTGATCTCCAATTCGAGTTTTTAGCTGTCTGCTGCTAAGCCGAACTTGGAAAAATCCTAACTTCAATATACGAAGCCGGATTTGGGAATTCTTTTTACGTACGACCCCGGTTTAATGACATTTAAACATAGATGGAATTTAAATAGAACTTTTTGGACATTTTATTATCAAAGTTAATTTTATTAACTCAAAAGTGGTTACAATACTTGACTTTTTAGGTCATTACAAATATTTGAAATATCGGGTTGTCACATCATCCCCCCGTTAGAGGGAATTTCGTCCCGAAATTTAAAGTAGTAAAGATACTAGTGAACATGAAAGAGATGAGGGTACTTTTGCTTCATCTGATCTTCGCGTTCCCATGTGAATTCAGGTCCCCGCTTGGCATTCCAGCGAACCTTCACGATGGGTATGCAACTTTGTTTTGTTTGTTTGACCTCTCGGTCCATGATTTCTACTGGTTCTTCCACAAAGTTGAGGCTCTCGTTGATCTCGATCTCGTCGAGTGGAATAACGTGAGTCTCATCGGACAAACACTTTTTCAAGTTCGAGACGTGGAAGGTTGGATGTATGTTACTAAGTTCATGCGGTAGGTTAAGCTTGTAAGCCACAGGGCCGATTCTAGCAAGAATCTCGAAAGGCCATATGTATCTTGGATTTGGTTTCCCATGTTTTCCAAAGTGTATTAAACCCTTCCACGGTGAGACCTTTAATAAAACGTGGTCTCCTACCTGGAATTCCAAAGGTTTCCTCCTTTGGTCAGCGTAGCTTTTCTGTCGGTCTCTAGAGGCTTTCAATCGTTCATGAATCTGAACGATCTTCTCTGTCGTTTCTCGTATGATTTCCGGACCGGTGAGAGTGCTTTCAGGAACTCTTCCTTTAGCTAACTGGGTATCGCCAACTTCAGTCCAGTACAGAGGGGATCTGCACTTTCGACCATAGAGGGCTTCGAATGGAGCAACCTTTATGCTTGTATGATAACTATTGTTGTATGAAAATTCTACAAGGGGTAAATGGATATCCCATGCCTTTCCAAAGTCAATCACACAGGCTCTCAGCATATCTTCTAAAGTTTGTACCGTTCTCTCACTTCGCCCGTCTGTTTGTGGGTGGTAGGCTGTACTCATGTCTAGCCTAGTCCCCAGGGAACTTTGTAGTGACTGCCAGAATCTTGAAGTGAATCTACTATCTCTATCGGAGATAATGGATATCGGAACACCATGCAGTTGCACTACTTCCCTTAAGTAAGTCCTTGTAAGCTTTTCCATTTTGTCAGTCTCCTTGATGGGTAGGAAATGTGCGGATTTGGTTAATCTGTCGACGATGACCCATATGGTATCGAGTCCACTCGTCGTCTTGGGTAACTTTGTTATGAAGTCCATAGTAATCCGCTCCCATTTCCATTCTGGTATCGCCGGTTGTTGTAGTAATCCTGACGGTTTCTGATACTCGACCTTAACCTTAGCGCAAGTAAGGCATTTACTTACGAAGGTAGCAATTTCTGCTTTCATGTTAGGCCACCAGTACAGTTTCTTAAGATCCAGATACATTTTATCTGAACCTGGGTGAACGGAATATCTTGAGTTGTGTGCTTCGGTCATGACTACATTTCTGAAACCACCATGATTCGGGGTCCAGATTCGGTCCATGAGATAGTAGGCTCCACCACCCTTGACTTCTAGATTCTTTTCCATTCCACGCAGGGATTCACCCGCCACATTTTCAGGTTGCAAAGCTTCCATTTGTGCCGCCTTAATTTGTGTGGATAAGTGGGAATGGATAGTCATAGTCAGAGATTTGACCCTCCGACCAGTGTATTCCTTTCGACTGAGGGCGTCAGCTACCACGTTGGCCTTGCCAGGATGATAACGAATTTCGCATTCATAGTCATTTAGTAACTTAACCCATCGTCGTTGTTGCATGTTGAGTTCCTTCTGATCGAAAATGTGTTGAAGGCTCTTGTGATCGGTGAGAATAGTACTCTTTGTTCCGTATAAGTAGTGTCTCCAGATCTTCAGAGCAAATACCACTGCTCCTAACTCAAGATCGTGTGTCGTGTAGTTCACTTCGTGTGTCTTAAGCTGTCGGGAGGCATAATCAATAACCTTCCCTCTCTGCATAAGAACACAACCAAGTCCTTCATTTGACGCATCGCAATACACTACGAAGTCTTTTATCCCTTCGGGGAGGGATAGTATCGGTGCGGTGCACAAGGCCTGTTTTAGCGTCTGGAATGCCTTCTCTTGTTTCGCTTCCCAGCCAAAGGCCACGCCTTTCTGGGTTAATGTAGTAAGAGGTTTCGCAATGCTAGAGAAGTTCTTTATGAATCTGCGATAGTAGCCAGCGAGACCTAGAAATTGACGAATTTCTGTAGGTGTCTTTGTTGCCGACCAGTTCTCAATGGCCTTAATTTTGGAGGGGTCCACGTGTATCCCTTTCTCGCTAACAACGTGGCCTAAAAATTCGACTCTTAGAATCCAAAATTCGCATTTAGAGAACTTCTCATAGAGTTTCTCCGTTCGCAGTGTTTCTAGGACTTTTCGTAGGTGCTGACTATGCTCTTCCTCACTTCGGGAGCAGACAAGTATATCATCGATAAAGACGATGACGAACTGATCTAAGTAAGGACGGCATACCCTATTCATTAGGTCCATAAATACTGCTGGTGCATTGGTTAATTCGAACGGCACCACTACCAATTCGTAGTGTCCATAACGAGTTCGGAAAACTGTCTTTGGAATATCCCCCTCTAGAACTCGTAATTGGTGATATCCGGATCGTAGATCTATCTTTGAGAAGTAGTTTGCTCCTTGAAGTTGATCGAATAGGTCGTCAATATGGGATAGAGGATAACGGTTCTTGACGGTAAGCTTGTTCAGCTCTCTGTAGTCGATGCACATGCGAAACGATCCGTCCTTCTTCTTTACAAACAGGACCGGTGCTCCCCAAGGTGAGAAACTTGGTCTTATGAATCCTTTTTGAAGGAGTTCATTAAGTTGACTGGAAAGTTCCTGCATCTCTGCTGGTGCGAGACGATAAGGTGACTTCGCTACTGGGGTAGCCCCTGGAACTAAGTCGATTCTGAATTCGACTTGGCGTTGTGGTGGTAATCCTGGTAGTTCTTCTGGAAAGATATCGGGAAAGTCGCGTACTACTGAAATGTTCTTGATGTCCTTCGGTTCTTGACTTGTATCAATGATGTGCACTAGGAATGCTCGACAATCCTTTCGCAAGCACTTTCGAGCTTGGATGCACAAAATGATGCGAAGGTTTGTACTTGATTTGTCGTCGTAGATAACTAATGTTTCGTTGTTAGGGAGATTAAGACGGACTGCTTTCTAAAAGCACATGATGTCGGCGCGAAGAAGACTCAACCAATCCATGCCGACTATGACGTCGAAACTTTTGATTTGGACCGGCATGAAATTGATGGGAAAAGAATGGCCGTCTAAAGTTAACGTACAGCCCATGTATATGCAGTTAGTGTTTTCGGTTTTTCCATTGGCCATCTCTACAGTGAATGATTTTTCTAACTTTCTAGGTTTAGGTTTAAGTAAATGAATAAAGTTTTGACTCACGAAGCTTCTCTCAGCTCCACTATCGAATAATATGCATGCATATGAATTATCGAGAAGGAACGTACCAGCAACTACAGTTGGGTCAGCTACAGCCTCGTCGTGGCCTATCGCCAAAACTCGTCCCACACCGCCGGTGCCTGCTGCCTTAGGGCAGTTCCTCCTGAAGTGGCCCACCTCGCCACAACCGTAGCAAGTCTGGCCTACACCCGCACTAGGAAATTGAGTGATCGGTTTTGCGGGGTCCTTGCAGAAACGGGCTGTATGTCCCTTCCTGTTGCAGTTGGCGCACTGCATTTCCCGACAAGGTCCATGGTGGTGGTAAGTGCATTTGGTGCACTTTGGAAGGTTACCCACATAAGGCTTTGTGGGGTAGGGATTTGTAAGGACTGTAGTAGGTACAGTGGCAACATTTACTGAAACCAGTTGTTTCTTTGTGGATTCTTGGGAAGACCCACCCTTCCCTTTATTCCATACTCTCTTCCTGTTGTTGTTGTGGTTGTTGTTGTTGTTGTTGTTGTTTCCTTTCTGTGGTTCTGGTGCAGAAACAGTTGAGTTCTGATGACCTCTGTAGTCAATCAGAGATTGTGCCAGTTCCTTAGCACTTTCAAAGGTGTCAGGTTTGGAAGCTAACACGCTTGATCGTATTTGGGGCGTCAGTCCCCAGATGTACCTTTCTATTTTCTTGCTCTCGGGAGCAATCATATCTAGGCAAAGGATTGCCAGATCGCAGAATCTATTGGTATAAGTTGCGATGTCGGTACCAACCATTTCGAGAGTCCATAGTTCGTGTTCGAGCTTTTTAATCTCTCCCCGTGGGTAGTATTCTCTCATCATCATGGCTTTTAAGCTCTCCCAGCTTATGGAGTTTGCCACTATCAGGGTAAGTTCTTTAACGTGGCCATTCCACCAAGTTAAAGCTCTATCAATAAGGGTGAAAGTTGCAAATTTGACTTTGCTGTGCTCGGGACAGGAGCAGATTTCAAAGACTGACTATGTCCTTTCAATCCACTATCTCAGGGCTAACACACCACCAGATCCGTAAAACATCTGGGGCTTGGCATTAGTAAAGTCCTTATAGGTGCATTCTCGGGGTGGTCCATGACTCTCGCCATGGTTGGATGGGTGTGTGCCAGATCCCGAGCCATTAGTACTCGAGTTATTGATCTGTGACATGGCAGGTTCTACCGCTGCGGTGACTGCTGCTTGGAACATAACAGCATCAAATTGAGGTGGTGGAGGTGGTGGTGGTACAGGTGCTTCCCCACCATTGTTTTGCCTTGGATTCCTACGCGGAGGCATCCTTCAACTATAGGTTGAAAAGGTAAAGATAAGAATTCCATAGAATAGAAAATGTATGTGTCTCATGAACTAAACTGTTATAGTTCAACAACAGATGCTAGTATGAGTCTTAAAATAGAAGAATGAAAGTTATTTGTAAGACTGAAAGTATGAAACAAGTACTTGGTTTCTCAAGGACTTTTCAAGGTTTGAACGAAATACTCAACGTAGTAATAAAAGTTGATACAACGATCATGAAAATTTGACCCCTATAAGGGTCTCCGATTACAAAGTTCGAGAAATTTAAAGACTTTTAGCCGAGGTCCTAAGATATAACAAAATTTGAGTCTTTGACAAGCACTACTTGCGACGTAGGTTGCGCTTGGAGCTTGACTCTGCATCTGATTGCTTCGACTCCATTAGATTCCTATCAAAAGCGGCTTGTTATTCCCTTAGTTCAGCGAGGGTTGCAATCATTTGCGCTTGGAATGCCTCGGTTTGGAGTTGAGCATTGTCTTGTATCTTGTCCAGCCTACGGATGTCAGAAGTGTAAACCTGTACTTCCACGTTGACATCCCGGAGTCGGCTAGCTTGAACTCCAGACTGATAGGACTGATTGGCTAGCTTACCCACCATTACCGGGAGTGCCCGATCAGCCGAACCTCCGCCGCGGACATCATATAAGTCCCGGCACATGTCGTAGGGAGGGCGTAAGTTCTGTTGTTGGCTCCAATGATGGAGGTGACTTCCCCAGACGGGAGTCGGTCCTTGAAAGTTCCTTACGAAGACGGGAGGTTGAACGGGTGGTGGATCGATCACTTCCGGTTCTGAGTCGGTACCGGAGTCATCATCCACTTCTATGGGTTCCTCGTCCTCTTCGGGATCATCTTCGATCCATCCTCCGTTGCCTTGGTTGGGAAAGTAGGGGTCGCCGGGGTGGTGAAATCCAGCCATTTGACTGTACGAGAAATAGGGTTATAGGAGTTGAATAAAGTTGAAACTTTGCAAAACATGTAAGTTAAACTAGCTTAGGTAGAAAATACTCCTATAGTAATTAAATTCTTGTGTTTGATTCTAGTAACGATTTGGTAAGTTTTGACTTGTTGCTTACTACAATCATTCCTCGATATACGTTGGTCCAATCTTGGGCAAATATAGTTGATCATGCTATATTTGTCCAAAATCTGATTACATATATCGAGGCTTAATCGTAGTGTCAACTTGTCTAAATACTTGTTGTACAGTTAGATATCATGAAAATAATTTGTTGTATGCATGTAATTGTACTTAAATGAACTATCAATTTAAGTTAAACGTAACGCTGCTTAAGCGTAAAAAGAAAAATGTTTTGTCAGAGAGTGTTAGTCCCTTAAGCATTTATAGTTTGTATATCTTATGTGGCTCGATATACTTAGTTCACTATAAACATTGCTCTGATACCAATCTGTCACACCCCCAAACTTGAACGACGGAAACGTTCGGGAGCGGATGACTTCATGTGGTAACGTAACAAATGAATACATAGTAAAGAAAGCAATACAACCATCACATATATAATTGAAAGTTTACATTTGTCAAAAGTTTACATGTTCAAAACCAATTACAATATGATGTCAAAATATGAGATTAAACTGGCGCCGCAGCATCCCTTCATCAAAAGCATAATGATACCTGAAATTACTGATTCCCTAGGACATACAAGTAATTTTGAAAGAGTAGATCAGCATTTAAGCTGGTGAGTTTCATAAGTATTTAAATTACAATGTTTGTATGAAAATGAAATGTTTTGTCCTTGTTTGTTTGTGTTTAGAAAATCCTATATTTTCTACTAGTATAAAAGTAGCCTTCTCTCAAGACCAATGTTTGTTTCTGAAATGTATGTAAGTGTGAAATAACCAAATGTGTTTGAAAACCTTGTAAATCAATGCATTTTTAATACCCCATGTGAGTTTTATAACCATACTATTGACTCGGAATGCCTATACACAACGTTCTTCAGGCGTTGGAATGTTATGACGTTTGTTACCCCAAACGGTGGACTGTAGCTAACAGTCAGGGCGCGGGTTGTCAAGCCCGTATAGATCTATACACAAACACCATGCTCCCCCTCCAAGGGATCCTGGTATATAATACAGGACTTGAAATGTGTACTCGAACGTACGTGAAGTTTATGTCTCACAAAACCGTGGTATAAAAACAGATTTACGTGTTAAAATGTTTGTTTGTTCTTGTATATGAAAGTGACTTCTTGAAAATCATGTTTCTAGTATGTAAAAGTTAGCAATATCCTCGTAAAACTATACCTATTATAGTTTTCTAAAAGTGTGTCTCGTTTGTTTAGAAATACCTAGAAAAGGAATCACTTGTTATGAAAGTATAGATTTTTGTAGAGCCTAAGATAGACAAGTATACATAAAATCTAAGAAAATGTTTAGTTTATACATGCATTACAATAATTTATATTTCAAAAGATAGAATTCTATTGTAACATATTTTATATACAAAAGTTTCCTATAAAGTTTATAAATCACATGTGATTTGGATATATATAAGCATATAAAATAATTCTTTATGTAACACACGATAATACTTGTGTGTTTTACTTGTATTCCCCCCTTGAAAGCATATAAAAGCATTTAGAATATCTTAAAAAGGTTAATTAAGGGGTATGAACTCACTTGAAAGTTTGAAGATAGCGAGATGGAAAACCGGGCAGAGTTTCGTCTTGAGAAATGGATTTTTCTCGGGATTCTCGGGAATCTCGGGAGTAAAATCGACCCTCGGGACTAGATCAAAAAGACCAGAGCTTCGGGTTTGAACGGGCACGGAAATCGAGGCAAGATCGTGAGAGAAAGGAGAGAAATGAGCAATTTTTCCGGAAACCCTCGCATTCTATTTATAGGGGGTCTGAGAAGCCTCGGAACGCAGGGCGTATGCTCGTACGCAGCGCGTACGCGTACGTCATGCATGAGCGAGTCCTCGACTGCCTCGGCTTCGGATGGGACAGATCGGATGGGATGGGTCGGATGGAGCGGGTCGGATGGGGCGGGTCGGATGGGGCGGGTTGGTAGCTTCGCATAGGGGCGACGTGGACGGACTGAGACCAAGGCCCTCGGGTATGCGGGGCGTACGGGGTTACCGGATTTTTGATATAAATATATATATATATATATATATATATATATATATATATATATATATATATATATATATATATATATATATATATATTACTCGGATGAGGATGCTGACTCTTTCTTCGGATATTACCGGATTTTTGATATATATATATATATATATATATATATATATATATATATATATATATATATATATATATATATATATATAATTATTTAATAAACTTCAAAAAATCATATCTCCTTCATACGAACTCCGTTTTTGATGGTCTTTATATCCACGCGAAGGTGATACTACGCTCTACAACTTTCGTTTAGATTCCGTTGGCAAATTCCGAAATTATTTTTATTATTTATTTATAAAATGACGTGATTAAGGAATTTCTTTAAAAATTCATAACTTCTTTATCTGACGTCAGTTTTTGCCAGACTTTTCACCGCTGAAATACCATTGTCGAGACCTTCGATTCTCGTTTAGGTCATTCCGGCCAAAAGTCGCTCGATCTCCGATGCGAGTTTTTAGCTGTCTGCTGCTAAGCCGAACTTGGAAAAATCCTAACTTCAATATACGAATCCGGATTTGGGCATTCTTTTTACGTACGACCCCGGTTTAATGACATTTAAACATAGAGGGAATTTAAATAGAACTTTTTGGACATTTTATTATCAAAGTTAATTTTATTAACTCAAAGGTGGTTACAATACTTGACTTTTTAGGTGATTACAAAGATTTGAAATATCGGGTTGTCACAAGGCTCGCATGAGCCGTTATCTGAGTATTTTGAGGAGGGACATCCGTGAGTTCGTGGCGAACTCGACTTATCAGACATTTGCCGAGCTCCAGGAAAATGCCAGGAAGAGGGAGATCGAGCTTGAGACACTGGCGAGGGAGGAGACTGAGTTGCAGAGGGGTGATCGGCGACCGGCACAGTCGCAGCCGGCCACCAAGCGGGCAAAGCCCGCTGATTCGAGGACGGTCAGTTCGAGG
This sequence comes from Lactuca serriola, assembly GCF_051521515.1. NCBI lineage: Eukaryota > Viridiplantae > Streptophyta > Magnoliopsida > Asterales > Asteraceae > Lactuca > Lactuca serriola. The sequence continues at coordinate 110,253,503 of NC_136409.1, read as the reverse complement.
GGCCCCACTTGTGGGAAGTGCGGAAAGAGCCATGACGGGCCGTGCAAGACTGGGGTATGCTACAAATGCGGGAAGGAAGGACATTTTGCGAGGGACTGTCCGAAGGGGTTCTCGGTTTGCTTCCATTGCAACCAGACCGGCCATCGGAAGGCCGAGTGCTCCCAGCTTCAGAGGTCAGCGCAGGGATCTGCACCTGTTGTTCGAGCTGCTGAGACCTGGCCAGTGAAGGCCGAAGCACCGAAGGCTAGGGGGAGAGCCTTTCAGCTGACTACGGAGGAGGTCCGCGCAGCACCTGACGTCGTGGCGGGTATGTAATCTTTATCTATTTTATGTTGAGTTTATGCTATTGTAATTGCTATATGTTATGCGTAGGTACTTTTCTTGTGAGTTCTGTACCTGCATTGGTTTTATTCGACTCGGGTGCGAGTCGGTCTTTCATATCTTTGGCTTTTAGTCGGCACATTAGTATTCCGAGGGAGGCGTTGAGTCGACCTCTGTGGGTTTCCATAGCAGATGAGCGTGAGGTATGTGCTACCGAGGTGATACGTGGATGCATGCTGGAGATCTTCGGGGTGGAGTTCCCGATCGATTTGATTCCGATCGCTATGGGGGATGTTTGAGTCATAGTAGGAATGGATTGGTTGAGCCGTTTTGGGGCTGTCATAGATTGTGAGTGTCAATTGGTGACGATCCGAGATCCTAGTGGGGGAGCGCTGACGGTTTACAGCGAGGGGACTCGTGGTGGTTCGGTTTTCTGTTCGGCCGCTAGAGCGAGGCGGAGTTTGCAGCAGGGTTGCAAGGGGTTCGTAGCCTATGTGTCAGATGTGCGAGAGGCTGCTGGGAGGCCAAGTTCAGTGGATGAGGTGCCGATAGTGCGTGAGTTCCCAGACATGTTTCCCGAGGAGTTGCCGGGTGTGCCTCCCGAGAGGCAGGTGGAGTTTCGTATCGATTTTGTTCCCGGGGCTGCACCTATCGCCAAGGCGCCGTATCGGCTAGCACCGCCAGAGATGCAGGAGTTATCCTCACAGCTGCAAGAGTTGTTGGGGAAAGGGTTCATCCGTCCCAGTAGCTCTCCCTGGGGAGCGCTGATCCTTTTTGTCAAGAAAAAGGATGGTTCACACCGGATGTGCATTGATTACCGGGAGTTGAACAAGTTGACGGTCAAGAACCGTTATCCGTTACCGAGGATCGACGATCTATTCGATCAGTTGCAGGGGGCATCTTGGTTCTCCAAGATTGAATTGAGATCGGGATATCACCAGATGAGAGTTCGGGATGAGGATATCCTGAAGACGGCGTTTAGGACTCGTTATGGGCATTACGAGTTCGTGGTGATGCCATTCAGGCTCACCAATGCACCAGCGGAATTCATGGATCTCATGAACAGGGTGTGTAGGCCGATGTTGGATCGTTCAGTCATTGTATTCATTGATGACATCCTGGTGTATTCAAGGACCAGAGAGCAGCATGAGGAACAATTGAGAGAGCTCCTCGGAGTTCTGAGAGCGGAGAGGCTTTTCGCCAAATTCTCGAAGTGCGATTTTTGGTTACGGGAGGTCCAGTTCTTAGGGCATCTCGTTAACCAAGATGGGATTTTGGTTGACCCGGCCAAGATCGAGGTTGTGATGAGTCGGGAGGTGCCGAGGTCACCTACGGAGACCAGGAGCTTCTTAGGGTTGGCAGGCTACTATCCGAGATTTATCAGAGATTTCTCCAAGATCGTCGTGCCACTTACCAAGTTGACTCGGAAGGGTGTTTACTTTCTCATGGGGTCCAGAGCAGCAGACCTCGTTTGAGACCCTTCGCCAGAGATTGTGCGAATCCCCTGTACTCGCACTACCGGAAGGGATGGAGGATTTCGTGGTGTACTGTGACGCATCGATATCGGGGTTGGGAGCGGTGTTGATGCAGAGAGGGCATGTGATCGCGTATGCATCGAGGCAGTTGAAGCCTCATGAGACGAGATATCCCACCCACGATCTGGAGTTAGGGGCTGTGGTGTTCGCCCTCAAGATTTGGCGTCACTATCTGTAAGGGGTTCGGTGTACAATATACACGGACCACAAGAGTTTGAAGTACTTGATGGATCAGCCCAACCTGAACATGCGGCAGAGGAGATGGCTGGATGTGGTAAAGAATTATGATTGCGAGATCCTGTACCACCCGGGCAAGGCTAATGTGGTAGCTGACGCCCTGAGTCGTAGGGTAGAGGGTGCCCCAATGCAAGATATCTGTATGAGGTTGACAGTGATGACTCCGGTATTGGATACCATCCGAGGGGCCCAGGCCGAGGCGGTGAGACCGGAGAACCATAAGAGAGAGCGAGTTATCGGGCAGGTGTCGGAGTTTGTTACCGATAGCCGTGGGCTTATGACCTTCCAGGGACGGATTTGGGTACCGTTTGTGGGAGGGACGCGTACGATTTTGATGGAGGAGGTGCATCGATCGAAGTTCTCGATCCATCCCGGGGCTACCAAGATGTATTTGGACCTAAAGAAGGAGTATTGGTGGCCCTGTATGAAGAGGGATGTTGCTTGGTTCGTCGAGAGGTGCCTAACTTGTCGCCAAGTTAAGGCCGAGCACCAGCGTCCGCATGGTAAGCTGCAGCCGTTGGAGATTCCCGAGTGGAAGTGGGAACAGATTACCATGGATTTCATCACCAAATTGCCAAGGACTGCGAGAGGAGTCAATGCAATTTGGGTGATTGTGGACAGGTTGACGAACAACGCTCATTTTCTTGATATCAGTGAGAGCTCTTCTGCTGAGAGGTTGGCAGAGTTGTATGTCAGGGAGGTGGTATCGCGGCATGGGGTTCCGTTGTCGATCGTTTCGGATCGAGACGTGCGATTTACTTCCAGATTTTAGAAGAAGTTCCACGAGGAGTTAGGTACGAGGCTGCATTTCAGCACCGCATACCACCCGCAGACGGACGGACAGAGCGAGCGGACGATTCAGACGCTTGAGGATATGCTCCGAGCATGCGTTTTGGATTTTGGAGGGAGTTCGGATACCTATCTACCCTTGGCATAGTTTTCGTACAACAACAACCATCATTCGAGCATCGGTATGCCACCTTTTGAGCTGTTGTATGGGAGGAGATGTTGTACCCCTATTTGTTGGGGTGAGGTAGGGCAACGCGTGATGGGTAGTACGAAGATAGTGCTTCAGACGACTGAGCAGATCCAGCAGGTCAGGCAGAGGTTGTTGACCGCTCAGAGTCGCCAGAAGAGTTATGCAGATAGACGTCGAACCGAGCTCGAGTTCCAGGTCGGTGATTATGTTCTCCTGAAGGTATCTCCTTGGAAAGGAGTGATCCGATTCAGGAAGAGGGGCAAGCTAGGACCCCGGTATATTGGACCGTTTCGGGTGATCGAGAGGGTGGGCAGGGTAGCATATCGCTTGGAGCTACCCGTGGAATTGGAGCGGATTCATAATACCTTCCATGTGTCTCAGTTGAGGAAGTGTATAGCCGACGAGTCGGTGGTAGTGCCGTTAGAGGACATTCAGGTGGATGCGAGTCTGAACTATGCGGAGAGACCAGTTGCGATTGTGGATCGAAAGATCAAGGTTCTGCGGAACAAGGAGGTGCCCTTGGTTTTGGTTCAATGGCAACATCGGAAGGGGTCCAAGATGACTTGGGAACCGGAGCGTGAGATGCGTGAGCAGCATCCGGAGTAATTTCCCGAGCGAGACTTTGAGGGCGAAGTCCAGTTCTAGTGGGGGAGAATTGTAACAGCCCGGATTCCCAGGTATTATTTATTTATTTATTTTGGTAATTTGTGAGGGCACTCGGTGAGTTGGAGCCTAGACTCGCCGAGTATGATCGCAGATTTAGACGCGGGTTCGCGTCCGGACTCGACGAGTCCAAGAGTGGACTCGGCAAGTCCACGCTGTTTAATGAAACCCTAATTTCTCGGGTTTGAGGCGTATTTAAAGGGCCTTATGGTCGTCATTTGCACTCATCAGACGCCAGAGTGAAACCCTAGAGCAATTGAGTGATTCAAGTGAGGGAAGGAGCCATTATTGATCTTGGAGTTGTTGTCTAGCAAGGAAAGAGGAGATCTAGCCAAGAGGAAGTAAGAGAGTGGTGGATTCCTGAAGATTTGAGGTCCAGAACATCACATTTGAGGTACAATCTCGAATCATTCTCTGTTATTGTGATGCTCATGTAGATTTAGGGCTTTTGAACCCATTTGTGGCTAGATCTAGTGTCCTCATGGTCCCTTAGCGAGTTAAGGTCCTGGATCTGGATCCATAGAGGTCCAGAGCACCTCATTGCCAAAGCTTTATATGCATCCATGGAGGTTTTGGCTTGGGATCAATGTATTTGAGGCTAAAACACCATTCATGAGCTATTCAATGGTTGATGAGCATCAAGACTTGGACTTTACATGGTCAATAAGCTTAACGAGACTGGATCTATGAGTTAGTGAAGCGGATCTGACCTCAGAAGGTCGTTTGGGGTTGTGCATGGAATGCACTCGCCGAGTCCATTTCCCATACTCGGCGAGTTGGTGCGAGTTGTTCGTCGATTACGAACCAGGGGTTGAGTAATCGAGTCGAGTGAGTGACTCGGTGATTCGGAAGAGATTCAGAGGGATCGGGTTCCCGTAGGAACTCGGCGAGTCCACGCTAGACTCGGCGAGTCGGGTTGACCGTTGACCGTTGACCAGTGTTGACTGGTTTGACTTCGTGGTACTAGTTAGTCAGAGTCAAGTAGTATTAAGTAAAAATATGCTTGTGTTGTAAGAGGACGATAGCTCGGGAGATCGAGCACTAGTGGTTAAGAGATTTACGAGTTACCGAGACACTTGAGTTGAGTCTTCTCACTATATGTTACCTTGAGTGGTATTCTGGTTTGGCCAGAGGGTCTTATGTGCTATTTATGAGATTGTATGCTATGTGTTATTTGTATGCTGTATGATTATATAGACCGGACCGGAGGGTCCAACGATTCAGAACGGGCCAGAGGGCCATATGAGCTATGACTGGACCAGAGGGTCCGACGAGCTGCGGGACTGGAGGGTCCCGCTGAGACATCTTGACCAGAGGGTCGGGTTAGCCTCGAGTGGCGTATTTGTGGTATGTGGTATTTTGGGGAACTCACTAAGCATTTATGTTTATAGTTGTTGTGTTTGATGTTTCAGGTACTAGCGAGGACCGTGGGAATGCGACGGCTTGACACGTACCCACACACACCGATGGAGTTTATTATGTGTAGAGATCTTGGGATTTGTTTTTGAAAACAATATTGATTATGGATTTTGATTTGTGATGTGATACATATTGTGATTTTGAAAAAGAAAAATTATTTTGAAAATTTACGGTGTTACAGTGCCCTTGTTAGTGTAATGCCCTGCCTTCCCACATTTGTAGCAAGTCATCTCCTCGCTACATTTGCTGAAGTGTTTCTTTTTACACTTCTCGCACCACTTAGCTTCATCTCTTCCTCCAAATTTCGGGAATTTGCTTTCTTTGTTGATCATTGAAGATCCCTCATGCTTCCATTGTTGGGTTTTGAGCATTCTAACACTCCTAAGTGTACATGCAACCCTAAATACCTTGGATATATGTTTTCTCTATTATACATGCAAATATGAACTTTCCAAGGTATTCATCCTAACTAGCATAATAACATTGATTCATATGAGTATCTCAAGTTAGAATTACATTCCTCTTTGATGTAGAATGTCTTCATGAAGCTTGAGTGCCTAGTGCCCCAAGTGTGACACCTCAAATGGTTCACACAACACCAAATACACATGGAATGACTTGAGAGAAATTGGAACACTTCATACAATCGGCTAGCCCTTTCTCATCTACTCCAGTGGCCGATTTTTCCCAACAATATGATCTTTATATAGTGTCACAATTAGGGTAAACCCTAATTGTCATGGCTTTCCATTTCCTTGGATCCATGGGTTCAAATACACCATGGAGCGTCCTATGGGTTTTAGCCCAACTTGATAATCCATGGAGCATTAGCCCACTATACAAGTATGGATGATTTACACAATCAACCCATATATTTAATTAGTCTTCTTTTGATCACTTAATTAATTCTAGATTAAAGCCTGATCAATACTAATTAATTAATCTTATTAGTATATTAGAACTTATAATATATTAACAAAGCTTAAGTGTTATTTCTCTCATTACCAATTATAGTTACAGACTCAGACATTAATCCAACAGTCTCCCACTTGGATAAGTCTAAAACTATTATTTCAAGTATGACTTTAACAACCGACTAGCAATCGTAGGTCTCAAAAGCTTCTGTCGTACTCTGACCTTGCCGATGATCTCTGACCTTTGTCAATGACTTGTCCATTAGATAAGGGATCATATATTCCTCCATTCTAGATATCATATGGACTGAGACATGGATTGTAATCATTCTCTCTGTCTATTTTATTGTTTCCCGATTTCCGATTTATGACGACTGACTAATTGAACAAATCAAATAAGTCCAGGCCCGACTGAGCACTTACATTTGTTATCACCAAATCATCGTGGGGCCCACAGATATCGCTTTTATCCTGAAGGTAAAAGGAATGGATAAACTTCGACTCATATGGCTTGTTCTACTACTTGTTGAATCATACACAAAGGCACGTTTTATAACATCGAGTTACCATTGCATTTTCGTGCAATCAATCTACAACCAACTCATAGTAACAACTCATATCTCTAGGTTTGAAGAATATAAGATATTATCGTCTCATGATCACTTGTGATGAAATCCATGAATTGATTCCAATGAGCGTGGGTTGAATCCAATACTCAGAACTTATGAGCACTCATGAGTGTTGTAGCACCACCTTGTCCAACATCTTAGACCTCTACAAGCCCAACTCATGGCAGTCTTGATTCATATCTACTTCCAACATATGACCTACTGTGGATGGTTTGAATAACTTAATCATTCAGGAAGAATGACCTAGTTATTCTGGAAGTCAAAACTTGCAAAATGAAACACAATAATAATCAAATCCAATATGGTCTCAGAACATATGAATATGAATAAAATGCCTTTTATTTATCACCATATGATTGCACATTATTCATTGTGTACTGTTTCAGCTATCAACTTTATTCTTGAATTAAAACAATACTCATCCCTCCTCAAGCATGTACACTATGTTTTCTAAACACTAGCCAATCCACACACCAAGTATGCATACTATGTTTGTCTATTATCTTTACTTTGTGAACTAGATCGATTGAACATAACTTCAATGATTCTCATTTCACAGTCCTAAATCCTTACTACAAATGCAAGAAGGTCAAATTCATGCCATTCACTGAAATATGTTAGATTCTAAACTTATATGCATTGATCCTCTTGTAATGATTATGCATAAAGTCAGAAAGACTTGACAACAAACATTTCAGAGAATTCCAAAGGAGATCAACTCCTTGGAAACATCCTTTTTGTATTAAGTTTCCTAATCTTACACAGATTGAATACTTTCTAACTTTGAAACATTTCCATATTACATTTTGACTATCACTTTTGAACAAGAGTAGCGTTCTTACGGATTATGTCAATATGGTCCTTCCAAAATTAACACTATACTTCCAACTGTCCTTGAGCAACCAACCTTTGGTAAACCTTAGAGTGTCCTCAACTATTGCTTAATCATTTTAGTCATATCCAATTCTAGACTTTTTCCTTTCTTAATGCCACATGCATTTGGAAAATTTTAGAAAGGATGAATATAGCACATGTAATCAATCCTATATCCGAAGCATATGGGACACGATTCATGATGTCTCACATAAAGACTAAACCAGTCTTTTGATATAACATTTCCATTTCAATTTACCAGGTTCTCATAATTCAGATTATGAAAAGAGATGTCGTAATCATAATCGAATTTTAGAACACAAATAATGGACCCATATATAGAATTTCCTTATGTTGAGCCATTCCAAGATGAAATTCATATATATATCCTTGACTAAATTTGATTAAAACCTCAATCTAAGCTTTTAGATTTGAGATGAAGTATAATTTCCTATCCCTTAATAATAGAAAAACAACTTTTTCAACCCCTGCAGCCTCACGAATTGAAATTTTTGTTTTCTATAATTAACATTGCTAATCATAATTATCATGCTCCCACTGACATGATGATTATTAGCATAACACTTATGCTCCCACTAGCTTTGACATGTACTAAAAAATAGCTGGACTTCTAGAAATCAATAATTTATTGACTTTCTTACCAAAGTTCAGATTTCTGATACTAGATTGCTTTGATAAAACTTTATCAATATGATACACCTTATCTTAGGTAGCTCACAGGTGTGTCTAAACAAATTTAAGATCTATGAAAAGGGATGCCATAATCATAGTCTCGATTGTTTAGACCTTTGCCACTTCTCACAAGTCCATGTTAGTGTGCCGGTTAACCACACACGCTCCACTAACGACTTTAAGAATGCAAATATCACAATTCTATCTAGCTAAAATCTACTTAGTGAAAGTGTTTCCTCGCCATCATTTTCATGAATCGGAGAGAAACCTTATTACACTTAGATTTAATGTTGTATGTGTTCTTATCGATGTGAATTGTCAAAACCATAGTCACAAGACAAGGATAATGACAAATCCAAACTCATATGGACTGAACTCAATCTTAATTTCTTGCCATTTGGTAGCTCAAGGGCCTGCCATTGCTTCCAAGTTGTTGTGCAACCAATTGAGAACTCTAAGAACTCATATGTAAAACCAACTTTAATTTGAATGGGCACAAAATATGTCAACATGATAGGTTATAAACCTCAAGTCGTGTGCTAGTGAAGAACTTCAGGTTTTATTCTTGATTAGTTCTTGAAACTTTCAAGACCTTTAAGACTCCCACTGTCCTCTTGACATATAAGACTTTCTTGTCAGATATTCAAGAGATAGTGTGGATTCTAATCAAGACAAACACTTCACACAATTGGCCTTAGTTGGTCTTTTTTTTTTTATCCAAAACATCACAACTTACCAATTTCAAAAGTACAAGAGTAGAAAACTTTTACTCTTACATTTGACAAGTGTTTTAAACCTTTCTTTAAGATATGTCACTCAACTTACAGTTTTGGAGTATGACTCTAAGACTTGCTTTGGAAAGAATTATGACTCATCTTCTTGATTTGACCACTTCAACATTTCATAGCTCCTATTCTTAGCTATCAGAATCCACTTAGAGGATGAATTGTGATAAGCTCTCAAAATCATTAAGAGGGTCTTAAAACATGATACTAAAGTAGTCTCCCATCTTTTCTGATTTGAGAAACTTTTATCTTTCTGCCTAAGTTGATTCTTCTTATTCGCTCTGTCATACATTGGAACCTTTTCCAATGTCTCAGAATTACACTTAAGCTTGTAAGTATAACCATATTTAGTAAGCTATAGTAAATTATGATGAATAGTCTTATCGATCTTTTTTGGTGGACTTAACCAGTACACAAGAATGTGTACTCGATCCCTTAGTGCTTTACTTGACTCACACATCCATGTGAACAAGTAGTTGGTCTTAATTTTTCCAATGCTTGAAAGTTCTCATCCATCATGCTATACAACTTGCATGAGTCCAAGTTTCTATCCAACTGAAACTTGCGTGATAAGAATATTTCCTTATTTGGGAAATTTAGACATTATCACAAATGAAAGAATCAAATTCGTATTTCTACTCTTGCTCTTAATGGAATCTTATAAGCAACAATTTTTTTTCACAAATGCCATTGTAAGGATATTTTAAAATAAATAAAATCAAAAATTTTCCTTTTATTTTAAAACTTTGCGGAAAAACTATCCTTACAGTGCAAAAGCACATGAAAACTTTGTTGTTATCTATTCGTAAGTAATATATCATAACTCCTAAGAAGTAGCTCAAGAATCCGATCTTCAAACTATGTGATAGAAATCCATCTATGCGATCAGATTCAACATATTATTTCTTTAAGTTTCTTCACTTTTCTTTGATTCTTAAAACATCAACATGTGACCCAGTCACATCATGTATCATGAATCTCAGAATAGAAACTTAGCAGAGTTAGATAGTGGTCTTTACCTGAAGTAGAGTCAAACTTATTGACTTTAACATCCTTAGGTAAAATTGGCAGCTTCACAAATAATTCCCCTTCCTTTGTCAATATAAACATATTGACCCTTTGGTAATGGTACGAGAGACTGTCACAGACTTATCTTTTCTCTTTACCATTTGGTCATCTGAGTTGACTATGGGCGATCCCTTTCCATTGGGAAGAGAATGTTTTTTCTGGATTTCCAGTGTCATCATTCTCAATGTCCATAAAGTTTTTGGAAGTTGACCTTAGCAAATAGATAAGATCATTAAGGGTCTTGTGATAGTCTGTTTCATAGGAGTCCCAAAGGAACTCACTATGTGACTTAGAAAGTAGTTGAAGAGTAGTTGAGCCACCAACTTTCTCAAGACTTTGACACCAAGCTCTCCCGGCTTGTCAATATGTGACTACATCTCCATGATGTGATCACACATAGACCTTTGTTTGCCAATAGGGCTTGAGTGACCTTAAACTTTTCAAGAACTTGTGGGTTTGGGAGAATAATTGGAGGAGGTGAAAGAAGTATGATTTCCATGAGACATCATCTTCATTTAGGAAAGCTTGTTTCAAGAGATTTGGGAAGATCATAAATGTCTAAACAAGACATCTTTTTGGGAGATATTCAAGATAGTTGATTTAAAGTCCTTAATACGACACCCAATATGAAATATTAAGGCTAGGACCCAACAAACTATTTTATAACTTAGAAGAGGGATGTCGTAATCCAAGCTATAAAATATTTGAAGGTAGGTGAATGTTGATTCACTAATTTCCACCATGAAAAACGAAATATATTATTAGGTTTTAATTGGTTTTTGAAACTCCTAGATCTTTTGAGATTCATTGAAATTTTCAATGACATGTTTCAATCTCGAGTGTTCCCTTCAGGTTTTGTGACTGGGATGTCGAGGATCACAAAACAAGGTGTGAATAACCATGCAAATATATTTGGTACCCTTAATATTTACCCCTTAATCAATGTGCCGGTTAACCACACGCGCTCCACTGATACTATGATAAACATAAAGTTACCCTTTGCCAACCTTGTTAAATCCAGGTTAGTGTGCCGGTTAGCCACACACACTCCACTAACGACTTAAACAAAGTGCAAAGTGTAATTTAATGGATTAGCACCTTATTCACATTTTCCTAAGTAACTAAGATTTCATATTCATAAGAGTTTAGTTACTTAGTATTTATCATTAATACTTTTAATGAAGGGACAATTCTAGTCCTTGTCCTATCCGTTCGTCTAACGACCCTCCACTGGTCAAGGAAGCGGTGAGTGAGAGTGGACACCCATTAAACTGCCATTTTATAGGCAGTAACCTTATACCCCCCTTATAGACCGACTTCGTGAATGAGGACTACTAGTGGTAAGACTGACTTGCTCTTATACACACACACACACACACACACACATATATATATATATATATATATATATATATATATATATATATATATATTAACTTATAATATTATAAAGTATAAGGGTTTAATTTTAACTTTTAAAATTTTAAGGGCTAACTTGGAATTAAAGTATTCATAAGTGAAAACTTTTCAAATTCCAAAACTTGAGGGCAAGTTTTGAAACTATTCAAAACTAATTAATTACATTAGTTATGTGTTTAAAGTAGTTTTAATTACAAGACTCTTCAAGTTCCATAACTTGAGGACAAGTTATGGAAGACTTTTAACTATTAAAGAATGTAACTTTTCTTTATTTTGTAACTTATGGAATTATTTAAGGTTACACATTTTATTACTTAATGAAGTGACTCTTGAATCTCCATAACTTGAGGACAAGACTCTTCATTTTTTTGTAACCATTGCCAACTTTTATGAGTTTTATGAAACTTAAATGTGACTTTTCATATAACTTGAGGACAAGTTACAAAAACACATTTTAGAATCAACTCTTAGATTAAAATGGATTGAAAACACATAATCAATTAACTTTTCTATTAATCTAAGCAACTCATAAGAACAAGATAATTCAAATCAACCTTTTTCATGTAATTAGCCTAATCACTAAACTAATACAAAACATGAATCTATTGACAATTATGTTTGAAAATTGGATTAGCATGAACATTACCACATCAAAAACAAGTTTATAAGTCCAAAAACATCTTAGGGTAATGTTCCTAGTCCATTTCTAGCCAAAAAATACTCGAAAATATGCTGTCTAGAGATCCTACTCGTCGAGTGTATCAACCTACTCGACGAGTAGGATGATTTTCTTCATGGACTCGGTGAGTTCATTAGTGGACTCGGCGAGTCCAGTGCCCAGAAAGTCGGAAAATCGATTTTTAAGCATTTTTCGGCAATTTGTATCAAGTATAATAAGAAAACAAGCCTAGGCTCTGATACCACTGTTGGGTTTTGAGCATTCTAACAATCCTAAGTGTACATGCAACCCTAAATACCTTGGATCTATGTTTTCTTTATTATACATGCAAATATGAACTTTCCAAGGTATTTGTCCTAACTAGCATAATAACATTGATTCATATGAGTATCTCAAGTTAGAATTACACACCTCTTTGATGTAGAATATCTTCATGAAGCTTGAGTGCCTAGTGCCCAAAGTGTGACACCTCAAATGGTTCACACAACACCAAATACACATGGAATGACTTGAGAGAAATTGGAACACTTCATAAAATCGGCTAGCCCTTTCTCATCTACTCTAGTGGCCGATTTTTCCCAACAATATGATCTTTATATAGTGTTACAATTAGGGTAAACCCTAATTGTCATGGCTTTCCATTTCCATGGATCAATGGGTTCAAATACACCATGGAGCATCCATGGAGAACCCTATGGGTTTTAGCCCAACTTGATAATCCATGGAGCATTAGCCCACTATACAAGTATGGATGATTTACACAATCAACCCATATATTTAATTAGTCTTCTTTTGATCACTTAATTAATCGTAGATTATTTCTTATTCAATACTAATTAAAAAATCTTATTAGTATATTAGAACTTATAATATAGTAACAAAGCTTAAGTGTTATTTCTCTCATTATAGTCTATCCAAATGCATGATGCCATGCAACCCAAATGGACCATGCCGGGTCGGGTCAAGTCTTACCAATTATAGTTATGGACTTAGACATTAATCCAACATCCTTTTTTCCCCAACTTCAGCTCTCTCCATTGCATTCTCTCTTGTCTGAGTATCGACATTCTTAGCAGCCCAGATGGCGGCTTTCAGAGTGGTTGCTTACTTGACTATCGGGCCAAATTCCGTTGGTAATCCATGGGAAAACTTGTTAACCTTGGAGAGTTCAGTTGGAATTAGATAAGGAACAAGATTAATCTTTTCCGTGCAACTAGTAGCTTATTCAGTGACGCTCATTTTTCCATTCTTCAAATTCTAAAACTCATTATTGATTTCCAGAAGATCCTGCTCAGAGCAGTATTGCATTTTTAGTTGCACCACAAAGTCTTCCCAAGACATCTTTCTAGCTTCTCCCTTGGGCATCGAATCAGCTAGCAACTTCCACCAGCTCAGTACACATGATTTCAACAGAGGGATCACGAGCGCGATCTTCTGTTTATTGCTGCATTCAAAACTTTCAAACATTTTCTCCATCTCGGAGATCTAGTCCATAACTTACACCGGTTTCGGGCCCCCACAAAGACACAGTGGCTTGGATGCCATAAAATCCTTATATTTGCATCCTCGTCCATCATTTCCTCCATCCTGGTTGTTTCGCCTAAGTATCGGTGGGTTGGCTTGACCAACAGTCCCAATGTAGTGTCCTCTTTCCGGCTGCCCTTCATTCAATTCGGGTTGTTCAACAGGGATTATAGTTTCTTCCCTATTTTGTTGCAGTAATTGCCTTGTCTCCCCCATTTGGCGATCCAACATCATCTGCATCATTGCTTGTACCCCATTCATCGTCATTGGCTTAGGTGTAGCTGCTACAACAGGTACTTGCTTAAGTACTTAGAATTGAGGTTGTTGGTTCCTATTTTTGTTTACATTTCCAACTCCACTTCGAGTTCTTCCCATTTTGATTTACACACCAAATTAGGCGAATTTAGATCCTTATCCATGATAGATATTTAGATTCTTCTGATCACTCCGAAACATTTACATGGTAGTTCTAATATCAGAGTCGTACGCTCAGAATCCTAAACACATAAGGTTTCCCGATCCGGTCGGCAACAGACAATAGATGTGACACCCCAAAACCGGAACGACGGAAACGTTCGGGGGTGGAGGACGTCATGTATAGTATCACAACAAATCATAGTAGTCAACAAGCAACAAAATCATCCATTGCATTAATAATATAATTGAATACAAGTGTCTTCTGCGAAGTTAAAAAGACACTCAAAAATGTAAATCAAAATAAGAGAGGAGTCTTCAATGAGCTCCATCTTCTCAAAAACCTGGCATCGGTACCTGTCTACTAATGACCTGAGAATACAAGTTGTTCTGAAAGAGTTTATTAGCTTTAAAGCTGGTGAGTTCTTATGCATTTTAGTGTCATTGTTTATATGAAAATGTTTGTAAGTGTTTGATGTATAAGTTTGTATATGTTTGTATCTCCTAGAAAATCATATATTTTCTACTAAACGTAGCCTTATACCAAGGCATCAAATGTTCTGTACGCTTGTTTCTTGTAAGAGTGTGTATTTTCTTAAGTGTGACTATCATTAACCAAAAATATAGTTTTTACATTACCCTTTATGTGAGAAGATCACAATGTGAATGCAATGGGGAAATAATAAAGTATTGTAGTGTTTTATTATAGTAACTAATGTTGTACTATCTACCTTAATCCGCCCGTTGATTAAGGTGTAATGTGAAATGATTGCACCATACTATCGACTAATAACACGACCATGAAAGACGTCGGAAGAAATGACATTTGGCACCCGTAGACTTGTAAGTCCCACTGTAGTGAACAACAAGGTGTGGGATAGTCAATCCAGTATAGATCTATACACAAATTCACGCTCTCCCTTCAGGAGACTCTGGAAACAAATCGAGCCATGACAGTGATGTCATGCCTCGAACAATGGTTCACATTTATGTTATAGAATACTTGTACATGTATTTAATGTACTAGAGTACAGTATGTTCTGTTAATCATATAGTATGTTATTTTTCTCATATAGTATGTTTGGTTTCTCAAATTGTATGTATTGACTCATGTATGAACTGACTCTTTGTATGTTTCCTTATACTAGAAGTAATGAGTAGTATCTTCCTAAACTATACCTATTATAGTTTACTAGTAGAATTGTTTGTATAACTGAATGTATTGAACTGAGATAAAAGCTTTCATGTCTTATATATATATATATATATATATATATATATATATATATATATATATATATATATATATATATACATAATATATCACAAAGGATCAAACGACACTCGGACAAACAACCGGGTACTCTAAGTCCACAACCAAACGAGGAACGGGAAATAAAGTGAGTTATCAGTCCTAAGTCCTTCAAACCTTACTTTTATAACTATATATGCATTAGACATGATTCTGACAACATATATATATATATATATATATATATATATATATAAGTTTAGAAAGAAGTTTTGTAAAACCTTTTGAAGAGTTTAAATAAATATTGATGACTTGATGTCATTTTATAAAACGATTTAAAAGCACTAGGGCATATAGAAACATGTTTGATAAAGAGTTTAACGTGTAAAAAAACTTTGGTAAACAGGTTGAAGTAGTTTGTTAGATAAAGCACTTAAAAGTATAGTAAATCCTTTTGTTTGATAGTTATTAATCACCTGCGATTGATATAGTAACTATAATGTTTCAACTTGTATTCCCCCCATCAAAGCATTTAAGATCATTTAAAACGTTGATTAAGGGGTATGAACTCACCTGTAGTGAGTAGTTTTGGATGAACGAGTGGTATAGGATGCTAAGTGTCAAGTGAAAACTTGAGCACACACACGGATCCTATTTATCATATAATGATACACATATGCATCAAATTAGATTTTTAAAGAACTAATTATGCAAGTAAAGACACCCTAGGACATGGAAAACACTTTGATTCAAGTGCTAGAAGTACCAAGGGTTGCATCTAAGGGAAGTATGGCCTCACAAAGGATTTTACGGCCAACATGGATGTATCACATGAGTTTACGGCCAAGGGGTTCACAGCCCTATGAGTTTACGACCGTAAATTCATGGTATTTTGTACTAAATTGTGTTTTAAGGTCTTACAAGTCATTAGGAAGTGTTCTAGGTTCAAGTCTAAGCCTTAGGAAGGAGTGATGGCACAAATGCACCACAAATTAGGGTTTACGACCCAAGGTGATTACCTTGGCCGTAAACACCTTATGTTCTTGAGTTTCTTGATGTTTTCTAGTTGTTTAACAAGTGATTCAAGCATATAACAAGCGAAGGGTAGTGTACTTACTTCTGAGAAGCTTGTAAGGGTGTTTAAGGTCCAAGAACACTAGTGTGGGTTCTTGGTGTTCTTGGTGAAATGAAGAACACTTGAAGATCTATCAAAATGAAGAGATTTCATTGATGAAATCATGTACAATCACTAGATAAAGAGATGTAACAACTAATCAAGAGAAAGAATTTTTACATTTTTGGAATATTAAGATGAAGAACTTGATGATACTTGAGAGAGAATGGGAGTTCTTGAACTTGAAAGGAAAGGAATGATGAAAAATGATGTAAATTCATGCATATAGCATGAGTTCACGACCATGGATAAGTTTAAAACCCAAACTCATGAAGTTTGGCCGTAAACACCTCATAATGGGGTTTAAGGCTTGATTGTTGCACATTAACCCTAAAAGATACTTCCTAACATTTGATTCTTGAATGCCATATGATTAAAAACTCCCGAACAGACTCTAAACAGTGTTAAAAGATAGCAGAAACAAGTCTGACTTTAATTGCATTGATTGATTGTACAAGATAGAAATTACGGGTTGTTACATCATCCCCCCGTTAGAGTGAATTTTGTCCCGAAATTAAAGTTTAAGCAAATAAGTAGTTACAAATAACTAAGTAAAAAGATGAGGATATTTCAGTTTCATTTTTATCGCGCTCCCAAGTGAATTCAGGTCCTCGCTTGGCGTTCCAGCGAACCTTCACTATCGGGATACGACTTTGTTTCGTTTGCTTGACCTCTCGGTCCATGATCTCTATAGGTTCTTCCACGAAGTTGAGGCTCTCGCTGATCTCGATTTCGTCGAGTTGGATAACAAGAGTCTCGTCGGATAGGCACTTTTTCAAGTTCAAGACGTGGAAAGTAGAATGTACGTTACAGAGTTTGCGGGGTAGATTGAGTTTGTAAGCTACAGGGCCGATTCTTGCGCGAATCTCGAAAAGCCCTATGTATCTTGGATTTAGCTTTCCACGCTTTACGAAGCGTATCAAGCCCTATCAGGGAGATACTTTCAAAAGAACACGGTCTCCCACCTGGAATTCCAAAGGTTTCCTTCTCTTTTCAGCGTAGCTTTTCTGTCGGTCTCTAGAGGCTTTCAATCGTTCACGAATCTGAACGATCTTCTCTGTCATTCTCCGAAAGATCTCCGGACCTTCGGAGCAAATACCACTGCCCCTAACTCCATATCGTGTGTTATATAACTGGATTCGAGTGTCTTCAGCTGACGGGAGGTATAGGTAATGACCTTACCTCGTTGCATCAGAACACAACTGAACCCTTGATTGGATGCATCGTAATAGACCACGAAGTCTTCTATTCCTTCTGGGAGGGATAGTATCGGTGTGGTGCATAAGGCTCGCTTTAGCGTTTGGAACACTTTATCTTGCTTCTCTTCCCAGTCAGAGGCCATGTCCTTCTGGGTCAAAGTCGTAAGAGGTTTCGCAATTTGGAGAGAAGTTCTTAATGAACCTACGATAGTAGCCAGCAAGGCCTAGAAATTGACGAATTTACGTAGGCGTCTTCGGTACTGAACAGTTCTCAATGGCTTTGATTTCGGAAGGGTCCACATGAATTCCATCTTCACTAACAATGTGACCTAGGAATCCGACTCTTCGAATCTAAAACTCGTATTTAGAGAACTTCGCGTAGAGCTTCTTTGATCGTAACATTTCCAAGATCTGACGTAGATGCTTACTATGCTCTTCCTAACTACGAGAGTAGATAAGTATGTCATCTATGAAGACAATGACGAACTGATCCAAGTAAGGCATGTATACCCTATACATTAAGTCCATGAATATTGTGGGTGCATTGGTCAATCTGAATGGAATCGCTACAAACTCGTAGTGCCCGTAACGAGTTCGGAAAGCTGTCTTCGGGACATCCTCCTCTAACACTCGCAACTGGTGATACTCGGATCAAAGATCTATCTTCGACATGTAATTTTCCCCTTGCAGTTGGTCGAACAAATCATCTTTATGAAGCGGAGTGTAACGATTTTTAACGATAATCTTGTTGAGTTCACTATAGTCGATGCACATACGAAACGATCCGTCTTTCTTCTTGACGAACAAGACCGGTGCTTCCCAGGGTGAGAAGCTTGGTCTAATAAATCCCTTGCTGATTAGTTCGTTAAGTTCACCGGACAGTTCTTGCGTCTCAGCAGGTGCTAGACAATAGGGCGATTTGGCTACGGGGGTAGCCCCTGGAACTAAGTCAATTTTGAACTTGACTTGACGTTGCGGAGGTAAATCCTGGGAGTTCTCCTGGAAAGATGTCGGGGAAATCTAAATGAAAGTACAATAACTTATGAATTAAAGAAAGGACAAGTACTTATGTTCTATTTGTATCTCTTGTCCCAATCAGCACGAAGGGCATTTGTTTGGCTCCTAAGTTTATGTGCATGGCAGCACGATCACTCCTAGTCTTGAGCAGTCTCTGTCCTGAAGTTCATATTAGAAGTCATATTTGGTTCATCAATCACAACTTCACGAGTCGTATATAATTAAAAATGAAAATGCAGTTGAATAAATGATTCTTCTCTAAGCTCACATCCAAACAAGGAAAAGAAGTTAAAGCGGAATCATCAATTCTAAGCCTGTAGAACCTTGACTATATACCACCTTTGCGTATACATTCGTCGGCGATACATTAACCGTATGGGTCTTCAGATTAAACTTGACGTACTTTACGAGTGGTATACCGGGGAGGTTTGCTGAGGTTCCTTCGGGAAGGATACGAAACATAAGATACTCTCCGCATTAGTATCTCGGAGTTCTGGAATGATGGCTTCGCTAGAAAGGCGATTACAGGGAAAAGGAATTTTGCATGATACTGGTATTGTGAGGATCGAATTGAGTCAAGTTACATGATAATATCAGACTACTCGGAATAAAAGGCGTTAGACTAGATCATAAAGGTGTTACAAAAACATAATGGTGCAACTTTGACAAAGTTTTAGTACTTTAGTTTTATCTGTGAAACTACTGGTGCGAACAAGGTATATTACAAAAAGCAAGTATATGCAACACGAGTGTCCCTTCACTGACGAAATCTCGCAAAAAGTTAATAATCGAGTTGCACTAGTTTTTAACAGTTTATAAGTCTACTATAACGAAACGCCCTAGTATTTCAACGTGGGTCCGGAGTAGTCTCTCCTGCAGCAGTGATCCTTAGTATCTTCCCGTCTGCGCCAGATTTCTTTGTTATTGGAGAATCCTTCTTGAGATATCCTATCTCCTGCAGCAGTGATGGGTCGGTTTGGAGTGATGTAGACACGAGCGCTTTCGTTGTTCCTCCCTTTTGGACAATTCCTTTTATAGTGTCCGGTTTCACCACAACCATAGCAAGCCGGGCTGACCCCGATGCTAGTGCCTTGGAAGATGGTTCGTACCTGTGCTCTACAGACACGAGTAGTGTGCCCCATTCGATTGCAATTATTTCATTGCAAATCATGACAAACTCCATTATGATTAAAATTACACTTTTCACACTTCTGGAGTGTTCCCTCATATGGTTTGATCGGTGCTGAAGTGGCAGAGGTCGCCACTTGTTGTTGTTGCAAGGCAAGTCTTTGAGATCGCTTGCGTTCCTTTTGGGTTTGACGCTTTCATTTCTTATACTTAGATTTGTGGATTTGGGTGTTTGCAACAGTTATCATTTGTTGATTTCCCGGATTGTTACAACAATTTGAACTGTCAACACGTTTTACAACCTTGATTGCGTGACCAGCGTTGAAGTGTGCAAGGACAGCTGCCACGACAGCTGTTACCGCGGCTTGGAAAGTGGTGGCGTCTATATGAAGGATCGGGGTTTTGTCGTTCAGCTGCCTATTTCTGGATGACGACATGATTCTGTTATATGACAATAAAAGGAGATCGTGAGTGATTGTGGTTGGTCCTAGATGTATTCTACTCATTCATGTATATGTATATTTTTCGTTTTTTTAAACTGTTCTCGGTGGTTTGACCTACACCCCTATGATGCAGTACTGGTAAAGAGTTGAAGTAAGTTCCTAAAATGGTCACTGGATGATTGCTATTTCGAACTAGGCTATCATTGGTTGGTGGATAACATGATCCAACCTTCGACAAGAATTGGAAGTGATCCTTGAGCTAGTTTACCACAACTCAATAATTTGGACGAAAGTGAGGTTTAGATAGAATTCTAACGATAGTAGAATGAAAGTATCTGAACAAGGATTGCCATGGAAATTTGCCGACTATCAATATCATTGATATTTAAGATGTAATAAGTTTGGGAAAAATTACCTTAGAGTAGGTCTTACATCATATCCGAAGTAGAAAAGTTTTGACTGCATAAAGGCCTAACTAAAAGTACTTACAGTACATGGAAAATTATCTTGAAAAGTGCTACTTGGAGCATAGATAGGAAGAATATTCCTTAAACGAAGGAAGGAAAGGTAGAATATCTCCTACTGGTGACGGTTATCCCTCAGGTGAACCCTAAGTTCAGCCAGTTGGCGCTCCATGTCAAGAAGGTGTCGTTCATAAACTCTATGGCGAACCCAGAGTTTTATGACTTCATCCTGAGTATCAGCTAGCACTTGCTGTAGGGCCTCTTGGGATCCCCTAGATCTCTCACAAGAATCTTCCAGATGAATGGTGCGGATGGTATGAATTCTCGCATTGGCGTTAATTTCCGTGATTCGATGGATAGCTTTCCTGCCCTGAATTTCGTTTTGGGCAACTCTGTGGAACAGGATTAGCAAGACTCTGTCTGTTGAGCCTCCTTTGCTTAGGTCATAAAAGCTTCAGTCTCTATTGAATGGCGTGGGCTGATTCTGCTCTAGGCTCCATGTTTCCAAGCTTTCTACCCAAGAAGGCGTCGGGCATAGAAAAGTCAGACGAGGGTTAGGATTTGGGACAAGAGCCACCGGGGGTACGTTATTGACCTCAGGCTCGAGTCCAAGCCATTAGAAAAGCCTTCAACCTGGTGATCATCCAAAGGGATTGGGTGATCCTCCTCTGGCTCTGCTTCAAACCATCCTCCATTACCTTGGTTAGGGAAGTACTGGTCGTCGTGGGGATGGAATCCAACCATGTTATCTACACGAGAAATAGGGATAAATAAATAATTAATAGACGTACTAATTGGATAATTATAAGATGATCTTTATTAGTTACTTCAATACTTGTATAGTGCATACCAGTTATATGTAAGCAAAACAAGATAGAACTTCGAATAAGTGACCCTAACTCCAAATCCACAAGGAACAAGGAGTAAAGCAAAGGTCACAGATTCTAACTCTATGACATCCTAGTTACATATAAACTTAGTTTATCCACTGAGCAACTATTGACCTACTAATGAAGACCTTTAGTTCTCAGATAAGTAATTATGGTAACACAAAATACTCCTATAGTATTTTAGGTTTATGTTTTGTTCTAATGTTTTCATTGTAGTAGTATTGGTAAGTTTTTAGACTTGTTGCCACATCACAACCATTCTCGGGCATATGCTATTCACTTCTCAGACCAACATAGTTGATCAGGCTCTGTCACTCCCAGAACTAACCATACATCCCTGAGTCTACTTGTAATACTCAACAATCGTAATACTTTTGTTCTGTCCAAGTGACACTGATTTTAGTATGAATGTAGGTATGTATACTTGGTTAAATATTTTAGTATTTAAAAGTATAAAATCTTGATTAGAGTATTTTAATCTCGCTGTGTTTATAGTTTGTATATATTTTATGGGTTGATACACTCGATTCACTATAAACAATGCTTTGATACCAATCTGTCACACCCCAAAACCGGAAAGGCGGAAACGTTTGGGGGTGGAGGACGTCATGTATAGTATCATAACAAAGCATAGTAGTAAACAAGCAACAAAATCATCCATTGCATTAATAATATAATTGAATACAAGTGTGTTCTGCGAAGTTAAAAGAAACTAAAAAATGTAAGTCAAAATAAGAGATGAGTCTTAAACGAGTTCCATCTTCTGAAAAACCTGCCATCGGTACCTACCACAGATGACCTGAAAATACAAGTTATTTTGAAAGAGTTTATCAGTTTTAAAGCTGGTGAGTTCTTATGCATTTTAGTGTCATTTTTTGCATGAAAATGTTTGTAAGTGTTTGATGTATAAGTTTGTATATGTTTGTAGTAAATGTTTGTATCTCCTAGAAAATCCTATATTTTATAGTAAACGTAGCCTTCAACCAAGGCATCAAATGTTCTGTATGCTTATTTCTTGTAAGAGTGTATATTTTCCCACGTATGACTATCATTAACCAAAAATATAGTTTTTACATTATCCTTTATGTGAGAAGATCATAATGTGAATGCAATGGGGAAATAATAAAGTATTGTAGTGTTGTATTATAGTAACTACTATTGTACTATCTACCTTAATCTGGCCGTTAATTAAGGTGTAATGTGAAATGATTGCACCATACTATCGACAAATAACACGACGATGAAAGACGTCGGAAGAAATGACATTTGGCACCTATAGGCTTGCAAGTCCCACTATAGCGAACAACAAGGTGTAGGATAGTCAATCCAGTATAGATCCATACAGAAATTCACGCTCTCCCTTCAGGAGACTCTGGATACAAATCGATCCATGATAGTGATCTCATGCCCCAAACAATGGTTCACATTTATGTTATAGTATACTTGTATATGTATTGTATGTACTAGAGTATTGTATGTTCTGTTTCTCATATAGGATGTTCTGTTTCTCATATAGTATGTTCTGTTTCTCATATAGGATGTATTGACTCATGTATGAACTAACCCTTTGTATGTTTCCTTGTACTAGAAGTAATGAGTAGTATCTTCCTAAACTATACCTATTATAGTTTAGTAGTAGAATTGTTTGTATAACTGAATGTATTGAATTGAGATAAAAGCTTTTATGCCTTATATTATATATATATATATATATATATATATATATATATATATATATGCCTAATCTATCACTAAGGATCAAACGACACTCGGACAAGCAACCGGGTACTCTAAGTCCACAACCAAACGAGGAACAGGAAATAAAGTGAGTTATCAGTCCTAAGTCCTTCAAACCTTACTTATATTACTATATATGCATTAGACATGATTTTGACAATATATATACATATATATATATATATATATATAAATATATATATATATATATATATAAGTTTAAAAAGAAGTTTTGTAAAACCTTTTGAAGAGTTTAAATAAATATTGATGACTTGATGTCATTTTATAAAACGATTTAAAAGTAGTTTGGCATATAGAAACATGTTTGATAAAGAGTTTAACGTGTAAAAAAAGTTTGGTAAACAGTTTGAAGTATTTTGTTTGATAAAGCAGTTAAAAGTATAGTAAATCCATTTGTTTGATAGTTATTAATCACATGTGATTGATATAATAACTATAGTGTTTCAACTTGTATTCCCCCATAAAAGCATTTAAGATCATTTAAAAGGTAGATTAAGGGGTATGAACTCACCTGTAGTGAGTTGTTTTGGATGAACGAGTGGCATAGGATGCTAAGTGTCAAGTGAAAACTTGAGCACACACACGGATCCTATTTATCATATAATGATACACATATGCATCAAATTAGATTTTTAAACAACTAATTATGCAAGTAAAGACACCCTAGTACATAGAAAACACTTTGATTCAAGTGCTAGAAGTACCAAGGGTTGCATCTAAGGGAAGTATGGCCTCACAAAGGAGTTTACGGCCAACATGGATGTATCACATGAATTTACGGCCAAGGGGTTCACAGAACTATGAGTTTACAGCCGTAAACTCATGGTATTTGTACTAAATTGTGTTTTAAGGTCTTACAAGTCATTAGGAAGTGTTCTAGGTTCAAGTCTAAGCCTTAGGAAGGAGTGGTGGCACAAATGCACCACACATTAGGGTTTACGGCCCAAGGTGATTACCTTGGCCGTAAACACTTTATGTTCTTGAGTTTCTTGATGATTTCTAGTTGTTTAACAAGTGATTCAAGCATATAACAAGCTAAGGGTAGTGTACTTACTTCTAAGAAGCTCGTAAGGGTGTTTAAGGTCCAAGAACACTAGTGTGTGTTCTTGGTGAAATGAAAAACACTTGAAGATCTATCAAAATGAAGAGATTTAATGGATGAAATGATGTAGAATCACTAGATAAAGAGATGTAACAACTAATCAAGAGAAAGAATTCTTACATTTTTGGAAGATTAAGATGAAGTACTTGATGATACTTGAGAGAAAATGGGAGTTCTTGGACTTGAAAGAAAAGAAATGATGAAAAATGATGTAAAGTCATGCATATAGCATGAGTTCACGGCCATGGATGAGTTTACGGCCTAAAATCATGAAGTTTGGCCATAAAAACTTCATAATGGGGTTTAAGGATTGATTGTTGCACATTAACCCTAGAAGATACTTCCTAACATTTGATTCTTGAATGCCATATGATTAAAAACACCCAAACCAACTCTTAACAGTGTTAAAACATAGCAGAAAAAAGTCTGACTTTGATTGCATTGATTGATTGCACAAGATAGAAATTGCGGGTTGTCACAATAGATCCGAACAAATAGCATCATATATGGCAAACATATAACACTTAGCTCATAAAAGCATTTTAGGCATGATTCCTAAAATATACTAGTGCTTGTGTCAATTTAGGTGTACTACCTAACATATTTTAGACACACTCCTCACGATCATTACTTAACATTCTAAGTTGAAGTCTAGAAATTTCCTACAAATTCCTAGTTCGCTTAAACTAATGCTCTGATACCAACTGTGACATCCCTAAATTCACGGCCAGAAAAGACCGATTTGTTTTTGCTTTGTTTTATAAAATTAGAGTAATCCTTAGATTAAAAGAGTTGCAAAATTTCTTCCCAGAAAACATGATAAATACTGAGTGGGTCAGGCTTGGGAGCCTAGTGAGCATATAGGGTTTTCAACCCACAATAATACAATTATTATATTCAATCATCAAACAATCAACCTAATTACCCATCCCCATTATCTCCTTTATTTCTTATGGTTTTACCCTAAGAATTAACTATCCTTCATTCATTCATTCGTAAGGATTGACCTAAGGAATTTATCCAAAGCCCATAGCTACTATGGTTCATACAACAGGCACTACGTCACATAGTTGCCAGGGTTTATACAACAGGCACTACGTCGCATAGTTGTCAGGTTTACAGAATCGGCATTACGTCACATAGTCATCAGGGTTTACACCATAGGCACTATGTCACATAGTCTCCAGAGTTTACACAATAGGCACTACGCCGCATAGTCGCCAGGGTTTACTCATACCATCTCTCATCACACACCAACTATTCCATCTACCCATGTTCTACCCAACATATTTGTAGATATAAAATACATATACAGGTCAACTCATTAATAAACCTATATAAAACATTCATTCCACCCATCTCAAATAAAAAAACAATATATAAACACATAGCACGTATTTCATAACAAATGCTTTGTATTTATGTGTTAGAAGAAAGTAACTACACACTCACTTGATTAGACGATGCTTGGACAGCACTACGGCTCTTTATAGTAATATTCGCCAATGGAACCGAGATATCTTCTCAAAACTACGCTTTATGCGGGCAGAGTTTCGGCTCGATACTCTTTTCTTCTTGGGATCTTCGGGGCTCCGGGACTCCCTTTGGGTGTTGGAATGATACCGGGGCTTCGGGGGTATAACTTGCACGTAAAACGAGGCAATATGGAGTGAGAGGAAATAAATTAAGCAACCAAATCGGCTGGAATCGACTTCTATTTATAGGAGGGGTCTGTCATCAACATGAGTTAGCATCAACGTGGCCAATCCGCGACCAAGCTATGAACGCAGGGCATTCCCTAATTGAACGGGGGGCGTTCCCCTTTGGGATGCATGCCTCTAACTTTAGAAAATCATAACTCTCGCATACGATCACCATTTTTGATGTTCTTTATATCCACGTGTAGGTGAGATTATGGTCTACAACTCTTGTTTAGACTGTGTCGGCTAATTTTTAGTTTATTTTTATTATATTATTTTTAGTAGGCCGGGACAGGAAAACTTCGTTAGAAATTCATAACTTCTTCATCTGACGTCCGTTTTCGTCTGTCTCTCTTTCGTTGCACTACTTTCGATGATATCTTCGATTCTCGTTTATATTGTCTCGTCTAAAACTCGCTCGATCTCAAATTCGAACTTTGGGTTGCATACCGCTAAGCTGAAACTAAGAAAAATCATAACTTCCTCATACAAAGTTAGATTTGGACGTTATTTTTATACACGCTCTCGGTTTAACGTATTCTATGATTTTCGTTTAGATTACTAAGGTTAATTATTGCTCTATCGTAAATTCAGTATTTACGTCCTGCAATGTTGTGCCGGTTCTGTCGCGAAACTTCGGAAGGTCATAACTTCTTCGTTATAACTTGGATTTCAGTGTTCTTTATATGTACGGGATCCTTGTAACATATACTAAAACTTAGTTAAGATTATTCCTTCAAAATAATCTTCCATCAAAAAGTAATTTTTGATGCTCATTGTCTCTAAATTGACTAGCCCTGATCTACGGGTGTTACATAGGAAAAGAAAAATACTTACCCGAAGCAAAGAACCAAACAAGCGGCTCACAACAGGAAGTCTCGAGAACCACTGATGGAAGAATGCCTAGCGCGAGGGAACATCGGCGTATCAGACACAACGACGAAATAGAAACCCTGAAAATCACTACCGACGAATACCCGAAATACCAGGTGCTCATATATCCCCAAAGCCAACACGCCATAACTTAGCTAACAACTATTTTTCACCAAATCAATGGGGTATCGACATCATGGGGCCACCCCCATCATCCTAGGACGAAACAATATCACCCTAGTTATCTCCAAACATTTCACTAGATAGGAAAAAGGTAACCATTCATCAGGATCGAAAAAAACATGGTTCGGAGAACAACCAACAACGTCTCAGATCCATCGCCTGGTCCCAAGGCTAGACCTCGTCAGAGTACCCTTCAACCTGATATAAGGAGCAAAAGTAATGCCCCTACTTGGGATCACAAACGAGTCATTGTGAGCACTAAGCTTTGGTGCAATCATTAACAAGGCATGACAACATCCAAACATTAACACCCTCAGCGTGAAAAATGCGATCGTTCGACTCAGCCAGGCCAAACACAGGGGAAACACCAAAAATCACAACACTTGGTGTATGCGAGTGGAAAGCCCCGATGGAGTTGGTATCCCAAGAGCTCGGGATGAGGGAATCATCCACTGGACCTGGAGTGTGTGCAGTTCGCGCCACCACCCCTAGAGCAAGGAAGCAGGTCCAGATAAGGCATATCCAAGGCTTGGACAATGTGATCAAATTATGTATGGATAATCACACCCCAACTGGTCAGCTCAAGATCTAGAGCTTGGCTTATCCCATAATATAGCCATCTCTTTTTCTTTACTCATCAAACAATGTAGTTATCTCCAAAAACATTATCAATGAATTGAAAGAGTGGACTAGAAAAAAAAAATATTAGAACATTTTTTACTATTCAATCTTGATAACAATGACAAAAGAGGTTGTACACGTTTACCAAATTGTAACAAAGGATGATCATCCACATCATTTGAGTGAAACTATTGTAAGAATGCAACAATAGGTGTCAAAGGTTCATTACCTTTCCCTAAACAAATAGTACACAAGTCCTAAACGTCTCGAGGTGACGATCTTGGCTTAACATAGACAATTAGGTTTGGGGTACAACTCCCCAAGGCTTAGGACTTTGAACAAAGTCTGAAAAAGGGTAATCAGTGAAATTTAGCTAAAAAAAGATACCCTAAAAAAGAAAATTGGACAGAAAGACCTAGCCTAGAAATAATGGTCTACGACCCAAAGAAAGGACAAATTATGAGGTCACATCATGGGCTTAGGAGACAAATATAAAGCAATTTAAGCAAATATAGGTCTAAGAGTCACAAGTTGGGCGAACCTAGTAGCATGAGTAGATCGCCAAACAACATAACTGCCCACTTAGCAATAATATCTAACTGTCTCGAGTCGAGCCCCCAAGGCTAGCACAAACCTAGGGGAAGAATCGCCTCAACAAGGAAAATAAGGGCACATAATCACTAGTGGTCAACATAAACCACTTTGGGATAAAAACAAAGGTATCGCAGAAGCAGAAGTGACTATGTTACCAACACACAAAAATCCTTGTCCTGCCAAACAACCCACATACTTGTAAGGGCTGCACACGGTAAAACAACCATTAAAAATATTGTCTTGGAGACATCTTCTTAGGAACACACAAGTTTAAACGTTGTTGCACGTAAACAAACCAGGAAGAAAGGAGGATCACTTACCGAGAGTATTGGAGGAAGATCCAACTTTGAACGGGTCACTTTCAGGTGCATTCTCCTTGACATTACGATCATGACACAACTGGCGAAGGACCTCCAAGTTGAGCTCACCCAAATGAAGAAGGGATGCAAAGACTGTTTCCATGAACGTCCTTACAGAAGAATGCATGGCCTAAGTCATTTCCACCATAATGATTGGATCATGCAGATTGAATTTCCTAGAGGCCACCTGTTCCTTGACCGCCTGCTTCCCCCCTCCACACCAGGTGCGACACACGTCGCCTTCACATGTTGGATCTCAGTTGAGAACTCAGGACTCTCAATGACTCGATCAATCACTCGAAGAATACCATCCTACAACAGCCACACCATATCACCCTCCACATGATGGGTTTTGGCCATAAGAACATCCTATGTGCTCATACAAAACCTAATGCTTGAATCTAGGTTTCTCTATTGTACATGCAATTTATCCAAGACTTTAAAACCTAGATCTAGCATATGATAATCAATATTAACATAATAATGGGTTTAAGATATTACCTTGATTGTTATGTAGCAATAACAATCTCAAATCCTCCTTGTAATGACTTTAGAAAGCTTAGAGTCACAAATGTCACTCCTCTAATGGTTCACAAACACCAAGAGCAAGAGGATGAAGAAGAGAAGAGAAGGAGATACTAAAAAACGTGTGGAAACTCTTAGGATTCTGTTGCCCACGTTTTTGGTGCCCAAGGGGTCCTTAAATAGTGAGGCTATTAGGGTTATCTAACAAGGAAACCCTAATTTGGATGCTTAAGCCCTAAGCAACCCATGGACTCGTTCCTTAACAAGCCTTGGACGATTTCTAATGGGTTTCCCCATAGAAATCGTCCAACCTTATATTATAAGGTAATCCATGGCCCAATTGCAATTATCTTAAAATTACATTTCCAGTCCCTTAAGTTTAATTAATCTCTTTTTAATCAGAAACTTAATTCTTATTAATTCTTGACTAATATTAATTAAACAATATGATTTCTCCTTTAACATATTATTCTCATAATATTTTAATAAATCATAATTAATCCTTTGTCTCCATAATTCATCCTATCAAGTTGCTTTGATGAAGGCAACCCAAAAGGACCATGCATCATTGGGTCAAGTACATACCAAAATAGTTATGGACTTAGACACTAATCCAACAGTCTCCCACTTGGATAAGTCTAATAACTATTCTGCGTATGACTTGAGATCCTGATCTGCAATCATAGCATTCTAAAGCCGCTGTCAACTCTGATCCTATCAGATACGTGTGTCCTTTAGATAATGGATCATATATTTCTCCATTCTAGATATCGTATAGATATGAGACATGAATTCTAATCATTCTCTCTATACTATTTCCCGACTTTCAATTTATGACGACTGACAACAGACTACAATTTGAATACATCAAATTAGTCCCGGCTTCGCCAAGCGCTTAGGTGCCATCACTAAATCATCGAGGGGCCCAAAGATATTGCTTTTATCCTACTGTGGATAAAAGGAACGGATAAACTTTGATTCAATTCTCGCTTGCACTCACTCACCGAATCACACACAACAATATGTTTTATAACACCAAGTTACTGGTGTGTATACATATTATCAATATGCAACCGACTCGCAAGATACAACTCACACATCTCGGTTTCAAGAATATACAATATTATTGTCTCACCAATCACTCGTGATACAATTCATGAAGTGATCCAAGTGAGCGTGGGTTAAATCCAATTCCCAAATCATATTCATAAGCACTCATGAACGTTGCAGCAAACATTTGTTTATGTCTAATGCTCTTTAGACAATCCACACACCAATTCACAACAGTCTTCATTCATACGTACTTCCAACATATGAACGAATGTGGCCCGTTCGAATAATTTGACTGTTCTAAACCAATTAAATTATTCAGGAAGTCAAAACATGCAAAGTGAAACACAAGAATAATACTAATCCCATATGGCCTCAAACCTTGGAGTATAAATAAAACACATTTTATTTATCACCATATCGATTACTCATTATTTGTCGTTTCGGGTAATCAACTTCCTACTTGAATTATTCCTACACTTGTCCCATGCTCTCAGCATGCACACATTATTTACCTATGGTTCTTACTTTGTGAAATAGATCAAATGAACACATTTCCAATTCTACTCATTTCACAACTCCCAATCTTTTTCACAAGTGAAAGAATATCAAATTCTTGCCACTTATGGAATATGTTAGATTCTAACATTTTATTTAATGATCCTTTCATAATGTCACTGCACTAAAATCACAATGACTATTGCCACTGAAATTACAAAGTCCCCTATTGGAGACTGTTACAAGACAATTCCTTAGATGTGATGTATCTCACTCAAAGTACATTCCTTTGAACATCCTTTTGCATAAAAGTTTCTAATCTAGACATTGATTCTCAATATCCAATTCCCAATATGGAAACGTTTCCATATTTTCCATATGACAACTCATTCTTAATAGAATCTTTTCTATTCTTAATAATGTCGATATGGTCCATCCAATATCATACTTCCAACTATTCACAAGCGACCAATCCTCAGCGAGCTTTGGATCGTCCTGTGATAGTTGTTTAATTATCTTAGTCAAAACCGATTCTTGTCCTTTTTCCCTCTAAATGTGCTAGAAATTTGTAAAATTTTAGAATGGTCAAATATTATAGCATTTGCAATCGATCCTATACCCAAAGCGTATGGGACACGATACATAATGTCTTACATAAAGATTTGATAATTTATCAATCTTCTGTCATAATATTTTATGTGCTACGTTCTCACAATTTGAACAATGAAGAGGAATGCCGTAATCATAATTCAATTTTAAGAACGCACTATGTTTCATTGACTAAATTTATTAACATTCCATAACCTAAGCCTTTAGATTTGAAACGAAGCATAATATTCTCTCCCTTAATTATAGCAAAACAACTTTACAACCATTGCGACTTCGCAAAGTATAACTCTTGTTTTCTATAATTAATATTGCTAACTTGCAATACTTGCCTTAATAATCATGCAATCATAACATTTATACTCCCACTATCATGATGATTATTATAAACATAACACTTATGCTCCCACTAGCTTTGACATGTATTCAGAAACAGCTTAACTTTCAGAAAAACAATACCTATTGAATTTCTTAAGTCCATGTTTCCAATACCTAATGCTTTCATAATCTTTTATCAAGGTTTTTTTAAACTTATACACCTTTGCCTTAGATAGCTCATATGTGTGTCTTAAACAATTCAGACTAATTGCCAAATCTCACAATTCGAATCATGGAAAGGGATACTGTAACCATAATCGAATTCGAGAATACAATTATCACAATCACTATCTTCTTAAAATCTCTTTTAGTGAAAGCATTTCCTCACAGTTATTTTAACGAAGGAGGAAATCTTATGACACTTCGATTTTAATGGTGTATGTGTTCTAATCCATGTGAATTTGTTAAAACCAAAGTTTATGACAAATTCAAACTCATATGGACCGAGCCTTCTCAATCTTGATTTGTTGCCTTATGGTAACTGTTGGATTAATGTCTAAGTCCATAACTATAATTGGTAAGACTTGACATGACCCGGCATGGTCCATTTGGGTTGCATGGCATCATGCACTTGGATAGACTATAATGAGAGAAATAAGACACTTATGATTATTAATATATTATAAGTTCTAGTATATTAATAATAAGAATAATAAGATTATTTAATTAGTATTGATCGAGAATTAATCTAGGATTAATTAAGTGATCAAAAGAAGACTAATTAAATATATGGGTTGATTGTGTAAATCATCCATACTTGTACAGTGGGCTAATGCTCCATGGATTATCTAGTTGGGCCAAAACCCATATGATGCTCCATGGATGCTCCATGGTGTATTTGAAACCATGGATCCAAGGAAATGGAAAGTCATGACAATTAGGGTTTGCCCTAATTGTAACACTATATAAAGATATTATTCTTGGCAAAATTGGCACTAGTATCATTCTAGAGAGGGCTAGCCGATTTCATGAAGTGTAGAATTCTCTCTAAGTTATTCCAAGTGTATTTGGTGTTGTGTGAACCATTTGAGGTGTCACACTTGGGGCACTTGGCACTCAAGCTTCATGAAGACATTCTACATCAAAGAGGTATGTATTCTATCTTGTTATATTGATAGTTTTGTATGCTAGATTAGGATAATACCTTGGATGTTCATATTTGCATGTATAATAGAGAAAACATAGATCCAAGGTATTTAGGGTTGCATGTACACTTAGGAGTGTTATAATGCTCAAAACCCAACAGTAGTATCAGAGCCTAGGCTTGTTTTCTTGTTATACCTGCAATAGAAGCTGAAAAAACGAATTTGCTGCTGTCTGATCATCAGACTCGGCGAGTCCATCAGGAGACTCGGCGAGTCCATGCCTAAAAAGTGATCAAATCCATCCAACTCGCCGAGTTGGTTCATGCACTCGACGAGTTGGACCCCCAGACAGCATATTTTCGAGTTTTTTTGGCTAGAAATGGACTAGGAACATTACCCTAAGTTGTTTTTGAACTTATAAACTTGTTTTTTATGTGGTAATGTTCATGCTAATCCATTTTCAAAGATAATTGTCAATAGATTCATGTTTTGTATTAGTTTAAGGTTTAGACTAATTACATGAAAAAGTTTGATTTGAATTATCTTGTTCTTATGAGTTGCTTAGATTAAAGAAAAGTTAATTGATTATGTGTTTTCAATCCAAATTAATCTAAGAGTTGATTCTAAAATGTGTTTTTGTAACTTGTCCTCAAGTTATATGAAAAGTCACATTTAAGTTTCATAAAACTCATAAAAGTTGGCAAAGGTTACAGAAGATGAAGAGTCTTGTCCTTAAGTTATGGAGGTTCAAGAGTCACTTCATTAATAAATAAATAAATAAAGTGTAACCTTAATTAATTTCATAAGTTATAAAATAAAGAAAAGTTAATTCTTTTATTAGTTTAAAGTCTTCCATAACTTGTCCTCAAGTTATGGAACTTGAAGAGTTTTTGGATTAAAACTACTTTAAACACATAAGTTATGGAATTAATTAGTTTTGAATAGTTTCAAAACTTGCCCTCAAGTTTTGGAATTTGTAAAGTTTTCACTTATGAATACTTTAATTCCAAGTTAGCCCTTAGGATTTTAAAAGTTAAAATTCAACCCTTATACTTTATAATATTATAAGTTAATAATATATATATATATATATATATATATATATATATATATATATATATATGTATAAGAGTGAAGTCAGTCTTACCGCTAGTACGCCTCATTCACGAAGCCGGTCTATAAGGTGGGTATAAGGTTGTTGCCTATAAAAGGGCAACTTAATGGGTGTCCACTCTCACCCACCGCTTGCTTGACTGGTGGAGGGTCGTTAGCCGAACGGGTTTGACAAGACTATAATTCTCCTTTCATTAAAAGTATTAATGATAAATACTAAGTTACTAAACTCTTAGTAATACCCAATCTTAGTTACTTAGGAAAAATGTGAATAAGGTGCTAACCCATGAAATTACACTTTACACTTTGTCTAAGTCGTTAGTGGAGCGTGTGTGGTTAATCGGCACACTAACTTGGACTTAACAAGGTAGGTAAAGGGTGACTTAATATTTATCATAGTATCGATGGAGCGTGTGTGGTTAACCGGCACATCGATTGAGGGGTAATTTATTAAGGGTACCAAGTGATTTGCATGGTTACTTCACACCTTGTTTTGTGATCCTCGGCATCCCAGTCACAAAACCTGAAGGGCACACTCGAGATTGAAACATGCCTTTGAAAAGTTCAATGAATCTCAAAGATCTAGGAGTTTCAAAACCAATTAAAACCTAATAATACATTTCGTTTATCTTGGTGGAAATTGGTGAATCGTCATTCACCTACCTTCAAATATTTTATAGCTTGGATTACAGCATACCTCTTCTAAGTTATAAAATAGTTTGTTGGGTCCTAGCCTTAATATTTCATATTGGTTGTCATATTAAGGAATTTAAATCAACTATCTTGAATATCTCCCAAAAGATGTCTGGTTTAGACACCTATGATCTTCCCAAATCTCTTGAAACAAGCTTTCCTAAATGAAGATGATGTTCCTTGGAAATCATATTTCTTTCACCTCCTCCAATTATTCTCCCTAACCCACAAGTTCTTGAAAAGTTTAAGGTCACTCAAGCCCTATTGGCAAGGAAAGGTCTAGGTGTGGTCACATCTTGGAGATGTAGTCACATATTGACAAGCCGGGAGAGTTGGGTGTCAAAGTCTTGAGAAAGTTGGTGGTTCAATCACTTTCTAAGTCACATAGTGAGTTCTTTTGGAACACCTATGAAACAGACTATGACAAGACCCTTAATGATCTTATCTATTTGCTAAGATCAACTTCCTAAACTTCATGGACATTGACAATGATATCTAGTAAAGCTCTCTCTTCCCAGTGGAAAGGGATCGGCCATAGTCAACTCGGTTGACCAAATGGTAAAGAGAAAAGCTAAGTCTGTGATAGTCTCGTGTACCATTATCAAAGGGTCCATATGTTTAT
Organism: Lactuca serriola; assembly: GCF_051521515.1. NCBI lineage: Eukaryota > Viridiplantae > Streptophyta > Magnoliopsida > Asterales > Asteraceae > Lactuca > Lactuca serriola. Next base: position 110,218,024 of record NC_136409.1, on the reverse strand, counting down.
GTTGCCAAACGAAGGGGCATTGGTTGCGAAGCTGCCAAATTTACCTAAGGATGTTAAAGTCAATAAGTTTGACTCTACTTCAGGTAAAGTCCATTGTCTAACTCTGTTAAGTTTCTATTCTGAGATTCTTGATACATGGTGTGACTGGGTCACATGGTGATGTCTTAAGAATCAAAGAAAAAGTGAAGAAACTTAAAGAAAGAATATGCTGAATCTGATCGCATAGATGGATTTCTATCGCATAGGTTGAAAAATCGGATTCTTGAGCTACTTCTTAGGAGTTATGAGATATTGCTTAGAAATAGATAACAACAAGTTTTCATATGGATTGTAAGGATAAGTTTTTCCGCAAAGTTTTTAAATAAAAGAAAATTTTTGATTTTATTTATTTTAAAATATCCTTACAATGGCATTTGAGGAAAAATTGTTGCTTATATGATTCCATTAATAGCAAGAGTGGAAATATGAAATTGATTCTTTCATTTGTGGTAATGTCTAGATTTACCAAATAAGGAAAGATTCTCATCACCCAAGTTTCAATTGGACCGGAACTTGGAATCATGCAAGTTGTATAGCATGATGAATGAGAACTTTCAAGTTTTGGAAAATTAATACTAATTACTTGTTCACATGGATGTGTGAGTCAAGTAAAGGACTAAGGGATCGAGTACACATTCTTGTGCACTGATTAAGTCCACCACAAAAGTTTGATAAGACTATTCGTCATAGTTTACTAAAGCTCAGTAAATATGATTATACTTACATGCTTAAGTGTAACTCTGAGACATTGGAAAAAAGGTTCCAATGTAAGGCAGAGCGAATAAGAAGAATCAAATTAGGCAGAAGGATAAAAGTTTCTCAAATCTGAAAAGATGGGAGAGTACTTTAGTATCAGTTTTTGTGATCATCTTAATGATTAAGAAACCATAGCACAATTAGTTCTCTAAGGAAAATCTTAGTGCATTCTTATGACTAAGAAGAGGAACTTGAATTGTTGAAGTGGTTAAATCAAGAAGATGAGTCATACTTCGTTCCAATACAAGTCTTAGAGTCATACTCCAAGATTGTAACTTGAGTGACATGTCTCAAAGAAGGTTTAAAACACTTGTCAAATGTAAGAGTAAAAGTTTTCTACTCTTGTACATTTGAAATTGGTAAGTTGTGATGTTTTGGATAAAACAAAGACCAACTTAGGCCAATTGTGTGAAGTGTTTGTCTTGGTTAGAATCCACACTATCTCTTGAATATTTGACAAGGGAGTCTTATAGGTCAAGAGGACAGTGGGAGTCTTAAAGGTCTTGAAAGTCTCAAGAACTAATCAAGAATAGAACCTGAAGTTCTTCACTAGCACACGACTTGAGGTTTATAACCTATCGTGGTGACATATTCTGTGCCCATTCCAGTTAAAGTTGGCTTTGCATATGAGTTCTTAGAGTTCTCAATGTGTTGCACAACAACTTGGAAGCAATGGTAGGCCCTTGAGCTGCCAGGTGGCAAGAAATTAAGATTGAGTTCAATCCATATGGTTTTGGATTTGTCATTATCTTTGTCTTGTGATTATGGTTTTGACAAATTCATATGGGTAGGAACTCATACACCATATTAAATCTAAGTGTCATAAGGTTTCTCTCCGATTCATGAAAATGATGGTGAGGAAACACTTTCACTAAGTAGATTTTAGCTAGATAGCAACTGTGACATTTGCATTCTCAAACTCGTTAGTGGAGCGTGTGTGGTTTACCGGCACACTAACATGGACTTGTGAGAAATGGCAAAAAGGTCTAACCATTATGATTACGGCATCCCTCTTCATAATTGTTTAGACACACAACTGTGCTATCTAAGGGAAGGTGTATGATTTTGATCAAGTCTTATCAAAACAATCTAGTATCAGAAATCTGAACTTTGGTAAGAAAGTCAATGAAGTATTGATTTCTAGAAGTCCAGGTGATTTCTGAGAACATGTCAAAGCTAGTGGGAGCATAAGTGTTATGCTAATAATCATCATGTTAGTGGGAGCATGATAATTATGATAAGTATTGCAAGCTAGCAATGTTAATTATAGAAAACAAAAGTTTCAATTTGGAAAGAGTTGTTATGCTATAATTAAGGGAGAGGAAATTATACTTCATCTCAAATCTATAAGCTTAGATCGTGAGGTTTTAATCATTTAGTCAAGGTCCATTATTTGCGTTCTAAAATTCGATTATGATTACGGCATCCCTTTTCATAATCTGAATTATGAGAACTTGGCAAATTGAAATGGACATATTATAGCAAAAGATTGGTTTAGTTTTTATGTGAGACATCATGAATCGTGTCCCATATGCTTCGGATATAGGATCGATTACATGTGCTATATTCACCCTTTCTAAAATTTTCCAAATGCCTGGGGCATTAAGAAGGGAAAAGGTTTAGAACTGGGTATGACTCAAAGGATTAAACAATTGTCGAGGACAATCTAAGGTTTACCAAAGATTGCTTGCTCAAGAACAGTTGGAAGTATAGTGATAATTCTGGAAGGACCATATTGACATAATCTGTAAGGAGGCAACTCTTGTTCAGAAGTGATAGTCAAAATGGAATCTGGAAATGTTTCAAAGTTAGAATTTTCAATCTGTGTAAGATTAAGGAAACTTAATGCAAGAAGGATGTTTCCAAGGAGCTGATCTCCTTTGGAATACTCTGTAATGATTGTTGTCAAGTCTTTCTGACTTTGTGCATAATCATTACAAGGGGATCAATGCATATAAGTTTAGAATCTAACAGATTTCAGTAAATGGCATGAATTTGGAATTCTTGTATTTACAGTAAGGATTTGGGAGTGTGAAAAGAGAATCATTGAACTTATGTTCAATTGATCTAGTTCACAAAGTAAAGATCATAGACAAACATAGTATGCATACTTGGTGTATGGCATGACTAGTGTTTAAGAAAACATAGTGTACATGCTTGGAGTATGGGACAACTATTGTTTTAAATTCAAGAATAAAGTTGATAGCTGAAACAGTATACAATGAATAATGTGTAATCATATGGTGATAAATAAAAGGTGTCTTATTTATGTTCAAAGGGTTGATACCATATTGGATTCAATTATTATTGTGTTTCATTTTGCATGTTTTGACTTCCCGAATAAACTGGGTTATTCTTCCGGAATGACTAAGTTATTCAAACCATCCACAGTCGGTCATATGTTGGAAGTAGATATGAATTAAGACTGTCATGGGTTGGCTTGTAGAGGTCTAAGGTGTTGGACAAAGGGCTACAACACTCATGAGTGCTCATAAGTTCTGAGTATTGGATTCAACCCGCGCGCATTGGAATCACTTCATGGATTTTATCACGAGTGATCATGAGACGATAATATCTTATATTCTTCAAACCTAGAGATATGAGTTGTTACTATGAGTTGGTTGTACATTGATTGCACGAAAACGCATACGGTAACTCGGTGTTATAAAACGTGCCTTTGTGTATGATTCAACAAGTAGTAGAACAAGCCATATGAGTCGAAGTTTATCCATTCCTTTTACCTTCGGGATAAAAGCGATATTTGTGGGCCCCTCGATGATTTGATGATGACAAATGGAAGTGCTCGGCCGGGCCAGGACTGATTTGATTTGTTCAATTAGTCAGTCATCATAAATCGGAAATCAGGAAACAACAAATGGACAGAGAGAATGATTATAATCCATGTCTCAGTCCATATGATATCTAGAATGGAGGAATATATGATCCCTTATCTAATGGACAAGTCATTGACAAAGGTGAGAGTTCATCGACAAGGTCAGAGTTCGACAGAAGCTTTTGAGAGCTACGATTGCCAGTTGGTTCCTGAAGTCATACGCAATAATAGTTTTAGACTTATCCAAGTGGGAGACTGTTGGATTAATGTCTAAGTTCATAACTATAATTGGTAAGACTTGACCTGACCCGACATGGTCCATTTGGGTTGCATGGCATCATGCACTTGGATAGACTATAATGAGAGAAATAAGACACTTATGATTATTAATATATTATAAGTTCTAGTATATTAATAATAAGAATAATAAGATTATTTAATTAGTATTGATCGAGAATTAATCTAGGATTAATTAAGTGATCAAAAGAAGACTAATTAAATATATGGGTTGATTGTGTAAATCATCCATACTTGTATAGTGGGCTAATGCTCCATGGATTATCTAGTTGGGCCAAAACCCATATGATGCTCCATGGATGCTCCATGGTGTATTTGAAACCATGGATCCAAGGAAATGGAAAGTCATGACAATTAGGGTTTGCCCTAATTGTAACACTATATAAAGATATTATTCTTGGCAAAATTGGCACTAGTATCATTCTAGAGAGGGCTAGCCGATTTCATGAAGTGTAGAATTCTCTCTAAGTTATTCCAAGTGTATTTGGTGTTGTGTGAACCATTTGAGGTGTCACACTTGGGGCACTTGGCACTCAAGCTTCATGAAGACATTCTACATTAAAGAGGTATGTATTCTATCTTGTTATATTGATAGTTTTGTATCCTAGATTAGGATAATACCTTGGATGTTCATATTTGCATGTATAATAGAGAAAACATAGATCCAAGGTATTTAGGGTTGCATGTACACTTAGGAGTGTTAGAATGCTCAAAACCCAACAGTAACACGACTGCCCACCATGTCTTCCAAGTAGTTAAGTAGCTCACCCTTTCCTACCAGTGTACTTTTCATTGATCAATGCCCTTGCCTTTTATGCATTCAAATGAGAACTCATAGGGCTCACATGCATAATTAACTCAATTGGAACGGCACAGAAACAAGATAATGTCAACACGATAGGTTGTAAACCTCAACTCGTGTGCTAGTGATGATTGGTAAGGTTTATTCTTGATTAGTTCTTAAACTTTTCAAGACCATTAAGACTTCCACTGAATCCTTGACATATAAGATTCTCTTGCCAATAAACATTTCTTGACAAACAAATATTCAAGAGTTAGTGTAGCTTTTATCAAGACAAAAACACTTCACAAAATTGGTCCTAGTTGGTCTTTGTCTTATTCAAGACATCACAAGTTTCCAATTTGAAATGTGCGAGAATAAAACTTTTTCAATTCCACATTTGATGAATGTTACAAACATTCTTAAGACTTGTCACTCAATGTCACAATCTTAACTCTAGGACTTGTTTTGGAATGAAGTATGATTGACTTCTTGATTTAACCATTTCTTCAATTCTTAATTCCTCTTCTTAGACATACAATTGTACTAAGATTTACTTAGAGGATCAATTGAGATATGGTCCTTAATCATTAAGACATATCATAAAGCATAAAAGGTACTCTCCCTTCTTCTTAGAATAGAGAAACTTTTATCTTTCTGCCTACTTGATTCTTCTTATTCGTTCTGCTATTTATTTAAACTCTTTCAATCAATTCAGAATTACACTTAATCTTATAAGTATAATCATATTTACTAAACCTTAAGTAAATCATGATGAATATAGTTGTTACTCTTGTGGTGGACTTGATCAACACAAAACTTTGTATACTTGATCTCCCAGTCCTTCACTTGACACTTAATCAACGAATTAGTCTAATTTCCAAATATGAAATTTCTCATTCATCGTGCAACCAAGTTGCATGATTCGAAGTTTCTGTCCAATTGAAACTTGGGCGATGAGAAACTCTCCCTATTTGGTAAATTCTTGACATTTCCACTATTAACATAATTAAGAATCACATCTATTCGTTGTAGAAATATGCAAACATCAATTTTTCATAACGATTTCATTGCAAGGAAATAAATAAATAAATAAATTAGTCAAATCAAAATTTATTTTATTCATAAAAGCAGTGGAAAACATTTGTCCTTACAACACAAAATCAACTGAAAAACTATGTAGTCAAATATTCCTAACAATTCTATCATAACTTTCTAAGCTCAAAATCTAATCTTCAAGTCCATGCTATTGAGATCCATTTCTTTGTGATTAGACTCATCTCGCTTTTCCATCAAGCTTCCTCTCTTTTCACTGATCCTGCAAAACATTCAAATGCAATCTCATCACATCATGTATTAAGAATCAACAAATTGGAACTTAATGGAGTTAGATAGTGGATTTTAACTGAAGCACAGCCATACTCTTTGACTCTCCCATCTTCTGGAGTCTTCAAGCTCTTAGGGCAGACTTGTATCCAATGCCCTTTCACTTGGCAGCAAACGCAGGTCGGTTCTCCTAGAACGTCCTCAAAAGCATGGTTGGTTGACTTTCCCAACAAATATGCTCCATTGCTTTTCCAAATTATATCTGATTCAGCAGCAATGAGCATGTAAGTTAGGTCAATGAGGTTTTCATCATGATCCATCATATAATATTGTCTTTTGAACTCATTTTATGATTCAGGGAGTGACTGCAAAACCCAGTTCACAGCCAACTTATTAGGGAATGACGCACCCAACATTATCAACCTATCGATGTCTGATTTCATTCCTAGAACGTGGGCACACACGGGTTTACCATCTTCATGTTTCGTTTGCATTAGGGCTTTAGTTACATTGAACCTTTCAATTCTTCGATCTTGTGGGTTAGGGAGAATAATTGGAGGAGGTGGAGGAAGTGAAGCATGATTTGTTGTTCCTCGATCGAATCGTGGAATATCATCTTCATGTGGAAAGCTTGTTCCACGGGATTTGGGAAGACCATAGCTGTCGTACTTTGACATCTACAAAATGGGAGAAAAAAAAATTCAAGTTATTTGATTGATTGAGTCCTTAATAAATCACCCAAATGAGATATTAAGGCTAGGACCCAACACAACATTCCACAACTCGGGAGACGGATGCCGTAACCCAAATTACAGAACATTTGAAGGTAAGTGAATGACGATTCACTAATTTTCCACCATGAAAATCAAAGAACCGATTAAGTATTAAATGCTTCGAAATCTCCTAGATACTTTGAGATTCATTGAACTTATCAATGGCATGTTTAAATCTCGATATGCCCCTCTTGTTTGTGACTGGGATGCCGAGGATCACAAAGCGGGTGTAAATAACCATGCAAACTTACATGGTGCCCCAACATGTTACAGTCACCTATTCGATGTGCCGGTAAACCACACACGCTCCACCGAACTATGACAAACATTGAGTCACCCTTTGCTACCTTTGCTTAGAACCATTTAGTGTGCCAGTAGACCACACACGCTCCACTAACGTCTTTGCAAAGGTACAAAGTGTAATTTCATGGAATTGCATCAATTAACTTTTGTCTAAAGTAACTAAGATTGGGAATTTGTAAAACATTTACTTACTTTTGTACTTCATTATACTTATAATGGAAGTTCTGTCCTATCCTACCCATTCAGCTAACGACCCTCCACTAGTCAAGAGTGCGGTGGGTAAGAGTGGATACCCATTCAATCGCCATTTTATAGGCAATTTCCTTAAACACCCCTTATAGACCAGCTTCGTGAATGAGGCCTACTAACGGTAAGACTGACTTTTACTCATACATATATAATGTTAGACTTTTAATGTTATATATAGTATAAGGTGTATTTTACACTTTTAAAATACTAGGTTGTTAAATTAAACATTTATACTTTTAATTCAATTATATTGTAAACCAAAACTTTATGGATTTATTAAACCTCTTTTAATTATACACCTTAATTAATTAATAAAACCATAAGTGTGTGATTTGAACTTTTCAAAACAATACTAGGGTTTTAGAATTTAACATTCCTAAATTAAACCTTTAATCAACTTTTAAATTCCAAAACTTGAGGGCAAGTTTTGAAACATTTCAAAACATTAGGGTTTCAACCATTTTAAATTTCAAAACAAAACTTTTGAGATCAAATTTAAACTATAAAACCTACAGGGGAAAAATTGAAACTTTTCATAACACAAGGATCAAATAACAAATAATATAAATTAAACAATTAATTTTATCATTATCTATATTTGACCTAATTTCAATTTGTTGCAAAATAAGTTACCCAATTAATAAAAATAATTAAACTTTAATCATATAAGGAAGTTATTATCTAATCAATTGGTAATTATCTTTTATTTAACCAAGGATATACTCTTAAATATGTATAAAATCGGATTTTAATGACCTAAAACAGATAAGGCAAGTATCCATGAGTAAAACAGCAAGAAATCCTGAAATCCCCTCTTTCTGACGCTCGAACTCGCCGAGTACCCCTATGGACTCGCCGAGTAGGGGCCGACTCATCGAGTCCACAATGGGACTCTCCGAGTTCATCAGGCAGGGAGGCCAAAAAACGATTTTGCAGCTTGAATAAACACATAAGGCATCAATACAATAGAAACCAATCAAGGCTCTGATACCACTGATGGGTTTTGGCCATAAGAACATCCTATGTGCTCATACAAACCCTAATGCTTGGATCTAGGTTTCTCTATTGTACATGCAATTTATCCAAGGCTTTAAACCCTAGATCTAGCATATGATAATCAATATTAACATAATAATGGGTTTAAGATATTACCTTGATTGTTATGTAGCAATAACAATATCAAATCCTCCTTGTAATGACTTTAGAAAGCTTAGAGTCACAAATGCCACTCCTCTAATGGTTCACAAACACCAAGAGCAAGAGGATGAAGAAGAGAAGAGAAGGAGATACTTAAAAACGTGTGGAAACTCTTAGGATTCTGTTGCCCACGTTTTTGGTGCCCAAGGGGTCCTTAAGTAGTGAGGCTATTAGGGTTATCTAACAAGGAAACCCTAATTTGGATGCTTAAGCCCTAAGCAACCCATGGACTCCTTCCTTAACAAGCCTTGGACGATTTCTAATGGGTTTCCCAAAAGAATTCGTCCAACCTTATATTATAAGGCAATCCATGGCCCAGTTGCAATTATCTAATAATTACAATTCCAGTCCCTGAAGTTTAATTAATCTTTTTTTAGTCACAAACTTAATTCTTATTAATTATTGACTAATATTAATTAAACAATATGATTTCTCCTTTAATATATTATTCTCATAATATATTAATAAATCATAATTAATCCTTTCTCTCCATAATTCATCCTATCAAGTTGCATTGATGAAGGCAACCCAAAAGGACCATGCATCATCGGGTCAAGTACATACCAAAATAGTTATGGACTTAGACACTAATCCAACACAATAGTCTTCCTCCTAGCATCCTCATCAGCCAGCTGTCTAGCTTACTACTTCACCTACTCTTCCATCAATCTTTTATCTCTTACCAAAGTCTCCACTTGCTTCGCCAAACGGTCCACTGAACCATCCAAAGTTGCAACCTGCTCCTCTACATATGCCTTCTCACCAGCCAAAATGTTATAATGCTCTACAAATGTGCACTTCTCCTCCTCAAGCCCCAACTGTATTGCCCTTAACTCATCCGCTTAGCCCTAGCAGAGGCAAGCTCCGCTAAATTTGAACTGCCATGATGAAGGTGTTGAGCGGCAGCTACCAAATAAGGAGAGACCTAAGCCACTGCACACGGAGACTATTCGACATGTGAGAGTTGGAGAGGAGCTCCAGAGCTTCGATTGTAGTTGAAGGGAAAGCACAACGACCCATTCGTCCATAATAGAGTGTTGTATAAGAAGGGACTCTCTAGTGAGCCCCCACTCTAGGATATAAACTCTAGGGTCGTTAAGGGCGAAGAAGAGGAACCTACAATAACACTATCCTTCGTCAGAGGCGAAGCAAAATCAAAAGTGGTTTGAAACTCAACCTTAGGATCCTTGCCTATAGCGCCTTCACCAGGAGTTATAGTATCATATGGCTCCTCCTTAAGTTTATGAGGATGTTCAATCGCCTCTTCATCCATTCCCACTGACTGTTTCGAAGTGTCATCATCGGGAATTTCCAACACTACATCCGAATCCCCCAACATGAAGTCAACATTTTGCTTCTTACGAAGACGCCTGCAAACAGTACTCACCCGAGTGCCCTCGGTAAGTAGGGATTCTAACCAAGCCAATCGGCGCTTGATAGATGAGTGAATCCCTTCAGTCTTCACCCCCTTGATGCCTCGTCCTCCGGATCAGAAGGCGGAGTATCGTCTCGAGAAACACCCTCAACAATCGCATCGATCAACTTCGGGTCAGCTTGTGCATCGAACCTTTGTGTCACAACATCACTAGGAATAGCAAGAGCCAAATCATAATCAGTTCCAATTGGTGGAGGAAGGATCTCTACCAGAGGCACTTCCCAATTCTACAAATTGCCCTGGAACCTAACCCGTAGGACCACCTAAAAAAGGAATGATCCTCTCGTGACCTGCAAATAAGAAAAAATCACATATATTTGGATTAGCAAGGCCCTTCCCTCACCTCACCAAGATTCATGAAAAAAAATAAGGGGGGGGGGGGAGGAGGAGGAGGAGATGCACACTCACCATCCTTCTCCACGAAGAACTGGGGCACCATCCCACGTGCCCTCCAGGTGGCGCTCATCCCGAATGCGACCAACATATAATCCTCCCAATCCTCCCCATTGAAGGAAATAGTTTTCAGCGCCTACGCCACAGTCTCGCTGCCCCCCAGATTTGGAACGTACGGTCGGTGAAAGTGGTTATGTGAAGATAGCCAAAACCGACCAAGTGCTAGTTCACCCACAACGATTTGACCTGCCAGTTCTTCCTGTTGGGTTTTGAGCATTCTAACACTCCTAAGAGTACATGCAACCCTAAATACCTTGGATCTATGTTTTCTCTATTATACATGCAAATAAGAACATCCAAGGTATTATCCTAATCTAGCATATAAAATAATGAATATAACAAGATAGAATACATACCTCTTTCATGTAGAAAGTCTTCATGAAGCTTGAGTGCCAAGTGCCCCAAGTGTGACACCTCAAATGGTTCACACAACACCAAATACACTTGGAATAACTTGAGAGAAATCTACAACTCATGAAATCGGCTAGCCCTTCATTTCTCACACTAGTGGCCGATTTTTGTCAAGAATAAGATCTTTATATAGTCTTACAATTAGGGTAAACCCTAATTGTCATGACTTTCCATTTCCTTGGATCCATGGGTTCAAATACACCATGGATCATCCATGGACCATCCTATGGGTTTTAGCCCAACTTGATTATCCATGGAGTATTAGCCCACTATACAAGTATGGATGATTTACACAATCAACCCATATATTTAATTAGTCTTCTTTTGATCACTTAATTAATCCTAGATTAATTCTTGATCAATACTAATTAAATAATCTTATTATTCTTATTATTAATATACTAGAACTTATAATATATTAATAACCATAAGTTTCTTATTTCTCTCATTATAGTCTATCCAAGTGCATGATGCCATGCAACCCAAATGGACCATGCCGGGTCGGGTCAAGTCTTACCAATTATAGTTATGGACTTAGACATTAATCCAACACTTCCTAGGGGAAATCTGGTTTATGATGAACACATGGACGCCTCGTTGTTGAGAGAATGTATACACGCCGAATTGAGTAAAGCAGTTGAAGAAGTACTTGAAATCTCAAAATTAAGGGAGCATGCCCAAAGCCCGACAAGCCATCTCGAAACTAACTATTTTCTTGAGGGTGTTAGGGGTCAGATCGTCAACAGAGAATCCATATTGATGCGTGATCTCATCAAAAAAGTTGGTTGTCGATAGCTGAAGACCCGCCTCGAAGATTAGGAGTGGCACTCCAACCTTCCCTTCAGGAGGTTGGGTAATATCCCCCCTTCCCCGCCCAACCTTCAACGATATTATCCCCTGTGCTTAGAAAGAAAGCCAAATCAGGCCTACAGTGTGACATCCCCAACATCTCGGCCAGAAAAGACCGATTTTCATTTATGCTTTTAAAATAATTTCAAAGTAAATCCTTTTGATTTGAAAGAGTTGCGGAATTTGTTCCCAAAAACAAAACATGATAAAACAATGTTTACCAAAGAATTTCATAAAAGAAATGTATTTTCATTATATTATCAAAACTCGGGGTGTCACGTTCCGATACAGACCAATAAGCATAAAAGATAACATTACAAGTCATTCAACAAATATATACATATACAGACTTGTAAACAAAACAACTGATGGTTCATCCATCTCATGCCCTCGCGCCACTTCCTGTAATACAAATAAAACTGAGTGGGTCAGGCTTGAGAGCCTGGTGAGCATATAGGGTTTTCAACCCACAATAAATAATCATATTTAATTTTCACCAACCAACAATAACCCAATTACCCATTCCCGTTATTCTCACTTTATGTCCCTAAGACAACTAACATAAGGGACCTAGTCTAAGAATATTTCATCGGGGCGACAACACATGCTTCGTGGGTATCTCAGCAATATAAGTCAAATAAGGCAACCATGAGGGGAATGGAGTACAGCGAATGAACACCCAAGTTCATTAACACCTACAGGTGGCGAACCTGCTAATGTTTCCACAAGACTGTCTAGAATAGCCCGTGGTCGTCATCTAAACTCCACTAGATGACTAAATCAAACAACAACGAGGCCTCTCATCTGTTTATTACACACCAACTCTACCCATGTTCTACCCAACATATTAGTAGATAAAAATATACATTTTTATACATAGTTTAAAAATCTGTATAGCATGCTTTAATCAACACATAATCCACATAACAGATGAGGCACACACACATAACACATATCTCATAGAGAATAAATCATATCTATGAGATAGAAGAGAGTGAATACACATTCACATATATAAACAACAATATACTATACACATAGCACGTATTTTATAGAAAATACTTAATATTTATGTGTTAGAAGAAGGTAACTACACACTCACACTTATAAACAACAATATACTTAATACACTCGAACCAAACTTGTATTATTATCGTGTTTATGAAAGGTAGTATACACTCAATTGATCAGAAGATGATCAGACAGCACTACGGCTTCTAGAAGTAGTAATCCTCAGCAGATCTGGAAGATCTTCACAAAAATCGAACTTCTCGCGGGCAGAGCTTCGGCTCGGGAACCGCACTTCTCGGGATCTTCGGGATCTCGGGACTTGCTTCAGGACTCGGGAATACTACCGGGGCTTCGGGGTACTTCTGGCATGCAAATCGATGCAAAAAGGGAGAGAGAAGAGAGAAAATAGCAACCCTAAATGGCTGGCCCTTCAAATCTATTTATAGGGCAAATTTGGCCCTTGCCACATCGTGGCAACCTTTTTCCACGTCGTGGGCTTGGTCGTCACTACATGCGTCATCCCAAGTTGCATCTGGAGGCCTTCCGGAGGTGGCAGGACACTTGCCACGTCGTGGCACTGCTTGCCACGTCGTGGTCTCTGACAGTTTTGGGGTTTCGCGCCCCGAACTTCAGAAATTCATAACTTTCGCATACGAACTCCGTTTTCGACGTTCTTTATATCGCCGCGAAGGTGAGATTGTGCTCTACAACTCTCGTTTAGACTTCATTGGCTAATTTTGACTTTATTTTTAATATATTATAAGTATATTACTTATATATTATCTTTAGTAGGCCGGGACAGGAAAACTCCGTTCGAAATTCATAACTCCTTCATTTGAACTCCAATTATGTCCGTCTTTCCGTCGTTGCACTACTATCGATGAGATCTTTAATTCTCATTTAGATCACTAAGGATAGATATCTATCTACCTTAAATTCACTATTTACGTCGCGCTGGGTCGTGCCGGTTCTGTCGCGAAACTTCGACAGGTCATAACTTCTTTGTTATAACTCGGATTTTGGCATTCTTTATATGCACGGAAACCTTGTGACATATACTACAACTTGGTTAAGATTAATCATTCTAGATAATCTTCCTTCAAAAAGTCATTTTTTACGCCTATCGCCTCTAAATTGACTAGCCCTGATCTACGGGCGTTACATACAGGGACTCGAAATCTTTTATTGTAGGTTTGATTCCGGTGATCGGTGTCGCCATTGGTTACCACTAATAGATGCAAGATGAAAAAGAAAGGAAACAAATAAAAAAAGAAGAGACGCCTAAAGAGTAGTAGAAATAAGAAAAGGAAACTATCCACGTTGGTGAAAGCTTGAATTGAGAGGCGGGAAATTTGAATGGTGGCATTGATTATATCGTCTGTGTCAGCCGACTCCGTCACATCAGTAGACATCAAATCTATCCCCGCAAAACACGTGTCTTGATCTAAGCTAGAACAACTTAGCTACCCAAGGCTAACGTCGACGTCTACTAGCCCGGGGGACTTGGAAACATATCCCTCTGGGAATAAGCCAAAGATAACAGGATGACTATCCAAAGGACGACCTAGCTAACGATCGTTACTTGGTGTAAGTTCTAGCTCCGGGTCGTCGCCCTCGCAGCCTCATGTTTAGCCCCAGACATCCTAACACCAAGGCCCATAACATGCCACATTAATACCTGATTGCTTGTAACGCCCGTGTTTTGAGGCTAAGCATTAGTATGACGATGTAATAGTTAATGTAACGCCTAGTTCCTGGTACGTATTTAATCTAAATTTTTTCCATTTTATAGAGCAACTCGATGAGTTCGGAGCCCCAAACTCGTCAAGTAGATATCATAAGGGCCGCTTAATTTAAGTAACCTACTTGACGTGTTGGGAGGCCTCAACTCGACGAGTAGTCTGGCAGAGATGAAACCCTAATTTTCGGGGATTTCACCCTATATAAGCACCTTAAAACTTTCACGTTGTCCTCATTTCCAGCCTCCAAGTCCCACACCCTAAATCTCAAAACCCTAATGCTATTGTAAGTGTTTGTGAGCTATTTCAAGTATTTTAGTCTATGTTTTGAAACCATTGGATGAAGGAGAAGCTTGAGGATACAATAAGGAGGTTTTAGATCCAGAATCCTTACTTTAACCATGACATTTTGTTGGTATAAAGCTTAAACCTTGCTTTATGGTCATTTAGATCTCCATTTTTGAAGTTCCTTGCTTATTTTGGTCCAAATGATATGATTCTTGGGATTTGGACATCCCAACTGGAGAACACTTCAGATCTAGGGCCTTAAGGGGTTTTCATGGCATAATGGTGCCAACTTTATGGCCATGGAAGTCCTATGCAACCTTTAGACCATCATTTTGGTCTTTTAAAGCTTCTAGGGCCATGCATGTCTATAAAGTTTAAGACTTTACATGATTATTTAGTCCCTAGAGTCCAAATCTACAACCTCATGGTCTATCTTGTAGTTTTGGTGGTCTTTGAATGAATACTTTAGCCTTTTTAGGTTAGGGTTTGAAATTAATATCATTAGGAAGGGTATTGATGGGTAAAGTTGAAAACTTTACCCTTCTATAGGCATTTCCAGTCTAGATCTGTATAAGACTTGGATTTGAAGAATAAGGGCTTAATGTGATAAGAAGGGGTTGACAAAATGATAAACTCGATGAGTCCATAAGGGAACTCGATGAGTTGGTTAGGAATTTTCCCGATTTTGTGGAAGGAACTCGCTGAGTCCACAAGGGAACTCAACGAGTTGTAATGGGAAAGTCTTGTTTCTGTTGAGAAGAAGGAACTTGGCGAGTTGGAGGAAAACTCAACGAGTTGGATCTTTATTTCATGATACTGTGATTCATGGGAACTCGGCAAGTTGAAGCGTAAACTCAACAAGTTGAGTCATCTTGGAGCGTTGAATTTGACTTTGACTTGACCAGAGTTGACCCTTAAGGGTTATGAGTATGGATGGTATGTAAGGGGTTGTTTTGGTTCTGGGAGTGAGTAGAGTGGATTCCGGGTAGAGACGTTTCAACTATCCTCTAACAATTGAGGTGAGTTTCCTCCTGGTTTGAACGGGTCGAAGGCACCACTATTGGCCCGTGTATGTTATGAGTGCCGATTAGTAGCTAAGTATGGGTTGGGCCCGTATGTTAGCATTATTTGAGTATGGATATGGAATTGATTGATAGATTTGGTTATACTTGTTGTTCGTGTGATACTTGTATGTGTTCTTAGTTATCGAGTGTGGGCGAGGCCCGTATCTCCTAGTTAGCTGAGTGTGGGTGGCGCCCGTATCTTCTAGAGTAGCCGAGTGTGGGCGAGGCTCTTATCTCACTAAGTATGGGCGAGGCCCCTATGTTAGAGGGTAGGGCCAGTTATCCAAGTGTGGTCAGGGCTCGTATCTCTTTGAGTGTGGGTGGGTCCTGTATCTCCTAGTTGCATGTTATGTGTATGGTATGTGGTAGTTTGGGGGAAATTAACTAAGCTTCATGCTTACAATTTTCAGTTTTGGTGTTAGGTACTTCTGGTAGCAAAGTGAAAAGCTCGGGATGACTGCATTGCGCACACCATGATGTTTAGCCTGGGATATTCACTCTGATGTTTTGATATGATACTCTGATTTAATACTATAACTTATGTTTTTGGATGAGTGATTTTAATAACTATGGTTTATTTAATAATTATGAAATTTTTGGACATGATTTTTGGGATGTTCCAATCATGGTCAACCATCGTAACCTATTTTGAAATAATAAAGTGGAATTACTTTAGTATTATATGAATTATGTGAGTTTATGTACTTATATACTTGTTTATAAAGATATAATAAATTAAGAATGAAAATACGCATTAAAAATAAAATGTTAGATAAACGTGACATGTATGAAGAAATTTGTAGTGGTCGTCAAAAGGATTCTGGAGATATAAAGAACGCCAAAATTCGAGTTATAACAATGAAGTTATGACCCGTCGAAGTTTCGCCACAAAACCGACACGACATTGGGTAACGTAAAAAGTGGGTTTGCGATAAACTGCTTTTTAGCCTTAGCTATCTAAATGAAAGTTGAATTATACATTAAACCGAGAGCATACATAACAAGAATGTCCAAATCTGACTTCATATGAGGAAGTTACGAATTTTCTAAGATTTGGCATAGAAGTGTGCAGACCGGAGTTCGAATTTTAGATCGAGCGATTTTTAGCCGATACAACCTAAACGAGATTCGAAGATCTCGTCAATAGAAGCTCAAGGATAAAAAGACATACGAAAATGGACGTCGGATGACAAAGTTATGAAACTTTAACGGACTTTCCTGTCCCGACCTATTATAAATATAACTTTAAAAATAAATTCAAAATTAGCCGACGGAGTCTAAACGAAAGTTGTAGAGGTCGATCCCACTTACGAGTGGATATAAAAAAAACATCGAAAATGGAGCTATTTTGTGAAAGTTATGAATTTAGAAGACGGAAAGGCAAATTGTGAGACTGATTGCGAGGCCACACCCCGCTTAGCCTTGGGACGCCTCGCATACCGAGTACTCCCCGCGTACACCGAAGGTACACTCAGCGGACTTCCTATGCGCAATTCGAAGTGAGCCACGATGCACCATCCGGAGGTTGACATGAAACGGTATGAACACGCTATATAGCCTTGTATGCCCAACGCACTGAGGTGCCTCCCATGTACCTCCGCAGGTATGCCCAGCGTAATGAGAGGCTATGGCCTATAGAAGGAGAGTGAGGGAAGCTAATTTTCTCACACCTTACACTATTTCTTTCTCTCTATATTATCTCCCTAAACCTCCAAAACATCCCCAAGCATAGGAAACCTCGATAGCACTAGAAGAAAGCCCCGGAACGCTTGAAGGCTTCGAGAAAAAGAGTTTCCTAGTTCGGAAAGTTCTGCCCCCACAGAGCCCGGTTTTCAGCAAACCTCCTGGTTTCGTCAAAGTAAATCATATTTTTAATAAGCGAAGCGCTGTTTAAGTTGGAATCACCACTAATTAGGTGAGTGCATAGTTACTTTCATCTTACACATAGATATGAAGTATTTTATATAAATTACGTGATATGTATGCATACTATCTATATATCTTGAGATCTATAATGGATGAAAGATTTAAATTTTTTTTTAGATCTAAACCTTTTTTTAGATCTAAACTTGTTTTTTGTAGATCTGAACTGTATATGTATTTTATATCTTGAGATCTATGTTGGATGAAAGATTCGAACCGTGTTTTTATAGATCTAAATTGTATATGTATTTTATATCTACAAATATGTTGGGTAAAACATGGGTAGATAAAATAGTTGATGAGTGATGAAATAAAATGTTGAGATGCCTCGGTTTTGATTATGATCCAGTCATCTAGAGGAGTATGGATGACGAACACAATATTTTCTAGACAGTCTAGTGGAACGGTAGCAGACGTGCAACCTGTAGGTGTTTATTAGAACTACGTGTTCACTAGGTGTACTCCATGCCCCTCATTGTTGCCTTATTTGACATAAAGTGTTGAGGTATCCCCTAAGCAGTGTTGTCACCCCGATGAAAATCAATAAGATAGGTCGCTTATAATAAATGCCTTAGGGACGAAAGTAAGGATAACGGAAACGGGTAATCGGGTTGAATGATTTGAAGAAAATAACTAAATTTATTTATTGTGGGTTGAAAACCCTATATGTTCAACAGGCTCCTAAGCCTGACCCATTCAGTTTCTTGTATTACAAGTAGTGACACAAGAGTACACATGCGAAGATCTGATGAGATTTTGTGGATTATAGGCCAGTAGAAATAAATAGATGTTGTAAGGCGTATGTTGTTTTGTTTATGCTTTTGATCTATATTAACAATGAAATCTCGAGATTTGTAATGTAATGAAAATACATTTCTTCAGAAATGCTTTGATAAATTCTTTACATGTTTTTGGGAACAAATTCCATAACATTTTTCTTTAAAAGTATACAATGATTTTAAAATAAAGCATAAACAAATCGGTCATTTCTGGCCGTGAAATTTGGGATGTCATAGTTGGTATCAGAGCATTAGTTTAAGAGAAATAGGAATTTGTAGGATTTTTATACTTAAACTTAGAATGCTAAGCGAAGACTATGAGATGAGTGTCTGCTACATTTGGACACGAGCACTAGTTTATTTTAGGAAAAATGCCTAAAATGCTTTTACGTGCTAAATGGTTTACGTTTGCCTTATATGCTATTATTTGTTCGGATCTATGGTCTATGGCCGACCGGATCTGGAAACCTTACGTGTTTAGGATTCTAAGCGTTCGACTGTGATATTAGAACTAGAATGTAACGTTTCGGAGTGATAAGGAAGATTTAAACGTTTATCATAAATAAATATCAAAATTCACCTACTTTGGTGTATATATCGACATGGTGAGAACCCGAAGTGGACTCGAAAACACAAATAGGAATAGAAATTAGTAGCCTCGTCCCCAATAGATTGAGCAAGTGTCGATAGTAGAAGCTGCACCTAAGCCAGTCATCATGGCTGGAGTACAAGCCATGATTTGGGCTATGATGGCCGAACAGAGGGAAGAAATGAGGCAATTGTTGTTGAATAATATGGATGTACCTTTAATGATAGTTGAACAACCAGAACTGAATGATGGACATTCAGAAAAAGGGAACTACAGTAGGACCGTTGGTCAAGTTGAACTGCCAGTGGTTAGGAGGATCAACCAAGATGAAGGAGTCGAGAGGAACGAATGCAAGTATAAGGACTTCACAACTTGCAAGCCATCAACTTTCACAACGAAAGAAGATCCAATTGGAGTTATGGATGGGATATCAGAGATGGAGTTAGCCTTCATAATTTGTGGTTGCAAGGGCAAACGACAAACCACATATGCAATACGTCAGTTTAGAGGTAGCGATGTTCGCTGGTGGGACACTCTAGGAAAAACCATAAGCCCCAACGAGCCACTACTGCTGACATATGCAGATTTTTTGGTGCACTTTAAGCGCAAGTACGTCTCAGCCCAAAATTTTCTTGAGCTGGAGAAACTATTCCTGGCATTGAAGTAGGGAAGCATGTCAATTGATGACTACACCAACGTCTTCAAAGACAAAATGGAGTTTTCTTTGCCCATCGTCCTAGACAAGCTGACAAAAATTGAAAAGTACATAAAGGGACTTCTGTGGGAGTATGTGATACCAGTACATTAGGCTCCTGCTCTGGAGGCAGCTATCTGGGCTACTAAGTATGTTGAGGGGATGATCAAGGGAAGAGCCACCAGCAAGGTTGTGGTTGGCAAAAAGAGGAAGTTTGAAGGATATTTATGGTCCAAAAAGAAGAGCAAGTTTGGTTCTAGGAAGTTTGGAAGAAGAGGAAACGAAGCGAAATGGTGTGAGAAGTGTAAAAAAACACTTTAGGAAATGTAGCGAGGAGGTACTTGCTACAAGTGTATAAAGACTAGGAAGTACGCCAACAAGTGTACATCCAACAAGAGGGTGTGCTATGGATGTAAAGAAGAAGGGCAAATTGCAAAAGACCGCCTGAAGAAGAAGGAGGTAACAAGGCGCAATGTCCCACCAAAGCCGAAGGCAAGAGCTTTTAAGATGAGCCTGGAAGCCGCAAAGGATGCAGCAAATTCTGCTTCAGGTACCTTTCTTGTAAATGATTTTCCTGCTAATATATTGTTTGATTCAAGAGCGAATTACTCCTTTATATCACACAAATTTGGTGGAAGACTGGCATTGCCTATAGATAAACTTGATAATGCTCTAGTTGCAGAAGTTGACAGTGGCAAATTCATACCTGTTAGCGAGTGAATTAAGAACATCATCATTGACTTTAGCAGAAACGAATTCCACAAGGAGTTGTTACCCATTGAGTTGAATGGTTTCGACATTGTACTGGGAATGGATTGGTTTAGCGCTAATGATGACGAGATACTGTGCAAGAAGAAGATAGTAAGAGTGAACCCACCTGGAAAATAGTCATTTAAGGTGTATGGGGACAAACACAAAGTAAATTCTGGAATCATTTCCCTGATGGACCCAAAATCTCCCGAAAAAACTAACAGTTTTCGGCCTAAGTGGGTGTACGGCCATAAACCTGTTTGCGGTTCATGCCAGGTGGACCCCACCACTGACGATACACCTAGCCTATAAATACGGGACCCCAACCGTCATTTTAAGCTTCTTGGCCGAAAACTCTCTCTTTCTCTCTCTAAACTCTTGACTATAAACTCCCAAAAACACCCTTTTTCTCTCGAAAATCATCAAAAATCGTCATTTGGGCTCGATTTGGAGAATTTGGAACACGTTTTCTTCGAAATCAAACACCCTTGTTCTTAAGTGTACGGCCGTAAACACTTCAAATCTGCAAAGGCCGTAAACCCTTCAAAGAGGAGTTCACGGCCGTAAACTCTTCACGGTCGTAAAATGTATGTTCGGCCGTAAACTCTTTATGGCCGTAAACCCCTGTTCACGGCCGTATACACCTCTTAAGTGGTGAAAAACTCGTTTCCTCGATTAGATCAAGTCCCGGTAACATTCCTTAACCCAAAGCAAGTGTTTTTTAACACTTTATCTAACAAAATTGCTAATTTAGATACATATATATATATATTTAATTGTTATTAGGATTCCGTTAAGTGCCATGCACAACAACTCGAGGATCTTCGTTTCTAGTACAACGCTTTCCGACAACAAACAATGAGTTCATTACCTACGCTTTTATGGTTTTTAAACGTTTTCAAAGGGGATACAAGCCAAACGTAAAAGATTTTGTGAACTAAAACAAAAAGGATTTCAACAAGATTAAAACTTATGTCATTAATACAGTCCAACAAGTTTCATAAAATATATAGATATTTTATCCCTTTTGTGTTATGCAGAGCATAAGAGATGTTTTCTAAACGTAATTGCATAGTTTTAAGAACAATTCACAAACATAACATTTCTGTCGAACTATAATAGGTATAGTTTGGGGAAATCATTACTAGTTTTACTGATACAAACTACTTATTTGGTCGATCATATAAACTATGACAGATTTAGTTTATGATATTCATTACTATGTCCAGATAACAAGAGTATAACTCTCAATAATTATTTCACATATAATTATTAATACTCTACCAAGTATACAAACGATTTCAATTATGAGAACACGATACAGAACAACATGTAAACTATTTAATACATGATTGTGAGACATCTCTTCATTTGTACCCTTCGGGTTACTGGTCAAATCCTCAACGTTTAGCATATCAAGAGTCTCCTGGAGGGAGAGCGTGAGATTTGTGAATAGATCTATTTGGGACTAACAATCCAACACCTAAACTGCTAGCTATAAATAGGCAGCCATGCCTGGAGTGACAAATATCATATTGTACGACGCCTGAAGAAACATCGTTGACGTAACTTGTCATATCAAGCATGGTTATACGAACTCACAATAGTATAAACTCACGTTTGTTTATAGGATTTCATTCTTCACTAGTCTTATTTTAAATAATAGAACTACTACACATTACACTGGGGATTTTTCTAGGGATACAATACATGGTTTTATTTTAAGTAATAAAAATACTATACATACTGGCAGTAGCAAGGGTTTTCAAACAGAACCTACTACACATACTAGTACAGCTAGGGTTTTCAAACATAACGTACTATATATATTCATGGTAACCAGGGTTTTCGAAACAGAATACAGTAACGAGCATATATGTTAGAAAATATTGGATTTTCTTGGGAAACATACATGCATTTTACAGATTCATTAACAGGTTTTCACTACAAAAACATGCTTATGAACTCACCAGCTTTATGCTGATACGTTTTCAAAATCGCTTTTATTCTCAGGACATCAGTAGACAGGTACTCTCGCCGGCTTTTGAGAAGACGGAGCATTCAGAGTCTCGTCTTTATATTTTGCTACTTTTGATGTATACGAACAATGAATCAAAGAAATATAAATATTCATATCTTAATGAGATGGTTGTGTTTACTTTAATTACTATGATGCAATTGTTATGATACTACACATGACGTCCTCCACCCCCAAATGTTTTTGCCGTTTTTGGTTTGGGGGTGTGACAGATTGGTATCAGAGCTATTGTTTATAGTGAACTTAGTATACCAAACCTTAAATGGTATACATCTATAAACGCTAAGGGGCTGAACTGCTCTGAACTAAAAGTTTACTTTTAAAACTTAAGTATTTTATAAGAAGTATACAAGTATACATACGTACCAAAAACAATATCATAAATAGAACAAAACAAAAGTATTTGGATCATGGACATTACGGTTAAACCTGGGTAGTTATGTAATCATGGGTAGGGTCAATATAGCCTGATCAACTATATTTATTCGAGACATGACCGACATGTGTTTGGGAGTGATTGTGGTGTTACAGCAAGCCTAAAACTTACCAAGTATATACAACAGATATCGATAGAACAAAACATACGACATAAAATACTATAGGAGTATTTTAGCTAGAATCGAATACATTGTAGAGATTCATTCAAAGTGTTACTACTCATTTCTTCCTAGCCATAGTTACATGTATTAGTAACATCTCCTTGTTTTTCGTTTAGTAGACCACTTAATCCATTAGGCTGAGATATATCTTGTTTCATATCTCTTGACTGCAAAAATCTAGGGGACTTACCATCCTCTTCTTCCTGATTATTTTGAGAACAAGATGCCTCCGAAGAAAAGACCCAACAAAAAGAACAACAATCCCCCGACAGATCCGACACCACCACCTCCTCAATTCGATCCTGCCATGTTCCAGGCAACAGTCACGGCCGTTGTGGCTGCCGCAATGTTACAGATAAATTCTGGAGGCTCTAGCAGGTCGGGAGGTGGTACACATCCCCAAAATCTTGAAGGTTCTTAGGGACGCCAGAAGGAGTGTTTCCATAAAGATTTCATGAATGCAAAGCCTAAATCCTTCGATGGCAATGAAGGTGTTATTGCCCTCACCCAATGGATCGAGAAGATTGAATCAGTCTTTGAGGTTTGTGCATGCTCTGAAGCAAACAAGGTGAAGTTAGCCGCCTGTACCTTCACCGATAGTGCATTGACCTGGTGGAATGGTCGAGTCAAATCCCTAATGCTGCCACTGGCTAATGCCATGGGTTGAGAAAGTTTGAAAGAACTTATGCTCGCTGAGTACTGCCCAAGGGGCGAGATGCAGAAGTTGGAGCACAAGTTTTGGAATCTGAAGATGAAAGGTTCCGACATTGCCTCCTATACAGCTAGATTTTATGATCTGGCTCTTCTCTATCAGGGAATGGTCACCCCAGAAAGCAAAAAGATAGAGAAATACATTTAGGGATTGACACCTCCAAATCAAGGAAATGTCTTGGCTGCTAAGCCTTCCACATTCGACAACACCAAGTGTCTGGTGTAGACCCTGATAGATCATTGGGTTGATCTAGATGAAGTGTTAGCTCCTCTCGAACTACCAAAGGCAAGTGGTGGGAAAAGAAATTTTTGGAACAAGCGAAAGGGCCAATCTTCGCAGGAGCCCGCTAAGAAACAGCAAGTAGTGGCAGTTCATGCTACTACCAATCCTGTCGCAGTTCTTGTAGTTCAAGCACCTACCAGTAGATATGTTAGTACCCTTCCTCGGTGCGACAAGTGCAACTATCATCACCATGGGCCATGCCGTGAAATGCTCTGCAACAGCTGTGGCAAGAAGGGGCACACAACTCGAGTTTGCAAGACACCAGCCCAACCAACTAATCAAGTCTCTGGAGTGGGTGTTGATCAAGCCTGTTATGGCTGTGGAGAAGTCGGGCACTACAAGAGAAATATCCCCAAGGCAACAACAGCTGGCAACATAGGGAGAGTACTAGAAATGGGCCAGGAAGAGGCTGTTGATGATCCCACCATTGTTACGGGTACATTTCTCCTTGACAATTCTTATGCATGCATTTTTTTCGATTCTGTTGCGAAGATAAGTCTTTTTAGTCATGCATTAAAGCATCTTCTCAAATATAAACCCCAACCCTTAACCGAAACATTCACCGTTGAAATGGAAAACGGAAAGAAAGAGAGCATTAACGACGTATTCATCGGCTGTACCGTTACCCTAAACGACCATTCCTTTCCAATTGAACTTATGTCAGTTTCCATAAAAAGTTTCGATGTCATCATCGGCATGGACTGGTTGAGCCCCAATCGTGTTGATATCCTTTATTATGAAAAATTCATTCGCCTCAATCTACTCTATGGCAAAGCCCTTATGATTTATGGCGATAAACTTAGCTCAGACCTCCGTATCATTTCGTGCATCAAAGCTCAAAAATATCTATGAAAGGAGTGCCATGAATTCCTAGCCCATGTCGTTAATGAAAAACAGGAAATTAAGGACCTCGAGAGCATCCCCGAAGTTTGCAACTTTCCTGATGTCTTTCCCGAAGAGCTTCCGGGAATCCCTCCTGAGCGCTAAGTCGAGTTTCGCATCGACTTAATCCCCGGTGCTACCCCCAGAGCTAAGTCCCCATACTGTCTACCGCCAGCAGAGATGCAAGAGTTATCTAGCCAGCTCAATGACCTACTCAACAAAGGATTCATCAGACCGATTTCCTCACCCTGGGGAGCCCCGGTCTTATTTGTGAAAAAGAAGGATGCATCTTTTCGTATGTGCATTGATTATCGTGAACTGAACAAGCTCACCGTAAAAAATCGTTATCCTCTTCCCCAAACCGATGACGTCTTCGATCAACTTCAAGGAGCTTGCTACTTCTCGAAAATAGACCTAAGATCAGGGTACCATCAGCTACGAGTCCATGAGGGTGATGTTCCTAAAACAGCATTTCAGACTCGATATGGTCACTATGAGTTTATAGTGATGCCCTTTGGTCTAACCAACGCACCAACGGTATTCATGGATCTGATGAATCGGGTGTGCCGTCATTTCTTAGATAGGTTTGTGATAGTGTTCATTGATGATATACTTGTCTATTCACAAAGCGAGGAAGATCATAGGCATCACTTGAGGCTAGTGCTGGAGACTCTGAGGGCAGAGAAGCTATATGCGAAATTCTCTAAGTGCGAATTCTGAATTTGAAAAGTAACCTTCCTTGGTCATGTGGTAAAAGAGGAAGGCATACACGTGGACCCTTCGAAGATCAAAGCAATAGAAAATTGGTCGGCACTAAAGACGCCCACAGAAATCCATCAATTATTGGGCCTCGTTGGCTACAATTATTGGTTTTTCCAGAATTTCTCCAGGATTGATAAGCCTCTAACCACCCTGACCTAGAAAGGTGTACCTTTTAGTTGGGGAGAAAAGAAAGACATTGTGTTTCAAACATTAAAGCAGGCCCCATGCAGCACTCCTATCATGTCTCTGCCCGAAGGGACGGAGGATTTCATTCTTTACTATGATGCATCCAATTAGGGCCTAGGTTGTGTGCTCATGCAGCGAGGAAAGGTTATTGCTTATGCCTCAAGGCAGCTGAAAGTGCACGAAGTCAAGTATACAACTCACGATTTGGAGTTGGGAGCAGTGGTATTCACATTTAAGATATGGAGACATTATCGCTACGGAACCAAGTGCACTGTCTTCACTGACCATAAAATCCTACAACATATTTTCAACCAGAAGGAGTTGAAAATGAGGCAACGACGATGGGTAGAGCTACTAAATGATTATCAGTGTGAAATACCCTACTATCCTGGCAAAGCCGATGTGGTGGCGGATGCCCCAGCTGGAAGGAGTACTCAGGGCATAGGGTGAAGGCACTGAAAATGACCATCCATTCCTATTTATTCGCGCAAATCAAAGACACTTAGCTGGAAGCCTTAAAACCAAAGAACATGTCGGATGAAGCCCTGAAGGGAATGGAAAAGAACTTAGAGATCAAGGGAGACGAAGTCTACTATTTCGTGGACTGGATCTGGACCCCAAAGTTCGGTGGTTACAGGGAGGTTGTCATAAACAAAGCTCACAAGCCCAGATACTCCGTTCACCCAAGTTTGGATAAGATGTATGTGGATCTCAAGAACTTATATTGGTGGCCAAACATTAAAGCAGAGATCGCTACCTTCGTGGGCAACTGCCTGACTTGCGCCAAGGTGAAGGTTGAATATCAAAAGCCCGTAGATTTGCTTCAGCAGCTGGAAATACATGAGTGGAAGTGGGAGAGGATTACTATGGATTTTATCACTAAATTACCCAAATCTCCGAGTAGGTACGATACGATATGGGTAATTGTCGACCGATTGACTAAATCCGCCCACTTCCTGCCAATCAAAGAAACTTTCAAAATGGAAAGACTTACACGAATATACATCCAAGAGATAGTTTGTCTGCACGCAGTGCCAGTGTCCATTATATCTGATCGGGATAGCAAATTCACCTCGAGATTTTGGCAGTCACTGCAGAAAGCTCTTGGAACTAAGCTGGATATGAGCACAACTTACCATCCTCAAACAGATTGACAGAGTGAGAGGACCATACAGACATTAAAAGACATGTTAAGAGCATCTGTAATTGATTTTGGTAAATTGTAGGACACCCATTTGCCCTTGGTTGAATTCTCATACAACAACAATTATCATACCGGTATCAAGGTTGCGTCTTCTGAAGCCCTTTATGGTCGTAAGTGCAGATCCCCTCTGTGTTGGGCTGAGGTGGGTGACACGCAACTAGCCAAGGGACAAGTCCCCGACATCACTCACACCGGTCCAGAAATCATCCGAGACTCTACCGAAAAGATCGTAAAAATCCGGGAACGACTAAAAGCTTCACGAGACAGACAAAAGAGTTGCGCCGATAAGAGACGAAAACCCTTGGAGTTCCAGGTTGGTGACCGTGTTCTATTGAAGGTCTCACCCTGGAAAGGCATGATACGCTTTGGAAAGTGTGGAAAGCTAAATCTGAGATACATAGGACCATTCGAGATCCTTGTTAGGATCGGTCCCGTAGCATATAAACTCCGTTTACCACAAGAGCTCAACAATCTTCATCCTGTCTTCAACATCTCAAATCTTACAAAGTGTTTATCTGAAGAAACCCTTGTAATCTATCTTAAGGAGATCGAGATCAACGAAAACCTTAACTTCGTGGAGGAACCAGTCGAAATCATGGATCGAAAGATCAAACGAACGAAACAAAGTCACATACTAATAGTGAAGGTTCGTTGGAATGCCAAGTGGGGACCTGAATTCACTTGGGAGCGCGAAGATCAGAAGAAACAAAAAATATCCGCATCTCTTTTGGAGTCCATGATTTGTATTCTATGTTTGAATTTCAGGACGAAATTCCCTCTAACGGGGGGATGATGTGACAACCTGAAATATTTCCCATTATCTTGAACCAAACTCCGTTAATAAAAAATTGAATTTTTATTGTATTTCCGTCAAATTCCTTGGTTTGGAAAAATTATTACGTTCTATACATATATATATATGTATGTATATATATATATATATATATATATATATATACATATATATATATATATATATATATATATATATATATATATATATATTAGATTACGTACGAGTCGGAACCAAAATCGTGTGGAAAACCCATAATATCTCGAAAAAACTAACAGTTTTCGGCCTAACTGGGTGTACGGCGTGCACCTGAGTACATCCGTATAACTGTTTACGGACGTACACTTGTTTACGGCTGTAAACCCGTTTGTGGTTGGTGTCAGGTGGACCCCACCGCCGACCATACCGCAAGCCTATAAATATGGGACCCCCACCATCATTGTAAGCTTCTTGGCCGAAAACTCTCTCTTTCTCTCTCTAAACTCTTGACAGTAAACTCCCAAAAACACCCTTATTCTCCCGAAAATCATCAAAAATCCTCATTTGGGGTCGATTTGGAGCATTTGGAACACATTTTCTTCGAAATCAAACACCCTTGTTCTTGAGTGTACGACTGTAAACACTTCAAATCTTCAAAGGCCGTAAACCCTTCAAAGAGGAGTTCACGGACGTAAAATTCATGTTAGGCCGTAAACTTTTCCCGACCGTAAACCCCTGTTCATGGCCGTACACACCTCTTAAGTGGTGAAAAACCCGTTTCCTCGATTCGATCAAGTCCCGGTAACATTCTTTAACCGAAAGAAAGAGTTTTTCAAACACTTTTCTAACGAAATTGCTAATTTAGATACATATATGTATTTAATTGTTATTAGGATTTCGTTCAGTGCCACGCACAACAACTCGAGGATCTTCGTTTCCAGTACGACGCTTTCCCACAACAAACAGTGAGTTCATACCCCTACGCTTTTATGGCTTTTAAACGTTTTAAGGGGAGGATACAAGCCAAACACAAAAGATTTTGTGAACTAAAACAAAAAGGATTTCAACAAGATTAAAACTTATTCAGTTAATACGATCCAACGAGTTTCATAAAATATATAGATATTTTATCCCTTTTGCATTATGTGGAGCATAAGGGACGTTTTCTAAACATAATTGCATAGTTTTCAGAACAATTCATGAACATAAAATTTCAATCAAACTAAAATAGGTATAGTTTGGGGAATTCATTACTAGTTTTACCGATACAAACTACTTATTTTATGTATAATTATTTATACTCTACCAAGTATACAAACGATTTCAATTACGAGAACACGATACAGAACAACACGTAAACTAGTTAATACAGGATGGTGAGACATCTCTTCATCTGTACCCTTTGGGGTACTAGTTAAATCCTCAACATTTAGTATAGCTAGAGTCTCCTAGAGGGAGAGTGTGAGATTTATGAAGAGATATATTTTGGACCGACAATCCCACACCTAAACTGCTAGCTACAGTTAGGCAGGCATGCCTGGGGTGACAAATATTATACCGTACGACGCCTGAAGAAATGTCGTTGAGGTCACTAGTCATATCAAGCATGGTTATACGAACTCACAATAGTATAAATTAACCTTTGTTTACGGGATTTCATTCTTCACTAGTTTTATTTTAAATAATAGAACTACTACACATTACACTAGAGAGTTTTCCAGAGATACAACACATGGTTCTATTTTAAGTAATAAAACTACTATACATACTGGCGGTAGCCAGGGTTTTCAAACGGAACCTACTATACATACTGGTATAGCCAGTGTTTTCAAACAGAACA
Organism: Lactuca serriola; assembly: GCF_051521515.1. Classification (NCBI taxonomy): domain Eukaryota; kingdom Viridiplantae; phylum Streptophyta; class Magnoliopsida; order Asterales; family Asteraceae; genus Lactuca; species Lactuca serriola. The sequence continues at coordinate 110,188,208 of NC_136409.1, read as the reverse complement.
TACTATACATACTGGTGGTAACCAGGGTTTTCAAAACAGAATAAAGTAACAAACATATATTTTAGAAAATATTGGATTTTCTTGGGAAACATAAATACATTTTATAGATTCAATAACAGGTTTTCACTACAAAAATATGTTTATGAACTCACCAGCTTTATGCTGATACGTTTTCAAAGTCGCTTGTATTCTCAGGACATCAGTAGACAGGTACTCTCCCCGACTTTTGAGAAGACCAAGCGTTCGGAGCCTCGTCTTTTTATTTTGCTACTTTTGATGTATACAAACAATGAATCAAACAGATGTAAATATTCATATCCTAATGTAATGGTTGTGTTTACTTTGATTACTATGATGCAATTGTTGTGATACTACACATGACGTCCTCCACCCCCAAACATTTCCGCAGTTTTCGGTTTGGGGGTGTGACAGTTGTGAAGCTGCCAAATATACCCGAAAGATGATAAGGATGGTAAAGTCAAAAAGGTTTGAGTTTACTTCAGGTAAAGTCCACTATCTAACACTATTAAGTTCTTATTTGGAGATTCTAGATACATGATGTAATGTAATTACATTTTGATGTTTTGTAGAATCAAAGAAAAGTAAGGAAGCTTAAAGAAAGAGTAAGTTGATTCTGATCGCGAATAGATGGATTTCGATCGCATGGTTCGATGATCAAAATTTTGAGTTGCTACTTAAGAGTTATGATAGATTGCTTAGAAATAGTTAACAACATGTTTTTCATATGTATTTGCATTGTAAGGGTAAGTTTTTCTACAAGTTTTAAAAAAAAAAAAGATTTGATTTTATTTATTTTAAGTATCCTTACAATGATATTTGTGAATAATCGTCGTTTATATGTTTCCATTTCATAGCAATATTGGAAAATAGATTTGATTCTTTCATTTGTGGTAGTGTCATCATTTACCAAATAAGGAAAGATTCTCATCACCCAAGTTTCAGTTTGATTGAAACTTGGAATCATGCAACTTATATTGTATGATGAGTGATAATTTTCATCTTTGGGAAATTCAGACTAAGTCCTTGCTCACATGCATGTGTAAGTCAAGTGAAGGACTAAAGGATTGGGTACACTTGGTTGTGCGTTGGTCAGGTCCACCACAAAGATCGATAAGATTATTCACTATGATTTACTAAAGTTTACTAAATATGGTTATACTTACAAGTTTACGTATAATTCTGAAATATTGGAAAAGTTTCAATGATTAGCATAATGAATGAGAAGAATCAAATATAGCAGAAGGATAAAAGTTTCTCCAATCTGAAGAGATGGGAGAGTACATGAGTATCTTGTTTTTTCATTATCTTAGTGATTATAAAACCTATCTTGTTTTTTGATTATCTTAGTGATTATAAAACCATATCACAATTGATCCTCTAAAGACACCTTAGTGCATTTATTTGTCTAAGGATAGGAATCATGAACTGTGGAAATGGTCATATCAAAAGATAAATCATACTTCGTTCCAAAACAATTCTTAGAGTCATACTCTAAGATTGTAACTTGAGTGACATAATTTTAAGAAAGGTTTATAACACTCATCAAATGTAGAGTAACATGTTTCTTATTCTTGTACATCTGAAAGTGGTAAGTTGTGATGTTTTGGATAAAACAGAGACCAACTAAGACCAATTGTGAGAAGTATTAATTTTGATAAGAATCTGCATTAACTCTTGAATGTTTGTTTTGTCAAGGAATGGATCTTGACAAGAGAATCTTATATGTCAAGTGGATAGTGGGAGTCTTAATGATCTTGGAAAAATTTCAAGAACTAACCAAGAATAAAACCCATTGTTTAATCGCTGACACACAACTTGAGGTTTGTAACCCATTGTGTTGGCATATTTTTGTGCCCACTCCAGTTTAAGTTGACTATGCTTGTGAGTTATATAAGTTCTCAATTGTTTGCATAACAACCTAGAAGCAATGATAGGCCCTTGTGCTACAAAGTGGCAAAAAAATGAGATCAGGAAAGTTCAGTCCATATGAGTTTAGATTTGTCACTAACCTTGTCTTATGATTATGGTTTTGACAAATTCGCATGGATTAGAACACTTACACCATAAAAATAAAATCTAAGTGTCGTAAGGTTTCTCTCCGATTCATGAAAATGATGGTGAAGAAACGCTTTCACTAAGTAGGTTTTAAGTAGATAGCAATTATGATATTTGCATTCTCAGAGTCGTTAGTGGAGCATGTATGGGTAACCGACATACTAACATAGACTTGTGAGAAATGGAAAAGGTCTATACAATTGAGACTATGATTATGACATCCCTTTTTGAAAGTTCTAAAATTGTTTAGATGCACATGTAAGCTATCTAAGGAAAGTTGTATAATTTTGATAAAGTCTTACCAAAGCATCTCGTATCAGAAAATTGAACTTTGGTAAGAAAGTTACTGAAGTATTGATTTCTAGAAGTCCAGCTAATTTCAGGGTACATGTCAAAGCTAGTGGGAGCATGAAATGTTATTCTAGTTAAATTATAATTATCATGTTAGTGGGAGCATGATTATTATGTTACGTGTTGTAGGTTAGCAATGTTAATTTTAGAAAACAAAAGTTTCAATTCGCTTTGAAAAGTTGTTTTGCTATACTTAAGGGAGAGGATTTTATACTTCGTTCCAAATCTACAAGCTTAGATTGAGATTTTAATCAAATTTAATCATATATATATATATATATATATATATATATATATATATATATATATATATATATATATATATATATATATGAATGTTATGTTGGAATGGTTCAACATAAGGGAATTCTATATATGTTGCGTTCTCAAAATTTGATTATAATTATGGCATCCCTCTTCATAGTTCGAATTGTGAGAACATGGAAAATAAAAAAATTTGTAGCATGAATCGTATCCCATATGCTTCGGGTATAGGATCGATTACATCCATTCTAAATTTTCCAAATGCTTAGGGAATTAAGAGGGAAAAAGGAATAGAACTGGATATGACTAAAATGATTAAACAACTGACGAGGACAATCTGAGGTTTACCAAAGATTGGTTGCTCGTGGACAATTGGAAATATAATCTAAACTTTGGAAATGACCATATTGACATATTTTGAAAAGAGGCAACTCTTGTTTAGAAGTGATGCTAAAAATGTAAATGTGGAATTATTTCTATAGGTGGAAGTTATTATTTGAATATGTATAAGATTAGAAAACTTAATGCAAAGAAGGATGTTCAAAGGAATGTACTTTGAATATGAGACTTTGTTTCCATGGAATTGATCTCAATCGGAATACTTTGTAATGGTTGTTGCCAAGTTATTATGACTTTTGTGCATAGTCATTACAAGAGAATAATTGCATATAAGTTTAGAATCTAACAGATTAAAGTAAAGGGCAAAAGTTTGGTATTCTTACAATTACAAAAAGGATTGGGATTGTGAAATGAGCATCATTGGAGTCGTGTTCAATTGATCTATTTCACAAAAGAAAGGACCATAGGTAAACATAGTGTGCATGCTTGGAGCATGGCATGACTATTGTTTTAATTCAAGTATTAAGTTGATAACTTGAAACATTACATGAATAATGAGTAATCAATATGGTCCTTAGATAAAAGGTGTTTTTATTTACTCTCAAAGTGTTGGGACCATATAGGATTAGTATTATTCTTGTGTTTCACTTTGCATGTTTTAACTTCCTGAATAACTAGGTTATTCAAACCGTCCACAGTCAATTATACTTTGGAAGTAGGTATTGAGGCAAGACTGTCATGAATAGGTCAGTAATTTGTCTAGGTGGCTAGACTTAGTTGCAGTGGTCATGAGTGCTCCTGGAATAAGATTCGAGTATTGGATTAAACCCATGATCATTTGAATCACTTCATGGATTTTATCATGAGTGAATCATGAGACGATAATATCTTATATTCTTCAAACCTAAAGATATGAGTTATTGACTATGAGTTGGTTATACATTGATTGTACGAAAACACATGAGTAACTTGATGTTATAAAACGTGCCTTTGTGTATGATTCAACAAGTAGTTAGTACAAGCATATGAGTCGAAGTTTATCCATTCCTTTTACCTCATAAGGATAAAAGTGATATATGTGGGTCCCTCGATGATTTACTGATGACACCCCTAGGTGCTTGGCCAAGACTCGACTGATTTGATTTGTTCAATTAGTCGGTCGTCATAAATCGGAAATCGGGAAACAACAAATGGACAGAGAGAATGATTAGAATCCATGTCTCAGTCCATATGATATCTAGAATGGAGGAATATATGATCATTTATCTAATGGAGGCGTCATTTGATTTGTTCAAGGTTCGACAGCGGCTTTAAGAGTTGCGATTCCTAGTTGGGTTATGAAGTCGTACTTGCAATAATAGTTATTACACTTATCCAAGTGGGAGACTCTTGCATAAGTGTCTAAGTCCATAACTATAATTGGTATGACTTGAGCCGACCTGGCATGGTCCATTTGAGTTGCACTTCACCGGAACAATTTGTATGGATAGACTTATGAGAAAAGGATATTTATGATTTATTAATATATTATAAGATACAATATATATAATGAAATCATATTATTTAATTAGTATTGATAAATAATTAATATGGAATTGATTTACTGATCAAAAGATGCTAATTAAATATGGACTCTTAAATATATATATATATATATATATATATATATATATATATATATATATATATATATATATGGAATGGGCCAAGGTTTATTTTGGGTGGGATAAGAGTGTATGGAAGTCCATGGATAGTCCATGGAGCTTTTAACCCATGGATCCTATGTAAATGAAAGGTCATGGGTATTAGGGTTATGGATGTAACCCTAATCCTCCATAATATATAAAAGGGTCCTTGGCTCACAAAATTGGCACTAGTGTGTGTGAAAGAAAAGGTGGCCGATTTTAATGAGCTCCATATTCTCTCAAGGTTCTTCCAAGTTGTTTTGGTGATTTGTGATTCCACTTGAGGCATTCACATTATTTGCGCTAGGGTCTTCAAGCTCCAAGGAATCAACTACAAGAAAAAAGGTATGTAATTCTATCTAGTTTTATTATGCAAGTAACATATGATTATATGCTAGTTATGGTAATACCTTGGAATATTCAAGTTTGCATGTATAATAGAAAAAACATAGATCCAAGGTGTTTAGGGTTTCATGTACACCTTAGGAATGTTAGAATGCTCAAAACCCAACAAGAGTTACTCAAGGATTATGACTGTGAGATACTTTACCACCCTAGTAAAGCAAAAGAACCATATGGCATTCATAACACTTTCCAAGGTTTATTGGACCATTCAAAGTTCTTCAGAGGACTAAGAACCATGCTTACAAGCTAGAACTACCAAAAGAACTAGATGACATTTATAACACTTTCCATGTGTGTTATTTGAGGATGTTTACAAGAGAAGTTCCCGACATAATTCCAATTTCTTGAGTTAAGGATGGATGAAAATAAGAGGCTAATTGAAGAGCCAGAGGCGCTTGTTAACCGTAAGACATAGAAGTTGCGACGCAAGATGGTTGACTTCGTGCTTGTGCAATGGAAACATACGAATGTGCCAATCCTCACCTGGGAAACGGATACTGACATGATGAGTCGCTATCCGCATTTGTTTGCTGATGCATGATTCTGGGGACGAAATAATCCTAAGGGGGAGATAATTGTAACGCCCATGTTTCGAGGCTAAGCATTGGTATGATGATGTAATAATCAAGGTCAACCATTGTAACCTATTTTGAAGTAATAAAGAGGAATTACTTGAATATTATGTGATTTATATGATTTCATGTGCTTATATACTTTTTTATAAAGATTAAATAAATTAAGAATGAAAATAAGCATCAAAATTAAAATGTTATATAAACCCGACATCTAAGAAGTAAGTTGTAGTGTTCGTGACAAGGATTCCAGAGATACAAATAACGCCTAAATCCGAGTTATAAGGAAGAAGTTATGACCTGTCGAAGTTTCGTTACAAAACCAGCACGACACCGTGTGACATAAAAAGTGAGTTTGTAATAAAGAGATTTTTATACTTAGCGATCTAAACAAAAGTCGAAGTATACGTTAAACTGAGAGCGTGCATAACAAGAACGTCCAAATCTGACTACGTATGAGGAAGTGATGAATTTTGTAAGATTTGGCATCAGAGTGTGCAGACCGGAGTTCGAATATTAGATCGAGCGATTTTTTGCCGACACAAGCTAAACGAGAGTCAAAGATCTCGTCAATAGGAGCTCAAAGATAAAAAGACATATGAAAACGGACGTCCAATAACAAAGTTATGAATATTTAACAGACTTTCCTATCTCGGCCTGTTAAAAATATAATTTTAAAAATAAATCAAAATTAGCCGACGGAGCCTAAACGAAAGTTGTAGAGTACGATACCACCTACGTGTGGATATAAAGAACGTCAAAAACAGAGCTTGTATGCGAATGTTATGAATTTTAAAAGACAAAAAGGCAAATTGGGAGAATAATTGCGAGGCCACACCCCGCGTAGCCTTCGGACGCCTCGCGTACACCAAAGGCACGCTCAGCGATCTTACTATGTGCGGTCCGAAATGAGCCACGAAGCACCATTCGGAGTTTGATACGAAACGGTATGAATGCGCTGCGTATCCTTCAACGCCCCGCACACTAAGGTACGCTCGCGGAGGTACGCCCAACGTAATGAGAGGCTCTAGCCTATAAAAGGAGTTTGAAGGCAGTGGGTTTTCTCACACCTTCCATTATTTCTTTCTCTTTCTACTCTCTCTAAACCTCCCAAACACCCCTAATCCTAGGAAATCTCTGTAGCACTAGAAGAAAGCCAGGAGCGCCCAAAGTCTCCGGGAAAAGAATTTTTCGGTTCGGAAAGTTTTGGCCTCGCAGAGCCCGATTTTCAGCAAACCTCCTGGTTTCGTCAAAATATGAAACATCCCAAAAATAGAAGCTAAAAATTTTGTTTTTAAAATCATTCAACAAAAATAATGTTATCACCATAAGATAAAATCATCAAGCATGTATCTCAAAATCTCATAAAATCTGTCAACATATAACTGTCTCATATAAAATATCAGAGTAAGCTCCTAGGCTAATAAATTGTGGTGTGTGCCATGCCATCAACTTAAGCCCTTCCCTTTGCTAGCTAAAGTACCTGAAACCAAAATTGAAAGTGTAAGAACGAAGCTTAGTGAGCTCCCCCAAGCTTCCAAATACCATACTAAACACATATCACAAATAAGATAACTCTGGGACTACTCTAAACTGCATCGGGATGAATCCCGGCAACGACTTACCCGACATCAGACTCCTGTCTGGTATCGGGCTCACCCCGATATCCGACAGCATCGGGCATCAGGCTCACCCCAGCATCGGGCTTACCTGGGCACATACATAATGTAATCACATAATCTGCATCAGTCTTGCCCTGGCATCGGACCGAAGCCGAGAACAAATAACGTATAACACATAAACTAACGTACATAGAGCTTGCCCCAAAATACATAATACATAGCATAATGACTAACATACATCAGGCTTGCCCCGACATCGGGCTCACTCCGGAACACTTAACACATAACATATAACATATCACATATACTACATCGGTCTTGCCCGACATCGGACCGAAGCCCGAACATATAACACATAACGCATAAACATGCATGAATGACAAAGACGTCAAGCATACATAACTACTTCTCGGGACCGCCCTGGCATCGGACGGAAGTCCGGAAGTATATAAATTACATCGGGCTAACCCTGGCATCGGGCTCACCCCGACATACTCTACTACTTAAAAGGGCCGACATTGGTGCCTTAGACCCGTTCCTACTGGAGGAAAACTCACCTCGTGTGTCTGACAACTGAAACTCTGGGTGAGGAATCTCTGCCTACTGCTCTAGCGACTCCCAACTATTATTTTCTTAAAGACACTTAGTCAAAAACTGGTAGCTAATATTAGGGTAAAGTGACCATTTTACCCCTGGCTAAAGCCAACATCCTGTTTAAAGTCAACATCCACTTGACTTGACTCGTTGAGTTGGTCCACCAACTCGCCGAGTCCCTATTCTTTTTTTTACCCCAACCCGACTCTACTCGTCGAGTCTAGCAAGAACTCGACAAGTTCTCCATCAATCATAACATCGAGACAATCTTCAACTGACTCGCCGAGTTCCTCTTTGAACTCGTCGAGTTCATCTTCATCATATGAGTGTGTCTAGTCTGTGACTCGCCGAGTTTTATCTACAACTCGTCGAGTCTGTCTTCATGGGTTGAGAGATTGCCTTGGACTCGTCGGTTGTGTTCATGCACTCGCCGAGTCCCATGGTTTCCAGCTAAAAAACTTCGTCTATTTCGTTGAGTCCTTCTTCCGGACCCTCCTATATCCCTTATAAACTCAATAGGATCCCTTCAAAACATAAAAGGTTGGAGAGCCAAACCCCCGACTCGCTGAGTCCCATGAGCGACTCGTCGAGTCGACTTATGTCCAAGTCCTTTACTCGATTTTTGTTGTGCAAATCTCATCCAAAAGGTAGATTTGGGCTCCTAAGGCCGATATAACACGTAAAGTCATGAACTTTACATCCATGCATGGGACTTTTAAGCTTAAAGCACCAAAAATAGGGTTTATTACATGCATGGGGTTCTCATGGCCATACTTATGCTACCTTTATACCATGAGGACCCTCCAAGGTTCCAAATATGAAGCTTCTACCCTACATTACACCCTAAAATCTGAAATGACATGGAAATGTCCCCAAAGATGTCAAGGTTCAATCCCCAATTTTAGATCTAACACATAGGAGGTCAAGATCGGGGCTATTTACCTCAAATACACTAGAAATGCAACTAAACTCGAAATCCACTGACTTGCTCCTTGATTCACCAAGCTTCCCTTCTTTCTTCTAGCTTCAAATCAAGATGCAAAGGCATAGTATAGCTCAAAGATGCTCACAAATGATTAGGGTTTCAAAGACAGGACTTGGGGTGACGGAGGTTGTGGTGGAAACCTCATAAGTTGTTTAAATAGGGTGCAAACCCTCCAATTTAGGGTTTCACTCAGACAGCTCCTACTCGCCGAGTCGGTCTTCAGACTCGTCGAGTAGGTCACTTAATCCCCCGACCTGGAGTTGATCCTACTCGACGAGTTGAGTCTTCAACTCACCGAGTCCAAGGGTAAAATATGAAGTTTGACTTACATTTAAATGCATACCTGAGACTGGGTGTTATAAACGAAATCATATTTTTAAGAACCGAAGCGTTGTCCAAGTTGGAATCACCACGTTATCAGGTGAATGAAACGTTACTTTCATCTTACATATAGATATAAAGTATTTTATATAAATTATGTGATATGTGTACATACTATCTGTATATCCTGAGATCTATGTTGGGTGAAAGATTTAAACTTTTTTTTAGATCTAAACTTTTTTTTTGGAGATCTGAACTGTATATCTATTTTATATATTGAGATCTACGTTGGATGAAAGATTTGAACCGTTTATTTTAGATCTAAACTGTAAATGTATTTTATATCAAAAAATATGTTGGGTAAAACATAGGTAGATGAAATAATTGATGAGTGATGAAATAAAATGATGAGAGGACTCGATATTGAAGATGATCCAATCATCTAGCGGAGTATGGATGATGACCACAAACTTTTGTAGACAGTCCAGTGGAACGCTAGCAGGCTCGCAACCTGTAGGTGTTTATTTGAGATATGTGTACTCCATCCCCCTCATGCTTGCCTTATTTGACATAAATTGTTGAGGTATCCCCTAAGTAGCATTGTCGCCCTTATTAAAATCCTTAGGCTAGGGCCCTTATAATAGATGGCTTAGGTACGTAAAGTGAGGATAACGGGAACGGGTAATCGGATTGAATGATTTGATGAAAATAATTAAATTTATTTATTGTGGGTTGCAAAACCTATGTGCTCACTAGGCTACGAAGCCTAGCACACTCAGTTTCTTGTATTACAGGTAGTGACACAAGAGTATAGATGCGGATATCTGATTAGAGTTTATGGATTATAGGCCAGTAGAAATAAATAGATGTTGTAAGGCCTATGTTGTTTTGTTTATACTTTTGATCTGTATTGACAATGACATCCCAAGATTTGTAATGTAATGAAATACATTTCTTCGGTAATGATTTGATAAAATCTTTATCATGTTTTTTGGAACAAATTCCGCAACATTTTTCATTAAAAGTATACAATGATTTTCAAATAAATCATAAAAAAATCGGTCTTTTCTGACCGTGAAATTTGGGATGTCACATTGCTCCCGTGGACAACTAGTGTAGCACTTAGAGCGCCGATTCTCAGTAACTCTGCACCAATATAAGATAACCACTAGGGGTGCATGACTAACCGATAGCACTCATCCACATCCTAACAGTCCAAACAAAACAGAAGGTAATGTCAGGGACATGCACCTCGAATGACACTTAAAAAAATACCATTCTTCTCCAGAAGAAGGGATCGCTCTCTCTCTAGCTAATATAAAATCCTAATTCTCCCATACACTTATTGACAAGACCGTCAGAGTCTCGTTTTGGGACCCCCTCCCGGATGACAACTACCGTCAGCTCTTTCTTTGCTATGATTCTTTGGCTTAACCAGACGACGCGATCAACAAACGACATTAAGCTCGAAGACATATCCCAACAATATATATATATATATATATATATATATATATATATATATATATATGTGTGTGTGTGTGTGTGTGTGTGTGTGTTTCAAAAATAGATCGTTTTTAAGTATAGATAGAAATGACTTGCATTTCGAGACTAATGATGGTGTTTATTTTTAAAATTAATGAGCACATTATAAGTTCTTGGGTTTTTGGATAACTTTAAGTTCCTAAAATAACTTAACCCTATATATATATATATATATATATATATATATATATATATATATATATATATATATATATATATATATATATATAGGGTAAATTACACAAATGGTCCCTATGGTTTAGGGTAACTTATGTGTTTGGTCCCTAACTTATTTTTCTAACTCGGAAGGTCCCTACTATTTGTTTTTGTTACACGGTTGGTCCCTGTCTTACATAAAAAGTCTATTTTTCCTTTGATTTTTTAATTTATTTAAATAAACATACCCCCAACCCCACCCCTCACCTTACCTTACCTACCCTATCATTTTTCCTTATTTAAATAATTGTCTTTTTACGTGAGATTGAGATCAATTGCGTAACAAAAAGAAACAATAGAGACCAAGCGTGTAACAATAACAAACAGTAGAAAACTTACGAGTTAAAAAATTAAGTTAGGGATCAAACGTGCAAATTACCCAAAACCATAGAGACCATTCGTGTAATCTATATATATATATATATATATATATATAAGATCAATAGGAAATGAATGAATATATAAAAAAATATTTGAGATATCGTCTTTTTTTTTACTTTACAAAACTAAAAATTGCTGAAAAAAAATTTTAAAAAATTTTTTAATGTTTTATTTTTTTTTAAAATATAATTTTCAATTTTTTTGGCAAATGTGTCCCAAAACCTGCGACTTATTAGCCATATAAAATAATGAAAAAAAAAAGATTAGATATCTTAAAATATTATATATATATATATATATATATATATATATATATATATATATATATATATATATATATATATATATGATTTTATAAAAATTATTAATAAAGGCATTTTGATAACTTAATGATATTAGAAAGTGATAATTTTAAAAGCAAAGTATACAGACAGTTATTTAATGAAATATTTGGTAGGTAAATATTAACTTTTAGTTCCTGTTGATTGTAGTTGGAGTTACACAAATATAATTTTCTCTAATTATGCCAGAAGACAATGATTTCATGAAAACAATAATTATAACTGTATCAAAAGTGTCTTATTTTAATGTTTTGTTGTTTACTATCAAAGAAAGGTAAATCCCCGGCAGACATTTGTGGATGCCATGGAATGTTTGTTATATCGTACAGAAAATTAAATAAGAAAATTACTTGTATAGGTGTAACATATGTGCCCAAGGGTGATTCCTGATAAATGAGAAACACAAATTTATTGAAAAATATGAATGATAATTTAGATGTTTAAATGAAAATTCATTATTAGTATGAATGTCGTTTATGCGATGATAATTTATTATTAATTAATCTGATGACATATATCCATGGATTCGTTTTTTTCTTTATAAAATATATTACAGTGAGACTTTTAGAAAAAAAATTCAAAAAATTCCTAAAAAATAAAATTTATCAAATTCAATAAAAAAAAATAACATTTGGCATAAACTAATTTTCATTTGTTATGTTCGATTTTAATTTTTTTTAAGTGTATACTTGTTTTAGGCGATTTAGTTGTTTTTTTTCCATAATAGATCATATATTTTGTATTTTTTCTATTTTAAAACTATTTTTTTTAAATTAACTCAACTTAAACTTATTCATTGTTATTTTATTAATGGAGCCGGTTATCGAAAAATCTTTATTATATATAACTTAAGCAGACTTTTGTTGTGTTATTAAAAACTCACCATTTCAAGACCATGTGGCATGTCTAATGCAACGCTATTTGCGAAAAACAACTTCCGGTAAGTGGTTGTTTTCCGACAAGTCAATCGATTGGGAAAGGCTGTTATGTGGGAGGCGGTTACGGGCTCTTGTGGGTATCGTTTTGAACTTTTCATATGTCTTTCAAATCATTGTGCTTTGATCCTATATTGTAATTGGTTGGACTGTTCAGTTAATCAATAGCCAATGTTCATGTTTGTTGTTTGTATAAATGACGCATGTGATGTGTCAATTGTAGGTATAATTGGTGTGAGTATGGTTATAGTTGTATTTTATAATAAGTCAACGTTTATATTACTTTGAAAGTTACTAGTAGTTAACAATTAGTTTGTTACAAATAGTTTGTTAGTTAACTAGAGTTAATTGATCACAGTTGGATAACTAATATTAGTTAAGTTAGTTAGATACTTGGTTATATCTCTAGTATATAATATGTATATTACTTTGAAAGTTACTAGTAGTTAACAATTAGTTTGTTAGTTAACTAGAGTTAATTGATCACAGTTGGATAACTAATATTAGTTAAGTTAGTTAGATACTTGGTTATATCTCTAGTATATAATATGTATAGTCCCTTCATTGAAAGTTAATTAGAAAACACTTTGCAAACTTATCAATTTCTACATGGTATCAGAGCAGGATGATTCGATCTTATTTTTCTTTGCTTTCAATTCACAGATTGATTCTTGTTCTTCAATTTGTTATTTTTTTTGTCTCATAGTTGATTCTTGTTCTTCAATCTTTCAATAAAAAACGGCTATTTCATCTGCTTTGCAGATCAATTCATCAAGATCTATTGAAATTTCAAGTCATTTGTTTCTAGAACCTTCCGAGAATTCGAGTACAATACATGTTTTAAATTTTTTTTGATGGAACTGGCTTCCGTGTGTGGAAAGGATCTACAATTCTTGCACTTTCAGCCAAAAAACCATTGGATTTGTCGATGGAACTATAGATAAACCAGATAGCACATCTGACTTGTTTCATAATTGGAACATGGTGAATTCAATGGTGATTATTTGTGTGTTGGACTCATTATCCAAAGATATAACTAAAAGTTTTCTCTTCTTGTAACCAGGAAAGGAAATTGGTCAGAATTGAATCAAAGGTATGAACAATCAAATAAAGATTTGATCTATCAAGTTTAAAAATAATTGTTTTAAATTAATCAAGGATCAGGATTGTAATACCAAATCTCAATTATCTTTCTTTTATGTAAATTATTATTTTTAATATTGTATTTATGGTGGCCACAATGTGGTGATGGAGTCCCACGACAAGGCCAAGGCCAAGGTTTCGTGGGCACTAAACTAGTGCCGCAGTGTGGCCGTTGTTTAATAGTAAACCCTAATATGAGGTCTGAGCCCCTATTTAAGGGGAATGTGATGGCTAGGGTTGCCCACCCTCAGCCTCAATCACTCTCCCTCAACTTCCAAGAGAAACCCCTAGCCTCCATTGCTAATCTTTGAGCTTTTGTGTGTTTTGGTTGTGTTGTGAAGAAGAAGAAGAAGAAGAAGGCATCATTGAGCTTTGTTTCAACAAGCAATTCTTCCCATCTACCTTGAGCACATTTCTGGACTCTTGTAAGTGCCTAAGATCAAATCTTTAATTTATTTATCTCTAGATGTATCCCTTTTTTCCCACAACCTATGTAGTTTTTGGTTCGATGCTCAAGTTTAAGCCCATGTTGCCATATTTTTGACCTAAAATGGGCGGGACATGCATAAGACATGCATGTCCATAAAACTACAATCTTTAGGGCTTATTAGGAGTAGGAAACCCTTCTGGATGTTTTAGGTGGGAAACTTTAGAGATTGGGTGCTCAATAGGTGACTTTATGCATTTAGTTACCTTTAAGGAATTAGGGTTTAGGATCTTGACTTATTGAGGTGTCTTAATGAATAAAGATGGAAAATTTATCCATCAAGACCATGGAAAGGAGATGATCTAATATTTGAAGCTCTTAGAGTTGTTGGAAAATGACTTAATAGATTAACTTTTCCAGAACAGTCTCCACGGCGAGACCTTAGGTAGCCACAATGCGGCGACAAGGCGATCAGTTGGAAGTTGACTTTTATCTTTTGACCATTGACCTTTGACTTTGATGAAGTTTGACTTTAGGTCATTCAGGGTATGTTGAGTAGTAGATTGAGGCTTGGTCCCTGTGTATTGTACAAGTGACTCGTAGAGCCGGTATTTCGAATAACATTCGGTCCAACTATCTTTCGAACATCGAGGTGAGTTTTCCTCACTGTACTTGTGGGCCGAAGGCACCAATGCCGAACCACTAGGTTAAGTATCCCAATTTTTAGGATGATGTTATGTTGAATATATGATAGACTGGTAGATATGTATAATTACTTGTATTCGTTGGACTAATATCTATATGTTTACCTATACTTGGTGGTTATTTATTTATAATATATACGACGACATGTTACAATTTTTTAGGTTGAGGTGGTCTTGCTTTGTGCTGAAGGCCAAGATATCCACGACGATACAGATAGGCAGTAGGACCTGCGGGGCAGTCCAGTCAGACTCAAGGGCCGTAGAGTGGTCCAGATAAGCTATAAGCACTACGAGTCGGCCCAATCAAGCTGAGGGCTCATGTTTTCATGTTCTTGTATGTTTGGTTGTATGGGGTACTTTATGGGAACTCACTAAACTTTAGCTTATAGTTTGATTTTATGTTTTAGGTACTTCAGTGGATAGGGGCAAGGCGAAGGCTTGATTTTGAACAACCTCATGGATTTTTATGTGACTTGTCATTTTGGGATATTTGATTCATGATTACGCCTTTTGGAAACTATGGTTTTGTGTAATTTATGGATTTTGAAATGGTTTTAAAAATGAAAATTTTGCCTTGATTTTTGGGATGTTACAAGTCGGTATCAGAGCCATGGTTTCAGAGAAATTGGATGAACACTTGTGTGATTCCAGACTTAAACTAAGGATCTACAAAAAAATTTCAAAAATTTAATCATAAAAGAACTGACAAGAAGGATGTGATGTGTACAATCAGCCGAAGCCAAGGAAAGTGATTCCACAAGACACCCACACTTGTTTTGTGTATTGATAGAACTTCATGTTAGTGTGTAGGCTAAGAATCTTTAGGAATTGCATGATAGAATTTCCTGTTGTATGATGCCTGATAATCTAGAAGAGTTCTTGTTATGCTAGATGGCATTAGCATTATTACTACAATTGCTTAGTATATGCATCATAATTGTGCATAACCAAGATTTTATAACCTAAAAATGTTTGATATAGTATTATTTCTTGTTGCTCATCTGTTTGTGGGCTTAGGATTGAATCAAGTATTCAATTTTCTATCGAATCAACTGTTATGTATAATTAGCATGCACGAGCGGCTGTAGGGTTATGGGATTTTCATGAGTGTGTATGGATTATAGCAGGCCAACATGGGGAAGGATTAGTCATTCTTGAGGAAATATATATAGGATTTATGCATATCCTAGATGTTGGGTTTTGTGGTTGGGTGGTCCGTGACGACCCCCTTAAGACAAATACGAGTAGGTGTGGAAGGTAGTATGGGCTCGTACTAATGGAAGAACATGACCCGTATGCATAGCAAGGAAGTCACGAACCCTTGGGGTTTAGTCTTTTTCGTAATGTTGTAATAGTATGAATTGTGGCTTTTCTAATATATTTCGGTTTATTTTCAGCATGCTAATCAGTAGATGCTTAGGATCAAGAGTGTACAACCCGACAAGGCCATGATTGACAAATGATGACATACGGGAGCTGATCACCACTCAATTGACCATGGTTGTTAGGGAGGCAATCAATGAGGTTTTTAGGTTAATTAAGATCGCGATGATTTAGCTTTTAGATGAGTGACACACCACCATGATCGAGGATGATGCTGTTGCAACTACCATAGTAGTTGCTGCTACGGCGGATCATAAGAGTGGGTCATTTCAATAGCGGGACTTCAGCAATATGAAGCCTCCGGAGCTTGATGGGGTAAAGGGCCCAATTGTTGCTATGAGGTGATTATATCATGTAGACGGTTGTTTATTTATTTGTTCATGCTCAGAGGACTAGAATGTTGAATGCGCTCTGAATCTTCTTTGTTTGGGGGCGTAGGACTGGTGGAGACTAGTGACTAGAGCTTATTCTCCTGCAGAGAAAGCCATAGTGACTTGAGAGCATTTTTCTGAGATGTTTTGTACTATGTATGTGCTACTGGTGGAGAGGGAGAGATTACCCTAGGAGTACCGGTCGTTGAAGCAGACGACAGAGTCGGTGACAGAGATCACCAAGACGTTTATAGAGAGAGCCCTATTCAGCCTAGAGTATGTTGCTTCGGAGCAGGTATAGATATCCCACTACTTGAGCATGCTCAACACGGAGATCCGTGAGTTTTTTTCGACCCAACAGTATGGTTTTCTTTCCGAGTATAGTCTTTCGCTCGGAAGAGAGAGATTCAGATTGAGACCCGGATGAGAGAGAATAGGCAGACTCCTACTCAGTCGTAGCCGGCA
This sequence comes from Lactuca serriola, assembly GCF_051521515.1. Lineage (NCBI taxonomy): Eukaryota > Viridiplantae > Streptophyta > Magnoliopsida > Asterales > Asteraceae > Lactuca > Lactuca serriola. The sequence continues at coordinate 110,171,083 of NC_136409.1, read as the reverse complement.
GTGAAGCAGTTCAAGACCTTCTGTTCACAATCTTGAGGAAAGAGGGACCACACTTGTGGAAAGTGCGAGAAGGCACATGTTGATCAACTACTAGGTGCCACAAATATGGCAAGGAGGGGCATTTTATGAGGGACTGTCGTCAGTAGGTTCTGCTAGTGGGTACCAATATTTTTTATCATTGTGATCAGGTGGTCCATGTGAAGGCCTAGTGTCCTTTGCTTGCTACTAGGCCAACGTAGTCACCCGCCCTAGCCATTTTGAGGATTACAGATGGACGGCAGGGGAGAGATGAGACCCTGAAGGATAGGGGTCATGCTTTTCAGCTCACAATAGAGGAGGCCAGGGTGGCGTCTGACGTTGTTACTGGTATGATCACACTTATTATTCTTTCAAGTTATTTTATTATATGCATATGATTATATTTATGCTAGGTACTTTCTTAGTGAATTCCTTGCCTTCTCTTGGGCTTTTTAACTTGGGTGTGAGTTGGTATTTTGTGTCTCAATCCTTCAGTAGGAGTTTCAATATGACTCTTAGAGAGTTGGAGTGTCCATTGCGAGTTTCCATCGCCAATGAACACACGATTTCTACAATCAGTGTTTTCCATGATTGTACCTTGGAGATATTTGCGGTGTCTTATTTGATTGACTTGATTCCTATCCCTATGTGGGTGTGTGTGATTGTAGGGATGGACTAGTTGAGAAGATTCAAAGCTATAATCGACTGTGAGAGATAGCGATTAGTATTTCGAAACCCAAGTAGAGGAGAACTGATTATTTATGGCAATGATACCAGGGTTGGTTTGGTATTTTGTTCAGCTATCAAGGCTTGGCAGTATCTTCAGCATGGGTGTATGGGTTACCTTACTTATATGGTAGACACTCGGTTTAAGGAGGGAGTTTTAGTTTTGCATGTGCCTGTGATCAAAGAGTTTCCAGATGTATTTCCGAAGGATTTACCCAACGTGCCTCCTGTAAGGCAGATGTAGTTCATGATCGATCTGATCGTCAGTGTTGCTCCGATTGGTAAGGCGTCATATTGCCTACAACATCAGATACGCATGAGTTCTCCTCTTAGATTCAGGAGCTGTTAGGCAAGCAAATTATTAGACCGAACAGTTCACCCTGGTGAGCACCGATCCTATTTGTGAAGAAGAATGATGTGTGTCATCGTATGTGCATAGATTACCAGGAGTTGAAAAAGTTGACAGTGAAGAACCGTTGAACACTCCCTAGGATTGATGGTCTTTTCGATCAGTTGCAGGGTGCATATTGGTTCTCCAAGATTGATTTGAGGTCGGGTTACCATCAGATGAGGGTCAAGGAGGAGGATGTGGATAAGACAATGTTCCAGACTCGTTATGGTCATTATGAGTTTTTGGTGATGCCTTTTGGGCTCACTAATGCACTAACAATGTTCATGGATCTAATGAAACGGCTATACATGCAGATGCTCGATCGATCAAACATTGTTTTCATTAATGATATCCTGGTCTACTCTAAGACCCGGAAGCAGCATGAGGAGCATCTTAGGGAGTTGCTGGGAGTATTGAGTCGGGAGAGGATTTATGCAAAGTTCTCAATGTGTGAGTTCTGGTTACAAGAGGTCCATTTTCTGGGACACCTCATCAATCATACTGAGATTCTGGTCGATCAAGCTAGGACTGAGAAAGTGATGTTGTCAGAGGTCCCGAAGTCCCCGTTTGAGATTAGGAGTTTCCTCGGGTAGGATGGTTATTATCATAGATTTATTCAGGATTACTCCTAGATTAATGTTCCTCTGACCCGCATGAGAAGGAAAGGTGTGGATTTTCATTCGGGGCCTGAGCAACAGGCTACAATTAAGACTTTGAGGAGGAAGTTATGTGGGGCCTAGTATTAACCTCCCTGAAGGTGTTAAGGATTATGTGGTATTTTGTGATGTATTGATCACATGTTCAAGGGAGGTTCTCATGCAAAGGGGTAGAGTCATTGCTTAATCATCAAGGAAGTTAAAGCCTCATGGGGCTAGGTATCCGAATCAAGACTTGGAGTTAAGGGTTGTGGTTTTTCCCTCAAGGTTTGGCGACATTACCTTTATGGGGTCTGAAGTACCATCTACACGGATCACAAGTGTCTAGGGTACCTCATGGATTGGCCGAATCTGAACATGCGACAACGTGGATGGCTTGACGTAGTCAAGGATTATGACTGTGAGATTCCTTATCACTCTGGGAAGGCCAATGTGGTCGCCAACGCTTTGATCCGCAAGGCGGTTAGTACTCCTGCTCAAGGACATTATTTGAGGAAGACTACTAAATCCCCCCTTTTGGATTTCATCAGGGAGGCTTAGGCCAAGGGGGTCAAGAAAGAGAGGTAGAAGCAAGAAAGGATCAGAGTGAGATTGATAGATTTTCTATCAATAGTTGCGAACTTTTGACCTGGTACGGTGTGTTTTGGTACCATTTTCTGGCGGTGTCCGATGGATACTATTAAAGGAGGCTCATAAGTCCAGCTTATCGATGACGCTAAAGCCACCAAGATGTATCAAGATTTGAGACTTAGTTATTGGTGGCCCTGCATGAAGCGGGAGATTGCATGGTATGTGGAGAGATGCTTGACCTGTCGGATGGTGAAGATTGAGCACCAAAGGCCTCATAGAAAGTTGCATCCCTTCGAGGTTCCCATGTGGAAATGGGAACAGATAACTATGGATTTCATCACCAAGCTGCCGAGGACGACCAAGGGATTTGATGTGATATGGGTTATCATGGACCAGTTGACAAAGAGTGACCATTTTCTTACCATTCGGGAGAGTTCATCAGCCTAGAAATTGGCCAGCATGTATGTACGTGAGATTGTCGCTCTCTGCGGTGTCCCATTCTTTATTGTATCTAATTGTGATGTGTGGTTTGCTTCTTGATCCTGACAGAAGTTTCACGAGGAGTTGGGTATTAGAATGCTTTTCAGCACTCCTTATCACCCTCAGACTGATGGACAGAGTGAGCAGACCATTCAGACGCTCGAGGATATGCTGAGGGCTTGAGTCATTTATTTTAGTGGGAGTTGGGATTCCTACCTTCCTCTAGTAGATTTCTCTTACAACAACAACTATCATTCTAGTATTGGTGCAACACATTTTAGGAAGTGTTATACACCGTTTTGTTGGGGAGAGGTCTGCCACGGGGTCATGGGTAGGATTGAGGTCGTCTTTTAGACTACGAAGCTTGTTCAATATATTAGGAAGATATTATAGACTGCCTAGAGCTGTCAGAAGAGTTATTCCAACCGTTACGATCCGAGATAGAGTTCTAGGTTGGGGGTACGGTTATACTGAAGGTATCACCCTGGAAGGGTGTTATATGCTTCAGGAAGAGGGAAAAGTCCGGTCCCCGATTTATTGGACCATTCTGAGTAGTGGCCAGGGTAGGCAAGGTAACCTACCACTTAGATCTACCTACAGAGCTTAGCTAGATTCATAGCAACTTCCATGTTTCTCAACTTTGGAAGTGTGTAGTTAATGAATCAGTGGTAGTTCCCATGGACGACATTTAGGTTGATGAGTGCCTAAATTATGTGGAGAGGGCGGTGGCTATTTTGAATAGGAAGAAGAAGACCTTGCATAAGGTGGTATCTTTGGTCAATGTACAGTGCCAACATTGGAAGGGTTCTCAGTGGACGTGGAAAGCCGAGGCGGAGATGCGAGAGAACTACCTAGAGTTATATGCAGCTGAGGAATTCGAGGACGAAACCTGATTCAAGTGGGGGAGAATTATAACACCAAGTTTCGAGTATGTTTCTTTTAAGTAAATTATTAGTTTTAATATCGGATTTATGGCAGCCACAGTGTAGTGATGGAGTCCCACGGCATGGCCAAGGGCAAGGTTTCGTAGGGACTAGGCTAGTGCCACAAAATTGCATGTATTTGTTATGTCATGGCTATTTTTTAATGGAAAACCCTAATCCAGGGTTTGAGACCATATTTAAAGGAATGTGATGGCTAGGTTTGCCCACCCTCAACCTCAATTACTCTCCCTCTGCTTCCAAGAGAAAACCCTAGCCTTTATTGCTAATCTTTGAGCTTTTGTGTGTTTTGGTGGTGTTTTGAAGAAGAAGAAGAAGGAATTCTTGAGCTTTTTTCAACAAACAATTCATCCCATCTACCTTGAGCACTTTTATGGACTCTTATAAGTCCCTAAGATCCAGTATTTATGTTATTTATCACTATATCAAGCCCTTTTGTCCCTTAATTTTCATGGTGTGAAGAATTGGAAGGTAGGATCTCATAAATTTGACAAATTTATGGATCCATGTGGTCAATCTAGTTTCATATGTTCAAGATTTGAGGATCTATGTAGTTTTTGGTTCCATGATCAAGTTTCTGCCCTTATTGCCATGTTTCTAACCTAAAATGGAAGGGACATGCGTGTACATAAAGCTACAATATTTAGGCCATATTCGGAGTAGGAAACTCTTCAGGAATTTTTGGGTGAGCAACATTAGAGATTGGGTGCTTAATGGGTGACTTTATGCATTTAGTCACCTTTACGGAATTAATGTTTGGGATCTCGACTTCTTGAGGAGTCTTAATGGATAAAATAGGAAAATTTATCCATCAAGACCATGGAAAGGACCAGATATGAGCTTTGGGGCTCTTAGAGTTATAGAAAAAAGGCTTAATGGATTAAGCTATCCAGACCAATCCCTACAATGTGGCCTTAGGTTGCCACGGCATGCCGGTTAGCTAGAAGTTGACTTTTGTCTTTTGATCGTTAACCGTTGACTTTGACCAAGTTTTACTTTAGGTCGTTAAGGGTATTTTGAGTAGTAGATTGAGGCTTGGTCCTTGTGTGTTGTACATATGACTCATAGAGTCGGTATTTGGAACAACATTTAGTTCAAATATCTTTTAGACATTGAGGTGAGCTTTCGTCACTCTATGTGTGGGTTAAAGGCACCAATGTCGGCCCACTAGGTTATGTATCCTAGTTTTTAGGATGATGTTCTGCTGGATATATCATTGAGTGGTAGATTTGTATGATTACCTGTATTCAGTGGATATATGTTAGACTGGTAAATCTTTATGATTACTTGTACTTGTCAGTTATTGATTGTTATTGTATATGTCGACATGTTATGATTTATTAGGTTGAGGCGGTCTTGCTTTGTACTGAAGGCCAAGATACCCGGGGCGGTCTGGATAGGCAATAGGCCCTGCATGGCGGTCTAGTCGGGCTAAAGGCTCATATTTGCATGTTGTTATACATTTGGTTGTGTGGGCTACTTTGGGGGAACTCACTAAGGTATGTATTACAATTTGATTTTATGGTTTCAGGTACTTCGGAGAACAAGGGCAAGGCGAAGGCTTGATTGTGCACAATATCTTGGATTTTTATGTGACTTATGATTTTGGGATAGTCTGATTCATGATTACCATTTCGCAGACAATGTTTTTGTGTAATTTATAGATTTTGAAATGTTGTTAAAAATGAAAAAATTTCCTTGATTTTTAGGATGTTACATGGATTATTTCACTTCATACTTCACCAAAATCAAGAGAATTTGGGACGAATTAAAAATGACTCATGAAATTCCTAATTGCTCATGTGGATCTACATATGAGATTATGGGGCTTAATGATTCTTACAAAGCAATTGGAGAACAAATCCTAATGATGAATCCTTTACATAATGTTTCTACAGTTCGCTCACTCCTTATTCATGAAGAGAAGGAATGTGAAATATCAACTAATCCAAACCTTGTTGTTGAAGAAATGTATATAAATGTTCGTAGTTCATCTATGAAGCTTTTGTAGTGTTCTCATTGCAAGAAATCAGGGCATGTTAAGTCTCAATGCTACAAGTTGATTAGATTTCCTACATATTTCAAGCTTACTAAGCCTAAGAAGAATGAATCAACAGTTAATGATTTGTGATAACACTAACTCCATATCCCTTGAACCATACAAGCAATTGATGCAGTTATTGAGCAAAAACAACAATGAATATGTACGTTTCAATTCTGTTATCACTGATAATGCTATATACACTACAAGTGACTATATTGATTCTTCTTGTGAACATATTTCATATATTTTCAATGTTATTGATGATTCTAAACAAGAATCTGCATCATGGATTATAGATTCAGGGGGACCAAATCATATATTTTCTTATAGATCTATGTCTTCTTCTTTAATTACTTTCACAAGACCTTATCTGATTGGATTACCAAATGGTCAATTACTATATGTATCACACAATGGAAGTGTTTCTTTTAAGACACCACCATGCTGCCCAAGTTCTATATGTTTTAAAATTCAAACACAATCTCATTTCCGTTTCCAAATTACTTCCCAACCAAAAGTTTAGGTAACTTTCACTAATTAGTTTTGTGTTATGCAGACCCCTTTATCTAAGATTAAACTCATCATTGGAAAAAGAGTGAAATTTTTTTACATAAGGGATTACAAGATATTGAGAAACCCTATTTCAATTGATCATTCTCTTAATAATTTTTAGTCATGTAATAAGAATAACATTCCTAATCTTTGGCATAATAGATTAGGACGTTTTCCATTATACAAGATGAAAACTCTTTATTGAGTTCCTAAATATTTTATTGGTGTCAATTTTAATTCATTTATTGTTTGTCATCAACCTAGACAACACAAATTGTCATTTATAGATAATAAAACCATTATATACAAGCCATTTGAATTAGTACATGTTGATGTTTGGGGGCCATATAAAATTCATACTCATAATGGTTTTAGATACTTGTTGCCTACATAATTAATCGAATTCCTTCAAGAGTTTTAAATAACAAAAGTGCTTATGAAATGTTACTCAAGAAACAACAAAAATTTTCAATGTTCAAATCTTTTAGTTGTATTTGTTTTGTCTCCACTGTTTCTACTAACAAAGACAAGTTCATGCCAAGAGTATAATCCTATATTTTTGTAGGCTATCCTTTTGGGAAAAAGGGTACAAAGTATTGAATATTTAGACAAAGGCTATTATTGTTTCTGGAATGCTGAACTTGTTGAAGACATTTTTCCATTTCATAATGTTCATACAATCGCGTATCATGGGCCTTCTATTCCACATGATCTTGATGATTCAAAGGTCATACCATCTTCACATCTAGACTTTATTCCAACTACGTATTTACCAAATGACCATTATGCCTCTTAACAAGATCAACATCTGGAGGTTTCTCCTTCTCCTCCTCTAAGAAGGTCAACTAGACAAATCAATCCTCCTACTAAACTAAATGATTATGTTTGATATAGTGTAGCTAATATAATCATCATTTTAAAGAATGGCCTCATATGTTTATAAATTTGTTTATTTACAATGAAATTTTTTTCCATCATGTTGTTAATCAAATAGAATTGCTAGACTTCACTGTCCATTCCAAAGTATTTTAACCTCTCTATTATCATCAAGCAAAGGGTAATCACATTTCGGAAGTGGCTATGCAAAATTAATACGATGCTCTTCTTACTAATAATACCAGGGAAATTTTCCATCTTCCTATTGGAAAATGTCTAATCTCTTGCAAATGGGCGTAAAAAGATAAGTATAAGGAAGATGGCTTAATAGAAAGATACAAGGCCAGATTTCTGGCCAAATGATTCACCCAAAGAGAAGGGATTGTTTACCATGAAGCCTTCTCACATGTTACCAAGTTCAATACTATTATATGTTTGGTAAATCGGGTTGTTCAAAGAAACTGGAAGATTCATCAGTTTGATGTAAACAATGCCTTTTTGCATGTTGATTTATAGGACGAAGTTTATATGAAGTTACCTCCTAGCATGGATTGTACATCTTCTTATTTATTATTAAAGTTAAATAAGTCAATATGTTGTCTTAAACAAGCATCTAGAGAATGGAATGGTAAGCTTTCTTCAGCTCTAACAGATAAAGGTTTCATCTGATCCAAGAACGATCATTATTTATTCACTAAGAAAGTTCGTTATTCTATCATCATTCTAACAGTTTATGCTGATGATGTATTAGTCACATGGGACAATTCTAAAGTAATCAACTCTCTTAAACAAATTGTTAATGATAAGTTCAAAATCAAAGATTTCGGTGCCATCAATATCTTCTTGGGATTGGAATTTATACATGTTAAAGATGGCATAATCATGCATTAACACAAGTTCATCAGGGATTTTTTATATTCATATTCAATCACTGATTTTAAATCAGTTGTTTCTCTTCTTCCAAGAAAATTGAGTTCCTTATTCATCAAAGACACACCATTATCCACTCCCATAGAATACAGGCACTTAATAGGAAAACTAAATTTCCTCTTGCATACTCGTCATGATATGGCTTTTACCATTTAGTTCCCCAGTTAACTTCACTGTCAACCATCTCAACGGCATATTAATTCAACTTTAAATTCTCTAAAACACTTGAAAGGAACCACGTTTCAATGCATTTTTCCTAATAACATACAAGATTTCAAGCCAAAAGCTTTTTGTGATTCTAATTGGGCAGCATGTTCGTTAACAAGAAGATATATTAGTGGTTATTTTATCACCATAGGAGGAAGTCCTATTTGTCACACCCCCGAACCGTAATATAAACGACAAATACGTTCGGAGGTGGATGACGTCATGCGTAGTATAACAACAATTGCGTCATAGTAATCGAAGTAAACACAACCATTACATTACATATAAATATTTACATTTGTTTGAAAACACCGTTTGTATACATTAGTATATGAAAAAATTAAAAGACAAGACTCTAAAATGCTCCGTCTTCTCCAAAAGATGGCGAGGGTACCTGTCTATTGTTGTCTTGAGAATACAAGCGATTTTGAAAATGTATTAGCATAAAGCTGGTGAGTTCATAAGCAGGCTTTTGTAATGAAAGGTAGTCACTGAATTTGTATAAATGATTGATTTTCATTATATGTAAACTATGATTTGAATTGAAACCCTGGCTATCACCAGTAAGTAAAGTATATTTTGTTTGAAAACCCTGGCTACCACCAGTATGTAAAGTATGATCCATTTGAAAACCCTTAGCTACCACCAGTATGTAAAGTATAATCCGTTTGAAAAACCCTAGCTACCACAAGTATGTAAAGTAAGAGGTTTAGTCTGGGAAAATCCCTTATTTTCCCTGGTATGTGTTTGTTGCTTTAATAGTTCTGAAACTGTAAGGCATAAGTGTCACAATTATGTTATTAAAGTAATTATTCATGAGAGGTATATATTATTACGTAAATATGCCGTACTAGTAGCGACTTTTATGACCATACTTAAACTTGATATAGCGTGAAACAAAAACCGATATCCTTGATGACATTTGTCACCCGTAGACCTGCCAGTCCGACTATAGCTAGCAACCAGGTGCGGGATAGTCAGTACCGTATAGATCTATACACAAAAGCCACTCTTTCCCTCCAGGAAATTCTGGTTCATAAGGGTAGTCCTCCACTTAGTTAATGTTGTAAGTGCCCAAGGACGTGTCTCCCAATTAAGTTAACGACTTTACGAGTAATAATATATAGGTGTACTATACTTTCATATGTAAATCCGATGTATGATTTGTAGAGTAAAAATAATTATACTATAATAATTATTAACTGTTGTACTCTCGTAGTAATGTAAACTAAATATGTCGTAGTTTATGTATTCAATCGTGTAAGTAGTTTGCATTTGTAAAACTGTTAATGAAATCCCCAAACTAAACCCTTTATAGTTTGGCTGTAATGTTATGTTCGTGAAATGTTCAGAAAAACTATTCAATTTAATTTAGAAAGTGTCCCTTATGCTTTACATACTACAAATGGATTAATTATCTAAATGCTTCATGAAAACCATTGATTTGTATAAATTGCATAAGTCTGACTTGTTGAAAACTTTGTGTTTGGATTGTATTCCCCCTGAAAATGTTTAAAATCATAAAAGCGTAGGGGTATGAACTCACTGTTTGACATAGGATTCGAATGTAAGATCGGTGTGGTTGCTGAGTTTCAACTGATGTTTCGTACGCACATGGATCCTATTTAACATATAACATCACATATATGTATTAGATTAGGGTATTTCATGACTAAACATGATAGGAAACCACTCTAAGGACCTGGGAATACTTGAACTAAGTGTTGAAACCATATGTGATCGAATGAAGGAGGTGTACGGCCACCTTAAGGGTGTGTACGACCATGGGTGTACGGCCCATGAGTTTACGACCGTACACTCATGAAGGTATGTGTTTTTGAGGTGTTTTCAAGGTCCTACTAGTATCCAAGGAGAGGATCTAGGTCCCATACTGAGTGGTATTGCAAGTTTGAGGCCAAATATGATCATCAAAATGGGTGTACGGCCCTAAGGGTGTGTGTGCGGCCGTACAAAGGGGTGTGCGGCCGTATAGAGGGGTATGCGGTCGAACACTCTCCCTGTTTATGCCCAAGATGTTGATTTTGTGGTGCATTAAGGCTAATACCAAGTCTAACTAGAAGATGGGGGCCAAACTCTCACTTTGGAGAGCCTTTAAGGTGTGTACGGCCAACCTTATGAAGGTGTGCGGCCGTACACCTTCAAGGGGTGAAGAACAATGTTGAAACATGAAGAATCAAGAGATCTTTTAAGAATAACTAGTTAGGGGATGGATTACTTACATTTTTGAAGCCTTTGGAGGGTTCTTGGACGAACATTAGTGTGCAACCAAAAGAAGAAAAAAATTAAGGAAAGGGGGTCTCGTCATATATATAGCTGTGAGTGACTCACCACCCCGAGTGTGTGGTCATGGGGTGGATATGTGGCCGCACACCCGTGTGTACGGCCGTACACTCCTCCCAAGAGGGTGTATGGGCCGATTTTGCTACTTTACAACTTGATAGTTCATCCCTAAACTCAACCTTGGTTGTACACAAGCCTAGAACACTTAAACGAATCCTCAAACGATGTTAAAAGGTGATGGAATCAAGTTTAACATTGATAAAATTGATTAATTATACAAGACAGAAGTTTCGGGTTGTCACATCATTCCCCCGTTAGAGGGGATTTCGTCCTGAAATTCAAGAATAGAGATACAATTCATGGTCTTGGAAAAAGTTGGGGGTACTTCTGTTTTATTGAATCCTCACGCTCCCACGTGAATTCAGGTCCCCTCTTGGCACTCCAGCGAACCTTCACTATCGGGATGCGACTTTGTTTTGTTTGCTTGATCTCCGGTCCATGATTTCGACTGGTTCTTCCACAAAGTTGAGGTTCTCTTTGATTTCAATCTCATCGAGAGGGATCATAAGGGTCTCATCGGATAAACAATTCTTAAGATTCGAGACGTGAAAGACTGGATAGATGTTGCTAAGCTCGTGAGGTAAACGAAGTTTGTATGCTACGGGACCGATCCTAGAAAGGATCTCGAATTGTCCTATGTACCTTGGATTTAGCTTTCCTCGCTTTCCAAAGGATATCATGCCATTCCAGGGTGAGACCTTCAACGGAACACGGTCTCCAACTTGGAACTTATAGGGTTACGTCGCTTATCGGCGAAGCTCTTTTGTTTGTCTCTCGACGCTTTCAGTCGTTCCCGGATTTGTACGATATTTTCTATGGTTTCACAGATGATCACTGGGCCTGTCAATGTGTTGTCGGGGACATGTCCCTTGGCTAGCTGTGTGTCGCCCACCTCAGCCCAACACATAGGGGATCTGCACTTACGGCCATAGAGAGCTTCAAACGGTGCAAGCTTGATGCTGGTATGATAACTGTTGCTGTAGGAGAACTCAACCAAGGGAAAATGGGTGTTCCATGACTTACCAAAGTCGATGACACATGCTAACAACATGTCTTCCAAGGTCTGGATGGTTCTCTCACTCTGCCCATCTGTCTGATGATGGTAAGATGTGCTCATATCCGACTTAGTTCCAAGGGCTTTCTGCAGGGACTGCCAAAATCTCGAGGTGAACCTGCTATCTCGATCAGAGATAATGGACACAGGTATACTGTGCAGTCGAACTATTTATTGGATGTATATTCGTGTGAGCTTTTCCATCTTGAAAGTTTCTTTAATCGGTAGGAAGTGAGCGGATTTTGTCAATTGGTCGACTATTACCCATATGGTATCATACCCACTCGGAGATTTGGGTAATTTAGTGATGAAATCCATAGTAATTCTATCTCATTTCCACTCAGGTATCTCCGACTGCTGAAGCAACCCTGAGGGCTTCTGATATTCGACCATCACCAAGGCGCAAGTCAGAAACTTGCCCACGAAGGTAGCGATTTCCACTTTCATGTTTGGCCACCAATATAGTTTCTTAAGATCAAGGTACATCTTGTCCGAACCTAGGTGAACGGAGTATCTAGTATTGTGAGCTTAGTTCATGACAACCTCCCTATAACCACCGAACTTTGGGTTCAAGATCCGGTTCATGAAATATTAGACTTCGTCTCCCCTGATCTCTATGTTTTTCTCCATTCCCCTCAAAGCTTCATCTGACTTGTTTTCTGGCTTTAAGGCCTCCATCTGAGCCTCTTTTATTTGTGCAGATAATTGGGAATGGATGGTCATATTCAGTGCTTTCACACTACGACCTGAGTACTCTTTCCGGCTAAGGGCATCCGCTACCACATTGGCCTTGCCTGGAAGGTAGCGTATTTTGCACTCGTAATCACTGAGTAGCTCTACCCATCGTCGTTGCCTCATGTTCAACTCTTTCTGAATGCAGATATGTTGTAGGATATTGTGATTGGTAAAGACAGTGCATTTGGTTCCGTAGAGGTAATGTCTCCATATTTTCAATGCGAAAACCACTGCTCCCAACTTTAGATCGTGAGTTGTATAATTGACCTCGTGTGCTTTCAGCTGTCTCGAGGCATAGCAATAATCTTTCCTCGCTGCATGAGCACCAGCCTAGGCCCTGGTTAGATGCATCACAGTAGACAACGAATTCCTCTGTCCCTTCGGGCAGAGACATGATAGGTGCGATGCAAGGGCCTGCTTCAGTGTTTGGAACACAGTATCTTGATTTTCGCTCTAACAAAAGGGTAGACCTTTCTGATTCATAGTGGTTAAGGGTTTGGCAATCCTGGAGAAATTCTGGATAAACCTACGATCATATCCAGCGAGGCCGAAGAATTGACGGATCTCTGTAGGCCCTAGTTAGATGCATCACAGTAGACAATGAAGTCCTCCGTCCCTTCGGGCAGAGACAGGATAGGTGCGTTGCAAGGGCCTGCTTCAGTGTTTGGAACACAGTGTGTTGCTTTTCACTCTAAGAAAGGGGTAGACCTTTCTGAGTCAAAGTGGTTAAGGGTTTGGAAATCCTGGAGAAATTCCGGATAAACCTATGATCATAGCCAGCGAGGCCTAAGAATTGACGGATCTCTCTGGGCATCTTCAGTGTTGACCAATTCTCTATCGCTTTGATTTTGGAAGGGTCCGCGTGTATGCCTTCCTTGCTTACCACGTGACCCAGGAAGGTTACTTTTCGAATCAAGAATTCACACTTGGAGAAATTCGCGTATAGCTTCTCCATGCTTATAGTTTCCAGCACTAGTCTCAAGTGTTGTCTATGATCCTCCTCCCTTTGGGAATAAACAAGTCTATCGTCGATGAACACGATTACGAACTTTTCCAGGAAAGAACGGCACACCCGATTCATCATGTCCCTGAATACCGCTGGTGCGTTGGTTATACTGAAAGGCATATCTACAAACTCGTAGTGACCATATCGAGTCTGAAATGCTGTCTTAGGAACATCACTCTCGTGGACTCGCAACTTATGGTACCATGATCTTAGGTCTATTTTTGATAAGTAGCTGGCTCCTTGAAGTTGGTTGAAGAGGTCGTCAATTTGAGGAAGAGGGTAACGGTTTTTGACAGTGAGTTTGTTTAGTCCGCGATAGTCAATGCACATCTAGAAAGATCCATCCTTCTTTTTCACAAATAAGATTGGGGCTCCCGAAGGTGAGGAACTCGGTCTGATGAATCCCTTGTTGAGCAGCTCATTGAGCTGGCTAGATAACTCTTGCATTTCTGCTGGCGTTAGGCGGTATGGGGATTTAGCTACGGGGGTAGCTCCAGGGATTAGGTCGATGCGAAAATCGACTTGACGCTCGGGAGGGATTCCCGGAAGCTCCAAGGGAAAGACATCAGGAAAGCTGCATACTTCGGGGATGCTCTCGAGGTCTTTAACTTCCTGCTATTCATTAACGCCATGAACTAGTAATGCCTGGCACTCCTTTCATAGAAATTATTGGGCTTTGAATCACCAAATGATACGGAGGTTTGAGCTGAGTTTATTGCCATAAATCACGAGGGTTTCACCAGAGGGAAGATTGAGATGAATAGCTTTTTCATAGCAAAGATATGATTGGGACTCAACCAATCCATGCCGATGATGACATCGAAGCTCTTTATGGAAACTAGCATAAGGTCGATGGGAAAGGAATGATCATTTAGGGTAAGGGTACAACCTACGAATATGTCGTTAGTGCTCTCTTTCTCATCGTTAGCCATCTTAACAGTAAATGTTTCGGTTAGAGGTCGGGGTTTATGTTTGAGAAGATGTTTAAATGCATGACTAATAAAACTTCTCTCCACACCAAAATCAATAAGAATGCATGCATAAGAGTTGTCAAGGAGGAATGTACCCGTAACAACAGTGGGATCTGCAAGTGCCTCCTCCTGACCCATTGCTAGCATTATCCCCATGTTGCCATCAATTGATGTCTTGGGGCAGTTTCTCTTGTAGTGTCCGACCTCACCACAACCATAACAGGCTTGACCGACACCTGCTCCAGATGCCTGATTGGTTGGTTGAACTGGTGCCTTACAAACCCGAGCTATGTACCCCTTTTTTCCACAGCTGTTGAAGAGAATTTCATAGCCTGGGCTGGGATTATGATGATAATTACACTTGTCGCATTGAGGAAGGGTACCAGCATATCTACTGGAAGGTGCTTGAGTCGCCGGAACAGCCGTAGGAGTGGGAGCAGCGTGGACTGCCACCGTTTGTTGTTTCTTTGAGGGCTCCTGCAAAGTCTGGCCGTTTTGTTGTTTCCAAAACTTTTTCTTCCCACCACTCGCCTTTTCCGGTTCGGGAATCGTTGATGTTGTATCAAGATCAACTCCTTGATCTATGAGAGTCTGCGCCAGGTACTTGGTTCTGTCAAAAGTGGCTACCCTAGAGGCCAAGACATTTCCTTGCGTTGGGGGCGTTAATCCCCAAATGTATCTTTTTATCTTTTTGCTTTCCGGGGTGACCATTCCCGGACAAAGACGAGCCAGATCACATAATCTAGTTTTGTATGCGGTGTTGGGTCAAAAATATGGTTTATACTTTGCTTTTCTAGGTAAATGTATTTTTCTTTAATATTTTTGGAGTTTACGGTCATGTTTACGGTTGAGTTTACGGCCGTAAACACCTTACGGCCGTAAACCCATTTACGTCCCATGTTATCCGGCCCATGTTCTCCAAGTATAAATATAGGTGTTAGGAGTAGAGATTGATGAACCCTAAGGAGTTTACGGCCAGAGAGAAGAGAGTTTACGGCCAGAGAGCATTTTGTGTGAATCTTTTGTATCTGGAACTTTAATTCATATCAATTCATACAGAGATTCATATTATTCTTCTTATCCTTCT
Source organism: Lactuca serriola (assembly GCF_051521515.1). Classification (NCBI taxonomy): domain Eukaryota; kingdom Viridiplantae; phylum Streptophyta; class Magnoliopsida; order Asterales; family Asteraceae; genus Lactuca; species Lactuca serriola. Next base: position 110,155,478 of record NC_136409.1, on the reverse strand, counting down.
CTTCTATTTGATCTGACATCATCCGTTTGATTGGGATTCCGCACCATCAAACGAATCTGATTGATACACAGGCATTTTAGGGACTTACAATTGGTATCAGAGCCATGTTGTATCAGTCAATTTTGTCAGATTTGGGGCATAATTTGATCTTATTTTCGAAATATTTTTGCGTTTTTAGATAGATCTCTGAAAAATAAGGGGGGTTTATTCTTCGTGTTTTTCATAAAAAAGGTTTTTGATCGAGTTTTGGAGTTTTAAAGTCGAAAAATCGGTGTTTTTGGTCAGAGTTTGCGGCCGGCGGCTAGGGTTTTAGAGTTCACGGACGGAGCTTACTGTCGGAAACAGTTCACGGCCGGAGTTTGTGGCCGGAACTGTTCACGGTGGCCGGTGGTTTGCGGCTCGTTTGGGAGTATACGGCTCGAATTTCGGCTAGGCTCAGATCGTGGCTAGGGAAGCCGTCTAAGCAGCAGCAAGCCGCACAGTGCTTAATTAAAAAAAAAGGGGAAGGGATTTTGCAGCTGCCAAGGATCGAACCCGCGCCTCCTCTATAGTGTACGACGCGCCTTACCAACTCGGCTAGCTATCCTTTTGTTTAATCTGTTTGAAATTTAAAACATAACATGTTATTCTCGGTTTCAACTTTCAAAATTTGACACTTTTCACCCAAAATTCAATTACTTTTACTTTTAAAACCTCTCTTTCAATTAAAATAATAATAATAATAATAATAATTATAAATAAATAAATAAATAAAAATAAATTAAATTAAAATTAATAATTAAAATTATATTTTAATTTTTGACTATTATTTTTTAACTTTTGACCTTAAAATTTTGACTTTGACTTCCTAGTTTGACCTTTGATTTTAAACTTTAACTTTTTCGTTTAACTTTTAAATTTTCAAATTTAACTTTTTGGTTTGACTTTTCAAGTTTGACTTTTGAGTTTAATTTTTTTAAATTTGACTTTTAAGGTAGACTTTTATAATCAAAAGGTTTGAATTTTAAGTTTGATTTTGGCTTCTAGTTGTGCTTTTTAATTGCTTTTAAGGTGTACGAGGGAGTTGAAACCTGAAAGAGAGTCGTCAGGATATGTTAAGACAAAATTTCAACATTTTCCATTATATCCCTGGAGAAACCCTCGAAACTCAGTTGCAACGATTTAGTACACTTACTACTAAGATTAATATAGCTGGGATCTTCTTGACTAAGTCCGAGATAAACAAAAAGCTGCTAAATTCACTTCCGAAATCGTGGGATATGAACGTGGCTATCATCAAGAAGACAAAGGATCTCAATCATCTTAGTCTTGCTGATGTACTTCAAGAACTTGATGCTTTGAAGTGTAGACAAACAATGAGTTCTGAAAACATTCCCGTCACTGAAGTTACATGTACTCCAGCATGTGAAGCTACAATTAAATTTCTATGACAACCCAAAGTTATTCCATTACATTACCCCGTTACCGTTAACGGAATATTCCATTTTATAAAAGTTCCATTAATTTGAGGTCGTAAAATAAATAAAAGTTTTATTTATTTATATTCTATGTGGTTATTCGTCACAATAAAATAAAGTAAAATCACTTAAGTTACATTTCCATATTAATTTGGAAAAGGTTGAATTTTATTACAACCAGTAAATCGGGTGCGACCAAAAGCCCCGTATATATTTGAGATCAAAAATATTTAAGATGTGTGCTTCCTCCCTGCTCCCTGTTCCTCGTTGGGTTGTGGGTCTGGGGTGGAGTCGCAGAACTAAATATCCTACCGACCTCAATTATATACGGCCTGCCTACACCAAGTATTAGTGGTTAGGCCAAGTATTAGCTCTACCAAGAACCTCATAGTAAAGCCCTTCATCCTATTCCATAAACTAGGAGCTGGAGTCAAGAGAACCACTGCAGGTTGAGCTACTATAATGACCACAAGTCCGAAATTTGTTGTCATACCGGTTAAGCCCACATAGTAGGTAACACCCTCAGATTGTAAAGGGATTAAAGTTCCGAGTAATGGATCCCTATACTCACTATATGTGACCTAGACCGGGAAACACTTAGAACCTTTGGAAGAGTAGTTTCCGAAAATGTTCGCACTACTCAGGCGCTTCATCCACCCCGTTACCGACGAGTAGTGCCTAAGATCCTCCGCCCTTTCGCATGGAGCAAGTCACCGTCGCCCTGTAGACGATAGACTGCATCCCCCGAAGTAAACACTAGAATACCGAGAACCACAGGATAACCTCCGCAACCAGGAATACTTGATCAAAGTGCGAATGTGGTTGCATTCAGCCTCATGACCCAGATCCCGAAGAGAATTTAGACTTGACACCAGCCTTGGTGTTAGTCGAGGGGTTATGCAGGAACATGCGCTTTCCTCACTAGAATAAACCAAAGTCTTAGAGATTCATTGGACTATTAGGTGATCCACGAATACTATCTCACGCAGAAATAGTAGAACCACCTCCCGAGATAGTCCAACACTCGTCAGGTGAAACCCTATCTCCCCGACCCTGAGGGTTTCCGCTAGGGATATCTCAAGATTCGTTAGTGCAGGTTCATTTTGCACAAGATTGAGATAGCCACTCTACAACAAAAGATATCATAGATACACAACCCATTCGATGACGTAGAAAGCCTCTAAAAGCCAATTGACAGGAAAACGCGAAACCAAGGACAACTTGAGCTTCCTAAGAACCAACCTGAAGGACTACACTACCAGTATGGGAGAGAACGTTAGGAACTTCGGAATGGCGATCATGCCAGTGGTGATTTTTCCATAGAAGTACACTGTGTTCTAAGTACTGAAAAGCTCTACCCTTCCGAGAGCTTACGACCATCTGAGAATCCTCACAGAGATTTGGTCCAACCCTCGTCAGACCACTCCTACTTTCGAATATTCCACAAGCTTCACACCCGATCGATCCACTTCGTAGACTTGATCAGTGTTGCCCAACGTCACTTTCGTATCCCACTCATTCAGATAGAAACCATTGAGAACCCTAACCTCGTAGTTACGCCAGTCGGAAAACGCTAACTGCACGAGACGGAATCCGCATCCCGTAGGTGAAGGTTTGTTGGAGTGACAAGCACATACCAGAGTTCACATGGGAATGCGAGGACAAACAAAATAGGAAGTACCCTCCTGCCTCTACTCGGCCATTCATACCTACTTCCTTGCCTAGACCTGAATTTCGGGACGAAATTCCCTCTAACGGGGCGATGATGTGACAACCCAAAGTTATTTCGGTACATTACCCCGTTACCGTTAACGAAATATTCCATTTTATAAAAGTTCCGTTAATTTGAGGTCGTAAAATAAATAAACGTTTTATTTATTTATATTATATGTCGTTATTCGTCGCAATAAAATAAAGTAAAATCACTTAAGTTACATTTCCATATTAATTTGGAAAAGGTTGAATTTTATTACGACCATTAAATCGGGTGCGACCAAAAGCCCCGTATAACGACAGTATCGGGTAGATTCCCACTGAGATCCAACTCCAACCCATATATAAGGGGGAATGGACTTCATTCCACCCCTTTTCACTCTCTCTCTAAACTCTCTCTCTCTCTACAACTTTTTCCCGAGCCAAAAATCATCCGTTTCGGGCCCCAAACGAGTAGGTAAACTATCCTAACTTGTTATATAGCTTATCTAGCCTGCAAATTCGAGTTTAAAGCATAAAATAGGGACAAAATGAAGTGTTTACGGCCCAAGAACACTCTTGGACCGTGAACACCATTTAATGGGGTTTTTAAGCCCCAAAATCCCTCCAAATTGCCCTAAGGCTTGGATATGACTTTTAGGCTTACATATTCGGACTTAGAACACCTTGAAACGAGGTTTTGCAGAGTAAACATGAGTTTACTGCCCAAGAACATGCTTGGGCCGTAAACTCCTCTTCATGGGGAGTAAACTCATATTTGTGTGTTAAAAATGCCCTTAAACACACCAATGGCCTTGGATTAAATTCTAGAATCAACCACCAACAAGCTAGGGACCTTAAACTCAATTAAAACAACTCCATAAGGAGTTCACGTCCGTAAACCCCAAAAGAACGAAGGTATAGGAGACTTCAAAACACAAAAAGAACGAAGGTATAGGAGATTACGGTTGTAAGCTGCCTTGCTTAGGGCGGTAAACTCCTCAAATGATCCATATGATGCCATAAATCCATTCACACATTTTATATTTTGATCTAGGAAAATTCCACAATTGATATGAGACATTTTAAACATCCTAGAACCCCTCACCATGAGTTTACGGCCGTAAACGCATGGGGAGTTGTCCCAGGGCCGTAAACACCATATGGAGAGTTTACTCTTGGAGAGTAAACTCCATTCCTAAGCCATTCAAGCCCTTAGATGTTACCCGAGACACCCCAAACACTTAACCAAAGTGTTTTCCGCTTCCTAGAGTGCGTATACTTGTTTAATTAGTATTAAATATACTAATTGTATGTGAACATATGTTATCATATGTTAAATAGGTCACTAAGTGTGCTCAAGTCTTTATTTGACACCGAGCACCCAACCGGCACCTTCGTTAGATCCACTTACACCAGGTGAGTTCATACCCCTAAATGAACCTTTTAAATGTTTTTACATGTTTTATAGGGGGGAATACAAGTTAAACATGCCAATTATCATATCAATCACATGTGATTGATAACCCGCATGCACAAGGATTTACCACACTGTTAACTGTTTTACCGAGTTTGATAGTGTAAATGGTTTTCTAAAATGTTTCCACTTGTTCAAATCTCTTACTTATATTGTTTTATCAAAGTTTCATTTAAAATTGATTTATGAAAGGTTTCCAAAGATATTCTAAAGGTTTTCAAACTTATTTTACAAAGGAATACCCAGTCGGGATTTTCTTAAGTATAAAGTTTTCTTCCATGTTTTGATACCCCACTCGTTATATACCACTACCTTGTTATACTTTTACTTAGTGGATACTTCTACTTAGTTAAATGCTTGTACTTATTTACACTCTTACTTAGTGATACGCTTCTACTTCACTTATACTTGATATCGCTTCTACTTCACTTATACTCGATACGCTCCTACTTCACTTGTTGTCGCTTCTACTTCGTGATACACTAATATTTGGTAACACTTATACTTCACAATTCGGTTATTCCACACTGTACGCTTATACTTCACAATTCAGTTGTTCCACACTGTACGCTTATACTTCACAATTCAGTTATTCCACACTGTACCCTTATACTTCACGATTCGGTTATTCCACATTGTATGCTTATACTTCACAATTCGGTTATTCCACACTATACGCTTATACTTGACAATTCGGTTACTCCACACTATACACTTATACTTCACGATTTGGTTATTACTTACGATTCGGTTATACATCATGATTTGGTTATACTTCACGATATGATTCCACTTGTTACACACTCAAACGTAGTTAGATGTATGTTTGTGCTTGTATAGATGCATATAAATAATGATTGAATGACTTAGGAAGGCTTGTCCGCCCTATTTCCTTTTCTTCGTTGAGATGAGGTCTGGTGGGATCGGATGTCCATCCGAAGGTCGTTTGATTCATTAGTTATATATTATGTATACGAGCATAGCCATATAGGTTTACTCTAGTCAGTTCAGTAATGAGTCTCTACCTCTAGTTCAACACTTATATTGGAAAACCCACTACCCACTATTACTATTAATGCAATGTTTTGTTGTACTTTGATTACTATAATGCATGTGTTGTGGTACTTGACACGACGTCATCCACCCCAGAACGTTTCCGCGGTTCCGGTTTTGGGGTGTGACAATTTCTTCGGGAACAAATTGATTTATTTAAAAGAGAAGTTGAGGACCTGAGATATGAAGGATATCAACTTAGGAAACGACAGAAACCCCTGAAGGCTGAATTAGAAGCAAAAAACAAGGACTTTACGAAACTTCAGGAAGAGTATAGCAACAAGTGTGAAAATTATGATTATATTAAGAGACAAGTTGCTGCTGTAACTGAAGAACTGGACGCTTTAAAAATTAAGAGTGGAAAATTATACTGCGTCAAGTCAGACAGTCTAGTCCTTATATGAAACCCAATTAAAATTTAAAGAAAATCAAAACAAGGGTCTAGGGTATGATGGTGTACCTCCTCCTTATAATCATAACTACACATCCATCCCTATGACACAGGACGAAATTGACAGGGAGCCACATCTTCGATATGGCAAACGAGCTGGATTTGTGTCAGGAGGAGTTATTAATATTGAAAATACTAATGTTTCTGCTTCATGTGCAGGTAAAGTAGCAGAAGATGAGAAAAAAGAGAAAACCAAACCAACATCTCCTTGAACTCTGAATCTGTTGCTTCGAACTTAGTTGTTTCTGATCAACCTCTTGTTGAGAAATAAAGGCCACCAATTCCAGCGAAACAGAGTGCCTCCTGCAATTGTGCATGTGGGAAAAATCAGAGTAAAGGCAAGGATACGCCACCAGGGGTAGGAATAAATAACTTCACAGTGAAGAAAAAGACTTGTTCTCTGTAACACCCGTAGATCCGGGCTTGTTAATTTAGAGGCAATAGGGGTCGAAAATGACTTTTCGATAAAAGATTATTAAGAATAAAAAATCTTAACAAATTTTTAGAATATGTCACAAGGTTTCCGTGCATATAAAGAACGCCAAAATCCGAGTTATAACGAAGAAGTTATGACCCGTCGAAGTTTCGCGACGGAACCGACACAGCACCGGGAAGCGTAAATAGTGAATTTATGATAGAGCGCGATTTAGCCTTAGCGATCTACACAAAATTTGTAGAATACGTTAAACCAAGAACATTGATAAAAAGAACGCCCAAGTCTGACTTCGTATGAAGAATTTATGATTTTTCGAAGTTTCGGACTTGTAGTGTACAGCCCGAAATTCGAACATTAAATCGAGCAATTTTTAGCCGACACGACCTAAACGAGAATCGAAGATCTTGTTAAGAGTAGCGTAACGAGAAAAAGATGGGTGAAAACGGACGTCGGATGAAGAAGTTATGAGGATTTAACGGACCAATCCTGTCCCGGCCTGTTAATAATATAAAATTTAAAACAGAGTCAAAATTAGTTGACGGAGTCTAAACGAAAGTTGTAGAGTACGTTCCCACCTTCGTGTGGATTAAAGAACATCAAAAACGGAGCTCGTATACGAAGGTTACGAATTTTTAAAGTTGAAGCATGAAATTGCGAAGTTTGTTGCTAAGTCGATGACGTGGCAGCACCACAACCATCCGATGATGGTCTCAGATCTCGCTTCGGATCACGCCACGAAGCCTCGCTATTATGCCCTGCGTAACTTCGGTCTGATCCATCCGATGAGTGCAAGACAGCTGGGTCCGAGCTGGTGATCTTATCCAAGGAGTACGCCCAGCGTACCCTCGGTACACCCAACGTAGTCCGAAGCCAGCGGCCTATAAATAGCTACGAGGGCTGCCTCCATTTTCACACCATTTCTCATACTTCTCTCACTACTTTCTCTCTCTAAGTGCTCCAAACAACTCCTATGCCCTAGGTAAAACCCCTAGCACCCTAAGGAAGCCCCGAGGCTCCCAGAGTCCCGAGAAAAAGGAGTCTTTCGGTTTCGAAACGCTGCTTCAATTAAGTTCCGGTTTTCGATAAAATTCGCTGTAAGTGTGCTACGCTTACGCAATATTTTTTATATAGCTTTCAAATAATTATAGGAATGTTATTAGGTCCTTAAAATAATTATTTGGGCTATTATTATGAGTTATATTGAGTGTTATTAACGCTTATATAATAATAATAATAGTCAGACAATTAATTTGTCGCGGTTATCGTTAGACTAAACCCTAGTGGTATCGATACTAGGTTTTATTGAAGGAATATCGTTTTGAGAGTATCGAAGTGCTGTCCGAGTGCTGAGTCACCACCTTTCAGGTGAGTGCATAGTTACTTTCAGCTTACACATAGATATGAAGTATTTTATATAAATTACGTGTCGTGTGTGTATATTATCTGTATACTTGCTATCTATGCTGGATGAACGTTTTATACATGTTTCCAATTATTTAAACAGTATATGTATTTTATATCTACAAAATGTGTTGGGTAGAACATGGGTAGATGTAATATTTGCTGTGTGACAAAATAAAATAATGAGAGGCCTCTTTATAGATGTTATTGATGATCTAGTCATCTAGCAGAGTATAGATGACGACCACGGACTATTCTAGACAGTCCAGTGGTACACTAGCAGGCTCGCAACCTATAGGTGTTTATTCGAACTCTATGTTTATTCGAACTGTGTGTTTATTCGAATTGTGTGTTTATTCGAACTGTGTGAACTGTGTGCTCACCAGGTATACTCCATCCCCCATATGGTTGCCTTTAGGACTTCCATTGCCAAGGAATCCCCTTAGCAGTAGTGTCCGTCACAATGATAGTCCTTAGCTAGGTCCCTTGTGTTAGATGTTTTAGGGACGTAATGTGAGGATAACGGGAATGGGTAAGTGGGTTGATTGTTTGATGTTTTTAAATAATAATTATATTATTGTGGGTTGAAAACCCTATGTACTCACCAGGTTTCCCAACCTGACCCACTTAGTTTATTTATATCACAGGTGTTGATATGAAGTCACATTACACTGAGAGATTTAAAGAGATGTAGATCACTAGTGTAAATAAATGTAAGTTTTGTTTATGCTTATGTTTCTGGATTAACGATGACATCCCAAACATTTTAAAATGAAATAAATATGTTTCTTCGAAAATGTCTTAATAACGTATTTATCATGTTTTTCTGGCAACAAATTCCACAACATTTTTATTAAAAGAAGTACTTTGATTTTTATAAAGCATAAACAAAATCGGTCTTTTCTGGCCGTGAAAATGGGGATGTCACAGTTGGTATCAGAGCATTAGTTTAAGCGAACTAGGAATATGGATTTATTTCTAGACTTAAACTTAGAATGCTAAGCGATGATTGTGAGGTGTGAGCACTAGCTTATTTTAGGAATGATGCCTAATTTTCTTTTATGTGCTAAATGATTTGTTATTATAGTTTGATCGGATCTATGGTCTGTTGCCGACCGGTTCTGGAAACCTTATGTGTTTAGGATTCTAAACGTACGACTACGATATTAGAACTAGCATATAAATGTTTCGGAGTGATAAGGGTGATTTAACCGTCAATCCTAAGTAAAGATCTAGATTCACCTTATTCAGTGTATAGATCAAAATGGTAAGGACCCGTAGTGGAAACGTCAATGCAAATGGCAACCGAGATCAACCCCCAGTGATTGAGCAAATACCGGTTGTGGTAGCCGCTGCTGAGCCAATAACGATGGTCGGAGTGCAAGCGATGATCCAAGCAATGTTGGATCGTCAAATGGAGGAAACCAGGCATTTGCTCCAGCAAAATCGAGAGGAAGCGACCATTCAGATCGAACAGCCCGAGTTGAACGAAGGGCAGACCGAGGAAGGAAACTACAGTGGGACTGTTGGTCAAGTCAACCCACCAATAGTTCGACAAAACAACCAAGATGACGAAGTCGAGAGGAATGGATGCAAGTACAAGGATTTTCTGACTTGCAAGCTATTGACTTTCACTGGAAAGGAGGATCCGATCGGGGTCATGGATTGGATCTCGGAGATGGAATTAGCTTTCATGACGTGCGATTGCAAGGGAAAACAACATACCACATTTGCAGTGCGTCAGTTTCGAGGAGACGTTGTACGTTGGTGGAATACCTTGGGGAAGACTCTGAGCCCCAACAAGCCCCTGTAACTGACATGGGCAGAATTTCTGGTGCAATTCAAACGAAAGTACTACTCAGCTCAAAACCTGCTCGAGCTAGAGAACCAGTTTCTAACCCTGAAGAAGGGAAGCATGTCAATTGATGAATATACGAACAACTTCACAGAAAAGATGGAGTTTGCCTTGCGTCTTGTTCCGGATGAGCTGACGAAAATTGATAAGTACGCAAAGGGATTACCATGGGAGTACGCGGTGCCGGTGCGTCAGACACCTACCTTGGAGGCAGCTATCTGGGCTGCCAAGTCGGTTGAGGAGATGATCAAGGGAAGAGCCGCCAACAAGACCGAGGTTGGCGAAAAAAGGAAGTTTGAGGGGTCTGCAAAGCCCGATGAGAGAAGCAAGACCAGTACCAGGAAGTTTAGAGGAGGGAGTGAAGAAAGATGGTGCGAGAAGTGCAAAAAGAAACACTCTGGAAAATGCGGTGAGGGGCTGACTTGTTTCAAGTGTGGGAACCTTGGGGATTACGCCAACGAGTGTAAATTCAACAAAAGGGTGTGTTCCGAATGTAACGAGGAAGGGCACTTCAAGCAAGATTGCCCACAGAGAGAAGGGGCTACAAAGCCGAATGTGCCGCCAAAACCAAAAGGCAGGAGCATTTCAAATGATCCTTGACGAAGCAGCTGACGATGCAAGGAATCAGGAGTAAGGATGGATATATAGAGATCAAGTTATGAAAAAGACATATAGATAGTGTCATATGATGTAGCCTATTAGAGGCATAATCTAGGGTGAACTTGAACACCCATGTAATCGTTTCAAGTAATAAAATAAAACCTTCGTTTTGTTATCTGATGTGTTGAATGATTGTGTGATTTGCTGCATGGTGACTTGGGAAACTGTGGGACAATACTTGCGACGAGTATGAGTAGGTGTGAATGGTAGTAGAGGCCTATACTACTGGAAGCACAGGACTCACACTTGGATCAGGGAAAGTCACAAGGTTACCAAGAAGCTAGTAATTGATTTCATTTTATTCAAGTATGTCGTTACCATTGTTTCGGTAATGACTAAGAAGATTGTTGATATTCCGACCCTAGTGGTCATATCGAATTGAGTCCGAGTATGCTATGTGGTTTAGAAAATCAAGATCGATGTAGCGTCCGACTTAAACCAAACGATCGAAATCAAAGCGATCAATAGAAGTGTCGCGCTCGTTGTTAAAGAAGTTGGTAGTGTGATTATATCACATTAGAACATGAAGGAAGGCATAGTCTGTTTTAGAATTTAACTCTAAGAGACCTAAGTCTAAGTGTTGCAACATACGATGATAGGTCATTAGAATATGACACATCGATCCATAGTAGTAATAAAAGAAATCATATCAAGTTCGTATCCAGTAAGGATCGAGATTGTGGCCTGAAGGTCACAATTGGGAGTCTAGCCTGAGGTAGAGAGCAGGTGCACGATCGAGTACTGCTTACAGTGAATGAGTCTAAGAGATAGAATTGAAGGAATATAGAAGTTATAATTAGTACCTATGATGAAGAGATGACGTATGGAGTCATTATACGAGCCCTGTTTCGTTGATGATTCCGGGACGTAATCATCCTAAAGGGGAGATAATTGTAACGCCCGTAGATCCGGGCTAGTTAATTTAGAGGCAATAGGGGTCGAAAATGACTTTTCGATAAAATATTATTAAGAATAAATAATCTTAACAAAGTTTTAGAATATGTCACAAGGTTCCCGTACATATAAAGAACGCCGAAATCCGAGTTATAACGAAGAAGTTATGACTCGTCGAAGTTTCGCGACGGAACTGGCACGACACCGGGAAGCGTAAATAGTGAATTTATGATAGAGCGAGATTTAGCCTTAGAGATCTAAACAAAAGTTGTAGAACACGTTAAACCAAGAACATCGATAAAAAGAACGCCAAAATCTGACTTCGTAAGAAGAAGTTATGATTTTTCGAAGTTTCGGACTTGCAGTGTACAGCCCGAAATTCGAATATTAAATCGAGCGGTTTTTAGCCGACACGACCTAAACCAGAAACGAAGATCTCGTTAAGAGTAGCGTAACGAGAAAAAGATGGGTGAAAACGGACGTCGGATGAAGAAGTTATGAGGATTTAACGGACCAATCCTGTCCCGGCCTGTTAATAATATAAAATTTAAAACATAGTCAAAATTAGCCAACGGAGTCTAAATGAAAGTTGTATAGTACGTTCCCACCTTCGCGTGGATATAAAGAACGTCGAAAATGGAGCTCGTATGCGAAAGTTATGAATGTTTAAAGTTGAAGCATGCAATTGCGAAGTCTGTTGCTAAGTCGATGACGTGGCAGCACCACAACCGTCTGATGATGGTCTCAGATCTCGCTTCGGATCATGCGACGAAGCCTCGCTATTACGCCCCGCGTAACTTCGGTCTGATCCATCCGATGAGTGCAAGACAGCTGGGTCCGAGCTGGTGACCTTATCCGAGGAGTACGCCCAACGTAGTCCGAAGCCAGCAGCCTATAAATAGCTGCGAGGGCTGCCTCCATTTTCACACCATTTCTCATACTTCTCTCACTACTTTCTCTCTCTAAGTGCTCCAAAACATTCCTAAGCCCTAGGTAAAACCCCTAGCACCCTAAGGAAGCCCCGAGGCTCCCGGAGTCCCAAGAAAAAGGAGTCTTTTGGTTTCGAAACGCTGCTCCAAGTAAGTTCCGGTTTTCGATAAAATTCGTTGTAAGTGTGCTACGCTTACGCAATTTTTTTTATATAGCTTTCAAATAATTATAGGAATGTTATTAGGTCCTTAAAATAATTATTTGGGCTTTTATTATGAGTTATATTGAGTGTTATTAACGCTTATATAATAATAATAATAATAATAATAATAATAGTCAGACAATTAATTTGTCGCGGTTATCGTTAGACTAAACCCTAGTGGTATCGATACTAGGTTTTATCGAAGGAATATCGTTTTGAGAGTATCGAAGCGTTGCCCGAGTGCTGAGTCACCACCTTTCAGGTGAGTGCATAGTTACTTTCAGCTTACACATAGATATGAAGTATTTTATATAAATTACGTGCTGTGTGTGTATATTATCTGTATACTTGCTATCTATGCTGGATGAACGTTTTATACATGTTTTCAATGATTTAAACTGTATATGTATTTTATATCTGCAAAATGTGTTGGGTAGAACATGGGTAGATGTAACAGTTGCTGTGTGACAAAATAAAATAATGAGAGGCCTCGTTATAGATGTTATTGATGATCTTGTCATCTAGAAGAGTATAGATGACGACCACGGACTATTCTAGACAGTCCATCGGAACACTAGCAGGCTCGCAACCTGTAGGTGTTTATTCAAACTGTGTGTTTATTCGAACTGTGTGAACTGTGTGCTCACCAGGTATACTCCATCCCCCATATGGTTGCCTTTAGGACTTTCATTGCCAAGGAATCCCCTTAGCAGTAGTGTCTATCCCATTGATAGTCCTTAGACTAGGTCCCTTGTGTTAGATGTTTTAGGGACGTAATGTGAGGATAACGGGAATGGGTAATTGGGTTGATTGTTTGATGTTTAAAAATAATAATTATATTATTGTGGGTTGAAAACCCTATGTACTCATCAGGTTTCCCAACCTGACCCACTCAGTTTATTTATATCACACGTGTTGATATGAAGTCACATTACACTGAGAGATTTAAAGAGATGTAGATCAGTAGTGTAAATAAATGTAAGTTCTGTTTATGCTTACGTTTCTGAATTAACGATGACATCCCACACGTTTTAAAATGAAATAAATACGTTTCTTCCAAAATGTCTTAATAACATATTTATCATGTTTTTCTAGGAACAAATTCCGCAACATTTTTATTAAAAGAAGTACTCTGATTTTTATAAAGCATAAAAAAAATCGGTATTTTCTGGCCGTGAAAATGGGGATGTCACATTTTCACTGTTGAACACCTGGACACATTGCCAGAAATTTTCCTAATCGTGCATACGTTTCCTACTATGCACAAGGATGGAAAAACGCGCAAAGTGGGAGATACTTCAAAAGAAATCCTTCCAGGTCACGTTCAGACAATGGTGACTGGAACGTGCAGAAGGCCAAGAATCAAACCCACAAGGCCAAGAATCCGAATGCCAAGGGCAAGAAGGGAGTATCGGCCAAGAAGCCCAATCCAAGAGATGCTCAAGTGAAACAAAGACCGGCTAAGTCAAAGTCATCTCGAAGATCGGCTTCAAGTTCCAAAGCAAGTGCCGAGGAACCCATTGGATCGAACAAGAAATGGGTTAAACCCGAATATAGATGGGTACCAAAGCTGAAAACTCCAAAATCTCCTAATGCTTCTAATGTTTCTACATCTTCTGTTTGTGATAAGCAAGATATGTCATGGGAGAGAGTATCATGCGTTGATGACAAAGGTCGACCCAGTTTCAAAATGGACTGGGTTCCAACGACCAGCTGATCCCACTCTGTGCTGGAGCAGCTATGGAGGTATATCATCAGACTTCGGTTTGTTGGTAGTGGCTGCTCCTGGCATATGATTGGGGACATCTCTCAACTGTACAACATTCAGACCTTTGTTGAGACTATGTGTCCTTTTGCGGGAAAGGAAGAAAGGAAGAGATCACAAATGGGGTTAGTGCTTAATGATATGAAGAATTTTCGGATCTGTTCTGAGATTATGCTTGTTGTTCTCAGACCTTCTAAATGTAGATTCAATCGGTGAATTACGGTTTGCGTTTTCTTCTCTATACTACGGAGTTTTTCTTAAGCTGATTCGCTTTAAAGACTAATTTTTGTTTTAGGATAGTTTAAATTTGCGCATTTACTTTCGTTTCTCTCCTATACACAAATTAAGGGGGAGAAATAAAACCAACACAAAGATTAGAAAATTAAAAAAAAAATCCAAAAACATTAGAAAATCATAAAATCAAAAATATGGTGTTAATGTAATGTGCTTGCAGGAGATGTTTTGGGAAATGAAATTAGCAAGTGATAACGGCCAATCTGAATCGGCATAACGTACCTAAGTTGAATTGTCTTCGCTCTATGCTCGATGCACTGGTAGGCACGAAAGATTTTAAATGGACTTGACTAGGGAGAGTTGAACTTAATGAATTTAAGGGCTTGACAAACTTTGACCTAGTTAGATCCGTTTAACCTGATGTCACGAAACTCGGATAGGTTGAGCAGGGAGATATACATGGGAATCTACCGGTCACATTAAATAACCCGTATCTAGAACTTTGGATTCACTTTTCCTCGATGCGCGGATTCTTTCCTTAATTACGGTTGGAAGGGGCAACTGGTAAATTCCGATAAATTAGGTATGTAGAATATCATTTTCTTTCTTTCCGTTTGTTAGTCATATGTTGTCTCCTTTGCGTGACTTCCAATCTGACCTGGTACACAACATATGCAACTCTATTTCTCTGCAGGCTATATATATATATATATATATATATATATATATATATATATATATATATATATATGAAATTCCTCTCATCTGTTAGCCATATGTTGTCTCCTTTGCGTGACTTCTAATCCGACTTGGTACACAGCATATGCAACCTTCTACTTCTCAACCCCTCTAAAAAAATAAGTAATAAAATTCTGAATCTATCATCTCTCTGAATGGTTGTCTGCTCACCCGGTGTAAGGAGTACTATGGAAGTTCTTGATGGCTGGGGCATATCAGGAAGCGGGAAACATGTTGTAGTACACTTAAAATTGAACACATACAGATTGTCTGTAGATCTCGCTGCTCGATTTAGGTGGACAACAATATCCCTGGTTGTAGTCAGTTAAATGGTCATAAGAAAAATTTATTTAAGAATTAGGGTCAATCATGATAATAAAGTTATAATTAGATATATGCATGTATCATGTCATTGGTAAATTGTCCAAATCTTGTCACAAATGTTTTGTGTTTAAGTGGACCACAATACTGGCGATCGATTAGATGAAGATGTGAAGATAAGGGTACCGACAAGTGGAATCAGGCTGTCTAACAACTTTGATCCCAAATCACTCTTAAAGTTAGCTATTATTTTTGTTTTTGTTAAGTTTGTTCATAGTGTTCTTCTAATTTAAATATTAGGGGAGAATTAAAATAAAAAAAAAAACAAAAAAAATAAATTAAAAAAAAACAAAAATAAAAAAAAAAATTCAAAATAAAAAATAGTGTTATTTTTGTTTTACTTTTTGTTCTAAGTTTTCTTTTAGTTTTGTTTTGTCTTCAAAAGTGATTTCAGGTGAAGATGAAACTCATGGAGTTTGTGTTGAAGATTTCTGAGCCAAGGCTTCGTCCGTAAGCATCGAAGAATTCTCATTCGAAGGAGCAAGAAATGAAGATTATTCTTTCAACATTC
This sequence comes from Lactuca serriola, assembly GCF_051521515.1. Taxonomy (NCBI): domain Eukaryota; kingdom Viridiplantae; phylum Streptophyta; class Magnoliopsida; order Asterales; family Asteraceae; genus Lactuca; species Lactuca serriola. The sequence goes on along the minus strand of NC_136409.1, from coordinate 110,139,341 downwards.
AATCTTTCAACCCCAAAAGCAAGGTGAAGCAGAAATTGAAGATTATGTAACAGATTGCATTGAAGCCTCCTCAATCAGTCTGTTGCTATCTATGAACCTGCTGAAGTGATCCAGAAGATTTGTACTTTCTGATGTTCTCTCTGAAGATTCTCAAGCTGAAAGCGCCATCTTTCAAGAATCAGTACGTCAAGCCTCCTCACCCAATGTGCGTTCAATGCCAAATCTTAAAGAATAGCTCAAGTGCTCAAGATGAAGTCATTCATTAAAGATTCATCAAGTTCATCTTGAAGTCGTGAAGAATTTGAAGATTAATGTTGAAGCCCATCACCCAATGAAGATTAACAAGAAGAGCCAGCTACTTTTTAGGGGGAGCTTGTTGGGTCATTTAAGAAAAGAATGCTATAAACCAAGGGGGAGATTGTTGGGTCAAATATATGGTTTATACTTTGCTTTTCTAGGTAAATGTATTTTTCTGTAATATTTTTGGAGTTTACGGTTGAGTTTACGGCCGTAAACACCTTACGACCGTAAACTCATTTACAGCCCATGTTATCCGGCCCATGTTCTCCAAGTATAAATATAGGTGTTAGGGTGAGGAGTAGAGATTGATGAACCCTAAGGAGTTTACGGCCAGAAAGAAGAGAGTTTACGGTCAGAGAGCATTTTGTGTGAATCTTTTGTATCTGGAACTTTAATTCATATCAATTCATACAGAGATTCATATTATTCTTCTTCTCCTTCTCTTCTATTTGATCTGGCATCATCCGTTTGATTGGGATTCCGCACCATCAAACGAATCTGATTGATACACAGGCATTTTAGGGACTTACATGCGACAATGTCAGAGCCTTTCATCTTAAGGTTCCAAAGCTCGTGCTCCAGTTTCTGCATCTCGCCCCTTGGGAAGTATTCATCAAACATGAGATCTTTCAAGCTCTCCCAACCCATAACATTTGGTACTGGCAGGGTTAAGTATTTGACCCCACTATTCCACCAGGCCAGTGCTCTGTTGGTGAAGGTGCAAGCTGCGAACTTCACCTTGTTGAATTCGGAACATGCACAGATCTCGAAAACCGATTCGATCTTCTCAACCACCGAGTTAGCAAGATGAGACCTCCATTGCCATCAAAGGATCTAGGATTTGCATCCATAAATTCCTTGTAGGAACACTCCTTCTGGTGTCCCTGACTTCCATCAAGATTGAGGGGTTAGGCACCACTTCCCGACCCGAAGATCCGTGAGAGAGAAAATGACTTTTCTCCAGCTGGAAATGTGAATAATGAATGAATTTAGTTCAGAAATCTATTTATAGTCCTGAAATATTTTGGCAGAAAATATTTTTATTCCGGAATTGAACTCTAACATTAAGAAGTTTTGAAATACTCAAGTTTCACAAACCCATGAGCATCCACTCTCCTGATATCTCCTTAAACATAAACCCTAATGTACACAAACTTATTCAGAAAAGTCTGAAATTCATTGAAACTGGACTAGCTTCTATTGAATAGCGAATGTTCGTACAAAATGGAAATTTCGGGTTGTCACATCATCCCCCCGTTAGAAGGAATTTCGTCCCGAAATTAGAATTTAAGCAAATAAGAAGTTACAAACAATTAAGCGAAAAGGTGAGGGTATTTTAGTTTCATCTGATCCTCGCGTTCCCAAGTGAATTCCGGTCCTCGCTTGGCATTCCAACGAACCTTCACGATAGGGATACGACTTTGCTTCGTCTGCTTGACCTCACGGTTCATGATCTCTACCGGTTCTTCCACGAAGTTGAGGCTCTCGTTGATCTCGATCTCGTCAAGTGGGATTACAAGAGTCTCGTCGGACCGACACATTTTCAAGTTAGATACGTGGAATGTAGAGTGTACGTTACGTAACGCGTCTGGTAGGTCGAGTTTGTAAGCTACGGGGCCGAATCTTGCAAGAATCTCAAAAGGCCCTATGTACCTCGGATTAAGCTTCCCACGCTTTCCGAAGCGTATCAAGCCCTTCCAGGGTGAGACTTTGAGAAGGACTCGGTCTCCCACCTGAAATTCCAAAGGTTTTCTTCGTTTATCAGCGTAGCTCTTCTATCGGTCTCTAGAGGCTTTCAATCGTTCACGAATCTGAACGATTTTCTCTGTTGTTTCCCGAATGATCTCTGGACCGGTGAGAGTACTGTCGGAAGTTTGCCCCCTGGCTAATTGGGTATCACCCACCTCAGCCCAGCACAGAGGAGATCTGCACTTTTGGCCGTAGAGAGCTTCAAATGCAGCAGCCTTGATGCTCGTGTGATAACTATTATTATAGGAAAACTCGAGAAGGGGTAAATGAGTATCCCATGCCTTTCCAAAGTCAATCACATAGGCTCTCAACATATCTTCCAGTGTTTGGATGGTCCTCTCACTCTGTCCATCGGTCTGGGGATGGTAGGTTGTGTTCATGTCCAGCCTTGTTCCTAGGGAATATTGTAGTGATCCCCAGAATCTTGAGGTGAACCTACTATCTCTATCGGAGATAATGAACATAGGCACACCATGTAGCCGTACGATTTCCCTAATGTATGTTCTCGTAAGTTTCTCCATCTTGTCAGTTTCTTTGATAGGCAGGAAGTGTGCAGACTTGGTCAATCTATCGACGATGACCCATATGGTATCAAGTCCACCCGTTGTCTTGGGCAACTTGGTTATGAAATCCATAGTGATCCGCTCCCACTTCCATTCTAAAATCTCTGGTTGTTGCAGTAAACCAGAGGGCTTCTGGTAGTCGACCTTAACCTTTGCGCAAGTAAGGCATTTACTTACGAAGGTAGCAATCTCTGCTTTCATATTAGGCCACCAGTATAGCTTTTTAAGATCCAGATACATCTTATCTGAACCTGGGTGGACGGAATACCGAGTGTTGTGCGCCTCGATCATGACCAAGTCTCGGAAACCACCGTGTTTCGGTGTCCAGATCCGGTTCATGAAATATAAGGCTCCGTCACCCTTGGCTTCTAAATTCTTGTCCATTCCCCTAAGGGATTCACTCGTCGCATTTTCAGGTTTCATGGCTTCAAGTTGGGCCGCCTAAATTTTCTTAGACAAGTGCGAATGGATGGTTATTGACAATGACTTGACTCTGCGACCAGATATTCCTTCCGACTTAGGGCGTCTGCTACTACGTTGGCTTTACCCGGATGATAACGAATATCGCTTCCGTAGTCACTGAGTAGTTCGACCCACCGTCGTTGTCTCATGTTGAGCTCCTTCTGATCGAAAATGTGTTGTAAACTCTTGTGGTCGGTAAAGATAGTGCTTTTCGTTCCGTACAAGTAATGTCTCCAGATCTTCAGAGCAAACACCACTGCTCCTAGTTCAAGATCGTGGGTCGTGTAGTTAACTTCGTGTGTCTTCAACTGTCTCGAGGCATAGGCGATGACCTTACCTCGCTGCATTAGAACACACCCGAGCCCTTGATTCGATGCATCGCAATAGACTACGAAGTCTTCTATTCCTTCGGGAAGGGATAGTATTGGTGCGGTGCACAAGGCTCGCTTGAGCGTTTGGAACGCTCTCTCCTGTCTCTCTTCCCAGTCAAAGGCGACGCCTTTCTGGGTCAAGGTTGTCAGAGGTTTCACTATTCGGGAGAAGTTCTGTATGAACCTGCGGTAGTAGCCAGCGAGACCTAGAAATTGACGAATTTATGTAGGCGTCTTCGGCGCTGACCAGTTCTCAATGGCTTTAATTTTGGATGGGTCCACGTGGATTCCCTCTTCGCTTACTACGTGTCCTAAGAATTCGACTCTTCGGATCCAAAACTCACATTTTGAGAACTTCGCATAAAGTTTCTCCTTTCGTAATGTCCCTAGAACTTGTTGCAGGTGATCGCCATGCTCTTCCTTACTTCGGGAGTAGATCAGGATGTCATCAATGAAAACGATGATGAACTGATCCAAGTAAGATCGGCATACTCTATTCATCAGATCCATGAAGACTGCGGGCGCATTGGTCAATCCGAATGGCATCACCAAGAACTCGTAGTGTCCATAACGAGTTCGGAAGGCTGTCTTAGGCACATCCTCCTCTAGTACTCGTAACTGGTGATATCCGGATCTCAGATCAATTTTGGAAAAATAGTTCGCCCCTTGCAGTTGGTCAAATAGATCGTCTATGCGAGGCAAAGGGTAACGATTCTTGACCGTCAGTTTGTTGAGTTCTCTGTAGTCGATACACATACCGAATGATCCGTCTTTCTTCTTAACGAACAAAACCGGTGCTCCCCAAGGTGAGAAACTTGGTCTTAGCCCTTGCTGAGCAGTTCATTAAGTTGACCAGAGAGTTCCTGCATCTCAGCTGGTGCTAAACGTTAGGGCGACTTGGCTACTGGGGTAGCTCCTGGGACTAAGTCGATTCTGAACTCGAGCTGTCGCTGCGGAGGTAATCCAGGTAGCTCTTTTGGGAAAATGTCAGGGAAGTTGCTCACTACTGGGATGTTCTTTAGTTCTTTTGTTTCGAGGCTCGTATCGACGACGTGAGCAAGGAATGCATGGTATTGTTTACGCAGATATTTCTGTGCTTGAATACTTGATATTATACGAAGACTCGCACCGGGTTTGTCGCCGTATACTATAAGAGTTTCGTTAGATGGGAGGTTTAGACGGACTACTTTCTTGAAGCACATGATGTCGGCGCGATAAAGACTTAACCAATCCATGCCGATGATAACGTCGAAGCTTTTAATTGAGACCGACATAAGGTTGATTGGGAATGAATGGTTGTCTAGAGTTAGGGTACAGCCTAAGTATATGCTATTCGTACTTTCTGTTTTTCCATTAGCCATTTCTACTGTGAATTGTTCTTTGAGTGCATGTGGTGGTTGTTTAAGGATGCGAGCAAATTTATGATTCACGAAGCTTCGCTCCGCTCCACTATCAAACAGAATGCATGCATAGGAGTTATCGAGGAGGAACGTACCAGTCACCACTGTCGGGTCAGAAACTGCTTCCCTGTGGCCTATAGCCAGTACCCTTCCTACTCCACCAACATTCTTTGCTTTGGGGCAGTCCCTCTTATAGTGGCCTGCTTCGCCACATCCATAGCAGGTCGGGCTCGCGCCAGAGCCGGGGACTTGGGTGATCGGTATCACCGGAGATTTACAGAAACGGACTGTGTGTCCTTTCCTGTGGCAGTTAGAGCACTGTATTTCATGGCAGGGGCCATTGTGGTGGTAGTTGCATTTGTTGCACTTGGAAAATCTTCCAGCATACTGTGCCACCAGAGCAGTAGTAGTAGCAGCAGGGGTTATTGCGGCATGCACTGCCACAATTTGCTGCTTTTGGCAGCTCGTTGCGTCTTCTTCCTTTCCTCCCAGAGTTTCCGCTTTGTGTCAGCGGGTTTGGAGGGTTCTGAGAAGGCTAGGGTTGTTGTGGTTGCAGGGGTTTTGACTCCATGGTCAATGAGTCGTTGTGCCAATCGTTTGGCACTGTCGAAGGTAGCAGGGTTTGATGATAGGACATTCCCTTGATAGGGAGGCACTAGCCCCCATATGTACCTTTCGATCTTTTTGTTGGGTTTTGAACAGTCTAACACTTCCTAAGTGTGCATGCAACCCTAATAAACCTTGGATCTATGTTTGTCTAAATACATGCAAAATAATAATTTTTCCAAGGTTCATAACCTATCTAACATGGCATGGGGTACTTTTAAACATAAAAGAATTAGATGAGATTACTTACCTTTTGACGATGAGTTTGATTCCTAAGGAGTTTGAGGGCCAAGCACCAATAGTGTGAATGCCTCAAATGGAATCACAAATCACCACAAACTCTTGGAAAACTTTGTGAGAGTGTATACACACTTATAAAATCGGCCACACACAAACACACACACTAGTGACACTAGTGGCTATTTCATGCAACATAAGTGTTAGCCCATTAACAAATGAGTGTTAGCCCACACCATATAAAACCAATAGCCCATAATCTATTAGTCTTCCTTTTAATCTCTAAATTAATTCATAATTAATTTAAGACTAAGACTAATTAAATAACATGACTTCATATTAATATATTATAACTTATAATATATTAATAAACATATGTGTATAACTCTCATAAAATTATCCATAAATAGTTTGGGTGAAGTGCAACCCAAATGGACCATGCCGGGTCGGGTCAAGTATATACCAAATAAGTTATGGACTTAGACACCTTATCCAACAGACTCCCACTTGGATAAGTCTAATAACTATATTTGAGTATGTTACTTCAAGAACCAACCAGCAATCGTAGCTCTCGAAAACTCTGTTGAACTATGAAGCGCCATTTTGGATAAGTGATCATATAATCCTCTGTTCTCATGATATCAGCCAGACAAATACATGGAACAATGTCGTACTTATTGTCCAGCAGTTTGTTTCCCGATTTTCGATTTGTTTGAGAAAGAACTTAATCGAACACATCAATTTAGTTCTGACCGGCCGGTACATAGGTCATAACAAAATCATCGAGGGGCCCAGATATCGCTTCTATTTCTAGAAGGAACAGATAAGCTTCGACTCATATGCTTGTTCTACTACTTGTTGAATTGTACACAAAGGCACGTTTTATAACATCAAGTTACTGATGCGTTTACGTGCAATCAATGCACAACCAACTCATAGGTAACAACTGATATCTCTAGGTTTGAAGATTTATGTGATATTACCGTCTCACGATCACTCGAGATAAATTCCATGAAGTGATACAAGTGAGCGTAGGTTTAATCCAATACTCATAGCTTATAAGCACTCATGAATGTTGTAGCAACCATTGCTATGACTAAACCCATTTAGCCATCTACAAACTCGATTCATGACAGTCTTGATTCATACCTACTTCCAACATATGAACGACTGTTGAGTGTTTAAATAACTTAGTCATTGGGAAAGAATAACCTAGCTATTCTGGAAGTCAAAACATGCAAAGTGAAACACAATAATAATCGAATCCAATATAGTCTCAGAACCCTTTTGAATATAAATAGAACCACCTTTTATTTATCACCATATTGATTACACATTATTCATTGTATAATGTTTCAATCAATCAACTTAAGACTTGAATAAAAACAACAGTCGTCCCATGCTCCTGGCATGTACACTTTGTTTTCTTGAACAATAGTTATGCCATACTCCAAGTATGCACACTATGTTTGTGTGTGATCCTTACATTGTGATGTAGATCAATTGAACATGATTCCAATGATACTCATTTCACAATCCCAAATCCTTATTGTAAATGTGAGAATCCCTGATTCCTATCATTTACCAAAAAATATGTTAGATTTTAAACTTTTATGCAATGTTCCTCTTGTAATGATTATGCCCAAAGTCACCAAAACCTTGTCACCAGTCATTACAGAGTATTCCAAAGAAGGTCAACCTCTATGGAACGGAAGTCTCATATTCAAAGTACATTGCTTTGAACATCCTTCTTGCATTAAGGTTTTCTAATCTTACATAGATTGAATAACTTCCACCCATGGAGACATTTCCATAGTCTCATTTTGACTATCACTTCCGAACAAGAGTTACTTCTTTTCAGAATATGTCAATATGGTCCTTTCCGACAACTTACATCATACTTCCAACTTTCCCTGAGCAACCAATCTTTGGCGAACCTCAGATTTGTCCTCGACAATTGCTTAATCACTTTAGTCATATCCAGTTCTAGACTTTTCCCTTCCCAATGCCTTAAGCATTTGGAAAATTTAGAAAAGATGAATATTATAGGACATGCAATCGATCCTATATCCTAAGCATATGGGACACGATTCATGATGTTTGACATAAAGACATGATACTAGACCAGTCTTTTGCTACAATATTTTTTATTTGCCATGTTTTCAAATTTTAACTATGAAGAGGGATGCCGTAATCATAATCGAATTTTGAAAACGCAATATATATAGAATTTCTTCAAGTTGAACCATTCCAACATAAAATTCATATATATGTCCTTGACTAAAGATGATTAAAATCTCAATCTAAGCTTCTAGAATTGAAATGAAGTATAATTTCCTCTCCCTTAATTATAGGAAAACGACTTTTTCAACCCCTGCAACTTCATGAATTGAAACTTTTGTTTTTCTATAATTAACATTGCTAGCTTGCAATACTAATCATAATTATCATGCTCCCACTAACATGATGATTATCAGCATAAGACTTATGCTCCCACTAGCTCTGATATATTTCCAGAAATCTGCTGGACTTCTGAAATTTAGATTCATACACCCTTTCTTAGATAGCTCACATGTGTGTCTAAGGAATTTCAAGAACTATGAAAAGGGATGCCGTAATCATAATTGAATTTTGAAAACGCAATATATATAGAATTTCTTCAAGTTGAACCATTCCAACATATAATTCATATATATATATATATATATATATATATATATATATATATATATATATATATATATATATATATATATATGTGTGTGTGTGTCGTTGACTAAAGATGATTAAAATCTCAATCTAAGCTTCTAGAATTGAAATGAAGTATAATTTCCTCTTCCTTAATTATAGCAAAACGACTTTTTCAACCCCTGCAACTTCATGAATTGAAACTTTTGTTTTTCTATAATTAACATTTCTAGCTTGAAATACTAATCATAATTATCATGCTCCCACTAACATGATGATTATCAGCATAACACTTATGCTCCCACTAGCTCTGACATATTTCTAGAAATCTGCTGGACTTCTGAAATTTAGATACATGCACCCTTTCTTAGATAGCTCACATGTGTGTCTAAGAAATTTCAAGAACTATGAAAAGGGATGCCGTAATCATAGTCTCAATTTCTTAGACCTTTGCCATTTCTCACAAGTCCATGTTAGTGTGCCGGTTAACCACACACGCTCCACTAACGACTTTTGAAAATGCAAATAACACAATTGATATCTACGTAAAATCTACTTAGTGAAAGCGTTTCCTCACCATCATTTTCATGAATCGGAGAAAAACCTTATGACACTTAGATTTTATAGTGTATGAGTTCCTATCCATGTGAATTTGTCAAAACCATAATCACAAGATAAGGTTAGTGACAAATTCAGCCTTACATGGATTAAACTTGTTCAATCTTAGTTTCTTGTCACCTTGGTAGCACAAGGCCCACCAATGCTTCCAAGTTGAACTCTGATAACTCACATGCAAATTCAACTTATTTGAAGTAGGTACAGAAACAAGAATTATGTCAACACGAAAGGTTACAAACCTTAAGTTGTGTGCTAGTGATAAATTACAGGTTTTACTCTTGATTAAATCTTGAAACTCTTTTGGGATCTTTAAGGCTCCCACTGTCCCCTTGACATATAAGTTTCCCCAATCAAGAACCATTCCTTGACAAAACAAATATTCAAGGGATAGTGCGGATTCTTATCAAGACTAACACTTCACACAATTGGTCTTAGTTGGTCTTTGTCTCATCCAAGATATCACAACTTACCAATCTCAAATGTACAAGGGTAGAAACATTCTACACAACATTTGATAAGTGTTTTAAACCTTACTTTATGTCACTCAATGTTACAATCTTGGAGTATGACTCTAAGAATTGTTTTTGAACGAAGTATGACTCATCTTCTCGATCTTAACCAATCCAACAATTCATGACCTTTCTTCTTAGCCATAAAAATGCACTAAGACGTCCTTAGAGTATGAATTTGTGATATGGTTTCATAATCATTAAGATGATCATGAAATATGATACTAAAGTACTCTCCCATCCTTTCAGATTTGAGAAACTTTTATCTTTCTACCTAATTTGATTATTCTCATTTGTTTTGTCATACATTGTAACCTTTCCAATGCTATAGAATTATACGTAACCTTATAAGTATAATCATAGTTACTAATCTTTAGTAAATCATGACAAATCAATCTTTGTGGTGGACCTTGACCATCGCACACCCAGTGTACCTAATTCCTTAGTCCTTCAATTGACTCACATATATATGTGATCAAAGAATTAGTCTTAATTTTCAAAGATGAAAATTCTCATTCATCATACAATACAACTTGTATGATTCCAAGTTTCTGTCCAATTGAAACTTGGGTGATGAAAAACTATCTTCATTTGGTAAATTCAGACACTACCACAAATGAAAAAATCAAATCCACTTTCCAATATTGCTATTACTGGAAACATATAAGCAACAATTTTCCACAGATGCCATTGTAAGGATATTTTTTAAAATAAATAAAATTAAAACCCCTTTTTTTCTTTTTTTTTTAAACTTTGCGGAAAAACATATCTTTACGATCCACATGAAAACCTTGTTGTTATCTATTCATAAGCAATATATTATAACTCTTAAGCAACAACTCAAAATTCTGATTACCGAACCATGCGATCGAAACCCACCTTCGCAATCAGAATCAACATATACTTATTTTAAACTTCCTATCTTTTCTTTGATTCTTAAAACGTCAACATGTGACCCATTCACATTATGTAATAAGAATCTCCAAATAGAAACTTAATAGAGTTAGTCAGTGGACTTTAACTGAAGTAGAGTCAAACCTCTTGACTTGATCAACCTTATGACCTTTCAGGTGCATAGGGCAGCTTCGCAACCAATGCCCCTTCCTTTGGCAACAAAACACATGGACCCTTTGGCAATGGCACATGAGACTATCTCAGACTTAGCCTTTCTCTTTACCATTTGGTCAACCGAGTTGACTATGGCCGACCCCTTTCCATTGGGAAGAGAAATCTTTTTCTAGATATCCAATGCTACCATTGTCAATGTCCATTTAAGACTTGGGAAGTTGTTCTTTTAATCAAATTTGCTTTACTGGTGTTCCAAATCATTGTTGATTCCACAACACCAAGCAAATAGATAACATCATTAAGGGTTATGTCATAGTCTGCCTCATAGTAGTCCCAAAGAGACTCACTATGTTACTAAGAAAGTGATTGAACATCCAACTTTCACGAGACTTTGACACCCAACTCTCCCGGCTTGTCAATATGTGACTTTATCTCCAAAATGTGAGTACACATAGACTATGCTTGCCAATAGGGATTGAGTGACTTTAAACTTTTCAAGAACTTGTGGGTGAGGGAGAATAATTGGAGGAGGTGGAGGAAATGAAGCATGATGTTGAGGGACACCGTCTTCAAGAGATTTGGGAAGATCATAGTTGTTTGAACCAGACATCTATAATGGGAGAAAATCAAGTTAGTTGATTCAAAGTCCTTAATATAACACCCAATATGAAATATTAAGGCTAGGACCCAACACAATATTTTATAATTTGGAAGAGGGATGTCGTAATCCAAGCTATAAAATATTTGAAGGTAGGCGAATGACGATTCACCAATTTCCACCATAAAAAACGAAATAATTTATTAGGTTTTAATTGGATTTGAAATTCCTAGATCTTTTGAGATTCATTGAACTTTTTAATGGCATGTTTCAATCTCCAGTGTGCCCTCTCAAATTTTGTGACTGGGATGCCGAGGATCACAAAACAAGGTGTGAATAACCATACCAATTCACTTGGTACCCTTAATATTATCACCTAATCAATGTGCCGGTTAACCACACACGCTCCATTGATCTATGACAAACATTAAGTCACCCTTCGTGATCCTTACTAGTCCAAGTTAGTGTGCCGGTTAACCACACACGCTCCACCAACGACTTGGTAAGGTACAAAGTGTGAATTCCATGGGCTAGCACCAAATTCACATTTTTCCTAAAGTAACTAAGATTGGGAATTAAATAAAACATTTAGTTACTTTATAATAATCATTATACTTTTAATGAGAATTTAAAGTCATTGTCCTACCCGTTCGGCTAACGACCCTCCACCAGTCAAGCAAGCGGTGGGTGAGAGTGGACACCCATTAAGTCGCCATTTTATAGGCAACAACCTTATACCCACCTTATAGACCGGCTTTGTGAATGAGGCCTACTAACGGTAAGACGACTTATTCTTATACATATATATATATATATATATATATATATATATATATATATATATATATATATATATATATATAATTAACCATTAATGTTATAAATAGTATAAGTGTTGAATTTTAACTTTTAAAATTCTAAGTGTTGGAATTAAAGTTTATTAAAGTGTGTGAAACTTTTCCAAATTCCAAAACTTGAGGGCAAGTTTTGTAACTCTTCAAAACTTTTCATTTCATAACTTATGAATTAAAGGTTCATAAAATGAAGACTCTTCATTTTATGTAACTTATGTGTTTTTAATGTGTGTGTTGAAGAAAAGTGACCTTTGGATTTCCATAACTTGAGGACAAATTATGGACTCCACTAAAACACATAAATGATCAAGAATTAATTCTAAACAATTCAGCAAATAATTCCTATCATCTTCTAAATTCATAAGAACATGAACATGATCATCAAAATTTGAAGAATTATATGAGCACATAAAATCATGGAATTTTGATATATGCTATTGTAAATGGATTAAAAAAACCATTACACCAACTAAAACAAGTTTTAAAACACCAAAACAGTTTAGGGTAATGTTTCTAGTCCATTTCCAGCAGCAAAATTCGAAATTCTGCATTCTGATCATTCTACTCGCCGAGTGCACGAACCTACTCGGCGAGTAGGATGAATTTTGCCTTGAACTCGGCGAGTCCCCCCATGGACTCGGTGAGTCCATCAGCCAGACTGCAACAATTTCAACTTTTTTCACTATTTTGCATCAAGTATCAAACAAGCAAGCCTAGGCTCTGATACCACTGTTGGGTTTTGAGCAATCTAACACTTCCTAAGTGTGCATGCAACCCTAATAAACCTTGGATCTATGTTTGTCTAAATACATGCAAAATAATAATTTTTCCAAGGTTCATAACCTATCTAACATGGCATGGGGTACTTTTAAACATAAAAGAATTAGATGAGATTACATACCTTTTGACGATGAGTTTGATTCCTTAGGAGTTTGAGGGCCAAGCACCAATAGTGTGAATGCCTCAAATGGAATCACAAATCACCACAAACTCTTGGAAAACTTTGAGAGAGTGTATACACACTTAAAAAATCGGCCACACACAAACACACACACTAGTGACACTAGTGGCTATTTCATGCAACATAAGCATGCTTATATAGTGTACATGATTAGGGTGAAACCCTAATAACCCATGTCTTTTCCTTTCCAAGGATCCATGGGTTAAAAGATCCATGGATCATCCATGGACTTCCATATAATCCTAGCCCATTAACAAATGAGTGTTAGCCCACACCATATAAAACTAATAGCCCATAATCTAATTAGTCTTCCTTTTAATCTCTAAATTAATTTAAGACTAAGACTAATTAAATAACATGACTTCATATTAATATATTATAACTTATAATATATTAATAAACATATGTGTATCACTCTCATAAAATTATCCATAAATAGTTTGGGTGAAGTGCAACCCAAATGGACCATGCCGGGTCGGGTCAAGTATATACCAAATAAGTTATGGACTTAGACACCTTATCCAACACTTTTTCCCCTCAGTGGGAACCATACTGGGGCAGAGGGCCACCAGTTCGCTGAACCTGGCGGTATAAGAGACTACGTCGGAGCCCTTCATGGTTAGGCTCCACAGCTCCTGTTCTAATTTCTGGATTTCGCCCCTTGGGCAGTACTCCTCAATCATGAGGTCTTTCATCGTTTCCCAGCCCATGTCGTTGGCTACGACGAGGGTTAGTCCCTTTACATGGCCGTTCCACCATGTCAGGGTCTTTCCTTCAAAGGTGCATGCGACATATTTGACTTTGCTCGCAGCAGGGCATGAACAGATTTCGAAGACTGATTCAGTCTTCTCGAACCATTGCGAGAGGGCAATGACTCCGCCGGTGCCATGGAAAGACTTCGGCTTGCAATTGGTCAAATCCTTGTAGGAGCACTCTCTCGAGCGCACAGGGGTTTCAACCGGAATTGATTCAACAGGGGTTCCACCTCTGCTGGCATCAGATGAGTGATACTAAGCCATGGCAGTTGCCACTGCTGCAACTACGGCAGCATTCAGGGCTGCAGTATCGATGACCGGAGGCGGAGGAGGCGGTGGAGGTGCAGGGTTATTCCTGGGAGATTTGCGAGGAGGCATCTTTCAGATATAAGTTTATAAAGATAAGAAAAGTGGTAAGAATTAATTTGTAAGTAAGGTGAATGTGACACATGGACTATATAATCATAGCCCAACAGTTGAATGAGTGTTTGAGATCACAACAGAGAGTATTAGTAGGAAAACACAAGTGTACAGATTTTTCCCACAGATTAGATTGATGTCAATAATACTGGTATTACTGATGTAATAAGTTCAGGGAAAATTGACCTAACAGTAGGTCTTACATCATACCATACAGAAAAGTTTGACAGTTCTTAGATTCCTAAATAGAGTACTGAAAGTTAGGAATATTTTACAGACAAGCGCTACTTAGAGCACAGATGATAAAGGCTATTCCTTAACCAAAAGACAGAGATGTATTAGACATTATCTAACGGCGATGGGAATTCCTCGGGCGAGCCCTAAGGTCTGACACTTGACGAAACACCTCTTGAAGGTGTCTCTCCTGAGCCCTCTAGCGGGCTCGAAGTTCCAAGACTTCAGCTCGGGAGGCAGCCAGCTGTTGCTGCAGGGTTTCATTGGTTCTCCGGGTCCGTTCCATGTCTTCTTCAAGATGGCGGATGCGGACTGTGTTGACACCAGAGTTGGCATCAATCTCCATGACCCGGTTGATGGCTGCTCGACCTTGCTCAACGTTATGAGCTATTCTACGGATAATGACGGGCAGAGCTCGGTCAGCAGAACCACCTTCACTGACGTTGTAAAAGCTTCGGTCCCCAAAGTAAGGTAAGGGTTGACCCTGTTCATCACTCCAGTGATTCAAGTTGGTTGCCCACAAGGGAGTAGGACCTGGAAAAGCTGGTCGGGGGTTGTTGTTTGGGGCTTGACCTACTAGCGGTAGGTTGTTGACTTCAGGCTCGGAGTCAGATCCATCAGAAAAGCCTTCTGCAAGGTGATCATCCAAAGGGATTGGATGCTCATCTTCGGGCTCTTCTTCGATCCACCCGGCATTGCCTTCATTTGGAAAGTACGGGTCGCCGTGATGGAATCCAGCGATTTAAATCTACACGAGAAGAGAGGTATAAGAATATAGTATACATGTAGCTAGTAGTACAAAATACACATATAGTATTTTAAGTTTAGGTTCTACTGATCTTCTTGTGGTATTGTTGGTTACTTTTTAGACTTGTTAACATATCACAACCATTCTAGGGCATATGCTAATCACTCCTCGGACCAGCATAGTTGATCAGGCTATGCCATTCCCAGGACTGACCATACATCCCCGAGCTCACTTTTCATATTTAACAATCGTAATACTTTTGTTCTTGTCATTGTGAAACTGATTTTAGTATGAATGCAGACTAGTATACTTAATTAAATATTTTAATATTTAAAGTATAGACTCTTGGTCAGAGTGCTTTAATCCCTAATGGGTTTATAGTTTAGTATATCTTTTATGGGTTGATATACTCCGCCCCATAACCTTTCCGCCGTTCTTGGTTTTGGGTTGTGAATATATATTAACATATTCATGTATATGTAATGTAATGTTACTTGTTCTAGTATCGTTATATATGTTCTCGTCCTAGTATAGTTGTATATGTACTCTTAGTAATAAGTATTGACTCTTGAATGAACTGACTCATTGATCTAGAAATTGTAGTAGTACGATCCTGTGTTACCCCGATGGTAACTTACTAATTATGTACTGATACGCGTGAATAAAGGAGTACTTTTATGTCTATATATGTACATTTGATATATAATTAATATTGAAACGACCTTCGGAGGGCTACCCGAAATCCCACCAGACCACATCTCAAGCGCGAAAAGGAAATAGGGCGGATGGCCTTCCTAAGCCCTTTAAAAATTTCTTATATATCTATACGTATATGGGCATGCAATTTATAAGAAGTAAAACAAAGTTTAATAAAAGCATTTGATAAGTAAAAGAGTTTGTAAAACATTTTGAAGTAAAACAGTTTGGTAAACAGTTTGAACAATGATAAAATCATTGGTTTTCTAGTTATTAATCACATGTGATTGAGGCAATAACTATAAGTATTTAACTTGTATCCCCCCATATAAGTATTTAAAACATTTAAAAGTATTTCAAAGGTTAATTAAAGGGGTATGAACTCACTTGTGGTGAGTGGATTGGATTGAAGTGTCGGATACCGTGCTAGGTGGCAAACGGAGACTTGTTCACACGCACGAGCCTAGTTATCATATAATGAGCATATATATAACTAATTAGCCTAATAATAACTAATAAATTTAGTTAGTACACTCAGGAACATGTAAACACTTTGCATAAGTGTTATAGGTCCTAATGGTTGCATCTAAGTTGTTATGGGACAAGGCTAAAGGGGTTTAATGTACCAAAGGGCCTTATATAAGTGTTTTCTACTCAATAAACCCCGCACAAGGAGTTTACGATCGTAAACCATTGAGTTTACGGCCGTGAACTCCAATCTTGGTGGTAATTGGTGTTTTGAAGTGTAATTTGCTTTCTAAAATAAGCCTAACTTGGTGGTTTAATCCTTTGGGTAGTTTAGGGCATAGAAAATACTCCTTTGATGAGTTTACGGCCAAAAGACCATATCCCTTAGAGTTTACGGCCATAAACACTCATGGGATGGGTGTTTTAATTCTTTCAAGTCCCAAACACAAGTAGGATAAATTCTAGGCATTTGTTTAAGGCTAAGGAGGACCCTAGGCACACTTTGGTGCCCTTATTTGGTGTTTACGGCCTATGAGCATTCTCTTGGCCGTAAACTCCCTTTAACGGGTGCTTTTGATGTGTTAAAGTCGCCAAATTAGCTAGAAGTAATTGAGGGTTAAAGTCTAAGGCCTTTAGGAGTGATTAGGGCACATTTGGCCCTTGAATTTGGAGTTCACGGTCCAAGAAGTTCTTGGGCCGTGAACACCCTAAGCTATGTTTTCTTGATTTTTTTTCTAGTCTCAAATGATCATACATATTATCCTAAGCTAGTTACCTAACAAGGGAATGGGACTAGACAGCCTTTAAGCTTCATTTTGGAGTTTACTCCCCAAGAATGTTCTTGGGCGGTAAACTCCCGAATCTCACATATTTAACATGTAATCTATGTTATTAAGCATATAAAAAGCATTATAAAACAACTAGAGAAGTGTACTCACGATTTGGGATGAAAACCCGAAGATCCGTGAGAGAGAAAATGGCTTTTCTCCAGTTGGAAATGTGAATAATGAATGAATTTAGTTTAGAAATCTATTTATAGTCCTGAAATACTTTGGCAGAAAATATTTTTATTCCAGAATTGAACTCTAACATTAAGAATTTTGAAATACTCAAGTTTCACAAAACCATGAGCATCCACTCTTCTGATATCTCATTAAACATAAACCCTAATGTACACAAACTTATTCGGAAAAGTCTGAAATTCATTGAAACTAGACTAGCTTCTATTGAATAGCTAATGTTCGTACAAAATGGAAATTTCGAGTTGTCACAGTATGTGGACCTTGGTGGGTTAGGCCTAATAAGGCAAGGATTAAGTAACTTTTTCCCTTAAAGGTAGGGTCTAGGGTTTGGACCCTCGTGGTGGGCTATTGACCTAATTTCTAATTAGGGTTTATTTTACTTTTGTGACAACCACCAAAATTCGAGTCAGATCTGGATTTTACTAAACTTAGTTTCACATATAGGCCCAACACATACTAGACTAAGTAACTAGAAGCTAAGTTATAACCTACTAGAAACATGGAAACAGATAGAAACAATGGATAGTGTACTTAGATTTCACATTGATATGTGAATTCTATAACTAATTAACTATAGAGACTATCCATATTCGGGTCACTCTTTGACTCGAACACCTTTGCATGAATCATATACACATATTATGCACTTGACCTAGTAGTAAAATTAGGTCAAAGTCTCGTGGAACTTAAGTCAAAGTTGAAACTATGACTAGTATACTTGGTTCTTCAAGTTCACTTGAATCTCGGAACCACTACTTATAAATGCCAATAAACCGAAAAAAACAAATTACAAAAATTATTAATAACTATAAAAAAGTTATCATACCATAAGATAATTTGAAGTCTTAAAGATTCTGTTGAATCATAAAAAGTGACCCTCTTGAACTTCAGCTACCGCAGTCTCCAAGCCACCGCAGTCAAGCCGCTTCATCAGCAGTCACATAACCGCAGTCTCTATCTTCCGCAGTCTCTATCTAGATTACTTTGCTTTGTCTTTATTGTAATACACTCTATTGTCCAGTATGCCTTGCATGGCTACTCTTAGAGTTGTAATCTAGTGATCTTTGTGAGTCTCTATAAATAGAGCTCATTCTCTTGTAAACTTAAGTAAGGAGTGTATCCCATCTAATTCTAATAGAAATCTTTGAACTTATCTTTTATATCTTACTTATGCACTCTTCTTACTCTCATAATCAATCACAACCTCTCTTCGGAGCTAGTCCTCTGTGACTTAATCACTAAGTTTGATCTCACTTATAAACTTGGCTTGAATGCATTCCTTGTTATGAATCAGCTTAATTGTATACTTGATATAACAATTGACGTCATTTACATTTCTTTACTTTTCCGCAACTAACTCTCTAACATCTAACTCTAAATATTATTGTTGAGCTTTTAGACCCTTCGAGATTAACTATTCTACAATATACTTGTTCTAACGTTTGTTCAAGTGTGTCTCAAAGTTTTTCTCTCAACAATTGGTATCAGAGCCATTGTGGATGCTTTTTGAAAATTGGAACTCTGATTTTTCAAAGAGCCTTCTATACCACTGAAGCTCATTTCTAAAACAAAAAAACAAACTTAAAAAAATGGCACAATCATTATCTCTGAATGTTTCCAACAGTGTTGGTGGTTCTAATCGAGCCCCAATACTGGTTGCAAATGAATATCATCGTTGGTCACAAAGAATGGAAAGATACTTAAGGAGACTTGGTAGAGATGTATGGTGATCCGTAGAAGAAGGACCACATGTCCCAGTCCTTACACCAGTCCAAACTGATGGAGCCATAAGAAGACTAGGAGGAGGTCAACCAGCTATGAGCCGTCCCACCAAGGATGATCTCGATAAAATGGAAAATAATGTTGTTGCTTTTTATGAAATCTCCTGTGGAGTTGCTCCTGACAACTTCGATATTATCATAAATTGCAAATCAGCAAAAGAGATTTGGGATGTTCTCAAGAATCTGTATGAAGGCTCAGAGCAAGCTCAAGACAAGAAGCTTACAACTGCACTCAATGAGTTCAACAACTTCAAAGCTCACATTGGCGAAAGTTTGGAAGACTCCTTCAAAAGATTCAACCTGATCGTCACCAAATTATCCAATGCAGGCACCATCCAAAGTAATCACGAAACAAACCTTTAGTTCTTTAATGTCTTGGGAAGACATTGGACTACGACTAAAATGATAGTCCAAGGCGATAGAAAGATTCATTCCTTGTCACTCTATAAACTCTATGGGGAACTACAAGCATAGGAATCCACCGTACTCAAAGACTGTGCTAACTTCGGAGGACCTCTTGCTCTCATCTCACAAACTCCACATAATCAACCTTACGCTCCCTCTTATGGCACTCCACTGCAGTCATGCGAAGCTGATTCAGAGTATGATGATGAAGAAGAATTTCAAAAAGCAGTTGCTCTAGTTAGCAAACAATTCAACCGACTACTACCTCACTCCTTTTGCAAAAATCAACAATTCAACAAACCACCCTTCAATCTTAACTTCAACCCACAAACAAATCACTCACATTATCCTAAAAGTTCTCATCCACCACCGCAATCTCAAAATACCCAACCAAAGGAAGCACTACAGCCTACTCAAACCTCTGACACCGGTTCTCCCTCAGAAGACAAGACTGATGTTGTAGTTTGGCACAAATACTACAAAGAAAATCACTGTGCAAGAGATTGTAAGACCAATGTAGTTAAAGACAGAGAATTCTACCTTAGAATGGCTCAAGAGTTGGAAGAAAAGGACAAAGCAAGGGCATACGTAGCCCATGTCAAAAGAGACCATCAAGTGTGGTCATCCAGAGATGAAGATGAAGCCATCAGCAGTGTCAATGGCAAAGGGAAGATCTGCATGTTGGCAACTACGGATGATGATGGGTTTACAATGATGAACAAAAACTACTGCTACATGGCAAAGGATGGAACTCTAAGCATTGTCGAACAGGTAAAACTCATGATCCAAACTCTAAACTATAGCATGCATGATTGTCAACCTTACATAGATAATCTTAATGACACATGTGTTGCCGTCCTTACAGACTATAACAAAGCCTAAGATGAAAAGAGCATTGCGTCCCCGGAGATGTTCTATGTGAGAGGACGAATGGATAACAAAAGACTCAAAATGGTTATGTTAGAAAGAGATTTAGAGTTAGAAAAAGATGCAAGAATGTTGAGTGAAACCCAATTAGATATAGGTTTGAACCATATAGATTTAGCTCAAAGTGAAATAGTACGTTTAAATCTGTTAATCGAAATTTTTTTCAATGAAAGTGAAACTATTGAAAATTTGGTAAATAATGGAATTGTGGACAATACATACATTTGGAGTTGGTCGAATGGATATCATACGACAATGGATTCCTCACCCCAGTTCAACAAAGACAGACTAGATGTCCCTCCAGACCGAGAATTCCATTTCCCAGTCAATGACAAGACTTTTCCCGAAGATATCAAAACTCACTTCGGTAGACTGCACAATCAAAGTAACAATTGTGTGATTGAGGAAATTGTGCCTGAGGTTTCAGGTCACACATGTGATCAAATTGCTATCAGTGGCACTACTTTCCCAAGTTCTCAAAACTCATCCGTTTTCGATGAAGAAATTGTCATTGAGGACACCGAATTCTCTAAAGACTTCACATCTCTGTCCTCAAACCGCAGTGTCCCTCATTGCAGTCAAAAGTCCCACATAAGTCCCACTGTAGTCCCAACTAAGGCTTACTCTACGGTAGTCAAGACATCCTTACCGTAGTCTTCAAACAAAAGTTCTGCCACTCTTCAAACGATTTATCATGAATTACCCATAGAAATTTTTGAAGTGGGTCAATGTTCCCAACTCCCAGAATCCTCAAGTTCTGATGACTCAAACCTATGTTTTCACAAAATTTCAAAGGATTCTAGGAAATCGCAGTTGAATAACAGAGACTGCGGTTCACCAAAATCCTTAGCAAAAAAAGCCTTCAAAGAAGAAATTCGCTCCCGAGGTACAAATAGACAAATGTTTTCAAAAAACAAAAAGGCATGCCAGATCTCAAAAATCCAAAAGTCCAGAAAAATTTGTTTTCTCTCACTATTTTTCAAAAAAACCCTACCACTAAGAAAACATCCAAAAAGGAATGTACAATTTCAACAGTCCTTCCTACTTCATCTGACACAATTCAAAAGAGTGCGATGTCTTTTCGAAATAGTGTCTTTCAAATCTATTCCTCAGATGATCCGAAATGGAAAGGTATTTTACCCACTCCAACACATTTAAAGTCACGTCAAAATTTTAACAAATGGAAGGGTATCTTACCAAATCCAACAAAAAGGACACGAAGATCCACACATACTAAACCTTTCTCAAAACAAACTTTTTAGAAAACTAACACTCGTATGAAATCTTTTCAACCTCGGTCTAGTCAAAAGCCAAACAACTCTTCCTTTAGACCGCTGACCAAACGTGGTGTCAGAACAAAACACAAAATTTCAACATGTGAGTGTCTGTGTAGTTGCAAAAATCAGAAACCTCGTAACTTTACAAAAATCCACAACACTCCAAAATTTCACAAACACCCAGGACTAGGTTTAAAAGTTGACACGAAACCAGTCCATGCATCACTTAGAAACTCACCTGTTGTTACATGCTCCAAACTAGTTTGGATGCCTAAACTAACCGTGTAATTGTCAGGCTTTGTGAAAGGAGGAACAAGATGATGAATGGTTAATTGACAGTGCGTGCTCCTTCCACATGATCGGAAGGTTAGAATACCTTCAGGATTTCAGGGAAATCTACAATGGTGGAAGTGTTGCATTCGGAAACAATGCGAATGGAATCATCCGAGGTTACGGTGTACTCACTACGGGGAACTTCTCAATTCAAAAGTTTGCTTATGTAGAAAGCCTTAAACACAATCTCATCTATGTTGGCTAACTATGTAAGGCAGGTCATCGAGTTGAATTCGATGATCAATTATGTTACGTAATGACAAGTGATAGGAGCACCTGCTTGATCAAGTCACGATCTGAGGGTACCATGTATCCTCTGGATGTCTCTCTCATCATTTGAAAACCACAGTTGTGTTTCCTTTCTAAAGCCGTATCTGAAGCCAGTTGGTTATGGCACCGCAAGCTTGCTCATCTCAACTTCAGATATATCAACACTATGGTCACTGGAGAGCTGGTCAGAGGACTACCTATTCTCATGTTCATCAATGACACTATATGTCCTGCTTGTGAATGTGGTAAGCAGTCCAAGGCAAGTCACCCCATGGTGATTGACTCTTCTATATCTGAACAACTTGAGCTTCTGCACATTGATCTCTGCGGTCCATCAACTATAGCCAGTCTCTATCACAAAAAGTATATACTGGTTATAGTAGATGACTTCACTCGCTTCATATGGGTTTTCTTCCTCAGACTCAAATCTGAAACACCGCATATTCTCATCAACTTCATCAAAGAAATAGAACATCAGATCAAGCTGACAGTAAGACGCATCCGCAATGATAATGGAACCGAATTCACTAATCATCCTCTCAACAGCTTCTTGACGTCTAAAGGTATTACTCACAACTTTTCAGCTCCTTATACACCACAACAAAATGGAGTAGTAGAGAGAAGGAACTGTATACTAGTCGAAGCAGCCAGATCCATGCTCAACTTCGCACACCTTCCTCTTTACTTCTGAGCTGAAGCTGTAGCAACCGCATGCTTTGTTCAAAACTGAAGCATTGTGTGCAAACGCCTCAATAAAACATCGTATGAGGGCCTCAACAATCGCAACCCAAATGTTCGCTTCTTTCATATCTTTGGGTGTCGATGTTTTGTGATCAACAACAAAGATCCGCTTAACAAATTTGCACCAAAGTCTGATGAAGGCATTTTTCTTGGCTACTCTACGAACAAGGTTGCTTACCGGGTTCTCATCAGGCATACAACGCTTATCATTGAAAGCTTTGATGTGAAATTCGATGACTCTTACATTCGCAACGCCCCTCCATCCACTGAAACCACTACAATCATGGAAAGTGACATTCCTGCTTCTTCAGGTCCTTTAAATCTAGTTGAAGTCAACTATGATGATCTTTTCGACCCAGTTGAAACAGCAAAACTATCCAAAGTTCTTGTGTCACCAGGTGATCAGATGTTTCTGGCCCATCTCTCTCCGAAGTAGCATCTCTCAATACTTTCACCTCTCCGGTTGAGGGGGAAAGCTCTACTCCGGATCAAGCAACAACCATTGAGGTTCCAGTACTTGATGATGCTCAAGTTCCTATCCTTAGAAAATCATTACCATCAAACGTATCATCGGATTCGGATGATGAACTCATAAAGAACATTGACACTAGAACCGATTCAAGGATCTTTACTCTCCCATCAGCAGTCCAGGGGGAACCTCTCCAAACTGCTCAAGAAAATTTCATTCTCGCTCCAAGAAGTCAAGATGATTTTGCAAGCTTTTCTCAAATCTAGGGGGAACTGCCATCTCCAACCGAAGAAACTTCTGATATTGAAGACATTCCTTTTACCGCAACTACTGATCATCTGATGCCTTGTCTACAAATATGGACGAAGGATCACCCACCAGGTCAAATTATTGGCAACCCATCCGTAGGTATCCAAACTTGATCTGCCAAGGACTTATCTGATCACTGTCACTGTAGGGTTTCAAAGCACTCCATGGATGATGTCAATGGGCCCCTTTGATGAATTCTAGGTTAAAAGCCCAAGACTTGTCTTTTCCCTATAAATAGTCATGTATTATTCATAATTAGGGTTAAGAGTGTGAGGCAAAATGTAGCCGCCATGTGAGGTTTCTTATGTAGTGTTAGATTCTTTAGTCTATACTTTAAGTGTAATTTATTCCTCATATTTCAATAAATCGAGTGATCATTCGACATAATCTTCATTATTGTGTTTGTTCTTGTTTTCCGCATCTTGTTCATCAAATCTCAATTAGGGTTTTAATCCCAACAAGTGGTATCAGAGCGGGTCTTTGAAAATCTATTGATTTTTGAAGTATCGGTTCTTGATTTGATGATTTTCTGCACAAGTTACTGAAGATTATTGGTGTTTTGGTGGTTTGGAATCAAAGATTCTTGTTCAAGAAACTGTTCATGGAGATTTATGAATTATGCTACTGTTCATCTGGGTATTATTTCAATCCAAATCTTATTTTGTTCATATTCTCTATTGGATCTGATTGATTTTTTTTATACTAAATCAGTCGATTGCCTCGTAAATCAATTTCTTTTGATTTGGGCCAAAGTTTTTGCTCATTACTGTTCATGATTTTTTTGAGCCCTAATATCATATCACAGAGTTTCCATTTGCGTCATTTGCTTTTGTATCTCTTTTGTTCGCTACATCCATATGTTCGACCACTCATGGTTTGTCTCAATTAACAATCGATGATTATGTCTTGATCGACTGAAGATATTAATATTCTTGATAAGTTACTGTTCGTCAAACATTATCGTTATTGTTCATATGATTCAATTTGAAGCCCAAATCACTTTCTGTGTAATCGATTCAAGCTCCTTCTGAATCGCGATTCTCGTGATGTCGATCTTTCATCATATTTATTCTTCATTTAATTGATTTATGTTTTACAATCGAATCATTTTCATCTTCAAAATCAGTTAGCGATTCGTGGATTTATCCAGACTTGTCATTCAACTGAGATTGTCGACTTCTTCATAAGTATGAATTAATTTCAAATAGTCGATGAATCTGTTGATGCTATTTGTATATCACAAATATCTCATGAATCGGTGATATGAGCAACTGATTTCTATCGATTATCAATTATCATTCCGAAGTGGTTCGTATTTGTTGAATTTGGTGATCTAGGTATGAAGAATCTAAATCTGAAAGATCTTTTAGTTTGTATTTCGAGAGTGAAAATGTCATTAGAATCGATTGCAATGGGAAACTAATTTCGTGATTGTATTGATCCGAGGATGTCAATTTTGGCATTTGTCAATAATCAGTCTTAATGGTCCAAGAAACAAAAGTCAAAATTAAAAGTTATGGAGATTGAATCGGTTCGCTATAAGGTGGTTCTCGGAATCGAGCATGTGTTTGGATGGGGCTTGACCACTTGCGAATGAAATCGGGACTAAATTGGAAGAACATTGGTCAACAGAAAAGTCAAGATCAGTGTGAAATCCTTATCTGCGATCGGAAGCGAACCTATGATTGGGTTCGTTTGTCAGTCCTTGGAACGAAAGCACTTGGAACAAAAGAGGGAAGGACAGAAAGCGACCCTAAGGTTCGGCTTGACTAAGGTTTCGCTCCTTATTCTAATCGTGATGCTTGGTTTTGCTTTTGTATCAATGAAATTGGGTTCGCTTGTTAATGGTTGGAGCGAATGAAGGATGAACCGAAAGCGAAAGGAGTTTCGCCTGATGAAGCTTGATATGGAAATAAGAAACGAACCGAACGTTCGGTTGTGTTCCCTTCAGGTGAATAAATGGCGGTCTTGAAACGAACTTAGGTTCGGTTGCTTGTACTTGAAACAAAAGTATGATTTGCGGGTATTAATTTTGGGGTCTCGCATTTGTTCCAGTCGCGCATCCCTTTTATCAGGCATCTAAATTAGGGAAGAAGATATCAAGTTACATTAATGGTCCCTGAAACTTCAACGAAATGACACTTCTGGTCCCTATTGTTTTCACATCTTGGCGATTATGGACGATTTCCAGATTTTGTCAGAAATAAAGGGGAGTATTGATGCAGAATTACAATTTCAGTCCCTATTTTTCAGCAAGTGACAATTTCAGCCCATTTTTCGAAAAATTTGCAATTTAAAGGGCTGGTGAACAGTTTTGGATTTTTCAACGCTCATATTTTTTTTCGTGAACAGAAAAATAAAGATTCCATCAAGTCTTGGCGGTTCGGAAAGTCAT
Organism: Lactuca serriola; assembly: GCF_051521515.1. Taxonomy (NCBI): domain Eukaryota; kingdom Viridiplantae; phylum Streptophyta; class Magnoliopsida; order Asterales; family Asteraceae; genus Lactuca; species Lactuca serriola. The sequence goes on along the minus strand of NC_136409.1, from coordinate 110,113,107 downwards.
TTTTCGTGATAATGTCAAATTTTCACGACTTTTTCGGATTTTATACTTCATCGTTAATATCATTTAGTCACGGGGGAGCTTAGTAAATTTTTATCCATTCAAGATCATTCTCATGACCATTTGAAGGCTTTATAATCATGTTCTTGATTATAAATCGGGGGAGAATTTGGTATGGCCATTCGAAATTAGATTTGTGACTTTTCAAAGTTGAAGATTTTTGATAAAGCTTGTGGTAGAATTATGAAGGTAGCTTTTATAGCAGAAGTTCTTCATCGAGCTCTACTAAAGCTTTTACAGAGAAGTATCCTTTACAGCGGAAGTTTTTCATCGAGCTCTGCTAAGGACTTGTTATATCTCCGACTTCTTGTATTTTCTCGATCAAGTGGCGTTACGAATCTTAAAGTTTGGGTTGTTACATGATATTTTTTGATGGCTTGTATCATTAGCTTATTTGAAGATCGTTGTGACTTGGAGGGGGAGCTCTTCAAAGACATGAAGTGATTCAGTTTCTTTGTTCTGAAATGGGTTTTTATGGCGGGTTTGGTTTTCATGAAGATTCTTTGGGATTACATTCGAAAATGAAGTTTAAAGACATTACTTCAGTGCTTGATTTATATATCCTAGAGCCCGTGTTTGAAGACTATTAAAGAATCAAGATTCGTGGATTGCTTCATATATTCCTCGTTGCAGATCTTTTTATTTGCTAGATGCTTGTTGTGGAAGTTAAAGCATTGTCATCCATTCCATACTTTGAGGGGGAGATTTTAGGGTTTCAAAGCACTCCATGGATGATGGCAATGGGCCCCTTTGATGAATTCTAGGTTAAAAGCCCAAGACTTGTCTTTTCCCTATAAATAGTCATGTATTATTCATAATTAGGGTTAAGAGTGTGAGGCAAAATGTAGTTGCCACGTGAGGTTTCTTATGTAGTGTTAGATTCTTTAGTCTATACTTTAAGTGTAATTTATTCCTCATATTTCAATAAATCGAGTGATCATTCGACATAATCCTCATTATTGTGTTTGTTCTTATTTTACGCATCTTGTTCATCAAATCTCAATTAGGGTTTTAATCCCAACAGTCACTACGTAGCATTTATGTCTGCAGTCGATCCACGATCAATCAAATAAGCTTTATTAGAACCTGATTGGATTTCCGCTATGCAATAAGAACTGGAAGAATTCAAAAGGAACAAGGTGTGGCAACTCGTTCCCAAACCGCAAGGCCATACTATTGTTGGAACAAGATGGGTGTTCAAGAACAAGTTAGATGAATCTGGTGCGGTTATCAGAAATAAGGCAAGACTAGTTGCAAAGGGGTACAGTCAACTAGAAGGTGTTGACTATGAAGAAACATATGCTCCGGTGGCTAGAATGGAAGCCATACGAATCTTTTTAACATTTTCTGGCTACAAAAACATCAAGGTACACCAAATGGACGTTAAGAGTGCTTTTCTCAATGGGGAATTGAAAGAAGAGGTTTATCTTCAGCAACCTCCCAGCTTTGAAAGTATTGAATTCCCTGACCATTGCTACAAGCTTCAAAAGGCAGTCTACGGTCTGAAGCAAGCCCCTAGAGCTTGGTATGAGACTCTTTCTGAATTTCTAGTCTCTTCAGGGTACAAAAGAGGAGTTATTGATCTTACGCTATTTAGAAAATCAAATGGTGACCACCTTATGCTTGTACAAATATATGTGGATGATATCATCTTCAGATCGACTGATCAAGGAATGGTGGATGAATTTGCTAAGCTCATGACAAACAAATTCCAAATGAGCATGAATAGAGAGATTAATTTCTTTCTAGGTCTTCCGGTCAAACAAATTCAGCAAGGGGTATTCATTCATCAAGAGAAATACACCACTGAACTATTGGAAATACTCTATGGACAACTGCTCCGCGGCTAAGGTCCCTATGGCCTTCGGTTACAAGATCTCTACTGATCCCTCTAGTGTATCTGTGGATCACAAGACTTATAGGGGTATCATTGGCTCTCTAATGTATCTCACCGCAAGCCGACCGGAAATTGTCTTTGCAACTGGTGTATGTGCAAGGTTTCAGGCTGACCCAAAAGTGTCACATATGACCTCAGCCAAACAAATTCTCCGGTACCTGAAAGGAAGCAAATCTCTTGGTCTATGGTATCCCGCAGTTAATGATTTCAGTCTGCAACCATTTACTGATGCAGATCATGTCGGATGCAAACTTGATCGAAAAAGTACCTCTGGTGGATGTCAATTTTTGGGAGGAAGACTCGTCAGCTGCTCCTCAAGAAAACAAAGTTGTGTTTCATTGTCTACCGCAGAAGCCGAATATGTGGCCGCGACCTGCTGTTGTTCTCAAGTTCTATGGATGAAGACACAACTGTTAGACTACGGATACAGAATGTTGCGGATACCAATCTATTGTGACTCTGAAAGTGCCATAGCGATCTCTCATAATCCTATTCAGCACTCCAAGACAAAACATATTGAACTACGGTATCAATTCATCAAAGACCACATTCTGAAAGGTAACATTGAACTCATCTTTGTCCCTACTCATGAAGAGACTGCTGATGTATTTACAAAAGCACTTGACTCTACCAAACTCAATGCGTTCTTACAAATGTTAGGGATGATGAATCCGGACCCTCAATTCTTCTTGAATTGATAGGTACTGCAGACCTTCTTGGTCTCCATTGCGGTCCTAACTGAAAGTCATTTATAATAGATGATTTTGGCATATCCTGTGTACCGTAGTCTATGTACCGCAACCATATATTATATTTATTTTTCACGGGTCTTTCTTGTTTGTTATTACTAACTTCTTGTAAAAGTGCTCTTCTCATTTTCCCCCACCGCAGTCATCCGCAATGATAAAGCAGCCATCCGCAATGATGTGTCCATCCGCAGTGACATTAATTGATTTTCAGACTGTTCATTCTTTTGAAAAACAAAAAAAAACATCATGTGCTATTTAATGATCCTTCATTAAATAAAACATTAAATAAAAACATTCCTTTGAGAAATTGTCACATTATTTTCTTCTAAACCTTGTGTCAGACCTATGTAAGGTATGATGACAAAATAAAGATTTTCCAAATCAAATCCTTTTTAATGTGTCTTTTCCTATTACCCCAAACCATCACATCCATTACAACTTCCCCTTTATCCAACGGATTAATCTCTCCCCCACCATACGTTCATCAGCGTGATACAAAACCTGATATTTCATTAAATGCAGACCCCTTTTCTGGTTAATCTCAAATTCAGATTTTATCCCTCTTTTGTAAATATGTGATTGAGATTAAAGACGCTAATTCAAAATATAAACCCAAACGTTTTTACCCAATTTCACTTAGGTCAAAAACGTTTCCCGCTTCATTAAGTCATTGTAATACCCCTTTCTTCTCCACAAAGAAAAGTTTACGCTCTCTAAACCTTCAATCCTCTTCTGCATTCTTCAAGCTTTCTCAAACTCATAACAATGGTGAAATCCAGTGTCTCAAAGAAACAATCCAAGGCCTCTGGATCAGTGAACCCAACTGGTTCAGACCCTACCACAATTGCTTCAAGAAATTTCAAAGCCATCTTCGAAGAACAACCTTCTTACAATGCTCCCACAAAACTTATGATCAAGTTCTTGAAAAATCATCCTTTGTTTGGTCCATTAGATGCTTTCACAAATGTTTTCCCAATTTCAACCCTCTTCAAATGTGCCTTCTCCGCCTATCACCCACTTGATAACCCTCAAGAAGTTCATCTAAACCTAATCAATTATTCTTTGGTTATTTTGTCCAAAGAAAAATTCCTCACCGACATTAACCTCCTTGTTCATCCTTCCATCAAAATATTCACCCCATCAATGGCGGACATCACTTCGGCACTTTACCAGATGGGTTACCAGAAAAGGATCAAAGGAATTGGTGAATTCAAGAAGAACTAAGTGCCTGCGGTCTGGCAGTTCGTGTGCCACTTCACCATCCACAGTCTGTCCGGCAGAACCGGAGGCACAGATAACATGGGACTCAAGCTATTGGAACTCATATGGAGTATCTTCCCAGGCCACGATGTGAACTACGGACAGATCCTATGGGATGATTTTCTACAATACATTCCCAAAGAGAGCCTAAGGCAGAACCCAACCGAACTTACCTTTGCTAGGTTCTGGTCTCTCAGCATTTCAGACCTACATGCGGACGCAGGGATAGACATGAGCAGTGACATCAACTTTTTCGTCACCAAGGATCTCAAAAGGTACAATCTTTCTTCTAATCAAACAATCTTTGGCGCAATCCGTAGACTTCCTATCCATATTCTTTCTACCCTCGGTGCTGAGAGTGCTGATGTCTCAGACCACATTGAGGCTATGGAAGGTATTGACCCATACCTTCCTACCCCGCCTCTTCCATCCGCAGTCGTTAACCTTGAAAAATAGCATTCTACTTTTCAATTTCCAGTGAGTTCCTAAATCTCAAACATGTTTTCATAAATACTCTGACTCCTTATAAACTTGTATTTGTCTTGACTTAGACAATTATTCAAATTTTCAAATAGCGTAATATCAATATTTCAATAAAAAATTCCCTTATTGACGACTTAAACCTTTAACTTTAATTTATCTTTTTATTATTTTACTACTTCGTTTGATTGTCACTCGTGTATCTTCATTATCTTGGAATTATTAAACATTTTGATAATAGTGAGATTACTTATTGTTTCTAATCACTCAAATTGCTATTTAGACAAGGTGATTTAATTTATCATAAACTTGCATCGCCTCCATTTGCAACAATGACTCTCTAAATATATATATATATATATATATATATATATATATATATATATATATATATTCTTCAAATATTGTTTTATTATAGTAAGAGTAACTGTGGTAGTAAATATTGCTTCAGAAATCCTTGATCGTTTCGTAACTTATCTTATAGACGACATTTAAATAGTCTTTACATTCGAGAGGTACCAAAAATCCGTTGCTTACCCTTAGTACGTATCTTTAGGAACTTACCCTCGATCGCTTCTTTTTAATTTGTGCTACCCCTCCTTATTTTTGAATATGTATTTTCCAGATTTAGTAGCCAACCCGGAAGTGAACAAATTGTTCCTAATCACTTCTTAATTAGATGGTGAATTTACACTTAGTGCCGATTAGAACATGAATTAAGAATCAATGCAGACTGAGCACACAATGCAGTTGGTGCTTTAGCAAATATTATAACGCTCTCTTAAGTTAGAAAATATCTAACTATATAACCTTTTTCAACTAGGTCGCCATGGTTGGATCATGATTCCCATGATCCTAATTTCTTCCAATCTAGGCTGTAGAATTCGAATTAAGGAATCACTAAATTGTTGATAGCTAAAGAGTTGGGCTCTTTTCGTGTGGAATTAACCCAAAGTAATCAAAGAGTTCTTCAAGTTACCATCTCTCCAATTATACAATTGTATTCGGCTGAGTTCTAATAGAGTGCGTCACGAATTGAAATTTGGGACGAAATTCTTTTAACCGAGGGAGACTGTGACAACCATCAAAATTCGAGTCGGTTCTAGATTTTACTACACTTAGTTCCACATATAGGAACAACACATACTAGACTTAGTAATTAGAAGCTAAGTTATAACCTACTAGAAACCTAGAAACAGATAGAAACAATGGATAGTGTACTTAGATTTCACATTGATATGTGAATTATATAACTACTTAACTGTAGAAACTATCCATATTCGGGTCACTCTTTGACTCGAACACCTTTTCATGAATCATATACACACATTATGCACTTGAACTAGTAGTAGAAATTAGGTCGGAATCTTGTGGAACATAAGTCAAAGATGAAACTATGACTAGTATACTTGGTTCTTCAAGTTCACTTGAATCTCGGAACCACTACTTATAAATGTCAATAAACCGACAAAAAGGAATTACAAACATTATTTATAACTATAAAAGATTTATAATACCTAAGATAATTTGAAGTCTCAAAGATTCAATTTATTCTGATATTCAAAGTTTATTAAACTCCAAAACCCTAAAAGCCATAAAAACTCATATTTATAAACTTTAACCTTAAAAATTCTATAAAAATTAATAATGAAACTTATAATATGATCTTATAATAATTAAAATTATGAAAATGCATTTAAGGAAAATAAAATTTATGTCATTAATAATTACCCTTATTTTATATGTCAAAAATCAAGGATTCATGAGCAAAAACTTGGTTAGGGTGTATATTTCATAAATAGTTTGATATTTTTATAACAGAATTGAATATTTTTTTATAAAATTAAAAGAGAGGGAGGGCATTATTGTAACGCCCGTAGATCAGGGCTAGTAAATTTAGAGACGATAGGCGTCAAAAATGAATTTTTGATGAAAGATTGTTTAGAATGAATAATCTTAACTAAGTTATAGTATATGTTACAAGGTTTTCGTGCATATAAAGAACGCCGAAATCCGAGTTATAACGAAGAAGTTATGACCTGTCGACGTTTCGCGACAGAACCAGCACGACACAGCGCGACGTAAAAAGTGAATTTATGTTAGATTGATATTTAGCCTTAGTGATCTAAACAAAAGTTGTAGAGTTCGTTAAACCATGAGCGTGCATAAAAAGAACGTCCAAATCTGACTTCGTATGAGGAAGTTATGATTTTTCTAAGTTTCAGCTTAGCAGTATGCAGCCAGAATACTCGATTTGAGATCGAGTGGTTTTTAGCCGAAACAATCTAAACGAGAATCGAAGATCTCGTCAATTGTAGTGAAAGGATAAAAATATAGACGAAAACGGACGTCGGATGAAGAAGCTATGAATTTATAACGGAGTTTTCCAGTCCCGGCCTACTAAAAATAATATAATAAATATAAGATCAAAATTAGCCAATGGAGTCTAAACGAAAGTTGTAGAGCATAGTCTCACCTACGTGTGGATATAAAGAACGTCGAAAACGGAGCTCGTATGCGAAAGTTACGCAATTTAGAAGTTCGACGAGTCAAATTACGCCCAGCGTAATTTGAGTATGCCCAGCGTACTCAAAGGGGTGCAACTTGTCAGACAAATACTCGAGTGCCACCAGCCCTGCGTAACTTGAGTACACCCCGCGTAATTTGAGATTACGCCCCGCATAATCCCAAACCCTCAGTCTATAAATAGAACTCGAAATCAACCATTTTCTGTTGTTCAAACTCTTTCTTCTCTCTAGTTTTTGCCTCGTTTTGCGTGCCGTTTATATCCCGAAGCCCCAGTAATATTTCCGAGCCCCGAAGCAAGATCCGAAGCCCCGAGGATCCCGAAGAGCGTTATTCCCGGGCCGAAGCGCTGCCCGCGAGGAGCTGGTTTTTGTGAAGATCTTCCAGATCTACAGAGAAACACTACTTCTACAAGCCGTAGTGCTGCCCGATTATCTTCTGATGTAGTTACTTTCTTCTAACACATAAATATTAAGTATTTTCTATAAAATACGTGCTATGTGTATAATATAAAGTTGTTTATATGTATGGGTGTATAGTTCCTTTCATAAACACGGGTATAATACAAGTATTGTTTGAATGTATTAAGTATATGTTTGGGTGAGTGTGTAGTTACTTTCTGCTAACACATAAATATTAAGTATTTTCTATAAAATACGTGCTATGTGTATAATATAAAGTTGTTTATATGTGTGAGTGTATAGTCCCTTTCATAAACACGGGTATAATACAAGTATTGTGTGAATGTATTAAGTATATGTTTGGGAGAGTGTAATGTTACTTTCTTCTAACACATAAATATGAAGTATTTGTTATAAAATACGTGCTATGTGTTAATATATTGTTGTTTATTTGAGACGAGTATGGAACGAATGTTTTATATAGTTTTTAAATAAGTTAAACTATATATGTATTCTATATCTACAAATATGTTGGGTAGAACATGGGTAGATGAGATAGTTGGTATGTGATAAAATGATGAGGTATGAAAGATGATTAAGAATGATATTGGTAGATGCACCAATTAAAGAATGTCATAAAACTAACAGATGCACTTGAGAATAATATCGGTAGATGCACCAAGTAGTGAATGTCGTGATCTTGGCAGATGCGCCAAATAGAGATTGTCATAACAATAGCAGATGCGCTTATAGGATAATCTTTGCAGATGCGCTTATAGGATAATCTTGGCAGATGCGCTTATAAGATAATGTCGGCAGATGCGCCTAAACGAGAATGTCATAAACCTGGCAGTCGCGCCTCATAGTGTATGATGTAATCCTGGCAGAGGCGCTTAAACGATAATGTCGGCAGATGTGCCTTATGTAGAAATCGAAGTTTGTGCTAATTCCTTAGGTCAATCCTTAGGAATGAATGAATGACGGGTAGTTGAATTCCTAGGGTAAAATCCTAAGAAAGATAATAGGGATGGGTAATTGAGTTGATTGTTTGATGGTTGAATATAATAACTATGTTATTGTGGGTTGAAAACCCTATATGCTCACCAGGCTCCCAAGCCTGACCCACTCAGTTTTCTTTGTATCACAGGTATCGATACGAAGATATATTTCATGGAGAGATTAAAGGAGATTTAAAATCTTTAGTGTAGGCAGAAATGCGATTGATAGTGTCGCGCTCGTTGTTAAAAGAAGTTTGTAGGCAGAAATGCTACATGCTGAAATGTGATTATATCACATTAGAAAATGAAGGAAGGTATATTCCATTTTGGAGTTTAACTCTAAGAGACCTGATTCTCAGCATTACATCATTCGATGAGAGGTCAGTAGAGCACGACCCATCGGTTTATTACAATAGATAAAGGAAAGTATTTATCCTGAGAAGAAGAAGGAGTCCATAATAACGACTTATTTGGTAACTCGAAGGTTGCGATTGAAAGTACAACATAGTACGATAAGCAGAGGCAAGATTGAGCATCGTCTGCGATCAAGAAATCCATAGAGTTAAATACTCTTTCGAGGAAACATAGAATTTATGGTTATTACCTAGGATGAAGAGATAGCGTATGGAATCATTATACAAGTTCTATTTTCGTTGATGATTCCGGGACATAATCATCCTAAGGGGGAGATAATTGTAATGCCCGTAGATCAGGGCTAGTCAATTTAGAGACGATAGGCGTCAAAAATGAATTTTTGATGAAAGATTATTTAAAATGAATAATCTTAACTAAGTTATAGTATATGTTACAAGGTTTTCGTGCATATAAAGAACGCCTAAATCCGAGTTATAACGAAGAAGTTATGACCTGTCGAAGTTTCGCGATAGAACCAACACGACACAACGCGACGTAAAAAGTGAATTTATGTTAGAGCGATATTTAGCCTTAGTGATCTAAACGAAAGTTGTAGAGTTCGTTAAACCGTGAGCGTGCATAAAAAGAACGTCCAAATCTGACTTCGTATGAGGAAGTCATGATTTTTCTAAGTTTCAGCTTAGCAGGATGCAGCCCGAATACTCGATTTGAGATCGAGCGGTTTTTAGCCGAAACAATCTAAACAAGAATCGAAGATCTCGTCAATTGTAGTGAGACGATAAAAATATAGGCGAAAACTGACGTCGGATGAAGAAGCTATGAATTTATAACGGAGTTTTCCAGTCTCGGCTTACTAAAAATAATGTAATAAAAATAAAGTCAAAGTTATCCAATGGAGTCTAAACGAAAGTTGTAGAGCGTAGTCTCACCTACGCGTGGATATAAAGAACGTCGAAAATGGAGCTCGTATGTGAAAGTTACGCAATTTAGAAGTTCGACGAGTCAAATTACGCCCAGCGTAATTTGAGTACGCCCTACGTAACTCGAGTACGCCCCGCATAATTTGAGATTACGCGTCGCGTAATCCCAGACCCTCAGCCTATAAATTGAACTCGAAATCAGCCATTTTCTCTTGTTTAAACTCTTTCTTCTCACTAGTTTTTGCCTCGTTTTGCGTGTCGTTTATACCCCGAAGCCCCGGTAATATTTCCAAGCCCCGAAGCAAGATCCGAAGCTCCGAGGATCCCGAAGAGCATTAGTTTAAGCGAACTAGGAATTTGTAGGAAATTTCTAGACTTAAACTTAGAATGCTAAGTAATGATTGTGAGGAGTGTGTCTAAAATATGTTAGGTAGTACACCTAAATTGACACAAGCACTAGTTTATTTTAGGAATGATGACTAAAGTGCTTTTATGTGCAAAATGTTTTGTGTGATAGCTATATTGATGCTATTATTTGTTTGGATCTATGGTCTGTTGCCGACCGGATCTGGAAACCTTATGTGTTTAGGATTCAAAGCGTATGGCTACGATATTAGAACTAGCATATAAACGTCTCGGAGTGATAAGGACGATTTGAATATCTTTCGTGAATGAGGATCTAATTTCACCTTATTCGGTGTGTAGATCAAAAATGGTGAGAACAAGAAGTGGAGTTGGAAATGCTGATGAAAACAGGAATCAACCACCCGCGACTAAGCAAATACCTGTCGTAGCAGCAGCATCTGAGCCGATAACAATGGCTGGTGTACAATTGATGATTCAAACGATGTTGGATCGTCAAATGGAGGAGACTAGGCGGTTGCTTCAATAGAATCGTGAAGAACTGTCAATTCATGTGGAAGATCCTGAATTAAATGAAGGGCACTCGGAAGGTGGAAACTTCAGTTGGTCTGTTGGTCAAGCCAACCCACCAATAGTTACGCAACACAATCATGATGGAAGGAATGATGGAATGGGATGCAAGTACAAGGACTTTCTAACTTGCAAACCATCGACCATCAATGGAAAGGAGGATCCAATTGGAGTTATGGATTAGATCTCAGAAATGGAGTTAGCCTTCATGACTTGTGGTTGTAGAGGCAAGTTGCAAACTATCTATGCAGTGCGTCAGTTCCGAGGTGGAGCCGTTCGATGGTGGAACACTCTAGGGAAGATCCTAAGCCCTAATGAGCCACTGCAACTGACCTGGGCAGAGTTCTTGGTGCAATTCAAGCGCAAATTTTGCTCGGCCCAAAACCTGCTAGAGTTGGAGAACAAATTTCTGATATTGAAGAAAGACAGCATGTCAGTGGATGAATACACTAATGCCTTCACAGACAAGATGGAGTTTGCTTTGCGCATCGTCCCAGACGAACTGACAAAAGTCGACCGATACGCAAAGGGAGTCCCTTGGGAGTATGCAGTGCAAGTGTGTCAGACACCTACTCTAGAGGCAGCTATTTGGGCTGCCAAGTCTGTTGTGAATATGATCAAGGGGAGGACTGACAATAAGGTTGAAATTGACGAGAAGAGAAAGTTAGAAGGAACTTCAGGTTCTAATGAGAAAAGAAAATTCTCGAAGACTGGAGGAGGAGGAAGGGATGAGGCAAGGTGGTGCGATAAGTGCAAGAAGAAGCACTCAGGAAAATGTGGCGTGGAGGTGACATGTTTAAAGTGTGGAAAGCATGGGCATTACGCCGATGAATGTATTTTCAACAAAAAGGTGTGTTACGAATGTAACGAAGAGGGGCACTTCAAGCAAGACTGCCCAAGGAAAAATCAAGCAGCAAGACTAGAGGCGCCGCCAAAGCTAAAGGCAAGAGCATTTCAAATGATCCTTGATGAAGCAGCTGGAAATGCAAGGAATCAGGAATAAGGATCTTATATCTAAAGATCAAGTTACAAAGTAGTGATATGAAAAGTATCATGTATGTAGTCTATTAGAGGCATAGTATAGGGTGAACTTGAACTTTTGTGTAATCGTTTCAAGTAATTAATATAAACCCTAGTTTTGCTAATTGATGTGTTGAATGATTGTCTAATTTTCTTGTATGGTGACTTGGTCGACTACGGGACAATACTTGGGACGAGTATGAGTAGGTGTGAAAGGTAGTAGATGCATATACTACCGGAAGCACAGGACTCACACTTGGATCAGGGGAAAGTCACAAGGTTACCAAGAAGCTAGTGATTGATTCCATTTTATTCTGGTATGTCATTACCATTGTTTCGGTAATGACTATTAAGATGGTTCTTGTTCCGACCCTAGTGGTCATGTTTAAATTTGAGTTCGACTACGAGGAGTATGTTACGTGGTCTAGAGGACCAAGTTAGATGTAACATCTAACTTAAGTCAGAAGGTTGAAGTTAATACGATTGATAGTGTCGCGCTCGTTGTTAAAAGAAGTTTGCAGGCAGAAATGCTACATGCTGAAATGTGATTATATCACATTAGAAAAGGAAGGTATATTCCATTTTGGAATTTAACTCTAAGAGACTTGATTCTAAGCATTACATCATTCGATGAGAGGTCAGTAGAGCACGAACCATCGGTTTATTACAATAGATAAAGGAAAGTATTTATCCTGAGAAGAAGAAGGAGTCCATAATAACGAATTATTTGGTAACTCGAAGGTTGCGATCGAAAGTAAAACATAGTACGATAAGCAGAGGCAAGATTGAGCATCATCTGCGATCAAGAAATCCATAGAGTTAAATACTCTTTCGAGGAAACATAGAATTTATGGTTATTACCTAGGATGAAGAGATAGCGTATGGAATCATTATACAAGTTTTATTTTTGTTGATGATTCCGGGACATAATCATCCTAAGGGGGAGATAACTGTAACGCCCGTAGATCAGGGCTAGTCGATTTAGAGACGATAGGCGTCAAAAATGAATTTTTGATGAAAGATTATTTAGAATGAATAATCTTAACTAAGTTATAGTATATGTTACAAGGTTTTCGTGCGTATAAAGAACGCCGAAATTCGAGTTATAACGAAGAAGTTATGACCTGTCGAAGTTTCGCGATAGAACCAACACGACACAACGCGACGTAAAAAGTGAATTTATGTTAGAGCGATATTTAGCCTTAGTGATCTAAACGAAAGTTGTAGAGTTCGTTAAACTGTGAGCGTGCATAAAAAGAACGTCCAAATCTGACTTCGTATGAGGAAGTCATGATTTTTCTAAGTTTCAGCTTAGCAGGATGCAGCCCGAATACTCGATTTGAGATCGAGTGGTTTTTAGCCGAAACAATCTAAACAAGAATCGAAGATCTCGTCAATTGTAGTGAGACGATAAAAATATAGGCGAAAACGGACGTCGGATGAAGAAGCTATGAATTTATAACGGAGTTTTCCAGTCCCGGCCTACTAAAAATAATGTAATAAAAATAAAGTCAAAGTTAGCCAATGGAGTCTAAACGAAAGTTGTAGAGCGTAGTCTCACCTACGCGTGGATATAAAGAACGTCGAAAATGGAGCTCGTATGTGAAAGTTACGCAATTTAGAAGTTCGACGAGTCAAATTACGCCCAGCGTAATTTGAGTACGCCCTGCGTAACTCGAGTACGCCCCGCGTACTGAGTACGCCCCGCGTAATTTGAGATTACGCCCCGCGTAATCCCAGACCCTCAGCCTATAAATAGAACTCGAAATCAGCCATTTTCTCTTGTTCAAACTCTTTCTTCTCTCTGGTTTTTGCCTCGTTTTGCGTGCCGTTTATACCCCGAAGCCCCGGTAATATTTCCGAGCCCCGAAGCAAGATCCGAAGCCCCGAGGATCCCTAAGAGCATTAGTTTAAGCGAACTAGGAATTTGTAGGAAATTTCTAGACTTAAACTTAGAATTCTAAGTAATGATTGTGAGGAGTGTGTCTAAAATATGTTAGGTAGTACACCTAAATTGACACAGGCACTAGATTATTTTAGGAATGATGACTAAAATGCTTTTATGTGCAAAATGTTTTGTGTGATAGCTATATTGATGCTATTATTTGTTCGGATCTATGGTCTGTTGCCGACCGGATCTGGAAACCTTATGTGTTTAGGATTCTAAGCGTATGGCTACAATATTAGAACTAGCATATAAACGTTTCGGAGTGATAAGGACGATTTGAATATCTATCGTGAATGAGGATCTGATTTCACCTTATTCGGTGTGTAGATCAAATATGGTGAGAACAAGAAGTGGAGTTGGAAATGCTGATGAAAACAAGAATCAACCACCCGCGATTGAGCAAATACCTGTCGTAGCAGCAGCACCTGAGCCGATAACAATGGTTGGTGTACAATTGATGATTCAAATGATGTTGGATCGTCAAATGGAGGAGACTAGGCGGTTGCTTCAATAGAATCGTGAAGAACTGTCAATTCTTGTGGAAGATCCTGAATTAAATGAAGGGCACTCGGAAGGTGGAAACTTCAGTGGGTCTGTTGGTCAAGCCAACCCACCAATAGTTAGGCAACACAACCATGATGGAAGGAATGATGGAATGGGATGCAAGTACAAGGACTTTCTAACTTGCAAACCATCGACCTTCAATGGAAAGGAGGATCCAATTGGAGTTATGGATTGGATCTTAGAAATGGAGTTAGCCTTCATGACTTGTGGCTGTAGAGGCAAGTTGCAAACTATCTATGCAGTGCGTCAGTTCCGAGGTGGAGCCGTTCGATGGTGGAACACTCTAGGGAAGATCCTAAGCCCTAATGAGACACTGCAACTGACCTGGGCAGAGTTCTTGGTGCAATTCAAGCGCAAGTTCTGCTCGGCCCAAAACCTGCTAGAGTTGGAGAACAAATTTCTGATATTGAAGAAAGACAGCATGTCAGTGGATGAATGCACTAATGCCTTCACAGACAAGATGGAGTTTGCTTTGCGCATCGTCCCAGACGAACTGACAAAAGTCGACCGATACGCAAAGGGACTCCCTTGGTAGTATGCGGTGCCAGTGCGTCAGACACCTACTCTAGAGGCAGCTATTTTGGCTGCCAAGTCTGTTGAGAATATGATCAAGGGGAGGACTGACAATAAGGTTGAAATTGACGAGAAGAGAAAGTTAGAAGGAACTTCAGGTTCTAATGAGAAAAGAAAATTCTCGAAGACTAGAGGAGGAGGAAGGGATGAGGCAAGGTGGTGCGATAAGTGCAAGAAGAAGCACTCAGGAAAATGTGGCGTGGAGGTGACATGTTTCAAGTGTGGAAAGCATGGGCATTACGCCGATGAATGTATTTTCAACAAAAAGGTGTGTTACGAATGTAACGAAGAGGGGCACTTCAAGCAAGACTGCCCAAGGAAAAATCAAGCAGCAAGACTAGAGGCGCCGCCAAAGCTAAAGGCAAGAGCATTTCAAATGATCCTTGATGAAGCAGATGGAAATGCAAGGAATCAGGAATAAGGATCTTATATCTAAAGATCAAGTTACAAAGTAGTGATATGAAAAGTATCATGTATGTAGTCTATTAGAGGCATAGTATAGGGTGAACTTGAACTTTTGTGTAATCATTTCAAGGAATAAACATAAACCCTAGTTTTGCTAATTGATGTGTTGAATGATTGTCTGATTTTCTTGTATGGTGACTTGGTTGACTATGGGACAATACTTGGGACGAGTATGAGTAGGTGTGAAAGGTAGTAGATGCATATACTACCGGAAGCACAGGACTCACACTTGGATCAGGGGAAAGTCACAAGGTTACCAAGAAGCTAGTGATTGATTCCATTTTACTCTGGTATGTCATTACCATTGTTTCGGTAAGGACTATTAAGATGGTTCTTGTTCCGACCCTAGTGGTCATGTTTAAATTTGAGTTCGACTACGAGGAGTATGTTACGTGGTCTAGAGGACCATGTTAGATGTAACATCTGACTTAAGTCAGAAGGTTGAAGTTAAGGCGATTGATAGTGTCGCGCTCGTTGTTAAAAGAAGTTTTTAGGCAGAAATGCTACATGCTGAAATGTGATTATATCACATTAGAGAATGAAGGAAGGTATATTCCATTTTGGAGTTTAACTCTAAGAGACCTGATTCTCAGCATTACATCATTCGATGAGAGGTCAGTAGAGCACGACCCATCGGTTTATTACAATAGATAAAGGAAAGTATTTATCCTGAGAAGAAGAAGGAGTCCATAATAACGACTTATTTGGTAACTCGAAGGTTGCGATTGAAAGTACAACATAGTACGATAAGCAGAGGCAAGATTGAGCATCGTCTGCGATCAAGAAATCCATAGAGTTAAATACTCTTTCGAGGAAACATAGAATTTATGGTTATTACCTAGGATGAAGAGATAGTGTATGGAATCATTATACAAGTTCTATTTTCGTTGATGATTCCGGGACATAATCATCCTAAGGGGGAGATAATTGTAATGCCCGTAGATCAGGGCTAGTCAATTTAGAGACGATAGGCGTCAAAAATGAATTTTTGATGAAAGATTATTTAAAATGAATAATCTTAACTAAGTTATAGTATATGTTACAAGGTTTTCGTGCATATAAAGAACGCCTAAATCCGAGTTATAACGAAGAAGTTATGACCTGTCGAAGTTTCGCGATAGAACCAACACGACACAACGCGACGTAAAAAGTGAATTTATGTTAGAGGGATATTTAGCCTTAGTGATCTAAACGAAAGTTGTGGAGTTCGTTAAACCGTGAGTGTGCATAAAAAGAACGTCCAAATCTGACTTCGTATGAGGAAGTCATGATTTTTCTAAGTTTCAGCTTAGCAGGATGCAGCCCGAATACTCGATTTGAGATCGAGCGGTTTTTAGCCGAAACAATCTAAACAAGAATCGAAGATCTCGTCAATTGTAGTGAGACGATAAAAATATAGGCGAAAACGGACGTCGGATGAAGAAGCTATGAATTTATAACGGAGTTTTCCAGTCCCGGCCTACTAAAAATAATGTAATAAAAATAAAGTCAAAGTTAGCGAATGGAGTCTAAACGAAAGTGGTAGAGCGTAGTCTCACCTACGCGTGGATATAAAGAACATCGAAAATGGAGCTCGTATGTGAAAGTTACGCAATTTAGAAGTTCGACGAGTCAAATTACGCCCAGCGTAATTTGAGTACGCCCTGCGTAACTCGAGTACGCCCCGCGTACTGAGTACGCCCCGCGTAATCCCAGACCCTCAGCCTATAAGTAGAACTCGAAATCAGCCATTTTCTCTTGTTCAAACTCTTTCTTCTCTCTGGTTTTTGCCTCGTTTTGCGTGCCGTTTATACCCCGAAGCCCCGGTAATATTTCCGAGCCCCGAAGCAAGATCCGAAGCCCCGAGGATCCCTAAGAGCATTAGTTTAAGCGAACTAGGAATTTGTAGGAAATTTCTAGACTTAAACTTAGAATTCTAAGTAATGATTGTGAGGAGTGTGTCTACAATATGTTAGGTAGTACACCTAAATTGACACAGGCACTAGTTTATTTTAGGAATGATGACTAAAATGCTTTTATGTGCAAAATGTTTTGTGTGATAGCTATATTGATGCTATTATTTGTTCGGATCTATGGTCTGTTGCCGACCGGATCTGGAAACCTTATGTGTTTAGGATTCTAAGCGTATGGCTACGATATTAGAACTAGCATATAAACGTTTCGGAGTGATAAGGACGATTTGAATATCTATCGTGAATGAGGATCTAATTTCACCTTATTCGGTGTGTAGATCAAATATGGTGAGAACAAGAAGTGGAGTTGGAAATGCTGATGAAAACAAGAATCAACCACCCGCGATTGAGCAAATACCTGTCGTAGCAGCAGCACCTGAGCCGATAACAATGGTTGGTGTACAATTGATGATTCAAATGATGTTGGATCGTCAAATGGAGGAGACTAGGCGGTTGCTTCAATAGAATCGTGAAGAACTGTCAATTCTTGTGGAAGATCCTGAATTAAATGAAGGGCACTCAGAAGGTGGAAACTTCAGTGGGTCTGTTGGTCAAGCCAACCCACCAATAGTTAGGCAACACAACCATGATGGAAGGAATGATGGAATGGGATGCAAGTACAAGGAATTTCTAATTTGCAAACCATCGACCTTCAATGGAAAGGAGGATCCAATTGGAGTTATGGATTGGATCTCAGAAATGGAGTTAGCCTTCATGACTTGTGGCTGTAGAGGCAAGTTGCAAACTATCTATGCAGTGCGTCAGTTCCAAGGTGGAGCCGTTCGATGGTGGAACACTCTAGGGAAGATCCTAAGCCCTAATGAGACACTGCAACTGACCTGGGCAGAGTTCTTGGTGCAATTCAAGCGCAAGTTCTGCTCGGCCCAAAACCTGCTAGAGTTGGAGAACAAATTTCTGATATTGAAGAAAGACAGCATGTCAGTGGATGAATGCACTAATGCCTTCACAGACAAGATGGAGTTTGCTTTGCGCATCGTCCCAGACGAACTGACAAAAGTCGACCGATACGCAAAGGGACTCCCTTGGTAGTATGCGGTGCCAGTGCGTCAGACACCTACTCTAGAGGCAGCTATTTGGGCTGCCAAGTCTGTTGAGAATATGATCAAGGGGAGGACTGACAGTAAGGTTGAAATTGACGAGAAGAGAAAGTTAGAAGCAACTTCAGGTTCTAATGAGAAAAGAAAATTCTCGATGACTGGAGGAGGAGGAAGGGATGAGGCAAGGTGGTGCGATAAGTGCAAGAAGAAGCACACAGGAAAATGTGGCTTGGAGGTGACATGTTTCAAGTGTGGAAAGCATGGGCTTTACGTCGATGAATGTATTTTCAACAAAAAGGTGTGTTACGAATGTAACGAAGAGAGGCACTTCAAGTAAGACTGCCCAAGGAAAAATCAAGCAGCAAGACTAGAGGCGCCGCCAAAGCTAAAGGCAAGAGCATTTCAAATGATCCTTGATGAAGCAGATGGAAATGCAAGGAATCAGGAATAAGGATCTTATATCTAAAGATCAAGTTACAAAGTAGTGATATGAAAAGTATCATGTATGTAGTCTATTAGAGGCATAGTATAGGGTGAACTTGAACTTTTGTGTAATCGTTTCAAGGAATTAATATAAACCCAAGTTTTGCTAATTGATGTGTTGAATGATTGTCTGATTTTCTTGTATGTTGACTTGGTCGACTACGGGACAATACTTGGGACGAGTATGAGTAGTTGTGAAAGGTAGTAGATGCATATACTACCGGAAGCACAGGACTCACACTTGGATCAGGGGAAAGTCACAAGATTACCAAGAAGCTAGTGATTGATTCCATTTTATTCTGGTATGTCATTACCATTGTTTCGGTAATGACTATTAAGATGGTTCTTGTTCCGACACTAGTGGTCATGTTTAAATTTGAGTTCGACTACGAGGAGTATGTTACATGGTCTAGAGGACCAAGTTAGATGTAACATCTGACTTAAGTCAGAAGGTTGAAGTTAATGCGATTGATAGTGTCGCGCTCGTTGTTAAAAGAAGTTTGTAGGCAGAAATGCTACATGCTGAAATGTGATTATATCACATTAGAAAATGAAGGAAGGTATATTCCATTTTGGAATTTAACTCTAAGAGACCTGAGTCTATGCATTACATCATTCGATGAGAGGTCAGTAGAGCACGACCCATCGGTTTATTACAATAGATAAAGGAAAGTATTTATCCTGAGAAGAAGAAGGAGTCCATAATAACGACTTATTTGGTAACTCGAAGGTTGCGATTGAAAGTACAACATAGTACGATAAGCAGAGGCAAGATTGAGCATCGTCTGCAATCAAGAAATTCATAGAGTTAAATACTCTTTCAAGGAAACATAGAATTTATGGTTACTACCTAGGATGAAGAGATAGCGTATGGAATCATTATACAAGTTCTATTTTCGTTGATGATTCCGGGACATAATCATCCTAAGGGGGAGATAATTGTAACGCCCTTAGATCAGGGCTAGTCAATTTAGAGACGATAGGCGTCAAATATGAATTTTTGATGAAAGATTATTTAGAATGAATAATCTTAACTAAGTTATAGTATATGTTACAAGGTTTTCGTGCATATAAAGAACGCCGAAATCCGAGTTATAACGAAGAAGTTATGACCTGTCGAAGTTTCGCGATAGAACCAACACGACACAACGCGACGTAAAAAGTGAATTTATGTTAGAGCGATATTTAGCCTTAGTGATCTAAACGAAAGTTGTAGAGTTTGTTAAACCGTGAGCGTGCATAAAAAGAACGTCCAAATCTGACTTCGTATGAGGAAGTTATGATTTTTCTAAGTTTCAGCTTAGCAGCATGCAGCCCGAATACTCGATTTGAGATCGAGCGGTTTTTAGCCGAATCAATCTAAACAAGAATCAAAGATCTCGTCAATTGTAGTGAAACGATAAAAATATAGGCGAAAACAAACGTCGGATGAAGAAGTTATGAATTTATAACGGAGTTTTCCAGTCCCGGCCTACTAAAAATAATGTAATAAAAACAAATTCAAAGTTAGCCAATGGAGTCTAAACGAAAGTTGTAGAGCGTAGTGTCACCTACGCGTGGATATAAAGAACGTCGAAAATGGAGCTCGTATGTGAAAGTTACGCAATTTAGAAGTTCGACGAGTCAAATTACGCCCAGCGTAATTTGAGTACGCCCTGCGTAACTCGAGTACGCCCCGCGTACTGAGTACGCCCCACGTAATTTGAGATTATGCCCCGCGTAATCCCAGACCCTCAGCCTATAAATAGAACTCGAAATCAGTCATTTTCTCTTGTTCAAACTCTTTCTTCTCTCTAGTTTTTGCCTCGTTTTGCGTGCCGTTTATACCCCGAAGCCCCGGTAATATTTCCGAGCCCCGAAGCAAGATCCGAAGCCCCGAGGATCCCGAAGAGCATTATTCTCGGGCCGAAGCGCTGCCTGCGAGGAGCCGGTTTTTGTGAAGATCTTCCAGATCTACGGAGAAACACTACTTCTACAAGCCGTAGTGCTGCCCGATTGTCTTCTGATCAAGTGAGTGTGTAGTTACTTTCGTCTAACACATAAATATTAAGTATTTTCTATAAAATATGTGCTATGTGTATAATATAAAGTTGTTTATATGTGTGGGTGTATAGTTCCTTTCATAAACACGGGTATAATACAAATATCGTTTGAATGTATTAAGTATAAGTTTGGGTGAGTGTGTAGTTACTTTCTTCTAACACATAAATATTAAGTATTTTCTATAAAATACGTGCTATGTGTATAATATAAAGTTGTTTATATGTGTGGGTGTATAGTCCCTTTCATAAACACGAGTATAATACAAGTATTGTGTAAATGTATTAAGTATATGTTTGGGAGAGTGTGTGGTTACTTTCTTCTAACACATAAATATGAAGTATTTGTTATAAATTACGTGATATGTGTTAATATATTGTTGTTTATTTGAGACGAGTATGGAACGAATGTTTTATATAGTTTTTAAATAAGTTAAACTATATATGTATTCTATATCTACAAATATGTTGGGTAGAACATGGGTAGATGAGATAGTTGGTATGTGATAAAATGATGAGGTATGAAAGATGATTAAGAATGATATTGGTAGATGCACCAATTAAAGAATGTCATAAAACTAACAGATGCGCTTGAGAATAATATCGGTAGATGCACCAAGTAGTGAATGTCGTGATCTTGGCAGATGCGCCAAATAGAGATTGTCATAACAATAGTAGATGCGCTTATAGAATAATCTTGGCAGATGCGCTTATAGGATAATCTTGGCAGATGCACTTATAAGATAATGTCAGCAGATGCGCCTAAAAGAGAATGTCATAAACCTGGCAGTCGCGCCTCATAGTGTATGACGTAATCCTGGCAGAGGCGCTTAAAGGATAATGTCGGCTGATGCGCCTTATGTAGAAATGGAAGTTTGTGCTAATTCCTTAGGTCAATCCTTAGGAATGAATGAATGACGGGTAGTTGAATTCCTAGGGTAAAATCTTAAGAAAGATAATAGGGATGGGTAATTGAGTTGATTGTTTGATGGTTGAATATAATAACTATATTATTGTGGGTTGAAAACCCTATATGCTCACCAGGCTCCCAAGCCTGACCCACTCAGTTTTCTTTGTATCACAGGTATCGATACGAAGATATATTTCACGGAGAGATTAAAGGAGATGTAAAATCTTTAGTGTAAATAATGTAAGTTCTGTTTATGCTTATGTATCTGTATCGGAACATGACATCCCGAGATTTTGTTATATAATAAAAATACATTTCTTTACAGAAATGCTTTGATAAATCTTTATCATATTTTGGGAACAAATTCCGCAACTGTTTTCTTTAAAAGATTACTCTGATTTTAAAAACCAAGCATAAACAAATCGGTCTTTTCTGGCCGAGAAATTGGGGATGTCACAATTATACCCTCAAAACCATCCACCCTCTTCCCATGACACTTCCCCTATTCCCAAAACACATAATCACTTCTTCTCTCTCATACTCCATCTCCTTCACTTATCTCTCTCTCTCTCTCTCTCTCTTTCTCTCTCTCTTTTATTTCACTCCACACACATTTTTACTCTTCCTCTCTCCATGAAACACGAAAATTTCTAGCAAACAAGTCCAAGAACACCTAAGGTACTCAAACTTTTCATCATCTAGTGGTGTTCATTAAGGTAGAACACGAACTTCTTTCATTTTCTTCAAGTTTCCATGGATTTTCTTGCATTTCCTTCTTCTTCTACACCTTTCACTTAGGAAATTTGTGTGAATGTTCATTCACTTCAGTTTTGATGATGATGGTGGTAGGTTTTCACCCAAGAACAAAATGCATGTTGCTTAATGGTGAAATCCAAGGACCAAAACCTATGTCAAACCCTAAATTACAGATTTTTACAAGTTTTAAAGGTTCATCTACCTTGTGTATTCAAGTTTTTCCTTTGAAAACATCAGTATGAACAAAATATGTCAATGCATGGTCTTCAAACAGTGATGCATGTGATGAACATCAAGCTAAAGAGCTTGATGATCAATGTACATTGTTAATAGTGCATGTAAATGATTTTATTTATATAAAAATCTACAAATCCTTTTCTATTCAAAAAAACAAATTTCCTCATAATCCCAGTAAGATAATATGAGGATTTGAAAAATCCCAAGAGTTTTTATCATTTCCATGATTTATTAAAATTGTTACTAGAAAACAATGCCATAAATCATATAAAATACTTTCTGAGGTCTATAAATCCTATATAAGTTTATGCGTGACCCTTATGGTAAATAATAACGTCTCAATAAGTTTCATCGATTTTTATTACTGTTAATATGGTTTTGAGTTTAATTTTTTTAGCCCCAATAAATCATAAAACCACTTTAGAGAAGTGCAAATGGTATCTAATAAATTTCACAGCTCCTAATCCATGCGTAAGGCTAAGAAAAATATTTTTTAGAATTTTTCATAATGCATTCCTGTTTTTCCCCGATTTTTGTATTTATAATGGACTAAAAACAGGAAAAATAGTTCTTCTCATCAAAAATTCATGAACATTTACCTGAAGCCTTATAATATATTCGAACTCTAAATTAAAATTTGGATGATTTTTCTATTCAGTATGCTATTTGTCTTGTATTTTCTAAGATTAAATACATTTAAATCCACAAAATCAGATTCCAGTAGATAAAAACTACGTTTGGTATTTTTCTCAGATTATTTACACTGTAAATGAAATTTACAAAAATTTTGGAAATTTACTTTAACTGTTTAGTAATTATTCTTCAATTAATGATTATTTAAGAGGATAAAACAATGAAAAATAGCAAGACTAATTGAAAAATATCTTTTATATTTTTCATAGCTTCTACATGTATAGTAACATTGTTACAAAATGTTTGGGCAATTTTGGAAACTGTTTTCTATTTCTTTCAATTTTTATTAGAATAAATCTACAAAAAACATAAAATTGGGTTAAACAGGTTAGACATCCATTTTTATATTTTTCCCTTCATACATATGTCTAATGGCAGTATTATAAAAAGTTTGGGAATTTTTATCAGTTGGATGCTATTTTCCACGAATTTATATTGTTATGAAGGCTTAAAAATTTGGAAAAAATAGTCAATCACATAAAAAATTCAAGGAAAAATTTCTGGAAGACCTCTACTGTATTTAGAATGAAAATAAAAAGTTTAACAATTGTTGGAAACTGTTTGATGATATATTGGATTTTTAGGAGCTTAAAACACCATTAAATGTGTTGAAATACCCTTAATTAATATTACAAAAATCTGGAAAATTAATATCTAAAATTGTCTTAATCACATGAGTTATAAAACTTTAACATTTTAGAAAAATGTTTGTAACTTATCAATATTAAATTTTGACACAATATTGGCATAATTCTATTGTAGTAGTAAGTATATTAGCATTAGATTTCGACTAGATACGCACTAGCGTATACCATTATTGTAGGATTCGGTAGTGGTACAAGTGGAACTTAGATCAAGGCATCATTTGAATCATCTTAATGCATTGTGAGTGTTAATGACTTACCCTATCTCCGGTTTTAAATGTTTTGGGGTGGAAAAGCATGTCCAAAAACTGTTTATGTTCGTTGTATTTATTTTGACTCGTATAAACTTGGTTGCTATATTTTGTATGTATGTGTATGTTACTTTAATTCATGACGACTGTATCACGATTAAGTCCCTGGAATCTCTCGACACAACTCATTAACTCTTTTGAGCCTATGGTTATTGTGGATAACGCTATTAGGAGGTAGACAACTCCTCACTCGCACGATTCGCTTGAGTGCATTTTACCATTTTATTCTCTATGTTTGCGATAAACCTAGTAGTCATTAGGGCACGATTCTGTCATTAGGCTTGGTTTGTGAACGCATGAATGGAATATTTATGCACATACGAAACTGATATACACATGTTCGCAACGACACTTGTATATTCATTTTATCAAGGAAACTTGTATACTCGTTTTAGCAACAAAACTTGTTTACTCGTTTTAGCAACAAACTTTATTTCCCATGAGAATATGAACTTTGCATCTCTATTTGGCAACATACTTTATTTCTTATGATGACAACGAACTTTGTTTATGCAAACTTATTTACTCATATTAGCAATGTACTTTCATTTATGGAAACTTCTATTAAAACTTTGATTACGATTCATGAAACCAATATTATTTTTAATTTCTGAGTACTCACCAACTATTTTTATAGTTGACGCTTGCTTTATGCTTTTCTGGGAATCATCTAGTAAGAGGCACGTAGAGATTAAACACTTGTAGAAGCATTTGCATGTGTTGAATTTTAAATACATGGTAATTTCTTTCAAAAGGTTGTTCAAACTCATTTTAGATTGTAATACTTTTTAATACTATGGTTGGTTTTGTCTTTTAACTTTTGCTATGAGACCCTTTATAATCTAGCGTCCCATGTTTCCGCTTTAGCGGGGTGTGACAGAAATGGTATCAGAGCCGAAGGTTATAGAGAATACCGATTTTCTTTTGGAGAACCACAACTATAGCCAAAAAAAATTCTAAATGTTTTTAAAATACTGAACATACTACTGGTATAACTAATTCGAGTACGCATTAGTGGACTTTAATTAAGGAGAGCCTGGCCAACTATGCTTAATTAAGGAAAGTAATGCGAGGTTGGAAACAGTTATAATAGTATTATGTTCAAAACAATTTTCAACTTAAACATTAGAAAAAGAAAATTTTTCGGTGTGCGTACGGGCATCGCATATTATAGGCATTCAACTAGATACACTTAGAAACTAAGTGCACTTTTATTATTATGCCTTTATTTAGAAATATTCTTATCCCTTATCAAGTGCTAGGTTAACCACTTAGGTTATATCACTAGCCACTCGAGGAGCAATGCACCTAGTACTGAGAATGGGTATCCCTTGGTAGCTATTGACTTTAGATGTAAGGTTAGTAGCCAGATATACACTAGTAATAATCTTAAGTCGAAACCTATACCAATTATTCCTCAATACCTCTTCATCGTCTTCATACTAGAGTTACAACTAGCAAAAAGCATTTCGATACCGACACGAATGATAATTGGAGAATCACGTAAGGAGGTAGATGAGTCGCCACTAAGTAATCACTTGGATACCAATGGAGAGCATTCCCAATTCAACACACGAGGAGACACATTGCTTTAACCCATACGTGAGACCTTATTACTACGCTACGATTTAGCTTTAGGTTGTTTCCCACCTTGAGCTTAAAACTTAACATAGGATATCCCTTTGACCTCTATAAAAGGTCGTAAACTGCGTTGACACCATAAAATTCTTTTCAAACAATTTTTCTTGTCCTTTATTTGGGGATAATACACCGATACTCGCGTTATACTCACATTGTACTCGCCTTAGTATTTAGGTACGATCAACTACACTAATACACCTATTCTTTACTTCTAAATCTTCCATCGAAAAGTTATTTTGCTTCATCGGTTTTATTTATCATCAATAAAGTACTTTATAACCACTTCATACAACTTACTAGCCTTTTCCTAACAATGTAAGCCATATTCTCGCTAAAATCTCTTGACAACTTGCTTTAAATTACTTTTCTTCAAAACTCAATTTAACCAATATTGGTTTTAACCTTGCTATTTCAATTTCATGTAAAATCAAATTCAATGGATAGATGTTATTTTAAGGACATATAAACCATTTTAAACCTTGGTTACCATTTTGGCACGTTTTCGGAAAACTTAGAAACATTTTCTTTTATAAAAGTGTTTAAACTCTATGCTATAAAACTTGAACATATGACATTGAAGTTCATATTATGTGTAAAAGCTTCATCAGATCTTTCAAACCACTTTTTTTTTTTACTCTTTTGACCACTTTTCTCATTTAGGCATTGTACTTTGGTTAAATGTGTTTTCTTTAAACCTGACATGATATTTATGCAAATTTCTACTCCAAACATGTTTACAAGACATCACTGATGCCTACATTTCAAAACACACCTCATTTGTTTATTTTAATTTCAAAGTAGTTTTATAACCTATAAAGTTTTGAAAATTTATAGTATTGCAAAACTTAGTGTTCACTTTTAAAATTCCAGTGACGCACTTTCGACAATGCACAGTTATTCATATAAATATATTGTGTCTTTATCTTATCCACTTTACACATTGCTGGACATCAGTCTAAAAAGTCAAAATTGTAAGATTTTCAATTACCATTTGTAATGCTTCTTCTTTTTCACAAATAGAGTTTAACTTAATAAGATAACTCATGATTTTTGGCAAACACTTTAAAACTTCTATATGTCTATTTAATCATAAACATATATCAAGGATTAAGTTCAAATTATATCTCATCCTAGTATTACATATGCATATAATAACTGATCTTAAAAATTTAACAATAGCAAATATTGCTGCTAACTTCCTTTTTCTTTCCCCCACACTTGATTTCTTGCTCTCTTTCTGATTTCAGATCTCAAACACCCATAATAATAACATAATACATCGTGTAACTTTGTTTCTGTCTATTTTGCTTCTCTCGGTACCATGTTCATACACATACAAACTAGAAGTCTACCCTTTTGTTTTGAGAAATTAATATGTGTATAGTCGTGAGACATAATTTTGATTTAGTCAGCTTGTGATTTAGAGTGAGACGATTTGCGAGTTAGCAGATCGAGTTATATTTGATACCTTCAGTCTGAGGTGAGTTTCCTTCACTATATATGTGGGTCGAAGGTACCAATGACGACCCATTAGATTATGTTTGTAGTATGAGGATTTTCTTCATGACAATTGCCTGTTATGCCCGTATATTTTCTTGATGTGTCCGTGACTCTCTTGTTATGATATTATGTGGTAGTGGTAGGGGTGAAATAGACCCGATATCAGTTGAAAGAGACCGAAGGGTTGAAATATAGTCAATACTTGTTGTAAGAGACCATAAGGGGTTGAAATATATCCAATACCGGTTGAAAGAAATCGAAGAGGTTGAAATATACCAAATACCAGTTTAAATAGACTAAAGGGGTTGAAAGCACCCATATATGTTTGACTATTATGTATGTATGGTATGGGTATTTTGAGGGAACTCACTTAGATTTGTGCTTAGGGTTTTCTGTTTAAGTTTCAGGTACTTCTAGTTCGAAAGGGATGTGTCCGGCCTAATCGCACTGGATCCACCTATGTTTCTCTGCATCACGTGATTTTGGGAATTTGTACTCTGATAATATATTATTATGATATAATCTTTACTTTTTTGATAAGCTTATCATATGATCAGAATAAATTTAAAAATGAAATTTTTATCTGAATTTTTAGGATGTTACAAGTTGGTATCAGAACCTTGGTTGGGGGGATTCAAGCATACTCTCGGGTGTGCCTGAACTCAAATCGAAAAGGGGTGTGATGCGTGCAATCAGCCGAGCTTAAGTAAGTCATCCTAAAATACCCATAGAGGTTATATGCTTTATGCTATGATACGTGAATTGCATGCTAGATTAGGGGCTAAGGACCCGCTCATGATTGCATGATAGAATGTTAGGAGAGATGCCTTTATGTGCCTTATGTATGGGCATATAAATTTTCATGCTAGTATCAGATCAGTTATTTGTTAGGCTGACCATATATGTTATGTTTTGACTTGAATCGGTTAATGCTCAAATGTTGCATGATTTCTGCTTTAGGAAAATTTATTAGTACCAACTAACTAATCGACGAATGTGTTAGGTTACATATTATTTAGATTCGATAGTTTTAGAAGGATAGGTTTAACTTTATTGTGCAACTCTTGTTTGACTCCAAGAGTTGTAGTGTGGGACCTTTCATTCGAAGAATTGTCTAGTATCGATAGTATGTAACTATATTCATGTGGTAATTAGATGGTATTAGTGGGAGTTCCTTTTCCATCTGATAGCAGAGAGTGGTAAGGAAAGGAACAACAGGAAGTCCATGGGGTATGTATTGGAGCATAGGATGCCTTATAGTATAAAGAGAGTATTAGACGGGGAGGATTAATTTGGAGGATTTGGGGTAGTCCTTGAAGAGGGTGTAAATAGGTGTGGAAGATAGTATATTAGGCCCTTACTGCTGGAAGCACATGATATATACCCGATATCAAGAAGACCATGATGAATCTAGGAAACTCGAGAGTGCGAACCTTCTCATGTGTTTACTAATTATTTATGTGTTCATGTTTCAGTATGGTGGTGACACACAATGGAGGAGGAGGTTCAGAATCTGGATTTGGTTCGGGTACTGGCACTAAACCAACTGATGAGGGTTTATGCGGGTTCATTGCATCTGAGATCACAAGAGGCATCCTTGATGCAACCCCAATGATGTGTAGTTCGATCAAGGAGGGTATTATTGAGCTGATGGAGGATCTCCTTCGGATTTTCAGGACCTATGCGAAGGACCCAATTGCCCTCAAGGTGGGGCACCAGATTTATTTGGGATGAAGGACCCCATCTCCGTCAAGCGTTGGATAGTAGACAATGAGTGTGCCCACATGACGAGTTTCTGTCCCAAGGGGTTGAAGGTGAGGTTCGCTACATGATGTCTGAGGGAGCGAGCCCAAGATTTTTTGAATCAGGTCTGCTATAGTCTAGGAGCCCCAACTATTGAGGCCATGACTTGGCCAGATTTTACGACCTGATTCCGAGCAGAGTTTGCACCAACTGTCAAGGTGCAACAGTTAGCTAAGAAGTTTCTGGAAATGAGACAGACAACGGAGACCATGGCAGAGATCACCGCCAAGTTCCAGTAGAGCGCTCTATTGGTACCCCAATATGCCACAAATGAGGATATGTATAACACTTAGTTCCTTGATATGCTGAGATCAGATATTCAGGAGTTTGTTATTTTTTTCTACATGCCCGACAATGAACAACATGATAACTAAGGACCAAGAGCGAGAGATTGATTTGGAGAACATAGGTAAGAGGAAGGGTAAGCAAGGACAGACGACTGGGGTTACAGCGAAGAAACCCAAGGGATTTGATTCTAGATTGAGGGGCATAAAGGGTCGAGGCCACTGTGACAAGTGCGAAAAGACTCATCATGGAACCTGCAGGGCGGGTGGTTCGGGCTACTATAAGTGTAACAAGTCGGGCACTTTGGCAGGGACTGTACTGCTACGATTACCACCCATAGACTTGATCTGATTTGCTTCCATTGCAATCAGAAGGCCAAAAGAAGGCCAACTGCCTGATTTTAGCATCAGGAGGACCAATAGTAGCACCTTCTCCAGTGACTCTAAGGATTACAAATGGTCGCCAGGGAAAAGCGGAGGCGCCCGTTGTTTAGAGCAAGACATTTCAGCTGACATCCGAGGAAGCTCGTGCAACACCCGATGTGGTCACTGGTATGTATGTTGTCATTATATTCTTATTTACATTATTTGTAATGCTTATATGTTGTATTGTTATTTAGGTTTGTTCCTTGTGAACAATATCCCTACGTTGGTCCTATTCGATTTGGTGGCTACTCGATCTTTTGTATACCTTGCGCTTAGCAAGAGATTTGGATGATGTTCCGGGAGAGTTGGAATATCCACTAGAGGTTGAGATTGCTGATGAGCGTCCGGTATGAGTGTCGAGGGTTCACCCAGGATGCGTCTTGGAGATATTTAGTGAGTCGTACTGGATAGATTAGGTTTCGGTTCCCCTACGTGAGTGCAAGGTCATTGTGGGGATGCATTGGATGAGCTTTAATGAGGTGATGATTGATTGTGGACTTCACTTAGTATGTGTTCGAACGCCACACTTGGGAGAGGTGGTGATCCACGGTGAAGGTGCTTAGCGTAGGCCGACTCTCAATTCGGTAGCCAGGGCCAGGCGTTATCTGTAGCAGAGATGTTCTGGGTTTGTGGCCTATGTGATGGATAAACAAGGAAAGGGTGAGGTGACCACTGATGACGTAACGATTGTTTGGGAATACTCAGATATGTTCCTGGAGGATTTTACGGGAGTGCCTCCGGAGAGGCAGGTGGATTTCTTGATTGACATGGTCCCAGGTGCAGATCCTATAGCCAAAATACCTTATCGGTTAGCACCTCCAATGATGCAGGAGTTGTATATGCAGCTGCAAGAGTTGCTAGATAAGGGATTTTTTTAGTCGAGTAGTTCACCTCAAGGAGCACCAATCTTATTTGTGAGGAAAAAGGATGAGACACACCGGATGTGTATTTACTATCAGGAGCTTAATAAGTAAATGGTGAAGAACCATTACCCATTCCCGAAGATTGACGATTTATATAATTAGCTATAGGGCGCATCTTGGTTCTCCAAGATCGACTTGCATTCGGGTTATTACCAAATGACGGTCAAGCAGGAGGATATGTAGAAGACGACCTTTTAGGCTCGATATGGTCATTAGAAGATCAAGGTGATGCCTTTCGGGCTCACCAATACTCGATCCACATTCATGCAACTCATGAATCGAGTATACAGGACCATGTTGGATCAGTCTGTGATTGTGTTTATTGATGATATACCAATCTATCGCAAGACCAAGGAGCAGCATGATGAGCATTTAAGGGAGGTATTGGAGACTTTGAGATGGGAGATGTTGTACGAGAAATTCTCCAAGTGTGAATTCTATTTGCGGGAGGTGCAATTTTTGGGGTACCTTGTCAACCAGCACGGTATTCTGGTCGACCCCACAAAGATTGATGCGATGATGAGGTGGGAGGTTTCGAAATCTTCATCTGAGATTCAGAGCTTCCTTGGTTTGGCAGGTTACTATCATAGATTCATTCAAGATTTTTCCAAGATAGTGGTTCCCTTGATCAGACTGACAAAGAAGACTATCACATCTCGCTGGTGCCTGAGCAGCATGCGGATTTTAATACCTTGCGGCAGAAATTGTGTGAGGCACCGATTCTAAATCTACGAGAAGATGTGGAGGATTTTGTGGTATAGCGTGATGCTTCGATCACGGGTTTAGGTGAAGTGTTGATGCAGCAAGGTCATATGATTGCGTACGCGTCGAGGCAGATGAAGCCCCATGAGGCAAATTACCCTACACACGATTTGGAGTTAGAGGCAGTGGTGTTTTCCCTCAAGGTTTGGCGACATTACCTCTATGGGGTTCACAGTAATCTACACAGATCACAAGAGCCTGAGGTATTTGATGGATCAGTCAAATCTGAACAAGAGGTAGCGATGGCGGTTGGATGTGGTGAAAGATTATGATTGTGAGATGCTTTATCTTTCGGGGAAGGCCAATATAGTGGCCGATGCTCTCAGCTGCAAGGCGGTCGTGGCTCCGATCTGGGATTTATGTTTGAGGATGATAGTGATTACTTCACTCAGCAGATCTAAGAGGCTCAAGTGTAGGCTATGAAGGAAGAACACTGAAAGAGAGAGCGCATTGTGGGTTAGGTGGCTTCCTTTGATTATGATAGCTAAGGGTTATTGACTCTGCATCGGAGGAGGTGGGTTACTTACTGGGGAGGTGTGTGGCAGGTTCTGATGGAGGAGGCGCACATGTCAAGATTCTTTATTCATCCCGGAGCAACAAAGATGTATAGAGATCTCCATCCTAATTATTGGTGGCCATGCGTGAAGCGGGTTGTAGCTTGGTATGTGGAGTGGTGCCTGAATTGCAGGAAAATCAAGGCCGAGCATCAGCAATCTCATAACAAGATGCAACTGTTAGATATTCCCATTTGGAAATGGGATGAGATTACCATGGATTTCATCACGAAATTGCCACGAACAGTGCACATAGTGGATTTGATATGAGTCATCGTGGATCGATTGACAAGGAGTGCACATTTTATTCCGATATAGGAGAGCATTTTGGCGGAGTAGCTGGCCCATATCTATATCAGGGAGGTCGTGGCATGGCATGGGGTGCCGGTTTTGGTAGTATCCGAAAAGGATGTTCAGTTTACTTCTCAGTTTTGGGAGAGTTTCCAAGAGGAGTTGGGTATTGTTTCCACTTTAGCATGGGTTTTCACCCATAGACGGAAGGACAGAGTGAGGATACCATTCATACATTGGAGGATATGCTGTGGGCATACATCCTGGATTTCGGTTGCATTTAGGATAAGCATCTTCCGTTAGCGAAATTTTCATATAACAACAGTTATCATGCCAACATCCATTGACCTCCTTTTGAGATGCTCTATGGGAGGAAGTGTAGGACCCTGATATGGTAGGGTGAGGTCGATCAGCAGGTCATGGGGAGTACCAAGATGGTACTCTAGATGACCGAGTTGATTCAGCAGATTCGGGGTAGACTTCAGACTGTATTAATACAAGAAAATTGCGATTTTGCTACGGAAGGAAGCCGTTGCGAAAAGCTGAAATTCCGTTGTAAAAGATGATTTGCTATGGAATTTGCAACGAACCATTTCCGTCCCTAAAAACGTCGTATCGATGGTTTGTAGCGGAAATGATACTTTTGTCACAAATGTGACAACGGAATGAAATCTGTGGTAGATGGTATTCCGTCGTGTATTCCGTAGTAGGATTCCATCACACAATTTGTGGTAGTTATTCCATTACAAATTATGTGGCGGTGATTCCCTAGCAACTTCTGTGCTGGTGAATCCCTAGTAAATTCCGTGGTGGTCATTCCCTAGTAAATTCTGTGGTGGTCATTCCCAAGTAAATTTCATTGTGGTCATTCCGTAGCAAATTTTGTGGTGGTGATTCCGTAGCAAATTAGTTCGTGTTGAATCCCTAGCAAATTCCGTTTGATGACTTACTAGCAAATTCTGTGGTCATGAATCCCTAGCAATTTTAGTGGTGTATATTATATACCAAATTCCATATGGACCAACAGATAATTGCTTTATAAATTATATCCAAATTATTTTGTATGAAAAAACAAAAATAACAAAAAAATCAAAACCATTATATCGTAAAATAATATAATAATTATTTATTACATGGAAAAAGGAAAGTTGATAATCTAAAAAAAAACTCTACAATAAACATAGATCAACCTACTACTGTTGTTTTGTAAAGACATTAATAAGATCCAATGTCGTTTGAAGTTGTTTTTCAAGATGCCTGACCCTTGCGTTGTTTTCTTCTTGTTGAACGTTCATCATTTCTTGAAGCTCATCGTTTTTCTGTTTTTGTTTAGCAACAAGCTCCCTCATTTCTTCTATTTCATCATTTTTTACGGAATGTAAGATACATCCGTTTTACCGTTCCTACTGGGAACCGCCTTTGCAAAAGAGCCTAATCCATAAAGACTTTTTTTTTTATCATGACCACCAACAACAACATAAAATAGCTTGTCCTCTTCAAATTCAACGACTTCAGCTTCCAACTCTTCCCGTTTTTATGTATAGGCCGCCTACAAAATAAAAATAATATAAGTTAAAAGATATCAAATTTATGAATGTTATTATAGACTAGCTACAATATAAAAGTTTAACACTGAAATGAATATTACATGAATTTTTTCTGTCTTTTTCATTTGTGAAAGTGACTCCATCGTGATTCTTCGTGTGTGTATACAGGAAGAATTCACTATGAGGTGGATCACGTCCTAATTTCCTCTTCTGAATAAATACCATATAAAATGTCAAATATACAGATAAACATATATAAACATTGATACGATGTACCGTTTAAAAAATTACCAAATCAAAAGCTATCTTCAAATGACTTGCGGATCTAGTGTTATGTGTAGGTTTTGCTACTCCATCAGCCTCACCGTTACGCCTATTTTTCGTGTCCTGCTCAGATTTTAGCTTGTATTCTTCTGTATTCCATTTTAATTTCCAGGAGTTCCAGACTTCCTGTGGAATATGATCTAGTTTAAAGCCATGTTTGTTTCTTTTTGGGCTCCGCATATTAAAGAGATATTGACCATAACTCTCTGCCATTTTCCTTGCCCAATCTTGCCTCACTAGCGGGTCTATTGTTTCATCCGAACAACATTTTTTCTACACATTAACAATATAACATAAGTTTAAGTGTAAATGTTTACCAAACAACAATTTATCACATATAGTTAATCCATATAATTCGTGCATTTCTTTGCTTACTTTCCCCAAGCATACCCTTCTCGATCTACTATTTGTTTAAAGGACTGACTAATAAAGTGTGCACAAGGGCCTGGCGGCATTAGCCTGCAAGTAATCATGTGATGTGTTAAGTTATGTATTGTTATGTACTTGTAAACCAAAAGTTTATACATAGAAAAAATTGTAATTAAGATTTGATTGGTAACTCATGTTTTTTTTTCCGCACATTAACAGTTAAATGTCCATCTGGGCCACAATCTTCAGAGGAATTGTTTTCACCTTCTACACTTTCCATTATAGATCCATTCATGGTTGGTTGTGTTGGTGATGGGGTAGATTCTGGGATAGGTGTTGTTGATGAGGTAGATTCTGGGATAGGTGTTATTGATGGGGGTGCTGAAGTTTTGCTTATTAATGTATGTGTTGATCATTGTATTCTTCCAGCTTTTGAAGTTTTAGATGTATTTACTAAGGATGGTGTGGATGTTGTAAGTGATGTCGAGGAAGTGGTAGTCATGGTTGATGTTAATGATATAGATCTAGGGGTTTTGTTGGTAGATGTCATAGGTGTTTTGGATGTGGTTATTGGTATTAGGAAGTTGATTTCTTCATCTTGTAAATGTCTATTTATGAATTTTGCAGCTGAAATCCTGTTGCGTTTCATAACCTGTTGTGCAATGAATTTAGTTGGCTTCACACCGGATGTTCCTTTTGTAGTCAATACCAATGTATTAAAGATGATAAAAAACTGATGAGAAGAGAGAAAGAAACAATAAAAATAAATCATATATGAAGGCATTACTACGCATGAAAACTATTGAATACAAATCAAAACCAATTTACTTGTAATTTAAGATGATAATATACATCAAGATGATGAGAGAACAAGAAACAATCGATCATCATGACAATAATAAATTACATAAAAATAAATTTTAAATGAGTGACAACCTATATCGCCAATGTCAGTGCACAAACATATAATGAAGAAAGATTTCAATTAATTAGCCGCCGAAGATGATGATTACAGAAAATGTAAACCCTATTTCTAATCAGTAAACTTACCCTAATATGCAGCCTAAACGTGTGTAGGTTGGAGGGAAAGGAATTTCGAAATATTTTGAAGCTCCGTTAACGAAAAATTCGAACTGTGCTAATTACCGCTAAATATTTAGTAATTCAAATTTGTTAAAGTACTTCCAGATTGTTAGATAGGGTATATAGCTAACGTCAAGAAAGAACACAGACTAACGAGGTGTTCATAGTATAATTTTAATTTAAAATTATAAACAAGGATTAAACATTAATAAACTATACTTCTTTATGCTTTTATGTTTAAACCAAAATTTATATATAAAAGACGTATGGGTCATGTCAATATACATGGTAGTTGCTTATGTTGTGATGGTATCACCCATGGATGGCATATGGGTCATTGGTCAACATAGTAGTTGCTTATGGTGTGATGGTAACACCCATGGATGACATATGGGTCATTGGTTAACATGGTAGTGTTCATGGATGACATATGGGTGATTGGTCAACATGGTAGTTGCTTATGGTGTGATGGTATCACCCATGGATGACATATGGGTCATTGGTCAACATGGTAGTGTTCATGGATGACATATTGGTCATTGGTCAACATGGTAGTTGCTTGTGGTGTGATGGTATCACCCATGTATGACATATGGGTCATTGGTCAACATGGTAGTTGCTTATGGTGTGATGGTATCACCCATGGATGACATATCTGTCATTGGTGAACATGGTAGTGTTCATGGACGAAATATGGGTCATTGGTTAACATGGTAGTTGCTTATGGTGTGATGGTATCACCCATGGATGAGATATGGGTCATTGGTCAACATGGTAGTTAATTGGTTATGGTATACGGATGACATATAGGTCATTGGTCAACATGGTAGTGCTCATGGATGGCATATGGGTCACTGGTCAACATAGTAGTTGCTTATGGTGTGATGGTATCACCCATTGTGACAACCCGAAATTTATCCCGTCATCTTTAACCCCTTTTCCGTTAATAAGCCTCGTTTTATTTAACCGTCCGTTAACTTTTGGACTGGTTAATTAATTTGGGACTTTTTAAATGACTTTATGAAGGTTGAAACAAATTAGAAACACCCTCAAATTTTCCCTTGAAAAATTTTAGTTTCAACCAAGTCAAAATACGACCACTAAATCGGGTGCGACCAAAAGCCCCGTTTAACGGCAGTATCGGGTAGATTTCCACTGAGCCTCAAATCAAACCCCTATATAAGGGGGAGTGGACCTCATTTCCACCCTTTTCACACTCTCACCACACCCTCTCTCTACAACTTATTCTCCGAGCCAAAAACGTCCGTTTCGAGCCCCAAACGAGTAAGCAGTCTACTCTAACTTGTTGTATAGCTTATCTATCATAAAAATTTGTGTTTAAGACATAAAATAGGGGCAATATTATGTGTTTACGGCCCAAGAACACTCTTGGACCGTGAACACCCTTAAATGGGGTTTTTAAGCCCCAAAACCCCTCTAAATTACCCCTAAGGCTTAGATATGGCTAAATGACTTATGGAAACGGACTTAGAACACCTTGAACTACAATTTTGGGGAGTAAACTTGAGTTTACTGCCCAAGAACATGCTTGGGCTGTAATCTCCTCTTCATGGGGAGTAAACTCGAGTTCAAGTGTTAGAAATGCCCCAAACACCTCCTATGGCCTTGGAAAAATGTCTAGAAGCAATCCCATTGTTGTAAATGCATTAAACTTTAAATAAACCCAAGGAAATAGGAGTTTACGGCCGTAAACCCCCCTAGGAAAGGTCCATGGGTTGTAAACTCCTAAAAGGTGCCCAAATGATGCCCTAAACTCCCCATTTGACTTGGAAAAATGCATAGGATTTTATTCTCTATCATTTAAGTCCCTAAAAAACTAAAAGAATATGCACATAGGAGCTTACGGCTGTAAACTCCTTGTTTAGGGCCGTAAACTCCTATTTGGTCCATTTAGATGCCTTAAATCCACTCATGTGCCTTATATTTGGACCTAGCATAAATCTACAAGTGATATGAGACACTTTGGCATTCTAGAACATCCTCACCATGAGTTTACGTCCGTAAACTCATGGGAGACTAGTCCCAGGGCTGTGAACTCTATAAAGAGTTTACTCTTGGAGAGTAAACTCCCTATTTAAGCCATACACACCCTTAAATGCTACCCGGGACACTCCAAGCACTTAGCCAAAGTGTTTTTCTTACTTTAGGATGCGTGTACGTGTTTAATTAGTACTATATGTACTAATTGTATATAAACATATGCAATCATATGTTAATAGGTCTCTAAGTGTGTTCAAGTCTTTACTTGACACCAAGCACCCAACCGGCACCTTCGTCGGATCCACTTACATCAAGTGAGTTCATACCCCTGAATGAACCTTTTAAATGTTTTTACATGTTTTAATGGGGGGTGGGATTACAAGTTAAACATGCCAGTTATCATATCAATCACATGTGATTGATAACCCACATGCACTAGGATTTACTACACTGTCAACTGTTTTACTAAGTATGATACTATAAATATTTTTCTAAAATGTCTTTACTTGTTCAAATCTTTACTTATATTGTTTTATCAAAGTTATAAACAAAATGTGTTTATGAAACGTTTTCAAAGGATTTATAAAGGTTTTCAATCTTGTTTTACAAAAGAATACCAAGTCGTGATTTTCTTAAGTATAAAGGTTTTCCCAAAGTTTTCTTCCATGTTTTCATACTCCTACTTGGTTAAATGCTACTGCTTCATTATACTTCCACTTCGTGATACACTTATACTTGATAACGCTTCTACTTCACTTATACTTGATAACGCTTCTACTTCACTTATACGTGATAACGCTTCTACTTCACTTATACTTGATAACACTTATACCTCACTTATACTTGATAACGTTTCTACTTCACTTATACTTATTAACGCTTCTACTTCACG
Source organism: Lactuca serriola (assembly GCF_051521515.1). NCBI lineage: Eukaryota > Viridiplantae > Streptophyta > Magnoliopsida > Asterales > Asteraceae > Lactuca > Lactuca serriola. The sequence goes on along the minus strand of NC_136409.1, from coordinate 110,074,458 downwards.
ATACGCTTCTACTTCACGATACGCTTCTACTTCACGATACGCTTTTACTTCACGAAACGCTTCTACTTCATGATACGCTTCTACTTCACGATACGCTTCTACTTCACTTATACTTGTTAACGCTTCCACTTAGTTAAAAGTGTGTCTATACTTGTATAGTTATATAAATAATGATTAAAGGACTTAGGATGGCTAGTTCGCCCTATTTCGTTTTCTTCGTTGAGATGTGGTCTGGTGGGATTGGATATCCATCCGAAGGTCGTTTGATCATTAATTATATATCATGTATACATGTATAGACATATGGATTTACATCGATCAGTTCAGTTATGAGTCTCTACTGCTAGTCCAACACTTACATCAGAATCCACTATTCGGGATACATCTTCAGGACACAGCCTTCTCCGTTGTCTAGTTGGTAACCATAGTCTCTTGTAGGGAGAGCGGACATTATGTGTATAGATCTATACGGGATTGACACCCCCGCACCCTGACTGCTAGCTATAGTCCACGGCCTACCAAGCCAAGGGGTGACAAATGTCACATCTTTATTTTGACGCTTATAGGGCATCAAGTTCTTTAGTGTCTATCAGTATGGTTACGAGTATCTCAGGGTTACCTTATAATTCATGGCCTTAAGGTAACGACGCTTAACACTGTAAGCTGGGAATACACACCTGGAAAATACACACCTTGAATATATACACACCTAGGATCACACTATTTTTAGACCTTGCTAGACGTATCATTCAATTGATACTGTCTGGGGCTGTATCCACTGTTTTAGACCTTACTAGACGTGTCATTCATTTGACCCTGTCTAGGGTCTGTATCCACTGTTTTAGACCTTACTAGACGTGTTATTCATTTGACCCTGTCTGGGCTCTGTATCCACTGTTTTAGACCTTACTAGACGTGTCATTCATTTGACCCTGTCTGGGGTCTGTATCCACTGTTTTAGACCTTACTAGATGTGTCATTCATTTGATCCTGTCTGGGGTCTGTGTCTCTTTGTTTTTAGACCTTGCTAGACGTATCATTCATTTCATCATGTCTGGGGTTTGTGTCTCTCTGTTTTTAGACCTTACTAGACGTGTCATTCATTTGACACCATCTGGGGTCTGTATCTCCTCTTGTTAGACTGAGCCAGGCATGTCGTTCGTTCGATACTCTCCTGGAGTTTATGATCTCTTTCTCCTTAGTCAGCAGTCCTCACTGCTGAGGCATAAGTTATTTTCCCTGATATTCTCCTACTTCCTTTAAAATCAAACACCGTATTTTGATAATGATAGTATTTAAGGGAAAATCACTTTTACAAACATAACTCTGTCAAGTCTTGGTAGAAGACTGCTTTTAATTAAGAAAATATAGGATTTTCTGGAAAGGACTCTAATACACTGTAGACTCTAAAACTACTACTTTTATAAAGTTATTTTGAACTTACACAAATGACACTAAATACTTATGAACTTACCAGCATTTGTAAAAATGATGATACTCGCTTTCAAACAACTTGTATTCTCAGGTCAGCAACAGACAGATACATCCCAAGCGCTTTTGGTGAAGACCGTTTAGTACCAAGCTGCACCTTTATGATTACTTGTATTACCTTGATGTTTCTGTGTAATGTAAACCATGTAAAACTATTACTATTAATGCAATGTTTGTTGTACTTTGATTTACTATACTACATATGTTGTGATACTTGACATGACGTCATCCACCCTAGAACGTCTCCGCCGTTCCGGTTTTGGGGTGTGACACCCATGGATGACATATGAGTCATTAGTCTACATGGTAGTGTTCATGGATGACATATGGGTCATTGGTCAACATGGTAGTTGCTTATGGTATGATGGTATCACCCACAAATGACAAATTGGTGATTGGTCAACATGGTAGTTGCTTATGGTGTGATGGTATCACCCAAGGATGACATATGGGTCATTGGTCAACATGGTAGTGTTCATGGATGACATATGGGTCATTGGTCAACATGTTCGTTGCTTATAGTGTGATGGTATCACCCATGGATGTCATATGGGTCATTAGGCAACTTGATAGTTAATTGCTTACGGTTCATGGTGATATATGGGTCATTGGTCAACATGGTAGTTTTCATGGATGACATATGGGTCATTGGTCAACATGGTAGTTGCTTATGGTGTGATGGTATCACCATTGGATGGCATATAGGTCATTGGTAAACATGGTAGTTAACTGCTTACTGTACATGGATGACATATGGGTCATTGGTCAACCTGGTAGTGTTCATGGATGACATATGAGTCATTGGTCAACATGGTTGTTTCTTATGGTGTGATGGTATCACCCATGGATGGCATATGGGTCATTGGTCATCATGGTAGTATTCATGGATGACATATGGGTCATTTGTAATTTGCTTTAATATCAATACGTGAACATATACTAGTAATTTGGTGAAATATTAATATATACTAGGAAGAAAGCTTGGGCTTCGCCCCAGATGTTTTTTTTGTGTTTTTTATGTGAAAATGCAAAAGTATTGACTGTAAGGGCCAAGAGTGTCAAAGTGGCTAAAGAATTGTGGAAAAAACCGAAATGTTTTTCGTGTATATTGTGCCAAATGTATAATTTTTATAATAATGACTAAAAGTGTCAAAGTGGCTAAAAATTTGTGGCAAAAATCAAATGTTTTTTTTGTATTTTTTTACCAAAATGTAAAAGTTTTGTTTCTAAGGGCCAAAAGTGTCAAAGTTACCAAAAAAATGTGGCAAAAATCTTAATGCCCAAAAAGTTCCTATTGCTAACTCTTTTGTGCTGATATATATATATATATATATATATATATATATATATATATCTATCAAGGTTGTAAAAATCGCTTGACGTTAGCTAGTCGGTGGACTGGGGTTAAGAAATTAATCGGCTAGGCAGAGATTAATAGGGGGATTAATCGGGGACCATTAATTGCTAATTTGTTGAATTTTAAAAAATTAAATATGTCTAATATTATATAAAAGTTCATGAATACCACTAATATCATAACAAGATGGTTATTATGATTAATAAAAGACTAATCATACCTTAAATAGTTTCTATTGAGATATAACTTCTTCAAAATGTTAAAATTTCATTGAGTTCTACTGCTTCACTCATTGTGTATGCAGGGATTAATCGCTAGGCGCCCTCTAACCGGTGGAGTGGCGCCTAAGGATTAATCTAGATTAATCGGGACCTAGTTGGGATTTTTACAATACTGATATATATATATATATATATATATATATATATATATACACATATATATACACACACACACAATAATGTATTACATTATAGATTATGATATACACGTTATTTTTGTCTTTTCCATTTTGACAATCAAACTTCCACTGTTACCTATAAAAGGTTATAATGTTTGAATAATGTGTTTTGACACAAATAGCCTTAGTATTCACATATTTGGAATGATTTCAAGGGGACTTTGGTCTTTTTGCACTCTAAATTGTTAAGGTGCCATCATACCTCTGACGTCACACCGGTGTTATCAGTTCTTCAACCATTCAGAACGTCTCAACTTTTCCGGATGATAAATCTGCATACAAACACTAAAACCCCCCAAACCATCGAAGGGTAATCGTTCATAAAATCGATTTTCTCCGATAATAACTCCTTGCGACCAGATCATTATAAAGTAAGTTTTTTTTCCATACCCTATTAAATTGTTTTTCATAGTTACACTTAATTTTTAAAAAGAAATTGAAATCAAATACTCCAATTTTAATTTTTTAAGTAGAATGTCGAATACTAGAAGTTTCCGTTCGTTAGATGATCTCCCATTAGAGATTTTGTGTCAGATATTTGTAGTATTAGGGTCAGAATTTGCGAAAGACTTCGTCTCTGCAAGACTTTAGTAATTCTCAATAAACATCAACTAATGAATGTAAATTTGATGAAATAAAACTTTTTTTATTTGTTATTTATTGTGTATTTAAATTTTTGAAGTTCAAAGAAGATGTATGAAGCGGGGGGTGATCCTCAAGTGTTCAGAACAACATGCATCGACATAATTGAAGGAATGGGTCCCAAAACTCTGAAAGCTGATTGATTTGTACGCACATGTGCATTGCATCATAACATTGAAGCCATGTTCAGACAAGGAATTGTATGTGTAATTTTAGTAATTATATGTAATCTATACCATTTATTAATATTTTGTGTCATTGATGTATTATGTATTGATATTGTCATTTTGTTAACATGATGAGTGCTTTTATTATGGCAATTTAGATTTATGATTGTCTTTGTTGAGACAAGCAGTAAATGAAGATCATCTTGAGGCAATTTATTTTCTTGGAATGATCTACATTTCAAGAGGGCATCATCAATGTGATGAAGGTATGTATATATGGTATGTATGTAATTTAAATTATATATATATATATATATATATATAGTTAATTAAGGAATTTTGTAGTTTGGGGTTAGTATTTAGTTGTGTTGTGTTTTATAATATTTACTATTGTATTGAAAATGATACATTGGATTAATTGATGGATATTTTAATGTATAGGTTTACTATTACTTGAACTCGTCGAGTTTCATGATCAGACTGCAAAATCGATTTTGTTTCAGCTTTGAATAATTCACTATTTCATCAATTCAATTGAAAAACATCCTAAGCTCTCATTCCCCTGATGGGTTATGAGCATATCGACTTTCATTTGTGATCATGCAACCCTAATTTATTAAAAAAGCAAATAGAATACCAAAGCAACAACCCTATAACTAGCATATAATTTTTTGAAATTCATGTATAAACTTAGGGTTAGAAGATTACCTCACTTTTTATATTGTAATAACAAGTATTCTTGGATTGATCTTGTCCTTTGAAAGCTTAGTGCCCCAAGTGTTGCACCTCTAATGGAGTCACAAATACCTAATGCAAAGGATGAGAGGAGAGACACTTAGAAATCGGCTAGGGTTTCTATCTTTCAAGCATAGGCCAAAATTCCTAGTGTATGAATGGGTTTATATAGTTGTGGGCTGCTAGGGTTTCTAGAGGAAACCCTAATTCCTGCTTAAAGCTTAAGTAGCGCATGGACTCCTCCTTATGAGGCATTGGACGAAATTTATTGGGCTTACCTATAGGATTTTGTCGGCTCCTAATTAAGGAGTCCAATAGTCCAGTTCTACAACTATCATTGATTTGCAAAACAACCCCTCCATTATTAATCAGTTCCTTTACTCCCAAAATTGATATCAAATTTTTTCTGATTAATCACCAATTAATAATATAATCTCCAAATAATATATTAATTATAATATATTAATAAAATCATTTTGAGTACCAATTTATTATTTCAAATAATAAATCCTACTCTCATTCTACCTGTTATCCAATCAAGTTGCTTGAGCTAGGGCAACCCAAAAGGACGATGCTACATATCAAATCAAGTACATATGAATTATAGTTATGGGCTTAGACACCATATCCAACAGTCTCCCACTTGGATAAGTCTAATAACTATGATTCCAAGTATGAATTTAAAATTTGACTAGCAATCGTAGCTTTCAAAAGCCGATTTCGAGCACTCATCTTATCAGTTACGTGTCCTTAGATAAGGGATCAAATATTCCTTCATTCTACAAGATATCGTATGGACACGAGACATGGATTATAATCATTCTCTCTGTCTAAGGTTTGTTTCCCGATTTCTGATTCATGACGGCTGACTAATTGAACAAATCATATTAATACAGGAGTGGTCAAGTGCTTAGGGTTTCATCACTAAATCATCGAGGGGCCCACAGATGTCGCTTTTATCCCATTTAGGGTAAAAGGAATGGATAAACTTCGACTCATATGCATGTACTATTCACTCCTCAGATACACATCAATTCGTTTTATAACATCAAGTTACTAATGCGTTTACGTATTATCAATGCACAATCGACTCGTAAACAACAACTCATATGTCTTCGTTTCAAGAATATAAGATACTATCGTCTCAAAATTACTCGTGATAAAATCCATGAAGTAATACTTGAGCGTGGGTTAATCCAATACTCAAATTCCTGTTTCAGGAGTACTCATGAACACTGCAACAAACATTTGCTATGTGTAAGAACTTAGACAATCTACAGTCTGATTCATGACAGTCTTAATTCACTACTTATTTCCAAAAGTATGATCGATTGTGGATGTTTGAATAACCTAATTATTCAGGAAGTAAACATGCAAAGCGAAACACAAGAATAACCTAATCTAATATGGTCTCAAAACATTTGAATATAAATAAAACAATTATTATTCAATCACCATATTCATTAGACATTCTTCATTGTATAATGTTTCGAACAATCAACTTAACACTTGAATTAACACAATAGTCATCTCATGCTCCAAGCATGCACACTATGTTTATCTATGGTCCTTTCCTTTATGAAATAGATCAATTGAACATGTTTCCAATGATGCTCATTTCACAATTCCAAATCCTAATCACAAGTGTAAGAATATCAAATCCTTTCCGCTACCAGAATCTGTTAGAGTCTGAACTTACATACAATGATCTTTGTGTAATGTCAAGGCACCAAAGTCATAGAGAATTTACCGATGATATTACACGGCATTCCATTGGAGATTGGTTACAAAACAATTCCATGGAAATGAAGTCTCACATTCAAAGAGCATTCCTTGAACATCCTTCTTGCATTAAAGTTTCTAACTCACACATAGATCTCAACATCCAACTCCCATTATGGAAACATTTCCATATTTCCATATGACTATAAATTATTAACAAGAGTTACCTCTATTCAGAACATGTCCATATAGTCCATCCAAATTAATACTATACTTCCAACTATCTACAAGCAACCAATCTTTGGTAAACTTCATATTGTCCTTGATAGTTATTTAACAACTTTAGTCATATGTAGTTCCAGTCTTTTTCCCTCTAAATGCTATAGGCATTTGGAAAATCAGAACCAGTGGATATTATAGCATATGAAACCGATCATATATCCGAAGCATATGGGATCCGATACGTAATGTCTTACATAAAGACATGATACTTGATCAATCTCTTGTTACGATATTTCCACATATTGAATTTCCTATATTGAATCATTTCAACATAATATTCATATATGTCCATGACTAAGTTTGATTAAAATTTCGATCTAAGCTTTTAGAATTGAAATGAAGTATTAATGCTCTCTCCATTAAGCCTTACTCTAGCGAAAAAATTTCCAAATTTTAAAACTTTGGAAATTTAGATCTTTGTTTCCTATAAATAACATTGCTAACTTGCAACACCTTACATAATAATCATGCTCCCACTACTATAACAAGTATGTTCTTACCAGCATAACAATTATGCTCCCACTAGCTTTCCCATGTACCCAGAAATCAGCTGGACTTCTACAAATAAATGCCTATTTACTTTCTTACCAAATTTCAGATTTGTTATATGCGGTGCTTCAATAAGTTTTTATCTAGACTTCTCAAGCTCATACACCTTTCATTAGATAGCTAATGTGTGTGTCCAAACCCTTTCACAACTTATGGCAATATGTCCCGAATGTTCAAACTATTTTCCATTTCTCACAATTCGAACTATGAAAAGGGATTCAATAATCATACTCGAATTTGAGAATGCAGTTACCACAACAACTTACTCTAATCCTTTAAAATCTACTCGTGAAAGTGTTTGCTCACAATCAGTTTCATGATGTAGAGAGAAAGCTCTTACCATTTAGATTTTATGGTGTATGTGTTCCTATCCATGTTAATTTTGTCATTTCAGTCCACTATCATAAGACAGGGTTTATGACAAATTCAAACTCATATGGACTAAACTTGCTTAATCTTAATTTCTTTCCATCCGGTAGCATAAGGGCCTACCAGCGCATCCAAGTTATTGAGCAATCAAATGAAAAACCATAGAACTATAGAACTCATAAGCATTGCCTACACAACTGGAACGGGCAGAGAAACAAGAATGTGTCAACACGATAGGTTATCAACCTTAGGTCGTGTGCTAGTGATCACTAAAAGGTTTATTCTCCATTGTCTCCTGAAATTTTTTCAAGACCAACAAGACTCCCACTGACCTCTTGACATATAAGATTCTCTATCAAAGAACATTCCTTGACAAACAAATGTTCAAGAGTTAGTGAGAGTTCTTATCAAGAAAACCCTTCATATAATTGGTCTTAGTTGGTCTTTGTTCAAACCAAAACATCACAACTACCAATTTCAAATGTGCAAGAGTAAGAAACATTTCTACTCCACATTTCATGAGGTTTTGTAAACCTACTTAGAACATGTCACTCAAGGTAAAAATTGGAGTAACTAGAGTATGACTTTAGAACTTGATTTTGGACCGAAGTATGACACATCTTCTTGATTTTAACCATTTCAACAATACCTGATTCCTCTTCTTAGTCATATAAATGGACTAAGGTATCCTTAGAGGAGCAATTGTGACATGGTTCCATAATCATTAGGATGATCATAAAACATGATACTAAAGTACTCTCATTTCCTTTCAGATTGGAGAGACTTTCATCTTTCTGCTCAATGGATTCTTCTTATTCATTTTACTATACTTTGAAACTTTTCAAGGTATCAGAATTACACTTAATTTTGTAAGCATAACCATTTTTACCAAATCAACACTAAACCATGACGAATAGACTTTATCATCCTTTGTGGTGGATCTGACCAGTTCACATCAATGTGTACTAGATCCTTTAATCCTTCACTTGACTCACATATACACGTGAGCAAGGAATTCAGTCTTACTTTTCCAAAGATCAAGATTCTCATACATCACATAATTCAAATCGTATGATTCCAAGTTTATTTCCAATTGAAACTTGGGTGACGATAATCCTTCCTTACTTGGTAAATTATAACACTACCATAAGCAATATAAGTAAGAATCAAATGCATTTTCAACGTTGCTAATAATAGAAATATAAACACCAATTTTCATAAATGCCATTGCAAGTAATCATAAATCAAATAAAACTAAAATTCACTTTATTGATAATGTGCGGAAAACTTTCCCTTACAATGCAAATACACATGAAAACTAAGTTTCTTAATATTACTATCAATTTATCATAACTCCTAAGCAGCAGCTCAAAATTCTGATCATCGAACCATGCGACCGAAATCCATTTCTTCGGATCAAAATCAACCTTTACTTCCTCTTAAGCTTCCATCATTTTCTTCGATCCTACAAAACAGAAAAATGTGATTACCGTATAATGTAATAAGAATCTATAAATATGAACTTAATAGAGTTAGATAGTGGATATACCTGAAGTAGAGTCATACAATTTGACTTTACCATCTCAAAGATCTCTCAGGTAGTCTGCGCAACTTCGCTTCCAATGCCCCTTAGATTGACAATAGAAACACGTGGATTCTTTAGCATTGACAAATGGAACTTGTTGGGTTTTCAACATTCTAACACTCCTAAGGTGTTCATGCAACCCTAAATACCTTGGATCTATGTTTTCACTAATTATACATGCAATGGTGTTTCCAAGGTATTAAACCTATAACTAGCATACAATTCTTGCCTCACTCTTCACCCTAATAATGAATAGTACTTGACTATTTATAGGGAAAAGACAAGTCTTGGGCTTTTAACCTACACTTCATCAAGGGTCCCATTGCCTTCATCCATGGAGTGCTTTGAAACCCTACAACCCCAATAGTGTGGAAGCCTCAAGTGGAATCACAACACACCATGGACAAAGGAAGAGCTTCAGAGAGAATCTTCATGCATCTAAAATCACCATGAACTCCAAGAATCCTCAAGTGGCGACTTTGAGCAATGAAGTATGTATTTATATCTGGGATTTCTAGGGTCATGGATATAACCCAAATCCATACCCATGGGTCTTATGATCCATGGTTCATGTGGCCCAACTCTTTATGTATCCATACATAAAGTTAGTCCAACATGGATCATAAGCTCAACACACATAAATATAACTAATTAACATAATTAGTCCTCATAGATTTAATTAATCTCTATTGATCACTAAACTAATTCCAAATTAATTCTTGATCTATACTAATTAACTCATATGATTTCATATTAATATATTTTAACTTATAATATATTAATAAATCATATATAACACCTTCTCTCTAAAGTCCATCCTAACAAATTGTCCTGATGATATGCAACCCAAATGGACCATGCTACTCTCGGGTCAAGTACATAACAATAATAGTTATAGGCTTAGACATCTAATCCAATAGAACTATCTCATATATGGCCTTACTCTTGCGGTCATATTTTTTGACCTTGTTCTATTTCCCTCCCTTCGGAGGAGAAAACATTTATGTACTATCATCGTTACCATCACCAATGTCATTGGAAATTTGGGAAACTGATTCTCCAAACAAATTCGCTTGACCAGTGTGCCAAAGCATTATTGCTTCAGTAGCAATTAGCAAATACGTTAGATCGATTAGGTCATCTTGTGGTCTGTCATATAGTAGTCCTTAACGAACTGGCTATATGACCCAGGAAGCGATTGAAGAACCAAATGAGCAGCTAGCTTCCCATGGAAAACAACACCCAACATTCCCAGTCTGTCAATGTGCAACTTCATCTTCAGGATGTATGCATATACAGAACTTCCATCTCGGTGTTTGCATTCCAATAGGGCTTGAGTGACCTTGAACTTTACAAGTCGACAAAAACGTGGGGCGGGGAGAATCATTGGAGGAGGTAGAGGAAGAGAAGTATGATTTCCAGTTCCACCAACGCACGAAGAAGGGAATGATCTTTCACCTTGATCGACACGTGGAATATCATCTTCAAAAGGAAAGCTTTTTCCAAAGGATTGAGGAAAACCATAGTTTTTAGAACTAGACATCTACAAAAGGGAGAAATTCAAGTTAGTTGATTTAAACCTTAATATAACACCCAAATGACATATTAAGGCTAGGACCCAACACAATAATTCACAATTCGGAAGAGGGATGCCATAATCTAATTGTAAATTATTCGAAGGTAGGTAAATGACGATATACCAATTCCACCATGAAATGAAATTTTAAATGAATTATCTTTTAAATGAAATTCCTAGATCTTTTGAGATTCATTGAACTTTTCAATGGCATGTTTACTCTTGATTATGCCCTTCAAGTTTGTGACTGAAATACCGAGGATCACAAACAAGGCGTGAATAACCTTGAAAATTAGCTTGGTACTCTCGATGTCATTTATCATCTAATCAATGTGTTGGTTAACCACACATGCTCCATTGATCAACCATAATTTACAAGCTACCCATTGTCATCCTTCATTAGTTCGATATTAGTGTGCCGGTTAACCACACACGGCCCACTAACGACCAATAAGGTGCAATGTGCAATTTCATGGGTTAGCCCCAAATTCACATTTTCCTAAAGTAATTAAGATTGAGAATTTATAAAAACTTTTATTTACTTTATAATTCATTATACTTTTAATGAGAGTTTAGTGTAATATCCTACTCTTTCGGCTAACGACCCTCCACTAATCAAGAGTGCGATGGGTAAGAGTGGATACCTAATGGAGGTCATTTTACAAACCGCTTCTTTAAACACCCCTTATAGACCGGCTTCGTGAATGAGGCCTACGAATGGTAAGACTGACTTTTCTTATACATATATAATATGTTAGACTTTTAATTTTATATAGTATAAGGGTGTATTTTAACCTTTTAAAATACTAAGTGATTTAATCTTTTAATATAGTTAAATTTAAACCATATAATGGATTTATCAATTCTCTTTTAATTAACCACTTAACCAATTTCATAAAATCTATGAGGGCGTATTTTTAAACTATCCAAAAATACCAAGGTTCTAAAATTTAAGATTTCAAAATTAAAATCGTTTAATCAAATTTTAAATTATAAAACTGAAGGGTGTATTTTAATACCTTTCAAAATACTATGTTAAATTTAAAAATAATCATATTATTATCAAAATTTAACCAAATCTCTTCATCTTCATAAGGATATCCTGTTATCTTTTAGAAAATTCGATTTTACGCTTTAAAAATGAAATAAGGTAATTATCTTAATCAATATTAAATCTGAAAATTGAAATTTTAGGCAACTAACGAGTCAAATCATCGAGTTGGGCAATGAACTCGTCGAGTTCACCCAACTCGTCAAGTTCATACTTGAACTCGTCGAGTTCCATGATCAGACAGCAAAATCGATTTTGTTTCAGCTTTGAATAATTCATTATGGCATCAATTCGATTTAAAAACATCCTAAGCTCTCATACCACAAATGGGTTATGAGCATATCGACTTTCATTTGTGATCATGCAACCCTAATTAATTTGGATCTAAGTTTTTCTATATTGAACAAGCAAATAGAATACCAAAGCAACAACCCTATAACTAGCATATAATTTTTCGAAATTCATGTATAAATGTAGGGTTAGAAGATTACCTCACTTGTTATATTGTAATAACAAGTATTCCTGGATTGTTCTTGGCCTTTGAAAGCTTAGTGCCCTAAGTGTTGCACCTCTAATGGAGTCACAAATACCCAATGCAAAGGATGAGAGGAGAGACACTTAGAAATCGGCTAGGGTTTCTATCTTTCACGCGTGGGCCAAAATTCCTAGTGTATGAAGGTGTTTATATAGTTGTGGGCTGCTAGTGTTTCTGAAAAAACCCTAATTACTGCTTATGGCTTATGCAGCCCATGGACTCCTTATGAGACCTTAGACGAAATCTATAGGGCCTCCCTATAAGATTTTGTCCACTTCTAATTAATGAGTCCAATAGTCCAGTTCTGCAACTATCAATGATTTGCAAAACAGCCCCTCCATTATTAATCAATTCCTTTAATCCCAAAATTAATATCAAATTAATTTCTGATTAATCACTAATTAATAAAATGATCTCTGGATAATATATTAATCTTATAATATATTAATAAAATCATTTTGAGTATCAATTTATTATTTCAGTTAATAAATCCTACTCTCTCTCTCCACCCGTCATCCTATCAAGTTGCATGAGTGATGGGAACACATAAGGACCATGCTACATATCAAATCAAGTACATACCAATTATAGTTATGAGCTTAGACACCAAATCCAACAATATTATCTTTGTTTTTGGAAAATATGGATGGTTCTCTTTCTGTAAGAAAACTCATACATATTTTCTATTACAACTTTAAAATATATATAATTTTTATTTTTCTTACTAGAAGTTTCCATGAATTTTTTAGTCATAAAAGTTGTCTGAGAAAAACAAAGAGTTGTTTTATATAATTTTTAGTGTGTGTGTGTGTATATATATATATATATATATACATACATACTACATGATATGCATAAAGTAGTTATGGAGCCCTTTTCTTGTTGCTTGTGTTGATTTGTTTAAAATGGTTGATAAAAAATGATTTATTCATACGATATGTAATAATTAAATAGATTTTTTTTTCATTTTTGTTTATTTTTTAAAGTAGCATTTTAGTTTTAAAAATAGTTTATATTTATAAAAATATAACTAGATGAAGATGGTAATCATTTTGGAAGATCAAATGTCAACCCATGATTTTATAAACGTTTTCTTCACTTTTATAAAACTATGTTGTTTTGGAGCTTGAAATTGTCAAAGCAAGTGGGAGGATATATTACAACAAGTTGAAGATTTTAAGGTCGGAAAAATGCTACTGTGGCACAAGTAACTTTTTCATTTGGTCCGATTTAACCAACTATGTTATTTTTTGCACAATTGACCAATAATATTTTACTGTAGATGTCAATTACACCATTGTGACCGATTTTAGAAGTTTTCCCGGTTTCTCATCCTAGTTGTCATTTATTTTAAATTGAAATTATTGATGATATATATATTTGGAGCACACCGTTTTAATGAAACATATTAACACAGATCCCCACTTCACTCGTCTCCTTCCCTTTGACCTCAATTGACTCTTCAGGAAGTAAATGGCGAGTCAACAGTTAGGGTTTTCACAGTTGCGTCCGATCGAGGTACCATTGATGCCGATTCGAGTTCTTAACGAAGCTAGTAGCATAAATGGCACAACCTAATCATGATGTTGGATTGTTTGTGATGGTGGAGCTCAATTACCAATGTGTATTTACTCATAACCTTTTGTATTGCTTGGGGGGAGTAAAAAGCTCCTTCAATAATGTTAATTTTTCTTCTATGACATATTATGAGTGTGTCACTTTCTTGTAACACTTCATTTATGAAGAGATTAAAAAACTTTACTACTATGAACTAGAAAAAGCTTTATGTTATGACCTTCGACCAATTTTATATGATGTAGATTATACTATTTTTATTTATGATGTATAAGGCATAGATGGTATAATTTATGTCAATGTTGACCATGACGGTGATGGAATTGAGGGGAGGTTTGATGAAGAACAAAATGAAGGTAATGATAACGGCTCCTGTGTTGATGGTGTGGAAAATGGAGATAATCTTAGGGATGTAGAGGTTGAAAATGATGAAGATGATATCCCTATTAACATAACAACCCATGATCATTTCTTGAGTCAATTATGTATTGGAAGGGGTTTAGATGATGAGGAAATGACTTTGTAGATGATGATAATGGGATGGAAAAGCATGATTCCCGATAGATGCATTCCATTTTCAATGAGAGTTTACACTGGAAAACACAAAATTCCATACTTTGAATGAAATTTAAGGATCTAAAACAGTTGAAAAGAATGTTGTACAATTATTGAGTGCCTAATGGGTACCAATTATGGTTTGAAAAGAATGACAAATAAAGACTTCTTGTTAGGTGTTGTAAAGGCGCATGCACATTTAGACTTTGGTCATCTTGTATGAGTGATGAAGCTAGTTTCCAGATCAAGTCTTTGAAGGATGAGTATAATTGTGCTAGGAATTTTAAGTTTGGCTCATTGGTTTCATATTCATTGATTAGGAGCCAATATACCAAAAAAATTCTACATAGGTAGAAAATGAGTGTAAGGAAACATAGACTAGCAGTGATCAAAAAGTTTGGTGTAAATGTCTGCATAGGGCAATGCAGATGAGCAAAAAGATATGCAATAGAACTAGTAGAGGGTAATTTTAAGGATCACTATTCAAAAATCTAGTCATATAGCCAAGATATTCTGAGAAAAAATCCATGTTCCGCTATTAAACGTGAGGTGGATCATATGACTGATGAGAAGAACTATTTCAGCAAGTATGTATGTTTTGATGGTGTGAAAAAAGGTTGGATGGAAGGATGTAGAAAAATAATTGGACTTGATGGATGTTTCTTGAAAGGGATTTGTAAGGGGAGTTGGTTTGTGCTATAGTTAGAGATGCAAATGACAAAATCTTTCCTATTGCATGGGCAGTGGTGTCTATTAAGAACAAGGAGAATTGGAAGTGGTTTTTAGATCTTCTTATTGATGATCTTAATTTAAACTTAGGAAACTAATACCCTTTAATGTCAGATTAACATAAGGTATGTGTTTTTGTTATCTGATCCTTTAATTTATTATATTTCATATTATAACATCAAGAAAAACAATTTCCTTTTTATAGGAGATGATTGATGCTATGAAGGAGATGATGCCTTTTGTAGAGCACATACAATGTGCTAAACACATTTGTCAGAATTTACTTAAGAGATATAGTGGGGCCCATTATGAGACACTGTTTTGGGGAGCATCAAAAGCATCAACTGAGAATACATTTAAAGATATGAAAGAATTGGAAATTTTAAAACCAAGAGGCATATATGTACCTGATGGACAAGGATCCAAAAACTTGGTCTAGGACATACTACCAAGCAGGTAGATGTTGTGACTCGGTTGAGAATGGCATGTACGACAGACTTAATGTTGTAAGTGTAGATTCAAGAAAGAAGTCAATTATAACAATGTTACAAGAGTTGAGATTGTACATTACTGAGAGGTTGTACAATATGAAGGTGAGAGGACAACAATGGGGTAATCAGATTTGTCAAGAAATAAGGGATAAGGTAAATGAGCTTAAAAAGCACATGACACATTTTAAGGTGTTATTAAGTGGCTTAAACCAATTTGAAGTAAGGGGAACAAGTGAGGAATTTGAGGGTAACCTTGATAGAAGGACATCTTCATGTAGGTTGGGGCAATTGAATGGGTACAAATGCGTGAATTCTACAGCCTGTATCTCATACTTAAATAGGGATGTGGAAGCATATGTGGATGAGATGTTTAGTACCACCACATACATGAAAAGTTACAAATATAGGATTGAAGCCACGAATTGGAGTGACATGTGGCCACAAACATATTATATCCCACCTTTTCCACCTATTAAAAGAAGAATGCCTGACAGGCCAGTGACTAAAAGGAAGAGCGGGACTATTGAAAGACTTACAAGCCATAAGGTATCTAAGGCTGGAAAGAAAATCAAGTGTAGCATCTGCAAGGAGCCTGATCACAACAAGGCCACATGCCCTACAAAAGTACCTAATGATTTTAACACGAGGAAAAAAAAGGTTAGTGAAGTAGCAATAATGGAACTAATGGAGTAAGTGTCAAGGAAGCAATAGGACATGTATTATCTTTAATTTTAATTTGAGTTTAATATGCACTATAAAAAAATATTTATGAAACATTACTTGTAAGTGTGAAACCAATTTCTAAAATATTGAAGGGCATAAGGAAAAGAAAATCAAAAAGAATCTTAAAGGTGAAATTGCGCAAGAGAGTGGGGGATGATAATGCTTCAGGAAATTTAAAGGAGAAACCACTTCCTATAGATTAGGATTAATATGTTTTATGCATTTATTTGTATTATGTTGTGATACCTTGATGCCATGAAATTGTTATGTTTTCCACTAGTACAATCTATGCAGTAACATACAATTACAAAACTGCCCATTACTATGGGCATTTTTGGTATTTAATGGAAGATTTTTTTGCAGTTTGTGCACTATTAAAAAATATGAAAGTTGATTGCTATTTTTGAAAGATGGCAAGCTATATGTTGCATGGTTGATAATGACCAATATGGTTCTATGTGTATATACTTTAATCACTAAAATAGAAAATGTTTTTGATACAAGCAGTTTCCAAAATAGACTATGTATAATTTAATAACCAATATGGTCCACAGTTGACAAAAAGATAGTGGTCAACACATAAAAAAACAAATAATTGATCCACGACTGAAGTTGTCGTTATATTAGGTACCAATTACAAAATTGCCCATACACATGTGTCTTTCAGTTTCCAAAATAAGCTGCTAAATGTTGGGATCTACAAATAACATGGGTATTTGCAGTTTCCAAAAGTAGTACATAAACACCAAAAGACAACTAAATCAACGACCAAAAGACAACTACAATATTCCCGTCCACTTAAAGCACTAAAGTGCAACAACCAATAGAATCATCAATACAAGAACTTTCAACATGGAATTTTGCTGCATGAAAGCTTCCAATTTGTTGTTAAGCATCATCACAACTTCCTTCTCCTTTGTTACCTTCTTCTCAAGCTTATCAACCACTTATTTTTCCTTTGAAAGCCGAAACTCCAACTCCACAACCTTCTTTCTAAGGCTGATTAGTTCAACAAAGTTCTCATGTGAATCTACATGTTTCTTTAATGTTCTGATAAGGTTCTTGTAGTACCCCTCTGGCAGCTCATCATCTTTCCAGAAGAAGTAATCAAAGCTTTTTAATGTTGTCCGAAATATACACCATTTTCAAATCGTATGAGATCTTAGAGTTATATACAATAAATAACTGATACCTACAAAGGGATCATTCAAACAAACCATTCCTTTCAACATTTTCATAATAATCAACGTCATTACACTATTAGCATTTTCCTATGCTTATCTAAAAATAATAAATGTTACAAATCGAATGATTTTTGAACATTACTAGAAATCACGACCATGACAGATTACCAAACTATTGCTACAGTTCCAGAATCGCCTTCCCAGGTTGTGATATTTCCAGCTGGTATGTTCCTTCACCAACTTCTCACACCCATAAGTCTTCAACTCGTGTGACTCCCTAAAGTTACTAATCTGGATGGGAGGGTTTCTGAAGAAGAGTTCGAGGATCGAGACATTGCGTTGGATCTTTGCATGAGAGAAGCTTAAACGAAAATGGAAATAATGAAGGTAGGGGAGTTCTATATACGGGTATTAAGTTTTTTTTATATAAAGGGGAGTTGACGTAGAGTTAACGTGGAAATAACGTGACAGTTTCCCATTTGCTTACCATACACATCGGATGCCAGGTAGGATGAGAATCCATGAAACCTTCTAAAATCGGTCACAATGGTGTAATTGACATCTACAGTAAAATATTAATGGTCAATTGCGAAAAAAACAACGTAGTTGGTCAAATCGGACCTAAAAAAAAGTTACTTGTGCTACAGTAGCATTTTCCCTTTTAGGTCCCTTAATGTTCCTTTAGGAAGGACTTTGCATTTCTATGCTGGCTCGTAAAAATATCACTACACTTGGTTGGTTTATGCACATATTTTTTGCATGCTTGTGCTGTTTAATTTATCTTGTTATTATGTCATGGTTGTCAAATTAGTTTTCAAATAATAAATAATATTTGAACTTTAATAACATCAAAGAAGAGTTTGATTTTAATTTAATTTGTCATTTAACATAAGAAGATAAAAGATTTTAAAAATAAAAGATTTTTATTAATTAAAACTAGCTAACAGTAGCAAACAGAAAATTTCATTAATTAAGCTCATATAAGTTTAAAATTGAGATTTTATTAACGTATAAACTACAAACCTTCTCTTAAAAATGAAGTTTTATTAAAAATATTATAAATCTTTTAAAGCACCCCAACAGAAACACTTAATACTATTTACTAAATTAAGAATTTGATCGCATCAATAATATAAAACTGAGATTTATAAAAAGAACATTGTTAAAATGTGATTTTACAGAAAATTAGATTTTTAAAAATATACCATGACTTGATGCATGCAATAATCATGATATAATATGTTTTTTGAGCTAGAATTATAAAAATAGCAAGGACCCCTTAAAACCTCAAATCTATGTAATCTGCTTTTAAAAACACTCGCACATCAATTGTATGCTTCTTGTGGGATAAAGGTCACCTAACCACTTGGATTCATCTTTTGATGGTCAAGGTAGTTTTGGACTTTCTAGTGGGATGAAGTTCGTCTAACTGCTATTTATGTGCCAGTCTTACATGTTTTTCAAACTGGATAATTTGATCGGAAATCTTATGTGATAAAGGTCACCTAAGCAAGAGAGATCTGAGGCATAGATGGGATCAAACATGTATGGTAAACTTTGTTATTAGCGATCACATAATGTTAGGAATGATATAATGAAATATAACTGATACTCGTTATCTACCCAATAAAATTTAAATGAACGGGATAAAGGTCAGATAACCATTTAGTTGTTTTGCGACTTGGATCCTAGACTTTGATTATTAATGTCTTCAGAAACTAAACGGTTATTAAATATTAAAGATTTAAATATTAAAAATAGAAAACGAACTTTTGTTAAAGTTTTTTAGATATAAATAATCCAATCTCATTTCCATGCATAATATTTCACTTGTTGAACTAAATAGAGCAATAATATTTAACGGATACAATTTCAATGAATGAGTTCATGTCCTAAGAGGCTACAAATTATATAATCATCAAGGACCTATTCTTAAAACACCTGCTTTGAGTTTTGGATAATTTAGATGTATATCTGATAAAATAATCTTCAAGATGCTTCTAACATCATATTAGGAACAACTAATTCAGACTTCCAAGAAGTATTGGATAATTTAGATGTTTATCTAATAACATAATTGGTTGAACAAAGCAATACAATGATATATATTTTGAGCCAATTCAAAGAATGGAATACTGCAAGGTTGAAAAAAATCACCATGTGTGATATAAGAGGATTATAGTTTATGGAATGGACACCTTTAGGCCAAAGAAATCCAAGAAGTCTCGCATATAAGGATCATGTTTCTTTTATGAAAAACAAGATACTAGATAAGGAACTACACCTTCATCTAAAAAGAAAGTGTAAGAGACTAGTGCATCATGTATCTACTAGATAGAACTTATGTTTTTCATTTAACACTCAAGTACTTTGTACTTAATATTAATATAATATTTGTAAATTTCTTACACATATTCAAGAAGAGTAACCAGTTGAGCACATGCAAGTTGGAACTTTACTCTTGGATTTTAGTTTATACTTTATACCTAGAACCTAATGTACATGTATTGTAAAATGATGTTTGTTTTGGAACAATGGATATTTTAAATTTAGCATGTCTAAATATATGTCTCAGTTAATTTATTAAAAAATGGATTATTTACTTAAATCCTTTTTTATAACAATAACTTCATATTCTATAATAATTAAATTATATTTATAAGACTATATCTCTCAATAAGAATGATAAAGTAAATGTCAATGTTTTCTAAATAACAAGTTCTATATGAAAACACTTTTGACTTAAACTTGGTTTTCTTAATCCTTGTTATCCTAGACATCTTCAAGTAGGTGTCTATTAAGAAAATTTGTCTATATTTCTTAGCATGAGGTTTTCTTAATCCTAGCTATCCTAACAAAATGTGTGAGGCTTTAGATCCATTTGTGGATACAAAGAAAACATCTCAATTATGGAATCATTAATCCAATATAAAAATACAAGGTATGTATTTTTATCAAAAATGAAGACAACATCTGTGTTTACTAACAACTAATGGGAGCAATAGTGATATTCCTAATCTTGTATGAGTGAGACATAGCCAATCATGAGAAACTTCATTCTGAATGCTCAAGGCTCTTCGCCTTGACTTGGAAATTGTTTATAAGATGAAGGACTTAGGAAAGACAAGATACATTCTTGGAATGAAAAATCTATAACGATAGATAAAAGATGTGTAGCACCCATTTTCCAGAACAGATCAGTCGAGGACCTTGAGGGATTAAAGATAAGGTTTTGAGGAAAACCTTATGCTACAATGTGGTGAATGGATGACCATGAAGTGGCATGGTGTATAACGGACACGTGTCACCTGATGGACACCACGATGTGGCAAGAAGGATGCCATGACCTGGCGGCTATTGTAGCCAAATCCCATGTTTTTTAGGGTTTCTCCCATATTTAGACACCTTAGATCTTGGATTAGTTCATCTCCTTCAACCTCCATCTCTTCATTTTGAACCCCTATCCCTTTCAATGATAATGAGCCTTATGGCTTGATTTTGATATTATTTCATAATTTTGGTGAGCCTTGTGGCGGAAGAAACTTCTCCTTGGTTCAAGGAGGCAAAGAGCAAGTCTAGATCCATCACCTTCTTCAAGTTTCTGTGCCTTTGGATGTGTAAATCTTGCACCTTGACCTTGTTCTTTGAAGATTCATGTTTATAATCCTTGTTGGTTGGTTTTGGTCCCATTCTTGGATGTTCTTTGAGTTCTAGTAACTCCAATGCTTGATATGATATTCATATGGTATTGGACTTCTGTTAAGTGATAAAAAGGTCTTATGCTTGAGTGTTCATGATCTCATGCTAAAGTTTTGGACTTATTAAGGACTTAATGGAATTAAGGTTATAGATATTGCTTTGGGGTTAGGTCCTAACGGATAAATTTGGAAACTTTCTCCATTAAGTCAATGAGAAGGACTAGATCTGAAGTTTTAAGCGTTGATCTTTAAGTATTAAGCTCTAAATGATGAATTTAGGGATCTTCCAGTAGCCACAATGTAGCCATGGAATGACCACGACACGGTGGAGTCCAACTTCATGGTTGTTTTGTCCTAACATGCCCATGACATGGACATGGACAAGGAGGGCACACGACATGGTGATTCCATGTTTGCCGATGGTTTTTTCTGGACATGTCCATGATTTGGCCAAGATGTCGCCATGTCATGGTGGCTGTTGTTTTGGTTGACCATTGACTTATATTGTTTGTTAACAATTGACTTTTGACCTGTTTGACATTGGGTCACACTTGGAGGTTTTTGGTTGTGGATTATGGATTTATCTTCATTTGGTGTTAGTCGATTTGTGGGATTGATCAGTATAAGAAGTGAGAGTATTAATATGCTTCTCCGGTTTTTGGGTTCAAGTGAGTTTCTCACTATGTTATGTATCCTATTATATATCATTTTCATGGTAGGATAGAGGTACTATTAGAGTACGAGTATGCTAGTTTACTAGGATAACTTCATGTTATATGTAGTGTAGGACACTTAGTGTTAGGGTTCGCTAGACAGTTAGGATAATGATAATAATGATTGTTTGTTGAATGATTATCCTAATAGTTGTATGCAATCAAGTTGGATAGCCTAAGAACTCTTGGTCTAATGCCCAACTATATGGTTCTTGTCTGATTTATTGCTTTTGGGTGGATCATCTGTTCAAATTTTTATCTGATTCCTGACTATGTATGGATTTTGCATTCTATTGAAGACCATGATTTGGCCCCTGACAAATATATGGAAGAATAGGATGTAGCTCTTGGGAGTGGAACTTGGGTTGGGCACGTCCACTTCTTGGGATGGGCATGTTATTTATGCTTGGATTGAGCCCATTATGTATGGTTGGGATGGGTCTGTTATGTATGGTTGAGTTGCTGCCGTTTTGTACGTTTAGGTAGGGCTTGTTATGTGAGATGGGATGAAATTGTAACTCTTGGTTTGGGTCCGTTACATGTGATATATGTATGCAAATAGGAGATTTAGTTGCTCAGCATTTGAGCCGAGGATTTTGAGTGGATACATTATATGTATGGTTAAATATTTGGTATACTGGAGAACTCACTAAGCTTTATGCTTTTAGTTGCAGATTAAATATTTTGCAGATCATTCGTGAGAAGAGCTTGGCAGGATTGTACACACACATCAAAGATATTCGTTTTTTGCATTTTTGTAAGTCTAACTCAGATAATGCTTGGTTTCAATCAAACAAATGCAACTCAATGGTTTTTAAAAAAAGTTTTTTATTGGTTAATCTATTTTATGAATGAAAAATATCTTTGTTATTTTTGTTATTCTAAAAGATTAATGTTAAAGTTTTAGATTCTTATGAATATGTTGAAAATATCTTGAAATGAATCAAGACACATGATTCCTTTTGGAGGAATCTTACAATTACAACATAGCACTATTTTGAGCTTGAATCAAAATAACCAAGAACATAGATTTTAGCTAGATAAAATGATTTATATTATATTTTCTTAACAAATGAATCCATCATTTAGGCCATGGTATGCACAAGCCTAGGTATATGATTATGCTATGAACATATCATAAGATACCAATTGGATACATGGGTAAGCCACTAGATGACTATGATAGCATTATAAGAATACTTAGGAAGAACAGGGACGAGGCCGCTGCAGGAAACGCGACAAGACGCATGAGGGAGCATGCAAGTTGGGATCGTTAGACTGCTATAAGTGTGGCAAGCTGGGGCATTTCAGCAAGGACTGTACCGCCCCTGTGCCTACTATTCAGACATCCAAGTTACTGTGTTTCCATTACAACCAGAGGGGCCATAAGAAGGCCAATTTCCCTTAGTTGACAGCAGCAGCGCTGGTGAAAGCGCCAAGCCCAGCGACCCTGCGGATTACTGATTGCCGGCAGGCCAAGACTGAGGCTCCAGTGATGAGGAGTCGGGCCTTCCAGTTGACTACCGAGGATGCACGCGTTGCACCTGATGTGGTTATGGGTATGACTTCTTATTTATGCTAATATGATATGCTGCTGTGATTTTGATATGTTATGTATGTGCTCTGTTTAGGATCGTTCCATGTGAACGGTATTCCAATTCAGGTATTGTTTGATTCGGGTGCTACCCGATCATTTGTCTCTGTTGCGCTTAGCAAGAAGTTCCTTGAGTCTTCCGGCATGTTGGATTGCCCTGTAGAGGTCGAGATTGAGAACGATCGATCAGTGTGAGCATTAGAGGTCTTCTGAGATTATGTTTTGAGATCGTTCGAGGAGCG
Organism: Lactuca serriola; assembly: GCF_051521515.1. Lineage (NCBI taxonomy): Eukaryota > Viridiplantae > Streptophyta > Magnoliopsida > Asterales > Asteraceae > Lactuca > Lactuca serriola. Next base: position 110,050,433 of record NC_136409.1, on the reverse strand, counting down.
TTACCTGGTAAAATTGGTTCCCATACCATTGCGGGGGAATAGATTTATTATCGGCATGGATTGGTTAAGCGCCAACAAGGCAGAGATAGATTATGCACATCAGTTGGTGTGAGTCAGGATCCCGGGAGGGGGAGAGTTAGTGATTCAGGGCGAGAGGCCACAACGAGGGCTAGCTTTATGTTCGGCAGCAAGGGCGAGGCACTACCTTCAGCAGAGTTGCGCAAGATATGTCACTTATGTCATGGATACCCGGGAGGCGGGTAAGGCGACGGTGAGCGACGTTCCGGTGGTGCGAGACTTCGCTGACGTATTCCTCGAGGAGTTGCCTGGGATACGTCCAGAGAGACAGGTGGAGTTTAGGATCGACCTATTCCCTGGTGCGGTTCTGATAGCGAAGGCACCGTATCGGTTGGCTCCTCCCAAGATGCAGGAGTTGTCTACGTAGCTGCAGGAGCTGCTAAACAAAGGATTTATCAGGCCGAGTAGTTCACCTTGGGGAGCCCCAATCCGGTTTGTTAAGAAGAAGGACGTGTCGCATCGGATGTGTATAGATTATCGGGAGCTGAACAAGGTAACGGTGAAGAACCATTGCCTACTCCCGAGGATTGATGACCTCTTTTACCAGCTACAGGGAGCATATTGGTTCTCCATGATTGATCCGCGTTCAGGATATTATCAGATGAGGTTCAGAGAGGAGGATGTACATAAGACTGCTTTCTAGATGCGCTATGGTCACTACGATTTCGTGGTGATGCCCTTCGGGCTCACCAATGCTCCTGCCGCGTTCATGGACCTCATGAACCGCGTGTGTAGACCGATGCTAGACTGTTCAGTGATAGTGTTTATTGATGATATCTTGGTTTACTCCAAGACGCAGGAGGAGCACGAGGAGCATCTACGAGAGGTTTTGGAGACTTTGAGAAGGGAGAACTTGTATGCTAAGTTCTCCAGGTGTGAGTTCTTGTTGTGCGAGGTGCAGTTTCTCAGGCATATTGTTAACCAGAACGAGATATCAGTGGACCCGGCCAAAGTGGAGGCCATGATGAGATGGGAGGTTCCGAGGTCTCCATCTGAGATTTGGAGTTTCCTGGAATTAGCCGGCTACTATTGGAGATTTATCCAGGATTTCTCCAAGATAGTGGTACCCCTGACCAGGCTAACGAGGAAAGTCGTGGTCTTCCGTTGGGGGCCTGAGCAACAGGCTGCTGTCGAGACATTGAGGTAGAGATTATGTGAAGCACCGATCTTAGCCCTACCGAAGGGCATGGAGGATTTTTTTGTATACTGCGATGCATCCATCTCTGGTTTGGGCGCATTATTGATGCAGAGAGGACATGTTATTGCTTACGCTTCGAGGCAGCTGAAGCATCATGAGGCGAACTACCCGGCGCATGATTTGGAGATGGGGGCTTTTGTGTTCGCCCTCAAGATTTGGCGTCATTACCTCTATGGGGTCCGTTGTACCATCTACACAGACCATAAAAGTTTGAGGTACCTCATGGATCAGCGGAATCTAAACATGAGGCAGCGTCGGTGGTTAGATGTGGTGAAGGATTATGATTGCGAGATCCTTTACCACCCGGGAAAAGCCAATGTGGTGGCCGATGAGCTTAGCCGCAAGGCAGTGCCGATCAGGGATATATGTCTGAGGATGACAGTGGTGACTCTACTGTTGGAGCAAATTTTAGAGGCCCAACAGGAGGCCATGAAGGAGGAACATCGGAAAAGTGAGCGGATTATAGGCCAGGTTTCCTCCTTCGATTATGATAGTTGAGGGTTGTTGACCCTACACCGTAGGGTGTGGGTGTCGTACCATGGGGGTGTGCACCAGGTTCTGATGGAGGAGGCTCACAAATCTCGATTCTCTATTCATCCCGGGGCGATGAAGATGTATAGGGATCTTCATCTGGACTATTGGTGGCGCTGCATGAAGCGGGATATAGCATGGTACGTGGAGTGGTGCTTGACCTACAGGATCGTCAAGGCGGAGTACCAGAGGCCACATGGCAAGATGCAGCCGTTGGATATTCCGCTGTGGAAATGGGAAGACATTACGATGGATTTTATCACAAAGCTTCCCAGGACCGTACGGGGAGTGGATTTCATTTGGGTCATCATTGATCGATTGACCAAGAGCACCCATTTTATCCCGATTCAGGAGAGTATTTCGGCCGAGAGGTTGGCCGATATTTATATCAGGGAGGTTGTGGCACAGCACGGGGTGCCAGCATCGGTGATTTCAGAAAGAGATGTGCGGTTCACTTCCAGGTTTTGGAAGAAGTTTCATGACGAGCTGGGTACTTGTCTGCATTTTAACACCGCCTTTCACCCGCAGATGGATGGTCAGAGCGAGCGGACCATCCAGACTTTGGAGGATATGCTGCGAGCATGCGTGTTAGACTTCAGAGGTAGTTAACATACCTACCTTCCATTAGCAGAGTTCTCCTATAACAATAGTTATCATGCGAGCATTGACCGTCCTCCTTTCGAGATGTTGTATGGGAGGAGGTGCATGACCCCAATATGTTGGGGCGAGGTTGGCCAGAGGGTAATAGGGAGCACCGAAGTAGTGCTCCAGATGACAGAGAGGATGCAACAGGTCCGGAGCAGGCTTCAGATAGCTCAAAGTCGGCAGAAAAGTTATGCCGACAAGCGCCGATCAGTCCTGGAGTTACAGGTCGGGGATATGGTTCTCCTGAAGGTGTCGCCATGGAAGGGCGTCATCCGAATAAGGAAACGGGGCAAGTTGGGCCCCAGGTACATTGGACCATTCATGGTTTTAGCCCGAGTGGGCAAGGTGGCATATAGGTTGGATCTGCCAGCCTAACTCTGCTAGATCCACAGCACTTTCCACGTCTCTCAGATGCGGAAGTGTCTGGTGGACGACTCAGCAGTAGTACCCTTAGAGGACATTCAGGTTCATGACATCCTAAATTACATTGAGCGGCCAGTAGCAATCCTCGACCGGAACTCGAAGGATCTGAGGAACAAGAGGGTTGAACTAGTGAAGGAACAATGGCAACATTGGAAGGGCTCAGAGTGGACTTAGGAGCCAGTGGATGAGATGATGGAGTATTACCTGGAGTTGTTCTAGGAGCGAGCAGCAGACTTCGAGGACGAAGTCTAATATAAGTGGGCGAGATTTATAGTACCTGCTTCTTGGTATGTAATATATTTAAGTATTTTGCATTTTTGGCCTTGGACTCGGCGAGTTGAAGGACCAACTCGCCAAGTAAAAGCAGGATGGGATGCGGGATTTAATTGATGCACTCATCCAGTCGGGTCTCGGCCTCGACGAGTAGGCTCCGATGGGACGAAACCCTAATCTGAGGGTTTGCATCCTATTTAATCATCTCTTTCAGCCACCACTCGTCCCTAATGCTCCCAGAAACCCTCCCTAGTAAACCCTAAGTGTTTTGGTGCAAGATCTAAGGCTTTTGAGTGATTTTTGTGGGTTTTGACCTCAAGGAAGAAGGAAGAGCGTAGAAGGATCAAGAGGAGACTGAAGGATTCAAGCTTGGTGCATCATTTCCAGTCCTTGAAAGGTATAAAGTATGTACCTTGCTTGTTCATTTGTTAGATCCGTTTTTAGGGAAGATTTAGGGCCTTTTAAGCCAAATGAGGTGGCTAACCATGATCGCAAACATGGTTGGAAGTCAAGACTTCAGATCTAAGTCTTGGAAGGAGTCACAAAGCAGATTTGGGTTGCTTTTGCACCCAAGGAAGGTCCCATGCAACACAAGAGTCATTTTAGAGCCTTTTTGGCTCAAACGTCCCATGCATGCACGTAAAGTTCGAAACTTTACGTGCTAGACCGAGCTTAGGGGCTTGGATCTATCATTTGGTCAAAAGTTGTCCATCAGAAATCGAGGAAATAGAGCATGGACGTTATCGACTCAGCGAGTCCGTTCTTGGGACTCGACGAGTACTAGATCACACTCGGCGAGTCCAAGGCAATCTTCTAATGGATGACGATGAACTCGATGAGTTGTTCATACAACTCGGCGAGTCGGGGTCAGGACTTGTTCATCAGATGAATGTGAACTCGACGAGTGTTCATCCGACTCGATGAGTGTCACACCACCAAACTAGAAGGCGGAATCGTTCGAGGGCGGATGACTTCATGTAGTATCGAAACAGTTGAATACATAGTCCCTTCTTCAAAAGCAATAGTTTACCTGTATTAGTAAATCCCTGAGAAATACAAGTAGTTTTGAAAGAGTAGGTCAGCATTTAAGCTAGTGAGTTCATAAGTATTTAGTGACAATGTTTGTATGAAATAGGATGAAAATGGTTTGTACATGTTTAAATGTTCCTAGAAAATCCCCTATGTTCTACTATAGTATATGGTAGTTTAATTGTTTCAAAACTGTAATGGAATAGTGCTTTTCATGCCTAAAATAGTAGGTTTATGTATAAATCGCTAAGGCATTTGAAAAACCCCATAAATCAATGTGTTTTTAATACTCCATGTGAGTCTTATAACCAAACTATTTGACCAGGATGCCTATAACAACGTTCCTCAGGCGTTGGAAAGTTATGACGTTTGTCACCCCAGGCCTACCGGCCTAGCTGTAGCTAACAACTTAGGTGTGGGATTGTCAATCACGTATAGATCTATACACAAGAATCACACTCCCCCTACAAGGGATTATGGTATATAATACATGACTTAAAGTGCATACTCAAAAGTACGTGAAATGTCTCACAAAACTTAGTATAAAACAGGTTTACGTATGAAAATGTCCATTCGTTCTTGTGTATGAAAATATCTCTTTGATATAGTGTATCTAATATGTAAATGTTCATGATTTTCTCGTAAACTATACCTATTATAGTTTTTCAATGTGTGTGTTTCGTTCATATAGTAAATCCTAGTGTAATGCTCACTAGTTATGTAAAGTATAACATTTAAAGTAACATAAATGATCACATATACTTAAAGTATAAATAAAGTGCTTGATTCGTATATATATATATATATATATATATATATATATATATATATATAAACATGTTTTATTTCCAAAAGACAAGATGTTATCGTGAATATATATTGCATACGAAAGTTCCCATGTAGTAGTATTGAATCATATATGATTCACTTGATAAAAAGAGTATATAGTGAAAATTTATATTACACACGTTAATAACCGTCTGTTTACTTGTATTCCCCCCCCCCCTTAAAAGTGTATAAAAAGCATTGATAAAACATTTGAAAGTGTAGTTTATAGCGGCATGAACTCACTTGATTGATTGGAGAAAGCGAGATGATAATCAAGCAGAACTTCGACTTGGAAGAGTTGATTTTCTCGGGATTCTCGGGAATCTCGGGATTGTAGAATCTTCCTTTTGAACTTGAGTGTGAAAACCGGGACTTCGTGAGGGCTTCGGGAGCTTAACCGTAGAGTTTCGGCACGAGAGATAGAAGAATGGAGCACCTAAACCCGGCACCCCAAGAGCTCTATATATAGGGCACATTTTTGGGTACCACGTTGTGTAAAAAGGGTTGGCCACGTTGTGGTGGTCAAATATTATCCTCTTCCATTGATGGGACGCCCTCAGTCACTTGTCGGGTCGTGGCAAACTGTGTCACGTCGTGACAGACCTGACAGCCTCGGATTTTGAGCCTTAAACTTGTAAAATCCGTAACATTCACGTACGAGCTCCGTTTTCGATGATCTTTATTTGCACGTGTAGGTAAGAATATACTCTACAACTCTCATTTAGACTTCATAGGCAAATTTTGAATTTATTATTTTTTATTTATTTCTAACGGGCCGGGACACGAAAAGTCCATTAAAAATCCATAACTTCTTTATCCGATGTCCGTTTTCGTCAGACTTTTCACCGTTGCGCTACTATTGTTGAGACCTTCGATTCTCATTTAGGTTGTTTCGTCCAAAAATCTCTTGATCTCTATTTCGAGTTTTTAGTTGTCTACTGCTATATCCGGATATTGGAAAAATCATAACTTCCTCATACGAAGTCAGATTTGGACGCTCTTTTTACATACTTTTACAGTTTAATGATATCTACAACTTTCATTTACATACTTAAGGCTAAAAACTATTGTATTAAAACTTCGCGTTTTTCGTTTTATCGGTGTTGCCAGTTTTGTCGGAAATCTTAGAATGGTTATAACTTCTTCGTTATAACTTGGATTTTAGTGTTATTAGTATTTCTGTAAACCTTGACACAATATCTAACATAGTAGGTAACCCAATAGAGACTTTTTTACATTTTATTTTCTAAGTTAATTTCATTATTTCAAAAGTGGTTACAATACATGACTTTTTAGGTCATTACATAGAGTCGAAATATCGGGTTGTCACATCATCCCCCCGTTAGAGGGAATTTCATCCCGAAATTTAATGTGAGAAAATCACTTGTCGATTAGGGAATAAGATGTGGGTACTTGTTTTTCATTTGATCTTTGTGTTCCCAGGTGTCTTCAGGTCCTCGCTTTGCATTCCAGCGGACCTTCACGATGGGTATGCGACTTTGTTTTGTTCTTTTAATTTCCCTATCTATGATTTCAATTGGTTCATCTATAAAGTGGAGACTCTCGTTGATTTCTATTTTGTCTAAAGGGACAACGAGGGTCTCATCGGACAAACATTTCTTCAAGTTCGATACATGAAAGGTAGGATATACGTTATTGAGTTCCTGTGGTAGACGAAGTTTGTAGGCTATCGGGCCGATCCTTGCAAGTATCTCGAATGGTCTGATATACCTTGGGTTTAGTTTCCCATGCTTTCCAAAACGTATTAAATCTTTCCACAGTGAGACTTTTAGTAAGACACGGTCTCCAACTTGGAATTCCTAGGGTTTCCGTCTTTTGTCTGCGTAACTCTTTTGTCTGTCTCTTGAAGCCTTTAGTCATTCCCAAACTTGTATAATCTTCTTAGTTGTTTCTCTTATAATTTTCGGGCCAGTGAGAGTGTTGTCGGGTACTTGTCCCTTGGCTAGTTGCATGTCACCCACTTCAGCCCAGCACAGTGGTGATCTGCACTTTCGGCCATAGAGGGCTTCGAATGGAGCAACTTTAATGCTGGAGTGATAGCTATTGTTGTATGAGAATTCAACTAGTTGTAAATGGGTATCCCATGCTTTACCAAAATTGATTACACAAGCTCTTAGCATATCTTCCAAGGTTTGTATGGTCCTCTCACTTTGACCGTCGGTTTTGTGGATGGTAAGCGGTACTCATGTCTAGCCTCGTTCCAAGAGATTTTTGTAGCGACTGCCAGAAACATGAGGTGGACCTACTATCTTTGTCGGAGATAATGGATATTGGTACACCGTACAGTCGTACAATCTCTCGGATGTAAGTTCAAGTTAGCTTCTCCATCTTATCGGTTTCCTTTATGGACAGGAAGTGTGTCGATTTTGTTAATCTATCAACGATTACCCAGATGGTGTCTAGTCCACCTGCTGTTTTGGGTAGTTTCGTTATGAAATCCATGGTTATCCGCTCCCACTTCCACTCAGGTATTTCAGGCTGTTGTAGTAATCCCGAGCGCTTTTTGTACTCTACCTTGACTTTGGCGCAAGTCAGACACTTGCCCACATAGGTAGCGATCTCCGCTTTCATGTTTGGCCACCAATACAGTTTCTTGAGGTCTAAATACATCTTGTCTGCACCTGGATGTACGGAGTATCGAGCCTTATATGCCTCGTTCATCCACCAAACTTCGGCATCCAAATCCAATCCAAGAAGTAACGAACTCTGTCACCCTTGACTTCAAGATTCTTGTCCATCCCTCTTAGGGCTTCACCTGCCACGTTCTCTGTTTTCAAGGCTTCCTTTTGAGCTTCCTTGATTTGTGTGGACAGATGTGAATGGATCGTCATGGTTAATGATTTCACTCGGCGACCTGAGTATTCTTTTCAACTAAGGGCATCAGCTACTACATTCGCTTTTCCTGGGGGATAACGAATCTCGCATTCGTAGTCATTCAGTAGTTCAACCCATCGTCTCTGCCTCATGTTGAGTTCTCTTTGGTTGAGAATGTGCTGAAGGCTCTTACGATCGGTGAAGATCGTGCATTTAATGCCATAAAGATAGTGTCTCCAGATCTTTAGCGCGAAAAAGACTTTTCCTAGTCCAAGATCGTGGTAGTGTAGTTGACCTCGTGCATTTTGAGTTGTCTTGAGGCATAAGCGATGACCTTACCTCGTTGCATTAGTACGCATCCAAGACCTTGATTAGATGCATCACAGTAGACCACGAAGTCTTCTGTTCCTTCTGGTAAGGACAATATAGGTGCACTGCATAGAGCTTGCTTCAGTGTTTGGAATGCAGCGTCTTGTCTTTCTTCCCAATTGAAAGTAACACCCTTTTGGGTCAGGGTGGTAAGAGGTTTCGCAATCTTCGAGAAGTTTTGTATAAACCTTCGATAGTAGCCAGCAAGGCCCAAGAATTGTCGAATTTTCATTGGGGTTATTGGAGCTTACCAGTTCTCGATTGCTTTCATTTTGGAAGGGTCCACGTGTATTCCGTCTTTGCTAACCACATGACCAAGGAAATCTACCTTCTGAATCCAAAATTCGCACTTGGTGAATTTTGCGTATAGCATCTCTTTTCTTAGTGTTTCCAAGACTTGTCGTAGGTGTTGACTGTGATCCTCTTTAGTCTTCGAATAGATGAGTATGTAATCTATGAATATAATCACAAACTTGTCTAGAAACAAACAACACACCCGGTTCAATAAGTCCATGAACACCGCTGGTGCATTTGTTAATCCAAAGGGCATCACTACAAACTCGTAGTGACCATAACGAGTTCGAAAAGCTGTTTTGGGAACATCTCCTTACAAGACTCGTAGTTGGTGATACCCAGATCTTAAGTCGATCTTAGAGAAATAACTCGCTCCCTGGAGTTGGTCGAATAAGCCGTCGATGTGTGGTAAGGGATATCGGTTCTTGATAGTGAGCTTGTTAAGTTCCCGGTAATCAATGCACATGCGGAAAGATCCATCCTTCTTCTTAACGAACAAGACTGGTGCTCCCCAAGGTGAGAAGCTCGCCCTGATGAATCCTTTGTTGAGTAGTTCGTTTAATTGGCTGGATAACTCTTGCATCTCTGCCGGTGCTAGACGGTATTGCGACTTAGCTACTGGTGTAGCTCCGGGAATTAAGTCGATTTTGAACTCGACTTGACGTTCTGGTGGAACTCCAGGAAGATCTTCTGGGAAAACATCAGCAAAGTTACAGACTTCCGGAATGCCCTTGATGTCTTTCGTTTCTTTTTCCTTGTCTACCACATGGGCTAAGAAGGCATGGTACTCCTTACGTAGATATTTCTAGGCTTTGACACAAGAGATGATTTGTAAATTTGTACCGGGCTTGTCACCATAAATGACAAGAGTTTCGCCTTTTGGTAGATTCAGGCGAACGACCCTTTCTTGACATAGTATATCGGCATGGTGTAGGCTTAACCAATCCATACCGATGATGATATCAAAGCTCTTTATAGTGATCGGCATTAGATCAATTTGAAATGAATGTTCGTTTAGAGTTAGTGTGCAGCCTATGTACATATCATTTGTGCTTTCTGTTCTACTGTTTGCCATTTCTACTGTAAATATCTTATTGAGTGATTTAGGATTCTGTTTTTGTATGTGCTTGAATTTATGACTCACGAAACTCCTCTCCGCACCACAATCAAAGAGTGTGCATGCATAAACGTTATTCAGGAGAATCGTACCCATAACCACCATGGGATCAGCTATCGCTTTGTTCTGCCCTATTTCTAGCACTCGTCCCGTGCCACCCGCGTTCCTTGTCTTAGAGCAGTCTCTTTTGTAACGCCCAGCTTCACCGCATCTGTAACATGCTTGACCCACACCGACTCCTTGGACTTGGGTGATCGTTTGTGCTGGTGCTCTACAGAAATGGGTTGTATGCCCTTTCTTGATGCAATTGTTACAGTGCATCTCCCGACAATTTCCATTGTGGTGGAAATTGCATTTCGCGCACTTCGGCAGGTTTCCAACATATGGCTTTGCTGGTGTAGTGGTAATTGGAGCAGCAGTGGGGGCAGTAGCGGCATGGACTGCCACAATCTGTTGTTTCTTGGAAGGTTCCTGCGAAGGCTGACTCATCCTTTTGTTCGAGAACTTCTTCTTGTTGTTGTTGTTGGTATTTTTGTTGTTCTTGTTGTTGCTTCCTCTGGGTTGCTCCGGAGCGATAGTTGAGAAGCCTTGACAGACCCTATGGTCGATGAGGGCTTGTGCCAACTATTTGGCACTATCGAAGATGATTGGTTTGGAAGCTAGTACACTTCCTTGAATCTGGGGGGATAGTCCCCAGATGTACCTCTCTGTTTTCTTGCTCTCTAGAGCAACCATCCCTAGGCAAAGGATTGCCAAATAACTAAACCTGTTGGTATAGGTCGTGATGTCTGAGCCTACCATCGTAAGGCCCCAAAGTTCCTGTTCGAGCTTTTGTAATTCCCCCCGTGGACAGTACTCTTGTAGTAACATTTGTTTTAGATTCTCCTAACCTATAGACTTAGCCACTACTAGCGTTAGTGACTTGACATGGCCATTCCACCATGTCAGAGCTCTTTAAGAGAAAGTACAGGCAGCGAACTTCACTTTGTTCCCTTCCGGACAAGAACAAATCTCGAAAACCGCTTCAGTTTTCTCTATCCACTGTGATAGAGCCATTATCCCTTCGTCCCCATTAAAAGTAATGGGTTTGCTATTTATGAAATCCTTATATGTACAATCCCCTAAATGACCTGGACTTTGGCCATTCGTAGAACTATTTACTCCTCCACCAGAACCATTGTTACTCATTTGGGCCATTGCCGCTGTTACTGCAGCCGTTACAGCAACTATCAATGCGGCATTTTCCGTCGATGGAGGCGGTGGTGGTGGAGGTATCGTACCCGGCCTGGGTCTTAGGTTTGGATGAGGAGGCATCGCGCTGCCAAGAAATAGAAATAAAAAATTATAAGTTTTGGTGGTTGAGAGTTGAATAGTAATGAGTTAACTATCTTTAATAGTTCGAGAATTCGGTTTAACCAACACAGGGCTTTGAGTTTGATTCAACAATGGAGTTTGAATAACAATAAACAAACTCATGAACTCGAATGAAATGCACCGAATTAACACACAAAAGAGGTATGCCCTATATATATTAAACATATAGTTGCGTTACATTTGAAGTTAGAAAATTTTGACCTTTCTAAAGGTCTCCGATTACAGGAAGTTAAAGAAGGTAAGACTTTTAGCCGATGGTCGTATTTTATATCAAAATTTGGGAGTTAGGGGAGCGCTACTTGCTGTATGGATTACACTTGGAGCTTGACTCCGTATCCGATTGCTTTGCTTCCATAAGACGCCTATCGAAGGCGGCGTGCTGTTGCCTTATCTCAGAGAGGGCTGCAATTAGTTGTGCTTGGAGCGTGTCGGTTCGAAGTTGGGCATTATCATGTGCCCTGTCCATTCGACGGATGTCGGAAGTGTGAACTTGTACTTCCACGTTGACTTCACGAATCCGGTTAGCTTGAACCCCGGATTGATAGGACTGGTTGGCTAGCTTGCCCACAATGACTGGGAGTGCTCGATCGGCTGAACCTCCGCCGCTGACATCGTAGAAGTCTCGACACATGCCGTAAGGAGGACGCTCTCCTTGTTGTTGATTCCAATGGTGGAGGTGACTTCCCCAAACGGGAGTGGGTCCCTAAAAGTTTCTCCTAACTGCGGGAGGTTGAGCAACTTGTGGGTTGATTACCTCTGGTTCTGAGTCTGTCCCAGAGTCATCCACTTCATCCAACTCGATAGGTTCTTCATCCTATTTGGGGTCCTCCTCTACCCATCCATCATTGCCCTGATTCGGGTAGTAGGGATCCCCTGGTGGATAGAATCCAGCCATTTGACTATACGAGAATAGGGTTATAAGAATTGAACAAAATTTAAAACATGTAAAACTAAACATGTCGATTAAACTGTTGCATGTACCAAATACTCCTATAGTATTTAAATTTGTATGTTTGATACTAGTGTTTATTTTGGTAAGTTTTGACTTGTTGCTCACTACGACCATTCCTCGACATACGTTAGTCCAATCTCAGATAAATATAATTGATCAGGCTTTATTCGTCCCAAATCCGATTACATATTTTGAGGCCTAATCGTAGTGTCCAACATGTCTTAATACTTCTTGTATAGTTCTAACCATGAAAATATATTGTTGTATGCATGTATTTGTACTTTTACGACCCAAAATAATCTAAATTAAATGAAACGAGGTTTTAGGTGTAAAAACGTTTTGTCAGAGAGTTTTAGTCCCTTATGCATTTATAGTTTGTATACCTTATGTGGTTCGATATACTTAGTTCACTATAAACAATCCTCTAATACCAATCTGTCACACCCCCAAACCAGAACGGCGGAATCGTTCGAGGGCGGATGATTTCATGTAGTATCGAAACAGTTGAATACATAGTAAAGAAAATAACATACGCATCATATATATAATTTGAAAGTTTACATTGTAGAAAATTACTTGTTTCAAAAGAAATTACAATATGATGTCAAAATGAAATTAAACTAACGCCGCAGCGTCCCTTCTTCAAAAGCAGTAGTTTACCTGTATTACTGAATCCCTGATAAATACAAGTAGTTTTGAAAGTGTAGGTCAACATTTAAGCTGGTGAGTTCATAAGTATTTAGTGATAATGTTTGTATGAAATAGGATGAAAATGGTTTGTACATGTTTAAATGTTCCTAGAAAATCCCATATTTTCTACTATAGTAGATGGTAGTTTAATTGTTCCAAAACTGTAATACAATAGTGCTTTTCCTGCCTAAAATAGTAGGTTTATGTATAGATAGCTAAGGCATTTGAAAAACCCTGTAAATCAATGTGTTTTTAATACTCCATGTGAGTCTTATAACCATACTATTTGACCAGGATGCCTATAACAACGTTCTTCAGGCGTTGGAAAGTTATGACGTTTGCCACCACAGGCCTGCCGGCCTAGCTGTAGCTAACAGCATAGGTGTGGGATTGTCAATCCCGTATAGATCTATACACAAGAAGCACACTCCCCCTACAAGGGATTATGGTATATAATATAGTACTAAAAATGCATACTCGAAAGTATGTGAAATGTCTCTCTAAACTTAGTATAAAACAGGTTTACGTATGAAAATGTCCATTTGTTCTTGTGTATGAAAATATCTCTTTGATATAGTGTATCTAGTATGTAAATGTTCATGATTTTCTCGTAAACTATAATTATTATAGTTTTTCAAAGTGTGTGTTTCGTTCATATAGTAAATCCTAGTGTAATGCTCACTAGTTATGTAAAGTATAACATTTAAAGTAACATAAATGATCACATATACTTAAAGTATAAATAAAGTGCTTGATTCGTGTATATATATATATATATATATATATATATATATATATATATATATATATATATATATATAAACATGTTTTATTTCCAAAAGACAAGATGTTATCGTGAATATATATTGCATACGAAAGTTCCCATGTAGTAGTATTGAATCATATATGATTCACTTGATAAAAAGAGTATATAGTGAAACTTTATATTACACACGATAATAACCGTGTGTTTACTTGTATTCCCCCCCCCCCCCCCCCCCTTAAAAGTGTATAAAAAGCATTGATAAAACATTTGAAAGTGTAGTTTATAGGGGCATGAACTCAATTAATTGATTGGAGAAAGCAAGATGATAATCGAGCAGAACTTCGACTTGGAAGAGTTAATTTTCTTGGAATTCTCGGGAATCTCGGATTTTGAGCCTTAAACTTGTAAAATCCGTGACAGACCTGATAGCCTCGGATTTTGAGCCTTAAACTTGTAAAATCCGTAACTTTCGCGTACGAGCTCCGTTTTCGACGTTATTCATATGCACGCGTGGGTGAGAATATACACTACAACTATCGTTTAGACTTCGTTGGCAAATTTTGATTTTATTTTTTATTATTTATTTTTAACGGGTCGGGACACGAAAAATCCGTTAAAAATCCATAACTTCTTCATCCGATGTCCGTTTTCGTCAGACTTTTCACCATTGCGCTACTATTGTTGAGACCTTAGATTCTCATTTAGGTTGTTTCGGCCAAAAATCTCTCGATCTCTATTTCGAGTTTTTAGCTGTCTACTACTATATTCGGATATTGGAAAAATCATAATTTCCTCATACGAAGTCAGATTTGGATGTTATTTTTACGTACTTTTATGGTTTAATGATATCTACAACTTTCATTTAGATACTTAAGGCTAAAAACTATTGTATTGAAACTTCGCGTTTTTCGTTTTATCGGTGTTGCCGGTTTTGTCGGAAATCTCAAAATGGTCATAACTTCTTCGTTATAACTCGGATTTTAGTGTTCTTAGTATTTCTGTAAACCTTGACACAATATCTAACATAGTAGGTAACCCAATAGAGACTTTTGTACGTTTTATTTTCTAAGTTAATTTTATTATTTCAAAAGTGGTTACAATACTTGACTTTTTAGGTCATTACATAGAGTCGAAATATCGGGTTGTCACAACGAGTCGAATGAAGGTTCGCTGATGTTCATAAAGAAGGGGAACTCGTCGAGTCGTTGCCAAACTCGACAAGTCGAGTCATTGATAAGGACGAGTAAAGGAAAGGGACTCGACCAGTTGACGACCCAACTCGGCGAGTCGGGTCAACTGGAAGTTGACTTTGACTTGGACTTGGTTGGGGGTAAAATAGTCATTTTACCTCAATAGTAGATATCAGTTTCTGACTGAGTGTTTTTTGGGGATTATAGCAGGAGGACTTCTGGAGCAGCAGCAGGAAAAGGTTTCGCGCGCAGATTATCAGCAGCTACTTGTTCGAGGTGAGTTACCTTCCAGTAGCGGTGGATCTACGGCCACAATGTCGGCCCACCAGTAGGAGTTGTATGTTAGATGATTGTCTTTGTGATATTCATCTAGGTTTGCAACTACCTGATGTGTTATGAGATAGTATGATATGATATTAGATGCTAGTAGCAGTAGGGGAGATAGTCCCCAAGGTTACCGGTCGACAGGGCCAAAGGGGGTGGTTATACCCAGTCATACTAGATAGAATATGGCTACGTGTTACATGCTATGTGGTAGTAGTATAGGGGTGAAATAGTCCCCAACATCCGGATGAGAGGACCGAATGGGAGGCCAGCACCCAGGTATGCTAGGCAGTATCCGGTTGAGAGGACCGTTAGGGAGGCCAGCACCTAGATATGCTAGGCAGTATCCGGTCGAGAGGACCGAAGGGGAGGCCAGCACCCAGGTATGCTATGCAGTATCCGATCGAGAGGACCAAAGGTGTAGGTCGGACACCCTGATATGTCTGACAGTATGTGTACGCTATGTGATTGTATGGTATGCGGTACAATGGGGAACTCACTAAGCTTCATGCTTACAGCTTGTTGTTTTTGTTTTAGGTACCTCTTCAGCGAAGGGGAAGGAGCTGGCGCGGTAGCGGCACATCATACACACACTCATTGTTTTCTGTACTTTGGATATTCTGGGATCGTACTCTGACATGTTCTTATTTTATGACTTAGTTTTACATACATGATTCATTGTTTTATGAGATGTTGTGATTTCATAGTATTGTCTTACAAATGTTTTTATGAGTTAGTTAATGAAAAAGAAATTTTTTTTTGGTCTTGAAAACTAGGTCGTTACACAATGTGGTTGCTGTGTTGTTCAAATGATAAGCTAGAATGAATTGTTCATAACAAGGAGGCAAGGAGTTAAGGACCATGTCAATGGCAACTCTTCATCGAAGTTCACATTGATCCTTTCAAGACGCTCCATATGTCTTTGCATTCTTTTTACATGGTTGCAGACACACTCCCTTCCTTCAATTTGCATGCTAAAAGAGCTTTGACGAATTCATACTTTTCTTAATGAGCTCTCTTATGAAACTTTTCCAAACATCTAATTTCATCTCGTGTGGCCAGAAGTCCTCACAGAACTTTGTCAACTCAGGTATCATGGTGGCAACCATGCTGCAAGCAACCTTAGTCGCGTCACCATAGTGTTACTTGTAGGCGGTAATTTCTTCAGGAGTAGCAGTAGCTTTATCGATCTCAATGATTTTTTTCTCAAGGACATACTCGTTTCCCTCATATTGAAGAGGTATCTTGATGTTGCACTTCCAATCATTGTAGTTGGTGCCATCCAATGTCATCTTGGACACGATTGAGAGAAGCGAAAAGTTGTGGGATGAGTTTTAAGGAGCAGAAGTGTCATTAGAAGTAGACATCTATTGAGAAAATGTAGTTTTAGTTAGATGACAATAATCTTTAATATTTTTTAACCTTTAACTAATATTTAAGGCTAGGATCCAAAATAACAATTCACAAGTAACAAGAGGGATGTGGTAATCTTATCACGCATTTATGAAGGTAGGTAAAAGCAATTTACCAATTTTGAACTATGAAACTCCTCGATCTTTTGAGATTCATTGAATTTATTAATGACATGTTTAATCTCAGATTATGCTCTTCCATTTTTTACTGGGATATTGAGGATCACAAACAAGATATGAATAACCGTATAAATATGCTTGGAACTCTTGATCTCATTTATCATCTCCCATTAATGTGTCAGTTAACTATACACGCTCCATTAACAATTTTAATCTCAGATTATGCTCTTCCATTTTTTAGATGCCCGTTATTACTCTTCATAGCCACTATTAGTGTGACGGTTAACCACACGCGCTCCACTAACAACTTATAAAGTATAATATGTTATTTTATGGATTAGCATACTTTTCACATTTTTCCTAAAGTAACTAAGAGTATGCTTTTATAAAAATGGTTTAGTTACTTTATATCATTATACTTATAAATAAAATAATTTCCTATTAAATTCGTTCGGCTAACGACCATCTACCATACGAGAGAGCGGTTGGTAAGAATGGATACCCAATGGCAGCCAATTTATAGGTCGCTTCTTTATCCTCGCCCCATAGATGGTTTGTAAATGAGGCCTACTAGCGATTTGACTGACTAGTCTTATACATATAGTATATTAAAATCTTAATTATATATATAGTATAAGGTATATTTTAAAACTTTTCTAAAATACTAGGTTTAGATTTAAATTTTTGAAATAAATAAAATTAATTTTATTGAAAAATAAAGCAATTTTGATTCAATATTTATATTTTAGTTAACCAATTAAAATTTAATTTAATCAAGATGGATTAAATAATTATTTACAATTAAACCCTTAATAAAATAATTCAATTAAATCATAATCCTAAGCCTTCTAGTTTTCGAAAAATAGGCTAGGGTTTATCATGTTTTAATTGTTCAAATTTTAAGGCTTTTAAAATAAAAAATAACGAAACAAGGTAAACTCTAAAAGGGTTCCTCAATTTTCTAAAATTAGGCAAAAGGGGCTATGATTTCTAAAACCCTTGCAAATTTCAAAATTACTAGGGTGGAGGCTAGGGTTTCAAGAACCCTAAGAATTGTCGTAAATTGACTCCTTATGGTTTACTTTCTATAAACCCTAATTTTGATCTAATTTAAATTTTTGCAAGATCATTGAGAACAAGAGCTCTGATGACATTGATCAGTTTTATATGTTAAAAAAATCTGGTTTTGGCGAAAAAACATAAACACTAAGTCCACATGCATCCTAAAGATCTATGTTTCCACTACGATTTGCAAACAACTATAGAATATCAAGAACCCTACAACTACATTGTTATTTTCGATATGACTAAAGGGTTATTAGAAAATACGTATCCTAGTTTATTATTGGAAATAAACTAGTAATCCTTCATTGTTAGTCTTCAGAAAGCAAGCACCATAAGTCTCGTGCCTCTAATGGCTCACACCTAAACCCTATAAAATTAGAGGCTAAAGAGGAGGGAGGAGAGGGAATGATATTTTTGGCTCTAACTCTTAGAATAATGATGGCTCAAAATATGAACCCCTAAGAGGGTTTATATAAGCTTTATCCCTTTTTCTTGCTCCTTAAGGATTCCTAGGCTTCCTAAATGCCCAAGATAATCCCTAAAACCCATCTAGAAACCTTCCAACCTCTTAGGAAATTCTAGCATTGGTCGATGTTCAACTTTTGAACATTGTCACCTTTAGTCCTTCCACTTTTAATTATTCCAATTAATCCTAAAATTAATTCCAATTAATTTCTGATTAATTCTTAATTAAATAACACTATTTGTAATTAATATAGTGTTCTCATAATACATTAATAAATTAATTATATTATTTCTAATTAGTTTATTTATCATATAACAAGTTAATAAATCGGTCTCTCTCTCCAAATAGCATTCCAGTCAATTAATAGGTTTTGAGGGCTACACAGGAGTACTTTGCTAATAATTCAAAATTATACTAATTTAGTTATTAGCTTAGACACCTAATCCAACATGTTTTACCAAACCTCTTTAAGATCATAATGGCCCTTATAGCTCATTTTTATACAAAGCTACATCATATGCACCTCAAACGATTATTCTTAATAATTATTTTCATGAAGTTGTATACATGTCCCAACTAAGATTTTTATTTCTAAATGTTAAGAACATCTCATGTACAACTCAAGGAATCGACATAGACTAAAACAAGCTTCATTTCAATGGCATATAAAGTTAGACAAATTCATAAAAAGGAACAACCTCATTTAGAACCAAGTAGATCAAAGTATGCACCTCAATATGACTGTCACAAAATAAGTTTAGGTTTTCTCAATTTCTTTTTATTTGGTTCTATTTTTCACTTAATCCGAATAAAATTTCACTTTAGTAACATATTAAGTATTTACCTTAGTATTGTTTATGTTATTAAGTTTGTGTAATATGCAATAATATATATTAAAAATTCCATAAAAGTCACTAACTTTTCACAAAAAATTGATTTTAACATTGTGTTTTTTTCTCAAATTGGACACTAGTTTTACTAATTTGTTATTCTTATGACCACTTAATAGGCCAGCCTGGTTTTCAGTTGACGTGACATGGTGATGTATAATTTTTGATGATCTGACATGATGACATGTGTTGAGAGAAAAAACTTGGAGACACACTTGAACAAACGTTAGAACAAGTAAGTTGCGGAATAGTAAATCTCTAAGGATCTAAAAGCTCAACAATAATAAAGTTAGATAGTTAGATAGTTAGATAGTTAGATAGTTAGTTGCGGAAAGTAAAGAAAGATAAATGACAAAAGTTATATCAAGACTACACTTAAACTGATTCATAACGAGGAATGCAGTCACTCCAAGTTAGTAAGCGAGATCAAGTTTAGTGATTACGTCTAGAAGACTTGCTCCGAAGAGAGGTTATGTTCCAGCAGCAATTTGAGTGTGAAGAGTAATGAGATAGATAACTGATGAAGATAAGAAATATGATTGAATGAGAAATCTTGTGTATTGAGAAGTTAAGAGTTTTCACACTCACATATATCACCAATACTTAATACATAAGAAAGAGTCTCTATTTATAGAATTTAGAAAAGAACTACTCTATGAGCAGTCGTGCAAGGCATGCTGGACAATAGAGTGAATTACATAGTAAAAGGAATAAATAAGACTGCGGATAGGAAAGAATTGACGACTCTGGATGCTGATATGGTTGCTGATGGAGAACGGTTGCGGTTACAATTATGGAGATTGACTCCAGGTGCTGTATTGGCGGCGAGTACTGAACCATTGCGGTGTTTAAGTTCAAGAGGGTCACTTTTATCTTTCAACAATTCCCCCCTAAGTGACCTCTTTAACTTTGGTTCAGCTATCAAGTTTGAGAAACTTGATCAAAATCCACCAAAATTTTCTAACATTTTCCAGCCACGTGATTCTTCTAGAGATCTCAAACTTGACTTCAACGGTAGTGTGCTTTGATTTTTCTACTGCGGTCTTGCAGATGTCAAGTTGCTTCTTGGGCAGGCAATGCATGACATTCATCGGAATGAAATATTTGACATTGTCTGTCTTCCGTTTGAATATAATGCCAAGTTCTGGGAAGTTGGTTGCGCCTAGAGATCTTTCTTCATAACCTTCTGTAAGCATTGACACTGATTCAAGTGGTGGAAGGTCAAATTTCTTGAGGATGGTGGGGTGGATGTCCGCATCAATCTTCGCAAAGTCACAAACAGTGTCCTTAAGGAAGGACTTGGCTTTGTCGAGAGCTATCTGCATCTTAGGATGTTTCTATGCCTTATTCTGAAAAACTCTGGCAATGAGAAATATTTCTTCAAGGTTCATGCAGGGGAAGTGTGCCTGGGTGCGGATGTAATCATGCTCTCTTCTGGTCAGAGTGAATTGAGCAAACATCTGCTTTCATAAACTTCCGCATCTTGTAGTTCTTCACTGCGGATGGTCTATCGTTAGACCAAATGTTTTCAACTGATGAGCCATGCTTTGCATAGAAGCGAGTCAGTCTTTCGAATTCATTTGGCAGACGCTTGTGATCAGGAAGACTGCGGTCGAAGGAGTCAAAAACAGCAAAATACTTGGCATTGGGAGAAATTTGAATATCCCAATAACCATCGGATGGTGGTTCAGCATATATGAGGTGGGGAATGTAGTCTTCATCAAGTAGCCTGTAGAGAGTATTGACCCATGAGTTGATCAGTGATTCATCAATCATAGTGTCAAAACCGCATTCTTTCCATATAATTTCAGCTGACTTGGCTGCTTTCCAGTCATGTTTCCTTTGGGCAGTAGCAGGAGAGTCTATAAAGCTTTCTGAAGACATATGTTGCTCAAGATTCTTTAGGTGAGGAGGAGTCTCAGGTCTATTGAGAGTGTTTTTGGGTGATGAGTGGGGAGATGGAATATTTTGAGATGGTGGAGGTGAGGGCTGCGGAGTGGGAATTTTGTTTGTGGTGATTGGAGGGCTCTGACGGATGGATGTATTCAAGCGATCGCCTTCTTTATCACTTCCCCCTCTTGAGGAATGCAACCCTGGTGCTTCCTCAAGCCATTGTTTGAGTCCATCAACTTTGGCACAAACCTCAGCAAAGTGTGCTTTCAGCGATTCGGCCAGTTGGGAGTTATTTGGAATGGCAGAGTTAAAGAGCAGCTTGTGAATATCCTTTGTGAGCTGAAGTATCTCTGCACCATGAAAGTTTGATGTGAGATATTTCTGCATTCGGGCGATTGTGGCATGAAGGACAGAAATAGTGGACTCATAGGCAGTATGAGTTTCCTCTATTACCCTTTGGGATTGGGCAGCTTGATCCGCAACAGCTGTTTGTAAACCTTGTTTGATTGCGGTTACCTCAGTGATGAGGCGTTCCGCTGCGGCCATAAAATCTTGATGGTCGGCCCTGCGGTTATTGTCGAGAGATCGAATTCCCATCTCGACTTTGAGAGAGATGCGCTCAGCGGCCATACGCTCGCTCGTTTCAAGTCGTTCGATGCGCTCAATTAAGGATTGCGGACCTGGGATATCTTCTGGTGGAGGTTGGGTAGGCTTAACTGCAGCCAAAATTTGATCAACTTTGGCTTGAAGGTTGAGGAATTCTTTGCGAGTAACATCATCTTTCTTCTTTTTCTTCTTCTTTTCTTTAGGCTTTGAAGTAGAGTGCTGAGAACCGCTGGATTCTTCTTCTTCCTTAAACATCATAAGGTCGTCATCTGAGGGATTCGGTTTGTTGACTTCTTGGATGTATTCATCGTCAAAACCGAAGGTTGAGGCCGAGTTGAGTTCAATAGCTGGCTCTTCGACTTGAGATGGGTTGACTGCGGTAGGTGGAACAGGAGTTGAAGTAGGAGGAACATTAGATGTACCTATGGCTCCGGTTGAGGCTTCAGCTTTCAGCATAGTTTCAGCCATTTGGTCCATCCAGGTCTGAACCTTTTCGATTGTGGCAGCAGTGTGGGCGTTGCTGATGGCATTTGCCCAGTACCTGGCCACTGACAGAATTTCTTGTTCCTTTTGCTGTTGTTGTTTTACCTGCTGTTCCTTGCAGGCTTGGAATGCCCTTTTGAAAGTAGCATACTTCTTGATTTCAGCATCATTGGTTGGCTGATACCGACTCCAAGAGTCATTTGAGTCTTCATCGTCAATTCCTTGTGTTCGCACCAAGGTGTCCCTTGGGTTCACAGATCCTTGCACATTAGTGCTCACCGTGCCTAAACCACCTGATACAGATGTAAGCAGAGTAGGATTTCCTGGGCTTCCTTGGTCTCCTTGACCCGTGGTCAAGTTTGGCCTCGGCCCAGTTCTGACATGGGCGAAAGAGATGCCCTGTGGATGGATTGGTGTTTGTAGTTTTTGGGATACTTGCAAGAGGATGGAGTCTAACTCCTCAGAAGAAAAGATGTGCAGCCGGGAAGCCCTGGAGACCTTAGGGCGATTACCAATTTTATCTACTTGAGATACAACTGGGGGGCTGTCTCCACGTTCAGAAGAAGATGATGATGAAACAATCTCACAAGATGTGGTTGAGTGGTATTCGATAGTGGCATTGAATGGATGTGCGGCCATCCCAAGGACTACCGGAGCCTGTTGAGAGGCTTCAGTGTCAGTCCGGTCACGCACATGGCTAGTGGTTTCGGTTGTTTTTCTTTTCTTAAGGATAGATATGGGTAGTCTATCTTCCTTAGAGTCACTGCTCGATACAGTGGTGGTTTTGGTTTTGCAATTCTTGGAGGGTACGGTTTGTTTTGGGACTTTCTTTTTGGGTTTTGTAGCTTTCTTTTAGAAGCTACAGATTTTCTCCGTTGAGAAATGTTAGAAAGTGTAGTGGCAGAGGGGGCTGCAGTACCCTCAGGAAGAATAGTTGAAGAGAGAAGACATGGGGTAGAAGGGTATGGGATAATACCCTCCGTGGCCTCAATATGATCTGAGACATCAGCAGTCTCAAGACCAAGCAGTGAAAGAATGTGTGTGGGGAGCCTGCGGATAGGTCCAAAAATAGTTTGATCAGAGGAAGGAGTATACCTTTTGAGATCCTTAGTGACAAAGAAATTGATGTCACTTCCCATGTCGAGACCAACATCCGCATGCAGATCAGAAATACACAGAGACCAAAAGCGAGAAAAAGCGAGCTTGGTTGGGTTTTCCTTTGGTTGTTCTTTGGGAATGTACTAGAGGAAATCATCCTAAAGAATTTGACCGTAGTTGACATCATGGCCGGTGAAGATACCTCATACGAGTTCAAGGAGCTTGAGTCCCATGTTGTCAATGTCTCTGGTTCTGCCAGACAGACAACGGATGACAAAGTGGCATACAAACTGCCAAACCGCAGGCAGCTGATTCTTTTTAAACTCACCGATCCCTCGGATTGGTTTCTGGTAACCCATTTGGTAGAGTGCGGTAGTGATATCGGATAAGGATGGAGTGAAGATTTTGATGGAAGGATGGATTAACAGGTTAATGGAGGTTAAGAATTTTTCTTTGGTCAAGATGACCAGGGAATCGTTGATGAGATTCAGATGCACTTCTTGGGGGTTTTCCAGTGGTCTGTATGCAGACAGAGCACACTTAAAGAGAGTGGAAATGGGAACAACATCAGTGAATGCGTCGAACGGGCCAAATAAGATGTGGTTCTTGAGATGCTTGATCATCAGTTTTGTTGGAGCATTGTAAGATGGATGATCGTCAAACACAGCTCTGAAGTTGCTTGAAGCGATTGTTGGTGATGTGGAACTAGTTTGATTCATCGAACTTGAAGCCTTGGATTGCTTCTTGGATGCACCGGATTTCGCCATTGAGAGTTGTGAGATTGAAGTTCTTGAGAGCTTTTGTGAGTTCTTGGAGAGTTGAGAGAATAATCGATTAACAGAGAGCGTAAACGATTATACAGAAGAAGATGGGCTTATAAAGGGGGTAAAAGGATTTTAACCCTAGGTAAAGATAAAGGAAGGTAAGAAGTTGACTGGGGTTTTAGGGGAATCAATGATTCTCGGATTGAATCTCAGCCACACGAATATGAAACGGGTTTTGAAGAGATTTGAGAAATCTTAAAAAAAGGGTTTTGCATTTAATGGTGGAGTGGACGCATGGTAATACGTCAGGTAATCGTGGGTTGATGAGAGAGAATGTTGTAATTGATTGGACATGTTTGGGAGAGGAAAGAACAAGTTGAGAAAGGATTGATTTGGGAATCATTCTTTTTGTCATCATCCCTAAAATAGGTCTGATACGGGGTTTATTAAGAAAGGTAAAGTGACAGTTTCTAAAGGGAATGTTTGTATTTTATTTAATGAATGATCATTAAATAGCACACAAAGATTCAAGAGTTAATGAATCTGTTGGAATTTATTTGAGGTGGTTGCGGATGAATTCATCAATGCGGTTGAGAAACTCCATCGCGGATGAAAAAAAATTCAGAGAATCTATGAGACAAACACTTGTACGAAAATTAGAAATAAAGGAACATTAAGACCCATGAGAGGTACGTATGACATATGGTTGCAGTACCTAGATTGCGGTATTAAAACCATCTATCATATGTAATTCTCAGTTAGAACCGCAATGGAGACCAAGGACGGTCTGCGGTAGCTAACACTTCAAAAAGAACTGCGGGTCCGGATTCATCATTCCCAACATTTGTAAGAATAGATTGAGTTTTATAGAGTCAAGAGCTTTTGTAAAGACATTAGCAATCTTTTCATGAGTAGGAACAAATATGAGTTCAATATTATCTTTTAGAATATGATCTTTGATGAAGTGGTACCGTAACTCAATGTGTTTCGTCTTGGAGTGCTGAATAGGATTATGCAAGATAGCTATAGCACTTTCAGAATCATAGTAAATTGTTATCCGCAGCATTCGGTATCCGTAGTCTAGTAATTGTGTCTTCATCCAAAGAACTTGGGAACAGCAGTTGGCTGCGGCCACATATTATGCTTCTGTGGTAGATAGAGATACACATGTTTGTTTTCTTAAAGACCAGCTTACAAGTCTTCCTCCTAGAAATTGACATCCACCTGAAGTACTTTTTCTATCTTGCTTACAACCTGCATGATCCGCATCGGTGAAAGCTTGAAGACTGAAGTCGTTGCCTGCAGGATACATAAACCCATAGATTTGCTTCCTTTAAGATACCGAAGAATTTGTTTGGCTGCGGTCATGTGAGACACTTTTGGATCAGCCTGGTATCTTGCACATACACCAGTTGCAAAGACAATGTCAGGTCTGCTTGCGGTGAGGTACATTAGCGAACCAATGGTGCCTCTAGAAGTCTTGTGATCCACAGATTCACCTAAGGGATCAGCAGAGATCTTATATCCGAAGGCCATAGGGACTTTAGCAGAAGAGCAGTTATCCATTGAGTATTTCTTTAGAAGTTTTGTGGTGTATTTTTCTTAATGAATGAAAATTCCTTGCTGAATTTGTTTGACTTGAAGACCTAGAAAGAAATTGATCTCTCTATTCATGCTCATTTTGAATTTGTTGGTCATGAGCTTTGCAAATTCATCTACCATATCTTGATCAGTAGACCAAAAAATTATATCATCCACATATATTTGTACCTGTTGGATTAGTGTCTAAGTCCATAACTATTTTGGTATGTACTTGACCCGATGGTGCATGGTCCTTTTGGGTTGCCTTCACCAAAGCAACTTGATAGGATGAATTATGGAGAGAAAGGATTAAATATGATTTATTAATATATTATGTGAATAATATATTAAAGGAGAAATCATATTGTTTAATTAATATTAGTCAAGAATTAATAAAAATTAAGTTTGTGACTAAAAGAGATTAATTATACTTAAGGGACTAGAATTATAATTATAAGATAATTGCAATTAGGCTATGGATTGCCTTATATTATAAGGTTGGACAAATTCTATGGGGAAACCCATTAGAAATAATCCAAGGCCTTTAAGGAAAGGAGTCCATGGGTTGCTTAGGGCTTAAGCATCTAAATTAGGGTTTCCTTGTTAGATAACCCTAATAGCCTCACTATATATAGAACCCTTATGCTCCAAAAACGTGGTGAACTAATTTTCTAGGGTTTCCACACGTTTTTTAGAGCCTCTTTCTCTTCTCCTCTTCAGCCTCTTGCTCTTGGTGTTTGTGAACCATTAGAGGAGTGACATTTGTGACTTTAAGCTTTCTAAAGTCATTACAAGGAGGAATTGTGATTGTTATTGCTACATAACAATCAAGTTAGTATCTTAAACCCATTCTTATGTTAATATGATTACTTGTATGCTAGAATTAGGGTTTATAGTCTTGGATAACTTGCATGTACAATAGAGAAACCTAGATCCAAGCATTAGGGTTTGTATGAGCACATAGGATGTTCTTATAGCCAAAAACCCATCAATACCATCATAAGGTGGTCACCATTTGATTTTCTGAATTATGTGGGATCAATCACTCCTCTTTTGTACCCGGATGAGACAAGAAAATCGGAGAGTGTCTCATACCAAGCCCTTGGAGCTTGTTTCAGGCCATAAACTGCTTTTTCAAGCTTATAGCAGTGGTCTGGAAATTCATCATTTTCAAATCCTGGAGGTTGCTGAAGATAAACTTCTTCTTTTAGTTCACCATTGAGGAAAGCACTATTAACGTCCATTTGTTGTACCTTGACATTTTTGTGGGCTGCGTATGCTAGAAAGATCTGGATGGCTTCCATTCGTGCTACCGGAGCATACATTTCATCGTAGTCAATGCCTTCTAGTTGGCTGTAGCCCTTGGCAACAAGTCTTGCCTTGTTTCGGATGACTGAGCCAGATTCGTCTAGCTTGTTCTTGAAAACCCATCTTGTACCAACAATAGTATGACCTTGTGGAAGAGGAACAAGTTGCCATACTTTGTTTCTTTCAAATTCTTCTAATTCTTCTTGCATTGCAGCTATCCAGTCTGGTTCAAGCAAAGCTTCTTTGATCGTTTTAGGTTCAACCGAAGACATAAATGTTGCATAATGGCAGTGGTCAGATAAGTCCTTGGAAGATCGAGTCTGGATACCTGCGGATGGATTGCCAATAATTTAACCTAGTGGATGGTCTCTTGTCCATACATAAAGACGTGGCATTAGATGATCAGCAGCTGCGGTAGAAGGAATGTCTTGGATGTCAGAGGAATCTGCGGTTGGAGATGGTAGTTCCCCCTGGATTTGAGAGCATCCTGCTGAAACATCTTGATCTATTGAAGCAAAGTTTTCTTGAGGAATTGGCAGAGGTTGAGGTTCCCCCTGGATTGCGGATGGGAGTTCCTCTGGAACCTGAGAAGGATGCTCCAGGAATGCAGATGAGAGAGTGACAATTCTAGGATCGGATCTGGTGTCAATATTCTCTAAGAGTTCGTCATCTGAGTCATCCGAAGGTTCGTTTGATGGTGAGGCTTCACTTCGGGCAGGAATGTAAGCAGCATCAGGTACTGGAACCTCAACGATTGCAGCAATATCTGGAGTAGAGCTTTCCTCCTCAACCGGAGAGGTGGAAGTATTGAGCGATACTACTTCTGATAGAGACGGTCCAGATACGTTGGCATGTTGTTGTTGAGCTGCGGATGACACTAGGACTTCGGATAGTTTTTCTGTTTCAATGGGATCAAACAGATCATCATAGTTGATTTCAACTAGATTTAGAGGTCCAGAAGTGGCTGGAATGTCACTTTCCATGATTTCAGTTGTTTCGGTAGATGGAGGTGCACTACGGATGTGAAAGTCATCAAATTTCACATCAAAGCTTTCAATGATCAACCTTGTTCTTCTGATGAGTACTCGATATGCAACCTTGTTAGTAGAATAACCAAGGAAGATACCTTCGTCAGACTTTGGTGCAAACTTGTTGAGTTGATCTCTATTGTTGATCACGAATCATCTACATCCAAAGATATGAAAGAAACGAACATTTGGTTTGCGATTGTTGAGCCCTTCATATGGCGTTTTATTGAGATGCTTGCACACAATACTTCGGTTTTGAACAAAACATGCGGTTGCTACTGCTTCGGCCCAGGAATAGAGAAAAAGTTGGGCGAAGTTAAGCATGGATCTGGCTGCTTCAACGAGTGTGCGATTTCTTCTCTCTACTACACCATTTTGTTGCGGTGTATAGGGTGATGAAAAATTGTGAGAGATGCCTTTGGAAACTAGGAAACTGTTCAGAAGATGATTAGTGAACTCGGTTCCATTGTCACTGCGAATGCGTCTAACTGGAAGCTTGATTTGAAGTTCGATTTCTTTGATGAAGTTAATGAAGATTTGCGGTGTATCTGATTTGAATCTGACAAAGAAGACCCATATGAAGTGTGTATAGTAATCAACAATAACCAGTATATACTTTTTGTGGTGAAGATTGGCTACGGTTGAGGGACCGCAGAGATCGATGTGTAATAGCTCTAGTGGTTCAGAGATAGAAGAATCCATTATCAGAGGATGACTTGCTTTTGATTGTTTACCGCATTCGCACGCTGGACAAAGAGTATTGTTGCTGAATTTGAGAATGGGGAGACCACGGACTAGTTCTCCTGTGACGAGATTGTTGATGTAGCGAACGTTGAGATGAGCTAGCTTGCGGTGCCACAGCCAGCAGACTTCAGATACAGCTTTAGACAGAAAGCACAGTTGCGGTTTACCAATGATAAGAGAAACATCTAGAGGATACATCGTGTCTTCGGAGCGAGACTTGATTAAGCAGGTGTTGCGATCACTCGTCATTATGTAACAAAATTGATTGTCAAATTCAACTCGATGTCCTGCTTTACATAGTTGGCCAACACTAATAAGATTGTGTTTAAGACCTTCTACATAAGCAACCTTCTGAATGGAAAAGTTCCCTGTAGTGAGAACACCGTAACCTCGGATGACACCGTTAGCATTGTTGCCAAACGTGACATTTCCACCATTGCATATAGGCCTGAAATCCCGAAGGTATTCTAACCTTACGGTCATGTGCAAGGAGCAGACACTATCAATTAACCATTCTTCTTCTTGTTCCTCCTTGCACAAAGCCTGAGAATTAAACGGTTAGTTTAGGCATCCAAACAAGTTTGGAGCCAGGGACGATTGATGTATTCTTAAATGATGCATGGTCCGAGGTTGCATGGATAGGTCTTTTGTCATCTTTCAGACCGAGTCCTGGGTGTTTGTTCAGATTTGGATTGTTACGAGTTTTCTGAAAAATACGAGATTTCTGACTTTGATTTGACTTGACATGAGATAAAAACCTTTGACAGTTGCACTGACATTTGCAAAAAGAAGGTTTGTCATTGAATCTGACATTGTGCTTGGTCAGCGGTTTATGGGGTGTATTAGACTTGAGATTAGTCCAAGGTGGGTAACTTTTGAAAGATTTGACGTTTGAGTTCTGAAAAATTTATTTTGAACGAGGTTTCGCACGTGTAAATCTTTGAGTCTCTCTAGGTGGATTTGATGAAATTCCTTTCCATTTGTTTTGATTTGATTTTAAAAGTATTGGAGTGGGTAAAATTCCTTTCCACTTCGGGTCAGTTCAAGAGTAGATTTGAAAAACATAATTTCTGACAAGTTTGACACCTTTTTGGGTTATGTCAGAAGTAGCAGGAGTGGCTTTTGAAACTGAACATTCCTTTTTGTTTGTTTTTATGAAAGAAGAATTTTCTGAACTCTTGGATTTTGGAATTTTCTTAATTTTTGAAAAATTTGGCGTACTTTTGTTTCGAGATCTAATTTCTTCTTTGAAAGCTCTTTTTGCCAAAAAATTTGGTGAACCGCAGTCATTGTTATTCAACTGCGGTTTCCTGGAACCTTTTGAATTATTTTGAAAACGTGGGCTAGAATCATCAGAACTTGAAGATTCTGGAATTTGAGAGCATTGACCTGCCTCAAAATTTTCTATAGGCAATTCGTGAAAAATCGGTTGAAGAGTTGCAGTCATTGTTTTTTAACTGCGGTGAAGATGATTTGACTATCGCAGAGTAAGTTTTAGATGAGACTGCGGGACATTTCTGGGACAGTTGACCATAGTCTGAGGACAAAGATGGAAAGTCCTCTGATACTTCGGGGTCTTCAACAACAATTTCTTCATCAACTTCGAATGAAGTTTGAGAATTGGAGTGAGTTGTGCCACTGGTGGGAGTTTGATCACATATGTGACTAGAATCCTCGAGCACAATTTCCTCGATGACACAATTATTGCTTAAATTTTGTAATCTATCGAAGTGAGTTTTTATATCTTCGGGAAAAGTCTTGTCATTGACAGGGAAATGAAATTCTCTATCAGGGGGGACATACACTCTGTCTTTGTTGAACCGGGGTGAGGAATCCATTGCGGTAGGATATCCATTTGACCAACCCCAATTATATGTATTGTCTACGGTTCCATTGTTTACTAAATTTTCAATAGCCTCACTTTCATTAAACAATTTTTCAATTAAAAGATTCAAGCGTACAATTTCTCACTGAGCTAAATCTTTTTGATTCAAGGCTATTTCTAATTGAGTTTCACTTAACATTCTAGCATCTTTCTCTAACTCTAGATCCCTCTCTAACATTGCCATCTTAAGTCTCTTGTTATCCAGTCTACCTCTTACGTGAAACATCTCTTGGGACGCAATGTTCTTCTCATCTAAGGCTTTGTTATAGTCTGAAAGGACGGCAACACAAGTGTCATTAAGATCATCTATATAGGGTTGACAATCATGCATGCTATAATTTAAAGTTTGGATCATGAGTTTTACCTGTTCAACGATGCTTAGAGTCACATCTTTCACCATGTAGCAATAGTTTTTGTTCAACCTTGCTGACCCATCATCATCCGCAGTGGCCAGCATGCAGATTTTCCCTTTTCCTTTAATACTGCTGATGGTCTCTTCTTCATCACCGGATGACCAAACTTGATGATCTATTTTGACTTGAACCACATATGCCCTTGCCTTTTCCTTTTTTTCCAATTCTTGAGCCATTCGAAGATAGAATGCTCTGTCCTTGACTACATTTGCCTTACAATCTTTTGCGAAGTGATTTTCTTTATTGCATTTGTGACAAATCACAACATCATTCTTGCCTTTTGATTGAGTACCGGAGTCATTGTTCTAAAGAGACTGCGGTACCTCCTTGGGTTGATTGTTCTGAGAGACTTTAGGATACCTAGAGTTGTTGTTCTGAGGACCGAAGTTACGGTTGAATGGTGGTTTGTTGAATTGTTGATTCTTGCGGAAAGAGGAAGGTGGAATGCGGTTGAACTGTTGGCTAACTAGAGCAATAGCCTTCTGAAAATCTTCTTCATCATCATACTCAGAATCTGCTTCGTATGACTGTGGTGGGGTGTCATACGAGGAAGGGTAGGGTGACTGCGGTGGAGCTTGTGCTATGAGAGCAAGCGGTCCTCCGAAGTCAGCACAGTCTTTGAGTACGGTGGATTCTTGTGCTTGAAGTTCTGCATAGAGTTTGTAGAGTGATAAAGAGTGAATCTTTTTGCCACCTTGGACTATCATTTTGGCCGTAGTCCAATGTTTTCCTAGACCATTAAGGAACTGAAGATTGGTTTCATGGTTGTTGCGGATGGTACCAGCATTTGATAACTTTGTGACTATCAGGTTGAATCTTTTGAAGGAGTCTTCCAAACTTTCACCAGCATGAGCTTTGAAGTTGTTGAAGTCATTGAGTGCGGTTGTGAGCTTCTTATCTTGTGCTTG
Source organism: Lactuca serriola (assembly GCF_051521515.1). NCBI lineage: Eukaryota > Viridiplantae > Streptophyta > Magnoliopsida > Asterales > Asteraceae > Lactuca > Lactuca serriola. The sequence continues at coordinate 110,018,853 of NC_136409.1, read as the reverse complement.
TTCTGAGCCTTCATACTGGTTTTTGAGTACATCCTGACTTGCAGTTTATGATAATATCAAAGTTGTCAGGAGCAACACCACACAGAATTTCATAAAAAGCAACAACATCATTTTCCATTTTATCGAGATCATCTTTGGTAGGATGGATCATAGTTGGTTGACCTCCTCCTAGTCTGGTTGCAGCGCCGTCAGTTTGGATTGGTGTGAGGACTAGAACATTTGGTCCTTCTTCCACAGATCTCCATACCCAATCTTCTTAAGTACCTCTCCATTCTTTGTGACCAGTGATGATATTCATTTGCTACTAGTATTGGGGCTATGTTAGAACCACCAACACTATTGGAGACATTTAGAGATAACGATTGTGCCATTGTTTTTTTTTTTTGAGAAATGAGCTTTAGTGGTATAGAAGGCTTAATGAGAAAATCAGAGTTCCGATATCCAAAAAACAACTACTTTGGCTCTGATACCAATTGTAGAGACCCATTTTTATAACGAACGGTGAGTGCAGAAGAAATAATCTTAAGATTAATCGTGTATCAAAATTATCAAGAACATATGATGAGTTCATAGAAGATGAGAAAGAAAGATAGAATAATCATATATTGATGAAGAACATGGTGGGAGAGAATCTCTCCCTAGGTGGGGAGAACCCACCACTTTCTCTCTCTAGCAATTACATTTTGAGAATAGTAACTCTTACAAGAAGTGTAGAAAATGAGCTAGCTTTAGTAATAAGTGACCAACTCTCCCTTTATATAGGATGGAGAGTATTTACACCATAAATACAATAAAGGGAAAATTTAACCTAACTATCACTCATTATTTGTGGAGCATTTACATACACCAACATTCTCTCCCTAAATGCTTACAAATGATGAGAGATACAATAAGTGATACAAGGCTATAATACAAATGACTAGCAAGTGTGGTAATAAAATGAACTCAAGTGCTGAAATGTCTCTGAAACTCTGAAGTGTCTGTGAAGTCTGAAACTGACCTTGAATCTCTGAAATGAAGGTCTTTGGCTGCAAAGCACAACCAATGAAGCAGAAAAGATAAGATCCAAATCTTCAAACCAGTCATAATCACCCGAAGAAGGAGGTCACCATGAGCAAGTAGAAGATCCAATAAAAGAAACACTTCGTCTTCAAAAGTATGAAAAACATCTCGAGTTCTCGAATAATAATACACCGAAATTCTTCAAAGAATAACATGCTAAAAATGTGAAGCATCCATAAAATGAAGTCCGGATAAAAATAATGTGAGTCAAAAAACATGGTCTAGCAATGCCGAAAATTTGATCCAAGGACCAAAAATAAGTGCCACGTTACATTGCCAAAATAATCTTCGTGTTCAACATATCACAAATCCAAACTCGTGAAACCATAAGATCTAAACCGGATGTGCACACAAAATCATCATGTGGTAGAGTCCGAATAATAAATAATCCGAATCGGAAAACATCGAGTAATGCAAAAAATTTGATCCGTGAAGACCAAAAATAAGTGCCACATCGCATCACTAAATAAATAATCGTCTTCAGAAGTCTTCAAAAATCCAAACTTAAACAATAACAATAATAACCAAATCCGGATGATATTCTCTCCCTATTTTTGATAACCAATGACCGGATATCGAAAATCAACAAATCATCGGATAGAGAGTGTCGGATACCAAGAGCTAAGAGAAGCTCTCCCTAGATGTATGAAGGGTCTCGATAAGAAACGAGAAGGAGTAAACTGAATACTCTTGCGGTCACGAGAAAGCGGGTGACAGTTGCTGAAGCTGTGTTGAGAAAATCTGTTGTGCCAAAAATATATCCAAATATCCAAACTACGGTGTCGGAATACTTGAAGTGGTCTTCAATAGAGAATAAAGTCCACATGCTCAGGATACATGATTCGTCAACCAAAAATCATAAGCAACAAGTCATAAAATCCCATAACGTGAAGAATGCGAAACAACTTTGGTGATCAATCGCCGTTGCGGTTCAAGCGTCACAAAGATAATATGAAGTCCGACTGCGGTAGGAATATTCGTCCAATAATAACCGGCATGAAGTAACCAATGTGATAATCCATGGGTGCGATTGTGGAAAAAATTGGTGTTAAAAAAAAATTGTTTATAATAAAAAAAATTGGTTGTAATAAAAAAAATGGCTAAATAAAAAATTGGTGTTAAAAAAAATTAACTGAATAATAAAAAAAATTGGTGTTAAAAAAATTAACTGAGAAAAAAATAATAATAATAATAACGAATAAATAAATAAAAAAAGGCTTAAAAAATAAGAAGGCTAAAAAAAGGGGGGCTGATGAGAAGGGAGGAAACAGAAAGGAGGGGAGGAGGGGAAGGGAGGAGGAGAAGAGAGGGGAGGAAGGGGGAGGCTGAAGGGGAGCACTGCTGATGGCTGAAGATCCGAAGTCTGTAAAGCTTCCATCTTTCTAATAGATCTAGTATTATAAACCTTTCTGGAGTGGGGGTTAAGGAATTTTTATGATTATGGGCTTAACGGTTAAGACATTATGGATTTTCGCTTTATTTGGGCCTAGGGTTGAAGATCTTGATCTCTTTCGGTGTCTTAATGGATAAAGTGGGAAACTTTATCCCTTTAGACCATAAAATGGATTAGATTTGAGCTTTGGAGCTCTTGGAAACAAAGGAAACAACTTAATCCATTAAGTTGTTGGAATCCCAAATCCTACGGTGTGGCTATGATTCGCCATGGCGTGGTGACTAGGAATTTCCCGTGTGTTTGATCGTATAAGGGCCACGACGTAGCCAAGGAAGGCTACGACGTAGCGGTTGACTAAAGTCAACATTGGCCATTGACTTTGGCGTTGACTTTTGGCATGGGTTGAATTTTTGTAAAATTTCTATTCTTAGAAGGTAGACTTAGGTTTTGCCTTGTGTGGATTGATAGGAGGTGTTTAACACCCATCTTTTGGAGGTGAGAGTTGTTAGTTGTGGTCAGCACGACATTGAGTAGGGGTTTTAGTCGGCTTTGTAATCTAGGTGAGTCTCCTCACTGTACTTGGGGGTCGAAGACACTGATGTTGGCCCACTTGATTATGTTATGTAGAAAGACCAGGTGATGGTACTTGGCAATTGCAGGAAAGACCTGGATATGGCTCCCAACAATTTGCATGCAAGACTAGGGTATGGAATTTAGCAGTTATATGTAGAATGCTAGTTGTGATAAGATATTAAATAAACTTGAAGATCGATTAGATCTTTGTAACAGGTATTACGATGAACACAAAACAGTAAACAAGACAATTATGGATCAAAATATGTTGAATGATTAGATCGAATAATCCTCAGCAGAGCTCGACTAAGAACTTCCGCTGTAGAGGATTTAGGGTTACAAGAACGATAATAAACTTCTGAATAATGCTTTGATCTATCGTTACTATTGTTAACCTAAGATGCATGCAAGAACCTATATATATAATAAAACCCTACTATATATATAAGATGCATGCAAGCAAGCACCTATCGTTACTATCGTTAACCTAAGATGCATGCAAGCACCTATATATATAATAAAACCCTACTATAATCACGGATGGACAGGCCCATACCGGAGATACAAAAACGGAGTAAAAAACGAGCCCAATAGACGCAACATTCAAAACACGACCCAACAATCTCCCCCTTTGCGTCAAATTGGAGCGAGACTACTTCTTCTTCTTGCTTGGGCCAGCAGCGGGAGCCTTCTTCACAATATCAAACAGACGTGTGATTAGAGCGAGAATAGTCTGTCTGAACCGAATGTACCAATGTATCATGTCATCGAAGTGCTTGACATCATCCGCTGAGTTTTGCTTACATCTGTGGATGATCCCCAAAACATGCTCTAACCAAGCAGTAGTATACAGATGTTTGTCAGCCAAGGCAAAAAGACATTTTTGTCCTTCGTTCCTGGTGAACATGACTGAATTTCTTCTTGAGTCAATTCTACCCATCTGCATTTGGTTCAGATCACTGGCAGAGCCAATAGGAGATATTTTGGTTTCTTCTTAAATACGCTTGCTATCTCCTGATCCATCAGCGCAACTTCCATGATGTAGCACACCAGCATCCTCTTGAGATGGTCTATGATCGGACCGTATTCAGCTTCATTGGTTAGAAGGATGTTGTGCAAGATTATCCAATCATAGGGATTGAGGTTCGGAAGATCTGCAAGAGAAATGGCATGTTCGGTTTTGGCAGATCCCCGAAGTACCTTGAACCGAATGTTGATGAAGTTCCCTTCACTGTACGGCTTCAAGACCCGGACGTTGATAATCTTCTGAGCGCTCCAAGTCTGATACTGAGGTTGAGCAGCCTTTAGATAGAAATCAATTAAGTCCCGATCAACCTGTGGATGAGGATGAGGGAACTCTGAAACGTTGGCGAATGCGTGAAAGATGAACGCCTTTCGGGTCAGAGGCATGTCGAATTGAGAGTCGACATTATTGGAACAATCAAGCGATATTACAGGTTCCAGCCACAAGATACTTGGAGTGTTGATGGCTTCTTTTATCATCCTCTCGAGAGTCCAAGCAGGAAAAAGAGTTTTCCTACTCTCAAGAAGGTCGTGGGCTTCCTTCTGTTTTCGTTCAGCTTCTTCAGCCTCTTTTGCCACACGAGCACTGACATCAGCCTCATTGCGTCGACTTCTGCGCTTCAACAAGTCGGCAATTGTTTCTTTGTCTTCTTCCTCTTCTTCCTCAGCAATATTTTTTCCTTTGTCTTTCACACCCGAACCGGAGGCTTCGCCTACTGGAGGAGGTTCGGTTGTGTGAGTTGCCTTTGAGGAAGGAGGTGGTTGGGATACAGATTCCTTCTCTCCCCCTTGTTTCAGAATGGACACGAAATCAAGTAGCCCTTCAAGTTTGCTTAGCAGGGCAAGGGCTGGAGCGAGTTTCTCTGCAAGGTCACGCCTCACAGTGTAGTTAAGGATGGGATCATGTGCTTCGAGGATGTTGGAGATGGCAGAGTGGACATCCGAAACACACGTCTTTATCACCTCTCTTTCGGACCAAAGAGGGTCAATCTCCTGTTGAGAGTGGGAGAGTTGAACACTCTTGACCTTCAAAGCAGTGGTCTTCTTGGCCAGAACATCCATCAAGGAGTTCTCAGCAGCCAAATCTACTTGTAGCTTCGATAGACGCTCGTCAATGGTTGCACGAAAGGCTGAGTTGTCGTCGGAAAGCGTTTGAATAAAATGAAGTGAAGGACTTCAACTCAGTTGAGACAGATGTTGCTAGCTGTTGAACAATTGGTTCCAACGTCGTCTTTGCAGCATTTGCACTCTCCTGTAAAGACCTTAACAGGACAGAGGCATCAGAAAATAGTTTATCGACTTTTTCGGTCGCATTCTGACAAGCTTTTGTTGAGGCGTCGATGGCGGAGGTTGAAGATGCAATGGAATCTTGCTGAGCCTTGGAGAAAGCATCAACAATCTTCTGAACTGCATCATCAGAAAGGGATGACTGAGTAGTGGAAGAGGAGGCAATGAGCAAATCAACTTTGTCATGGAGCTCCTTGAGATGTCGTTTTGTAACGGGAGCATCGTCATCGTCATCACTCTGTATTTGAAACGGACTATAGTAGACCGAGTCAAACATCATATCTTCCCCGCCAAGGAAAGGTTCTTCATTCTCTGAAGCATGACCAGGAGAAGGTGGTGGTGGTGAAGCTGGTGGAGTAGTAGTATGGGTAGGTTCAGGTTGGGTTGTTTCGGGTATAGGTGTAGGTTCGGATGCTTTTGTGGTTTCGGGTGCTGGGGTGGTTTCGGGTGCATCAGTATGAACCCCCGTATCAGATACGTTGGCTCTAACATCTGCAGTGGATGTTGTAGTTGCTTCGGTGAATATTGGTGTTGGTATTGGGATTGAGGTGGGTGGTATTGAAGTAGTGGAAGTTATGGGGGGAATAGAAAAAGGAATGGTTCTAGGTGGAGAATTAATGGGAGAAGTAGAGACATGAACCTCTGGCGTAGGAGATCTGGGTGGAGTGTTACCTCGTGGAGAGTCTTCAGAATCTGAACTCTCACCCTTAGACTCGCTTGAGGATGAAGCGATAATCAACTTTCGCCTCGACTAAGTTTTTCGTCTCTTTTGCTGTGGAGACTGAGCAGCTTTGGTTGGTTTCCTCTTCTTTGGAGAAAGGCCTTTAGCCCCTTTTGCCACCTGTTTCCCCTTATCAACCTTCTTGCCTCTTGGAGCAGGCTTGTCGGCGTCATGAATAGACTTCAACATCTCCGGAGTGAGATCCCTCGGACCAGAACGCTTGAATCCTTTGTACGTCTGGATAATCCGACTATCAGCAGGAACATCTGCATACATAGTTTCCGGAATTGAACCGTTGAATGGAAACTTGGAAGCGTCCGAGACAATGATCTTCGTGGTATGGAATGTACCAATCGAAGACATTGGAGCACCAGTGACAATGGGGACGTGGTACTTGTCCATCACCCATTTCGTGACCAAGGTCCAGAACCTAGCGTAAGAAATCTCTGAATGCCTGGAAGTAGAGGAGAGACTTTGGATGAGCTGTTGCCATAGAACAGACCCATAATCTACATTGATGCAATTGTAGATTCCATACATTATTGATAAAAATAACCGAATGGCACCATCAGATCTAGCACTTCTTTCAGAAAGCCCTTTGAATAGAACAGTGAACATCCCGTTCCACTGTGGAGGTAGGCACGACTTCTTGAACTTCGCGACTGAAGTAAGCACCTCCGTATAACCCATGTTGTAAAACATATTGAACAAATGCCCCATTAGAATCGTTTCAGGGTTAACCCTCGAGGAATCAGGTTCAAACCCTAACAGCGAGCAAAACCTTTGCTTGGAAATTGATGCCTTGTGCTGAAATATATCAAAGAAGACTCTGTCAACAGCCTTGTCATAATGAGCAGTCGCAAAGATTTGCGACAAGAACTCCATCGGAACAGATTCAGCTCTTGTAAGTGCAGGAGCAATTGGGGAATACTTCAAACACTCGATAATGGGGAGCATGAAGGCATCGTAAACATGAGGGGTTAAGTCAATGATGAGGCTTTGTTGTGGGCGAATGGGTAGTATGTGGGATGTTGCGTGAACAGAAGATGAATCTGCCATTGCTTGAAGAAAGTGGAGAAGATGATGAACAGTGAAGGTTCAAGGATTTCTTGCGCTCTGGGAATTTTAATTGCAGTAAAGAGGTAAACGGTGGAGGATGTTGCCTTTTATACTGTGGGGTAAGGAGAGAGAAAGATCTTCCCAAATCTTCTATCGAAAAACGAAGGGTTTTCCGGAGTTGACTGATGCGTGACAGTTGGGGTAGCCGATGATCACGCATGAGAGAGAGTGTCAGACCCTTAAGAACACGCCTCCCATCAAGCGCCGTTTGGATATGAACCGTTTCAGATTCACAAGCTCCCCTTCTGCGCCATTTGGAGATGAGACGGTTCCAATTTGCACGCTTTCCCTTTTGCGCCGTTTGAAATCAAATCGATTAGACTCCCGCCTGAGTCAGCATGTCTTCATCTTATCCCTTTAAATTGTAACGCCATCTTTTGAAAAATACCGCCACGTGGATTAAAATCAACCACAGCCTTTAATCGACTGCCAATCCAAGAAAAATGCCTTGTAATTAATAGAACCTGAATTTTGGAAAATCAAAGATTTTCGTGCTTAGGGTGTAAAAGAAAAGAAATAAAGCAAAATTTTTGTGAAAATATGTGATGTCAATTAATACACGAAACAAATGATCCCGGTCACGAATCTCTTCCTTCAAAGTCAAGAGAGACCTTAAAGTGTTTGTGTGGTTTCCCGTTGAATAACGATCAAACACTTATTAAGAAGTGTTGAAAGGCTTCTTTTAACTAGGCTTATTAAGGTGGCTATCGCTTCGATTCAAAATTCCAAGTCTTGATATAAGACAGAAATCGAACGAAGTACTTGTGAGACCGGTGTAGTCTATTGAACAAGTAGGTTGGAAATAAATTAAATTGGCTGGGAATATAAAATCTCAAAAAAAAATTAAAACTGGATCCCAAGGGAAGAAATCTTATTGGTTGTAACAATTTCATAAGAATCACACAAAAGAAAAAACTTGAGATAGCATTAAGATACATCCGTCAATTCAATGGTGAAAACTAGAGCAAATTAATTGTTCACCGTCAATTCGTATTGGGTATTGAATTTTGGGTTTCACTTAGCTCGTAGTGGCACGAAACTAAGATCATGAACACAGTTATTGTATAACCATAAACCTCAGTGGTAATTTCTGAGAGTCTCAAGGGTTACATTTGTGAAACGAAAGTGATGGAGAAATGCAAGTTAGATGGTGTAAGAAAACAAAGTACCTTTGCTGTGAAAAACTGGACCAAGCAGAAAACTCTTATCTCATGTGAGAAGAGAGTTAGGTAGCTCATGATTAAAATAAATAAGAAAGCCTAATTGGGAAGACAAGGTTTGTGTATACCAAGTCAGTAAGGCCTATTATTCGGAATCAAGTGAGGCTTTGGACACATACAACAGCATGCTTCTAGGGACACTTAGCTAATTTCAACAATTTCCCCATAAACGAACACAAACATAAAATTAAAGCCAAAAAGAAAATAAAGAACAAACTATTTTTGGAGTTTTTGAATTTAAAAAAATATTTTTGGAGTTTTTATTAAATAAAAGATGAAATAAAAAATAAGACAAAAAATAAGACAAAAAATAAAAAAAAAATTGGAACCGAACCCGAGCGTTCGGTTTATTTCGGTTGTGAAAAACTTTGGAACCGAACCCGAGCGTTCAGTCTATTTCGGGTGAGAAAAATTTTGAAACCGAACCCGAACGTTCGGTCTATTTCGGTTACCAAAGAAAATAGATTTTCAAAAAGAGAATTGTTTTGACAATAAGAGAAATGCATTTGGAACAATGATACAAAAGATTTACAACCAAGAAAACTACCATTGATTGAGGAGAGAAAACCAGATGATTCAACCGAACCCGAGCGTTCGGTTCATTTCGGTACATTAGTGCAAGACCCGAACCCGAACATTCGGTCTATTTCGCTTCTTACTTTTGAGTTTGAGAGGTAATGTTTGGTACTGACTCCGATTCCATCATACCTAGCCCTTGTAGAATTTTGTTGAACGATGCTTCAGGAGGAGCTTTGGTGAAGATGTCAGCCAGTTGATCAGTGGTTCGAACAAAATGAATTTCGACGTTCCCATCTTCCACATGATCTTTAATGAAGTGATACCTCAGTGCTATGTGCTTGGTCTTGGAGTGTTGCACTGGGTTATGACAGATCCTAATTGCACTTTCTGAGTCGCAATATAGTGGGATCTTTTTCATATTGACTCCATAATCTCGGAGTTGACTTTGGATCCAAATCACTTGAGAAGTACAGGAGGCAACTGCGATATATTCCGCTTCAGCGGTAGACAGAGATACACATGTCTGTTTCTTTGATTGCCAACTAACTAACTTCCCGTCTAGGAATTGGCAGCCTCCCGTGGTGCTTTTCCTGTCTAGTCCACAACCTCCAAGGTCTGCATCTGAGTAGGCTTGAACGAAGAAGCCTGAGTTGGATGGATACCATAAGCCTAAAGAGGTAGTTCGCTTGAGATAACGAAGTATGTTCTTCACTGCAAGCATATGAGGTTCACGTGGATTCGCCTGAAATCTAGCACAGTAACAAACAGAGAACATGATATCAGGCCTGCTAGTAGTAAGATACATCAGTGAACCGATCAACTGGCGATATAGCGTAATATCAACTGCTGGCTTATCCAAGGATGGAGTAAGCTTGGTGCTGAACGCCATTGGAACTTTAACCTTTGAATCTCCCGTCATGCCAAATTTTGCAAGGAGAGTCTTCGTGTAAGCTTCCTGATTAATAAAGATGTCTTCGGGTCCCTATCTAATGTTTAAACCAAGGAAAAAGTTAATTGGACCCATTGAGCTCATTTCAAATTTAGTCTCCATCAGCTTTCTGAATTCAGCTGTTAAGCCAGGATTCGTTGAGCCAAAGATAATATCGTCGACATAAATTTGAACAATCATAAGGTGGTTACCTTCCTTCTTACGAAAGAAGGTTGGGTTAACCGAACCTTGTTTGAATTTTGACATCTTTAAAAATTTAGTTAACGTTTCATACCAGGCCCTCGGTGCTTGTTTCAGTCCATATAAACCAAACATCATTTGAGTAGATTTGGTTATTCCATTTTGTTTTTTTTTTACGTCTATAATTAATTTTTTATAAAGTTCAATACATTACACATAAATAAAAATAATAATATTATTGTATAAATAGAAAATTAATGATTTTTCAATCCAAATCCAATAAATTAATGGAGTCAATTTACTGCCCTAATTTAAATTTTTGACAAAGTATTGGAAAAAAAAAACATAAGAAAATCAAAAGAAACACCAACCTTTGGAGGGGCATGGGTGGTCCGGCGGTGTGCGATGAGCTGCTCTATAGTGGCAGTGGGGGCATGGGGTTGCTCACAGCTTGCATGCTTTGATTGCTTTCCTATCTTCTTTCTTTTTATGTTTTATGAGGACAAATTACAAATATATTTTCTTTTTCGTTATTTTCTTTTATTATCCCTCCCCCTCTCTTTTATTTTCTTTTCAAAAAAAAGCAATGTTAGGACAAATTACAAAGATATTCTTAAAATTTTATTTTTTTGAGAAAGGCAGGTGCCTACACAACCATCTGCAAGGTGGGTTCATCCCTAATGGCAAAATGTAAGATTATAAAATTATATGTCACAGTCTCATTGATAGTTAGCTTACAATAATTTGGTTTCACGATTAAAATGATTATAGAATAACATTATATAATCTTTCTAAAAAACATGTTAAGAAACTTCTCCTCTAATATATGGATATCGGTATTTCACGTCTTCGATTGAAATTGTAACGCAAATTAACTACACTTAGGGGGTGTTTGGATAGGAAAAAAAGAGGTGTTTATTGTTTATTCCCGCAATAAGCTAATTTGAGTGTTTGGATAAAATTCAGCTTATTAAGTTAAATAAGCTAATTTTAATAAGCATCTCTCCCCATGCTTATTGCTTATTGCTTATTCCCACCACAAATAAGCTATAAGCAATAAGCTAAAAAGCTAATTCAAACACCCCCTTATATACCTATTGCATCCAGATGGACAGAAAACGGGTAATAAACTTCTCCATGATGGTTTGATTCCCGCATATGTATTAAATGACTGTTTGGTAGGATCTGAACTTTTAACAGGGTTGATCCTGAAAAATAAAATATTCTTAAAGGCCCAGGACGAATAAGAAAAAAAAGTGTCCTTATTTTTATTATAATTTTGTATTTTTAAATAAAAATATATAATAAAAAAAATTGAACCCCTATCCACTTTGCCCTCCCTCTAAGCCTCCCATGACTTTTAAAATCCGAATTTTTAATAGGCTCTGAATTTTTAATAGATCAAAGAAGGCATTAGGTACGAAAAGAAGACGGTCGTATGAGATTGAAAAATAAAATAGGGGAAAAGGGTTTGCTTATAAAACATATAGTATTTCTCAATATGCTCTTCGTTTTTTATTCATATCATTCTTTTAATTTTAAGAGACTGCTCAAAAATTAAAAGGCAAAAATAAAAAGACTATCATTCTGAATTTGAAAAATTAACGGTTCATTGCTTTATTAAAAAATTTAGAAGCTACAAAATATCCTCTAAATTTGTGTGTAACATATTTGTATACATATAAATAGAAGTTCCTATATAAAAATTAGCAGGAAAATATTAATCCTGATGAGATGGATTGAGTGTTTATATTCTTTGAAACCATTGGGTTCCCAAAGGTAAGTGTAAATTTTTTTGTTATAGTTTATAATATATTATATATATTAAAAATTAGTTTTAGTTTAGTTATAATATTTGTGTAGTTCATTTGTTTTTTCCTTGTTAACATTTATATTCTTGTAAAGTTCAACACAAATTAGAATATTGGAGACTTTATATAAATTTACTTTGTAGGTCTTCTAATTCGACTTTGAAGAGGGCCTTACAAGTGTCTGGACCGACCTGATTACTATGCGTAACCTGTTTAGATTCTATCGGAGAACTTTAAAACTTTTAGTGCTAAAAACCTAAAATATCAAAAACACAAATACTACAAACACATGTTTATTCTTTGAGCATGTCTTTAATTTCAGATTAGAGATAAATAAGATCCTATGGGCAACAATGCATATAAACTATACAAAAATAAAAGTATGGGTATAGTATAGAACTATTTCATTAGTCGTCTAAAGTTATTTATCAAAATAATAGGTGGCTACCGTTAATTTTTTAATGCGTCAATACTTCATTTGCTTTGTTTAGTTGTTTGATCGTTTTTGGAGAAGTATCTAATATTTACTGGTATTCCGTTTTTTGTTGATATATAAATTTTTGTCACGTTTATAACTTCCAAAACATTTAATACAATTTCGTGCTTATATCTATCTTTTTTTTTTCATGTCGTTCCACTATTAGATCGAATAGGCGTCTTATTATATAAGCGGTCTTTTTCTTTGACGTTACATCTATCTAGTATTACATTTTAATCTAATAGGCTAACAATGTCTTCATATATGTCCATTATGGTTTCTTCGTACATAGCGTCTTATTATACAACCATGCACCATATAAACTTCGTACATGGTTCTATTTTTTCTGAAGTATAATAATAACATACATTTTAGCCAATAGGATTTGACTTATGAATATATGTTTACATATGTTCAAAGCCAATATGAAAAAAATATATGATGTTCGATATTGAGAATTTTGTATACGTTATTCTTTTATATATATATATATATATATATATATATATATATATATATATATATATATATATATATATATATATATATATATTCCTTTTTAAACATCATAATACAAAGGGTAATATCTAAATTATCTTTCATCTATAATATGACAATAATAAGCAACAAGTCAATAATACAAACTAAAATATCTTTCATCTATAAGGTCTGAAAATTAACTTGCTTAAAAGTAAGTTGTTCGGGGTGGGAGTCACGACGGACCAACTTTCTTCTATGGCTATTTGTATGGATTGTATTTCGGGTACACTCCCTTTCTTTCATTTGGGAATGCCAGTTGGTTAGTATATGGCTAGGGTGCAGTCTTCGTTTCCTATCATAGTTCGTTTCAGGTTCAGATTGGCTTGTTGGAAAGTGAAAACTCTTTCTTTTGGTGGTAGACTTAAATTGATTAAGTCTGTTCTTGGGTCCATTGGTAGCTTTTTTATGTCTATTTTTCCTGTTCTTTTTTATGTCTATTTTTCCTGTTCCGATTACGGTTTTGAACACATTAGAGAAGATGAGAGCTACTTTCTTTTGGGGAGCAAATTTGGATGACCGACATATGCATTGGGTTCGGTGGAATAAAGTCCTTGCTTCTAGAGACGATGGAGGTTTGGGTGTGGGTAATCTTTTTGCCTTTAATAGGTCTTTACATCTACGATGGCATTGGCGTATTTTTCATTACTCGAATTTGATGTGGGTTAGGGTGGTGAAAATTTTATATGGGCTAGATGGGTATTTTAATTAAGTTGTTGATCTCTATTTTTATAAAATCCATAACTCTTTCCTTTGGAGTCGTAGTTTTACGAATCTTATATCATTGAGATCACGTTAACGAGTAATTTCCAAGTATGTTAACCAACTTAGGAAACGGTACAACTTTTCGGACACTAATTTTTTAGCCTAATGGACATTTTAACCAATAAATGTAATGACACATTTGATTTTTATTGTCTAAAATCAAATATTACAATACTAAACTATTACATCTATTTTCATACTCTTTCCTAATGATGATTAGCGACGGAAATCTCTCGGCTGTCACATTATAGACAAGGGATCATACCTAAAATCTTAATGGGCTAAACCCATCAAACCATATGTCCATGAAAGGTGTCAACCAATTACAATTTGCCATGCAACTACTTTTAGAACCTTTATCATTAAGGGGAATTGCATAAGGATCAACTACACACATGATGGAGCATCATGACCCACCATGACGCATCAAGAATCACCATGCCGCATCATGCAATTTGGACCATCCACCATGATAATACTTAAATTTAGAGCATTCCTGGACTACTTTGAGCATCCTAGAATACATCACAACTTGGGTGGTGCATCAAGAGCCATAATGGCGCACCAAGAACATGAGTGGTGCATCATGCCCCCTTAATGGCACATCATTATGCTCAAGTGGCACATCATGTTCATTAAGAATGCATTCTTTGTAACGCCAGTGCTCCAGGTTTTTTTAATTTTAGCATTAATTCGTTAAAATGGTCCCTACGTTGGGAGTACGAGATGGGTGCATCGGGATTAGGTCCTTAAAGATAGTCATAGATTCCCTCGAGTCTGTTGGCCGTACCTGTACATACATTGGGCGTACGCATGAAAAGGGCAAACCCTAATTTTTAGGGTTTGGAGCCTATTTAAAGAACATTATGGCCTTAAACCCTTTCTTACCTCCATCCTCCGTCTCTTTTAGCCTCCATCTTGAAACCCTAATCCTTGTGTGTCAAATTTGAAGCTTTTTAGTGATATTTTAGTGTTCTTGGTGGGGAAGGAAAGCCTGTGGTGTTGTGGTGTTGCTCTCAAGCCTTTGGATCCAAATTCTACTCATCTTTGTGCATCTTCAAGAGGTATAAAGTATAAATCTTGATGATTGCATTGATAGATCTTGTTTAAGCCTATATTTATGTTCTTTTTATCCCAAAAGCATGATCTCTGTGAGTATGGAATACTCCAAAGTTTTTTTGAGCTATCCTTTCAGGCACTTTAGAGTGTTTAGTGTCATAAAAATACAAGTTTGGGCCGTAGCATTCTTCCATGCAAGAGTTATGGACTTTTAGATGGTTAAATGATTGCATTGATAGATCTTGTTTGAGCCTATATTTATGTTGGGATTCTTGTAGCCATGCAAAGGAATAAAGGTTGAAATTTTATGATTTTAGAAGTTTATTGGAAGTTGAAAATTTATGATTTTAGACGTTTATTGGACATTAAGTCTTAAAGAATTAAGACCTTAATAGATGGTTTAGACTTCTGAAGAGTATGTCGGGCATAACCTTGAGTACATTGAGCATATTGGATTGTTGCCCCGTAATCCTTCTGCATCAAGTGTTGTATGTGAGGTATAATAGGTGGTACGCTTAACGTACTACCAAGAAACCCATTTGGGCGCTAGGGCTTTTAGGGCCTTGTCTAGTTGGGTAATGAATGAGAAGGGCAAAATGTTATTTTTCCTTTTGATAGATAAAGGATGAATTAGACCTTTGTTTATGGATTAATCCCGATTATTAATTAGGATCGTTATTGGATTAAGATTAGTGTGAGGAGCTATGTTAGCAGCTGCTCGAGTTTGCGATTTAGTTATCTTCAGTTAGAGGTGAGTCTTCTTACCACACTACTGGGTCGAAGGCACCAAGGGTGGCCCATTGATTTATATGCTTAGGATGTATGCCATTATGTGACTATTACTTATGTGATTATATGATATATGCATGGAGCCAATTTCGGCTCGGAGTCATTATGGACTCGAGGTTGATACGAACTTGAGGGTTTATACGGACTCGACATAACTATTGTTGTTACATAGGGTTGATATGGACCCAGGGGTTATAACGGACCTAACACAGCGACGTGATGTTATATTTTTGTGTGGGGTATATGTGGTATTTTGGGGAAGCTTACTAAGCTTTGTGATTATAGATATGTTTTTGGTTTCAAGTACTTCCGGTACAAAAGGGAAGCGCCTGGTGTGATCGCCTAACATCTTCCCTCTCATGATTTTTGCATTTTTTGATCGTTGTGACTATGATATTTTGTAACATTTGGTTCTTTGTGATTTTAAGTTTAGACCCTTGGGGGTGGAAGGTTTTGCGGATTTGGTCTCTAGGGGGAAAAGTTATCAACTTCAAGGAAGTTGGAGTACGATAGGCGTACGCCATGTATATTGGGCATACTCATGTAGGTTGATCGTGGAGCTCATCCACATACGATGGACGTACATGGAGTACGCTTAGCGTACGTGAGCAATTTGGAAACTCTTATTTTAGGGCTTGTATCCTATATAAACCATTAGACAGCCTCTTTTTGCCTTGTTTAACCAGCCTCCATACCCTTAAAAACCCTAATTCGCTCCATAGCCTTTGTGTGGTACTTTTGAGTTCTTGTGAAGCCTTTGGTAGGTGTTGTGCATCTAGAAGTTGTAGAAAAAGAAGCTTGGAGATTCATTCTTTGGAGGAGAACCTTCAGATACAACTTTAACACCTTCATTTCGTGGCTTTTGAGGTATAAAGTTCAAAGCTTGTCATCTCATTTCATAGATCTACTCTTTAGCTTGTTTATGGTCATTTTGTTCCCTTTTGGTTGGTTTTGTGAGCTAAGGACGTTTTTAGAGCTTATCCTTCTAGGTCTGGACACATTAAGGGTTTCTTGAGCATAAAGGTGCCAAACTTTATTGTGGTTTTGGTCTCATGTATGTGTTAAGTCATTTATTAAGCTATTTTGAGCTATAAAGCCCCATTAAGCCATGCATGAAAGTAAAGTTTGCAACATTACGCGATAAACCACCTTAAGGAAGTCAGATATGAGTTTGGGTTGAAGTCTTAATCGATTAATAGCTGAAAATGGGTAGTGGGTCAATATGGTGGAGTACGCTGGGTGTACAAGCAGGTACGTTGCGTGTACAAGCCCTCAAGCTAGTACGTTGAGCGTACGAGCTAAGTACACCATGTGAAATCAGCAGATTAGGCTTTAGACTTATGGGCTCATGGTTTTGGGCTATGTGGAACTTAGTTGTTTTTGGCCTTGTTGGGCCATTATAATTCCATTGTTGGGCTGTTAATATTTTATTAGACTCTCATGGATGAAGGCCCATGAAAGGGATTGGGCCCTATTTGGAAAATTGGGTCATATTTGGCTTTGAGTGGTTGTTTTGGTATTTGGATTGTTTGACAATTGAATTTGATCCTTGGCCTTAGGCCATGGTAGGTAAAGGTTAAAAAGGCCTTTTACCCTAGTTTGGACTCATAGTGAGAGTCGAGATCCAATTATTAATTAGATGTTATTTTGTGGTTGATAGCATGGGGATTTTAGCGAGCCAACAGCGAGAGATTTATATGTGGGATTCAACAATGTGAGGTAGGTCTCTTTACTAGGTTTAGCGGGCCGAGGGAACCATTGTAGGCCCATGGTTTATTATGTTAGGATACTAGATTTCTTCCTGACTCTTTCATGTGTTATGTGGTGGTATGCTTACCGGGCAAGGCCCAATGTCGAGCGGGGCCCGATGGTTATTCTATTTGCTATTCTGTTGTTATGCTTATAAGATTTGTACGTGGGTGGGGCCCGTTATGCGACTCTGGGCAGGGCCCATTATACTTGGTGGGTGGGGCCTGTTATATTAGTCTGGGTGGGGCCCATTACACTCATTGGGTGGGCCCGTTATACTCAGTGGGTGGGGCCGTTATGCGAGTGTAGGCGGGGCTTGTTATAGTCATTAGGGGAGGCCCATTATGTGTTTAGTTATGTATGGTATGTGGTATTTTGGGGAACTCACTAAGTTTTGTGCTTACATATTTCAGTTTATGTTTCAATTACTTCTTGTTTCAAAGGGAAGAGCCCGAGATGATTACAGAGCACACACCACTCGATTCTGCATTTCGTGATTTACTCTGATAATGATGATGTATTGATAAATTTGATTAACTTGGTATTATGATAATGATATAGTTTACTGCTTTATTAATTTAAAAATGAAAGTTTTCCAAGTCTTATTTTTGGAACTTTACGTATTTTATGATAGTTTGTATTCTGGATGATAGGCATCCACATTATTGGTGCTAGTGTAACATCCGGAATTTCGAGTATGAAAGTTCGTGTTTCAATTTTGAGGACTTAGGGGGGACTCGACTAGTCGTAGGCCTGACTCGCCGAGTCACATTGAGTTGATCACGTGGATTTAATAAGCAGCCTCGACGATTCCAAGTATGGACTCACCGAGTAGGTACTGACTAGAGTAAACCCTAAGTTACGGGGTTGGAGCCTATTTAAAGGAACATATGACCTTGGATGTGCCTCATATCTCCTATGAGAAACCCTAAATCGCCATTGGATCCAATGGAGAGTCCTTATGATAAATCAAGTAATTTTGGTGTGATTTTTGCAAAGGAAGAGAAGGGGTTCAACTAGAAGGACCAAAGGAGGTTGTTATTCTAAGACGTTCAAGCAAGGATCTCCATTCTGAGGTAGTATTTCGCCCTTTCCTTCTGTTTTGTGTAGAATCCTTGAATCTAGGGTTTTCTTTACCCTTTCTTGGATAGTATATGATGTGTATGAGGTCCCAATGTGGAAAACATATTAGATCTGGACCTTAAGAGGTCCAGAGAGTCCCAGTCTTCCAGCTTTTTGCAGTTCCATTGGAATTATGAATCTAGGATGCCATTTTTAGAGCTATTTCACCATATAGAGCCATATATGTGTTGCATGAGTATAAAGACTGGACCTTTATGTGATTATTGGGTGTTAGAAGGTCAGATCTATAAGTTAGAGAAACAGATATGACCTTATAAGGTCATTTGGTTGTTGCCATGGAGGGAACTCGTCGGGTCCATAAGAGGACTCGACGAGTCGAGTCAGGTTGCCCCGCGATTCGTGACCAGTGGTAACCCGCCGGTTGAAAGGATAACTAGACGAGTCGAGTGAGGCCTTAGGAGGATTCAGAGGACATGCATGGACTCGCCGAGTCACCCGAGTGCACTCGACGAGTCTGGTCAAAATATGACCATTGACTAGAGTTGACTTCAGTTGACCTTAGGGTTTTTGTCAAATGATTCAAGGGAGTTCAGGGAGGGGTAGAATGGTCTTCTAATCATTCTATAGAGATGAGGACAAGAGGAAGTATTAATTAGAAATTTTTGTCTTATGTGTTATGCAGAGGCTTGATCGAGGTTATCAAGACCAGAAGGTTTACTAGACATCATGTGAGGTGAGTCTTCTTCCTATACTTTACCTAGAGTGGTAAAGATGTGTGACCAGAAGGTCTTATGTGCTATGATGAGTATGTGATGTATGCTGTTATATGATATGTATGTGCTACGTTATGTTATGAGTATTATGATATGGACCGGAAGGTCAACAGTGCATGGGCCGGAAGGTCAAGATGATGTGGACCGGAAGGTCAGTACAGCAGGACCGGAAGGTCTACCAAGATTATGGGATGGAAGTCCCCTGAGACACATTGACTGGAAGGTCTTGTAGAGTTATAGCCTTGAGTGGCGTATGTGCGTATGTGGTACTAGCGAGGATCGCGGGAAGGCGCCGACATGATCTGTACACACTGATGAAGATCCATGTGCTTGAGATTCCGGGATATGATTTCTGTGATAACATTTAATTGAATGAGTTTTGAAATTATTTTATGAAATTTATTATGTTTGGTAGCGAAAAATTGTTTTGAGATTTTACGTCGTTACAAGTTGGTATCAGAGCCTTTGTTTGAGGGATTCGGATGCACCTTCGGCTGTAACTGAACTCAAACTGAGGATTTGAGGAAGTTTTCATAAAAGAAACAATTTTTCCCAACGAATAAAAGATTTTGAGAAAAGAAGGAGGAACAGTGTGTACGATCAGTCAGTGCCCGAGCGACGGTTTCCCAAAATACCCTTACATTATGTGTTATGAGATATTATGTGATATGCTATGTATGCTAGAGTAGGCTAGGTATTCATATTAGGACTAGAGTGGCCTGATTTGTGATGCCTTAGCCTAGGAGATTACTACTGCTATGAGATGCCTCGAGAGCGAGTAGGTAGCAGTGAGGAGATTATGAGGGGTCTACCGAAGGGTAGCCTGTGCTTAGCGAGAAGTAGAGTACTTGTGATCTGGGATCCTAGGAGGAGGACTTGGGGTGAATGTTGATGCGGTATGGACGGTAGTATAGGGCCCATACTACTGGAAACATCGGATCAGTGAGTAGTCCACGTAAGAAACCTTAGGGTACTAAGGAACAAGTAGGGTTGGGTGATCGAGTGCGAGTATACTCGATCGAGTCTCTAGTATCTTTGTGTTGTGTTTTAGAGACCTCATGGTGGGTACACGTCACACATCAGAGAGCAGCAGAGTTAGCGATGACGGCGTTCGCAGGATGATTCATGATGAGGTGGCCACGACCATGCGAGAGGTCATACTCGAGATGTTTAGGTCTATTGAGACCACGTTGACTGAGACATACGATGAGCGATACGTTGCCGTTTTAGAGGTTGCTGCTACTGTAGCCACCGCAGCTGTCGCAACTGCTAGGTCGCAAGGGGGTGACTCATTGTTGTACCGGAAGCTCAGCAACACGAAGCCACCAGGGTTTGATGGGATAGGATCCGATAGATGCGAGAGGCGATATCATGGTTCGGGTACCATGATTGGTAGCAGATCGAGAGGTGATGTCATGGTTCGAGTACCATGATTGGTAGTAGATCGATAGGTGATATCGTGGTTCGAGTACCATGATTGGTGGCAGATTGAGAGGTGGTGTCATGGTTCGGGTACCATGATTCGTAGTAGATAATGCTTGTACCGATTTCCGGTTATTCCGTCATGATTGAGTAGGCCGAGATCGGATGTGATAAAGTATGGGGCCCAAGGGCCAGACTAAATGAGTTTTGATGAAGCATACCTTGAGAGGGAAATCAGTTTAGTTCCGAGGAATATGTGATGAGATGACAGTGGGAGTCACAAGACTCAAGGATGAGTAAGGATGGTGTTTTATGGGGGATTTCGGTCCGAGTTGAGCAATCAACCGATAGTGGAAATGTCGTTTTCTATGACCTAAGTGGTGCTATTTCTATTCCCTGTGGGGAAACGTAAGAAGTATTGATGTTTCGGTTTCTGAGTTGGGGGTGAACCCTGTGGGGTAGCATCGATAGCGATCTTCCACCCATGGTGGCTAGGGAGTATGTCTACCGTAAAGTAGTAGTATAGCATGAACCAGTTGTTAGTAGGGACTGAGACAATCAAGGGCAAAGAGATACCCCACTGAGTATAGTAGAGCATGTGTTAGCCGAAGCGTCGGGCGATCACGAGGAGTATATCAGGGCGGTATTCCTAATGGTCTATGCTTGACATCGGGTATGGGAGTGAAGTCCCTGCTCTTATGGTAATTTATGTGATGGAACGATGGTTTGGGAGTCGAGGATTAAGAGTATGATGATTCATTATTTCCGAACTAAGAGTCAGGATTATTACTGGACAATCGAGATGTATGGTAATGGATTGGTATGAAATTCAGAATGATTAGAGGCAATCATGATTAGAAGTTTCTAAGGATTTCATCAGGAATCCGGGATATTGGAGTTGCTTTATCTCCATCGGGGAGATTATCGCACATTGCGTAGCACTTTCCAAGAGTAAGTGTGATGTTTCCGATGGAAACGGTCTGTGAGATAGATTGTTAGTGCGCCAATTGGTGATGGTTCGAACCCTGAGCGGGGGAGAACCGGGTACTTTATTGAGGGGATCTGAGATTTGTTCAAAAGTGGTTAGAGATCTGCGGTACAGGTTCATTGGATCATGGGTATTGGAGGTCGAGGCAAGACGTAGAGCGAGATAATGCATGAAGTGCATGTTGGGAACGGATGAGTCTCCCCACGACAAGTAGTCGTTGGTCGGAGACCTTGAGGTGATTAGGAATTCTTCGAGATGGTTGGCTCATAAGATTCATTATAAGTATTCTTGCACGAGTTTTGAGCAATATAGACGCAAGTTTCGATTTGTCGTCAATATGTTCTGAATCATTGACGCTTCCTTCATATTTCAATTGAGAGTTGGGATACTCTGTAGTGGCGTGTTATGAAATGAAAATTTGTTGTGAGATTCTAAGGGGATACGTGGGTGTATCTGTGTATGATGCTGAAAGAAGGAGATCATGGGTTGGGGCAGTACATCATGAGGTTTTGTGGTAATTTGTCGAGGTATCCGAGTATGATGACCTGAAGTTCGGAATAGTTTGAGTCTTGGGTTGAGAATGCAAGTAGCGTATTGAGTATCTGCGGTACCAGTGGGAGCCCTTGGGTATTGGCATCATGAGAGATTATTTAAGAATAAAGATTGTAGTACGGAGAGGTGTGTTGGTTATGGCGGTTGTCGACAGGAATAATGATACATAATTTGGATGAGTGTGGGCACCTATCTATGTTAGTCCACAGAGCATGAGTTAGTGGACGCAAGGTGGAGTTAACATGAGAATGATATGGTGGCAATAAGCCAGAGGTTGTTGTGATGCTACGGGAAACTGTAGTACTCACTAGTCAGAGGTTGTTGTGATGCCACGGGAAGCCATAGTACTCACTAGTGAGAGGTTGTTGTGATGCTACGGGAAGCCGTAGTACTCACTAGTGAGAGGTTGTTGTTGATAGGTTTTAAGCATTCTAACACTTCCTAAGTGTACATGCAACCCTAATAACCTTGGATCTATGTTTGTCTAATTATCATGCAAAGTTGAATTCCAAGGTTATATTCCTATCTAGCATACATGGGGAACAATTTTTAACTTGAATGAAAGATAGAACAACATACCTTGTTGTTGCTTATGATCCTTGAAACCTTATGAGCCTAGCACCCCAAGTGTGATGCCTCAAGTGCTCCACGCAACACCAAATGCAAAGGAGTAAACATTTTGAGAGAATACACACTTGAAAAATCGTCCTAGCCCTCACTTGTTCTTGTGTAGCCGATTTTGGTGGAGAATGGGTTCCTTATATAGTGTTGACACATCGAGGGTTACACCATGTAAACCCTAATGTGTCATGACTCTTCATTTCCATGACCCATGGGTTTGTAACTCCAATGGAGCATCCATGGAGTATCCTATGGGTTTAACCCAACTTGATAATCCATGGAGCCTCTTAGCCCACTATACAAGTTATGGATGATTTACATAGTCAACCCATATATTTAATTAGTTATCTTTTGATCACTTAATTAATTCTAAATTAATTCTTGATCAAACTAATTAAATAATATTATTAATATATTAGAAGTTATAATATATTAATAAACCATAAGTGTTATTTCTCTCATTTTAATTTATCGAATTGCATGGTGCCATGCAACTCAAATGGACCATGCCGGGTCGGGTCAAGTACATACCAGAAATAGTTATGGACTTAGACACCTTATTCAACAGTCTCCCACTTGGATAAGTCTAATAGCTATAACTGCAATACTTCAGGAACTGATCGGCAATCATAGCTCTTTCAAGGTCTCTCATAACTGAGAAGATGTTGATACTCCATTTAAGATAAGTGATCATATAATCCTCTGTTCTAGATATCAGCTGGAGAATTACATGGAACAATGTCTTACTTATTGTCCAGCAGTTTGTTTCCCGATTTTCGATTTGTTTGACAAAGAACTTAATTGAACACATCAACTTAGTTCTGATCGGGCCCGGTACATAGGTCAAAACAAGATCATCGAGGGGCCCAGATATCAACTTCTAATCCAAGAAGGAACAGATAAACTTCGACTCATATGTTTGTTCTACTACTCATTGAATTATTCACAAGAGCATGTTTTATAACATCGAGTTACCAATGCGTTTACGTACAATCAATGCATAACCAACTCATAAGTAACAAATCATATCTCTAGGTTTGAAGACTTATATGATATTACCATCTCACGATCACTCGAGATAAATTCCATGAAGTGATTCCAATGAGCGTGGGTTGTGTCCAATGCTCAGAACTTATGAGAACTCATGAATGTTGTAGCCATCTCCAACACCTTAGACCTCTGCAACCAATCATGACACTCTTGATTTATACCTACTTTCGACATATGACCGATTGTGGAGGTTCGAATAATATGATATACCAAACATAATTATTCTGGAAGTGAAAACACACAAAAGATATATAGTAAACGATTGACAAGAGATAGCAACACTTTACTCATAAATAAAACACCTTTTATTCATCATCTAATGGCAATTACACTTTACACATTTGAAAATTATCTAACTACTAAATCTAATATCATCCTTTAGCCCTATGCTGTGAGCATGCTGGAGATGCTTAACCCGAGTCAGTCCCTTCGTGAGGGGATCTGCTGGATTCTCATCCGATGATACCCTCTTTGCCACGAGGAGTCTTTTTCTATTCGATGTCTGATGAAATGGTATTTTTTTTCGATGTGTCTGGATCTCCCGTGATCCCTTGGTTCCTTGGCTAAGGCCACTACACTTTCACTATCACAGAAAATTTCCATTGGATCTTTAATAGCTGGTACAACTCCAAGTCTCCAATGAAGTTCTTCAGCTATATCGCCTCCTTTGCTTCCTCGCGAGCTGCTATATACTGTGATTCGCAAGTTGAATCAACCACTGTCTCTTGCTTGGAACTCTTCCAAGAAATTGCTCCTCCGTTTAAGGTAAAGACCCAGCCAGACTGAGAGTGGAAATTATCCCTATCAGTCTAAAAACTAGCATCATTATACCCTACAACTCTCAAGTCATCAATCCCACCGAGGGTAAGAACCCAATACTTAGTCCTCCGTAGGTACTTGAGGATATTCTTTACCGCAGTCCAGTGTGACTTTCCAGGGTTCCCCTGATACCTGCTAGCCATGCTCAAGGCAAAGGCTACATCAGGTCGAGTACACATCATACATACATGATCGATCCTACAGCTGAAGCATAAGGTATTCAACTCGTTTTTGCTATCTCAGCCTCAGTACTAGGGCTTTGTGTCTTACTCAATCTGGCGTTACTCTGGATGGGTAACTCTCCTTTCCTGGAGTCCTGCATGATGAATCTCTTCAGCACCTTATCCAAGTAGGTACTCTGACTAAGTCCAATTAGTCTTTTACTCCGGTCTCTCAAGATCCTTATCCCTAGAATATAGGCAACTTCTCCTAGGTCCTTCATAGAGAAACACTTCCCAAGCCAGGACTTAACTTCCTACAGAGTTGGGATGTCATGTCCTATGAGTAGTATGTCATCCACATACAATACCAAAAAGCTAACTATACTCCCACTAGCTTTGACATATACACAAGATTCATCTTCACTCCTAGAAAAGCCAAATTCTTTGACTTTCTCATCAAAGCAAAGATTCTATCTGCGAGGTGCTTGCTTTAACCCATAATTGGATTTCTCAAGCTTACACACTCTATTAGGGTACTATGTATTGACAAAACCCTCTGGCTGACTCATGTAAACATCCTCAACCAACTTTCCATTAAGGAAAGCGGTTTTGACATCCATTTGCCATATTTCATAGTCATGAAATGTGGCTATGGCTAACAGAACCCTAATAGACATAATCTTGCCCACTGGAGAAAAGGTATCATAATCAACTACCGGAGTTTGTGAGAAACCGTTTGCAACCAGTTGTTCCTTATAAGTGTGTACATTACCATCCATGTCGGTCTTCTTCTTGAAGATCCATTTGCACACTACAGTCTTACGACCTATTACATTCTCAACCAAGATCCAAACTTGATTGTCATACATGGACTGTATCTTGCTGTCCATTGCCTCTTTCCACTTGGCTGACTAAGGGCCTGCCATGGCTTCCGCGTAACTATTAGGTTCATCCAGACATATCAGTGTCTCATCACTGATAAGTGTATCACCTTCCACAGTAATATGGAATCCATAGTAATGCTCAGGTGCATTCCTAACCATTGTGGAATGCCTTAGAGGTACAGACTTGTCAATTGGCTCAACAGGAGTTTCCTCCTCAAGTTGAGTGCTAGAGTTTGAAGTTCCTTCACCGCTTGACTCTTGAATTTCTTCAAGGTCAAATTGCCTCCCACTGTTTCCTTGGCTTATGAACTCTCTCTCTCTCTCTCTCTCTCTCTCAAGACAAGCCTCCTAGCTACAAAAACCACATTTTCACTAGGTTTGTAGAAGAGGTAACCAAAGGATTGATGTGGGTAGCCGATGAAAATACACCTCTCACTTCGAGGTTCGAGCTTATCATGAGTCTCGCGTCTCACGAAAGCCTCGCAATCCCAAATAATGTGATCTAGTTTGGGTACTTTACCATTCCACATCTCATGTGGAGTTTTGGCAACTTTCTTTGTAGGGACTAGATTAAGGATATGGGCGGCAGTCTCTAAGGAATACCCCCAAAATGAGATTGGTAGCGAAGCTCGACTCATCATGGAATGAACCATATCCAACAAGGTTCGATTACGCCTCTCAACCACCATTCAACTGTGGTGTCCTGGGAGGTGTCAATTGTGAGACAATCCCACATTCCCTAAGATAGTCGAGGAACTCTGAACTAAGATACTCACCACCTCAATCAGATCAAAGCATCTTAATGTTCCTGCCCAATTGATTCTCGACTTCCAGTTTAAATTCTTTAAACCTTTCGAAAGTCTCTGACATATTCTTGATGAAGTAGAAATATCCATATCTACTGTAATCATCAGTAAAAGTCAAATAATAACGATTAGAATCCCTTGTGGCATGTTTGAAGGGCCCACACACATCTGTGTGTACAAGATCCAACAAACCTTCAACCCTCTCACAAGAATTTGTGAAGGGTGAATTTGTCATTTTTCCAAGTAAGCATGATTCGCAACTGTCATCTGACTTTAGGTCAAATGACTCCAAGACTCCATCCTTTTGGAGTTGGCCTATGCATTTCTTGCTTATATGTCCAAGACGACAATGCCATAATGAAGCTTTATCCAAGTTATTATTATTAACAGAATCAATACACAATACATTATTTCCTAAGTTATCAACCACAAACACAGTTTCATACACACCATCACAAGGTAATGCTTTAAAATAACGAACATTATTAAAGAAAGCATTAATCGAACCAACTTCATTATCAAATGAAAAGGTAAAACCTTGTTTATACAATGCATGAAAGGAAATAATGTTTCTTGCCACTTCTGGCGAATAACAACATTTATTCAAATCTAAACTAAACCCACTACTTAGCGATAAAGTATAAACTCTAATCTTGGTGATAGGTAGAGCTTTCCTATTCCCCATGATTAACTTTATTCTTCCTTGCTCCACATTCTCACTTCTTCTTAGTCCCTGCAAATCAGAACAGATATGAATACCACAATCGGTATCAAGGAACCAAGAGTTAGAATGGGGTGAGTTATTAGATAAGATGGTGTAAATACCTGCATGGTTGGGTTTAACTTTCCCATCCTTTGGGTCAGAAGAATTCAGCCTCTTTTGGGTCAGAAGAAGGAGTGACGAAACCTTTCTTGGTTCCACTTGAAGAAGAGCCATCAAGGTTCCTAGCCTTGGTACCCTTCGAAGAGCTCTTCCTCTTCTTCCCACAACTTTTACCGATTGCCAAAACTGGGGCGGAGATTGGAGTAGGAGTGTTAACAACCGACTTACCCTTAAGACCTGTGTCTGCAGTCTTGAGAAGTCCCTGAAGTTTGCTAAGTGTGACCTCTTCCTTATTCATGTGATATGTCATGCGTAATTGATCATAGGACGATGGTAAGGAGTGCAAAATGATATATATTGCAAGCTCCTCAGGGAAGTCCACATTAAGCTTCAGCAACCGATCCACATACCTTTGCATTTTCTGGATGTGGCTCGTGACGGATTCCCCGTCCTTCATCATGGTTGTTATGATGGAGCAGATGATTTCATACCTTTCTTGTCTTGCACTTTGCTGGTATCTTTCCATCAGATCTTGGTGCATTTCAAAAGGGTAGAAGTCCTCATAGGACTTTTGGAGTTCCGTTGTCATGGTGGCCAACATGATGTATGCCACTTTGGTAGCATCCCTTTCATGTGCCCGGAAGTCAACAATCTCTTGGGGAGTTGCAGTGGTCTCATCAATCTCCTTAAGCTCCTTGTCATGGACATATTCTTTGTCCTCGTAGCGGGTAATCATCCTGATGTTTCTGATCCATTCATTGAAGTTGGATCCATTAAAAGTGACTTTACCACACAAGTTCATAAGGGTAAAGGAGCCATCAGGATTAGAGCCAGAAGTAGCATCATTTGAAGACATCTGAACGAAGAGAACAAGATTAGTTTACATATTAAGAGAGTCCTTAATAAAACACCCAAATGTAATATTAAGGCTAGGATCCAATCACAATATATTATAACTTAGAAGAGGTATGCCGTAATCCAAGCTATAACATATTTGAAAGGTAGGTGAATGACGATTCACCAATTTCCACCATGAAATACGAAATATAGATATTAGTTTTTTAATTGGTTCTTAGAAATTCCTAGATTCTTTTGAGATTCAATGAACTTTTCAAAGGCATGTTTCAATCTCGAGTGTGCCCTCCAAGTTTTGTGAATGGGATACCGAGGATCACAAAACGAGGTGTGAAGTAACCATGCAAATCACTTAGTACCCATAAAGTTTATCACTCAATCGATGGTCGGTAAACCACACACGCTCCACCGATAGTATGATAAACCTTAAGTCACCCTTTACCTACCTTGTTAAGTCAAAGTTAGTGTGGCGGTTAACCACACACGCTCCACCAACGACTTAAACAAAGTGTAAAGTGTAATTTCATGGATTAGCACCTTATTCACAATTTTCCTAAAGTAACTAAGATTGAGAATTTAATAAAAGAATTTAGTTACTTTATAATATTCATCATACTTTTAATGAGAATTTATAAGTCCTTGTCCTACTTGTTCGGCTAACGACCCTCCACCGATCAAGGAAGCGGTGGGTGAGAGTGGAAACCCATTAATTTGCCATTTTATAGGCAACAACCTTATACCCCCTTTATAGACCGGCTTCGTGAATGAGGCGTACTAGCGGTAAGACGACTTGATCTTATACATACATATATATATATATATATATATATATATATATATATATATATATATATATATTAACTTATAATATTATAAAGTATAAGGGTTGAATTTTAACTTTTAAAATTCTCAGGGTTGGAACTAAAGTTTTTAGTCAAGACTTTACTTGTTCCAAAACTTGAGGGCAAGTTTTGTAAACTTTCAAAACTTTTCATTTCTTATACTTATGAGTTAATTGAGTAATGAAAATGAAGACTCTTCATTTTTATAACTCTTGTGTTCTTTTAATGGCTTTAATAAAAGTGTGACTTTTGGTTTTCCATAACTTGAGGACAAGTTATAGACTCCATTAAAACACATTATGATCATGAATTAAACTACCATGAAGGTTACAAGCAATTCCTATGATCATCTAATCTTCATAAGTTCAAGAACATGAATAGGAACACTTTCAAGAATCAAAAATTACACTTAAAAACTTGTAATTTTGATAATTGCCATTGTAAATGGATTAGCATAAACATTACACCATCTAAAACAAGTTTTCAAGTACCAAAACAGTTTAGGGTAGTTTATAGTCCATTTCCAGCAACAAATGTCGAATTTATGAAAACTGCAGCCTCTACTCGTCGAGTGCAACAACAGACTCGACGAGTAGCTTGCATTTGTTCATGGACTCGTCGAGTCCCCCCCATGGACTCGGCGAGTTCATACGAGCAGAAAACAGAAAAACAAATTTTTTCAACAGTTTGCACAAAAAATCAACAAACAAGCCTAGGATTTGATACCACTGATGGGTTTTGAGCATTCTAACACTTCCTTAGTGTATATGCAACACTAATAACCTTGGATCTATGATTGTCTAATTATCATGCAAAGTTGAATTCCAAGGTTATATTCCTATCTAGCATACATGGGGAACAATTTTTAACTTGAATGAAAGATAGAATAACATACCTTGTTGTTGTTTATGATCCTTGAAACCTTGTGAGCCTAGCTCCCCAAGTGTGATGCCTCAAATGCTTCACAAAACACCAAATGAAAAGGAGTAAACTTTTTGAGAGAATACACACTTGAAAAATCGGCCTAGCCCTCACTTGTTCTTGTGTATCTGATTTTGGTGGAGAATGGGTTCCTTATATAGTGTTGACACATCTAGGGTTACACCATGTAAACCCTAATGTGTCATGACTCTTCATTTCCATGACCCATGGGTTTGTAACTCCCATGGAGCATCCATGGAGCATCCTATGGGTTTAACCCAACTTGATAATCCATGGAGCCTCTTAGCCCACTATACAAGTTATGGATGATTTACATAATCAACCCATATATTTAATTAGTTATCTTTTGATCACTTAATTAATTCTAAATTAATTCTTGATCAAACTAATTAAATAATATTATTAATATATTAGAAGTTATAATATATTAATAAACCATAAGTGTTATTTCTCTCATTTTAGTTTATCCAGTTGCATGGTGCCATGCAACCCAAATGGACCATGCTGGGTCGGGTCAAGTACATACCATAAATAGTTATGGACTTAGACACGTTATCCAAAAGTTGTGATGCTACAGGAAGCCGTAGTACTCACTAGTCATAGGTTGTTGTGATGCTACGCGAAGCCGTAGTACTCACTAGTCAGAGGTTGTTGTGATGCTACGGGAAGCCGTTGTACTCACTAGTCAAAGGTTGTTGTTATGCTATGGGAAGCCGTAGTACTCACTAGTCAGAGGGAGGTTGTTGCGATGCTACAGGGAGCCATAGTACTCTTTAGTCAGCAAGAGGTGGTTATGAGGAAGTCCTCCTTAATAAAAGCACGACGCAGAAGAGTTTTGGGCGAGGGTAAACCTAATAATTGAGTTTTTGGGAGCCTGCCAGTCGAACCAGGAAAGAGACGGGGGGCCCCATATGTTTCGCGAATCGTTAACTTCTGACTTGAGTTGTAGTTGTCGCATCATGAGGGAATTGGAAAAAGTGGTATTCACGTGGATTGTAGGTTGAGTCATGAGATGATTGTTTCATTGGGATAAGTGGTTCCAACTTTAGGTCGGACCAGACTCTCGAGTTTGAGTTTGGCTTTAGTAGTGTGTTGGGTAGGCGAGAGGAGACTCTGGATTCTGAGGTGGATTATTGGTTGAGGGGTATTGTTGTCACCCGATATTTTAGACCTGAGTGAGGCAAGTTTTTTAGTATGGGAGATACCATGAGGTGCTTGAGGCAAATGATTATTAATTCGGCTGAGGTTGAGGGTGAGATGATTTCAGTTGGGAGTATAGTATTCGTTGGGGTGAAGAGAACTTCGTGGCTTGTGTGTCACTGGGCCGAGATAGTTGATGTGAGAACGAAGTTAGTGAGACACTTGGAACATGTTATGAGTAACCTTTGGAAGTTAATGGATGGTTGAGAGATGACCTAGTACCGAGTGTGGAGTAGGGATCGTTGAGAGTAAGTTGGGGGTTTATGATTATAGATGTTAGAGGACAATTTTGAGGGAGCATGATTACTTTCTTATATCTGAAGGTAGAGTGTTGAAAATTCATTGAACCGGTGGGGTTCGATTTCAGGGCAAGAGGTGATTCTTTGGTGTAATGTTCCCTTTTAGTCTATAGAAGTGTATTTGAGATTGTTGGGTACGTATGGCATGGGTGATCGGTAACCGGTTGTTGGGTTTATATTTGGAAGTCAAAAACGATATCTTAGCGGCGGAGAGGCCGGTTTTGTTTAGAATTTAGGAGTTCCTGGTCGGGTTCAGGTATCCATGGATGAAGATAACGTTTTGGTGTGAGATCCTTGCAGTGGTGCTTTTTAGGTGTTTGGTTTATATCTATGTAGTTGGAGAAGCGATTTCCATGGCGAAATCAAATTAAGTGGGGGAGATTTATAACATCCGAAATTTCGGGTATGAAAGTTCCTGCTTCAATTTTGAGGACTTAGGGGGGGACTCGACGAGTCGTAGGTCTGACTCGCCGAATCACGTCGTGTTAATCACGTGGATTTAATGAGCAGACTCGACGAGTCCAAGTATGGACTCGCCGAGTAGCTGGGCAGAGAAAACCATAAGTTCCGGGGTTGCAGCCTATTTAAAAGAACTTATGACCTTGGATGTGCCTCATATCTCTTGTGAGAAACCCTAAATCGCCGTTGGATCCAATGGAGAGTCCTTATGATAACATCAAGTAATTTTGGTGTGATTTTTGCAAAGGAAGAGAAGGGGTTTACTGGAAGGACCAAAGGAGGTTGTTATTCTGAGACATTCAAGCAAGGATCTCTATTCTGAGGTAGTATTTCGCCCCTTCCTCCTGTTTTGTGTAGAATCCTTGAATCTAGGGTTTTCTTTACCCTTTCTTGGATAGTATATGATGCGTATGAGGTCCCAATTTGGAAAACATATTAGATCTGGACCTTAAGAGGTCCAAAGAGTCCTAGTCTTCCAGCTTTTTGTAGTTCCATTGGAGTTATGAATCTAGGATGCAATTTTTAAAGCTATTTCACCATATATAGCCATATATGTGTTGCATGAGTATAAAGACTGGACCTTTATGTGATTATTGGGTGTTAGAAGGTCAGATCTATAAGTTAGAGAAACAGATCTGACCTCAGAAGGTCATTTGAGAGTTGCCATGGAGGGAACTCTCCGAGTCCATAAAAGGACTCAACGAGTCGAGTCGGGTTGCCATACGATTCATGACCAGTGGTAACCCGCCGAGTGAAAGGTTAACTCGACGGGTCGAGTGAGGCCTTAGGAGGATGCAGAGGACACGCATGGACTCACCGAGTCACTCGAGTGCACTCGATGAGTCTGGTCAAAGTATGACCGTTGTCTAGAGTTGACTTCAGTTGACCTTAGGGTTTTGGTCAACTGATTCAAGGGAGGTCAGGGAGGGTTAGAATGTTCTTCTACCCATTCTATAGAGATGAGGACAAGAGGAAGTATTAATTAGAAATGTTTGCCTTATGTGTTAGGCAGAGGCTCGATCGAGGTTATCAAGAGCAGAAGGTTTACTAGACATCATGTGAGGTGAGTCTTCTCATTATACTTTACCTAGAGTGGTAAATATGTGTGACCGGAAGGTCTTATGTGCTATGATGAGTAAGTGATGTTTGTTTTTATATGATATGTATGTGATACATTATGTTATGAGTATTATGATATGGATCGGAAGGTCAACAGTGCAAGGGCCGGAAGGTCAAGATGATGCGGACCGGAAGGTCTAACAGGATTATGGAACAGAAGTCCCCTGAGACACATTGACCGGAAGGTCTTGTAGAGTTATAGCCTTGAGTGGCATATGTGCGTATGTGGTATTTTGGGGAACTCACTAAGCATTTATGCTTACCGTGTTGTGTGATATGCATTTCAGGTACTAGCGAGGATCGTGGGAAGACGCCGACAAGATTTGTACACACTGATGAAGATCCATGTGTTTGAGATTTTGGGATATGACTTCTGAGATAACATTTAACTGGATGAGTTTTTAATTATTTTATGAAACTTATTATGTTAGGTAATGAAAAATTGTTTTGAGATTTTACGTCGTTACAACTAAGCTCTTGAGGCTCCAAGTAATCAACCACAAGAAAAGGTAAGTCATTCTACTAGTTTTTATATTACAAG
Organism: Lactuca serriola; assembly: GCF_051521515.1. Classification (NCBI taxonomy): domain Eukaryota; kingdom Viridiplantae; phylum Streptophyta; class Magnoliopsida; order Asterales; family Asteraceae; genus Lactuca; species Lactuca serriola. The sequence goes on along the minus strand of NC_136409.1, from coordinate 109,985,380 downwards.
TACCCCTATGATATGCTAGTTAGGATGAGAATCTTGGATAAATAAAATCTGCATGTATAATAGAGAAAACATAGATCCAAGGTTTTCTAGGGTTGCATGTACACCATATGAGTGTTAGAATGCTCAAAGCCCTTCACATTTATCTTCCAAATGCTCCATTGAAACTTGATGCTCAATGAGAATGATCCAAATTCTCAAGTTATACTTAAGATCATCATTATACATAAGTAGAGGTCTGCTACTCCTTGTATGGGCTAGGGGAGTGTGAGACCGTACTTCATAGGTTATTGCTCATATAAAAGTTGGTGAAAATTATTTCATTCATGAGTTAGGAGCTTAGCCATCGGGGATTTAGAGTATGAGATCGATAGGGGTGGGAATAGATGCATGCATTACATATTAATTGTATATTATTCCTTGTTTACCGTTTTGTGTTTTGGATATGATTTTTTTTCTAACCAATGTTTACCCGTTGATTATGTTTAAAGCTATATTTTTTAAAAATTCATTTATTTATAGTTGGGTCAATAAATCCTATTTATGCCTTATTACTACTTATTCTTTGGTTTATTACAGATTAAACATTTTATATGGAATTATGGGTTAATTAACCTTTTGTGTTGGATTAGGAAATAATAATTCTCTTGTTATAGATTGATGGCTAGTAAACCCTTGATATTGGATTTGGTTATTATGTTATGTGGATAGAAACTTTAAGTTATTAAATTCTTGTGGTTTTGGTTCGTGGCATTTTTATACTTGTGTTTTTCTTAATTAGGGCTTTATTTACACTTTGTTATTGATTATTTGAGTCTTGGTACTTTGTTGTTTTGTTTATTATATGAACATCCCAAAAATACATATAATTTTTTAAAAAATCATTCAAAACATACAATACTCTTATCAAATCAGTCAAAAGTGTATCATAGCAACATATTATGAGAGTACAAATTCCCAAAATCTCAAAATAAGGAAATCATAGGGTGACGCGGTGCGATCAGGCCGAGCCCTTCCCCTTCGAATTGGAGGTACCTAAAACATAAACTGAATATTGTAAGCATAAAGCTTAGTGATTTCCCCCAAAATACCTCATATCATACAAATATACAACCAAGCATATCGGGTCAACCGGATACAATCAAGCATATCTAGGTGATTGCCATCCACTTCAATCTATTTCAACAGGATACCATCAGTCATATCTGGGTGCTTGCAATCCGCTTTGGTCTATTTCAACAGGATACCAACTCTATTTCACACCTAATACTAGCATACAATATCATAATAAAGAATTGCAAAGTCATCAAGAAGACACAGGCATAACCGACAGTTGTCACTAAGTCAACCATCATACTACATCGTAAAGTAGTGGGCTGGCATTGGTGCCTTCGACCCACATATACAATGAAGGAAGCTCACCTAATACTGATGACAAATAAATCTTGCACATGATCTGCTAGAACTAGACTCGGCCTAATAGCAGAATAATTAACCCTAATTAATAATTAAGGTCCAATTCTCAACTCGCGAGTCCAAGACCCTCAACTAAACACCTTAAGGTAAAAATGACCATTTTGCCCCTCCCATGGTCCAAAACCCTAAATCTTGACCGAAACTCCAAAAGTCAACTGCCCAGCATGTACGTTGGGCGTACACTCTTCCTACGCGAGGCATAATCGGAAATCAAGAGGGATCGGGGTCTCACCAGGCTACGCTGAGAGTAGCTAGTAGTATACAGGGCGTACTTCTTCTGACCCCAAAAACCATACCAAAATGGTCTTAATCATTAGGACATGCATCCACGCATAGTTTTGACTTTCTTAGAACATCTTAATCTATACAGTCTAAAACTTTAAGCCTTTGCATGCCTGAAAAAGGCTTGAACCCAAAAACTCTAATTTAATCCACACTAATCACCACCGAACTTTTACATGGCTAGAAAAGGACCATCAAGCAACCATTTTTATGAATCTACAAGACCTAACAGGCATGAAAGGACAGTTAATATGCTATGAAGTGTCCCAAACTCATAAAGGTCCAAACTTTGGGACAAAAATCTCATAAAACCCATCTATTGAGATAAAAAGGAAAAACGTCAAGGTATAAACTTTATACCTTAAAAAGACGCACAATGAGGAGTACTTTCTGGATGTATAAGCTTGCAAGCAACACCTCCCTCTTCAATTGTCTTCTTCTTCAACAAATAAGCACCAAACATTACTAATAACCTCCAAACTCTCACAAACAAGGCTTAAACTCGAGATTTGGGTTTTTGAGGGAAGGTGGTTGATAAGGAATGTCTAAAAGAGGCATAAGGTGGATTAAATAGTGGAATAAACCCTTAAAATTAGGGTTTTGAGGCTGAACTAGTATGTTTAGTGTACCTCATGTACGCCCAACGTGTTGGATTAATGTCTAAGTCCATAACTATAATTGGTAAGACTTGACCCGACCCGACATGGTCCATTTGGGTTGCATGGGATCTGGACAATTGGATAGACAAGATGAGGAAAAAGGATACTAGTGATTTATATTAATATATTATAAGTTCTAATATATTAATATATAATCATATTATTTAATTAGTATTGATCAAGAATTAATTTATAATTAATTAAGTGATCAAAAGGAACTAATTACATATGGACTCTAAGATATACATGTGTGATGGGCCAAGTTCATTTAGGTTGGGCTAATCTTTCATAGATAGTACGTGGAGTGTTTAATCCATGGATCATATGAAATGAAAGGTCATGGGTATTAGGGTTTAACCCTAATCTCCACACTATATAAAGATGTCCTTGGTTGGTGAAATTAGAACTAGTGTGTGTACAAAAAAAGGGCAACGCCGATTTCACTAGAGAGAACCAAAGTATCATTATTCTCAAGGTTATTCCAAGTGTTCATGGTGTTGTTGTGTGAACCATTTGAGGTGTCACACTTGGGGCATTAGGAACTCAAGCTTCATGAAGACAAGTTACATAAAAAAAGGTATGTATTCTATCTATTTTATTACTCAAGTATATGATATCTGTATGCTAGTATAGGGTAATATCTTGGAAACTTCATATTTGCATGTATAATAGAGAAAACATAGATCCAAGGTATTTAGGGTTGTATGTGCACCATAGGATGTTGTATAATGCTCAAAACCCAACAGTTGTATCAGAGACTGGCTGTGTTTTGTTATATTGATGCAAATGTTTTATTTTCAAAGTTGAAAAAAAGGAAAAAAAAACATGACGTTTGTCAAATTTTAAGATAATTACTTTTTTTTATGAAAAACTAATTATTTGTAAAATTTGAATCATTTGCTATATAAGTTGAATTAGGTCAAATTTAGTAAAAGATACAATGATATGATTGTTTTATTAGTTTTAAAAGTTTGATCTAAAGAGTTTTTTTGAAACCTCTATACGATATGGATATGAAAATGTTTTAAAAAAAATTGATTCTAAGTTTTTATGGAGTTACAAAATTTGGTGTTAATGTTTTAAAATAATTCCATAACTTATTCTTAAGTTATGGAACATGAAAAGTTTCATCATAAAACAAGCATTTAACTCCATAAGTTATGGATTACCAAAAGTTTTATGTTTCCTTGATTTATGAGTTAATTTAGATTAATGAAAAAAAATTGTGTTTTAGTTGTTTTCAATCATAATTAATCTAGAGGCAGTTCATAAAATGTGTTTTTGTAACTTGTCCTCAAGTTACATATAATGTCACATTTATGAATCTTAAAACTCATAAAAGTGTCATAGGTTACATAAAAAATTAAGAGTCTTTTTCATTAAATAGTATTATGACTCTATAACTTGTGCTCAAGTTATGGATGTTTAAGAGTCACTTCTTTAAAAGTGTTATTAAAGAATAAGAGGTTACATAAAAAAATGAAGAATCTTCATTTTAATGAACGATTAAACTCATAAGTTATCAAAATGAAAAGTTTTGAATAGTTTCAAAAACTTGCCCTCAAGTTTTGGAATTTGTAAAGTTTTTCCATTAATACTTTAATTCCAAGTTAAGCCCTTAGAATTTTAAAAGTTAAAATTCAACCCTTATACTTTATAATATTATAAGTTAATAATATATATATATATATATATATATATATATATATATATATATATATATATATGTATGTATAAGAGCAAGTCGTCTTACCATTAGTAGGTCTCATTCACGAAGCCGGTCTATAAGGGGGGGGGGTATAAGGTTACTGCCTATAAAATGGTAGTTTAATGGGTGTCCACTCTCACCCACCGCTTCCTTGACCGGTGGAGGGTCGTTAGCCGAACGGGTAGGACAAGGACTATAATTCTCCCTTCATTAAAACTATTAATGATAAATACTAAGTAACTAAACTCTTATTAATACCCAATCTTAGTTACTTTGGAAAATGTGAATTTGGTGCTAATCCATGAAATTACACTTTGCACTTTGCTTAAGTCAGTTAGTGGAGCATGTGTGGTTAACCTGCACACTAGCTTGATTTAACAAGGCAGGCAAAGGGTAACTTATTGTTTATCATAGTATCAGTGGAGCGTGTGTGGTTAACCGGCACATCGATTGAGGGGTAAATATTAAGGGTACCAAGTATATTTGCATGGTTATTCACACCTTGTTTTGTGATCCTCGGCATCCCAGTCACAAAACCTGAAGGGCACACTCGACAATGAAACATGCCTTTGAAAAGTTCAATGAATCTCAAAAGAATCTAGGAGTTTCAAAACCAATTAAAACCTAATAATACATTTCGTTTATCTTGGTGGAAATTGGTGAATCGTCATTCACCTACCTTCAAATATTTTAAAGCTTGGATTACGGCATCCCTCTTCCAAGTTATAAAATAGTTTGCTGGGTCCTAGCCTTAATATTTCATATTGGGTGTTATATTAAGAACTTTAGATCAACTATCTTGAATATCTCCCAAAAGATGTCTAGTTCAGACATCTATGATCTTCCCAAATCTCTTGGAACTTCACTTCCTCCACCTCCTCCAATTATTCTCCTTAACCCACAAGTTCAAGGTCACTCAAGCCCTGTTGGCAAGGCAAGGTCTAGGTGTGATCACATCTTGGAGATGAAGTCACATATTGACAAGCCGGGAGAGTTAGGTGTCAAAGTCTTAAGAAAGTTTAATGTTCAATCACTTTCTAAGTCACATACTGAGTTTCTTTGGAACTCCTATAAAACAGACTATGAGAAGACCCTTAATGATCTTATCTATTTGTTTGGTACTGTTGAATCAACAATGATTTGGAAGGCTAGTAAAGAAAATTTGATTAGAAGATCGACTTCCCAAAACTTTATGGACATTGACAATGATGACACTGGGAATCCTAAAAAAGCATTCTCTTCCCAATGGAAAGGGATCGGCCATAGTCAACTCGGTTGACCGAATGGTAAAGAGAAAATCTAAGTCTGTGATAGTCCCATGCACCATTACCAAATGGCCCATTTGTTAAAATTGCCAATGGAAGGGGCACTATTTGCGAAGCTGCCAAATTTACCTAAGGATGTTAAAGTCAATAAGTTTGACTCTACTTCTGGTAAAGTCCATTGTCTAACTCTGTTAAGCTCCTATTTGGAGATTCTTATTACATAATGTGACTGAGTCACATGGTGATGTTATAAGAATCAAAGAAAAGAGAGAAAACTTAAAGGAAGTATATGCTGCTTCTGATCGCGAAGATGGACTTCGATCGCGTTAGAATTTTGAAGCCGTTACTTAGGAGTTATGACACATTGCTTAGGAATATATAACAACAAAGATTGCATATGGATTGTAAGGATAAGTTTTTCCGCAAAGTTTTTTAAAAAAAAGGAAATATTTGATTCTATTTATTTTAAGTATCCTTACAATGGCATTGTGAAACAAAATGTTGTTTATATGATTCCATTGCTAGTAATATAGGAAAATGGTTTTGATTCTTTCATTTGAGGTAATCTCTAAATTTACCAAATAAAGAAAGTTTCTAATCACCCAAGTTTCAATTGGAACGAAACTTGGAATCACGCAAGTTGTATAGTAGGATGAATGAGAACTTTCAAGCATTGGAAAATTAAGACTAATTACTTGTTCACATGGATGTGTGAGTCAAGTAAATGACTAAGGGATCGAGTACACATTCTTGTGCACTGATCAAGCTCACCACAAATGTACCTTGAGTGACACATCTTAAAGAAGGTTTATTAAGACTAGTGAAATGTAAGAGTAAAAGGTTTTGTACTCTTGTACATTTGAATTTGGTAAGTTCTGATGTTTTGGATAAAACAGAGACCAACTTAGGCTAATTGTGTTAAGTGTTTGTCTTGATTAGAATCCACACTATCTGTTGAATATTTGGCAAGAAAGTCTTATTGGTCAAGGAGACAGTGGGAGTCTAAAAGATCCTGAAAAGGTTTCAAGAAGTATTCAAGAATAAAACCTGTATTTCATCACTAGTACATAACTAGAGGTTTATAACCTATCGTGTTGACATTTCTGTGCCCATTCCAGTTAAGTTGGCTATATATATTTGAGTTCTACATGTTCTCACTTGTTTGCATAACTACTTGGAAGCAATGGCAGGCCCTTGTGCTGCTAGGTGGCAAGAGGTTAAGATTGCACAAGTGCAATCCATATGAGTTAGGATTTGTCACTAACCTAGTCTTGTGATTATGGTTTGACAAATTCACATGGATAAGAACACACACACCATAAAATCTAAGAGTCATAAGGTTTCTCTCCGATTCATTGAAATGATGGTGAGAAAATTCTTTCACTAAGTAGATTTTAAGTTGATAACAATTGTGATATTTGCAGTTCTCAAAGTCGTTAGTGGAGCGTACGTGGTTAACCAACACACTAACATGGACTTATGAGAAATGGCAAAGGTCTAAACAATTTAGACTATGATTACGAAACCCCTTTTCATAGTTCTGAAAATGTTTAGACACACATGTGATGTGTCTAAGGTAAGGTGTATGATTTTGATAAAGTCTTATCAAAGCAATCTAGTATCATAAATTTGAACTTTGGTAAGAATGTCAACAAAGTATTGAATTCTAGAGGTCCAACTGTTTTCTGGATACATGTCAAAGCTAGTGGGAGCATAAGTGTTATGCTAATAATCATCATGTTAGTGGGAGCATGATAATTATGATAAGTATTGCAAGTTAACAATGTTAATTATAGAAAACAAAAGTTTCAATTCGTGAGGTTGCAGGGGTTGAAAAAGTTATTTTGCTATAATCAAGGGAGAGGAAATTATACTTCATTTCAATTCTAAAGAGCTTATATTGAGATTTTAATCACCTTTAGTCAAGAATATACATATATATATATATATATACATATATATATATATATATATATATATATATATATATATATATATGAATTTCATGTTGGATTTGTTCAACTTAATAAAATTCTATATATTGCATTCTCAAAATTTGATTATGATTACGACATCCCTTTTCATAGTCAAAATTTGAGAATATGGCAAACAAATAAATTATTATGGTAAAAGACTGGTCTAGAACCATGTATTTATGCGAAACGTCATGAATCATGTCCCATTTACTTTGGGTACAAGATCGATTACATGTGCAATAATATTTATCCTTTCTGAATTTTCCAAATGCCTTGGGGCATTAAGGGGATCAATGTCTAGAATTGGATATGACTAAAGTGATTAAGCAATTGTCGAGGACAATCTAAGGTTTACCAAAGATTGGTTACTCATGGACAGTTGGAAGTATACTATTAATATTGGAAGGACTATATTGACATAATATGAAAAGAGGCAACTCTTGTTCAGAAGTGGTAGTCAAAATGGGTATATAGAGTTGTCTCCATAGATGGAAGCAATCTATGTAAGATTAGAAAAAACTTAGTGCAAGAAGCATGTTCAAAGCAATACATACTTTGAACCTAAGGCTTTGTGTCCATGGAGTAGGTCTTCATTGGAATACCCTGTAATGGTTGTTGACAAGTCTTTGTGACTTTGTACACATTCATTGCAAGAGGGTAGTGCATTTAAGTTTAAAGTCTAACAAGGTTTCGATTTGGGAGTGTGAAATTAGAATCATTGAAAGTTTGGTCAATTGGTTTATTTCACAAAAGTAAGGATCATAGACAAACATAGAGTGCATACTTGGTGTATTGCAAAGCTATTGTTTAGAAAACATAGTGTACATGCTTGGAGCATGGGACACCTAGTGTTTTAATTCAAGTATAAAGTTGATAAAACCGAAACAATGAATAATGAGTAATTAGTATGGTGATAAACATAAAGTGTTTTATTTATATTAATAGGTTTTGATACCATATTAGATTCATTTATTCTTGTGTTTCACTTTGCGTGTTTTGACTTCCATAATAACTAGGTTATTCTTCCGGAATGACTAAGTTATTCAAAACCATCCACAGTCGGTCATATGTTGGAAGCAGATATGAATCAAGACTGTCATGGGTTGGCTTGTAGAGGTCCAAGTTGGTGGACAAGGTTGTTCTACAACATTCATGAGTGCTCATAAGTTCTGAGTATTGGATTCAACCCACGCTCATTTGAATCACTTCATGGATTTTATCACGAGTGATCATGAGACGATAATATCTTATATTCTTTAGACCTAGAGATATTAGTTGGTTGTACATTGATTGCATGAAAATGCATTTGGTAACTCGATGTTATAAAACGTGCCTTTGTGTATGATTCAACAAGTAGTAGAACAAGCCATATGAGTCGAAGTTTATCCATTCCTTTTACCTTCGGGATAAAAGCGATATCTGTGGGCCCCTCGATGATTTAATAATGACACATGTGAGTGCTTGGCCAAGCCAGGACTGATTTAATCTGTTCAATCAGTCAGTCGTTATGAATCGGAAATTGGTAAACAACCAATGAACAGAGAGAATGATTTATATTCCATGTCTCAGTCCATATGATATCTAGAATGGAGGAATATATGATCCCTTATCTAATGGACAAATCATTGACAAAGGTCAGAGTTCATCGGCAAGGTTAGAGTTCGACAGAAGCTTTTGAGAGCTACGATTGCTAGTCGGGGTTTGAAGTCATAATCAATAATAGTTTTAGACTTATCCAAGTGCGAGACTGTTGGATTAATTTCTAAGTCCATAACTATAATTGGTAAGACTTGACCCGACCCGGCATGGTCCAGTTGGGTTGCATGGCATCGGGACAATTGGATAGACAAGATTAGGAAAAAAGATACTAGTGATTTATATTAATATATTATAAGTTCTAATATATTAATATATAATCATATTATTTAATTAGTATTGATCAAGAATTAATTTATAATTAATTAAGTGATCAAAAAGAACTAATTAAATATGGACTCTAAGATATATGTGTGTGATGGGCCAAGTTCATTTAGGTTGGGCTAAGCTTTCATGGATAGTCCATGGAGTGTTTCAGCCATGGATCATATGAAATGAAAGGTCATGGGTATTAGGGTTTAACCCTAATCTCCACACTATATAAAGATGTCCTTGGTTGGTGAAATTAGCACTAGTGTGTGTACACAAAAAGGGCAAGGCTGATTTCACTAGAGAGAACCAAAGTATCCTTATTCTCAAGGTTATTCCAAGTGTTCATGGTGTTATGTGAACGATTTGAGGTGTCACACTTGGGGCATTAGGCACTCAAGCTTCGTGAAGGCAAGTTACATAAAAAAGGTATGTATTTTATCTATTTTATTACCTAGGTATATGATATTTGTATGCTAGTATAGGGTAATATCTAGGAAACTTCATATTTGCATGTATAATAGAGAAAACATAGATCCAAGGTATTTAGGGTCGTATGTGAACCATAGGATGTTGTATAATGCTCAAAACCCAACACAACGTACTAGCAGGGCTTCCGTGATCAGATCACATGAGTACGTTGCATGTACCTATATGTATGCCCAACGTATGAGATGAAATGTGAACTCAACCATATGGGAAAAAATGTGAAATCTTCAAATAGGTTAAGGCTAAAAATGGAAATACTTGATATTCAGTTGCTTTAGTTCTCCCCTACTTGAATCGGAATTCGTCCTCGAAGTCCACTGCCGGAAATAACTCTGGATAATGCTCCCTCATCTCGTCCTCCGGTTCACACGTCTATTCTGTAACCTTGTAGTGCTGCCACTGCACCTTTACCAACAACCGTGAAAAGTATTGTGAATCTAACTGACTTCCTCTAAAAGATGAAATTGATATGCTACCCTACCCACCCGGGATGCAACCTTGAAAGGACTTATATACCGGGGGCCCAGCTTGCCCTGCTTCCTGAATCGAATGGCACCTTTCCATGGTGACACCTTCAAGACAACCATATCCCCGACCTTAAACTCTAGGTCTGATCAGCGCTTGTTGGTATAGCTCTTATATTGACTCCGAGCTGTCTAAAGTCTACTCTGAACCTGTTGAATCAACTCGTTAGTCTTGAATACCACTTCGGTAGTCCCCATGACTCACTGGCCAACCTCACCCCATCATATCATGGTCCTACACTTTCTCCCATATAGCATTCAAAAGGAGGTCAAATGATGTTGGCGTGATAGCTATTGTTATACCGAAATTCAACTAATGGAAGATATTTATCCTAACTACCATCAACGTCCGTAACACATGTCCACAACATATCCTCCAATGTCTGGATGGTTCGGTCGCTCTGACCATCTGTCTACAGGTGAAAGGTCTTGTTGAAATGCAGACGAGTACCCATCTCCTAGTGGAACCTCTTCCAAAACCGACAAGCAAACCGAACATCCCTATCTAAAACCACCGAAACTGGCACCCCATAGCGTGCAACAACGTCCATGATAAAAATGTCAGCCAACTTCTCCACGTAGATATTATCTTGATTTGCATTAAAGTGTGTGCTCTTGCTCAATCGATCCACGATGACCCAAATCGAATCCACTCTGTGCGCTATCCGAGGCAATTTCGTAATGAAATCCATTGTAATCTCTTCCCATTTCCAAGCAGGAATGTCCAACGACTACATCTTTCTCTGAGGCCGCTAATGTTCAGCATTGACTATCTTGCAAGTCAAGCACCTCTCCACATACCAAGCTACATCCCACTTCATACAGGGCTACCAATAATCAGGATGGAGATATCTATACATTTTGTTGCCCCGGGATGAATGGAGAATCTCAATTTGTGTGCCTCCTCCATCAGAACATGACATGCACCACCCCAATAAGGAACCCACACCCTCTAATGGAGATTCAATAAACCCCAGCTCTCATAATCAAAGTGTAAGCAATAACACGACCCTCTACATCAAAACCACACCCAAACTCATGATCGACGCATCACAATAAACCATGAAATCCTCAACACCCTCCGACAAGGTTAGAATCGACACCTTATAGAATCTTTGTCTCAGGGTCTCAAACGTTGCCTGCTGCTCAGGCCCCCAGCGAAAAGTGGTAGCCTTCTTCGTCAATCGAGTCATAAGAAGCACTATCTTTGAGAAATACTTAATGAACCTACGGTAATAACCTACGAACCCAAGGAAATTTCGAACCTGAGATGGAGACCTCCGAACCTCCCACCTCGTTACGACCTCGACCTTGGCCAGAGCAACTAGAATACCATTCTGGTTGACAAGGTGCCCCCAAAACTACACCTTGCACAACAAGAACTCACACTTGGATAACTTCGCTTACAGTCGCTCCCTCTTTAGGGTCTTCGATACCTCCCTCAAGTGCTCCTCATGCAACTCCTAAGTCGTGGAATAGACCAGGATGTCGTCGATGAGTACATTCAAAGACCGATCCAACATCGGTCAACACACGCAATTCATGAGGTCCATGAATGTGGCTGTAGCATTGGTAAGCCTAAAGGGCATCACCACAAAGCCGTAATGACCATAACGAGTTCGGAAGGTCATCTTCTGCACATCATCCTCCCTAACCATCATCTGATGATAGCCTAAACAAAGATAAATCTTGGAAAACTAAGATGCACCCTGAAGCTGGTCAATAAAAATCATCAATCCCCGGGGGTGGATAACAACTCTTCATTGTTAGCTTATCTAGCTCCAGGTAGTCAATACACATCCGATGCGACCCATATTTCTTCTTCACAAAGAGGATCAACGCTCCCCAAGCCGAACTACTCGGTCAAATGAACCCCATGTCTAGCAGCTCCTGCAGCCGTGTAGACAACTCATGCATCTCTGGAGGAGCTAACCGATATGGTGCTTCGACTATCGGAGTCGCACCAGGAACCAAGTCAATCTGGAACTTTACTTGCCTCTCCGGAGGCACTCCTGGAAAATCCTCTGAAAACACATTTGGGTACTCCCTCATAATTGGCACATCATCCATGGCCTCCGTACCCTTCTTCCGGGTCACCATAATATAAGCGACATAACCTAAACAACCCTGATGAAGGTCCCGCCTAGCCTTAGCTACTGAACATAGAACCGGCCCGTATCGAGTGCTTTCTCCTTGGACCACCAACTCCGAAGACACATCATTTGGTGCTCGGAATCAATCACCGCCCCCATTAGGGCTTAGCCATCCATCTCCATTATAACCTTGTTCCCACGCAAAGGGATAAGAACCAAATCAATTAGATATTGCTTGCTAAACATCTTTAGAACACAATCCCGATGAACCCTCGATGCCCGGATAGATTGATCATCTGGAATTGTTAGGTCACAATTTATGTATTATACTTTGCTTGTCATAAGCTATTAGAGTTCTCGGTCTAGGAAGAAAAACACCATGTTTTGGTGTTGTTTGGATCGAAATCACATGTTTTTTCGGTTAGGCTTAATATTGTTTTGTTTGGGTTTTGGGCTTGGGCTTTGTTATCAGTTCTAGGTATAAATAGTGTTATTTTAGCCTAGATAGGGGAGTTGGACGTTCTTGGGGGCTGCCATATGCTAAGGACATGATCTAGAGAGAAACAAAGAGAAAATAGTCTGTAATCGAATTCTTATATATCGGACGATTAATCAATATATTGTATGCATTGAAGATTCATTTTATCTTCTAATTCATCTTATATCTTACACTATACACTTTGATTGGGATTCCGCATCATCAAATTGAATTCGATTGATACGTAGGAGAATTCGGGACTTACAAGTGGTATCAGAGCTTGGATCGGTATCAATCGAGTCATTGCAAACAGTTTTTCTTGGAGTTTCTTGGTGTTTTTTTATATTTATGCATTTTTGGCCATTGTTCTTCGTGTTCTTCATATTTTTGGAGTTTTGATTGATTTTGGCTTTCAAGATTTGAAAATCCCGTATTTTTGGCAAGTTTTAGGAATTTTAGGTCAGGATTTGTGAGATCTAGGCGGCAACCTCGCATCCGGTCAAACCCTAGGTGGCCAACAGCGTTTTCGAAGCTCAACAACGATTTCGGACAGGGACAGGGGCGATTTTGGATGGGTACTAGGCTTCAGAAGTTCACGGTCTCGCCTGATTTCAGTCGGACGTCACAGCCTTGCGTTTTCGGTTCAGCTGTTCTCGGATTCGGATCTTCAGCCTTCACATTCTCGGCTGGAATCTCTAATTTTCCATTTTTTTACTTATTTATGGTCCAAAAGTCTCATTTTTAGTCAAAGACTCTTGTTTTTCGTCGAATACCCTCGTTTTTGGTCAAATGCCTTCGTATTTGATAAAATACCCTCGTTTTTAAGTCAAAATACGCTCGATTTTGGTCAAATACCTTTGTATTTGATAAAATAATCTTGTTTTTCGTCAAATACCCTCGTTTTCGGTCTAGAAACTTTTGTTTTCAATCAAGGTTATTTTTTTTGGTCAAAAGGATTTATTTTCACATTTGACTTTTCAAATTTCACTTTTGACTTTCAAATTTGACCTTTGACTTTCAAGTTTTCATGTTTGACCTTCAAATTTGACTTTCAATTTTGACTTTCAAGTTTTACTTTCAAGTTTGATTTTTCAAGTTTGAATTTTAAAGTTTGACTTTCAAGTTCGACTTTTGAGGTTTCAAGTGAAAGGGTATTTTTCTTAGTTTCACAATCAGTTCTATTTTTGGTAAATTACTCTTTTTGGTGAATAATGAGTTCTTCAATCACCAAGGTGAATGAAACTTCTTGTTCTCAAGCCTGTAGTGATACAATTAAACTTCTTCGTGTTCAAATTGATATATTACGTAGAGACAATGAGGTCCTTAGGTATGAGGGATACACTTTCAGGAAGGGCCAAGATCCTTTAAAAAATCAATTAGAGGTCATAACCAAACACTTTAGAAAACTTCAAGAAGACTACATCACTTAATGTGAGCATTATCATTATGCTCAAGTAAAAATTGTCGAATTAACTGCCGAACTTGATGCATTAAAAGCTAAATATAAAGATGTTGAATTTAACTTTAAGAAATTTGATGTGGCAAATGAGGTAGTTGTGTCCATGATAGAAAAACAATCAAAATTTCAAGATGTCACACCCCCAAACCAAGGATGGTGGAAATGTCTGGGGGTGGAGGACTTCATGTATAGTATCACAACAACGAGTATAATAGTGCTCAAAGTAAATACAACCAATCATAAATATAATTAGAAAGGAATTACATGGTTTTAAGTATTACATATTTCAATGATTGATCACGACATAATATATAAAAATAGTTGTTCAACGTCGTAGCGTTCCATCCTCAAAAGCTTGTGGTTACTTGGTTTTGTTGACTTCCTGAGAATACAAGTAGTTTTGAAAGAGTGTCAACAATTAAGTTGGTGAGTTCATAAGCTTTTTAGATAAAGAGTTTGGAAACTGTTCTTTTTCATGTGTTGTGTGTTACCAAGAAAAATCCAATATTTTCCTTATAAAAGTTATGTGGTCCTAAATCCCAGGACCGAGAATAAACAAGCATTTGCCATACTTAAAGATATAAAAGTGCTTTTAGTCGGCATAAAACCCTTTTTGATTTGAGGGAAAGTCCCGTAATGAATGATGTGTAGTCTTAAATACCAAGACCGAAAGTGTACAGTAATATCCGTACTTATTGATATAAAAAGTGATTTTTAATCGACCTAAAACCCCTTTTGATTTATAAAAATTCCCATAAACTTTATATGTTGTTAACTCCCTGTGTGAGTCGCCATAACCATACTATGACTAAATGAACCTGCCACGACGTTTCTCGGGCGTCGAAAACTGATATGACACTTGACACCCGTAGACCTACAGGTCCCACTGTAGCTAGCAGCAAGGTGTGGGGTGTCAAACCCAATATAGATCTATACGCAACTATCACGTTCTCCCTACAAGAGACTCTGGTTATAACTACTAGGAATTTTAACTCATACTCTAGGAGTACTGAGACGAATGTCTCACAATTTAAGTTAACAAGTTTACGTGTGGTGTGCGTGAGTGTAAAACTTTTCTGTGGGAATAAAACCTCCCGAAATGTGTTTGTTGTGTTTATGGAAACATAAACCATACCTATTATAGTTTATAAAAACGTTCAAATGTAATAGTTATAACTTTGTTTATTATGGTTAACTATTGTATTTGTAAAGGTAAAAACCCTTTTGTTTAGAGATATGTATATATACCTTTTACTAAAGTGAAGCATCATGCAGTATAACAACTAGTTAATTACCAAACTTTTGTAGGTAAAAATCCATTTGTTTTCTGATGTATGACTATATACTAAGACCAAATGTCATCTATTTGCAATAACATATATTCACATAAAGATATACAGCTTGATCAACATGTTACAAGGTGAAATGAAATTGATAGCATTTTTCTGTTGTTAACATTTTCTTTTACTGTTCTTAGAAAATTTATAGAAAAATCATCAAAGGTCCAAATCAGAATCCGTAAATTCTGAGA
The DNA here is from genome assembly GCF_051521515.1 of Lactuca serriola. Lineage (NCBI taxonomy): Eukaryota > Viridiplantae > Streptophyta > Magnoliopsida > Asterales > Asteraceae > Lactuca > Lactuca serriola. Next base: position 109,969,538 of record NC_136409.1, on the reverse strand, counting down.
GTTTGGGGAATGAGTCTAGCTTGTTCATAAATTTTGTCATGATTTTTAGTGGTCTATAACATGTGTGAAAAAGTCCATAATCATAGATTGGTCTACATTTGCTCTTGAAATGATAGGCAGTTTTGTAAAAATCACCATAAATTGTAGAAAAATTGTATGGAGATGTGCAAGTAGTCATTTTAAAGCTAAGAACTGTAACTACTAGCACCTAAAACAGTTTTGAAATTAAAATGTTTAAGTTGCCCAAAATAGTCTGTGAATGGAGTTGAACTTTTCTGATGAAGGCTGTTAAATAAGTTTAGTTGTGTTCTTGGTGTTTTAACTTGTATTCCCCCCCCCCCCCTTAAAACTTAAGAAAAACATGAAAAGATAGGGTATGAACTCACCTTGAGTGATTTCAGTAGATGGATGATGGAGAAAAGAAGTGTTCAACTCAAGAACACTTGAGAGGTGCTTGAAGATTTGAGGATCTAACACAAATATGACGATGTTTGTGTAAGCAATCTATGATTTGGATGATAGAAAGTAGAATATCTAAGTGTAGGAGGAAGATACTTACCAAATGTAGAAGGAAAGCTTGGAAACAAGCCTTGAATCTCGAAATCTAGAGAGAGGGAGTGAGAGAGAATGAAGTTTTCACTTGGTGGAAAAATGGAGTAATGTGAGGAGAGAGGAGGGTTTTCCAGCTCTTGATTAAGTGTGTGGCTGCAAAATGGTGGGAAAAGTACTATGAAATATCTAGGTATGGTGTAATAGTGACTGGGGGCTGTACTATGAAGGTATGGGGAGGTTGCTTGTGTCCTTGTCCAAAGGATAAGCCAACACTCCACCTAAATATCTTACCAAATAGATTTTATTCTTAGGTAATGATTTTCCCTAAAATATAGTTAAAATATGAATATTTAGGGTTTATTATGTTAAAATATGATTTTGGGTGAAAATCCCGCGTTAAAATTATGAAAAACGGGCTTAAAATGCTAAAAATAATGAAAACCGGGTAGGAATTGCTGAAATCCGAACTTCAGGGCCGAAGATGCGCAGGTTCGGCTCCTTAGGAGCATAGAACCGAAGGTGAGGCTCAGTTGTGCATGGGAACCGAGAGGTCTCGCAGGCTGCTCATCAGAAGGGACCGAGAGTGGAGGGGTTCGGTTGCGCAGGTGCTTCTCGGACCGAAGGTGAGAAGTCTTCTCGGACCGGAGGTTAGAAGGGAGAGTCTCGGTTCGGAATTGTTAGAGGATCGAAATAGACAGAGCACTTGGTCCAATTCGGTTGAGAGGGTCTCGGCTCCTAAGAGGTTTCGGTTCCTGAGAGGGTTTCGATTCCTGAGAGGGTTTCGGTTCCTAAGAGGTTTCGGTTCCTTAAGTCCGTTTTTCGGGTAGACTTCCGTTTTTGGGCTGTTTTCGTTAAACTCGAGGGCCGGGACGCCCCGACTGATTTTAAGAAGTTGAGAGAGATTTGGGAGAGATTTTCCGTACTGGGAGAGATTTGGGAGAGATTTCACATACTTGGAGAGATTTCTCATTCAGAGAGATAATTGGGAGAGATTTCACATACTTGAAGAGATTTGGGAGAGATTTGACATTCTTGGAGAGATTTCTCATACAGAGCGAGATTTGGGAGATATTTCACATACTTGGAGAGATTTGGGAGAGATTTGACATTCTTGGAGAGATTTCTCATACAAATAGAGATTTGGGAGATATTTCACATACTTGGAGAGATTTGGGAGAGATTTGATATTCTTGGAGAGATTTCTCAAACAGAGAGAGATTTGGGAGAGATTTGACATTCTTGGAGAGATTTCATATGCCCCCAGGGGTTAAGGAATAATGTTTTATCAAGTAGTTTCATCACTTTCCCTGATTAAGGTTTAGAGTTTCCGAACACATGAAAATTCTAAGTGATACTTTGCATTAAGAGTGCGAGTTCTTTAATAAGGAACATAATGAAAACCCTAGCATACAAGGGTTAGATGAGTTGACCGGTTTGACTTGTTGACTTTAGTTGACTTTGACTTGACTGGAATTTGACGGTTGTCACACAAGATAATCAGAAATAAGGGTCTAAGGTATCATAGTGTTCCACCTCCCTTCAATGTCAACTATACCCCACCACTTGAAACCAATGAGGTAGAGATACCTGTTCAGTATGGCCAAACCCCTGTACTAGCTTCAGTTAAGACTGAACAATTTGGCCCAATTGAAAATATTTAGGTGAATGATACTAATGTCTGTACCTTATGTGCAGAGCAGATCTCAATGCAAGATGGGCATGAGCATAATAGAAATACATCTTGTTCTGCTGAAAATGATTCAAAAACTTGTGATAAGGTGAACGATTCTAATGCCTCTACATCATGTACAGATAAAGAAGCAGTGCGAGATGGGAGTAAGCAGAATAAAATCAATTCTGAGTCTACTAAAAATGATTCAAAATCTTGTGATGCTGATACTCCCACTATGGAAAAACCCAAGCCACAAAATTCTGTTAAACAATCTGTTAAATGTTTTGTGCTTGTGCTTGTGGAAGTCCCTTGAAACAATATTCTTTTGGACAAGGACCAAGTCACAATCTCATCTATATGAAAAGACACACTTACTTTAATTGTGGGACTCCCGCTCACATTGCCATAAATTTCCCATATTGTGTATATGTTCCTTACTATGCACAAGGTTAGCAGAACGTGCCAAGAGGGAGATTCACCAAAAGAAACCCTTTGAGGTCACGTTCAAACAATGGTGACTGAAATGCTAAGAAGGGAATGAATCAAACTCTTAAGGACAAGAAGGGAATGTTTGACAAGATGCCAAATTTAAGAGATTTTTGTGTTAGACAAAGATTGGTTAGGTCGAAGTCATCTCGACGGTCGGTTTCAAGTTCTAAAGCAAGTGGTGAGGCATCCATCCGATCAAACAAGAAATGGGTTAAACCCGACTACAGATGGGTACCAAAGGTTCATACTCCCAAATCATCTAATGATTCTAACATTTCTTCATCTTCTTTGTGTGACAAATAGGATACGTCATGGGAGAGAGTACCTTGTGTAGATGATAAAGGTCAACCTGGCTTCAAAATGGAATGGGTTCCAAAGACCAACTAATCCCATACTCTATGCTAGAGCAGCTATAGAGGAATATCATCAGACTCTGGTTTGTTGATAATGGCTACTCCGAGCACCTGATAGGAGACATCTCTCAACTCTACAACACTCAAAACCTTAAGTGAGGGTATGTGTCCTTTGCGGGAAACGAAGAAAGAAGAGGATCACAAATAGGGTTTGTACTTAACGATATGAAGAATTTTTGGATCTGTTCTAGAATTGAGACATAACTAAAAATTGAATGTGTTGTTGTATATGCGTGTTGTTCTCAAATCATGTGGATGCAACTTCAATAGTTGAATTACGGTTTGAGTTTTCTTCTCGATACTTCTATGTTTTTCATAAAATGATTCGTTCTGAAGATAATTTTTTTTATTTTGCTCATTTAAATTATTTTCTTTTTTATCCCCATGCTCAAATTATGGGGGAGAAATGAAAATACAAAAAAAAATTATTTTGGGAAGTGATATGAAGTTTAGTGCTAAAGGGCAATCTGAAATTCGTATAATGCACTAAAGCTACATTATCTAGACTCTATGTTCAATGTGCTGGTAGGCACAAAGGATTCAAAAGGACTAGACATAGATTGACAATGAAAGGACTTAACTGTGTTAAATCATTTGGACTTAGATAGTTTTGTTTGGACTGACCATACAACACTTGGACAGATTGAGCAGTGAGATATACAAGGCATCTTACATGTAACAACCCGAAGTTGTTCATCGCCGAAAACCCATTCTAACCGTATAACTCGTCGGAGATCGAAATGTCCCGATATCGTTTTTGGGCTTAGTTAACTAAAATTATATGTTTATTATCATTCAATGAGGGTCCAAATCATTTAGGATCTCATGAATTTAGCCCAAAACATTTATTTCATAAGTTTTAGAAATATCCTCGTCGGGTGACGGAAACTCAATCGGGTGCGACCTAAAGCTTCGTTTAAGGCCGGTATCGGGTAGAATTCCACCGTGTCCAAGTTTTAGGAACTATATAAACATGTTTAACCTATCATTTGAAGCTTTTTCCTTCTCTCTCTACTCTCTCTCTAACCTCTCTCCTAAATCCAAAGATTAAGGGTCCAAAACTCAATTTTAAGGCCTCAAATCCTTAAGGTACCTTCCTAGCCTTAATCTATAGCATATTTGGCTTCCAAATTTGACATTTAATCATGAAATAGGACATCATATGTGAGTTTACGGCCCAGGAGTCTGCCTAGGCCGTAAACACCATTTTGAAGGGTTTTAAGCCCTTAAACTCCTTCCTAAACTCATTTGGACTTTAGATATGGCTAAGGGACTTCAAGATATGGACTTAGAACATTTAAAACTTTGATTTTGAGTCATTTGAAGGAGTTTACGGCCAAGGCATAAGCTTGGGCCGTAAACTCATGTAAATGGGGTTTTTTCATGCCCTTAAACCCTTTCAAATCACTAGTATGGCTTAGATATGAATTATAGAACCTTGGTTTTAGCATTTGGACACTTGAAACATGATTTTTGGGGGACTTATGTGAGTTTACGGCCAAGGCATGTGCTTGGGCCGTAAACTCCTCAAAACTTGGCATAAATTCAATTCTAAGGTGTTAGAAAGCCATCCAACACCACCAAAAGCCTTGGAATAAATCATAGGACCAACCAAAAATAGTTTAAGGGCCTTAAACACATTATTTGTGGGATTTTTAAGAGTTTACGGCCAAGGCTTGTTCTTGGGCCGTAAACTCCATGATTCTTGGTGTTAGAATGCAAACTAAACACCCCTAAGGCCCTTAGATGAATTTTAGAAGTCCTTCCATGCAAGTTTTAGACCTTGAAACACCTTGTAGCACCCTATAGAAGAGTTTACGGCCATGAGAGGGGTCTCATGGGCCGTAAACTCCATAAAACCCTCAAATGTCCCTTACAAACTCAAGTTAGGCCTTGGAATAATTCTATTAATCACATGTGATTTGTTTTGGAACCATTTAACATCATTTTCTTGGAAAAATAGGAGTTTACGGCCATGGAGCCATGCTAGGCCGTAAACTCCCATAAGCGTGTCTATTTTATGTTTTAAAATCCTTTCAAGTCCTTAAACCAAGTCTAGAAATTATTCCCTAAGTGTATGAAGTCATTTAGCACCTTTAACCACCCCCACCATGAGTTTACGGCCGTAAACTCATGGGGAATGGGTGTTTTAGACCAAAAGCTCTTCTATTAGTTTACTCATGGGGAGTAAACTCAAGTCCCAAGTCCCTAGTGTCATTTCACGTCCTTAAACACCACCCGGGTCCCTCCAAACACTCGTATCGGAGTATTTTCGCGACTTGAAGCAAGTGTCCCTAACATATAAATAAACTAAGTCCTAATTAGATACAAATGTGTATCTTTTCATTATAATTAGGAACCTCGTGTATTTACAAGCCCCGGATCAACTCTTAGCATCCAAATCGTCACATTTCTCGTCCGGTGAGTTCATGCCCCTACGCCTTTTTCCGTGTTTTTCAATGTTTTCAGGGGGGAATACAAGCAAAACCATAACTGTTTTCAAATCATAACATTTATGTGTTTCAAATAATATCTGGCAAACTTATAAACTCTTTTACTCCTTATGTATTATGTTGAGCATAAGGAATGATTTATCGATTACAACTAAATGGATTTTAGTTAAGAAAATAACCAAACTAATCAAATTATTATGGGAATAATTTGGGGTTCTATATTTCTCTTTATATCATGTACTGATATCTGTATAAAGTTATTTGATAAACTATGTCTGTTTCAGTTTATCTTCGTATCATTTGAATGTATTGCCAGATAGTTTCCTGTATGTAACTATTTTCACTGTATCATGTCTTGAAATCTTTGTATGTTTCGTATCGTATGAAAATCCTGTGAATAGTTTAATACTAGCTTGTGAGATAGTCACTACCCTTTATGGATGATCAAGTAAATCCTCTCCGGAAGTGTAACCAGAGTCTCCTGGAGGGACAGCGAGGAATTTGTGAATAGATCTATTCGGGACTGACAATCCCACACCTTAACTGCTAGCTACAGTTAGGCGGGCACGCCTGGGGTGACAAATTCTGTATATCATTCGACGTCTGACTAACGTCAAGGAGGTCTCGTTGTCATATCAGCATGGTTACCCGACTCACAATACGTATTAATATAAACTTATTCACAGCTAGGATTTTGTTTAGAATCTATATCTTGTTCGGGATGATAATCCCATGGTTTTGTATCTATATCTCGTTCGGGATGATAATCCCATGGTTTTATGTCTATATCTCGTTCGGGATGATAATCCCATGATCTTGTGTCTATATCTCGTTCGGGATGGTAATCCCATGGTTTTGAAGCTAAATCTTATACGGGATGATAATCCCATGATTTTATCAATCTATCATATATCTAGTTTCGGGATAGTGATCCCATGGTTTATCAAGCTATCTTATATCTATTTTCGGGATAGTGATCCCATGGTCTTTATCGAATTATCTTACAACTGGTTCGGGATGTTAGTCCCAAGATTTTCAAAATACTTTCTATTTACAGTTCGTCCAAATTATAGTTTTGTATATTAAACTATACTATGTGTTATTCAATCAATCTTGCATTTAGGAAAATATGGGATTTTCCTGGGGTTAACTCATAACTTGTAACAGAACTGTAACAAAAGATAACTTAACTACTTTACATAAGAAAATATGGGATTTTCTTGGATATCAAACCTTTTCAGAAAACTAAAGGTAACCGATACATTTTCACAAAACAAAACCGCTTATGAACTCACCAGCTTTATGCTGATTTTCAAACTACTTGTATTCTCAGGTCCAAGTTAGACAGGTACCCGGTGATATCTTTTGGTGAAGACGGAGTGCTCTGAATACTCGTCTCTTTTGTTCATATGATATATGTATAACTTTTGTACAATTTACTTTTGAACCAAATGTAAACTTTCATATATATGTAATGTAATGGTTGTTTACTGTGATTACTATGTACATTGGATTTGATACTCAACGTGGAGTCAACCCCGGGAACTTTTCCGCCTTTGGTTTTCGGGGTGTGACATTACAAGAGGCATTAAATTTACTTATCATCTAGAACTGTGGCTCAACATTTCTTCGATGTATGGACAAATGTCCTTAATTCTGTTGCTGATAGGGTGACTGGGGGGTTCTGATAAAGTTAGTCTGTGTAAAATTGTTTTTCTTTCTTATCTTCTCTGTTAGTCATATGTTTCCTCCTTTAAGTGATCGGAAGATCCGACCTGGGACGCAACATATGCACCTATATTTCTATCCATCTCTATCTATGCCTCTATCTATCTATGTCAGTTATATGCTGTCCCCTTTGCGTGATCGGAAGATCCGACCTGGGACACAACATATGCACCCTACTATCTCTCTAACCCTCTATCTATGTTAGGCATATGTTGTTCCCTCTGCATGATTGGAAGATATTCGACCTGGGATACAACATATGCATTTGTATATCTATCTTCTCTCTTAATGATTGAATACTCACCTAAAGTAAGGACTTCTTTGGAAGTTCTTGATTTTCGAGGTATGTTGGGAAGTGGGGAACATGTTCCAGTGAGCTTAAAAATTGAATTAACTAATGGTTGTCTGTAGATCTTGCTGCTGAATTCAAGTGGACAATAATATCCTTTTTCGTTGTCAGCAAAATGGTCTATTTAGGAATAAGATCAAAATGACTTGTCACTTATGATCTGTCAAACTTTTCAATATCCTTTGTGTTTAAGTGGATCACAATATTGGTGATTGACTAGAGCTAAACATGCAGTTATTGTGACAACCCGAAATTTCCATTCTGAACAAACCATATCAAGCCAATAGAAGTTAGAACAGTTTCAGTGAAATTCCAGACTTCGGGTATAAGTTTGGTAGTTTTTCAAGATTACACTTAAGGAGATATCAGGAGAGTGGTTGCACTAGGGTTTTGTGCAACACTGTTATTCCAATACTCTAGGATATTAGAGTTCATTCCGGGAATAAAAATATTTTCTGCCAAAAATCTCAGGATTATATATAGAAATCTGAACCAAATAATTCATTAGTTACATTTCCAATTAGAGAAAAGCCAAATTCTCTCTCACGGATCTTCGGGTTTTTATCCTAAATTGTGATTACTCCGATCTAGTTATATTATATAGCTTAGATTGTGTTTAGAAACATCAAAATCATGCCAAAACCCCAAGATTTGGGAGTTTACCGCCCAAGAACACTTGGGGAGTAAACTCCATTTTAAGGGCCAAAAGTGTCCCAATGCCCCTCAAAGCCTTAGAACTCAACATAGGGACTACCATTACGTGTTTAGACCACCAAAACAATTAAGAATCAAGGGTGAAAGTGAGTTCACGGCCAAGGAGGTTCTTGGGCCATGAACTCCATTTTTATGTGCCAAAATGCCTTAAAAACCCACCTTAATCTAAGAGACTAATTTGGGCATGTACCTAAATGAGTTTAGGACTAGCCAACACACTTAGAACACCAAGAGTAAGGTGTTCACGGCCCAAAAGGTTCTAGGGCCGTGAACTCCATAAAATGGTGCCAAATGGTGCCATAAACTCTTCTAAAGCCACGTACAAAAGCCTAGTTTAGTTCGTAGTTAATTTAGAGACTTGAAAACACCATAAACTTCCTCCCAAGGGAGATTACGGCCGTAATCTCCAAGGGAATATGGTCCCAGGGCCGTAAACTCCTAAAAAGAGTTATATTATGCCCTAAACTCTTCCATAGACCAAGCCATTAAGTAGAAATGCTTATTAGGGCCTTATAGAGCATCAAACATCAAATGGACACACAAGTATGAGTTCACGGGCATAAACTCATGATTTTACAACTGTAAACTCATTTGGTAGTGTCATTAGGGTCGTGAACTACCTTATGGAGTTTTCCTTGAGCCCTACACACAATAGCTTCCCCTACAAACAGTTAGATGCAATCCTAGTGGCTAATAACACTTGATAAAGGTGTTTAGAATGTCCTAGGGTGTCTTGACTTGTTTATTAGTTATTTATAGACTAATTAGTTACATATATGTGAAATTATATGTTAACTAGGATCATAGAGTGTGTTCAAGACTTCACTTGACACCTAGCAGTCCTACCTCTTCAGTTCATCCGTATCACCCACAACAGGTGAGTTCATACCCCTTAATCAATGTTTTAACTATTTTTAAATGTTTTATGGGGGGGGGGGATACAAGTAGAATCATGCTACTTATTATATCACTCTCGTGTGATTAATAAGTAGCATTTAAAATGATTTACTACTCATTAGCCGTTTTACCAAACAATTTCCTTCAAATGATGCTCATAAACATTTTGTATGTTTAAAACTCCTTATTACACTATACATTTTACTCTGTTTGTTTTATTTCAAACTTATTTACAGTTGTGTTTCAAACAAATGTTTCCTTATACTAAAACTGTTTTATCAAACCCTTGCCTTCAAGCCGTTTTATAGATCGACATCAAGTCGATCTTTTCTTAGATAATGATTATGTTCAAAGGTTTTACAAAACTTATTTTATGCTTTTATATTATAAATTACATGCCTCTATACGTATAGTTATATAAGTAATTTTTAAAAGACTTAGGAAGGCTATCCACCTTGTTTCCTTTTCCTCGATTTGGATGCGGTCTGAAAGGATATCGAGTACTCGTCCGAAGGTCGTTTAAATATTAGATATATATCATGTGTACATATATAGTCATAAAAGGTCCTTCCAGTTCATCCAATGCCCTTGGGTAGCAAGGGTATTCATCCATGTCCAGACATACCAGTTAGATTACTAGTAAGCTACCATCTGGGTAGTTTAGGGAGATACTAGAACTATTACTAGAACGCGATATCATACCATGAGTCAGTTCATTCATGAGTCAATACATAGTAGAAAGAGATCATATACAACTATACTAGAAAGATAACATATACAACTATACTAGAAAGAGAACATATATTACTATACTAGGAGAGAACATATACAACTATACTAGAAAGAGGACATATACAATTATACTAGAAAGAGAACATATACAACGATAGAATAGTTCATTACATTACATATATATATATATATATATATATATATATATATATATATATGAATACGTTAATTATTGTGATATGTATCGGAGCGTGCCTTAAATGTCATGGCCCGAGTTGTAGCCAGAGTCCCTTGGTGGGAGAGCGTGAGTTTGCGTATAGATCTATACTGGATTGACTATCCTACACCTTGCTGCTAGCTACAGCCGGACCTGCAGGTCTGTGGGTGCCAAACGTCATTTCTTTTTACGACCATTCTTATGTCGTTGTTACCAGTCAATAGTATGGTACAATTAATCACATGATGCCTTAATATAAATCCGGTTTAAGGTAGTTAGTACAACAGTAGTTCTTATAGCGCTACATTTTAGTACTACATTAATTTTCCCTGTACATATTTTTAGTGATCTTTTCACTTAATCTTTAAAGGTAAAAACTATATTTTTGTTAATGATAGTTACACTTGGGAAAATTACACAGTTTATGAGAAACAAACATATAGAACAGTTAGGTATTGGTAGAAGACTACATTGAGAACAGTTAGGTTTTGGTAGAAGACACCCTTATATAATAGTAGGAATCATAGGGATTGCTAGAGTTTTTCAAACTTTTACAGTTGTTTTACAAACATTTTTATACTTACAGTTCATTTACATTTTTCCATACTTACAGTTCATAAACTTACAAATTTTTACATACAAAGTAAGACACTAAAATACTTATGATCTTACCAGCTTTAAAGCTGATACTCGCTTTCAAAAATACTTGTATCCTCAGGTCATAATAGACAGGTACCGATGCAAGGATTAGGGAAGATGGAGCTCATTGAAGACTCATCTTTCATTTTGATTTATGCTTTAGTGTTTATAAAAATTTGAAAGAACACAATTGTATAATAATTATATTATTAATGCAATGGATGATGTTGTTGCTTGTTTACTACTTTTCATTATTGTGATACTGTACATGACGTCCTCCGCCCCAGAACGTTTCCGCCGTTCTTGGTTTTGGGGTGTGACAGATTGGTATCAGAGCATTGTTTATAGTGAATTAAGTATATCAACCCATAAAAGATATACTAACTATAAATACATAAGGGGTTAAAAATACTCTGACCAAGAGTTTATACTTTAAATATTTTAATATTTAATTAAGTATACGTGTTGCATTCATACTAAAATTAATGTCACTAGGACAGTACAAAAGAACTATGGTTGTTGGGCAACACAAGTGGGCTTAGAGACATATGGTCAAAACTGGGAAGATATAGCTTGATCACCTATATTATCCGAGGGTTGACTAGCATGTGCCTATGTGTAGTTGTGTGGTTGAAACAAATCTAAAATCTTACCACAATGAGAACAATAGAACATAACATTAAACTTAAAATACTGTAGGAGTATTTGGTGTTACTATAAGTACGTTATACTTGAGAACTAAGACGGGATCTTCATTACTAAGTTGATAGTTGCTAAGTGGATACACTAAGGATATATGTAATTAGGATGTTATAGAATTAGAATCTATGAAATTTTACTCTACCCCGATTCTGTGTGAATTTGGAGTTAAGGTCACATATTCGAAGACCTATCCTGTTTCGATTACATATAACTGGTATGCACTTCACAAATAGCGATGTAACTGATGAAGATTTTCTAACTAATTATCTAGATAGTTTGTTTAATAATTATTTTCTTACCCTAATTCTTGCTTAGATAACATGGCTGGACTCCATCCCCACGGCAACCAGTACCTTCCGAACGAAGTCATTGTTGGTTGGTTTGGAGAAGAACCAGAGAATGATCATCCTATCCCTTTGAATGCTCACCGTGATGAAGACCTTTCGGACGATGCTAACTCCGAACCAGAGGTTGAGAACCTACCCAAGCAGCTCCCTTTCCAATTCCTAACCCTCGTCCGGCTTTTCATGACCTGACGCCTCCATGGGTGGAATGTTTGGAAACATGGAGCCAACGACAAGATCAGCCCATGCCTTATGATGGTGACCGAAGCTTTTATGACCTGAGCAATGGGGGCTCAGCAGACAAAATCTTGCCAATCTTGGTCCGCGGAGTGGCCTGAAATGAGATTCAAGGTAGGATAGCCCTACATCAGACTACCGAAGTTGTCACCGATGCTAGAATGCATACCCTCCGCACCATTCGTCTAGAAGATGCTCGCGAGAGATCAGAGAGAAACCATGAAACCCTGCTGCAAACACTGGCTGAATCACGAGCCGAAGTCATAGAGCTCCGAGTACGTTAGAGAGTGTACGAAAGGCACCTACTTGATATGGAACGTCAACTGGCTGAACTGAGAGTTCACCAGAAGGATGACCGTTGTCAGTAGTAGATTCTCTACCTTACTTTCCTTGTTAGAAAGTAATCGTTTTCTGTCTTTGCCCGATGTGGAATTTCCTATGAAATTACCTTGTACTGTAAGTACTTTAGGTTAGGTCCTTATGTTGTCAAGAATTATCTTCTCTGGATATGTTGTAAGACCTTTACAAGGTCATTTTCCTGAATCTTTACGTCATGAATATCAAAGATATTGACAGTCGGCTAACTTCTATGCCATTTCCTTTATTCAAGTACTCTCATCATACTTTCATTGGAATCTATCTGAAACCTGCTTTAGTCAAGTCATTGGACTATAGCAAGTTAGATCCGGAGACATTTCCAAGTCTCTTTCAGTGGTTGGATCTTGTATTTTCACCAACCCACGATACCTCGGCTTGAACGACAAACATCTTGAGACCATTCTACAAACTTACTTCCACCCGTTACTAGGATTGCATCATAGGGATGTAGGTCAACCCTTCATAAACACACCTCCACTCAGTACTAGCACTGTATCATAGAGATGTAGGTCAAACCTTCGCGAACGTACTTCCTTTCCGTGCTAGGACTACATCATAGGGATGTAGGTCAAACTTTCGAGAGCATACTCTTACTCTTGATTGAATAATCGCCGTACACCTAGGGTCAACCAGAATCTCACAAATTCATTTTCTTTCCGTGAAACATAATCATGTCGTCATCCAGAAACGATCAGCCGAGCACCGAAACCCCTATCCTCCATATCGACGCCGCTACATTACAAGATGCAGTAGCAGCTGCTATGACAACTTTCCTTACACACATCAACTCAGGCAACACAAACAAGACTGAAAAAGGAGTCGAGAGTTTCGATGGTAGTACCAAACCGGGAAACCAACAAATGGCAATAGTCATGGACTTGTGAAGCCTAAAGACCGAAAGGAAGAGACGATATCGTAAAGCCCTAAAGGAGCGCAAGAAAGCCCAAAGAATTGCCATGCCACAGCCACCAGTGGCAACTCCGGTAGAACGCTTCAGAAAGCAATTTTCAAAGTGGAGTAACGAGGTAGGCACTCGTGTCCACATAACACTGGCTAAACACTGCAATCCCGTCACTAATGCAAGTACTAGCCAGTCATGCCACCAATGCGGTGAGATAGGGCACTTCAAGAAGGATTGCCCTATAGCAAAGAACTCTGGCGCAGATGGGAAGATTCTCAGGATCACTGCTTCAGGAGAGCCTACTCCGGAACCCTCGTTAATGTAACTTAGGCGTGTTGTTGTAACAAAATTATAATCTATCCAGAACTAGTGCAACTAGACTCTTACCTTTTGGGAGATCCTGTCTGTATAGGGATGCTCGTGCTGCATATACTTGTCTTTTGTAGTATACCTTATTCACAACAATGGTCTTATCGTAAGTCTAAAGTATTGTAACTCTGTTCATGGTTGCACGGTTGTGTTTTGTCTTTAAACGTCTTATGTTCAAATCTAATGTCTTTAAATTTCAGTATGATTTCGACATTATGATACGACTCGATTTAATTTGATCCTCACAAAAACAGCTTCATACGTACGTCTCCTTGCCAGTAAACGTCTTTTTAGCGAAACCGTCATATCAGAACACCGTAGTACTCATGCCAGGAGTACCTCTTAGTTATTTTCTTTCCGAAGAAATCCCCGAAGTACCACTCGTGCCGTACGTCAAGTTTAATCCAAGGATTCATGCGATTGATCTATCACTAAGGAATGTATACATAAGAGTGATATATAATCAAGGTTCTACAGGTTTAGAATTGAGGATTCCACTTTAACTTCTTTTTCCCCAATGGGATGTGAGCTTAAAGAAGAATCAGTTATTCGACTACCTTTTCAATCTTAATTATATACGACTCGTATACACGAAATTGTGATTGTGAAACGATGTATGAATTCTAATTTGAACTTCAGGACGGAGAACTGCTCAAGACTACGAGTAATCACATCGTCATGTGAACAAACTTAGAACCCAATATGACTCCCGTAAACGGATCGCCGCCCTACAGCTTAAACACCTACGGAGACACAAGAATAGCCCGGACAACTTAGCGAACTTCACAGAAAGAGAATTAGAAGACTAGGCTTCTCACCCTGGAGAACCATAGTCTTATTCTCCCAGAGATCGACAGATTGCATCGAATGTACCTCGGATATCGAGGACTCCGTCATGATTTTTCATTAGAAATCGTTATCTCTGCCTCGCAAAGATGAAATGGTTGAGCAAACGCAAGGAAAGAATTACTTTCAGAAATGGATCTGAGATCCGAATATCACTAGTAAGAGTGTTAGGGAAGGATGTCCGGAAGACTATCTTCCGAACTCGATGCGGACACTTCGAGTCCGTAGTGATACCCTTCAGATAGGACCAATACGCCCATAACTTTCATGAGCTAAATGAGTAGGGTACGTCTTTCTTACTTGGATCAGTTCATCATTTCTCCATGTAATGACTTACTTATCTACCCTCGTGGTATGAAGGAACCTCTGGAAACATCACCCTCGGAGATACTTTTCGCAAAGTTCTCTGAACTCGAGTTTTGGAATTGAAGAGTCAAAATTTCCTAAGACACACTATTAGTGATGTGGGAGTTTTGAGTACCCTTTCAATTTGTCAAAACTGTTGAGAATTTGTTGACACTGGAGACACCGACATAAATTCGCCAAATTCTAGGTCTTACAGACCTACTGTCATAGTTCGTCCATCACTCCTTGTAAATTACAGAAACCCTTTCGACCTGACCCAACAAGGAGTGGCCCTTGACTAGGAAGTTAAACAATAAAAGGAAACTTTGGAGATTCCAAGTGAGAGACCAAGTTCTTTAGGAAGTATCACTCCGGGAACGGATTAATACGCTTCGTAAAGCATGGAAAGCTAAATCCAAGATAGACAGGATCTCCGAGATTCTTATCAGAATCAGTTCTGTATCTCACAAACTAGACCGACTCCGCGAACTCAGTAACGTACATTTTACTCTTCGCGTCTCGATCGTGAAACCATACCTTTCCGTTAGGACTCTTGTAAGTCCACAAGTCGAGATCCTTACCTTCGTATTAGAACCGTAGTGACCCTCGACCGAGAGGTCAAGCGGATGAAGCAACGCCGTCGCCAGTTAGTGAAGGTTCGTTGGAATGCCAACCGAGAACCCGGTTTCACTTAGGTGCAATAGAACCAATCAATTAGGAAGTTTCCTCCTCACGACTCGAACATTCGTACCTACTTCCTTGCCTAAATTCTAATTTCAAGACGGAATTTTCTTCAATAGGGGGATGATGTGACAACCTGAAATTTCCATTCTGAACAAACCATATCAAGCCAATAGAAGTTAGAACAGTTTCAGTGAAATTCCAGACTTCGGGTATAAGTTTGGTAGTTTTTCAAGATTACACTTAAGGAGATATCAGGAGAGTGGTTGCACTAGGGTTTTGTGCAACACTGTTATTCCAATACTCTAGGATATTAGAGTTCATTCCGGGAATAAAAATATTTTCTGCCAAAAATCTCAGGATTATATATAGAAATCTGAACCAAATAATTCATTAGTTACATTTCCAATTAGAGAAAAGCCAAATTCTCTCTCACGGATCTTCGGGTTTTTATCCTAAATTGTGATTACTCCGATCTAGTTATATTATATAGCTTAGATTGTGTTTAGAAACATCAAAATCATGCCAAAACCCCAAGATTTGGGAGTTTACCGCCCAAGAACACTTGGGGAGTAAACTCCATTTTAAGGGTCAAAAGTGTCCCAATGCCCCTCAAAGCCTTAGAACTCAACATAGGGACTACCATTACATGTTTAGACCACCAAAACAATTAAGAATCAAGGGTGAAAGTGAGTTCACAGCCAAGGAGGTGCTTGGGATGTGAACTCCATTTTTATGTGCCAAAATGCCTTAAAAACCCTCCTTAAGCTAAGAGACTAATTTGAGCATGTACCTAAATGAGTTTAGGACTAGCTAACACACTTAGAACACCAAGAGTAAGGTTTTCATGTCCCAAAAGGTTCTAGGGCCGTGAACTCCATAAAATGGTGCCATAAACTCTTCTAAAGCCAAGTACAAAAGCCTAGTTTAGTTCCTAGTTAATTTAGAGACTTGAAAACACCATAAACATCCTCCCAAGGGAGATTACGGCCGTAATCTCCAAGGGAATATGGTCCCAGGGCCGTAAACTCCTAAAAGGAGTAATATTATGCCCTAAACTCTTCCATAGACCAAGCCACTAAGTAGAAATGCTTATTAGGGCCTTATAGAGCATCAAACATCAAATGGGCACATAAGTATGAGTTCACGGTGGTAAACTCATGAGTTTATGACCGTAAACTCATTTGGTAGTGTCATTAGGGTTGTGAACTCCCTTATGGAGTTTTCCTTAAGCCCAACACACAATAGCTTCCCCTACAAACACTTAGATGCACTCCTAGTGGCTAATAACACTTGATAAAGGTGTTTAGCATGTCCTAGGGTGTCGTGAAGTGTTTATTAGTTATTTATAGACTAATTAGTTACATATATGTGAAATTATATGTTAACTAGGATCATAGAGTGTGTTCAAGACTTTACTTGACACCTAGCAGTCCTACCTCTTCAGTTCATCCGTATCACCCACAACAGGTGAGTTCATACCCCTTAATCAATGTTTTAACTATTTTTAAATGTTTTATGGGGGGATACAAGTAGAATCATGCTACTTATTATATCAATCACATGTGATTAATAAGCAGCATTTAAAATGATTTACTACTCATTAGCCGTTTTACCAAACAGTTTCCTTCAAATGATGTTCATAAACATTTTAATATTTAAAACTCCTTATTACACTGTACATTTTACTTTGTATGCTTTATTTCAAACTTATTTACAATTGTATTTCAAACAAATGTTTCCTTATACTTAAACTGTTTTATCAAACCCATGCCTTCAAACCGTTTTATAGATCGACATCAAGTCGATCTTTTCTTAGATAATGATTATGTTCAAAGGTTTTACAAAACTTATTTTATGCTTTTATATTACAAATTACATGCCTCTATACGTATAGTTATATAAGTAATTTTTAAAAGACTTAGGAAGGCTATCCACCTTGTTTCCTTTTCCTCGATTTGGATGTGGTCTGATAGGATATTGGGTACTCGTCCGAAGGTCATTTAAATATTAGATATATATCATATGTACATATATAGTCATAAAAGGTCCTTCCAGTTCATCCAATGCCCTTGGGTAGCAAGGGTATACATCCATGTCCATACATACCAGTTAGATTACTAGTAAACTACCATCTGGGTAGTTTAGGGAGATACTAGAACTATTACTAGAACGCGATATCATAGCGTGAGTCAGTTCATTCACGAGTCAATACATACTAGAAAGAGAACATATACAACTATACTAGAAAGAGAACATATACAACTATACTAGGAGAGAACATATACAACTATACTAGAAAGAGGACATATACAACTATACTAGAAAAGAGAACATATACAATGATACTAGAATGAGTAACATTACTATACTTGCTAGGTAGAGAGCACATACATTACAGCTAGAACAGTTCATTACATTACATATATATGAATATGTTAATTATTGTGATATGTATCGGAGCGTGCCTTAAATGTCATGGCCCGAGTTGTAGCCAGAGTCTCTTGGTGGGAGAGCGTGAGTTTGCATATAAATCTATATTGGATTGACTATCCTACACCTTGCTGCTAGCTACAGCCGGACCTGCAGGTCTGTGGGTGCCAAACGTCATTTCTTTTTACGACCATTCTTATGTCGTTGTTACCAGTCAATAGTATGGTACAATTAATCACATGATGCCTTAATATAAATCCGGTTTAAGGTAGTTAGTACAGCAGTAGTTCTTATAGCGCTACATTTTAGTACTACATTAATTTTCCCTGTACATATATTTAGTGATCTTTTCACTTAATCTTTAAAGGTAAAAACTATATTTTAGTTAATGATAGTTACACTTGGAAAAATTACACATGTTTACGAGAAACGAACGTATTGAACAGTTAGGTCTTGGTAGAAGACTACATTGAGAACAGTTAGGTTTTGGTAGAAGACACCCTTATATAATAGTAGGAATCATAGGGATTGCTAGAGTTTTTCAAACGTTTACAGTTGTTTTACAAACATTTTTATACTTACAGTTCATTTACATTTTTCCATACTTACAGTTCATAAACTTACAAATTTTTACATACAAAGTAAGACACTAAAATACTTATGATCTCACCAGCTTTAAAGCTGATACTCGCTTTCAAAATTACTTGTATCCTCAGGTCATCATAGACAGGTACCGATTCATGGATTAGTGAAGATGGAGCTCGTTGAAGACTCATCTTTCATTTTGATTTATGCTTTAGTGTTTATCAAAATTTGACATAACACAATTGTATAATAATTATATTATTAATGCAATGGATGATGTTGTTGCTTGTTTACTACTTTTCATTGTTGTGATACTGTACATGACGTCGTCCGCCCCGGAATGTTTCCGCCGTTCTTGATTTTGGGGTGTGACAGGTATGTGCTAATAAACGATATTGAATTGCTTGGCAACTTTGATTCCAAAAGTTTTTGTTTTGTACGTTTTGTATCTTATTTTTGTTTTTGTTAAATTAGTTCATATTTTTTCTCTATGCACAAATTTAGGGGGAGAATAAAAAAAAAACAAAAAAAAGTCAGAAAATTAAAAAAATCCAAAAATATGTTTATTTTTGTTTTTATTTCTTTTTCAGAAAAAGAAAAAATCCAAAAATATTTTATTTTTACTTTTGAGTGTATTTTATTTTTATTTTTATTTCTTAGTTATTTCTATTGTGTGCTAAGTTTATTTTTACTTTTATTTTTTATCTCAAAGTTTTGTTTGTCTTAAAAAGCGAATTTAAAAGGAAGAAGAGACTCATGGAGATTGTATCGGAATTTTCTGAGCAAGGAGAAGAAGCTTGGAAAGGAGTTGATGGTTATTACTCTTCAAACTATTTCCACAAGGAATTGAAGGATTGGAATTGTACAAATTGTCAGTTAGGCAGTATCTTTCTAAGAATTGTCGTATTTAAGGAATTAAAAGTCAAAAAGTGTATAGATGTCATGGAACCAGGGTGATGCACCTCGTAAGGCACTATTATCGTTGAACGTCTCGCCAAGGGCCAAGTTAACTTGTTTAACTTGAAAAGCTGCATTGAGATCTTTGATCTAGGATATACAGGGGCTAACATCAAAACCCTTGGGTTTCTTCATTGAGACCCAACATCTGCCCATGCTCTGCCTTCCTCTTTCTTATGTGCTCCAAATCAATATCCTGTTCCTGTGACCTGGATAGCATGTCGTCCAGAGTCGGGCAGGTAGAAAAACTAATGAACTCTCTGATTTCAGATCTCAACATATCATGATATCATGTCTTCCTCATCTCCTCATCTGCCGCATACTGGGGTGCCAAAAAAACTCTCTCTCTAAACTTGACGGTGATCTCCGCCATAGTATTAGTTGCCTGCCTTATGTATAGAAACTCTCTAGCTAATTGTTGCACCTCGACAACTGGTGCAAACTCTGCTCGAAACTGGGTCACAAAATCTGGTCAGGTCATGGCCTCAATGGTCGGGGCTCCCAAAGTATATATGACTTCCTCCTACCAATCTCGAGCTCGCTCCTTCAGACATCTTGTAGCAAACCTCACATTCGATCCCTCGGGGTAGAAACTCATCATCTGGGCACACTGAATGTCATCTATCCAACACCTGGTTGCAATGGTTTCCTTCACCCCAAAGAAATCTGGTCCCCCACAACCCTTGAAATCCTTGAAGGAGAGAATGGGGGCCCTAAACTGGCTAGCGGCCAAATCGGCCTTGAAGATCCGAAGGTGATCCTCCATCAGCTTGATGATACCCTCCTTAATTGACCCGAACATCACCGGGGTCGCATCAAGGATGCCTCTAGTAACCTCAGATGTAATCAACTCGTGTAGCCTCTCATCAATCGGTTTGGTGGTCGTACCCGAACCAAATCTGGATCCTGAACCCCCTACTTCATGACGTGTCACTACCATACTGAAACATGACCACATAAACAATTAGAAATATATATACGAGAAGGTTCACACTATCAAGAACTCTAGATTCATCGTGGTCTTTTTGGTCTCGGGTATAAATCATGTGCTTCTAGTAGTACGGGCCCAATACTACCTTCCACACTTATTTATACCCTCCTCAAGGACTACCCCAATTCCTCCAAATCACTCTTCCCAGCTAATACATTCCTCATAATATAAGGCGTCCTACACACCAATACATCTCTCAAGGATTTCCTTGGACTCCCTTCCTCACACCTCTCTGCTATCTGATGCAAAAGGGACTTTCACTAATACCACCTAACTAATACATGAACATAATTACATACTATCATTACTAGATAATTCTTTGAATGACATGTCCCACATCATAATGGTCGGACGCAAACAAGAGCTGCATAATACAGTTAAACCTATCCTTCTAAAATTATCCAATCACAATAATATGCAACCCAACGCATTCCTTCGCTAATTAGTGGGGTGAGTTGTAACACCTTGTCTCCAGTCATTTCACAATTTAGGGTCGTGACCCAAAGATCAGGTATCTTGTGGCTTTGTTCTTCGGGTAAGGGGAAGTTTAGACCCATTTGAATGTAGGTAATGTAGATTGTGTGGTCCGAGTGTTTGGTTGTGCTTTAGAGTCAAAGGGTAAAATGGGAAATGGTGTTTTAGGCTTCTTTAATGAACTATGGATTTTTAGTTCTATGTGTTTTAATTCAAAAGTATTCGCTAGGGTTGTAAAGCTCCTCAATACCTTTCTATGGATATAAATATAGTCGAGATTGGAGTTGAAACGAAGAAGTTATGACTGCTTGAAGTTTGGATGGTTTTTGGTTAAGTTGAGTATGTTGGGCATACGTGGGAAGTACGTTGGGCATATGCAATCAGTTCCCAAACCATGTTTTCGTGGTTTGAGCCCTGTTTATGCTCCTTAACTCCCCAAAAACCATTCTAATCTCAACCTCCATGTAACACCTGATTCCCTGTACGCATTTAATTTAAGTGACCTACTCGACGAGTTGGTGGCCCAACTCGTTGAGTAGGTTCGTGATCCGCGGGCATTTTAAGTGACTTACTCGACGAGTCGGGAGACTAACTCAGTGAGTAGTTAGTGTTTGAGGGAAACCCTAAATCTGAGGGTTTGCACCCTATTTAAATGACTTAACTTGGCCTCCCTCGTCCCTATCTCTCCCAAGAAGCTGTATATCGAAACCCTAACCGTTTTTGTGTGATCTAAGGCAATTTTGGTGCTTTTGGGTGGTTTGTGAAGTTTGAAAGGAAGGAAGAAGCTTGGGAATTCGAGTTGGGGCTTGTAGATCCAGAGATCTTATTCCATCTTCAGCTCAATCAAGGTAAATGCCCCCTGTTTTTGTCTTCCATTTGGATGTTCATCTTTAGGGCATAGATTTTGGGTGCATTTAGGGTTTCCCAAGCCATTTTCGGATTTGTGAAGTGATTCATGGGGTTCTACTTTTAGATCTGAGTCATTAGAGGGGTCTCATGGCATAAAGGTGCCAACTTTATGGCCATAAGATCCCCATGCACATTTTAGAGCACCTTTTATGGATTTTTGAGCCAAAAACTCCATGCATGTGCACCAAGTTTGGAACTTTATGTATAAAATGGACATTAGGAGGCCAGATCTATGGTTTTGATGTGTTAAGACCCATTTAAATCGGATGTATAGTAAGGGTCAAGAAGGGACTCGACGAGTTGTTCTTGGAACTCGACGAGTCGGTGTGTATTTGATAGATTTTGTGCAAAACATCATTCCTATGGTGTACATGCAAACCCTAATAGCTTTCGGATCTAGTTTGTCTAATGAACATGCAATTGAATATCCAAATCTGTAAACCCTAGATCTAGCATACAATTAATCATATTAGCATAAAATAGAGTTTAGATCTGACCTTAGATTGTTATATCGAAATAACAATCAATCCTTAGCTTTAAAAAGCTTAGTGCCTCAAGTGTTGCACCTCTAATGGAGTCACAAACACCACTAAGCAACTTGTATGAAGAGTGAGGAGAGAGGAGGCACCAAAAAATGGCTGGAAACCCTAAAGGAAGTGTTGTCCACGTTTTTGGGGCTTAAGGGTCATTTATATACATGTAGGCTATTAGGGTTTACAACTAGGAAACCCTATTATGGCTGCTTAAGCCCTAAGCAGCCCATGGACTACTTTAACATATCCCTTGGCGATTTCTAATGGGCTTCCCATAGAATTCGTCCAACCTATATTTTATTAGGAGATCCATAGCCCAAGTATAATTATCTTATAATTACAACTCCAGTCACCTAAGCTTAATTAATCTCTTTTAGCCACAAAATTAATTCTTAATTAATTATTGACTAATATTAATTAAACAATATGATTTCTCCTTTAATATATTAATCTCATAATATATTAATAAATCATAATTAAACCTTTCTCCTTAATTCATCCTACATATTGCTATGGTGAAGGCAACCCAAAAGGACCATGCTCATAATCGGGTCAAGTACATACCAAAATAGTTATGGAATTAGACACTAATCCAACAATCTCCCACTTGGATAAGTCTAATATCTATTTTCCGTATGACTTCAGAACCTGATTAGCAATCGTAGCTTTCAAATGCCGCTGTCAACTCTGATCTTATCAGATAGCGTGTCCTTTAGATAAGGGGTCATATATTCCTCCATTCTTAAGATATCGTAGAGACATAAGACATGAATTTTAATCATTCTCACTATATCGTTTCCCGACTTCCAATTTATAACGACTGACAACAGACTACAATTGAACACATCAACTAAGCTTTCTAAAGCTAATGAACATGCAATTGAATATCCAAAGCTATAAACCCTAGATCTAGCATACAATTAATCATATTAACATAAAATAGAGTTTAGATCTGACCTTAAATTGTTATATCGAAATAACAATCAATCCTTAGCTTTAGAAAGCTTAGTGCCTCAAGTGTTGCACCTCTAATGGAGTCACAAACACCACTAAGCAACTTGTATGAAGAGTGGGGAGAGAGGAGGCACCAAAAAACGGCTGGAAACCCTAAAGGAAGTGTTGTCCACGTTTTTGGGGCTTAAGGGTCATTTATATACATGTAGGCTATTAGGGTTTACAACTAGGAAACCCTAATATGGCTGCTTAAGCCCTAAGCAGCCCATGGACTACTTTAACATATCCCTTGGCGATTTCTAATGGGCTTCCCATAGAATTCGTCCAACCTATATTTTATTAGGAGATCCATAGCCCAAGTATAATTATCTTATAATTACAACTCCAGTCACCTAAGCTTAATTAATCTCTTTTAGCCACAAAATTAATTCTTAATTAATTATTGACTAATATTAATTAAACAATATGATTTCTCCTTTAATATATTAATCTCATAATATATTAATAAATCATAATTAAACCTTTCTCCTTAATTCATCCTACATATTGCTATGGTGAAGGCAACCCAAAAGGACCATGCTCATAATCGGGTCAAGTACATACCAAAATAGTTATGGAATTAGACACTAATCCAACAATCTCCCACTTGGATAAGTCTAATATCTATTTTCCGTATGACTTCAGAACCTGATTAGTAATCGTAGCTTTCAAATGCCGCTGTCAACTCTGATCTTATCAGATAGCGTGTCGTTTAGATAAGGGGTCATATATTCCTCCATTCTTAAGATATCGTAGAGACATAAGACATGAATTTTAATCATTCTCACTATATCGTTTCCCGACTTCCAATTTATAACGACCGACAACAGACTACAATTGAACACATCAACTAAGCTTTCTAAAGCTAATGAACATGCAATTGAATATCCAAAGCTATAAACCCTAGATCTAGCATACAATTAATCATATTAACATAAAATAGAGTTTAGATCTGACCTTAAATTGTTATATCAAAATAACAATCAATCCTTAGCTTTAGAAAGCTTAGTGCCTCAAGTGTTGCACCTCTAATGGAGTCACAAACACCACTAAGCAACTTGTATGAAGAGTGGGGAGAGAGGAGGCACCAAAAAACGGTTGGATACCCTAAAGGAAGTGTTGTCCACGTTTTTGGGGCTTAAGGGTCATTTATATACATGTAGGCTATTAGGGTTTACAACTAGGAAACCCTAATATGGCTGCTTAAGCCCTAAGCAGCCCATGGACTACTTTAACATATCCCTTGGCGATTTCTAATGGGTTTCCCATAGAATTCGTCCAACCTATATTTTATTAGGAGATCCATAGCCCAAGTATAATTATCTTATAATTACAACTCCAGTCACCTAAGCTTAATTAATCTCTTTTAGCCACAAAATTAATTCTTAATTAATTATTGACTAATATTAATTAAACAATATGATTTCTCCTTTAATATATTAATCTCATAATATATTAATAAATCATAATTAAACCTTTCTCCTTAATTCATCCTACATATTGCTATGGTGAAGGCAACGCAAAAGGACCATGCTCATAATCGGGTCAAGTACATACCAAAATACTTATGAAATTAGACACTAATCCAACAATCTCCCACTTGGATAAGTCTAATATCTATTTTCCGTATGACTTCAGAACCTGATTAGCAATCGTAGCTTTCAAATGCCGCTGTCAACTCTGATCTTATCAGATAGCGTGTCCTTTAGATAAGGGGTCATATATTCCTCCATTCTTAAGATATTGTAGAGATATAAGACATGAATTTTAATCATTCTCACTATATCGTTTCCCGACTTCCAATTTATAACGACTGACAACAGACTACAATTGAACACATCAACTAAGCTTTCTAAAGCTAATGAACATGCAATTGAATATCCAAAGCTATAAACCCTAGATCTAGCATACAATTAATCATATTAACATAAAATAGAGTTTAGATCTGACCTTAAATTGTTATATCGAAATAACAATCAATCCTTAGCTTTAGAAAGCTTAGTGCCTCAAGTGTTGCCCCTCTAATGGAGTCACAAACACCACTAAGCAACTTGTATGAAGAGTGGGGAGAGAGGAGGCACCAAAAAACGGCTGGAAACCCTAAAGGAAGTGTTGTCCACGTTTTTGGGGCTTAAGGGTCATTTATATACATGTAGGCTATTAGGGTTTACAACTAGGAAACCCTAATATGGCTGCTTAAGCCCTAAGTAGCCCATGGACTACTTTAACATATCCCTTGGACGATTTCTAATGGGCTTCCCATAGAATTCGTCCAACCTATATTTTATTAGGAGATCCATAGCCCAAGTATAATTATCTTATAATTACAACTCGAGTCACCTAAGTTTAATTAATCTCTTTTAGCCACAAAATAATTCTTAATTAATTATTGACTAATATTAATTAAACAATATGATTTCTCCTTTAATATATTAATCTCATAATATATTAATAAATCATAATTAAACCTTTCTCCTTAATTCATCCTACATATTGCTATGGTGAAGGCAACCCAAAAGGACCATGCTCATAATCGGGTCAAGTACATACCAAAATAGTTGTGGAATTAGACACTAATCCAACAATCTCCCACTTGGATAAGTCTAATATCTATTTTCCGTATGACTTCAGAACTTGATTAGCAATCGTAGCTTTCAAATGCCGCTGTCAACTCTGATCTTATCAGATAGCGTGTCCTTTAGATAAGGGGTCATATATTCCTCCATTCTTAAGATATTGTATAGACATAAGGCATGAATTTTAATCATTCTCACTATATCGTTTCCCGACTTCCGATTTATGACGACTGACAACAGACTACAATTGAAAACATCAACTTAGTCCCGGCTTGGCAAAGCGCTTAGGTGTCATCAATAAATCATCGAGGGGCCCACATATATCATTTTTATCCCACTTTGGGTAAAAGGAACGGATAAACTTTGACTCAAACACTCGCTTGCATTTACTGATCGAATCACACACAACAATAAGTTTTATAACACCAAGTTACTGGTGCGTTTAATCATTATCAATGTGCAACCAACCAAAAAATAACAACTCACACGTCTCGGTTTCAAGAATATACAATATTATCGTCTCACTAATCACCCGTGATAAATCCATGAAGTGATCTAAGTGAGCGTGAGTTTAATCCAATACTCTAATCTTATTAAAGCACTCATGAACCATGCAGCAAACTTGTGCTATGTCTAAACTCTTCAGACAATCTACAGACTCTTCATGACAGTCTTCCTTCATACCTACTTCTAACGTATGAATCATTGTGGAGGTTCGAAAAACCCAATTATTCTGGAAGTCAAAACATGCAAACTGAAACATAACAATAATACTTAATCCTATATGGCCCCAAACTCATGAGAGTAAATAAAACACTTATGTTTATCCACCATATTGATTACTCATTATTTACCATTTAATGTTTCAGATAATCAACTCATTACTTGAATTACAACAACAATTGTCCCATGCTCCAAGCATGCACACTTTTTTTCCTATGGTCCATGCTTTGTGAAATAGATCAATTAAAAAACTTTTCCAATGATGCTCATTTCACAATTCCCAATTCTTACCATTAGTTTAAGAACCCAAGGTTCTTTGCTACTATTAGAATATGCTAGATTCTAACATTTTATGCAACGACCCTTTCACAAAGTCATAGCACAAAAGTCACCAAGACTTGGCCAATGAAATTACAAAGTACTCTATCAGAAATTGTTACATGACAAATCCATAGACGTGAAATCTCACATTCAAAGTACTTTCCTTTGAACATCCTTCTTGCATAAAAGTTTCTAATCTAGACATAGATTCTCAATATCCAACTCCCAATATGGAAATATTTCCACATTTTCCATATGACAACTCATTCTTAATAGAATGTTATCTATTCATAATAATGTCAATATGGTCCATCCAATACGATACTTCCAACTACTCACAAGCGACCAATCGTCAGTGAACTTTGGATCATCCTTTGATAGTTGTTTAATTATTTTAGTCAAAACCGATTCTAGTACTTTTTCCCTTTTAATGCGCTAGACATTTGGAAAATTTTAGAATGGTCAAATATTATAGCATTTGCAATCGATTCTATACCCGAAGCGTATGGTACACGATGCATAATGTCTTACATAAAGATATGATACTTTATCAATCTTCTGCCATAATATTTTATGTCTCACGTTCTCACAATTTGAACTATGAAGAGGGATGCGGTAATCATAATCGAAATTTATGAACACACTATGTATCCTTTGATGAAATTTATTAAAATTTCTCAATCTAAGCTTTAGATTTTGAAACGAAGTATAATATTCTCTCCCTTAGTTATAGCAAAACAACTTTTCAAACCATGCAACTTTGCAAATTGAATCTTTGTTTTTCTATAATTAATATTTCTAACTTGCAATACTTTGCCTTAATAATCATACAAGAATAACACTTATGATCCCACTATCATGATGATTATTATTATATAAGCATAACACTTATGCTCCCACTAGCTTTGACATGTATTCAGAAAACAGCTGAACTTCTAGAAAAACAATGCTAATTGTATTCCACAAAATTCATATTTCTAATACCAGATGCTTCGATAATCCTTTATCTAAGCTTCTCAAACTTACACACCTTTGCCTTAGATAGCTCATATGTGTGTTTAAACAATTCAGAACTTATGTTACTAAGTTCCAAATGTTCAAACTAATTGCCAAATCTCACAATTCGAACTATGGAAAGGGATGCCGTAACCATAATCGAATTTGAGAATACAATTTTCACAATTGCTATCTTCTTAACGCCTTTCCTCATAGTCATTTTCACGAAGGAGGGAATCCTATGACACTTAGATTTTATGGTGTATGAGTTCCTATCCATGCGAATTTGCCAAAACCAAAGTTTGTGACAAATCCATACTTATATGGACTGAACTTTCTCAAGCTTGATTTCTTGCCTTATGGTGACACGATTGCCCACCATGTCTTCCAAGTAGTTTAGCAACTTATCCTTACATATCAATGTACTTTCAATCGATCAAGGTGCTTTGTCTTTATGTATTCAAATGAGAACTCATAGAACTCACATGCATAATTAACTCAATTGGAATGTCACAGAAACAAAATAATGTCAACACGATAGGTTGTAAACCTCAAGTCGTGTGCTAGTGATGATCGTTAAGGTTTATTCTTGATGTGTTCTTGAAACCTTTTTCAAGATCATTAAAAGTCCCACTGACCTCTTGACGTATATGATTCTCTTTGTCAAGAAACATTTCTTAACAATCAAATATTCAAGAGTTAGTGCAATTATTATCAACACAAAAACACTTCACAAATTGGTCCTAGTTGGTCTGTGTCTTATCCAAGACATCACAACTTACCAATTTCAAATGTACAAGAATAAGAACTTTTCTTATTATACATTTGATAAGTGTTACAAACCTACTTAACACTTTTTCACTCAAGTCACAATCTTGACTCTAAGACTTGATATTGGAATGAAGTATGATTGACTTTTTGATTTTTACCCATTTCTACAATTCTTGTTTCCTTTTCTTAGACATGCAATTGCACTAAGACTGAAACACTCCAAACCAGAATAGCGGAAACATTCGGGGGTGGATGACTTCACGTAGTACCATAACAATTGAAAATTGTAAAGAAAGTAACACAACCATCATATATATAATAAAACGTACATTGTTGTGTTATACATGTTTCCAAAAGAATATTACAATATGATGATGTAAATGTTTAATAATAAATGTCTTTAGCGTTCCTTCTTCAAAAGCTGATAGTTACCTGTATTACTGATTCCCTGAGAAATACAAGTGGTTTCGAAAAAGTGTCAACAATAAAGTTGGTGAGTTCATAAGTGATTTGTATTGAAAGGTATGTCTTTTTGGAAGAAAATCGATGAACTTAGTTTTTAGAAAATCCAATATTTTCCATATATAGTTGAAAAGTTCCCATAGTTGGAGTGTGTTAGTATTTTTCGTATTTGAATGATATAGATAAGCTTTGTGCTCATAATAATGTAAATACTGAATGCATACATGAATCTCGTAAATCAAACTTGTTTTGATACTTTCATGTGAGTCTTATAACCATACTATTGACACAGACTGCCTGTAATAACATTCTTCAAGTGTTGTAGTGTTATGACATTTGTCACCCCAGACCTGCCGGTCTAACTGTAGCTAACAGTTTAGGTGCGGGATTTTCAATCCCGTATAGATCTATACACAAGTATCACGCTCTCCCTCTAAGAGATTATGGTATATAATACAGGACTTGAAATGTATACATAAGAGTACGTTGATGTTTGAATATCTCACATCACTTAATATAAATAGATTTACGATAAGAAAGACTTTACTTCATTTTTGTTGAAAGTATTTCGTTTTTCAAGATGTATACGTAAGAATGTATGAATAACTTGCTAACTATACCCATTATAGTTTTTCAGAAAGTATGTTCCGTTTGGTGAAAATAACTTGATGATATACTAACCCTTATATGTAAAGTAAGATGTTGGTATCGATAATTAATAAGATAGATGTTGCATTTATGTTTATAAAACGATACGTTTACTTGTATTGTACTTGTATTCCCTCCTCCCCCCCCCCCCCAAAACATGAAAAGACTTGAAAAGTAGGGGTATGAACTCACTTGTTTGGTTTG
Organism: Lactuca serriola; assembly: GCF_051521515.1. Taxonomy (NCBI): domain Eukaryota; kingdom Viridiplantae; phylum Streptophyta; class Magnoliopsida; order Asterales; family Asteraceae; genus Lactuca; species Lactuca serriola. Next base: position 109,939,304 of record NC_136409.1, on the reverse strand, counting down.
AAGAGAGTGGGACTAGAGTCGAGCATAACTTCAACCGCGGAAAGCTGTGTCTTCGAGCTTCTCGGGGATCTCGGTAGCGTAGAACCTTCGTCGGGGGCTTGGGTGCGGAAATCGAGGGTGTCGGGATGGATTCTAGTGCTTGCAAGTGTGTGAGAGTGTGTGGAAGTTTGAGAATGTGTGCCAAAAATCTGGAGCTTATGCCTTCTATTTATAGTGCTGGAAAGGCAAGTACGCTGGGCGTACCACCGGAGTACATTGGGCGTACGCGTTACGTTGGGCGTACTTTGGTTATGCTGGGCGTAACTTTGCATCATGGCTTACGACTTGAGTCTAGCTAGGCGTAGAGCTGCAGACGATCAGACTCGACCCTGCACCTGAGTACGCTGGGCGTACTCCTGAATTACGCTAGGCGTAATTCTGGCTCCCGTCTTCTAAATTCCGTAACTTTCGCATACAGGCTCCGTTTTTCGCGTTCTTTATATCCACGCGTAGGTGAGATTATGCTCTACAACTTTTATTTAGACTCCGTCGGTTAGTTTTGATTTTATTTTTAATGATATGTTTTTAATAGGTCGGGACTGCTAAAGTCCGTTAAAAATTCATAGTTTCTTTATCTGACATCGGTTTTTGTTTGTCTTTTTATCATTTTACTCCTATTGTGGAGACCTTCAACTTTCGTTTAGGTTACGTTAGCTAAATAACGGTCGATCTTCAATTCGAGTTTTTAGCCCTCTACTACTGTTACGAAACTTAGAAAATCCGTAACTTTTTCATACGAGGTCCAATTTGGGCGATCTTTTTATGTACGTTTACAGTTTAACGAACTCTACAACTTTTGTTTAGATACTTAAGGCTAAAATGTACTTTATTGTAATTTCACTTTTTACGTTAAATGGTGTTTTACTGGGTGTGTCGTAAATATTTGTGTTGTTTTAAGTTTCTTCAATATAACCCGGTTGCGAATGTTCTTTATGTTTTTGGAAAACTTGGCACAATATCTAACATTTGATGTATCCCAATTTAGGTATTTGAACACTTTATTTTTGAGGTTAATTTCGTTAGTTCCAAATAATTTTCGTTGTATTTGACTTTTGAGTGTTACATTGCTCTTGGAAAAATATAGGGTTGTCACATCATCCCTCCGTTAGAGGGAATTTCGTCCCGAAATTGAATCTAAGATAGAGTTTATAGGTTAGGAAAAAGATCTGGGTACTTTTGTTTCATCTGATCCTCGCGTTCCCAGGTGTACTCAGGTCCTCGCTTGGCGTTCCAGCGGACCTTTACAATAGGTATTCAGCTCTGTTTAGTCCTTTTAATTTCGCGATCCATGATCTCTACTGGGTCTTCTACGAATTGGAGATTCTCATTTATTGCAATTTCGTCTAGAGGGATGACAAGGGTCTCATCACACAAGCACTTCTTTAGGTTTGATACGTGAAAGGTAGGGTGTACGTTGTGGAGTTCCTGAGGTAATCGAAGTTTGTAAGCCACTGGACCGATCCTGGAAAGGATCTCGAATGGTCCGATGTATCTTGGGTTCAGTTTCCCATGCTTTCCGAAGCGTATTAATCCCTTCCAGGGCGACACTTTTAGTAGGACTCGGTCTCCAACTTGGAATTCTAAGGGTTTACGTCTTTTATCCGCGTAACTCTTTTGTCTGTCCTTTGATGCTTTCAGTCGCCCCCGAACGGGGCAGCCTTGATACTAGTGTGGTAGCTATTGTTGTACGAGAACTCGACCACGGGTAGATGGGTGTCCCATGCTTTTCCAAAATCGATTACGCAAGATCTCAAAATATCTTCTAGGGTTTGTATGGTTCTCTCACTCTGGCCGTCGGTTTGTGGGTGATAAGCAGTACTCATGTCTAGTCTTGTTCCTAGAGATTTTTGTAGCGACTGCCAGATGCTTGAGGTGAATCTACTATCTCAGTCCGAGATAATGGATATGGGCACACCATGAAGTCGTACAATCTCTCTGAGGTATGTTATAGTTAGTTTCTCCAATTTATCCGTCTCTTTGATTGGTAGGAAGTGCGCTGATTTAGTTAACCTGTCGAGGATCACCCAGTTGGTGTCGAGTCCGCTTGCCGTCTTGGGTAGTTTGGTTATGAAATCCATGGTTATCCGTTCCCACTTCCATTCGGGTATTTCTGGTTGTTGCAACAATCCTGAGGGTTTTTGGTATTCTACCTTGATTCTGGCGCACGTCAGGCATTTACTCACGTAGGTAGCAATTTCGGCTTTCATGTTCGGCCACCAGTACAGTTTTTCTTGAGGTCGAGATACATCTTATCGGAGCCGGGATGTATGGAGTATCGTGTCTTATGGGCTTCGTTCATGACAACTTCTCTGAATCCGCCAAACTTCGGCGTCCAGATCCGATCCATGAAGTAATGAACTCCATCATTCTTGACTTCAAGCTTCTTATCCACTCCCCTTAAGGCTTCCCCTGCCACATTTTTAGATTTTAAGGCTTCTATTTGGGCTTCCTTGATTTGCGTGGACAGGTGTGAATGGATTGTCATGGTTAGAGACTTCACTCTGTGGCCCGAGTATTCCTTCCAGCTGAGTGCGTTGGCCACCACGTTAGCTTTTCCGGGATGATATCGAATTTCGCATTCGTAATCATTTAGTAGTTCTACCCACCGTCTTTGTCTCATGTTGAGTTCTTTCTAATTGAGGATATGTTGGAGGCTTTTATGATCGGTGAAGATTGTACATTTCGTGCCGTAGAGATAGTGCCTCCATATCTTTAGGGCGAAGATGACTGCTCCTAGCTCGATATCGTGCGTTGTGTAGTTTACTTTGTGCGTCTTTAGTTGCCTTGAGGCGTAGGCGATGACCTTCCCTCGTTGCATCAGGAAACACCCAAGTCCTTGGTTTGACGCATCACATTAGACCACGAAGTCCTCCGTTCCTTCTAGTAAGGTTAGGATGGGCGCACTACATAAGGCTCGCTTTAGTGTTTGAAACATGATGTCTTGTTTTTCTCCCTAGTCGAAGGTTACACTCTTCTGAGTTAAGGTGGCAAGTGGCTTAGCAATCTTCGAAAAGTTTTGTATAAACCTTCGGTAATACCCGGCGAGTCCCAAAAATTTCCGGATTTCTGTAGGGGTTCTCGGAGTCGTCAAACTCTCTATTGCCTTGATCTTAGAAGGATCCATGTGTATCCCCTCCTTGCTTACTACATGGCCTAGGAAATCTACCTCCCGAATCCAAAATTCACACTTTGAAAATTTTGCGTATAGCTTCTCTGCCATCAATGTTTCCAAAACCTGGCGGAGGTGTTGGCTGTGTTCTTCATGGCTTCTTGAATAGATGAGTATATCATCTATGAACATGATCACGAATTTATCCAGGAAGGGACGACATACTCGGTTCATCAAGTCCATGAACACTGCTGGTGCATTTGTCAATCCAAAGGGCATCGCTACAAACTCGTAGTGACCATAGCGTGTTCGAAAAGCCGTTTTGGGGATGTCTCCTTCCCGTACTCACAGTTGGTGATAACCAGACCTTAGATCAATCTTGAAGAAATAGCTTGCTCCCTGAAGTTGGTCGAACAGATCGTCTATGCAAGGTAGGGGATATCGGTTCTTGATCGTGAGTTTGTTCAGCTCCCGGTAGTCGATGCACATGCGAAAAGATCCATCGTTCTTCTTCACGAATAGGACCGTTGCTCCCCATGGTGAGAAGCTCGGTCTGATGAAGCCCTTGCTCAACAGTTCCTTTAATTGACTGGACAGTTCCTGCATCTCGGCTGGGGCTAGACGGTAAGGCGACTTTGCTACTGGAGTAGCTCTGGGGATTAAGTCGATTCTGAACTCGACTTGGCGTTCTGGTGGAGTTCCTGGAAGATCTTCTGGGAAGTTGCAGACTTCCAGAATGTATTTAATGTTCTTTGGTTCTTGTTTCTGGTCTACTACGTGGGCTAGACAGGCATGATATTCCTTGCGATGATATTTTTGTGCTTTAACACAGGAGATGATTTGTAAATTTGAACTAGGTTTGTCTCCATATATGACAAGAGTTTTGCTGTTTGGCAGATTGAGGCGAACGGCCCTTTCGTGACAAAGTATATCGGCATGGTGAAGGCTTAACCAGTCCATACCGATGATGACATCAAAAATTCTTATTGAAATGGGCATAAGATCGATTTGAAACAAGTGTTCGTTTTAATTTAATGTGCACCCTACGTACATATCGCTTGTGCTTTCCGTTTTACCATTTGCCATTTCTATAGTGAATATTTTATTTAATGGTTGGGGTTTTTGATTAAGTAGGTGTTTGAATTTATGACTCACAAAACTTCTCTCTGCACCGCAGTTAAAGAGTATGCATGCATAAATGTTGTCGAGGAGAAACGTACCCGTAACCACCGTGGGATCAGCTATTGCTTCATTCTGACCTATCGTCGGCACTCTCCCAATACTGCCAACATTCTTTGCTTTGGGGCAATCCCTCTTGAAGTGCCCAATTTCTCCACACCCATAACATGCCTAGCTTATCCCAGTACCAAGAACTTGAGTGATTGGTCGCGCCGGTGCCTTACAGAAACGGACATTGTGCCCTTTCCTGTCGCAGTTTTTACAGTGCATATCGCAGAAATTACCGTGGTGATGGTAGTTGCATTTGCTGCACTTTGGCAGGTTCCCAACATATTGTTTTGTGGGCGCAGGGGTAGCAGGAGTTGTAGTGGGAGCAGTAGCGGCATGAACCGCCATTGTTTGTTTCTTTGAAGGTTCTTGCGAAGTATGTCGGTTTCTCTTGTTCTAGAATTTCTTCTTGCTGTTGTTGTTGGCATTGTTATCGTTGTTGTTGTTGTTGTTGTTCCCTTTTGTTGGTTCAGCGACGATAGCCGTGACTCCTTGACAGACACCATGATCAACGAGAGATTGCGCCAGTTCGTTGGCGCTGTCGAAGGTCATGGGTTTGGAGGCAAACACACTTGTTTCAGGTTCTCCCAACCCATAGAGTTCGCCACCACTAGGGTTAGTGCCTTGACGTGGCCGTTCCACCATGTCAGGGCTCGTTCAAAGAAAGTAAAAGCAGCAAATTTTACTTTTCTTACTTCAGGGCATGCGCAAATTTTGAATATAGCTTCCGTTTTCTCTATCCATTGGGATAGATCCATCACTCCCCCAGTCCTATAAAAGGGAATAGGTTTTCCGTTGGTGAAGTCCTTGTAAGTACATACCCCGGAACAGCCTTGGCTTTGGCCATTTGTAAGGCTGTTTATTCCTCCTCCTGACCCGTTGTTGCTCGTTTGGGCCATTGCTGCGGTTACAACGGCTGTTACAGCAATATGGAACATAACTGCATCCATAGTTGGAGGGGGTGGTGGAGGTGGTGTTGGAGTTGAGTTTCTACGTGCTGATCTACGAGGAGGCATGTTCTAGTAGAGAAGTAAAAGTGAACACTATAAGTTTCTAATGTTTTGACAATCGTGTACTAGAGTGTTAGTTGTATCTTGTAATCTGTTTTGACTTTAGTTTATGGTTTCAAAGTAGGAATAACAATTTAGTTATTCCCATAAGTTTCGAGAGGTATGTAAAGAAGTACTTCATATTTATATATATGTCACACATACGGTGCGTTACATTATGCTTCGTGTTTAGGAAAATTTGACCTATGTAGAGGTCTCCGATTACAAGTACAAAGGAAATAAGAGAAAAACTTTATCCGAGGTCCTATTCTATATAAAAATTGTTGGAGTTGAGCAAGTTCTACTTGCGGCGTGTGGTACGTTTGGAGCTAGACTCGGCATCCGACTGCTTGACTCCCATTAGGCGCCTTTCAAGAACCGCTTGTTGCTCCTTCATCTCTCTTATTTCTGCTAGTGTTGTCACCATTTGATTCTGAAGCGTCCCTGTGTAGAGTTGGGTATTTTCGTGTAGTCCTTCCAGACGACGAATGTCTGCGGCGTTACCCTGTGTAGCAGCATTGATCTCGCGAACTCTCGTCGCTTGCTTGTTCGCATGGTAGTTCTGGGTAGCTATAGTGCCCACAATAACGGGAAGCGCTCGATATGCTAAGCCTCCCCCACTGACATTGTAAAAATCTCGACACATTCCAAAAGGAGGCCATACACCTAGTTGGCGGTTCCAGTAGTAGAGATGGCTTCCCCAGATGGGGATGGGTCCTGGGTGATATGGTCTGACTTCGAGAGGATGAGGAGCGGGAGGGTCGATTACTTCCGGCTCAGAGTCTGTGCCACTAGTAACTTCTTCTTCCTCCTCGACCTCCTCGTCGACTTCAAATTCCTCTCCGACATCAACTTCGAATTCTTCTTCGACTTCCTCTTCGATTTCCTCCGGGCCTTCCTCCGGGTCTTCTTCTATCTATCCGCCGTTACCTTGGTTTGGGTAGTAGGGATCTCCCGGTAAATGAAATCTGGCCATTTGTCTGTACTAGGATTGAGGTATGAGAATTTTATAAGAAAAGAAATTTCTATTTAATGGCATCCTATGTTTAACTATATCTTATGGTGTGCAAGTTTTTCATTGTACTATTATTTTATAACAATACTCCTATAGTATTTGCAATTGGCGAATCTAGAATAATTTTATTTGGTAAGTTTTTGGCTTGTTGTCCACTACGACCATTCCTCGATGTACGTTGGTCAAATCCAGGATAAATATAGTTGATCAGGCAACATTTATTATCGATTTGATTACATACCCCGAGGCCGAATCGTAGTGTCGCAACTTTCCTTAATACTTTTTAGAAAAACGTTGTCATGATACGAGACTGATACATGCGAGTAAAAATGTATATATTTAAAAGAAAATATATTGTTTATGAAAATGTTTTTTCAGAGGGTTTTTGGTCCCCTTTGTATTTATAGTTTGTATATCTTATGTGGTTCGATATACTTAGTTCACTATAAACAATGCTCTGATACCAATCTGTCACACCCCCAAACCAGAATGGCGGAAACATTTGGGGCTGGATGACTTCACGTAGTATCATAACAAATGAAAATTGTAAAGAAAGTAACACAACCATCATATATATAATAAAAATGTACATTGTTGAGTTATACATGTTTCCAAAAGAATATTACAATATGATGATGTAAATGTATAATAATAAACGTTTTTAGCATTCCTTCTTCAAAAGCTGATAGTTACCTGTATTACTGATTCCCTGAGAAATACAAGTGGTTTTGAAAAAGTGTCAACAATAAAGTTGGTGAGTTCATAAGTGTTTTGTATTGAAAGGTATGTCTTTTTGGAAGAAAATCGATGAACGTAGTTTTCAGAAAATCCAATATTTTCCATATATAGTTGAAAAGTTCCCATAGTTGGAGTGCGTTCGTATTTTTTGTATTTGAATGATAAAGATAAGCTTTGTGCTCATAATACTGTAAATATTGAACGCATATATGAATCTCGTAAATCAAACTTGTTTTTATACTTTCATGTGAGTCTTATAACCATACTATTGACACAGACTGCCTGTAACAACATTCTTCAGGTATTGTAGTGTTATGACATTTGTCACCCCAAACCTGCCGGTCTAACTGTAGCTAACAGTTTAGGTGCGGGATTGTCAATCCCGTATAGATCTATACACAAGTATCACGCTCTCCCTCCAAGAGATTATGGTATATAATACATGACTTGAAATGCATACATAAGAGTACATTGAAGTTTGAATATCTCACATCACTTAGTATAAATATATTTACGATAAGAAAGACTTTACTTAATTTTTGTTGAAAGTATTACGTTTTTCAAGATGTATACGTAAGAATGTATGAATAACTAGCTAACTATACCTATTATAGTTTTTCAGAAAGTATGTTCCATTTGGTGAAAATAACTTGATGATATACTAACCCTTATACGTAAAGTAAGATGTTGGTATCGATAATTAATAAGATAGATGTTGCATTTATGTTTATAAAACGATACGTTTACTTGTATTGTACTTGTATTCCCCCCCTAAAACATGAAAAGACTTGAAAAGTAGGGGTATGAACTCACTTGTTTGGTTTGAAGAGAGTGGGACTAGAGTCGAGCAGAACTTCAATCGTAGGAAGCAGCGTCTTCGAGCTTCTCGGGGATCTCGGTAGCGTAGAACCTTCGTCGGGGGCTCGGGTGCGGAAATCGAGGGTGTCGAGATGGCTTCTAGTGCTTGCAAGTGTGTGAGAGTAAGTGGAAGTTTGAGAATGTGTGCCAAAAATCTGGAGCTTATGCCTTCTATTTATAGTGTTGAAAAGGCGAGTCCGCTGGGCGTACCACCGGAGTACACTGGGCGTACGCGTTATGCTGGGTGTACTTCGGTTACGCTAGGCGTAACTTTGCGTCATGGCTTATGACTCGAGTCTAGCTAGGCATAGAGTTGCAGCCGATGGGACTCGGCCCTACACCTGAGTAGGCTGGGCGTACTCCTGAATTACGTTGGGCGTAATTCTGGCTCCCGTCTTCTAAATTCCGTAACTTTCGCATACGGGCTCCGTTTTTCGCATTCTTTATATCCACGCGTAGGTGAGATTATGCTCTGCAACTTTTATTTAGACTCTATTGGTTAGTTTTGACTTTATTTTTAATGATATGTTTTTAATAGGCCGGGACTGCTAAAGTCCGTTAAAAATTCATAGTTTCTTTATCCGACATCGGTTTTCGTTTGTCTTTTTATCATTTTACTCCTATTGTGGAGACCTTCAACTTTCGTTTAGGTTGCGTTAGCTAAATAACGCTCGATCTTCAATTCGAGTTTTTAGCCCTCTACTACTATTACGAAACTTAGAAAATTCGTAACTTCTTCATACGAGGTCCAATTTGGGCATTTTTTTATGTACGTTTACAGTTTAACGAACTCTACAACTTTTGTTTAGATCCTTAAGGCTAAAATGCACTTTATTGTAATTTCACTTTTTACGTTAAATAGTGTTTTACCGGGTGTGTCGTAAATATTTGAATGGTTATAGTTTCTTCAATATAACCCGGTTGCGAATGTTCTTTATGTTTTTGGAAACCTTAGCACGATATCTAACATTTGATGTATCCCAATATAGGTATTTGAACACTTTATTTTTGAGGTTAATTTCATTGGTTCCAAATAATTTTCGTTGTATTTGACTTTTGAGTGTTACATTGCTCTTGGAAAAATATAGGGTTGTCACAAAGACTCACTTGGAGGATCAATTGAGACATGGTTCTTAATCATTAAGACCTATCATAAAACACAATAAAAGGTACTCTGCCTTCTTCTTAGAATAGAGAAACTTTTATCTTTCTGCCTACTTGATTCTTCTTTATTCGTTCTGATATTCATTGAAACTCTTTCAATTAACTCAGAATTACACTTATTCTTATAAGTATAAACATATTTACTAATCTTTAGTAAATCATGACGAATAATTTTTATCACTCTTGTGATTGACTAAATCAACGCACAACCAAGTGTACTTGATTTCCTAGTCCTTCACTTGAGACTTTGTCAAAGAATTAGTCTAATTTCCAAATATGAAATTTCTCATTTATCACGCAACCAAGTTGTATGATTCAAAATTTTTGCCCATTTGAAACTTGAGCGATGAAAAACTCTCCCTATTTGGTAAATTCTCAACATTTCCACAAATAACATAATTAAGAATCAAATCCATTATTGCTAATAATATAAACCTTCAAACATCAATTTTTCATACATGCCATTGCAAGGATAAATAAATAAGACAAAATCAAAATTTATTTTATTGTGGAAAAACTTGTCCTTACAATGCAATTCAACTGAAAAACTATGTTATTACATATTTCTTAGCAATCTACCCTAACTCTAAAGTAGCATCTCAAAAATCCGATCTTTGAATCCATGCGATCGAAATCCATTTATTCGTGATCAGATTCAACAGCTTCTTCATTAAGCGTCCTTTCTTTTCTTGGATCCTGCAAAACATCAAAATGTAATCTTATCACATCATGTATTAAGAATAAAAAATATGAAGTTATAGAGTTTGTTAATGGATTTTACCTGAAGCAGAGCCATACATCTTGACTCTCCCATCTCTTATATCTCTCAGGTAAACAGGGCAGCTTCGTCTCCAATGCCCCTTCTCTTGGAAATAAAAGCAAATGGACTCCTTTGGCACAGCACATCGGACAATCACAAACTTAGTTCTTTCTGGACTTCCAATGTTGCCAGTGTCCATTGAAGTTTGGGAGTTTGATTCACCAGACAAATTTGCTAGACCAGCACGCCAAATCATTGCTGATTCAGCAAATTGGTGAGATCAATGAGGGTCACGTCGTGATCCATCATATAGTACTCTCTAACGAACTCTATATATGATTCAGTAAGTGACTGCAGAACCCAGTCAACAGCCAACTCAATTGAAATCTCAACACCCAACATGATTAAACTATCAATGTGTGATTTCATCTTTATGACGTGTGCACACATAAGTTTCCCATCTTCGTGTTTACTTGCACAAAGGGCTTGAGTGAGCTTGAACTTTTCAAGCCTTTGAACTTGTGGGTCGGGGAGAACAATTAGAGGAGGTGGAGGAAGTGAAGCATGACTCTCATTTCCTTGATCGTATCTCGGAACGTCATCTTCATTTGGATAGCTTGTTCCAAAGGATTTGGGAAGACCATTGTAAGATTCAGACATCTACAAAACGGGAGAAAATTCAAGTTAAGTTGAATAAGTCCTTAATAAAACACCCAAATGAGTTATTAAGTCTAGGATCCAACACAATATTCTACAACCTAGAAGAGGGATGCCGTAATCTAGTTTCAGAATATTTGAAGGTAGGTAAATGACGATTTACCAATTTCCACCATGAAAAACAAAAAAGAAGTTTAATTTTTAAATGAATTGACACTCCTAGATCTTTTGAGATTCATTGAACTTTTCAATGGCATGTTTAATCTCGATTATGCCCTATTATTTGTGACTGGGATGCTGAGGATCACAAACAAGGTGTAAATAACCATACGAATCACGTGGTGCACCCAATGCTACTATCACCTAATCAATGTGCCGGTTAGCCACACACACTCCATTGATCTATGATAAACATTGAGCCACCCTTCGCCATCAATTTCGTCCCCAAATTAGTGTGCCGGTTAACCACACATGCTCCACTAACGTTTGACAAGGGTACGAAGTCTAATTCCATGGGTTAGCATACAATTTCACATTTTGCCTGTAGTAACTATGATTTGGGAATTTGTATAAGCATTTAGTTACTTTGTACTTCATTATACTTATAATGGAAGGTTTATGTCCTATCCTACCCGTTCGGATAACGACCATCCACTAGTGAAGAGTGCGGTGGGTAAGAGTGGATACCCATTCGATCTCCATTTTATAGGCAATTTCCTTAAACACCCCTTTAGAAAGCTTAGTGCCTCAAGTGCTGCAAATGGAGTCACAAACACCACTAAGCAACTTGGATGAAGAGGGAGGAGAGATGAGGCACCAAAAAAACGGTTGGAAACCCTAAAGGAAGTGTTGTCCACGTTTTTGGGGCTTAAGGGTCCTTTATATACATCTAGGCTATTAGGGTTTACAACTAGGAAACCATAATCTGGCTGCTTAAGCCCTAAGCAGCCCATGGACACCGTTAACATATCCCTTGGATGATTTCTAATGGGCTTCCCATAGAATTCGTCCAACCTATATTTTATTAGGTGATCCATAGCCCAATTATAATTATCTTATAATTACAACTCCAATCCCCTAAGTTTAATTAATCTCTTTTAGCCACAAAATTAATTCTTAATTAATTCTTGACTAATATTAATTAAACAATATGATTTCTCCTTTAATATATTATTCTCATAATATATTAATAAATCATGATTAAACCTTTCTCCTTAATTCATCCTACATATTGCTATGGTGAAGGCAACCCAAAAGGATCATGCTCATAATCGGGTCAAGTACATACCAAAATAGTTATGGACTTAGACGCTAATACAACAGTATTGACCACCAAATCCTTTCTGTGGATGGACTAGTTGTTTAGGAAGAAAGTCCCGTAGATGCTTAGACTCGTAAAGGGACTTGGGAATCATGGGACTCAGCGAGTGTATGAACAGACTCGGCGAGTCCAAGGCAATCTCCTAACCGTTGAAGATGGACTCGGCGAGTTCTTCATGCAAATCGACGACTCATAGACTGGACACGTTCTTATGAGGGAGATGAACTCGTCGAGTTGAAGGAAGAACTCGGCGAGTCGGATGAAGATGGTCCCGATGGTTTGAATGAAGGAGAACTCGACGAGTTCTTGCTAGACTCGCTGAGTGGAGTCGGGGTTGGATCGTGTTAGTGGAGCATGGACTCGACGAGTTGGTAGACCAACTCGACGAGTCAAATCAACTAGGTGTTGACTTTGACTGGTTATGGTATTGACTCTGGTTAGGGTCATATGTTCTCTTTGATGACTTGAGAATTGTCGTGTAGGGATTAAGGAGTCGAGGAGAGTCGATCTTCGCGCAGAGGACAGTTTAGACACTACATGACATTGAGGTGAGTTACCTTCCAGTAGGGGTGGGTCTAAGGCCACAATGCCGACCCACCAACTGGGGTATTTAGTAGATAATTGTCTTTGTGATAATTATCTTGGTTTGGTTATGTGATTTGGTCATGGGATATGCCTGCGTGATATGAAATCTGTGTCAGTGGTAGTGATAGGGAATAGTCTTTCCCTGGCATAGGTTGTTAGGACCAAGGGGTAGGTCAGTACCCCGATATGCCTGACTGTATGTTTATATCTTGCTATTTTATGCTAGTGGTAGGGGTGAAAAATTCCCCAGTTACCGGTTGAAAGATACCGATGGCAGTTACCAGTTGAAAGATACTGATGGCAGTTACCAGTTGAAAGATACCGATGGCGGTTACCGATTGAAAGATACAAATGATAGTTACCGGTTGAAAGATACCGATGGTAGTAACCGGTTGAAAGATACCGACGATATTATATGGTATGCGGTATGATGGGGGAACTCACTAAGCTTTGTGCTTACAGTTTTTAGTTTTGGTTTCAGGTACCTCTTTGTCGAAGGGGAAGGAGTCGGCGGTGTAGCAGCGCATCACACAGTCACATGGTTTCCGCTTTGGGTTTCTGGGATTGTACTATGATTTTTCATTGCTTTTGATGTTATGGTTTTAAGACATGACACTATGGTTTTATGTATTGACATAAAACCATAGTGTATGATTCATGATTTTGTGAATTGCATGCTAGAGTAGGGCTAAAGATCTAGAGGATGCCTTGAATGCCTATTGTATGAGTTGTATGCTAGGACTGTTTAGTCAGCGGTAGGATAGCCTGATTAGGTTATGCCTGATGTGGTTACTCGATGCACGAATGTTGCTTGCTTTGTGCTTAAGGGTTCTTGGATAACTTTAACTAAGTAATGATCGGATATGTTACAGTATTTGCAAGCTAGTTAGGGAAGGGAGGTAGGGACTCTTAGTGCAGCTGATGGCGGAGAGTAGGTCGGAGAGTGCCCTAGGAAATCCTAGGACGAGATTAGTAGGAAAGGGTATCGGTAGAGGGACTTGGTGAAGTCGAAGCAGCCCTTGAGGAAAGTACATATAGATATGGAAGGTAGTATGGGCCCGTACTACTGGAAGCAGAGGATCCGTACTCGAGTCAAGGAGGGCCGAGATGGAACCAGGAAACTTGGAGAGTGTGTGTGACCTCTTGGGAGTATGTATGATCCTAACGTTTATGAGTTTATTTTCAGTATGGCAATCACACGACATGGAGCAGGAGGATCAGGTTTAGGATCAGGATCAGGCTCGAGTGCAGGATCTGGACAGGTTGATGACGAGTTACGCGATTTCATCGCGTCTGAGATCATGAGAGGTATCCGTGATGTGACCCCATTCATTTTAGGGTTGATCAAGGATGGGATTGTTGAGCTGATGGACGATCGCCTCTGGGCATTCAAGAGGGATCTAGCGTCTAGCCAGACGGGTACGCGCACACTGTCCTTCAACGAATTCCGAGGGAGTGGTGCACCATATTTTCATGGGGTGAAGGACCCTATTGCTGCCCGGAGGTGGATCACAGACATTGAGTCTGTGCAGTTGACGAGCTTCTGCCTGGAAGGGTCGAAGGTCCGTTTTGCTACAGGATGTTTGAGGGATCGAGCTAGGGATTAGTGGGAGTTAGTTGGTGATTTGTTGGGAGCCCCAGCCGTCGAGGCTATGACTTGGTCAGATTTTGTGACCCGATTCAGGGATGATTTTGCACCAACTGTGGAGCTTCAGCATCTAGTTAGAGAGTTTTTGGATACGAGACAGACTACGGAGACCGTGGTGGAGATCACCTCCAAGTTCCGAGATAGGGCCTTGTTGGTACCCCAGTATGCGGGGGATGATGAGATGCGGAAGACCTGCTATCATGATATGTTGAGAGTCGACATTCGAAAGCATGTCAGCTATTCGGCTTGCCCGACCCTGGATTCCATGATTACCAGGGCGCGGGAGAGGGAGATTGATTTAGAGCACCTCAGGAAGAAGAACTCAGATACTGCACAGGTTGCAGGGGTTTCGCGGAAGAAACCCAAGGGATTCGACACGAGGTAGAAGGGCCAACAGAGGTGGGACTGTTGTGGAAAGTGTGACCGGTCACATGAGGGAGTTTGCCGCACTGGGTCGGGTTTCGGCTGCTATAAGTGCGACCAGATTGGGCATTTTGGCAGGGATTGTACTGCCTTTGCTCCCATGGTTCAGATATTAGACCTGATATGCTTTCATTGCAATCAAAGGGGCCATAAAAAGGGCAACTACCCTAGTTTGACAGCAGCGACAGTAGTAGCGCCAGCGGCAACCCCGACCCCAACGTCGGCATGGGTGACGGATGGCCGGAAGGCCAAGGTAGAGGCTCTATTGGTGCGAAGCCGAGCATTTCAGTTGACAGCCAAGGAGGCACGTGCTGCACCCGATGCGGTGATAAGTACGATTTCTGTGACAACCCGAATATTTCATATATATAATTCTACAGTCAAACCCTTCGTTTGGAAGACAAATTCATTTCCACCACCTTTTCGCAAATTTAAAAATCCGCCTTAGTATTCCAAGCTTTTCAGACTTAACGATCAAGTCTTAAAAAGTAACCAGTAAAGCCCTAACACGAAAAATCATGTTATAAACCTCATAAGATGGAGTGTTCGGGCGGTAAACTCCGAGCGGTAAACTCGGGCGGTAAACTCCGGGTGCTAAACTCCGGGCGGTAAACTCCAGGCGGTAAACTCAGCCTATATAAGGGTATATTGAACCTCATTTATACTCTTTCCACTCTATCTCTTCCCTCTCTCTTCAAGACCCGATGTCTCCCAAAAATCTTCAAGTTTTTTTCCCCAAACTGTATGTTCTCTTACCCTAGATTGTGTTAAAGCTTATTTCATGTCCATATAGCATTGAAATCACCCAAAACTAGCATGAACAAGGTGTTTACGGCCCAAGAACTTCTTAGGGCGTAAACCCTTAAAAAGGGTGCCAAAATGCCCCTAACTCCTTCCTTATGCTTAGAACCTAGCTTAGATCATACCCTTGAAGCATTAAGGACCATAAACATCAAGTTTTGAAGGTTTGAATGAGGGTTTACAGCCCAAGATCTTCTTAGGCCGTAAACTCCCTCAAGTGTTGCAAAATGTGCCCTAATCACCACACCTAGCCTTGGACATTAACCTAGAATTATACCTCATTGAGTTAGGGACTTGAATCAACGATTTGGCACTTCGTGCCATGAGTTTACGACGGTAAACTCATGGGGAAGTGGTCCCCAGGCCGTAAACTCCGCAAAAGACCATTTTGGACCATAAACTCACCCAATCTCTTGTTTAGGCCTTGGAGCACTTAACCACTAAAGTTATAGTAGTTTTAAGACTTGTTTGGAGACCCAATTGAGAGTTTACGGATAGGAGTAAACTCCCCTGGGCCGTAAACTCCAATAAGTATGGTTATCCGACCATACATTTCCGTATAAAGCCATACACTCCTTTATTGCATTCCAATAGCCTCCTAGCACTTGACCAAAGTGTTTTTCCACGCATTAGGATATTTATACATATTTAATTAGTGTTTTAATCACTAATTATATGTAAACATATATCTTCATATGTTACTAGGGTCATTAAGTGTGTTCAAGTCTTCACTTGGCACCAAGCACTCAACCGACACTTCCATCCGATCCACTCGCTACAGGTGAGTTCATACCCCTAAATCAACCTTTTAAATGATTTTAACTGTTTTATGGGGGGGGGAATACAAGCTGAACTATACAATTATTAGACAAATCACATGTGATTAATAACTTTATAGCAAATGGATTTTTACATGTTAAACTGCTTCATTCAACAAAAGGTTTTTCCAATCTCGTTTTCAAATCTTGTTAAAGTATGAATTTCCCTTTTAGATTATCAAAAGTATTCCAAAGATTTTTCAAAGGTTTTCCAAAGGTTTTCAAAGCTTGTTTTATAAAATTACATCAAGTCATAAATTCTTATTTGTAAAGATTTTCCAAAGGTTTTACCAAAGTTTTCTTCTATGCTTTTATTTCGTTAAATGCATGCCTATATTTGTATAGTTATATAAATAATGTTTAAAGAACTTAGAACGGCTAGTTTGCGCTATTTCCTTTTCCTCGTTGGGATGTGGTCTGGTGGGTATCGGTTATCCGTCCGAAGGTCGTTTAAATATTAGTTATATATCTTGTATACATGTATAGACATAAAGGTTTCCATCTACCAGTTCATTTCCCTTGGGTAGCAAGGGCATCCTTCCATTCATCATTCACATACCTGAAACATTAGTAACTATTATAGGAATAGTTAGGAGATTCTATCTCTCTTTCTACCTCTATCTATGTCTCTAGTACGAAGTTTTACTCAGGAGTTAGTTCATTTGCGAGTCTATACTATTACGATAATACTTTAGAATATGACACCCAATTTCCTTCTACGACACTTCATCGCACTAACGCCGTGTAACCAGAGGCTCCTGGAGGGAGAGCGAACTTCATGTGTATAGATCTATACGAGACTGACAATCCTGCATCCTAACTGCTAGCTACAGTCCGCGCCGGTAAGGCCCATGGGTGACATAATGCCACTAACTATACGCCTGACCTGGAGGGTCATCGGATACTCTATCGTCAATCAACATGGTTACATATGAGTTCACATTCCCCCCTTGTTTTAGACTTTGCTAGTTGTATCCTTCATTCGATATTGTCTAGAGTCTGTATTTCCTTGTTTTAGACTTTACTAGCTGTATCGTTCATTCGATACAGTCTGGAGTCTATATTTTCCTTGTTTTAGACTTTGGTAGCTGTATCATTCATTCGATACTGTCTGGAGTCTGTATTTCCTTGTTTTATACTTTACTAGCTGTATCATTCATTCGATACTATCTGGAATCTATATTTTCCTTGTTTTAGACTTTGCTAGGTGTATCGTTCATTCGATACTTTCTACAGTCTGTATTTCCTTGTTTTAGACTTTGCTAGTTGTATCGTTCATTCGATACTATCTCGAGTCTGTGCTTCCTTGTGTTAGACTGAGCCGGGCATATCATTCATTTGATACTCTCCTGGAGTCTACGTTTTCATTTTCTTTAGTCGGCAGTATTACTGCTGAGGTATATGTTATTTTTCCCTAGTATTTTTACTTGTGATTTTCTCATAATTCCTTTAAAGTCAAAACTGTATTTTTTTAATGATAGTATTTTGGGGAAAATTACTCCTTAAAACATAAATCTGCCAGGTCTTGGTAGAAGACTGCTATTATTTAGAAAATATAGAATTTTCTGGAAAGAACGCTAATACACCGTAGATTCTAGATTACTATCTTTCATAAAGTTATTTTGAATAAAAATGTGTATTTATACAAATGACACTAAATACTTATGAACTCACCAGCATTATAAAAATGTTGATACTCGCTTTCAAAATACCTTGTATTCTTAGATCATCGATAGACAAGTACATCCCGGGAGCTTTTGTGAAGTCAGCCTAGTATCAAGCTGCATCTATATTATTCTCTATATTACTTTGATGTTGCTATGAAATGTAACCTATGTAAAATTACTACTATTAATGCAATGGTTTTTGTACTGTGATTACTATACTGCATATGTTGTGATACTTGACATGACGTCCTCCACCCAGAACATTTCCGCCTTTCCGTTTTTGGGGTGTGACAGATTGGTATTAGAGCATTGTTGATAGTGAGCTCAGTATATCAGTTCATAAAAGATATACAGCCTATAAATACATTGGGATAAAACACTCTGACCAAGAATTATACTTTAAAATATAACCATATTTTACCAAAGTATAAGAACATCCAGAATCTAAATACTCGAACAAAGTATCACAAGAAGAACAAAATAAAAGTCTTTAGATGTTGACCATTACCGTCAAACCTGGGTAGTTATGTAATCGTAAGCTGGAATAAATGTAACCTGATCAACTACATTTATTCTAGATGCGACCAACGTGTGCTTGGGAGTAATGGTGGTGTTGCAACGAATCTGAAACTTACCAAATAGGAATGTTAGAGCCAAACATAAAGTTTAAAATACTATGGGAGTATTTTGGAATACTAAAAGACTCACATTAATCTCAGAATCATATTCAAAATTTAAGAATCTAGCAAGTAATTAAAAATACCATAGGGGTATTTTAGGATCTGTAGATAACCTTGTATGAAAAACTAAAAAAGATCCTTATTGATATACCTATGATTACAGAGGGTATGCTTCCAAGGTTATATATAATAAGGATCCCATAGACTAAGAATGTGTGGTTTCAATCTACTTCCTTTTCCTTGTTGGGATGTGGATATAGAGTAGTATCACATATTCGAAGGCCTATCGGATCTAAGTTATATATGATTTGTGTATGCTATGTAATTGTAGCAGGACTCAATATGGATCACCCGGTGAAATGTTTTAATAATCTCTTAGGATTCTTTAGATATTTCCATTCTCGCATGAACCCTGTAGAAAAACTTATCCACTTCAGTGTTCGACAGAAGACTTGATTCAGACCCAGAAGAACTTCATTGAGAAGATTTCCAGTTCGGAGATAAATGAACTAGGACGAGACTACTGAAACCACCAAGTGCCTAGACCTTTTAGGGACAGCGGTGGGAAATCTGCCTGAACTTCCGAGATTTCCAGTCATCCATCATGAAGCGATGACACTCAGGGGCAGGATCAAAAGTAAGACAACGATGACACTCAGAGTCAGGATCGGAAGTAAGACGGAGTAGATATTCAATATGTCTACACGAGAAGAGAACCTTTGGTAACTACCCGAAGAAAACCAACGCCGGTCCCAGTCAAGGATAAGAGGTAGACAGAGGGAGCTAATACATGGAACCCGAGAAGTGTCTTTTCCTCGTATTCGCCGCGCTAATACACCCATAAAATAATACAATTTACTGAGTTAGTGATTACACTACTCACACTATGTGTTAGTTAAATCGCCTTTTCCCATTGAAAGTAATACGATTAAATCGGATCCTAATACCTCGATTGAGAGTGTCTAGCCATAAGTCTTCATGAGCCTTTTGTTTCGCGATCTTCCTTGTGAACTGTCCTCAGATCTTTCCAAATTCGGAGAGCGAGTCTCTCCAATATAAAGATAAGTTAGTAGGAACGACTCCCATCTTATGGCTTCCCGATACTCTTACTCCTACCTTGATACCCGGACTACATCATAGGGATGTAGGTTGACACTCACATAACCAATATCCAAGGCACGAGAAAAATTATTGCTTGTTATAGTAAGGATAGATACATACAGGGTTAACCATCGTCTTTCATCAGATTGTGTTCCTTTTCGTGTAGGAAAATCATGACTCCGAAGAAACGTAACCAATCCGCTAGCAAGAAACCGACTCTCCTATTCGATGAAGCTACTTTCCAAGATGCAGTCTCGGCAGCCGTAGCAGCTGTCATGGCTCATCTGAATGCTAACAACGCCAATGTTAGCAGGAGCCCTATCGAGATTCCCGATCCTATCAATGGACAGCAGAACCCAACACCTGCGTACCCAACCAGCCAAGAACCTCAACCAACTCCACTGAAGAGAAAGTTCAAGAATGAGGAGGAAAGTACCTCGGCTCAAGGACCTTCCGAAGGGAAACTAGTTGAGGCAGTCAATACCCCTGCCAACCCTTCCATCCCGACACCTAGAAGGCTATACCTAGGAAGCCTTCCCCGCTGCAGCAAGTGTAGCTACCATCATCATGGTATTTTTTGAGAATTCTTTTGCGCTAGGTGCAACAAGAAGGGGAATACTGCTCGTACCTGCAGAACCCCAGTCGAGTTCATTACATCAACCACCAATGTGGTGACCAGTCTAGTATGCCATCTATGTGGTGAGATTGCGCACTTCAAGCGGGACTGCCCAACTGAAAGAAACGACAAAGGCGCAGGAGGAGTCTAACTCTAATACCTAGGGAGAAGCATCAAGGAAGCCGGTAGAAATTTTGGTATGCCTCTCAATCCTAGATAACTAACTGAAAACATTAAAAGGCTAATTCTAAGTGTAATTACTCTCCCCTTAAGGCGAAAGTCGCAGCATTGTTGTAAAATTCAAAATTTCATCAGGTAAAGCTATAATGGCTCGATATATACGTTAAAGCCATGTATAATTAAGAAGGATAAACCTCGAGTAAGTGATGCTGCTTTATTCCTTGTTCCTCGTTTGGTTGTGGATTTAGGGCGGAGTCGCTCAGTCAACAGTCCTTTCCACCTTAATTATACATGACTAGTGTATACTAGGCGATTATAGAGAGGCCTCGTGAGAAATCCATTCATGAAAAGTACATTACTCCGAAACCTCAGGACCCTCTATAGTTCCGCGTTGTCTCTATCGGTCCAAGTATCCGCGACAGTGATACCATGGATGAAACCCGAGGCCCAAGAACTTGTGTGACCGTTCAACACATGGCCCTATCGACCCCCATTCTATATCATGTCGATGTATGCCAACTTCGATGCCTCTATCATTCATGATTCGACTTAGTGCAGCCATGAGTGAATTCCTAGTGCTGTGTAAAAAGAACTTTCACCGTAGCCATTTCGGCAAATAAAAGTTCTTCCAAACTTAATAATAAAACCTAATGCAATCCGTCAGTCGTCTCCCTTATCTAAAACCTTCCAAAATACCCAGGAGAAGGGTATCGGGTCCAGTTACAGACGAGTAATGCATAGGCCACACTGCCTCCTCACGTGAAAGAAGTCACCATTGCCCCGTAAACGATAAACTGCATTCTCCGAAGTGTATATTAGAATGCCAAGAACCACAAGATAACGTCCACAGCCAAGAATACTTGAATAAAGTACGAAAGTAGGTTGCGTTAAGCCTTATAACCCAAATCCCGAAGAGATTATAGACTCGACACCAGTCTAGGTGTTGGTCGATGGGTTATACAAGAACACGCGCTTTTTGCAACTAGAATAAACCGACACCTTAGAGAATTGGGCATGTCTTAGAGATTCATTGGACTACTAGGTTTTCCAAGAATACTATCTCACACAGAAATAGCAAACCAAGTAAGAGCATGATTCTTTCCTGTTAGGAATCATATTTTGAAAGCGTCAACTAGGCGATGATGAAAAGTTTAAAAACTTTCTAAACAATTGTCTGGTAAAAACCCTATCTCACGAACCTTGAGAGTTCCGTTAGAAACCTCTCAAGAATCAGAAGTGCAGATTCATTTTGCACTAGGTTGAGATAGACGATTTGCAGCAAATCGATACCAGTAGATATCCAATTCATCCGATGATCCAGAAAACCTCTGAAGCCAAACAGCAGGAAACACGAATCCGAGGACAACCCGAGCCTTCTAAGAACCAACCCGAAGAACTACACCCCCAGTATGAGAGGACGTCTGGAACTTCAAAATGGCGATCACGCCAGTGATGATCTCACCATAGAAGTACATTATGTTCTAAGTACTGAAAAGCTCTATTTTTCCGAGAGCTTAGGACCATCCGAGATTCTTTATAAAAATTGGACCAACCCTTGTTAGACCACGACTACTTTCGGAATTCCATAAATTTCACCTCAAATCATCCACGTCCTAGAGTGGAAAAAGTGTTGAGTCCATTTGTGTTGCGTCTTGGGCCATATATTTTGTATCTGGATTGGGCCTGTCCATCCGTGTCTATCTAGGTTAGTTTCGTTGTTATCTAGATTAGCTGTTAGGGTTATAGTATATATATATATATATATATATATATATATATATATATATATATATATATATGCATGCATGTATGCATATATTGATAATGGTGATTAATTACGTAGATTCTTGTAACCCAAAACACCTCTACATATTGAAGTTCTTTATCGAGCTCTTCTGAGGTGTTCTTTATTATGTTCTTATTTAATATCCTGCTTAGAATCATACGATCCTAAAAGAACTTTGTTCTAACAGTTGGTATCAGAGCAGGAGATTTTAGGGTTTCCGCTATTATCGTATACATAGAAGTCGTCGTCTTCATATCGACGACAACTCTATGTTTGATAAAACCCTAATCTCAAGTTTACAGGTTTGATTCTAGCAGCTCACTATGTCTCTACGATGATTCGCATACAAACCCCATAAACATCTCAAACAGCAGTAGATCAACAACCAGAGTACCCATACTCTATACTCAAGAGTACGAAGTATGGGCTCATCACTTTGAAGATTACACGGTTGGATCGGAAGAAAATGGCTATCTCATCTGGGAAGCTATCACTCGTGGACCGTTTCTACATTCGGGAACAAACACGACTGTTAAGCTGCAAACGGATTACAAAAAGCTGGTGACAGATGTTGAGAAGATGCCACAGGATGAGAAGGACAAGCTCTTGTGTAACGTTAAAGCCATGCGAATGATAATATTCCCCTGCAATCTGACACCTTTCGGCTAGTAGGTTCATGCACAACAGCTAAAGAGATCTGGGATAGGTTGAAGGAACTTTACTCAACTGATGAAGACCTGGAACACTCCATTCAAACTTTGTTGCTGTCAGAATTTGGAGTTTTCGAACAGAAACCTGAAGAGAACCTTGTACAGACCTTTGATTG
Source organism: Lactuca serriola (assembly GCF_051521515.1). NCBI lineage: Eukaryota > Viridiplantae > Streptophyta > Magnoliopsida > Asterales > Asteraceae > Lactuca > Lactuca serriola. The sequence continues at coordinate 109,916,236 of NC_136409.1, read as the reverse complement.
GTTCAATCATCTCCTCGGTAAGATGGTCAAGCATGGGATAGAGAGAAAGCTGATCGAGTAGAAAGTAACATTCATGAACGGGCTGAGACCAGAATGGATGGCTGTGGTTTCCACTGTGAAGGCGCATGAACAGTTCAAATCATACTCGCTGGTGAAACTAGTTGGTATACTAAAGTCTCATGAAAGTGTTGTAACCAAGGAAGCGAAAGTGATCTCTAGTGTGGGATCGTTGGCTCTTGTTTCTAAAGGAAAATGTACTGCAGAAGAAGAAGAAGAGTCAGACATGTCAGAATGCGACCTTACAAGTGAGGAGTATGCCTTGATGGTCACAAACCAAAGAAATTTGCAAGGAGAAAAATTCCCGTCACCAAGAACCAAAACTGGCAGGGAAGTTATAGTTCAGAAAAAATGAAGGATGAACCGAAAGTCTCCTCACAAAAGGATGAAGAGAAAAAGGAGAGCAAGCTTGCAGGCGACTCTGGATACGACTGCAACTATTGTCACGACAAGAACCATTTTGTCAAAGATTGCATGTTGAGAAAGATGGATGAGAAAAGAGAGGGTGAAGATGATGAGGCGTATTATATGCGAAAATTTGAAGAAGTCAAGAAGAAAAAGGTGTCCAACAGCTCGATGAATGCCTTAATCGTACAGGAGAATGCAAGGGAAGATGAGTTCGGTGGCGTAGAAGTCTGGTCAATGGACTCTGAAGATGAGGAGGTAAGAAGGCCCACTCATGGAAAGGCATATGTGGCAAAGAATGAAGGTTCGGGTGGAAAGTGCTTTATCGTCAATGATGGTCTATCAACCGAAAGTGCAGATACGGAACCGAACCTGACAGAAAACAAGTGCTTTGCGGCCAAGCCGGTGAGTGAGAAGATCAACGACTGCGATCGATTGATCAAAAAGGTACATTCTATTATTGAGTCTCTTAAAATCTCAAAAACTGATTATCAAGAAGAATTAAATGAATTAAACTTTAAATTTTCTAACCAAAGTAGTAGCCTCATGCAAACCCGCTTAGCAAATTCTAACCTGACTGACCAACTTGACAGGATATCTTCAAAAAGTGAGGAAAGGAGAATGTGGATTTAGCTGAAGGAAGCAGAGTTAGTTAGGGCTAGGGATGAATGTATTTATTTGCAAAGGGACAATTTAAAGTTATTAAAACAATGAAATGTTTTTTGTTTAACTGCGAAGCGTCTTTATACTAACATTCCTCAATTACATTTAAGCTGTGAAATTGGCAAGAAAATTCATAAAATGATTTTGCCCTTTCTTGAATTTAAGGAAGATGAAGTTATAGCAGAATGTGAATCAGAGGTGTCCTCTGAAGAGACATCAAGTTCGTATACGCTAGGTTTGGATAAGATAGAAACCTTCATCGATTCTAAGGAACATAAGAGTATGTTAAAAAATATATTATTTGAAAATGATAGGCAAAAGATTAAAACTAAAACTATACAAACATTCGATCTGTCAAATGACAAAATTTCTCAAGATAATAAAATAAACTTAGATAATTCGTCTGAATTTGATGCGGAAAGCGAGATGAGTGAAATCTCAGTAGAGGATGAAGTTGATTGCTCGAAGTTTATGAAACATGAAACCGAGAATGAAAAACCTCTTATATCAGAAAACTCTGTTGAGTTTGCTCGTCTGTCAAAAGAACAGAATCCAAAACTCAAGGAAAAGGCCGTGGTCAATCAAAAGGTTCAGACCGTGCCAAATTAGGTTGATGCTGTAACTGGGGTCACTCAAAGGCAAACGGTAGAATTAAGAATCATAGTTGACGAAGATAATGCTGAAGGATGCGAAGACTATTTCTGGTCTGCTTCTATTGACAACACAGACGAGACTGTGGGACTATCTGATAAAACCACATGGAGAGTCAAAGGTAGATACATACCAGAGCCCATCAACAAACCCTCCAGTTTCGATATTCCAAGCTCAAGTGGAACCAAAGATGTTCCTGAGGAACCAATGGTTGAACCTATTGTTCCAATCAAGAGGGAGGAACCGAAAGTTCAAACTAAGAAGAACACAGAATCTAAAATGAAAGGTAAGACAACTGCAACTCAGAAGGAGAAACCAAAGGCCAGCTTCAATATTCACAAATCTCAGAAGGAGCTAGCTGAACACAAACGCTTGAGAAATCAGAGATATGCCACGAATCTGAATGAAAGGAAAAAGCATTGGAACTCTCAAAACCCCAACTATGAGCCTCTCAGGAAAGAATACATGAACAAGGGAAAGGAAAAGTTGAAGGAAAATTTCAGTCCAAATTCCTACTATTCCAAATCCCAGAACCGAAACTCATGTCTCGGCCCTGAACCCACTTTTGGTCCTCGACCTAGATTCGGTCCTCAACCTAGATTCGGTCCCAATCCTGGTAATAGATCCTCCAAGTCCCAAGTTGAAACAAATTCTTTTAAGGAAATCAAAGGAAAAGAAAAGCTAGTATCAGACTATGAGAAGGAAAATAAGAAATCCTCTTCTAAACCTAGGAATCAAACGAAAAATCCCAAACCATCAAAAACAACCCCAACTGATACACTAAAATTTAAAGAAGATAAAAAAAAATCAAGGTGTATACCATTAAAAGAAAAGATCAAACCACTCTCATTAAACGAACCTTTTCAGTTGATGTTTCTGCAGTTATTCCTTTCTCTGTGAAAAACTCACCAGGACCCAAGAAACTTTGGGTTCCTAAATCTGCTTGAATTTGCAGGTAATCAGTGACGAGCAGTTTGACGACGAATGGTATATAGACAGTGGATGCTCGCGTCACATGACAGGGAAGAAGGAGGAGCTAAGAGAGTTTCGGTCCCTGAAAGATGGTGGGTCTGTGAAGTTTGGAAACAATTCCTATGGAACAATCAAAGGATACAACATAATAACAAATGGAGACTTATCGATCAGAAAGGTGGCTTATGTAGAAGGATTGCAACACAATCTCATCAGCGTGTCACAATTAGTTGTTGGCACGGGTTTGAAAGTATCATTCGATGATGAGGGGTCTGAGATAGTGGAAAAACAATCCAAGAAGGTACTGCTGAAATCTGCACGAAAGGGAGAGATGTACCCTCTGAATCTTAACCCAATTCGAGGGACACTAGCTATTTGTCTGCTGTCAAAGGCAAACACCGATGAAAGCTAGTTATGGCATCGATGTCTATCACACTTGAATTTAAAAGATATCAACAAATTAGTGATTGGTGATCACGTTCGAGGCCTTCCTCTTCTCAAGTTCGAAAAGGAGCATTTATGTGCAGCATGTGAGATGGGTAAACAGAGCAGAAAAAGCCACCCTACACGCAACAATACTAAGATAGTGGAAGCACTTGAGCTGTTACACATTGATTTATGTGGACCTTCTGCTATAGAGAGTATCGGTAGAAGTAAGTACTTTCTTGTTATTGTAGATGATTTTTCACGCTTCACTTGGGTTTTCTTTCTTAAACAAAAATCAGATGCAACTCCCAAGCTGAAGGCATTCATCAAGCAAATAAAAGTACAACTAAAGAAAATGGTCAGAAACATCAGAAGTGACAATGGTCTGGAATTCAAGAACAAGGATTTTGAGGACTTTCTGGCTGATAACGGGATAACTAACAATTTTTCGGCCCCTTATACACCAAAGTAGAATGGGATTGTTGAAAGACGAAACCGATCGTTATGTGAAGCAGCCAGAACCATGTAAAGTTTCGCTTCTTTACCTTTATACTTTTGGGCTGATGCAATTGCCACTGCATGCTATACTCAGAATCGGTCCTTGCTCAAAAAGAGATTCTCCATAACTCCTTATGAGATCATCAACAATAGGAAGCCGAATGTCAAATTGTTCCATATCTTCGGTTCAAGGTGCTTTATTTTTAATTCTAAAGAGAACTGAAATAAGTTTGATGTTAAAGCCGATGAGGGCATATTTCTGGGTTACTCTCTGTCATCTAACGCATACAGGGTGTTGAATAAGCGTTCCAAAACAATTGAAGAGACTTATTATGTCACCTTCGATGACAATTATATGCAGAAGGTTCAAAGGACTGAAAGTGCCTTAGGAGACATATTCATAGAATCTGGACAGGTCTCGGCTCCAATATCCAACCTGTTTGAGGAATACATTCGGCTATTCGACGACCAGAAAAAGCAATTCATTTAGAGGCAACGACAGAAGATAACAAACTCGATAATCTCAAGAAGATCATAGACGAAGCTACTAAAGAGATGGAAAGTGAACCACCAAGTATTAACTCATCAACAGGCTCTCCAAATAACGATTCAATGTTCCAGGGGGAGAGCTCTACAACCTCACAGACAAGCGGAGCTTCTGGTGAGGGGGAGAATCCGTGTTCAGATCCTACATCTAAAAGTTCAGATGATAGGGCAAACACTGATCCAAAACAACCGAGTGATAGTCAAATCGAGGGTGTGACAACCCGATATTTCGAGGCAATGTAATGTAAAACCAATCAAATCTAGGTCAAAATATAACTTTCCTAAAATCTTATTTGGGTTAATTAAAGTAGTGGGAATCGTATCAAGGTTTTCGTACATATAAAGAACCCTAAAATCTGACTTCGGATGAGGAAGTTATGAATTTTTGAAGAAATTCTTTAAACACGTCATTTTAATAAATAAATAATAAAAATAATTTCAGAATTTGCCAACGGAATCTAAACAAAAGTTGTAGATCTTAGTCTCACCTTCGCGTGGATATAAAGAACGTCAAAAACGGAGTACGTATGAAGGAGATATGAATTTTAGAAGTTTATTTAAAATAAATATAAATTTAATTATAAACTCCCGGTATTATCCGAAGGGGAGTCATCGGATAGGACCGGAGTACGCCCTGCGTACCTTCGTACGCCCCACGTACTCAGATCAAGGGCCTCAGATCGTCCACGTCGCCCTATGCGAAGCTTCCGACCCGCCCGTCCGACCCGCCGCCCCGTCCGACCCGCCCTCCCATCCGAAGTGCGTAAGCAGTGTCGTCCCAGTACGCGCTGCGTATCCTCGTACGCCCAGAGTACCGAGGCGGTTCAGCACCCCTATTAAAGGGATGCGAGGCTTTCCGGAAATTTTGCTCACTTCTCTCTTTTCTCTCACGATCTTGCCTCGATTTCCGTGCCCGTTCAAACCCGAAGCTCTGGTCTTTTTGCTCAAGTCCCGAGGGTAGATTTTACTCCCGAGATTCGAGAGAATCCCGAGAAAAATCCGTTTCCCGAGATGAAACTCTGCCTGGTTTTCTATCTCGCTTTCTTCAATCAATCAAGTGAGTTCATACCCCCTTAATTTACCTTTTAAATGTTCTATAAATTCTTTTATATGCTTTCAAGGGGGGGGGATACAAGTTAAATACTTATAGTTATTGCTTCAATCACATGTGATTGCATTAATCACATGTGATTAATAACTAGGGAAACCAGTGATTTTATCACTGTTCAAACTGTCTATCAAACTGTTTTACTTCAAAATGTTTTACAAACCCATTTACTTTTCAAATTTATATTACAACTGTGATTTAAACAAATGTTCCTTATACTTAAACTGTTTTAACCAAACCTATGCCTTCAAATTGTTTTATAGATTGACATCAAGTCGATCTTTCTTTAAAAATAATACTTATGTTTCAAATGTCTTATAAAAACTTATTTATGCTTTTATATTATAAATTTCATGCCCATATATGTATAGATGTATAAATAATGTTTAAAGGGCTTAGGAAGGCCATCCACACTATTTCCTTTTTCTCGATTTGGATGTGGTCTGGTGGGATTTCGGGTGACCATCTGAAGGTCGTTTCAATATTAATTATGTATCTAATATACATATATACACATAAAAGTACTTCCATATTCATACGTACTAGACACATCATTAGTGAGTCACCATCGGGGTAACACAGGATCATACTATTACATCTGTTAGATCAATGAGTCAGTTCATTCATGAGTCTATACATTACATTACTATGAGAACATATACAACTATACTAGAACGAGAAACATTACCCTTACATTAATATGTTAACAATTGTGATCCACTGTATCGGAGCATGCCTTAAATGTCATGGCCCGAGTTGTAGCCAGAATCCTCTTGGAGGGAGAGCGTTGAGTTTGTGTATAGATCTATACTGGATTGACTATCCTACACCTTGCTGCTAGCTACAGCCGGACCTGCAGGTCTGCGGGTGCCAAACGTCATTCCGTTATTATGACCGTCCTTCATGTCGTTGTTATCAGTCGATAGTATGGTGCAATTATCACATTATACCTTAATATAAATCCAGTTTAAGGTACTTAGTACAGCAGTAGTTACTATAAAACTAAACTACAGTACTACAATAAATTACCCATTACATATATTTAGTGATAACCTCACTTGAACTTTAATGTACAAACTATATTTTGTTAAAAGATAGTTGCACTTGGGAAACTACACACTTTTACAACAAACGAACATACAAAACAGTTAAAGCCTTGGTAGAAGGCTACTTTATTAGAAAATATAGGTTTTTCTGGGAAATTCAAACTTTTACAAACACTTACATACATTTCACGAACTTATACTTGAGACATATTCAAACGTTTTTGATAACAGACACCGACATTAAAATAATTATGAACTCACCAGCTTAATGCTGATAAACTCTTTCAAAATAACTTGTATTCTCAGGTCATCAGTAGACAGGTACCGAAGCCAGCTTTTGAGATGATGGAGCGCATTCAAGACTCATCATATTATTATTTTGATTTACGTTATATTTTTGGTGTCTAAAACTGTACAGAACACGCTTGTATTAAAATTATATATATTTAATGCAATGGATGATGTTGTTTGCTTATTTACATTTACTGTGTTGTGATACTTTACATGACGTCCTCCACCCCAGAACGTTTCCGCCGTTCTTGGTTTTGGGGTGTGACAGATTGGTATCAGAGCATTGTTTATAGTGAATCGAGTGTATCAACCCATAAAAGATATACTAAACTATAAACACATTAGGGATTAAACTCTGACCAAGAGTCTATACTTTAAATATTAAAATATTTAATTAAGTATACTAGTATGCATTCATACTAAAATCAGTGTCACAATGACAAGAACAAAAGTATTACGATTGTTAAATATCACAAGTGAGCTCAGGGATGTATGGTTAGTCCTGGGAATGGCATAGCCTGATCAACTATGCTGGTCCTAGGAGTGATTAGCACATGCCCTAGAATGGTTGTGATAGGTTAACAAGTCTAAAAACTTACCAATGATACCACGAGAAGATCAGTAGAACTTAAACTTAAAATACTATAGGTGTATTTTGTACTACTAGTTACACGTATACTACATTCTTATACTTCTCTTCTCGCGTAGATCTAATGGTAAGATTCCATCACGGCAACCCGTACTTTCCAAATGAAGGCAATGCCGGGTGGATCGATGAAGAGCCCGAAGTTGAGCATCCAATCCCTTTGGATGATTACCTCACAGAAGGCTTTTCTGATGGATCCGACTCCGAGCCGGAAGTCAACAACCTACCACTCGTAGGTCAAGCCCCAAACAACAACCCTCGACCGGCGTTTCCAGGTCCTACTCCCTTGTGGGTAAATAAGTTGAATCGCTGGAGTGATGAACAGGGTCAACCCTTACCATACTCTGGGGACCGAAGCTTTTGCAACGTCAGCGATGGTGGCTCTGCTGACCGAGCTCTACCTGTCATTATCCACATAATAGCTCGTAAAGTCAAGCAAGGTTGAGCAGCCATTGACCGGGTCATAGAGATTGATGCCAACTCAGGTGTCAACATAGTCCGCATCCGCCGTCTTGAAGAAGACACGGAACAGACCCGGAGAACAAATGAAACCTTGCAGTAGCAGTTGGCTGCCTCACAAGCTGAAATCTTGGAACTTCGAGCTCGTCAGAAGGCTCAGGATCGACACCTTCAAGAGGTTTCCGTAAAGTGTCCGACCTCAGGGCTCGCCCGGGGTTTTCCCATTGCCGTTAGACGAGGCTAGTGCATCTCTGTCTTTTGATTAAAGAATAGCCTTTAACATCTGTGCTCTAAGTAACACTTGTCTGTAAAATATTTCTAACTTTCAGTACTCAAATTTGAAATCTAAGAACTGTCAAACTTTTCTATATGGTATGATGTAAGACCTACTGTTAGGTCGATTTTCCCTGAACTTATTACATCAGTAATACCAGTATTATTGAGATCTATCTATCTGTGGGAAAAATCTATACACTTGTGCTTTCCTACTAATATTTCTTATTGTGATTTCAAACACTCTTTCAACTGTTGGACTATGGGTAGCTAGTCCATGTGTCACTCTCTCGTTGCTTACAAATTGATTCTTACCATTTTTTTTCTTATCTTTATAAACTTACTGCTGAAAGATGCCTCCTCGCAAATCTCCCAGGTATAATCCTGCACCACCACCTCCTCCGCCTCCGGTCATCGATACTGTAGCCCTGAATGCTACCGTAGCTGCAGCAGTGGCAACTGCCATGGCTCAGTATCAATCTTCTGATGCCAGCAGAGGTGGAACCCCTATGGAATCAGCCCCGGTTGAAACCCCTGTGCGCTCGAGAGAGTGCTCATACAAGGATTTCACAAATTGCAAACCGAAGCCTTTTTACGGCACCGGCGGAGTCATTGCCCTCTCGCAATGGCTCGAGAAGACTGAATCAATCTTCGAAATCTGTTCATGCCCTGCGGCGAGTAAAGTCAAGTACGCCGCATGCACCTTTGAAGGAAAGGCCCTGACATGGTGGAACGGCCATGTCAAGGCACTAACTCTCGTCGTGGCCAACGACATAGGCTGGGAAACAATGAAAGACCTCATGTCTGAGGAATACTGCCCGAGGGGCGAAGTCCAGAAACTGGAGCAGGAACTTTGGAACCTGACGATGAAGGGCACCAATGTGGTCGCTTATACTGCCCGATTCAGCGAGCTGGTGGCCCTCTGACCCAATATGGTTCCCACCGAGGGGAAGAAAATCGAGAGGTACATATGGGGGCTAGTGCCTCCGTATCAGGGGAATGTTCTAGCATCAAACCCCGCTACCTTCGACAGTGCCAAACGATTGGCACAACGACTCATTGACCATGGAGTCAAAACCCCTACAACCACAACCAACCTAGCCGTCCCGGAACCCTCCAAACCCGTTGATACTAAGCGGAAATTCTGGGATGAAAAGAAGAAGCAACAGACTACCAAAAAGCAGCAAATTGTGGCAATTCATGCCGCAATAACCCCTGCTGCTGCTACTAACGCTCCGGTGAGTCGGTATGCTGGAAGTTCGCCCAAGTGCAACAAATGCAACTACCACCACAACGGCCCCTGCCGTGAAATGCAGTGCTCTAACTGCAACAGGAAAGGACACACTGTCCGATTCTGTAAGTTCCCGGCACAACCTATCAACCAAGTCCCTGGCTCTGGCGCGAGCCCAACCTGCTATGGATGTGGCGAAGCAGGCCATTTTAAGAGGGACTGCCCCAAAGCGAGGAATGCTGGAGGACCAGGGAGGGTACTAGCTATAGGCCACGGGTAAGCAGTTGCTTACCCGATAGTGGTGACTGGTACGTTCCTCCTCGATAACTCCTATACATGCATTCTGTTCGATAGTGGAGCGGAGCGAAGCTTCGTAAACCATAAATTTGCTCGCATGCTTAATCAACCACCGCACGCACTCAAAGAACTATTCACAGTAGAAATGGCTAATGGAAAAACTGAAAGTATGAGTAGCATATACTTAGGTTGTACCCTAACTCTAGATAACCACTCATTCCCAATCGACCTCATGCCAGTCTCAATAAAAAGTTTCGACGTTATCATTGGCATGGATTGGTTAAGCCTTCATCGTGCCGACATCATGTGCTATGAGAAAGCAGTCCGTCTAAACCTACCGTCTAACAAAACTCTTATAGTCTACGGCGACAAACCCGGTGCAAGTCTTCGCATCATATCAAGTATTCAACCACATAAATATTTGCGTCAAGTATACCATGCATTCCTTGCTCACGTCGTCGACACGAGCCTCGAAACGAAAGAACTAAAGAACATCCTGTAGTGAGCGACTTCCCCGACATTTTCCCAGAAGAACTACCCGGTTTACCTCCGCAACGACAGGTCGAGTTCAGAATCGACTTAGTCCCAGGAGCTATCCCAGTAGCCAAGTCACCCTACCGCTTAGCACCAGCTGAGATGCAGGAACTCTCAGTTCAACTTAACGAACTGCTCAGCAAGGGCTTTATAAGGCCGAGTTTCTCACCTTGGGGAGCACCGGTCTTGTTCGTTAAGAAGAAAGACGAATCATTCCGTATGTGTATTGACTATAGAGAACTCAACAAACTGACGGTCAAGAATCGTTACCCTCTGCCTCGCATAGATGATCTATTCGACCAACTGCAAGGGGCAAACTATTTTTCTAAAATTGATCTGAGATCCGGATATCACCAGTTACGAGTGCTAGAGGAGGACGTGCCGAAGACAGCCTTCCGAACTCGTTACAGACATTACGAGTTCGTGGTGATGCCATTCGGATTGTCCAATGCGCCCGCAGTCTGCATGGATCTGATGAATAGAGTATGCCGACCTTACTTGGATCAGTTCGTTATCGTTTTCATTGACGACATCCTGATCTACTCCCGAAGTAAGAAAGAGCATGGCGATCACCTGCGACAAGTTCTAGAGACATTACGAAAAGAGAAGCTTTATGCGAAGTTCTCAACATGTGAATTTTGGATCCGGAGAGTCGAATTCTTAGGACACATGGTAAGCGAAGAGGGAATCCACGTGGACCCATCCAAAATTAAAGCCATTGAGAACTGGTCAGCACCTAAGACGCCTACAGAAATTCGTCAATTTCTACGTCTCGCTGGCTACTACCGCAGATTCATTCAGAACTTCTCTCGGATAGCAAAACCTCTTACAACCCTAATCCAGAAAGGCGTGGCCTTTGACTGGGAAGAGAAACAAGAAAGAGCCTTCCAAACGCTCAAACGAGCCTTGTGCACCGCACCAATACTATCCCTTCCCGAAGGAATAGAAGACTTTGTAGTCTATTGCGATGCATCGAATCAAGGGCTCGGATGTGTCCTGATGTAGCGACGTAAGGTCATCGCCTACGCCTCGAGACAGTTGAAGACACACGAGGTTAACTACACGACCCACGATCTTGAACTAGGAGCAGTGGTGTTTGCTCTGAAGATCTGGAGACATTACTTGTATGGAACGAAGAGCACTATCTTTACCGACCACAAGAGTTTACAACACATTAACGATCAAAAGGAGTTCAACATGAGACATAGACGGTGGGTGGAGCTACACAGTGATTACGAATGTGATATTCGTTATCATCCGGGTAAAGCCAACATAGTAGCGGACGCCGTAAGTCGGAAGGAATATTCTGGTCGCAAAGTCAAGTCATTCTCAATAACCATCCATTCACACTTGTCTAAGCAAATTCAGGAGGCTCAACTTGAAGCCATGAAACCTGAAAATGTGATGAATGAATCCCTTAGAGGAATGGACAAGAATTTAGAAGCCAAGGGTGACAGAGCCTTATATTTCATGAACCGGATCTGGACACCGAAACACGGTGGTTTCCGAGACTTGGTCATGACCGAGGCGCACAACACTCGGTATTCTGTCCACCCAGGTTCAGATAAGATGTATTTCGATCTTAAAAAGCTATATTGGTGGCCTAATATGAAAGCAGAGATTGCTACCTTCGTGAGTAAATGCCTTACTTGTGCAAAGGTTAAGGTCGAGTACCAAAAGCCCTCTGGTTTATTGCAACAACCAGAGATCCCGGAATGGAAGTAGGAGCGGATCACTATGGATTTCATAACCAAGTTGCCCAAGACAGCGCGTGGACTTGACACCATATGGGTCATCGTTGATAGATTGACCAAGTCTGCACACTTCCTGCCTATCAAAGAAACTGACAAGATGGAGAAACTTATGCGAACATACATTAGCGAAATCGTATGGCTACATGGTGTACCTATGTCCATTATCTCCGATAGAGATAGTAGGTTCACCTCAAGATTTTGGCAATCACTACAACATTCCCTAGGAACAAGGCTGGACATGAGCACATCCTACCATCCTCAGACCGACGGACAGAGTGAGAGGACCATCCAAACTCTGGAAGATATGTTGCGAGCCTGCATGATTGACTTTGAGAAGGCATGGGATACTCATTTACCCCTTGTCGAGTTTTCCTATAATAACAGTTATCACACGAGCATCAAGGCTGCTCCATTTGAAGCTCTCTACGGCCGAAAGTGCAGATCCCCTCTGTGCTGGGCTGAGGTGGGTGATACCCAATTAGCCAGGGGGCAAACTTCCGACAGTACTGTCACCGGTCCGGAGATCATTCGGGAAACGACAGAGAAAATCGTTCAGATCCGTGAACGATTGAAAGCCTCTAGAGACCGACAGAAGAGCTACGCTGATAAACGAAGGAAACCTTTGGAATTTCAGGTGGGAGACCGAGTCCTTCTCAAAGTCTCACCCTGGAAGGGCTTGATACATTTCGGCAAGCGTGGGAAGCTTAATCCGAGGTACATAGGGCCTTTCGAGATTCTTGCAAGAGTCGGCCCCGTAGCTTACAAACTCGAACTACCAGACGCACTTCGTAACGTACATTCTACATTCCACGTATCTAACTTGAAAAAGTGTCTATCCGACGAGACTCTTGTGATCCCTCTCGACGAGATCGAGATCAACAAGAGCCTCAACTTCGTGGAAGAACCTGTAGAGATCATGGACCGTGAGGTCAAGCAGACAAAGCAAAGTCGTATCCCTATCGTGAAGGTTCGCTGGAATGCCAAGCGAGGACCGGAATTCACTTGGGAACGTGACGATCAGATGAAACTGAAATACCCTCACCTTTTTCTTAGTTGTTTGTAATTTCTTACTTGCTTAAATTCTAATTTCGGGACGAAATTCCTTCTAACGGGGGGATGATGTGACAACCCGATATTTCGAGGCAATGTAATGTAAAACCAATCAAATCTAGGTCAAAATATAACTTTCCTAACATCTTATTTGGCTTAATTAAAGTAGTGGGAATCGTATCAAGGTTTTCGTACATATAAAGAACCCTAAAATCTGACTTCGGATGAGGAAGTTATGAATTTTTGAAGAAATTCTTTAAACACGTCATTTTAATAAATAAATAATAAAAATAATTTCGGAATTTGCCAACGGAATCTAAACGAAAGTTGTAAGTCTTAGTCTCACCTTTGCGTGGATATAAAGAACGTCAAAAACGGAGTTCGTATGAAGGAGATATGAATTTTAGAAGTTTATTTAAAATAAATATAAATTTAATTATAAACTCCCGGTATTATCCGAAGGGGAGTCATCGGATAGGACCGGAGTACGCCCAACCTACCTTCGTACGCCCCGCGTACTCAAATCAAGGGCCTCGGATCATCCACGTCGCCCTATGCGAAGCTTCCGACCCGCCCGTCCGACCCGCCGCCCTGTCCAACCCGCCCTCCCATCCGAAGTGCGTAAGCAGTGACGTCCCAGTACGCGCTGCGTACCCTCGTATGCCCAGCATACCGAGGCGGTTCAACACCCCTATAAAAGGGATGCGAGGCTTTCCGGAAATTTTGCTCACTTCTCCCTTTTCTCTCACGCTCTTGCCTCGATTTCCGTGCCCGTTCAAACCCGAAGCTCTGGTCTTTTTACTCATGTCCCGAGGGTCGATTTTACTCCCGAGATTCCCGAGAATCCCGAGAAAAATCCGTTTCCCGAGACGAAACTCTGCCCGGTTTTCTATCTCGCTTTCTTCAATCAATCAAGTGAGTTCATACCCCCTTAATTTACCTTTTAAATGTTCTATAAATTCTTTTATATGCTTTCAAGGGGGGATACAAGTTAAATACTTATAGTTATTGCTTCAATCACATGTGATTGCATTAATCACATGTGATTAATAACTAGGGAAACCAGTGATTTTATCACTGTTCAAACTGTCTATCAAACTGTTTTACTTCAAAATGTTTTACAAACCCATTTACTTTTCAAATTTATATTACAACTGTGATTTAAACAAATGTTCCTTATACTTAAACTGTTTTAACCAAACCTATGCCTTCAAATTTTTTTATAGATTGACATCAAGTCGATCTTTCTTTAAAAATAATACTTATGTTTCAAATGTCTTATAAAAACTTAGTTATGCTTTTATATTATAAATTGCATGCCCATATATGTATAGATGTATAAATAATGTTTAAAGGGCTTAGGAAGGCCATCCACTGTATTTCCTTTTCCTCGATTTGGATGTGGTCTGGTGGGATTTTGGGTGACCATCCGAAGGTCATTTCAATATTAATTATATATCCAATATACATATATAGACATAAAAGTACTTCCATATTCATACGTACTAGACACATCATTAGTGAGTTACCATCGGGGTAACACAAGATCATACTATTACATCTGTTAGATCAATGAGTCAAGTCATTCATGAGTCTATACATTACATTACTATGAAAACATATACAACTATACTAGAACGAGAAACATTACCCTTACATTAATACGTTAACAATTGTGATCCACCGTATCGGAGCATGCCTTAAATGTCATGGCCCGAGTTGTAGCCAGAATTCTCTTGGAGGGAGAGCGTTGAGTTTGCGTATAGATCTATACTGGATTGACTATCCTACACCTTGCTGCTAGCTACAGCCGGACCTGCAGGTCTGCGGGTGCCAAACGTCATTCCGTTATTACGACCGTCCTTCATGTCGTTGTTATCAGTCGATAGTATGGTGCAATTATCACATTATACCTTAATATAAATCCAGTTTAAGGTAGTCAGTACAGTAGTAGTTACTATAAAACTAAACTACAGTACTACAATGAATTACCCATTACATATTTTTAGTGATAACCTCACTTGAACTTTAATGTACAAACTATATTTTGTTAAAAGATAGTTGCACTTGGGAAACTACACACTTTTACAACAGACGAACATACAAACCAGTTAAAGCCTTGGTAGAAGGCTACTTTATTAGAAAATATAGGTTTTTCTGGGAAATTCAAACTTTTACAAACACTTACATACATTTCACGAACTTATACTTGAGACATGTTCAAACGTTTTTGATAACAGACACCGACATTAAAATACTTTTGAACTCACCAGCTTAATGCTGATAAACTCTTTCAAAATAACTTGTATTCTCAGGTCATCAGTAGACAGGTACCGAAGCCAGCTTTTGAGATGATGGAGCGCATTCAAGACTCATCATATTATTATTTTGATTTACGTTATATTTTTGGTGTCTAAAACTGTACAGAACACGCTTGTATTAAAATTATATATATTTAATGCAATGGATTATGTTGTTTGCTTATTTACATTTACTGTGTTGTGATACTTTACATGACGTCCTCCGCCCCAGAACGTTTCCGTCGTTCTTGGTTTTGGGGTGTGACAGAGGGGGAGAAACCAACTTCCACAAGAAATGCAGACTCTGATGCTGACAGAAATTTCAGTTCGCCAGTCGAGGGGGAGAAGGAGAAAGAAAGTGATAGTTCTACTGACGAAGGTGAGGGTGATCTGTCAGATGTTGAAATAGAAGTAGAAGCTGAATTGAATCCAGCATATGATCCAAGCTATCCTCCGTTAGTGAAATGGACAAAAGACCATCCCAAAGAACAAATTATTGGTGAAACCTCGGAAAGTGTTCTTACTCGATCTCAACTGAAGGCGAAACAAACTGCATTATTCTCTAAAGTGGAATTTTGTATATTCAATTCGTTTATTTCCAAAATTGAGCCGAAAACTGTAAATGTTGCACTTGATCATTCAGAATGGGTTCAAGCAATGCAGGATGAGCTCCATGAGTTCGAACGCAATAGAGTTTGGAGGTTGATTCCTACACCAAAAGATGCTTCTGTTGTCGGCCTAAAATGGGTGTTTAGAAATAAGCTGGACAAAAAAGGGAATGTCATTCGTAACAAGGCTCGGTTGGTTGTAAAAGGTTATTGTCAAGAAGAAGGGATAGACTATGAAGAAACCTTTGCTCCAGTAGCAAGGTTAGAATCTGTCAGAATCTTTCCTGCATATGCTGCTCACAAGAACTTTGAAGTTTTCCAAATGGATGTCAAATGCGCTTTCTTGAATGGAGAATTAGAAGAAACTGTTTATGTTGAGCAACCGCCTAGTTTTGTGAATGAAAAATACCCTGGTCATTGCTATGTGCTGGATAAAGCTGTCTATGGACTAAAACAAGCACCGAGAACCTGGTATGAAAAGCTAACTCGCTTCTTGAAAATGTCAAAATTTAAACAAGGTTCGGTTGACCCAACCTTTTTTCGTAAGAAGGAAGGCGAACATTTGATGATTGTTCAGATTTATATTGATGATATCATCTTCGGCTCCACGAATCCTAGCTTAACAGCTGAATTAAGGAAGTTGATGGAGACTAAATTTGAAATGAGCACAATGGGTCCAATTAACATTTTCCTTGGTTTAAATATTAGACAGGAACCAGAAGGTATCTTTATAAACCAGGAAGCATACACCAAGAACTTACTGACAAAATTTGGAATGAAGGGTGACTCAAAAGTGAAGGTTCCTATGGCATTTGGCACTAAGCTAACCCTATCTTTGGAGAAACCTGCTGTGGATATAACACTTTATCGTCAAATGATCGGGTCCCTTATGTATCTAACAGGTAGTAGACCAGATACTATGTTTGATGTTTGTTACTGTGCCAGGTTTCAAGCTAATCCAAGAGAACCTCACATGCTTGCTGTGAAGAACATTTTTCGATATCTGAAGAAAACTTCATCTCTTGGTCTCTGGTATCCTGCAAGATCTGGGTTCTTCATCCAAGCCTTCTCTGATGCTTATCTAGGAGGATGTGGACTGGACAGAAAGAGTACTACAGGTGGATGCCAATTTCTTGACGGGAAATTTGTTAGTTGGCAGTCCAAGAAACAAACCTGTGTTTCATTATCCACAGCCGAAGCAGAATACATTGTTGCAGCATCCTGCACCTCTCAAGTGGTTTGGATTCAAAGTCAACTAAGAGATTATGGGCTAAGTATGAAGAAGATTCTTCTCTATTGGGATTCTGAAAGTGTAATTAGGATTTGTCATAATCTAGTGCAACACTCAAAAACCAAGCATATTGCACTTCGGTATCATTTCATCAAGGATCATGTAGAAGACGGGAACGTGAAAGTACACTTTGTACGATCTGCTCATCAACTCACTGACATCTTTACTAAAGCCTTACCAGAAGCAACCTTTAATAAAATCTTACAAGGCTTGGGCATGATGGAAGGAGAGTCGGTACCGAATCCTCAAAACTCTCATTAAAATTAGACAACCGGAATGGACAGACCGCTCGGTCTATTTCGGCTCTACACTATTAGGGAACCGAAATGGACAGACCGCTCGGTCTATCTCGGCTCCGTAATTTTCTAGAACCGAAATGAATCGAACTCTCGTTCTATTTCGCTTCACTCATTTGAAATAAGGTTTCGGTTGTATATTATGTGCATATCTCTCTTTTGATTTGAACTTAATCTTTCTGTTTTTATTCTTTTTCAGAAAATTTCAAAAATTTCAAAAATATTTTATCTTTCTGTTTTTATTCTTTTTCAGAAAATTTCGAAAATTCAAAAAATATTTTATCTTTCTGTTTTAAATTTTTTTTTTGTTTTTTTTTGTCTCGTATGTTTGTCTATTTGGCTTGTTTGGTGTGTTTCTTTACTTTTCATAGGTGATATGAATACCCATATAATCAATTGTGGATCTAAGGGAGGTAAGATTTAATTTCAAAATGAACTAGTTAAGGATCCCTAGAAGCATGTTACTGCATGTTGTCTTAAGTCTCTACGATCTTGAGCAGGCCTTAATGATTCGATTAAAACCCATCGTTTCTTCCAAATTAGGCTAGTTTATATTACTCGGTCTAGAGCTACCTTACTCTTCTCATATGAGTAAAGAGTTTCTCTGCTTTGTCATGATTATCTAGCAGAAGGTACATTTGATTCTTTAGCCACCTCCTTATATTCTCCATCTACTTTCGGTTCACCAATGTAACCCTTGAGACTTTCAGTCTTTACCACTGAGGTTTATGGTTACACAACATCTGTGTTTGTGATCTTAGATATGTATACCACGTGTTGAGTAAAACCCAATATCCAACACCAAAAATGAATTGACGGTGAATTATATATTCAAGAACTTACTGGTTACCTTAGGAAATCTCTGTTTATTTTTTTGTGATCTTTTATGAAATTGTCTACTACCAAGGCATGTGTTCCCAAAGAGATCCAGTTTAATTTTTTTTTGAGATTTCTAATTTCTCTATAGTCACTAAAATAATAAAACCCACCCACCTGTTCTACAGACCACATCGGACTCACAGGTACTTCTTCCAACGTTCGGTTTTATGTTGGAACTCGAAGTTCGGTTGAAAATAAGCTACCCTAAGCCTGTGATTAAAAGAAGCCTTTCAATGTTTATTAACAAACAGTTGATCGTATTTTTCGGGAAACCACACAAGCACTTCAAGTCTCTCTTGACTTTGAAGGAATTGATTCTTGCCAGGAATCCTCTGTTTTCTGTCTAATTATAAGACATCACTCACATCCTATACACATTTGATTTATTTCTTTATCTTTGTCACACTTATGCACGGAAATTTTTATTTTCCAACATTCTGGTTACTATTTTGGTTGAGTTTTGTGTAATTAATTGTAACCAAACGAGGGGCTAATGTGGAATTTTAAACGACGATTGAAGATAAGATTTAGACGCGTGAATTTGAACGGTTTCTAAAGCCATGCGTGCTGACGTATATCTGCGAGTAACCACCCTGTCACATCGTGTTTTTTCAGGCGACGTTTAGTGATCTCATCATAATCATCACGGTTTTCTCTCTCCAGGAAATGGTATATAAAGGGTTGAATATCTTATTTGTCTTTTACCAGCATTCAATTCTCTCAAACTTACCAGCATTCAAGTCTCTCAAACGACGAGTAAACAGTGTTTATCATCTTCTTCATTCATCAGTGGTGACTTCCTCTTCAGTACATGAACAGATAGCATCATCATCCTTGCTTACCATTAGACCCATCCAAAATATGATCATTGAACTTAATCCGTTCTTATATGATTCATATATGCTGCAGCTTGTGGAATGTTTAACATATCCCGCCTGGTTTTAGCCCTAACACAGGTTGAAACAGTTCCAATGTCGCTATTATCACAGGTTTATTCCATGGCGACTTATGACAAAAACAAAGATCGTATCTATTTTACCATCCACGACAAGAAGGCTTCCGTTTCAAAGGTGAAGTTCTGTTCGATTTTGAATTTTGCAGTAGATTCTTCTGTCATCTCGCTAGACTTCATCACCATATCTCAGCTATTTTCAATGATGTATGAGATGGGGTATACCGTTGTGCTAATTACCATCACCAAAGTGAAGAAATCTTGTTTACCCTCTCAGTGGAATGGCTTGCTCACTCTACTGATTAAGGGTTTAGCAGAACGATGTGGTGGTTCCGATACTACATGAAAGGGTTTTCTCTCCATTCTTTACGGCCTCTACAACGAGATCAATCTTGATTATGGCTCTATAATCTGGTCTCAGGTGGTGCAGAGTCTCAATACATCGACACTGCATTCTGAAGTTTCATGTGGGCATTTTTGGACCCTGATTACAAGAAAGGCTATTAATTCTTTGGAGATTCCGATCATACAGGATGCTTTACTTGCTTCTGTTGCCACATTCCATACAAAGAAGATAATTCTCTCTGATCCGCTCAAGTTTCCTCATTATGGAATGATTCCTGAAACTATGTATCGTGGCGTTACAGAAAAGAGCAATGTCTTGGCTGACTATAGGAAACTTCCTCCTATCGGACCGAGAATTCTGTCTCCAGAGCAGCAAGCAGCTTTGGATGCACTAGAAAAGCCTACCAACAGAGGAAAGAGGGTTTTAAAGAAAGAGGATCATGAGGAACGTAAGTCCAAGTCCTCTAAACGCAAGTCTGGTGAAGGAGATACTTCTCAACCGAAACAGAAGAAGATAAAGAAGATGGCTCGCAGACCTAGAGGGAACACACCTCCAAGAACAGATCATTCAGATGAGCAAAGTGAGGAAGAAAAGGTTCGTCATGTCTCACCCCGAGAGCCTACTCCTCCACGATCTCCTACTCCACCAGAATCTCCAAATCACAACAGAGTTCCAACTCCAATCCAATCGCCGAAACAGACTGTTCCACTTTCTGTTCCCCCTGTTACTCCACCTCTTACCACTCAAGCAACAACTTTGCCAACCCCACCACCAATTACTTATGTTCCTATTTCTACTATATCCTTATCCTCTCAACTTATAACCGAATCCACAACCACTACCATTCCCAAATCCAACGTAGAAGTCAATGTATTTGATACAGGGGCTACTACTGCGACTATAACTCCAATCGATACCAAACTACCTTTACCAACCCTATCCAATGATTCTGGTGCTACTCTTGGTGGAGACGATGAGGAATTTGACTCAATCTACTACAGTCCATACCAACTTCAAACCGATGATGAGACTGATGCTCCTGTCACAAGTCAACAAATACAGGGCATTCATGAGAAGTTGGATCGTTTGCTTGCCGACAGCAAAGCCTATGGTAGTGTTGTTCTTAAAGCATTTCTGGAGATAGCCATTGAGCAGTATACTCAGGCAATTGACAATTCTACGAAGGCAGTTAATGAGTCTACCTCCACCTGTAAGCAGGCCACTAAAGACGTTTCTGAGATTGTTCATACAACTCAGATTTTTCTTGAGTCGTTAAAATCTCATGCTGACACCCATGAAGCACACTATCAATCCTCTGTGGACTCCTTTTTTAAGTCCCTTCACGATGAAACTACTAAGTTTGAGGCTGTACGCTCTGAGCTTAAAACATAAACCACTTCTTTCTTAAAGTCAGTGGATTCTCGTTTTGATGCTTTGGCTGGTAATCTTGCAACAGAGAGTGCCTTGAAGGAGGATTTAGCTAAAAAGCAAGCAACAATTGATGTTCGGAAAGTGCAGCTGGCCCAGGCAGAGAAATAAATTTCTTTGTTGAAAGTTCAGAGGGCTATTTATAAAAGTTGTGCAGGCGATGTGAAAGATTTACTAACTAATTTGCTTGAAGTGCATGATCCAATCTTAACTCTGACTATTCGGAATCATCTTCAATCTAAACTCCTTCCTGCTATTGCCATTTTTAAGTGAAATGAAAGGTGTTTCGGAGGGGGTTGTACCTCCAAAACAAGGGGGAGAGAGTAGCGCTCATTATTTTGTTCGACCGAAACCGATTGTTAAGACAGAAGATGAACAACCGAAAGTCACAACAGAACCGAAGGATAATTTAGCTTCGGCTTCTGGTTCTCTATCAAACCAGAAAGGGATTAATGATGATAGTGAAAGTGATGTTGATGAAACTAGAGTTGATGCTCTAAAACAAAACAAAACAAACAGAGAGCTTGATGAAACAATGAAAGTGGTTAGTGAAGCAGAGGAGCAGGAAAAGAGAAACAAGGAAGAAGAGGATGTCTTGCAATGCAAGAAGGCTTTGTTTCCTGAGTGGAACAGAGACACACTTATCAATCAGGCGATTGAATTTCCTTCTGTTTATTGGTTGGAACCAGTTGCTTCATTTGATTGTGATAACTCTAAAGACGCGCAGTTTGATATTCCTATTACCAGAAAAGCTTTTACGTTTCACTGCTTTGAGCCGACTATTAAGTTTCCACATCCACACCAGAAGGTTGACAGGGATTTTATCGATTTTTACTTGAAGTATGGTCAACCGCAGTACTTAACTTGGAGTGCACAACATATTATAAAAGTTAAGGTACTGAAAGCTTCACCTGCTGGGAGATTCGTAAATGTCAATTTCAAAATCACCCGTGGTTCAGCAAACACGGTGTCTATAATCTCTCTAGCAGATCTTCCTAACCTCAATCCTCATGACTGGATTCTGCTGTACAATACTCTACTCTCTGATCCTAAGGAGTATGAGCTGATTTTAGATCATCTTAAGAGAATGTTGGCCTCCTATATCCATGAGCTTACAACTATGGATCAGGAGATAGCAAAGGTAATGAATAAAAAGCCGACTGTGAAGCCGACGCCTAAACCAGGTGATGTAAACATGATGAAATTGGGACAGAAAGATTCAGCAAATCTAACTGTCATGTTCACAAAAGGAGAAGCACTCAGGTTTCTGTTTGCTCTGGCTGATAAGCATCTGTTTTCAACAGACTGTTTGGAGCATATCATCAATATCATACACCGATGCAAGCAGAACTCAGCGGCTGATAAGAAGAACTTTACAGACATGCTTCGTTGGTATATTAATTTTCGCCATCATATGATAGCCATTATACCGAAGGTGTTCAAAACTGTGAAGAAGCCTCCTGCTGTTAAGAACGAATGGGGTTTCGGCTCCAAAGACGCAAAAGGGGAGATTGTTGAGTCCATTTGTGTTGCGTCTTGGGCCATATATTTTGTATCCGGATTGGGCCTGTCCATCCGTGTCTATCTAGATTAGTTTCGTTGTTATCTAGATTAGCTGTTAGGGTTATAGTATATATATATATATATATATATATACATATATATATATATATATATATATATATATATATATATATATGCATGTATGCATATATTGATAATGGTGATTAATTACGTAGATTCTTGTAACCCTAAACACCTCTACAGATTGAAGTTCTTTGTCGAGCTCTTCGGAGGTGTTATCACATTAATCATACGACATATGCAGTGCCATACTTGTGTTCTTTATTACGTTCTTATTTAATATCCTGCTTAGAATCATACGATCCTAAAAGAACTTTGTTCTAACAAAAAGTGCTTGCCCGACGTAACTCTCTAAATCCCACTTGTCACGATAGAAATCATTGGGAATCCTAACTTCATAAAGGAACCTGTAGGAATCGCGAACCGAGCGATCAAGTGAACAAAACGAAATTCTCATCCCGTTAGGTGAAGGTTTGCTGGAACGTCAAGCGAACGTCGGAGTTCACTTAGGAGCGTGAGGACCAACCAAATAGGAAGTACCATCACCTCTCTACTCGATTATTCATGCCTACTTCCTTGCCTAAAATCTAAATTCGGGACGAAATTCCCTCTAACGGGGGGATGATGTGACAACCCGAATATTTCATATATATATAATTCTATAGTCAAACCCTTCGTTTGGAAGACAAATTCATTTCCGCCACCTTTTAGCAAATTTAAAAATCCGCCTTAGTATTCCGAGCTTTTCATATTTAACGATCAAGTCTTAGAAAGTAACCACTAAAGCCCTAACACCAAAAATCATGCCATAAACCTCATAATATGGAGTTTCCGAGCGGTAAACTCCGGGCGGTAAACTCCGGGCGGTAAACTCGGGCGGTAAACTCTAGGCGGTAAACTCACCCTATATAAGGGTTGAGTGAACCTCATTTATACTTTTTCCACTCTATCTCTTCCCCCTCTCTTCAAGACCCGATTTCTCCCAAAAATCTTCAAGTTTTCCTCCCCAAGTTGTATGTTCTCTTACCTTAGATTGTGTTAAAGCTTATTTCATGTCCATATAGCATTGAAATCACCCAAAACTAGCATGAACAAGGTGTTTACGGCCTAAGAACTTCTTAGGGCGTAAACCCTTAAAAAGGATGCCAAACTGCCCCTAACTCCTTCCATATGCTTAGAACCTAGCTTAGATCATACCCTTGAAGCATTAAGGACCTTAAACATCAAGTTTTGGAGGTTTGAATGAGGGTTTACGGCCTAATATCTTCATAGGCTGTAAACTCCCTCAAATGGTGCAAAATGTGCCCTAATCACCTCACCTAGACTTGGACATTAACCTAAAATTATACCTCAATGAGCTAGGGACTTGAATCAACGATTTGGCACTTCATTCCATGAGTTTACGGCCGCAAACTCATGGGGAAGTGGTCCCAGGTTGTAAACTCCACACAAGACCATTTTTGGACCTTAAACTCACCCAATCTCTTGTTTAGGCCTTGGAGCACTTAACCACTTAAGTTATAGTAGTTTTAAGACTTGTTTGGAGACTCAATTGAGAGTTTACGGCCAGGAGTAAACTCCCTGGGCCGTAAAATCCAACAAACATGGTCATTTGACCATACATTTCCGTATAAAGCCATACACTCCTTTATTACAACCCAATAGCCTCCTAGCACTTGACCAAAGTGTTTTTCCATGCATTAGGATATTTATACATGTTTAATTAGTGTTGTAATCACTAATTATATGTATACATATGTCTTCATATGTTACTAAGGTCATTAAGTGTGTTCAAGTCTTCACTTGACACCAAGCACTCAACCGACACTTCCATCCGATCCACTCAACCGACACCTAGCACACAACTGTTTTATGTGATTAATACCTGTATAGCAAATGGATTTTTACATGTTAAACTGCTTCATTCAATAAAAGTTTTTTCCAATCTCGTTTTCAAATCTTGTTAAAGTATGAATTTCTCTTTTATATTATCAAAAGTATTCCAAAGATTTTTGCAAAGGTTTTTCAAATGTTTTCCAATGGTTTTCAAAGCTTTTTTTATAAAATGATATCAAGTCGTAAATTCTTATTTGTAGAGATTTTCCAAAGGTTTTATTAAAGTTTTCTTCTATGCTTTTATTTCATTAAATGCATGCCTATATTTGTATAGTTATATAAATAATGTTTAAAGGACTTAGAACGACTAGTTCGCCCTATTTCCTTTTCCTCGTTGGGAAGTGGTCTGGTGGGTATCGGTTATCCGTCTGAAGGTCGTTTAAATATTAGTTATATATCATGTATACATGTATAGACATAAATGTTTCCATCTACCAATTCATTTCCCTTGGGTAGCAAGGGCATCCTTCCATTCATCATTCATATACCTGAAACATTAGTAACTATTATAGGAATAGTTAGGAGATTCTATCTCACTCTCACTCTCTCTCTCTCTCTCTCTCTCTCTATCTATCTATCTATCTATCTATCTATCTCTCTATATATCTATCTCTCTCTAGTATGAAGATTTACTCAGGAGTCAGTTCATTTGCGATTTTATACTATTACGATAATACTTTAGAATGTGACACCCTATTTCCTTCTACGACGCTGCATCGCGCCAACGCCGTGTAACCAGAGTCTCTTGGAAGGAGAGCGAACTTCATGTGTATAGATCTATACGGGACTGACACTCCCGCATCCGGACTGCTAGCTACAGTCTGCGCCGGTAAGGCCCATGGGTGACATAATGCCACTAACTCTACGCGTGACCTGGAGGGTCATCGGATACTCTATCGTCGATCAGCATGGTTACACACGAGTTCACATTCGCCCCCTTGTTTTAGACTTTGCTAGCTGTATCGTTCGTTTGATACTGTCTGGAGTCTGTATTTCCTTGTTTTAGACTTTACTAGATGTATCATTCATTCGATACTATATGGAGTCTATTTTTTCCTTGTTTTAGACTTTGCTAGCTGTAACGTTCATTCGATACTATCTGGAGTCTGTATTTCCTTGTTTTAGACTTTCTAGCTGTATCGTTCATTCGATACTGTCTGGAGTCTATATTTTCCTTGTTTTAGACTTTGCTAGCTGTATTGTTCATTCGATACTATCTGGAGTCTGTATTTCCTTGTTTTAGACTTTGCTAGCTGTATCGTTCATTCGATATTGTCTCGAGTCTGTGCTTACTTGTGTTAGACTGAGCCAGGCGTATCATTCATTCGATACTCTTCTGGAGTCTATGTTTTCATTTGCTTTAGTCAGTAGTATTACTGCTGAGGTATATGTTATTTTCCCCTAGTATTTTTACTTGTGATTTTCTCATAATTCCTTTAAAGTCAAAACTGTATTTTTTTAATGATAGTATTTTGGGGAAAATTACTCCTTAAAACATAAATCTGTCGGGTCTTGGTAGAAGACTGCTATTATCTACAAAATATAGGATTTTCTGGAAAGAACGCTAATACACCGTAGATTTTAGACTACTATCTTTCATAAATTTATTTTGAATAAAAATGTGTATTTATACAAATGACACTAAATACTTATGAACTAACCAACATTATAAAAATGCTCATACTCGCTTACAAAATAACTTGTATTCTCAGATCATCGATAGACAGGTATATCCCGAGAGCTTTTGTGAAGTCAATCTAGTATCAAGCTGTATCTATATTATTCTCTATATTACTTTGATGTTGCTATGAAATGTAACCTATGTAAAATTATTACTATTAATGCAATGGTTATTGTACTGTGATTATTATACTGCATACGTTGTGATACTTGACATGACGTCCTCCACCCCCAAAACATTTTCGCCCTTCTGATTTTGGGGTGTGACAATTTCTTTCTTATCCTTTTATGTTATGTCTCTATGATTTTGATATGTTATGTATGTGCTTTGTTTAGGATTGTTGCATGAGAACGGTATCCCAGTTCAGGTATTGTTTTATTCGGGTGCTACCCGATCGTTTGTCTCTCTTGCGCTTAGCAAGAAGTTTCATGAGTCTTCGAGCATGCTGGATTGCCCTTCGAAGGTCAAGATTGCGGACGACCAGTCAGTGCGAGCATCAGAGGTCTACCGAGATTGTGTTTTGATGCTGTTCGAGGAGCGTTACTTGGTAGATCTGGTTCCCATACCGTTGCGGGGGAACAAGGTTATTATTGGTATGGATTGGCTAAGCCCCAACGGGGCAGTGATTGACTGCGCGCAGCAGTTGGTGCGGATCAGGATCCCAAGTAGGGGAGAGCTGTTGGTTCAGGGCGAGAGGCCACAACGAGGACCAGCTCTATGTTCAGCGAGAGCTAGGCACTACCTTCAGCAGGATTGCGCAGGACTTGTCGCCAACGTTATGGATACCCGTGAACCGGGTAAGGCGATGGTGGGTGATGTGCCCATGGTATGAGAGTTTGTGGATGTATTCCCTAAGGAGTTGCATGGGATACCTCCGGAAAGGAAGGTAGAGTTCCAGATGTGCGGCTCCGATAGCCAAGGCACCGTATCGGTTGGCTCCTCCTGAGATGCAGGAGCTGTCTATGCAGCTACATGAGCTGTTAGACAAGGGATTCATCAGACCGAGTAGTTCACCCCGAGGAGCCCCGATTCTGTTTGTGAAGTAGAAGGACGGGTTGCATTGGATGTGTATAGACTATCGGGAGTTGAAGAAGGTAACGGTGAATAACCGTTACCCACTCCTGAGTATTGATGACCTCTTTGACCAGCTACAGGGAGCAGCTTGGTTCTCCAAGATTGATATGCATTCAAGATATCATCAGATGAGGGTCAGAGAGGAGGATGTGCAGAAGAATACCTTCTGGTTGCGCTATGGCCACTATGAGTTCGTGGTGATGCCTTTCGAGCTCAGTAGTGCTCCTGCCACGTTCATGGATCTCATGAACCGCGTGTGCAGACCGATGTTGAATCGGTCTGTGATAGTTTTCATCGATGACATCTTGGTTTATTCCAAGACTCGAGAGCTGCATGAGGAGCACTTGCGAGAGGTTTTGGATATTTTGAGGAGGGAGAGCTTGTATGCTAAGTTCTCCAAGTGCAAGTTCTAGTTGCGCGAGGTGCAGTTTCTTAGGCACCTTGTCAACAAGGGCGGGATTTTCAGTTGATCCGACCAAGTTGGAGGCCGTGATGAGGTGGGAGGTTCCGAGGTCTCCATCTGAGATTCAGAGCTTCCTGGGACTGGTAGGCTACTATCAGAGGTTCATTCAGGACTTCTCCAAGATAGTCGTGCCCCTGACCCGGTTGACGAGGAAAGTCGCATTTAAGACGTTGAGGCAAAGATTATGCAAGGTTCCAATCTTAGCCCTGCCAGAGGGCATGGAGGACTTTGTGGTATATTGCGATGTGTCTATCTCAGGTTTGGGCACGGTATTGATGCAGAGAGGGCATGTTATAGCTTACGCTTCGAGGCAGCTAAAGCCTCACGAAGCGAATTACCTGACACATGATTTGGAGCTGGGGGCTGTTGTTTTCGCCCTCAAGATTTGGCACCATTACCTCTATGGGGTTTGTTCTACCATTTACATGGACCACAAGAGCCCGAGGTATCGCAAGGACCTGCCAAATTTGAATATATGGCAACGTCGGTGGCTTGATGTGGTAAAGGATTATGATTGCGAGATCCTCTACCACCCGGGGAAGGCCAATGTTGTGGCTGATGCGCTTAGCCGCAAGGCAGCACCGATCAGGGACATCTGTCTAAGGATGATAGTTGTGACTCCGTTGTTGGAGTAGATTCAGGAGGCCCAGCAGGAGGCCATGAAGGAGGAACATCGGAAGAGTGAGAGAATTGTGGGTCAGGTTTCCTCCTTCGAATATTATAGTCGGGGATTCTTTACACTTCACCGTAGGGTGTGGGTCTCATATCATGGGGGTGTGTGCCAGGTAATGATGGCAGAGGCGCACAAATCCGGGTTCTCCATCCATCCTGGGGCGACGAAGATGTATAGGGATCTTCGTCTCGATTATTGGTGGCCCTGTATGAAGAGGGACATAGCTTGGTTTGTGGAAAGGTGCCTGACCTGCAGGAAGGTCAAGGCTAAGCACTAGAGATCTCACGGAAAGGTCCAGCCGTCGAATATCCCGATGTGGAAGTGGAAGGATATTACTATGGACTTCATTATGAAGCTTCCCAGGATCGCACGAGGGGTGGATTCGATATGGGTCATCGTTTATTGATTAACCAACAGCGCCCATTTTATTCTACTTCAGGAGAGTATTTTCGGCCAAAAAGTTGGATGACGTCTACATCTGGGAGGTAGTGGCGCGGCACGGGGTGCCAGTTTTAGTGATTTCAGACAGGGACGTGCGGTTCACTTCCAGGTTTTGGAAGAAGTTTCATGATGAGCTGGGTACTCGACTGCATTTTAGCACCTCCTTTCACCTATAGACGGATGGTTATAAGGAGCTGACCATCCAGACTCTGGAGGATATGCTGTGGGTGTGTGTTTTAGACATCGAAGGTAGTTGGGATACTTACCTTTTGTTGGTTGAGTTCTTCTATAACAATAGATATCATGAGAGTATCGACCGTCCTCCCTTCGAAATGTTATATGAAAGGAAGTGCATGACCCCGATATGCTGGAGAGAGGTTGGGTAAAGAGTCATGGGGAGTACCGAAGTTGTACTCAAGACTACAGAGAAGATCCAACAAGTTCGGAGCAGGCTTCATACTGCTCAGAGTCGGCAGAAGCTATTCCGACAGCGAAGGTCGGACCTGGAGTTCCAAGTCGGGGATATGGTACTCCTGAATGTGTCTCCATGGAAGGGCATCATTCGATTCAGGAAGCAGGGAAAGTTGGGCCCCATGTATATTGGACCCTTCAGGGTTATAGCCCGAGTGGGCAAGGTGGCATATAGGATAGATCTGTCAGCCGAACTCAGTCAGATTCATAACACCTTTCACTTCTCCCAGTTATGGAAATGTTTGGTGGACGATTCAGCAGTGGTGCCTTTAGAGGATATTCAGGTTGATGACAGTCTGAACTACATCGAGTGGCCAGTTGCAATCCTTGACTAGAAGTCAAGGGATCTGAGGAACAAGAGGGTGTAAATGGTAAAGGTGTAGTGGCAGCACCGCAAGGGAGCATTACCCCGAGCCTTTTCAGGATCAAGCAGCAGATTTCGAGGACGAAGTCTAGAATAAGTTCTGTAGATTTGTAACACCTTATTCCCGGTACACATTTAATTTAAGCATTTCTGTATTTTCTCTTGGACTCGATGAGTTGGTGGCCCAACTTGTCGAGTAGGGTCTTGATCCGCAGGCATTTTAAGTAACCTACTCGACGAGTCAGGAGATTGAATCGGCTAGTAGGTGTTGTTTGAGGGAAACCCTAAATCTGAGGGTTTGCACCTTATTTAAACAACTTAACTCAGCCCGCCTCGTCCCTATCTCTCCCAAGAAGTTGTATATCGAAACCCTAACCGTTTTTGTGTGATCTAAGGCCATTTTGGTGCTTTTGGGTGGCTTGTGAAGCTTCAAAGGAAGGACGAAGCTTGGGAATTCGAGTTAGGGCTTGTAGATCCAGAGATCTTATTCCATCTTCAACTCAATCAAGGTAAATGCCCCCTGTTTTTTGTCTTCCATTTGGTCGTTCATCTTTAGGCCTTAGATTTCGGGTGCATTTATGGTTTTCCAAGCCACTTTTGGATTTATGAAGTGACTCATGCGGTTCTACTTTCAGATCTGAGTCATTGGAGGGGTCTCATGGCATAAAGGTGCCAACTTTATGGCCATGAGAGCCCCATGCACATTGTAGAGCACCTTTTATGGATTTTTGAGCCAAAAACCCCATGCATATGCACCAAGTTTGGAACTTTACGTATAAAATGGACATTAGGAGGCCAAATCTATGGTTTTGATATGTTAAGACCCATTTAAATCGGCTGTATAGTAAGGTTCAAGAAGGGACTCGACGTGTTGTTCTTGGAACTCGACGAATCAGTGTGTATTGACCACCAAATACTTTCTATGGATAAACCGGTTGTGACATCCCCATTTTTCGCAGCCAGAAAAGACCGATTTTGTTTATGATTTATAAAAATCATAGTACCTCTTTTAGTAAAAATGTTGCGGAATTTGTTCCCAGTAAAACATGATAAATACATTATCAAAGCATTTCCAAAGAAAAGTATTTTTATTCATTTTAAAACATTTGGGATTTCATCGTCAATACAGAAACATAAGCATAAACAGAATATCACTAGTGATCTATATCTCCTTAATCTCTCAGTGTAATTTGACTTCCTATCAACACCTGTGATATAAATAAACGGAGTGGTCCGGTTGGAAAACCTGGTGAGTACATAGGGATTTCAATCCCACAATGTTATATCATATATATAATTTAGTGATGAGTTCAAAACTCTTAGATCGTTTAGATCTTTCACAAGTATGATAAAATAAATCAAACAGTTTAAGAACAATATAAGAAAGAACACAGAACATAATCAAATATGAACTTATGATTCCAAACTGAGTCACGCCTCAGCAGAGCTCGATGAAGAACTTCCGCTATAGAGGCGAGCTAGGGTTTACAAGCAATGAAAATGAAAACAATAAAAGCAATTACTTCTAAGTCAGCATGCATGCAGCTTATATACTAAAACCTAAAACAAAATAATGCACGGCTGGACAGGCCCAATACCGGCATTCAAACTAGGCTATGGACCGAGCCCATGATGCAATCCACTAGATTCAACAATCTCCCCCTTTGCGTCAAATGAGGCGAGAGATTATTTCTTCTGAGCAGGCCTCTCCGTCTTTATAACCTTAAACAGTTTAGGAATAATGGCAAGAAGAGTCTGTCGGAATAGAATCTACCACCTCAGCATGTCGACCAACAGCTTTTTATCAGCAGCACTGTTCTGGTCGCACCTCTGTATGATCTCCAAGATATGCTCAAAACAAGTCGTCGAAAAAAGGTGTTTGTCAACAAGAGCGAACATACATTTTTGACCTTCACCCCTGAGAAACATGACCGTGTGATACTTCGAATCGATCTTCCCCTTGATCATGGAATTGACATTGCTAGCTCTGCCCATGGGTTTGATCGTTGGTCGCTTGTGTATGGCAGAGGCAATTTCCTGGTCCATCTTCGCTACCTCATGTATGTAGCAAACAAGCATACGTTTCACATGATCGACTATTGGTTGATACTCCTGAGGATTTGACAAAAGAATGTTGTTGAGAAGTATCCAGTCATGGGGGTTGAGGTTCGGTAGATCAGCAAGGGAAAAATGGTGGACTTAGCCTTCGGTTCCACTAGTCACCCTGAAATTGACATTGATAAATTTCCCTACTGAATAGGGCTTCATCACCTTGACGGTGGTTATCTTCTTTGAGCTCCAAGTCTGGTATTGAGGTTGAGCAAACTCTAAGTAAAACTCTAACAGATCCCTATCTACCTTAGGGTCCGGAGATGGAATGGCAGCAGTCGAGTTGAAACAGTGGAAGATGAATGCCTTTCGAGTGATTGGCATATCGAACTGTGCATCCTTGGAGTTATCAAGGCTTAATGACATTATTGGCTCGAGCCATAGAACAGTTGGCTTGTCAATTGCACACCTCTGAATCGAATCTTTTGTCCATTCAGGGAACATGGCCTTTTTCTTCTCTAGGAGCTCCGCCTCCTTTTCGCTTCTGTTCTAGCTCAACTCGCTGCTTCATGGAAATTTCTTAAGTTTGTTTTTCAGAAGAGTTAACCTTTGGGAAAGGCTTCCTGGGAATTTCAACATAGAAATCATCTTTGTTGTCTGTATCGTCTTCACCAATCTTCTTCTTTTTCTTATCCTTGTTACTGACCGAAGCTTCATTACCCTTCGGTACAGCAGCTGGCTTGGAGCTAGATGGAGGAGGTTGCTTCGTCTCTTGCTTCGACTCTTTCTCTCCCCCTTGTTACGGTGGGACACCAGTCACCGGAACACCCTCGATACGGCTGAGAACATCCAGTGCCGGTCTGAGCTTGTCTGCCAAATGCCTTCTGATGGTGATAGTGATGAGTGGATCATGACCTTCAATAAGATAAAGAAGAATGGAGTCAACATCTGCAGCAAAACTCTATATAACCTCCCTTTCTGACTTGAGGTCATCAATCTCAGCATTAGCAGTTCACAGCTTGTGTGTTTGCAATTTAAGCTGAGTCGTGCATCTAGCAAGCTCATCCATAATTCAATTTTCCATAGCTAAGTCCGCTTGCAGTTGAGTTGAGCGTTCGTTGACATTAGCATGGAACGTGTCATTTTCCTGTTCAATAGCAAGGCGTGCCGCTTCAACCTTTGAGCACTCAGACTGAAGAGTCTGTTGAAGAGTCTTTACGGAAGAGTTGACAGTGTCAGCATTCTTGGCAGCAGCAGCCTGCAAGGAATCTAAAAACAGGTGAGCCTGGGAAACTAGTTTATCGACTTTTGTGGTCGCTTCCTTGAACTCCTTAGTAGAGGTATCAACAGCACGAGATGCCTGTTGACATTGGGAAGTGGAGGCTTCAATAGCCTTGGCTGCAACAGATAATGAGGCTGAATGCCCAGCAACAACCGAAGAAAACAGGGCCTTTAATGCAGCGTCTGAATAAGCTCCTGAGGAAGAGGAGGAAAGCAGTTGATCAAGCTTGTCGTTTACCGCATTGAGATGACGTTTGGTGATAGGCTCAACGTCATCATCCTCACTTTGTACTCAATAAGGACTGAAATATGTGTAGTCGAATTCCAAGTCCTCACCGCCCAAAATCAGGGTTGTTTATGTAGAAGGTGTTGGAGATAAGGGTTTTGAAGAAGTTGGAGGTTCGATTGTTACTTGAGGTTCGGTTGTTAGAGGAGGTTCGGTTGTAAAAGTAGGTTTGTTACAGGTGGTTTTGGAATAGTGAATGTAGGTTTTGTAGTGGTGGTAAAGGTTGTATCTGTGAAAATGGGAGTAGGAATAGGTATTAAAGTGAAGGGTTGAGAGGTGGTTATTGGAGAGATAGGAGTGGTAGAAAATGGAATGGTAACAGGTGGAGGTGAAGAAGGCAAAGAACGAACTGGAATTTCTAGAGTAGGGGAGCGAGGTGGAGTATCCCCTCGACCCGAAGCCTCTTCATCAGAACTTCTGTTCTCAGAATTTCAAGATGGAGCGTTCTTCTGCTTAGGAGGTACATATTCTGAATCCGAATCGCTTGATAATTGAAGAGTAAGTCTCCTAGCAGGCTTCTTCTGCTTTTTGGGTTGAGGTTGAGATGGAGCAGCATTATCAGTTTTCTTTTTCTTGGGGGTCTACCCCTTGGTTGGTTTTGTTACCGGTCCCTCCTTCTGCGATTCAGGCTTCTTGCCCCTCTTGGCTGGTTTGTCAGCCTCTTCAATGGAGCGAAGCACTGTGGGAGTAAGATCACGTGGACCAACAGATTTACGTTTCCTGTACTGTTGAAGAAGATTGCTTGATGTTGAGATACAACCAAGCATGGTTTCAGGAATAGATCCGATGTATGAGAACTTTGTGGGATCAGTGTCGATAATCTTCGTCGTATGAAAAGTAGCGATAGAAGAAAGCAAGGAATCCGCCATATTTGGGACACGATTACGATCCATTTCCCATTTCGTGATTATAGTCCAGAAACGCCCACATGAAATCTCCGAGTTCCTGGACGAAGAGACTAGGCTTTGAACCAATTGCTGCCAAATAATGGACCCATAGTCATGGTTAAGCCCATTGTACAACCAATACAGCACCGTCATGAATGCCTTGCTAGCACCATCACAACCAGCGCTCCGCTCAGACAATCCCTTGAATAAGAGTGTGAAAAGGCCATTCCATTGAGGAGGAAGGCAGGACTTCTTGAAATTGGTAACGGTGGTTAGGGTTTCTGTATACCCCATCTGATAAAACATTGTCAACAGTTGGCCAGTTGTAATGGAATCAAGGTTTACCAGAAACAGATCTTGAGAAAGACAAATTAGGGCACAAAATCGACTCTTGGAGATAGAGACCTTCTCATCGTGAAGCTCAAAGTGGATACGTTCATTAGCCTTGTCGTAGAACGTCGTAGAGTAGACAAGTGACAAGAACGACATGGGAAAAACTTCAACCTTTGTCAGTGCATCGACGAGTGGAGAGTATTTGAGACACTCAACCACATACAACATATGCGACTCATAAATGAAGGGAGTGAGTTCAATGATTAGGTTCTGTTGGGGTTTTATAGTGAGTAGGGGTTGACGAACTGAGGTATCATGAATAGATGAAGATTCTGCCATTGTGGGAGCTTGAAGATGATGATGAACAGTTGCAGAAATAGTCGGGTTTCTTTGAGAGCTTTTTGGAAGTGATAAAGGTTGAGAGAGTACCGTTCCAATTCCTTTTATACGTACAACGAAGAGAGAGAAGAATCCGGCTGAAATCTTGGATTATCTCAAAAATAGCGACTGAATTGATGTGTGAACAGTTGGCATGCCGAAGATGACACGGGAGAGAGAAAAACGTTTCCCTTTTTCACGCCTTTTCATAAAAATCACATTTTTCAAATCGCCAAACTGTTTGGATTTCTGCTGAGTCAACGACCTTTTTATCCCATTCGTTTCACCCGATGACGCTTGAGTGTTTGTGCCTTGATTATGTGAAACATGAATCTATGTGAAACTCAAAATTTTGGAAAAATTAAAATTTTCGTGCAAAGTTTGTAAAAGATAAAGAAATAAAACGAGTATTTTTCGATTATCTGTGATGTCGTATTTAGACATAAAATGATAGATTCTAGGCAAAAATCACTTACTTCAAAGTCAAGAGAGACATTGAAGTGCTTGCTTGGTTTTTCATGAAATAACGATCAATAACTTGTTGATAAGTTTTGAAAGGCATCTTTTAAAGGTTAATGTGCGTGGCTTTCACTTCAATTCATAATTTCGATACTTAACATAAGACCAAAAGAGAATGAAGTACTTATGAGATCATTGTGATCTGTTGAACAAGTAGGTGAGAAATGTTTTATAGTGACGAGAGAATTTAAGAAATCTCAAAAAAAAAGTTGAAACTTTTAGGGTTAGAGAAACCTTGGTGAAAGGCAATCTCATAAAGATCACTCAAATAGAAAAAGAGATTTCATTGGGTAACAAGAAATATCTTGAGTTTTTGAATTCACCGTCAATTCATTAGTGGTGTTGAATTTTGGGTTTCACTTAGTACATAGTGACATGAAACTAACATCATGAACGCAGATTTTGTAAAACCATAAACCTCAGTGGTTAAAACTGAGAGTCTTAGGGGTTATATTGATGAAACGAAATATAATGGAGAAAGATGATGGAGATGGTATAAGAAGCGAATGTACCTCTGCTTATTAAAGAAAAAGAGGGTCCAAGCAGACAACTCTAAACTCAGTTTGAGTAGAGTAAGGTAGCTCATGATTAGTGTGAACTTGATAGCCTGGATTAGGAAAACATGATTGGTATATATCATGCTATTAAGGCTTCACTCAAAATCTGTAGAGGCTTTAGTCAACATACAACAACATACATCTAGGGACGCCTAACTAAAGAAAACTTTTACCTGCCTTAGCTGTGCCATCGAGAATCACACTTAAACAAACATAAAAATGTTAGAAATATATATATATATATATATATATATATATAAAGAAAATATTTTTGTATATATATATATATATATATATATATATATATATATATATATATATATATATAAAGAAAATATTTTTGGCTTGTTGTGAAAATTGACAAATTGAACGAAGAAAAGAAAAATATTTTTGGGATTTTATAAAAAAATTAAAAAAATAGAGAAAAGATGTACATAAGTGAACAATTGAAACGCCTTAAAAAAATGAACAATTTCAGAGGGACCGAACCCGAAATAGACCGAACGCTCGGTTCATTTCGGTTCATGGACCAACTTCACCAGAAATAGACCGAACGCTCGTTTCATATAGGTTCGCTCTATTTCACTTGTTACCTTTATGGGAGCGAAGGCGATTTCAGTACTGACTCGGCTTGCATCATTCCTAGGCCTTGTAAAATCTTATTGAAGCTTGCTTCAGGTAAGGCCTTTGTGAATATATCTGCCAGTTGATCAGTCGTTCTGACGAAGTGAATTTCGACGTTTCTATCTTCGATGTGATCCTTGATGAAATGGTACCTCAGTGCGATATGCTGAGTCTTCGAGTGTTGCACTGGGTTGTGACAAATTCTGATTGCGCTTTCAGAGTCATAGTATAATGGGATTTTCTTCATGTTTAAGCCATAATCCCGGAGTTGACTCTGTATCCACACGACTTGAGATCTACAGGATGCTGTAGCAATGTATTCGGCTTCTGCAGTGGATAACGAAACACAAGTTTGTTTCGTTGATTGCCAACTGACTAATTTTCCATCAAGAAATTGACATCCTCCTGTGGTGCTTTTACGGTCCAATCCGCAGCCACCCAGATCTACATCTGAAAATGCTGGCACGAAGAATCCGAAGTTGGCTGGATACCATAGACCGACAGAGGAGGTTCGCTTTAGATAGCGAAAGATGTTCTTCACTGCTTGAAGATGAGGTTCTCATGGGTTGGCTTAAATGCGAGCACAATAACAAATAGAGAACATGATATCAAGTGTTCTAGTTGTAAGATACATCAGAGAACCGATCATCTGTCGACAAAGTGTTGTATCAACAGCTGGTTTCTCCAATGATGGTGTGAGTTTCGTTCCAAAAGCCATCGACACTTTTACTTTGGATTCTCCCGTCATTCCAAACTTGGTGAGCAAAGTCTTGGTATATGCTTCTTGATTAATAAAAATGCCTTCGGGTCCCTGTCTAATGTTCAATCCAAGAAAGAAATTAATTGGACCCATTGAGCTCATCTCAAACTAAGTTTCCATCAACTTTCAGAATTCAGTTGTTAAGCTAGGATTCATGGAGCCAAAGATGATGTCATCAACATAAATTTGGACTATCATAAGGTGGTTACCTTCTCGCTTACAAAAGAAGGTTGGGTCAATCGAACCTTGTTTGAATTTAGACATTTTTCTGAAGCGAGTGAGAGTTTCATACTGTGACATCCGGATATCCAGGTATGGGAATTTGAGTATTTTATATTGGGCAATGAGGAGACTCGGCGAGTTGACGCCTCAACTCGTCGAGTAGGATCGCGTTTTGGGGAACAGTTTAATGAAGGGACTCGACGAGTCGGGTATTTGGACTCGCCGAGTCGGCGCTGTCAAGGAAAACCCTAAGTGTGCGGGTTTGGGACCTATTTAAAGGCCCTTATGGCCTTCAGTGGCGGCCACCTACACCTTTGAGAGACTCCTATCGAACCAAAGAGCTGAGAGAGTGAAGAAGAGCCATTTTGGAGCATTCTTGAGGTGGTTGTGCAATGGAGTAGTCATTTCCAGCAAAGGGAGGTCAAGGGGGGTGTCGATTCAGAGCTTCTGAGCTTGCATCTTCACTATTGAGGTATCAAATCATTCTCCCTTTTCTGTTTTACGTAAGATTGGTGATCTTAGGGTTTTCTAGCTTCTTTTATGGCTTGATTTGTGGAGTATAGTGTCCCATTGAGTGTGAAGCCATAGATCTGGACCCAAAGAGGTCCAGAGAGTCCCTTCCATCCTGCTTTATGCATTCTATTTGGAGTTTTGAGCTAGGGTTGTTATATAATGGAGGGTTTCACCCAAATGAGCTTGTAGAACCTTGTATGAGTGCCCAAGGTTCGACCTTTTGGTGGTTATTGGCTTTGAGGGAGTTAGATCTATGGTTTGGTGAAGCGGATCTGACCTCAGAAGGTCAGATGAGGGTTGTCATGGGAGCAACTCACCGAGTCCATAGGCAAACTCGACGCGTCGAGTCAAGGTTGCCCCGCGTTTCGTTGCCGAATAACTCGACGAGTGGAGAGGCAACTCGTCGTGTCTAAGAGGTTTAAAAAGGATTTAGAGAACCTGCATGGACTCGCCGAGTTACTCTTGGGTACTCGTCGAGTCTGGTCAGTGTTGACCGTTGACTTGAGTTGTCTTATGTTGACCTTGGGAGTTTTGGTCAACAGAGGTAATAGAGGTCACGGAGGGGTAAAATGGTCTTTTACCCATTACCTGACTAGAGAGGGAAAGAGTAATCGCCGGTTAATTAGTGTTGGGACTTCGATTACTAATTAGAGATATTTGCCTTATGTGTTAGGCGGTGGCAAGTCCGAGCTTCGCATGTGCAGATAATTGCTTTCTAATTTCCAGGTGAGTCTTCTCACTATAATTTACCTTGAGTAGGTAACCAGAGTTATGTGACAGAGTATTTGAATGTTGTGTATGTTACGTGTTGTACTGCATTATTACTATGTGATTTATGTTGTGCATGTTCCCAGAGTTAGAACCGGAAGGTTCCCAGAGTTAGAACCGGAAGGTTCACAGAGTAGGGTCCACGGACCCACAGAGTTATAGCCTCGAGTGGCTAATATATGTTATGTGTGGTATTTTGGGGAACTCACTAAGCTTCGTGCTTACAGTGTTTTGTGTTATGTGCTTCAGGTTTCTCTCAGGATCACGGGACGGCACCGGCTCGATTGTACACACCAGAGAAAGAATCATGTTTTGAGGATCCTGGTTTATTATGCAAGTGAAAATGGAGTTATGTTTTGTAATTCGATGATGAATGAGATTTTAAGCAAAGTGTTTTTAAGAATTAAACGATTATTTTTAAATGAAAAATTGTTTTGAAATTTTCGGTGTTACACATACCATGCTCTAGGAGCTTGTTTCAGGCCATAGACAGCTTCGTCAAGGATATAGCAATGATCAGGATACTTCTTGTTCACGAATCCTGGCGGTTGCTCAACATATACGGTTTCTTCAAGTTCACCGTTGAGGAAAGCACATTTGACGTCCATCTGATAGACTTCAAAGTTCGTGTGAGTAGCGTACGCAAGAAAGATACGAACAGATTCCAATCTAGCCACTGGAGCGAAGGTTTCCTCATAATCAATTCCCTCTTCCTGACAGTACCCTTTGACCACCAGCCTTGCTTTATTACGAATGACATTTCCTTCTTTGTCCATCTTGTTTCTGAGTACCCATTTGAGACCAACAACCAAAGCATCCTTTGGTGTTGGAATAAGACGCCATACCTTGTTTCGTTCAAACTCGTTTAGCTCATCCTGCCTGGCTTGAACCCAATCTGAATGATCAAGAGCTGAATTAACAGTCTTTGGCTCAATTTTGGACACGAATGCATTGAACATACAAAACTCGACTTTTGATAATAGAACAGCCTGTTTCGCTTTGATTTGAGAGCGAGTCAACACTTTTTTTGAGGATTGTCCAAAAATTTGAGTCTGGGGATGATCTTTAGTCCATTTGACAAGTGGAGGAAAGTTTGGATTGTAGATAGGATCCAATTCAGCATTGATTTCTTCTTCGAGTTCAAACAGATTCTCATCTTCACTAACTGTTTTCTCCCCCTCGAAGAATGATTCCTGTTCAGGACTAGCATATGTACCTCCTTCATTGGTCGGAATTTCAGTGGAGGCTATTGTATTTGGCGATGAGTTCTCCCCCTGGAAAGAAGAACCTTGATCATGATGAGGAGAAGAACCCTCCCCCTCGACAGTACGATGGTCACCAGAAGGTTCGCTTCCGTCTGCACTTTCAGTTCCTTTGGATTGATCATCAGCCATTTTTCTAGCAGCATCATCTATAACTTGTTTCATATTGTCAACTTTGTTGTCTTTCGCAGTTGATTCTGAGTCAATTGCTTCATGAGGCTCATCAAACAAGAGCATGAATTGGTCTAAAAGATTCGAGATGGAGATAGTAACCTGAACATTCTTTGGAAATATGTCTTGTGATGCAGCTTCGGTTGCTCTTAACTTCTTAACATAATTATCGTCAAAAGTGACATAGTATGTTTCTTAAATTTTCTTCGAGCGTTTATTGAGAACTCTATATGCATTGGAGTTTAGGGAGTAGCCTAAGAAAATTCCTTCACCCGCCTTAGCATCGAACTTGTTTCGATTCTCTTTGGAGTTGAAAATGAAGCATCTAGAACTGAACACATGAAAGAATTTCATGTTTGGTTTTCGATTGCTCAGGATCTCGTAAGGAGTAATGGAGAACCGTGTATTCAAGTAAGATCAATTCTAAGTATAACATGCAGCGTATAATGGCAAGGATGCAAAGCATAACATGGTGTGAGCAGCTTCACACAAAGATCGATTTCTCCTTTCAACAATGCCGTTTTGTTGTGGAGTATAAGGGGCTAAGAAATAGTGAGTCATCCTCTTTTCAGCAAGAAAACATTCAAAATCTTTGTTTTTGAATTCCAGGCCATTATCGCTCCTTATATTACGAACAACCTTTCTGAGTTGCGTTTCTATCTGTTTAATGAAGAGCTTGAGCTTTGGTGTAGCTTCAGACTTTTGCTTGAGAAAGAAGGTCCATGTAAACCTTGAGAAATCGTCTACTATAACCAGAATATATTTGTTTCCTCCAATGCTTTTGATGGATGATGGACCACATAGATCAATATGCAGTAACTCCAAAGGTTTTATTACCTTAGTTTTGATAATTGAAGGACAACTGTGCCGACTCTGCTTTCCCATTTCACACGCTGCACAGAGATGTTCTTTATCGAATTTCAGAACTGACAACCCTCGAACATGATCACCTAAGACTAATTTGTTGATGTCCTTGAAGTTCAGATGAGAGAGTCCTATGTGCCATAACCAGCTTTCATCGGAGTGAGCCTTTGTGAGTAAACAAACTACTGGTTTACCTCTTATCGGATTGAGGTTCAGTGGATACATTTCTCCTTTTTGCTTGGATTTTAACAGAACGTTGCTTGACTTTTTCTCGACAATTTTTGAGCCTTCATCGTCGAATGATACTTTTAACCCGATACCAACCGCCAGCTGTGATACATTGATGAGATTGTGTTGGATCCCTTCAACATATGCAAACTTCCTTATGGAGAACTCGCAATTAGTGATCATTCTATAACCATTAATAGTTCCAAAAGAGTTGTTTCCATATTTAACAATACTGCCATCTTTAGGAGAGCGAAACTCCCTTAGTTCCTCCTTCCTTCCTGTCATGTGACGTGAGCAGCCACTATCAATATACCATTCTTCGTTAAATTTCTCGTCACGTATAACCTAGAAAAAATGAAGCTGATTTAGGAACCCAAAGTTTCTTGGGTCCTTGTGAGCCTTTTACAGGACATGGTATGGTAAGAAAAATATCAGCCATATAAGTGCGTTTAATTAAAGTTGTTTCATCCTTTCTTTTAATGGTGAAAACTTTAATTTTTGTTGACTTAGGAGGACTAGGGTTTTTGACAGAAGGACTGGAATTTAGAGATTTGGAATTAGAAGAGACATTAGATTATTGGTTTTTGTGATCAGACTTGTAGGGTTGAGGACCGAAATTGCTCTTTCGGTTGGAGTTGGATGTTGTAGGATGAAGGACCAAAACTATTCTTTCGGTTGGAGTTGGATGAGCGACCGAAACTGCCCTTTCGGTTGTTCAAGGATGAGGGACCGAAACTCTCCTTTCGGTTGTTCAAGAATGAGGGACTGAAACTATCCTTTCGGTTGTAGTTGTAAGATGAACTGAAACCACCCTTTCGGTTGTTGATGGGTGATGAACCGAAACCGCTCTTTTGGTTGTATTTAGTCGAGGGACCGAAACTGCCCTTTCAGTTCCAATCTGTTGAAGGACCGAAACCTTCTTTTCGATTCATATCGTAACTATGCTTCTGGTTCCTTGAGTTTTCTTCCAATTTAGACTTCCTTTCAATCCTTACAAAATTAGGATTCTGAGAGTTCCAAAATCGTTTTCTTTCAGAGAGATTCTTCTTGTATCTTATGTTTCGTTGATGCTTTCGATCAGCGACCTGTTTTGGATTTATATGAATGTTGGCCTTTCTTTTAGAAGCATGAGCACAACATTCATTCTTTGTTGAAGAGGTATCACTCGTAGTTTGCATCGGTTCATCCACAGATGGTTTAGTTCCACTTGTGCTCGGCACATCGTACTTTGTAGGCTCATTCAGTGGTTCAGGTATATATCTACCTTTCACTCTCCATGAGGGTTTCTGAGAAAGACCCTTCATCTCGTTGCATTGTCGATTGGGACTGACCAAAAGAATTCATCACATCCACCAGCATTGTCTTCTTCTACCATCGCGGTTAACTCTGGAGTTTGTAGTGGAGTGACTCCCGGCACAATGTAAACTTGATTTGGGGTAGGTTGAAACTTTTGGTACACAACAGCTTTAGCTTTGAGAAGTTTGGACTTGTTGGTAGAGGAACGAGAAAACTCAACAGAGTTTTTAGAAATAAGGTTCTTATTGGACTTGGGTTCATTTTTTGCTAATTCAGAACAGTCTACCAAATCTTCTACATAAATTTCACTCATATCATCATCCTCATTAAGTTCAGATGTATTTTCAGCATCAATTTTGTTTTCTGAACTTAAGTTGGCATTCAAGGAGTCAAATTTTTGTATAGTTTCGGCTCTCAGTTTCAATCTATCATTTTCATCTAGTAGATTTTTGAGCATGTCCTTGTGGTCGTTGGACTTTATGTAAGATTCAATTTTGTCCAGCCTTATCTTATATGCTGGAGACACTTCGTCAAAAGATACAACGCTTTCACAGTTGTATGCATCTGCATCGATTTCATCCTCCTTTAATTCAAGGAAAGGTAAATCATACGATGAATTTTCTTCCCTATTTCACAATCAAGATGCAAGTGAGTGATGTTAAAATAAAGTCTCTTAGCAATTAAACAAAAACATTTATCTGGTTGAGAAGTTTAGGATTGTCTCTCTACAAATAAATAGAATCATCTTTAGATCTAATTAATTCCTTTTCCTTTTGCTCGATCCACATTCTTCGTTCCTCACTCTTTGATGAAATCCTGCTGATTTGATCAGTTAGGTTAGAATTCGTGACACGGGTTTGGGTGAGACTGCTACTTATGCTAGAGAATGTTGACTTCAAATTATTTAATTCCTTTTCATAATTATTAGCAGGTATTCTTAGAGAAGCAAGAATATCTTCTACCTTTTTAATCAACTCATCACATTCGTTCATCTGAGCACTGACAGGCTTGGCAGCAAAACATCTGTCCTCTCGCTCTCTTTCTTCTTCAACTCCCCCATCAGTTGTGTATCCTATCATTTGGGACACACCCTCGGCCACTGCAAAGCATCTTCCTATTGACTGATCTGCTTTTGCCATCATAGCTTTTCCATGAGTAGGCTTCCTAACTTCATCATCCTCCGAATCTGTGGACCAGACCTCCAGACCTCCACACCTCCAAACTCATCACTGTTGTTTGAACCCTGCACAATTAAAGCATTCATGGTAGAGTTATTAACAACAGACTTTCTTTTCTTTATCTCCTCCAATCTTCTAAGGAGGCTCGCTTCCTCATCATCTTCGCTTGTCTTCTTTTCTTTCTTTCTCAGCATGCAGTCTTTAGCAAAATGATTTTTGCCTCCACAGTAATAACAGTCAAATCCTGAGTCGCCTCCAATTTTAGCTTCCTTCTTTGACTCTTCGGATTTTGACCCTGTATGCATTTCCTCCTTGATCTGTTCGGTGCTATAACTTCCCTGCAAATTTCGGTTCTTGTTGGCTGGGAATTTCTTCTTGATGAATTTTCTGGGGTTTGACACCATCATTGCATATTCTTCGCCGGTTAGATCAAAATCTACAAGATCAAATTCCTCTTCTTCTTCAACCGAACTCTTTCCTTCGGATACAAGAGCTAAGGAACCCAGACCCAAAACTACATTCGTTTCCTTCGATAAGGCATTCTCATGGGATTTTAAAATACCCACAAGTTTTGCCAGAGAGTATGACTTGAACTGTTCATGGGCTTTGACAGTTGACACAACGGCCATCCATTCAGGTCTGAGACCATTCATGAAAGTGACTTTTTGTTCAATCACCTTTCTTTCAATCCCATGCTTTATCATCTTACTCAAAAGATGATTGAAAAGATCGAAAGTTTGGATAAGTTTTTCTTCACGCTTTTGTTTAAAAGCACCAAACTCTGATAACAGGAGCGTTTGAATAGAGTGTTCCAGATCTTCATCTGTGGAATATAATTCCTTCAATCTATCCCAGATCTCCTTAGCTGTAGCACAGGAACTTACCAAACGAAACGTATCCGATTGCGGCGCAAACCTTATCATCCGTAGAGCTTTGATGTTGCAATGAAACTTCTCTTTTTCATCCTGAGGAATGTCTTTGACGTCATTGACAAGCTGATTGTATTCTTTCTGCGTTTTAACAATCTTTGATGTGCTAGAATGAGCGAATG
This sequence comes from Lactuca serriola, assembly GCF_051521515.1. Classification (NCBI taxonomy): domain Eukaryota; kingdom Viridiplantae; phylum Streptophyta; class Magnoliopsida; order Asterales; family Asteraceae; genus Lactuca; species Lactuca serriola. The sequence goes on along the minus strand of NC_136409.1, from coordinate 109,871,355 downwards.
GGCCTGAAGTGATTGCTTCCCAGATTAGATACCCATTGTCCTCCGATCCAATCACGTAATCTTCAAAGTGATGTGTCCAGACTTCATAGTCTTGCTTATACAAGATCGATATTCTTGTTGTAGACCCTATGTTGTTGGATATATTTATCGGATTGGTTTGAGAATCGTCCATAGACATTGTGAATACTTTTGATCGAAAACCTATAAAAGATCAGACTTGAAATTTTTCGATTAGGGTTAGATTAACACTTAATGAGATACGCCAATAAAGAGTGACGGCTCAATACATATCAATCAATGCGGAATAAAAACCCTATGAACTTCTTCGACAGAAGAGGTGTGTATAGATTACACAGTCTCCTGCTCTGATACCAATAGATGACTTCAAAACTCTTAGATCGTTTAGATCTTTCACAAGTATCATAAAAGAAATCAAACAGTTTAAGAACAATATAAGAACAATATAAGAAAGAACATAGAACAGAATCAAATATGAGCTTATGATTCAAAACTGAGTCACGCCTCAGCAGAGCTCGATGAAGAACTTCCGCTGTAGAGGCAAGCTAGGGTTTACAAGCAATGAAAATGAAAACAATAAAAGCGATTACTTCTAAGTATGCATGCATGCAACTTATATACTAAACCCTAAAACAAAATAATGCACGGCTAGACAGGCCCAATACCGACATTCAAACTAGGCTATGGACCGAGCCCATGATGCAATCCACTAGACTCAACATTTAGAACTCACAAAACATACAATTTCACCATATATGTATAAGCAACTCTTATCCTGCCCCGTCGATCCTCACAACGAGACTATCCATACTCTCAAACCTAAGATTAACCGTTTTACCTAATCCATACTCCCGGATTAGAAATGAACGGCTTTACCTAATCCATACTCTCGGACTAGGGATGAATGACTAATCCATACTCTCGGATTAATGACGAAGGATTATAAGTAATCCATACTCTCGGACTAGGGACGAATGACTAATCCATACTCTCGGATTAATGACGAATGATTATGCCTAATCCATACTCTCGGGCTAAGGACGAATGACTATGTCTTAATCCATACTCCCGGACTAAGGACAACTGCCTATGTCTTAATCCATTCCCCCGAATTAATGGCAGTTGACTATGTCCAATCCATACTCTCGGACTAGGGACAATGACTATGTCTAATCCATACTCACGGATAAATAACATATACTAAAGTTATATTCTCTGAGTATAACTCACTTGTACTCGTAAGAAATTACTACCCAATATTCCTCATAATTAATTTAGGTCTACTCATTATCCTAAATCATCATATATAATCAGGTATGTTCTTTAGCACGTATTTCAGGCAACATCAATTAACTCGCACATAAACATATAATTAATACTTCAATCAATACTTGTATTAAAATCATGTTCATGAAACGGACTATGCACTCACCTGAAAGGTGGTGACTCAGTACTCGGACAGCGCTTCGATACTCTCAAAACAATATTCCTTCGATAGAACCTAGTATCAATACCACTAGGGTTTAGTCTAACGATAACCGTGACAAATTAATAGTCTGACTATTATTACTATTATATAAGCGTTAAACGATACTTATATAACTCATAATAATAGCCCAAGTAATTATTTTAAGGACCTAATAACATTACTATAATTATTTGAAAGCTATATTAAAAATTGCGTAAGCGTAGCTCACTTACAACGAATTTTAAAGAAAACCGGGCTTTGCTCGGAGCAACATTTCAAAACCGAAAGACCCTTTTTCTCGGGGCTTCCTTTAGGTGCTAGGTATTTTTCCTAGGGATTAGGGGTGATTTGGGGAGCTAGAGAGAGAATGAGATTTGGTGTGAAAAATCTGGAAACCCTCGCCCGCTTTTATAGCCTGCGAGCCCTCTCGGAACGCTGGGCGTTCAGTAGCTACGCGCCGCGTAGCTTCGGATAGGACTGCCACCTCGTTCCAACTGGCTCGCACTTGTCTCGGAAGGATAAGGCCAATGGTATGTTGGGCATACCGGATCTCGTACGCGGGGCGTAATGCGAAGGGAGACGTGTCTGAATCCGAAGCATGCACTGATCAGCGATGGAGGGTTCAGATGCAGCCACGTCGTCGTTTCTCTTTTCAGCTTTGCAAATTCGACTACAAAAATTAAAAATTCATATCTTTCGCATACGAGCTTCGTTTTTTTACATTTTTTATATCCACGCAAAGGCAAGAACGTACTCTACAACTTTCATTTAGACTTCGCCTGCTAATTTTGACTTTATTTTAAATTTTATATTTCTCACAGGCCGGGACAGGATTGGTCCGTTAAAAATCCATAACGTCTTCATTCGACGTCCGTTTCGTCCATCTTTTTATCGTTATGCTAATATTAACGAGATCTTCGATTCTCGTTTAGGTTGTGTCGGCTAAAAACCGCCCGATCTAATATTCGAATTTCGGGTTGTACACTGCTAAGCCGAAATTTCGAAAAATCATAACTTCCTCATACGAAGTCAGATTTGGGCGTTCTTTTTATGGACGCTCTTGGTTTAACATATTCTAAGACTTTTGATTAGATTGCTAAGGCTAAAACTTGCTCTATCGTAAATTCACTATTTACGCTTCCTGGTGTCGTGTCGGTTCCGTCGCGAAACTTCGACGGGTCGTAACTTGTTCGTTATAACTCAGATTTCGACGCTCTTTATATGCACGGAAACTTTGTAACATATTATACAACTTGGTTGACATTATTTATTCTTAATAATATTTTGTCGAAAAGTCGTTTTCGACCCCTATTACCTCTAAATTGACTAGCCCGAATCTACGGGCGTTACACCGGTTGTTTGGGAAGAAAGTACCATACATGCTTAGACATGTAAAGGGACCTGGGAATCATGGGAATCGGTGAGTGTATGAAAAAACTCGGTGAGTCCAAGGCAATCTCCCAACTGTTGAAGATGGACTCGACAAGTTGTTCATACAACTCGGCGAGTCATAGACTGGACACGTTTTTATTAGGGAGATGAACTCGTCGAGTTGAAGGAAGAACTTGGCGAGTCGGATGAAGATGGTCCCGATGGTTTGAATGAAGGAGAAATCGACGACTTCTTGCTAGACTCAACGAGTGGAGTCGGGGTTTGATCGGGTTAGTGGAGTATGGACTCGACGATTTGGTAGACCAACTCGGCGAGTCAGGTGAACAAGGTGTTGACTTTGACTGGTTATGGTATTGACTCTGGTTAGGGTCATATGTTCTGTTTGATGACTTGAGAATTGTCGTGTAAGGATTGAGGAGTCGAGGAGAGTCGATCTTCGCATAGAGGATGGTTCAGACATTACACGACATCGAGGTGAGTTACCTTCCAGTAAGGGTGGGTCTAAGGCCACAATACCGACCCACAAACTGGGGTATTTAGTAGATAACTGTCTTTGTGATAATTAAATTGGTTTAGTTATGTTATTTGGTCATGAGATATGCTTGCGTGATATGAAATCTGTGTCAGTGGTAGTGATAGGGAATAGTCTTCCCGGGAATGGGTCGTTAGGACCAAGGGGTAGGTCAGTACCCCGATATGCCTGACTGTATGTTTATATCTTGCTATTGTATGCTAGTGGTAGGGGTTAAATAGTCCCCAGTTACCGGTTGAAAGATACCGACGGCAGTTAGCGGTTGAAAGATACCGATTGTAGTTACCGGTTGAAAGATACCGATGGTGGTTACCGGTTGAAAGATACCGATGATGGTTACCGGTTGAAAGATACCGATGGCAATTACCGGTTGAAAGATACCGACGATATTATTTAGTATGCGGTATGATGGGGGAACTCAATAAGCTTTGTGCTTATAGTTTTTGGTTTCAGTTTCAGGTACCTCTTCGTCGATTGGGAAGGAGCCAGCGGTGTAGCAGCGCATCACACACACACATGGTTTCTGCTTTGGGTTTCTGGGATTGTACTCTGATTTTTCATTACTTTGATGTTACGGTTTTGAGACATGACACTACGGTTTTATGTATTGACATAATTTTAGCAATTTCTTGATAAGTTATTTTATAAACCACTTAATTTAAAATGGAATTTTTGGCATTCATTTTTGGGATGTTCCACTCCACCTCTCTAACACCCTCCCATGAAACCCTAACCCTAGTTGAGCCTTGTGAGCTAAAGAATGTGTTTTTTGAGTGCTTTAACGTTCCATTCCTGGTACAAATTCAATTTATTTAAGTATTTATTTTGTATGAGCTACTCGACAAGTTGGTAGACCTAACTCATCGAGTAGATGCCGATTTGGATGCGGGATTTAGGTGGTCTACTCGACGAGTCGAAGGTTTTGACTCGACGAGTAGTTCCGTCAGGAGGAAAGCCTAATCTTTAGGGTTTTCACCTAACTTAAACATCATATCAGACCTCCACCCTAGCCTCCATCACCTCCACAGCCCACTCTCGAAACCCTAATCAACCATGTGTGTTATTGAGCTAGTTTATTGCCATTGTGTGTGATTTGAAGCTAGGAGAAGGAAGGAGACCCTTGGTTATTCAATAATAAGGAGTAGATCCAGAGCTTGTGTTGCATTTCAAACCCTTTGGAGGTATAAAGCTTATACCTTGGCTGTTATTCACTTGGATCTCCTTCTTAGCTTGTATGTTGTCATTTTGGGCCATTTCCAAGGTCAATCCGAGAATTGAACCCTTGAGGACAAAAGGACTTCATATTTGGGCACTATTGAGCTTTAAAAGCTCAAAGTTGCCACCTTTATTCAGCCATGGCTCCATTCTATGACTTGGACCTTCATTTTGGTTTGGAATGGGTGTTTTAGCTTCTTAACACTATGCATGCATGTAAAGTTAGCAACTTTACGTGTAATGTTAGTCTAAGGAGTCCAGATCTATGAGTTAGAAGCATTGGAATGGATTAGGATCGACTGAATGGATATGTCACAAGGAGGACTCGACGAGTTGTTGTTGGACTCGGTGAGTCGGGTCGTGAACCCTAACTCCTTTTCTGGTAGTGAGTGAAACCATTGAGTTTAGGAGATGACTCAGTGAGTTGGACAAGATTAGGACTCGGAAGTTGAAAAACTCGACGACTCCAGGGAGGGACTCGACGAGTTAGAGTCGATATGTCCCGATGTTATGACAGGAAGAGCTCAATGAGTCTGGGATGGGACTCGACGAGTTGACCGAGTTGACCATGTGTATGAGTCGTTCATGAACTCACCGAGTTGGGATATGACTCGACGAGTTGGGATTGACTAGGAGTTGATCTTGACTTTGACTTTGACCATAATGTTGACTTTGAACAGGGGTAAAATGGTTATTTTAACCTAAGATGGATTATCATATTTTGATTAAGTGTTATATGGAATTGATAACCGGAGAGTCGTCGGAGCAGCAGACAGGGATTCCTCACTCGCGTTTTCAGCAGTCAGTATTGCGAAGTGAGTTTCCTTCAGTAGGAACGGGTCTAAGGCACCAAGGCCGGCACATAGTATGATATGTTAGTAGCTTAGTGTGGGCGAGACCCGTATCTCATAGCAGCTGAGTGTGGGCAAGGCTCGTATCTCAAAGTAGCCGAGTGTGGGCGGAGCCCATATCTCATAGAGTAGTTTGATTATGGATATATGCCTGATGCATAAAGTTGGTTATACTAGTTGTTTGTGTGATACTTTTATGTTTGTTTAAGTAGCTGAGTGCGGGCGAGGCTCGTATCTCAAAGCAGATGAGTGTGGGTGGGGCCCGTATCTCATAGTAGCTGAGTGTGGGCGGGGCTCGTATCTCGAAGCAGCTGAGTATGGGTGGGTTCGGTATCTCAGAGTCAGCGGAGTATGGGCGGGGCCCATATCTCCCAGTTAGCGGAGTGTGGGGCGGGCCCGTATCTCCATGAGTCTGGGTGGGGCCCATATCTCTTAGTTGCATGTTATATATGTATGGTATGTGGTAGTTTGGGGAGACTCACTAGGCTTTGTGCTTATAGTTTATAGTTTTAGTTTCAGTACTTCCACTAGCAAAGGGAAGGGCTCGAGATGATCACATGGCACACACCACAGTTTTAGTCTGGGATGATTTTAGACTCCGATATTTTCTCATATGATTTTGATACAATATTTGACATGATGTTTTGAGATACATGGTTCTTGATTTTCTTTATGATGATGGATGATTTATGGTTTTATTATAAGCTTTAAAAACGAAATTTTGGGTTGTACTTTTGGGATGTTTCAGCTTTGGAGTGTGCATGGTGCACCTTAGAGAAGAAGGAACCCTTTGGAGAAGTTTTGGTTGCATTAGAGCTAGTAGATTCAGACTTTGTTCACCTTTATCTCTCTTCTAGAGGTATAAAGTTTGAATCTTGATGATGCATTTGTTAGATCTAGCAAGTTTTGAATGTTATGAGCTTTTGGTCATTTTAGTGCATAAAGTTTAGATCTTGAAAGTTTGTGACCTTTTTATGGATAAAGTTGGAAACTTTATCCATCTAAACATCATTTTTATTCAGATCTGAAGGTTGGAAACTTGGACTTAATGGATTAAGTTGAAAAAGATGCACTTTTGGTCCCTTTGATACTTAAGGGCTAGATCTTGGAGGTTTGAACCATTCTAATGGATAAAGTTGGAAACTTTATCCATTATGGAGCTTTTAAGAGCCATAAAAATGTGATATTGTTCCTTCTATTTCTTCCATGCAAGTGTCATGATGTCTTAATGAATTTATAAGTTAAGGTTTTGGCTTTTGGACCATTTCTAGACATGAAAGATCAAAAAGGTAGGAACTTTATGACTTAGAACGATGTTATGGGGCTAGATCTAAGTTTTAGATGAATGCACTTAAGATAATAGTCACTTAATAGAAAAGTGCCTTTTGGCTGAGTACGTTAGATGTACCTTTGGGTATGTTATGTGAGGAGTCTCATCGCTGGATGGTGAGTATTGATGGGTTCTAGCCATAAGAACATCCTATGTGCTCATGCAAACCCTAATGCTTGGATCTAGGCTTCTCTATTGTACATGCAATTCATCCAAGACTTTAACCCTAGTTCTAGCATACAATTAATCATATTAACATGTGGAAGGGTTTTAAAACTTACCTTGAATTTTATGTAGCAATAACAATCTCAAATCATCCTTGTAATGACTTTAGAAAGCTTAAAGTCACAAGTGTCACTCCTCTAATGGGCTTACAAACACCAAGAGAAAGAGGATGAAGAATAAGGAGAGTGGAGGCTGCCCAAAACATGTCGAAACCCTAATCTACAAGTTCACCACGTTTTTGAGCCTTAAGGGTCCTCTAAATAGTGAGGCTATTAGGGTTATCTAACAAGGAAACCCTTATTTAGATGCTTAAGCCCTGAGCAACCCATGGACTCCTTCCTTAAAGGCCTAGGACGATTTCTAATGGGTTTCCCCATAGAATTCCTCCACCCCTTTAATATGGAGTCCATTAGCTCAATATTCAACTATCATACAATTGACGGTTCTAGTCCCTTAAGTTTAATTAATGTATTTTAGCCACAAACTTAATTCTTATTAATTCTTGACTAATATTAATTAAACAATATGATTTCTCCTTTAATATATTATTCTCATAATATATTAATAAATCATAATTAATCCTTTCTCTCCATAATTCATCATATCAAGTTGCTTTAGTGAAGGCAACCCAAAAGGACCATGCACCATCGGGTCAAGTACATACCAAAATAGTTATGCACTTAGACACTAATCCAACAGTCTCCCACTTGGATAAGTCTAATAACTATTTTGCGTATGACTTCAGATCCTGATCTGCAGTCGTAGCTTTCCAAAGCCGCTGTCAACTCTGATCTTATCAGATACGCGTGTCCTTTAGATAAGGGATCATATATTCCTCCATTCTAGATATTGTATAGATATGAGACATGAACTTAATCATTCTCTCTATACTATTTGCCGACTTCCAATTTATGAGACTGACAACAGACTACAATTGATCACATCAAATTAGTCCCGGCTCGGCCAAGCGCTTAGGTGCCATCACTAAATCATCGAGAGGCCCAAAGATATCACTTTTATCCTACTTTGGATAACAGGAATGGGTAAACTTTCATTCAATGCTTGCTTGCACTCACTTACCGAATTACACATAACAATATGTTTTATAACACCAAGTTACTGGTGCGTTTACATATTATCACTGTGTAACCGATTCGCAAGATACAACTCACACATCTCGGTTTCAAGAATATAAGATGTTATCGTCTCACCAATCACTCGTGATAAAATCTACGAAGTGATCCAAGTGAGCGTGGGTTTAATCCAATGCTCAAATCATATTCATAAGAACTCATGAACGTTGCAGCAAACATTTGCTTATGTCTAATACGCTTTAGACAATCCACACACCAATTCACGACAGTCGTCGTTCATATCTACTTCCAACATATGAACGACTGTAGCTCGTTCGAATAATTTAACTGTTCTGAACCAATTAAATTATTCAGGAAGTCAAAACATGCAAAGTGAAACACAAGAATAATACTAATCCCATATGGCCTCAAACCTTTGAGTATAAATAAAACACCTTTTATTTATCACCATATCGATTACTCATTATTTGTTGTTTCGGGTAATCAACTTCTTACTTGAATAATTACTACACTTCTCCCACACCCTTAGCATGCACACAATGTTTACCTACGGTTCTTACTTTGTGAAATAGATCAAATGAACACATTTCCAATCATACTCATTTCACAACTCCCAATCCTTTTCACAAGTATAAGAATATCAAATTCTTGCCACTTATAGAATATGCTAGATTCTAACATTTTATGCAATGATTCTTTCGTAAAGTCATAGCACAAAAGTCACAATGACTATCACCAATGAAATTACAAAGTCCTTTTTGCCTAAAAGTTTCTAATCTAGACATAGATTCTCAATATCCAACTCCAAATATGGAAACATTTCCATATTTGCCATACGACAACTCATTCTTAATAGAATGTTATCTATTCATAATAATGTCGATATGGTCCATCCAATACTATACTTCCAACTACTCACAAGCGACCAATCATCGGCGAACTTTGGATCGTCCTTTGATAGTTGTTTAATTATCTTAGTCAAAACTGATTCTTGTCCTTTTTCCCTCTAAATGCACTAGACATTTGGAAAATTTTAGAATGGTTAAATATTATAACCCTTGCAATCGATCCTATACCCGAAGCTTATGGGACACGATGCATAATGTCTTACATGAAGATATGATACTTTATCAATCTTCTGCCATAATATTTAATGTGTCACGTTCTCACAATTTGAACTATGAAGAGGGATGCCATGATCATAATCGAAATTTAGGAATGCACTATGTATCCTTGACTAAATTTGTTAACATTCCACAACCAAAGCCTTTAGATTTGAAATGAAGCATAATATTCTCTCCCTTAATTATAGCAAAACAATTATTCAACCCTTACGACTTTACAAAGGATAACTCTTGTTTTCTATAATTAATATTGCTAACTTGCAATACTTGTTTTAATAATCATACAAGCACAAAATTTATGCTCCCACTATCATGATGATTATTATCATATAAACATAACACGTATGCTCCTACTAGCTTTGACATGTATTCAGAAACCAACTTAACTTCTAGAAAAACAATTCCTATTGAATTTCTTAAGTTCAAACTTATACACCTTTTCCTTAGATAGCTCATATGTGTGTCTAAACAATTCAGACTAATTGCCAAATCTCACAATTCGAATCATGGAAAGGGATACCGTAACCATAATCGAATTCGAGAATCCAATTTTTACAATTACTATCTTTTTAAAATCTCTCTTAGTGAAAGCATTTCCTCACAGTCATTTTCATGAAGGAGGGAATCTTATGAAACTTAGATTTTAATGGTGTATGTGTTCCAATCCATGTGAATTTGTCAAAACCAAAGTTTGCGACAAATCCAAACTCATATGGACCGAGCTTTCTCAATCTTGGTTTCTTGCCTTATGGTAACACGAGTGCCCACCATGTCTTCCAAGTAGTTAAGCAGCTCACCCTTTCTTATCAATGTACTTTTCATTGATCAAGGTCCTTGCCTTTTATGCATTCAAATGAGAACTCATAGAACTCACATGCATAATTAACTCAATTGGAATGGCACAGAAACAAGATAGTGTCAACACGATAGGTTGTAAACCTCAAGTCGTGTGCTAGTGATGTTCGAGAAGGTTTATTCTTGATTTGTTCTTGAAACCTTTCAAGACCATTAAGACTCCCACTGACTCCTTGACATATAAGATTCTCTTGTTAATAAACATTTCTTGACAAACAAATATTCAAGAGTTAGTGTAGCTTTTATCAAGACAAAACACTTCATAAAATTGGTCCTAGTTGGTCTTTGTCTTATCCAAGACATCACAACTTTCCACATTTGATGATTATTATAAACCTTCTTAAGACTTGTCACTCAATGTCACAATCTTAACTCTAAGACTTGTTTTGGAACGAAGTATGATTGACTTCTTGATTTAACCATTTCTTCAATTCTTGATTCAGACATAAAATTGTACTAAGACTCATTTAGAGGATCAATTGAGATATGTTTCTTAATCATTAAGACCTATCATAAAACATGATAAAAGGTACTATCCCTTCTTCTTAGCATAGAATAACTTTTGTCTTTCTGCCTACTTGATTCTTCTTATTCGTTCTACTATTGATTTAAACTTTTTCAATCGGTTCAGTATTACACTTAATCTTATAAGTATAATCATATTTACTAAACCTTTAGTAAATGAAGACGAATATCTTTGTTACTCTTGTGGTGGACTTGATTAACACACAACTTTGTGTATTCGATCTCCTAGTCCTTCACTTGACACTTTGTCAATGAATTAGTCCAATTTCCAAATATGAAATTTCTCATTCATCATCCAACAAAATCGCATGATTCCAAGTTTCTGTCCAATTGAAACTTGGGCGATGCGAAACTCTCCCTATTTGGTGAATTCTTGACATTTCCATAAATAACATAATTAAGAATCAAATCCATTATTGCTAATACTAGAAACATTCAAACATCAGTTTTTCATACACGCCATTGCAAGGATAAATAAATAAACAAAATCAAATTTTATTCTATTGTGGAAAAATTTGTCCTTACAATGCAATTCATTGAAAAACTATGTTAATACATATTTCTATTCTAACTCTAAGTAGTAGCTCAAGATTCTAATCTTCAAGTAATGCGATCGAAATCCACTTCTTCAAGATTAGATTACGCTCACTTCTTCTCTTAAGCTTCCTATCTTTTCTTCGATCCTTCAAAACATCAATTGTAATATTATCACATTATGTATTAAGAATCTAGAATAGGAACTTAAAAGAGTTAGTTAATGGATTTTACCTGAAGCAGAGCCATACGTTTTAACTCTCCCATCTCTTAGATCTCTTAGGTAAATAGGGTGGCTTCGTTTCCAATGCCCCTTCTCTTGACAATAAAAGCAAATTGACTCTTTTGGAATAGCACATGGAACTACTTCAGACTTTGCCTTTCTCTTATGATCAAACCTTTTGATCATGGCATGCCTTTCGTTGCCGTTGCCTATATCCATAGAGGTCTGGAAGGCAGATTCACCAATCAACTTTGCTTTTCCATTGCGCCAAACCATTGCTGATTTAGCAGCAATAAGCATATAGGTGATATCTATGAGGGTCACGTAACCGTTCATCATATAGTACTCTCTTACAAACTGACTATACGAGTTAGGAAGTAACTGAAGAACCCAGTCAACAGCCAGCTCTTCACAGACAACGGATCCCAACATTCTTAACCTATCAATGTGTGACTTCATCTCTAGGATGTGTGCACACACCGACTTTCCTTCTTCATGTTTACTTGCCAAAAGGGCTTGAGTGAGCTTGAAATTTTCAAGCCTTCAAACTTGTCGGTTAAGGAGAATAATTGGAGGAGGTGGAGGAAGTAAAGCATGATCTCTTGTTCCTCGATCGAATCGTGGAATATCATCTTCATGTGGAAAGCTTGTTCCATGGGATTTGGGAAGACTATAGTTGTCGTACTTTGACATCTACAAAACGGGAGAAAACAAATTCAAGTTAGTTGATTGATTGAGTCCTTAATAAATCGCCCAAATGAGATATTAAGGCTAGGACCCAACACAATATGCTACAACCTAGAAAAGGGATACCGTAATCTAGTTGCAGAATATTTGAAGGTAAGTGAATGACGATTCACTAATTTTCCACCATGAAAAACGAAAAACAGATTCAGTTTTAAATGCTTTGAAAACTCCTATATCCTTTAAGATTCATTGAACTTTTCAATGGCATGTTTAAATCTCGATATGCCCCTCGATTTGTGACTGGGATGCCGAGGATCACAAAACAGGGTGTGAATAACCATGCAAACTTACATGGTGCCCCCACATGTTACAGTCACCTATTCGATGTGCCGGTTAACCACACACGCTCCACCGAACTATGACAAACATTGAGTCACCCTTTGCAACCTTTGCGTAGACCCATTTAGTGTGCCGGTTAACCACACACGCTCCACTAACGTCTTCGCAAGGGTAAAAAGTGTAATTTCATGGAATTGCATCAATTCACTTTTGCCTAGAGTAACTAAGATTGGGAATTTGTAAAAACATTTAGTTACTTTTGCACTTCATTATACTTATAATGGAAGGTTTCTGTCCTATCCTACCCGTTCGACTAACAACCCTCCACTAGTCAAGAGTGCGGTGGGTAAGAGTGGATACCCAGTCAATAGCCAGCTCTTCACAGACAACGGATCCCAACATTCTTAACCTATCAATGTGTGACTTCATCTTTAGGACGTGTGCACACACCGACTTTCCTTCTTCATGTTTACTTACCAAAAGGGCTTGAGTGAGCTTGAAATTTTCAAGCCTTCAAACTTGTGGGTTAAGAAGAATAATTGGAGGAGGTGGAGGAAGTAAAGCATGATCTCTTGTTCCTCGATCGAATCGTGGAATATCATCTTCATGTGGAAAGCTTGTTCCATGGGATATGGGAAGACTATAGTTGTCGTACTTAGACATCTACAAAACGGGAGAAAACAAATTCAAGTTAGTTGATTGATTGAGTCCTTAATAAATCGCCCAAATGAGATATTAAGGCTAGGACCCAACACAATACGCTACAACGTAGAAAAGGGATACCGTAATCTAGTTGCAGAATATTTGAAGGTAAGTGAATGACGATTCACTAGTTTTCCACCATGAAAAACGATAAACAGATTAAGTTTTAAATGCTTTGAAAACTCCTATATCCTTTGAGATTCATTGAACTTTTCAATGGCATGTTTAAATCTCGATATGCCCCTCGATTTGTGACTGGGATGTCGAGGATCACAAAACAGGGTGTGAATAACCATGCAAACTTAGATGGTGCCCCCACATGTTACAGTCACCTATTCGATGTGTCGGTTAACCACACACGCTCCACCGAACTATGACAAACATTGAGTCACCCTTTACAACCTTTGCGTAGACCCATTTAGTGTGCCGGTTAACCACACACGCTCCACTAACGTCTTCGCAAGGGTAAAAAGTGTAATTTCATGGAATTGCATCAATTCACTTTTGACTAGAGTAACTAAGATTGGGAATTTGTAAAAACATTTAGTTACTTTTGCACTTCATTATACTTATAATGGAAGGTTTCTGTCCTATCCTACCCGTTCGACTAACGACCCTCCACTAGTCAAGAGTGCGGTGGGTAAGAGTGGATACCCATTCAATCACCATTTTATAGGCAATTTCCTTAAACACCCCTTATAGACCATCTTCGTGAATGAGGCCTACTAAAGGTAAGACTGAGTGTTTACTCATACATATTTATAATATTAGACTTTTAATGTTATATATAGTATAGGGTGTATTTTACACTTTTAAAATATTAAGTGGTCAAATTTAACAATTATACTTTTAATTCAATCAAATTGTGAACCAAAACTTTATGGATTTATGAAATCTCTTTTAATTATACACTTTAAGTAATTAATAAAACCATAAGGGTGAGAATTGAACTTTTCAAAACAATACTAGGGTTTTAGAATTTAACATTTCTAAATTAAACTTTTAATCAACTTTTAAATTCCAAAACTTGAGGGCACGTTTGAAACTTTTAAAAACACAAAGGATCAAATAGCAAATAATTTAAATTAATCAATTAATTTAAGGATTTTCTAAATTTGACCTAAAATCAATTTCTTGCAAGATAAGTTACCTAATTAATATAAATAATCAAACTTTAATCATATAAGGAAGTTATTATCTAATCAATTGGTAAGTATCTTTTGTTTAATCAAGGATATACTAAAAATATGCTTAAAATTGGATTTTAATGACCTAAAACAGATAAGGCAAGAATCCATGAGTAAAACAACAAGAAATCCCGAAACTGCCTCCTTCTGACGCTCGAACTCGCCGAGTTCCTCTGTGGACTCGCCGAGTTGGAGCTACTTGCCGAGTCCACATTGGAACTCGCCGAGTTCATCAGACAGGGGGCAAAAATCGATTTTACAGCTTGAACAAACAAACAAGGCATCAATACAATAGAAACCAATCAAGGCTCTGATACCACTAATGGGTTCTAGCCATAAGAACATCCTATGTGCTCATGCAAACCCTAATGCTTGGATCTAGGCTTCTCTATTGTACATGCAATTCATCCAAGACTTTAAACCCTAGATCTAGCATACAATTAATCATATTAACATGTGGAATGGTTTTAGAACTTACCTTGATTGTTATGTAGCAATAACATTCTCAAATCCTCCTTGTAATGACTTTAGAAAGCTTAGAGTCACAAGTGTCACTCCTCTAATGGACTTACAAACACCAAGAGCAAGAGGATGAAGAATAAGGAGAGTGGAGGCTACCCAAAACGTGTGGAAACCCTAATCAACAAGTTCACCACGTTTTTGAGCCTTAAGGGTCCTTTAAATAGTGAGGCTATTAGGGTTATCTAACATGGAAACCCTAATGTGGATGCTTAAGCCCTGAGCAACCCATGGACTCCTTCCTTAAAGGCCTAGGACGATTTCTAATGGGTTTCCACATAGAATTCCTCCACCCCTTTAATATGGAGTCCATTAGCTCAATATTCAACTATCATACAATTGACAGTTCTAGTCCTTGAAGTTTAATTAATGTCTTTTAGCCACAAACTTAATTCTTATTAATTCTTGACTAATATTAATTAAAAAATATGATTTCTCCTCTAATATATTATTCTCATAATATATTAATAAATCATAATTAATCCTTTCTCTCCATAATTCATCTTAACAAGTTGCTTTGGTGAAGGCAACCCAAAAGGACCATGCACCATCTGGTCAAGTACATACCAAAATAGTTATCGACTTAGACACTAATCCACCAAGTATGTCATGCGTACGAGCTGAGTACACTAGGTGTACTCAACCTGAAGTTGACTTGTTGACTTTGACTTTTGTTGATTGTTGACTTTTTGACAAAGTAGACCTTGGGTCAAACTTGAGGGTTTTGGGCAATTAATTAAGATTGTATCTGGTTTCGGTGTTAGTGGATTCGCGGGTGCAAGCAGTGCAGGAAAAGGATCATATCTTAATGCTTTAGAGCTCTTCGATTTAGGTGAGTCTTCTCCCTATGCTTGTGAGGCGAAAGCACCAACATCGACTCATTAAATCGTGTACGTAGGATGCTAGCTGTCTTTGTGACTCTTGCATTTTTATATAGACCTATGTGGTTGAATAGCTTTAACTGTGATGACCAGCTGGGTCTAGCTGTTATTATCATGTTATGTTTTTTATGTATGACTGAGAAAACTGATAGTCTCCAGGGTTGCTGATAACTTACAGGACATGTTGTTTGCACATTAGGACAACTAATAGTCCCCAGGGTTGTTGATAACCCATAGTTGTTTATTTGTGTTGTGCTACATGTGATATTTTGGGGGAAATCATTAAGCTTTGTGCTTACAATTTGTGGTTTAAATGTTTCAGTTTTCTTATAATAAAGGAGGGGCACAACTCGATTTCATCGCATCAATGGGGAAGTCATTAAGCTTTGTGCTTACGATTTGTCGTTTAAATGTTTCAGAATTTCTTATAATAAAGGAGGGCACGACTGGATTGCATCAAATCAATGGGTGACTTATCTACATGATAACTTTTAAATGATACCTTGATAAATGTTTTAAGATATTATCATTGTGATTTGAATACACACATAAAGTTTTAATTTGAAAATTTTGGGTTGAAATTTGGGGCGTTACAAAGACTTAGGAGTTGCTAGAAGATATCAATGACATTTTAAAGGCCTCAATTTGTGTGGTTCCTTTTAAAAGTTTTGATGATCGTTAAATTGATTACTAGATCTTTCTTTTAAACAAAACTTTATATTTTTTTTGTACTTTGGTGCATAATTTTGCACATAAGTATTTTGAAGTATTTTAAACATAATGAAGTCATATTTTCCACATAAATTAAGATAAAAAAAATTTTAAACAAAATCTAACTACTTTAAATCTTCTTAAAAATACCCTAGAGAGGGGTGCTTCATTTTGACATCATTGAGTGCCAAGTGGTAGTGTGTAGCTTAGTAAGTTGGTTACAAAGGGTGATGGATCTCGCATCTCTTGACTAATACATTGGGATGGTTATTCAAGCCTTATTTGGTTGAATGATTACGACATCCTGAGGCATGTTTTTTTTTTCAGTTATCTGACTTGAAATCTTTGATAACCAAAGAAGGTGTCCATGAATGTTGTAACATCCCATTTAAACAACCAATTTTTTTCATTTTGTTAATAGAAAAACTTCCAAATTATAAAACCATTTTAACAACACCATCTATTCCTAATTACAATTATTAAAAACCAGAGTATTGTAGTGAACGTGCAATCCTCAATGTTGTTGATGAGTGTGTACAGTCCCGCCTTCACATTCTTATAGCAACCGATGATACTTGAAACGATAAACAATCGGGTTGCTATAAGAATGTGAAGGCGTAGATTAAGAGTTCTTAGGCTATCCTACATGACTACATACACTCCCTAGGCACTCCATTAGATCATAAACAGCAAGTATAGGTAGACATACAAATCTACAGATCCCTACCGCATAGCAACATCTTACATACTAGGATACAGATCTAACATCACTACATCATAGCAACATACTAAGTACCTATAATCTAAGGAATACATGACCATATATACTCAGAGGTGAGATAGACATCCATGTTGGATTAGCTGTCTAAGCCTATAACTATAATTGGTATGTACTTGACCCAAGAGTAGCATGGTCCATTTTGGTTGCCTTCACCAGAACAATCTGACATGATGGATATTTGAGAACTAGGCTATCTATGATTTACTAATATATTAATTGAAAAAACATAATATTTAATTAGTATTGATCAAGAATTAATTTGGATTTAATTTAGTCATCAAAAGAGACTAGTTAAATTAACGGGAATTGATTATGTAAATCAATGATATATATTTTTTAGGCTATTAATCCATGATGGGCTAGGTTTATGTAAGTATTCATGGAGAGTTGGACCACATGAGATATGCATCATAACCCATGTGTATGGATTAGGGTTTACCCATGACTCTTGGAATCCTACAATATATATGTGTTATCCCTTAGCTAAAATCGACCCTAAGAGAGTTCTAGGAAGAGAGATAGCCGATTTTAGAGTGTCTAGCCTCTCTATCAAAGTCCTCCTTTGGTCATGGTGTTTGTGAACCATTTGAGGAATCCCACTTGAGGTACTAAGCTCTTGAAAGGCCAAAATACAAGCTACAATAAAGAGGTATTATTCTAACTAGTTTTATGATTCATGTACCAAAATTGTATGCTAGTTGTAGGCTTCATGCTTTGGAAATTTTATTGCATGTATAACTAATGAAAACTTAGATCCAAAGATATTAGGGTTGTATGTACACCATAGGAGTGTTATAGTACACAAAACCCAACAGTGGTATCAGAGTCATGGGTAGTTTTATGTTATATAGTTGCATTTACAAATTGTTCAAAGTTGAAAAAAAATAACTAAAAAGGCCTTCTGACAGGCTGATCTCGCCGATTCCATAGATGAACTCGACAAGTCGAAAGCCTGGCTCGACAAGTTACACTGGCAGATGGCAGATTTTTGGGTTTTTGGCCTATATTGGATTGGGATCACCAACACAAACTGTTTGGTATCATAAAATCTATTTTTTCTAATATGGTAGTGATTATATTCATCCAATGAAAAGATAATTGTTAAAGTTTTATGATAATTGTTGGTTATATGATAAACTAAGTTACTTGTAAATTATTGATTTGATATTATCTTGCTTTATGAGTTTAGTTGGATCAATCATGAATTATATGATAATTTTATTTGATGGAATTGATCTAAATGTTTTTAATGAGTTCCATAACTTGTCCTCAAGTTATGGAACATGAAAAGTATCATCCATTAAAATAACATTAAACTCATAAGTTATGGAGTTCAAGAGTCTTGGATGGTTACAAAACTTGTCATGAAGATGGAATCCAAAAGGTTTTGAAGAGTTTCAAAGCTTGCCCTCAAGTTTTGGAATTTGAAAAGTTTAGTTAAAAGGTTTTAATTTGGAATATTGAATTCTAAAACAACTAGTAATTTAAAGGTTTCAAAAGATGCATCTCTTGGGTTCATAACTTAAAAATTGATTAGATATAGTTTTAATTTTGAATTATTAATAACCTAGATGATATGAATAGTTCAATTACACCTTATGGATTTTATTAAATTAATTAAAGTGTTTAATTAAAAAAGAAGTTTAATAAATCCATAATAACATGGTTTAAAATGAATTAAATTAAGAGTATAATTTATTAATAGATTAAACCACCAAGTATTTTAAATGTGTAAAATACACCCTTATACTATATAAAACTAAAAAATTTAATATATTATATGTATAAGTCTATAAGGGGGGGGGGGGTATAAGGTTACTGCCTATAAAATGGTGGTTTGATGGGTGTCCACTCTCACCAACCGCTTCCTTAACTGGTGGAGGGTCGTTGGCCGAATGTGTAGGATACAACATTAATTCTCATTAAAAGTATAATTAAATTACCAAGTAACTGAACACTTATAAATTCCCAATCTTAGTTACTTAGGAATAATGTGAAATTGTTGCTAACCAATGAAATTGCACTTTGCACCTTGTTAAGTCGTTAGTGGAGCATGTGTGGTTAACCGACACACTAATTTGGGACTAACAATGTGTGGCAAAGGGTAGCTTGATGTTAATCATGGATCAATGGAGCGTGTGTGGTTAACCGGCACATTGATTGGATTATTTGTAACATTAAGTGTACCAAGCTAATTTGCATAATTATTCACACCTTGTTTGTGATCCTCGGCATCCCAGTCACAAAGTTGAGAGGGCATAATCGAGATTAAACATGCCATTGAAAAGTTCAATGAATCTCAAAAGAATCTAGGAATTTCAATTCATTTAAAACTTAATAATCAATTTCATTTTTCATTGTGGAAATTGGTAAATCATCATTTACCTACTTTCAAATATTTTATAATTGGATTACGGCATCCCTATTCCAAATTGTAGAATATTGTGTTGGGTCCTAGCCTTAATATTTCATGTTGGGTGTTATATTACGGACTTAAATCAACTAACTTGAATTTCTCCCATTCTAAATGTCTAGGTCAGACAACTATGGTCTTCCCGAATCTTATAGTAAAAGCATTCCTGATGAAGATGATATTCCACAAGACAATCAAGGTGAATGATTAATCCCTTATTTGTTTTGTAGTGGAACTTCACTTCCTCCACCTCCTCCAATAGTTCTCCCTAACCTACAAGTTCAAAGACTTGAAAAGTTCAAGGTCAATCAAGCCCTATTGGCAAGCCAACACCAAGATGGAAGGTCTGTGTGTGCACATGTCTTGGAGATTAAGTCACACATTGACAGTTTGGGAATGTTAGGAGTCCTTGTGTCAAGGAAGTTGGCTGTTGAATTGGTTCTTCAGTCACTTCCCGAGTCATATGGTTAGTCTGTTAAAGACTACTATATGACAGACCGCGACGTGACCCTTATTGATCTTACCTATTTGCTAATTGCTAATAAATCAACATTGATTTGGTGCACTGGTAATGCAAATTTTATTGGAATATGTACTTCCCAAACTTCCATGGACATTGACAACGACATCATTGGATGTCCAGAAAGCTCTTCTCATCCCAATGGGAAAGAATCAAAGAGAAAGGCTAAGTCTATGATTGTGTCGTGTACCATTCCAAAGGAGTATGTTTTTTTTCTATTACCAAGAAAAGGGGCACTGGAAGCAAAGTTGTCCTAACTACCTAAGAGATCTAAGAGATTGTAGAATCAAATTGTATGGTTCTACTTCAGGTATGTCAACTATCTAACTCTATTAAGTTCCTATTTGTAGATTCTTAATACGTGATGTGATAAGATTACATTTTGATGTTTTTTAGGATCAAAGGAAGCTTAAAGGAAAAGCATGTTGAGTCTAATCGCGAAGAGATGGATTTCGATCGCATGGTTCGATGATCGGATTTTTAAGTTGATGCTAGGATTTATGATAGATTGCTTAGGTATATTTAGAAACATAGTTTTCATATGTACTTGCGTTGAAAGGATAGGTTTTTTGCATTTTATAAATAAACAGAAATTTTGATTTTATCTTATTTATATTTCCTTGCAATGGAATTTGTGAAAATTGATGTTTCTATGTTTCTACTCTTTAGCAATATGGAGTTGATTTTTTTCGTTTGTGGTAGTGTCTAAAATTACCAAAGAGAGATAGATTCTCAAGTTTTAATTAGACATAAATTTAGGATCATACAACTTGTATTGCATGATGAATGAGAATTTTCATCTTTGGGAAATTAAGACTAATTCCTTGTTCACATACAGAGGTGAGTCAAGTGAATGACTAGGGGATCAATTGTTGTGTATTGGTTTAGTTCCACCACAAAGAAAGATAAGACTATTCGACATAATTTACTAAAAGTTTAGTAAATATGGTTATACTTACAAGATTAAGTGTAATTCTGAATTGTTGAAAAGTTTCAATAGATAGCAGAACGAATAAGAAGAATCAAATTAGGCAGAAAGATAAAAGTTTATCCAATCTAAAAGGAAAGGAGAAGTACTTTAGTATCGTGTTTTATGATCATCTTAATGATTATGAAAACCATATCACAATTGATCCTCTAAGGACACCTTAGTACATTTCTATCGCTAAGAAAAGGAATCGGGAATTGTTGAAATGGTTAAATCAGGAAGATAAATCATACTTCGCTCCAAAATCAAGTCTTAGAGTCATACTCCAAGATTGTGTCTTGAGTGACATGTCCTAAGTAGGTTTATAACACATCATAAAATGTGGAGTGGACATGTTTTCTTGATCATGCACATTTCGGATTGGTAGTTGTGATGTATTGGATAGTCCAAAGACCAACTGAGAGCGATTATATGAAGTGTCATTCTCGATAAGAAACCGCACTAACTCTTGAATATTTATTTGTCAAGGAAAGTTTCTTGACATAGAGAATCTTATATGTCCACAGGTTAGTGGGAGTCTTAAAGATCTTGAAAAGTTTCAAGAACTAATCAAGAGTAAACCTATTGTTAATCACTAGCGCACGACTTGAGGTTTGAAACCTTTCATGTTGACTTTTTCGTGTTTCCGTGCCCATTACAGTTGAAGTTGACGATGCATGTGAGTTCTATGAGTGCTCAATTGTTTGCATAACAACTTGGAAGCAATGGTAGGCCCTTTTACAGCTAGGTGGCAAGAAAATAAGATTGAACAACTTTAGTCCATATGGGTTTTGATTTGTCACTAACTTTGTCTTGTGATTATGGTTATGACAAATTCACATGGATAGGAACACATACACCATAAAATCTAAGTGTCATAAGATTTCTCTCTAATTCATGAAAATGATTGTGAGGAAATGCTTTCACTAAGTAGATTTTAAGGAGACAACAATTGTGATATTTGCATTCTCAAATTCGATTATGATTACGGCATCCCTCTTCATAGTTCGAATTATCAGAAATGGCAAATAGTTTGAACATTCGGAACTTATAGTTGTAAGTTCTGAATAGTTTTGACACACATATAGGCTTTCTAATAAAAGGTGTATGAGCTTAGATAAAGGCTTATCGAAGCATATCGTATCAGAAATCTAAACATTGGTGAGAAAGTCAATAAAGTATTGATTTCTAGAAGTCAAAATGATTTTGGATACACGTCAAAGCTAGTGGGAGGATAAATGTTATGCTAGTAACAAAATAATTGTTTTGCTAGTGAGAGCATAATTATTATGGTGAGTGTTCTGAGTTAGCAATACTGTTTATAAAAAACAAAAGTTTCAATTACTAAAGTTGTAGATTTTGAAAAGTTGTTTTCCTATAATTAAGGGAGAGGAACTCACACTTCATTTCAAATCTAAAAGCTTAGATTGTGATATTTAAATCAAATTTATTCAAGGATATATATATATATATATATATATATATATATATATATATGAATGTTATGTTGAAATAGTTCAACATAAGGAAGTTTTATTTATGGAAATATTATAGCAATAGAATGGTAAAGTATCATGTCTTTATGTAAGACATCATGTATCGTATTCCATATGCTTCGGGTATTGGATCGATTGCAATAAGAAGGAAAAAAGACCAGAATTCCAAAAGAATAAACTTGCTAAACAATTGCTAAGAACAATCTAAGGTTCACCAAAGATTGGTTGCTTGTGGGCAATTGGGAGTATAGTAATGAATGCACCATATTCATATAATTCTGAATAGATAAGATTCTATTAAGAATGAATAGTCATATGGTAATTATGGAAAAGTTTCCATAATTGGAGTTGGGTATCTAGAATCTATGAGTATGTTAAAAACTTTTATGCAAGAAGGATGTACAAAGGAATGTGCATTGAGTATGACACTTCGTATCTATGGAATTATCTTGTAACAATATCCAATGGAGAGTTTTGTAATTGGCAAAGTCTCTGTGACTTGTATACATAGTCATTACAAAATGATAATTTCATATAAGCTTAGAATCTAATAGATTACAGCAAGTGGCAACGACTTGGTATTCTTACAATTACGATAACGATGTGGAATTGTGAAATGAGTGTCATTGGAAATGTTTACAATTGATCTATTTCACATAGTAAGGACCATATATAAACATAGTGTGCATGCTTGGAGCATGGGATAACTATTGTTTTAATTCAAGTATTTAGTTGATAAATCGAAACATTGTACAATGAATAATATGTAATCAATATGGTGATTAAATAAAATGTGTTTTATTTATATTCAAAAGTTTTGAGACCATATTATATTCGATTATTCTTGTGTTTCACTTTGCATGTTTTGACTTCCCGAGTAACTAGGTTATTCAAGCAATCAACATTCGATCATACTTTGGAAGTAGGTACTGAAGCTAGACTGTCATGAATGGATCTATAGATTGTCTAAAGGCGTTTAGACATAACACAAGTCTGCTAGTGTTCATGAGTACTCCTGTAATAAGATTTGAGTATTGGATTAAACTCACACTCATTTGAATCACTTCATGGATTTTATCACGAGTGACCAAGAGGCGATAATATCTTATATTCTTGAAACCAAGACATATGAGTTGTAGTTTACAAGTCGGTTCCACATTGACATATGTGAACGCATCAGTAACTTGGTGTTATAAAGCATATTGTTGTGTGTGATTTGATGAGTAAATACAAGAAAGCATTTGAGTCGAAGTTTATCCATTCCTTTTACCCATTGTGGGATAAAAGTGATACATGTGGGCACCTCGATGATTTAGTGATGGCAAGCATCAATCATGCAACTCACTACTGCCTACTAGTCCTCTCACAACACATAGTCCTGTTACCAGCAAACCTCCATGAAATGTGTAACCATAAGTGCCCAGAGGTGAGATAGCCACCCAAATAGATGATCCTACTCTAGAGCCACAACCAAACAAGGAACATGCAAGAAAGCGTAGATTAAGTGTTCTTAGGGTATCCTACATGACTACATACACTCCCTAGGGCACACCATTAAATCATAAACAACAAGTATAGGTAGACATACAAATCTATAGATCCCTACCGCATAGCAACATCCTACATACTAGGATACAAATCTAACATCACTACATCATAGCAACATACTAAGTACCTATAATCTAAGGAATACATGACCATATATACTCAGAGGTGAGATAGACATCCATGTTGTATTAGCTGTCTAAGACTATAACTATAATTGGTATGTACTTGACCCAAGAGTAGCATGGTCCATTTTGGTTGCCTTCACCAGAACAATCTGATAGGATGGATATTTGAGAAATAGGCTATTTATGATTTACTAATATATTAATTGAGAAAACATAATATTTAATTAGTATTGATCAAGAATTAATTTGGATTTAATTTAGTCATCAAAAGAGACTAGTTAAATTAATGGGGACTGATGATGTAAATCAATGATATATATTTTTTGGGCTATTAATCCATGATGGGCTAGGTTTATGTAAGTATTCCTGGAGAGTTGGACCACATGAGATATGCATCATAACCCACGTGTATGGATTAGGGTTTACCCATGACTCTTGGAATCCTACAATATATATGTGTTATCCCTTAGCTAAAATTGGCCCTAAGAGAGTTCTAGGAAGAGAGATAGCCGATTTTGGAGTGTCTAGCCTCTCTATCAAAGTCCTCCTTTGGTCATGGTGTTTGTGAACCATTTGAGGAATCACACTTGAGGTGCTAAGCTCTTGAAAGGCCAAAAATACAAGCTACAATAAAGAGGTATTATTCTAACTAGTTTTATGATTCATGTACCAAAATTGTATGCTAGTTGTAGGCTTCATGCTTTGGAAATTTTATTGCATGTATAACTAAAGAAAACTTAGATCCAAAGCTATTAGGGTTGTATGTGCACCATAGGAGTGTTATAGTACACAAAACGCAACAGTGGTATCAGAGTCATGGGTAGTTTTCTGTTATATAGTTGCATTTAGAAATTGTTCAAAGTTGAAAAAAAAAAACTAAAAAAGGCCTTCTGATAGGCTAATCTCGCCGATTCCATAGATGAACTCGACAAGTCCAAAGCCTGGCTCGACGAGTTACACTGGCAGATGGCAGATTTTTGGGTTTTTGGTCTATATTGGATTGGGATCACCAACACAAACTGTTTGGTATCATAAAATCTGTTTTTTCTAATATGGTAGTGATTATATTCATCCAATGAAAAGATAATTGTTAAAGTTTTAAGATAATTGTTGGTTATATGATAAACTAAGTTACTTGTAAATTATTGATTTGATATTATCTTGCTTTATGAGTTTAGTTGGATCAATCATGAATTATATGATAATTTTATTTGATGGAATTGATCTAAATGTTTTTAATGAGTTCCATAACTTGTCCTCAAGTTATGGAACATGAAAAGTCTCATCCATTAAAATAACATTAAACTCATAAGTTCTGGAGTTCAAGAGTCTTGGATGGTTACAAAACTTGTCATCAAGATGGATCCAAAAGGTTTTGAAGAGTTTCAAAGCTTGCCCTCAAGTTTTGGAATTTGAAAAGTTTAGTTAAAAGGTTTTAATTTGTAATATTGAATTCTTAAACAACTAGTAATTGAAAGGTTTCAAAAGATGCATCTCTTGGGTTCATAACTTAAAAATTGATTAGATAGTTTTAATTTTGAATTATTAATAACCTAGATGATACGAATAGTTCAATTACACCTTATGGATTTTATTAAATTAATTAAAGTGTTTAATTAAAAAAGAAGTTTAATAAATCCATAATAACATGGTTTAAAATGAATTAAATTAAGAGTATAATTTATTAATAGATTAAACCACCAAGTATTTTAAATGTGTAAAATACACCCTTATACTATATATTCTAAAAAATTTAATATATTATATGTATAAGTCTATAAAGGGGGGGGGTATAAGGTTACTGCCTATAAATTGGTGGTTTGATGGGTGTCCACTCTCACCAACCGCTTCCTGAACTGGTGGAGGGTCGTTAGCCGAATGGGTAGGATACAAGATTAATTCTCATTAAAAGTATAATTAAAATACCAAGTAACTGAACACATATAAATTCCCAATCTTAGTTATTTAGGAATAACGTGAAATTGTTGCTAACCAATGAAATTGCACTTTGCACCTTGTTAAGTCGTTAGTGGAGCATGTGTGGTTAACCGACACACTAATTTGGGACTAACAATGCGTGGCAAAGGGTAGCTTGATGTTAATCATGGATCAATGGAGCATGTGTGGTTAACTGGCACATTGATTGGATTATTTGTAACATTAAGTGTACCAAGCTAATTTGCATGGTTATTCACACCTTGTTTGTGATCCTCGACATCCCAGTCACAAACTTAAGAGGGCATAATCGAGATTAAACATGCCATTGAAAAGTTCAATGAATCTCAAAAGAATCTAGGAATTTCAATTCATTTAAAACTTAATAATCAATTTCATTTTTCATTGTGGAAATTGGTAAATCATCATTTACCTACTTTCAAATATTTTATAATTGGATTACGGCATCCCTATTCCGAATTGTAGAATATTGTGGTGGGTCCTAGCCTTAATATTTCATGTTGGGTGTTATATTAAGGACTTAAATCAACTAACTTGAATTTCTCCCATTATAAATGTCTAGGTCAGACAACTATGGTCTTCCCGAATCTTATAGATAAAGCTTTCCTCATGAAGATGATATTCCACAAGACAATCAAGGTGAATGATTAATCCCTTATTTTTGTTGTAGTGGAACTTCACTTCCTCCACCTCCTCCAATGGTTCTCCCTGACCTACAAGTTCAAAGACTTGAAAAGTTCAAGGTCAATCAAGCCCTATTGGCAAGCCAACACCAAGATGGAAGTTCTGTGTGTGCACATATCTTTGAGATTAAGTCACACATTGACAGGCTGGGAATGTTATGAGTCCTTGTGTCAAGGAAGTTGGCTGTTGACTTGGTTCTTCAATCACTCCCCGAGTCATATGGTCAGTCTGTTAAAGACTACTATATGACAGACCGCGACCTGACCCTTATTGATCTTACCTATTTGCTAATTGCTAATAAGTCAACATTGATTTGGTGCACTGGTAATGCAAATTTGATTGGAATATGTACTTCCCAAACTTCCATGGACATTGACAACGACATCATTGGAAGTCCAGAAAACTCTTCTCATCCCAATGGGAAAGAATCAAAGAGAAAGGCTAAGTCTATGATTCTTTCATGTACCATTCCAAAGGAGTATGTTTTTTTCTATTAGCAAGAAAAGGGACATTGGTAGCAAAGTTGCCCTGACTACCTAAGAGATCTAAGAGATGGTAGAATCAAATTGTATGGTTCTACTTCAGGTATGTCAACTATCTAACTCTATTAAGTTCCTATTTGTAGATTCTTAATACGTGATGTGATAAGATTACATTTTTGATGTTTTTTAGGATCAAAGGAAGCTTAAAGGAAAAGCATGTCGAGTCTGATCGCGAAGAGATGGATTTCGATCGCATTGTTCGATGATCGGATTTTTAAGTTGATGCTAGGAGTTATGATAGATTGCTTAGGGATATTTAGAAACATAGTTTTCATATGTACTTGCGTTGAAAGGAAAGGTTTTTTGCATTTTATAAACAAAGAGAAATTTTGATTTTATCTTATTTATATTTCCTTGCAATGGAATTTGTGAAAATTGATGTTTCTATGTTTCTACTCTTTAGCAATATGGAGTTGATTTTTTTTTGTTTGTGGTAGTGTCTAAAATTACCAAAGAGAGATAGATTCTCAAGTTTCAATTAGACAGAAATTTAGGATCATACAACTTGTATTGCATGATGAATGAGAATTTTCATCTTTGGGAAATTAAGACTAATTCCTTGTTCACATACAAAGGTGAGTCAAGTGAAGGACTAGGGGATCAATTATTGTGTATTGGTTTAGTTCCACCACAAAGAAAGATAAGACTATTCGACATAATTTACTAAAAGTTTAGCAAATATGGTTATACTTACAAGATTAAGTGTAATTCTGAATCGTTGAAAAGTTTCAATAGATAGTAGAACGAATAAGAAGAATCAAATTAGGCAGAAAGATAAAAGTTTCTCCAATCTAAAAGGAAAGGAGAAGTACTTTAGTATCGTGTTTTATGATCATCTTAATGATTATGAAAACCATATCACAATTGATCCTCTAAGGAGACCTTAGTACATTTCTATGGCTATGAAGAGGAATCGGGAATTGTTGAAATGTTTAAATTAGGAAGATAAATCATACTTCGCTCCAAAATCAAGTCTTAGAGTCATACTCCAAGATTGTGTCTTGAGTGACATGTCCTAAGTAGGTTTATAACACATCATAAAATGTGGAGTGGACATGTTTTCTTGATCATGCACATTTCGGATTGGTAGTTGTGACGTATTGGATAGTCCAAAGACCAACTGAGAGCGATTATATGAAGTGTCATTCTTGATAAGAAACCGCACAAACTCTTGAATATTTATTTGTCAAGGAAAGTTTCTTGACATAGAGAATCTTATATGTCCACAGGTTAGTGGGAGTCTTAAATATCTTGAAATGTTTCAAGAACTAATCAAGAGTAAACCTATTGTTAATCACTAGCGCACGACTTGAGGTTTAGAACCTGTCATGTTGACTTTTTCATGTTTCCGTGCCCATTACAGTTGAAGTTGACGATGAATGTGAGTTCTATGAGTGCTCAATTGTTTGCATAACAAATTGGAAGCAATGGTAGGCCCTTTTACTGCCAGGTGGCAAGAAAATAAGATTGAACAACTTTAGTCCATATGGGTTTTGATTTGTCACTAACTTTGTCTTGTGATTATGGTTATGACAAATTCACATGGACAGGAACACATACACCATAAAATCTAAGTGTCATAAGATTTCTCTCTAATTCATGAAAATGATTGTGAGGAAATGCTTTCACTAAGTAGATTTTAAGGAGATAGCAATTGTGATATTTGCATTCTCAAATTCGATTATGATTACAGCATCCCTCTTCATAGTTCGAATTATGAGAAATGGCAAATAGTTTGAACAATCGGAACTTATAGTTGTAAGTTCTGAATAGTTTTGACACACATATATGCTTTCTAATAAAAGGTGTATGAGCTTAGATAAAGGCTTATCGAAGCATATCGTATCAGAAATCTAAACATTGGTGAGAAAGTCAATAAAGTATTGATTTCTAGAAGTCAAAATGATTTTGGATACACATCAAAGCTAGTGGGAGGATAAATGTTATGCTAGTAACAAAATAATAGTTTTGCTAGTGAGAGCATAATTATTATGGTGAGTGTTCTGAGTTAGCAATACTGTTTATAGAAAACAAAAGTTTCAATTCCTAAAGTTGTAGATTTTGAAAAGTTATTTTCCTATAATTAAGGGAGAGGAACTCACACTTCATTTCAAATCTAAAAGCTTAGATTGTGAGATTTTAATCAAATATATATATATATATATATATATATATATATATATGAATGTTATGTTGAAATAGTTCAACATAAGGAAATTTTATTTATGGAAATATTATAGCAAGAGAATGGTAAAGTATCATGTCTTTATGTAAGACATCATGTATCGTATTCCATATGCTTCGGGTATTGGATCGATTGCATTAAGAAGGAAAAAAGACCAGAATTGCATAAGAATAAACTTGCTAAACAATTGCTAAGAACAATCTAAGGTTCACCAAAGATTGGTTGCTTGTGGGCAATTGGGAGTATAGTAATGAATGCACCATATTCATATAATTCTGAATAGATAAGATTCTATTAAGAATGAATAGTCATATGGTAATTATGGAAAAGTTTCCATAATTGGAGTTGGGTATCTAGAATCTATGAGTATATTAAAAACTTTTATGCAAAAAGGATGTACAAAGGAATGTGCATTGAGTATGACACTTCGTATCTATGGAATTGTCTTGTAACAATATCCAATGGAAAGTTTTATAATTGGCAAAGTCTCTGTGACTTGTATACATAGTCATTACAAAATGATAATTTCATATAAGCTTAGAATCTAATAGATTATAGCAAGTGGCAAAGACTTGGTATTCTTACAATTACGATAAAGATGTGGAATTGTGAAATGAGTGTCATTGGAAATGTTTACAATTGATCTATTTCACATAGTAAGGACCATAGATAAACATAGTGTGCATGCTTGGAGCATGGGATAACTATTGTTTTAATTCAAGTATTTAGTTGATAAATCGAAACATTGTTCAATGAATAATATGTAATCCATTTGGTGATTAAATAAAATGTGTTTTATTTATATTCAAAAGTTTTGAGACCATATTAGATTCGATTATTCTTGTGTTTCACTTTGCATGTTTTGACTTCCCGAGTAACTAGGTTATTCAAGCAATCAACAGTCGATCATACTTTGGAAGTAGGTACTGAAGCTAGACTGTCATGAATGGATCTATAGATTGTCTAAAGGCGTTTAGACATAACACAAGTCTGCTAGTGTTCATGAGTACTCTTGTAATAAGATTTGAGTATTGGATTAAACTCACACTCATTTGAATCACTTCATGGATTTTATCACGAGTGACCAAGAGGCGATAATATCTTATATTCTTGAAACCAAGACCTATGAGTTGTAGTTTACAAGTCGGTTCCACATTGACATATGTGAACGCATCAGTAACTTGGTGTTATAAAGCATATTGTTGTGTGTGATTTGATGAGTAAATACAAGCAAACATTTGAGTCGAAGTTTATCCATTCCATTTACCCATTATGGGATAAAAGTGATACATGTGGGCACCTGGACGATTTAGTGATGACAACCCTAAGCACTTGGCCAAGCCTGGACTGATTTGATCTGTTCAATTAGTCGATCGTCATAAATCGGAAATCGGGAAATAACACATGAACACAGAGAATGATTATAATGCATGTCTCAGTTCGTATGATATCTATAATGGAGGAATATATGATCCCTTATCTAATAGACGAGTCATTGACTAAGTTAGAGTTCGACGGCGGCTTTTGAGAGTAACGATAGCTATTCAGGATTTTGGAATTGTTGTACTTGCAATAATAGTTATTAGACTTATCCAAGTGGGAGATTGTTGGATTAGGTGTCTATGCCCATAACTATAATTTGTATGTACTTGACCCGAGAGTAGCATGGTCCATTTGGGTTGCCTTCACCAGAATAATAGGACAGGATAGATATTTGAGAAAGATGCTATTTATGATTTACTAATATATTATAAGTATAATATATTAATTGAGAAATAATAATATTTAATTAGTATTGATCAAGAATTAATTTGGAATTAATTTAGTGATCAAAAGAGACTAATTAAATTAACAGGGACTGATTATGTAAATCAGTGATATATATTGTTTGGGCTATTGATCCATGATGGGCTAAGTTTATGTAAGTATCCATGAAGAATTAGCCCACATGAGATATGGATCACAATTCAAGTGTATGGATTAGGGTTTACCCATGTCACAACTTGGAATTTTGATGCTTTGTAACAACAACAATGATAACATTTGTGAACCAAAAATGTGAAAGCATGTATGATGCTTTTTCGGTAACAACAAAACTTCCATCAAACACTTTATACAAGCACTGCAAATAGTCATCAAAGAATTGGAAACCCTAGAAATCCTGGCTTAAGTCCATTTTGGACTAGGACTTCCCTATTGGGCCTAACAGGTCAATATGTTTCCAATTTGATTATTTTGGGCTTAGAACTCTTATATGGGCTCTAAGTGGACCCACTTTCATTTATTTTAACATTTTGGGCCATAATGGGCCTAGAATGAAATAAAATATCCTAACGGACCTTATTGGGCCATAACAAATTTAATTAGCCCAAAAGGGGCCATAAAACTCATACCTTGATTGTTTTGGGCCGTGAGCCATCTCCAAAGGCCAATTGAGCCGAAAACCATTTAAATGGGCCATATTATTGTGACAACCCGAAATTTCCATTCTGTATGAACCATATCAATTCAATAGAAGTTAGATCAGTTTCGGTGAATTTTCAGACTTTTCCGTATAAGTTTGAGTATTTCAGGGTTTACATTTAAGGAGATATCAGGAGAGTGGATGCACTAGGGTTTTGTGCAACTCGGTTATTTCAAAACTTTATGATATTAGAGTTCATTTCATGAATAAAAATATTTTCTGCCAAAAATCCCAGGACTATATATATGATTCTTAACCAAATTATTTCATTAGTTACATTTCCAACTAGAGAAAAGCCATTTTCTCTCTCACGGATCTTTGGGTTTTCATCCCAAATCGTGAGTACCTCTCTCTAGTTGTATTATATGGCTTATGTTGTGCTTAATAACATAGATTTCATAGCAAAACTGCAAGATTCGAGAGTTTACCGCCCAAGAACACCTGGGGAGTAAACTCTTTTATAAGGGTAAAATGATGCCTCGTCCCTTCCCCTAGTTAAGTAACTACCTTAGCCTTGTAAGTAGGTGTATTTAAGACTAGAAATCATCCATGAACACCAAGATTAAGATGTTCACGGCCCAAGAAGTTCTTGGACCGTGAACTCCAAACTCAAAGGCCAAAGAGTGCCTTAATCACTCCTAAAGCCTTGGAACAATAGCCTTGATTTACTCCTAGATATTTAGGGACTTTGAAACATCAAAAACCCATCCCCATGAGAGATTATAGTCGTAATCTCTAAGGGAAATGGTCCCAGGGCCGTGAACTCCTCAAAGAAGTGTATTTAAGCCCTAAACTCTTCCAAGGATTAAACCACCAAGTAGAATTGCTTCTAGGGATCATCTAACACTTCAAAACACCTAATGACATTATGCTTAGGAGCTTACGGCCGTAAAATCAAGGGTTTACGACCGTAAACTCCTTGTGTGAGTTTTTTTGAAGAGTAAACTCATGTATAGGGTCCCTTGGAACCCTAAACCCATTAGCCTTGTCCCACGACAACTTAGATGCAACCCTTAGGACTTATAAAACTTATACAAAGTGTTTTCATGTTCTAGAGTGTCCCAACATAAATTATTAGTTATAATTTGGCTAATTAGTTTTATATATATATATATATATATATATATATATATATATATATATATTTGTGTTCATTATATGATAACTAGGCTCGTGTGTGTGTACAAGTCTCCATTTGCCACCTAGCACCGTATCCGACACTTCAATCCAATCCACTCACTGCAAGTGAGTTCATACCCCTTTAACTAACCTTTGAAATACTTTTAAAAGTTTTACATGCTTTAATGGGGGGAATACAAGTTGAATACTTATAGTTATTACATCAATCACATGTGATTAATAACTACAAAACCAATGATTTTATTTCTATTCAAACTGTTTATCAAACTGCTTTACAAACCCTTTTACATATCAAATACTTTTACTTAAACTCTGTTATACTTATTATAAATTGCATGCCCATATATGTATAGTTATATAAGCAATGTTTAAAAGGCTTAGGAAGACCGTTCGCCCTATTTCCTTTTCGCGCTGGAGATGTGGTCTGGTGGGGTATCGGGTATCCGTCCGAAGGTCGTTTAACTATTAGTTATATATCATGTGTACATATATAGTCATCAAAGTGCTTCCATATTCAAACGTACCAGTTACATCATTATTAAATTACGATCGGGGTAGCACAGGATAATACTTATACTATTGCTAGAACAATGAGTCAGTTCATTCATGAGTCAGTACTTATTACCATGAGAACATATACATTACATTACTATGAGAACATATACATTACATTACTATGAGAACATATATAGCTATACTAGAAGAAGAACATATACAACTATACTAGAAAGAGAACATATACAACGATACTAGAACGATTAACTATACATTACATATACATGAATATGTTAACATAATTGAGATCCACTGTATCGGAGCATGCCTTCAATGTCATGACCCGAGTTGTAGCCAAAGTCTCTTGGAGGGAGAGCGTGAGTTTGCGTATAGATCTATATTGGGTTGACTATCCTACACCTTGCTGCTAGCTACAGCTGGACCTGTAGGTCTGCGGGTGCCAAACATCGTACCTTATTACGACCTAAATTGTCATGTAACCTAGTCGATAGTATGGTACAATTTTTCACATGATACCTTAATATAAATCCGGTTTAAGGTAGTTAGTACAGCAGTAGTTCCTATAATACTTATGAACTCACCAGCTTAATGCTGACAAACTCTTTCAAAATAACTTGTATTCTCAGGTCGTCAGTAAACAGGTACCGAGGCCAGCTTTTGAGAAGATGGAGCGCATCCAAGACTCATCCTATTATTTTGATTTACGCTTTTGGTGTCTATAACTGTACAGAACACGCTTGTATTAAAATTATATATTTAATGAAATGGATGATGTTGTTTGCTTATTTACTGTTATACTGTGTTGTGATACTTTAGATGACGTCCTCCACCCCAGAACGTTTCCGCCGTTCTCGGTTTTGGGGTGTGACAATTATGGACTTATGCACAAAAAGGCCCAACTTCTCTTCTTCCTTCTACTTTTCTCGGTCCAACTACAATTGCTAGGGAGGGAAGAGTTAACTTTTGCTTGCCACCTCACAATTACACATGGGATATCCATGCACTCTTCCCATATCTCCATGCATGTCAACTACCTTAGACTTGTTAAGTAACTACCTTAGACTTGTATGTAGGTGTATTTAAGACTAGAAATTATCCATGAACACCAAGATTAAGGTGTTCATGGCCCAAGAAGTTCTTGGACCGTGAACTCCAAACTCAAAGGACAAAGAGTGCCTTAATCACTCCTAAAGCCTTGGAACAATAGCCTTGACTTACTCCTAGTTATTTAGGGACTTTGAAACATCAAAAATCCATCCCCATGAGAGATTACGGTCGTAATCTCTAAGGGAAATGGTCCCATGGCCGTGAACTCCTCAAAGGAGTGTATTTAATCCCTAAACTCTTCCAAGGATTAAACCACCAAGTAGAATTGCTTCTAGGGATCATGTAACACTTCAAAACAACAAAGGACATTAAGCTTAGGAGCTTACGGCCGTAAACTCAAGGGTTTACGACGTAAACTCCTTGTGTGAGGTTTATTGAAGAGTAAACTCATGTATACGGTCCTTTGGAACCCTAAAACCATTAGCCTTGTCCCACGACAACTTAGATGCAACTTTTAGGACTTATAACACTTATACAAAGTGTTTTCATGTTCTAGAGTGTCCCAACTTAATTTATTAGTTATAATTTGGCTAATTAGTTATATATATGTTTATTATATGATAACTAGGCTCGTGCGTGTGTAAAAGTCTCCATTTGCCACCTAGCACCATATCCAACACTTCAATCCAATCCACTCACTTCAAGTGAGTTCATACCCCTTTAACTAACCTTTGAAATACTTTTAAATGTTTTAAATGATTTAATGGGGGGAGAAATAAAAGTTGAATACTTATAGTTATTACATCAATCACATGTGATTAATAACTACAAAACCAATGATTTTATTTCTGTTCAAACTGTTTTACTTCAAACTGCTTTACAAACCCTTTGACTTATCAAATACTTTTACTTAAACTCTGTTATACTTATTATAAATTGCATGCCCGTATATGTATAGTTATATAAGCAATGTTTAAAAGGCTTAGGAAGGCCGTTCGCCCTATTTCCTTTTCGCGCTTGAGATGTGGTCTGGTGGGGTATCGGGTATCCGTCCGAAGGTCGTTTAACTATTAGTTATATATCATGTGTACATATATAGTCATCAAAGTACTTCCATATTCAAACGTACCAGTTACATCATTATTAAATTACGATCGGGGTAGCACAGGATAATACTTATACTATTGCTAGAACAATGAGTCAGTTCATTCATGAGTCAGTACTTATTACTATGAGAACATATACATTACATTACTATGAGAACATATACATTACATTACTATGAGAACATATATAGCTATACTAGAAGAAGAACATATACAACTATACTAGAAAGAGAACATATACAACGATACTAGAACGATTAACGATACATTACATATACATGAATACGTTAACATAATTGTGACCCACTGTATCGGAGCATGCCTTCAATGTCATGGCCCGAGTTGTAGCCAGAGTCTCTTGGAGGGAGAGCGTGAGTTTGCGTATAGATCTATATTGGATTGACTATCCTACGCGTTGTTGTTAGCTACAGTCTGACCTGCAGGTCTGCGGGTGCTAAACGTCATACCTTATTACGACCTAAATTGTCGTGTTACCTAGACTATAGTATGGTACAATTTATCACATGATACCTTAATATAAATCCGGTTTAAGGTAGTTAGTACAGCAGTAGTTTCTATAATACACCAGTATAGTACCACATTAATTTACCCTTTACATATATTTAGTGATTATTGCACTTAAAAATTAATGTACAAACTATATTTTGTTAATGATAGTTACACTTGGGAAATTACACACTTTTACAATAAACGAACATACAAAACAGTTATGCCTTGGTAGAAGGCTACTTTTAATAGAAAATATAGGTTTTTTTGAGAGATTCAAACTTTTACAAACACTTACAAACATTCACATACTTTTATCACCAATGTTTACAAACTCATACTTAAAACCACGTTCAAACGTTTTGATACAAACACCGACACTAAAATACTTATGAAGTTACCAGCTTAATGCTGATAAACTCTTTCATAATTACTTGTATTCTCAGGTCGTCAATACACAGGTACCGAGGCCAACCTTTTAGAAGATGGAGCGCATCCAAGACTCATCTTATTATTTTGATTTACATTTTTGGTGTCTATAACTATACAGAACACGCTTGTATTAAAATTATATATTTAATGA
Source organism: Lactuca serriola (assembly GCF_051521515.1). Lineage (NCBI taxonomy): Eukaryota > Viridiplantae > Streptophyta > Magnoliopsida > Asterales > Asteraceae > Lactuca > Lactuca serriola. Next base: position 109,834,363 of record NC_136409.1, on the reverse strand, counting down.
AATGGATGATGTTGTTTGCTTATTTACTGTTAAACTGTGTTGTGATACTTTACATGACGTCCTCCGCCGCAGAACGTTTCTGCCGTTCTCGGTTTTGGGGTGTGACAGATTGGTATCAGAGCATTGTTTATAGTGAATTGAGTATATCAACCCATAAAAGATATACTAAATATAAACCCATTTGGGATTAAAACACTCTGACCAAGAATCTATTCTTTAAATACTAAAATATTTAGTTAAGTATACAAGTCTACATTCATACTAAAATCAGTGTCACAATGACAATAACAAAAGTATTACGATTGTTAAATATCACAAGTGAGCTCGGGGATGTATGGTCAGTCCTGGGAATGGCATAGCCTGATCAACTATGCTGGTCCAAGGAGTGATTAGCATATGCCCTAGAATGGTTGTCATATGTTAACAAGTCTAAAAATTTACCAACAATACCATAAGGAGAACAGGAGAAGCTAAAACTTGAAATACTATAGGGGTATTTTGTGTTACTACAAGCTGTTCACGTGAGCCCTCGGACGTTTCCGCCGTCTGGTTTGGGGGTGTGACAACCCATGACTCTTGGAATCCTACAATATATATGTGTTTTCCCTTAGCTAAATTTGGCCCTAAGAGAGTTCTACGAAGAGAGATAGCCGATTTTGGAGTGTCTAGCCTCTGTCTCAAAGTCCACCTTTGATCATGGTGTTTGTGAACCATTTGATGCATCACACTTGAGGTGCTAAGCTCTTGAAAGGCCAAAACTACAAGCTATAATAAAGAGGTATTACTCTAACTAGTTTTATGATTCATGTACCAAAATTGTATGCTAGTTTTAGGCTTCATGCTTTGGAGATTTTATTGCATGCATAACTAGAGAAAACTTAGATCCAAAGCTATTAAGGTTGTATGTGCACCATAGGAGTGTTATAGTACACAAAACCCAACAACCCAAACATGTGATCCTACTCTAGAGCCACAACCAAATAAGGAACAGGCAACAGAGCCTAGATCAAAAGACCTCAGTCTATCCTATATGACCATATACGATCCTTATGGAATCCCTTTACTAAAAGATAACCAAAACTAGTGGGTCGACATATGTGCCTTCAACCCACGATAAAATGATGAGAAAGTCACCTGAATCGAAGAACATTGAACACTGCGATATGATCGCTTTCTCAACATTGTTTGTTCCCATGAATCCACTAACACCAGAACCATACAAAATCTTAATCAATAGCCCAAAATCCTCAAGTTTAACCGAAAGTCAAACTTGGTCAAAAATTCAACGGTCAAAGCCACGTCGTGGTTCTCCTTGGCCATGTCGTAGCAAATGCCAAAACAAGGTAGTCGCGATTTTTGACTTCGTCACGCTGTGGCCACTGGAAAATCACCAATTTCTTAATAAGAGCTTAATCCTTTTAGATCTAAGCTCATACTTCCAGATCTACTTCTCCATACTAACTTAATGGATACATATTCCAACTTTATCCATTAGGACCTCACTATAGGACAAGATCTTAAAACCTAAGTCCATTAAGTCGTAAATGTGACCTAAACTCAAACATGAGGCTAAGAACACTCAAGCTAAGACCTTTTTCTCACTATTTCAGAATTTGATGACCAAATGAGCACCACATCAAACTCTAGAGTTCCTCAAACTCCAAGAGCACTAAAGAATGGGACCAAATCATCCAAAAATGGGCCCAAACATCAAACAAGAAACACAAAGGTGAAGATATAAACTTAATACCTCTAGTAACTCAAAAATGTGAAGAAGATCTTGGATACAAGCTTGCTTCTTGCTTCCTTGCACAAAAATAAACCACCTTCTTCTTCAGGTTTCACCAAATGAAGCGAGCAACCTCATTATATGGCCACCAAGCTCATTTTCAAGGAAGAGAGGTTAGGATTTCGAGATGAAGGAATGGAGGTTCAAGAAGATGACCTAAAATGGGGGTTAAGATGCTTAAATATAGATGAAACCCTAAAATGCATGGGCTTGGTCCTTAACAGGTGCCACACCATGACCGTCGATTGCCACACCGTGGTGACCCTCAGAAACACACGTTCAAAAATATCATGTCACGTCATAGGAATCTAAGTCCCACGTCATGGCTGGGGATCTACTCTAAAAATCCTTATGTGATTTCTTCAGTCTTAGCCCACCTTATTTGGGAAACAAGATGTTACAATTCTCCCCACTTAAATTAGATTTCGTCCTCGAAATCCGTTCTTGGAGTCTCCTCTCAAACACCCTCTAAACCCCTTGTGGGTTCTTCAAACCCGACTCCCTTGCCACAAACAGATATCATTCGCATACTGGAAACTGAAAACATCGACAAGACATGTTCCATCCCAGGCTAATGGGACAATTCAAACAGAGACCCTAGTGGTCTAAATCACAAATCCCACGACATTCCTTGATTTTCCAACACCTCTAAAGAGCTAATGAGAAACAAACGGTCCGACGGAAAACCATTCAACGAATGAAGAATTCCCTTCCTAATCCATGAACTACAGATCCCAAAATTATGCACAACCCCCAAGCAATTGAGATATTCGAAAATCCATAGATTTGATCCGTCCTAGGTTTACTCGGCCATTTGTCCTGGTACTAACCCCGCATGAAAATGCACCAACCAAAGGAAACCCAACGAGCACATACAAAACTAGACCCCGCTCCTGCTTGGCTCCAACAACCCTGCCTAGCTATCTATTGAAAACACTCGGGCTCACCCCTGATTCACTAACCGAAAACAACACTTGGGCCTACCCTTGACCCAATAATCAACAATAGCACTCAGGCCTACCCTCAATCCACTAATCAATAACAGCACTCGGCCTTACCCTGATCCAATAAACGACAACGGCACTCAGGCCTAACAAGACTAAAGTGGTCCTACCAGGTCTTCCGGGATGTGACTCAGACCTCTAAACCCCAATCAAACAAGAACAAACAAGGAATCCCTCATCACATCCCTCTACTTGGGCCCCTAACTGATGCGTTTTAAGCGTAACATCATTCATATGGTGTACATGCAACCCTAATGCTTTGGATCTAGGTTTTCCTCGAGTTATACATGCAAACAATCTTCCAAAGCATAAACCCTAATCTAACATGTATAAGAACAAAACTTATATGTAAATAAGGGTTTGGAATCTTACCTTACTTATTATGTTGCAATAACAAGATTAATCCTTCTTGATCTTGAATTCTGAAAGCCTAGTGCCCTAAGTGTTGCACCTCTAATGGAGTCACAAACACTTAATGTAAACAGAATGACTCGGGAGAGAAGAAGAATTCAGCTAGGGTAACTCCAAGAAGCATAGGACAGAATTCTACATGTTAAGGGGTCTATTTATAGTTGAGGCTATTAGGGTTTTAAGGTGGAAACCCTAACGGCTTTTCTTAGGCCTTAAGCAATCCATGGAGCCCTTTCTAAAAGCCCCTTGGACAAAATCTTTATGGGCTTCCCATAGTTTCGTCCAATGCCTTCTATTAGGAATCCATAGCCCAACTAGCAATTATCCGATAATTACAATATCAGTCCCCTTTATTTAATCAGTCTCTTTTGATCACCAAAATAATTTCCGATCAATACTAATTAAATAATATGATTTCCAAATAATATATTAATCTAGTAATATATTAATAAAACCATTGTGAGTACTAATTTAATATTCACATAATAAATTATACTCTCTCTTCTCTTATCATCCTATAAAGTTGCATGAGTGAAGGCAACCCAAAAGGATCATGCTCATAATCAAATCAAGTACATACCAAAAATAGTTACTGGCTTTGACACCTAATCCAACAGTATCCCACTTGGATAAGTCTAATAACTATTATGACGTACGACTTCAGAATTTGATTAGTAATCGTAGCTTTCAAAAGCCGCTGTTGAAATCTAATCTTATCAGCAACGCGTCCTTTAGATAAGGGATCATATATTCCTCCATTCTCAAGATATCATATAGACATGAGACAAGAATTATAATCATTCTCGTTGTCTATGTGTTGTTTCCCGATTTTCGATATATGACGACTGACGAATTAAACAAATCAAATCAGTCCAGGCTTCGCAAAGCGCTTTAGGGTGTCATCACTAAATCATCGAGGGCCCACAGATATCGCTTTTATCCAACTTTGGGTAAAAGGAATGGATAAACTTCGACTCATATGCTTGCACTATTTAATCGTCAAATCACACACAACAAAATGTTTTATAACATCAAGTTACTGATGCATTTACGCATTATCAATGTGCAACAGGCTCGCAAAAAACAACTTATATCTCTCCGTTTCAAGAATATAAGATATTATCGTCCCACAATCAGTCGTGATAAAATCCATGAAGTGATTCATGTGAGTCTGGGTTTAATCCAATACGCAAATCTTATTTCATTGTATAATCTTTCGAGTAATCAACTTAATACTTGAATTGAAACAATAGTCATCCCATGCTCCAAGCATGCACGCTATCTTTACCTATGGTCCTTACTTTGTGAAATAGATCAATTGAACACATTACCAATGATGCTTATTTCACAATTCCCAAACCTTATCACAAGTGTAAGAATACAAAATTCTTGCTATGTGTTGAATTCTAACATTTTATGCAATGATTCTTTTGTAATGATATCGCACCAAAGTCACAAAGACTTTGCCAATGGTATTACAAAGTGCTCTATTGGAGATTGTTACAAGACAACTCCATAAACATGAAGTCTCAAATTCAAAATACATTCCTTTGAACATTCTGCTTGAATAAAAGTTTTTAGTCTACATAAATTCTTAATATCCAACTCCCATTATGGAAACATTTCCATATTTTCCATATGACAACTCATTCTTAATAGAATCATATCTATTCGTAATAATGTCAATATGGTCCATCTAAAACTATACTTCCAACTACCCATAAGTGACCAACCTTTGGTGAACCTTAGATCGTCCTTGACAGTTGTTTAACTAATTTAGTCATATCCGGTTCTAGTCCTTTTTCCCTCTTAATGCCCTAGGCACTTGGAAAATCAGAACGGTCGGATATTACAGCATATGCAATTGATCCTATACCTGAAACGTATGGGATACGATTCATCATGTCTTACAAAAAGACATGATACTTTACTAGTCTCCTGCTATAATATTGCCATATATATAATTTCCTTATGTTGAACCTTTTCAAAATAACATTCATATATGTCCTTTGACTAAATTTGATTAAAATTTCTCGATCTAGGCTTTTAGATTGGAAATGAAGTTTAAATTTCTCTCCCTTAGTTATAGCAAAACAACTTTGCAAATTGAAACTTTTTGTTTTCTATAATTAATATTTCTAATTCGCAATATAATAATCATGCTCCCACTAACATGATAATTATATCTTTACCAGCATAACACTTATGCTCCCACTAGCTTTGGCATGTACTCAGAAAATAGTTGGACTTCTAGAAATCAATACTTATTGAATTTCTTACCAAAGTTCGTGATGCTTCGATAAGACTTTATCTAAGCTCATACACCTTTTATTAGAAAGCTCATATGTGTGTCTAAACTATTTCAGAACTTATATCAATAAGTCCCAAAAGTTTAAACTAGTTGCGAAATCTCATAATTCGAACTACGAAGAGGGATGCCGTAATCATAATCGAATTAGAGAATGAAAATGTCACAATTACTATCTCCTTAAAATATTATTAGTGAAAGTGTTTCCTCACAATCATTTTCATGAACAAGAGAGAAACCTTACAGCTTAGATTTTATGGTGTATGCGTCCCTATTCATGTGAATTTGTCACAACCATTATCACAACACAAGGTTTGTGACAAATCCAAGCTCATATGGACTGAAATTGTTTGATCATTATTTCTTGCCATCTGGGCCATCTGGAAGCACAAGGGCCTACCATGTCTTCCAAGTATTTGAGCAGCTCACCCATACAAATCAATCAACTTTCATTGATCAAGGTGCTTTGTCTTTATGTAGTCAAATGAGAACTCATAGGACTCACATGCATAGTTAACTTAACTAGAATGTCATATGAATAAGAATATGTCAACACGATAGGTTACAAACCTCAAGTAGTGTGCTAGTGATCAACAACAAGTTTATTCTTGATTAGTTCTTAGAACTTTTCAAGATCTTTAAGACTCCTACTGACTTCTTGACATATAAGATTCTCTTGTTGAGGAACATTCTTTGACAAAAAAATATTCAAGAGTTAGTGTGGGTTCTTATCAAGACAAACACTTCACACAATTGGTCTAAGTTGGTCTTTGTCTTGTCCAAGAGATCACAACTTACCAATTTTAAATGTACAAGAGTTAAAAACTTTTCTACTCCACATTTGATGAGTGTGATAAACCTTATTAAGATGATGTCACTCAAGTCACAATCTTGGAGTATGACTCTAAGATTGGAACAAGGTATGATTCACCTTTTGATTTAACCATTTCAACAATTTTCGATTCCTCTTATTAGCCATACTAGTGCACTAAGGTGTCCTTAGAGGATCAATTGTGGCACGGTTTCATAATCACTATGTTAATCATAAAACACGATACTTAAGTACTCTCCCTTCTTTTCATATTGGAGAAACTTTTATCTTTCTTCCTAATTGATTCTTCCTATTCTTTCTGCCTAATTGAAACCTTTTCAACAATTAAAAATCACACTTAATCCTGTAAGAATAACCATATTTACTACACTTTTAGCAAATCATGACAAAAAATCTTATCGTTGTTTATGGTGGACTTGTCCAATGCACAACAATGTGTACTAGATCTCCAAGTCCTTCACTTGACTAACATACTTATGTGAACAAGGAATTAGTCTTAATTTCTCAAATACGAAGGTTCTCATTCATCATACAATACTAGTTACATAATTCCAAGTTTCTCTCCGATTGAAACTTGGGTGATGAGAATCATTCCTTATTTGGTAAATTTTCGACACTACCACAAATAACATAACTAAGAATCACATCCATTTTCAATATTTCAAACAATAGAAAAATACAAACAACAATTTTCACAAATGCCATTGCAAGGATAGATAGATAAATAAGACAAAAATCAAAATTTATTTTATTTATAAAACGCGAAAAAACTCTTAACCTTACATCGCAATTACAAATAAAAACTATGTTACCAAATATTCCTAAGAAATCTATCAGAACTCTCTAAGCAGTAGCTCAAAAATCCAATCATCGAACCATGCAATCGAAAACCATGTCTTCGCAATCAGACTCAGCTCACTTTTCCTTTTAAGCTTCCTTTCTTTTCTTTGATCCTACAAAACATCAAAATGCAATATTATCACATCATGCATTAAGAATCTACAAATAGGAATTTAATAGAGTTAGATAGTGGATTTTACCTGAACCATAGCCATACATCTTGACTCTCCCATCCTTGCAATCTCTCAGATAAATAGGGCAGCTTCGTAACCAATTCCCCTTCTCTTGGCAGTAGTAGCAAATGGACTCTTTTGGAACAAAACATAGGACAATCTTAGATTCAGCCTTTCTCTTTACCATCCGGTCAAACGTTTTGACCTTGGCCAATCCCTTTCCATTGGGAAGAGAAGACTTTTCTGGACTTCCAATGTTGCCATTGTCATTTCTGATTTAGTAGCAATAAGCAAATATGTCAGATCAATGAGGTTCATGTCGTGGTGCATCATATAGTAATTATTAATGAACTCACTATATGACCTAGGAAGTGATGTAAGAAGTCAATTGCCAACTTCCTTGAAACATCGACACACAATATTCCTAACTTGTCAATGTGCAACTTCATCCCTAGGACGTGATCACTTATAGACTTTCCATCTTCGTGTTTGCTTGCCAAAAGGGCTTGAGTGACTTTAAAATTTTCAAGTCTTCGATCATGTGGGTTAGGGAGAATTATTGGAGGAGGTGGAGGAAGTGAAGTATGATTTCCATTTCCACGATCCAATCATGGAACATCATCTTCATGTGGAAAGATTTTTCCAAAGGATTCGGGAAGACCATAGTTACTTGACATCTACAAAACGGGAGAAAAATACAAGTTAGTTGATAATAGTCCTTGATATGACACCCAAATGAAATATCAAGGATAGGATCCAACATAATGTTCTACAACTCGGAAGAGGGATGCCGTAATCCAGTTGCAGAATATTTGATGGTAGGTAAATGACGATTTACTAATTTCCACCATGAAAAACGAAAATGAAAATTAGGTTTTAAATGAATTGAAACTCCTAGATCTTTTGAGATTCATTGAAAGTTTCAATGGCATGTATAATCTCGATTATGCCCTTCAAATTTGTGACTGGGATGCCGAGGATCACAAACAAGGTGTGAATAACCATGCAAATTAGTTTGGTACTCTCGAAGACGTATATCACCTAATCAATGTGCTGGTTAACCACACACGCTCCATTGATCTATGATGATCTACGAGATACCCATTGCCATCCTTCATTGGTCCCATATTAGTGTGCCGGTTAAACACACACGCTCTAATAACGACCAATAAGGTGTAATGTGAAATTTCATGGATTAGCACCAAATTCATATTTTTCCAGAAGTAACTAAGATTTGGGAATTTATAAAAGTGTTTAGTTACTTCATATTTCATTATACTTATAATGGAAGGTTGTGTCCTATCCCACCCGTTCAGCTAACGACCCTCCACTAGTCAAGGGTGCGATGGGTAAGAGTGGATACCCAATGGCAGTCATTTTACAGGTCGCTTCCTTAAACACCCCTTAGAGACAAACTTCGTGAATGATGCCTACTAATAGTAAGACTGACATTTACTTATACATATATAATACATTAGACTTTTAGTTTTATATAGTATAAGGGTGTATTTTACACATTTAAAATACTAGGTGGTTTTATCTATTAATAAATTAGACTTTTAATTTGATTAATCTTAAACCATATTATTATAGATTCATTAATTTACTCTTTTAATTTAAACACTTCATCAATTTAATAAAACCATAAGGGGTGATTTGAACTATTCAAAATACGAGGGTTTTAGAATTTAATATTTCAAAATTAAAACTTTTTAATCAAATTTTAAATTCCAAAACTTGAGGGAAAATTTTGAAACTTTTCAAAATATCTTTTAGATCAACTTTGAAAAATAATTAAATATCATATAATTAATCATTATCACATAATTTGACCTAATCTATTTTACTTACAAGATAATTCAAATCAAAATACAAATAATATCTTATAAAACAAGTAATTATCTTAAATTGATAATTATCCATTAATTTGATTAGGATACCAATTACCATAACCGAAAATCTATTTTTAATTTGAAAAAACAATTTATGGTAATTATCCAAATCAAATTAGAGCAAAATTTCGAAATTTTGATGTCAGGCTGTGTTCACATCGTGACCACACTATGTTCATGTCGTGAGTCTCGTCCAGATTCGAAATTCGTAATTTTTCAGCTTTAAAAACTTAACTTTTGCATCATATAACAGAAAAACTACCCTAGGCTCTGATACACTTATGGGTTTTAAGTATAACATCATTCCTATAGTGTACATGTAACCCTAATGCTTTGGATCTAGGTTTTCCTCGAGTTATACATGCAAACAAACTTCCAAAGCATAAACCCTAATCTAACATATGTAAGAACGAAATTCATATGTAAATAAGGGTTTGGATTCTTACCTTACTTGTTATGTTGCAATAACAAGATTAAACCTTCTTGATCTTGACTTCTGAAAGCCTAGTGCCCTAGGTGTTGCACCTCTAATGGAGTTACAAACACTCAATGCAAACAAAATGACTCAGGTGAGAAGAAGAATTCGGCTAGGGCAACTCTAAGAAGCATAGGACCGAATTCTACATGTTAAGGGGTCTATATATAGTTGAGGCTATTAGGGTTTTAAGGTGGAAACCCTAACTGCCTTGCTTAGGCCTTAAGCAATCCATGGAGCACTTTCTAGAAGTCCCTTAGACGAAATATTTATCGGCTTCCCATAGATTTTGTCCAATGCCTTCTATTAGGAATCCATAGCCCAACTAGCAATTATCCAATAATTACAATATCAGTCTCTTTTCATCACCAAATTAATTTCTGATCAATACTAATTAAATAATATGATTTCCAAATAATATATTAATCTTGTAATATATTAATAAAACTATTGTGAGTACTAATTTATTATTCACATAATAAATTATATTCTCTCTCCTCTTGTCATCCTATCAAGGTGCATGAGTGAATGCAACCCAAAACGACCATGCTCATAATAAAATCAAGTACATACCAAAAATAGTTATGGGCTTAGACACCTAATCCAACACTAACATCCTAAAGTCTAGCACAAGCATGCCCTACATATGATATTACAATTAAAACTAATACGACCCGAAGGGAAATCCAACCACTGAAGATGATCTTGACGTGAAACCGGAAGATCCAGCTATAGTACATAAGTCTTGAACTTGGAGAAATTTGACTGAGAACCAAACCTTGGCACAAGGTCTTCCTGTTATGAGGTTCCACTCTCCCCCACTTGACATATGCTAGAGTCTGACAAGTTCATAATCCTATGATACTCAGACTAACTTGAAGTTCACCACTTGATCCCAACCACTGATATCCTGCTACATAGGAGAATCAGAACCCTCACAATATTGAGAAATTTCCATCATGCACGCATTTCAAGGACAAAGATAATTAATCCATTCATAACAATAAATCAATTTAAACAAAACTAAATAAGATAATTCCATTTAACTGATCATCCATGATTACAACTAAACTTGAAACACACACAAAAATTACATATGCATACCAATACCACCACAACACTAAGTAGAAGAGCTGCCAACTCAACTCTCGGTCCTCGGGACTCCGGCTGTCCCGTTGTGACAAACCGAAATTTATTCCGTCATTATAACCCGTTTCCGTTAATATAATATTCTATTTTTATTAAGATTCCGTTAATATTGGGGTGGGAAAATAAGTAAGTGTTTTATTTTATTTTATTTTATTATTTTCGTAATGAAATAAATAAAAACATGTGAATTGCCCTCCCGTTGGTTGGAAAAAGTTTTTAATTGCGACCATTTAATCGGGTAAAAATTTTAAACCTCATTTAGCGTCAATATCGGGTAGATTCCCACCTAACCCCAAACCCAACCCCTATATAAAGGGTGAGTGGGCACTAGATGGAGCTTTTTACCACTCTAGTCACTCTCTCTCTACTTTCTCTCTCTACTTTCTCTCTCTACAAGTGGGTTTGTTCAAGAATCACCTCATTCAAGCTCCAAATCGTAGGTAATAATCTCTAACTTGTTGTCTAGCTTTGCATTCATACAAACTCGAGATTTAATCACTCAAAAACCTTAAAAAAAACTCGAGTTTACGGTTTGGGAATACCTCCCAAAACCGTAAACACCCTTAAGGGGGGTTTTTATAGCCCAAAATCCCTCCAAAACTCTTCTAATACTCATCCATGACTTAGAAACATACGTGCATGAAGCTAGAAACCCAAAATTGGGCCTTTAGGATAGTAAACATGAGTTTACGGTCCATGAATATTCATGAACCGTAAACACATCAACCGTAAACACCATAAATGGTGTTTTGGTGCCCCTAACTCCTTCCTTAACATGATTTTTGGGCTAGAAACTTGTATGTTTGAGCTTAGGACCACAAAACACGAATTGAAGGATGTGCTAAAGGGTTTACGGCCGTAAACACTAGTGTTTACGACCGTAAACTCCCAAGGAGTGGTCCAAGGATCGCAAACTCCAATGGAGTGCCCCATTTGAACCCTAAACACCCCTCATGCGTTGGATTTGACCCTAGAACCCTTCCTAGTGATACAAAAAACCTTAAGGCACACAAATATACTCCTCCCATGAGTTTACGGCCATAAACTCATGGGGGAATAGGTCCCTCAACCGTAAACTCACCTAAGGTGAGTATTTGAGGAGTAAACTCCATGGTGAGGCTTTACACTAGTTCCTTGCAACCCAATAGCCTTCTAGCATTTAAAATAAAGTGTTTTCATGCATTAAGGTGTAATTACTTACTTATTTTGTGATTAGATAACTAATTAGACACCATTATGTGTCACTACGTGTTTCATAGGATCCGTGTGAGTGTTCATATTCTCATTTGGCGTCTAGCACTCTAGCCGACAACTTCACCCACTAAACTCGTTGTAGGTGAGTTCATTCCTCTTAATTAACCTTTTCAAATGTTTTTACATGTTTTAGGGGGGGATAGAGTTTAAATGCAACAAGTTTTAGTATCAAATCATATGCGATTCATAACTTGCAACCAAAAAGGATTTTCTATACTTTTAGCTACTTGTCAATAAAATTGTTTTAGATAATCATCAAACGCATTTGAAATGTTAAATTGTCATCAAATTATTCTCAAACTACTTTTAAATTACTTATCTTTTAAACTATATCTACACCAATATACTTATATAAGTAAGACTTGAAGGACTTAGGACCGATAACTTGCCTTATTTCCTGTTCTTGTTTGATTGTGGTCTTAGGGTATACTGTTATCCGTCCGACTGTCGTTGAATTCTTAGTTATATATCCTATATATTTGTGTTAGATATGAAAGTTTTCATCTTATTCTATACCTTTGTAGATCAAAGGCTTACAACCCCGCACTCTATTTAACTATAATAGGTATAGTTAAGACTACTGCTCGTTACCTCTATTACTATGATAGCCACTATAAATACTACTACTACAAGTTAATTCACGTTAAAGAGAACACTCTATAAACTATACTAAAAGTTACTATACTATAATACCAGAGAATACATTCATCCAGAATATAACACATTATCCCTCTATACGGCACTCTACTGCGCAATTACCATGTAAACAGAGCTTCCCGGAAGGAAAGCAACACTACATGTGTAGATCTATACAGGACGGACACTATTACATCCCGAATGTTGACTACAGTCCGAGCCGACTAGGCCCAGGGGTGGCACTACATCGCTACACTACGTATGACCGGGAAGGTCATCATACCCTCTATTATCATTCAGTTTGGTTACATAAAAGATCAAATGCATATCCAAATTAACAACACTAAGACTTAAAGTCTAAGCTAACTTCCCGAAGTAAATAAAAATATATTACTAATTGAAGTTTGCAACACTATTACAGCCAACCGGCAATACTGTTCTTTACTTACGTTACTTGAATGAACTTTATTACCTTATTTTTATAACTGAAAGTTTAAATGGAAATACTTTTACACACTCAAAGGATTTTACTTACAAATGCTCAATTCTGGAAAATATAGGATTTTCTAGGGATTTTCTACTATTCTTAAACATTAATTATAGCTTTTTAATTACATGATTATAACTACTTTTATACAAGCAACGACACTAAATTCTTATGAACTCACCAGCTTTATGCTGATAATCGTTTTCAAAATAACTTTTATCCTCAGGTCAAAGATAGACAGGTACTGGTGCAGCTATTGAGAAGATGGAGCATATACAAGATTCATCTTTTATTTTTGTTTATACTTTTGGTGTCTATTAACTGTGCAGAACACGTTGTAATTATAATCACTATATTAATGAAATGGATGTTGTCGCTTGTTTTTACTATTATGGAATTGCTATGATACTGTTCATGACGGCCTCCACCCCAGAACGTATTCCGCCGTTCTCGGTTTTGGAGTGTGACAGATTGGTATAAGAGCATTGTTTATAGTGAATCAAGTATATCAACCCATAAAAGATATACGAACTATAAACACTTCGGGACTAAAATACTTTGACCAAGAATATATCCTTTCAAATACTAAAATATTTAATTAAGTATATATATACATTCACCAATACAAAGGGGCAGTATCATACTAGAATAGAACAAAAGTATTAAGATTGTTGAATAGCACAATTAAGCTTAGAGACATATAGTTACATCTGGGTGGATGTAGCCTGATCAACTACGCTTTTCCAGGAGTGACTAGCATGTGCCTAAGAGTGATTGTGGTGTTGCAACAAGTCTAAAAACTTACCAACACTACCACCAAAACATTAGAACAAGAATACTATAGGAGTATTCTGTATTCTACTAACTACATATGTGATAACTAAAAGGGTCGTTACTAGTAGGGCAATAGTTTCTAAGTGGATACACCCCAGTTACATGTGACTAGAGCTCTATTGACTTAGAATCTGTGACCTTTGCTTCATTTCCTATTCTTGTTTGATTGGGGATCTGGAGTTAAGGTCGCTTATTTGAAGGACTATCTTGCTTCGATTACATGTAATTGGTATGCACTATGCAAGTATCGGGTCGACTAATAACGACCATCTTATAAGTATCCTAGATTAGTACGCCTATTAACCTTTATCTCCCCATTCTCGCGTAGATAGCATGGTTGGCTTCCACCATCCCGGCGATCCGTACTACCCAAACCAAGGCAATGGGGGATCGCTCAATGAGGAGTTAGAAGATGACCACCCGATCCCATTGGATGATCACCATGCAAAAGGCTTTTCGGATAGCTCCAGCTCCGAGCTAGAAGTTAACAACCTGCCCCCAGTAGCTCCAAACCCTAACCCCCGTCCGACATTTCAAGGTCCCACTCCCATGTGGGCAATAACCTTGAACCGATGGAGCGATGAGTAGGGTCAGCCCGTACCTTTCAATGGAAACCGAAGCTTCTACCACATAAGCGAAGGAGGATCAGTGGACCGATTTTTTGCCATCACGGTCCGAAGGATTTCCAGGAACGTCGAGCAAGGTCAAGCAGCTATTGGCCGAGTTGTGGAAGTTGATGCCAACTCTAACCTCAACACTGTTTGCATTCGCCAACTAGAAGAAGCTATGGATAGGACGAAGAGGGCCAATGAGGCTCTGCAGCAACAGCTAGCTGCATCCGGAGCCGAAGTTAGGGAACTCGGAGTACGTCAAAGGGCTCATGAACGACATCTTCAGGAAGTTATGTGCCAACTAGCTGATCTTAGGGTTCGCCCAATGGGTACCCTTCGCCAATAGAAGATGTCAAAACGTCTCACTCTTTTTTTAAGGACTAGCCATTTCTTTTCTATGCTCGGTAGAGCAATTGTCTGTAAACATTCCTAACTTTGAAAGTACTCTAATTAGGCCTCTAGACTGCCAACATTTTCCCTTATGGTTTGATGTAAGGCCTACTATTAGGTTACTTTTCCCGAACTTGTATTACATCATTAATACTAGTAAAATTGGCAATTAACTACTCTGTTGCTATGACTCTCTCTCTCTCTCTCTGATTATTGGGCCATGTTGATTTAGTCCATAAAACACTCTTATCATACTTGCAATAGACTCTTACTATTGTCATCATCTCTATGAACTTTCAGTAAAAGATGCCTCCTCACAAGCACCCGAATAGAGGTAGACCTGCGACTCAAACACCACCTCCTCCTCCGCAGTTCGATCCAGTGCAGTTTCAAACAGCTGTGATGGCAGCCATGGCCCAAATGAATTCTGGTGATGCTAGTGGAGCCGGAATGGGCACCAACTCCAGACATGGTGAAATTCCCTCACGTACACAGGGGTGTACTTATAAGGATTTCATGAACTGTAAACCAACATTTTTCAATGGGACTGGAGGAATCCTTGCTCTGTCCCAATGGATCGAGAGAGCCGAAGCCGTTTTCGAAATGTGCTCATGCCTCGAAGAAAGCAAAATAAAGTTTGATGCTGCCACCTTCACTGAAAGAGCCCTGACATGGTGGAATGGCCGTGTCAATTCACTCTCTTTAGTAACATCAAATGCCATGGGCTGGGACACACTAAAGGACCTACTGAGAAGGGAGTACTGCCCTAGAGGTGAGATTCTGAAGCTGGAGGAGGAACTCTAGAACCTCAAGATGAAGGGGACAGACATAGTGGCTTATATGGCCAGGTTCTGCGACCTGGTAGCTATGTGGCCTAACATTATCCCTTGTGAGAGCAAGAAAATCGAACGACACATCTGGGGTTTAGTGCCCCCGAATAAAGGAAATGTTCTATCTTCACATCCTGCAACCTTTGACAATGCCAAGGAGATGGCCCACAGGTTGATTGATCATGAAACTCCTTCCACTCCATCAACAGCAACAACAACTGCCACTGCACCGCCCAAGACATCCGACAACAAGAGGAAAAGGTGGGACAAAAAGAGGGACAAGAAAGCTCAATCCTCTTCCAAAAACCAACAAATAGTGGCTGTCCATGCCGCCACCACTCCTGTTACCCCGGTACCAGCAAAATCCTATGTTGGGAACCTGCCCAAGTATCCCAAGTGCCCCTTCCAACACAACGGCCCCTGCCGTGCATTGCACTGCACCAACTGCGGCCGGAAGGGTCATACCGTTCGGTTTTGGAAATCCCAACCCAAACCCATTTCTCAGGTCTCCGGCTCGGGAGTGAGCCAGGCTTGTTACGGCTGCGGTGAAGTTGGCTATTTCAAGAAAAAAATTCCAAAAGTAGGGAATGCATGAGGAACAGGAAGACTACTCGCTATTGGCCACAATGAAGCAGTAGCGGACCCCACAGTATTCACGGCTACGTTCCTTCTCAACAACTCTTATGTTTGTCTCTTATTCGATAGTGGTGCAGAAAGAAGCTTTGTAAACTAAAACTTTAAACACTTACTTAAACAATCCCCACAACCACTAGAATAAACATTCATCGTAGAAATGGCTAACGGAAAGACGGAGAGCTCTAACGAAATCTACATAGGTTTCACCCTCACACTAGATGATCATTCATTCCCAATCGACCTCATACCAGTTCGATCAAGAGTTTCGATGTCATTGTGGGCATGGACTGGTTGAGTCTCCATCGCGCTGATATCCTATGCTTCGACAAAGCCATCCACCTAAATCTGACAAATAGCGAAACCCTGTTAATCTACGGAGACAAACCGGTGCAATCCTTCGTATCATCTCGAGTATTCAAGCCCAGAAGTACTTGAGTAAGGAATATCGCGCATTCCTTGCACACGTTGTTGACACGAGCAAAAAAACGAAAGATCTAAAAGACTTCCCCGTTGTATGTGATTTCCCCGACATCTTTCCAGAGGAGCTCCCAGGTTTACCTCCCAAACGTCAGGTTGAGTTCAGAATCGACCTAGTCCTAGGAGCTACCCCCGTAGCTAAATCGCCTTATTGTTTAGCGCCTACAGAGATGCAAGAACTATCCGGTCAACTTAACGAGCTACTTAGCAAGGGCTGTATAAAACCGAGCTTCTCACCCTGGGGAGCTCCGGTCTTGTTCGTAAAGAAGAAGGACAGATCGTTCCGTATGTGCATCGATTATAGGGAGCTCAACAAACTCTCGGTCAAAAATCGTTACCCTCATCCCTGTATAGACGACCTATTCGACCAACTGCAAGGGGCGAGTTCCTTTTCCAAGATTGATCTTAGGTTCAGGTCTCACCAGTTACGAGTGCATGAGGAGGATGTTCCGAAAACAGCCTTCCGAACTCGTTACGGACACTACGAGTTCGTAGTGATGCCCTTCGGACTAACTAACGCACCCGCAGTATTCATGGACTTGATGAATAGGGTGTGTCGTCCTTACTTAAATCAGTTCGTCATCGTTGTTATTGATGACATACTTATCTACTCTCGAAGTGAGGAAGAACATAGCGATCATCTACGACGAGTCCTAGAAACCCTACGATCGGAGAAGTTATACACGAAGTTCTCTAAGTGCGAATTTTGGATCCAAAGAGTTGAATTCTTAGGACATGTGGTTAGTGAGGAAGGAATCCACATGGACCCATCCAAGATTAAAGCTATCGAGAACTGGTCAGCACCGAAGACACCTACAGAAATTTGTCAATTTCTTGTCCTCGCTGGCTACTACCGCAGATTCATTCAGAACTTCTCTCGGATTGCGAAACCTCTCACCACATTGACTCAGAAAGGCGTGACATTTGACTGGGGAGAGAAACATGAGAAGGCATTCCAAACCCTGAAGCGAGCCCTATGCACCGCACCGGTGTTATCCCTTCCCGAAGGGACAGATGATTTCGTGGTGTACTGCGATGCATCAAACCAAGGGCTCGGTTGTGTCCTGATGCAACGAGGTAAGGTCATCGCCTATGCCTCGAGACAACTGAAGACACATGAGATTAACTACACCACACACGACCTCGAGTTAGGAGCGGTAGTATTCGCTCTAAAGATCTGGAGACATTACCTGTATGGAACGAAGAGCACGATATACACTGACCACAAAAGCCTCCAACACATACTGAACCAGATGGAGCTCAATATGAGACAATGACGGTGGGTCGAGCTACTCAAAGATTACGACTGCGAGATTCGTTATCACCCAGGAAAAACCAATGTGGTAGCAGATGCTCTAAGTAGAAAAGAGTATTATGGACGAAGAGTCAATTCGTTAACCATGACTATCCATTCGCATCTATCTGTACAGATTAAGGAAGCTCAGCTCGAAGCTTTGAAGCCTGAGAATGTGGCGGGAGAATCCCTATGAGGAATGGATAAGAACTTGGAGGTCAAGGGTGATGGAGTCTTATATCACATGGACCGAATTTGGACACCGCGTCATGGTGGTTTCAGAGACTTGGCCATGATGGAAGCACACAACACTCGATATTCCATTCACCCAGGTTCAGATAAGATGTATCTGGATCTCAAAAAGGTATACTGGTGGCCTAACATGAAAGCAGAGATTGCTACCTTCGTGAGTAAATGCCTTACTTGCGTGAAGGTCAAGGTCGAATACCAAAAGCCATCAAGTCTTCTCCAGCAACCAGAGATACTAGAGTGGAAGTGGGAGCGGATCACTATGGATTTCATAACCAAGCTACCCAAGACAACAGGTGGGCTTGATACCATATGGGTCATTGTCAACAGATTGACCAAGTCTGCACACTTCCTACCCATCAAAGAGACAGACAAGATGGAGAAACTCATAAAAACATACATTAAGGAGATTGTACGGCTGCACGGAGTCCCTATATCTATTATCTCCCATATAGATAGTAGATTCACTTCGAGATTTTGGCAATCGCTTCAAAGCACCTTAGGGACGAGGTTGGACATGAGTACAGCCTACCATCCGCAGACTGACGGGCAAAGTGAGAGGACTATACATACCCTGAAGGACATGTTGCGGGCTTGTGTGATCGACTTTGGTAAGGCATGGGATACCCACTTATCCCTTGTAGAGTTTTCTTACGATAACGGTTATCACACGAGCATCAAGGCAGCCCCATTCGAAGCCCTCTATGGTCGGAAGTGAAGATCCCCTCTGTGTTGGGCTGAGGTGGGTGACACTCAGTTAGCTAAAGGACGACTTCCTGACAGCTCTCTCACGGGTTCGGAGATCATTCGAGAAACGACCGAGAAGATTGTACAGATTCGCGAATGATTAAAAGTCGCTAGGGATTGACAGAAAAGCTACGCAGACAAACGAAGAAAACCTTTGGAATTCCAGGTGGGAGACCGAGTCCTTTTGAAAGTCTCACCCTGGAAGGGCACGATACGCTTTGAAAAGCATGGAAAGCTGGACCCAAGGTACATAGGGCCTTTCGAGATTCTTGCTAGAATCGGCCCTGTAGCTTACAAACTCAACCTACCCCGCGAGCTTAGTAACATACATACTACCTTCCATATCTCAAACCTGAAGAAATGCCTATCCGAAGAGACTCTCGTAATCCCACTCGACGAGATCGAGGTCAACGAGAGCCTCAACTTCGTGGAAGAGTCTGCAGAGATTATGGACCGAGAGGTCAAACGAACGAAACAAAGCCGCATCCCAATTGTGAAGGTTCGCTGGAATGCTAAACAAGGATCGGAGTTCACTTGGGAGCGCAAGTATCAAATGAAACTTAAATATCCTCTCCTCTTTGCTTAGTTGTGTTGTAATAACTTAGCTGCTTGAATTCTAAATTTCGGGACAAAATTTCCTCTAATGGGGGAATGATGTGACAACCCGAAATTTATTCCGTCGTTACAACCCATTTCCGTAAATAGAATATTCTATTTTTATTAAGATTCTGTTAATATTAGGGTGGGCAAATAAATAAGTGTTCTATTTTATTTTATTTTATTATTTTCGTAATGAAATAAATAAAAATATGTGAATTGCCCTCCTGTTTGGTTGGAAAAAGTTTTTAATTACGACCAATTAATCGGGTAAAAATTTTAAACCCTGTTTAGCGTCAGTATCGGGTAGATTCCCACCTAGCCCCAAACCCAACCCCTATATAAAGGGTGAGTGGGCACTAGATGGAGCTTTTTACAACTCTAGTCACTCTCTCTCTACTTTCTCTCTCTACAAGTGGGTTTGTTCAAGAATCACCTCATTTAAGCTCCAAATCTTAGGTAATACTCCCTAACTTGTTGTCTAGCTTTGCATTCATACAAACTCGAGATTTAATCACTCAAAAACCATAAAAAAAAACTCGAGTTTACGGTTTGGGAATACCTCCCAAAACCGTAAACACCCTTAAGGGGGGGGGGGGGGTTTGTAGCCCAAAATCCCTCCAAAACTCTTCTAATACTCATCCTTGACTTAGAAACATACATGCACAAAGCTATAAACCAAAAATCAGGCCTTTAGGAGAGTAAACATGAGTTTACGGTCCATGAATATTCATGAACTGTAAACACCATCAATTGTTTTTTGTTTCCCCTAACTCCTTCCTTAACATGATTTTTGGGCTAGAAACTTGTATGTTTGAGCTTAGGACCACAAGACACGAAGTGAAGGATGTGATAAAGGGTTTATGGCCGTAAACCCTAGTGTTTACGACCATAAACTCCCAAGGAGTGGTCCAAGGACCGCAAACTCCAAGGGAGTGCCCTATTTGAACCCTAAACACCCCTCAAGCCTTGGATTTGACCCTAGAACCCTTCTGAGTGATACAAGAAACCTTAAGGCACACAATTATATTCCTCCCATGAGTTTACGGCCCTAAAATCATGGGGGAATAGGTCCCTCAACCGTAAACTCACCAAAGGTGAGTATTTGAGGAGTAAACTCCATAGTGAGGCTTTACACTAGTTCATTGCAACCCAATAGCCTTCTAGCATTTAAAATAAAGTGTTTTCATGCATTAAGGTGTAATTACTTACTTATTTAGTGATTAGATAACTAATTAGACACCATTATGTGTCACTACGTGTTTCATAGGATCTGTGTGAGTGTTCATATTCTCATTTGGCGTTTAGCACTCTACCCGACAACTTCACCCACTAAACTCATTGCAAGTGAGTTCATACCCCTTAATTAACCTTTTCAAATGTTTTTACATGTTTTAGGGGGGATACAGGTTAAATGCAACAAGTTTTAGTATCAAATCATATCTGATTCATAACTTGCAACCAAAAAGCATTTTCTATACTTTTAGCTACTTGTCAATAAAATTGTTTTACATAATCATCAAACACATTTGAAATGTTAAATTGTCATCAAATTATTCTCAAACTGCTTTTAAATTACTTATCTTTTAAACTATATCTACACCAATATATTTATATAAGTAAGACTTGAAGGGCTTAGGGCCAACAACTTGCCTTATTTCTTGTTCTTGTTTGATTGTGGTCTTAGGGTATACTGTTATCCGTCCGACTGTCGTTGAATTCTTAGTTATATATCCTATATATTTGTGTTAGATATGAAAGTTTTCATCTTATTCTATACCTTTATAGATCAAAGGCTTACAACCCCGCACTCTATTTAACTATAATAGGTATAGTTAAGACTACTGCTCGTTACCTCTATTACTAGGATAACCACTATAAATACTACTACTAGAAGTTAATGCACGTTAAAGAGAACACTTAATAAACTATACTTAAAGTTACTATACTATAATACAGAGAATACACTAATCCAGAATATAACACACTATCCCTCTATACGCCACTCTACTGCGCAATTACCATGTAACCAGAGCTTCCCGGAAGGAAAGCAACACTACATGTATAGATCTATACAGGACGGACACTATTACATCCCGAATGTTGACTACAATCCGAGCCTACTAGGCCCAGGGGTGCCACTATATCGCTACACTACGTATGACCGGGAAGGTCATCGTACCCTCTATTACCATTCAATTTGGTTACATCAGAGATCAAAACCATATCCAAATTAACAACACTAAGACTTAAAGTCTAAGCTAACTTCCCGAAGTAAATAAACATATATTACTAATTGAAGTTTGCAACACTATTACAGCCAACAGGCAATACTATTCTTTACTTACGTTACTTGAATGAAATTTATTACCTTATTTTTATAACTGAAAGTTTAAATGGAAATACTTTTACACACTCGAAGGATTTTACTTACAAATGCTCAATTCTGGAAAATATAGGATTTTCTAGGGATTTTCTACTATTCTTAAACATTAATTACAGCTTTTATATTACATGATTATAACTACTTTTATACAAGCAACGACACTAAATTCTTATGAACTCACCAACTTTATGCTGATACTCGTTTTCAAAATAATTTGTATCCTCAGGTCAAAGATAGACAGGTACTGGTGCAGCTTTTGAGAAGATGGAGCATATACAAGATTCATCTTTTATTTTTGTTTATACTTTTGGTGTCTATTAACTGTGCAGAACACGTTGTAATTATAATCACTATATTAATGAAATGGATGTTGTCGCTTGTTTTTACTATTATGCAATTGTTATAATACTATACATGACGTCCTCCACTCCAGAACGTATTCCACCGTTCTCGGTTTTGGGGTGTGGCACCCGTGACGATCGTTAGGTAACTGACAAGCTAAGGGTGTAGGATCCAACACCTCACCAAAAACGAGAAACTGAAAACGAGCTCTATTGTAGCTTTCCTGTCTGCAATGGAAACAAACTTGTGCACTCGGCCTATAATCTCTACCAAAATGGCCCTCCTCGCTACACCTGTGACATACAAAAGTGTTGATTTGGTGTCTAAGCCCATAAATATAACTAGAATGTACTTAAGCCGATTGTAGCATGGTCCTTTTGGGTTGCCTTCACCAGTGCAATATGATAGGATGGACTTTTGAGAATAAGGTTATTTATGATTTATTAGTATATTACAAGTATAATATATTAATATGAAATCATATTATTCAAAGGAGACTAATTAAATATATGGGGATTGATAATGTAAATCAATGATTCTTATAATGTGGGCCAATGATCCATGATTATGTAGATGGGCTAAATTGATCCACGGATAGTCCATGGAGGTTAAACCCATGGAGCATAAGAATGTGGAAAGTCATGGGTCATTAGGGTTTGCATAGTGTAACCCTAGCATTTGCTACACTATAAAATGGATCCCCTAAAGCCAAAATCGGTGGTCACTTACCTTCCAAGAGTATGAAGTTGATTTTATGCAAGTAACCTATTCTCCCAAGCCTCCTCTTGCATATTGGTGTTTGTGAACCATTAGAGGCATCACACTTGGGGTGCTCAAGCTTTCAAAGGTCAAGAACTACAAGTCCTTCTACAAGGTAAGTCATCTAACTAGTTGTATCATTCAATTGTTTAAATGTATACTAGTTAGGACAATGCTTTGGAAAAATGAAAATATGCTTGTATAATTAGTGAAAACATATATCCAAAGCATTTAGGGTCACATGTACAACATATGAGTGTTATAGTGCTCAAAACCCAACATTGGTATCAGAGCCTAGGATTGTTTTCTGTTATACTTGGTGCTTATTTGTTTTCAAAGTTGAAAAAAATCAATTTTCAGCCTTCTGAATGGTGAACTCGCCGAGTGCACTGGCTGACTCGACGAGTCCACCCAGTAATGGACCAACTCAACGAGTCCAGTTCATGTACTCGCCGATTTGGTGCTCATGTGTGCAGAAATTCGAGTTTCTTGGTTTGGTTTGAATTGTGAACACTATCACAAATTGTTTTGGATCATTAAAAATATTTTTTTGACTTGGTAGTGCTTGTACTCATCCAACCACAAGATAATTATCAAATTTTTTAGAAAATTGTTGATTTATATGATAAACAAAGTTTCTTGCAAATTGTTGATATGTAATATCTTGTTTATGAGTTTAGCTAGATCATTCTTGAATTATATGATAATTTTGTTGTTGATAAATTAAAATAAATGAATTTGAATGACCTCTATTACTTGTCCTCAGGTTATGCAAAATGAAAGGTCTCATCTTTAAAAATTGCATTAAACTCATAAGTTATGAATATGAGGAGTTTTGACAAGTTTCAAAACCTGTCCTCAAGTTTTGGAATTGGTAAGGTCACACTAATGAAACTTTAATTCCAAACCCTAGAGTTTTAAAAGTTAAAATTCAACCCTTATATTTTATAATATTATAAGTTTAATAATATATATGTATAAGACAAGTCAGTCTTACCATTAGTAGGCCTCATTCACGAAGTCGGACTATAACGGGGTACTCGGCTGATATGGCGAGAAATATAATTTCCTTTCACAGTTTGTATAAACAATGTTTTACCTTTTCTTTTAATAATGAAATTGGTGGTATTAATGCTTATTACAATGGTGTATTTTATTTTGAATCATTACCTTGCAATGGTATATATGAAACTATGATGGTTGTAGATAACTTAGGAAATAATGTGTTACACATTGATTCTTCCAATGATTTGGATAAGGCATGCTTGTGGAATTGTCGTCTTGGACATGTCAACAAGAAGCGCATAGCCCAACTCCAAAAGGATGGAGTCTTGGAGTCATTCGACTTAAAGTCGGATGACACTTGCAAATCTTGTTTGCTTGGAAAGATGACCAAGTCACCCTTCACTGGTACTTATGAAAGGGATAAAGGTGTGTTGGATCTCATACACACTGATGTGTGTGGACCATTCAGAACTGCCACAAGGGATGCTAACCGCTTCTATGTGACTTTCACTAATGATTACAACAAATATGGGTATATCTACTTAATCAAGCATAAGTCAGAAACCTTTGAAAAAGTTTAAAGAGTTTAAGCAAGAAGTGGAGAATCAATTAGGCAGGAAGATAAAGATGTTACGATCCAATCAAGGAGGAGAGTATCTTAGAATCGAGTTCCTTGACTATCTTAAGGAACGTGGAATTGTTTCACAATTGACACTACCTATGACACCACAGCTTAATGATGTGGCTGAGAGGCACAATAGAACCTTGCTAGACATGGTTCGTTCCATGACGAGTCGAGCTTTGTTACCTATCTTATTATGGGGGTATGCCTTAGAGACTGTCACCTATATCCTTAATCTAGTCCCTACTAAAAAGGTTTTCTAAAAATCCTCACGAGATGTGGACAGGGAACGTTCCCTCGTTAGACCACATCAAAGTTTGGGGTTGCGAGGCTTTCGTGAGACGCGAGACTCATGACAAGCTCTAATATCGGAGTGAGCGATGTATTTTTATTGGCTACCCATAAAAGTCATTTGGATATCTCTTCTAGACCAAGTGACAATGTTGTCTTCGTCGCGAGTAGAGGAGTCTTTCGTGAGAGAGAACTCATATGCCAAGGGGATAGTGGGAGGCAAATTGACCTTGAAGAGCTTCAAGAAGCAAGTAGTGAAGGTACCTCAAACACTAACACTCAACCTGAGGAGGAAACTCCGGTTGAACCAATTAATGAGTCCGTACCTCTAAGACGTTCCAGTAGAGTCAGTGTTCCACCTGTGTTATATGGTTTTCATATAACAACTGAAGGTGATACATTTATTAGTGATAGCACACTGGTAAATCTGGATGAACCTAACAACTACAAGGAAGCCATGGTAGGCCCTGAGTCTGTAAAATAGAAAGAGGCTATGGACAGGGAGATTCAGTCCATGTATGACAATCAAGTTTGGAACTTGGTTGACAATGTACTGGGTCATCAGGCAGTCGGGTGCAAATGGATCTTCAAGAAGAAGACCGACGTTGATGGGAAATTACACACATATAAGGCGCGACTAGTTGTGAAGGGCTTTACTCAAACTCATGGAGTTGACTATGATGAGACCTTCTCACCTGTAGCGAAGATTAAATCTGTAAGGGTTATGCTAGCCATAGTTGCATTTCATGACTATGAAATATGGCAAATGGATGTCAAAACCGCTTTCCTTAATGGAAAGTTGGCTGCAGATGTTTGCATGAGTCAGCCATAGTGTTTTGTCAATGCAAAGTACCCTAATAGAGTGTGTAAGCTTGAAAAATCCATTTATGGATTGAAACAAGCATCTCGCAGATCGAATCTTTGTTTTGATGAGAAAGTCAAAGAGTTTGGATTTTTGAGAAGCGAGGATGAGTCATGTGTATATGTCAAAGCTAGTGGGAGTATAGGGAGCTTTCTAGTATTGTATGTAGATGACATACTGCTCATAGGAAACGACATCCCAACCTTGCAGGAGGTTATGTCCTAGCTTGGGAAGTGTTTTGCTATGAAGGACCTCAGAGAAGCTACTTACATCCTAGGGATAACGATATTGAGAGACAGGAGTAAAATACTAATAGGACTTAGTCAAACTACCCAGTTGAACAAGGTGCTGAAGCGTTTCAGCATGGAGGAGTCCAAGATAGGTGACTTACCTATCCAAAGCAATACCAAAATGAGTAAGACTCAAAGTCCGAGTACAGAGGCTGAGATATCATAGATGAGTCAAATACCATATGCTTCCACAGTTGGCTCGATCATGTATGCTATGACTTATATTCACCTTGATGTGGCCTTTTCTTTGAGCATGGTGTGACAACCCAAAATTTCCATTCTATACAACATACCAAGTCAATAGATATCAGAATAGTTAGTGTTAATTTTCAGACTATTTGGGATAAGTTTGAGTATTCTACGATTAACACATTAGGAGATGCCAGGAGATGGGATGCCCTAGGGTTTATTGTTAAACAATAACATTTCATACTCCAAGAAATTGGAATTTATGACCCAAACATGGAGTTTGCGGTCGTAAACCCCAAGGGGTATATATATGGCCCTTAGCCATTTTTATTCATTTGTTCCATTTCCAACTAGAGAAAAACCCGATTCTCTCTCAAGGATCTTCAGTCTTTCATCCCAAATCGTAAGTGCTTCCATCTTAGAGTATAATAGGGCTTGTTATATGTCTATACATCAAGAAATCATGAGGAAACAACAAGATCAAAGAGTTTAAGGCCCATGAACTCCTTGGACCGTAAACCCTTCTTTAAGGGCCAAAAGTGTGCCCTAGTCCCTTACTTTCCTTGTGAAACTAGTCTAGACTCATACCTTAATGTGTATGGGACTTGAAAGCACAAAAATACCATGGTCCCTATGAGATTACGGCCGCAAACACAAAGAGAATTGGTCTTAGGGCCGTGAACTCCTCAATAGAGGGAAATTGTGCCCTAATCTCTTCCAAGGACTAAACCATCAAGTAGAAATACTTCTAAGGGACATGTAAGGCTTCAATCTATCAAATGAGCAAAAGATTTAGAGCTTACGGCCGTAAACTCAAGGGTTTACGACCGTAAACTCAATGGGTTAAGGTCCTTGGGGAGTAAACTCAAGAAAGGGGTCCTTTGGAACCCTAAACCTAATAGCCTTCTCCAACTACAACTTAGATGCAATCCTTAGGACTTATAACACTTATATAAGGTGGTTAACATGTCCTAGGATGTCTTAACATTGTCAATTAGTAGTTTAAAGACTAATTGGATATATATATATATATATATATATATATATATGTGTGTGTGTGTGTGTGTGTGTGTGATTATATGTTAACTAGGATCTTTGAGTGTGTACAAGTCTTCACTTGACACTTAGCAGTCCTACATCGTTCAGTTCATCCAAACCACCATCTACAAGTGAGTTCATACCCCTTAATCAATGTTTTAAATGATTTTAAATGCTTTAATGAGGGGAATACAAGTAGAAAACAACTTGCTATAGAATCAATCATATGTGATTCATAACTGTGTTTTCATCCAACTGATTCCACATACTTCAAAATGTGATACATGAAATCGTTTTCTGTCTTAAAATATTTTGTTATCAAATGAATTACTTTGGAAATGTTTTATAAAATGACATCAACTCATTTTTATTTATTGTTCAAAACTCTTAAATGTTTTACAAAACCTCTTTCATGTCCTTGGTCAAATCTATATTTATACATTGATGTTCATACATACATATATATATATATATATATATGTATTGATATGACAGCTTTCATTCTTCATTCAGTTCCCACACTCTTGAGTAGCAAGGGTGTATAAACCTTTTTGGGCCACAAATACATTCCAGTAAACTATTATACGGATAGTTAGGGGATACAAAACATTATTCCTATTATAAGGAATCACACCAGAGTTAGCTCATTCATGAGTCTATACTAAATGCTATATGAAGAGATACACTTACATGGGTCCTCTTACATGGATACACTTACATGGATACTTGTACCTAGATACTATATGATGAGATACTATTACATACTATACATGTAGATTAGTTCTGTCTATCCTAGTACAAAAAGATACTATACGGGACTAACCATTCCGGCACCCACCTGTTAGCAACAGAGATAATGAACATCTACGGATGCCTACGATTAATACTTATACTAGGGGTACTTTTATGGGACTCACCATTCCTACGACCTGCTGTTAGCTACAGACGAAAATGAACATCTACGGAGGTTCAAGGTTAATACTTTTCGGCAGTCGCTATGTCGTCTTTATCCTAATACAAAAGGATAATACTTATATGGCTATATTTTCCCTATTACTTTTATTTTGTGATACGTTCACATAAACGATGAGGTAGACTATATATAGTTAATAGTAGTCATGCGGGGGAAAAACCATCTTTGTTACAGCAAAACATTCAAGTCTTGGTAGAAGACTACTTTCAAAACATTCGGGTCTTGGTAGAAGACTACTTTTATACTAGTAGGAAATATGGGATTTTCTAGGGTTTTCACACTTATATCAATGTTTCAATCAATACTTTACATGGCATTCATAACAGCTTTCCAAAACAGATTAATGACACTTAAATACTTATGAATTCACCAGCTTTATGCTGATCTACTCTTTCAAAATAACTTGTATTCTCAGGTCACCAGTAGACAGGTACGATGACCAGGTTTTGAGAAGACGGAGCACAGACAAGACTCGTCTTTTATTTTGATTACATATTTTGGTGTCTTATTACAATGAAAGAACACACATGTATTAAAACTTTACTTTTAATGCAATGGATGATGTTGTTGCTTGTTTACTACTTTACACTGTTATGATACTTCACATGACGTCCTCCACCCCTGAACGTTTCCGCCGTTCTTGGTTTTGGGGTGTGACACATGGTCAACAAATATTAAGGGGATCCTGGTAAAGCTCATTGGACTATGGTTAATAACATTCTTCAGTACCTGTAGAGGATTAAGGATTGGGTCCTTACCCTCGGTAGGAGTGATGACTTGAGAGTAACAAGGCATAGCGATGCCAGCTTTCAAACCCATAGAGATAATTTCCGCTCTCAGTCGGGCTGGGTGTTTACCTTGAATGGTGGAGCAGTGACATGGAAAAGTTCCAAGCAGGAGACTGTAGCTGATTTAACGTGCGAATCACAGTACATTGCATCAAGAGAAGCATTGAAGGAGGCGATATGGTTGAAAAACTTCATCGGAGACCTTGGAGTCATTCCATCCATAACAAAGGAACCTAGAGATTTGCTGCGATAATGAAGGGGTGGTTGCCTTAACAAAGGAACCTAGAGATCATGGTAGATCTAGGCATATCGACAGAAATAACCACTTCATAAGACATCAAGTAGAAGAAGGGATCCTCTTGGTAAAGGGGATATCATCAAAGGATAACCCAACAGATCCCATTACAAAGGGACCGACTAGGGTTAAGCACTTGCAGCATGTAAGGGGCATTGAGCTAATGGACGATATTAGTTTTAGTGGTTAGATAAATAGAAACTTGTAATAGCTAAATTGTAATTGACATTTGATGATTAAATAAAAGGGGTTTTATTTATAAGTAAAGTTACTGTCTTGTACCAATTATTTACTATTGTTTCATTTTGCATGTTTTGACTTCCAGAATAATAAAATTATTCAAACCATCCACAGTCGATCATAAGTTAGAAGTAAGTATGTGTCACACCCAAAAACCGAGAACGGCGGAAACGTTCTGGGGCGGAGGACGTCATGTATTATATCACAACAATGCAAAGTAGTAAACAAGCAACAACATCATCCATTGCATTAATAGTATAATTTTAATTACATTTGAGTTCTTTCATAGTACAATTCTACAAAAATGAATATTCAAAATAAAAGACGAGTCTTGATCGCTCCGTCTTCACAGAACTTGGTAGTCGTACCTGTCTATCCGTATCCTGGGAATGCAAGTTATTTTGAAAGCGAGTATCAGCAATAATGCTGGTGAATTCATAAGTATTTATGTGACTTTGATTTGTAAAGCTGTAAAGAATGACCTGTAAATGTTTGAAGGAAATTTTGTACCAACGAATATGTTTGTAAGTAATTGTAAACGTTTGAAAATCCTAGAAAATCCCATATTTTCTACTAGTATAAAATGTAGCCTTCTACCAAGACTCGACTATTTTGATTGTTTGCTTAAGAAATCCAATATTTGTTTATAAGTGGATGGTAGATTTAAAAGTCCCAAAATGAACTACCATAATGTTTTTCATATCTAAAATAGTAGATTTGTGTACAGTTATAATCGCTAAGTTATATCATAACCCCGTAAATCAACATGTTTTTAATACTCCATGTGAGTTTTATAACCATGCTAATGACCCAGACTGCCTGTAACAACGTTCTTCAGGCGTTGGAATGTTATGACATTTGTCACCCCAAACCCGCCGGTCTAACTGTAGCTAACAGTTTAGGTGCGGGATTGTCAATCCCGTATAGATCTATACACAAGTATCACGCTCCCCCTACAAGGGATTATGGTATATAATATAAGACTTAATAATGCATACTCGAAAGTACGTGAAATGTCTCACAAAACCTAGTATAAAACAGATTTACGTATGAAAATGTCCATTTGTTCTGGTATATGAAAATATCTTCTTTGATATGGTACTTGTAGTATGTAAAATTTTATGTATATCTAGTACACTATCTGATGTAATCCTATCTCTTGTAATTGTATTGTCTTGAAATTTGTATGCCTTGTAATGGTATATAATCGTATCTCTTCATATAGTATGTAATGTATTAGTATAGACTCATTAATAAACTGACTCTTGTGTAATTCCTTGTACTTGGAATGGTAAGTAGTATATCCTAACTATACCTATTATAGTTACTAGTATTGTGCATGTATAACCGAAGTATGCCTTTGCTACCCAAAGGGATTGAATCAACTGATGGAAACTTTATATATATATATATATATATATATACATGCGTGCATTTGACAATAAAAATATAAAAGAAGTTTTGTAAAACCTTTGAAAAGTTTAATAAATAAGAGATGATGACTTGATGTCAGTTTATAAAACGATTTGAAAGTAGTTTGTTTGATAAGAACAATTTTAAGTATAAGAAGACTTTTGTTTGAAACACAATTCTAACAGCGTTTGAAAGGAAACATAAAGTATGTAAGACAATTTGATAAAGAGTTTTTAACATGTAAAAATGTTTGTCGTAAACTATTATAGTTTTTCCAAAAGTTTGTTTCGTTATATAATAAACCCTAGTGAAATGCTCACTTGTTATGTAAAGTGTAACTTTTGTAGTGACATAAATGAACACACATACTCAAAGTATAAATAAAGTGTTTGTGATGAGATTTGTAATCGAGTTTAAGATCAATTCAAGTATGAATTCAGAAAGAAGAATAACGATGAACACGAGAGTAAATATAATATTTGTTCAGCTCATATTATGCTTTTGATTTTACAGAGTACAAAGAATAATCCGTAAAAGACCGAGTGAAAAGTTATCCTACTCACTTAGTACAGACCCCTATTTATAGGAGAACAAAAGCATAACAATACTAAGGACTAGACATTAAGACTACTCTTTATAATGCCTTAGTACAAATAACATTACATCCGAAGACCCTTCTTACGAAGACAAAATAAACTTCGTAACAATCTAACTGACACTTCGACTATTACAACATTTAAGCCCTAACAATCTCCCCCTTTGGAATAAAGTTCGAAGTCCTCAAGACGTCAGTGATTGAACGGCATACATCAACACTCTTCGGATTTCCATGTACCAAG
Source organism: Lactuca serriola (assembly GCF_051521515.1). Classification (NCBI taxonomy): domain Eukaryota; kingdom Viridiplantae; phylum Streptophyta; class Magnoliopsida; order Asterales; family Asteraceae; genus Lactuca; species Lactuca serriola. The sequence continues at coordinate 109,802,116 of NC_136409.1, read as the reverse complement.
AGATAACTTTCTTTATCTCTTTCTTGTCTCCTTCCGAGTTCTTCTTGCAATGATTCATACGAACAATTAAGTTCGTATATTGTGAATTTGTGTATCTCTCCACTTCGGAAGTTTGAAATAAGAACCTTTTAGCTCTTCCAGCTTTGTCTTTTCCTGCAAAAACAATCCCCAATGGCTTTAAACATATTTCACCGTCTTCGTATTTTTTTAACTCATTCTGCTTCTTCGAAGGTGCCATTGGTGCAGTTATGTCGAAGCCTTTAACAGTAGCAAGTTCGACATCAGTTTGAGCTAAGCACTCAAAATAATTCTCCAACAATATTTTTATGTGCTTACACCCAAGACTGAAAACATCTGGTTCTGTTTCTTGGAGATAAGAAAATGACTTGTCTTTAAGCATCAAGGCAATGTTGATGAGATCATAAGTGTTCATCAAAGGAAAGTCTGCCACAGTAAATTCTTGTAACTTTCCACTTGCTCTTGCCACAATGTACTTAAGATTTTGAAACTTCCCTTCGAAAATGACATCCCTTTTTATAGATATCACCTTCTTGATCTTCTCCAAGAACCATACTTCTTCTCGAGCCTTTGCTAATACAGCATGAAATCTTATCTTCGTCTTCTTTCCCTCTTCAATTTCCATTGTTTTTGTTTCAGCCTTGAACTGTGGCATAACGAACATCATTTCATTGATTGGAAAATCAAGTTGACCAAAATCTATGTTCGTCACCACAAAGCTCTTCTTCGGAATCTTTTCAAAAGAATACATGTGATCAAACATCACCCTGGATTCTATTGTTTCATAATTGAAAACTTTCGAAGGATCACCCTTATCAACATTCGAACCATCCAAAGCTCTTTGTCTCATTATACTTTGAACATGCCTCATTCTCTCAACCTCAGCTACCACCTCAGCTTTCTTCTCTTTATTAGACTTCTCAACCATAACTCCTTTTCCCTTGTCTTTATCATTTGAAGGAGTTATATTCTTTGACAAAGAGACATCACTCTATTTCTCAATTACAATACCTTTTGATATAGGTTTTGAAATTGGAACTGTTGTAGTCACAGTCGACATGATTGGAGCAGCTGAAACAACAGTTGGCTTTAAAACCACTTTCGAAGGATACACTTTTCCTACCACCTTCGTATCTTCAGTTGTCTTCACATGTTCCCCAGCCTTTGTATGACCAACCTTTTCTCCCCCTTGCACCCCTGTGACAGCAGGTGGGGCATCTGATATGTTTGGTAAAAGGCTTGAAATACGAAGTAATGGAGCAAGGTGTTTGTGTAAAATGGCTTCGAAATGTGTAAATTTCTGTGAAAGAAATTCTTGAGAAACAATTGGAGTGGTAGATTTCGAAGACAGGTCTTGGAGTTCTTTCAACAATTTGACCAACTCTCCAAAATTTTGTTCTTCTTTGGCAGAAAGAGAGATCATCTGAGGATTCATCTGCTCGAACATTTTAACACATTGAACAACCGCATCACAAATAATGTCGATCTTCTGATGTGCTGATTCACACCCTTGCTGAATATTCTGAACCTCCTTCGTCATGTCTTCACGAAGTTCGCAAATTTGCATGTTAACATCTTCACGTACCTTCTTAACTTCTTGTACGAAGAGCACATGACGCTCCTTCGTAACAATCTTCAAATCCTTCACCTCCTTCATAAAATCATACTTCAGGGAATTGATTCGATTCTCTGTAGAACTATCATTCTGATCAGTCTTCTCAAGAACTCTTCTTTCAGAATCACGAATTAATCCTGATGCCTTCGAAATAACCCTGCCTTCCATTTCCTTCATTATGGAATCAATTTCCATGGTTGTAACTCCAGCACTGCCCACATCTGCTTGAGATTGCAAGATAGAATTCAATTTCGAATTCAAAATCTTGAACTGCTTCATGGTCATCAGCATATGATCTGGAAAATCTTCTTTGGCTTTATCAAAATGAAGATCTTCGAACGTTCCTCCAAAGCCTTCGTTATCAATTTCATCATCAACAACCATGGTTTCAGCAATAGGTGAGGATGGATTGGGTGGATCAGTTGATTGAGTTGAGAAGATAGTGGTAAATGGTTGATCCATAATTGATTGAAATGTTGGAGAATCAGTTGTGGATGTAACCTGAGGTAAAGAAGTTGGTTCAATAAGCTTCACATCAGCAGGCTCCGAAATATCAGTAGTCTGACTAATATCTACTTCTTTAGGAATTTCATCTTCGGGTGTCTCAGGAACTTGATCTACTTCTTCGATTCATTGGGTTTTCTTCAAAAATTTTGCCATATCTTCAGCCCATCATTTCTTAGAAGATGGAGACACCGGAGCTGGAATTTCTCTAACTGTGACCCCTTGATGTGTAACCTGTGTTTTCTTCACCAACTGAGATTTTCTCTTGATTTTGACACGTCGAAAAACACCCGTCTTCGAAGGAATCGTTTCTTTTGATAGAGACGCTTCGATTACTGGTGTATCAACCACTGAGGTTAAAATTGGAGACACCTCTTCGACAACACCAGATGTATCTATTGGTTCTTGATCCTTTGGTTCTGCTTTCACCCCTTTTTCCGAAGACCCACCCTCTGTCTTCTTTGATTTCTTCGACTTCTTCTTCTCTTCGTGCTGTAACATACCAGTAACGACGGTTGTGTCAATGGATTGCAAATATGACACCAACACATCATTCGTTGGATCCACCTTCTTGAGCATTGCATCCGAAATGCGATCAATTGTTGTATAGATATCCGGATCATCATACACCTCCTTCGGACTATCATACATGTGAAAAACCGCTTTTTCTTCATATTCCAGAACTTCGATTTTCTCCTTCTGATAGACATATTGTACTATCAGACTCCAATATCTTGCACAAGAAATCCCCTGCTTAGCACTCGTCTTGGAAATGCTAGTTAAGAACTCTGTCCATAATTGTTCAGAGTAATCTACTTGCAGATCGTAATACAATCCAGCTACCATTGCATACACCTCCATCCTTCCTTTATCAAGACCCACAGTTCTTCCAGAAAGACATCGAAGGAAGATGCCAAACAAAAAATTCCATATTGTAGGTAACCTCGACTTCTTGAAATCACTGATACGCGTCAGAGGAGGTTGATGGCCCATCTCGTTGAACATGAACACCACTTGAGAAGAAGAAAGTTCATCATAAGGACCAGAATTTGGAATTCCCAAAATCTTGCAAAATAAACGCTTGGAGACCCTAATTCTCGTATCATTCACCATTGTGAATTCCACACAACCAGTCTCCTTGTTGTATGATGCAGTAGAACCCGCCTTTGATAGCCAAGACATCGGAGCAGCAAAGGAATCAAACATTGCTTTAGACAGAACTGAATTATGTAAAGCAACCACAAGCATTTGAAGTTCCTCCGGATACTTTGACAAATCCGATTCTACTTGGTAGTTGGAACCCTGGATCTTTAAAATCGGAACGCTAATTATTTCGTCTGTGGTTGGTGATGAAGTAGTCGCCATTGTTGATGATTAGAGCAAAGAACATTTGAAGAAGATGAATTGCAAAGAGAATTTTGTGTTACAGAAGGTTTGATCACATAAAGTGTTATTGATTTCTGATTTGCCCTTTTATATGTAACCCTAGAATTTTGAATTTGAAGCGGGATACAATAAATGCTTGCTGACATGGCACCTTGAAATACGGAATGTACTCATCAAAAAGTAACAATCGTAACTGTCAACATGCCTTACACGCTTATCATACACCATGCGTCATCAAGAAACAAGACTGTTTGATATTCCCCAAGAGAATTGTAACCGTCAGATGCCTTCGGAATAGAGGTCAGGCTCTTTCACTTTGAGGTTTAAAAAACGAAGTCATATGCCAGAATTTCGAAATCGTCAGTTTAAGTTGGTATTACTCAAACCTCAAGGATTTCGTGTGTGCTGTGTTCCAAAAGAAATTAGATGAGAAACAAAGAAAAAAATTTTGAAAACTTGTGATGTCAAAAATTTATTTTGACACAAAAACATTTTAATCCCAGGCAAAGATATCTTCGAAAATTATCAAGAGAGATAATTAACAGCTTGTTTGGTTTCCCGTGAGTTACAATCGATAACTTGTAGAGAAGTTTCGAAGGGTTTCTTTTATAGGTCAAATGGGTGGCTTCGAAAATTTCGTTACATATCAACCTTAACATAAGGTGAGAAATTGTAAACAAAATTAGTTGTATAACCAATTTAGTCAGTGACAACTTGGTTGCGAATGATATTCAAAGTAACTAGAATTTTGAAAATATACTCACACAGAAATCATATTCATAAAAAAAAATTATGTTGGATCTTGTTGGGAACAAACATCGTAGTTTTCGAATGTTTGATTAAGATCACTCAAAAGAAATGAATATGATTTTGAGTATAAAAGGTACTGAAACAAATGCTTCGTAAGATCTGGAACATGGTTCCCCGTCAATTCCTTAAGGTTTATGATATTTTGGGTTTCACTTCCATCACGGACTCATGATGTTAGATCATAAACACAGACTTGTGATTTGTCTAGGTTTTGATTGGTTTGATCAAAGACCTCAAGGACAAATCGCTTCGAAATTTTAGAATGTAAGAATTGTTTGGTATAAAAAGATTGGATAAGAATCGAAATGTACCTCTGCTATAATGGACAAAACAGAAAACTCTTAACTCATTTGAGAAGAGTAAGGTAGCTCTTGTTGATTTATGCAAATACAAGCCTTGTTGGGAAGAAATTTTCATGAGATAATTTCATCAAGGCTTTCATTTCCCATACATAGAATCATACGAGGCTTGAGACAACATGTAGCAGCATGCTTCTAGGGACATCCTAACTAATCCAAAGTTTATCGAGATCATACCTTTCCATAGAAACTAAACACATGAATCCTTCGTATTTGAAACTTGATAAAACTCACAATACACATGTTAAAACCAAAGAGAACAAAAAAATATTTTTGGTATTTCTGAAAATTTTCAAAAAAAAAAAATTAAAAACAAACCGAAACAAAATCTTTTTGGATTTTTAATTTTTCAATAAAAGAAAATATTTTTGATTTTTCAGGTTTTTCATATAAAAAAAAATTAAACAAACTAAAAGTCTAACCTTAGTTGAAATGTGTACAAATACGAAGCATTCGAACCGTTGACTTGAACATTAATCTCTGATTATGTATTTCAACAAGGAATAAATCTTCCGAATGCGAAGCGTTCGAAGCGTTGACCATGAACAGTAACCTCTGAACACTGAATCACCCTTTCCGTCCGTACACCAAATGATTTAGACCCATCACTCTTTGCTTTTATCACATAGAAGTAAATTTCCATTAATCATACTCAATCCTTCTAAGATACGAAGAAATGATTTTTCATCCAATGCCTTTGTAAAAATATCTGCCAATTGTTCTGTGGATTTCACAAAATGAACTTCAATATTTCCATCTTCAACATGATCTTTGATGAAATGATATCGAAGAGCAATGTGCTTAGTCTTCGAATGCTGCACAGGATTATGACAAATTCTTATTGCACTTTGTGAATCACAATATAAAGGAATCTTTTTCATATTAATTGCATAATCTCTTAATTGACTTTGAATCCATATTATTTGTGATGTACACGCAGCTGCAGCAACATATTCAGCTTCAGCGGTAGATATTGAAATACATGTTTGCTTCTTCGATTGCCAACTAACCAACTTTCCATCTAGTAATTGACACCCACCAGTTGTGCTTTTACGATCAAGACTACATCCTCCAAGATCCGCATCCGAATAAGCTTGTACAAAGAACTTTATTTTCGAAGGATACCACAAACCTAACGAAATAGTTCCTTTCAAATATCGAAAAATATTCTTCACTGCTGTTAGATGTGGTTCACGTGGATTCGATTGATACCTTGCACAATTCCTAACAGAAAACATAATATCAGGTCTACTTGCAGTTAAATACAATAAAGACCCAATCATGCTTCGATACAGAGTGATATCAACAACAGATTTATCTAACGAAGGCGGTAGCTTTATGCCCGTTGCCATTGGTATTCGTAACCTTGTGCTATTCGTCATTCCAAACTTTTCTAACAAATTCTTCGTATATTTCTCCTGATTAATGAAGATGCCTTCCCTGTTTTGACGAATATTCAAACCCAAAAAGTTATTAATTTTGCCCATCATACTCATTTCAAATTTGTTTTTCATCAGGTCTTCGAATTCTTTAGATAAAGCAGGGTCAGTTGAGCCAAAAATTATATCATCAACAAATATTTGAACAAGCATCAGATGATTTCCAATTTTCTCTCAAAATAAAGTGGGATCAACTGATCCTTGTTTAAATTTAGATTGTTTCAAAAATGATGTTAGAGTTGCATACCATGCTCTTGGTGCTTGTTTTAACCCATATACAGCTTTATCTAAAATATAAACATGATCAGGATGTTCTGTGTTTATAAAACCTGGTGGTTGTTCAACATATACCGTTTCTTCGAGTTCTCCGTTTAAGAATGCACATTTTACATCCATTTGATAGACATCAAAATCTTTATGAGCTGCAAAATCCAGAAAAATACGAACAGCCTCGAGTCTTGCGACAGGGGCAAATGTTTCTTCGTAATCAATTCCTTCTTGTTGAGAATATCCTTTAACAACAAGTCTAGCCTTATTTCGAATAATTTTTCCATCTTTGTCAGTTTTGTTTTTATAAATCCATTTGATTCCAACAATTGACACATCAACAGGTTTTGGAATTAATCTCCAAACCTTGTTTCTTTCGAATTCAGACAATTCAGCTTGCATAGCAACAACCCAATCAGAGTGTTCCATTGCAACCTTAACTGTCTTTGGTTCAATTTTGGAAATAAAAACATTAAACATGCATAACTCTTGATGATTATTCAATACCTCATTTCGTGCATGAAGTTGTGCCCTTGTCATTATACCTGCTTGTGGATCGCCAAGAATTTGATCTTTTGGATGATTTCTTGTCCATTTATCCAATGGTGGATAATTAGGATCAAAATCCAAAGGTGCATCTTCAAACATAACATCTGTTTCTGATCCATTTATGGAAATTGAATCTTCAGCATCATCAAAATGTTCTTCTTCAAGAATTGGATCCTTCTCAATTATGGGCTCCCCCTCGATGATTGACTCCGTTTTGATATTTTGCTCTGGGCGTACTCCGAGGTTACACTAGGCGTTCACTTGCATCACTGCTGACCGCATCCTCGGGCGAAGTGTCTGGTCGACGTGGACGATCCGGAGCCTAGTATCCGAGTACACTGGGCGTACGAGGGTACGCAGGGCGTAAATTGTTTCGGTGCGCGTGCCACGATCTTGTAAAATCCGTAACTTTCGCATACCGGCTCCATTTTTTACGTTCTTTATATCCACACGAAGGTGAGAGAATACTCTACAACTTTCATTCAGACTCCGTCGGCTAATTTTGACTTTATTTTTAATTATATTTTAATTAATAGGCCGGGACACGATATCTTCGTTAAAAATCCATAACTTCTTTATCCGACGTCCGTTTTCGTTTGTCTTTTTACCATCAAACCACTATTCTCGAGACCTTCAACTCTCGTTTAAGTCGTGTCGGCTAAAAATCGCTCGATCTTTATTTCGAGTTTTTAGTTGTCTACCGCTGTTACGAAACTTAGAAAATTTGTAACCTCTTCATATGATGTCTGTTTTGGGTGTTCTTTTTATGCATGATCATGGCTTAACGAAATCTACGACTATCGTTTAGATACCTAAGGCTAAATGTTATTGTATTGAAACTTCGCGTTTTTCGCTTAATCGGTGTCGCCTGGTTTTGCCGAGAATCTTCGGTTGGTCATAACTTCTCCGTTATAACTCGGATTTTAGTGTTCTTTATATGTACGAAAACCTTGATACAATTCCTACCACTTTATTTAACCCAAATAATATTTTAGGAAAGTTATATTTTGGCCTAAATTTGACTGGTGTTACATTATATTGTCTCAAAATGTCGGGTTGTCACAGTATGAAAGAAGGTTGTCATGAGTTGGATCGTAGATGTCTAAGGTGTTAGACATAGCAAGAGTTTGCTCCACCACTCATGAGTGCTCCTGAAATAAGATTTGAGTATTGGATTCAACCCACGCTCACCTGAATTACTTCATCAAATTTATCAAGAGTAATTGTGAGATGATAATATCATATAGTCTTCAAACCAAGATATATGAGTTGTTGACTACGAGTTGGTTGTGCATTGATGTCACGAAAACGCATCAGTAACTTGATGTTATAAAACGTGTCGTTGTGCATGATTTGATGAGTAGTTAGTACAAGCATATAATGTCGAAGTTTAATTGTTCCTTTTATTCTAAGAGGATTAAAAGCAATATCTTGGGCCCCTCGATGATTCTGTTTTGACTATATACCGGGCCCGGTCAAAACTAAATTGATGTGTTCAGTTATGTTCTATGTCATACGAATCGGAAATTGGGAAACAAATTGTAGGACAATAAGTATGACTATGTTCCATATGTTTGTCCGCATATATATCTTGAGAACAGAGGAATATATGATCTCTTATCTAAAGGACGTGTCATTGACTAGGTTAGAGTTCGACAGCAACTTTTGAAAGCTTACGATTGCTAAGTCGGATCCTGAAGTCGCGTTGGCAGTAATAGTTATTAGACTTATCCAAGTAGGAGGCTGTTGGATTTGGTGTCTAACCCATAACTATAACTGGAATGTACTTGACCCAATTGTAGCAAGGTCCTTTTGGGTTGCCTTCACCAGTGCAATTTGATAGGATGGACTTTTGAGAATAAGGTTATTTATGATTTATTAATATATTACAAGTATAATATATTAATATGAAATCATATTATTTAATTAGTATTGATCAAGAATTAATTTGGAATTAATTTTGTGGTCAAAAGAGACTAATTAAATATATGGGGATTGATTATGTAAATCAATGATTCTTATAATGTCGGCCAATGATCCATGATTATGTAAATGAGCTAAACTGATCCATGGATAGTCCATGGAGGCTAAACCCATGGAGCATAAGAGTATGGAAAGTCATGGGTCATTAGGGTTTGCAAAGTGTAACCCTAGCATTTGATACACTATAAAATGGATCCCCTAGAGCCAAAATCGGTGGCCACTTACCTTCCAACAGTATAAAGTTGATTTTTTGCAAGTAACCTATTCTATCAAGCCTCATCTTGCACATTGGTGTTTGTGAACCATTAGAGGCATCACACTTGGGGTGCACAGGCTTTCAAAGGTCAAGAACTACAAGTCCTTCTAAAAGGTAAGTCATTCAACTAGTTGTATCATTCAATTGTTCAAATGTATGTTAGTTAGGACAATGCTTTGGGAAAATGAAAATATGCATGTATAATAAGAGAAAACATAGATCTAAAGCATTTAGGGTTGCATGTGCATCATAGGAGTGTTATAGTGCTCAAAACCCAACAAAAAGATCCGTACCTCAATTCAACGACTCCCGAACTTCGGCCGGTGAACTTGAAGCGTTTCACTACAGGCTGGGATTGGATCGGAGCCTGATATTGCTTCCTCGTCTGGGTCTTTATCTCAATCTATCGCCTCCTCGCGACATCCTAAAACTCAGCTAGAGAACAACAACGATGGGTGGACACGAACTGTCGATATCCGTCTTGAGCATGCTCAATTACTAAGTCATCTGAGTCTACTCTGAAGTAGCGAACTCAAGTCTAAACAAAGTCCTCTCAGTGAACATCTTGGAGATCTCCGTCATCGACTCGGTCGTCTGTCTCAGATCCAGGTACTCCTAACCCAGCCTCTCCATTTCCACCAAGGGAACATATCTCGTACGGAACATCTCCAAGAGCTGCTACCAAGTCACCGCAACCCTCTAATCATGAGTGTAAGAGCTAGTCACCAGTCTCCACCAATCCTTCGCCCTCGATCTGAGAAGGTTTAGGGCACACTTGACCTTCTAGTCATCCGCACTAGAACATGTTAAAAAACAAACCTCCACATCAGATAACCATCTCATCGCTACAATCGGTTCCTTGACACCATTAACCTCCAGAGGCTTCGTATTTTCGAAGTCCCGATACTGGAAAGCTCTCTCTCCTCGAAACCTAACAACAGTAATTGCCACGATAGCTGCAACAACAACATCGTCATAAAGTAAATCATAACGATCATTGAATAGCTCGACCGTGGCACTCTTGACCAGCCCAAACAACTCCAGAGTAGCCTCCATGACCGCCTCAGCTACTTTTGTAGCAATAATCCCATGAATTTCCTCCTCACTCATACCTACTCTCCTAGTGCCTCCAACACCTAATTATGAAACTCCAAAAGGCGGCATACTGAAAATATACCAAGGAAAGATCAGACATTACAACACAATGCTCCACACACCAGACCTACTCCTATTAGTTCCTTAGTAACCTCAAAATTCCTCCTGAATTTCATACGTATTGTAACACCCCATTTATTTAATAAATAAATAAATTAATTAATGAATGAATAGTAACCCTAAAATAGCAGCAGGATAAGGATGTGTACACTGATGATTCGGGAGTTAAGAGCTTTAGAAGCTCTAGATTATCATAGGGCTAGGCACCCCATCGCTAGCAGCAGATGGTTGGTAGATGTCACAAACACTTTTCGTACCAGACGTTGTCTCGAAAGGAGACAAGATTTGACTTACTTCCTATCACCTAAGGGACAGAGCATGAGATTGATAGGAAGAGTTGGTAGAAGGTTGAGTGATGATGCGGTTGATGCTATGTCATGGGATGACTTTTAGACTAGATTCTGGGCAGAGTGTGCGCAGGCGATTAAGGCGCAACACTTGGCGCAACAGTTGTTATCTCTCCACCAGAAGACTGAGACTGTAGCAGAGATCACTGCCAAATCTCGGGAAAGAGCTTATATGGTACCACAGTATGTAGCAGATGAGGAAATGAAGAAGCTAAGTTATCAGAACATACTATAGAATGATAGGAGGGAGATCGTGGGTATCTCGGGGTGCAAGACCCTGAATGATATGACTTCTAGATCTTGAGAACGGGATATGGACTTGGAGAACATTGCTAAGAGGGAACCATATCAGTTGCTTATATTTGAAGGGTCTCGGGATGAGACCCTAGATTTAGGATTAGCTTTCGAGAGACTAGTAGGACCAAATTCGGTGCAGCACTTTCGGGAAACTGCACAAGGGAGCCTTTCGTTCCAAGGATTTGAGTAAGTGTAACCCTGAGTTATCATCGGTTTGTGTCTGAATTATATTTTCAAGAGATTTCATATGCCAATTTTATATCGAGAAGCACTTGATGGAGGTGATCAAGACTTTGAGGAGGGAGAGAATTTTTGCAAGGTTCTCCAAATGTGAGTTCTAGTTGCGTGGGGTGCAATTCCTTGGGCACCCTGTCAACCAAAAGGGTATACTAGTCGATCCAGCGAAGATATAGTCTGTGATGCGGTGGGAGATTATGAGGTCTCCAACTGAGATTCAGAGCTTCCTGGGTTTAGCGGGTTATTACGGGAGATTTATTCAGGTTCTTGGAGGTGGTGTGATCTTTTGGACTGGATAGTATTAAAACACTAGCAATGGTAAGCGTGGTTTTCAGTAGATTGGGCACAGAATGGTGGGAAGGATTGAGAATCCTTCCAGTATTGTGTGATGTAAGACATTAGATGAATCAAAGTAGGGGAGAATCATCCAAGGATTCAGAAGTAGGAGCAGTTTTGAAACAAGGATAAGTTTAGCATCCGTGTCAGGAAGTAAGACAGCTCAACCGGCTATATGGTTTGAGGATAGTGTGAGAGGGAAGTTCGGAAAAACTTGCCAATAAGGAGATCGTGTTCCCGTAATGTTTTCCAGCAAGCCTTGGGGTATCAGGTTGGGGATTCCAGTCAGGACATGAGTTCAGTTGAGTGCGGGTCAAGCGTGTGTTCGATCCAGTGTTAGAGTGTTGTAAATCTACAGGTGTAGCTATAGCGTTCACTAGCAACCAGATAGTATTAGAGTGTTGTAAGTTTGCGGGAGTAGCCATAGCATTCACTAGCAGCCAGACAGTGATAGAGTGTTATAAGTCTGCGGGTGTAGCCATAGCATTCACTAGGTTAGTATATAGCATGAGTGCATTGTTAGGACGCGGAAAGAATAGTAGTACCCACCAGTTTGGGTGTAGCAGTGAGGATATGGAAATCCACATATTGGATATCGGAATTACCCAGACAGATTAGACCTGGTTAAGCCAGTGATAAGACTGTAGGAGCGCCACTGTAGTTATGGGATTAGAAAAGCAATGGACCATGTGAGGTCGTTTGTGATTTAAGGCTACCTTTGGTCATGTAGCAATCACTTTTAGCCTTGGGTTTGGTGACATCTCGACACATGGAACCAATCAGTTAGATCAAAAAGTTGTTAGAGTCACAGTCGCATGATAACTAGTTGCAACTAGTTCCAGAGAAGGATTTCGTTCAGAAGTCGTGTGAGGTGACTAAGTGGGAGTCCTTTGGCTCCGCAGCCGGGCCGGAAACCGGTATTTCAGAGGACTGACAAATGAACTGAGACTAGGAAAGTCTTGGTAGATTCTGGAAAGTAGTCGTGTGGCAACATACTGCTTCAAGCAGTTCAGTGTTCGGACAGGTTTAGCGTTTAGGCAGTGTTAGTATTTGTGTTTTAGGTTGCAGATACGGACGGAATAGCTGGTTGATTGGGAAGTGACAAGTCACTCACAGCGGGATCAGCTGAGCCTTGGCCGAGTATAAGTGAGCTACAAGGGTAATGGGTCAGTGACTCTTTTTTCCAATGGGAACCTCTAGTTATCAATAGTTGAGTAGTCAGTTGAGGGATAAGTGGATTGGGTTCAACAATGATGATTCAGTATGAGAGATTCAGACCATCTCGGGATAGCAAATTTTAGACGGGGTATATGTGGTCTTGTCGTGGGGAATTCGTTCACCTGCGGAATTTTAGGGCTTTACGAAGATTGGTCACGGCTACCTTGGGAAGGCTAGGGTGTGCCCAGGATGATGACCATGTTACTTGAGTGGTTAGCGCGTAGGGAATGGTAAGAAATAATTTCAAGGACGAAATCTAATTTAAGTGGGGAGAGTTGTAACATCCCGTTTATTTAAAAAATAAATAAACAAAATAATGAATGAATAGTAACCCTAAAATAAATAATTATATAGCAGGGTGTTGGTCTCAAGGGTTAGTTATTACAATTCTAGAAGTTGGGGGCTAGAGGTGCAAGTTCTAGATTTAATTTCAAAAGGATTTCAGAAGTCAGGGTGCGTGTGGTAATTAAAGGACTTAAATTGAAAAGATTTGAAGGTTTAGGGGGCTAATTGGTAACATCAGGACTTATTATGAAAGGAATTATGGAAGTAAGGGTTAAAAGATAATTTTCGGATTAGTTTTGCAAATAATTCACAAGTGGAGGGTTGTAGGGTAACTTTTGGACATCAACTGAAAAACAAATATTGTAAGGAGGGCCATACTTGTAATAATGCTTCAAGGCTTCAAATGGAACATTACATACATGCCTTCTCCATCACGCATCTTAAACCCTAAACCTAAAGCTATGCAACAGCTGCCACCACCATGCGGACATTCTTCATCCGTCGCTGCCCACCTGAGAATCGACCTCCATGGTTGCTACCGGTGACGCCCACTGCCGACAAAACCGCAAACCCGAATCCCAACCTCGTATGCTGCCGGAAAGTCACCGAAATCGATAGAGGAAGTCGGGAACGACGAAGTTCAGGCGGAAACGACTGGATGGCCCTCGGTAAGCTTGATGATCTGTCAGCCAGCAGCCTGGAATTTATTCACGGGACTTCAGCAGCATGAGGTGAGTTTTCCTCCAGTAGGAACGGGTCTAAGGCACCAATTCTGACCCGTTTATGTAGTTACAGTATGTCGGGGAAAGCCCGATGTTGGGGATAAGCCGGTGCAGTTTATATGTTTAGTTTATTTCAGATTTCGGTCTGATGTCGGGGTGGTCCCGAGAAGTAGTTTTGTATGCTTGATGTCTTTGTGATTCATGCATGTTTATGTTATGTGTTATGTGTTCCAGACTCTAGGCCGATGTCGGGCAAGCCCAATGCAATTTATGTATGTTATATGTTTGAGTTTATGTTATGATTCAGTTTATTCTGGACTTTGGTACGATACCGGGTGGGGCCTGATGCAGTGGGCGGGGCCCAAGTTATTCCGGACTTAGGTCAAATTTCGGACGGGGCCCGATGTAGTTGGCGGGGCCCAAGTTATTCTGGACTTAGGTCTGATGTCGCGCAAGGCCCGATGCAGTGGGTGGGGCCCAATTTATTCTGGACATAGGTTCGATGCTGGGTGGGACCCGATGCAGTGGTCAGGGCCCAAGTTATTCCGGACTTAGGTCTGATGTCGGGCGGGGCCCAATGTAGGGGGCAAGCTAGTCCGGACTTCGGTCTGATGTCGGGCGAGGCCCGATGCAGTGGGCAAGGCCCAGTATGTGCTATATGAGTTATTGTATGGTATGTGGTAGTTTGGGGAGACTCACTAAGCTTCGTGCTTACAGTTTTCAATTTTGGTTTCAGGTACTTCAGGTTTCAAAAGAGGAGCTTGGGAAGGTTGCATTGCACACACCATTTGTTCAGCCTGGGATGTTTATACTCTGATATACATGACGGTTGTTATAGTATTCTAAGATAGATTGTTTATGATTTTTCTAAGACATATAATGACTATGGTTTTTATTATTAAATTAAAACGAAATTTTTAGACCGTGTTTTTGGGTTGTTACACGGATCCTGTGTTTTCAGTAGTACGGGACAATACAACCTTCCACACGGATCCTCTTAGGTATGCTAACACCCACTTCTCCTACAAGCTACAAATAATTTCCTAGGCACTCTTCCTAGGATTATCCCTGCTCCCGCACCATTGGTTGCTTTTGTGCATGCTTGTTGTACACAATACGAGATCAGATAGACTATCGCATAATTGAATCTGCCCTAAGTCCACAACCAAACAAGGAACATGAAATAAGGCTAAGTTGATCATTCTAAGGCTATTAAATCCCGAACATATACAACTAATCAACATACACATAATAATCACAAATCATGTAATATATATCAGGCAAGCAAACCCCTATATCATAAGGCATCATAGAAATCAGGCATTTCTATCCAACAGTTCCTAAAAGGACCTTAGCTTATCCACTAGCACATTTTCCTAATTTTTCACATATCAACAACATCAAAACTCAGTACATATAACGAACCACTCTCATGTTTGGGCTCTAGCTGACTATACATATCGCATCTTCCTACAAAACCAAAGTTAAGTCAAGGTCCACGTTCCTAATCCTAAGCTAACAATCAAATAAGAACATGAAAAGAGAGTAATTCCATGTCCCTAACCCAACCATTTTATTATAAATTCTTTTTCAAAACGTTTTTTGAAAATTCTTGGATCCTAGTTTGAGACTGCATTCACATAAGTGTCCTCCAATTCGCTCAAACCAGGGCTCTGATACCAACTTGTAATGTCTGATTTTCACGACCATTTTTTCATTTTATTTAAAGTAAAACTTCCCAATTATAAAACCATTTTAAGAAAACCATCTATTCCCAATTACAATTATTAAAAATCAGATTATTATAGTGAATGCGAAATCCTCAATGCTGCTGATGAGTGTGTACAATCCTGTCTTCGCCTTCCTGTAGCAACCGATGATACCTGAAACAATAAACAACTGGGTAAGCATAAAGCTTAGTGATTTTCCCCCAAAATACCCCATATGATAAACATACAAGCATGAATAATGGCCCACAACCTCCCGGTTGGAATGCACAGTCCCAATCAGTCCTTAGACTGGAATGCCAACATGTAACGGGTCCAATTAGCCATCGGGATGGAATACGCAGGTTTTATTGGCCTACCGCCTAAACCCAACCTCTCTTCCCGAGCCTCCATTCCTATAGCTTACATTCGGCCTGCACCGAGTATCTTGGCCTACAACACAAAGCAAGACCGCCTCAACCCAATATTACCATATATTGACATATAAACAATCAGGATCAAGTAGGCACACATTACAGGCAAACAACAACTATACAAATCACTCCTGCCTACTAGTCCTCTCACAGCACACAATCGTACTACCAACTAACTTCCATGAAATACGTAACCATAAGTACCCAAATGTGAGATAGCCACCCAAAGAGATGATCCTACTCTAAAGCCACAACCAAACAAGGAACATGCAAGAAAGCCTAGATCAACAGTTTGCAGGCTATCCTTAATGACTACATACAGTCCCTAGGGCACTCCATTAGATGATAACCAACAAGTACAGGTGAACATACAGATCTACATATCCCTATCGCATAGCAACATCCTACATACCAGGATACAGATCTAAGAGATCACTACAACATAGCAACATACTAAGTACCAATAATCCAAGGAATACATGACCGTATATACTTAGAGTTGAGATGGACACCATGCATGTGATCCTACTCTAGAGCCACAACCAAGCAAGGAACAGGAAAGAGAGCCTAGATCAAGATTCCTCGGTCTACCCTACATAACCATATACAGTCCCTATGGCATCCCTCTATTAAAAGATAACCAAAACTAATGGGTTGGGATTGGTGTCTTCGCCCCATGGTATAATGAGTTGAAACTCACCTGAATCGAAGAACTCTGAACACTGCAATATAATCCCTTTCTCAGCACTGCTTGTTCCTGCATATCCACTAACACCAGAACCAAATAGAATCTCAATCAATAGCCAAAAATCCTCAAGTTTTACCTAAAGTCAAACTTGGTCAAAAAGTCAACGTTCAGTGCCACGTCTTGGTTCTCCTTGGCCACATCGTAGCAAATGTCAAAACAAGGTAGTTACGATTTTTGACTTCCCCACGTCGTAACTACCCTCATCACGTCGTGGCCACCGGAAAAATCACCAATTTATTAATATGAGCTTAATCCTTTCATACTATGCTCATACTTCCAGATCTACTTCTCTATACTGACTTAATAGATAAAGTTTCCAACTTTATCCATTAGGACCTCACCATAGGACAAGATCTTAAACCCTATGTCCATTAAGTCCTAAATGTGACCAAAACTCAAACATTAGGCTAAGAACACTCAAGCTAAGAACTTTTTCTCACTAGCTTAGAAGTTAATGACCAGATGAGCACCACATCAAACTCTAGAGTTCCTCAAACTCCAAGAGCACTCAGTAATGGGACCAAATCATCCAAAAATGGTCCCAAACATCAAACAAGAAACACAAAGGTCAAGATATGAACTTTATACCTCCAATAACTCAGAAATGTGAAGAAGATCTTGGATCCTAGCTTGCTCCTTGCTTCATTGCACCAAAATAAACCACCTTCTTCTTCAAGTTTCACCAAATGAAGCAAACAACCACATGATATAGCCACCAAGCTCATTTCCATGGAACAGAGGATATGATTTTGAGATGAAGGAATGGAGGCTGAAGAAGATGACCTAAAATGGGGCCTGACCAGGCGCTATGCTGTGGCTATCCAATGCCACGCAATGGTGACCCTCAAAAACACGCATTAAAAAATATCACGCCACGTTGTTGGTATCCAAGTCCCACGTCGTGGCTGGGGGTCTACTCTAAAAATCCTTATTTGATTTCTTAAGTCTTG
This sequence comes from Lactuca serriola, assembly GCF_051521515.1. Classification (NCBI taxonomy): domain Eukaryota; kingdom Viridiplantae; phylum Streptophyta; class Magnoliopsida; order Asterales; family Asteraceae; genus Lactuca; species Lactuca serriola. The sequence continues at coordinate 109,784,435 of NC_136409.1, read as the reverse complement.
GCCCAACTTCTTTGGAAAACGGGATGTTACAAATGTTGTTTCATGTGGGGTGATTATATTAACACTTTCGCTGACAGTTGTATTGGTACTAGGTGTAGCCAATGTTGAAATGGTGTTTAGAAATCGGCTTTTTATTGGTGTGGGTTGAGTGGTTAGTGTTGTTTCCATGTTTGGAAAAATTAGGAATGAGGGTGTTATATGTGTTCATCCTTGAAGTTTGGTTGTTGGTGTAGCCTTGAGCGTCACCATTGGGTGGATCGAACTTGGATTGGTATCTATTGAATCATAAAAGTGACCCTCTTAAACTTGACCTACCGTAGCCCCTTGAAGATCCGCAGTCAAGTCAATTCAGCAACCGCATCCGAAGTCACCATCATCAGCAGTTCACTATCTAGTTTTCTTAGTTTAGCTTTTTATCTGCTTTTCTTAGAATAATCTCTTTTATCCAGTATGCCTTGCATGGCTCCGTTTAGATAGTTGAACAAGTGTAACCTTTGAGTCTCTATATATAGAACTCAATCTTTCTCAACTTAATACACATTTCTGGTATCACTTCGCATCCTAAATCTCATATATTGTCTTATTACTCTCATCTCTTTCTTACTCTCTAATCTCACTATTTCATAACTGAACATCATCTCTCTTCGGAGCAAGTCATTCTTGACTTAATCACTAAGCTTGATCTCATTTACTAACTTGGTTTGAATGCATTCCTTGTTTAGAATCAACTTACGTGTATACTTGATATAATACCTGCTGTCATTATATTTCCTTACATTTCCGCATCTAACACACTAATTATCTAACTGTAACTTATTATTATTGTTGAGATTTTAGATCCATTGAGATAAACTATTCCGCAACTATACTTGTTCTAACATTTGTTCAAGTGTGTCTCAAGTTTTTCTCTCTACAATTGGTAAAATAGCCAAAGTGGTTGCCTTTTGAAGCAAAACTCTGATTTTCAAAAAGCCTTATATACCACTGAAGCTCATTTCGTTACAAAAAACAAAAAAAAAACTTTTTAAAACAAGGAAATATGGCACAGGCATTATCTCTTCATGTATCAAACAGTGTTGGTGGTTCGAATAGAGCACCAATACTTGTGGCAAATGAATATCATCACTGGTCTCAGAGAATGGAAAGATATTTAAGGAGACTTGGAAGAGACATATGGAGATCTGTAAAAGAAGGACCTCATGTTCCTGTTCTTACTACAATACAAACCGATGGAGCCACATCCAGACTAGGAGGAGGTCAACCAGCATTGAATCATCCCACCAAGGACGATCTTGACAAAATCGAAGATGACGCTATTTCCTTTTATGATATTTCTTGCTGACTTGCGCCTGACAACTTCGACATAATCATAAATTGCAACTCTGCAAAGGAGATCTGGGATGTTCTCAAAAATCTGTATGAAGGAACTGAACAAGCTCAAGACAAAAAGCTTACTACTGCACTCAATGAGTTTAACCACTTTAAAGCTCATGCGGGTGAAAGTTTGGAAGATTCCTTTAAAAGGTTTAATCTGATAGTCACTAAACTATCCATGATGGCACTGTCCGAAGCAACCATGAAACAAATCTTCAGTTTCTTAACGGTTTATGAAGGCATTGGACGACTGCCAAAATGATTGTTCAAGGGGATAGAAAAATTCATTCTCTACCTCTCTATAAGCTCTATGGTGAACTGTAAGCTCAAGAATCTACCGTACTCAAAGACTATGCAGACTTCGGTGGTCCATTATCCCTCGTAGCACAATCCCCTCACTCTCAATCATACTCCACTGCTTATGACAACCGTCCGCATTCATATGAAGCAGACTTAGAGTATGACGATGAAGAAGAATTTCAGAATGCAATTTCTCTTGTCAGCCAACAATTCAACTGATTACCACCTTCATTCTGAAAGAACCAGCAGTACAACAAGCCACCTTTCAACCGCAATCTTAACTCTCAAAACAATCACTCCCATTTCACTAAAAAACCTTACCCACCACCGCAGTCTCAAAATACTCAACCCAAGGAGTCACTGCAGTCCATCCAAACTATGGACTCTGGTACTCCTTCAGAAGATAAAAGTGATGTTGTGATATGTCACAAGTGCAACAAAAAAAATCATTTTGCCAAAGACTACAAGGCAAATGTAGTTAAAGATAGAGCATTCTATCTCAGGATGGCTCAAGAGATGGAAGAAAGGGAAAAAGGAAGAGCATATGTTGCTCAAGTGAAAAGAGACCATCAAGTTTGGTCCTCGGGGATGAAGATGAAGACATCAGCAGCATCAAAGGAAAGGGAAAGATTTGTATGATTGCAACTGCTGATGAGGATGGATCCACAAAGACGGATAAGAATTATTGTTATATGGCTAAAGATGGGACACTCAGCATCGTCGAACAGGTAAAACTTATGATCAAATTCTAAATTATAGCATGCATGATTGTCAGCCCTTCATAGACAACCTTAATGACACATGTGTTGCCGTCCTTACATACTATAACAAAGCATTAGATGAGAAGAACATTGCGTCCCAAGAGATGTTTCACGTAAGAGGACAAATGGACAACAAATGACTCAAAATGGTTATGTTAAAAAGGGAATTAATGTTAGAGAAAGATGCAAGAATGTTGAGTGAAACACAGTTAGAAATAGCTTTGAATCAGAGAGATTTAGCTCAGAGTGAAATTGTACGCTTAAATATTTTAAAAGAAAAATTGTTAATAAAAGTGAAGCCATCGAGAATCTTGTTAACAATGGGACTACTGATAATACGTACAATTGGGGTTGGTCCAATGGGTACTCTACCGCAACGGACTCATCACCCCGATTCAATAAGGACTATCCCTCCTGACCGTGAGTTTATGTTTCCGGTCAATAGCAAAACATTTCCTAAAGATATCAAAGTTCACTTTGGTAGACTTCATGATCTGAGTAACAATTATGTTATCAAAGAAATTCTTCCTGGATTTTCTAATCCTATAGACAACACAACTATTCCCAGTTCTTAGACTTCATCAATCGCTGATGAGGAAATTGTCTTGGAAGGTCCCCAAGTCTCAATAGACTTCCCGTCTCTATCGTCAGACTGCAATATACCTTACTGCAGTCATGAACCTCAGTATGTCCATCTATCTTCCATCAATTGTCACACCAATGTATCCACTTAGACTTATTCCGCGGTTGTTGAAGGCTCCAAACCGTAGACCTTAGTCAAAAGTATTGTGACCATCCAACCAATTCACCATGAATTACCAGTCGAAAATTTTGAAGTTGGTCAATGTTCCCTGAATCCTGAACTCTCTAGTTCGGATGAATCAAGTCCTCATTTTTCAAAATTACCAATTGTCTCAAGGAAACTGCAACTAAATGTCACTGATTGCGGTTCTCCTAAAACCAAGGCGAGAAAGGCTTTCAAGGAAGAAATTCGATCTCGTGGGAAAAAGCGGGAAAATCTTTCAAAAAAAGCAACTTGTCAAAATTCCTACGTCTAGAAGTCCATAAAAACTTGTTTTCTCAAATTATCTGTCCAAAAACTCTATAGTCAAGAAAACGAAGAAAAAGGAATGTAAAGTTTCTAAATCCATTCCAAATCCATCTGACACAACCCAAAAGAAAGTAAAGTCTTTTCGAAGTAATGGTTTTCAAATCTATTCCTTAGATAATCCAAAATGGAAGGGTATTTTGCCAACTCCAGCACTCTTAAAGTCACATCAAAATTTTAAGAAATCACTTCACAAAAGGTCTACACGTGCTTTTACACCTGTGAAATCTGCTTTTTCAAATCCTACTGTCATACCTCACAACCCTCGGACTGGTCACAAACATACTTCCTTACAAATACCATTGACTAAACAAAAGGTCAAAACAAATGACAAAAGTCCAGTTTGCAAATGTCAGTTTCAAACATTTTCTTCTCATATCAAATCACACTCTTTTCAAAAACCTCGTATCTTTTTTCAATCTCACAAAACTCCAAAAAAATCTCAAACACCCAAGACTAGGTCCAAAATTTGACACGAAACCTGTCCCTGTAACCTCGTATCATGCATCAATTAAGAATTTGTATGTTGCCCCAGGCTCCAAACTCGTTTGGGTTCCTAAATTGACCGTTTAATTCTCAGGCTTTGTGCAAGGAGGACCAAGAAGAAGAATGGTTGATTGACAGTGCCTGCTCTGTAACATCCCAAAATTCAAGGCCAAAAATTTCATTTTTAATTAGGTTATTACATAAAACCAAAGTGTGAATAATCAAAATATAATATTATAAAACCATATCATAGTATAATCCCAAGGATCTCGTGTGCGGAAAACATAGTGTGATGCGCTGCGACCAAGCCGAATCCTTTCCTTTGAAACAAAGTACCTAAAACCAAAACTGTAAACCGTAAGCACGAAGCTTAGTGAGTTCCCAAAATACCACATATACATATTAGCTACTCGAGGCTATAGCTCTGTAAGACCTTTCAGTCAATGTGTCTCAGTGGGACCCTCCGGTCCCACAACTCTGGTAGACCTTCCGGCCCTACCATGGCTTGCCTTTCGGCCTCAACTCTGATCGCCTTTCGGCCATAACTCTGATTACCTTCCGGCCATAACTCTATCAACCTTCCGGTCCCAAATCATACAACATATACATAACACATAGATAAGAACATATATCACATAAACAAAATGCATAATATCACATAGACAAAATGCATAATATCACATAACTCGCATAAGCATGTAAGACCTTCCGGTCACACATAATTACCACTCTAGATAAGGTATAGCGAGAAGACTCCCTGACACTGCTGAAGTTTCGTAGACTCAATCCCACACTGCTGAGGTCCTGTAGACTCAACCCTAGCTGCTGGATGACAGATCCCGATCTTTCAATTATCAAAACATCACCCAATTAATAATTGGTTCCCCCTACCTAACCATAAGTACCTACTTTGGATGATTACTACATTGCCCCAGGCTTGGCTTTATTTAAGCCCAAGGCCCAATCCATAGGCCCAAAGTCAATTAGGAATCAAAGCCCAACATATGGCCTAGTTTTCCAAATTGGGCCCCAGCCTATACATGGTCTTATTCTAAGGCTCATCCTCATATAATCATTAAGGCCCAAACTGTGGCCCAACTATGGCCCAATTTTCCAAATTGGGCCCAAACCCCTTACATGGGCCTTACCCTAGGCCCATTAATTTATTCTAGACTATTTGCTTGATCTTGGATGGTCCAGTATTATCTTAATCATTTAGGCCCAATAAGAAGGCCCAATAATAAACCCAAGTGAAACTAGGGTTTCACATAAAATGATGATTAGGGTTAAGTTTCCTACTTAAACCATTAAGGACTTAATCCATTAAGTCCAATATTACTTAGATTAATTTCTTGCCAAAGATTATTATTTAATATCTCCAGTTATTAAATAATTCCCGTGTGTCCCGATTGATTCCCCAAATTAGGGTTTTGATGGCATTAGGATTTTCCAAACCAAAATTAGGGTTTCCAACCCAAATGCTAGCCCATTTATTAATTTGTTGCGCTTTTAGATCAATTAGGGTCTTATTGGGCCTATTAAGCCCACTAAAATATTATTAAGCCTATTAGGGTTTTCTTGGGTCCATTAGGGCTCACAAGGCCCAATAGGGTTTCGAGCATCCCTAATTGATTCAATTTACAAGGCCCAATAGGCCTTCGGATATAAGATATCTGCTGATCCTTCCGGTGAATCAGTGGATCACAAGACTTATAGAGGAATAATTGGCTCATTGATGTACCTCACCGCAAGCCGACCAGACATTGTCTTTGCAACAGGTGTATGCGCAAGGTACCATGCTGATCCAAAAATGTCACACATGACCGCAGCAAAGTAGATTCTACGATGCTTAAAGGGTAGTAAGACCCTTGGTCTATGGTACCCCGCAGGAAATGACTTCAGCCTACAAGCATTCACTGATGCGGATCATGGCGGATGCAGACTAGATCGAAAAAGCACCTCCGGTGGATGTCAATTTCTGTGTGGAAGACTCGTCAGCTGGTCGTCAAGAAAACAAAGTTGTGTATCATTGTCTACCGCAGAAGTTGAATATGTGGCTGCAGCCATCTGTTGTTCACAAGTCTTATGGATGAAAACACAACTTATAGACTATGGATACAAAATGTTGCGGATACCAATTTATTGTGACTTTGAAAGTGCTATAGCGATTTCTCACAATCCTATTAATCACTCTAAGACGAAGCATATTGAACTACGGTATCACTTCATCAAAGACCACATCCTGAAATGTAACATTGAACTAATTTTTGTTCATACTCAAGAAGATATTGTTGATGTATTCACAAAGGCACCTGACTCTACAAAACTCAACAGTTTCTTACAAATGTTTGGAATGATGAATCCGGACCCACAATGCTTTTTGAATTGATAGGTACCACAGACCACTCTTGGTCTCTAATTGCGGTCCTAATTAAATTTATTTATGATAGATAATTTTGGTGTATCCCAGGTACCGCAGTATCCCTCTTACACCGCAACTATATATCATATCTATCTTTCAATGGTCCTTATTGATTGTTATTACTAATTTTTGTTCAAGTGTTCTCCTCAGCTCTTCTACTGCAGTCATCAAACCATCCATCCACAATGATAAAAGATCCATCCGCAATGAAGTCTCAATTTCTCATCTACTTCCAAAATTCTTGAAACAGTGTGTGCTATTTAATAATCCATCATTAAATAAGAAAAACATTCTAAAAAAACATTCTTGGTGTAGCATATAATCGTTTCAATTCTACTTTTCAAATAAACCTTTTGTCAGGCCTATTTTATGTATGATGACAAAAAGAACAGTTTTCCATAAATATTTCTTTTTAAGAAATCCTTTTCCTCTAAACTATCGCTTCCTATTACCCCAAAACGTCAAATCCGTTACATATTCCTCCTTTATACAATGGATTAACCCCCTTCACCACACGTTCTTTAGACATGATGGTTTAGGGACTGACATTTTATTAAATGCAACTGCTTTTGAAAATTAAAAAAAAATAAAACAAATCTTTTAATGATTTGTGGCTGAGATTGCTTTCAAATAAAAAAACAAACGTTTTATTTTACCCGAATCTACTTAGGGTAAAATCAACTAAGTTTTAATCTGCCACCATAAAACCTTCCTTTTCTTCCCAAGAAAGGTGTACGCTTTTTGAAAAACTCTCAAGACGAACTTCATCTTCTTGCACTCAATTTTTCTGCAAGTTCTTCAAACCTTTTTCAAAATGGTGAAATTGGGTGTCTTAAAGAAACAATCCAAAGCATCTGTCTCTGTTCATCCAACTGGTTCAGACTCCGACTCAAGAAACCAAATGCCATCAATTGCTTCAAGCAATTTTAGGACAGTGTTTGATGTGGATTCGTCTTATAATGCTCCAATTAAGCTGATGATCAAGTTCTTGTCAAATTATATGTTGTTCAATCCATTCGACACCTTCACCGATGTAGTACCATTTTCAACCCTCTACAAATGTGCTTTCTCTGCATATCGCCCCTTCAACAACCTTCAAGAGATGCATCTGAATCTGGTGAATGATTCTTTGGTTATTCTGACCATAGAAAAGTTTCTCAACGCCATTAATCTGTTAGTTCATCCTTCAACAAAGTTCTTCACCCCAAGCACGACCGATATCTTATCTGCACTCTACTAAATTGGATACCAAAAGAAGCTCAAAGGCGTAGGCGAATTCAAGAAGAATCAGTTGCCTACGGTATGGTAGTTTGTTTTCCACTTCGTCATCCGCAGTCTGTCTGGCAGGACCGGAGGCACTGATAACATAGGTCTCAAACTATTAGAGTTGGTATGGAGCATCTTCACTGGCCACGATGTCAACTATGGTCAGTTTTTGTGGGATGACTTCCTGTAGTACATTCCCAAAGAAAGTCCAAGAGAAAGTCCGACCAAACTCACATTTGCAATATTCTGGTCTCTATGTATCTCTGATCTACATACTGATGCGGGTCTGAGCATGGCAATGATGTCAACCTCTTTATCACCAGAGATCTTAAAAGGTACAACCCCTCTAAAGATTAATCTCTTTTAGGACCTATTAGACGACTGCCAGCCCACATACTGTCTACACTTGGACTTGAAACCAATGATGTTACAGATCACTTAGAGGCTATGGAAGGTATTGACCCATACCTTCCTACCCTGCCTCTACCTATTCAAAACATTCAAACCTCAACCCCACCCATCAATCCTGATAGTACCGCAACCCCATCCTCTACTACTCTATCAAACTTTCCTTTATCTCAAAGGGTAAAGAAGGTTGCCTCAGCCAACCAAGGCCCCCACAACATCTCCAAGAAACATGGAACCCCAACGAAGAAGGATACTTCCAGGAACCTTGAACCTTCCATGAAAAGGAAACTCAAACCAATTGTGCCTTCAAATGACGAATCAGATGATGATTCTGATGATGACGCACAACCCATTGCAATCCTCAAGAAACGAAAAACCCAATCCACATACCAAATGCGTGACCGGACTGATACCGCAGTCTCTCCAAAGGCTCTGGTAGTCCTTGGGGTGGCTGCAGACCCATTCAACACCACAATCGAATTCCACTCAGACACATAAAGTGTGTATGTTTCAACTATTCATGGAGACTCACCCTCAGCTCAATCCCAAGGGGATGGAACTGGTTCTCGCCCTAAGGTCTCCAGGGCTTCCCGTCTACATTACTTTTCTCCTGAGGAGTTGAATTCCATCCTTTTGTCTGTAACCTATACACTACCAACACCTTCCCAACTGCAGGGCACTTCTTCCGCCCTTACCATAACTGAGTCGAGGCTATACTTGACCACGGGTCAAGGAGACCGAGGAAGCTCAGGAAATCCTACTCTGCTTCCATCTTTTCTTGGTGGTTTAGGCACGGTGAGCACAATGGTGCAAGGATCCGTGAACCCGAGGGACACCTTGGTGCGATTTCAAGGAATTGACGATATTGATCTCAATGACTCATTGAGTACTTACAAGCCATCAAATGAAGTTGAAGCAAATAAATATGCCGCTTTCCGTAGGGCATTTCAAGCAATAAAGGATCGTCAAACCAAGCAGCTTCAACAAAAACAGCTAGAAATTCAAACATTGGCTAAGTACTAGGCAGACACAATTAACAACGCCAACACCGCAACCACTATTTTGAAAGTGCAGGAGTGGATGTCCAACATGGCTAAGACAGTCTGCAACGCTCAGACTACTCCCGGTGATCAAGGTACTTCAAGAATCCCTCCAACTCCAAATGCTCAAACTTCTCAAGACGATGGCACCGCAATCGAAGTTAGCTCTGCACCTACATTCAGGTTCGATGACTTTGATCTCAATGAGGTCAATCAGCCTACCCCTTCTAATGATGACTTAATGATATTTGATGAAGAAGAAGCTTCAAGTGGCTCTCAACACTCCACCTCCAAGCCCAAAGACAAAAAGAAGAAGAAGATTGTTGTCTCAAGGAAAGAGTTTCTGAGTCTACAAGCCAAAGTAGATCAGATTATTGATGCGGTCAAGCCCACTCAACCGCAACCTGAAAACATTCCAGGGCCGCAGTCCTTAATTGAAAGAATCTAAAGACTGGAAACTCGTGAACGACTGGCTGCTGAGCGAATTTCTCTGAAAGTTGAAATGGAGATTCGTTCTTTGGACACAAGTCGCAAGGCTGACCATCAGCAATTTATGGATACTGCAAAGCGCCTCATCTCTGAGGTATCTACAATCAAGGCAGACCTTCAAACCGCCATTGCGGTTCAATCAACACACTCAAAGAAGTTGATAGATGAAACTCATACTGCCTATGAGTCCACCATCTCGGTCCTCCAATCTACGATCAACAGTCTTCGACTTTCACTATCTTCAAACTTTCATGGTCCAGAGATCCTTCAACTTACCAAAGAGATTCATCGCTTACTTTTTAACACCACCATTCCCAACAATCAACAACTGGTTGATGCACTTAAAGATCAATTCGAAAATGTGTGTGCTAAAGTCGATGGTCTTAAGCAATGGCTTGAGGAATCTCCGGCTCTGCATTCCTCAAGAGGGGGAAGTAATGAAGACCATCATTCAGAGAGCATCTCTAAGCAACATAGAAGCTCTCTGGTTATTAATGAAAGAACTCCTTCACCGCAACCATCTCCTCACAAGAATCCAAGCCATCAAACTCCACCGCAACATCAGTCACCACTGCAACAGGGAAACATTCAAGAAAATGATCCTAAGTGACCGAAAACTCCTCCCCACTTCAAATATTTAGCATCCAACATGTCATCCGAACACTCAAGTGACTCTCCCACAACAAAACAAAACAAAGCAGACTGGAAAGCAACCAAATTTGTTGAGCTTATCTGGAGAGAAAACGGATTCGACATCACCATGGATGAATCCTTAATCAATTCTTGGATTAATCCTCACTGCAGATTGTTAGATGATGACTATAAACCCGAACTTACCTTTGTTGAACACCCATCTGATGGATACTAGGATGTTCCAATATCACCAATGCAAAATACTTCACTGTATTTGAGCAATTTGACCGCAGCTTACCTGATCACAAAAGACTACCCATGGAATTTGAAAGACTTAATCGATTCCATGCCAAACATGCTTCATCAATAGAGAAAATCTAGTCTAACGATAGACCATCCGCAGTCAAGAACTTTAAACCCCGGAAATTCATGAAAGTTGACTTCATCCGGTATACTCTTACAAGAAGGAATCAGGACTACGTCCGCACACAAGCGGACTTCCCATGTATGAATCCAGAAGAAATCTTCCTGATAGCAAAGGTGTTCCAAAACAAAGCAGAAAAGTATCCAAAGATGAAGATAGCGTTTGAAAGGGCAAGCACATTCCTAAGGGAAACCATCTGTGACTTCGCAAAAATTAATATAGACATTCACCCTGCCCTGCCCAAAAAGTTCAATCTACCACCACTAGATCTTGCACCAATGTTGACTGAAGGATATCAAGAGAGATATTTGGGTGCAACAAATTCCCAGATCTTGGAGTCATTTTCAAAAGGAAACTCAATGATACCAAAATGACTGCCATGAATCGTCTCACAAGGAAGCAAATTGAAGTTTGTCCAACTGCAGTTCAAAACTCCAAACACACAACTGCTGAAGTCAGGTTCGAAATTTTAAGAAGGATCACCTGGTTAGAGAATATAAGAAAGTTTTGGTGGATTCTAATCAAGTTCCTAAAACTTGATAATTGAAGAAAAAGTTGAAGAGGTCAGTTAGGGGGAAATTGTTGAATCATAAAAGTGACCCTGTTAAACTTGACCTACCGCAGCCCCTTGAAGATCTGCAGTCAAGTCAGTTTAGCAACTGCATCCGAAGTCATCATCATCAGCAGTTCACTATCTAGTTTTCTTAGTTTAGCTTTTTATCTGATTTTCTTACAATACTCTCTTTTATCCAGTATGTCTTGCATAGCTACGTTTAGATAGTTGAACAAGTGTAACCTTTGAGTCTCTATATATAGAACGCAATCTTTCTCAAATCAATACACATCTGATATCACTTCGCATCCTAAATCTCATATCTTGTGTTATTACTCTCATCTCTTTCTTACTCTCCAAACTCACTATTTCATAACTGAACATCATCTCTCTTCGGAGCAAGTCATTCGTGACTTAATCACTAAGCTTGATCTCATTTACTAACTTGGTTTGAATGCAATCCTTATTAAGAATCAACTTACGTGTATACTTGATATAATACCTGCTGTCATTATATTTCCTTACATTTCCGCATCTAACACTCTAATTATCTAACTCTAACTTATTATTATTATTATTATTATTATTATTATTATTATTATTATTGAGCGTTTAGATCCTTTGAGATAAACTATTCTGCAGCTATACTTGTTCTAACGTTTGTTCAAGTGTGTCTCAAGTTTTTCTCTTTATAGTATCAACCTTCTACTTTCCATCCATGTTTCATGATCATAGTAGTTGTCATAACGGATGATGCTAATGATGCAACCAAGTCCCAAAGGGAGAGGATTTAGATAGATGAGTATAGAGTATAAAGTCTTCTTGCTTGAGTTAATTGTGCGAAGACCCATTGATCATAAAGAAAAGACTAGGGTCGGCTGTAATCTGGGGGTGTTTTTCGAGATTACGTTTCTACGCCAAAGTTAGGGGTGTATACTCAAGAGACTGTCTGAGAGCGATAAAGAGAGTTAGGAAGTAAAGTGTTATATGTTGATACCTCCTATAAAGGAGGTATTTATAGTTTTGATGAGTGGACAATGTTTGTCTCATCATATGATTTATGAGGCACTGTCATGTATGATTTTGCAGGTGATTGTGGGTGACGAACAATTCTTTGTAAGAATCTGGTGAGATGATTTTGATTCTCACGCCTTCTTTTAGGTTCGGTTGTATCGCAATCAGACTCGACCTATATCGTAGTTCCTAGGGTGTCATTGCTTGGTCCAATATAATTCAACCGGGTCGTTGTCCGTCTTACAGACATGTTGGGTGGTACTCTACTAGTTTTTTTGTTTATATTTGATAAATCATGATTTCGAAGAAACATAAATGTGTTTGTATGGCTTTGTTTAGAAGTTTTAGTAATGTGTGTTCCACCACTCTCTAGATATTAAAATTCTATACATATACATCTATTTTACTCTCTAGACACTTTCCTAGAACGAAATGAATGATTGTTTCTTGTAGAAGGATTCATCCTGCTTATCTACCCTCTTCATAGTTCGAACACAAAAGCAAGTTGTAGGTTCATCATTTGCTCACTAATGAAATAAACCACATATGAATTTTGGTGAGTTTTTTACTTTTTAAGCAAAATATATTCGGCATTATTTTCGGGAACCTTAAATTGGCAGATCTAGAACTCAAATGCATGTTGTAAACTCAATTCAACTTGATTAGTCTTAAAAATATAAAATACTTTTTATTTAATAAAAAATAAATAAAAGAAAATTCCAAACTAAGCAATTCTCGATTCAATGACCTCCGCCGAGAATTTCGGACTGCAATTGAAATCATTCTCTACCCAACTAATTAAAAAATAATAAATAAAATAAAAACTTATCCAGATAATATCCAACAATAAAATAAATTTTAAAAAAGGAAAATACGATTCCATTTTGGAATGTCTGTACGGATAATCAGGATACTGAATCCGACCCAAACCCAAACCCAAAACCTCCAAGATAATGCTGACATGGCACAATAACTGAACCGTTATCTTTGGTTGAATAGCGTTAAGGTTAGTTATTCCGGATCTAACTAATTAGTTAAGCGTCGGTGATTGAATTAACTTAACCATAGTTAATTTGTTTTTTTAACATGTCGAAATCAAACGCCGTTAACTTTTAGCCAATTTCATGTATTCTTCTCTATAAAATGAGGCCGTTAGTTGGGACTGCTGATTTGACTCCTCACTTCGTCTCTTTCCCTCTCTCTGCACACATATATATCATCCCTCACCTTATTCGGAATTCAGATCCAAACATACTAAAATTACACACACTCACTGTGTGTGAGAGTGTCAGAAAGCTTGAAGGAGAGAGGAAGAAGCTAGAGTTTTTGAAATGGCAATGGCGGTGGTTAAGGAATCGGTGTTTCGTTGTTCAATTCTGTTGCTTATTGCGTCGCTTATGGTCGTCTCCGCCGCAGCCGCCGCCGGTGATAAATCGGATATTAGGTGCGTTTCTCTTTCCTTCATTCCAATCGGTGTTTGTTTTGGTTACGACGAAGTTGAAGCTTGATTCTGATTCATAACAATGTGTATTTCCGTTTGTCGTAATCTGCGTTAATCGTTTTCAAATGAGATTTTAGAATGTTGAAGTGAGTTTATTAGAAATATTGAATTCGGAATGTGATATGTGAAATATGTGTATGACGCAGGGGTGTTGAAACAGAGCAGTTTCAGAGCTTGAACGTTTCATCAATGGCAGAAAGGTATACAATGAAAATCACCCCTCTCGACTTTTAATTACTTTTAAAAATGCTTAATCGATTGAATGGAAGTTACAATGACAAAATCGAAATCGTTAAAAAACAGTAACAATTTTGAGATCTGAAACTGTTACTACTGTTATTTATCATTCGAGTCGTCGTCTTCGTTCAACCGATCCTCTGAAACAAAATCCGAAACAGCATCTTCTGGGCAGATTGGTCATTTCACACAGATTCGAGGCCGTTTTCAGTTACAATGTTATTTTCTCTTTCACGCACTAAAAACACACTGCAGACACAAATCAAAATACAGTGACCACTGGTTGCAGAGTGTACTTTTCCCTTCGTCTACTTTTTTTCCCACCACTTCCTACGTGCAATTATATGATGCATGTCGGTACTTTTACAGAATTGCCCTTGGCTCAAGATCACTTTAATGGCATTCCATTTTATGTTTGTGTATATGGTGCTCAAGATCACTTTAATATGGAAGGTTGAATGATACTGAAATTCCGATACATCAGACATTTTTTTTTCTTTTTAATATAGCTTGCATTGATGACTGACAACAACTGTCTTTGTTTTTTACTTTTTATATTCTTTTCTTTCTGATTTCCTAATGTTAGCTTCATATTTTACAAACAGAGCAAAGGCGTCTGAAGCTTTGAACGAAAATGCTGTTCAAGATCCTGAGGAAGTGGTCTCCATGGTTGAAATGTAAAACTCTCTCTCTGTAAATTCTCTGAATCTCTAGTAAATTTGGAAGAGTAAAATTAAAATTGACAAACTGTTTATAATAGCATTAATTGGGTTTAAAAATAGGTATAGGCGTACCTAAAACTCAACTCACTTTTTTGACTCTTAATTCTTCGTATCCACTTAATAATTAATACAACTTCACATTTCATTCTCAACTCACATGGGATGTTTATTCATAATCATTAAACTCATTGATTTTAATTTCAAATGGCGCACATTGTTTTGCCGGGAAATGAGATACCTATAATTTTGGATTTTGATGAAATTGGAATTCGAGATTTTCTATCACATGTTTTGGTTATGAAATGAAAGGAATTTAATCCGTTGCTAAAAAAACGTAAAAGGAATTCAATTTATTTTTTACAATAAGATGGCATGTCACCTTGATAATATATATATAAATGAAAACCCAAATTGAGTAGCAAACATCCATCAATTTTGGTAAAAGCCCAACAAGAGCACATGAGCACAATTATTAATAATAGTTAAAACACTGTGCTAACTTCCTTTTTTCACACTCAAGTAAACGTACCAAACAAATCTTCTTTTTCTATTTCTTTATAGAAAATTACATTTTTGGTCCCTTAATATTGTTGATTTTTGTAATTTTGGTCTTCAAAACATTTCTTTTACAGTTTTAGTCCTGGTTTGAGGTTTACTAACATTTATGTTCTTGTTCCAACCAAAATGGTAATTTTTGGTATATCCACCTTTGTATTTGGGTCAAAGAAAATATAGTCATTTTCATGAAAACATGAAGTAAAAACATTACAAAACATCAAATAATGTCCATATATACAAGATATATACAAGAGAACACTTTAAGACAAACATTGTAAAAATCAGTTATACTAAGAACAAAAAAATATATTTTACTTTTGTTTTTCTGATTTTTCAATTTTGGTCCTAAAAGGTTTATTTCGCAATTATAGTCCTCAAATGATAATTTATTATTATTGATTATATTTAAATATTGTCACAAAACTCATTTTTTTGAACATAAAATCTCAAACAAAAACAAAAGCGAAAACAAAAACTACTAAAGAAAAATATTTTTAAACTAAAATTACAAAAATCAAACAAAAAATGTAACTTAGTAGTATTTAGTAATTTACTCTTTTTTATCTTTTAACAAAGTAGTAATTTATATTTAATTTCTCTTAATGATATGAAACAGGGTAATTAAAAACAACACCGAAAGAAGAAAACTCGGATACTTCTCATGTGGAACCGGAAACCCAATCGACGATTGCTGGCGTTGCGACCCAAACTGGCAAAAAAACCGGAAACGCCTCGCCGACTGCGGCATCGGATTTGGCCGGAATGCAATCGGAGGTCGCGACGGCCGTTATTACATGGTCACAGATTCCGGCGACGACGATCCAGTGAACCCACGACCCGGCACCCTCCGCCACGCCGTCATTCAAGATACCCCTCTTTGGATCGTGTTCAAACGCGACATGGTGATTCAATTGAAGCAAGAACTTATTATGAACAGTTTTAAAACCATCGATGCTCGTGGAGTCAATGTTCATATCGCGAATGGAGCTTGTATTACTGTTCAATTTGTTACTAATGTTATTATCCATGGGTTACATATTCATGATTGTAAACCTACCGGAAATGCGTTGGTGAGAAGCTCGCCGGAGCATTTTGGGTGGCGGACGATGGCGGATGGTGACGCAATTTCGATATTCGGGTCGAGTCATATTTGGGTGGATCATAATTCGTTGTCTAATTGTGCTGATGGGCTTGTGGATGCTGTTATGGGCTCAACTGCTATCACTATTTCTAATAATTACTTCACTCACCACAATGAGGTAAAAAAAAAAATCTATTTTTCATCTTTTGATATTACTAATATAGTCATTTTCTCTATAACATAAATGTGAAGTGTAATAAATAATAATAGCATGTTATTTGATGAAAATAACAAAACAGGTGATGCTATTGGGGCATAGCGACTCATACACAAGGGATAAGCTTATGCAAGTCACAATTGCGTACAACCATTTCGGAGAAGGTCTTATTCAAAGAATGCCAAGGTATTTATTTATTCATAACTTTTTAAAAAAATATATATAATACTAAAATTAGACAAAAATGCAAAAACTAAAATTTGGTAAATTATTTTTAAAAAATTGACAGATGCAGACATGGATATTTCCATGTGGTAAACAACGACTACACCCACTGGGAAATGTACGCAATTGGTGGAAGTGCAAACCCCACAATTAATAGTCAAGGCAACCGATACCTTGCTCCTGTTAATCCCTTTGCCAAAGAGGTACTACTACTTTTAACTTCCTGTACTTCTCATAATTACTTTTTTTTTTTTTCCTTTTTTGTTATTGTTCACTTTAAACTCATACCAAAAATTAAAAGAATATTTAATTTTTTAACTTATTGTTATTATTATTATCATTATTTTGCATTCAAAGCTAGTGATTATTACATTTTTGACATTTTGGTTCTGGTTGACTCAAAGTCAAACCAACCATTATTAAATTTTAACTAATTAAAAAAAAAAAAAAAAACATTTTACAGGTCACAAAAAGAGTGGATACAGCTGCAAGCCAATGGCACGGATGGAACTGGAGATCAGAAGGCGATTTGCTCCTTAACGGCGCTTATTTCACTCCATCCGGCGCCGGCGCCTCCGGGAGTTACGCTAGGGCTTCAAGTTTAGGTGCCAAGTCTTCTTCCATGGTCGCCACCATCACCTCCGGCGCCGGCGTCTTAAACTGCCGTAGAGGCCGCCAGTGCTAACCGCCGTTACCCTTCCGTCAATTCTCATTTTCTTTTTTTTCTTTTTTTCTTTTACAGCTTCCACTATCATCACCTTATATACACTACTTTTTTATTTTTCTTTTTCATTCTTCATTTTCGAAGTTCAACCAACTGCCAAAGAGCAGATCCGTAGCGTTGTTTATGATTATATTTCCTTCTTCATTCTACCAAAACCCATTATCCATTTATCCCCTTCTACCTACCCGACCGACCCGACCCGGGTTTATTGGATTACAGGATCCGAATGTTTTAATTTTATTTATTTTGGTAATGGTAGTTTTTCTCATATGTGAATGTCAAAAACTATGAGTAATGAAAAAGGAAGAAATAGAAAGGGGAAATTATTTGTTGTTATGGTGTATGGGTCATTGGATTGGATATATATTGTTGATCTCTTTACTTTTTCTTGCGAATGGAAGCAAGAATCTTTTTTCTTTTTTGGATTGGTGACACGTGGTGCAATCCTTTTACTCTTTTGATATTGAAAAGGTTTGAGGACATTATGTTTTTGTGTCAACCCTTTGTAATGATCGTGTGTCGAAAGTATGATCAATCGTATAGGATTCTTTATCGAAGTTGGGCAATTTTTATAACAACTTTTTTGTTTCTTTTTGCGTAAAGTAACTAAATGTTGTAATTTGAAGCTTAAATTCGAAGCAAATCGGGTATTCTTTTAAGATCATGTTTAGTAAAAATAGTTGGTATATGAAAATTAAAAGTCAGATTTTATTGTGTATAAATTTTTTGTAAAAATATATGTAAGCTTTTATAAGATTTAAAATTACATAAATATATAAACTATAAAATAAAAACTTATAAAATCTATTAAAAGTTATTTGAAATAACTTTTGGATTATTAGCTTTTTATTCTAATGTAAATTTTTTAATTCCATTAACTCAAATGGAGTTTTTTTTGTCAGTTTTTTTATAGGTTAAAAGTTTTCAAAAATACATGACACCAAAATAAAACATAAAATTGAAAAAATAAGTTATAGAAAATTAAATATGTACTTACCTTCTATATCAAATTAACCCGTAGGCTTAAAGTCAATTGGTTTAGTTGGCTAAAAAACCCTTTCATAGTCATTGCCTTGTAATTTTATTAGTTCTCTAGTGTTTTTGATATTTATATACAATTATACATGAAGACATTCAAAAAAAAATTAAAAAAAAAATAAATAAATAAACCTAAAGCATAAAATTGAAAAATGTAAGTTAATAGACATGCACTTTACGATTCTTTATCAAAATAGATAATGTATAAGCTTTACCTACATTGTGTCAAAGTTGTATATTTCTTTCGATTTAGGAGACATAATCTTTTTAACCGATTACCGGTTAAAAATATTGTTGGCTAGTTACAATGGTGATGTGGTATTTTTTTTTTCCTTTGACTTGGTTGCCACATGTGGACCAAGATCTTGATTCTTAAAAACCGGCTCATATCTCTGAATGACAATGACTCGTTTCGTCATACATGAGACGGTTGAGGGGTTGTCGAAGAAGAAAGCGAATTTGATTGCACTGGTGGGTCAGATGGATGGGGAGGTGTAACCTAAAAACCAGTATAATTAAAGTAAACGTTATTTTTCAAAAAAAAAAAAATTTCATGTAATCGTGTTTGTGATAATGTTTAAAAACTTGTGTCACATATTCATGATCATGTCTACATTGGCTAAAAAATACAAAGTGGGTGCTATTTTGAGCCACAAATAATGTCTAAATTAATAAAATTAATTATTATTTGTCGCAATTTAAAGCTCAAGAAGTGATGAAACTTAGAGAATAAGGAAGCATAAGGTGGATTTATAAATTATAATACCATATTTGGGTATTTCTAATTTAGAATAAGGAAGGATTTATAAATTATAATAGAGTAAATTACATGAATGGTCCCTATGATTTAGGGTAAGTTGCATGTTTGGCCCCTAACTTATTTTTTAACCTGAAAGGTCCTTGTTGTTTCTTTTTGTTACACACTTGGTACCTGTATTACCTAAAAAGACTATTTTGCCCTTGATTTATTAATTTATTTAAATAAACACACCTTCAACACCGCCCTCTTACCTTACCTTACATATATCTTAACATTTTTATCTATTTAAATAATAGTCTTTTTAGGTAACACAGAGATCAAACGCATAACAAAAACAAACAGCAGGGACCAAGTACGTAACAAAAATAAACAGTACGGACTTTCCGAGTTAAAAAGAAAGTTATAGACAAAGCACGCAAACTACGCCAAACCATAGGGACCATTCATGTAATTTACTCATTATAATATCATATTTGGGTATTTTTCTAATTTTCTATTTCCATTGGATATTTAGATGTCATTATACAAAATCCAAAAGAGATCCTTGAATGAAAGAAGGAGAGGATTTAGGTTTAAGGGTCATGTGAGGTCTGGGCCATGATCAACATGTGCATGTGACTCTAATCGTGGGTAGGTCCTGTTTTCAATACATTAATATATAGATGTGGTAATGGTAATGGTAATGGTAGGGGCATTTCCTTTTGGCTTCAATTGCATTGCCATGTTTACATGGATTTTGTGAAGCAAACACATTCCAACATTTTCAAGCTTTTTATCCTATCATGGGAAGGGTTAACGTTATTTTGTCCAATTAGGCAAGGTAATTTTATTTTTATATAGTATATACTAATCCATAATAAATTTATAAGCTATTGTACTAGAATCATTGGATAATATGGATAATAGGTGGATTAAGTTAAATATAAATATATCATGCATAACATACATGAGGGTATTGTTTTGTTCATGTTGATTTTTTATTAAATATAAATATATGTCTAAATATTTGTATTGTTTAGTTTATTTTGTTTTAGGGTTTACAATCACAAACTAACTAATCAAAGTTTGTTTTTTCGTCATGTATTCGAGTTGTTATACTTTTGAATAAAATAGAGGTCCTAATCTAACTACTAACCAATTAAGGGGTCATGGGTTCAATCTCAGTCAGAGGAGATATATAATTATTTGTTGTTAAAAAAAAAAAAAAATGAATACAGACTACTTGTACACATTTCAAAAATTTATAATCATTTTTGTCAAACATTTATATATAAATAAAAACTATAAATTTCGGTTTTTAGCTGACATCTTTTAGAATATTGTTTTTTCTTGACACGTGAATATTTACTTCTCATTTAAAATCAAATACACACTTTCTATCAAAAAAATAAGTCATCCATAAATCAGCTAGTTTTTGACAAATTTATCAAAATCATTGAAATATCAATTTTTTCGAGTTCATATTGATTTGTGTAATGCACCGAATTAAACAGTCTCATTCAAGTCCTTTAACATAGGGTAGAGACCATTATTAATGGTGGTCTACAACAATTGACTTTTAGTTTTAAACTTGATCACCGCAATCAACTCCAAACTCTATGCCAATTAATAACTCAAGATTAATTTACAACTTGAAGTTCTAACTTATCTCCAAAATCTAGAACTTCATGTCTTCAAGTTGAAGTTCTATTGTAAATTTCACATAAACAAAATGATGTCACGTAAATTGGTTTCAATTGGATACATAAGATGATTTATTTGACATCCATTCAAGGTTTTTCAAAGGCATTCATCATGTTCCATTGAGTTGTTAGAAGTCCAGTGTAATGTCTACATCAAGCATCATAATTAACGCCACCATTTGTTCGAGCATTGTGCAGTTAGGCTATAAAGCATTAAGTGTATTTCAACAGCAAATTCTATACGCACCCCTTAAACAACAGCAACCCTGGGTGTCCCTTAATCAACAGCAACCCTGGGTGTATGAGTGGTGCGGTCCTATGAGGCCTCCAATTTAAGGAGCCTCCAAATTTAAGGATAAATATATAGTTATGGTGTTTGTATTTTCATTAAATACATTTTAATGTGTTATTATTAAAGAAAACTAGTGATGTCATTTAGCTATAAAAATAATGTGATATTTGGTTGTAACCTTGAAGTAATTTTAATTGTGAAAAAAATCATCAAAAATCAAAATCTTATCATAAATTTTATAATTTATCAAAAATTTGAGAAAATATTTATTTAAAAAATTATAAAACTTACAAAAAATATCAAACCCTGACAATACTAATAACGGTGTTGGTAGATCATCAGCAACGGTGTTGCTCATCTCTCTCGTTGGAAATTGTCATCATGAATGATTTATTTGTGAATTCATAATGAAGTTAAACGGTCATATTAGGGCATTTATTTGTGATTTGTCACTATGTTTTATTGTTTTAGTTTTTCAATGTTTGATATAAACAGTCATAGTAGGGCATTTAAGGCATCACAGGATTTAGCGTGGGATGGGGGAAGGGGGACGATGGTCTTTCCATTTTTTGGTTTTTAGTATTAATATAGTCTAATAATAAGAAAAAATAGAAAACAAATCAAATTTTGTTTGATGCCTTCACTATTTTAAACATTAACGTTTTAACAAATATTATAAATATATATAGTTAATTTATTATCATTGATTTCTTTTAGTTACAAAAAGATTTCTCAAACTATAAAATTTAATCAGGGTTGCTCTAAACATAAAAAAAAAACAATTTATTCATAGTCAAATAGGATATATCAATTGATTTATCGTCGAACAAATGCTGAAATATATTCTTAATGAAGAATCGGTTGTGGAAGAACATAGAAGCTGAATTGCATGTGCCAGTAAATATGGATGAAGCTGTTGAAGAACCTAAGGAAGAAGTTTACGATGTAATGAAAGAACCAAGAAAAGAAGAAGTTGAACTGCAATTGCAAGAAGATAAGCCTTGTGTAGAAGAAGACATAAACACCTTGAATGGTAATGGTGATGGCAGAGAAAATATTTATACAAACGTCTATTATCCTATAAATCGGAACAACTAATGAACGAAGACATGATGTTGTGGTAGTGAATTTAAAAGATATTTATTAGCAACTTTAAGTTTTGAATTTTGTGGCAACAAATTTACTTAATAATATTGTACAATAATTTTTTTTGGGAGCCTCACTGTGATTTTCGCACAAGGCCTTTAAAATGCCAGGGTCGGGACTTCCCTTAAATTGTTTTATGTACCCCTTGTGAGTGGAATATTGTGTGTACCCCATTGATTTGAAAATTTATATGAGTGAGGAAAATACATATGGTAACATCCATTTCAACATTTCAGGCTATATCACCAACATATATCACCATCATACCAGTTGCTTCATCAACCTTTCATAATATTTTTTTTAAATCACTCTTTTACCTTTTACCACAACCCTATATATAAAAGACACATAAATGTAAAAGTAAAATCAACTTGAGTATTAAAAGACAAACTACATGCTAAGCTATAGAAAAGTAAAATTAGAACAAAATTAAAGGTGCTCGGTATGCCTTCAGCAGGTCCTGCTTATATCGCATATATGATATGCATGCTCTTGAAAGAGAATGAGTGCCTTCTGCTCCTTCCCCATCATGTAGTTCCTCTGAGGATACATTTTTCTTCTTTCTCTCATTCTGACGTTGGGACTATCTCAAACATTCTTGTTGCAACTCTCTTTCTAGCTAGCACAACCCTGCCTTTAATTATTCCTCATTCAACCACCGTTAGGGGGCTCTGAGTACACTTGTAACATCCAAAAAAAATTTGATTTTTAAATTAATAAAATTGTTATCCAAACATCATCAACAACCATGGTAAATCAAATTTATCATCTATGTCATCAAAATATCAGAGTCATCATGAAAACGCGGAACAATATTGTGTGTGCACTACAATCAATCCGAGCTCTTCCCCTCAGCACCCAAAGTACCTACAACATAAACTAAAAACTGGAAGCACAAAGCTTAGTGAGTTCCCCAAAATACCACATATCATACATAATAATCATATACTAGGGCCCCGCCCTTTATCGGGCCTCGTCCGGCATTGGGTCCCTCTCGGCATACAGATCTGTCGGTCTTCAGGCCCTGCATAGCATCGGGCCCCCGCCTGGTACAAATATAAACATATAAACATATACTCATATGAACACATGCGATAATCAAAAAGATAATAGCATAAAATACAGTCATCGAGCCCCGCCCGACATTGGGCCTTGCCTAGTAAGCATACCAACACATAACACATGCAAGAGTCACGCATACATCTAGCATCCTAAAATAATAAACCATGGGTCGACATTGGTGCCTTCGACCCGCTAAACACAGTGAGGAGACTCACCTCTAACTACTGAATCACTCAGATAAATCTCTATCTACTGGTCCAGCAAATCCCCACGTTGTCATCATAAAACACATCCAATTAACAATTGGATTCTAACCCATATCTAAGACTCTAAGCTAGGGTAAAAGACCAATTTACCATTTATAAAACATGGCCCAAAACCAAGGCCCAACTTAACCATACAAAGGACCAAATCCTAAAGATGATGGGTTCGGGCCCAATTTGGAAGATTGGGTCACATATATATATATATATATATATATATATATATATATATATATATATATGACCCAATCTTCCAAATTGGGCCCGAACCCATCATCGGCCTAAAATCCATGGAAGCATAACATGCTAGTCCAAAGCCGCAAACCCTAATGGCCTAAGGCCCAAAATCAACCCATTGGGTTTCTGCACAGAACGCCTAGCGTTCCTTCCAACGATGGCTGGCTTCCGAACGCCGAGCGTTCACATGCAAATGCTTGGTGTTTGCTCGTTATTCACCAACTTCCAAAGCAATGCCCTAATGGCTTAAGATATCAATTCCAAACTTTAGATCCAAATATAAGGGAATTTCTAAAGCCATAAAGTTGCAAACTTTATGGCCATGCAAGGTTACAAAGAGCCCAAAAACTAAAACTCCAACTCCTTAACTGTCACACCCCAAAACCGAGAACGGCGGAAACGTTCTCAGGTGGAGGACGTCATGTACAGTATCATAACAATGCATAATAGTAAAGACAAGCAACAACATCCATTGCATTAATATAATAATTATAATACAAGCGTGTTCTGTATAGTTTGTTAGACACCAAAAGTATAATCAAAATAAAAGATGAATCTTGTATGTGCTCCATCTTCTCAAAAGTTGCATCTGTACCTATCTACTGATGACCTAAGAATACAAGTTATTTTGAAAGCGAGTATCAGCATAAAGCTCGTGAGTTCATAAGTATTTATTGTCATTTCTTATATAAAAATGTTTACAACCATGTAGTATAATAGCTGATATTGATGTTTGAAATTACTATGCTCCCTAGAAAATCCTATATTTTCTAGTAAAAGTAGTCTTCTACCAAGACCCGGTTGCTTGCATGTTTGATCCTTTGAAAATGTAAAAGTTTTCCCAGTGAAACTATCCGTATGAGAATATAGTTTTAGACTTCATTCATATAAAGTAATTGGGATAATAATGTTTTATCCCCAGTAGTGTCACTATCGGCGTAATGGAATGAAAATGCAGACTCCAGGTAGTATTAAATGTACAATACACCTTGAGGAATCTGTTTTGCCTTTAATTCTTAATGTGTTAATTAAAGGTCTGAATG
This sequence comes from Lactuca serriola, assembly GCF_051521515.1. NCBI lineage: Eukaryota > Viridiplantae > Streptophyta > Magnoliopsida > Asterales > Asteraceae > Lactuca > Lactuca serriola. Next base: position 109,759,369 of record NC_136409.1, on the reverse strand, counting down.
TGAACTTGTATATAACCATACTGGTTGACGATCGAATAACGGATGACCCTCCAAGTCATATGTAGTGATGTGACATTTTGTCACCCCTCGGCCTTTCGGCTCGGGCTGTAGCTAGCAGTTAGGATATGGGAGTGTCTGTCCCGTATAGATCTATACACACAATGCCCACTCTCCCACCAGGAGACTCTGGTTACACGGTGTTACCACTATGAAGTGTCGTATCGAGAAGTAGTATGTCACATTCTAATTATAGTATATTATCTTGTATATTGTATAATGTATTTTCTGTTAAAATGTATCGAGTGTTCTCTTGTATAGTATATAGTATTCTCTTGGTATAGTATTTACCATGTATTGACTCACAACTGTACTGAATCTAGTAGGTGTCATAGTAATAGTAGAAATGAGTAGCAATCCTTAACTATACCTATTATAGTTAAATAGAAATATTGGTTGCATGCCTGTGATACACAAAGGTACTGAACTGAAGTGAAGACTTTTATATCCATCACAAATATATATAATATATAACTAAGAATTCAACGACAGTCGGACAGTTAACAATATACCCTAAGTCCACAATCAAACAAGAATAGGAAGTAAGGTGAGTTATCAGTCCTAAGTCCTTCAAGTCTTACTTATATAGATATATTGGTGTAGATATGATTTAGGAACAAAAGAAGTTTAAAAGAGTTTGGAAATATTTTTATAACAATTTATCATGAAAATGAGTTTGATAAATATTTAAAGCAGTTTTGTTGGCAAAGCAGTTAACAATATAGAAAATCCTTTTGGTTGCAAGTTATAAATCACATGCGATTGATACTATAACTTGTTTGATTTAACTTGTATCCCCCCCATAAAAGCATTTAAAAACATTTAAAAGGTTGATTAATGGGTATGAACTCACCTGCAGTGAGTGGAGTGGATGGAAGTGTCGGGTAGGATGCTAGGTGTCAAGTGAGGACTTGAACACACACGCGGATCCTATATAACATGTAGTGATACATAATTGTATCCAATTAGTTATTTAATCACTAATGAAGTAAGTAAAGACACTCTAATGCATGAAAACACTTTGTTTCAAGTGCTAGGAGTGGTAAGGGTTGTATCAAAGGAGAGTATGGCCTCACATTGGAGTTTACTCCTCAAATGGTGGCCCTTAAGGGTGTTTACGGTTTCTGGGCCATTTCCCCCATGAGTTCACGTCCGTAAACTCATGGGAATGATGCATTTGACTGTTTCAAGGTCTCATGCTTCACAAAGAAGGGTTCTAGGTTCGAATCAAAGGCTTAGGAAGCGGTTAGGGCTCGATATGGCACTCCCTTGGAGTTTACGGTCCTTGGACCACTCCTTGGGAGTTTACGGTCGTAAACCCTAGATTTTATGGCCGTAAACCCTTGGCCACTTCATCCTTTTCGTGTTTTGTGGTTCTTAGTTCATGCATGCAAGTTCTAGCCTCTTGTCCAAGAATTAGAAGGTGTTAGGGGCATCAAAACACCCTTTGGGAGTGTTTACGGTTTTGGGAGATCCCCAAACCATAAACACTTGTTCTTGGGGATTTTTGGTGTTCATTCCATGGATTTGCAAGCACACTAAGTAAATAACTAGTTAGGAAGAGTATACTCACTTATAGGAAGCTTGTAAGAGTGTTTAGGACCCAAGAACACTAGTGTGTGTTCTTGGTGTTTAGAAGAACACTTGAAGATCTAGTTAAAAATCGAAAATCTAAGGATGAAATGATGTATAAACACTACATTAAGTGTTGTATGAAAGAATCTAGGAAGGAAAACTTACATTTTTGGCGGATTTGGAAGAAGTGTGTGATGATACTTGAGAGAAAAAGCATGTGTTCTTGAGGTAGGAAGTGGGAAGTGAGTAAAAAGGGTGTAAACTAATGTTATATGTATGAGTCTTGGGAAAATGGTGTTTATGGCCCAAACACCCCTTGTTTGGCCATAAACACCTAGCTAAGGTGTTGATTGATTTGGTTGTTATACCTCACTAATAACGAGACCACCTTTTATTTAAATCGTTTGACGAAATTAAAATAAAACACCCAAACGGGATTAAAACCGGCCAAAAATGTACTGGAATGTTTTCGACTAATATTAGAAGTGTTTGATTGTATAAATTATACAAATGAAAATTTTGGGTTGTCACATCATCCCCCCGTTAGAGGGAATTTCGTCCCGAAATTAGAGTTCAAACAACTAAGTTATTACATAATAACTAAGCAAAAAGATGAGGATATTTAAGTTTTATTTGATCCTCGCGCTCCCATGTGAACTCTAGTCCTCGCTTGGCATTCCAGCGAAATGCCGCTTTGTTTCGTTCGTTTGACCTCTCGGTCCATAATCTCCACAGGTTCTTCCACGAAGTTGAGGCTCTCGTTGATCTCGATCTCGTCGAGTGGGATTACAAGAGTCTCGTCGGATATGCACTTTTTCAAGTTCGAGACGTGGAAGGTAGGATGTACGTTACTGAGGTCGCGGGGTAGATTGAGTTTGTAAGCTACGGGGCCGATTCTAGCGAGAATCTCGAAAGGCCCTATGTATCTTGGATTCAGCTTTCCACGCTTTCCAAAGCGTATCAAGCCTTTCCAGGGTGAGACTTTCAAAAGGACTCGGTCTCCCACCTGGAACTCCAAAGGTTTTCTTTGTTTGTCTGCGTAGCTTTTCTGTCGATCTCTAGAGGCTTTTAATCGTTCACGAATCTGAACGATCTTCTCTGTCGTTTCCCGAATGATCTACGGACCCGTGAGAGTGTTGTCAGGAACTCGTCCTTTAGCTAACTGAGTGTCACCCACCTCAGCCCATCACAGAGGGGACCTGCACTTTCGGCCGTAGAGGGCTTCGAATGGAGCATCCTTGATGCTCGTGTGATAACTGTTGTTGTAGGAGAACTCGACAAGGGGTAAGTGGGTATCCCACGCCTTCCCAAAGTCAATCATACAGGCTCACAACATATCTTCTAAGGTCTGGATAGTTCTCTCACTTTGTCCCTCGGTCTGTGGATGGTAGGTTGTACTCATGTCCAACCTCATTCCTAAGGAGCTTTGCAGTGACTGCCAGAATCTCGAAGTGAATCTACTATCCCTATCGGAGATAATAGATATGGGAACACCATGCAGTCATACGATCTCCCTAATGTATGTTCTTGTGAGTTTCTCCATCTTGTATGTTTCCTTGATGGGTAGGAAGTGCGTGGACTTGGTCAATTTGTCGACGATGACCCATATGGTATCAAGCCCACCCATTGTCTTGGGTAGCTTGGTTATGAAATCCATGGTGATCCGCTCCCACTTCCATTCAGGTATCTACGGTTGCTGGAGTAGACCTAATGGTTTCTGGTATTCGACCTTGACCTTGGCGCAAGTAAGGCATTTACTCACGAAGGTAGCGATTTTCGCTTTCATGTTAGGCCACCAGTATGATTTCTTGAGATCCATATACATCTTATCTGAACCTGGGTGGACGGAATATCGAGTGCTGTGCGCTTCCTTCATGACCAAGTCTCTGAAGCCACCGTGTCGTGGTGTCCAGATCCAGTTCATGAGATATAAGGCTCCATCACCCTTAACTTCTAGGTTCTTATCCATTCCTCACAGGGATTCTCCCGCTACATTTTCAGGTTTCAAGGCTTCGAGCTGAGCCTCCTTAATTTGTGTGGATAGATACGAATGGATAGTCATTGTTAATGACTTGACCCTTCGACCAGAATATTCTTTTCGACTTAGGGCGTCTACTACTACATTGGCTTTACCCGGATGATAACGAATTTCGCATTCGTAGTCATTGAGTAGCTCGACCCACCGACGTTGTCTCATATTGAGCTCATTCTGGTTGAATATGTGTTGTAAGATTTTGTGGTCTGTAAAGATGGTGCTCTTCGTACCATACAAGTAGTGTCTCCAGATCTTTAGGGAGAACACAACCGCTCCTAATTAGAGGTCGTATGTGGTGTGATTGACCTCGTGTGTCTTAAGCTGTCTTGAGGCGTAGGCGATGACCTTACCTCGTTGCATCAGAACACAACCGAGCCCCTGATTGGATGCACCGCAGTATACCACGAAATCTTATATCCCTTCGGGGAGGGATAGTATCAGTGCGGTGCATAAGGCTCGTTTTAGGGTTTGGAATGCCTTCTCTTGTTTCTCTCCCCAGTCAAAGGCCACGCCTTTCTAGGTCAATGTTGTAAGGGGCTTCGCAATTCGAGAGAAGTTCTGTATGAACCTGCAGTAGTAGCCAGCGAGGCCTAAAAATTGACGAATTTCTGTAGGCGTCTTCGGTGCTGACCAATTCTCAATAGCTTTAATCTTGGATGGGTCCACGTGGATTCCTTCTTCGCTAACCATGTGTCCTAAGAATTCGACTCTTCGGATCCAAAATTCGCACTTAGAGAACTTCGCATATAGCTTCTCCGATCGTAGGGTTTCCAGGACTTGTTGTAGATTATCGCTAAGCTCCTCCTTACTTCGAGAGTAGGTAAGTATGTCATCAATGAAGGCGATGACGAACTGATCCAAGTAAGGACGACACACTTTATTCATTAGGTCCATGAATACCGCGGGCGCGTTGGTCAGTCCGAACAGCATTACTACGAACTCGTAGTGTCCGTAACGAGTTCGGAAGGCTGTTTTTGGGACATCCTCCTCAAGCACTCGTAACTGGTGATACCCGGACCTCATATCAATCTTGGAAAAGTAACTCACCTCTTGCAGTTGGTCGAATAAATCGTCTATACGAGGAAGAGGGTAACGATTTTTGACCGTCATCTTGTTGAGTTCTCTATAGTCAATGCACATACGGAACGATCCGTCTTTCTTCTTTACGAATAAGACCGGCGCTCCCCAGGGTGATAAGCTTGGTTTTATAAAGCCCTTGCTGAGCAGCTCGTTAAGTTGACTAGACAGTTCTTGCATCTTAGCAGGCGCTAGACGATAGGGCGATTTGGCTACAGGGGGTAGCTCCTGGAATTAAGTCGATCCTGAACTCGACCTAACGTTGGGGAGGTAAACCTGGTAGCTCTTCCGGAAAGACGTCGGGGAAGTCGCGTACTATAGGGAAGTCTTTTAAGTCTTTTGTTTTATGGCTCGTATCGACGACGTGTGCAAGGAATGCATGATATTCCTTACGCAAGTACCTCTGGGCTTGAATACTTGAGATGATATGAAGGCTCGATCTGGGTTTGTCTCCATAGATCATCAAGGTTTTGTTATTCGGTAGGTTTAGATGGATGGCTTTGTCGAAGCACATGATATCGGCACGATGGAGACTCAACCAGTCCATGCCCACAATGACATCGAAACTCTTGATCGATACTAGTATGAGGTCGATTGGGAATGAGTGATTATCTAGCGTGAGGGTACAACCTTTGTGGATCTCATTAGAACTCTCTGTCTTTCCGTTAGCCATTTCTACGACAAAGGTTTCTTTTAATGGTTGCGGGGATTGTTTAAGTAAGTGTTTAAAGTTTTGGTTTACGAAGCTTCTTTCTGCCCCACTATCAAATAGGATGCAAGCATAAGAGTTATCAAGAAGGAACGTACCCGTGACTACTGTGGGGTCTGCTACTGCTTCATTGTGGCCAATAGCAAGTAGTCTCCCTATTCCTCCCATATTCCTAGCTTTTGGACAGTTTCTTTTGAAGTGCCCTGTCTCGCCGCACCCGTAGCAGGCTTGAATCACTCCGGTACTGGGAACCTGAGTGATGGGCTTGGGTTGAGATCTGCAAAACCGGGTGGTATGGCCCCTTCGGTCGCAGTTAGTGTAGTGCATTTCACGGCAGGGGCCGTTATGATGGAAGGAGCACTTGGTGCACTTGGGTAGGTTCCCTGCATATGTTTTGGCTGGTACAGGGGTAGTAGGAGTAGTGGCAGCATGGACAGCCACAGTCTGTTGGTTCTTGGAAGAGGATTGAGTTGACTTGCCCTTCTTTCGGTCCCACTGCTTCCTCTTGTTTTCGGATGTCTTAATCGGTGTAGTGGCAATTGTTGTGGTTGTTGATGGAGTGTAAGGAACTTCATGATCAATCAACCTTTCGACAAATTCCTTGGCACTATCAAAGGTCATAGGGTGTGATGCTAACACGTTCCCTCGATACGGGGGCACTAAACCCCAAATATATCGTTCAATTTTATTGCCCTCAGTGGGGACCATGTTAGGACATAGAGTTACCAGGTCGCAAAACCTGGTTGTATAAGCCACTATGTCGGTCCCCTTCATCTTGAGGTTCCAGAGTTCCTCCTCGAGTTTCTGAATTTCACCCCTAGGGCAGTACTCCCTTGTCAGAAGGTCTTTCAGTGTGTCCCAGCCCATGGCGTTGGATGTTACCAAGGATAGTGATTTGACATGGCCATTCCACCATGTCAAGGCCCTTTCGGTGAAGGTGCAAGCTGTGAACTTTATCTTGCTCTCTTCGAGGCACGAGCACATCTTGAAGATGGCTTTAGTCCTTTCAATCCATTGGGCCAGTGCAATAATCCATCCGGTCCCATTGAAGTATGTGGGTTTGCAGCTCATGAAATCTTTATAGGTACACCCCTGTGTACGTGTGTGGATTTCACCATGTCTAGAGTTGGTGCCCATTCCGGCTCCACTTGCATCACCATAATTTATTTGGGCCATAGTTGCGGTCACAGCTGCGGTTACAGCTATCTGAAACATCACCACATCGAACTGCGGAGGAGGTGGTTGAGGTGGAGTTTGATTCGCAGGCGGGTTTCTGGTTAGATGCTTGCGAGGAGGCATCTTTTACTGAAAATTTATAAAGATGATGAGAATAGTGAGAAACACTTGTAAGCATGATGGGGCGTTTCATGGACTAAATCGCCATAGTCTAACTGTCAGATAGAGTTATAACATAGAGTAGGGAAACATAAGAGCATAGACTTTTCCAACAGATTAGATAACTTCGGGAAAAACGACCTAACAGTAGGTCTTACATCAAACCATAAGGAAAATGTTGATAGCTTAGAAGTCTAGTTATAGTACCTTCAAGGTTAGGAATGTTTACAGACAAGTGCTCTACTGAGCATACAAAAGAAAAGGCTATTCCTTAAACAAAAGAGAAAGATGAGTTGACATCTTCTATTGGCGACGGGTATCCCTTGGGCGAACCCTAAGATCAGCCAGTTGGCATACAACTTCCTGAAGATGTCGTTCATGAGCCCTCTGACGTACTCAGTGTTCAATGACTTCGGCTCGGGATGCAGCTAGCTGTTGCTGCAGAGCCTCATTGGTCCTCTTAGTCCTATCCATGGCTTCTTCCAGTTGGCGGATACGGACAGTGTTAAGGTTAGAGTTGGCATCAATATCCACAACTCTGCCGATGGCTGCATAACTTTGTTCGACGTTCCTAGCAATCCTACGGACCATGATGGGTAAGACTTTGTCAGCTGAACCTCCCTCGGTTATGTAGTACATGTTTCGGTCTCCGTCGAAAGGTACAGGCTGACCTTGTTCATCACTCCATCAATTCAAGGTTGTTGCCCACAAGGGAGTGGGACCTTGAAATGATGGACGGGGGTTGGGGTTTGGAGCTACTGGGGGTAGGTTGTTGACTTCTGGTTCGGAGTCAGAGCTATCCGAAAATCCCTCTGCACGGTGATCATCCAAAGGGATTGGGTGGTCATCTTCTGGATCCTCATCGAGCCATCCTCCAATGCCTTGGTTCGGATAGTACAAATCGCCAGGAAGGTGGAAGCCATTCATGCTATCTACGCGAGAATAGGGAAAGAATAGTTAATAGACGATCCAATCTAAGATACTTATAAGATGATATTTACCAGTTACTCCGATACTTGCATAGTGCATACTAATTACATGTAACCAAGACAAGATAGACCTTCGAATAAGTGACACTAACTCTAAATCCACAACCAAACAAGGAACAGGAAGTAAAGCAAAGGTCACAGATTCTGAGTCTATAGCGCCTTAGTTGCAGGTAACCTTATCGTATCCACTTAGCAACTATCGCCTACTAGTAAAGACCTTTTTAGTTCTCACATATGTAAATTGCAGAAATGCATAATACTCCTATAGAATTCTTGTTCTAATATTCTTGTGGTGGTGTTCGTAAGTTTTTAGACTTGTCGCAACACCACAATCATTCTTAGGCACATGCTAGTCACTCCTCAGAAAATATAGTTGATCAGGCTATATCCCCTTAGGATTGACCATATGTCTCTAAGCCTAATTGTGTTGTTACCAATCGTAATACTTTTGTTCTGGTCTAGTATGATACTGACACTAGTATGGATAAATGTATATATACACTTGCTTAAATGTGTTATTAATTAAAAGTATATATTCTGGGTGAGAGTGTTTTAATCCCGATGTGTTTATAGTTCATATATATTTTATGGGTTGATATACTTGATTCACTATAAACAGTGCTCTGATACCAATCTGTCACACCCCAAAACCGAGAACGGCGGAAACGTTCTGGGGTGGAGGACGTCATGTACAATATCATAACAATGCATAATAGTAAAGACAAGCAACAACATCCATTGCATTAATATAATAATTGTAATACAAGCGTGTTCTGTACAGTTTGTTAGACACCAAAAGTATAATCAAAATAAAAGATGAATCTTGTATGTGCTCCATCTTCTCAAAAGCTGCATCTGTACCTGTCTACCGATGACCTGAGAATACAACTTATTTTGAAAGCGAGTATCAACATAAAGCTGGCGAGTTCATAAGTATTTAGAGTCATTGCTTGTATAAAAATGTTTACAACCATGTAGTATAATAGCTGATATCGATGTTTGAAATTAGTATGCTCCCTAGAAAATCCTATATTTTCCAGTAAAAGTAGTCTTCTACCAAGACCCGGTTGCTTGCATGTTTGATCATTTGAAAATGTAAAAGTTTTCCCAGTGAAACTATCAGTATGAAAATATAGTTTTAGACTTCATTCATATAAAGTAATTGGGAAAATAATGTTTTATCCCCATCAGTGTCACTGTTAGCTTAATTTAATGAAAATGCAGACTCCAGGTAGTATTAAACGTACAATACACCTCGGGGAATCTGTTTTGCCTTTAATTCTTAATGTGTTAATTAAAGGTCTGAATGTGAACTCGTGTGTAACCATACTGATTGACGATCGAATAACGGATGACCCTCTGAGTCATATATAGTGATTTGACATTTTGTCACCCCTCGGCCTTTTGGCTCGGACTGTATCTAGCAGTCAATATGTGGGAGTGTCTGTCCCGTATAGATCTATACACACAATGCCCGCTCTCCCTCCAGGAGACTCTGGTTACACGGTGATACCACTGTGAAGTGTCGTATCGAGAAGTAGTATGTCACATTCTAATTATAGTATATTCTCTTGTATATTGTATAATGTATTTTTTGTTAAAATGTATCGAGTGTTCTCTTGTATAGTATATAGTATTCTCTTGGTATAGTATTTATCATGTATTGAATCACAACTGTACTGAATCTAGTAGGTGTCATAGTAATAGTAGAAATGAGTAGCAATCCTTAACTATACCTATTATAGTTAAATAGAAATATTGGTTGCATGCCTGTGATACACAAAGGTACTGAACTGAAGTGAAGACTTTTATATCCATCACAAATATATATAATATATAACTAAGAATTCAACGACAGTCGGACAGTTAACAATATACCCTAAGTCCACAATCAAACAAGAATAGGAAGTAAGGTGAGTTATCAGTCCTAAGTCCTTCAAGTCTTACTTATATAGATATATTGGTGTAGATATGATTTAGGAACAAAAGAAGTTTAAAAGAGTTTGGAAATATTTTTATAACAATTTATCATGAAAATGAGTTTGAGAAATATTTAAAGCAGTTTTGTTGGCAAAGCAGTTAACAATATAGAAAATCCTTTTGGTTGCAAGTTATAAATCACATGCGATTGATACTATAACTTGTTTGATTTAACTTGTATCCCCCCCATAAAAGCATTTAAAAACATTTAAAAGGTTGATTAATGGGTATGAACTCACCTGCAGTGAGTGGAGTGGATGGAAGTGTCGGGTAGGATGCTAGGTGTCAAGTGAGGACTTGAACACACACGCGGATCCTATATAACATGTAGTGATACATAATTGTACCCAATTAGTTATTTAATCACTAATGAAGTAAGTAAAGACACTCTAATGCATGAAAACACTTTGTTTCAAGTGCTAGGAGTGGTAAGGGTTGTATCAAAGGAGAGTATGGCCTCACATTGGAGTTTACTCCTCAAATGGTGGCCCTTAAGGGTGTTTACGGTTTTTGGGCCATTTCCCCCATGAGTTCACGGCCATAAGCTCATGGGAATGATGCATTTGAGTGTTTCAAGGTCTCATGCTTCACAAAGAAGGGTTCTAGGTTCGAATCAAAGGTTTAGGAAGCGGTTAGGGCTCGATATGGCACTCCCTTGGAGTTTACGGTCCTTGGACCACTCCTTGGGAGTTTACGGTCGTAAACCCTTGGCCACTTCATCCTTTTCATGTTTTGTGGTTCTTAGTTCATGCATGCAAGTTCTAGCCTCTCTTTTCCAAGCATTAGAAGGTGTTAGGGGCATCAAAACACCCTTTGGGGGTGTTTACAGTTTTGGGAGATCCCCAAACCGTAAACACTTGTTCTTGGGGATTTTTGGTGTTCATTCCATGGATTTTCGTGCACACTAAGTAAATAACTAGTTAGGGAGAGTATACTAACTTATAGGAAGCTTGTAAGTGTGTTTAGGACCCAAGAAAACTAGTGTGTGTTCTTGGTGTTTTGATGAACACTTGAAGATCTAGTTAAAAATCGAAAATCCAAGGATGAAATGATGTATAAACACTAGATTAAGTGTTGTATGAAAGAATCTAGGAAGGAAAACTTACATTTTTGGCGGATTTGGAAGAAGTGTGTGATGAATACTTGAGAGAAAAAGCTTATGTTCTTGAGGTGGGAAGTGGGAAGTGAGTAAAAAGGGTCTAAACTAATGCTATATCTATGAGTCTTGGGAAAATGGTGTTTACGGACCAAACACCCCTTGTTTGGCCGTAAACACCTAGCTAAGGTGTTGACTGATTTGTTTGTTATACCTCTCTAATAACGACACCCCCTTTATTTAAATCGTTTGACGGAATTAAAATAAAACACCCAAATGGGCTTAAAACCGGCCAAAAATGTACTGGAATGTTTTTGACTAATATTAGAAGTGTTTGACTGTAGAAATTATACAAATAAAAATTTCGGGTTGCCACATTAACCCATTAAGACGCTTCAAAACTTGCATTGTGTGAAAGGAAGGTCCAAGATCACATTTTTATCACCTAATATACCCTAAAACGTCCAAAAGGACAACTCCTTTGGTCTAAGGTAACTGAAAAAGACCAAGAAAAAGGGGCTAATAAGCATAGACTTCTAACATAAACAAGATCTAGAGATATGGTGATCAACATCAAAACTTTATACCACAAAATGATGCTCTAAGATGCCAAGAGTCCAGATCCATAGGCTTGAGAGTGACACCAATACTCCAATGATCTTCTTTCTCTATCAAGAACACTAAAATGATACCAAAAAGATGCACAAGGCTTCAAACTCTCATATACACTTAGAGTTTTCGAAATGAGGATGGAGGATGGAGTGGTGAAGGGTTTTGAGGCCATAATTGTTAGGGTCGGGATCCTAAAACTGCTATAGGATCCTTGAGTCTAAGGATCCTCAAGAGCTTAGGATCCTCAAACCTCAGGATCCTGAATATACTCCAGGATCCTGACTAATCCTTTTATTATTATTTATAACGGACAACTATTCTTTAGTCTTTCTCACATGTGGAGAAATAACTGGTCAAAGTCATATACTCAATGGATAGTCATCACAAATATGCAAAAGACTCGGAGTACTAAGTCAAGCAAACGACTATAAGTAATCTCGAAGGATCCCAGAATTCTTGGAGTTCTAGTTGTTAAGAATTTTATGTTGTATAAGGAAATTCTATATATGTTGCATTCTAAAAATTCGATTATGATTACGACATACCTCTTCATAGTTCGAATTGTGGGAAGATGGCAAGTAAAATAAATTTATAGCATGAATCATGTCCCATATGCTTCGGGTAGAGGATCGATTACATGTGCTATAATATTTATCCATTCTAAATTTTTCAAATGCCCAGGGCATTAAGAGGGAAAAAGGAATAGAATTGGATATGACTAAAATGATTAAGCAATTGCCAAGGACAATCTGGGGTTTACCATAGATTGGTTGCTCATGGACAATTGGAAGTATATAGTTAGGACCATATTGACATATTTTGAAAAAAAGGCAACTTTTGTTCAGAAGTGATGGTCAAGATGGAATATGGAATTGTTTCCATAGGTGGAAGTTATTCTTTGAAGATTAGAAAACCTAATGCATAGAAGGATGTTCAAAGGAATGTACTTTGAATTTGAGACTTTGTTTCCATGGAATTGTTCTCCATCGGAATGCTTTGTAATGTCTGTTGCCAAGTCTTGGTGACTTGTGTGCATATTCATTACAAGAGGATCATTGCATATAAGTTTAGAATCTAACAAGATTACGGTAAATGACAAGAATTGGGTGTTCTTACATTTATTGTAAAGGATTTGGGATTGTGAAATGAGCATCATTGAAATATTGTAAATCGATCTATTTCACAAGGAGAGGACCATATGTAAACATAGTGTGCATACTTGGAGTATGGCATAGCTATTGTTTGGACAAACATAGTGTGCATGCTTGGAGCATGGCATGACTATTGTTTTCAATTCAAGTACAAAGTTGATTCATCGAAAAATAAATAATGAGTAATCAATATGGTGCTTAGATAAAAGTTGTTTTATTTACACTTAAAGTGTTGGGTCCATATAAGATTAGTATTATTCTTATGTTTCGCTTTGCATGTTTTGACTTACAGAATAACTAGGTCATTCTTCCAGAATAACTAAGTTATTCAAATCATCCACAGTCGGTCATATGTTGGAAGTAGATATGAATCAAGACTGTCATGAATTAGGTTTGTAGATGCCTAAAGTGTTTATACCTAGCAATAGATGCTATAACATTCATGAGTGCTCATAAGTTCTGAGTATTGGATTCAACCCACGCTCATTTGAATCACTTCATGGATTTTATCACAAGTGAATCATGAGACGATAATATCTTATATTCTTCAAACCTAGATATATGAGTTGTTGACTATGAGTTGATTATACATTGATTGCACGAAAACGGATTGGTAACTCGATGTTATAAAACGTGCCTTTGTGTATGATTCAATAAGTAGTCAGTACAAGCATATGAGTCGAACTTTATCCATTCCTTTTCCCCTTAAAGGGATAAAAGCGATATATGTGGGCCCCTCGATGATTTAATGATGCACCTGTGAGTGCTTGGCCAAGACAGGACTGATTTGATTTGTTCAAGCAGTAAGTCGTTATAAATCGGAAATCGGGAAACAACAAATGGACAGAGAGAATGATTATAATCCATGTCTCAGTCCATATGATATCTAGAATGGAGGAATATATGATCCCTTATCTAATGGACAAGTCATTGATGAGATCAGAGTTCAGTTACAACGTCAGAGTTCGACAGAAGCTTTTGAGAGCTACGATTGCTAGTCGGGTTCTGAAGTCATACTCAATAATAGTTTTAGACTTATCTAAGTGGGAGACTGTTGGATTAATGTCTAAGTCCATAACTATAATTGGTAAGACTCGACCCGACCCGACATGGTCGATTTGGGTTGCATGGCATCGGAACACTTGGATAGACCTTTTATGAGAAAAAGATATATTTGTGACATATTAATATATTCTAAGTTCTAATATATTAATATGAGATCATGTTATTTAATTAGTATTGATAAAGAATTAATTTAAACTTGATTTAGTGATCAAAATAGACTAATTAAATATATGGGGATTGATTGTATAAATCATTTATTCTTATATATGTGGGCTTTTTATCCAAGATTCCTTATGTTGGGTTTAACCCATGTGGTGACCCATGGATACTCCATGGAGGTTAAAACCCATGGAGCATAAGGAATGGGTAAAGTCATGGGTTACATGGTGTAACCCTAATGTGCACACATAAAGACCCCATTAGTTGGTGAAATGGGCACTAGTGCATAATATGGAGGGCAAGCCAATTTCCAAGTCATATATCTTATTCTCATGGTTATTCCAAGAGTTTATGATGTTGGGTGAACCATTTGAGGTGTCAAACTTGAGGCACTAGGATCTCAAGCTTCATGGAGTCAAGCTACATCAAGAGGTATGTATTCTAACTTGTTATATTACCCAAATATCAAAGATTGTATGCTAGATAGGGTAATAATACCTTGGAATATTCTTATTTGCATGTATAATAGAGAAAACATAGATCCAAGGTATTTAGGGTTGTATCTGCACCATAGGATGTTGTAGTATACTAAAACCCAACATCAAACCCCAACGCCTTAATCGGAAGAGAACAGGCAGAAAGTCCTAACTGACCCTTAACATGTTCCCTTCAATATACCCACCATGTGACACTACTGATGTGCAATGAAACCTGAATATCCATTCTAGAATTTTTTTTGCAGGTATCACGAAAGATCTTACTGGCTATTGGACTCATAAGTAGAATAATCAAGCCTTTTCTAAACGCAGTCCACGATATGCAGAATGATATATGACAGCTCCTTAAACGATGACTCAGTCAATAATAGAGGAACTCTAAACCTTAGATGGGGTTATTAGAAACTTTCTGAGGTCATAACTCCAAACCAAGAAAAATAGATCTAAATCCTTTAAAATATGGAATGCATTGAGGACCAAAATCTAATTCGTTGAAATTGTAAAAAGTAGGATATGGTGCTAACAGACCTACCATACCAAAAGATTTCTGATCCGATGATACAACACTGGCCAAGACCATATTTATTCTAGATGTTAATATCATTATAGAACTAGGGCTCAAAATAAATACCAGTGATTTCTTGTGGCTCGGTCTTGACCTCCTAGGGGACGATGAGTGTTGGGACTTGAACTCCCTCCTCCATCCATGCAGGACAGTTGGACTTGAAATGACCTGGTTGGTGACAATGAAAGCATATATGATCCTTCTTACAATCCTGATGCACATGCCCTCTTTCCCCACACTTGAAACACCAAAACATGTGACAAGAGAACCCATGAGTTCCCCCACACTTGCCACATATCTCAAGTTCTCCTGACTTCCAGTACACATGTCAGCTTTATTGAACTCTTCACCTCTTTCCAATCTTCCTAAGCTATGTGACCACCTTCATTTTCCTAGCCGTGCCTCCACACCCAGATTTCCTTCGCTAGCCGCCTCACCAGCTTATCTTGCAGCATGCGAGATTACGGTCCATTCCTCGAATTTGACAATTATTCTGTCAGTGATCCGACCAATGATACCGGGAAACTCCTGTAGTAAGATTTTTGAAACCTCAATGGCAATCCAATCATGAAGTCTTGCATTATCTTTACCCATATCAGAGGATTCCGCTTCTCTTCCAGTAATTGACATCCTATACATCAAGACCAAATTTTCATCTCATAATCAAAAGCTTCCTGGTTTCTTCGCAACTCTCCTTGACTCGAGTACAAATCTGTTGCTTCTAATAGTACGGGCCCATACTACCTTCCATATATATATCCATACTTTCCTCAAGGATTGCCTTGAATCCTCCAAGTCACTCCTTAACCATGTAAATGATCCTCATCAAGATAAGGCTCCCAACACTAAATCTCTTCCCAGGTTTTCCTAGGGTAATCACAATGCCACTCTCCGCCATCAGCTTCAGAAAGGACTCCTGCTAACTCCCTCTAACTAGTTCATGAATACTATTACATATCATTAAAACTAGATAATTCTTCGAATGAGAGGTTTGATTCTACAACGGTTGGAATCAGACAAGAGTTGCGCAGTAAAGTTAAACCTAACCTTCTGAAATTATTTAGTCTCAATAATATGTAACTTAACATATTCTCTTACTAGTTAGCTGAAGTTAATAAGAATTCCTAAAAGCATAAAACAAGCAGGATTCAAGCATTGAGTAATTGAGATCAGACATAACTCTAAAGGCCATCGTATCATAGACTGATCAGCACTGGCATGCAATTATACAAGCTCATACAGTAGGCATACAAAGCCACCATTCTTAGCATTCTATATGCAAATACTGAGAAGAGCCTTAGCCCTAACTAGCATGCAATTCACAGATTCACAAATCAAAGCATAACATATAACATGTATGGGTATTTTTCGGTTAATTGCTTGCACCACACCTTTTCTTTTATCAGAAGCTCTTTTTATGAAATATTTCCTTTTTGAAAAAATTTACCAAACCCTCAGTTCAAGTTCATACATACATACTCGAGAGTACGTCTGAATCCCTCAAGCCAAGGCTTTGATACCAATTAGTAACATCTCAAAATAATAGACCAAAAATCTCGATTTTTAAATTATAAAATTGTTATCCAAACATCATCAACAACCATGGAAAATCAAATGTATCATCCATGTCATCAAAATATCAAAGAAATCATGAAAATGCAAAATAATATAGTGTGTGCATTATAATCACCCTAAGCTCCTCCCCTCAGCATCCAAAGTACTTGAAACATAAATTGAAAACCATAAGCATGAAGGTTAATGAGTTCCCCAAAATACTACGTACCATACATAATAATCACATACTGGGCCCCCACCCTTCATCGGGCCTCGCCTGACATCTAGTCCAGCTCGGTATCGAGCTTCACTCGGTATATAGATCTGTCAGTCACCAGGCCCCGCCTGGAATTGGTCCCCTGCCCGGTATGCATATAAACATATAAACATATACTCATATGAACACATGCACTAATCACCAAGATAATAGCATACAATATAGTCATCAAGCCCTGCCTAGCATTGGACCCTACCCAGTAAGCATACCAACACATAACACATGCAAGAGTCACACAGACATCTAACATCCTAAAATAATAACCCATGGGCCTACATTGGTGCCTTCGACCTGCTAAACACAGTGAGGAGACTCACCTCTAACTACTGAATCACTCAGATAAATCTTTATCTGGTGGTCCAACAAATCCCCACACTGTCATCATAAAACACATCCAACTAATAATTGGATTTTGACCCATATCTAAGAGTCTAAGCTAGTGTAAAAGACCAATTTACCATTTATCTAACATGTCCCAAAACGAAGGCCTAACTTAATGTGACAACCCGATATTTCAAATCAATGTAATGACCTAAAAAGTCAAGAATTATAATCTCTTTTGATATAATGGAATTAGTGTCAAAAATAAAATGTTCCAAAGTCTCCATTGGGTTTCCTAAAATGATAGTTATCGTGTCAAGGTTTTCAGAAATATAAAGAACACTAAAATCTCAGTTATAACGAAGAAGTTATGACCAATCGATCATTCGTGTCAAAACCAGTAAAACACTGGCAAACGTAAAAAGTGAAATTTCAATAAAATACTTTATAGCCTTAGGTATCTAAACGAAAGTTGAAGATTATACTAAACCGTGAGCATGCATAAAAAGAACATCAAAATCCAACTTCGTATGAGGAAGTTATGATTTTTTTAAGTTTCGGGATAGCGATAGACAGCTAAAAACTCGAAATAGAGATCGAGGGATTTTTGGCCGAAACAACCTAAATAAGAATCGAAGATCTCAACAATAGTAGTGCAACGGTAAAAAGTATGACAAAAACGGACACCGGATGAAGAAGTTATGGATTTTTAACGGATTTTTCCTATCCCAGCCTGTTAAAAATATAATATTAAAAATAAAGTCAAAATTAGCCGACGGAGTCTAAACAAGAGTTGTAGACCATAATCTCACCAACGCGTGGATATAAAGAACATCGAAAATGGAGCTCGTACGTGGAAGTTACGGATTTTACAAGTTCGGGACACAAAACTAGAGGCTATCAGGTAGCTCACGATGTGAGCCACCCATACTCATGACGTGAACCTGTGAATGATGGGTTCCAGAGCCTATCAACGAGTTGTTAAGTCGACGAGAGGAGGCAGGTCGAGCTCACGACGTGAACCCTCAGATTTCACTCTATAAATAGAAACCAATGGTTTAGGGTTTAGGTTCTCAATTCTCTTCTCTCTCGTGCCAAAGCTCTGCGTTTTAAGCCCCGAAGCCATCCCGAAGCCCCGGTATTCACATCCAAGTCCCAAAGGAAGGTTTTACACTCCTGAGATTACCAAGACTCCCAAGAAATCCGTTTTCTCCTGTCGAAGTTCTGCTTGGTTTTCATCTCACCCTCTTCAAATCCATCAAGTGAGTTCATACCCCTATAACTACATTTTCAAATGCATGTAAATGCTTTTATACAATTTTAAGGGGGGGGGGGGGGGGGGGAATACAAGTAAACACACGATTATCCTCATGTGAATAACATAAATCTTTTGCTATACTTTTTGTTATAATCAATCATAAGTAATTATAACCATCATACGAAAACGTTCTCATGCAACATATCACGATAACACTTTGTCCATTTTGAAATGAAACATGTTGTTGTATAAATATCAAACTCTTTATTTATATTTTGAGTATAAATGTTCAATGATGTTATTACAAATGTTATACTTTACGTACAAAGTCGACACTACACTAGGGTTTGCCAGACAAACAAAACACACGTTTGGAAAAACTATAATAGGTACAGTTTACGGGGAAATCATGAGATTTTACATACTATAAGTATTATATCAAGGAAATACTTTCAAATACAAGAACAAGTGGACTTTTCATACGTAAATCTATTTCATACTAAATTTTGTGAGACATTCAACTTCACGTACTTTCAAGTATGCCGTTAAAGTCCTGTATTATATACCATAATCTCATGTAGGGAGAGCGTGATACTTGTGTATAGATCTATACAGGATTGACAATCCCACACCTAAACTTTTAGCTACAGTTAGACGGATAGATCTGGGTTGACAAACGTCATAACATTCCAACACCTGAAGAACGTTGTTATAGGCAGCCTAGGTCAATAGCATGGTTATAAACTCACATGAAGTATTAAAAACACAATGATTTATGGGGTTATCAAATGTATTATTGATTTTATACATACATAAATCTATTATTCTAGGCATGACAATTACTAATGCATTACACTATTGGAACTTTTAAACTACCTCACACTCATGGAAAAATATTGGATTTTTCAGAAGCAAACTCAGTGATTTGTACCAAGCTTATAAATTTTATACATAAACGCTTATGAACTCACCAACTTAATTGTTGTCACTCTTTCAAAACTACTTGTATTTCTCAGGGATTCAGTAATACAGGTAGACTTTAGCTTTTGGAGAAGTGACGCTAAGTCGTCAGTTTAAAACTCATTTTGTCATCATATTGTAATTTGTTTTGAACAAGTATCATTCAACAATGTAACTTTTAAATTATATATATATATATATGATGGTTGTTTTACTTTCTTTGCTATGTATTCAATTGTTAAGATACTACATGAAGTCATCTGCCCTCGAACAATTCTGCCGTTTTGGTTTGGGGGTGTGACATATTGGTATCGGAGCATTGTTTATAGTGAACTAAGTATATCGAACCACATAAGATATACAAAATATAAATGCATTGGGACCAAAACTCTCTGACAAAACGTTTTTACACCTAAACTGCGTTTCATTTAGCTTAAATTATTTGGGTCGTAAAAGCACAAATACATGCATACAACGAGTCATTTTCATAGTTAGAACTATACAAGAAGTATTAAGACAAGTTGGACACTACGAGTAGTCCTCGGAATATGTAATCAGATTTGGGACGAATATAGCTTGATCACCTATATTTATCCGAGATCGGACTAATGTATGTTGGAGAATGGTCGTAGTGAGCAACAAGTCAAAACTTACCAAAATGACACTAGTATCAAACATACAAATTTAAATATTATAGGAGTATTTGGTAAATGCAATAGTTTAACCTGCATATTTAGACTTACATGTTTCAAAATTGTCCAATTCTTATAACCCTATTCTCGTATAGTCAAAATGGTTGGATTCCATCCACCCGGGGATGGGTAGATGAGGACCAAGAAGACGATGAGGAACCCATGGAGGAGGAGGAAGGAGAAGACTCTGCGACAGACTTAGAGCCAGAAATAATCAACCCACCAGTCGCCCAACCTCCCGCATTTAGGGGAAACTTTCAAGGACCAACTCCTGTCTGGGGAAGTCACATTCACCATTGGAGCCAGCAGCAAGGATTACGTCCTCCCTATAGTATGTGTCGGGATTTCTACGAGGTCAGTGGAGGAAGTTCAGCCGACCGAGCACTCCCGGTCATGGTAGGAAAACTAGCCAACCAGTCCTACCAACCCGGAGTTCAAGCGAACCGGATTTGCGAAGTCAACGTGGAGGTTAAAGGTAACACTGTTGACATCCATCGCCTGGACATGTTGCAGGAAAATGCTCATCTCCACACCAACACCCTCCAGGAGCAGTTGACTGCAGCTCTCTCTGAGATAAGAGAGATGAGGGAGCAGCAAGCAACCTTTGACAGGCGTCTTATGGGAGCAAAGCAATCAGATGCGGAGTCAAGCTCCAAGCGTAACCCGCGTCGCAAGTAGTACTTGCCGAACTCCCAAATTTTGATATAGAATAGGTTATCGCCTAAAAGTCTTACTTTTCTTTAACTTTCTTGTAATCAGAGACCTTTAGAAAGGTCAATTTTTCCTAACTTCGAATGTAATCCAAGCATATGTTTAATATACAATGAAATATTCCTATGGGTATTAATCCTTTGCATATCACTCCAATTCATGAGTTTATCTACTATTATATAAACTTAAATATAAATCAAACTCAAACCCTTGTGTTAGTCAGCCTAAATCATGAATAATTGAAAATAGCTACCCTTTTACATTCAGATTTCGATCATCAAAGACTTATGGTCTCTCGTTATTATTTCTTTAGCAGCACAATGCCGCTTCGTAGATCTACACACCGTGGCAACAACGAAACACTTCCACCACCACCACCACCTCCATCAATGGATAATACCGCCTTGATAGCTGTTGTAACAGCTGTAGTGATAGCAGCGATGGCACAAATGAGTAATAATGGGTCCAGAGGTGGAGTAAATAGCTCTACGAATGGCCAACACCAGGGTCGTTCAAGGGATTGCACCATCAAGGACTTCACCAATAGAAAGCCCATATCTTTTAATGGATCCGGAGGGATCATGGCTCTATCACAATGGATAGAGAAAACAGAAGCAATTTTCGAAATCTGTGCATGTTTGGAAGGGAGCAAGGTAAAGTTTGCTGCTTGTATATTCTCCGAGAGAGCTCTGACGTGGTGGAATGGCCATGCCAAGTCACTAACTCTGGTTGTGGCAAATTCTATGGGTTGGGAGAATCTAAAGCAAATGTTAATGCAAGAGTACTGTCCAAGGGGCGAAGTACAAAAGCTGGAGCAGGAACTTTGGGGCCTTACTATGGTAGGCTCGGACATCACAACCTATACCAATAGGTTTAGTGATATGGCAATCATTTTCCCAGGAATGGTTGCTCTAGAGAGCAAGAAGATCGAGAGGTACATCTGGGGACTGTCACCCCAGATTCGAGGAAGTGTACTAGTGTCCAAACCAGTCACTTTCGATAGTGCCAAACAGTTGGCACAAGCTCTCGTTGACCATGGAGTCTGCCAAGGCTTCATAACTACTGCCCCGGAGACCCTAGGAAACAACAACAACAACAACAGTACCAACAACAACAGCAAGAAGAAATTTTGGAACAAGGGGAAGAGTCAGTTTTCACAAGAACCTCCCAAGAAAAAACAAATAGTGGCAGTCCATGCCGCTACTACCCCCGTTGTTGCTCCTGTTACCTCTACACCAGTACGACAATTTGCTGGGAACCTACCAAAATGCAGCAAATGCAATCTCCATCTCAACAGAAATTATCAAGAGATTCACTGCAACAACTACAATAGGAAAGGGCACACTGCCCGTTTTGCAGGGCATCGACACGACCAATCACCCAAGTCCCAAGAGTCGGCATGGGCCAGGTGTGTTATGGGTGCGGTGAGGCTGGACACTGCAAGAGGGACTACCCTAAGGCAAGGAATGCTAGCAGCATAGGAAGGGTGCTGGCAATAGGACGGAACGAAGCAATAGCTGATCCCACGGTGGTTATGAGTACGTTTCTCCTCAATAACGCTTATGCATGCATACTCTTTGATTGTGGTGCAGAGAGGAGTTTCGTGAGTCATAAATTCAAGCACATACTAAAACAGAACCCTCAAACACTCAATAAGATATTCACAGTAGAAATGGCAAACGGTAGAACAAAAAGCACAAACGATATGTACATAGGCTGCACGTTAACTCTAAACAAACATTCATTTCAAATCGATATAATGCCGATCACCATAAAGAGCTTTGATGTCATCATCGGTATGGATTGGTTAAGCCTACACCATGTCGATATACTTTGTCACGAAAGGGCTGTTCGCCTAAATTTGCAAAATGGCTAAACTCTTGTCATTTATGGTGACAAACCCGGTACCAATTTACAAATCATCTCTTGCGTCAAAGCCCAGAAATACCTACGTAAGGAGTACCATGCCTTCTTAGCCCACGTGGTAGATAAAGAAAAAGAAACGAAAGACATCAAAGACATTCCAGAAGTCTACGATTTTCTCGATGTCTTCCCTGAAGATCTTCCAGGAGTCCCACCAGAATGACAAGTCGAGTTCAGAATCGATTTAATTCCCGGAGCTACCCCAGTAGCTAAGTCGCCGTATCATCTAGCGCCAGCTGAGATGACAGAATTATCCATCCAATTAAACGAACTACTCAACAAAGGATTCATCAGACCCATCTTCTCACCTTGGGGGAGCACCAGTCCTGTTCGTAAAGAAGAAGGATGGATCTTTCCGCATGTGCATCAATTACCGGGAATTCAACAAGCTCATTATCAAGAACCGATATCCCCTACCACGCATTGACGACTTGTTCGACCAACTTCAAGGAGTAAGTTATTTCTCAAAGATCGATTTGAGATCCGGGTATCATCAGCTGCGAGTCTTGGAAGGAGATGTTCCCAAAACAGCCTTTCGAACTCGTTATGGTCACTACGAGTTTGGATTAACAAATGCACCGGCGGTGTTCATGGATTTAATGAACCAAATGTGTCGCTCATTCCTAGATAAATTTGTGATCGTGTTCATAGATGATACACTCATCTATTCGAAGTGTAAAGAGGAACATAGTCAACACCTCCGAAAAATCATGGAAACACTTAGAAAAGAGAAGTTATACGCAAAGTTCTCAAAGTGCGAATTTTGGATTCGGAAAGTAGATTTTCTAGGTCACGTGGTTAGCAAAGACGGGATACACGTGAACCCTTCCAAAATCTAGGCAATCGAGAATTGGTCAGCTCCAAGAACCCCAATAGAAATCCGACAATTCATGGGCCTTGCTGGCTATTAGTGATGATTTATAAAAAACTTCTCGAAGATTGCTAAACCACTTACAACCATGACCCAGAAGAGTTTAACTTTCAATTGGGAGGAAAAACAAGACGTTGCATTCCAAACACTAAAGCAAGCACTATGCAGCGCACCTATATTGTCCTTGCCAGAAGGAACAAAAGACTTTGTGGTCTACTGTGATGCATTAAATCAAGGTCTTGGATGTTTGCTAATGCAATGAGGAAAGGTCATCGCTTATGCCTCGAGACAACTCAAGATGCACGAGGTCAATTACACTACACACGATCTTGAACTAGGAGCATTCGTTTTCGAGCTAAAGATCTGGGGACACTATCTCTATGGCACGAAATGCATGATCTTCACCGATCATAAGAGCCTTCAGCACATTCTTAATCAAAAAGAACTCAACATGAGACAAAGACGATGGGTTGAACTGTTAAATGACTACGAATGTGAAATTCGTTATTATCCAGGAAAAGCAAATGTGGTAGCTGATGCTCTTAGTCGAAAGGAATACTCGGGCCGCTGGGTGAAATCCTTAACCATGATGATCCATTCACCCCTGTCCACACAAAACAGGGAAACTCAGAAGGAAGCCTTGAAAACAAAGAATGTGGCCGGTGAAGCCTTAAGAGGAATGGACAAAAATCTTGAAGTCAAGAGCGACGAAGTTCGTTACATCGTGGATCGAATCTGGACACCGAAGCTTGGTGGATTCAGAGACGTGGTCATAAACGAAGCTCATAAAAATCAATAATCAGTGCATCCAGGTTCGGACAAGATGTATCTGGACCTTAAGAAACTGTATTGGTGGCTAAACATGAAAGTAGAGATCGTTACCTATGTAGGCAAGTGTCTGACTTGCGCCAAAGTCAAGGTAGAGTACCAAAAGCCCTCAGGATTACTACAAAATCCTAAAATACCCGAGTGGAAGTGGGAGCAGATAACCATGGATTTCATAACCAAATTACCCAAGACAGCGGGCAGGCTTGACACGATCTGGGTGATCGTCGATAGATTGACAAAATCCGCACACTTTCTACCCATAAAGGAAACGACAAGATGGAGAAGCTAGCTCGAACATAAATCCAAGAGATTGTACGAATACGTGTAGTACCAATATCCATTATCTCAGATAGAGATAGTAGATTCACCTCGCGATTCTGGCAGTCGCTGCAAAAATCTCTAGGAACGAGACTAGACATGAGTACCACGTACCATCCACAAACCGACGGTCAAAGTGAGAGGACTATACAAACCTTGGAAGATATGCTAAGAGCTTGTGTAATCAATTTCGGTAAAGAATGGGATACCCATATACCACTAGTCGAATTCTCGTATAACAATAGCTATCACTCCAGCATTAAAGTTGCCCCATTCGAAGCCCTCTATGGCCGCAAGTGCAGATCACCACTATGTTGGGCTGAAGTGGGTGACACACAACTAGCCAAGGGACAAGTACCTGACATCGCTCTCACGGGCCAGGAAATTATAAGAGAAACAATTGAGAAGATTGTACAAATTTGAGAATGACTAAAGGCTTCAAGAGACAGACATAAGAGTTATGCGGACAAAAGACGGAAGCTCTTGGATTTTCAGGCCGGGGACTGAGTACTATTGAAGGTCTTGCCCTGGAAAGGGTTAATACGTTTCGGAAAACATGGGAAACTAAACCCAAGGTATATCGGACCATTCGAGATCCTTGCAAGGATCGGCCCGGTAGCATACAAACTTCGACTACCGCAGGAATTCAATGACGTACATCTTACATTTCATATATCAAACTTGAAGAAATGTTTGTCAGACGAGACCCTCATCGTCCCTATAGACGAAATTGAAATCAACGAGAGTCTCCACTTTATAGAAGAACCAATTGAGGTCATGGGTAGGGAAATTAAAAGAACGAAACAAAGTTGCATACCCATTGTGAAGGTCCGCTGGAATGCAAAACGGGGACCTTAATACACTTGGGAGCGTGAAGATCAGATGAAGAAAAAGTATCCGCATCTTTTTCCCTAATCCACAAATATTTTTCTTATATTAAATTTCGGGACGAAATTCTCTCTAACGGGGGATGATGTGACAACCCGATATTTCGAATCAATGTAATGACCTAAAAATTCAAGAATTGTAATCTCTTCTGATATAATGGAACTTGTGTCAAAAATAAAATGTTCCAAAGTCTCCATTGGGTTGCCTAAAATGATAGTTATCGTGTCAAGGTTTTCAGAAATATAAAGAACACTAAAATCTCAGTTATAACGAAGAAGTTATGACCAATCGATCATTCGTGTCAAAACCGGTAAAACACTGGCAAACGTAAAAAGTGAAATTTCAATAAAATACTTTTTAGCTTTAGGTATCTAAACGAAAGTTGTAGATTATACTAAACCATGAGCGTGCATAAAAAGAACATCAAAATCCAACTTCGTATGAGGAAGTTATGATTTTTTAAGTTTCGGGATAGCGATAGACATCTAAAAACTCGAAATAGAGATCGAGGGATTTTTGGCCGAAACAGCCTAAATAAGAATCGAAGATCTCAACAATAGTAGCGCAACGGTAAAAAGTATGACAAAAACGGACACCGGATGAAGAAGTTATGGATTTTTAACGGACTTTTCCTGTCCCAGCCTGTTAAAAATATAATATTAAAAATAAAGTCAAAATTAGCCGATGGAGTCTAAACAAGAGTTGTAGACCATAATCTCACCTACGTGGTGATATAAAGAACGTTGAAAATGGAGCTCGTACGTGAAAGTTACAGATTTTACAAGTTTAGGACACAAAACTCGAGGCTGTCAGGCAGCTCACGACGTGAGCCACCCATACTCACGACGTGAACCTATGACTGGTGGGTTCCGGAGCCTATCAACGAGTTGTCAAGTCTACGAGAGGAGGCAGGTCGAGCTCACGACATGAGCCACCCATACTCACGACGTAAACCCTCAGATTTCACCCATATAAATAGAAACTTATTGTTTAGGATTTAGGTGCTCAATTCTATTCTCTCTCGTGCCAAAGCTCTACGCTTTAACCCCCGAAGCCATCCCAAAGACCCGGTCTTCACATCCAAGTCCCGAAGGAATGTTTTACACTCCCGAGATTCCCGAGAATCCCGAGAAATCCGTTTTCTCCTGTCGAAGTTCTGCTCGGTTTTCATCTCACCCTCTTCCAATCCATCAAGTGAGTTCATACCCCTATAACTACGTTTTCAAATGCTTGTAAATGCTTTTATATGCTTTTAAGGGGGGGGGGGAGTGGAAACAAGTAAACATACGATTATCCTCGTGTGAATACATAAATCTTTTGCTATACTTTTTGTTATAACCAGTCATATGTGATTTATAACTATCATACGAAAACGTTCTCATACAACATATCACGATAACACTTTGTCCATTTTTAAATGAAACATGTTGTTGTATAAATATCAAACACTTTATTTATATTTTGAGTATAAATGTTCAATGATGTTATTAAAAAGGTTATACTTTATGTATAAAGTCGACACTACACTAGGGTTTACCATACAAACAAAACACACTTTTGGAAAAACTATAATAGGTATAGTTTACAGGGAAATCATGAGATTTTACATACTATAAGTACTATATCAAGGAAATACTTTCAAATACAAGAACAAGTGGACTTTTCATACGTAAATCTATTTAATACTAAGTTTTGTGAGACATTCAACTTCACGTACTTTCAAGTATATCGTTAAAGTCCTATATTATATACCATAATATCTTGTAGGGAGAGCGTGATACTTGTGTATAGATCTATACGGGATTGACAATCCCACACCTAAACTATTAGCTACAGTTAGACCGGCAGGTCTGGGGTGACAAACGTCATAACATTCCAACGCCTGAAGAACGTTGTTACAGGCAGCCTAAGTCAATATCATGTTTATAAAACTCACATGAAGGATTAAAAACACAATGATTTACGGGGTTATCAAATGTATTAGTGATTTATTGGATTTTTCAGAAGTAAACTCAGTGATTTATACCAAATTTACAAATTTTATACATAAACGCTTATGAACTCACCAACTTAATTGTTGACACTCTTTCAAAACCACTTGTATTTCTCAGGGATTCAATAATACAGGTAGACTTCAGCTTTTGGAGAAGTGACACTACGTCGTCAGTTTAAAACTCATTTTGTCATCATATTGTAATTTGTTTTGAACAAGTATCATTCAACAATGTAACTTTTAAATTATATATATGATGGTTGTTTTACTTTCTTTGCTATGTATTCAGTTGTTAAGATACTACATGAACTCATCCGCCCTCGAACGATTCCTCTGTTTTGGTTTGCGAGCGTGACACTTAACCAGACAAAGGCCCAAATTCTAAGCCGAATATGCATGTGGCCCAATCTTCCAAATTGGGTGCGAACCCATCATCGACCTAAAATCCACGGAAGCATAACATGCTAGTCCAAAGCCCTAAACCTGTAATGGCCTAAGCCCCAAAATCGACCCATTTTGTTTTTGCATAGAATGCCTTGCATTTCTCCCTACGATGTCTAGCTTCCGAACACAGACCGTTCACATGCAAAGGCCTAGCATTTGCTCGTTGTTCACCAACTTCCAAAGCAATGACTTAATGGCTTAAGATATCAAGTCTAAACTTCAGATCCAAACATAATGGAACGTCTAAATCTATAAAGTTGCAAACTTTATGGTAATTAATGGTTACAATGAGCCCAAAAGCTAAAACTTCAAATCCTTAAGCCACTATGACACTTCAAAACTTGCATGGAGTGAAAGGAAGGTCCAGTATCACATTTTATCACCTAATCTACCCTAAAACGTCCAAAAGGACATCTCCTTTGGTCTAAAGTATCTCCTACCCAAAAGGAACAAGAAAAGGGGGCTAACGAGCATAAACTTCTAACATAAATAAGATCTAGAGAAATGATGATCAATTTCAGAACTTTATACCACAAAATGATGTTCCAAGATGCCAAGAGTCCAGATATGCAAGCTTGAGAGTAACACCAACACTCCAATGATCTTCCTTCTCTACCAAGAACAACATTAACGATACCAAAAAGATGCACAATGCTTCAAACTATCATACACACTTAGGGTTTTCGAGATGAGGATGGAGGTTGGAGTGGTGAAGGGTTTTGAGGCCATAATGTTCTTTAAATAGGGTTAAAACCCTAAAAATTAGGGTTTGGTCTCTACATGAAAACGCCTAGCGTCCATCATAGAATGCCTGGCGTTTGAACGCCTAGCATTCTATGCCAAACGCCTGGCGTTTGGACCAAAATGCCAAAAATTTACAGAACAAGGGTCTAAACTAAAAAGTACTTTGAATCAAGTGTTGCAACACTAATCACATATATCGTTTCTCTCAAAATTAGAGTATTGGTTAAAGTCATTAAATGATCTTTATGCCTTGAGGTTTTCTTAGTGTGCTCCTTTTTTCTAAATTGTACCTTTTGAGAAACATTATTTAAACCCTATTCAGAGGCGATTCCGACCTTCCTTTTCTGGTGGGCTCAAATGTTGTGAGAAGTTCGATCAGTTAGCAATGGGTGATTGGAAAAATGTGTCTAGGAAATCTAAGGAGAGATCTTGTGCATCATGTATCCTACTCTGTCTTTGTTACAAAGTTTTAGAAGGGGTTTTTTTCTTAGGAGCTTCGTAAAACTTGTGAACAATATGGTCAATTATTGATGTGTATATTTTGTCAAGGAGATTGAAAGAGTGCAAGATATTTGTGTTTCTCAAATTCATTTAGGTGAATAAATGTGAAATCTTAATTAGAAATCTTTATACCATATGGATTATAAGTTTACGTATTCATGCAAATATGGCCAAATTTCAACATCGCCCTAGGTTGGGCCCTAAGCCGATGGAAAAACCTCTTGGCTCCACTCCTCATGCTAGTGCTTTTTCCATGTTGGCTCGTATGTTCATGAGGTGATAGGTAATCCTTCTAATTCTAAGAGTTACACAATTGCTAGTGATCAACTAGCGATTTGTCTTGACAAAAATTGTTTGATCGATAAGGATTACTCTTTAACTCTAGTACGAAAGGTGAGAGAATTTGATTTTCTAGCAAATTTTAGGGTTATTTATTATGATGAAAGCTTCCAAGACGCAATATTGTGTTACAAGGGGGATTTTTGGGTGTCTCTAGAATTTTTATATGTGTAATCTAAGGTGAAGTTCTTGAATCATATTGGAGTAGCATCTTGGTTCTTTACTCATATGTCATGGTATACGTCTATTGTGGTTGATGAATGGATTATATGGGCTAATGTGGAAATTCTTCCTTCGATTTCTTGGACCCCAAAGTCTTTTAAAAGCATTGCTAATCGGCATGGTGTACTTTTACACTATGAAGATTTGAATGATAACAATCTAACGGTTATGTATCAAGACCACTACTTTAGATCTTATATTTTTAGTCTTTTAAGGTGATTATTCAAGGAAATGTTTCTATTGTAAGATCCTGGAAAATCATAGGATGGAATCCATATTTCATTGATGATGATGATGATGATGTTAATGAATCAGAAGATGTTCACGATCATCAAGAGGTTCCTACGACTCCTGTCGTGCCTTTGATGGATTGGGCTAAGATTGAAACACATGAAGATGAAAGTCAATGAGTATAAGAATCTGTTTTTTATAAGAATCCTACTGATTCGAAGGTGACTGAAGTTTCTAAACAAAACTCGGAGGATCCTTTTGGCATTAAATGAAGTGATGGAAAAACAGGTGAATGGTAAAACAAATATTAGTGAATCGAATTCTCTCTCTCTCTCTCTCTCTCCCCCCCCCCAAGTTTTACTCCGCCAATGGGATCTCATCGTTCATGTAAGAAGTCTTTTTGTTGTCTTGTTGTTCCTTGCTATTCTGTTGTAACATCCCAATGATGAGGTACTTCTAATTTTGACCCTATAGTTAAATTATGTTGCATTTTGGTCTGTAAGTAAAAGAAAGAGTGCAAAAGTGCCTATAGTGGCATTTTGGTCAATTCAGACTGTGAGGTGTACACTTAGCGTACGTGTGTACACTAAGCGTACTAAAGCATGCCTTACTTCACTGGGCATACACCTTGTACACAAGGCGTACATGAGGATCATGCAGACACTAATTTTTAGAACTTGGTTCATATTTAAACCTCCTTATAGCCTCACATCTCATTCTTATCTAGCCTCCTTCTGTGAAATCGACCCCCAAGCAAACCCTAAGAGGAAGAGAGAAATTTGGATCCTTTAGAATGATTAGAAGTGTGCTTGAAGAAGAGGAGACTGGTGTGGAGAGCTTGGCGTTTGGAAAGCACTTTGGATCTAAAGTTTTCTCCTTGTTTGCCAACTCTAGGAGGTTTAAAGCGTGCAACTTTGCCATTCCATATTGTAGATCTAGACATTTCACTCATTTAAGACACGTTTTGTTCGAAAATGCTGATTCTTGAGCTTGGAATGTTCTTGACCCATTAAGCCGTCTTTTCAGACCTTAGGAAGGGTCCTGAGTCATAAAAATGGGCTGTTAATGGTTGGTTTTGCTCCATGCATTCTTTAGAAGGTCTTAATGTATTAAGATTTTGAGTTAAGCACTTAATGCACATGCAAAGTCATAAAGTTGGAAACTTTATGAATCTTGAGGATGATTTGGCCTTAGATTTTAAAGTTGGATGTAAGAGCTTAAGGCTTTAAGCTCTTAATGAAGTTTTGAGAAGTCTGTTTGTGTATGTCCTGCGTAACTTGAGTACGCAACGCGTACATGGTAGCTCTCCCATCTACGGTCAATATTTGAGTACGCCCCGTGTATGTGCTCTGTGTTGACTCGGCTAGGTTGACTCCGTTAACTTTGACTTTGAACAAGGGGTATTTTGGGTATTTTGAATGGTATTTGAGAATAGGTCATTTGGATGAACAGGTGTTGGTTAGAGTTGAGATGCAGAGTCGGGACGTCATCAGCTATTGTTCACACTATAAGATGAGTTTTCCTCACTGTACTTATGATTCGAAGGCACCAAGGCTGGCCCATTTGATTGATATCCAGCTATAGATCGATATGATGAGTATGGGATAGATCTGTATGATTATATGCTCATTACCGATATACATAAGCTATCTATAGGACTACCTTTGATTTCTGTCTGCATGATTGTCTGTCTGTTGCTTATGTTTGTTATCTGTTATATGTTGACATATTGTGTTGGGTTAAGTTTGTACTACTTTGTGTTGTAGCCAACTAACCTGGGAGCATTCCATATATGAGTTGAGGGCTGGTTGGCATGCCAGACTCATAGTGTGGGCTCGAGAGCATTACATATATGAGTTGAGGGCTAATTGGCATGCCAGACTCGTACTAAGGGTGTGAGGGTATTAACGTCTGATGACTGAATGGACCGATGTTATTGGCATTCCAATTCGATGATTGATTGGGCTAGGGGTAATCCAGACCAATGGCTATGGACCATGGGCTATTTCAATACGATGACAGATTGAACCCACCATGTTTTTTCGTTTATGTTATGTATGTTACATGGTGGCACTTTGGGGGAACTCACTAAGCTTTGGCTTACGGTTTTTAGTTGTTATTTCAGATTCTTCTTATGATCGTGAGAAGGCGAATACATGACCGTAAACATCCTCTATTTATGGATTTATGATTTGGGATACTCTAATATAGATAGAATATTTGGAAACAATAATTTTGTAAACATTTTATGACTATGGGTTGTGTTTACAAGTTAAAAAAAATTGTGATTTTTGAGTCGTTAGAAGTTGGTATCAGAGCCTTGGTTTGAGTGAATTAGTAGAACACCCATGTGAATCCAATCTCGAGCTAAGGAAACACAAGGGTTTTAAAAATGTTTTTTTTTTAAATTGTCTTCAAAATTAATCAAGAGATGATGTGATGTGTATGATCAGCCGGAGCCAGTAAGTAGAGCACAAATTACCATATTGTTATTTAATATTGTCATATGTTAGAATAGCATGCTAGTGATAAGCTAGGGATCTTCAGCAATTTCATGATAGAATTGCCTGATTATATGATGCCTGATAGCCTAGGGTTTTCCATATATGAAATTGACATCATTACTATAGTTGCTTAGTGTATGCATCAAAATTGTACATAACTAAGATTTTATAGCCGAGAATGTTTGATTTAGACTTATTTCTTATTCCTTGTTTGGTTGTGGGCTTAGGATAGAATAAGGTATTTGACTGTCTACAGGATCCAGTGTTATGTATGATTAGCATACACGAGTGTTAAAGGGTTGGTGGTAGTTTCATGGATGAGTTATGTGGGGTCAACCGACCAGTTGAGGGATGTCTAGCATTTCTCTTGGAAGTGAGAATAAGGTATATGTGTATTCTAGTGATTGTTGTTAGGGTTGTTTTGATGCTCTTTTGAGACAAATATGGGCATGTGTGGAAGGTAGTATAAGCTTGTACTACCGGAAGCACAGGACCCGTACGCGTAGCAAGGAAGTCACACCCCCCAGGGTTTTGTTAGGAATTGATCCCTATTGTATTATGTTCATGTATCTGATATCTCCCTGGTTTATTTTCATTATGGTAGTTATGAGGCGACTTGAGTAAGGATCCAGATCAAGAGTCGGGACAAGTGGCCAGGATGGGCCAGGATTGACTTAGGATCGGGTTTGGGAGATCATTCGTGAGCAGGTTGTTTCTATTTTCCGAGAGCAGATACCGGAGTTGTTTAGGTCTATCAAGACCGCGATGATGGAGTTCTTCGATGATCGATATGCTGCACTTTCTGAGGTTGTTGTTGCTGCAGCCACCACAATTATTGTTGCTGTGGGGATTGGCGTTGGGAGGGCTTTTTAGTACCACGATTTTGACAATACGAAGCCCTGGGTATTTGAAAAAGTTTAGGATTCGATCATAGCCATGAGGTGGCTGTATAACATTGAAGGATGTTTTTTTACATGCTCTTGCCTAGCTAACTAGAAGGTCAAGTGCTCTCTAAAACTTCTTCGATCTGGAGCGAAATATTAGTGGAGGTTGGTTACTAGTTCACACACCCTAGAGCAACGAGCTTTAGTTTCATGGGAGCGATTATCTTATATGTTCCGCTCGAGATATGTTCCATTGTTAGAGTGGGAGAAACTGGCTCAGGAGTACTTGGATTTGAGATAGGGGATCGAGTCGGTGACAGAGATCACCAAGATGTTTATGGAGTGAGCCATGTTTTGACCTGAGTTTGATGCTTTCAAGCAAGCTCAAATGACTTGGAACTTAAGCATGCTCAAGACAGAAATCCATTATTTATGTCTAAACAACATTATGGTTCACTGGTGGATTTGTAGTAGGCCGCTAGGCAGCGGGAAATCGAGATGGAGCTCCAAACGAGCGAGTAGAGGTAGGCCTCGACACATTCGCAGCCTGTGCCAAAGTGGTTCAAGGTTGCTGATGTTAGATCTAGG
The DNA here is from genome assembly GCF_051521515.1 of Lactuca serriola. Taxonomy (NCBI): domain Eukaryota; kingdom Viridiplantae; phylum Streptophyta; class Magnoliopsida; order Asterales; family Asteraceae; genus Lactuca; species Lactuca serriola. Next base: position 109,725,416 of record NC_136409.1, on the reverse strand, counting down.
AGTCAGAGGGGCCATACTTGTCGAAAATGCGGCGATAGTCATGATCGTGCTTGCCGATCTTCTTTTGGATGCCACAATTATGGCAGGCAGGGCTGCATTACGCAGGATTTCCATCAACAGGCTTTAGTACCCAACACCAAGATTTGGTACCACTGCGACTAGGTTGGCTATGTGAAGGCCAACCGTCCCTTATTTTCCTCTAGGATGGTGCAGACTTCAGCTCCGGATACTATGAGGATCACGGATGGGAGCCAGGGCAGGGTGGAGCCCCTGAAGGCTCGAGTTCATGCTTTTCAGCTCATGGCAGAGGAGGCAAGGGCGGCACCATACATCGTGACTGGTATTTTTCTATTTATTATATTTTATGGTATTATTATGTTTATGCTCCTAATAGGTACGTTCTTAGTGAACTCTTTGTCTGCTCTTATGTTATTTGACTCGGGGGCGAGTCAATCCTTTGTGTCTCGATCTCTTAGTAGGGAATTTGGTATGCCCCTTAATGAGTTGGAGTGTCCATTGTGGGTTTCTATAACCAACGAACACATGGTTTATGCATATAGAGTGTATCATGTTTTCGTATTGGAGATCTCCGAGGTACCTTATCCGATCGATTTGATCCCTATCCCCATGGTGGATATATGCGTGATAGTGGATATGGACTGGCTGAGCAGGTTTGGTGCCATGATCGATTGCGAGGGCCAGGGAGCAATAGTTCAAACCCCAAGTAAGAGAGAACTCTTATCTATGGAGAGGGCACCACGGTTGGTTCAAGGTTTTGTTCAACAGCCAATGCTCGATAGTATTTTTAACATGGATATACGTGTTATCTAGCTTATGTGGTTGATACTTGGGTTGGGGAGCACGCTTCAGTTTCGGAGTTACCATTTGTTAGGGAGTTTGCTGATGTTTTCCCGAAGGAGTTACCCGGTGTGCCTCCCGAGAGGCAGGTTGAGTTCAGGATTGATCTTGTGTTAGGTGTTGCTCTGATTGCCAATGCACCATACCGCTTGGCACTGCCTGAGATAGGGGTGTGCAAAAAAACCCAAAAACCGAGTCGAACCGGCCATTCCGAAACCGAAAAAAAATCGAAACTTAAAAAAACCGAAACCAAAAAAACCGGATATCATTGGGTCGGTTTTGGTTTAGATAGTTAGGTATCCGTGGATAACCGAACTGAACTGTCTTATATATATATATATATATATATATATATATATATATATATATATATATATATATATATATATAATATTATTATTATTAATTTCCATTGAACTTTTAGCCATATCCCAAACAAAAATCATGATCGGCAATTCCATTTTTACACTTCTACATTATGTTTTATTGTATTTTTATTTTTATATTTATTATACAAATTATAATGTATGTTATTTGACCTTCATTATGTTTTTATAACTCTTGGACTTAGTAATTTTTAGAAAATAATCGTTGTAATGGAGTTTGTAATTTTGCTTGTATTTGATTTTTTATATTTAGCGGGTACCCGTGAACCGAACCGTGGTTACCCGCCTTTATACGGTTCGGTTTGGTTCTCTTTTTTTGCTAATTCGGTTTGGTTTCGGTTAGTGCACATGAAGTACCCGCCTCGTGGTGACGGTTCATAATTTTATTACTATCCGAACCGAACCGCCCCGTTAGCACCCCTAGCATGAGATGCAGGAGTTGTCCTTTTAGCTTTAGGATTCGTTAGGCAAGCAGTTCATCAGAACGAGCAGTTTTCCAAGGGAAGCGTCGATACTATTCATCAAGAAGAAGGATGGTTCACATTGGGTGTGTATTGATTACCGGTAGTTGAACAAGTTAACGATGAACAACCGGTATCCGCTTCCATAGATTGGTGACCTCTTTGATTGGTTGTAGGGTGCATCTTGGTTCTCCAAGATCAATCTGAGGTTCGGGTATCATCACATGAGGGTGAGAGAGGATAACATGGAGAAGACCGTGTTTCGGAATTGTTATGGGCATTACAAGTTCGTGGTGATGCCATTTAGGCTCACCAATGTGCCTGTTGTGTTAATAGATTTAATGAATTGGATGTGCAGGAAAATGCTCGACCGATCTGTCATTGTATTTATTGATGATATATTGGTGTATTACAAGACCAGAGAGCATCATGAGGAGCATCTTTGAGAGCTTGTGGGAGTATTGAGATGGGAACGATTGTATGCCAAGTTCTCGAAGTGTGAGTTTTGATTACTAGAGGTCCAGTTCCTGGGGCACCTCCTTAACAATAGGATGGGATTTTGGTCTATCTGGCCAATATTGAAGCTGTGATGCAGTGGGATTGGAGTTTTTTGGGTTTGGCGGGATACTATCAGAGGTTTACTTAGGATTTCCTTAAGATTACGGTTCCCCTCACTCGTCTGACGAGGAAGTGAGTGGATTTCCAATGGGGCCCTGAGCAGCAATCGGCATTTGAGACTCTTCAGTGGAGGTGATGTGAGGCCCCGATATTGAACCTTTAGGAGGGATTCAAGGATTTTGTGGCATTCTTTGATGCGTCCATCACTGGTTTTGTGGCGGTCCTTATGCAGAGAGGACGAGTGGTTCCTTATGCTTCGCGGTAGCAAAAGCCGCATGAGACGTGATATCCTGCTCATGACCTGGAGTTGGGGGTAGTGTTGTTTTCCCTCAAGATTTGGAGACATTATGTTTATGGAGTCCTTTGTACTATTTACATGGATCAAAAGAGTTTGAAATATCTTATGGATTAGTCAAACCTGAACATGAGGTAGCGTAGGTGGTTGGACGTCGTCAAGGGTCTTCAACTTTCGTTTAAATTTCGTAACTCCTTCATCTGATGTCCATTTTTGTCAGACTTTTTACTATTGTACACCTATTTTCGGGGTCTTCAACTTTCGTTTAGGTTGTGTCGGCTAAAGACCACTCGATCTCTATTTCGAGTTTTAGTTGTCTACTGCTAGGTCAGAAAGTTCGAAAAATCATAACTTCCTCATACGAAGTCAGATTTGGGCGTTCTTTTTATGTATGTTCATGGTTTAATGATATGTATGACTTTCATTTAGATACCTAAGGCTAAAAAAAATTTATTGGGATTTCGTAGTTTACATTTAACCGTGTTTTACCGGTATTGTCGCGGATCTTCGATTGGTCATAACTTCTTCGTTATAACTCGGATTTTAGTGTTCTTTATATTTTTGGAAACCTCATTACGATATATACCACTTGATATATCCTAATTATTGTTTTGTAAAAGTTAAATTTTTGACCCTAATTTCGCTGGTCTTACATTATCCCCCTGTTAGAGAGAATTTCGTCCCGAAATTCGCATTTTGACTGGGACTCCACTTGTTGCGGGCAGGTGTGAGTGCTTCTGGTCTATTTTTTCTTCTTGTTCCTTTATGAATCCAGATCCCAATGTGGGTGTTCTAGCGGACCTTCATTATTCTGTCTATCGCTTCGACCGATAGGGATCGTGTGGTTTTGGGTTTATTTACTTATATTCTTCTAAATGATCTATTGAGGAATACTACGGGAAGGTTGTAAAGATATAGTACTACTCAAATGAGTGCCTCGGGGTTTTGAAACCTAACTATGATTTTGGAAATTGTGTTGGGTTTTTCGTTATAGATCGAAAGGTTTTTGTTAGTCAACGACGAAAGTGAAGGGTCTTTTCATAGCACATGCAATTGGTATTGTGAAGACCAAGCCAATCCATTTCTAGCTTCTGGATCATTCTCTATCCCTTCTCCACTGTCTTGGTTCGGGTAGTATGGGTCTCCTGGTAGGTAGAATCCAGTCATTGTGTCTGTACGAGAATAGGGAGATAAGGATTGTCTAGAACTAAGGCACATAAGGTTGAACGTCAAAGCTAAACTTATTGTATGCATAAAATACTCATATAGTATTCTAAATGTTATGTTTGATTCAAAGGTTGATAAGTTTGGTAAGTTTTAGATTTGTTGTCCATTGTAGTTATCCCCTGGCATATGCTGGTCGGCTCTCGAACAAATATAGTTGATCAGGCTATATTCCTCTGAGTCCGATTACATATCTCAAGGCATACCTGTGTTGTTAATAAGAAATAAATGCATGCCTACTTTACAACAAAATTAAATACATTTTATTTTAAAAGTATGACTCTTACTCAGAGTGTTTTTGCCCAGTTGTGTTTATAGTTATATACCAAAAAATGGTTTTGATATACTTAATTCACTATAAACAAAGCTCTAATACCAATCTGTCACACCCCCAAACCAAAACGGTGGAAACGTTCGAGGACGGAGGACGTCATGTCAAGTATCATAACAAATGAATAGTAAAGAAAGTACACACCACCAAATATATAAATATTTAAAAGTGTTTACATAATCGTAGTTGTTACATATTCAAAATATAAATACAATAACATGTTTCAAAAGAAGTCATTAACGCCAGAACATTAATCCCCAAAAGATGATTTCCAGACCTGCTTAGCGGTCCCCTGAGAATACAAGTTATTTCAAAGAAAAAGTGTCAACAATTAAGTTGGTGAGTTCATAAGCGGTTTTGAGAAAATGTATTCCATTCCAAAGTTCGTGTGTTTTCCAAGAAAATCCCTTATTTTCTTATAAAGTATGAAATGCATATGAATGTTCGTTTTGTGAATTGTAAATAGTTGCACCAGGAAAATCCCTTATTTCCCTATTAGTTGATTGTTTTAGATACAGGAAAATCTCTTATTTTCCTAAAGTAACAGGCAGTCTCTAATGACCAAGACTGTAATAGTAAGCAAATATGACATGCTCAAAAGAATGATGTTGTAAATCGTTATTGTACAAAATGAATGTATTTGGACCAGGAAAAACCTATATTTTCCTAAAAGTGAAATGCAGCCTTAAATGACCAAGACTGTAACCTGTAAGCAAATATGCCATGCTTAGAAATGAAGATGTATAGTTTTATTGTTATGTAAAACTAGTTATGGAAGTGTTTATCCTAAGTTTTGAACATGCCGATAATACCCTAGAATATAGTTATTACCCCCCAAGCATGATTGAGTTATGTATGACTACGTGCATGAGTCATTGTTTCCGCGTGTTGTGAGTTCCTCATAACCATACTAGATGTAGTACCTAATGTTGACATTTGTCACCCTTGGGAACTGTAGCTAACAGTCAGGTTGCGGAGTCGTCAGCCCCATATAGATCTATACACACTTGTCACGCTCTCCCTCCAAGAGACTCTGGTTATAGGTGGGGACTTTCGTTTGGTACAAACAAAGCCATATGACATCACATGATAGCTAACAACAAGTTCACGAGTAATATGATGAAAAATCGTTTGTATGAAATGATTTCCTTTTTCTACCGTGTTACAATGGTGAAATGATGGGCTGAGTTTTCTTGTAAAAGCATCATTTTATAGTTGAAATGGTTACCCTTGATATGATGTAGTATGCAAATGTATAAATAAAACATATTTCTATTTATAAAACCTATTGTATCCCAAGAGGGTAAAGTTGTGTTGTGAGGTGTTTTGCATGATAACAACTTCATACGATAGTTAAAATAACAGTACGAAAGGTACAACAAAAAGGTTGGTGTTTGACACGATTTTAACCGTGTGTTTACTTGTATTCCCCCCCCCCCTTAAAAGTGTTTAAAAGCAATTAAAAACGTATTTAAAGTGTGTTTGTAGGGGTATGAACTCACTTGAGTGAAGTGGTTGCTTTGAAGTAGTCGAGAGAAGAATCGAGCAGAACTTCGACAGGAAAAGCTGAAAACGTGGGAAAATCTCGGGATTCTCGGGACTCTCGGGAGTGTAGAACTTCCTTCGGGGACTTGAGTGTGAAAACCGGGGTGTCGGGATGGCTTCGAGTGGAAAAACGTAGAGCTTCGGCGCGAGAAAGAAGATAACTGAGCAATGAAACCCGGAACCCTTGAGTTCTATTCATAGGGTCATATTTTGGGTGCCACGTCGTGGCCAACTGTGCCACATCGTGGTGAGCAATCCTATCCTCTTCCATTGACAAGACGCCATCAGTCATGTTGCCACGTCGTGGCCAACTGTGCCATGTCGTGGCCAACCTGACAGCCTCGGATTTCGGGTCTCGAACTTGTAAAATGCATAACTTTCACGTACGAGCTCCAATTTCAACGTTCTTTATATGCATGCGTAGGTTTGAAAAGGCTCTACAACTCTCGTTTAGACTCCGTCGGCTAATTTTGAATTTATTTTTATTATATTATTTTTAACAGGTCAGGCCTGGAAAAGTCCGTTTAAATTCCGTAACTCCTTCATCTGATGTCCATTTCCGTCAGACTTTTTACTGTTGTACTCCTATAGTCGGGGTCTTCAACTTTCGTTTAGGTTGTGTCGGCTAAAGACCACTCGATCTCTATTTCGAGTTTTTAGCTGTCTACTGCTAGGTCAGAAACTTCGAAAAATCATAACTTCCTCATACGAAGTCAGATTTGGGCGTTCTTTTTATGTATGTTCACGGTTTAATGATATCTATGACTGTCATTTAGATACCTAAGGCTAAAAATTATTTTATCGGGATTTCGTATTTTACGTTTAACAGTGTTTTACCGGTATTGTCGCGGATCTTCGATTGGTCATAACTTCTTTGTTATAACTCGGATTTTAGTGCTCTTTATATTTTTGGAAACCTCGTTACGATATATACCACTTGGTATATCCCAATTATTGTTTTATAAAATTTAAATTTTTGGCCCTAATTTCGCTGGTTTTACACTTTCCACATCTCTTAGTTGCGCAAGTGTGAGTTGGACAGTAAGACAGTGGTTCCTTTGGATGAATTCAGGTCGACGAGCGCCTGAACTATATCAAGAGACCGATGGCTATTTTGGAAAGAAAGATGTAGGTCCTACGTAACAAGAAGATACATTTGGTAAAGGTTCAGTGGAAACATTGGAGAGGCTCCGAGTGGACCTGGGAGCCAGAGGATGAGATGCAGGAACATTATCTTGGGTTATTCGTCGCAGCCAACTTTGAGGATGTAGTCTAGTTCAAGTGGGGGAGAGTTGTAACATCCCAAGGATGAGGTACTTCTAATTTTAACCCTATAAATAAATTATATTACATTTTGGTCCCTAAGTAAAAGAAAGAGTGCAAAATGGCCCATAGTGGCATTTTGATAAATTCCGACTTTAGGGAGTACGTTGAGTGTAGTGTGTATGCTAAGCGTACTAGGGCACACCTTAGTACGCTTGGTGTACACCTCGTATGCAAGACATACGCGAGGATCATGCAAACCCTAATTTTTAGGGTTTGGCTCATCTTTAAAACTCCTTATATCCTCACATCTCATTCTTATTCAGCTTCCTTTTGTGAAATCGACCCCCAAGCAAACCCTGAGAGAGAGAGAGCATTTTGGAGCCTTTGGAATGATTAGAAGTGTGTTTGAAGAAGAAGAGAATGGTGTGGAGAGCTTGGAGTTTGGGAAGCACTTTGGATCTGAAGTTTTCTCCTTGTTTGGAACGTACAGCAGGTATAAAGCTTGCAACTTTACCACTCCATCTTGTAGATCTAGACATTTCACTCATTTAAGTCACTTTTTGTCCCAAAATGGTGATTCTTGAGCATGGCATGTTCTTGATCCATTAAGTCATCCTTTCAGACCTTAAGGGTTGGTTTTGCTCGATGCATTCTTTAGAAGGTCTTAATGTATTAAGATGTTGAGTTAAGCACTTAATAGACATGAAAAGTCATAAAGTTTGAAACTTTATGACTCTTGAGGATGATTTGGCCTTGGTAGGGCTGTAAATGAACCAAACGAACATGAATAAGGCTTGTTCATATTCTTTTGTTTAAGTTAACCAAACAAATGAACAAACACGAACGGTTAAACGAACAAGTTTTCTTGTTCATGTTCATTCGTTTAACAAATTACATTGTTCATGTTCGTTTGTTTAAGTTTGTGAATATGCAAAACAAACACAAACAAAAAACATAAACGAAGAAAGATAAATAAACATATATGAACATAAATGAACATATAATATATTAATGTAATCAAACACAATTAAACATATATGAAGCTAAAAGGAACTTAAATGAGCGAACACAAACAAACGTAAAAAAAACATAAATGAACGTTCACAAACATAATTAAACAAACGAGACTATTGTTCAATCTCATTTGTTTAACTAAATGAACGAGAATTTGTGTTCATGTTCATTCATTTATTAAATAGACGAACTTCTTGCCGATTGGTTCATGAATAGTTCGTTGAATGTTCCCTTTGTTTATAGCCCTAGGCCTTGAATTTGAAAGTTGGACATAAGAGCTTAAGGCATTAAGCTCTTATTAAAGTTTTGAGAAGTTTTTACATACGTCCTGCGTACCTTGAGTACGCCTTGCGTACCTTTGGAGTACACCCAACGTACGCATACTGTTTTGACTCAACTGACTTTGTTGACTTTGACCAGTTTGAATTTGACTTTGACCAAGTTTGACCAAGATGGATTTTATCACCAAATTGACAAGGACTGCTAGGGGTGTCGATGCAATTTGGGTGATTGTGGACAGGTTGCGAAGAGCGCTCACTTCTTTGCCATCAGTGAGGGCTCTTCTGCGGAGGGGCTGGCAGAGTTGTACGTGAGGGAGCTGGTATTGCGGCATGGAGTACTGATCTCGATTGTCTCAGATCGAGATGTGCGTTTCATTTCCAGATTTTGGAAGAAATTTCATGAGGAATTGGGTACGAGGCTGCATTTTAGTACCGCATACCACCCGCAGACTGACGGACAGAGCGAGCGGATGATTTAGACGCTCGAGGACATGCTTCGGGCATGTGTACTGGATTTTGACGGAAGTTGGGTCACGTATTTGCCCTTGGCTGATTTTTTTCCTATAACAACAGCCATCATTCGACCATTGGTATGCCACCCTTTGAGCTGTTGTATGGGAGGAGGTGTCAGACCCCCATTTGCTGGGGAGAGGTCGGGCAACGTGTGATGGGTAATACAAAGATAGTGCTTCAGAAGATAGAGCAGATACAACAGGTCAGACAGAGGTTGTTGACCGCTCAGAGTCACCGGAAGAGTGATGCGGATAGGCGACGATCCGAGCTCGAGTTCCAAGTCGGAGATTTTGTGCTCCTGAAGGTATCGCCTTGGAAGGGAGTGATCCGATTCAGGAAGATGGGCAAGTTTGGTCCCCGGTATATTGGTCTGTTCAGGGTAGTCGCAAGGGTAGGCAGGGTAGCATATCGGCTGGAGTTGCCCGTGGTGTTAAGACAAATTCATGATACCTTCCACGTGTCGTAGCTGAGGAAGTGTATAGCCGACGAGTCGGCAGTGGTTCCATTAGAGTATATCCAGGTGGACGCGAGTCTGAATTATGTTGAGAAGCCGATCGCAATCTTGGATCGGAAGATCAAGGTTCTGAGGAATAAGGAAGTGCCCCTGGTGCAGGTCCAGTGGCAACATCAGAAGGGGTTAGAGCTGACCTGGGAGCCGGAGTCGGAGATGCGGGAGCAGCATCCGGAGTTGTTTGCAGCATGAGACTTCGAGGGCGAAGTCTAGTTCTAGTGGGGGAGAATTGTAACATCCCAAAAATCAGGTATACCTTATGAACCTTCATCTTTGAGCATGGGGCACATTTGGCCCTTGTTAAGGAAATGCATGTTTGGCGAGTACGCGGGGCGTACTAGGGTGTACGCTCAGCGTACCCATCCGCGTCTTGATCAGGAAGGGTTGCCAGGTACGCGGGGCGTACCCGGCCCAGAAGAGAAACCCTAATAGGTTGAGACTCCCTATTTAAGCAACCTTAAGGCCCTTTTTGTTGGCCACCTTTTCCAGATCTTTACCATTTCAAAACCCTAAATCTCGTTAATATATCAAGGGAGTGTCTAGGAGGGCTTAGTATTGTGTTCTTGGCCGTTTGGAGAAAAGTGATAGCCTTGGAGGACGAAGAGTTGGACCTCAAGCTTTTGGATCCGAGTGTAGTAGTGAAATAAGTTTCATTTTGAGGTAAAAAGCTTCAAGCTTTGCATCTTTTCTGTTCATAATTTGTAGAGAGAAGTTTTAGGGTTTTTGGTCCCCAAGTTCATGTTGGATAAGGTGTCTAAGTCCATAACTTATTTGGTACATACTTGACCCGACCCGACATGGTCCATTTGGGTTGTACTTTGCCCAAACGATTTATGGATAATTTTATGAGTATTGTATACTTACGATTTATTAATATATTATAAGTTATAATATATTAATATGAAGTCATGTTATTTAATATGAAGTCATGTTATTTAATATGAAGTCATGTTATTTAATGGTTCTTGACTGGGGAAACTTATATGTCAAGGGGACAGTGGGAGCCTTAAAGATCCTGAAAGAGTTTCAAGAGTTAATCAAGAGTAAAACCTGTAATTTATCACTAGCACACAACTTAAGGTTTGCAACCTATCGTGTTGACATAATTCTTGTTTCTGTACCTACTTCAAATAAGTTGAATTTGCATGTGAGTTATCAGAGTTCAACTTGGAAGCATTGGTGGGCCTTGTGCTACCAAGGTGACAAGAAACTAAGATTGAACAAGTTTAATCCATGTAAGGCTGAATTTGTCACTAACCTTATCTTGTGATTATGGTTTTGACAAATTCACATGGATAGGAACTCATACACTATAAAATCTAAGTGTCATAAGGTTTCTCTCCGATTCATGAAAATGATGGTGAGGAAACGCTTTCACTAAGTAGACTTTACGTAGATATCAATTGTGTTATTTGCATTTTCAAAAGTCGTTAGTGGAGCGTGTGTAGTTAACCGGCACACTAACATGGACTTGTGAGAAATGGCAACCGTCTAAACAATTAAGACTATGATTACGGTATCCCTTTTCATAGTTCTGAAAATTGTTTAGACACACATGTGAGCTATCTAAGAAAGCGTGTATGAATCTAAATTTCAGAAGTCCAGCAGATTTCTGGAAATATGTCAGAGCTAGTGGGAGCATAAGTGTTATGCTGATAATCATCGTGTTAGTGGGAGCATGATTATTACGTTTAGTGTTGCAAGTTAGCAATGTTAATTATAGAAAACAAAGTTTCAATTCATGAAGTTGCAGGGGTTGAAAAGTTGTTTTGCTATAATTAAGGGAGAGGAAAGTATACTTCGTTTCAATTCTAAAGCTTAGATTGAGATTTTAATCATCTTTAGTCAAGAATATATATATATATATATATATATATATATATATATATATATATATATATATATATATATATGAATTTTATGTTGGAATGGTTCAACTTGAAGAAATTCTATATATATATATATATATATATATATATATATATATATATATCGCATTTTCAAAATTCGATTATGATTACGGCATCCCTCTTCATAGTTAAATTTTGAAAACATGGCAAATAAAAAATATTGTAGCAAAAGACTGGTCTAGTATCATGTCTTTATGTCAAACATCATGAATCGTGTCCCATATGCTTCGGATATAGGATCGATTGCATGTGCTATAATATTCATCTTTTCTAAATTTTCCAAATGCTTAAGGCATTGAGAAGGGAAAAGTCTAGAACTAGATATGGCTAAAGTGATTAAGCAATTGTCGAGGACAATCTGAGGTTCGCCAAAGATTGGTTGCTCAGGGAAAGTTGGAAGTATGATGTGAGTTGTCGGAAAGGACCATATTGACATATTCTGAAAAGAAGTAACTCTTGTTCGGGATGATAGTCAAAATGGGACTATGGAAATGTCTCCATTGGTGGAAGTTATTCAATCTATGTAAGATTAGAAAACCTTAATGCAAGAAGGATGTTCAAAGCAATGTACTTTGAATATGAGTCTTCGTTTCCATAGAGTTTATCTCCTTTGGAATACTCTGTAGTGACTGTTGACAAGTTTTGTGAATTTGTGAATAATCATTACAAGAGGAACGTTGCATAAAAGTTTAAAATCTAACAGATTTTTTTGGTAAATGATAGGAATCGGGGATTCTCACATTTACAATAAGGATTTGGGATTGTGAAATGAGTTTCATTGGAATCATTTTCAATTGATCTACATCACAATGTAAGGATCATAGACAAACATAGTGGGGAGTATGGCATAACTATTGTTTAGAAAAACAAAGTGTACATGCTAGGAGCATGGGACGACTGTTGTTTTTATTCAAGTCTTAAGTTGATTGTTTGAGACATTATATAATAAATAATGTGTAATCAATATGGTGATAAATAAAAGGTGGTTCTATTTATATTCAAAAGGGTTCTGAGACCATATTGGATTTGATTATTATTGTGTTTCACTTTGCATGTTTTGACTTCCAAAATAGCTAGGTTATTCTTTCCGAATGACTAAGTTATTTAAACACTCCACAGTCGTTCATATGTTGGAAGTAGGTATGAATCAAGACTGTCATGAATCGAGTTTGTAGATGGCTAAATGGGTTTAGTCTTAGCAATGGTTGCTACAACATTCATGAGTGCTCATAAGTTATGAGTATTGGAATAAACCCACGCTCACTTGAATCACTTCATGGAATTTATCTCGAGTGATCGTGAGACGGTAATATCATATAAATCTTCAAACCTAGAGATATGAGTTGTTACCTATGAGTAGGTTGTGCATTGATTGCACGTAAACGCATCAGTAACTTGATGTTATAAAACGTGCCTTTGTGTACAATTCAACAAGTAGTAGAACAAGCATATGAGTCGAAGTTTATCTCTGGGCCCCTCGATGATTTTGTTGTGACCTATGTACCGGCCGGTCAGAACTAAATTGATGTGTTCAATTAAGTTCTTTGTCAAACAAATCGAAAATCGGGAAACAAACTGTTGGACAATAAGTACGACGGTGTTCCATGTATTTGTCCGGCTGATATCATGAGAACAGAGGATTATATGATCACTTATCTAAAATGGCGCTTCATAGTTCAACAGAGTTTTCGAGAGCTACGATTGTTGGTTGGTTCCTGAAGTAACATACGCAAATATAGTTATTAGACTTATCCAAGTGGGAGTCTGTTGGATAAGGTGTCTAAGTCCATAACTTATTTGGTACATACTTGACCCGACCTGGCATGGTCCATTTGGGTTGCACTTCGCCCAAACGATTTATGGATAATTTTATGAGAATTGTATACTTACGATTTATTAATATATTATAAGTTATAATATATTAATATGAAGTCATGTTATTTAATTAGTTTTAGTCTTAAATTAATTATGAATTAATTTAGAGATTAAAAAGAAGACTGATTAAATTATGGGCTATTATATTTTATATAGTGTGGGCTAATACTCATTTGTTAATGGGCTAAGCTAATATGAAAGTCCATGGATGATCCATGGAGCTTTTAACCCATGGATCCTTGGAAAGGAAAAGACATGGGTTATTAGGGTTTCACCCTAACCATGCACACTATATAAAGAAGCATATGATGCAAGAAATGGGACACTAGGAGTGTGAGACTTAGTGGTGGCCGATTCCACAAGAAAGTATACTACTCTCTCAAAGTTTTATAAGTGTTCGTGGTGATTTGTGATTCCATTTGAGGCATTCACACTATTGGTGCTTGGCTCTCAAACTCCAAACAATCAACTATCATCAAACGGTATGTATTTCTACTAGTACTTTTATGATTCATAATCCTTATGCTATGCTAGTTAGGAAGAAACCTTGGAAGTTATTATTTGCATGTATTTTAGAAGAAAACATAGATCCAAGGTTTATTAGGGTTGCATGAACACTTAGGAAGTGTTAGATTGCTCAAAACCCAACAGTTCATAGCTTTTTGAGTAGTTGAGTTCTTAGAAGCCGAGATCTGTCCCATACTAGCTCATTTAGTGTTGTTATGTGATAAAAATCCAGTCTTGGTTGTTAAAGGTTATTCATGCATGAGATATGGACCTTTTAAGGTTGGAAATGGAGTGTTTTGGGTGTTTGTGACTTCCACAGCCATGCAAAGGCTTAAAGTCGCCAACTTTATGGATTAAGTCGTATTAGAGAAATCAGATTTGGATTTTGGACGCAAGTCTTAACCGATTAAGACCTGAATGAAAAGGAGGAGAAATTTAGGAGTTACGCTGGGCGTAATCTCAGTACGCGTGGCGTAAGGGGCCGCGTACCCCGATTCTGTGAAGCCACCGGGTACGCTCAGCGTACAGATCTGGTATGCGCCGCGTACCCTAGAAGGTTGACTTTTGTTGACTTTTAGGGTTTGGTCAACTTTAGGGTATTTGAGCCTTGAGAGGGGTAAAATGGTCTTTTTCCCTTCTGAGAATGATAGGAAAGGAAAGAGTCTAGCCTTGGGGAAATGTATTAATGAGAAGTGTTTGTTATGATTAGGCGGAGGCTAGATCCTATCTCACAGAGTCCGAGATTTCCGAGTTATCGAGTTACCCGAGGTGAGTCTTCTCACTATAGTGTACTTGGAAAGGTACCTATGTGTGACTGAAAGGTCTTGTATGCTATGAGATGGATGTTTTGTATGCTATGCGTTGCATGTTCTGTATACATTATGTATGTGATATGTATGCTATGTATGATATGGGCCGAAAGGCATTATGACGTGGACCGGAAGGTCAGGGAGTCATGGACCGGAAGGTCAATACGAGTAGGACCGGAAGGTCTACTGGGACTGGGACAGAAGTCCCCTAAGACACATGGACCGGAAATTCGTGTGGAGGATGGCCTGGAAAGGCGTATGTGTGTAAGGGGTATTTTGGGTAACTCACTAAGCATTTATGCTTACGATTGTTATGTTATGTGTTTCAGGTACTAGTGAGGACCGTGGAAAGGCGCCGGCATGATCCGTACACACAGTCAGGAGATTTTATTAGTAATCTTGGGATATGTATCATTTTGATAACTACTGTGGAAGATATGTCTTGAGAATGTTTAAATATAAATTCGGTGGTTGAAAAATGAAAATTTGTTTTGAAAATTTACGTCATTACAAGCAAAGTGTATTCGGTGCGAGCCTTGATTATGGATTAGTCAAGTACACAGGGTATACGAGCCAGGTACACCGAGCATATTCTAACCAGTAGGCAGTTGGAGTTGTAGGATTGGTCTTAGTTAGGCTTAGTTTTGTTGGGGCTTGGACCTTAAACTTATAGGGTATTGGATCATTTCTAGACTTTGGGCCCATGATCATTTGTAGAATCTCCTGCTTAACCCGCGGAATGCAACGAGTATAGAATATCCCCCCGATCTCAAGTAACTACACTCCTCTATTCTTCGGGATATGTTTTAGTAACAAGTCCCGACACTTGAAAGCTCGACCAGCTCCTCCCCCTGCCGTCTTTATAGGTGCTGAAGCAGTTGCAGCAGCCGTCTCAGCATGGGTTGCATAACGCGCGTAGAATTACTCAACCATGGAGGTCTCAATAGATCCGAACATCTCTGACAATTGTCCCCGAACAATCTCGATTACCTCCTCCCGGATGATCTCACTAACATGATCCTCTGAAAGTGTTGGCCTATCCTGGGTGTCAGCTCCCGATCCTAACCTAGATCCGGTCTCAAGACGTCTCGTAACCACCATTCTGGTAAGACACCAGAAAAATCTCTAACAATCCATATAATAACAAGGGACCAACTCCCAACCCAACCCTAGGGGTTGTAACTTCCTTGCTATGTGTATGGGTCTTGTGCTTTCAGTAGTACAGGCCCATACTACCTTACACACCTACCCATATTTGTCTCAAGTATAATGATAACGCCCTAACAATATACATAATCATAGCGAGCGCTCAATCCTCACTCCTAGAGGAATGCTAAATTTCTTGTAACTGGCCTCCCGGCCTCACACAACCCACCCATCGATGAAACTTCCACTAACCCTGCAACACTAATGTATGCTAGCCATACATAACGTTGGACCCTATAGACTTTGGAATACCTGATCCTACCCTAAGCCCCTAATTAATAAGAACAGAACATAAGGCCAAATCAAACATTCTCAGGCTATAAGATCTTAATTATGCATAGTCATGATACATACACAAGCAACTACAATAAAGATGTCAATCTCAAATAAGGAAAACCCTAGGTTAGCAGGCATCCTGTAACCAGGCAATTCTACATACTATTCCTGAAGATCCCTAACCTAGTACTAGCATGTTGTTCTAACATATCATATAATCAAATAACTGCATGGTATTTTGGGGTCTACTTACTGGCTCTGGCTGATCATACACTTCACATCCTCCTTTCTTATTTTGAAAACCATTTAATATCATTTTGAAAACATTTTCCTTAATTTCAGATTGGATTCACACAAGTGTTCCTCCAATTCACTCAAACCAAGGCTCTGATACCAACATGTTACACCCATAAAAATTCGAGTCAATTTAAAATTTTTTAAATCATTTAAAACCATTTAGTTATTACAATTTGTTTTCAAAATAGTTTAAACATCAGAGTTCCCAGAAATCATAATCATCACTCGAGGAAGTGTACGGGCCTTCGCCTTCCCGCGGACATTCGATGAACCTGAAACAATAAACTGAAATTGTAAGCTCGAAGGCTTAGTGAGCTATCCCCAAAATACCCATACACACAATAATACACAAATAATCATAAACAGCATACGTCCAGTCCCCCATCGGGTTGGAATACCCCAAGCCCTCAACCAATCGGTTGGAATGCCAACATACTATGGGTCCAATTATCCTCGAGATGGAATACCCCAGGCCCACAACCAATAGGTTGGAATGCCCACATACTATGAGTCCCATCATCCTCGGGATCGAATACTTACGGCGCACAACCAACAGGTTGGAATGCCCAGGTCTATTGTCTTTCGCACAAAGCAGATAATCCTCAACCACTAAACAAAGATGTGCACATATAACAGATAATCACATAACATTCTACAGACAGACAAACCGATCTAATAGATCATAACAACATAGCACATCCTATCTACCAGGATACTGATCTAACGGATCATACGAACATATA
The DNA here is from genome assembly GCF_051521515.1 of Lactuca serriola. Taxonomy (NCBI): domain Eukaryota; kingdom Viridiplantae; phylum Streptophyta; class Magnoliopsida; order Asterales; family Asteraceae; genus Lactuca; species Lactuca serriola. Next base: position 109,708,490 of record NC_136409.1, on the reverse strand, counting down.
ACATCCTACTTACCAGGATACTAATCTAACGGATCATAACAACATATAACATTCTATCTACCAGGATATTGATTTAACGGATCATATCAACATATAACATCCTATTTACTAGGATACTGATCTAATGGATCGTAACAGCATATAACATCCCATCTACCAGGATACTGATCTAACAAATCATATCAACATATAACATCCTATTTACCAGGATACTGATCTAACAGATCATAACAACATATAACATCCCATCTACCGGGATGCTGATCTAACAGATCAAACAATACTTGAGCATATAACATATCAGGATAGCAATCTAAAAGGGCCGACGTTGGTGCCTTAGACCCTTAAGTATAGTGAGGATAACTCACGTCGCAATGCCGATCTGAACTGAAGTATCAACTTTCGAATCGCTGTCTCATCGGAAATCTCTAACTCTCACATGATAAATATGAAGTCGTTACTCAACATAACAACCTTGACTAAGGGGGGGGGGGGTCCACGCAGTCCATCATGTCCATTTTTTCTTTTCTCCAATTTGGGCCAAGGCCCAATACCACAACAAGTCCCAACACTAGGTAGGCTTTCCAAGCCCACTAGTGGCCCACTAATGGCCCAATTTGCTAAATTAGGCCCAATCCCTCTAATGGGCCTTAACTTGAGCCCAAACATCTTCTTGGCCCACATTAACTGACTTCTGATGGCCCACCAAGGCCCAAAGGACCACAATACCCTACATGGCCTAAACCTCTCAAGGCCCACATCTGTGAATACATTGGGCATACTAGCTAAATGGTGAATACGTTGGGCGTACCTGCATTTTCGCTCAGTGTACTCCCCTGTTAAGTCATTTTCCCATTAAGTGCTTACTACTCCAAACCAGAAGCTACAATCACAGATCCAATCCCTTTTCAATGTCTTAATACATAAAGTCACTGACTTGGTGACTTTGCATGACCTTAATAAGCCCAAACTCCAAAATAGCATTCCATTCTCATAGAAATGATCTTAACTCATGCATAAATCCAATAAGACATTCAAGATGGCAACTTTCTGCCTTAGGGACTCATTTTGAACTGAGAGTGGCAACTCTAAGTCCAGAAATCGGTTTTGAACCAAAAAGTTCTATATTTGGGACCAAAATGACTTCAAAATCCAACCATACTAGATTTAAGCATTATTGAGGAAATTTATGAGCTTTATACCTCCAAACAGTCCCAAATGATGATGTTATTCCAGATCTATGAGCTCCAACTTCCCAAGTTCTTCTTTGCCAATTTCTTATTTCCTCTTCCAAGCTTAAAAATCACCAAAATGGGCTTCTTAAGGTTAAAATCACACAAGAATGAGGGGATGAGACGTTCTAGGGGTTTTTTTGAGGTTGGGGAGGCTGATAAGGGGCTAGGGTTCCAATCCTCATGTTCTTTATATAGAGCTTGACCCTAAAATTAGGGTTTTTTGCCACTGAGCGTACAATGGGCGTACGTCTTCCAACACCTGCAACCATTTAACCTCCTACGATGGGCGTACACACCTAGCTGCCACCTTTTCATGAATGATCCTTTCTTTCCACTTCCTTCCAACTAAGGGCGAGAGATGACATAATTAAAATCTAAGGGATGAGTTTGAAGCTACGTCGAAATGGGATGTTACATTTAGCTTCACCCATGCAAGTGTTAGTAACCATCCAAGTGTACTTATAGACATAATTCAAGGTTTGAGCCCCATCCATGCATGCAAAAGCATAAAGTTTGCAACTTTATGGCCTAAGACATTAATATGAACTTGGATCTTAGTTTTAGGTGTTAGGGCTTAATGGATTGAGTAATGGAAGTGTTTTTGGGTTGGTGGACCAGTACGTCATGCGCACTCCAGTGTACGCTGCACGTATTGGGCCAGTATCCCGACTCTGGATCAACACCAGTGTAAGCTAGGCGTACAAGCCAAGTACGCTGCACATACACGGTTTATGGGCTTAATTGATTTTTAGGCTTGTTTGGTGTTGGGCTTTGGACTTGCTTAAGTTTGGACTTCAGCCCCACTGATTGTAGCAGGTCACTTTTGGGGTATGGGCCATGTTGGGGGTTCTTGGACCATATTGGGCCTTAGAGGCCTTATCGTTGGGCTTGGATGTCTTTTTGGACTCTATATAGATTTAGGCCTTGAAATGAGGGAGTCCCAATAGGGTAAGGGTAATGCAACCCTTTTGCCTTAAGTCAAGAATTAGGGTTTTGGGCTTTCGAGTTAGAGTGTGGCCTAATTCCTAATTAGGATTTTATATTTATGTGTTAGGAAGAGGATTCTGTGAGTCATCCGCCGAGTGCAATTTGATATCTTTAGTCTGAGGTGAGTCTTCCTTTGCAGTATCCATGGTTCGAAGCCACCAATGTCGACCCACTAGTTTATGATGTAGTATGATGATTGTCGTTGTGAAATTTTTTAGTTATGCCTATATTTTCTTGATGACTATGTGATTCTTTTTATGGTATTATATGGTAGTAGTAGAGGTGAAATAGACCCGTTATCCAATTACGATAGACCTAAGGAGATTGCAAGCACCCATATATGCTTGGTAGTATCCGGTTGAAATAGATCGAAGGGGTAGGCAAGCACCTAAATATGCTTGATAGTATTCGGTTGAAATAGATTGAAGGGGTAGGCAAGCACCCAGATATGCTTGGCATTATGTTTGTTTAGTCTGTGGTATTTTGGGGGAACTCACTAAGCTTTGTTCTTATAGTTTTCAATTTATGTTTTGGTTACTTCCAATTCAAATGGGAAGGGCCCGACCTGATCGTACTGCATCACCCTATGATTTCCACTTTTATAGATTTTGGGAATTTATACTCTGATAGCATTTGATTATGACACTTTGTTGGATATTTTGATATTACTACCGTATTAATTGAATGAATTTAAAATGAAAAATTTATTTGTATTTTTGGGTAGTTACAAGTTTGTATCAGAGTCTTGGATTGAGGGATTCAGGCATACTCATGGGTGTGCCAGGACTCAAATGAAGGGTTTGGTAGGTTTTTCATAAAAAGAAATATTTTAATCTAAGGATATTTAATAAAAGACAAGGGTGTGATGTGTTCAATTAGCCAAGCTCAAGTAAGTCTTCCCAAAATACCCATACAAGTTATATGTTTTATGTTATGATGTGACAATTGTATGATAGATTAGGGGCTAAGGATATACTTAAAATCGCATGATAGATTGCTAGGAGAGATGCCTTTATGTCCCTATCTATATGAGCTTTTAGATTTTCTTGCCAGTATCAGATTAGCTACTTGATAGAATGGCCTGTATATGGTATGTTTTGAGTTGAATTTCCTAATGCTCGAATGTTGAATGCTTTGTGCTTAGGAAATTTTGTTGGTGCTAGTTAACTAGTGGATGAATGTGTTGGGTTACATATTATTATGACTGGATAATTTTAGAAGGATAGGCTCAACTCTATTGCACAAATCTTGTTTGAGTCCAACTGTGGTAATGTGGGACCTGTCATTTGAAGAATTATCTAGCACCAGTAGTATGTAATTGTGTTCATGCAGTAGTTAGGTAGTATTTGTAGAAGTTTCTTCTACAACTGATAGCATATAGGGGTGAGGAAGGGAGTCTTAGGGAGACCCTCTGAGATGCTTTGGTGTGTAGGATGCCTTATAGTTTGAGGAATGTATCAATTGGGAAGAGTGACTTGGAGTAGTCGGGTAGTCCTTGAGGAGGGTATAAATAAGTGTGGAAGGTAGTATTGGGCCCGTACTACTGAAAGCACAGGATTTATACCCGAGACCAGGAATACCATGATGAATCTAGAGAGCTCAAGAGTGTGAACCTTATAGTGTGTAAGATAATTGTTTATATGGTTATGTTTCAGTATAATGATAACGTGTCATGGAGCGGGAGGTTCAGGATCTAGATCTGGTTCGGCCATGGGCTCCGAACCAATTGATGAGAGTTTACGAGAGTTCATTGCGTCTGAGATTACTAGAGGCATCCTTGATGCGACCCATGTGATGTTCAGGTCGATCAAAGAAGGTGTCATGGAGCTGACGGAGGATACACTTCGGATTTTCAGGACCGATTTGGTTGCTAGCCAGTCTGGGAACCGCACACTCTCCTTCAAGGATTTCAAGGGATGCGGGGAACCATATTTCTTTGGGGTGAAGTAACCCATCATAGCCAGGCGTTGGATATCTAACATTGAGTTTGCTTAGATAGCGAGCTTCTACCTCGAGGGGTCGAAGGTGAGGTTTGCTGCAAGATGTTTGAGGGAGTGATCCTGAGATTGTTGGGAGGAGGTCGACTATGCTTTTGGATCCCCGACGATTGAGGCCATGACCTGGCCATATTTTGTGACCCGATTTTGAGCGGAGTTTGCACCGACTGTTAAGGTGCAGCAGTTAGCTAGGTAGTTTCTTGACATGAGGCAGACAACTGAGATTGTGGCGGAGATCACCGCCAAATTCAGAGAGAGAATTGTTGGTACTCCGGTATACAGCTGATGACGAGATGAGGAACACCCGATACCATGATATACTGAGATTTGATATCAGGGAGTTCGTTAGTTTTTCTACCTGCCCGAATCTTGGTGATATGATATCCTGGGCGCGGGAGCGAGACATTGATATGGAGCACATAGGGAAGAGGAAGACAGAGCCTGGGCAGACATTTGGGGTTTCAGCAAAGAAACTCAAGTGTTTTGACTTTAGGTCAAAGGGCCAGCATGGTCAAAGCCGATGTGGCAAATGTGGCAAGTCACACGATGGGGTTTGTAGAGCGGGTGGTTTGGGCTATTACAAGTGCGGAAAGTCAGTGCACTTTAGTAAGGATTGTACTTCTACTATCACTACCACACAAAAAGCAAACCCGATTTGCTTTCATTGCAATCAGAAGGGCCACAAGAAGGCCAATTTCCTGAGTCTAACATCAGGGGGACCTGTGGTAGCACCAGCTCCAACGACCTTGCAAATTACAAATGGCCGCCAGGGCAAGGCGATTGCACCAGTGGTGAGGAGCAGGGCCTTTCAGCTGACCGTTGAGGAGGCTCGTGTTGCACCAGATGTGGTAACATGTATGTATCTTCTCCTTAACTCCTTACTTATGTTAATTTTGTTGCTTATATTTTATGTGTTTTGTTTTAGGATCGTTCCTTGTAAACGGTATCTCTGCATTGATATTATTTGATTCGGGGGATACCCAATCTTTTGTGTCTCTTGTGCTCAGTAAGAGGTTTGTTCAAGCTCCAATCGAGCTGGATCATCCATTATAGGTCGAGATTTTGGATGATCGATTTGTCCCAGTATCGAGGGTTCATCAGGATTGTGTTCTAGATAAGTTTAGCGAGTGGTATCCGATCAACTTAGTTTCCATTCCTTTGCACGGGAAGAAGGTTATAGTGGGGATGGTTTGGCTGAGATCCTAAGGAGCGGTGATTGATTATGAGTGCCATATGCTACGTTTTCGGACCCCAAGTTGGGTAGATTTGGTGGTCCATGGAGAGGGCGCTCAACATGGGTTGATCCTATGCTCAGCCACTAAGGCCAGTCGCTATCTTCATCAGGGTTGTTCCAGTTTTGTCGCCTATGTTATGGATACTCGAGAGAAGAGTAAGGTGTCGGTTGATGATGTGCCGAATATGCGAGAGTACCCTGATGTGTTTCCAGAGGATTTTCCTATAGTGCCTTCGGAGAGGCAGGTGGAGTTCCGGATTGATTTTGTTCTTGGAGCGACTCTGATAGCCAAAGCACCATATCAATTAGCTCCACCAGAGATGCATGAGTTGTCTACACAACTGCAGGAGCTGTTAGATAAGGGATTCATCCGAACAAGTAGCTCCACATGGTGTGCACCGATCCTATTTTTTGAAGAAGAAGGATGGATCGCATTGGATGTATACTGACTACCGGGAGCTGAATAATCTAACGATGAAGAACCATTATCTACTCTCGAGGATTGATGATTTGTTTGAACAGCTTCAGACTGCATCTTGGTTTTCCAATATTGATCTATGTTCGGGTTATCATTAGATGAGGGTCACAGAGAACGATGTGCAAAAGACGACCTCCCATAGTCATTATGGTCATTACAAGTTTGTGGTGATGCCCTTCAGGCTCACCAATGCTCTAGTTGTATTAATCGATGACATCCTGGTCTATTTCAAGACCCAGGAACGGAATGAGGAGCACTTGTGAGAGGTGTTGGAGACCCTGAGGAGGGAGAGACTCAATGCAAAGTTTCTTCAAGTGCGAGTTCTAGTTGTGCGAGGTGCATTTCTGGGACACCTTGTCAGCCAGAATGGTATTCTGGTCGATATGGCCATGGTGGAGGTCGTGATGAGGAGGGAGGTTCTGACGTCTCCATCTGAGATTTGGAGTTTCCTTGGGTTAGTAGGATATTACCAGAGATTAATCTAGGATTTCTCCAAGATAGCAGTTCCCATGACACGACTGACAAAGAAGACTACCACTTTTCGTTGGGGGCCTGAGCAGCAGGGAGTGTTTGAGACCATGAGACAGAGATTGTGCGAGGCACAGATTTCTGACCCTTCCAGATGGTGTTGAGGATTCTGTGGTTTATTATAACGTGTCTATCATGAGATTAGGCGTGGTGTTGATGCAAAAGGGTCGTGTTATTGCTTACGCTTCGAGGCAGATGGAGCCTCATGAGGCGAACTCCCTGATGCATGATTTGGAGATGGGGCTATAGTTTTCACCCTCAATATTTGGCGATATTACCTTTATGGGGTCCGTTATACTATTTACACGGACCAAAAGAGCTGAGGTACTTGATGGATTAGCCAAATTTGAATATGAGGCAGCATCAGTGGTTGGATGTGATGAAGGATTATGATTGTGAGATCCTTTACCATCTAGGGAAGGACAATGCAGCGACCGATGATCTTAGCCACAAGGCAGTCACGGCTCCAATCAGGGATATTTTTCTTAAGATTAAAGTGATTACTCCACTTCTGGAGAAGATTCGAGAGGTACGGATCGAGGCTATGATGGAAGAGCATCGAAAGAGTGAGCGCATTGTGGGTCAGGTGGATTCCTTTGATTATGATATTTTGGGTTTATTAAATCTCCATCGGCGAGTCTGGGTTCCATATTGGGGTAGCGTGCTTCAGGTCCTAATGGAGGAGGCACACAAATCGAGATTCTCCATTCATATCGGGACAAAGAAGATGTATAGGTATCTTCGTCCTGATTATTGGTGGCCCTACATGAAATGGGATGTAGCTTGGTATGTGGATAGGTTCTTGACTTGCAGGAAAGTCAAGGCCGAGCATCAGCAACCTCACGGCAAGATGCAGCCATTGGATATTCCCATTTGGAAATGGGAGGAGATTACCATGGACTTCATTACGAATTTGCCTTGGAGTGCATGCGTAGTGGATTCAATTTGGGTCATCGTGGATCGATTGACCTAGAGCGCACACTTTATCCTAATTCAGGAGAGTATATATTTGTAGATTAGTTGGTTGAGGTATACATTAGGGAGGTTGTGGCACGATATGGAGTGCCAGTTTCTATGGTCTCTGACAGGGACGTCCGGTTTACCTCCAGATTTTTGAAGAGGTTCCACGACGAGTTGGATATTCATTAACAATTCAGTATTGCCTTTCACCTACAGATGGATGGTCAGAGTGAGCGGACCATCCATCCATTGGAGGATAGGCTACGAACATGTGTCCTGGATTTCAATGGTAGCTGGGATACATATCTTCCGATAGCATAGTTTTCGTATAACAATAGCTACCACGCCAACATCGATCAACCTCCTTTTGAGAAGCTCTATGGAAGGAAGTGCAGGAACCTGATATATTGGGGTGAGGTCAGTCAGCGAGTCATGGGGAGTACCGAGGTGGTACTCAAGACCATCGATTTGATTCAGCAGGTTCGTAGCAGACTTCAGACAGCTTAGAGTCAGCAGAAGACCTATGCCGACAAACGCCAATCAGACTTGGAGTTTCAGATTAGGGATATGGTTCTCCTAAACGTGTCACTTTGGATATCGTTCCTTTCAGGGTTATAGCCCGGCTAGGCAGGGTAGCATATCAATTCAATCTTTTAGAGGAGCTCATTCAGATTAAAAGTACTTTTCATGTCTTTCAGTTGCAAAAATGTTTGGCTGATGATTCTGCAGTGGTTCCATTGGAGTACATTCAGTTGGACGACCGCTTAACTACATTGAGAGACCAGTAGTGATCCTCGACAGGAAGACAAAGACCTTGAGGAACAAGATTGTTGAGTTGGTTAAAGTGCAGTGGTAGCACCGTAAGGGTTCGGAATGGGCGTAGGGGCTGATGGACGAGATGAGGGAGCATTACCCCGATTTATTTCCGACAGCGTACTTCAAGTACAAATTCTGAATGAAGTGGGGGAGAATTGTAGCACCCGAGTCACCAGGTATGAAGTTAATAATTTAATATGCCTAACTTCAATCTAAAGGTGGTGGAAGGTTTGTGAGTATGATGGGCGTACATTATGTACGCACGGTGTACTCGCTACATGCGCGCCATTAGGGGATCCTTAGCGTACGTTGTGCATACCCATGCTTGAGCTGGGCATAAATAAGCCAAGGGAAAACACTAATTTTTAGGGTTTTCACCCTATTTAAATTCCTTAAGTCCCTGAAGATCTCTACCCTTTCAGCCTCCATTGCCCTTTTAGTGCAAATCTACAACCCTAGCTTTTTGAGTGCATATTTGAGCTTACCTTGGGTATTTTGGTGACCTTTGTTGGTTTCAAAGAAGAAGACGGTTTTGGAAGAAGCAAAAGAGAAGAAGGACCTTGTAAATCAATAAGTTTCATACCATTTCTAGCCCATTGAAGTTATAAAGTTTGAACCTTGATTATCACAAGCCTAGATCTAGGTTTAGTGTAGAAAATGGTATTTTTAGGTCTCATAGTTTGGGTTCTTGGAATATGAGCAACTCTAGGCCACATGAGTCGTCCTTTCAGACTCTTGGAAGTGTTTTGTGTTATAAAAATCATATCTTGATGGCTAAGCCTCAACCATTCAAGTGTTAGTAACCATCCAAGTGTGCTTATGGACTTAATTCATGGTTTGTGCCCCCATCCATGTGTGCAAATTCATAAAGTATGCAACTTTATGGCTTAAGACGTTAATATGAACATGAATATAAGTTTTTGACATTAGGGCTTAATGAATTGATTCATGGAAGTGTTTTTGGGTTGGTAGACCACTATTCCATGTGTACTCCAGTGTACGCTGCACGTATTTGGCTAGCATCCCGACTCCTGATCAACACCAGCGTAAGCTATAGGTACAAGCCAAGTATGTCGCACACACAGTGTATGGGCTTAATAGAATTTTAGGCTTGATTGGTGTTGGGCTTTAGACTTGTTTAAGTTAGGCCTTAGGCCCTACTGACTGTACTAGGTCACTTTTGGGGTACGGGCCATGTTGGGGGTTCTTGGGCCATATTGGGCCTTAGAGGCCTTATAGTTGGGCTTGGATGTTTTTTTGGACTTTGTATAGATTTAAGTCTTGAAATGAGGGAGGCCCAATGGGGTAAGGATAAAGGAGCCCTTTTGCCTTAAGTCAAGATTTAGGGTTTTGGGCTTTCGAGTTACAATGTGGCCTAATTCCTAATTAAGATATTATGTTTGTGTGTTAGGAAGAGGATAGTCATCCGCCAAGTATGATTTAATATCTTTAGTCTGAGGTGAGTCTTCCTTTTCAGTATCCATGGGTCGAAGGCAACAATGTTGGGCCACTAGTTTATGAAGTAGTGTGATGATTGTCTTTGTGACAATTGTCAATTATGCTTGTATTTTCTTGATGACTATGTGATTCTTGTTATGATATTATGTGGTAGTAATAGGGGTGAAATAGACCCGGTATCTCATTGAGATAGACCTAAGGAGATTTCAAGCACCCAGATATGCTTGGTAGTATCCGGTTGAAATAGACTGAAGGGGTAAGAAAGCACCCAGATATGCTTGATAGTATCCGGTTGAAATAGAACAAAGGGTTAGACAAGCACCCAGATATGCTTGGTATGTTTATTTAGTATGTTGTATTTTGGGGGAACTTACTAAGCTTTGTGCTTATATTTTTTCAGTTTATGTTTCAGGTACTTCCAATTCAAAGGGGAAGGGCCCGACCTGATCGCACCGCATCACCCTATGATTTCCGCTTTTATAGATTTTGGGAATTTGTACTTTGACAACATTTGATTATGACACTCTATTGACTATTTTGATATTAGTACCGTATGAATTGAATGAATATAAAAACAAAATTTTATACGTATTTTTGGGCCGTTACACTATTAAGTCTCATGAAGTGTCAAATGGTTCCAAATGAACATAATATCTTTAAATGTTCAAGGCTTTGGGTGCGGGGGTTATATTTGAAATTCCATGTAAGATTTCATTCATTACAAGAGACTAAAATGGATATTTAGATTTGTTGTCAGTTAGATCGGTTTGGGGTAATTCTCGGTTCGATAAGGCATGTAGTTAAGCTGTTAGGAGATTAGGAGGCATTCTTTTTGTTTGGAATCTAGTTGTGTTTATTAAACACCATATCATTATTTCTAATTAATTCTTAGTGGTTGAGGGTGTTTGGAAGCCTATGTGGTCTAAACTTCTTTTAATTTCGATTTATGCTCCTAATAAGTTATTGGAAAAAAGATTGATGTGGTATTATTTGTCTAAGGTGATTAACAGATGGGATGGTGATATTATGGTTATGGGTATATTTAATGAAGTACATGTTCCTAAGGAAAGAATTAGGTATGTTTTTCATGCATGAGGTGCTTTAGCTTTCAATAATTTTATAGCAACGACATGTTTGGTTGATATTCTATTAGGAAGTTATTCTTTTACATCGCCTGATCGGCATTTTGGGAAAATGAAAAATCTAAATTTTTTTTATATATAAAGTGATGGATATTTGTGCACATAGCCATAACAAGTCCGGTAATGTTACTATAAATAGCAATATCCTTTTGGGTTATACACAAGAACAAAACGAAGCAGATCTTAAAAGATATTTATTTGAAAGACTTGTTTTGTTAACTACTTAATAGTTTAATTAATTATTATTAAATAAATGGATTATGGAATATTCCAGAATGATTTGAATTCATTAGATAATAATTATTATATTTGATAATTATCTTTAGGGTTTCAAATCATCTCCCTTGAAATAGAGGGTACAAATCAATTTTGATACTTGTGACATATAGCTCCCAGCTGTCAAAGATTGGAATCCTCAAAACCCTAAAGAATCTCGAATTATCGTTCCCACCTCGTGGCCTATATTGATCTCAGTGTCGTGTTCGAAGAGCATAATTGAGATTTTGGTTCTCTTTGAAGCTCAAAGTTTGAGGGTTGCCTGGATCTATATCTTATTTGTCTCTTAGGTGCAATTTAAGAAGAGGAACACTCCTTTGGGTTCTCTAGTCTAGTCAACTGGCTCGTCAAAAGAAGAAATCTACAAAGAAATCAAAGGTATGTTTTTCATTCTATTGAGCTCTAATAAGTTGCATAGATTATTTGAGTTTAGATCCATATGTTTCGAGTATTATATCCAATTGTTTGTAGTTTCCGCTGCCATTTTGTTTGTTCTAATGAGGGTCGAAACCAATCAGTGGTATCAAAACCATGGTAAACTCAAGTCTATTGCACTTAGACTTTGTCTTTTGAGTATGTTAGGGTTTGTATGTGTAGGGATTCTGTTTTAAATCATTTTAAAAGCCTATAAATTTTCCATGAGTGGTATTGAATTTTTTTACGCTTAAAATCAACGATTTTGGTTGTTCTTCCTATTCGCCATGCCATGGTTGGTCCTCCACCATGTCATGGTTCCTACATGCATCGCGACTGTCTTCATTTCTACGTTGTAGTCACCTCTTGACCACATTGTGGTGTGCAGCTGAGAACCTAAAATAATAATTTAATTAATCTTGTGTTTTCTGTGTCACACGACGTGACAGATCTTTCCCCATGTCGTAGAACCTAAAGTTACAAATTTTTCTAAATTCATTTTTTTATTTTTCGTTGCTCATATTTTTCAATCATAATCACGTAAAAACTAGCATTTATACTAAAAACATATAGTTACATTTGATTTAATCATAAAATTAATTAAAAGACAAAGGTTTAGAATTATTAATTTAACTGTTGACTTTAAGTCATTAGAATTAAAAGACATTTAAACCTGAATTATGTTATATATATATATATATATATATATATATATATATATATATATATATATATATATATATATATATATATATATATTAAAAGTAAACATTGCGTTCTCACATTTTTCTTAATATGCATTGTTAGTGTTACCACGATTAGGCTCATCCATTTTATTTCTATAAGGAAAGTTTAAGGTAGGTCTCTTTAATTCTAAATGAGCTCGGCTTTTAAGTGACATTCATTGCTCGCCACCCTGACCATCTTCTTGCGTTTGAAGCGGAGTTACCAAAAATGTTTGATATGATAATTATGAAAAGTTAAAAGTATTAACTCTATAAGTATAAAACAAAATCCCGTTATATATATATATATATATATATATATATATATATATATATATATATATATATATATATATATATATATATATATATATATATATATATAATGTTAATGTTATGCTTCCCATGGAAATTATGTCTTATGATATGTTCTTGTTGGCATAAGCGTGTGTGGTTTACCAGCTCGTCAAAATAAAAACAAAGTCAAAAAAAAGTTATATGTTGATCGAGATTCTCAAGAGTCACTTGAGTTGAATCTCATTGTAAATTGGCATGGTCGATTCATCATTTGGATTCATGATCATTGGCTAATTCATTATACCATAATGGATGTTGTTATTCACACCTGAATTTGAAAGTCAAAACCATATTCAGAATAATGTGAAAACTATATTCAGAATAATGTGAAAACTACTTTAACTTCTTTAACCCAAATTGAGATATCTTTTATAATTATTATTGACTACTTAACTTTATTTTACATAATATTTATGATTTTCCTTTTTTTTTCTTTTTAAGTCTCATCAGTGTTATCTATAAAACCACGTTATACGAACACACACACACACACAGATATATATATATATATATATATATATATATATATATATATATATATATATATATATATATATATATATATATATAGGGTTAGGTTCATGTGAGACGGTCTAACTTTTGTGAGACCGTGAGACGCATTTTTTTATTTTTTATATTTTTTTAGTTAATTCAAGTTCCGAAAATAATATTTAAAAAAAAGAGTTTTTGGATTTTTTCCATTTATTTTGCATTTTAAAATTATTTTTTAGAATATGTAAAATGTAATATTCAATTAGAATATTTCACGTATTTTAAAAAAAAAAACAAAATTTTTTTATTTTTATTTTATTTTAATTAATTTTTTTTAGTTAATTCAAGTTCGGAAAATAATATTTAAAAAAAAGAATTTTTAGATTTTTCCAATGATTTTGCATTTTAAAATTATTTTTTAGAATATGTTAGTGTAATATTCTATTAGAATATTTCACGTATTTTTCAAAAAAAAAACGGGATTTTTTTTTATTTTTTATTTATTTATTTGATTTTTTTAGTTAATTCAAGTTCCGAAAATAATATTTAAAAAAAGAATTTTTGGATTTTTCCATTTATTTTGCATTTTAAAATTATTTTTAGATTGTGTCTCACGGTCTCACAAAATTAGAATGGTCTCAAATAAACCTGAATATATATATATATATATATATATATATATATATATATATATATATATATATGAGGGTTTAATTGAGAAAAAAGGTTGAGAACGAGAGATTGAATACAGACCATTCATTTCGAATCTGCCGTTTAAACGCTTCAGCGTACCGAAAGGACGGAACAGATTTTATTCATATATGAATACATATTAAGATATTAATAATGATATACTTATTCATATATATATATATATATATATATATATATATATATATATGTGTGTGTGTGTGTATGTAGGTGTGTGTATATTCATAAATTAATAATTATTTGTCTGTTATCAGTGTTTATTCATATATGAATATGGACAGTTTGTAGTAAAGGTGGTGGTAGTGGTAGCGGTGACAGTGGTGATAGTGGTGGTGGCAGCAGTAGCGAAGTTGGTGACAGTGGTGACCGAGGCAGTGATAGTTGTGGTAATGGTGGCAGCGGTGGTGGAAGTGGCAGGGGGAGATGGCGGAGGAAAAAGGTGGTGGTGGATATATATATATATATATATATATATATATATATATATATATATACATATATGTGTGTGTGTTGGAAATATGTGTCAAATATCATAACTAATTTGTATAACTTTTAGATATAGAAGATATGAATTTTGTGCAATAGTTATCTCTATCGGATATAATCTAAGTTATTGGCCTCAAATTCGCAGTTATACAAGTTATTAACAAATTGGGGACTTTATGTAATAACTTTTAAGGATTATATAAACAACATGTATCACTCGTTGAGTTTAAATGAATTGAGTTTTATGTAAAATGAATATTGGATTATTATGTTGAATATTGGTTTCGTCATTGTTAACACTTATGGTGTAATTGTCTATTTTTAGACAAGCAAGGTTCGTCAAATTCTTTTCCGCTTTAGCATGGTTCACAAGGCGACGTTAATAAAAATAAAGGAAAAAAGACTAGGCACTTTCGATATAACGAATATCATAATTATTCTAATTTTTTTATGTAGAGATTAACTAGGTGAGGCCAAGGCGCCCATCTATCGTCTACCTGGGAAATAATTAAATATTAATACGAGCTTAATTAATATAAAACAGTAAAAACAAAATGACAACATGAAACTTATCAAAGATAAATAATGAGACATTGATGATTTGTATATCCTCAAATACCATAGACAAGCCAAGAAGCCCTTATTGCTATTATGAGTTTTTTCTTTTATATATATATATATATATATATATATATATATATATATATATATATATATATATATGTTCAGGTTCATTTGAGACCATTCTAATTTTGTAATACCGTGATACCAAATCTAAAGATAATTTTAAAATGCAAAATAAATGGAAAAATCCAAAAATTCGTTTTGTAAATATTATTTTCGAAACTTCAATTAACTAAAAAAAATAAAAAAAAAATTCTGCTTTTTTTTTTGAAAAATACGTGAAATATTCTATAGAATATTACACTGACATATTCTAAAAAATAATTTTAAAATGCAGAATAAATGGAAAAATCTAAAATTTTTTTTTTTTAAATATTATTTTCGGAACTTGAATTAACTAAAAAAAATTTAAAAAAATATAAAAAAAAATTCCATTTTTTTTTGAAAAATACGTGAAATATTCTAATAGAATATTACACTGACATATTCTAAAAAATAATTTTAAAATACAGAATAAATGGAAAAATATAAAAATTCTTTTTTTAAATATTATTTTCGGAACTTGAATTAACTAAAATAAGTAAAAATAAATAAAAATAAATTTCATTTTTTTTTTAAAATACGTGAAATATTCTAATAGAATATTACACTGTACATATTCTAAAAAAAAATTAAAAATGCAAAATAAATGGAAAAATCCAAAAACTCTTTTTTTAAATATTATTTCCGGAACTTGAATTAACTAAAAAAAATTAAAAAAATAAAAAAAAATAAAAAAAATAAAAAAAACGCGTCTCACGGTCTCACAAAATATAGGTGGTCTCAAATGAACCTAACCCTATATATATATATATATATATATATATATATATATATATATATATATATATATATATATATATATATATATCTTCTATCCTAATAAAATAATCATTCTTTTATACATGTCTCTTCCATAATCGTTTTTAGTTAAATATGGTTTTACTGTTATACCCTTCAATTCTCATTTATGTATTTAAGACATTTATTCCAAAATGACGCGTCTTTTCCTTGAATTTTGCAAACTTGGTTTTGGAAACACCAGAATCTCGCAACAAATTTCAAATACTATAATTATGGAGGAAGCTATGGTTCTCAATCTTTTTAAACTCGATTGTTCATATTCTCTTTCTCCCCCTTTCAGTGTTTGTCTGTGGATTCGTCTAGAAATTCAAAGCGAAAAATTCATGTGCTAACTAAATCCATTCTTGTGTTCTCGAAATAAATAGGCATGCGAAAATCTCATCTTTTTAGCACCTGTTTTATTTCAAATATGTCTACGATGAATTGCTTCAATTCTTGTACACTGCACAACAAGTGTTTGTGATTTTACCGACATGAAGGTAAAAGTCTATAATTTTATCTAAAAATACACCTAATTCATTGAAGATTACGAAAATATAAACCAGTAACTGTAAATTTATATTACTCAAATAGAAGTGTTTACGTAAGGGTTGAGAGTATAACTATAAATTGATTATTCGAGTGAGCTCTATTATGCGTCCACTTGTGTCTGGTGGTATCGCCTAATATGGTTTTTACTTTTTATTCGCTTGATCTTTGGTAGGTCTGATGTTATTTTGGAAATTCTAGATTGGTCTCTTAATGTTAGTGTCCATGGCTAAACTTCAGCAATATTAAGTTTACTGTATAGGGAAACCGAAGATAATGACTTGAAATTATTGAGTCTATATATGTGAGTTTTATTCTTCTATAATTCATTTTTTTTGTTTTGTTCTTTTGGACTTGAAAGTACCCAAAATTCCCAATATGATGTTGTAGAGTTGAGATCAAGCACCATACATATGATTTTGCTACCTGGTCAAGGTGCTTCATTTGTTTGGTTCGTTATGCAGTGTGTTTGATATCAAGCACCATCACATTTCATCTTAATTGTGTGCTTGGTATATATAAATTGTATTTGCGACACCTTTAGTATACATTTGTTTTCATTTTACCTTTACAGCAACAAAATGACAAAAAAATTGGCATAAAAAATCATCAAACATATATCATTAGCAGCACTGCCAATGCATCATAGGAAAACAAGGCCGAAAATTGCAATTAAATGAATGTAAACACATCAGTTAAGCAGAGCAAGTAGGGGTACAAGCGTCAAAAGACCCATTATTGACTATGTTTTGTCTGCTTTATCATTTCGCAGAATGTGAAGGGGCTAAAGTTTTTTTGCATTTGGTTTCACCTGATTAATTTGTTAAATCATCCAGCAGCATCATTTGGTCAAATAAGAAAGGTAAAAGAATGATAATAAACACATTTCTTAATATCACTATAAAAATGTGAATGTTTTAGATAATAAAGTGAAGAAGTCATGCCAGGATCAAGTTGTGGTTGTTGATCGAGTGAAGGCCAAAGTGAATTTTTTGTTTGGTTTGTGACTTTGATGTAATAAAGTGAACTTTTTCGATAATAGAGTGAATGATTTTTTTAAAGATAATATGGGAATGTTTTTTGTTTGGTTTGTGAATTTGAGGAATATATATATATATATATATATATATATATATATATATATATATATATATATATATAGGTTGTTTGCTAACATGATGACATTTATTGCATATACTTGGGGGTCTAGAAAATAATATGGGTCAAGTGTTGACCAAGTTAGCTAATGATCCCATTTATGTGATCCAAGCATATAAGACCCTCTTTGCTTAAGGCTAGTTTGGGGTTATACTTTATGATCTCAAGGCTAAAACTGGTTCTCTCGCATGTAAGTCTTCTCTCCATACTATTATTACTCCCATGTGTCATGTTTTTTAAACTAATATGGATGACATTTTCGATCTTTTAATTCAATATGGTAAAATGGTGGTGATCCATAGGGTAGTAATGGAAATTTCCGCTCATTCTCTGTGGTCGTCCTCTGTCGTATTTCGTTATCTAATTTCTCCATTTAATGATTTGTGATTTCTAGGGTAAAAAATGTAACGACAGACACATGTAGAGTTGTGTGGCCAGAGGTACCCCTAATTCATTTCCACATGTGGTATTTAAAATTTAATAAAAAT
Organism: Lactuca serriola; assembly: GCF_051521515.1. NCBI lineage: Eukaryota > Viridiplantae > Streptophyta > Magnoliopsida > Asterales > Asteraceae > Lactuca > Lactuca serriola. The sequence goes on along the minus strand of NC_136409.1, from coordinate 109,690,493 downwards.
ATATTGTTAAGGCTATGTTAATTTAGAGTTTGATGTTATAGTAGCAGGACATGACTTTTGTACCCTTGTATACATTTTGTAATTACTAATTATATTCCTATGACATGAATCAATTGAACTACAAAAATGGTCTACAATTATGATATATTGTATGTTTATATAATTCAATGATTTTATATAAGTCAATGTTTATTATTGGTTTACATTATGATACATTGTCATTAGATAATTATTTTAGACTTTCTAACATCTGGAGGAAAAAAAAATCATAAAAAAGCAAAACTATATTAGAAAAATTTTTACTTTAAATTTGAACTTTCAAACATGCACCGTAGATATTGTTGGTTATTTATATCGAAATTCTTTTATTTACAAAATGCATTAAGTTTTTTAGCTTGTATTTTAGAAATAAATGATAAAAATTAAGATAAACTACAATTATTTAGTAAGAAAAAGGTAATAAAAAAAATATAGACTTTTGTTACACTTATTAGCTTAATATGTGATTGAGGTTGAATCTCAATATTTTTATTTTTTTAGAATATCAAGTGAACCGTCTCATATATATATATATATATATATATATATATATATATATATATATATATATATATATATATATATATATATATATATATAATTTCATTACATGTCCTCGCATACCTAGCATAGCTTTACAGATTGGGAGCTGATATATTCATTTGTGTTTTGTTACCAGTTGAGATTTTTATGCTATCATTATGATTAAATTTCATTACATGTCATCCCATACCTAGCATAGCTTTATAGATTGGGAGGTGATATATTCATTTATGTTTTGTTATCAGTTGAGACTTTTATGCTATCATTATGATTCTCTTTCTTTAATTAAAATGTGAGTTATAATTCGATATCATCCTCCTTCCAGACTAGAGTTTTATTTTTCACACACTTTTCATTTTCTGTCATATCCTTCTTTTGTGTATTTTGTTTCTTTCTAGTCTTCGACATATCAAATAAACGATTAGGTGAAGTGGTTTCAACACTCACTTTGTCGAAGGTAATAGAGATTACTGAGTTGTTTGAACAAAAATGTCATGGTAATGATAATCTATATATCTTATAAAAGAAACATTTTTTATTATACCATATTGATTTGAAACTCCTATACACTCTTCTATTGCACCTAATTAATAAGAACCATGGACAAAAATTTTAACATATAATATTTAATGGTACTTATGACCCCTAATTGACTATATATATATATATATATATATATATATATATATATATATATATATATAGAGAGAGAGAGAGAGAGAGAGAGAGAAAAAGAGAGAGAGAGAGTTCAGATTGGTAACTTATGTTGGTAGGGTCTGGAGAATTATGTATGATTGAGTTGTAGATTGAAGATTTTAAAAGTAGACATATAATTCTATTTTAGAGTTTAGAACATAAACAATAGTTTGATTTTTATAATAAACATGTTGGTAAAATAAACTATTATTAAGATTTTTTCTTTTTTTATTCATATTAGACCTTTTTTGTATTTTCATATTGTTTTTTTGTTTTTTTTATAAAGATCTACTTTAGAGGGTAGAACGTAATAAAAAATTTAGTATTTTTGTGATAGATATTATTATTATTGTTTTCTCTTCATATCAAACTTCTTTTTGTATGTTTCATATCGATTACATTATTAGAATTTATGCATTTGTTTGTTATTTTAATTTGAAAGATATATTATTTGTTGTCGTTTTACAAACTATTAACAAAAAGAAAGGCAAAATAATCAAAATGTTGGTTAGGAGTTGATGTATAGCATGAATAATATATAATGAATATTTATGTAACATCCCAAAAACTCAGGCTAAAATTTTCGTTTTTAACATAATATAACATTCATTTTTAATAAAGTTACATTCAAGATAAATCATTTGTACGTAAACCATTATTCAGAAATCAAAGTTATAATGAAGACATTGCGGAATCAAAAAACATAAACGTGCTGATATGACTGTACAATCACGCATTCGCAACCCGATAAGTAACTGTAAAATACTTAATCCACAACTCTAACCACAAAGTTTTAGTGAGTTTCCTAAAATACCACATACAACACAACATAATAATCAACTAAGGTTATTAGAAAACTCTGGAGACTATCAACGGTCCCTAATTGGCTAATAGCACGCTTTGTGGATTAACAACACGTCATTCGGGTTATCAGCAACCCTGGGGACTATCACCAGTCCCATGGACTTATAGCAGCCCATAAGTTATCATCAACTCATTTCACGTGTAACAGAAATCAACAAATAAGATCCACCTGGTCGACGTGCATATACTACCACACATGCAAGTTTAGTGAGAAAGACTCACCTAACTCACACACTCAGATCAATGACATGTCGTCCACAACAAACCGATTCCCCCAGATAACGAATGGGGGATAAATACCTCTTAATAATCCATAAAATGTAAATGCAACACCCGATCGAAGGTACTTTTCATTTTGACCCTTGGTATGTAAATATTTTTTGCAGATTTGGTCCATAGGGGGCAGTTTTGCCATTTTCAAAAATTCAGGAGTACGCGGGGTGTACTTCTCGTATGTAGGGCGTACACACCAAGGGGAAATCCCCTAAATTTTTGGGGTTTGACCCTATTTAAACAACATTTTGACCCATGGTCCTCTCATTTCTCAACCTTCATTGCCATTTGAGTCATATTTTAAAATCCTAGCCCCTCTTGAGGAGATTTGACCCTCTTGTGTATGTTTTTCGTGTGTGTTGATGAGATTTAAGGAAGAAGAGATTGCAAGAAGGAGCCTTAATCAAAGGAGAACTTGTAGATCCAGGCTTCACACACCATTTCCAGCTTTATTGAGGTATAAAGGTTGGAACTTGCTCCTAGTATGCTTAGATCTAGTCATTATGAATTCTTGGTCCCTTTTTGGTCCTATGATGAGATCTAGTGGTTTTCTTCCACTCCAGAAGTAAGGAGTTGCTTCTTTTGATGTTCCTGAGGTCCCTAGTCCATAAAGTTAGCATCTTTATGGTTGCGGATCAATCATGCATGTGTTTAGATCCATTTGGTGAAAGAAGAATGCTAAAATTAAGGCTTGGGTCCTTTTGAGACATCCAAAGGCTTAAAGTCTTTGACTTTATTGGTTAATGCCATGATATGATGTCGATTGTCATTGAGTTCTTAAGTGGTTAAGACTTTTGGGAAAGAACTTGAATTCAGGCCAGTACGTTGGGGCGTACTCTTGAGTACAAGCCTCAATTTTAGGTCAGTCACGTATGAAAGGCGTACGAGCCAGGTATGTCGAGCGTATGCTAATCAGCGACCATTGGATTTATTGGCTAGGTCTTAGTTGGGCTTAGTTTTGTTGGGGCTTTTACCTTAAACTTCTATGGTATTGGATCATTTCTGGACCTTGGGCCCATGATGGGTATTCAAGATCATTTAGGGATTTGGGCCGTATTAGGCTTGTACGTGCCATTGAGTTAGGCCTTGGATATTAGGCCAAGTGAGGAAAGGATAAAATTCTCTTTACCCTAAGTTTTGGTCAAATGAACTAGATTCCTATTTATGGTTTATGTCCCAATTAGTTGGGGTTTTATGTGATTGATTAGCATGGGGATTTACTAGATCAGCAATCCGAGCATTTATTCTATATTCAGCAGTTTGAGGTAAGTCTCCTTATTGTGCTTGGCAGGTCGAAGGAACCAATGACGACCCATGGTTGATTATGATTTAGGATTGTAGTTGTCTATGTGACTCTTGCATGTGTAGTATGTGATATGTGTTGGATTATGTGTCTAAGTTCATAACTATTTCTGGAATGTACTTGACCCGTTTGGCATGGTCCATTTAGGTTGCATGACATTATAACACTTGGATAGACTAAATGAGAGAAAGGACACTTAAGGTTTATTAATATATTATAATTTCTAATATATTAATAATATTATTTAAGTGGTATTAATCAAAGAATTAATTTGGAATTAACTAAGTGATCAAAAGGAGACTAAATATATGGGGTTGATTGTGTAAATCATCCATTCTTTTATAGTGGGCGAATGATCCACGTTTTATTGAATTGGGCTAAAAACCATAAGGTGCTCCATGGATAGTCCATGGGGGTTATAAACCCATGGATCATGGAATATGGAAAGTCATGTCAATTAGGGTTTACATGTTGTAACCCTACTTGTGACACAACTATAAAAGGAAACCATGACTAGCAAAATCGGCACGACTAAGAGGAGAACAAGAGGGCTAGCCGATTTTGAGTGTTAGTGAACTTCTCTCAAAGTTATTCCAAGGGTTGTGGTGTTGTGTGAGACATTTGAGGCATCAGACTTGAGGTGCTAGGCTTACAAGGTTCTCAAGGAATCCAAGCAACAAAAAGGTATGTTCTTCTACTAGCTATTTTGTATATGTTCGTTAGGTTAAGAACCTTGGAAAATCAAATTTGCATGTATCTTAGTAAAACATAGATCCAAGGTTTCCAGGGTTGCATGTACACCTTAGGAGTGTTATAATGCTCAAAACCCTTCAGTGGGATCAGATCCTAGGCTTGCTTTCTTGATACTTGATGCAAACTTGTTGAAAAAATTCAAAAATATGCTATCTACTGAGTGAACTCACCGAGTCAATGGGTGGACTTGGCAATTCCATGTGTTAATTCATCCTACTCGTCGAGTAGGTTCTTGCACTCGACGAGTAGGAGGCCCTAAATGTATTTGCTCAAGTTTTGCTGCTGGAAACGGACTAGAAACATTACCCTAAACTGTTTTGGTCTTATAAAACTTGTTGTAGATGGTGTATTGGTCATGCTAATCCATTTACAATGGTTGTTATCAAAATTTCAAGTTTTGTATGTGTTATTTATGATTCTTGAAATTGTTGATATGAATGTTCATGAACTTATGAGTTTAGAAGATCATAGGAATTATTTGCAAATAGTTTGTTAGTTTAATTCTTGATCTTGATGTGTTTTAATAGAATCCATAATTTGTCCTCAAGTTATGGATTACGAAAACTCATTCTTTTAAAGCCCATTGGGTTACATAAAATGAAAAGTCTCTCATTTTAATAAACCATTAACTCATAAGTTATGAAAGATGAAAAGTTTTGAAAGTTACAAAACTTGCCCTCATGTTTTGGAACATCTAAAGTCACTTTAAAAAACTTTAGTTCCAACCCCTAGAATTTTAAAAGTTAAATTTCAACCCTTATACTTTATAATATTATAAGTTATATATATATATATATATATATATATATATATATATATATATATGTGTGTGTGTGTGTGTGTGTGTATAAAAACAAGTCATTTTACCGTTAGTAGACCTCATTCATGAAGCCGGTCTATAAGGGGGGGGGGATAAGGTTGTTGCCTATAAAATGGCAGCTTAATGGGTGTCCACTCTCACCCATTGCCTCCTTGACTAGTGGACGCTCGTTAGCCGAACGGGTTGGACGATGACTTTAACCCTCATTAAAAGTATGATGATTGTAAAGTAACTAAATGTTTTTATAAATTCCCAAACTTAGTTACTTTAAGAAAATGTGAATAAGGTACCAACCCATGAAATTACACTTTGCACTTTGTTGAAGTCGTTAGTGGAGCATGTGTGGTTAACCGGCACACTAACCTGGACTTAACAAGGTAGGCAAAGGGTGGCTAAAGGTTTATCATAGATCGGTGGAACGTGTGTGGTTAACTGGCGCATCGGTTGAGTGATAACCATTAAGAGTACCAAGTAATTTGCATGGTTACTTCACACCTTGTTTTGTGATCCTCGGCATCCCAGTCACAAAACTTGAACGACACACTCAAGATTGAAACATGGCATTGAAAATTTCAAATCTCAAAAGAATCTAGGAGTTTCAAAACCAATTAAAACCTAAAAATACATTTCGTTTTTCATGGTGGAAATTGGTGAATCTTCATTCACCTACCTTTAAATATTTTATAGCTTGGATTACGACATCCCTCTTCTAAGTTATAAAATATTGTGTTGGGTCCTAGCCTTAATATTACATTTGGGTGTCTTATTAAGGATTATCTTTATATCTAATCTAAACTTGTCTTTATTTTTCTGATGTCTTCTAACAATGATGCTTATGGATCAAACCCTACTGGCTCCTTCTCTCTCCTGAACCTTTGTGGGAGAGTTATCTTCGATGGTTCCAACATTATGGATTGGATCTGGAACATCAGGATGGTCACTCGTTACGAGGACAAGGAATATGTCCTTGATAAGGAGCTTAAGGAACTTGATGAGTCGTCTGCTACTCCTGAGGAGATCACTAAATTCCAGACTCATGAGAGAGATGCCACTAAAGTGGCATGTATCATGTTGGCTACAATGACAATCGGGCTCGAAAAGTCCTATGAGGACTATTACCCTTTTGAGATGCACCAAGACTTGATGGACCGCTACCATCAAAGTGCTCGTCAAGAGAGGTATGACATCATCTCCTCCATGATAACAACCAGTATGAAGGATGGTGAACCCATCACGGGCCACTTACAGAAAATGCAAAGGTATGTGGACCGTTTGCTGAAGCTAAATGTGAACTTCCCTAAGGATTTGCTAATTGACATCATTTTGCACTCCTTACCTTCTTGTTTTTATCAATTCCGAATGACATACCACATGAACAAGGAGGAAGTTACACTCATCAAACTTCAAGGACTCTTGAAGACCGCCAAAAGTGGTCTTAAGGGTAAATCGGTTGTTACCACTCCTACTCCTACCGCGACCCCTGTCTTGGCAATCGGGCAAGGCAAAGGAAAGAAGAGGAAGAGCCCTTTGAAGGGTACTAAGGGAAATTCCCTTGATGGCTCCTCTTCAAGTGGAACCAAGAAAGGTTCTGTCACTCCTTCAGCCAAGCCTAAAGAGGATGAATGCTTCTATTACCATGCATGTATTTACACTATGTTGTCTAATAACTAACCCCATTCTAATTCTTGGGTCCTTGATACAGGCTGTGGTATTCATATATGTTCTGATTTGTAGGGACTAAGAAGAAGTGAGAATGTGGAGCATGGGAAGATAAACTTAATCATGGGGAATAGGAAAGCTTCACCTGTCACCAAGATTGGAGTTTATTCTTTATTGCTAACTAGTGGGTTAGTGTTAGATTTGAATAAATGTTGTTACTCATATGAAATGGCAAGAAATATTATTTCCTTTCATTGTTTATACAAACAAGGGTTTCCCTTTTCTTTTGATAATAAATGTGGTGGTATTAATGCTTTCTTTAATAATCTTCTTTATTTTAAAGCATTACTTTGTGATGGTGTATATTAAACTGTGTCGGTTGTAGATAACCTAGGAAATAATGTGTTGTGTATTGATTCTTCCAATAGCTTGGATAAAGCATCATTATGGCATTTTCATCTTGGACATGTAAGCAAGAAATGCATAGACCAACTCTAAAAGGATAGAGTTTTGGAGTCATTTTACCTAAAGTCGGATGATATCTGTGAATCTTGTTTGCTTGGGAAAATGTCATAGTCACCCTTTATTGGTACTTGTGCTAGGGGTGAGGGTTTATTGGATCTCATAGTTACTGATGTGTGTGGACCCTTCAGAACCACCACAAGGGATGCTAACCGCTTCTATGTGACTTTTACTGATGATTTTAGTAGCTATGGATATGTATACTTAATCAAGCATAAGTTAGAAAACTTTGAAAAAAAATTCAAAGAGTTTAAACAGGAAGTAGAGAATCAGTTGGGCAGGAACATTAATGCTTCGATCCGATCAAGGTGGTGAGTATCTTAGTACAAGGTTCCTTGACTATCTTAAGGAATGCGGGATTGTCTCACAATTGACACCTCCCAAAACACCACAACTTAATGGTGTGGCTGAGAGGCGTAATCGAACCTTGTTGAACATGGTTCGTTCCATGATGAGTCGAGCTTCGCTACCAATCTTATTTTGGGGGTATGCCTTAGAGACTGCCGCCCATATTCTTAATCTAGTCCCTACCAAAAAGGTTGCCAAAACACCTCACGAGATGTGGACTGGTAAATCTGGACCACGTCAAGATTTGGGGTTGTGAGGCTTTTGTGAGGCGCGAGACTCACGATAAGCTCGAACCTCGAAGTGAGAGGTGTATTTTCATCGGCTACCCACAAAAATCCTTTGGTTACCTCTTCTACGGACCCAGTGATAATGTGGTCTTTGTAGCAAGGAGAGGAGTCTTTCGAGAGAGAGGGTTCATAAGCCAAGAAAACAGTCGGAAGCAAATTGACCTTGAAGAAATTTAAGAGTCAAGTGGTGAAGGAACCTCAAACCCTAGCAATCAACCTGAGGAGGAAACTCCTGTTGATCCGACTCAAGAGTCTGTACCTCTAAGGCATTCCACGAGAGTTAGGAATGCACCTGAGCATTACTAAGGTTTCCATATAACTTCGGAAGGTGATACACTTATTAGTGATAGCACACTAGTAAGTCTGGATGAACCAACAGCTACACAGAAGCCATGGCAAGCCCTGAGGCTGCTAAATGGAAAGTGGCTATGGACAATAAGATACAGTCCATGTATGACAATCAAGTTTGGAACTTGGTTGACAATGTACCTAGTCGTAAGACAGTCGGGTGCAAATGGATCTTCAAGAAGAAGACCGACATGGATGGGAATGTACACACTTATAAGGCACGACTGGTTGCAAAGGGCTTTTCTCAAACTCCGGGAGTGTATTATGATGAGACCTTTTCACCATTAGCAAAGATTAAGTATATTAGGGTTATGTTAGCCATTTCTGCATTTCATGATTATGAAATATGGAAAATGGATGTCAAAACTACTTTCGTAATGGAAGGTTGGCTGAGGATGTTTACATGAGTCAGTCAGAGGGTTTTGTCACTGCAGAGTGCCGTAATAGAGTGTGTAAGCTTGAAAAATCCATCTATAGATTGAAACAAGCACCTCATAGATGGAATCGTTGTTTCGATGAGAAAGTCAAAGAGTTTGGCTTTTCCAGGAGCGAAGATGAATCTTGTCTATATGTCAAGGCTATTGGGAGTATAGTTAGGTTTTTGGTACTGTATGTGGATGACATACTACTCATAGGAAATGACATCGCAACTCTGCAGGAAGTAAAGTCCTGGCTAGGGAAGTGTTTCGCTATGAAGGACCTTGGAGAAGCTGCCTCTATCCTAGGGATAAGAATTTTGAGAAACAAGAGTAAGAGACTAATTGGACTTAGTCAGAGTACCTACTTGGATAAGGTGCTGAATAGGTTCAACATGCAGAGATCTAACAAAGGAGAGTTACCGATCCAGAGTAATGCCAGATTGAGTAAGACCCAGAGCCCGAGTACAAAGGCTGAGATAGATGAGATGAGTCCAATACCATATGCTTCCACTGTAGGCTCAATCAGGTATGCTATGACTTGGACTCGTCCTGTTGTGGCCTTTGCTTTGAGCATGGTCAACAGATATCAGGGGAACCCTGTCAAGGCTCACTGGACTGCGGTAAAGAACATTCTCAAGTATCTGTGGAGGACTAATGATTGGGTCCTTACCCTCGGTGGGAGTGATGAATTGAGGGTAGTAGGGTATAGTGATGCTAGCTTCCAGACTGATAGGGATAATTTCCGCTCTCATTTAGGTGGGGTCTTTACCTTAAACGGAGGAGAAATTACTTGGAAAAGTTCCAAGCAGGAGACAGTGGCCGATTCAACTTGCGAATCAGAGTATATAGCAGCAAGCAAGGCAGCTAAGGAGGCTATATGGATAATCAACTTCACTGGAGACCTTCGAGTTATACCAGCTATAAAGGAGCCAATGGAAATTTTCTGTGATAATGAAAGTGTAGTTTCCTTAGCCAAGGAACCAAGGGATCACAGAAGATCCAGACACATTGACAGGAAATACCATTTCATCAGACATCGAATAGAAGAATGACTCCTCGTGGCAAAGAGGGTATCATCAGATGAGAACCTAGCAGATCCCCTCACGAAGAAACTGGGTAGGGTTAAGCATCTTCAGAATGCGAGGCACATAGGGCTAAAGGATGATATTAGTTTAAGAAAGTAGATAGCTTTTGAAATTTGTAAAGTGTAATTGACATTTGTTGATAAATAAAAGCTATTGTTTATTTATGAGTAAAGTGTTTCTATCTTCTGTCAATCGTTTACTATTATTTCATTTGGCATGTTTTGACTTCCAGAATTAATATGCTATGATATATCATATTATTCAAATTCTCCACAGTCAGTCATATGCAGGAAGTAGATATGAATCAAGACTGTCATGAGTTGGCTTGTAGATGTCTAAGATGTTGGACATAGCAAGAGTTGCTACAACACTCATGAGTGCTCATAAGTTCTGAGTATTAGATTCAACCCACGCTCACTTGTATCACTTCATGGAATTTATCTTGAGTGATTGTGAAAGGGTAATATCATATAAATCTTCAAACCTAGAGATATGAGTTGTTGACTATGAGTTGGTTATACATTGATTGTACAAAAACGCATTGGCAACTCGATGTTATAAAACGTGCCTTTGTGTATAATTCAACAAGTAGTAGAACCAACATATGAGTAGAAGTTTATCTATTCCTTCTTGGATTAGAAGCGTTATCTGGGCCCCTCGATGATTTTTTTGACCTATGTATCGGGCTCGGTCAGAACTAAATTGACGTGTTCAATTAAGTTCTATGTTAACCAAATCGGAAATCGGGAAACAAACTGCTGGACAATAAGTAAGACTTTGTTCCATGTATTTGTACAGTTGATATCTAGAACAAAGGATTATATGATCACTTATCTTAAATGGCGTATCATCATCATCTCAGTTCCGCGAGACCTTGAAAGAGCGACGATTGCTGATCGGTTCCTAAAGTAATTCTTGCAGTTAGAGTTATTAGACTTATCCAAGTGGGAGACAGTTGGATTAGGTGTCTAAGTTCATAAGTATTTCTGGAATGTACTTGACCCGGTTGGCATGGTCCATTTGGGTTGCATGTCATCGCAACATTTGGATAGACTAAATGAGAGAAAGGACACTTAAGGTTTATTAATATATTATAAGTTCTAATATATTAATAATATTCTTTAATTAGTATTGCTCAAAGAATTAATTTGGAATTAATTAATGATCAAAAAGAGACTAATTAAATATATGGGGTTGATTGTGTAAATCATCCATTCTTTTATAGTGGGCTAATGATCCACGGTTTATTGAATTGGGCTAAAACCCATAAGGTGCTCCATGGATAGTCCATGGGGGTTATAAACCCATGTATCATGGAATATGGAAAGCCATGTCAATTAAGGTTTACATGTTGTAACCCTACTTGTGACACAACTATAAAAGGACCCCATGACTAGCAAAATCGGCATTACTAAGAAGAGAACAAGAGGGCTAGCCGATTTTGAGTGTTAGTGAACTTCTCTCAAAGTTATTCCAAGGTTTATGGTGCTGTGTGAGACATTTGAGGCATCACACTTGAGGTGCTAGGCTCACAAGGTTCTCAAGGAATCCAAGCAACAAAAAGGTATGTTCTTTTACTAGCTATTATGTATGAAAGTTCCCCATGCCATGCTAGTTAAGTTAAGAACCTTGGAAAATCAAATTTGCATGTATCTTAGTAAAATATAGATCCAAGGTTTCTAGGGTTGCATGTACACCTTAGGAGTGTTAGAATGCTCAAAACCCTTCAATATGTAAGCCGGATGGGGGTCCAATGCTAGGCGAGGCCTGATGGGTGTATTTTATGCTATTTATCTTCGTGATTCTTGCATGTGTTTATGTGTATGTATGAATGCAGGGCATGGCCCGATGCCAGGCGAGGCCTGATGAATGTGATGGGGCAGGGCCCTTCTCATGTTAGTGATAGATCTGTTTCGAGAGGGGCTCGATGTCCGATGAGGCCCAATAGTTGTTAGACATGTCCCATTGTATGTTTGATATGTATGGTATGAGGTATTTTAGGGAAGTCACTAAGCTTCATGCTTACAGTTTTCAGTTTATGTTTCAGGTACTTCCAGATCGAAGGAGAAGGGTTTGGGATGATCGCAGCGCATACACCATGTTGTTCTGCATTTTGTTGACTTGATGTATTTGGATTATTATTGGCATACTCTAATTTTCTTTTATGGTTTTATGAACACTTTTTGGATGATGGTGTTACTGTTTTAAAAATGAAAATTTTGGCCTTAAATTTTGGGACGTTACAAGTTGGTATCAGAGCCTTCGTTTGAGGGATTCAGGCATATACTCTGGTGTGTCGAACTCAAAATGAGTATTTGGTAGATTTTCATAAAAGGAAATGTTTTATAAAAATAGTTTTTCTAATAAAGTATAGGGGTGTGATGCATGTAATCGACCGAGCTCAAGTAAGTTTTCCCAAAATACCCATACATGTTTTATGATTATGATTTGAATTGTGAATCTAGGAATCGTATGATAGATTAGGGCTAAGGATCTAGGAGAAATGCCTTTATATGTCTACTATATGAGCTTATAGACTTGCATGCTAGTACGGATCAGTCGGTGATTGGATGGCTTGATTAGATTATGCTTGACTCCAATTACTAAATGCTCGAATGTTGTTTGCTTTGTGCTTGTTTTGGAGTTCCTATTAACTTCAGCTAACTAGTAAGCGAATATGCTAAGTTACATATTATTGAGGCTAGATAATTTTAGAAGGTTAGGTTTTAACTCTACTACGCAGCTCTTGTTTGAGTCCAACCATTGTAGTGTGATGCCTTTCATTCGAAAAATTATCTGGTGTCGGTGATATATAATTATACTCATGAACTAGTTAGAGGGTGTTAGGGGGAGTTCCTTCTACAGCTGATGGCGGAGAGTAGTGTGGGGGTAGCCTTAGGAAAACCTAGGAAGAGATTCGGTTTTGGGAGTAACTTGGAGGATTCGGTTTTGGGAATAACTTGGAGGATTCGGGGAGATCCTTGAGGACAGTATGGATAGATGTGGAAGATAGTTAGGCCAATTGTAACACCCGCAGATCCGGCCTAGTCAATTAAGATATAATAAGCATTAAAAAATGATTTACTATAGAAGATTATCTAGGATAAATAATCTTAACCAAAGTAATAGTTAGGGTTAACAATTGTAACCTATTTGAAGTAATAAATAAGAATTATTTGAATATTATATGTTTCATTATTATTATAATATAATAAAATAGGAAAAATCGGTCGAATCGACCTTAAATCGTAAAAATAAGTGTGCCAAAACATATATATATATATATATATATATATATATATATATATATATATATATATATATAATATTTAGAAAGTACACGTCGTCCCGATCCCGAAAATCTAAATTTTGTCAAAATTCGAATTCGTATGGATTAGATACGATTTTTATAAGATATAAAAGTCAGCTGCGCACAACGAATGTATGACGTAAAAAGCTACGAAGAGAATGGTTGACTATTAGCTAATGCGACCAAAAATAAAATCGTAGTACTCCTTAAAATAGGAATTTTGAGAAAAAGAATGCAAAAAAACGGAGTCCGTACGAGAGAATTATGATTTTAGCAAAATTATTTAACTTTATAAAAATATAAATTCAAAATTAGCCGACGAAGTCTAAATGAATGTTGTAGATCTCGTCCATAGCTATGTGTGGATATAAAGAACGTCAAAAACGAAGTTCGTATGAATAAGTTATAATTTTTAATAGCACATTTACGTGTTAAAATAAAGTGTAAATCATATATACGTATACATATATATACATATGTGTATATCATTAGAAATGTATCGACGATGCGGTTGTTATAAGACTAGTGTTGAGTACTTTCGACATTAGTTTAGTACAAATGTCATTAAATCTATATAAGTAGTATTATAAAGGGGTGTTTAGTCATTTAAGTAAATATAGAGGGTGGTTTTTAAAAATTCAATTACTATAAATAAGAGCCTCTAGGCTCTCATATTTCTTGCACCGTTCTCTTGATTCAAGAGTCTTTCTCTTCTTATCCCCCGAGCATTTCGGTCCCTTGTGATTTGACTTCTCTTTCTGTAGTTTTTAGTATAGTAAGGTGAGCATTAAAGCGCTGCAAGAATCTTTCTTAGAAGGATTCAGCGACGAAGTTCTGCCCCAGCAGAGCCCGACTCCTAGCTAAGTAAAGTTATGCTACCCTACTTTAAATATAGCTTATAATATCGTTATTATGAACCTATAAATAAAATTTATCAGTGATTCAAAGTCGTTATATTTATTGATCTACTTACGGGGATGATATCTAGGTTGTGCTTTAGTGAGGTGTTTAAAGTGAGATTTCCAAACAATATACTTCGTATACCCAACGGACCCTACCTCCGATATGATCCTACCTGGTTGTTCCTTACTTGATAGATCATGAAGTCGACTTTGAGTTAATGATCAATCTAGACTAATAATTAGTCACAATAAAGATTAGACTAAAACTTAGCGATAATAATGCTAGGTTTCGTCGAAGGAAAATAGAATCGTTAGAAGCGTCGCGCTGCCCGAGTTTGGAATCATCACTTTAACAAGTGAGTGCATAGTTACTTTCATGTTACACATAGATATGAAGTATTTTATATAAATTACGTGTTATGTGTGCATATTATATGTATACTTGCTGTCTATTGTGGATGAACGATTTTATACATGTTTTAAATGATTTAAACTGTATATATATTTTACATCTATAAAATATGTTGGGTAAAATATGGGTAGATGAATGATGAGGGATGAAAGCTGATATAGAGGAACATTGGCAGTATGAACATAGTGCCCTATAGGTGAACATTGGCAACAATAGACCCAATACCCTATAGATGAGCATTGGCAGCTGCGCTACAACCTATAGATGTTTTTGATCTACAATGTACTCTAAACATCTTAGCAGCTGCGCTCTAAGGATAGTATCGGTAGCTGCGCCTAATATATGTTAGCAGATATATATACTTGTATGTATGTTATTATTGTATCCATTTAGTTAGGCCAATGTATCTCGGCCCATGTGGCCCTCCTTGTATTGTAGTTATACGTTTATTGAATGTTATTAGGCATTGGGGAAAAATACCAATCTTCATGGTATCAGAGCGCCCGTTTTGTTGAGAGGTGTGAGGACACAAGAAACAAAAGGTGATCCCGTGAAAGGCAAAATGATTATGAAAGTGTTGGTTGTTGTACTCTCCCCCGTTATCACATTGGAAATTATTGATGTGGCCCCCAAATTGATTTGTTATGGTATTTGAAAAATGAATAAATTTAGCAAATGCATTAGATTTTTGTTTTAGTGGGTACACCCATAAGTAGTGAGAAAAGTGATCTAAAAACAAGATATAATAACGCAATCCACCATTACTAGATATAGGAGAAGCCCATAAATCTGAATGAATAACTTTAAAAGGTGCAGAAACATGAGAATCAGACAAAGAAAACGATAATCTAGTGTGTTTGCCAAGATGAAATGCATGGCAAGATACATTATTTTTAGGTAAATGACAAGAAATAGAACTAGTAGAAGATAAATGCTTCAATACTTGATCGCCGGGGTGACCAAGTCGGTGATGCCAAGTGGTTGGAGACGTGGAGACAAAAGCATAACTGGTGGAACTTGTGACTGGATACAGGGGCCCAGAACTATCACAGCGAATGAGAGGTCGCCGTGTCTGATAATCAAGAATGGTAAAACCGTAAGGATCAAAATCTATAGAAAAATTGTTACTAGTAGTAAATTTGCAAACGGAGATAAGGTTTTTAATAATGTTTGGTGTAATAAGGACATTTTGTAAATGAAGAGGACGATAAATATTTGATATAGGAAAGTTGGAATGTCCTGATGTCACAACAGGTATTGCAGATCCGTTACCGATATAAATAGAACGAGGGTAATGATTATTACTAGTCGAGTTGAGTATACCTGCATTGGTGTGAACGTGATCTGTTGTTCCTGTGTCCATAACCCATCCATTGTTTCTAGGGTCATTTAAAGACATTGTGTTGAACAAGCTGGGAAGAGATGTGGGCTGATCAGATCCGAGAAATGTCCATGGAGGTTGATCCATAGTGGTAGTCTGAAGGTGAGCTTGCGGGCTGGAGGAGGGTTGCTAATGGACTGGTCCAGGTATGCTGCCAAGGATACTGGAAGAGTTGGGAGCTGATCTGGTCCAGGATGGCTGTTGGTTTTGGGTGGGAGATGGGTCAGCCCACTACTGGCATGTCGATGATGCAGGTGTCCAATGTTGCTGAATGGAGTTCGGTGGAGGGTAGAAGACCCACCCAACAGGTTGTTGGCGTAGGTTATGGTACTGCTGGCAGCGGCGCTGCTGGTTGTGGCCACCACCATCCCGTCGATTGTTGAAGTTTCCACGAGTGGATCCCCCGCCACCCCCACGGTTCGAGCTTGAAGACCCAACATGAAGCAAGGGTGGAGCTGAAGCATTATTTTCATGAGAAGGGTTGATCACACGAGTGCTGGAGAGGCGTGTTTCCTCCACAGCTAACATAGCCCGCATTTTAGAGAATGTGGGAAAAGGCTTGGTGAACCGTATGATACCGACAACATTATCATATTTGCTTGGAAGCCCGTTGAGAGCATGAAGAACCACATTTCTATCTTTAACCTTTTCACCAAGTCCCTCTAGGAGGTCTGCAATTCTCTTGACATTCTCACAGTAGTCATGGATAGCTAGATCTCCCAAGGTTATGTTCCTTAATTCAGCTTCAAGTTGTATAGCAGTTGATTCAACATTTTTATAAAAGAGGGAGTGGAGATTCTGCAAGACCTTGCGTGCAGAGGCGTTAATGGAGTATGCAGATGAGATAAGCTTTTGAGAAATCGATCCAAAGATCCATAGTTTGACCACAAAATTAAGTTGTTGCCATTCCGGGTCAGTAGGAGGTTTGTTTGATGGGTCGAAGGTGTCATCAATGTGGTTAACAATGCCATAGGCGATGCAATGAGTCTGAAACAAGTCGCTCCAGGTTTCATAATTGCGGGTTGACAAGTCTAAGATCAGTGGAACGTAATACTTGATGTTGGTGATACCGAAAGCACGGGGGGTAGGTTTAGAGTGGCTACTTTCTTCGCTGGTCATGATTAGATGGGGACAGAAGTTGACAGAAGGTAGAAGAGGAGAGGAGAAGGGGGGATAGAATATGCCGACAGGCTATGCTGACAGAATGGAAGGATCGGATAGGGTTTAATTCCCAATACGCTCTGATACCATGAAGATTGGTATTTATCCCCAATGCCCAATAACATTCAATAAGCGTATAAATACAATACAAGAAGGGCCACATGGGCCGAGATACACTGGGCTAACTAAATGGATACAATAATAACATACATACAAGTATATATATCTGCTAACAATATAGAACATTGTAACCTTGGCAGTTGAGTCTAATAGAGAATGTCAAAATTCTGGTAGCTGTGCCTAAATGATAATATTGGCAGCTATGCTTAATAAATAATATTGACAGATGTGTCATTCGCAACGATGTACTTCGTGCCTACTCCTTAGGACAATCCTTAGGACCGAATGAGTGAATGATAAATGATTCTTAGGGTAGATCCTTAAGAAATAAAGAAGATAATGGGAATGGGTAATTGGGTTGATTGTTTAATGATTAAACATAATTATATTATTGTGGATTAAAAACCTATGTACTCACCAGGTTTCCCAACCTGACCCACTCAGTTTATTAGTATCACAAGTATCGATATAAAGCTATAGTACACCGAGAGATTAAAGAGGCGTAGATCAATAGTGTAAAAAAAATGTAAGGTCTCTTTATTCTTATGTTTCTATATTGACGATGACATCCCAATGTTTTAATATAAACAAATACATTTCTTCGGAAATGCTTTGATAAAACCTTTATCATGTTTTCTGGGAACAAAATTCCGCACCATTGTTCTTTAAAAAGGATACTCTGATTTTAAAATAAGCATAAATAAAATTTTTAAAATGACCGTAAATTTGGGGATGTCACACCCGTACTACTGGAAGAAGAGGATCTGTAATCGAGTCAAGGAAAGCTACTACTATACGAGGAAACTTGTAGAGTATGGCATACCTCGATGTGTATATATATTTGTGTGTGTTCTAATGGTTTGAATGGTCTATTTTCAGTATGGTGGTCACTCGAGGAGGATCTGGTAGTGATTCTGGTGCTGGTGAGGGCTCGACCTCTAGGGTCGTACATTCAAATGTGGGAGTTCATTTCATCAGAGATTACCCGCAGTATTCTTGAGCAGACTCCTATGATCTTCGGCACGGTTAAGAAGGGTATCCTAGAGATTTCGGATGAGCGCTTGGGCGCTTTTCGTTCTAAGATGGTGGCGATGATCGGAGCTCGCATTTTGACTTTCTGTGAGTTTCAGGCATATGGATCTCCATAGGTCTTCAGGAAGAAGGAGCCGATTGCGAGTAAGCATTAGTTGGAAGATGTCAAGAATGCCTTCCTATCTAGCCTTTGTCTTGAGGAGGCGAAGGTCTGAATTGCATCTTGTCTTCTGAAGGATAGAGCTCAAGAATGGTGGGAGGAGATTGGGCATGCCTTAGGAGGCGAGGCGAATGAGTTGATGACTTGGGAGGATTTTTTGACGAGATTTCGGGCTGATTTCGCACCTGTGATTGAGATCCAATAGTTGGTGAGGGAGTTTCAGGACTTTCACCAGACTACTAAGACGGTAGCGGAGACCACTACTATGTTTCATCACAGGGCGTTATTAGTTACACAGTATTTGCGGATAAGGAGATGAAGAAAGATAGGTACCACGAGATGTTAAGGAGCGATATCCAACAGTTTATGAGCCGATCTAGTTGTAGAACAATGGAGGATTTGATAGCACGAGCCAGAGAGAGGGAGATTGACTTGGAGATGGAGCGGAAGAGGAAGTCAGATCAGGTTTAGGGTTCAGAGGGTTCGGGAAAGAGGCCTAAGGTTTTTGAGTCGATATCGAGGCGCCATCAGGGGTCCATAAGAAGTCAATTTCCCTAGTTTAGCAGCAGCAAGACCAATTATAGTACCCGCTCCGACAACTTTGAGGATCACGGATGGCCACAGATGCACCTGTTATGAGGAGCAGGGCTTTCTAGCTGACAGCCGAGGAGGCTTGTGCAACATTAGACATGGTGATGGGTCTGTCTCTTCTCCCTATCTCTTTATTTATGTTGATTTTCTTCTTATATTTTTGTGTTTTGTTTTAGGATCATTCCTTGTGAACGGTATCTCTGCTTTGGTATTGTTTGATTTTGGGGCTACCCGATCCTTTGTATCTCTTGCCCTCACCACCACCTATCTCAAACATCGACTAACCCACATCCAATATCTCCTCCCTTGAGAAGAAGAAGCAGGAAAACACAACCCCGCTGTCGCAAGTAACATCCCTTGCCATCGGTTGGCCACTCAGCTTCATATAGCAATCCTTGAGTTGATCATCACAACAACATCCTTCTTGAGCCCCATGAATTAGGTTGGCACTACCTTTAGCAAGGTCCTCAATGTCTCTGAATCAGCTAAACCTCACAAGTTTGTACCAACCAGAACCAAACCGCCACAGGCACTTACGCCCAAATGATTATCGGTCTCATTTTGCACAATCATAGCTGATTGACCGACAACAGCTGGAACAAATGCAATTATGCTAGTGCTATACCATACTATATATCCTTACCTAGATCTGTAGGAACCTTTTTGACCCTTCCTAATCCCAGTATGGATTTTGTGCTTCTAGTAGTATGGGCCCCTACTACATTCCACACATACGCGTACGTGTCCTCCAAATTGCGTCAAAGTCTCTAAGTCACTATACTAAACCAATATCAATCTCTGATACCTATGCCACTACAGGCACACACTACTGCCTATCCTACACTCTCTTACGATATGATTGTTCTCACGCATGAGCATGCACTAAATTCTTTTCTAAAAATTCTACCACAGCCATGTGTATCAACACACTTTAAATGCTTAGAAAATCATCACAAACTTCCTACATTAACAACATAGATTTCCTCATACATAAGTGATCACACCAGCACACTCTTGCACTCTCCCAAGAGCACTAGGAACACTCACTCTCACCTAGCTATCAGCCGAAAAAGAAACTTCTAACAAGGTCAACTAGCTATTTTACAAATGTAATTATATGCAACAAGGATTAAACATGCATTCGACTAAAAGATCATGTACTATAACGATTGGACTCAAACAAGAGCTACACAATAGGCTAAATCAAACATTCTAAAACTATTTAATCCTTATGGCATGTAAGTTAATGTATTCTATCAACATCTAACTAAAATTAATATAATTTCAAATAGCATAAATCAAGCAACATTCGAGTAGAAACGAAACACAACAGGCAAATAGGCATCATAAGGATCAGACAATTCTAACATGCAATTCCTAAGGATCCCTAGCCTACACACTATCCTGCATCCTAAACAACTCATACATCTCACATAAAATTTATCTCTCCTATACGGGGAATGTAGCATGCAACCCTAAGTAGATCCCCATCCTACCTTATAGCATGCACATCATACTATAACACATACAATAACAAGTCAATTACAACATATAAAGAAAATATGGATATTTTGGGAAATCACTTTTCGAGCTCCGACTGACTGTATACATCGCCTCTTCTCTTTTCTTCTCTTCGAATAAATATTCTCCAAAAAGGTTTAGCAAAGCTCTCAACTTCGTAGTTTGAGTTTGGAATCCAACAAGTTTTCATCCAAATCCCTCAAACTAGGGCTCTGATACCAACTTGTAACAACCCAAAAACCAGGCTAAAATTTTCATTTTAACATAATATAACATTCATTTATAAAAAAGTTACATTCATGATAAATAATTTATTCATAAACCATTATTCGGTAAACAGAGTTATAATGAAGGCAGTGCAAAATCACAAATCATAAAGCTGCTGATGTGAGTATACAATCATGCCTTCGCAACCCGATAAGTACCTGCAAAATATTTAATTCACAACTATAAGCAAAAAGCTTAGTGATTTCCCCAAAATACCACATACAACACATCATAATAATCAGCTAAGGTTATTCACAAAACTATGGAGACTATCAACGGTCTCCAATGGGCTAACTGCACACCCTGTGGATTAACAACACACCTCGGGTTATCAGTAACCCTGGGGACTATCAGTAGTCCCATGGACATACAACAGTCCAAAATTTATTAGCAACTCATTTCGCATGTAACAGAATTCAACAAATAAGACCTAGCTAATCGACATGCATATACTACCACATAGGCAAGTATAGCGAGAAGACTCACTTGACTCACAAACTTAGCTCAATGTCATGTCGTCCATAGCTAATAGATTCCACAAGCCAAGAAATGGGTGCTAAATACCTCCTAATAATCCACACAAGGTAAACCTTAAGTCTACCTTCTAAAAATGGAAATATTACCAAAATTCAACCCTTAACAATAGTCAATGGTTAAAGACAAAGTCAACAACAATCAATGTCAACCATCGAGCCTCACGTTGTGACCAACCCTTAGTCATGTCGTGAGAACACACTCAACCTGATTCTAACTCGACTCACTCAAACTCAGCCAACTCAATCACGAACAACCCATTAAGCAATCCTCGTGACGTATACATTCCTCTGTCACGTCGTAAGTACCAAAAGACACAACATATATGGGTTCCTTTCATGGTCACGTCGCGATACCCTTTGTGTCACGTAAGTCTTTAACTCTAACTTTTCTAGAAGCTTAAGGGGACTCCAAAGGTCTATAAAAATGGTTACTTTATGGACATGCATGCTTCATGCATGTCCTCAATCCATCCTAGGCCAAAAGTCAAAAGATTATACTAAAACTCACATATAAGAATCCAATAAGCAACCAACTTCTAGACCTGAACCTTGTCATACTCAAGGGACCCTTAAAACCCATAAAGTTGCTAACTTTATGGTTCTCTTCCATTCAAGCTTGCTCAAACATGAAGAAAATGACCTAGATCTAACAACATTAAGTCATAAAGTTTGGATCTTGGACACTTACAAAGGTCCAAAATGACCACAAGATGAAGATGACAAAGTTTCCTTGCTAGATCCACAACTAGAACACCTTCCTCTCTTTCTTCTTCTTTGAACTACCAAATGCACCAAGAGGCCAAAAATCATCAAGGAAGTTAGGGTTAGGGTTTTTCTGAGGTTTGAGGGTGATGGAGGTTGATAATGAATCCTAAAATCGACTTAGAGGGGTTTAAATATGAAGGAAACCATAAAATATCATTGGATTGAGATGCAACAAGTTTCATGTCATGACCACTTATGTGTCACATCGTGAGATCAGTTCCTAAATGTATTCCTCATATTGGTTTGTCACATCATGACACTCGACTTTATCCGAAAATCAAACTCTTAACTCCTTAAAACCTAAATCCATCCATCCTGGAAAACAAAACAAGTGTTACAATTTAAATATTAATTATAAACGACTTGACAATATGTTAAAGCGAGGAATATGACATTTTGTATTAACATTATGTTTTTTTTACAGTTTAGATTTTGAGGTAATTCATGTAAATGTGTTTCACTAGGTTTTATCATTGACCAAATAAATTAATTTTAAAATTAATTAACCATAACAATAAAGAAAAATAATACTTGATCCAATTTATAGTTTTAAAATTAATTAGTCATAATAATTGTAAAAAGTAACACTAAATCAATAATTATATGGAATTTTGTTCATGCGTAAAATAGAGGTGGAGACTATTTGTAAAATATGATTCTAATATGTCTATCTAATCATATTTTTAAATGAGTTAATAATTTTATCTATCAACGTAATATAATAGTATTATATAAGTAATGTCAATAAAATAATCATTTTCAATCATATGTAGTGTTGAAATTTTTAATTACATAAATTTAATCTATGCAACGTTTGGACATTTACCTAATTTATATATTAAAAAAAGGCAAATGACCAAATATTTACAAATATCATAGTTTGCTACATTATAAAGTCATTAACCCAAATCGTCGGAATCACTATACAAATAAAATTGATGATTTTGAAAACCATAAATCACTTTAAATATAATCATATACAAAAATATATTTATCAAACATAGTTTGTGGCCCTATCAAATCATTCCTCTTTTTAATATTTTTTAAGTATATTCGGTTGATAAGAGCATAAAAGAAAGCTTTTAACAATATAAGTAGAACAAATGGTTGGTTTGCATAGGGCACCGAAGCTTTTTTCGAATGCATTTCTCATATCTTTCCATTGGATTTTCTGGTCTAGTGTACTATCCACATCAAGCATCATAATTCATGCCAGTAGTCAGTTATTGTGCAAAGATTTTGCAGTTAACCTTAATTTTAAAAAAAGGGCAAGCTAGTCCAGTCAAACATAGCGGTGGTTGTTTATGGTTGTTGTCAGACTGGCCAATGTAGGTAGGGTACATCTCTCACTGTATATCAAGTGTCTAGAGTTTGATTATGTGGTCAGGGCAGCCTTTGACAGAACTAGGGTCAGTCATTTCCCATACAAAGGTATCTTCAAATACATGATTCAACCAATCAATCACTGACCTTATTAACCACAAACAATAATTTACTTCATTTATTTACTTATATTATTTACAATTTTAATCCAAGTATCTTGTACGTATTCAACCATTTGATGAAGATTATTAATGAAACCCTCTTTGTTGTTGAAAAAGATAAGCAAAGATTGGTCACTTATTTGTAAATTTATATAACCATAAGTGTTTGCATAGATGGATATGTGTTGTGATGAGGGGGGATGTGTTCCAATAAGGTGTCCACATATTGCAATATGTGGTGTCCATATTATATATATATATATATATATATATATATATATATATATATATATATATATATATATATATATATATTAACGATCAAATGAGAACACCTAAAAGGTTGAGAATGCGAAAACAGTTCTTGACCAATCAATATATAAAGACATATTAATAATTGTATATTTTAATTAAATTAAAATAAAACAAAATTCAATCAAATTCCCTTAAATTTAGGATCGGTTACCAAAAAAACATA
The DNA here is from genome assembly GCF_051521515.1 of Lactuca serriola. Lineage (NCBI taxonomy): Eukaryota > Viridiplantae > Streptophyta > Magnoliopsida > Asterales > Asteraceae > Lactuca > Lactuca serriola. The sequence goes on along the minus strand of NC_136409.1, from coordinate 109,666,414 downwards.
GAAATGTTCTATTTTTTTTCTTTTTAATTGAATAGAAAAATATTTTTGCCAAAATTTATTTTAAAACTAAAAAAAATTCTTAAAAAATCATTTTTTTTCTCCGATTTCACAATTATACGTCAATCATAAATGAATAAAAAGTAAACTATCAGTCATAATTGATTATATTATAATTTAACTTTGTACATTTATATTGACACAATTGTACTTAATGATTAAAATTAATTTGAGACCATGTATTCATATATAAATGCACATTTTCATTCATAAATATAAAATATTATAGTTTTTTAATGAATACAAATATAATCGTAATTGAATAAAGAACATTATAAAAAAATCAATACATTTGTAATCTTAAATAAGTGTAATACAAATTAGACATAAAACATCAAATTTGCAAAAAAAAAAAAAAAAAAAAAAAACAAAAAAAACAAAACAAAACAAAACACATTTACAATCATATGTGAATACAATTATAATCACAAATGAAAAATTACAATGTCTTAATATAAATAAATTCCGGCTCCTTCCAAGTTGTTGTCCATGTACATTCATCATTCATCTTTATAATCTTTTAGCCCTTCCGTATTAACTTGGTCAATCTACAAGAAATCAAAGAACTTTTTTTGTATTATTTTTCAACAAAGTGCTTCACTCATTAACCAATTTGTTTTCTAAATTGCTTTATTAAATCAAAATGTAATAAATAGAAAAATTGATTATCATTAATGAATAAAATTTTATAAAAATAAAAAAACTAAAAGTTTAAAATCAATTTTACAACAATAAAAAATGAATACAGTGTATCCAAATACTTAACATTTAATACAAATTATGCAATAATAAAAAATGAATACGGTGAATCCAAGTCAAAATCTCTCACAAAAAAGACTGATTGTGACTAGGATGAATGAAATAGACTAAAGAAGTAAAGATACATCTCAATTATCCGAACTCCCCACATATTCAGATAAGACAGTAATCAAGTACATCTTCATTCCGATTAATTATGCCCTAGAAATCTTCATTCTGATTACAGATATATCGCATAGTCTATTGCTAAAGCTTATTGCTTCGTACATGAAAGCAGTAGAAAGGGTAAAGAATATGATAATTGCATATAATACAAAAGGATGGTTGACCTGTTCGTACTACCGCTACCGTATTCATAAAGCGCAGATGGACTCCTTAGTGATACCTGCCTTTGGTGTTAATGTATTTTCATGTAATAAATTTGCAATTTGAAAATGCTCTTCTCATAGACATTTTATCGAGCACCTTATGTGCATAGTTCATCTCCTTTTTTTTTTTTTTTTTAAAACACATATGTTAGATCCATCTCTCCTGCGCTCAATCATCCAATTCAGTGAATAATGAATAGAGAAGAAACATTTTGAGATGGAGAAATGGAATTAAAGAAACAAAGTCAAAATTGAAATTACATGTTTTTTAAGTATGTCATTGGACACCTTTGGTGCACAACCCGTGTTCTTTCTTTTGTTAGCCTTATGATCTTTCATAGGGGACTACCGTATTCATAAAGCTTGCCATTGGAGGAGAAGACGACGACGATGACGGTAGCATCGCAGAGAACGGAAAGTTGTTGTGCTTTCTTGTTTAACCCTAATCTCTGCTTAGAAAATGTCACTTGTCTGTTATTCTTGTCTTCAATTCACTTCATCTCCAACTTTCTCCGACCCATCGTACCCCTAGATCTCCTCCGGACCTAACTTTTTCAGTTCCGATATGGTGTTTGGTGGTGACGGCTCAATTAGGGCTTAAAGGTTTGAAATTAGTATTTAGAGAGTGTGAGGAAGAAGGATACGTGAGTAAGAGAGAGAGAGAGAGAGAGAGAGAGAGAGAGAGAGAGAGAAAGAGATTCCAACAACTTACAAAAATAGGTTAACATGTAATGGCCATATTACCCTTTAGACTATTAAAAATTTACAATCTCATCCCATGAATTTTAGAAATTTATAATTTCATCTCATGACTTTTATAAATTATATTAGCCTTAGATCGTAATATTTGAAGAGCTAAGATTTGTTCTTGCGTTCTCAACCTTTTTGGTGTTCTCATTTGATCCTACTCATATATATATATATATATATATATATATATATATATATATATATATATATATATATATATATATATATCCTATCAAGTTTGTAAAACAAAATTGCAAAAACAGTTTAATCAAACACCTCTTTGATTAATTGGAAAAGTAACTCAAAAACCAATTATGTTTTTCTGCATAATATCATGCCTTGACATCTATACATATATATATACTCCTAAAACTACCGACTTGTAGAATTAGATCACAATTAGGAAACTAGAAACCGACTTGTTTATGATTTCCTAAAAACTAGGTTGGTCTCCAAGTCCTACTCGATTTAGGATTTCAACAATCACCCCCGAATCTCTAAGTCCTTCTAGAGAATTCTTCAACTCCGATCCGGTTTTAGAACACGAACTCGTCACTGTCGTCACGTTCTGAAAAATCACTTTCTCGTAATTTTTGGAGTCGTTTCGGACATTCAGACGCAAAGTGACCCGGTTTGTCACACCGAAAACAAATCACCTTAGATCGGTCTTTTTCCCTATTTTTCCGATTTTTGTCACAACAACAATTACAATTTTTGCAATTGTTGGAATTAGATTGTGATAAATTGGAATTAGAATTGGGCTCCCCACCTTGGGCCTGTTTTGTTGTAAACCCATTTGGACTTGATCCACTTGACCCACCATTTGATCCGGTTCCCTAGTTAAACCCACTCGACCCATCATTCCCTTTCCAGTTCCCTTTTCTTTTTCCATCTCGCTGATACCCCGATGATCCACAATAGCCAGACGATATTGATTTAGTGAGCATCACTCTCGCCTGACCTCCTCCGTCATCCTCTTCTTCTTTTATTCTTTCTTCATACGCCTTGAGTCTTCCCACTACATCTTCAAAGCCAACAGATTTCAAGTCCAACACCTGTTCAAGGGAGGCAACGATCTAGATGAACTTCGATCGGGGCAGAGTTTTGAGGAACTTCTTTACCAACTTCGATTCATCAATGGTTTCTCCAAGGGCTGCTAATTTGGACGCGATTCCAGATAGCTTTCCAGCATAGCTATCAATTGTTTCAGACTCCTGCATCTTCAATCGATCAAATTCAGCGTTTAGGGTTTGCAATCGAGCTTCTCTAACACGATCAACACCTACATATCTCGCCCTAATCGCTTCCCAGAGTCCCTTAGCTGATTCCACATCTCCGATTTGCATGATTGAATCCTCCGGAATTGCCTGATACAACAATCCTATTGCAAGGTAATCTTTCTCATCGTTCTTGTCTATTCCTGGATCGATCACTGTCCAAGCCTTGTGAATTCTAAGCACCACCTTCATACGTAGGGACCAGACAGTGTAATTTGTTGGTGTGAGCATCGGACACCTTACAGTGGTTGACCCAATCTCCTTCACTCTCACTGGAGGAGGCTGTGCACCATCTTCACCATCCGACATGTTGACCTAGCTTGTCAACAGGTAACAAAATCGATCTCACAACCTTCGATTCCTTGGCTCTGATACCAATTCAAGTTTGTAAAACAAAATTGCAAAAACAGTTTAATCAAACACCTCATTGATTAATTGGAAAAATAACTCAAAAACCAATTATGTTTTTCTGCATAATATCATGCCTCGATATATATATATATATATATATATATATATATATATATATATATATAGATATATATATATATATATACTCCTAAAACTACCAACTTGTAGAATTAGATCACAATTAGGAAACTAGAAACCGACTTGTTTATGATTTCCTAAAAACTAGGTTGGTCTCCAAGTCCTACTCGACTTAGGATTTCAACATCCTATGTTTATTTTTGTTACCCTATATTATTTGTACCTCATTTATGTTGTATAATTTAGTTGGTCCATGTATTTATTTAGCCAAGTCACTTAGTTAGCCATTGTATTTGTATCGAGTCTACTTTGTATTTTGACTGTATAATAATATATGAAAGGCTATACATGGGAAGTGGCAGACATATTACTGTATAGACAAAATACAAAATGGGCTAACTAAGCAAGTAGGTTAAATAGATAAATGGGCTAACTAAATCATACAACATAAATGACATACAAATAATATACGGCTAACAATTTTGAAAGAAGAATCCACTTAAGATTTAATACCAAAGGGCTTGTAGCCCAGCGGTATCAGGTGGTGCCCTCCCTCTTTGATGTCGAGGGTTCAAGTTCTGTCGTGGACATAGATGAAGTAGGTGTTGTTAACTTAAAAGTAGACTATATTTGCCGGTTCAAAAAAAAAAAACTTAAGATTTAATTAGTTTTTTACAATCAATTTTTGTCAGTATTTAGATATTGTTAGAATTTGTTAATAAATGTATCTATTATCAATTGTCACTTCTTAATAATTAATATTTTGTTATGGTTTGGTGAAAATCAATTGTCACTTCTTAATAATTAATATTTTGTTATGGTTTGGTGAAAATCGGGAAATTTAATCGTAAAGATCTACTCTAATAAATGAAGGTTTTTTTGTCATATGACATGCTCTCATTCAATTTGCCAAATGTTATTTTGTGGTTATTTTGAATTTATTTTCCACATTTCATTTTATAAGTTTTTCTATTTTATTAAATTAAATATAATATATTAATATAATAATAAAATAAATGTAGTAATAAATGGACATTAATTTCATTAATGATAAAAAAACATTTTCATTATAACAATTCATTATTTTTCTTATTTATCTATAAACTCAAAGTTCTCAAATATTTTGTAATATCCAAAACTTTCCAACCAATTTAAATTTTTCAAAAACAATCAATGTTCCATTAGTTATTACAAAAAGGTTTCCAAACATTATATTATCAGAGTATCTCATAAACAACATCATAAAAATGAGGAGCGGTACGATCACGCCTTTGCCTTGCCACAATCTCCTGATGTACCTGAAACAATAACTGAAAACTGTAAGTCTGAAAACTTAGTGAGTTACCTCCAAAATACCCATACTCTTATAACCACACACATACGGATATGAACAACATACTATGGGTCCAGTCAACCATCGGGTTGGAATACCCCTGGCCCTTAACCATCAGTTTGGAATGCCAACTTACTACGAGTCCAATCATCCTCGGGATGGAATACTCCCGGCCCACAACCATCGGGTTGGAATGCCCACACTCCTACACATACAATAACTACTATGGGTCCAATCATCCATCAGGATGGACTATCCCAGGCCCTCAACCATCGGGTTAGAATGCCAACATACTACGAGGCCAATCATCCTCGGGATGAAATACTCTCGGCCCACAACCATCGGGTTGGAATGCCCACCAACTATGAGTCAAATTATCTTCGGGATGGAATACTCTCGGCCCACAAACATCGGGTTGGATTGCCCACATACTATCGAATAAACATGTGCACCTATATCCGATAATCATATAACAGTCTACCAAACAACATACTAGGGCCCTATCATTCTCGAGATGGAATACCCTCAGCTACCATACAAACATGTGCACATATAACAGGTAATCTCCTACCAGCATACAAACAGTCAGAACTAACCAATCATACTAGCACGTAACCATCCTATCTACCAGGATACCGAGCTATCATATCACCATAGCAACTATCTCAAATAACAAGTCAAAGGGCCGACCTTGGTGCCTTAGACCCTTGAGTATAGTGAGGATAACTCACCTTGCAAATGCCGAACTGAAGAAATGAGATCAAAACTCCCGATCACCGCCACAAACACCATCGCCTAAAACTTCATTGAAACCATAACCATCAGAGCCCAAATTACCAAAATACCCTTTGAAGTCAAACTGGTCAACTCTTGGTCAAAGTCACAGTCTAGGTCAAAGTCAACCTTCCTGGTTGACCCTACTCGTCGAGTCATTCTAGTGACTCGTCGATTTCATGGACTCAGAACCCCACAATTTGCGACTGGACTCGCCGAGTCACCCCATGATTCGTCGAGTCCTTCAATCCGAGTCTTAGCATGTCCAACTCACTGAGTCACCACTCAATTCACTGATTTGCATCATAACCAGTTGGGTTAGGGTTTGCGAGCCAACTCGTCGAGTCCAAGAACAGACTCGCCAATTCTAGTTAATTCATCCGTATTCATACGATTTCATACCATCTCACTACTTCCAACTCATAGATCTGGACTCCTAGGGCTAGTTTCACACGTAAAGTTTCCAACTTTACGTGCATGCAAGGCAATATAGGCTCAACACAAGCTAGAAAGAAGGTTCAAGACAAGAATGCTCTTATACATGCACAAAGGCTGATGATTTATGCTTCCATGGACCAAAACCAGCCTAGATTTGAAGTTGCAACCTCAAATCTAGTCCCTACACCCGAATTTGATCCCAATCAAGCTAAAAATCCCCAAAACCTTAACCATGAATAGATCTAAAAGGGAAAAGCTCAAGGTATCATCTTGTTACCTCAGAAACGTGCCCAAAATGAAGTAGATTCCGGATCTACAAGGATTCTTTGATGCTAGCCTCTTAATCTACAAGCTTCCTTCTCTATATTCCTCCTTCAAGGCTAAAATATCTTCAACAATGGAAGCTCACACGATTTTAGGGTTTGCTGGCTCTCAAGGGTAACAAGGAGGCTGAGGGGAGGAGATAAGGTCCTTTAAATAGGGTGCAAACCCTAAGATTTAGGGTTTTCTCTTCCCAGCACTGACTCGTCGAGTCCAGCCGCTGACTCGGCGAGTCAGGTCACGTATCACGTGCCCAACACACGCTCCGACTCGACGAGTTAAAGCTCCAACTCGTCGAGTCTACTTTTCCAGTTACACTTTACACCCCTGAACTCTTGCTTCTGAACTTCGGATGTTACAATTCTCTCTCACTTAAATTTGGCTTCGTCCTCGAAGCCTGCTGCAGCACACGATTTCGGATAACACTCCTACATTGCAGCCTCCGCTCTGTCAACCATCCCAATTCTCTTCAGGCACTACTACCACATCTTTTCTACGATAACTCCTTCCTGTGCAGGATTCCTGCCTATCACTCTAAACCGTCCACCGACCGCTTCTCCTTAATACCCGCACACCTCGATCTATGTACCACCTAATGATACTGTCACCTTCCCGACATGCACATACTTTTGTGAATTGCAAGATATGAATAGTACTATAATCCACTGGGCTCTGCCATAGCACTAAGATATCTTTCTCCTATTAAAACTGATGATAACTCGGGTAACTTGCAATATTGGAAACTCATCCAGTTCTCCTCCTGAATCTAATCCCTTTCCGTGCTGACAGGATGACGCATCCTTCAGCTTCCGAACAACTCTCATGAACAACCAACTTAGTCACATAAACACTCATACCTGGCCCAATCAGCCTCGGGTTGGAATACCAGGTATATCTATGACGGGTCCAGTCATCCTTAGGATGGTATACCCTCGTATCCTCAAGCATGTTTGGCCCGATCAGCCCTCGAGTTGGAATACCAAACACATCAGGTCCAATCAATCATAGGGTCTGATCATCCTCAGGATGGAATACCCTAGATTGGAATACCACTACATACATAACCCATGTCTCCAACCATACTTGGTATCCAAGGATCTATCCTTGCATTTCCTTCAAACTTCTCTGATTCGACACAACCGAGCACAGCTCACCCAATTCTCAACAATACGTCCAATCCGAACGCGCTCCTACAACAGACATAATCACGCAATCTCTAAGCCGACAGCCCATGACTGGAATACCCTCACATGGTCCTCGGCATAGGTCTGGATTGCTTCCGAATCTGTCCAAAATTCCATTCTAGAGATACTCACCTCCTTCAACTCCAAGGAGGCTTACCCCCCCACCTTGACCTTGCAGCATCAGTCATTGACACACCATCGAAGCTTCTCTCTACACTATCCACTTGTAGATCACGTTGCCATTCCATAACACATATACTTAGCACCTGAACACACAACTGATAACATGTACAAAGTCCTCATGACACTTCCTCAACATATCCATAACTCGAAGACAGACCCGCTGATTGCTATTAGCATAGCAGTACACTTCATACTTGCACATAGATCTACCATTCATAGAGTCTTCAGCATAACTGGGCCGCCTTACTGCACCATTCTAGTAACCGTCATCCAAATTGCATCAGGCAGCACCTTCCAAAGCGAACGTCCCATCCGAGAATTTCTAACTCTCCCCCACTTAGAACACTAACTATTGATTACTAGCGGCGAAACTGGTACGCAAGTCAAATGTCCCTATCCAAGGCAACGAACTTCAAATTATCCGAGTTCCTGCTGAGGATTTTTGAATCCCTGAATCTCGAGTGCTCGATATGGTCTAACGATTCTCTATCCTATCTCTTCCTCTTGAACGCACCACTGGAGCCTACCATCTGTGATCCCTCTAACAAAAAAAATCTTCCCTTGCATCTCCTATGCCCTAATAACTTATGCAGAAAGAAATGGAACTCATAATACAAATACGAACGAAAGATAAGAGAAAAGACATACCAGCCATCACCTCTGGCGCTGCCCTGGTCTTGTCGGCCATAAGCTGATAAGCATGTCCATGAGCCTTCGAAGGCTCTGCTCTGACCTGACCCCCTTCAGTAAGTCTCAAAGTGGCTAGTGTTGGGGCCTGCACTGGTCTGACAACTAAAACAGGACACTGGGCCTTCATATGGCCCACCTGATCGTAATGATAACAAAGTCGGACATCGGCAGTCGGAATCTACTGTCTGCAATCCTTGGCTATGTGATCCTCCTTGCCACACTTATGACACCCAGAAGAAGACCGACAACCTCCATCATGCACCTTGCCGTACATCCCACACGTGCGACTCCCCTGGATTCCCTGTTGATAATCAGTATCTCTCGACCGTTTCGACGCAGGCTGAGACTGCACCGGGGCCTGCCTGTGCTCCCTCAACTTGACCTCAATCTCTAACTCGCGTCGCCTGGCGGCCTCCTGCAGCTCCAACAAGGTATCACATCTTTGCGTGGACATGAAATGCATGATATCCCTCTTGAACATACTCAGATACCGGGTCATCTGAGCCTGCTCCGAAGCAAACTCATGGCAAAACATGGCCCTCTCCGTGAACATCCTGGTGATCTCCGTCACCGACTCTAAATCCTGCTTCAGCTCCAAAAATTCCTGAGCCAACCTCTCCCGCTCCACCCGCGGAACCTAACGAGTACTAAACATGTCCCAAAACTGATCCCAAGTAACTGCAACCCGCTACATGTCGGAGTATGAGCCTGTAGTCAATCTCCATTAATCCTTTGCCTCGAGCCTCAATAGGTTCAGAGCACACATCACCCTCTGATTAGCAGGGCATGAGCATGTGAATTAACATTCCACCACATCCGACAAGAATCTCATAGCAACGATCGCATCCTGAACACTGTCGAAAGTAGGGGCCTTCGTATTATCAAAGTCCCGATACTGAAATCCCCGACCGGCTCCTCCCCCTGCTGCTACTACAGCCGTTGTAGCTGCTGCGACAGCCGTCTCTGCAAGAGCTGCATAGCGCTCATCAAAGTACTCAACCATGGCGGTCTTGATCGACTCAAACATTTCCGGTAACTGAGCCCGGAACATAGCAACAACCTCATCATGCAGGATCTCATGAATCCTGGCATCCAACTCCTCTGTCCTCATCTGACCTATGACCTCGGGTGGTGCTGATCCATCGTGACCACCCTCTCCTGACCCTGATCCCGAACTAGATCCCGCCCCAAAGCGTCTCGTAACCACCATACAGAAATACATCCAAAAAGGACATTAGACATTCCTCATAACAACCCAGAAACTAGCTCCCAACCAAAACCCTAGGGGTTGTTACTTCCTTGATACGCGTATGGTTCCTCTGCTTTTAGTAGTACGGGCCCATACTACCTTCCACACCTACCCATATTTGTCCCAAGTATTGCCACAAAACCCTAACAATACACATAAACATAGCGGGAGCTCAATACTCACTCTTAGAGGGAAGATAAATATCTCTTACTGACCTACCGGTCCCACAACTCACCCATCTATGAACCTTCCACCAAGCCTACAGCACTAGTGTATGCTAGTCATATAAATAGAACCCTAGGATAGCAGGTATCATATAATCAGACAATTCTATCATGCAATTCCTGAAGATCCCTAACCTAGTACTAGCATGTTGTTCTATCATATCACATAATATCAAATAACTGTATGGTATTTTGGGGTCTACTTACTGGCTTCGGCTGATCGTACCCGCTGTATTCCCTTTACTTATTTTGAAAACCGTTCTAGAAATCATTTTGAAAACCTTTCCTTGATTTGAGACTGGAGTCGCACGAATGTCCCTCCAATTCACTCAAACTACGGCTCTTATACCAACTTGTAACATTCAAAAATTTCCAACCAATTTAAACTTTTCAAAAACAATCCATGTTCCATTAGTTATTACAAAAAGGTTTCCAAATATTATATTATCAGAGTATCCCATAAAATACATCATAAAAATGAGGAGCGGTACGATCACGCCTTTGCCTTGCCACGATCTCCTGATGTACCTGAAACAATAACTGAAAACTATAAGCCCGAAAACTTAGTGAGTTACCCCCAAAATACCCATACACTTACAACCATACACATACGGAAATGAACATCATACTATGGGTCCAATCAACCATCAGGTTGGAATACCCCTGGCCCTTAACCATCAAGTTGGAATGCCAACTTACTACGAGTCCAATCATCCTCGGGATGGAATACTCCCAGCCCACAACCATCGGGTTGGAATGCCCACACTCCTACACATACAATAACTACTATGGGTCCAATCATCCATCAAGATGGAATACCCCAGGTCCTCAACCATCGGGTTGGAATGCTAGCATACTACGAGGCCAATCATCCTCGGGATGAAACACTCTTAGCCCACAACCATCGGGTTGGAATGCCCGCCTACTATGAATCCAATCATCTTCGGGATGGAATACTCACGGCCAACAACCATCGGGTTGGATTGCCCACATACTATCTTGTAAACATGTCCACCTATATCAGATAATCATATAACAGTCTACCAAACAACATACTAGGGCCCTATCATCCTCGGGATGGAATACCCTCAACTACCATACAAACATGTGCACATATAACAGGTAATCTCCTACCAGCATACAAACAGTTAGAACTAACCAATCGTACTAGCACGTAACTAATGGGTTTTGGCCATATGAACATTTCTATGTGCACATGCAAACCCTAATGCTTGGATCTAGGTTTCTCTAATTAAACATGCTTTGAATCCAAGACTTCTAATGACTAATTAGGTATAAAAACAATACAAAATCAGATCTAGAAGTTTACCTTTGAATCTCTTGTTTTGATCTTGTTGTCTTGGAGCTCTAGAGTCACAATTGTCACTCCTCTAATGGCTTACAAACACCAACTAGCAAGGAGGATGATTTGAGAGAGAGGATAGGGAAGAAATTCGGCCAGGGTTTTCTTTCTTTTGAAGAGATGCCGATTTCCCTTGACCTAGGGGTCTATTTATACTTGTAAGGCTCCTAGGGTTTCACCCTTAAACCCTAGTTGGATAATCTTTCCTTAAAGCAATCCAAATCCTTTCCATGATAAGCCTTGCACGAATTTGAGGCTATCCCAAAATTCGTCCATCCTCTATCCAAGAAGGATTTATAGCCCAAAGTGTAACTTTCAAACAATTGACAGTTTATACCCTCTTATTTAATTAATCTCTTTAAGTCACCAAATTAATACTAATTAATCTATGACTTATATTAATCAAATAACAATATTATTATTCCTTATATTATTCTCATAATATATTAATAATATTTATTCTCTCATAATAAATCATCCTATCAAGTTGCTATGGTGAAGGCAACCCAAAAGGACCATGCACAATCGGGTCAAATATTTGCCTAATATAGTTGCAGCCTTAGACACTATTCCAACAGTCTCCCACTTGGATAAGTCTAGTAACTATATGCACAAGTATAATTCGATTTGCAATCGTAGCTCTCAAAGACGCTGTCAAACTCTGATCTAATCAATCGTGTCCTTTAGATAAGGGATCGTACAGTGCTCTGTTAGATATCATGCTGACAATTCTATGGAATGATTAGTCTAGCATTTTGGTTTCTCGATCTCCGATTTATTCGACATAGAACTTAATCGAACACATCAATTCAGTTCTGACCGGGCCCGACACATAAGTCAAATCAAATCATCGAACGGCCGAGATATCGCTTTTACCTTCTTAGGATAAAATTTACAGATAAACTTCGACTTATATGCATTTACTTATTCATTAATCAACTATACACAACAATGCGTTTTATAACATCGAGTTACTGATGCGTTTTCGCATTATCAATGTACAACCAATTAACAAATAACAAACCATATATCTAGGTTTTAATACTATATGATATTATCGTCTTGCGATCACCCTTTTATATATCATATTCCATAAGGTGATTCCAGCAAGCGCGGGTTTGTTCCAATGCTCAAAACCAGTTCATAAGCACTCATGAACGTCACAACAACCCTTTGCTATGTTTAATACCATTTAGACAATCTACGCACCAATTCACGACAATCTTCATTCATATTTACTTCCAACATATGAACGATTGTGGACAATTTGAATAATTCGATTATTCTTAATAAATTCAATTATTCTGGAAGTCAAAACATGCAAAATGAACCAATAGTTAAACAATTAACATAAGACAGTAACATTACTCATAAATAAAACTCCTTTATTTAATCATCAAATGTTAATTACATTTATCTATTACACGTTTCTACTACTATCTAATCTATGCTAATATCATCCTTCAGCCCAATACTCCTAGCATGCTGCAAGTGCTTAACCCTACTCAGTCCCTTCGTAAGCGGATCTGCTGGGTTATCTTCTGATGATATCCTTTTCATTACGACTTGTCCTTCTTCTCCACGATGACTAATAAAGTGGTATTTTCTGTCGATGTGTCGTGATCTACCATGATCTGTCGGTTCCTTGGTCAAGGCAAACCGCTCCTTCATTATCACAGAAAATCTCCATGGGCTCCTTTATGGCGGGTACAACTCCAAGATCACCGATGAAGTTCTTCAACCATACGACCTCCTTCGACGCTTCGCTCGCTGCAATGTACTCTGATTCACACGTTGAATCAGCTACGGTTTCCTGCTTGGAACTTTTCCAAGACACTGCTCCTCCATTCAGGGTAAAGGCCCAGCCCGACTGCGAACGGTAGTTGTCCCTGTCGGTTTGAAAGCTGGCGTCACTATACCTTCACACCTTCAAGTCATCACTCCCTCCGAGGACTAAGAACCATTCCTTCGTCCTCCGAAGGTACTTAAGGATATTCTTCACTACAATCCAATGAGCTCTGCCAGGGTTCCCTTAATATCTACTAACCATGCTCAAAGCAAAGGCTACATCAGGGCGAGTACAAGTCATAGCATACATGATTGAGCCAACTACGGAAGCGTATGGTACTCGGCTTATTTCTGTTATTTCAGCTTCGGTACTCGGACTTTGAGTCTTACTCAACTTGGCATTACTTTGTATCGGTAATTCTCCCTTCTTCGAGTTTTCCATACTAAAACGTTTTAGTACCTTCTCTAAGTAAGTGTTCTGAATAAGTCCTATTAGTTTCTTACTTCTTTCTCTTACTATCCTTATTCCCAAAATATAGGAAGCCTCTCTGAGGTCCTTCATAGCGAAGCACTTCCCGAGCCAGGACTTAACCTCCTGCAGAGTCGTGATGTCGTTTCCTATGAGTAATATGTCATCGACATACAAAACAAGAAAGCTAACTATGCTCCCACTGGCTTTAACATATACACACGATTCATCTTCGCTTCGTACAAATCCAAACTCTTTGACTTTCTTATCGAAGCATAGATTCCATCTGCGAGACGCTTGCTTAAGTCCATAAATGGACTTCTCAAGCTTACACACTCTATTCGGATGCTTCGGATCCACAAACCCCTCTGGCTGAGCCATGTAAACATCCTCAGACAACTTTCCGTTAAGGAAAGTGGTCTTGACATCCATTTGCCAAATCTCATAATCATGAAATGCGAAAATCGCTAGCATCACTTTAATAGATTTTATCTTCGCTACTGGTGAGAAGGTCTCGTCATAGTCAACTCCGGGAGTTTGAGTAAAGCCCTTCGCGACCAATCGCGCTTTATATGTGTGTACGTTTCCATCCACGTCGGTCTTCTTCTTGAAAATCCATTTGCACCCAACGGTCTTACGTCCGGGCACATTATCAACTAAATTCCAAACTTGGTTATCATACATGGATTGGATCTCACTATCCATTGCCTCTTTCCATTTCTCAGACTCTGGGCCTGCCATGGCTTCCTTATAGCTATTAGGTTCATCAAGGTTTATTAGTGTACCATCACTAATATACGTGTCCCCTTCGGTAGTAATATGAAAAACATAAAACTGGGGTTGAACTCTAACTCTTCCGGAACGTCTAAGAGGTAAGGATTCGTCAATTGGTTCAACCGGAGTTTCCTCCTCGGGTTAAGTGCCAACGGTAGAGGTTCCTTCATCTATCGACTCTTGAATCTCTTCAAGCTCGATTTGCCTCCCACTGTCTCCTTGGCCTATGAGTTCTCGCTGTCGAAAAACTCCTCTCCTCGCAACGAAGACAACATTGTCCTTCGGTCTATAGAAGAGATATCCAAAGGATTTCTGCGGGTAGCCGATGAAAATACATCGCTCACTACGAGATTCGAGCTTGTCGTGAGTATCTCGTCTTACGAAAGCCTCGCAACCCCAAACCTTGATATGTGCTAACGAGGGAGCTTTCCCTGTCCACATCTCGTGAGGTGTTTTGGCAACCTTCTTAGTAGGGACTCGGTTAAGGATATGGGTGGTAGTCTCTAAGGCATACCCCCAAAAAGAGATTGGTAGTGAAGCACGAATTATCATAGAGCGAACCATGTCCAACAAGGTTCGATTACGCCTTTCTGTCACACCATTCAATTGTGGTGTCCTAGGTGGCGTCAATTGTGAAACTATTCCACACTCCTTGAGATAATCGTGGAATTCAAGACTTAGGTACTCTCCTCCTCGGTTGGATCGAAGCATCTTGATTTTCCTGCCCAATTGATTCTCCACTTCATTCTTGAACTCTTTGAACTTTTCAAAAGTTTCTGACTTTTGTTTGATTAAATAGATATACCCATATCTACTACAGTCATCGGTAAAAGTCACGTAGAAGCGGTGCCCATACATCGGTATGTATTAGGTCCAATAGACCCTCACCCCTTTCACATGTACTTGTGAAGGGTGACTTGGTCATCTTTCCAAGTAAACAAGACTCGCATGTGTCATCTTCCCTAAGGTCGAATGACTCCAACACTCCATCCTTTTGGAGTTGGGCTATGCGTTTCTTGTTGACATGTCCAAGACGACAATGCCACAAGGATGCTCTATCCATACTATTGGAAGAATCTATGTTCAAAAGATCATTTCCTAAGTTATCAACAATCATAACAGTTTCATAAATTCCATTACACGGTATTGCTTCAAAATAAAAGACACCATTTAGATAAGCCAAAATAGAACCATTCTCATTATTAAAAGAAAATCTAAAACCTTGTCTTAACAAACCATGAAATGAAATGATGTTTCTAGCCATTTCTGGCGAATAGCAACAATTGTTCAAATCTAAACTTAAACCATTCCTAAGCACTAAAGAATATACTCCAATCTTGGTCACAGGCAACGATCTTCTGTTCCCCATGATTAGATTAATTCTTCCAGCCTCCACATCCCTATTTCTTCTTAGTCCCTGCACATTAGAACAAATGTGGTAACCACAACCGGTATCAAGAACCCAAGAAATAGCATGAGATGAATCGTTAGATTTAATTGTGTATATACCTGCGAAAGACAACTTGATCTTTCCTTCCTTGATGGCTTGCAGGTACTCTGGGCAGCTTCTCTTCCAATGTCTTATCTTGTGGCAGTGGTGGCACTCTGCCTCCTTTGGGTTAGGGCAGGGCTTAGCAGGATCAATTTTGGTCCCACTAGAAGAGGCACCATCTCGGGCTTTAACCTTGCGATAGTTCTTAGACGAAGCCTTCCTCTTCTTTCCCTTTCCTTGTCCAATAGCCAGGACAGGATCAGCGGTTGGATTGGGAGTTGGTGCAACAGACTTGTCCTTGAAGTTGCTCTCAGCGACCCTCAAGAGATCTTGGAGTTTGCTTAGGGTGACCTCCTCTTTGTTCATGTGGTAGGTCATCCTAAATTGATTGTAGCTTGGAGGCAAAGAGTGAAGCACCATGTCGATCGCCAAGTCTTCTCTAAAGTCAACATTCAACTTGCGAAGATGGTTGACATACCTTTGCATCTTTTACAGGTGCACGGTAAGAGACTCTCCATGACCCATCTTAGCGGAAATCATGTTAGCGAAAATCTCATAACGCTCTTATCTCGCGTTTTGGTGGTATCTCTCCAATAAGTCTTGATGCATCTCGTACGGGTACATGTCCTTATAGGACTTTTGGAATTCGGAGTTCATAGTGGCTATCATGATGCAATGTACCTTCGTTGCATCTCGCTCGTGAGTTTCAAAAGCGGTCATTTCAGCCGGAGTAGCGATTTCAGGGTTGATCTTCTCGAGCTTCTCATCGAGGACATACTCCTTATCCTCATAGTGATCAATTGTGCGAATGTATCTTATCCATTCGCTAAAGTTCGTCCCATCAAAAGTGACCTTTTGACAAAGGCTCATCAATGTGAAAGAACTAGCAGCAACGTTGTTTGCGTTCGGCATCTACAAATAGAAAGGACAAAGATAGATTAGAATATGAATCCCTAATTATCACCCAATAAGAAAAATTAGGGCTAGGATCCAACAACAATATTTACATATTAGAAAAGGGATGCCGTAATCTAACATGCAAACAATTTGAAGGTAAGTGAATGACGATTCACCAGTTCTCCACCATCAAAATATAACTTTAAGTTCTAAATGTATTGAAAATTCCTAGGTTTGGATGAGATTCATTGAAACTCTTCAACGGCATGTTTAAATCTCGATATGCCCCTCTCTTTTGTGACTGGGATACCGAGGATCACAAAGTGGGTGTGAATTACCATGCAAATTCACATGGTGCCTTCATTGTATCGATCACCTATTCTATGTGCCGGTAAACCACACACGCTCCATCGAACTATGATAAACAATGCATCACCCTTCGCCACCTTTGCTTAGAACCAATTAGTGTGCCGGTAAACCACACACGCTCCACTAACTTCTTAGCAAGGGTGCAAAGTGTAATTTCATGGGATTGCATAAATTCACTTTTCCTAAAGTAACTAAGATTGGGAAATTTTAAAAAAATGTAGTTACTTTGTATTTCATATTATACTTTTAATGAGAGGATGAGGTTGCCCTATCCTACCCGTTTGGCTAACGATCCTCCACCGATCAAGCAAGCGGTGTGTGTGAGTGTACACCCATTAAGCGCCATTTTATAGGCCGCAATCTTATACCCACCTTATAGATCGGCTTCGTGAATGAGGCATACTAACGGTAAGACTAGTATTTTAGTTATACATACATATATATATATATATATATATATATATATATATATTAATCTTGTAATATTATATTAGTATAGGGTTGTATTTTAAACTTGTAAAATTCTAGGTTTTGAAATTTAAATTGTCTAAATTAAACTTTTAATCACAAAACATAAATTTCAAAACTTGAGGACAAGTTTTAAACATTTAAAACATGGAGGATCAAATAACAAATAATCTCAATTAACAATTAATTCCATAATTATCTATATTTGATTTATTTAAGATTTCTTGCATAATAATTTACCAATTTAATTAAAATAATTAACTAATTATCACATAAGGAAATTAAATATTTTATTAATTGATAAATCTCTTTAATTAGATCAAGATTATAGTCATATATATCAAAAAATCGGATTAGTGATGATCTAATATGATAAAGGCAAGTTTCCATAAGATAAATATCAAAAAATCCCGAATCTGGCCCTTCCTGACGCTTGGACTCGCCGAGTGCACCATGAGACTCGCCGAGTCAGGCAAACTCGCCGAGTCCACAATGGGACTCGCCGAGTCCGTGACTCAGAAACATAAAAAACGAATTTTTCCAGCAAGATTCAAACAAACAAGCAACAATTTAACAGAAACCAATCTAGGCTCTGATACCACTGATGGGTTTTGGCCATATGAACATTCCTATGTGCACATGCAAACCCTAATGCTTGGATCTAGGTTTCTCTAATTAAACATGCTTTGAATTCAAGACTTCTAATGACTAATTAGGTATAAGAACAATACAAAATCAGATCTAGAAGTTTACCTTTGAATCTCTTGTTTTGATCTTGTTGTCTTGGAGCTCTAGAGTCACAATTGTCACTCCTCTAATGGCTTACAAACACCAACTAGCAAGGAGAATGATTTGAGAGAGAGGATAGGGAAGAAATTCGGCCAGGGTTTTCTTTCTTTTGAAGAGATGTCGATTTCCCTTGCCCTAGGGGTCTATTTATACTTGTAAAGCTCCTAGGGTTTCACCCTTAAACCCTAGTTGGATAATCTTTCCTTAAAGCAATCCAAATCCTTTCCATGATAAGCCTTGGACGAATTTGAGGCTATCCCAAGCCCTAGAATTCGTCCATCCTCTATCCAAGAAGGATTTATAGCCCAAAGTGTAACTTTCAAACAATTGACAGTTTATACCCTCTTATTTAATTAATCTCTTTAAGTCACCAAATTAATACTAATTAATCTATGACTTATATAAATCAAATAAAAATATTATTATTCCTTATATTATTCTCATAATATATTAATAATATTTATTCTCTCATAATAAATCATCCTATCAAGTTGCTATGGTGAAGGCAACCCAAAAGGACCATGCACAATCGGGTCAAATACTTGCCTAATATAGTTGCAGCCTTAGACACTATTCCAACAGTAACCATCGTATCTACCAGGATACCGAGCTATCATATAACCATAGCAACTATCTCAAATAACAAATCAAAGGGCCGGCCTTTGTGTCTTAAACCCTTGAGTATAGTGAGGATAACTCACCTTGCAAATGCCAAACTGAAGAAATGAGATCAAAACTCCCGATCACTGCCACGAACACCACCGCCTAAAACTTCATTGAAACGATAACCATCAGAGCCCAAATTACCAACATACCCTTTAAAGTCAAACTAGTCAACTCTTGGTCAAAGTCACAGTCCTGGTCAAACTCAACCTTCCTGGTTAACCCTACTCGCTGAGTCATCCTAGTGACTCGCTAAGTTCATGGACTCAGAACCCCACAATTCGCGACAGGACTCGCCGAGTCACCCCATGACTCGTCGAGTCCTTCAATCCGAGTCCTAGCCTGTCCAACTCACTGAGTCACCACTCAACTCACTGATTTGCATCATAACCAGTTGGGTTAGGGTTTGCGACCCAACTCGTCGAGTCCAAGAACAGACTCGCCGATTCTACTTAATTCATCCGTATTCAGACGATTTCATACCATCTCACTGCTTCCAACTCATAGATCTGGACTCCTAGGGCTTGTTTCACACGTAAAGTTTCCAACTTTATGTGCATGTAAGGCAATATAGGCTCAACACAAGCTAGAAAGAAGGTTCAAGACAAGAATGCTCTTATACATGCACAAAGGCTGATGCTTTATGCTTCCAGGGACCAAAACCAGCCTAGATCTGAAGTTGCAACCTTAAATCTAGTCCCTACACCCAAATTGGATCCCAATCTAGCTAAAAAGCCCCAAAACCTTAACCATGAATAGATCAAGGGAAAAGCTCAAGGTATCATCTTGTTACCTCAAAAACGTACCCAAAATGAAGTAGATTCCGGATCTACAAGGATTATTTGATGCTAGCCTCATGATCTACAAGCTTCCTTCTCTATATTCCTCCTCCAAAGCTCAAATCTCTTCAACAATGGAAGCTCACACGATTTTAGGGTTTACTGACTCTCAAGGGCAACAAGGAGGCTGAGGGGAGGACATAAGGTCCTTTAAATAGGGTGCAAACCCTAAGATACAGGGTTTTCTCTTCCCAACACTGACTCGTCGAGTCCAACCACAGACTTGGCGAGTCAGGTCACGTATCATGTGCCCAACACATGCTCCAACTCGACGAGTTAAAGCTCCAACTCGCTTAGTCTACTTTTCCATTTACACTTTACACCCCTGAACTCTTGCTTCTAAACTCGGGATGTTACATCTTTAGACTTATATATATATATATATATATATATATATATATATATATATATATATATATATATATATATTAACCCATGTAATACATGGGTCTTACAACTAAATAGTTGATTGACAGAAATTTAGTTTAAGTTAGGGTTTTGGAGAAATTAAATTAAGAGTCAAAATTTTAAATTTGAAGCGTTACAAGTTAATAGTTATTGAAAGTTTGAATAAGGTAATAAATATGAATTTGTTAAATTATGTAAAATGTTGAAATGTTCCTGAATATACATACATACATGACAGCTACATATTCACTTTTCTTTATATATATATATATATATATATATATATATATATATATATATATATATATATATATATACTATACCTAATTTTATAAACATGACAGCCACATATTCACTTATATATATATATATATATATATATATATATATATATATATATATATATATATATGTTTAGGTTCTATGGAAAAAACCCTAAAAATCATAAAAATGCATAAAAAAAAATACTTAGAGATCACAAAACTTTTTTTAAAATTTTTTTTTATGAAAAAATCGCAGGTTTTTAAATAAATTCGCTGGTTTTTTTTTGAATTTTTTTGAATTTAAAAAAAATTGATTTTTTATTCTTGATTTTTCAGCGAATTGAGCCGACAAGTTGTACACAGCCAAAAAGAGAACACACAATTCCCGTAAGGGTCATTCATGCAAATCGTGATAATAACATAGTCAAGAAAAACAAATAACATGATATCATAATTTATTTCAATCATATAGCTATCAACTTAATTCAACCGATTATTACATATAATTTAATTCACCGTTTATTATATGTAATTTTTAATTCAACAAATTAACTACTTATGTGCTCATACATACCCTAATGCTTGAATCTAGGTTTCTCTATTGTACATGCAAGTTATCCAAGACTATAAACCCTAATTCTATCATTCAAGTAATCATATTAACATGAGAATAGGTTTAAGATGTTACCTTGATTGTTATGTAGCAATAACAATCCCAAATCTCCCTTATATTGACTTTAGAAAGCTTAGAGTCACAAATGTCACTCCTCTAATGGTTCACAAACACCATAAGCAAGATGATGAAGTGAAGAGAGGATGGAGGCTGCCCAAAACGTGTTCTAACCCTAGAATAAAGCTTCACCACGTTTTTGGGTCATAAGGGTCTTATATATAGTTAGGCAATTAGGGTTATCTAACAAGGAAACCCTAATTTGGATGCTTAAGCCCTAAGCAACCCATGGACTCCTTTAATTAGGGCCTTGGACGATTTCCTTGTGGGTTTCCCCATAGAATTCGTCCACCCCTTAATAGAAGTCAATCCATGGCCCACATTGCAATTATCTTATAATTACAATTCCAGTCCCTTAAGTTTAATTAATCTCTTTTAGTCACAAAACTAATTACCAATTAATTATTGACTAATATTAATTAAACAATATGATTTCTCCTTTAATATATTATTCTCATAATATATTAATAAATCATATTTAATCCTTTCTCTCCATAATTCATCCTATCTAGTTGCTTTGGTGAAGGCAACCCAAAAAGACCATGCACCATCGGGTCAAGTACATACCAAAATAGTTATGGACTTAGACACTAATCCAACACAGTCTACCCAACAACTTAACCCTGTTCACTACTCGTGTGCTCAGCCAGTTTAGTGCTCTAAGTGGCTCATGACTTCCACCCGAATACACCAACCCCAAGACTTCCACTTTCGCTACTCTGACTTGCAAACTACAAGTATTGTACGTTGTCATTTAGGATCGGTACAAACGGTGTCAATTCTACCGATACACCTCCCAATTCCCACGTGATGTTTGATCCAGCCACACCATAAAGCCAACACCACTCCATTTCCCGTACACCGAGGTGCATACGAACCACATGTCACACAACCATCTAGAAAGACCGTGTAACTAATCATCGTTATGGCTTAAGCTCTTTCAACCGATTAGACTTGCAAGGTTCTACCCATATCAGCATTATACCCCACAAAAGCATGCATACACCAAAATAATCATGTTACTCATACAGCTTAAACGAGAAATTATCATGTAATGAAGTTCATTAAGTTGTCACCATACTTTAGCATATAACTACCAATTCATGAAACATCATATCCGCATGCAATTTACAACTATCACCTAACATGAATTTCACCATATCAACCGATACCAAGGAATAACCACACATAAGATGCAAAAAACATATTTTCGATAATTATCACAAGCATTTATAAATCTAGCATGATTCCTAGTTTGCATCAACAATCCACCTAGGAGATGTGGTATTTGGTTATGCACTGAAGTTAACAAAAATTGTCGACTCACCTTGTGTTTGAAGCGAGTTTTCCTTTTTACTTCAAGTCTTGAACCTTCTTCAAGTTGTCAAGTTTTCACCTAATAACCATACATACCAAACAATCATCAAAATGGGGTCCAAGTTTCATTAACACCTTTAATTTCTTAATGAGTTAAATATTTCTTTAGGTTTCACAGTTTGACCACTGTTCAGTGTTTTGGCAATAAAACAGAATCCGTAACCCCGATTGAGCTGAATCTGGACTTTTTAAAAACTAAACTCGATTTCATACATTTTATCCAGAGAGGGGGATCGGCCAATTCTGCTTAGATTAGCAGCTAGAGTCCTCACAAGATGAGACAAAGTTGCTGTGCAGATTTCCAGTAATTGCCAAAATCACCATATGATTCATAATCTTGGACAAAGGATTAAAGCCACACGATATAACACACCAAAAGCTTGAATGAAGGAATTAAGACATAAATTAAGTGGTTTATGAAAAGACCAAGAATAGACTAAAAGATTATTGAAAGTAAGATGCCCTTATACACCAAAACCAAAAATCTACATATACCAATAAAGACTTAGTTCACATTCAAGATACATATAGGGATGCTAGACTTTTGACACAATCCTTGTCGGTCCAAGCAACATCATAATTACCCACATATCAAGGCCTCAAGGGGCTGTTTTAAGGGTCTTAAGGATTGCCCAAAGTATGAACTCACCCACAAGGAATTGAGATAAAAGGGACAAGAGATATAACAAAAGGAAAACAAAATTTTTTATTTTTTTTTTTAACTTCGACATTCCAATTATCGTTTGAGTACCAACACCAACTTGTGAGAGAGTGTTTCATGTGATTTTTCACAGCCACAATTGATCAAGGAACACACTCTAAGTGGCTAGAAACCAACCCAACATAAGTTTTAGAGTGTAGAATAGAAAGACAAGATTAATTGCATAAATTGGAAGGAAATTTAAACTCACAATACAATGGAATTTCTAGGAATTTGAGTTTGATCACATGAGAAAGTGGCAATTAAGAATGATACCAGTGGAGTATGTTTGATTCCTAGCCTCAATTGAAGTAACCACAACGAATCCTTCCTCCAATCGATCGACTACTACGAAAATCGGAGGTCCCTTCTTCTTTTTCTCTGCATCGATGCTCCCACCCTAAGGAGTCTTCGACCTCTGCCTTTCTCGATTCCACGCCCGTAGCCTCAATTTCTTCTTTCTTCTTCCAGTCGACACACACCACAGATAGAAGGAGTCGATCGCTTCTTTCTTTTTTTCTTTCTCTGTTGACGTCCAGCAAGTAACGAAGGCATCGGTTTGGGTTCGCTTCTTAACTCACACGAGAGGGGAAACGGATTTTGGGAAACAGAATCGGTTTGATCCCTTGGGGGGGTTATTCCCAAAATTTTCTATCTAGCCCCTAAGTTCTCCATATTGCACCCCTTTTACCCTAACCCTAATAAGTTAACATTTGATAAAAAAAAAAAATAGTAATCATGAGCCACATACGTAGGATGAAGAAACGGACCAATTTGAAAAGCCTCATGAATCGTACCGCACGATTTGGATGAAGAAACAACGTAACGCACTAATAGGTAGTAAAATACGATATGATTCAATTGCTATTTATAAGTTAAATCCATATTAACAATTTTGGTCCCTATACTTTGATTATAAAAATACTTTAAACCCAATACTTGAAAGCATTAATTTTAACACTTTCTATAATAACATTTTCACCCCATTGACTATATTTTATCTTAAAATGATTTTATCAATCCTAATTATTCCCATCATTTCATTAAGTAATTTTATAAACATTCTAATTGTTAATTAACTCTTTAGAATTATTATTTTTAGTTAATTTATTCCATTTTAACCTTCAAAAGGTAAATTATTTTGCATAAATAGTTCTTCGAGTAACGGAAAAAGTAATGTTGTTTACGATAGGTTTTTCGGGTCGTTACACTATTAGTATTCATCCAAATGCCTTGATTAAACTATGAATTCACTGGTACCTATAGTCGTTAATATTATGAGAGCTAGAAAGATATGTATAGATCTTTACGGGGATTGAAAACTCTGCCTGCGATTGCTGGCTACAATGCCAGCATGAAAACTTTCTTATTATTCATTATTTGATGTCGGATGAAGCATTGTGGTGGGGCAAATTATTAGTCAAACATCATCGATTATGGAGGCTCATGGTAATACATTAGAACACCTGATAGATCCGACTACCATTTGGGATGTCTTAGAATGATAGATAAAATACATAAGGATTAGATAAATATCCTAAAAGATAATAAGATTGGATTGGTGGATATCCTAGGGATAATAAGATAGGATCGACATATATCTTAAAGATAATAATATAGGATCGTTAGATATCCCACAAATTTAGTGAAGTCGGATTATTAAAATATCCTAAAGATAATAATGTCGGAGGTGATCGTTAGATATCCCACAAAACCATACTTTTATAACATTTCAATGGTATAATCATTTCATTATACAAGAAAAAGGGAGTCACAGTTCACGTAAATCTGTTAATACTCTAGTGAGACATTCTCTTCACCGTACCTACCTAGTGTATACTTTAAGTCCTACATTATAACCAGAGTATCCTGGAGGGAGAGCGAGATAGTTGTGTATAGATCTATACGGGATTGACAACCCTACACCTAAGCTGTTCGCTACAGTTAGACGGGCCAGTCTAGGGTGACAAATATCTACCAATTCCAATGCTTGAAGAACGCCGTACATACATAACAGTCACATTAAACATGGTTATAATAACTCACATAGGGATTAACGATACTATCTTGGTTTACGGGAAGCTCGCACTTCATTGGTTTTATAAAAATATATAACTATATACTAGCTTTCAGTACACTATTGCTTACATTTATGGTCTTAGGGTTTAAGACTACAGATCATGTATAAGAAAATATTGGATTTTATGGAAACATACATACTTATTCATTTTATAAGGATAAAGATACAAAGGACATTCATACATTTTTAGTCTTGGCTATTAGACTAACAACCTATTTTAAATAAAATATCGGATTTTCTAGAAGCATACAAAACTATTTTAAAAAAAGCAGTTACAGACCACTTTTTTCATACAAAAAAGCTTATGAAGTCACTGATGCGTATGGCGAGCTTGACCTATCCGAGGCCGTTGCATAAGATCCCTCGTCGCCTCTGCAAAATATCAAGAGAAGAGAGCCGCTAGCCGTTCCCGTGAGGGTGCTCCCAAAAGAACACTCTGACGGTCAAGTTAGAATGATTCTTAGGGTTTTTCTGTGTGTATCTTAGCAGGGAAAGAGTGCTTACCTTGAGAGTCCAAGGGCACATCCTTTTATACCTAGCGCTCTTGCATAGTCCGTACTAGACAAGATCGCCTTTATGGGGAGACAAGATCAGGGGCGCTGATTGGAGGATCATGTGCCTTTAACCGCTAGAGTGCCCTCATTGGCCCTGATGGTAATGGCCTGATTCTGTTGTTTGTCTCCTAACCGTATCTTTTGTCTTTGAGCTGGGAGCGTCCATTGATTGGCGCAAGCCTTTCGCTGGGGCGCCAGGAGTATTCTTAGTGGGCGTTGGCCTTTTGTCGAGGCGCCTTGCTTGGCGGTGTCAGCGGGTGCTGAGCTTACTGAGCTCAGCCTGGCCGGCGCGCTAAGGCCTTGGCCAGGGCGTGGTTCTACCGTGTTGGCTTAGGCACGTCATCAGTCACAAACATTATTGTTGACGTTTTTTAAAATCACGTGTATTCTTAGGGAACCAGTAATTAGGTTTCTCAATCTTTGAGAACATAAGTAGTTGCATTATGGAGTTTTACTTTTCAGTCATTGTTGTGTATCTTTTGAACACACACAATATGTAAACTATGTAAGTTTGTTTTCTTAATGTACCAT
This sequence comes from Lactuca serriola, assembly GCF_051521515.1. Classification (NCBI taxonomy): domain Eukaryota; kingdom Viridiplantae; phylum Streptophyta; class Magnoliopsida; order Asterales; family Asteraceae; genus Lactuca; species Lactuca serriola. The sequence goes on along the minus strand of NC_136409.1, from coordinate 109,639,764 downwards.
CTCGATACTCCCTATGACTCATTGACCGACCTCACCCCAACATATCAGGGTTCTGCACTTCCTTCCTTAAAGCATCTCAAAGGGAGGCCGGTCGATGTTGGCATGGTAGCTATTGCAATAAGAACACTTAGCCAACAAGAGGTATGTATCCCAACTACCACTGAAATCCAGAATGCACACCGACAAGATATTATCGAATGTCTGGATGGTATGCTTGCTCTGACCATCCGTATGAGGGTGGAAAGCCATGTTCAAGTGCAAACGAGTACCCAGCTTGTCATGAAATTTCTTCCAGAATCTGGAAGTAAAACGCACGTCTTTGTCGGAAATCACAGAAACTGGCACCGTGTACCAAGCCACGGCCTCCCTGATATAGATATCTGCCAACTTCTTGGCCAAAATGCTCTCTTAGACCGGAATGAAATGGGTGTGCTTGGTCATTCGATACATTTTAAACCATATCGCATTGATTCCTCGCGTCGTCCGTGGCAACTTACTGATGAAATCCATGGTAATCTCCTCCCATTTCCACACAGGGATGTTTAACGGCTGCATCTTGCCTTGAGGTCTCTAGTGCTTGGCCTTGACCTTCCTGCAGGTCAAGCACCTCTCGACATACCAAGCTACATCCCGCTTAATGTAGGGCTACTAGGAATCAGGGCGAAGATCTCTATACATCTTTTTCGCCTGGGATGGATGGAAAATCTGGATTTGTGTGCCTCCTCCTTCAGGATTTAGCGCACGTTGCCTAAGTATGGAACCCACACTCTATGATGAAGTGTCAATAATCCATGTCTATCATAATTGAAGGAGGAAATCTGACCTACAATGCACTCACTATTTCGGTGCCCCTCCTTCATAACCTCCAACTAGCCTCCCGAATCCCTTCCAGAAGCGGAGTCACCACTATCATCCTCAGACATATATCCCTGATCGGAGCCACGGTTACTTTACGGCTAAGAGCACCGACCACCACATTGGGCTTCCCTGGGTGGTAAAGGATCTCACAATCATAGTCCTTCACCAGGTCCAACTACCGACGCCGCCACATGTTCAGATTTGGTTGATCCATCATATACCTTAGACTCTTGTGATCTATGTAAATAGTACAACGGATCGGACCCTATATAGGTAGTATCACCAAATATTGAGGGCAAAAACCACTGCCTCCAACTCTAACTCATGCGTCGGGTAATCCGCCTCGTGTGGCTTCAACAACCTCAAGGCGTAAGCGATGACGTGTCCCTTCTACGTCAAGACCGCGCCCAAGCCCAAAATAGATGCGCCACAATAAACTAGGAAATCCTCGACACCCTCTGGCAGAGTCAAAATTGGCGCCTCGCATAAATTCTGCCTCAAAGTATCAAAACGCTGCCTACTGCTCAACCCCCAGCGGAAAACAACAATCTTCTTCGTCATTCAGGTTAAGGGTACTACTATCTTAGAGAAATACTGAATAAATCTCCGATAGTATCCAGCTAGCCCAAGGAAGCTTCGAATCTCATATGGAGACCTCAGAACTTCCCATCTCATCATGGCCTTCACTTTGGCTGGATCGACCATAATATCGTCCTAGTTGACAAAATGTCCTAAAGACTGCACCTCATGCAACTACAACTCGCACTTGGAGATCTTCGTGTAAAGCCTCTCCCTCCTCAGGGTATCCAACACCTATCGCAAGTGCTCCTCATGCTGCTCCCAGGTCTTGCAATAGGCCACGATATCATCAATGAGTACTATCACCGACCGATCCTACATCAGCCTGCACACACGGTTCATGAGGTCCATGAATGGGGCTGGGGCATTGTTGAGCCCAAAAGGCATCACCACAAACTCATAATGAACATTACGAGTCCGAAAGGCTATCTTATGCACATCATCCTCCTTGACCCTCATCTGGTGGTATCCCGAGCACAGATAAATCTTGTAAAACTAAGACTCCCCCTGAGGCATTGTTGAGCCCAAAAGGCATCACCACTGTTAGCTTGTTCAACTCCTAGTATTCAATACACATCTGGTGTGACCCATCCTTCTTCTTCACAAATAGGATCGATACACCCCAAGGCGAGCTACTCGGCTAGATAAATCCCTTGTCTAACAGCTCCTGCAGTTGCGCAGATAACTCCTGCATCTCCGGTGGGGCTAATCGATATGGTGCCTTAGTTATTAGGGCTGCACCAGGAAGCATATCGATTTGGAACTCCACCTGCCTCTCTGTAGGCACTCCGGGTAAATCCTCCGGAAACACGTCCGAGTACTCTTGAATAATTGGCACCCAGTCAACCGTCGCTCTATTCTACTCCCGAGTATCCATAACTTAAGCGACAAACCTATAACAACCCTTATGAAGATAGAATCTGGCCCTAGCAGCCATAAAGCGGGGTCGCGTTGAGCTCCCTCTCCCTAGACCACCAACTCTCCCGTACTTGGGGTCCGCACACGCATTAGCTGGTGCTCACAATCAATCACTGCTCCATTTGGGGCTTAACCAGTCCATCCCTACTATGACCTTGTTCCTATGCAGAAGGATAGGAACCAAGCCAATAGAGTAACACTCACCGCACATACTCAAAACACAATCCCAATGGCCCCTCGATGCTCGGACGAACCGCTCATCTATAATCTCAACCTCTAACGGGTAGTCTAACATACTCAGAGATGCGACAAACCTCTTGCTGAGCGCAAGAGATACGAAAGATCGGATGGCCCCTGAGTCAAACAACACCACAAATTGAATATTATTCACATGGAACTACTATGAATTGATTTATGAACATGTTGATTGCATGCTACTTAGGGCTAGGGATCTGCCCCAATATGCAACTAATGAGGAGATGAAGAAAACCTAGTATCACGACATGTTGAGAGCAAACATCAAGGAGTTTGTTAGTTTTTCGGCATGCCCGACCCTAGGTGATATGATTGCTAGGGCGCAGTAATGTGAGATCAATATAGAGCACATCGGGAAGAGGAAGGCAGAGCTTGGTTAGACTTTTGGGGTTTCAGCGAAGAAAGCCAAGGGATTTGACCTGAGGTCGAAGGGCCATCAGGGCCAGAGTTGTTGTGGGAAATGCGACAAGACACATGAGGGAGCTTGTAGGTTAAGGTGTTCAGGCTGCTACAAGTGCTGCAAGATTGGACATTTTAGCAGGGATTGTAGTCTCCCTACTCCTATTATTCAGATTTCAAACCTGATTTGCCTTCATTGCAATCAGAGGGGCCACAAGAAAGCCCACTGCCCGAGATCGGGAGCACCAGTGATGGCGTCAGCTCCAGAGACCCTACGGGTCACAGATGGTCGTCAGGGCAAGACGGATGCTCCAGTGGTGAGGAGTCGAGCCTTTCAGTTGACCGCCGAGGAGGCGTGGGCCGCACCAGATGTGGTGACGGGTATGTTTCACTCCCTTAACTTTTATTTTATGTCGATTTTGATACTTATATTTTTAAAGATTTCAAATGTATTATTGTATTATGCGCAACGCACATGTATTCGTCTAGTAAATATTATAAAAGAGGCTAAAATACTTGAAGTTCATGTATTTGAAGCACCAATGACCATTCAATTGCCTTTTAATAATGATTATAATTATAAGATTCTTTATAATTATATTAAATTATACTTTAACACTAAACCCTCTTTATATTTCAACTAATTAACTATGGGTAGAACTCAATAATTTTTGTAACTCATGGTATATTAATTTTTTTATTTAGAATATATATATATATATATATATATATATATATATATATATATATATATATGGAATAGATTGGGAAACAAAAGCTTAGCAAACACAAATTTCTACTTGATAAGATAGAACCTGAGCAATGAGCAATAATATGGATGTTCGATATGTATTTTCGTCAAATAGATTATTATTATTATTTATCTCTTTTTATTTCTTTCTTCATGCTAACTTCATTTGTTTTCTACATATTGTTTTATATTACTAGAGTTTATAATTTTGTTTATCATTTTATGTTAAACTAATTAACTATTATAATTCAAAAGTTTTTATATATAACTTATGGTATATTAATTAGTTACTTTAGAGTATATACAGACGGAGACATGATTTCATAGTAGGGTTGTCACGAGAAATTTTAGTAATGTCACGATAGTAGAAAAAATATTTCAAAATTTTTTGAATTTTTTGCATTGCGACCGGAAAATCAGGCGTTGCCGATGCCACTCCAAGTACCATAGTTAAACCGTTAGTGAGAGTGTATATATAGTTCATGGATGCATATTAGATTGTTAGAATTTTAAGATAAGATCGGGGAAAAAAGGAATTAAGAAGACACAAATTTCAATTTCATGAGATAGAACTTGAGCAACAATATGGTTGTTTAATACACATTATCGTCGAATAGATTATTATTATGTATTTTTTTTCTTGTATTAAACTTCTGTTGGGTCTATTAGATTGCGTCATGGGCTCGGTCCTTAGCCCAGTTTTGATTGCCGGTATTGGGCTTGTCCAACCGGGCATGTTTTTGTACTAGGGTTTAGTATATAAACTGCATGCATGCAGTCTTACTAGTTATCGCTTTTATTGTTTATTTTCTCTGAGTTTTGTAAGCCCTAGCTCGCCTCTACATCGAAAGTTCTTCATCGAGCTCTACTGAGGCGTGACTTTATTTTGAATAATAAGCATACATTTGATTCTATTTTGTGTTCATTCTCTTACTGTTTTTGACATGTTTGATTTCCATAATCATACATGTGCAAGATCTAATCGATCTAGAGTTTAATTCTCATCAATTGGTATCAGAGCAAGAGACTGTGTAATTCATACACATCTCTTCTGTCGAAGAAGTTATTAGGGTTTTAATTCCGCATTGATTGATATTAATTGAGCCGTCACTCTATATTGACATATCTCATTAATTGTTGACCTAACCCTAACGATATATTACAAGTCTAATTTTTTACAGGTTATCGATCAAAAGTCTTTACAATGTCCATGGATGATTCACAAACCAATCCGATTAATATCTCCAATAGCATAGGGTCTACGACAAGAATACCAATCTTGTATACACAAGACTATGAAGCTTGGACGCATCACTTTGAAGATTACGTGATTGGATCGGAGGATAATGGATACTTAATCTGGGAAGCGATTACTATAGGTCCATTCGCTCACTCAAGCACTTCTAAGATTGTCAAAACATAGAAAGAGTACAATCAACTTGTTAACGATGTCAAAGATATTCCTCAGGATGAAAAGGAAAAGTTTCAATGCAACATCAAAGCCTTGAGGATGATAAGGTTTGCGTTGCAGTCAGATACGTTTCGTTTGGTAAGCTCATGCGCCACGGCTAAAGAGATCTGGGACAGATTAAGAGAATTGTATTCCACTACCAAAGATTTGGAACATTCTATTCAAACTCTCCTGCTGTCTGAATTTAGAGACTTTAAGCAGAAGCCTGAAGAGAAGCTTGTTCAAACCTTTGATCACTTCAATCATCTTTTAAGTAAGATGATAAAGCATGGGATTGAAAGGAAGGTTATCGATCAAAAAGTTACTTTCATGAATGGTCTCAGACCCGAATGGATGGTTGTTGTATCAACAGTTAAAGCTCATGAACAGTTCAAGTCATATTCTCTAGCAAAATTTGTGGGTATTTTGAAATCCCGTGAGAGTGCACTGTCTAAGGAAATGAATGTGGTTTCTACCCTGGGTTCTTTAGCTCTCATCTCTAAAGGTAAAAGCTCAGTTGAAGAAGAAGAAGAATTGGATCTTGCTAATTATGATCTAACCGGTGAAGAATATGCCATGATGGTGTCCAATCCCAGAAAATTCATTAAAAGGAAATTCCCAGCCAACAAGAACCAAAACTGGCAGGGTAGTTATAGCGCAGAAAAGATCAAGGAGGAACTGAAGATGGGGTCAAAGTCTGAAGAGTCAAAGAAAGAAGTGAAAGTTGGAGGAGACTCAGGATTCGACTGCCATTACTATGGAGGCAAGAATCATTTTGCTAAAGATTGTATGCTGAGAAAGAAAGAAGAGAAGACAAATGAAGAAGATGAGGAAGCGAGCCTCTTGAGAAGGCTGGAGCAAATCAAGAAAAGAAAGTCTGCTGCTAACAATACTACAATGAATGCTTTAATTGTGCAGGATACAAACAAAAGTGATGAATTTGGTGGTGTGGAAGTCTGGTCCACAGATTCTGAGGATGATGAAGTCAGGAAGCCCACTCATGGGAAGGCTATGCTGGCAAAAGAAGAACATGCAACAGGAAGGCGCTTTGTGGTGACCGAAGGTGTATCCCAAATGAGAGGATATACAACCGACGGGGGAGTTGAAGACGAAAGGGAGCGAGAGGATAGGTGTTTTGTTGCCAAACCTATCGGTGCACAGATTAACGAATGTGATGAGTTGATCAAAAAGGTAAAAAATATTCTTGCTTCTCTAAAAATACCTGTTACTAATTATGAAAAGGAATTAAATAACTTAAAGTCAAAATTCTCGAGCATAAGTAGCAGTCTCACCCAAAACCATGTCACAAATTCTAACCTAACTGATCAAATCAGTAGGATTTCATCAAAGAGTGAGGAACGAAGGATGTGGATCGAGCAAAAGGAAAAGGAGTTAATTAGGTCTAAGGATGATTCAATTTATTTGCAAAGAGACAATCTTAAACTTCTTAAATAGCGAAATGTGTTTTGTTTAATTGCTAAAAGACTCTATTTTAACATCACTCAGTTACATCTTGATTGTGAAATAGGAAAGAAGATACATCGCATGATTCTACCCTTCCTTGAGTTAAAGGAGGATGAAATCAATGTTGAAGCCTACAACTGTGAAAGCGTTGTATCTTCTGACGAAGTTTCTCCAGCATATAAAATAGGTCTGGACAAAATAGAATCCTATATAAAGTCCAAAGACCACAAGGACATGCTCAAAAATTTGTTAGATGAAAATCATAGACTGAAATTAAGAACCGAAACTGTACAAAAATTTGACTCTTTGAATGCCAAATTAAGTTCAGAAAATAAAATTGATGTTGAAAACGCATCTGAACTTAATGAGGATGATGATCTAAGTGAAATCTCTGTAAAGAATTTGGTGGACTGTTCTGAATTTGTCAAAAGTGAACCTAAGTCACGCAAAAACCTAATTTCTGAAAACTCTGTTGAGTTTTCTCGCTCCTCTACTGACAAATCCAAAGTTCTCAAAGCTAAAGCTGTTATGTACCAGAAGGTACAAACCACTCCAAATCAAGTCTACACAGTACCAGGTGTCACTCCACAACAAACTGCAGAGTTAACAGCTATGGTAGAAGAAGACAACGCTGGCGGATGTGACGAATTTTTCTGGTTGGCCCCAATAGACAACGCTGATGAGACTAAGGGTCTATCTCAGAAAACTTCATGGAGAGTGAAAGGTACGTATATACCCGAACCACTAAATGAGCCTACAAAATATGATGTACCGAGCACAAGTGGCACTAAAACCCCATTGGGCGAACCTATGCAAACCACTAGTGAAACATCATCGGCAAAAAGTGAATGTTGTGTTCGTACTTCGAAAAGAAAGGTCAACATTCACAGAAATCCAAAATAGGTGGCTGATAGAAGGCATCAAAGAAATCTGAGATACAAGAAGAATCTCCCAGAAAGAAAACAGTTTTGGAATTCTCAAAATCCTCACTTTATAAGGATAGAAAGTAAGCACAAATCACAAGAGGAATCAAGGAACCGAAAGGGAAGTTTCAGTCCCACGAAGGGAATCAACCGAAAGAGTAGTTTTGGTCCTTAGTACAACACCAACCAAAAGGACGCTTTCAGTCCTTCTACTGAAAGGAGCCAAAAAGGTGGTTTCGGTCCTTCGACCGATAGGAGCCGAAAGGGTGGTTTCGGTCCCTCGACCGAAAGGAGAGGTTCAGTCCCCATTCGATAACAACCGAAATGAGAGGTTCGGTCCCCCATCCGATAACAACCGAAAGGAGAGTTTCGGCCCTTCATCCAATAACAACCGAAAGAGCGGTTTTGGTCCTTCACCCAACAGCAACCGCAATAGCGGTTTCGGTCCCCATCCATACAAGTCCAATCAAAAAAATAGGGGATCCAAAGTCACTTCTGAATCCAACTCTTCCCATTCAAATTCTCATTCTTCAAATGATTCAAAGGGAAAAGGAAAACTCTTTCCTAAAGATAACAATCTTCCAACAGAGATTCAAAAGAATGCTGACATCAACACCACTAATTCCAATAAATCAACCAAAATTAAAGTTTTCACCATAAAAAGAAAAGATGAAACAACTTTAGTTAAATGCACATACATGGTTGATATGTCTCTTACTATTCCCTGTCTTGTAAAAGGCTCACAAGGAACCAAGAAACTTTGGGTTCCTAAATCTGCTTAATGTTTTGCAGGTTATTCATGACGAGCAGTTTGATGAAGAATGGTACATTGACAGTGCCTGATCATGTCACATGACAGGAAGGAAGGAAGAACTGAGGGAGTTTCGTTCTCTCAAAGATGGTGGCATTGTAAAGTACGACAACAACTCATTTGGTACTTTCAAAGGCTATGGAATGATCACTAATGGCGAGTTCTCTATATGGAAAGTAGCTTACGTTGAAGGACTCCAACACAATCTTATCAGTGTATCACAACTGGTGGTTGGCACTGGATTGAAAGTATCATTTGACGATGAAGGCTCAGAGATTGTCGAGAAGAAAACAAACAACGTTCTGCTGAAGTCAAAGCGAAAGGGGGAAATGTATCCATTGAACCTCAACCCAATTCGAGGTAAACCAGCAGTGTGCTTACTCACAAAGGCTCAATCTGATGAAAGCTGGTTATGGTAAAGAAGACTATCTCATCTGAATTTCAAGGATATCAACAAGTTGGTCTTGGGTGATCATGTTCGAGGTCTTCCAGTTCTAAAATTTGATAAAGAATATCTTTGTGCAGCATGTGAAATGGGAAAGCAGAGTAGACAGAGTCATCCCTCTATTATCAATACTAAGGTGATAGAACCATTGGAACTACTGCATATTGACCTGTGTGGTCCATCGTCCATTGAAAGTATTGTGGGAAACAAATACATTCTGGTTATAGTGGATGATTTCTCTAGATTTACATGGGTATTCTTCCTGAAACAAAAGTCTGAAGCCACTCCAAAGCTTAAGCTCTTTATTAAATAGATAGAGACACAACTAAGGAAGGTCGTTCGTAATGTGAGAAGCGACAATGGCTTAGAATTCAAGAACAAAGAATTTGAATCCTTTCTTGCTGAAAAGGGGACAACTCATAGTTTCTTAGCCCCTTATACTCCACAGCAGAATGGTATCGTTGAAAGACGAAACCGATCTCTGTGTGAAGCAGCTCGAACAATGATGTGCTTCATGTAACACCGTGAATTTCAAAATAATTTTTCGCAGTAAAAAAAACATTTCCCATTTAATTTCATAAAAAAAACATTAAGTTTCAAATTCCAATCTGTATCATACAAATCCCAAGATCACATAAATATGTCAAAAGTCCCCTGAGTGTGTACAGATCAAGCCGGCGCCTTCCCACGGTCATCGCTAGTACCTGAAACAACAACACTAACACTGTAAGCATGAAGCTTAGTGAGTTCCCCAAAATACCACACATAAAACACATATTAGCCACTCGAGGCTATAACTCTATGGGTCCGTGCACCCAAACTCTGTGAACCCTCAGGTTCTAACTCTAGGAACCTTCCGGTTCCAACTCTGTAAACATGCACAGCATAATCACATAGAAATAATGCAGTACAACATATAGCATACAATACTCTGTTACATAACTCTGGTTACCTACTCAAGGTAAAGTATAGTGAGAAGACTCACCTTGCGAATATCAAAAGCTAGCAAATCCCAAAGTCACTCGTGCTCGATCCGCCGAGCTACAATCTCCCTATAACATCGTACATCTCTTATTAACACTTTTATCTTCTAAGTTTGACTATCCCTAAGAAGTCAACATAGGTCAACTCTGGTCAACGGTCAACGGTCAACTTGACCGGACTCGGCGAGTGCACAAGGGCAAATCGGCGAGTCTAGACGTATCCGCCGACTCCATAGGATTCCCTTCTTACTCGTCGAGTGCTTCCCCTGACTCGACGAGTTCCACCTGGGAGAGTCGCGGGGCCACCCCGACTCAACTCGCCGAGTTTCAAGAACAACTCGACAAGTCCCAGCTTGACTCGACCACCTGCCAAAACCTTTCCAACTCTCTGCGACTCACTGAGTCGCCCATAACTCGGTCAGGACTACACACTGGGTGTCCTCAAGGACAATCTTCAAGCGACTCGTCGAGTCTGTTCATCAGACTCGGCGAGTCCATGCCATGCACCAGCTAAAACTGGCCTTTGCGGTCAGATCCGTTCCATCCATTCATAGATCTGGCCTTCCCAAGCTTATTTGTCACGTAAAGTCTCGGTCTTGGTTGCCATGTAATGCGTACAAGGCTTATTTTGGGGAAACAACCTCTAATATGACCACCTTAGCTTCTAACTCAAAAGGATGGACATAAAGCTAGTCATATGGGGTCTCCTGGATCTGCTAAGGCCCAGATCTAGATTCCATATCTCCATGGAACCTTTCATACTTCCAATTTAAGCCAAGAAATGCAAGAAGAAACCCTAGATTGGACACATCAACACAAAACACGAAGTTTGGCTCTGAAAGTTACCTCAAGAAGACTCCCTTGATGAATTAGCAACAGATCCACGCTCCCCAACTCCTCAAGTTTGATCCTCTCCCTCCTTCCTTGCAATATCACACAAAATGGTGAACAAATGGCCTCCAAATACACTCACAAGGGCTCACAGTCAAATGGGGGCTCTTAGGGATCAAGGTGGCCGCAAATGAGGGCCATAAGGTTCTTTAAATAGGGCTTAGGACCGGGAAATTAGGGTTTCATTAAACAGCGCAGACTCGCCGAGTCCAGACGAATCCTGCGTCCAAAAATCGCGACCCTACTCGGCGAGTCTGAGCTCCAACTCGCCGAGTCCCCTCTCAAAACACAAAATAATCAAATCAATAAAGATACCTGGAAATCCGGGCTGTTACAACTCTCCCCCACTAGAACTAGACTTCGCCCTCGAAGTCTCGCTCTGAAAATAGCTCCGGATGCTGCTCTCGCATCTCGCGCTCCGGCTCCCAGGTCATCTCCGATCCCTTCCGGTGTTACCACTGAACTAGCACCAGAGGTACCTCCTTGTTCCTCAGAACCTTGATCTTCCGATCCCTGATGGCCACAGGCCTCTCAGCATAATTCAGACTTGAATCCACATGAATATCCTCTAATGGAACCACTGCCGACTCATCGGCTATACACTTCCTCAATTGCGACACGTGAAAAGTGTCGTGGATCTGTCCCAACTTGGTTGGCAACTCCAAACGATAGGCTACCCGGCCTACCCTTGCAATCACACGAAATGGCCCAATATACCGGGGCCCCAAATTGCCCCTCTTCCTAAATCGAATCACTCCTTTCCAAGGAGAGACCTTCAGGAGAACTAAGTCGCCGACCTGAAACTCAAGCTCGGACCGGCGTCTGTCTGCATAACTCTTATGTCGGCTCTGGGCGGTCAATAACCTCTGCCTGACCTGCTGAATCTGCTCTGTCGTCTGAAGCACGATCTCCGTACTGCCCATCACTCTCTGTCCAACCTCTCCCCAGCAAATGGGGGTCCGACACCTCCTACCATACAACAGCTCAAAGGGTGGCATACCAATGCTCGAATGATGGCTGTTGTTGTAGGAAAACTCTGCCAAGGGTAAATACGCATCCCAGCTACCCCCGAAATCCATCACACATGCTCGAAGCATGTCCTCAAGCGTCTGAATCGTCCGCTCACTCTGACCGTCTGTCTGGGGATGATATGCGGTACTAAAATGCAATCTAGTACCCAACTCGTCATGAAATTTCTTCCAGAATCTGGAAGTGAAACGCACATCATGGTCCGAAACAATCGAGATCGGCACCCCATGTCGAGATACCACTTCTCTCACATATAACCCCGCCAACTTCTCCGCTGAAGAACTCTCACTGATGGCAAGGAAGTGAGCGCTCTTCGTCAACCTATCCACAATCACCCAAATTGCATCAACTCCTCTGGCAGTCCTCGGCAATTTCGTGATGAAATCCATAGTGATGTGTTCCCACTTCCATTCGGGAACCTCTAATGGCTGCAACTTGCCATGCGGTCTCTGGTGTTCGGCCTTAACCCTGCGGCAGGTCAAGCACCTCTCAACGAACCATGCGACGTCCCTCTTCATATAGGGCCACCAATACTCTTTCCTCAAATCCAAATACATCTTTGTAGTCCCCGGATGGATCGAAAACTTCGACCGATGAGCCTCTTCCATCAAAGTAATACGCGTACCACCCACGAACGGTACCCAAATCCGTCCCTGAAACGTCATAAGCCCTCGTCCATCCATAACGAACTCTGAAACCAAACCAACGACCCGCTCTCTCTTCTGCATCTCTGGTCACACAGCCTCGGCCTGTGCCCCACGAATAGCATCCAATACTGGAGCTATCACAGTCAATCTCAAACATAGATCTCGCAGTGGAGTGCTCTCTGCCCTGCGGCTCAACGCATCGGCTACCACATTAGCCTTGCCTGGGTGGTACAGGATCTCACAATCATAATCCTTGACCACATCCAACCACCTCCTCTGACGCATATTTAGGTTGGGCTGATCCATCAGATACTTCAAGCTCTTATGGTCCGTGTATATCGTACATCGAACCCCATACAAGTAGTGACGCCAAATCTTGAGAGCGAACACTACTGCCCCCAACTCTAAATCATGCGTGGGATACCTCGCCTCATGAGGCTTCAGCTGCCTCGACGCATAAGCTATCACATGACCCCTCTGCATCAACACTGCACCCAGCCCCAAAATCGATGCATCACAATAAACTACAAAATCCTCCATCCCTTCTGGGAGGGCTAATACCGGGGCTTCGCACAACCTTTGGCGAAGTGTCTCAAAGGAGGTCTGCTGCTCGGGACCCCATGAGAATGCGACACCCTTCTGGGTCAATCTGGTGAGCGGCACTGCGATCTTGGAGAAATCCCTAATAAATCTCCGATAATACCCTGCCAACCCAAGGAAGCTCCTGATCTCCGATGGTGACCTCGGCACCTCCCAGCTCATCACTGCCTCAACCTTGGCCGGATCGACCAAAATCCCTTCCTGGTTAACGAGATGTCCTAGGAACTGGACCTCCCGCAACCAGAAATCACATTTGGAGAACTTTGCATAAAGCTTCTCCGATCTCAATACCTCAAGGACCTCCCTCAAATGCTCCTCATGCTGCTCTCTAGATCTCGAATACACTAGAATATCATCGATAAATACAATCACTGACCGATCCAACATCGGCCTGCATACCCTGTTCATGAGATCCATGAACACAGCCGGGGCATTGGTGAGCCCGAAAGGCATCACCCCAAACTCATAATGCCTATATCGCGTCCTAAACGCTGTCTTCTGGACGTCCTCATCCCGCACTCTCACCTGATGGTACCCCGACCTCAGATCAATCTTGGAAAACCAAGATGCTCCCTGCAACTGATCGAATAAATCATCGATCCTCGGTAACGGGTAACGGTTCTTGACCGTCAACTTGTTCAACTCCCGGTAATCGATGCACATCCGGTGTGAACCATCCTTCTTCCTGACGAACAGAATAGGTGCTCCCCACGGCGAGCTGCTCGGCCGAATGAATCCCTTCCCCAGCAACTCCTGAAGCTGCGAGGACAACTCTTGCATCTCTGTAGGTGCAAGACGATAAGGCAACTTAGCGATAGGTGCGGCCCCCGGAACCAGATCGATACCAAACTCTACTTGCCTCACAGGAGGTACTCCCGGCAGTTCCTCGGGAAAAACATCTGGAAACTCACGCACCACTGGGACTTCCTCAACTGATCTTGGTCTCTCGGAAACCTCCCGCGTATCCATCACATACGCCACAAAACCCTTACAGCCCTGCTGTAGACACTGCCTCGCCCTGGCGGCCGAACAAAAAGCTGATCCCGAACGGGTACCCTCGCCGTACACCGAAAGAATTCCCCCATTAGGGTCTCGTATAGTCACCAGCTGACGCTCGCAGTCGATGACTGCGCCGAATCGGCTCAACCAATCCATGCCCACAATGACACAGACATCACCCATCGCGATAGGAATCAGATCAATCGGAAACTCAACCCCGAAAATCTCTAACACACATCCCCGGAAAACCTCCGTGGCACAAATCACTCTATCATCAGCTATGGAAACTCTCAGAGGCCGACTCAATGCCTCGCGACCAACACTGATATGTTGACTAAAGGCCAATGATACAAAAGACCGACTCGCACCCGAGTCAAATAACACTAAAGCGGGTACAGAGTTCACAAGAAAGGTACCTACGCATAACATAATATAAGCACAATATCTCATCATCAAAAATAAATACATGAAAGGAAACATACCAGCCACAACATCGGGCGCAGCGCGGACCTCCTCCGCAGTCAGCTGGAAGGCTCTCCCTCGAGCTCTCGGCGCCTCGGCCTTCACAGGCCGACTCTCTGTAGCTCTGATGGCGGCAGGAGCAGACCCCTGAGATGCTCCGCGCAACTGTGGACACTCGGCCTTCCGGTGTCCAGTCTGGTTGCAGTGAAAACACACTGCAAACCCCTTGGGGCAGGCCTTGGCCATGTGCCCCTCCTTGCCACATTTGTAGCAAGACCCCGCCCGGCAAACTCCGTCATGACCCTTGCCGCACTTTCCGCATGTGCGGCCCTTCTGGCTCCCTGGTCTGGGATCAGCGGGCTTGGCCCGCTTGGCGGCCGGCTGCGACTGTGCCGGTCGCCGATCCCTCCCCTGAGACTCCGCCTCCTCCCTGGCCTGAGTCTCAAGCTCGATCTCCCTCTTCCGGGCATTTGCCTGAAGCTCGGCAAATTTCCGGTACGAGGAGTTCGCAGCGAACTCCCGAATATCCCGCCTCAAGATGCTCAAGTAGCGGCTCATACGTGCCTGCTCAATGGACACATGTTCAGGGCAGAACATCGCCCTCTCGTGGAACATCCTCGTGATCGCTGTAACAGACTCAGTACCCTGCTTGAGGGTCAGAAACTCCTGTGCTAAACGCTCCCTCTCCACCTGGGGAACGTACTCATCCCGAAACATGGTGGTGAACCTCTCCCAGGTCACCGCAGAAAGCTTAGCAGGCGTATAGTGCGCCGTCACAAACTTCCACCAGTCCTTCGCTCCCAAGCGAAGCTGGTTCAGCGCGAACCGGACCTTCAAATGCTCAGGAGACGAGCAAGTGAAGAAACACCCCTCAATATCAGATATCCACCTCATAGCTGCCACTGGGTCCTGAGTACCATCAAACTCTGGTGGTTTTGTGTTGCTGAACTCACGGAACAGCAACGCATCCCCACCCTGTGGCCTCGCAGCAGCAATCGCTGCGGTAGCCGCTGCAGCAGCAGCCTCAGAAAGAGCGGCATAACGCTCATCAAACGTCTCAATCAATGTGGTCTTTATAGACCCAAACATCTCCGGTATCTCTGCCCTGATGGCCGCAGCCACCTCCTCCTGAATGATCCGGCGGATCTCCTCCTCACTGGTACCGCTGCTCTCGGGCATCAAACGTGTCCTCACCATGATCTACCTCTGAAATACAACATACGATAAATTAGAATCCACACGAGTCTGCTCACACTCATCAACTCTTTCTTCCTTGATTCTTGGCATTCCAAAGATTCTTACTTGGGCTGCACACCGCTCCAGTGCTTCCAGTAGTACGGGCCCAATACTACTGTCCGCACCGCACCAGAATACACTCCAAGTCCTCCTCTTCGGATCCCAGGTCTCAAGTACTCTATCATGCGTAGACCACCCTCTAATAGATCTCTCATAAGTCCCTCGCTGCTACCTACTCACTCTCAAGCATCTCATAGCAGCTCACCTCTCCCTAGGCTAAGGCATCACAAATCAGGCCACTCTAGTCCTAATAGCAATACCTAGCCTACTCTAGCATGCGGATACATCATATCAATGTCAATATCACATAATATATAAAGGTATTTTGGGAAATCACCGTTCGGGCGCTGACTAATCGTACACACATCTCTTGCTCTGCGTTTTTTTTTCAAAAATCTTTTACTCTTTTTGAAAATACATCTCAAATCCTCAGTTTGAGTTCAAATACGCCCGAAGGTGTACTCGAATCCCTCAAACCAAGGCTCTGATACCAACTTGTAACACCGTGAATTTCAAAATAATTTTTCGCAGTAAAAAAAAACATTTCCCATTTAATTTCAAAAAAAAACATTAAGTTTCAAATTCCAATCTGTATCATACAAATCCCAAGATCACACAAATATGTCAAAAGTCCCCTGAGTGTGTACAGATCAAGCCGGCGCCTTCCCACGGTCATCGCTAGTACCTGAAACAACAACACTAACACTGTAAGCATGAAGCTTAGTGAGTTCCCCAAAATACCACAGATAAAATACATATTAGCCACTCGAGGCTATAACTCTATGGGTCCGTGCACCCAAACTCTATGAACCCTCAGGTTCTAACTCTAGGAACCTTCCGGTTCCAACTCTGTAAACATGCACAACATAATCACATAGAAATAATGCAGTACAACATATAGCATACAATACTCTGTCACATAACTCTGGTTACCTACTCAAGGTAAAGTATAGTGAGAAGACTCACCTTGCGAATATCAAAAGCTAGCAAATCCCGAAGTCACTCGTGCTCGATCCGCCGAGCTACAATCTCCCTATAACATCGTACATCTCTTATTAACACTTTTATCTTCTAAGTTTGACTATCCCTAAGAAGTCAACATAGGTCAACTCTGGTCAACGGTCAACGGTCAACGGTCAACTTGACCGGACTCGGCGAGTGCACAAGGGCAACTCGGCGAGTCTAGACGTATCCGCCGACTCCATAGGATTCCCTTCTTACTCGTCGAGTGCTTCCCCTGACTCGACAAGTTCCACCTGGGAGAGTCGCGGGGCCACCCCGACTCAACTCGCCGAGTTTCAAGAACAACTCGACAAGTCCCAGCTTGACTCGACCACCTGCCAAAACCTTTCCAACTCTCTGCGACTCACCGAGTCACCCATAACTCGGTCAGGACTACACACTGGGTGTCCTCAAGGACAATCTTCAAGCGACTCGTCGAGTCTGTTCATCAGACTCGGTGAGTCCATGCCATGCACCAGCTAAAACTGGCCTTTGCGGTCAGATCCGTTCCATCCATTCATAGATCTGGCCTTCCCAAGCTTATTTGTCACGTAAAGTCTCGGTCTTGGTTGCCATGTAATGCGTACAAGGCTTATTTTGGGGAAACAACCTCTAATATGACCACCTTAGCTTCTAACTCAAAAGGATGGACATAAAGCTAGTCATATGGGGTCTCCTGGACCTGCTAAGGCCCAGATCTAGGTTCCATATCTCCATGGAACCTTTCATACTTCCAATTTAAGCCAAGAAATGCAAGAAGAAACCCTAGAGTGGACACATCAACACAAAACACGAAGTTTGGCTTTGAAAGTTACCTCAAGAAGACTCCCTTGATGAATTAGCAACAGATCCACGCTCCCCAACTCCTCAAGTTTGATCCTCTCCCTCCTTCCTTGCAATATCACACAAAATGGTGAACAAATGGCCTCCAAATACACTCACAAGGGCTCACAGTCGAATGGGGGCTCTTAGGGTTCAAGGTGGCTGCAAATGAGGGCCATAAGGTCCTTTAAATAGGGCTTAGGACCGGGAAATTAGGGTTTCATTAAACAGCGCAGACTCGCCGAGTCCAGACGAATCCCGCGTCCAAAAATCGCAACCCTACTCGGCGAGTCTGAGCTCCAACTCGCCGAGTCCCCTCTCAAAACACAAAATAATCAAATCAATAAAGATACCTGGAAATTCGGGCTGTTATACTTCACGTCGTTACCTTTGTATTTCTAGGCTGATGCCATCGCAGCTGCATGTTATACTCAAAACAGATCATATTTGAACAAGAGATTCTCCATTACACCTTACGGGATTTTGAACAATCGTAAACCAAATATGAAATTCTTTCATGTGTTCGGTTCATGGTGCTTCATCTTCAACTCAAGAGAGAATCGAAATAAGTTTGATGCTAAGTCTGATGAAGGAATTTTCTTAGGCTATTCCTTGAACTCCAAGGCGTATAGGGTTCTCAATAAGCACTCAAAGAAGATTGAATAAACATACTATGTCACCTTTGATGATAGTTATGTCAAGAAGTTGAAATCCACAGAAAGTGCAACGCAAGATATCTTTCCAAACAATGGTCAAGTTACGTTCTCTATCTCGAATCTTTTCGAGCAATACATGCTTCTGTTTGATGAGCCTCAAAAGGCGATTGATTCTGAATCAACTGCAAAAGACAACAAAGTTCATAATCTAAAACAAGTTATCGGCGACGCTGCTTAAAAGATAGCTGATGATCAATCCAAAGAAATTGAAAGGCCAGAAGGAAGCGAACCATCATGTGACCGTCCTAATGTCCAGGGGGAGGGTCCAACTCTTCATCATGATCAAGGTTCATCTTTCCAAGGGGAGAACTCATCATCTCATTCTACAAGTTCTACTGAAATTCCAATTAAAGAAGGGAATACCAATACTGGTCCTGAACATGAGTCATTCTTTGAGGGGGAGAACACCAATGTCAATGATGATGACGTTATGTCTGAGTTAGAAGAAGAAATTAATGTCGAATTGAATCCCACTTATGATCCAAATTACCCTTCTCTTATCAAATGGACCAAAGATCACCCTCAAAGTCAAATTATCGGGGAATCTTCAGAAAAAGTGTTAACTCGATCTTAAATCAAAGCGAAACAGGCTGCACTCTTTTCTCAAGTAGAGTTTTGCATGTTCAACTCCTTTGTTTCCAAAGTTGAACCGAAGACTGTTAACTCAGCACTTGATCATTCAGAATGGGTTCAAGCCATGCAAGATGAATTAAATGAGTTTGAAAGAAACAAAGTATGGCGTCTTATTCCAACTCCAAAAGATGCTTCGGTGGTCGGTCTCAAATGGGTATTCAGAAACAAGATCGATAAGGAAGGGAATGTCATTCGTAACAAAGCAAGGTTGGTGGTTAAAGGGTACTGTCAGGAAGAAGGAATCGATTATGAAGAAACCTGGGCTCCAGTTGCCAGATTAGAGTCTGTTCGTATCTTTCTTGCTTATGCAGCGCACAAGAACTTTGAAGTCTATCAGATGGACGTCAAATGTGCCTTCTTCAACGGGGAGCTTGAAGAAACTGTATATGCTGAGCAACCGCCAGGCTTCGTGAACGAGAAGTATCAAGATCACTGTTATGTCCTTGACAAAGCTGTATATAGCCTAAAACAGGCTCCCAGAGCATGGTATGAAACTCTCACTCGTTTTTTAAAATGTCTAAATTCAAACAAGGTTCGATTGACCCAACCTTCTTTCGTAAGCGAGAAGGTAACCACCTTATGATAGTCCAAATTTATGTTGATGACATCATCTTTGGCACCAAAAATCCTAGCTTAACGGTTGAATTCATGAAATTGATGGAAACTAAATTTAAGATGAGCTCAGTGGGTCCAATTAACTTTTTTCTTGGATTCAACATTAGATAGGGACCCGAAGGAATTTTTATTAATCAGAAGGCATACACCAAGACTTTAATAGCTAAATTTGGGATGATGGGAGACTCTAAAGTGAAAGTGCCTATGGCCTTTGGAACTAATCTTACACCCTCATTGGAGAAACCAACAGCTGATGTGACACTCTATCGACAAATGATTGGGTCTCTGATGTACCTTACAGCCAGTAGACTGACATCATGTTTTTAGTCTGTTACTGTGCAAGATTTCAAGCCAACCCGCGCGAACCTCATTTACAAGCCGTGAAAAACATCTTTCGCTATCTAAAGCGAACCTCCTCTCTCGGTCTGTGGTATCCAGCCAACTCAGGATTCTTTGTTCAAGCATTCTCCGATGCTGACTTAGGTGGCTGTGGATTAGATCGTAAAAGCACAACTGGAGGATGTCAATTTCTAGATGGTAAATTGGTTAGTTGCCAATCGAAGAAACAAACTTGCGTTTCTCTATCCACTGCAGAAGCTGAATACATTGTTGCAACATCCTACACATCTCAAGTCGTATGGATACAAAGTCAACTTAGCGATTACAGACTAAACATGAAGAAAATCCCACTATATTACGACTCTAAAAGCACAATTAGGATTTGTCACAACCCAGTGCAACACTCAAAGACTAAGCATATAGCACTGAGGTACCACTTCATCAATGATCACGTCGAAGATGGTAACGTAGAAATTCACTTCGTCAGAACGACCGATCAACTGGCAGATATATTCACGAAGGCCTTACCTGAAGCAAGCTTCAATAAGATTCTACAGGGCCTATGAATGATCCAAGTCGAATCTGTACCAAAATCGCCTTCACTTTCATAAAGGTAACAAGCAAAATAGAGCGAACCGAAATGAACCGAACGTTCGGTCTATTTCGGGTGAAGTTCGACCATGAACAGAAATGAACCGAATGTTCGGTCTATTTCGGGTTCGGTCCTTCTGAACTCGTTCGCTTCTTTTTCTTAACAAGGCATTTTAACTGTTTTCTAATGTACACCTTTTTCATTACTTCTTTTCTACTTATAAAATCCCAAAATTATTTCTCTCTTTTATTCTCATAAAAATACTTATGAAATCCAAAAATATTTTTCTCTTTCGTTCAATTGGTCAATTCTCACAAAATTCAAAAATATTTTTTTTTATTTTTTAATTTATTTTATTGTATTTTATTTTTTATATATATCTAAAGTTTTTCTTTAAGTGTGATTCTCGATGGCGAAACTGAGGCAGGTAAATGGTTTGTTAGTTAGGAGTCCCTAGAAGCATGTTGTTGTATGTTGACTAAAGCCTCGAAAGATTTTTGAGTGAAGCCTTAATAACATGATATACACCAATCATGTTTTCCCAATCCAGGCTGTCAAATCACTCTAATCATGAGCTACCTTACTCTACTCAAATTGAGTTTAGAGTTTTCTGCTTGGTCCTTCTTTTCTTTAAAGCAGAGGTACATTCGCTTCTTATACCATCTCCATCACTTTTCTCCATTATACTTCGTTTCACCAATATAACCCCTGAGACTCTCAGTATTCACTACTAAGGTTTATGGTTATACAACATCTGCGTTCATGATCTTAGTTTCATGCCACTATGTACTAAGTGAAACCCAAAGTTCAACACCACTAATGAATTGACGGTGAATTCTAATATTCAAGATCTTACTTGTTACCTAATGAAATCTTTTTTTCTTTTGAGTGATCTTTATGAGTTTGTCTTTCACCAAGGCTTCTTTTACCCTAAAAGATCCAGTTTATTTTTTTGGAGATTTCCTTACTTCCTTCCGTCACTATAAAGTTTATCTTACCTACTTGTTCAACAGATCACAATGATCTCACAAGTACTTCATTCAGTTTCGGTCTTATGTCAAGTATCAAAATTATGAATTAAAGCGAAAGCCACCCATTATAACCTTCAAAAGATGCCTTTCAATACTTCTCAACAAGTTATTGATCGTTATTTAATGGGAAACCAAGCAAGCACTTTAATGTCTCTCTTGACTTTGAAGGAAGTGATTTATGCCTAGAATCCATTGTTTTATGTTTACTTAAGACATCACAGATTATCCGTTAAATTTTGCTTTATTTCTTTATCTTTTACACCCTATGCACGAAATTTTTTAATTTTTCATACTCTAGTTATTTTATGGCTGTTCAATAAAGCATGATAGGCAACAAAGATTCAAACGTATTATGAAGAGATGATTGGGATAAAGTGAAAGCTGACTCAGCAGCTATCCAAACGGTTTGGCGATTTGAAAAAGTGCATTTTATGGAATGGCGTGTAAAAAGGAAACGTCCTTTCTCTTTCCCGCGTTATCTTCGGCATGCCAACTGTCCTTCCATCAAGCCAGGCACTATTTTTGAGATAATCCAAAATCTCAGCCGGATTTTTCTCTCTCTTCCTTGTACGTATAAAAGGAATTGGACCGGTACTCTCTCAACCTTTACCACTTACCCTTCTCTCTCAAAAGAACACAGGCGATTTTCTGCAACTGTTCATCATCTTCTCCAAGCTACTACAATGGCAGACTCTTCATCCGTTCATGATACTTCCGTTCGTTAACCACTTCTCACCATCAAACCTCAATAGAATCTGATTGTCGATCTCACCCCGTTTATCTACGAGCCATACATGCTATACGTTGTTGAGTGTCTCAAATACTCACCTCTCGTCGAAGCGCTTTCTAAAGTTGAAGTTTTACCGATGTCTTGCCTTTCACTTGTCTACTCAACTGCCTACTACGATAAGGTTAATGAAAGGATTCACTTCGAACTCCATGATGAGAAGACCTCCATCTCTAAGCATCGATTTTGTGCCCTAATTGGTCTTTCTTAAAACCAATCTCTGGTAAACCCTGACCCTATTACAACTGGTCAATTGTTTTCTATGTTCTATTAGATGGGGTATACTGAAACCCTAACCACCATCACAAAGTTCAAGAAGTCCTTCCTTCCTCCTCAATGGAATGGCCTTATCACGCTGCTATTCAAGGGACTTTCTGAGCGAAGCGCTGGCTCAGATGGTGCGAGCAAGTCTTTCATGACTGTGTTGTATGGGTTGTACCATGGGATTGAGCTGGATTACGGGTCTATTATCTGGCAACAGTTGGTTCAAAGCTTGGTCTCTTCCTCAAGGCATTCTGAGATTTCATGTGGACGATTTTGGTCGATCATCACGAATTGGGAAATGGACTGCCTTCACGTTCCAATAATGGTGGATTCTCTTCTCTCATCCATTGCTACCTTTCACACTACCAAAATAATTGTCACCAATCCAACCAAGTTCTCTTTTATTGGATCCATTCCTGAAGCAATGCTCGGGCGTATTTCTGCGTCGAGCAATGTTCTCCAACAATACAGGAAGCTTCAATCGTCAGGGCCAAGGGAGCTTATGCCAACAATGGTTCGCTCTATCGAAGAGGCTGACAAGCCAGCCAAAAGCGGAAAGAAGCCTGATACTCAGAAGGATGGACCTGTCTCTAAAACAACCAAGGGGCAGACCCCCAAGAAACGAAAGTCCGACAAGGTTGCAACGTCACAAGCTCCACCAAAGAAACAAAAGAAGCCCGCTAGGAGACATATTCTGCAATCCTCAAGTGATTCAGATTCAGAATATGTCCCTCCCAAGCACAAGAATGCTCCTCCTTCGGAATCTGAGAGCGAAAGCTCAAATGATCAGGCTTCGGGCCGAGGTGACACTCCGCCTCGCTCCCCTACCCCAGAAATTCCAGTTCGCTCTAATCCTCCTTCACCTCCACCTGTAACCATCCCAGTATCCATCTCTCCTATATTTCCTATTCCAACCACTCAACCATCCACTAAAATTCCCATCCCTCCTCCCATTTTTACAGATACCACTACTACCACTACTACCACAGGAGCTCACTTTACTGCTCCCAATTCACTTGTAACCGAACCACTTTTCACAACCGACCCTCTAGCTACTTCAAAACCCTTATCACCCACTCAATCTACCGAAACAACCCCTATTCTAGGCGGTGAGGACTTGGAATTTGATTCCACGTATTTCAGTCCTTACCGTGTGCAGAGCGATGATGATGACGATGAGCCTATCACAAAGCGTCATCTCAAGGTGGTAAATGAAAAGCTTGATCAACTGCATTCATCCTCTTCCTCCGGCGCTTATTCTGAAGCTGCATTGAAGGCCTTGTTCTCCTCTGTTGTTACAGAACATAGTGCCACATTATCTGCTGCAGCCAAAGCAATTGAAGCCTCCACTTCACAGTGTCAACAAGTCTCTCTTGCTGTTGCTGCTTCTATTAAGGAGTTCAAGGAAGCGACCGCAAAAGTCGATAAACTAGTCTCTGAAGCTCACCTGTTTTTAGATTCCTTGCAGGCTGCTGCTGCAAAGAACGCTCAAACTGTCAACGCTTCAGTGGAGAACCTTCAACGGTCTCTTCAATCTGAATGATCAAACCTTGAAGCTGATCAACAGGCCATTGAAGCTGCTAACGAAACTCTACACGCTAACGTTAACGACCGATTGACTCAACTGGAGGCAGAGTTAGCTGTAGAGAATCGCATTATGGATGAGCTGGACAGACGTACCTCACAGCTCAAATTGCAAACCCACAAGCTGCGTACTGCTCATGTTGAGGTTAATGACCTAAATTCAGAAAGGGAGGTCATTAGGAGTTCTCCTGCTGATGTTCACTCCATCCTCCTTCATCTCATTGAGGCTCACGATCCGATCATTCCCATAACCATCAGGCGTCATCTGGCAGACAAGCTCAGACCAGCATTGGACATCCTTAGTCGTATCGAGGGTGTTCCGGTGGCTGGGGTCCAACCAAAACAAGGGGGAGAAAAGGTGACAACTCAACCTCCTCGTGCACTGAAACCATCTACTGAACTGAAGGGTAATGAAGCTTCGGTCAGTAACAAGGAGAAAAAGAAGAAGAAAATTGGCGAGGACGACACAGACAATGAGGATGATGTCTATGCCGAGAATCCCAAGAATCCCTTCCAGAAAGTAAAGACCTCTGAAAAGGAAATGGAAGAAAGTTTCAATAAACAACGAGCTGAGCTAGAGCAGAAGCGAAAGGAAGCGGAACTACTAGAGAAGAAAAAGTCCATGTTTCCTGTCTGGACTATAGACTCGCTTCAAAGATGTGCAACTGATGAGCCAAGCATTCTCTAGCTTGAGCCCGTAATGTCCTTTGGACTTGACAGCTCCAAGGATGCACAGTTCGATATGCCAATCACACGAAAGGCATTTATCTTCCATTGCTTTAATTGGACTGCTGCTATTCCTTCCCCAGACCCGAAGGTAGATAGGGATCTGTTGGAGTTTTACTTGGAGTTTGCTCAACCTCAGTACCTAACATGGAGTTCCAAGAAAATCACCATTGTCAAGGTTATGAAGCCCTATTCAACAGGGAAATTTATTAATGTCAAATTCAGGGTGACTCGAGGAACCGAAGGCTCAGCCTACCACTTCACCCTTGCTGATCTACCGAACCTTAATCCCCATGACTGGATACTCCTCAACAACATTCTTCTGTCAAATCCTCAGGAGTACCAGCCAATAATTGATCATGTCAAGCGTATGCTTGTATGCTACATTCACGAGGTAGCAAAGATGGACCAGGAGATTGCCTCTGCCATTCACAAGAGAACGACGATAAAGACTATGTGCAGAGCAGGAAACGTCAACACTATGGTCAAGGGGAAGATAGATTCAAAGTACCACACCGTTATGTTCATCAGAGGCGAAGGTCAGAAATGCCTGTTAGCTCTCGTTGACAAACACCTCTTCTCTATGTCTTGCCTGGAGCGTATCTTGGAAATCATTCAGAGGTGCGATCAAAACAGTGCTGCTGATAAGAAATTATTCACTGACATGCTGAGATGGTACATACAGTTTAGACAGACACTTCTCGCAATAATTCCTCGTCTGTTTAAAGTGATAAAGACAGTGAAGCCAACTCAGAAGAAATGATCTCTCGCCTCATTTGACGCAAAGGGGGAGATTGTTGAGTCTATTAGATTACATCATGAGCTCGGTCCTTAGCCCAGTTTTGATTGCCGGTATTGGGCCTGTCCAACCGGGCATGTTTTTGTACTAGGGTTTAGTATATAAGTTGCATGCATGCAGTCTTAGTAGTTATCACTTTTATTGTTTATTTTCTCTGAGTTTTGTAAACCCTAGCTCGCCTCTACAACGGAAGTTCTTCATCGAGCTCTGCTGAGGCGTGACTTTATTTTGAATCATAAGCATACATTTGATTCTATTCTGTGTTCATTCTCTTACTGTTTTTGACGTGTTTGATTTCCATAATCATGCCTGTGAAAGATCTAATCGATCTAGAGTTTAATTCTCATCAACTTCCTTTGTTTTTACATATTGTTTTCAAGTATTATTAGAGTTTATGCTTTTTTTCTTCATTTTAATATTGTTTTTGAATTCTCTAATTTGTAGTTAAAACTTATTGTTTGTTGTTGTTTCTATTATTAAAATTTATTCTTTTGTTTTTTCATTTTAGTATTTTTAATTTTTTTATTTCTACTTGAAACTTATCTTTTATTGTATTTTTTTTTTTATAATTTATCAATAAACATTTTATAATTTATCAATAAACATTTATATCCAAAACAATCAAAATATTTTCTAGGAAGTGATGTACGTCATTAATATATAAAGAAGAAAAAACATCATAAATGGTCTCTATGGTTACCCAAAATCTGAAGTTTAGTCCTCATGGTTTAAAAATCTCATAGATGGTCCCTGTGTTTTCAAAACTTTTGATGTTTGGTCCTTTTTGCTAACTCCGTTAAGTTTGTCCGTTAATTGAAGGGTATTTTCATCATTTCACCACCATAGGGACCATTTATGATGTTTTCTCTGATTTTTTTTAAAAAATGTAATAATATGCAGAAGGCTCTCTCTCTTAATTTAGATAAAAATCAGTCCATAGAATTATTTTTGATTAATTATAAAGCCAAATCCTCTTTTTTTAGTGATTGACTTAAAAAGTAAACCCACTTACTTCTTATCATCGTGACTCGCTTCAGCTACTTGATAAAGTTCCTCTTTCTCCTTCTCACACTCTGTTCATGATTCACTGTGTTACCTTTTGATACAATCTATTTGGAGATTCGAGATGATGTTGAAGGCTGGTAAGTTAGAAACACCAAAAACTTTGTTTCTTAGGGTTACCTCTGTTAGTTTAATTATTAATTTGTGTTCATTCATGGAAGCAATCAGAGAGATGGTGGTTTGTGGTGCACCTACAATCGTCATATCTGCAGTAATTTCACCACCTATGGAAGCCTATAAACTGGAAGGATTTATTAGTACATTGGAGGAGACGGGATTAGGTGGGGAACTCACCGGCTCTGGAACAGGAACGACAGCGGTTGGTGGAACTGTCATAGGGCTTGTTGTCGAGCTATCGTACGACTTTACGTTCAGTGAGGTGGCGACATTCGGCAAAAGTAGACAACGTTCCAGATATGAGAAAGAGAGAGAGAGAGAGAGAGAGAGAGAGAGAGAGAGAGGCGTTGAGGAGCTGATGGTGACATTTTGTGCATCATCTACATCTCTGGAATAGGAATACCACAGAGAGAGGCTTTGTGATTACCCAATTTTGCTCTGGGTTTGATTTTGCTATGATTCATTTGGAAAATTTTGTTGCCAATTTGATTAGGTATTTCCACTGGATTCCTCCTAATGGTTACTGTGGTGATCTATCAGAGAAGTTGGAGTTTATAGTCATCATAAAGAACCGCCAGATAACACAAATCTCTTCAAGGGTTGAGAAATTAACCAGGAATTCGGTTGGAAGATGGGTTACATAGGGGTTTTAATGATTGCATGTGGAAACATTTCCAGAGGTGTTGATCTTCTAGAGTCTTTGATGTACGGATTTTAGTGAAAGTACTAGAGAAGAGAAGGAGCGGCGATTGGCGCCTGGTAGCAGACATTGATGGAGAAATTGAAGAAGGTGGGTTTCGTTTTCGGAGGATTAGGTGGTAGACGAAGCTTCAAAGGTTAAGGATCGCGATTGGGTAGAAAGATTGTTGCATCCAAGAAGAAAGGCAATGGAGACGTGCAGGGGGAGTTAGCAAAAATTTCGAAAACACATGGACCGTCTATGAGGTTTTTAAACCACGGGGACTAAACTTCAGATTTTGGGTAATCACAGGGACCATTTATAATGTTTTTCTATAAAGTAGTAGTAAGAAAGAGTTTGTCGAAATGATTAGTATAAAAAATTATTAACTCTAAATTAAATTAGTAATAATGATATAGATATCTCTAATACAATATATGTATCAATAGTATAATTATATTATTGTATTCAACCCAATATATTTGTTATAATTTTAATAACCATAGTTTTATTCATGAGAGTTTTCGTCTAGTTTTCTTATTATAATTGTACTAAAATAAGTTTGACAAATCATCAACCCTTGGATTGAGAATGATATTGACCACTTGGCTCATTGAAGGTCTCGCATCCTTGTCTTCTTGAGCACATTGTAAAGCAACTTTCACTAGATTAATTAACACTCTCATATCGTATTCACCACTAGTCCTACCATCAACAATTTCCTCAATCCAAGTTCCATTCTCGCTCCTAATATGTTCATAAATCTTCTGCTTCACCCACTCGACCAACGTTTGGTCTCCACCATGACTGCCATCACCAAGTTGCAATGGGCTCTTTCCAGTTATCATCTCCAGTACCACCACCCCATAACCGTAGACATCAACCTTTGAGGTAATCGGAAGATTAAAAACCCATTCTGGAGCCATGTAACCACGTGTACCTCGAACCTTGGAAAAGCTTGGATTTTCGATTGAACCTCTATCAAACAGCTTAGACAGCCCAAAATCCGCCACCTTTGGACAATAATTAGCATCCAGCAAAACGTTATCGGGTTTGACATCACAATGCAAAACCCATTCCAAGCACTCTTCGTGTAAATAAGCGAGTCCTTTTGCAATACCAATTGCTATTTCTAGCTTCATCCCCCAATCAAGTTTGTTGGAATTTAGGCATGTTGCCAACGACCCATTCTCCATATACTCATAAACCACAAGCCTATGTTTCCCTTCAATGCAATACCCCAATGTCTCTATCAGATTCATGTGATTGAGCCTCCCAATTGTGCTTAGTTCTGCTTGAAACTCAGCTTCTCCCTGGTTAATATAAACTTCCTTCAGCATCTTTATTCCTACGGGTCTTTCATCCGACAATTTGCCTTTATAGACGACACCTGAACCCCCTTTACCTATCTCTTCTTTGAAGTTCCTTGTTGCGGTTTTCAGCTCAGCGAATGTGAATCTTTTAATCCCTGATGCTATCTGGAAGTAACTTGTTGTAGATGAGTCTTTGAGAGTGATATAAAAGAAAATGAGTACAAATACGAACTCAAGGAGTCCGATTCCGTACCCAAACTTTAACAAGATTTTCAAAGAACTATTTCCATGTTTTCTGTCATAAGACCTTTGAATTGACACGATTTGATTCTCTGGACAACTTAAGCTGGATCCGTTGACGAATGTTTGCTGAACTGATGATATCAAATCTTTTGGTAGCTTAATATACGCTGAACTCCTGAATGCTAATTGATATCCATTGTATAACAGATTCTTCAAGGAACAACTATAGTAACCTTTATCGGTGAAATATTTGTAGTGGAACCCTTTGCAGTTACGGTTTTTCAAGCAGACTTGTTTGCAAGCGTCAAGAGTTCTATTCTCAAGATACCTGATTTCCAAACCATAAAACTTCACAAATGGAAGCTCAACGTAATCTTCTGAAACCTGTTTGCAAGGTTTGAATTTGGGTGCGCAACCATATGTCCAATCGGTCTGATTCTTCTTCTTATACCCATGTACACAGACACATTTCCTACCAGTTTCTTGAGAGTAAGTACAAACACTATTTGGTCCACATACGCCATGAATCTTGCAAGGATTGGAGAAAGCTTGCCACTGAACCTCCCACTTCTTTCCTTCTTTTTGATCAACAAGACTATAAACCCTAATATTTCCATCAGAGTCAAGCTTCATTATTCTATGGCGTCTCATGCCAAAATCCGATACAAAGAAATGGAAATCGTCAGATGACTTGAAATGGCCTTGAGAATTCAGTTTTGCAATTCTACTGTTATTGTAAGTGGATCTCCCGGCTTTCCAAGGAAACGAATATGGTTTAGGCCAGTAAACACTTGTTATTTCGGGATTTTTGTAGAGAAGACTAAGAATGTTGTTGGTCTCAAAATAGAGCTTAAAGAACCCAGAAGAGAAATTGGATTTACTTCTTGAAGAAACCAGCTCAGAGTTTTTGGTGAAGACTTGATCAGGTAAAAGCGTATCAGTTGGATGATCAAAGCTTTGCCAAAGCAGGTTTTGATCTCCATCCAGCTGGCGTAGAACTAGATTTCCGGTGTCTTCAAGTTGTAAAGTGAGTGAATCACTAGCAGATTTGGTTTCTGTTGACCAAACAATAGACTGGTCTGCATCTTGTAAAACAAGATTACCATTGTCGTGGAGGAAAAGCTTAGAGTGCTTTCCATTTACTGGCGCGTCTCGGTTTGCCATCCAAACTACTGTGGGATTCACGTTTTGCGACTGAGGCTCAATCAACCAAATCGAAAAACAATAAGCGTTGATTCCCACCTCGTAAAATCCCGCAGTGAAAAGGCTGTTAGGAGATACCAGATTATCGTTTTTGCGATCAACAGATATTGATGAGCCTTTGGGAATAGCATGCGCAGGCGAAGAAATAGAAGATGAATACGTAAAGAGGGAATTGTATAGAACAATCAGAAGTGGAATATGCGAAAACAATGATGGTAATCCCATTAAAGTATATTGTGTATGATCGATTTGATGATCCTTAATTTTCTTGTGTCGGAACGAGTACTAGCAAGTTGATGAAGAAGGAAACAGTAAAAACAAAGGAGTGAAACACCTCACTGATATGAATTGGTTTTGATGCATGAAGGGTACGTGAAAAAGCAAATGAATATCTTAGTTTTTAGGAGTAGTCATCCATCTATTTATACCAACTAGCGTCTCATTTATTTAACCCTAGACTCTGTTTAACGTAAAAAAAACCCAAAGTTTGGAGCATGAATCTTCTTTAGTCGGATCAAAGTGCCACTTTCCACACGTCATGCACGTCCAGAGCATACATGACCAGACGTGGATTACGATTTACGGTAGCATTTATAACCTTTCAAACTGCCATTTTCAACACGTTATATATATATATATATATATATATATAGGGTTAGGTTATTTTGTTTTCACTATCTATTGTGTGCATGTATGATTGATTCTGGACCAATCATTTTAGTTATTTTAAGAAAGATATAATGAATATTAATTACATCTTTAACATTTAATATGCATTAATTACTTTCTTAAAATAGCTAAAATGATTGGTCCAGAATTAGTCATACATGCACACAATAGATAGTGAAAACATTTCAACCTAACTCTCTCTCTCTCTCTCTCTCTATATATATATATATATATATATATATATATATA
This sequence comes from Lactuca serriola, assembly GCF_051521515.1. Taxonomy (NCBI): domain Eukaryota; kingdom Viridiplantae; phylum Streptophyta; class Magnoliopsida; order Asterales; family Asteraceae; genus Lactuca; species Lactuca serriola. The sequence goes on along the minus strand of NC_136409.1, from coordinate 109,608,559 downwards.
TATATATATATGATTGATTCTACACCAATCATTTTAGTTATTTTAAGAAAATAATTAATACATATTATATGTTGAAGATTTAATGGATATTAATTACATCTCCAACATTTAATATGCATTAATTACTTTCTTAAAATAACTAAAATGATTGGTGCAGAATCAATCATTAATGCACACAATATATATATATATATATATATATATATATATATATATATATATATATATATATATATATATATATATATAGGTAATTGTTGAAATGAGAAAAAAAAATTAAGAACCGTAAGAACCACCTCTTTTATTTATAAAACTCTAAACTTTTGATTTTTTAATTTTATTTTGTTTGTTGAACAAAAAGCAAAGACATAGAGGTCATTTTACCATCAAATACATTGTTAACATATTATAATCAATCAAACATATTTTTCCTACAAGTCTAAATCTAAATTTTTCTGAACACTTTTAGAATCTCTTAGGAACACCATGTCACTACTAGAATATATGCCTTTAATGACACGCAATTTACGACACGCACTAATTATTGTTAAGCAAAACAAAGTGTCATTAAAATAGTATCATCTCCCAAAAAACTTTAAGGATTTACGTCACGCATTATTGTGTGCCCTTAAATTAGTGTCTCAAGAAAAAAAAATGAAAAACACAGAGGGCGCTTTATCTTAAAGCGCGCGTCGTCTGTTCCCGTTGCTTTATAATTTTTGATGAAACGCACGTTTAGAAGACAAGGGGGGAAACGAAATCCCCAAAATTTTGAAAGCCCGCCTTGTTCTTTCTACTGTCTTTCTATCTTTCATCTTCCCAATCGACTCTACCCTCTCCCTACTTCTCTCTCCTCTCAGATATACTTCTCCGCTGCTCCAGACCTCCTTCTTATCGGTCTCATCAAACATCTTGTTTCCTCACCTTTGCCGTTGACTGCTGGTCCTTCCCCAGCGAAGACATTAGCAAACTTAAAAAAAGACAAATAACGAAGGCAAATCGGAGTAAGACCGATGATGCCGTCACTGTTACGTTATCGAGGAAGAGGAACATTATAAGAATCATATTATCTGTAACGAAACTTTAAAGAGAGGTTTGGGGCGAGATTTACGGAGTTTTCGGTGGGAACATCAGAATAAATTGCGATACCTTCTTCGACAACTGATTCGGCGTCAAAATTGGGATTAAGCGTCCGACGTGTTGAGCGTGTTGTTGAAGGGGATGTGCATGGAGAACAGTTTATCGACCTCCCTACGATACCCTCTCCTCTAGATCTCCCTTCATTCTCTACTAGGTTGTTTCCGCTTCACTATGTTCAATTCCATCATCATCTGAATGTCGATCATCTACATCGGAATCATCCATTGGCTTCACTGGAATTGGTATTTCATTCTCTATATTCGTTTTTTAGGGTTCTAGTTGTACTTTATCTTGATTGTGTATATTTGCTTTATAGTTTCTGTGATCATTATGCTTTTTTGAGGTGCCTATATAATATGTACATATTAATTGACTCAACTCTTGTTTTGACCATAGTATTTACAAAAGTACTTCATAATTACAGGAAGCAATCACTCAACTTCAAGATTTAGGCGAACGTGATTTGTTCTCATGCCCTGTGTGCTAAGAACCACTTATAAGAATATGTTATTTCTTGCATTTAACCCTTCTTTTTTATATCTCTTAAACAAACACCAAATTGTTATTTCTAATTTTTGTGAATTAGTTTACTGACTACTGCTGATGTTGTTGTAGTTCAATGAAGAAGCACGATCTCCTTTTGTGAAGAAGTTTAAAACCATTATTCATCCAGGAGAGGTATTCACTATTTTGTTTATGATGTTTTTAATAAGATTAAGATTTAAATAATTACCAAATTTATAAGAAAGATTAAGATTAAAAACATATTAATTTGACATTTAATTGTATTTATAAAGGTAAACCGCATTAGGGAGCTTTCTCAAAATAGCAAAATAGTAGCAGCACACACAGACAGCCCTGATGTACGCATTTAAATTTGCTTTCCATTTTTCATTTTTGGTCCTTTATTTTATTAGTTTTTGATGTATTCTTTTAATGTAATATAATTTTATTAAACCAGGACCTAATAGGATGTTGAAGCTCAACCCAATCGCCATGCTATCCTTGGAGCCAGATAGTCGCGTCCTAATCTGGTGGTCCTAATGGGTTTATATGATTTTATCTAAAGTTGATTCCTTTTTTACCCTTACTTTTGGTGGAGAAAGCTATGTTTGATATTAGTATGTTAATCTTCCCCTTTTCTTTTATCCTTTTTGTCCCACAAGGTTTCCTTTTATTTTGTTTGTTAAATTACTTAACTGTCTATTGCCATCTTTTGCTTTTTCCCCCAAGATTCTTGCTTATCATTCATGATGAGAGTATATTTAGATAAAACAAGAAAAGCAGAACTTTGACCATTTCTTTCACTACCCCTGCTGTTCACGTCTTGCTTATTCACATTTACTTTCCTTCTTTGCCCCTCCTTGAATACATGAATAATGGATGCCTCTTCCGGAGCTTATATTTTTACATTTTTCTGCATATCCCAAATTGCCCATCTGTTACAAGCCTCCACAGCTGATGCTTTAAAATTGTTTTATTGTAGTCTTCTATTTTTATGGACGTGTTCTGCCCCTTTTGTTTTTTTTTCTTTAACATATCCCACATTTATTTAGCTGAGTCACATACATTTTCAAACAAACTTAAAGAGATATTGGTGGTATCAGATCTATATATATTTTCTTAGATGAAGTACAACTTATCTGATACCATTTACTTTCATTAGGTATTCATCATATTTTCTTTAGTTCACTTCTCTTGAATTTTAATTTATAATCTTTTAGGCAAGAACCATATAAGAATTGGAAAAAGGGACTTTGGGAATTTGAGGCAAGAGGGTGAAGATGGCGAGCTGCAACCAAAAGTAATGAAACGAGGCAGACTGCCAAGTAAGCACCTGAAAAAGCCACCTGGCAGACCCCCATTGGATCATGTCGGTCCAAAGTCTGCCACTCTGGCAACTCCTAAAGACAACACAACCAAGTCCACTCCTTACAATCTAATAAGAGGACCCATGTTGCATAACAGCTGCAACAGAGAACAACCCTACTCTGAATTATTATCAGAGTGGAATGAAGAGTTTCCAGGTTCTATCATCACCTTTTTAATAATACTTAAATACCCAAAATGCCCTTCCATATTAAACTACTTATATTATGAATCTGCAGTGCGCATTTGGAGGGCGAATATGAAATATGGAATTATTAAAGATTTTATTGTAGATGAGAGTAGGCATGACACTTACAAGCAATGTTATGTCTCCAACTTTTGTGGAGAAAAGAAGCAGTTAATGGTGGTAGGTGATGGTGATGCAAGAAGTTTAGCTTGTTTTGCTGCTAATCTTGGCCCTGTTGTCTAGAAAGTTGCTTTAAAGAAAATGGATAAAGCTTTACCTTGTGTTGATGCACAAGGTACAATAGTAGAATCTGAGGGTACTTTTGGGAAATCATCTTGTTGGCAGCAGGTAAACAGTTGATGGTTGGAGTCCTACTTCTACCTTGAAGCTTTGATTTCTATGCCGACTACTGACCTTTGTGTGTTTGACAGCTTGAAGATGACAATGGAGGTTAATGAGGGATGAGATTGAAGTGTTGTAGGTAATATAGATAAACGCATGGGAAATATTAAGGTATATTGATTTTATTAAAGGTTAAGGTTTAATGTTTTTCTTGGATGTTGATAGTTAAGTAGTGGACTGATAAATTTTAATGTTCACTTTTTTTTGTTCACAATTTGCTTTACAGTTATGCTCTTTTTTCGTTGGTTTTATTAATATTCAAGGTTGTAGTTTGTAGAGTTTATGCAGTTTGGACCTTTTTACCCCTGCTTGGTTTCTTTGGTGTAGAGACGTTTTGATGCTATTTCTTTTAATGTTTCCCTTCTTCTTGGGTGTTGCTTTCGTTGGATGTTTGTTGGTGTGTGGAAGTCTCATTGCTGATATTGCATGAAGTTTCAAATGGATTGTGATTGTGACGCTTCTAGTTCTGTGTGGATGGCGTGTGACTATTATGCAACCTAAAAGATCTCAAGTTAGTTATTTTGTGTGTGGCTTTTTTTACAACTAGCTGATGCCATCGATTTACTCCTTTCAAGCGTTGATGTAAACATAAAATTTATAAGGTATGGCTTTTCTTTTTAGTCCATCTCTCTATATTTGCCTCTTTCTAAACAGTGATTTTTTAGTTAAGTTAGCTGATGCCATCTCCTTTCAACCTAAATAGTGATTTTTTAGAGAGATGGAACACTCGATTGTAAATCAAATCTTTTATGTTCGATCGCAAACTTCAAAATACTATCGATACTGTAAAGCTTTATCTATAGAAATTCAAGCTTAATCATTGAAAATCATTACTTGACCACAACTTTCGATCCTCAAATGCACATTCAATTGGCGACTTCATAATCAAATTGAAACTCCAAACTTACAATTCTGCCTTTGACCCAATTGATACGAAGTGTCTCCATTCAAACTACATCAATCGTTATCAACATGAACAAAATTTGAGTCAAAATATACTGAATTAACAAATAAAACTTCGATTTTGACTTTTTGTTTGACTTTCGATTTCAAGCAGTCACCGTCGATTCCAACTCCTTTTTTGTAAGCCTAAACTCCTTCAATTTCTTTCTATTTTAATAATTAAATATAAAACATTTTAAATTTATAATTTTACCATGTATATTGTCAGGGTATACCGGAGCCAGCAGAACTCCCACCAGCTGCCGGAGTTTCACCACTGCCAGGTCTACAGGCTGCCCAGCCCCCGCCAACTACAGTGGTTCCTCCAAGTGGACCAAATTCAAACCCTTTGGATCTCTTCCCTCAGGTATTCAGTATTTTGTTTTGACTTTCAGTTTGTCAATTTTCGTTTTAGACCCTGTAGATTGTAAACTTGTCGTGTTTGGTCTAGGGACTTCCTGTATGGGCACAAATGCTCCTGTTGGTGCTGCTGGCAACTTGGATTTTCTACGTAACAGTCCACAAGTATTTACTTATTTATTTATTTATTTATAAACTAGTCAACCATATCTACATACATATTAATTATTAATTATCTCAATAAAATAAAAATATAATTTATATTAATGTTCCAGTTTCAAGCACTTCGAGCCATGGTGCAGGCTAATCCCCAAATCTTGTAGGTATTTCATAAATACAAATCAAAATACTTATCAAATACATAAATGGTAGTTTCTCTTTTATCTCATTTCTTATGATTTACAAGAACGTTTTGATTCGGAGCAATTTCAAGATCATCATTCAGTTGAGGTAATAATATCATTAGTTCTTACAATTTTAGGTATTTAGTTTCATGTTTTTTTCTCTTTTATCTCATTTATTATGATTTATAGGAAAGTTAGGATGTTGGATTTAACGATGATTGGAACATTGGGATGCTTGAAGAGTTGAAGGCAGAAGATAGTGAGGGTATTATTGGTTCACAATCACATGTTGAAAAAAGTTTAGATAAGTTGAATGCTAGAAACCAAATTCTTCGTGACTAATTTGGGATTCATATTGAAGCTAAGAGACATGATGAAGGGTTTTAGTGCTTCTTCAGACAGCTTAATGACGAGTTACTAAAACAAGAAGGTGCCTCTTTATAGCAATGTAGTATTAGGTTATATTGTTAGGTAAAACCTCTTAATAACAATGTAAATTTAATTTACATATTGTAAAAATAGAATTGTATGACATTAAATTTTATGCAATGGATTGTATTTTCTGTATATGGTATTTTATTTCTATTATGAGACATTAAATGCAAATTTAATTTAAAAATTAATAAATATATAAATATATTTTTTTTAAACATTTAAATTTACGATACGCAAAAATGTGTGCCATCTTCATTTATGACATGACCATTCTTGACAGGGCTTTTAATGATACACATTGTGTGTCATTAACACGCGCGTCGTAAGGTTACGACACGCGAATGCGTGTCGTCTTCCTTTATGACAGGGCCTTCCTTGATATGCATTGCGTGTCGTAAACGCGCGTCGTAACTGCCCGTCGTAAATGAGCGTCGTAAATGCGCGTCGTCTATAGATGACGCGCAAAAGCGCGTCCTCTCTCTTTATGACAGGGCCTTCCTTGATGCGCATTTGCGCGTCGTCTGAGCCTTTTACGACACGCAATGAGCGTCGTAAAAGGCTGTTTTTCTAGTAGTGTGTTTCACTTTCGTCGACCACCACCACCACCGCTGCTAACTATCACTACCTCCCCCGTCGTTGTCTCATACCAACAGTAAACGACCACCTCCGCCCAGGGGCGGATCCAAGGGGATCCCGGGGTAGCCCGAGATACCCCTCAAATTTTTTTCGGTAGTGTATTTTTTGTTTACGCATCTCTCAAATTTTTTTTTTGGTATAATGTATATATATGCATCCCTCCACTTAAAAACACAAACAACCAATTGGTTTGTTGGTTAAGGCGTTGGCTTATTCAAGCAAAGGTCTTGAGTTCTATTCTTGCTTCTTACATATTCTTTGTTTATTTTTGTTTTATTTTCCCAGCTATTCTATCCCACATCGCTAAACACATATAAACTCAGCCATTTTTTTCTATTATATAAACATGTTATGCTCATGCTTTATTTGATATATACTTTGAGTCTCACATCGATTCAAATATCAAAATATACTTCAACTTCATGTTTATATAACAAAACTTGAGGTTAGCTAAGGATTCGATTAAGATTTTGGGTTTAAAACCGAAACCAACCCCGGGAAACCCAAGTCTTGGGAAAAAATTAGGTTACCCTAAAAAAAATTGGGACACCCCTTTATTTTGGTCCTGGCTCTGCCTCCCGTCTCCGGTGATGTAATTCTGACGAGTTTCTTTTGTGCTCTTTGCTCAGATCTGTTTAGATCTAAGATTTCAGAGGTTTTCCTAGTCCAGATTTAGTTAGATGTACAACCTCCACCTTCAGATCTGTAATATTCGTCTTCAAATTTGTCATCATCCCCTAACCACTGCCTCTTTCCACCATCGTCACCCTGACCGCTGGTTGCTACTAGCCATTCTTATTTGTCAGAACTACAAGAAACACCACAAACTGTATTTTGCTGGTGATAGATCAACGAAATTCTCTTTTAGATCTAATATCTACAGCTCCAGATCTAGTTCTCCGCCATTATCTACCAAGAAATTTGAATCCTAAACTATTGTTTGCTCCAGATCTGTTACTCATCTCCTCCAAATCTGCCGCGAACCACCACCGACCTCTTTTATTGACGACGACCGCCACCACCATTAGCCTCTTCTAAATGTGTTTGATGTACAAATCAGGTTAGATCTTATGTGTTGTGCTTATAGATTTGATGTGTGTTATGCATACAATGTGTTTAATAAATGCTTACCTTGTTATCTCTTTTCTGATGTGTTATCTGGTTGAAAAGTTAATAAGATAAAATAACTAAAATCAATGTGCATAAAAAGTGTTTGATGAAATGCCTCAATAAAATGATTATATATTTTAAGTTGTGAATGAGTATCTGAAGTAATCTATTAAGCTGCAAATAGATGTCAGGCTAGTATTTTTGAGTTTTGACTTTGTGTCTAAACTAGTATTTTTAAGTTGTGTCTTAGTATCTGAACTAGTATCTTAAGCTGTGAATATTGTTTAATTTTCTTATTTGTTGTTTAGCTTTTGTTAATCGCAGTTTTAACTTTTGTTAATCTCACTTTTAACTGTATTAAGTTGTTAATCGAAGTTTGATTTCTTAAATGTTTATAATATTTGTATAAAATTCATGAATATCCATCACGACCTTATATAGACCGTTTTTAGGCAAAATTGATAATAAAATCGCAAAATCAAAGGTAAAGTCGTATGATTGAAGGATTGCAAAAGATTAAAAAGAAATTAGACGTGGTGATATGGTTTGTTGTATATGAATATGTGTTGTGCTATATCTTCCTCATTAATTTGTATGTTGATGTATACGAGATAATAGAAAGAAATGAATGTAACGGCTGATTGTCTAAGAAAATATACAAGTATTAAAGTTAAAAAATTTTTGGGCCATATAATATTTTATGGGCTTTTGTTTAGAAAAGCTAAACCGTAAAAAATAGTATATTATATATATGTAAAAAATAGACCACGTTATAGCTTATCAAAAAAAATTGATTGAAATAAACATTTGTTTTTATTTAATTTTTTATAACTACTGACTAATTAATAGTTAAACTAAATATTTAATAAACGATAACTCTAGTAAAACGTAAAGTGTTAGTTTTGATTTTTTTTACGATTTATTTTTATAAACTTGAAACATGTTATATAAACTTGGGAAAATTTCATATCTATCCTTACAAACACTGATAATTACGTATATATCCTTTCAAAGTTTATAATTAGTTATATATCCTTTTTAACCTACTAAACTCTCATTTATATCCAATCATATAATTTAATAAGATATAAATTCATATCAAAAAATATATTAAAAAATTAAAAATACATATAAAGTACCAAAATACCCTTTTGCAAATAAAAGATTAAATTAAAATCATGATTAATGGTGATTAATCTTGGCAACATGAATCTCCATCACATGATTCTCCTTTAACATACTCGACATCGTGATACATCCTAATCATACGTCGACTGAAGTTTGGGTCTTATTCATCGCATTTGCTTCATCAGGTCTTCCTGCTCACGTTTTCTTCACTATTCAAGTTCGTTTTTCTCATCACAGGTTTATATCTATTACTGATTTAAGTAATTTTGGTCGTATCTTTGATTAGATTTTGGAATTTATTAACTGTAATCTCGTTTTTTCTTCTCCTGAAAAAGAAAATCTTGACTTGACTGAAGAAACAGTCGAACAGTTGGTGTGTAAAACAAATTTGCAGGAAAAACTTGGTCAATCATGTGAAGATAAGGACACTAAGATGTACAAAATATGCAACATCATAAATCCATAGTATGTACTAAAATAGAAGCTGAATACCATGAAACAAGATACAAGCACACTTCAACAAGTTGAAAGTTGAAACTACACAACACCAAAGCCAACTATTCGACTGTTTATTACATTCGAATAGTAATTGATGAGCTAAAACCTGTGATATTATGCTAGAATAGGGCGAAAGAGAAGTCTGATCTTTGGTTGATCAGCTAAAACTTTAATAATGCTTTTCCTGTATTTTTATAATTGGATTTCCATCTTGTACATACTTATACAACCAAAAATGATACAATAAACTTCAAAATAAAATAATAGTAAAAAGATAAAATAAAAGAAAATGAAATTCAGCCAGAAGGATTTTGACTATGAGGGCAAACCTCAACAGGTACAGTGCACAACAAACATGTACTTTTCGTTTACAGCTTACAATTTCAAAAACCCAAAATTGAATCAAATTAGGGTATGAACTCGAGGGCTGAAGCAGAAATTGTGTTCCCTTGGTTACCAGTGTTAGCTTGAGTGGTTTGTCGGGACTCAACGGCTGCTACTCCGAGCATTCTACGATCGAATGTGCTTCTTTTGAACAAGGGGATGGTGAAGTAGCTAGGACAAAATGGTGGGGAGTAGTCGGCACACTTTTTTTTTTTTGAAGTTGCAGAGCATGAAGGGCAACGTTGTGGCTTACCGATGGTGGTAGTCGGTAGAGCGCTAAGAGGGAAGAGGGAGGAGAGAGACCAGAAAAAGCGAGGGGGAGATTGAACTTGGTTTTGTCGGTGGTTCTCAATGAATGGCTTACGACTGATGATCGATTGAGATTTGCAAGGGTATTTTGGTAAACTTACATGTATTTTTTATTTTTAAATACATTTTTTGATATTAAATCGCATTATATCTTATTAAATTATAAGATTGGATATAAATGAGAGTTTAGTAGTCTAAGAAGGATATATAAGTAATTATAAACTTTGAAAGGATATATACGTAATTATAAGTGTTTGCAAGGATATATATAAAAATTTCCCTATAAAGTTTTGTCAAATTCATCGACAACCCCATCATTTTTGTGAAATTTGTCAACAACCGCCAACATTTTAAGAAAGCTCATAATAAAAATAAAAACTTTGATATTAAACTGTGAGTTTAACTAAATTGTTTATAAAATTAATAGAAAGTAAATTTAGCATTTGTTAATATCAAAATTCAAATTATTTGGCCGAATGAATTAAAAATTTCATTTCACTTTTATCAATAAAAAACATGATGTATAACACCAATTCATTTAAAAGATTCTAATTCTTTAAAAAGTATTAACAAAATGTCTCTAATCTTAGTTTTAATTGTTGTTAAGATGTGAATCTAATTTTGTTTTCTTATTGGTTATAATATTTGCATAAAATATTAAGTTGTGAATCGAAGTTTTTTTTCCTTATTTGTTATAATATTTGTCTAAAATTAATACCCATAACTTATGCTTTATAGTTTTTATATAGTGAATTAAGTTTAGAATGTGTGTTATTATGTAAGTATTTTTTTTTTTTTAAATTTTAATTTATGTTTTTTAATCTGCGATTGTGATGTTTTAATGTTTCATTTTTTGTTTAGTTATTTTAATGTTAGTTTTAACTTTTATTAAAAAGAACATATAAGTTTTAAGTTGTGCATTCATGGATTTTTATAAGTTTTTAAGGTGTGAATGCATGCCTTTTATAAGTTTTAAACTACAAATCCATTATTTTTTAAGCCGTGAATTTTATGTATTGATTTATAAATTAATTGTATTAAGAGCTTTAATTTGATAATATGGTTGTGAATAAATACTTGTTGTGTGCTAAACTGTAAGTTTATTATATTAAACTATGAATTTTGTGTAGTAAGCTGCGATTTTTGTGTTTTAAACTGTAAATAAAATACATTAAGTTGTGGACTTTCTGTTTAAACTATTAATTGACTATATTAGCCTTTGAATTTTGTGTTTTGAACTATAAATTTCATGGTAGTTTCCTGTGTTTTTTTTTGGAAGAGACCAAACTACAACATCTTCTATTTTAGAGAGAGGTGATATTTTAATGCTTTCTTTTAATTTGTCAGTGGTATTATGCGTATATACTAGGCAATTAACTTACAGCTCCATACATGTTTGATTTCTATTACTACAACTAGAACCTAATCTAGTAGAATATTACAAGCATCGTTTAGTTAATTAATTAAGAACATGACATGCTAACTTAACTATTTTTGTTTATATACGTGTCTAACATTTTTCTTTTTTTTTTTTTTTTTTTTTTTTTTTTTTTTTTTACTTTTGATTCATATATTTTACTTTTAGTTTTATTATTTTCTTGTTTCAATTTAACTATTTTAAATCTGAAAATTTTAATCTATTAATTATATAAATTTTGAGTTTGATATTCTAGGAATATAATATTGCTCGGTCTTTGATGTACGTGATAAAAAATACTTTTATTTTGATTTTTTTTTTCCTTTTGTTAACGTGTGAATTTATAGTTTAAATCTTTAATTTGTTGTTTGTTTTTGTTAATCTTAGTTTTAAATGCTATTAAGTTGTGAATTCAAGTTTGTTTTCTTATTTATTATAATATTTGTATAAAATATTAAGTTGTGAATCCTTATTTGTTTTCTTACTTGTTATAATATTTGCATCAAACTTTTATTAATGGTTTATGTTTTATGATTGTTATGATGTTATTGAATTTAGAATGTGTGTTACTATGTTAGAGTTTTTTCAAATAACGAGATTTTTTTTAAAAGTTGTGAATTATGATGTTTTAATGTTTCAACTATTATTTAGTTATCTTAAAGTAAGTTTTAACAGTGAATGGATTAATTAATATGTTTTTAAGTTGTAAATACTATAAATGAGAGTCATGAACTCTTGTAATAAAATGTAAATAAGAATTCTAAAAATGCTGTATTAAAGTGTGAATTTTTGTGTTGCACACAAGGTGTTTATGAAATGCTTCAACAAAATCAAATATGTTTATAGTCTGTAAACATTTTGAATGAAACTCCTAAATTGCTTTTATTAAATGGTGAATTAAAGTCTTGATTGTAAATTTTTGTGTATTAAACTTTAAATTTATTATATTAAGCTTTGAATTTTGTATGGTAGTTGTGAATTGACTGTATTAAGCTATTAATTCATTGTATTAAACTGTGAATTGACTGTATTAAACGGTGAATTGACGATATTAAGTTGTGAATTGATTGTACTAAATTATGAATTGATTGTATTAAACTGTGAAATGTATGTATTAAACTGTGACTTAACTGTATTAAGCTGTGAATCGACTGTATTAAACTGTGAATTTTTTTTTTATAAATTTTGTGCTTGCTTCTGAAATATGATAAGAAAGAATCATTAGACATATATATATATTTTTTTTTTCTAATTTTAAATAAATTATATGAAATTTAATTTGTCAATGTTATGTAAATTAAACTTTGAAAGAAACACCAGCCTCTAGATCTGAAAATATAAATATAAGTTTTAAGTTAAGAATATGACATTGCAGTGTATCAGATTGTTAATTTATTATATAGTTGTGAATTTTATGGATTAAGCAGTAGTTGAATGTATTAAGTTGTGAATAGATTGTTAAAATATAAATTATTTATGTATGAATTTCTATATTAATCTTCTTGTAAATATATTTTTTGTATTCTATAAGTACGTAAGAATGCATTAGTTTTTATTATTGTTTTGTATTAAATTCAAAATGAGTGAATTAATTGGTTTACTAAACTATAAATGTAATATTTAACCTCTCATTGCATTAAACTTTGATATAGTGTCTAAAATATTGAATTAAACTTTGAATTAGTGTGTGGAATATTGTATTAAACTGTGAATTCTAATTTTTTTTATCCAGATTTGAATTTCATATTTGTAAATGAGTTGTAAATGTAATGTATTAAACTATGAATATGTGTTTTTTATGTATTAATTTGTTAATATGTAAGTCATTAAGTTGTGAATGCGTATTTTTTTGATGCACTAAGTTGTGAATTTGTGTTTGAAATATTAAATTAAGTTGTGAGTTAGTGTCTGAAATGTTGAATTAAACTATGAATTCTGATTTTTTTTATGCATATATGATTTTAGTGGGAAGGATGTTGGCGATGTTGGTACTGATGGTCGGTGGTCGATATGGTTGATGGTAGTGGACGTTGTTGGTGGTGGTAGAGTAAGGACATGTTCTATTTCTCACTCATCTTCACCTTCTTCGCTGATTCTTCGATGATTTCAGATAAGTTATCCTCATTTATTATTCATGTATATGTTTTTTTTCTTTTGATGTTTGCTTTTGAAATATGATATAATTTAATTATGTATTAAACTGTGAATGAGCTTTTTTTATACACTAAAATATGATATTATACTTGTAAATGAGTTGTGAATTTATTGTACTAAACTGTGAATTTTCTGTATTAAGTTGTAAATTTTATTCACAACTTAATATAATAATTTCACAATTTAATACACAAATATGCCTCCAGATATGAACGTAAAAATGTAGGCTTTAAGTTGAGAATATAGTTGTGAATATATAACTTATGTGTATTAAATTGTAAATTTATTGTATTAAGTTGTGAGTTTTATGTATTAAAATGTGAATTGATTAAATTAAGTTGTGATTTGACTGTAATAAACTATGATTTTTTTATGAATTTTTTGTTTGATTCTAAAATATGAGAAGAAAGAATCATTATACACATATATGTTTGGTGTATTTGTATCTGGTGATGGTGTTTACATAAAAAAATTCTGCAACAAAAATATACACACAAGGTGCTTGATGAAATGACTCAATGAAATTAGATAAGTTATTAAGTTGTAAATTTAGTTGTGAATATTACCAATGAAGTTTTTTTTAGAGTTAAACAATAAATAAATTGTTAATATAATGTCTCTTTGTATATTTGTTTAGATCTTCTGTTTTATGGTGATTATGGATATGCCGTATATGGTGAACACAATGTGTTTGATGAAATGCTTCAACGAAATTCGGTAAGTTATTAAGATGTGAATATGTGTTTTTTATATATTAATTTGTGAATATGTAAGTTATTAAACTGTGATTATATATTTTGTTTATTCACTAAATTGTGAGTTAGTGTCTGCAATATTGAATTAAGTTGTGAATTAATGTCTTAAATATTGAATTAAAATGTGAATTCCGATTTTTTTTTTATATCTAGATCTAATTTTTTTTATTCACTAAATTGTATATGTTTTTCTTTTGATGTTTGGTTCTGAAATATGAGATAATTTATGTATCTATTAAACCGTGAATGATTTGCTTAATACAACAACATATGAGATTATACTTGTAAATGAGCTATAAATATATTGTATTAAACTGTGATTTTTGTGTATTAAGTTGTAAATTTTATTCACAACTTAATATAATAAATTCACAATTTAATACATAGAAATGTCTGCATATATGAAGGTATAAATGTAATTTTTAAGTTGATAATATTGATGTGAATAAATAATTTTACGTATTAAACTGTGAATTGACTATATTAAGTTGTGAATTTATTGTAGTATGCTATGAGTTTGTTATGAATTTTGTGTTTGCTTCTGAAATATGAGAAAAAATAATCATTACACACATATATGTTTTTTTTTTCTAAATTTAAATAGATTATACAAAAACTTAAATTTAGAATATTGTGTAAATTTAACTTTGAAATAAAAGCACTAACCTTCATATCTGAATGTATAAATGTAAGTTTTAAGTTAAGAATATGACATTTCCCTGTATTAAATTATTAATTTAATATATTAAGCAGTGGTTTTTTTATTAAACGGTAATTGATTATATTAACTTGTGAACTGATATCTGAAAGTGTAAATGTAAGTTTTAAGTTAAGAATATGACATTTCACTGTACTAAATTGTTAATTTAATATATTAAGCTCTGAATATTATATATTAAACAGTAATTGATTATATTAACTTGTGAACTGACTGCAACTTACTGTGAATTTTTTTATAAACTTTGTGTTAAAATATAAATGATTTATGAATGAACTTCAGTAGTAATGCTCGAATATATTTATTTTTTGTGTTGTATAACTACGTAAGAATGCATTAGTTTTTTTTAATTATTTTGTATTAAATTCAATATGAGTGAATTAATAGGTTTATTAAATTATGAATGTAGTATTTACCCTCTCATTGCATGACTTTATATGCAGATCTGATTTTGATGAAAAGATGGTTGAAATGTTGGCATAAAGTGGTTGGTGGCAGCGTGTGCTGGTGGTGGTGGTTGTAGAGTTTGAGTTTGACTTCTTTAAATTTGTGAATTAGTGTAAAATAGATTGTATTAAGTTGTGAATTTTGTCTATTACACTGTAAATGGACTATTTAAATTTGCAATTTACATAAATTTTGGGTTAAAAATATAGAATGGTTGTATGAATAAAAATATTAGACTACAAAAAATACAATTTTGCCATTTTCTTAACAAACAGACAAAAATTAAGATTTTAACATAGTTAGTAATATTCACAGTACATATTACTTATTAAATGTGGGTTCTTAGGGTTCTTAATCTTTTGTGGTTCTCATTTGAACCACTACCTATATATATATATATATATATATATATATATATATATATATAAAGAGAGAGAGAGAGAGCTAGGTTATTTTGTTTCCTACATATATTGTGTGCTCGTAAGCACAATTCTGCACCAATAGATGAATAAAATCAATGGTCATGATCTAAGGGTCTACGATATTATAATAGGGTAACATGTACCATAGAATCACTCAAATTTAATTAAAAGGGTATTTCGGACAATTAACTATATTTAAAAAAGGAAAATTTCGAAATTAAAAGGATAATTCTGATTTTTTTTTAAATTAATTCAATTTCAATTCTAATTTAATTTATAATCATAACCGATTCTAACTTATTTTATCCTGACAGAATGAGATTCTATTAGAATTAAATTTTGTTATAATGACATTCTGTTAGAATAACAGTTTACGAAAACTTTTAAGAATACATAAATAAGAAGAAAACATGAATAAGTACATTATAAAACAATATACAAAATTGATTGTTGAACTAATAATATATCAAATAATTATATTATATGATCGTGATACAAAAAGAACATTCTTGAATAATAACAATATTATGAAAGAATAGCAAGTGTAATTCTTAAAAAACAACAACATTCTTAAACTATGAGTGTGATCAATCTTCAATTCATTCTTCACATCATTCCAATAAGGTCTTCAAGCTATTCCTATCGCAAATGCAACAAAAACATCAAAATCCAACAAAAAACAATAATTCATTCTGAGAGAAGAATGTTGCTAAGATTCATTTTATACATTCTAGCAGAATACATTCTGTCATATTCTGCTAGAATACAAACATTATAAAAGAATGGATTTATATAAATAAATTCTAACAAATTATACACACTATTCCATTCATAGTTAACATTAAATTATAATAAAATATTTAGAAATGCATAATACAATCTTTTATATTACTTTTGATAGATTAAATATCAAAATGACAATTTTTTCGATAATCAACTTACCCAAATGACACTTACAGACATCAGGCACACGAATGTGAACCCTAATGTGCATGACTTTTCATTTCCTCCATGATCCATGGGTTTTAACCTCCATGGAGTACCCTATGGGTCCTAGCCCAATTTAAGGAGTCATGGATCATAAGCCCACTATATAAGAATGAATGATTTACCAAATCAATCCTCATATATTTAATTAGTCTCTTTTGATCACAAAATTAATTCTTGATCAATACTAACTAAATAATATGATCTCTTATTAATATATTAGAGCTTATAATATATTAACAAATCACAAGTGTCCTTTTTCTCATTTTATCTATCCAATTGTTACGATGTCATGCAACCCAAATGGTCCATGCCAAATTGGGTCAAGTACATACCAAATATAGTTATGGACTTAGACACCTTATCCAACAATTAGGTCATGCATGCACGTAAAGTTGGCAACCTTACGTGATAAACCTCCTTAAAAAGGTCAGATCTTTGTTTTAGGCTACTCTCTTAACCAATTAAAAGGACAAATATGAAGTAGGCCAAACAGGGAGAGTACGTTAGGTATACAGCTTGTACGCACCGCGTACAAGCCTTTAAGCGTGTACGCTTAGCGAACAAGCTGAGTATGCCACGCGTACTCATCATTATGCTACAGATGATTAGGCCTTTCGATATTGCGCTCCATCTTGGACCCTAGGAGTTTAAGGCTGTATTTTGGGCCACCAGAATACTGTTTTGGGCTAAGGGAGGTTTTTGATGGATTTTTATGGCCCTTAAGTGTTATAGTTCGGCCTTTAGGCCTCACGACCCACTATTATGTTTGGGCCAAGAATGATTAAGCACATTAAGCATAAGGTGAAGGAGGGGGACCTTGAACTTAGGCATTGGACGAGAATTCAGTACCATAGTCATGTTTGTTAACCCATTCCTAATTAGGGTAATTTGTCTATGTTCAGTGCGGGATTTCCCGAATCAGTAGCCGAGCAGCTAGTATTTATTAGCAGACCAAGGTGAGTTTCTTCCTTGTATTCATGGGTGGAAGGCACCAAGGCCAACCCACTATCTGGTTATGTAGTATGCTAGTTGTTGTGTGATATATGTTGTGTCTGCATGATCGGGTTGAAATATACCCCAGGGCAGGGCCCAATGTAGTATGACGGGTTGAAATATACCCTAGCGAGGCACCCAATGTGATATGTCCGAGTTAAAATATAGCCTAGGGTGGGGCCCATTATGAAATGATCGGGTTCCGGGGCCCTTGCTTGCTATTTGGGTTGGAATATAGCTAGGGCTTGGCCCAATTATATGTTTGTTATGTGATAGTTTTAGGAAAACTCTCTTAGTTGTTTCTTATAGTTTGAATTGTGGTTTCAGGTACTTCTCTTAGTATTGGGATGGTGCAACATTCACTCCCCACCATTTTTTGCATTTATTGTTATTGTAACTTTGATGATTTTATATGATGACGATAATGTAATGGATTTTGGAATCAAACTTATGATTGTAAACCTTATTTAAAAATGAAAATTTTTCTCTTAGTATTGGGATGTTAGACTGGAAGCAAAGGATTTGTACTCGATTCAAGGATAGCGGCGAAGAAACCATGAAGCTTGTAGAGATTGTGATCACTCGATATATTCGGATGGTTTATATGGTCTATTTTTAGTATGGTGACATTGCAAGGCGGACCTGTTGGCAGTTTTGTTGTTGGAGAGGGCTCAGGCTTTGGTTCTTGAGATGGGAAACTAGATGATTAGATTAGGGAGTTCATCTTATCTGAGATTACACATTGCATTATTGAGCAGACTCCTGTGATCTTTGCTACGGTCAAGGTGGGCATTCTAGAGATTTTGGATGAGCGGTTGAGCTCCTTTCGTTTTGAGATGGTGGCCTTGGTTTGGGCGTCTTCAATGACCTTCAGGGAGTTCCAGGCATGTTGAATGGGAGGAGATCACTATGGACTTTATCACCAAATTGCATAGGTCGGTGCGGGGAGTTGACTCTATTTGGTTCATTATGGACAGGTTGACCAAGAGTGCATATTTCATTCTTATTTCTGAGAGTATACCTGTAGAAAAGTTAGTGGATATTTATTTCGGGAGGTGGTAGTCAGGTACGGGGTGCCGATATGTGACATCCCCATTTTTATAGCCAAGAAAGACCGATTTGTTTATGCTTCATTTTTAAAATCAGAGTATACTTTTAAAGAAAAGTGTTACGAAATTTGTTCCCAGAAAAACATGATAATGATATTATCAAAGAATTTCCAAAGAATTTGTATTAAAACTTTGGGATGTCATCTTCAATACATAAACATAAGCATAAACAGACCTTACATGTATTTAAACTAATGATTTTCATCTCCTATAATCTCTCAGTGTAATATTGGTTCGTATCGACACATGTAATACAAATAAACTTAGTGGGTCAGGTTGGGAAACGTGGTGAGTACATAGGGTTTTCAACCCATAATAATAAAGTTATTAGGTTTCATCATCACACAATTAACCTGTTTACCCATCCCCACTATCTTCTTTATTTGTTAAGGATCTACCCTAAGAATCATCTATCATTCACTTTTTTATTCCAAAGGATTCACCTAAGGAATAGGCACGAAGTCCATCATTTCCTATGGTATAGTTGCCAATGTTATCTATTAGGCACAACTGCCACTATTATCATTTAGGCAATTTAAAACTTTTCAAACATCCAAAAACCATTAGTTATTACAAAATGTTTTCAAAATAGTTTAATATCAGAGTATCCTAGAACCTATAAGTCCAAAACACGAGGATGTGTACGATCACACCGTCGCCTTCCAAGACATCTGGAGCACCTGAAACAATACACTGAAACCGTAATCACAAAGCTTAGTGAGTTCCCCCAAAATACACATACCCACAACAATACACATATAATCATAAACAACATAATATGGGTCCAGCCAACCATCGGGTTGGAATACCCCAGGCCCACAACCAACAGGTTGGAATGCCCACATACTATGATTCCAATCATCGTCGGGATGGAATACTCACGACCCACAACCAACAGGTTAGAATGCCCATGGGCCTCCGCACAAAGCAGGTAAGCCTCAACCGCCAAAGTAACATGTGCACATACATATATAACAGATAATCACATATCAGTTTATAGACAACAACTGGTCTAACGGATCATATCACATAGCACATAATACCATCCTATCTACCAGGATGCCGATCTACAGATCATACCACATACTGCATAATATTATCCTACACTCTAGGATACCGATCTAACAAATGATACTACATACCACATAATATTATCCTACCCTCTAGGATACCGACCAAACAGGTCATACTAGCATAACATACGATGTAACAATCCAAAGGGCTGACCTTGGTGCCTTAGACCCTTGAGTATAGTGAGGATAACTCACCTGGTACTACTAAAGTCTCGTAGACAAAACTCCAGCTGCTGGTTGATAAAATCCCAAGCTGTCAACATCAAACAATACCCAATTAATAATTAGGTTCCAAGCCCAAAGGTTCAACTCACACTCCAAAGACCCAAAAGTCAAGTAATAGGCACAAGCCCAACATATGGCCCAATTTTCCAATTTGGGCCCAAAACTTTATAAGGTGTTACCATAAGGCCCAACCATTTAGTCCAGTCCAACATTCGACATTCTGATGGCCCAATGTCACATAATCATAAAGGCCCAACTATGGCCCATCTATGGCCCAATTTTCCAAATTAGGCCCAAGTCTCTCACATGGGCCTTATCCTAAAGCCCATCAATTATTTTGGTCCATATCATTATTTTGGGATGGTCCATTAATAATCTAATTGTAACACCGTAAAAATTAACAAAATTTTTCACATTTTCGAAACACATTTTCCAAACACATTTATTAATAATATCTCATCATATCATATCTTTGTTTCACAAAACATTTCCCAAGATCAAAATACATAAAATCCCATGTGTGTGTACAATTCATGCTAACACCTTCCCGCGATCATCAATGGTACCTGAAACACATAACACAAAACACTGTAAGCATAAAGCTTAGTGAGTCCCCCAAAATACCACTCTAACACATATATTAGCCACTCAAGGCTATAGCTCTGCTGACCCTCTGATCAGTGTGTCTCAGTGGAACCCTCCAGTCCCAACTCTCTGTGGGCTCTCTAGCCCTAACTCTATGGATCCATTGGTCCTATCTCTGGAAACTCTGAATCATGCATATCACATATAACAATAACACACTTAAATAGCATACAAACACACTGGCACATAACTCAGCAGTATACTAGCACATAACTCTGTTACCACTCTAAGTAAGTATAGTGAGAAGACTCACCTCAGATGTCTCGGTAAATCTCCGTCTTGGTGGAAATATGGTCTAGCCTCCGCCTAATCACATAAAGTAAAATACTCTCATAAATATAACTCTCGAGACTAGACCCAACCCTCTCTTGACATAAAGACCCCCCTATTGTTGACCAAACCCTCAAAGTCAACAAAGTCAATGGCCAGACTTTGACCCGACTCGCCGAGTGCACTTGGGTGACTCGGCGAGTCTACGCATGTCCACTATCCCTCTAGTCTAGCATGACACGTCGAGTCTTTCCCCTGCTCGACGAGTTACACCTGACATGAATCGTGGGGCCACCCCGACTCAACTCGCCGAGTGTCATTATGAACTCGGGGAGTTCCGCCTTGAACTCAAGTCCTCTAATTCCTTTTGACTCACTGAGTCATTCCCCCAACTCGACAAGTACTCACTGAGTGAACTATGGGGAAACCCTAACCCTACTCGCCGAGTCTGCTCTTGGTACTCGGCGAGTTCATGCCATGCTCGAGCTCAAACGAGCTCCTGAGGTCAGATCCATTCCTCTAACTCATAGATTTGGCCTCCTAAAGCAATAAAAACACATAAAGTTTGGATCTTGATGCCCATGCAAAGACCCAATGGCTCTATTTGAAGAAATGGCCTCAATATGCCACCCTAAGCTCATATAACCCAATGACACCCCATAAAGATCAAGGGGCTTAGATCTCTGGACCACTTTGGATCCAGATCCGCAGCCTCAACACAAGAAGGGACCAATTGCACTAACAATCATACCCTAAATGGGCTAGAAACCCTAACTCTCAAGGATTAACACCCAAAACTGAAGAAGGATCGAATATATACGTCAAGATGAAGTCCTTAAGCTCTGAAATCCACAGATTAGCACCCTTTTCAGCTTCCTCTTGCCTTGGTCACCTTCTTCTTGCAAAATCACCCACACAAGGATCAAAAATGGCTTCCTCTCTCTCTCTCTCTCTCTCTCTCAAAACGCTCACACACTCTGGGGGTCTCACTCAATCAACTGGTAGCCGCAAATGAAGGCCATAAGGGCCTCTAAATAGGTCTCAAACCCCGGAAATTAGGGTTTCATTAAACAACGTGGACTCGTCGAGTCCACTAGTCGACTCGCCGAGTCTGATCATTAACCCAGATGGAAAATCGCGACGCTACTCGGTGAGTCTAAGCATCAACTCGCCGAGTCCCTCCCAAAATCTCCAAAAATGAATGAATAAATAATGTACCTAAAAATACAGATGTTTCAATTCTCCCCCACTAGAATCAGACTTCGCCCCTCGATGTCTCTTTCCACAAATAACTCTAGATGCTGCTCGCGCATCACCAACTCCGGCTCCCAGGTCATCTCGGAACCCTTCCGATGTTGCCACTGGACCTGAACCAATGGCACCTCCTTGTTCCTCAAAGTCTTGATCCTTCTATCCCGAATCGCGATCGGCCTCTCAACATAGCTCAGGCTTGCATCCAGCTGAATGTCCTCTAATGGAATCACTACCGACTCATCAGCGATACACTTCCTCAACTGAGACACATGGAAGGTATCGTGAATCTGACTCAACTCTACAGGTAGCTCTAAGCGGTACGCTACCCTGCCCACCCTGGCGGTCACCCTGAAAGAGCCAATATACCGAGGCCCCAACTTGCCTCTCTTCCTGAATCAGATCACTCCTTTCCAAGGAGATACCTTCAGGAGTACGAAGTCACCAACTTGGAACTCGAGCTCCGAGTGACGCCTGTCTACGTAGCTCTTCTGATGACTCTGAGCCGTCAGTAACCTCTGCCGGACCTGCTGAATCTGCTCAGTCATCTAAAGTACTATCTCTGTACTACCCATCACACGCTGACCGACCTCACCCCAACAAATGGGAGTCCAACACCTTCTCCCATACAACAGCTCAAAGGGTGGCATACCAATGCTCGAATGATGGCTGTTGTTATAGGAAAACTCAGCCAAAGGCAAAAATGTGTCCCAACTCCCTTCGAAATCCAACACACATGCACGAAGCATGTCCTCGAGTGTCTAAATCGTCCGCTCGCTCTGCCCTTCGGTCTGTGGGTGGTATGCGGTGCTAAAATGCAGCCTCGTACCCAATTCCTCATGGAACTTCTTGCAAAACCTGGAAGTGAAACGCAAATCTCGATCTGAGACAATCGAGATCGGCACCCCATGTCGTGATATCACCTCCTTCATGTACAACTCTGCCAACCTCTCAGCGGAAGAGCTCTCACTGATAGTAAGGAAATGAGCTCTCTTCGTCAACATGTCCACAATCACCCAAATTGCATCGATGCCCCTAGCAGTCCTTGACAATTTGGTGATAAAATCCATGGTAATCTGTTCCTACTTCCACTCGGGAACCTCCAACGGCTGCAACTTACCATGCGGCCTATGTTGCTCGGCCTTAACCCTACGACATGTCTAAAACCTCTCAACGAACCATGCAACATCCCTCTTCATACAGGGCCACCAATACTCTTTCTTCATGTCCAAATACATCTTAGTGGCCCCAGGTTGATCGAAAACTTCGATCTATGCGCCTCCTCCATCAAGATGGTGCGCGTTCCGCCCATAAACAGCACCTAAATCCGTCCCTGAAAGGTCATAAGCCCTCGGCTATCGGTGACGAACTCCGATACCTGCCCGATAACCCGCTCCCTCTTACGGTTCTCTGGTCTCACGGCCTCAGCTCTGGCCCCTCGAATGGCGTCAAATACTAGGGTCATCACTGTCAGCCTCATATAAACATCCTGTATCAGGGTGCCCTCCGCCCTACGACTCAAGGCATCGACTACAACGTTAGCCTTGCTCGGGTGGTACATGATCTCACAATCGTAATCCTTCACCATATCCAACCATCTCCTCTGTCACATGTTCACATTGGGCTGATCCATTAAATACTTCAGGCTCTTGTGGTCCGTGTATATGGTACATCGAACCCCATACAGATAGTGATGCCAGATCTTGAGGGCAAGCACCACTGCCTCCAACTCCAGATCGTGGGTGGGATATCTCATCTCATGAGGCTTCAGCTGCCTCGATGCGTATGCTATCACATGCGCCCTCTGCATCAGCACCGCTCCCAGCCCAGATATCGACGCGTCACAATACACTACGAAGTCCTCCATCCCCTACGGAAGGGCTAACACCGGGGCTTTGCATAGTCTCTGGCGAAGTGTCTCAAAGGAGGCATGCTGCTCTGGGCCCCATGAAAACGCAACACCCTTCTGGGTCAACTTGGTGAGTGGCACTGCGATCTTGGAGAAATCCCTGATAAATCTCCGATAATAACCAGCCAACCTAGGAAACTCCTGATCTCGGTAGGTGACCTCGACACCTCCCAACTCATCACTATCTCGACCTTGGCCGGATCGACCAATACCCCTTTCTGGTTAACGAGGTGCCCTAGGAACTAGACCTCTCGTAACCAGAAATCACACTTGGAGAATTTGGCATAAAGCCTCTCTGATCTCAAAACTTCGAGGATCTCTCTCAAATGTTCCTCATGCTGCTCTCTGTATCTCGAATACACCAATATGTCGTCGATGAACACGATCACCGAGCGATCCAACATCGGCCTGCACACTCTGTTCATGAGATCCATGAACACCGCCGGTGCATTGGTGAGCCCGAAAGGCATCACCACGAACTCGTAATGCCCGTAACGAGTCCTGAACGCTGTCTTCTGGATGTCCTCATCTCGCACCCTCACCTGATGATATCCAGACCTCAAATCGATCTTGGAGAACCAAGATGCTCCCTGTAACTAATCGAAGAAATCGTCGATCCTCGGCAACGGGTAACGGTTCTTGACCGTCAGCTTGTTTAACTCCCGGTAATCAATGCACATACGGTGTGAACCATCCTTTTTCTTGACAAAAAGGATAGGAGCTCCCCACGGCGAGCTGATCGGCCGAATGAACCCCTTCCCCAGCAGATCCTGAAGCTGCGAGGATAACTCCTGCATCTCTGGAGGCGCAAGGTGATAGGGCGCCTTGGCGATAGGCGCAGCCCCCGAAACCAAATCGATACGGAACTCCACCTGCCTATTGGGAGGCACGCCCGGTAACTCCTCTAGAAATACATTCGGGAACTCACGCACTATCAAGACCTCATCAACTGACCTCGATCTCTCTGAATCAACCCTCGTATCCATCACATATGCTACAAAACCCCTACATCCCTGCTGTAGACTCTGTCTCGCTCTAGCGACCGAAAAAAATGCTGACCTAGAACGTGTACCCTCGCCGTATACCGTAAGAACTCCCCAGCTAGGGTCTCGTATGGTCACCAACTGACGCTCGCAGTCGATAACCGCTCCAAATCTGCTCAACCAGTCCATGCCCATGATGACACAGACATCTCGCATCGCAATAGGAACTAAGTCAATCGGAAACTCCACTCCGAAAATCTCGAGTACACACCCTCACATCACGTCGGTGGCATACACCGCTCTCTCGTCAGCTATGGAAACTCTCAGAGGTCGACTCAACGCCTCTCGACTAATACTGATGTGCTGACTAAAAGCCAAAGATACAAAAGACCGACTCGCACCCGAGTCAAATAACACCAAAGCAGGTATAGAACTCACAACAAAAGTACTTACGCATAACATAATATAAACACAATATCTCAAACATCAAAATAAATACATGAAAGAATACATACCAGCCACGACATCGGGCGTTGCGCGGACCTCCTCCGCGGTCAACTGAAAGGCTCTCCCTCGTGCCTTCGGTGTCTTGGCCTTCATTAGCTGGCTCTCAGTAGCTC
Source organism: Lactuca serriola (assembly GCF_051521515.1). Lineage (NCBI taxonomy): Eukaryota > Viridiplantae > Streptophyta > Magnoliopsida > Asterales > Asteraceae > Lactuca > Lactuca serriola. The sequence goes on along the minus strand of NC_136409.1, from coordinate 109,582,834 downwards.
TGATAGAAGCAGGGGCAGATCCCTGACATGCTCCCTGGGCTATCCCTCGCAACTGTGGACACTCTGCCTTGCGGTGTCCGGTCTGGTTGCAGTGAAAACATACTGCAAACCCCTTGGGGCAATCCTTGGCCATATGCCCCTCCTTGCCACATTTATAGCAAGACCCCGCTCTGCACACCCCATCGTGGCTCTTGCCGCACTTGCCACAAGTGCGGCCCTTTTGACTCCCAGATCTCGAATCAACAGGCTTGGCCCGCTTGGCTGCCGGCTGAGACTGTACCGGTCGTCGATCCCTCCCCTGAGACTCAGCCTCCTCCCTAGCCTGGGTCTCTAGCTCGATCTCCCTCTTCCAGGCATTTTCCTTAAGCTTAGTAAATGTACGGTACGTCGAGTTCACCACGAACTCCCGTATATCCCTCCTCAAAATGCTCAGATATTGGCTCACACGTGCCTGCTCGGAGGACATGTGCTTTGGGCAGAACATCGTCTGCTCATGGAACATTCTCGTAATCACTGTAACAGACTCGGTACCCTGCTTGAGGGTCAAAAACTCTTGGGCCAAACGCTCCCTCTCCACCTGGGGAACGTACTCCTCTCGGAACATAGCAGTAAACCTCTCCCAGGTCACTGCAGCAAGCTCAACAGGCGAGTAGTGTGTCGTCACAAACTTCCACCAGTCCTTCGCTCCCAAGCGAAGCTGGTTCAACGCGAACCGGACTCTCAAATGCTTTGGAGATGAGCAGGTGAAGAAACACCCCTCGATGTCTGAAATCCACCTCATCGCTGCAATCGGGTCCTGGGTCCCATCAAACTCCGGTGATTTTGTGTTGCTGAACTCCCGGAACAGCAACGCATCACCACCTTGCGGTCTAGACGCAGCTACAGCTGCAGTGGCCGTAGCAACAACAGCATCAGACACAGCAACGTATCTCTCATCAAATGTCTCTATCATGGTGGTCTTGATAGACCCGAACATCTCTGGAATCTCAGCGCGGATGGCAGCAACCACCTCATCATGAATCATCTGGCGGATCTCCTCGTCGCTCACACCCGCTCCACTAGTCCCTGGTCTGTGGCGCGTCCCCACCATGATGCCTCTCTGAAATACAACACAAGATATTAGAGACTCTCTTGGGTGTACACACACTCGACATCCCAATCCTACTTGATCTCTGGTACCCTAAGGATTCTTACTTGCGCTGCGCACTGACCCGGTGCCTTCGGTAGTACGGGCCCAATACTACCATCCACATCGCATCAGCATTCATCCCAAGTCCTCCTCGTAGAGTCCCAAATTCCAAGTACTCTACTCTTTCTAATCATATGCTACTCACTAGCAGACCTCTCATAAGATCCTCGCTGCTATCTAAACATTCTCAAGCATTTCTAGCAGCAAAACTCCTAGACTCAGGCATCACATATCAGGCCACTCTAGTCCTAATAAGAATACCTAGTCTACTCTAGCATGCATAACATAACTCATCATATAGCGTAGCATAACATATCTTATAACACTTATTGCGAGGGTATTTTGGGAAATCACCGTTCGGGCGCTGGCTGATTGTACACACGGCTCTGCTATGTTTTTCTCAATACTCTTTTTAAAATTGTTTTGTTATAATTTTTTTCCCAAATCCTCAGTTTCAGTTTAGATACGCCCGAAGATGCATCTGAATCCCTCAAACCAAGGGTCTGATACCAACTTGTAACACCATAAAAATTAAAACAAATTTTCACATTTTCGAAATACATTTTCCAAACACATTTATTAATAAAATCTCATCGTATCATATCTTTGTTTCACAAAACATTTCCCAAGATCGAAATACATAAAATCCCATGTGTGTGTACAATTAATGCCGGCGCCTTCCCGCGATCATCACTGGTACCTGAAACACATAATAGAAAACACTATAAGCATAAAGCTTAGTGAGTTCCCCAAAATACCACTCTAACACATATATTAGCTACTCAAGGCTATAGCTCTGCTGACCCTCTGGTCAATGTGTCTCAGTGGGACCCTCCAGTCCCAACTCTCTGTGGGCTCTCTTGCCCTAACTCTATGGACCCACTGGTCCTATCTCTAGATACTCTGAATCATGCATATCACATATCACAATAACACACATAAATAGCATACAAACACACTGGCACATAACTCAGCAGTATACTAGTACATAACTCTGTTACCACTCTAAGTAAGTATAGTGAGAAGACTCACCTTAGATGTCTCGGTAAATCTCCGTCTCGGTGGAAATATGGTCTAGCCTACGCCTAATCACATAAAGTAAAATACTCTCATAAATATAACTCTCGAGACTATACCCAACCCTCTCTTGACACAAAGACCCCCTATTGTTGACCAAACCCTCAAAGTCAACAAAGTCAATGGCCAGACTTTGACCCAACTCGCCGAGTGCACTTGGGTGACTCGGTGAGTCTACGCATGTCCACTATCCCTCTACTCCCACATGACACGTCGAGTCTTTCCCCTGCTCGACGAGTTACACCTGGCTTGAATCGCGGGGCCACCCCAACTCAACTCGCCGAGTCTCATTATGAACTCGGCGAGTTCCGCCTTGAACTCCAGTCCTCTAATTCCTTCTGACTCACTGAGTCATTCCGCCAACTCGACAAGTACTGACTGAGTGAACTATGGGGAAACCCTAACCCTAGTCGCCGAGTCTGCTCTTGGTACTCGATGAGTTCATGCCATGCTCGAGCTCAAACGAGCTCCTGAGGTCAGATCCGCTCCTCTAACTCACAGATTTGGACTCCTAAAGCAATAAAAACACGTAAAGTTTGGATCTTGATGCCCATGAAAAGACCCAATGGCTCTATTTGAAGAAATGGCCTCAATATCCCACCCTAAGCTCATATAACCTAATGACACCCCATAAAGATCAAGGGGCTTAGATCTATGGACCACTTTGGATCCAGATCTGCAGCCTCAACACAAGAAGGGACCAATTGCACTAACAATCATACCCTAAATGGGGTAGAAACCCTAACTCTCAAGGATTAACACCCAAAACTGAAGAAGGATCGAATATATACCTCAAGATGAAGTCCTTAAGCTCTGAAATCCACAGATTAGCACCCTCTTCAGCTTCCTCTTTCCTTGGTCACCTTCTTCTTGCAAAATCACCCACACAAGGATCAAAAATGGCTTCCTCTCTCTCTCTCTCAAAACTATCACACACTCTTGTGGTCTCACTCAATCAACTAGTAGCCGAAAATGAAGGCCATAAGGGCCTTTAAATAGGTCTCAAACCCCAGATATTAGGATTTCATGAAACAGCGTGGACTCGTCGAGTCCACTAGTTGACTCGCCGAGTCCGATCATTAACCCAGATGGAAAATCGCGACGCTACTCGGCGAGTCTAAGCATCAACTCGCCGAGTCCCTACCAAAATCTCCAAAAATGAATGAATAAATAATGTACCTGAAAATCCGGATGTTACACTAATTACCAAAGCCCAGTGGATAGGCCCAACACAAAGCCTAAGTGAAATCAGGGTTTCACATAAAACTATAATTAGGGTTAAATGTTTCTCACTTAACCCATTAAGGACTTAATATATCAAGACCCTTACTTTACTAAATAAGTCATATGGTGTGATTGGGCTTAATACATAATTCCATTCCAATGGCCCAAATATGGGTCCCGATAAGTCCAAGCTCATAATCCCAAAATTAGGATTTTCATATAAAATGATGATTAGGGTTAAGTGTTTCAAACATAACCCGTTAAGGACTTAATCCCTTAAGGACTTAATCCATCAAGTCCATTATTGCCTTAGGTTAGTTTGCCAATGATTATTATTTAATATTTCAAGTTTATTAAATAATTCTCGTGTGTATGTCCCGATCAATTTCCACGAGTCAGGGTTTTATGCCCTTACGGTTTTCCAAACCCTAGGTAGGGTTTTCCAACCCAATACTAGTTCATTAGTCCATTAGTTGGGCTTTTAGGTCACATTGGGCCTTATTGGCCCATTAGGGTTCTATTAGGCCCACTAGGGATCAGTTGGTCCCGTATTGTCCAAACATCCCCCAAACAAGGTCCAAACGCAAACAAAGCACACCGCCACCCGACACGGCGGCCGGTGGCGGCAGGAGGCGGTAACCACCACCTCACAGTGGCGGTTATGTTTTCATTTCATTATTCTGATTGATTATAACTTACAATACAAATCTAAAACTACACACACATGTACACAACATAGCCGCCTAATGGCGGCAGACGGTTGTTCATGGTGGTAGCCACCACCTCACGGTGGTGATGGTGGCCATTTCTCAATTTTCTGGCCAACAAAACTACATGCAACACAAACACCTAAACACATAGCAACACATGCACACAACCACCACCACACGCCGACTGATGATGGTAGAATAGAAAGGTGGCGATAACCACCATGGTTGGCAGCCATGGTGGTTTTCCATGGTTTCCGGCCAGAAGGGCACAACCACCCTCAAGTAGCGACACCAAAACGCACGCAAGCATGAACTTATCACGCAATCCCAACCATCAACGACCTAGAGGCGGCAAGCAGTGGTAGTTGGAGGCAGGAGAGCAGTAGCAACCATAATATGGCATCCGACGACGGCAGTAGCACGAGTGGCAGCGACATCCTCAACGAGTTCGGCGCACAACAGCAGCAACCCCGACACCTCCGGCCTTCTCGTCTGACTTACGTCGGCAGATTCGTCTTTCACAACGATGGTGCAGCCGCTGGAGGAGGATCGTTCGCTAGCCCTCCTGGTGGTCTTCAGTTTCTCCGGTCATGGAGGATTCGACGTTGGTCTCTACTCATCATAACAAGCGAAGTGATGGTCGCCCTAGAGATAAGAGTCGAAGAGGGGTGGTGACGGCTAGAGGAAGGTGGAGTGAGGGAAGGGTGGCGGCTGGTGCATCAACTAGGTTTAGGGTTTAGAGGGTGACGGAAATGAAGATATATACCCGACTCCATTCAATCTTTGGACCATAATGGCAAAACCGGCCCCTCCTTCTCCATTTCCCTTCATATTAAGTCCAAAAATTACCCTTTGATCCTTGCTCCCATAATTCTTTTCAATATGAGTCAAATAATTCCAAAACAACCCCTCCTCTACAAACTATTCTCAATTAAGATCCATAAATTACCATTTCCACCCTGGCTTCGAGAATCCTTCTCAGAATAAACCTGATATTTACTCTTTAACCCTCGAAAATCAAAAGTATATCATTTGGCACCTCGAAAACAACACCCCACTAATTAATATTTGATTTTGGACAATAATAACATAATATAAAATAATAATAAAATTACTTGGCTCCAGGTTAATCATTAATTATTCTATTTTACACGGGATGTGATACATTCTCCTAAGGAATAGGTACGAAGTCCATCATTGCATATGGCATAACTTCCAATGTTATTAGGCATAACTGCCACTATTATCATTTAGGCATAGCTTCCAGGATTATGACATTCTCTATTAGGCACAACTGCCGATATTATCATTTAGGCATAGCTGCCAGAATTAGGATGGTCGCTATTAGGTGCAACTACCGATATTATCCTTTTTGCGCAGTTGCTAGGATGTTTAGAGTACATCGTAGGTCAAAAATATCTAAAGGGTGTGGCACAATCACCAATATTCATCTATATCATCTTTCATCCCTCATCATTCATCTACCCATGTTCTACCCAACATATTTGTAAATATAAAATACATATACAGTTTAAATCATTTAAAACTTGTATAAATCGTTCATGCAGCATAGATATCAGGAACAAAAATAATATGAACACATAGCAGGTAATGTATATCAAATACTTCATATCTATGTGTAAGATGAAAGCAACTATGCGCTCACTTGTTAAAGTGATGATTCCAAACTCGGGCAGCACTTCGCTTCAAACGATTTGATTTTCCTTCGACGAAACAAAGTATTATTATTGCTAAATTTTAGTCTAATATTTATTGTGACTAATTATTAGTCTAGATTCATCATTAACTCAGAGTCTACTATATGATCTATCAATTAAGGATCAACCAGTCATGATCGTTGGGAAGCAGGACTATTTCAGCATATAGCTTTTCTGAAATCCAAAAACCAAACCCAACGTGACCATTCTAGACACCTCTCCCCTAAGTCGTTCAATTAATGTAACGGATTTGAATCACTGATAGATCTTATTTATAGGTACATAATAAGGATATTATATTTAAATATAAGCTATTTTAAAGTAGGATAGGCATATCTCACTTATAGCTAGTTTTGCTAAAAACTGGGCTCCGTTGGAGCAGAGCCTCTGAGCCAAAAAGCACTTTCTCTCGGAGCCTTTGGGTGCTCTGAGGCTTTCCTCTAGCATTTTGAGGTCACTAAGGCTTTAGAGGGGTTTTGGGAGGTTTAGAGAGAAGTTAGAGTTAGAGGGAAGTGGGTTTTGGTGTGAGAAATGAACGTAACATCGCAAGGTATTTATAGGCTGAAATACAGCTCAACTCGTTGATTTAGGACCTCCAACTTATTGAGTTGGGTGCCACATGTCACCATCTTGTGGCAAGGCTTGGGGAGAAAGCAATGGCTCAGATCGCGTCGTGTCACCCACTTCGTAGCAGCAGACTCTCGACTTTTAAGATCCATAAATTTTGCATACAAGCTCCATTTTCAACAATCTTTATATCCACGCATAGGTATTGACAAGATCTACAACTCACTTTTTGAATCCATTGGCTAATTCTCGACCGATTTTAAATTTAACAGTATGAGCAGATTACACTATTTAACGACCATGTAAAATTCATAACTTCTACATACGGACTCTGTTTATGATTGTCTTTATATTGTTGAGCTCCTATTAATGAGATCTTCAATTCTCATTTAGATTGTATCGGCTAAAAATCGATCGATCTAAAATTCTAATTCCGAGCTGTATACCGTTATGTGAAACCTTAGAAAACGCATAATTTCCTCATACAAAGTCGGATTTTGATGTTCTTTTAATGCATGCTCTTGCTTTAACATATAATACAACTTTCATTTAGACATCTAAGTCTAAAAACTAATTTATCAAAAATTCACTTTCTACGTTACACGGTGTCGTGCCGGTTTAACCATAAAACTTCAACAGGTCATAACTTCTTCATTATAACTTGGATTTCGGCATCCTTTATATGTACGAAACCCTTGAGACATATGATATAACCTGGTTGAGGTTATTTTCTCTGAATAATATTATATTAATAAGTTATTATTAATGCTCATTATATCTAAATTGACTTATAGCCCGAATATGTGGGCGTTACACGATATTTGTGGTCTCAGACTGTAATGTTCGTTTTACCTCCACATTTTGGAGGAGGCTCCATGAGGAGTTAGGAATTCAATTGCATTTTGGTACAATATACCACCCCGGGATCAATGGTCATAGTGATCAGACAATTCAGACGCTCGAGGATATGCTTAGGCCTTGTATGCTGGATTTTAGAGGGAGTTGGGATACTTACCTTCCACTGGTAGAGCTCTCCTGCAACAATAGTTATTGCTATTATTGATCGACCACCATTCGAGATGTTGTATGGAATGAAGTGTAGGATCCCAGTTTGTTAGGGATAGATCGGTCATCAGGTCATGGGAAGCACTAAGGTATTTCTTAAGACCAACGAGTTAATTCAGGAGGTGTGTGACAGGTTGCGGGTCTCGCAGAGTCACCAGAAGAGTTATGCGGACCGATGTCATTCAGACCTCGAGTTTCAGGTGGGAGGGGATGTGTTGCTGAAGGTGTCACCTTGGAAAGTTGTCATCCGATTCTAGAAGAGAGGTAAGTAGGGTCCCTGATTTAATGGTCAATTTAGGATTTCTGCATGTGTTGGCATGGTTGCATACTGGCTAGATTTTCCTAATGAGCTCAGTCAGATCCACAACACTTTCCAAGTGTCTTAGTTGCAGAAATGTGTAGTTGATGATTCGGCAGTGATCGTGTTAGATAATATTCATGTGGATGACTGCCTGAACTATGTGGAGAAGCCCATTGCAGTTCTACATAGGAAAACTAAAACACTTTGTAATAAGGTGGTGAATCAGGTGAAGGTGCAATGGTAGCATCGAAGGGACTCTGAGTGGACATGGGATCCGGAGAATGAGATGAGAGAGCATAACCCATATTTATTCGCATGAGCATACTTCGAGGACAAATTCTAATTCAAGTAGAGGAGAGTCGTAATACTCAGATTCTGGTATGTTAACCTATTGGTAGTTATTGTTTATCAAGCAAAGGAGGTCCCTTCGTATGCTGGGCATACATCTATGTACTTTTAGAGTACATGGGTGATATTGATCGTTGACTTGAAGCATGTATGTAGGCGTATGAAGCGTACATGGCACATACGCGGCCAAAAGCCTCCACACCTCTAAACATCCCTAAAACCCTAGTCGTCCTTGGAGTGTGATCTTTGAGCTTGAAAGTGACATTTGTGGCCCTTTTTGGTGTATTTGCAAGAAGAAGAAGTTGGTGAGTGTCACACCCTCAAAACGGACGATGGAAACGTCTGAGGGCTTGTGTGACTAACAATTGAATACCATAACAACGAATATACATGAAACAAACACGTACATCACCAACATTACATAGTACAACTTACATGGTTCACATCAAGTACATTGACCAAATATTACATAATCAACAGTATATTGTTTGAAAGTTACAAAACATGAAGTCCTAATCACACATGATAATCATCTTCTGCTTATCGGTTACCTAAGAATACAAGTTATTTTAAAAATGGTCAACATATGAAATGTTGGTGAGTTCATAAACATATTTGATATAAAACGTTTCATGTTGTTGATAAAACCCAGAAAATCCAATATTTTCTATAAGTAAAATTTGTTTGCAGCACGATGTGATGATCTAATAATGTATAGATATGTGTAATTTCAGAACTTGTATATATGGCTTATTAGCATTAGTATTTCTCATGTAACAGATGAAGTATGCTAAATAAATGATGTTGAGTCCCTGAAAATCCGATATTTTCTGGTAAAAAACAGTGTGATAATTTTGTGAATTCATATAAATCTCATAGTACGACCATATGTATAAAGTCAATTTCCCAACTAATAGTGAAATGGTAATGGATCTCTATGTGAGACGTAATAACCATACATGATAATGACTATTTCGCCTGTCTTGGCATTTTTACAAACGCCGGTTTTGCTCAAGACTTTGTCACCCTAGATTGGCCAAGTCTAACTGTAGCGAACAGCTCATGTGTGGGGGAGTCACCCCCGTATAGATCTATACACAAACTCTCGCTCTCCCCCCAGGAGACTCTGGTTATAAGTAAGGCTACGACCGACACTTATTGGTGCCGACCGCATATTCCTCACCAATCCCAATTATTACCCTGAGAAGTTGAATAGTAAGGATCACAATTCCTTTATTGTTTACATGAGTATGTGTAAGTCCAAACAACACAAATAAGAACAATTGTGGTCTATTAATCATATATGTTGATTTAGGTTATCGAGCACATGAGTAAGTGGGACCTTACTAGCAATGCAGATGGGCCGCAAAGGCCCAATTGCATGTAAAACCATTGAGGGTCCGTTAAGCATGTAATTGAGCCACCAGAAGCCCAATCAACATGTATTATTATTATTGTTGGGCCCAATAATTATGATAATGGGTCACGAAGGCCCATTATGAATAATTTACAAATATTAAGCCCAATAAAGTTAGTGTTTACCCGTTTTGTATAGTATAAAAACCGGAAGTTTTGTTTAAACGAATTTTTCAATCGTAAAGTCCCAAAAATAATTGTTTGGCCAATTCAGTCCCTTTTCTAATAAAAATGACTATTTTAGTCCCTTTTTTATGAAAAATGACATTTTAGGCCCAAACGCTTATCCAAATAGTATTTTCAGCCCAAAATGAGGTTTTGGACAGTTTCAGACCTTTAATTTAAAAAGATTTATAATTGTTGTCCATAAATCACATTTTTCACAATTATGGGCCTAAAAACCAAAAAGCCCAAATTTTAGCCCATTAAGCTAAAATTTACCTTTTCAGTCCTTTAAAAGTCATGATTTTTATAAAAACTCATATTTTAACTAATTTGACCTTTTTAACCTTCATAAAACCGAAAATGGTATCATTTCACCCATCTTTTGTTTATTTCTCAAAAATGGACCATAAACAAAATTTGTGTTTTGTTTTGCTCATTTCAAACTTGCATAACACTTTTATCTTGACATTATGATGTATAAGATGTTTTAGATCACATTTTTTCCCAATACAGTTTGAAATTTCGAGTTGATCACATTTTAGCACATAATCATCACATAAAACCCAAAAAATCACACATATCATACAAATACACATAGATCTACACATTTCACTTGTATTCTCCCCCCATAAAACATGTAAAACCAAAAATAGAGGGGTATGAACTCACCTTTTCTTGTTGTTTTTGGATTTGAAAAAAAAAGAAGAGTTTTGATCCAAGCAAGCCTTCTTGGGTGGATCTCGAATATAAAGATTTGTAGGATGATGATCATGAGTTTGTATGAGTTAAGAAGAGATTTTTGATGAAATAAAGAAACTAGATCATGGATCCAAGCATCAACTTACCTAGGATGATGATTTTTGAGGAAAAACCTTCTTGAAATAGTCAAGATCTCAAAATCTTGATGAAGAAAGTAGAAGTTTTTGTTGTGAGTTCTTGAGAGAAAACTTAAGTGAATTGTGTGTTTGTGTGTGCTTCATTTGGCCGAGAGATAAGACGAAGAGAGGGAGGAAAGAGAGGTGAGGTGACATTGCATGGATGTCCACCATGCAATAAGGAGGTGGCATCCTCCTAAATCTTCCATAATCTCCCTTTTTGTTTTAATTATTTTTCCATTCTTATCTTTTTTTTTATTAAGCATGGGCCGATTTGGGCTAAGGAGAGAGGAGAGGAAAATCACCTTGGCCCATTCTTGTTTTGGTTCGAAAATATTGGGCCTAAAGTTTTTATTCTTAGCCCATTGGGCCCTTAAAGTGATCCACGACCCAAATTGTATAAATAAATGGGTTTTATGGCCCTTTAAAGCCTACTAGATTAGTTATGGCCCAATAAGGTCCATTAGGGTAGTTTATTTCATTTTAGGTCCATTATGGACCAAAATGTTAAATTTTATGAAAGTGAATCTAATTAGAGTCCATTTAGAAATTCCAAGCCCAAAATAATCAAATTATAAGCTTTTTGGCCCATTAGGCCCAATAAGGGTTTCCTAGTCCAATGGACTTAAACTATAATCCTTAGGGATTGAAAAACACTAAATTGAATTTTCATGATGTTCTGTATAAATTTTGGGCTTTATGATTGGATCTTGGTGAAAGTTTGCTGTAGTTAAATAACAAAGTGCATTATCATGTTCAAAGCTTACCCCCCCCCCCCCCCCCCCCGGTTAGAGGCAATTTCGTTTGAAACTAGGTATAAGAAAGAGAGAATAAGTGAGGGTACTTCTGCTTCATTTGATCTTCACGCTCCCATGTAAATTTCGGTCCACTCCTGGCATTCCAACGAACTTTTATGACTGGGATGCGACTTTGCTTGGTACGCTTTACTTCCATGTCCATGATTTCAACTTGTTCCTCGATGAACAGGATATTCTCGTTGACTTCAATTTCTTCCAATGGGATGACAAGAGTTTCATTGGATAAACACTTCTTTAGATTGGAAACATGGAAGACGAGTTGTACGCTGCTGAGCTCGGCGGGCAACTGTAACCTATAGGCAACTGGACCGATTCGGGCAAGAATCTTGAATGGTCTAATGTATTATGGACTTAGTTTCCCCCGTTTCCCAAAACGAATCTCTAACAGCCCGGATTTCCAGGTATCTTTTATGCTTATATTTTTGGAGTTTTGTGAGGGGACTCGGCGAGTTGGAGCTCAAACTCGCCGAGTAGGATCGCGGTTCAGGACGCGGGTTCGCACCCGGACTCGACGAGTCCAAGGAATGGACTCGGCGAGTCCTCGCTGTTTAATGAAACCCTAATTTACCGGTCCTAAGCCCTATTTAAAGGACCTTATGGCCCTTCATTGCGGCTACCTAGATCTTGAGAGCACCAAAGCAGCTGAGGGATTCGTGTGAGTGAGATAAGAGGCCATTGTTCACCAAATTTATGTGTTTTTGCAAGAAAGGAAGAGGAAAGTCAAGCTAGAAGAGTTGGGGAGCTTGGATCTTCTTTCATTTCATCTGAGGAGGCTTCTTGAGGTATTATTCAGAGCTTATTTCCGTATTTTTGTTGACATGGTCAAATATAGGGTTTCTTCATGCCTTATTTTCTTTATATTGGAAGTGTGAGAGGTCCCATGGGGATATGTGTCACACCCCCAAACCAGAATGGCGGAAACATTCGGGGGTGGATGACTTCACGTAGTATCACAACCATTGAATATTGTAAAGAAAGTAACACAACCATCACATATATAATGAAAACGTATGTTGTTGCGTTATACATAATAGCAAAAGAATATTACAATGAGATGATAAATGTTCCATAATAAAACATCCTTAGTGTTCCTTTCTCCAAAAGCTGGTGGTTACCTGTATTACTGATTCCCTGAGAAATACAAGTGGTTTCGAAAAAGTGTCAACAATTAAGTTGGTGAGTTCATAAGCGTTTTGCATTGAAAAGTATGTCCTTTTTGATAGTAAACCGATGAACGAGGTTTTCTGAAAATCCAATATTTTCTATAAATGATTTGAAAAGTTTCCCGTATTGGAGTGCTTTTGTGTTTTCCATACTTGAATAATAATGATAAAATTTGTGTTAATGATAAAATGGAAAACTGAAATGCATATGTGAATCTCGTAAATCAAACTTGTTTTTATACTTTTATGTGAGTTTTATAACCATGCTATTGACACTGATGGCCTGTAACAACGTTCTTCAGGCGTTGGAACTGTTATGACATTTGTCACCCCAGGCCTGCCGGCCTAGCTGTAGCTAACAACTTAGGTGTGGGATTGTCAATCCCGTATAGATCTATACACAAGTATCACGCTCCCCCTACAAGGGATTATGGTATATAATACAGGACTTAAAATGCATACTCGAACGTACGTGAAGCTGTCTCACATTACTTGGTATAAACAGATTTACGATAATAAAGACTTTACTTCTTTTGAAAGCATTTCATTTGTCGAGATGTATATGTAAAACGTATGAATCACTTGAATACTACACTCATTATAGTTTCTCAAAAGTATTTCCCATTTAATAATAACAACTTGGTGATATAATAGCCCTTTAAACATAAGGTTATTTTTGTATCAAAACCTTATAAGAACGATATTATAAAAATGATACTTTGATTTGTAATGTACTTGTATTTCCCCCCTAAAACATGAAAAGAATTGAAAAGTAGGGGTATGAACTCACTCGTTAAGTTTGAAGAGAGAGGCTAGGGTTGAGCAGAACTTCGACCGCGGATGGTTGCGTCGTCGGGCTCTTCGGGGATCTCTGCAGCGTAAATCTTTCGTCGGGGGCTCGAGTGCGGAAACCGAGGTGAGGGAAAAGTATTCTGGAGCTTAGAGGTGTGGGAGAAGGACTGAGGAACGGTGAATGGTGTGCAAAAACTCGAGCTTATGCCTTCTATTTATAGGGCTGGAAATCCTCGTACGCGGCGCGTACTTCCGGAGTACGCGGGGCGTAAAATGGCGTCATGGCTTACGACTCGGGTCTAGCTAAGCGTAGCTTGGGCGGGTCGATGAGAGTCCTGGGTCTAGCCAAGCGTAGCTTGGGCGGGCCGATGGGACTCGACTCTGGGTCTAGTACGCAGGGCGTACTCCCAGAGTACGCGGGGCGTAATCCCTGTTTCCGACTTCTAAATTCCATAACTTTCGCGTACGAGCTCCGTTTTTCGCGTTCTTTATATCCACGCGTAGGTGAGATTATGCTCTACAACTTTCATTTAGACTCCGTTGGCTAGTTTTGACTTTATTTTTAATGATATAATTTTAATAGGCCGGACCTCCTAAAGTTCGTTAAAAATTCATAGGTTCTTTATTCGCCGTCGGTTTTCGTCTGTCTTTTTATCGTTTTATTACTACTGAGGGGATCTTCAACTTCCTTTTAGGTGGCGATAGCTATATAACATTCGATCGTCAATCCGAGTTTTTAGCCCTCTTCTACTGTTACGAAACTTTGAAAATTCGTAACTTCTTCATACGAGGTCCAATTTGGGCGATCTTTTATGTACGCTCACCTTTCAACGAGATCTACGACTTTGGTTTAGATACTTAAGGCTAAAATGCATTTTATTGAGATTCTACTTTTTACGGCTAATAATGTTTTAACGTCGTGTCGTAAATATATGAGTGGCTAATAATGTTCTTGGAAACCTTGGCATGATATCTAATATTTGATGTATCCCAACTTAGATACTTGAACACTTTATTTTCGAGGTTAATTTCGTTGCTTTTCAGCTTTCGAGTGATTACAATGCTTTTTGGGAAAAATTAGGGTTGTCACATCATCCCCCTGTTAAGGGAATTTCGTCCCGAAATTTAATCTAAGATAGAGTTTACAGTTTTAGGAAAAAGATGCGGGTACTTTTGTTTCATCTGATCCTCGCGTTCCCAGGTGTATTCAGGTCCTCGCTTGGCGTTCCAGCGGACCTTTACAATGGGTATGCGGCTTTGTTTAGTCCTTTTGATTTCTCGATCCATGATCTCTACTGGTTCCTCCACAAATTGAAGGTTTTCATTTATTGCAATTTCATCTAGAGGGACGACAAGGGTCTCGTCGGATAAGCACTTCTTTAGATTCGATACGTGAAAGGTAGGGTGTACGTTGTGGAGCTCCTGAGATAGTCTAAGTTTGTAAGCCACTGGACCGATCCTGGCAAGGATCTCGAATGGTCCGATGTATCTAGGGTTCAGTTTCCCACGTTTTCCGAAGCGTATTAAACCTTTCCAAGGTGAGACTTTGAGTAGGACATGGTCTCCAACTTGGAATTCCAAGGGTTTGTGTCTCTTATCTGCGTAACTCTTTTGTCTATCCCTTGATGCTTTTAGACGTTCTCGGATTTGAACGATCTTCTCCGTGGTCTCCCTTATGATTTCTGGTCCAGTGAGCGTGTTGTCAGTTGCTTGTCCTTTTGCTAGTTGCGTGTCCCCCACTTCGGCCCAGCACAACGGCGACCTGCATTTGCGGCCATAGAGGGCTTCAAACGGGGCAGCCTTGATACTGGTGTGGTAGCTATTGTTGTACGAGAACTCGACCAATGGTAGATGTGTGTCCCTTGCTTTGCCAAAATCGATTACGCAAGCTCTCAGCATGTCTTCTAGGGTTTGTATAGTTCTCTCGCTCTGGCCGTCGGTTTGTGGGTGATAAGCGGTACTCATGTCTAGTCTTGTCCCCAAAGCTTTTTGTAGCGACTGCCAGAACCTTGAGGTGAATCTACTATCTCGGTCCGAGATAATGGACATGGGCACACCATGCAGTCGTACAATTTCTCTGAGGTATGTCTTTGTTAACTTCTCCAATTTATCCGTTTCTTTGATCGGTAGGAAATGCGCTGACTTAGTTAACCCGTCGACAATTACCCAAATGGTGTCGAGTCCGCTTGTTGTCTTGGGTAATTTTGTTATGAAATCCATGGTTATCCGCTCCCACTTCCATTCGGGTATTTCTGGTTGTTGTAATAAACCCGAGGGCTTTTGATATTCCACCTTGACTTTGGCACATGTCAGGCATTTGCTCACGTAGGTAGCAATTTCGGCTTTCATGTTTTGCCACCAATACAACTTCTTGAGATCGAGATACATCTTATCGGAGCCGGGATGTATGGAGTATCGTGTTTTATGGGCTTCGTCCATAACGATTTCTCTAAATCCACCAAACTTCGGTATCCAAATTCGATCCATGAAATAACGAATTCCGTTGTTCTTGGTCTCAAGGTTCTTATCCATTCCCCTTAGGGCTTCTCCTGTCACATTTTCGGATTTCAAGGCTTCTATTTGGGCTTCCTTGATTTGCGCGAACAGGTGTGAATGGATTGTCACAGTTAGGGACTTCACTCGGCGACCTGAGTACTCCTTCCGACTGAGTGCATCAGCCACTACATTAGCCTTTCCAGGGTGATATCGAATTTCGCACTCATAATCACTTAGTAGTTCTACCCATCGTCTTTGTCTCATGTTGAGTTCCTTCTGATTGAGGATATGTTGGAGGCTTTTATGATCAGTGAAGATGGTACATTTTGTGCCGTAGAGATAGTGTCGCCATATCTTCAGAGCGAAGACGGCTGCTCCTAGGTCAAGATCGTGCGTTGTGTAGTTCACATCGTGCGTCTTTAGTTGCCTTGAGGCGTAGGCGATGAATTTTCCTCTTTGCATTAAGACACACCCAAGTCCTTGGTTTGATGCATCACAATAGACCACGAAGTCCTCCGTTCCCTCTGGCAAGGTTAGGATGGGCGCACTACATAAGGCTCGCTTTAGTGTCTGAAATGCGCTGTCTTGTTTTTATCCCCAGTCGAAGGTCACATTCTTCTGGGTTAGAGTGGTAAGTGGCTTGGCAATCTTTGAAAAGTTCGGTATGAATCTTCGGTAATACCCGGCGAGTCCCAAAAATTGCCGGATTTCTGTAGGGGTTCTTGGAGTAGTCCAATTATCTATTGCCTTTATCTTGGAAGGGTCCACGTGTATTCCTTCTTTGCTTACAACATGTCCTAGGAAATCCACTTCCCGTATCCAAAACTCGCACTTGGAAAATTTTGCGTAAAGTTTCTCTGCCCTTAATGTTTCCAGTACTTGGCAGAGATGTTTGCTGTGTTCTTCCTGGCTTCTTGAATAGATGAGTATATCATCTATGAAGACGATCACGAATTTATACAGGAAGGGACGACATACTCGGTTCATCAAGTCCATGAACACTGCTGGAGCATTCGTCAATCCGAAGGGCATTACTACAAATTCGTAGTGACCATAACGTGTTCGGAAAGCCGTTTTGGGGATGTCTCCCTCCAGTACTCGCAGTTGGTGGTAAGCAGATCTTAGATCGATCTTTGAGAAGTAGCTTGCTCCCTGAAGTTGGTCGAATAGATCGTCTATGCGCGGTAAGGGATATCGGTTCTTGATCGTGAGTTTGTTTAGTCCCCGATAATCGATGCACATGCGAAAGGATCCGTCCTTCTTTTTCACGAATAGGAGTGGCGCTCCCCATGGTGAGAAGCTCGGTCTGATGAATCCCTTGCTCAGCAGCTCGTTTAATTGACTGGATAGTTCCTGCATCTCGGCTGGGGCTAAACGGTAAGGTGACTTTGCTACAGGGGTAGCTCCGGGGATTAAGTCGATCCTGAACTCGACTTGACGTTCCGGTGGGATTCCTGGAAGATCTTCTGGGAAAATATCTGGGAAATTGCAGACTTCCGGAATGTCTTTAATGTTTTTCGATTCTTGTTTCTTGTCTACTACGTGGGCTAGAAAGGCATGATATTCCTTACGAAGATATTTTTGTGCTTTAATACAGGAAATGATTTGCAAATTTGAACTGGGTTTGTCGCCGTAAATGACAAGAGTTCCGCCGTTTGGCAGATTTAGGCGAACAGCCCTTTCGTGGCAAAGGATATCGGCATGGTGAAGGCTCAACCAGTCCATACCGATGATGACATCGAAACTTCTTATGGAAATGGGCATAAGATCGACTCGAAACAAACGCTCGCTTAAATTTAGTGTGCACCCTACGTACAAATCGTTTGCGTGTTCTGTTTTACCGTTTGCCATTTCTACAGTGAATATTTTATTGAGTGGTTGGGGTTTTTGATTAAGTAGGTGTTTGAATTTATGACTCACAAAACTTCTCTCCGCACCGCAGTCAAAAAGTATGCATGCATAAGTGTTGTTGAGTAGAAACGTACCCGTAACCACCATCGGGTCTGCTATTGCTTCATTCTGTCCTACTGCCAACACTCTCCCTACACCACCAATATTCCTTTCCTTGGGAAAATCCCTCCTGAAGTGTCCAGTCTCTCCGCACCCATAACACACCCGACTTACTCCAGTGCCAGAAACTTGAGTGATTGGTCGTGCCGGTGCTTTACAGAAATGGGCTGTGTGCCCTTTCCTGTCACAGTTCTTGCAGTACATCTCGCGACAAATACCATGGTGATGATAGTTGCACTTGCTGCACTTGGGCAAAATCCCCGCATATGGTTTTGTTGGCGCAGAGGTAGCAGGAGTTGTGGTGGGGGTAGTAGCAGCATGAACCGCAACCATTTGCTTCTTTGAAGGTTCTTGCGAAGTTTGCCCCTTCCTTTTGTTCCAAAGTTTCTTGTTGTTGTTGTTGTTGGCATTGATTTCATTGTTGCTGTTCCCTTTGGTTGGTTCAGCCATAATAGCCGCGACTCCTTGACAGACACCATGATCAACAAGAGATTGTGCTAGTTCCTTGGCGCTGGCGAAAGTCAAAGGTCTGGAAGCTAGCACACTTCCTCGAAGTTGGGGTGATAGTCCCCAGATGTATCTCTCGACCTTTTGGCTCTCCAGGGTTAACATTCCTGGGCAAAGTGTTATTAAGTCACTGAACCTGTTGGTGTAACCAGCTATGTCCGATCCGACCATCGAGAGGTTCCACAGTTCCTGTTCAAGCTTCTGAATCTCGCCTCTTGGGCAGTATTCTCGAAGGAGCATTCTTTTCAGGTTTTCCCAACCCATGGAGTTTGCCACCACTAGGGTTAGTGTCTGGACGTGGCCGTTCCACCATGTCAGGGCGCGTTCAGAGAAAGTAAAAGCGGCAAACTTTACTTTGCTTTCTTCAGGACATGCACAGATTTCGAATACAACTTCCGTTTTCTCTATCCATTGAGATAGAGCCAATACTCCCCCAGTCCCATAAAAGGGAATAGGTTTTCCGTTGGTGAAGTCTTTGTAAGTGCATACACCTGAACGGCTTTGACCTTGGCCATTTGTAAAACTGTTTGTTCCTCCCCCCGATCCGTTGTTCCTCATTTGTGCCATTGCTGCAGTTACAGCAGCGGTTACAGCAGTCTGGAACATAACGGTGTCCATAATTGGAGGAGGTGGTGGAGGTGGTGTTGAAGTTGAGTTTCTGCATGTTGATCTACAAGGAGGAATGTTCTGGTAGGGAAAAATAAGAATGAATACTATAAGTTTCTAATGTTTTGACAATCGTGTGTTAGTTGTATCTTGTAATTTGTTTTGACTTTAGTTTATGGTTTCAAGTTAGGCATAGAAATTTAAAACTCGAAATTTTTGAGAGGTATATAATAAGAAATACTTCATATTTATACATACAGGTCACACCTGAGGTGTGTTACATTGCATATTTTGTTTGGGAAAATTTGATCCTCCTAGAGATCTCTGATTACGGATACAACAGGGAAAACAAGGGAAATAAGGGAAAAACTCTTATCCGAAATCCTAATCTATAACAAAATTGTTGGGGCTTGAACAAGTTCTACTTGCGACGTTTGGAGCTAAATTCGGTATCCGACCGTTTGACTCCCATCAGTCGCCTCTCAAGATCTGCTTGTTGTTCCTTCATCTATCTTATTTCTGCCAGAGTCGTTATCATTTGGTTCTGAAGTGTCCCCGTGTAGATTTGGGTATTCTCATGTAGTCCTTCCAAACGGCGGATGTCAGCGGCGTTACCTTGGGTAGCAGCATTGACCTCGCGAACTCTGGTTGCTTGCCTGTCCGTCTCGTAGTTCTGGGTAGCTATAGCGTTCACGATAACAGGAAGTGCTCGATCAGCTGAGCTTCCCCCACTGACATTGTAAAAATCTCGGCACATGCCGAAAGGAGGGCGTACACCTTGCTGGCGGCTCCAGTAGTAGAGGTGACTTCCCCACATGGGAATGGGCCCCGGTTGATATGGTCTGATTTCGGGAGGATGAGGGATGGGAGGGTCGTACACTTCTGGCTCGGAGTCTGTTCCGCTAGAAACTTCCACGATCTCCTCGTCGACTTCGAATTCCTCTCCGACTTCGACTTCGAATTCTTCCCCGACTTCTTCTTCGATTTCCTCTGGGTCTTCCTCCGGGTCTTCTTCTATCCAACCGCCGTTGCCTTGGTTTGGGTAGTAGGGATCTCCTGGTAAATGGAATCCGGCCATTTGTCTGTACTAGGATAGACGTATGAGAACTTTATAAGAAAATTCTATTTAATGACTTACTATTTTTAACTATAATTTGTACAACTATTTTTAATAATACTCCTATAATATTACAATTTGGCGAAACTAAATTGATTTGGTAAGTTCTTGGCTTGTTGTCCACTACGACCATTCCTCGACGTACGTTGGTCAAATCCAGGATAAATATAGTTGATCAGGCTATATTTATTCTCGACCTGATTACATACCCCGGGGCTCAATCATAGTGTCGTAACTTGCCTTAATACTTTTTAGTAAGACTTGTTATGATACGAGATTAATGCATGCTTGTAAAAATGTATATCTTTAAAAGAATGTATTTTGTTCATGAAAATGTTTCATCAGAGGGTTTTTGGTCCCCTTTGCATTTATAGTTTGTATATCGTATGTGGTTCAATATACTTAGTTCACCATAAACAATGCTCTGATACCAATCTGTCACACCCCCAAACCAGAATGGCGGAAACATTCGGGGGTGGATGACTTCACGTAGTATCACAACCATTGAATATTGTAAAGAAAGTAACACAACCATCACATATATAATGAAAACGTATGTTGTTGCGTTATACATAATAGCAAAAGAATATTACAATGAGATGATAAATGTTCCATAATAAAACATCCTTAGTGTTCCTTTCTCCAAAAGCTGGTGGTTACCTGTATTACTGATTCCCTGAGAAATACAAGTGGTTTCGAAAAAGTGTCAACAATTAAGTTGGTGAGTTCATAAGCGTTTTGCATTGAAAAGTATGTCCTTTTTGATAGTAAACCGATGAACGAGGTTTTCTGAAAATCCAATATTTTCTATAAATGATTTGAAAAGTTTCCCGTATTGGAGTGCTTTTGTGTTTTCCATAGTTGAATAATAATGATAAAATTTGTGTTAATGATAAAATGGAAAACTGAAATGCATATGTGAATCTCGTAAATCAAACTTGTTTTTATACTTTTATGTGAGTTTTATGACCATGCTATTGACACTGATGGCCTGTAACAACGTTCTTCAGGCGTTGGAACTGTTATGACATTTGTCACCCCAGGCCTGCCGGCCTAGCTGTAGCTAACAACTTAGGTGTGGGATTGTCAATCCCGTATAGATCTATACACAAGTATCACGCTCCCCCTACAAGGGATTATGGTATATAATACAGGACTTAAAATGCATACTCGAATGTACGTGAAGCTGTCTCACATTACTTGGTATAAACAGATTTACGATAATAAAGACTTTACTTCTTTTGAAAGCATTTCATTTGTCGAGATGTATATGTAAAACGTATGAATCACTTGAATACTACACTCATTATAGTTTCTCAAAAGTATTTCCCATTTAATAATAACAACTTGGTGATATAATAGCCCTTTAAACATAAGGTTATTTTTGTATCAAAACCTTATAAGAACGATATTATAAAAATGATACTTTGATTTGTAATGTACTTGTATTTCCCCCCTAAAACATGAAAAGAATTGAAAAGTAGGGGTATGAACTCACTCGTTAAGTTTGAAGAGAGAGGCTAGGGTTGAGCAGAACTTCGACCGCGGATGGTTGCGTCGTCGGGCTCTTCGGGGATCTCTGCAGCGTAAATCTTTCGTCGGGGGCTCGAGTGCGGAAACCGAGGTGAGGGAAAAGTATTCTGGAGCTTAGAGGTGTGGGAGAAGGACTGAGGAACGGTGAATGGTGTGCAAAAACTCGAGCTTATGCCTTCTATTTATAGGGCTGGAAATCCTCGTACGCGGCGCGTACTTCCGGAGTACGCGGGGCGTAAAATGGCGTCATGGCTTACGACTCGGGTCTAGCTAAGCGTAGCTTGGGCGGGTCGATGAGAGTCCTGGGTCTAGCCAAGCGTAGCTTGGGCGGGCCGATGGGACTCGACTCTGGGTCTAGTACACAGGGCGTACTCCCAGAGTACGCGGGGCGTAATCCCTGTTTCCGACTTCTAAATTCCGTAACTTTCGCGTACGAGCTCCGTTTTTCGCGTTCTTTATATCCACGCGTAGGTGAGATTATGCTCTACAACTTTCATTTAGACTCCGTTGGCTAGTTTTGACTTTATTTTTAATGATATAATTTTAATAGGCCGGACCTCCTAAAGTTCGTTAAAAATTCATAGGTTCTTTATTCGCCGTCGGTTTTCGTCTGTCTTTTTATCGTTTTATTACTACTGAGGGGATCTTCAACTTCCTTTTAGGTGGCGATAGCTATATAACATTCGATCGTCAATCCGAGTTTTTAGCCCTCTTCTACTGTTACGAAACTTTGAAAATTCGTAACTTCTTCATACGAGGTCCAATTTGGGCGATCTTTTATGTACGCTCACCTTTCAACGAGATCTACGACTTTGGTTTAGATACTTAAGGCTAAAATGCATTTTATTGAGATTCTACTTTTTACGGCTAATAATGTTTTAACGTCGTGTCGTAAATATATGAGTAGTTATAATTTCTTCAATATAACCCGGTTTTGAGCGTTCTTTATGTTCTTGGAAACCTTGGCATGATATCTAATATTTGATGTATCCCAACTTAGATACTTGAACACTTTATTTTCGAGGTTAATTTCGTTGCTTTTCAGCTTTCGATTGATTACAATGCTTTTTGGGAAAAATTAGGGTTGTCACAATATGGTGCTTAGATCTGGACCTTAGTAGGTACAAAGAGTCCCTAATGTCATGCTTTATGTCCTCCCTTTTGGGTTGGAGGCTAGGGTTGCCATTTTAGAGGTTATTTCTCCAAAAAGAGCCTTGTAGGTGTTGTATGGTAACCAAGATATGAACTTTACGTGATGAATAAGCTTAGGAGGGCCAGATCTATGAGTGGATGGTGCGGATCTGACCTCAGAAGCTAGTTTGAGTTGATGCATGGCATGGACTCGTCGAGTCTGAAGAAAAGACTCGGCGAGTAGCATGAAGATTGTCCTTAACCACTCAGCGAGTGGTCTTGCCGAGTTAAGGGTTGACTCAGTGAGTCAGGGAGAGTTAGTGAGGGTTGACAGTCGGACTGAGTCGAGCTGGGACTCGCCGAGATGTTCTTGAGACTCGGCGAGTCAAGTCGTGGTGGCCCCGCAATTCATGCCAGGTGGAACCCGTCGAGTTAGGGGAGTACTCGACGTGTCAAAAGAGAATCCTAGAGAGTTGGTGAACATGTATAGACTCGCCGAGTCGCCCTAGTGCACTCGCCGAGTCCGGTCAAAGTTGACCGTTGACCGTTGACCAGAGTTGACTTGATAGGGGTAGTCAACCTTAGTGGTAAAAGTGTTAATTAAGAGATATATGATGTTATAGGAGGATTATAGCTCGGAGGATCGAGCACGAGTGTTTTTCCAGGATTCGCGAGTTATCGAGATACCCGAGGTGAGTCTTCTCACTATACTTTACCTTGAGTAGGTAATCAGAGTTATGTGTCAGAGTATCTGTATGTTATGTGTATGCTATGTGTTGTACTGCATGATGTCTATGTGATTTATGCTGTGCATGTTTATAGAGTTGGAACCGGAAGGTTTCCGGAGTTAGAACCTGAGGGTTCACAGAGCTTGGGTGCACGGACCCATAGAGTTATAGCCTCGAGTGGCTAATATATGTTTATGTGGTATTTTGGGGAACTCACTAAGCTTTGTGCTTACAGTGTTAGTGTTGTTGTTTCAGGTACTAGCAATGACCGTGGGAAGGCGCCGGCTTGATCTGTACACACGCATGGGATTTTGATATATATATATATATATATATATATATATATATATATATATATATGATCTTGGGATTTTGTTTGATGTGAATTGGGATTTAAACTTAATGTTTTTATGAAAATTAAATGAGGAATGTTTTTATAATTTGCGAAAAATTATTTTGAAATTCACGGTGTTACAAGTTGGTATCAGAGCCTTGGTTTGAGGGATTCGATTACACCTTCGGGCGTATTTGAACTCAAACTGAGGATTTGAGAAGTATTTTCAAAAAGAGTAAAAGATTTTGAAAAGAAACGCAGAGCAGAGTTGTGTGTACGATCAGTCCGCGCCCGAACGGTGATTTCCCAAAATACCCTCATGTTATGTGCTATTGATATTGATATGATGTATTCACATGTTAGAGTAGGCTAGGTATTCCTATTAGGACTAGAGTGGCCTCATTTGTGATGCCTTAGCCTAGGAAGAGGTGAGCTGCTATGAGATGCTTGAGAGTGAGTAGGTAGCAGCGAGGGGCTTATGAGAGATCTATTAGAGAGTGATCTATGCATGATAGAGTACTTGGAATTTGGGATCCGAAGAGGAGGACTTGGGATGTATTGTGATACGGTGTGGACAGTAGTATTGGGCTCGTACTACTGAAGGCACCGCAACGGTGTACAGCCCAAGTAAGAATCTTTGGAATACCAAGGATCAAGGAGGAATGAGTTGTCGAGTGTGAGTATGCTCGAAGGGGTTCTAATTTTTCGTATGCTGTATTTCAGAGGTAGATCCTGGTGAGGACACGTTTGATGCCTGAGAGCAGTGATACCAGTGATGAGGAGATCCGCCGGATCATCCACGAGGAGGTGGCTGTGGCCATCAGGGCAGAGATACCAGAGATGTTCGGGTTTATTAAGACCATGCTGATTGAGACCTTCGACGAGCGTTATGCCGCTCTTTCTGAGGCTGCTGTTGCAGCGGCCACTGCAGCGATTGCTGCCGCGAGGCCGCAAGGTGGTGATGCGTTGCTGTTCCGGGAGTTCAGCAACACAAAACCACCAGAGTTTGATGGGACCCAGGATCCGGTGGCAGCTATGAGGTGGATATCTGATATAGAGGGGTGCTTCTTCACTTGATCATCTCCTGAGCATTTGAAGGTTCGGTTCGCGCTGAACCAGCTTCGCTTGGGGGCGAAGGACTGGTGGAAGTTTGTAACGGCGCATTATACGCCTACTGAGCTTGCGGTAGTGACTTGGGAGAGGTTCACTATCATGTTCCGAGATGAGTACGTTCCCCAGGTGGAGAGGGAGCGTGTGGCACAGGAGTTTCTGACCCTCAAGCAGGGTACTGAGTCAGTTACAGCGATCACCAGGATGTTCCATGAGAGGGCGATGTTCTACCCTGAGCACGTGTCCACTGAGCAGGCACATATGAGCCGATATTTGAGTGTTTTGAGGCGAGACATTCAGGAGTTCGCGGCGAACTCCCCGTACCGGACATTTACTGAGCTTCAGGCAAATGCCCGGAAGAGGGAGATTGAGATGGAGACTCAGGCCAGGGAGGATGCGGAGTCTCAGGGGATGGATCGGCGACCGACACAGTCTCAGCCGGCAGCCAAGCGGGCCAAGCCCGCTGATCCCAAACCAGGGAGCCAGAAGGGCCGCACTTGTGGGAAGTGTGGCAAGGGTCACGATGGAGTCTGCAGAGCGGGATCTTGCTACAACTGTGGCAAGGAGGGGCATATGGCCAAGGATTGCCTAAAGGGGTTTGCAGTGTGCTTCCACTGCAATCAGACCGGACACCGGAAGGTAGAGTGTCCGTAGTTGCGAGGGTCATCTCAGGGAGCACCTCAGGGATCTGCCCCTGCCGCCATCAGAGCTACAGAGAGTCGGCCGGTGAAGGCCGAGGCACCGAGGGCACGAGGGAGAGCCTTTCAGCTGACTGCGGAGGAGGTCCGCGCAGCGCCCGATGTCGTGGCTGGTATGTATTCTTTCATGTATTTATTTTGATGTTGTGATATTATGCTTATGTTATGTTATGCGTAGGTACTTTTCTTGTGAATTTTGTACCTGCCTTGGTGTTATTTGGCTCGGGTGCGAGTCGGTCCTTTGTATCTTTGGCTTTTAGTCAGCATATCAGTGTTAGTCGTAAGGCGTTGAGTCGGCCTCTGAGAGTTTCCATAGCTGATAAGAGAGTGATATATGCCATGGAGGTTCTCCGAGGTTGCGTAGTTGAGATTTTCGGTGTTGAGTTCCCGATTGATCTGGTTCTATTGGTATGGGTGATGTCTGTGTCATTGTGGGCATGGATAGGTTGAGCAGATTTGGTGCGGTTATTGACTGTGAGCGACAGCTGGTGACCATATGAGACCCTAGTGGGGGAGTTCTTTCGGTATACGGCGAGGGTACACGTTCAGGATCAGCGTTTTGTTCGGCTGCTAGAGCAAGGCAGTGTCTACAGCATGGCTTTAAGGGTTTTATGGCGTATGTGATGGATACGCGTGTGGCTTCCGAGAGGCCGAGTTCAGTTGAGGAGGTTCCGGTGGTGCGTGAGTTCCCGGATGTTTTTCCCGAGGAGTTGCCGGGTGTGCCTCCTGTGAGGCAAGTGGAGTTCAGTATCGATTTGGTTCCGGGGGCTGGCTGCGCCTGTCGTTAAGGTGCCTTATCGCCTTGCACATCCAGAGATGCAAGAGTTATCCTCACAGCTTCAGGAGCTACTGGGGAAGGGGTTTATTCGGCCGAGTAGCTCGCCATGGGGAGCGCCTATCCTGTTTGTCAAGAAGAAGGATGGTTCACACCGGATGTGTATTGATTACCGGGAGTTGAACAAGCTGACGGTCAAGAACCGTTACCCGTTGCCGAGGATCGATGATTTGTTCGATCAGTTGCAGGGAGCATCTTGGTTCTCCAAGATCGATTTGAGGTCTGGATATCATCAGGTGAGGGTGCGGGATGAGGACGTCCAAAAGACAGCCTTCAGGACGCGTTATGGACATTATGAGTTTGTGGTGATGCCTTTTGGGCTCACCAATGCCCCGGCAGTGTTCATGGATCTCATGAACCGAGTGTGTAGGCCGATGCTGGATCAGTCAGTGATTGTGTTTATCGACAACATTCTGGTTTATTCGAGATCTAGAGAGCAGCATGAGGAGCATCTGAGAGAGGTTCTCGGAGTCCTGAGATCGGAGAGGCTTTATGCCAAATTCTCCAAGTGTGATTTCTGGTTGCGGGAGGTTCAGTTCTTAGGACATCTCGTTAACCAGGAAGGGATATTGGTCGATCCGGCCAAAGTTGAGGCAGTGATGAGTTGGGAGGTGCCGAAGTCACCCTCCGAGATCAAGAGTTTCCTAGGGTTGGCAGGGTATTATCGGAGGTTTATCAGGGATTTCTCTAAGATCGCAGTGCCACTCACCAGATTGACCTGGAAGGGTGTTGCTTTTTCATGGGGCCCCAAGCAGCAGGCCTCCTTTGAGACACTTCGCCAGAGGTTGTGCGAAGCCCCGATATTAGCCCTCCCAGAAGGGATGGAGGACTTTGTGGTATATTGTGATGCATCGTTTTTGGGACTGGGAGCGGTACTGATGCAGAGAGGGCATGTGATAGCATATGCATCGAGGCAGCTAAAGGCTCATGAGGCGAGATATCCCACCCATGATCTAGAGATAGGGGCAGTGGTGTTCGCCCTCAAGATTTGGCGTCACTACTTGTATGGGGTTCGGTGTACGATATACATGGACCACAAGAGTTTGAAGTATTTGATGGATCAGCCCAACCTAAATATGCGACAGAGAAGGTGGTTGGATGTGGTCAAGGATTATGATTGTGAGATCCTATACCACCCAGGCAAGGCTAATGTGGTAGCCGATGCGTTGAGCCGCAGGGCGGAGAGCACTCCGCTGCGGGATGTATGTTTGAGATTGACCGTGATAGCTCCGGTATTGGACGCCATTCGCGGGGCACAGGCCGAGGCTGTGCAACCTGAGATGCAGAAGAGGGAACGGGTTGTTGGTTTGGTTTCAGATTTCGTTACCGATGGTCGGGGGCTTATGACTTTTCAGGGGCGTATCTGGGTGCCGTTTGTGGGAGGAACGCGTACCATTTTGATGGAGGAGGCTCATCGGTCGAAATTTTCGATCCATCCGGGGGCCACTAAGATGTATTTGGATTTGATAAAGGAGTATTGGTGGCCCTGTATGAAGAGGGATATTGCATGGTTTGTTGAGAGGTGCTTGACCTATCATAGGGTTAAGGCCGAGCACCAGAGGCCGCATGGCAAGTTGCAGCCATCGGAGGTTCCCGAGTGGAAGTGGGAACAGATCACTATGGATTTCATCACTAAACTGCCGAGGACTGCTAGAGGAGTTGACACAATTTGGGTGATTGTGGACAGGTTGACAAAAAGCGCTCACTTCCTTGCCATCAGTGAGAGTTCTTCAGCAGAGAAATTGGCAGAGGTGTATGTGAGGGAAGTGGTATCTCGGCATGGGGTGCCGATCTCGATTGTTTCAGACCGTGATGTGCACTTCACTTCCAGATTCTAGAAGAAATTTCATGAGGAGTTGGGTACTAGACTGCATTTTAGTACCGCATATCATCCCCAGACAGACGGTCAGAGTGAGCGGACGATTCAGACGCTTGAGGACATGCTCCGCGCATGTGTGTTGGATTTTGGGGGTAGCTGGGATGCGTATTTACCCTTGGTAGAGTTTTCCTACAACAACAACCATCATTCGAGCATTGGTATGTCACCCTTTGAGCTGTTGTATGGGAGGAGGTGTCGGACCCCTATTTGTTGGGGAGAGGTCGGTCAGCGGGTGATGGGCAGTACAGAGATCGTGCTTCAGACGACAGAGCAGATTCAGCAGGTCAGACAGAGGTTGTTGACCGCTCAGAGCCGACAGAAGAGTTATGCAGACAGGCGCCGGTTCGAGCTTGAGTTTCAGGTCGGCGACTTTGTTCTCCTGAAGGTCTCTCCTTGGAAGGGAGTGATTCGATTCAGGAAAAGGGGCAAGTTGGGGCCCCGGTATATTGGTCCATTCTGTGTGATCGCGAGGGTAGGCCGAGTAGCCTATCGTTTGGATTTGCCAGCAGAGTTGGAGCAGATTCACGACACTTTTCATGTGTCGCAGCTGAGGAAGTGTTTAGCCGATGAGTCGGCAGTCGTTCCATTAGAGGATATTCAGGTGGATGCGAGCCTGAATTATGCCGAGAGACCAGTGGCCATCAGAGATCGGAAAATCAAGGTTTTAAGGAACAAGGAAGTACCCCTGGTGTTGGTTCAGTGGCAGCATCGGAGGGGATTGGAGATAACCTGGGAGCCGGAGCGTGAGATGCGTGAGCAGCATCCGGAGCTATTTGCAGAGCGAGACTTCGAGGGCGAAGTCTAGTTCTAGTGGGGGAGAATTGTAACAGCCCGAATTTCCAGGTATCTTTTATGCTTATATTTTTGGAGTTTTGTGAGGGGACTCGGCGAGTTGGAGCTCAAACTCGCCGAGTAGGATCGCGGTTCAGAACGCGGGTTCGCGCCCGGACTCGACGAGTCCAAGGAATGGACTCGGCGAGTCCTCGCTGTTTAATGAAACCCTAATTTACCGGTCCTAAGCCCTATTTAATGGACCTTATGGCCCTTCATTGCAGCTACCTAGATCTTGAGAGCACCAAAGCAGCTGAGGGATTCGTGTGAGTGAGATAAGAGGCCATTGTTCACCAAATTTGTGTGTTTTTGCCAGAAAGGAAGAGGAAAGTCAAGCTAGAAGAGTTGGGGAGCTTGGATCTTCTTTCATTTCATCTGAGGAGGCTTCTTGAGGTATTATTCAGAGCTTATTTCCGTATTTTTGTTGACATGGTCAAATATAGGGTTTCTTCATGCCTTATTTGCTTTATATTGGAAGTGTGAGAGGTCCCATGGGGATATGGTGCTTAGATCTGGACCTTAGTAGGTCCAAAGAGTCCCTAATGTCATGCTTTATGTCCTCCCTTTTGGGTTGGAGGCTAGGGTTGCCATTTTAGAGGTTATTTCTCCAAAAAGAGCCTTGTAGGTGTTGTATGGTAACCAAGATATGAACTTTACGTGATGAATAAGCTTAGGAGGGCCAGATCTATGAGTGGATGGTGCGGATCTGACCTCAGAAGCTAGTTTGAGTTGATGCATGGCATGGACTCGCCGAGTCTGAAGAAAAGACCCAGCGAGTAGCATGAAGATTGTCCTTAACCACTCAGCGAGTGGTCTTGCCGAGTTAAGGGTCGACTCAGTGAGTCAGGGAGAGTTAGTGAGGGTTGACAGTCGGACTGAGTCGAGCTGGGACTCGCCGAGTTGTTCTTGAGACTCGGCGAGTCAAGTCGTGGTGGCCCCGCGATTCATGCCAGGTGGAACCCGTCGAGTTAGGGGAGTACTCGACGTGTCAAAAGAGAATCCTAGAGAGTTGGTGAACACGTATAGACTCGCCGAGTCGCCCTAGTGCACTCGCCGAGTCCGGTCAAAGTTGACCGTTGACCGTTGACCAGTGTTGACTTGATAGGGGTAGTCAACCTTAGTGGTAAAAGTGTTAATTAAGAGATATATGATGTTATAGGAGGATTATAGCTCGGAGGATCGAGCACGAGTGTTTTTCCAGGATTCGCGAGTTATCGAGATACCCGAGGTGAGTCTTCTCACTATACTTTACCTTGAGTAGGTAATCAGAGTTATGTGTCAGAGTATGTGTATGTTATGTGTATGCTATGTGTTGTACTGCATGATGTCTATGTGATTTATGTTGTGCATGTTTATAGAGTTGGAACCGGAAGGTTCCTAGAGTTAGAACCTGAGGGTTCACAGAGCTTGGGTGCACGGACCCATTGAGTTATAGCCTCGAGTGGCTAATATATGTTTATGTGGTATTTTGGGGAACTCACTAAGCTTTGTGCTTACAGTGTTAGTATTGTTGTTTCAGGTACTAGCGATGACCGTGGGAAGGTGCCAGCTTGATCTGTACACACGCATGGGATTTTGATATATATATGATCTTGGGATTTTGTATGATGTGAATTGGGATTTAAACTTAATGTTTTTATGAAAATTAAATGAGGAATGTTTTTATAATTTGCGAAAAATTATTTTGAAATTCACGGTGTTACAGAATCATCCCTTTCCAAGGAGAGACCTTTAACAACACCAGATCCCCGACTTGAAATTCCAAGGGCTTTCGCCGCTTATCCGCATAAATCTTTTGTCGGTCTTGTGATGCTTAAAGTCTAGCTCTAATTTGGACTATCTTCTCTGTCATCTCACGTATAATTTCTGGCCCTGTTAATTCATTGTTTGGGGTTTGTCCTCTTGCTAGCTGAGTGTCACCTACCTCAGCCTTACACAACAGTGATCTACATTTACGCCTATATAATGCTTCAAAAGTAGCAAATTTGATGCTTGTGTGATAACTGTTATTGTATGAAAACTCAATCAAAGGAAAGTGGATATCCCACGCCCTTCCAAAGTCTATCACACATGCTGGAAGCATATCTTCTAATGTTTGTATGGTTCATTCACTTTGACCATCTGTTTGTGGGTGGTAAGTAGTGCTCATGTCGAGTTGTGTTCCCATAGCTTTCTGAATTGATTGCCAAAAGCGTGAGGTGAATCTACTATCTCGATCTGAGATGAGAGATATTGGTACTCCATGAAGTCTCACAATCTCCTTGATGTAGATTCTCGTCAATCGCTCCATCTTTTATGTCTCTTTTATTGGCAAGAAATGGGCATATTTCGTCAACCTATCGACTATTACCCATATGGCATCCAACCCATCAGTTGTCTTGGGTAATTTGGTCAAAACGTCCATGGTATCCTTTCCCATTTCCACTCGGGTATTGTCGGCTGCTGTAATAGTCCCAATGGCTTTTGATATTCTATCTTCACATTAGCGCAAGTGAGGCACTTGCTAACATAAGTGGAAATCTCTGCCTTCATTTTAAGCGACCAATAATATTGCTTGATATCTAGGTACATTTTATCTGAACCTGGATGGATGGAGTATCGTGTCTTACGGGCCTCATTCATGACTACCTCTCTGAATCCCCCAAGTTTAAGGACCAAAATTCGGTTCATGAAATAATATGTTCCATCCTCCTTGACTTCAAAGTTCTTTTCCATTCCCCGTAACGCTTCGCTTGTTCTGTTTTCTATCTTCATGGCATCCAACTGAGCTTCTTTGATTTGCGAGAACAGGTGTGATTGAATGGTTATCGAAAGAGTCTTTACACGACGATTTGAGTATTCTTTCTGAATCAAGGTATCAGCTACCACGTTAGCTTTGCCTGGGTGGTACCAGATTTTGCATTGATAATCGTTTAACAGCTCAACCCATCTTCGCTGCCTCATGTTTAACTCTTTTTGGTTCAAAATGTGTTGGAGGATTTTGTGGTTAGTGAAAATGGTGCACTTTGTGCCATAAAGGTAGTGTCTCCAAATCTTCAAAGAAAATACCACCGCTCCCAATTTGAGATCATGGGTGGTATAATTTACCTCATGTGTCTTTAGTTGTCGGGGTGCGTACGCTATTACCTTCCCCCGCTGCATCAGCACACAGCCTAAACCCTGATTTGAAGCATCGCAGTATACCACAAAATATTATGTTCCCTTTGGTAAAGATAGTACGGGGGCACTCCTAAGGGATTTCTTTAGGGTTTGGAAGGCAACCTCTTGTTTCTCCGTCCACTTGAATGGTACGCCCTTTTGTGTAAGCGTAGTGAGAGGCTTCGCTATCCTGGAGAAGTTTTGGATGAATCTTCTATAATAGCCTGCCAGACCCAGAAACTGACGAATTTCAGTGGGGGTTGTTGGGGTTTCCATCCTTCAATGGCATTTACTTTGGAAGGATCCACATATATCCCTTCCTGGCTGACAATATGACCTAAAAAGTTCACGCGACGAAGCCAAAACTCACATTTAGAGAGTTTCGCATACAGTCTTTCGGCTCTTAAGGTCTCCAAGATTTGTTAGAGATGTTGACTATGTTCCTATTGACTCTGAGAATATATTAAGATATCGTCGATGAAAATGATCATGAAATTGTCAAGAAATGGACGGCAAACTCGACTCATCAAGTCCATAAATGTTGTAGGAGCATTCGTTAGACCGAAGGGCATTACGAAAAACTTGTATTGTCCATAGCGGGTTCGAAAAGTAGTCTTTGGAATGTCCTCCTCTCGGACCTTGAGGTGATGATAATCGGATCTCAGATCTATTTTTGAAAAATAACTAGCTCCTTGAAGTTGGTCAAATAGATCATCGATTCATGGAAGAGGGTAATGGTTTTTGATAGTGAATTTATTGAGTTCTCGGTAATCGATACACATCCTGAAAGATCCATCTTTCTTTTTAACGAAGAGGATCGGAGCTCCCCAAGGTGAGAAGCTGGGCCTGATGAATCCTTTGTTCAGAAATTCGTTGAACTGTCTTGACAACTCTTGCATCTCTGTGGGAGTTAATCTATAAGGTGATTTGGCAGTTGGAGTGGCTCCAGGTACAAGGTCGATTCGGAACTCGACCTGTCTTTCTGGATGAATCCCCGGAAGATCTTCAGGAAATATGTAAGGGAATTCGCGAGCCACTGGGATGTCTTAAATATTAACCTCCTCCTTGGATTTATCCATAATGTGATCCAGAAACACAGAGTCCTTCTTTTGTAGACACTTTTGTGCCTTAATACATGAGATAATACGAAGGTTTGCTCAGGGTTTATCTCCGTATATGATTAGGGTTTCGCGGTTAGGTAGATGAAGGCAAACGGCCTTCTCATGACACATAATTTCAGCATGATGGGGGCTCAACCAATCCATGCCAACAATCACATCAAAATTCCTAATAGTTACAGGCATCAAGCTTATTTGGAATGCACGGTGATTTAAGGTTAGGGTACATCCTATGTAGATTTCCCAGTCGATTATGTTTTCCCATTCGCATTTCCACCGTAAAGGTTTCATTAAGATTTTGGGGTTGTTGTTTTAGCAAATATTTGAAATTGTTACTCACAAAACTCTGCTCCGCCCCATTATTAAATAGAATGCATGCATATGTGTTGTTAAAGAGAAACGTACCAGTGACAACAACAGGTTCCTGAACCGCTTCTCCTTGACCCATGGTCAATGTCACACCCGAAAACCAAGAACGGCGGAAACGTTCTGGGGCGGAGGACGTCATGTACAATATCACAACAATGAAAAGTAGTAAACAAGCAACAACATCATCCATTGCATTAATAATATAATTATTATACAATTGTGTTCTGTCAAATTTTGATAGACACTAAAGCATAAATCAAAATGAAAGGTGAGTCTTCAACGAGCTCCATCCTCCCTAATCATTGCATCGGTACCTGTCTATGATGACTTGAGGATACAAGTAATTTTGAAAGTGAGTAACAGCTTTGAAGCTGGTGAGATCATAAGTATTTTAGTGTCTTAATTTGTAAGTAAGTATTTGTATGTAAGAATTTGTAAGTATATGAATTGGAAGTATGGAAAATGTATATGAATTGTAAGTATTGAAAATGTATATGAACTGTAAATGTAAAAACGTTTGTAAAACAACTGTAGACGTTTGAAAAACCCTAGAAATCCATATGATTCCTACTATTATATAAAGTGTGTCTTCTACCAAGACCTAACTGTTCTCAATGTAGTCTTCTACCAAGACTTAACTGTTCTAAATGTCCGTTTCTTGTAAAAGTGTGTAAGTTTCCCAAGTGTAACTATCATTTACAAAATATAGTTTTTACATTTAATGTTTAAGTGAAATGATCACTAAAATATAAAAAAGGGAAATGAATGTAGTATTGTAGTGTTGTATTATAGGAACTACTGCTGTACTAACTACCTTAAAACGGATTTATATTAAGGCATCATGTGATTTACTGTACCATACTATCGACTGGATAAACAACGACAAATGTAGGTCGTAAAAAGAAATGACGTTTGGCACCCGTAGACCAGCAGGTCCAGGTGTAGCTAGCAGCAAGGTGTAGGATAGTCAATCCAGTATAGATCTATACGCAAACTCACGCTCTCCCTTCAAGAGACTCTGGCTACAACTCGGGCCATGACATTTAAGTCATGCTCCGATTCATATCACAATAGTTAACGTATTCATGTATATGTAATGTAAAGAACTGTTGTAGCTGTAATGTACGTGCTCTCTACCTAGCAAGTATAGTAATGTACTGTAATGTACTAGCTGTAATGTACATGCTCTCTACCTAGCAAGTATAGTAATGTACTCGTTCTAGTATCGTTGTATATGTTCTCTTTCTAGCATAGTTGTATATGTTCTCTTTCTAGTATAGTTTTATATGTTCTTCTCCTAGTATAGTTGTATATGTACTCATAGTAATGTAATGTATATGTTCTCATAGTAATGTATGTTCTCTCTATCTAGCAAGTATTGACTCATGAATGAACTGACTCATTGTATGATATCGCATTCTAGTAATTGTTCTAGTATCTTTCTAAACTACCCATAAGCCAGTTTACTAGTAATCTAACTGGTACGTATGGACATGGATGTATACCCTTGCTACCCAAGGGCATGGGATGAACTGGAAGGGCCTTTATGACTATATATGTACATATGTTATATAACTAATATTTAAACGACCTTCGGACGAGTACCTTTTAAACATTTCTTATATAACTATACATATAGAGGCATGCAATTTATAATATAAAAACATAAATAACTTTTGTAAAACCTTTGAACATAATTATTATCTTAAGAGAAGATCGACTTGATGTCAATCTTTAAAACGGTTTGAAGGCATGGGTTTGATAAAACAGTTTAGTATAAAGAAACATTTGTTTGAAACACAATTGTAAATAAGTTTGAAATGAAACATACAGAGTAAAAGGTACAGTGTAATAAGGAGTTTTAAGCACATAAAGTGTTTATGAAAAACAGTTGAAGGAAACTGTTTGGTAAAATGGCTAATGAGTAGTCAATCATTTGAATGATGTTTATTAATCACAAATGATTGATATAATAACTAGCATGTTTCTACTTGATCCCCCCCATAAAACATTTAAAAACAGTTAAAACATTGATTAAGGGTATGAACTCACCTGTAGCAAGTGGATCGGAAGGAAGTGTCGGATAAGTGCTTGGTGTCAAGTGAAGACTTAGACATGCACAAGATCCTAACAACATATAAAGATATATGTATATACACAATTAGTCTTTAAACAACTAATAAACAAAGTTAAGACACTCTAGGACATGCTAAACACTTTATACAAGTGTTATACGTCTCAAGGGTTGCATCTAAGTGTTGTAGGGAAAGGCTAGTATGATTGGGGTTCAAGGATGTCACACCCCAAAACCAAGAACGGCGGAAACGTTCTGGGGCGGAGGACGTCATGTACAGTATCACAACACAGTAAATGTAAATAAGCAAACAGCATCATCCATTGCATTAAATATATAATTTTAATACAGCGTGTTCCGTACAGTTTTAGACACCAAAAATATAATGTAAATCAAAATAATATGATGAGTCTTGAATGCGCTCCATCTTCTCAAAAGCTGGCATCGGTACCTGTCTACTGATGACCTGAGAATACAAGTTATTTTGAAAGAGTTTATCAGCATTAAGCTGGTGAGTTCATAAGTATTTTAGTGTCGATGTTTGTTATCAAAACGTTTGAACGTGTCTCAAGTATAAGTTTGTAAAATGTATGTAAGTGTTTGTAAAAGTTTGAATCTCTCAGAAAAACCTATATTTTCTATTAAAGTAGCCTTCTACCAAGGCTTTACTGTTTTGTATGCTCGTTTGTTGTAAAAGTGTGTAACTTCCCAAGTGTAACTATCATTTAACAAATATAGTTTGTACATTAATGTTTAAGTGAAATAATCACTAAAAATATGTAATGGGTAAATCATTGTAGTACTGTAGTTTTGTATTATACGAACTACTGTTGTACTAACTACCTTAAACCGGATTTATATTAGGTATAATGTGATAAATTGCACCATACTATCGACTGGTAACAACGAGATACGAATGGTCGTAATAACGGAATGAAGTTTGGCACCCGTAGACCTGCAGGTCCGGCTGTAGCTAGCAGCAAGGTGTAGGATAGTCAATCCAATATAGATCTATACGCAAACTCACACTCTCCCTCCAAGAGAATTCTGGCTACAACTCGGGCCATGACATTTATGGCATGCTCCGATACAGTGGATCATAATTGTTAACGTATTCTTGTATATGTAGTGTAATGTTTCTCGTCTAGTATAGTTGTATATGTTCTCCTCCTAGTATAGTTGTATATGTTCTTTTTCTAGTAGATTTGTATATGTTCTCGTAGTAATGTAATGTATATGTTCTCATAGTAATGTAAAGTATAGACTCATGAATGAACTGACTCATTGATCTAGAAGTTGTAGTAGTATGATCCTGTGTTACCCCGATGGCAACATACTAATGATGTGTATAGTACGCATGAATATGGAAGTACTTTTATGTCTATATATGTATATTTGATATATAACTAATATTGAAACGACCTTCGGACGGTTACCCGAAATCCCACCAGACCACATCCAAATCGAGAAAACGGAAATAGGGTGGATGGCCTTCCTAAGCCCTTTAAACATTACTTATATATCTATACATATATGGGCATGCAATTTATAAGAAGTAAAACAAAGTTTAATAAAAGCATCTGATAAGTAAAAGAGTTTGTAAGACATTTTGAAGTAAAACAGTTTGATAAACAGTTTGAACAGTGATAAAATCATTGGTTTTCTAGTTATTAATCACATGTGATTAATGTAATCACATGTGATTGAAGCAATAACTATAAGCATTTAACTTGTATACCCCCATAAAGTATTTAAAATGGTTACAAGCATTTTAAAGGTTAATTAAAGGGGTATGAACTCACTTGTGGTGAGTGGTTTGGATTGTAGTGTCGGATACCGTGCTAGGTGGCAAACGGAGACTTGTTCACACGCACGAGCCTAGTTATCATATAATGAGCAGATATATAACTAATTAGCCGAATAATAACTTAATGAAATAAGTAGGGACACTTAGGAACATGTAAACACTTTGTATAAGTGTTATAGGTCCTAATGGTTGCATCTAAGTTGTTATGGGACAAGCTAAAGGGGTTTAAAGCTTCCAAGGATCTTGTATAAGAGTTTACTACCCAATAAACCCCACCCAAGGAGTTTACGGTCGTAAACCCTTGAGTTTACGGCCGTGAACTCCAATCTTGGTAGTTTTGGGTGTTTTAAGGTGCTAAATGATTTCTAGAATAAGCCTAGCTTGGTGGTTTAATCCTTTGGGTAGTTTAGGGCATAGATTATACTCCTTTGAGGTGTTTACGGCCTAAATACCATATCCCTTAGAATTTACGGCCGTAAACTCTCATGGGATGGATGTTTTAATTCTTTCAAGTCTCTTGCACAAGTAGCATAATTTCTAGGCTTTTGTTTAAGGTTAAGGGGGACTCTAGGCACACTTTGGTGCCCTTACTTGGTGTTTACGGCCCAAGAGCATTTCTTGGCCGTAAACTCCCTTTTAGGGGTGTTTTGATGTGTTAATGTCCCCATATTAGCTAGAAGTAATTGAGGGTTAAAGTCTAAAGCCTTTGGGGGTGATTAGGACACATTTAAGCCCTTGAAATTGGTGTTTACGGTCCAAGAAACTCTTGGGCCGTAAACTCCCAAAGATATGTGTTCTTGATTGATTTCTAGCCTCAAATGATCATACATATTATCCTAAGCTAGTTACCTAACAAGGAAATGGGACTAGATAACCTTAAAGCTTCATTTTGGAGTTTACTCCTCAAGAACGTTCTTGGGCGGTAAACTCCCAGATCTCACATATATGACATACAATCTATGTTAATAAGCATAAAACAAACATTATAACACAACTAGAGAAGTGTACTCACGATTTGGGATGAAAACCCGAAGATCCGTGAGAGAGAATATGGTTTTTCTCTAGTTGGAAATGTGAATAATGAATGAATTTAGTACAGAAATCTATTTATAGTCCTGAAATATTTTTGGCAGAAAATATTTTTATTCTGAAATTGGACTCTAACATTATGAAGTTTTAAAATGCTCAAGTTTCACAAACCCATGAGCATCCACTCTCCTGATATCTCCTTAAACGTAAACCCTAATGTACACAAACTTATTCGGAAAAGCCTGAAATTCATTGAAACTGGACTAGCTTCTATTGAATAGTTAATGTTCGTACAAAATGGAAATTTCGGGTTGTCACATCATCCCCGCGTTAGAAGGAATTTCTTCCCGAAATTAGAATTTAAGCAAACAAGAAGTTACAAACAATTAAGCGAAAAGATGAGGGTATTTCAGTTTCATCTGATCCTCGCGTTCCCAAGTGAATTCCGGTCCTCGCTTGGCGTTCCAGCGAACCTTCACGATAGGGATACGGCTTTGCTTCGTCTGCTTGACCTCATGGTCCATGATCTCTACTGGTTCTTCCACGAAGTTGAGGCTCTCGTTGATCTCGATCTCGTCGAGTGGGATTGCAAGAGTCTCATCGGACAGACACTTTTTCAAGTTAGCTACGTGGAATGTAGAATGTACGTTACGAAGTGCGTCGGGTAGGTCGAGTTTGTAAGCTACGGGGCCGACTCTTGCGAGAATCTCGAAAGGCCCTATGTACCTCGGATTAAGCTTCCCAAGCTTTCCGAAGCGTATCAAGCCCTTCCAGGGTGAGACTTTGAGAATGACTCGGTCTCCCACCGGAAATTCCAAAGGTTTTCTTCGTTTATCAGCGTAGCTCTTCTGTCGGTCTCTAGAGGCTTTCAATCGTTCACGAATCTGAACGATTTTCTCTGTCGTGTCCCGAATGATCTCCGGACCGGTGAGAGTACTGTCGGAAGCTTGCCCCCTGGCTAATTGGGTATCACCCACCTCAGCCCAGCACAGAGGGGATCTGCACTTTCGGCCGTAGAGGGCTTTAAATGGAGCAGCCTTGATGCTCGTGTGATAACTGTTATTATAGGAAAACTCGACAAGGGGTAAATGAGTATCCCATGCCTTCCCAAAGTCAATCACGCAGGCTCGCAACATATCTTCCAGTGTTTGGAAGGTCCTCTCACTCTGTCCATCGGTCTGTGGATGGTAGGCTGTTCTCATGTCCAGCCTTGTTCCTAAGGAATGTTGTAGTGATTGCCAGAATCTTGAGGTGAACCTACTATCTCTATCGGAGATAATGGACATAGGTACACCATGTAGCCGTACGATCTCCTTAATGTATGTTCTCGTAAGTTTCTCCATTTTGTCGGTTTCTTTGATAGGCAGGAAGTGTGCAGACTTGGTCAATCTATCGACGATGAACCATATGGTATCAAGTCCACCCGTTGTCTTGGGCAACTTGGTTATGAAATCCATAGTGATCCGCTCCCACTTCCATTCTGGAATCTCCGGTTGTTGCAGTAAACCAGAGGGCTTCTGGTACTCGACCTTAACCTTTGCAAAAGTAAGGCATTTACTTACGAAGGTAGCAATCTCTGCTTTCATATTAGGCCACCAGTATAGATTTTTAAGATCCAGATACATCTTATCTGAACCTGGGTGGACGGAATACTGAGTGTTGTGCGCCTCGGTCATGACCAAGTCTCGGAAACCACCGTGTTTCGGTGTCCAGATCCGGTTCATGAAATATAAGGCTCCGTCACCCTTGGCTTCTAAATTTTTGTCCATTCCTCTAAGGGATTCACTCGTCACATTTTCAGGTTTCATGGCTTCAAGTTGGGCCGCCTGAATTTGCCTAGACAAGTGCGAATGGATGGTTATTGACAATGACTTGACTTTGCGACCAGAATATTCCTTCCGACTTAGGGCGTCTGCTACTACGTTGGCTTTACCCGAATGATAACGAATATCGCATTCGTAGTCATTGAGTAGCTCGACCCACCGTCGTTGTCTCATGTTGAGCTCCTTCTGATCGAAAATGTGTTGTAAACTCTTGTGGTCGGTAAAAATAGTGCTTTTCGTTCCGTACAAGTAATGTCTCCAGATCTTCAGAGCAAACACCACTGCTCCTAGTTCGAGATCGTGGGTCGTGTAGTTAACTTCGTGTGTCTTCAACTGTCTGGAGGCGTAGGCGATGACCTTACCTCGTTGCATCAGAACACACCCGAGCCCTTGATTTGACGCATCGCAATAGACTACGAAGTCTTCTATCCCTTCGGGGAGGGATAGTATTGGCGCCGCGCACAAGGATCGTTTGAGCGTTTGGAACGCTCTCTCTTGTTTCTCTTCCCAGTCAAAGGCCACGCCTTTCTGGGTCAGGGTTGTAAGAGGTTTCGCTATTCGGGAGAAGTTCTGTATGAATCTGCGGTAGTAGCCAGCGAGGCCTAGAAATTGACGAATTTCAGTAGGCGTCTTCGGTGCAGACCAGTTCTCAATGGCTTTAATTTTGGATGGGTCCACGTGGATTCCCTCTTCGCTTACCACTGTCCTAAGAATTCGACTCTTCGGTTCCAAAATTCACATTTCGAGAACTTCGCATAAAGTTTCTCCTTTCGTAATGTCCCTAGAACTTGTCGCAGGTGATCGCCATGTTCTTCCTTACTTCGGGAGTAGATCAGGATGTTGTCAATGAAAACGATGATGAACTGATCCAAGTAAGGTCGGCATACTCTATTCATTAGATCCATGAAGACTGCAGGCGCATTGGTCAATCCGAATGGCATCACCACGAACTCGTAATGTCCGTAACGAGTTCGGAAGGTCGTCTTCGGCACATCCTCCTCTAGTACTTGTAACTGGTGATATCCGGATCTCAGATCAATTCGAAAAATAGTTCGCCCCTTGCAGTTGGTCAAATAGATCGTCTATGCGAGGCAGAGGGTAACGATTCTTGACCGTCAGTTTGTTGAGTTCTCTGTAGTCGATACACATACGGAATGATCCGTCTTTCTTCTTAACGAACAAGACCGGTGCTCCCCAAGGT
The DNA here is from genome assembly GCF_051521515.1 of Lactuca serriola. Lineage (NCBI taxonomy): Eukaryota > Viridiplantae > Streptophyta > Magnoliopsida > Asterales > Asteraceae > Lactuca > Lactuca serriola. The sequence goes on along the minus strand of NC_136409.1, from coordinate 109,541,032 downwards.
GAGAAACTTGGTCTTATAAAGCCCTTACCGAGCAGTTCGTTAAGTTGACCAGAGAGTTCCTGCATCTCAGCCGGTGCTATACGGTAGGGTGACTTGGCTACTGGGGTAGCTCCTGGGACTAAGTTGATTCTGAACTCGACCTGTCGTTGCAGAGGTAATCCAGGTAGCTCTTCTGGGAAAATGTCGGGAAAGTCGCTCACTACTGGAATGTTCGTTAGTTCTTTCGTTTCGAGGCTCGTGTCGACGACGTGAGCAAGGAATGCATTGTAATCTTTATGCAGATACTTCTGCGCTTGAATACTTGATATAATGCGAAGACTCGCACCGGGTTTGTCGCCGTAGACTCTAAGAGTTTTGTTACACGGAAGGTTTAGACGGACTGCTTTCTTGTAGCACATGATGTCGGCGCGATGAAGACTTAACAAATCCATGCCAATGATAACGTCGAAGCTTTTTATTGAGACCGGCATGAGGTCGATTGGGAATGAATGGTTATCTAGAGTTAGGGTACAACCTAAGTAGATGCTATTCATACTTTCAGTTTTCCCATTAGCCATTTCTACTGTGAATTGTTCGTTAAGTGTGTGTGGTTGTTGCTTAAGCATGCGAGCAAATTTATGGTTTACGAAGCTTCGCTCCGCTCCACTATCGAACAGAATGCATGCATTGTAGTTATCGAGGAGGAACGTACCAGTCACCACTGTCGGGTCAGCAATTGCTTCCCCGTGGCCTATAGCTAGTACCCTCCCTGCTCCTCCAGCATTCTTCTATTTGGGGCAGTCCCTCCTAAAGTGGCCTGCTTCGCCACATCCATAGCAGGTCGGGCTCGCGCCAGAGCCGGGGACCTAGGTGATCGGTTTCGTCGGGAACTTACAGTAACGGACTGTGTGTCCTTTCTTGTTGCAATTAGAGCACTACATTTTACAGCAGGGGCCGTTGTGGTGGAAGTTGCATTTGTTGCACTTACAAACTTCCAGCATACTGTCCTACCGGAGCAGTAGCAGCAGCAGGGGTTACCGCGGCATGCACTGCCACAATTTGCTGCTTTTTTGGTAGCTTGCTGCTTCTTCCTTTCGTCCCAGAATTTCCGCTTAGTGTCAGCGTGTTTGGAGGGTTCGAGGATGGTTAGGGTGGTTGTTGTTGCAGGGGTTTTGACTCCATGGTCAATGAGTCGCTGTGCCAGTCGCTTGGCACTGTCAAAGGTAGCGGGGTTTGATGCTAGGACATTCCCCTGATACGGAGGCACTAGCCCCTATATGTACCTTTCGATCTTTTTCCCTACAGTGGGAACCATATTGTGGCAGAGGGCCACCAGTTCGCTGAATCTGGTGGTATAAGCAACCACGTTGGTGCCCTTCATGGTCAGGTTCCAAATTTCCTGCTCCAATTTCTGGACTTCGCCCCTCGGGCAGTATTCCTCAATCATGAGGTCTTTCATCGTTTCCTAGCCCATGTCATTGGCTACGACGAGGGTTAGAGCTATAACGTGGCTGTTCCACCACGTCAGGGCCTTTCCCTCAAAGGTGCATGCGACATATTTGACTTTGCTCGCAGCAGGGCATGAACAGATTTTGGAAGACTGATTCAGTCTTCTCGAACCATTGCGAGAGGGCAATGACTCCGCCGGTGCCATAGAAGGACTTCGGCTTGCAATTGGTGAAATCCTTGTAGGAGCACTCTCTCGAGCGCACAGTGGTTTCAACCGGAATTGATTCAACAGGGGTTCCACCTCTGCTGGCATCAGATGAGTGATACTGAGCCATGGCAGTTGCCACTGCTGCAGCTACGACAGCATTCAGGGTTGCAGTATCAATGACGGGAGGCGGAGGAGGCGGTGGAGGTGCAGGGTTATTCCTGGGAGATTTGCCAGGAGGCATCTTTCAGCTATAAGTTTATAAAGATAAGAAAAATGGTAAGAATCAATTCGTAAGCAACATGAGAGTGAGACGTGGACTAACTAACCATAGCCCAACAGTTGTATGAGTGTTTGAGATCACAACAAAGAATATTAGTAGGAAACACAAATGTACATATTTTTCCCACAGATTAGATAGATGTCAATAATACTGGTATTACTGATGTAATAAGTTCAGGGAAAATCGACCTATCAGTAGGTCTTACATCATACCATACAGGAAAGTTTGACAGCACTTAGATTCCTAAATAGAGTACTGAAAGTTAGGAATATTTTACAGACAAGTGCTACATAGAGCACAGATGTTAAAGGCTATTGCTTAACCAAAAGACAGAGATGTACTAGACATCATCTAACGGCGATGGGAATTCCTCGGGCGAGCCCTGAGGTCTGACACTTGACGAAACACCTCTTGAAGGTGTCGCTCCTGAGCCCTCTGACGGGCTCGAAGTTCCAAGACTTCAGCTCGGGAGGCAGCCAGCTGTTGCTGCAGGGTTTCATTGGTTCTCCGGGTCTGTTTCATGTCTTCTTCAAGACGGCGGATGCGGATTGTGTTGACACCAGATTTGGCATCAATCTCCATGACCCGGTCGATGGCTGCTCGACCTTGCTCAACATTACGAGCTATTCTGCGGATAATGACGGGCAGAGCTCAGTCAGCAGAACCACCTTTACTGACGTTGTAAAAGCTTCGGTCCCCAAAGTATGGTAAGGGTTGACCCTGTTCGTCACTCCAGCGATTCAAGTTGGTTGCCCACAAGGGTGTAGGACCTGGAAAAGCTGGTCGGGGGTTGTTGTTCGGGGCTTGACCTACTAGTGGTAGGTTGTTGACTTCAGGCTCTGAGTCAGATCCATCAGAAAATCCTTCAGTGAGGTGATCATCCAAAGGGATTGGATGCTCATCTTCGGGCTCTTCTTCGATCCACCCGGCATTGCCTTCATTTGGAAAGTACGGGTCGCCGTGATGGAATCCAGCCATTTAAATCTACGCGAGAAGAGAGTACAAAAATATAGTATACATGTAACTAGTAGTACAAAATACACCTATAGTATTTTAAGTTTAAGTTCTACTGATCTTCTTGTGGTATTGTTGGTAAGTTTTTAGACTTGTTAACACATCACAACCATTCTAGGGCATATGATAATCACTCCTCGGACCAGCATAGTTGATCAGGCTATGCCATTCCCAGGACTGACCATACATCCCCGAGCTCACTTGTAATATTTAACAATCATAATACTTTTGTTCTTGTCATTGTGACACTGATTTTAGTATGAATGCAGACTAGTATACTTAATTAAATATTTTAATATTTAAAGTATAGACTCTTGGTCAGAGTGCTTTAATCCCTATTGGGTTTATAGTTTAGTATATCTTTTATGGGTTGATATACTTGATTCACTATACACAATGCTCTAATACCAATCTGTCAAACCCTAAAACCAAGAACGGCAAAAACGTTCTGGGGAGGAGGACGTCATGTATAGTATCACAACACAGTAAATGTAAATAAGCAAACAACATCATCCATTGCATTAAATATATAATTTTAATACAGCGTGTTCCGTACAGTTTTAGACACCAAAAATATAATGTAAATCAAAATAATATGATGAGTCTTGAATGCGCTCCATCTTCTCAAAAGCTGGCATCGGTACCTGTCTACTGATGACCTGAGAATACAAGTTATTTTGAAAGAGTTTATCAGCATTAAGCTGGTGAGTTCATAAGTATTTTAGTGTTGATGTTTGTTATCAAAACGTTTGAACGTGTCTCAAGTATAAGTTTGTAAAATGTATGTAAGTGTTTGTAAAAGTTTGAATCTCTCATAAAAACCTATATTTTCTATTAAAGTAGCCTTCTACCAAGGCTTAACTGTTTTGTATGCTCGTTTGTTGTAAAAGTGTGTAATTTCCCAAGTGTAACTATCATTTAGCAAATATAGTTTGCACATTAATGTTTAAGTGATATAATCACTAAAAATATATAATGGGTAAATCATTGTAGTACTGTAGTTTTGTATTATAGGAACTACTGCTGTACTAACTACCTTAAACCGGATTTATATTAAGGTATAATGTGATAAATTGCACAATACTATCGACTGGTAACAACGCCATACGAATGGTCGTAATAACGGAATGACGTTTGGCACCCGCAGACCTGCAGATCCGGCTGTAGCTAGCAGCAAGGTGTAGGATAGTCAATCCAATATAGATCTATACGCAAACTCACAATCTCCCTCCAAGAGAATTCTGGCTACAACTCGGGCCATGACATTTAAGGCATGCTCCGATACAGTGGATCACAATTGTTAACGTATTCTTGTATATGTAGTGTAATGTTTCTCGTCTAGTATAGTTGTATATGTTCTCCTCCTAGTATAGTTGTATATGTTCTCTTTCTAGTATAGTTGTATATGTTCTCGTAGTAATGTAATGTATATGTTCTCATAGTAATGTAAAGTATAGACTCATGAATGAACTGACTCATTGATCTAGAAGTTGTAGTAGTATGATCCTGTGTTACCCCGATGGCAACATACTAATGATGTGTATAGTACACATGAATATGGAAGTACTTTTATGTCTATGTATGTATATTTGATATATATCTAATATTGAAATGATGTTCGGACGGTTACCCGAAATCCCACCAGACCACATCCAAATCGAGAAAAAGGAAATAGGGCGGATGGCCTTCCTAAGCCCTTTAAACATTACTTATATATCTATACATATATGGGCATGTAATTTATAAGAAGTAAAACAAATTTTAATAAAAGCATTTGATAAGTAAAAGAGTTTGTAAGACATTTTGAAGTAAAACAGTTTGATAAACAGTTTGAACAGTGATAAAATCATTGGTTTTCTAATTATTAATCACATGTGATTAATGTAATCACATGTGATTGAAGCAATAACTATAAGCATTTAACTTGTATCCCCCCATAAAGTATTTAAAACATTTACAAGCATTTCAAAGGTTAATTAAAGGGGTATGAACTCACTTGTGGTGAGTGGTTTGGATTGTAGTGCCGGGTACCGTGCTTGGTGGCAAACGGAGACTTGTTCACACGCACGAGCCTAGTTATCATATAATGAGCATATATATAACTAATTAGCCTAATAATAACTTAATGAAATAAGTTGGGACACTTAGGAACATGTAAACACTTTGTATAAGTATTATAGGTCCTAATGGTTGCATCTAAGTTGTTATGGGACAAGCTAAAGGGGTTTAAAGCTTCCAAGGACCTTGTATAAGAGTTTACTACCCAATAAACCCCACCCAAGGAGTTTACGGTCGTAAACCCTTGAGTTTACGGCCGTGAACTCCAATCTTGGTGGTTTTGGGTGTTTTAAGGTGCTAAATGATTTCTAGAATAAGCCTAGCTTGGTGGTTTAATCCTTTGGGTAGTTTAGGGCATAGATTATACTCCTTTGAGGAGTTTACGGCCTAAAGACCATATCCCTTAGAGTTTATGGCAGTAAACTCTCATGGGATGGATGTTTTAATTCTTTCAAGTCTCTTGCACAAGTAGGATAATTTCTAGGCTTTTGTTTAAGGCTAAGGGGGACTCTAGGCACACTTTGGTGCCCTTACTTGGTGTTTACGGCCCAAGAGCATTTCATGGCCTTAAACTGCCTTTTAGGGTGTTTTTGATGTGTTAATGTCCCCATATTAGCTAGCAGTAATTGAGGGTTAAAGTCTAAAGCATTAGGGGTTGATTAGGGCACATTTAAGCCCTTGAAATTGGTGTTTACGGTCCAAGAAACACTTGGGCCGTAAACTCCCAAAGCTATGTGTTCTTGATTGATTTGTATCCTCAAATGATCATATATATTATCCTAAGCTAGTTACCTAACAAGGAAATGGGACTAGATAGCCTTAAAGCTTCATTTTGGAGTTTACTCATCAAGAACGTTCTTGGGCGGTAAACTCCCGGATCTCACATATATGACATACAATCTATGTTAATAAGCATAAAACAAACATTATAACACAACTAGAGAAGTGTACTCACGATTTGGGATGAAAACCCAAAGATCCGTGAGAGAGAATATGGCTTTTCTCAAGTTGGAAATGTGAATAATGAATGAATTTAGTTCAAAAATCTATTTATAGTCTTGAAATATTTTTGGCAGAAAATATTTTTATTCTGGAATTGGACTCTAACATTATGAAGTTTTAAAATGCTCAAGTTTCAGAAACCCATGAGCATCCACTCTCCTGATATCTCCTTAAACGTAAACCCTAATGTACACAAACTTATTCGGAAAATCCTGAAATTCATTGAAACTGGACTAGCTTCTATTGAATAGTTAATGTTCGTACAAAATCGAAATTTCGGGTTGTCACAAAGGAACACTCTTAAAATGAGTTTACTCCCTAAGGATCAACACTCCTTGAGTTTACGGTCGTAAACTCTTGAGTTTACAGTCGTAAACTCCTAACCTTTTGACCATTAGGTGATTTGAAGTCTTCTAGGCTATTCCAAGCATTCCTACTTCATGAATTAGTCTTAGGAAGTGTTGTGTGGCATCAAAACACTCCTAAATGGAGTTTACAGTCTAAGGACCATTTCTCATGAGTTTACTACCTTAAACTCATGAGTTTACTACCTTAAACTCATGAGTTTACTACCTTAAACTCCTAAGTTTATGGTATTTGGGGTTTTCAAGTCCTTAGCTCAATCATTGCACTAGTCTAGGTTAGATTTAGCCATAAGAAACAACCATGGGACTTTTAATGGACATTTACACACTTTTTGGGGTGTTTACGGTTTTGGGACATCCCTAGACCTAAACACATAAAAGTGGGGGTTTTGGTGCTTTTTCAAGGCTTAAACACTATAAGGATGGGTTTAAATGTGTCAAGGATGGTTTAAACATCAAACTAGGGCTTAGATAAGGACTTAGGCACACTTTGGTGCCCTTTATGGTGTTTACGGCCCAAGAGCATTCTTGGACCGTGAACACCTCCAATCTTGTGTTCTTGACATATTTTCTTGATGTTTAAATGTAGTACTAGCTCAATAATGCTCAAGAATGGAAGTACTTACTATAAGAAGGCTTGATTTGAGCTAAAAGGCCAAGAACACTTAGTGTGTGTTCTTGGTGTTTTGGAAAAACTAGTCAAAACACATAAATGAGTGGATTAAAGGATGTAAAATCACTAGATTAAGTGATATACTAACTTGAAATGGTTAGAACACTTACAACTTTGAAGATTTGGAATAAAAACTTGGATGATACTTGAGAGGATATTTTGGAGTTTACTCTTTTTGACTTTTGGGGAGTAAACACAAATGACTAGTTTTTGGGGAGTAAACTCATACATAGGTACGAGTTCACGATTTTTGGGTGATTTTTCAACCCAAACATAAAAGTTTGGTCGAGTGTTTCTAATACGCGAAGTGTTTGCGGTTTTCAAAAATCAAAACCCAAGACGACACTTTCTTTCACCCGTTCGCTTAAAAATAATATTAAAATAATCAAACGAATTTTATATTTCTTAAAAATAAGAAATAATGACATTGACTTATGATACGAAGTGGTTGACTTTTAGGGTTTGACCGAATGGAAATTTCGGGTTGTCACAGTCAACACTCTCCCTGATCCTCCATTCCCTTGATTGTTGACATTGGTCAGTTTCGACGGAAATGCCCAGTTCTTCCACACCCATAACAAGTGTGGCTAGCTCCGGCGTCGTTGTTGTTACTGTTAGTGTTGTTGTCGTGGCTATTGCTGATGTTGTTGCGGTTGCTGTTGTTGTTATTGTTGTTGTTTCCCTGTTGTTGGTTCTGGGGAGGATGGGTCCTGCATTATCTTCCCGTGTAACCTTTTCTATTGCAACTGGTGCATTGCATCTCCCTACACTCTCTTGTGTGATGTGTGACAACCTGAAATTTCTGTTCTAAATCAAACCATTGCAATCCAATAGTAGTAGAGCAGTTACAGTGAAAATTCGAACTTTTGGAATAAGTTTGGTAGTTTTAGGGTTTTACACCTAAGGAATTATTAGGAGAGTGGTTGCACTAGGATTTTGGGCAACACTGTAATTCCATTACTCTAGGTCATTAGAATCCATTCCGAGAAAAGAAATATTTTCTGCCAAAAAAACTCAGGACTATAAATAGAATTCTGAACCAAATTGGTTCATTAGTTGAATTCCAAATAGAGAAAAGTCAATTTCTCTCTCACAGATCTTCGGGTTTTCATCCCAGATTGTGAGTCTACTTCCCTAAATGTGTTTTAATACTTGTTATATGCTTTATAACATTGTTTACATGTCCAAAACTAAAGATCTGCGAGTTTACCGCCCAAGAACGTTCTTGGGGAGTAAACTCCAAAATCAAGCCTAAAGGCCACATAGTCCCATTTCCGTGTTAGGCATTTAGCTAAAGACTTTATGAATGATCATTAGAGGCTAGAAGCAAATCAAAATCACTTAGTTTGAGGAGTTTACGGCCAAGGAACCACCTCTTGGGCCGTAAACTCCAAGTAAAGGGCACAAATGAGTGCCTAGTGATCCTTTAGCCTTAGAACAAGAACCTAGAAGCCTTAAGCAAGTGTTTTAGACCAACAAAACAATTAGAAACCAACATTAGAAGGGAGTTTACGGCCAAGATGCTCCTTAGGCCGTAAACTCCAAGTTTTAGGTTCCAAAATGCCTTCAAACTCTTCCTAAGGCTTAGTCTTCATTTTTGGCATGTACCTTAATGTGTTTAAGACCTAGAAAACACATGAAAAGCATAAGTGTTGAAGAGTTTACGGCCAAGAGTATTTCTTGCGCCGTAAACTCCTTTAATGGGGTCAAAGGACACCCTAGACACTTCCTTAGGCCAAGAGACTTTTAGGGCAAGTACCTAGATGAAATATGGACTAGTTAAAATTCTTAGGACCTCATGTATGAGGGAGTTTACGGCCCAAAGAGTTCTATGGTCGTAAACTCCATCAAATGATCCCATTTAGTGCCATAAATCTTCCTTAAGCCAATGGTTGAAGCCTAGACTTGTTCCTAGAAATATTAGAGACTTGAAAGGACAATAAGAACCCTCCCAAGGGAGTTTACGGCCGTAAACTCCAAGGGAAAAGGGTCTTTGGGCCGTAAACTCCCCTTAGGAGTCAATATGGTACCTTAAACTCTTGTTAAGCCTAGAAACAATTCCCCTCTAAGGTTGTTGTACTTCTATGCACCATTTCATGACTTGGTTGAGAGTTTACGGCCAGGAGCTTACTCCCCTGGGCCGTAAACTCTAATGAATATGGTCTTTTGACCTTAAACTTCCATTAGGGGCATTGCACTCCTTTGTTGCAACCCGTTAGCCTCCTAGCACTTGACCAAAAGTGTTGTCCTCGCGCTCAAATGTTTATACTTGTATAATTAGTGATTTAATCTCTAATTATTTATATACATATGTCTTCATATGTAATTAGGATCATTGTGTGTGTCTAAGTGTCCACTTGACACCAAGCACTTGTCCGATCCTTCCATACGATAACAGCCGTTCAATTCCAGTCACATACTGCAGGTGAGTTCATACCGCTTAACTAATGTTTTAAACTGTTTTAAATGTTTTATGGGGGGGATACAAGTAGAATCATGCTACTTCTTATGTCAATCACATGTGATTAGTAAGTAGGATTATATTACTTATTACATCAATCACATGTGATTAATATACAACATTCAAAAGATTTGGCTACTCATTAGCCGTTTTACCAAACAGTTTCCTTCAAATGATTTTTATAGACATTTTATATGTTTTCAAACTACTTCTTACACTGTACTTGTTACTCTGTTTATCATACTTCAAACTTATTTACAACTGTGTTTCAAACAAATGTTTCTTTATACTCAAAACTGTTTTATTATACTTATGCCTTCAAATTGTTTTATAGATTGACATCAAGTCGATCTTCTCTTAAAATAAGATTTCTGTTTCAAATGTTTTACAAAACTTACTTATGCTTTTATTTTATTATAAATTGCATGCCTCTATATGTATAGTTATATAAGAAATGTTTAAAAGACTTAGGAAGACTATCCACCCTATTTCCTTTTCGCGCCTTGAGATGTGGTCTGGTGGGACATTGGGTATTTGTCCGAAGGTCGTTTAAAGATTTGTTATATATCATGTGTACTATATAGTCATAAAAGGTCCTTCCAGTTCATCCTATGCCCTTGGGTATCAAGGGTATACATCCACGTCCATACGTACCACGTAGTTTACTAGTAAGCTACCATATGGGTAGTTCAGGAAGATACTAGAACCATTACTAGAACGTTTACATTACTATACTTGCTAGATAGAGAGAGCACACATTACAGCTAGCACACATAGAACATTACAGTTCATACATTGCTATACTTGGTAGAACAGTTCATTACATTACAGCTAGCACACATTGAACATTACAGTTCATTACATTGCTATACTTGGTAGAACAGTTCATTACATTACAGCTAGCACACATAGAACATTACAGTTCATTACATTGCTATCCTTGGTAGAACAGTTCATTACATTACAGCTAGCACACATAGCACATTACAGTTCATTACATTGCTATACTTGGTAGAACAGTACATTACATTTACATATACGAGAATACGTTGATTACGGTGATTTAAATCGGAGCATGACTTAAAACCTCATGACTTGAGTTGCGGCCAGAGTCTCTTAAAGGGGGAGCGTTGAGTTTGCGCATAAATCTATGCTGGATTGACAATCCTACACCTTGCTGCTAGCTACAGCCGGACCTGCAGGTCTGCGGGTGCCAAACGTCATTTCTTTATTACGACCATTCATTATGTCGTTGTTACTAGTCGATAGTATGGCGCAATTTATCACGTAATGCCTTTGCCCAAGATCCGGCCTGAGGTAGTTAGTACGGTAGTAGTCCTTTTAGAGCTACGTTTAGTACTACGTTAATTTTTCCAGTACATATTTTGGTGATAACCTCACTTAAACAAAGTTGTACAAACTATATTTTGGATAATGATAGTTATACTTTGGAAAAATACTTACTCTTACAAGAGACACACACACACACACAGAACAGTTAAGTCTTGGTAGAAGACTCCTTTTGTTACTAATAGGAATCATAGGGATTTCTAGGGATTTTGAAACATTTATAGTTGAGCTACAAACATTTTCGTACTTATACTAGCTTTCTTTCAAAGTAATGTCAAGTCTTAGAAATTATAAGTTTTCACAAATTAAGACACATTAATACTTATGATCTCACCAGCTTTATAGCTGATACTCGCTTTCAAAATTACTTGTATCCTCAGGTCATCATAGACAGGTACCGATGCAAGGAGAAAGGAAGATGGAGCTTATTCAAGACTTATCTTCCATTTTGATTTATGCTTCAGTATATATCAAGATTTGACAGAATATAATTGTATAATAATTATTTTATTAATGCAATGGATGATGTTGTTTCTTGTTTACTACTTTACATTGTTGTTGATATTATACATGACGTCCTCCGCCCCAGAACGTTTCCGCCGTTCTTAGTTTTAGGGTGTGACAGATTGGTATCAGAGCATTGTTTATAGTGAATTAAGTATATCAACCCATAAAAGATATACTAACTATAAATACATAAGGGATTAAAAATACTCTGACCAAGAGTTTATACTTTAAATAGTAAAATATTTAAGTAAGTATACGTGCTGCATTCATACTAAAATCAATGTCATTAGGACAGTACAAAAGAATTACGATTGTTGGGCAACACAAGTGGGCTTAGAGACATATGGTCAAAACTGGGAAGATATAGCCTGATCACCTATATTATCCGAGGGTTGACTAGCATGTGCCTAAGTTTAAGTGTGTGGTTGCAACAATGCTAAAATCTTACCAACCCTACCACAATGAGAACAATACAACATAACATTAAAAATTTAAAATACTATAGGAGTATTTGGTGTTACTATAAGTACTCTATACTTGAGAATTAAAATGGGATCTTCATTACTAAGTTAATAGTTGCTAAGTGGATACACTGAGGCTACATGTAATTAGGATGTTATAGACTCAGAATCTGTGATAATTTTGCCTTGCCCCTATTCTGTGTGAATAAGGAGTTAAGGTCACTTATTCAAAGGTCTATCCCGTTTAAATTACACATAGCTGGTATGCACTTCACAAGTAGCGATGTAACTAGTGAAGGTTTTCTAAATAATTATCTAGATAGTTCGTCTAATAATTATCCTCTTACCCTAAATTCTCGCATAGAAATCATAGCTGGACTCCATTCCCTTGACAACCAGTATCTTCCGAATGAAGTCATAGCTGGTTGGTTTGGAGAAGAACCAGAGAATGATCATCGTATCCCCTTGGATGATCACCGTGGTGAAGACTTTTCGTATGATACTAACCCCGAACCAGAGGTTGAGAACCTACCCCGAGCAGCTCCCGTTTCAATTCCTAACCCACTTCCGGCTTTTCATGGCCCGACCCTGAGTGAGTGGAATGCTTGGAAACATGGAGCCAAGGACAAGATCAGTTTATGCTATTTAATGGCGACCGAAGCTTTTACGACTGGAGCAATGAGGGCTTAGCAGATATAGTCTTGCCAATCTTGGTCCGCAGAGAAGCCAGAAATGAGATTCAAGGCAGGACAGCCCTACATCAGATTACAGAAGTAGTCGCCTATGCTAGAATGCATACCCTCCACACCATTCATCTAGAGGATGTTCACGAGAGATCAGAGAGAAACCATGAAGCCCTATTGCAAGCACTGGCTGAATCACGAGCCGAAGTCATAGAGCTCCGAGTACGCCAGATGGTGTGCGAAAGACACATACTTGACATGGAACGTCAATTGGTTGAACTAAGAGTTCACCAGAGGGATGACCGTCGCCCGTAGTAGACGCTTTACTTTATTTCCCTTATAAAAAGAAATCGTGTTTTTCTGTCTATGCCCAATGTGGTATTTTCTATGAAATTATCTTGTTCCGTAAGTACTTTAGTTAGGTCTTTATGTTGTCATGAACTATCTTCTGCGGATATGATGTAAGACCTTTACAAGGTCATCTTCCCGAATCTTTACATCGTGAATATCAAAGATATTGACAGCCGACTAACTTTTGCGTCATTCTTCATTTCAAGTACTTTTATCTTACTTTCACTGGAGTCTATCTGAATCATACTTTAGTCAAGTCATTGGACTATGGTGATTTATTCCAAGAGACATTTCCAAGTCTCTTTCAGTGGTTGGATCTTGTTATTCACCAACCCACGGTACCTCTGCTCGAACGACAAACATCTTGAGACCATTCTACAAACATACTACCCTACAGTACCAGGACTGCATCATAGGGATGTAGGTCAAACCTTAGCGAACATACATTCATTCTTTACCAGGACTGCATCATAGGGATGTAGGTCAAACTTTCGAGATCATACACTTACTCTTTTCATGAACAATCTAAGTACATCAGGGTCAACCAGAATCGCTCATAAATCTTTACTCTTTCGTGTTTCAGAATCATGTCGTCATCCGGAAACAACCAGCCAAGCAACGAGACCTCTACTTTCCCCATGGACGCCGCTACCTTTCAAACGGTATTTACAGCTGCCGTAGTGGCTGCAGTAACCGCGGTCATTGAGCACCGTAGCACTATCAACACGGTCGATACTGCTGATGGGAATGAAGTTCCCAATCGTGATATCCATCCAGGAAGTCACCCAACAGTAACAGTCCCGGGCTTGCAAAGCCAGAAAGCAGAGAACAAGAAATGAAAGCGTCAAGCCCGGAAAGAATGCAAGACAGCCCAAAAGCTGGCTATACAACAGCAGCAAGTGGAAACCCCTGCCGTTCCCATACCGCGCAGGTCATATGAGGGAAAACTCCCGAAGTGTGAGGAGTGTAGTTTCCATCATCATGGGGCTTGCCATGAGATGCAATGTTGCAATTGCCTAAACATAGGGCATCATGCTCGTGACTGTGGAGCACCGAAACGACCCATCACTCATGTCCCTTCCATCGAGACTAACCCTGCGCACAAGACGAGTTATAGCGCAGAACGATTCAAGAAGCAATTTTCGAGGTGGAGTAACGAGGAAGGCACTCGTGTCCACATAACACTAGCTAAGCACCGTAATCCCGTCGGCAAAGCTAGTACTAGCCAGTCATGCCACCAATGTGGTGAGACAGGGCACTTCAAGAGAGATTGCCCGATAACGCAAAATTCTGGCGCAGATGGGAAAATTCTCAGGATCACAGCTGCGGGAGAGCCTGCTCAGGAACCACGTTAATGTATTTAAGGCATTTCGTTGTAACAGACTTATAAACTAACTAGGACTAGTGCAACTAGAGTCTTACCTTTTGCGAGATCCTGTCTGTATAGGAATTCTCGTGCTTCATATACTTGTCTTTTGTAGTATATCTTATTCGCAGCAATAGTCTTGTGGTAAACCTAAAGTACTGTAACTCTGTTTATGGTTGCATAGTTGTGTTTTGTCTGTAACCATCTTATGTTAATTCTAATGTCTTTAAAGTTTCTGTATGATTCCGACATTATCATACGACTCGATTAAAAATTGATCCTCACGAAAACAGCTTCTTGCGTACATCTCTTCCTTCTAGATCAATTTTACAGCGAAGCCGTCATATCGGAACGCTGAAGTACTCATTCCAGGAGTACCTCTTAGTTATTTTCTTTCCGAAGAAATCCCCGAAGTACTCATTCCAGGAGTACCTCTTAGTTATTTTCTTTCCGAAGAAATCGCCGAAGTACTCATTCCAGGAGTACCTTTTAGTTATTTTCTTTCCGAAGAAATCCCCGAAGTACTCATTCCAGGAGTACCTCTTAGTTATTTTCTTTCCGAAGAAATCCCCGAAGTACCACTCGTGCAGTACGTCAAGTTCAATCCAGGGATTCATGCGGATGATCTATCACTGAGGAAGGTATACATAAGAGTGTTATATAATCAAGGTTCTACAGGTTTAGAATTGATGATTCCGCCTTAACTCTTTTCCTCCTTGGGAGGTGAGGGTAAGGAAGAATCAGTTATTCGACTACCTTTTCAATCTTAATTATATACGACTCGTATACACGAAATTGTGATCGTGAAGCCCTGTATGAATTCTAAAATGGACTTCAGGACGGAGAAACTGCCTAAGTATACGAGTAATCACATCGTCATGTGAATAAACTTAGAACCCAGTATGACTCCCGAAAACAGATCACCCTATAGTTTAAACACCAACGGAAATGCCAGAACAGTGCAGACAACTAAGAGAACCACACAGAAATAGAATTAGAAGACTAGGTTCTCACCCTAGAGAACACCGGTCAGATTCTTCTAGAGATCGATGGATCGCATCGTATGTGCCTCGGATATCGAGGATTCCGTCACGATTTTCATAGAAATCGTTATCTCTGCCTCACATAGACAAAATGAGTGATCACACGTAAGGAAAGAATCTACTTTCAGAAATGGACTTGAGATCCGAATATCACCAGTTCGATGTGTTAGGGAAGGATATCTGGGAGACTATCTTCCGAATTCAATACGGACGCCTCGAGTCCGTAGTGATACCTTTCGGATAGGACCAGTACGCCCATGATTTTCATGAACTAAATGAATAGGGTTACGTCTTTCTTACTTGGATCAATTCGTCATTTCCCCATGAAATGACTTACTTATCTACCCTCGTAGTAAAAAGAAAGCCCATGGGAACATTCCTTCAGAGGAACTTCTCGTGAAGTTCTCTAGGAACGAGTTCTGAAATTGAAGAGTCAAATTTCTAGGACACACTTTAGTAATGTGAGAAATTTGAGTACTCTTTCAATTTGCCAAAACATTTGAGCATTCATCGACAACAGAGAAGCTGACAGCTTTCGCCAAATTCTAGGCCTTACCGACCTACCGCCTTAGTTCATTCAGAACTCCTCGCAAGATACAGAAACTCGTATGACTCCGACCCAGCAAGGTGTGGCCTTGGACTGGGAAGTTACGCAGGAAAAGGAACCTTCGAGACTCCGAGTGAGTGACCAAGTTCTTTAGGATAACTCACTCTGAGAATGGCTTAATACGCTTCGTAAAGCGTGAAAAGCTAAATCCAAATTTGACAGGACCTCTGAGATTCTTATCAGAATCTGTCCTGTGCCTCGCACAAACTAGACCTACTCCGCGAACTCAGTAACATACTTTCTACTTTTCGCATCTCGATCGTGAAACCATACCTTTCCGGATGGACTCTTATATGTCCACTCGTCGAGATCCTTGCCTTCGTATCAGAACCGTAGTGACCCTCGACCGAGAGGTCAAGTGAACGAAGCAACGCCGTCGCCAATTAGTGAAGGTTCGTTGGGATACCAACCGAGAGCCCGATTTCACTTAAGTGCGCTAGAACCAATCGATTAGGAAGTTTCCTCCTCACGTCTCGATCATTCGTGCATACTTCCTTGCCTAAATTCTAATTTCAGGACGAAATTCCCTTTAACAGGGGGATGATGTGACAACCTGAAATTTCTGTTCTAAATCAAACCATTGCAATCCAATAGTAGTAGAGCAGTTACAGTGAAAATTCGAACTTTTGGAATAAGTTTGGCAGTTTTAGGGTTTTACACCTAAGGAATTATTAGGAGAGTGGTTGCACTAGGATTTTGGGCAACACTGTAATTCCATTACTCTAGGTCATTAGAATCCATTCCGAGAAAAGAAATATTTTCTGCCAAAAAAACTCAGGACTATAAATAGAATTCTGAACCAAATTGGTTCATTAGTTGAATTCCAAATAGAGAAAAGTCAATTTCTCTCTCACGGATCTTCGGGTTTTCATCCCAGATTGTGAGTCTACTTCCCTAAATGTGTTTTAATACTTGTTATATGCTTTATAACATTGTTTACATGTCCAAAACTAAAGATCTGGGAGTTTACCGCCCAAGAACGTTCTTGGGGAGTAAACTCCAAAATCAAGCCTAAAGGCCACATAGTCCCATTTCCGTGTTAGGCATTTAGCTAAAGACTTTATGAATGATCATTAGAGGCTAGAAGCAAATCAAAATCACTTAGTTTGAGGAGTTTACGGCCAAGGAACCACCTCTTGGGCCGTAAACTCCAAGTAAAGGGCACAAATGAGGGCCTAGTGATCCTTTAGCCTTAGAACAAGAACCTAGAAGCCTTAAGCAAGTGTTTTAGACCAACAAAACAATTAGAAACCAACATTGGAAGGGAGTTTACGGCCAAGATGCTCCTTAGGCCGTAAACTCCAAGTTTTAGGTTCCAAAATGCCTTCAAACTCTTCCTAAGGCTTAGTCTTCATTTTTGGCATGTACCTTAATGTGTTTAAGACCTAGAAAACACATGAAAAGCATAAGTGTTGAAGAGTTTACGGCCAAGAGTATTTCTTGGGCCGTAAACTCCTTTAATGGGGTCAAAGGACACCCTAGACACTTCCTTAGGCCAAGAGACTTTTAGGGCAAGTACCTAGATGAGATATGGACTAGTTAAAATTCTTAGGACCTCATGTATGAGGGAGTTTACGGCCCAAAGAGTTCTATGGCCGTAAACTCCATCAAATGATCCCATTTAGTGCCATAAATCTTCCTTAAGCCAATGGTTGAAGCCTAGACTTGTTCCTAGAAATATTAGAGACTTGAAAGGACAATAAGAACCCTCCCAAGGGAGTTTACGGCCGTAAACTCCAAGGGAAAAGGGTCTTTGGGCCGTAAACTCCCCTTAGGAGTCAATATGGTACCTTAAACTCTTGTTAAGCCTAGAAACAATTCCCCTCTAAGGTTGTAGTACTTCTATGCACCATTTCATGACTTGGTTGAGAGTTTACGGCTAGGAGCTTACTCCCCTGGGCCGTAAACTCTAATGAATATGGTCTTTTGACCTTAAACTTCCATTAGGGGCATTGCACTCCTTTGTTGCAACCCGTTAGCCTCCTAGCACTTGACCAAAAGTGTTGTCCTCGCGCTTAGATGTTTATACTTGTATAATTAGTGATTTAATCTCTAATTATTTATATACATATGTCTTCATATGTAATTAGGATCATTGTGTGTGTCTAAGTCTCCACTTGACACCAAGCACTTGTCCGATCCTTCCATACGATAACAACCGTTCAATTCCAGTCACATACTGCAGGTGAGTTCATACCCCTTCACTAATGTTTTAAACTGTTTTAAATGTTTTATGGGGGGGATACAAGTAGAATCATGCTACTTCTTATGTCAATCACATGTGATTAGTAAGTAGGATTATATTACTTATTACATCAATCACATGTGATTAATATACAACATTCAAAAGATTTGGCTACTCATTAGCCGTTTTACCAAACAGTTTCCTTCAAATGATTTTTATAAACATTTTATATGTTTTCAAACTACTTCTTACACTGTACTTCTTACTCTGTTTATCATACTTCAAACTTATTTACAACTGTGTTTCAAACAAATGTTTCTTTATACTAAAAACTGTTTTATTATACTTATGCCTTCAAATTGTTTTATAGATTGACATCAAGTCGATCTTCTCTTAAAATAATATTTCTGTTTCAAATGTTTTACAAAACTTACTTATGCTTTTATTTTATTATAAATTGCGTGCCTCTATATGTATAGTTATATAAGAAATGTTTAAAAGACTTAGGAAGACTATCCACCCTATTTCCTTTTCGCGCCTTGAGATGTGGTCTGGTGGGACATTGGGTATTCGTCCGAAGGTCGTTTAAAGATTTGTTATATATCATGTGTACTATATAGTCATAAAAGGTCCTTCCAGTTCATCCTATGCCCTTGGGTATCAAGGGTATACATCCACGTCCATACGTACCACGTAGTTTACTAGTAAGCTACCATATGGGTAGTTCAGGAAGATACTAGAACCATTACTAGAACGTTTACATTACTATACTTTCTAGATAGAGAGAGCACACATTACAGCTAGCACACATAGAACATTACAGTTCATACATTGCTATACTTGGTAGAACAGTTCATTACATTACAGCTAGCACACATAGAACATTACAGTTCATTACATTGCTATACTTGGTAGAATAGTTCATTACATTACAGCTAGCACACATAGAACATTACAGTTCATTACATTGCTATACTTGGTAGAACAGTTCATTACATTACAGCTAGCACACATAGCACATTACAGTTCATTACATTGCTATACTTGGTAGAACAGTACATTACATTTACATATACGAGAATACGTTGATTACGGTGATTTAAATCGGAGCATGACTTAAAACCTCATGACTTGAGTTGCGGCCAGAGTCTCTTGAAGGGGGAGCATTGAGTTTGCACATAGATCTATGCTGGATTGACAATCCTACACCTTGCTGCTAGCTACAGCCGGACCTGCAGGTCTGCGGGTGCCAAACGTCATTTCTTTATTACGACCATTCATTATGTCGTTGTTACTAGTCGATAGTATGGCGCAATTTATCACGTAATGCCTTTGCCCAAGATCCGGCCTGAGGTAGTTAGTACGGTAGTAGTCCTTTTAGAGCTACGTTTAGTACTACGTTAATTTTTCCAGTACATATTTTGGTGATAACCTCACTTAAACAAAGTTGTACAAACTATATTTTGGATAATGATAGTTATACTTTGGAAAAATACTTACTCTTACAAGAGACACACACACACAGAACAGTGAAGTCTTGGTAGAAGACTCCTTTTGTTACTAATAGGAATCATAGGGATTTCTAGGGATTTTGAAACATTTACAGTTGAGCTACAAACATTTTCATACTTATACTAGCTTTCTTTCAAAGTAATGTCAAGTCTTAGAAATTATAAGTTTTCACAAATTAAGACACATTAATACTTATGATCTCACCAGCTTTATAGCTGATACTCGCTTTCAAAATTACTTGTATCCTCAGGTCATCATAGACAGGTACCGATGCAAGGAGAAAGGAAGATGGAGCTTATTCAAGACTTATCTTCCATTTTGATTTATGCTTCAGTATATATCAAGATTTGACAGAATATAATTGTATAATAATTATTTTATTAATGCAATGGATGATGTTGTTGCTTGTTTACTACTTTACATTGTTGTTGATATTATACATGACGTCCTCCGCCCCAGAACGTTTCCGCCGTTCTTGGTTTTGGGGTGTGACATGATGGAAATTGCATTTTTGCACCGAGGAAGGTTTCCCGAGTATTGTTTTGGAGTGTTCGGTGTTGCTGAGGTTAGAGCATGTGGTGTGGGGGAATTTGGGTGGTTACTGTGTTAAAGGACACAATCAGCTGTTTCTTGGACGACTCTGTACCTTGTCTCCCTTTTCTCTTGTTTCCTTTCCCTTTCTTGTCTTTGACTTCTTTCTTGCCTTCACTTTCCTTAGCCTTTGAGCCCTTCTTGTTGTCGTGATCGTATAATTTCTTGTCCAATCTGATAAGTTTAAAACTTAGACTTGAAGATCGATTAGATCTTAAACAGGTAATATAAAGAGTAAACAGCAAGAACACGAAAACTGTAAACAACTCAAAAGTGAATCAAACGTGTCGAATGATTTATAAACAACCCTCAGAAGAGCTCGATAAAGAACATCAACTGTAGAGGGTTAAAGGGTTTACAGGAACGATAAAGAAATAAATCTGTAATGCTATCGTCATCTATCAATCGTACTCTATCGTTTTTCTAATATGCATGCAAGCATATTATTATATACTAAACCCTACAGCTCAACAGTTGGACAGGCCCAAACCGGAGTACAAAATATTGGACTATTAACCGAGCCCAATGACACAATACATAAACGAATCTGCTACCCAACAATCTCCCCCTTTGCGTCAATTGGAGCGAGATCATTACTTCTTACTTGGGCTAGCAGCAGCAGGAACCTTCTTCTTTACAGTCTGAAACAGACGAGAAATAAGAGCAAGTATCGTCTGTCTGAATCGGATGTACCACTGTATCATATCGTCGAAGTATTTGATATCATCCGCTGTATTCTCTTTACACCGATGGATGATCCCCAGCACATGCTCAAGACAAGCAGTGGTATAAATATGTTTATCCGCTAAGGCAAAGAGACATTTCTGTCCTTCGGCCCTAGTGAACATGACCGAGTTTCGCCTTGGGTCAATCTTTCCCATCTTCATCTGGTTGAGATCACCGGCCGAGCCAACAGGAGAGATCTTCGGTTTCTTCTTGAAGACAGTGGCAATCTCCTGATCCATCAAGGCGACCTCCATGATATAGCATACCAACATCCTTTTGAGATGGTCTATGATCGGACCATATTCAGCTTCATTCGTCAAGAGGATGTTGTGCAGAACGATCCAGTCATGGGGGTTGATGTTCGGTAGATCTGCTAAGGATATAAGATGTTTGGTTCTTGCAGACCCTCTGATCACCCTGAACCGAACGTTGATGAATCTCCCTTCAGTGTAAGGCTTTAGCACCCGAACGTTAACGATCTTTTGAGCGCTCCAGGTTTGATACTGTGGTTGAGCGGCCTTCAGATAGAATTCGATCAGTTCACGATCAACCTCAGGATGAGGATGAGGAACTTCGGCAACGATGGCAAAGGCGTGGAAGATAAACGCCTTTCGGGTTAAGGGCATGTCGAACTGCGAGTCGACAAAATTGTAGCAGTCGAAGAAGATCCCCAGTTCGAGCCATAGGATGCTCGGAGTATCGATAGCCTCCTTTATCATTCTCTCTCGATTCCAAGCAGGGAAAAGAGTCTTCCTGCTCTCGAGGAGATCGTGGGCTTCTTTGTTTTTGCGTTCAGCTTCTCGCGCCACACGAATGTTGTCATTTTCAACATTGCGACTATTTTTGCGTTTTAGCAAGTCAGCAATGGTTTCTTGATCATCTTCATCTTCTTCCTCAGCTATCTTCTTTCCTTTATCCTTCACACCCGAACCCGAAGTTTGACCTGTAGGAGGAGGTTCGGTTGTGTGAGCAGCTTTTGAGGAAGGAGGTTGTTGAGATCCGAACTCCTTTTCTCCCCGTTGTTTCGGAGTGGACACGAAACTGGGTAGCCCTTCAATTTTGCTGAGAAGATCCAGGGCAGGGGCGAGTTTTTCTGCAAGGGTTCGCCTCACAGTGTGGTTCAGAATGGGATCGTGCGCTTCCAGGATGTTAGATATTGCTGAGTGTACATCCGAAACACACGTCCGTATCACCTCCCGTTCGGATCGAAGAGCGTCAAGTTGTTGTTGAGAACTTGAAAGTTGAGCACTCTTGACCTTGAGGGCAGTGGTCTTCCTTGCTAGAGCATCCATCAACGAGTTATCATAAGCAAGATCCTCTTGGAGTTTAGAGAGGTGCTCGTCGATAGATGTCCGAAGGGCAGAGTTGTCGTCACTGATTGATTGGCGAAGGGTAGCGAACGACTTCGACTCTGTGGAGACGAACGTGGCCAATTGTTGAACAATCGGTTCCAGCGTTGTCTTGGTTACAGCAGCACTCTCCTGTAGAGATTGTAACAAGGCAGAGGCATCTGAGAATAGTTTATCGACTTTTTCGGTCGCAGCCTCACAAGCTTTCGTCGAGGTGTCAATTGCTGCAGTGGCAGAAGCGACGGAGTCATGTTGAGCCCTGGAGAAGGCATCAACAATCTTCTGAAGAGCGGCTTCAGAGAGAGAGGATTGATAATTTGAGGATGAAGCAATAAGCAGGTCAACCTTCTCATGCAGCTCCTTTAGGTGCTTCTTTGTAACTGGAGCTTCCTCGTCATCGTCGCTTTGGACCTGAAACGGACTAAAGTAGACCGAATCGAAGGTCATATTTTCCCCTCCAAGGAAAAGGTTATCTCCATCAGAGGCATGACCTGGAGATGTTGGGGGTGGTGAAGTTGGGGGTGTTGTGGTATGAGTGGGTTCAGGTTGAGTGTGAGTGGGGGTAGTTTCGGGTGGTTGTTGAGTATGGGTAGGTTCGGGTGGTGGTTGGGTTTCGGTTATATGTAGGGGTTCGGTTACAGGTGGTGGTTCGGTTGCATCGGTATGAACCCCCGTATTAGATACATTGGTTGTAACCTTTGCAGTGGTTGTTGTTGTTGTATCGGTGAAAATGGGTGGTGGTATAGGGAAAGAGGTTTTAGGAATTGTGGTAGAGGGGTTTATGGTGGGAATGGAAGTGGGAATTGTTTGAGTGGGAGAGGGAATTGGTGAGATATGGATTTCCATGTCTGGGGGTAGGTGATCGGGGTGGGGTGTTGCCTCTTGGAGGGGTTTCGCCTCTTTGACAGCCGTCCGAATCCGAACTTTCACCTTCTGATTCACTCGAAGAGGAGGCGATTATGAGCTTTCGCTTCGGTTGAGTCTTTCGCCTCTTTGGCTGCGGGGACTGTGCAGCTTTGGTTGATTTCCTCTTCCTGGGAGAAGGACCTTTAGCCCCTTTGGCCACTTGCTTCTATGAACAGGCTTATCAGCATCGTGAATAGACTTGAGCATCTCCGGCGTGAGATCCCTCGGTCCAGACTGTTTGAACTCCTTGATAGTCTGGATGATTCTGCTGTCTGCTGGGACATCAGCATACACTGTGTCCGGAATAGAACCGATAAAGGGGAATTTTGATGCATCTGAGACGATAATCTTCGTGGTATGGAAAGTACCGATCGAAGACATCGATGCACCGGCAACCGTGGGGACATCGAACTTATCCATCGCCCACTTAGTGATGAGAGTCCAAAACCTTGCATACGACACCTCAGAATGTCGTGAAGAAGAAGAGAGACTTTGGATGAGTTGTTTCCAAAGAACCAACCCATAATCGACGTTGATTCCGTTGTAGACGCCGTACATGATCGACAAAAAGAGTCGACTGGAGCCATTTGATCCTGAGCTCCGTTCTGATAAACCCTTGAAAAGGACAGTGAACATGCCGTTCCACTGTGGCGGCAAACATGAATTTTTAAACTTCGCGACGGAGGAGAGCACCTTTGTGTACCCCATGTTGTAAAACATACTGTAGAGATGGCCAATCGGAATCGTCTCCGGATTAACCCTTGAAGGGTCAGCAGCAAACCCTAGCAATGCGCCAAATCGTTGCTTTGAAATCGAGGCTTTGTGATCAGAAACCTCGAATAAAACCCTATCGACTGCTTTATCGTAATGTGCAGTCGCATAAACCTGCGATAGGAGCTCCATGGGCACAGATTCCACCCTAGAAAGTGCAGGAGCGATTGTCGAGTACTTCAGGCACTCGATGATCGGAAACATGTAGGAATCGTACGACTGAGGGGTTAAATCGATCACCAAACACTGTTGAGGGCGAATGGGAAGGATGTGTGAAGTAGCGTGAACTGACGATGATTCTGCCATTGTTGAAGTTGGGAAGAAGATGATGAACAGTGAGGGTTTCAGGGAGATTTTGCTCTTTTGGGAATTTGGATGCGGTAAAGAGGTAAAAGGGAGATGAGGTTGCCTTTTATAGTGGTTGTAAGGAGAGAGAAAAATCTGTTCAAATCTTCTATCGAAATACGAAAGGTTTTCCCAAAATGACAGATGCGTGACAGTTAAGGTATGCGATGATCACGCAGGAGAGAGAGTGTCAGATTCCTTAGAACACGCCGTCCAACAAGCGCCTCCGTTTCAAATCCACACGCGCCTTTTTGTGCCAGAGAGGAACCACTTCATATTCGCACACGCGTCCACAACGTCAGTTAAAGAATGGACGTTTCAAATTCGCATGCGTCCATTTTTACCGCCGTTAGAAATTCAATCCGTTAGACTCCCGCCTGAGTCAGCAACCCTTCATCTTATCCCTGTAACGGCATCTTTTGAATGATACTCCCACGTGGATGAATTTTGACCACATCTTTTAAGTAACCACCAATTTAGTAAAACAGCCTGTAATTATTAGTACGAGAAGTTTGGAAAATCAAAGATTTTCGTGCTAAGAGTGTAAAAAGAAAAGAAATAAAGCAAATCTTTTTAGGAATAAATGTGATGTCAATAATGACATAAAACAAATGATCCCGGGCACAAATCTCTTCCTTCAAAGTCAAGAGAGACCTTAAAGTGTTAGTGTGGTTTCCCGTTGAACGACGATCAAACACTTATTAATAAGTGTTGAAAGGCTTCTTTTAATTAGGCTCCTTAAGGTGGCTTTATCTTTGATTCAACAGTCCTAATCTTGAAATAAGATAGAAAGTGAACAAAGTACTTGTGAGACCGGTGTAGTCTGTTGAACAAGTAGGTAGGAATTAATTTTAAAGTGGCTAGGAAAATATAAAATCTCAACAAAAAATTAAAAACTAGATCCCAAGGGAAGAAATGTTATGGTGTGTAACAATTTCATAGGAATCATACAAAATAAAAATTTGAGATTTCATCAAGATACATCCGTCAATTCTTTGGTGAAAACTTGATCAAATTAATTGTTCACCGTCAATTCAGATTTGGTTTTGAATTTTGGGTTTCACTCAGCTCGTAGTGGCACGAACCTAAGATCATAAACACAGTTGTTGTGTAACCATAAACCTCAGTGGTAATTTCTGAGAGTCTCAAGGGTTATGTTGATGAAACGAATGTAATGGAGAAATGTAATGGAGATGGTGTAAGAAATTAAAGTACCTCTGCTGCGAAAACAAGGACCAAGCAGAAAACTCTTATCTCATGTGAGAAGAGAGTGAGGTAGCTCACGATTAGAATAAATGTGGTAGCCTAATTGGGAAGACAATGTTTGTTTATACCAGGTCATTAAGGCTATTATTCAGAATCTTATGAGGCTTGGGACACATACAGCAGCATGCTTCTAGGGACACTTAACTAATCCAACAATTTTATCCCCATAAACAAACGAACACACAAATAAAGTGAAAGATAAAAAAATATTTTTGGAGTTTTTGATATAAAAAAAAATAAGAAAGTAAAAAAAAAAACTTAGAAAGAAAATAAAGAGAGTAAAGAAAACTATGGAAAAGAAAAAAAAACATAAAAAAAAACTTTGGAAAATTTTGGAACCTTCGGTTGAGAGAAATTTTTGAAAAATCGAACCCGAGCGTTCGGTTGGTTTTGGTTTTGGAAAATTTTGAAAAACCGAACCCGAACGTTCGGTTGGTTTCGGTTTTGGAAAATTTTGAAAAACCGAACCCGAGCGTGCGGTTGGTTTCGGTTTTGGAAAATTTTGAAAAACCGAACCCGAGCGTTCGGTTGGTTTTGGTTTTGAAAAATTTTGGAAAACCGAACCCGAGCGTTCGGTTGATTTCGGTTTTGGAAAATTTTGAAAACCGAACCCGAGCGTTCGGTTGGTTTCGGTTTTGAAAAATTTTGAAAAACCGAACCCGAACCTTCGGTAGGTTTCGGTTTTGAAAAATTTTGAAAAACCGAACCCGAACCTTCGGTAGGTTTCGGTTTTGAAATTTTTTAGAGAACCAAGGAATTTAGGCTTGCAATAAGAAAATGCTTTGAACAATAAGATAAACAGCTTTGTACATGACATTTACAACCAAGAAAACTACCTTTGAAATGATGAGCGAGTGCAGATGATTCAACCGAACCTGAGTGTTCGGTCAATTTCGCTTCTTACGTTTGAGGTTGAGAGGTAGGTTGTGGTACTGACTCTGATTCCATCATACCTAGCCCTTGTAAAATTCTATTGAATGACACTTCAGGAAGAGCTTTAGTAAAGACGTCGGCCAGTTGATCAGTGGTTCTAACAAAGTGTACTTCGACGTTTCCATCTTCCACATGATCTTTGATGAAGTGATACCTCAGTGCTATGTGTTTGGTTTTGGAGTGTTGCACTGGGTTATGACAGATCCTAATTGCACTTTCAGAGTCACAATATAGTGGGATCTTCTTCATATTGAGTCCATAGTCTCGAAGTTGACTCTGGATCCAAATCACTTGACAGGTGCAGGATACAGCTGCTATGTATTCAGCTTCGGCAGTAGACAAAGACACGCACGTTTGTTTCTTTGATTGCCAGCTAACCAACTTCCCATCAAGGAATTGGCAGCCACCTGTGGTGCTTTTTCTGTCGAGTCCACATCCTCCAAGGTCTGCATCTGAGTAGGCTTGAACGAAGAAGCCTAAGTTGGAAGGATACCATAGACCTAAGGAGGCAGTTCGCTTGAGATATCGTAGAATGTTCTTCACTGCAAGCATGTGAGGTTCGCGTGGGTTTGCCTGAAATCTAGCACAGTAACACACAGAAAACATGATGTCAGGCCTGCTAGCAGTAAGATACATCAGAGAGCCTATCATTTGACGATAAAGCGTGATATCAACAGCCGGTTTGTCCATGGATGGGGTGAGCTTGGTGTCGAATGCCATTGGGACTTTGACTTCGGAATCTCCCATCATGCCAAATTTTGCTAAGAGAGTCTTCGTGTAAGCTTCCTGATTGATAAAGATGCCTTCGGGTCCTTATAACGTTCCCTTCCTTGTCCATTTTGTTCCTAAAGACCCATTTGCGACCAACAACCGAGGCTTCTGGAGGAGTTGGAATGAGGCGCCAGACTTTGTTCCTTTCAAATTCGTTCAGTTCGTCTTGCATCGCTTGAACCCAATCGGAGTGATCGAGAGCAGTGTTAACTGTCTTCGGTTCAACTTTTGATACGAATGAGTTAAATATGTAGAATTCAACTTTGGAAAATAAGGATGTCTGTTTTGCCTTGAGTTGTGATCGGGTCAGAACCTTTTCAGAGACATCACCAACAACTTGAGAGACAGGATGATCTCTGGTCCATTTGGTGAGAGGAGGGTAGTTTGGATCAAAGGTTGGATCCAGTTCAGCATTTATCATTTCTTCTGGCTCGAACTGGCTTTCGTAGTCGAATGACATATCAGCTTGCTCCCCCTCGATAGGTGAGCTTTCAGGAATGTTTTGTGAATCTTGAGCTTCAGAGGTTTCTTTTGGTGCTGAGCTTTCGGGCGTTGATGCACCTTCGGATGGTGAAGCACTTTCGGTTGGTGAAGTGCTTTCGGGAGCAGTTGGAAACCTTGGCTCCCCCTCAACATGTGAGGTTGGCTGAGATGACGATGGTTGATCCTCCCCCTCGACTAAAGCATTGTTTGATGGAGGTTCGTCAGAATTTGATCCTCCTTCATTCATTCTCCTGGCAGCTTCTTCGACAATTTGCTTCATATGGTCTACCTTGTTGTCTGTTGCGCCTGCTTCTGAGAGAATGACTTTCTCTGGTTCGTCAAATAGCTCCATAAACTTCTCGTATAGATTAGCGATCGAGACCGTGACTTGGCCAGTTTGAGGAAAGATTTCCCCAGCAGTGTCTTCATTGTCCTTTAGCTTTTTGACGTAGCTATCATCGAAAGTCACGTAGTAAGTCTCTTCGATTTTCCTCGAACGCTTGTTTAATACCCTGTACGCTTTGGAAGTGAGAGAATAGCCCAGAAAGATTCCCTCGTCGGCTTTAACATCGACCTTGTTGCGCTGTTCCTTAGAGTTAAAGATGAAACACCGTGAGCCGAACACATGGAAAAATTTCACATTGGGCTTCCTGTTGTTGAGAATCTCATAAGGTGTGAGCGTGAATCGTTTGTTGAGATATGACATGTTCTGTGTAAAACAAGCAGCAAAAATAGCATCAGCCCAAAAATAAAGAGGTAAGGAAGCGAAACTTAGCATGGTTCGGGCAGCTTCACACAAAGATCGGTTTCGTCTTTCGACAATTCCGTTCTGTTGAGGTGTGTAGGGAGCTGAGAAGTTGTGACTTATTCCCTTTTCTGCTAGGAATTCTTCGAATTCTCTATTTTTGAATTCCAGACCATTGTCGCTCCTGATGTTGCGAACGACCTTCTTCAGCTGTACTTCAATCTGCTTGATGAACACCTTTAGCTTGTGAGTCGCTTCAGATTTAAGCTTTAGAAAGAACACCCATGTAAAACGCGAAAAGTCATCAACAATAACAAGAATGTACTTGCTACCACCGATGCTTTCGATAGATGATGGACCACACAAATCAATATGAAGTAATTCAAGTGGTTCAACAACTTTAGTGTTTATTATAGATGGATGACTTTGACGACTTTGCTTCCCCATTTCGCATGCAGCACACAAATGATCTCTATCATACTTGAGCAATGGAAGACCTCGAACATCACCTCCAGTGACAAGTTTGTTGATATCTTTAAAGTTGAGATGAGAGAGTCTTCGGTGCCACAACCAGCTTTCGTCAGATTGTGCTTTTGATAACAGGCATATAGCTGGGTTTCCTTTGATGGGTTTGAGGTTCAGAGGAAACATTTCACCCTTACGCTCCGATTTGAGAATAACTTTCTTTGTCTTCTTCTCAATAATTTCAGAACCCTCATCGTCGAATGAGACTTTGAGACCGGTACCTCCAACGAGCTGAGATACACTGATGAGGTTGTGTTGTAGCTCTTCCACGTATGCCACTTTCCTTATCGTGAAATCACCATTAGTAATCATTCCATAGCCTTTTATGGTGCCGAAGGATTTGTTTCCAAACTTGACGTTTCCACCATTTGAAAGAGACTTGTATTCCCTCAGCTCTTCTTTCCTCCCTGTCATGTGACGCGAGCAGCCACTATCGATGTACCATTCTTCGTCAAACTGCTCGTCACTGATAACCTGCAAAATTTAAGCAGATTTAGGAACCCAAAGTTTCTTGGGTCCACGTGAGCCTTTCACAGGTACAGGAATAGTAAGAGAGATGTCTATAAAATATGTTCATTTTATTAGTGTTGTTTCATCTTTCTTTTTGATGGTAAAAACTTTGATTTTATTAAGATTAGGTGGTTTCGGTTTAAACTCTGGTTTGGATGCTGAAACCTTCTATTTCCCTTTTTGTTCAGCTGAAGATTGAGATTTTTGAGAAGGAACAGAATGAAATTTAGAACGAGGTGGAGAGGAATTGGAAGAATTAGAAGAATTAGATGAGTGAGAATGAGAGGGCTTAGATTGAAATGACTTCTTAGCTGGAGACTCTAGGTGACCCTTTTGCTTTTGATCATTGGTGGGACCGACCTTAGAGTTTTGATCTTTTTTGATTTCAGAACCGAACCTTTGCTTTCGGTTGGTTTCGTTCTCTGAACCGAACTTCTGCTTTCGGTTGGAGTCATTCTCAGAACTGAACCTTTGCTTTTGGTTGGTATTCTTTTCTGAACTGAACCTTTGCTTTCGGTTGCTGTGGCTCTCGTGCGTTTCAACAGGATTTTTCTCATACTTTAGATTCTTGTCTTGATGTGAGAAATAAGCATTCTGGGATTGCCAGAACTGTTTTCTTTCAGAGAGATGCTTCCTGTATCTCTGATTCCTTTGACGTTTCTGATTTCTCATCTGCTTCGGTTGATGATGGATGTTGGCTTTAGGTTTCGGTTTTTCTTTGGCTGATTCACTATGAACTGAGGAAGTTTCACTAGAGGGAGTGCCTTCTTTTGTCGGACTTCCATTTTCTTGAGGAATGTCTTTCGTACCACTAGTACTTGGCACATCAAAGTTTTCAGGCTTATTCAAGGGTTCTGGCACGTATCTACCTTTACTTTTCCATGAGGTCCTTTCAGATAAGCCTACCGTTTCATCAGCATTATCGATTGGAGCTGACCAGAAGAACTCATTGCAGCCATCAACATTGTCTTCGTTTACAATTGTTGTGAGTTCAGTAGTCTGATGTTCGGTTACTCCTGTGACCTTGTACACTTGATTTGGAGTGGTCCTAACTTTTTGATATACTACGGCCTTTTCTGCAAGAATCGGGGACTTTTGTTGGGACATTCGAGCGAACTCCACTGAATTTTCTGAAATTAGATTCTTGTGGTTTTCAGGTTCGCTTTTCACAAATTCTGAGCAGTCAACCGTGTCCTCTACAGAAATTTCACTCCTATTATCATCCTCATTAAGCTCAGATGCATTTTCAACATCAATTTTGTATTCTAAGCTCAAGTTGGAGTTTAAAGAGTCAAATTTTTGTATGGTTTTGTGTCACGCCCCAAAACCGAGAACGGCGGAAACGTTCTGGGGCGGATGACGTCATGTCTGCATCACAACAAATGTAAAGTAGTAAACAAGCAACAACATCATCCATTGCATTAATAGTATAATTTTAGTTACAAGTGTTTTCTTTCATAGTACAAGACAGCATGATAACTGATCAAAATAAAAGACGAGTCTTGACTGCTCCGTCTTCTCTAAACCTTGCATCGACACCTGTCTATTTGTAACCTGAGAATACAAGTTATTTTGAAAGAGTAGATCAGCATTTAAGCTGGTGAGTTCATAAGTATTTAATGTCATTGCTTTGATTAGTTGATATGAAAGACTGGTGAATGATTGATGAAACATTTAGTATAAGTATGAAAACTCTAGAAAATCCCATATTTCCTACTAGTATAAAAGTAGTCTTCTACCAAGACCCGAATGTTTTGAAAGTAGTCTTTTACCTAGACCTGACTGTTTTGAAAGTACGCATCTCTTGAAAATGTGACGGTTTTTCCCTGTTTAACTCTTATTAGTTTGTATAACTGAAATGGTATCAACCTAAAACATCCGTAGATTGTTCATTTACCTCTGTTGCTAACAGCCGGGTTTAGGAATAGTTAGTCCCTTATGTATACCCGCGATGGCATCAACCTAAAACATCCGTAGATTGTTCATTTACCTCTGTAGCTAAAAGTGGTTGTCAGAATGGTTAGTCCCTCAAAGTATCCTATGGTACTAGGAGATAAAGTCCCAATCTATCTCGTCGATGATGTGATTGTATCACAAGGTAAAGATAGAAAGGCGAACGATATAACCGTATCTAGACATATAACATGTAATAGTAATTTGCCATATAATGTCTATGTAAAAGTATCCATGTATAAGTATTCATGTAAGAGTATTCTTTCATATAACATGTAGTAGTAATCTGCCATATAATGTCTATGTAAAAGTATTCATGTAAGAGTATTCTTTCATATAACATGTAGTAGTAATCTGCCATATAATGTCTATGTAAAAGTATTCATGTATAAGTATTCATGTAAGAGTATTCTTTCATATAACATGTAGTCTAGACTCATGAATGAACTAACTCCGGTGTAATTTCTTGTAGTAGGGAAAATGTTTTGTTTACTCTAAACTATTCCTATAATAGTTTACTAGAATTTAATTGATGAGTGTCCAAGTAGGTTTATACACCATTGCTACCTAAGAGTATCAGAACTAAATTAATTGATGGAACATTTATGACCATATATGTATACATGATATATAACTAATATTTAAATGACTTTCGGACGAATACCCAATATCCCACCAGACCACATCTCAAGGCGCGAAAAGGAAATAGGGTGGATAGCCTTTCTAAGTCTTTTAAACATTTCTTATATAACTATACATATAGAGGCATGCAATTTATAATATAAAAGCATAAGGAAGTTTTGTAAATCCGTTGAAAAGTCTAATAAAGCATTTGTGACTTGATGTCAGTTTATAAAATGATTGAAAGTATTTTGTTTGATAAGACAGTTTAAGTACACGGAAAACCATTGTTTGAAAACACCTTTGTAACCGAGTTTGAAAGGAAGCTTACAGTGTGTAAGACAGTTTGATAACGAGCAATAATCATGTAAAACGTTTAAGAAAGTCATTTGAAGTAATATGTTTAGTAAAACTGTTAAACTTGTAGTAATTCCATTTGTATACTAGTTATAAATCCCATATGATTGTTTTACTCACAACAAGTATCCCAAAATATTGATGTTTTTCGTGCCAAAATAATCGTATGTTTATAGTATCGAAGGTGGACACATATACATACAGTATAAGCAGAATGTTTGATTTGTATATAAATAGCAACACTTTTCATTTCAAAAGGTATGATATTATCGTGATACGTTTTGCATACGAAAGTTTCTCTATAATAGTTATAAATCACACGTGATTCCGTTGATAAAAAGTGTATAACGAAACTTTATATAACATACGATAATCATCGCGTGTTTTACTTGTATTCCCCCCCTTAAAAGCATATAAAAACATTTATAAAACATTTAAAAGTGTGGATTATAGGGGTATGAACTCACCTGAAAGTTTGAAGATAGCGAGATGGAAAACCGGGCAGAGTTTCGTCTCAGGAAACGGATTTTTCTCGGGATTCTCGGGAATCTCGGGAGTAAAATCGACCCTCGGGACTTGAGCAAAAAGGCCAGAGCTTCGGGTTTGAACGGGCACGGAAAACGAGGCAAAACGCAAGAGAAAAGAGGAGAATTGAGCAAATTTCCCGGAGACCCTCGCATCACTATTTATAGTGGTGCTGAACCGCCTCGGTACGCTGGGGGTACGAGGGTACGCAGCGCGTACGAGACGTCATCGCTTACGCACTTCGGATGGGACGGCGGGTCGGACGGGCGGGTCGGTAGCGTCGCATAGGGCGACGTGGACGATCCGAGGCCTTTGATCTGAGTACGCGGGGCGTACGAGGGTACGCAGGGCGTACTCCGGTCCTATCTGATGACTCCCCTTCGGATAATACCGGGAGTTTTTATTTAAATTTATATTTATTTTAAATAAACTTCTAAAATTCATATCTCCTTCATACGAACTCCGTTTTCGACGTTCTTTATATCCACGCGAAGGCGAGACTAAGATCTACAACGTCGGTTTTTGCCAGACTTTTTTTACCGCTGAAATACCATTGACGAGACCTTCAATACTCGTTTAGGTCATTCCGGCCAAAAGTCGCTCGATCTCCAATTCGAGTTTTTACGTAACTTCGTATTGCCGTTTTTCTGTCGGAAAAACTTAGAATGATCATAACTTCTTCGTTATAACTCGGATTTTAGTGTTCTTTATATTCTTGGAAACCTTGATACGATTCCTTCTACTTTATTTAACCCAAATAAGATTTTAGGAAAGTTAAATTTTGACCTAAATTTGACTTGCGTTACATCATATCGTCTTGAAATATTGGGTTGTCACATTTCGGTTCTCAATTTCAGTCTATCATTTTCATCCAAAAGGTTTTTAAGCATGTCCTTATGGTCCTTGGATTTAATGAAAGATTCTATTTTGTCCAGTCCATACATATAGGTTGGACTAACGTCCTCAGATGATATCACACTCTCACAATTATATGCTTCGGCATCAATTTCATCCTCCTTAAACTCAAGGAAGGGCAAAATCATGCGATGAATCTTTTGTCCTATTTCACAATCCAGATGAAGCTGAGTAATATTAGTGTAAAGACGTTTAGCAATCAAACAAAAAACATTTCGCAGTTTCAAAAGCTTTAAATTGTCTCTTTGTAAATAAATGTTTTCATCTTTTATTTTGACTAATTCCGACTCCATCAGTTCGATCCACATGCGCCGTTCCTCACTCTTCGAAGACACCCTGCTTAATTGATCAGTTAGGTTAGAATTGGTGACTCGAGTTTGAGTTAAACTACTATCTAGATGAGAGATTCTTGAATTAACACTTTTTAGTTCTTTTTCATATGAGCATTGTGGGACTTTAAATGAAACAAAAACCGATTGTACCTTCATAATCAGTTCATCGAGCTCGTTGAACTGCACGCTGAGCGGTTTGGCTGTAAAGCACATATCCTGTTGCTCCTTCGGTTCATTACTCCCACCATCGGTGTTGTATCCCCTCATCTGAGACACGTCAGACACCATCAAGCACCTTCCTCCACTGCTTTCCTCTTTTGCCACACAAGCCTTTCCATGAGAAGGCTTCCTCACTTCATCGTCTTCAGAGTCGGTTGACCAAACCTCCACGCCACCGAACTCGTCATCAGCAACCGAACCCTGCACAATTAGAGCATTCATAGAAGGGTTAGCGGTAGATTTCTTCTTCCTGATCTCATCAAGCTTTTTCTGCAACAAAGCTTCCTCATCCTTTTCCTCATCCTTTTCAGCCATCTTTTTGAGGACACAATCCTTTGCATAGTGGTTCTTTCCCCCACAATAGTAGCAGCTCACTCCAGAATCACCATCTGCCTTCGGTTCCTTCTTTGACTCTTCAACCTTCGGTTCATCTTTAACCTTTTCTGAGCTATAACTCCCCTGCCAGTTTCGGTTTTTGTTGTAGGGGAATCTCTTCTTGATGAACCTCTTGGGGTTAGACACCATCATAGCATAATCCTCAGACATGAGGTCATAATCCTCCAAGTTGAGGTCTTCGTCCTCCACTACACCTTTACTTTTTGACAAGATGGCCAACGAACCTAGGCTTGAAACCACATTCTTCTCCTGCAACACGATCTTCTCCTGAGATTTGAGAATGCCCACCAGTTTCGCCAATGAATATGATTTAAACTGCTCGTGGGCTTTAACTGTGGACACAACTGCTCTCCACTCTGATCTTAGACCATTTAAGAACGTAACCTTCTGCTCGATAAGCTTCCTTTCGATGTCATGTTTGATCATCTTGCTAAGAAGATGATTGAAGCGATCGAACGTTTGAGTCACTGTTTCTTTGGCTCCTTGCCTGAATTCACCAAACTCAGACAAGAGTAAGGTTTGAATGGAGTGTTCAAGATCCTCGTCTGTAGAATACAATTCATGTAGCCTATCCCAAATCTCCTTTGCCGTCGTGCATGAACTCACTAGCCTAAAAGTGTCGGACTGAAGGGCGAATCTGATCAATCTTAACGCCTTGATATTGCACTGAAATTTATCTTTTTCATCTTGCACAATATCTTTAACATCTTTCAGAAGATCATTGTACTCCTTTTGAGTTTTAATAATCCTTGAAGTTGCAGAATGAGAAAACGGTCCAGAAACAATTGCTTCCCAGATGAGGTATCCATTATCCTCAGATCCTATTACATAGTCTTCAATGTGATGCGCCCAGACTTCATAATCATGGGTGTATAGGATGGGAATCTTCGTGGTTGATCCAATGCTGTTAGAAATATTGATGGGATTCGACTGCGACTCGTCCATTATGATCGAATAACCTGTTCAAAGATCAGACTTGTAATAAATCAAATTAGGGCAAAACAATAAATATCAAGATACGTCAATAATGAGATGACGGCTCAATAAACATCAGTAATTGCGGAAAACCTAATTGAAACCTTTTTCACAGAAAAGAAGTGTATCGATTACACAGCCTCCTGCTCTGATACCAATTGATAAGTTTAAAACTTAGACTTGAAGATCGATTAGATCTTAAACAGGTAATATAAAGAGTAAACAGCAAGAACACGAAAACTGTAAACAACTCAAAAGTGAATCAAACGTGTCGAATGATTTATAAACAACCCTCAGAAGAGCTCAATAAAGAACATCAACTGTAGAGGGTTAAAGGGTTTACAGGAACGATAAAGAAATAAATCTGTAATGCTATCGTCTTCTATCAATCGTACTCTATCGTTTTTCTAATATGCATGCAAGCATATTATTATATACTAAACCCTACAGCTCAACGGTTGGACAGGCCCAAACCGGAGTACAAAATATTGGACTATTAACCGAGCCCAATGACGCAATACATAAACGAATCTGCTACCCAACACAATCTTTTGGCACTATCAAAAGTCTCTAGGTTTGTTGCAATCACATTCCCCTGAATAGGGGAAGTTAATCCCCCAAATGAACCTTTCAATTTTCATTCCTTTTGAGCTGATCATCCTTGGACACATTAGTGACAGTTCGCTGAACCTTGTGATGTAAGCATCAATGTCCGAGTTTTGAACTGTATGATTCCACAGCTCCAGTTCCATTTTCTGAATTTCTCCCCCCGGGCAGTATTCTACCCTTAACATTTCCTTTAGTTCCTCCCATGGCATAGTGTTTGCCCCTGGGAGTGTCATTTCCTCCACGTGCCCATTCCACCATGAAAGGGCTTGATCTGCAAAAGTACACGCCGCATACTTCGCTTTGATTTCTTTTGGGCAGCCACAAACTTCGAACACGGATTCCATCTTTTCAATCCACCGTTTTAGGGTTATCACACCTCCCGTTCCATTAAAGGTTTAGGGTTTAGCATTGATGAAATCCTCATAGGTGCAAGTCTTGGTTTGACCCTGGTTAATTCCGTGGTTTGAGCTACCAGCTCCGTCTCCATTTCCTCCTCCATTGTTTCCGTTACGGATGTGTGCCAACGCTGTAGTGACCGCTGTGAAGACAAATGCTTGAAACGCAGTTGAGTTCATCCACGGTGTCTCCGGGGGTGGTGGTGGATTGTTGTTGACTGTGGGGCGTCCTCGAGGCATCTTCTGTCATGAAATAGAATGACGATAACCGTACAACGTATTCTAGGTTTTATACATTGTTATCCCGGTGATTCGGTTTGTGTCATGTGATACATTTCAAAATTTTTAACATGTAATAAAGAAATAATTCTTACAACAGATCACGTAATCATGACAAAACACAATGTAATATTACTAATAATACCCTAGGTTCATATGTGAATTTTTTTTCCCCAAAAGGGCATATAGTACATAAGAATATCAAATCCGATAGTATAACGACCCTATGAGTAGTGTAATCACTTAAACATAGAGTCGGAAGTACATCACATAATACACCTACACAAGAAATCCTAATATTATTACACTAGTAATTGCTTAAAGTCGGTGGTACGATTATATTCCAAAGTGTTGTTCTAATAGTTGTGCCATCTCGGTCATCTCCATTATGACCTCGTCCCTCTCATGTTCAGCTAATATAGCTCGTGCCTCCATAGCAAATAACTGTAGTCGGAGAGCGGCAATCTCTTCATCCGGAATGAGGGCTCTTCCAGCGGGGTTTCCTGCTGGTGCAGGAGAATCATGTGGTGCCTCGCCGGTAGGTGGGTCAGAGGGGTCTTCTTCTTGTGTGTTACCATCATCCCCTATGTCTTCATTGGTTTCATCAAATTTGTAATCTGTATCGGTATATTCATCATGCTCCATGCCAGGGGCTACCCCTTGCCCTTCCTCATGGTTTTCTACCAACATTCCATGAGCCACTAAAGCTTGATAGAATTGGATTCCTTGTTGATCCTCGTCCATGATAACTGTACGTGTAACTGGGGTGAGGATTGTATAACGAAATAGGTGTTAAAATTTCTACATTCGGTTTATTATACTTCTCTATGGGTATGCCTTGGGTTTACTGACCATCACGATCTTTCCATGATGTGTGATAGTTATATTCTAAAGGAATGTAGTTGATCAGGCTACATTCGTCCCTAATCCAACTATGAACAACCCCGGTTTACTCGGGATGTCATGATCTTTCCCAAGGTTTTACTTGAATTCTTACTATGTTAATTTTTCTAAGTTGCATGTAAAGGTGAAAGTTTTTATTTTTGTGTTCAGAGTAGTTTAGTTCCCTTTTTTATGTTTATAGTTGCATATCAATATATGGTTAGATATGACAATTCACTATAAACACTGCTCTGATACCAACCTGTCATACCCTCGAACTGGACGGCGGAAACGTCTGAAAGCTTGCGTGACTAACAATTAAATAGCATAACAATGAATATACATGAAACAAACACATACATCACCAACATTACATAGTACAACTTACATGGTTCACATCAAGTACATTGACCAAATATTACATAATCAACAGTATATTGTTTGAAAGTTACAAAACATGAAGTCCTAATCACACATGATAATCATCTTCTGCTTATCGGTTACCTGAGAATACAAGTTATTTTAAAAATGGTCAACATATGAAATGTTGGTGAGTTCATAAGCATGTTAGATATAAATGTTTCATGTTGTTGATAAAACCCAGAATATCTGATATTTTCTGTAAGTAAAATTTGTTTGCAACACGATGTGATGATCCAATAATGTATAGATATGTGTAATTTCAGAACTTGTATATATGGCTTATTAGCATTAGTATTTCTCATGTAATAGTTGAAGTATGATAAAGAAATTATGTTGAGTCCCGGAAAGTCCGATATTTTCCAATATAAAACTGTGTGATAGTTTTGTGAATTCGTATAAATCTCATAGTACGACCATATGTATGAATTTAGTTTCCCAATTAATAGTGAAATGGTAATGGATCTCTATGTGAGACGTTATAACCATACATGATAATGACTATTTCGCCTGTCTTTGAAATTTTTACAAACGCCGGTTTTGCTCAAGATTTTGTCACCCTAGACTGGCCAAGTCTAACTGCAGCGAACAGCTCAAGTGTGGGGGAGTCACCCCCATATAGATCTATACACAAACTCTCGCTCTCCCTCCAGGAGACTCTGGTTATATCTACAGGCTACGACCGACACTTATTAGTGCAGACCGCATATTCCTCACCAATCCCAATTATTACCCCGAGAAGTTGAATAGTAATGATCACAATCCATTTATCGTTTACATGAGTATGTGTAAGTCCAAACAACATGAATAAGAACAACTGTGGTCTATTAATCATGTGTGTTGATTCAGGTTATCGAGCACATGAGTAAGTTGGACCTTACTAGCAATGCAAATGGGCCACAAAGGCCCAATAGCATGTAAAACCATTGAGGGTCCATTAAGCATGTAATTGGGGCACTAGAAGCCCAATCATCATGTATTACTATTATTGTTGGGCCCAATAATTATGATAATGGGTCACGAAGGCCCATTTTGCATAATTTAAAAATATTAAGCCCAATAAAGTTAGTGTTTACCCGTCTTGTATAGTATAAAAATCGAAAGTTTTTTTTAAACGAATTGTTCAATTGTAAAGTCCCAAAAATAATTGTTTGGCCAATTCAGTCCCTTTTCTAATAAAAATGACTATATTAGTCCCTTTTTATGGAAAATGACATTTTAGGCCCAAATGCTTATCGAAATAGTATTTTCAGCCCAAAATGAGGTTTTGGATAGTTTCAGACCTTTGATTTAAAAAGATTTACAATTGTAGTCCATATTTTCGAAATTTTTACAATTTAAATCTAAAAATCTAAAAACTTTACATTTTTAGTCCTTCCATGTAGTAATTACATTTTTAGCCTCTGAAACTAGGGTGGATCTCGAACTTAGAGATTTCTAGGATGATGATCATGAGTTTGTATGAGTTAAGAAGAGATTTTTGATGAAATAAAGAAACTAGATCATGGATCCAAGCATCAACTTACCTAGGATGATGATTTTTGAGGAAAAACTTTCTTGAAATGTTCAAGATCTTGAAAACTAGATGAAGAAAGGAGAATTTGTTGTTGTGAGTTCTTGAGAGAAAACTTAAGTGAATTGTGTGTGTGTGCTTCCTTCGGCCGAGAGATAAGAAGAAGAGAGGGAGGAAAGAGAGGTTAGGTGACATTGCATGGATGTCCACCATGCAATACGGAGGTGGCATCCTCCCAAATTTTCCATAATTTCCCTTTTTGTTTTAAATCTTTTCCATTCTTATCTCTTTTTTTTATTAAGCGTGGGCCGATTTGGGCTAAGGAGTAAGGGGAGGAAAATCACCTTGGCCTATTCTTGGTTTGGTTCGAAAATATGGGGCCTAAAGTTTTTATTCTCGGCCCATTGGGCACTTAAAGTGATCCACAGCCCAAATTGTATAAATGAATGGGTTTTATGGCCCATTAAAGTCTACTAGATTAGTTATGGCCCAATAAGGTCCATTAGGGTAGTTTATTTCATTTTTGGTCTATTATGGCCCAAAATGTTAAATTTTATGAAAGTGGATCTAATTAGAGCCCATTTAGAAATTCCAAGCCCAAAATAATCAAATTATAAGCTTTTTGGCCCATTAGGCCCAATAAGGGTTTCCAAGTCCAATGGACTTAAACTATAATCCTTAGGGTTTACAAAACCCTAAATTGACTTTTCATGATGTTCTGTATAAATTTTAGGCTTTATGATTGGATCTTGGTGAAGGTTTGTTGTTGTTAAATAACATAGTGCATTTCAAGTTCAAAGCTTACAACTGGTGTCATTGATATTGTTTACAGAGGCATATAATTTCCTAGCAAATTTGCTAGTTGTGACAGTGAGCAAGCCATGGACGTGGTAAAGCTTCAAGATCCTGAATCTACATCATCTTAGGAAGCTTTTGAAGGTATAAAGTTCATACCTTGCCTATCCTTTGCTTAGATCTACTTTTTTAGCTTCATATGGTCCTTTTGGTTGGTCTTGATGAGCTAAGACCATTTGAGATGCTAAATCTTGTAGATCTAGATGTTTGGTGGGTCCCTTTAGCTTAAAAGTGCAGACTTTATGGTGTTTGATGGCACAACATTCACTCCACACCATTTTGTGCATTTATTGTTATTGTCAATCTGATGATTTTATATTATATGGATTATGTAATGGATTTTTGAATCAAACTTATGATTGTAATCCTGAATTAAAAATGAAAAGTTTTCTCTTGGTTTTGGGTTGTTAGACTGGAAGCAAAGGATGTGTACTCGAGTCAACAAAATCGGCGATGAAACCAGCAAGCTTGTAGAGATTTTGATCCTTCGATTTATTCTGATGATTTGTATGGCTTACTTTCAGTATGGTCACATTGCGAGGCAGACCTGTTGGTAGTTCTATTGCTGGAGAGGGATCGGGCTCAAGTTGTAGAGATGAGCAGCTACGTGATCAGACTAAGGAGTTCATCTCATCTGAGATTTCGCATTGCATTCTTGAGCATATGTATGTGATCTTTTCTATGGTCAAGGTGGGCATTTTGGAGATTCTGGATAAGCGGTTGAGGGCCATTTATTCTAAGATGGTGGCCTTGGTTGGGGCGTGTTCATTGATCTTCAGGGAGTTCCCGACATGTGGAGCTCCAGACTATCACGGGTCGAAGGATCCGATAGCTAGAAGAAGGTGGGTAGCGAATGTTGCTAATGCCTTCCGCACAAGCAGTTGCCCCGAGGGGGAAAAGGTTAGACTTGCCTCTTGTCTTTTGAAGGACAGGGACCGAGATTGGTGGTAGGAGGTTGGGTGCTCCATTGGTGATGTTACGATTGATTCGATGACCTGGGATGATTTTATGACCAGGTTCAGGGCTGAGTTCGCTCTGGTGATTGAGGTGCAGCAATTGGCATGACATTTACAGGATCCTCGCCAGACTACTGAGACAATGGCTGAGATGACCGCGATGTTTTGGGCGAGAGAACTTTTGGTTCCGCGGTATGTGGTAGATAAGGAGATGAATAAGGCTAGGTGTCATGAGATGTTGAGGAGTGTTATTCGGCAGTTTGTGTGCCGATCCAGCTGCAGGATATTGAAGGATATGATAGCGAGAGCTAGGGAGACAGAGATTGATCTGGAGATGGAGAAAAAGAGGAAGCCAAATTATGTGCCAAGTGTTGAGGGTTCGGGAAAGAGGCCTAAGGTATCAAATTCTAGGTCGAGAGGCCATCAGGGTCGGAACCTATATGGCAAGTGCGGCAAGGGACATGAGGGAACGTGTAGGGTAGGAGTTTCAAGCTACTTCATGTATGGTTGGACGGGTTACATCGGCATAGATTTCACTGCTACTACCACCACCATCCTAGTTTCTGATCTGATCTGATCTGATCTGCTTTCATTGCAATCAGAGAGTCCACAAGAAGGCCCATTGTCCGAGTTTAACTACAGCAAGAACGGTGTCAGCACCCGCTCCTGCAACTCTTCGGATTACTAACGGCCTCTAGAGCCGGGCAGATACACTTGTAGTGAAGAAGAGGGCTTTTTATTTGACGACCGAGTAGGCTTGTGCGACTATCGACGTGGTGACGGGTATGTATCTTCTCATTTTCCTTTTATTTATTATGATTTGTCCGCTTATATTTATGTGTTTTATTTTAGGATCTTTCCTTGTGAACGATATTTTTGTTGTGGTATTGTTTGATTCGGCGGCTACTCAATGCGTTATATCGCTTGCATTTGGCAAGACGTTTTCTGGAGCTCCGGAAAGTAACAGAGCTTGAAGTTTTGATTTGGGGGGGGGTGTGGTGAAACTATAATGTGTATAAAAATTGCAAAATAGGGGCTAAAGTTAAATTTTATAATTTTAGGCTTAATATGTAAAAATTTTAATAGTAAAAGACTAATT
This sequence comes from Lactuca serriola, assembly GCF_051521515.1. Lineage (NCBI taxonomy): Eukaryota > Viridiplantae > Streptophyta > Magnoliopsida > Asterales > Asteraceae > Lactuca > Lactuca serriola. The sequence continues at coordinate 109,498,256 of NC_136409.1, read as the reverse complement.
TAAATAGATAGAGGGGGGATGGATTTTCCATTAGATGACGACATGGCAGATGATAGGTCTGTTCGGGTTGCGAGGGTTCATCAAGGTTGTACCCTTCAGTTGTTCAATGTGGAGTATTTGATTGATTTGGTTCCCATTCCTTTGTGTAAGAACAAGGTTATTGTAGGTATGGATTGGTTGAGTCCCAATGGGCGGTGATCGATTGTGAGCTGCAGCTAGTCCGGATTCAAACTCCAAATGGGGGAGAGTTAGTGGTTTAAGGAGAAAAGCTCAGAGTGGGCCGTTATTATGCTCAACTACGAGGGCCAGACGCTATATTCAGTAGGGTTATTCAGGATTTGTCGCCTATGTTATGGATACCCAAATAAGGGTAAGGCGGCCGTTGATGATGTGCTGATTTTATGAGATTATCTCGATGTGTTTCCTGAAGATTTTCCTGGGGTGCCTCTGGAGAGGCAGGTTGATTAATGGATTGATTTGGTTCTAGGTGCGGCTCTGATAGCCAAAGCACCATATCGGTTAGCTCCTCCTGAGATGCAGGAGTTGTCTACACATCTACAAGAGTTGTTAGACAAGGGATTCGTTAGACCAAGCAATTCGCCTTGGGGAGCACCAATCTTGTTTGTGAGAAAGAAGGATGGGTGTCATCGTATGTTGATCGACTACCGGGAGCTGAATAAGGTAACGGTGAAAACCTGTTATCCACTCCCGAGGATTGATGATATTTTTAACCAACTTCAATGTGCAACTTGGTTTTTAAAGATTGAAATGTGATTAGGTTATCATCAGATGAGGCTCAGAGTGGAGGATGTGCAGAAGACAACTTTTTGGAATCGTTATGGTCATTACGAGTTCGTGATGATGCCTTTTGGGCTCACCAATTCTCCAGCCGTATTCATGGATCTCATGAACCACATGTCTAGGCCGATACTGGATCAGTCTATGATTGTATTTATTCATGATATATTGGTTTATTCCAAGACTCAGGAGCAGCACGAGGTGCACTTGAGGGAAGTGCTGGATACGTTTAGGAGGGAGCGACTTTTCGTGAAGTTCTCCAAGTGTGAGTTCTGGTTAAACAAGGTGTAGTTTCTGGGGCACCTTGTCAACCAGAAGGGTATTCTAGTCGATCTGGCCAAGGTCGAGGCCGTAACGCAGTGGGAGGTTCCGAGGTCTCCATCTAAGATTTGGAGTTTCCTTGGTCTTGTAGGTTACTATCAGAGATTTATCCATGATTTCTCCAAGATACATGTTCCTTTGACCCGGTTAACATAGAAGACGGATACATTTCGTTGGGGGCCTGAGTAATGGGAAACTTTTGAGACCATGAGACAGCGGTTGTGCGAGGAACTAATTCCGACCCTACCGGAGGATGTTGAGGATTTTGTGTTTATTGTGATGTGTCGATCATGTGTTTTGGAGTGGTATTCATGTAGAGGGGTCACGTGATCGCTTATGCTTCGAGGCAGTTGAATCCCCATGAGCTGAATTATCTGACGCATGACTTGGAGTTGGGGGCTGTGGTTATTTCCCTCAAGGTTTGGCAATATTACATGTATGGGGTCCGTTGTACCATTTACACGGATCACAAGAACCTGAGGTATCTGATTGATCAGCCAAATCTAAATATAATGAAGCGCCGGTGGTTGGATGTGTTGAAGGATTATGATTGTGAGATCCTTTATCACCCGGGGAAGGCTAATGTGGTGGTCGATGCTCTCAACCGTAAGGCGTTCATTGCTCTGATCGGAGGCATATGTTTGAGGATGATCGTGGTTACTTTGCTTTTAGAGCGGATTCTTGAGGCTCAGATCGAGGCTATGACGGAAGAGCACCAAAAGTGTGAATGTATTGTGGGTCAGGTGGCTTCCTTTGAGTATGATAGCTATCAGTTGTTGACTCTGCGTTGGTGATTTTGGGTTCTGTATTGGGGCGATGTGTGTTAGGTTTTGATGGAGGAGGACACAAGTCTAGGTTCTCCATTCATCCCGGGGCGACAAAGATGATTAAGGATCTTCATCCTGATTATTAGTGCCCCTGCATGAAGTGGGATGTGGTATGGTATGTGAAGTGGTGCTTGACTTGCAGGAAAGTCAAGGATGAGCATCAGAGACCTCACGACAAGATGCAACCATTGGAGATTCCCATATGAAAATGGGAGGATATTACGATGGATTTCATCACAAACTTACCTCGGAGTACACATGGAGTGGATTTGATCTGGGTCATCATAGATTTATTGACCAAGAGCGTGCATTTCATTCCAATTTAGGAGAGTATTTCTACATAGAAATTGGCTAAGATTTATATCAAGGAGGTTGTGGCACATTATGGGATACCGGATTTGGTGGTTTCTGACATAGATTTTCGGTTTACTTCTAGGTTTTGGAAAATGTTCCATGATGATTTGGGTACTCGTCTCCATTTCAGCACAACATTCCATTCGTAGACCGACGGTTAGAGCGAGCGGACTATTCAGACCCTTGAGGATATGTTGCTAGCATGCATTTTGGACTTTGGTGGGAGTTGGGATACATATATTCTATTAGTAGAATTTTCGTATAACAACGACTATCACTCCAACATTGATCGACCTCTTTTTAATATGCTCTACTAGAGGAAATACAGGACCCCAATTTATTGGGGCGAGGTCGGTCAGCGACTCATGGGGAGTACCGAGATGGTACTCAAGACCACTAAGCTGATTCAGCAGGTTCTGTGACAACCCGAAATTTTCATTCGGTCAAAGCCTAAAATCAATCACTTCATATTATAAGTCAATTACATTTCTATTTTTTTTAACAAATTTAAAGTTCGTTTGACTATTATAATAATTATTCTTTAAATGAACGGCTAAAAGAATGTAATGCCTCGAGTCTTGAAATTTCAAAACCGCGAATACCACGTAGCTTAGAAGTTCACGTCCAAACTTTTATGTTTGGGCCGTAAACTCCCTTAAAAACAGTAAGCTCATGCCTTAAAGCATGAGTTCACTCCCTAAACTCATCACTTTTTACTTTCACTCTAAAGAGTAAACTCCAAACACTCTCAACTATCATCCCGGTTTTCACCCGATTTCCCAAAAACATTTCCAAAACACCAAGAACACACACTAGTGTTCTTGGACTTTTAGTTCATTACAAGCTTGCAAAAAGTAAGTACTTCTATCCTAGAGTATTTTAAAGCTTTCTATCCATCTTAATATCAAGTAATTGTCCCAAGAACACCAAGAACAAGGTGTTCATGGTTTTGGGAGGCTCCCAAAACCGTAAACACCAAGTAAGGTGCAAAGGGGTGCCTTAGGGTGCCTAGATGCTTCACAATGCCTTAGGGACTTGTCTAGATCCATGCTTGATGATTTTATCACACAAAAAGGAAAAAAATCTCACATTTATATGTGTTTACGGTTAGGGGATCTCCCAAAACCGTAAACACCCCAAAAGGTGTATAAATGTCCCATATTTATTCCTTATGCCTAAAATCTAACCTAGACTATTACCATGATGAGATAAGGACTTGAAAACCCCCAAATACCATAAAACTTATGAGTTTAAGGTAGTAAAATCAAAGGAAAACGGTAAAAGGACTATAAACTCCATTTAGGAGTGAAATGGTGCCCTAGTTCCTTCCATGGTCACATACATCAATTAGAAAAGCTTTTAGGGACTCTTAAAGCTTCAAACATCAAATGGTCAACAAGTGGGTGAGATTATGACCATAAGCCCAAGGGTTTACAACCGTAAACCCTTTTGGATACGACCACAAAACCGTAAAGTCCCTAATGGAGCGTTCCTTGAACCCCAAACACACTAGCCTTTCCCTACAACACTTAGATGCAATCCTTGAGACTTATAACACTTGTATAAGGTGTTTAAGCATGTCCTAGGGTGTCTTGACTTTTTGTATTAGTTGTTTAAAGACTAATTGGATACATATATGTGATATTATATGTTAACTAGGATCATAGAGTGTGTTCAGGACTTCACATGACACCTAGAAATCCTAAATCTTCAGTTCATCCGTACCACTCAATACAGGTGAGTTCATACACTTTCAGTTAGCACATTCATTACATATACAATCATGCAGTTATGTGAACCATTGAGCAGGTCGTGGCACTTCCTGCCATGACTGCTTTTTTATCCCGAATCTCCTTAATTGGGGAGTGTATGAGTTTGCGTATAGATCTATACTGGATTGACTATCCTACACCTTGTTGCTCGCTACAGTGGGACTTGCAATTCTACGGGTGCCAAATTTCATTTCTTACGGCGTCTTACATCGTCGTTTTACTAGAGTCGGTAGCAGGATACAAGTCGATCACATGTTAAATTGAACCCCTTTTGTTTTAAGGTAGTTAGTACAACGGTAGTCACTTATTACAAATACTACGGTACTATAATATTTTCCCATTACATTCACTTCGTGAATGCTCACACAATGCACGGTAATGTAAAAACTATATTTTGGGTTAATGATAGTAAGAATTGGGAAAACACACACTCCAACAAGAGACACACGCACAGACACTAGATGCCTTGGTAGAAGGCTACAGTTAGTAGGAAACATAGGGTTTTCTAGGAGAGTTCAAACATTTTACAAAACATCATACGGAACATCTCACAAATACTTACATACAAACACAGACATTAATTCACTTTTGATCTCACCAGCTTTAGGCTGATACTCGCTTTCAAAATAACTTGAATTCTCAGGTCACCAATAGACAGGTACAGGTGCCAGGCTTTTGAGAAGATGGAGCTCGTTCAAGACTCATATTTTATTCTGATATGTATATTTTGGTGTCTATATAACTTGAAAGAACACACATGTATGAAATTATATTATTAATGCAATGGATGATGTTGTTGCTTGTTTACTATTATTCATTGTTGTGATACTGTACATGACGTCCTCCGCCCCAGAACGTTTCCGTCGTTCATGGTTTTGGGGTGTGACAGGTTCGGAGTAGGCTCCGAATAGCTTAGAGTTGGCAGAAGAGTTATGATGACCGGCATCGGCCAGATCTAGAGTTCTAGGTGGGAGAAATAGTTCTCCCGAAAGTATCTGTCACACCCCAAAACCATGAATGGCGGAAAAGTTATGGGGCGAAGAACGTCAAGTACAGTATCACAACAATGAAAAGTAGTAAACAAGCAACAACATCATCCATTTCATTAATAATATAATTTTAATACAAGTGTGTTCTGTCAAATTATAATAGACACTAAAGTATAAACCAAAAATGAAAGATGAGTCTTGAACGAGCACCATCTTCTCTAAACCTTGCATCGGTACCTATCTACAGTTGACCTGAGGATACAAGTATTTTGAAAGAGAGTATCAACTTTAAAGTTGGTGAGATCATAAGTATTTTAGTGTCTTATTTTCTAAGAATGTATTCGTACATATGAAATATAAGTATGAAAACGTTTTGAACATCCTAGAAAGCCCTATGCTTCCTATTGAGAGTAGCCTTCTACCAAGGCATCTAGTATCTGCGTGTGTCTCTTGTAAGAGTGTGTATTTTCCCAAATCTGACTATCATTAACCAAAAATATATCTACTACATTACCGTGCATCGTGTGAATGTTCACGAAGTGAATGTAAAGGGAAAATGAAATAGTAATATGGTGCAGTATCAAATAACTACGACCGTACTAACTACTTTAAATCTATTGTAATTTAAAGTAACATGTGATCGACATGTATCCTGCTACCAAATCTAGTAAAACGACGATGTAAGACGCCGTAAGAAATAACATTTGGCACCCGTAGACTTGCAAGTCCCACTGTAGCGAGCAGCAAGGTGTAGGATAGTCAATCCAGTATAGATCTATATGTAAACTCATACGCTCCCCATTTAAGGAGATTCGGGATACAAAAGCGGTCATGGCAGGAAGTGCCATGACCTGCTTAATGGTTCACATAACTGCATGAAAGTACATGTAACGAATGTCCTAACCGTAAAGTGTACTCTTTCTCTGTCTAGCCTATATGTACTGTAATGTTCCGCGTGTGCTAGCTGTAACATGTGTTCTCTCTCTGTCTAGCATGTATAGTAATATACTATGTGTACTAGTTGTAATGTGTCTTCTCTCTCTATCTAGCAAGTATTGACTCATAAATGAACTGACTCATGGTATGATTTCGCGTTCTAGTAATAGTTCTAGTATCTTCCTGAATTACCCCTATGATAGCTTACTAGTAATGTAACTGGTACGTATGAACATGGAAGTATACCCTTGCTACCCAAGGGTATTGAACTGACTGGAAGACCCTTTATGATTATATATGTACCCATAATATATAACTAATATTTATACGACCTTCGGACAGATACTCGATACCTTACCAGACCACATCCCAACGGGGAAAAGGGAATAAAGCGGGCAATCCTTCCCAAGTCCTTTAAACATTATTTGTATAAGTATACATATATAGGAATGAAAATGACAATATAAAAGCATAAAATAAGTTTTGTAAAACCATTTGAAGTAAACTGTTTAGTAAAACAGCTAAAGAAGTAATAAATCCTTTTGTATGCTACTTATTAATCACATGTGATTAATATAATAACTAGCATGATTCAACTTGTAACCCCCCCCCCCCCCACATAAAAACATTTAAAAACATTTAAATAATTGATTTAAGGGGTATGAACTCACCTGTAGCAAGTGGTTGGGATGAACGAATTGAAATAGGATGCTAGGTGTCAAGTGAAGACTTGTACACACTCTATGATCCTAGATATCATATAATATCACATATGTGTACCCAATTAGTCTCTAAACAACTAATAAACAAATTTAAGACATCCTAGGGCATGATAAACACTTTGTATAAGTGTTATAAGCGCTAAGGAGTGCATCTAAGTGTTGTAGGACAAGGCTATTGGGTTTTAGGGTTCAAGGGAACCCCTAATATGAGCTTACTCTCCAAAGACCATATCCCTTTGAGTTTATAGTCGTAAACTCTTGAGTTTACGGCCGTAAGCTGATAAACTTTTGACCATTTGTTGGTTTGAAGTCTTCTAAGCCATTCCAAGCATTCCTACTTCATGTTTAGGCCTTAGGAAATGTTCTGTGGCATCAATACACTCCTAAATGGAGTTTACGGCTCATGGACCATTTCTCCATGAGTTTGCTGCCGTAAACTTCTATGGAACATGGTATGTTGATGCTTTCAAGTCCCAAACATAACAAGGAATAAATCTAGACTAGTTTCCTAAGCTTGTGAAGGGACTAGGGCCATTTTTACACACCCTTGGGGTGTTTACAGTTTTGGGAGATCCCCAACCCCTAAAAACATATAAATGAGTCATCTTGGTGGTTTTCATGTGCTAAACACATCAAGGTAAGGTTCTAAGTTAATACCCAAGGCTTAGGATAGGATAAAGCACACTTTGGCACCCTAAATAGGGTTGACGGTCCAAGGTGTTCTTGGACCGTAAACACCTTTGGTCTTGGTGTTCTTGGATGATTTCTTGAGGTAAAGAAGTGTAACAAAGCTTGTAAGACTCTAGGATAGAAGCACTTACAAGTTAGAAGCTCGAAAAGGTCCAAAAGGCCAAGAACACTAGTGTGTGTTCTTGGTGTTCTTGGCGTAAATTGAAGATTAACCCTTTTGGAAGGATTTCACGGTTAGAAGTGTGTTAAAACACTAGATTAAGTCATATAACAACTTAAGAAAGCTAGAAACACTTACTAGATTGAATATTTCGAAGAAAACCGGGATGATACTTGAGAGAGTTTGGGAGTTTACTCTTGGATGGTTGGAAAAATGCTAAAAATGGCTAAGTGCCACTTTTATACCCCTCTCCTTTAGGGTTTACGGCCGTAAAACACCAAGTTTAGGCCGTAAACTCTAAACTTTTGATGTGTTGGGACTTTGTTGTTACACAATAAACCCTAGGGCATCCTCTCTCCTGATATCTCCTAAAGTGTTAATTCTAGAATACTCAAACTTATTCCAAAAAGTCTAAAATTTAACAGTAACTGTTCTGATTTCTATTGACTTGATATGTTATACAGAATGAAAATTTCGGGTTGTCACATCATCCCCCCGTTAGAAGGAATTTCGTCCCGAAATTAGAACTTAGGTAAGGAAGTAGGCATGAATTATCAATCCAAGAAGTGGGGATACTTCCTAATCCCCCCGTTAAAAGGAAAAGAATATGAATAGTTTGCATGACCTCTCGGTCCATGGTCACTACAGTTCTTCCACGTAGGTGAGGCTCTTGTGGGACTCGATCTCTTCGAGTGGAATTTCAAGAGTCTCGTCAGATCGATACTTTTTACAAGTTCGAGACGTGAAGGGTAGAATGTATGTTACTAAGATCGCAGAGTAGGTCTAGTCTGTGAGATACAGGACCGATTCCGATAAGAATCTCGGAGGTCCTGACCATCTTGGATTCAGCTTCCCATGCTTTACGAAGCGTATTAAGCCATTCTCAGAGTGAGACTTCCTAAAGAATTTGGTCTCTCATTTGGAATTCTAAGGTTTCTTTTCCTTGCTTATCTTCCCAGTCGAGGGCCACCATATGCTGGGTCAAATTCGTAAGGGTTTTTGTAATTTGCGAGGAGTTCTGAATGGACTACGATAGTAGGTCTGCAAGACCTAGAATTTGGCGAATTTCTGTCGGCGTCTTCGGTGCCGACAAATTCCCAACGGTTTTGGATAAATTGACAGAGTACTCAAGAATTTCCACATCACTAATAGTGTGTATTAGGAATTTGACACTTCAATTCCAAAACTCGTGTTTAGAGAACTTTATGAAAAGCTTCTCTGAGGGTAATGTTTCAATGGGTTCCTTCTTACTACAAGGGTAGATAAGTAAGTCATTACAAGGAGAATGACGAACTGATCCAAGTAAGAATGGCGTACCCTACCCATTAAGCTCAAGAATGCTATGGGCGTATTGGTCCTATCCGAGGGGTATTACCACGGACTCGAAGTGTCTGCATCGAGTTTGGAAGGTAGTCTTCGGGACATCCTTCCCTAACACTCGAAACTGCTGGTATTCGGATCTCGGTCCATTTCTGAAAGGTAAATCGTTCCTTGCGTTTGCTTAGCCCACACATCCATGCGAGGCAAAGATAATGATTTCTAATTGAAATATTGACGAGTCCCCAATAGCCGAGGTACATATGATGTAATCCGTTTACTTCTAGAATAATAAGACCAGAGCCCTCCAGGGTGAGAAGCCTGGTCTTCCAAATCTATTGTTGAGTAGTTCGCTAAGTTGTCTGGATTTCTTGTATTTCTGTGGGTGTTTAGATTGTAGGGCGATCCGGTTGCAGAAGTCGTACTGGGTTCTAGGTTTGTTCACACGATGATGCGATTACTTGTAGTCTTGGGCAGTCTCTGTCCTGAAGTTCACATTTAGAAGTCATACATGGTTCAATCAATCGTAGTCTCGTGTATACAAGTTGTATATAATTAAGATTAAAAAGGTATCGAATAACGGATTCTTCTTTAAGCTCTTATCCCAACGAGGAAAAGAAGTTAAAGTGGAATCATCAATTCTAAACCTGTAGAACCTTGATTATATATCACCCCTATGTATACATCCTTTAGCGATAGATCAACTGTATGGATCATTGGATTGAACTTGACATACTGTACGAGTGGTACTTCGGGGAGGTTTGCTGAGGCTTCTTCGGAAGGATAAGAAACTTGAGGTACTCTAAGAAAATATACTTCCGAGTTCTGAAATGACAACTTCGTTAAAAAGACGTTTACAGAGAAAGAGATGTACGTATGAAGCTGGTATTGTGCGGATCAAATTCAATCTAGTCGTATGGTAATGTCGGAATCATAAGGAAACTTAAAGACATTAGATTTGAACATAAGGCGTTACAGACAAAACACAACCGTGCAACCATCAACAGAGTTACAGTACTTTAGACTTACTACAAGACTATTGCTGCGAATAAGGTATACTACAAAAGACAAGTATACGCAGCACGAGCATCCCTTTACTGACGGGATCTCGCAAAAGATAAGACTCTAGTTGCACTAGTTTTGGATGGTTTATAAGTCTGTTACAACAAAACGCCTTAATTACTTTTACGTGGGTTCGGAGTAGTCTCCCCTGCGGCAGTGATCCTTGGAATTCTGCCGTCTGTGCCCGAGTTCTTTGTTATAGGACAATCCTTCTTGAAGTGCCCTACCTCACCGCATTGGTGGTATGACTGGCTAGTACTAGCATTGGTGGTGGGAGTAAGGTTTTTAGTCAGAGTTACGTGGACACGAGTGCCTTCCTCATTACTCCACTTTGAAAATTTCCTCCTAAAGAGTTCAGCTTTATCACTACTTTTGTGTGTGGGGTTGGTCCCGATGCCAGGGACTGGAAGAACGGGTCGTGCCGGTGCTCCACAGCTACGAGCATGGTGTTCTATTTTTAGGCAATTGCAACATTGCATTTCATGGCAAGCCCCATTATGATGAGAGCTACACTTGTTACCCTTCGGAAGTTTTCCTTCGTATGGCCTGGTCGGTACTGGGAATGCAGGGGCTGCCACTTGTTGCTGTTCCACGGCTAGTTTTTGGGATCTCTTGCGCTCTTTTTGTGCTTGGCGCTTTCATTTATTCTTCTCAGTTTTTTGGCTTTGTAGGTCCGTGACTGTTGTCATTTGTTGGTTTCCCGGTTTGGTACTACGATCGGAACTATCGACTCCTTCATCGGGCTTGTTTGCGTTGACAGAGTTGATGTGTGTAAGGAAAGCTGCCACAACAACTACTACCACTGCTTGTAACATAGTGGCGTCGATATGGAGGATAGGGGTTTCGTTGCTCGGTTGACTATTTCCGGGTGACGACATGATTCTATTACAAGGAAAGAGAATGAACTCGTGTGCAAGTATGGTTGAACCTGTACCATTTTGATTCTGGTTACGAACTGACTTATTATACATGAACATTTAGCTTATACACGTTATGATATAATCAAGAATGGGCGGATAATAAAATGTGTGATTCTACTCTAGTCCTACATCCCAATGGGGAAAAGAAACTAAGTTAGAAATCTCACATTCTATTGTCTACCAGGTCTTCGTTATATATAACTTGGGAATGTATAAGCGAGGAAACTAATAATAATCTTCTTACGAATCCTATATGATGGACTAGAATTTCTTGTAGTGGCTAATATTGACCCTAGATGTACTTTTCTCGTTCAATCAAAGAGTAAGAGTATGTTCTCAAAAGTTTGACCTACATCCCTATGATGCAGTCCTAGTTCGGGTTAGAAGTATGTTTGCAAAGGTTCGACTTACATCCCTATGACGCAGTCCTAGTAAAGAATGGAAGTATGTTCGTAGTATGGCCTTATGACGCTTGACGTCTGAAACAGGGTACCATCGGTTGGGGAATAACATGATCCAACCTTTGGTAGAGAATTGGGAATGATCCCGGAGCTAAATTACCCTAGTCCAATAGCTTGACTAGAGTGGGTTTTAGATAGGCTCCCATGATGGCATGATGAACGTAATTGAATAAAGAATGGCAAAGAAGTTAGCCGACTGTCAATATCTTTGATATTCATAACGTAAAAGTTCGGGAAAATGACCTTGTAATAGGTCTTACATCATATCCAGAGTAGAAGGTCCTTGACAGCATAAAGACCTAACTAAAGTACTTACAGTACAAGATAGTTTCATAGAAAATGCCACATTGGGCATAGACAGAAAACGATTCCTTTTAACAAGGAAAATAAAGTAAGGCATCTACTATTGGTGACGGTCATCCCTCTGGTGAACTCTCAGTTCACCATCAAGTAGGTGTCTTTCGTACACCCTCTGGCGTACTCGGAGTTCTATGACTTCGGCTCGTGATTCAGCTAGTGCTTGCAACAGGGTTTCATGGTCTCTCTCAGATCTCTCACGAGCATCGTCCAGACGAATGGTGCGGAGGGTATGCATTCTCGCATTGGCGACAACTTCTATGATCTGATGTAGGGTTGTCCTGCCTTGAATCTCATTTCGAGCCACTCTGCGGACCAGGATTGGCAAGATTCTGTTTACTGAGCCCCCATTGCTCAGGTCATAAAAGCTTTGGTCACCATTAAATGGCATGGGTTGATCTTGTCCTTAGATCCATGTTTCCAAGCATTCTACCCACTGAGGCGTCGGGCCATGAAAAGACGGACGAGGGTTAGGATTTGGAACGAGATCTACCTGGGGTAGGTTCTCAAACTCGGGTTCGGAGTTAGCACCATCAGAAAGGTCTTCATCATGGTGATCATTCAAAGGGATAGGATGATCATTCTCTGGTTCTTCTCCAAACCATCCAGCAATGACTTCGTTCGGAAGGTACGGATTGCTATAGGGATGGAGTCCAACCATGTTATCTACGCGAGAATTGGGGTAAGAAAATAATTATTAGACGAACTATCTAGATAATTATTTAGAAAATCTTCATTAGTTACATCACTATTTGTGAAGTGCATACCAGTTATATGTAATCGAAACAGGATAGGCCTTCGAATAAGTGACCTTAACTCCAAATTCACAAAGAATAGGGGTAAAGCAAAATTTTCATAGATTCTAAGTCTATAACATCCTAGTTATATATAGCCATAGTGAATCCACTTAGCAACTATTAACTTAGTAATGAAGATCCCGATTAGTTCTTAAGTATGAAGTACTTATAATAACACCAAATACCCCTATAGTATTTTAGGTTTATGTTCTGTTGTTCTCATTGTGGTATTGTTGGTAAGATTTTAGACTTGTTGCAAGCTCACAACTACATTTAGGCACATGCTAGTCAACCCTCGGATAATATAGTTGATCAGGCTATATCTTCCCAGTTTTGACTATGTGTCTCTAAGTCTACTTGTGCTGCCCAACAATCGTAATTCTTTTCTACTGTCCTAGTGACACTGATTTTAGTATGAATGCAGGCACGTATACTTAATTAAATATTTTATTATTTAAAGTATAACTCTTGGTCAGAGTATATTAATCCCATTGTATTTATAGTCTGTATATCTTTTATGGATTGATATACTTAATTCACTATAAACAATGCTCTGATACTAATCTGTCACACCCCAATACCATGAACGGTGGAAACGTTCTGGGGGGAGGACGTCATGTACAGTATCACAGCAATGAAAAGTAGTAAACAAGCAACAACATCACCCATTGCATTAATAATATAATTTTAATACAAGTGTGTTCTGTCAAATTATAATAGACACTAAAGTATAAACCAAAAATGAAAGATGAGTCTTGAACGAGCACCATCTTCTCTAAACCTTTCATCGGTACCTGTCTACTATTGACCTGAGGATACAAGTTATTTTGAAAGAGAGTATCAGCTTTAAAGCTGGTGAGATCATAAGTATTTTAGTGTCTTATTTTGTAAGAATGTATTAGTACGTATGAAATATAAGTAGGGAAACGTTTTGAACATCCTAGAAGGCCTTATGCTTCCTATTGAGAGTAGCCTTCTACCCAGGCATCTAGTATCTGTGTGTGTCTCTTGTAAGAGTGTGTATTTTCCCAAATCTGACTATTATTAACCAAAAATATAGCTACTACATTACCGTGCATCGTGTGAATGTTCACGAAGTGAATGTAAAGGGAAAATGAAATAGTACTATGGTGCAGTATCAAATAACTACGACCGTACTAACTAATTTAAATCTATTGTAATTTAAACTAACATGTGATCGACCTATATCCTGCTACTGACTCTAGTAAAACGACGATGTAAGACGCCGTAAGAAATGACATTTGGCACCCGTAGACTTTCAAGTCCCGCTGTAGCGAGCAACAAGGTGTAGGATAGTCAATCCAGTATAGATCTATATGCAAGCTCATACGCTCCCCATTTAAGGAGATTCGGGATACAAAATTGGTCATGGCAGGAAGTGCCATGACCCGCTTAATGGTTCACATAACTGCATGAAAGTACATGTAACAAATGTGCTAACCGTAAAGTGTACTCTTTCTCTGTCTAGCCTATATCTACTGTAATGTTCCGCGTGTCCTAGTTGTAATATGTGTTCTCTCTCTGTCTAGCATGTATAGTAATATACTGTGTGTACTAGCTGTAATGTGTCTTCTCTCTCTATCTAGCAAGTATTGACTCATAAATGAACTGACTCATGGTATGATTTCGCGTTCTAGTAATAGTTCTAGTATCTTCCTGAATTACCCTTATGGTAGCTTACTAGTAATGTAACTGGTACGTATGAACATGGAAGTATACCCTTGCTACCCAAGGGTATTGAACTGACTGGAAGAACCTTTATGACTATATATGTACCCATAATATATAACTAATATTTATACGACCTTCGGACAGATACCCGATACCTTACCAGACCACATCCCAACGGGGAAAAGGGAATAAAGCGGGCAATCCTTCCCAAGTCCTTTAAACATTATTTATATAAGTATACATATATAGGAAAAAGCATAAAATAAGTTTTGTAAAACCATTTGAAGTAAACTGTTTAGTAAAACAGCTAAAGAAGTAATAAATCCTTTTGTATGCTACTTATTAATCACATGTGATTAATATAATAACTAGCATGATTCAACTTGTAACCCCCCCCCACACACACACACACACATAAAAACATTTAAATCATTGATTTAAGGGGTATGAACTCACGTGTAGCAAGTGGTTGGGATGAACGGACTGAAATAGGATGATAGGTGTCAAGTGAAGACTTGTACACACTCTATGATCCTAGATAACATATAATATCACATATGTGTACCCAATTAGTTTCTAAACAACTAATAAACAAAGGTAAGATATCCTAGGGCATGATAAACACTTTGTATAAGTGTTATAAGTGCTAAGGAGTGCATCTAAGTGTTGTAGGACAAGGCTATTGGGTTTTAGGGTTCAAGGGAACCCCTAATATGAGTTTACTCCCCAAAGACCATATCCCATTGAGTTTACGGTCATAAACTCTTGAGTTTACGGCCGTAAGCTCATAACCTCTTGATCATTTGTTGGTTTGAAGTCTTCTAAGCCATTCCAAGCATTCCTACTTCATGTTTATGCCTTAGGAAATGTTTTATGGCATCAATACACTCCTAAATGGATTTTACGGCCCATGCACCATTTCTCCATGAATTTGCTTCCGTAAACTCCTATGGAACATGGTATTTTGATGCTTTCAAGTCCCAAACATAACAAGGAATAAATCTAGACTAGTTTCCTAAGCTTGTGAAGGGACTAGGGCCATTTTTACACACCTTTGGGGTCTTTACGGTTTTGGGAGATCCCCAAACCGTAAACACATATAAATGAGTCATTTGGGTGGTTTTCATGTGCTAAACACATCAAGGTAAGGTTCTAAGTTAATACCCAAGGCTTAGGATAGGATAAAGCACACTTTGGCACCCTAAATAGGGTTTACGGTCCAAGGTGTTCTTGGACCATAAACACCTTTGGTCTTGGTGTTCTTGGATGATTTCTTGAGGTAAAGAAGTTTAAAAAAGCTTGTAAGACTCTAGGATAGAAGCACGTACAAGTTAGAAGCTCGAAAAGGTCCAAAAGGCCAAGAACACTAGTGTGTGTTCTTGGTGTTCTTGGTGTAAATTGAAGATTAACCCTTTTGGAAGGATTTCACGGTTAAAAGTGTGTTAAAACACTAGATTAACTCATAAAACAACTTAAGAAAGCTAGAAACACTTACTAGATTAAAGATTTTAAAGAAAACTGGGATGATACTTGAGAGAGTTTGGGAGTTTACTCTTGGATGGTTGGAAAAATGCTAAAAATGGCTAAGCGCCATTTTTATAACCCTCTCCTTTAGGGTTTATGGCCGTAAACACCATGTTTAGGGCATAAACTCTAAAATTTTGATGTGTCGGGACTTTATTGTTGCACAATAAACCCTAGGGCATCCTCTCTCCTGATATCTCCTAAAATGTTAATTCTAGAATACTCAAACTTATTCCAAAAAGTCTTAAATTTAACAGTAACTGTTCTGACTTCTATTGACTTGATATGTTATACATAATGGAAATTTCGGGTTGTCACAGTATCACCTTGGAAAGGTGTCATCCAATTCAGGAAGAGGGACAAGCTAGGCCCCATGTATATTAGTCCTTTCAGGGTTTCGGCTCGGGTGGGTCGGTTGCATATCGCTTGGACCTTCCAGATGAGCTCAGTCAGATTCAGAGCACGTCCCATATATCTCAAGTGTGGAAGTGCTAAGTGGACGATTCTGTAGTGGTACCATTGGAGGATATTCAGGTGGATGATCACCTGAATTATATTGAGAGACGAGTGGTGATTCTTGACCAAAAGAAAAAAAAACCTCAAGGAACAAGGTTTTTGAGTTGGTGAAGGTGCAATGGAAGCACCCTGAAGCATTCTGAATGGACGTGAGAGCTGGAAGATGAGATGAGAGAGCACTACTTATAGTTATTTGAGGCAACGAACTTCCAGGACAAAGTCTAATTTAAGTGAGAGATTTGTAACACTCGATTTTAGGTATGAAATATATTCCCGAATTATACATGATTCCCCTTTGGCCACAGCATGGTGGATCCTCACCACGGCGTGTCAATAAGCCTTTTACTGCAGAGTTAAATGGACCACCACAACACGGCAGCGTTGTACCATGGTGTGGTGCCGACTGAGGGAGAAAACCCTAAAGTTTAAGTGTTGAACCTTATTTAAGGATCCTTAACATCCTCATAACCTCCCTCACATCAGCCTCCATTCCTCCAAATCGTTCCTTGCAAACCCTAATCATCTTCCTCTATTTTTGAGCTAGTTTGGTGCTTTTGAAGCTAAAGAAGGAAGAAGGAGGAGGAAGGAAGAAAAGTTCAAGCAAGCAAGTCTGCATTCTTCACCTTGGAACTCTTCTGGACATTTGTAAGTGTCTTAGACTTGAATTTTATAATTCGAAGTTATTAGATCTTGAGTTTTGTCCCTTTAGTTTCTTGTTTTTGAATGTTGGAATGGTTTGACCTCATAAAGTTTACAACTTCATGAATCTTCAGGTCAAGATGAGTTAGTAGTGTCATGGATCTGAATTATAATCAAGGTTTGATGTCATGCATAGAGATTAGGTCATAAATCTTCATTTTGACCTAATATGGTTCAAGACATGCATTAGACATGTATGTCTATAAATCACCCACCTTTGGGTTGATTTTGGTGTTAGTATCACTTTTGGAAAGGATTGACTTTAGACTTTAGGGATTAAGGGCTTATTGGTTAAGCACTTGCATTACTAAGCCTTATAGATTGGGTATTGTACCTTTTTTGGGTAGTCCTAATGGATAAAGTTGGAACCTTTATCCTTCTAGATCACATTTTGGTCTACATCTAAGCTTTAGAGCTCTTGGAGTCGAAGAAAACAGCTGAATGTATTAAGTGTTTAAACTCAGACAACTACGACGTGGTTGCAAGTCAACGCAACGTGTTGGCTAGGGTTTTTCCCGACTGATTGGATGTTAGCGGAACATGGCGTGGCCAAAGGGCAACACGGTGTGTTAGGTCAACATGGACTGGTTACTTTGACTTTTGAATTTGACCAAGTTTAACCTAAGGGGTATTTGAGGTATTTTGAGTTGTATCTAAGGATTGGTCACTATTTGATGAATAGGTGACGGTTAGAGCTGATATTTGGAGCCGGGACCTATTCAGCTACTATTCGGATTTAGAGGCGAGCTTCCTCACTGTGTTTCATGGGTTGAAGGCACCAATGTTGGACCTTGGTTTTGTTACGTTAGGATGCTATATTTATGTGTGACTCTTGAATGTGTTATGTGCTTGTATGCTTAGCGGGGGGGGGGGGGGGGGGGGGGGGGGGGAGCAATGACCATTCTATATGCTATGTACCTTGTGATTATTGCATGTATTATGCGTTAATATGTTTATATGTATTATATGTATATTGGGAAGGGCCCGATGACTGACAAATCTGTATATTAAGTGTGTCTCGATGTCGGGCGGGGCCCATTATCTGTTTATTATGTATGGTATTTGGTATCTTAGGGAACACACTAAGCTTTGTGTTTATGGTTTTCGGTTTATGTTTCAGGTACTTCCAGTTCCAAAGGGAAGAGCTCGGGATGATTACGGAGCACACACCAATCCTTTCCGCATCTTTGTGATTTACTCTAATATTGATGATGTATTGATACGTTTGATAATCTTCATTTTATAACAATCTTTTGGGTTGTTTTTATTAATATATAAATGAACATTTTCTGGGTCTTATTTTTGGGATGTTAGAAAACAAAGAGTTACAAAACATTAAACGGAGAACAACACCAACCTGCTCAA
The DNA here is from genome assembly GCF_051521515.1 of Lactuca serriola. Lineage (NCBI taxonomy): Eukaryota > Viridiplantae > Streptophyta > Magnoliopsida > Asterales > Asteraceae > Lactuca > Lactuca serriola. The sequence continues at coordinate 109,479,977 of NC_136409.1, read as the reverse complement.
TTACAATTGACAAAATTACCCCTATACTTAAGCCACCAGAACACCATAGAGAAAATGTTATCTGCAAGCATGGTGGCTGAGATTGAGACCTTCTTGAAAATTTTGTCATTTCTTGCCTTCCAAATGTTCCATATAAAACCGTAAATTATAGTCGAAAGAATGTGATGTTTTTTTGGGACACCGACCCCAATTAGCCGAAAAATCAACAATTTCCTTGACCTTGGAAAATTGAGGAAAACTTATGTTGCACCACCTTAGCAGCCAAGAAAAAACCCCTTTAGCAAATTGACAACCAAAAAACAAATGGTCAGCTTCGTCATTACCGATAAAACAAAACTGACAAGAGTTAAAATTAACCGAAATTCCCCTCCAAGAAAGCTCTACCATTGTAGGTATACGATTGGTACAAACTTGCCAAATAAAACACATGAGCTTGAGAGGAATGAGACGAGTCCAAACCGTAGTATTAGCCATGTCAGAGGTTAATTTAGAATCAATGAGGACGCGTAGATGTTTGACATAAAAAATACCATTGCAAGACAACCTCGGGGACCAACAGTCCCTTTGATCTGAAGGTGAGAAACCCAAAACCAGAACCTCGAGCTCGGCCAAGAAAATGAGAATTGGTAACTCATGCTATTTTTGGTTGGATGCTTGGGCGGGCAGTAAATCCCTAAAAATATTGTTTTCTGGTTTGTTCGCTCTTGAAAGGGCTAAATTATTTTTCACTAGTTTATAACCCGTGAAACCACGGCTACAAAACTAATTAAACTTTAATACTTAGAACACAAAATTATTAATCAATTATAATCGTTAATTTAAATAAATATGTGAAAATATATCACCTTATAATTTGTATTAATTTTATTTTAATATTTATTTCATTGTTATTAATTTATTGTAATTAAAATGAAAATTTTAAAATTTGAAATAGAGAATTAATAAGTTGACAAGTGGCATGCATTAATTAAGAAGTTTAATAAGGTGACACGTGGCAAAAAAAGAATAAATTATATATTAATTAGGAGACCTAATATGATGACACATGTTAAAAGGAGATTAAAACTATTTTTTTATTAGAATAGAGATTTGTGACAATTACTCATTTTATTAGGAAATTGCGGAATGAATATGGAACTAGAGAAAGTTGCCAAGCATATTGCAAGACGTACAACAGTTTAATGTGGTACAACTACTGTCCAACAATAAATTTAGCATCAACACCGATACCTGATGTGGAATGAAGATGAATCTCACACCTTTTGTGTTGAATCGTTTTGAGGTTTATCATCATAATTCTACTCCAACCCCAAAGAAATGAACTTCGAGTAGACTCGGAGGATTCCTTTAAAGATAAATGCTTTTTATTGGTGATTGTAACAAAACAGTTTATGATAATCTTAAGGAAAAAGAGGGGTATCATCTATACAATTGAGTTGCACTTTATGTCAAGAAGGAACGTACTCGATCTCACATGTATTTTGGAATCTGGATTTCCAAAAATGGTATAAAATTTAATTTCGAACCGATGTGGGACTTTTGTCACAAATATTAGCAAATAAATTCTATCTTTTGGCTGGTTTCGACAATTGGCAATTTAAAAATGGCAAGAAAACAATTACAATCAATTTCGTTGGTGACTCTTTGGAAGATATCGCAAGCACGTAAGAAGACAATCTTCAACAAGGTGAAATCGTGCCCGAGAAAGTGATGGTACAAACCTTACGCTGATGATTTTTCTCGTGGGTTAAATTTATAGCAAAATTCCTCTTGTTTTGCTGGAATGATTGGTGTGTTGTTCCTTTTAACATCATGTTATTTTATTTTCCTCATATTGTCTTTGCACTCTTTTGCTTATGGCTAGTTTCTTTTTGGAAATGGAAAATAGATTAATAAAAAAACCAATAATCAACCTACTAGCAAGGGACTAGTCATGGCAATACAAGTTTAGAAATTACAATATAAAAAGGGAGAGCATAACCATTCAGCCTTTTTCCATTCACCATGAGCATTTCTATATTTATGCCTAAGTTAATACCATCGAGATTACATCATCTTCTATTATGGTGGGATATTGTTTCACGCTACCAAATACTTTGTGGTTTGTCGCTCTCTAGATACGCGACATTGCTCAATAGAGGTTGGATAACAATCTTGCATTTTTCCGACCTTTACCCCAGTTTCCTCCAAAGTTTAATACCTCGGCAACATTTGTGAATAGATAAATTGAGTCAGAGGTAGGTCACACCATTTATCCATTCATAAACAGTGATTGCAAAAGGGCAATTATTGAGGAGATAGTCCACGTTTTGCAAGTGTCACAATGGTCGGCATTCTGCCAAGACTTGCCCTCTAGATAAAGCACAAAACCTTCTCCATGAAAGTTTTTGTCCATTTAATGAGTCTCCGCCCTTTTATGTAATCTTCGAGTCAATTATTGCTCTTGCTACCTCAACTGTTATACCCCACAAACATTAAGCTTGCAGCGAAATTCGTAAAGTGCATACAAAAATTAATAATTGCACAAAATCAAGTTCAAAGATGTTAGCTTATGTTTGGCTTGATCGGTACTTGGTTAACATTTCCATGCCCATCTGAAAGCACTTCTTTCTCTCCTCTCATCAATGAAGAAACTTTTATGAGATTCAAGTGAGTAAAATAACGGGAATAGTTCCTGGAATGAGTTTGATCCAACCCATCTCTCTTTCCATAGCAAGGTATTAAATATGATGAAAGATGTCCCCAAGGTCGATGCTCATGTTATTTAATTCGGTGAAACCTTGTTGATATTGTTCCATACACTTGATATGGATTTTTTCGAGGCTGTCTCCAAGATTTTTTGTGAAGCTTGCGAATCTCGTGCATAACTTTACACCACAAAGAATTATTTTCATGTCGACGTTGCCATAACCATTTAATCACTAATGAACCAACCCCAAGACCACCTTCGTTTTTCGGGGCCAACACCCTCTCCTAGGCTATCCAGTTAATTTTCTTTTCCGTGTTTGATCTACTCCATAGAAAACGTCTTCTTAATTTATCGAGTTCGTCTATGCTACATGAGAGCATCCACAATGCATTGAACTTCATATATTGCCACATCATTTTTCTACAATCCATATAACTTATTTTTTTTCCTACAATGCATTCAACTCTATAAAATTCAATAAAATATTACAAAATGTAATTTATAGTATATATTTAAGAATTAAAAACTTTCATTTTTTCCATTAAAAAGTTCAATGACCATTGAACTTTAAATCGATTGAATGTCATGGTGGCATTTCACAATGGTAGAGTTTCATCAATTGAATGACACATATGTGTGGCACTTCATTCAACTTTCTCATTGAACTCACCATTGTGGATATTTTGAGGAAGTCTGGACACTACTAGAAAAAAGGGTGTTACAAACAAAATTTTAGCGACGGAAAAAATCTGTCGGAAACAGTGACAAAGTACCGACGGATTTCCGATTGACTAAGAAAACTTAATTATAATGATTTTAGCGACGGTAATTCAACATTTTAGCAAAATATACATTTCGTCAGTAATCCGTTACAATATATTGATGGTTTACCGACGAAAATCAACAAATTTACAATCTGTCACTAATCTGTGGTAAATCTATCGAAATCCGTTGGTAAACAATTGGTAAACTTGTGACAAATTACCGACCGGATGTCTCTAATTTCCAGTAACGGTTTACCGACTCTAAAGTAGTGTTATTGTTTTGTTTTACCTTTTAGCTTAGCAGCTAGTAATAGAGACTTTGTCCTTCATAAGTTTCTTTAAGTAATATACTATTTAAATCAGTTCTCTAGAGAACATTTTTATTAGTGTATTGAATGAAGATATTGCTTTCAATATGTGATCTCAAGTGATAAAGTACAACTTTTTTACCGGATTTGAACATTTGGATGGGCATTTAAGTGCATTAGTGATGTTGCGAATTATATGCTTAGACACATCTTGAAAAGAGCCTGAAGAGGAACAATGACAAGTAGTTGATAGTAAAACATGAATTGCGTTTCAAGGTATATTTATATATTCACTAAGTTCTCTAATGTAGTAATGTATATAATATTTACTTCATTAAATTTCAAATATGCTTAAAATGGCTTTATTTATTTTGATTTTTGTAGGTCAAAACGTGGCTCAAGGTGAAAAAATATCTTTTACCTTATTGTTTATTTGGTAAAATCATCCGTTGTTAAATGTTTAGTATTATATTAAATTATTAATACTTTGAAGCTTTTACCTTAGAAAACGGTGTGTTATGTATGTTCCCTTTTAACATGTGATACCTAAAATACCCTTACACACATCACACATATTTGTTAAAAAATATGTTTTTTTTTTTTTTTTTTTTTTTTATTACAGTGATGGATGGGATAGAACTCCGCAGCTAGGGATTTTGGGCATCCATTTTTGGACAACGCTGGAACGAAAGCTTATGGAGTGATTTATAATTACTTGATTAAAAATGTTTCTATTAGACTTTTCTAAGTTTAGTGTATCTTACTATTTTTTTTGGTTGTACATAGGAGTTGCTTAGAATTACATACTATTTATGTTTCAAAATATTTGTATTAGATTTTTCTGAGATTTGTGTTTTTCTATTACATTTGTGTGCATTTAGTATAGAAGAATGCGGATTTTTATGTAATTATTTTCTAAAAAAATAAATTTTTATTTACAGACCTTTTAGCAACGAAAATTCATCTCTAAAATAGTTGTATATTCCGTCGGTAATCTGTTGAAAACCCGTTTTGTCGGTAATTTATTACTGTTTACCGACGGAAAAAATCGTCGAATTGTAAGCGTTGGAAATCTGCTACAAACATTTAGCGACAAGAATATACCGAAGGATTTTGTTTTATTACAGTTCCGTCAGGAACTCATTAATGACGGATTACCGATGGTTTTGCCCTTTTTGCAGTAGTGGGAATAGCGAGATATAGTATGTTGGAAGGCTTCCCATAAATGCTTTCATTTACGTGACCCTACCACCGAATGATAACTTTCTTAGCTTTCAAAGCCGATAGCTTAGATTGTAAAATGATCGCCTTAACAGGACACCTTTGGTGGTGATCGGGAATTCGTTCAAAAAAATAAATAAAAATCGTCTAGTTATATAAACACGTCATCATATTTCAAAGAATCATTCATTACTCAACCTACAAAATCTCTTACATATTAGCAATCAAAGTACATCGAATTACATAAGATTTGTGTAAAACAGAAAACTACATATCATGAAATTCGGTAAAAATTCATTCTAATTATGACAATGTTTAGACACAGAAATAGTCGTTTGTAATCTTTTTCACTTTTTTTCATCAATGACTGTTTGTTTAAGTTTTTTGCCTGCCACGTCAACAACATCATCTTTTGCTTTTTGTGTAATACTGTCTGTTGCATCAGAAAGCTTCCCTCGTACGTCTTTGGTCATGTTTGTTACCTTCAATTAATAAACAATTAAAAAAAAATGAGCCAAGATTGAATTAATATTTACTGATATAATGGGTGACAAAAACTGTTGCAAACTTACTTGCGTTGCCCCTTTCTTAACTGCTTCGGCTGCTTGAGTTACCTGATCACATGTTTCTTCGACCTTTTCATCTGATCTATCCTAGATATCATAAAAACATTAGAGAATTACACAAAATAAATGATCATAAACATAGGTTTTAACATCCGAGATAGAATATTAATCACAACCTAGAAGATACTTACTTTTTGCAAAGGTTTTGAAGCCGTTACAAATGCTCTCTTTTTGTTCACAAATGATGGCCTCAATGATCCATTGGAAACACCCTTGAATGCCTTAACCACTTTACATAAATTCATTCTTGCCATGTTTATATTCTAACCCTTTGTGTTTGTTATATATGAGATGAGTTTTCGAACATAGTATTTAGACGTTTCCCAATGTTGCTAAATATGAAATAATGGAAGTTAGTGACACGTGTTAGTGTTTCAGGTTCTTTAGCCTAAAAATTTGTGAAATATACGTTTGACTTGATTTTATTGTATTCATTGAAGGATTCAACGAATGACAAAAAATAAGCATAAAATAAAGCTGTGCTTTTCATTCATTTGATGATATGAGAAGCAATCCGTTTTGATACACAACTTTTTTCCATGGTTGTTCAAAAGACTAGCCAGTTTGACAGCAACAATACTGGTAAAGAGGAGGCATGCAATTCCCAGATGGAAAACCAAATCTTTTGCATAATGCACTACAATCTGGTATGTCTTCGCATTTTCCTTGACACTGATAACTCGCTTCTACTACAGCTGGAAAACCTGATGAGTATTTAAATCCAAATTAATATCTTAATTAATAATAACAAAAAAGTTTAGTATGTAAACAAGTTTTGGATTCGAAACTCACATAGATGTAGTATTAGAATGGCAAATGAAAGCTTCAGTAGAATGGAGAAGAAATGTGAGACTTCCATATTCTTTGTTACTTGGGTTTATGACTCGCGTGGAGTTTAAATAGAAAATTCATTTGCATTCATATGTTAGTGACTGCATTGAATTATCGAACCCTTCGATCGATATTCGGGTAAGACTTTGGATTCATTTAATGAAATATAAAAATTTGATATGCAATAAATATTTTATTGGGAGTATAAATTCTTAATAGTTATGTTTTGTGTTTTATTTATGCTATACTAGGTGCTCATGTATTATATGGGTGTATTTAAAACAATTAAATATGTATAAACATTTGAGAAATTTGAATTTATAAGAAAATAAGAAACATATTGAATTACTAAAATTAAAGTGTTTTTTCTCTTTTAAATTTAAACAAATCATTTAGATAAAATAACCAAAGCAAATTAATGAGATTTTATTTTAAAATTTTGAAATTACAAGGAAAGTCACTTAATGAAATTAATATGCATTTATTATTAAATTTAAATATCATATGGAATTTAATAAAATAGGAAAATCACATAATTACATATGGAATAAAAATTAATTCAAAATAACCACAGAATGACATATGGCAAAATGAATGAGAGTACGACAAGTGGCAAAAAAAACCTTCATTTATTAGAAAAAGATGGCCTACTAATTAAAAAACCAAGTTATTAAATAAAGGATGATACTAATTAAAAAAAAGTAGTTATTAAAAATCAAAATCAAATATGGGATGCATATACTCATCTATTCACACATTAGGTAAAAACTCATAGAACCTACGGGTGTTAATGTTAAATAATGTTAAATAGAACTTAAAATTTAATTATGTAATAAATAATATATCATTAAGTTTGAAAATTTATATTGTATTTTTTAATAACTTTTTAATTTGTAAGTATTTAATTACACAATAAATGTTAAGTATTTAATTACAAATAAAGATTTATAAAACCCTTACTTTTTACTCCTTAATCATTCATAGTGTTAATTTCGTCAGATTAATAGAAATTGTTGTTGTTTTCGTCTGTTTTTTTTTCAAAACTTTACCTTCATTTACTGCGTCATGTGTTTCTTTTTTAGGCTTACTGGTAGGGTTGTTCACTGTTTGGATAAAACCGAATTGTCCAATTGGACAATTTGGATTTGACTATTTGGTTCGGATATTCGGATTTTTGGATTGGTTTTCATCTAAACCGAATTATTATTTTGGATTTCGGATTGGTTATGGTTTATAAAATAAGAACCGAATAGTCTAAAAAAACGAATAAATGTTTATTATTTATTTATTTATAATATATATCTTTAGTTATCTGTTAATTTGGTAATTTATTTTTTCAAATAGGTTCAAAATGTTTCAGCCAATAAAAAAACATCAGTATGTATTATCTCTCAAAAGTTTTTTATCTATAAAATATTTAACTATAATATATCTTCTTAGTAGTTGTTTATAAATTTAAAATCACAACTAAATAATTTGTTTTCGCTTCTTGTGTAAAATTGGGTAATATTATAATTACATGTTGTTTTAAAATGTTTCGGTTTTTGAAAACTGAATTATATAAACCGATCCAGCCAAATTGTAATTGGATCGGGATCGGATCGAATTTGAATTTAGTTTGGACTATTCGGATCCATGTTTTGAAAACCGAAAGCAATTTGGATTCACTTGATTGGATCGGATCAAACCAATCCATCCAAACGAACACCCCTACTTACTGGCCATAACCTTAAAATCCATTCAATGGTGGTGTTTTTCTTGGATTAAGATCTCTATTTTTAGTAAATTTGTAAACTTTAATTATTTAATTACAAATGTAAATCCACATATTTTATAAAAATCATTACTTTATATAAGTAACAACAAAAAAACCCCAAAATAACATTGAAATTGATTTGATACAAAAGAAACAAAAGATGTCTATAATGAAATTAACATAAAAAAAAATACAATACGTAATTATAAATAAATAAATTAATATGATAGATGAAGTATGATTTGCTAAAAATGAGTAAAAGATGCTACAAAAAAGTTGGTTATAAATTACAAAAAACTTCCTTATAAACAACGTTGGAAATTTTATTTGTGAGTCTACCATCTTTATCTAAAATCAATAAGTTCAATCAATCTCTGCTTTGAACTCTAGATAACGCAACATACAATTGCCCATGTGAAAAAACCGGATCTTTGAGAAACAAACCAACATTCAATAACGATTGTCCTTGACTCTTGTTAATAGTCATTGTAAAACATACGACCAAAGGAAATTGTCTTCTTGTGAATTTAAAGGGAATTTTTTTTGATGGACTTAAAGACATTCTTGGAATAAAAGTTTGGTTTCCAATATTAGTTCTAGATATTATACGTGCCTCAATAACACATTTGCCCAATGATCTCACCTGCAGTCTTGTGGTATTACATAAGCCGTTTTTCTGATCAATATTTCTCAGTAATGTACTGGAACACCAATTTTTAAAACTAACTTATGATTTGGTAGACCGGATACTCTAAGACCATTTAACACACCAGGCGAGTATAACTTTGCATCAAACTGATCGGGGACAAATTCGGACTGACATAGGCTATCTGAACTTAAATATTCAACCTCATCTCCTAGAAACTTCTTAAGCAAACAGTTGTTTATTTCCTAAACACCTTCATTCTTTGGAGCAAGTATAGCTCTTTCTTAAAAATAATTTGTACTGCTATCCTTCTCCAAAATTGAAGGATATACAAACTTAATTAATGAACCTATAGGATCATCTCGATCATTAATGGGAATATTATCTGGAATATCGATAATCGTTTCGCTGCCGTTTGGACCATCGAGTTTGCCTTCTCCTATATCCAATAGCCAATTTGAAAAATCTCTTATTTTTTCTATATCAGGTTGATATCTTCCAACAGTTAACGTCATGTTTTTTGTTAATCTATACACTTGCAATGTTGCCAAAAGTATGAAGAACTCAAAGAAGCGTTAACAATGTTTTATATGCTGCCACCCAGAACAACAGGTAGAATCTGTCTGAAATCTCCTCCAATGACAATAACTTTCTCTCCAAAAGGAATATTTGAGATGCTAGAATTTCCACACCTTAATACATCTTTCAAAGTTTGATATAAAGCTTTAAATGCATGCTTATGGACCATAGATGCTTCATCCTAAATTATCAAATAGGTTTTTCTTAATAAGCTAGCCAGCTCACCATTTGGATTTATTTTACAAACATAATCCTCTGTAAGTTCAAATGGAATTATAAATCGAGAGTGTGATGTTCTATCATCGAGCAATAATAACGAAGCAATACCGCTTGAAGCAACATTTAAAACAATATTACAATCAAATCTAATTGCTGCAGATATTGTCTTCCATAGAAAAGTTTACCCGTTCCACCATAACCATAAACGGAGAAAACACCTCCTTTAGTTTCTTTAACATCACTCATGATTTTAAGGAAATGTTACATTTCTCATTTGTTAATGCAAGAAACATACGATCAAAGTCATTCTTTATAACGGGAAGGTCATAATCTAGCTCCTTAGTGATAAATCGATTGTTCGAAGAAGAAAATGATTCAACATTTGGGTAACGCATCTTTGTGAAAGTTTTGAGAGTGGAGTTGTTTCGAAGTAAAATTTTTTCTATTTCGAACAAAGTTAAGTTCTTAAGTTCATCTTCACTGAGTGATAAGTCTACACCATAAATTTTAAATTAATTACACAATATAAAATACAATATATAATAATATTTATAATAATTATTTAATGGATGTTGATAAGAAAAAGAAATTATTTTAAATATAAATGAAGAAAAAAATTTAAAGAACTGGAGACTTAAACCTTTGTCGTTGGTTATATAGAATTCCATCCGCCAAATATTCCTATGTATTTTCCCAAGTGTCCTCTGGTTTAGACATACTATTACACATCAACAATATCACAAATAAGAAGTGTAGATAAAATACAGATCCAGCATGGCTTGCTTCTTTAATTGCATCGATGTATTCCTTGTTATCATCTAATAGCCTGAGTGCATAACAAGCATTTCTAAAAGAAAAATATGTTTCACCATTTACTGTGCGAATTTCATCAAATGACGTTGGACCTTTAACTTTGTTTAAAATAATCCTTAAGAAATAAGCTTCGCCAAGATTAGGTAAAACTGAATGAATTCTACCAATGGTTTTTCCTACTTTCCTTCGCTTCTAAAACCTACAATTTAATACCCAAACAAAATTTTAGGAAATTCAACATATGTAAGTTCTCGTGTTTCACTATTAATTGCATTACACTCCATCCAAGATGTGAACTTTGAAGCAGCAACAAAAGGTTTGTCCAGAACATCGTCGATATCATCGTCTTCGCCACATACAATCTGTTGTTGACTCGGAAGATGAAAAGTGTCACACCCCCGAACCAGACGGCCGAAACGTCTGAGGGCTGTTGTGACTTAATTGAATACCATAACATTGAATATATATGAAACATAACATCATTCGTCACCATGCATTAATATAGTACAACTGATAAAGTTTACACTGAGTACATTGTTTTAACATTACATTCCCAAAAATAAATTGTTCGGTTCATAGTTAAACAAACGGCAAGCCATCACTGAGTACATTTTTCCTTTGGTTCACTTGTTACCTGAGAATAAAAGTATTTTGAAAAACGTCAACATATGAAATGTTGGTGAGTTCATAAGCGGTATTTGAAAAGCAACGTTTTGTATTATTTTGAAAACCACCAGAAAATCCGATATTTTCTGAAAAGAGTTTCTGAAAAAGTTTGTGAAGATCCATAAGTATGCTTGTTTGTTTCTATAGTTGTAAAAAGTGTTCATTAAACTTATGTACATTTCGAAAGTGTATGTATTCAAAAACCCTAGGAAAACCCGATGTTTTCCTAATACTTTGAATTCCATGTAGTTGTAGAACCATCGCGACGTGTGAAGTCATTGATTCCAGGCGACGTCAGATTATTGCGCATGGTGAATTGCTATAAACACGCGTTACACAAACGGCCAGTTTACAACTTATACTAACGATCCTGTAGGTGTCATCTGTACTATTCACGTAATCCAACCGCCCTGACTTCTTGTAGTCCCACATCCGAAGAGAAAGAGGGCACGAAGACCTCGATAACTCCGTTAGCCGGTTGGGGATAAAAAAAAGAGTACGAAGGGCCCTTGACCCGATTCGCATTTGAATAACCGACTTTACTAGCCATACCAAAGGACCCTTGGGGACCAATAGTATAAAAGCCATTGAAAGTCCTTTTACGTTGTGTTGGGTCATGTAAGACTCAACAACTCGTAAGGTTGAAGTCTTCGGGCCTAAAGATCAAGCCATTGGGCTAGCTAGGCCCAACAAACAAGATTTTACACTTTGGGGCCCAAAGATGGTGCGTCGACGTCTGTGCACTCTCACGTGTGTATTAAATTCCCAAATGTTTCTGTGTACGAATCGAGTTGTAGTCGTGTTAGTAGTTTCGTGTTTGTTATTGATTCGAGACCGAATCAATTCGTTAGGTAACGATTTTTGGTGTTGATGTGTATTGTAATTCGTCGGTAGTCGTAGTGCCAATATTTGATCACAACGGATGTATCGAATTAGCATGGAAATTTTTCTGTTTTCAGCCCCCTCTTTATTTTGTAAATTCACTTTTTCAACCCTTTGCATAAATAAATTTCCGGTTTAGTCCTTAAACTATTTTTCTTGACATTTTAACATCAAAACTTATTGGAATTTATATTTTTCAGCACATTTTTAGTTGAAAACAGTTTTAGTCCCTGAAAATACAGTTTTCTCGGTTGAAACCTTCCTTTTTTGCAATTTTACACTTTTGGCCCAAATTGGAAAAATTTTGCAACTTTGGTCCTTTTTAATTATGAAAAGCATTTTTAACCTTAGAAAAGGACTTGGGACACTAGTAGTCCACTGTTTTGCAGAAAAATACAGTTTTGGCCCTTCAAAACAGAAAATTTCGCATATTGGGCCCTATTGGGCCAAAAATGTCATTTTTAGCCCATTAAGCTTGAAATTTATATTTTTAACCCTCCAAAAGAGTATATTTCCAGAAAATACTTTATTGAAACTGTTTTGACTCTTCTCATCCATCAGAATTTGTAATATGTCATTTTGGGCCCTTTAACTTTATTTTTTTAACATTTTGTGTCCAAAAATTGAGTTTTTAGCCCAAAGGAGATGTTATTAAGCCATTTAGCAATTTTTCTTGGAATACTTTGTATGTAATAATATAGTTTATGCTAGTATCATTTAACATAAAATATATCTCGATTTTTAGGAGCTTATGGTTAGATCCAACATCATAACACACAAAAACACACATATAAGCATAGAAATCATACAAGACATACAAAACACATATAGATCTACACTTTCACTTGTATTCCCCCCCCCCCCCACAAAACTTATAAAACAGAAAAATAGGGAGTATGAAGCTCACCTTAGGGTGTAGTTTCGGTTTTTGAAGAAAGGATGGAAGGAAACTTTGTGATTTTTGGCCCTAGCTCCCCTTGATGAAGATCTCGAGTTTATGGAGTTTTCTAGGAGTATGATCACCAAAGAAACTTGTTTAGAATAAGTGATCTTATATGAGACGGGAGTTTTTGTAGCTTAGACATGGAAAAACTTACCAAAGGATGATGATTATCTTGTAAAATCCTCTTGAAACACAAGCCAAATTTCGAGATTTTAGATGGAGAGGGAGGATGGTTTCTTGAGTAATCTAGAGAGATTTGTGTGTGTGTGTGTGTGTTTCGGCCGAGAGTGAGAGAGGGAGAGAAGAAATGAACTTTGAGGTGATGTGTTCCTAGAAGTATGAGATGTTGCATGGAGATATGTTGGATATAAGTGAGGTGGCATGCATTAAGTCAACTCTTCTTCATTTCTTCTTGGGTTTGGGCCTTGGGCCGAGAGTTTTGAAGGAAAAGGAAAATTTTGGGCTTTAATGCCCTCAAGCCCATGTAGAAGTTAGGTTGGATGAGTTTTAATCTAAAAGAAATATAATATGAATTTTACACTTTGTTGGGCTATTTTAGGTTAATCATGGTTCAAAACTTTTAATTTATTTCATTTTAGGCCCAATATGGCCCAAAATGTTGTAATAAATGATTGTGGGTCCAATTAGAGCCCAATTAGGGTTCTAAGCCCATGATAGTCAAATTGGAAGCTTATTGGTCCATTTGGGTCCAATAAGGAAGTCCTAGTCCAAAATGGACCTAAACAAGAACTTCTAGGGTTTCCAATTGTTTGTTGACTATTCATAGTACTTGTATGATGTATTTGATTGAAGTTTTTGAAGCATCACATAAGCTCTTGAGTTTTTGGTTCAACATTTTACTTAAGTATAGTGATTACAAGACACAAAATTTCTAGTTGTGACATCATCCCCCCGTTAGAGGGAATTTCGTCCCGAAATTCTGTTTGAAAGCTAGATTTGAGTATGCTAGAATAGGTGAGGGTACTTTTGCTTCATTTGTTCTTCGCGTTCCCACGTGAATTCTGGTCCACGCTTTGCGTTCCATCGTACTTTCACGATCGGGATGCGACTTTGCTTAGTACGCTTCACCTCCCTGTCCATGATTTCAATTGGTTCTTCAATGAACAGGAGATTCTCGTTGATTTCGATTTCGTCAAGAGGAATGACGAGGGTTTCATTTGATAGGCACTTCTTCAGATTAGAGACATGAAACACGGGGTGTACACCGTTTAGCTCTGCGGGTAGTTGCAGTTTGTATGCTACCGGACCTATTCGGGCGATGATTTCGAAAGGTCCAATGTATCGTGGGTTCAGTTTTCCCCGCTTCCCAAAACGAATAACTCCTTTCCAGGGCAAGACTTTTAACAGTACTCGATCTCCGACTTGAAATTCTAAGGGCTTTCGCCGTTTATCGGCATAGCTCTTTTGTCGGTCGTGCGATGCTTGCAATCGAGCTCTGATTTGAATGATCTTTTCTGTGGTTTCACGAATGATTTCTGGTCCCGTCAGCGCCTGATTCGACGTGAGTGCTTTTGCTAGCTGGGTGTCACCTATTTCAGCCCAACATAACGGTGATCTACACTTACGCCCGTACAGTGCTTCGAAAGGAGCGACCTTAATGCTTGAATGATAACTGTTGTTATACGAGAATTCGACTAAAGGTAAATGGGTATCCCATGACTTCCCAAAGTCTATCACACATGCGCGAAGCATGTCTTCAAGCGTTTGAATGGTTCGTTCGCTTTGACCGTCTGTTTGCGGATGATAGGCGGTGCTCATGTCGAGATGAGTTCCTAGTGCCTTATGGAGAGATTGCCAAAAACGCAAGGTGAATCTACTGTCCCTATCCGAGATAATAGACACTGGTACTCCGTGGAGTCTCACGATCTCTCGAATGTACAAACGTGTCAATCTTTCCATCTTGTAGGATTCTTTTATAGGCAGGAAATGGGCAGACTTCGTCAGTTGGTCGACTATTACCCATATGGTGTCCAGTCCGTCCGACGTCTCGGGTAGCTTGGTCACGAAATACATATAAATCCCCTCCCATTTCCACTCAGGGATTACCGGTTGCTGTAACAATCCTGAGGGTTTCTGGTACTCCACCTTTACCTTGGCGCACGTAAGGCACTTACTAACGTAGGTCGCAATTTCCGCCTTCATGTTAGGCCACCAATAGTGTTGTTTAATGTCCAAATACATCTTGTCTGAACCAGGATGAATGGAGTATCGTGTCTTGTGGGCTTCCTTCATAACAACCTCCCTAAATCCTCCGATTTTTGGGACCCAAATTCGGTTCATGTAGTAGTATACTCCATTCTCCCTTGCCTCTAGGTTCTTCTCCATCCCGCGTAATGCCTCGCTTGCTTTATTTTCCGTCTTCATGGCCTCTGACTGGACTGTTGCAATTTGGGTGGCCAGATGAGATTGTATGATTATCGAGAGAGTTTTCGCACGACGATTAGAGTACTCCTTCCGACTTAATGCATCAGCTACAACGTTGGCCTTGCCTGGGTGGTACTTGATCTCACACTCATAGTCGTTTAGCAATTCAACCCATCTTCGTTGTCTAATGTTCAGCTCCTTCTGGTTCAAGATGTGTTGGAGACTCTTGTGGTCCGTGAAGATGGTGCACTTCATACCATACAGGTAGTGCCTCCAAATTTTCAGAGCGAAGACCACGGCTCCCAATTCTAGGTCATGGCTCGTATAATTTACTTCGTGCGTCTTTAGTTGGCGGGATGCGTATGCTATCACCCTTCCACGTTGCATGAGAACGCAACCTAAGCCCTGATTTGACGCGTCACAGTAGACTACAAAATCTTCCGTTCCTTCAGGTAGAGATAGTACAAGAGCGCTACAGAGAGCTTGCTTCAAGGTCCGAAACACAATCTCTTGTTTGTCTGTCCATTTGAATGGTACGCCCTTTTGCGTAAGCGAGGTAAGTGGTTTGGCGATTTTAGAGAAGTTTTGAATGAATCTCCTATAGTAGCCCGCTAGGCCTAAGAATTGACAAATTTCTGTGGGCATCGTCAGGGTTGCCCATCCTTCAACAGCTTTGACCTTAGAGGGATCCACATGAATTCCATCTTGGCTAACTACGTGGCCTAGGAAGTTCACACTCCGGAGCCAGAACTCACACTTGGAGAGTTTTGCGTATAGCTTCTCCGATCGCAGCGTTTCTAGGATTTGTCGGAGATGTTGGCCATGCTCTTCTTCGCTTCGAGAATAAACGAGAATGTCATCAATGAAGACAATGACAAAGTTGTCTAGGAATGGTCGACAGATCCGGTTCATCAGATCCATAAATGCAGATGGTGCATTTGTTAAACCGAAGGGCATTACGACAAATTCATAATGTCCGTAGCGGGTTCGGAAAGCGGTTTTTGGAATATTCTCTTCCCAGACTTTGAGTTGGTGGTATCCGGACCGTAGATCTATTTTTAAAAAATAACTAGCTCCTTGGAGCTGGTCGAATAGATCATCGATTCGTGGGAGTGGGTAGCGGTTCTTGACTATGAGTTTATTTAACTCTCTGTAATCGATGCACATCCTAAAGGATTTATCCTTCTTTTTGACAAAGAGCACTGGAGCTCCCCATGGCGAGTAACTAGGTCGGATAAATCCCTTGTCCAGAAGCTCACTAAGTTGGCTGGACAATTCCTGCATTTCAGCAGGAGCCAGCCGATAGGGTGATTTAGCGAGAGGAGTTGCTCCTGGAACGAGGTCGATTCGAAACTCAACTTGTCTCTCTGGGGGTACTCCCGGAAGATCTTCAGGAAACACGTCTGGAAATTCACACGCTACCGGAATATCTTGAATGTTAGTCTCTTCCTTGGTTTTATCCACTATGTGAGCCAGAAATGCCGAATCCTTCTTTCGTAGGTGGTTTTGTGCCTTGATGCACGAGATGAGGCGAAGGTTCATGCTGGGTTTGTCTCCGTAAATTACTAGGGTTTCGTGGTTTGGGAGACGAAGACGAACGGCCTTCTCGTGGCACATAATTTCAGCATGGTGGGGGCTTAACCAGTCCATGCAGATGATCACATCGAAACTCCTAATTGATACTGGCATTAGATCTATTCGAAAGACGTGTTGATTAAGGGTTAGGGTACATCCGATGTAGATTTCCCCAATGGATTCGGTTTTCCCATTGGCCATTTCCACCGTAAAGGTTTCATTTAGCTTTTGGGGCTGTTGTTTTAATAAATGCTTAAACTTATCGCTTACGAAACTTCGCTCCGCTCCGGTGTCAAATAAGATGCATGCATAAGTGTGGTTTAGGGGAAACGTACCGGTAACAACAGAGGGGTCCTGAATAGCCTCACCCTGATCCATGGTCAGCATCCTTCCTGTTCCTCCGTTTCCTGAATTGTTGTTGTTAGGGCAGTCTCGACGGAAATGCCCCGTCCTTCCACACCCATAGCAGGTGTGGCTAGGACCTGCATTGCTGCCGCCGGTGATGATGTTGTTGTTGTTGCGATGGTTGTTATTGTTGTTTCCCTAATTTTGGTTCTGGGGAGGGTAAGTCCTGCAGTACCTTGCAGTGTGTCCCCTTCGATTGCAACTGGTGCATTGAAAATCCTTGCATTCTCCATTATGATGGAGACTGCACTTATTGCACTTGGGAAGATTACCGGAATAAGGTCTTGAAGCATTTGAAGCAGCTGAGGCTGGAGCATGTGGTGCGGCTGGAACTGGTGTGGTGACAGCGTTAACCGCCACTGCCTGCTGCTTTTTAGAGGTCTCAGGGCCCTGGCGCCCCTTCCTCTTATTGTTCTTTCCCTTCTTGCCATCACCTTCCTTCTTTTTCTCAGCCTCCACTGGCTTCTCGCCCTTCTTGTTGTTATGGTCATACAGCTTCTTTGCCAATCTTTTTGCACTGTCAAATGTTTCGGGGTTTGCAGCTATCACATTCCCTTGAATTGGTGATGTTAGTCCCCAGATGAATCACTCAATCTTCTTTCCTTCCGAGGTGATCATACCCGGTCACAGCGGAGATAGTTCACTAAATCTCGATATGTAGGCATCGATATTCGCATTCTGCACAGTGAGGTTCCATAGCTCTTGCTCCATCTTCTGTATTTCGCCT
Source organism: Lactuca serriola (assembly GCF_051521515.1). Lineage (NCBI taxonomy): Eukaryota > Viridiplantae > Streptophyta > Magnoliopsida > Asterales > Asteraceae > Lactuca > Lactuca serriola. Next base: position 109,461,942 of record NC_136409.1, on the reverse strand, counting down.
CGTGGGCAGTACTCAGCCATTAACATTTCTTTCATCTCTGCCCACGGCATAGAGTTGGCTACAAGGAGCATCATGGCTTCCACGTGTCTGTTCCACCAAGTGAGTGCTTGATCCACAAAAGTGCAGGCCGCGAACTTCACCTTCATCTGCTCAGGGCAATCGCATATCTCGAATACCGACTCCACCTTTTCGATCCATCGCTTCAGGGTGATCACCCCTCCAGTGCCGTTAAAAGTTCGTGGTTTGGCGTTTGTGAAGTCCTTGTAGGTACATGTTTTGGTGGGTCCTTGATTCATTCCGTTGTTCGAACTTCCGGCTCCTTACCCATTGACTCCTCCATTGTTCCCTTGATGAATTTGCGCAATCGTTGCAGTAACCGCAGCAGATACAGCTGCCTGGAACGCGGCTGAGTCAACTTCGGGTGGAGTTGGTCCTGGGTTTCCGCGAGTAGGTCGGAGAGGCATCTTTCTGTCACGAAACGGAAAGATGTTGAGTGTATGTGGTTTCTGTGAGGTTGTGATCCTACTGACTAGGTGCATGGTACGAACTTGAACACTACTACCATTGGACATTCAATCATAATTTCTCAACACATAGCAATTTGTAATATCATAACAAAGCACGTAAAAGTTTATTAATATTATCCGCATTTGATACAAGAAAATTTTGCTCGTAAGAGCATACATGAGTGACACTAATTCGACAGCATAACGGCTCTATGAGTAGTGTAGTCACTTAAACATAGAGTCGGGGTACATAGCATAGTTCCTAACGATCTACTAAGATAAGTCTATCCCTAACCGCGATGAGCTGCGTCCGGAGGTGGTGCCGAGGATGTGGATGCTCCCTGAAGGCGAGCCACCAAGCGTTCTGCGTCCTGAAGTTGAGACTCCCACCGAACCTGCCTCATATGAAACTCTCGAAGGACGTCACGCGTCTCCTGCTCCGCACGCTCGACCCTAGTCCTCAACTGGCGCACATGATCAACAGTGTCCTGGGCAAGGTCGCCCGTGTTCCGTAACCGCCTCACCATGACTGGAAGGGCTCGATCAGCCGGTCCTCCGTCTCTCAGGTCAAAGAAATCGCGTGACATGTCGTATGGGGGTCGCTGTCCCTGCTGTCTGCTCCACCTCCAAAGATCAATACCCCAGGGACCCTGATCGGGTAAGGGGGGTCGATGACTTCAGACTCCGCATCCGAATCACCCCCTTCACTATCATCAGTATCCTCCTCGAGGCTTCCTTTGTCTTCCTCTGATTCAGCAGGCTCGCCCTCGACTTCTGCCTCCGGTTCCCCGTCAGATTCCTCTTCGGGGTCTTCCTCAGGTTCCTCCTCAGGCTCTTCCTCAGGCTCCTCCTCCTCTAGCCATCCGTTGTTTCCCTGGTTAGGGAAGTAGGGATCCTCGGGATGATGAAAACCAGCCATGCTGTCTGCGAGAGTGTGTAAATATGCTAATTATTCCTAAGGCGCCACGACTATTGCATAAGCTAAACAGGCGTTCTCTTTTTGGTGCAAAAAGGGTATAGTTTTAGGTTCCCTAGCTATCCCGATCTCATCAGGACATGAGTTAGTTATACTTTGGAGAGAATGTAGTTGATCAGGCTACATCCACTCCTTGGTACCACTAAGAACAGTCCTGAATTTAACCGAGATACTAGTATTATTTTTGTTTGGTTCGGAATTATGTTCCTTGTTCCTAATGCAAGCAAAGATGTTTTATTGTTGTATTTTTACTCGTTTTGTTCAGAGTTAAGTTAGTCCCTCTTTTTGGTTTATAGTTGCATATCAATGTGTGGCTAGATATGCTAGTTCACTATAAACAAAGCTCTGATACCAACCTGTCACACCCCCAAACCAGACGGCGGAAACGTCCGAGGGCTGTTGTGACTTAAGTGAATACCATAACATTGAATATATATGAAACATAACATCATTCGTCACCATGCATTAATATAGTACAACTGATAAAGTTTACACTAAGTACATTGTTTTAACATTACATTCCCAAAAATAAATTATTCGGTTCATAGTTAAACAAACGGCAAGCCATCACTGAGTACATTTTTCCTTTGGTTCACTTGTTACCTGAGAATAAAAGTATTTTGAAAAACATCAACATATGAAATGTTGGTGAGTTCATAAGCGGTATTTGAAAAGCAACGTTTTGTATTATTTTGAAAACCACCAGAAAATCCGATATTTTCTGAAAAGAGTTTCTGAAAAAGTTTGTGAAGATCCATAAGTATGCTTGTTTGTTTCTATAGTTGTAAAAAGTGTTCATTAAACTTGTGTACATTTCGAAACTGTATGTATTGAAAAACCCTAGGAAAACCCGATGTTTTCCTAATACTTTGAATTCCATGTAGTTGTAGAACCATCGCGACGTGTGAAGTCATTGATTCCAGGCGACGTCGGATTATTGCGCATGGTGAATTGCTATAAACACGCGTTACACAAACGGCCAGTTTACAACTTATACTAACGATCCCGAAGGCGTCGTCCATACTATTCACGTAATCCAACCGCCCTGACTTCTTATAGTCCCACATCCGAAGAGAAAGAGGGCACGAAGACCTCGATAACTCCGTTAGCCGGTTGGGGATAAAAAAATAAAAGAGTACGAAGGGCCCTTGACCCGATTCGCATTTGAATAACCGACTTTACTAGCCATACCAAAGGACCCTTGGGGACCAATAGTATAAAAGCCATTGAAAGTCCTTTTACGTTGTGTTGGGTCATGTAAGACTCAACAACTCGTAAGGTTGAAGTCTTCGGGCCTAAAGATCAAGCCATTGGGCTAGCTAGGCCCAACAAACAAGATTTTACACTTTGGGGCCCAAAGATGGTGCGTCGACGTCTGTGCACTCTCACGTGTGTATTAAATTCCCAAATGTTTCTGTGTACGAATCGAGTTGTAGTCGTGTTAGTAGTTTCGTGTTTGTTATTGATTCGAGACCGAATCAATTCGTTAGGTAACGATTTTTGGTGTTGATGTGTATTGTAATTCGTCGGTAGTCGTAGTGCCAATATTTGATCACAACGGATGTATCGAATTAGCATGGAAATTTTTCTGTTTTCAGCCCCCTCTTTATTTTGTAAATTCACTTTTTCAACCCTTTGCATAAATAAATTTCCGGTTTAGTCCTTAAACTATTTTTCTTGACATTTTAACATCAAAACTTATTGGAATTTATATTTTTCAGCACATTTTTAGTTGAAAACAGTTTTAGTCCCTGAAAATACAGTTTTCTCGGTTGAAACCTTCCTTTTTTGCAATTTTACACTTTTGGCCCAAATTGGAAAAATTTTGCAACTTTGGTCCTTTTTAATTATGAAAAGCATTTTTAACCTTAGAAAAGGACTTGGGACACTAGTAGTCCACTGTTTTGCAGAAAAATACAGTTTTGGCCCTTCAAAACAGAAAATTTCGCATATTGGGCCCTATTGGGCCAAAAATGTCATTTTTAGCCCATTAAGCTTGAAATTTATATTTTTAACCCTCCAAAAGAGTATATTTCCAGAAAATACTTTATTGAAACTGTTTTGACTCTTCTCATCCATCAGAATTTGTAATATGTCATTTTGGGCCCTTTAACTTTATTTTTTTAACATTTTGTGTCCAAAAATTGAGTTTTTAGCCCAAAGGAGATGTTATTAAGCCATTTAGCAATTTTTCTTGGAATACTTTGTATGTAATAATATAGTTTATGCTAGTATCATTTAACATAAAATATATCTCGATTTTTAGGAGCTTATGGTTAGATCCAACATCATAACACACAAAAACACACATATAAGCATAGAAATCATACAAGACATACAAAACACATATAGATCTACACTTTCACTTGTATTCCCCCCCCCCCCCCACAAAACTTATAAAACAGAAAAATAGGGAGTATGAAGCTCACCTTAGGGTGTAGTTTCGGTTTTTGAAGAAAGGATGGAAGGAAACTTGGTGATTTTTGGCCCTAGCTCCCCTTGATGAAGATCTCGAGTTTTTGGAGTTTTCTAGGAGTATGATCACCAAAGAAACTTGTTTAGAATAAGTGATCTTATATGAGACGGGAGTTTTTGTAGCTTAGACATGGAAAAACTTACCAAAGGATGATGATTATCTTGTAAAATCCTCTTGAAACACAAGCCAAATTTCGAGATTTTAGATGGAGAGGGAGGATGGTTTCTTGAGTAATCTAGAGAGATTTGTGTGTGTGTGTGTTTCAGCCGAGAGTGAGAGAGGGAGAGAAGAAATGAACTTTGAGGTGATGTGTTCCTAGAAGTATGAGATGTTGCATGGAGATATGTTGGATATAAGTGAGGTGGCATGCATTAAGTCAACTCTTCTTCATTTCTTCTTGGGTTTGGGCCTTGGGCCGAGAGTTTTGAAGGAAAAGGAAAATTTTGGGCTTTAATGCCCTCAAGCCCATGTAGAAGTTAGGTTGGATGAGTTTTAATCTAAAAGAAATATAATATGAATTTTACACTTTGTTGGGCTATTTTAGGTTAATCATGGTTCAAAACTTTTAATTTATTTCATTTTAGGCCCAATATGGCCCAAAATGTTGTAATAAATGATTGTGGGTCCAATTAGAGCCCAATTAGGGTTCTAAGCCCATGATAGTCAAATTGGAAGCTTATTGGTCCATTTGGGTCCAATAAGGAAGTCCTAGTCCAAAATGGACCTAAACAAGAACTTCTAGGGTTTCCAATTGTTTGTTGACTATTCATAGTACTTGTATGATGTATTTGATTGAAGTTTTTGAAGCATCACATAAGCTCTTGAGTTTTTTGTTCAACATTTTACTTAAGTATAGTGATTACAAGACACAAAATTTCTAGTTGTGACAAAAAGGTAGTTTAACCATAAAAGGATACCTGCAATGAACATCATATTTAAAAATTCTCCATGATGCTTCACATGCAGATAAATATCTACAATCGTAATATTCAGCTATTTCATCGACCACATCATTATTTGTTCGTGCAACAACAACTGTAGCTCTATCAGGATCCTTGTTTATGTATTTAAACAAATACTTTATAGAAGATCCCTGATTGCACCATTCAACATTAATATGTGTCTTATATCTTTTTAATAGATTTTGTTGTATGGAACAACATTTCTATTATCCAACTTGACACCCGATTTTTCTACAAAATGACCATTGTTTCTTCTCTTATATAACGGAAAACCATTTAGATTAACAGACGAATGATTACAGAATTGTTTTGGAATGTTCTTAGAGCACTTTTTATCCACCATGCATGGACAATTGATATTTTCAGCTCCACATGGACCATGAATCATGAACTCATTGACAAGTGAGTACAATTATGGCTCTTCAATTTTGTCTAGTATCTCGGCGGAAATTATCGGATCGATAAATTCAATAGTGGGTAACTTGTTTTCAGAATGCATAAATAAACATATATGACTATGCAGCAAACATCTCTTTTGAAATTCAATGGTATAAACATCTGCAAAATATTTGGCAAAAAAAGAAAATACGATGAGGCTGTAAAAACATATAAAAAATATACTTTAATAAGAGTAATGTTTTATCAATAATGAAAAAATATAATTTTAATTACATGCTTGAACTTTGACGAAAATTTGATTTTCCCTTAAGTCTTTAATAAATGCATCAAGATTGATCTTGAACAACCTACATAGTATATCAGGCCTGTTTTCTGGTTGAAGTGAAGTATCCTTAAGAAACCCTTTAATTTCTGTCCATTTAGGATTACACATAAAGTTTATGAAAAAAATTGGATATCCTAACCATTTACATAGTGACATGGCATCCAAATAGTTTTGCAGCATATAGCGTGCGCCACCAGTAAAGGACGAAGGTAAAATGACAGGTTGGCCAACACTGGAGATATTAATGGTTCCTTGAGCTTTTTGGTTACGTAAATTCTCATAGGACTCGCATCTAAGAACATGTTGTTGCCTACGTATGCAATTCAATCTCTCCGTTTCCATCATAGTATAGGCATCTACCAGAAACTGTTGAAACAACTTTTTTGAATTAAGAATGAGCAAGAATGAATGATCTCTATCTTGAATTCTAAAAGCAAAATATTCTCTCATTGTACATTTCGCCCGCTTGTTGTTGGTCGTAAATGACACACCTTTATGAAGAATGTCAACACTATAACCATCATCCCCATATGGAATTAGCAGTGGATATTGAAGAGGAAGGTATGAAGGATGCAGTTCACTAATACGCTGTAGAAATCCGGTTTTTGTTTGAACAACAATATCCCTCTTTTCAATTGTATCACAAATGTCATCGACAATTAAAGTGACAACTTCAGAAGAAGCAGTCAGTAGGTTTTATGTTCTTCCATCTCGCTCCCTTCGCCCGGTAAGTCGTCATTTCATATCAACTTGAGGATTTTTCTAAAAAGCATCTCTTACCATCCTATAAGATCTAACCAACCATTATTTGAATCCAACATTACCGTAATATCTTCAATAATATCACTATCAATTGATGTTGATTGATCCTTTTCCCCACTAAAATAATTGAATTTATACATTATATATATATATATATATATATATATATATATATATATATATATAATTATGAATAAGAAGTCTGAAAACATACCCATAACATCTTTGTCTATTTGAAATTTCGTTCTCTGTATCATAAATGTATAACTAAGAGAATTTTGGTTCCGATCCTTTTGCCGATAAAAGGCTTCTAATACTATGAGAATTTTGACCTCTCATACTGAAAATGTATGGAGCGTTTCCTCTATTGATTGAAGAATTAATTTTACCACCCATCAAAATAGTTAGTATTAAGTACAAAAAATTGAAAATATATTGAAATTAAAACATATTTTGTCCATTTCATTATAACTGAAAGCACATGATTGAGTATAGATGTACTATAATAGCAAACTACTTTCATTGGGTTATAATAAAAGCAGAAACTGTTTAAACCATTAACATAAATAGTGACTATAAACTGATTTTTCTAAAGAATCGTCTCATTCTATTTAACGGAGGTTTAAAACTGCAAAAAAAAAAAAAAAAAACAAAAAAAAAAAAACAAAAACAAAAAAAAAACAAAAACAAAAAACAAAATATGGTATGAAATACGAATATATACATACACAAAGTATGCTATTAAATCAATAATAGCAATATATTCCATCGCTATTACAAATTTATACATATACATTTCATAATTACATAATACAAATAATATAAATATATACATACACCGACAGTTACATAAACATTCATATACAAAGAGAGATATACACACTAATAGATTAGAAATCAAAGAATAAATTTACGAAGATGAATAACAGATACATATACACACACAAACATGTATAATGTTTGAAAAAAATTAATTAATTAAATGATATGAAATTACATAAAACACAACATTTAGAAAAATAATTTTTTGTAACTAATTAAAGTTTTATATTTGGAGAAGTTTTTATGAAATTTTGAAAAATTTGTGTAAGTAACTTTTTAAAAATCTAGTTTATAAATTATATTTAGACTTGCTAGGTGATAACTTAAGAAAACTCGAAAAACAAGTTGACTTATCAATTAGTTTTGGTGCCCTAAATACAACCTTAATCAAGTAGGTTTTTTTAAGCTTCAAACACACACTTTCTAACTCATAAATCTATGTTTCTGTCAACTACGAGATTTGAATCATCAACCACTGAAAAGATGTCATATTTTTGACACATCCTTATAACGTTAGGCCAAAGCATCTTTGATATTTAATCAGCTAAAGCCATGATGTGCAAACGACCTCTTATTATATAGAAAATTTTATGGAAAACTGCAATAAAGTCCTTATATATTGACATCATAATCGATTTACTCATTATATCTTTTTTTATTCAATTAATTCCCAAAAAACCGATAATCGTATTAATGTTAACCCTTTTACCCGGTCAACAACAGACCATCCAACTTTCAAAAATTATATTTTTGGCCAAATTTTCAAAATTTATTACAAATTTGGTCCAAAATTTACACTTTGGCCTAGATTTTAGTATTTATTATAAATTTGCTCCAAAATTTACCCTTTTTGTAAAATATTTAGAATTTTGTTATGAATTCATCATAACTTTAGTTGTTTTTACAACTTTTTTTCTCAAAAAAAAAATTTTGAATATGTTTTTTAGTTTATAAAATCATATTTGTACAAAAATCACATATTTATACATAGAAAAAGCTTAAATTTTCTATATAATAACTTTAAAAAAAAAACTTTTTTGTATACGTAATACCTATTTATAGAAATAGGTATTTATTGAGTACATAAATATATAAAAATCCGTTTTTATAACAAAAATGTATACGAACATGTATTTTCCAAAAAAATATATATACAAACACCTATTTTATTATAAATACATTTGTATGCAAACACATATTTATAAAAGAGTATAAAAAACACTAATTTCATAGTAAATGTATTCATTTCTTTTATAAAAACATATTTATATGCACCCAAATAAGTGTTCCTATATATTTGGTTTGAAAAAACATACACACACACACACACACACACACATATATATATATATATATATATATATATATATATATATATATATATATATGGGACGGTTCACTTGAGATTAAAAAAAATAGAGATCTTGAGATTCAACCTCAGCCATATATTTTTCATTTGTCGCTCTAATGCTTCAGCGTACCGGCAGCAACAGGGTATGCCTAATCATAAATGATTATGTGGCAGATAGGTAATGTCATATTGGATAATACATGTATATACGTATATGCCTAATCATAAATGATTATACATATATGTTTGTTCATAGATTCAGTAATCATAAATGATTATGACAGTTGGTGGCAGCAGAGGTGGTGCTGACAGAAGTGACGGTGGTATAAGTAACAGAGGTGACAGTGGTGGGGTCGGCTTGTGTCAGAGGTGGTGGTAATGGTGGTGGCGGTGACAATTATGGTGGTAGGGATGGTGGTGGAGGAGAAAGGAACGGGCGGTGCTGTATAATCATTTACGATTATACCAGGCCTGCCGCGTCGGTACGCCGGAGAGTTGGAGCGGCAGATGTGAAATACGTGACTGAGGTTGAATCTCAAGATCTCTATTTTATTTTTAATCTCAACGGAATCTACCTATATATATATATATATATATATATATATATATATATATATATAATAGTTGTAAGACCCATGTATTACATGGCTAAATTAAAAACAAAATTAAATCTAAATTTGGATTTATAACAAAAATAATGAATTAGTAAAATTGATTTTTTTAACTTTTAAATTTAAATAAATAAACTAATGAGCTTTAATTTGGAAAATTTTGAAATAAGAAGGTAAGATCATTAATGAAATTGATATTCATTTATTATTACATTTATTGTAATTGTTACATTAAAGTATTATGTAAAATTTATTAAAATGGAAACCCATAAAATGATATGTGAAAAAACAAATAAATTAAAATTAACCATAAAATGTCATTTGGCAAATTCAATGAGAATGTGACATGTGGCAAAAAAATGTTTATTTATTAGAGTGTATATATATATATATATATATATATATATATATATATATATATATATATATATATATATATATATATATATATATATATAACATCTATTTTATAATAAATACCTTTGAATTCAAACACGTTTATATAAAATGTATACATGTTTATATATATATGCAATGAGATAGGTGTTTTTTTTTTTTTTAATTTTTTTATAAGTATTTGTTTGCATAAAATGTAGTTATAATAAAATAGGTGTTCGTATACATTTATTTTTTGTAAACTACATATTTGTATACATTTTTTTTATAGAAACGGATTTGTATATATTTATGTACTTGATAAATACCTATTTTTATAAATAGGTATTTTGTATACAAAAACATTTTTTTAAAAAAATTTATCTAGAAATATAAGATCTTTTATGTGAAAATATGTTGTTTTTGTATATAAATATGATTTTATAAAGAAAAAACTTATTCGAAACAAAATTTTGAGAAAAAAAGTTGTAAAAACAACTAAAGTTAGGATAAGTTAGGATGATTTCATAACAAAATTCTAAAATTTTTGCCAAAAGGGTAAATTTTAAATCAAAATTATAATAAAATTTAAAATCTCGGTAAAAAGTGTAAGTTTTGAACCAAATAAATGCACGTAAATAAAGTTTAAATGTTATAAAAATATTTATTTGTATATAAAAATATGTATTAGTTGCAATATCTTTTGTAATAGAGCATTTGGTAATTAATGTTTAATATGGAACTTGGTAATTGCTTATTGAGTCCGTCACACCCCGACCAACGGCGGAAACCCGAGGTTAAGACTAAATATATTGGTTCACAGTCAACATATATTGAAATAATACTAGGATTTATATAACATTACATTCTTTCAGAATTCGAATACGAAAAAATACATTGTTAATAAATCCACAAGTGTTATACGCGGAATACAATTTCCTGCAAGACATAAAAGTGACAAAAGACTACTATTTATTTCCGAAGTCAAATCCTTCATTCTCACACCGGGTGAGTGTTCTTTTGACTACTTTGAATACCTAGAGATACATAAATTTTGAAAATACATCAACAATAATGTTAGTGAGATTTATAGGTTTTCTTTTGACTTTAAGCATTTTTAATAATTCGAAATACTTTTCAACAACCGGTAAGTTATAAAAGTATATTTTTATTACTCATGTGATTTCAACTACTAGGTTTCCTCTTTCCTGCAAAATTTATTGTCTGGACTATATCTGCTTACTGAGAATTATATCATAATAAAGCTTTAGTTAGTAATCTAAACAATCTTAGATATTTTTCTTAAATTGAGAGGATTATCTCATCCTAGTCTTATATTTCTCTAGAATATGTCTTTTCATTCTAAAATTAGCTTATAACCAACGTTATAAGTGTTTCGGCCCACAAGGGCACAATTAAAGGAGGAATCAGAATCATTACTAACGTTTCAAAATAGTCGTATAGCAACAAAGAAAGAAACACATGACGCCTGTTGTCTCGTCAGACGAAGATGTAGCTAGCAACCACAAACGGAAAAAATATCAATCCACATAAATCTTTCCAAACATACCAGATCTACACCAAAGCTCTTTACTATAAATCTATATCGTGCGCACATATTTATAGTATAAGGCTCCTCCTGGTTTAGCAGTTATAGCGCTAGGGATTGATTCTAGGATTTTAATCCTAAGGAACAAAAAAAAACAAACCGCAACATAAAACTCCTTCTTTCACCCCTTTCGAAAATTCTCACACACATACACACGAGATCTAACCTCCAAACTCCATGAAAGACTTTTTATTGGTCCACTATCCCGTTGTTAACTATGGTCACACCATCGAATCTAAGATTATTAAGATTTTTAAGACTTAGTGAAAATAATTAAATAGTGAATTTGCTAAATATTGAGGCGTTTGTATTTTGAGTAGTTCATATTTCAATTGATCATGACATCTTTCCACTCACGTGGTCGATTAACTCAAACATATCAGTAAAACGGTTATTGACTGTTTATTGTGCTAACTCATTTTTTGTTATATTTTAACTTTATTGTTGTAAAAATTATATTATTTTCATTCAGAAGGAACCTTAATCATAGAAAATATATATACATTACTTTTACGACAGAAATTCCTATTACACTTTAGTATATATACTTGTGAATTGTTTTCTAACCCAAAATATGAGCTTATACGATTTAAGTATACTTTTATTTGATCATTCCCCAAATAAAGCTAAATATTTTGTCAAACTTTCATTTTACTTACCAAATGCTTAATTCCTTTTGGTATGTTATATTGTATGTGATTAATTAAAATTCATCATTTTATACCAGTTTTAATAGACCAAACCTACACTCTTTTCACAATCATAAAATTTGTTTTACAAGTCTTATATATATCTTGTGACATATAAGGCTTATCAACTTGTGACAGTAATTGTGACAAGTTATTTGTGACATAGTGACCATTTTGATTTGTAACCTATGACACTAACTACACATATAATCATATCATGAATATTTTAACATTAACTTTCATCATAGCAATTCAAGTATGTGTCTCTCCCCAAAGTGATTGGAAATGTGAAAAAGGGCCATAAAGACCCATATTTGATGCGTGATTCTCGTGTTTAGACGGAGAGTTAGGAAGGATCCTTGTTTCACTCAAAACTCGGTTGTTGCACCCATCAATAACCCAATTGTTTTTAGTTCTTTGCAAAACTCACATGGATGCATAACCTGAGGTTTTTTCTTGGTTTAAGATAATTGGAAGAAACTTTACCAAAATAGCCCACGCGGCTATCGATGGCAATAAGGTGCCTCTCATGAAAGCTGCCATTTTTTCCTTGCATTTACCTTTGGTCCATTTTTAAAAGCAAACCCTATACTCTACTAATGGTTATTGAGTTGGGAAAATACCGGCAATAGTCAAAAAATGGGGGACATTTTTAAAATTTAGGCATGAAAATTGACATTTTCGGATATAGACATGTATTCCGCGGAATCACAAAATCGTACATAAATTAGTTTATTAAAAAAAAACTCAAGATCCATTCGCGGAGCTACAGTAGATTCCGCGGAGGTAGCTTAGACGAATGAATCTTCAGTTTTTTTTTTTTTTTTTTTTTTTTTTTTTTTTTTTTTTTTTTTTTTTTTTTTATCAAATCAATTCTTTGGGGTTTATATTCATTCCCCCAACTAATTATTTTCAAGAAAAGATTATGATAGTATAAATTTTTCTTGACAATGTTTGGAATGAATGTGAGGTTGAAAAAATTGGTCTTTTAATTGGAGATGATTACATAAAAGAATCATTGCAGGAAATTTATTTATTTATTTAGTTATTTTTTCTGAAGATCCATTCCTCGAAGCTATCTCCGCCCAGCTCTGCGGAATCCACCTTATCTCCGCGGAATGGATCTCGAGGTTTTTTTAATATCCTAATTTATTTACGTTTTTACCATTCCGCGGAGCTACTTCCGCAGAAATACATGTATATACCCGGAAATATCTATTTTCATGTCGAAATTTTGAAAATACCCTCCATTTTTTTTACTATTGCCCGTATTTTCCCTATAGAGTTTTGTATATTGTGAGGGAAAGAAATCCTATGCGTACTATGAGGAGTGTGCCAGCCATCTTAAGTACTTCTTTTGTCCTTATTTTAATCATTTGAGTACCTCTTTGTTTACAAATAAAAGCAATGTCACCAACTCTTCATATTGCATGTTCCATGAGTACACTTGTGCGGGAAAATCACTAGGGAAATGGACTAGAATCGTGTGAGGGAATGGGGAAAGTACCCATAGGGGTTGACTTTAGTTTTAACAGGGTTGACTTTAGTTTTAGCCGTAGCTTGGTGGTAACTTGAAGTAGTATAGGTGCAACTAGTATTTAAAAAGAAGTGGAAAGTGAAAGGAAGTAGTTTTCATGTATATATGTTGCATATTTCGAATATATATATATATATATATATATATATATATATATATATATATATATATATATATATATATATATATATGTCTAATTTTTTTATTATATCCTTTATCATATGATTATAAGGTCCATCCATTATCTACATATAATACATGCATAGATTTAGATTTAGGTATTTTTATCAATCGACTCTTTCATTACATAAACATTGCATGTACACATATTAATGACTTTATTTGCATATATAAAGTTATATGCAAATAATAATTTACATAAAACAATCCTTATTATTAGAATATACATTTATAATTGTAAAAATATCGTGCATTAAGTCTTACATTAATATTGTTTGCGGTTATCAACTGACAGACATCGACCTAATTTTTACAGTTGTTACATTTATTGGATTAGGTGTCTAAGCTCATAACTATAATTGATATGTACTTGACCCGAGAGTAGTATGTTCCATTTGGGTTGCCTTCACCAGAGCAATTTGATAGGATGGACTTTTGAGAAGAAGTTATTTATGATTTATTAATATATTATAAGTTCTAATATATTAATATGAAATCATATTATTTAATTAGTATTGATCAAGAATTAATTTAGTAATCAAAAGAGATTAATTAAACTAATGGGGACTAATTGTATAAATTAGTTATATATATATATATATATATATATATATATATATATATATATGGTTTGGGCTTACGGACTAAGTTTATGTAAGGATCCATAAAGAGTTAGTCCACATGGATCATCGATCATGGATAATAAGCCCAAGTGTATGGATTAAGGTTTACACCCTTGGATTCCTATACTATATATATCACACCCCTTTGGCCTAAAATTGGTTGAACATGTATTCTTGGAGAAACATAGCCAAATTTTAGTTCTCTATACTCTCTCTTAAGTCATCCTTTGTTGACGGTGTTTTTGAACCATTTGAGGTGTTAAGTTCTAAAAGGCCAAAACTACAAGTTACAACAAGAGGTTATTCTATAACTCATTTCCATGTTGTTTATGTCAATTGTATGCTAGTTGTAGGCTTAATGCTTTGGAAACAATATTGCATGTATAATTAGGGAAAACATAGATCCAAAGCATTTAGGGTTGTATGCGCAACATAGGATGCTGTAGTATAGTAAATCTCAATAGTGGTATCATAGCCTAGGATTGTTTTATGTTATATTTGATGCATGACTTATTTTTTCAAAGCTGAAAATTTATCTGACAGCACCTACTCGACGAGTCCATGATTGGACTCGACGAGTAGGTTGCATATTGTCTTAAACTCGACGAGTCCATAGTTGGGCTCGACGAGTTGGATGATCAGACAGTAGTTTTTCAGGACTTTTGGCCTGTTTTAGATTAGGATCATTACCACAAAATATTTTAGTTCATAAAATTTGATTTTATTAGTATGGTATAGATTATCCTTGTCCAATTAAAAGATAATTGTCAAAATTTCAAAATTTTTATTAGTTTATATGTTAGGCTAATTTCTTGTAAATTATTGATATGAATTCTCTTGACTTATATCTTTAATTAGATCATAGATAAATTATATGATTATTTTTTTATTTCTTAAAATATTGATCTAAATGTTCTTTAAAGTTCTCCATAACTTGTCCTTAATTTATGGAATATGAAATTTTTTTCCCATAAAAACCACATTAAACCCATAAGTTATGGAAATCAAAGGTTTTTCAAGAGTTACAAAACTTGCCCTCAAGTTTTGGTATTTGAAAAGTCTCAAATTAAGAAACTCTTGTAATTATATAGGTGTAACTCTTAGGTTTATAAATTAAAAAAATTTATTAAATATGTTTTAATTTTGAATTTTTATATTTAGAACCTTGAAGTATTTGAGTAGTTCAAAGTGCACCTTATGAACTTTATTAAATTAATTAAAGTGTTTAATTAAAAGAGAATTAATAATTCCATAATGACATGGTTAATGTTTAATTAAATTAAGAGTATAATTTATTAATAGATTAAACCATATAGTATTTTAAAACTAAAAATACACTCTTATACTATTATAATATTAAAAGATTAATAATTATATATATGTGTATAAGACAAGTCAGTCTAACCGTTAGTAGGCCTCATTCACGAAGTCGATCTATAAGGGGGTATAAGGTTACTACCTATAAAATGGTGGTTTAATGGGTGACCACTCTCACTCACCGTTTCCTTGAATGGTGGAGGGTCGTTAGCTAAATGGGTAGGATATGACATTCTCATTAAAAGTATGTAACACTAGTCAAAATAGGTCAATAACAATCACATGTGATTATACCAATCATGTAATGTGATTAGTAATGTGATGAAATTACTATGTAGTTCATGATAAATTCTAATACAAATATGAACTTTCTTTATAAATACAACTCAAAGTATATGTCCATACGATTCCAAAGATATAGAGAACGTCTAAATCTGACTTCGCGTGAAGAAGTTATGATAAACTGAACAATATAAATCTCTATAATAAGAGGAATTTAAAATAAACTTAGAATTAGCTATTGGAGTCTAAAAGAGAGTTGTAGTACTCGTAAATATCTACGCGTGCATATAAAGAACGTCAAAAATGGAGTTCATATGTGAAAGTTACGACCTTTCGAAGATTCAGGTGTCAGAAACCCTAATCTGACTGAACTCACGAGGTGAGCATAGATCTTCACGAGGTGAGGAGTCATTTTGCCACATCTCGGAATCTAGAAGGTGTGACGAGGCTACGAGGGGATAAGATCCAAACTCACGACGTGAGCAAGGATTGATTCACATCGTGAGGAGTCAAAGAGACACCATCTGAAGCTAGGGATGCAAATGGCAAGTCTACTGGGTGACCAGCCATGACTCACGACGTGAGTCTTATAAAAATCACGATGTGAGAGGCAAAAATCCTTCCTATGAATAGCAGGTCCGACTTCAGCCATTCTTACACCTAAAATTCTTTCTCTTATCTCCTTTGCTGAAGCCATCTTGCATCCCGAGCCCCAATAACCTCTTACCGTTGACCGTTTCTGCTTAGATTAGATAAAATCACACTACTAGGGTGAGTTTCACAGCCCCACTTTTTAAAATTTTCGGGGGAAAACGTATGCAAAATATTGTATACAAGATAAGATTATGTCTATATGATAGTGTATTAATATCAACAGAGACAATTATATTAACCGGGATATAGTTGTTCTAAATATAATATCTTAAATATATACAACTATTATCAACTTATTAACATGTTATTATACAGATGTAGATCTTGAGTTATAATTAGGATTTTATATATATGTTTTGTGCGATATAGTTCCGAACTTATATTCGGAAGTTCTATATGTTAATTTATAAAGTATATTGCTATTATTGGTTTTATGTCAAGATAGAACTTGGTATGATATATGTAGTTATTGTTAGTTTTATGATAAGATAAAACTTGATATGTTATATGTTGTTGTTGTTATTGGTTTTATGTCAGGATACAACCTGGTTTTTACTTCAACTTATAGTTGTTAGACTGCTTAAATAATATATGAAGTTAGGAGTAATGTTTAAAAGCATAGTCTAGTAACTTAGGGTTTTAGACATGAAAATTCTTTTGTTGTTAGAGTTTTAAGAAGTCGTCGAAGTCTACATGAGTAATTTTATTCATCAACTAAGATTGGGGATCTTAGCGGAAATCCTCTGAACTGTAACCGTTAATCCCGTGTGAGCGAGGAAGTCATGTATAATTAGTATATGGGTTGACCATCCCACTTGTGATTGTTAGCTATAGTCAACCATAAGCAAGTGACAAACTATCCTTTAACTTGTTATTGTTCCGGCGTTGATGAAGTGTACGGTGTTGTTCTCATGGAAATCATGAGTGTATTGTTTCTCATAGAAATCATGAGTGTGTTTTATCAGAGGTATTGTGTCGTAGCAACGGTTACAGGCTCATGGTAGCAAATTGTTAGAAACATTATACTTATTCATATACAAACATTAATGTTAAGTATAAGTTCCCCTACTTATACCTTAGGCTCAAGAAATGTTAGGTATAACACTTAATTGATAAGTAAACTATTATACCTAATGTATATACTGAATGTAGGAGAGTCAAAATGATACTTTCAAAACTATACTTTTGAACTTGGAAAATGTATTATTTTTTCAAAATCTGTGGACTCAACAACTTTATGTTGATGTATTTTAAAATGCATGTGTTTTCAGGAACTTGAAAAGTTGGTATGTATTCAAATAGGAGAAGTTTTACTATTACCTTTCTGTTCATTAAGAAGTATGCTATAGTCGGATATTATGTAATAGGTTCTAGAAAAACAGTTATGTAACTTTCAATTATCAATGAAGGTATGTATTTTCTTTAGTACTGTTCAATGTATGTTATATAATTGTGATACGAAGAATGACGTTACACCACCTGGTGTTTCCGCCAACGGCCAGGGTGTGACAGATTGGTATCAGAGTTACTAACTATAGTGAACTAGTACTTTCTTCGGAAAGCACATCTATAGTTTAGGGCTTACTTTATTAGGTTTAGGTATATCCCTTAGCCTACAATAAAAAGTGTTATTAATTATTCTACGGAAGGACTACTTACGGGAACAGTGACAAGGATAGACATGTCGATTTGGGTTGCTGGATTCCAGAACGGCTATATGCAAAAATGATCTCGCCCTTTCGACTGTCCTGACTGGCCGGTGCCTTATCAGATAGACCTGAAGTAACAAAAAATAATTAAAATGTTAATACAATAAATAAGAATATAGAGTCAGATAAAAAGACTCAGACCTGCGATAAGAATACACCTTAATACCCGAAATGTTTTTAATCTCAAGGATTTAGATCAAATATTCCAACTAAAGTTTATATGTGTATAGATCCTATCACAACTAGGTGTAGGTGCGCAACTACATTTTATTATGATCAGATCATATGAACTATTTAATTTGGGAATAATATTTGATAGACTAAACTCTTGGTGATCCAAAATGTATAGGAATTCGACATGGCACATTCACGAGAATGGATAATCATCAGGATACGGATGAAGAAGAGGAAGTTTCATTCCCCATGTTGGTAGGCGATCCTTACTACCCTATAGATCCAACCACCTTTCATCTAATACCTTTTGATGATGGAGCACCTTTACCTTCTAATGAATGGGAAAAGAGTGAACCAATGGAAGAGAGCGAACCAATGGAGGAGACAGAATCAGTGACATCATTTTTAACACCAATGAACACTCTTTACCGTCAAGTTCCAGGAGAAGCAAAGATGAAACGCACGGCACATAAATCCATACCAGTATGGAAAAGGATTAAGAAGAATCAGAAGGTGACATCTTTAGGAAGTCATAGAGTTCAAGATAAACCTGCACGGATAGAACAAATCGTGGATAGATGGGTGGCAGAAGAAAGAGCTGCTAAGATGTATGAGATTGGTCAATCATCTCGACCGCTTCCCCCACATTCTTCTGAAGTTAACACCTTATCTCAATTGTTTAAGAAATTTGTGAAAATTGAAGAGAAGATGGAAATTGTTGAAGGAAGGGCTACTCATCTCTCCGGAAGAGTGCGAAGGCTAGAAGGACAAAGGACGCGAGATCAGGGATCAGTGATGGATGTACATCATCGTATAAATTTCGCTTATAACGATATGATTAATCACGATGAAAGGATTGCAGAGTCAGAGATATACAATCAAACCTCGAGAAACGAGGAGCACACAGGAGGTCTTAAGCAGAGAAATTAAGCACTTGAGGAGCAAGTGGTTAATGTCACTGACGTGCTAGGTCATCACTTGGGTTTCTGGTAGATAAGCTAAAACTAGTGGCTGTGTAAATATAGAAAATCAGACTAGTTAAGGAAAGAAGAGTAAAGCTTATAGCAAGGATGTAGAAAACCTTGCAAATTTTGAAATGTTTATAGAAACTTTTCTCTTATAGCCTAAATAAACTGATGTAACCACCAATAATAACATGAAGCATATATTACAGTAATCATTGTGTTATCCATTATGTTTTACACATTGAAGAATAATTGAAGTATTTAGTACTTGTGTATTAATTGACTAACAAAACTCATAAAATTCTTATTATTTATAATAGAAACTAAAACAAAATGCCTAGAAGGAGTAGTGCTCGGCTAAACCCTAACCAACGATTAGCACCACAAAAACCACAAGAACCAAAACCCCCAATAAGCACAACAAAACTTGAAGAAATCATAGCTCAAAGAATTGCTGCAGTTCTATCTAATGTCACAAGAGGTGGAGCTAGAAATGAAGGCCATGTAGGGACCGCTAGAACGTGTACCTACAAAGAGTTTATGAATTGCAGACCAAAGAGCTTTCATGGAAATGAAGGGATTGTTACTTTGACTAGGTGGATAGAAAAGACAGAGTCCGTCTTTCCAATAAGCTTCTGTCCAGACGATTTTAAAGTACGATTTGCAGCATGTACTTTCACTGATGTAGCACTTACATGGTGGAACAGCCATGTGAATACAATGGGAATTGATACTGCAAATTCCATGAAATAGGAAGAGCTAAAAATGATGCTAGTAGAGGAGTATTGTCCTAGGGAGGAAATACATAAGCTAGAACAAGAATTGTGGACCCTAACCATGAAGGGTTTCAACATAAAAGCTTATACCGCTAGATTTAATGATCTTGCAGTAATTGATGGGTTTTGAGCATTCTAACACTCCTATGGTGTACATGCAACCCTAGAAACCTTGGATCTATGTTTGACTAAGATACATGCACATAATTATTTTTCCAAGGTTCTTATCCTATCTAGCATGACATGGGGAACTTGAATCAAATAAATCTAGTGAATTACTTACCTTGTAGTTGTAGTTGATTGCTTGGAGTTTTAGAGCCTAGTACCAATAGTGTGGATGCCTCAAATGGAAATCACAAATCACCACAAAATTTGGAACCTTGAGAGAATAGTCACAACTATCTTGAAATCGGCCCTCTACTTTACTCACCACAACTAGTATGATTTCAAGAACCAAAGCCTCCTTTATATAGTGTGGTGGATTTGGGTTACATCCAAGTAAACCCTAATACCCATGTCTCTTCATTTCCATGAGATCCATGGGTTAAAGCTCCATGGAGTATCCATGGACTTTCCAAGCAAGCCTAGCCCATTCCAAATAAGCATTAGCCCACACTATATAAATATAAGAGCCCATATTTAATTAGTAATACTTTTGATCTCTAAATTAATCCTAGATTAATTATAGATCAATACTAATTAAATAATATGATATTATATTTATATATTAGAACTTATAATATATTAATAAATCATATCTTATACTATTCTCAAAAGATTATCCATAAATTGTTCGGGTGAAGTGCAACCCAAATGGACCATGTTGAGTCGGGTCAAGTACATACCAATTATAGTTATGGACTTAGACAATATATCCAACAGTCTCCCACTTGGATAAGTCTAATAACTATAGTTGCAAGTATGACTTCAGGAACCGATCAACAATCTTAGCTCTTTAGACTCTGTTGAACTAAAACGTGCCATTTTAGATAAGTGATCATATAATCCTCTGTTCTAGATATCAGCCGGACAAATACATGGAACATGGTCTTGCTTATTGTCCAACATTTGTTTCCCAATTTCCGATTTGCTTGACATAGAACTTAACTGAACACATCAATTTAGTTTTGACCGGGCCCGGTACATAGGTCAAACCAAAATCATCGAGGGGCCTAGATATTGCTTCTAATCCTAGAAGGAATAGATAAACTTCGACTCATATGTTTGTTCTACCACTCATTGAATTATACACAAAAGCACGTTTTATAAGATCGAGTTACCAATGCGTTTTTGTACAATAAATGCATAACCAACTCGTAAGTAACAAATCATATCTCTAGGTTTGAAGACTTATATGATATTACCGTCTCACGATCACTCAAGATAAATTCCATGAAGTGATTCCAGTGAGCGTGGGTTGAGTCCAATGCTTAGAACTTATGAGCACTCATGATTGTTGTAGCCATGTCCAACATCTTAGACCTCTGTAACCAATCATGACAGTCTTGATTCATACCTACTTCCGACATATGACCGACTGTGGAGGTTCGAATAATATGATATACCAAACATAATTATTCTGGAAGTCAAAACATGCAAAAGAAATATAGTAAACGATTCACAACTGATAGCAACACTTTACTCATAAATAACAACTTTTATTTATCATCAAATGTCAATTACATTTTACAAATTTCAAGATTATCTAACTTCTAAAACTAATATCATCATTCAGCCCTATGCTCTGAGCATGCTGGAGATGCTTAGCCCGAGTCAGTCCCTTCAGGGATCTGCTGGGTTCTCATCCGATGATACCCTCTTTGCCACGAGGATTCCTTCTTCTATTCGATGTCTGATGAAGTGATATTTTCTGTCAATGTGTCTGGATCTTCCATGATCTATTGGTTCCTTGGCTAAGGCAACCGCACTATTGCTGTCACAGAAAATCTCCATTGGCTCCTTGATAGCTGGTACAACTCCAAGGTCTCCGATGAAGTTCTTTAGCCATATAGCGTCCTTTGCTGCCTCGCTTGCTGCTATATACTCTTATTCACAAGTGGAATCAGCCACTGTCTCCTGCTTGGAACTTTTCCAAGTAATTGCCCCTCCATTTAGGGTAAAGACCCAGCCTGACTGAGAGCGGAAATTATCCATGTCAGTCTGAAAGCTAGCATCGCTGTACCTTACAACTCTCAAGTCATCACTCCCACCAAGGGTAAGGACCCAGTCCGTAGTCCTTCATAGGTACTTGAGGATATTCTTTACCGTAGTCCACTGTGCCTGGCCAGGGTTCCCCTGATACCTGCTAACCATGCTCAAAGCAAAGGCTACATCAGGTCGAGTACATTTCATAACATACACGATCGATCCTACAGCTGAAGCATGAGGTATTCGACTCATTTATGCTATCTCAGCCTCAGTGCTAGGGCTTTGTGTCTTACTCAATGTGGCATTACTCTGGATGGGTAACTCACCTTTCTTGGAGTTATGCATGTTGAATCTTTTCAACTCTTTGTCCACATAGGTGCTTTGACTAAGTCCAATTAGTCTTTTACTCATGTTTCTCAAAATCCTTATCCCTAGAATATAGGCAGCTTCACTAAAGTCCTTCATAGCGAAACACTTCCCAAGACAGGACTTTACTTCCTACAGGGTTGGGATGTCATTTCCTATGAGTAGTATGTCATCCACATACAGTACCAAAAAGCTGACTATGCTCCCACTAGCCTTGATACAGACACAAGATTCATCTTCACTCCTTGAAAAGCCAAATTCTTTGACTTTCTCATCAAAGCAAAGATTCCATCTGCGAGGTGCCTGTTTCAATCCATAAATGGATTTCTCGAGTTTACACACTCTATTGGGGTACTCTGTACTGACAAAACCCTCTGGCTGAACCATGTAAACATCTTCAGCCAACTTTCCATTAAGGAAAGCGGTTTTGACATCCATTTTCCATATTTCATAGTCATGAAATGCAACAATGGCTAACAGAACCCTAATAGACTTAATCTTGGCCACTGGTGAAAAGGTCTCATCATAATCAACTCCCGGAGTTTGAGAATAACCCTTTGCAACCAGTCGTGCCTTATAAGTGTGTACATTACCATCCATGTCGGTCTTCTTCTTGAAGATCCATTTGCACCGAACTATCTTATGATCAGGTACATTGTCAACCAAGTTCCAAAATTGATTGTCATACATGGACTGTATCTCGCTGTCCATAGCCTTTTTTCCATGTAGTAGCCTTAGGGCCTGCCATGGCTTTCGTGTAGCTGTTAGGCTCATCCAGATATACCAGTGTGTTATCACTGATAAGTGTCTCACCTTCTGTAGTAATATGGAAACCATAATAATGCTCAGGTGCATTCCTGACTCTGGTGGAACGCCTCAGAGGTATAGATTCTTCAGTTGGCTCAACAGGAGTTTCCTCCTCAGGTTGAGGGCTAGGGTTTGAGGTTCCTTCACCACTTGACTCTTGAATCTCCTCAAGGTCAATTTGCCTCCCACTGTCTCCTTGGCTCATGAATTCTCTCTCTCGAAAGAATCCTCTTCTTGCTACAAAGACCACATTATCACTGGCTGTGTAGAAGATGTAGCCAAAGGATTTATGTGGATAGCCGATGAAAATACACCTTTTGCTTCGGGGTTCAAGCTTATCGTGAGTCTCACGTCTCACAAAAGCCTCACAACCCCAAATCTTGATGTGGTCTAGATTGGGAACTTTTCCAGTCCACATCTCGTGAGGTCTTTTGGCAACCTTCTTTGTAGGGACTAGATTAAGGATATGGGCGGCAGTCTCTAAGGCATACCCCCAAAATGAGATTGGTAGCGAAGCTCGACTCATCATGGAACGAATCATGTCCAGCAAGGTCCGATTGCGCCTCTCAGCTACACCATTCAACTGTGGTGTACTATAAGGTGTCAATTGTGAGATAATCCCACATTCCTTAAGATAGTCAAGGAACTCAGTACTAAGATACTCACCACCACGATCAGATCGAAGCATCTTAATGTTCCTGCCCAACTGATTCTCCACTTCTTGCTTAAACTATTTGAATTTCTCAAAGGTTTCTGACTTATGCTTGATTAAGTAGACATATCCATATCTACTAAAATCATCAGTAAAAGTCACATAGAACCGATTAGCATCTCTTCTGGCGGTTCTGAAGGGTCCACACATATCTGTGTGTATGAGGTCTAACAAACCTTCACCCCAAGCACAAGTGCCAGTAAAAGGCGACTTTGTCATTTTACCAAGCAAACAAGATTCACAACTATCATCTGACTTTAGGTCAAATGACTCCAAGACTCCATCCTTTTGGAGTTGGCCTATGCATTTCTTGCTTACATGTCCAAGACGACAATGCCATAAAGATGATTTATCTAAGCTAGTGGAAGAGTCAATACACAATACATTATTTCCTAGATTATGTACAACAGATACAGTTTCATACACGCCATCACAAGGTAATGCTTTAAAATAATGAAAATTTTTAAAGAAAGCATCAATACTACGATTATTATTATCAAAATAAACGGTAAAACCTTGTTTATACAATGCATGAAAGGAAATAACATTTCTTGCCATTTCTGGCGAATAATAACACTTATTCAAATATAATGTGAATCCACTATTTAGCACTAAGGAATAAACTCCTATCTTGGTGACAGGTGAAGCTTTCCTGTTTCCCATGATCAAGTTTATCTTTCGCTGCTCCACATTCTCACTTCTTCTTAGTCCCTGCATGGTTGGGTTTTACTTTCACATCCTTCACATCTTGCTGGTACTTTGAGCAGTTTCGCTTCTAGTGCGACTTTTCATGACAATAGAAGCATTCAGCCTCATTAGGGTTAGCAGAAGGAGTGAGAAAACCTTTCTTGGTTTTGCTTGAAGAGGAGCCTTCAAGGGTCTTACCCTTGGTACCCTTAGAAGGGTTCTTTCTCTTCTTCCCTTTGCCATGCCCAATTGCCAAGACGTTGGCCGCCGTTGGAGTCGGAGTAGGAGTAGTAACAACCGACTTACCCTTTAGACCACTTTCTGCGGTCTTCAAGAGCCCCTGAAGTTTGTTGAGGGTGACTTCTTCCTTGTTCATGTGATATGTCATGCGGAATTGATCATAACACGATGGTAAGGAGTGTAAAATGATGTATATTGCTAACTCCTCGGGGAAGTTCACATTCAACTTCAGTAAACGGTCCACATACGTTTGCATTTTTTGCATGTGGCCCGTGATGGGTTCACCATCCTTCATTCGGGTTGTTATCATGGAGGAGATTATTTCATATCGCTCTTGACGAGAACTTTGATGGTAGTGGTCCATCAAGTCCTGGTGCATCTCAAAAGGATAATAGTCCTCATAGGACTTTTGGAGCTCGGCTGTCATGGTGGCCATCATGATGCATGCCACTTTTGTAGCATCTCTTTCGTGGACCTCATATTCAGCAAGCTCTTCAGGAGTAGCAGTTGGCTCGGGTACCTTTAACTCCTTGTTGAGAACATATTCTTTGTTCTCATACCGAGTGACCATCCTGATGTTTCTGATCCAATTAGTAAAGTTGGATCCATCAAAGATGACTCTCCTAAAAAGATTCATGAGAGAGAAGGAGCTAGCAGGGTTAGAGCCAGAAGTATTGTTACTGGAAGACATCTGAAAAGAAGACGGAATAGATTAGATTAGATTTAGAGATAGTCCTTAATAAAACACTCAAATGTAGTATTAAGGCTAGGACCCAACACAATATTTTATAACTTAGAAGAGAGATGCTGTAGTCTAAGCTATAAGATATTTGAAGGTAGATGAGTGACGATTCACCAATTTCCACCATGAAAAACGAAAATTTAATTAGGTTTTAATTGGTTTAGAAACTCCTACATTCTTTAGGATTCATTGAACTTTCTTCAATGGCATGTTTCAATCTCGAGTGTGCCCTTCAAGTTTTGTGACTGGGATGTTGAGGATCATAAAACAAGGTGTGAAGTAACCAAGCAAATTATTTGGTACTCTTAATATATTACCCCTCAATCGATGTGCCGGTTAACCACACACGCTCCATCGATACTATTATAAACATTAAGTCACCCTTTAGCTACCTTGTTAAGTTCAAGTTAGTGTGCCGGTTAACCACACACGCTCCACTAACGACTTAAAAAAAGTGTAAAGTGTAATTTCATGGATTAGCACCTTATTCACATTTTCCTAAAATAACTATGATTGGGAATTCAATAAAGTTTAGTTACTTTAGTATTATCATTATACTTTTAATGAGAATTTATAAGTCCTTGTCCTACCCGTTCGGCTACTGACCCTCCACCGATCAAGGAAGCGGTGGGTGAGAGTGGGCACAAATTAAGTTGCCATTTTATAGGCAACAACCTTATACCCCCCTTATAGACCGGCTTCGTGAATGAGGCGTACTAGTGGTAAGATGACTTGATCTTATACATACATATATATATATATATATATATATATATATATATATATATACATATATATATTATTAACTTATAATATTATAAAGTATAAGGGTTTAATTTTAACTTTTAAAATTCTAAGGGTTGGAACTAAAGTTTTAATCATGACTTTACTTGTTCCAAAACTTGAGGGAAAGTTTTGTAAACTTTCAAAAAATTTCATTTCTTATAGCTTATGAAGTTAATTGAGTATTAAAATGAAGACTCTTCATTTTTTCTAACTCTTGTGTTTTTTTAATGGTTTTAATTCAAGTGTGACTCTTGGTTTTCCATAACTTGACGACAAGTTATGGACTCCATTAAAACACATAATGGTCAAGAATTAAACTACCAATTAGGTTACAAACAATTCCTATGATCATCTAATCTTCATAAGTTCAAGAACATGAATATGAACATTTCAAGAATCATAAATTACTCATAAATCTTGTAATTCTTGATTATAGCCATTGTAAATGGATTAGCATAAAGATTACACCATCTAAAACAAGTTTTATAACAGCAAAACAGTATAGGGTAATGTTTCTAGTCCATTTCCAGCAGCAAAAGTTGAAAATCTACATTTTGAGGCTCCTTCCCGTCGAGTGCACGAACCTACTCGGTGAGTAGGATGAAGTTACATATGAACTCGGCGAGTCCCCCCATGGACTTGGCGAGTTCAACAGGCAGACAACAAGATTTTGACTTTTTCCAATATTTTGCATCAAGTATCAAACATACAAGCCTAGGCTCTCATACCACTGATGGGTTTTGAGCATTCTAACACTTCTATGGTGTACATGCAACCCTATAAACTTTGGATCTATGTTTGACTAAGATACATGCAAATAATTATTTTTCCAAGGTTCTTATCCTATCTAGCATGGCATGGGGAACTTGAATCAAATAAAGCTAGTGAATTACTTACCTTGTAGTTGTAGTTAATTACTTAGAGTTTTAGAGCCTAGCACCAGTAGTGTGGATGCCTCAAATGGAAATCACAAATCACCACAAACTTTGGAACCTTGAGAGAATAGTCACAACTATCTTGAAATCGGCCCTCTACTTTACTCACCAAAACTAGTGTGATTTCAAGAACCAAAGCCTCCTTTATATAGTGTGGTGGATTAGGGTTACATCCACGTAAACCCTAATACACATGTCTCTTCATTTCCATGAGATCCATGGGTTAAAGCTCCATGGAGTATCCATGGACTTTCTAAGCAAACCTAGCCCATTCTAAATAAGCATTAGCCCACACTATATAAATATAAGAGCCCATATTTAATTAGTAATACTTTTGATCTCTAAATTAATCCTAGATTAATTTTAGATCAATACTAATAAAATAATATGATCTTATATTAATATATTAGAACTTATAATATATTAATAAATCATATCGTATACTATTCTCAAAAGATTATCCATAAATTGTTCGGGTGAAGTGCAACCCAAATGGACCATGTCGGGTTGGGTCAAGTACATACCAATTATAGTTATGGACTTAGACACTATATCCAACAGTAATGTGTCCAACACTTGTAACCCCTGAATATAAGAAAATTGAGCGATATATATGGGGTTTAGCATCACAGATCAAAGGCATGGTGATCGCATCAAAGCCTACAACCTATGATAGCACAAAGAGAATAGCTCATCAGCTAACCCTCATAAAGATTCAAGGAACAGTAGTGTTCTCAAAGGCTGAGTCTCCTAAATCTGGAACAAACAAGCACAAGTTTAATGGGAAGAATCCCAGACAATCATCTAAGAAAAGACAAGAAGTGGCAACCAATTTGAAGCCACGACAACAGTACCCACGCAACCAAAATCTTGATGGTGCAATCAGTGCAACCGTCATCACCCAGGTGACTGTTTTGTTTGCACAAAGTGCAAGAAGAAGGGGGCATAAGTTACTGCTGGAGCACAACACCTGCAATAGTCAATCAGCAAACAAATACGGGAACAGGCCATGGTGAAGGAAGAAAGTGTTATGAGTGTGGAGAGGTTGGACAAATCAAGAGAGAATGCCCAAAGTTAAAGAGTCAAGGAGGCATAGGGTGTGACATGGCATTTGTGATCGGAAGCAAAGAAGCTATCCAGGACCCTTTGGTCGTATCTGGTATATTTCTCATAGATAATTTATATGCTACCGTATTCTTCGACTCTAGAGCAGATAAAAGTTTTATAACTCCGATGTTTAGAAAATTGTTAAGTCATGAGTATAGCAAATTAAAAGAAATCTATGAAATAGAATTCGCTAATGGTCAGACCAAGAGAACACATGAAATCCAAGAAAACTGTCTGTTAACTCTTAATAGCTACCTTTTTCACGTCAACCTCATGCTAATGCCTATTGGTAGTTTTGATGTCATAATTGGCATGGATTGGCTATCTTCACACCAAACCGAAATTCTATGTTATGAGAAAGCCATACGAATACCCTTATCAAACGGCGAAGCCTTGATTATCTATGGTGATAAATCTAGGAAGACCTCAAAGTCATCTCTTGTACCAATACCCAGAAATCTCTACATAAGAAATGTAGTACATTCTTAGCCCACATAGTAGATAAGATGAAAAAGACAAAAGAAATCAAGGACATACCTCAAGTATGTGATTTCCCTGACGTGTTTCCTGAAGATCTACCTGGAATACCTCCAGTCCGACAAGTTGGGTTTCGAATCGACTTAATTCCAGGAGCAGCACCAGTAGCGAAATCTCCTTATCGGTTGGCTCCATCCGAAATGTAAGAATTATCTAGCCAACTGCAAGAACTTCTTGACAAAGGCTTTATTAGGCCAAGTTTTAACCTTGGGGAGCACCAATCTTGGTTGTCAAGAAGAATGATAGATCCTTTTGAATGTGTATTGATTATCAGGAGCTGAACAAGCTAACGATCAAGAATCGTTATCCGCTTCCAAGAATTGATGATCTATTCGATCAACTGCAGGGATCCAACTACTACTCAAAGATAGATCTTAGATCAGGATACCATCAACTCAGAGTGCAAGAAGACGACATTCCGAAAACAACATTTAGAACTTGTTATGGTTATTATGAGTTCTTAGTTATGTCTCTTGGTTTGATCAATGCACCAGCAGTGTTTATAGATCTCATGAATCGTGTTTGCAAACCATACTTGGATAAATTCGTGATAGTATTTATCGATGATATATTGATATATTCACGAACCAAGGAAGAACATGGTCTACACCTGCAAATAATCTTGGAACTACTAAGAAATGAAAAGTTGTATGCCAAATTCTCCAAATGTGAGTTTTGGATTAGAGAAGTACAATTTTTAGGTCATGTAGTTAGCAACGAAGGAATTCATGTTGAGCCATCCAAAGTTGAAGCAATTAAAAATTGGTAAGCTCCAAAGACGCCAACAGAAGTGCGTCAATTCCTAGGACTTGCTTGCTATTACCGTAGATTCATAGAGAATTTCTCCAAAATAGCCAAGCCGCTTACAACACTAACCCAGAAGGATACAAAGTTCAACTGGGAAGACAAACAAGAAGCTGCTTTTCAGAAACTGAAGCAAATGTTGTGTAGTGCACCAATCCTATCCCTTCCTGAAGGGACATAAGATTTTGTCGTATACTGCGACACATCAAATCAAGGATTGGGATGTATGTTGATGCAAAGAGGAAAGGTTATCACCTACGCATCACGACAACTTAAGGTGCATGACAATAATTACACTACCCATGATCTTGATTGGGAGCTATAGTTTTTGCACTAAAAATCTGGAGACATTACTTATATGGTACTAAGTGTACTATTTTTACCGACCACAAGAGTCTCCTGCACATCTTCGACTAAAAAGATATGAATATGAGACAACGAAGATGGGTTGAATTGTTGAATGATTATGAATGTGAGATTCGTTATCATCCCGGAAAGGAAAATGCGGTAGCAAATGCCTTGAGCCAAAAAGAATATATTAAACCCCGTCGGGTACGAGCATTAAGCATAACTATCCATTCTAACTTTACCTCACAAATTAGAGAAGCTCAACTTGAGGCTCTAAAAGAGGAAAACATCAAGAACGAAGCTTTGCGAGGAATGGAAAAGAAACTTATACAAAAATATGACGGAACGCGACATTTTATGAACCGACTTTGGACGCCTAAGTTCGGTGGAGTCAGGGACTTTGTCTTAGAAGAAGCCCACAAGTCCATATATTTCATGCATCCAGGATATGACAAAATGTACTTAGATTTAAAAGTACATTATTGGTGGCCAAACATGAAGGCTGAAATTGCTACTCATGTGAGCAAATGCTTGACTTGTTCTAGAGTAAAGGTAGAACATCAAAAGCCTTTAGGTTTACTTCAACAAATAGAAATAACTAAATGGAAATGGGAGCATATATCAATGGACTTCATGACTAAGTTACATAAAACTCCTAGAGGGTTCGACACTATTTAGGTAATAGTCGACAGATTGACTAAGTCCGCCTGTTTCCTACCAACTAAGGAGAACGACAAGATGGAGAAGCTGACTAGAGTTTATCTTAAGGAAATTGTCAGATTGCATGGAGTTCTAAATTCTATTATTTATGACCGAGATAGTAGATTCACTTCATGATTTTGGCAATCTCTACAAAAATCCTTAGGAACACGTCTAGATATGAGCACAGCTTACCATCCACAAACTGATGGTCAGAGTGAGAGAACCATTCAGACTGTAGAAGATATGCTCCGAGCCTATGTAATAGACTTTGGAAATGCATGGGATACTCATTTACCGTTAATTGAGTTTTCATACAACAATAGTCATCACACCAGCATCAAGGCTGCACCGTTTGAGGCTCTTGATGGACGAAAATGTCGTTCCCCAATATATTGGGCAGAAGTTGGAGATACGCAAATGGCCAGAGAACGTACAGGCGATACCTTATGTACTGGATCAGAAATAATCCATGAGACAACTGAAAAGATAGTGCATATTAAAGGTTGTATGTGATCGTCAAAAGAGCTATGCCGACATAAGACGTAAGCCTTTAGAATTCCAAGTTGGAGATAAAGTAATGCTGAAGGTCTCTCCTTGGAAAGGCATAATTCGATTTGGGAAATGAGGCAAATTAAACCCACGATATATAGGACCTTTTGAAATTCTAGCAAGAATTGGTTCTGTCGCATACCAACTCAAGTTGCCTCAAGAACTAACTAATGTGCATGATGTTTTTCACGTATCAAATATGAAAAGATGTCTATCTGATGACAATCTTGTTGTACCTCTCAACGAGATATAAGTCAATACGAAACTCAATTTTGTAGAAGAACCCGTCGAAATCATGGATCGAGAAGTCAAATGATTAAAGCAAAGTCGTATTGCTATAGTGAAAGTTCGATAGAACTCTTCACGAGGACCTGAATTTACTTGGGAACGTGAAGATCAGATGAAAGAAAAATATCCCCAACTGTTTAAATAAATCCCATCCACAAGACAAATTTCGGGACGAAATTGTTCTAACCAAGGGAGAATGTAACACTAGTCAAAATAAGTCAATAACAATCACATGTGATTATGCCAATCATGTACTGTGATTAGTAATGTGATGAAATTACTATATAGTTCATGATATATTCTAATACAAATATGAACTTTCTTTATAAATACAACTCAAAGTATATGTCCATACGATTCCAAAGATATAGAGAACGTCTAAATCTGACTTCGTGTGAAGAAGTTATGATAAACCGAACAATAAAAATCTCTATAACAAGAGAATTTTAAATAGACTTAGAATTAGCTATTAGATTCTAAAACAGATTTGCAGTACTCGTAAATACCTATGTGTGCATATAAAGAACGTCAAAAATGGTGTTCGTATGTGAAAGTTACGACCTTTCGAAGATTCAAGTTTCAGAAACCCTAATCTGACTGAACTCACGAGGTGAGCATAGATATTCACAAGGTGAGGAGTCATTTTGCCACATCTCAGAATCTAGAAGGTCTGACGAGGCTATGAGGGGATAAGATCCAAACTCACGACGTGAGCAAGGATTGATTCAGGTCGTGAGGAGTTAAAGAGACACCATCCGAAGCTAGGGATGCAAATGACAAGTCTATCGGGTGACCATCCATGACTCATGACGCGAGTCTTATAAAACTCACGACGTGAAAGGTCAAAATCCTTCCTATATATAGCAGATTCTACTTTAGCCATTCTTACACCTAAAATTCTTTCTCCTTTCTCCTTTGGTGAAGCCATCTTGCATCCCGAGCCCTGACGACCTCGTACCACTAACCGTTTCTTCTTAGATTACATAGAATCACGCTACTAGGGTGAGTTGCAAGGCCCCACTTTCTAATATTTTTTTGGGAAAATGCATGCTAAATATTGTATACACGATAATATTATGGCTATATGATAGTGTATTAATATCAACATAGACAGTTATGTTAACCGGGATATAGTTGTTCTAAATATAATATCTTAAATATATACAACTGTTATCAACTTATTAGCATGTTATTATACAAATGTAGATCTTGATTTATACTTAGGATTCTATATATATGTTATGTGCAATATAGTTCCGAACATATATTCGAAAGTTCTATAAGTTAATTTATAAAGTATATTGCTATTATTGGTTTTATGTCAAGATAAAACTTGGTATGATATATGTTGTTATTGTTAGTTTTATGATAAGATAAAACTTGATATGTTATATGTTGTTGTTGTTGTTGTTATTGGTTTTATGTCAAGATAAAATCTAGTTTACTTCAAGTATAGCTGTTATACCGCCTAAATAATATATTAAGTTAGGAGTAATGTTTAAAAGCATAGTCTAGTAACTTAGGGTTTTAGACATGAAAATGCTTTTGTTGTTAGAGCTATATGAAGCCGCGGAAGTCTACATGAGTAATTGTATTCATCAACTAAGAATGGGGATCTTAGCGGAAATCCTCTTAACTTTGACCGTTAATCCCGTGTGAGTGAGGAAGTCGTGTATAATTAGTATACGGGTTGACCACCCCACTTGTGATTGTTAGCTACAGTCATCCATAAGCAAGTGACGCACTATCCTTTTACTTGTTATTGGTCCATCGTCGATGAAGCGTACAGTGTTGTTCTCATGGAAATCATGAGTATATTGTTTCTCATGGAAATCATGAATGTATTGTTCCTCATGGAAATCATGAGTGTGTTTTATCAGAGGTATTGTGTCGTAGCAGCGATTACAGGCTCATGGTAGCAAATTGTTAGAAACATTATACTTTGTCGTATACAAGTATTAATGTTAAGTATAAGTTTCCCCCTACTTATACCTTAGGTTCAAGAAAGTTTTAGGTATAACACTTAATTGATAAGTAAAATATTATACCTAATGTATATACTGAATGTTGGAGAGTCAAAATGACACTTTCAAAACTATACTTTTGAACTTGGAAAATGTATTATTTTTTCAAAACGTGTGGACTCACCAACTTTATGTTGACGTATTTTAAAATGCATGTGTTTTCAGGAACTTGAAAAGCTGGTATGTATTTGAACAAAAGAAGTTGTACTATTACCTTTCTGCTCATTAAGAAGTATGCTATAGTCGGATATTATGTAATAGGTTCTAGAAAACCAATTATGTGTGACAAAGTATAATGAAAATAACAAGTAACTAAACACTAATAAATTCCCAATCTTAGTTGCTTAGCACAAATGTGAGTTTGGTGCTAACCCATGAAATTGTACTTTGCACCTTGCCAAGTCGTTAGTGGAGCGTGTATGGTTAACTGGCACACTAACTTGGACTAACTAGGGTGGAAAAGGGTAGCTCGATGTTTGTTATAGATCAATGGAGTGTGTATGGTTAACCGTCACATTGATTAGGTGACAAATGACATGAAGAGTACCAAGCTAATTTGCATGGTTATTACCACCTTGTTTGTGATCCTCGGCATCCCAGTCACAAACTTGAAGGGCACAATCGAGATTTAAACATGCCATTGAAAAGTTCAATGAATCTCAAAGGATCTAGGAATTTCAATTCATTTAAAACTTAATAATCAATTTCGTTTTCCATGGTGTAAATTGGAAAATCGTCATTTACCTACCTTCAAATATTTCGCAATTGGATTACGACATCCGTCTTCCGAATTGTAAAGTATTTTGTTGGGTCCTAGCATTAATATATCATTTGGGTGTTATATTAAGGACTTAAATCAACAAAACATGAATTTCTCCCTTATAAATGTCTAGTTCTGACAACTATGATCTACCTTATCCTTTTGGAAGAAGCTTTCCTAATAAAGATGATATTCCACAAGATGATCAAGGTGAAAGATTAATCCCTTCTTCGTGCTGTAGTGGAACTGCACTTCCTCCACCTCCTCCAATAATTCTCCCTGGCACA
This sequence comes from Lactuca serriola, assembly GCF_051521515.1. Classification (NCBI taxonomy): domain Eukaryota; kingdom Viridiplantae; phylum Streptophyta; class Magnoliopsida; order Asterales; family Asteraceae; genus Lactuca; species Lactuca serriola. The sequence goes on along the minus strand of NC_136409.1, from coordinate 109,427,033 downwards.
CAAGTTTAAGGTCACTAAAGCCTTATTGGCTAGCAAACACCAAGATGGAAGATTTGTGTGTGCACATGTCTTGAAAATGAAGTAACAAATTGATAGGCTGGGAATGTTAGGTGTCATTGTTTCAAGGAAGTTGGCTGTTGACTTGGTTCTTCAATCACTTCCTAAGTTATATATCAGGTTCTTTAAGGACTACAATATGACAGATCACGGCATGACCCTTATTGATCTTACCTATGTGCTTGTTGCTGCTAAATCAGCAATGAATTGGCGCACCGGTAAAGCAAATTTGATTGGAAGATCTACACCCCAAAATTCCATGGACATTAACAATGGAAACATTCGAAGTCCAGAAAAGATTTCTCTTTCAAAGGGAAAGGGATATACTAAGTCTAAGATAGTACCGTGTACCATTCCCAAAGAGTCCATATGTTTCTATTGCCAAGAGAAGGGGAATTGGTTGCAAAGCTGCCATATTTACTAGAAAGATCACAAGCATGGTAAAGTCCAAAAGTTTGACTCTACTCCAGGTAAAGTCCACTGTCTAACTCTATTAAGTTCCTATTTGGAGATTCTTAATACATGATGTAATTTAATTACATTTTGATGTTCTGTAGAATCGAAGAAATGAAAGGAAGTTTAAAGGAAGAGTAAGCTGATTCTGATCGTGAAAAAATGAATTTCAATTGCATGGTTCGATGATATGAATTTTGAGCTGCTGCTTAAGAGTTAGGATAGATTCCTTAGGAATAGATAACAACATAGTTTTCATATGTATTTTCATTGTAAGGACAAGTTTTCCACACTTCTATAAATAAAGAAAGTTTTTTTTTAATCTTATTTTATGTTTCCTTACAATGGCATTTGTGAAAATTGTTTCTTATATGTTTCCATTGATAGCAATATTGGAAAATGGATTTGATTCTTTTGTTTATGGTAGTGTCATAATTTACCAAATAAGGAAAGATTCTCATCACCCAAGTTTCAGTTGGATAGAAACTTGGAATCATGCAACTTGTATTGTGTGATGAATGTGAACCTTCGTCTTTGGGAAATTAAGACTAATTCCTTGTTAACATGTATATCTGAGTCAAGTGAAGGACTGGGAGATCGGGTGCACTCGGTTGTGCGCTGGTCAGGTCCACCACAAAGAACGGTAAGACTATTCGTTATGATTTACTAAAGTTTAGTAAATATGATTATACTTACAAGATTAAGTATAATTCTGAACCATTGGATAAGTTTCAGGGTGTGGCAGAATGAATAAGAAGAATCAAATTAGGAAGAAAGATAAAAGTCTCTCCAGTCTGAAAAGAAGGGAGAGTACTTGAGTATAATGTTTTATGATTATCTTAGTGATTATGAAACCACATCACAATTGATCCTCTAAGGACATCTTAGTGCATTTGTATGGCTAAGAAGAGGAATCGCGAATTGTTGAAATGGTTAAATTAATAGGTGAATCATACTTCATTTCAAAATCGAGTCTTAGAGTCACACTCCAAGATTAAGCCTTGAGTGACATAATCTTAAGAAAGGATTATAACACTTATCAAATGTAGAGTTAAATGTTTTATACTCTTTTTCATTTGAAATTGGTAAGTTGTGATGTTTTGGGTAAAACAAAGACCAATTAAGACCAATTGTCAGAAGTGTTTGTCTTGATAAGAAACCGCACTAACTCTTGAATATTTGTTTGTCAAGTAATGTTCGTTGACAAAGTGAATCTTTTATGTCAGGAGGTCAGTGGGAGTATTAAAGATCTTGAAGAGTTTCAAGAACTAATTAAGAGTAAACCTGTTGTTAGTCACTAGGACACGACATGAGATTTGTAACCTATCGTGTTAACATATTCTTGTTTCTGTGCCCATTCAAGTTAAATTTGACTATGCATGTGAGTTCTATGAGTGCTCAATTTTTTGAATAACAACTTGGAAGCAATGGTCGGCCATTGAGCTGCCAGGTGACAATAAATTAAGATTGAACAAGTTCAGTCCATATGAGTTTGGATTTTTCACTAACCTTGTCTTGTTATTATAGTTATGACAAATTCACATGGATAGGAACACATATACCATAAAATCTAAGTGTCATAAGGTTTCTCTCCATTTCATGAAAATGATTGTGAGGAAACACTTTCACTAAGTAGATTTTAAAGAGTTAGCAATAGTGATATTTGCATTCTCAAATTCAATTATGATTACGACATCCTTGTTCATAGTTTGAATTGTGAGAAATGGAAAAGGTCTAAGCATTTGAGACTTATTGTTGTATGTTCTAAAATTGTTTAGACACACATGTGAGCTATCTAAGGAAAGGTGTTTGAGTTTGATAAGCATAAATAAAGTCTTATCGAAGCATTCGTATCAGAAATATGAACTTTGGTAAGAAAGTCAATAAGTATTGAGTTCTAGAAGTCCAGTTGATTTCTGAGTACATGTCAAAGCTAGTGGGAGCATAAGTGTTATAATAAGAATGTATTATTTTGCTAGTAGGAGCACAATTATTACGTTAAGAGTTGCGAGTTAGCAATGTTAGTTATAGAAAACAAAGATTTCAATTTGTAGGGTTTGAAAAGTTGTTTTGCTATCATTAAGGGAGAGGAATTCATAATTCATTTCAAATCGAAAAGCTTAGATTGAGATTTTAATCGATTTTACTCAAAAGATATATATGAATATTATGTTGAAAAGATTTGACATAAGGAAATTCTATATATGGAAATATTATAGTGAGAGACTGGTAAAGTATCATGTCTTTATGTAAACCATTGTGAATCTTATTCCGTATGTGTCACACCCCGGCCGTCGGCGGAAACACCAAGTGGTGTAACGTCATTCTTCGTATCACAATTATATCACATACATTGAACAGTACTAAAGAAAATACATACATTTATTGATGATTGAAAGTTACATTACTGTTTTGCTAAAACCTATTACATAATATCAGCCTATTGTATACTTCTTAATGAACAGAAAGGTAATAGTAAAACTTCTCCTGTTCGAATATATACCAGCCTTTCAAGTTCCTAAAAACACATCCATTTTAAAATACATCAACATAAAGTTGGTGAGTTCACAGGTTTTGACTCCATATATATATATATATATATATATATATATATATATATATATTAGGTATAATATTCTAGTTATCAATTAAGTGTTATACCGAAACGTTCGTTGAACCTAAGGTATAAGTAGGGGGAAACTTATACTTAACGTTAATACTTGTATACGACAAAGTATAATGTTTCTAACAATTAGCTACCATGAGCCTGCAACTACTACTATGACACAATACGTATGATAAAACACACTCATGATTTCCATGAGAAACAACACACTCATGATTTCCATGAGAAACAACACCGCATGCTTCATCGACGGTGGAACAATAACAAGTAAAAGGATAGTTCGTCACTCGCTTATGGTTGACTGTGTCTAACAATCACAAGTGGGGTTGTCAACCCGTATACTAATTATACACGACTTCCTTTCTCACACGGGATTAACGATCACTGTTCAAAGGATTTCCGCTAAGATTCCCAATCTTAGTTGATGAATACAATTACTCATGTAGACTCTGACGACTTCCTATAGCTCTAACAACAAAATCATTTTCATGTCTAAAACCCTAAGTTATTAGACTATGCCCTTGAACATTACTCCTATGTTCATATTACTTTAGGCAGTACAACAACTATTACTTGAGGAAAAATCAAGTTTTATCTTAACAAAAAACCAACAATAACAACATATAGCATACTAAGTTTTATCTTGATATAAGACCAATAATAGCAATATACTTTTAACATATAGAACTCCTGAATATATATCTTCGGAACTATATCGCACACAACATATATATAGAATCCTAAGTATAACTCAAGATCTACATTAATACAAGAACATGCTAACAAGTTGATAATAGTTGTGTATATTCAAAATATTATATTTAGAACAATTATATACCGGTTAATATAACTATCTACGTTGATACAAATATACTATCATATAGACATAATAGTAATGTATATACAATATTTAGTGTGCGTTTTCCCCCAAAAATATTAGAAATTCGGGTCGTGAAACTCACCATAGTAGCGTGATTTTATGTAATTTAAGCAGAAACGGCCAGCTGTACGAGGTCGTCGAGCTCGAGATGCAAGAGGGCTTCCGCAAATGAGAGAAAGGGAAGAATTTCAGGTATAGTTATAGCTAAAGTCGGACCTGCTATTTATCGGAAGGGTTTTGGCCTCTCACGTCGTGAGTCAAGCTTGTTCACCTCAAAGACTTGCCATTTGCGTCCCTAGCTTCGGAAGGTGGCCATATGACTCCTCACGCCGTGAGATATACTTGCTCACGTCGTGAGCTTAGAACTTCGTAGCCCCGCCACACACCTTCTAGGTCCGAAATGTGGCAATTTGACTCTTCACATCGTGAGCTTCTATGCTCACGTCGTGAGCTCAGTCGGATTAGGGTTTGTGACAACTGTATCTTCGGAAGGTCATAACTTTCGCATACGAACTCCGTTTTTGACGTTCTTTATATCCACGTGTAGGTATTTACGAGTAATAAAGCTCTCTGTTAGACTCCAATAGGTAATTATTCTATTTTAAATTCTTCTTATTATAGAGATTTATAGTGTTCGGTTTATCATAACTTCTTCATGCGAAGTCAGATTCAGACGTTCTCTATATTTTTGGAATCGCATGGACGTATACTTTGAGTTGTATCATAAAGAAAGTTCACGTTTGTATTAGAATTTATCATGAACTTCATAGTACGCTTATCACATTACTAGTTTAATAAAATCACATTACATGATTGGCATAATCACATGTGATTGTTATTGACCTATTTTGACTGGTGTTACATTCTCCCCCCGTTAGAATATGGATGGGGTTTTGTCAAATAGTTAGGGGTATTTTTATTTCATCTGATCTTCTCCATGGGAATATGAGTTTACTTTAATCGTTTGACTTCTCGATCCATGATCTCGACAGATTCTTCTATAAAGTTGAGTTTTGTATTGACTTGTATCTCGTCGAGAGGTATAACAAGAGTGTTATCGGATAGACATCTTTTTAGATTTGATACGTGAAAAACATCATGCACATTACTTAGTTCTTGAGGCAAATTGATTTGGTATGCGACATAACCAATTTTTGCTAGAATTTCAAAAGGTCATATATACCTTGGGTTTAGTTTGCCTCGTTTCCCGAATCGAATTACGCCTTTCCAAGGAGGGACCTTCAACATTACTTTATCTCCAACTTGGAATTCTAAAGGCTTACGTCTTACATTGGCATAGCTCTTTTGACGATCACGTGCATCCTTTAGTCGATCCTTAATTTGCACGATCTTTTCAGTTGTCTCGTGGATTGTTTCTGGTCCAGTACGTAAGGTATCACCTATACGTTCTCTGGCCATCTGCGTATCTCCAACTTCTACCCAACATATTGGGGAACGACATTTTTGTCCCTAAAGAGCCTCAAACGGTGCAACCTTGATGCTGGTGTGATGACTATTATTGTAGGAAAACTCAATTCACGGTAAATGAGTATCCTACACATTTCCAAAGTCTATTGCATAGGCTCAGAGCATATCTTCTAAAGTCTGAATGGTTCTCTCACTCTGACCATCAGCCTGTGGATGGTAAGCTTTACTCATATTTAGACGTGTTCCTAAGGATTTTGTAGAGATTGCCAAAATCGTGAAGTAAATCTACTATCTCGGTAAGAAATAATAGAATTTGGAACTCCATGCAATCTTACAATTTCCTTAAGATACACTCTAGTCAGCTTCTCCATCTTGTCGTTCTCTTTAATTGGTAAGAAATGGGCAGACTTAGTCAATATATTGACTATTACCCAAATAGTGTGGAACCTACTAAAAGTTTTAGGTAACTTAGTAATGAAGCCCATTGATATCTGCTCCCATTTCCATTCAGGTATTTCCGGTTGTTGAAGTAAACCTAAGGCTTTTGATGTTCTGCCTTTACTCTAGAACAAGTCAAGCATTAACTCACATAAGTAGCAATTTATGCCTTCATGTTTGGCCACCAATAATGTACTTTTAAATCTAAGTACATTTTGTCAGAGCCTGGATGCACGGAATATCTGGACTTGTGGGCTTCTTCTAAGACCAAGTCCCTGATTCCACCGAACTTAGGTGTCCAAATTTGGTTCATAAAGTGTCGTGTTCTGTCATCTTTTTGTATAAGTTGCTTTTACGTTCCTCGCAAAGCTTTGTTCTTGATGTTTTTTTCTTTTAGAGCCTCAAGTTGAGATTTTCTAATTTATGCGGTAAAGTTAGAATGGATAGTTACAGTTATTGCTCGTACCCGACATGGTTTAATATATTCTTTCCGGTTCAAGGCATCTACTACCACGTTTGCCTTTCTGGGAGGATAATGAATATCACATTCGTAATTATTCAACAATTCAACCCATATTTGTTGTCTCATATTCAGATCTTTTTGGTTGAAGATGTGTAGGAGACTGTTGTGGTCGGTAAAAATAGTAAACTTAGTACCGTATAAGTAATGTCCCCAGATTTTTAGTGCAAAAACTATAGCTACGAATTCAAGATCATGGGTAGTGTAATTATGCTCAATACCTTAAGTTGTCATGATGCATAGGCAATAACTTTTCCTCTTTGCATCAGCACACATCCGAATCCTTGATCGATGCGTCACAGTATACAACGAAATATCTGATCCCATTTGGAAGGGATAGGATTGGTGCACTACACAACATTTGCTTTAGTTTCTGAAAAGCAACTTCTTGTTTGTCTTCCCAGTTGAACTTCTTATCCTTCTGGGTTAGTGTTGTAAGCGGCTTGGCTATTTTAGAGAAATTCTTTATGAATCTGCGGTAATAGCCAGCAAGTCCTAAGAATTGACACACTTCTGTTGGCGTCTTTGGTGCTTCCCAATTCCTAATTGATTCAACTTTGGATGGCTCAAAATGAATTCCTTTGTTGCTAACTACATGACCTAAAAATTTTACTTCTTTAATCCAAAACTCATATTTGGAGCATTTGGCGTACAACTTTTCTTTTCTTAGTAGTTCCAAGATTATTTGCAAGTGTTGAACATGTTCTTCCTTGGTTCGTGAATATATTAATATATCATCGATCAATACTATCACGAATTTATCCAAGTATGGTTCGCAAACACGATTCATGAGATCCATAATATCATAAATTTATCCAAGTATGGTTTTGCAAACACGATTCAAGATATCCATAAACACTGCTGGAGCGCTGGTCAATCCAAAAGACATAACTAAGAACTTATAAAGACCATAACGAGTTCTAAATGCTGTTTTTGGAATGTCGTCTTCTTTTACTCCGAGTTAATGGTATCCTGATCTAAGATCTATCATTGAGTAGTAGTTGGATCCTTGCTGTTGATCGAATAGATCATCAATTCTTGGAAGCGGATAATGATTCTTGATCGTTAGCTTGTTCAGCTCCTGATAATCAATACACATTCGAAAGAATCCGTCCTTTTTCTTGACAAACAAGATTGGTTCTTGTAGTTGGCTAGATAATTCTTGCATTTCGGATGGAGCCAACCGATAAGGAGATTTTGCTACTGGTGCTGCTCCTAGAATTAAGTCGATTCGAAACTCGACTTGTCGGATGGGTGATATTCCAGGTAGATCTTCAGGAGACACGTCAGGGAAATCACATACTTGAGGTATGTCCTTGATTTCTTTTGTACTTCTCTTCTTATCTACAATGATGGCTAAGAATGCGCTACATTTCTTATGTAGATATTTCTGGGTCTTGGTATAAGAGATGACTTTGAGGTTCTTCCCAAATTTATCACCATAGATAAGAAGGGCTTCACCGGTTGGTAACGGTAGTCGTATGGCTTTCTCATGGCATAGAATTTCGGCATGGTGTGAAGATAACCAATCCATGCCAACTATGACATCAAAACTACCGATAGGAATTGGCATGAGGTTGACATGAAAAAGTTAGTTATTAAGAGTTATTAGACAGTTATCTAGGATTTCATGTCTTCTCTTGGTTTGACCATTAGCGATTTCTACTTCACAGATTTCTTTTAATTTGCTAGAATCATGACTTAACAATTTTCTAAACGTCGGAGTTATAAAACTTCCATCTTCTCTAGAGTCAAAGAGTATGGTAGCATATAAATAATCTATGAGAAACGTACAAGATACGACCGAAGGGTCCTGGATAGCCTCTCATCTTCCGATCAAAAATGCCCTGCCACGCCCTATGCCTCCTTGACTCCTTAACTTTGGACATTCTCTCTTGATGTGTCCAACCTCTCCACACTCATAACACTTTCTTCCTTCACCACGGCTTGTTCCAGTATTTTTTTGGTGATTGACTATTTCAGGTGTTGTGCTCCTGCAATAACTAGCAGTAGGCCCCTTCTTCTTGCACTTTGTGTAGACAAAATAGTCACCTGGATGATGATGATGGTTGCACTGATTGCACCATGAAGATTTTGGTTGTGTGGGTACTGATGTCGTGGCTACATAATTGGTTGCAACTTCTTATCTTTTCTTAGATGATTGTCTGGGATTCTTCCCATTAAACTTGCGCTTGTTTGTTCCAGATTTGGGAGACTCGACCATTGAGACCACTATTGTTCCTTCGATCTCTACATAGGTTAGCTGATGAGCTATTATCTTGGTGCTGATCGTTGGTTAGGGTTTAGCCGAGCACTACTCCTTCTAGGCATTTTGTTTTAGTTCCTATTATAATAATAAGAATTTTATGATTTTTCTTATTCATTTAATACATGAGTACTAAATACTTCAATTATTCTTCGAAGTGTATAAAATAATGGATAACACAATGATTACTGTAATATATGCATCATACTATTACCGTCAGTCACATCAGTTTATTTAGGCTTATAAGAGAAAAGTTTCTCTAAACTTTGCAAAATTTGCAAGGTTTTCTACATCCTTGCTATAAACTTTACTCTTCTTGCCTTAACTAGTCTGATTTTTCTATTTACACAACCACTAGTTTTAGCTTATCTACCAGAAACCTAAGTGATGACCTAGCACATCAGTGACATTAAGCACTTGCTCCTCAAGTGCTTGGGTTCTCTGCTCAAGACTTCCTGTACGTTCTTGATTTCTTGAGGTTTGATTATAGAGCTCTAACTCTGCAATCCTTGCATCGTAAGTAATCATGTCGTTATAAGCAAAATTTATACGATGATGGACATCCATCACCAATTCCTGATCTCGAGTCCTTTCTCCTTCTAGCGTTCGTACTCTTCTGGAGAGATGAGTAGCCCTTCCTTCGACAATTTCCATCTTATCTTCAATTTTCACAATTTTCTCAAACAATTGAGATAAAGTGCTAACTTCAGAAGAATGTTGGGGGATGTGGTCGAGATGATTGACCAGTCTCATACATCTTAGCAGCTCTTTCTTCTGCCACCCATCTATCAACGGTTTGTGCTATCCGTGTAGGTTCATCTTGAACTCTATGACTTCCCAAAGATGTCGCATTCTGATTCTTCTTAATCTTTATCCATTTCGGTATGGATTTGCAAGCCGTGCGTTTCATATTCCCTCCTCCTGGAAGTTGACGGTAAAGAGTGTTCATTGGTGGTAAAGATGATGCCACCGATTCTGTCTCCTCCATTGGTTTGCTCTCTTCTATTGGTTCACTCTCTTCCCATTCATTGGAAGATAAAGGTCCTCCATCGTCAAAAGGTATTGGATGAAAGATGGTTAGATTCATAGGGTAGTAAGGATCGCGTACCAACATGGGGATTGAAACTTCCTCTTCTTCATCTGTATCCTCGATGATTATCCATTCTCGTGAATGTGCCATGTCGAATTCCTATACATTTTGGATCACCAAGAGTTTAGTCTATCATATATTACTCCCAAATTTAATACTTCATATGATCTGATCATAATAAAATGTAATTGCGCACCAACACCTAGTTATAATAGGATATACGCACATATAAACTTTAGTTGGAATATTTGATCTAAATCCTTGAGATAAAAAACAGTCCGGGTATTTTAGGTACATTCTCATCGTGAGTCTGAGTCTTTATATATGACTCTATATTCTTATTTATTATATTCACGCTTTAATAATTGTTTGTTACTCCAGGTTTATCTGATAAGGCTCCCGCCAGTCAGGACAGTCGAAAGGGTAGGATATTTTAGCATATAGCCATTCTGGAATCCAACAACCGAAATGTCTATCCTGTTATTGCTTCCGTAAGTTGTCCTTTAGTAGCATAATTAATAATACTTTTTAATGTAGGCTAAGGGATTTAACTAAACCTAATAGAGTAAGCCCTAAACTATAGATGTGCTTTCCTAAGAAAGTACTAGTTCACTATAGTTAATAGCTCTGATACCAATTTGTCTCACCACGGCCGTCGGTGGAAACACCGGATGGTGTAACATCATTCTTCGTATCACAGTTAACATACATTGGACAATACAAAAGAAAATACATACCTTTATTGATGATTGAAAGCTACATTACTGTTTTTCTAGAACCTATTACATAATATCTGACTATTGTATACTTCTTAATGAACAGAAAGGTAATAGTAAAACTTCTCCTGTTCGAATACATAGCAGCTTTTCATGTTCATGAAAACACATGCATTTTAAAATATGTCAACATAAAGTTGGTGAGTTCACTGGTTTGGACTCCATATAAAATAATACTTTTTTCTGAGTTCAAAATTTTAGTATTAGAAAGTATTATATTGAAGCTCCAACATTTAGTATATATTAGGTATAATAGTGTACTTATCAATTAAGTGTTATACCTAAACGTTCCTTGAACCTAAGGTATAAGTAGGAGGAAACTTATACTTAACATTAATACTTGTATACAACAACGTATAATGTTTCTAACAATTTGGTACCATGAGCCCGTAACTGCTGCTATGACATAATACCTCTGATAAAACACACTCATGATTTCCATGAGAAATAACACCACAGGCTTCATCAACGCCGGAACAATAACAAGTAAAAGGATAGTTCGTCACTCACTTATGGTGGACTGTAGCTAACAATCATAAGTGGGGTTGTCAACTAGTATCCTAATTATACACGACTTCCTCGCTCACACGGGATTAACAATTACAGTTCAGAGGATTTCTGCTAAGATCCCTAATCTTATTTGGTGAATACAATTACTCATGTAGACTCCGACGGCATCCTATAGTTCTAACAAGAAAAGCATTTTCATGTCTAACATCCTAAATTATTAGACTATGACTTTAAACATTACTCCTAAGTTCATATTACTTTAGGCAGTACAATAACTATAACTTGAGGAAAAACCAGGTTTTATCTTAACATAAAATTAACAATAACAACATATAGCATACCAAGTTTTATCTTGTCATAAGACCAATAACTGCAACATACTTTTTAGCATATAGAATTCCTGAATATATCTTCGGAACTATATCGCACACAACACACACACACACACATACACACACACACACACATATATATATATATATATATATATATATATATATATATATATATATAATCCTAAGTATAAATCAAGATCGACATTAATACAAGAACATGCTAACAAGTTGATAATAGTTGTATATATTGAAAATATGATATTTAGAACAACTATATATACTGGTTAATATAACTATCTACATTGATACTAATATACTATCATATAGACATAATACTAACGTATATACAATATTTAGCATGCATTCCCCCCCCCCCCCCCGAAAATATTAGAAAGTGGCGCCTTGAAACTTACCCTAGTAGCATAATTTTATGTAATCTTAGTAGAAACGGTCAGCGGTACGATGTCGTCGAGCTCGAGATGCAAGAGGGCTTTAGCAAATGAGAGAAAGGGAAGAAGTTCAGGTGTACGAATAGCTGAAGTCGGACCTGCTATTTATAGGAAGGTTTTTGGCCTCTCACTTCATGAGTTTATAAAACTCACGTCGTGAGCCAAGCCTGCTCACCTCGTAGACTTGCTATTTGTGTCCCTAGCTTCGGAAGGTGGCCATATGACTCCTCAGGTCGTGAGCTTAGAACTTATCCCTTCATAGCCTCTCCATGCACCTTGTAGGTCCGAAATGTGGCAATTTGACTCCTCACATCGTGAGTTTCTATGCTCACATCGTGAGCTCAGTCGGATGAGGGTTTCTAACAATTGTATCTTCGGAAGGTCGTAACTTTCGCATACGAACTCTGTTTTTGACATTCTTTATATTAATGCTTAGGTATTTATGAGTACTACAACTCTCTTTCAAATTGAAATAGTTAATTCTAAGTCTATTTTAAATTACTCTTATTATAGAGATTTATAGTGTTCGGTTTATCATAACTTCTTCATGCGAAGTCAGAGTCAGACGTTGTCTATATTTTTTGAATCGTATGGACGTTTACTTTGAGTTGCATCATAAAGAAAGTTCACATTTTTATTATAATTTATCATGAACCACATAGTACGTTTATCACATTAGTAGTTTAATAAAATCACATTACATGATTGGCATAATCACATGTGGTTGTTATTGACCTATTTGAACTGGTGTTACAATATGCTTCGGATATAGAATCAATTACATATGCTATAGTATAAATATGTTCTAATTTTTCCAAATGCCTTGGGCATTAAGAGGGAAAAGGGACTAGAACGAGATATGACTAAAATGGTTAAGCAATTATCGAGGACAATCTGAGGTTTACCAAAGATTGGTTGCTTATGGACAGTTGGGAGTATATTGTAAATTTTGGAAAGGACCATATTGACATACTCTGAGAAGAGGTAACTCTTATTCTGGAGTGATAGTCAAAATGGGAATATGGAAATGTTTCCATAAGTGGAAGTTAATCATAAAATCTGTGTAAGATTAAAAAACTTAATGCAAGAAAGATGTTCAAAGGAATATACTTTGAATGTTAGACTTCGTTTCCATGGAATTGCTCTCCATTGGAATGCTTTAAAATGTCTGTTGCCAAGTCTCTGTGACTTTGTGCATAGTCATTACAAGAGGATCATTGCATATAAGTTTAAAATCTAACCGATTACAGTAAATGATAAGAATTTGGTATTCTTATATTTACGGTTAGGATTTCGAATTGTGAAATGAGTTTCATTGAAGATGTGTTTAACTGATCTATTTCACAAAGAACGGGCCATAGGAAAATATAGTGTGCATGCTTGGAGCATAGGATAACTATTGTTTTAATTCAAGTATTAAGTTGATTAATCAAAACATTATACAATGAATAATGTGTAATCAATATGGTGATTAAATAAAAGGTGTTTTATTTATATTCATAAGTTTTGAGACCATATTAGATTCGATTATTCTTGTGTTTCACTTTGCATTTTTTGACTTCTAGAATTACTAGGTTATTCAAACAGTCCACAGTCGATCATACTTTGGAAGTAGGTATTGAGGCAATATTGTCATGAATCAGACTGTAGATTGTCTAGGTGTCTTAGACATAGCACAATTTTGCTGGAGTGTTCACGAGTACTACTGTAATAAGATTCGAGTATTAGATTAAACCCACGCTCATCTGAATCACTACATGGATTTTATCACGAGTGATTGTTAAACGATAATATCTTATATTCTTAAAACAAAGACATGTGAGTGGTAGGTTACAAATCGGTTGCACATTGACGATGCGTAAACGCACCAGTAACTTAGTGTTATAAAACACATTGTTGTGTGTGATTTGATGAGTAAATATAGTAAGCATATGATTCGAAGTTTATCCATTCTTTTTACCTTTAGAGGGATAAAAGAGATATCTGTAGGCCCCTCGATGATTTAGTGATGACACTAGAAGCGCTTTGACAAGCCTGGACTGATGTGATTTCTTCAATTAGTCAGTTGTCATAAATCGGAAATCGGGAAACAACAGATGGACAAAGAGAATGATTATAATCCATGTCTCGGTCCATGTGATATCTTGTAGAATGGAGGAATATATGATCTCTTATCTAACGGACGCGTCATTGACTAGGTCAAAGTTTGACAATGGTTTTTAGGAGTTACGATTATTAGTCGGTTTGTGGAGTCGTACTTGCAATAATAGTTATTAGACTTATCCAAGTTGGAGACTGTTGGATTAGGTGTCTAAGCCCATAACTACAATTTGTATGTACTTGACCCGAAAGTAGCATGGTCCATTTGGGTTTCCTTCACCAGAGCAATTTGATAAGACGAACTTTTGAGAAGAGGTTATTTATGATTTATTAATACATTATAAGTTCTAATATATTAATATGAAATCATGTTATATAATTAGTACTGATCAACAATTAATTTGGAATTAATTTACTGATCAAAAGAGACTGATCAAATTAAAGGGGAGTAATTATATAAATTAGTAATATATATTGTCACAACTAGCATTTTAGCTAGGAAATTCTATTCTCATATAAACATCATCCATTGTAAAAGCCTATACTCTATTCTCATTCAAATACATCTCATATGTTCAAATAAGGGATGGAAACCCTAGAAGGCCCGATTCAAGTCTAATGTGTTCTAGGATTCTCTTGTTGGGCCTAATGGACCAATAAGTATCCAAGTTAACTACTTTGGGCCTAAAAACCCTAATTATGTTCTAATTGGACCCAATTCATAAATCTATATATTTTTGGGCCATAAAGGATTTAATTAGCCCTAATGGGCCCTAAACTAATTTCTTTTGCCATTTTGGGCCGCGAGCCTCCTTAAGAGCCAATGGGCCGAAAAATAATTTTTGGGCTCCATAAATATTCAAACAAGGCCAAGGTTGAACCCAAATCATTTCACTCTTAATTCTTTGGCCCAAATCTCGGCCCAATGGACATAATTATGCAATTAACAAAAAAAGGGAGATTAAACATGCAAGTGCCACCTAATCTTTGCATGGTGGACTTCCATGCTTAAACCCACCATATATCAAGGGAATAGATACATCCAAGCACATCACCTCCACACTTCCCTCCTTCTTCTCTCTTCTCTTTAACTCTCGGCCATTAGGGCCTTCATCACCACCATCATATTTCACTTTCCATCTCAAGAATACTCTCTTATTTTCCTCTCTAGCATAAAGAATTTTCTCCTTTCATCCTACTAATTTTCGAGAATGTTAAGAGCACATCAAGAACTCACCTTCAAAGTTCATCACATTTGGTAAGCTTTTGGTTGGACTCCATGGTTTTAACTTCAAGATACACCTTAAATCTCGTAATAACCCACCTTATTTTATGATCTATGCTCTTAGAACACCTTAGAGCCGAAAATCATCTCAAAAACACATCTAGGGCCGAGATCTCTTCAATTCTTCATCAAAAACCAAAATCTTCAAACAAGGTGAGCTTCATACCCCCTATTTTTCGGTTTTTATAATTTTTGTGGGGGGAGAATACAAGAAAATGTGTAGATCTATGGGTATATATATATGCTTTGTGTGATTTCTATGTTTATTTACATGTTCTTATGTGATTATGGTGTTGGATCTAGTCAAAAAGAACTCAAAACCGAGTTCTACATTATGTTGAATGAAATAAGTATAAATCATGTTATTTCATACAAATCAACTCTAGAAACATAACCAAGTTGGTTAATATGAACCTCTTTGGACAAAAATCCCGTTTTTGGACTTTAAATGTAAAAAATATTAAGTTAAAGGGCCCAAAATGACAAAATACAAATTTTGATGGTTGAGATGAGTCAAAACAGTTTCAACAATGTATTTTCTAGAAATATTCTCTTTTGAAGGATTAAAATGTGAAATTTTAAGCATAATGGGCCAAAAATGAAATTTTCGGCCCAATAAAGCCCAATATGCGAGATTTTCAAATTTGAATGGCTGAAACTGTACTTTTCTGTAAAACAGGGGACTACTAGTGTTCCAAGTCCATTTCAAGGGTTAAAAATACTTTTCATATTTAAAAAGGACCAAAGATGCAAAAAATTTCTATTTTGGGCCAAAAGTGTAAAAGTTGCGAAAAATGAAGTTTCAGCCGAGAAAAACTTTATTTTGAGGGACTAAAACTGTTTTCCAAATAAACTTGAGCTGAAAAATACCTTTTCAACAAGTTTTGATACTAAAGTGTCAAGATAAATGGTTTAAGGACTAAAATTGAAATTCTTTTATACAAAGGGTCAAAAGTGTAAATTATCCATAAGAAAGGGGCTGCAAAAAGAAAAATTCTAGTGTTTTTAAACAATAAATCTGTATGATGAAATACAAGTACCCCGACTTTTGGCGAAATATAATACACCTTCAACACCAGAATCGTTATCAAACGAATTGATTCGGTCTCGAATCAATAATGAATCAAAAATCTATACACGACGATACTACAATACACACGCGGAAATTTCGGGAATTCAATACACACGCAGAAATATCAGGAAGTCAATACACACGTGGGAATACACCAGACGTCGATACACCGTCTTTGGGCCCGAAAGTTTCAAATCGTGCTTGTTGGGCCTAGCTAGCCCAATGACATGATCTTTAGGCCCGAAGGAAACTCGCTTACATGTAGTTGGGTCTTATATGACCTAATTCCGTGTAAAAGGACTTTTACAGGCTTTGTGCTGTTGGGCCCCAAGGGTCCTCTGGTACTGCTAGTAAAGTCGAGAATTCACCAAATGCGAGTCGGGGTAAAGGCCCTTCGCATTCACGATAGCCTTAAACGACTATCGGGGGCTTCGCACCCTCTTTTTCTCCTCGGTTGTTGGGCTATAAGAAATCAGGGTGGTTGGATTAAGTGAATAGTACGAATGACGCCTAAGGGATCGTTTGTATAGATTTAAACTAGTCGCTTTCATTAATGCGTGTTTATAACAATTCACAATCCATAATTAATCCAATGTCACCTGGACTCATCGAATACACACGTCGTAACGGTATAGCAAAATATAAAATATTTGATTCAAAGTATTAGAAAAACATCGGGTTTTCCTAGGGTTTTCAATTCATACACCTACGAGATGCATACCAAGTTTAACATTTTTTTTAGAAACAAACAAGCATACTTACGGATCTTCACACTTTTTACACGATACTCTTTTCAGAAAATATCGGATTTTCTGGTGGTTTTCAAAACAATACAAAATATTATGTTTCAAACATTACTTATGAACTCACCAACATTTCATATGTTGACGTTTTTCAAAATACTTGTATTCTCAGGTAACAGGTAAATCGAAGGAAAAATGTACTCAGTGATGTCTTGTTGTTTGTTTAACTAGTATCGAACAATCTACTTTTTGGGAATGTAATATTTTGAAACAATGTACTAAATGTAAACAAAACCAGTTGTAATATTTCAATGCATGGTGATGAATGATGTTATGTTTCATGTATATTCATTGTGATGGTATTCAATTGAGTCACAACAGCCCTCGGACGTTTCCGCCGTCTGGTTCGGGGGTGTGACATATATGGTTTGGGCTTATGCACTAAGTTTATGTAAATATCCTTAACGAGTTAGTCCACATGGATTATGGATTACGGATAATAAGCCCAAGTCTATGGATTAGGGTTTACACCCTTGGATTCTTACACTATATATTGTTGGATTAGGTGTCTAAGCCCATAACTATTATTGGTTTGTACTTGACCCGAGTGTAGCATGGTCCATTTAGGTTGCATGGCATTAGAACAATTTTGATAGACTTTTGTGAGAAGAGGATATTTATGATTTATTAATATATTATAAGTTCTATTGTATTAATATGAAATCATATTATTTAATTAGTATTGTTCAAGAATTAGTTTGGAATTAATTTTGTGATCAAAAGAGTGTAATTAAATAAATGGGGATTGATTTGGTAAATCATTCATTCTTATAAAGTGGGCTTATGATCCATAGTTCTTCATGTTGGGCTAAACCCATGTGGCGACCCATGGATACTCCATGGAGGTTAAAACCCGTGGACCATGAGGAATGTGGAAAGTCATGAGTTACATGGTGTAACCCTAGTTTGCCACACTATATAAGAAACCCCAAGGCTCATGAAATTGGCACTAGTGTAGACCTTTTAAGGGACAAGAAGTGAGGGCTAGCCGATTTGTGAAGAAAGTGTTCTTCTCTCAAGTTATTCCAATTTTTGGTGGTGTTGTGTGATTCCGTTTGAGGTGTAACACTTGGGGCACTAAGTTCTTAAAGCTCCAAGCAACAAGCTACAAGAAAAGGTATGTCATCTAACTTGTTTTATTACCCAAGTATCAAAGTTTTGTATGCTACTTAGGGTAATACCTTGGAAAGTTTAAGTTTGCATGTATAATAGAGAAAACATAGATCCAAAGTATTTATGGTTGCATGTACACCTTAGGAGTATTAGAATGCTCAAAACCCAATAGTGGTACCAGAGACTAGACTTGTTTTCAATTATAGTTGATGCTACTTGCTTGAAAATGCTTTAAAATCGATTTTCTGCTACTCTGGACAGTGGACTCGTTGAGTCCACTGGGGGACTCGCCGAGTCTAAGAACAAATTCATCCAACTCGCCGAGTTAGTTAATACACTCAACGAGTTGGTGCACTATAATGCACTTTTTCGAGTTTTTTGGTTAGAATTGGACTAGGATCATTACCCGAAGTTGTTTTGAACTTATAAACCTATTTTTGGTGTGGTAATGATCATGCTTATCGAATTGAAAAAAAAAATTGTCAAAGTTTCATGTTGTGTTTTAGTTTATATGGTTAGGCTAGTTACATGAAATTTGTTTGATTTAAATTGTCTTGTTCTTATGAGTTTAATTTAGATCATAGACAAATTCTTTGATTTTCTTGTTAGAATTTTTGAGCTAAATGATTTTGATGAATTTGATAACTCGAACTCAAGTTATGGAAAATGAAAAGTTTGCATTTAAAGTAATCATTAAAGTTGTAGGTTATGAACTTGAAAAGTCTTTTTCCCATAAATGGTTTTATGAACTCCATAAGTTGTCCTCAAGTTATGGAATGTCAAAAGTCTTTTCTTAAAACCTATATTAAACTCATAAGTTATGGATTCCAAAAGGTTTTCGAAGTTACAAAACTTTCCCTCAAGTTTTGGAATTTATAAATGTAAAAGTTTAACTTTTGACACATTTAGTCCCAAACCCTAGAAATTTAAAATTTTAAAATTCAATCCTTATACTGTTATAATATTATAGGTTTAATATTTATGTATATGTATAAGAGTAAAGGCAATCTTACTGTTAGTAGGCCTCATTGATGAAGTCGGTTTATAAGGGTGTATAAGGTTACTGCCTATAAAATGGCAGTTTAATAGGTGTCCACTCTCACCCACCGCTTCCTGGACTGGTGGAGGGTCGTTAGCCGAACGGATAGGATAGGACTCTAATTCTCCCTATATTAAAAGTATAATGATAAATATAAAGTAACTAAAAACTTATAAATTTCCAAATCTTAGTTACTTAGGGAAACGTGAATATGGTGCTAACCCCTGAAATTGCACTTTGCACCTTGTTAAGTCGTTAGTGGAGCGTGTGTGGTTAACCGACACACTAATCTGGACTGACAGTGCATGGCAAAGGGTAGCTTAATGTTAATCATAGATCAATGGAGCGTGTGTGTTTAATCGGCCCATTGATTAGGTGGTTGTAACATTGGGTTTATCAAGCTAATTTGTGTGACAACCTGAAATCTTTTGCCTTGTAAGTCCAGCCATTCAATTCAACTGTGTGTCAGACTCGTTTCTGCTATCTTTTAGCCTTGTTTAGAGTCAGTTTGAGGGTTTTAAGCCTAGTACATACAAGGAATGAGTTTTAGGAAGTATCAACTGAAGTTCAAAACCATCAAACAAGCCATAAACTCCATCATGAGGAGTTGACGACAACAACACATGAGTTTATAGCCATAAACTCATGGTGGCCGTAAACTCATGCCCATAAGTCTCATATTCCTTCAATTTTCTTCATTATTCACATTTCCAAGTCAAGAAACACCCATTCTCTCCCAAGTATCATAAGGATCTTCATCTGTATCTTCAAAAATGTAAGTGATTCTTACATTTCTTTCATAATAGCCTTCTTGATCTACTGAAACTCTATGATTTCATCCATGAAATCATATCTTTTTGAGTTAGATCTTCAAGAACACCAAGAACACGAAGAACACCAAGAACATCTCCTTATTCTTGGGATTCGTAAACTCCATAAAGTCATCCAAAGTGTGAGTTTTTCCTCTATCATCTAGTTACACATAGGAAGCACTTGATTCAAGACATCTAAACATCATCTAGCTACATAAACTTCAAGAGTTTACGGCTATAAACTCTTTGTTATGGCCGTAAACCCTTGTTTTGGGCATGTTTTGGCCATGAACACTCCTTAAGACCAAGCGTAGGACCTTGAACCCTTAATAGATGCTAGTTATGGCCATAAACACCTCTTAAACTCAAGTACTCCTGGTCGTAAACTCACCCTATGGACATAAACTCCTAAGGCGTGGCCGTAAAGTACCTTTATAAAATCACATGTGATTCTAACACTTAGTGCAAGTGTATCTTAGTCCCTAAGAGTGTTTTCCTTGCATTTTAGTTGCTTTAAACACTAAATTCATGCCAATATATGCTATTATATGTCATTAGGACTCGTTTGTGTCTCGGGAATTCATTCGTGGAACTTCTCATCCTTACGCGCATATTCGATTAAATCACCCACATAAGGTGAGTTCATACCCCTATAATCAATCTTTTAACTCTTTTAAATGATTTTAAGGGGGGGGGGGATACAAGTGGAACACAATGATAATTGGGTAAATGTTTTGCTATAAACATCATTTTAACAGATTGCTTATGTACTTATAGGTGATCAAAACATTTCAAAAACTATTTGAAAGTTATGTTACTTTACAGTTTACAAAACTCCGTTTTTAAAGTACAAACATAACTTAGTAGGTAAAATGAGTCTTTTCTTTAAGTCAGTAATAGTCCAAAGTAAAGATACTAGTAAACTATAATAGGTATAGTTTAGAGGTTCAGTACACACAAGACACTAGAACAGAGAGAACATGTTATAAAGAGAAACACGGAGGAAGATACAATACATGATAACAGAAGGAACATACTAAGATACTATAACAAAAGAACAAACCATGATCTAATTTTACCAATGATCAGTACCTCATTGTTCTAAACAAAAAGTGATAATAAATTGGGTATACATGATCATATAACTTTAATGTGAGATTTACACGGCTTAGCAATTCATTTGCTGAAGTCGCGTTTGGTAACTAAAATCTCTTGCAGGGAGAGCGTATAGTATGAGTACTACTCATTACGTTATGACCTTAACAAAACCAACTAGTTTTAAGGTATTCAGTACTTCAGTATGTCAATTTAAAAGACTATTGTATACTTTCATCATTACAAGCGACAAACAGAACAATCGGGTCTAGTACATTCAGTAGAAAGGGGCCTATAATGGTATCTTTATGATTCCATAGTTTATACAACAAGATTATATATTAATTGGATCGGACAGGTAGTATGATGTGTGCTCTTTGCTTCATTTCCAGTTCCTTGTTTGGTTGTGGGCTTAGAGCAGATTCACCGAACCTACTATTTACCCGAACTTAGCTATATATATATATATATATCGTATACACCAAGTAATCATAAGGAGTACCAGGTATGGGCCATCTCATAGTACAGAAATTCAATACACCGTTTTCTAGTACAAAACATACTTTTCAAATAGAACATTTGGTAGACAAAACTAGAAACTTACCAGTAAAGGGTTTAATCCATTTTATTAAACCAGTAAAACATAAAGGACCTTAGGTGGTTAATTCTATAATACCTTAGTTTATACATCAGTTTTATATATAATTAATACCCGATAGGTAGTTTGATGTGTGCTGTCCGCCTTACTTGTTGTTCCTTGTTTGGTTATGGGCTTAGGGCAGATTCATACGACTAACTATCTATTTGATATTAGATTATATATAGCTAGTATAAACTAAGTGATTATAGAAGGAACCATTGTGGTTACCATTTTTACTAAAAGAAATAAGGGTTTTCTTAAAGAACGTTTTCATCAAATATAAAGGAACTATTGTAGTTAACTCCGTGAGTACCAAGTGAATACACCAGGGTTATATACAACGATTATCTAACAACCAATGGGATGTGTGACTTCCGCCTCATTTCCTATTCCTTGTTTGGTTTTGGGCTTAGGGCAGATTCACAAAACTGGTTGTTTGTTAACTCTGTGTTTTATATCACTTGTATCCATTTAGTACTCATTGAAAGGATTGTAGAGTCATTTTTACTTATCTTTCATCAAAGCAGGAAATATAGGATTTTCTGGAGGAACAGGCGAACTTTTCTAAAAAGAACTTACAACTTACTTACATCACTAAAATATTATGAACTCACAGATTAAATGCTGATCTACTCTTTCAAAATAACTTGTATTCTCAGGAAACTAGTAGACAGGTATGCGCACTGGGATTTAGAAATATAGTAGCTTCATGTCTTGTTTTGTTATTTACTTTTGGATTCAATCTTTTGTAAATCACTACTTGTAAACACGTTCATATTAATACAATGGTTGTTTGTTACTATGATTGCTATGATACATGTGTTGTGATACTATACATGACGTCCTCCGCCCCCGAACGTTTCCGCCGTTCCAGTTTGGGGGTGTGACAGATTGGTATCAGAGCATTGTTTATAGTGAACTAAGTATATCAACCGATAAAAGATATACAACTATAAATACAATGGGCCTAAGTGCTCTGGATAATAATATATATTAAGGATATAACGATACCTTATAAAAGTATACATACATACTTATACATATATACATACTAGAACAAGTATCACAAGAAGAGCAGAATAGAAGTATTTACAGGTTGAACACTACGGTCAAACCTGGACAATTATATAATCATATCTAGAATCAATATAGCCTGACCAACTATATTCATTCGAGATGTGACCGACATGTGTTTTGGAGTGATGTGGTGTTGCAACAATCTTAAAACTTACCTAACACTATTCAAGGGATTTCTAGATCAGTACATAATGTTAGAATATTATGGGAGTATTTTATGATACTATAACACGATAACAAGTTTAAAACATACCAAGTTCATTACATTAAAATAGTATAGGAGTATTTTGGGCACTATAAATAACTTATGTGATAACTTAAAAGACCCTTATAGATCTATAATTTTGGAGTGTATACTTCCAAGGTTATATATAATTGAGATTTTATAGACTTAGAATTTGTGATCTATGCTTCACTACATGTTCCTTGTTTGTTTGTGGTTTTGGAGTAGGATCACTTATTCGAAGGTCTATTTAATCTTAAATTATATACAACTTGTATACATTGTGCTATTATAGGAGGATTCTATAAGGATCACCCCATAATGTTTCACTTAAAACTCATAGATTCTGTATACACTTCCGTTCTCGCACGGCAAACCCAGATAGATGCAACCACTTCCTCAAAGCAGTCAACAGAAGAGTCAAGGAGTAACAAGAGCAGGTTCATGGGAAGTTTTCAAAGAAGGATCATCCGAAGTAACCAAAACGTCTTATGCATCACACTAATAAATAATAATCTTGTTTAACTTAATGAGTTAGCAGAGACACTGCTCACACTATGTGTTAGGATTATTTTCTTTTCGTGCAACTGGTAACAATTATTCAAGTCACAGAGATTCATTTGAGGATAGCCACTTTTGATTCATAAAGTTTAATTGTATAGACTCTTCTATGAATTATTTCCAGAACCCTATGAACGTCAGAACCAGATACACTCGGACCAGGGATAACTTAGTTTAAATATCACTAGTACAATACCTACTTCCACTCACCACCATGGGCACATATCAGGAATATTGTCAGAAACATTTATTTTCACCCCTAAATTTGGTCCAGTCTATAGCGAAGTATTGGGCGGACGCAATCAATAATGCCAATACCGTATCTACAATTTGCAAAGTTCAAGATTTGATGGATGGAATGGATGACATAATCCGCAATGCTCAAGCTGCAACTGCTGATCAAACTCCTTCTAAGCCCCCTACAATTCCAACTCATAAAAATTCTCAAGACGAAGGCACCGCAATAGAAGTCAGCTCTGCTCCCACCTTCGGTTTTGATGACATTGATATGAAAGAGGTTAATCAGCCCAATCCCTCTGATAATGATCTCATGATGTTCGATGAGGAAGAGGAATCGAGTGGTTCTTAACACTCAACCTCCAAGCCCAAGGAGAAAAAGAAAAAGAAGAAGATGGCTGTTTCTCGTACAAAATTTCTATGTCTACAATCCAAGGTAGATCAAATCCATGTTGCGGTCAAGTCCACTCAACCGCAGTCTGAAGACCCTTCAGGACCTTAGTCTTTGATCTAAAGGATTGAAGGATTGGAGAATTGGGAACGTCTAGCTGCTGAGAGAATTTCTCTCAAGGTAGAAATTGGAATTCGGTCCCTCGACAACAATCGCCAAGCAGATCACAAGGAATTCATGGTTGCTGCGGAGCGCCTCATCTCTGAGGTATCTGCAATCAAAGATAATCTACATACAGCCATTGCGGACCAATCCTCTCTTTCCCAGAAACTGATAGCTAGGACTCACACTGATTATGAGTGCACTATCTCAGTCCTTCATGCAACCATCAACAGACTCCAACGATCCCTATCTTCAAATTTCCATGGTCCTGAAATTCTCCAACTCACAAAGGAGATTCGTCGGCTACTCTTCAACACCACCATCCCAGACAATCAGCAACCGGATGATGTTCTCAAAGCTCATTTTCAGGAGGTGTGTGCCAAGGTCGATGGTCTCAAACAATGGCTTGAGGAGGCTCCATGTCTTAACTCCTCAAGAGGTGGAAGTGAAGAAGACCATCATGAAGAAGAACAACATGAAGAAGAACATAACTCAAACAATGCTTCTCCTCATAGAATCCCTCCCAGCATAACAGAAAACATTACCTCACCACAACCATCTATTCACTAGACACCACCGCAACATCCCTCTCCCTCTCAATAAAGAATTTATCTGGAACGACCTGAGACTCCCCCTCACTTCAAAATTTTAGCTCCCGATATTTCATCTCCAAGTTCAAATGACTCTCCTGTCATAAAACAAAAGAAAGCTGACTGGAAAGCAGCTAAGTTCGTTGAACTCGTATGGAGAGAATGCGGTTTTGACACTGTCATGGATGAATCCGTAATCAACTCCTGGATCAATCCCCACCACAGACTACTGGACGATGATTACAAACCTTACCTTACCTATGAAGAGCCCCTTTCTGATGGCTACTGGGATGTTCCTATCTCCCCAAACGCTAAATACTTCACTGTATTTGAGCAATTTAACCGTAGCCTACCGGATCACCAAAGACTGCCTATGGAATTTGAGAGACTCAATCGCTTTCATGCCAAACATGCCTCTTCCATAGAGAAAATCTAGTCTAACGATAGACCATCAACAGTCAAGAACTTTAAACCTTGGAAATTCATGAAGGCTGACTTCATTCAATACACCCTTACAAGAAGAAATCAGGACTATATCTGCACCCAAGCTAACTTTCGATGTATGAACCCAGAAGAAGTCTTTCTGATAGCGAAGGTGTTCCAAAAAAAGTGTGAAAATATCCAAAAATGAAGATAGCAATTGATAGGGCAAGTATTTCTCTGAAGGAAATTGTTTGCAATTTTGCAAAGATTGATGCGGACATCCACCCTACAATTGCCAAGAAATTCGATCTACCACCACTAGATCTTGCACCGATGCCTACCGAAGGTTATCAGGAAAGATCCCTAGGTGCCTGTAACTTCCCTGAACTTGGAGTCATCATCAAAAGGAAGGTTGATCAGATCAAATACTTCATTCCTATGACCTCCATGAATCGACTTACAAGGAAGCAAGCAACTTGAAATTTGTCGAACCGCAGTAGAAAAATCTTAACACACGACTGTCGAAGTCAAGTTCGAGATTTTGAGAAGCATCACCTGGTTAGAGAATATCAGAAAGTTTTGGTGGATTTTAATCAAGTTCCTAAAACTTGACAGATGAAGAAAAGTTAAAGAGGTTACTTAGGGGGAAATTGTTGAATCATGAAGTGGCCTTCTTGAACTTAGCCTAACGTAGCCCACAAGGATCCGCAGTCAAGCTCTCATCAACAGCCTCATCCGAAGTCATGTATCTAACCGCAATCTTACTTACTTTACTTAGTTTAATTTTATCTATCTTTTCTGTAATACTCTCTATTGTCCAGTACGCCTTGCATGACTACTCTTAAAGAGTGGATTAAATGTAATTCTTGAGTCTCTAGATATAGAGCTCAATCTTTCTCAGTTTATAATGAATCTTTCACATCTATCCATCCAAACTATCTTCAAGTATATTTCTCTTACGCATCTCATCTCTTTCTTACTCTTTAAATCCTCTCGAACCTAACTGATAATTACTTCTCTTCGGAGCAAATCATTCGTGACTTTATCACTAAGTTTGATCTCACTCACTAACTTGGTTTGAATGCATTCCATGTTATGAATCAACTTATGTGTTTACTTGATATATCACCTGCTGTCATTTATGCTTCCTTACATTTTCGCAGCTAACTATCTAACTATTTAACTCGCTAAATTATTATTGTTGAGCTTTTAGATCCTTTGAGATTTACTATTCACTATTCCACAACTATACTTGTTGTAATGTTTGTTCAAGTGTGTCTCAAGTTTTTCTCTCAACAATGAGACTCCAAAGACTAGCAATGGAGATCTCAGTTGTCTTCTTTGAGTGTTTAGCATGCGAAGCAAACTCATACCATAACAATGAAGCATATTCAACATTCATACCATAGTAAAGGCCTTCCATGAATGAATAAATTAAAGTTTTTCCTTATCAAGACCAAAACTCCTTCCATTCAAAGAGCACACTATGATCCCAAAGGAAAAAAATTCCAAACTCCAGGAGGACTTGACTTCTTGAACCTACTCATAAGAAAAATTGGAGGTTTATAACCCATATCATTGAACATTTGAAGTACCTATTTATTCGTAGGAGCCTTGAACAGTCCTTTTGACGGTTGTTGAAGAATTTAGGCGAATTGCTTCTTGTTCAACCTCTTGTTCTTTTGAAATTCCATTTGGAATGTGATGATCTCAGTCATTTTGTTGTACATGGTCGTGGAATCAGAAAGTGATAACCACTTCATCAGAATGGAAAAGGAAGAAGTCAAAGTGTATGCGAGACATGAATCGTTCATACATTGAACGAGCATCTTTAGTTCCTTAGGGTAATATTCAATTGAAAGATTAGACAAAACATTTTTGGACTGGATCTTCATGTATGGCATAAAAACTTCGTCTTTAATGGTGTTGAATTGATCAATAACAGTGTTGGCAGTAGACATGATGATCGAGAGAGAATTTTGATTTTGATCGCAAAGTAGGGTTAGGGTTCTTGATTAAATGTTAGGAATCAGAAAGATGAAATTGTATCCCCACATTGTCTTTTATAATCGACCTCAAATTCAAACTCAAACCATGATCCAATAAATCAATGTCGCGTGTGAAGTTTGTAACTAAAACAACATCATCCCCTTCCGAATAAAATCAGACAATCGTTAATCTTCGTAAGTTTCCAATGACTTATCTTCATCACTTAAGGTTAGGCCTCATTCACTTATTGGAATAATAAATAAAATCATAAGCCAGATTTTGCAAAATCTAGGTCCGAGTTGGTAGTACCAAAAACCTTAAGGATTCCAATGCCAATGTGATCCAAAATAAAAGATAGAATCTAAATAAGAAAACTTTGAACATTGTAATATCAAATAAACTTTCATATAAACGTAGTAAGAACCTGTACAAAGATACTCTTCCTTCGATATCAAGATAGAAATCAAAGTGCATTTGTGGTTTCCCGTGAATTACAATCACATACTTATAGAGAAGCATCGAGGGGCCTCTTTTATCACACTTTCTAGGAGGCTTAATTTCAAACATGTTTGCAACTTAACATAAGAGTGAATCGTTGTAAGAAAATACTTCTATGATCAGTGTAATCGACAACAAGTAAGGTTTGGAAATTTTCATGTGACTTTAAGATCAAAGTAAATGTTCAGACGGAAATCTCATTTCATTAGAAAATTAACGAGTTGGACCTATTGGGAAGAAATGACTTGGGATTCGTAAATTTCATTAAGATCATGCAAACAAAATGAAAATGAGATTTCGAACATTTGAAATGGTACAGTGAAACATAAAGTTTCTTAAAAATCATGAACAGTAAAATTGTTCACCGTTAATTCCTTTGGCGTAAGGTTTGTTGGATCTCACCCTCATCATGGAAAAATGATTTAGGATCATAAACACAGTGTTTTCGCACACCTACGTCCTAGTTTTTTTTTTACTAGGGGTGTCTTGGGATATGCATCTTTGTGTGTGCAAGTGTAATAGCTTTATGGTGGAAAAGATTGGTTACGGAGATATATTGTACCTCTACAAATAAATGTTACCATACAGTCATCTCTTAGCTCAAATAGAGAATAGAAATGTGGATTGAGGACTATTGTTAATACAACCTATTGGGAATTAAGGCTTTGTAAACAGTGAGTCAATGAGGATTTGGAAAACATATTCCAGCATGCTTGTAGGCAAACTTAACTAGTTATGAGTTACGAATGTTACCTGATCCCTGTTGAGCTTCGCTTGTGCATGCTTAGGAACAACATGTGTTAAAATGGACTTCCCACTAAAAAATAAAATAAAATATTTTTTTGTATTTTTGAATTTTTGAAATGAAAGACAAAAATAACAAAAAATCTTTTTGGATTTTTTACTTAGAAATGAAAGACAAAAATAAAGAAAATCTTTTTGGATTTTTTCATTTTAGAAATAAAAGAAAACAATAGAGAAAATCTTGTTGTGATTTTTGAATATTTCTTAAAACAACAAAAAAAGATATTACCTTCGTTAAGCCTTTGTCATTCATAATGAGTAGTTGTGCAAATGATCTGGGAATAATCTTTCTTGACTCAGTTTAAACTTAAAAGCATAAGTAGAGCTTCGCTACTCCATTGCTACTTATAATGAATAGTTGACGACTATCGTTGAAAGACTCGAAGAAGATGTTGAAAACGAAATGTATTGAAACTCCGTATGTGAATAGTAACCTCTGAATGAAGCTATGTCAATAGCATATTTGAGTCCATACCTTTGTAAATCAAAGGCAGAAAAAATTAGTTAGAGGTCAGAACATAACATGCTTCCATCATCCCCTAACAATTTAAAATTCATAAAAATGACTTTTCATCTAGTGGTTTAGAGAAAATACCAGCTAATTGGTCTGTGGATTTAACAAAATGTACTTCAATATTGTCGTCCTCAACATGATCTTTGATGAAATGGTATTGAAGTGTAATATGTTTTGTTTTAGAATGCTGAAATGGATTATGAAAAATGCGAATTGCACTTTGAGAATCACAAAAAAAAGGAATTTTATTCATGTTAATCACATAGTCACATAGTTGGCTTTGAATCCAAATCGCTTGTGAAATACAAGCAACATCAACAAAATACTTAGCCTCCGCAGTAGATATTGATACACAAGTCTGCTTCTTTGAATGCCAACTCACAAGATTCCCATCTAGAAATTGACACCCTCCGGTGTTACTCTTGCGATCCATTTGACAACCTGCTAGAACCGCATCATAAACTGCTTGAATGAAGAATCTTTTGTTGGATGGATACCACAACCTAACGTCATATTTCGATGAGATATCGAAAAATATTCTTGACAGCAGTGATATGTGCTTCTCATGGATTTTCTTGGTACCTGGTATAGTTACAAACTCAAAACATAATTTTCAGTCTACTTGTAGTTAAATACAATAACAAAACAATCATGCTTTGATATGTCTTCAAATCAACAACAAACTTATCCAATGAAGGAATTTAGTGAGTGCTAACTGCCATGGAGCCTTCTTATTTGAAATTGTTGAATCATAAAAAGTGACCCTCTTGAACTTCAGCTACCGCAGCCGACAAGCACTCGCAGTCAAGCTCCTTCATCAACAACCGCATCCAGAATCTCTACCTACCACAATCAATATATGTTACTTAGTTCATTTTGTCTTATTGTAATCCTCTCTATTGCCCAATATGCCTTGCATGGCTACTCTTAGAGAGTGAATCTAATGTAACTCCTTGAGTCTATAAATAGAGCTCATTCTCTTGTATTCAAAACAACACAATATACGCATCTATTATTTTGAATACACATCTCTGAAGTTATCCTTTCTATCTCTCTTACTCACACTTCTTACTCTCACATAACCGATTACAATCTATCTTCGGAGCAAGTCTTTTGTGACTTAATCACTAAGCTTGATCTCACTTATTAACTTGGGTTGAATGCATTCCTCGTTGTGAATCAACTTATGTGTATACTTGATATAACAATTGTTGTCATTTCCATTTCTTTACTTTTCCGCAACTAACTCTCTAACCATCTGACTCTAAATATTATTGTTGAGCTTTTCGATCCTTCGAGATTAACTATTCCGCAATATACTTGTTCTAACGTTTTTCAAGTGTGTCTCAAAGTTTTTCTCTCAACAATTGGTATTAGAGACTCCCCCTCATCATACTACACCTCATAACACTCCACCGCAAGAGGAGATCACTCCTGAGAAACCAAAGACTCCCCCTCACTTCAAAAATCTAGCGGAGCACATGTCCTCTCCGAGCTCAAATGACTCTCTTGCCACCACCCAAAGGAAAAAAGATTAGAAGGCAGCTAAACTTGTGGAGCTCATATGGAGAGAATGCGGTTTTGATACTATCATGGATGAATCCTTGATAAACTCTTGGGTGAATCCTCACCGTAGACTGCTGGATGACGATTACAGACCTCACCTAACCTATCCTGAACCCCTTTCGGATGGCTACTGGGATGTCCTAATCTCTCCAAATGCCAGATACTTCATAGTATTTGAGCAATTCGACTGCAGCCTTCCAGACCCGAAAAGACTGCCAATGGAATTTGAGAGACTTAGTCTTTTTTATGCTAAGCAAGCCTCTCCCATTGAGAAAATATGGTCTAACAATAGACCATCCGCAGTCAAGAACTTCAAGATTCGGAACTTCAAGAAGGCTGACTTCATCCAGTATACTCTCACTAGAAGAAAACACGACTATGTCCGCACTCAAGCTGACTTTCCCTGTATGAATCCAGAAGAAGTCTTTCTCATTGCAAAGGTGTTCCAGAACAAGTCGGAGAAGCACTTGAAGAAGATGATTGCGCCTAAAAGGGCTAATACGTTTTTGAAGGAAACGGTCTGTGATTTTGCTAAAATCGGCGTAGACATCTACCCCACCATTGCCAAGAAATTTGATTTGCCACCACTCGAACCTGCACCAATGCCTACTGAAGGCTTTGAAGAAAGATCCTTAGGTGTAACCAACTTCCCTGAACTCGGAGTCATTTTCAAAAGGAAGATCGATAATGTCAAATACTTCATTCCTATGACTGCCATGCATCGCCTCACCAGGAAGCAACTTGATATCTCCTGTACCGCAGTTGAAAAATCGAAGCACACTACTGCAGAAGTCAAGTTCGAGATCTTAAGGAGAATCATCTGGTTGGAAAACATCGGGAAGTTTTGGTGGATCCAAATCAAGTTTCTTAAACTTGATAGCTGAACAAAAGTTATAGAGGACACTTTGGTGGAAATTGTTGAATCATAAAAAGTGACCCTCTTGAACTTCAGCTACCGCAGCCGACAAGCACCCGTAGTCAAGCTCCTTCATCAGCAACCGCATCCGGAATCTCTACCTTCCGCAGTCAATATCTGTTACCTAGTTCATTTTTTCTTATTGTAATCCTCTTTATTTCCCAATATGCCTTGCATGGCTACTCTTAGAGAGTGAATCTAATGTAACTCCTTGAGTCTCTATAAATAGAGCTCATTTTCTTGTATTCAAAACAACACAATATATGCATCTATTATTCTGAATACACATCTATGAAGTTATCATTTCTATCTCTCGTACTCACACTTCTTACTCTCACATAACCGATTACAATCTATCTTCGGAGCAAGTCTTTTGTGACTTAATCACTAAGTTTGATCTAACTTATTAACTTGGGTTGAATGCATTCCTCGTTATGAATCAACTTATGTGTATACTTGATATAACAATTGTTGTCATTTCCATTTCTTTACTTTTCCGCAACTAACTCTCTAACCATCTAACTCTAAATATTATTGTTGAGCTTTTAGATCCTTCGAGATTAACTATTCCGCAATATACTTGTTCTAACGTTTGTTCAAGTGTGTCTCAAAGTTTTTCTCTCAACAGAAAATTTTTTCATTCCAAAGCAGTCAAGCAAGTTTATCGTATAAGATTGTTGTTTAATAAAGATTCCTTCAATGCTTTGGTGAATGTTAAGTCCTAAGAAATGATTGATCGTACCAATCATACCCATCTCCAATTGACTCTTCATTAAATCTTCAAATTCCTTTGAAAACGAAGGGTTAACTGAACCAAAAACTATATCATCGACATAAATTAGAACAAGCATAAGATGATCCCTAACATTCTTTCAAAATACTGTAGGATAAATTGATCCTTGCTTAAATTTAGTGATTTTCAAAAAGTTGGTTAGCATTTCATACCAAGCATGTGATGCTTGTTTTAATACATAAATAGCCTTGTCAAGGATATAACAATGATCTGGAAACTTATCATTTTCCAATCCAAGTGGTTGCTCAACATAAATCGTCTCTTCGAGTACAACATTGAGGAATACATACCTCACACTCATTTGGTAAACATCGAAGATCTTGTGAGCTGCATAAGTTAAAAAATTCATATTTCCTCGAGTCATACAACATGAGCAAAGGTTTCATCATAATCAATTCCTTCTTAATGAGAATAACCTTTTACATTTAATATTGCTGTAACATCCCCCTCTGGCACATATCACAATATTGTTCGCTTTGGGCCACTCGACACAAGGACTTCCCAGGGGGCCACCCATCCTGGTACTACTCCCACCCGAGCATGCTTAACTGCAGAGTTCTTATGGGATCTGCTGCCCTCACGGCTTTAAAACGCATTGTGATAGGGAAGGTATCCACACCCCTTATAAGGAATGCTTAGTTCTCCTTCCCAGCCGATGTGGGATCTGATCTAACCCACTTTCACCCCCCATTATAGGGTTCGACGTCCCCGTCGAACACATCGACCCGTGCCCTGGCTCTGATACCATTTGTAACATCTCCCTCTAGCACATATCACAATATTTTCCACTTTGGGCCACTCGGCACGAGGACTTCCCAAGGGTCACCTATCCTGGTACTACTCCCGCCCGAGCACGCTTAACTGCAGAGTTCTTATGGGATCTGCTGCCCTCACGGCTTTAAAATGCGTTGTGATAGGGAAGATATCCACATCCCTTATAAGGAATGCTTAGTTCTCCTTCCCAGCCGATGTGGGATCAGATCTAAACCACTTTCACCCCCCATTATAGGGTTCGACGTCCCCGTCGAACACATCGACCTGTGCCCTGGCTCAAAATCTTTGGACTTTCACCAATATCTTTCTTTTACATCACGTCTTTCTATCGAATACCACCTGATGGGCTTCATATCCTATGACTACAAATGAAAGGATGTAGGAGAAATATAATGATGAATTTCCAAATTTTTTTGAAGTAAATCAAGTTTAGGGATTAAGTTTAAGAACCTTGGATGATTGCAATGAAAATTTAATGCAAAATGACGTAGTTTGATGAGGTTAGGTACCTACGCTTATATAAGGTTGTTAGGTATATTCACTTTACCCATATATATATATATATATATATATATATATATATATATATATATATATATATATATATATATATATATATATATATATATATATATGAATATAATTAATGATAAAAGATTGTTCAAATAAAATAGCATATATATGTAATAATTTGATATAATTATGTCAATACATGGTGATACAATTTGAATTTAATATTTCAATTGATATGCATTATTTCATTATTCTCGACCTCTATATAAGTACGGTAATAACCATAAAAATGATCTTGAATCCCAATTCAGTTTGCAAAATAGTAAGGCATGAATTCTTTTAGAAAAAACTTACTTTCCTTCTTCTTTACCCTCTTTATTTCAACTTTTTACGTGGTCCCTATTGCATCACGTTGTTTTTATACAGAATGGACCATATATATTACAAGTCAAAATGCCGATGACATCGTGGTTCATATAAAATCAACAGATCATGATCTTGGAAATCACACTATTTCATATAATAGGGTTTATAGTTGGACATTTTGTGAAAAACTTGTCGGTACTCATTTTACTGGTGATTTTTGGTGGGATACACAATATCAAACTTTAGCTTTAGCTGATCGTGAAATTTTGAGCCATTGCCGCGTAAAGTATTACGGTTTTCAATCATGCTTCTGGTTAGTCATGCCTGATGGATTTTATGTTTCAAAATGGAATGAATCATTTCCAGATGGATGGGTGAAAAAGAAATCATGGCAATGAATTATATGTGCCTTTTTCTATTTCTATAAATAGATATATCAAAATCAAGTTTATAAATATAATAAACTCATTTTTATGTTTTCAGTAACGTTGCGGATTTATATTATTTAAATTGTATTTATGTTTATTATTTTGTTACAATGTCACTCCTATGAATTGGAAAAACACAAACTATAATTGGATGTCTGAAGGTCGACTGTCAAATGATTAGATGAACTAAACTAACATGATTTTTAACATAAAATAAAAATATATGTGATTAGGAAATGTAATTTCCTACATTTAACAATATAGCAATATATTCACATCAATATTATTCATCGTATTCGTAATTGTAATAATAAAAATCTTCAAAAATAAAAGAAATAAGTTGCGATTGTATTAAAATTTTAGAAGACCATTTGAAAATTGGAGTTTTCTTGTTCATCCAAATTCTTTTGCCATTATTGGCCTATAAATCATGAGGAATGACACCAATAAACTGAAAAAGAAAAATTATCGAAGAATCTAAAGTTGCCGAGAAAAATCGACAAAAAAACAACAATATAAAAGTTCAACAATATAAAAGTTCGAAGCTTTGTTTAAGGTTATCCAATTTGGCAACATCTATCAAAGTGAAACCACTATCAATTTTCAAATAAACGTTCTAAACTTCTAATTATGTTAATTTGAGTGATTATGTTCCTTATTTGCAAAATCTCAGTTACTAATAGCCCACTAAATTTAGCAATATTCAGTTCTTAGTAAGATAAAATCATTTTTTAGTTAAACCTTGAAGATTTGCTGTCAATAACTGTTTCTTATCTAGGGAGAAATGTAGCGGGGCAACTCCAACAACATATAAGAAGAAAACTCATAAGTAATTCAATTTTTTTGAAAGGTAAATTAGAAAACAAAAACCTAACAAGATTCTATAAGAAAAAGGAACATATTAAGATAAAATAGCAAAATTTAGGTAGAAAAGTCAATAAACCCAATTAAATTTAAAATTTTTAATCATATTGAAAAATCTAATATAAGTTTATTGAAAAATATAATAAAAGATTCCTAATTTCTTTTGCATGACTATTCCAAAAACATGTTCCAAAATTTGCAAAGAACTCAAATGATGACAGCATCAAAATAGTTCGCATGGAGCGCAAAAATTTGTATTATCCGCCCACCAAAATCCAACCCTCAAGCATAGAAAAAGTGTGTAAATCCACCCCAACTACGTATATAATTGCAACCAAACAGACATTTGTAATTAACAAAAATATGATATAATGTCTCAATCGAGAGGTATCACAAATGGGACTGCACATAAGCCGATCAACATCTAGCATTAAACAACTTTAGATAATTGTGAGGGTTAAACCACTTCCTTAATCCAGATAGAACCATTAAAAGGCTTAACCCACTCAAGGTACGACAAAGAGTACAATATCCTCTAACATAAACAAAAGACAGTAGCATAACTAGGATCGTACATGTAGGAGAAATAAGCATGACAAGTGGTCATTCTCACACTACAAGACAATTTCAATTTACCTATCGAAAAATTTCATAGAAAAAAGTTGAAATTTCGTAGTTAAAACTGAATAACAAAGGAATTTGCTACACAATTTATCAATTAGACTTCGTACCTTTATTTCACGTAGCAAACTGTTTAGCTATGGAATTATATTTCAGTAGCGATTTTGCTATAACAGTTTCTATGACATCTATTCTGTTGCAATTGAGTTCTATAGCAAATTACATAGTTTTTTTGTTTCGTAACAAATTCTGTAGCCATTTATTCCATATCAAATTCCATAATTATCTCTTTCGTACCAAATTCCATAGCTGTCTATTCCGTAACAAATTCTGTAGCCCTCAGTTTTGTAGCAAATTCTATATATATATATATATATATATATATATATATATATATATATATATATATATATATATATATATATATATATACCATCTCGATGATTTATTTATACAATGATTTTTTTGTTATTCACTAAAATTGTCATAAAAGTGATTTTTTTTATTTACATTCAAATGAAACATGAAGAGGTTTTTCTTTTTTAATTTTTTCTTGTAAATCATCTTACTTATGAATCATTTAGTGATTCATTTTGCTTTTCACTAAAATAATATGTAGAAAAAAAACTTCTTACATTCCTACCAAAATTTTTCTTCTTATTTGATCTTGTCTCTCTCTCTCTCTCTCTCTCTCTCTCTCTCTCTATATATATATATATATATATATATATATATATATATATATATATATATATGGTGAAAATGAGATTTTAAAAAGTTCAAACTAAAAGAATCAAAGTGACATTTAAAAAATTCATTTTATAAAATATTATAATAAATAAAAGGATAAAAATTTCATTATAAAAAGTACAAAGGTGCAAAACGTCCTAAAAACATCCACCCATATTGATAATTAATATATAACTAGTATTTTGTAACATCGTGCATTGCGGCGGAAACGCATGAGAAAAATTTTTAATCAAAAAATTATGTTTTGAGGATGCGAGTAAAAATAAATTTAACCATTGTATCTTAATTGGTACACTGCATAAATGACAATTATTTAAGATATTTTAATGATAAAAAATAAAAAGTAATATTTATTAAAACAAATTATGTAAGAGACCAAAAGCGTAACTTAAAAATATAGTAAGGGACTAAATTTATAACTTCCAAAATACGAAAAATTTAACTAAGGATAAAAACTATTAGATAAAAATTAGTTTATGTTAAAGAAATTAAAAGCAAATGAAAACAAATGAAAGTATATATATATATATATATATATATATATATATATATATATATATATATATATATATATATATATATATATATATATATTTTTGTCATATGTCATACTCATTCAATTTGCCAAATATCAATTTTTGGTTATTTTGAATTTAATTTTTTTTTTCATATATCAATTAACGAGTTTTTTTTTTTTCATTTTATTAAATTTCACATATTATTTTAATGTAATAATTGCAATAAATATAGTTTTTTTATGAACAACCATATGTCAATAAATATAGTAATAAATAGATATGAATTTCATTAATGAACTTAAATTTTAATTTTAGTAATTTGAAATTTAAGTCATTAGTTTTTTCGTTTAGTTATTTAATTTATTTGTTTACATTTAAAAGATAAAAAACATTTCAATTATAATAATTCATTATTTTTTTTTTATTTTCTTATAAATTCATAGTTCTCAATTATTTTGACATTTATATTTAACTTTTTTTTTAAATTAACTGATGTGATACATGAGTCTCACAACTAGTTAATGATAAAAGATTGTTCGAATAAAATAACATATATGTAATAATTTAATATAATTATTTCAATACATGGTGATACAATTTGTATTTAATATTTCAATTGATATGCATTAATCATTATTCTTGACCGCTATATAAGCACGATAGGAACCATACAAATGTTGTTGAATCACAATTCAGTTTGTAAAATAGTAAAGTCATGAATTCTTTCAGAAAATACTTATTTTCCCTCTTCTTTACCCTTTTTATTTCAACTTTTTATGTGGTCCCTATTGCATCACGTTGTTTTTACACAGAATGGACCATATATATTACAAATGAAAATAGCAATATATTCATATCAATTATATTCATCGTATTCGTAATTGTAATAACAAAAATCTTCAAAAATAAAAGAAATAAGTTGAGATTGTTTGAAAATTTTAGATGACCCAATTAAAAATTGGAGTTGTCTTGTTCATCCAAATGTTTTTTTTTTGCAATTATTGACTTATAAATCATAACGAATAACACCAGTTTACTTTTAGTAAACCAGAAAAGAAAAATTCTCCAAGAATCTAAAGTTACAAAGACAAATCGACAAAGAAACAACAATATAAAAGTTGGAAGCTTTGTTTCAAGTTATACAATTTGGCAATATCTATAAATTAAAAGTGAAACCACTACCAATTTTCAAATACACGCTGTAAACTTCTAATGATGTTAATTTGAGAGATTATGTTCGTTATTCAACAAAATGTTAGTTACTAATGGCCCAGTAAATTTAGCAATGTTCAGTTCTTAGTAAGATAAAATCATTCTTCAGTTAAACCTTGAAGATTTGTTGACAATAACTATTTGTTATCAAGGGAGAGATGTAGTGGGGCAACTCCAGCAACATATAAGAAGAAAACTCATACGTAATTCATTTTTTTTGAAAGGTAAATTAGAAAACAAAAAACCTAACAAGAATCTATAAAAAAGTAACATATTAAAAAGATGAAATAGCAAAATTTAGGTTGAAAAGTCAATAAACCCAATTTAATTTAAATTTTTTACTCATATTGAAAAATCTAATATAAGGTTATTGAATAATATAATAGAAAAAGTCCAAATTCTTTGGCATGACTAATCCAAAAACCATGCTGTTTCATAATTTGCAAATAACTCAAATGATGACCGCATCAAAATAGTTCGTATGGAGCGCATAAATTTGTATTATCCGCCCACAAAATCCAACCCTCTATCATAGAACAAGTGGGTAAATCCACCCTACCCACGTAGATAATTGCAACCAAACAAAGTTTTGTAATTAACAAAAATATGATATAAATTCTCAATCGGGAGGATCGCAAACGGGACTGCACATAAGTCGATCAACATCTAACACTAAACAACTTTAGATAACTGTGAGGGTTAAACAACTTCCATAGTCCAGATAGAACCATTAAAAGGCTTAACCCACACAAGGTATGACAAAGAGTATAATATCCTATAACACAAACAAAAGACAGTAGCACAACTAGGATCGTACATGTAGGAGAAATTGTTGGAACCTGAAAGTGAACCTCTAGCAATCCTAAGTCCAGATTCCGAAGCTTAGATATTCTGAAGTAGGTGTTCCGGAGTCAATATTAGAGGAGTTGTACAGAACATAGTCCGGACAAGAAAAGAAGGTGAAGAGAAGACTGAAGACATTCCGGAGTGACTCTCACGTCCTGAATGAATGCTGATCTGGAAGAACATTATTTTGTCTTAAAGTATTTATTGTATTTGTACTTGTTTTGATGTAACGTTTCATAGGACTAGTCTATTATCTTATTTGGACAATCATAATGTCAAAAATATTTCTTTTGTCTGGTCCTATGTAAAAACTCTAGTTAATTCGTTGTTGCCATTACTCCTATTTAAAGGAGCATTCAATACAAGTCAAAACGGATCTTTCACTCAACTTTTGGCTCTTTACTTAGTTCTTTCAAACATTCTTCTAGTCTTCATTTATTAACCTTACTTTGATCATTTACTCTTCTTCATCATTTAATGACTTGATCATTTGTTGAATTCATTATCTAAGACTTGATTGGTCTTTCCAGAATTGACTTGAACATTTATTAGTAAGCAGACATTGATCTTAAGCATTCACTCAAGGTTTCAGTTTTCAAACCTTTTTCCTGCTCATCGATTTTGTTCTCACAATTGGTATTAGAGCTTGAGTGGTTCTCCTTTGAATGCATAAGATCAAATTATTATTGATTTGAGGACAAAACTATAAATTTGGTCCTTGTGGTTTGCAAAAATCTTTGGATGGGGTCCAAAAAGTTTCTGACTTGCACAGAAGGTCCGAAATCAAAGTTTTTCTAGATTTTTGGTCCAAAAAATTGAAATTACCTATTTACCCTTTTAATTTCAATTTTGTATTTTATTTCTTATTTATATTAATACTTTATGAAATAAAAATAAAAAACTAATAAGATGACCCCCACTCCACCCCTACCGGTACCTCTCTCTCTCTCTCTCTCTCTCTCTCTCTCTTTCTCTCGTTGCCAGTCCGATGGATGCCAATAAATTGCGAGC
This sequence comes from Lactuca serriola, assembly GCF_051521515.1. NCBI lineage: Eukaryota > Viridiplantae > Streptophyta > Magnoliopsida > Asterales > Asteraceae > Lactuca > Lactuca serriola. Next base: position 109,386,599 of record NC_136409.1, on the reverse strand, counting down.
AGAGGGACGGAGTGTCGTTGGTTGACGAGAATGAAGCAACGAAGGAAAAGGGGAGGACCTCTGGGGTTTGGCTAGATTGACGGAATGAAGGGAAAAAGCAATGAAGCTTCTTCCTGCTCTAATGGTGATGTGCAAAGCAGGAAAGGTTTGATCGGCGACGAGGGAGGTCGTCTTTGTTGTTTGACGAAGCCGAAGGGACGAAGGAAATTATGGATTGTCGCAAGCAGCAACAACGAAGAAGTCGGAGTCCTCGGTGGGTTTGCTCGATGGAAGGGAAAAGGAGGGTGCGAGGGGTGGTCGTCGGTCTCAGTGGGTGCTACGATGAGGCGATCGGTGGTTGACAGATGCGTGATTGGGGATTGCTCCGACAGCCTCCCCTATTCTTCTTATTTTTTTTCTGTGGTGGTGTCGTGGGAGGCAGCAGCAACTCCGGTTGCTATTATGTTGTTTTTCTCTTGTGTTCTTGTTTTGTTCTTAACTGATTTGAAACGGAATATGCAGGTGTTTGAGTTGATGCTTGGTCATCGAAACAGGAAGGGACAGAGGTGGAATGGTGGTAGGGTGGTGACGGTGTAAGGTGGTATCAGGGGAGGCAGCAACTCCGGTTGCTGCTGTGTTTTCTAGTGAGCAGGGCAGTAATGAGAGAGAGAAAGGAGGACTTCGAAGGAGGGGGGAGGAAGAGAGAGAAGGGGGAGTGCTCTGGTGGTTTGGTAGATACATATATATATATATATATATATATATATATATATATATATATATATATATATAATTCTTTTTATGCATTAATATTTATAAAATAAAAATATAAAAAATACAAAAAAGAAATTTAAAGGGCAAAATAGTCAATTAAAGTGCTCCATGGACCAAAACTACAAATATTTCTTAAGTTTAGGACCAAAAACCTAGAAAAACCTTGATTTCGGACCATCTGTGCAAGCTGAAAACTTTTTGGACACCATCCAAAGATTTTTGCAAACCACAAGGACCAAATTTACAGTTTTGTCTTGGTTTGAGATTACTTTGTTATTTCAACCATTTTTGTGTTTAGGATAAAATTTCTTCTATATACCACTTTAGCTTGAAGATATCTTAACTTCAATGACTGCTTCTAATCCTCAACAAATGATTTCAATTCAAATCACAAATAGTGTGGGTGGCCCTACCCTTGCCCCATTACTAGTTGTGGAAGAATATGATCACTAGAAAGTTAGAATGGAAAGGTTTTTACTAGCCAAAGAAAAAGGTGAAGAAATCTGGAGATCCATCACAAAAGGTCCACATGTTCCTGTAAGAATTGTTGTAAGAGATGCATCTGCTCAACTCATGCGAGAAAATGAAACATGCCCAGCTCCTCTAACTGTAGATGATATCGAGAAGCTTCATGCTGATCAAGTTGCTTTTTCTGAAATGGTGTTTGGAGTTCCACCTTCTCTCTTTGAGCACATCAAGCTTTGCAAATCAGCCAAAGAGATTTGGGACACTCTTCAGGACCTGATTGAAGGTTCAGAAAACATGAAAGACAAGCGCCTCACCTCTGTTGTCAACGACTTTGACACATTCACCACCACTCCTAGTGAATTAGTGTCCTCTGTCTCCAACCATTATCGTATGATGGTGAACAACATGACTGCTCATGGGATTGTCTGAACTCCCTTGGAGTATAATCATAAATTCATAAACAGTCTTGGCAAAGGATGGGGAAATGTAAAATCTTGTCTTCAAAGCAACGGCTCTTTGAAAAAGTTGAAGTTTTATCAACTTTTTGATGAACTTCAAGGCCATGAGTCAAACGTTGCTCAAACCATAAGGGAACTCTCCGGAGGACCTATTCCCCTTGTTAGTTCTTTTGAATCAACTATTCCGAACTCATCTACTTCGGATTCTTTCAAACCCATTGTTCCATCTGTTCAAACATCCACACCCACATTATCACCACAAACTTATCATGTTGATGATTCCGAAGCCATGGAATCTGAACTCCGTTTTCAACAGGAGTTTGCTCTACTCTCAATGAAGTACAAACGTCCTTTCAATCCTTCTTACAAACCATACCAAAACCGATTCCATGCTCCTCACCAAAACAATCCTCAACCATACTCAATGCCGGAACCTAAACCCACTTCGGAAAATCCTCCAGCATACAAACCAAACCTCTTTAAACCAAACTTTTCTTAATAACCTTCTCAAAGTTTCAAATCGGACAAACAAAACATTTTGTGACACAAGTGTGGACATGCAAACCATTTTGCTAAAGATTTTTTGACTGAAGCTCCACAAAAGCCAAAGGTCAAGGACTCCGCCTACTACGTCCGAAGAGCACAAGAGATGGCTGAAAGTGAAAAGGTCTTTGTCACAAAAGTTTCAAGAGATGTTGAAGGGTATTGGTCATCCGGGGATGATGATGACGTGGTAATAGGAATAAATATGTGTCTAATGGCAAGACAAACCATTGGACGTGATGAAGGATATTGGTCTTCAGGATCAGAAGATGAAGATGATGTTGCTGAACCTCACTATTGCAACATAGCAACCAATGACCAACCAGGACGAAGCATCGTTCAGCAGGTAAGATCTATGATCTCTGATAATAATTTTGACTTGTCTCTCTGTGAACCTTATCTGACCCAAATTCAAACAAATATGAACACCATCTATAGAGCCTCTAAGTCTGCCATAGACGCAAGTGAGAAGAAGGAGTGTGCGTTAAATCATCTTAGGTTATGTTTCGAGGATAAAAATTTAAAAATCGAGTCGTTAGAGCATGAACTTGTAATGTTAAGTGATGAATGTATCATTTTGAAAGATAAATGTGAAATCACTTATTCTGAACGAAATGTTTTAATTTCTGATAATAAACTACCTAATGCCAAGATAGATGCTTTGCAGAATTTTGTAGACATGCTTGAAGTAGACCTTCGGATGACTCATAATTTTCATCACCGTTGGTCTAAAGCACCTGGTCTCGGAAGCAAGTTTCTGAAACCAATTGCTAGTCCCCTGAAGAAATTGCAAAATTTGATTTTAATGGGAGAGGTTCCGAACATTAAACATTCGAACACCCCCGTTTCTCCTTTGTCACCTCTTCCAGAGACTACAGACCATTTCGAGTCCCTAATTCTTGAGTTCAAACTAATTGTTGTCAAGTGTCCTGATTCCACGCCACTTTTGCCTCTGACCAACCTGGACCTGAATCAGACCACATAATTTCACTATAGTCTTCCAAATTGCGTAGATTATGTTCCTACGAGTAATCACACAAACAATTGTGTGGTTGAAGAAATTCCTTCCTTGACAATAGACACCTCTGAGTTTGTATGGGCATCCTTAGATGATCAAATTGAAAAATGAAGTTGTCTCCTCTGATTCTTGCAAATCAGATTCCTTAGTTATCTCAAAAACTAAGTTGGTTCCCATTACTCCCAAGTTTTGCAATCCATCTGCAGGTCAAACCTCAAAATCCTTGACTCACTCCAAGAGAAAACCAATGTTGAATAGGAAAGATATTGTGAATCCCAAAGTGGAAGCTCCGAATGCACATAAGAAGGAAGTAAAGACTAGACTAAATTCCAGATTCATTGAAAACTCCAAACCAGTTACATCTCGAAATTCTCATGCATTACCTCATAGTCAAAACTCCTTTGCTCCCATTACAATTCTCAAAAGACCTTCAAAATTTCCTAGTGGTGTAGAACCTAAGAAAGTAGACAGATCTACACAACCAAAATCTCACGTGAGTGTCACAACAGTCCAAAACACCTCTCCTCGGCATCAAGTAGTTTTTAAACCAAATCCTTCTAAAACCAACGTATCATCAAGTAATTTCAAAAATGAAGGGAAAACATCTTTTTCAAAATCTTTAAAGAAAAATCTTGTGTGGAAAGTCAAAAATTCCATTGATAAAAACTCAATTCCGAAGAACAAAAATGTTACCCACACTCCGAAAATCATAAGTCCGAAGAAGACTGTTCGAAATCCTTAAGTCATTGAATATGACTACTGGATAGATGAAAAGACATTGACCTTCTGTCTATTTCCAAAAACTTCAAAGAATATCACCCAAAAACACAAAGTTGTTCCAAAGTCATCATAAAAGTCCAAAGCTCGTGCATACGTTCCAAAGTCTAATTCGAAGCCTAAAAACTCCATCACTCACTAATTTTGTAGGCATTTTGTGCTTCAGAGCAAGATACAATATGGTATATTGATAGTGCTTGCTCCATGCACATGACGGGGTAGAAAGATTTTCTACGAGACTTAAAGCTTTCACAAAATGTTGGTTGCGTGACTTATGGCAACAACTCCAACTCGTAAATTCATGGTTATGGAATTCTCACGAATGGAAACTTCTATATCTCAAACGTGGCTTATGTAGCTGATATGAAACACAATTTGATCAGTGTTGCTCAGCTCACTGATTCAAATCGACGTGTTGAATTTTGCAAGAAATACAACTATGTAATGACCGAAGATCGAATAGAGTGCTTAATCAAGTCACTTCGCAACAAGAATATTTACCCACTTGACATCAACATGATTGTTGGCAAAACGCAACTCTGCCTTCTAACCAAAGTTGTTCCTGACGTCAGTTGGTTATGGCACCGAAGACTCGCTCATCTAAACTTTCGATACATGAATGATCTCGTATCCGGTGAAATGGTAAGAGGTTTACCTCTCCTCAAATTCGAAAATGATCATTTGTGTGCTACATGTGAGTGTGGTAAGCAATCAAAGAAGGTTCATCCTGTTATCATCGAAAAATCCATTTCGGAACCATTGGATCTTCTACATATCGATCTTTGTGGACCATCTACGGTAGAAAGTCTTCATCATAAGAAATACATTCTTGTGATTGTTGATGATTTTACACGGGTCACTTAGGTTTTTTTCTAAGGCTGAAATCTGAAAAAGCCTCAGAGCTCATAAATTTCATTAAAGGAATAGAAGTTCTTATCAAACTCCCAGGAGAATCCAAAGTGATAATGGATCGGAGTTCACCAACTCCGTCATTGAAAATTTTCTCACAGGAAAAGGAATTGACCACAACTTCTCTGCTCCCTATACTCCACAACAAAATGGGTAGTCGAAAGCGTAACAACACTCTCGTTGAAGCTGCTCGATCGATACTGAATTTTGCAAATCTACCACTTTATCTATGGGTTGAAGCCGAGTCTATTGCCTGCTTCACTCAAAATTGAAGTATCACCAATCGACGCCTCAACATGACACCGTATGAAGCAATGAATGGTCAGAAGCCATCAATCTTGTTTTTTGCATGTTTTCGAATGCATGTGCTTCATCAAGAACAACCGTGATCATCTTACCAAGTTCCAACCTAAAGCTGATGAAGCCATCTTCCTTGGGTACTCCTCAAAATCCAAAGCTTACTGAGTTCTTAACCGGAGAACTCGTGTTCTAGAAGAAAGCTTTGATGTTACTTTCGATGGCAACTTCGTTTGGAATTCTGGCCCAACTCATATTACAACTCATATTATGGAGTCTGATGCTCCTCTGCCAGGATGTCCGAACCTTCAAACAATTTTTGAAGTTGACTTTGAAACACTCTTTGGCCCTTCCGAAACTACTCTTGATTCGGAATCTCGATCAAGACCAAATCTTATTCCAATTTGTACTTCGGAAGATCTCGTTTCACATAATGTCTCCAGTCCAATTCCAAGCCTCCCTCCATTTGATTTCGAACCATTTCAACCTTCTCAGGTTGAAGGAGAGAATGTTCATCCATCTCTTGAATCAAATGTTGATGGTTTCCAAGATGTAGTTGCTGATTTTGATGATTCCAGTCCTCTCAACAATGATGAAAATGGAAACTTCTTTGTGTTTCCTTCTGATGATGATGTCAATTTCTCTGGTTCAGAAGTTTAGGGGGAGCATCATCCTCACATTCAAATCATTTAGGGGCAGCAAATCAATTCCACGGTTGATATAGGATCGACGGCTGCGCAATAACTACCATGATTACATGTTTGGACAAAGGATCACCCTCCGAACCAAGTAATCGGTAACCCCACTGCTGGTGTACCGACTCGTTCTGCTACCAATATCCAAAATGAATGTCATTTTTCAGCATTCATATCCATGGTTGAACCCAAATCCATCAAGGAAGCATTGGAGCATGCTAACTGGATTACAGCCATACAAGAAGAGCTGGCAGAATTTGACCGAAATGAAATTTGGACTCTCGTGCCTCCTCCTCAGAATCATCCAATTTTCGGTACGAGATGGGTATTTTGCAACAAGCTAGACAATTCCGGAGTTATTATTCGAAATAAAGCAAGGTTGGTGGCAAATTCTATGCATACACTATAATAGTATCATAACAATGAAAGATTCTATATGATATGTCCAATGTGAATTGATCTCGAAAAATCCCTCGTTACTGCTCAAAGGAGCAGTAATAGGTAGGGATGACAAGATTTGAACTTACTCAGATTGAAGGACTCGACTATGATGAGACCTTTGCTCCTGTTCAACGTCTTGAAGCCATCAGAATCTTTCTTGCTTATGCTGCTCACAAAGGCTTCAAAGTTTACCAAATGGATGTTAAGAGTGCCTTTCTTAACGGTGAACTTGATACTGAAGTATATCTTCAAAAGCCCCCAGTTTTGTTAATCTTTCTTTTCCAAACCACTGATACAAACTCCGGAAGGCTGTCTACGGACTCAAGTAGGCTCCTCAGGCATGGTACGAGACCCTCATTGATTTTCTCAAGCGCTCCAGTTTTCGAAGAGGAAATCTAGATCCCACTCTATTCCGAAGATCAAATGAAAAACATCTCATGCTGGTACAAATTTATATGGATGACATCATTTTTGGATCTACGGATTCATTTATGGTTGTCGACTTTGCTAAACTAATGATCAATCGATTCCAAAAGAGCATGAATCGGGAATTAAGTTTCTTTCTTAGTCTTCAAGTCAAACAGACTAACAGAGGAATCTTCAGTCACCATGAGAAGTACATTTCAGAACTCCTCAAGAAATACTCAATGGACACCTGCGCCTCTGCCAAAGTTCCAATGGGCTTCGGACACAAGATCTTTGTCGACCCTTCGGGTGCTCCTGTTGATGAAAAGAAGTATCGTGGAATGATTGGATCTCTACTCTATCTCACAGCAAGTCGTCCAGACATAATGTTTTCAGCATGCTTATGTGCTAGATTTCAAGCCAACCCAAAGATGTCTCATCTTTTGGCTGTGAAACAAATTTTCCGATATCTTAAAGGCACAAAGAGTCTCGGACTCTGGTACCCTGCAAATGAAAGCTTCCTACTTCAAGCATATGCAGATTCAAACTATGGTTGTCTTCAACTTGATAGAAAAAGCACTTTAGGTGGTTGTCAACTCTTAGGTGGTCGTCTGGTTAGTTGGTCATCCAAGAAACAGAACTGCATTGCACTCTCTACAGCCGAAGCAAAATACATTGTTGCTGCCAACTGTACATCATAGGTTCTGTGGATGAAATCTCAACTTTTGGACTATGGTTAACGTTTTCAACGTATTCCTATCTATTGTGACTCTGAAATTTCTATTGCAATCCACAATCCAATTCAACACTCAATGTCTAAGCACATCGATATAAGGTTCCATTTCATTAAAGAACATGTACTTAATGGTGACATTAAACTCATTTTTGTTCCATCTGACGATGAGATTGTTGATGTCTTTACCAAGGAATTAAACGAAACCAAATTCAATGGTTTTATGAACAAGAGGGGTATGATGATACCAAATCCTTAGTTCTTTCAAGAGACATGTTTTTTTTATAGATGTATTTGAAAGAAATCTAGTTCCGATCTCAAAATATTTTCATTTCGGAACTACTTTCTCTCGAAATACATAGGATCATTTTACTTATCTTTATTTTTGACCATTACTTGAGTTTTTAAGGTGTACTATTCATTCTGATTGATTATTGTATTAAGCCCACACTGATCTTAAATTTGGAACGTTATCTCGAAATATACTTCATAATGGCATCCCGCAGTTCCACTCCGGAAAAGATATTGCATTCTGCGCTCTGGAATTTCAAAAGTGCTCCGGAATTTCAAAATATGCTCTGGAAATTCAAAATCGACTCTGGAAGCTTTTCCAAAATTTTCACTCCGAAATTTTTTGAAAATCACAATTCCGGAATTTCTGCTCCGGACTCACCAACTTTTTCGAATCAAACTGAAACTCCTTGCGGAATATTTATCATTCCGGACTTTCTTTTCAAAACAAATATGTTCCGGAACACAAGTCTTTGTCTGGGTCACACTTTGTCTGAAATAGATCATCCGAAAGTCCAAAGGATAATAAGGTGAAACGTATTTCTCTCAACGGTTACTTTTTTAGGAAGATCTCTATCCCATCTTCCTCGATTTTCCTGACACAATTGCACGCCCCCATAATCGCAGCCACCAACTCGACGGTTGAGTTTTCCATTTTTAGCCACAAATACTCTCACCTTTCATCTCCCAGGTCACCTCAACCCCCATAAATCCCTTTATCATTTAATACGACCCATTTTCCATCCGAATCCTCATCATCACATTCATCGACCCGACCCACTAACCTCGCTTATAAATGCCTTTCAAACCCCCCTTTCACTAGTTTACACGCTCAATACCTCCAAACCCTTATTTCTCTCTAAGTTCTTAGTGTTCTTCAAGCAATCATCCACCTGCAAAAATGGCGTCTTCACAGAACCCTTCTCAAACTGCTGCAACCCCAAAGAAATCGATTACAAGGAAGAAATCCTCCAAAGGATCAAAGGGTTCATCCTCATCTGCTAATCAAGAACCCTTTCTAAGAGATACTACCCAACTATTTTCCCTAAACCCACTGGACTACGATGAATCGATCAGGTTGATGATCGAGTTTATTGCAAACCACCCCATCTCCATTCCCCTCACCAAAATCCTAGAACCACCACTATCGATTCATCACCTTCATCGTGCTTTCACCTGCATCGGACTCAAAGATGGTGCTTTAGAAACCACAACCATCGGTGATAGGATCGTTCTCATCTACAAACCGAGCTTCCTCAAGGCGATTGATGTAAAAGCAAACCCAAAGGGTTTCAAAGTAGTCGAACCAATTACTAAAGTGTTTCAGACGTTCCTGAATTACATTGGCTACACTCAACACTACAAGGCCAAAGATTTCAAGAAATCTGTTGTATCTGGACTCTGGACCACACTCATGCACCTCATCATCACAGGACTGTCCAACAAGCATGGAGGCACTGATACCTTGAGCAAGGACTGGCTTAATGTCGTCTTACACATCTATCCCGGACGCGAAAACGCCTTGGATCTTCCGGAGGTCATATGGAAAGATTTCTGCAAGTTTGCTGTCAAAAGGAAGAACAACGGAATTTCGAGCCCTAGGTTATGGGCTATGACTCTCCAACAAATCTTTAAGGAGATTTCCGAACTACTTCCGGTGAACACCATTCCTCCGGAGGTATGTGTCTCTTTCAAAATAGTTAAGGCCTATAGGATTCCGGACCAATCCTCTTTTGGTCCGGTCAGACGTCTTCCGGACCACATGTTTGCCCTCATTCCTTCCAATTCCCTTTACTTACAACAACATCTAGAGACTTCGGTTGTGTTCGACCCAACACAACCAACCCATATCTCAGTTGAGCCCATTTCGGAAGAGACCAACCTTACTAAGTCCGGACCTAAGGTCAAGAAACCAGCCAATCGAAAGGCCTCTCCCACAAAGCCTAAAACCAAAAAGAAAGCCAAAGTCAGTGCCTCCTGTCAATAGGAAGACACCCATGACATTCCGGCTGATTTTGGCCTTCCGCACACCCTACCTACCCACTCATTTGAGGTACTCCTCGATGTTTCAAAATCACTCGCACACACTCACGGGGAGTCTCCACACAATCCACCCTCACCTTCCCAAAAAGGTGATGGAGTTGTTGAACATAGTTCCTTGCACCCCCTGGAACAAACCCACGTGTCACCTTTGATGATCCTATCGTCTGTTCTACACGCACACACTATGGAACCCCTGTTCCGAACCCCAAGATTTCTGAAGATGGATCAGTCTCTCCAATTCTGGAAGCCTCAACTGGTCTGATACTCGGAAGGCGTACATGACGACCATGTACTAATGATCCTCTCTGCGAAGACTTTGTCAACAGGGCCGCATCCAAGCGTCCGGATCTCACCATAATTCAAGTGGAATCCAAACTTATTTATATGAGGAATAGGGCCATCCAAAGCAACATGCCTTACATTCCTCCCACTGATGTTGATGTTGTAAATGAGCTTACTTTGGAACTACCTCCCATTAACACCTATCAAAGTGTCTTCCACACAAATCCGGATGAAGAGATTTTTGAGGAAGTTATTCCTGATGATGAAGCCAAAAGTATTTCGGCCACAACCTTCATGACCTCAAAACACTTTCAATCCAAAGCATCCGCATCCAAGTCTCCCTATGACTTCGGATCTTCATCATCAACCACTCCAGATCCCACTCTCAACTCCAAAATTCCTCAAGATGATGATGCAACCAAGCTAGGTCCTTCAACGAATGTTTCCTCACAAGCTCCTCCACACAACTTGGATTCTGATTCCAAATACTCCGTTGGTGATTACATAGACCCATTCGCCATCCTCGAGATCGAAACGAATGTCTCTGACACCATGAAAAAAGTGGCCTCCATTGAAACCTATGTCATTGAGCTAAATTTGAAGATGGATCAAAAGGTCTCCGGACTTGATTCCAAGCTTGATGCCATTCTTCAATTGGTTTCTCAGCAGTCCGAACCATATGTTGCTGAGAGAGAAGCTCAACTGGATTAGTTGATCTCTCTTCGAATCAAACGAACAATGGAAGAAGTGGAATCCAAATATGACATTTTAGTTGATAACTATATCAACACAATCACTTCCATGTTGAAGGTCCATGAAGACTTGGTGGCTGCTACCAACGACCTAATAAAGCAGACTTACATTCGTCATGAGAAACAAATTCAAAGGCTGGAGAAGGAGATCAAACAGAAGGATGAGATGAACATGATAATTCAACAACTCCTTATCAAACTTCTTCGCTCAACTTGGAACATCGTTGATGTTCCGAACCGGACGTTTGATGAGATGATATCTATCCTTAGTGACATGTTCAAACACCTTGCTGCTCATGCCCCAACATCTGAAGTGTATGACACCCTCACCCTTCAGCTTAACACTGTCCTTCAAAGAGTCTTCTCCAAATTTGACGAGCTCAAGGATTCCTTATTACTTGCATCGGTTCCACGGGCCACCGATGCAAGAGGGGGAGAAGGACCAAGTAAACCATGGAAACTTGCCTTAAAGTTCAAACTCCAAGATGAAGACTTGGATTCCGATGATGAAGTACAAATCATGTACGGACTTCTAGGAAACTATTACACTGATGGAGTAGACAGTGACGAAGACAAGTACGTCACAAATGGAGTTCTAGGCCTTTTAGCTCGAAAGAAGATATTTCCAAAGTTTCTATCTGAGGAAGAGAAGAGAATATGGTCTGTAACCTCCTGGCCAACTTCTTTACCAGATGTCTTTCGAAAGGCAGTTCAAATGGCTAAGGCGAAATCCATCCTCACTGCACAAGCCTTCCGAGCCACTCCCTCCATGTAACTTCCCATTTTGGAAGCAAAAACTGCTCCGATTGACTAGGGTTCTCCTCTCCGGATCCTTGATGAAATTCCGGAAGAACCACTTCCAAATCCCACTCCAGAATTTATGATCGATGAGAACATGAAGCTTGTCATGGAAGCTCTAAAAAGAGTTAAATGGAAGAAGCCTATGACTGCCGAACAACAAGCCCTTCATTCTGGACCTCCCCTCAAGCAAAAACTTGGATGGTCACAGGAAGAAATCAACCAAGCACTAGAGGACAGCATTCGGATCCAAGCCCTGAAAGATAATCCTGATCCAATGCGAGGCATCTCTCCTCTTTGCCATGAAGGCATTCTCAAGGTTGAAAAAATAATTCCTTGCATGTACTATCACATCTCTTCCAATGATTCTGATTAGCTTGGCCTTCCTATCTCTCCCTTCAGCAAAGTTTACACTAAGTTTGCTCCTCTTCACCCATCAGGCGATCCACAAGTGACTATCCGGACCGAAAGAGAGAGACTCAAAACCTTCTATTCCAAACATGCTCAACCTCTCAACGAAGTCTGGTCAAGGAAAAGGATCACCAAGGTGAAAGGCTTCAGAATAAAAATACTTGTGAAGTTTGAGCTCAACTGCCCTCTCTTCCGTTTTCACATCCTCCGGAACAAGCCTACTCCTCGGACCGTTACTAATGCAGAATTCCCATCCATAAACCCAAACGACATCCTCACTTTTGCTGCCCACTTCAGAGAAAATCAGAAGGATGATATAATTATGGGAGCATACCACGCCACTCTAAACTTTCTGAAGGATTACATTGCAGAATTCTGCCGACGTGATTATGAGCTTGCACACCTCTACGGGACTGAACAATTCGTTGCCAAGATTGACTTCGTTCTTACGGAAGCCAAAGTCCTTGCTGATGGTCCCATTGAAGAACCGGTTGTAGGGATTATCTATACCACAAGGAAAACAAACAAGAAGGACTGCTTCCGAGTCCTTGACACACATCTAGTTCCGACCAAGACCCTGAAGAAGTTCATATCCCGGGCATCCAAGCCTGATGATCCAGAACATGTCAAGGCAAAGTTCGTAAGTCAGTTGGGGTGGTACATAAAGGTCCGAGAATGGTTATTCTGAGTATACACCTTTATCAATGAAGAAATGAACTAAGCTTGTTGGATTGCTAAGTTCACTTAGGGGGAGATTGTTGAAACCTGAAAGTGAACCTCTAGCAATCCTAAGTCCATATTCTGAAGCTCAGACATTCCGGATTAGGTGTTCCGGAGTCAATATTAGAGGAGTAGTCTGGAACATAGTCCGGATCAGAAAAGAAGGTGAAGAGAAGACTAAATACATTCCGGAGTGACTATTTTTTCTTAAAGTATATATATTGCATTTGTACTTGTATTGATGTAACGTTTCATAGGACTTAGTCTATTATCTTATTTGGACAATCAGAATGTCAAAAATGTTTCTTTTGTCCGGTCCTATGTAAACATTCTAGTTAATTCGCTGTAACCTTTTCTCCTATTTAAAGGGGCGTTCAATACAATTCAAAACGAATCTTTCACTCAACTTTTGGCTTTTTACTTAGTTCTTTCAAACATTCTTCTAGTATTCATTTATTAACCTTACTTTGATCATTTATTCTTCTTCATCATTTAATGATTTGATCATTTGTTGAATTCATTATCTAAGACTTGACTGGTGTTTCCAGACTTGACTTGAACATTTATTAGTAAGTAGACATTGATCTTAAGCATTCATTCAAGGTTTGAGTTTTCAAACCTTTTCCCTGCGCATCGATCTTGTTCTCACAGAAATAAGCATGACAAGTGGTCATTCTCACACTACAAGACAATTTCAATTTACCTATCGAAAAATTTCATAGCAAAAAGTTGAATCTTCGTAGAAAAATCTGAATAACCACAAAATTTGCTACACAATTTATCAATTAGACTCCCTAGCTTTATTTCTTGTAGCAAACTATTTAGCTATTGAATTATATTTCAGTAGACATATTGCTATAATAGTTTCTACGACATCTATTTTGTTGCAAATTGAGTTCTATTGCAAATTCCGTAGCAAATTCCATAAGAAGTTAAGAAGTTTTTTTTACATATTTTTTTTGTCACATCCCAAAACCGGAAAGGCGGAAACATTCTGGGCCAGAGGAAGTCATGTACAGTATCATAACAATGCATAATAGTAAACAAGCAACAACATCATCCATCACATTAATAGTATAATTTAATACAAGTGTGTTCTGTGTATAGTTTATAAGACTCCAAAAATGAATAATCAAAATAAAGACGAGTCTTGTACGTGCTTCGTCTTCTCAAAACCTGGTCCAATATACATGTCTACTGGTTACCTGAGAATACAAATTATTTTGAAAGAGTAGATCAGAATTAAATTTGGTGAGTTCATAAGTATTTTAGTGTCATTGTTTGTATGAAAGTGTTTATAAATGTTTGATGTAAATGTTTGTAAGTGTTTGATGTAATTGTTGTATCTCCTAGAAAATCCTATATTTTCAACTTTAAATGAAGCCTTCTACCAAGACCCGAATGTTCTGTGTGTTTTTTGTTTGTAAACGTGTGTGTTTTTACCATGTATTACTATCATTACCAAAATATACTTTTACATTACCGTTTATGTTAGAAGATCACAATATGAATGAAATGGGAAAATAACGATGTACTGTAGTATTGTATATAAGTAAATACCAATGTACTAACTACCTTAAACACGTTTGTTAATTAAGGTAAAATGTGATGAGGTTGTAACCATACTTGATTGACTAGTAAAACACGATGATCAAAGACGTCGAAATGGTATGACATTTGTCACCCGTAGACCTGCAGCTCCTACTGTAGCTAGCAGCAAGGTGTAGGACGGTCAGTCCCGTATAGATCTATACACAAAATCACGCTCTCCTCTAGGAGACTCTGGTTACAAAACGTGACACAATAGTATTTTGCCATGCCATGAAGTAGTGGCTCACATTAATGTTATAGTATTCTAGTGTTTGTATAGTATGTTTTAGTGTATTTTATGTTCTCTCTGTTCTAGTGAATTGTATGTTCTCTTTTTATAGTGTAGTGTGTGTTCTCTTAATTTCTCATCATAGTATGTTCTTTCTGTTTCTCATAATAGTAAGTTTTTAGTGACTCATGAATTAAATTGCTCTTGTATGTTTCATTGTACTAGAAATAGTGAGTAGTAAATCCCTAAACTATACCTATTATAGTTTACTATTAATGTTGTTTGAATGACTGAGTATGTTTGTACACCTTTGCTACCCAAAGGTGCTGAACTTATGTAAGAACTTTTATATATATATATATATATATATATATATATATATATATATATATATATATATACACATATATATATATATACATACATAAGATATAACTAAGATTCAAACGACACTTGGACAAATAACCGGATACCCTAAGTCCACAACCAAACAAGGAACATGAAATAAAGTGAGTTATCAGTCCTAAGCCCTTTCAACTTTACTTATATTACTATATCTATATAGACATGATTTTGATAATATATAAGTTTAAAAGAGTTTAATAAAGAGTTTAACATAAAAAGGAATTTTAACAATTTGAATGGTAACATATGACTTAATGTCAATTTATAAAATGTTTTGAAGAGTTTGTTTGATAAACAATTTTCAAGTATATGAAATCCACTTGTGTGATAGTTATTAATCACATGTGATTGATGTAATAACTATAATGTTATCAACTTGTATCCCCCCCCCCATAAAAGCATTTAAAATCATTTGAAAGGTAAGTTAAGGGGGTATGAACCCACATGTAGTGAGTGATACGAATGTAAGATGGATATAGGATGCTATGTGTTATGTGAAGCCTCGAGCGCAAACGGATCCTATTAAACATATAATGATACATATATGTATATAATTAATGTATATACAACTAAACATGTAAGGAAACCGCTTTAGGGAATAGGAAACACTTGGATTGAAGTGCTTTAATCACATATGATTGTATCAAATAGAGATTACGCCACACATTGGGAGTTTACGGCCACACCTTTGGTGTTTATGGGCAAGGGGAGTTTACGGCCATAGGACATGACTTTAAGAGGTGTTTACGTCCCTAACAAGCATTCACTAAGTTTTCACAGTCTTAGGTTTGGACTTAAAACTAGTTTGTGGCCAAGATATGCACCGCAACAAGGGTTTACGGACATGCAAGGGTTTACGACTGTAAATTCTTGATGTGTTTATCAAGCCTAACTAGAAGATAGAAGAGATACTTACAATTTTGAGGGTTCCTATGGAGTTCACGGCCCAAGAACAAGTGGGTGTTCTTGGTCTTCTTGGTGAAAGTGAAGAAAACTTGATGATCTATCCAAAAGAGTTATTTCATGTATGAAAACATGAATCTTCACTAGATATAGATGGATATCAACTCGAAAATGGAAGGATTAATTACATGATTGAAGATCAAGGTAAAAGTTCTTGATGATACTTGAGAGGAAATCGAGCTCTTGAGATGGATGTGTGAGAAAAAATTGAAAAATGAAGGAATATCATACATGAGGGGAGGAGCTCACGGCCAACCAAGGGTTTACAGCCGTAAACCCTAGTTTACGGCCGTGAACTCTAATACTTAGAGTTTTCCGGCTTGTAAGCTGCACACTGAACTCAAAAAGATACTTGCTAACACTCCTTCCTTGAAGGTACTAGGCTTAGAACACTCAAACAGACCGTAAACAATGATAAAAGATAGTAGAAACAAGTCTGACTTTGATTGAGTGGAATGGCTGTACAAGATAGAAATTTCCGGTTGTCACATCCTCCCCCCTCCCCCCCCCCCCCCCCCCCGTGTTAGAGAGAACTTAGTCCCGAAATTAGAGTTTAAGCCATTACAGATAACTAAGCAAAAAGATGAGGATATTTCAGTATCATTTGATCCTCGTGCTCCCAAGTGAATTCAGGTCCCCGCTTGGCATTCCAGCGAACCTTCATTATCGGGATACGGCTTTGCCTCGTTCGCTTGACCTCTTGGTCCATGATCTCTACTGCCTCTTCCATGAAGTTAATTCTCTCGTTGATCTCGATCTCGTCGAGTGGGATTACAAGAGTCTCATCGGATAGACACTTTTTCAAGTTCGAGACGTGGTAAGTAGGGTCTATGTTATGTATTTAGCTTTCCACGCTTTCCGAAGCGTATCAAGTCCTTTAAGGGTGAGACTTTCAATAGCACAAGGTCACCCACCTAGAATTCCAAAGGTTTCCTTCTCTTGTCTGTGAAGCTTTTCTATCGGTCTCTAGAGACTTTTAATCGTTTGCGGATTTGAATGATCTTCTCTGTCATTTCCCGAATGCTTTCTGGACATGTGAGAGTATTGTCAGGAACGTGTCCTTTACCTAACTATGTGTCACCTACCTCAACCTAGCACAGAGGGGATCTGCACTTCTGGCCTTAGAGGGCTTCAAATGGAGCAGCCTTTATGCTCGTGTGATAACTATTATTGTAGGAGAACTCGACAAGGGGTAGATGAGTATCCTATGCCTTTCCAATGTCAATCACACAGGATCGCAACATATCTTCCAAAGTTTGAATAATCCTCTCACTTTGTCCGTCGGTTTGCGGATGGTAGGTTGTACTCATGCCCAACCTAGTTCCTAGGGAACTTTGTAGCGACTACCAGAACCTTGAAGTGAATCTACTATCTCTATCAGAGATAATGGATATGGGAACACCATGCAGTCGTATGATCTCCCAAATGTAGGTTCTAGTTAGTATCTCCATCTTGTCAGTTTCTTTGATAGGCAGGAAGTGTGTGGACTTGGTTAACCTATCTACGATCACCCATATGGTATCGAGACCACCCGTAGTCTTGGGCAACTTGGTTATGAAGTCCATTGTGATCCGCTCCCAC
Organism: Lactuca serriola; assembly: GCF_051521515.1. Taxonomy (NCBI): domain Eukaryota; kingdom Viridiplantae; phylum Streptophyta; class Magnoliopsida; order Asterales; family Asteraceae; genus Lactuca; species Lactuca serriola. The sequence goes on along the minus strand of NC_136409.1, from coordinate 109,369,037 downwards.
TTCCATTCCGGTATCTCCAGTTGCTATAGTAAACTTGATGGTTTCTGGTATTCGACCTTAACCTTGGCGCAAGTAAGGCACTTGCTCACGAAGGTAGCAATCTCTGCTTTCATGTTAGGCCACAGTATAGCTTTTTAAGATCCAGATACATCTTATCTGAACCTTGGTGGATGGAATATCGAGTGTTGTGCGCTTCGGTCATGACCAAGTCTCTGAATCCACCGTGCTTCGGTATCCAGATCCGGTCCATGAGATATAAGGCTCCGCCACCCTTGACTTCCAAGTTCTTATCCATCTCTCTCAGGGATTTACCCACCACATTTTTAGGTTTCAAGGCTTCAAGATGAGCCTCTTTAATTTGTGTGGACAAATGTGAATGGATGGTCAAAGTCAATGATTTCACTCTACGACCAGTTTATTCTTTCCGACTTAGGGCGTCAGCTACTACGTTGGCTTTACCAGGATGATAATGAATTTCGCATTCGAAGTCATTGAGTAGCTCGACCCACTATTGTTGTCTCATATTGAGCTCCTTCTACTCGAATATATGTTGAAGGCTTTTGTGGTCTGTAAAGATAGTGTTTTTTGTACCATATAGGTAGTGTCTCCAGATCTTCAGAGAAAATACGACTGCTCCTAACTCAAGATCATGTGTGGTGTAGTTGACTTCGTGTGTCTTTAGCTGTCTTGAGGAATAGGCGATGACCTTACCTCGTTTCATAAGAACACACCTGGGTCCTTGGTTGGATGCATCGCAATAGACCATGAAGTCTTCTCTCCTTTCTGGGAGGGATAGTATCAATGCGTTGCATAAGGCTCGTTTCAGCGTTTGGAACACTTTTTCTTGTTTCTCTTCCCAGTCAAAGGCCATGCCTTTCTAGGTCAATGTAGTAAGCGGTTTCACGATCCTAGAGAAGTTCTAAATGAACCTACAATAGTAGCCAGCGAGGCCTAGAAATTGACGAATTTCTGTAGGCGTCTTCGGTGCTGACCAGTTCTCAATGGCTTTAATTTTGGAAGGGTCCACATGAATTCCCTCTTCACTAACAACATGACCCAAGAATTCGACTCTTCGAATCCAAAACTTGCATTTAGAGAACTTCACGTAGAGCTTCTCTAATCGTAATGTTTCCAAGATCCAACGTAGATGATTTCTATGCTCTTCCTTACTATGAGATTAGATAAGTATGTCATCAATGAACATGATGACGAACTGATCCAAGTAAGGACGGAATACCCTATTCATTTAGTCCAGCAATACTGTGGGCGCATTAGTCAATCCGAATGGCATCACTACAAACTCGTAGTGTCGATAGCGAGTTCGGAAGGCTGTCTTGGGAATATCCTCCTCTAGCACTCGAAACTGCTGATACCCGGATCTCAGATCGATTTTTGAAAAGTAATTCGCTCCTTGCAGTTGGTCGAACAAATCGTCTATGTGAGGCAGAGGGTAATGATTCTTGATGGTTAGCTTGTTTTGTTCTCTGTAGTTGATGCACATACGGAAAGATCCGTCTTTCTTCTTTATGAATAAGACCGATGCTCCCCAGGTCGAGAAGCTTGGAGTAATAAAGCCTTTGCTGAGCAGTTCGTTAAGTTGATCGGATAGTTCCTGCATCTTAGCTGGTGCTAGAAGATGGCGCAATTTGGCTATAGGGGTATCCCCTGGAACTAAGTCGATTCTGAACTCGGCTTGACGCTGTGGAGGTAATCCGGGTAATTCTTCTGGAAAGATGTCTGGAAAGTCGCATACTTCTGGGATGTTCTTTAGGTCTTTTTTCTCATGGATCATATCAACCACATGAGCAAGGAATGTGTGACATTCCTTTTATAAGTACTTTGGGCTTGTATACTCGAGATGATACGAAGGTTCGTGTCGGGTTTGTCGCCATATATCATTATGGTTTCGCTAGACGGTAGATTAAGGCGAATGGCCTTTTCATAACACATGATGCCGGCACGATGAAGACTAAACCAATCAATGCCGATTATGACGTCAAAAATTTTAATTGAGACTAGCATGAAGTCAAATGGAAATGAATGGCTATCTAGAGTTAGGGTCATCCTATGTATATACTGCTAGTGCTCTTAGTTTTTCAGTTATCCATTTCTACAGTGAACAGTTCTTTTAGTGCATGTGGTTTTTGTTTAAGTAAGTGAGCATATTTTTGGTTCACGAAACTCCTATCCGCTCCACTATCAAATAGTACGCATTCATATGAGTTATCGAGGAGAAACGTACTAGTGACCACTGTAGGGTCGGCAACCGCTTCCTCGTGGCTTATAGCCAAAACTCTTCCCACTCCTCCAGCATTCACTGCCTTCGGGTATTTCCTCTTGTAGTGACCCACCTCGCCACATCCATTGAAATCCTGACCCACACCAATGTCGGGGACTTGGCTGATTGGCCTTGCCGGAGCCTTGCAGAAACGGGCAATGTGCCCTTTCTTGTTGCAGTTAGCGCATTGCATTTCCCGGAAGGGTCTGTTGTGATGGAAGCTGCACTTGTTGCACAAGGGTAAGCTCCCAGCATACTGCTTCATCGGCGCAGTAGCAGTAGGTGTTATCGTAGCATGAGCGGCCACGACCTGCTGCTTTTCGGCAGCATTCTGCGTCGCGTTCTTCTTCTTGTTATCGCAGAACTTCGCTTGTTGTCAGCGGCCTTGGAGGGTTCTGGGATGGTCAGGGTTGTTGTTGTAGTTGGGGTGCAGACTCAATAATCGATGAGCCATTGTGCTAGTCGCTTGGCATCGTCGAAGGTACTGGGGTTTGAAGCTAAGACATTCCCCTGAAATGGAGGCACCATCCCCCAGATATACCTCTCTATTTTCTTTCCCTCCATAGGGACCAATCCCAGACATAGTGCCACCAGATCGCTGAATCTGGAAGTGTAGGCCACTATGTAGGAGCCCTTCATGGTTAGGCTCCAGAGTTCCTATTCAAGTTTTTGAACATCGCCCCTCGGGCAATACTCTTCTATCATGAGCTCCTTTAGAGCTTCCCAGCCCATAGAATTTGCCAATATTAGAGTTAGTGACTTGACATGGCTATTCCACCATGTCAGTGCTCTATCCGCGAAGGTGCGGGCAACAAATTTTACTTTGCTTCCTTCCGGACAGGAACAAATCTCAAAGACCGATTCCGTTTTCTCGAACCATTACGAGAGGGCAATGACTCCACCCATCCCTTTAAAGGAACTAGGCTTGCAGTTGGTGAAGTCCTTATACGAACACTCCCTAGAGCACAATGGAGCATCACCTTGAGTGTAATGAACTGTTGTTCCACTCCCGCTAGTACCACTAGCATTGAATTGCGCTAAGGCTACCGAAACAGCCGCAACTACTGCAGCTTGGATAGCTGTCAGATTGTATTGTGGAGGAAGTGGAGGTGGTTGAGTGGGAGGTATCGGAGGATTACGCCTTGTCACTCTCCGTGGAGGCATTGCTCAAGTAAAAGTTTACAAAGATGAAGATGATAGTAAGAATCAATTGCAAGTATAATGAGAGTGATCCATGGACTAACTCTCCATAGTCCAACAAAACAGAAGAGAGTATGATTGATATAGATATCTAATAGTAGAATGATTAAAGCACTTGGATATGGATTTCCCAAAAGATTAGATGTCTGTTAATAATACTGGAATTAATGATGTAACAAGTTTGGGAAAAATGAACTAGAAGTAGGTCTTACATGAAACCACAATAAGAAAAATTTGACAGCATAGAGACCTAGCAACAGTAGTAGAAAGACAAGAATATTTATAGCGAAAAGTGCTACATAGAGCATAGATAAGAAGGCTATTCCTTAAACCAAAAGAAAAGATGAGTAGAGCATCTTCTATCGGTAATGGGTACCCCTTGGATGAACCCTCAAACCTGCTGTAAGTCCCCAAATCTGCTTGTGTATCATTCAGATCCAATTGATGGTGCGGAAACCCAATCAATTGGATGATTTCAGATCAAAATAGAAAATAAGAAGAAGAAGAAGACGATGATGATGAATCTATGATGTATTAATTAAATGATTGATGCTCCATACACATAGTTCACACACACTCTTCTCTCTTGTTTCTCTCACACCTTAGAATACACATACTTAAGCTCCTTGGCTATGTCCCTCACATGCACTCCTCACCCTATATATATATATATATATATATATATATATATATATATATACATATAGATATACATATATATATATACATATAGATATACATATATATATATATATATATATATATGGACCTAAGGTCAAGCCCAAAATACAAATAATCCAATGCTAGACCGAAAATACATGGGTTTTTGGTCCATGCTACAATTAATCCTATACTATTTTTGGCCCAAATAATTAAAACAATAAATGCTTAGAAAAGCAAAGTATAAACCAAAATTTTGACCTAACACATGCCAGCTGACGCTCCGCATCAAGAAAGTGTCGTTCAAATACTCTTTGGCGTGATCGGAGTTCTTTGACTTCAGCTCGAGTTGCAACGAGTTCTTGCTGCAGAGCCTCATTTTCTCTCATAGACCTCTCACGAGCATCTTCGAGACGACGAATGCGGACTATACTAACTCCCACATTTGCATCAACCTCCATGATTCGGTTGATGGTTGTCCAACCCTGCTCTTCATTTCGAGCAACCCTGCGGACCAAAATAGGCAGGACTCTGTCTGCTGAGCATCCCATGTTCAGGTTGTAGAAGCTTATTTCTCCATTGTATGGTATAGGTTGACCCTGTTCTTGACTCCATCTATGCAAGTTTTCCGCCCACAGAGGCGTCGGGTCTTGAAAAGTCGAACGAGGGTTAGGATTTGGGATTTGAGCTACCAGGGGTAGATCATTGACTTCTGGCTCGGAGTCAGAATCCTCTAGGAAGTTCTTTGTGAAGTCATCATCCAAAGGGATTGGATGATTCTCTTCTGCCTCCACATTGAGCCATCCACCATTACCTTGGTTGGGAAAGTACGGGTCGCCAGGGAGATTGAATCCAACCATGTTATGTAAGCGAGAAAAGGGATGAAAGAGATAGTTAATATACGTACTACTTAAGATAATTATAGGATGATCTTTATCAGTTACTTCAATACTTGCATAGTGCATACTACTTACATGCAATCAAAACAGGATATACCTTAGAATAAGTGACGCTAACACCAAATCCACAACCAAACAAGGAACATGAAGTAAAGCAAAGATCACAAATTCTAAGTCTATGACACCCTAGATACATATAGCCTTAGTGAATCCACTCAGTAACTATTGGACTACTAATATAGACCTTTTTAGTTCTCAAATAAGTAATTATAGTAACACAAAATACTCCTATAGTATTTTAAGTTTATGTTTTGTTCTAATGTTTTCATTGTAGTAGTTTTGGTAAGCTTTTAGACTTGCTGCAACACCACAACCAATCCTAGGCACATGTTAATCACTTCTAGGAAAGATATAGTTGATCAGGCAATATCACTCCCATATCTGATCATATGTCACCAAGCCTACTTGTGTTGTCCAACAATCGTAATACTTTTGTTTTGTCCTAGTGACATTGATTTTAGTATGAATCCAGGTATGTATACATTGGTTAAATATTTTATTATTTAAAAGTATAAACTCTTGGTTAGAGTATTTTAATCCCTATGTGTTTATAGTTTGTATATCTTTTATGGGTTGATATACTCAATTCATTATAAACCTGGCTCTGATACCAATCTGTCACACCCCAAAACCGGACCGACGGAAACGCTCTGGGGCGAAGGACATCATGTATAGTATGATAACAATGCATAATAGTAAACAAGCAACAACATCATCCATTTCATTAATAGTATAATTTAATACAAGTGTTTTTTGTGTATAGTTTATAAGACACCAAAAATGAATAATCCAAATAAACACGAGTCTTGTACCAGCTCCGTCTTCTCAAAAGATGGTCCAGTGTACCTGTCTACTAGTGACCTGAGAATACAAGTTATTTTGAAAGAGTAGATCAACATTAAATCTGGTGAGTTCATATGTATTTTAGTGTCATTATTTGTATGAAAGTGTTTGTAAATGTTTGATGGTAAATGTTTGTAAGCGTTTGATGTAATTGTTGTATCTCCTAGAAAATCCTATATTTTCTACTTTAAATGTACCCTTCTACCAAGACCCAAATGTTCTTTGTGTTGTTTGTTTGTAAAAGTGTGTGTTTTTCCCATGTATTACTATCATTACCAAAATATAGTTTTACATTATCGTTTATATGAGAAGATCACAACGTGAATGCAATGGGAAAATAACAATGTACTGTAGTATTGTATATAACTAACTACCAATGTACTAACTACCTTAAAACGGTTTGTTAATTAAGGTAAAATGTGATGAGGTTGTAACCATACTTGATTGACTAGTAAAACACGACGATCAAAGACGTCGAAAATGGTATGACATTCGTCACCCATAGATCTGCAGGTCCCACTATAGCTAGCAGTAAGGTGTAGGACGGTCAGTCCCGTATAGATCTATAAACAAACTCACGCTCTCCCTCTAGGAGACTCCGGTTACAAAACGTGACGCAACAGTATATTTCCATTCCATCAAGTAGTGGCTCACATTAATGTTATAGTATTTTAATGTTTGTATAGTATGTTCTACTGTATTGTATGTTCTCTCTATTTTAGTGAATAGTATGTTCTCTTTGAATAGTGTAGTGTGTGTTCTCTTAGTTTCTCATCATAGTATGTTGTTTCTGTTTCTCCTAATAGTAAGTTTGTATTGAATCATGAATGAACTGACTCTTTTTTGTTTCATTGTACTAGAAATAGTGAGTAGTAAATCCCAAAACTATACCTATTATAGTTTACTAGTAATGTTGTTTGGATAACTTAGTATGTTTGTACACCTTTGCTATCCAAAGGTGTTGAACTGATGTAAGAACTTTTATATCTATACATATTTACATAATATATATAAATAAGATTCAAACGACACTCGGAAAAATAACCAGATACCCTAAGTCCACAACCAAACAAGGAACAGGAAAAAAGTGAGTTACTATTCCTAAGCCCTTTCAACCTTACTTATATAACTATATCTATATAGACATGATTTGGACAATATATATGTTTAAAAGAGTTTAATAAAGAGTTTAGCTTATAAAAGATTTTAACATAAAAAGGAATTTTAACCATTTGAATGGTAACAGATGACTTGATGTCAGTTTCTAAAATGTTTTGAAGAGTTTGTTTTATAAACAGTTTTAAAGTATATGAATCCACTTGTTTTATAGTTATTAATCACATGTGATTGATATAATAACTATTATTCCCCCCCCCCCCCCATAAAATCATTTAAAATCATTTAAAAGGTAAGTTAAGGGGGTATGAACCCACCTGTAGTGAGTGATACGAATGTAAGATCGATATAGGATGCTAAGTGTCAAGTGAAGCCTCGAGCACAAACGGATCCTATTAAGCATATAATGATAGATAATATATATATAATTAGTGTATATACAACTAAACATGCAAGGAAACAACTTTAGGGACTAGGAAACACTTGGATTGAAGTGTTTTAATCACATATGATTGTATCAAATAGAGTTTACAGCCACACCCTGGGAGTTTAAGGCCACACCTTTGGTGTTTACGGCTATAGGGCATGACTTTAAGAGGTGTTTACGGCCCTAACAAGCATTCACTAAGTGTTCACGGTCCTAGGTGTGGACTTAAAACTAGTTTAAAGCCAAGATATGCACCACAACAAGGGTTTACGGCCATGCAAGGGTTTACGACCATCAACTGTTGATGTTCATGCATTATAAGATGTTTCAAGGCTAGGAATCATGTGTTTACCAAGCCAGCTAGAAGATAGAAGAGATACTTACACTTTTGAGGGTTCACATGGAGTTCACGGCCCAAGAACAAGTGGGTGTTCTTGGTGTTCTTGGTGAAAGTGAAGAAAACTTGAAGATCTATCCAAAAGAAATATTTCATGGATGAAAACATGAATCTTCACTAGATATAGAAGGATATCAATTCGAAAAATGTAAGGATTACTTATATGATTGAAGATCAAGGTGAAAGTTCTTGATGATACTTGAGAGGAAATCGAGTTCTTGAGATGGATGTGTGAGAAAAAGGTGAAAATGAAGGGATATCATATATGAGGGGAGGAGTTCACGGCCAGCCAAGGGTTTACGGCCGTAAACTCCAAGACTTGGAGATTTCCGGCTTGTAAGCTCCACACTGAACTCTAAAAGATACTTCCTAACACTCTTTCCTTGAAGGTACTAGGCTTAGAATACTCAAACAGACTCAAAACAATGCTAAAAGATATCAGAAACCAGTCAGACTTTGATTTAGTGGAATAGCTATACAAGATAGAAATTTCGGGTTGTCACATTTTTGGCGAGTAAAACAAATGAATCGCTCGATGTATATAAAATAATGTGATTCATAAAATAATCCCAAAAGAAACATCCCGATGATTTATTTATACAATGATCTTGTTGTTATTCTCTAAAATTGTCATAAAAGTGGATTTTTTCTTTATTTACATAAAAATGAAACACGAACACGTTTTTTTTTTAATTTTTTCTTTTCAATCATCTTACTTATGAATCACTTAGTCATTTATTTTGCTTTTCACTGAAATAATATGTAGAAAAAAAAAATTTCTTACATTTCTACCAAAATTTTCTTTCTTATTTGATATTGACTCTCTCTCTCTCTCTCTTTATATATATATATATATATATATATATATATATATATGGCGAGGTAAACATGAAAGTTTAGAAAGCAGAGATGGTGAAAATAATATTTTAAAAAGTTCAAAGTAAAGGAATCAAAGTGACATTTAAAAAAATTATTTTATAAAATATTTTAGTAAATAGAAGAATAAAAATGTCATTATAAAAAGTAAAAAGGTGCAAAACATCGTAAAAATATCCACCCATATTGATAATTAATATATAACTAGTATTTTGTAACCTCGTGCGTTGCGGCGAAAAACATCTTTGTAAAGTGAACCACAAACGCATAAGAAAAAATTTTAATCGAAAAAATTATATACGGAGAATGCGAGAAAAATAAAATTTAACATTGTATCTTAATTGATACACTGCATAAATGATAATTATTTAAGATATTATAATAATAAAAAATAAAAAGTAATATTTATAAAAACAAATTATATAAGAGACCAAAAGTGTAACTTAAAAAATATAATACCAAATTTTTAACTTTAAAAATAAAAGGATAAAAACTATTAGTTAAATATTAGTTTAGGTAAAAGAATTTAAAAGCAAATGAAACTTAGGGGCTGCAGATGAAAAAACAAATGAAAGTGAAAATAGAAAAAAGTAAGCAAAAGAAACCTCTCTCAACTCTATCACACGGGAAAACACAAAATTAGTTTTGGTTAAAAAAAAACGTAAAATAAATAAAGCTTAGGGTAGAAAAATAAAAAATAAAACACAAACGAAAACGAAAAGAGGAAACAAAAGAACCGGCAGATTTGCTTAGACGTTCTATTGTTTCAAATCAAACGGCTAAAGTTCATTTGAAATGAATAGTGAATCGCCCTAAAAAACCTATTTTGTTAATTAAAATATATATATAATTAATGATAAAAGATTGTTCGAATAAAATAGCATATATGTAATAATTTGATATAATTATTTCAATATATCGTGATACAATTTGAATTTAATATTTCAGTTGATCTGCATTAATCATTATTCTCGACCTCTATATAAACACTATAAGAACCATACAAATGATCTTGAATCCCAATTCAGTTTGTAAAATAGTAAAGTCATGAATTCTTTCAGAAGAAACTTATTTTTCATCTTCTTTATCCTATTTATTTCAACTTTTTACGTGGCCTCTATTGCATCTCGTTGTTTTTACACGGAATGGACCATATATATTACAAATGAAAATGCTGATAACATCGTGGTTCATATAAAGTCAACAGATCATGATCTTGGATATCACACTATTTCATATAATGCCACACCTCCAAACCGGAATGGCAGAAACGTTTGATGGCGGAGGACGTCATGTTCAGTATCACAACACATTCATCATAGTAATCAAAATAACAAATGTAACGCCCGTAGATCCGGGCTAGTCAATTTAGAGATAAAATGGGTCGAAAACGACTTTTCAACAAAAGATTATTTAGAATGAATAATCTTAACCAATTTGTAGTATATGTTACAAGGTTTCCGTACATATAAAGAACGCCGAAATCCGACTTATAACAAAGAAGTTATGACCCGTCGAAGTTTCGCGACGGAACCGGCACTGCACCGGGAAGCGTAAATAGTGAATTTACGATAGAGCGAGTTTTAGCCTTAGTGATCTAAACGAAAATCTTAGAGTATGTTAAACTAAGAACATCGATAAAAAGAACGCCCAAATCTGACTTCGTATGAAGAAGTTATGATTTTTCGAAGTTTCGGATTAGCAGTATACAACCAGAAATTCGAAAATTAGATTGAGTGATTTTTAGCCGACACGAACTAAACGAGAATCGAGGGTCTCGTTAAGAGTAGCGTAACGAGAAAAAGATGGGCGAAAACGGACGTCGGATGAAGAAGTTATGAGGATTTAACGGACGAATCCTGTCCCGGCCTGTTAATAATATAAAATTTAAAATCGAATCAAAATTAGCCGACGGAGTCTAAATGAAAGTTGTAGAGTACGTTCCCACCTTCGCGTGGATATAAAGAACGTCGAAAACGGATACCGTACGCAAAAGTTACGAATTTTTAAAGTTGAGTGTGCAATTTGTGAAGCCTGATAAGAACTTGGTGACGTGGCGCATTGTGGGCCGTCCATCGCTGATCAAAGGACGTTTCGGATTCGGACACGCATCCCTTCGCTATGCCCCGCATCCGAGGTTGGTACGCCCAGCGTACCTTCGCGCCTTATCCATCCGACGAAGATGTGAGACAGCTGGCTGCGAGCTGGTATCCATATCCGATGACTACTCCCCGCATAGCCGAGGTCTACGCCCAGCGTAACCGAGGCTGCTGAGGCTATAAATAGATGCGAGAGTCTCTGGATTTTTCACACCATTTCTCATTCTCTCTCTAAAATCTTTCTCTCTCTAGGGTTTTGAACCCTCCCTAAGGTCTAGGTGAACCCCTAGCACCCGAGGGAAGCCCTGAGGCTCCCGGAGTCCCAAGAAAAAGGGTCTTTTGGTTTCGAAACGTTGCTCCGAGCAAAGCCCGGTTTTCTTTGAAATCCGCTGTAAATGAGCTACGCTTATGCAATTTTTAATATAGCTTTCAAATAATTATAGTAATGTTATTAGGTCCTTAAAATAACTATTTGGGCTATTATTATGAGTTATATTGAGTGTTATTTAACACTTATATAATAGTAATAATAGTCAGACTATTAATTTGTCGCGGTTATCGTTAGACTAAACCCTAGTGGTATTGATACTAGGTCTTATCGAAGGAAAATTGTTTTGAGAGTATCGAAGCGTTGCCCGAGTGCTGAGTCACCACCTTATCAAGTGAGTGCATAGTCCCTTTAATGAACATGATTTTAATACAAGTATTGATTGAACGTATTAAATATATGTTTATGTGCGAATTATTTGATGTTGTCTGAATTACATGTTAAAGAACATACCCGGTTATTTATAATGATTTAGGTTAATGAGTAAACCAAAAATTTGTTATGAGGGTCATTGGGTAGTATCTCCTTATGAGTACGAGTGAGATATATACGGGCAATAGAACCCTTAAACATGTCATTGATCCAGAAGCACGGATTAGACATAGTCATTTGTCCCTAGTCCGAGAGTATGGATTGGACTCAGTTAACCGTTGTTAATCCGGGAGTATGGATGAAGACATAGTCAGTTGTCCTTAATCTGGGAGTATGGATTAAGACATAGTCAGTTGTCCTTAGTCCTGGAGTATGGACAGGACATAGTCATCTGTCATTAATCTGGGAGTATGGATTTAGACACAGGCCAATTATCCCTCGTCCAAGAGTATGGATAGGTACAATCAAGGACTCGAAAGCATGGATTAGATCCGGAGTAAGAGGTAAAATTTAAGGTCCGTGAGTATGGATAGTCTCCTTGTGAGGACTGACGGGGTGGGGTAAGAGTTGATTATATATGGGGAAATCGTATATTGTGTGAATTTATATATATATATATATATATATATATATATATATATATATATATATAACATTGTGGGATTGAAATCCCTATGTACTCACCAGGTTTCCCAACCTGACCCACTCAGTTTATTTATATCACAGGTGTTGATATGAAGTCACATTACACTGAGAGATTTAAAAGAGATGTAGATCACTAGTGATGATGAATGTAAGTTCTGTTTATGCTTATGTTTCTGTATTGACGATGACATCCCAAATGTTTTAAAATGAATAAAAATACTTTTCTTCGGAAACGCTTTGATAACGTATTTATCATGTTTTACTGGGAACAAATTCCGCAACATTTTTATTAAAAGAGGTACTCTGATTTTTATAAAGCATAAACAAAAATCGGTCTTTTCTAGCCGTGAAAATGGGGATGTCACAACAAACATCCATTGTAAAAATCTTAAAGTGATTACATTATACTTGATTCCCAAAAGATTGACTCCAAAAGTAAATAACAAAGCAAAGACCTGTCTATTAGTTTCCTGAGAATACAAGTTATTTTGAAAGAGTAGATCAACATTTAAGCTGGTGAGTTCATAAACATTTTTATTATAAAAGTACACTCTAAGTTCTTTTAGAAAAGTTCGCATGTTCCTCCAGAAAATCCTATATTTTCTGATGTGATGAAAGATAAGTGAAAATGACTCTTACAATTCCTTCTACGAGTACTTAATGGGTACAAGATATATACACTCCAGAGTAAATAGACAAATGATTGTGTGAATCTGCCCTAAGCCCACAACCAAGCAAGGAACAAGAAATGAGGCAGAAGTCACACATCTCATTGTTTGTTAGATCTTCATGTTATATAACCCTAGCGTATTCACTAGATGCTTACAGAGTTAACTGTAATACTTCTTTTATATTTGAAGAAAACAATCCTTAAGAAAATCATATATTTCCTTTAGTAAAAAATGGTAACCACAATAGTTCCTTCTATAATAGTTGAGTTTATACAAGCTATATATAATCTAATATCGAACGGACAATAATGTGTGAATCTGCCCTAAGTCCACAACCAAACAAGGAACATGAAATAAGGCGGAAGTCACACATTTCACTGCCTATCGGATATTAATTATATATAACCCTGATGTATAAACTAAACAATTATAGAATTAACCATTTAAGGTCCTTTATGTTATACTAGTTTAATACTATGAATTAAACCCTTTATAGATAAGTTTCTAGTTCCACTAACTCTATTGTGAAACATTGTTTTTGGTAAAAATGCTATTATTTTCAGAAAGAACCATCGAGAACTGTTTAACTTAAAAGAATGATGTTTACAATAGAAAACCCTACTCAATGTCTACATTGTTCCATGTTTGAAAAGCACAAGTATACTCCATATACTTACTTCATTGATATGTAGTTTTGTTGATATGTTAAACTGAATAAAGACTTGATTGTTCAGGATACCTGATGCAACGATACTACCTGTTGGATTAGGTGTCTAAGCCAATAACTATTTTGGTATGTACTTGACTCGATTATGAACATGGTCCTTTTGGGTTGCCTTCACCATAGCAACTGATAGGATGAACTAAGGAGAAAGATGATTAATTATGATTTATTAATATATTATGTGAATAATATATTAAAATAGAAATCATATTGTTTAATTAATATTAGTCAAGAATAAATTAAGAATTAATTTTGTGGCTAAAAGAGATTAATTAAATAAAGGGGACTGATATTGCAATTACATGCTAGTTGCAATTAGGCTATGGATTCCTAATGGAAAGGGGATTGGACGAAATCTATGGGAAGCCCATATGATTTTCATCCAAGGGCTTTCTAGGGGAACTCCATGGGTTTCTTAAGGCCTAAGAAGAGAATTAGGGTTTCACCTGAAACCCTAGCAGCCCATACAAGTATATAAAGACCCCTAGGGCTCCCAAAACATGGCTAAGCTTTCTCTAGAAGATCTTGGACATTTTTGGTGCTCCTCCTCCCTCTCATAAGTCATCTTGTTGCTCATGGTGTTTGTGACTCCATTAGAGGTGCCACATTTGAGGCACTAAGCTTTCAAAAGTCAAGATCAAGAGGAATTCAGATTGTTATTGCTACATAAAAATCAAGGTAAGATCTAAACCCTTTTATTATTTTGATAATACCGAATATTATATGCTAGATCTAGGGTTTATGAGCTTTGGATGATTATTGCATGTTCATTAGACAAACTAGATTCAAAGCTTCAGGGTTTGCAAGTACACCATAGGATTGATGTAGTGCTCATAACCCATCAGTGGTATCAGAGTCAGGTTGTTTGTTTGATTTATTTGATGCTTAATTGTTCATTGCTTGCTTGAAATCGAATTTTTTTGCACTCTGCCTGACTGACTCGGCGAGTCACTTGGAGAACTCGGCGAGTCAGCCTGACTCGGGGAGTCCAGTCAGTGACTTGGCAAATCGGAGTGTCAGACAGAGGGAAAATCAGGATTTTTGCTGATTTTGTTGATGTATAATTAGTATATACGGTTTTTATTGATAAAATCCGATTTTTATTGATAATATGTGATTATCCTTGCCAGAATAGTAGATAATTGTCAAACAATTAGATAATCATTGCCTTATATGATAAACTTGATTTATTTGAATTAATTGTTTTTGAATTATCTTCCAAGAAATTGAATCGAGTCAAATTTAGATAATCACCAAATATTTGATTAATTGAATCATATGTAATTTGATCTAGATAGTTTTGAAAAGTTTCAAAACTTTCCCTCAAGTTTTGGAATTTAAAATTTTGATTGAAAAGCTTAATTTTGAAATATTAAATTCTGAAACCCTAGTTTTTGAAAAGTTCAAATTACACCATTATGTTTTTATTAAATTAATTAAGTGTATAATTACAAGAGAGTTAATAAATGCATAATGATATGGTTTATATTTAATTAAATTAAAAGGTAAAATTTATTAAATTAGACCACATAGTATTTTAAAAGTGTAAAATACACCCTTATACTATATAGAATTAAAAGTTTAATATTATATATGTATAAGTAAAGAGTCATTCTTACCATTAGTAGGCCTCATTCACGAAGCTAGACTATAAGGGGTGTTTAAGGAAATTGCCTATAAAATGGCTATTGAATGGGTATCCACTCTTCCCCACCGCAATCTTGACTAGTGGAGGGTCATTAGCCGAACGGGTAGGACAGGACGCAACCTTCCATTATAAGTATAATGAAGTACGAAGTAACTAAACACTTCTATAAATTCCCAAATCTTAGTTACTTTAGAAAAAATGTGGAGTTGGTGCTAATCCATGAAATTACACATTGCACCTTGTTGGTCGTTTGTGGAGCATGTGTGGTTAACCGGCACACTAATATGAGACCAATGAAGGATGGCAATGGGTAGCTTGTAGATTATCATAGATCAATGGAGCGTGTGTAGTTAACCAAAACATTGATTAGGTGTTTTGCATCTTCGAGAGTACCAAGCTAATTTGCATGGTTATCCACAACTTGTTTGTGATCCTCGGCATCCCAATCACAAACTTGAAGGGCACACTCGAGATGTAAATATGCCATTGAATAGTTCAATGAATCTCAAAAGATCTAGGAGTTTCAGTTCATTTAAAACTTAATTTCCAATTTTCGTTTTTCATGGTGGAAATTGGTAAATCGTCATTTACCTACCTTCAAATGTTCTGCAATTTGGATTATGGCATCCCTCTTCCAAGTTGTAGAGTATTGTGTTGGGTCCTAGCCTTAATATCTCATTTGGGTGTTTTATTAAGGACTCAATCAACTAACTTGAATTTTCCCGTTTTGTAGATATCAATCTCTATCAACTATGATCTTCATGAATCTGTTTGAAAAAGTTTTCCGCTTGAAGATGATGTTCCACGATTGGATTGTGGAAATGGAAATCATTCTTCACTTCCTTCACCTCCTCCAATAATTCTCCCTGAACCACGTGTTCGAAGACTTGAAAAGTTCAAAGTCACTTAAACCCTATTGGCAAAAAGACACGAAGATGGAAAGTTTGTATTTGCTCATGTCTTGGATATGAAGTTGTGTATTGATAGATTGGGAATGCTGGGTATCGATGTCTCAAGGAAGTTGGATGTTGACTTGGTTCTTCAGTCACTTCCCGAATCATATAGTAAGTTCATTAGAGAGTACTAGGGATGAGCATTGGAACCGGGTATCCGCTTTTGGAACCGGAACCGCCTCGGAACTGTCGATTTTGGAGTTCTGGTTCCTAAAGTTATGGAACCGCCTTAAGCGGTTCTGGATCCGGTTCTCATTTTTTCAGAACCGCTACCCGCTGGGTACCCGCCGGAACCGGTTTTTATACATACATATATATATATATATATATATATATATATATATAATTTCATATAAATGTGTGTTACTTAGACTGGTTTAGAATATATTGGTCCGATTTTGTCCATCCTTGGTACGAATTGATTTGATTTGGATCAAACTAAATTGCGGTTTTGTTGAAAAAAGTTAACAAAATTAATGCGACTAGGTTACCCGCTCCCGGAACCGGAACCGCCAGTTTCGGCACTGGTTCCAAACATTTAAGAACTACATAGAGCTGGTTCCGATTCTAACTTTATAGGAACCGTCGGTTCCGGTTCTCGCCAAATGAGGCGGGTACCTGCCTATGCTCATCCCTAGAGAGTACTATATGATGGACCACGATGTGACCCTCATTGATTTGACTTATTTGCCTATTGTTGCTAAATCAAAAATGATTTGGCGCACTTGTCGAGCAAATTTGTCTGGTAAATCAGTATCCCAACCTTATATGGGAAATGGCAACATTAGAAGTCCAGAAAAGTTTTCTCTACGCAAGAGGAAGGTTGAGTCTGAGATAGTCCCGTGTACCATTCCAAAAGACTCCATATGTTTCTACTGCCAAAAGAGGGGGCATTGGTTACGAAGCTGCCCAGACTACTTGAGAGATCTAAGAAATGGGAGAGTCAAGATGTATGACTCTGCTTCAGGTAAAATCCACTATCTAACTCTATTAAGTTTTCTATTTTAGATTCTTAATACATTATGTGATAAGATTACATTTTGATTTTTTGTAGGATCGAAGAAAAGAAAGAAAGCTTAAAGGAAGAAGTGAGCTGAGTCTGATCGCGAAGAAATGGATTTCGATCGCATGATTCGATGATTGGATTTTTGAGTTGCTGCTTAGAGTTATGATATATTGTTTAGGAATATGAAATAGCATAATTTTCATTTGAGTTTGCATTGTAAGGACAAGTTTTCTGCACCTTTTTGTAAATAAAATTAATTTTGAGTTTTGTCTTGTTTATATCTCCTTGCAATGTCATTTGTGAAAAATCGATGCTTGTGTGTTTCTATTATAAGAAATATTAAGTGGATGTGATTCTTGGTTATGTTATTTATGGTAGTGTCGAAATTTTCTAAGTAAGGAAAGATTCCCATTTCCTAAGTTTCAATTGGACAGAAGCTTGGAATCACATGATTTGAATCATGTGATGTATGGAAATCTTGGTACTTGGGAAATTAAGACTAATTCCTTACTCACACAAGTATGTGAGTTAAGTGAAGGACTAAAGGATCTAGTACGCAATGTTGTGCACTGGTGGAGTCCACCACAAATAAAAATAAGATTATTCATCATGATTTACTAAAAGTCTAATAAATGTGGTTATGCTTACAAGATTAAGTGTAACTCTGAATCATTGAAAAGGTTCAATAATAGCAGAACAAATAAGAAGAATCAATTGGGCAGAAAGATAAAAGTTTCTCCAATCTAAAAAGAAGGGAGAGTACTTTTGTATCATGTTTTATGATCGTCTCATTGATTATGAAACCATATCACAATAGATCCTCTAAGTAAATCTTAGTGCACTAGTATGGCTAAGAAGAGGAATCAGGAATTGTTGAAATGGTTAAATCAAATGGGATGAGTCATACTTTGTTGCAAAATCGAGTCTTAGAGTAATACTCCAAGATTGTGACATTGGGTGACATGTATTAAGAAGGTTTATAACACTCATAAAATGTGGAGTATAAAAGTTTATTACTCTTGCACATTTGAAATTGGTTATTTGTGATGTCTTGGATAAGATAAAGACCAACTAGGGCCAATTATGTGAGGTGTTTATCTTCATAAGAAACCGTACTAAGTCTTGAATATTTGTTTTTCAAGGAATGTTTCTTGACAAGAGAATCTTATCTGTCAAGAGGTCAGTGGGAGTCTTAATGATTTGGAAAGTTTCAAGAACAAATTAAGAATAAACCTAGTTATTCATCACTAGCACACGACTCATGGTTTATAACCTATCGTGTTGTCATATTCTTGTTTCTGTGCCATTACAGTTTAAGTCAACTATGCATGTGAATTCTATGAGTTCTCAATTGAATGCATAAAGGCAAAGCACCTTGTTCAATGAAAGTACATTGGCTAGGATAGGTGAGCTACTGAACAACTTGGAAGCAATGGTGGGACCCTTGACGACAAGAAATTAAGAATGAACAAGTTCAATCCATATGAGTTTGGATTTGTCAAAAACATTGTCTTATAATTATAGTTATGAAAAATTCACATGGATAGGAACACATAAACCATAAATCTAAGTGTCATAAGGTTTCTCTCCGTTTCATGAAAATGATTGTGAGGAAACGCTTTCACTAAGAGAGATTTTAAGGAGATAGTGATTGTGTAAATTGCATTCTCAAATTCGATTATGATTACGGCATCCCTCTTCATAGTTCGAATTGTGAGATTTGGCAATTAGTTTGAACATTTAAGACTTATTCCTATAAGTTCTAAAATGGTTTAAATACACATATGAGCTTTCTAAGAAAAGGTGTATGAGTTTGAAAAGCTTAGATAAAGGCTTATCCAAGCATATCGTATTAGAAATATGAACTTTGAAAGTCAATAAGTATTGATTTCTAGAAGTCCAACTGTGTTCTGAATACGTTTCAAAGCTAGTGGGAGCATAAATGTTATGCTGGTATGGATATAATTATCATGTTAGTGGGAGCATGATTATTATTTAAAGTGTTGCAAGTTAGCAATATTAATTATAGAAACCAAAGTTTCAATTCACAAGGTTGCAAAGGTTGAATAGTTGTTTTTCTGTAATTAAGGGAGAGAATATTATACTTCATTTCAAATCTAAAGGTTTAGATCGAGAAATTTAATTGAATTTAGTTAAAAGTCATATATGAATGTTATGTTGAAAAGGTTTAACATAGGGGCATTCTATATATGGCAGTATTATAGCAAGAAACTGGTAAAGTATCATGTTTTTCATTATGAATCGTGTCCCATACGCTTCGGGTATAGGATAGATTGCATATGTTGTAATATTTGACCGTTTTAAAATTTTCCAAATGCCTAGGTCATTAAGAAGGAAAAGGGACTAAAACCGGATTGACTAAAATAATTGAACAACTGTCAACGATAATCTAAGGTTCGCTACGGATTGGTCGTTTGTGATCAGTAGGAAGTATAGTAATGAATGGACCATATCGACATTATTATGAATAGATAAGACTCTATTCGCAATGAGTTGTCATATGGCAAATATGGAAATGTTACCATAATGGGAATTGGATATTAAGAATCTATGTAGATTAGAAACTTCTATGCAAGAAGGATGTTCAAAGGAATGTACTTTGAATGTGAGACATCACATATATGGGATTGTCTTGTAACAATCTCCAATAGAGCACTTTGTAATATTGTTGGCAAAGTCTTGGTGGCTTTGGTGCTGTGACATTATGAAAGGATCGTTGCATAAAATGTTAGAATCTAACATATTCTAGTAGTGGTGAGAATTTTGTGTTCTTACACTAACGATAAGGATTAGGGATTGTGAAATGAGAATCAATGGAAATGTTTTCAATTGATCTATTTCTCAAGGTATGGACCATAGGTAAACAGAGTATGCATGCTTGGTGCATGGGACAACTTCTGTTATAATTTAATTAATAAGTTGATTATCTGAAACATTATACAATTAATAATGCGTAATCAATATGGTGACTAAATAAAAGGAATTTTATTTATACTCAAAAGTTTGGGGCCATATTGAGTTCGATTATTCTTGTGTTTCACTTTGCATGTTTTGAAATCCAGAATAACTTGGTTATTCAAACCATCCACAGTCGATAAATACTTTGGAAGTAGGTATTAAAGCTAGACTATCATGAATCCGTCTGTAGATTGTCTAAAGTGCTTAGACATAGCATAAGTTTGTGTGACAACCCAAAATATTGGGATCAAAACAATGTCTAAATTATGACTCTATTACTAGGAAAACCTTGGAAGTCACATATAAGATAATCTCTTGAAAGTAAACAAGTTTATCAAGGAAAACTAGGCAAATGAATTAGAATAAGAAGCTTGAATCAAAAGATTGTCTAGTAGTATTAAGCTTAGTATCCTCACCACCCTAGAACATTGAAGGCAATAAGAATAATGACTTAAGTCAACCTATATGGATACAAATATGGGCAATAAGTTTTGTGGAACCTTGGTTGAAAGGACCCTTAGCTAGTTAACAATAAAACACCCATTAGACACCTTGTATGGAAGTTTCAGAACAATCTCCACTAAGGCCACCACCTTTGAGTGCATACTAGCTAAAAACATGAACACGCCCTTGGAAAATCACCCAAAACCATGAACACCTTCCCTTGGGCTACTCTTGGCCGTAAACCCTCTTTATTGGACCTTACTTGACCATAAACTCCCTTAGTGGACCCTACGAGACCATAAACACCTTTATTAGACCAAGTTAGACCATAAACACATCCTAAGGCACTATTTGGGCATAAAACCTCTAAAATATCAAGGCTAGGCCGTAAAAACAACCCTAGGTAAAGTCTTGGGCGTAAACTACATAAGGATTCCAAATTTTGACCATGAACACTTCCCTAGGAAGCATCTAGGCCGTAAACACCATAAAGACTCCAAATTTTGACCATAAACACCTCCCTAGGAGGCATATTGGCCGTGAATCTTAGTTTATGGTCCATTTAGACCATAAACTCCTCTCAACTCAAATGTGTTTATGGTGCTTATTAGCTATAAGTGACTAATTCCCAATGCAAATCTCAGTAACTCAAGAATTAACTCCTAGAAATCAATATTACCCAACAATATTCCAAGTAAACATCCCATTAATTTCCCTATTCCATATGAAAGGGGAATAAACCCCATTCTCCATTTCACAAACTCATTTCACTCACTGTGAACATCCGTGAACTCTCCTAAGAACTCAAGATTTTGCTCTAGAAGCCATTTCCTTCATAATTCCTTCCAAATTCTTGTAAGTAAATTATGCATAGTCAAATGTTTCATACATTTAGTGGTTGCAAATCTTATACTCACACATATAATTATGTGTTAATAGTTCTAGGCTAACAAAATCCTCAAGAGGTTCATTCAAACTCTTCAAGGGTTAGAACTTGGAAACTCCTCATCATCTTGCCAAATCACCCACCAAATCACACCAAGCTGAGCTTCATACCCCTCTTTCTGATGTTTTCATGGTTTTGGAGGAGGATACAAGTCAAGGGTCGTGTGAGATTTTAGTATAATTGCTTGTTTATGCATGTATGATATGATTTATGTGCTTAAAGTTATGAACCATATATATATATATATATATATATATATATATATATATATATATATATTGGTTCAAGAACTTGAGATTTTTAGCAAGTCTCAAGGTTTTGAACTATATATATCACAAGTAGAAGTTAGAAACAATAACTAATATGTTTATGAAATATAAATCATAAATTGTTGTATCAAGAATCATAAGGTTTTGCTCCAAACATTGTTTAAGCAAATTGTTAAACATAATATTTTGGAAATGGTTAAATTGGAGTATTAATGATATTTTGGGGACCATTTTCGGCCATATATATATATATATATATATATATATATATATATATATATATATATATATATATATATATATATATATAAGGATCATTTTGGAAAATGGAATAATATTGAAGAATTATTGAATATCTATATTTTAAAGAACCAAAAATGAAATTTTTGGATAAACAAGGGCCTTTTGAATATTTTCATAAATATAAGTCTAAAATGAACATTTTAGAAGAAATGGGACATTTTCGACAATTCACCTAGTTTTGAACCACTTATGACACCTTTTGATAAATATGAGTCTTATTTGATAATGTATAAAAAGAAGGGCCATTTTTGCCAATACCGATAATTTGGATCATATTTGATAATTATGATTCCAAGTGGATTATCCTCCATTAACGAAAACGATAGACCTAGTCAACTAGCACAAATATTGTTATTTATTAATATTGGATTTCATCGATTGCTCGAAAACCTGTTGGTATTCTAGTCAGACGAGTCTCAAAAGTACCTAAATATAAATATTAATGTACGTTTATAGCCTGTAGGAGTTATAACCAGAGTCTCTTGGAGGGAGAATGAGAATTTGTGTATAGATCTACACGGGGTTGACACCTTGCACCTTTGTTGTTCGCTACGGCTAGACCGGCCAATCTAGGGAGACAAATGTCTTTTATCGATTTGGGTGCCTGAGAAACGCCAAGACAGGCCTCCGTCATATTAGTATTGTTATAGTGGCTCACTAGAATATGATATTGCTCTTTGGAAATTCATTTAGGGAAAACCTTACAAATAAATTGGCACATTGTGTTGACCGCCCCTATGCATGGTAGTGATTGTCCACATTCGTTGTGTTGATCGTCCACTTGCGTTGTACGAAATGTCCACAATCGCTTGTTGATTTCTCACACCTCACCAGTCTTAGGGTTTTAAGACCACCATTTTGTATATCAGAAAATATTAGATTTTCTGGAGGAAACTATTTTATACGATATCGAAAAAGATAAACTAAAACACACACATGTAACTATACTCAATTGGAGACAAAACTTACAATTATTTTATACAAGCAAATATGGCATTTTCTGGAGTAAACGATTTATACGATTTCAAAAACGATAGACTAAAACACACACATGTAACTATACTCAATTGGAAAAAGAACTCACGATTATTTTATACAATAAAATATAGGATTTTCTATAGAAAATGATTCCACAATTTCGAAATATGATAAACTAAAATACACACATGCAAACTATACTTGATTGGAAACAAGACTTACAACTGTTTTGACAAGAAAACAATGGAAATTTCTGGATTTATAAACTATCACAAAGTTGTATACCAAAATGCTTATGAACTCACAAACATATTTTATGTTGACGCTTTTCAAACAACTTGTATTCTCAAGAAACCAGTAAGCAAGTTAAAGGGACGCGAATTCAGGATTATTTTGTTGTAGTTTGGAATTTATTTACTTACGTCTCTTTTGTGTAATTCTGAAAACAAATACAATATGTAAACAATGTAAGTTTGTTATCTCAATGTATGATGTTTTGATTTGCTAAGTTTCATTTATATTCAATTGTTATGATACTGCACAATGAAGTCACCCACCTCCGGACGTTTCCGCCGTCTGGTCCGGGGGTGTGACAGTTTGCTGCAAACTTGATGAGTGCTCCTATAAGATTAGAGTATTGGATTAAACCCACGCTCACTTGAATCACTTCATGGATTTTATCACGGGTGATTAGTGAGACGATAATATCTTATATTCTTGAAATGGAGACGTGTTAGTTGTAATTTACAAGTCAGTTGCACATTGATTATATGTAAACACACCAGTAACTTGGTGTTATAAAACATATTGTTGTGTGTCATTTGATGAGTAGGTATAAGCGAGCATTTGAGTTGAATTTTATCCGTTCCTTTTACCCAAAGTGGGATAAAAGTGATATATGTCGGCCCCTCGATAATTTAGTGATGACACCCCTAAGCGCTTGGCCAAGCCGGGACTAAGATGATGTGTTCAATTGTAGTCTATTGCCAGTCGTCATAAATCAGAAATCGGGAAACAACACATGAACAAAGAGTATGATTAAAATCCATGTCTCAAATTCATACAATATCTAGAATGGAGGAATATATGACCCCTTATCTAAAGGACACATTTCTAATATGATCAGAGTTCGGCAGTTCCTTTTGAAAGCTACGATTATTGATTAGGTTCTGAAGTCAAATACAAAATACTTATAAGACTTAGCCAAGTGGGAGACTGTTGGTTTAGGTGTCTAAGCCCATAACTATTTTCGTATGTGCTTAACCCGATTATGAGCATGGTCCTTTTGGGTTGCTGTGACAACCTTCAAAATTTGAGTCGGTTCTAGATTTGACTAAACTTAGTTGCACCTATAGGCACGACACATACTAGACTTAGTAACTAAAAGCTAATTTATAACCTAAAAGAAACTTGGAAACAATTAGAAACAGTGGATAGTGTACTTAGATTTCACATTGATATGTGAATTCTACAACTACTTAACTGTAGTGACTCTCCATATTCAGGTCACTCTTTGGCTCGAACACCTTTTCATCAATCATATACACACATCACTCACTTGACCTATAAGTAGAAATCAGGTCAAAGTCTCATAGAAACTTAAGTCAAAGTTGAAGACTATGACTAGTATACTTGATTCCTCAATTTCGCTTGAATCTCAGAATCACTACATAGAATGCCAAACATTATTTCTAACTTGAATAAGAGTTTTGAAACTCTAAAATAGTTTGAAGTCTCAAAATTTAATTAATTTTTCATATCTAAAGACTTACAAACTCCCCAAACCCCTAAAAAGCCCTAAAAATTCAAATTTATAAATTTTAACACCCAAAATTCCATAAAATTGTTATGAACCACATAATATCAATTTAATATAACTAATTTCAGGAAAATGCAATCAACGACAATAAAAGTTAAGTCATTAACATTTACCCTTAATTTATAAGACAAAATACAAGTGAACCATGTAAAAACTAAAGATGAATTTTATAAAAGCTAAAGATGATTTTTATAAATATGATTAGGAGGCCATATTTATTGAAATTTAAGCTTTAAAATCCTCCTTAAACCCTTTCAAATCCCTCATAAATTCGGCCTCCACCTCCCAAGAAAGCTTTTCCCAAAACACTTAATCAAGTTATTCACTCCCACACTCTTCTCTCATGTCTCTCATTTCTCTCTCACACACATTTTCTCTCTTTCTCCCCCTAAGAACCACGAAATTTCTTCAGAAAATAAGTCCAATAACACTCAAGATACTCAAATCTTCATCATCTAGTGGTGTTTATTAAGGTTTAACACGATTTTCCTTCATCATCGTTAAAATTTTACATGTTTTCTTGCATTTTCTCCATCTTCTACTCCATTCTAATGAAAGATCATGAACACATAAACATACACACACACTCACGGTTTTTATAATGATGGTGGTAGTATTTCATCCAAAAACAACATGCATGTTGTAAATGGTGAAAACCAAGGACCTAAACATAAGTCAGGATCATGAAAATGCAATTTTCTACAAGTTTTGGTGGAAAATCACCACATGCACTCTAAGTTTTCTTTCAAAAACGATTTTTGAAAATTTCAAACACATGATTGGTCTTCAAACCAACATGCATGTAATGATCTTCAAGCTTAAAGGTTTGATCATCAAAGTTTGTTGTTAAAAAGCATTCAAATAGGTTCATAAAGGATTTATTCCCAAATAAATATCTAAAACTTATTTTCTAATCAAATCCGATTTTGCCCTGAACTCCATCAATAAAATGAGATGTTCTATAATTTTTTAGAAAATAGTTCATTTTTATCGAATTATTATAATTATTGCAATAAAATAGGGCAATAATTCATATAAAATACTTTCTGAGGTCTATAAATCCTAGGTAAATTCGTGGATGACCGCTAAAGTGAATGATGATAGCTTAGTAAATTTCATGGATTTTTGTTACTGTTTGATATGGTTTTGAATTTTCTTTTTATTTAATTTTAATAAATCATAAAACCACTTTAAGGAATGTGAAAAGAGTATCTAATAATTTTCTCAGCTCCAACCCTATGTGTAAGACTCGGAACAATATTTTCATAATTTTTCATAATGCATTCCTATTTCTCCCCGATTTTTTATTTAAACCGGACTATTAACGGGAAAATATTTCTACTCATCTACTCATTTTTTATTTGGTATTTTTCCCAGTTTATATACACTGTAAATGAAGTTTACAAAAATTTTGGTAATTTAGTTTTTAATAATTATTCTCCAATTAATGATTAGTTAAAAGGATAAAACAAAGAAAAAAAGAAAGACTAATTGAAAAATATATTTTATATTTTTCACAGCTTCTACATATATAATAACAGTTGTGCAAAAAGTTTGGGCAATTTTGGAAACAGTTTTCTATTTACTTCAATTTATATTAGAATAAATGAACAAAAATCATAAAATCGGGTTAAACAGTTTAGAAATCCATTTTTATATTTTTTCCCAACTTAAAGATGTCTAATGGTAGTATCATAAAAAGTTTGGGAATTTTTATCATTTGGATGCTATATTTTCACGAATTTATATTGTTATGAAGGCTTAAAATTTTGGAAAAATAGTTAATCATATCAAACATTCAAAGGAAAATTTATGGAAGACCTCTATTGTATTTATAATGAAAATGCAAAGTTTGACTATTTTTGGAAACTGATTGATAATATTTTGGTTTTTTAGGAACTTAAAACACCTTTAAATGTGTTGAAATACCCTCAATTAATATTATAAAAATCTAGAAATTAATATCCAAAATTGTCTTAATCACATGAATTATAAATTTTCACCATTTCAGAAAAATGTTTGTAACTTATTAATATTATATTTTGACACAATATTGGCATAATTTTATTACAGTAGTAAGTATATTAGCATTAAATTTCAACTAGAGACTCACTAGCGTATACCATTATTGTAGGATTCGGTAGTGGTACAAGTAGAACTTAGATCATGGCATCATTTGCATCTTCTCAATGCATTTTGAGTATTCACCACTCCCCTATTTTCGGTTTTTAAATGTTTTGGGGTGGAAATGCATGTCCTAAACTTTTTATGTTAGTTGTATTTATTTTGACTCGTATGAAACTTGGTTGCTATATTATGTATGTATGTGTATGTTACTTTAATTCACGAGGACTGTATCGCGGTTAAGTCCCTAGAATGAATGAAAACTTGATGCACATACGAATCTTTATGCACAGATGAAACTTGTATTCTCATGTTAGCAACGACACTTGTATACTTATTTTAGCAATGAAACTTGTATACTTATTTTAGCAACCAAACTTTTATTCTTATTATAGTAACGAACTTTGTTTCTCATTATAGCAACAAACTTTTATTACTGGAAACTTATATATAAGTTTTAGCAATGAAATTATTTGCTCCTTATAGCAACGAAATTGATTGCTCATTTTAGCAATGAAACTTGTTTACTCGTTTGAGTAACGAACTTTATCTTCCATGAGAATATGAACGTTGCATCTCATTTGGGCTACATACTTTATCTCTCATGATGACAAAGAACTTTGTTTTTACAAACTTATTTATTCATATTAACAATATACTTTTATCATTGGAAACTTTTATCAAAACTTTGATTTCAATACATGAAACCAATATTATTTTGTTTATCTGAGAGTACTCACCAACTATTTTTATAATTGACGCTCATTTTACATGCTTTTTCAAGAATCATCTAGTAAGAGGCACGTAGAGACACAACACTAGTAGGAATGTATGTGTTGACTTTTAAATACATTGTAATTTCTTTTAAAAAGTTGTTCAAACTCATTGTAAATTTGTAATGATTTTTAATACTATGGTTGGTGTTGTCTTTAAACTTTTTCTATGAGACCCTTTGTACTGTCACGCCCCATGTTTCCGCTTTAGCGGGGTGTGACAGTAATGGTATCAGAGCCGAAGGTTATAGAGAATACCGATTTTCCTTTGGAGAACCACAACTATAGCCAAAAAATTTCAAAAAGTTTTTAAAATACTGAACATAATACTGGTATAACTAATTCGAGTATGCATTATTGGACTTTAATTAAGTATAGCCTGGCTAACTATGCTTAATTAAGGAAACTTAATGCGAGGCTTGAAATGATTATAGTAGAATTATGTTCAAAACGATTTTTAGCTTGAACTTTTGAAAAACAAAGTTTTTCAGTGTGCGTACGGGCATTGCATATTATAGGCATTCATCTACGTACACTTAGAAGCTAAGTGCACTTTTACCACAATGTCTTATTTAGAAATATTCTTATCCCTTATCAAGTGCTAGGTTAACAACATAGGTTATATCACTAACCACTCTAAGAGTATTCCACTTAGTACTGAATTAAGATTAGTAGCTAGATACACACTAGTAATAATCTTAAGTCGAAACCTATACCAATTATTCCTCAATTCCCCTTTTACTCGTCTTCATACTAGAGTTACAAATAGGAAAAGCGATCTGATACCAACACGGATGAGAGTTGTAGCATCGTGTTAGAAGGTAGACGAGTAGTCACTTGGATACCATTGGAGAGCATTCGCGATTCGACTCACGAGGAGACACGGGGCTTTAACCCATTATCACTAATATGAGAGACCATATTTCTACGCTACGATTTAGCTTTAGGTTGTTTCCACCTTGAGCTTAAAACTTAACATAGGATAGCCTTTGACCTCTATAAAAGGCTGCGAAACTGCATTGACACCATAAAACGTTTTACAAACAATTTTTCTTTTCCTTTATTTTGGGGAAAAGACATTGGTACTTTCCTTATACACGCCTTAGTATTTAGGTATGATCAACTACACTAATATAGTTATTCCTTACTTCTTAATCTTCCATCGAAAAGTTATTTTGTTTCATCGATTTTATATATAATCGATAAACTACTTTATAAACACTTCATACAACTTACTAGACCTTTCCTAACAATTTAAGTTATATTCTAGCAAAAAAATCTTTTGACAACTTGCTTTAATATAACTCTTTTCTTCAAAACTAAATTTAACCATTATTGGTTTTAAACATGCTATTTCAATTTCATTTCAAATCCATTTCAATGGATGGATGTGCTTTTAAGGGCATATAAACTATTTTAAACCTTTCTTACCATTTTGACACATTTTCGAAAAACTTAGAAACATTTTCTTTTATAAAAGTGTTTAAACTCTATGCTATAAAACTTAAGCATCTGACATTGAAGTTCATATTATGTGAAAAAGTTTCATCGAATCTTCAAAACACTTTTGTTTTAACACTTTTAACAGCTTTCTCATTTAGACATTGTAATTTACTTTAATGTGTTTTCTCGAAACCCAGCATGATATTTATGCAAATTTCTACTTCAAACATGTTTATAAGACATCTCTAATGCTTGTATTTCAAAACATACCTTATTTTATTTCTTAGCTTCAATATAGTTTTATAATCTATAAAGTTTTTTTTTAAATTTATAGCATTTGAAAACTTAGTGTTCACTTTTAAATTTCTAGTGATACACTCTCAACATTGAATAATTATTCTTTTAAATATATTGAGTCTTTACCTTATCCATTTTAATCATTGTTGGACTTCAGTCTAAAAAGTCAAAATTGTCAGATCTTGAATTACCATTTCTAGGGCTTCTTCTTTTTCACAAATGGAGTTTAACTTAGTAGATAACTTATGAATTTTTAGAAATCCTTAGCAAACACTTTAAAACTTCCACATTTATATCTAATCATCAAAATACATTAAGGATTGAATTTTGAAGTATTTCTCAACTCATATTTTTTTATCTACCTATATGTATTGTTCTTAAAATTTTAACAATAGCAATCATTGTTGCCACCTTCCTTTTCTTTCCCCCGAACTTGATCTATCGCTCTCCTTTTGATTGTAGATCTCGCACGCCCATAATAATAACATAATACATTGTCTAACTTTGTTTCTGTCTATTTTGCTTCTCTTAGTACCATGTTCTTACGCATATATACAGACTAGAAGTCTACCCTTTCATTTTGAGCGATTAATATGTGTATAGTCATGAGACATAATTTTGATTTAGTCAACTTTGATATATTCAATTATGCCTTTTATCACATACATTTTATTTTTATTATGACATCTGCTGTAAACAGGTAATCCTTATTTACATTTGCTCTTCATACTAAATTCGGAAACTTGATTTAAAGTGCAATTTTCATTGTATTTTCCTTACAATTAATACACAAGATGAATACCATTGTTCTTATCATTTTTCTATATCCGGAAAAATATATGTGAAGGATATGTTTTCTTATGTTTCTTCTTTTCTTTAAATACATCAAAAGTCTTGAATTTTACTATTATCTATTCTCTAAATGATTGTTTTTGTAGAGACACTAAATTAAGAATGCACTATTTTCAATGATCGATATTTTTACAACTTTTTTAAAATAGCATTCTACTTTGTAATTTTCAGTGAGTTCCTAAACTCTCAACCTTATTTTCATAAATGTTCTAACTCGTAAGCTTGAATTTGTCCTGAATTAAACAATTAGAAAATTTTTCAAAAGAGTAATTAAAATATTTATGTATAAAGTCCCTTATTGATGACTGAAACCTGTAACCTTAATTAATATTTATATTATTTTACTACTTCGTTTGATCGCCACACATGTATCTTCATTATCTTGGAATTATTACACATTTTGATAACAGTGAGATTTTTATCACTTCTAAACACTTAAAATGTTATCTACACAATGTGATTTAATTTATCATAAACTTTCATCGCCTCCATTTGCAATAATGCCTCGCTAAATATATTTAATCAGAGAATAAGGTTTTATTATTGTAAGAGTAATCGTAGTAGTAATTATAGCCTCAGAGATCCTCAATCATTTCGTAATTTATTTTGTCGACGACACTTAAATAGCCTTTACATTTGAGATGTACCAAAACTTGGTTGCCTACCCTTAGTACGTATTTTTAGGAACTTACCCTCGATGACTTCCCTTTCATTCGTGATACCCCTTTTTATTTCGGAATATATCTTTTCTAGATATAGTAGCCAACCCATAAGTGAATAAGTTTTCCTAATCTCTTCTTTATTAGGCAGCGAATTTACACTTAGTGCTAATTTAGAATGCGACTAGAGGATCAATGTGAATTTAAAGCTCAATGCAGTTGGTGATTCAACAAAACTTATAACGTTCTTTTAAGTTAGATAATATCTAACTAGATAATCTTTTCAACTAGGTCGCCATGGTCGAATCATGATTTCCATGATCCTAATTTCTCGCAATCTAAACTGTAGAACTCGAATTAAGGAAACATTACTATGATTTTAGATAAAGAATTGGGCTCTTCCATTGGGGTATTAAACCAAAATAATCAAAGAGTTATCCAAGTCACCACCTCTCCAAATATACAATTATATTCGGCTGAGTTCTAATAGAATACGTCACGAATTCAATTTCAGGACGAAATTCTTTCAACCGGGGGAGACTGTGGCAACCGTCAAAATTCGAGTCAGTTCTAGATTTGACTAAACTTAGTTGCACCTATAGGCACAACACATACTAGACTTAGTAACTATTAGATAATTTATAACCTAATAGAAACTTGGAAACAATTAGAAACAGTGGATAGTGTACTTAAATTTCACAATGATATGTGAATTCTACAACTACTTAACTGAAGTGACTATCCATATTCGGGTCGCTCCTTGACTCGAACACCTTTTCATTAATCATATACACATATCATTCACTTGACCTATAAGTAGAAATCAGGTCAAAGTCTCATAGAAACTTAAGTCAAAGTTGAAGACTCTGACTAGTATACTTGATTCCTCAATTTCGCTTGAATCTCGGAATCACTACACACAATTCCAATAAATTACAAACATTATTTCTAACTTGAATAAGAGTTATGAAACTCTAAAATAGTTTGAAGTCTCAAAATTTAATTAATTTTGATATCTAAAGACTTATAAACTCCTCAAAACCTTAAAAAGCCCTAAAAACTCAAATTTATAAATTTGAACACCCATAATTCCATAAAATTGTTATGAACCACATAATATCAATCTAATATAACTAAATTCAGGAAAATGCAATCAAGGAAAATAAAAGTTAAGTCATTGACATTTACCCTTAATTTATAAGACAAAATACAAGTGAACCTTGTAAAAACTAAAGATGATTTTTATAAAAATGATTAGGAGGCCATATTTATTCAAAGTAAAGCTTTAAAAGCCTCCTAAAACCCTCTCTAATCCCTCTTAAAGTCGGCCTCCACCTCCCAAGAAAGCTCTTCCCAAAACACTCAATCAAGCTATTCACTCCCACACTCTTCTCTCATGTCTCTCATTTCTCTCTCACACTCTCACACACATTTTCTCTCTTTCTCCCCCTAAGAACCACGAGATTTCTCTAGAAAATAAGTCCAAGAACACTCAAGATATTCAAATCTTCATCATCTAGTGGTGTTTATTAAGGTTTAACACGATTTTCCTTTATCTTCCTTCAAGTTTTACATGTTTTGTTGCATTTTCTCCATCTTCTACTCCATTCTAATGAAAGATTATGAACACATAAATATACACACACACTCATGGTTTTAATAATGATGGTTGTAGGATTTCATCCAAAAACAACATGCATGTTGTAAATGGTGAAATCCAAGGACCTAAACCTAAGTCAAGATCATGAACATGTACTTTTCTACAAGTTTTGGTGGAAAATCACCACATGCACTCTAAGTTTTCTTTCAAAAACTATTTTTGAACATTTCAAACACATGATTGGTCTTCAAACCAGCATGCATGTAATGATCTTCAAGCTTAGAGGTTTGATCATCAAAGTTTGTTGTTAAAAAGCATTCAAATAGGTTCATAAAGGATTTATTCCCAAATAAATATCTAAAATTATTTTCTGATCAAATCCGATTTTTCCCAGATTTCCATCAACAAAATGAGAATTCCACAAATTTTCAAAAAATAATTCATTTTTCTCGAATTATTATAATTATTGCAAGAAAATAGGGCAATAAATCATATAAAAAACTTTTTGAGGTCTATAAATCCTAGGTAAATTCATGAATGACCCCTAAGGCGAATGATGATAGGTCAGTAAGTCTCATCGATTTTTGTTACTGTTTGCTATGGTTTTAAATTTTCTTTTTATTTAGTTCAAATAAATCATAAAACCACTTTAAGGAATGTGAAAAGGGTATCTAATAATTTTCGCAGCTCCTACCCTATGTGTAAGACTCAAAACAATATTTTCAGAGTTTTTCATAATGCATTCCTAATTTTCCCCGATTTGTTTATTTATAACGGACTAATAACGGGAAAAATAGTTCTACTCATCTAAAATTCATGAAAAGTTACCAAAAGATCTTATAATATATTGGAACTCCAAATAAAAATTTGAATGATTTTTATGTTCAGTATGCTATTTTTCTTCTATTTTCTAAGATTAAATTCACTTAAATCCACAAAATACGATTCCAGTAGATAAAAACCACCTTTGGTATTTTTCCCAGATTATTTACACTATAGATGAAGCTTAGAAAAATTTTGGTAATTTAATTTAACAGTTTAATAATTATTCTCCAATTAATGATTATTTAAGAGGATAAAACAAAGAAAAATAGAAAGACTAGTTGAAAAATATCTTCTACTGGCACTATGATAAACATTTTGGGAATTTTTATCATTTGGATGCTATTTTTTCATGAATTTATATTGTTATGAAGGCTTAAATTTTGGAAATATAGTTAATCATATCAAAAATTCAAAATTTTTTTTATGGAAAACGTCTACTGTATTTAGAATGAAAATGGAAAGCTTGACAATATTTGGAAACTGTTTGATAAAATTTTGGATTTATAGGAGCTTAAAAAACCTTTAAATGTGTTGAAATACCCTCACTTAATATTATAAAAATATGGAAATTAATATCCAAAATTGTCTTAATCACATGAATTATAAATTTTCACCATTTCAGAAAAATGTTTGTAACTTATCAATATTAAATTTTGACACAATATTGGCATAATTCTATTATAGTAGTAAGTATATTAGCATTAGATATCGACTAGAGACTCACTAGCGTATACCATTATTGTAGGATTCGGTAGTGGTACAAGTATAACTTAGATCAAGGCATCATTTACATCATCTCAATGCATTGTGAGTATTCGCCACTCACCTATTTTCGGTTATTAAATGTTTTGGGGTGGAAAAGCATATCCTAAACTTTCTATGTTCGTTGTATTTATTTTGACTCGTATGAAACTTGGTTGCTTATTTCGTATGTATGTGTATGTTACTTTAATTCATGATGACTGTATCGTGGATAAGTCCCTAGAATCTCTAGACACAACTCATTACCTCTTTTGAGCCTATGGTTATTATGGATAACGCTATTAGGAGGTAGACAACTCCTCACTCACAGGATTCACTTGAGTGCATTTTACCATTTTATACACTATGTTTGCGATACACATAGTAGTCAATATGGCACGATTCGGTCATTAGGCTTGGGTTGTGAACTCATGAATGGAAACTTGATGCAGATACGAATCTTTATGCACATATGAAACTTTTATTCACATGTTAGCAACGACACTTGTATACTTATTTTAGCAATGAAACTTGTATACTTATTTTAGCAACGAAACTTTTATGCTTATTATAGTAACGAACTTTGTTTCTCATTATAGCAACAAACTTTTATTACTGGAAAATTATATACAAGTTTTAGCAATGAAACTATTCGCTCCTTGTAGCAACGAAATTGATTGCTCATTTTAGCAATGAAACTTGTTTACTCGTTTGAGTAACGAACTTTATCTTCCATTAGAATATGAATGTTGCATTTCATTTGGGCAACATACTTTATCTCTCATGATGACAAAGAACTTTGTTTTTACAAAATTATTTACTCATTTTAACAATATACTTTTATTATTGGAAACTTTAATCAAAACTTAGATTTCAATTCATGGAACCAATATTATTTTGTCTATCTGTGAGTACTCACCAACTATTTTTATAGTTGACGCTCGTTTAACTTGCTTTTCCAGGAATCATCTAGTAAGAGGCACGTAGAGACACAACACTTGTAGGAGCATTTGCATGTGTTGACTTTTAAATACATTGTAATTTCTTTTAAAAAGTTGTTCAAATTCATTGTAAATTTGTAATGATTTTTAATACTATGGTTGATGTTGTCTTTAAACTTTTGCTATGAGACCCTTTGTATTGCCACGCCCCGTGTTTCCACTTTAGCGGGGTGTGACGAATACCTCGTTACTCTTATGGTGGACTTTGATCAACACACAACTTTGTGTACTCGATCTCCTAGTCCTTCACTTGACACTTTGTCAATGAATTAGTCTAATTTCCAAATATG
This sequence comes from Lactuca serriola, assembly GCF_051521515.1. Classification (NCBI taxonomy): domain Eukaryota; kingdom Viridiplantae; phylum Streptophyta; class Magnoliopsida; order Asterales; family Asteraceae; genus Lactuca; species Lactuca serriola. The sequence continues at coordinate 109,333,492 of NC_136409.1, read as the reverse complement.
AAATTTCTCATTCATTGTGCAACCAAGTTGCATGATTCCAAGTTTCCGTCCAATTGAAACTTGGGCGATGAGAAACTCTCCCTATTTGGTAAATTCTCGACTTTCCATAATAAGAACCAAATCCATTATTGCTAATAATAGAAACATTTTAACATCAATTTTTCATACACGCCATTGTAAGGATAAATAAATAAAATTTAAAATCAAAATTTATTTTATTGCGGAAATTTTTTTCCTTACAATGCAACTCATTGAAAAAGTTATGCTAATACATCTTTCTTAGCAATCTAATTCTAACTCTAAGTAGTAGCTCAAGAATCTAATCTTCGAGAAATGCGATCGAAATCCTTTCTTTCACGGTTAGATTTTGCTCACTTCTTCCCTTAAGCTTCCTTTCTTTTCTTCGATCCTACATAACATCAATTGTAATCTTATCACATTATGTATTAAGAATCTAGAATAAAAGCTTAAAAGAGTTAGTCAATGGATTTTACCTAAAGCAAAGCCATACGTTTTGACTCTCCCATCTCTTAGATCTCTTAGGTAAATGGGGCAGCTTCGTCTCCAATGCCCTTTCTCTTGGCAATAAAAGCAAATTGACTCTTTTGGAACATGACATGGAACTACTTCAGACATTGTCTTTCTCTTGTGATCAAACTTTTCGATCATAGCATGTCTTTCGTTGCCATTGTCTATATCCATAGAAGTCTCGAAGGCAGATTCACCAATCAACTTTGCTTTTCTATTGCGCCAAATCATTGCAGATTCAGCAGCAATAAGCATATAAGTGAGATCTATAAGGGTCACGTCGTAGTTCATCATATAGTACTCTCTTACGAACTCACTATATGAGTTGGGAAGTGACTGAAGAACTCAATCAACAGCCATTTCCTCACAGACAACGGATCCCAACATTCTTAACCTATCAACGTGTGATTTCATCCCTAGGACGTGTGCACACACCGGCTTTCCTTCTTTATGTTTACTTGCCAAAAGGGCTTGAGTGATCTTGAACTTTTCAAGCCTTTGAACTTGTCGGTTAGGGAGAATAATTGGAGGAGGAGGAAGAAGTGAAGCATGATCTCTTGTTCCTCGACCGAATCGTGGAATATCATCTTCATGTGGAATGCTTGTTCCACGGGATTTGGGAAGACCATAGTTGTCAAACTTTGACATCTACAAAACGGGAGAAAAACGAATTCAAGTTAGTTGATAAATTGAGTCCTTAGTAAATCACCCAAATGAGATACTAAGGCTAGGACCCAACACAATATTCCACAACTCGAGAGAGGGATGCCGTAACCCTAATTGCAGAATATTTGAAGGTAAGTGAATGACGATTCACTAATTTCCACCATGAAAAACGAAAAAGAAATTTAAGTTTTAAATCTATGAAAACTCCTAGATCCTTTGAGATTCATTTAACTTTCAATGGCATGTTTAAATCTCGATATGCCCCTCTAGTTTGTGACTGGGATGTCGAGGATCACAAAGCCGGTGTGAATAACCATGCAAACTTACATGGTGCCCTCACATGTTACAGTCACCTATTCGATGTGCCGGTAAACCACACACGCTCCACCGAACTATGAAAAACATTGAGTCACCCTTTGCTACCTTTGCTTAGAACCATTTAGTGTGCCGGTAAACCACACACGCTCCACTAACGTCTTCGCAAGGCACAAAGTGTAATTTCATGGAATTGCATCAATTCACTTTTGCCTAAGTAACTAAGATTGGGAATTTTATGAAAACATTTAGTTACTTTAATAATTCATTATACTTATAATGGAAGGTTTCGTCCTATCCTACCCGTTCGGCTAACGACCCTCCATTAGTCAAGAGTGCGGTGGGTAAGAGTGGATACCCATTCAATCGCCATTTTATAGGCAATTTCCATAAACACCCCTTATAGACTAGTTTCGTGAATGAGGCCTACTAACGGTAAGACTGACTTTTACTCATACATATATATAATCTTAGACTTTTAATGTTATATATAGTATAGGGTGTATTTTATACTTTTAAAATACTAGGTGGTCTAATTTAACAATTATACCTTTAATTCAATTAAATTGTAAACCTAAACTTTTATGGATTTATTAAGCTTCTTTTAATTATACACCTTAATTAATTAATAAAACCATAAGGGTGTGATTTGAACTTTTTCAAAAAAAACAATACTAGAGTTTTAGAATTTAACATTCCTAATTAAATTTTTAATCAGCTTTTAAATTCCAAAACTTGAGGGCAAGTTTTGAAACATTTTTTCAAAAACATTAGGGTTTCAACTATTTAAATTTTAAAACAACAAAACTTTTGGGTTCAAATTTAAACTATAAAACCTAAAGGGCAAAATATGAAACTTTTCATAACATCAAGGATCAAATAACAAATAATCTAAATTAACAATTAATCACATAATTATCCATATTTGATTTATTTAATGATTTCTTGCAAAACAATTTATCAATTTACTCAAAATATTTAATCAATTATCACATAAGGAAACAATTATCTTATTTATTGATAAATATCTTCAATTAGATCAAAAATATAGTCAAATATATCATATAATCGGATTAATATTGATCTAACATGATAAGGTAACCATCCATAAGCAAAAACAGCAAGAAATCCCGAATATCCCTCTGTCTGACGCACCGACTCGCTGATTCACCCTTTGGAACTCGCCGAGTAGGGGAAACTCGCCGAGTCCACAGTGGGACTCGCCGAGTCCATCAAGTAGAACACCAAAAATTGAATTTTTAAAACATATCAAGCATCAATACAATAGAAACAATCATTGCTCTGATACCACTGATGGGTTTTGGTCATAAGACATCCTATGTGCTTATACAAACCCTAATGCTTGGATCTAGGTTTCTCTATTGTACATGCTTTGAATCCAAGACTATAAACCCTAATTCTGGCATATGGAAATCAATATTAACATATAATTAGGTTTAAGATATTACCTTGATTGTTATGTAGTAATAACAATCCCAATTCCTCCTTGAATTGACTTTGGAAGGCTTAGAGTCACAAGTGTCACTCCTCTAATGGCTTACAAACACCAAGAGCAAATGGAGAAGGTATAAAGAGAGAAGAGAGAGGTAGGAATTTGTCCTTAGGACTTCTTGGGAAGGATTAGATGAATTCATGAGCCTTAGGGGGTTTATATAGGTGTAAAGATTAGGGTTTTAGTCCTTATCCTTATCTAGTTGCTTGCCCACCAAGCAACCATAAGATAAGTCTTAGAAACCCTTATCCTAGTCGAATTCTAAGGCATTATCTCCTTAAATTCGTTCACCTTATATTTAAGATAATCCTTACCTTATTTTGTAACTATCACATAATTACAATTCAGCCCCTCTAGTTTAATTAATTACACTTGATCGCAAAATTAATTCTTAATTAATTATTGACCAATATTAATTAAAGAAATATGATTTCTCCTTTAATATATTATTCTTATAACATATTAATAAATTATAATAACCTCTCTCTCTTTATTTATTTCTCCAATCAAGTTGCTTTGGTGAAGGCAACCCAAAAGGACCATGCACCATCGGGTCAAGTACATACCAAAATAGTTATGGTTTTAGACACTAATCCAACACTAGGATCGTACATGTTAGAGAAATAAGCATGACAAGTTCTCATTCTCCTATTGCAAGAAAATTTCAATTTACTTATCGAAAAAATTCATAGCAAAAAGTTGAAACCCCGTAGCTAAAGCTGAATAACCATGGAATTTGCTACACAATTTATCCATTAGACTATGTAGCTTTACTTCTTGTAGCAAACTCTTTAGCTATGAAATTATATTTCAGTAGCGATTTTGCTATAAGAGTTTCTACGACATCTATTTTGTTGCAATTTGAGTTCCCTAGAAATTTCGTAGTTTTTTTGTTCCGTAACAAATTCTATAGCCATTTATTCCATATCAAATTCCATAGCCGTCTCTTCCATAGCAAATTCCGTAGTCGTCTGTTCCGTAACAAATTATATATATATATATATATATATATATATATATATATATATATATATATATATATATATATATATACACACACACACACACACACACAAACACACTAACCGTTTACCCGTGCCAAGCGACGCGTGCGAATAGTTTTTTTAGAAATTGGTTTCTATAGACAATAGGTCTTTTGTGCAAATAGTTTACTACATCTAAACATAAATCTATAAGAATCATCTTAGCATATACAAAATCAGAAAGAATAAAAAAAAATATGAGTTAGGGTTGTTTACAAATGTGTACAAACATATCATTGATTACACATTATTAATCGTGAAACACTTTTTTATACACCACATTTGATATATAAACTTCACTTGAATAAGAAATTGTTTTCTCTTTTCAACTTGAATAAAAACATGTCATCTTCGGGCGGACATAGAGGAAAATTGAAAAATATATTCTTTTTTCCATCATGTTGACAACCAACTATTTCAATATCAATTTCATTGTGCTGAAAACTCTTACATATCAATGGAGTGCCCTTACACAATCTGTTTTGGAAACGCACATGTATGACATTTTTTCTAAATATTCTTACAATAAAAAAGAATTTTCTACTTTCCAAAATTAAAAAAAAAAAGCTTTTAATGTTTATAAATGATTTGTTAATAAGAGTATACATTAGTTCAAGAGTGATTTTCAAAAAAGTCTCAATATTTTGATGGTTGGTTAAAAATAACGCTTTAGAATGTCTCAATATTTTGAACAAATTAAAAAACAAAAAAAATACAGGATACCGACTAAATCTACGGAACTAGAGAAAAAGAGTTTTTCCGAAGTTTTAATGAGTAATCTGTCATTTTTATAAATTAATAATAATAATAATAATAAATAATAATAATTTTGTATTAAACTATGAACTGACCCAAAATATTGAAAATTTATTGGAGATTTTCCATTAATAAAACGTACCAAAGTAATTTGGTATGGCAATACTTACAACTTAGATTAATTGCTTGATTGATAGGCTAAAGATCACAAAGCGAATTTGATCACTAAAAATTAGTTTTAGATAAAAATAAAAGTGTAGGACAAAAATACGGCATCCGGTGATTAATTTTCTTTTCAACACTAAAACAATTTATTTTAGCAGGCACCAAATATTTTCTTTTGTCGGATAGTTTCCATAAGGTGATTAGTTTATGTTGACGCCAAATAGTTGGGAAAGTAAAATAATTAAAGGTATGTTGAAAAAGTCAAAAGAAATAGTTTTAGCAACACTTGCTATAAAAACTTGTTTTCTTTTGTCATGAAAAACTAACAGGCAAAAATATAAAGAAATGCATTATAAGTTATATAACGATTAATATAAAAGAAAAGATAAGAAAATATCATGTTGTGCAAGTGTTGAAATGAATTATTAAAAAAATAGTTACAATCATGTCTCTTTAAGAAAAAGAAAGAACAAAGAGAACTTGAATCTATAGAAGAGTAATGTTGATAAACATTTTGTAATATAATATGAAAGAGTAGTTGATCGATAGTCAATGCTAATCATATTCAAAATGAAAAAAAAAAAACAATGGAGAATAAAATTCAAGAAGTTACATAATATAAAAATACAATGCTATACATAGATGACATGTAGACCAATAGGAAACAACAAAAGACACAAATGTTCACTATCTCATCATCTAATTTATTTAAAGGTGCTAATTGTAACCTCTTTAGTTTATGCATCCCCATTGCCTATCTCCTCTGTCAAAAATATATACACATGTGCTCTATTATGAAAGCCAACTATGCATCTCTTGTGAGACCATATATCTCCCTTCCATTGCTTAGTGGGCATATAACAACTCCACTGCGCATGTTTAAGATACGCAAGCACCACCACATCATAGAGAGCCTCAACTAAAGGTTTCATGATTTAAGTAATAAATTGAAGTAATAATGCTGATTGAAGTAATAATATAAATTTTGGTCTGTTAGCTACCTATATTATACATATTTTGTTAGTTATTTCATTCTATATAATCAAAACAAAACGCAAATTACAATAACTTCTTCATTTTAATTAAGAGGATCAATTAATGATGATTTATGCCACCAGCAACTCCAAAAACAAAAACAGGAGTTAAATAAAGAAATTATCTCACAAAACAATAATATTAATAAGCAATATCTCATTGTTTATCACTAACCAAACAAACATAATAAGTTTTAACAACAAAAATCAAGAATTCACGTTAATCTTTTAGAAGGCAAGTGTATATTATCAGGAACATTCATTATTACTACAATTATGAACACATTGCTATAATTAGGGGTGTAAGTGAGACAAGCCAACTCGTGAAAAACTCGAGATCTACTCGGAAAATACTCGAAATCGACTCGAGCTTAATCGAGTCGAGCTCGAGCTTGAGCTACTCGAGTGCCTTATTGAGCCGAGCTCGAGTACAAAAATACTCAGCTCGTAAGGCTCGCGAGCTTAGTCGAGCTTAGTGTAATTTACTTATATGTCATTTCTTTATAATTGTTCATTTATAACATATATATCATTTCTTTATAATTATTCATTTATGACATATATGGTTGATGTTATATTGATATTAGGTGCTGTGGGTTTTTTTTGGTAGTTTGGACATTTACATGTGGAATGCTTAATATTTCATACTCAATTTAATGATTTTGATTTTATTTAAATATTAGTCGAGCCGAGCCGAGCTGAGCTCGAGACTGTCGAGTATTTCATGAGCTCGAGCTCGAGCTTAAAATCAAGGCTCGAGTCGAGTTCGAGCTCGAGTATTTTAGTCGAGCCCAGCTTCGAGCTTGGTAGTATTTGGCTCGGCTCGTTTACACCCCTAGCTATAATCGACAAATTTCGTAAAATAATAGGCTACTGCAAGCTATAGACTAACATGTAACAAGGAACTAAAAAGGGCTCTTACCAGCAACTGATAATTGCAACACTTATATGGAAAAAAACAGCACAGTAGAGTCCGGACCCCACCAATGTAAAAAACCTTATCAAGATCTCGTAAAAATCCCTTCACAAGCCAATATAGTCGTTAGAGTAACAAAACACCATGTAGAAGCCAAATTATTTCAATTGTATCCACAATATATATAGTTTTGAATGTAAAAAGGAAAATGGAAAACCATAATAGGAAAAAAAAAAAAAAAAAAAAAAAACCTGTTGAAGCTCAATTTTGAAACTAAAAGCTAATTTATGATGACTTGTGGTATACCGATCCTGAGTTAAGGATTGATTTTAAAGTTTTAACCGGTTAATAATCGATTTCCACTCTTTTTAGAGTTTGATTTCAAAGTTTTACCTGGCAAGATGTTCATGATTTTTTGTAAAATGCTATCAAATTACAGCTATACGTAAAATATATACTTCATAAACACTAAATTGGAGTATAACATGCATCTTCATTAAAATAACAAACATTAAAACCATATCATTCTGTAAATGAAAACCTATTTTGGTTTTCTTTAAATGTTAACAGACAAGAACCATCTAAAATTAGGTCATTTTGTCTGCATCTGGAATCAGAGTTGTTGGAAGAGACCCATTGAAGGAAGAAAGCCTGAAACTCAAAACTAAATTCAAAAATCATTAAATCCTCATAAAAGTGAATTCAAAATTCATGTAATGTAAACCAAGGAAAACCAAAATCGATCATGTAAAAATCGATCTCAAAACAGAGTGAATATTGATATCCATCTGAAAGTTCTTGAATCTACACAAATCCACAAACATATACATATTAAAAGCGAAAAAGAAATAGAGAAATCAAAGGTGGAGAGAGAGAGAGAGAGAGAGAGAGAGAGAGAGAGAGAGAGAGAGAGAAGCCATTGTTGTCTTGTAAAGCAAAATCGAATTTTAAAATCAAAATAGAGCCAGTAAAAATATGACCACGAGTCTCATAAGAGTCCACAAAAGAGCATAAATCAACAAACAAAACCTGAAGAGGTGAAAGAGTAAAAACCCTTAGTTATAGATCGAGATGCTTATTGCTTCATTCCTCATGCTTGAGAAATAAGCAAACAAACACTCAGTGTTGAAATTTTTTGGGGTTTCAAAGATAAAAGGGAATTGTGGTCATGATGTGGTGTAGTGGTGAGGATAGGGTTTCTAGAGGCGGGGATAGGTGATGGCAGGTCATGGTGGTTGTAGATAAATGGATTCTTAAGATATAGCGACAGTGAGAGTGTGGTAATTGTAGATATGTTGAAGCTATGTCAAGATTTTAAAGAGGATCAGTTCACGTTTTACAGAAAGATGATGGTGGAGTGGTACTGATTGTGTCAGCTTGGTATTGTAGGCGGTGACATGGTGGTGGTGGAACCGATGGTGTTTTTAGAGTGGCTAAACTATTATTTGATTAGGTTTTCTCTTGGAGACGATGATAGAACGGTGGTGACGGCTGGTCGAAGGCAAAAAAATCAGCGATTGATGATGATTGGACCAACTAAGATTATATGCATAATCTGATTGTAAATCTTGCAATGAATTTTGTACATCTTAAAATTCAGCATTTAAGGCTAAATGCTTATTAAGGTATAAAGATATATATGTAGATCCGGTAAGATTTTTTTTCGTAAGAAGGTAACAAGTTTTTTTCTACATATTTTTTGGCGAGTAAAACAAATGAATCGCTAGATGAATTAAAAATAAAATGATTCACAAAAAATCCAAAATTTATTTATACAATGATTTTGTTGTCATTCAACAAAATTGTCATAAAAGTGAATTTTTTCTTTATTTACATTAAAATGAATAATGAAGACGTTTTTTTTGAATTTTTTCTTGTGAATCATGTTACTTATGAATAATTTAGTGATTCATTTTGTTTTTCACTAAAATAATATGTAGAGAAAAAAACTTCTTACATTCCTACCAAAATTTGTATTTTTATTTGATCTTGACTCTCTCTCTCTCTCTATATATATATATATATATATATATATATATATATATATATATATATATATATATATATATATATATATATGACGAGGTAAACATGAAAGTTTAGAAAGTCAAGATGGTGAAAATGAGATTTTAAAACGTTTAAAAGTAACGGAATCAAAGTGACATTTAAAAAAAAATCATTTTATAAATATTTTAGTAAATAGAAGGATAAAAATGTCATTATAAAAAGTAAAAAGGTGCAAAACATCGTAAAAATATTCTCCCATATTGATAATTTATATATAACTAGTATTTTGTGACCTTGCCCGTTGCGGCGAAAAACAACTTTGTAAGTGAACCACAAACGCATAAGAAAAAATTTTAATCGAAAAAATTATGTATGGAGAATTCAAGTAAAATTTTTTTAAAATTGTATCTTATTTGGTACACTGCATAAATGATAATTATTTAAGATATTATAATAATAAAAAATAAAAAGTAATATTTATAAAAACAAATTATGTAAGAGACCAAAAGCCTAACTTAAAAATATAGCAAGGGACTAAATTTATAACTTAAAAATATCAAAAATTTAACTTTAAAATTATAAGGATAAAAACTATTAGATAAAAATTAGTTTATATTAAAGAATTTAAAAGCAAATGAAATTTAGGGGCTGCAAATGAAAAAAACAAATTAAAGTGAAAATAGAAAAAAATAAGTAAAAGAAACCTCTCTCAACTCTCTCACATCCGACGATACAAAATTAGTTTTGGGTAAAAAAATGTAAAACCAAGTAACGCTTAGGGGAGAAAAAAAAACACAAACAAAAAGAGGAAACAAAAGAAACAGCACATTTGCTTACACGTGCCATTGTTTCAAATCAAATGGCTAAAGTTCATTTGAAATGAATTGTGAATCGCCCTCAAAACCTATTTTGGTAATATATATATATATATATATATATATATATATATATATATATATATAGGGTTAGGTTCATGTGAGAACAATATTTATTGTGAGAACGTGAGAACATTACTTTATGTTACTATTCTGCTATGAATTTTGTATATATACAACGTTATGACATTATTCATCAACAAATATATGAACAACCACACATTAATATTCACATTAAAATTTAGTATGTACAACTTTATGACATTATTCATCATCGAATATATGAAGAGTCACATATTTAACATTCACATTAGAATTTACTAAATTACTACATATATATATATGTAAATTTTATAGTAGAATGACAATATAAAACTGAATATATTCATATTGTAATTACTACAATACTATACATATTAAATTCAAACAAGAATAATAGCATACAAATGGTGTTCTCACGTTCTCACAATAAATATTGTTCTCAAATGAACTTAATTATATATATATATATATATATATATATATATTAATGATAAAAGATTGTTCGAATAAAATAGCAGATATATAATAATTTGATATAATTATTTCAATACATGCTCATACAATTTGAATTTAACATTTTAGTTGATATGCATTAATCATTATTCTGGATATCTATATAAGTAGGATAAGAACCATACAAATGATCTTGAATCCCAATTCAGTTTGTAAAATAGTAAAGTTATGAATTCTTCCAGAAAAAACTTACTTTCCTTCTTCTTTACCCTATTTATTTCAACTTTTTACGTGGTCCCTATTGCATCACGTTGTTTTTACACGGAATGGACCATATATATATATTAGAAATTAAAATGCCGATGACATCGTGGTTCATATAAATTCAACAGATCATGATCTTTGAAATCACACTATTTCATATGATAGGGTTTACAGTTGGACATTTTGTGAAAACTTGTCGGTACTCATTTTACTAGTGATTTTTGGTGGGATACACAATATCAAACTTTAGCTTTAGCTGATCGTGAAATTTTTAGCCATTGTCGTGATAACTATTACGGCTTTCAGTCATGCTTCTGGTTAGTCATGCCTGATGGATTCTATGTTTCAAAATGGAATGATTCATCTCCAGACGGGTGGGTGAAAAAGAAATCGTGGCAATGAATTATATGTGCATTTTTCTATTTCTATAAATAGATGTATCGAAATCAAGTCTATAAGTATAATAAACCCATTTATACGTTTTGAGTAACGTTCTGGATTGATATTATTAAAATTGTATTTGTGGTTATTATTTGGTAACAATGTCACACCTATGAATCGCAAAAACACAAACTATAATTGGATGTCTGAAGGTCGACTGTCAAATGATTAGATGAACTAAACTAACATGATTTTTAACTCAAAATAAAAATCTATGTTATTAGGCAATGTACTTTCCTACATTTTACAAAATAGCAATATATTCACATCAATAATATTCATCGTATTCTTAATTGTAATAATCAAAATCTTCAAAAATAAAACAAATAAGTTGAGATTGTTTGAAAATTTTAGATGACCCAATTGAAAATTGGAGTTGTCTTGTTCATCCAAATGTTTTTACCATTATTGGCTTATAGATCATGAGGAATGACACCATCAAGCTAGAAAAGAAAAAATCTAAAATTTGGCAATATCTATAAATTAAAAGTGAAACCACTACCAATTTTCAAATAAACATTCTAAATTTCTAATGATGTTAATTTGAGTGATTATGTCCCTTATTCGACAACTGTTTGTTATCAAGGTACAGACGTAGCATGGAAACTCCAACAACATATAAGAAGAAAACTCGTAAGTAATTCAATTTTTTTGAAAGGTAAATTAGAAAAAAACCTAACAAGATTCTATCAAAAAGTAATATATTAAAAAGATGAAATAGCAAAATTTAGGTAGAAATGTCAATAAACCCAATTTAATTAAAAAATTTTACTCATATTGAAAAATCTAATATAAGTTAATTGAATAACATAATAAAAAAATGTCTAATTTCTTTGGCATGACCATTTCAAAAACATGTTGCTCCAAAATTTGCAAATAACTCAAATGATGACCGCATCAAAATAGTTCGTATGGAGCACATAAATTTATATTATCCGCCAACAAAATCCAACCTCAAGCATAGAAAAAGTGTGTAAATCCACCCCAACTACATATATAATTGCAACTAAACAAACTTTTGTAATTAACAAAAATATGATATAAAGTCTCAATCGAGAGGTATCGCAAATGGGACTGCACATAAACTGATCAACATCTAGCATTAAACAACTTTAGATAAGTGTGAGGGTTAAACCACTTCCTTAGTCCATATAGAACCATTAAAAGGATTAACCCACTCAAGGTACGACAAAGAGTACAATATTCTCTAGCATAAACGAAAGACAATAGCACAACCAGGATCATACATGTAGGAGAAATAAGAATGACAAGCTCATTCTCGCCCTACAAGACAATTTCAATTACCTATCGAAAAATTTCATAGCAAAAAGTTGAAACTTCGTAGCTAAAGCTGAATAACCACGGAATTTGCTACACAATTTATCAATTAGACTATGTAGCTTTATTTCTTGTAGCAAACTGTTTAGCTATGTAATTATATTTCAGTAGCGATTTTTCTATAAGAGTTTCTACCACATCTATTTTGTTGTAATCGAGTTGCATAGCAAATTCCATAGTTTTTTGTTCCATAACAAAATTTTTAGCCGTTTATTCCATATCAAATTCCATAGATATCTCTTACGTAGCAAATTCCATAGCCGTATATTCCGTAACAAATTCTGTAGCTCCCGGTTTCGTAGGAAATTCTATAGTCATCTGTTTCGTAGCAAAATCTCACTCTCTCTCTCTCTCTCTCTCTATATATATATATATATATATATATATATATATATATATATATATGTATATATATATATATATATATATATATATATATATATATATATATATATATATATATATATATATATATATATATATATATATATATATATCAGGTAAGAAATTTTTTTTCGTAAGAAGATAAGAAGATTTTTTTCTACATATTTTTTTGGCGAGTAAAACAAATGAATTGCTAGATGAATAAAAAATAACATGATTCACAAAAACAAGTCCAAAAAAACAACATCTCCATGATTTATTTATACAATGATTTTGTTGTTATCCACTAAAATTGTCATAAAAGTGAATTTTTTCTTTATTTACATCAAATTGAATCATGAAGATGTTTTTTTTAGAATTTTTTCTTATGAATCGAATTACTTCTGAATCATTTAGTGATTCATTTGGCTTTTCTCTAAAATAATATGTAGAAAAAACAATTCTTACATTCCGACAAAAATGTTCCTTCTTATTTGATCTTGACTTTCTCTCTCTCTCTCTCTCTCTCTCTCTATATATATATATATATATATATATATATATATATATATATATATATATATATATATATATATATATATATATATATATATATATTGTGACAACCGTCAAATTCGGGTCAAATTCGAAGTCAAGTAAAGGCCAACAAGTTGAAAACAGAAAGTACAATATGTACTTGTTTAGTAGAATGTACTCCGTATTCACTAATGTACACACACCTTATATCAATTCAGAGTATCACTAAAAAATTTCACATAATTAGATATTCTAAACCCTAGTAGCGTAAGTGATAGAAACGACACCATAAAACACTATTACATACCTTCCGGGGGTGTGTAGCATTCATAACGAATCATAATGGGGAGTGCGAACCCCGTAATACAAGGATGAACACTATTAAGGATCATGAACAAAGTCTCTTTAAATCTCCTAACTTTATAAACACTCGGGATATCCAACCTCTTAGCTTAGTCAAAAACCACTTGAAACGGGAAGACTTCTCGGGATTCAGCAAAATGGACCGAAACCACCCATGGACCGAACCCACTTTCGGTCCGGATTCACCTTCAGTCCGGATTTACTTTCGGTTGAGGCCACTTTCAGTCCTGAACCTACTTTCGGTTCGAAGCCGCATCCGATTCATCCTACTACGACACAGTCCGGACTACTCTCGATTCCAACTACCTTCGGGTCATCACTACCCACAGTTTAATCCACTTTCGGTCCTTAGTCTCATGGACCGAGACCCCACACCGAAATGCCATCAGCCTCACAAGCTCAAAACCAAGGTAGAAAACCCAAAAGGACCCACTTGGTCCGGAGCCTCCTGAGTCCGGAACATAACTCTCTAAAATGAACCAGACAACTCCACATACTCGAGAACACCCTTCTCTTTTGGAAACTCCTCATCCGGATTAACCCGCTTCGAAAGGATCAGCACCAGATGATTTCCGTGGCCTCGGAAGACCAAGGTCACTTCGGAAGTTGATTATCCCGCACCTCCACTCTGAAACCATGAATGACTTTGGACGGACGTTCCTAACTCCGGATGGACGTTCCTGACTCCGAACGGACGTTCCTGACTCTGGACACTCCCATTTTTTGCCAACCTTGAAGAGTTAGGACATGTTCTTGATGTATAAGACTCATTATTTTAACCACACTTTGGAGAAATTCCCGCAATAAATCATAATTTTGTGCAAGATATTCTCTAAGGGTTGGTTGACTTTTCCAAAAAGTTATGACACAACCCATACCCATACCCACCCTATGACTACTTTATGGCACTAGTCCCATAGTACCTAGTCAAATCAGGATCTTTTCTCCAACACTCCATCAGATTTCCCTACTCTAAATCCACTCATTGGATTCTCAACCTCAATCTATAAAGCCCTAATTGCTTCCTTCCAAGACAAGATTTACCATTTCTTTCTCTATTCTTCACTCTGGAATTCAAGGATTCCCAGATAGAATTTTGCCCTTACTTCACTCTTGGTATGTTCTTCATCTTAAATCATGGATATTCTTCACTTCCTCATTCAAATCTCGGATTTCTTATACAAATATTGTCATAATTATTCTTAAAATCTTCAAATCCTGAAGCTTTCTCCAAGTGTTCTTGACTTGGAAACCTCATCCTTTTCGCATCCATCCAATGGAATCACTCAAGGTGAGTTCATACCCCTATATTTTCATGTTTTACTCAAGTTTTAAGGGGGAGAATAGAAGTTACAACACTAAAATACATTATAACTCAACCAACAGCCTTCAACAGAAAAGTTGGGCCTTATTCACGGACTATTTTGAAAATCTTAAGCTTTTTATTTTTCATAACTATACAAGGTGAAAATATTTCAGGTTAATACCTTTCTAATGACTACTTGCACATCCTTATACGATTTTTCTACAATTTATGGTGATTTTTACAAAACTGCCTTTCATTTTGAAAAAGAACTCGGACCAGTCTGTGAATATGGGATGTTTACAACTAGCTATAGACCCCTAAAAATCATAATAAAAATTATGAATAAACTAGAAACATTTCCTGAACTCTCGGATTTTACGGAATCACATTTCGACTTCGTATGATTTTTCTGTGATTTTCTAAAACAGTACAAAAAAAAGTTAAAACTAGTTAAACAGCTTTCAATTTATTTACACTTTGTAACATGTTGAGCAAAGTGTATAGCAATAAAACTGCATGGTGTTGAATGAATTTCTTGTTAGTTTAATATCACAAACAGAAATAGCCATTCATGATAAGATTTCCATTTACTACCAACATATGTAATAAAATAACAGGTATAGTTGATGTTTCATTTATACTACAAAAAGTTCCGTTTACATTACAAAAAGGATTTTCATTAACACTACACGTAAAGTCGTTATTGTAATTTATGAGACACTACTTCATTGTACTCTTAGAGTACTAGTTCAATTACTATAGTTATATCCCGGCCAACAACCTACACCCTAGCTGCTTGCAACAGCCCGACCGACAGGTCGGGGTGACAAATGTCATAACAGTCCGGCGCTTGAAGAACGCCGTAGCAGGTATACTATGTCATAGTATGGTTATAACGACTCACATAGGGAGATAACGAAACATATAGTTTACGGGGACTCTTCATCTGAAAAAGGGTTTTATGTTGATTTAAAACCACCTTTACTACTATAAGTATGGAAATTTACTTGTACATTTTGGTCTTTGGGCATTAAGACTACAAATCATTTCATAAAGAAAATATTGGATTTTTTCTTGAAACATACTCATTCATTTACAAAGAAAGGTTTTCAATCCTACTGCAAAAAACTTATGCACTCACCAACTTAATTGTTGACACTCTTTCAAAATTACTTGTATTCTCAGGAAATAAATAAAATCAGGTAACTACACGCTTTTGAGGATGGAATGCTTCGGCGTTTGGCAAACTATTTTGATATCATGTTGTAATCGATTTCGAAACATGTAACACTTGAAACTATGTAACTTTTTCGATTATATTTATGATTGATTCTATGTACCGTAATCACTGTTATATTCGTTTGTCATTATACTACGCATGAAGTCCTCCACCCCCGGACGTTTCCGCCATCCGAGGTTTCGGGGTGTGACAGATTGGTATCAGAGCATCGTTTATAGTAAACTAAGTATATCGTACCACATAAGATATACAAACTATAAACACAATTGGGACAAACCCTATGATGTAAACAATTTCATACAAATATACTTTTGGAAATAAAAGTAATTCACATTAAAAGTATAAGTACATGCATACTTGTTGTGTAGTTTCATGACTACGAAGAACATAAAAATAAAAGAAGGTGAGTTGTACGCTGCAGGGATGCCCCGAGGTATGTAATCAAGTCTGGGAAGAATATAGCCTGATCAACTATATTCATATGATACGTGACTAATGTATACCAGGGGATGACCGTAGCGAGTAACAAGCCTCATAACCTAACAACATCCCTACAAGAAATACTTTAAGAACTGAACCTAACAATTAAAATACTATAGGAATATTTTTATGTTGCTCTAGCACAATATTCATTACATGCCTCTTGCACCCCATTCTCGCACATACGTAATAGTATGATTTCACCTACCAGGAGACCCCTACTACCCGAATCAAGGAAACGGAGGATAGATAGAAGAAGATCCCGAGGAATTGTTCGAAGAAGAGCTCGGAGAGCATCCGGAGGAAGATCTTGGAGGAGATGAAGATGAAGGAGGAATGGACGAGGAATCCGAGGAGGAGCCTGAAGTTTACAACCCGAATCCAGTCCCCGTACCCCGACAACAATTCCAGGGTCTGGTGCCCCGATGGGCCGAAGCCTTGAACCTCTGGAGCTGAGAGCAGGAACAGCAACCTCCTTTCGTAATGAGGAGGGACTTCCAAAACCTCGGTGAGGGTGGTCCAACCAATAGAGCCCTTCCTGTCATAGTGAGTCGCATCTCACGCCAGGCTGACCAAACCCAAGTCTCGTACAACCAACTTCTTGCAACTAACGCAGTCGCTCAGGTCAACACTGCTAGACTTCGACGACTGGACCGAGATCACGGCCAAACCAGGCACCACACCGAAGCCCTCCAGAGGGAGCTGGTCGCAGCCCTGGTCGAGGTTCAGACACTTCGAGAAAATCATGCCACCTTAGAGAGGCACTTGACCGAAGTAGAACGCCAAGTGGCGTAGTCCAAAGCTCAGAGCAGCAACCGCCGCGAGTAGTGTTTAGATTACTCACATTTTGTTATAGACTAGGTTTATGAGTATGCGTTGGTGCTACTCTTCTCTATGTGTAAGTTCACCTCCCCCCCCCCCCCGATTTTGTGATTATACTAGTCGGAGGATTTATTTGCTATCCAAACTTATTTGCATTAATGTGATGTAGACCTACTTCGAGGTCAAATTTCCCAAACACTATGTACTAAATCGTATCAATGAAATGGGCATGCATATTATTTCATTGGGATCATTACTACTATATTCATAACAGTGTATATTGTTACTAGGTAAAGTCAACAATTGTTTAATGTATACAATAAAGTTATACATAGTTAAGAGTATAATGATTTAGAAATGGTGGGTCTGCCTTGGATCTTGTTCCTTGTTTGGTTGTGGGCCTAGGGCAGACCCATTAGATTCAAAGATCTATCGAATCTTAATTTTGTATAACTAAGGATACACCAAACGATTGTAGGAACTAGGAAGGACCTAGTATGAATCAAGATACAAGATTTGAATTGGAACAGTACTACTAAATTCATAAGTTTATTTTACACAGACTTTAATTATGAATGATTTTAAGAACAATATAAAATTGGGACATGATACACTCAGAATTAAGATGAACTTAGTTAGATAACTCTCGATAAATAGTCACTACTAAAGACTCACTATCGTCTCATCTTGTAAACCTTATGGTTGAAAGATGCCTTCTTCGTAGACTTATAGGGTGCGATCGTACCAACGCTAATGCACCGAATCCCATCAAATCTCCCCAGCTAAGTGTGTTTGGGTAAGGATAGTACTAGGATGGGTAAACATAACACTCATACAAAACCTACTTCTACACACTACCATAACTTCACCTCGGGAATGTTTAGCTGAAACATTGAGAATAGTATGGCAAAGTGCAAAATTTATATATGTGTATATAAATGGTAAGAATGTAACTAGCGATAATCATCACTACTCACGAGATTGTTTCTCGCCGTGCAACAAAATTATGTCATCTCAGGAAGGTAACCAGCCAACTAGCAAGGCACCAATCCTGCAGATAGACTCTGCCACTTTTCAAGCTACAATCACTGTAGCTATGACAGCCGTCATGGCACAACTCATTGCTAACAACACCAGCGGAAGCAGAAGTGGTGCCAACAATGCTAATCACAGTAACAATACAGGACCCCAACGGGTGTCTACTGACGAAGACGCCTCAGACCACAAACCTAAGAGTAAGAAACGAAGGTTTTGGAAAAAAAAAAAGGAGCGCAACCTATCTTAAAAACTTGCTAAAAGGAAACAACCCGCAGCTACCTTTGCAACTACAACAACAGTCACGACACCTGCCTCGACATCCATCATGACATCTGTCGCTCCAGTCCGTACCAGTCGATATGCAGGAACCCTCCTGCAATGTAATAAGTGCAACCTCCACCACACCAAAGTGTGTCGAAAGATGCACTGCAAGAACTGCCACAGGAAAGGACGCACTACCAGTTTCCGTAGGATACCAGCTCGACATACCACCTTATACGCTAATACCAGTGTGAGCCCAGTATGCCACCTATGCGGTGAAACAGGACACTTCAAGACGGACTTCCCAACCAAGAGGAATGACGGAGGGGCAGGAGGAGTGTGACAACCGAACTAGCAGACGCAACAATGAACCTCACTAAGACTCTTAGGAATGTTTCATAAACAAGAATATTTAAGTACCATATGTTTGTATAGTATGTGGTATGTTTGCTAAGACTACTTTCCTTTAAAAAGTAGTTAAAATACCCTCTCGTTTAATCAAATCACAAAAACTTATACATGAACTTAGGATCCTTACAGGTGAGCTGTGATGACTTAGTGTATACATCAAGGTTACTTATAATTAAGATATTACAGGCTTAGAGTGAGTGATTCCGCCTTAATTCCTATTCCATGTCTGGTTGTGGATTTAGGGTAGAGTCACTCAGTCGACGGTTATATCAATCTTAATTACACATGATTGGTATACACCAAGAGATCATAGGGGGACCTGATAGGGATCATAATATGAAGTATCATCACTAACTATCAAAACACTCTTACAGTTAAGACTAGCTTGCTGTGGTATAAATCATATGCAGTAATAATACCACCGACCAAAAACAGAACGCACTAACGAGAAACACATAATGCACTATCTCTCTAACGAATATTTCTTTCGAATACAACTTAACACATGTTTCACAAAAAGATCCGATGTCGTCATTTGATATGGATTGGTTTGGTCCTCACCTTACCAATTGCATGTGACATAAAAAGACCCTTCGCCCAACCGACTGAACATCGAAACACTCGTCTCTCATAACCACAAATCCGGCACAGACCTCCGGGTCATCTCTCATTACGAAACCCCGAAGTATTCATGGGAGGAGTATTATACCTTCTGAAACCTTTTCGAAGTATTCCCAGCAGACCTTTCGGGAACATTACTCGTGGAGCAGATAGAGTTCAAGCACAGAGGCTTGGGACAAATATAGTTAACCTACCACTACTAAGTTTAAACGCAAGGACGATATATAATTAAGATTCTACGGACTATGGATGGGTATTCCCACCCTATTTGCTGTTCTTTGTCTGGTTGTGGAGTCGGGGCAGAATCACCCATCCGACTGCCTTACCGATCTTAATTATATACGACCTGTATGCATGAGGTGATGATAGATGGACCAGGAATGAGTCCTACCATGAACTCCGGAACAGAGCTACCCAAGACTGCGAGTGAACGTCCTAGCACTAAGCAGGAAGGAGTACTTGGTCCAACGACTAAAGTAATTAGTCATGATGATCCATTCGCACATGTCCACACAAATCAAGGAATCCCAGTTAAGAGGGAATGTGAAGACCAAATGAGGAAAAAAAATACCTGCATCATTTCCCCAACTCTTAAAGTCCCCGTCGAAACGCAAATTTCGGGACGAAATTCCTTCTAACGGCGGATAATATGACAACTGTCAAGCTCGGGTCAAAGTCGAAGTCAAATAAAGGCCAACAAGTCGAAAATAGAAATTACGATATGTACCTTTTTAGTAGAATTTACTCCCTATTCAATAATGTACAAACACCTTATTGATGGGTTTTGAGCATTCTAACACTTCTATGGTGTACATGCAACCCTATAAACCTTGGATCTATGTTTTCTCTATTATACAAGAAAATATTCAAAATTCCAAGGTTTCATCCTAACTAGCATAATATGAAGTAACTATACTACAAGAATCTAGTTGAATGACATACCTTTTGATGGAGCTTGAAGTCTTGAACCTTTAAGAGACTAGTGCCTCAAGTGTTGCACCTCAAATGGTTCACACAACACCAAGAACCCTTGGATTAACTAGAGAATAAGGATACTTAGGTTCACCCACAAGAAATCGGTTTGCCCTCTTTGTGTACACACACTCTAGTGTCTAGCACATGAACCTTTAAGAGCCTAGACCTTTTTATATAGTGTGGAGGATTAGGGTTACATTCATGTAAACCCTAATACCCATGACCTTTCATTTCCATAGGATCCATGGGTTAAACACTCCATGGACAATCCATGAAAGCTTAGCCCAACCTAAATGAACTTGGCCCACCATTTATATAAGAGTCCATATTTTATTAGTTCCTTTTGATCGCCAGATTAGTTCTAAATTAATTCTTGATCACTACTAATTAAATAATATGATTCCATATTAATATATTAGAACTTATAATATATTACTATAAATCACTAGTATCCTTTTTCTCATTTTGTCTATCCAATTGTTCAGATGCCATGCAACCCAAATGGACCATGCCAAATCGGGTCAAGTACATACCGATTATAGTTATGGACTTAGACACTAATCCAACAGTCTCCCACTTGGATAAGTCTAAAACTATTGTTGCGTATGACTCTACAACCCGACTAGCAATCGTAGCTCTTAAAAGGTGCTATCGAACTCTAAACAAATCAATGACGTGTCCATTAGATAAGGGATCATATATTCCTCCATTCTAGATATCATATGGACTAAGACATGGATTATAATCATTCTCTTTGTCCATTTGTTGTTTCCCAATTTCTGATTTATGACGACTGACTAATTGAACAAATCAAATTAGTCCAGGCTTGGCCAAGCACTTCAGAGTGCCATCACTAAATCATCGATGGGCCCACAAATATCGCTTTTATCCCTTCAAGGGTAAAAGGAATGGATAAACTTCGATTCATATGCTTGTTCTACTACTTTTTGAGTCGTACACAAAGGTACGTTTTATGACATCGACTTACCAATGCGTTTTCGTACAATCAATGTATAACCAACTCAAAGTCAACAACTCATATCTCTAGGTTTGAAGAATATAAGATATTATCGCCTCATGATCACTCATGATAAAATCAATGAATTGAGTCAAATGAGCGTGGGTTTAATCCAATACTCAGAACTTATGAGCACTGATGAATGTTGTAACAACTCTTTGTTATGTCCAACAACTTAGACATCTACAAGCCAGCTTCATGACAGTCTTGCCTTAACACCTACTTCCAACATATTATCGACTGTGGATGGTTTGAATAACTTAGTCATTCGGGAAGAATGACCTAGTTATTCTGGAAGTAATACATGCAAAGTGAAACACAAGAATAATACTAATTCAATATGGCCCTAAGCACCTTTGAGAGTTAATAGAACACCTTTAATTTAAACACCATATTGATAACTCATTATTCATTGTTTCAAATTTATCAACTTAATACTTGAATTAAAACAATAGTTGTCCTATGCTCCAATCATGTACACTATATTTTCTAAACAATAGTTATGCCATACACCAAGTATGCACACTAGGTTTTTCTAAACATTAGATATGCCATACACCAAGTATGCACACTAAGTTTTTCTATGATCTTTACTTTGTGAAATAGATCGATTGAACATAATTCGAATGATTCTCACAGTCCCAAATCCTTATCGTAAATGTAAAAATTCCAAATGCCTACCATTTATCGAAATCTGTTAGATTCTAAACTTATAAGCATTGATCCTCTTGTAATGACTTTGCACAAAGTCACAAAGACTTGTCCACAGACATTATAGAGTATTCCAATGGAGATCATTCCATGTAAACGAAGTCTCAAATTCAAAGTACAATGCTTTGAACATCCTTCTTGCATTAAGTTTCCTAATCTTATAAAAATTTAATGAATAACTTCCACCTATGGGAACATTTCCATATTCCCATTTTGACTATCACTTCCGAACAAGAGTAGCCTCTTTTCAGAATATGTCAATATGGTCCTTCCAAAATTAACACTATAGTTCCAACTGTCCTTGAGCAACCAATCTTTGGTAAACCTTAGATTGTCCTCGACAATTGCTTAATTAACTTAGTCATATCCAATTCTAGACTTTTTCCCTCTTAGTACTCTAGGCATTTGGAAAAATTTAGAACATGTGAATATTATAACACATGTAATCGATCCTATATCCGAAGCATATGGGACACGATTCATGATGTCTCACATAAAGACATGATCCCAGACCAGTCTTTTGCTACAATATTTTTAATTTGCCATGTTTTCATAATTTGATTATGAAGAGGGATGTCGTAATCATAATCAAATTGGAGAACGCAATATATATATATATATATATATAATTTACTCATGTTGAACCATACTAATCACAAAATTCATATATATATATATATATATATATATATATATATATATATATATATATATATATATATATATCCTTGACTAAAGATGATTAAAATTTCAATCTAAGCTTTTAGAATTGAAATAAAATACAATTTCCTCTCCCTTAATTATAGCAAAACAACTTTTCCCAATTGAAACTTTTGTTTTCTATAATTAACATTGCTAACTTGCAACACTTATTATAATTATCATGCTACCACAAACATGATGATTATTAGCATAAGACTTATGCTCCCACTAGCTTTGATATGTATCCAGAAATCAGCTGGACTTCTAGAAATAAATACTTTATTGACTTTCTTACCAAATTTCAGATTTCTGATACGAGATGTTTTGATAAAACTTTATCAAAATCATACACCTTTCCTTAGATATCACACATATGTGTCTATACAATTTCAGAACTATGAAAAGGGATGTCCTAATCATAGTCTCAGTTGTTTAGACCTTTGTCATTCCTCACAAGTCCATGTTAGTGTGTCGGTTAACCACACACGTTCCACTAACGACTTTAAGAATACAAATATGACAATTGCTATCTACTTAAAACCACTTAATGAAAGCGTTTCCTCACCATCATTTTCGTGAGTCGGAGAGAAGCCTTATGACACTTAGATTTTATTGTGTATGTGTTCCTATCCATGTGAATTTATCAAAACCATAATCACAAGACACGGTTAGTGATAAATCCAAACTCATATGGACGGAACTTGTGCAGTCTTAACTTCTTGCCACCTGGCAGCACAAGGGCCTGCTATTGCTTCCATGTTGTTATGTAACCAATTGAGAACTCTCAGAACTCATATGCAAAGACAACTTTAACTAGAATGGACACAAGAATAGTAATATGTCAACACGATAAGTTATAAACCTCAAGTCGTGTGTTAGTGATAAACTATAGGTTTTATTCTTGATTAGTTCTTGAAACTCTTTCAAGATCTTTAGACTCCCACTGTCCTCTTGACATATAAGGCTCTCTTGCCAAGACCCATTCCTTGACAAACAAATATTCAAGAGATAGTGCGGATTCTTATCAAGACAAACACTTCACATAATTGGCCTTAGTTAGTCTTTGTTTTATCCAAAACATCACAACTTACCAATTTCAAATGTACAAGAGTAGAAAACCTTTTACTCTACATTTGAAAAGTGTTATAAACCTTCTTTTAAGATATGTCACTCAAGTAACAATCTTGGAGTTTAACTTTAAGAAGTGTTTGGAACAAAGTATGAGTCATCTTCTTGATTTAACCATTACAACAATTCATGACTCCTCTTCTTAGCCATAAGAATGGACTAAGATGTCTATAGAGTACCAATTGTGATATGGTTTCTTAATCATTAAGATGATAACAAAACATGATAATAAAGTACTCTCCCATCTTTTCAGATCTGAGAAACTTTTATCTTTCTGCAAAATTTGATTCTTCTCATTCGTTCTGCCATACATTGTAACTTTTCCAATGTTTCAAAATTATACTTAAACTTGTAAGTATAACCATATTTACTAAACATTAGTAAATCATGACGAATAGTCTTATCCATCTTTTGTGGTGGACTTTGACCAGTATACAAGAATGTGTACTCGATTCCTTTAGTCCTTCACATAAATCACATATACATGTGAACAAGGAATTAGTCTTAATTTTCCAAAGATGAAAATTCTCATTCATCATACAACTTGCATGATTCCAAGTTTCGGTCCAATTGAAACTTGGGTGATGAGAATCTTTCCTTATTTGGTAAATTTAGACACTACCACAAATGAAAGAATCAAATGCATATTTCCATTATTGCTAGAAACATACAAACATCAATTTTCCATGAATGCCATTGCAAGGAGATATAATATAAAGTAAAAAAAAAATTTATTTATTTATAAATGTTAAAAAAACTTTTTCCTTACACTGCAACTTTAAATGAAAACTATGCTATTACATATTTTCTAGCAATCTATCATAACTTCTAAGTAGTAGCTCAAGAATCCGATCTTCAAACCATGCGATTGAAATCCATCTTCGCGATCAGATTCAACATACTCTTCCTTTAAGTTTCCTTCCCTTTGCTTGATCCTGCCAAACATCAAAATGTAACCGAGTCACATTTTGTATTAAGAATCATCAATAAGGAACTTAACAGAGTTAGATAGTGGACTTACCTGAAGCAGAGTCAAACTTTTTGACTTGACATTCTCTTAGATCTTTCAGGTAGTTAGGGCAGCTTCGCAACCAATGCCCATTCCTTTGGCAATAGAAACATATGGACCCTTTGGTAATGGTAGATGGGACTATCTCAGACTTAGCCTTTCTCTTTACCATTTGGTCAACCGAGTTGACTACAGCCGATCCCTTTCCATTGGGAAGAAAAAGCTTTTTCTGGATATTCAATGTTACCATTGTCAAAGTCCATGGAAGTTTGGGAAGTTGATCTTCTAATCAAATTTGCTTTACCAGTGCTCCAAATCATTGCTGATTCAGCAGCACCAAGCAAATAGATAAGATCATTAAGGGTCATGTCATAGTTTGTGTCATAGTAATCCCAAAGGAAACTCACTATGTGACTTAGAAAGTGATTGAACTACCAAATTTCTCAAGACTTTGACACCCAACTCTCCTGACTTGTCAATATGTGACTTCATCTCCAAGATGTGAGCACACATAGACCTTGCTTGCCAATAGGGCTTGAGTGACCTTGAACTATTCAAGAAATTGTTAGTTAAGGAGAATAATTGGAGTAGGTGGAGGAAGAGAAGTATGATTTCCATGAGATTTGGGAAGATCATAGTTGTCTGAACAAGACATTTACAATGGGAGAAATTCAAGTTAGTTGATTTAAGTCCTTAATATAACAGCCAATATGAAATATTAAGGCTAGGACCCAACATAATATTTTATATATTGGAAGAGGGATGCCATAATCCAAGCTATAAAATATTTGAAGGTAGGCGAATGACGATTCACTAATTTCCACCATGAAAAATGATATAATTTATTAGGTTTTAATTGGATTTGAAACTCCTAGATCTTTTGAGATTCATTGAACTTTTCAATGGCATGTTTCAATCTCGATTGTGCCCTCACAAGTTTTGTGACTGGGATGACGAGGATCACAAAACAAGATGTGAATAACCATGCAAATATACTTGGTACCCTTAATATTTATCACTCAATCGATGTGTCGGTTAACCACACGCGCTCCACCGATCCTATGATAAACATTAAGTTACCCTTTTCCTACCTTGTTAAATCCAGGTGAGTGTGTCGATTAACCACACATGCTCCTCTACCGACTTAAACAAAGTGCAAAGTGTAATTTCATGGGTTAGCACCAAATTCACATTTTCCTAAAGTAACTAAGATTGAGAATTTATAAAAGGTTTTGTTACTTTATATTTATCATTATACTTATAATGAAGGGATAATTATAGTCCTTGTCCTACGCGTTTAGGTAACAACCCTCCACCAGTCAAGGAAGCGGTGGGTGAGAGTGGAAACCCATTAAACTGCCATTTTATAGGCAGTAACCTTATACCCCTCTTATAGACCGGCTTCGTGAATGAGGCCTACTAACGGTAAGACTGACTTTGTTCTTATACACACACACACACACACACACACATATATATATATATATATATATATATTATTAACTTGTAATACTATAGAGTATAAGGGTTGAATTTTAACTTTTGAAATTCTAAGCGTTTAACTTGGAATTACAGTATTCATGAGGGGAAACTTTACAAATTCCAAAACTTGAGGGCAAGTTTTGAACTATTCAAAAACTTTTGGATTTCCATAACTTATGAGTTTAATTAAGGTTTTAAAACTTTAATGAAGACACTCTTGAACATCCATAACTTGAGGACAAGTTATGGAGTTCATAAAACAAAAAGACTCTTCAATTGTGTAACCTATGCATTTTAATGAATCTTTAAAAGAAATGACTTTTTGTAATCCATAACTTGAGGACAAATTCTGGACTCCATTAAAATACATTTAGATCAAGAATTAATTAACAACCAATTTTCAAATAATTACCATGATCTACCAAAACTCATAAGTGTATGAAAAATCATATCAACAATTTCAAGAATTACATAAACACACATAAAACTTGAAATTTTGATAACATCCTTGAAATTGGTTTACCGTAATCATTACCACATCAAAAGCAGGTTTTATAAGCCCAAAACAGTTTAAGGTAATGATTCTAGACCAATTACAGCCTTAAAACTCGAAGATACGTTGTCAGGGGGTCCAACTCGTCGAGTGCATGAACCAACTCGACGAGTTGGATGAATTTAGGCATGGACTCGTCGAGTCCCTTAATGGACTCGGCGAGTCAGCTGTCCAGACAACATACAAACTTCGATTTTCAGCAATTTGCATCAAGTATAAATGAGAACAAGCCTAGGCTCGGATACCACTGATGGGTTTTGGGCATTCTAACACTCCTATGGTGTACATGCAACCCTATAAACCTTGGATCAATGATTTCTCTATTATACATGCAAATATTCAATATTCCAAGGTTTCATCCTAACTAGCATAATATGAAGTAACTATATTACAAGAATCTAGTTGAATGACATACCTTTTGATGGAGCTTGAAGTCTTCAACCTTTAAGAGCCTAGTGTCTCAAGTGTTGCACCTCAAATGGTTCACACAACCCCAAGAACCCTTTAAATAACTAGAGAATAAGGATACTTAAGTTTACCCTCAAGAAATCGGTTTGCCCTCTTTGTGTACACACACTCTAGTGCTAGCACCTGAACCTTTAAGAGCCTAGACCTTTTTATATAGTGTGGGGGATTAGGGTTACATTCATGTAAAACCTAATACCCATGACCTTTCATTTCCATAGGATCCATGGGTTAAACACTCCATGAACAATCCATGAAAGCTTAGCCCAACCTAAATAAACCTGGCCCACCATTTATATAAGAGTCCATATTTAATTAGTTCCTTTTGATCACTAGATTAATTCTAAATTAATTCTTGATCAATACTAATTAAATAATATGATTCCATATTAATATATTAGAACTTATAATATATTAATATAAATCACTAGTATCCTTTTTCTCATTTTGTGTATCCAATTGTTCCGATGCCATGCAACCCAAGTGGACCATGCCAAACCGAGTCAAGTACATACCAATTATAGTTATGGACATAGACACTAATCCAACACTTATATCAATACAGAGTATCACTCGAAAATTTCACATATTCAAAAATTCTAAACCCAAGTAGGGTAATTGATTGGAACGACTCGATAAAACACTATTACATACCATTCAGGGGTGTGTAACATTCATAAAGAATCATAATGGGGAGTGCTAACCCCAAAATACAAGGATCAACACTATTAACGATCATAAAAAAAGTCTCTTTAAATCTCGTAACTTTATAAACACTTAGGGAATCCCAACCTCTTAGCTTAATCAAAAACCACTCGAAATGGGAAGACTTCTCGGGAATCAGCAAAATGGACCAAAACCATCCATGGACGAAACCCACTTTCGGTCCGGATTCACCTTTAGTCTAGATTTACTTTCGGTTCAGGCCACTTTCGGTCCGAAGCCGCATCCGGATGATCCCACTACGGCACAGTCCGAACCACTCTCGGTTCGAACTACCTATGAGTCATCACTACCCACAGTTCAATCCACTTTCAGTCCTTAGTCTCATGGACCGAGACCCCGCACCGAAATTCCCTCAGCCTCACAAGCTCAAAACCAAGGTAGAAAAATCAAAAGGACCCTCTTGGTCCGAAGACTCTTGAGTCCGGAACATAACACTCTAAAATGAACCGGACAACTCTGCATGCTCCGGAACGCCCTTCTCTTTTGGAAACTCCTCATCCGGATTAACTCTCTTCGAAAGGATTAGCACCAGATGATTTTCGTGGCCTCGGAAGACCAAGGTCACTCCGGAAGTTGATAATCCCGCACCTCCACTCCGAAACCATGAATGACTCCGGACGAACGTTCCTAACTCCGGATGGACTTTCCTGACTCCGGACACTCCCATTTTTTTGTCAACCATGAAGAGTTAGGACACGTTCTTGATGTATAAGACTAATTATTTTAACCACACTTTGGAGAAATTCCCGCAATAAACCATATCTTTTGTGCAACATATTCTCTAAGGGTTTGTTGACTTTTCCAAAAAGTTATGACACAACCCGTTCCCATACCCACCCTATGACTACTTTATGGCACTATTCCCATATTACCTAGTCAAATCGAGATCTTTTCTCAAACACTCCATCAGAATTCCTTACTCTAAATCCACTCATTGGATTCTCAACCTCCATCTATAAAGCCCTAATTGCTTCCTTCCAAGACAAGTTTTACCTTTTCTTTCTCTATTCTGCACTCCGTAACTCAAGGATTCCCAGAAAGTGTTTTTCCCTTACTTCACTCTTGGTAAGTTATTCATCATAAATCGTGAATATTCTTCACTTCTTCATTCAAATCTCGGATTTCTTATACAAATATCGTCATAATTGTTCTTAGAATCTACAAATCCTCAAGCTTTCTCCAAGTGTTCTTGACTTGGAAACGTCTTCCCTTTCGCATCCATCCCAAGGAATCACTCACGGTGAGTTCATACCCCTATATTTTCATGTTTTAATCAAGTTTTAAGGGGGAGAATATAAGTTATAACACTAAAATACGTTACAACTCAACCAACAGCCTTCAACAGAAAAGTTGGGCCTCATTCATGGACTGTTTTGAACATCTTAAACTTTTTATTTTTCAAAACTGTACAAGATGCAAATAGTTCGTTTTACTACCTTTCTAATGACTAGTTTCACATCCTCATACGTTTTTCTACAATTTATGGTGATTTTTACAAAACTGCCTATCATTTCGAAAACAATTTTTGCACTAGCTAGAGGCCACTAAAAATAATAATAATAATTATGAACAAAGAAGACACATTTGCTGAACTCTCGGAGTTTACGGAATCATATTTTGACTTCGTATGATTTTTATGTGATTTTCTAAAAATAGTACAAAAAAAGTTAAAACTAGTTAAACAACTTTCAATGTACTTACACTTTGTAACATGTTGAGCAAACTGTATAGCAATAAAACTTCATGGTGTTGAATGAATTTCTTGTTCGTTTAATATCACAAACAGAAATAGTCATTTATGATAAGATTTCCATTTACTACGAACATATGTAATAAACTATAATAGGTATAGTTTATGTTTCATTTACACTACAAAAAAGTTTCGTTTACATTACCTAAATGATTTTCATTAACACTACACGTAAACTCGTTATCGTAAATTGTGAGACACTACTTCATTGTACTCTTAGAGTACTGGTTAAATTCCTGTAGTTATAGCCAAAGTCTCTTGTAGGGAGAGCATGATAGTTGTGTATAGATCTATATTGGGATTGACAACCCACACCCTAGCTGCTTGTAACAGCCCGACCGGCAGGTCGGGGGTGACAAATGTCAGAAAATTCTGGTGCCTGTAGAACGCCGTAGCAGGTCTACTATGTCATAGTATGGTTATAACGAATCACATAGGGTAATAACGAAACATATAGTTTACAGGGATTCTTCATCTGAAATAGGGTTTTATGTCGATTTAAAACCACCTTTACTACTATAAGTATGGAAATTTACTTGTACATTTTGGTCTTTGGGCATTAAGAATTCAAATCATTTCAAAAGGAAAATATTGGATTTTTTTTCTTGAAACATACTCATTCATTTACAAAGAAAGGTTTTCAATCCTACATGCAAAAAGCTTATGCACTCACCAACTTAATTGTTGACACTCTTTCAAAATTACTTGTATTCTTAGGAAATCAACAACATCAAATAACTACAAGCTTTTGAGGATAGAACACTTCGGCGTTTGACAAAGTATTTAGATATCATGTTGTAATCGATTTCGAAACATGTAACACTTGAAACTATGTAATTTTTTAGATTATATTTATGATTGGATGTATATACTGTGATCACTATTATATTCGTTTTTCATGATACTACACATGAAGTCCTCCACCCGCAGACGTTTTCGCAATACGAGGTTTGGTGGTGTGACATATATATATATATATATATATATATATATATATATATATATATATATATATATATAAAGTAATATTTATAAAAACAAATTATGTAAGAGACCAAAAGCCTAACTTAAAAATATAGTAAGAGACTAAATTTATAACTTACAAAATCCCAAAAATTTAACTTTAAAATTATAAGGATAAAAACAATTAAATAGAAATTAGTTTAGGTTAAAGAATTTAAAAGCAAATGAAACTTAGGGGCTG
Organism: Lactuca serriola; assembly: GCF_051521515.1. Classification (NCBI taxonomy): domain Eukaryota; kingdom Viridiplantae; phylum Streptophyta; class Magnoliopsida; order Asterales; family Asteraceae; genus Lactuca; species Lactuca serriola. Next base: position 109,301,971 of record NC_136409.1, on the reverse strand, counting down.
CAAATGAAAATACAAATTAAATTGAAAATAGATATATCAAAATCAAGTCTATAAGTGTAATAAACCCATTTTTATGTTTTGAGTAAGCTTATGGATTGATATTATTAAAATTGTATTTATGGTTATTATTTGGTTACAATGTCACTCCTATGAATCGAAAAAACACAAACTATAATTGGATGTCTGAAGGTCGACTGTCAAATGATTAGATGAACTAAACTTGCATGATTTTTAACACAAAATAAAAATGCATGCTATTAGGCAATGTACTTTCCTACATTTTACAAAATAGCAATATATTCACATCAATAATATTCAACGTATTTGTAATTGTAATAACAAAAATCTTAAAAAATAAAATAAATAAGTTGAGATTGTTTGAAAATTTTAGATGACCCAATTAAAAATTGGGGTTGTCTTGTTCATCAAAATGTTTTTGCCATTATTGGCTTACAAATCATAACGAATAACACCAGTAAACTGGAAAAGGAAATTTCTCCAAGATTCTAAAGTTACCGAGAGAAATCGACTGAGAAACAACAATATAAAAGTTTGAATCTTTGTTTCAGGTTATCCAATTTGGCGATATCTATAAATTAAAAGTGAAACCACTACCAATTTTCAAATACACGCTCTAAACTTCTAATGATGTTAATTTGAGTGATTATGTTCCTTATTCGACAAAATGTCAGTGACTAATAGCCGACTAAATTTAGCAATATTCAGTTCTTAGTAAGATAAAATTAATTTTTAGTTAAACCTTGAAGATTTGTTGTCTACAACTATTTGTTATCAAAGGAGAGATGTAGTGGGGAAACTCCAACAACATATAACATGAAATCTCATAAGTAATTCAATTTTTTTAAAAGGTAAATTAGAAAAAAAAAACCTAACAAGATTCTATAAAAAAAGTAAGATATTAAAAAGATGAAATAGCAAAATTTAGGTTGAAAAGTCAATAAACCAAATTTAATTTAAATTTTTTACTCATATTGAAATATCTAATATAAGTTTATTGAATAATATGATAAAAATGTCTAATTTCTTTGACATGACTATTCCAAAAACATGTTGTTCCAAAATTTGCAACTAACTCAGATGATGACCGCATCAAAATAGTTCGTATGGAGCGCATAAATTTGTATTATCTGCCCACAAAATCCAACCCTCTAGCAAAGAAAAAGTCTGTAAATCCACCCCAACTACGTATATAATTGCAACCAAACAAACTTTTGTAATTAAAGGAATATGATATAAAGTCTCAATCGAGAGGTATCGCAAATGGGACTGCACATAAGCCGATCAACATCTAGCATTAAACAACTTTAGATAAGTGTGATGGTTAAACAACTTCCTTAGTCCAGATAGAACCATTAAAAGGCTTAACCCACACAAGGTATGACAAAGAGTACAATATCCTCTAACAAAAACAAAAGAGATTAGCACAACTAGGATCATAAATGTAGGAGAAATAGTATGACAAGTGGTCATTCTCCCACTACAAGACAATTTCAATTTACCTATCGAAATATTTCATAGCAAAAGGTTGAAAATTCGTAGCTAAAGCTAAATAACCACGGACTTTACTACACAATTTATCAATTAGACTCCGTAGCTTTATTTCTTGTAGCAAACTGTTTAGCTATGAAATTATATTTCAGTAGCGATTTTGCTATAACAGTTTCCACGACATCTATTTTTTTGCAATTTGAGTTCCATAGTAATTTCATATCAAATTCCATAGCTATCTCTTCCATAACAAATTCCGTAGCCGTCTATTCCGTAACAAAATTTTGTAGCCCTCAGTTTCATAGGAAATTCTATATATATATATATATATATATATATATATATATATATATATATATATATATATATATATCCGGTAAGAAATTTTTTTTCATAAGAAGGTAAGAAGTTTTTTTCTACATATTTTTTAGAGAGTAAAACAAATGAATCGCTAGAAGAATCAAAAATAACATGATTAACAAAAAAAAATCCTAAAAAAACATCTCCATGATTTATTTATGTCATGATTTTGTTGTTATTCACTAAAATTGTCATAAAAGTGAATTTTTTCTTTATCTACATAAAAATGAATTATGAAGATGTTTTTTATTGGTTTTTTTTTTGAATCATCTTATTTATGAATCATTTAATAATTCAGTTTTCTTTTCATTAAAATAATATATAGAAAAAAAACTTTTTACAGTCCTACCAATATTTTCCTTCTTATTTGTATATATATATATATATATATATATATATATATATATATATATATATAAGGCAAGGAAAACATAAAAGTTTAGAAAAGTCGAGATGGTGAAAATGAGATTTTAAAACATTCAAAGTAAAGGAATCTAAGTCGCATTAAAAAAAAAATCATTTTATAAAATATTTTAGTAAATAGAAGTATAAAAATGTCATTATGAAAAGTAAAAAGGTGCAAAACATGGTAAAAATATCCTTCCATATTGATAATTAATATATAACTAGTATTTTGTAACCTCGCACGTTGCGGCGGAAAACACCTTTATAAAGTGAACCACAAACACATAAGAAAAAATTTTAATCAAAAAAATTATGTATTGTGAATGCGAGTAAAAATAAATTTTAACAATGTATCCTAATTGGTAAACTGTATAATTGATAATTATTTAAAATATTATAATGATAAATAATACAAAGTAATATTTATAAAAATAAATTATGTAAGAGACCAAAAGTCTAACTTAAAAGTATAATAAGGGACTAAAGTTATAACTTACTAATTACCAAAAATTGAACTTCAAAATTATAAGGATAAAAAATTAGATTAAAATTAGTATAGGTTAAATAATTTAAAAGCAAATGAAACTTAGGGGCTGCAAATGAAAAAACAAATGAAAGTGAAAATAGAAAAAAGTAAGTAAAAGAAACCTCTCTCAACTCTCTCACATTGGCCAACAAAAAATTAATTTTGGGTAAAAAATGTAAAACCAGATAAAGCTTAGGGGGAAAAATAAAAAAAACAAAAACAAAAGGGTAAATTACACCATTCGTCCCTCGGGTAGGTGCCAAAAAGCACGTTTAGTCCATATTTTTAAAAATTAACTCGGACCATCCCTCGTTTGCTTAAAACTTGCACACTTCGTCCCTAATATTCTTTTTTGTTGCAAATGTAGTCCGCGACACATTTAAAATGACGATAATGCCCTTGGATATTTATTTTTTTAACTAATATAATATTATTTATTATTATTTATAACTTACAGAAAAGAAATTAAATAAAACAACCCTCTCTTATCTTTATCTCTCTCAGTTACGCTCCACCTTCGACGTCTCTCTCTCTCTCTCTCTCTCTCTCTCTTTCGGCATTCATTATCAACACCTACTCTCAGTTTCCCCAACCCATCTGCCCCATTCACTTCCAAACCCTTACGCTATTGTTATTGATCGAAGATAACAGAGTAACCCAAAACACCCACACCCACACCCACATGTGTTTAGATGCGACATCGAGATAGAATCCAAGTGAGATGGAGATGTAACACGGTATAGAGAGATGGGAGACAGAATTGACGAAAGGGAAAGAGGATACCAGAGGAAACAGGTGAGATGGAGATGTACCACAATATAGAGAGAAATACTTGATTTCAATTTTGATTTTGTGTTTCCTCCTTCTTCATCGTCATCAAATCTAGAAATTGAATCTGATTCCGATTTTGATTTTGATTTTGAGTTTCAGGTCATGTTAGGTTTGATTTTATTTCGATGGATTCATCTTGGACTTAATTTCGACCGGTTACTTGTTTCGACTTTGAAGATGAAGATACGTTGAGACTTTGATTGCAATGAAATGTCGTGAATTCGTGCTTTTGATTGCTTATGGGTTTCATTTGTGTTGATTGAATCTAGTTGGTATTTTAAGGTTTCAAATATTGAATTGTTGTTTCGATGGTGATGGATATGATTCATAGAAATAACTTTCTATAGGAGCAGTTGATGGATCAATATGATCATTAGGATGGTATTGGGTGTTATCAAGAAGGCAAACAGGTTGAAATTGGTGATGGTCTCTAGTGTTCTTAAGGCAGATGGGGAGAACGAAGATACGAGATGGTGGTTTGGGGTCCGATTTTGGTTCACCGATTTGGGGTTTTGGATGGCTGTCAGGAATGGGTGAGAAGAGGGAGACGAAGGTAGAAGAAAACTAGGGAAAAAGAAGGGGAAGGTGTTTGCGGTGATAGGATGTGGTGGCATAGGTGTTGATATTGATAGGCGGTGGTGCCGGAGGAGCTGACGGTGACATGTGGTGGTGCTTTCGGATCTTGTTGCAGAAGCTGGGGAAATGGAAGGGGAGGGGGAGGGGTGAGGATATTTGTTTCATTATTATTATTTTAAATTTAAACTGATAAAAAAATAAAAAAATGTAAAAAGAAATTATTAAGGGCAAAATAGTCATTTCATGTCAATAGGGATGAAGTCTGTAAGTTTAAAACAAACAAGGGACCATCCGAGTTAATTTTTAAAAATAGGGACTAAACGTGCTTTTTAGCACATGTACGAGGGACAAATGGTGTAATTTACCCAAAACAAAAAGAGGAAACAAAAGAAACGGCTGATTTGCTTGCACGTTCCATTGTTTCAAATCAAATGACTAAAGTCCATTTGAAATTAATAGTGAATCGCCCTCGAAAACCTATTTTGGTAGTTAATATATATATAATTAATGATAAACGATTGTTCGAATAAAATAGCATATATGTAATAATTTGATATAATTATTACAATACATGGTGATACAATTTAAAATTACATTTTAGTTGATATGCATTAATCATTATTCTCGACCTCTATATAAGCACGATAAGAACCATACAAATGATCTTGAATCCCAATTCAGTTTGTAAAATAGTAAAGTCATGAATTCTTTCAGAAAAACCTTATTTTCCTTCTTCTTCACCCTATTTATTTCAACTTTTTACGTGGTCCCTATTGCATCACGTTGTTTTTACACGGAATGGACCATATATATTACAAGTGAAAATGCCGATGACATCGTGGTTCATATAAAGTCAACAGATCATGATCTTGGAAATCACACTATTTCATATAATAGGGTTTACAGTTGGACATTTTGTGAAAAACTTGTCGGTACTCATTTTACCGGTGATTTTTGGTGGGATACACAATATCAAACTTTAGCTTTAGCTGATCGTGAAATTTTGAGCCATTGTCGCGATAAGTATTACGGCTTTCAGTCATGCTTCTGGTTAGTCATGCCTGATGGATTCTATGTATCAAAATGGAATGAGTCATTTCCTGACGGATGGGTAAAAAAGAAATCGTGGCAATGAATTATATGTGCCTTTTTCTATTTCTATAAATAGATGTATCAAAATCAAGTCAATAATTATAATAAACCCATTTTTATGTTTTGAGTAATGTTATGGATTGATATTATTAAAATTGTATTTATGGTTATTATTTGGTTACAATGTAATACCTATGAATCCGAAAAACACAAACTATAATCGGATGTATGAAGGCTGTCAAATGAGTAGATGAACTAAACTAACGTGATTTTTAACTTAAAAAAATGTATGTTATTAGGCAATGTACTTTCCTACATTTTACAAAATAGCACTACATTCACCTCAATAATATTCATCGTATTTGGAATTGTAATACTCAAATCTTCAAAAATAATAGAAATAAGTTGCGATTGTTTTAAAATTTTAGATTACCTAAATGAAAATTGGAGCTATTCATCCAAATGTTTTTGCCATTATTGGCTTATAAATCATGACGAACGGCACCAGTTTACTGGAAAAGAAAAATTCTCCAAAAATCTAAAGTTACCGAGACAAATCGAAAAAGAAACAACAATATAACAGTTTAAAGCTTTGTTTCAGGTTATCCAATTTGGTAATATCTATAAATTAAAAGTGAAATCACTACCAATTTTCAAATGCACGTTCTAAACTTCTAATGATGTTAATTTGAGTGATTATGTTCCTTATTCAACAAAATGTCAATTGCTAATAGCCTAATAAATTTAGCAATATTCAGTTCTTAGTAAGATAAAATCATTTTTTATTTAAACCTTGAAGATTTGTTGTCAGTAACTATTTGTTATCAAGGGAGAGATGTAGTGGGACAACTAGGATCGTACACGTAGGATAAATTAGCATGACAAGTGGTCATTCTCCCACTACAAGAAAATTTCAATTTACCTACGAATAAATTTCATAGCAAAAAGTTGAAACTTCGTAGCTAAAGCTGAACAACCACGAAATTTGCTACTAAATTTATCAATTAGACTCCATAGCTTTACTTCTTGTAGCAAACTATTTAGCTATGAAATTATATTTCAGTAGCGATTTTGCTATAACAGTTTCTACGACATCTATTTTGTTGCAATTTGAGTTCCATAGTAATTCTGTAGTAAATTTCGTAGTTTTTTGTTCCGTAACAAATTATGTAGCCGTTTATTCCATATCAAATTCCATAGCTATCTCTTCCATAGCAAATTTTGTAGCCGTCTATTCCGAAACAAAATTTTGTGGCCCTTAGTTTCGTAGGAAATTCTATATATATATATATATATATATATATATATATATATATATATATATATATATATATATATCCGGTAAGAAATTTTTTTACATAAGAAGGTAAGAAGTTTTTTTTCTACATATTTTTTGGAGAGTAAAACAAATGAATCGATAGAAGAATCAAAAATAACATGATTAACAAAAAAAATCCTAAAAAAACATCTCCATGATTTATTTACGTACTGATTTTGTTGTTATTTACTAAAATTATCATAAAAGTGAATTTTTTCTTTATTTAAATAAAAATGAATTATGAAGACGTTTTTTATTGGTTTTTTTTTAATCATCTTACTTATGAATCATTTAGTGATTCATTTTTCTATTCACTAAAATAATATATAGAAAAAAACTTTTTACAGTCCTACCAATATTTTCCTTCTTATTTGATCTTGACTATATATATATATATATATATATATATATATATATATATATATATATATATATATATATAAGGCGAGGAAAACATGAACGTTTAGAAAGTCGAGATGGTGAAAATGAGATTTTAAAACGTTCAAAGTAAAGGAATCTATGTGGCATTTAAAAAAATCTTTTTTAAATTATTTTAGTAAATAGAAGGATAAAAATGTCATTATGAAAAGTAAAAAGGTGCAAAACATGGTAAAAATATCCTCCCATATTGATAATTAATATATAACTAGTATTTTGTAATCTCGCACGTTGCGGCGGAAAACACCTTTATAAAGTGAGCCACAAACATATAAAAAAAATTTTAATAGAAAAAAATATGTATTGAGAATGCGAGTAAAAATAAATTTTAACATTGTATCCTAATTGGTAAACTGCATAAATGATAATTATTTAAAATATTATAATGATAAATAATACAAAGTAATATTTATAAAAATAAATTATGTAAGAGACCAAAAGCCTAACTTAAAAATATAGTAAGGGACTAAATTTATAACTTACTAAATACCAAAAGTTGAACTTTAAAATTATAAGGATAAAAAAAATTAGATTAAAATTAGTATAGGTTAAATAATTTAAAAGCAAATGAAGCTTAGGGGCTGCAAATGAAAAAACAAATGAAAGTGAAAATAGAAAAAAGTAAGTAAAAGAAACCTCTCTCAACTCTCTCACATTGGCCAACACAAAATTAGTTTTGTGTAAAAAATGTAAAACCAAATAAAGCTTAGGGGGAAAAATAAAAAAAAGAAAAACAAAAAGAGGAAACAAAAGAAACGGCTGATTTGCTTGCACGTTCCATTGTTTCAAATCAAATGACTAAAGTCCATTTGAAATTAATAGTGAATCGCCCTCGAAAACCTATTTTGGTGATAAACGATTGTTCGAAGAAAATAGCATATATGTAATAATTTGATATAATTATTTCAATACATGGTGATACAATTTAAAATTTACATTTTAGTTGATATGCATTAATCATTATTCTCGACCTCTTTATAAACACGATAAGAACCATACAAATGATCTTGAATCCCAATTCAGTTTGTAAAATAGTAAAGTCATGAATTCTTTCAAAAAAACCTTAATTTCCTTCTTCTTCACCCTATTTATTTCAAGTTTTTACGTGGTCCCTATTGCATCACGTTGTTTTTACACGGAATGGACCATATAAAGTCAACAGATCATGATCTTGGAAATCACACTATTTCATATAATAGGGTTTACAGTTGGACATTTTGTGAAAAACTTGTCGGTACTCATTTTACTGGTGATTTTTGGTGGGATACACAATATCAAACTTTAGCTTTAGCTGATCGTGAAATTTTGAGCCATTGTCGCGATAAGTATTACGACTTTCAGTCATGCTTCTGGTTAGTCATGCCTGATGGATTCTATGTATCAAAATGGAATGAGTAATTTACAGACGGATGGGTAAAAAAGAAATCGTGGCAATGAATTATATGTGCCTTTTTCTATTTCTATAAATAGATGTATCAAAATCAAGTCTATAATTATAATAAACCCATTTTTATGTTTTGAGTAACTTTATGGATTGATATTATTAAAATTGTATTTATGGTTATTATTTGGTTACAATGTAATACCTATGAATCCGAAAAACACAAACTATAATTGGATGTATGAAGGCTGTCAAATGATTAGATGAACTAAACTAACATGATTTTTAACACAAAAAAATGTATGCTATTTGGCAATACATTTCATATCAAAAAGTTGAAACTTCGTAGCTAAAGCTGAACAACCACGAAATTTGCTACTAAATTTATCAATTAGACTCCATAGCTTTACTTCTTGTAGCAAACTGTTTAGCTATGGAATTATATTTCGCTAGCGATTTTGCTATAGCAGTTTCTACGACATCTATATTTTTTTTTTTTTGCAATTTGAGTTCCATAACGAATTCAGTATCAAATTTCGTAGGCGTTTATTACATATCAAATTCCATAGCTATCTCTTCCGTAACAAATTCCGTTGTTGTCTCTTCCGTAGCACATTTTGCTTTGGTCGTTGCTACGACGTTTATCCGTATCATTACAACTACAACACACTTCCATCACAATTCCGTAACAATGAAATTTTTAGCAAATTACGTATCTATTTTGTTCCATAGCCATTTGGTCCATAGCAAATTCCGTAGCTAATTGTTTCGTAACGAATTCCGTAGCCATTCGTTCTGTAACATATTCCGTAGCCATTCGTTTCGTTGCAAATTTCGTAACAACTTTTTTATAGTCAAATCAATAACAATCGTTCCATACCATTTTTTCTATAAAATTTGGTCATTTAATTTGACTTATTATATCAATTTACAAAAGTACAATTAATATAAAACCAAAAATAACAAAGTATTTCTATAAAAACTAAAAGAAATATCCAATAGATCAAAAGATACATATTTCAAAATCAAAAAGTCGCTACAAATTTAATGTAAAACATTATTCGATACATAATATTCTATCATTGATCAATAAAAGTTTTGACCTTTTCACTGAATGTGTTAATGACATTCATTGCTTGTGCAAGTTGTTGTTCAAACTTTGCTTGAACATTAACATTTTTCTGCTGAAACTCCACATTCTTTTTCTGAGCATCCTCATATTTTTGTTGAACATCCTCATATTTTTGTTGAATATCCTCATATTGTTCGCGTTGTGTCTCAACTAACGTCTTCAAATTCTCAATCTCGACTTTTGTCTCGACATTATTATCCCCATATTGTTCGCAATGGGTTTCAGAAGATCCTTTACTAGAACGAATGCGCTTTCCATATGAGCCAAATCCATATAATCTCTTTTTTTGATCATGTCCCCCAACGACATCATAAAATAGTTTGTCCTCATCAATTTCTTCTCCTATCGCTTCCAACCGATCACATCGTTCCATAACATCATCCTATAATTTTATAATTGTGTTGATAAAACTTATACAAAAAAAAATCAAAATAAAACTTGAATGAAATTATTCAAAATACAACTTACATGAATTTTTTTTAGCTTTGTCAACTAAAAAAGTCAGTCCATCGTGATTTTTAGTGTGTGTATACAAGAATAGTTCATGGTGTGCCGGATCATGTCCCCAAAGCTTCTTCTACATATATACAAAAAAAATCAATATTAAAATAGATTGCTATTTTTACATTTAGGATTAGATATTTAAAAATGAAAAAATAGCAACTTACTTTTAGGCTAAACCCTTTTAAAAATCAAAATAGAACTAGATTGTTATGATACAAAAGTAAATGAAAGCAGATTACTATTTTTTGCATTTACGCTCCTCTCTTTAAAAATGAAAAATTAAATAACATACTTTTTAGGATTAGTCCTCTTACAAATCAAAATGGAACTATAAAAACTATAACATACAACTAAATGAAAGTACATTGCTATTTTATGTATTTATGCTTAGTCCTTTTAAAAATCAAAATGGAACTAGAATGCCATATTGTAAAACTAAAGAAAGTAGATTGCTATTTTATGCATTTAGGCTTAGTCCTTATAAAAATCAAAATAGAACTAGATAATGGTATTTCTAAAAGAAAGTAGATTGCTATAATATAAAATTAAATGAGTACTTACTAAATCAGAAGCAATCTTGGAATGAGAAGCCTATCCACTGGTATGCGTAGAAAGGGCTTGTTCATCATCTACACCTATATGCCTATTTTTTTTGTTTTGTTCTGATTTCTTCTTGAACTCTTCAGTATTCCATCTTGCAGTCCAGGATGTCCACACTTCTGATGGTTTATTAACAATATCTTTTAGAGTCGACTTTTTCCATTTTGAGCTTATATTGTAGATATATTGTCTATATCTTTCCTTTGCCTTATTTTCCCAACAAGCTTGGACTAATAGAGTTTTTACATCATCCCAATAGCATTTTTTCTACAATACAAAAAATATATATGAGTTTTTTAGTTAATGAGTACCTAATAATTGTATAAACGAGATACATACATGAAACTCTTCCCAATAAAGGAGTTTTGTCTCGTCGCTTAAAGTTGCCCAGCTATACCCGTTTATATCAGCTCTTTCACCAAAGGATTCATAGATAACGGAAGAACATGGGCCCGAAGGAAATCACCTACAAAAGAAAAAATTAACAGCATTGTAAAAATCATGAAGCTCAATGTTGACAAAAATGTAAGAATTTTAACTTACTCCTTATCTCGAACTTCAATATATAGACGCCCATCCAGTCCTGTAGATCCAATTAAATACCATTAATGTTGAATGCCAACATTTTCCTCAACCGATTCACTATAATTTGTTGTGGATCTAGGTACAAATGATGTAGTAGATGTAGGTGTAGATGATTGGATAGATGTAGGTACAGATGATTGTGTAGATGATGTAGGTAAGGATTGACTGGTTGGATGATGTAGGTATGGATGATGCATGTGTTAATGATGTGGCACCCATAGTACCAACATGTGAAACATATGTTGGGGCGGATACAGTACCAAAAGATGATAATGTCATACGAGATGATCACGACGACAATGCTGGTGTAGATAATGGGGCAGATATACAGATTTTGCATCATCAATACGTTTGTTTATGAAACGTACATTTGTATGTTGCTTTAGTTTCAATGTGTCTCTTAATAAAAATGGTGACATTTTTCCTGAAATTTTAAAAACTTAAGATGTTCTAAATCTGTTAGATCACAAATATTATAGAAATATTTTACTAAAACCTTAAGCATACTACTTTTTACTTTAAAATACCAATGTACTTTTGTTTGCTTATTTATTTTAGCATCCTACATTTTACTTTAATGAAAGTATATTGCTATTTTTGGCATTCAAAAATGAAAAAAATAGCAACTTATTATTTTGGATAAAGATTTTTTTATTGCATTTGTTTTGAATAAAGAATACATGGGCAAAATGGTTAATTCCATGTAATTTAAGCCAGGCTGTTGAATTTGACGACCCAGAAACCAATAAACAAAATGAAATAGTGAATACGAACCATAACTATTTTGAAAAAAATTATACTTTGCTCTTCTTGACATTAGTCGGTACAATCATTCTAATTCCAAGGGTCCTAGCTATTCTTGCTACATTTTTCTATAATAAAAATTACCATTGGACTAGACACAATGATTTCCATTGGGTATTATATTTGCAGAATAGTTGTGTTAGCACCTTGAAAGGCTTTTTAGATGTTTTTGCTATATTAGATCTAGAGATTATTTGCTATTGGATGTTTATGCTTTTGTTGTGGGGCAAATAGAAATGTATGCAGTTTGCTAAAATATGTAAATGTTTTCTTTCTAAATCTTTATTATGTGCAACATATTTTATATTCTTTATTTGTATTTATAGCTTTTATCAAATAGTCATTTCTCTTTTATTCGGATATGAGACTCACACAAAGCCCTCAACTATTTTCACATCTTTTAGGCTTTTGAGGATTCACACTGCAAAAGGGCAATGGAACATACTGCTGAAGTTTTGAATTAGTTCTTAACCCTCAATCAGAATGCTTTCCCAAATCTAACTTATTCTTTCAACTAATTTTATATCTTTCTTCATCAACTTGAAACCTGCTCAAGGAAAAAAGCCAAAATAAATATCAAAAATAAAATAGAAAAAGTAGAAATTTAAGTCAAATGTTTTGTGTTTAGAATCAAAAGATTTTCACATAATCATTTGAGAGATTAATATGTGAATCAAAAGAGAGATTAACATAACGCTACCCACATTTTTCATTCCAATTAATAGTTTAGTTACTACAAATACTACTTTCATGTTATATTGAATCAAAAAGGAATTTAGGTCTTTTGTCCCACCTTTCAGGACAAAAAATTGTTAGTTTTGTCCCATTTACATGAATCTCGTTCAAAAGATATGAATTTTGGGACAAAATATTATGGATAACAAGGGTATTTACGTCTTTTGTTCCACCTTTTGATGGTAGGACAATATTAATCAAGCAACAACATTGGTGAAAATGATCATTATTCATTCGGTCATTTTACCAATACAATATAACTTTGGGATAAACACTTGAATGACTACAATAACCTTCATGTACAATTTGAGGGCACATTATGGAAGTCGTGCAATAATTGCAGAAATTGTCCCTGTTTAATTGGAAGACTACATATGTCGTCCATGTGTTTCATAAAAAAACAGAATTTGTCCATGCCTTTTAGAGAATTTACAGAAATGACCCATGTGCTTATAAAAGTTACATAAATGTTCCCTAAATAATAGTGACTTTATAGATATTTTCCCTCCAAAAACTATATGTAACCCATAATAGCAACATTATTATTGGTAAAAAACAATGCAAGTATGTTGCTCTTTTGGTTAAGAAATAAAGTTATAACAATAAATTTCAAAAACAATTATGTAGAAATTGATAAAAGTATAATAAATCAAAGGGGTAAATTAGTAATTAACTTAAGATGCTAATCACAATAAAAAAGATTATCTTCTTCATCGTTGTTTTCTTCTTCATTGGTTGATGTACTATACTGAAACTCACCCTCACTTTCATCATCAAACTCACCCTCACTTTCATCATCAGATTCACCCTCATCATTATTTTCATTATCTAACTCGTTGCTCAAGATTTCATACTCGATGGTTTTTTGTATAGTGCTATTGATTTCATTTGCTTCAATTTCATTTTCTTGAAAAGCAACGTCTTTTTTTCGTATCTCACTCCATCCATAGGGTTTAACTTTACATACAGCCAACCATTCAGAGTTGTTTTGTTTCAAGATCGGGTAAGGAATGAAACCGGCTTGAGTAGCTTGCATGGCTAAAATAAATGGCTCAAACTTGTTGAACTTTGTTCGTTGGTTTATATCAACTAAGTTATATTAGTTGAGAACGTTGAAACCTACATTAGGTGTTGGATCATACCAATTTTAAATGGAAAACCGAGGTATTCAACTTCTAATATTTCCAATAGCTTTCCATAGTAATCACCAAATGGGCTACTTATACACACTCCACTATTCATTGTTGATTTGTTCGCACCGTGTGATTCCGTGTGAAACTTGTAACCATTTACAAAGTATACATTATATAATTTCACAGTCCTTAATGGTCCTTTAGAAAGATCATGTATGTACTTGTTCTTTATTTCATTTTGGCATGCCTATATGACAAAGAATGAAATACATTAGAAGTTTCTCAAAATAAAAGAAAACAACAACTCAAAAACTCACATAGTTTTGAAACCATGTAGCAATGTTTTTATCTACTTCAATAACAATATCATTTTCACTTATATCCGGATTTAGGTCTTTCAATGACTCTTCATACTTCCTATACATTACCATTAAAAATTTTTATACTTATAAAATTAAATAAAAACTAAGTTAAATGTTGTTCATAATACTACCTAAGGTAAGGTTGCATCTTCTTTTCATTAACCAATATGTAAGAATGGGTTGCATTGAATTCCTCATCAGTTAGATTTCTACACTTGAGTTTCCCATATGGGCGGAAAGGATATGAAAATATAGTTAATTTTTCGTGGTCATCATCATCTTCAACTCTGCCATCATCATATTTTGGCACCTTTTTGTTACGTGTATAAACGCTAGGCTCAAAATAGTGAGAGCAAAAGTTTGATGCTTGACGAACTAAGTATGCATTGCAAATCAACCCTTCCACTCTAGCTTTATTTTTCACATCTTTTCTCAACTGGTGAAGAAATCTAAAGTATAACATTTGATAAGTTAACCAAGAGTGACAACTTACAATTCTAAAATATAATGTGAATTACAAAACAAGCCCCTCAAATGGATATATCTATCGATATTGCACAAGACCGGCTATCATTGCTTCGTACGAAAAATGTATTGGCAAATGCTCCGTCGAGTCAAAGAAACTAGGGAAAATGATGGTCTCTAATTTACAAAGAATTATCGGGATCTCAACTTTAATCCTTTCCATGTCTTCTGTTGTAATTACTATTGAAGTTAAGCTTTTGAAGAAAAGACTTATTTCGGTAACTGCTTCCCACACATTTTTTGGCAACATCTCGAAAATGCAATCGACAACAATTTTTGCATAAAAACATGGCAATCATGTCTTTTCATTCCAAATAGTCTACATGCACTCAGATCTACATACCTCCCCAAATTTGAAACGTAACCATCGGGGAACCTCAAACTCTCTACCCATTCACTTACGACTTTCTTTTTCCTCTTCTCTAATGCATAATTTGCTCTTTGAATTTAATCTACTCCTTTTGTCTTCTTACAATAGAGTTTCATATCATTTCTCGCATTTTCATTGTCCGTTGTCTTCTTCTTATCATCCATTATAGTGTAAAACATATTCTCAAAAAATTCTTCTTAATCTACATAACATTAAAATTATGTCTAATGTGGTTTGCTTTCCAATATGGTAAATCCCAGAATATGCTTATGTTTTTCCAACCACATTTCCACGTGATTTATTTAATACGTCGGCATTAAGTTCGGTCACTTTTAACAAACCAAGTTCTTCAATTTGCCTTATGGTTTCTTCACCATTCATACTTGGAGGTGGACCTTTTGTCTCTACAAGATTCTGTTTGAACTTATCTTTATCTTTTCTATATGGATGATCAATAGTGAGGAATCTTCTATGACAATCAAACCATGATATCTTCTTACCATTTTCAAGTCTAAAAGCTTGTGTATGTTTCCCACAATATGGACATGCTAGCTTCGTTGCGGTTGCCCATCCTGATAACATTCCATACGTCGGAAAATCGCTAATTGTCCACATCAATGCAACTCTTAATTGAAAATTTTGTTTCAAAGAAACATCATAAGTTAAAACACCTTCTTCCCATAACTGTTTGAGTTCTACAATAACTGGTTGAAGGAAGAAATCTAGTTTTTGTTTAGGGTTTGTAGGTCCGGGCACAATCATAGTAAAAAACATGTAAGGCTGTTTCATATACACAAACAGTGGCAAATTATAAGGTGTTATAATGACATGCCAAGATGAATATTGTTTTCCTGAAGCACCATGGGGTTGAAACCCACCTGAACATATGCCTAATCTAGCATTACGTCTTTGAGCTACAAATGAAGGACGGTTACTATCAAATTGCTTGCATGCTTCAGAATCAGATAGATGACACATTACACCGACATGGTGGCCATGATTATCAGCATGCCATCACATGGATGCGGCTGTTGTTTGTGAAACGTATAGTCTCTTCAACCTTGGAGTCAAGGGAAAATAATTCATCCTCTTGAAAGTTATACGCAAACGTGTGGATGAGTTTCTTGACTTTTTGTACTTCTATGCGTTGCAAAATTTACACCGCTCAAGATCTTTGTCGCCCCTCCAATATATCATACATCCAGACTTGCAACAGTCAATCAATTCCACAGGTAAACCCAATGCTTGTATTAACTTTTTGCTCTTGTAGAAACTATCAACCATGTTATTCTCCTCCGATAACCTATCCTTTATCAATTGACAAATGACATCAAAACATAACTCAGGTATGCGATATTCTGATTTGATATTCAATAGTTGAGCTACAATAGATAGATGTGTCACCTTTTTACAACCATGCCACAACTCTCTCTCGGCTACCTCTAGTATATCAAAAAAACTTCTTATCTTCTGGATTTGGCTCCTCATCAATAGTTCTAGTCATGAAATCAAGACCCACTGCATCCATAACCGGTTCTCTATAAGTAGGATCATGGTGTTCATTTAAACTCGTGTATGTATCATCCATCCCTAATGAAGTACTATCCAATGATGTTTCTCTAACTTTATCCCAAAACCCATAATTTGGAACAAAACCAAACTTGTATATGTGATGTTTTTCCTCAGCAACTGCTTTATATGCATTGTAATTGCATTTTGTGCATGGGCATTTAACTTTATCTCCATCCATATAACTTTGCTTAGTAGAAGCAAACTCGATGCATGTTTTCACACCATTAATGAAAATATGAGAGACATGACCACGATCATCAAGTCGTTCATACATCCAATTTCTATTTCTATTGCTCATTTTATTACATCTGCACACAAGTATCAAAAATTAGTCGTAATCAGGGAGTAATAAAAGGTTAGGAAACAAACCTACTAACCATATTTCTTGAAATGAAAATATTAATCAGGAAAATAAGATGGCAGATCTTAATTAAACAAGTATTTAACCTCATATCCTCGTCAAGATAGAACAACCTACTCTCAAAAAAGTGTGTAAGATAGCACCCTACTTTCATTTTTTTATATTAAACATCCTAATTTTAAGTTATTTTCCTATAACACATAATACTTTGAAAAATTCAGTTATGCCCTTTGCTCTAAATATACATCTATACAAGTCACTTGTTGCCGCCCTTAAGAGATTAGCTATTACAAATAACTTCATTTGACCATTATTTGTACTATAAACAAATATTTACAAGCATAAAGATTACAAGTATATGCTATTAGTCATATCCAAGCAGAAACCACAAAAGCAAGAAAGATATCAATAATAACAACACCATTGATAAAATTAATAAAAAAAACCAAAGTATTAAACAAGATCATTCTTTTAATAAAAGCTTACAAGCATAAAGATTACAAGTATATGCGTATACCAAAGTCACATAAATATAAAAAAAAAAGTATACAACAGATGCTTACACCAATGTCACACAAATTCCAAATATAAGAAAGAACAGATGCTTACCGTGATACAAGAATACATGGTGAAATTAAGGTTTGAAAATTCTTGTCAAGAAATAGCAACCTACTTTTGTTTATTTTTTATTATATTTATAACAACATAGTTTCATTTCTTTATATTACATCAATAGTTTTATTGTATTTTGCAGGGGCATATGCTTCTTGCTTCAGTAAGTGATGATGGGACTATCAAGATCTGGAAGTTGGAATCATTTTGACTTTTGAATACCATAACATTCTTGTCAAGGAAATTATTTTCTTAAATTACATATTTGCCCAACACGCTTTTCAGCCACTAGACACCTTAAAATTTCATCTCTAGTGCCTTGATTAACCCCACAACCATATTTTTAGGGTATTTTTGGCGTATGCCAATTAACAAATATACATTTATCGAATCTAAAAAATGAGATTTGAATTTGTTGATTACATGATCTAAGAGTTGAATATCTAGCATCCGACTTTTACTTTTTGAGAATTTGTGTAACACTGTATTATATTTTATTAGTAGTTTTAATGTAATTCATGGGTGGTGTCATCTTTTCTTTACTTTGGAGTAGATTAGAATATTTTCTATATCTGTTAAAAAGAAACAACAAACACCATGACTGGATTTCATGTTCCAAGACAAATTATTTAGGGGTATGCTTAACTGGATAGATGCTTACCATGATACAAAACTTTGTTCAAATATAACATTACATCCTAATTAACATGAAAGAACAGATGCCTACCGTGATACAAGAATACAGGGTGAAATTAAGGCTTGGGACAGTACCTGAAATGGGGTTCAAGTTTGCTAAAGATTCAAATAGAATCTATGCAAAAAATACCAATGAAATCGAACGCTATGAGTAGCAACGACCGGCGTAATGGGTGGCTGACAAACAGTGGCGGCAAGTTGAGAGAGGGATAGATGCGATCGGCATCCGACGATGGGTTTGAATGGGATATCTTTTGAACATGATACCTCTAATTTGGGGTTTGGGAGGAAGTATATTTGTGTGAATTTACTAATTTACCCTTAGTAAAACATTGAAACAAACATCATGGCTCAAGTTCATCAAACGATTCTCTCTCTTTTTTTTACTAAAAAACCAAAACAAAACAAATTAATTCTTTTTTTTTTAGAAAAGGCTGGTACAAGGCTGAGGGAAAATAAATTTTGATTTGGGGGTAATAATTTCCAAAGCCTCAAAAATTTGGGGATAATATTATTATACGAAAATTAGCAAATGTATGTCATTAATATCTAAAAATTACAGAATATTTATAATGTAGAAATTATATTATAATTAAATTTTCAAAACAATTAAAAATAATATTTTATTTTTGTTGTTGAGTTTTCAAAGATAATTGTGTATTTTTAATATATTTTTTTCAATAATCTTATATATTTTTCTACGGAAACAGATTTCGTAACTACTTGACTACGGAATTTTCCGTAGCCAAATACCTATGCATTTTGATTTCGTTGCTATTTTGCAAATTCACCTTTTTGTAACAAGTTCTCTAATAGATTAGCTACAAAATTTTATTTTGTAGCAAATTTTCCTAGCAAAATAGCTATGGATCCCAATTTCATAGCTAACTAGCAACGTATTTTTATTTCGTAGCCAATTATGTAGCCAACTAGCTACATACATGGATTTTGTAACAAACTTCACAGAGAAGTAGCTAAAACCAAAAAATTTGTAGTAAACTAGCTATAGATTTTAATTCCGTAGCAAGAATTCAAAGATTTAGTTACGAAATGCAATTCCGTAGCCATTTCCGTACCAAATTAGTTACAATCAACCATTTTGTAACATATTCCGTAGTAAAATACCTATAAATTTAGATTTCTTAACAACTTTACGTAGCTATTTAAGATTTAGCTACATAATGCAATTTTGTAACCATTTATGTAGCAAAATAGCTACGACAAGTCGTTTCGTAGCATATTCCGTAGTAAAATAGCAACGAATTTTGATTCCATAGTAATTTTCCATAGCCATTTATGATTTTTCTTGTAGTGTTTGTTCAACAATAATATGTTCAGTAGAAATATGTTACAAAGTAAATTCAGTTTGATAAAAATATTCAATAAAATCCAATTTTCCAATTATAATATTCATAAAAATATATAAAAATATAGTAAATATAAATTTAATAGTTACATCAATTTTGTAGATATATTATATCATCAAAAATTCTTCTACAAGGTTGTCTAATCATCAAAATTGAATATTAATTACAAATACAGCCAAACAATTTGGATTTGAAGTGCCTCGTACACACAAACAACCAATTATGCTCAACCAAAATGTCAAAACCTGCAAAATCAAATTTACAATCAACTTGATTAAAATTCAATTTGTTGTATAAAATCTCATTTTGTTTTGCTTTGAGGGTTTCCCTATGACCAACTAGAAAAATAAAATCTGAAAATAAACACAAAATAAATCACCTTTTCAAAACCATCAAATCCAATGTTAGCGTGGTTGTTTATTTTATTTCCAAGTTGTTACATGATGCCAAAAGGATATGAAATAAAGTTGAAAACAACTGAATAATGATTATTGAATTATTTTTATAACACTTTATTTTCTATCATAAAAGGTGTATATATATATATATATATATATATATATATATATATATATATATATATATATATATATATATATAAACTGAACCTGCATAATAATCTTATTATTGATATTGATCAATAATGTTAGGTATCCTTGTTTTTGATCACAAAGGTGTGGATTCTTTAAAGTGTCCGTATAATCAATCAGATAGAGCACACTTAGATGTGCCCTCGAAAACTGTTAAAACCAATACAAAGAGTAAAATAAGATATAAGATAACAAAGCATAAGAAATAGAAATTTAATATCATTTATTTCTTTATTATAGCATCCTATTGTTATTTCTTCCTATTACAACATGTAAAAATCTACCCAACTGTGTACAAATTAATTTTCATTGACATAATTTGGTAGCTTTTTCAAAGTATAATGTTCTAATAAGAAAAACTTGAAAGTGCTATATCAAGCAAATAAATGGAACTGAATTGACACCAAAAATCTTGACTATGATAAAATTTAAAATTTAACAAAATCTATTCTTCGTATAATATGTATGCCTGTGTGAAAAGATTAATCCTTTGTAGCCTACAAGGCTGGTGCATATTAGACAATATAAAATAACAATAACAATAAAAATAATAATACAAAAGTCAAAAAATATAGAAATCACATCACATACCTCAGCACATTTCAAATATAACCTCAATGCAAGATCGGGTACTAGAGCCATTGACAAAACTTCAACTTATAGTGATGTCATACAATTACAAAATAGTTTTACCTACTATAACTAGGTAGATTTTCCAAAGTTCAATGTCTCAATAAGAAAAAAAATTTAATCTTAAATCAAAGTATGATAATATAGTACACATATTTAAATGGAAAATGGCCAAATACATTTAAATGCAAGAAATAGCAATGTACTTTCAAAGTATATTATCCTAAGAAGAAAAAATAAATGGAATTACAGTATATCAAAATTTTAAAGTATAATGCTTTAATAAGATAATAAATTTTGAAATAGGATGTTGTAGTAGACAGAAGTGAGAGTATGATGAAATAACTTATAATACACGGAATAAATGAAAGTACGTTGCTATTTATTGCAAGTTACTCATGACTATACAATAAGATTTTTGAGCACCAGATCAGATAACAAAAAGTTAAACATGAACATTAAGTAGCATATGTAGATGGTGAATTAAAAATAATAATTTCATAAGTAACAATAACCATAAGACAAGACTACATACCTCAAAAAACAATCTTTCTTTATATTGATTTGCGTGTTCTTTGTCTTCGTAGCGCCCATCTTTCTTTATTATCATTTGCAAGTTCAATAAGTTGATGTAAATTCACCTTTGATGTAATCCTTCTGTTTCCTTCAAATATAGTGAAAATTTTATAGATAATAACTGATGGGTTTTGAGCATTCTAACACTCCTATGGTGTATATGCAACCCTATAGACCTTGAATCTATGTTTTCTCTAATATACATGCAAATTTGTTTTTTCAAGGTTTATGTGCTAACTAACATGGCATGGGGAATATGTAATATAAAAACTAGTAGAAGTGCATACTTTTCTTGTTGCTTGGATTCCTTGAAGACTTTGTGAGCCTAGCACCCCAATTGTTGTGCCTCAAATGCTTCACACAACACCATAAGACTTGGAATAACTTGAGAGATTACACTTGCACTCAAAATCGGTTATGCCCTCTTAGAACTCACTAGTAGCCCGATTTTGCTAGCTATAGGGCTCCTTTTATAGTGTTGTCACAATTAGGGTTTTCACATGAATACCCTTAATTGTCATGACTCTTCATTTCTAATGATCCATGGGTTTGTAGCTCCCATGAACTATCCATGGAGCTCCAAATGGTTATAACCCAACTCCATAAACCATGGATCATAAATCCACCATAAAAGATTAGATGATTGTCATAATCAACCCTATATATTTAATTAGTTTCATTTTGATCACCAAATTAATTCTAAATTAATACTTGATCAACACTAATTAATTAATACTATTATTAATATTTAGAACTTATAATATATTAATAATCACAAGTGTCCTTTCTCTCATTTAGTCTATCCAAGTATTGCAATGCCATGTAACCCAAATGGACCATGCCGGGTCGGGTCAAGTCCATACCAAATAAAGTTATGGACTTAGACACTATATCCAACAGTCTCTCACTTGGATAAGTCTAATAATTATATTTGCAGATATGACTTCAGGATCCGACTAGCAATCGTAGCTCTTTCAAAGTCTCTCGGAACTGAGATGATAATGATACACCATTTAAGATAAGTGATCATATAATCCTCTGCTCTTAAGATATCCGCTGGACAAACACATGGAACGTGGTCTTACTTATTGTCCAACATTTGTTTCTCGATCTCTGATTTGTTTCGACATAGAACCAAATTTGAATGCATCAATTAGGTTCTGACCAGGCCCGGTACATAAGTCAAAACCAAATCATCGGGGGGCCCAGATATTGCTTCTATTTCTAGAAGGAACAGATAAATTTCGACTCATATGCTTGTACTGACTACGTTTTGAATTATGCACAAAAGCACGTTTTATAACATCGAGTTACCAATGCGTTTGCGTATAATCAATAGATAACGAACTCATAGTCAACAACTCATACCTATAGGTTTAAATATTTATATGATATTATCGTCTCACGATCACTCGAGATAAATTCCATGAAGTGATGCAAGTGAGTGTGGGTTGAATCCAATACTTAGGACTTATGAACACTCATGAATTTTGCAGCAACTATTGTTATGTCTAATACGCTTTAGACATATCATACAAACCAAATTCATGACAGTCTTGATTCATATCTACTTCTGACATATGACCGACTGTGGAGAGTTCGAATAAATTAATTATTCTGGAAGTCAAAACATGCAAAATTGAAACCATAGTAAACGATTAACATAAGATAGTAACACTTTACTCATAAATAAATAACAACTTTTATTTAATCATCAAAATGTCAATTACATTTTACAAGTTTTAGAAATCTAATTATTAAAACTAATATCATCCTTCAGCCCGATGCGCCTCACATGCTGTAAATGCTTAACCCTACTCGGTCCCTTCGTGAGGGGATCTGCTGGGTTCTGATCTGATGATACCCTCTTTGCCACGAGGAGTCCTTCTTCTATTCGATGTCTGATGAAATGGTATTTTCTGTCAATGTTCCTAGATCTCTCGTGATCTTTTGGTTCTTTAGCCAAAGAACCTGCACTTTTGCTGTCATAGAAAATTTCCATTGGCTCCTTTATAGCTGGTACAACTCCAAGGTCTCCGATGAAGTTCTTTAGCCATATCGCATCCTTTGCCGCTTCACTCGCTGCTATGTACTCAGATTCACAAGTAGAATCAGCTACTGTCTCCTACTTGGAACTTTTCCAAGTAATTGCCCCTCCATTTAGGATAAAGACCCAGCCTGACTGAGAGCGGAAATTATCCCTATCAGTCTGAAAGCTAGCATCACTATATCCTTCCACTCTTAAGTCATCACTGCCACCGAGAGTAAGGACCCAGTCCTTAGTCCAACTCAAATACTTGAGAATGTTCTTTACCGTAGTCCAGTGTGCCTTGCCATGATTCCCTTGATATCTACTAACCATTCTCAAGTCAAAGGCCACATCAGGGCGAATACAAGTCATAGCATACATAATAGAACCCACAACGGAAGCATATGGTATATGAATCATCTCAGCTATCTCAGCCTCTGTACTCGGACTCTGAGTCTTACTCAGCTTGGCATTACTCTGGATAGGTAATTCCCCTTTCTTGGATTCTTGCATGCTGAACCTCTTCAGCACCTTATCCAAGTAGGTACTTTGACTAAGTCCAATTAGTCTCTTACTCCTATATCTCATTATCCTTATCCCTAGGATATAGGCAGCTTCTCCAAGATCCTTCATAGCAAAACACTTCCCAAGCCATGACTTAACCTCCTGCAAAGTTGGGATGTCATTTCCTATGAGTAGTATGTCATCCACATACAACACCAGAAAGCTGACTGTACTCCCACTAGCCCTAACATACACACAGGACTCATCTTCGCTCCTCAAAAAACCAAAATCTTTGACTTTCTCATTGAAGAAAAGATTCCATCTACGAGATGCTTGTTTCAATCCATAAATGGATTTCTCAAGCTTACACACCCTATTAGGGTACTTTGCATCGACAAAACCCTCTGGCTGAGCCATGTAAACATCCTCTGCCAACTTTCCATTAAGGAAAGCGGTTTTGACATCCATTTGCCATATTTCATAATCATGAAATGCAGCTATGGCCAACAAAACTCTAATAGAATTAATCTTTGCTACTGGTGAAAAGGTCTCATCATAATCAACTCCCGGAGTTTGAGTAAAGCCCTTTGCCACCAGTCTTGCTTTATAGGTATGTACCTTCCCATCCATGTCGGTCTTCTTTTTGAAGATCAATTTGCACCCAACTATCTTACGACTTGGTACATTATCAACCAAGTCCCACACTTAACTGTCATACATGGACTGAATCTCGCTATCCATAGCCTCCTTCCATTTAGCAGACTCAAGGCCCACCATGGCTTCCCTGTAATTATTAGGTTCATCCAAATCTATTAGTGTACTATCACTAATAAATTTATCACCTTCAGTGGTGATGTGATAACCATAATAAAATTCAGGTGTGTTCTTAACTCTAGTAGAACGCCGCGGAGGTACGGACTCATCTATCGGCTCAACAGGAGTTTCCTCCTTAAGTTGGTCTATAGTATTTGATGTTCCTTCACCACTTGACTCTTGAAGATCTTCAAGGTCAATTTGCCTCCTACTGTCCCCTTGGCTTATAAATTCTCTCTCACGAAAGACTCCTTTTCTTGCTACAAAGACCACATTATCACTGGGTCTGTAGAAGAGGTAACCAAAGGATCTTTGTGGATAGCCGATGAAAATACACCTCTCACTTCGAGGTTCAAGATTGTCATGAGAATCGCGCCTCACAAAAGCTTCACAACCCCAAATCTTGATATGGTCTAGATTGGGAACTTTCCCAGTCGACATCTCGTGAGGTGTTTTGGCAACCTTTTTAGTAGGGACTAGATTGAGGATATGGGCAGCAGTCTCTAAGGCATACCCCCAGAATGAGATTGGTAACGAAGCTCGACTCATCAAGGAACGAACCATATCCAACAAGGTTTGATTACGCCTCTCAGCCACACCATTCAACTGTGGTGTCCTGGGAGGTGTCAATTGTGAGATGATCCCACATTCCTTAAGATAGTCGAGGAACTCTGTACTAAGATACTTACCACCATGATCGGATCGAAGCATCTTAATGTTCCTGCCCAATTGATTCTCGACTTCCTGTTTAAACTCTTTAAACCTTTCGAAAGTCTCTAACTTATGATTGTTTAAATAGACATATCCATATTTACTATAATCATCAGTAAAAGTCAAGTAATAACGATTAGCATCCATTGTGGCTGATTTGAAGGGTCCACAAACATCTATGTGTATGAGGTCCAACAAACCCTCACCCCTCTCACAAGTACCAGTGAAAGGTGACTTTGTCATTTTTCCAAGTAAACAAGACTCGCAACTATCATCCGAATTTAGGTCAAATGATTCCAAAACTCCAGCCTTTTGGAGTTGGCCTATACGCTTCTTGTTGACATGTCTAAGACGACAATGCCACAAGGATGCTTTATCCAAGCTATTTGAAGAATCAATATACGATACATTATTTCCTAGATTGTCTACAACATTCACAACTTCATATACACCATCACAAGGTAATGATTTAAAGTAAAATACATCATTGTAATAAACATTAATAACACCATTATTATTATCAAATGAAAATGTAAACCCTTGTTTGTACAAGCCATGAAAGGAAATAATATTTCTCGCCATTTCAGGCGAGTAACAACATTTATTCAAATCTAACATTAACCCATTATTGAGCAATAAAGAATAAACTCCTATCTTGGTGACATGTGATGCTTTCTTGTTGCCCATGGCTAAGTTTATCTTCACATGCTCCACTTGCGCACTTCTTCTTAGGCCCTGCAAATCAGTACAAATGTGAATACCATAACATGTATCAAGCACCCAAGAATTAGCATTAGATGAGTTATTAGACAATATTGTATAAATACCTGCATGGGTGGGTTTAACTTTCCCATCCTTTACATCCTGCAAGTATTTGGGGCAGCTTTGCTTCCAGTGCCCCTTTTCCTGGAAATACAAGCATTGTGCTTCCTCTGGGTTAGAGGAAGGAGTAATGGGACCTTTCTTTGTCCTACTTGAAGAGGAACCATTAAGGGGATTACCCTTGGTACCCTTCGAAGGGTTTTTCCTTTTCTTACCCTTTCCCTGCCCAATCGCAAGAACAGGGGCTGCTGTAGGAGTAGGAGTAGAAGTAACAGCCGACTTACCTTTAAGGCCACTTTCAGCGGTCCTTAAAAGTCCTTGAAGTTTGCTAAGTGTAATTTCCTCCTTGTTCATATGATAAGTCATACGAAACTGATCATAACTAGGAGGTAAGGAATGGAGAATGATATCAATCGCCAAGTCCTCAGGGAAGTCTACATTTAGCTTCAACAACTGGTCCACGAACCTTTGCATTTTCTGCAAGTGACCGGTGATGGGTTCACCATCCTTCATCCTGGTTGTTATCATGGAGGAGATGATTTCATACCTCTCTTGAGGCGCGCTCTGATGGTACCTATCCATCAGATCCAGGTGCATATGATAGGGGTAGAAATCTTAACAGGATTTCTAGAGTTCAAGAGTCATGGTAGCCAATATGATGCGGGACACTTTGGTAGCATCCCTCTCATGTGCAGTGTACTCCGCAACCTCCTCAGGAGTAGCAGTGGACTCATTGATAACTCTAAGCTCTTTATCAAGGACATATTTTTTGTTCTCATAGCGGGTAATCATCCTGATGTTTCTAATCCATTCATTGAAGTTAGACCCATCAAAAGTGACTTTCCCACACAAGTTCATGAGGGAAAAGGAGTCTGTAGGGTTTGAGCCAGTAGTAGTGTTAGAAGACATCTGAAATGAAGAAGGACAAGTTTAATTAGATGAAGAATACTTAATAAGTCACCCAAATGAAATATTAAGGCTATGATCCAACAAACTATATATAGTTGGAAGAGGGATGCCGTAATCCAAGCTATAAAATATTTGAAGGTAGGTAAATGACGATTTACCAATTTCCACCATAAGAACGAAATATTTTATTATTAGGTTTTATTGGATTTGAAACTCCTAGATCTTTTGAGATACATTGAACTTTTCAATGACATGTTTGAATCTCGATTGTGCCATATCAAGTTTGTGACTGGGATGCCGAGGATCACAAACAAGGTGTGAATAACCATACAAATTGACTCGGTACCCTCACCTATATTACCTAATCGATGTGACGGTTAACCACGCACGCTCCACCGATCTATAATAATGTCAAGTTACCCTTTGCCACACTTACTAGTCCTTGTTAGTGTGCCGGTTAACCACACACGCTCCACTAACGACTTGGTAAGGTACAAAGTGTAATTTTATGGGCTAGCACCTATTTCACATTTTCCTAAAGTAACTAAGATTGGGAATTAACAATGTGTAGTTACTTTATAATTCATTATACTTCTATTGAGAGTTAGAGTCTTATCCTAACCGTTCGGTTAATGACCTCCACCGATCAAGGAAGCGGTGGGTGAGAGTGGACACCCATTAAGCTGCCATTTTATAGGCAACAATCTTATATCCCCCTTATAGACCGGCTTCGTAAATCAGGCCTACTTGCGGTAAGATTGACTTATTCTTATACATATCTACATAAATAAGATTATAATAATAATATAAGTGTTGTTTTTTTAAACCTTTTAAAAAACTAAGGTTTCATTTGGAATTAAAGTATTAAAGTGTAAGACTTTACAAATTCCAAAACTTGATGGCAAGTTTTGAAACTATTTCAAGACTCTTCAATTTGTAACTTATGAGTTTTAATGGTTCATAAAGTTGAAGACTCTTCATTTTATGAAACCTCCTATTCTTTAATGACAACTTTTAAAGAAGTGACCTTTGGTTATCCATAACTTGAGGACAAGTCATGTACACCATCATTAGCATTAAGATCATGAATTAAACAACCATGTAGGTTACACACAATTCCTATGATCTTCTAAAACTCATAAGAACAAATATTCATATTAAAAAATTTCAAGAAATCATATTAACACATATAAAACTTGAAAATAGATAATAGTCATTTGAAATGGGTTAACATAATCATTACTACTTAAAAAAAAACAGATTTTACAAGTCCAAAACAGTTTGGAATAATGATTCAAGCCCATTTCCAACAACAAAACTCGGAAAACTGCCCAACACGCACCTACTCGTCGAGTGCATGATCCTACTCGACGAGTAGGATGAATTTTGTCTTGGACTCGTCGAGTTCTCCCCTTGCACTCGGCGAGTCCAGTCGAACAGTGAACAATTTTTCGAATTTTCAAGCAGTTTGCATGAAATATACAGAAAACAATCCTAGGCTGTAATACCACTGATCTGTTTTGAGAATTTTAACACTCCTATGGTGTACATGCAACCCTATAAACCTTGAATCTATGTTTTCTCTAATATACATGCAAATTTGTTTTTTCAAGGTTTATGTCCTAACTAACATGGCATAGGGAATATGTAATATAAAAACTAGTAGAAGTACATACCTTTCTTGTTGCTTGGATTCATTGAAGACTTTGTGAGCGTAGCACCCCAATTGTTGTGCCTCAAATGCAAGACTTGGAATAACTTGAGAATAACTTGAGAGATTACACTTGCACTCAAAATCGGTTATGCCCTCTTAGAACTCACTAGTAGCCCGATTTTGCTAGCTATAGGGCTCCTTTTATAGTGTTATCACAATTAGGGTTTTCACATGAATACCCTTAACTGTCATGACTCTTCATTTCTAATGATCCATGGGTTTGTAGCTCCCATGAACTATCCATGGAGATCCAAATGGTTATAACCCAACTGCATAAACCATGGATCATAAATCCACCATAAAAGATTAGATGATTGTCATAATCAACCCTATATATTTAATTAGTTTCATTTTGATCACCAAATTAATTCTAAATTAATACTTGATCAACACTAATTAAATAATACTATTATTAATATATTAGAACTTATAATATATTAATAATCACAAGTGTCCTTTCTCTCATTTAGTCTATCCAAGTATTGCAATGCCATGCAACCCAAATGGACCATGCCGGGTCGGGTCAAGTACATACCAAATAAAGTTATGGACTTAGACACTATATCCAACAATAACATCATATAGCAACATGTCAAGTTCAACAACGTGCTTTAAACCTTCATCAAGCAAAACCTTTATGGATAAAACTTCTTGAATGTTCTTGAAGACTCTCTTATTTTGTAGATCAATGACAATGTTTAATATTGCGTAGCTCTTGTCTGAGTCTAACCGTTGTTGGGATGAATCTTCTACTCGAATGATTATCTAAGCCTTCTGTCGAGTATAAGTGCTCTGTCGCTGTATATGGTCAGTGACTTTGTTTCCCTTACGAAGCAGCAATATGATAAGGGGTTGGAAGCATTTTGTTTGGTACGAGACCCTATGTGGTTGGCTTGGTGACAGTTCGGTGGGCAGGGGGGGGGTCTGACAGCGAGTCAGACCATTAATGTAACATCCATAATTTCATAAAAATTTTAAACTTTTCAAACATTCAAAAAGCCATTCATTTTTTACAAATTGTTTTCAAAACAGTTTATCATCATAGAAATCCCAAAAATCATAACATAAAACGTGAGAGGTGCACGATCAGGCCTTCGCCTTCCCGCGATCATCCGAAGTACCGGAAACAAAATCCAAAAATGTAAGCCTGAAGCTTAGTGAGTTCCCCTTAATTACCAACGCTACATAACAGAAAAATATCATAAACAAACAGTATGCATATAGAGTCTTTAGTATGACTGGACTGCCTCACTGGGCCTTCAGTCTGGCCTTCTCTCAGAACCTCCAGCATGTCTAGACCTCCTCATCGGGCCTTCATCCTGGACCGTTCTTCGGGTCTTTGGCTTGACTGGTACGTCCTAGGGGTGAGCAAAAACCGCACCACAACTAAAATTAACCGCAAAAACCGTATAAACCGCAACTGCAATAAAAACCGACGGTGAGGTTTTCTGTTTTCCAAAAACTGCAAACTTGCGGTGCGGTGCGGTTATTAGTTTTCAAAAACTGCAAAAAAACCGCACCGCACCGCATATATTTTATACATTTTTTTATTATTAATTATTAATATATCAAATATTAAAAATAAGACTGGTTTAATGGATGAAAGATGGATAAATAGTAGAAGACAAAAGTGTTGGTTTATTGTTATGTTTACCTTTGAGAAATGGTGAAATTAAACAATTTTAAGATATTTATTGTTAATCATTATTGAGTTAACGTTTTTAAGATATTAATTGTTTGTGATTTAAGTTTATTTTCTTATACCTTATGGTTTTTTGTTATTACAAATAATATGTTTGAACTCTTAAAACCGTTTGAGTTCTAAACTGTGGTTAAAAACCACACAAAATTACCACACCAAATCCATGCGGTTAATAATCGCAACAAAAAAAAACAAAACCGCACCGAAAAAATAACCGCCTAACCGCACCGCAAAAATAACCACACCAAGCGGTTTTTGGAAATGGATTAACCGCATTTGCAGTTAGTGGTGAGGTTTTAGCTAATAACCGCACCGCGCTCACTCCTAGTACGTCCCAATGGGCCCTTAGTCTATCAGGGTTGCCCTGGTTCTATTGGCCTAGAGCACAAAGCATGACCGCCTCAATCTACCCACAAACACACAATCAACACATAGATATCAAACGCTAGCTAGCATGTATAGACAGTCATACAGATCTAATAGATCACTAATCCTATCATCATCCTATATACCAAGATAAAGATCTAACAGATCACTAAGCATAGCACCATCCTATATACTAGGATACAGATCTAACAAATCACTAAACATAACATCATGCGAAAACCAGGATAACAATCCAAAAGGGTAGGCCTTGGTGCCTTCGACCTTATTAGTATAGAGAGGAAAACTCATCTCACAAGTAGCACTGACTGTCTAGATCCAACTCTTGAATAAGTGCTCCGAACTAAACTGCCAACAACCACCATGAGGCTAATTCATTAAAATCCTGAAATGTCCAAAATACCCTTAAAGTCAAAGTTGGTCTACCATGGTAAAGTCAAAGTCAACATTCAAGGTCAACAATCCATGTTGACCCAACTCTTCGAGTGCATCTCATTGACTCATCGAATTCATTCATGTCACAGAAGATCGTGAAAAGCTCGAGTCAACTCGCCGAGTTACCAAAGCAACTCGTCGAGTTCTTTAGTATCCAGAAAGTGGGAAAACCCTCACTAACTTGTCGAGTTGGCAGAGCAACTCGTTGATTTTTCTAGTCTTAATGCATTCAGACGATTCCAAGGGAGTTTAATGCTCCAAACTATAGATATAGTTCCCTAGGACTGAGATACAACGTAAAGTTGCTAACTTTACGTCCATGCATGACATTAAGGGGGCTAAAACACTGAAATAAGGCTTATCAAGGGACCTAGGACATGAAGGAGGGCCAATAATTGATATAGATGACAATTTTATGTCAAAAGGGGCCATGAAATGTCCAGATCTGAAACCACGGCTTCATAACATGCTCAAATCCAAGAATGGTCCCAAAATAAGCTAACAATGGCCATAACTTCTAAAAGAAGAGATATAGAAGAAAGGATGATAAAGATAACGACTTTATACCTCCAAGTGGTTGTATTAACACTGAGAATCCCGAATCTAAAGCTGCTCCCTTCACCCTTGCACCACCAAGTTCAAGCTCCTTCAAGTAAAGCACTAAATAACACTCTTTAAGCTCACAAACACTCAAAATTGGGAAAGAGGCGCGATTTGGGTTTTCTCTGGACTGAGGGTATGATGAGGGAGGCCACAAATGAGTCATAAGTTCTTTAAATAAGATGCAAAGCCCTGAAAATTATTGTTTCATAAACAGCCGTCAACTCGTCGAGTTGGGGCCGTCCAACTCGTCGAGTAGACCCTTAAAATGCATGGCCATTAACACTCTACACGACGAGTTGGAGTCTTCCAACTCATCGAGTTTCCATGAAAATACATATATAAGCTTTTAAATTGATACATGGAGATTGGTATGTTACAAATCTCTCCCACTTGAACTAGGCTTCGTCCTTAAAGCCTGCTGCAGTAAACAAATCCAGGTAATGCTCCTACATCTCGGCCTCCGGCTCCTAAGTCAACTCGGATCCCCTCCAATGTTGTTTTTTAATCAAGAAAGTGACCCTTTTAAACTTATCATCTGAAGTCATCCGAAGCAACTCTTCTACCGCAGCAAATCATCTCTTCAGTCTACAATCTTTTGCTACCGCAACATCAAGTGAAGAAGTAATCCGCAATCTATATGGAGAAGTCATTCACAATGTCCTCATCCGCAACAAAGACTCTTTAGTTAATTTGTTTTTGACTTATTTTTTTTACATTGTATTACCCAATGAAAATTCATAGTCGCTATAAGTCAGATATTTAGTCTTTTTTTATTCTCTATGTAATTTCTCGAGTCTCAATAAATAGAGTACTCAACTATAAATGAACATACATCTCCATTCTCTCAATATCTGAATCTCTCTCTGAATTCTTATATTCTAAGATCTTACTGAACTTACTCTCAAATACGTGAAGCTTTAACTCTCATATCTCCTTCGGAGGAATTCCTTGTGACTTCATTCACTTTAAGCAGATCACATGAACTAACTCCGTTTGAATGCAAACCTTGCTAAGAATCAGCTTAGTGTTTACTTGATATATAACTTGTTATCATTTACATTTCCTTTACGTTTCTGCACTTACATTTTCGCATCTAACTATCTAACAAATCTAACATCTTATTATTGTTGAGCTTTAAGATCTTTTGAGATTAACTAATTTCCGCAATATATAACTTGTACTAACGTTTGTTGAAGTATTTCTCAAAATATTTTCTCTCAACAATTGGTATCATAGCCAAAGTGGTTGCTTTTTAAAGAAAACTTTGATTTTGAAAAACCTTCTATACCACTAAAGCTCATTTCTCTCTAAATTTTTAAATAAATAAAACAAAGGAAATATGGCACAATCATTATCTCTGAATGTTTCCAACAGTGTTGGTGGTTCTGATCGAGCCCCAATACTTGTTGTTAGTGAATATCATCACTGGTCCCAAAGGATGGAGAGGTATCCGAAAAGACTTCGTAGAGATGTGTGGAGATCTGTAGAAGAAGGACCTCATGTTTGTATTCTAACACCTGTTCAAGCTGATGGTGCTCAATCTAGACTCGGTGGAGTTCAGGTTGTGATGAATCATCCCACCAAAGACGATCTTGACAAAATGGAAAGTGATGTTGGTGCCTTTTATGAAATCTCATGTGGAGTGTCCCCAGATAACTTTGACATCATTATCAATTGCAAATCAGCCGAAGAAATCTGGGATGTTCTTAAAAGCTTGTATGAAGGTTCAGAGCAAGCTCAAGACAAGAAACTCACCACTGCCATCAACGAGTTCAATAACTTCAAAGCTTATCCAGGTGAAAGTCTTGAAGACTCATTCAAAACATTCAATCTTATTATCACCAAGTTGTCAAATGTTGGCACCGTCCAAAGTAATCATGAAACAAACCTTTAGTTTCTCAATGGTTTGGGTAAGCACTGGACTATAACCAAGATGATAATCCAAGGAGATAGGAAGATTCATGCACTATCTCTCTTCAAGTTATATGGCGAACTTCAGGCACAAGAATCAACTGTGCTAAAAGATTATGCAGACTCCGGAGGTACACTTGCTCTCATATCTCAAACCCTACAAAACAAAACTACCCAATCATATGAACCTTATCCTCTTTCATATGACAACCCACCACAGTCTTACGAAGCCGATACAAAATATGATGATGAGGAAGAATTCGAAAAATGCAATTACTCTTGTTAGCCAACAATTCAACAGGTTACCTCCAAATTCTTTTGCAAAAATCAACAGTCTACCAAACCACCCTTCAACCGTAACTATAATCCGCAGAACAATCATTCTCGATATCCCATAAACCCTCACCAGTCTCAACAACCACAAAACACTCAACCCAAAGAGGCACCGCAGTCCTCCAAGCCAACTGACTCTGGTACCTCAACCGAAGACAAAACTGATGTTATCATTTGTTACAAATGCAGCAAAGAAAATCATTTTCCTAAAGACTATAAAGCCAATATGGTAAAAGATAAAGCATTCTATCTGAGAATGGCTTAGGAGATGGAAGAGAAAAAAAGGGCAAGGGCATACGTAGCCGAAGTAAAGAGGGATCATCAAGCGTGGTCTTTCGGAGATGAAGATGAAGATCATAACATCAAGAGCAAAGGAAAAATATGTATGGTGGAAACTGCGGATGAAGATGGATCAACAAATCTGGAGAAAAACTACTGCTTCATGGCAAAAGATGGAACTCTAAGCATCATTGAGCAAGTAAAACTCATGATCCAATCGAATAACTACAACATGCACGATTGTCAACCCTTTTTGGACAAAATTAATGACACTTGTGTTGCCATCCTTTCATACTATAACAAGGCATTAGATGAGAAGAACAATAGCATCCCAAGAAATGTTTCATGTGAGAGGACGACTAGAAGATAAGAGACTTAAAGCTGCCATGTTAGAGCAGGACTTAGTGTTAGAAGAAGATGCTAGGATGTTGTGTGAAACATAGTTAGGGATAGCCTTGAATCAAAGGGATTTAGCCCAAAAAGAAAATGTATGTTTGAATCTGTTAATCGAAAAATTGTTTAATAAAAGTGAGGCTATTAAAAATCTTGTGAACAATGGGACTATAGATAACACATAAAATTGCGGATGGTCTAATGGGTTCTCAGCCACAAAGGACTTGTCACCTCGATTTAACCAAGAACGTCTATATGTCCCTCCAGATCGAGAATTTCAATTCCCTTTCAACGATAAAACATTCCCCGAAGACTAAGATGTCACTTCGGTAGGCTTCATGAATTCAGTAACAACTGTGTTATTGAGGAAATTCTCCCTAAATCCCCAGATCTCATACCAGTCACTAACACAAATTGTTTTAACTATCAATCCTCCTATGATGTCGACAAAGAAATTGCTTTTGAAGGAAGAGGCTTAGTCAATAACTATCCATCATCATCTTCCATAAAGTGTCGCAACAAAAAACCATCTTTGACGGTAGTCCAGTGATCCTTACCGCAGACCGAAGTCACAAGTTTAGTGACCATACAACCTATTCATCATGAATTACCAATTAAAAACTTTGAGTATGGCCAGTGTTCACAAAATCTTGAACTCTCTAGTTCAGATGATTCTAGCGCATGTTTTTCAAAACAGTCAACTACTATCAAACCGCAGTTGAACATTTCTGACTGTGATTCTCCAAAAACTCACGCCAAAGTGGCTTTCAAAGAACACCTCAAAAAGCGGGATGAAAATATAAAAACCATTTCAAACATCCCAATGTTTCAAAACAAAAGAATTTTGAAAAACACATCAATGACAAAAATCCTTCAAAAATCATTGCAGTCAACATGTTAGACAAAAAGGAGTGTACACTTACAAATCTTTTCAAAACTCTCCTATAAATTCCAAAAAGAAAGTGACATATTTTCAAAGGTATAGTTTTCAAAGTTATTCCTTAGAAGATCCAAAATGGAAAGGTATTTTACGAACTCCTATTTTTGCAAAATCACCACAGTCACCTTTTACGTCAAAACCTTAGAGAAATTCACGTGTAAACACTTTTTCAAGTTCCGAGGGTTGTCCAACCAAAAGTCATTCATGTACTGGACAAAAGATTCAGAACACACCCTCTGGACCGATATGTAAACCCGGTGTCTAGATAAAGCCTCTTCCATCTAGAATTTTTCTTCTGAAAACATCATGTCCAACTAAACCTCGTATCATTCCCAAAGTTACCAAATATCCAGGACTAGGTCCCAACTCTAACACGAAACCTCTCCCTATAATCCATGTGCATGCATCAAGTCAGAAAAATTCCAATTTATCCCCGGCTCCAAACTTGATTGGGTGCCCAAACTAACCCATTAATTTTATAGGAAACGTGAAAGGAGGAATAAGAAGAGGAGTGGTTAATAGATATTGTCTGCTCCTTGCACATGACTCGAAGGTTAGAGTACCTTCGCGATTTCAGGCCTATATGTAATAGTGGACATGTCACATTCGGTAACAGTGCTAATGGTATCATCCGAGGTTATGGTGTTCTAACTACGAGCAACTTCTCAATTCAAAAGGCTGCATATGTTGAAGGTCTCAAGCATAATTTGATCAGTGTGGGTCAATTGTGCAAAGCTGGCCACAGAGTTGAGTTTGATAGTGAGTACTGCCACATTTTGACAAGTGATAGAAGCACCTGTTTGATTATGTCTAAATCCAAAGGCGCAATGTATTCTTTAGACGTTTCTTTAATCATTGGCAAACCGCAATTGTGCTTTCTTTCCAAAGTTGTATCCGAAGTCAGTTGGCTGTGGCACCGCAAGTTAGCTCATCTTGACTTCCAGTATATAAACAACTTAGTCACAGAAGAACTTGTCGGCGGTCTTCCAATTCTAAAATACTACAATGATTCTCTCTGCCCAACTTGTGAGTGTGGCAAGCAAACAAATGGAAGCCTTCCCTTGGTGATCGATTCTTCAATAATGGAGCTGTTGGAATTACTTCATATTAACCTCTGCGGTCCATCTACCGTAGCCGGTCTCCATTATTAAAAATACATACTGGTTATAGTTGATTATTATAGATGTTTCACTTGGGTCTTCTTCCTGAGACTCAAATCAGATACACCGCAGGTCCTGATTAATTTCATCAAATAAATCGAGCTTCAGATCAAGCTTCCATTAAGAAGAATCAGAAGTGACAATGGAATTGAGTTCACTAATCAACTCTTGAATAGTTTCTTAGTTTCAAAAGGCATTAGTCACAACTTTTCAGCTCCTTACACACCGCAACAAAATGGAGTTGTAGAGCGAAGAAATCATACATTAGTTGAAGCTAAAAGATCAATGTTAAAATTTTCCAACCTTCCTCTATACTTCTGAGCCGAAGCAGTGACAACTGCATGCTTTGTTCAAAACCGAAGCATCATTTGCAAGAGTCTAAACAAAACTCCTTATGAGGGCCTGCACAACCGTAAACCAAATGTTAGATTCTTCCAAATTTTTGGATGTAGATGTTTTATGATCAACAACAAACATCACCTTAACAAATTTGCACCCAAATCAGATGAATTCATTTTTCTTGGCTACTCCACCAATAAAGTAGCCTATCGGATTTTCATCAGACGCACAAGGATAATAGTCAAAAGCTTCGATGCCAAATTTGATGACTATTATGTCCGCAACACTGCTCCCTCAAATGAAACAAAATTCATCCTGGAGAGTGATATCCCAGCATCCTCAGGTCCCCTTAACATTGTTGACGTCAACTATGATGATCTTTTTGACCCTATTGAAACAACACATCTTTCTAAAATCCTTGTGTCTCCGGTTGCTCTACAACAACATGCTGAAGTATCTGGTCCATCTCTATCTAATGATTTGTCACTCAACACTTCCACCTTGCCAGTTGAGGGGGGAAAGTTCAACTCCAGTACAAACGACAACCATCAAGGCTCCAATACTAGAAGATGCAGCTCCGGTACCTTCTCATAGAGTCCCAATTCAACTGAATGTTCCTTCAGACTCTTATGATGAAGAAATTGAGAATATTGACACAAGATTAGATCCAAGGGTTATTACTCATGCATCTTACCAGGGGGAACCATCTTCATTTCAGGGGGAACTCCCATCCGCAGTTCAGGGAGAACCTCATCTCATAATTACAACTCAAGCTCCTACTGTCCAAGATACTTTTGTGGGCTGGTCTCAAGTCGAGGAGGAACTATCTTCCCCAACCGAAGAATGTTCAGACATTGAAGACATTCCTCTACCGCAGCCACAGATCACCAACAACCTTGTCTTTACATTTGGATGAAGGATCACCCACCAGGACAAATCATTGGTAACCCATTCGCAGGCATACAAAGTCGATCGTCTAGTGATCTAACGGACCACTGCCATTGCGCAACTTCATGTCCTTAGTTGAGCCCTGTTCCATCAAGGAAGCTCTCATGGAGCCTGACTGGATCACCGCAATGCAAGAAGAACTAGCTGACTTTGAAAGAAACAATACGTGGAAACTGATACCAAAGCCGAAAGGATACACAATCATTGGTACTAGATGGTTTTACAAGAACAAGCTTGACGAATCCATTGCAGTGGTAAGAAACAAAGAAAGACTTGTTACTAATGGGTACACTCAATTGGAAGGTATTGACTACGATGAAACTTATGCCCTTGTAGATCGAATGGAAGCCATATGCATCTTCTTGGTGTATACGGCTCGTAAGAGCATAAAGGTTCATCAAATGGATGTAAAAAGTGTTTTTATCAATGGTGAAATGAAGGAGGAGGTTTACTTGCAACAACCTCTGGGCTTCGAATGTCATGAATTTCCAAATCATTGTTACAAGCTTGAAAAGGCGGTCTACGGTCTCAAACAAGCTCCAAGGGCATGGTATGCAATCCTTTAAGAGTTTCTCGTCATGTCAGGATACAAAAGAGGTCTGATTGATCCTGTGTTATTCAGAAGGGCAAATGGTAATCATTTAATGGTCGTCCAAATATATGTGGATGATATTATACTTGGTTCAACAGAACAAAATATGGTGGATGACTACGAAAAGCTCATGACCAACAAGTTTCAAATGAGCATGAATAGAGAGATCAGTTTCTTTCTAGGTCTTAAAGTAAAACAAGTCCCTCAAGTGATTTTCAGCCATCAAGAAAAATACACCTCGGAGATACTGAAGAAATATTCAATGGACAATTGCTCCTCAGCCAAACTTCCTATGGCCTTTGGATACAAGATAACTGCTGATCCTACCGAAGAGTCAGTTGATCACAAAATATATCAAGGAATGATTGGTTCATTGATGTACTTAACCACAAGCAGACCAGACATTATCTTCACCACAAGCTTATGTGCTCGATACCAGGCCGACCATAAAGTATCTCATCTGACCACAGTCAAGCAATTTTTCAGATACCTTAAGGGAAGCAAAGATCTAGGTATCTGGTACCCAGCAGGAAAAGACTTCAGCCTTCAAGCCTTCACTGATGCGGATCACGCCGATTGTAGATTAGATCGAAAAAGTACTTCCGGTGGTTGCCAATTTCTAAGAGGAAGATTAGACAGCTGGTCCTCAAGGAAGAAGAGTCGTGTCTCTTTGTCTACCGCAGAGGGTAAATATATGGTTGTAGCGAGTTGTGGTTCTCAAGTTCTTTGGATGAAAACACAACTGATGGACTATGGGTAAAGGATGTTGTGGGTAGCAATTTATTGAGACTCAGAGAGTGCCATTGCTATTTCTCACAATCCAATCCTCCACTCAAAGACGAAGCACATTGAATTGTAGTACAATTTCATCAAAGACCACATACTTAAAGGTAACATCAAACTAATTTTTGCTCCAACGCACGAGGAAATAGCTGATGTTTTCACAAAAACACTTGATGCCACTAAACT
Source organism: Lactuca serriola (assembly GCF_051521515.1). Lineage (NCBI taxonomy): Eukaryota > Viridiplantae > Streptophyta > Magnoliopsida > Asterales > Asteraceae > Lactuca > Lactuca serriola. The sequence continues at coordinate 109,261,891 of NC_136409.1, read as the reverse complement.
AAATAGCTTTCTACAAATGTTAGGAATAATGAATCTTGACCCGCAATTCCTCTTGAATTGATAGCTACCGCAGTCCTGTGAAGAACCTGTTTCTTTTCTTTTCGAATTCTTGAAACTTATTCCTCAATGTGGTGCTATAACAATATATGCATCATGTGTGTACCGAAATCACATATGATCTATATATTCTTCGGGTCCTTAATTCTTTTGATTTCTAACTATTTGATCAAGTGTTCTCTTAGCTCAAGCTACCACAACCATCTATGTCTCAACTAGAGTTTCACTTCACTGCCTTCAACTGCAGTCATCTGGATCCATCCGCATTAACACTAAATGATCACTTCATAAATTCTCTGAACTTTGTGTGCTATTTAATGTTCTTCATTTAATAAATATTCTTCATTAAAAAAACATTCGTTTTGTAGCATACAACGTTTCAGTTGCTTTCAAAATCAGTGTTTGTGTGTCAGACCTATTTTGGGCTATAAAACAAAAAATATCTTTCCCATAAAAGAAATCTTTTCATTAATCTATCACATCTCTTAAGCCCCCAAGATGTCTAATCTGTTTCAAATTTTCACTTTATTCAACGGATTAAAGCCCCCCTCACCACACATTCCTCTAACATGTGATAATGGGCCTGACAATCATTAATGCCCCATTTTTCAAAATTATCCTTTTTTAATTTAATTTCTTTATGTGGATAATAATGGTTAAAACCGAAGGGTTTTACCATTAACAACAGTTAATATGTTAAATCGATCAACTTTTGAAATCCGGTGCTATATAACAATCTTTTCCCTCCCAAGAAAGCTTTACGCTCTCTAAACCCTTATGACGATCTTCTCTTCTTCATCTTCTTACTCTTTGGTTTTCCTGCAAGTTCTAAAACCTCTTAAAAAATGGTGAAGTCTGGAATCTCCAAATAGCAATCCAAGGCCTCTGGGTTTGGTTGACCAACTGGTTCCGATTCAAAAATCAAAAATCAATCTTCGACGATGGCCTTGAGCAATTTTAAGGCTGTGTTTGAAGATCATCCATCATACAATGAGACGATTCGTTTGATGATCAAGTACATGTCCTCTCACCCATTGTTTGGCATGTTCAACTCCTTCACTGATGTCGTTCCTCTATCCACCCTGTTCAAGTGTGCAGTCTCTGCTTTTCGCCCAAACAACAACCCTCAAGAAGTTCACTTGACCCTGATCGATGATTCTCTAGTGGTCCTGACTAAAGCTGTAACAACCCGTCATTTCAGGTCCTTGAAATTCGAGTCTTGTAACCTCTTTGAAAAAGTAATTAGAATATCATCGAAAAATGAAGTATTCAAAGGCTCTGTTTGGAGTACGCTATGTAATAGATATCGTCTTAAGGTTTCCAAGCATATAAAGAACACTAAAATCCGAGTTATAACGAAGAAGTTATGACCATTCTAAGTTTTCCGACAAAAACCGGCAATACGAAGTTACGTAAAAACTCGAATCGAAGATCGAGCGACTTTTGGCCGGAATGACCTAAACGAGAATCGAAGGTCTCGACAATGGTATTTCAGCGGTAAAAAGTCTGGCAAAAACCGACGTCAGATAAAGAAGTTATGAATTTTAAAAGAAATTCCTTAATCACGTCATTTTAATAAATAAATAATAAAAATAATTTAATAATTTGCCGACGGAATCTAAACGAAAGTTGTAGATCGTAGTCTCACCTTCGCGTAGATATAAAGAACGTCGAAAACGGAGTTCGTATGAAGGAGATATGAATTTTAGAAGTTTATTTAAAATAAATATAAATTTAAATATAAATTCATGGTAATATCTGAAGAGGAGTCAGCAGATAGGACCGAGGTACGCCCTGCGTACCCTCGTACGTCCCGCGTACTCAAATCAAGGGCTCCGGATTGTCCACGTCGCTCCGATGTTTCTTCCGAGGATGCGGTAAGCCATAACGTCTCGTACGCCCTGCGTACGCGAGGCCTCTCAGCCCCTATAAAAGGGATGTGAGGGTTTCTGAAAAACTTGCTCATTTCTTCTCATTTCTCTTGCGTTTTGCCTCGTTTTCCATGCCCGTTCAAACCCGAAGCCCTGGTCATTTTGCTCAAGTCCCGAAGGTCGATTTTACTCCCGAGAATCCCGAGGAAAATCCGTTTCCCGAGATGAAACTCTGCCCGGTTTTCTGCTCGCTTTCTTCAAACTTTCAAGTGAGTTCATACCCCTGCAAACACACTTTAAATACGTTTTTAAATGCTTTTTATACTCTTTTAGGGGGGGGGAATACAAGTAAACACACGACTAAAATCGTGTGAAACATCGATCTTTTGATATACTTTTCATATTGTTGTTTTAACTATCTTATGAAGTTATTATCATGCAAAACACCTCACAACACAGCTTTACCCTCTTGGGATACAATATGTTTTATAAATAGAAATATGTTTTAATTATACATTTACATACAAATACATCATATCAAGGGTAACATTCTTTACTAAACCGTTTTATACATTCAAAGAACTTATGATTTATGCTTTGTCAAACATTGTGAAAAAGGATAAACTTTGCATACAAAACTACTACTTTAATACAGACTTAGTTGAGAATCCGTGAGACATGTACATCTTCAAATACTGCCTTTTTGTTAGAAGGTATCGCTACAAGTCCTGTCTATAACCAGAGTCTCCCGTTCGGAGAACGTGTCAAATGTGTATAGATCTATACGGGAAGTCATGATCCCACTCCCTGACTATTAGCTACAGTCCGTCCTTTGGGATGACAGTTTGTCATAATGCTACGACGCCTGAAGAACGTCGGTACAGGCTTATTATGTTTAGTATGGTTATAAAACTCACCGGATATACAATTATTATGGTATTATGCTTTTATGAACGAGTAGCTATTAAAACTATTCTTCATCTAACAAGTGCGATCTTCGTATAGCTTTATTATGTAAAACTATGACACAACTCTTAAGCACTTCAGTTGCTTGTGATTTTCGGTCTTGAAGACTGCCAGTTATGTTAGGAAAATAAGGGTTTTTCCTATATACAAACCAAACAACTAATAGGAAAATAAGAGATTTTCTTGGTGCAATTATTTACAACTTATAACACGAACATCCATATGCATTTAATACTTTTATAAGAAAATAAGGGTTTTTCTTGGAAAACACAACAATTCATATCTCAACTATTAGGGAAAATATGGGATTTTCTGGATCTAATACATTCATTTTCAACACAACGAATCATAACTCTTTACATTTGAAAATACTGCGTTTTCTGGAAAACATACACGAACCTTCGAATGGCGTACATTTTCTCAAAACACTACTCATGAACTCACCAACTTAATTGTTGACACTTTTTCTTTGAAATAACTTGTATTCTCAGGGAACCGATAAGCAGATTTGGAAATCAAATTTTGGGGATTAACGTGCTGACGTTAATTACTTCTTTTGAAAGATGTTTATGTATTTAACTTTTGAACATGTAACGAATACAATTATGTAAACATTTTGGAAACTTTAATATATATGGTGGTGTGTACTTTCCTTTCTATGAATTGTTATGATACTGAATATGATGTCCTCCGCCCCCGAACATTTCCGCCGTTCTGGTTTGGGGGTGTGACAGATTGGTATCAGAGCATTGTTTATAGTGAATTAAGTATATCAAAACCATTTTGGTATACAACTATAAACACAACTGGGCAAAAACACTCTGGGTAAGAGTCATACTTTTAAAATTAAATTTATTTAGTTTTTGTAAAGTAGGCATGCATTCATTTCATATAAATAACATGGTCAGTATCATAATTAAAACAATATAGAAGTATTATAAATAAGTTGTGCAGTACAGGTATGCCTTGGGACATGTAATCGGAACTGGGAAGAATATAGCCTGATCAACTATATTTGTCCAAGAGCCGACTAACGTATGCCAAGGAGTGTCTGCAATGGACAACAAATTTAAAACTTACCAAAAGCATATCGTTAAAGAATACTAAGGGAGTATTCGAGTGCCTTCAACCCTTAAACTTAAAAGTAAATTCCATGTGCTTTAGCTTATAGTCAATTCTTAACCCTATTCTCGTATAGACTCAATGGCTGGATTCCATCACCCCAGTGACCCCTACTACCCCAACCAAGGTAATGGAGAAGGGATAGAGAATGATCTTGAAGAAGGAATGCAAGAAGAATCAGACTCAGATCCCGAGAACAATAACCTACCCTTAACGACTCCAATTCAAAACCCTAATCCTCGACCGGAATTTCATGGCTCGACGCTCCTTTGGGCAACTAACCTGGATAGGTGGAGCCGCGAATAGGATCAAACCCTTCCATTCAACGAAGACCGAAGCTTCTACAACCTAAGCGAGGGAGGCTCAGCAGACAGAGCCCTTCCTATATTGGTTCGTCGGATTTCTCGCATTGGTGAACAAGGACGGACGACCATCCATTGAACTGAGGAAAATGATGCGAACACTGGAGTCAACACAGTTCGCATCCGACAGTTAGGATTAGCTCATGGGAGAATCGTAAATCGAAATGAAGCGTTGCAGAGAGAGCTAACGACAACTCAAACCGAAGTGATAGAACTTCGGGCACGCCAAGCAAGACATGAACTACGTGTGCTCGAGATGGAGCGTTAGCTGGCAGAATCTAAGGCCCCTGTAGCTAGCTCGCGTAACAAATAAAACCCGTCTGACTTCTAAAAGTTTGTCATAGCATAAGACCTCGGATAAAGTCCTTACTTTTCTTATCCTTGTAATCGGAGACCTTTAGATAGGTCAAAATTTTCCTAACTACAAAATGTAACGCACCATGTTTTATAATATATGATGTATTTCCTTTATTAAACCCTTTGCATACCCCTCAAATTAATGAGTTTATCTACTCTCCTCATGAGTCGAACTCAAAATCCTATTCAGGGGTAAACCAAACTTCTGAGATAACAAATCACTAATGCGCGACTTTCAAATCATTAAAACTTATAGTTTTTCATGTTATTTCCTTATCAGAACAATGTCTCCTCGTAGATCAGCACGTAGAAACGCAACCCCACCACCACCTCCTCAATATGACCCCAACATAGTGCAATCTTCTATCGCTGCGGCAGTAACACCTGCACTGTCTCAAGCAAACTTTAGCGGCACAACGAGGGCCGGAAATAATCAACTTACCAACGCAACCCCATTCCTACAATTGGACACCGCCACTTTGCAAGCTACAGTTATAGCCATGGTGGCAGCCATTATAGCATACAGTAACTCTGTCAACTCAAGCAGGGAAGGAAACGATATCAAAAATCCTAATCAAAGAAACAATCGAAACCACCTACCAGTAGATACCTATAAGAATGCCGCAAGGTGCGAACACAAGAACATGAAACGAAAACCCTGGAGCAAGAGGGGAGGCAAATCAACTCAACGAAACACCAAAAAGTAGTCAACAAACCCTACCCCTACACCCAAAAGGTCGTACAATGACAACCAACCTAAGTGCAACCGATGCAACTTTCATCATCACGGATCCTGCCGTGAAATGTATTGCGTTAGGTGCAATAGAAAGGGACACACCGTCCGCTACTGTAGAGAACTAGCCCAACCAACTGCTCTAGCCACAAATATAGGAGTAGACCGTGCTTGTTATGAGTGCGGAGAAACGGGACACTTCCGAAGGGACTGCCTGGAGTCAAACATCATGAATGCTGGTGGAGAAGGCCAAGTACTCGCAATGGGCCAAGAGGAGGCTATTGCAGACCCCACGGTTGTTCTGGGTACATTTCTCCTCGATAACTTATTTGCATACATTCCAATTGATAGTAAGGACGCAGGGGAGTTCCGTGAGTCACAAGTTAAAAATCTACTTGAACAAACACCCTAATCATTAAACAAAACTTTCATAGTAGTAATAATAGAGATAGACTAAAAAGCACTAAAAACACATACGTAGGATGCCCTATCCCACTAACGAACGTCTTACAATGAGAAGTACCGACATTGGCATTCGACGTGGATTGGTGTTGCCCTACCCATACCAGGTCCATGTGTTATAAAGGACCCTTTCACTTTAACCATCGACTAACGAAACTCGATCGATTTATAATGACAAACCCCACACAAACCCCAATTGGTTTCTAGTTTCAAAACCCCGAAGTACTCATATGAGGAATCTTTACAACCTTCCCGTAGTATCCCCCAACAAAGCATTTAGAAATACCACGCATGCAACAAGTCAAATCCAAGCTCAGAAACTAGCAGTGAATTCAACCATGAACTTCAAAACATAGATGCCCTAATTCATCGAGTGAATATGCTAACATTTAGAAGAACATAAGTAATTAAATCCAAAACCACACGATCCCGATCAGTCGAAGTGATAGGCGGAGTAATGAAGACCCGCTGAAACACGCACATTAGGATCTAGATTCATAAAGGAACAAGAGGAACAAATGGACCAGAAGCACTCACTCCGGAAACAATCATCCAAGCAACGAAACCCCCATCCTCCATATCGATGCCGCTACATTACAAGCTGCAGTAGCAGCTGCTGTGACAACTTTCCTTACACACATCAACTCAGGCAACACAAGCAAGACCGGCAAAGGAGCCGAGAGTTCCGATGGTAGTACCAAACCTGGAAACCAACAAGTGGCAACTCCTGCAGAACGCCTTAGGAAGCAATTTCCAAGATGGGGTATTGAGGAAGGAACTCGTGTCCACATAACGCTGGCTAAACACCTCACTCCCGCCACTAAGGCTAGCACTAGCCAGTCATGCCACCAATGCGAGGAGATAAGAGCACCTCAAGAAGGATTGCCCTATCACAAAGAAATCTGGCATAGACGGTAGGATTCTCAGGACCACAGTTGCAGGAGAACCTACTCCGGACCCACATTAATGTAATTTAGGCGTTTCATTGTAACAGACTTATAAACCATCCAAAACTAGTGCAACGAGAGCCTTGTCTTTTGCGGGATCCCGTCGGTATAGGGATGCTCATGCTGCGTATACCTGCCGTTGTAGTATATCTTATTAGCAGCAATAGTCTTGTAGTAGTCTAAAGTACTGTAACTCTATTGAGGGTTGCACGATTGTGTTTTGTCGGTAAACGTCCTATGTTCAAATCTAATGTCTTTAAGTTTCCTTATGATTCCGACATTATCATACGACTTGATTCAATTTGATTCTCACAAAAACAGTCTCATACGTACATCTCTTTCTTCGAAATCGCCTTTCCAGCGAAGCCGTCATATCAGAACACCAATTACTCATGAATGGAGTACCTCATAATTCTTTTCCTTTCCGAAGAAATCCCTGAAGTGCCACTCGTACAGTACGTCAAGTTCAAATCCAAAGATCCATACAGTTGATCTGTCACTGATGAATGTATACGTAGGGGTGATATATAATCAAGGTTCTACAGGTTTAGAATTGACGATTCCACTTTAACTTCTTTTTCCTCGATGGGATGTGAGCTTAAAGAAGAATCAGTTATTCGACTACCTTTTCAATCTTAATTATATACAACTCGTATACATGAGATTATGATCGTTGAACCATGTATGAATTTCTAATATGAACTTCAGGACGAAGACTGCATAAGACTACGAGCGATCGTGCTGCCATACAAATAAACTTAGAAGCGCATCACATGCCCCTTTCTGTCGATTGGTACAAGAGAGACAGATGGAACCAAAATACCCATCCTTTTTCCTTAATTTGGGAGTAATCATACTTTCTTTTAGATCTTCAGGACATCTAATCCACTTCCAAGATTTTGACATCATAATAAGTATGAATTGGTTGTGTTCTCATGCAAAAGGAAAGGTCACTGCCTATAACTCAAGACAGCTTAAGACACAGGAAGTTAACTATACAACACATGATCTTGAGTCAGGAGCATCGGTTATTACTTCGAAGATCTGGAGACACTACTTGTAGGGTACAAGATGTACTACTCTCACAGTCCACAAAAACATTCAACATACGTTCGACCAAGAAGGATTATCATGCTAGTGAAGTCAAACGAAGGAAACAAAGTCGTATCCCGATAGTGAAAGGCTCGTTGGAGTGCCAAACAAGGAACCGAGTTCAATTAAGAACATGAGGAGCAAATAAAACTTCTATCCGTAGCATGAACTCTAATTTCGGGACGAAATTCCCTCTAACGGGGGGATGATGTAACAACCCGTCATTTCAGGTCCTTGAAATTCGAGTCTTGTAACCTCTTTGAAAAAGTAATTAGAATATCATCAAAAAATGAAGTATTCAAAGGCTCTGTTTGGAGTATGCTATGTAATAGATATCATCTTAAGGTTTCCAAGCATATAAAGAACACTAAAATCCGAGTTATAACGAAGAAGTTATGACCATTCTAAGTTTTCCGACAAAAACCGACAATACGAAGTTACGTAAAAACTCGAATCGGAGATCGAGCGACTTTTGGCCGGAATGACCTAAACGAGAATCGAAGGTCTCGACAATGGTATTTCAGCGGTAAAAAGTCTGGCAAAAACCGACGTCAGATAAAGAAGTTATGAATTTTAAAAGAAATTCCTTAATCACGTCATTTTAATAAATAAATAATAAAAATAATTTAATAATTTGCCGACGGAATCTAAACGAAATTTGTAGATCGTAGTCTCACCTTCGCGTAGATATAAAGAACGTCGAAAACGGAGTTCGTATGAAGGAGATATGAATTTTAGAAGTTTATTTAAAATAAATATAAATTTAAATATAAATTCATGGTAATATCTGAAGAGGAGTCTGCAGATAGGACCGAGGTACGCCCTGCGTACCTCGTACGCCCCCGCGTACTCAAATCAAGGGCTCCGGATTGTCCACGTTGCTCCGATGTTTCTTTCGAGGATGCGGTAAGCCATGACGTCTCGTATGCCCTGCGTACGCGAGGCCTCTCAGCCCCTATAAAAGGGATGTGAGGGTTTCCGAAAAACTTGCTCATTTCTTCTCATTTCTCTTGTGTTTTGCCTCGTTTTCCATGCCCGTTCAAACCCGAAGCCCTGGTCATTTTGCTCAAGTCCCGAAGGTCGATTTTACTCCCGAGAATCCCGAGAAAAATCCGTTTCCCGAGATGAAACTCTGCCCGGTTTTCTGCTCGGTTTCTTCAAACTTTCAAGTGAGTTCATACCCCTGCAAACACACTTTAAATACGTTTTTAAATGCTTTTTATACTCTTTTAGGGGGGGGGAATACAAGTAAACACACGACTAAAATCGTGTGAAACATCGATCTTTTGATATACTTTTCATATTGTTGTTTTAACTATCTTATGAAGTTATTATCATGCAAAACACCTCACAACACAGCTTTACCCTCTTGGGATACAATATGTTTTATAAATAGAAATATGTTTTAATTATACATTTACATACAAATACATCATATCAAGGGTAACATTCTTTACTAAACCGTTTTATACATTCAAAGAACTTATGATTTATGCTTTGTCAAACATTGTGAAAAAGGATAAACTTTGCATACAAAACTACTACTTTAATACAGACTTAGTTGAGAATCCGTGAGACATGTACATCTTCAAATACTGCCTTTTTGTTAGAAGGTATCGCTACAAGTCCTGTCTATAACCAGAGTCTCCCGTTCGGAGAACATGTCAAATGTGTATAGATCTATACGGGAAGTCATGATCCCGCGCCCAGACTGTTAGCTACAGTCCATCCTTTGGGGTGACAGTTTGTCATAACGCTACGACGCCTGAAGAACGTTGCTACAGGTATATTATGTTTAGTATGGTTATAAAACTCACCGGATGTACAATTATTATGGTATTATGCTTTTATGAACGAGTAGCTATTAAAACTATTCTTCATCTAACAAGTGCGATCTTCGTATAGCTTTATTATGTAAAACTATGACACAACTCTTAAGCACGTCGGTTGCTTGCGATTTTCGGTCTTGGAGACTGCCAGTTATGTTAGGAAAATAAGGGTTTTTCCTATATACAAACCAAACAACTAATAGGAAAATAAGGGATTTTCCTGGTGCAATTATTTACAACTTATAACACGAACATCCATATGCATTTCATACTTTTATAAGAAAATAAAGGTTTTTCTTGGAAAACAAAACAATTCATATCTCTACTATTATGGAAAATATGGGATTTTCTGGATCTAATACATTCATTTTCAACACAACGAATCATAACTCTTTACATTTGAAAATACTGCGTTTTCCGGAAAACATACACGAACCTTCGAATGGCGTACATTTTCTCAAAACACTACTCATGAACTCACCAACTTAATTGTTGACACTTTTTCTTTGAAATAACTTGTATTCTCAGGGAACCGCTAAGCAAATATGGAAATCAACTTTTGGGGATTAACATGCTGACGTTAATTACTTCTTTTGAAAGATGTTTATGTATTTAAATTTTGAACATGTAACGAATACAATTATGTAAACATTTTGGAAACTTTAATATATATGGTGGTGTGTACTTTCCTTTCTATGAACTGTTATGATACTGAATATGACGTCCTCCGCCCCCGAACGTTTCCGCCATTCTGGTTTGGGGGTGTGACAAAAGCCAAGTTTCCAGAAGCAATTAACCTTCTTGTTCTTCATTCAATCCAAATTTATTCACCAAGTGTCAACGACATCACTTCAATCCTATACCAGATGGGGTATCTGTCACATCCCAAAACCAAGAACGCTGGAAACGTTCTGGGGCGGAGGACGTCGTGTAAAGTATCACAACAGTGCAAAGTAGTAAACAAGCAACAACATCATCCATTGCATTAATAGTAAAATTTTAATACATGAGTGTTCCTTTTGTAGAATAAAACCTGATAATAAGTAATCACAATAAAAGACGAGTCTTGACTGCTCTGTCTTCTCAAAACCTGGTCATCATACCTGTCTACTGGTGACCTCAGAATACAAGTTATTTTGAAAGTGTAGATCAGCATTTAAGCTGGTGAATTCATAAGTATTTTAGTGTCATTGATTAGTTAAACTGTAAAGAAAAGACTTGTAAATGTTTCATGAAAAAGTTTGTATAAGTATGAAAGCCCTAGAAAATCCCATATTTCCTACTAGTATAAAAGGTAGTCTTCTACCAAGACTCGACTGTTTTGAAGGTTTGCTTCTCTGTATGAATGAAGGGTTTTTGCATGTACAACTATTATTATCAAAATATAGTCTACCTTATCGTTTATGTGTATGTGTTACAAGCTAAAAGTAATAGGAAAATCATATAATCATTGAAATCGTATCCTTTTGTCTTAGGATAAACACGTCGTGGTAACTCGCCGAACAATACAACCGAGGACATCCGTCGATGTGCAGTTTCCCAATGTAGCTAACAGCCGGGTGTAGAATGGTCAGTCCCGTATAGTATATAGTAGCATCTCTTCATATAGTATGTAATAGTGTCTCTTCATATAGTATGTATTAGTATCTCTTCATATAGTATGTAATAGTATCTCTTCATATATTATATAATAGTATCTCGTCATTTAGTATGTATTAGTATCTCTTCATATAGTATGTAATAATATCTCTTCATATAGTATGTAATAGTATATCTTCATATAGTATGTAATTTATTTGTATACACTTATAAATGAACTGAATCTTCTGTGATTCCTTGTACTAGGAATAGTAAGTAGTGTCTCCTAACTGTACCTATTATAGTTACTAGTAATGTACGTGTATAACCGAGGGTATGCCTTTGCTACCCAAAGGTACTGAATTGACTGATAGAACTTTTATGTCTATATATGTATACATAATATATAACTAATATTCACACGACATTCAGACAAATATCCGATACCCTAAGGCCACATCCAAACAAGGAAAAGAAATTAAAGCGGGCTAGTAGTCCTAAGTCCTTTAAACATTACTTATACTACTATACATATATAGGCATGCATTTGAAAATATAAATGTTTGAAAGAAGTTTTGTAAAACACTCTGAGGAACAATTTAAAGCAGTTTGTTTGATATAAACAATTTTAAAGTATAAGAAATCCTTTGTTTGAAACACAATTGTAACAAAATTTGAAAGGAAAGATTTAGTATATAAAACAATTTTGATAAAGAGTTTAACATGTAACAACGTTTGAGAAATCATTTTGAAGTATCAAATCCATAGTTCGATAGTTATTAATCACATGTGATTGATATAATACCTATCATGATTCAACTTGTATTCCCATGTGATTAGTAATATACCTATCATGATTCAACTTGTATTCCCCCCCCCATAAAAGCAATTAAAAATATTTAAAAGGTTAAACAAGGGGGTATGAACTCACATGTCGTGGGTGGTTTGGATGAACGGCTGGTATAGGATGCTAAGTGTCAAGTGAAGACTTGAGCACTCACACAGATCCTATTTAACATATATTGACACATATATGTATCCAATTAGTCAATTACCAACTAATTAATAAATTAAAGACACCCTAAAACTTGGATAACACTTTGATTCAAGTGCTAGGAGTACATTAGGGTTGCAACTAAGGGGTGTAGGGCCTCTCAAAGGAGTTTATGGTCCAAATGGTAACTAGTCGTGAGTTTACGGCCCATGGTCAGTTCCCCATGAGTTTACGGCCGTAAACTCATATCATTTTGTGTTTTGAGGTCTTATAAGTCTTAAATAAGTATCCTTACTTCAAGTCTAAGCCTTAGGAGGCATTAGTGGCACAATGGCACCACTTTATAGAGTTTACGGCCCATGGACCATTTCTCTATCAGTTTACGGCCGTAAAATCTATGTGTTCTTGATCTTTTTGATGTTTAAGGTCCTAAACACTTCAAGGAAGGGATGTAGACTAGTATCCAAGGCTAAGGAAGGGACTAGGGCTCATTTTGCCCCATCTATTTAGGTTTACAGATCAAGAACATATCTTGGCCGTAAACACCTTTGATTCTGTGCTTCATTGTGTTTTCTAGTTGAATAAGAAGTGAAACAAGCCTTATAACATACTAGGGTAAGAATACTTACTATAAAGGAGCTTGAAAGGGTGTTTAAGGTCCAAGAACACTAGTGTGTGTTCTTGGTGTTTCTTGAAGATCTAAACAAACATGATTTTCATGGATGAAATCATTGAATGAAGCTAGTTAATAAGGTGTATCAACTAATCAAGGGATAGAGTACTTACACCTTTGATGATCTAAGGATGGAATATGGATGATACCTGAAAGCAAACCCGAGTTCTAGGCTTGAAATGGCAAGAATGAATCAAAAATGGCTAAGTTTTTCTTATATAGGCATGGAGTTTACGGCCCCATGAGTATATGGCCGTAAACTCATGGTCTCATGGCCGTAAACTCCTCATTTGATGGTTTAAAGCTTGATTGGTGGTTTGGAACCCTAGTTGACCCACTCTAGAATTTGATCCCGTTGAGAGAAAAACTTGGAGAAACACTTGAACAAATCGTTAGAACAAGTATATAGCGGAATAGTTAATCTCGAAGGATCTGTTAGCTCAACAATAATATTAAGTGTTAGAAGTTAGTGAGTTAGATACGGAAAAGTAAGGAATGTAAATGACAACAATTGTTATATCAAGTATACACAAAAGCAGATTCATAACAAGGAATGCATTCAAACCAAGTTAGTAAATGAGATCTAGCTTAGCGATTAAGTCACAAGTGACTTGCTATTTAAAAGAGATGGTAATAGATTAAGAGAATAAGAAGGTTTGATAAGTAAGATAGAATGAGAACCGATGTGTATTAGAATTTTAGGAGAGATTCACACTGGTGCTGATTACATGAGAATGAACTCTATTTATAGAGAAGTTTACAACTCTAAGAGTAGCCATGCAAGGCATACTGGACATTAGAGTGTTTTACAGAAAAGACAAATAAACTAAGTAAAGATAAGGACTGCGGTGCAGACGAATTTGGATGGCCGGATGGTAAGATCGCTTGACCGCGGTTGCTTAGAGGCTGCGGTAGCTGAAGTTCAAGAGGGTCACTTTTTTTTTATTCAACAATTTTCCCCTAAGTGACCTCTTTAACTGTGATCAGTTATCAAGTTTAAGTAACTTGATCACGATCCACCAAAACTTCCTGACGTTCTCTAACCAGTTGATTCTTCTTAGTATTTCAAACTTAACCTCTGCGGTGGTATGTTTGGATTTTTCAACTGCGTTGCGGCAGATCTCAAGTTGTTTTCTGGTGAGACGGTGCATAGCAGTCATAGGAATAAAATATTTGACGTTGTCAGTCTTCCTCTTGAAAATGACTCCTAGCTCAGGGTAATTGGTTGCTCATAATGATCTTTCTTCATAGCCTTCGATAGGCATGGGTGCGGGGTCATGTGGTGGAAAGTGAGCAATCTTGGAAATGATGGGATGAATGTCTGCATCTATTTTGGCGAAGTCACAGACTGTTTCCTGAAGAAATGTGCTGGCCCTTTCATGTGCGATCTTCATCTTCGGATGCTTCTCAGACTTGTGCTGAAAGACCTTGGCAATGAGGAACACTTCTGCTGGGTTCATACACAGAAAATCAGCCTGGGTGCAGATGTAGTCATTCCCCCTCCTGGTCAGGGTGTACTAGATGAATTCAGCCTTCATGAACTTCCGGATCTTGTAATTTTTGACGGCTGATGGTCTATCGTTAGAACATATGTGTTCAACCAGAGATCCATGCTTAGCGTAGAATTGGCTAAGTCTCTCGAACTCCATTAGAAGTCTTTTCTCGTTGGGAGGGCTTCGGTCAAACTGCTCAAATACAATGAAGTATCTGGTATTTGGTGAGATTGGGATATCCCAGTAACCATCTAAGGGGGGTTCCGCATAGGTAAGATGCGGTACATAGTCATCATTAAGAAGCCTTTTGTGGGGATTGACCCAAGAGTTTATTAGGGACTCATCCATAACCGAGTCGAATCCGCAAAGTCTCCAAATTTCTTTAGCAAGCTTGGCTGCTCTCCAATCACTTTTCTTTTGAGCAGTGGCAAGAGAGTCGTTGGTGCTGGGAGAAGACATATACTCCACCAGATTCTTAAAGTGCGGGGGAGTCTCTGGTTTTTCAAGAGTTATGTCAATTTGAGGAGGAGAGTTGTGAGGAAGGGTGTGATGAGATGGTTGCAAAATGGGAATTTTTCCAGTAAAGGCTGGGGGAGTTTGATGGTGTGAGAGGGATTGGTTGGAATGATAGACTTGATGGACTTCTTCACTTCCCCCTCTTGAGGAGTTCAGACCCGGAGCCTCCTCAAGCCATTGACGAAGGCCATCAAACTTGTCAAAAACAGTTTGAAATTGTGCTTTGAGGGCATCTGCCAACTGTTGATTGTTTGGAATTGAGGGATTGAAGAGGAGTTTATGAATCTCCTTGGTGATTTGGAGAATTTCTGGCCCATGGAAGTTAGCTGAGAGGGATCTTTGCATTCGGGTGATAGTAGTTTGGAGAACGTAGATTGCGGACTCATAGGCAGTATGAATTTCAGCAATCAACTTCTCAGAATGTGAAGCTTGATCCGCAATGGCTGCTTGAAGGTCAGATTTGATTGCGGTTACCTTAGAGATGAGGCGTTCCGCAGCAACCATGAACTCCTTGTGATCAGCTTGACGATTGTTGTCAAGATATCTGAGTCCCATCTCAACCTTTAGAGAGATGCGCTCCGCAGCCAGTCTCTCTCTAGTTTCCAATCGTTCGATTTTGTCCATCAAGAACTACGGTCCCGGGCTGTCTTCTGGCTGCGGTTGATTTGGCTTAACCGCAGCTAAGATTTGATCAACCTTAGCCTGAAGACTGAGGAATTCTTTTCTTGTGACCGCTTGCTTTTTCTTCTTCTTCATTTCTTTCGGCTTAGAAGTGGAGTGGTGTGAACCACTGGATTCGTCATCTTCATCAAACATCATTAGGTCATCATCTGAAGGAGAGGGTTTGTGTGACATCCCCTTTTTCATGGCCAGAAAAGACAAATTTTGTTTATGCTTTATAAAAATCAGAGTACTTCTTTTAATAAAAATGTTGCGGAATTTGTTCCCAGAAAAACATGATAAATACGTTATTAAAACATTTTCGAAGAAACGTATTTTATTCATTTTAAAATGTTTGGGATTTCATCGTTAATACAGAAACATAAGCATAAACAGAACTTACATTTATTTACACCAGTGATCTACATCTCTTTAAATCTCTCAGTGTAATGTGGCTTCATATCAACACCTGTGATATAAATAAACTGAGTGGGTCAGGTTGGGAAACCTGGTGAGTACATAGGGTTTTCAACCCACAATAATATAATTATTATGTACAAACAATCAAACAATCAACCCAATTACCCATCCCTATTATCTTCTTTATTCTTAAGGATCTACCCTAAGAATCAACCATTCCTCGTTCATACATTCCTAAGGATCATCCTAAGGAATCGGCACGAAGTCCATCGTCACCTGGGTTTAGTCACTAAGTCTGCATAGTCGTCATAATTTATACAATAGGAACTAAGTCTGCATAGTCGCCACGGTTTTGGCACCAAGTCTGCATGATCACCAGGGTCTAGGTATCAAGTCGGCATGATCACCAAGGTTTAGAGTACACCGAGTGAACACATCATTCACAACACCTACAGGTTGCGAGCCTGCTAGTGTTCCACTGGACTATCTAGAATAGTCCGTGGTTGTCATCCATACTCTGCTGAATGACGGGGACATCGTTTGGGAAAAAGGCTTCTCACATCGTACACCTCTCACCCATACCTCATAGTCTATATCACCTCTCAACTCATCGTCCAACTCATATTTCGTCTATTATATCTACCCATGTTTTACCCCAACATTTTCGTAGATATAAAATACATATATAGTTTAAATCATTTAAAACATGTATAAAATCTTTCACCGAGCATAGACAGCAAGTAAACAGACAATATGCACACATAGCACGTAGTAAATACTTCATACTTATGTGTAAGTTGAAGTTAACTATGCACTCACCTGAAAAGTGATGACTCAGCACTAGGACAGCGCTTCGATACTCTCAAAATGATTTTCCTTCGATAAAACATAGTACCAATACTACTAGGGTTTAGTCTAACGTTAACCGTGACTAATTAATTAGTCTGACTATTTTTATTATTATATAAGCGTTAATAACACTCAATATAACTCCTAATAATAGCCCAAATAATACTATGACTATAATTATTATTATATAAGCGTTAAATAACACTCGATATAACTCCTAATAATAGCCCAAATAATTATTTTAAGGACCTAATAACATTCCTATAATTATTTGAAAGTTATATTAAAAATTGCGTAAGGGTAGCACACTTACAACGAATTTTATCGAAAACGGGAATTTAATTGGAGCAGCGTTTCGAAACCGAAAGACTCCTTTTTCTCGGGACTCCAGGAGCCTCGGGGCTTCCTTAGGGTGCTAGGGGTTTAACTAGGGCTTAAGGGGTGGTTTGGGGTTGTAGAGAGAGAAAGAAGATAGAGAGAGAAGTGATTTTGGTGTAAAAAAGTCGGAACTCTCGGCCCCCTTTTATAGCCTGCGAGGCCTCGGTACGCTGGGCGTACCTCGGACCTACACTGGGCGTAATGGCTCGGATAAGGGCGCCACCTCGGACCAGCTGTCTTGCACTCCGGAAGAGATAAGAGCGAGGGTACACGAGGCGTACTGAATTCAGACGCGGGGCGTAAGCGAGGACCACGTGTTGGCCATCCGAAGCGAGCCGTGATCAGCAAGCGACGGTCAGGATCTTGCCACGTCATCGTTCTAGCATCAAATTTCGCAATTTCACTTTCCAACTTTAAAAATTCGTAACTTTCTCATACGAACTCCATTTTTGACGTTCTTTATATCCACGCGAAGGTGGGAACGTACTCTACAACTTTTGTTTAGAATCCGTCGGCTAATTTTGGCTCGATTATAAATTTTAAATTATTAACAGGCCGGGACAGGATTGGTCCGTTAAATCCTCATAACTTCTTCGTTCGACGTCCATTTTCACCCATCTTTTTCTCGTTACACTACTAACGAGATCTCTGATTCTCGTTTAGGTCGTGTCGGCTAAAAACCGCTCGATCTAATATTCGAATTTCGGGCTGTACACTGCTAGTCCGAAACTTCGAAAAATCAAAACTTCTTCATACGAAGTCAGATTTGGGCGTTCTTTTTATCGATGTTCTTAGTTTAACATATTCTATGACTTTTGTTTAGATCACTAAGACTAAATCTCGCTCTATCGTAAATTCACTATTTACGCTTCCCGGTATCGTGTCGGTTCCGTCATGAAACTTCAACGGGTCATAACTTCTTCGTTATAACTCGGATTTCGGCGTTCTTTGTGACAACCCGAAATTTCTAGCTTACATTCTTCCTTTATGTAAAAGTTAGCTTCGTTTTGCTAGTTTATAATGAAGTTTTCGGTCTAAAAGAGTGCTTAAAGCTTAGTATAATTGAGATACGTGTCGGAGGATGGGTTAGTTTGGTTGTAGCATTGGAAAAACGAGCCAACCACACCAAAACTGGTGTGTGCGGCCGCACGCTAGTGTATGCAGCCAGCCAGCCGCACACAGGCCAACCACACACACCTCCAACCGCACACACCCTCCTATATGTACTATCCTTGGTCATTTTGATCATTTCATACACTCTTGCAAAGCTAGGACTCGAAAATCCTCTCAAGTATCATCCGGAAAGGTAGCATCTTTCACCAAGAACACCAAGAACACCAACAACACCATGTTTCTGGTAGCACATACTTCTGGCAGCACACCAGGCCGCACACCTAGCCACACACATGTGCTGACAGCACACCTGGCCGTACACACACATATAGTGTGTATTTTGGCCAAACACTCTCTTGTATAGCCTTTTAACCCTTCGTGCAATCATTTATGGTTGTAACACTTCAAAAGAAGTGTTTACTAGTCCCTAAGGTGGTCCCAATTCGCTAATTAGTTGTTCATAAGACTAATTATATTCATATATGTGACAATATATGCTAAATAGGATTCGCGTGTGTACTCAAGTCACCACTTGATACTTAGCAATAGATCCAACATTGTCATCAGAACCACTCACTAAAGGTGAGTTCATACCCCGAAATTAACCTTAGAAATGATTTTAAATGCTTTTATGGGGGGGGGGGATACAAATTGAACAATTATAGTTATTATATCAATCACATGTGATTAATGACTACCAAGCAAATGTTTTCTTACTTTCCAAACTATGTATCAAACTGTTTTACCTCAAATTGTCTTACAAACTCCATCAATGGTCAAATACTTTTACTCAAACTCTTTTTAACTTATATTCTGTGTATCTGTATACATATAGTTATATAAGTAGGACTGAAAGGACTTAGGACTGCTAGTCTACCCTGCTTCCTGTTCTTGTTTGATGTGGTCTTAGGGTATCAAGGTTAGTTGTCCGAAGGTCGTTTGAATCCTAGTTATATATTATGTATATGTATATAGATATAAAAGATTATTTCCTTCATCCAATACCATGCCCTTAGGTAGCAAGGGAATACAAACATGCTCATACTTTACTAGTAAGCTGCCATAGGGGTAGTTTAGGAAGATGCTATTACTAGAACAATGAAACATATAAAGAGTCAGTTCATTCATGAGTCAGTACATACTATGATGAGAATCAAACATGAGACAGAGTGAGGAGAAACAAAAAATAGAAACTATGATGAGAAACAAACATACAGGCTAGACAGAGAAAGAATGCACAATACAGCTAGCACACATATACATTGCATATACATTAACACAGTTATGTGAGCCATTAAACAGGGCATGGCACTACCTGCCATGACTGTTTTTGTATCAGAATCTCCTTCAGTGGGACTTGCAAGTCTACGGGTGCTAAACGTCATTTTTACGACATCTTACATTGTCGTTTTTACTATTGAGTCGGTAGCAAGATACAGGCCGATCACATGTTACCATAAAAATTACAATTGCTTAAGGTATTTAGCACAATAGTAGTTACTTGGTACATCACTATAGTACTATAATATTTCCCCATTGTATTCACTTCGTGATCATACACACGATGCACGGCGATGCAAAAACTATATTTTTGGTTAATGATAGTCGGAGTTGGGAAAATACACTCTCTTACATGAGACACACAGACAGATACTAGATGCCTTGGTAGAAGGCTACTTTTAGTAGAAAACATAGGGTTTTCTAGGAGAGTTCAAACAAATACAAACAATACAAAACTTAACAAAATTTATACATTAGAAAACATCTTACTAATGATTTCATACAAACACAGACACTAATATACTTATGATCTCACCAGCTTTAAAGCTGATACTCGCTTTCAAAATAACTTGTATCCTCAGGTCACTAGTAGACAGGTACAGGTGCCAGATTTTGAGAAGAAGGAGCGTTTTCAAGACTCCTCTAATATTTTGATGTATATAATTTTGGTGTCTATATAACTAGACAGAAAACACTTGTATGAAATTATACTATTAATGCAATGGATGATGTTGTTGCTTGTTTACTACTTTACATTGTTGTGATACTGTACATGACGTCCTCCACCCCAGAACGTTTCCGCTGTTCATCGGTTTTGGGGGCGTGATAGATTGGTATCAGAGCCAGGTTTACAGTGAATCGAGTGTATCAACCCATAAAAGATATACGAAATATAAACACAATCGGGATTAAAATACTCTGATAAAGAGTTTATACTTTTAAATAATAAAATATTTAATTAAGTATACGTGCTTGCATTCATACTAAAATCGGTGTCACTAGGACAACACAAAAGTATTACGATTGTTGGACTGCACAAGTAGACTTAGAGATATGTGGTCAACCCTGGGAAGATGTAGCCTGATCAACTACATTATCCGAGGAGTGATTAGCATGTGCCTAAGTATGGTTGTGAAGTTGCAACAAGTCTAAAAACTTACCAACACTACTACAACAAGAACAGTAGAACAGAACACTAAACTTAAAATACTATAGGAGTATTTTGTGTTACAATAATCACTTATCTGAGAATTAAAGATCTTTATTGGTATGTCAATAGTTGCTTAGTGGATACATTACGAGTATATTTGCCTAGGATGTCATAGCCTAAGAATCTGTAAATCTTTGCTTTACTTCCTGTTCTTGTTTGATTGTGGGCTTAAAGTTAGGATTCACTTATTCGAAGGGCTATCCTATCATGAGTATATATAGCTGGTATGCACTAAACAAGTATTGGAGTAACTGATAAAGATCATCTAATAACTATCTAGTTAATTTGCCTATTACTTATTTCCTTATCCCTATTCTCGCATAGATTAAATGGCTGGGTTCCATATCCCCGGAGACCCGTACTTCCCAACCACGGCAATGCAGGATGGCTAGAAGAGGAACCGGAAGATGATCACCCGATTCCTTTGGATGATCATGAAGCTGAAGGCTTTTCTGATGGTTTTGACTCGGAACCCGAAGTCAACAACCTACCTCAAGTAGGCCAAGCCCCGAATAACAATCCCCGACCTGCATTTCAAAGACCCACACCTCTGTGGGCAACAAACTTGAATACCTGGAGCCAAGAACAAGGTCAACCCATTTCCTACAATGGAGACAGAAGTTTCTACAACCTCACTGATGGAGGTTCCACTGACAGAGTACTACCCATTATGGTTAGTAGGATGTCTCGGAACACGATATTGGGTCAATCATCTGTCAACCGAATCCTGGAGATTGATGCCAACACGGGTGTTAACACTGTCCACATTCGCCAACTAGAGTCTACTCAGGAAAGGGCTCAGGTCAACAATGCAATGCTTCAGAGGGAGCTTGCTGAAACCCGAGCAGAAGTCAGGGAACTTCGAACTCAGCAGGCAAGATCGGATAGGCGTATAAGGGACATCGAGCGTCTTCTGTCGGATTCGAGGACTCACTCTAACGGTTCTCGTCGCCGATAGAATCTTATTAACTTTTCTTTTGGATATAACCTAGTTATGTAAAAACTTTAGGCTAATTTCCTATCCTTGTAAATCTTAGACCCGATAGGTCTTGATTAGGTCGTAGTCTGTCAAAATTTTCCATTATGGTTGATGTAAGGCCTCTTTATGTTGGCCGTTTTTCCCAAACTTGTTACATCTACAATTCCAGTAATATTAACAGATACCTAATCGTATGGGAATTATTATCCAAATGTCATCATCTATTAGTTCTAGACCTACATTAAATCGTATTGTTGGGCTGGGTAGAGTTAGTCCACGAGTCATATTCATAAATTCTTCCATTAAATTCTTATCAATGTTTGCATCTTCATAAACTTATAGATCAAAGATGCCGCCTCGTAGAAATCCAAGGAGAAACCCTAATAACGAAACACCACCTCCTCAACCACCTACTCCTCAGTTCGACACGACAGCCTTGAATGTTGTTGTAGCTACAACTGTGGCTACAGCCATGGCTCAATACCATTCGTTAGGTTCCACTGGAGGAGGAACCCCTGTTCAGTATGTTCAAGTTGAAGCACCTGTGCGCTCGACAGAGTGCTCCTATAAGGACTTCACGAACTGCAAACCATTGTCCTTCAATGGGACGGGCGGAGTCATTGCCCTCTCGCAATGGTTCGAGAAAACCGAATCGGTTTTCGAAATATGCTCTTGTTCCGAGGATAGCAAGGTGAAGTACGCTGCTTGCACCTTCGAAACTAAAGCCCTAACATGGTGGAATAGCCATGTTAAGTCACTATCTCTAGTAGTGGCAAATGATATGGGCTAGGGATCTTTAAAAGACCTCATGATAGAGGAGTACTGTCCGACAGGTGAGATCTAAAAGCTGGAGGAAGAACTATGGGGCCTAACCATGAAGGGCTGCAACGTAGTCGCCTACACCGCCAGGTTCTGTGAACTGGTGACCCTCTGTCCCAACATGATTCCTTCAGAGGGAAAGAAGATCAAGAGATACATATGGGGACTGGTACCCCCATACCAAGGAAATGTATTGGCTTCACATCCAGCAACATTTGATAGTGCCAAGCGATTGGCACAGCGGCTAATTGACCATGGGGCTCGTACCCCGGCTGCAACAACAACAACAACCCTAGCCATCTCAGAGCCTGCAAGAACCGCTGAGTCCAAGCGGAAATTCTGGGATGACAAGAAAAAGAATAAGGCTGCCAAGAAAAGGCAGGTTGTGGTAGTACATGCAGCGACAACACCTGCCACTGCTGCTACTCCGATAAAGCAGTATTCTGGAAGCCTACCTCTCTACAACAAATGTAACTACCACCATGTGGGAGCCTGTCGGGAAATGCAGTGTGTAAACTGTAACAGGAAGGGGCACACTGACTGTTTCTGCAAAGCTCTGGCAAGGCCAATCACCCAAGTCCCCGGCGCTGGAGTGGACCAAACTTGCTACGGATGTGGCGAGGTAGGCCCCTTCAAAAGAAACTGCCCGAAGGCATGGATTGTCGGTGGATCGGCAAGAGTTCTGGCCATAGGTCATGAGGAAGCGGTTGCCGACCCCACAGTGGTCACTGGTACGTTCCTCCTCGATAACTCTTATGCATGCATTCTATTTGATAGTGGAGCGGAGAGGAGTTTCGTGAACCAAAAAATTTGCTCGATTACTTAGGCAAAAATCACGAGCACTTATTGAACCATTCACTATAGAAATGGCTAATGAAAATACAGAAAGCGCTAGCAGCATATTCATAGGGTGTACCCTAACTTTAGATAGCCATTCATTTTCGATCGATCTCATGCCGGTCTCAATTAAAAGTTTCGACGTCATTATTGGCATGGATTGTTTGAGTCGTCATCGTGCCGATATCATGTGTTAGGAAAAAGCTGTTCGCCTCAATCTTCTGTTTGGCGAAACCTTAGTAACTTATGGAGACAAACCCGACACGAACCTTCGTATAATCTCGAGCATTCAAGCTCAGAAATGCTTGCGAAAGGAATGTACATCCTTCCTCGCTCATGTGGTCGATGTGAGCCAAGAAACGAAGGACATTCAGAACATCCCAGTAGTACGCGACTTTCCCAACATTTTTCCCGAAGAACTTCCAGGATTACCTCCGCAACGTCAACTTGAGTTCCGAATCGACTTACTTCCAGGGGCTACCCCAGTAGCCAAATCGCCCTATCGTCTAGCACCTGCAGAGATGCAAGAACTATCCGGTTAACTTAACGAACTGCTCAGCAAGGGCTTTATAAGACCAAACTTCTCACCATGGGGAGCTCCAGTCTTGTTCGACAAGAAGATAGATGGATCATTTCGTATGTGCATCGACTACCGGGAGCTCAACAAGCTAACCGTTAAGAATCGTTATCCTTTGCCAAGGATAGACGATTTGTTCGATCAACTTCAAGGGGCGAACTTCTTTTCAAAAATCGACTTAAGATCCAGGTATCACCAACTACGAGTGCTAGGGGAGGATGTTCTAGAGACAGCCTTCCGAACTCGTTATGGGCACTATGAATTCTTAGTGATGCCGTTCGGATTAACAAACACGCCCGCAATTTTCATGGACTTAATGAATAGAGTGTGTCGTTCTTACTTGGATTAGTTCGTCATCGTCTTCATCTACGATTAGTCTTAGAAACCCTGCACGCGGAGAAGCTTTATGCGAAGTTCTCGAAATGCGAATTTTGGATCCACCGAGTCGAATTCTTAGGGCACGTGGTTAGCGAAGAGGGAATACACGTGGAACCTTCCAAAATTAAAGCCATTGAGTGCTGGTCAGCACCGAAGACGCCTACATAAATTCGTCAATTTCTAGGCCTAGCTGGCTACTATCGCAGGTTTATCAGAACTTCTCCCGCATAGCTAAACCTCTTACAACACTGACCCAGAAGGGCGTGGCCTTTGACTGGGAAGAGAAGCAGGAAAGAGCATTTCAAATGCTCAAACGAGCCTTGTGCACTGCACCAATACTATCCCTTCCCGAAGGAATAGAAGACTTCGTGGTCTATTGCGATGCATCGAATGAAGGACTCGGATGTGTTCTGATGCAGCGAGGTTAGGTCATCGCCTATGCCTCGAGACAGCTGAAGACACATGAGGTTAACTATATGACCCATGATCTTGAACTAGGAGCAGTTGTGTTTGCTCTGAAGATCTGGAGACACTACTTGTACGGTGCGAAGAGCACTATCTTTACAGACCACAATAGCTTACAACACATCTTTGACCAGAAGGAGCTCAACATGAGACAACGACGGTGGGTCGAGCTACTCAGTGACTACAAATGCGAAATTTGTTATCATCCTGGCAAGGCCTATGTAGTAGCTGACGCCCTAAGTCGGAAGGAGTATACTGGTCGTAGGGTCAAATCGTTGACTATGACTATCCATTCACACTTATCCACACAGATACAGGCATCCCAACTCGATGCTTTGAAGCCTGAAAATGTGGCGAGTGAATCCCTGAGAGGAATGGATAAGAACTTGGAGGTTAAGGGTGGCGGAGCTTATTATTTCATGGACCGGATCTGGACCCCAAAACTAGGAGGTTTCAGAGACTTGGTCATGAACGAGGCGCACAACACTCGTTATTCCGTCCAACCAGGTTCAGATAAGATGTATCTGGATCTTAAAAAGTCATACTGGTGGCCTAACATGAAAGCAGAAATTGCTACCTTCGTAAGTAAATGCCTTACTTGCGCCAAGGTCAAGGTTGAATAGCAGAAACCCTCAGGCCTCCTACAACAGTCGGAGATCCCAGAATGGAGGTGGGAGCGGATCACTATGGATTTCATTACCAAGTTGCCCAAGACAACGGGTGGACTTGATAGCATATGAGTCATCGTCGATAGATTAACAAAGTCTGCACACTTCCTGCCGATCAAAGAAATAGACAAGATGGAGAAGCTTACAAGAACTTACATTAGGGAGATAGTACGACTGCACGGTGTTCCCATACCCATTATCTCAGACAGAGATAGTAGGTTCACTTCTAGGTTCTAGCAGTCGCTATAGAATTACCTAGGAACTAGGCTAGACATGAGTACAGCCTACCATCCACAGACAGACGGACAAAGTGAGAGGACTATTCAAACCTTGGAAGATATGTTGCGAGCCTGTGTGATCGACTTTGGGAAAGCATGGGATACTCATTTACCCCTTGTCGAATTTTCCTACAACAACAGTTATCACACAAGCATAAAGGCTGCTCCCTTCGAGGCCCTCTATGGCTGCAAGTGCAGATCCCCTCTGTATTGGGCAGAGGTGGGTGATACCTAGTTAGCTAAAGGAAGAGTTTTTGAAAGCACTCTCATAGGTCCGGAGATCATACGGAAACGATGGAGAAGATCGTTCAGATACGTGAACGATTGAAAGCCTCCAGAGACCGACAGAAAAGCTACGCTGATAAACGTAGAAAACCGTTGGAATTCCAAGTAGGCGACTGTGTTCTATTGAAGGTCTCACCCTGGAATGGCTTGATACGCTTTGGAAAGTGTGGAAAGCTAAATCCAAGGTACATTGGGCCTTTCGAGATTCTTGCCAGAATCGGCCCAGTAGCTTACAAACTCAATCTACCGAACGAACTTAGTAACGTACATTCTACCTTCCACGTATCGAACTTGAAAAAGTGTCTGTTCGATGAGACTCTTGTGATCCCACTCGACGAGATCGAGATCAACGAGAGCCTCAACTTCGTGGAAGAACCAGTAGAGATCATCGACCGAGAGGTCAGGCAAACGAAACAAAGCCGTATCCTAATAGTGAAGGTTCGTTGGAACGCCAAGCGAGGACCTGAATTCACTTGGGAACGAGAGGATCAGATGAAACTGAAATACCATCATCTTTTTACTTAATTGCTTGTAATTACTTATTTGCTTCAATTCTAATTTCGGGATGAAATTCCTTCTAAGGAGGGGATGATGTGACAACCCGAAATTTCTAGCTTACATTCTTCATTTATATCAAAGTTAGCTTCGTTTTGCTAGTTTATAATGATGTTTTGGGTCTAAAAGAGTGCTTAAAGCTTAGTATAATTGAGATACGTGTCGCAGGATGGGTTAGTATGGTTGTAGCATTGGAAAAACGAGCCAACACACCAAAACTGGTGTGTGTGGCCGCACACAGGCCAACCACACACACCTCCAACCGCACACACCCTCCTATATGTACTATCCTTGGTCATTTTGATCATTTCTTACACTCTTGCAAAGCTAGGACTCGAAAATCCTCTCAAGTATCATCCGGAAAGGTAGCATCTTCCACCAAGAACACCAAGAACACCATGTTTCTGGCAGCACACACTTCTGGCTGCACACCAGGCCGCACACATGTGCTTGAAGCACACCTGGCCGCACACATGGCCGCACACACACATATAGTGTGTATTTTGGCCATACACTCTCTTGTATAGCCTTTTAACCCTCCGTCCAATCATTTATGGTTGTAACACTTCAAAAGAAGTGTTTACTAGTCCTTAAGGTGGTCCCAATTCATTAATTAGTTGTTCATAACACTAAGTATATTCATATATGTGACAATATATGCTAAATAGGATTCGTGTGTGTACTCCAGTCACCACTTGATACTTAGCAACAGATCCAACATTGTCATCAGAACCACTCACTACAGGTGAGTTCATACCCCTAGATTAACCTTTGAAATGATTTTGAATGCTTTTATGGGGGGGGGGGATACAAATTGAACAATTATAGTTATTATATCAATCACATGTGATTAATGACTACCAAGCAAATGTTTTCTTACTTTCCAAACTATGTATCAAACTGTTTTACCTCAAATTGTCTTACAAACTCCTTCAATGGTCAAATACTTTTACTTAAACTCTTTTTAACTTATATTCTGTGTATCTGTATACATATAGTTATATAAGTAGGACTGAAAGGACTTAAGACTGCTAGTCTACCCTGCTTCCTGTTCTTGTTTGATGTGGTCTTAGGGTATCAAGGTTAGTTGTCCGAAGGTCGTTTGAATCCTAGTTATATATTACATATATGTATATAGATATAAAAGGTTATTTCCTTCATCCAATACCATGCCCTTGGGTAGCAAGGGAATACAAACATGCTCATACTTTACTAGTAAGCTACCATAGGGGTAGTTTAGGAAGATGTTATTACTTGAACAATGAAACATATAAAGAGTCAGTTCATTCATGAGTCAGTACATACTATGATGAGAATCAAACATGAGACAGAGTGTTGAGAAACAAACAATAGACACTATGATGAGAAACAAACATACAGGCTAGACAGAGAAAGAACGTACAATACAACTAGCACACATATACATTGCATATACATTAACACAGTTATGTGAGCCATTAAACAGGGCATGGCACTACCTGCCATGACTGTTTTTGTATCAGAATCTCCTTCATTGGGGAGCGTATGAGTTTGTGTATAGATCTATACTGGATTGACTATCCTACACCTTGTTGCTCGCTACAGTGGGACTTGCAAGTCTACGGGTGCTAAACGTCATTTTTACGACATCTTACATTGTCGTTTTTACTATTGAGTCGGTAGCAAGATACAGGCCGATCACATGTTACCATAAAAATTACAATTGCTTAAGGTATTTAGCACAATAGTAGTTACTTGGTACATCACTACGGTACTATAATATTTCCCCATTGTATTCACTTCGTGATCATACACACAATGCACGACGATGCAAAAACTATATTTTTGGTTAATGATAGTCGGAGTTGGGAAAATACACTCTCTTACATGAGTCACACACAGATACTAGATGCCTTGGTAGAAGGCTACTTTTAGTAGAAACCATAGGGTTTTCTAGGAGAGTTCAAACAAATACAAACAATACAAAACTTAACAAAATTTATACATTACAAAACATCTTACTAATGATTACAAACACAGACACTAATATACTTATGATCTCACCAGCTTTAAAGCTGATACTCGCTTTCAAAATAACTTGTATTCTCAGGTCCCCAGTAGACAGGTACAGGTGCCGGATTTTGAGAAGAAGGAGCGTTTTCAAGACTCCTCTAATATTTTGATGTATATAATTTTGGTGTCTATATAACTTGACAGAACACACTTGTATGAAATTATACTATTAATGCAATGGATGATGTTGTTGCTTGTTTACTACTTTACATTGTTGTGATACTGTACATGATGTCCTCCAC
The DNA here is from genome assembly GCF_051521515.1 of Lactuca serriola. NCBI lineage: Eukaryota > Viridiplantae > Streptophyta > Magnoliopsida > Asterales > Asteraceae > Lactuca > Lactuca serriola. Next base: position 109,232,793 of record NC_136409.1, on the reverse strand, counting down.
CCCAGAACGTTTCTGCCGTTCATCGGTTTTGGGGGTGTGACATTCTTTATATGTACAGAAACCTTGTGACATATTCTACAACTTGGTTAAGATTATTTGTTCTAAATAATCTTTTGTCGAAAAGTCGTTTTCGACCCCTATTGCCTCTAATTGACTAGCCTGGATTTGCGGGCGTTACCGTTTGTTTACCTCTTGAGGTTCATCGTCATCGAAGCGAAAAAGTGGAGCAGAGCTCACTTCGATTTCAGGTTCTTCATTCTGTGAACCTGCAGCAGAAGGAGGTTGAGAAACATGCTGATCAATAGCAGTTTGTTGAGCTTGTTGAACTTTGTCTGCCATTGCGGATATACATTCTTGAACCTTCATGATGGTGGCTACGGTATTGGCGTTGTTTATGGCATCTGCCCAGTACTTGGCCACGGCTTGAATTTCCTGTTCCTTAAGCAAAGTAGGATTTCCTGAGCTTCCTTGGTCTCCTTGACCCGTGGTCAAGTTTGGCCTCGGCTCAGTTCTGCCAAAGGCGGAAGAAGTGCCCTGCGGATGGGACTCTGTTTGGAATGTATGGGTGACATTCAATAGGATGGAGTTCAACTCCTCAAAAGAAAAAATGTGCAGTCGGGAAGCCCTGGAGACTTTAGGGCGAGAACCAGTATTATCCCTTTGGGAATGTACTAGTGGGGAGTCTCCTCTTTGTTGTGATTCAGACTCACTTTCTGAGTCTAAAAGGAAAAAGATGGTGTTGTCGAATGGATGTGCAGGCATCCCAAGGACTACCAGAGCCTGTGGAGACGTTGAGGTATCGGTCCGGTCATGCATTTGGCTAGTGGAATCAGCTTTTCGTTTCTTGAGGATAAAGATGGGTTGGTTATCCTCTTCAGAATCACTACCGGAGTCATGGTGACTCGGTTTAGCAGTTGTGATTACAAGTGGGGTTTTTCTCTTCTTTGATGGTTTGGATGGTTTAGCGGCATCCTTCTTAAGAGTGTTAGATTTATTTGAGGTGCGGGGACCATTGAGAGAAGAAACCTTATGTTTGCGTCTTTGAGAGACATTAGAAAGTGTAGTGGAAGAAGGGACTGTGGTACCTTCACGGTTTAAGGCTGCGGATGGGAGAGGTGGGCTTGGAAGGTATGGGTCAATACCTTCCGTACCCTCTATGTGATTTGAGACATCAGCAGTCTCGAGACCAAGTGAAGAAAGAGTGTGTGTAGGGAGTCCGCGGATGGGACCAAAAGTAATGTGATCAGATGAAGGAATGTACCTTTTTATGTATTTGGTGACGAAGAAATTGATGTCATCACCCATGTCAATCTTTGCATCCGCATGCAAGTCAGATGTGCATAGAGACCAAAATCGTGCAAATGTAAGCTCAGATGGATTCTGCCTTGGGCTCTCCTTGGGAATGTATTGGAGAGAATCATCCCAAAGAATCTAACCGTAGTTCACGTTGCGGCCTGTGAAGATGCTCCAAATCAATTCTAACAGCTTTAAGCCCATATTGTATGTGCTTCTGGTTCTGCCAGACAGACTATTGCATGTTTTAATCTTGACCACAAATTGACAAAAAGAGATAAAGATTGAAATTGAGATTAACCAGAAAAAGAACTTTGCATTTAATGAAATGTCAGAGGTAAAATCACGTCTTGAGAACATGTGGAGGGGGGTTGTGGAAAATCCATTGGATAAAGCAGAAGTTGTAATGGATGGGATGGTTTGGGGTAATAGTAAAAGACATAATAGAGGATTTGATTTGGAAAATCTTTTATTTTGTCATCATACCTAAAATAGGTCTGACACGAGGTTTTTGGAATAAAACAATGTGACAGTTTCTCAAAGGAATGTTCTTATTTAATGACAAATCATTAAATAGCACACTATTTTTGTTTTTCAAAAAGAAATAAACCATCTGTAAAACAATTAATGTGACTGCGGATGGTTTTCTTGACATTGCAGATGGTTTTCTTGACATTGCGGATGACTGCAGTGGAGAAATTGAGAAGACCACTTGTTCAAAAATTAGTAACAACAAACAAGAAAGACCCATGAAAAATAGATATAATATATGGTTGCGGTACATTGACTGTGGTACATAGAATGTACCAAAACCATCTGTTATAAGTGTCTTTCATCTAGGACCGCAATGGAGACCAAGAAGGTCTGCGGTACCTATCAATTCAAGAAGACTTGGGAGTCCGAATTCATCATTCCTAACATTTGTAAGATCGCATTGAGTTTGGTAGAGTCAAGTGCTTTTGTAAAGACATCAGCAATCTCTTCATGAGTAGGGACAAAGATGAGTTCGATGTTACCTTTCAAAATGTGGTATTTGATGAAATGATATCGTAGTTCAATATGTTTAGTCTTTGAGTGCTGAATAGGATTATGAGAAATCGCAATGGCACTTTCTGAATCACAGTAGATTGGTATCCGCAACATTCTGTAACCGTAGTCTAATAGTTGAGTCTTCATCCATAGAAGTTGAGAACAACAACTAGCTGTGGGCACATATTCTGCTTCTGCAGTAGACAAAGAAACACGAATTTGTTTTCTTAAGGACTGGCTGACAAGTCTACCTCCCAAAAATTAACATCCACTAGATGTACTTTTTCGATCAAGTTTGCATCCAGCATGATCCGCATCGATAAACGCTTGAAGACTGAAGTCATTGCCCGCAGGGTACCATAGACCAAGAGATTTGCTTCCTTTTAGGTACCGGAGAATTTGTTTGGCTGCGGTCATGTGAGACACTTTTGGGTCAGCCTGATACCTTGCACATACACCAGTAGCAAAGACAATGTCCGGTCGGCTTGCGGTGAGGTACATAAGAGAGCCAATGATACCTCTATAAGTCTTGTGATCCACAGATTCCCCAGAAGAATCAGCAGAGATCTTATATCCGAAGGCCATAGGAACCTTAGCCGAGGAGCAGTTGTCCATAGAGTATTTCTTCAAAAGTTCAGTGGTGTATTTCTCTTGATGAATGAATATCCCTTGTTGAATTTTTTTGACTTGAAAACCTAGAAAGAAATTAATCTCTCTATTCATGCTCATTTGAATTTGTTAGTCATGAGCTTAGCAAATTCATCCATCATTCCTTGCTCAGACGATCCGAAGATGATATCATCCACGTATATTTGTACAAGCATAAGGTGAGAACCATTTGCTTTTCTAAATAGCGTGGGATCAATCACTCCTCTTTTGTAGCCTGAAGAGACTAAGAATTCAGAAAGAGTCTCATACTAAGCTCTTGGAGCTTGCTTCAGACCGTAGACAGCCTTTTGAAGCTTGTAGGAGTGGTTGGGAAATTCAATGTATTCAAACCCAGGAGGTTGTTGCAAATAAACCTTCTCTTTCAATTCTCCATTGAGAAAGGCACTTTTGACATCCATTTGGTGTACCTTGATGTTTTTGTGGGCAACATATGCTAGAAAGATTTGAATTGCTTCCATTCTTGCCACCGGAGCATATGTTTCATCGTAGTCAACACCTTCCAGTTGACTATACCCTTTTGTAACTAGTCTTGCATTATTTCGGATGACCGCACTAGATTCATCTAACTTGTTTTTGAACACCCATCTTGTACCAAAAATAGTATGGCCTGGTGGAATGGGAACAAGTTGCCACACTTTGTTTCTTTCAAAAATTCTTCCAGTTCTTCTTGTATTGCAGAAATCCAATATGGTTCGAATAATGCTTTGTTGATAGATCGAGGCTCTACTGCAGACATGAATGTTGCATAGTGACAATGATCAGATAAATCTTTGGCAGATCGAGTCTGGATACCTGTGGATGGGTTGCCAATAATTTGACCTGGTGGGTGATCTTTCGTCCATACATGTAGACGAGGCATCAGATGGACAGCAGCTGCAGTAGAAGGAATGTTTTCAATATCAGAGGTTGCTTTGGATGGAGAATGTCACACCCCCAAACCAAGGATGGCGGAAACGTCCGGGGGTGGAGGACTTCATGTACAGTATCACAACAACGTGTATAATAGTGCTCAAAGTAAATACAACCATCATAAATATAATTGAAAAAGTTACACCAAAGTATATGTTTACATGTTTCAAAATCAATTACATTATGATGACAAAAATAAATTGTTGACGGTTTAACGTCCCATCCTCAAAGCGCTGAAGTTTTCCTGTTTCACTGATTTCCTGAGAATACAAGTAGTTTTGAAAGAGTGTCAACAATTAAGTTGGTGAGTTCATAAGAGTTTTGTTTGGAGTAGAAACCGTTTTCCTTATAAAATCGATAGAGTTGATTTCCAGAAAATCCAATATTTTCTTAGTTAAGTGTAAACAGATAATTCCTATATGATGTGTTAATGAACCCTAGATTGACCTGTAGATTTCCCCTATCATCGTCCAGCGTATATAAGTTATATAAGATTTAAGTTAGATAAAACGTTGAATATAGTGGGTCTGCCCTAGGTCCACAACCCAACGAGGAACAGGAGATGAGGCGGGCACCACCAATTCTAAGCCAATCCAGACTAAATTCTTGTATGACTCAAGCATATACGCTCAACGATTATAGTTGAAGTCTAACAATGCGAAAATTTAATGTGGACTTAAATCCAAAAACCGGAACCAAACCCTAGTGTAGTGTATGAAATAGTAATAGTGACTGTGAACATAAACTATACATATCATAGTTCATCGGATAGTGATAGTGACTAGTGAACATGAACTATGCATATTATAGTTTACCAAAAGTGGTGGTGATGGTGAATATAACCTATACATATCATAGTTCATCAAATAGTGATAGTGACTAGTGAACATGAACTATGCATATTATAGTTTACCAAAAGTGGTGGTGATCGTGAATATAACCTATACTTATCATAGTTCATCAAATAGTGATAGTGACTAGTGAACATGAACTATGCATATTATAGTTTACCAAAAGTGGTGGTGATGGTGAATTCCTTTCTTGTAATTAAGTTTATAGGGTAGATGAAACATAAACTATACCTATTATAGTTTATCACTTTGTTTGTAATATATCTATATATATATATATATATATATATATATATATATATATATATATATATATATATATATATATATGCCATAACTATACCGATTATAACTAGCGTGTTCGTTTGTGGGGGTATAATGGCTTAACTATACTTATTATAGTTTATCATAATTATCCATAGTGGTAATAACTCTTTTGTATGTGTAAAATCTTTAATCATGTGTTTGTTATGTAAAATAACCCTAAACTATACCTATTATAGTTTATTAATTATTTGTGTGGGTAGTGAGCATAAGCCTTACTTGTCATAATTTACCAATGTTTATATTTTAATGGATATAGCCTTGTAATATCATTTATATATTTACCATACTTGTGGAGGTATAAATCCATTTGTTTTCTGATGTATGTCTATATAAGAATACAAAATTGTCATATATTGCAACAACACATAATCACATAATGATGTATACCTTGCTCAACATGTTACAAGGTGAAATGAAATTTATAGTATTTTTCTGTTAATAACATTTTCTGTAACTGTTATTGGAAAAATTGTAGAAAAATCATAAAATGTCCAAATCAAGTTCTGTAACTTCTGAGAGTTTGGAAAATGAGTCTAGTTTGTTCATAATTTTTATTATAATTTTTAATGACTTCTTACTTGTGTGAAAAAGTCCATAATCACAGACTGGTCCGGATTGATGTTTGAAATGATAGACAGTTTTGTAAAAATCACCATAAATTGTAGAAAAATCGTATGGAGATGTGCAAGTAGTTATTTTAAATCTAAGAAGTGGAACTACATGAACCTAAAACAGTTTTGAAAACTAAAATGTTTAAGTTTTCCAAAACAGTCCGTGAATGAGGTTGAACTTTTCTGATGAAGGCTGTTAGAAAAGTTTAGTTATGTTCTTGGTGTTTTAACTTGTATTCCCCCCTAAAAACTTGAGAAAACATGAAAATGTAGGGGTATGAAGTCACCTTAAGTGATTTGAGAAGATGAGTGTTGGAGAAGAGAAGTGTTCAACCCAAGAACACTTGAAGAATCACTTGAAGATTCGAAGATCTAACACAATTATGATGGAGTTTGTGTAAGATATCCATGATTTGAGTAGAAAGAAGTGAAATAATCATAAGAAAGATGATGATACTTACTAATTGTAGGAGAAGAGTCTTGGAGTATGCCTTGAAATTCTCGAATTAGAGAGAAAAAGATGAGAGAGTTTGGAGTGTGATTCTTGGTAAAAATGAGAGAATGATTAAAGTGTGAGGAGAGAGAATGGATGTTCCAGCCCTAAGAACGTGGGAATAGTTGAAAATAATGAGAAAGGACCTATGAAGTGACTAGGGATGGGCTGGTGGTGAATAGTGACATGGAGTGGGTATGGGAGTGGTTGCTTGTGTCATAGAAATAAGTAAAGTCAACACTCTACCTTTGTACTTCACCCACTCTCTTTTGGATAAGGTTTTATCCTTAAAAATGTGATTAATTAATAGTTAAGGGTCCTTATATGTTAAAATAAAGTTTTGGGTGAAAATCCCATGTTAAAACAAACGGGCCTAAAATGCGAATTTAGTCGAAAACCGGGAGAAAAAGCATTCCCAGCGAGACCTCTCGATCCTAGGCTGAGGTTCGGTCCCTAGGCCGAGGTTCGGTCCTTGCTGGTGCTGAGCCGGAAGCGAAGTGCGAACCAGAAGAAGAAGGCGAAGGCGAGGGGCTCAGTCCGAAGGCTCGGTCCGAAGGGTCAGAAGCGAAGGTTCGGTTCGGTTCTTTGAGTGAGTTTCGGTTCAGTTCAGCAGCCTTCTTCATCAGGAGGGTTCGGTTCCTAAGGGGACTTTCGGTTCCTAAGATGGGTTTCGGTTCCTAAGAGGACTTTCGGGTCCTAAGAGGGTTTCGGTTCCTTAAGCCCATTTTTCGCGTAGACTTCCGCTTTTGGGCTGTTTTCGCCAAATTCGAGGGTCGGAATGCCCCGAGTGATTATAGAAAGTTGAGAGAGATTTTGAGAGAGATTTGAGAGAGATTCCACATACTTAGAGAGATTTGGGAGAGATTTGACATACTAGGAGAGATTTCAGATAGAAAGAGATATTTGGGAGAGATTTCACATTCGTAGAGAGATTTGGGAGAGATTTGACATTCTTGGAGAGATTTCTCATACAAAGAGAGATTTGGGAGAGATTTCACATGCTTGGAGAGATTTCTCATACAAAGAGAGATTTGGGAGAGATTTCACATACTTAGAGAGATTTAGGAGAGATTTGACATTCTTGGAGAGGTTTCTCATACAAAGAGAGATTTGGGAGAGATTTCACATACTTAGAGAGATTTGGGAGAGATTTGACATTCTTGGAGAGGTTTCTCATACAAAGAGAGATTTGGGAGAGATTTCACATACTTAGAGAGATTTGGGAGAGATTTGACATTCTTGGAGTGGTTTCTCATACAAAGAGAGATTTGGGAGAGATTTCACATACTTGGAGAGATTTGGGAGAGATTTGACATTCTTGGAGAGATTTTAGATAAGAAGAGATAGAGTGAAAACGATTGAGAGCGGTTTCGTGTGTGACGAATGTGAGTGTCCGGCTTCGCAATGCAAGGTCCGTAAACCCTGTTAAGCCTTGTTTAAAGATCTTACACACTCCCGATGAGTATGTAACATTGTTTTATCGGTTTGGCTCGTCACTTACCACTGTTTTAGGTTAAGGAGATCTAGATGTACGTACTTTTCGATTTATGATCCCTTATTAGAATAGAGAGTTGTTTAGAAATTACATAACGTAAACTCTAGTACCTACGAGCAAATTGAGTTGACCGGTTTGACTTGTTGACTTTATTTGACTTTGAATTGACCAGAATTTGACGGTTGTCACATCATCCCCCCGTTAGAGGGAATTTTGTCCCGAAATTTGAAATCAAGCAAGGAGTTTGTGAGTGACTAAGGTCGGCTCTACATTAGTTTGATTCTGACCAAGAGATGAGTTATTATACATGAAAACTTAGCTTATACACATTATGATATAACCAAGACTGGGCGGATATAAAATGCGTGATTCTACTTCAGTTTCACATCCGAACGAGGAAAAGAAACTAAGTTAGAATTCTCACATTCTATTGTCTACCAGGTATTCATTATATATAACTGGGGAATGTATAAGTGAGGAAATCACAACAAATAACATTCTTAGTAATCCTTCTTAATGAACTAGAGTTCCTAGTCAGGGCTAACATTGAACCTAGATGTATTTCGACCGTTCACCTATAGAGTAGAAGCATGTTCTCGAAAGTTTGACCTACATCCCTATGATGCAATCCTATTACGGAGTAGAAGTAAATTCGTAGAATGGTCTCATGATTGTTTGTCGTTCAAACCGGGTTCCGTGGGTTGGTGAATAACATGATCCAACCTTTGAAAGAGAATTGGGAACGATCCCGGAGCGAAATTACTCTAGTCCAACAACTTGACTAAAGTGGGTTCCAGATAGACTCCTATGGGAGTATTTGAATCAAAGAGTGTCACAAAATTTATCCGACTGACAACGTCATTGATGCTTAAGATGTAACAAATTAGGGAAAATTGACCTTGAAGAAGGTCTTACATTACATCCGGAGCAGGAGAGTTTTGGCCGTCTAAAGGCCTAACTAAAAGTACTTACAGTACAAGAAATTGATTATGGTAAGGAATAACCCGCCTGATGTCACATGACGGCCTTGGAATTTCTTATAGTTTACGCTCTCAGTTTAATCCTTGGCATTACTACTATGCATGTTTTAATCGATGCTAGATTTAATCATATAAAGAAATTTGGAATTTAAACGTCGATGTTAGAAACACGTACTGATATTTGCGGGCAGTTCCAGGGTGGTCTCTCCTTCGGTGATCGCAAGCACCCTTCCACCACCACTGGCATCTCTTGCACTTGGGCAGTTCCTTTTAAAGTGTCCTGTTTCTCCACATTTGTAACAGGCTGGGCTTACTCCAAAGTCGGGGAACTGGTTGATGGGTCGTACCGGTGCCCTACAGAAACGGGTAGTGTGCCCTTTCCTATTGCAATTCATGCAATGCAATTCTCTACAAGACCCAGTGTGATGGAAGCTACACTTGTTACATTTCGGAAGGGTTCCAGCGTATTGTTTCATGGGAGTTGGCGTGGTGAGGGTTGTGGCAGCATGAACAGCAAAAATTGGCGTGGTTGTCGTAGTGTTATGGCTAGCACGATCGTCGATGAGTTGTTGTGCCAACTCCTTGGCGCTGTCGAAGGTAGTTGGTCTTGAGGCCAATACACTATCATCGATCTGGGATGATAGCCCCCAAAGGTATCGTTCTACCTTTTTCTCCTCTGGGGTGACCATTGGAGGACAGAGGAGTGCTAGGTCATTGAATCGGGCGGTATAAGCTTCAAGATCCGTCCCCGACATTTTGAGGTTCCAGAGTTCCTCTTCCAATTTTTGCACTTCGCCTCTTGGGCAATATTCTTTCAGCATTAAAGCTTTTAAATCCTCCCAGCTTATAGAGTTAGCCACTGCAGGAGTAAGCGACTTAACTCTGCCGTTCCACCAAGTAAGAGCTCTTCTTGTGAAGGTGAATGCCGCATACTTGACCATGCTTGCTTCGGGACAAGCACAAATTTCGAAGACAGCTTCGGTCCTTTCAAACCATTGCATCAGCGCGATGACGCCCCCGCTTCCGTCGAAAGGATCGGGTTTGCCATTCGTGAAGTCTTTGTAAGAACACTCCTTAGTACGCCCTGTGCTGTCCCCCTGATTCAAGTTAGTATTCCCGGATCTGAAGCCGCCGGAACCATTTGTACCCATTTGCGACATTGTTGCCGCCACGGCTGCTGTTACAGCAGCTTGAAACATTATGGGATCAAACTGCGGAGGGGGCGGTGTTGTGCTTCCGGAGGGTCTGGACTTTTTCTTTGGCGGCATAGTCCTGTCATAAGTTGGTAGAGACGAACAAACGATAAGTTTCTAATAGTAGTGACAAGTCAGATGTTATCAAGCCAGACTTGTCTGTATTATGTTCTGACTTAAAGGTATTTTGTATGTAATTCTTAACAAAGCCCCTATGAATGAATTTTAGTGGTAGTGACTCAAATGCAATTTGTGATTTGTTTCGTGCCTGATCCCCTCCTAAAATCACTTGGTATATATTAAGAATTTCTTGGAGTTACCATGTGTAAATTGTTTGTAATATAGGGTTCGAGGAAAATAGGTCTACACCTCATTAACGTGAGGAAAATCTTGGGCAATGCTACAGTTCCCTTGAATAGCGTAGTCTCCGGATTCTGAAGGATTCGAATGTCTCCATTTAACAGCCTAGGTTGGTCGTGTTCTTCGCTCCAGGTTTCCAAGCACTCTACCCAAGGAGGCGTCGGGCCTTGAAAAACCGGGCGAGGGTTAGGATTCGGAACAAGGGTCATCGGGGTAGGTTCTCCATTTCAGGGTCGGAGTCAGAACCATCAGCAAGGCCTTCAGCTTGGTGACCATCCACAGGGATTGGGTAATCATTCTCTGGCTCCTCTCCGAGCCATTCAGTATTGCCTTGGTTAGGGTAGTACGGGTCGCCGTGGGAATGAAATCCAGCCATGATATCTTCGCGAGAAAAAGGGAATATAAGAAGTAACTAAGTAGACGTACTATTTAGACAATTCTAAGATGATCTTTATCAGGTACTTCAATACATTGTTTAGTGCATACTAGTCACATGTATTTGGGACAGGATAGGCCTTCGAATAAGCGACCCTAACTCTAAATCCCCAATCCAACGAGAACAGGAAGTAAAGCAAAGATTCACAGATTCTAAGTCTATGACGTCCTGGATACATATAATTTTAATGTATCCACTAAGCAATTATTGACCTATTGATAAAAATCTATTTAGTTCTCAGATAAGTAATTATAATAATACCAAATACCCCTATGGTATTTCATTGTGGTAGTGTTGGTAAGTTTTTAGACTTGTTGCAACACCTACAACCATTCCTGGGCATACAAGTAGTTTTGAAAGAGTGTCAACAATTAAGTTGGTGAGTTCGTAAGAGTTTTGTTTGGAGTAGAAACCGTTTTCCTTATAAAATCGATAGAGTTGATTTCCAGAAAATCCAATATTTTCTTAGTTAAGTGTAAACAGAATATTCCTATATGATGTGTTAATGAACCCTAGATTGACCCGTAGATTTCCCCTATAATCGTCCTGCGTATATAAGTTATATTAGATTTAAGTTAGATAAAACGTTGAATATAGTGGGTCTGCCCTAGGTCCACAACCCAACGAGGAACAGGAGATGAGGCGGGCACCACCAATTCTAAGCCAATCCAGACTAAATTCTTGTATGACTCAAGCATATACGCTCAACGATTATAGTTGAAGTCTAACAATGCGAAAATTTAATGTGGACTTAAATCCAAAAACCGGAACCAAACCCTAGTGTAGTGTATGAAATAGTAATAGTGACTGTGAACATAAACTATACATATCATAGTTCATCGGATAGTGATAGTGACTAGTGAACATGAACTATGCATATTATAGTTTACCAAAAGTGGTGGTGATGGTGAATATAACCTATACATATCATAGTTCATCAAATAGTGATAGTGACTAGTGAACATGAACTATGCATATTATAGTTTACCAAAAGTGGTGGTGATGGTGAATATAACCTATACTTATCATAGTTCATCAAATAGTGATAGTGACTAGTGAACATGAAATATGCATATTATAGTTTACCAAAAGTGGTGGTGATGGTGAATTCCTTTCTTGTAATTAAGTTCATAGGGTAGATGAAACATAAACTATACCTATTATAGTTTATCACTTTGTTTGTAATATATATATATATATATATATATATATATATATATATATATATATGCCATAACTATACCGATTATAACTAGTGTGTTCGTTTGTGGGGGTATAATGGCTTAACTATACTTATTATAGTTTATCATAATTATCCATAGTGGTAATAACTCTTTTGTATGTGTAAAATCTTTAATCATGTGTTTGTTATGTAAAATAACCCTAAACTATACCTATTATAGTTTATTAATTATTTGTGTGGGTAGTGAGCATAAGCCTTACTTGTCATAATTTACCAATGTTTATATTTTAATGGATATAGCCTTGTAATATCATTTATATATTTACCATACTTGTGGAGGTATAAATCCATTTGTTTTCTGATGTATGTCTATATAAGAATACAAAATTGTCATATATTGCAACAACACATAATCACATAATGATGTATACCTTGCTCAACATGTTACAAGGTGAAAGGAAATTTATAGTGTTTTTCTGTTAATAACATTTTCTGTAACTGTTATTGGAAAAATTGTAGAAAAATCATAAAATGTCCAAATCAAGTTCTGTAACTTCTGAGAGTTTGGAAAATGAGTCTAGTTTGTTCATAATTTTTATTATAATTTTTAATGACTTCTTACTTGTGTGAAAAAGTCCATAATCACAGACTGGTCCGGATTGATGTTTGAAATGATAGGCAGTTTTGTAAAAATCACCATAAATTGTAGAAAAATCGTATGGAGATGTGCAAGTAGTCATTGTAAAGCTAAGAAGTGTAACTACATGCACCTAAAACAGTTTTGAAAACTAAAATGTTTAAGTTTTCCAAAACAGTCCGTGAATGGGGTTGAACTTTTCTGATGAAGGTTGTTAGAAAAGTTTAGTTATGTTCTTGGTGTTTTAACTTGTATTCCCCCCTAAAAACTTGAGAAAACATGAAAATGTAGGGGTATGAAGTCACCTTAAGTGATTTGAGAAGATGAGTGTTGGAGAAGAGAAGTGTTCAACCCAAGAACACTTGAAGAATCACTTGAAGATTCGAAGATCTAACACAATTATGATGGAGTTTGTGTAAGATATCCATGATTTGAGTAGAAAGAAGTGAAATAATCATAAGAAAGATGATGATACTTACTAATTGTAGGAGAAGAGTCTTGGAGTATGCCTTGAAATTCTCGAATTAGAGAGAAAAAGATGAGAGAGTTTGGAGTGTGATTCTTGGTAAAAATGAGAGAATGATTAAAGTGTGAGGAGAGAGAATGGATGTTCCAGCCCTAAGAACGTGGGAATAGTTGAAAATAGTGAGAAAGGACCTATGAAGTGACTAGGGATGGGCTGGTGGTGAATAGTGACATGGAGTGGGTATGGGAGTGGTTGTTTGTGTCATAGAAATAAGTAAAGTCAACACTCTACCTTTGTACTTCACCCACTCTCTTTTGGATAAGGTTTTATCCTTAAAAATGTGATTAATTAATAGTTAAGGGTCCTTATATGTTAAAATAAAGTTTTGGGTGAAAATCCCATGTTAAAACAATTAAAAATGGGCCTAAAATGCGAATTTAGTCGAAAACCGGGAGAAAAAGCATTCCCAGCGAGACCTCTCGGTCCTAGGCCGAGGTTCGGTCCTTGCTGGTGCTGAGCCGGAAGCGAAGTGCGAACCAGAAGAAGAAGGCGAAGGCGACAGGCTCAGTCCGAAGGCTCGGTCCGAAGGGTCAGAAGCGAAGGTTCGGTTCGGTTCAGCAGCCTTCTTCATCAGGAGGGTTCGGTTCCTAAGGGGACTTTCGGTTCCTAAGAGGGGTTTCGGTTCCTAAGAGGACTTTCGGGTCCTAAGAGGGGTTTCGGTTCCTCAAGCCCGTTTTTCGCGTAGACTTCCGCTTTTGGGTTGTTTTTGCCAAATTCGAGGGTCGGAATGCCCCGAGTGATTATAGAAAGTTGAGACATATTTGAGAGAGATTCCACATACTTAGAGAGATTTGGGAGAGATTTGACATACTAGGAGAGATTTCACATACAAAGAGATATTTGGGAGAGATTTCACATTCGTAGAGAGATTTGGGAGAGATTTGACATTCCTGGAGAGATTTCTCATACAAAGAGAGATTTGGGAGAGATTTCACATTCTTGGAAAGATTTCTCATACAAAGAGAGATTTGGGAGAGATTTCACATACTTAGAGAGATTTGGGAGAGATTTGACATTCTTGGAGAGGTTTCTCATACAAAGAGAGATTTGGGAGAGATTTCACATACTTAGAGAGATTTGGGAGAGATTTGACATTCTTGGAGTGGTTTCTCATACAAAGAGAGATTTGGGAGAGATTTCACATACTTAGAGAGATTTGACATTCTTGGAGAGATTTCTCATACAAAGAGAGATTTCTCATACAAAGAGAGATTTGGGAGAGACTTCACATACTTAGAGAGATTTGGGAGAGATTTGACATTCTTGGAGATATTTCTCATACAAAGAGAGATTTGGGAGAGATTTCACATACTTAGAGAGATTTGGGAGAGATTTGACATTCTAGGAGAGATTTCTCATACAAAGAGAGATTTGGGAGAGATTTCACATACTTGGAGAGATTTGGGAGAGATTTGACATTCTTGGAGAGATTTTTGATAAGAAGATATAGAGTGAAAACGATTGAGAGCGGTTTCGTGTGTGACGAATGTGAGTGTCCGGCTTCGCAATGCAAGGTCCGTAAACCCTGTTAAGCCTTGTTTAAAGATCTTACACACTCCCGATGAGTATGTAACATTGTTTTATCGGTTTGGCTCGTCACTTACCACTGTTTTAGGTTAAGGAGATCTAGATGTACGTACTTTTCGATTTATGATCCCTTATTAGAATAGAGAGTTGTTTAGAAATTACATAACGTAAACTCTAGTACCTACGGGCAAATTGAGTTGACCAGTTTGACTTGTTGAGTTTATTTGACTTTGAATTGACCAGAATTTGACGGTTGTCACAGAGAAGGAAGTTCCCCCTGGATTTGTGAACAGCCTACGGAATCATCTTGACTTGTTGGAGCGAGAATGACATTTTCGTGAATAGTTTGGAGAGGTTCCCCCTGGATTACTGATGGGAGTTCCTCTGGAACTTGAGAAGGTTCCCCTTTGACTGCTGATGGGAGAGAAATGATCCTTGAGGTCGTTAGAGTGTCAATTGTCTCTATGATTTCATCATTAGAATTTGAAGATACGTTTGATGGTAGTGATATTTTAGGAAGAGGAGCTTGAGAGTCATCAAATACTGGAGCCTTGATGGTTGTTGCTTGATCCGGAGTAGAGCTTTCCCCCTCAACCAGAGAGGTGAAAGTATTGAGAGATCCTACTTCGGATAGAGATGGACCAGAAACATCAGCGTGTTGTTGTTGAGTAGTTAGTGACACAAGAACTTCGGATAGTTTTGCAGTTTTAAGCGAGTCGAAAAGATCATCATAATTGACTTCAACCAGGTTTAGAGGACCTGAAGAAGCAGGAATATCACTTTCCATGATGGCAGTGGTTTCAATAGATGGAGGGGTGCTGCGGATGTAAGCGTCATCGAACTTCACATCAAAGCTTTCAATGATAAGACTCGTTCGTCTGATAAGAACCTGATAGGCAACCTTGTTTGTAGAGTAGCCAAGAAAATTGCCTTCATTGGACTTCAATGCAAATTTGTTAAGCTGATCTCTGTTATTGATTACAAAACATCTACATCTAAAGATGTGAAAGAAACGAACATTTGGTTTCCGGTTGTTGAGACCCTCATATGGTGTTTTATTGAGGCGTTTGCACACCATGCTTCGGTTTTGAACAAAGCATGCAGTTGCTACAGCTTTAACCCAGAAGTAAAGAGGAAGGTGTGTGAAGTTGAGCATGGATCTGGCTGCTTCCACTAGAGTACGGTTCCTCCTTTCTACTATACCATTTTGTTGAGGTGTATATAGAGCTGAAAAGTTATGAGAGATACCCTTTGACACGAAGAAATTGTTGAGAGGATGATTAGTGAATTCAGTGCCATTATCACTGCGGATGCGTCTTACATGCAGCTTGATTTGAAGTTCTATCTCTTTGATGAAGTTGATGAGAATCTGCGGTGTTTCGGATTTAATTCTGAGGAAGAGTACCCATGTGAAGCGAGTGAATTCATCAACTATAACCAGTATGTATTTTTTGTGATTAAGGCTGGCAACGGTTGATGGACCGTAGAGATCAATGTGTAGAAGTTCAAGTGGTTGAGAAATTGAAGAATCAATCACCATGGGGTGACTCACTTTGGACTGCTTACCATATTCACAAGCAGGACAAAGAGTGTCATTGCTAAACTTGAGAATGGGTAATGCTCTTACCAGTTCTCCAGTAACCAAGCTGTTGATATACTTGAAGTTAAGATGGGCAAGCTTGCGGTGCCATAACCAGCTAACTTCGGATACAACTTTGGAGAGAAAATACAACTGCGTTTTTCCAATGATGAGAGAGACATCCAAAGCATACATGGTACCCTCTGATCATGACTTGATCAAGCAGGTACTTTTATCACTCGTCATAATGTAATAGAACTGATCATCAAACTCAACTCGATGGCCTGCCTTACATAGTTGGCCAACACTGATAAGATTGTGTTTAAGGCTTTCTACATAAGCAACCTTCTGTATTGAAAAGTTCCCCGTAGTGAGTGCACTGTAACCCGGATGATTCCATTCGCGTTGTTGCCGAATGTAACATTTCCACCATTGCATATAGGCCTGAAATCCCGAAGGTATTCTAACCTTCTGGTCATGTGCAAGGAGCAGGCATTGTCGATCAACCATTCTTCTTCTTGTTCCTCCTTTCATAATGCCTACAAAAATTAAGTGGTTAGTTTGGGCACCCAAGCGAGTTTTGAGCTCGGAGTCACATACGAGGTATTAATCGATGCATGATGTGAGGTGACAGAGACAGGTTTTAAGTCATCTTTCAAGCGTAGTCCTGGGTGTTTGAGAGTTTTTGGAGCTTTGTGAGATTGTGGATAGTTACGAGTCCTATGAGAATGATGAGATTTGTCATGAGAGAAGATCTTTTGACATTGACATTGACACGTGAACTTTTTATCATTTACCCTGACATTTGGCTTAGACTGTTGTTTTGAAGAAAAAGTATGCTTTTGTCCAGTCCGAGGATTGTAAGATTTGACCCTTTTGTCTGTGTGTTTTGAAAAGATGTTTTTTGCGGGTCTCGCAAGTGTGCAGACATGTGCAGGCCTTTTGTGAGATGACTTCATAAACTTTTGAGGCGACCTTTTGAGTGCCGGGGTTGGCAAAATTCCTTTCCATTCTTGAGTTTTTGAAAGTGACTTTGGAAGAATCGGAGTAGGTAGAATACCTTTCCATTTTCGATTGTCTAATGAATAGACTTGAAAACCATTAGATCAAAAAGACTTATCCTTAGAGTCAGGTGTTTTTTGAGCAATGTCAGAAATAGTAAACTCGTTTTTTGTTTTCTTGGAAACAGTTGATTTAAAATGATAATTTGAGAATACAAGTTTTTCTGGACTCTTTGACTTGGGATATTTCACATATTTCTTTCGTTTTGAATGAGTTTCCCGTTGCTTCCCACGGGAACGGAATTCTTCTTTAAAAACTCTTTTTGCTTCGATCTTAGGAGAACTGCAGTCAGTGACATTTAATTGCAGTTTCCTTAAATCTTTTGGAGATTTTGAAACACATGGACTTGATTCATCCGAACTGGAGAAGTCAGGATTATGAGAGCGTTGACCAAATTCAAAATTTTCAACTGGTAATTCATGATTAATTGGTTCAATAGTCACATAACTTTTAACTAAGGTCTGCGGTGTAGTGCTTTGGACAATCGCAGAGTAAGTCTTGGTGGACACTTTAGTGGGACAATTGTTACTGGGTAATGGGATGGTTTGCAGTTCATGACCGCGGTTAGGAATATTGCGGTCAGTTTGTAGAGATGGGAAGTCTAATCTGACTTCAGGACTTTCTACAACAATTTCCTCATCGACTACAGATGATGTCTGAGAATTAGAGTGATCTATGTTATCAACGTGATTAGAAAATTCAGGGAGAATTTCCTCGATAACACAGTTATTACTCAGATCATGAAGTTTACCAAAATGATCTTGGATATCCTTAGGAAATGTTTTGTCATTGACAGGAAATAAGAAGTTGCGGTCTGGAGGGACATAGGGACATTCCGGTGTGAACCGAGGTGAGGAGTCTGTTGCGGTTGGATACCCGTTGGACCAACCCCAATTAAAAGTGTTATCAACATTCCCATTATTAACAAGATTCTCAATGACCTCAGTTTCATTAAAAAGCTTTTCAATTAAAAGATTTAAGCGTACAATTTCATTCTGTGCTAAATCTCTCCGATTTAAAGCTATTTCTAATTGTGTTTCGCTTAACATCCTAGCATCATTTTCTAGCATCAAGTCCTTCTCTAACATTGTCATTTTGAGTCTCTTATTGTCCAAACATCCTCTAACGTGGAACATCTCCTGCAAAATGATGTTCTTCTCATCTAAGGCTTTATTCTAGTTTGTAAGGACGGCAGCACATGTGTCATTAAGTGTATCCAAGTAAGGTTGACAGTCATGCATGCTATAATTTAAAGTTTGAATCATAAGTTTTACCTGTTCCACAATGTTGAGAGTTCCATCTTTCGCCATATAGCAATGGTTCTTCTTTAGCTTGGTTGAGCCATCTTCATCAGCAGTTGCCATCATACAGATCTTGCCTTCTCCATTACTGCGGTCGTCTTCATCTTTGTGTCCGGATGACCACACTTGATGATTCCTTTTCACTTGAGTAACGTAGGCTTTACCCTTTTCTTTGTCCTCCAGTTCTTGAGCCATTCTAAGATAGAAGGCTCTATCTTTCACTACGTTTGCTTTACAATCCTTGGCAAAATGATTTTCCTTGTTACACTTGTGACATATAATAATGTCACCTTTGTCTTCTAAAGAGGTACAAGAGTCAGTTGATTGAGGTTGCAGTGGTATGTCTTTAGATTGTGTTTGCTGAGGCTGCGGTGGAGGTAGAGGATTCTTGGTGGAACGAAAGTGATTATTTTGAAAGCTGCGGTTGAAAGGTGGTCGGTTGTACTGTTGATTTTTACGAAATGAAGGTGGTAAGTGATTGAATTTTTGACTGACAAGGGCAATGGCATTTTGAAGCTCTTCTTCGTCGTCATATTCTGAGTCTGCTTCATATGACTGTGGTGATGAGTCATACGAAGTGGGATAAGTTTGGGTGTGGGGTGATTGCTCTACAAGAGCAAGTGGACCTTGAAAGTCTGAGCAGTCCTTGAGTATAGTGGACTCTTGAGCTTGCAATTCACCATAGAGCTTATAGAGGGACAACGAGTGAATTTTCTTGTCTCCTTGAACAATCATTTTGGCTGTTGTCCAATGTCTTCCCAAGCCATTAAGGAACTGTAGGTAACCTTAAACTTTCATCGGAGTGAACTTTGAAGTTGTTGAATTCGTTGAGGGTCGTAATGAGCTTCTTGTCTTGAGCCTGCTCTGAACCTTCGTACAAGTTTTTGAGAACATCCCAAATCTCCTTTGCTGATTTGCAGTTTATAATGATGTCAAAGTTGTCAGGAGCAACTCCACAAGAGATTTCAAAAAAGGCAATAACATCATTTTCCATCTTGTCGAGATCATCTTTGGTGGGACGGTTCAAAGCTGGTTGACCTCCTCCTAGCCTTGTAGAGGCTCCATCAGTTTGGATTGGTGTGAGGACTGGAACATGTGGTCCTTCCTCTATAGATCGCCAAACATCTCTACCAAGTCGTTTGAGATATCTTTCCATCCTTTGAGACCAGTGATGGTACTCATTTGCAACCAGTATTGGGGCTCGATTTGAACCACCAACATTGTTGGAGACATTTAGTGATAACGATTGTGCCATTTTGAAGAATTTTTTTGTTTAAGAAATGAGCTTCAGTGGTATAGAAAGCTCTTCGAAAAATCAGAGTTCCGATTTTCAAAAAGCAACCACTATGGCTCTGATACCAATTGTTGAGAGAAAAACTTTCAGAAACACTTGAACAAATCGTTAGAACAAGTATATAGCGGAATAGTTAATCTCGAAGGATCTGTTAGCTCAACAATAATATTAAGTGTTAGAAGTTAGTGAGTTAGATATGGAAAAGTAAGGAATGTAAATAACAACAATTGTTATATCAAGTATACACAAAAGCAGATTCATAACAAGGAATGCATTCAAACCAAGTTAGTAAATGAGATCTAGCTTAGGGATTAAGTCACAAGTGACTTGCTATTTAAAAGAGATGGTAATCGATTATGAGAATAAGAAGGTTTGATAACTAAGATAGAATGAGAACTGATGTGTATTGGAATTTTAGGAGAGATTCACACCAGTGCTGATTACATGAGAAATGAACTCTATTTATAGAGAATTTATAACTCTAAGAGTAGCCATGCAAGGCATACTGGACATTAGAGTGTTTTACAGAAAAGACAAATAAACTAAGTAAAGATAAGGACTGCGGTGCAGACGACTTCGGATGGCCAGATGGTAAGATCGCTTGACCGCGGTTGCTTAGAGGCTGCGGTAGCTGAAGTTCAAGAGGGTTACTTTTTTTGATTCAACAGATCCTTTGATGTATTAAAGATCAGGATGCTGAAATGGACTCTAAACTGTGCTAAAAGTTAGCAGGAGTAAGTTTGACTTTCAATGAAGTGTTTGATTGTACATGATAGGAAATTTCGGGTTGTCACATCTTCCCCCCGATAGAAGGAATTTCGTCCCGAAATTAGAGTTTAAGAAAGGAAGTAGATACGAACAATCAAGTAAAAAGGGATGAGGATATTTCAGTTTCATTGATCCTTGCGCTCCCATGTGAATTCCGGTCCTCGCTTGGCGTTCTAGTGAACCTTCACTATTGGGATGCGACTTTGTTTCGTCTGCTTGACCTGTCGGTCCATGGTTACTACGGTTCTCCCACGAATTTGAGGCTCTTGTTGATCTCAATCTCGTCGAGTGGGATTACAAGAGTCTCGTCGGACAAACACTTTTTCAAGTTCGAGACGTGGAAGGTAGAATGTACGATGTTAAGATCGCGGGGTAGGTTGAGTCTGTAAGCTATAGGGCTGATTCTAGCAAGAATCTCAAAAGGCCCTATGTACCTTGGATTTAGCTTTCCACGCCTTCCAAAACGTATCAAGCCTTTACGTGGTGAGACTTTCAAAGGAACGTGGTCTCCTCCTAGAATTCCCAAGGTTTCCTTATCTTGTCAGCATAGCTTAGAAATTTGTGGATTTATGTAGGCGTCTTTGGTGCTAACTAATTCTCAATGCTTTTGATTTTGGAATGGTCCACATGAATTCACACTTTACTAACAATCTGCCTTAGGAATTCGACTCTTCAAATCCAAAACTCGCATTTCCAGAACTTCGCGTAAAGCTCCTCTGATTGTAATGTTTCTAAGGTCCGTCGTAGGAGTTTTCTATACTCTTTCTTACTACGAGAGTAGATAAGTATGTCATTTATAAGGAAAATGACGAACTGATCCAAGTAAGGATGGAATTTGATTGGATTCTAAGTTTATCCGCATGGCAGCATGATCATCCGTAGTTTTGGGCAGTCTCCATTCTGAAGTTCATATTAGAGGTCATACTTGGTTCATCAATCACAATCTCGCGTATACGAGTCATATATCATTAAGATTGAAAAAGGTAGTAGAATAAATGAGTATTCTTTAAGCTCACATCCAAACAAGGAAATGAAGTTAAAGCGGAATCATCAATTCTAAATCTGTAGAACCTTGATTATATACCACCCTTGTGTATACCTTTCTCCACGATAGATCAACCGTATGAGTCTTCGGATTGAACTCGACGTACTGTACGAGTGGTATTCCGGGAAGGTTTGCTGAGGTTTCTTCTGGAAGGACACAAAACATAAGGTACTCTATGCCTGAGTACCTTAGAGTTCTGAAATGACGGTTTCGCTAGAAAGGCGATCTCGGAGAAAGAGATGTACACACGAAACTGGTATTGTGAAGATCGAATTGACTCAAGTTGTATGATAATATTGTACTATTCAGAATAAGAGGCATCATAGTTAGATCATAAACGATGTTATAAACAACACAACAGTGCAACTTCTAACAGAGTTTCAGTACTTTAGATTAACTACAAGACTACTACTGCGAACAAGGTATACTTCAAAAAGCAAGTATACACGGCACGAGGGCCCTTTGACTGACGGTATCTCGCAAAATATATGACTCGAGTCGCACTAGTTGTATACAAGTCTTAAGAATTGATTCGAACGACGGTGAAATTATAAGTGTAATTAATTACTGCGGTTTGGAAGCGTACCCATAAAATAGCAGGATACTTCAATGTCTTTTGTTGTTTTGGGGTCAAAATCCTCATGTTCCCTCGTCACTCTTCTCTGTTGGGCTGTCCCTTTTGAAATGTCCCATTACGCCACATAGATGGCATATCCTAGAAATTTCGACATTCGTGTTTGAAGTAATGTGTTGGATCCTAGTCCTACAGAAGCGGGTAGTGTGTCCGTTCTTGTTGCAGTTCTTGCAGTGTAACAGACAACAACTACCTGGATGATGGATTCTGCACTTATTGTACTTCGGTAGGTTTCCAGCATACTGTCTGGCTAGGTTAGGGATAACCGGGATACTAGTAGGGTTGGTAGTAGGAGTTAAAAACGTCGTGGCCACGAAGGCTGCCACATGTTGTTGTCTCTTGTTCGTCCCTTGGGGTGATTTGCCTTTAAATATATCCCAGAATTTTTGTTTATTACTCTTGGGTTTGAGATTCGAAGTCTCGGGGAAGTTTGATACTCTTTGATGTACTTGTTTGTTACTTTGATTGGAATTATTGATAACCATCCCGCTAACATTTGCATTGTTAGCGTTTAGGTGAGTCATGACAGCTGTCACGGCAGATGAGACTGCAGCTTGAAAGGTAGTTGCATCAATCTGAAGAGTTGGTGTTTTGTTGATGGGTTGTTTACTTTTCTTCGGCGGCATGATTCTGTTACATGATAAAAAATGTGTGCGTGTGCGATTATGGTTGAACCTAGATGTATTTCGATCATTTAGGTAAAATGTAAAGTTTCAGTTTTGTTAAACTGTTCTCGATGGTTTGACCTACATCCCCATGATGTAGTCCTAGTATAATGGTAGAAGTAGGTTCGTAGAATGGCTATCATTGGTTGGTGGATAACAGGATCAATCATTTGAAAAGAATTGGGAGTGATCCCTAAGCTAAATTACCATAGCTCAATAACTTGACTAGAGTGAGTTTCAGATAGAATTCTAACGATAGCAGAATGAAAGTATTTGAATCAAAGATTGACACATAAATTAGTCGACTGTCAATATCCATGATATTTAGGATGTAATAAGTTTGGGAAAATTGACCTTGTAGAAGGTCTTACATCATATCCGGAGCAGAAAAGTTTTGACAGTATAAAGGCCTAACTAATAGGACTTACGGTACTGGGGTAGATACATAGAAAAGTGCTACATAGGGCATAGATAGGGAGAACGATTCCTTATAACAAGGAACGAAAGATAAAGCATCTCCTACTGGTGACGGTCATCCCTCTGGTGAACCCTTAGTTCAGCCAGTTGACGTTCCATATCAAGCATGTGTCTTTCGTACACCCTCTGGCGTACTCGGAGATCTACGACTTCGGATCGATTTTCAGCTAGTGCTTGCAGCATGGCCTCATGGTCTCTCCCTGACCTCCCACGAGCATCTTCAAGATGGGTGGTACAGATGGTATGAATTCTCGCATTGGCATCAACCTCTGTGATGCGATGGAGAGTTGTTCTGCTGAGCCTCCTTCACTTATGTTATCGAAGATTCAGTCTCCATTAAACGACATAGTTTGGTCTTGCTCTTTGCTCCATGTCTCCAAACATTCTACCCAAGGAGGTGTCGGGCCTTGAAAACGCGGTCGAGGGTTAGGATTTGGGTTGGGAACCACCGGGGGTAGGTTCTCAACCTCGGGCTCGGAGTTAGCTCCATCCGAAAAGACTTCAGCATGGTGATCGTCCAAAGGGATTGGATAATCATCTTCTGGCTCTTCTCCAAACCATCTAGCATTGCCATCGTTCGGGAAATACGGGTCGTCGTGGGGATGTGGTCCAGCCATGTTATCAGTTATATGTAATCAAAACAGGATAGGCCTTGGAGTAGGTGACCTTAACTCCTAATTCACAAGGAACAAGGGGTAAAGAAAAATTTCACAGATTTTAAGTCTATGTCATTCTTGTTACATATAAACTTAGTGTATCCACTTAGCAACTATTGACCTATTAATGAAGATCTTTAGTTCTTAACTAAGTAATTTATAGTAACACATGATACTCCTAATGTCTTCATTGTAGTAGTGTTGGTAAGTTTTTATACTTGTCTCCATATCATAACCATTCTTATGCATATGCTAATCACTCATCGGACCAGCATAGTTGATCAGGCTATGCCACTCCCAAGACTATCCATACATCCCCGAGCTTACTTGTGATATTCAACAATCGTAATACTTTTGTTTTTCTTATTGTGACACTGATATTCAACAATCATAATATATTATTATTTAAAAGTATAAACTCTTGGTCAGAGTATTTTTAATCCCATTGTATTTATAGTTGGTATATCTTTTATGGGTTGATATACTCAATTCACTATAAACAATGCTCTGATACCAATCTGTCCTACCCCAAAACCAACAATGGCAGAAGCGTTCTGGGGCAGAGGACGTCGTGTAAAGTATCACAATAGTGCAAAGTAGTGAACAAGCAACAACATCATCCATTGCATTAATAGAAAAAGTTTAATACATGAGTGTTCCTTTATAGAATAAAACATGATAATAAGTAATCAAAATAAAAGACAAGTCTTGACAGCTCTGTCTTCTCAAAACCTGGTCATCATACCTGTCTACTACTGACCTGAGAATACAAGTTATTTTGAAAGCGTAGATCACCATTTAAGCTAGTGAATTCATAAGTATTTTAGTGTCATTGATTAGTAAAACTGTAAAGAAAAGACTTGTAAATGTTTGATGAAAAAGTTTTTATAAGTATGAAAGCCCTAGAAAATCCCATATTTGCTACTAGTATAAAATGTAGTCTTCTACCAAGACTCGACTCGTTTGAAGGTTTGCTTCTCTGTATGAGTGAAGGTTTTTCCAATGTACAACTATTATTATCAAAATATAGTTTACCTCATCGTTTATGTGAATGTGTCACAAGCTAAAAGTAATAGGAAAATTATATAATCATTGAAATCGTATCCTTTTGTCTTAGGATAAACACAACGTGGTAACTCGTCGAACAGTACAACCAAGGACATCCGTCGATGTGTAGTTTCCCATTGTAGCTAACAGCCGGGTGTAGAATGGTCAGTCACGTATAGTATGTAGTAGTATCTCTTCATATAGTATGTAATAGTATCTCTTCATATAGTATGTATTACTATCTCTTCGTATAGTATGTAATAGTATCTATTCAAATAGTATGTAATAGTACCACTTCATATAGTATGTATTAGTATCTCTTCATATAATATGTAATAGTATCTCTTCATAGAGTATGTAATAGTATCTCTTTATATAGTATGTAATAGTATCTCTTCATATAGTATGTATTATATTTGTATAGACTCATAAATGAACTGACTCTTGTGTGATTCCTTGTACTAGGAATAGTAAGTAGTATCTCCTAACTATACCTATTATAGTTACTAGTAATGTACATGTATAACCGAAGGTATGCCTTTGCTACCCAAAGGTACTGAATTGACTGATAAAACTTTTATGTCTATATATGTATACATAATATATAACTAATATTTACACAACATTCAGACAAATATCCGATACCCTAAGGCCACATCCAAACAAGGAAAAGAAAGGCCAAACAAGGAAAAGAAATTATAGCGAGCTAGCAGTCCTAAGTCCTTTAAACATTACTTATATAACTTTACATATATAGGCATGCATTTGACAATATAAAAGTTTAAAAGAAGTTTTGTAAAACACTTTGAGGAACGACTTAAAGCAGTTTGTTTGATATAAACAAATTTAAAGTGTAAGAAATCCGTTGTTTGAAACACAATTATAACATAATTTGAAAGGAAAGATTTAGTATATAAAAAAAGTTTGCTAAAGAGTTTAACATGTAAAAACGTTTGAGAAATCATTTTGAAGTAGTTTACTTAGAAAAACAGCTAAAAGTGTAGTAAATCCATAGTTTGGTAGTTATTAATCACATGTGATTGATATAATACCTATCATGATTCAACTTGTATTCCCATGTGATTAATAATATACCTATCGTGATTCAACTTGTATTCCCCCTCCCCATAAAAGCAATTAAAAACATTTAAAAGGTTAATTAAGGGGGTATGAACTCACCTGTAGTGGGTGGTTTGGATGAACGACTGGTATATGATGCTAAGTGTCAAGTGAAGAGTTGAGCACACACACGGATCCTATTTAACATATATTGACACATATATGTATCCAATTAGTGAATTAACAACTAATTAATCTAAGGGGTGTAGGGTCTCTCAAAGGAGTTTATGGTCCAAATGGTAACAACTCATGAGTTTATGGCCCATGGTCATTTCCCCATGAGTTTACGGTCGTAAACTCATGGTATTAAGTATCATTTTGTGTTTTGAGGTCTTATAAGTCATAAAGAAGTATCCTTACTTCAAGTCTAAGCCTTAGGAAGCATTAGTGGCACAATGGCACCACTTTATAGAGTTTACGGCCCATCGACCATTTCTCTATGATTTTACGGCCGTAAACTCTATGTGTTCTTGATATTTTTGATGTTTAAGGTCCTAAACACTTCAAGGAAGTGATCTAGACTAGTATCCAAGGCTAAGGAAGGGACTGGGACTCACTCTGCCCCATCTATTTGGGTTTACAGCTCAATAATATGTATTGGTCGTAAACACCATTGATCTTGTGCTTCATTGTGTTTTCTAGTTGAATAAGAAGTGAAACAAGCCTTATAACACTGTAGGGTAAGAATACTTACTATAAAGGAGCTTGAAAGGGTGTTTAAGGTCCAAGAACATTAGTGTGTGTTCTTGGTGTTTCTTGAAGATCTAGACAAACATGATTTTCAAGGATGAAATCAATGAATGAAGCTAGTTAATAAGGTGTATCAACTAATCAAGGGATAGAATAGTTATACCTTTGATAATCAAAGGATGGAATGTGGATGATACTTGAGAGCAAACCCGAGTTCTAGGCATGAAATGGCAAGAATGAATAAAAAATGGCTATGTTTTTCTTATATAGGCATGGAGTTTACAGCCCCATGAGTTTACAGCCGTAAACTCATGGTCTCATGGCCGTAAACTCCTCATTTGAGGTTTTAAAGCTTGATTGGTGGTTTGGAACCCTAGTTGATCCATTCTAGATTTTGATCCATTGATGTACTAAAGATTAGGATGCCGAAATGGACTCTAAATTATGCTAAAAGTTAGCAGGAGTAAGTTTGACTTTCAATGAAGTGCTTGATTGTACAGGATAGGAAATCTCGGGTTGTCACAGTATCAAAAGAATCTAAAAGTAATTGGGGAATTCAAGAGAAACCAACTCCCTACGGTATAGGAATACATTTGTCACTATGTCATCTGGAGTCTCTCTGGTAGAACCGGAGGCATAGATAACATGGGACTCATACTGCTCGAAATGGTATGAAGCATCTTTACAGGAAACCTAGATAACTAAGGCCAAATTCTTTGGGATGACGTCCTTCAATATGTCCTCAAGGAGAACCCTCGAGAAGATCCAACTGAACTCACATTTGCATGCTTCTGGTCCCTCTGCATCTTGGATCTTCACAAAGATGCAAACCTTGACATGGGTACCAACGTTAGTCTCTATGCTACACGTGATTTAAAAAGGTACACACTCTCCAAAGATCATTAATTTTTTGGACCTCTTAGGAGATTACCTGGCCACATTCTCAAGGCCATTGGACTTGAAACTTGAGAAGTCACCGACTATATTGAGGCTACAGATGGTATTGACCCATACCATTCCTCCCCACCTCATCCCAGTCAGGCTATTGTTGTTCCTTCCAAATCCCAAGGTCCCTCAACTACTGCAATTCCTCCTTTAACTGCAGTTCCTCCTACAACCTCAGTCCCTCCTACTGAAGGACCCTCTAGTCAACCAAAGCCCAAGCGTGTCAAGAAAATAGTCTTCTCTAAGAAGGCTCCCCGCAATATAGCCAGGAAGGGTGAACAACCTTCCAAGAAATGCAAACATATGGTTCTAGAATCCTCCGCTGACTCCCCTCCTTCTCAATTTGGAAATCATGGCGAACTTGTATATGTTGATGAATCCACAAGTGATGAATCTGACGATCTCTTTAGACGCAAGAAGATGAAGCTTACCCCCTGCCATAGCCAAATGCGTGACCGGACAGATACGACAGTCTCTTAAAAGACTCCGGTAGTCCTTGGAGTCCCTGCAGGCTTATTCACATCTACCATCTCTAGCTACTCAGATGCATCAAGTGCATCTGTTTCAATTGAACACAGAGATGACACCCCAGTTGGATCCCAAGAGGATCCCAGTGGTACAAATCGGCCTAAGGTCTCCAAGGCAAGTCACCTTCACTACTTTGAGCCGGAGGAGTTGCGCTCCATCCATCTTACTGTCACCTATACACTTCAAACACATAACCAACTACAGGGCAATTCTTATTCCCTTGCCAGAATCGAAACGAGGCCACACTTGACTATAGGTCAAGGAGACCATGGAAGTTCGGGAAATCCTACTCTGCCACCATTACAATCAAGTGGTTTTGGCGTGGTGAGCACTATCGTGCTAGGATCCATGAACTTGGGGGACACCCCAGTGCGTACAAAATGATTTGACGGTTATTGTACAAATGATTCCTGAACTCGATTTTAGCCAAGTACTGAATCTAAGATCAAGAAGTATGAAGCTCTACGTCGGGTATTTCGAGCATGCAAGGCTCAACAAACAAAAAAAAAACAGCAGAAGGAATATGAAATTCAGACTGTGGCCAAATACTGGGCAGATGCTATCGAAAACACCAAGACTGCTCATGACCTTCTCAAGATTCAAGATTGGATGTCGAGAATGGAAGCAAAGGTGCAACAAGCTCAAACACTACATGGTGGTGATGGTCCATCTCAGCCTCCAACTACTAGGAATCATGACTCCAATGCTGATGGAACCACAATAGAGATCAGTTCAAGTCTGATGCTTGGACTTGATGATCTTGATGTTGAAGAAATCGATCAGCCTACTCATACAGATGATTTTGTCATGATCTTTGATGAAGAAGAAGAGTCAAGTGGATCTTAACACTCCACTTCAAAGCCAAAGGAGAAGAACAAAAAGAAGAAGTTGGCAGTATCCCGAAAAAGATTTATCTCCCTGCAGTCAAAGGTCGATCAAATTCAGGCCGCATTCACGACTTCTCAACCGCAATCGTAAGATGTTCCTGGATGCTAGTCCCTAATAGAGCGGGTTGAAAGATTAGAAGCCAGAGAACGTATGGCTGCTGGAAGAATCTTAATTAAGGTTGAGATGGGTATTCGAGCCCTAGACAACACTCGAACTGCGGATCACAAACAATTCATGTCAACTACTGAAACTCTTATTCAAGAGGTTCCAACAATCAAAGAAGAGATCATGTCCACTCTTGATTGCCAAGCTGCCAATTCTCAGAACCTAGTCCAAGAAACACACAATGCGTATGAATCCACCCTGTCTGTACTTCAATCAACAATCAATAGCCTGATACGTTCTCAGACGAATAACTCCAGTGTTGATGAGATCTTGCGGTTAACTATAGAAATTTATAACCTATTGTTCAACACTGATGTCCCCTCCAACGCTCAAATATCTTATTTGATCAAACTTTCTCTAAGATTGATGGCCTCAGACAATGGCTTGATGATCAACAAGTTGTTACTTCCTCAAAAGGGGGAAGCGAACACTCGAATCCATAGAACCATCAATCTGCAGCAGCAATCCCTATACCAAATTTTTGGTCCATCTCCTTTTGGCACATCTCAGCCATCTCAGCAAAGAATTGCAGCTCAACAACCAACACTGCAACCCTCTCTGCAACAAACAATTATAGTTCATTCTCAACTTAACCAACAAACTCCTCCAACTACGGTTCTAAACAAGCCTCCAACTCTAGTTCAATCTCATCATTCTCCACCGGAACAACAACACTGACCGCATCAAGAAGCTCAACATCCATCCCCTTTCCTAGAAACTCCTCCACAATTTAAAATTTTGGAATGGTCAATGCCATGAATTCACCCCATCGCTCCCTTACTACTCTTCAAAGGAAACAATACTGGAGAGCCATAAGGTTTGCTGAACAAATCCGGAGAGATCCACTACAAGAAAAACATGATTTTGCTATGGAAGGAATCCGTTGCGAAAAGCTGAAATTCCGTTGCAAAAGATGATTTGCTATGGAATTTGCAACGGCCCATTTTCGTCCCTAAAAACGTCGTAGCGAGGGTTTGCAACGGAAACAATACTTCGGTCACAATTGTGACAAGGGAATGAAATATGTGGTAGATGGTATTTCGTCGTGTATTCCGTAGTAGGATTCCATTACACAATCCATGGTAGTTATTCCATCACTAATTCCGTGGTGGTGATTCCCTAGCAACTTCCATGGTGGTGAATCCCTAGTAGATTCCCTGGTAGTCATTCCCTAGTAAATTCCGTGGTGGTGATTCCCTAGTAAATTCCGTGGTGGTCATTCCCTAGAAAATTCTATGGTAGTAAATCCCTAGCAAATTCCATGGTGGTCATTCCCTAGTAAATTCTATGGTGGTCATTCCATAGCAAATTCCTTGGAGGTGATTCCGTAGCAAATTCCTTTTTGTTGAATCCCTAGCAAATTCCATTTGATGAATTACTAGCAAATTTTGTGATCATGAATCCCAAGCAATTTTCGTGTTGTATATTATATACCAGATTTCATATGGACCGATGGATAATTTATTTATAAATTATATCCAAATTATTTTGTAGTAATATATGAAAAAAAAACAAAAAAAATCAAAACCGTTATATCATAAAATAGTACAATAATTATTTATTACATGGAAAAAGAAAAGTTGCTAATCAAAAATAAATACTCCTGACCCTTGTGTTGTTTTCTTCTTGTTCGACATTCAACATTTCTTTAAGCTTTCGTTTTGCTGTTTTTCTTTAGCAACAAGCTCCCTCATTACTTCTATTTCATCATTTTTTCCTGAATGTAAGATACATCCATTTTACCGTTTCCTATAAGGAACTGCCTTTGCAAAAGATCCTAATCCATAAAGTCTTCTTTTTTATCATGACCACCACCAACATCATAAAATAGCTTGTCCTCCTCAAATTGAAGACCTTTAGCTTCTAAGTATTCTCGTTTTTCTGTATAGGCCGCCTACAAAATAAAAATAATATAACTTAAAAGATATCAAATTTATGAATGATATTATGGACTAGCTACAATATAGAAGTTTAACACTGAAATGAATATTACATGAATTTGTCTATCTTTTTCATTTGTGAAATTCACTCCATCGTGATTCTTTGTATGTGTATACAGGAACAATTCACTATGGGGTGGATCACGTCCTAATTTCCACTTCTGCATAAGTACCATATAAAATGTCAAATATACATATAAACATATATAAACATTGATACGATGTACCATTTAAAAAATTACAAAATGAGAAGCTATCTTCAAATGGATGGCGGATCCAGCGTTATTTGTAGGTTTTGCTACTCCATGAGCCACAACATTGCGCCTATTTTTTTTTGTTCTGCTCAAATTTTAGCTTCTATTCTTCTGTATTCCATTTTAATTGCTAGGAGTTCCGGACTTCATGTGGAATATAATCTGGTTTATAGCCATGTTTGTTTCTTTTTGTGCTCCGCATGTGGAAGTGATATTGACTATAACTTTCTGCCGCTTTCCTTACCCAAGCTTGCCTCACCAGCGAGTCTATTGTTTCATCCCAACAACATTTTTTCTACACATTAACAATATAAACATAAGTTCAAGTGTAAATGTTTACCATAAAACAATTTATCACATATAGTTAATTACCTGAAACTCCTCCCAATATAATTCGTGTATATCTTTGCTTACTTTTCCCTAAGCGTACCCTTCTGGATCTATTGTTTGTCTAAAGGACTGAGTAATAAAGTGTGCAGAAGGGTGGCATTAGCCTGCAAGAAATCATGCGATGTGTTAAGTTATGAATTGATATGTACGTGTAAGCCAAAAGTTTATACATAGAAAAAAGTTGTAATTAAGATTTGATTGGTAACTCACGTTTTTTTCCAAACATGAATAGTTAAACATCCATTTGGTCAACAATCTTCAAAGGAATTGTTTTCACCTTCTACACTTTGCACTACAGATCCATTCATGGTTGGTTGTGTTGGTGATGGGGTAGATTCTGAGATAGCTGTTGTTGATGGGGTATATTCTGCGGTAGGTGTTGGGATAGATGTATATGTTGAGGATGTGGTAGTTCCTTTACTTAAGGAGGGTGTGGTAGTTAATGTAGTTGTGGAGGATGGTAGTGTAGATGCTGGTTTTGAGGTTGTGGTAGTATATATAGGTGTGGATGATATGGTAGTGGGTGTCGGTGTTGAGGATGGTTTAGATGATGTAGGTGATGGGTTTTAGCCATAAGAACATCTCATGTGCTCATGCAAACCCTAATGCTTGGATCTAGGTTTCTCTATTGTACATGCAATTCATCCAAGACATTAAACCCTAGTTCTAGCATAGAATTAATAATATTAACATGTGAAAGGGTTTTTAGATCTTACCTTGATTGTTATGTAGCAATAACAATCTCAAATCCTTCTTGTAATGACTTTAGAAAGCTTAGAGTCATAAGTGTCACTCCTCTAATGGCTCACAAACACCAAGAGCAAGAGGATGAAGAACAAGGAGAGAGGAGGCTGCCCAAGAACGTCCAAAACCCTAGAGGAACTCTTATCCACGTTTTTGAGGCTTAAGGGTACTATATATACATGTAGGCTATTAGGGTTTTCAACTAGGAAACCCTAATTTGACTGCTTAAGCCCTAAGCAGACCATGGACCCTTTTAGAATATCCCTTGGACGATTTCTTATAATTACAGTTCCAGTCCCTTAAGTTTAATTAATCTCTTTTAGAGACAAAATTAATTATCAATTAATTCTTGACTAATATTAATTAAACAATATTATTTCTCCTTTAATATATTATTCTCATAATATATTAATAAATCATAATTAATCCTTTCTCTCCATAATTCATCCTATCAAGTTGCTTTGGTGAAGGCAACTCAAAAGGACCATGCACCATCGGGTCAAGTATATACCAAAATAGTTATGGACTTAGACACTAATCCAACAATCTCCCACTTGGATAACTCTAATAACTATTTTGCGTATGAATTCAAATCCTGATCTGCAATTGTAGATTTCAAAAGCCGCCGTCAACTATGATCTCATTAGATACGCGTCCCTTAGATAAGGGATAATATATTCCTCCATTCTTGATATCGTATAGACTGAGACATGGATTTAAATCATTCTCTCTGTCTATGTGTTGTTTCTCGATTTCCGATTTATGACGACTGACAACAGACTACAATTGAACACATGAAATTAGTCCCGGCTTGGCCAAGCGCTTACGTGTCATCACTAAATCATCGAGGGGCCCACAGATATCGCTTTCATCTTACTTTGGATAAAAGGAACAGATAAACATTGATTCAATGCTTGCTTGCACTCACTCACCGAATCATACACAACAATATGTTTTATGACACCAACTTACTAGTGCTTTTACATATTATCAATGTGTAACCGACTCGCAAGATACAACTCGCACATCTTGGTTTCAAGAATATAAGATATTATCGTCTCACCAATCACTCGTGATAAAATCCATGAACTGATCCAAGTGAGCGTGGGTTTAATCCAATGCTCAAATCATATTCATAAGCACTCATGAACATTGCAACAAACATTTGCTTATGTCTAATACACTTTAGACAATGCACACATGAATTCACGACAGTCTTCATTCATACCTACTTCCAACATATGAACGACTGTGGTCTGTTTGAATAATATGATTGTTCTGAATCAATTTTAACTATTCAAGAAGTCAAAACATGCAAAGTGAAACACAAGAATAATACTAATCCCATATGGCCCCAAACTTTGGGTATAAATAAAACAATTTATTTAATTACCATATTGATTACTCATTATTTGTTGTTTTGGGGAATCAACATCTTAGTTGAATTATAACAACAATTGTCCCATGCTCTTAGCATGCACACAATGTTTACCTACGGTCCTTACTTTGTGAAATAGATCAAATGAACACATTTCTAACCATACTCATTTCACAACTCCTAATCCTTATCATAAGTATAAGAATATCAAATTCTTTTTACTTATGATAGATTCTAACATTTTATGCAATGATTCTTTCATAAGGTCATAGCTCAAAATCATCAAGACTTGGCTAATCTCTATTAGAAACAATTCTATAGATATGATGTCTCTCACTCAAAGTACATTCCTTTGAACATCCTTCTTGCATAATAGTTTCTAATCTAGATATAGATTCTCAATATCCAACTCCCAATATGGAAACATTTCCATATTTTTCCATATGACAAGTTAT
This sequence comes from Lactuca serriola, assembly GCF_051521515.1. Classification (NCBI taxonomy): domain Eukaryota; kingdom Viridiplantae; phylum Streptophyta; class Magnoliopsida; order Asterales; family Asteraceae; genus Lactuca; species Lactuca serriola. The sequence continues at coordinate 109,198,250 of NC_136409.1, read as the reverse complement.
TCTTAATAGAATCTTATTTATTCATAATAATGTCGATATGGTCCATCCAATACCATACTTCCAACTACTCACAAGCGACCAATCCTCAGCGAGCTTTGGATCGCCCTTTGATAGTTGTTTAATTATTTTAGTCAAAACCGATTCTAGTCCTTTTTCCCTTTAAATGCGCTAGACATTTGGAAAATTTTAGAACGGTCAAATATAATAGCACTACCAATCAATCCTATACCCGAAGCATACGGGATACGATGCATAATGTCTTACATAAAGATATGGTACTTTATCAATCTTCTGCCATAATATTTAATGTGTCACGTTCTCACAATTCAAATTATGAAGAGGGATGCCATAATCATAATCGAAATTTTGAGAATGTACTATGTATCCTTGACTAAATTTATTAGCATTCCACAACCAAAGCCTTTAGATTTGAAATGAAGCATAATATTCTCTCCCTTAATTATATCAAAACAACTATTCAACCCTTACGACTTTGCAAAGGATAACTCTTGTTTTCTATAATTAATATTGCTAACTTGCAATACTTGTTTTAATAATCATACAAGCACAACATTTATGATCCCACTATCATGATGATGATTATCAAATAAGCATAACACTTATGCTCCCACTAGCTTTAACATGATAATCCTTTATCTAAGCTTCTTAAACTTATACACCTTTGCCTTAGATAGCTCATATGTGTGTCTAAACAATTCAGACTAATTGCCAAATCTCACAATTCGAATTGTGGAAAGGGATACCGTAACCATAATCGAATTCGAGAATACAATTTCACAGTCACTATCTTCTTAAAATCTCTCTTAGTGAAAACATTTCCTCACAGTCATCTTCATGAAGGAGGAAATCTTATGACACTTAGATTTTAATGGTGTATGTGTTCCGATCCATGCGAATTGTCAAAACCAAAGTTGCGACAAATCCAAATTCATATGGATCGAACCTTCTCAATCGTGATCTCTTGCCTTATGGTAACACGGCTGCCCACCATGTCTTCCAAGTAGTTAAGCAGCTCACCCTTTCTTATCAATGTACTTTTCATTGATCAAGGTGCTTGCCTTTTATGCATTCAAATGAGAACTCATAGAGCTTACATGCATAATTAACTCAATTGGAACGACACATAAACAAGATAGTGTCAACACGATAGGTTGTAAACCTCAAGTCGTGTGCTAGTGATGATCGATAAGGTTTATTCTTGATTAGTTCTTGAAACTTTTCAAGACCATTAAGACTCCCACTGACTCCTTGACATATAACATTCTCTTGTCAATCAACATTTCTCGACAAACAAATATTCAAGAGTTAGTGTAGCTTTTATCAAGACTAAACATTTCACAAAATTGGTCCTAGTTGGTCTTTGTCTTACATAAGACATCACAACTTTCCAGTTTCAAATGTGTAGTAATAAGAAAACCCTTTTTCAAATTCCACATTTGATGAATGTTATAAACCTTCTAACGACTTGTCACTCATTGTCACAATCTTAACTCTAAGACTTGGTTTTTGGAACGATGTATGATTGACTTCTTAATTTAACCATTTCTTCAATTCTTGATTCCTCTTCTCAGACATACAATTGCACTAAGACTCACTTAGTGGATCAATTGAGATATGGTTCTTAATCATTAAGACCTATAATAAAACATAATAAAGGTACTCTCCCTTCTTCTTAGAATATAGAAACTTTTATCTTTTTGCTTACTTGATTCTTCTTATTCGTTCTGCTATTGATTTAAACTCTTTCAAATCAAATCGAAATTACACTTAATCTTATAAGTATAATCATATCCACCAAACCTTTAGTAAATCATGACGAATATCTTTGTCACTCTTGTGGTGGACTTGATCAACACACAACCTTGTGTACTTGATCTCCTAGTCCTTCACTTGACACTTTGTCAACGAATTAGTCTAATTTCCAAATATGAAACTTCTCATTCATCTTGCAATACTTGTTGTATGATTCAAAGTTTATATCCAATTGAAACTTAGGCGAAGAGAAACTTTCCCTATTTGGTAAATTCTTGACCTTTCCACAATTAACATAATTAAGAATCAAATCCATTATTGCTAATAATAGAAACTTACAAACATCAATTTTTCATACACGCCACTGCAAGGATAAATAAATAATATAAAATCAAAATTTATTTTATTGCGGAAAAATTTGTCCTTACAATGCAATTCAATTGAAAAACTATGTTAATACATATTTCTTAGCAATCTTATTCTAACTCCAAGTATAGCTTAAGATTCTAATCTTCAAGTAATGCGATTGAAATCCATTTCTTCATGATCAGATTCCGCTCACTTCTTCCCTTAAGCTTCCGCTCTTTTCTTTGATCCTACAAAACAATGAAATCTAATCTTATCACATCATGCATTAAGAATCTAGAATAGGAACTTAAAAGAGTTAGTTAATGGATTTTACCTAAAGTAGAGTCATACATTTTGACTCTCCCATCTCTTAGATCTATTAGGTAAATAGGGTAGCTTCGTCTCTAATGCCCCTTCTCTTGGCAATAAAAGCAAATTGACTCTTTTGTAACAGCACACAGAACTACTTCTGACTTTGCCTTTCTCTTATGATCAAACTTTTCAATCATGGCATGCCTTTCGTTGCCCTTGCCTATATCCATAGAGGTCTGGAAGGCCGATCCATCAATCAACTTTGCTTTTCCAGTGCGCCAAATCATTGCTGATTCAGCAGCAATAAGCATATAGGTGAGATCAATGAGGGTTATGTCGTCGTTCATCATATAGTACTCTCTTACGAACTAACTATATGAGTCAGGAAATGACTAAAGAACCTAGTCAACAGCCAACTCCTCATAGACAACACATCCCAACATTCTTAACCTATCAATGTGTGACTTCATCTCTCGGATGTGTGCACACACTGACTTTCCTTCTTCATGTTTACTTGCCAAAAGGGCTTGAGTGAGTTTGAACTTTTTAGTCTTTTGAACTTGTGGGTTAGGGAGAATAATAAGAGGAGGTGGAGGAAGTGAAGTATGATTTCGTGTTCCTCGATCGAATCGTGGAATATCATCTTCATGTGAAAAACTTGTTCCACGAGATTTAGGAAGACCATAGTTGTCATACTTTGACATCTATAAAACGGGAGAAAAAAATTAAATTCAAGTTAGTTGATTGATTGAGTCCTTAATAAATCACCCAAATAAGATATTAAGGCTAGGACCCAACACAATACTCTACAACTTAGAAAAGGGATGCCGTAATCTAGTTGCAGAATATTTGAAGGTAAGTGAATGACGATTCACTAATTTCCACCATAAAAAACAAAAAAGAAGTTTAAGTTTTAAATCTATTGAAAATTCCTAGATCTTTTTGAGATTCATTGAACTTTTCAATGACATGTTTAAATCTCGATATGCCCCTCTAGTTTGTGACTGGGATACCGAGTATCACAAAGCGGGTGTGAATAACCATGCAGACTTACATGGTGCCCCCACATGTTACAGTCACCTATTCGATGTGCCGGTTAACCATACACGCTCCACCGAACTATGAAAAACATTAAGTCACCCTTTGCTACCTTTTCTTAGAACCATTTATTGTGCCGATTAACCACACACGCTCCACTAACGTCTTCGCAAGGGCACAAAGTGTAATTTCATGGAATTGCATCAATTCACTTTTGCCTAAAGTAACTAAGATTGGGAATTTTAAAAGCCTTTAGTTACTTTTCTACTTCATTATAGTTATAATGGAAGGTTTCTGTCCTATCCTACCCGTTCGTCTAACGACCCTCCACTAGTCAAGAGTGCGGTGGGTAAGAGTGGATACCCATTCAATCGCCATTTTATAGGCAATTTCCTTAAACTCCCCTTATAGACCAGCTTCGTGAATGAGACCTACTAACGGGAAGACTAACTGTTTACTCATACATATATAATACTAGACTTTTAATGTTATATATAGTATAGGGTGTATTTTACACTTTTAAAATACTAGGTGTTCTAATTTAATAAATTATACTTTTAATTTAATTAAATGTAAACCAAAATTTTATGGGTTTATTAAATCTATTTTAATTATACACCTTAATTAATTAATAAAACCATAAGGGTGTCATTTGAACTTTTTCAAAACAATACTAGGGTTTTAGAATTTAACATTTCTAAATTAAACTTTTAATCAACTTTTAAATTCCAAAACTTGAGGGAATGTTTTGAAACATTTCAAAACATTAGGGTTTAACTTATTTAAACTTCAAAACCAAAACTTTTAAGTTCTAATTTAAACTATAAAACCTAAAGGGATTAATTTGAAACTTTTCCAAACTTTGTCAAGAATATTCTAGATCACATAATTCAAATAAGGCAATTAACTATTAATTGGTGGTTATCTAATTAGATCTAGTTCAAATTCTTGCAAGATAATGATCATATAATTCATATAATTTAACATTTATCAAATAAGGTAACAATTATCTAATTAGATGACAAAAATCTTTTATTTTGACAAAGATAATCATAAGGAGTCAATAAAATTCGAATTTTATTAATTTTAAACAATTATGGAAACCATCCTAAGTCAAAATAGGTAAAAATCCTTAAAATCCGCCTGTCTGACAGCTAAACTCGCCGAGTCCCCTTATGGACTCGCCGAGTTCACCCTACTCGACGAGTCCACATTGGAACTCGACGAGTTTGTCAGGCAGATGGCCGAAAACTCGATCTTGCAACATGAATGAATGTACTAGGCATCAATACAATAAAAACCAATCAAGTCTCTGATACCACTGATGGGTTTTAGCCATAAGAACATCCTATGTGTTCATGCAAACTCTAATGCTTGGATCTAGGTTTCTCTATTGTACATGCAATTCATCCAAGACTTTAAACCCTAATTCTAGCATTCAATTAATCATATTAACATGTGCAAGGGTTTTTAGATCTTACCTTGATTGTTATGTAGCAATAACAATCTCAAATCCTTCTTGTAATGACTTTAGAAAGCTTAGAGTCACAAGTGTCACTCCTCTAATTGCTCACAAACACCAAGAGCAAGAGGATGAAGAACAAGGAGAGAGGAGGCTGCCCAATAACGTCCAAAACCCTAGAGGAAGTCTTATCCACGTTCTTGAGGCTTAAGGGTACTATATATAGATGTAGGCTATTAGGGTTTTCAACTAGGAACCCTAATTTGACTGCTTAAGCCCTAAGCAGCCCATGGACCCTTTTAGAATATCCCTTGGATGATTTCTAATGGGTTTCCCCATAGAATTTGTCCAACCTATTATTTCAAGGTGATCCATAGCCCAATTGCAATTATCTTATAATTACAGTTCGAGTCCCTTAATTTTAATTAATCTCTTTTAGCCACAAAATTAATTATCAATTAATTCTTGACTAATATTAATTAAACAATATGATTTCTCATTTAATATATTATTCTCATAATATATTAATAAATCATAATTAATTCTTTCTCTCCATAATTCATCATATCAAGTTGCTTTGGTGAAGGCAACCCAAAAGGACCATGCACCATCGGGTCAAGTACATACCAAAATAGTTATGGACTTAGACAGTAATCCAACAAATGGTACTAAAGTTTTTGTTATTGATGTAAGTGTTGAGGATTGTATTTTACAGTTTATGAAGTTTTAGATGTATTTTCTAAGGACGGTTTGGATGTTGTAAGTGATGTCGAGGAAGTGGTAGTCATGATTGATGTTAATGATTTAGGTATAGGGGTTTTGGTGATAGATTTTATAGGTGCTTTGGATGTGGTTGTTGGTATTGGGAAGTCGATTTCTTCATCTTGTAATTGTCTGTTCATAAATTTTGCAGCTAAAATCCTGTTGCGTTTCATAACCTGTGGTGCAATGAATTTACTTGGTTTCACACCGGATGCTCCTTTTGCTTTCGAGTACGACATCTTTCTTTCTTAAAAATTAACAAAAAACTATACTCAATACCAATGTATTAAAGATGATAAACTAATGATGAGCAGAGAGAAATAAACAATAAAAATAAATTATATATAAAGGCGTTACTACGCATGCAAACTATTAAATACAATCAAAACCAATTTACTTGGAATTTAGGATGATAATATACATGAAGATAATCAGAGCACAAGAAACGATCTTCACGACAACAGTAAATTAAATAAAAATAAATTTGAGATGAGTGACAACCTATATCGCCAAAGTCATCGCACAAACGTATAATGAACAAATATTTCGATCAATTAGCCGTCGGAGATGATGATTACAGAAAATATAAACCCTATTTCTAATATGAAAACTTAACCTAATATACAGCAAAATCATGTGTAGGTTTGAGGAAAAAGAATTGCAAAATATTTTGAAGCTCCGCTAATGAAAAATTTGAACTGTGCTAATTACCGCTAAATATTTAATAATTTAAATTTGTTAAAGTAATTATAGATTGATAGATAAGGTATATACATCTAGCTGATGTTAAGAAAGAACATCGACTAACGAGGTGTTCATAGTATAATTTTAATTTAAAATTATAAACGAGGATTAAACATTAACAAACTATACATCTTTATGCTTTTATTTTTAAAGCAAAATTTATATATAAAACACGTATGGGTCATGTCAATTTATATGTAGTTGCTTATGGTGTAATGGTATCACTCATGGATGAGATACAGGTGATTGGTCAACATGGTAGTTGCTTATGGTGTCCATGGATAAGATACGAGTCATTGGTCAACATGGTAGTTGCTTATGGTTTCCATGGATGACATATGGGTCATTGGTCAACATGGTGTAGTTGCTTATGGTGCCCATGAATGACATATGGGTCAATGGTCAACATGGTAGTTGCTTATGGTGTTTATGGATGACATATTGGTAATTGTTCAACAAGGTAGTTGCTTATGGTGTGATGGTATCACCCATGGATGAAAAATGGGTCAATGGTCAACACAGTAGTTGCTTATGGTGTCCATGGATGACATACAAGTCATTGGTCAACATGGTAGTTGCTTATGGTGTTCATGGATGACATATGAGTCATTGGTTAATGTGGTAGTTGCTTATGGTGTCCATGGATGAGATACGAGTCATTGGTCAACATTGTAGTTGCTTATGGTATCCATGGATGACATATAGATCATTAGTTAACATGGTGGAGTTGCTCATGGTTTCCATGGATGACATACGGGTAATTAGTCAACATGGTAGTTGCTTATGGTGTTCATTGATGACATACGGGTCATTGGTCAACATGGTAATTGCTTTTGGTGTGATAGTATCACCCATGGATGGCATACAAGTCATTCATCAACATAGTAGTTGCTTATGGTGCCAATTGATGACATATGGGTCATTGGTCAACATGGTGTAGTTGCTTATGGTGTCCACAGATGACATATGTGTCATTGGTCAACATGGTAGTTGCTTATGGTGTCCATGGATGACATATGGGTCATTGGTCAACATGGTAATTGCTTATGGTGTCTATGGATGACATACGAGTCATTGGTCAACATGGTAGTTGCTTATGGTGTCCATGGATGACATATAGGTCATTGGTGAACATGGGGTAGTTGCTTATGGTGTCCATGGATGACACATGGGTCATTGGTCAACATGATAGTTACTTATGGTGTCCATATATGATATATGGGTCATTAGTCAACATGCTAGTTGCTGATGGTGTGATGGTATCACCCATTGATGACATTTGAGTCATTGGTCGACATGGTAGTTGCTTATGGTGTCCATGGATGACATATGGGTCGTTGGTCAACATGATAGTTGCTTCTGGTGTCCATGGATGACATACGAGTCGTTGGACAACATGGTAGTTTCTTATGGTGTCCATGGATGAGATACATGTGATTGGTCAACATGGTAGTTGCTTATTGTGTCCATGGATGACATATGGGTCATTGGTCAACATCGTAGTTGCTTATGGTGTGATGTTATCACCCATGGATGACATATGGGTCATTGCTCAACATATATCATTTTGTGCCGGTTGTGTATTAAAATAGAAATTGACTTTTCTTTTAATTATGAATTTTAATAAAACTACCCTTACTAATTAAATATGAGTCATTGTATGTAAGAGGAAAATTTGGTCGTTTTGTAATCGAACATCTTCTAGGCACCATAATGTTTTCCGACAAAACACGTTGTTTTAGTTCTTCACTCTTATTTCAGTCCCTTGCAAACAACCCTAACTTCAAAATTCCGACAGTAAAAAAAACCTAAAATCATTTTCGCAGAATCGTTATCTTAGTGAAGGTTTTTTTATTATGGAAGCCAGTACTTCTTCAAAGATGCAATCAAGAAACCAATGGAAATCGCTAACAGACATGCCATAGGAAGTGATGGAGAAAATAATAGTCGACTTGGAAAAATTTTCAGCAGTCGAGTCTTCTAGTATGAAGAGTGTGTAAGTTTTGTCTTCGATCAGTCTATTTCACAAGTGTATTTGAGTTGTCTTTACATTTTGGAGTGAATGTTGTGTTTCGTTTGCAGTTGTTGATTCTTTAACAAGGCAGAAAAAACAGATGTAGTATATAAACATTTGGAGGTAGATGGATTACGATTTCGTGGTTGGTCGTACCATAAACATAGAGTTGTCAACAAATGCATAGTGATGAGAAACCCAAATATTCTATTCAGGAATGGATTGATACGTTGTTATATATATATATATATATATATATATATATGTATATATATATATATATATATATATATACTAATTTGTTTCTTGTTTGCATTACTTTAACTAGAAATTATATGTTTAATGTTTTTTTTTTAGATGAAGTTATTTTTCTTAGTAGCTGATCATGAACAGAAAATGATGCTTGAAGAAGCATCTACATTGGGAAATTTTGATTCAACACTTGAACTGGGAATGATGGTGATGGCTGAAGGGAGACATAGGAAGTAGGAAGCTTTGGACATGTTGAACAATGTTTACCGTAGAGCAAAAGGTTAGTAGGAAGCTTTCTAAAGTTCATCTAAACTTAAATATACACTTCCATGGCTTACATAGAACTTGTGCAACGCATAAGTCTATAATTAGTGTGCCAGACACTTTTGTGAATGGATACAAATGGGTGTTTAGGTGTGAAATTTGTTTATGGGATGATTGTTTCATTAGGTTTTTAAGGGAGTTTGGTATAATTTATGAGTAGTTTGTTGATATGTACTTTCATATTATGACAATTAATATATTATTTTGGTTTATTATACGAATATATAGTAATTTACTTGATAATTAATTACTCGATTAGTAAATATGTTGTGTTGTTAATAAGGGACTAAAAGAGTAAAAGTTTGGAATGATGTTTGAATAATGTTTGAATAACGTGTTTTGGACTTTCAATATTAGTGTTTATATTGTATTGTGATTATATTTGTATGTAGCAAATGTTTGTTCTTTCCTAGTATTAAATACATATAGGATACAATTGTAAAGGCATAAACATACATGTATTTTATTTTGGATTTGGTAATTTGGTTTTATATCAACTACTGGAGAACCCATGCTTAGCATGGGGTAAAATTGTAAAGACATAAACATAGGGACTAAAAGTGGAAACAAAGGAAAAGTATCGTGGCTAAAATCAAAGTAAAAAAGTTACTATAAACATAGGGACTAAAAGTGGCAACAAAAGAAAACTATTGTGTCTAAAATCTAAAGTAAAAAAGTTTACGGTTAAAATCTTGTTCCATTTTTAATATATATATATATATATATATATATATATATATATATATATATATATATATATATATTAATACATGAATATATACTACTAATTTGGTGAAATGTTAATATAAATCTATTACATTATGGATTATTATATATATGTTATTTTTGTCTTTTTCATTTCGGCAATCAAAAGTCCACTGTTAGCTAGCTATAAAAGGTTATAATATATGAATAAAGTTTTTTTTTGACACAAATACCCTTAGTATTCACATATTTGCAATGATTTCAAGGGCAATTTGGTATTTTTGCATTGTAATCGTTAAGGCACCATCATACCTCAGACGTCACGCCGACATTTCAGTTCTTCAAACATTCAGAACGTCTCATCTTTTCCGGACGATAAATCTGCATACAAACACTAAAACCCCCAAATCTTCGAAGGACAATCGTTCTTAAAAACAATTTTCTCCGATAATAGAGACTCCTGTACTGCTCGCGACCAGATCATCATAGAGTAATTTTTTTCCATACCATGTTACACTGTCTTTCATAGTTACGCTTAATTTAAAAAAAATTTAAATCAACCACTCAAATGTGTATTTTGTAAGTAGAATGTCGAATACTAGAAGTCGTCGTTCGTTAGATGATCTCCCACTAGAGATTTTGAGTCGGATATTTGTAGTATTAGGGGCAGAATCTGCAAAAGACATCGTTTCTGCAAGACTTTGGTAATTATAATTAAACATCAACTAATGAATGTATATCTGATGATATACAAATTTATCTATTTGTTATTTACTGTGTATTTAAAATTTTGAAGTTCAAAGAAGATGTATGAAGCAGGGGGGTGATCTTAAGTGTACAGAACAGCATGCGTTGACATGTTTGAAGATATGGGTCCCAAAAATCTAAAAGCTGGTTTATTTATACGCACATGTGCAATGCATAAAATTGTATGTGTAGTTTCAGTAATTATATGTAATCTATACCATTTATTAATATTTAGTGTCATTGATGTTATATAATGATATTGTTATTCTGTCAACAGGATGAGTGCTTTTATTATGATAATTTTGATTTAGGATTGACTTTATTGAGACAAGCAGCAGATGAATATCTTTTTGAGGCAATTTATTTTCTTGGAATGATCTACATTTCAAAAGGGCCTCATCAATGTGATGAAGGTATGTATATATGTAAATTAAATTATATATATAGTGAATTAAGGCATGTTTATAGTTTGAGGTTATTATTTAGTTGTATTGTGTTGTATAATATTTATTGTTGTATTGAAAATGATACAATGGATTAATTGATGGATATTTTAATGTGTAGGTTTACAATTACTTTATGCCTATTTTGGCTGGGCAGTTCCGAATGATGGGGAGTACACGGGTGTTGTTGATAGTGCCAAAGAGTTGTTGCGGGCTATTGATGTTGTTCATAGACTTACAATGAAAAACATCACATTCCAATGTGAAGACCCACGTTATTCTGTTAAAGATGCATTTTCAGTAGGCCATGAAGTGGATGAGGATCGACAAAGATATTTCATGGTTTTTCGTTGGTATGTAGAGTATGGTAGGTTTTGTATATTTCTTAAAAATATAAATAGTTTTAATAGATTGGACATTGAATATTAGTGTTCATAATGTATTGTATATGAAGTTGTATACTACTATAATTTTATTTTTCTTTTATGTTTATATCATTCTGTTAAAAGGGCATTTTAGTCATTTTTGCTTGCTATGTTGTTTGAGTAGGATGAAATATACATAAAACCCATGTTGTTTTTGTGATAAAGTATAGTTAATGGAATTAAAAATAATTTTGTAATAAATTCATTTTTAAGGAAAATAATCTGCATAGATTATATACTTTAACATGCCCGATTTTAAGGGTGTGCAAGAGGTGCAACCGTACAGGCCCCGGAAAAAATACGGCCCGAGTTCGAATAAAATTATATGGTTAATTAGTCATTTTATACTATGTTTTTCAGGAAATTATGCACAACTTGATTAGCATAACTAGCTTAACCACACCCTTTTCTAGCATAAGCTTAAGTTCGACTCCGCTTGCCAACAATATCTACTTTCATAATTCATTTTTATAATTCAGCCATTAGTTTATGCCACATATTACCAATTCAAAAACATTTCATTGAAACCATATCTTAAAAATTCCATTGATCATAATAGTAATTCATCCACAGAATAAGAAAATTAATTAAGCATACAACATCCCAACAAATGTCGTCACAAATTAGCTACACGTTTAGTTCCATAGCAAAACAAGCAAACGAAATCATATTCCATAGAAGAATTCCCTAGCAAAATACCTATGAATGATACTTACATAGCAAATCAACTACGGAGTTGGTTTCCGTCACAAAATCTGTTGCATAGTAACCACGATAATTAATTCCATAGTAGTACAGCAGAAAGTGATTTCGTAACAAATGTCATTGGAAAATTGCTACAAATTTTTGTTCCATAGAACTATCGGTAGCATAATACCAACGGATATGGATTCGGTAGCATTTTCCCTAGTAAGTCCCATTCTTGCTACCAGAAATAAAATTCGTAGACAATGAGGTAGCAACATTGCTATGGAACGACATTTCATAGCACGATCCATTGTAGATTAACAACGAAAATATGTTCCATAGCAACCTTCCCTAGAAAAATCATGTTTTTCTTGTAGTGGATCATGGTTTTGACACGACGATGGATGAAACCCTAATTAACTCATGGGTGAATCCTACAAGAAGATTGCTCGATGAAGACTACAGGCCAATTCTGACATATGCAGAACCACCTACGAATGGATATTGGGACATCCCGTTCTCTCCCAACGCCAAATTTTTCACTGTCTTTGAACCCTTTGACCACAGTCTTCCTGATGACCAAAGGCTGCCTCTTGAGTTTGAATGATTAAACAGATTCCATGCCAAGCACGGATCTGCCTTTGAAAGCATATTGTCTAACGATAGACCCTCCGCAATCAAGAGTTACAAGATAATAAGATTTATGAAGACAAAATTCATTCAGTACACACTGACACGAAGAGGCGACGATTATATCAGAACTCAGGCTGACTTTCCCGGTATGAATCCGAAGGAGGTGTTTTTGATTGCTAGGGTGTTTCAGATCAAGTCAATGAAACATCCAAAGATGAAAATTGCTTATGAGAAGGCTTGTAAGTACCTTAAGTCCGCAGTGTGTGACTTCGCCAAGATGGATGCAGATATTCATCTGGTTCTTGCGCAAAAATTCAATCTTCTAGCACCTGTCTTTACTAAAGGACATCAAGATCGATCCTTAGGAGCAACCAACTTCTCGGAACTGGGAGTTGTCTTCAAAAATTCAACAACGATGTCAAATACTTCATCCCCATCATTCCTATACACCGTCTAACCCGCAAACAACTAGAAGTCACTACTAGAAAAACAGCCTTTTACGACGCTCATTGCGCGTTGTAAAAGGCTCAGACGACGCGCAAATGCGCGTCAAGGAAGGACCTGTCATAAAGAGAGACGACGCACATTTACGACGCTCATTTACGACGCTCAATTACGACGTGCGTTTACGACACGCAATACGTATCAAGGAAGGCCCTGTCATAAAGGAAGACGACACTCATTCGCGTGTCGTAACCTTACGACACGCGTGTTAATGACACGCAATGCGTATCAAGAAAGCCCTTGTCAAGAAAGGCCATGTCATAAATGAAGATGACACACATTTTTGCGTATCATAATTTTAAATGGTTAAAAAAAATATTATTTATAGATTTACTAATTTTCAAATTAAATAATACATTAAAAATCTCATAATACAAAATAAAATACCAATAACAAAGATAATTCATTTCAATAATATGTCAAATACAAATAATTAATCCAAAAGTGAGTAAATGTTATAAAAAAATGAACTCATTTATATACAATTGCATCATCTAGCTTACTATGTGCCAACAACTCTCTGTGTGTTTACTTTTGCTTGAGTCTTGTTTCCTCCAAAGCTTCTAGCCATGCCAAAATATAATATCTTGAGTCTCGTTTCAAGAACCAAAATCACCTTCAATCACCCAATTAAACTCTAATGTTGGTAGAATGAGAGTTCCAAAATCAAATTTACATCCATCACCTTCAATCACCCAATTAAACTCTAGATCTTCTGTTGTTTGAAAGATATTGGTGTTTGTAATCTATGAACAAAAAACGCAAAGACCAAGGTTAAATTTTCTATAAAGAAAGCACAACTGGACATATGAATATATAATACGCAACAAAAACATTTTCACATACTAGTTCCTGTAAAATCACCCTTCAAAGAACCAAAAAAATATGAGATAATTATGATAAGTATCATTTTAATTAAAAAAATTACAAATTAATATCACCGGTAACAATGTCAGGCTGCAAAACATTAAAAAAGTTATTCTACAATCTATATATACATGAAGGAAAAGATCATACTATCCATACCAATGCATAATCCTTCATGAAGCATCTATACACCAAGCCAACCAGATAAGAATTAAAGACACAGTGATGCATTATGAAATCAAATAAAAGATAAGTTAAAATGATGAACAATGAGAGTTCAGGTTAAAAACTTAGTCAAACAGTAAAATGATTGATGAAAAGTACCTTGAATTTCATCTGCTTCCTCTTTTTCTGATATGATCAAGCCATAAGCTTCTTATATGTAGTAAATTTTGTCCCTACTATCGAAAATATCCTGCCCCACAAAAAGATTTGAAAATCTTTCTTTCATCATTTCAAGCTCTGAAATAACAAATTAAAATAAAAAAAAATGATCAAAATTATGTGAATAAATTAATTGAATTGTAATAAAAACTCACCAAAATCAGTAGGTTTCTGATCTTGTCTGTGGTTATGCCTAATTTCACCAAATCTTGAAAAGACTTGGTTGATAAGGTGATCTTCCTGAAGTTGGCCCTTTCCGATTAAGAAATATCTCCTCTGCCAAATAGCTTCCCTATTTCCCACACCCTACACCAAAATAACGATAAACAAAAAAATTCCAAAAGTTTAAGAAATCACAATGCTGATTGGATTGGATGAAAGCATGAGTGGTTCTAGAATCAAACCAAGCTTCCAATTAAGAACATCTAACCAACCCTCAGAGTCAGCTTGATCCCAAGGGCGGACAAGACCTTCGTTATCATTATCCTCTCCCTGAAAGATCTTTGCAACTTGCATCAGTCAATGATAACGCGCAGGGGGAAACTGAAATCCAAGGAAAGGAAGCCGCACGACCAATCTTGTTGTGGGAAAACATGGATTCTCTTATTGGATCTAGATGGAGAGATGAAGTATTATCAACTGACAACATATAATTATAATAATCATGTTTCAAACTTGAAATGAATATACCTGTTGAAGCTTACAAGTCACACCACACTTATCAATAATAGGCAAGAAACTAACGATACTAGACTGCGAAGAACCGCCAGATCCTCCTGTCAACGAACGTTGACTCCAATGATAGTCACCATCAACAAAAAAAGCAGATACATCACTTAATACTACACCAAATTGGAGATAAATATCCTTCTCGTGAGAAACGTCGTCATCATCATCATCATCATCATCATCATCATCATCCTGTGCATGTTTGAGAAATTTTATGAAAAAGTTATCAATCAAGGATATTTGGGCTGATCAAAGAGAAATCACTATGGACCAAACTGAGTACGGATTATCAAGTTTCCCAGGTCAAGCAAGAGTTTTGTGGGATGAAGATTGTCTGGACAATATTCAGTTGGAATGGTGATCTTGGGGGCTGCTATATCCAAGTCCAAGAAGAACCTAGAAGCAAGTTAACTCAAGTGTCACACTTTGCTTTGTAAATGAAGCATTCTTAGTTTATATGAACTGTCTATGGATGCATAAGTACAACAACAAGCACGTTATAGTTATAAGAAACATGTGCATAACCACATACACCATTATGATACATCCACATCAATCAACAACACATAACCATTCAAAAAAAAACAGATGATATAATTAGAAAGAGAAATGGACACGCCTATCATCACCTGATGCAGCAGCTGCAGATGCCATTACTGCAAGAATGTTGGCAGTTTTTTTACCCTTCCAACCGCCCAGATGCAAAGAATGCTTTGTATCAAGCGACTATTAAGCAAGGGGATTTCTTGCTCAATCGTATTCATAATCTCTCTCGTGTTATTGATCTTTAAGTCTTTCTTTCTTTAAGTCTATCTGTAACCTCTCCTTCTTTCCTTCCTTCTTTCCATTTTCCCCAATTCAAGACTCCTCCTAGTAACAGCAAGACTTTTCAAATGTAATAGTTTGTTTTCAGTATTATGATTTTTATTGTGTATCATGATTCTTATGCAACATGAAAATTTTATATACCATTAGATTAGTATTTAGTAATATTGATTTTGAATTGCTGATTAGTGAGGTTAACAATGATTTCCATCAGCAATTCCATTTTTTTCATACCAAACCAAACCACTACTTAAAGTTTTCATTAGGCTGACCTGTGTTGATTTTCCATGTGTTGTGAAAATTATGTTTCGTTTCCATCTTAACCATGTAACCTTTCAACTTTTTTAAAGTATCAAACTACAAAATTTATTTGCTTTGCTGTAAAAAGAACAGTTCCTTTTCTTTTCAACTTGGTCTTGTAAGAAAAGCGTCTTTAATCTTATTGTATTTGGTATCTTCTTCATCTGTTTGTGGTAAAGGTTAAGACATTAGACATATATAGAAGAGTTAGGTTCTAATTCATCCTCTAGGCATTTTACAGAGCTCACAACCTGATAAAAAAATAAATTCCGAAAATTCATGTTTTTGGTTTTGCACATTTTACAGTTTTCACAGAAGCAGAAGAGTTAAACATAACCACATGGTGCCATTAATTTCATCTGCAAATTCAAGAACATTGCAAAATGAATGTATGGGAAAAAAATGTTTATAAAAGAAAATATTGGCCCTAAAGTATTGGATTTTTAAACTATAAATGTATGTACACATAAAAACCAAGTTCATAACTCCACATTGAATAAGCACATGTGAAAGACAGAAAGAAAAGAAAACCCGAGTATCCTCAGAGAAAAAACTTATCACACTTTCAATCTCTAAGGATATTGTCTTATTGCTAACTTTTAACCTTTCGATATCTGAGACAAATGCTCTACCCACCACAAAAGAAAATATGTGTGTCTCTACTAACTTTTGGATCAATATGAATCCTTGTGAGAATTAAAATTATTTCCTTTACCATATTTAATCACCAATTCTACATGGGTTCCAGTTGAAGGTAGGGGTAAAGATAAGTACATGAAAGGGTCAAATAAAAAAAATAAAAAAAACTTTTCTTTTACCTTTGCATATGCAGAGTAATGGCCACCACTAGAGATAGTGATGGTTTTTTATCGATTCCAAGAAGGGAATAACAAAAAATCTTGTAAAAGAAGGAAGACCGACAACAAGAAAAAAAAGATGAATAAAACAGAAAAAAGTTGAAGAAAAATGAACCTGTAGCTAAGAAATTAAAGGTCCTTGGTGTAGCTGTGGAGTGCGACGGTCTCCAGCCAGTGGTAGCTTGGCTTCACAGGGAGGCGATGGCTATTGGCGGCGAGCAGAGAGGACTCGGCGGTTGAGAAGCCAACGATCGAGATAAGCAGATGAAGGGTCTGTGGAAAGTGTCGTTGTACAATATGGAGTGTGATATGTTGGATTAGGGTTTTAAGAGAGAAGGAATCGAAGTAATTTAGGATGAGTGTAATTATCGATGGGTAGAAGGGGTCTGTGGAGAGAAGGAGGGAGAGAATTAAGGCGGATTCGGTGGGTGGAGAGAGTACAGAGGTAGAGGAAGGCGAATTGTGATTTTAGGGTTCAATGGTGGTGGCGGTGGCTTAGAGTTTGTGGAGAGAATGGAGAGATGGAATGCAGGTCGTGGGTGGGTGAAGATGTAGAGGAGAAGGCGGTAGTTGATTTAGATGTGAAATCGTGATGATCAATGCGTTTCTTTTTTTTAGAGAGAGAGAGAGAGAGAGAGAGAGAGAGAGACCAACTGCTTAAAGGATTATTAGGGCTTTTTGGTAGAGAATTTTAGAAGAAGAAGAAGGAGATGCATCGGCGGGCTGTTTAATTTTTTGGTATTTCATTTCTCCCTAAGAAAATGCGCCTTCCTAAGGAAAAATATAAAGCGACAGTTTTAGACGACGCTCTTTTTTATGATAGGTGCCTTCCGTGTTTTTAATTTTTTTGTTAGACACTATTTGTAGGGCACGCACAAATGCGTGCCCTCTATCCTTCAAATTTTTCAAAACTGACATTATCTTTTAGGGCACGCACAAATGCGTATCCTCTATCAGCGAGTGTCATTGTTTGCGCGTCATTAAAGGACTGTTTTCTAGTAGTGAGTTACCTTGACTTCTGTCACACCCCAAAACCGGAACGACAGAAACGTTCTAGGGCAGAGGATGTCATGTACAGTATCACAACAATGCATAATAGTAAAAAAGAGACAACATCATCCATTGTATTGATAATATAACTCTAATACAAGTGTGGATAGTGTATAGTTTATAAGACACCAAAAATGAATAATCAAAATAAAGACGAGTCTTGAAAGCTCCGTCTTCTCAAAACCTGGTCATCGGTACCTGTCTATTGGTGACCTGAGAATACAAGTGATTTTGAAAGAGTAGATCAACATTAAAGCTAGTGATTTCATAAGTATTTTAATGTCTTGGTTTGTATGAAAGTGTTTGAAAATGTTTGTAAGTGTTTATAGTAAATGTTTGTATCTCCTAGAAAATCCTATATTTTCTACTAAAAATGTAGCCTTCTACCAAGGCCCGAATGTTCTGTGTGTTGTGTTTGTTTGTAAAAGTGTGTATCTTTCTCAAGTATGACTATCATTACCAAAATATAGCTTACATTACCATTTATGTGAGAAGATCACAATGTCAATGCAATGGGAAAATAACGATGCACTGTAGTATAGTATATATAAGTAACAACCAATGTTCTAACTACCTTAAAATAGTTTGTTAATTAAGGTAAAATTTTATTTGATTGTAGCCATACTTGATCGACTAGTAAAACACGACGCTCGAATACGTTGGAATGGTATGACATTCGTCACCCATAAACTTGTAGGTCCCACTGTAGCTAGCAGCAAGGTGTAGGATGGTCAATCCCGTATAGATCTATACACAAATTCACGCTCTCCCTCCAGGAGACTCTGGTTACAAAACGTGACACGGCAGTAGATTGACATGCCATGAAGTAGTGGCTGACATTATTGTTATAGTATTCTAGTGTTCGTATAGTATGTTCTAGTGTATTGTATGTTCTCTCTGTTCTAGTGTATAGTATGTTCTGTCTGTATAGTGTAGTGTATGTTCTCTTAGTTTCTCATCATAGTATGCTCTTTTTGTTTCTCATAATAGTAATTTTGTATTGACTTATGAATGAACTGACTCTTGTATGTTTCATTGTACTTGAAATAGTGAGTAGCAATTCCCTAAACTATACCTATTATAGTTTACTAGTAATGTTGTTTGAATGACTATGTATGTTTGTACACCTTTGCTACCCAAAGGTGTTGAACTGATGTAAGAACTTTTATATCTATACATATATAGATAATATATAACTAAGATTCAAACGACACTCGGACAAAGAACCGGATACCCTAAGTCCACAACCAAACAAGGAACAGGAAATAAAGTGAGTTATCAGTCCTAAGTCCTTTCAATGTTACTTATATAACTATATCTATATAGACATGATTTTGACAGTATAAATAAGTTTAAAAGAGTTTAATAAAGAGTTTAACATATAAAAGAGTTTTAACCATTTGAATGGTAACAGATGACTTGATGTCAGTTTATAAAATGTTTTGAAGAGTTGTTTGACAAAACAGTTTGGAGTATAAGAAAATCCACTTGTTTGATAGTTATTAATCACATGTGATTGATATAACAACTATAATGTTTCTACTTGTATTCCCCCCACCCCCCCATAAAAGCATTTAAAATCATTTAAAATATAAGTTAAGGGGTATGAACTCACTTGTAGTGAATGATGCGAATGTAAGTGTTGGGTCGTGTTTTGTTATGTATTGCGTCGATTGGGCTCGCTAGTTAGTCCAGTTTTGTAACTCCGGTTTGGGCCTGTCCAACCGTGAGCTTGATAGGGTTTACTATAAATATAGGTGCTTGCATGCATCTTAGGTTAACGACTGAAACGATAGTTACGATAGATCAGAGCATTATTCAGAAGTTTTTATCGTTCTTGTAACCCTAAATCCTCTACAGCGGAAGTTCTTAGTCGAGCTCTGCTGAGGATTGTTTGAATCAATCATTCGACATATTGTGATTCAACTTTGTCTTGTTTATTGTTTATGTTCTTCGTACTACCTGTTATAAAGATCTAATCGATCTTCAAGTTTATTTAATATCTTATCAATTGGTATCAGAGCAGGAGGCTGTGTAATTCATACACTTCTTCTCTGTGAAAAAGGTTGCGATTAGGGTTATTCCGCATTTACTGATATTTATTGAGCCGTCATCCCATAATTGACGTAACTCAACATTTATTTGTGTTGCCCTAATTTAATATATTACAAGTCTGATCTTTTAAACAGGTTATTCGATCAAGCATGGACGAATCACAATCCAATCCCATCAACATCTCAAACAGCATTGGATCAACAACAAAGATTCCCATCCTTTACACCCAAGATTACAAGGTCTGGGCACATCACTTTGAAGATTATGTCATCGGATCTGAGGACAATGGATATCTCATCTGGGAAGCAATCGTATCTGGACCATTCGCTCATTCAGCAACTTCAAGAATTATTAAAACTCAGAAGGAGTATAATGATCTTTTGAAAGACGTTAAAGATATTGCTCAAGACGAAAAAGATAAACTTTAGTGCGATATTAAAGCATTGAGATTAATCAGATTCGCTCTTCAATCTGAAACTTTCAGGCTGGTGAGTTCATGCACAACTGCCAAAGAAATATGGGACATGCTGCGAGGGTTATATTCTACGGACGAAGATCTTGAGCATTCCATTCAAACCTTGCTTCTGTCCGAATTTGGTGAATTCAAGCAGAGTCCTGAAGAAACTGTGACTCAGACGTTCGATCGCTTCAATCATCTTCTTAGTAAGATGATTAAACATGATATTGAAAGGAAGTTGATTGAAGAAAAGGTTACATTTTTGAACGGTCTCAGATCTGAGTGGAGAGCGATTGTGTCCACAGTTAAAGCGCATGAGCAATTCAAATCTTACTCTTTGGCGAAACTGGTAGGCATTCTGAAATCTCAATAAAAGATCGTGTTACAAGAGAAAAATGTGGTTTCAAGCTTGGGTTCATTGTCCCTTCTGTCCAAAAGCAAAGTTGTGATGGAAGATGAAGACCTCAACCTAGAGGATTATGACCTTACCTCTGAAGACTATGCAATGATGGTGTCAATCCCAAAAAGGTTCATCAAGAAAAGGTTCCCCACCAATAAGAACCGAAATTGGCAGGGAAGTTATAGTTCTGAAAAGGTCAGGGAAGAACCGAAGGCAGAAGAACCAAAGAAGGAACCGAAAGCTGAAGGAGATTCGGGAGTGAGCTGCTATTATTGTGGAGGAAAGAACCACTATGCCAAAGATTGTGTTCTTAAGAAAATGGCAGAAAAGGATGAGGAGAAAGATGAAGAAGCAGTGTTGTTGAAAAAACTGGAAGAGATCAAGAGAAAGAAATCTACTGCTAACCCTTCTATGAATGCTTTAATTGTGCAGGGTTCGGTAGCGAATGATGAGTTCGGTGGCGTGGAGGTCTGGTCAACCGACTCTGAGGATGATGAAGTAAGGAAGCCTTCTCATGGAAAGGCTTATGTAGCGAAAGATGAGGGTAGCGGTGGAAAATGCTTGATGGTGTCTGATGTATCTCAGATGAGGGGATACAACACAGATGGTGGGAATGAAGACACAAAGGAGTGAGAGGACTTATGCTTCACAGCAAAACCGCTCAGCGTGCAGTTCAACGAACTTGATGAATTAATCAAGAAGGTACAATCCATTTTTATTGCATTCAAAGTCCCACAAAGTTCATATGAAAAAGAATTAAAAAATGTTAATTCAAGAATCTCTCATCTAGACAGCAGTTTAACTCAAACACGTGTCACCAATTCTAACCTAACTGACCAAATAAGCAGGGTGTCTTTAAAAAGTGAGGAACGGAGGATATGGATCAAACTGAAGGAGTCGGAGTTAATCAAAACCAAGGATGAAAACATTTATTTGCAAAGAGACAATTTAAAACTTTTAAAACAGAGAAATGTATTTTGTTTAATTGCTAAGCGTCTTTATACTAATATCACTCAGCTTCATTTGGACTGTGAAATAGGACAGAAAATTCATCGCATGATTTTGCCATTCCTTGAGTTTAAGGAGGATGAAATTGATGCTGAAGCATATAACTGTGAAAGTGTTGTTTTGTCTGAGGATGTTAATCCGACATATATGTATGGTCTAGACAAAATCGAATCTTTCATAAAGTCCAAAGACCACAAGGACATGCTGAAAAACCTTTTGGATGAAAATGATAAACTGAAACTGAGGACCAAAACCATAGAAAAATTTGACTCATTGAATGCCAACTTGAGCTCAGAAAATAAAATTGATGTTGAAAATGCATCTGAGCTTAATGAGGATGACAATATGAGTGAAATTTCTGTAGAGGACACAGTTGATTGTTCAGAATTTGTCAAGAGCGAACCCGAAAACCACAAGAATCTCATTTCAGAAAATTCATTGGAATTTGCTCGTTTGTCCCAACAAAAGTCCCCGATCCTTGCAGAAAAGGCAGTAGTATATCAAAAGGTAATGACAACTCCAAATCAGGTGTATAAGGTCACAGGCGTAACCGAACATCAGACTGCTGAACTCACGGCCATTGTAAACGAAGACAATGCTGATGGCTGCGACGAGTTCTTCTGGTTAGCTCCCATCAACAATGCTGACGAAACAGTAGGTCTGTCTGAAAGGACTTCATGGAAAACCAAAGGCAGATATGTGCCAGAACCTTTGAACAAGCCTGATAGCTTCGACGTACCAAGTACTAGTGGTACAAAAGATGTTCCTGAAGAAAAAGGAATTCCTGCAAAAGATGTCACCTCTGTAAGCGAAACATCATCAGTTCAAAGTGAACCAGCTGACAGAAAGCAAAAACCAAAAGCGAATATTCATCATCAGCCGAAGCACATGAGAAATCAAAAATAGCAAAGGAATCAGAGATACAAGAAGAATCTCTCTGAAAGAAAACAGTTTTGGCAATCTCAAAATGCCTATTTCTCATATCGTGATAGAAATTTAAAGTCAGAGAAAAGTACTGTTAAATCACAAGAGAACAATATCAACCGAAAGCAGAGGTTCGGTTCAGAGTACTATATCAACCGAAAGAAGAGGTTCGGTTCAGAAAACAATATCAACTGAAAGCAGAGGTTCGGTTCAGAAAACACTATCTACCGAAAGCAAAGATTCGGTTCAGAGAGCAAAAGCGACCAAAATTCTAGGTTCGGTTCCACTGATGATCAAAAACAAAAGGGTCACCTAGAATCTCAAGTCAAGAAATCATCTCAGTCTAAATTCTTTCATTCTAACTCTTCTAATTCTTTCAATTCTTCTAATTCCTCTCAACCACATTCTAAATTCTATTCTGTTCACTCTCAAAAACCTAAATCATCAATTGATCTGAAAGGAGAATTGAAGGCTTCGTCAGTTAAACCAGAGTCCAAACCAAAAGCAACAAATCCCAATAAAATTAAGGTTTTCACCATCAAAAAGAAAGATGAAACAACACTAATAAAAAGAACATATCTTGTTGACATCTCTCTTACTATTCCTGTTCCTGTGAAAGGCTCACGTGGACCCAAGAAACTTTGGGTTCCTAAATCTGCTTAATTTTTGCAGGTTATCAGTGATGAGCAGTTTGACGAAGAATGGTACATTGACAGTGGCTGCTCACGTCACATGACAGGAAGGAAGGAAGAGCTAAGGGAATTTAGATCTCTTTCGAACGGTGGAAGTGTCATGTTCGGGAACAACTCCTTCGGCACCATAAAAGGCTATGGAATGATTACAAATGGTGATTTTACGATTAGGAAGGTTGCATACGTTGAAGGACTACAGCACAACCTCATCAGTGTATCTCAGCTTTTTGGTGGTACCGGTCTCAAGGTTTCCTTTGACGATGAGGGTTCGGAAATAATTGAGAAGAAGACGAAAAGAGTTATTCTCAAATCGGAGCACAAAGGTGAAATGTTTCCCCTGAACCTCAAACCCATCAAAGGGAATCCAGCTATCTGCCTGTTATCCAAAGCACAATCTGACGAAAGCTGGCTGTGGCACCGAAGGATCTCTCATCTCAACTTTAAGCACATCAACAAACTTGTCACTGGAGGTCATGTTCGAGGTCTTCCATTACTCAAGTACGATAGAGAACACTTATGTGCTGCATGTGAAATGGGGAAGCAGAGTCGTCAAAGTCATCCATCAATTATAAACACTAAAGTTGTTGAACCACTAGAGTTACTTCATATTGACTTGTGTGGTCCATCATCTATTGAAAGCATCGGCGGTAGCAAGTACATTCTTGTTATTGTTGATGACTTCTCACGTTTTACATGGGTGTTCTTTCTGAAGCTTAAATTTGAAGCGACTCACAAGCTAAAGATGTTCATCAAGCAGGTTGAAGTACAGCTGAAGAAAGTCGTTCGCAACATCAGGAGCGACAATGGGCTAGAGTTCAAAAATAAAGAATTCGAAGAATTCTTGGCAGAAAAAGGAATTAGTCACAACTTCTCAGCTCCCTACACACCTCAACAAAATGGAATTGTCGAAAGACGAAACCGATCTTTGTGTGAAGCGGCCCGAACCATGCTAAGTTTCGCTTCTTTACCTTTATATTTTTGGGCTGATGCTATTTCTGCTGCTTGTTTTACGCAGAACAGGTCATATCTCAATAAGCGATTCACTTTCACTCCTTATGACATCATCAAAAACAGGAAGCCAAATGTCAAATTTTTCCATGTATTCGGTTCTCGGTGCTTCATCTTCAATTCTAAAGAACACCGCAACAAGTTTGATGTCAAAGCCGATGAAGGGATTTTTCTGGGCTATTCTCTCACTTCTAAAGCGTACAGGGTATTAAACATGCGCTCGAGGAAAATAGAAGAGACTTATTATGTGACTTTTGATGATAGCTATGTCAAAAAGCTAAAAGCCAACGAAGACACAGCTGGAGAAATCTTTCCTCAAACAGGTCAAGTCACAGCCTCGATTGCAAACCTCTTTGAGAAGTTCGTCGAGTTATTTCATGAACCAGAGAAGGCCATTCTCTCGGAAGCCAGCGCAGCTGACAACAGGATAGATCATTTGAAGCAACTTGTCGAAGATGCTACAACGCGAATGAATGAAGGAGTATTCAGTTCCAACAAATCTCCACAACATAATGCTTCAGTTGAGGGGGAGGATCCATCTTCGTCATCACAGCCGAGCTCACATGTTGAGGGGGAGAACAGTTCTCAAGCTGCTCCCGAACGCACTTCACCAACCGAAAGCTCTTCAACAACCGAAAGTGCCTCACCACCCGAAGGTGCATCAACACCCGAAAGCTCAGCACCACCAGAAACCTCTGTAGCTCAAGATACTCAAGAAATACCTGAAAGCTTATCTGTCGAGGGGGAGAATGCCGATATGCTTTATGACGATGAAAGTCAATCCGAACTAGAAGAGATGGTAAACGTTGAATTGGATCCATCATTTGATCCAAATTACCCTCCTCTCGTCAAATGGACCAGAGATCATCCTGTCTCCCAGGTTGTTGGTAATGTCTCTGAAAAGGTCCTGACCCGATCACAACTAAAGGCAAAACAAACTTCCTTATTTTCAAAAGTAGAATTCTATATGTTTAACTCCTTCGTCTCAAAAGTTGAACCAAAGACAGTTAACACTGCTCTTGATCACTCCGATTGGGTTCAAGCTATGCAAGATGAACTAAATGAATTCGAAAGGAATAAAGTTTGGCGTCTCATTCCAACTCCTCAAGATGCCTCAGTTGTTGGTCTCAAATGGGTCTTCAGAAATAAGATGGACAAGGAAGGCAACGTGATACGAAACAAAGCCCGTCTAGTAGTGAAAGGATACTGTCAGGAGGAAGGAATCGACTATGAAGAAACCTTCGCTCCTGTAGCTAGGCTGGAATCCGTTAGAATATTTCTTGCCTATGCTGCACATAAAAACTTTGAGGTCTATCAAATGGATGTCAAGTGTGCATTTCTGAATGGAGAACTTGAAGAAACAGTGTACGTGGAGCACCCTCCTGGATTTGTCAATGAAAGGTATCCTAATCACTGTTACATTTTGGACAAAGCCGTATTTGGACTGAAACAAGCTCCGAGGGCCTGGTATGAAACGCTAACCAAGTTTTTAAAGATGTCCAAATTCAAACAAGGATCGGTTGACCCAACCTTCTTTCGTAAGAAGGAAGGTAACCACCTTATGATTGTTCAAATTTACGTCGATGATATCATCTTTGGCTCAACGAATCCTAGCCTAATGGCTGAATTCAGAAAGCTGATGGAGACTAAATTTGAAATGAGCTCAATGGGTCCAATTAACTTTTTCCTTGGTTTAAATATTAGACAGAGACCCGAAGGCATCTTTATTAATCAGGAAGCTTACACGAAGACTCTCCTTGTAAAATTTGGCATGATGGGAGATTCAAAGGTTAAAGTTCCAATGGCGTTCGGCACCAAGCTCACTCCATCCTTGGATAAGCCAGCAGTTGATATTACGCTATATAGCCAGATGATCGGTTCACTGATGTATCTTATTGCTAGCAGGCCTGATATCATGTTCTCTGTTTGTTACTGTGCTAGATTTCAGGCGAATCCGCGTGAACCTCATATGCTTGCAGCGAAGAACATACTCCGTTATCTCAAGAGAACTACCTCTTTGGGCCTATGGTATCCATCCAACTCAGGCTTCTTCGTTCAAGCCTACTCAGATGCAGACCTTGGAGGTTGTGGACTAGACAGGAAAAGCACCACGGGAGGCTGCCAATTCCTAGACGGAAAGTTAGTTAGTTGGCAATCAAAGAAACAAACTTGTGTGTCTTTATCTACAGCTGAAGCGGAATACATTGCAGCTGCCTCCTGTACTTCTCAAGTGATTTGGATCCAAAGTCAACTCCGGGATTATGGACTCAATATGAAAAAGATCTCACTATATTGCGACTCAGAAAGTGCAATTAGGATCTGTCATAACCCAGTGCAACACTCAAAGACTAAGCACATAGCACTGAGGTATCACTTCATTAAAGATCATGTGGAAGATGGGAACGTTGAAATTCATTTTGTTAGAACCACTGATCAACTGGCTGACGTCTTCACCAAAGCCCTTCCTGAAGCGTCGTTCAACAAAATTCTACAAGGGCTAGGCATGATGGAATCAGAGTCAGTACCACAAATCACCTCTCAAACTCAAAAGTAAGAAGCGAAATAGACCGAACGTTCGGGTTCAGGTCTTGTACTCATGTACCGAAATGAACCGAACGTTCGGGTTCGGTTCCTCAATTTTTCTCACCCGAAATAGACTGAACGCTCGGGTTCGGTTCCAAAGTTTTTCACAACCGAAATAGACCGAACGCTCGGGTTCGGTTTCTCAATTTTTCTCACCCGAAATAGACCGAATGCTCGGGTTCGGTTCCAAAGTTTTTCACAACCGAAATAGACCGAACGCTCGGGTTCGGTTTCTCAATTTTTCTCACTCGAAATAGACCGAACGCTCGGGTTCGATTCCAAAGTTTTTTTTTAACTTTTTATTTTCTTTCTCAATCTTATTTTTTTTTATTTTTATTTTATTTCATTTTATTTTATTTTTTTCTTTTTCACTATTATTTATCAAAAATTCCAAAAATATTTTCCTTAATATATAATTTAAAAAACTCCAAAAATATTTTGTTCTTTATTTCCTTTTTGGCTTTAATTTTATTTGTGTGTTTGTTTATGAGGAAATTGTTAAATTAGTTAAGTGTCCCTAGAAGCATGTTGATGTATGTGTCCAAAGCCTCATTTGATTCTGAATAATAGCCTTAATGACTTGGTATACACAAACCTTGTCTTCCCAATTAGGCTATCACATTTATTCTAATCGTGAGCTACCTAACTCTCTTCTCACAAGAGATAAGAGTTTTCTGCTTAGTCCTATCTTTCACAGCAGAGATACTTTGCTTTCTTAGACCATCTACATTACATTTCTCCATCCCACTCAGTTCACAAACGTAACCCTTGAGACTCTCAGAAATTACCACTGAGGTTTATGGTTACCCAATAACTGCGTTCATGATCTTAGTTTCGTGCCACTACGAGCTGAGTGAAACCCAAAATTCAATACCTAATCTGAATTGACGGTGAACAATTAATTTGCTCTAGTTTTCACTAATGAATTGACGGACGTATCTTCATGAAATCTCAAATTTTTCTTTTGTGTGATTCCTATGAAATTGTTAAAAACCATAACATTTCTTCCCTTGGGATCCAGTTTTTAATTTTTGTTGAGATTTTATATTCCCAGCCAGTTTAAATTATTCCCAACCTACTTGTTCAATAGACTACACCGGTCTCACAAGTACTTCGTTCACTTTCTATCTTATATCATGATTAGGAATGTTGAATCGAAGAGAAAGTCACCCTACTAAGCCTAATTAAAAGAAGCCTTTCAACACTTCTTAATAAGTGTTTGATCGTCATTCAACGGGAAACCACACCAACACTTTAAGGCCTCTCTTGACTTTGAAGGAAGAGATTTGTGCCCGGGATCATCTGTTTCGTGTCTTTATTGACATCACATTTTTCACAAAAATTTTGCTTTATTTCTTTTCTTTGACACCCTAAGCACGAAAATCTTTGATTTTCCAAAATTCAGGTTCTAATAATTACAAGGCATTTTACTTGGATTGGCAGTCGATTAAAGGTTGTGGTTGATTTTAATCCACGTGGCGGTATTTTTCAAAAAGATGTTGTTACAATTTAAAGGGATAAGATGAAGACTTGTTGACTCAGGCGGGAGTCTAATCGATTTGAATTCAAACGGCGCAAAAGGGAAAGCGTGCGAATTGGAACCGTCTCATCTCCAAATGGCGCAGAAGAGGCGCGTGTGAATCTAAAATGCTTCATATCCAAACGGCGCTTTATGGGAGGCGTGTTCTTAGGGGTCTGACACTCTCTCTCATGTGTGATCATCAGCTACCCCAACTATCACGCATCAGTCAACTCCGGAAAACTCTTCGTTTTTCGATAGAAGATTTGAGAAGATCTTTCTCTCTCCTTACCCCACAGTATAAAAGGCAACATCCTCCACCGTTTACCTCTTTACTGCAATTAAAATTCCCAGAGCGCAAGAAATCCCTGAACCTTAACTGTTCATCATCTTCTCCACTTTCTTCAAGCAATGGCAGATTCATCTTCTGTTCACGCAACATCCCACATACTGCCTATTCGCCCACAACAATGCCTAATCATCGATTTAACCCCTCATGCTTACGATGCCTTCATGTTCCCCATTATCGAGTGGTTGAAGTTTTCGCCGATTGCTCCTGCCCTTACAAGAGCTGAATCCATTCCGATGGAGTTCTTGTCGCAGATCTTTACGACTGCTCACTACGACAAGGTCGTTGACAAAATCTTCTTTGATATTTTTCAGCACAAGGCCTCGATTTCAAAGCAAAGATTTTGCTCGTTGTTAGGGTTTGAACCTAATTCCTAGAGGGTTAACCCTGAAACGATTCCATTGGAGCACTTGTTCACTATGTTTTACAACATGGGTTATATGGAGGTGCTTACTTCAGTCGCGAAATTCAAGAAGTCGTGCCTGCCTCCACAGTGGAACGGGATGTTCACTGTGCTATTCAAAGGGTTATCTGAAAGAAGCGCTGGATCTGATGGTGCCAGTCGGTTATTTTTGTCAATCATGTATGGTATCTACAATGGCATCAATGTAGATTATGGTTCTGTTCTGTGGCAACAACTCATCCAGAGTCTCTCCTCTACATCCAGGCATTCTGAAATTTTTTACGCCAGGTTCTGGACTTTGGTCATGAAATGGGCGATGGACAAGTACCACGTCCCCATTGTCGCTGGTGCTCCAATGTCTTCGATTGGTACATTCCATACCACGAAGATTATTGTCTCGGACGCTTCCAAGTTTCCATTCAACGGTTCAATTCCGGAGTCTATGTATGGTGACGTTCCAGCTGATAGCCGGATTATCAGAACTTACAAAGAATTTAAGCGTTCCAGTCCGAGGGATCTCACTCCGGAAATGTTGAAGTCTATTCATGACGTCGGCAAGCGTGCTCCAAGAGGCAAGAAGGCTGATAAAGGGAAACAGGTGGCGAAAGGGGCTAAAGGCCCGTCTCCAAAGAAAAGGAAACCCACAAAGGCTGCTCAGTCTCCGCAGCAAAAGAGGCGAAAAACCCAACCCAGGAGAAAGCTGGTTATTGCATCCTCCTCTAGCGAGTCTGAGGGTGAAAGTTCGGATTCTGAAGACTCTCCACGAGGCAACACTCCACCCAGATCTCCTACCCCTGAAATTCAAATCCCTCCTTCTCCAATTCCCTCTCCTCCTAAAACTATTCCTACTTCCATTCCCACCATAAACCCCTTTACACAAATTCCAAACACTTCAATCCCAATGCCACCACCAATATTCACCGATGCAACCACAACATTCATTGCAGATGTTAGAGCCAACGTATCTGATACGGGGGTTCATACTGATGCAACCAAACCTTCTCCAGCACCCGAAACCACAAACACAACCGAAACCCCAAAAGCACCCGAACCTACCCCTACACCTACACCCGAAACAACCCAACCCAAACCTACCCATACTACTGTACCACCCGCTTCTCCACCACCACCATCTCCCGGTCACGCCTCCGAGGGAGACGAAACATTCCTTGGCGGGGAAAATATGACGTTTGACTCGGTCTACTATAGTCCGTTTCAAGTACAGAGCGATGATGATGATGACGCTCCGGTTATAAAGAAACATCTCAAGGAGCTCCATGACAAGGTTGACTTGCTCATTGCCTCTTCTTCCACGTCTCAATCATCACTTTCTGAAGCTGCAGTTCATAAGATTGTTGATGCTTTCTCAAAGGCTCAGCAAGATTCTCTCGCTTCTGCCACCTCCGCCATTGATGCGTCAACAAAAGCCTGTCAGGCTGCGACCGAAAAAGTCGATAAACTATTTTCTGATGCCTCTGCCCTGTTAAAGTCTTTACAGGAGAGTGCAAATGCCACTAAGACTACGTTGGAACCGATTGTTCAACAGTTGGCCACGTCTGTCTCCACTGAGTTGAAGTCCTTCGCTTCATTTCGTCAAACGCTCTCAGACGACATCTCAGCATTTCGTGCTACTATTGATGAGCGTCTCTCAAAGCTCCAAGAAGATTTGGCTGCTGAGAACTCGTTGATGGATGTTTTAGCCAGGAAGACCACCGCTCTGAAGATCAAGAGTGTTCAACTCTCCAACTCTCAACAAGAGGTTGATTCTCTTCAGTCCGAAAGGGAGGTGATTAAGTCGTGTGTTTCGGATGTCCACTCTGCCATATCCAACATCCTTGAAGCACATGATCCCATCATGAACTACACTGTGAGGCGAGACCTTGCAGAGAAGCTCGCTCCCGCCCTTGCCCTGCTCAGCAAAATTGAAGGGCTACTTGATTTCGTGTCCATTCCAAAACAAGGGGGAGAGAAGGAGTCTGTATCCCAACCACCTCATTCCTCAAAGGCAACTCACACAACCGAACCTCCTCCAGTAGGTCAAGCCTCTGGTTCTGGTGTGAAAGACAAAGGTAAAAATATTGCTGAGGAAGAAGAAGAAGAAGACAAAGAAACAATTGCCGACTTGTTGAAGCGTAGAAGTCGACGCAATGAGGCTGATGATAGTGCTCGTGTGGCAAAAGAGGCTGAAGAAGCTGAACGAAAACAGAAGGAAGCCTACGACCTTCTTGAGAGTAGGAAAACTCTTTTTCCTGTTTGGACTCTCGAGAGGATGATAAAGGAAGCCATCGACACTCCGAGCATCTTGTGGTTGGAACCTGTTATTTCACTTGACTGTTCCAACACTGTCGATTCTCAGTTCGACATCCCACTGACCCGAAAGGCGTTCATCTTTCACACCTTCTCCAATGTTGCAGAGTTCCCTCATCCTCATCCACAAGTTGATCGGGACTTAATCGATTTCTATCTGAAGGCTGCTCAACCTCAGTATCAGACTTGGAGCGCTCAGAAGATTATCAACGTTCGGGTCTTGAAGCCGTACAGTGAAGGGAACTTCATCAACGTTCAGTTCAAGGTGCTTCGGGGGTCTGCCAAAACCGAACATGCCATTTCTTTAGCAGATCTTCCGAACCTCAATCCCCATGATTGGATTATCTTGCACAACATCCTTCTCACCAACGTAGCTGAATATGGTTCGATCATCGACCATCTCAAGAGGATGCTGGTGTGCTACATCATGGAAGTTGCACTGATGGATCAGGAGATAGCAAGCGTATTTAAGAAGAAACGAAAAATATCTCCTGTTGGCTCAGCCAGTGATCTGAACCAAATGCAGATGGGTAGAATTGACTCAAGACGGAATTCTGTCATGTTCACTAGGAACGAAGGACAGAAATGTCTTTTTGCCTTAGCTGATAAACATCTGTACACCATTGCTTGCCTAGAGCATGTGTTGGGGATCATCCACAAATGCAAGCAAAACACAACGGACGATATCAAGTACTTTGACGACATGATACATTGGTACATTCGGTTCAGACAGACGATCCTTGCGCTAATCTCTTGTTTGTTTGATACCATGAAGAAAGTTCCCGCTGCTGGCCCAAGCAAGAAGAAGAAGTAGTCTCGCTCCAATTTGACGCAAAGGGGGAGATTGTTGGGTCGTGTTTTGTTATGTATTGTGTCGATTGGGCTCGCTAGTTAGTCCAGTTTTGTAACTCCGGTTTGGGCCTGTCCAACCGTGAGCTTGATAGGGTTTATTATAAATATAGGTGCTTACATGCATCTTAGGTTAACGACTGAAACCATAGTTATGATAGATCAGAGCATTATTCAGAAGTTTTTATCGTTCTTGTAACCCTAAATCCTCTACAGCGGAAGTTCTTAGTCGAGCTCTGCTGAGGATTGTTTGAATCAATCATTCGACATATTGTGATTCAACTTTGTCTTGTTTATTGTTTATGTTCTTCGTACTACCTGTTATAAAGATCTAATCGATCTTCAATTTTATTTATTATCTTATCAGTAAGATCGATTATAGGATATTAAGTGCTAAGTGAAGTCTCGAGCACACACGGATCCTATAAGGCATATAATGACACATATATGTACATAGTTAGTGTATATAACAGCTAATCATTATAGGGAGCCTCCTTAGGGACTAGGAAACACTTGAATCCAAGTGTTATAGTCACATGTGATTGCACATAAAGGGATTTTACGGCCACACATGGTGTTGACAGCCATGATGTTTACGGCCCAATGTGTTTACAGCCATGGGGTTTAAGTCCCTATGAGTTTATGGTCGTACACTCATGAATACATATGCCAAAGAGTGTTTTATGCTCCTATTCAGCATCAAGGAAGTGTGTCTTGACCCATTCCTAGCCTTAAAAAGAGTTTATGCCCAAACTAGGAACCTTAACAATGGTTTACGGCCAAGGAAGATGCTCATGGTCGTAAACTCTCATTGTTCTTGGGAAAATGGTTGTTTTTAAGGGTGTATGTTGAGAGCTTCTATAGTATAAATAGTATATGGAAGATTAGTTACGTTCTGAAGCTTGAAGGGGGGTGTTTAAGGTCTAAGTGTATGTTATTGGTGTTCTTGGTGTTCTTGAAGATCTAACCCAAAGAGATGAATTTCATGGATGAAATCAAAGGGTGATACTAGATTAAGAAGAATAACATCTAAATTAAGAAGAATTTCATGGATGAAATCAAGGTGAAAATCTGATGATAGTTGAGAGAGAATCCGAAATCTAGGCTTGGAAGTGTAAGAAACGACTAGAAATGAAGGTAAAACTTATATATGGACATGAGTTTACATCCAAGGAGGTGTTTACGACCGTAAAATCCTTATGAATGGAGTTTTCGGCTTGTATGCTGCACACTGCACTCTAGAATACACTTCCTAACATTCCTTCTTGAAGGTACTAGGCTTATAACAATCAAACAGACCCGATACAGTGCTAAAATATAGCAGAAACGGGTCTGACTTTGATTGAATTGAATGGTTGCACAAGATAGAAATTTCAGGTGGTCACAACTTTGGTGTAGAGGACAAAGCATACAACAGATGAAGTAAAGTTTGAGATTACAAGGAGGATGACTTGGTTAAGTGAAGGAAGAACGTTTTGGTGGTTGTTGATCAAGTTTCTAAAGCGCAACAAGTAATGAAGTTGTAGAGGACACTTAGGGAAAATGTTGAATCAAGAAAGTGACCCTCTTAAACTTTTCATCCGAAGCAACTCTTCTACTGCATCAAATCATCTCTTCACTCTACAGTCTTTTGCTACCATATCATCAAGTGAAGAAGTAATCTGCAATCTCTATGGAAACGTCATTCGCAATGTCCTCATCCGCAACAAGGACTCTTTAGTTAATTTTTTTTGACTTATTTGTTTACATTGCATTACCCAGTGAACATTTATAGTCAATATAAGTCAGATATTTAGTCTTTGTTTATTCTTTATGTAATTTATCGAGTCTCTATAAATAGAGTACTCAACTATGAATGAACATACATCTCCATTCTCTCAATATCTGAATCTCGCTCTGAATTCTTATCATCTAAGATCTTACTGAACTTACTCTCAAATACGTTAAGATCAAACCCTCATATCTCCTTCAGAGCAAGTCCTTGTGACTTCATTCACTTTAAGCAGATCACATGAAGTAGCTCGGTTTGAAGGCAAACCTTGTTAAGAATCACCTTAGTGTTTACTTGATCTATAACTTGTTGTCATTTACATTTCTTTTACTTTTATGCATTTACATTTCCACATCAAACTATCTAACAACTCTAACATCTTATTATTGTTGAGCTTTATGATCCTTTGAGATTAACTAATTTCCGCAATATATAACGTGTACTAACGTTTGTTAAAGTGTTTCTAAAAATTGTTTCTCTTAACAGTTGCCACTCTGCCGTTACCAAAGGTATCTCCTTGTTACGCAGGACTTTTATCTTCATTTCTAAGATAGCTACCAGCTTCTCAACGTAATTCAAGAGTTCGTCGGCCTAAATGTCATCCAATGACGCTACTACATCCTCGTCTAATATGCACTTTTGCAATTGCGAAACATGGAAAGTGCTATGAATCTGACCGAGGTCCTCCATAAGATCCAGTCTATACTCCACCTTGCCAACCCTGGTAATAATCAGAAATGGTCCAATATATTGGGGACCCAACTTTCTCCTCGTTCTTAAGCGAATCACACCCTTCTAGGGTGAGACCTTGAGCAACACCATGTTGCGGACCTGAAACTCCAACTCAGATCGGCGCCTGTCAGCGTAACTCTTCTGCCGACTCTAAGCAGTTTGCAATCACTGCCTGATCTACTGAATCTTCGTGGTGGTTTGTAGAACCACCTCGGTCATTCTAAAGACTCAGTGACCAACCTCGCCCCAACAGCCCGGGGTACGACATCTCCACCCATACAACAAATCAAAAGGTTGAGCACCAATGTTGGAATGAAAGTTGTTGTTGAAAGAGAACTCTACAAGGGGTAGGTAGGAGTCCCAGCTCCTACCAAAATCAATAATGCAGGCCTTTAACATGTTCTCGAGGGGCTGAATGGTCCACTCGCTCTGGCCGTCTTTCTGTGGATGGTAATCATAAACGGGAGGTGAATCGAATATCACGGTTTGAGACAATAGAGACCAACACCCCATGGCGAGCAATGATCTCGCGGATATACATATCAGCCTACAAACTCTCTCATATTGCCAGAAAATGGTTACTCTTTGTCAATCGATCCACGATGACCCATATAACATCATCCCTTCGTCGTTCTCGGCAACTTGCTGATAAAGTCCATCGTGATCTGCTCCCATTTCCACATGGGAACCTCCAGAGGCTGTAGCTTGCCATGCGACCTCTGTTGCTCGGCCTTGATCATCCTGCAGGTCAAGCACCTCTCGACGTACAAAAAATTCTCTCTCTTCATACACGGCCACCAGTAGCTCAGTGTCAGATCCCGGTACATCTTGGTGGCTCCCGGGTGAATAGAAAAAGAAGACTTACGAGCCTGCTCCAATACAATATATCAGACCCAACCAGATACCGGAACCCACACCCGCCCACAACTGGTCAACAATCCATGACTATCCTACACGAATCTGGTGATCTCGCCCCTAATCCTCTCAACTTTCCAATTCTCCTTTTGTATACCCTCTGCCTGAGCTTCACTGATTAAGATCACGAGTGGAGAATCCACAGATATTCCATACATGTCCCTGGAACAGAAGATCCGACCGACTTGTGGATCAGGAGGTCTACAATAATGTTCGCTTTACCCGGATGGTAAATGATCCCGCAGTCATAATCCTTGACTATGTCCAGCCAACTACACCGCCTCATGTTCATGTTCGGCTGATCATTATATATCTCAAGCTCTTGTGGTCTGTGTATATAGTACAGCGGACCCCATAAATATAATGTCT
Organism: Lactuca serriola; assembly: GCF_051521515.1. Taxonomy (NCBI): domain Eukaryota; kingdom Viridiplantae; phylum Streptophyta; class Magnoliopsida; order Asterales; family Asteraceae; genus Lactuca; species Lactuca serriola. The sequence goes on along the minus strand of NC_136409.1, from coordinate 109,161,724 downwards.
CTTGATCTTGAGATCAAACACCACCGCTCTCAACTCAAGATCACGAGTGGGATATCTCGTCTAATGCAACTTCAGCTACCGCGAAGCGTTAGCTATCACTCATCCTCTCTGTATGAGAACTGCTTCCAACCCAGTGATTGATGCATCACAAAAAACTACAAAGTCCTCAACTCCCTCAGGGAGTGTCAAAACTGGATCCTCGCAAAGTCGTTGTCGTAGGTTCTCAAATGTTGTCTGCTATTCAGGGACCCACCAAAAATCTACTCCCTTCCTCTTTTGACGAGTAAGGGGTACTACAAATTTATAGAAATCCTGTATAAATCTTTGGTAGTACCCTGCCCAATCCAAAAAACTCCTGATATCCGTGGGAGATTTCGGAACCTCCCACTGCATCACCGCCTCGATTTTGGCTAGATTGACTAAAATCCCCTCCTGGTTAACAAGGTGTCCAAGGAACTGAACCTCTCGCAACCAAAACTCACATTTTGAGACCTTGGCATAAAGCCATTATCGTCTCAAAACCTCCAGAAGCTTAGAGATGCTCCTCATGCTGCACTCTAGTCTTGGAATACACCAAGATATCATCGATGAACACAATAACTGGGCGATCGAGCATCGGTCTACATACCAGATTCTTCAGGTCCATGAATACTGCTGGCACATTGGTGAGCCCAAGCAACATCACCACGAACTCGTAATGTCCATCACGAGTCCAGAATGCAGTCTTCTCCACATCCAATTCCCTCACCCTGACCTGATGGTACCCGGACCTCAGGTCTATCTTGGAAAACGAAGATACTCCCTGTAACTGATAGAAAAGGTCATATAATCGTTGGAGTGGATAACGGTTCTTCAACATCAACTTGTTTAACTCCCGGTAATCAATGTACATCCGGTGTGAACCATCCTTCTTCCTGACGAAGAGAATCGGCGTTGCCCACGGAGAACAACTCGGACGAATGCACTACTTGCCTAGCAGCTCCTACAGTTGAGATGACAACTCCTGCATTTCTGGTGGTGCCAATCGATAAGACTCCATGGCAATAGGGGCCTCACATTTGTCAAATAACCTACACACCCTTCCTGAATATACTATCGTGCCCTGGCTGCCGAGCAAAAACCTGAACCTAGCCTGGTACCCTCACTATAGATAACCGACTCTCCTCCACCTGTGTAACAACCCGTCATTTCAGGTCCTTGAAATTCGAGTCTTGTAACCTCTTTGAAAAAAAAGTAATTAGAATATCATCGAAAAATGAAGTATTCAAAGGCTCTGTTTGGAGTACGCAATGTAATAGATATCGTCTTAAGATTTCCAAGCATATAAAGAACACTAAAATCCAAATTATAACGAAGAAGTTATGACTATTCTAAGTTTTCCGACAAAAACCGGCAATACGAAGTTACATAAAAACTCGAATCGGAGATCGAGCGACTTTTGGCCGGAATGACCTAAACGAGAATCGAAGGTCTCGTCAATGGTATTTCAGCGGTAAAAAGTCTAACAAAAACCGGCGTCAGATAAAGAAGTTATGAATTTTTAAAGAAATTCCTTAATCACGTCATTTTAATAAATAAATAATAAAAATAATTTCATAATTTGCCAATGGAATCTAAACGAAAGTTGTAGATCTTAGTCTCACCTACGCGTGGATATAAAGAACGTCGAAAACGGAGTTCGTATGAAGGAGATATGAATTTTAGAAGTTTATTTAAAATAAATATAAAAATAAATAAAAACCCTTGATAATATCCGAAGAGGAGTCAGCAGATAGGACCGGAGTACGCCCTGCGTACCCTCGTACGCCCCGCGTACTCAAATCAAGGGCTCCGAACTGTCCACGTCGCTCCGATGTTTCTTCCGAGGCTGCAGTAAGCGATGACGTCTCGTACGCCCTGCGTATGAGTGTACGCCCCGCGTACGCGAGGCCTCTCAGCCCCTATAAAAGGGTTGCGAGGGTGCCGACCAAATTTGCTAATTTCCTTCCTTTCTCGCACCGAAGCTCTGCGTTTCAACCCTTGGAGTCGTCCTAAAGGCCCGGTTTTAATATCCAAGGTGGGAAGAAAGTTTTACACTCCCGAGATTCCCGAGAATCCCGAGAAAAATCCGTTTCCCGAGACGAAACTCTGCCCGGTTTTCTGCTCGCTTTCTTCAAACATTCAAGTGAGTTCATACCCCTACAAACACACTTTAAATACGTTTTTAAATGCTTTTTATACTCTTTTAGGGGGGGAAATACAAGTAAACACACGACTAAAATCGTGTGAAACATCGATCTTTTGATATACTTTCATACTGTTGTTTTAACTATCTTATGAAGTTATTATCATGCAAAACACCTGACAACACAGCTTTACCCTCCTTGGATACAATATGTTTTATAAATAGAAATATGTTTTAATTATACGTTTACATACAAATACATCATATCAAGGGTAACCATCTTTGCTAAACCATTTTATGCATTCAAAGAACTTATGATTTATGCTTTGTCAAACATTGTGAAAAAGGATAAACTTTGCATACAAAACTACTACTTTAATACAGACTTAGTTGAGAATCCGTGAGACGTGTACATCTTCAACTCATACCTTTTTGCTAAAAGGTACCGCTTCAAGTCCTGTCTATAACCAGAGTCTCCCGTTCGGAGAACGTGTCAAATGTGTATAGATCTATACGGGAAGTCATGATCCCGCGCCCTGACTGTTAGCTACAGTCCGTCCTTTGGGGTGACAGTTGTCATAATGCTACGACGCCTGAAGAACGTCGCTACAGGCATATTATGTTTAGTATGGTTATAAAACTCACCGGATATACAATTATTATGGTATTATGCTTTATGAACGAGTAGCTATTAAAACTATTCTTCATCTAACAAGTGCGATCTTCGTATAGCTTTACTATGTAAAAATATGACACAACTTTTAGCATGTCGGTTGCTTGCGATTTTCGGTCTTGGAGACTGCCAGTTATGTTGGGAAAATAAGGGTTTTTCCTGGATACAAACCAAACAACTAATAGGAAAATATGGGATTTTCCTGGTGCAATTATTTACATCTTATAACACGAACATCCATATGCGTTTCATACTTTTATAAGAAAATAAGGGTTTTTCTTGGAAAACACAACAATTCATATCTCAACTATTAGGGAAAATATGGGATTTTCTGGATCTAATACATTCATTTTCAACACAACAAATCATAACTCTTTACATTTGAAACACTGCGTTTTCTGGAAAACATACACGAACTTTCGAATGGCGCACATTTTCTCAAAACACTACTCATGAACCCACCAACTTAATTGTTGACACTTTTTCTTTGAAATAACTTGTATTCTCAGGGAACCGCTAAGCAGATTTGGAAATCAACTTTTGGAGATTAACGTGCTGGCGTTAATTACTTCTTTTGAAAGATGTTTATGTATTTAAGTTTTGAACATGTAACGAATACAATTATGTAAACATTTTGGAAACTTTAATATGTATGGTGGTGTGTACTTTCCTTTCTATGAACTGTTATGATACTGAATATGACGTCCTCCGCCCCCGAACGTTTCCGTTGTTCTGGTTTGGGGGTGTGACAGATTGGTATCAGAGCATAGTTTATAGTGAATTAAGTATATCAAAACCATTTTGGTATACAACTATAAACACAACTGGGCAAAAATACTCTGAGTAAGATTCATACTTTTAAAATTAAATTTATTTAGTTTTTGTAAGTAGGGATGCATTCATTTCATATTAATAATATGGTCAGTATCATAATTAAAACAATATAGAAGTATTATAAATAAGTTGTGCAGTGCAGGTATGCCTTGGGCCATGTAATCGGAACTGGGAAGAATATAGCCTGATCAACTATATTTGTCCAAGAGCCGACTAACGTATGCCAAGGAGTGTCTGCAATGGACAACAAATTTAAAACTTACCAAAAGCATAACGTTAAAGAATACTAAGGGAGTATTCGAGTGCCTTCAACCCTTAAACTTAAAGAATAAATTCCATGTGCTTTAGCTTATAGTCAATTCTTAACCATATTCTCGTATAGACTCAAATGGCTGGATTCCATCACCCCGGTAACCCCTACTACCCCAACCAAGGTAATGGAGAAGGGATAGGGAATGATCCTGAAGAAGGAATGCAAGAAGAATCAGACTCAGATCCAGAGAACAATAACCTACCCTTAACGGCTCCAATTCAAAATCCTAATCCTCGACCGGAATTTCATGGCTCGACGCCCCTTTGGGCAACTTACCTGGATAGGTGGAGCCGCGATCAGGATCAACCCCTTCCATTCAACGGAGACCGAAGCTTCTACAACCTAAGCGAGGGAGGCTCAGCAGACAGAGCCCTTCCTATATTGGTTAGTCGGATTTCTCGCATTGGTGAGCAAGGATGGTCGACCCTCCATCGAACTGAGAAAAATGATGCGAACACTGGAGTCAACACAGTTCGCATCCGACAGTTAGGATTAGCTCACGGGAGAATCGTAAATCGAAATGAAGCGTTACAGAGAGAGCTAACAGCAACTCAAACCGAAGTGATAGAACTTCGGGCGCGCCAGGAAAGACATGAATTACGTATGCTCGAGATGGAGCGTCCGTTGGCAGAATCTAAGGCCCATGTAGCCAGATCGCGTAACAAATAATACCTGTCTGACTTCCAAAAGTTTGTCATAGCATAAGACCTTGGATAAAGTCCTTACTTTTCTTAAACCTTGTAATCGGAGACCTTTAGATAGGTCAAAATTTTCCTAGCTACAAAATGTAACGCACCATGTTTTATAATATATGATGTATTTCCTTTATTTAAACCCTTGCATACCCCTCAAATTCATGAGTTTATCTACTCTCCTCATGAGTCGAACTCAAAACCCTATTCAAGGGTAAACCAAACTTCTGATATAACAAATTACTAATGCGCGACTTTCAAATCATTAAAACTTATAGTTCTTCTTATTATTTCCTTATCAGAACAATGTCTCCTCGTAGATCAGCACGTAGAAACGCAACCCCACCACCACCTCCTCAATATGACCCCAACATAGTGCAATTTGTTATCGCTGCGGCAGTAACAGCTGCACTGTCTCAACCAAACTTTAGCGGCGCAGCAAGGGCCGGAAATAATCAACTTACCAACGCAACCCCATTCCTACATTTGGACACCGCCACTTTGCAAGCTACAGTTATAGCCACAGTGGCAACCATTATAGCATACAATAACTCTATCAACCCAAGCAGGGAAGGAAACGATATCAAAAATCCTAATCAAAGAAACAATCAAAGTCACCTACCAGTAGCTACCTACAAGAATACCGCAAGGTGCGAACACAAGAACATGAAACGAAAACCCTGGAGCAAGAGGGGAGGCAAATCAACTCGAGGAAGCGCCAAAAAGCAATCAACAAACCATACCCCTACACCCAAAAGGTCGTACAACGGCAACCAGCCTATGTGCAACCGATGCAACTTTCATCATCACGGATCCTGCCGTGAAATGTATTGCGTTAGGTGCAATAGAAAAGGACACACCGTCCGCTACTGTAGAGAACTAGCCCAACCAACTGCTCCAGCCACAAATGTAGGAGTAGACCATGCGTGTTATGAGTGCGGAGTAACAGGACACTTCCGAAGGGACTGCCGGAGTCAAACGTCATGAATGTTGGTGAAGGAGGCCGAGTATTCGCAATGGGCCAAGGGGAGGCTATTGCAGACCCCACGACTATTATGGGTACGTTTCTCCTCGATAACTTATTTGCATACATTCCAATTGATAGTAAGGACGCAGGGGAGTTCCATGAGTCACAAGTTAGAAACCTACTTGAACAAACACCCCCAATCATTCAACAAAACCTTCATAGCAGTAATAATAGAGATAGACTAAAAAGCACTAAAAACACATATGTATATTTCCCTATCCCACTAACGAACGTCTTACAATGAGAAGTACCGACATTCACTTTTGACGTGGATTGGTGTGGCCCTACCCATACCAGTTCCATGTGTTATAAAAGACCTTTTCACTTTAACCATCGACTAACGAAACTTGATCGATTTATGATGACAAACCCCACACCAACCCCAATTGGTTTCTAGTTTCAAAACCCCAAAGTACTCATATGAGGAATCTTTACAACCTTCCCGTAGTATCCCCCAACAAATCATTTAGAAATACCACGCATGCAACAAGTCAAATCAAAGCCCAGAAACTAGTAGTGAATTCAACCATGAACTTCAAAACATAGCTACCCTAATGCATTGAGTGAATATGCTAACATTTAGAAGAACATAAGTAACTAAACCCAAAACCACACGATCCCGATCAGTCGAAGGGATAGGCGGAGTAATGAAGGTCCGCTGAAACACGTACATTAGGATCTAGATTCATAAAGGAACAAGTGGCAACTCCTGCAGAACGCCTTAGGAAGCAATTTCCAAGGTAGTGTATTGAGGAAGGCACTCGTGTCCACTTAACACTGGCTAAACACCTCACTCCCGCCACTAAGGCTAGCACTAGAAGGATTTCCCTATCATAAAGAATTCTGGCATAGACGGTAGGATTCTCAGGACCATAGTTGCAGGAGGACCTACTCCGAACCCACATTAATGTAATTTAGACGTTTCGTTGTAACAGACTTATAAACCATCCAAAACTAGTGCAACCAGAGCCTTGTCTTTTGCGGGATCCTGTCAGTATAGGGGTACTCATGCTGCGTATGCTTGCCTTTGTAGTATACCTTATTCGCAGCAATAGTCTTGTAGTAGTCTAAAGTACTGTAACTCTAATGATGGTTGCACGGTTGTGTTTTGTCGGTAAACGTCTTATGTTCAAATCTAATGTCTTTAAGTTTCCTTATGATTCTAACATTATCATACGACTTGTTTCAATTTGATTCTCACAAAAACGGTTTCATACGTACACCTCTTCCTTCGAAATCGCCTTTCCAGCGAAACTGTCATATCAGAACACCAATTACTCATGAATGGAGTACCTCATAATTCTTTTCCTTTCCGGAGAAGCCCCTGAAGTGCCACTCGTATAGTACGTCAAGTCCAAATCCAAAGATCCATACGGTTGATCTGTCATTGATGAATGTATACGTAGGGGTGATATATAATCAAGGTTCTACAGGTTTAGAATTGACGATTCCACTTTAACTTCTTTTTCCCCGATGGGATGCGAGCTTAAAGAAGAATCAGTTATTCGACTACCTTTTCAATCTTAATTATATACAACTCGTAGACACGAGATTATAATCGTTGAACCATGTATGAATTTCTAATATGAACTTCAGGACGGAGACTACCTAAGACTACGAGTGATCGTGCTGCCATACAAATAAACTTAGAAGCGCAACACATGCCCCTTTCTGTCGATTGGTTCAAGAGAGACAGATAGAACAAAAATACCCATCCTTTTTCCTTAGTTCGGGAGTAATTATACTTTCTTTTAGATCTTCATGACATCTAATCCACTTCCAAGATTTTGGCATCATAATCAGTATGAATTGGTTGTGTTCTCATGCAAAAGGAAAGGTCACTGCCCATACCTCAAGACAGCTTAAGACACAGGAAGTTAACTATACAACACATGATCTCGAGTCAGGAGCATCGGTAATTACTTCGAAGATCTGGATACACTACTTGTAGAGTACAAGATGTACTACTCTCATAGTCCACAAAAACATTCAACATACGTTTGACCAAGAACAGTTATCGTGCCAGTAAAGTCAAACGATGGAAGCAAAGTTGTATCCAGATAGTGAAAGGTTCGCTGGAATGCCAAGCGAGGAACCGAGCTCAATTAGGAACATGAGGAGCAAATAAAACTTCTATCCGTAGCATGAACTCTAATTTTGGGACGAAATTCCCTCTAACGGAGGGATGATGTAACAACCCGTCATTTCAGGTCCTTGAAATTCGAGTCTTGTAACCTCTTTGAAAAAAAAAGTAATTAGAATATCATCGAAAAATGAAGTATTCAAAGGCTCTGTTTGGAGTACGCTATGTAATAGATATCGTCTTAAGGTTTCCAAGCATATAAAGAACACTAAAATCCGAGTTATAACGAAGAAGTTATGACCATTCTAAGTTTTCCGACAAAAACCGGCAATACGAAGTTAAGTAAAAACTCGAATCGGAGATCGAGCGACTTTTGGCCGGAATGACCTAAATGAGAATCGAAGGTCTCGTCAATGGTATTTCAGCGGTAAAAAGTCTGGCAAAAACCGACGTCAGATAAAGAAGTTATGAATTTTTAAAGAAATTCCTTAATCACATCATTTTAATAAATAAATAATAAACATAATTTCATAATTTGCCAACGGAATCTAAACGAGAGTTGTAGATCTTAGTCTCACCTACGCGTGGATATAAAGAACGTTGAAAACGGAGTTCGTATGAAGGAGATATGAATTTTAGAAGTTTATTTAAAATAAATATAAAAATAAATAAAAACCCTTGATAATATCCGAAGAGGAGTCAGCAGATAGGACCGGAGTACGCCCTGCGTACCCTCGTACGCCCCGCGTACTCAAATCAAGGGCTCCGAACTGTCCACGTCGCTCCGATGTTTCTTCCGAGGATGCGGTAAGCAATGACGTCTTGTACGCCCTGCATACGAGCGTACGCCCCGCGTACGCGAGGCCTCTAAGCCCCTATAAAAGGGTTGCGAGGGTGCCGGCCAAATTTGCTAATTTCCTTCCTTTCTCGCGCCGAAGCTCTGCGTTTCAACCCTCGGAGTCGTACCAAAGGCCCGGTTTTCATATCCAAGGTGGGAAGAAAGTTTTACACTCCCGAGATTCCCAAGAATCCCGAGAAAAATCCGTTTCCCGAGACGAAACTCTGCCCGGTTTTCTGCTCGCTTTCTTCAAACTTTCAAGTGAGTTCATACCCCTACAAACACACTTTAAATACGTTTTTAAATGCTTTTTATACTCTTTTAGGGGGGGCAATACAAGTAAACACACGACTAAAATCGTGTGAAACATCGATCTTTTGATATACTTTCATACTGTTGTTTTAACTATCTTATGAAGTTATTATCATGCAAAACACCTCACAACACAGCTTTACCCTCTTGGGATACAATATGTTTTATAAATAGAAATATGTTTTAATTATACGTTTACATACAAACACATCATATCAAGGGTAACCATCTTTGCTAAACCATTTTATGCATTCAAAGAACTTATGATTTATGCTTTGTCAAACATTGTGAAAAAGGATAAACTTTGCATACAAAACTACTACTATAATACAGACTTAGTTGAGAATCCGTGAGACGTGTACATCTTCAACTCATACCTTTTTGCTAAAAGGTACCGCTTCAAGTCCTGTCTATAACCAGAGTCTCCTGTTCGGAGAACGTGTCAAATGTGTATAGATCTATACGGGAAGTCATGATCCTGCGCCCTGACTGTTAGCTACAGTCCGTCCTTTGGGGTGACAGTTGTCATAACGCTACGACGCCTGAAGAACGTCGCTACAGGCATATTATGTTTAGTATGGTTATAAAACTCACCGGATATACAATTATTATGGTATTATGCTTTTATGAACGAGTAGCTATTAAAACTATTCTTCATCTAACAAGTGCGATCTTCATATAGCTTTACTATGTAAAACTATGACACAACTTTTAGCACGTCGGTTGCTTGCGATTTTCGGTCTAGGAGACTGCCAGTTATGTTAGGAAAATAAGGGTTTTTCCTGGATACAAACCAAACAACTAATAGGAAAATAAGGGATTTTGCTGGTGCAAATATTTACAACTTATAACACGAACATCCATATGTGTTTCATACTGTTATAAGAAAATAAGGGTTTTTCTTGGAAAACACAACAATTCATATCTCAACTATTAGGGAAAATATGGGATTTTCTGGATCTAATACATTCATTTTCAACACTACAAATCATAACTCTTTACATTTGAAACACTGCGTTTTCTGGAAAACATACACGAACTTTCGAATGGCGTACATTTTCTCAAAATACTACTCATGAACTCACCAACTTAATTGTTGACACTTTCTCTTTGAAATAACTTGTATTCTCAAGGAACCGCTAAGCAGATTTGGAAATCAACTTTTGGAGATTAACGTGCTGACGTTAATTACTTCTTTTGAAAGATGTTTATGTATTTAACTTTTGAACATGTAACGAAGACAATTATGTAAACATTTTGGAAACTTTAATATATATGGTGGTGTGTACTTTCCTTTCTATGAACTGTTATGATACTGAATATCACGTCCTCCGCCCGCGAACGTTTCCGCCATTCTGGTTTGGGGGTGTGACAACTTAGGGTTCGAACCACTACATGCTGACCCTCACAGTCGATCATGACACTAAAACGACTCAGCCATTCCATACCTACTATAACGCAAACATCCCCCATATGAATAGGAATCAAGTCAATCGGGAAAGACACCCCAAATATCTCAAGAATGTAACCCCAATAAATTGATGAAGCAAAAACTCCATATTCGTTGGCGTTGGAGACTCGCAATGGAAACTCTAGTTCTCCTAAAAGCAAACCAAAATCACTACTAAAAGACCAAGAGACAAAAGATCGACTCGCTCCCGAGTTAAACAATACCAGAGAAGGAAAAGAGTTCACTAAGAACGTATCAGTCACAACATCTGGTGCGGTTCTGGCCTCCTCGTTTGTAAGACGGAAAGTGCGACCTCGAGCCATCGGGGGCTCTGGCTTGCCCTGACCCTCGTCAGTGATCCTCAATGTAATTGGCATGGAGGCCTGCGTCGGCTTAGCGGTGAGTAACAGACAGTTGGTCTTGACATGAACAATCTTATCGCAATGGTAAAAAATCTTCATATCTTGAATCGGGGCTAACTGGTGGCAATCCCTCGGAAAGTGCCCCTCCTTGCCACACTTGCGGCACACACCACCGGATAGACAAGCTTCGACATGAAACTTCTCAAACTTCCCACAAGTGCGGCCATGTGACCTCCAGACCGAGAATCAACAGCTTTAAACCACTTCGGCGCCAGCTGCACCTGTGTCAGGGCTTGCCGCTGCTCCTTCAACTGTAGCTCTATCTCAAGCTCCTCCCGCTGAGCGGCCTCCTGTAGCTCCAACAAGGTATCACTCTCTACGTAGAAAAAAATTTCCTGATATCCGTCTTTAGCATGCTCAGATAATGAGTCATCTGAGTCTGGTCAAAAGAAAACTGATGGCAAAACATCGTCTGCTCAGTAAGCATCCGGGTGATCTCAGTCACCGACTCCACTCCCTGTCTCTAATCTAAAAAATCATGTGCCATCTGCTCTCGCTTAAACTGAGGAATATAGCGAGTGCGGAACATCTCCCTGAACTGATCCCATGATACTGCAGTCGCTGCTCATCAGAATATGACCCCGTAACAAGTGTCCATTATTCCTTCGCTCTGGACCTCAGCAGGCTCAAAGCACACCTTAGCCTTTGGTCAGCAGGGCATGAACATGTGAAAAAGTATCCCTCCACGTCAGACAGCCACCTTATGGATATGATCGGGTTCTATACTTCGTGAAAGGTCGAGTGCTTCATGTTATCGAAGTCCCGGTAATGAAAAGCCCAACCAGCCCCACCAATTACAGCTGCGGAGGCTGTTGTCTCAACAATGGCTACATAGCACTCATCAAAATACTCCACCATAACGGTCTTAATAGACCCAAAAATCTCCGGCAACTCAGCCCAGAATAGTACAGAAACCTCATCATGTAGGATCTCCTAAATCCTCACATCCAACTCATCTGACTAATGGTCCCCAAAAATGCTAGCCCGCCTTAACTGCCAGCTCCTAATCCTGACTCGGATCCTGCCTCATATTGCCTCATAACCATCATGCTGAAAATACACCAGAAGAAGTTAGATAATCCGCATAAAAACGGGGAACTAACTCCCAACGAAGCCCTACGGGTTGTGACTTTCCTTCTACGCGTATGGGTCATGTACTTTCAGTAGTACGGGCCCATACTACCTTCCACACCTGCCCGTATTTGTCTCAGGGTTCATCACAAATGACCTAACAATACTCATAAACATAGGCGAGTTACTCAATCCCCACTCCTAAAGGAAGGCTAAATATCTCATAACTGGTCGACTGACCCCGCTCAACTAATCCATGAAACTTCCACCAACCCTGCAACACTCATGTATGCTAGCCATACATAGCACTGGACCCTATATTCATTTCAATATCTGATCCTACCCTAAGCCCTTCATCAAACAATAACATGAAATAAGGCTAAACCAAACATTCTCGGGCTATAAGATCTTAGTTATATATAACCGTGATGCATACACTAAGCAACTACAGTAATGGTGTCAATTTCATATAAGGAAAACCCTAGGCTATCAGCCATCATATAATCAGGCAATTCTATCATGCAATTCCTGAAGATCCCTAGCCTATCACTAGCATACTATTCTAACGAATCATAATATCAAATAATGACATGGTATTTTGGGGTTTACTTACTGACTTCGGCGGATTGTACACTTCACATCCTCCTTTAGTATTTTAAAACCATTTGAAAATCATTTTAAAAATACTTTCCTTAGTTTGAGACTGGATTCAAATGAGTGTTCATTCAATTCACTCAAACCAAGGCTCTGATACCAACTTGTAGCATCCATAATTTTCATAAAAATTTTAAACTTTTCAAACATTCTGAAAACCATTCATTGTTTACAAATTGTTTTCAAAATAGTCTATCATCCTAGAAATCATAACGTAAAATGTGAGAAGGTGCACGATCAAGCCTTCGCATTCCCCCGATCATCTGAAGTACTTGAAACAAAATCCAAAAATGTAAGCCCGAAGCTTAGTCAATTCCCCCAAAATACCAACGCCACATAACGGAACAATATCATAAACAAACAGTATGCATATAGAGTCTTCAGTATGACTAGATCGCCTCACTAGGCCTTTAGTCTATCTGGCCCACTCTCAGAACATTCATCATATCTAGACCGCCTCACCGGGCCTTCAGCCTGTCTGTACTGTTCCTTGGGCCTTCGGCCTGACTGGTACGTCCTGATGGGCCTTCAGTCTATTAGGGTCGCCCTAGGTCTGTTGGCCTTGAGCAAAAAGCATGACCTCCTCAATCCACCTGCACACACAAAATCAACACATAGATATCAAGCACTAGTTAGCATGTAAAGATAGTCATACAAATCTAATAGATCAATAATCATAGCATCATCCTATATACTAGGATACGGATCTAATAGATCACTAAGCATAGCACCATCCTATATATATATATATATATATATATATATATATATATACCAGGATACATATGTAATAGATCACTAAACATAGCATCATGCGAAAACTAGGATAACAATCCAAAAGGGTCGGCCTTGGTACCTTCGACCCTGTTAGTATAGTGAGGAAAACTCACCTCACAAGTAGCACTGACTATCAAGATCCAAATCTCGAATCACAGCTCCGATGAGCTTAATTCATTAAAATCCTGAAATGTCCAAAATACCCTTAAAGTCAAACTTGGCCAACCATGTTCAAAGTCAAAGTCAACAGTCAAGGTCAACATTCCATGTTGACTCGACTTGTCGAGTTCATCTTCTTGACTCATCGAGTTCCTTCATCACACAGAAGATCGTGAAAAGCTCGAGTCAACTCGTTGAGTTACCAAAGCAACTTGTCGATTTCTCAGTATCCAAAAATCGGGAAAACCCTCACCAACTCGTCGAGTTGGCAGAGCAACTCATCGAGCTTTCCTAGCCTTAATGCATTCAGACACTTCCAAGTGATTTTAATGCTCTAAACTATAGATATGGTCCCCTAGTACTTAGATACCACGTAAAGTTGCTAACTTTACATCCATGCATTGCATCAAAAGGTCTAAAACACTCAAATAAGGCTTATCAATGGACCTAGGGCATGAAGGAGAGCCAGTACTTGATAAATATGACAACTTTATGTTAAAAGGGTCCATGAAACGTCCTGATCTGATACCATGGCTTCATAACATGCTCAAATTCAAGAATGGTCCCAAAATAAGCTAATAGTGGCCATAACTTCTAAAAGAATTGATCTAGAAGGGTGATCAAGATAATGACTTTATACCTCCAAGTGGTTGTATCAACACTGAGAATCCCAGATCTAAAGCTTTTCCCTTCAACCTTGCACCACCAACTTCAAGCTCCTTCAAGAAAAGCACCAAATAACACTCTTTAAGCTCACAATCACTTTAAATGGGGAAAGAGGCGCGATTAGAGTTTTCTATGGGCAGAGGGGACGATGAGGGAGGCCACGAATGAGTCATATGTTCTTTGAGTTTGGATTCATAAACAGCTGTCAGCTCGTCGAATTGGGGCCTTCCAACTCGTCGAGTAGACCCTGAAAACGTGCGGCCAATGAAACTCTACACGATGAGTTGGAGCCTTCCAACTCTTTGATTTTCCCTGAAAATACATATATAAGCTTTTAAATTCATACCTGGGGATTCGGATGTTACAATTAAGACTTTAGGTTTAGGAATCCAGGTGAGGTAAGATTGGTTTTTATTCAAAAGATTGAGGATTCTTCCTTCATTGGGCTTGAAGAACTATTTTAAGGATGGTTTTAGTAGATCTGGATAGACTACAGTATAATCAGAGTTGGAAGTGTCATGTTTGGTCTCTTATTCATTGAGAGTTTGGCATGGAGTTGTTTTAGTATGGGCAGTCTATTAGGAAGTTAGAGCAGTATAGATTTCAGGTATCAAAAAGGTAGAAGTGGTTTGCATGGGCTGAAGATTGGGATGTTATCACCGGGATAGAAGTTTTGGTCTGCGTTTTTGTTGCCTTGGGAAGATTATTTTGTGCGTAGAATTTTCGATTATGATCATCAGGTTGGTTGTTTTGATATGAGTGTTAATAAGGAGCGATTAGAGGGTGAAATCTAATTTAATTTTGGGAGAGTTGTAACATCCATAATCTAGAAGGTCATTTATGGAAATAAATTCCCTATGTAGGGGCCAACTCGTCAAGTTTATGGCATAAAATCGACATGTTGGGAAGTTTTGGGGCGTGTGTTTTTAAGGACCAACTCTTCGAGTTGGTGAAGGCAACTCGACAAGCTGGACGTTGTTTGAGAGACCCTAATTTTTAGGTTTTGCACCCTATTTAAACACCGTAAGTTCTAGGTTGTGTCCTCATTCCTAGCCTCCATAGCCCCTAACCCTAATCTCAAAACCTTACAGCCTCCGTGATTGTGGTGAGCTTATTATGAGTGTGTTTTGGTGTGTTAGAAGCTAATTGAAGGGAAAAAAATCTTGTTTCATGGTGGTGGTTCAAGTAGGAGCTTTCAGATCTTGATTCTCTGCTCCATTTCCAGCACATTTTAGGTATAAAGTTCTATGCTTGCTTACTATTTGCTTAGATCTCTTCTTTGGTTTAATTGCATGCTTTTAGCCATGGATGGGTGATTGTTAGGGAAGTAGAAGTCCCAAGTGTTTATTCTTCTAGATCTATGATCTTCATGAGTTCTTTTGGCATAAAGGTGCCAACTTTATGGCCTTAAGGGCTTCATACACCTATTAAGCTCTTCTTTTCGTCTCTTATGAGCTTTTGAGCCTCCCTTAGCCATGCATGAGGGTAGAGCTAGAATCTTTATGTGACCATGCAACCATAAAGGACCAAATCTGTATTTTGAGGCCTTGTCTTGGTAATTGAGTGATTATTGATTAAGACCCTAACCTTTTAAGCCTAGGGTTTGGGTTTTGAGCCCACTTGGATGGTCCTTATGTGACACTCCAACAAAAGGTTGAAGTGCACAATGAAAAATCACACGGGGAGAGCCTCTACATCTTATTGTGTCCTAAAATGGACGCAACACTTGAAAAACTCATATAGGCATTTTATCGAACACCAGGCAGGCGGAAAAAGCAATGTTTGATTTGCAACAATGATGCTTGAGAATTTAATCCATGTATAATCTTCAAGTTGGGGGTTATTGTTTGCATAAAATCCTTAACCAAAGATACTATAGTATTTTTTTCCCTAACTAATATTGATCAAGAAAAGAAACATATAGCTTCATAACCAATTTCATACATATCATCTCGTTCAGAATCTGACATCTCTCGAGTACATTGATTTTAGTCATAACAAATTTGAAGGTTCATTCTCATTCAAATCATATATGTCCTTATGACATATATTAGAAAATATATTTTTATTTAATTAATGTGTTGTAATATTATGTGAATTTACATTATTTAATATAATATATTATTTAGGAAATATCTAAAAACCAAAAAGCAACGAAAGTAATGTCTTTGACTTTTTAATTTATAATTTAATATAATTAACTCTTACATTGAAATATGTTAAAGAAAGGCAAAATATAATTCTCAAGAATTATTATTATAATTATAATAAATTATATTATTCTATAAAAGATATATTATTTCTCTCATTCAAATGTCTTTGACTTTTTAATTTAAAATTTAATATAATTAACTCTTATATTGAAATATGTTAAAGAAAGGCAAAATATAATTTTATTATTATTGATAAACTTTTAAAATGATTATTATAATATATTTATTTGTTAATTTAAATATTATTTTAAATTCAAAACAAAAACAAAATATAAAAAATAAACTTAAGACATATATTCGATTACTATTTTTCAAAATAATTAAATAAAATTGAAGTACTATAAATCCAGAATGAAAACTAAAATTAAATAAAAGTATATATAAAAAACATTTTTTATTATAATTCAACCCTTTCCAAATAAGGGTTTTTAATTAATTAACAGAAAAAAGATATAACATTTGTTCTTATATGAATTAACTGTCATGATCAAAAATTTAAGAAAAAATTAATAGATAAGTAATTTCTAAATTAATCAATCATAACGTTAAATTGTAATAATAAATCGAACTGGTGGCTAGTTTTATTTAAACACAAATCATGTGTAAATGTTATCAAATTATATGATTATGATAAATGTATTTTTGTAATATGATTCAAAATAATTACAAATTTATATATCAAATTAATGTAAGAATTATTATTTTATAGTTAGTGTTGTATTATATTTCAAAAAGTGTTTGGAAAAACAGGCGATACTTGTCAAGACTCAGAACAAATCTGATGTCACTTGTCAAGTTCTGATGACTCTTGTTAGGAAGTAATGCAGATAACAAGCAAAACTATAAGCACACAAGACACAATATATATGCGGTTAGGTTAAGGTGACATACGTCCACGAGTAGGAGGGTAGTATTCTTTATTTCAAAGATGTAAAACAGAGGTTACAAGTACAATTTTCATAGAGATTTGCCTATTAATCTATAATTCAAGATACACGACACCTCAAATCACTAAGCAAGCATCCATATTTATACTTGAGGCATCAGACCTAAAACCCTAATGGACAAAGCCTATTGGTCCATAGGCCGATGAATAGTGAAAAACAACCGTATTTTGCCATGCATCATCTTCTAGGAGAATCTTTCATGTTATACAACCCATGAGCATTAGCAACACACACAATGGACCACCTTGACTATACTGGAGCAACATGATGCACATCTGGAGCGTCTATTGGGTTTTGAGCATTCTAACACTCCTAAGTGTACATGCAACCGTAAATACCTTGGATCTATGTTTTCTCTATTATACATGCAAATATGAATATTCCAAGGTATTACCCTAACTAGCATACAATCACAAGTACTAGTATAACAAAAAACCAGATAGAATACATACCTTTTGATGTAGCTTGATTCCATGGAGTTCAAGAGCCTAGTGCCCCAAGTGTGACACCTAAAATGGTTCACACAACATCAAATACACTTAGAATAACTTGACAGAAATGAGACACTTCATGAAATCGGATAGCCCTCACCATTCCTTCATAGTGCCTGATTTTTGGGAAGAATAAGATGCTTATACAGTGTGTCACAATTAGGGTTACACCATGTAAACCCTAATTATCATGGCCTTTCATTTCCATGATCCATGGGTACAAAAACACCATGGAGCATCCATGGAGAATCCTATGGGTTTTAGCCCAACTTGATAATCCATGGAGCATTAGCCCACTATACAAGTATGGATGATTTACGCAATCAACCCATATACTTAATTAGTCTCCTTTTGATCACTTAATTAATTCCAAATTAATTCTTGATCAATACTAATTAAATAATCTTAATAATATATTAGAACTTATAATATATTAATAAACCTTAAGTGTTATTTCTCTCATTTTAGTCTATCTAAATGCATGATGCCATGAAACCCAAATGGACCATGCCAATCGGGACAAGTAAATAAAAAATATTGTTATGGACTTAGACACTAATCCAACAGTCTCCCACTTGGATAAGTCTAAAACTATTATTCTGTATGACTTCAAAACCTGACTAGCAATCGTTGCTCTTAAAAGTTGTTGTCGTCGAACTCTGAACAAATCAATGACGCATCCATCAGATAAGGGATCATTCTCTCTATCCATTTGTTGTTTCCCGATTTTCGATTTATGTCGACCGACTAATTGAACAAATCACATTAGTCCTGGCTTGGCGAAGCACTTCGGGTTGTCATCACTAAATCATCGAGGGGCCCACATATATCTCTTTTATCCCGAAGGTAAAAGAAATGGATAAACTTCGACTCATATGGCTTGTTCTACTACTTGTTGAATCATACATAAAGACACGTTTTATAACATCGAGTTACAAAAGCGTTTTCGTGCAATCAATGTATAACCAAATGAGCGTGGGTTGAATCCAATACTCATAACTTATGAGCACTCATGAATGTTGTAGCACCTCTTGTTATGTCTACTATCTTGGACATCTACAAACCAGCTTCATGACAGTCTTGATTCATATATACTTCCAACATATGACCGACTGTGGAAGGTTTGATTAACATAGTGATTTAGGAAGAACGACCTAGTTATTCTGGAAGTCAATAGATGCAAAGTGAAACACAAGAATAATCGAATCCAATATGGTCTCGGAACTAATGAATATAAAAAAAAACACATTTTATTTATCACCATATTGATTACCCATCATTCATTGCATACTGTTTCAAACTATCAACTTTATACTTGAATTAAAACAATAGTTGTCCCATGCTCCAAGCATGTACACTATATTTTTCTAAACACTACTCATGCAATGCACCAAGTATGCACACTATGTTTTTCCAAACACTAGTCATGACATACACCAAGTATGCACACTACGTTTTTCTATGATCTTTACTTTGTGAAATATATCGATTGAACATAATTCCAATGATTCTCATTTCACAATCCCAAATCCTTACCGTAAATGCAAGAATTCCAAATTCATGCGATTTACCTAAATCTGTTAGACTCTAAACTTATATGCATTGATCCTCTTGTAATGATTATGCACAAAGTCACAAAGACTTGTTAACAAACATTATAGAGTATTCCAATGGAAACCAACTCCATGGAACCGAAGTCTCATATTCAAAGTTCATTTACTGTGAACATTCTCCTTGCATTAAGTTTCCTAATCTTACACATATTTAATGAATAACTTCCACCTATGGGAACATTTACATATTCCCCTTTTGAGTATTACTCCGAACAAAAGTTTCCTCTTTTCAAAATATGTCAATATGGTCCTTCCAAAATTAACATTATACTTCAACTGTCCATGAACAACCAATCTTTGGTAAACCTTAGATTGTCCTCGACAATTGCTTAATCATTTTAGTCATATCCAATTCTAGACGTTTTTCCCTTCTTAATGCCCCAGGCATTTGGAAAATTTTAGAAAGGATAAATATTATAGCACATGCAATCGATCCTATATCCGAAGCATATGGGACACGAATCATGATGTCTCACATAAAGACATAATACTAGACTAGTCTTTTTGCTACAATATTTCTATTTGCCAAGTTCTCATAATTCAGATTATGAAAAGCGATATCGTAATCATAATCGAATTTTAGAACGCAAATAGTGTATCCATATATAGAATTTCTTATGTTGAGCCATTCCAACATAACATTCATATATATATATATATATATATATATATATATATATACTTGACTAAATTTGATTAAAATCTCACGATCTAAGCTTTTAGAATTGAAATGAAGTATAATTTCCTCTCCCTTAATTATAGTAAAACAACTTTTCAAACCCTGCAACTTCACGAATTGAAACTTTTGTTTTCTATAATTAACATTGCTATCTTGCAATACTAATAATAATTATCATGCTCCCACTAACATGATGATTACTAGCATAACACTTATGCTCTCACTAGCTTTGACATGTACTTCAGAAATCAGCTGGACTTTTAGAAATCAATACTTTATTGACTTTCTTACCAAAGTTCAGACTTCTGATATGAGATTCTTTGATAAAAACTTAATAAAAATCATACACCTATCCTTAGATAGCACACACGTGTTGCTAAACAATTTCAGAACTATGAAAAGGGATGTAATAATCATAGTCTCAATTTTTTAGACCTTTGCCATTTCTCACAAGTCCATGTTAGTGTGCCGGTTAACCACACACGCTCCACTAACGACTTTGAGAATGGAAATATCACAACTGTTATGTACTTAAAATCTACTTAGTGAAAGTGTTTCCTCACCATCATTTTCATGAATCGGAGAGAAACCTTATGACACTTAGATTTTATGGTGTATGTGTTCTTATCCAAGTGAATTTGTCAAAAGCATAATCCCAAGACAAGGATAATGAAAAATCCAAACTCATATGGATTGAACTCAATCTTAATTTCTTGCAACCTGGCAGCACAAGGGCCTGCCATTGCTTCCAAATTGTTATGCAACCAATTGAGAACTCTCAGAACTCATATGCAAAGCCAACTTTAACTGGAATGGGCACAGAAATAGAAATATGTCAACACGATAGGTTATGAACCTCATGTCGTGTGCTAGTGTGAAACGACAGGTTTTTATTCTTGATTAGATCTTACAAAAACTTTCAGGATCTTTAAGACTCCCACTGTCCCCTTGACATATAAGACTATCTTGCCAAATATTCAAGAGAAAGTGTGGATTGTTTATCAAAGCAAACACTTTACATAATTGGCCTTAGTTGGTCTTTGTATTATCCAAAACATCACAACTTACCAATTTCAAATGTACAAGAGCATGGCACTTTTACTCTTACATTTGACAAGTGTTAATAAACCTTCTTTAAGATATGTCACTCAAGTTACAATCTTGGAGTATAACTCTAAGAATTGTTTTGGAACGAAGTATGACTCATCTTCTTGATTTAACCATTTCAACAATTCATGACTCCTCTTCTTAGCCATAAGAATGCGCTAAGATGTCCTTAGAGAACCAATTGTGATATGGTTTCTTAATCATTAAGATGATCAACAAACATGATACTAAAGTACTCTCCCATCTTTTCAGATTTGAGAAACTTTTATCCTTCTGCCTAATTTGATTCTTCTCATTCGTTCTGCCATACATCGAAACTTTTCCAATATTTCAGAATTATACTTACAGTGGTAAGTATAACCTTATTTACTAAACCTTAGTAAATCATGATGAATAATCTTATCGATCTTTTGTGGTGGACTTGACCAATGCACAAGAATGTATACTCGATCCCTTAGTCCTTCACTGGACTCACATATAAATGTGAACAAGGAATCAGTCTTAATTTTCCAAAGGTGAAAATTCTCATTCATCATACTATACAACTTGTATGATTCCAAGTTTCTATCCACCTGGAAACATGGGTGGTGAGAATATTTCCTTATTTGGTAAATTTAGACACTACCACAAATGAAAGAATCAAATTCATATTTCCATTATTGCTAGAAATGTACAACCATCAATTTTCCATAACTGCCATTGCAAGGACATATAAAATAAAACAAAATTTTATTTATCTATAAAATGCGGAAAAACTTTCCTAACAATGCAACTATGGAAACTATGCTATTACCTATTTCTAGCAATCTATCATAACTCTCTAAATAGCAACTCAAAATTCTGATCACCGAACCATGCGATCGAAATCCATCTTCGCGATCAGAATCATCATATACTTCCTTTAAGTTTCTTCACTTTTCTTTGATTCTTAAACCATCAACACGTGACCCAGTCACATCATGTAATAAGAATCTTAGAATAAAAACTTAATAGAGTTAGATATTGGACTCTACCTGAAGCAGAGTCAGACTTCTTGACTTTATCAACCTTATGATCTTTCAGGTAAATAGGCAGCTTTGTAATCAATGCCCCTTCCTTTGGCAAGAGAAACATATGGACTCTTTGGGAATGGTATGTGGGACTATCACAGACTTGCCTTTCTCTTTACCATTTGGTCAACCGAGTCGACTATGGTCAATCCCTTTCCTTGGGAAGAGAAGGCTTTTCTATATATCCAGTGTTACAATTGTTAATGTCCATGGTAGTTTGGGAAGTTGATATACTAATCAAATTTGCTTTACCAAAGCTCCCAATCATTGCTAATTCAGCATCACCAAGCAAATAGATAAGATCATTAAGGGTCATGTCATAGTCTATTTCATAGTAGTCCCAGAGGTAACTCGCTATGTGACTTAGAAAGTGATTGAACATCTAACTTTCTTAAGACTTTGACACCCAACTCTCTCAGCTTGTCAATATGTGACTTCATCTCTAAGATGTTAGCACACATAGACCTTGATTGTCAATAGGGCTAGAGTGACTTTGAACTTGTGGGTTAGAGAGAATAATTGGATCAGGTGGAGGGAGTGAAGAATGATTTCCGGGACATCATCTTCATTAGGAAAGCTTGTTCCAAGAGTTCTTGGGAAGATCATATATGTCTGAACCAGACATCTTTTCGGAGATATTTAAGATAGTTGATTTAAAGTCCTTAACAAAACACCCAATATAAAATATTAAGGCCAGGACCCAACACAATACTTTTATAACTTGGAAGAGGGATGTCGTAATCCAAACTATAAAATATTTGAAGGTAGGCGAATGACGATTTACCAACTTCCACCATGAAAACGAAATAATTTAATTAGGTTTTTACTTGGATTTGAAACTCCTAGATCTTTTGAGATTCATTGAACTATTCAATGGCATGTTTCAATCTCGATTGTGCCCTCTCAAATTTTGTGACTAGGATGCCGAGGATCACAAAACAAGGAGTGAATAACCATGATAATATACTTGGTACCCTAAATATTTACCTCTCAATCGATGTGCAGGTTAACCACACGCGCTCCACCGATACTATGATAAACATTAAGTTACCCTTTGCCTACCTTGTTAAATCCAACTAGTGTGTCGGTTAACCACATGCACTCCACTAACCGACTTAACCAAAGTGCAAAGTGTAATTTAATGGGTTAGCACCAAATTCACATTTTTTCCTAAGTAACTACGATTGGGAATTTATAAAAGGTTTAGTTACTTTATATTTCTCATTAATGCGTTTAATGAAGGGAGAATTCTAGTCCTTGTCCTACCCGTTCGGCTAACGACCCTCCACCAGTCAAGGAAGTGGCGGGTGAGAGTGGACACCCATTAAACTTTCATTTTATAGGCAGCAACCTTATACCCCCACCCCCCTTATAAACCAGCTTCGTGAATGAGGCCTACTAACGGTAAGACTGAGTTGCTCTTATATATATATATATATATATATATATATATATATATATAGATATATATATATATATATATATATATATATATATTATTAACTTATAATACTATAACTAGATTAAAACCCGCGTTAAACGCGGGGAACATATGAGAAAACATAGAATTGTAAACATATATTACATCATAGGAAGCATGACAATTAAAAGTAGATTACCATAGCTATTTTAAATTCATTAACATACATTACAATAGCTATTTTAATTTCATAACAACTAAAAGAATAAATAAATAAAACTAATAAATCATAGAATAATATAAAATATTAAAATAGTTCATTACAAAAAAAACAACTATGTTCGAATGTAAATTAATATATATATATATATATATATATATATATATATATATATATATATATATATATATATATATAATCACTACTATCTACTTGGCATAGTCACTGTATCAAAATCAGAACGGATTGAAAAAACTTGTTGAGAATGATGTGCCGGAACCACATACTCAATCGTATTTCCTTTAAAGAAATATTGGGTATTGTTTCTATAATCCCACCATTCATGTGCACTTTCATTGTAAGTACTAACATCTACTTTAACCCACCGATTGTGAATGAAAATCCAAATAGCCCACAAACTATCTCCACTTATACATAGATATGCCAATTTTCCGTGAAACTTGATTTGTCTCGATGCATACGGTTTTAATTCATTAATAGTAGAAGGTGCAAATATGAGTATATGTTCTTCTGAATAAATATCAAATCGCAATATGGTATCATTAGATAATAAGAAGTATACGGCACCGCCACTTGTAACTGCCTCATCAGAAACAGGATAAACAGATGATGGTAACCGGATATTTTGAAACTCCCTCCATTGCCATGTAGTAGATGAAAACAATTCTATGTTGTAGTAGTCATAGTCCAATTTTTCCTTAGGCATATCACTACAAATAAAATAACATATAAGTAAATCATCAACTAAATTAATAACGTAAAATGTACTACATATAAACTCTTACGATGGCTTTGTGTATGACAATCGAATTACCTTGAAATTTAACGGGTTCGAACTGATAACTACCAACGCAAACTTTGTTGCAGTGTATTCAGAGGTCGGAAAAGGTATCCATTTGGCATCTGAAGTCGTTGGTTTCATAACAAATAAAATCTTTGAAACGTATTCATCTGGATCATAGGATTCAAAAAGAAGAAGTCCACACAATGATGATGTTAAAATAGTACAACTATGTGGTAGCCAATTAATGTCATGATTGTTGCTACCAAAAGACGGAAGAAACTGATGCTCTATATTTCTCCATGGTTTTTTTTTGTTGAACAATAATTCCACAAACCACATTATTTCTACGGTTGTAGTTATGAAGAATATAGTTGTTGTATGTTAGATTTCCATAATATGTATTTGTACAACGTACAGTAGCAAATGTTTGTAATGATATTCGTGAAAGAATTTCAATAATTAGTTCAGAAGTCAATAACGATAACTGCAAAAGAAAGAAATAATAAGATAATAATATTAGAAAAACTTAAAATTTAATATTTGATGACATACGATTTTAATTGATAATAAGTATACTGTTTGTAGCATTGAGGGTAAAGAATTTTACCCGATCGATTTTCAATATTTTTTCCAATTCATCAATGATTGTATTGTTAGACGTGATCCTTGAGATAGCATAACCTTCTGTTTTGTTATTCAAATTGTCATGTGTAATTTGAATTTTGAACGCCATCTTTTTTTCCAGTAGTATATTTGGAGTAGATGGATAAATTTCATTATTACCAACCTAAACAAAAGAATGTTTATAAAAATAGATATACAAAATAATAATTTTGTTTTATGTAAATGAAATTAATATGTATAACATTATAGAACTCATGAACCAACTCTTGTGCGTTTTTTCTTATAAGCTTCTTTGCATCAGAATCATATAAAGTAAGTGACACCGAACCGGTAATATCTTCAAATATAATGGTGATTTTAAAACTGAAAGCATTGATGTAAACATATTTAGTAATATAAATTTATATAATTTAACAGAACAATATAATAATATTTATAAAACAAGTTTCAAAACCTGGGAACAACATAAATGACTTTGTTTATGCAGCTTGAAGTGTTACAATAAAAAACTTCTTTATCTTGAGACTGATCATGATGGATTAAAATTTGTTTTACGACTTTCTGTTGACATCTAATACAAGTAAAACAGTACCATTCCCCATCAACACATACTTGCTTAATCGTACCAACAACAATTAAAGTTTTTTCCTAAAAAATGTTAATGAAAGTTTAAATTTGAGTATAAAATAATAATAATCAAGGAATAAGATACAAATTATACAAAACCAATTTCTCATAATTTATATATTGTAAATGAAAGTGATTTATATATACCTGATGTACTTTTCGGAGATCAGCAATATTATTGAAATCAAAATTATGAAGGAAATCTTCATTTTCGGAGTAGATGATCGATGACGAAGAGTTGCTACAATTAGCAATTGTGGTTTGAGCCATTTATCTGGACAAAAAACAAATATTGTTTGAAGTTATATTAGGTGAACTTTTAATAAAAAATGTTAGTTAGATTCATTTTTAGTTTTTGAACCAAACTTATTAAATTAAAATATTTAATATTTATATTAGAGCAATTTGGTGTTTTAATACAGTAATTTTTAACATAAATGATCCACATGATATTTGTTTTATCACAACATGATGTAACTCATTGATTAAAACATGTTGTGTAGTAGCTTTATGAGTTGACTTTGTTTGGTATACAAACCCCCATGGAGGCTCATATGACACTTTTCATATTGGTCATGTAAAACCAAAAACAATAATAAGTTGTTATATCTACCAACAACGTCAAATTATGTAAAGAAATTTGATAAACATTACAATTAAAGTGCATTGCCATAGTCATAAACATCAAACTCAGACATTGTAACTTGGTCAATTTCTAAAGTATTTTTTCTTTATAAGAATTAAAATATGATTTTTCAGGCTACACCTAATCAGATAGACATATCTTCCGATCAAAGAAATTATTACAAAAAAAATCCTTGTTATGAACAAAAATATAATATTAATTTCATAATTTACCAAAGGTTAACACTAATAAATAAAAATGAACTTTCACAAATCTTGCATTTTGGTCACTGCATCTAACTAACAAATGAATTTCAGTTTAGAGGATTGATTCAAGAAGTGCATCTATGATTTCTTGTACCTGCATTTAGGGGAGTGCTAAGACCTATTAAGATATGTGGGAATAGTCTATTAGACTACAGTTGGTTTCTGGAGGGCATTACAAATTTAAAATGTTAGCACGTATCTTTCCTCTAGTAGTTTGATTAATTTTTTATGACATCTCAACAGGAATATAGTAATAACAGGTAATAATAAGAACAGAGTAAATTCATGAAATTATAGAAGAAAAAGGAGACAAAATAAAGAAAGAACCTGGAAAGAAGAAATAGAGAAAAAGATCATTGAAGAAGAGTAATATAGATCGTACAACTCAATCAAAAATCATAAGAATAAAAAATTCAAAGTAATTCTATATATATATATATATATATATATATATATATATATATATATATATATATATCAGTGTTGTAAAAATCCCGATTATGTCCCGATTAATCTCCGATTAATCCCTAGGCGCTACTTGACCGATTAGAGAGCGCCTAGCGATTAATCCATGCATACAAAATAACTGAAATAGTAGAACCCGATGAAATTTTAACATTTTGAAGAAATTATATCTCAATAGAAACTATTTGAGGTTCGATTAATGTTTTATTTATCATATTAACCTATTTTGTTATGATATTAGTGGTATTTATGAACTTTTATATGATATTAGTCATATTTAATTTGTTAAAACCTAACAAATTAGCAATTAATGGTTCCCTGTTGGGTAGCAGATTTATTTTGTATTGCGTCTATTGGGCTCGGTTTATAGTCCAAGTTTTGTACTCCGGTTTGGGCCTGTCCAACCGTGAGCTGATAGGGTTTTCTATATAATAATGTGCTTGCATGCATGTTAGGTTAACGATCCAGAATACGATTGATAGATTTACGATACCTTTACAGATTTCTTTATCGTTCTTGTAAACCCTAAATCCTCTACAGTAGAAGTTCTTTATCGAGCTCTTCTGAGGATTGTTGATTAATCATTCGACATCTTTGATCCATTCTTGTGTTCGTATTGTTTTCTGGTTTATTACTTTACCTGTTTTAAAGATCTAATCGATCTTCAAGTTAATTTTTTAACTTATCAATTGGTATCAGAGCAGGAGGCTGTGTAATCAATGCACTTCTTTTCTGTGAAAAAGGTTTTGATTAGGGTTATTCCGCATTTATTGATATTTATTGAGCCGTCATCTCATAATTGACGTATCTCGACATTTAGTATTTTGCCCTAATTCGATATATTACAAGTCTGATCTTTGAACAGGTTATTCGATCAATTATGGACGAGTCGCAATCCAATCCCATTAATATTTCGAACAGCATTGGATCAACAACGAAGATTCCCATCTTGTACACCCATGATTATGAAGTCTGGGCGCATCACTGTGAAGATTATGTTATAGGATCTGAGGATAATGGATACCTCATCTGGGAAGCAATCTTTACTGGACCTTTTTCTCATTCAGCAACTTCAAGGATTATTAAAACTCAAAAGGAGTATAATGATCTTCTGAAAGACGTTAAAGATATTGCGCAAGATGAAAAAGATAAATTTCAGTGCAATATCAAAGCGTTAAGATTGATCAGATTCGCTCTTCAATCTGATACGTTCAGGCTGGTGAGTTCATGCACGACTGCAAAAGAGGTATGGGACAGGCTACGTGAATTGTACTCTACAGACGAAGATCTTGAACACTCCATTCAAACCTTACTCTTGTCCGAGTTTGGTGAATTCAAGCAAGGAGCCGAAGAAACAGTGACTCAAACGTTCGATCGCTTCAATCATCTTCTTAGCAAGATGATCAAACATGACATCGAAAGGAAGCTTATTGAGCAGAAGGTTACGTTTTTGAATGGACTCAGATCTGGGTGGAGAGCAGTTGTGTCCACAGTTAAAGCACATGAGCAATTCAAATCCTATTCTTTGGCGAAACTGGTGGGCATCCTAAAATATCAAGAAAAGATCGTGTTACAGGAGAAAAATGTGGTTTCAAGCCTAGGTTCGCTGGCCCTCCTGTCCAAAAGCAAAGCAGTGATGGAGGACGAAGACCTCAACTTGGATGACTATGACCTCACTTCTGAGGACTATGCTATGATGGTGTCAAACCCCATGAGGTTCATCAAGAAGAGATTCCCCACTAACAAGAACCGAAATTGGCAGGGGAGTTACAGTTCTGAAAAGGTCAAGAATGAACCGAAGGCTGAAGAGTCAAAGAAGGAACCGAAGGTTGAAGGAGATTCAGGAGTGAGCTGCTATTATTGTGGAGGAAAGAACCACTATGCAAAAGATTGTGTCCTCAAGAAGATGGCAGAAAAGGATGAGGAAAAGGATGAAGAAGCTTTGTTGTAGGAAAAAGCTAGATGAAATCAGGAAGAAGAAATCTACTGCTAACCCTCCTATGAATGCGTTAATTGTGCAGGGTTCGGTAGCTGATGATGAGTTCGGTGGCGTGGAGGTCTGGTCAACCGACTCTGAAGATGATGAAGTGAGGAAGCCTACTCATGGAAAGGCTCATGTGGCGAAAGAAGAGAGCAATGGAGGAAGATGCTTGATGGTGTCTGATGTATCTCAGATGAGGGGATACAACACTGATGGTGGGAATGATGACACGAAGGAGCAACAGAACTTGTGCTTTACAGCAAAACCGCTCAGCGTGCAGTTCAACGAGCTCGATGAACTGATCAAGAAGGTACAATCAGTTTTTGTCTCATTTAAAGTCCCACAATTCTCATATGAAAAAGAATTAAAAAGTGTTAATTCAAGAATTTCTCATCTTGACAGTAGTCTAACTCAAACTCGAGTCACCAATTCTAACCTAACTGACCAATTAAGCAGGGTGTCTTCGAAGAGTGAGGAACGGCAGATGTGGATCGAACTGAAGGAGTCGGAATTAATCAAAATAAAAGATGAAAACATTTATTTGCAAAGAGACAATTTAAAGCTTTTGAAACAGCGAAATGTTTTTTG
This sequence comes from Lactuca serriola, assembly GCF_051521515.1. Classification (NCBI taxonomy): domain Eukaryota; kingdom Viridiplantae; phylum Streptophyta; class Magnoliopsida; order Asterales; family Asteraceae; genus Lactuca; species Lactuca serriola. The sequence continues at coordinate 109,131,869 of NC_136409.1, read as the reverse complement.
TTTGATTGCAAAACGTCTTTACACTAATATTACTCAGCTTCATTTGGATTGTGAAATAGGACAAAAGATTCATCGCATGATTTTACCCTTCCTTGAGTTTAAGGAGGATGAAATTGATGCTGAAGCGTATAATTGTGAGAGTGTTATTTCATCTGAGAATGTTAATCCGACGTACATGTATGGACTGGACAAAATCGAATCTTTTATTAAGTCCAAGGACCATAAGAACATGCTTAAAAACCTATCGGATGAAAATGATAAACTGAAACTAAGAACCGAAACCATACAAAAATTTGACTCTTTAAACGCCAACTTGAGCTCAGAAAATAAAATTGATGTTGAAAATGCATCTGAGCTTAATGAAGACGACAATATGAGTGAAATTTCTGTAGAGGATACAGTTGATTGTTCAGAATTTGTCAAGAGTGAACCCGAAAACCACAAGAATCTTATTTCAGAGAATTCAGTGGAGTTCGCTCGTATGTCTCAACAAACGTCCCCGATTCTTGCAGAGAAGGAAGTAGTATATAAGAAAGTAAGAACCACTCCAAATCAAGTGTACAAGGTCACAGGCGTAACCAAACATCAGACTGCTGAACTCACAGCTATTGTAAATGAAGACAATGTTGATGGCTGTGATGAATTCTTCTGGTCAGCTCCCATTGACAATGTTGATGAAACGGTAGGTTTGTCTGAAAGAACTTCATGGAAAAGCAAAGGCAGATATGTGCCAGAACCTTTGAATAAACCTGATAGCTTCGATGTGCCAAGTACTAGTGGTACGAAAGATATTCCTCAGGAAAAAGAAATTCCTACAAAAGAAGTCACATCCCCAAGTGAAACTTCATCAGTTCAGAGTGAACCAGCTAAAGAAAAACAAAAACCGAAAGTTAACATCCATCATCAACCGAAGCAGATGAGAGATTAAAAACGTCAAAGGAATCAAAGATACAGGAAGAATCTCTCTGAAAGAAAACAGTTTTGGCAATCTCAGAATGCCTATTTCTCACATCAAGACAAGAACTTAAAGTCAGAGAAAAGTCCTGTTGGAACGAAAGAGAGAGACAACAACCGAAAGCAGAAGTTCGGTTCAGAGAAAAACATCAACCGAAAGAAAAGGTTCGGTTCTGAGATTAAAAGAGATCAAAACTCTAGGGTCGGTCCCACTAATGATCAAAAGCAAAAGGGTCACCTAGAGTCTCCAGCCAAGAAGTCATCTCAATCAAAGCTCTCTCACTCTAACTCTTCTAATTCTTCAAACTCTTCTAACTCTTCTCTACCTCGTTCTAAATTCCATTCTGCTACTTCTCAAAAACCTCAATCATCAACTGAACTGAAAGGAAAATCAAAGGTTTCATCAGTTAAACCAGAGTCCAAATCAATAGTAACAAATCCCAATAAAATTAAAGTTTTCACCATCAAAAGGAAAGACGAAACAACACTAATAAAAAGAACATATTTAGTTGACATCTCTCTTACTATTCCTGTTCCTGTGAAAGGCTCACGAGGACCCAAGAAACTTTGGGTTCCTAAATCTGCTTAATTTTTGCAGGTTATCAGTGACGAGCAGTTTGACGAAGAATGGTACATTGATAGTGGCTGCTCGCGTCACATGACAGGAAGGAAGGAAGAGCTAAGGGAATACAGGTCTCTTTCAAATGGTGGAAATGTCAAGTTCGGGAACAACTCCTTCGGTACCATAAAAGGCTATGGAATAATTACAAATGGTGATTTCACGATACGGAAGGTTGCATATGTGGAAGGGCTACAACACAACCTCATCAGTGTATCTCAGCTTGTTGGAGGTATCGGTCTCAAAGTCTCATTCGACGATAAAGGTTCTGAAATAATTGAGAAGAAGACGAAAAGAGTTATTCTCAAATCGGAGCGTAAAGGTGAAATGTTTCCTCTAAACCTCAAACTCATCAAAGGAAATCCAGCTATCTACCTGTTATCCAAAGCACAATCTGACGAAAGCTGGTTGTGGCACCGAAGACCTTCTCATCTCAACTTTAAAGACATCAACAAACTTGTCACTGGAGGCCATGTTCGTGGTCTTCCATTGCTCAAGTACGATAGAGATCATTTGTGTGATGCATGTGAAATGGGGAAGCAAAGTCGTCAAAGTCATCCATCTATAATAAACACTAAAGTTGTTGAACCACTAAAATTACTTCATATTGATTTGTGTGGTCCATCATCTATCGAAAGCATCGGTGGTAGCAAGTATATTCTCGTTATTGTTGATGACTTTTCGCGTTTTACATGGGTGTTCTTTCTGAAGCTTAAATCTGAAGCGACTCACAAGCTAAAAGTGTTCATCAAGCAGATTGAAGTACAGCTGAAGAAGGTCGTTCGCAACATCAGGAGCGACAATGGATTGGAGTTCAAAAATAGAGAATTCGAAGAATTCCTGGCAGAAAAGGGAATCAGTCACAACTTCTCAGCTCCCTACACACCTCAACAGAACGGAATTGTCGAAAGACGAAACCGATCTTTATGTGAAGCAGCCCGAACCATGCTAAGTTTCGCTTCCTTACCTCTTTATTTTTGGGCTGATGCTATTTCTGCTGCTTGTTTTACACAGAACAGGTCATATCTCAACAAGCGCTTCACTCTCACTCCTTATGCGATCATCAACAACAGGAAGCCAAATGTGAAGTTTTTCCATGTGTTCAGTTCAAGGTGTTTCATTTTCAATTCCAAATAACACCGCAACAAGTTTGATGTCAAAGCCGACGAAGGGATATTTCTGGGCTATTCTCTAACCTCTAAAGCGTACAGGGTACTAAACAAGCGTTCGAGGAAAATAGAAGAAACTTACTACGTGACCTTTGATGATAGCTATGTCAAAAAGGTAAAGGCCAACGAAGACACAGCTGGGGAAATCTTTCCTCAAACTGGACAAGTCACAGCCTCGATTGCTAATCTATTCGAGAAGTTCATGGAGCTATTTGATGAACCAGAGAAGGCCACTCTCTCTGAAGCCAGTGCAGCAGACAACAAGGTAGATCACATGAAGCAAATTATTGAAGTTGCTGCAAGAAGAATGAATGAAGGAGGATCAAGTTCTGACGAGCCTCCATCACCCAATGCTTTAGTCGAGGGGGAGAATCCACCATCATCATCCCAGCCGAGCTCACAAGTTGAGAGGGAGGTAAGGTCTCAAACTACTCCCGCAAGCACTTTGCAAACCGAAAGTGCCTCATCATCCGAAGGTGCATCAAAGCCCAAAAGCTCAGCACCACAAGAAACCACTGTAGCTCAAGATTCTCAAGACATCCCTGAAAGATCATCTATCGAGGGGGAGCATGTTGATATGTCTTACGACTATGAAAGCCAGTCCGAACCTGAAGAAATGATAAACACTGAATTAGATCCAACCTTTGATCCAAACTACCCACCTCTCACCAAATGGACCAGAGATCATCCTGTCTCTCAAATTGTTGGTGATGTATCTGAAAAGGTTCTGACTCGGTCACAACTCAAGGCAAAACAGAGTTCCTTGTTTTCAAAAGTCGAATTCTGCATGTTTAACTCATTCGTATCAAAAGTTGAACCAAAGACAGTTAACACTGCTCTTGATCACTCCGATTGGGTTCAAGCTATGCAAGACGAACTGAATGAATTCGAAAGGAACAAAGTTTGGCGACTTATTCCAACTCCTCCAGATGCCTCGGTTGTTGGTCTCAAATGGGTCTTCAGGAACAAAATGGACAAGGAAGGGAACGTTATAAGGAACAAAGCGTGTCTGGTAGTGAAAGGATACTGTCAGGAGGAAGGCATTGACTATGAAGAGACTTTCGCTCCTATAGCTAGGCTGGAATCTGTAAGAATATTTCTAGCCTATGTTGCCCACAAAAACTTTGAGGTTTACCAAATGGTCATCAAGTGTGCACTCCTCAATGGTGAACTAGAAGAAACTGTGTATGTGGATCAACCTCCTGGCTTCGTAAATGAAAAGTATCCTAATCATTGTTATATTTTGGATAAAGCCATGTATGGACTGAAACAAGCTCCGAGAGCCTGGTATGAAACGCTGACTAAATTCTTAAAGATGTCCAAATTCAAACAAGGTTCGGTTGACCCAACCTTCTTTCGCAAGAAGGAAGGTAACCACCTTATGATCGTTCAAATTTACGTCGATGATATCATCTTTGGCTCTACGAATACCAGCTTAACGGCTGATTTCAGAAAGCTGATGGAGACTAAATTTGAAATGAGCTCAATGGGTCCTATTAACTTTTTCCTTGGTTTAAATATTAGACAGGGACCCGAAGGCATCTTTATTAATCAGGAAGCTTACACGAAGACTCTCCTTGCAAAATTTGGCATGATGGGAGATTCCAAAGTTAAAGTTCCAATGGCGTTCGGCACCAAGCTCACCCCATCCTTGGACAAACCGGCTGTTGATATTACGCTTTATCGTCAGATGATAGGCACATTGATGTATCTCACTGCTAGCAGGCCTGACATAATGTTTTCAGTTTGTTACTGTGCTAGATTTCAGGCAAACCCACGCGAACCTCACATGCTTGCAGTGAAGACCATTTTACGATATCTCAAGCGAACTACCTCTTTAGGTCTATGGTATCCTTCCAATTCAGGCTTCTTCGTTCAAGCCTACTCAGATGCAGACCTTGGAGGTTGTGGATTAGACAGGAAAAGCACCACTGGAGGCTACCAATTCCTTGACGGGAAGTTGGTTAGCTGGCAATCAAGGAAACAAACGTGTGTGTCTTTGTCTACAACTGAAGCAGAATACATTGCAGCTGCATCCTATACCTCTCAAGTGATTTGGATCCAGAGTCAACTCAGAGACTATGGACTCAATATGAAAAAGATCCCACTATATTGCGACTCTGAAAGTGCAATTAGGATCTGTCATAACCCAGTGCAACACTCCAAGACCAAGCACATAGCACTGAGGTATCACTTCATCAAAGATCATGTGGAAGATGGAAACGTTGAAGTACACTTTGTTAGAACCACTGATCAATTGGCTGATGTCTTTACCAAAGCTCTTCCTGAAGCCTCATTCAACAAAATTCTACAAGGGCTAGGTATGATGGAATCAGAATCAGTACCACAAACTACCTCTCGATCTCAAACGTAAGAAGCGAAATAAACCGAATGTTCGGGTTCGGTTGAATCATCTGCACTCGCTCATCATTTCAAAGGTTGTAAATTTCATGTACACAGTTGTTTATCTTATTATCAAAAGTATTTCCTTTTTGAAAGTCTAAATTCCTTGGTTTTCCAAAAAATTTCAAAACCGAAACCAACCGAAGGTTCGGGTTCGGTTTTTCAAAATTTTTCAAAACCGAAACCAACCGAACGCTCGGGTTCGGTTTTCCAAAATTTTTCAAAACCGAAACCATCCGAACGCTCGGGTTCGGTTTTTCAAAATTTTTCAAAACCGAAACCAACCGAACGCTCGGGTTCGGTTTTTCAAAAATTTTCTCAACCGAAACCAACCAAGCGCTCGGGTTCGGTTCCAAAGTTTTTTTTGTTTTTATTTTCTTTTCCAAAGTTTTTTTAAATCTTTTATTTTCTTTCTTCGTCTTATTTTTCTTATTTTTTTTATATATCAAAACTCCAAAAATATTTTGTTCTTCATTTGCTTTTTGTCTTTAATTTTTATATGTGTGTTCGTTCGTTTATGGGGAAATTTTTTGATGGATTAGTTAAGTGTCCCTAGAAGCATGCTGATGTATGTGCCCAAAGCCTCATCAGATTCTGAATAACAGCCTTAATGACTTGGTATACACAAACCTTGTCTTCCCAATTAGGCTATCCCATTTATTCTAATCAAGAGCTACCTAACTCTCTTCTCACATGAGATAAGAGTTTTCTGCTTGGTCCTTCTTTCATAGCAGAGGTACTTTTCTTTCTTACACCATCTCCATTACATTTCTCCATTAAATTCATTTCATCAATGCAACCCTTGAGACTCTCAGAAATTACCACTGAGGTTTATGGTTACCCAAAACTATGTTTATGATCTTAGTTTCGTGCCACTACGAGCTGAGTGAAACCCACAATTCAATACCAAATCTGAATTGACGGTGAACAATTAATTTGCTCAATTTTTCACTAATGAATTAACGGACGTATCCTCATGAAATCTCAAGTCTTTTCTTTTGTGTGATTCCTATGAAATTGTTAACCACCATAACATTTCTTCCCTTGGGATCCAGTTTTTTTTTTTTTTTTTTGAGATTTTATATTTTCCAAGCCACTTTAAAAATCATTACCTACCTACTTGTTACACAGACTACACCGGTCTCACAAGTACTTTGTTCACTTTCTATCTTATTTCAAGATTAGGACTGTTGAATCAAAGCTAAAGCCACCCTAAGGAGCCTAATTAAAAGAAGCCTTTCAACACTTCTTAATAAGTGTTTGATCGTTATTCAACGGGAAACCACACTAACACTTTAAGGTCTCTCTTGACTTTGAAGGAAGAGATTCGTGCCCGGGATCATTTGTTTCGTGTCATTATTGACATCACATTTATTCCTAAAAAGATTTGCTTTATCTCTTTTCTTTTTACACCCTTAGCATGAAAATCTTTGATTTTCCAAAATTCTGGTTCTAATAATTACAGGCTTTTTCATTGGATCGGTGATTAATTATAAAGACGTGGTCAAAATTAATCCACGTGGGCGTATTATTCAAAAGATGTCGTTACAAGGATAAGATGATGGGTTGCTGACTCAGGCGGGAGTATAATTGATTTAATTTCAACCGGCGGTAAAAAGGGAACGCATGTGAATTTGAAACGTCCAATCTCTAACTGACGTCGCGGACGCGTGTATGAATTTGAAACGGTTCTTCTCTAAAAAGCACAGAAAGGCGCGTGTAGATTTGAAACGGTTTATCATAAACGGCGCTTGATGGGAGGCGTGTTCCAAGGAATCTGTCACTCTCTCTCATGCGTGATCATCGCTTACCTTAACTGTCACGCATCAGTCAAATTCCGGGGAAAACCTTTCGTATTTCGATGGATGATTTGGGAACATATTTCTCTCTCCTTGAACCCACTATAAAAGGCGACATCATCTCCCTTTTACCTCTTTACTGCATCAAAATTCCCAAGAGAGCAAAAATTCCCTGAAACCCTTACTGTTCATCATCTTCTTCCCAACTTCAACAATGGCAGAATCATCCTCCGTTCACGCTACTTCCCACATCCTTCCCATTCTCCCTCAACAGTGTTTGGTAATCGATTTAACCCCTCAGGCATATGACTCCTACATGTCTCCAATCATCGAGTGCCTGAAGTATTCACCAATAGCACCTGCACTTTCAAGGGTAGAATCAGTGCCCATGGAGCTTTTATCGCAGATTTATGCGACTGCACATTATGATAAAGCGGTCGATAGGATTTTCTTCAAGGTTTCTGATCACAAAGCCTCTATTTCAAAGCAACGATTTGGCTCATTGCTAGGGTTTGCAGCTGACCCTTCAAGGGTTAATCCGGAGACAATTCCGTTGGGGCATCTCTTCAACATGTTCTATAATATGGGGTACACGGAGGTGCTAACTTCCGTCGCAAAGTTCGAAAAGTCGTGTTTGCCGCCTCAGTGGAACGGCATGTTCACTGTCCTTTTCAAAGGTCTTTCAGAACGGAGCTCAGGTTCAGATGGCTCCAGTCGACTCTTCCTGTCCATTCTGTATGGAGTTTACAACGGCGTCAACGTCGACTATGGGTTGGTTCTCTGGCAACAACTCATCCAGAGTTTATCTTCTTCTTCACGACATTCTGAGGTGTCGTATGCCAGGTTTTGGACCATGATCACTAAGTGGGCGATGGATAAGAACGATGTCCCCACTGTTGCCAGCGCATCGATGTCTTCGATTGGTACATTCCATACCACGAAGATTATCGTCTCAGATGCATCAAAGTTCCCTTTCAATGGTTCCATCCCGGAGACCATGTACGCTGATGTTCCAGCTGACAGCAGGATCATCCGGACCTACAAGGAGTTCAAGAGGTCTGGTCCGAGGGATCTCACGCCGGAGATGCTCAAGTCAATTCACGATGCTGATAAGCCTGTTCATAGAGGCAAAAAGGCAGACAAAGGGAAGCAAGTGGCAAAAGGGGCTAAAGGCCCTTCTCCTAAAAAGAGGAAAGCTACTAAAGCTGCTCAGTCCCCGCAGCAGAAGAGGCGAAAGACTCAACCAAAGCGAAAGCTCATTATCGCTTCCTCTTCCAGTGAGTCGGAGGGTGAGAGTTCGGATTCGGACGACTCTCCAAGAGGCAACACACCTCCAAGGGGCAACACACCACCCATATCACCTACCCCTGATATGCAAATCCATACCTCTCCACTTCCCTCTCCTACTCACACAATTCCTACTTCCATTCCCACCAGAAACCCCACTACCCATATTCCCAAAACCTCATTTACTATATCACCACCCATTTTCATTGATACAACAACAACATCTACTGCAAAGGTTACAACCAACGTATCTGATACGAGGGTCCATACCGATGCACCCGAACCACCGCCAGTAACCGAACCCATACACACAACCAAAACCCAACAACCACCCAAAACCACCCCTACTCAAAAACAAACCGAACCTACACCTACACCTACCCCTACACCCGAAACAACCCAACCAGAACCCACCCATACAACCGAACCACAACCAGCTTCACCAGCACCCCCATCTCCCGGTCATGCCTCTAACGGAGATAACCCATTCCTTGGCGGGGAAAACATGACATTTGATTCGGTCTATTTCAGTCCGTTTCAGGTGCAAAGCGACGATGATGAGGATGCTCCAGTAACAAAAAAGCACCTTAAGGAGTTGCATGAGAAGGTCGACTTGCTCATTGCTTCCTCCTCCAATTCTCAATCATCTCTTTTTGAAGCTGCTCTTCAGAAGATTGATGATGCCTTTTCCAGGGCTCAGCAAGATTCGGTCGCTTCTGCCACTGCCGCCATAGATGCCTCGACGAAAGCTTGTGAGGCAGCGACCGAAAAAGTCGATAAACTATTCTCTGACGCCTCTTCCCTGTTAAAGTCCTTACAGGAGAGTGCCGATGCCACAAAGACTACGTTGGAACCAATTGTTCAGCAGTTGGCCACGTTTGTCTCCACGGAGTTGAAGTCATTTGCCAATCTTTGCCAATCAATCAGTGACGACAACTCTGCCCTTCGTACCTCTATCGACGAGCGCCTCTCTAAACTCCAAGAGGATCTGGCCGCCGAAAACTCGTTGATGGACGTTCTAGCAAGTAAGACCACCGCCCTCAAGGTCAAGAGTGCTCAGCTTTCCAACTCTCAGCAACAACTTGACGCTCTTCGATCCGAACGGGAGGTAATCAGGACGTGTGTTTCGGATGTACACTCAACTATATCCAACATTCTCGAAGCGCATGATCCTATCCCGAACCATTCTGTGAGGCGAACCCTTGCAGAGAAACTCGCTCCTGCCCTGGATCTGCTTAGTAAAATTGAAGGGCTACCTAGTTTCGTGTCCACTCCGAAACAAGGGGGAGAAAAGGAGTCCGGATCGCAACCACCTCCTTCCTCAAAAGCAACTCACACAACCAAACCTCGTCCTACAGGCCAAGCCTCTGGTTCGGGTGTGAAGGATAAAGGCAAGAAGATAGCTGAGGAAGAAGAGGAAGAAGAAAACGAAACCATTGCCGACTTGCTGAAACGCAAAAGTCGTCGCAATGTTGAAGATGATAACGTTCGTGTGGCGAGAGAAGCTGAAGAAGCTGAACGCAAACAAAAAGAAGCCCACGACCTCCTCGAGAGCAGGAAGACTCTTTTCCCTGCTTGGACTCGAGAGAGGATGATAAAGGAGGCAATCAATACTCCGAGCATCTTATGGCTCGAACCGGTAATCTCCTTTGACTGCTACAACTCCGTCGACTCGCAGTTCGACATGCCCTTAACCCGAAAGGCGTTCATCTTTCACGCCTTCGCCAACGTTGCCGAGGTCCCTCATCCTCATTCGGAGGTTGATCGGGAATTGATCGAGTTCTATCTGAAGGCCGCTCAACCCCAGTACCAAACCTGGAGCGCTCAGAAGATCATCAACGTTCGGGTTCTGAAGCCATATACTGAAGGGAGATTTATCAACGTTCGGTTCAGGGTGATCAGAGGATCTACAAAAACCGAACATCTCATCTCTTTAGCAAATCTACCGAACCTCAACCCCCATGACTGGATCGTTCTGCACAACATCCTTCTGACTAATGAAGCTGAATATGGTCTGATCATTGACCATCTCAAGAGGATGTTGGTGTGCTATATCATGGAGGTCGCCCTGATGGATCAGGAGATTGCAACTGTCTTCAAGAAGAAACTGAAGATCTCTCCTGTTGGCTTGGCCAGTGATCTAAACCAGATGAAGATGGGAAAGATTGACCCAAGGCGAAACTCGGTCATGTTCACTAGGAGTGAAGGACATAAATGTCTCTTTGCCTTAGCGGATAAACATCTTTATACCACTGCTTGTCTAGAGCATGTGTTGGGGATCATCCACAGGTGTAAAGAAAATACAACGGATGATATCAAATACTTTGACGACATGATTCAGTGGTATATCCGATTCAGACAGACGATTCTCGCCCTTATTTCTCGTCTGTTTCAGACTTTAAAGAAGAAGGTTCCTGCTGCTGCTGGCCCAAGCAAGAAGTAATGATCTCGCTCCAATTTGACGCAAAGGGGGAGATTGTTGGGTAGCAGATTTATTTTGTATTGCGTCTATTGGGCTCGGTTTATAGTCCAAGTTTTGTACTCCGGTTTGGGCCTGTCCAACCGTGAGCTGATAGGGTTTTGTATATAATAATGTGCTTGCATGCATATTAGGTTAACGATCCAGAATACGATTGATAGATTTACGATAGCTTTATAGATTTCTTTATCGTTCTTGTAAACCCTAAATCCTCTACAGTAGAAGTTCTTTATCGAGCTCTTCTGAGGATTGTTGATTAATCATTCGACATCTTTGATCCATTCTTGTGTTCGTATTGATTTCTGGTTTATTACTTTACCTGTTTTAAAGATCTAATCGATCTTCAAGTTAATTTTTTAACTTATCATTCCCGATTAATCTTCGTCTAGCCGATTAAATCCCTTAACCCCAGTGATGGGATTAAAAACAACTTTTAATCTATGAAGATCGATTAGATCTTGAACAAGTATATGAATTTAAAACAGTAAAAACGCAATAATAAGAACAAAACAGCTTGAATCAAACGTGTCGAATGATTAAATAAAATCCTCAGAAGAGCTCGATTAAGAACATCAACTGTAGAGGATTAGAAGATTACAAGTACGATTACAGAAAAATATATTACTCTTGATCAATCGCTGTATTGATAATCTCTGGAATCTTAACCTAATATGCATGCAAGCATTTAACTTATATACAATACATAAAAGGCTCTCGGTTGGACAGGCCCAAACCGGAGAATACAAGGCTAAACTAACGAGCCCAAAAGACGCAACATCAAAACTATCTTCAGCTCAACAATCTCCCCCTTTGCGTCAATTTGGAGCGAGACCTTCACTTCTTACTTGGGCCGGCAGCAGAAGCAGGTACCTTCTTCTTCACGGTGCTAAACAGACACTTGGTTATGGAGAGGATGGTCTGTCTAAACCGGATGTACCAATTGATCATGTCATTGAAGTACTTGATGTCATCAGCCGAATTCTCCTTACACCGCTTGATAATTGATAAGATGTGCTCCAAGCAAGCTGTGGTGTAAAGGTGCTTGTCAGCTAAAGCGAACAAACATTTCTGTCTGTAGGGTTTCAAAGCACTCCATGGATGATGGCAATGGGCCCCTTTGATGAATTCTAGGTTAAAAGCCCAAGACTTGTCTTTTCCCTATAAATAGTCATGTATTATTCATTATTAGGGTTAAGAGAGAGGCAAAATGTAGCCGCCACGTTGTGAGGTTTCTTGTAGAGTTAGATTATTATTTCTTAAGTGTAATTTGTTCCTCACATTTCAATAAATCGAGTGATCATTCGACATAATCTTCATTATTGTGTTTCTTCTTATTTTCCGCATCTTGTTCATCAAATCACAATTAGGGTTTTAATCCCAACAAGTGGTATCAGAGCGGGTCTTTGAAAATCTATTGATTTTTGAAGTATCGGTTCTTGATTTGGTGATTTTCTGCACATATATTGAAGATTATTGGTGTTTTGGCGGTATGGAATCAAGATTCTTGTTCAAGAAACTGTTCATGGAGATTTATGAATTATGCTACTGTTCATCTGGTCGATTGCCTCGTAAATCAATTTCTTTTGATTTGGGCCAAAGTTTTTGCTCGTTACTGTTCATTTTTTTTAGCCCTAATATCATATCACAGAGTTTCCATTTGCGTCATTTGCTTTTGTGTCTCCTTTGTTCGCTACATCCATATGTTCGACCACTCATGGTTTGTCTCAATTAACAATCGATGATTATGTCTTGATCGACTGAAGATATTATTATTCTTGATAAGTTACTGTTCGTCAAACATTATCGTTATTGTTCATATGATTCAATTTGAAGCCCAAATCACTTTCTGTGTAATCGATTCAAGCTCCTTCTGAATCGTGATTCTCGTGATGTCGATCTTTCATCATATTTATTCTTCATTTAATTGATTTATGTTTTACAATCGAATCATTTTCATCTTCAAAATCAGTTAGTGATTCGTGGATTTATCCAGAATTGTTATTCGATGTTTTTGAGTTTAAAGAACAGATGAAGTATTATCAAGAACAGATGAAGATGGTGATAAATTCGATTGAAGTGGTGTTTGATCTCTAAATCGAAATTGTGTAAATTTTGTTTCAATTCGCAACGATGATGAACGCAATCAAAATGAAGGAATCGGAACAGATACATTTTTCCGTGTCTCGATGTGAATAGTCAAACCACAAAAGTCAAAATCGGAGGTGTGAAAACATTCTTTTATCGGAACTGTAAAATCAGATTGTTAGAATAGAAATTGGAACGAAGGAGATTTGTGGTCAATGCCTGAACTTGAATCGTGATCTAGCTTGGGTAATTGCATTCGGATTTGTCTTAACGTCCTGTTCGCTTCGCCAACCAGGTCTCTTAATAGGGGCTTTATAACATCGATCGAATGGAAGTCAAAATTGGTTTGAAAATCTCACCTGCAAACGAATCGATCTTAATTGGGATGAACATTGGTCAACAGAAAAGTCTCTATGAAAGCCTTACCTGTGAAAACTCGTTTACTGTGCTTGTCTTTGGGGTATAATCGACGATATTGAAGCGAATCTATGATTGGGTTCTTCTGTTGCCTTGGAACGAATGAAGGGAAGTCAGAAAGCAAACCTGTTGTTCGGCTAGGATAAGGTTTCACTCCTTGTTTGCATCGTGATGCTTGATTTCGCTTTTGTATCAATGGCCTTGGAATGAACCTGGATCGAACTTGAGTTCGGTTGGTAGCTCTTGGAACGAACCTCGATCTTGGGTTCGCGTGTTTATGCTGGAACTGAAATAGGAGATGAACCGAAAGCGAACCTGTGATTCGGCTTGGCTAAGGTTTCGCTCCTTATTCTAATCGGGATGCTCGGTTTTGCTTTTGAAACTGGGTTCGGTTGTTAATGGTTGGAGCGATCGAAGGATGAACCGAAAGCGAAAGGAGTTTCGCCTGATGAAGCTCGATTTGGAATAAGAAACGAACCGAACGTTCGGTTATGTTCGCGTGAATCAATGGCGATCTTGAAACGAACCTTGGTTCGGTTGCTGGTACTTGAAACGAAAGTATGATCTGTAGCATTTGTTCCAGTCGCGCATTTCTTTTATCAGCCATATATATTGGGGAAAAAGACTTAATGTTTGATTTTTGGTCCCTGAAACTTCAGCGAATTGGCTCGTTTGGTCCCTGTTGTTTTCACAGTTTGGTAGTTTTGGACCATTTCCAGTTTTTGTTACAAATGAAGGGGTGTATTGATGCAAAAATTCCATTCCAGCCCCTGTCTTTCAGCAAGTGACAGTTTCTACCCAATATTAAGAAAAGTTTACTACATTGAGGGCCGGTGAACAGTTTTGGATTGTTTAACGCTCATATTTTTTTGTGAACAGAAAAATAAAGATTCCATCAAGTCTTGGCGGTTCGGAAAGTCGTTTTTTTTTAACGTCATGTTTTCACGATTTTTCCGGATTTTTTTTTATATCTTTTTGTCGCGGGGGAGCATAGTAAATTTTTATCCATTCAAGATCATTCTCATGACCTTTTGAAGGCTTTATAATCATGTTTTTGATTATAAATCGGGGGAGAATTTGGTATGGCCATTCGAAATTGGATTTGTGACTTTTCAAAGTCGAAGATTTTTGATAAAGCTTGTGGGAGAATTATGAAGGTAGCTGTTTTTACAGAAGTTCTTCATCGAGCTCTACTAAGGTTTTTACAGAGAAGTATCCTTTACAGCAAGAGTTCTTCATCGAGCTCTGCTAAGGACTTGTTATATCTCCGACTTCTTGTATTTTCTCGATCAAGTGGCGTTACGAATCTTAAAGTTTGGGTTGTTACATGATATTTTTTTGATGGCTTATATCATTAGCTTATTTGAAGATCGTTGTGACTTGGAGGGGGAGCTCTTCAAAGACAAGAAGTGATTCAGTTTCTTTGTTCTGAGATGGGTTTTATGGCGGGTTTGGTTTTCATGAAGATTCTTTGGGATTACATTCGAAAATGAAGTTTAAAGACATTACTTCAGTGCTTGATTTATATATCCTAGAGCCCGTGTTTGAAGACTATTGAAGAATCAAGATTCGTGGATTGCTTCATATATTCCTCGTTGCAGATCTTTTTATTTTCTAGATGCTTGTTTTGGAAGTTAAAGCATTGTCATCCATTCCATACTTTGAGGGGGAGATTGTAGGGTTTCAAAGCACTCCATGGATGATGGCAATGGGCCCCTTTGATGAATTCTAGGTTAAAAGCCCAAGACTTGTCTTTTCCCTATAAATAGTCATGTATTATTCATTATTAGGGTTAAGAGAGAGGCAAAATGTAGCCGCCACGTTGTGAGGTTTCTTGTAGAGTTAGATTATTATTTCTTAAGTGTAATTTGTTCCTCACATTTCAATAAATCGAGTGATCATTCGACATAATCTTCATTATTGTGTTTGTTCTTATTTTCCGCATCTTGTTCATCAAATCACAATTAGGGTTTTAATCCCAACACTGTCCTTCGGCTCTAGTGAACATGACTGAGTTTCGCTTCGGATCAATCCTGCCCATCTGCATCTGGTTGAGATCACCGGCCGATCCCACAGGAGCTATCTTCGGTTTCTTCTTGAAGACTGTGGCGACCTCCTGATCCATTAGGGCAACCTCCATGATATAGCAAGCCAACATCCTTTTGACATGGTCTATGATGGGACCATATTCGGTTTCATCTGTCAGCAGGATATTGTACAAGACTATCCAGTCATGAGGATTCAGATTCGGCAGATCCGCCAGGGAGATGATTTGGGCAGTTCTTGCAGATCCTCGGATGAGCTTGAACTTTACGTTTCTGAATCTCCCCATGGCATAAGGCTTCAGTACCCGAACATTAACAATCTTCTGGGCGCTCCATGTAAGGTATTGAGGACGAGCGGCCTCCAGGTAGAAGTCAATGAGCTCCCTGTCAAGCTCATCGTTCGGATGCGGGACTTCAAAAATGTTAGAGAAGACGTGGAAGATGAACGCCTTTCGAGTCAGCGGCATATCAAACTACGAATCGATAGAGTTGTTGCAGTCGAATGATATCACCGGCTCGAGCCACAGTATGCTTGGAGTCTCTATGGCCTCTTTTATCAAACGATCCCTGGTCCAGGCAGGGAAGAGCAACTTTCGGCTCTCAAGGAGATCGTGGGCTTCTTTTTGCTTTCGTTCGGCTTCTTCAGCCTCACGCGCCACACGACTGGCATCGTCTTCAGCATTGCGACTGTTCTTTCTTTTTAACATGTCCGCAATGGTCTCCTTGTCTTCATCTTCATCTTCATCTCCTCCCTCAGCTATGTTTTTGCCCTTGTTCTTCACACCCGAACCCGAGGCATGACCAGTTGAGGGTGGTTCGGTTGTGTGAGTAGCTTTGGAGGAAGGAGGTGGTTTCGATCCTTTCTTCTCATCTCCCCCTTGTTTCGGAATGGACACGAAACTCGGTAGGCCTTCAATTTTGCTTAAAAGGTCCATGGCCGGAGAGAGTTTCTCAGCGAGGGTACGCCTCACTGAGTGATTAAAGATGGGGTCGTGTGCTTCCAGGATGTTTGAAAGAGCTGCGTGGACATCCGAAACACACGTCTTTATGACCTCCCTCTCGGATCGAAGAGCTTCCAATTGTTGTTCGGAGTTGGAAAGCTGCGTGCTCTTGACCTTTAGGGCGGTAGTCTTGCTCGCCAAGACGTACATCAGAGAATTTTCTGCCGCAAGATCCTCTTGTAGTTTTGCCAAGCGGGCATCGATGGAGGCACGAAGTGCCGAGTTGTCGTCGCTAAGAGTCTGTCTGAGGGTAGCGAACGAGGATAACTCCGTCTTTACAAACTGGGCCAATTGATGAACAACTGGTTCCAAAGTCGTCTTCGTGGCGTCGGCGCTTTCCTGCAAAGACTTTAGCAGGACAGAAGCGTCAGTGAATAGTTTATCGACTTTTTCGGTCGCTGCCTCACAGGCTCGGGTGGAGGCGTCGATAGCAGCAGTTGCTGAGGCCACGGAATCTTGTTGAGCCCTGGAGAAGGCATCAACGATCTTCTGAAGGGCAGCTTCAGACAAAGATGACTGTTGGTTGGAAGAGGAGGCGAGAAGCTGATCAACCTTCTCGTTAAGCTCGCGAAGATGCTTCTTTGTCACTGGAGCATCATCCTCCTCATCACTCTGAACTTGAAACGGACTATAGTAGACCGAATCGAAGTTCATGTGTTCACCACCAAGGTATTGATCACCGCCATCGGAGGCGTCTTCTGGAGATTGTGGTGGTGGTGAAGCTGGGGGTGTTATGGGTTTGGTTGGTTCGGGTTGAGTGGGTGGGAGGTTAGTTTCGGGTGGTGGTGGTGTATGGGTTTCGGTTTGTGGAGGTTCAGTTACTGGAGGGGTTTCGGTCACAGGTGGTGTTTCGGTTGATGTGGTGAATATGGGTGGTGGTATAGGGATAGAGGTTGGGGGAATGGTGGGGTTTATGGTGGGAATGGAAATAGGTATTGTGGGTGGAGGGGAAGGAACTGGGGATTGATGAAGTTCCATTTCCGGGATTGGGGACCGAGGGGATGTGTTGCCTCGTTGAGGAGATTCGTCTCCTTGTGATCCCTCAGAGTCCGAACTCCCACCTTCGGATTCGCTTGAAGAGGAGGAAATAACGAGCTTTCGCTTCGGTTGGTTCTTCCTCCTTTTTGGCTGTGGGGATGAAGCAGCCTTCGGTTGTTTTCGCTTTTTGGGAGAAGGACCCTTTGGTGCTTTGGACACTTGCTTCCCCTTCTCTGCCTTTTTGCCCCTGGCCACCGGTTTATCGGCGTCATGAATGGATCGCAGCATGTCCGGTGTCAGTTCCCTCGGACCAGTTGGCCTAAACTCCTTGATCGTCCTGATCAGTCTGCTATCGGCTGGCACATCAGCATACATCGACTCCGGGATAGAGCCAATGAACGAAAATTTAGAAGCATCGGAAACGATGATCTTCTTGGTATGAAACGTATCAATAGATGACATCGATGCGCCGTCGGCAGTTGGAACATTGTACTTGTCCATGGCCCATCTTGTGATCAAGATCCAGAACCGGGCCAGTGACACCTCAGAGTGTCGGGAAGAAGAAGATAGGCTCTGAATCAGCTGTTGCCATAGGACAAACCCATAGTCCAGGTTGATCCCGTTGTACACCCCATACATTATTGAAAGGAAAAGACGACTTGCACCGTCAGATCCTGAGCTCCTCTCTGACAGACCCTTAAAAAGGACTGTAAATAAGCCATTCCACATTGGCGGTAAGCAAGACTTTTTGAACTTGGGGACGGAGGAGAGAAGTTCTGTATATCCCATGTTGTAAAACATAGTAAACAGCATCCCAACCGGAATTGTCTCCGGGTGAACTCGCGATGGGTCAGCAGCAAACCCTAACATAGTGCAGAAACGGGGGCGAGAAATTGACGTCTTGTGTTCACCCACTTCAAAGAATACCCGGTCGACGGTCTTGTCGTAGTAAGCCGTCGCATAGACCTGAGATAAGGCCACCATTGGCACCGTTTCAATCCGTGACAGTGCAGGAGCGAGCTGGGAGTACTTGAGGAATTCGATGACCGGCGACATGTAGGAATCATACGCCAGTGGGTTCAGATCAATGACAAGGCATTGTTGGGGTCGGATGGGAAGAATCTGGGAAGTTGCATGAACAGATGAAGATTCAGCCATTGTTGCAGGTTTGGAGAAGAAGAAGAACGGGAGAGTGTTTGGGAGTATTTTTTTGCTTTGGGAATTATGGGGGCAGTAAAGAGGTAAAAGGTGGTGTTGATGGCTTTTTATAGTTGGTGAGGAGAGAGAAAAATCGTTTCAAATCTCTTATGGAAATATGAAACGGGTTTTTTGAGTGACTGATTGGTGACAGTTGGGGCGTGCGATGATCACGTAGGAGAGAGAGTGTCAGATTCCGAGGATGACGCCGCCCAATAAGCGCTGGTTCAGAGAAAGAAACCGTTTCCATTTCCACACGCGCCTGTAACTCCAGAGGTATGACGCTTCGATATTGCACACGCGTCCTCAAATGTCAGAAAAAGCGCGGCCGTTTCAAATTCACGCGCCCTCCTTTTTACCGTCGTTTGAATTTCTATCCATTTAACTCCCGCCGAGTCAGCAACATTTTGTCTTTTCCCTTTTTTTTTTTTTTTTTTTTTAAACAGTTGTATCCAATTAATGACCCACGTGGCTAATTTTTGGCCACAACTTCATTAGTAACCCTTCAGTAATAATCCAGCCTGTAAAATAATTAGTAACGGATTTTTTGAAAATCTAGGATTTTCGTGCAAAGAGTGTAAAAGAAAAAGAAATAAAGCAACTCTTTTTAGGATAATCTGTGATGTCCATAAGACACGAAACTGATGATCCCGGGCACGAATCTCTTCCTTCAAAGTCAAGAGAGACCTCAAAGTGTTAGTGTGGAATCCCGTTGAATTACGATCAAACATTTATTAAGAAATGTTGAAAGGCTTCTTTTAATTAGGCTAATTAAGGGTGGTTTCGCTTTGATTCAACAATTTAATTCTTGATATAAGAACGAATGTGAACAAAGTACTTGTGAGACCGGTGTAGTCTGTTGAACAAGTAGGTTGGAGTTGATTTTGTAGTGGGTTGGATTAATATGAAATCTCAGATAAAAAATTTAAAACTGGATCCCTTGGGAAGAAATGTTATGGTATGTAACAATTTCATTGGAATCATGCAAAGAAAAAAATTGAGATTCCATGAAGGTACAGTCGTCAATTCATTGGTGAAAACTTGATCAAGTTAATTGGTCACCGTCAATTTGTTGGTGTTGAATTTTGGGTTTCACTTAGCTCGTAGTGGCACGAAACTAAGATCATAAACACAGATGTTGTGTAACCATAAACCTCAGTGGTAGTTACTGAGAGTCTCAAGGGTT
This sequence comes from Lactuca serriola, assembly GCF_051521515.1. NCBI lineage: Eukaryota > Viridiplantae > Streptophyta > Magnoliopsida > Asterales > Asteraceae > Lactuca > Lactuca serriola. Next base: position 109,112,250 of record NC_136409.1, on the reverse strand, counting down.
ACAATGATGAAACGAATGTAATGGAGAAATGTAGTGGGGATGGTGAAAGAAAACATAGTACCTCTGCTGCGAAAAAAAGGACCAAGCAGGAGACTCTTAACTCATGTGAGAAGAGTGTGAGGTAGCTCACGATTAGAATAAATGAGTTAGCCTTATTGGGAAGACAAGGTTTGTGTATACCAGGTCATGAAGGCTATTATTCAAAATCTTATGAGGCTTGGGACACATACAGCATCATGCTTCTAGGGACACTTAAGTAATTTATCAAATATATCCCCATGAACGAACGAGCACACAAAGAAAAATTAAATAAAATATTTTTGGAGTTGTTTTTGAAATTTATAAAAAAAAATAAAATTAAATAATAAAAATTAGAGTTAAAATAAAAATAAAAATAAAAATAAGATCTAAAAAATATAAGTTAAAAAAAATACGATTAAAAAGAAACTTGGAAAAAGATTGAAAAACCGAACCTGAACGTTCGGTTGGTTTCGGTTCAGGAAAATTTTGAAAAACCGAACCCGAACCTTCGGTTGGTTTCGGTTCCACAAAATTTTGAAAAACCGAACCCGAACCTTCGGTTGGTTTCGGTTTTTGGAAAATTTTGAGAAACTAAGAAATTTAGATATACAAGAAATAAATACTTTTAACATAGAGAAAAACCAAAATAGTACAAGAAATATACAACACAGAAAAACTACCTTTGAAGTAATGAGCGAGCCAGATGATGGAACCGAAACCGAACGTTCGGTTGGATTCGCTTCTTACGTTTGAGGTTGAGAGGTAGTGTGAGGTACTGACTCTGATTCCATCATACCTAGCCCTTGCAATATTTTATTGAATGATACTTCAGGAAGAGCTTTGGTAAAGACATCATCCAGTTGATCAGTGGTTCTTACGAAGTGAACTTCGACATTTCCATCTTCCACATGATCTTTGATGAAGTGATACCTCAGTGCTATGTGTTTGGTTTTAGAGTGTTGCACTGGGTTATGACAGATCCTAATTGCACTTTCAGAGTCGCAATATAATGGGATCTTCTTCATATTGAGTCCATAGTCTCGAAGTTGACTCTGGATCCAAATCACTTGGGATGTGCAGGATGCAGCGGCAATGTATTCCGCTTCGGCAGTAGACAGCGACACACACGTTTGTTTCTTGGATTGCCAGCTGACCAAATTCCCATCAAGAAATTGACAGCCGCCAGTTGTGCTTTTACGGTCGAGTCCACATCCTCCAAGGTCAGCATCAGAATAGGCTTGAACGAAGAAGCCGGAATTGGATGGATACCATAGACCTAAGGAGGTGGTTCGCTTGAGATAGCGTAAGATGTTCTTCACTGCAAGCATGTGAGGTTCGCGTGGGTTTGCCTGAAATCGAGCACAATAACACACAGAAAACATGATATCAGGCCTGCTAGCAGTTAGATACATCAGTGAGCCTATCATTTGACGATAAAGCGTGATATCGACAGCCGGTTTGTCTAGAGATGGGGTAAGCTTGGTGCCGAATGCCATTGGGACTTTTACTTTTGAGTCTCCCATCATGCCAAACTTCGCTAGGAGAGTCTTCGTGTAAGCTTCCTGATTAATAAAGATGCCTTCGGGTCCCTGTCTTATGTTTAAACCAAGGAAAAAGTTAATAGGACCCATTGAGCTCATTTCAAACTTAGTCTCCATCAGCTTTCTGAATTCAGCTGTTAAGCTGGGATTCGTGGAGCCAAAGATGATGTCATCGACATAAATTTGAACTATCATAAGGTGGTTACCTTCCTTTTTGCGAAAGAAGGTTGGGTCAACCGAACCTTGTTTAAATTTAGACATCTTCAAAAATTTAGTAAGCGTTTCATACCAGGCTCTCGGAGCTTGTTTGAGACCGTACACAGCTTTATCCAGAATATAGCAATGATTTGGATGCTTTTCGTTCACGAACCCAGGAGGTTGCCCCACATACACAGTTTCTTCGAGTTCTCCATTGAGAAATGCACACTTGACGTCCATTCGGAAAACCTCAAAGTTTTTGTGAGCAGCATAGGCCTGAAATATTCTAACAGATTCTAGCCTAGCTACTGGAGCAAACGTTTCTTCGTAATCTATTCCTTCCTCTTGACAGTATCCCTTGACTACCAGACGAGCCTTGTTTCTTATGACATTACCTTCCTTGTCCATTTTGTTTCTAAAAACCCATTTAAGACCAACAACCGAAGCATCTGGAGGAGTTGGAATGAGGCGCCAGACTTTGTTCCTTTCAAACTCGTTCAGTTCGTCTTGCATTGCTTGAACCCAATCAGAGTGATCGAGGGCAGTGTTCACTGTCTTCGGTTCAACTTTTGATACGAATGAGTTAAACATACAAAACTCTACCTTTAAGAATAAGGATGTCTGTTTTGCCTTCAGTTGAGATCGGGTCAAAACCTTCTCAGATACATCACCAACTACTTGAGAGATAGGATGATCTCTGGTCCATTTGGTAAGAGGAGGGTAATTCGGATCGAAGGTTGGATCTAGTTCAGCGTTGATCATCTCTTCGGGCTCAGATTGGCTATCGTCATCAAGCGTCATATCATCATGCTCCCCCTCAAATGATGAGTCTTGAGAAACATGAGGTTCAGGGTTTTGTTGTGGTGCTGGATTTTCAGGCATTGAAGCACCTTCGTTTGGAGGGGCATCTTCGGTTGGAGAGGCACCTTCGGTTGGTGAAGGACCTTCGGTTGAAGTAGTAGAGCTTGGCTCCCCCTGGACTTGTGAGCTAGGCTCCCCCTCAACATTAGAACTTGTCTCCCCTTCGACTGAAGCAGTGTTGGTTGGAGATTCATCAGTGGGCGATTCTCCTTCATGCATTCTTTTTGCAGCATCTTCGACAATTTGCTTCATATGATCAATTTTGTTGTCAGCTGCACCTGCTTCTGAGAGAGAAGCATTTTCCGGTTCGTCAAAGAGTTCCAGAAAATTCTCGTACAAATTGGCAATCGAGACTGTGACTTGGCCAGTTTGAGGAAAGATTTCCCCGGCAGTGTCATCTATGGCCTGTAGCTTCTTGACATAGTTATCGTCGAAGGTCACATAGTATGTCTCTTCAATCCTTCTTGATCGTTTGTTTAGGACCCTGTACGCCTTGGATGTGAGTGAGTAACCCAGAAAGATTCCCTCGTCGGCTTTGACATCAAACTTGTTGCGGTGTTCTTTAGAGTTAAAGATGAAACACCTTGAGCCAAACACATGGAAAAATTTCACATTGGGCTTTCTGTTGTTTATAATCTCATATGGTGTGAGCGTGAATCGCTTATTGAGATAGGACCTGTTCTGTGTATAACAAGCAGCAGAAATAGCGTCAGCCCAAAAGTAAAGAGGTAAGGAAGCGAAACTTAACATAGTTCGGGCAGCTTCACACAAGGATCGGTTTCGTCTTTCGACTATTCCGTTCTGTTGTGGTGTGTAGGGAGCTGAGAAATTATGACTAATTCCCTTTTCTGCAAGAAACTCTTCAAACTCCTTGTTCTTGAATTCGAGACCATTGTCGCTCCTGATGTTTCGAACGACCTTCTTGAGCTGGACTTCAATCTGCTTGATAAACACTTTCAGCTTTTGAGTCACTTCAGATTTGAGCTTTAGAAAGAACACCCATGTAAATCATGAGAAGTCATCTACGATAACAAGAATATACTTGCTACCACCGATGCTTTCGATAGATGAAGGACCACACAAATCGATATGAAGCAATTCGAGTGGTTCAACAACTTTTGTGTTAATTACGGATGGGTGACTTTGACGACTCTGCTTTCCCATTTCGCATGCAGCACACAAATGCTCTCGGTCAAACTTGAGCAATGGAAGACCCCTAACATGACCTCCAGTGACAAGTCGGTTGATATCTTTGAAATTGAGATGAGAGAGTCTTTTGTGCCACAACCAGCTTTCGTCGGATTGAGCTTTTGATAGCAGACATATGGCTGGGTTTCCTTTGATGGGTTTCATGTTCAGAGGAAACATTTCACCCTTTCGCTCTGACTTCAGAATCACCTTCTTTGTCTTTTTCTCTATGATTTCAGAACCTTCATCATTGAATGAAACTTTGAGACCTGTACCTCCAACAAGCTGAGATACACTGATGAGGTTGTGTTGAAGTCCTTCCACATAGGCCACCTTCCTTATTGTAAAGTCACCATTCGTTATCATCCCGTATCCCTTTATGGTGCCGAAAGAGTTATTTCCAAACTTGACGTTGCCACCATTAGCAAGAGATCTATATTCCCTGAGCTCCTCTTTCCTCCCTGTCATGTGACGCGAGCAGCCACTGTCAATGTACCATTCTTCGTCAAACTGCTCGTCACTTATAACCTGCAAAAATTAAGCAGATTTAGGAACCCAAAGTTTCTTGGGTCCATGTGAGCTTTTCATGGGAACGGGAATAGTAAGAGAGATGTCAGCTAGATATGTTCTTTTAATTAGAGTTGTTTCATCTTTCTTTTTAATGGTAAAGACTTTTATTTTGTTAGGATTGGGTTTGTTCACTTTGGACTCAGGTTTGGATTCATCGACCTTATGCTTTCCTTTTTGTTCAGCTGATGGATGAGGTTTTTGACAACATGTGGGATTAGCTTTAGAGTAAGATGGAGATGAATGAGTGGAAGTAGAAGAACGAGAAGAATTAGAATGAGAGGATTTGGATGGAGATGTCTTCCTGGCTGATGACTCTAGGTGACCCTTTTGCTTTTGATCGTTGGCGGGGCTGACCTTCGAGTCTTGTTCTCTTTTGGCTTTAGAGTCGAACCTCTGTGTTCGGTTGGAGTTGTTCTTGGAACCGAACCTTTGGTTTCGGTCGAATTCCTTTTCAGAACCTAGCCCTTGCTTTCAGTTGGTGTTTTCTTGCGAACCGAACCTTGGCTTTCGGTTGGTGTTTTCTTGCGAACCGAACCTTGGCTTTCGGTTGGTGGAACTGTCAGGCTTTCTTACAGGATTGTTTTCATACTTCAGATTCTTGTCCTTGTGTGAATAGTATGCATTCTGGGAGTGCCAGAATTGTTTCCTTTCAGAAAGGTTTTTCCTGTATCTTTGGTTCCTTTCTATCTTCCTATCCCTCATCTGCTTGGGTTGATGATGAACGTTCGCTTTCGTTTTTGTTGTCACCTTGGCTGGTTCCTTTTGAACTTCAGGAGTTTTTCTTTGAGCCGAGGGAGCAGAGGGAATATCCGAAGAAGAATCAGTTTGCGCTGAGGGGGTAGATGGAATATCTGAAGAGGTTTCACTTTGAGCTGAGGGAGTGGAAGGAATGTCTTCATTTGTTGATCTCCCATCCTCCTGAGGAATATCTTTCGTACCACTGGTGCTTGGTTCACTGAAATTATCAGGCTTATTCAAGGGTTCAGGTATGTATCTTCCTTTTCTCATCCAGGAGGTTCTTTCGGATAGCCCAACAGTTTCGTTTCCATTATCTATTGGAGCTTCCCAGAAGTACTCATCACAGCCATCTGCATTATCTTCGTTTACAATATCTGTGAGCTCAGCCGTTTGATGTTCGGTTACTCCTGTCACTTTGTATACTTGATTCGGAGTGGTCCTGACCTTTTGATACACAACAGCTTTCTCTACCAATTTCGGGGACTTCTGTTGAGACAATCTAGCGAATTCCACAGAATTTTCAGAAATAAGATTTTTGTGGTTTTCAGTTTCGCTTTTAACGAATTCTGAGCAGTCAACCGTATCCTCTACAGAAATTTCACTCATGTTTTCGTCCTCGTTAAGCTCAGATGCATTTTCAACATCGATTTTATTTTCTGAGCTTACGTTGGCGTTTAAAGAGTCAAATTTTTGCATGGTTTCGGTTCTCAGTTTAATTCGGTCGTTTTCGTCCAAAAGATTTTTGAGCATGTCCTTGTGGTCTTTGGACTTAATGAAGGACTCAATTTTGTCCAGTCCATACATGTAGGTCGGATTGACATCATCAGACGATATCACACTCTCACATTTGTAGGCTTCGACATCGATTTCATCCTCCTTAAATTCTAGAAAGGGCAAAATCATGCGATGGATCTTTTGGCCTATCTCACAATCCAAGTGAAGTTGAGTAATATTGGAATATAAACGTTTAGCTATTAAACAAAAAACATTTCGTTGTTTTAACAATTTCAAATTGTCTCTCTGCAAATAAATGTTTTCGTCTTTAACTTTAACTAATTCCGACTCTTTTAACTCAATCCACATTCGCCGTTCCTCACTCTTCGACGCCGCCCTGCTTAATTGATCAGTCAGGTTAGAATTGGTGACACGAGTTTGAGTTAGGCTACTATCTAAATGAGAAATTCTTGTATTAATATTTTTTAGTTCTTTCTCATATGAGGATGATGGTACTTTAGATGAAATAAAAACAGATTGTACCTTCTTTATCAGTTCATCGAGCTCATTGAACTGTTGGCTGAGTGGTTTGGCCGTAAAGCACATATCCTCCTGCACCTTCGGTCCATTGCTTCCTCCATCGGTATTGTATCCCCTCATTTGAGATACGTCAGTCACCATGAAGCATTTTCCACCACTGCTTTCCTCCTTAGCCATATAAGCCCTTCCATGAGTAGGCTTCCTCACTTCTTCGTCTTCTGAGTCAGTAGACCAAACTTATGTGCTACCGAACTCATCGTCATTAACCGAACCCTGCACAATAAGAGCATTAATAGAAGGCTTAGCGGTAGACTTCTTCTTTCTCAACTCATCCAATCTCTTCTGCAGCACAGCTTCCTCATCATTTCCATCGTCCTTTTCAGCCATCTTCTTAAGAACACAGTCCTTAGCATAGTGGTTCTTGCCACCACAATAGAAACAGCTTACTCCGGAATCGCCATCTGCTTTCGGTTCCTTCTTGGGCTCCTCAGCCTTCGGTTCATTGTTCGCTTTTTCCGTGCTGTAACTCCCCTGCCAGTTTCGGTTTTTATTGCTGGGGAATCTCTTCTTTATGAACCTCTTAGGATTGGATACCATCATGGCATAATCCTCAGTTGTGAGGTCATATTCTTCCAAGTTGAGCTCTTCATCCTCCATCACAGCTTTACTTTTAGATAGGAGGGCCAACGAACCAAGACTAGAGACAACATTCTTCTCTTGAACTACAATCTTCTCTTGCGACTTTAGAATACCCACCAGTTTCGCCAAAGAGTAAGATTTAAACTGTTCATGGGCTTTGACTGTGGAAACAACTGCTCTCCATTCAGATCTCAGTCCGTTCAAGAAAGTAACCTTTTGTTCGATAAGCTTCCTTTCAATGTCGTGTTTGATCATCTTGCTGAGAAGATGATTAAAGCGATCAAACGTCTGGGTCACTGATTCTTCGGCCCCTTGCCTGAATTCACCAAACTCAGATAGAAGCAAGGTTTGGATGGAATGTTCAAGATCTTCGTCTGTGGAATACAGTTCGCGAAGTCTATCCCATACTTCCTTCGCCGTAGTGCATGAGCTGACTAGTCTGAATGTGTCGGACTGAAGGGCGAATCTGATCAACCTTAGCGCCTTAATATTGCACTGGAATTTGTCTTTTTCATCTTGCGCAATGTTCGTCACGTCCTTAAGCAGATCATTGTACTCTTTTTGCGTCTTAATGATTCTGGACGTCGCAGAATGAGAAAACGGTCCATTGATGATGGCTTCCCATATGAGATAACCATTTTCCTCTGATCCAATCACGTAATCTTCAAAATGATGCGCCCATACTTCATAGTCATGGGTGTATAAGATTGGAATTTTTGTCGTCGAACCGATGCTGTTGGAAATATTAATAGGGTTTGATTGCGTCGCGTCCATTATGATCGTAAAAACCTGCTCAAAGATCAGACCTGTAATAAAGCAGATTAGGGCAAAACAATAAATATTAAGATACGTCAATTAAGATGACGGCTCAATAAATATCGATGATTGCGGAAAACCCTAATGGAAATCTTTTTCACAGAAAAGATGTGTATCGATTACACAGCCTCCTGCTCTGATACCAATTGATGGGATTAAAAACAACTTTTAATCTATGAAGATCGATTAGATCTTGAACAAGTATATGAATTTAAAACAGTAAAAACGCAATAATAAGAACAAAACAGCTTGAATCAAACGTGTCGAATGATTAAATAAAATCCTCAGAAGAGCTCGATTAAGAACATCAACTGTAGAGGATTAGAAGATTACAAGTACGATTACAGAAAAATATATTACTCTTGATCAATCGCTGTATCGATAATCTCTGGAATCTTAACCTAATATGCATGCAAGCATTTAACTTATATACAATACATAAAAGGCTCTCGGTTGGACAGGCCCAAACCGGAGAATACAAGGCTAAACTAACGAGCCCAAAAGACGCAACATCAAAACTATCTTCAGCTCAACACCCAGTCCACCGACTAGCTAACGTCGAGCGATTTTTACAACATTGATATATATATATATATATATATATATATATATATATATATATATATATATATATAGTATTTTTGAATAAGAAAATCATTATCTTCCAAAAATTTAGGATCCTAAAATATCAACTTGGAGATTTTCAGCTATTCATCTGGAAAAAAAGATATCAATTATATTGATTCAAAATTTTAAATTAATTAACTTGCTTATTTAATGAGTTTTAAAATTCAAATTGTTATCTCAAATTGATTCATTTTACGTGGGATATACTGAGAAATAAATTATGAATAATATTGACTTTAATTTTGGCTCATAAATATTTTGTTGATTTAATGGGATTAGATTAGATTTTGTGGGTTGATAACCGAATTATTGATATGCTTATTTAATGAGTTAAAAAAAATAAAAAAAACTAAACGGGTTTGAATTTTGAAGCCAAAAGCTATAACTAAGGGAGTTAAAATTAAAAACAACATTAATTAAAAAATATGATATCTCGTATATAAATAGAATGATATACTTCAATTGATAACATAATTGCTGAATTTAAAGATTCTATAATTAAATGTAATCGTGTTTGATTTTTTTTTTGGGAAGGTGATGTCAACAATTCGATCTAGGGGTGGAAAACATATTATTGAAGTACAATCAAGGGTCCTGATTGCTTCATTGGTGAATTAAGGGTTCTCTTGTAATAATATTCAGATATGAATGAAACTAATATGTTTAAAGTAGACTGATTAATTTTTTTTCATAACATCTCAACAGGAATACATTAATAACATGTAATAAGAAGAGATAGTAAATGCAAGAAATTGGAGAATGGGAAGGAGAACAAAGTAAAGAAAGAACCTAGAAAAAAAATTGAAGAAGAAAATTGCTAAAGAAGAACACTGTAAATTGCAGGACTCAATCCAAAATCGTAAGAATAACAACTTCAATGTAATCGTATATATAGGGTGTTTTTGAATAATCAAATAATTATCTTCTAAAAAAATGGGATCCTGAGATATCATCTTGGAGATTTTCGGCTATTAATCAAGAAAAAAAAATCAGTTATATTGATTCAAATTTACAAATTAATCAACGCTTATTTTATGAGTTTTAAAATTGAAATCCTTATCTCAAATCGATTCATTTTATGTGGGTTATTTTTTGAGATAAATTATGAATGATAGTGACTTTAATTTTGACTCTCAAATATCTTGCAGATTTAATTGGATTAGATTAGATTTTACTGGTTAATAACCAAATTAATGATATGCTTATTTAAATAGTTATTTAAAAAAACGGATTTAAATTTTGAAACCAAAAGCTATAAATAAAGGAGTTAAATTAGAAACAATATTAATTATAGAAATTGATATCTTCTATATAAATAGAATGATATGTTTCAATTGATAACATAATTGTTGAATTTAAAGATTATATAATTAAATATAATTGTGTTTGAATTCTATTTGGGAAAGATGATGTCATCATTTTGATATTTAGATCTAATGGTGGAAAACATATGATTGAAATACAATCAATGGCCCTGATTACTTCTTAGGGTGTTGTTATTTCTCAATGTGTACAAAACTACCTTCTCAAAAGTTTATTATAATAAACACATCACAAAATGTATATTGCTCCTAATGCATTGTGAACAAAATATAAAAATAAAAGTAAACAAATTTATTTGAATTATATAACTTTAATAGGATAGATTTTTCATAGTACATCGCTAAAATAAAACTAAATGAATGTGTGATGCTACAAAAGAAAGTAAAATTAGTCCATTGTTTCTACCTCCATATTTCAAGTAACTATTGCTTATTTGAGACCATGTAATGTTTCATTATTAAGATGTGACCTAAGCCAATAATTTTGTATATACTTAAGATGACATATTATTAAAACGTACTGTGAAGTACAAACTATAGAGTCATGGCACGCCATGACAAATTTTATATAACCTTGGTTTATGATGATTAGAGCGGCTTGATTAGTTTTGAAATCGTGAGATATTTAGGGAGGATGTTTATTAACCAAAAAAACTAAAATTTTATTTTCTATTGATTGAGCATGTTTATTTTTAGAATTTTGAGTTGATATTAGATTATTACTTATTAGGATCTAGCAATTGCAAATTTTAGTTTTCAATTGCCATATTTAGTAGGGATTACCTGTTTCAGTTAACAATTGACAAATTTAATATTATTTGAGGTAAATAGCTAAATGTTATGTTATTGTTTATTTATTTATTAGGAAATTCCTATTTCCGTTATCTTATTATTTGTCATGAAATATGTAACTGTATAATAAGAAACTATTTAACTTATTAATATTTCCTCTTTTAAGTTTCAAGATTAAAGTAATCAAGGTCCAATTAAATAAAACTATAGGCAATTAAGCATGATGTCAAAAGGTTGGCCGAATAAAATAAATCAACTACACCTAAGGTCAATTAAGTGCTTATAGCATCTTAAATTGTCCTATCGTATATAATAAATTAAGCTATAGCAACAATAACAGTATAGCTTTATAATCATATTTAATACATTATTTATTTATAAATTTAAAAAAATGGGTGGTAAAGTGTTGACAGACCATACATAACAGTTATCAATATTGAGACTCTTTGACATGTGTAATCTAATTTATCTTTTACTCTTTGCAATACTAACAAACAGTTGGTTGCGTTCAACGGTATGTTGCCCTAATACAACACCTATAGCTGAAAGGGTAAATCGGGAAATCGAAGAATTAGACATACCCTCGGAAGCACTAATGACTGATAAATGATAACTAACCTTTCAAAATGGAAACGCGAGTTTTGGCATTTAATATTGGAAATTTATGCCTTAGCCAATGAAATTCAGTCATGGATGCAACTTGTTCAGATCTTGCTTCATCCATAACAACATGTATTTATAAAAAAAATGAAAAGAATGGAAGAAATAAGATTTGTGTGAAGTTAAAAAGGTATTCAAATTAATAGCATTACCTCGAATTTAGCTTTAAAAAGGTCAAGTGCAGGTCCAGTCTTACTAAGATGTGGGATCATGTCCACGCCAAACATAGTTTGTAATTGTCATGCCTTATGCAGCTGCACCTTTTCTGACAGCATCCACAACAACAGCAAGTGAAGCACCTATAATAAAAGTAAAAGGTTTTCTTCTTTCTTTAAATTAATTTATCAAGTAGCATGAAAATGTTTCTTTAAATTCTTTAAATTCACAATATCTTAAAAATTTAGGATGAATGATTCAAGCATATAATCATTAGTACATGAGACAATTTATAAATTAAATGCAGGAATATTATTGATTAGCTCCGTGAAATACCTGCACTTATATTCTCAAATGCAGGACTACTATTTATTGGTTCTCCTCTTGTCTGACTCATGGTACACCTGTAGTAAAGGAAAGATGGAAAAAATCTGTCAAAATGGTTACTTCAAATGCCAACAAAGGAAGGAAGACAATCTTCAGGCTTAAAGGTGGAGGCTTAGTAACTGCATAAAACAAAATTAGTATGGAATCAAAACCGATATACATGGTATTATTTTCTAAACAGTTAATATAATAATATCATATGTTGTCATACCATGGCTATTTTCAAGATAGATGCAAAGAAGCAGTTCAAATCCAATAAGCAAAGGTGTGGCAACAACTGCATGACATGGTTCCCACTGCATAAAAGATAAAGAAAAAGTATTCCCTGATGCATAATGTAAGATATGGAAATGACATAGTTCATAAGGTTTATACAGATTGTTCATACTTATAGTCTTACTTATTAAAGTGAATGAAAAATGATGATGAAAAGGAAGAAAAAGAAAGAGATCATACATAACGGACATGGGGAACTGATGGTGCAGGTAATGAGAATCTTCCTTTGGCAACAACAGCATGAAATAGGAAAAGTGGTCACAAAAATGACCCTGCATACAACAATAAATCATAATCCACTATGATTTCATTCTGCAATTCATGCATAAGGGATTGAAAAACCTTCGGCTTTAAGAAACAAAAGTCTCTCTTTCAATCTAAAGTCGATTAAGAACTTTGGGTAAACATGTTTAGAGGGGATAATCTAGATAAAAAAAAAGGAGCCAGATCTCGAAGCAAACATAAGTACACAAAAACCCCAATAAGCCTTAATGATATGAATTTAGATACGTGAACAGAAAGTTCAATAATCAGTACAAAGCTACAATCGGAGCTGATTTCTTAACTAAAGACATAAAATTTGAAGATAGGCTTTTCACTTTACAGGTCTGATTCATTACAAACGTCCATGAAATCACGCCATTATTATAAGTTTATAAGCATCCATTGTTGAAATCGATAGGGTTTGGGGGTTGATTTTGTTATAGATATGGGACACAGCTGGACAGGAAAGATTCCAAAGCCTTGGTGTGGCATTTTCTCGTGGTGCAGATTGTTGTGTTCTTGTGCATGATGTGAATGTGATGAAATCATTTGATAGTCTTAATAATTGGAAGGAAGAGTTTCTTATTCAAGCTAGTCCTTCTGATCCAGAAAACTTTCCATTTGTTGTTTTGGGAAACAAGATCGATGTTGATGGGGGCAATAGCAGAGTGGTAATATGGTCTTTTTGTCATTTTAAATTTAAATTTATCAGGATTCAACTTCGAATACACAAGTAACAAATGGAATGCGAAGACACATTTTTTTAATCTACTTTCTTGTTTTCAGGTGTCGGAGAAGAAAGCAAAAAGCATGGTGTGCTTCAAAAGGAAATATTCCTTACTTTGAAACATCTAGTAAAGAAGGTTTTAATGTTGAAGCGGCTAAAGAAGGGTTCAAAATCGAAACACGGTTAGGGTTTTCTATTACAAAATTTACCCAATAAAAAATAGAACAAAATCTATCAAAGATCGATTGATATCCACAAGATTATAGACCGTACATATGTACCCACATATAAATTTTAATTAAAAATGTGACAAAAGCCATCTTTGACCAATTGACATATCTATCAATACATATTTCAATTGGAAATTTAATAAAATGTCAGCTCGATATAAGAAGGAAAAAGGTTGACTAACCTTTTTTTGAAACACCAATTACAAAGTTCATCTCCATTTTGTGGATAGAGATTCCAACCTGCTCCACCTTGAAACACCAATACCTACTCATTGACAACATATAGAAACAAAATATTATTCCTGAAAGTCATAATAAAAAATAGATATAAAATGAAAAAAATATACTTAATTACCATTGCATAGTCCTGACCCTCTTCTTTACTGCCACAATCGTATATTAGGCTAACCTGGTTGGCGTTGCCACATACAATTACCACCCCGAGATGTGGTGGTGTGTAGCAGTCCCCGACATGTGAAGCTACATAATGGTCGAAATTTTAGTTGTCAGGTTCTATTTTACTCATGAAGTTCATACATGTGGTATATGTAACATGCTTCCCCTCTTTTGACATCCAAAATTTTACTTGTATGGTTAGATATGGCTTGGTTTATGTAGCTTAGGTGAGAAGCCACATTTTGTTGTGACCAATAAATGTTGTTTCTATATACAAGTAGTACCGGAGGTGGATAAAGGACCAACTGTACAGGTGTGGAATGGAGTAGAAATTATAAAATAAAAGCCTCAAGGGGTATTTAATGGGAAAATGTTGCAAAAAGTTGGATGACCCCATATTTTTTTATAATCCAATTGAACCTCAAGTATGTAGTATCAGACACAAGTGATGTAGCCATAGTAGAGATGCGTGAATATAAGCAATGATAAAGTAGACAATAGCTATGGGGTTCATATTAAGAAAATATTTTACATTAGTTAACTGAGAGGGCATATTTGGATCTGATCATCAAAAGATTGTTTCTATGTTATGAAGACATAAATTGTTAATGAGCTGATGTTGTAGTAAAATGCCATGCAAAGTGTGGTTGGTAAATATTAATTTCAAAGGGTAGAATGCACAATAAACTGAAAATGTTGGACTGATAGTAACTTCAGGTTAGGGTCTGTATGTTTGTTTATATGGAAATACCACTTAATCTCCAACGTAATGGAGAGGTTGAAAGCATAAATGAAATAGGAAGAATAAAAGTAGAACAGGAGACAAACGCTTCATCAAGATTCAACTTCCAATACACAGGTAACAAATGGAATGCGAAAACACATTTGTTTAATCTACTTTCTTGTTTTCAGGTGTCGGAGAAGAAAGCAAAAAGCATTGTGTGCTTCAAAAGGAAATATTCCTTGCTTTGAAACATCTGCTAAAGAATGGTTTAATGTTGAAGCTGCTAAAGAAGGGTTCAAAATGGAAACGCAGTTAGGGTTTTCAAAATCTTACCTGCATAAAGAACTCGATCTCCTAATCGAGCTTCAGCATATTTCATCTGCATCTGAAGTAGAACACACAGGATCGAAAATCGTTGATGGTCGACGCGGTGCCCCTCAGGGCTTCCTGGGGTTACGCATAGGATCGATTCCATATCAGCAGAAGTAGAACGCATAGGATCGATTCCATGTATATATGAAATCAATGGGGTTACGCATATCGGCAGAAGGAAGGGGTTAGGGTTCATATCTATTGAGTTTCATGGGGAGCTGATTGTGTTGATTGTGTAGAGAGAAAACATAAGAATGAAATTAGGAATGAATCGTAAGAAGGAAGTTTTATTCGGGAGGCGCGTGTATTTTTTTGGGTCAGGATGATGTCAGCAAAATGATCCTAAGGTGGAGACTAAAGGAGGGAAATGCAATCAAGGGTCCTTGTTTCTTCATTGAATAATTTAAGGTTTTGTTTTAGTAATATTTAGAGAAGTATAAGGGTTGAATTTTAACTTTTAAAATTCTAAGGGCTTAACTTTGAATTAAAGTATTCATAAGGGAAAACTTTACAAATTCCAAAACTTGAGGGCATGTTTTGAATCTATTCAAAACTACTCAATTCCATAACTTATGTGTTTACGTAGTTTTAATTCAAAAAACTCTTCAAGTTCCATAACTTGAGGAAAAGTTATGGAAGACTTTAAACTATTAAAAGAATATGAATTTTCTTTATTCATAACCTATGGAAATATTTATGAGTTTTATGAATCTTAAATATGAATTTTCATATAACTTGAGGACAAGTTACAAAAACATATTTTAGAACCAACTCTTAGATTAATTTGGATTGAAAACAACAATTTCACATAACTTTTCTATTAATCTAAGCAACTCATAAGAAAGAGATAATTCAATCAAACTTTTTCATATAATTAGCCTAACCATTATACTAATACAAAACATGAATATATTGACAATTATCTTTGAAATTGGATTAGCATGAACATTACCACACCAAAAACAGGTTTATAAGTTGAAAAACAGCTTAGGGTAATGTTCCTAGTCCAATTCCAGCCAAAACAGTCGAAGATATGTTGTCTGGGGGTCCAAGTCTCGAGTGCATGAACCAACTCAGCAAGTTGGATGAATTTAGCCTTGGACTTGTTGAGTCCCTTCATGGACTCGACGAGTCTGCTGAGCAGACAACAACAAACTTCGATTTTTCAGCCAATTTTGCATGTATAACAAGAAAACAAAACCAGTCTCTTATACCAATGTTGTGTTTTGAGCATTCTAACATTCCTAAGTGTACATGCAACCCTAAATACCTTGGATCTATGTTTTCTCTATTATACATGAAAATATGAATATTCCAAGGTATTACCCTAACTAGCATACAATCATAAGTATTAGTATAACAAAAAACTAGATAGAATACATACCTTTTGATGTAGCTTGATTCCATGGAGCTCAAGAGCCTAGTGGCCAAAGTGTGACACCTCAAATGGTTCACACAACGTCAAATACACTTAGAATAACTTGAGAGAAATGAGACACTTCATGAAATCGGCTAGCCCACACCAATCCTTCATAGCGCCTGATTTTTGGGAAGAATAAGATGCTTATACAGTGTGTCACAATTAGGGTTACACCATGTAAACCCTAATTGTCATGGCCTTTCATTTCCAAGATCCATGGGTATAAAAACACCATGGAGCATCCTATGGGTTTTAGCCCAACTTGATAATCCATGGAGCATTAGCCCACCATACAAGTATGGATGATTTACACAATCAACCCATATATTTAATTTGTCTCCTTTTGATCACTTAATTAATTCCAAATTAATTCTTGATCAATACTAATTAAATAATCTTATTAATATATTAGAACTTATAATATATTAATAAACCTTAAGTGTTATTTCTCTCATTTTAGTCTATCTAAATGCATGACGCCATGTAACCCAAATGGACCATGCCAATCGGGTCAAGTACATACCAAATATAGTTATGGACTTAGGCACTAATTCAACAACATCATGATCACTAATGGCCCATCATCCATCATGGTGGCACAACATGATGTATTTACTGAGGAATATCATCTTCTAAGCACACATGGATCAATATGGCACAACAAATGAATCAAGATGGTGCATAATGTACCAAGATGGTCCATGATGGAGAAACATCTCCTTCATGGCACAAATTCCCTTTTTGATGGAGCAACAACATCTTCATGGCTCAACATCTCCTTGGCTCAAGATCTCCATGGCTCAACATCATATTGGTGCAGCTTCAGTCATGATGGCTCATCATGCTATCATTTGGTGCAACATCTAAAAGGTTGGCACAACTTCCTTCAAAATTATGCAACATGATATTCCATGTTGCTCCAAGTGCTCCATGTTGCTCTGTGTTCCTCCAAGTGCTCTAAGTTCTCCAAGTGCTCCATCTTCCTCCAAGTACTCCAAGTGTTCCGTGTTGCTCCAAGCCACTCCCAATTGCTCCAAACCACTCCAATCCTTTTTCACTTGATTTGTTCCTTTTTCAGATGATCTAAAGCCATCTCAGATGATCAATTCCTTTGTCATTCGATCCATGAACCTCAAGTGCTCCATTGAGATCTAAGTGCTCCAAACACTTCATGAGACTACTCCAGATGCTCCATCAGAATGGTCTAAATGCTCGAGTCACATTTAACAATCTCCACCTTGACTTGAGCATCCACTGAACTCTACCTCAAACAAAAAATTCCTCTCCCTTCCTTCCATCAAGCCCCGAAGGGGCTTACCTCCTGAAAACATCAACCAAGTCCAAGCAAAGCTTGAAGTTCTCGCTGGGAACGTCCTTGTCACCATGTCTTCCATATTCTCCTTGGGACTAGACTTTTAAATGCATAACCTATCATAGAACATGATAGTTTCTCCATTTTCAAAATAAGACTCTAAACAGGACCAAATGCCAATGATCTTCTTATCTCTGGATCACTTTCATGGTCCAAGGGTCTCAATCCAACCAAGTCCATATGTCGTTCATTTGCACCATACACCAGAAAAACATCAAGTGTTCCCTTCAAGTGTCGTATGATCCACTTGAACACTTCTCAATAAGCTTTTCCCTGATTTCCTCGAACCGCCAAAAATGTACCTGATGGGTTATGTGCATAACATCAATCCTTTAGTGTTCATGCAACCACAATTGCTTGGATCTAGTTTTTCTAGTTTGAACATGAAATAAACTTCCAATACTTACAAACCCTAGATCTAGCATACTAGTAATCAAATTAACATATGAATTAGGGTTTAGATCTTACCTTGATTGTTATGTAGCAATAACAATCAATTCCTTGGCTTCAGAAAGCTTAATGCCTCAAGTGTTGCACCTCTAATGGAGTCACAAACACCCCTAAGCAACTTAGGTGAAGAGAGAAGAGAGGGGAGCACCAAAAATCGTCCAGAAACCCTAAGGGAATCATTCACCACGTTTTTGGGGGCTTAGGGGCTCCTTAAATAGGTAGGCAATTAGGGTTATCTAACAAGGAAACTCTAATTTGACTGTTTAAGCATTAAGCAGCCCATGGACCCCTTCTGGAACACGCCTTGGACGATTTCTATTGGGCTTCCCCATAGAATTCGTCCAACTTATTATTCCAAGGTGATCCATAGCCCAATTGCAATTATCTTATAATTGCAATTCCAGTCCCCTAAGTTTAATTAATCTCTTTTAGCCACAAAATTAATTCTTTATTAATTCGTGACTAATATTAATTAAACAATATGATTTCTCCTTTAATATATTATTCTCATAATATATTAATAAATCACAATTAAACCTTTCTCTCCTTAATTCATCCTACATATTGCTATGGTGAAGGAAACCCAAAGGGACCAGGCTCATAATCGAGTCAAGTACATACCAAAATAGTTATGGACTTAGACACTAATCCAACAGTCTCCCACTTGGATAAGTCTAATAACTATTTTGCATAACTTCAGAACCTGATCAGCAATCGTAGCTTTCAAAAACCGTTGTCAACTCTGATCTTATCAAATACACATGTCCTTTAGATAAGGGATCATATATTCCTCCATTCTCAAGATATCGTATAGACACGAGACATGGATTTAAATCATTCTCTCTGTCTATGTATTTTTTCCTGACATCTAATTTATGACAACTGACAACATACTACAATTGAACACATCAACTTAGTCCCGGCTTGGCCAAGGGCTAAGGGTGTCATCACTAAATCATCGAGGGGCCCACAGATATCGCTTTTATCCCACTTTGGGTAAAAGGAATGGATAAACTTTGACTCAAATGCTCGCTTGCACCTACTAATCAAATCACACACAACAATAAGTTTTATAACACCAAGCTACTGATGCATTTACTTATCATCTGCAATTGACCAACAAATAACAACTCACACATCTCGGTTTCAATAATATACAATGTTATCGTCTCACTAATCACCCATGATAAATCCATGTAGTGATTCAAGTGAGCGTGGGTTTAATCCAATACTTTAATCTTATCAAAGCACTCATGAACTCTGCAACAAACTTGTGTTATGTCTAAACACTTTAGACAATCTGCAGACAGATTCATGACAGTCTTCTTTCATACCTACTCCCAACGTATGACCGACTGTGGAGGTTCAAATAACCTAGTTATTCTGGAAGTCAAAACATGCAAAATGAAACACAACGATAATACTTAATCATATATGGCCCCAAAACTTTTGAGCGTAAATAAAACACCTTTTATTTAAACACCATATTGACTACTCATTATTCATTGTTTAATGTTTTGGATAATCAGCTTATTACTTGTACTACAACAATAGTTGTCCCATGCTCCAAGCATGCACACTATGTTACCTATGATCCTTACTTTGTGAAATAGATCAATTGAAAACCTTTCCAATGAAACTCATTTCACAATTCCCAATCCTTATCAGTAGTGTAAGATCACAACATTCTTGCCACTAATAGAATATGTTAGATTCTAACATTTTATGCAATGATCCTTTTGTAATTTCATAGCACAAAATTCACCAAGACTCGGCTAATGAAATTCCAAGATATTCTATCAGAAATCGTTACAAGACAATTCCATAGACACGAAGTCTCACATTCAAAGTACATTCCGTTGAACATCCTTCTTGCATAAAAGTTTCTAATTTAGACATAGACTCTCAATATCCAACTCCCAATGTGGAAACATTTCCTTATTTGCCATATGACAATTCATTCTAAATAGAATCTTATTTATTCAAAATAATGTCAACATCGTCCATCCAATACAATACTTCCAACTACTCATAAGCAACAAATCCTTGGCGAACCTTAGATTGTCCTTTGATAGTTGTTTACTTATTTTAGCCAAAACCGTTCTAGTCCTTTTTCCCTCTTAATGTGCTAAGAATTTGAAAATTTTAGAATGATCAAACATTATAGCATATGCAATCGATCCTATACCTGAAGCGTATGGGACACGATTCATAATGTCTTAAATAAAGATGTGATACTTTACCAGTCTTTTGCTATAATACTTCTAATTGCCATGTTCTCAAAATTTTGATTATGAAAAGGGTTGCCGTAATCATAACCAAATTTTGAGAATGCAATTATCCTTTCCATATATAGAATTTTGTTGAATCATAAAAGTGACACTCTTGAACTCAGCTACCGCAACCATCTCTCTATCGCAACGGTTCAGCACCCGCAGCCAATCTAACACCAGGAGTCAGTTCTTCATCAGCAACCGCAATCAGTCTTTTCCTACCGCAGTCTACTTAACTAGATTACTTTATTTGTCTTTTATGTAATACACTCTATTATCCAGTATGCCTTGCACGACTGCTTATAGAGTTGTAGTCTAGTATAGATCAGAGTCTCTATAAATAGAGACTTATTCTCTTGTATTGAATACCTCTCGATCACTAATAACTTGCATATTATTCTGAATACATTTCTCCGAGTTATCTTCTTCATTTCTCTATCTTTCTATTCTTCTTACACTCAATTGGTACTAAAGCATATCTGATTATAACCTCTCTTTGGAGCAAGTCTTTGTGACATCCCCATTTTTCATGGCCGGAAAAGACCGATTTTGTTTATGCTTTATAAAAATCAGAGTACTTATTTTAATTAAAATGTTGCGGAATTTGTTCCCAGAAAAACATGATAAATACGTTATTAAAACATTTTCGAAGAAATGTATTTTATTCATTTTAAAACGTTTGGGATGTCATCGCTAATACAGAAACATAAGCATAAACAGAACTTACATTTATTTACACTAGTGATCTACATATCTTTAAATCTCTCAGTGTAATGTCACTTCATATCAACACCTGTGATATAAATAAACTGAGTGGGTCAGGTTGGGAAACCTGGTGAGCACATAGGGTTTCCAACCCACAATAATATAATTATTATTTTTAAACATCAAACAATCAACCCAATTACCCATTCCCGTTATCCTCACATTACGTCCCTAAAACATCTAACACAAGGGACCTAGTCTAAGGACTATCATTGGGATGGAAACTACTGCTAAGGGGATTCCTTGGCAATAAAAGTCCTAAAAGTAACCATGTGGGGGATGGAGTACACCTGGTGAGCACACAGTTCACACAGTTCGAATAAACACATAGTTCGAATAAACACCTACAGGTTGCAAGCCTGCTAGTGTTCCACTGGACTGTCTAGAATAGTCCGTGGTCGTCATCTATACTCCGTTAGATGACTGGATCATCAATAACATCTATAACGAGGCCTCTCATTATTTTATTTTGTCACACAACAACTATTACATCTACCCATGTTTTACCCAACACATTTTGTAGATATAAAATACATATACAGTTTAAATCATTGAAAACATGTATAAAACATTCATCCAGCATAGATAGCAAGTATTCAGATAATATGCACACATAGGACGTAATTTATCTAAAATACTTCATATCTATGTGTAAGCTGAAAATAACTATGCACTCACTTGAAAGGTGGTGACTCAGCACTCGGACAGTGCTTCGATACTCTCAAAACGATTTTCCTTCGATAAAACCTAGTACCAATACCACTAGGGTTTATTCTAACGATAACCGCGACAAATTAATTAGTCTGACTATTATTAAGCGTTAATAACACTCAATATAACTCATAATAATAGCCCAAATAATTATTTTAAGGACCTAATAACATTCCTATAATTATTTGAAAGTTATATAAAAAATTGCGTAAGCGTAGCACACTTACAACAAATTTTATCGAAAACCGGAACTTATTTGGAGCAGCGTTTCGAAACCGAAAGACACTTTTTCTCGGGACTCTGGGAGCCTCGGGGCTTCCCTCGGGAGCTAAGGGGTTTAACTAGGGCTTAGGGGGTTTAGATGAGCTAGAGAGAGAAAGTTTAGAGAGAGAAATATGAGAAATGTGTGTGAAATTCGGAGGGGTTCGGACCCCTTTTATAGGCGCCAACAGCCTTGGCTGCGCTGGGCGTACACCTCGGATAAGGTTGCTAGCCGAAGCCAGCTGTCTCGCACCGTCGGATGGATCAGATCGGACCTACGCGGGGCGTAACTTCTTTGGACGCGGGGCGTACTACGAGGGTGGCGTGTCACAATCCGAAGCGAAGCCTTGGTCAACAAGCAACGGCCCAGATCCAGCCACGTCATCAACCTAGCAACAGGTCTCGCAAATTTACTTTCGGACTTCTAAAAATCATAACTTTCGCATACGAGCTCCGTTTTTGACTTTCTTTATATCCACGTGAAGGTGGGAATGTACTCTACAACTTTCGTTTAGACTCTGTTGGCTAATTTTGACTCTATTTTTAAATTTAATATTATTAACAGGCCGGGATAGGATTGGTCCGTTAAATCCTCATAACTTCTTCATCCGACGTCCGTTTTCACCCATCTTTTTCTCGTTACGTTACTTTTAACAAGATCTTCGATTCTCGTTTAGGTCGTGTCGGCTAAAAATCGCTCGATCTAATATTCGAATTTCGGGGTGTACACTACTAGTCTGAAACTTCGAAAAATCATAACTTCTGCATACGAAGTCAGATTTGGGCGTTCTTTTTATCGGTGTTCTTAGTTTAACACACTCTACGACTTTCATTTAGAGCGCTAAGGCTAAATATCGCTCTATCATAAATTCACTATTTACGCTTCCCGGTGTCGTGCCGGTTCCGACGCGAAACTTCGACGGGTCATAACTTCTTCATTATAACTCGGATTTCGACGTTCTTTATATGTACGAAAACCTTGTGACATATTATACAACTTGGTTAAGATTATTTATTCTAAATAATCTTTTGTCGAAAAGTCATTTTTGACCCCTATTGCCTCTAAATTGACTAGCCCGGATTTGCGGGCGTTACAGTCTTTAAGACTTAATCACTAAGCTTGATCTTCCTTATTAACTTGGAGTGAATGCATTCCTTGTTACGAATCAGCTTAAGTGTATTCTTGATATAACAATTGTTGTCATTTATATTTCTTTACTTTCCGCAACTAACTCTGTAACTATCTAACTATATTATTGTTGAGCTTTTAGATCCTTTGAGATTAACTATTCCGCAATATACTTCTTCTAAATTTTGTTCAAGTGTGTCTCCAAGTTTTTCTCTCAACAATTGGTATCAGAGCCAAAGTGGTTGCTTTTTGGATATCGGAACTCTGATTTTTCAAAAAGCCTTCTATACCACTAAAGCTCATTTCTTAAAAAAAAAACAAAAACAATCTCAAATGGCACAATCGTTATCTATGAATGTCTCCAACAGTGTTGGTGGTTCTAACCGAGCTCCAATACTGGTAGCAAATGAATATCATCACTGGTCACAAAGAATGGAGAGGTACTTAAGAAGACTGGGAAGAGATGTATGGCGATCCGTAGAAGAAGGACCACATGTTCCAGTCCTCACACCAGTCCAAACTGACGGCGCTGCAACCAGGCTAGGAAGAGGTCAACCAGCCATGAGTCGTCCCACCAAGGATGATCTTGATAAAATGGAAAATGATGTTGTTGCTTTCTATGAAATTTCCTGCGGAGTTGCTCCTGACAACTTTGATATTATCATAAACTGCAAATCAGCAAAAGAGATCTGGGATGTGCTCAAGAACCTATACAAAGGCTCAAAACAAGCACAAGACAAGAAGCTCACTACCGCACTCAACAACTTCAACAACTTCAAAGCTCATACTGGTGAAAGTTTGGAAGACTCCTTCAAAAGGTTCAACCTGATAGTCACTAAGTTATCCAATGCGGGCACCATCTGCAGTAACCATGAAACCAATCTCTAGTTTCTTAATGGATTAGGAAGACATTGGACTACGGCTAAGATGATAGTCCAAGGTGAAAGGCATATTCACTCTTTGTCACTTTACAAGCTATATGGAGAGCTTCAAGCACAAGAATCCATCGTACTAAAAAATTGTGCTGACTTCGGAGGACCACTTGCTCTCATAGCACACGCTCCAACGCAATCACCCTACTCTTCATTGTATGACACTCTACCGCAGTCATAGGAAGCGGATTCTGAGTATGATGGTGAAGAAGAATTTCAAAAGGCTATTGCTCTGGTTAGCCAACAGTTCAATCGTATACCACCTCCTTCCTTCCGCAAGAATCAACAGTTCAACAAACCTCCATTCAACCGTAACTTCGGTTCTCAGAACAACCATTCTCGATATCCCAAAAGTTCTCATTCACCACCGCAATCTCAGAGCAATCAACCAAAGGAGGTACCGCAGTCTCCTCAGACCACTGACTCTGGTACTCAATCAGAAGACAAGACTGATGTTGTGATTTGTCACAAATGCAACAAAGAAAATCACTTCGCAAGAGACTGTAAGGCCAATGTAGTCAAAGACAGAGCATTCTACCTTAGAATGGCTCAAGAACTAGAAGATAAGGAAAAGGCAATGGCATATATGGCCCATGTCAAAAGAGACCATCAAGTTTGGTCATCCGGAGACGAAGAAGAGACCATCAACAATGTTAAAGGAAAAGGGAAAATCGGCATGCTGGCCACTTCGGATGATGATGGGTCTACAATGCTGAACAAGAACTACTGCTATATGGAAAAGGATGGGACTCTAAGCATCGTTGAACAGGTAAAACTCATGATCCAAACTTTAAATTATTGTATGCATGACTATCAATCCTAATAGATGATCTTAATGGCACTTGTGCTGCCGTCCTTACAGACTATAACAAAGCCTTAGATGAGAAGAACATTGCGTCCCAAGAGATGTTCTATGTGAGAGGATGAGTGGATAACAAAAGACTTAAGATGGCTATGTTAGAGAAGGATCTAGAGCTAGAAAAAGATGCTAGAATGTTAAGCGAAGCCCAATTAGATATAGCTTTGAACCAGAGAGATTTAGCTCAGAGAGAAATTGTACGCTTAAATCTCTTAATTAAAAAATTGTTTAATGAAAGTGAGGCTATTGAAAATTTGGTAAACAATGGAACTGTGGACAAAACATATAATTGGGGTTGCTCAAATGGATATCCTACCGCAATGGATTCCTCACCTCGGTTCAACAAAGACAGATTGTATGTCCCTCCGGATAGAGAATTTCATTTCCTTGTCAATAACAAGACTTTTCCTGAAGATATCAAAACTCACTTCGGTAGACTGCACGATTTAAGAAATAATTGTGTCATTGAGGAAATTATGCCTGAGGTTTCGGGTCACACATGTGATCAAATCCCTATCTGTGGCACCACTTATCCAAATTCTCAAACTTCATCCGTAGTTGATGAAGAGATTGTTATTGAGGGCCCCGAAGTCTCAAAAGACTTTCCATCTCTGTCCTCAGACCGTAGTGTCTCACATTGTATTCAAATGTCTCACAAGTTTCCCATCGAAGTCCCATCTAAGACCTACTCTGCGGTAGTCAACTCATCCCTACCGCAATCATCAGTTCAAGGAACTTCAACTCTTCAGCCAATACTTCATGAGTTACCCATAGAAAATTTTGATGTAGGTTGATGCTCTCAAATCCCAGAATCCTCAAGTTCTGATGATTCAAGTCCACATTTTCAAAATCATTCAAAAAATTCCAGGAAACTGCAGTTGAACAACAATGACTGCGGTTCACCAAAATCTTTGGCAAAAAAGCCTTTAAAAGAAGAACTTAGATCTCGAGGCACAAACAGACAAAGTTTTTCGAAAAATAAGAGACATGTCAGAATTCCAAAATCTAAGAGTCCAGAAAAATTTGTTTTCTCAAACTACATTTCAAAAAACTCTTCTTTCAAGAAAACAAGCAAAAAGGAAAGTCCAGTTTCAAAAGTCATTCCTACTACTTCTGACACAACCCAAAAAGGTGTCAAGTCTTTTAGAAACTACGTTTTTCAGGTCTATTCCTCAAATGACCCTAATTGGAAAGGAATTTTACCCACTCCAGCATTAAAATCACATCAAACTTTCAACAAATGGAAGGGTATCTTACCAAATCCACTTAAAGGGACTCCAAGATTTACATGTGCTAAACCTCGTTCAAAACAAACTTTTCAGAAACCAAACAACACGCATGTCAAAAGTTACCCACCTTGGACCGGTACCAAGTCCAATTTATTCTCTAAACCGCTGACCAAGCAAAGTGTCAGATTCAATGACAAAATCTCCTTTTGTAAATGTCAGTGTAGTTGTCAAAAGGTTTTATCTCTTGTCGAATCGAATCACAGTCAGAAACCTCGTACTTTTTCAAAAACTCACAACAATCCAAATCTGAACAAACACTCAGGACTAGGTCTAAAAGTTGACAAGAGACCCGTCCATGCAACCTCGGACTATGCATCAATCAAAAACACATCAATTGTCCCATGGTCCAAACTTGTTTGGATGCCTAAACTAACCGTGTAATTCTCAGGCCTTGTGCAAGGAGGAACAAGAAGAAGAATGGTTAATTGACAGTGCCTGCTCCTTGAACATGACCGGAAGGATAGAGTATCTTCGGGATTTCAGGCCTATATGCAATGGTGGAAATGCCACATTTGGCTACAATGCAAACGGTGTCATCCGAGGTTACGGTGTTCTCACTACAGGGAACTTTTCCATTCAGAAGGTTGCTTATGTAGAAAGCCTAAAACACAATCTTATCAGTGTTGGCCAACTATGTAAAGCAGGACACCATGTTGAATTTGATGATCAGTTTTGTTACGTAATGACAAGTGATAGGAGCTCATGTCTGATCAAATCTCGATCCGAAGGTACCATGTATTATTGTATCCTTTGGATGTCTCTCTAATCATTGGCAGACCGCAGTTGTGTTTCTTGTCCAAAGCTGTATCCGAAGTCAGCTGGCTATGGCACCGCAACATAGCTCATCTCAACTTCCTGTACATCAACAACCTGGTCACTGGAGAACTAGTCCGCGGTCTCCCTATTCTCAAATTCAGCAACGATACTCTCTGTCCGGCTTGTGAATGTGGTAAGCAGTCAAAAGCAAGTCACCCTCTAGGAATGGACTCTTCTATTTCTGAACCACTGGAGCTGTTACACATTGATCTCTGCGGTCCCTCAACCGTAGCCAGTCTCCACCACAAAAAGTATATATTGGATATTGTTGATGAATATACACGCTTCACATGGGTCTTCTTTCTTAGACTCAAATCAAAGACACCGCAGATCTTCATCAACTTCATCAAAGAAATCGAACTTCAGATCAAGCTTCCAGTTAGACGCATCCGTAGTGATAATGGAACCGAGTTCACTAATCATCTTCTCAACAGTTTCTTGGTTTCCAAAGGCATCTCTCACAACTTCTCAGCACCCTATACACCGCAACAAAATGGTGTAGTAGAAAGAAGGAACTGCACACTAGTAGAGGCAGCCAAATCCATGCTTAACTTCTCCCAACTTCCTGTCTACTTCTGGGCTGAAGCAGTAGCAACCGCATGCTTTGTTCAAAACTGAAGTATCGTGTGTAAACGCCTCAATAAAACACCATATGAGGGTCTTAACAACTGCAAGCCAAATGTTCACTTCTTTCATATTTTTGGATGTAGATGCTTCGTGATCAACAACAGAGACCAACTCAACAAGTTTGCACCAAAGTCTGACGAAGGCATCTTCCTTGGTTATTCCACTAACAAGGTTGCTTATCAAGTGCTCATCAGACGTACAAGGCTGATCATTGAAAGCTTTGATGTGAAATTTGATGATTCTCACATCCGCGACACCCTTCCGTCCACAGAAACCACCGCAATCATGGAATGTGACATTCCTGCCTCTTCAGGACCCTTAAATCTAGTTGAAGTCAACTATGACGATCTTTTCGATCCTGTTGAAACGGCAAAACTATCCGAAGTTCTTGTATCACCCGCAGCTCAACAACACCATGCTGATGTTTCTAGACCATCTCTATCTGAAGTAGTATCTCTCAATACTTCCACCTCTCCGGTCGAGGGGGAAAGCTCTACTCCGGATCTAGCCGCAACCGTTGAGGTTCCAGTACTTGATGTTGTTCAAAGTCCTGCCCGCAGAGAAGCATTACCATCAAACGCATCTTCGGATTCGGATGCTGAACTCATAGAGAATATTGACACTAGAACCGATCCAAGGATTGTCACTCTCCCATTTGCAATCCAGGGGGAACCTTCTCAGGTTCCAGAGGATCTCCCGTCCGCAACCCAGGGGGAACCTCTCCCGGCTACTCAAGAAAATTTTGTTCCAATACATCAAGATGATTCAATAGGATGTTCTCAAATACAGGGGGAACTGCCATCTCCAACCGCAGATTCCTCTGATATCCAAGATATCCCTTCTACCGCAGCTGCTGATCATCTGCTGTCACGTCTTCATGTATGGACGAAAGACCACCCACCAGGTCAAATCATCGGATCCAGACGCGATCTTACAAGGACTTATCTGATCACTGCCACTATGCAACATTTATGTCCTCAGTAGAGCCCAGAACGATGAAAGAAGCACTGCTTGAACCGGACTGGATAGCCGCAATGCAATAAGAGCTTGAAGAATTTCAAAGAAACAAAGTATGGCAGCTCTTTACAAAGCCACGTGGTCACTCCATTGTTGGCACCAGATGGGTGTTCAAAAACAAGCTGGATGAATCTGGTGCGGTAGTCAAAAACAAGGCAAGGCTTGTTGCCATGGGCTATAGTCAACTGTAAGGCATTGACTACGATGAAACATATGCTTCGATAGCACGCATGGAAGCCATCCGGATCTTTCTAGCATACGCAGCCCACAAGAACGTCAAGGTACACCAGATGGACGTTAAAAGTGCCTTTCTCAATGGGGAACTAAAAGAAGAGGTTTATCTTCAGCAACCTCCAGGAATTGAAAATGTTGAATTCCCAGACAACTGCTACAAGCTTGAAAAAGCAGACTACAATTTGAAACAAGCCCCAAGAGCTTGGTATGAGACGCTCTCTGAATTCCTCGTCTCATCTGGGTACAAAAGAGGAGTGATTGATCCCACATTATTTAGAAAAGCAAATGGGACTCACCTTATGCTTGTATAAATATATGTGGATGATATCATCTTTGGGTCATCTGATCAAGGAATGGTGGATGAATTTGCTAAGCTCATGACAAAAAAATTTCAAATGAGCATGAATAGAGAGACTAACTTCTTTCTAGGTCTCCAAGTCAAACAAATTCAACAAGGAATATTCATTCATCAAGAGAAATACACCACTGAACTCCTGAATAAATACCCAATGGACAATTATTCTTCTGCTAAGGTCCCTATGGCTTTTGGATATAAGATCTCTGCTGATCCCTCTGGTGAATCTGTGGATCACAAGACTTATAGAGGTATCATTGGTTCGCTAATGTACCTCACCGCAAGCAGACCTGAAATTGCCTTCGCAACTGGGGTGTGTGCAAGGTACCAGGCTGATCCAAAAGTGTCACACATGACCGCAGCCAAACAAATTCTTCGGTACATAAAAGGAAGCAAATCTCTGGGTCTATGGTACCCCGCAGGCAATGACTTCAGTCTTGAAGCATTTACTGATGCAGATCATGTCGGATGTAAACTTGATCGAAAAAGTACATATGGTGGATGTTAATTTTTAGGAGGAAGACTTGTCAGCTGGTCCACGAGAAAACAAAGTTGTGTATCTTTATCTACCGCAGAAGAAGAATACGTGGCCGCAGCCAGTTGCTGTTCCCAAGTCCTTTGGATGAAGACACAATACTAGACTACGGGTACAAAATGCTGCGGATACCAATTTATTGTGACTCTGAAAGTTCCATAGCAATCTCTCATAATCCTATTCAGCACTCCAAGACAAAACATATTGAGTTACGGTATCATTTCATCAAAGATCATATTCTGAAAGGTAATATTGAACTCATCTTTGTTCCTTCTCATGAATAGATTGTTGATGTGTTCTCAAAAGCGCTCGACTCCACAAAACTCACACTTTCCTGCAAATGCTAGGGATGATGAATCCAGGCCCGCAATTCTTTTTGAATTGTTAGCTACCGCAGACCATTCTTGGTCTCCGTTGCGGTTCTAACTGAGAATTACATATGATAGATGGTTTTGGTACCGCAGTCTAGGTACCGCAACCATATGTCATACGTATCTCTCATGGGTCCTAATGGTTTGTTATTACTAATTTTCTTACAAGTGTTTTCCTCTCAGTTCGTCACTGCAGTCTTTCCTTTGTTCATCCGCGATGACAACTCTCAACCGCAATGCATTTTCAACTGCAATGACGTTTCCATCCGTGACCATCATGATAATTTCCCAACTGTTTCATCAACTCTCGAATCTTTGTGTGCTATTTAATGATTCTTCATTAAATAAAATAAAATATTCCGTTAGAAACTGTCACATTCTCTTTCTAAATAATCCCCGTGTCAGACCTATTTTAGGGATGATGACAAAAAGAACGATTTTCCAATAAACTCATCCTTAATTTGTCCTTTCCTCTCCCTAACATGTCCCATCCGTTACAACTTCCTCTCTCATCACCCCCACGATTACTTGACGTATTGACATGCATCTGACCTTACATTAAATGCAAACCAATTTTTGGAAATCTCCCAAAATCCTTTTAAACCTGTTTTAATTTTTGTGTGGCTGAGATTGAATCCAAAAATCATAGACCCCCCCCCCCAAAAAAAAAAAAAAAAAAACCCAATCGACGTTTTACCCTCTTCTACCTTTTTACCTAGGGTTAAAACCTTTTCACCCCCTTTATCAACCCATCTTCTTCTTCTTCCAATAATCCTTTACGCTTTCTGATTATCGACTATTCTCTCTCAACCTTCAAAACCTCCATAACTCTCAAGAACTCTGTTTTTTCTTCTCTCACAATGGTGAAATCAGGTGCATCTAAGAAGCAATCCAAGGCTTCAGGTTCTGTGAATCCAACTGGTTTCGACTCTCCAACAATAGCTTCAAGCAATTTCAGAGCAATTTTTGAAGATCACCCTCATACAATATCCCAACCAAGCTTATGATCAAGTTTCTCAAGAACCATATTCTGTTTGGTCCATTCGATGCTTTTACAGACATCATTCCAGTTTCAACACTCTTCAAATGTGCTTTTTCTGCATATCGTCCATTGTAGAACCCCCAAGAAGTGCATCTCAACCTCATCAATGATTCTTTGGTCATCATGACCAAAGAGAAATTCTAATCCGCCATTAATCTTACGATTCACCCCTCTATCAAGATTTTCTCACCATCAATGTCTGACGTCACAACCGCAATCTACCAGATGGGGTATCAGAAACCAATCTGAGGGATTGGTGAGTTTAAAAAGAACCAACTGCCTGCGGTTTGGCAGTTTGTGTGCCACTTCGTCATCCGCTGTCTATCCGGCAGAACTGGAGGCATCGACAACATGGGATTGAAGCTGCTAGAATTGGTGTGGAGCATCTACACAGGCCACGATGTCAACTATGGGCAGATTCTTTGGGTCGATTTCCTCCAATAAATCCTTAAAGAGCACCTAAGGGAGAACCCTACCGAGCTCACATTTGCTCGGTTCTGGTCACTATGCATCTCAGACTTGCATGCGGATGATGGCATTGATATGGGCGGTGACATCAACTTCTTTGTCACTAAGGATCTAAAAAGGTACAACCCTTCTTCTGACCAAACTTTATTTGGACCGATCCGCAGGCTTCCCACCCATATTCTTACTTTTCTTGGTCTTGAGACTGCTGATGTCTCAGACCACATTGAGGCTACAGAGGGTATTGCCCCATACCCTTCTACCCCGCCTCTTCCATCCGCAACCATTATCCCTGAGGGTACCGCAGTTCCCTCTGCGACTACACTATCCAACCTTTCTCAAAGAAGAAAGAAGTTGGCATTCAAGAAGAAACAAAGCACACCTAAGAAGGATGCTCCAAAACGAACCGCACCCTCCAAGAAACGCAAGACAAAACCTCCCCAACCGTATCTAGCACTGATTCAGATGAGGATAGGTAACCTATCTCTATCCTCAAGAAAAGGAAAACAACCGAAACCTCTAGCCATATGCATGACCGGACAGATACTGAAGCCTCTCAAAAGGCTCCGGTAGTCCTTGGGGTGGCCGCACACCCATTCGATACATCTATCTTTTTCGAGTCAGACTCAGAAAGTGAGTCTGATTCTTATCAACGTGGAGACTCCCCCCCCCCATTGAACTCCTAAGAGGATGACACTGGTTCACGCCATAAGGTCTCCAGGACTTCCCGACTTCGTTTATTTTTCCCCAGAGGAGTTGCGCTCCATCCTTCTTTCTGTTACCCAAACACTACAAACACCTTCCCACCCGCAGGGCACTTCTTTCGCCCATGTCAGAACTGGGCCGAGGCTAGACTTTACCATGGGTCAAGGAGACCGAGGAAGCCCAGGAAATCCTACTCTGCTTTCATCTTTCACAGGTGGTTTAGGCACGGTGAGCACAAATGTGCAAGGATCCGTGGACCCGAGGGACACTTCGGTGCGATTTGAAGGATTTGACGGCGATAACTCAAATGATTCCTGGTTACAGTACAATCCAGTAACCGAGTTGGATAAAAAGAAGTATGTTTAATTCAAGAGGGCTTTCCAAGCCCGCAAGGAGCAATAGATCAAGCAGCAACAATAGAAAGAACAGGAGATCCAGTCTGTGGCTAGGTATTGGGCAAATGCCATCACCAATGCCAATACCATAGCCACAATTCAAAAGGTTCAAAACTAGATGGATCAGATGGCAGAAACTATGTTGAAAGCTCAAGCTTCAGGGGCAGCCGTAGTTACCTCCAATGTTCCTCCTACTCCAACTCCTATTCCATCTCCCACTCCTATAGGCAACCCATCACAAGACTAAGGGCCTGCAATCGAACTCAGCTCAGCTCCTACCTTCGGTCTTGATGATGAAGACATCCAAGAGGTCAACAAACCGAACCCTTCAGACGACGACCTGATGATGTTTGAAGAAGAAGAGGAGTCCAGTGGTTCTCAACATTCAACTTCCAAGCCTAAAGAGAAGAAGAAGAAAAAGAAACATGTTGTCACCCGGAAGGAGTTCATGAGCCTTCAAGCCAAAGTAGATCAAATCTTGGTTGCGGTTAAACCTACTCAACCTCAACCTGAAGGCAGCCAAGCTTGCTAAACTTATCTGGAGAGAATGCGGATTCGACACTATGATAGATGAATCCTTGATTAATTCATGGGTCAATCCGCACTGCAGGCTATTGGATGAAGACTACACCTCGCACCTCACATAGGTTGAACCCCCTACTGATGGATACTGGGATATTCCAATTTCTCCAAATGCCAAATACTTTGCAGTATTTGAGCCATTTGACTGCAGCCTTCCTGCTAACAAACGACTACCAATGGAGTTTGAAAGACTTAACCGATTTTATGCTAATCATGACTCCCATATTAAGAATGTTTGGTCTAACGATAGACCATCCGCAGTCAAGAACTACAAGATGCGGAAGTTCATGAAGGCCGATTTCATCCAGTATACCCTCACCAGAAGGGAGCATGACTACATCCGCACCCAGGAAGACTTCACATGCATGAATCCGGAAGAAATCTTCCTTATTGCCAGGGTGTTCCAGAACAAGGCAGAAAAGCACCCTAAAATGCAAATCATGCTTGAAAAAGCCAACTCTTTTCTGAGGGATACAGTCTGTGAGTTTACCAAGATAGATGCGGATATCTACCCCCACCATCATCAAGAAGTTTGATCTCCCACCACTTGAACTTGTGCCAATGCCTACCGAAGGCTTCGAAGAAAGATCACTAGGCACAACAAACTTCCCTGAACTTGGAATCATATTCAAACGGAAGATTGACAATGTCAAATACTTCATTTTGATGAATTCTATACACCGCCTGCCCAAGAAACAACTTGACATCTGTCAGACTGCAGTTGAAAAATCGAAACATACTACTGTAGAAGTCAAGTTTGAAATTTCAAGAAGAATCACATGGCTGGAAAATGTCAGGACCCGCAGCCAATCCAGAATTTTGTTGAGAATGCAATTATCCTTTCCATATATAGAATTTTGTTGAATCATAAAAGTGACCCTCTTGAACTCAGCTACCGCAACCATCTCTCTACCACAACGGTTCAGCACCCGCAGCCAATCCAGCACCCGGAGTCAGTTCTTCATTAGCAACCGCAATCAGTCTTTTGCTACCGCAGTCTACTTAACTAGATTACTTTATTTGTCTTTTATGTAATACACTCTATTATCCAGTATGCCTTGCACGGCTGCTTATAGAGTTGTAGTCTAGTATAGATCAGAGTCTCCATAAATAGAGACTTATTCTCTTGTATTGAATACCTCTCGATCACTGATAACTTGCATATTATTCTGAATACATTTCTGCAAGTTATCTTCATCATTTCTCTATCTTTCTATTCTTGTTACACTCAATTGGTACTAAATCATATCTTATTATAACCTCTCTACGGAGCAAGTCTTTAAGACTTAATCACTAAGCTTGATCTTCGTTATTAACTTGGAGTGAATGCATTCCTTGTTACGAATCAGCTTAAGTGTATTCTTGGTATAACAATTGTTGTCATTTATATTTCTTTACTTTCCGCAACTAACTCTCTAACTATCTAACTATATTATTGTTGAGCTTTTAGATCCTTTGAGATTGACTATTCCGCAATATACTTGTTCTAACTTTTGTTCAAGTGTGTCTCCAAGCTTTTCTCTCAACAAATTTCCTCATGTTGAACCATTCCAACACAACATTCATAAATATTTGACAAAATTTGATTAAAATCCCACAATCTAAGCCTTTAGATTTGAAATGAAGTATAATATTCTCTCCCTTAATTATAGCAAAACAACTTTTCAACCCCTGCAACTTGGCAAAGTGAATCTTTGTTTTTCTATAATTAATATTGCTAACTTGCAACACATGAAATAATAATCATGCTCCCACTAACATGACGATTATTACCATACACGCATAACACTTATGCTCCCACTAGCTTTGACATATATTCAGAAAACATCTGAACTTCCAGAAAACAATGTTTATCGAATTCCTTAAGTTGATATTTCTAAATACCTAATGCTTTGATTAGCGTTTATCTAAGCTTCCTAAACTCATACACCTTTGCTTTAGAAAGCTCACATGTGTGTCTAAAGAAATTCAGAAGTTATGTTACTATGTCCCAAACGTTCTGACTAATTGCCAAATCTCACAATTCGAAATATGAAGAGGGATGTTGTAATCATAATCGAATTTGAGAATACAATTTTCACAACTGCAATCTTTGTAAAATCTCTCTTAGCGAAAGCATTTCCTTACAATCATTTTCATGAAGGAGGGAAACCCTATGACACTTAGATTATAAAGTGTATGTGTTCCCATCGATGTGAATTTGCCAAAACTAAAGTTTGCGAGAAATCCAAACTCATATGGACCGAAGGTGCTCAATCTCAATTTCTTGCCTCATGGTAACATGAATGCCCACCATGTCTTCCATGCAACTCACCCTTTCATATCAATGTACTTTCCATTGATCAAGGTGCTTTGTCTTTATGCATTCAAATGAGAAGTCATAGAACTCACATACATAATTAATTTAATTGGAATGGAACAGAAAAAGAGTATGTCATCCACGATAGGCTTTAAACCTCAAGTCGTGTGCTAGTGATGATCAACTAGGTTTAATTCTTGATTTGTTCTTGAAACCTTTCAAGACCATTAAGACTCCCACTGACTCCCTAACATATAAGATTCTCTTCTCAAGAAACATTCCTTGACAAAACAAATATTCAAGAGTTAGTGTAGTTTTTATCAAGACTATCACTTCACATAATCGGTTCTAGTTGGTCTTTGTCTTATCCAAGACATCACAACTTACCAATCTCAAATGTGCAGGAATAAGAAGACTTTTTCCAATTCCACATTTGTTGAGTGTTATAAACCTACTAAAGATGTGTCACTTAATTCTCAATCTTGGAGTATGACTCTAAGATTCAATATTGGAACAAAGCATGATTGACTTCTTGATTTAACCATTTCCACAATTCCCGATTCCTCTTTTTAGACATACAAATGTACTAAGACTCACTTAGAGGATCAATTGAGATATGGTTCTTAATCATTAAGACTTATCATAAAACACAATAAAAGGCACTCTCCCTTCTTCTTAGAATAGAGAAACTTTTATCTATCTGCCTACTTGATTCTTCATTATTCGTTCTGCCATTCATCGAAACTCTTTCAACCAACTCATAATCACACTTAATCTTATAAGTATCATCATATTTACTACACTTTAGTAAATCATGACAAATATCTTTATCACTCTTGTGGTGGACTTGATCAACGTACAACCTAGTGTACTTGATCTCTTAGTCCTTCACTTGACACTTTGCCAAGGATTTAGTCTAAATTCCAAATATGAAGTTTCTCATTCATCACGCAATGCATGTTGCATGATTCCAAGTTTCTGTCCAATTGAAACATGGGCGATGAGAAACTCTCCCTATTTGGTAAATTCTCGATATTTCACAAATAACAAAATCAAGAGTCACATCTAATTCAACATTGATAAATTTAGAAATACATAAACATCCATTTTCACATATGCCATTGCAAGGATAAATAAATAAGACGAAATCCAAATTTATTTTATTGCGGAAAAAACTTGTCCTTACTATAGAATTCAAATGAAAATATTATGTTATTCTAATTTCTAAGCAATCTATTCTAACTCTAAAGTAGTAGCTCAAAAATCTGATCTTCAAGCAATGCGATCGAAATCCATTTCTTCACGATCAGATTCATCTTACTTCTTCCCTTAAGCTTCCTCTTTTTTCTTCGATCCTACAAAACATCAAAATGTAATCTTATCACATCATGTATTGAAAATCAAAGAATAGGAACTTATAGAGTTAGTTATTGGATTTTACCTAAAGTAGAGCCATACATCTTGACTCTCCTATCTCTTAGATCTCTCAGGTAGTTTAGGCAGCTTCGTCTCTAACGCCCCTTCTCTTGGAAATAAAAGCAAATGGACTCCTTTGGCACAGCACATGGGACAATCTAATACTTAGTCCTTTCTGGACTTCCAATGTTGCCAGTGTTCATTAAAGTTGGGAGTTTGATTCACCAGACAAATTTGCTTGATCAGCACGCCAAATCATTGCTGATTCAGCAGCTATAAGCAAATAGGTGAGATCAATGAGGGTCACGTCATGATCCATCATATAGTACTCTATAAAGAACTCACTATATGATTCAGGAAGCGACTGAAGAAATGTAACGCCCGCAAATCCGGGCTAGTCAAATTAGAGGCAATAGGGGTCGAAAACGACTTTTCGACAAAATATTATTTAGAATAAATAATCTTAACCAACTTGTAGAGTATGTTACAAGGTTTTTGTACATATAAAGAACGCCGAAATCCGAGTTATAACGAATAAGTTATGACCCGTTGAAGTTTCGTGACGGAACCGGCACGATACCGGGAAGCGTAAATAGTGAATTTACGATAGAACGAGATTTAGCCTTAGCGATCTAAACGAAAGTTGTAGAATATGTTAAACTAAGAACATCGATAAAAAGAACGCCCAAATCTGACTTCGTATGAGGAAGTTATGATTTTTCTAAGATTTAGCATAGCACTACACAACCCGAAATCTGAATTTTAGATCGGTCGATTTTTAGCCGACGGGATCTAAATGAAAGTTGTAGTACTTGTAAATACCAACGAGTGGATATAAAGAACGTCGATAATAGAGCTCGTATGCAAAAGTTATGGACAAAGCTTAGTCCCTACTTTTCGAGCGCGGCGAATTCGATACAGTTTTGTAAATCCGAGATAGAATGAGAATTAGCCAACGAGGTCTAAATGAGAGTTGAAGATCTCATTAATAGGAACTCAACAGTAAAAAGACAGACAAAAACGGAACTTGTATGGGAAAGTTATGGACGAAGCTTAGTCTCTACTTTTCGAGCGCGGCGAATTCGATACAGTTTTGTAAATCCGAGATAGAATGAGAATTAGCTAACGAGGTCTAAATGAATGTTGAAGATCTCATTAATAAGAACTCAACAGTAAAAAGACTGCCAAAAACGGAGCTCGTATGCAAAAGTTACAGACGAAGCTTGGAGACTACTTTACTATACACTTCCTATAAATAAGAGATGAACTCTTCATTACTTCCTCACACCTTCAAACCTTTCTTTCTCTCTCTAACTTCTCTCTAACCTCCCTAAATCCCTCTCAAGTATAGGGAAGCTCCCTATCACGAGAAGAAAGCCCCGGAGCGCCCGACGGCTTCGAGAAGAAAAGCTTTCGGCTCAGAAACGCTACTCTAGCAAAGCACGGTTTTTAATAAAAACTCGTTGTAAGTGAGCTACGCCTATAC
The DNA here is from genome assembly GCF_051521515.1 of Lactuca serriola. NCBI lineage: Eukaryota > Viridiplantae > Streptophyta > Magnoliopsida > Asterales > Asteraceae > Lactuca > Lactuca serriola. Next base: position 109,073,685 of record NC_136409.1, on the reverse strand, counting down.
TATATTTAATATAGATTTTATTTAATTATAGTAACATTATTAGGACCTTAAAATAATTATTTGGGCTATTATTATGAGTTATATTGAGTGTTATTTAACGCTTATATAATAGTAATAATAGCTAGACTATTAAATTAGTCTCATCAAACGTTAGACTAAACTCTAGTGGTAATGATACTAGGTTTCGTCAAGGGATAATTGTTTTCAGAGTAACAAAGTGTTGTCCGAGTGCCGACTCACCACCTTTCAGGTGAGTGCATAGTCCCTTTCATCTTACACATAGATATGAAGTATTTTATATAAACTACGTGCTATGTGTGCACATTATCTGAATACTTGTTGTCTATGCTGGTTGAACGTTTTATACATGTTTTAAAGGACTTAAACTGTATACGTATTTTATATATACGAAAATGTTGGGTATGAGATGGGTAGATGAATGATGAGAGATAGAAGATGACGTGAGTATACATTGGCAGCTATAGACTTAGTGCCTATGGGACAAACACCGGTAGCTATGGACTTAGTACCTTTTAGACGTTGGTAGCTATGGATTTAGTACCTGTTAGGAATTGGTAGCTATGGACTTAGTACCTATTAGTTAGACGCTGGTAGCTAGGGATTTAGTACCTGTAGGAATTGGTAGCTATGGACTTAGTACCTATTGAACATTGGTAGCTATGGACTTAGTACCTATTAAATAAAGACTGGTAGCTATGGATTTAGTACCCGATGAATAGACTATAGCAGCTATGGAATTAGTGCTTTATGAACGAACATTGGCAGCTATGGATTTAGTGCCAGTCCTATAACCCTGGAAGTAAAGGACTTCGGAATAAACGAATGCAGGATAGATGATTCTTAGGTTAAATCCTTAAAGAGTAAAGAAGATAATGGGGATGGGTAATTGGGTTGATTGTTTGATTGAACATAATAATTATATTATTGTGGGTTGAAAACCCTATGTACTCACCAGGTTTCCCAACCTGACCCACTCAGTTTATGTATATCACAGGTGACGAAGTGAAGTGACATTACACTGAGAGATTTAAAAGAGATGTAGATCACTAGTGTAAATCATTGTAAGTTCTGTTTATGCTTATGTTTCGGTATTAACGATGACATCCCAAACATGTTAAAATGAAATAAATACGTTTCTTCGAAAATGTTTTAATAACGTATTTACCATGTTTTTCTGGGAACAAATTCCGCAACCTTTTTATAAAATGAAGTACTCTGATTTTTATAAAGCATAAACAAAATCGGTCTTTTTTGGCCGTGATTTTGGGGATGTCACAAGAACCCAGTCAACAGCCAACTCACATGAAATCTTGACATCTAACATCCTTAACCTATCAACGTGTGCACACACAGGTTTCATATCTTCGTGTTTACTTGCCAAAAGGGATTGAGTGATTTTGAACTTTTCAAGCCTTCGAACTTGTGGGTTAGGGAGAATAATTGGAGGAGGTGGAGGAAGTGAAGCATGATTTCTTGTTCCTCGATCATATCGTGGAACATCATCTTCATTTGGAAAGCTTGTTCCATGGGATTTGGGAAGACTATGATTGTTCCATGGGATTTGGGAAGACTATGATTGTCAAACATACTTGGTCAAATATTTATCTAATAATAATCATATATTATCCATATTTAACCAAATCCATTAATTTTGAAAAGGATAAACTTTCCAAACATAAAAATTGATTTTAGGCAAAAATAAATAAATAAATAAATAAAAACGAGTTTTGGTAATTATCCTTAACAAAATCTACTCAAAAAATCGAAAATCCCATCAATAGCACCCTGGACTCGCCGAGTCCACTGATGGACTCGCCGAGTTCAGCCTACTCGTCAAGTCCACTGATGGACTCGCCGAGTCGGGGCTACTCGCCGAGTCCACTGAGTCGGCGGCGCAGACAGCAAAAATTTCGACTTTTTGATCCTTTCGCAGTTCACTTTTGCATCTATTCAAGTAGAAAAACAACCTAGGCTCTGATACCACTGATAGGTTATGTGCATAACATCAATCCTATGGTGTTCATGCAACCCTAATTGCTTGGATCTAGTTTTTCTACTTTGAACATGAAATAAACTTCCAAGACTTACAAACCCTAGATATAGCGTACTAGTAATCAAATTAACATATGAGTTAGGGTTTAGATCTTACCTTGATTGTTATGTAGCAATAACAATCAATTCCTTGGCTTTAGAAAGCTTAATGCCTCAAGTGTTGCACCTCAAATGGAGTCACAAACACTACTAAGCAACTTGGATGAAGAGAGAAGAGGTGGGAGCACCGAAAATCGTCCAGAAACCCTAACGGAATCATTCACCACGTTTTTGGGGCTTAGGGGCTCCTTAAATAGGTAGGCAATTAGGGTTATCTAACAAGGAAACCCTAATTTGATTTCTTAAGCCCTAAGCAGCCCATGGACCCCTTCTGGAACATGCCTTAGACGATTTCTAATGGGCTTCCCCATAGAATTCGTCCAACCTATTTTTCCAAGGTGATCCATAGCCCAATTGCAATTATCTTATAATTACAATTCCGGTCCCCTAAGTTTAATTAATCTCTTTTAGCCACAAAATTAATTCTCTATTAATTCTTGACTAATATTAATTAAACAATATGATTTCTCCTTTAATATATTAATCTCATAATATATTAATAAATCATAATTAAACCTTTCTCTCCTTAATTCATCCTACATAATGCTATGGTGAAGACAACCCAAAAGGACCATGCTCATAATCGGGTCAAGTACATACCAAAATAGTTATGGACTTAGACACTAATTCAACAATACCAACCTGTTTGGACTGATCACGTTAGAATGACGGAAATACTTTCTCAATGTAGTGAGAAATGTATAACCATCCTGCTCTTCTATCACTCCAAATCTTCATCCTTGTTATTCTCTTTTCAGCTCCTAAATCGTTCATCAGAAGCTTATTCTCCAGAAGCTTCTTCAGGTTGTCTTTCCTAGCATCAACATCACCAGAAACTTCTTCTGTATGTTGATCTATGGATTCCTCACGTCTATGTTGATCCATTCCACCTTGTTGTTCCATATTTATCATAAAACTATGTGGGGTTTCTATTTCAAACTCCACCTTATGGCTAGCACCATGATCGTTCCCTACAACACTTGTACCGCCTCCTCTTTGGTTATACATAGTAGATTTAAAGGTTACATCTTTGCTAATAATGAATTTTGGAGTTTGAGATTCTGTACACCATAGACAATGACCTTTCCATCCAGATGCATATCCTAGACATATGCACCTTATTTCTATGCGCTCTAATTTACCATCATTCCACGAGCATAAGCAGAGCATCCAAACATTCATAAACCAATGTTCTCAAAGGGTTTTCCAAATCACACCTCTTAAGGAGTCTTACAATTAAGTCCAATTGATGGGGATCTATTCACCAGATAGCAAGCAATGTTAACTTCTTCTACCCATAATTGCTCCAATAAATTAAAAGATAATTGCATGCACTAAGAATGCTCCACCAGTGTTTGGTTCATCCATTCTGCCACTCCAATTTGTTGCGGTGTTAGCCGTACAATGCGATGACTCACTGTACCTTCTATTTTGTAGAAGTTGTCAAACAAAGCCTTGATGAACTCCAACCCATTTTCTGTTCTAAGTGACCACACATGGTTCCCAATCTGTTTTTCAACTATTATCTTCCACTCCTTGAACCACCCAAACACTTCATATTCATCCTTTGTATTTAGAAAATACACCCATGTCTTCCTGGAGTAATCATCGATAAAATTTTCAAAACATTAACCTCCACCATGATACTTCTCATAAAAAGGACCCCATAGATATGAGTAAACACACTCAAGAATCTCTTTGCTTGAGTGTTGAACCGAATTGAACTTCATCCTGCTTTGTATCTCTTGAACACAAGCTTCACCAGGTTCATCTTTTCCAGTTACATCTCCACCAAACAATCCCTTCTTGCTCATATGTCCCAACTTACGATGCCACAACTTTCTTTCATCATCATATTGATCCAAGGATTAGGATATAGTCACCATTACCCAAATCTTACAACCATCCAGAATATAAATCTCAAGAGGATTCATCATTCCCCTCATAACTATCAGAGCATCCTTAGAGACTCTTGACAAGTTACCCTCTTCAGAATATTTCAATACATCCTTCACAAAGTGCCAAGAGAAATCAAATTCTTTCGAAGCTCCGAGACGAACGAACAATCTAGTTTCTCGACCATGCCATTATGCATCTTGATCTGAACCGTGCCACTACCCTTGATACTGCTCACCCAATCATCACCCATCCTGACTGTTCCATTCCACTCTTTGAAGGAGTCGAACCAGTCGCGATTGCATGTCATATGATATGTCGCTTGGTCCAACACCATGATTCCCTTTCTTCAGCAATGGGCAATCCATTCTGAAGTGCCTCTTTTCCTGGTAGTTATAACATTTAATGTTGACTTTAGATTCGGAACTAGACTTCCCTTTGTTACCTCCACCTCTATCCGATGTTCTTCCTCTGACTGTGAACAAACCGGAATTGGAAAATTCTTCTCCATATGAAACTTTTCTTTTCAGTTCCTTAGACATCAAAGAATCCTTCACATCATTCACAGTGATCGTTATCCTACCAAACAACATGCTATCACGAAATGCTCACAAGAATTTGCCAGTGAACATAAGAGGATAAGTTCTTGATATACATCTTCAATCTTTACATTCACACCTTATAGGTCCAAGATGATCCTTTTGAAGTTATCGAGATGATCCTTCACTTGGGTGCTCTCCGACATCCTAAGAGTGTAAAAACATTGCTTTTGGTATATCCTATTCATTGAAGAATTGTTCTGATACTTGTCACACAACTTCTCCCAAAGCCCAGATGCACTCGTTTAATTCACGACCCCTCATAACTTATCCCCGCACCCAAGCTGTTAGCTAAAGTTAGACCGGCAGGTCTAGGGTGACAAATGTCTAGCATTCCGATGCCTGAAGAACTTCGTAACAGGCCACTAGTCGCTAGCATGGTTATAAAAACTCACATGGGGTATTAACAATAAATTTGGTTTATGGGGCTAACATACATCCAATTAGTTTTATATAATGATAAAAATTCATAACACTATTTTCCAGTACATCACTACTTACTGTTTTGGTCTTTGGGTTTAAGATTTACATCTCATTTTTAAAGAAAATATTGGATTTTCTGAAAGCGCGCTCTATCATTTTACAAGGGAAAGTTACCAATTTTTCTCATACAAACTCTTATGAGCTCACCAAATTAATGGTTAAAACTTTTTCAAAACTGTTTGTATTCTCAAGAATCAGCAGACAGGTAACCAAAAACGTTTTGAAGGTGGGGCGTCACCGCGTCACGTCATTTACTCTTGACATATGTATTTATTATCAAGTAAACAATGTCTTGTGTACAATGCAAACTTCTTAATTACCAATAATATTGTTGTATGTCTTTTATCAATATTATTCATTATTTTATGATAGTGTACATGAAGTCATCTACCCCCAGAAGTTTTTGCCGTTCTAGTTTGGGGGTGTGACCCATAACAACTAGGTAAAGAGTTCAACGCTATGTTGATTGCCAACTCTTCATCAAAATTCACTCTTAACTTTATGAGCATGTCCACGTATCGTTGCATTCTCTGAACGTGGCTCTTAACAAACTCACCCTCCTTCATTTATCTTGTAATGAGGGATTTTACCACCTCGTACAATTCTTGATGATCAATCTTATGGTATTTCTCCATAAGGTCCTTGTTCATCTCGTACGACCAGTAATCCTCATAGTGTCTCTGTAATTCTAGAGTCATTATGGCCACCATGATGCAAGAAACTTTTGTTGCATCATTGTAGTGTATGTTATAGGTGGCCATTTCCTCATGAGTGGGCTTCGTTTCATGGATTTCTTCTGGTGTTTTCTCGAGCACATACTGCTTGTCCTCAAAACGAAGGTCCATTTTTATGTTGCGCATCCAATCATTGTAGTTGGTTCCATCCAATTGCACCTTATAGAAGATGTTCAATAGGGAGTAGTTGTTGTTGGAGGAGGAGGACGAGGAGGAGGAGGAGGAACTGGAAGCATCGTTTGGAGTAGACATCTATAAAAGAAAGATAGTATTAGTTAGATAAGAATAATCCTCAATATAACATCCATATGAAATATCAATGCTAGGATCTAACTAAATAATTCACAACTTAGAAAAGGGATGTCGTAATGTAAATGTAAATTATATAAAGGTATGTAAATGAAGACTGCCCAATTTCACCATGACAAAACAAAATTTGAACGACTTATGTTTTTTTAATGAAATTCCTAGATCTTTTGAGATTCATTGAAACTTTTCAATGGCATATTTAATCTTGATTATGCTCTTCCATTTGTGACTGGGATAACGAGGATCACAAACAAGATATGAATGACCATGCAAATTAGCTTCGTACTATGGATGTCATTTATCATCTCCTTTTAATAAGTCGATTAACCACACGCGCTCCATTAATCAACGATAATTTTCAAGACACCCATTGTAACTATTTATTAGTCCCTGTTAGTGTGTCGGTTAACCACAGACTCTCCACTAACGACTTATAAAGTGTAATGTGCAATTTCATGGGTTAGCATAAATATTCACATTTTCCTAAAGTAAATAAGACTAAGAATTTTAATAAAAAGGTATGGTTACTTTTTAATTCATTATACTTATTAATGAGAATTAATTTTTCCTATCAAACTCGTTTGGCTAAACACCCTCCACTAATTAAGGAAATGGTGGGTGAGAATGGACACCGATTCAACTACCATTTTATGGGCAGTTTCCTAATAGTCACTTATAAATTGGCTTAATGAATGAGGCATACTAGCGGTTCAACTGACTTATTCTTATACGTATAGTAATATTTAAACATTTAATTGTACATATAGTATAAGTATATTTTAAAATACTAGGTTTAATTATTAAATTTCAAAAATTAATAAAATAATTTAAATTTAAAATAAAACCAAATGATTTAATAATTATCTAATAATTAAACATTTAATTAATTTTATTAAATAAATTGAGGATTATCCAATTAAATTAATTAAGATAATTTAATCTTAATCCTTCCCCCTAAATTTCGAAATTATGGGTAGGGATATATCCAATTTTATAATTATCCTTTTTATCCATATAAATTGATAATTACCAAAAATAAGATAACGATATCAATACCCACTAAATTTCGAAATTACCATGCTTGGGGAGGAAGGTAAGGATTTCAATCCTTACCCTAATTTCAAAATCTTGAGGGGCATAGAAACCCCTCCCAAAATTGAAACTTGGATGACAAGGCAAAGGGTTACAACCCTTTCCCAAAATTTGAAACTTAGGGCCTAAGAAACCCTAATTTCGAAAAACCCTAGTCCAACATGGTTTAATTGACATACACCCTAATTTGATCAATTCAACCATTGCAATCAATTTAATAAAAATCAAGCCAAGACTCTGATACTACTGATGGGTTCTATGCAAAACAGACAAAATCATATGTGTGCATGCAACCCTAATTAAAGGTCCATCTTTCTCTAATTGAACATACAACTTTGAACATTAAATAAGAAACCCTAGGATACCTAGCATATTTTCAAAATTATGATTAGGGTTAAGAGAATCATACCTTAATTGTTATTAACAAATAAAAAAATCATTGTGTTGTTGAATCCTTGAGAGCAAGCACCACAAATGTCGTACTTCAATTGATTCACACCCAGCACTAACAAGAGGATGAAGAGGAGGGATGAGACGGAAGCTAAGAATATTAGCTATCTCTTCAAGGGTATGAGTGGCCGAAATTCCTTAGGGGTGAGGTCATTTTTATAGTGCAATAAGGATGCCCAACATAACGCTAATCTGAATATAATAATAATATTTCAAATTGGTAATTATCTAGCACCTTATTTATCCACACGGGATATTCTAGAAACCCTAGAATATCTTTATAGAAACTGTCCAAGCCTTCCCTAGGAAGGTTCTGGGGCCTCTTGTTCAATTATTGAACAATTGCGCTTTAGACCTTGCACTTTTAATTAATTCTTTTAATTCCAAAATTAATTCCAATTAATTTCTGATTAAATATTAATTAAATATTACTATTTATAATTAATAAATTATTCTCATAATATATTAGCAATCTATTTACTTCAATTTATTAATCAAATAATAAATCAACCTCTTTCTCTCCAAAAACTGTCATGTTCGGTTGCTAGTTTTGAGGGCAACCTAAAAGGACTATGCTACTATCAGTTCAAGTATATAACAATTATAGTTATGTGCTTAGACACCTAAGCCAACACTTGTCATACTTGATTTCCTCAGCAACTCCGTCACCGGACAAATCTCACCTCATATTTGCTTTAGAGAGACACTTGAGCGATTGGTTTTAGGGTTCAATAATTTCGAAGGTTGTATCCCTTTTGACCTTGGAAACTATCCAAATCTTATACAATTGAGGTTAGAGAACAATAATCTTGTAAGTCCCCAAAATTGCTTGTGTATCAATCAGATCCAATTGATGGTGCGGAATCCCAATCAATTGGATGATGTCAGATCAAATAGAAGAGAAGGAGAAGAAGACTAACTTGAATCTAATGTATTGATGATATGATTGATGCTCCTTACAATAGATTCTCTCTCACACACACTTCTTTTTCTCTCTAACTTTCACTCTCTTTTCTAGCCTTACACTCCCAAATGCACTCCTCTATTTATAGCACTCCCAACAGTACATGAGTGTACAGCTGCACACGCGTGTACGGCCATACACAGGGTGTGCGGCCGCACACACATGTGCAGCCGTACATAGCCACAAAATTACATATTACATTATAGAAAAACATATTTTCCTAGAAAAGCAAGGTATAAACCATATTTTTTGACCCAACAATATCCCCCTTGGTTTATAGCTTTCTTTTCTAATTGACCCAACAAGCTCCCCTAAAAAGTAGCTGGCTATTCTTGTTAGTCTTCATTGGGAACTTGGATTCAGCATTAATCTTCAAATTCTTCATAGCTTCAAGATGAACTTGATGAATCTTCAATGAATGACTTCATATTGAGCGGTTGGGATTTTCTTCAAGATTTGACTCTGAACGCACATTGGGTGAGGAGGCTTGATGAAAATATTCTTAAAAGATAGAACTTTCAGCTTGAGAATCTTCAGAGAAAACAACGGATAGAAATAATCTTCTGGATCACTTCAGCAGGTTCATAGATAGCAGCAAATTGATTGAGGAGGCTTCAATGCAATCTGTCACATAATCCTCAAGTACAGCTTCACCATGCTTCTGGGGTTGACAGATTGAATGTTGAAAGAATAATCTTCATTTCTTCCTCCTGCGAATGAAAATTCTTCGATGCTCACAGATGAAGCTTTGGCTCAGAAAATCTTCGATACAGTCCCCATGAGTCTCATCTACATCTGAATTTATTTTTCAAGACAAAACAAAACTAAAAGAAAAATTAGCACACAAAAAAAATATTTTTGGATTTTTTTATATTTTCTGGAAAAATAAAAACAGAAACAATTTTTTTTTTTTGGATTTTCTGATTTTTCTGAACAAGAAATAACACTATTTTTGGATTTTTAATTTTTTTATTTTTGTTTGATTTTTGAATTATTTTTAATTCTCCCCCTAAAATTTGTGCATAGAGGAAAACTATGAACAAATTTAACAAAAATAAAATGATATCTAGCTTTAAGAATGATTTGGGATCAAATTTTTAGACAGCCTTTATCCGTTTGTCGATACCTTCCATCTTCACGTCTTTGTCTGGTCGATCGCCGGTATTGTTGTCCACTTAAACACGAAAAATTATGACAAAATTAGGACATACTATAAGTGACAAGACAATGTGATCCTAAGTTCCTAGATATTATATTTGATCCTAAGTTTCTAGATACTATATCTTAAGGACCATTCAGCTGACGACGACCAGGGATATTGTTGTCCACCTAAATTGAGTAGCGAGATCTATAGACAATCTTTGAGTGTTCAATTTTAATTGTACTGGAACATGTTTCCCGCCTCCTGCTATGCCCCAGTAATCAAAGACTTCCAGAGTACTCCTTACATCAGGTGAGCAGACAATCATTAGGAGAGAAGACAGATTCAGATTATTATCACTTATAGTTTTAGAGGGATTAAGAAGTAGAAGGTTGCATATGCTGTGTACCAGGTCGGACTGTTAGTCACGCAAAGGAGACAGCATATGGCTAACAGATAAGAGGAATTTCATATATATATATATATATATATATATATATATATATATATATATAATATGCAGAGAAATAGAGTTGCATATGTTACAGTCCAGGTCGGATTTCTTCCAATCACGCAGAGGAAGCAACATATGACTAACAGTAAGAAAGAAAGAAAATGATTTTCTACAGACCTAATTCATCGAAATTTACCAGTCTGCCCACCAATACCGAAATTAAGGACAGAATCCGCACATCGAGGAAAAGTTAAACCACGGTTCCAGATACGGGTTCATTTAATGTGACGAGTAGATTCCCATATATATCTCCCTGCTCAACCTATCCAAGCATCGTATTGTCAGGCTAAACATAACTATCTAGGTCAAGATTTATCAAGTCTCTAGATTCCTTAAGTTCATCTACACCTAGTCAAGTCCGTTAAATTCTTCGTGCCTACCAGCGCATTGAACACAGAGCCTAGACAATCCAGTTTTGGTACTTTACACAGACTCAGATTGCCCATTATCACTCACTTCCCAAAACATCTCCCTCAAGCACATTCCATAACCAACATATTATTTTTTTATTATTATTTTTGATTTTTTAAAATTTTAAAATTTTTGTTTTGTTTTTATTTCTCCCCCTAAATTTGTGCATAGGAGAGAAACGAAAGTAAATGCGCAAATTTAAACTATCCTAAAACAAAAATTTGTCTTTAAAGCGAATCAGCTTAAGAAAAACTCAGGTGTATAGACAAGAAAACTCAAACCGTAAGTCACCGATTGAATTTGCATCTAGAAGGTCTGAGAACAGCACGCGTAATCTCAGAATAGATCCGAAAATTCTTCATGTCATTAAGCACAAACCCCGTGAGTGATCACTTCCTTTCTTCCCTTCCCGCAAAGGACACATACTCTCAAACAAATGTCTGAATGTTGTACTGTTGACAGATGTCCCCTATCAAGTGCCAGGAACAGCCACTACCAACAAACCGAAGTCTAATGATATGCCTCCATAGCTGCTCCGACACATAGCGGGATCTGTTGGTCTTTGGAACCTAGTCCATTTTGAAACTGGGTCGACCTTTGTCATCCTTGCATGGTACTTTCTCCCATGACATATCTTGTTTATCACAAACAGAAGATGTAAAAATATTAGAAGCACTAGATGATTTGGGAGATTGAGCCTTCGGAACCCATTTGTAGTTGGGTTTAACCCATTTCTTTTTCGATCTGATGGGTGGCTCAGCACTTAGTTTTGAACTTTATGTCGGCCGTTGAGATGACTTTGATTTTGGCTTCAAGGGAGCATCGCTTGGATTTGGCTTCTTGGCCGACATTCCCTTCTTGACCTTGGGATTTAGATTCTTGGCCTTGTGGGTTTGATTCTTGGCCTTCTGCGCGTTCCGGTGACCATTGTCTGAACGTGAACTTGAGGAGTTTCTTTTGGGGTATCTCCCTCTTGGTGTTTTCTGCCAGCCATGTGTGTAGTAGGGAACCTATGTGCAATTTGGACAATTTCTGGCAATGTGTCCACATGTTCCATAGTGAAAACATGTCTTTTTCTTCACTGGGTTGTTTCTTCCTGCCCCTGGTGGCATAACCTTGCCTCGTTTCTGATTGTTCCCACAAGCACACTTGCAGCAAGTTGGCTGTTTCACTTGATTTAGTGGCCTGTACTTCTCAACAGCAGGTTGATCAGAAGCAACTGAGTTCGAAGCAACAGATTCAAAGTTCAAGGAGTCATTGGTGTGTTTAATAGTTTTCTCCTTGTTCTCATCCTCTACTACTTTACCTGCACAAGAAGTAGAATCATTAGTATCGTTCATCTCAACATCCTCAGTTGGCCCTGATTGTTCAGTCGTAACTGAAGCTGAAGCATGGGTTTGGCCATACTGAGCAAGCATTTCTTCCTCATTGGTCTCAAGGGGTGGGTTATAGTTGTGATTGAAAGGTGGAGGAACACTATCATACCCTAGACCCTTGTTTTGATTATCTTTGAATTTTAATTGGTTTTCAAATAAGGACTCGACTGTCTTACTTGACGCAGTGTAATTTTTGAAACTAATATCTGTTTTTCCACACGTAATTTTCAAAGCGTCGAGTTCTTCAGTTACAGCAGCAAGTTTTCGTTTAATGTGATCATAATTTTCACACTTGTTGCTGTAATCTTCTTGTAATTTCCTAAAGTCCTTAGTATTGGCCTCTAGTTGTGCTTTTAGAGATCTTTGATCCTTCCTAATTGTGTATCGTTCGTATTTTAAGTCTTCATTCTCTCTCTTGATTAGATCTATTGATTCTCGTAAAAATTTAATAGTTTTAACACAAGATGGAGAGCAACCGGATTCATTTACCTCTTTGACCTTGATATTTGAAGAACTCATTTTTTTTAATTGCCCGTCGACTTAAAAACCGAGAAAGTCAACCTTAAAAGTCAAATTTAAAAAGTCAAATTCAAAAGTCAAACTTAAAAGTCAAACCGAAAAGCTAAATTTGAAAAATTAAAAGTAAAACGAAAAGTCAAAGTTTAAAGTCAAAGGTCAAATTTTAAAAGTCAAAGTCAAAATTTTAAGGTCAAAAGATAAAAATAAAATCAAAAATTAAAAACTAAAATTTTGGGTTGAAAATTGGAATTTAAAAATAAAAGAAATTGATTTTTGGGTTGAAATTGTCAATTTGCGAAATTATAAACCGAGAAGGACAGATTATGATTTATGTTTTGAAGGGATGACACAAAAGGTGTGCTAGTCGAGTTGGTAAGGCACGCTGACTGATGACCCAAAGGTCGTAGGTTTGATCCCCGGCACCCCCAAAACCGCCTCTAATTTTTTTAATGGAAGCTACTGTGCGAGGTTGCTGCTTGCGAAGCGAGGATGAGTTGCGATGCGAGGACGAGGACGAGGACCGCACACCCAGACCGAGCCGCACACTCCGTGGCCACACACCGAGGCCGGACACCGAGCCGCACACTCCCTGGCCGCACACCCGAGCCGCACACCTTCAACAGATTCGCGAAAAAAACGACGTTTTTCACCCTTTTTTTTTGCTCCAAAACTCGATCAAAAACTCGCTTTTTTGAAAAATGCAAAGAAGAAACCCCCCCTAATTTTCAAAGATCTATCCAAAAACGCTATTATCTTTTCAAAATAAGATCAAATAAGCTCCAGATCTGACAAAATTTATTGATACAACCTTGCTCTGATACCAATTATAAGTCCCCAAAATTGCTTGTGTATCAATCAGATCCAGTTGATGGTGCGGAATCCCAATCAATTGGACGATGTTCCGGTGGTGCGAGACTTCCTGGATATATTTCCAGAGGATTTACCGGGAATACCACCTGAGAGACAGGTCGAGTTCGGGATCGACCTAATTCCTGGTGCGGCTCTGATAGCTAAGGCACCATACCGGTTAGCTCCCCCTGAGATGCAGGAGTTGTCTATGCAGCTGCAAGAGCTGCTAGACAAGGGTTTTATTCGGCCGAGTAGTTCACCTTGGGGAGCGCCGATCCTGTTTGTGAAGAAGAAGGATGGGTCGCACCGTATGTGTATAGACTACCGGGAGTTGAATAAGGTAACGGTGAAGAACCGTTACCCCTCCCGAGGATAGACGATTTGTTTGATCAGCTTCAGGGGGCATGTTGGTTCTCCAAGATCGATTTACGCTCCGGATATCACCAGATGCGGGTCAGAGGCGAGGATGTGCAGAAGACTACTTTCAGGACCCGCTATGGTCATTTCGAGTTCGTGGTGATGCCTTTTGGGCTCACTAATGCTCCAGCCGCGTTTATGGATCTCATGAATCGCGTATGCAGACTGATGCTGGATCAGTCTTTGATAGTATTCATAGATGATATCTTGGTGTATTCCAAGACTCATGAGTAGCATGAGGAGCACCTGAGGGAGGTGCTAGAAGTTTTGAGGAGGGAGAGACTTTTCGCAAAGTTCTCCAAGTGCGAGTTCTGGTTACGTGAGGTGCAGTTCCTTGGTCACCTCGTCAACCAAAAGGGTATTTTGGTAGATCCGGACAAGATAGAGGCCGTAATGCAGTGGGAGGTCCCGAAGTCTCCATCCGAGATTCGGAGCTTCCTAGGTTTGGCAGGATATTATAGGAGATTCATTCAGGATTTCTCCAAGATAGCAGTACCGCTCACCCGACTGACCAAGAAGTCGGTGGTGTTTCGTTGGGGGCCTGAGCAGCAGGTCGCATTTGAGACCCTCAAGAAGAGATTATGCAAGGCTCCGATCCTTACCCTGCCAGAGGGAGTAGAGGATTTTGTAGTCTACTGTGATGCCTCAATCACAGGTATGGGAGCAGTATTGATGCAGTGAGGGCATGTGATAGCTTACGCCTCGACACAGTTGAAGCCTCACGAGGCTAACTATCCTACCCATGATTTAGAGCTGGGGGCGGTGGTGTTTGCCCTCAAGATTTGGAGACATTACCTCTATGGGGTCTGTTCTACCATTTACACGGATCACAAGAGCTTGAGGTACCTTATGGATCAGCCGAATCTAAACATGAGGCAGAGACGGTGGTTGGATGTGCTGAAGGATTATGATTGTGAGATCCTTTACCATCCAGGGAAGGCCAACGTAGTGGCCGACGCCCTAAGCCGCAAGGCGACAGCAGCCCCCATCAGGGACTTATGTCTGAGGATGACAGTGATTACTCCGTTGTTGGAGCGGATCAAAGAGGCTCAGGTTGACGGCATCAATGAGGAAAGGTAGAAGTGCGAGAGGATAGTGGGCCGAGTAGCTTTGTTTGATTATGATAGTCGAGGGTTGTTGACTCTTCACGGGAGAGTGTGGGCACCGTACTAGGGCAGAGTACGGCAGGTGCTGATGGACGAGGCTCATAAGTCTCGATTTTCTATCCACCCATGGGCGACGAAGATGTATAGAGATCTTCGACCCGATTACTGGTGGCCCTGCATGAAGCGAGATGTCGCCTGGTATGTATAGAGGTGCCTGACCTGCAGGAAGGTCAACGCAGAACACCAGAGGCCTCACAGCAAGATTCAGCCGTTAGACATTCCCGTGTGGAAACGGGAGGACATCACCATGGATTTTATCACCAAGCTTCCCAGGACCGCACATGGGGTAAACTCGATTTAGGTAATAGTGGATCGGTTGACGAAGAGTGCTCACTTTATACCGATCCAGGAGAGCATATCGGCGGAAAAGTTAGCCGACATCTATGTGCGGGAGGTAGTGGCACGTCATGGAGTGCCGGTATCGGTGGTGTCAGACCGAGACGTCCGTTTTACATCCAGATTTTGGAAGCGGTTTCACGACGAGATGGGTACTCGTCTCCATTTCAGCATCGCTTTCCACCCTCAGACGGACGGGCAGAGCGAGAGGATGATTCAGACTCTCGAGGACATGCTCCGGGCATGTGTCCTAGACTTCGGTGGCAGTTGGGATACGTATCTTCCATTAGCAGAATTTCCGTATAACAACAGTTACCATGCAAGTATTGATCGGCCTCCCTTCGAGATGCTCTTTGGGAGGAAGCGCAGAACCCCGATTTGTTGGGGCGTGGTCGGTCAGCGAGTCATTGGGAGCATTGAAGTGGTGCTCAAGACGACCGAGTTGATTCAGCAGGTTCGTAGTAGACTGCAGACTGCGCAGAGTCGGAAGAAGAGCTATGCTGACAGGAGGCATTCAGACTTGGAGTTCCGGGTGGGCGATATGGGCCTCCTGAAGGTCTCACCCTGGAAAGGTGTCATCAGGTTCCAGAAGAGGGGCAAGTTAGGCCCCAGGTTCATTGGTCCTTTTAGGATTTTGGCCCGGGTTGGACGGGTTGCGTATCGGTTAGATCTTCCGGCAGAGCTTAGCCAGATTCACAACACTTTCGATGTTTCCCAATTGAGGAAGTGTTTGGTGGACGCGTCACCGGTGGTGCCCCTGGAGGACAGTCAGGTCGATAGCAGCCAGAACTATATTGAGAGGCCGATAGCGATCTTGGATCGTAAGACGAAGACCTTGAGGAGCAAGGTGGTTGAGTTAATTAAGGTGCAGTGGTAGCACCGGAAGGGGTTTGAGTGGATGTGGGAGGCTGAGGAGGAGATGAGAGAGCACTACCCGGAGTTGTTTGCAGATTCAGCCGTAGCATACTTCGAGGACGAAGTCTGACTCAAGTGGGGGAGAATTGTAACGTCCCGTCTCTGATATGTTGTTTTCATGATATTTATTTTGAAGTTTTCCAGAATGACTCGGCGAGTCCATAGCCCGACTCATCGAGTAGACACGGAACATCGAGCACGTGTAAGTCGGCTACTCGACGAGTCCATATTCGGGACTCGGCGAGTCCGCCTGTCTGGAAGAAACCCTAAATCCCCGGGTTTTCTCACGTATTAAGCAACAATATGTGCTCCAAACTCGCCTCCTTCACCATCAGAGAGTCTGTGAGCAACCCTAAACCATTCCTTGTTTGATTAAAGTGTTTTGTGTGGATTCTTGAAGGTTTGAAGAAGAAAAAGAAGAAAGGACCAAAAAGAAGAGGTGTAGAGCAAAGATCCAAGGTCAAAATCAGAGTTCATTGAGGTATTGCTCGGAATCATTCTATTTTGTGCTTAAAACCTCCATTGGAACACCTCTAAGGCTAGTTTAGTGTATTTTCCAAGCTTTGTAGTTGTATGGATGCCTTGATGGGTCGAGATATCCTTAGATCTGTTCATTTAGGAGTTGTAGAGCCCTGATCTATTGCCTTTTTGAAGTTGCTTTGCATGAGAACCCTAGATCTAGCCTTTATTATGCTTTTTGAGCCTTTTAATCTTCATGGATGCTTATGGGCACGTAAAGATAGAATCTTTACGTGTTAATCGAGCCTAAGGAGCCCAGATCTACAAGTTATATGCGCTGGATTCAAGCAGAATCGAGTTTATTGTAACTGCACGCATGCGACTCGGCGAATCGTTCTTCGGACTAGGCGAGTCGAGCCGTGAGTCCCCGATTTTTCCCCTTTTTGAGTGATTCTAAGTGGGGACCAGTGAGTAGTGGAATGGACTCAGTGAGCCGGGGTCAGACTCAGTAATGGAGGGACTCGACAAGTTGTTCATACAACTCGGCGAGTCCAAGGAAATCTTCTTAGTTCAAGAACAACTCGTCGAGTTGTTCATACAACTCGGCGAGTCGGATGCAGATAGTCTGAGTTCTAGAATCGAAAGGAAACTCGTCGAATTGATGCCATACTCGACGAGTAGCAGCGAACAGGGTTGAGAAGTGAAAGTAGGGACTCGGCGAGTTGGCGGCCCAACTCGGCGAGTCAGGTCAACTGTAAGTTGACTTTGACCGGGAGAGTTGACTTTGTCCAGGGGTAAAAGAGTCATTTTACCCCAATACAGTTATTAGTATTTGATTGAGTATGTTTGTGGAATTGTAGCCGGGGAGGCACCGGAGCAGCAACAGATAGCTTCCAGAGCCATACACTCAGCAGCCAGTTCACGAGGTAAGTTCCCTTCTAGTAGGAACGGGTCTAAGGCCACAATGTCGGCCCGTTCAATTAGTAATAGTTTCCGGACCTCGGTCTGATGCAGTAGTTAGTATGTTTGACGCCTTCGTGCTCAGACAGGTTTGTGTGTTATGTGTTCCGGGTTATGGCCCGAAGCAGTATGCAGTATGTGTTGTTGTGTTAGTTGATATGTTTATGCTATGCTATGTTCAGTAGTTCCGGACTTCTGTCCGATGCAGTCAGTTCCGGACTTCGGTCTGATGCAGTTAGTTCCGGATTTCGGTCCGATGCAGGAGGCAAGGCCTCAATAGTTCCGGACTTCGGTCCGATGCAGAGGGCAAGGCCGTGGTTAGTTCCGGACTTCGGTCTGATGCAGTGGGCAAGGCCCAGTAATTGTTATATGTTTGTATGGTATGTGGTAATTTGGGGGAGCTCACTAAGCTTCGTGCTTACAGTTTCAGTTTTGGTTTCAGGTACTTCCGCAAGTAAAGGGAAGAGCTCGGGATGATGGCATGGCACACACCACAGCTTCAGTTTTTGTCCTGGGAGATTGTTTTGATACTTAGTTTGATTTGATACAGTTGTATCACGACATTTTATTATGGTTTGAGATATTTGACGTATCGTTTTAAGAGATGACGTTCAGCATATGATTTTTATTATTAAAACAATTTTTTTTGAGATGTATTTTTGGGATGTTACAAGTTGGTATCAGAGTCTTGGTTTGAGGGATTCGGATACACTCTCGGGTGTGTCTGAACTCAAACTAAGGGAAAGATAAAAAGGTTTTCAAAAGGAAAATGTTTTTGAAAGAAATTCTTTTTGAAAAGCGCTTAGAAAGAAAAGAGTTTTGAAAACAAGATAAGGGTGTGGTGCATGCGATCAGCCGAGCTCAAGTAAGTACTCCCAAATTACCCATACAAGTTTATATTATGATCAATTGTTTCAGTTTCAGTAGAACAGTATGCTAGTATAGGACTAAGGATCTAGGAGGATACCTTATGTGCCTGCTTTGTGTGTTCCAGCTTTATGAGAATTGCATGTTAGCATCAAGTAGACAGCAGTAGGATAGCCTGTTTAGGTTATGCCTGATAGCACGAGCTTATCATTGTATGCTAGTACAGTTTCTCATTACGAGGATAGAATTGCTTGAGTAGTTTCCGTGTTCGAATGCTACTTGCTTTGTGCTTTGTGGGACACTGAGTGATGGGAGCTAGCCGTTAGGGGAATGTGCCACATCACATGTGAACACGGTTGAATAATCTCAGAGTGTTGGATTTGGCCCTACTGCGTAGCTCTTGTTTGAGTCTAACCATTGTGGGGACGAGTTCTGTACTCGAAGGATTATCTGAGCCTCGCCACATGTGATGGCATTCATGTAATGACTAATTGGCATCACAAGGAGGCCTTCAGCAGCTGAGGATTGGTAAGGATTGAGTCAAATATTTCCCTAGGGCAAGTCTAGGATGAGTGTAGTAGAGATCAGCAACAGTAGTAGTGGTCGGGTGGAGTCAAGGCAGTCCTTGAGGAAAGTACGGATAGATGTAGAAGGTAGTAGGGGCCCATACTACTGGAAGTAGAGGATCTGTACTCGAATCAAGGAAGGCCGAGATGAGACCAGAGGGTCTGTATTAGTAGTGATACCTCGAGATATATCAGTGTTTCTGACATTTATCGTAATGTGTTTTCAGAATGGTGGTTTTACGCTCTAGACCAGCAGGCGACAGTTCAGGTGCCGGAGGAGGATCGGGATCAGACTCAGGAGCCGAACAGTTAAATGAGCAGACCAGAGAGTTCTTCACTTCAGAAGTCACTCGTATCATTCTTGAGCAGACTCGAGTGATCTTTGGTTCGATCAAGGAGGGTATACTAGAGTTGATGGAGGAGAAGCTAGGCACCTTTCGTGCTGAGGTGGCGGCCATGATGGGGTCGCGCACGCTTACTTTCAGGGAGTTCCAGGAATGTGGAGCTCCAGACTACCACGGGGCGCGGGACCCCATAGCGAGAACTAGATGGTTGGCGGATGTGGCCAACGCATTCCGCTCGAGCAGGTGTCCCGAGGGGGACAAGGTCAGATCAGCGTCCTATCTTCTGAAGGACAGGGAACGAGATTGGTGGGAGGAGGTTGGACATGCCATTGGAGATGATGCAGCACTAGATGCCATGACCTGGGCTGATTTCTCTACCAGATTCAGGGCGGAGTTTGCACCGGTTATTGAGGTGCAGCAGTTAGCCAGGGAGTTTCAGGACCTCACCCAGACTATAGAGACCGTGGCGGAGATCACCGCCAAGTTCAGGGAGAGGGCTCTTCTCGTTCCTCAGTATGCAGCTGACGAGGAAATGAAGAAGGCCCATTATCATGAGATGCTACAGAGTGATATTCGCCAGTTTATGAGCCGGTCCAACTGTAAAATGCTGGATGACATGATTGCTAGGGCTCGGGAGAGGGAGATTGATCTTGAGATGGAAAGGAAGAGGAATCCGGAGGCGGTTTCAGGTACAGGTAGTTCGGGCAAAAAGCCCAAGGTTTTAGATCACAGATCCAGGAGTCATCAGAGCCATGGTCGATGTGGAAAGTGTGGGAGATTGCACGATGGGGTGTGCAAGGCAGGGAGCTCCGGCTGCTACAAGTGCGGTCGGACTGGGCATTTGAGCAGAGATTGTACAGCCCCTGCTACCTCCATTGCGGCATCAGATCTGATTTTCTTTCAGTGCAATCAGAGGGGACATAAAAAGTCCCAGTGTCCGAGTTTAGCTGCAGCGGGGAAGGTGGCGGCACTTGCCCCTACTACCTTGAGGATTACAGATGGCCGTCAGGGTTGAGCCGAGGCGCCAGTGGCGAAGAGTAGAGCTTTTCTGATGACAGCAGAAGAGGCGCGAACGACTCCTGATGTGGTGACGGGTATGTATCTTCCCTTCATCTCTGTATTTATTATTGATTATTGCTTATGGTTATATGTTTTGTATAGGGTCGTTCTCTGTGAACGACATTTCTGCTATAGTATTATTTGATTCGGGGGCTACCCGATCGTGTGTATCGCTAGCGCTTAGCAAGAGATTTAGTAGAGCTCCAGGGGAGCTGGATTGTCCACTAGAGGTTGAGATAGCAGACGACAGGACCGTGAGGGTCGCTAGGGTGCACAGAGGATGTTCTCTTCAGTTGTTCGACGAGCAGTTTCCGGTGGATTTGGTCCCTATTCCCCTACGAGGGGATAAGGTTATAATGGGCATGGATTGGTTGAGCCCCAATGGGGCGGTGATAGATTGTGAGCTGCAATTAGTGAGGGTTCACACTCCCAGCGCGGGAGAGTAAGTGATTCAGGGCGAGAGGCCACAACGCGGACCAGTTTTGTGTTCAGCGGCGAGAGCGAGGCGTTATTTTCAGCAGGGTTGCGCCGGTTATGTAGCTTATGTCTTGGATGCCCGGGAGAAGGGCAAGACGACAGTTGACGATGTTCCGGTGGTGCAAGACTTCCCGGATGTATTTCCAGAGGATTTACCGGGAATACCACCTGAGAGACAGGTCGAGTTCGGGATCGACCTAATTCCTGGTGCGGCTCCGATAGCTAAGGCACCGGACCGGTTAGCTCCCCCTGAGATGCAGGAGTTGTCTACGCAGCTGCAAGAGCTGCTAGACAAGGGTTTTATTCGACCGAGTAGTTCACCTTGGGGAGCGCCAATCCTTTTTGTGAAGAAGAAGGATGGGTCGCAACGTATGTGTATAGACTACCGGGAGTTGAATAAGGTAACGGTGAAGAACCGTTACACCCTCCCGAGGATAGACGATTTGTTTGATCAGCTTCAGGGGGCATCTTGGTTCACCAAGATCGATTTACGCTTCGGATATCACCAGATGCGGGTCAGAGGCGAGGATGTGCAGAAGACTGCTTTCAGGACCCGCTATGGTCATTTCGTGTTCGTGGTGATGCCTTTTGGGCTCACTAATGCTCCAGCCACGTTTATGGATCTCATGAATCACGTATAAAGACCGATGTTGGATCAGTCTGTGATAGTATTCATAGATGATATCTTGGTGTATTCCAAGACTCAGGAGCAACATGAGGAGCACCTGAGGGAGGTGTTAGAAGTTTTGAGGAGGGAGAGACTTTTCGCAAAGTTCTCCAAGTGCGAGTTCTGGCTGTATGAGGTGCAGTTCCTTGGTCACCTCGTCAACTAGAAGGGTATTTTGGTAGATCCGGCCAAGATAGAGGCCGTAATGCAGTGGGAGGTCCCGAAGTCTCCATCCGAGATTCAGAGCTTCCTAGGTTTGGCAGGGTATTACAGGAGATTCCTTCAAGATTTCTCCAAGATAGCAGTACCGCTCACCCGACTGACCAAGAAGTCGGTGGTGTTTCGTTGGGGGCCTGAGCAGTACGCGGCGTTTGAGATCCTCAGGCAGAGATTGTGTGAGGCTCTGATCCTTACCCTGCCAGAGGGAGTAGAGGATTTTCTAGTCTACCGTGATGCCTCAATCACAGGTATGGGAGCAGTATTGATGCAGCGAGGGCATGTGATAGCTTACGCCTCGAGACAATTGAAGCCTCACGAGGCTAACTATCCTACCCATGATTTAGAGCTGGGGGCGGTGGTGTTTGCCCTCAAGATTTGGAGACATTGCCTCTATGGGGTCCGTTCTACCATTTACACGGATCATAAGAGCTTAAGGTACCTTATGGATCATCCGAATCTAAACATGAGGCAGAGACGGTGGTTGGATGTGCTGAAGGATTATGATTGTGAGATCCTTTACCATTCAGGGAAGGCCAACGTAGTGGCCGATGCCCTAAGCCGCAAGGCGACAATAACCCCCATTAGGGACTTATGTCTGAGGATGACGGTGATTACTCCGTTGTTGGAGCGGATCAGAGAGGCTCAGGTTGAGGGCCTCAAGGAGGAAAGGCAGAAGTGCGAGAGGATAGTGGGCTGAGTAGCTTCGTTTGATTATGATAGTCGAGGGTTGTTGACTCTTCACGGGAGAGTGTGGGTACCGTACTGGGGCGGAGTACGGCAGGTGCTGATGGACGGGAATCATAAGTCTCGATTTTCTATCCACCCAGGGGCGACGAAGATGTATAGAGATCTGCGACCCGATTACTGGTGGCCCTACATGAAACGGGATGTCGCCTGGTATGTAGAGAGGTGCTTGACCTGCAAGAAGGTCAAGGCAGAACACCAGAGGCCTCACGACAAGATTCAGCCGTTAGACATTCAGCCGTTAGACACCATGGATTTTATCACCAAGCTTCCCAGGACCGCACGTGGGGTAGACTCGATTTGGGTAATAGTGGATCGGTTAACGAAAAGTGCTCACTTTATACCAATCCAAGAGAGCATATCGGCGGAAAAGCTAGCCAACATCTATGTGCGGGAGGTAGTGGCACGTCATGGAGTGCCGGTATCGGTGGTGTCAGACCGAGACATCCGTTTTACATCCATATTTTGGAAACGATTTCACGACGAGATGGGTACTCGTCTCCATTTCAGCACCGCTTTCCACCCTCAGACGGACGTGCAGAGCGAGAGGACGATTCAGACTCTCTAGGACATGCTCCGGGCATGTGTCCTAGACTTCGGTGGCAGTTGGGATACGTATCTTCCGTTAGCGGAATTTTCGTATAACAATAGTTACCATGCAAGTATTGATCGGCCTCCCTTCGAGATGCTCTATGGGAGGAAGTGCAGAACCCCGATTTGTTGGGGCGAGGTCGGTCAGCGAGTCATTGGGAGCACCGAAGTGGTGCTCAAGACGACCAAGTTGATTCAGCAG
The DNA here is from genome assembly GCF_051521515.1 of Lactuca serriola. Taxonomy (NCBI): domain Eukaryota; kingdom Viridiplantae; phylum Streptophyta; class Magnoliopsida; order Asterales; family Asteraceae; genus Lactuca; species Lactuca serriola. The sequence goes on along the minus strand of NC_136409.1, from coordinate 109,050,187 downwards.
GTTCGTAGTAGAATGTAGACTGCGCAGATTCGGCAGAAGAGCTACGCCGACAGGAGGCATTCAGACTTGGAGTTCTAGGTGGGCGATATGGTCCTCCTGAAGGTCTCACCCTGGAAGGGTGTCATCAGGTTCCGGAAGAGGGGCAAGTTAGGCCCTAGGTTCATTGGTCCTTTTAGGATTTTGGCCCGGGTTGGACGGGTTGCGTATCGGTTTGATCTCCCGGCGGAGCTTAGCCAGATTCACAACACTTTCCATGTTTCCCAATTGAGGAAGTGTTTGGTGGACGTGTCAGCGGTGGTGCCCCTGGAGGACATTCTGGTTGATAGCAGCCTGAACTATATTGAGAGGCCGATAGCGATCTTGGATCGGAAGACGAAGACCTTGAGGAGCAAGGTGGTTGAGTTAGTGAAGGTGCAGTGGCAGCACCGGAAGGGGTCTGAGTGGACGTGTGAGGCTGAGGAGGAGATGAGAGAGCACTACCCGGAGTTGTATGTAGATTCAGCCATAGCAGACTTCGAGGACGAAGTCTGAGTCAAGTGGGGGAGAATTGTAACGTGTCGTCTCTGGTATGTTGTTTTCATGTTATTTATTTTGATGTTTTCTAGAGGGACTCGGCGAGTCCATAGCCTGACTCGTCGAGTAGAGACGGGATTTCGAGCACATGTAAGTCGGTGACTCGACGAGTCCATATTCGGGACTCGGCGAGTCCGCCTGTCTGGAAGAAACCCTAAATCCCCAGGTTTGCTCACTATTTAAGCAATGATATGTGCCCCAAACTCGCCTCCTTCACCCTCAGAGAGTCTGTGAGCAACCCTAAACCATTCCTTGTTTGATTAAAGTGTTTTGTGTGGATTCTTGAAGGTTTGATGAAGAAAAAGAAGAAGGGACCAAAAAGAAGAGGTGTAGAGCAAAGATCCAAGGTCAAAATCAGAGTTCATTGAGGTATTTCTCGGAATCATTCTGTTTTGTGCTTAAAACCTCCATTGGAACACCTCTAAGTCTAGTTTAATGTATTTTCCAAGCTTTGTAGTTTTATTGATGCCTTGATGGGTCGAGATATCCATAGATCTGTTCATTTAGGAGTTGTAGAGCCCTGATCTATTGCCTTTTTGAAGTTGCTTTGCATGAGAACCCTAGATCTAGCCTTTATTATGCTTTTTGAGCCTTTTAATCTTCATGGATGCTTATGGGCACGTAAAGATAGAATCTTTACGTGTTAATCGAGCCTAAGGAGCCCAGATCTACAAGTTATATGCGCTGGATTCAAGCAGAATCGAGTTTATTGTAACTGCACGCATGCGACTTGGCGAATCGTTCTTCGGACTAGGCGAGTCGAGCCGTGAGTCCCCGATTTTTCCCCTTTTTGAGTGATTCTAAGTGGGGACCAGTGAGTAGTGGAATGGACTCAGTGAGCCGGGGTCAGACTCAGTAATGGAGGGACTCGACGAATGGTTCATACAACTCGGCGAGTCCAAGGCAATCTTCTTAGTTCAAGAACAACTCGTCGAGTTGTTTATACAACTCGGCGAGTTGGATGCAGATAGCCTGAGTTCTAGAATCGAAAGGAAACTCGTCGAATTGATGCCATACTCGACGAGTAGCAACGAACAGGGTTGAGAAGTGAGAGTAGGGACTCGGCGAGTTAGCGGCCCAACTCGGCGAGTCAGGTCAACTGTAAGTTGACTTTGACCGGGAGAGTTGACTTTGGCCAGGGGTAAAAGAGTCATTTTACCCCAATACAGTTATTAGTATTTGATTGAGTGTGTTTGTGGAATTGTAGCCGGGGAGGCACCGGAGCAGCAACAGATAGCTTCCAGAGCCATACACTCAGCAGCCAGTTCATGAGGTAAGTTCCCTTCTAGTAGGAACGGGTCTAAGGCCACAATGTCGGCCCGTTCAATTAGTAATAGTTTCCGGACCTCGGTCTGATGCAGTAGTTAGTATGTTTGACGCCTTCGTGCTCAGACAGGTTTGCGTGTTATGTGTTCCGGGTTATGGCCCGAAGCAGTATGTAGTATGTGTTGTTGTGTTAGTTGATATGTTTATGCTATGCTATGCTCAGTAGTTCCGGACTTCTGTCCGATGCAGTCAGTTCCGGACTTCGGTCCGATGTAGTTAGTTCCGGATTTCGGTCCGATGTAGAAGGCAAGGCCTCAGTAGTTCTGGACTTCGGTCCGATGCAGTGGGCAAGGCCCAGTAATTGTTATATGTTTGTATGGTATGTGGTAATTTGGGGGAGCTCACTAAGCTTCGTGCTTACAGTTTCAGTTTTGGTTTCAGGTACTTCCACAAGTAAAGGGAAGAGCTCGGGATGATGGCATGACACACACCACAACTTCAGTTTTTGTCCTGGGAGATTGTTTTGATACTTAGTTTGATTTGATACAGTTGTATCACGACATTTTATTATGGTTTGAGATATTTGACGTATGGTTTTATGAGATGATGTTCAATATATGATTTTTATTATTAAAACAATTTTTTTTTAGATGTATTTTTGGGATGTTACAAATGGTGATATTACAACGCATATTTTTTCAATAGTGAGGTTGTTTTATGAAGAAAATAAAGATGTACAAATAGAGATGATAGTGATTACTAGAGATGATGGTGATTAGAGTGAGAATTGAGAGAGAAGAAGAAAAAGAGGAAAAACTTATAGACTTTTCAAATTCAATGTGGGTTAAGGAAAAATGGGTCAACAAGTGTCCATGTAACCGATAGGTAACCGGCTGACCTCTTCATTTTGTCCAAAGTGACCAAATAGACCCGACAAAAATAACTTTATTCCTCAAAAAGTACGAAAATAAGCTAAAGGGACTGATTTGCAAATTCAAAATACATTGTTTGACTAATATCTCATTTTCCAAGAATAAATGTTCGAAGGTAATATCATTTAGCATATTAATGATAGCGTAGCCGCTACCTATTTTTTTGTTGGAGCGTATTAATGATAGTGTTAGCAGCAAACCTTTTTTTTTTTTTTTGTTCATAAAATTTTCAATGCATTTACTATTGTTAAAAACTGTAACATATATTCGTTTATTTCTCTTTTATACAATCTCTTTTCTAAAAAAAATAACAATATACCAACTTGTTGGTTATTTATTCCGAGACCTATAACCTTTTTTTGTAATAACAAAATATGAAGTATATTATTAATTTGCAAAAGAAAAAAACGCATTTATTTCAGTATGAGTAATAAATTTAATATATATTTTTTTGTTTTAATGTCAAATCTAATCTACGTGTAATATTTTTCGAATAAAATATATAATATATAATACAACTTGAACCTTTTATATCCAACAAAAAAATAACTAATGTTGTCACAGTAGACGCCTTTTGATTAATGGTTTAGTTGATATACATTGATCATAAGTCAACTCTCAACCCCTATATAAGAAATCTTGAAATCCAAAATCACTTTGTATAACATTACGCCATGGATTTTAGGAGAAATCACTCCTTCCTTTTTACCCTGTTTGCTTCAAATTGTTTCTTTGGAATTGTTACTTCAGGTTGTTTCTATACACAATGGACACCATATATTACCAATAGAATTTCGGATGATATTGTGGTTCATATTAAGTCAACCGATCACGATCTTGGAAATCATACTATTCCATCTAATGATGTTTATAAGTGGACATTTTGTGAAAAACTTATCGGCACACATTTTACTGGTGACTTTTGGTGGGGTGCACGATATCAGTCTTTAGCTTTGATGGATCGTAAAATTATAAACTTTTGCCGCATTAGGTATTTTGGTGCACAGGAGTGTTTCTGGTTAATCATGCCCGATGGATTCTATGTTTCGAATGGTAATGGTACATTTCCATATGGTTGGGTGAAAAAGAAATCATGGTAGATTATAACTTTTCTTTCTAGTTTCTATATGTAAACGCTTCAAGTCTATAAATATAATAAAACTATTATTATGTTTACGTACGTAGGTTTTGGATTTGAGTTTATGTTGTTATTGTTATTATTTTGTAAGAATATCACACCTAAGAATCGCCAACTAAAGTGAAATTCTCTATTGGAGAATCGGGCGTTTGACCATGACAAGGGGGAGGATTTGTGTGTCTTACTTGGAGATAATGAAGTACATGAGCCAATTAAGTTATTCAATCCAGTTTACTTTACCTGATTCATTGTGTAATGAGTTAGTGGTTCTTGTGATTATTGCTCTAAGAAGCTCTCTGCATTTACAATTTATGTTTTTTGCTTCTGTCTTTTGGGTATCACATTACAGTTATGATGGATTATATGGTTTGCAGCGTCAGCCCCGCCCCGGGCCTCACCAAAATTCAGGCCCTACGAGTTACGATTGGTATATGTATATATAACTTTGAGTGGTATACAATAGAAGATTCAATAAAAAAATAAAAAATAAAAAAAGCAAAAGGACTTGTAATTGATATGGTGAGGTGTAGATATTAAAAATTAATGTAGAGCCTCTGAGTTCGATCTTTTTTTATTTGTCTTCCCAATATTACACTAATATATATATATATATATATATATATATATATATATATATATATATATATATATATATATATATTTGGGTGTGCCATTCCAATAGATCACACTTCATTTTTCAAGAAACATTTATGTCTGATGATGTCTCCTCGTTAAACACGATTGCACACCGGTTTTAAGAGGTGAATTAGCTATCATTGCATCTTGGTTGTTTCATAAATAGATAAGAAAAAACAAGAAATTTTTCATCTGAGACCAGAGGGTGTGAGTGGTAAACTTTCATCACTTTTGTGGGCCACATCAATATTTCCTTAACTTTTTTTTCTCTCACCTAAACCCAAGGAATGACTGAAAAGCTTCCCTCACTGCTTTTTTTTAATAAAAGTAATTGATTTTTATGATTTATTATTTTTAATTTAATAACAACCAAAAAATTTAATTAAAAAGAAAATGGTTTTCAATAATTAAAATAAAAATTACAATAAACCTAAGATTTGAATAAGTAGAAAATTAAAAATTAAAAAAAACACACACACACACACAAACAAAAAATCAAATAAATCAACAACAACATACGGAAAATATGTTTTCATAATTTTTTCCCTCTTCTTCATAATGAGTTCGAGAGCCGGTCCCGAGAGATGGTCGGTGTTTCCCATCAAGAACTTCATATCCACCATTTCTTGTCTCTTCGTGCACTCCTTCCTTGTTTCTTCTTTTTCTCTGTCGAACATCAAACGTTCAGAGAAATTAAGATTATATCGATCAAACGACGCCGTTATTTTCCGCATTTCGTCAACGTCCATGTTGAAATACGATGCACCCGAAGAAGTCCCTTTTCCCTTCCTCTTTGCTTTGTCCCTACCCATCGGTCGGGCAATTTCTTCTAGCTCAAGTTCGTTCTCCTGATTTAAATCTAGACCGACCCGAACGTCGGAGGAAGTTGTGTAACCACTAGAGCCCATTTTCGTTTTGCTTTGATTGCTGTACTCCAAAAATAAAATATTGCTCGTATTTTTTCCACCTAGGACATCTAACCAATAATTTCCAACAATCGTGTCACTTGAATGGTTTTCCAACTTCCTCAAGGTAAAATTGCAAAACTTCTTGAAGTATTTGTCCGTCGCCTTGTCCGCTTTTTCGTTGGGTTTTTCGGTTGTTGTACAACCCGTTTATTTTCGAAACTCCCTTTGCTATTTCTCGAAACTTCGAATTCAATTGGTGTTATGTACGGTAGTCGTCATCTTTTTCTAGCTCCTCCCGAAACCGTTCTAAAATGAGAAACCAAAAATGCTCTCCCAGTTGTGCATTTCCCGTCTTCGAATCCTCAGAAATGTTAACCAAATATTTTACCAAAACTAACTCTTGTTGAGGAAGCCATGTTGTCGGCTTTTTTCTTCCCGTTTGTGCGACACCCTCACGTGCTTGTTGTTTTCCTTTGCGTCGTTGTGGGGTTGGTGTGGGTTGAGTTTCGGGAACCATCTCTTCTTCTTCCGAGTCATCCAACTCATCAACAAGATGGAATTGTTGTTGGGTTTGGGTTTGAGTTTGGGATTGGGTTTGCGGTTGGGTTTGGGTTTGAGGTTGATTTGGCGAAAGTTGATTGGGAAAAACAACAAAGTTTGAAAACATTTGCAGAGTAACATTTGGAACTTAGACCGGGTAATATTGTCTAACATTTTGGTATAAAAATTTTAGTGGAGATTGAATGGGAGCATCGAGTTGGGGACGATAAAATCCTTGGGATGAAGAATCGATAACAAAAATGTTTCGAGTAGGGGTGCTTAAACTCGAAACATGAGTTTTTTTTTCCCTTCTATCGAAGGTTGGGGTTTGATTGTCGGGATTATTATTATTATTTTTTTTGATGAAAATAGAGGTTGTAGAGGGTTTGTTTGAAGGTTTGATTGAAGGTAAATAAGTATGAGTATTTATAGTGGTTGTAGAGGGTAAAAAAAACAAAAAAATAAATAAATTTGAAGGCATATAGGCGTTGGTAGAAAAATACTTTTTTTACCGTTTTTTAACGGATACTTCAAAAAAAAAGAATAAAAAAAGAAAAAAACACATTTCCACCAATCAACGAAGGAGGGACAACCCGACAAAGGGATCCCTCAGCAGTTCCTGCACCACCCTTCCCCGCACCGACGGTGCGGTGTTCCGCCGTGCGGGATTCTTCCCACACCCTTCCCCGCCCATGATACCATCCGGTCTTATTCATCTATTTGTTTGTTCATAGAATCAGCCATCATGACATCTTGTTTGTTTCATAAATAGCCAAGAAAATACTAAAAATTTGCAATTTTTTTCCTATATCTGGTCGTTTCTGTGAAGTGATTCAATCATCTTGCCATCTTGTTTGTTTCATGCTCTCAATCATATATCCTCACCAAATATAAGTCAGTCTCTTATGCATCTTGACATTCAAGGGAGTTGGAATGTCATGTTAGATAGTGATCTCAACGAGATGTAGAGGCGGAGCATCATTAGGGCCAGGAGGGGTAGTGGCCCCCCTGATTTTTTTTCTTAGAAGTAGTCTAGCCCAAAAATAAAAACTTTGGCCTGCCCCCTGCTCTCGGTAGTCCAAACTCTAAACCAAAGTCGTCGACCATCTAACCCTCGCTCAGTCGCTTCAACGCTCTTCGCTGGATCACCTGTCCACCTCGACCCCTTCCAATCGGCAATCTGCAATCACCGCTGATAGCTCCACCTCTCACCTCCGCGCTGGAATCGGCCAGGTATGTTCAGTGTTCTCTCTACTTCTCTCTTCTCTCTTTCTCCATCGGATCCACTACAAGAGGATTGGGCAACAGCGGCGACACGTGTCGCCGCTAAAGGTTGGGCTTGTCGCCGCTAATACCTTTAGCGGCGACGTGTCGCTGCAAATGCGCCGCCGGTATTGCCTCGTCGCCAATACGCTTGTTGTCGCCGCTAATTTTCACTGTCGCCGCTAATACTACGCGTCGTCGCTAATGCCTTACGTCGCCGCTAATACATGCCTGTCGCCACAATAGCCATCACCGCTAATACTCTTTTGATTTTTTTATTTTAGTTTTTAGTTTATTTATTTAACATTAAATTTATAATCGATCCAAATATTAATCCATATAGCATTTGAAAAATCGGATAAGTTTTTATAAATCCATACCATATTAATCCATATTATACAATCAATCCAAAACATTAATCCATACCACATTAAGTATTCTTCCAAATTACAAAACGTTTCATAAAATCCTAAAGTAACTACTCGTCCTGATCATCACCATCTCCTTCATTATTTGGTTGCAGCAATAAGCGAAACCACTCTTCCAATACTGCAGAACAGGCTGGGTCCTGTAGTATTGTTTGCAGCATTTGCAGCTATAAAGAAAACAAAATATATTAACAACATATCAGAATAACATTATAATTAATTATACCATTCTACAAAATATCAAAATATCAACATATCAAATACACTTAAACATACATCTACTTTCCATTATAGCATTTACTAACAATTACTTGTGATTGTGGTTGTTCTTGTGTCACTGGTTGTTGTTGGTCTTACATGGACACAACAGTAGGAGGTTTACGCCCAATGCCTCTGATATGTCCGCGTCGAACACCCAAAATTCTTTCAAAACAATCTTTTATATCAGTTGGTGCTAGACCGCTTGCTTCAGAAGTAGCTTGGGTTCGTTGGTTTATCTCCTCGAGTAAAGCATTCTATATTTTTTAAAAATAATAAAAATCATAAAAAATAGATTACTAAATACCTTTGACAATATAAACACTTATATGAAAAATACAAATTAACCACTTACGTATTGTTGCTCAACTGCAGGACTATAAAATACCCCTTGGCGATTGGAATTAGCCTTACGAAAAGCTTTGATTCGACTAATATCATATTTAACATTAAAATTTAGATTACTTATACTTTAAATAAATATTTAAATATATCATAACTTACTTCTTTGAAAGATGCATTGTTGTATGTGCTCGACCCCCCTCTGTTTACAACTACTTGTTTTGCACGACATTCTTTGTTTGATGCCGAATGCCTTATAAATTCTGGTGTTTGAAAATGTTCGACTTCCTTCGCCCAATTTTCATGTGACATACCGTTAGGGGGGTTGTTTAATGCGGCTTGGATATCTGCAGGCCCCCCAATTTCCTGAAAATAAGAATGAGCTTTACTTTTTCAGTCTCTGTAAACTTTTGCAAGACTCGAATCAATGCTCTGAAACAATTGAACACACTCCGGATCCATGCTAACCTTATCCAAATTAAATTTATTCTGCAAAACACAAAAAATTTAGTTAATTAAATAACAATCAAAACTAAAGTTAAAATTGTATCCAAGTTACCTTTAGATGTACAACTGTTGCGTTCCTTAAGGCGGGGGAAACATTTTCCCAACCAGATACGTTGAAAGGGACATTGTTCCACAAATACCTCCCAATTTCATGTGTGAACCAATTAGCATGCTTCCCGACAGGGGAATATGTGATCTCCCTGTCGAAATCCAAATCTACAGTCTTTCCCTTATTTGCCCTTATCAACTTTCCCAACTTGATATTTTTTGACATGTCCCTTCTTTTTTTTGGAAGCTCGGTTGAAAAAATACAATTAAAAATATTAGTCACGATAACTTATTATAAAATAATAAAAATAGTTAATAAATATATCATAATAAAACTCACCATCATGTTCGTGCTAACCACGACCAAAGCCTCCTGGAGGTGGTGGATCCCCGGCTCCATCACCTCCATGTCCAAGCCCCATAACATCGGCCATCATGGCCAAGAGTATCGCCCAAGTAAACCTCACATGCAACCTGTAAATTACAAGATGTAAAATTTATAAATACAATATGAATAAAAGTTAGTTACCCTGCGAAATTGTAAGATATACAGTATAGACAAACAACATAAATAAAAGTTAGACAAACAATATGAGTTAAAGGTACATTTCAAATAAAGTTTCTATTACCAAAAAAAATTGATTTTTTTAATCAGAATCTTCATCATATACTTCAATGTCTTCTTTATCCTTATCATAATCAGAATCGCCATCATCATAATCAGTCTCTTCATCGGAAACATTATCGATTCTACCCGTTAGCGGAGGTACTTCAGTCTCGTCTTCATCATCATAATCAACATTGTTTTGAGCTACGTCAACATTGCTTTGAAAGTATGTGAGAACTCAATAAAAAGTCTAGCTCCAGGTGAAGAGTCTTTTTGAACTATGTCAACATTTTCGACCTCCACATTGTCGACATCTTGGACAGAGTCACTGTAAGCATTTTGGACACGAGCATTGTCGGATGGTAGATCCCAAATATTTTGATGATTAACATGCTCGACGACACAACGAGGGTTGTTGTTTTGGTTTCTTCGATGATTAACAGGCTCGCGGATGTAGAACACTTGTTTGGCTTGCGAAGCATATATGAGTTGATCATCTTGGTATGCTTCTTTTTCTGTGTCGATACTTATGAAATTATCATCAGGAATATCTCCCGTATCGAACCACTTGCACCGAAATATTACAGTCGAATAATCATATGGATATTGCACCTCCATAATCTCTTCTAACTGGCCATAATATTTCTCTCCATTCTCACAAACCGTTAGAACCCCAGAGTTTTGCGTTTTGCGTTGTGCATCACGACTAAGTACCATAAACCTAACACCATTGATTATGCACGCAGTGTAAGTATAAACATCCATTTGTGAACCCATTGAAAGGGCTGACAACTCTTTGTGGAATTCAGGAGAGTTTTCTTTTTCAATCTGATAAACCTATTAAACATATGTTGATGTGTTATGTATTCTTGATTCGTTAAATTTATGAAAGATATTTGTTTGTTAACATATTATTATTACCTTCTCAAGAAACCAGTTGGGAAATTCGGTCTTTTCGTCACTTTCAGGATGTTCAGATTTGAATTTTCTATATTGAAGAATATATATATATATATATATATATATATATATATATATATATATATATATACATATATATTTAATTGATGAATGGAAAAAAGTAACAATAAATAATGAAAGATAATTAAAAGTAAGAACACTTATTCGATGTATTGTCTGACTTCTTGACAACTATTCAATATAAACCATTCTATATTACGTTTCTCCGTTATATCAAGATGTTTGATTTGCGTTGCGCTCGTCGGTCGACACTTGGACTCAAACATCCAAAACTTTGTTTTTTCAATGCCAACGTCTTCGTTTCTTTCAAGGCGATTGACATCTCGAAGGTACATCGAACAAAATGTCAAAGCTTCTTCAGCAATATAACCTTAAGCTATACAACCTTCCGGCCTTGCCTTATTTCTGACATAGTTTTTTAGTTTTTTCATATACCTTTCAAATGGATACATCCATCTCATACATATCGGGCCTCCGGCAATCACCTCATCAGGTAAATGCAACTAAATGAATCATAATGTCGAAAAAAGCTTGCGGATAAATCAACTCTAACTTGCACAAGATTCTAATAATGTCTTCTTTTGCTTTCCTCATATCCTCCACCTTTAGTGTTCTGGAGCAAATTTGCTTGAAAAACATACAAAGATCTATAATTGGTGTAGAAGTTTCTTTGTCCAATAACGCTCTAACTCCAATCGGTATCAAACGTTGCATAAGAATATGATAGTCATGAGATTTCAATCCAATAATGTTAGTATCATTATCTACCACTTTCTTACTGATGTTAGATCCAAACCCATCAGGAAATTTAACATCTATTATAAATTGACAAAAGATTTTGCGGTCAGGTTTCTTGAATGAGTAGCTTACATGTGGTCTAGTGAACTTGTTACCCTTTTTTGCAACCATTGATTACGCCGGATATTCAGATTTTTCAAGTCCTCACGTGCTTTTGATGTGTCTTTACTCTTATCATTCATCATAGAAGTACCCAAAAGACTCTCACCCACATTTTTCTCGACATGCATCAAATCTATGTTGTGCTTCAGCTGCAGAGAAGACCAATACTCGAGCTCGAAAAATATGCTACGTTTCGACCGGTTCAACTCGAATCCTTGCCGATCCATGTTTTCTTTGAGAGTGTTAGGATGTTTACCCGGTTTACGAAGTATTAGACGACCTAGTTGCTCTTGTATGTCTTCATTAGTAAAGTGTCTCGGAGTGGGTCTTGTCTCTGGTTGCCCATTAAATTTGAAACTCATCCTTAATGGATCATCAGCGTCTAAGAACCGACGATGACCGATATAAACGACTTTATTTACTGCACGGTACGACGGAGTGTCTTCATTGCAAGTCGGGCATGCTCTATACCCTTGTCCGCTCCATCCCGATAAACTACTACGAGCTGGAAAGTCGTTTATTGTCCATAACAACATAGCTTTCATCATGAAGAATGTGTTTGTCGCTGTGTCTTTAATGCGTATGCCTGATTGCCATAAAAACTTAAGCTCTTCCACTAACGGCCTAAGGAAAACATCTATGTCCTTTCCAGGCGCTTTAGGGCCAGGAATCAACAAGGCCAACATGAATGATGACTCTTTCATACAAAGCCATGGTGGCAGATTGTAAGTGGTGAGTACAACCGACCACGTACTATGCGGATTACACATGTTACCAAATGGATTAAAGCCATCACCTGCCAGCCCTAGTCGTATGTTGCGAGGTTCACTCGAGAAGTTAGGGTAATCTACATCAAATTTTTGCCAAGACTCTCCATCAACGGGATGACACATCACACCATCTTCTGATCTCCCAGTACTATGCCATATCATATTTTTGGAAGTGTACCATCAACAATACAAACGGCGTAGTCTAAGGGCCACTGGAAAGTACCGTAACACCTTATGAGCCACTTTCTTACCCTTGGTGTTTTTATCAATCCACCGACTCTCTTTACAAATGGGACAAACTTGCAATGACTTGTGTTCCTTCCAGAAGAGAAAACAATTGTTTTTGCACACATGAATTGAATCGTACCCCAAACCTAACTTCTTCAATTTCTTTTTTGCTAAATAATATGAACGGGGAACCTTGTTGTCTGGTGGAAATGCCGAATGAAACAACTCATGGAGTTGATCAAATGAACTATCAGTCCATTTGTTGTTGACCTTCATATGCATCAGCTTTGCTAAAAAATCAAGGAATGAAAACGTACAACCAGGATATAACTTGGTTTCGACTGCCTCTAACAACTCTTCAAAATCATCATCAACACCACTACCCCCTTATATTCGAGGTTCCTTCATCGAGCTTTATATCGTTTTCTCTTGACTCCCACATAACATCATCAATAACATCAGCCATCTCGTTGCTTGGCGATACGACATCTACAACTGGAGGGATTAAAGATTCACCGTGACATATCCATGTTTTGTATGATTGACTGAAACTATATATACGAACATGACGTCTCATTGCTTTCGGATTCATGAAGTAACGATTATCACATTTTCACACGGACATCTGGTTTCACCTTTACAATCTAAGTGTAACATGGATCTCTCGACAAAAGTGTCGAGTCCTAGCTGGAACTCGGGAGATTGACAATGTGGATTAGTAGTCCAACTTTTATCAATAGACATGATGCAACTAAAACATAATTAAAGCTAAAGTAGTAACGACCAACATTAAGTCACTAAAAGTATATTATTTTCTAATTAATTTAATATTTTAGTTTTTGTTATTAGTTTAAATTTTTAAAGTTATTTTATTTTATTTTAATATTAACATTAACTTGATTTTAAAACTACTTTAAATTGATTTTACAATTAATTAAAAAAGTAATTTTATTTTATTTTAATATTAACATTAATTTGATTCTAAAGGTAAATTAATTTTAATTTCTAATTAATTTAATATTTTATTTTTTGTTATTAGTTTAATTTTTTAAAGTAATTTTATTTTATTTTAATATTAACATTAACTTGATTTTAAAACTACTTTAAGTTGATTTTATAATTAATTAAAATAGTAATTTTATTTTATTTTAATATTAACATTAATTTGATTCTAAAGGTAAATTAAGTTTATTTTCTAATTAATTTAATATTTTATTTTTTGTTATTAGTTTATTTTTTTAAAGTAATTTTATTTTATTTTAATATTAACATTAATTTGATTTTAAAACTACTTTAAGTTGATTTTACAATTAATTAAAAAAGTAATTTTATTTTATTTTAATATTAACATTAATTTGATTATAAAGGTAAATTAAGTTTATTTTCTAATTAATTTAATATTTTATTTTTTGTTATTAGTTTATTTTTTTAAAGTAATTTTATTTTATTTTAATATTAACATTAATTTGATTTTAAAACTACTTTAAGTTGATTTTACATTTAATTAAAAAAGTAATTTTATTTTATTTTAATATTAACATTAATTTGATTCTAAAGGTAAATTAAGTTTATTTTCTAATTAATTTAATATTTTGTTTTTTTATTAGTTTATTTTTTTAAAGTAATTTTATTTTATTTTAATATTAACATTAACTTGATTTTAAAACTACTTTAAGTTGATTTTACAATTAATTAAAAAAGTAATTTTATTTTATTTTAATATTAACATTAATTTGATTCTAAAGATAAATTAATTTTATTTTCTAATTAATTTAATATTTTTTTTTTGTTATTAGTTTATTTTTTTAAAGTAATTTTATTTTATTTTAATATTAACAATAACTTGATTTTAAAAGTACTTTAAGTTGATTTTACAATTAATTAAAAAACTAATTTTATTTTATTTTAATATTATCATTAATTTGATTCTAAAGGTAAATTAATTTTATTTTCTAATTAATTTAATATTTTATTTTTTGTTATTAGTTTATTTTTTTAAAGTAATTTTATTTTATTTTAATATTAACATTAACTTGATTTTAAAAGTACTTTAAGTTGATTTTACAATTAAGCCAATTTCATCCAATTAAAGCCAAACATTAAGTCACTAACAAAATTAAGCACTTTGAAACTATATACAATACATTACTAGAAGTAAGTTGCTATTAATAACCTAATTAAGCCAAATGTATACATCCAATTTGCATATTCCAATTTCATCCAATTAAGCCAAATGTATACATCTAATTTCATACAATTTGCATATTCCAATTTCATCCACTTTACATATTCCAATTTCATCCAATTTCATACAATTAAGCCAAATGTATACATCCAATTTGCATATTCCAATTTCATACAAATTTATACATTTAAATTTCATTTTAAAGCAATGTGGTATAAACATAAATTACAATCCAACAAATGTATATATTCATGCCAAATTTCATTTTTAAACCAATGTAATCTAAACATAAATTAGAAAACATACACAAAATGCATAATAAAATTCCCACAAATCTTAAAAAAACACACAATCCAACAAAATACGTACAATCCAACAAAATAATCCAACAAAATGCACAACCACTTCATATCTCAAAATAATAACATCATCACTCAACAAAATTGAAAATTACTCACAAGTTATCATCTAAATGAACACCAAAACAGAAAAATCATAAAAAAAAAGAGGAGGAATTCGACCTTTGATTGGAGGCAATTTCGGAATGTAGCGAAATATCACCGGATTTTGGGGCTGTGGCGGTCTTGTGGCAGTCTTGGGGGAAGGATGGGCTAGCACCGATCCAACAAGCAATTCCTAGTCCACCAAGTTGGAAATTACTCGCGAAATTGAAGAATGCCCGAGAGAAAAACGAGAGAAAGAATGCAGAATGCAGAAAAAAAATGGCAGAAAGGGGGTCTGGAAAGGGATATCTGCGTAAAGCATTAGCAGCGACGGGCAATAGCGGCGACGCTAGGGCATTAGCGGCGACACTAGGGTAATAGCGGCAACAAGTGGAGGGAAAAGTCAGCGCGTCTTTTCGCTTTCCTCTACAGCCGTTGGATTGAAATAAAATCGGACGGTTGGGGTTAAATTGACGCGGATTGCTATAACTAATCATTAGCGGCAACGCCTTTAGCGACGACACCTAGCAATAGCAGCGACATGTAACGCGTCAACTACATGTCGCCGCTATTGCTATGTGTCACCGCTAAAGGCATCGCCGGTAACGCCAAGGTTTCTTGTAGTGATCACCATCCCCATTCCATCAGCCCCATGATTAAGTTTAATTGAGTTTTATATTCAGTTCTTCATAATGAATGTTTGAATTTACATGTTATACTAAATTACTTACTTCAAGTTGAAACACCAAACCCAGAACTTGAGTTTACAAAATCTGACATGTAATTATGATGACATGAGAGGATTAAGGGGTTTCATGAATGGATTGGAATTGCCAATTAATGGTTGGTGGCCTTCAAATTCATCAACTTTTTCATTTTTCGGTTGCTACAACTAGGCCGGCATCAATTAGAATTCCTCTTCTGGTAGGATTGTTAGATTAGAACTCCTGAATCACATATTAACGGACAGTAGCTCCGATTCATTTTCTAATTTAAATAGGGTTTTACCACTTAACATAAATCTGCCTGCACTTCAAGTATTAGATATATCTGATAATACATGATACTCTTGCATCTTGCCAAAAGTTAAAAGCTTTAAATCTTGCCAGGAATCCCAAATTCAAAGGCTAAGTCCCACAAACTCTCAAGAATTTCCCTTCTCTTTCTTACCTTTCACTTTCCAATTGTAGCCTCAGTGACTTCTCAACGGCTCTTAAAGTTCTCCAACACTGCCACAATCTAACTGTTTTAGCTCTTACTATGAACTTCTATAATGAACAGTTGCTACCTGATGATGATCTGCAGTTCAAATCACTAAGAGTACAACCGGTGAGATATGATAGTTTTTGACATGTTATGGTGTTCATGCGTTGCAGTATGAAACATACTATTGGCTTCATATTGATTGGTCACATCATTCATTTGTAATATAAATAGATAAGAGAAATTACTAAAAACATTGATTTGAAGTTTGTAATTCTTCTTCTACATATTTTTGGGGTTTATTTGCAGAAAAAAAAATTATACTTTTGGCCCCCCCAAATTAATTGTTCAAGCTCCGCCCCTGACGAGATGAATGTGAAAAACTCAAGTGTTTTCGGATCCACCATAGCAACTTTACTTAGAGGGATTGCTTTCTTTTGTTTTGTGATTGAATCGGGGAACAAATGACAAAGATTTTTTTTGAACTAGAAGCTCGGTTTATGTTTCACCCAGATGCTCAAATACGTTTGAATGTACACCACTTATATTATGTTCTTCTCATTCCAGTTTTAACCATTCTGAGGTGTGATGCTTAAAAGAAGATATATATTATTTTGACTAAGTTATTAGCAAGATGCAGTTTGAACTCCATGGTTTTTCTTTTTATTCTTTTTTCTAATAACAGTAAACTTCCATTAAATTGCAATGTTGTTGAACCTTAATATCATGTAAAGGGGTTTTGACAGGAACCTTTAATATATTGTTTGAATGTAATTTGTATGTGATCATGATGTCCAATACTTCAATGCTTTCTTCTGCAACCTTTAGCTTAAGCGTTTTCAATGCTCTTGAATATGTAGTTTCTGAGTTCCTTTCCTTAGACCACACATCAATCACATTTGATTGGTTATGCCCTGTTTTCCGTAAATCTGGCCATGGTATTAGTTAATTAATCTTAATAGTATGTGAAAGTTAAGTTTCTATTTCTAACATTGTCTGCATGCATTGGTTTTACCTATTTACGCAATGCTAATTAAGTAATATACAAGTTAAATTGTTGTGAAAAAATAAACGAAACCCTCTCTCATCATACAAGAAATAATCAAAGTCTAATCATCTTATAGCTTGAAAACAATTTGGAAAGTTTGAAAATCTTCTTTGACAATCCATGAGAAATGACTTTTAGAGGATTATCTGAGTGTCATATGCGATATCGAAGCATAACACAGCTTGATCAAAATATGCCATTTGAAAGGAAAAGTACTAATAGATACCCGAGGATTTTAAACAATTTGTTTTTGATTAAATTGAAAGTTTTCAGTAAGTTTATAAACTAAAAAATTGTCCAGTTTTGTTGCAAAAAGCTGTTGCTTGTATAAGACGCATCAATTCTGATCAATCAGATCATTAAAAAAAGAAATTGTTTTTGTTTTTCCCAATTACCAAGTAACTTCACATTAATGTGGTTTTAGCAGATTGAAATTACTTATTCTTCAATTGTTTAGTGTTTTAAACTATCAGTTTTACCTTTTCATTGCAAACAGACAAATACACAGTCAATTGTTTCATACCGGACTAAAAAGACCATCATTTTCTTAAAACAAATAACTTCTGATGATATATTGGAATGGCTGATTTTTGTTGCTTTTTCAGAAGAGGAGGTCAGTGAGATTGAAGGTTGGTGAAATTATGTTATAGCTTTATCCAGCTCTCTATATATTTTAGAATTGCTTCTTACTACTTAACTAAAGATAATGCCTTTATTTTGAAACAAATAGTATCATTTATTTTTATTTGGGAAATATGATTCTTGCCAACAAGCAATGAAAATGTGAAGATGAGTTTCTACAACTCCAAGAACAAGTGATTTTTCCAAACAAAAAACTTTTTGTTTGGAAATTACACTTGATGATTTCCTTTGGGCATATATACTTGGTTGTTAGATCAATTATAAGCAAAGAAGATTATACATATGAGATCAAAGGGGCTCGTCTATTCTCCAGGGAGAGTCATACCTATTACATTCATGCATATAAAGTGAAAATTAGAGACAGGAAGAAAGAAAACATTGAGGGGTAGATCCTTATATCATTAGGAGCATGTTTGTGACAGAAACATTATTTTATTGTAAAATTATAGTTGAAAACTCTACCCATATATACCTATAAAAATTGGTTTGTCATAGTGGCAGTTTTAAATTGCGAATGACACTTGATAATTTTACTATTTTTTTTAATATTTTGTATGTTGGTCTAATAAATAAACATGGAGAAGATCATATGAATTCCGTCTAACCTTGGAAGTTTCATGTATACATAGTACGAATTCATATAATTTTCGTACAAAGTTTGCTAATCCAAAGTTTTAGGGGCTTATTTTAGGGTTTTTGAATTTTAATACTTCCACTTGGAAGTTTCTCTTGATACATCCATATATGACCTACTAGGCGAAAGCTCACACATTGCACAGAAACACCAATATAGTTGAAGTCTTTACAAATATATGTTTTTTTAAATATAGCAATAACGTTTCTGTTAAATTTGATATAATAATTCGTATACTAAATTGATAGAATATATATTTATTATTTTCAATTATATTATAATATATACATCTATTGTAACTGCATAATCTTAATCGTGTGGATGACTTCTATCCGCGAGTTACACATGAATAAAATTAAATACTCCATCCGTCCCAAATTTATTGTCCATGTTTGACTTTTGAAGTCTTTCCATGTCAACTTTGACCATAAATAATTTTATGTGTGTTATATATTTTCTTGATGAAACTTATAACAATGAAAATACATTTAAAAAACCATCTATTCATATATCTTACATAAAAAATTATATAACAAAAAATAAATTATTTAAGGTCAAAATTGAACAAAAAAGACTTAAAAAGTCAAACGTGGACAATAATTTTGGACGGAGGGAGTATAATATATGGTTTAATGTTATTTATAGTTGTTATTATTAATTATTTTTAAAAAAAATTTTGCTTAATATTTTAATTTCTATCATTATAATTATTAAAAACATCAAACATTGTTTTTATATTTTAAAGGTAATAATATAATCATTTATATAGAGTTATTTTTAACTATAGTTACTGTAAGTTATTTTAAGTTACTTATTTGAATCCTTTTAACGATTATAAAAATATGTTTAGGAAATATTTCAGTTAAATTGAGAATACAATTTAGTTTGGCATTTATCACTACGATTTATTACTTTTAGCTATTTACAAATTATTCTTTGATTTTTTAAGTGGAACTGAAATTTATATTTAAGTTGACATTGTAATGTTATATTTAACTTAACAATTAAGTATTTTGTCCAAACTGTTCAATAGTTGTAGCTTTAAACTGATAATAGTTTACGTACAACAACATATTAAATCTAATAAATTAAGTATAATATGTTAAAAGTTAAAGACATAACTTCATAAGTAGAAGTAAAGATATTATTTTAAAATTGAAATTTAGTATATTTATGATTATACTTTAGGTTTGATATTTATTTAACATTATTAACTAACTTATAATCATTATTAAAAAGACATTACAATTAATAATTTTTAATTATTTACAAAATATTCTTTGGATTGTTTAAGTTAAACTAAAATTTATATTTAAGTTGACCCTGTAATGTTATATTCAAATTAATAATTTAAATATTTTATACAAATTGTTCCAAAATTGTATCTTTAAAATGATAATGTTTTACATCCAACAATATATTAAAACTAATAAATTAAGTATAATATGTTAAAATTTAGAAAACATAACTTTATAACATATTAAATCTAATAAATTAAGTATAATATGTTAAAAGTTAAAGAAGTAGCTTTATAAGTAGTAGTAAAAATGTTATTTTAAAATTAAAATTTAATATATTTACGATTACACTTTACGTTTGATATTTATTTAACCTTATTAACCAACTTATAATCATTATTAAAAAGACACTATAATTAATCACTTTTAAATATTTACAAAATAGTCTTTGGGTTGTTTAAGTTAAACTAAAATTTATATTTAAGTTGACCTTGTAATTTTATATTCAAATTAATAATTTAAATATTTTATACAAATTGTTCCAAAATTGTATCTTTAAAATGATAATGTTTTATATCCAACAATATTTCAAAACTAATAAATTAAGTATAATATGTTAAAAGTTAAAAAAAAAAAAAAAAAAAAAAAAAAAAGAAAAAAAAAACATAACTTTATAAGTAGAAGTAGATATATTATTTTAATATTGAAATTTAGTTTATATATGATTACACTTTAAATTTGATATTTATTTAGTCTTATTAACCAACTTATAATCATTATTAGAAAGAAATTGAAAAGTCATGGGAATTTCAAATGAATGTGGTGAAAAAAAAAATACATAGAAGTTTCAAATAAATGTGATGAAAGGAAAAATATTTCCTTTATAATATAATATGATATGATATGATGATATGATTTGTTATGCTTGAATGACTAAAGATTTCATTTATTTTAATACAAAACATTCATGTATTGAATGCAAAATTGACGACAAAACAGTGGTAAAAAGGTCCAAAAACGACCTAGTCTACATTTAAAACACATGATCAAATCTACCCTTAAGATTCCACTAAACAAAAGACTTTTGTAGCATCGCTTTTGGATCAAGCAAAAATATTTTAAAAAGAGTGACGTTTTTGTATATCCATTTGATTTGACTTAAATACAAAATTAACCCAAATTGATTTGATTTTTGTTTGCTATTTTTTGTTTTTTAATTTTTTTTGGCTTTTGTGTTTCGATATTATTATTATTATTATTATTATTATTATTATTATTATTTTCGTCGTCGTCATTGTTATACTTATTATTATACTTTTAATTAATTATTTTAATTATTTTGGTTTTAGAAATACATTCTATACATAGTTATATTGTATTTTTGCGAAGAATGGTTACCTATGTATTTTTCAATAAAAAGAATTACGGCTATCCATGTGTATCGTTCTGAGTTCTGATTATCTCTGTTTTTTTTTCGTTCGTACTATACATGTTTATTTTTTCGTTCTTTCTTTCATACTATTATTGGTTTGTTTTTTTGTTCGGACTAATTCTGTGTTTTTTTTTTCGATAGGATTATCCTTATGTTATCTTTTTCGTTCGGAATATATGTACCTTATTTTTTTCTTTCGGACCATCTTTGTATTATTTCTGGTCTTGACTATCACTCTATTATTTTTTTTCGTTCCGACTATCTTGTGTTATTTTTTTTGTCCTGACTAACCATGTACTATTTTTCATTCAGAATAACAATTCTTTTTTGATAAATTTTTTCACACAATTACATATATGTTTATGTGTGAGTTTTAGTTAATGGCTACGAAAAATACAACAAACTAGTAACATCACATGGTTTAAACAAAAAATAATATAATGATTGTCCGAATGAAAAAAAAATAACACATGGATATTCCGAATAAACAATAGTATATTGATAGTCGGAGCGAAAAAAATATCACAATGACACTCCAAACAAAAAAAAATAGCACATGGATTATCCGAATAGAAAAAAATAACACAATGATAGTTGAAGGAATAAAAATAACATATGGATAGTCTAAACAAAAATATATGGATAGCTCGAATGAAAAAAATAACATATGGATAGTTCGAATGAAAAAATAACCAATGGATAGTCCAAATGAATAAAAAATAACACATGGATAGTCAGAACAAAAAACTAACACAAAGATAGTTTGAACAACAAAAGAGCACATAGATAGTCTGAATTAAAAATAACATAAGGATAGCGGAAACAAAAAAAACATGGATAGTCGAAACAAAAAACTAATGCCGAGTGGTTTTTCTAGACCACCATGCGGGACATGGTCCATGGTTGTGAGGACATGAATGATGTGGGCATGGTGATGGCGCTAGATCAAATATGAGGTTTGGTTGGGAAGTTTCTAGTGATGGGGAACAACGATAAAGTAAACACTTTCAAATGACAATGCAAGTACTTCTATATGCAGCGTGAGAGTAGTGAGCACATCATGTCGGGAGCAATGTTACGGTGAGAGTCGCGCATCACTTATTGTATTAGGTCGAGCCAGTCACGTTAGTAGTGAATGTGATTTCACCTCTTGGGTTAATGATGGATCTGGAGGGGGTTACGTCGATCACGTTAGTTATGAATGGGGCCTTTACCATTTGGGTTAGCCATGGACATAGAGACCATCCTAGTGAAGATCAATATTTATAAAATATTTTTGTGAAGAATAGTAAATAATAATTACAAAGGTGAATAGAGATGGGTAATTATTACTATAAACATATAACAATAATGGTTTTATGATATATGTGATGTGATTGAATGCATACTATGTAATGATTATTTGACCTATTATGGGGTATGCATGTTCATTAACATTGTACTATGCTTGACTCACTTAGCTTATGTTGAAACTTGTTTCTTTGCTTGTTGCTTTTGTCTTGACCTATTCATGTTTTGATATTCCTGTAGGGACTCATACCATTTTGGACATGTCATTAATTTTTTCATTTATCGTTGATTTTTGTGAACTTTAATTTTGATGTAGGTTGTTTTTGATAATATAGTGACATTGGTGATGCTTTCAAAATATTTATTAATTAAGACTTCCACTGATGTTTTCCGTTAACTGTATTATAAAAACTAAAAAAATTTAAGGTGGAAAATGATGATTTTACGAGTTGGTGTTGGAGCCATGTTGTGAGTGAACTAAATATAGAGGCTTGTATTCAGAGCCACAGTGTAAAATGGCTCAATTAGGTGCTTTAGACTCTTAGGGTGTGGGTGGGAGGGGGTGGGTGTGAGGGGAGGTCTGACATGAGTTTTAGGATAGTTTCCTAAATTATATAAGAATCTCCCTTCATAATGTTGTAATTTGAATAACTTTTTTTATATTCAGGAAAATGTCTACAACACATGTAAAAAAAACTATTCAGGAAGAGAAAACATTAACCATAACGAGTGTGAGGCATTGTTCCCTTTCATTTTCCAGACCCTGCTGATTGATCGGCAGCCGTGGATGCATTATGAAGCTATTTAGGAAATAGATCTGAGGTTATGGGCCTTGGTCTGTCGAGATTAAACAGTTAATGAAGATTTTGGCCCTCTGACTAAAAGTCATGCCCTAACGTAGACGTGTGATGAAATGACGGTCCCTAAAATCATGATTGTTTTATCGTTTCATACTAAAGACATGACTAAGGAATGATCACGATGTGACATTGACTTTGACTAAGCTGACCATTGACCTTGTGGAATTTGATCGTCGACTTTTTGACCAGTTTGGCATTTGGTCAAACTTGGTTAGAATTGAGTATTTGACTACTGATTGGTCTCGGTTGGGTTTCAAGAAGTTTGGTTTTGCTGTTTTGACGCTGAGGTAGTTGTTGGGCTTCTGTCGAGTGGTTCAGGTTAGTTTTCGTCACTGTACTTGTGGGTCTATGACACCAATGTCATCACACTAGATTGTGTTATGTATAATTATGTATAGTATGTTGCTATGCAGTAGCAATCTGTTAGATTGGTAGATCTGTATGATTAACAATATTCGTTGTTTATATGTTTATGTTTATGTGTTGCATATATCGACATATTGTGATTGAGTTGAGGCGGTCCTGCTTTTTATGCTGACGACCAAGATACCCGGCGCGGTCCGGATAGGCTGTAGGCCCATGTGTTTTGGTTCAGTCATGCCAACGGCCAGCAGAGCAGTCTAGATAGGTTGTAGGCTCTATGCGGTGCTCCAGCCATGCTGAAGGATCATGTATACATGATGATATCTATTTGGTGGTGTAGGATTCATTAAGGGAACTCACTAAGCTTTGGCTTGCTGTTTGATTTTATGGTTTTAGGTACATTAGAGGATAGAGGCAAGGAAAATGTGTGAATGTGCACATTATCCTGGATTTTTGTATGACTTATGATTTTGAGATGCTCTAATTTATGTTTATGGTTTTGAGAAAATTTGGTTTTATATAAATTATAGATTTTGGAATTGTTTTAAAATGAAAAAAAAAATTGGTCATGATTTTGGGATGTTACACCAGGGATGGGATCCTGGAGCAACCGGAGGAGTGCTCTTGCTTGGTACATCAGAAGTTTTCCTCTGACCAAGGAGTCCTCTTGGAGGAGGTGGAAGATTTTTTTGAAGGAATAGAAGGAATAAAGGAAGAAGATAAGGTTGGTTGTGTAGACATGATTTTTGAGGATTATAAACACCACAACCCCATGGTGGGCGTCAACTTGTTTTGGTTATAAATCAATTTAGTGAATATCAACCAAATGGAATGAGATGCTGTGGTGTTGTAAAGTATTTTGTATTTTGATTTCCCTGAATCATTTTTCTGTTCATTTTGTTGCAAGGGATTTTGTATTTTGATTTCCAATGTTTGTTCAGCGTCTATTTGATTTTTAGTATTTACCCACTGAAAATATTCAAAATAGATATGAAGTCGGTATGGTTCTCTCTCTTTATCTCTCTCTCTCTCTCTCTCTCTCTCTCTCTCCACTCACCACCATCCACTATCACTGATCTTCCTTGGAATCTATTCCTACGAATCAAGAGGAACCCAAAAAAACTCCTAAGCATTCTCTCTCCCAAGCGTCTCTTTCTCTAAGATATGGAACCCTAAAATTTCCATTTACACCATGGTCCCTTGGATGAAAATTTTAAAATCACATTTTAT
The DNA here is from genome assembly GCF_051521515.1 of Lactuca serriola. Lineage (NCBI taxonomy): Eukaryota > Viridiplantae > Streptophyta > Magnoliopsida > Asterales > Asteraceae > Lactuca > Lactuca serriola. Next base: position 109,025,294 of record NC_136409.1, on the reverse strand, counting down.
TAACAAAATCTAAAGATGTATAGGTGGCTCATTTTATTGATGAATGCTAAGCTGCCTTACATTTTTTATTTTGTTTATATTCAAAATTTAGGGTTTGTGGTGGAGATCTGGATACCAACTTGGATCATGATATCACTTTCCGAACTGATATTTCTACCCTATGCCTAGGTTACAAAAAATTCAGCCTACGATAATCCAAGTGGACACTTACGATTCTAAGCACAGAAATCGTAAGCTGATATGTTAGAGGATTCTATAAAAGTATGATGAAAAATGAGAGCTTAAGATCGTGCCTCTCTTATGAAAAGAAGAGTCATTTATATAATAAACGATATTAGGGTTTCATTAGGGTTGGGCCGCTATGGGTTCCTTTGGAAACAAGTCAGGGTAATCCGGATCTTAATGAGGATTTAGGATTACCAAAACTAACGAGTTTCGTTAGTTTTACCATAATCACCCTCAAGAATCGGAATAACCTACTTTGGAAACAACGGGACCCCAGCCAGGGGCTCTGCCCCTTGGACCCCACTAGGGGTGCTGCCCCTAGACCCCGCCAATGGGGTGCTGCCCCTCTAGAAACCTGGACCTAGGGGCGCTACCCCCGAACCCCCGACTAGTAGTCGAACCGGATAATAATTTGATCTTATACATGTATGCATTCCGCACCAACCCGTACACATATTAGAAAACAAATTAAGAAGCCCCTTAGCTCACATGCGAATTCCAGTTACATAAAATGGCATGGTGACAGTAAAATCACCAACATTCAGTTTTCTTAAGATGTGTGGTATGCACTATTAGAGCTAAGCTGAGATTCGATCAAAATGACCTATTTAAATACATCCTACTAGTTTTGAGGTAATTTTTCTATGGATGTATTCTTTTATATATACATTTTATTAGTCTATTTTTACAAAGGTCGGATTCCACAATGTCCGATCTGTAACTTTTTGTTGTGTCTTGATATTTTCCAGCTTCCTTCATGAATTACATAGGCTAAATGTCGCCGCATACTTTCAAATGCTTATTGCTTGCCTACAATTCCCCATGTGTGATTCACCACAGTCATGTCTGTTTCCTTTTTTTATGAGACAATACTTACTCAAGCTCATCCATTTTACTCTTTTTTTGGCATTAGACACACTAAAATTATTTTTTGTTTGATCTGGTGTTAGGTTTATCATAAGAAGGATCGTCGCTTTCCAGGGTTATGAGAATCAACACTTATAGAAGAATACATCTACTCCTATACCATTATTACCACTAAAAATAAACCATCTTGCCATTTATTTCTTCCAAGTATTTGATGTTTTTTGCTGATTTTCTATTAATGTGCGATATTGTTACATGTTTTGGCTTAATAGGTTTGACTCTGAGTTCAAGGCTTCAACTATGGTTGTTTTGAAGGAATGCATTCTTAGGCTCAAAATTTCCATATAATTTATGGACAATGGTACATGTGCTTATATGTATCTCTTATTAAGCACTTTAAAGAGAGTAACAGATTTTCTTAAAATTCTTTAAACTTGATTAAACATCAATTGATTTCCAGGATTTTACATGCTTTTGTTACTCTAAGCATTAAGGTCCATTTGTCCCTTGCTTTGGCGTTGGTTGTCTTCTGGTTTCTTATGTTTTCGTTTTGCCTGATTGTTGATGATGCTCGCCTGATTGGTCTGCTCTTTCAAGTGCTCGCGGTTCTGTTCTATGGTTCAAAGTTTACATGGATGGAGCTTTTTTTTGGCTGAGTTATTGCATCAGAAGTTCATTTTTTTTTATTATTAATTAGCATGGGCATGTTTGCCCCTATTGGTTCCTACTGTTTTGATCATATGGTGGCCTCTTCTCCTTTTTGCTGTTGTGGACATTTTTACCCCTGCTGTTCTTTGTCCCTATGGTGGTTCGCTCTCCTGTTATATAATTTTTTTATGATGGTTTTGCTTCTTTGGTATGCTTGGTTTTGCTGCTTTTCATTGGTGCATCTAGAAAAGTTTGTTTCCCATCTGGTGATTGTTGCATAAATACATTGCTTTGTTAGGTTTGGTTTACTCTTTTTGTTTGTTGCTTTTTCCTATATGCGTTTTCTGTTATTTTGTACACACTTTGTATTATGATAGCTCCCTTCTAACTTATTTTTATTTATATCTGATTTTTTATGGAAATAAATCAGAAAGCCATCGTTAGTTTGGGTAATGGACATACAAGTAGGATTTGCTGGTTCATTTATAAGATGTTACTACCAGTGTATATAAGATGTTACCACTTACCAGTATTATCCTATGTATTTCTTTATTGTTGTTCAATCATAGTTGTGCAACATTCAGACGAATGTATGTTAAATACTATTACTCCACTACTTATCACCAATATGCATCATTTAACAAAGTTGTCTATTACATGAAAACTTTACTCTTTATTTTTTTAGTTAATAGCAAAATCTTAAGATTTTATATATTAAAAAACAAATATTATAAGGTGTTGATATTGATTTAATAACTAAAAATATACTTAATATTTAATAATTAGTCAAAATTATAATTAATATAATAATCTCTAAATATTTTTAAAAGAGAAACTTTATAACAAAATTAACTTAAATCCGTTTGAAATGGAATGTATTTAATTTCAATAAAAGTTTTCCAATTGTCAAACAAGATTAACTTAAATCCGTTTGAAATGGAATGTATATAATTCCAATAAAATCTTCCCATATTTTAAATCTGAATTTCCGGTTATAAAGGTTTTAATGTGGTCAACTTTAAAAACATATTAATAACATACCATTTCAATTAATGCATTAATAACAACCATTAATATAAAGATGTTTATATTAACAAATCATTAATGAAAAATCCATTTTTATTTGGAAACCATTGATACCAAAAAAAATCAGATTTAAATTAATATAAAATCCATTTTTATTAGGAATCTACAACTCACACTTATTTCGAATCGCTGTTTTTCTTCAAACCTTCTCCTACAACATCATTCTTATTGTTTATAACATTCATCATCATTCAATGCTTCAAACATTTGTTGTTGTGCAGTAGAAGGTCAGTACATTCTTTCGCTTTTTATATTTTTTTTCGATTATTTTTTTGTTCCTATATCAAATATATGTATTCATATATTTCAATTTTCTTTGTCATAAATTACATGAAATCGATTAACTATTTTTCTGAAACTTTTCAAATAAACAAGAAAATATATTATGTACCTTTAACAAAACAGAAATTAACTATATTTGGAATTGACACTAATTAGGAAAATGTTATTTTTATATATCAGATATGATTATTATATTTTTAATTATTATATCATAAGAATCCGGTTAATTTTGATATGATTTTAAAATATTATGATATGATCCTATTACACTTTTAGATTGATTTAGTAGGAAATAATATACAATCTATTTATGCACCCTTCGAAATTAAGTATGGAAACAATTTTGTTTACAACTATAATAGTTTTCATACTTCTTTATAAATTATACATCTTTATAGATAAACACATTGTAATTCTATTTCATATAAAATTTATTTCTAATTCTAATTGTTTTTTCTTTCATTTTACACCCATGGTACAAACCAATCGCGATGAGATCGTCTTTGATAAGGTTGTTGACATCGATGCATCCAAGGAAACCTGAAACATTCGTGCTCAAGTACTCTTGCTTTGGAAGCAAACTTAAAAAACAACCCAAAACTTATCAACAGTTTGGACACGATTTTAATTGACGAATATGTACAAATTTTTTTCTTTTTATTATCATGTTGCTTTTAATTTATAAAAGTTTAAACTTAACCAAATTTTTTCACTTACATGCTACTAAAATACAAGCAACAATAAAAAAATCTCATTAGTTCGTTTGAAGGCCTCTTTGTTGAAGGATCTATAAGAGAAATTAGTAGTTTTGGTATGGCCAGAAATGAAGGAGATTACATGCTGGTTGATCATAAGCATAAGAATAATTTCTACAAAACAACCAAAGTTCATGTATCAAATGATTTTACTGTTATGGTGGATCCTTATAATTTTCTGACTTTGTAGGATTTTATAGCGAGGAATCTCGACACTCATGTTGCATTGGGTAAGATTTAATTTTAACATTCTACCTTATCTACACGTTAGTATTTATTGTATTACACATCTATAATACAAAAATCGTTTATTTTTTTGTTCCAGATTTTCTTGGTCAGGTTGTGTGGACGAATTCCATAAAAGTGATTATCGAAAATTCAAGGGCAAAACGGTTGATGAACCTGGTTGATCAGGATCTAAGTTAAGTATATGTGTTTAAAACATTTTATTTTCTAAAATATTTTTCTACATGATACCATAAAACATGTCGTTTGCATGAAAATGACATGTTCATCTACACTTCAATATACATGTTTATTTTAGTATTACTTAAAACATTTCGAATCTGCTAATTATAGAATTTACCTTTTGTCATACACGAAATAATTCGTTGATAATTACCAAATGGTTCATTTATGATCTTCTCACTAACAAATTGGTCAAATGTCGTTAGAACTCTTTCACACATTTTTTTTATCACATGTCTTCATACTTTTAAGTTTTAAATGTTCATCTTCAAATGCCATTTTTTAGTTACATATGTTCATTGATTTTTTTTTGATTAACATACCAACCTACTTTGTTTTATCTTTATATTTTAACAATAAAATTTATAAATTTACACAACAATATATATATATTTCGAATTTTGTCATAGTATCATACTTTACAAAATACATTTCCCTCCAAAATTATTTTCGTCAGTAATTTCATCTATAATTTCACCTAATTTAAATTTGTATTTTCTTTATATAATTTTTTTTAATGATCCCAATTTTTTCCCTCCAAAAGTATATCAAACATTTATGTCTTAAATAATGTTGCCCCATTATAATTATTATTTTCCAATATATATTCGTTTTAACGAGGAATTTAATTTAGTGAAGGAAGTAAATGTTAATTCAAACAAGGTATATATTCCATAATTATTACACGAGTTTACTAAAAACAATATCAAGATGTAAACATTATGCATTTTTAAAATGAAATTTCATAATACATACAAACGATGATGTTGTAAAATGAAATATAAAATTAAATAGACTGAAAAAAAAAACTATTAAGAGAGTCAATTTTGAAATAAGATAAAATTATAAGATATTAGGAGAGTTGCAAGTACAATTCGTAAAAGCGTTACGGTTATTAGAAAAAAAAAATAAGATCGTTAAGATCAGTAAAAATGCAATATATAAACTAAATTGTTACAATAGTAATGAAATGTCATTATTTGATATTTCATATAATTGAAAGATATACCAAATTACATTGATGATATACTAAAATTATTCAACGTTGCGCCAAGACTAATGCAAAGTTTTTGCGAACACCAAAAAAATAAGAACAAATATAAAAGCTAGCACTTATATTCATAATTAATTTAAAATAAACCAATCATGATTTAGAAAAGAATTTTCATTGATGATATATTAAAATTAAATTCATATAACATTTAACATTCTATAAATTATACTTTATGACTTTATTTGAACAAATGAAATAGTTGTAAATATTTAATGGAGTGAACAAAATGGTATGTTAGTTGTTAATATAGGCTTAAATTAAGTAACCTTATTATGCAAGGAACGTCTAATTAAAATACTTATGCATATATAACAATATCATAACCATATGTGACGAGAAAGATCATTCAACTAATAAAACAAAAAATGGTATATACAAAAAGGTTTTTCAACGATTATAGATATTTATCGATTTTAATGTATCTTCTACACATTTCGATAAAACCAATATCCATAATTTTTTTATATAATTATTATGTAATATATGTAGACATTTGTATGTTTTTGTACGTTTCCTGCGTTTAACGTGGGTTATAGTCTAATAATAAGATAAAACGAGAAATCAAAAAAATATAATGCAATAATAAATCTTTGAGTCCGAAATGATAGAAGCCTAAAAGGATCTCTTTTAAAAACTATTTCTTAAAAATTGTAGTTTGACAAAAAAAACCTAAATAATGTGTAACTGAGTTTTTTTTTTACATAAATATATATGTACTTTTATTTTTTTAATGTATATTAGGAGCATATTTTCTAACATCGAGCAAAGAGAAATTAATTGCGGAAAAAACTTATTATCCGAGTACAAGTATTCACATCCTAAACTCAAACCCTCAAACATAAACCCTAAACCTCAAATACTAAACTATAAATGAAACTTTTTTCCAAAAAAAAAAAAAAGGATGAACTTTGAAACCTGATCGGAACCGAACCGGTTTTGAACCAAAACCAGATATAAGAATTTACACGAACCGGAAATTGTACCACCTGGTGCCATTTTTTCGGTTACTTTTTTAAATTGGAAATCGTTGTGATTTTCATAACAAATTTAATTTCCTTGTTCATAATTTTGGCATAAGCCAATCTTGCTATTGCAAGGAGCATTAGTTACCATATTAAATCATTGCATTAACAATTGAGAACGTATGGTGATTGATTAATAAGCAGCCATCACAAATGAAAATATGCATCTTCAGTTAAAAAAATTATAATCACACAACTTATTATTTTTTTAATTCGAAAATAATCTACCTAAATGGGTTACTTTCCATGTTACAAGTTACCATCTTTTCCAAAGCAAAATAGATTTCATTCTTAGGGTTAACTTTTCATTACATTCGTGTCAAATTTGGGTACCTACTCATACACGATTTACATGTATATTCATGTTCTGTTTTCGTCTCATAACTTGATGGCATTCACTTACTGTCTCACGGTTCTCATACATACATATATTAATAGATAATTAAACATATAATAATAATAATATTAAAGAAAATGGGAGAGTAATAAATCACCATATCAGTTAGTGAACACTAACTGTCCAACTGTCCCACTTTGGCTCCTTTTGTCAATTGATGCTTCTTGAGCCATCTTTCGTTCTTAGGCCTATTCATACACATTAACAAGCATCTTAATACTTGTCATAACCTATTAAGAGCTTAATGACTCTATCGATCTAAGTAACCACTTAACTGGTTAAACTCTATCTTTCCATTCTTTATCTCAAAATCCTTAACAAATTAAGCTCTCCAAAATAACTAATTCATTATAATCTAACTCTAAACAATCAATTACTCAAAATCATTAGTTAGGGTGTAAAGCCCTAATTCTCAATAGGTTGCTTTCACCATAGAAATCACTTCCAAATATTGTTAAAAGCTTCTATACACTCTCAATAACATCATAGTTGAGCTATAAACTGATTAACTCAAGCAATCTAACCAAATTAACGATTCCACCATTGAATCTGAAAGCTTCATAAAAGGAAGAAAGCATTACTCAAGAGGGAAAAGATGTTAACCGTTGCAATCCACCATCTCTAACTCATATTGGCACCATATTTGCATCATAGTCACCCCATCAGAACTCCCAATTGATTCCCCAAGAAGAATGAATGAAATGAGCTCTTAAAACTAATTATAATTTGTTTTTTGTGTGTAGTCACGTCGTGACAACTTATTACCAGGTCGTGGTGGCTGCATATCAGTAAAGTACATTGTTGATTCCATTCCAGCTCGAGACAGTTTCTCTTCCTACTTCAAACACACATAACTTCTTCATTTCTTATCCGTTTGCAGTATATCCATGCGAAGCTAGGAACATATTCTATAACTCTATTAAGTCACTTGTCACTGAATTAATACAGGTCTTAATCTATTAAGTTACAAAGTAGGCCCAAAAACATAAAATTCCCCCTTTACCCTTTTGACCAAACATGCATCTTCTCATGCATTTGTTTTTCTTTAACTTACCCAACTAACCTCTTCTTAGTGACTAAACTCTTATTGGACATTTTCATGAGGTCACAACTTCATAATGTTATCTTTTTATCATAAATAACAGAATTTCCCTTTTTATCAATATTTAACTAAATCAAATCTTTACAAAATTTGGGTTGTTACAGCTTTGTCTTAGAACTTTTCGTACAGTTCACCTCTAGTATTCGATCTAGAAATTGAGAAAACCGCAAGGAAGCTGAAGAAGATAGCAAAAGTTCAGAACAACAAGTGGGTTCCTTAGTTACATGCTCTTCATTACAAACATAAATCACCACACCACAAGGTAGTCCCTTGTGGAATGATCCAGAAACTACCGTCTCATCCTTCCTGAAGCACCCCTATCTTCACCTTCTCAAAGCCCATGTAAAACAATATTCTCGAGCATCGTCTAAAAATCTAAAATCATAGACTCTTCTAAATCCGAATCTGAAAAATCAACCATGAGTGATGGAGAGGTTGAAAAGAAAAACCTCAAACAATGGGCTACCCAAGAGGTTATCCAGTAACCTCTCTGCATCACCTTCCATGAAGCCTAAAATTTGGAACTCTAATCTGGGCTGATGCACCTCCTTCCCATGTTTAGAGGCCTAGAAAACAAAGACCCATATAAATTTCTCAAGGATTTCCATGTGGGTTGTTCCATAATGAAGCCACATGCCATAATATAAGATCAGATAAAGCTAAGGGCATTCCCCTTTTCACTTCAAGACTTAGTGAGAGAATGGTTGTATGAGCTCCCATCCGGATTGATAACCATGTGGACTGAACTCGTGAAATTATTCTTATAAAAATATTTTCCATCAGCACGAGTTTCGAGCCTTCGAGCACGAGATCCTTGGTATCAAACCAATAAGAAAAGAAGCTTTTCATATGTATTGGGAGCGCTTCAAAAAGCTAATTTTTTGATGCACACAACACGGAATTAGCGAGTACAAACTTTATAATTGTTTCTGCGAAGGTATGACACCTATGGAGAGGTGATTGATAAATGCTTCAAGCGGAGGATCTTTAGGTGACATGACACCAACTGAAATCCAAGAGATGATAGAAAAGTTGGGTATTGTGTTAAAACATTCCAGTAACAAAGAAGAGTAGTATCCAAATCAACAAAGAGGAGTCAAATATGTTTGCTCACATCATTTAGAAGCTTAGATTTTTAAACTGACAAAAGCAATTCTGCTGCTGGCGAAAAAAAAAGAGTTGCGAAAAAATAGTGTAGAATTTGCCTGAAGTTTGGCCATCCCATTGATATGTGTCCCTTATTTTAAGAGGATACAACTGTAGTAAAACCTGAAAGTGGCTATCAACAAAATTTCCAGAAAAATTTTCAACAATGACAACAATATCAGAATCCACCCGGATTCCAACAACAGTGAAATTTTCAGTCGTCGAGGTTTCAACGGTCAAATTTTAAGCATAATCAGCTTTAGTAACTAACTTATGATAATATGAACCAACAAAATTATCAGCAACAACAATGTCAAAATCAGCAAAATTAGCCACCAACACTCATGCATTCTAGAATGAAACCAGATCTAGTATCAGAAATTGGAGCAGCATATCTCAACTTGGCAATTCTATGGGCGACTAGAGCCTCAAGGAAAACTACCTACTCATACTGAACATAATCCAAAGCATAATGTGAGTATGATTTCCTTGATAAGTGGGAAGAGTTATGAAGGCCCACATATACTTTAACTAGAAGAAGAAACTAGAGAAGTTTCGGGTGAAAAGGAAGTTGAAAGAGATGAAAAACAACTTCCGATAAACAACTCCTTCATTTGTAATACTTGATAAAAAAAAAATAGCCCCTCTAAGTTATAGTGTATATCAAAGCATCCATTTTCTTTGTTTTTGTTGATTAAAATACACTTTTTTTTCAATACTAAAAAATCCCTTCATTTATTTTTGTTGTGTAATGGTCATCCTAGCTTCCCCATGGATCAAACACCCTTCTTGTTGCATGTTTTCCATGAGTGTACGGCCGTACACTCCATAACCGTACACCCTTGGCCGTAGACTCCATATTGTGGCCTTAAAACCCCCTTTGATCAATCACATGTGATTGTAACACTTAGTCCAAGCGGTTCCTAGTCCCTAAGAGTGTTTCCTTACATGGTAGTTGTTTAAAACATTAATTTCATACCTATACATGCCATTATATGTCATTTAGGACTCGTTTGTGTCTCGGGAATTCATTCGTGGAATTTCTCATCCTTACATGAATCTACAGTTGAATGACCCACATAAGGTGAGTTCATACCCCTATAATCAATCTTTTAACTATTTTAAATGCTTTTAAAAAGGGGAATACAAGTTGAACACAATGTTAATTGTCTAAATGTTATTTGTGATAACCATCACATTAAAAGATTTTCTTATGCTTTTATAAGTTATCAATTCATTTTAAAAAACTCTTTTAAGGTTATGTTATCTTGTTGTTTATAAAACTTTGTTTTTGAAATACGATCATAACTCAGTAGATAAAAGAGTCTTTCCTTTAAATCAGTAACAATTCAAGTAAACATGCTAGTAAACTATAATATGTATAGTTTAGGAGTTAAGTTCATACTATAACTAGTACGGGGAGGAACATATACTATAACTAGTACAGGGAGGAACATACTATAACTAGTATAGGGAGGAGCATACTATAACAATAACAGAAGAACAAATCATGAATCACACACTTATACGATATTCCTAGTATTCTAGGAAGACATCGTATCCTTAACTCATTTTTGTAACAAATTAGTGTTAATATATCTTACCGGGTTTACACTAACAAAGGTACAAATACAACGTACCAGGGTTAGCAAGCACTAGGTGATAACACATAATAATATATCTTACTGGGTTTGCACCAACAAAGGTACAAATACACCGTACCAGGGTTAGCAAGCATGAGGTGATATCACATAATAACATATCTTACCGGGTTTGCACTAACAAAGGTATAAATACAACATACCAGGGTTAGCAAGCACAAGGTGATAACACATAATACCATATCTTACCGGGTTTTCACTAACAAAGGTACAAATACAACGTACCAGGGTTAGCAAGCATGAGGTGATATCACATAATAACATATCTTACCGGGTTTGCACTAACAAAGGTACAAATACCATGTGCCAAGGTTAGCAAGCACGAGGTGATAGTAATATATCAAACTGAAATTATTTATAAAGGGTACATCTTCATAGTACCGAACAATAGTAAATAAAACATGCAAATATATACAAAAACTCACAAGAGTATCGTCTGAGGCTTTAAGAGTACAAAATTTCATTACTTCTAGTAGTCGTCAAAACAATAGAACATTGAGTAAACTAAACTAGAAACTCATCAGGGAAGGGTTTAATCCATTTTATTAAACCAGTATAACTTAAAGGACCTTAAGTGGTTAGTTCTATAATGGCGTAGTTTATACACAAAGGTAATATATCATTAATATCTGATAGGTAGTTGGATGTGTGATTTCCGCCTTACTTCCTGTTCCTTGTTTGGTTGTGGGCTTAAGGCAGATTCACACAATTAACTATTCGTTCGATATTAGATTATATATGGCTAGTGTAAACTATGTGATTATAGAAGGAACCATTGTGGTTACCATTTTTACTAAAGGAAATAAGGGTTATTCTTAAAGAATGTTTTCTTCAAATATAATGGAACTATTACAGTTAACTCCATGAGTGGCAAATGAATATGCCAGGGTTATATACCACGAAGATCTAACAATTAATGGGATATGTGACTTCCGCCTCATTTCTTGTTCCTTGTTTGGTTGTGGGCTTAGGGCAGATTAACACAACCGATTAATTGTTTACTCTGGGTTTTATATAATTTGTATCCATTTAGCACTCATAGAGAGGATTGTAGAGCATTTTTTACTTAACTTTCATGATATCAGAAGATATAGGATCTTCTAGATGAACAGGAGAACTTTTCTAAAAGAACATTCAACTTACTTTACATCACTAAAATAATTATGAACTCACCAGCTTAAATGCTGATCTACTCTTTCAAAATAACTTGTATTCTTATGAAACTAGCAGACAGGTACGCGCATTGGGATTAAGAAGATGAAGTATAGTAGCTTCATGTCTTATTTTGTTATTTACTTTTGGATTCAATCTTTTGTGAGTCGCTACTTGTAAACACTTTAATATTAATACAATGGTTGTTGTTACTATGATTGTTATGGTACATGTGTTGTGATACTAAACATGACGTCCTCCTCCCCCGAACGTTTATGTCGTTCCGGTTTGGGGTTGTGATAAGAAGTGATCAATCCTCAGTATGCCAGTGTCTGAGATAGACCCTTCGAGGGAATCAATATGCTGGTATTGAGTTGATATGCCTTAGGAATGTAATGCGTTAGTGGATGCTAACTAGTTGAGAGGTTATAGTTTTACGTCAAAAGTCTCCTATTTAGTTCAAATATCAGTAATGAGATACTAGTACATGAAATTATGAGCCATAAGGTTCACGATAGTACCTGTTAATGATATATTGGTAAGAAAGAACAACTAATCTAGGATATTCGTTTACATACGTTAAGAGATTAAGCTTTCATAGATTACTATGTTAAGAGATCGGTGGCGTTGTGGTAACTTTTCAGGTGGTCAAGTACGCATTATAAGCCTTTATGAGCATGATTTTTTAGATTTGGGAGTTCACTGACTTGTTAGGTCGAGTTGGTTTTGTGTAGTCGTTTCGATTATGATAGGAGTGTTCCTTGTTGAGAGAGGTTACCATAGGTATATTTGGAAAGTGTTCGTCGGTATTAGAGTATGATTGTCAAAGTGTCAACCCGATGTATTTTGGTTCTTGTAATGGTTATTGTTTAGTTTGTTTTTGGGGTTATAGTTTTGAAGTTTTCAATTTAAGTGGTTCGCATGGTGATCCAATGAACCATCAGTTTTTGGTAAGGTGATTGTTGTAGGATGTAACAATTCAAATAGTTGGATTTTTTTGGCAATGTTATTAAGTTCCGAGTGGTCTCACGAACTCTTTTGGTGATGTGTCTTTTCAGCTAACAGCTTTGGGAAGGCATTGAGGATTTTGCTCAAAGGATTTGTTTTTTACATTTTAGCCCAGATGAAATGTGAGGATGAAATCTAGTTAAGTGGGGAAGAATTGTAACACCAGTTTCACGATATTTCTTATTTCGGGATAGCGAACCGTAATTTGATCAAGTAAAGGTCTCAAGCTTTAGAGGATGAAGTTTATACCTTATTAGATACTGATAATATTGGTTAAGTTATTTAAGCCCTTGGATTGTGTTTTAAAGCCAAAATGGTAGAATAGGAAAATTGATTTCTTGGAATCTTGGCATGTACTAATGTATTAAGTTCAGTATTCCTTAACTCAACACTAATTAGATACAATTGTGGGGTTTGTTAACACTTTCGAGTGCATATAAAGATCACTAAAAATGGGTTTGGAACGAAAAAAAATATGTTTGTTTGAAGCTGGGATGGATTATGTGAAATCTGTCACCACGACATATGAGAAAGTCAGCAGGACGCGGTGGCGTTGCAGCCCAAGCCCATATAACTAGGGGGTTCACCATATTTAGAGGCATTGTTCCGTATTTTAGGTCATTTTTAAACCTCCGTCTCATCAAAGAACTACTTGGGAGTAAACCCTACCCTCCTTTCACAACTTTAGGTCTCTCCTCTCTCCTCTCATCCATGTTGGTGCTAATTTTCCAGTAACTTAGAAATTAAATTAAGTCAAAAGTCTTATAAATATAATACTCTAATTTGTTGTGAAATGTATTTATTTATTTTTCTCTATATTTTTGCCAAATTTTATTTTAGCATACGCAAGTCTACATTAAGAGTATAAGGTGTGGGCAATTAGTCATAACATCATTTTGGTGCCACATCAGCAATGATGTTATAATACCAAGTGGGGAAATGGTTACCATGTTGCATCTTATTATAACACCAACTTTTTTCCACTTTATAATTTTTTTTCAAATTTTTTTTAATTTAAACAAATATTTTTTAAATGTAACATAATAAATAAAACACGTATAAAAATTATAAATAACACATAATAAAAATAATTTTTAAAAATTAAAAATAACATAGAAATTAAATTACACACAACATCCAAATTCAAAAAAAAATACAACGCTATTCGTTAAAAAAAATATTTTTTTTTAAAAACTAAACGTTATTCGTTATCGTTATTGTTACCATAGAAGATATAATCCGCCAAGCCCCCTCAAAGTTGTTTGTGTTTATTTGCGTCTTGAATGTCAACGACTTGTTGCAAAAACTTTGTTGTTCCCGATTGAAATTGAACGTGTCTGGGCTCCTTTGGGATATAGTGTGCAATATTTCATCGTTTATCTTCTACTACCATGTTATGCATTATGATACATGCATACAAGATATATCGTAGAGTTTCTAAATCTAATGGTCGTACTGCATGTTTAACTATATACCACTTCACCTTCAGCACTCCAAGAGCATGTTCCACATCCTTACATATTCCTTCTTGTCTTCTCTTAAAAAATTTGTCTCGTTCTTCAACCAGGTGGCGGAATGCCTTCACGAATGTGGAATACTGATGATATATTCCATCTGTAAGGTAATACCCATATTTGTATTCGTTTCCGTTCACCGTGAAAGGAGCATCCGGGGCTTTCCATTCAGAAGATCATCGAATATTGGCGACTGATCAAGAACGTTGACTTCGTTGTTGGAACCCGCAACCCCAAAAATGCATGCCAAATATCATAAATATTGAGAAGCAACAACCTCTAAAACCAACGAAGGTGATCCGTGATGACCACTTGCGTATTGCCCTTTCCATGCTACTAGACAATTTTTCCATTTCCAGTGTGTGCAATCAATGCTTCCGATCATTTCGAGAAACCCATGGCGTTCTTCATGCGTCACATACAATTCTTGTAAATCATGTAACGAAGGTTTCCGCAAATACATGTCTCCAAATGTTTCAACAACACCCCTTAACAATGTATACAAACTCTTCCTTGTGGTTCTTTCGGACATTCTCATATAATCGTCCATGGTGTCGGGTGACTCCCGCATAGCCATCAAACGAATGGCTGCAACACATTTTTGCAACGTTGTAAACCGTCGTCTACCTCTAGCATCATATCTCAATTGAAAAAATTCATACCTAAACATAAATTAACTACAGTTTAAAAATATATTACATATGTTGTAAAATTAAAGAAACATGTACTAGATTTTTATTTATTTTGTATAAAAGTATAGTAAAGAAGCAATACTGGCTTCCCAAGGCGTTGGCGATCCGTAGGAACACACTTCTACTCAAACGAAATCTTGTTTTGAAGTCCTTTGACCCGTATACACAATTATTCGCAAAGTAATCGCGATATAGATGTTCGTGTCATTCCTCGCGATTTTTGTTTAACATCGCACGTCTTGTTAGTAGCGGGGCTGGGTCTGGTTGTAGCAGGTCGGTAGTGTAATAATGATACATTATCTTGAAGAAAATGTCGTCATCTGAATCATCGAACGAGTCGAAATGGTCCGTATTTTTTTTGAAGATAATTGAAAGTATGTAGAGAGAAGAAGAGAAATTGTGTGAAAATTTTATAAAATGTTAGGTATTTATAGGGTAAAAGAATTTTTTTAATAGTTATTTTTTTTATAAAAGAATCGTTGTCAAATGGTTAGTCAATGAAACGTTTGAAAATTGTGTCGTTCCTTCCGGTTGTGACGCCAACGAGCTTTGCGCTTAGGGGGAAAAAACGATAAGGGGGGCGGTGTTCCCCCCATCACGACGCCGTTAAGGCTTGCCACGTCCGCACAACGAGCACAGAAGTGCCCATAACGTCTCGTCTAAAACATAGAATTGATATGCATTAACTTGAATTTAATACGTTATTTGCATTCATTAACTCATAACCTTTATGGAAGATCCTAATATAAAATGATTTAATACGTTATTTGCATTCATTAACTCATAACCTTTATGGAAGATCCTAATATAAAATGACTCCGAAACCCATTTTAAAATCACAGAATATCAAATGATGAGTTTTACCAGAGGAAATTATTTCATAATTTTCCATCTCCTCATTTTAGCTTTTAATGTTATTGTTTCCTCTTCTACATCGGCTAACTCTATTTTTCCCTCCAGGTGTGGCTTATTAACAGGATGGACTCTCTATATTACAAACAATGTCGAGAGTGATATAGTGGTTCATATTAAATCAACAGATCATGATCTTGGAAATCATATAATTCATTTTAATGATGTTTATAGTTGGACCTTCTGTCAAAAAATTATCGGAACACATTTTACTGGTGACTTCTATTGGGGTTCAAAACATCAATCTTTAGCTTTGATTGATAGAGAACTTATTTTCAAGTGTCGTCAAAAGATTTTTGGCGATGATGATTGTTACTGGTTAGTTAGGCCTGATGGATTTTATGTCTCTGCCTCTAATAAACCATTTCCGTATGGTTGGGAGAAAAAGAAATCATGGCCTTGAAGTGTGTTGACTATTTGTGTTTCTAATAAATCTATGTATTGAAGCTTGGTTTATAAATATAACAAACTTAATATCAATGTTTCACATTGGGTTGAGATTTCATTTATTCATTTACAGTATTGTTTTTTTTTTTTTTTTTTTTTTTACTTATAGGATATTGTTACATGCCTTGGAATTCGAAATGCTAAACAAGAACACGAAGTTCTGAAGATTCACTTATTTTCCACAACACATCGTTAGTATTTTTCTATAGTTTGATTTTCTCCTTTAAGATTCACTTATTTTCCACAACACATCATTAGTATTTTTCTATCGTTTGATTTTCTCCTTTAAAGCTGTGCTCTAAAGAAGCATTTGGTTGGTCATTGCAACTCGATGCAGCCCAGCTTGGTCATTAATGATCTATACTTCTTAATTGCATATTCCTCAATGTCCATAAATTTATCTAGTTAATATCATTTGTCTTCTTATATATTAATAATATTTGTTTGTCTTAAAAAATAAATTGCATAAGGACAATAACTAACTGATCAATATAATATTGTCCTCCATTCGTTTGACATATTATCACTTAAAAACAAAGTAACGGTATTTACTTATAGAGCTCATAAATGTATTGACAATGATCATATATTTATAGTTTTTTATCTGCTGTTACATGGAAGATTACACATCTATTTTAGTTTTTTTTTTTTTTTTTTTTAAACGACCGAAGGTCTTATAAACCAAAAGTCAGCAAGAAACTAGAATTGCCAATAGCTTAATAGTCTTGAGGGAACAACAAATAGAGCCAGTGCCATAGAAAATTCTCGAAACATAATTGCTTATAACTCTGATGCCCTTACGGAACAGATTTGGAGATGACCGACCAACACGAAGTTTCCAAGAAAAAATGTATAATTTAATGGGACCCGCGAGTTACATTTCAGCACCACTTAGTCAGGAATGACACTTAAACACCTTAGTGATTTAACCGAAAAACTTCCGGACTCCTTACCCAACAACCGCCAAGAGTCAACAGGTAGCGGCGGAGAAATTAAGGGCATCAAGATAGAGAATTCAGAAATAAAACCATTTGCAAAATTTTTATTTACCATGATAAGAACACCACATGGCCAACGTCATGAACAAAACGACCACATCGTGTTTTTTACACTAGATATGAATAAAAATTTAAAATTCAATTTTGTTTCGTGTAATTTATTTTTACTGTGTCATATCAACATTTAACACTCTTAACATTCAATATAGATATTCAATATTTGGAAAAGGATAAACTGCAATAAAGTCCCTATATATTGACCTTTTAATTGATTTAGTCCCTATATATTTTTTTTATTAAAATAAGTCCCAAATACCGGCAATCGTATTCAATTTAACCTTTTGACCCGGTCAACAGGTCATCCAACTTTCAAAAATTACATTTTTGGCCCAGATTTCAAAATTTATTACAAATTTGGTCAAAAATTTATACTTTTGGCCTAGATTTTAAATTTTCTTACAAATTTGGTCCAAACTTTATCCTTTTTGCCCAAATTTGAGAATTTTATTATGAATTCATCCTAACATTAGTTTTTTTTACAACTTTTTTTCTCAAAGAATTGTTTCTAATATGTTTTTTCTTTATAAAATCATACTTATACAAAAAAACGTATTTTCACTTAAAAATCTTATATTTTCTATATAAAAACTTTTTTTAAAAACTTTTTTATATGAAATATCTAGTTATAAAAATAAATATTTATTAAGTATATAAATATATACAAATACGTTTGTTATAAAAAAATGTATACAAAAATGTATTTTACAAAAAAAATGTATACAAACACCTATTTTATCTATATTTTTTTTTATAAAATCTTCTTTGTTTACATTTTTTTATAAAATTTGTTTGAATAATTTTTGATATAATACGTGTTTGTATACATTTTATGAAATATATACAAACACGATTTTATAAAATATATACAAACACGTATTTTTTTAGAATACGTGTTTATATATATAATTAGGTTCTATGGAAAACAAAAAACCCTAAAAATCATAAAAATGCATAAAAAAATACTTAGAGATCACAAAAAAAAAATTTGAATTTTTTTTTAAAAAATCGCACCTTTTAACACAAAATCGCTGAAATGTTGTTGAAAAAAGTTTTTTTTTCTTAGAAAAAAAAATGATTTTTTATTTTTTTTTTTCAACGAAATTTTCAAAAAAAGCTGCGATTTTTTGATGTGTAAAGTCAAAAAAAAGTTTTGTGATGTCTAGGTATTTTTTTATGCATTTTTATGGTTTTTATGTTTTTTTCGTTTTCCATATAACTCTTCCCTATATATATATATATATATATATATATATATATATATATATATATATATATATATATATAAAGGTGATAGGTGTTTGTATACATTTTTTTTATAAAAACGGATTTGTATATATTTATATACTTAATTATTATATATTTTTATAACTAGATACTTAATATACAAAAAAGTTTTTATGTAGAAAATATAAGATATTTATGTGAAAATACATTTTTTTGGATAAATATGTTTTTATAAAGAAAAAACATATTAGCAACAATTTTTTGAGAAAAAACGTTGTAAAAAAAAACTAAAGTTAGGATGAATTCATAATAAAATTCTAAAATTTTGGAAAAAAGGGTAAAGTTTGGACCAAATTTGTAACAAAATTTAAAATCTAGGCCAAAAGTGTAAATTTTGGAGCAAATTTGTAATAAATTTTGAAATCTGGGTCAAAAATGTAATTTTTGAAAGTTGGATGACCTGTTGACCGGGTCAAAGGGTTAAATTGAATACGATTACCAGTATTTGGGACTTAATTGAATAAAAAATAAATATAGAGACTAAATCGATTATGATGCCAATTGTAGGGACTTTATTGTAGTTTTCCCTTTGAAAAATTAGTCAATTTGTTTAAATACAATACGGGTTCACATATTTCTAATTTTTCGATTAATGTGGTCTTTAGAATTGACAAATTCAATTTGTATAGCATGTATCCTTAACATTCTCTTATCCTCCTTAATAAATGAAGGTTTTTTTTGTCATATGTCATTTTTTCTTCATTTGAACACATGGTATTTTTTAGAATTTTTGAATTTTTTTATTTTACACTTGTCATTTTATTGTAATTTTCATTTTATTAAATTAAAATTCCACATTTAATATGTAAAGTAATATATATGTAAGGTATTTATTAGAAATGATTTATATATGCAATGTATTCAATGTATTAAAGTCTCGTTAATTTCAATAATTTAAATTTTTTCTTATTTTTCGTATAAATTCAAACTTCTCAAATTGTTAAAATTTCATATTTTTTTGTAAATAAACTCATGTAATACAAGGGTCTCACACCTAGTTTATTATATGTACGGAGTATTTATGGAGAATATAGTTTACTGATTATTAGTAAAAACACTATTGAACATTTTATAGCCAAACTTTGAAATAAAAATCTTTAACAATAAAGTTTAAAACCACAAATATATTATTAATTTGAAGTTATATATATATATATATATATATATATATATATATATATAATAAAATGTTAAATACAACACATTAAACTGTATGTATAATGTATAAATTAATTTGTGTGCTATCAATTGCTTCATAAATGTAGGGCGTGTTTGGTACGGAGCTTTTAGAAACGTTTGGGAGCTTCTAGCTTTTAGCTTTTGACAAAACGCTCTAGTTTAAACAAAATGCTTCGTTTAGCAATACGAGCGTTTAGCTTTTAGTTTAAACAAAACGCTTCAAAATCTAAAAGCTACTTCATGTAGCGTTTAACAAAACGCTACTGAGCTTTTGAAATTAATTTCCATAATTACCCTTAAAAATATATTTATAGATTTATTTATTTTTAATCAGTTGTCCTTTAATGTAATTTTATATATTTGAAAAGCTTCCAGCTACTTTTGCCGAACACTCATGTAACAAATAAAAGTTACAGCATTGACTTATAGCGGTGGTAAAATGAGTTTTTTTAAAAAGTGCTTTGAAATAGTTTTTGTTGAAAAAGTCAATAAGTTAATAAATTCAAAAATGATTGGTTTAAAAAACTCATTTTTAAGTCAGTTTGACTAAAAAGTCATAAGCAGTTCAAAAAGCCAAGTTTATATGATTTTCGAAAAACAACTTTTTGAAGCTAATAGAAAAGTTATTCTGAAAAGTGATTTTGAGTTTGTCAAACACTTTTTTTGATTTATTGGATTTTCAAAATGTCAATAAGTCAATAAGTTGTTTTAGAAAGTAATCTCAAACACCCCCTAAAG
This sequence comes from Lactuca serriola, assembly GCF_051521515.1. NCBI lineage: Eukaryota > Viridiplantae > Streptophyta > Magnoliopsida > Asterales > Asteraceae > Lactuca > Lactuca serriola. The sequence goes on along the minus strand of NC_136409.1, from coordinate 109,004,597 downwards.
CTCTTTCACTTTTTCTCTTCAAAACTCATCCATCCTCCACTGTTGGAACCATATTACCGATGACTCTTTTTGAAAAGCAATCTGAAACACCCCCTAAAGCTCCATCACTGTTTCTCTTTAAAACTTATCCATCCACCACTGTCGGAACCATCTAAAAGACGACTCTTTTTGAAAAACAATCACAAACACCCCCTAAAGCTCCATCACTTTTTGTCAATAAAACTCATATATAAACTATAAATACATATATAACTCAGAGGTATATATCTTACGGAAATCTCCGATAAAGTTACAATATTTTGGTTCAGTTTACGGCTTAATCACAACATTAATTTTTTGAACATAAAAGTCATGAATATCTAATTTTATACTCTCACGACTAGCACTTTTAGCTAGGAGATTCTATTTTCATGTGAACGCCAGCTATTGGAAAACTTGTACTCTAAGTGAATATCATGTTATATTCCAAAATGAATTATTCATTTGAAACTGAACTCCTGATTGTAGTTCAAAACCTAATACAACACATCTCATACATTCAACTATGGGTTGGAAACCCTAAAATCCCGGTTTAAGTTTATTATGGACTAGGATCCTCTTATTGGGCCTAATGGGTCAGTAAACTTTCAATTTGGCTATTTTGGGCCAAGGAAGCTTATTTGGGCTCCAATTAGACCCACATCCTTGAAACTAAAGTGTTTTGGGTCATGTGGGCCTAGAATGATTCATCTTATCTCTAATGGGCCATTATGGGCCGTAGATGTTTTCATAAACCCTAATGGGTCGTATACCATTCTTTTGGGCTTCATTGGGCCATAAACCATTTTCCTTATCAATATTGGGCCATGAACCCTCATAAGGGCTCAATGCGCCGAAAATCCATCAACTTGGATTAAGTATGTAAGGCCCAAACTATTGAAATTAAGCAACCTGATGATATTGAAATTAAGAAAGTAAGGCCCAAACTATTCTTTTCTTCTTCCTCATTCTTGGCCCAACTATATAAAAAAAGAGAGAAAAATCTAACTCGTCTATACAATGACACCTTATTATGGACTATATGTTCCTTAGACACATTACCCTCCATGTAACAAGAAATCTCATGTTCCCATGCAACATCACTTCAACATTTCCCTCCTTCTTCTCTCATCTTCATACTCTCGGCCATAAGACCCACCACCACCACATCCATTTTCACTTCTAACTCATCTTCAAATCCTCTCATTTCCATCTAAATCTTTAAAGATAAAAATCCTCCAAACATTCCAAAAATCATGTGGCGTAGGTGTGTTCAAGAGATATTTTTATCCAAGATTACTTCCAACTTCATTGATGTGAATTCGAAGATCCCATCAAAGAAGCAAGCTAGGCCGAAAAGAACATCATCTTCTCATATCTCTTCATTAAAACCGATCCAAACCCCAAAGTGAGTTCATACCCCCTATTTTCGGTTTTTACTAAATTTTCGGGGAGAATACAAGTTGTCTTGTGTAGATCTATGTATATATGCATGATTATGTGTGTTTTTCATGATTTATTTGGTGTTTATGTGTTGTTTACTTCATAAATCTAAAAATATGTTAAAAATATGAAGTTTATCACTTAGATCTTCATAAAAACTATGAGAAAAGTATATGTTGTCATGTAAACTTGCAGATCTGTGATTTATACATTCAAAATAGCAAAAACAAGTGTTGTGTTCAAAAATCTATAACCTTAACTCAAAAATCAGCTTTTAACATAAACGTTTTAGTTTAGTTACGGACTATTTTGACCACCTTAATGCTAATATTTTTCAAAACTGTTTTACATGCTAAAATTTTAGGTTTATACCTTTAAAATGACTACTCCCATGCATTCATACGATTTTTCTACATTTTTTGGCGATTTTAACAAAACTGCCTATCACTTCAAGAAGGATTGAGGACCAGTCTGTGAAAATGAACATTTTCACACTGGTTTGAGATCACTAAAAGTTCTAATACAAATTATGAAGAAAGTAGACTCATTTTCCAAACTCTCAGATTTTACGGATCCAAATTTTGACTTACGATGATTTTTCTATAATTTTTCTAAAATAGGGACAGAAAGGCCAAAAATAAAAAAATCGTTTTAACTTACTAAAAGTGTTTATAATTTTGTTAGATGCAAGTTTATATATATATATATATATATATATATATATATATATATATATATATATATATATATATATAAGATTACAAAAAGTGCTCTTTTATGCCATTTTAGTAATTATTTGAGCTATTCTAGCAAAATAATAACAAACAGACTAATTTTTACGATTCTTATGTTATTGGGCCTTAGTGGCCCAATAATATGCTTGATAGGTCCTGAATACTATTTATATGTTTATTGGGTCTCATTGACCGATTAACATGCACGACGGACCTTGGATACTAATTTCGTGCTATTTGGACCTGTAATACCTTACATGTGAAATGGGCATTTGTTGTCTGTTTACATATATTTTGGGCCCTTGTTATATAACCTCAATCCTTTCGGGCTTGAAAATGACTTACGTGTTTAGTGAGCCTCAGTGGTTCGCTTACATGGTTCTTTGGATTGGAGTGAGTTTTATATGTTTCTCTTCGTGTAAAATTCGATTAGGGATCTAGTGAGACGTGTCGGTTGACACCTATTGAGTGTACGATCGTAACCTGTAGTTATAACCTTATTATATTTTCCGTCGGCGTTCATAAACGCCAAGACAGGAGAAATTGTGAATAATTAGTATGGTTATGACGGCTCACTTAGAGGAAATAACATTATGAAATTTATGGGAGACCATCCGTTCTTTTCTTCTTTGGATTACTCGGATATGTACACACACTAGTACTCAACCTCGGGAGTTGGTATGGCAGCATTCTCTTTTAAAGACAACATAGGGTTGTGAGGGGGCATTCTATTTACATTCTCTTTACGTTTTCTGCATCATCTTGATATAATCTAATAAACAGTAACACACACGCATTATTACAAGATCTGACACAAACATACTAAACTGTTTTCAGAAAATGTTGGATTTTATGGTGGTTACAAAGTTATACAAATATGTAAGGGTCATATATGTTGTAATTAGTCAAAGTATAATGTACCCTTCGCATATTTTGTAATGTATTTACTAAGGCACTTTAGTTCGAAACTTAGTGTCTATGCCTTAGTATTTTTTGTACGCTTTCTTTGTTTCCTATAAATAGGGATGTTTACTAGAGTGAGAAGAGTCTTCTTAACAGAACCTTTTTTGTACTTAGTAATCTTTGAGAGCATAATTGAGCTGAAACAAGATCTTATTTACATCCGTTGTTCAATCTCATATTCTTAGTTACTCTGATTTGTTACTTACTCGATTCATTAATTCGTCAATTGGTATCTGATAGTTTGTTTTATTTACTTCTTTTTATAGTTTATTTTAGTATATTTCATTCAGAATTTAGATAATTTCCATGCATATTTTCCTTTTTGTTATTTTATGACTATTTCAGGTACTTTCGAATCTTGTGAGCATAATTGCAGGTTTTCGGGTCTAGCGGAGTGGGAGTGTTCGGGACGTATGGAAAGAGATGGGAATTGGTAGACAAAAAGGATGTTAGGCTTGATGGGTAATGGAGATGATGCATGGAGCGAGCTTGATGATTATTTGAAGGCTTGGAGAGAAATAAACTTTAAATTTGCAAGATGCGGGAGTATATTCAAGCGTGCATAGATTATTAATCGGGCGAGTTTACGAGCTATGAATCATTTGGAGAAGCCAAATTGGGCTTAAATTGAAGAAAACTTGAAGAAAAATGAGCTAGGAGCTGATTGGACTCGAACTGGGCCAAGTGGGATAAGCTATGGAGGCCCAAAACCTCAAAGATGCTACATCTAGGGACCACCTACGCAACAGCACGCGGGTCGCGCAACCTCCTGCAGGGGCAATTCCGGAAATTCTTCTTTTGAGCTATTTGAGGAAGGTTGGTGCCCATCTTTTGCAAACTCTTGGACATCCGATTTTTGGAGATTCTCTCTGGAGTTTTGAAGACTTTTGAAGGCCAAGAACACTTGAAGAACATCATCTTTTTACCTCTTGATTCTTGTTTAATGTTTGGTACAATCTCCTCTAACTTTGTTTCTTTGAGTTTAGCCATGCTTGGCTAAACTAATATTGGTTGACCTTTTGTTGAATCCTTTGAACTTTTGTTGGATGTTGAAGAATCCATGAACATGTTCTTGAATCTTTATGGGAATGTTTTGTGTTTTAACAAATGATTTTTGTGTTGTTTTTTTGCTTCACACAATCATAAAAACATTTCCTCCAACATGGTGGTGAAAGCATTTGACCCCTCTTGGATTTGGTGACTTTTTGGTTCTTAATGCTGGTTGACTTTCACTAATTACATGCTTAATGGAAGTTGTGACTTTAACTAAAGAAATTGTTATGAGCTTCTTTAGCCATTTCAACAATTAAGAAAAGTCTAGGTAATCTCAAGCTCCTTGGATTGCTATAGCCAAATTAAAGATTTAAATCAAAGTATTGCACCATTAGATTCTAATGATATGTTCATCAAAAGTCAAAGTGAGGAAACTTTAAGTCAACCATACTTCTCTTATTGATTTTACATCAAACTCCTATTTTTGTTGAAATTGTTTATTTAAATCTTAGTTTAATTATAGCTTATTTCAAGTATTTCAAAAGACCAAACCCCCCCCCCCCCCCCCCCATTTTAATTTATTCTCATTTTACAAGTATTTTTACAAAGAGATGTCTCATAGAGTTATAAAATTGGACCAATCTCCGTGGATACGATCCCTTTACCACTATACACTATTTTAGTGTGTAATATTTAGGGTTATTAATTTTGTTGGCCTCGACAACCACCAGTATCAGAGCAGGAATTACAATCTGCGATCTGATTTTCACCTTGTTTCAAAAAGTTTTTGAATCATTTTTTATTCAGAAAGTTTCCATGCTTTAGATTAATGAAAATATGAGAAATTATTTTTTGTTTAACTCTTTAAAAAAAACCAATTAATCCATTAAAACTAACCTTATTCGTTTATTTTTTTAATAAAGTCTTCAAAATTTTGCATATATGCTCATTTGATGTGCATATAAGCATATTATAAAATATACATATATGCATACTTTTTCAAAAGACGTTTTTGACATATTCGACAAATCATAACATATTGCAGTGTTTTAAAAAATTAAGTGGTCTTTTTGCTTATATGGCTAGAAAAAAAAAGTTGTAAAAAGTATTCAATTTCAAGAATTTTTGAATTCTCATTTGATTATAAAACTCTCTCTCATATATATACAAAGCTTGTACCGACGACATATCGTCTATAAAAAGTCGTCGGCATAGATCTGTCGGTAAAAGTCGAAAATGTCGTTGGGACATGAGTCGTCGGTATAGAATAACAACTCCAGACAACAAGTCGTTGGCAAAGGATCGTTGGATTGATTTTCGAGGAAATAAGAAAAAAAATTATTCAAACCCTATATCGACGACTTGTCGTCGGGAAAAGTGAGACCGTATACTGACGACTTGTCATCGGGAAAAGTATGAGCAATACCGATGACATGTCATCTGGAAAGAGGAAAACCGTTTTTATAGTTGAAAACCTGTACCGACGACATGTCGTCGATATAACATCTTTTTTTTTTCACAGTTTTTTTTATATACCAAATATGTTTCGTAAAACAAATCCAAAAAACATATTTGTACAATAATATAAATATAACATAACATAACATATCATGTTAAGCCAAAAACACTTAATAAACCTAACATACCATTCAAATAATATAAATATAACATAACATAACATACCATTAAAATCCAAAAACATTTAATAAACCTAACATATCATTCATATTCTACTACATAACAAATAAAGCAAGTTTTTAACAAACATTGTTGTCACTATTGTTCTAGTTCTCCTCCTCCTCCACATCATCATCATCACCACCATCATCAACAACATCATCATCATCCTCCTCGCGTTCATTGGATGTGTTGGAGTTATTTTGTGGAAACATATTGGGATTAAACTGGAATTGTGACATTGGTTGTGGTTGGAAGTTTGGAATGAAAGACACGAACGTGTTATTAAACATTTGGTTCATTTGTAGCATTTGTTGTTGCATGATTTGAATTTGTTGGGATAATACAGCAACTTGGGGATTATCTGAAGACTGGGATGTGGAAGCTTGGGAACAATTGGTATGTTCATTTGGAAATAAATTATTGTTGATGCTTGGTTTCCTTCCAATTCCATGAATATGCCCACGTCTCTCATCGAGGGCACGAGCGAGACATTGTTCTTCATTTAACTTTTCGTTCTCCCGAAGCTCTAACTGCATTAACATCTTTTCTCGTTGAATGTTTTCCTAAAATAAAGAAAACAATAAAAATACATTAATTAAAAAATAACTAAATTTATACACTAAAATAATAATAATAATATACCTTAAACTAACTATAATAATAATAATAATAACATATTTATCAAACAACTTATTAACTTTGTTTATTACTTACCCAAACTACTTCTGCTTGTGGCGTACACCAACCCCGACTTTCTTTAAATTGCATCTGTCTCCAACCATCGATATGTTGCGGGTCTTCTCCTTTTTCTATCTATAATAAGCCAAAAACAATTAATATATTTATATAAGTGTTAATAAAAATTTTATAAAATACAAATAAATTTAATTACCTCCTCACGTCATCTGTGTGCATATGTTCTACTTCCATGAGAACTCGTAACTTGAAGTTTGGACCTGCTTTCTTTATTTTCTTTGCACTGCTTCCTATAACCCTCATCCAAAAAAAGAAGATCAATCATATTATCTCAAGCTTCGTTGTCCATATCATCCGGTGGACATTGTCTTGCACCTTCAACATCATTATACCCACCAACACTATCAAAATAATTTTTCACTTCATGTTTGTGCTCTTTATAAGCTCTTTGACAGTCGCTCGAACGACTTCCCACAAATCTGTACCCCGATACATATCAAGATTAAAATATGTTTGCAATAAAAAAACAAATTTAATTAGTAAAAAAAATATTTAAAAAGTATAAAATTTTCACATATAAAAAGTATTTTATACTTCAATCTCAGGATACATAGCTTCATAGTAATGGAAACGAACACGTCTCCAAGTCCTGTAATGGAGTGGTACATGATCTACCACAAAGTTTGAGATAAACCTTGTCAACATTTTGCCATTTGTATTTATGAATCTATAGGTCCCCCCTCTGATATCAATATCAACAGGTAAAGGTTGACCGATGTGCTTCAACTATTTTTGCATATTTAAGCATCTTCCTTTTCCACGTCGACGCGCCGGGTTTGCTACATTGACACATAGAACTAAAAATTTAGAAACTTAAAACTTTAAAAATATATCCAATATATTTATGAATTTCATGTAACTTACAAAATTGACAACCCACCAGTATCTTGCATGCACGCTTATGTGGAGGTCGTTCCCTGCCGTCTCCTCCATGCCCCCTCGCAACATGTGTAGCCATCTGTTTACCAAATATTAGAAAATATACTAAAAATACTTTTAAAAAAACTAATAAACAATTTTAAGCAATCAAAATGTATAACAACCGTAACATACCATCAATCAGAATCATCACTAGAACAATATACATGTACAACATCATCATTAATAAATTCGTCATCATTTATGAAATCGTCATCATTATCTGAAGAGTACGTATCACCACCATCATCGTAATCATTAAAGAACTGTCATTGTTTATAGTAGGAGCAACACTTGATTCACCATCATCATCATTATCTAAAAAGTTCATATCATCATCGTCAACGAAGTATGTATCATCATCATCATCATCACCTAAATTGACAGCTAAGGGAAAATCATTTGACGGAGTGTTATTCACTACATCTATCTCATTAACACTGATACTAGGATGATCCCAAAGATTTCGATGATGAACATCTTCCATAACTCTCCAGTTATTTTTTCGAGTAGGATCTTGGAGATAAAACACTTGTTTAGCTTGAGTGGCTAAGATGTATTGTTGATCGTCATACCATGTTTTACCGACATACCATTCATGACTGGTATCGATAACAACCGTATTCTTTTTACTATTTAAACGTCCATTACCTAATGACACATTGAACCATTTACCACGAAAGAGTACAACTCAATAACCATGTAAATAGTGCAACTCTATGATGTCCTCCAGTTGACCATAGAATGGTGTACCGTCTACTCCTAATGTAAGAATGCCAGTATTTTGAGTAGTACGTTGGAGATCACGGCTAAGCACAACAAATCGAACACCATTTACTATGCAGGCGGTGTAAGAAGTTGCATCTAACGGACCATGTGCCAACGCCTTTAATTCGTTAGTATAGTCCGAAGGTGATTCTCTTTCGAGGCGATAAATCTATAAGGAAATATAATATAGAACATTTAAGTAATAATATAAATTAGTTTTATATTATAAATTAGAATATAATGTATTTACCTTTCTTTTGAACCATGGAGGAAATTCTGTTTTCAAATCACTTTCAAGCGATTCTGATTTGAATTTGCTAGATGTGAGACAAAACAATTAGAAGAATTTGAAGATATGATAAAACTATCGAAAAAGTTGTTAATAGATCACAAAACTTTCGACATGTAGCCTTTCAACTCATCCGCATCACAGTTGTTTAGTACAAACCAATTCAATGATTTTTTGGCATCTTTACAAAGTTCGGCGAGCTTCTTAGCGGACATCGATCGACATTGTGATGAGAATACATTAAGCTTCCTTTTTGGAGGCCAGGATCCTCATTTCTATCAACCCGGTTGAATTTGGTTTGCATACCCTCAAGATACATAGAGTAGAATGTCAAAGCTTCGTCTGCAACATAACCTTCTGATATTGAGCCTTCTGGTTTGGCTTTGTTTCTAACATAATTTTTAAGTTTTGTTCATGTATCTTTCAAAAGGATACATCCATCTCATGTGTACAGTCCCTCTAAGAATGGATTCTTCGGGTAAATGAAGAATTAGATGAATCATGATGTCAAAAAATGTTGGAGGATATATCAACTCAAGATTGCATAAAATCTTCACCACATCTTTTCTGGCATTTCTCATGTCATTAACATCTAATGACCTTGCACAATTTTTTTTGTAGAATATACACAAGTCAATGATTGTTGTTGAAACATTTTTGGGAGAAATGCTTGAACCCCTATAGGCAGCAATCGTTGCATGAGGATGTGATGATCGTGAGACTTTAGCCCAACCAAATTTGATGCAGTATCATTCATCTTCTTATTTAATTCTGATCCAAAACCATTAGGTAGCCTCACTCCTTTAATGAATTGACAGAATCGTTGTCGATCAATTGGTTTAAAGGAGTAATCAACATCTGGTAGTATTATTTTCTTCTTGTTGTCTTCCTTCTTATTGTTGACTTTCTTCCTTTTGTTGACTTTCTCTTTTGGCCATTGATCTGGCCAAATGCCCATATTTTTCAAGTCTTCTCTTGCTACTTTTTTGTCTTTGGTTTTCTCATTCATCAATGCAGTATTTACAAAATTCTCTTCCACATTTTTCTCCACATACATCAAATCTATATTCTGTTTTAGCTCGCGGGAAGACCAATACTCAAGCTCAAAAAAGATACTAAGTTTCATCCCATTCAACTCTTTTTTTCTTGTTTCATCATTGCGCTTTCTTGTTGCACCCCCGTGCTCAGAATGTTTGTAGCACTCGGTTCCTGGTATGTAATTTATTTTATTGTATTTTGCATTTTTGGCCTGGGACTCGGCGAGTTGAAGGCCCAACTCGTCGAGTAGGAGTGAGATTAGACACGGGACTTAAATGATGGACTTGTCGAGTCGATGACCAGACTCGGCGAGTAGGCTCTGACTGGACAAAACCCTAATCTGAGGGTTTTCACCCTATTTAATCACCTCTTTCAGCCACCACTCGCCCCGGTTGCTTCCAAAGACCCTCCATAGCGAACTCTAGCTGAGTGTGTGTATATCTAAAGGCATTTGTGGTGATTTTGGTGGTTTTGTTCACAAGGAAGAAGGAAAAGCATAGAAGGATCAAGAGGAAGCTGAAAGATTCGAGTTTGGTTCATCATTTGCAATCTTTGAAAGGTATAATGCTTGTACCTTGCTTACTTGTTTGTTAGATCCCTTTTTGGGGAAGATTTACGGCTTTTAAGCCATTTGAGGTGACCAACCATGATTTGCAAACATGGTTCGGGTCATGACTTCAGATCTAGCACTTGGGAAGAGTCACAAGGTAGATTTGGGTGGCTTTTGCACCCACGGAAGGCCCCATGAAACAAAAGAGCCATTTTAGAGCCTTTTGCTTCAAAAGTCCCATGCATGCATGTAAAGTTCGTAACTTTACGTGCTAGATCGAGTTTAGGGGCTTCGATCTATCATTTGGACAAGTGTTGTACATCACAAATCGATGATTTAGTGTGTGGACGTTATCGACTCGGCGAGTCCGTTCTTGGGACTCGACGAGTCCAAGGCTTTGAGTCCCATATCTGTTGAGGGTCAAAAGTACTCAATTGGGTATTATAAGGGTTGTAGACGGACAAAAAGAGTGACCCAACGCATTGCACATAGTTTTAGACATGGAGTTCATGGGACACGGCGAGTGCTAGAACATACTCGGCGAGTCCAAGGTAATCTCCTTAAGATTGAAGATGAACTCGACGAGTTGTTCATACAACTCGACGAGTCGAGGACAGGACTTGTTCATCAGATGAAGGTGGACTCGACGAGTGTTCATACAACCCGGTGAGTCGGATAAGGTTCATACGATGTTCATGTAAGAGAGGAACTCGTCGAGTCGTTGCCAAACTCGACGAGTCGAGTCGTGGATAAGGACGAGTAAAGGGTTAACGACTCGACGAGTTGATGGCCCAACTCGGAGAGTCAGGTCAACTTGAAGTTGACTTTGACTGGACTTGGACTAACCCTGTTTAGGGTTGCATATTTCTTATTTTATACTTGAAGGTTTTCGTGTAGGGATCGAGGAGTTGAAGGGACTCAACTTGTACTCCGAGGATAATTCAAAAACTGCACGACATTAAGATGAGTTACCTTCCAGTAGGAGTGGGTCTAAGGCCACAATGCCGGCCCACCGAAAAGGGGTATTTAGAATATGGTTGTCTTTGTGATAATTATCTTGGTCTGGTTATGTGCTTTGGTCATGAGCTTTATGTGTATGATATGTTATGTGTATAGTAAGGATTAGTTTCCCTGACAGCGGTCCTTGGGACTGAAGGGTAGGTCAGTACCCAGATATGCCTGATTGTATGCTTATATCTGTTGTTGTATGCTAGTGGTAGGGGTGAAATAGTCCCCAGTTACCGGTTGAAAGATACCGATGAAGGTTACCGGTTGAAAGATACCGATGAAGGTTACCGGTTGAAAGATACCGATGATATTATATGGTATGTGGTATGATGGGGGAAGTCACTAAGCTTTGTGCTTACAGTTTTGGTTTTGGTTTCAGGTACCTCTTCGTCGAAGGGGAAGGAGTCGGCGGTGTAGCAGCGCATCACACACACACACATGGTTTCCGCATTGAGTTTCTGGGATTGTACTCTAATTTTCATTACTTTTGATGTCATGGTTTGGGACACAACATTATGATTTTGTAACGGGTTGTTATTCGACAATATTTTGGTAAAATGTTTGTTAAATTATTAATTCAAAAATGAAATTTTCGGGCATGAATTTTGGGATGTTACAAGTTGGTATTAGAGCCCTGGTTTGAGGGATTCGGACACACCCTCGGGGGTGTCTGGACTCAAACCGAGGGACTAAAAGATTTTTACAAGAAAAATGGTTTTCTAAAATCTAAATTGATAAATTTTAATAAAGACGAAGTGTGTGATGCGTGCGACCGAACGGGCTCAAGTAAGTTTTCCCCAAGATACCCATACTTGCTATGTTGTGTTATATGGTTTTGATTCAGAGAACTGCATGCTAGAATAGGACTAAGGATCTAGGAGGATGCCTTATGTGCCTGATATATGATTCTGAAAATTGCATGCTAGTTAGGGCTAAGGGTCTAGGAAGGATGCCTTATATGCCTATTTATGAGCTGTATGCTAGGACTGTTTAGTCAGCAGTAGGATGGCCTGTGTAGGTTATGCCTGGTTTGGTTACTCAATGCATGAATGCGACTTGCTTCATGCTATGGGGGTTCTGGCCAACTTCAACTAACTAAGGAACAAATATGTAACAGTATCCGCAAGCTAGTTAGGGGGAGGTGGTGGGGACTCCTAGTGCAGCTGATGGCGGAGAGTAGGTCAGAGAGTGCCCTAGGAAAGCCTAGGAGGGGTCAATGGAAAGGGTATTGGTAAAAGGGACTTGGTGAAGTTGAAGCAATCCTTCAGAAAAGTACGGGATAGATGTGGAAGGTAGTATGAGCTCGTACTACTGAAAGCAGAGGATCCGTACTTGAATCAAGGATGGCTTAGACAGAACCGGGAAATTTGGAAAGTATGTGAGACCTCTAAAAAGTATATGTAACCCTGACATTTGTATGTTTATATTTAAGAATTGTGGTCACGCGACATGGAGCAGGAGGTTCAAAATATGGGTAAGGGTCGGGCTCGGGTGTAGGATCCGAGAATGTGGATGATGGGTTGTGCGAGCTCATCGCGTCCGAGATCATGAGAGGTATCCTTGATGCGATGCCGGTTATCCTCGGATCGATCAAGGAGGGGATCATTGAGCTGATGGAGGATCGCCTCAGGGCGTTCAGGAGTGACATAGTGACCAGCCAGTGAGGATCACACACACTATCCTTTAAGGACTTTAGAGGAAGTGGTGCACCCGATTTCCATGGGGTGAAAGACCCCATTGCTGCTAGGAGATGGATCGCAGACATCGAGTCTGCGCAGCTGATGAGTTTCTGCCCGGAAGGGTTGAAGGTTCGTTTTGCTGCAGGGTGTTTGAGAGTCAGGGCCAGAGATTGGTGGGAGTCGGTTGGTGACTCTCTAGGAGCCTCAGCTGTTAAAGCTATGACCTGTCGAACTTTGTGACCAAATTCAGGGCGGAGTTTGTGCCAGCTATGGAGCTTCAGCAGCTGGCCAGGGAATTCTTGGATATGAGGCAGACTACAGAGACTGTGGCGGAGATCAACGCCAAGTTCCGAGAGAGGGCATTGTTGGTGCCTCAATATACGGGTGATGAGGACAAGAAAAGTACCCGCTACCATGACATCCTATGAGCTGACATCCAGGAGCATGTCAATTTCTCAGCTTGCCCTACCCTGGATTCCATGATTGCCAGGGCTAGGGAGAAGAAGATTGATCTGGAGCACATACGGAAAAGGAAGGCAGCAGCGGGGCTGACGATGGGGGCTTCAGGGAAGAAGCCCAAGGGATCCAATGGTAGGCCAAAAGGTCGGTCAGGACGGGACCACTATGGGAAATGTGGTCAGTCACATGAGAGAGCTTGTCGCACTGGGCCAGGTTCAGGCTGCTATAAGTGTGGCAAGGTTGGGCATTTTGGCAGAGATTGTATTGCCCCTACTCCTGCGATTCAGATATCAGACCTGATTTTTTTTCATTGCAATCAGAAGGGCCATAAAAAGGCCAATTTCCCTAGATTGACAGCAGCAGCGGCGCCGGCAGTGGCATCGACTCTAGCGACAGCACAGGTTGTGGATGGCTAGAAGGCCAAGTTGGAGGCTCCAGTGGTTCGGAGCCGATCATTTCAACTGACATCTAAGGAGGCACGCGCTGCACCTGATGTGGTGACGGGTATGATTTGTTATCTGTATGCTTTTATGTTATGTCGCTATGATTTTGATATATTATGTGCTTTGCTTAGGATCGTTCCACGTGAACGGTCGGTATCCCAGTTCAGGTGTTGTTTGATTCGGGTGCCACCCGATCATTTGTCTCTGTTGCGTTTAGCAAGAAGTTTCCGGAGTCTTCGGGCATGTTGGATTGCCCTCTAGAGGCTGAGATTGCGGACGACTGGTTGGTACGAGCGTTAGAGGTCTACCGGGATTGTGTTTTGAGGTTGTTCGAGGAACTTTACCTGGTGGAATTGGTTCCCATACCTTTGCGGGGGAAAAAGGTTATTATTGGTATGGATTGGCTGAGCCGCAAAGGGGCAATGATCAACTGCACGCAACAGTCAGTGCGGATTAGGACCCCTAGTGGGGGAGAGCTGGTGGTTCAGGGAGAAAGGCCACAACGAGGACTAGCCTTATGTTCGGTAGCGAGGGCTAGGCGCTACCTCCAGCAGGGTTGCGCAGGTTATGTTGCCTATGTTATGGACACCCGGGAGGCAGGTAAGGTGACGGTGGGCGATGTGTCCGTGGTACGAGAGTTTACAGACGTATTCCCCGAGTAGTTGCCTGGGATACCTCCGAAGAGGCAGGTGGAGTTCAGGATCGACCTAGTCCATGGTGCGGCTCCGATAGCCAAGGCACCGTATCGGTTGGGTCCTCCTGAGATGCCAGAGTTGTCTACACAGCTGCAGGAGTTGTTAGACAAGGGATTCATTACACCAAGTAGTTCTCCCTGGGGAGCCTCGATTCTGTTTGTGAAGAAGAAGGACGGGTCGCATCGGATGTGTATAGATTATCGGGATCTGAAGAAGGTAACGGTGAAGAACCGTTACCCACTCCCGAGGATTGACGACCTCTTTGACCAGCTACAGGGAGCATCTTGGTTCTCCAAGATTGATTTGCATTCAAGATACATTCCGATCAGGGTTAGAGCGGAGGATGTACAAAAGACTGCATTCCGGACGCGCTATGGCTATTACGAGTTTGTGGTGATGCCCTGCGGGCTCACCAATGCTCCTGTCGTGTTCATGGACCTCATGAACCGCATGTGTAGACCAATGTTAGACCGGTCGGTGATAGTGTTTATTGATGATATCTTAGTTTATTCCAAGACGCAGGGAGAGCACGAAGAGCATCTGCGAGAGGTTCTGGAGACTTTGAGTAGGGAGAACTTGTATGCTAAGTTCTCCAAGTGTGAGTTCTGGTTGTACGAGGTGCAGCTTCTTGGGCACCTTGTCAACCAGAACGGGATTTTGGTAGATCCGGCCAAAGTGGAGTCCGTGATGAGATAGGAGGTTCTGAGGTCTCCATCTGAGATTCGGAGTTTCCTAGGATTAGCCGGCTACTATTGGAGATTCATCCAGGATTTTTCCAAGATAGCCGTACCCCTGACCAGGCTAACGAGGAAGGTCGTAGTCTTTCATTGGGGGCCTGAGCAGCAGGCTGCATTCGAGACACTGAGGCAGAGATTGTGCGAGGCGCCAATCTTAGCCCTGCCAGAGGCCATGGAGTATTTCGTCGTGTACTGTGACTAGTCCATCTCGGGTTTGGGCATAATATTGATACAGATAGGGCATGTCATTGCTTACGCTTCGAGACAGATAAAGCCTCACGAGGCGAACTACACGACACATGATTTGGAGCTGGGGGCTGTTGTGTTCTCCCTCAAGATTTGGCGTCATTACCTCTGAATATGAGGCAGCGTCGGTGGCTTGATGTGGTAAAGGATTATGACTGTGAGATCCTTTACCATCCGGGGAAGGCCAATGTGGTGGCCGACGCACTTAGCCGCAAGGTAGCGCCGATTAGGGATATGTGTCTGAGGATAACAGTGGTGACTCCGTTGTTGGAGCGGATTCGAGAGGCCCAGCAGGAGGCCATAAAGTAGGAACATCGGAAGAGCGAGCGGATAGTGGGATAGATTTCCTCCTTCGACTATGACAGTAGAGGATTACTGACACTACACCGTAGGGTGTGGGTGCCGTACCACGGGGGTGTGCGCCAGGTTCTGATGGAAGAGGCGCACAAATATCGATTCTCCATTCATCCCGTGGCGACGAAGATGTATAAGGAACTTCGCCTGGACTACTGGTGGCCCTGCATGAAGCGGGATGTAGCATGGTACGTGGAGTAGTGCTTAACCTGCAGGAAGGTCAAGATCGAGCACCAGAGGCCACACGACAAGATGTAGTCGTTGCATATCCCGTTGTGGAAATGGGAGGACATTACGATGGATTTTATTAGAAAGCTTCTCAGGACCGTGCGAGGGGTGGATTCGATTTGGGTCATCATCGATCGATTGACCAAGAGTGCTCATTTTATTCTGATTCAGGAGAGCATCTCGGCCGAGAAGCTGGTCGACATCTATATCAGGGAGGTGGTGGCGCGGCACGGGGTGCCAGTGTCGGTGATTTCAGACAGGGATGTTTGGTTCACTTCCAGGTTTTGGAAGAAGTTTCATGACGAGCTGGGTACTTGTCTACATTTTAGCACCGCCTTCCACCCACAGACCGATGGTCAGATTGAGCGAACCATCTAAACTTTGGAGGACATCTTGCGGGCTTGTGTCTTAGACTTCGGAGGTAGTTGGGATACTTACCTTCCATTGGCTGAATTCTCATACAACAATAGTTATCACACGAGTATCAATCATCCTCCCTTTGAGATGTTGTACGGGAGGAAGTGCAGGACCCCGATATGTTGGGGCGAGGTTGGCCAGAGGGTAACGGGGAGCACCGAAGTAGTGCTCAAGACAACAGAGAGGATTCAGTAGGTCTGGAGCATGCTTCAAACTGCTCAGAATCGGCAGAAAAGTTATGTCGATAAGTGCCGATCAGACCTGGAGTTCCAGGTCGAGGATATGGTTCTCCTGAAGGTGTCACCATGGAAGGGCGTCATCCAATTCAGGAAATGAGGCAAGTTGGGTCCCAGGTACATTGGATCGTTCATGGTTATAGCCCGAGTGGGCAAGGTGGCGTATAGGCTAGATCTGCCAGCCGAAATTAGTCAGATCCACATCACTTTCCACATCTCCCAGCTGCGAAAGTGCCTGGTGGACGACTCGGCAGAGGTGCCCTTGGAAGACATTCAGGTTGATGTCAGCCTGAATTACATTGAGCGACCTATGGTGATCCTTGACCGTAAGTCGAAAGATCGGAGGAACAAGAAGGTGGAACTAGTGAAGGTTCAATGACAGCACCGGAAAGGCTCAGAGTGGACTTGGGAGCCGGTGGATGAGATGATGGAGCATTACCTAGAAATTTCCAGGAACGAGCAGTAGACTTTGAGGACGAAGTCTGAAATAAGTGGGGGAGATTTGTAGCACTTGGTTCCTGGTATGTAATTTATTTTATTTATTTTGCATTTTTGGCCTGGGACTCGGCGAGTTGAAGGCCCAACTCGTCGAGTAGGAGTGAGATTAGACACGGGACTTAAATGATGGACTTGTCGAGTCGATGACCAGACTCGGCGAGTAGGCTCTGACTGGACAAAACCCTAATCTGAGGGTTTTCACCGTATTTAATCACCTCTTTCAGCCACCACTCGACCCGGTTGCTTCCAAAGACCCTCCATAGTGAACTCTAGCTGAGTGTGTGTATATCTAAAGGCATTTGTGGTGATTTTGGTGGTTTTGTTCACAAGGAAGAAAGAAAAGCATAGAAGGATCAAGAGGAAGCTGAAAGATTCGAGTTTGGTTCATCACTTGCAATCTTTGAAAGGTATAATGCTTGTACCTTGCTTACTTGTTTGTTAGATCCCTTTTTGGGGAAGATTTAGGGCTTTTAAGCCATATGAGGTGACCAACCATGATTTGCAAACATGGTTGGGGTCATGACTTTGGATCTAGCACTTGGGAAGAGTCACAAGGTAGATTTGGGTGGCTTTTGCACCCACGGAAGGCCCCATGAAACAAAAGAGCCATTTTAGAGCCTTTTGGTTCAAAAGTCCCATGCATGCACGTAAAGTTCGTAACTTTACATGCTAGATCGAGTTTAGGGGCTTCGATCTATCATTTGGACAAGTGTTGTACATCACAAATCGATGATTTAGTGTGTGGACGTTATCGACTCGGCGAGTCCATTCTTGGGACTCGACGAGTCCAAGGCTTTGAGTCCCATATCTGTTGAGGGTCAAAAGTAATCAATTCGGTATTAGAAGGGTTGTAACCGGACAGAAAGAGTTACCCAAAGCATTGGACTTAGATTTAGACCTGGAGTTCATGGGACTCGACGAGTGCTAGAACAGACTCGGCAAGTCCAAGGGAATCTCCTTAAGATTGAAGATGAACTTGACGAGTTGTTCATACAACTCGGCGATTCGAGGACAGGATTTGTTCATCAGATGAAGGTGGACTCGACGAGTGTTCATACAACTCGGCGAGTCGGATGAGGTTCATACGATGTTCATATAAGAGAGGAAGGCGTCGAGTCGTGGATAAGGACGGGTAAAGGGTTAAGGACTCAACGAGTTGACGGCCCAACTCGGCGAGTCAGGTCAACTTGAATTTGAATTTGACTGGACTTGGAATAACCCTTTTTAGGGTTGCACGTGCTGTGTTGACTTGAAGGTTGTCGTGTAGGGATCGAGGAGTTGAAGGGAGTCGACTCGTATGCCGAGGATAATTCAAACACTGCACGACGTTGAGGTGAGTTACCTTCTAGTAGGGATGGGTCTAAGGCCACAATGCCAGCCCACCAAAAAGGGGTATTTAGAAGATAATTGTATTTGTGATAATTATCTTGGTCTGGTTATGTGCTTTGGTTATGATCTTTATCTGTATGATATGCTATGTGTATAGTAGGGATTAGTTTCCCTGACAGCGGTCCTTAGGACCGTAGGTTAGGTCAGTACCCGGATATGCCTGACTGTATGCTTATATTTGTTGTTGTATGCTAGTGGTAGGGGGTGAAATAGTCCCCGGTTACCGGTTGAAAGATATCGATGAAGGTTACCGGTTGAAAGATACCGATGAAGGTTACCAGTTGAAAGATACTGATGATATTGTATGGTATGTGGTATGATGGGGGAAGTCACTAAGCTTTGTGCTTACAGTTTTGGTTTTGGTTTCATGTACCTCTTCGTTGAAGGGGAAGGAGCCGGCGGTGGACATACACACACACATGGTTTCCGCATTGAGTTTATGGGATTGTACTCTGATTTTCATTACTTTTGATGTCATGGTTTAGGACACAACATTATGATTTTGTAACGGGTTGTTATTCGACAATATTTTGGTAAAATGTTTATTAATTTATTAATTCAAAAATGAAGTTTTCGGTCTTGAATTTTGGGATGTTACAATGTTTCCCTGGAATACGATCAGGGAGACAAGCAAATTGCTTTAATATAGTTGTATTGTTGAATCGTCTTGGATGTGGCCTGACCATTAAACAATAAAATTTGCCTCCACTTATGGTTCATATGCAAGAATCGTCTATGACCAACATAAGACATCTTGTTTGTGACATGAATGGAAGATGTGTATGCGTTACAAGTAGGACTTGCTAAATAACCTTGACCACTCCATCCAGACAAACTTCCATGTGCTGGAAAGTCATTGATAGTTCGTAACAACATCGCACGCATGTTGAATACAGTGTTGGTTGATACATCTCTCATTTGGACTCCTTCGGCCCACAAGATTTTCAACTCATCCACCAAAGGCCTCAAGAAAACATCAATTTCCTTTGAGGGTGATTTAGGGCCAGGAATCAACAAAGTTAGCATGAAAGATGACTCTTTCATGCATATCCATGGTGGTGTATTGTAGTTAGTTAATATAACCGGCCAAGTACTATAAGTATTATTAAAGCAGCCAAACCTAGACGAACATTTATAGGTTCTTTAGCAAACTCTAGATATCTTTGATCAAAATCTTTCCATGACTTCCCATCAACTGGATGATACATCATACCATTTATTGAGCTTCCAGTATTATGCCAACTCATATTTTTAGCTGTGAATCTAGAGCTATACATTCGTCGAAGTCTTGGAGTCAAAGAAAAGTACTGCAACACTTTTTGTGGTACTTTCTTCCCCTTTGTAGTTATGTCCATCCATTTACTCTCCTTACAAATCAGGAAATTCTGTATGGAACCGTTCTCCTTCCAAAACAAAGCACAATCATTTGTGTAAGTATGGATCGATTGATATCCTAACCATATCTTTCTCAACCTCTTTTTAGCTTCATAGTGTAAAGCTGGAAATTTGCTCTTCGGCAAAGCAGCTCTTAGCAACTCTACAAGTTGGTCAAACGAACTATTTTTCCATCTATTAATCACTTTAATATGCAGCAACTTTGCCAAAACGTTTAAGGCAGATATATAGCTATATTCAGCGTATAACTTGGTATTGAGCTCCTCAAACAAATCATCAAATTCTGGGTCTATACCTCGCCCCTCCTCGCCTATATTTTCTTGATTTGTATTTTGTTCTGCCATAACATCATCAATTAATTACATCAAACATCTCATTACTTGTGGACATATTTACTGGGAATGTATGTTCTTGTAGTCGAATTGTAGCTTAAATCCGAAGAACCGACATATTTCTCATCCTGATGAATCCACATAGTATATGTTTCTAGAAACCCAATGCCATGTAAGTGGGCATAAACTGTTGGCAAAACATGTCGATACGAATTCACACACGTTTTGCATGGGCAACGCACTTTGCCTTTAGAGTTGACATGTTTCTCAGCAATCTTAATAAATTTTTTAAGACCTTCCGAGTATTTTCAAGACATTCGGTTCTCTCTAATCCAACTCTTATCGATTGGCATTGTAGTTTAATTATTTAATATTATTTTATATATATATATATATATATATATATATATATATATAGTTATCGAAAGTTAGATTATATTTAAGCTATAAAAATAAATATATACCCGAGAATGGATAGAGTATTCACAAATATATAAAAATATATATACTCGAGAAGTAAAAATCAAATGGATTGGATAGATTATTCACAATGGTTATGAAGAAGAAACTTAAACTAAAATTCAACGATTCAACGTGTTTTAATAAGAAAATCATATCAGTTTGATTTTATAATTAATTTTATTTTATTTTAATATTATTATTAATTTGATTTTAAAATTAATTTAATTTGATTTTATATTTAATTTGATTTTTGTTTTAAAATTAATATTAGTTTGACTTTAAAACTAATTTAATTTGATTTTACAATTAATTTAATATTTTATTTTTACTGATTTTAAAAAAAAATAATTCACCTTTACTTTATAACTATTTTAAAATTCCTAAAAGTACATTGCTATTAATAACCGAATTAAGCTAAAGTCGTAATGACCAACATTAAGTCACTAACAAATTTAAGCACTTTGAAGCCATATTAAACACTTTACAATACAAACAATAACAAAATACATCAAGTAACTCAAGATAATATTTTTAAGGTAATGTTTCTAACTTAACATAATGTATACATGAAGTTTGTTTGCTAGTTCTATAAGGTTGCACATAAACTCAAATTGCGAAGATGATTCCCTGAATTTCTGTAGGTAAGTATTGTTTTTTATGTATTAAGTCAAAATATAATGTCCATATATAGCTTACCCTTATGTTTTTTTTAGAGTGTCTAGTTGTATCAGTTATATCATTGTAGCTTTTTCCTTTATTTTTCTTATTCATTTTTATATTTATATATGGTTGACATTGTTGCATGCTCTTTGTGAGTGCTTTCACAAATCATAACCTGCCTCTTCGATCTTCATGAGGGCAAGACTGTATGTCTATGTAGTTTAAGATTTTTGTCACTATCTCTTCTAGGAGTTGGGTTCTTACCTGATTATCAAGATCTTATAGCCTTTTATCATCACTTTTACTTGTAGATAAGTAGAATATATAACATTGTATGCACTTAGAAAGCAAAATGTGGCCTTATACCATGTTTTCACATATTTAACATTTAGACATTTAAGATTTATCCAACATTATGGTGCATAAACGAATGCATATGCATATCATGGTGTATTGAAAGGAACAAAAAAAAATCATAACGTGGATCGTCACTGTGGTAGTTTAAGCAGGTAAAAAAAACTCAATAAACTAACATCAAAATGTGGTTAATCACCGGAAATCCTTTTCTATGGGGTGGTGAACCTTCTTGCCAGCCAATAGAGAAATGGGGTTGTGATTTAGGGCTAAAAATTATTACAAATCAAGGACCAAACTATTACAAATTAAGAAGCAATCAAGCACCAAAACTCTTACCTTGGTGGCCGATGAACTGATTGTTGGAAAGGCCTTGTGATCGCCGACGAACCTGTGAGAGAGAAATGGTATTGGCCCGACTGCAAAAAGAAAGCTGAAAGGGTGTTTTGTTACAACGGAAACCCTATACCGACGACTTGTATAGGTCAACAAAAACGTTGTCGTTTTACTTCACCTCATTAAAAAATAAAATAAAATAAAATCGAAAAAAGGGATTTCACGCGGATGGGGCCCACCTTTTCCCGACAACATGTCGTCGGTATAGCCTGACGAAACGACATCGTTTTCAATTTCTGCAACACGGATAAAAAATAAAACGAAATTAATTTTTAATCAATCTATACCGACGACATGTCGTCGGCATAGGATGACAAAAACGACGACGTCTTGATTTTCTGCTACAAGGAATTAAAATATATTGAAAATATTTTATTAGTTCTTTTTCCAGACGACAAGTTTTCGGAAAAGATTTTGGATATACCGCCAATATTTTAACGTTTCCCGCCGAGTTTATACCGACGACTTGTCGTCGGCATAGCCCTTCTAGTCAAAGACAAACGGTCAATGTTTTAAAACTCTGTACCGACGACATGTTGTCTGTATAGGTTGACTTTTGCCTATGACATGTGTCGTCTGGATTGCTGTCATCCGCATAGGATGACATTCTTGTAGTGATACATAATAAAGTGTTAAATACAACACATTAAACTCTATGTACAATGTATAAATTAATTTATGTGCTATCAATTGCTTCATAAATGTAGTGTCACACGTATTAGAACTAAAAGTCACATGGATCGATTGGACATAAGTCTAAGAGCCATTGATTGGCTGCTAGAATCCAATGGTCATCTAGCCATCTACCACCACAAACGCATTCCACCCACCATAATATTTGAACCATTCTTTCTCTCTAAGGTGCATTTGAGAGTATTTTTTGCACTCTAAAATTGTTTTTAAACAAAAGTATTGATTGACTTATAGCATTGATAAAATGAATTTTTTAAAAAGTGTTTTGAAATAGTTTTTTTTGGTGAAAAATTAAATAAGTCAATAAATTAAAAAGTGATTGGTTTAAAAACTCATTTTTAAGTCAGTTTGACTAAAAAGTCATAAGCAGTTTCAAAAAACCAAGTTTATATGATTATCAAAAAACAACTTTTTGAAGCTAATAGAAAAGTTATTCTGAAAAGTGATTTTGAGTTTGCCAAACACTTTTTTTGATTTCTTGGATTTTCAAAATGTCAATAAGTCGACAAGTTGTTTTAAAAAGTAATCTCAAACACCCCCTAAAGCTCTTTCACTTTTTCTCTTTAAAACACATCCCTCCTCCACTGTCGGAACCATCTTACCGATGACCCTTTTTGAAAAGCAATCTGAAACACCCCCTAAACTCCATCACTTTTTCTCTTTAAAACTTATCCATCCGCCACTGTAGGAACCATCTAACAGACGACTCTTTTTGAAAAACAATCACAAACATCCTCTAAAGCTCCATCACTTTTTCTCATTAAAACTCATATATAAACTATATATACATATATAACTCAGAGGCATATATCTTACGGAAATCTCCGATAAAGTTACAATATTTTGGTTCAGTTTACGACTTAATCACAACGTTTATTTTTTGAACATAAAAGTCCTGAATATCTAATTTTTTACTGTCACAACTATCACTTTTAGCTAAGAGATTCTATTTTCATGTGAACGTCAGCTATTGTAAAACTTGTACTCTAAGTGAATATCACGCTATATACCAAAATGAAATCATTCATTTGAATCCAAACTCCTAATAGAAGTTCAAAACCAAATGCAATACATCTCATACATTCAACTACGGGTTGGAAACCCTAAAATCCCGGTTCAAGTTTATTATGGACTAGGATCCTCTTATTCGGCCTAATGGGCCAGTACAAAATTTTGTGCAATAATTGGACCCACATCCATGAAACTAAACTATTTTGGCACATGTGGGCCTAAAATGATTCATCTTGTCTCTAATGGGCCATGATGGGTCGCAGATATTTTCATAAACCCTAATGGTCCATACACCATTCTTTTAGCTTCATTGGGCCGTAAACCCTCATAAGCGCCCAATGGGCCGAATGTCACACCCCCAAACCAAGGATGGCGGAAACGTCCAGGGGTGGAGGACTTCATGTTCAGTATCACAACAATATGTATAATAGTGCTCAAAGTAAATACAACCATCATAAATATAATTGAAAAAGTTACACCAAAGTATTTGTTTACATGTTTCAAAATCAATTACAATATGGTGACAAAAATAAATTGTTGACGGTTTAACGTCCCATCCTCAAAGCGCTGAAGTTTTCCTGTTTCACTGATTCCCTGAGAATACAAGTAGTTTTGAAAAGTGTCAACAATTAAGTTGGTGAGTTCATAAGAGTTTTGTTTGGAGTAGAAACCGTTTTCCTTTTTAAACGCGATAGGATATGAATCCAGAAAATCCAATATTTTCTTAGTTAGGTGTAAACAAAATATTCCTTTATGATGTGTTGATGAACCCTAGATTGACCCGTAGATTTCCTCTATAATCATCCAGCGTATATAAGTTATAGAAGATTTAAGTCAGATAAAACGTCGAATGTAGTGGGTCTGCCCTAGGTCCACAACCCAACGAGGAACAGGAGATGAGGCGGGCACCACCAATTCTAAGCCAATCCAGACTAAATTCTTGTATGACTCAAGCATATACGCTCAATGATTATAGTTGAAGTCTAACAATGCTAACCTTTAATGTGAATATAACCTATACATACCATAGTTCATCGGGGAGTAATAGAGATTAGTGAACCTGAACTATGCATATGATAGCTTATCAAAAATGATGGTGAATATAACCTATATGATGTGTTAATGTATCCTAGATTGACCTGTAGATTTCCCCTATAATTGTCCAGCGTATATAAGTTATAGAAGATTTAAGTTAGATAAAACGTCGAATGTAGTGGGTCTGCCCTAGGTCCACAACCCAACGAGGAACAGGAGATGAGGCGGGCACCACCAATTCTAAGCCAATCCAGACTAAATTCTTGTATGACTCAAGCATATACACTCAACGATTATAGTTGAAGTCTAACCATATGAAAATCTATTGCGATTATAACCTATACATATCATAGTTCACCGGGGAGTAATAGGGATTAGGGAACCTGAACTATGCATATGAATAGCTTATCAAAAGTGATGGTGATGGTGAGTGTAACCTATACAATGTGTTAATGTGAATATAACCTATACATATCATAGTTCACCGGGGAATAATAGAGATTAGTGAACCTGAACTATGCATATGAATAGCTTATCGAAAGTGATGTGAATATAACCTATATGATGTGTTAATGTGAATATAACCTATACATATCATAGTTCACCGGGGAATAATAGAGATTAGTGAACCTGAACTATGCATATGAATAGCTTATCGAAAGTGATGTGAATATAACCTATATGATGTGTTAATGTGAATATAACTTATACATATCATAGTTCACCGGGGAATAATAGAGATTAGTGAACCTGAACTATGCATATGAATAGCTTATCGAAAGTGATGGTGAATTCCTTTCTTGTAATTAAGTTCCTAGAGTAGATGAAACATAAACTATACCTATTATAGTTTATTACATTGTTTGTAATATGTATTTACCATAACTATACCAATTATAACTAACGAGTTCGTTTGTGGGGGTATAATGGCTTAACTATACTTATTATAGATTATCTTAATCGTCCATAGCGGCAATAACTCTTATGTAAGTGTAAGACCTTTAATATTGTGTTTGTTATATGAATGACCCTAAACTATACCTATTATAGTTTATCGATTGATTTCGTGGGAAATGAGCATAGGCCTTACTTGTCATAATTTATCAATATTTATATTTTAATGGATATAGCCTCATAGTATCGTATATATATATATATATATATATATATATATATATATATATATATTTGTCATACTTGTGAAGATGTAAATCCATGTGTTTTCTGATGTATGTCTATGTAGGAATACAAAATTTGTCATATATTGCAACTACACATAATCAACTAACGATGTATACCTTGCTCGACATGTTACAAGGTGAAATGAAATTTATTGTGTTTTTCTGTTAATAACCTTTTCTGTAACTGATATTGGAAAAATTGTAGAAAAATCATAAAATGTCCAAATCAGGTTCTGTAACTTCTGAGAGTTTGGAAAATGAGTCTAGTTTGTTCATAATTTTTATTATAATTTTTAATGATCTCTAACTTGGGTGAAAAAGTCCATAATCACAGACTGGTCCGGATTGATGTTTGAAATGATAGGCGGTTTTGTAAAAATCACCATAAATTGTAGAAAAATCGTATGGAGATGTGCAAGTAGTCATTTTAAAGCTAAGAAGTGGAACTACATGCACCTAAAACAGTTTTGAAAACAAAAATATTTAAGATGTCCAAAACAGTCCGTGAATGGAGTGAAACTTTTCTGATGAAAGCTGTTAGAAGAATGTAGTTATGTTCTAAGCATTTTAACTTGTATTCCCCCCCCCCCCCCCCCCCCCCCCCCCCCCAAAAAAAAAAAAAACTTGAGAAAACGTGAAAATGTAGGGGTATGAACTCACCTTGTGTGATTTCAGTAGATGATTGATGAAGAATGGAGGTGCTTAACTCAAGGACACTTGGAATGTCTTGAAGATTTCGAGAATCTAGCATGATAGTTATGGAGTTTGTATGAGCTATCATTGATTTGAGTAGAATGAAGTGTGAGAATCACAAGGAGGGTGGATTACACTTACCAAGAGTGGAAGAGCACTTGATGATTAGCCTTGAAATCGTGAGTTAGAGAGAGAAGTTGGAGAGAAAGAGTTGGAGTTCATTCTTGGTGAATTTTGAGAGTGATTGAAGAGAATGAGGAGAGAGGGTGTATGATTAGCCCTTAGATTGTGGGGGTTACTTGTGAAAGAGAGTAAAAGGTACAAGGTATGGTGGAGAGGAGTGTGGGTTGTCATGGAGTGGGTGAGGGGGTTGCTTGCGTCATAACTAAGGTAAGGTCAACACTTCTTCTTTTTGTACTTTACCAACTCCTTTTTAAATAAGATTTTACCCTTAAAATGTGATTAAATCATTAATTTAGGGGTCTTATAATTAAAAATAAAGTTTTGGGTGAAAATCCCATGTTAAAATAATCAAAAATGGGTTTAAAATGCAAAAATATGTAAAAATAGGCGAAATCCGAGCTGCCCAGCGAGACCCTTCGGATCTCGGCCGAGGCTCGGTTCTCTGGGCGAAGGTTCGGACGCGGGTGGCTGAGGCGGGGAGGCGAAAGGTGAACAAGCTCGGTCCGATGCGATGCAGTCCGAAGCGAAGGCGAGAAACGGAAGGCGGGTTCGGTCCGAAGGGAGGCTGTCCGACGCGAAGGTAGAGGTTCGGTCCGAGGCTGGCTAGAACCGAAGGTACTGTTGTGAACAGTAATGAACAGTACTTTCGGTTCGGACCCTTCTTCCTTGCATGGTTCGGTTCGGACCTTTCCTCCTTGCATGGTTCGGTTCGGATGAACAGTACTTTCGGTTCAGCTCATGAACAGTACTTTCGGTTCGGACCCTCATGAATAGTGCTTTCGGTTCGGTTCATGAATAGTACTTTCGGTTCAGAGGGTTCGTTTCCTTAAGTCCGTTTTTCGCGTAGACTTCCGTTCTTGGGCTATTTTCGCCAAATTCGAGGGTCGGGATGTCCCGAGTGATTATAGAAAGTTGGGAGAGATTTCGAGAGAGATTTGAGAGAGATTCCTCGTTCTCAGAGAGATTTGGGAGAGATCCGACGTACTTGGAGAGATTTCGCATACGAAGAGATACGTGAGAGAGATTTCACATACTTAGAGAGATTTGGGAGAGATTCGACGTACTTGGAGAGATTTTGCATACGAAGAGATACGTGAGAGAGATTTCACATACTTAGAGAGATTTGGGAGAGATTTGACATACTTGGAGAGATTTGGGAGAGATTTGGCATACTTGGAGAGATTTCGCATACAAAGAGATATGTGAGAGAGATTTCACATACTTAGAGAGATTTGGGAGAGATTCGACGTACTTGGAGAGATTTTGCATACGAAGAGATACGTGAGAGAGATTTCACATACTTAGAGAGATTTGGGAGAGATTTGACATACTTGGAGAGATTTGGGAGAGATTTGGCATACTTGGAGAGATTTCGCATACAAAGAGATATGTGAGAGAGATTTCACATACTTAGAGAGATTTGGGAGAGATTTGACATACTTAGAGAGATTTGGGAGAGATTTGACATACTTGGAGAGATTTCACATACTTAGAGATATGTGGGAGAGGTTTCACATACTTAGAGATATGTGAGAGAGGTTTCACATACTTAGAGACATGTGGGAGAGGTTTCACATGCTTAGAGATATGTGGGAGAGGTTTCACTGGTGACCTTTTTGAGTGTCCGGCCACGCACTGCAAGGTCCTTAAACCCAGTTAAGCCTTGATTAGGGATCTTGCATACTCCCGATGAGTATGTAACATTGTCGTATCGGTTTGGCTTTCTACGTACCATCGTTTCAGGTTAAGGAGATTTAGGTGAACGCACTTTTCGATTTATGATCTCTCATTAGAATAGAGAGTTGTTTAGAAGTTACTTAACGTAAACTCTAGTACTCACGGCAAATTGGGTTGACCGGTTTGACTTGTTGACTTTTGTTGACTTTGACTTGACCAAAAATTGACGGTTGTCACACCGAAAATCCATCAACTTGGATTAAGCATGTAAGGACCAAACTGTTGAAATTAAGCAACCTGATGATATTGAAATTAAGCAAGTAAAGCCCAAACTATTCTTTTATTCTTCCTCATTCTCGGCCCAACTATATAAAAAAAAGAGAAAAATCTAACTAATCTATACAATGACACCTCTTTATTGACTATAGGTTCCCTAGACACATTATCCTCCATGTAACAAGAAATCCCATGTTCCCATGCAACATCACTTCAACATTTCCCTCCTTCTTCTCTCTTCTTCATACTCTCAACCATAAGATCCACCACCACCACATCCATTTTCACTTCAAACTCATCTTCAAATCCTCTCATTTCCATCTAAATCTTTAAAGAAAAAAATCCTCCAAACATTCCAAAAAGCATGTGGCGTAGGTGTGTTCAAGAGATATTTTTATCCAAGATTACTTCCAACTTCATTGATGTGAATTCGAAGATCCCATCAAAGAAGCAAGCTAGGCCGAAAAGAACATCATCTTCTCATATCTCTTCATCAAAACCGATCCAAACCCCAAAGTGAGTTCATACCCCCTATTTTCGGTTTTTACTAAATTTTCGGGGAGAATACAAGTTGTCGTGTGTAGATCTATATATATAT
Source organism: Lactuca serriola (assembly GCF_051521515.1). Lineage (NCBI taxonomy): Eukaryota > Viridiplantae > Streptophyta > Magnoliopsida > Asterales > Asteraceae > Lactuca > Lactuca serriola. Next base: position 108,975,112 of record NC_136409.1, on the reverse strand, counting down.
GCATGATTATGTGTGTTTTTCATGATTTATTTGGTGTTTGTGTTGTTTACTTCATAAATCTAAAAATATGTTAAAATTTTGAAGTCTATCACTTAGATCTTCATGAAAACTATGAGAAAAGTATATGTTGTCATGTAAACTTGCAGATTTGTGATTTATACACTCAAAATAGCAAACACAAGTGTTGTGTTCAAAAATCTATAACCTTAACTCAAAAATCAGCTTTTAACAGAAAAGTTTTGGTCTAGTTACGGACTGTTTTGACCACCTTGATGGTAATATTTTTCAAAATTGTTTTACATGCTAAAATTCCAGGTTTATACCTTTAAAATGACTACTCTCATGCATTCATACGATTTTTCTAAATTGTTTGGTGATTTTTACAAAATTGCCTATCATTTCACGAAGGATTGCGGACCAGTCTATCAAAATGAACATTTTCACACTAGTTTGTGATCACTAAAAACTATAATAAAAATTATGAATAAAGTAGACTCATTTTCCAAACTCTCAGAGTTTATGGATCCAAATTTTGATTTACGATGATTTTTCTATAATTTTTCTAAAATAGGGACAGAAAGGCCAAAAATCAGAAAATTGTTTGAACTTACTAAAAGTGTTTATACTTTTGTTAGATGCAAGTTTATATGACTTATACATACTTTTAAACATCTTGACATGTTAACTTTTATATATATATATATATATATATATATATATATATAAGAATACAAAAGGTGCTCTTTTATGCCATTTTAGTAAATATTTGTGCTATTCTAGCAAAATAATAACAAACATGCTAATTTTTACCATTCTTATGTTATTGGGCCTTAGTGGCCCAATAATATGTTTGATAGGTCCTGAATACTATTTATATGTTTATTGGGTCTCATTGACCCATTCACATGCACGATGGACCTTGGATACTAATTTCATGCTATTTGGGCCTGAAAATACCTTACATGTGAAATGGGCCTTTGTTTTCCGTTTATATATATTTTGGGCGCATGTTATATAAGGATTCCTTTCTGGCCTTAAAACGACTTACATGTTTAGTGAGCCTCGGTGGTTCGCTTACATGGTTCATTGGGCCCGGAGTGAGTTTTATACGTTTCTCTTCGCGTAAAATTTGATTAAGGATCTAGTGAGACGTTTCGGTTGACACCTATTGAGTGTAGGATCGTAGCCTATAGTTATAACCTTATTCTATTTTCTGTTGGCGTTCAAAAACGCCAAGACAGGCGAAATTGTCAATAATTAGTATGGTCATGACGGCTCACTTAGAGGAATTAACATTATGAAATTTACGCGAGACCATCCTTTCTTTTCTTCTTTGGATTACTCGGATACGTACTCGCACTGGTACTCAAACTCGTGGGTTGGTATGGCAGCATTCTCTTTTACAGACAACTTAGGGTTGTCTGGGGGCATTCTATTTACATTCTCTTCACGTTTTCTGCATCATCTTGATATAATCTAATAAACAATAACACAAACGCATTATTACAAGATCTGACACAAACATACTAAACTGTTTTCAGAAAATATAGGATTTTCTGGTGGTTACAAAGTTATACAAATGTTTTTCGCAAGTATGTTTATGAACTCACCAACATTTTTATTTTCACCTTTTTAAATTAACTTGTATTCTCAGGAAGCCGTTGAAGCAGGTTGAGCGGACCAAACTAATAGATATTTTATTATATTTTGTTTCATTATAATCTGACTATTTTGGCATGTAATATTAATTCAAATATAATACTCAATGTAGACAATGAATGTTGTTATATCACATATGTGAGGATGATGATGATGATGATGATGTTATGTTTCAATTATATACTATGTGATGATACTACAATAATGAAATCACGCCAAGCCCCCGGATGTTTCCGTCGTCTGGTTCGGTGGTGTGACATATACGATAATCTGTCTGTTGAAAAAAAAATAAGGACTATTTCATTAATTGAGTTAAAAATATAAAATAATCAGAGCTTTTTAATTAAAGAATTAAAAGTTTGGATTAAGTGATGACTGGCCCAAAATATTAAGACTTTATCAGGGACTTCCCTATATTTTAATATTAATATTATTTATCATTATATGCGTTAAAATAAACTATCTAATTTTTTAAAATATTACTGTCTTTTTAAGTTTTGAAAATGAAACTCTTTACTAATGGATTTGTGTTCTTCGTAATAAAACTTCGGAAATAAACTATCTTCGGAAAAAATTAATCATCGAAATTAAACTATTACACCCCTTACACATTCTCATCCAATCATATTACGTGACTACCCAACTAGATGTATCTTAATGATGAATGATATTTCTCGATATATTTTGTGCGTTTTTTACAATATTGCATATCTCTAAATGAAACTAATTGCCATAAAGAAACTATTTACCAAAAAAAAAATTAATCGTTATACGTATTCATCGAAATGAAACTAATAGCCGCCGTCATATCGTGGACCAATCATTTTACTTAATTTTGGAAAGTGAATAATACATATTATTAAATTAAATATAATTAAAAAATATCAACTAATTTCATTCTAAGAGTATTTTAGTCAATTAACATAAATTTAAAAAAAGAAAATTACATATTTTAAGGAAAATAGATTCTATTAATTTTAAAAATCTGATTGTATGGATGATAATTCTCCTAATTTGAAAATTCTGACGGAATACGTTTGTCAATATATTGAAAAATAACAAATATGATTGAACCATACAATAATTACATATTCTGACATAATATATATTTTGATTCAATGAACTTCTTGAAGAATAACAAAATTTTGGATACAAGTTAAAAAAAATTCATTACATTTTTAGAAAAGAAAAAAAAAATTTATATACTATTCTATGCGAATGTTACACTTATTAATAACACAAAAAATACAATATATCAATTATTCTACCAGAATATACTATTACATATACATATATATATATATATATATATATATATATATATATATATATATATATATATATATATATATCATTATATTGTATATTATTCTGGTAAAATTATCCATTCTTTTTGGAAGATTGGTGGTCATTGTTCATCTTCATCCCATACAATGTTCATCTTCAAAATTCTATTCTCACAGAATCAGAATTCAAGATTCCATTCCAGTAGAATGTTGTAAGTTTCATATGTATCATGTTTTGCTTTGATATCTCTCATTTTGTACCTACAAAAATAATGGTATTCAACACTTGATCATTATAAACCAACAATATAAGATAAAATTCATGCATAAAGAAGCAAAACCAAAATAAAGTCACGCAAAACCCATTAAAGAAAAATGGATTCATGATTCCATTCCAACAGAATTATAATTCATGATTCAATTCCAACAGAATTGGATTCGTGATTTCATACAATTCGTGAACAAATGCCAATAAAATTAGAGTTCATGATTCCACTCACCCCTCTCTTCTACGTTTCCTCTTAATGAACTCCATGTTTCCTTCATTCTACATGAATTCCAGTCAAGAAATACAAGAACAATCTTGTTCTTGCCCTTATGTACCCAACAAACCAACAAAAAAAAAGAGGGCATTTCCCCCATTCGTTCAAAAAAATATATATTTTATACCAAAGAAAGATAAAATTGGATTTTAATTTTAAAATGCATGCTTCGTAATTCGTAGTTCGTAGTTCATAGTTCATAGTTCATACCCAAAAGGAAAATTAAGCATACCCTGAATAACGGTCTTGAATAAAAATTGAAAAGGTTGGTTCAAGCATTTTATCGACTAGTTGGTGTGCATCCTAAGAGCTACAATCAAATCTCATAACGATGGCAACAAAATATTTCCTATTCATTTCATCTTTACTGACCAAAATCACACAAACTTCAACAAAAATTCAACCACATCTTAGACAATAATCCACTGATGATTTAAGTAATTATAAGAAATAGAAAACGCACCAATTCCTGCTCAACATCAACATTAATCAAGGCATCGTATGTTCGTCACTAGCTGAACATGGTGTTATCATCTTTATCTCCAAAAAAAGCGGATCGATGAGCGGACCCAATAATCGGATCTTTTCAACTGCAGATGAATCTTTTCCTAAACAAGCCTAGATCGTTTTCAAGGGGAAAACTGAATCGTCACATGGAGGAGAGACAGCCGGCGGCAGAGACGATGACGGCCAATTAGTGTCACTGGTGGAGGCGCGATTCTAACGTTGAAGACCAAGAACTTCGGCGGTTCCTCCAATAATTTGAACTTCATCATTGCTCGTCGGTGATGTCCGTCGCAGACATCGACCTCTTCCGCCATGATCACCCCCAGGATCGGTGTTATCCCGATGCTTCTTCCCTCTACACGTCCTCGCGATTTCCCAACTATCACAGAAGCTCCATCCCGTCGACATGGCTTGTTCCTTTGTTTCTGTCTAGAGATTTAAAGGGGTAAATGTAAACGATTTTGCCTAAATTAAAGGGTTTATCAATTGAATAATTAATTACCAAAATTAATTAAACGTTAAGATTACAATTTTAGCCATATCCAGGTTTTTAAAATGATTGGTTCACATTTAAGCATACAATAACACGATAATTACTTTAAACACCTAAACCTCTGTGTGTGTGTGTGTGTGTGTGTATATATATATATATATATATATATATATATATATATATATATATAGGGAAGGGTTATTCGAAAAACAAAAAACCATAAAATTCATAAAAATGCATAAAAAAATACTTAGAGATCACAAATCTTTTTTTGAATTTTTTTATAAAAAATTGAAGCTGTCTACATAAATTCGCAGAAAAAAAAAATTTGGATTTTTTTTATAAAAAAAAAATTGTGATTTTTTTTCAACGAATTTAAAAAAAAAAAAGTTGTGATTTTTTATAAAAGAAATTCAATTTTTTTTTTTGTGATCTCTAAGTATTTTTTTATGTATTTTTAAGGTTTTTGCATTCCATAGAACCTAAACCTATATATAATATATTCTATTAAGAGAAACAAATTTTGTAATTTATGTATATTCTCTTGAAAATGTTAGTTTTCCATGCATAATTTATGTTCATTCATACGATATTGTTTAATTTTCACTTGTAAAATATGTTATTTTTTCTTTCATTTATATCATGCTAATAAGCATATTACTACGGCGCTTATAATTTATGTTAATTCTCATAAAAATATTATATTTTTGCATGTAGTTTATATGTATTCTTATAAAATGTAAAATTTTAATTTTTATTTTTACAGAGTTAAATCTCATGAGAATGTATTAGTAATTAAGAATAATTCAGGAATTTAAATTTAAAATTTTTTATTTTTATTATAAGGATATATGATTCTTAAAGAATTGAGTGTTTTGAAATGGTTTAGGTTTTTTGCAAAATAATAATAATAATAATAATAATAATAATAATAATAATAAAAGAATCAATACCTAAAAAGTCAAAAAAGATTCATCAAATAACTATAAAAATAATGAAAAATAAAATAACCCTAAATTATTGCACATTCTACAAATAATCAAACATAAATTATTTTAAATTCTTTTTACATAGTTTTATAGTAATTATATGGTGCATGATATTTCATTCAAAATATACACATCACTATAAACATTCATTCTTTTCATTCAAGTCCAAATCAAATTACACAATCACACCATCACACTATTTGTTAGTTATATATTAAGGATTTTTGTTTTTATGGTCCCAATCACATTGTGTGTGTATGTTTTTGCGTTTTTTTATAAAGATATTAGTTTTGAGTTTTTTAATTGAATTGAAAGAAATTTAGACTTTAAAATTAATAGATAATAAATTAAAAATATAAAAATTATGTTTTTAATATAATAAAATTAGAAAAGTAAACCCGTAAAACCAAATAAATTGATGTAATTAACGTGTTACCAACAAGTTCTTTAACCTAAACTATAAAAACAATAAATAAATAAAAATAGTTAGAATCAGTTTGAGAATTAAAAGATTAATGAAACATGAGAAATTATTTTTTGTTTTACTCTTTAAGAAAAAACCGATTAATCCATTAAAACTAACCTTATTCGTTTATTTTTTAATAAAGTCTTCAAAATTTTGCATTATATGCTCATTTGATGTGCATATATGCATATTAAATATGCATACTTTTTCAAAAGACATTTTTGACAATAAATCATAACATATTGCAGTGCTGCAAAAAATTAAGGGATTTTTTTTGCATATAAGGCTAGAAAAAAAAAGTTGTAAAAAGTATTCAATTTTAAGAATTTTTGAATTCTCATTTGACTATAAAATTGTTTCTCTCTCTCTCTCTCTCATATATATATATATATATATATATATATATATAGAGAGAGAGAGAGAGAGAGAGGTTATGTAAAATCACAAAAATCACAACCAATTTAAACTTTTAAAACAACCAATTTAGTAATAAAAGTGTTTACAAAATCATTATTTCCAAAATGTTATTAAAAACCAGAGTCTCCCAAGATCAACAATACCAAATCAGGATGTGTACGGTGACGCCTCCACTTGCCACGGTCCTCTGAAGTAACTAAACCATAACTACAAATTTTAAGCCAACGGTTAGTAAGTTCCTTAAAAGTACCACCACATAAACATAACAAAAAACACCATGTACTGTCCACAGCTAAAAGACTGGATTACCCCTGAACCGACAATATGAGTCTGGCTTGCATATCGGGCCTACAACTCATATATGGCTTGCTCATGAGCCCACAACATAAGTCTAGCTTGCCTACGGGGCCCACAACTTATGTATGGCTTGCTCTCGAGCCTACAACATAAGTATGGCTTTCCCTGGGGACTTATAGCTTATGCCTGGCTTGCTTCAAGGTTTGTTGGCTTCCGCACAAAGCAGTACCACCTCAACCCAACCATATTTTTTCGACATAACATATATCTAGCAACAGATAAGCATATAACTGGTTATCAAACAAACATGCATATTCACATACCACTACCGCATACTACATCCTATATACCAGTACACAGATATAACAGATCACTACAACATAACACATACAGTAAACCTGTATATCAATCCAATGGGCCGACCTTGGTGTCTTCGACTCGTAAGTACAGTGAGGAAAACTCACCTCACAACCTGATGATAAGCTAAACAATAAACTACTCAAAATACCAGCTCTACAGGTCACTTATTCAATAGATAGAGACCACGGCTCACCTATAGCTCAAAATATGTCACACCCCCAAACCAAGGATGGCGGAAAAGTCCGGGGGTAGAGGACTTCATGTATAGTATCACAACAACGAGTATAATAGTTCTCAAAGTACAACCAACCAACATAAATATAATTGAAAAGTCACATCGTAGTATAAGTTTACATGTTTCTAAATCAATTACATTATGTCGACAAAAATACAATGTTTGACGCCTTAGCGTTCCATCCTCAAAAGCAGCCGATTACTTGTTTTCCCGTATTCATGAGAATACAAGTAGTTTTGAAAAAGTGTCAACATTTAAGTTGGTGAGTTCATGAGCTTTTGAATGAAATGATGAAATCCTTCCTTGTAAAAGTAAAGTTTGTTCCAGAAAAATCTAATATTTTCCTTTTAAAAGGTACTGTGGTCTTAAATGCCAAGACTAATAATGTACTAGTATCTTCCATATAAATTGTAAATCATGCAAGTTTAAATCAATATAAACTTCTTAGTTTAAATGGAAATCCCATAAATCTTATGTTTGTTAATACTCCATGTGAGTTATTATAACAATACTATGACTTAGTCGGCCTTGTATACGACGTTCTTCAGACATTGGAATGTTAACGACATTTGTCACCCCAGACCTGCCGGTCTAGCTGTTGCATGCAGCTAAGGTATGGGTTTTTCAGACCCATTATAGATCTATACACAACTATCACGTTCTCTCTACAACAGGACCTTTGTTGCGTTACTTTGGAAGTAACGTGAAGCGAATGTCTAACAAATTTATTCATTAACAGATTTACGTAGTGTGAGACTAAAACCCCTTTTTGTAGAAATGTACTCTTTCATAATGTATATGTAACATAAACTATACCTATTATAGTTTATCAAAATGTTTGTAATGTTTAGTATTCCTTTTTCTATGTAAGTAGAATATGTAGCAAAACATAACTATGTTTACTATGCCTCATCATGCATTAATTGTAATAATGATGTGTTCTTACAATTTAGTGAACATTTTTCTGTAATATAATCACATCCCAACAGAAAACACATGCAAAATATGAAGCCATCAAAGATTTATACTTTGCTCAACATGTTACAAAGTGTTATTAAAGTTGTAATATGTAAATTCGTTTTTACCATTTTTGCACTGAGTTAGAAAAATCACAGAAAAATCATACGAAGTCGAAAACCAGAACTGCAAAATCTGAGAGTTTAGAAAATGTGTCTAGTTTGTTCACAAATTTTATTATGATTTTTAAGAGCCCCTAACTAGTGTGAAAATGTTCATATCCACGGATAGGTTCGAATTCGTAGCTACAGTGATAGGCAGTTTTGTAAAAATCACCATAAATTTTAGAAAAATCGTATGGACATGTGCATGTAGTCATTTTAAAGGTATGAACCTGAACTATTTGCACCTAATATTGTTTTGAAAACAAAAAAGTTTAAAATGTCCAAAACAGTTTGTGAATGAACATTAACTTTTCTGTTGAAAGCTGATGTTTGAGTTTAGTTATGTTGTTGGTCTTTTTACTTGTATTCCCCCCCCCCCCCCCCTAAAACTTGAAGAAAACATGAAAATTGGGGGGGGGGGGGGTATGAACTCACCTTGAATGATTTCAGTAGATGGATGATGAAGAAAAGGAATTTCCAAGTCAAGAACACTTGGGAGATACTTGAGGACTCTAAGATCTAGTAACAAATATGATGATATTTGTGTAAGGAATCCATGATTTGAGTGAAAGGATGAAAGATAATCAAATGTAGTATGAAGTTACTTACCAAAATTGGAGGAAAAGCTCAAGGATAGCCTTCAATTTTGAGTTTTAGAGAGGGAAAATGAGAGAGAGAGAGAGAAATGGGTTTGATTCTTCTTGAGAAAGAGTGAATAATGTGGGAAGAGATATAAAGATTTGAAGTTCTTTGATCTGGTTATGGCTGGTGAAAAAGGGTGAAAGGACAACTAGTTGACTAAGTATGGAGGAATAGTGACTGAGTATGGCCCTGGAGTGGGTGTGGTAGGTTGCTTGTGTCATGACTTAAAGGTAAAGTCAACACTCCACCTCAATATCTTACCCACTAGATTTTATTCTTAGGAAAAGATTTCCCTTAAAATATGTTTAAATTATGAATATATAGTGTTTCATATGTCAAAATATGAGTTTGGGTGAAAATCCCACGTCAAAATCATGAAAAATGGGCTTAAAACGCGAAAATGGTAGAAAACCGAGAATTGATGCGAAATCTACGAAGTCCGGATCCGGAGCCGAGGGTTCAGTCTTTGGGATTGAGAACCGAAGGTAGGTTCGGTCTAGGAAGGATGAGGACCGAGAGGAGGTTCGGTTCCAGGAAATCTCACAGGCGAGAAGGGAAGGAGCGAAGGCGAAGGTGAGAAAGGAAGCGAAGGACCGAAGTTCGGTCCTGCTGTTTCGATTTCGGTCCTCCGATATTTGGCCCCATATGCAGTTTCGGTCTCATGCAGGTTCGGTCCTCCTGGTTCGGTTCTTAGGGGCTTCGCTTCTTAGGGTTTCGGCCCTAAGAAGGTTCAGCCCTATAGTGCTGATTTTCGCGTTAACTCCCAGTTTTGTGTAGTTTTTGGCTAAGTTAAGGGTCGGGATGCCCCTAAATCATTATAAAAAATTGAGGGAGGTTATGAGAGAGATTTGGGAGAGAGAGAGAGAGAGAGAGATTGATAACGAGAGACTGAGAGATACTTCGTTTGTGACCTTTTTGGATGTTTAGCTTCGCAACACAAGGTTCGTACACCTCGTTAAGCCTCATTATGATTGTTATACGTCCCCGAGGGGCATGGAATAATGTTTTATCGAATAGTTTCATCACTGACCCCGATTAGGGTTTAGAACTTTTGAACGTACGAACTTTCCAAGTGATAACTTCTTATTAAAATAGCGAGTTGTACAATAGTAACATAAGGTAAACCCTAATATACAAGGGTTAGATGAGTTGACTCGTTTGACCTGTTGACTTTATTTGACTTTGACTCGATCGGAAATTGACGGTTGTTACATCTTCCTCCCGTTAGAATGAATTTCGTCCCGAAATTAGCGTTTTGACTGGGACTTCAAGAATTTGCGAAGAGATGCAGACACTTTTGTTTCATTTGATCCTCGGGTTCCCAGGTGAATGCGGGTCCTCGTTTAGCGTTCCAACGGACCTTCACGATAGGAATATGACTTTGCTTTGTTCTTTTGATCTCCTGATCCATGATTTCAGCCGGTTCCTCCACGAAGTGGAGACTGTCGTTAACTTCAATTTCAACGAGTGGTATTACGAGGGTCTCGTCGGATAGGCACTTCTTTAAGTTCGATACGTGGAAGGTAGGGTGTACGTTATTAAGTTCCTGTGGGGGTTGAGTTTGTACACCACGGGGCCAATCCTAGCAAGGATTTCAAATGGGCCGATGTACCTAGGGTTTAGCTTCCCACGTTTACCAAAATGTATCATACTGTTGGTAATGTCTCAGTCCATAACAATAATTGGTAAGACTTGACCCGACCCGTCATGGTCTATTTGGATTGCATGGCATCATGCACTTGGATAGACTATAATGAGAGAAATAACACTTAAGGTTGATTAATATATTATAAGTTCTAATATATTAATAAGATTATTTAATTAGTATTGATCAAGAATTAATCTAGTATTAATTAAGTGATCAAAAGAAGGCTAATTAAATATATGAGTTGATTGTGTAAATCATCCATACTTATATAGTGGGCTAATGCTCCATAGATTGTGAAGTTGGGCTAAAACCCATAAGATGTTCCATGGATGCTCCATGGTGTATTTGAACCCATGGATCCAAGGAAATGGAAAGCCTTGACAATTAGGCTTTACCCTAATTGTAACAACTATATAAGATCACATTCTTTGGGGAAAATCGGCCGCTATGTGTGGAAAAAAGGGCTAGCCGATTTTCATGGAGCGTTCATGTTTCTTTCAAGTTATTCCAAGTGTATTTGGTGTTGTGTGAACCATTTGAGGTGTCACACTTGAGGCACTAGGCACTCAAGCTTCATTAAGACATTCTACATCAAAGAGGTATGTATTCTATCTTGTTATATTCATTGTTTTGTATGCTAGATTAGGATAATACCTTGGATGTTCATATTTGTATGTATAATAGAGAAAAACATAGATCCTAGGTATTTAGGGTTGCATGTACACTTTCGATTGTTAGAATGCTTAAAACCCAACAGTGGTATCAAAGCCTAGGCTTGTTTTCTTGTTATACTTGCAAAAGTAGCTGAAAAAATCGAGTTTTGATGTTGTCTACACAGCAGACTCGCCGAGTCCATAAATGGACTCGCAGAGTCCAAGGCAAAATGCATCCAACTTGCCGAGTTGGTTCGTGCACTCGACGAGTTGGACCCCCTGACAGCATATATTCGATTGTTTTTGCTGGAATTGGACTAGGAACATTACCCTAAGATGTTTTTTGGACTTATAAACTTGTTTTTGATATGGTAATGTTCATGCTAATCCAATTTCTAAGATAATTTTCATAATTTCAATATTTGTATTAGTTTGTATGTTCATGCTAATTTCTTGAAGATTGATGATTTGAATTATCTTGTTCTTATGAGGTTCTTAGATTAATAGAGAAGTTGTTTGAAATAGTTGTTTTCAATCCATTTTAATCTAAGAGTTGATTCCAAAGTGTGTTTTTGTAACTTGTCCTCAAGTTATATGAAAAGTCACATTTAAGAATCATAAAACTCATAAAAGTTGGAAAAGGTTACAAAATGAAGATTCTAGTTCTAATTAAATGGTTTTATGACTCCATAACTTGTCCTCAAGTTACGGAGGTTCAAGAGTCTCTTCATTAAATAATAATAATAATAAAAAGTGTAACCTTAATTAGTTCCATAAGTTACAATAAAAAAAAGTTATTATTTTTATTAATTAGTTTAAAGTCTTCCATAACTTGTCCTCAAGTTATGGAACTTGAAGAGTTTTTAATTAAAACTACTTTAAACTCATAAGTTATGGAATTAATTAGTTTTGAATAGTTTCAAAACTTGCCCTCAAGTTTTTGAATTTGAAAAGTTTTCTCTTATGAATACTTTAATTCCAAGTTAAGCCCTTAGAATTTTAAAAGTTAAAATTCAATTCTTATACTAGTATAATATTATAAGTTAATAATAATATATATGTATATGAGCAAGTCAGTCTTACCGTTAGTAGACCTCATTCACGAAGCCGGTCTATAAGGGGGGGGATAAGGTTGTTGCCTATAAAATGGTAGCTTAATGAGTGTCCACTCTCACCCACCGCTTCCTTGACTGGTGGAGGGTCGTTAGCCGCACGGGTAGGACAAGGACTATAATTCTCCCTTCATTAAAAGTATTAATGATAAATACTAAGTAACTAAACACTTAGAAATACCCAATCTTAGTTACTTAGGAAAATGTGAATAAGGTGCTAATCCATGAAATTACACTTTGCACTTTGTTTAAGTCGGTTAGTGGAGCTTGTGTGGTTAACCGGCACACTAACTCGTATTTAACAAGTTAGGCAAAGGGTAACTTAGTGTTTATCATAGTATCGATGGAGCGTGTGTGGTTAACCGGCACATCGATTGAGGGGTAAACACTTAAGGGTACCAAGTAATTTGCATGGTTACTTCACACATTGTTTTGTGATCCTCGGCATCCCAGTCAGAAAACCTGAAGGGCACACTCGAGATTGAAACATGCCATTGAACAGTTCAATGAGTCTCAAAAGATCTAGGAGTTTCAAATCCAATTAAAACCTAATAATACATTTCGTTTATCTTGGTGGAAATTGGTGAATCGTCATTCACCTACCTTCAAATATTTTATAGCTTGGATTACGGCATCCCTCTTCTAAGTTATAAGATAGTTTGTTGGGTCCTAGCCTTAATATTTCTTATTGGGTGTCATATTAAGGACTTTAAATCAACTATCTTAAATATCTCCCAAAAAGATGTCTGGTCTAGACACTTATGATCTTCCCAAATCTCTTGAAACAAGCTTTCCTAAATGAAGATGATGTCCCATGGATATCATACTTCTTTCACCTCCTCCAATTATTCTCCCTAACTCACAAGTTCCTAAAAAGCTTAAGGTCACTCAAGCCCTATTGGCAAGGAAAGGCCTAGGTGTGATCACATCTTGGAGATGTAGTCACATATTGACAAGTCAGGAGAGTTGGGTGTCAAAGTCTTGAGAAAATTGGTGGCTCAACTACTTTCTAAGTCACATAGTGAGTTCTTTTGGGAATCCTATGAAACAGACTAAGACAAGACCCTTAATGATCTTATCTATTTGCTAAGATCAACTTCCTAAAACGCTATGGACAATGATGACATTGAATATCCAGTAAAGCTCTCTCTTCCCAATGGAAAGGGATCGGCCATAGTCAACTCGGTTGACCAAATGGTAAAGAGAGAGGCTAAGTCTGAGATAGTCCCATTATCAAGGGTCCATAGGTAACTATTGCCAAAGGAAGGGGCATTGGTTGCGAAGATGCCAAATTTACCTAAGGATGTTAAAGTCAATAAGTTTGGCTCTACTTCAGGTAAAGTCCATTGTCTAACTCTATTAAGTACATACTGATTCTGATCACGAAGATGGATTTCAATCGCATGGTTCGGTGATCAGAATTTTGGGCTATTACTTAAGAGTTATGATATTTATATTGCTTAGGAATAGATAACAACAAAGTTTTCATATGGATTGTAAGGATACATTTTTCCGCAAAGTTTTAAAATAAAAGAAAAAGGTTTTGATTTTATTTATTTTAAGTATCCTTACAATGGCATTTGTGAAAAGTTGTTGCTTATAAGATTCCATTGTTATCAATATTGGAAAAATGGATTTGATTCTTTTGTTTGTGGTAGTGTCTAATATTACCAAATAAGGAAAGATTCTCATCACCCAAGGTTTAATTGGACCAAAACTTAGAATCATGCAAGGTGTATAGTATGTTGAATGAGAACTTTCAGCTTGCAAAATTAAGACTAATTCCTTAAGTGAATAAGGAAAGGATTGAGGGATCGAGTACACATTCTTGTGCACTGGTCAAGTCCACCACAAAAGATCAAGAAGACTATTCGTCATGATTTACATAAGTTCAGTAAATATGGTTATACTTATAAGTTTAAGTATAAGTCTGTAGCATTGGAGAAGTTTCAATGTGAGACAGAACGAATAAGAAGAATCAAAGTATGGCAGAAAGATAAAAGTTTCTCAAATCTAAAAAGATGGGAAAGTACTTTAGTATCATGTTTATGATCATCTTAATGATTTAGATACCATATCACAATTGATCATCTAAAGTCATCTTAGAGCATTCTTATGACTAAGAAGAGGAGTCATGAATTGTTGAAATGGTTAAATCAAAAATATGAGTCATACTTCGTTCCAAAACAATTCTTAGAGTCATAATCCAAGATTGTAACTTGAGTGGCATATCTTAAAGAAAGTTTTAACACTTGTCAAATGTAAGAGTAAAATGTGTTCTACTCTTGTACATTTGAGATTGGTAAGCTGTGATGTTTTGGATAAAATAGAGACCAACTTAGTCCAATTTTGTGAAGTGTTTGTCTTGATAAAGAATCCACACTATCTCTTGAATATTTGGCAAGATAGTCTTATATGTCAAGAGGACAGTATGAGTCTTAAAGATCCTAAAAAGAATTTCAAGATCTAGTCAAGAATAAAAAAACATGTAGTTGACATATTTCTATTTTTGTGCCCATTCCAGTTAAAGTTGGCTTTCCATATGAGTTCTTAGAGTTCTCAATTGGTTGCATATCAACTTGGAAGCAATGGCAAGCCCTTGAGCTGCTAAGTGGCAAGAAGTTAAGATTGTACAAGTTCGATCCATATGAGTTAAAAGTTGTCACTAATCTAGTCTTGTGATTATGGTTTTGAAAAATTCATGTGGATAAGAACACATACACCACAAAAATCTAAGGGTAAGGTTTCTCTTCGATTCATGAAAATGATGGTGAGGAAACACTTCCATCAAGTAGATTTTAAGTAGATAGCAATATTTACATTCTCAAAGACGTTAGTAGGGCACACCAACTTGGACTTATGAGAAATAGCAAAGGTCTAAACAATTGAGACTATGATTACGACATCCATTTTCATAGTTCTGAAATTGTTTAGACACGCCTGTGAGCTATCTAAGATAAGGTGTATGATTTTGATAAAGTTTTATCAAAGCAATCTAGCATCAGAAATCTGAACTTTGGTAAGAAAGTCAGCTGCTTTCTAAGTACATGTCAAAGCTAGTGGGAGCATAATTTTTATGCTAATAATCATCATGTTAGTAGGAGCACGATAATTATGATAAGTATTGCAAGTTAGCAATGTTAATTATAGAAAACAAAAGTTTCAATTCGTGAGGTTGCAGGGATTGAAAAAGTTGTTTTGCTATAATTAAGGGAGAGAAAATTATAGTTTATGTCAATTCTAAAAGGCTTAGAGTGAGATTTTAAGCTTAGATTGAGATTTTAATCATCTTTAGTCAAGAATATATATATATATATATATATATATATATATATATATATATGAATTTCATGTTGGATTGGTTCAACATAAGGAAATTCTATATATTGCATTCTCAAAATTCGATTATGATTACGACATCCCTCTTCATAGTCAAATCTTGAGAGCATGGCAAATAATAAAAATATTGTAGCAAAAGACTAGTCCAGATTCATGTCTTTAAGTGAGACATCATGAGTCGCGTCCCATTTGCTTTGGGAACAGGAATGATTGCATATGCTATAATATTTATCCTTTCTAAATTTTCCAAATGCCTGGTGCATTAAGAGGGGAAAAGTTGTAGAATTTGATTTGACTAAAGTGATTAAGCAATTGTCAAGGACAATCTAAGGTTTTACCAAGGATTCGTTGCTAAAGGATAGTTGGAAGTATAGTGTTAACTTTGGAAGGACCATATTGACCTAATCTGAAAGAGGCAACTCTTGTTCAGAAGGGGTAGTCAAAATGGGAATATGGAGTTGTCTCCATAGATGGAAGCAATCTGTGTAAGATTAGAAAAACTTAATGCAAGAAGGATGTTTCCATGGAGTTGATCTCCATTGGAATGTTCTGTAATGTTTGTTGTCAAGTCTTTGTGACTTTGTGCATAATCATTACAAGAGGATCAATGCATATATGTTTAGAATCTAACAGATTTCGATAAATGATAGGAATTTGGAATTCTTACATTTTCGATAAGGATTTGGGAGTGTGAAAAGAGAATCATTGAAAAGATGTTCAATCGATCTAGTTCACAAAGTAAGGATCATAGACAAACATAGAGTGCATACTTGGTGTATGGCAAAACTATTGTTTAGAAAAACATAGTGTACATGCTCGGAGCATGGGACAACTATTGTTTTAATTCAAGAATAAAGGTGATAAAACCGAAACAATGAATAATGAGTAATCACTATGTTGATAAATACAAAGTGTTTTATTTATATTCATAGTTTTGATACCATATTAGATTCATTTATTCTTGTGTTTCATTTTGCGTGTTTTGACTTCCAGAATAAACTAGGTTATTCTTTCTGAATGACTAAGTTATTCAAATCATCCACAGCCGGTCATATGTTGGAAGTAGATACGAATCAAGACTGTCATGGGTTGGGCTTGTAGAGGTCTAAGATGTTGGACAAGGTGGTGCTACAACACTCATGAGTGCTCATAAGTTCTGAGTATTAGATTCAACCCGCGCTCATTGGAATCACTTCATGGATTTTATCACGAGTGATCATGAGACGATAATATCTTATATTCTTCAAACCTAGAGATATGAGTTGTTACTATGAGTTGGTTGTACATTGATTGCACGAAACGCATTGGTAACTCGATGTTATAAAACGTGCCTTTATGTATGATTCAACAAGTAGTAGAACAAGCAAAATGAGTCGAAGTTTATCCATTCCTTTTACCATTAGGGATAAAAGCGATATATGTGGGCCCCTTGATGATTTAATGATGATACATGTGAGTGCTTGGCCAAGCCAGGGCTGATTTGATTTGTTCAATCAGTCAGTCATCACGAATCAGAAATCGGGAAACAATAAATGGACAGAGAGAATGATTGATAATCCATGTCTCAGTCCATATGATATAATGAATAGAGGAATATATGATCACTTATCTAATGGACAAGTCATTGACAAAGGTCAGAGATCATCGAGAAGGTTAGAGCTCGACGGAAGCTTTTGAGAGCTACGATTGCCAGTCGGTTCTTGAAGTCATACTTGGAATAATAGTTTTAGACTTATCCAAGTGGGAGACTGTTGGATTAATGCCTAAGTCCATAACTATAATTGGTAAGACTTGACCCGACCCGGATAGACTATAATGAGAGAAATAACACTTAAGGTTGATTAATATATTATAAGTTCTAATATATATTAATAAGATTATTTAATTAGTATTGATCAACAATTAATCTAGTATTAATTAAGTGATCAAAAGAAGGCTAATTAAATATATGGGTTGATTGTGTAAATCATCTATACTTATATAGTGGGCTAATGCTCCATGGATTGTCAAGTTGGGCTAAAACCCATAAGATGTTCCGTGGATGCTCCATGGTGTATTTGAACCATGGATCCAAAGAAATGGAAAGCCATGACAATTATGGTTTACCCTAGTTGTAACAACTATATAAGATCACATTCTTTGGGAAAAATCGGCCACTATGTGTGGAAAAAAGGGCTAGCCGATTTTCATGGAGTGTTCAAGTTTCTCTCAAGTTATTCCAAATGTATTTGGTGTTGTGTGAACCATTTGAGGTGTCACACTTGAGGCACTAGGCACTCAAGCTTCATGAAGATATTCTACATCAAAGAGGTATGTATTCTGTCTTGTTATATTCATTGTTTTGTATGCTAGATTAGGATAATACCTTGGATGTTCATATTTGTATGTATAATAGAGCAAAACATAGATCCAAGGTATTTAGGGTTGCATGTACACTGAGGAGTGTTAGAATGCTCAAAACCCAACACATACCCTTCCAGGGTGAGACCTTCAGTAGTACACGGTCTCCAACATAGGAACTTTATACCTTCTGATAGAGAATAATGCAAGACTTCTAGACCCAAGCTTGCTTCTAGGCTCTAGCTTCAAAGCTTCATCACCACCTTCTTCTTCCTTTGAAACCACAAAAACACACACTCAAGCTTCAAAATGCAACAATGGAGCTAGGGTTTGCAAGAGAAGACGTTTCTAATGACAGAGGATGGAATGGGGTGGGGAAATGGGACTAAATGTTCAATATATAAGGTCTAAACCTTCAAGATTAGGGTTTTTGTCCGGACAGAGTACACCCATCGTACGCATTGTATGTCCAGCGTACTCCCAAAACAACGTTGTTTCTTTTAATGCTCCTTATGCCTAGCGTACCATGTAGTACGCCCAATATACGTGTGTCCGATTGAAAATTACAATAATGCCATTATGGGCCATTTTGTACTCTTTCTCATACACGGGGACCAAAATGCAATATTTAATAATAAAAAGGATTGCAATTGAAAATACCTTAATCTCGGGATGTTACAGGTTATATTTAGAATGAAAAAAAGGTTAGGAACGTGAGAATGATTTTGGACTAATCGTTTATCTAGGGGTAAAATCGGAATTTTACTATCTTATCAAATATTAATTACACATTGGAAAGTCAATGATTTCTATTAAGTAGAAATGTAACTGACCTTTTTTTTCCACGATTATTGCCTGATAATTAAAAAATGTTTGGTATACAAGATATTAGATTTTCTGTTGTTTGCTAAGGTCAATGATGGCATATCCAATTTCATCATTTTGTAGCAGACAATTGAAAGAAAGACAGTATTTTAATTATAAATACTTTAAGCATACTCATTAAGGAATATGGGAATTAATATATATGGCAGCTGCAACATGCACATGTCAAGCTATATGGTTGAAGAATATTTTGAGTGAATTATATTTCACATATAAAGATCTGGCTAAAGTATATATTGATAACGAATCTACAATTTTACTTTCAAAGAATCATGTGTCATACAGTCGAAACAAGCATATCAACATAAAATCATATAAAAATATGTGGAAGATAGAAGATATTTTCACGAAGGCTTTGAAGGCACATAGATTTTTGAAAATAGTGAATTTAGTTGGCATGTGCAGTTGGGTTTGAGGGGAAGTGTTAGAAGTCGAACTCAAGTCGATCAAAGTCAACAATGAAGAAGGGGCGAAAGATAAAAATTAACAATGGTGACTAATATGGACACATGGCAGTTTTTGGAGAAACATGGGGTGAGTAAGACTAGCATTAATTTCTAACACTTTTTTTTTTAAACGGCAAACTATTCTACTCTAATCTAATCCTAGACACCACCTATGTTTCATAGTGAGACTTGAACCCATGACATCTCATTTGAGAGAGTCATTCCTTACCGCTAGGCCAAAGGCCCTTTGGTATCTCTCGTTTCAACACTTAGCCATTAAGTTTTCTTAACTCTTAAGTATTTCACTATTTCCTTAGTTTGTTGTCCTATAAATAGATGTAGTGTGCTGTTGTAAAATGTATGAAGAAAGAAAGTAAGTGAAATACAAGATATAGAGTTGTAACTCTCTTTAAAAAATAAAGTTGTTCCTGTATGAGTAATTTTTTACTACCGTCATTGTTTTATAAATCCCAACAAACCTACAACTTGGGAAAATCATATCAGAAGCCAATTCCTAATGTCACTGGCTTCAGTGCTATTAGTGGGAGAAAAATTAGAGTAAAAAAATGCATACTAGCAAGACTAAACCTTAAAAAGCAGTTTATGTCTTTCAATAAAATGAAATAAAACCTTAAGAAGCAATTATATATTTCAGTGTTAGTATAGCCTATAGGTTCAGGTCCCTTAAAAAAACACACACACTACTAACGTATGTATGTGAAAGTATGCTTGCAGAGAGAAAGCTCCTATATTTGAATGAAAAATAGATCGAGGTGCAAAACAAATGAAATAATACACCTATTTATAATTAAAATAAACATGAACATGCTTATCAACGTCATCTCCCATAAACTCGGTCTAACTTAACCATTTCTCATGTGCAACTTCTAAAATCATGGGTATAATCCCTTTATTTTAGCAAGGCGCGATCAAACACTTCTGGATCGGATCCAACTCATGACCCGTTAAACCAACCCAATAACCCAACATGGCCGTGTATAATGATAAGATCACTATATTATTTTGTAGTTAATATGTTTCGGTAATGACAAATCCAGGCTATTTTACTCTATGATTTCACAACAGCTATTTTCCAAGAATCAAACCATTACAATGTAGTTCACAACTTCCACTATATATGATCCCCATGATCTCAAATATATTATCAAATCAGTATTTCTCTATCCCAATAAGAATAATCTCTTTTCTTACCAAAAATACTACGCCCATATATGGCACTCATCAAGTCAAGGACAAGAGGGAACTGCAAGGTCGCAAACGAAGTAATTGGTAGGCATGTCAACACAGCTATAGGGATAAGAACCCTTGAGTGGCTTCGACCAAATACAAGATACAAAGTTGCAGCAAAAGCTACTATCATGGCTGTGGTTGAAATGAACAAGGTGGTCAAACCAATTATCAACTTTGTAGGCAACTTGAAGAGAAAGTCTTGCTCAGCAAAACGTGCAGTGAGAATCGACAAAAACATTAATAGTGACGTAACAGCTGCAAATAATGATATGGCATCTGATATTGCGAATATAGTGAAGGCGGTTTTGTAGGTAAAAATTGGTATTCCAGTATCCTGGTTGCTTCCTCCGGGAACTGTAATGGCTGCTGCAAACACAATGGTGATGATCAATGCAGCTGTAATTGTATAAGACTTTGCAGTAGACTTCATCGATTTTTCTCCCTCAATCACCAAGTCTTTGTGCTCTCTAGTAAATACCATTTTTGGTGTTTCGCCGCTAGAGTTCTTTTGAATGATGCTTAGAGGACACACAAATCCTTCAACTTCCTACAAGATTACAATATGTTAACAAGGCTTAATAAACAAATGTTGATATTTAATCATCATGTATGGCGATTTTGAATCATAGAGATTCCTACCTTAAACCATAGTAGTTCTCGTTGTATCTGTAAAGCTGCCCCTGATATAAGATTCAGTTTAGTGGATGGTGCCAATCTTGCAGCCAAGTGCAATAGGTTATTCCCAGAAGAGTCTTTAATTGTTCGATATATATTCCTATGTTCGCTCATTTCATAGAGTAGGTTGTAAACCTTTTCTGATCGATTTATCACAGTATATTGAATAACGTTGTGGCCATCTTCATTAGCACTCATAATTGCACTTGGGAAGAAAGACACAATACGCTGTACCACCTCGTATGAATTTTGTCTTGGGGCTTCAAGAATTGGATTTGTGTAATACTGAGGGAAAGAGCTCGAATGTTTTGTATTAATTGTCAAACGACATGCATCCTCTAATAGTTCCATAGCATCTTTATGAATTCGAACTCTCTCTTTAATAAATGGAGACACTGCAACATACACCCAAATGAGCATCTCAAACAAAGGAATAACTTTTGGTCTTTTTTTTTTTTTTTTGGTAATACAATGATGGTACTTGATGATTCATCTTACCTAATATCCTAACGATCCGCAGTAAAAACATAAGACAATATTCAGTCACTGCATTAGTCGATAGAATGTTTGTTAGATGGACCAGGTTATGATCGGAATGCGCAACCAACAAGTTAAAAATTGAAGGAAACATAGACTCATGACCTACCGATACAGCATGGGAGAATACAAAGCAAGGATACACATGGACTACATCTTTCCAAAATGTCAAAAATACAATCTCCACAGGTTTGGCAAGAGAAGACTCGTTGCTCGACCATATCAGTCCCTTCAGTATAAAAAGTGGATTACAAGAAATTCTGTTGTGACGCCCTATAAATAATTACACAATATGTAAAAGAACATGCAGAATCAAGTTAAAAATCAACAAACCTATATATTCTTCCAATATACTAAGTTCGCATGGGAAATTTTGAGCTATAGCCATCAGCACTGCATCAGTATGCAATGTTTTGTAATGCTGCATCAGATCCTTCGCAAAGCCTACATATATTCCAAAGTCAGCCATTTTCGTTTAAGTGGGTAGTTCTTTTAACTATTTGAACTGGAGTCGAGCCGACACTTACCAAAATCTTTGGAGGAAATAACATTAACTAAATGCTCATCACCACTTGTGCCAGAAAACAGCGCATCCTTCTCTATGTCAGTATTAATGTATTTCAACAGTTGCTTAGACGTCTCGGTATGCATATTAGAGAGAGCTATGGCTAGTGGTGTGTGACCCTCGTTGTCCTTGGCTAACAACAAATCTGGGTTTCCTTGCACCAGTATGTCAACAGCTTCGGTGTTGCCAACTATAGCAGCAACATGGAGCAGTGTGCTTCCATCTGAATTTCTCACATCCAATAGCTGTGTGTTCTCTGGTATGACATCCAACAGTTGCTGCAAGAACCATGGCTTCTTGGAAGTACCAACTGCTACATGGAGCGCTGTGTTTCCGTTATTTGTGATTTTATTTAACACTGTAACTTCTCGTTCCCTCAAAACTATTTCAACACCAGTCCATTCTCCTCCGAGGGTAGCCTTATACAATTGTTTCTGATCCTCTGCTCTTTCTTGATCTCGTAGTGTATCTAAATTTCCATCATGTTGTTATAAAGGTGATAACTAAAGACTGAATATATGTGGATCCTCTAATTTAATCCAAACATTTACACTCCACTCCCGAAAAGAAAACGGAAGAAAACAAAAGTAAGGAATTGATCTTCCTTTCCTTTCTCTCTGGTTCCTTTCCGATTTAGGAAGATAGTTTATAAAGAAAATTAACTTGAATCTTATTTTCTTTTCTCTTCTTTTCTCTCGTTAAATGAAACTCGAGAGCAATCCGTTAGGGATTTCAAAGGATGAAAAAGAAAACCATTGACATACATACACACACACATGCATCATGCACACATAGAGACATTCATATAGGACTGTTCACTATTTGGATAAAACCGAATTGTCCAATTGGACAATTTGGATCGGACTATTTGGTTCGGATATTCGGATTTTTGGATTGGTTTTTAGCAAAACCGAATTATTATTTTGGATTTTGGATTGGTTTTGGTTTACAAAATAAAAACCGAATAGTCCAAAAAAACCGAATTGCAATTTGTTATTTTGTTCTTTTTAATATATATCTTTAATAAATTATTCTTTTAGTATATTAAAAATTTCCATCTATTATAATACTTTAATATATACTTCTTATAAAAAAAAGATTGTCTATAAAGTAGTAAATTATAATATATTTTTCTTGATAGTTATTTATAAGTTTTAATTCACAACTAATTAAACAATATTTTTTAGTTTATATTATAAGGTAAGTTAATACTAAAGTTATATATTGGTTGAAATGTCTTAATTTTTGAAAACCGAATTGTAAAAAACCGATCCAACCGAATTATAATTTGGTTGGATCGGATCGGATTTGAATTTAGTTTGGACTATTTGGATCTATGTTTTGAAAACCGAAATTAATTTGGATTCACTTGGATCGGATTAAACCGATCCATCCAAACGAACACCCTTACATACATACATTCAATTGCAGGCCTAAAACGGCTTATGGGCCGGGTCTAAAAGATTATTTTAATGGGGCACTTTGCTGTACTTCATATAAACATCGTATGTGCATAGAGGTAAAGTCCACCAATCAATGGTCAAACAAGCTAATGCAAGTGTTAAGGGTTTTTAGGTCATTTTACATGTTATATCTTTGCAACAGATTTAGTCAGTGACATGGGAATTGGGAGAGACTTGCCTCTCAAAACTCAAAAGCCAGAACCCTTTGTTTCTTTTGATTTGAGTCACAATTTAAGGAATAAGAGTTTACAATTTAGCAATTAAACCCTAGGAACCCCACTGCTTAGACCATCTCCAATGCATTGAACTCATATGAGTTTATTGGATTGATACATATACATTTCACTCACTATACAACTTTACCCATTAAACTCTACATTCCATTAAACTCTATAAAATTTAATGGATTGTCACATCATTTATCCTTTTCTTTTTATTTATTATTATTTTTAAAAAATTAATTAGCATGAAATTAAAAATTAAAAACTACAATTAAAATTAACATTAATTAAAAAATTAAAATAAAAAATAATTTATATATATATGTGTGTGTGTGTGTGTGTGTGTGTGAGGAGAGAGAATATAGAGTTGAATGGGGATTGAACTCCCCATTCCATTGAATCCTAGTCACTTTCCCATAATGGGGATTTTGAGTTTAATGAGATTAAACTCCCCGTTAAACCCTCTATTGAACTCCCATTGGAGATGGCCTTAGTCTCAGTCGGGAATAGACGTCACAACTTAACACTAGACAGTCTAGACTCAACTCTTTTACATTAAAAGCTATAAATGCATCATCATATATGAGTGTTAGTTTAAAGATTTTACCTTCAACGACTAGCAATTCTGGTGGAACAACAGCCGGAGCATACATGGTCTCCAATTCATCCCATACTTCTTTTCCACAGAAGTCAGCTACATTTCTCTCTTGAGAGAGCTTTGCTTTGAGACGATCCACAACATAGGTGAGTGTTTGTTTAGAGAGAGCACCAAGAATCCAACCCTTCACCAGAGCATCTGATCTTCTCCACAGCTTGTGATGAGTTTGATGGTCTTCACCCACGTTCTCCTTCTCTGAAACATTATGACTGGTTTGAGGGCTGACATGTGTTCCATCAATGAAACCAAGCATACCATGACTCTCTAACAGACATAGCATTTGTGTTTTCCAAATCTCATACTCATCCATTCCACTTAACTTCAAGGTAACAAAACTGGGGGTATAAACATTTGATGGGTGTGGGTATGGGTTTTCTTCACCAACTTCTAGTGTGACATGTGGAGTAGAGCTTGAGCCTGCCATCTTTGTATTTTTTTTTTATTTCTTTCTTTCTTTAAATCCTGGTTACTCCTCTTGCATACATGTCTTATATAGGAAAACGGATTTGATTTGTGGTGCCCACAAAAGCCACTTTAACATGTGGAAAAAATATCTTTATTTATTTGAGTAGAAATTTATCAGTAAACTGTGTATAAGAACGTTTTCAGCAACCAACGTTTAGCTTGAAACATTGATCATTGAGACTACTTTCTTTGTATTTTTGGTTTGTTTCTGTCAATCCTCCTTCTATATTCACATGTTATATAAAGATAAAGTTGATTTGTGGTGCCCACAAAAGCGACTTTAAAATTGCGTCCTCCCCAAGTAATTCCCTCATATAATAAAAGTTTTAAGCAAAGAATATTTGTTACAAAAGTTGAGACGAATTTAATATGAAATTATTTATCAAAATATAATAGAAGTAACTGAACCTCATTCTTTTACTACAAAATGAAAAGAACGAACACCTTTGTATATGCAGTCATCTACCTGGAGTTCAAGCTTCTGCCACTGTGACATTTGAATTAGAGCTTATTGATATAAAGTTTACAAATAAGGTTAATATTGGAAGCTTGGTATGACAGTTTTACTAAATATGGATTCCCTGTTTTAAAATTCAGGGTGTTAATTAAAATATGAAATTCATGTTCCACTGTGATAAATAGCCTAAATCTTATTATCATAATTCCCTAAATTCTTCATCAAATTCGAAAAATAAGAATGAAACCGAACTCAAAATTAGTTAGGACTTTGAAATCATGGATTTCATATAGGAAACAGTTAATTACATCCCCAGTCCCCATATGAATATTCTTTTTCGCTTTTTACAAAATCAAGGTCAAAAATAAAATAATCATTCAAATGCTGATGAACTCGAATATATGAGTAGGGTTAGGTTCAGTAGAGAACTATAATTAACCAAAGAACCAATTTTTTTTTCAACTTTTAGAACTTATTTTTTATCAAAAAAAAAAACTAAAAATACAGAAATTCATAACTTTTTATCATTTTTCCAATGATACAAAATTCGAATTTTTACGTCAAATTCACAATGTGAATCTTTGAAAATTCACAACGTGAATATGGATTCACACGGTGAATCCAAAAAATATTTTTTACATTCACAATGTTAATATATGAATTTAGATATTTTTAGATTTTTTTTTTCGATAAAAATAAGCTCTAGAAATTGAAAAAAAGATTTGGTTCCTTGAAGAACCGATGATTATGGTTCTCTATTGAACTTTTCCCTATATGAGTATTAGTTTGTAATTCAATTTACACTCATAGATAGAGATGGAGCAAACAGATAAGGAGTGTAGTAGAGCATATCTGAGAGTTCAAGAGGTGATGTCTGCAGTAATGGCGTCTTTTCTTCTTCTTCTTGGTTGTCTCCTGCAAGCAATTTTTCTTTATTCTTCCCTGTAAACATGTGGTTTTGTGTTTATGAAGATAAAGAGGTCCATGAATATCTAACCAGAGGTAGGTGCAACAAAAGACAAATATCTTTTTCTTTGATTTGCGGAGGCAAACAAAAGCAAGAAATCAATAACTTGATCAAATAGAGGTTTCTTTTCATCACATTCTTGATTTCTTTAGATTTTTTCACAAGAACCTTATGTAATCAATGATATATTTACCCTCTCCATGTATCTGTCCTAATTTTTTGGAACAAAAACTGCAACCGAAAGTTCTTTAGTATACTAGAATGGAAATTGTGTTTGAATCGAAAACAAAAAAGAAAAAATAGAAAAATATCTAATTTAAATAGATTTGGTAATGAGTTTTTTTTTTTAAGAAATGAAATGTCTTTTTTAAGAAACCAGTTTTTTTTAGGTGACATGGGGGCATAGGGCCGAGAGTACTATCACTACAAGAAAAGTCACTTTTAGTGACCAATTTTTTAGTGACGACTCAAAATCTAGTCTCTAAAACATTTATTAGTGACCATATATTAAGTGGTCACTAAATTTTGGTAGTGCTGTTAAAAAAATGACATCACTTTCACTAAAAATGATATCAATATCATAGTTTGATTGATGTAAAATACACCCTTAACTTTCAACAAGAGTGCATCAGGCCATACAAATCATTAACTTTATATAAATATAATAATTGGATGTTGACCAATCTATTTTCTTACTGTATGATAACAAAATCTTGCAATCTATTTGCTTACTGTAAAAATCCTAACTCAACTAAAGAGATAATCACAACCTGCATAACATAAACATCACTTGTTCAAGTTCATCAAACATATTCCCTAAAGGAAAAAAAAGCAATTGATAGAATCATAAAGAAATCTGAACACAAAATATTGAAGGTGTGGTTCTGCCGACTGCACAGTTCCATTCACTTGAAAAAATTGTTACCTGAGTAATATTCCAAAGTGTTTGAGCAGCAACTATAGTTTGAATAGATGATTGATATTTCTATAACAAACGAGGAGATCAAATCTTCCATTGAAATCGTTTTGCAGAGATAGAGAGGAGAGGATATATGAAACTAACGATGACGGAGGACGGCAACGGGGATGGAGGAGGGCAACGTTGGAGAAGGAGGTCGGCGTCTGAGGGGGCGTGATGGAGTTGTCAACAAACTTCAGACATTTTCGCTTTGAAAAAACATACAACACCTTCATAAACTTGGCGATGAGGAAGAAGATGTGTGAAGGATGCGCATTTTGGAAGAAGGAAAAAGAATCAGTCAACCCTTTTTTTACTGCGGACCGAATCAACTCTTTTTTATGGAATGAGTAAGATATGTGGACCGGGTCAGATACAAATCAAACAACCTGACCGAACCGAATCAGACAAAAACGTTTGGCCAGACCGATCAGCAACAAATCAAACAGCCCCTTTGTTATTGGTGATTTTAGTGTCACCATGTCATTTTAAGTAATTGTAACTAACATGTGAGCTAAGGGGCTTCATGATTTATACTCTAATATATGTACGGGGGTTGTGCGAAGTGCATGCATGTATAAGATCGAGTCAGAAGCCGGTTCGATGACTAGTCGGGGGTCCGGGGTTTCCAAAGGGGCAGCTCCCCTTTGGCGGGGTCTAGGGGCAGCGCCTGTGACAACCCGAAATTTCCATTTGTACGAACTTTATCTATTCAATAGAAGCTAGTCCAGACTCAGTGATTTTCAGACTTTTCCGAATAAGTTTGTGTACATTAGGGTTTACGTTTAAGGAGATATCAGGAGAGTGGATGCTCCTGGTTTTGTGAAATTTGAGCATTCCAAGTTTCAAAATGTTACAGTCCAATTTCCAGAATAAAAATATTTTATGCCAAAATATTTCAGGACTATAAATAGATTTCTGAATTAAATTAATTCATAATTCACAATTCCAAATAGAGAAAAGCCATTTTCTCTCTCACGGATCTTCGGGTTTTCATCCCAGATTGTGAGTCTACTTTCCTAGATGTGTTTTATTACTTGTTTTATGCTTTATAACATAGATTACATGTCTAAAATACAAGATCCGGGAGCTTACGGCCCAAGAGCGTTCTTGGGTTGTAAACTCCAAAACAAGGCCTAAAAGCTACCTAGTCCCATTTCATTGTTAGGCAACTAGTTAAGGACTTAATGTATAAACATTAGAGGCTAGAAATCAATCAAGAACCACTCGTTATAGGAGTTTACGGCCAAGGATATCTCTTGGGCCGTAAACCCCTTTTTCAAGGGCTATAAGTGCCCTAAATCACCCCTAAGGCTTAAGACATTTACCCTCTAATGCTTGTAGCTATTTTGGACACCAAAACACTTCAAAATCATATAGTTTTAGGAGTTTACGGCCAAGGCTATGCTCTTGGGCCGTAAACCCCTTTTTCAAGGGCTAAGAGTGCCCTAAACACCCCTAAGGCTTTAAGACAATTACCCTTTGATACTTGTAACTTGATTGGGGAGTAAATGACATCAAAATCATCCCTTAAAGGGAGTTTACGGCCAAGGAACATCACTTGGGCCGTAAACTCCAAGTGAAGGCACAAATGTGTGCCTATTGTCCCCTTTAGCCTTAAGCAAAAACATAGAAGCTATCCTACATGTGCAAGTGACTTAAATGAAATAAAACCACCACCCCATAGGAGTTTACGACCGTAATCTCTAGGGGATATGGTCTTTAGGCCGTAAACTCCTCTATGGAGCATTCTAGGGCCTTAAACTACTTCAAGAATTATTCCAAGTGGGGAGTTCACGGTCGTAAACTCAAGGGTTTACGACTGTAAACTCCAAAGGTGGGGTTTGTTGGGTGGTGAACTCTTATACAAGGCCTTTGGAAGCTTCAAACCCTTTTGCATTGTCCCGTAGCAACTTAGATGCAACCATTAGGACCTTTAACACTTATGCAAAGTGTTTTCATGTTCCTAAGTGTCCTAACTTATTTTGTTAAGTTATTATTTGGCTAATTAGTTATATATATATATATATATATATATATATATATATATATATATATATATATATGCTTATTATATGATAACTAGGCTTGTGCGTGTAAGCAAGTCTCCGTTTGCCACCTAGCACGGTATCCGATACTACAGTCCAATCTACTCACCACAAGTGAGTTCATACCCCTTTAATCAACCTTTGAAATGCTTTTAAATGTTTTAAATACTTTATGGGGGGGGGGATACAAGTTAAATACTTACAGTTATTGCATCAATCACATGTGATTGCATTAATCACATGTGATTAATAACTAGAAAACCAATGATTTATTCACTGTTCAAACTGTTTATCAAATTGTTTCACTTCAAAATGTTTTACAAACTATTTAACTTATCAAATGCTTTTATTAAACTTTAGTTTATTCCTTATAAAATTGCATGCCCATATATGTATAGATATATAAGTAATGTTTAAAGGGCTTAGGAAGGCCATCCGCCCTATTTCCTTTTTCTCGATTTGGATGTGGTCTGGTGGGATTTCGGGTGACCATCCGAGGGTCGTTTCAATATTAGTTATATATCATATATACATGTATAGACATAAAAGTACTTCCATATTCATTCTTATCAGTACATCAATAGTTAGTTACCATCGGGGTAACACAGGAACATATACAACTATACTAGAAACAGAACATATACAACTATACTAGAAACAGAACATATACAACTAGACTAGAAGGAGAACATATACAACTATACTAGAAACAGAACATATACAACTATACTAGAAGGAGAACATATACAACTATACTAGAAACAAAACATATACAACTATACTAGAACGAGAAACATTACATATACATGAACACGTTAACAATTGTGATCCACTGTGTCGGAGCATGCCTTAAATGTCATGGCCCGAGTTGTAGCCAAAATTCTCTTGGAGGGAGAGCGTGAGTTTGCGTATAGATCTATACTGGATTGACTATCCTACACCTTGCTGCTAGCTACAGCCGGACCTGCAGGTCTGCGGGTGCCAAACGTCATTCTGTTATTACGACCATTCATTATGTCGTTGTTACCAGTCGATAGCATGGTGCAATTTATCACATTATACCTTAATATAAATCCGGTTTAAGGTAGTTAGTACAACAGTAGTTCCTATTATACAAAACTACAGTACTACAATGATTTACCCATTACATATTTTGGTGATAACCTCACTTAAACATTAACGTACAAACTATATTTTATTGAATGATAGTTACACTTGGGAAATTACACACTTTTACAACAAACGAGCATACAAAACAGTTAGGCCTTGGTAGAAGGCTACTTTAATAGAAAATATAGGTTTTTCTGAGAGATTCAAACTTTTACAAACACTTACTTACATTTTTACAAACTTATACATTGAGACAGGTTCAAACGTTTTTGACAACAAACATTGACACTAAAATACTTATGAACTCACCAGCTTAATGCTGATAAACTCTTTCAAAATAACTTGTATTCTCAGGTCATCAGTAGACAGGTACCGAGGCCAGCTTTTGAGAAGATGGAGCGTATTCAAGACTCATCTTATTATTTTGACTTACATTATTTTGGTGTCTATAACTGTACAGAACACGCTTGTATTAAAATTATATATTTAATGCAATGGATGATGTTGTTTGCTTATTTACATTTACTGTGTTGTGATAGTATACATGACGTCCTCCGCCCCAGAACGTTTCCGCCGTTCTTGGTTTTGGGGTGTGACAGATTGGTATCAGAGCATTGTTTATAGTGAATCAAGTATATCAACCCATAAAAGATATACTAAACTATAAACCCATTAGGGATTAAAGCACTCTGACCAAGAGTCTATACTTTAAATATTAAAATATTTAATTAAGTATACTAGTCTGCATACATACTAAAATCAGTGTCACAATGACAAGAACAAAAGTATTACGATTGTTAAATATCACAAGCGAGCTCGGGGATGTATGGTCAGTCTTGGGAATGGCATAGCCTGATCAACTATGCTGGTCCTAGGAGTGATTAGCATATGCCCTAGAATGGTTGTGATGTGTTAACAAGTCTAAAAACTTACCAACAATACCACAAGAAGATCAGTAGAACTTAAACTTAAAATACTATAGGTGTATTTTGTACTACTAGTTACATGTATACCATATCCTTATACCTCTCTTCTCGCGTAGATCTAAATAGATGGATTCCATCATGGCGACCCGTACTTTCCAAATGAAGGCAATGCTGGGTGGATCGAAGAAGAGCCCGAAGATGACCATCCAATCCCTTTGGATGATCACCTCGCAGAAGGCTTTTCTGATGGATCTGACTCCGAGCCTGAAGTCAACAACCTACCGCTTGTAGGTCAAGCCCCGAACAACAATCCCCGACCAGCTTTTCCAGGTCCTACTCCCTTGTGGGCAACCAACTTGAATCGCTAGAGTGATGAACAGGGTCAACCCTTACCATACTTTGGGGACCGAACCTTTTACAACGTCAGCAATGGTGGCTCTGCTGACAGAGCTCTGCCTGTCATTATCCGTAGAATAGCTCGAAATGTCAAGCAAGGTCGAGCAGCCATCGACCGGGTCATGGAGATTGATGCCAACTCAGGTGTCAACACAGTCCGCATCCGCCGTCTTGAAGAAGACATGGAACGGACCCGGAGAACCAATGAAACCCTACAGCAACAGCTGGCTGCCTCCCGAGCTGAGGTCATGGAACTTCGAGCTCGTCAGAGAGCTCAGGATCGACACCTTCAGGAGATGTTTCGTCAAGTGTCGGACCTCAGGGCTCGCCCGAGGAATTCCCATCGCCGTTAGATGATGTCTAGTACATCTCTGTCTTTTGATTAAGGAATAGCCTTGAACATCTGTGCTCTAAGTGGCACTTGTCTGTAAAATATTCCTAACTTTCAGTACTCTAATTAGGAATCTAAGAACTATCAAACTTTCTGTATGGTATGATGTAAGACCTACTGTTAGGTCGATTTTCCCTGAACTTATTACATCTGTAATACCAGTATGATTGACATCTATCTAATATGTGGGAAAAATCTATACACTTGTGTTTTCCTAGTAATATTCCTTGCTATGTTTTCAAACACCCATTTAACTGTTGGGCTATGGTTAGTTAGTCCATGTGTCACTCTCACGTTGCTTACAAATTGATTCTTACCAATTTTTCTTATCTTTATAAACTTATAGCTGAAAGATGCCTCCTCGCAAATCTCCCAGGAATAACCCTGCACCTCCACCGCCTCCACCGCCTCCGGTCATCGATACTGTAGCCCTGAATGCTGCCGTAGCTGCAGCAGTGGCAGCTGCCATGGCTCAGTATCACTCATCCGATGCCAGCAGAGGTGGAACCCCTGTTGAATCTATTCCGGTCGAAATCCCTGTGCGCTCGAGAGAGTGCTCCTACAAGGATTTCACAAATTGCAAGCTGAAGCCTTTCTATGGCACCGGCGGAGTCATTGCCCTCTCGCAATGGTTCGAGAAGACTGAATCAGTCTTCGAAATCTGTTCATGCCCTGCTGCGTGCAAAGTTAAATATGCCGCATGCACCTTTGAGGGAAAAGCTCTAACGTGGTGGAACGGCCACGTTAAAGCCCTAACACTCGTCATGGCTAACGACATGGGATGGGAAACGATGAAGGACCTCATGACTGAGGAATACTGCCCGAGGGGCGAAATCCAGAAGTTGGAACAGGAACTCTGGAACCTGACCATGAAGGGCACCAATGTGATCGCTTACACTACCCGATTTAGCGAACTGGTGGCCCTCTGCCACAATATGGTTCCCACTGAGGGGAAAAAGATTGAACGGTACATATGGGGGCTAGTGCCTCCGTACCAGGGGAATGTCCTAGCATCAAACCCCGCTACCTTCGACAGTGCCAAGCGTTTGGCACAAAGACTCATTGACCATGGAGTCAAAACCCCTGCGACAACAACAAACCTAGCCATCCCAGAACCCTCCAAACCCGCTGAAACTAAGCGGAAGTTCTGGGATGACAAGAAGAAGCAGCGAGCTGCCAAGAAACAGCAAATCGTAGCAGTGCATGCTGCGGTAACCCCTGCTGCTATTACTGCTCCGATGAAGCAGTATGCTGGAAGTTTGCCGAAGTGCAACAAATGCAACTTCCACCACAACGGCTCCTACCGTGAAATGCAGTGCTCTAACTGCAACAGGAAAGGACACACCGTTCGTTTCTGTAAATTCCCGGCACAACCGATCTCCCAAGTCCCTGGCTCTGGCGCGAGCCCAACCTGCTATGGATGTGGCGAAACAGGCCACTTTAAGAGGGACTGCCCCAAAGCGAGAAATGCTGGAGGAGCAGGGAGGGTACTAGCTATAGGCCACGGGGAAGTAGTTGCTGACCCGACAGTGGTGACTGGTACGTTCCTCCTTGATAACTCATATGCATGCATTCTGTTCGATAGTGGAGCGGAGCGAAGCTTCGTAAACCACAAATTTGCTCGCTTGCTTAAGCAACAACCACATGCACTTAATGAACAATTCACAGTAGAAATGGCCAATGGGAAAACTGAAAGTACTAATAGCATATACTTAGGTTGTACCCTAACTCTAGATAACCATTCATTCCCAATCGACCTTATGCCGGTCGCAATAAAAAGCTTCGACGTTATTATCGGCATGGATTGGTTAAGTCTTCATCGCGCTGACATCATGTGCTACGAGAAAGCAGTCCGACTAAACCTCCCGTCTAACGAAACTCTTATAGTCTACGGCGACAAACCTGGTGCGAGTCTTCGCATTATATCAAGTATTCAAGCACAGAAATATCTGCGCAAAGAATACAACGCATTCCTTGCTCACGTCGTCGACACGAACCTAGAAACAAAGGAACTAAAGAATATCCCAGTAGTGAGCGACTTCCCCGACATTTTCCCAGAAGAGCTACCTGGATTACCTCCGCAACGACAAGTCGAGTTCAGAATCGACTTAGTCCCAGGAGCTACCCCAGTAGCCAAGTCGCCCTACCGTTTAGCACCAGCTGAGATGCAGGAGCTCTCTGGTCAACTTAACAAACTGCTCAGCAAGGGCTTTATAAGACCAAGTTTCTCACCATGGGAGCACTGGTCTTGTTCGTTAAGAAGAAAGACGGATCATTCCGTATGTGTATCGACTACAGAGAACTCAACAAACTGACGGTCAAGAATCGTTACCCTCTGCCTCGCATAGATGATCTATTCGACCAACTGCAAGGGGCCAACTATTTTTCCAAGATTGATCTGAGATCCGGATATCACCAGTTACGAGTGCTAGAAGAGGATGTGCCGAAGACAGCCTTCCGAACTCGTTACGGACACTACGAGTTCGTGGTGATGCCATTCGGATTGACCAATGCGCCCGCAGTCTTCATGGATCTGATGAATAGAGTATGCCAACCTTACTTGGATCAGTTCATCATCGTTTTCATTGACGATATCCTGATCTACTCCCGAAGTAAGGAAGAGCATGGCGATCATCTACGACAAGTTCTAGGGACTTTACGAAAGGAGAAACTTTATGCGAAGTTCTCGAAATGTGAATTTTGGATCCGAAGAGTCGAATTCTTAGGACACGTGGTAAGCGAAGAGGGAATCCACGTGGACCCATCCAAAATTAAAGCCATTGAGAACTGGTCAGCACCCAAGGCGCCTACAGAAATTCGTCAATTTCTAGGTCTCGCTGGCTACTACCGCAGGTTCATTCAAAACTTCTCCCGAATAGAAAAACCTCTTACGACCCTGACCAAGAAAGGCGTGGCCTTTGACTGAGAAGAGAATCAAGAGAGAGCGTTCCAAATGCTCAAGAGAGCCTTGTGCACCGCACCAATACAATCCCTTCCCGAAGGAATAGAAGACTTCGTAGTCTATTGTGATGCATCAAATCAAGGGCTCGGATGTGTTCTGATGCAGCGAGGTAAGGTCATCGCCTACGCCTCGAGACAGTTGAAGACACACGAGGTTAACTACACGACCCACGATCTTGAACTAGGAACAGTGGTGTTTGCTCTGAAGATTTGGAGACATTACTTGTATGGAACGAAGAGCACTATCTTTACCGACCACAAGAGTTACAACATATTTTCGATCAGAAGGAGCTCAACATGAGACAACGACGGTGGGTCGAGCTACTCAGTGATTACGAATGCGATTTTTGTTATCATCCGGGTAAAGCCAACGTAGTAGCAGACGCCCTAAGTCGGAAGGAATATTCTGGTCGCAAAGTCAAGTCATTATCAATAACCATCCATTCACACTTGTCTAAGAAAATTCATGCGGCTCAACTTGAGGCCATGAAACCTGAAAATGTGACGAGTGAATCCCTTAGGGGAATGGACAAGAATTTAAAAGCCAAGGGTGACGGAGCATTATTTTTCATGAACCGGATCTGGACACCGAAACACGGTGGTTTCCGAGACTTGGTCATGACCGAGGCGCACAAAACTCGGTATTCCGTCCACCCAAGTTTAGATAAGATGTATCTGGATCTTAAAAAGCTATACTGGTGGCCTAATATGAAAGCAGAGATTGCTACCTTCGTAAGTAAATGCCTTACTTGCGCAAAGGTTAAGGTCGAGTACCAAAAGCCCTCTGGTTTACTGCAACAACCAGAGATTCCAGAATGGAAGTGGGAGTGGATCACTATGGATTTCATAACCAAGTTGCCCAAGACAATGGGTGGGCTTGACACCATATGGGTCATCGTTGATAGATTGACCAAGTCTGCACACTTCCTGCCTATCAAAGAAACCGACAAGATGGAGAAACTTACGAGAACATACATTAGGGAAATCATACAACTACATGGTGTACCTATGTCCATTATCTCTGATAGAGATAGTAGGTTCACCTCAAGATTTTGGCAATCACTACAACATTCCCTAGGAACAAGGTTAGACATGAGCACAGCCTACCATCCACAGACCGACGGACAGAGTGAGAGGACCATCCAAACACTGGAAGATATGTTGCGAGCCTGTGTGATTGATTTTGGGAAAGCATGGGATACTCATTTACCCCTTGTCGAATTTTCCTATAATAACAGTTATCACACGAGCATCAAGGCTGCTCCATTCGAAGCTCTCTACGGCCGAAAGTGCAGATCCCCTCTGTGTTGGGCTGAGGTGGGTGATACCCAATTAGCAAGGGGGCAAGCTTCCGACAGTACTCTCACCGGTCCGGAAATCATTCGGGAAACGACAGAGAAAATCGTTCAGATCCGTGAACGATTGAAAGCCTCTAGAGACCGACAGAAGAGCTACGCTGATAAACGAAGAAAACCTTTGGAATTTCAGGTGGGAGACCGAGTCCTTCTCAAAGTCTCACCCTGGAAAGGCTTGATACGCTTCGGTAAGCGTGGGAAGCTTAATCCGAGATACATAGGGCCTTTCGAGATTCTTGCAACAGTCGGCCCGTAGCTTACAAACTCGACCTACCCGACACACTTCGTAACGTACATTCTACATTCCATGTATCTAACTTGAAAAAGTGTATGTCCTACGAGACTCTTGTAATTCCACTCGACGAGATCGAGATCAACGAGAGCCTCAACTTCGTGGAAGAACCAGTAGAGATCATGGACCGTGAGGTCAAGCAAACGAAGCAAAGCCATATCCCTATCGTGAAGGTTCGCTGGAACGCCAAGCGAGGACCGGAATTCACTTGGGAACGCGAGGATCAGATGAAGCTGAAATACCCTCATCTTTTCGCTTAATTGTTGTAATTTCATATTTGCTTAAATTCTAATTTCGGGACGAAATTCCTTCAAATGGGGGGATGATGTGACAACCCGAAATTTCCATTTGTACGAACTTTATCTATTCAATAGAAGCTAGTCCAGACTCAGTGATTTTCAGACTTTTCCAAATAAGTTTGTGTACATTAAAAGTTCCGAAATGAAACTACGATGATGTTTTTCATGTCTAAAATAGTAGATTTATGTAAGTATATATTTGCTAAAGTATTTGATATCCCCGTAAATCAATGTGTTTTTAATACTCCATGTGAGTTTTATAACCATGCTATTGACACTGATGGCCTGTAACAACGTTCTTCAGGCGTTGGAACTGTTATGACGTTTGTCACCCCAGGCCTGCCGGCCTAGCTGTAGCTAACAACTTAGGTGTGGGATTGTCAATCCCGTATAGATCTATACACAAGTATCACGCTCCCCCTACAAGGGATTATGGTATATAATAAAGGACTTAATAATGCATACTCGAACGTACGTGAAGCTGTCTCACAACCTAGTATAAAACAGATTGAAAATAGTTTGTTTTGACAAGAACAAATTTTAAGTATCGGAAGACCTTTGTTTGAAATATGATTCTAACGGTGTTTGAAAGGAAACATAAAGTATGTAGGACAGTTTGATAAAAAGTTTTTAACATGTAAAAATGTTTGTCGTAAACTATTATAGTTTTTCCAAAAGTTCGTTTTGTTCGGATAGTAACCCTAGTGTAATGCTCACTTGTTATGAAAAGTTTAACTTTTTGTGGTGACATAAATGAACACCTGTACTCAAAGTATAAATAAACTGTTTGATTCGTATATGTATAACAACATATTTAATTTCAATATATATCAGATGATATCGTGTTATGTTTTCTGTGCGAAAGATTCCATATAATGGTTATGAATCACATATGATTTACTTGATAAAAATGAGTATTAAGTGAAACTTTGAGTTACACACGATAATAATCGTGTGTTTACTTGTATTCCCCCCCCCCCCCTCAAAAGTGTATATTAAAACAATATTGATAGAAATGTAGATTATAGGGGTATGAACTCACTCGTTAAGTTTGAAGAGAGATGCTAGGGTTGAGCAGAACTTCGACCGCGGAATGTGCGTCTTCGGGTTCTCGGGAATCTCTGCAGTGTAGATCCTTCGTCGGGGGCTTGAGTGCGGAAACCAAGGTAAGAAAATGGTCTCTGGAACTTAGTGATATGGGAGAATGACTGAGAAGTTGTGAATGGTGTGCAAAACTCGAAGCTCATGCCATCTATTTATAGTGCTGGAACTTCCTCGTACGCGGCGCGTAATCTTGGAGTACGCGGGGCGTAATATGGCGTCATGGCTTACGACTCCTGGCTAGCTAAGCGTAGCTTGGGCGGGCCGATGGGACTCGACTCTGGGTCTAGTACGCGGGGCGTACTCCCAGAGAACGCGGGGCGTAATCTGGCCTGTCCTCTTCTAAATTCCGTAACTTTCGCGTACGAGCTTCGTTTTTCGTGTTCTTTATATCCACGCGTAGGTGAGATTATGCTCTACAACTTTCATTTAGACTCCGTCGGCTAGTTTTGAATTTATGTTTAATGATATATTTTTAATAGGCTGGGCCTTCTAAAGTTCGTTAAAAATTCATAGGTTCTTTATTCGACGTCGGTTTTCATTTGTCTTTTTATTGTTTTATTACCACTGAGGAGATCTTCAACTTCCGTTTAGGTGGCGATAGCTAAATAACACTCGATCTTCAATCCGAGTTTTTAGCCCTCTACTACTGTTACGAAACTTTGAAAATCCGTAACTTCTTCATACGAGGTCCAATTTGGACGATCTTTTTATGCACGCTCACCTTTCAACGAGATCTACGACTTTTGTTTAGATACTTAAGGCTAAAATGTATTTTATTGAGATTTTTCTTTTTATGTCAAATAATGTTTTAACGTCGTGTCGTAAATATATGAGTGGTTATAATTTTTTTTTCAATATAACTCGGTTTTGAGCGTTCTTTATGTTTTTGGAAACCTTGGCATGACATCTAATATTTGATGCAGCCCAACCTTGATACTTGAACGCTTTATTTTCGAGGTTAATTTCGTTGTACTTAGCTTTCGAGTGTTACAATGCTTTTGGAAAATATAGGGTTGTCACATCATCCCCCTGTTAAGGGAATTTCGTCCCGAAATTTAATCTAAGATAGTGTTTACAGTTTTAGGAAAAAGATGCGGGTACTTTTGTTTCATCTGATCTTCGCGTTCCCAGGTGTATTCAGGTCCTCGCTTGGCGTTACATTTTATCATCTCAAAATATCGGGTTGTCACATCATCCCCCTGTTAGAGGGAATTTCGTCCCGAAATTCGAGTTTTAAGTAGTATTAACAATCATGCTACCGATAGGAGTTCTATTTGATACTCGTGTTCTTAAGCAAACACTTGTCTTCGCCTGGCATTCCTGTGAATCTTTCACTAATGGGATAGGACTTTGCTTCTTTCGTTTGACTTCACTGGTATGATATCCTTTCCTTGTCGAAGGTGTGTTGTGTGTTTCCGTGTTCGGTGAGAGTGTTACACCTTGTACCCTACAAGTAGTGTCTCCAGATCTTCAGAGCAATCAACGCTGCTCCTGAATCAAGGTCATGTGTTGAACAATCAAATTCTTGGGTCTCAAACTGTCTTGAGGTTTAGGTAGTGATCTTTCCCCTTGCATAATAACACAACTAAGCCCTTGGTTATATGTATCGCATTCTATCCCCTTTTTGGGAGGGATAATATTGGCGCGATGCATCAGACTTACTTTAGCGTTTGGAACGCTCTTTCTTGTTTACAGACGAATCTGGTGCTCTTCCAAGTGAGAAACTTGTCCTAAAGAATCCCCTTCTGAGGAGTTTGTTAAGCTCGTTAGGAAGTTCTTGCACCTCGGTTGGAGCTAGACAATAAGTTGATTTGGCTACTGGAACTATGTCGATTCTGAATTTGACTTGACGCCGTGTTGGTAGTCTCGGTTGTCCTTTCGGAAAGGTGTTGGGAAAAGCCGTGTACTTCTTGGATGTTCTGAATGTCCTTCATTTCTTGGCACGTCTTGGCGATGTGTGCAAGGAATGCATGATATTCCCTTCATAAGCATTTCTGAGCTTGCATACACGAATTGATGAGAGGGTTCGTACTTGGTTTGTCGCTGTAAATAACTAGGGATTTGTTGTTTAGGGAGGTTAGGGAAAATTGCTTTATCAAGACACCTGATGTCGGCTCGATGTAGAATTAACCAACTCCTACTGATTATGATGTCAAAACTTTGGGGTGGATTAGCTGTCGTGAAGATCTAAAAGAACGTATAACTACTCATGAATTAGGAAAAAGGGTAGGTATTTCTGAGTTTATTCTCGCTGATGCACGATCACTCGTAGTCTTGGGCAGTCTTCGTCCTGAAGTTCATAGTAGAACTCATACCTGGTTCATCCATCACAATCTCGGGTATACGAGTCGTTTATAATTAAGATTGAAAAGGTAGTCGAATAAATGATTCCTCTTTAAGCTCACATCCCAACGAGGAAAAGAAGTTAAAGTGGAATCATCAATTCTAAACCTGTAGAATCTTGATTATATACCACCCTCATGTATACATTCTTCGGAGACAGATCAACCATATGGGTCTTTAGATTGAACTTGACGTACTGTACGAGTGATACTTCGGGGAGGTTTGCTGCGGTTTCCCTGGAAAGGATGAGAAACAGGAGGTACTCTATGCATGAGTACTTCGGTGTTCTGGAATGACGGCTTCGCTAGAAAGACGTTTTCGGAGAAGGAGAAATACGCACGAAACTGATATTGCGAGGATCGAATTGAGTCAAATTGTATGATGATATCGGACTTAC
This sequence comes from Lactuca serriola, assembly GCF_051521515.1. NCBI lineage: Eukaryota > Viridiplantae > Streptophyta > Magnoliopsida > Asterales > Asteraceae > Lactuca > Lactuca serriola. The sequence goes on along the minus strand of NC_136409.1, from coordinate 108,933,836 downwards.
TTGGAAATACGGTATTAGGTTTGATCATAAGGGTGTTATAGACAAAACACAACAGTGCAACTTTTAACAGAGTTACAGTACTTTGGTTCTACTACAAGACTATTGTTGCAAACAAGGTATACTACAAAAGGCAAGTATATGCAACATGAGGGTCCCCTTATACTGACGGGATCTCTCAAAAGGTAAGACTCGAGTTGCACTAGTTTTATGCGAGTTTAACGACATACTTAATGCTGACGATTGGAAGTGAGCCCCTATTATAGTCGGGTCCTTCATTGCCTTTTTCCATTCTGAGATCAAACTCCTCCTGTTCTATGGTCGTTCTTCTCTGTTGGGCAATCCCTCTTGAAGTGTCCCATTAAACCACATAGATGGCATATCCGAGAAGTTTCGACATTGGTGGTTGAAGTAATGTGTTTCACCCGAGTCCTGCAGAAGCGGGTAGTGTGTCCGTTCTTGTTGCAGGTCTTGCAGTGTAACAGACGACAACTACCTAAGTGATGGAAGTTGCACTTATTGCAATTCGGTAGGTTTCCAGCATACTGTCTGGCCGGGTTAGGGATAATTGGGATACTTGTAGTGTTGGTGGTAGGAGTTAAAGATGCCGTGGCTGCGAAGGCTGCCACCGGTGATGGTTTCTTGTTTGTCCCACGTGGTGATTTGCCTTTAACTTTATCCCAAAATTTTCGTTTGTTGCTCATTGGTTTGAGGTTCGGAGCGTCGTGGTAGTTTGTTACTCGTGGGTGTACTTGGTTGTTACTTGGATTGGAATTATTGAAAACCATCCCGCTAACATTTGCATAGTTGGCGTTAAGGTGATTCAGAACAGTTGTCACGGCAGCTGAGACTGCAGCTTGAAAGGTAGCTGCATCAATCTGAAGAGTTGGTGTTTGGCTGATGGGTTGATTACTTTTCTTCGGCGACATGATTCTGTAACACGAAAGGAAAAGGAGTTCATGAGATATTAAGGTTGAACCTAGGTGTATTTCGATCACTTAAGTAAAGAGTAAGAGTATGTTCTCGAAAGTTTGACCTACATCCCTATGATGCAGTCCTAGTACAGAGTAGAAGTATGTTTTTTGTTCAAGCCGAGGTATCGTTAGTTGGTGAATAACATGATCTTACCACTACAGAGACTTGGAAATGTTTTCGGAGTTAAATTACTATAGTCCAATGTTTTGACTAAAGCATGTTTCAGATAGACTCCAACGAGGGTATGATGAGGGTTTTTGAACAAAGAGTGACACGGGGGTTAGCCGATTGTCAATATCATCGATGTTTAAGATGGAATAAGTTTAGGAAAATTTTATCTTGAAGAAGGTCTTACATCATATCATGAGTAGAAAGGTTTTGGCCGCATAAAGGCCTAACTAACAGTACTTACAGTACAAGATAGTTACATAGAAAAATGCTGCATCGGGAATAGACAGAAAAATAATTCTTTTAACAAGGGAGGGAAACAAAGCCTTTCTTCCTGGAGGAGGTCATCCTTCTGGTGAACTCTCAGTTAGCCAATTTCCATTATTATTAAGAAGATGTCCTTCGTACACCCATTGGAGTTCTTATGACTTCGGCTTGCGTTTCAGTTAATGCTTGCAGCAGGGTCTCATGGTCTCTCTTAGTTCAAGATGATTGGTGTAGATGGTGTGCATTCTTGCATTGGTATTTAACTTCTTTGATATAATGGAGCGTCGTCCTTCCTTGAATTTCGTTTTGATCAACTCTGCGGATCAGTATTGTTAGAACTTTGTCTGCTGAGCTCCCTTCGCTTAAGTGGTAGTAGCTTCGGTCTCCTTTTGACGACATAGGTTGATCTTGCTCCGCGCTCCATGTTTCTAGGCATATTACCCAAGGAAGTGTCGGGCCATGAAAAGCTAGACGAGGGTTAGGGTTTGATTTGGAAGTTACTGGGGGTAGGTTCTCCTTCTCGAGTTCAGAGTTATCATCGTCCGAAAGATCTTCAGTATGGTGATCATTCAAAAGGGATTGGACGATCATTCTCTGGTTCTTCTCTAAACCATCCAGCACTGCCTTTGTTCGGGAAGTACGAGCTGTCGTGGGGATGGGGTCCAGCTATGTTATCTAAGCGAAAATTTGGGGTATAAGAATCTAACACATAAGTAGTTTATGGAATACACAAAATATTCCTATAGTATTTTAGGTTTACGTTCCATTGTTCCCATTATGGTGTTGTGGGTAAGTTTTTAGACTTGTTGCAACTCATAACAACACTTAGGCACATGCTAGTCAACCCTTGGAAAATATAGTTGATCAGGCTATATCATCCCAGTTTTGACTATATGTCTCTAAGTCTACTTGTGTTGCCCAACAATCGTAATACTTTTGTTCTGTCCTAGTGATACTGATTTTAGTATGAATGCAGACATGTATCCTTACTTAAATATTTTATTATTTAAAAGTATAGACTCTTTATCAGAGTATTTTAATCCCTATTGTATTTATAGTTTGTATATCTTTTATGGGTTGATATACTTAATTCACTATAAACAATCCTCTGATACCAATCTGTCACACCCCAAAACCGAGAACGGCGGAAACGTTCTGGGGCGGTGGACGTCATGTAATGTATCACAATAATGCCAAGTAATAAACAAAGCAACAACATCATCCATTGCATTAATAGTATAATTTTAATTACATTTGAGTTCTTTCATAGTATAATTCTACAAAATGAATATTCAAAAATAAAAGACGAGTCTTGATTTCTCCGTCTTCACAGAACCTGGTAGTCGTACCTGTCTATCCGTATCCTGGGAATACAAGTTATTTTGAAAGCGAGTATCAGCAATAATGCTGGTGAGTTCATAAGTATTTATGTGACTTTGATTTGTAAAGCTGTAAAGAAAGACATGTAATCGTTTGAAAGAAAGTTTGTACCAACGAATATGTTTGTAAGTAATTGTAAACGTTTGAAACTCCTAGAAAATCCCATATTTTCTACTTGTATAAAATGTAGCCTTCTACCAAGGCTCGACTGTTTTGAATGTTTGTTTCGGAAATCCAATATTTGTTCGTAAGTAGATGGTACATTAAAAGTTCCGAAATGAAACTACGATGATGTTTTTCATGTCTAAAATAGTAGATTTGTGTAAGTATATATATGCTAAAGTATTTGATAACCCCGTAAATCAATGTGTTTTTAATACTCCATGTGAGTTTTATAACCATGCTATTGACACTGATGGCCTGTAACAATGTTCTTCAGGCGTTGGAACTGTTATGACGTTTGTCACCCCAGGCCTACCGGCCTAGCTGTAGCTAACAACTTAGGTGTGGGATTGTCAATCCCGTATAGATCTATACACAAGTATCACGCTCCCCCTACAAGGGATTATGGTATATAATACAGGACTTAATAATGCATACTCGAACGTACGTGAAGCTGTCTCACAACCTAGTATAAAACAGATTGAAAATAGTTTGTTTTGACAAGAACAAATTTTAAGTATCGGAAGACCAGTGTTTGAAATATGATTCTAACGGTGTTTGAAAGGAAACATAAAGTATGTAGGACAGTTTGATAAAAAAATTTTAACATGTAAAAATGTTTGTCGTAAACTATTATAGTTTTTCCAAAAGTTCGTTTTGTTCGGATAGTAACCCTAGTGTAATGCTCACTTGTTATGAAAAGTGTAACTTTTTGTGGTGACATAAATGAACACCTGTACTCAAAGTATAAATAAACTGTTTGATTCGTATATGTATAACAACATATTTAATTTCAATATATATCAGATGATATCGTGTTATGTTTTCTGTGCGAAAGATTCCATATAATGGTTATGAATCACATATGATTTACTTGATAAAAATGAGTATTAAGTGAAACTTTGAGTTACACACGATAATAATCGTGTGTTTACTTGTATTCCCCCCCCCCCCCCCCTCAAAAGTGTATATTAAAACAATATTGATAGAAATGTAGATTATAGGGGTATGAACTCACTCGTTAAGTTTGAAGAGAGATGCTAGGGTTGAGCAGAACTTCGACCGCGGAATGTGCGTCTTCGGGTTCTCGGGAATCTCTGCAGTGTAGATCCTTCGTCGGGGGCTTGAGTGCGGAAACCAAGGTAAGAAAATGGTCTCTGGAACTTAGTGATATAGGAGAATGACTGAGAAGTTGTGAATGGTGTGCAAAACTCGAAGCTCATGCCATCTATTTATAGTGCTGGAACTTCCTCGTACGCGGCGCGTAATCTTGGAGTACGCGGGGCGTAATATGGCGTCATGGCTTACGACTCCTGGCTAGCTAAGCGTAGCTTGGGCGGGCCGATGGAACTCGACTTTGGGTCTAGTACGCGGGGCGTACTCCCAGAGAACGCGGGGCGTAATCTGGCCTGTCCTCTTCTAAATTCCGTAACTTTCGCGTACGAGCTCCGTTTTTCGTGTTCTTTATATCCACGCGTAGGTGAGATTATGCTCTACAACTTTCATTTAGACTCCGTCGGCTAGTTTTGACTTTATTTTTAATGATATATTTTTAATAGGCTGGGCCTTCTAAAGTTCGTTAAAAATTCATAGGTTCTTTATTCGAAGTCGGTTTTCGTTTGTCTTTTTATTGTTTTATTACCACTGAGGAGATCTTCAACTTCCGTTTAGGTGGCGATAGCTAAATAACACTCGATCTTCAATCCGAATTTTTAGCCCTCTACTACTGTTACGAAACTTTGAAAATCCGTAACTTCTTCATACGAGGTCCAATTTGGACGATCTTTTTATGCACGCTCACCTTTCAACGAGATCTATGACTTTTGTTTAGATACTTAAGGCTAAAATGTATTTTATTGAGATTTTTCTTTTTATGTCAAATAATGTTTTAACGTCGTGTCGTAAATATATGAGTGGTTATAATTTTTTTTTCAATATAACTCGGTTTTGAGCGTTCTTTATGTTTTTGGAAACCTTGGCATGACATCTAATATTTGATGCAGCCCAACCTTGATACTTGAACGCTTTATTTTCGAGGTTAATTTCGTTGTACTTAGCTTTCGAGTGTTACAATGCTTTTGGAAAATATAGGGTTGTCACATCATCCCCCTGTTAAGGGAATTTCGTCCCGAAATTTAATCTAAGATAGTGTTTACAGTTTTAGGAAAAAGATGCGGGTACTTTTGTTTCATCTGATCTTCGCGTTCCCAGGTGTATTCAGGTCCTCGCTTGGCGTTACATTTTATCATCTCAAAATATCGGGTTGTCACATCATCCCCCTGTTAGAGGGAATTTCGTCCCGAAATTCGAGTTTTAAGTAGTATTAACAATCATGCTACCGATAGGAGTTCTATTTGATACTCGTGTTCTTAAGCAAACACTTGTCTTCGCCTGGCATTCCTGTGAATCTTTCACTAATGGGATAGGACTTTGCTTCTTTCGTTTGACTTCACTGGTATGATATCCTTTCCTTGTCGAAGGTGTGTTGTGTGTTTCCGTGTTCGGTGAGAGTGTTACACCTTGTACCCTACAAGTAGTGTCTCCAGATCTTCAGAGCAATCAACGCTGCTCCTGAATCAAGGTCATGTGTTGAACAATCAAATTCTTGGGTCTCAAACTGTCTTGAGGTTTAGGTAGTGATCTTTCCCCTTGCATAATAACACAACTAAGCCCTTGGTTATATGTATCGCATTCTATCCCCTTTTTGGGAGGGATAATATTGGCGCGATGCATCAGACTTACTTTAGCGTTTGGAACGCTCTTTCTTGTTTACAGACGAATCTGGTGCTCTTCCAAGTGAGAAACTTGTCCTAAAGAATCCCCTTCTGAGGAGTTTGTTAAGCTCGTTAGGAAGTTCTTGCACCTCGGTTGGAGCTAGACAATAAGTTGATTTGGCTACTGGAACTATGTCGATTCTGAATTTGACTTGACGCCGTGTTGGTAGTCTCGGTTGTCCTTTCGGAAAGGTGTTGGGAAAAGCCGTGTACTTCTTGGATGTTCTGAATGTCCTTCATTTCTTGGCACGTCTTGGCGATGTGTGCAAGGAATGCATGATATTCCCTTCATAAGCATTTCTGAGCTTGCATACACGAATTGATGAGAGGGTTCGTACTTGGTTTGTCGCTGTAAATAACTAGGGATTTGTTGTTTAGGGAGGTTAGGGAAAATTGCTTTATCAAGACACCTGATGTCGGCTCGATGTAGAATTAACCAACTCCTACTGATTATGATGTCAAAACTTTGGGGTGGATTAGCTGTCGTGAAGATCTAAAAGAACGTATAACTACTCATGAATTAGGAAAAAGGGTAGGTATTTCTGAGTTTATTCTCGCTGATGCACGATCACTCGTAGTCTTGGGCAGTCTTCGTCCTGAAGTTCATAGTAGAACTCATACCTGGTTCATCCATCACAATCTCGGGTATACGAGTCGTTTATAATTAAGATTGAAAAGGTAGTCGAATAAATGATTCCTCTTTAAGCTCACATCCCAACGAGGAAAAGAAGTTAAAGTGGAATCATCAATTCTAAACCTGTAGAATCTTGATTATATACCACCCTCATGTATACATTCTTCGGAGACAGATCAACCATATGGGTCTTTAGATTGAACTTGACGTACTGTACGAGTGATACTTCGGGGAGGTTTGCTGCGGTTTCCCTGGAAAGGATGAGAAACAGGAGGTACTCTATGCATGAGTACTTCGGTGTTCTGGAATGACGGCTTCGCTAGAAAGACGTTTTCGGAGAAGGAGAAATACGCACGAAACTGATATTGCGAGGATCGAATTGAGTCAAATTGTATGATGATATCGGACTTACTTGGAAATACGGTATTAGGTTTGATCATAAGGGTGTTATAGACAAAACACAACAGTGCAACTTTTAACAGAGTTACAGTACTTTGGTTCTACTACAAGACTATTGTTGCAAACAAGGTATACTACAAAAGGCAAGTATATGCAACATGAGGGTCCCCTTATACTGACGGGATCTCTCAAAAGGTAAGACTCGAGTTGCACTAGTTTTATGCGAGTTTAACGACATACTTAATGCTGACGATTGGAAGTGAGCCCCTATTATAGTCGGGTCCTTCATTGCCTTTTTCCATTCTGAGATCAAACTCCTCCTGTTCTACGGTCGTTCTTCTCTGTTGGGCAATCCCTCTTGAAGTGTCCCATTAAACCACATAGATGGCATATCCGAGAAGTTTCGACATTGGTGGTTGAAGTAATGTGTTTCACCCGAGTCCTGCAGAAGCGGGTAGTGTGTCCGTTCTTGTTGCAGGTCTTGCAGTGTAACAGACGACAACTACCTAAGTGATGGAAGTTGCACTTATTGCAATTCGGTAGGTTTCCAGCATACTGTCTGGCCGGGTTAGGGATAATTGGGATACTTGTAGTGTTGGTGGTAGGAGTTAAAGATGCCGTGGCTGCGAAGGCTGCCACCGGTGATGGTTTCTTGTTTGTCCCACGTGGTGATTTGCCTTTAACTTTATCCCAAAATTTTCGTTTGTTGCTCATTGGTTTGAGGTTCGGAGCGTCGTGGTAGTTTGTTACTCGTGGGTGTACTTGGTTGTTACTTGGATTGGAATTATTGAAAACCATCCCGCTAACATTTGCATAGTTGGCGTTAAGGTGATTCAGAACAGTTGTCACGGCAGCTGAGACTGCAGCTTGAAAGGTAGCTGCATCAATCTGAAGAGTTGGTGTTTGGCTGATGGGTTGATTACTTTTCTTCGGCGACATGATTCTGTAACACGAAAGGAAAAGGAGTTCATGAGATATTAAGGTTGAACCTAGGTGTATTTCGATCACTTAAGTAAAGAGTAAGAGTATGTTCTCGAAAGTTTGACCTACATCCCTATGATGCAGTCCTAGTACAGAGTAGAAGTATGTTTTTTGTTCAAGCCGAGGTATCGTTAGTTGGTGAATAACATGATCTTACCACTACAGAGACTTGGAAATGTTTTCGGAGTTAAATTACTATAGTCCAATGTTTTGACTAAAGCATGTTTCAGATAGACTCCAACGAGGGTATGATGAGGGTTTTTGAACAAAGAGTGACACGGGGGTTAGCCGATTGTCAATATCATCGATGTTTAAGATGGAATAAGTTTAGGAAAATTTTATCTTGAAGAAGGTCTTACATCATATCATGAGTAGAAAGGTTTTGGCCGCATAAAGGCCTAACTAACAGTACTTACAGTACAAGATAGTTACATAGAAAAATGCTGCATCGGGAATAGACAGAAAAATAATTCTTTTAACAAGGGAGGGAAACAAAGCCTTTCTTCCTGGAGGAGGTCATCCTTCTGGTGAACTCTCAGTTAGCCAATTTCCATTATTATTAAGAAGATGTCCTTCGTACACCCATTGGAGTTCTTATGACTTCGGCTTGCGTTTCAGTTAATGCTTGCAGCAGGGTCTCATGGTCTCTCTTAGTTCAAGATGATTGGTGTAGATGGTGTGCATTCTTGCATTGGTATTTAACTTCTTTGATATAATGGAGCGTCGTCCTTCCTTGAATTTCGTTTTGATCAACTCTGCGGATCAGTATTGTTAGAACTTTGTCTGCTGAGCTCCCTTCGCTTAAGTGGTAGTAGCTTCGGTCTCCTTTTGACGACATAGGTTGATCTTGCTCCGCGCTCCATGTTTCTAGGCATATTACCCAAGGAAGTGTCGGGCCATGAAAAGCTAGACGAGGGTTAGGGTTTGATTTGGAAGTTACTGGGGGTAGGTTCTCCTTCTCGAGTTCAGAGTTATCATCGTCCGAAAGATCTTCAGTATGGTGATCATTCAAAAGGGATTGGACGATCATTCTCTGGTTCTTCTCTAAACCATCCAGCACTGCCTTTGTTCGGGAAGTACGAGCTGTCGTGGGGATGGGGTCCAGCTATGTTATCTAAGCGAAAATTTGGGGTATAAGAATCTAACACATAAGTAGTTTATGGAATACACAAAATATTCCTATAGTATTTTAGGTTTACGTTCCATTGTTCCCATTATGGTGTTGTGGGTAAGTTTTTAGACTTGTTGCAACTCATAACAACACTTAGGCACATGCTAGTCAACCCTTGGAAAATATAGTTGATCAGGCTATATCATCCCAGTTTTGACTATATGTCTCTAAGTCTACTTGTGTTGCCCAACAATCGTAATACTTTTGTTCTGTCCTAGTGATACTGATTTTAGTATGAATGCAGACATGTATCCTTACTTAAATATTTTATTATTTAAAAGTATAGACTCTTTATCAGAGTATTTTAATCCCTATTGTATTTATAGTTTGTATATCTTTTATGGGTTGATATACTTAATTCACTATAAACAATCCTCTGATACCAATCTGTCACACCCCAAAACCGAGAACGGCGGAAACGTTCTGGGGCGGTGGACGTCATGTAATGTATCACAATAATGCCAAGTAATAAACAAAGCAACAACATCATCCATTGCATTAATAGTATAATTTTAATTACATTTGAGTTCTTTCATAGTATAATTCTACAAAATGAATATTCAAAAATAAAAGACGAGTCTTGATTTCTCCGTCTTCACAGAACCTGGTAGTCGTACCTGTCTATCCGTATCCTGGGAATACAAGTTATTTTGAAAGCGAGTATCAACAATAATGCTGGTGAGTTCATAAGTATTTATGTGACTTTGATTTGTAAAGCTGTAAAGAAAGACATGTAATCGTTTGAAAGAAAGTTTGTACCAACGAATATGTTTGTAAGTAATTGTAAACGTTTGAAACTCCTAGAAAATCCCATATTTTCTACTTGTATAAAATGTAGCCTTCTACCAAGGCTCGACTGTTTTGAATGTTTGTTTCGGAAATCCAATATTTGTTCGTAAGTAGATGGTACATTAAAAGTTCCGAAATGAAACTACGATGATGTTTTTCATGTCTAAAATAGTAGATTTGTGTAAGTATATATATGCTAAAGTATTTGATAACCCCGTAAATCAATGTGTTTTTAATACTCCATGTGAGTTTTATAACCATGCTATTGACACTGATGGCCTGTAACAATGTTCTTCAGGCGTTGGAACTGTTATGACGTTTGTCACCCCAGGCCTACCGGCCTAGCTGTAGCTAACAACTTAGGTGTGGGATTGTCAATCCCGTATAGATCTATACACAAGTATCACGCTCCCCCTACAAGGGATTATGGTATATAATACAGGACTTAATAATGCATACTCGAACGTACGTGAAGCTGTCTCACAACCTAGTATAAAACAGATTGAAAATAGTTTGTTTTGACAAGAACAAATTTTAAGTATCGGAAGACCATTGTTTGAAATATGATTCTAACGGTGTTTGAAAGGAAACATAAAGTATGTAGGACAGTTTGATAAAAAAATTTTAACATGTAAAAATGTTTGTCGTAAACTATTATAGTTTTTCCAAAAGTTCGTTTTGTTCGGATAGTAACCCTAGTGTAATGCTCACTTGTTATGAAAAGTGTAACTTTTTGTGGTGACATAAATGAACACCTGTACTCAAAGTATAAATAAACTGTTTGATTCGTATATGTATAACAACATATTTAATTTCAATATATATCAGATGATATCGTGTTATGTTTTCTGTGCGAAAGATTCCATATAATGGTTATGAATCACATATGATTTACTTGATAAAAATGAGTATTAAGTGAAACTTTGAGTTACACACGATAATAATCGTGTGTTTACTTGTATTCCCCCCCCCCCCTCAAAAGTGTATATTAAAACAATATTGATAGAAATGTAGATTATAGGGGTATGAACTCACTCGTTAAGTTTGAAGAGAGATGCTAGGGTTGAGCAGAACTTCGACCGCGGAATGTGCGTCTTCGGGTTCTCGGGAATCTCTGCAGTGTAGATCCTTCGTCGGGGGCTTGAGTGCGGAAACCAAGGTAAGAAAATGGTCTCTGGAACTTAGTGATATAGGAGAATGACTGAGAAGTTGTGAATGGTGTGCAAAACTCGAAGCTCATGCCATCTATTTATAGTGCTGGAACTTCCTCGTACGCGGCGCGTAATCTTGGAGTACGCGGGGCGTAATATGGCGTCATGGCTTACGACTCCTGGCTAGCTAAGCGTAGCTTGGGCGGGCCGATGGAACTCGACTTTGGGTCTAGTACGCGGGGCGTACTCCCAGAGAACGCGGGGCGTAATCTGGCCTGTCCTCTTCTAAATTCCGTAACTTTCGCGTACGAGCTCCGTTTTTCGTGTTCTTTATATCCACGCGTAGGTGAGATTATGCTCTACAACTTTCATTTAGACTCCGTCGGCTAGTTTTGACTTTATTTTTAATGATATATTTTTAATAGGCTGGGCCTTCTAAAGTTCGTTAAAAATTCATAGGTTCTTTATTCGAAGTCGGTTTTCGTTTGTCTTTTTATTGTTTTATTACCACTGAGGAGATCTTCAACTTCCGTTTAGGTGGCGATAGCTAAATAACACTCGATCTTCAATCCGAATTTTTAGCCCTCTACTACTGTTACGAAACTTTGAAAATCCGTAACTTCTTCATACGAGGTCCAATTTGGACGATCTTTTTATGCACGCTCACCTTTCAACGAGATCTATGACTTTTGTTTAGATACTTAAGGCTAAAATGTATTTTATTGAGATTTTTCTTTTTATGTCAAATAATGTTTTAACGTCGTGTCGTAAATATATGAGTGGTTATAATTTTTTTTCAATATAACTCGGTTTTGAGCGTTCTTTATGTTTTTGGAAACCTTGGCATGACATCTAATATTTGATGCAGCCCAAACTTGATACTTGAACGCTTTATTTTCGAGGTTAATTTCGTTGTACTTAGCTTTCGAGTGTTACAATGCTTTTGGAAAATATAGGGTTGTCACATCATCCCCCTGTTAAGGGAATTTCGTCCCGAAATTTAATCTAAGATAGTGTTTACAGTTTTAGGAAAAAGATGCGGGTACTTTTGTTTCATCTGATCTTCGCGTTCCCAGGTGTATTCAGGTCCTCGCTTGGCGTTACATTTTATCATCTCAAAATATCGGGTTGTCACATCATCCCCCTGTTAGAGGGAATTTCGTCCCGAAATTCGAGTTTTAAGTAGTATTAACAATCATGCTACCGATAGGAGTTCTATTTGATACTCGTGTTCTTAAGCAAACACTTGTCTTCGCCTGGCATTCCTGTGAATCTTTCACTAATGGGATAGGACTTTGCTTCTTTCGTTTGACTTCACTGGTATGATATCCTTTCCTTGTCGAAGGTGTGTTGTGTGTTTCCGTGTTCGGTGAGAGTGTTACACCTTGTACCCTACAAGTAGTGTCTCCAGATCTTCAGAGCAATCAACGCTGCTCCTGAATCAAGGTCATGTGTTGAACAATCAAATTCTTGGGTCTCAAACTGTCTTGAGGTTTAGGTAGTGATCTTTCCCCTTGCATAATAACACAACTAAGCCCTTGGTTATATGTATCGCATTCTATCCCCTTTTTGGGAGGGATAATATTGGCGCGATGCATCAGACTTACTTTAGTGTTTGGAACGCTCTTTCTTGTTTACTGACGAATCTGGTGCTCTTCCAAGTGAGAAACTTGTCCTAAAGAATCCCCTTCTGAGGAGTTTGTTAAGCTCGTTAGGAAGTTCTTGCACCTCGGTTGGAGCTAGACAATAAGTTGATTTGGCTACTGGAACTAAGTCGATTCAGAATTTGACTTGACGCCGTGTTGGTAGTCTCGGTTGTCCTTTCGGAAAGGTGTTGGGAAAAGCCGTGTACTTCTTGGATGTTCTGAATGTCCTTCATTTCTTGGCACGTCTTGGCGATGTGTGCAAGGAATGCATGATATTCCCTTCATAAGCATTTCTGAGCTTGCATACACGAATTGATGAGAGGGTTCGTACTTGGTTTGTCGCTGTAAATAACTAGGGATTTGTTGTTTAGGGAGGTTAGGGAAAATTGCTTTATCAAGACACCTGATGTCGGCTCGATGTAGAATTAACCAACTCCTACTGATTATGATGTCAAAACTTTAGGGTGGATTAGCTGTCGTGAAGATCTAAAAGAACGTATAACTACTCATGAATTAGGAAAAAGGGTAGGTATTTCTGAGTTTATTCTCGCTGATGCACGATCACTCGTAGTCTTGGGCAGTCTTCGTCCTGAAGTTCATAGTAGAACTCATACCTGGTTCATCCATCACAATCTCGGGTATACGAGTCGTTTATAATTAAGATTGAAAAGGTAGTCGAATAAATGATTCCTCTTTAAGCTCACATCCCAACGAGGAAAAGAAGTTAAAGTGGAATCATCAATTCTAAACCTGTAGAATCTTGATTATATACCACCCTCATGTATACATTCTTCGGAGACAGATCAACCATATGGGTCTTTAGATTGAACTTGACGTACTGTACGAGTGATACTTCGGGGAGGTGGGGTTTGTTGGGTGGTGAACTCTTATACAAGGTGGGGTTTGTTGGGTGGTGAACTCTTATACAAGGCCTTTGGAAGCTTCAAACCCTTTTGCCTTGTCCCGTAGCAACTTAGATGCAACCATTAGGACCTTTAACACTTATGCAAAGTGTTTTCATGTTCCTAAGTGTCCTAACTTATTTTGTTAAGTTATTATTTGGCTAATTAGTTATATATATGCTTATTATATGATAACTAGGCTCGTGCGTGTAAGCAAGTCTCCGTTTGCCACCTAGCACGGTATCCGATACTACAGTCCAATCTACTCTCCACAAGTGAGTTCATACCCCTTTAATCAACCTTTGAAATGCTTTTAAATGTTCTAAATACTTTATGGGGGGGGGGAATACAAGTTAAATACTTACAGTTATTGCATCAATCACATGTGATTGCATTAATCACATGTGATTAATAACTAGAAAACCAATGATTTATTCACTGTTCAAACTGTTTATCAAATTGTTTGACTTCAAAATGTTTTACAAACTCTTTTACTTATCAAATGCTTTTATTAAACTTTAGTTTATTCCTTATAAAATTGCATGCCCATATATGTATAGATATATAAGTAATGTTTAAAGGGCTGAGGAAGGCCATCCGCCCTATTTCCTTTTTCTCGATTTGGATGTGGTCTGGTGGGATTTCGGGTGACCATCCGAGGGTTGTTTGAATATTAGTTATATATCATATATACATGTATAGACATAAAAGTACTTCCATATTCATTCTTATCAGTACATCAATAGTTAGTTACCATCGGGGTAACACAGGAACATATATAACTATACTAGAAACAGAACATATACAACTATACTAGAAACAGAACATATACAACTATACTAGAAGGAGAACATATACAACTATACTAGAAATAGAACATATACAACTATACTAGAAGGAGAACATATACAACTATACTAGAAACAGAACATATACAACTATACTAGAACGAGAAACATTACATATACATGAACACGTTAACAATTGTGATCCACTGTGTCGGAGCATGCCTTAAATGTCATGGCCCGAGTTTTAGCCAGAATTCTCTTGGAAGGAGAGCGTGAGTTTGTGTATAGATCTATACTGGATTGACTATCCTACACCTTGCTGCTAGCTACAGCCGGACCTGCAGGTCTGCGGGTGCCAAACGTCATTCCGTTATTACGACCATTCATGATGTCATTGTTACCAGTCGATAGCATGGTGCAATTTATCACATTATACCTTAATATAAATCCGGTTTAAGGTAGTTAGTACAACACTAGTTCCTATTATACAAAACTACAGTACTACAATGATTTACCCATTACATATTTTAGTGATAACCTCACTTAAACATTAACGTACAAACTATATTTTATTGAATGATAGTTACACTTAGGAAATTACACACTTTTACAACAAACGAGCATACAAAACAGTTAGGCCTTGGTAGAAGGCTACTTTAATAGAAAATATAGGTTTTTCTGAGAGATTCAAACTTTTACAAACACTTTCAAACACTTACTTACATTTTTACAAACTTATAAATTGAGACAGGTTCAAACATTTTTGACAACAAACATTGACACTAAAATACTTCTGAACTCACCAGCTTAATGCTGATAAACTCTTTCAAAATAACTTGTATTCTCAGGTCATCAGTAGACAGGTACCGAGGCCAGCTTTTGAGAAGATGGAGCGTATTCAAGACTCATCTTATTATTTTGACTTACATTATTTTGGTGTCTATAACTATACAGAACACACTTGTATTAAAATTATATATTTAATGCAATGGATGATGTTGTTTGCTTATTTACATTTACTGTGTTGTGATAGTATACATGACGTCCTCCGCCCCAGAACGTTTCCGCCATTCTTGGTTTTGGGGTGTGACAGCGCCCCTACAGGGTTTAAGGGGCAGAGCCCCTGGCTGGGGTCCCGTTGTGGGAACATAATGGAAAACTCAATTTCTTGAGGGTGATTATGGTAAAACTAATGAAACTCGTTAGTTTTGGTAACCCTAATCCGGATTAATATTACTTGCTTCCAAAGCAACTAATGACGGCCCAACCCTAATGAAACCCTAATCGTGTTTACTATATAAACAACTCTTCCTTTCCAAAAGGAGGTTACGTTCTTTAGCTCTCGTTTTTCATCACACATTCACAGAATCCTTTAGCATATTGGCTTACGTTTTCTGTGCCTAGAAACGTAAGTGTCCACTTGGATTATCCTAGGATGAATTTCTTGTAACCCAGGCATAGGGTAGAAATATTAGTTCGGAAAGTGATATCACGATCCAAGTTGGTATCCAGATCTCCACCACAAACCCTAAATTTCCCAACATTCGAACTGATATTCACTATTTCTGGAGATGGGTGACTCAATCCGCGAGATGACCCTTAAGTTTGCCAAGATGGAGAAGTTTGAAGGCGTCGATTTCAGGCGCTTGAAGAAAAGATGCACTTCAGGCTTACCACTTTGAAAGCAGCATATGTGCTGACTACTCCAAGACCAGCAGAGCCTGCAGAAGGTGTTGTTGAGACGGCTGAAGAGACAAGAAAGAGACAGAAGTGGGACAATGATGACTACATTTGCAAAGGTCACATTTTGAACGGTATGTCTGATGCTTTATTTGATATCCATAGTGAAGCCTTGTGTGCCAAGGAGTTGTGGGATACCCTTGAACTGAAATACATTACTGAGGATGCTTCTAGCAAGAAGTTTCTGGTTAGTGAATTTATTAATTAGAAAATGGAAGATTCAAGGTTTGTCACTAAACAGTACAATGAACTCCTTGGAATATACGGACAGTTTTAAACTGCACAAAATGAATATGGATGAATCCATAGTTGTGTCCACTATCATTGACAAACTGCCTCCATGCTGGAAAGACTTCAAACATCAAAATGAGGAACTGTCATTGGTTTAACTTGCTAGTCACATTCGTATGAAAGAATCTCGTCGTGTAAAGGAGAGTGACAAATCTGAAAAACCCAAAGGAAAATTTGAACCTGGACAGCCCTTGGTTCATATGGTTGAAAACAAACCAAGGAACCAGAACCACAAAGGACATGGCAAACGCAAGCAGGAACATGTCCCAAGTAACTCCAACAAAAAGAGAAAGGATCTGGTTTATTGGAGGTGCAATCAAGTTGGGCATTGCAAGCGTGATTGTCGTGTGAATTTGGGAAACAATGGTGCTGGAAACAGTGGAGCCAATGGGAAAGTGAATGGGTCTTCGGCCCAAGTTAAAGTAGGTCATTTTTTTACTAACTTTGATAATTCTAATCAGAATTATGTTTATTATGTTTCATTTATCCCTAAATCATTCTATGTGCAGGATGATGAGGTTGCTTGGTGGATCGACTCCGGAGCAATGAACCATGTATGCAAGGATAAACAGATGTTTGAAACATTAACTCCGCTTGAAGATGGCTCGGTGCTGAAAATGTGAGACATTTCTTTTATTCCTCTTTGTGGTTTAGGTTTCGTGTGTCTTGAATTTACTTCTAGAAAGACAATTAGGTTATTTGATGTTTTGTTTGTTCCCAAGATTAACAAGAGTCTTGTTAGCTCTAGTTGTTTGAATTCTGATGGTTTTAAACAAGTTATTGAGTCGGATAAGTTTTTTTTGTCTAAGGGTGGAATGTTTGTTGGCTTTGGATATTTAAATAATAGAATGTTTCTTTTGAATATTGTTGACAAATTATTACCTGTTCAGAATTCTGCGTTTGTATCTTCTGCTTCTAATGTTGATAAATCTATGCTTTGGCATGTGAGATTAGGTCATGTCAACTTTAGAAGGATGCATGAGATGTCAAAAGATGGATTAATTCCAGTCTTTGATATGACATCTGACAAATGTAAAACATGCATGCTTACAAAAGTGACAAAATAGCCCTTTCCTAGTGTCACTAGAAATTCAGCTGTTTTGGAACTTGTACACAGTGACCTATGTGATTTTCATTCCACTCCTTCTTTAGGGAATAAAAAGTATGTAGTCACTTTTATTGATGACTGCACTCGGTTTTGCTATGTGTATTTGTTGCACTCTAAGGATGAAGCCTTAGATAAATTCAAAATATACAAAACCGAGGTGGAATTGCAATTGGGCATTCCGGTTAAATGTCTCAGGACTGATAGGGGAGGTGAATATATGGATCCCATATACTTCCAATCAGTGGGTATCATTCATGAGACCACGACACCTTACATGCCTCAACAGAATGGCATTGTTAAACGCAAAAATCGAGTTTTAAAGGAAATGGTAAACTCGATGCTATCTTACTCGGGATTGAGTGAAGGAATCTGGGGAGAGGCCATGTTAACGGCCTGCTATTTATTAAATAGGGTTCCAAATAAAAGGAACAAAACAGTCCCATATGAACTTTGGTTCAAGAAAAAGCCGAATTTGAGTTATTTTCGGGTTTGGGGATGTCGGGCAGTTGTAAAACTTACCGAGCCCAAAAAGAAAATTTTGAGAGAACGTGGATTTGATTGCATATTCATTGGATATGCTGAACATTCCAACGCATATAGGTTTTATGTAATAGAACCTAATGATTCGGTTTCAATTAACACTATTATCGAATCACAGGACGCAATGAGATGAGGTTTTCATCGATTCAAAGGCCTAAGGATTTGACTTTTGATGCTAATAAAGAGCAAAATTCAGAAATTCAAGATGGTGGTATCGTGCAAGAACCACAAGATATTCGTAGAAGCAAAAGAGGTCAAGTTGCGAAAATTTTCAGATCCAACTTCCAACTGTACTTGGTGAAAGGTTCAAGGGATGAAATTAATCTTGAATACTCTTATTGCTATAGTATTGAAGATGATCCTAAGACTTATCAAGAGGCCATGGAGTCCCGTGATAGTGCCTTTTGGAAGGAAGCAATTGATGATGAAATGTCATCAATTCTTGAGAACAATACATGGGTGTTGTCTGATTTGCCTATGGGTTCTAAACCTCTTGGTTGCAAATGGATTTTCAAAAAGAAAATGAATGTTAATGGTACTATTGACAAATTTAAAGCCTGGTTAGTCATTTAAGGTTTTTGACAAAAAGCTGGTATTGACTATTTTGATACGTATGCCCAGTTGCATGTATTTCTACTATTAGATTGTTGGTTGCCTTGGCAAGTATCCACAATCTGGTTATTCACCAAATGGATGTGAAAACAGCCTTTTTAAATGGTGATCTTGACGATGAAGTTTACATGAAACAACTAGAAGGTTTCATTATGCCCGGTAAAGAGCATATGGTTTGTAAACTTGTGAAATCTTTGTATGGGCTGAAACAAGCGCCTAAACAATGACATCAAAAATTTGATGAGGTGATTTTGTCTTTTGGTTTCAAAAGAAACCAATGTGACAAATGTGTTTTTAGTAGATTTAATGATGCTACTAGAGCTAGAGTGATCATTTTCTTATATGTAGATGACATGTGGATTTTTGGTACCGACCAAAATCAAGTGGATGAAACAAAGAAATTGTTCTCATCCAAGTTTCCCATGAAAGATTTAGGAGAGGCTGATGTAATTCTTGGAATAAGAATTAAGAGGATGAACAAAGGATTGGTAATGACTCAAAGTCATTATATTGAGAAAATTCTCAAGCGGTTGAATTTTACCGAGTGTTCTCCTGTGAGTACTCCTATGGACCAAAGTGTGAAATTAATGCCAAATAATGGTATTCCCATTTCACAATTGGAATACTCTAAGGCTATTGGTAGCTTGATGTATGCCATGACAAGTACCAGACCTGATATTGCATTTGCTGTAGGTAAGTTGAGTAGGTACACTAGCAATCCTAGTGCTCAACATTGGCAAGCAGTGAATAGAGTGTTTAAGTATCTCAAGGGAACCATGAATTTGTGTTACTTGAGGAGTGCTTCGGTTTTAGAAGGTCATTCAGATGCAAGTTGGATTACCAACATGGAGGACCATTCCTCAACTTCTGGTTGGGTATTCTTGCTTGGGGGAGGTGCCATTTCTTGGGCTTCCAAGAAGCAATCTTGCATTACAAACTCGAAAATGGAATCTGAGTTTGTTGCGTTAGCAGCTCCTGGTAAAGAAGTAGAGTGGCTAAGAAATTTGGTCTATGAGATTCCTTTGTGGTCTAAACCGATAGCACCTATTTCTATCCTTTGTGATAGTGTTTCCGCTTTGGCTAAGGCATATAGCCAGGTTTATAATGGCAAGTCTAGACGCCTACGTGTTAGACATAGTATGATTAGAGAACTAATCATGAATGGTGTGATTTCGGTTGAGTTTGTGAAATCGCAACAAAATTTGTCAGATCACTTGACTAAAGGTCTGACAAGAGACTTTGTGCACAAGTCTGTAATCGGGATGGGATTAATGTCCGTTTAATTCTATAATGATGAGACATCCCAATTCCCTCCTAATATAATGTTAGGAGTTGAATTCAATGTGGAAAACTCATACTTATAGATTGGAACACATGCAGTATTCATCCCAGGTATGTGTTCGCTTCTGCAAGTTAGCCAGGTTGAAGTTTAACTTCTTAATAATTCCTTTGATAAATGTATGTGCAGATACATGGAAAGGAGATACCTACGTGATTGTGAAGTGTAGCCGCATTTCAAGAGGTTGTGGACTTGAACTTGATACGATCATGAGACGATTGGGACACACGGCTTTATAATAGTGTCAAGTTGTATTATGCTAGAAATTCAATAAACTAGTATGTATTTTACTTTATGGTATTCAAATGGGTTGATGGGTTCAATTCTTAGAACACCCTGATTCTTGAGTATTTGCAAGTGTATGATACTAAGTGGAAATTCAATCGTTTCGATATTTTCATTATGTACTAGTTTGGTTTATTGTTGATAAGGTTATGCTTGTGTCAAGGGTTACAATAAAATGGGGGAGGATTGTTGGTGATTTTAGTGTCACCATGTCATTTTAAGTAACTGGAACTAACAAGTGAGTTAAGGGGATTCATGATTTGTACTCTAATATATGTACAGGGGTTGTGCGGAGTGCACGCATTTATAAGATCGAGTCAAAATCCGGTTCGACGACTAGTCGGGGGTCTGGGGGCAGCGCCCCCGGGTCCAGGGTTTCCAAAGGGGCAGCGCCCCTAGCGGGGTCCAAGGGGCAGAGCCCCAGGCTGGGGTCCCGATGTGGGAACATAATGGAAAACTCAATTTCTTGAGGGTGATTATGGTAAAATTAACGAAACTCGTTAGTTTTGGTAACACTAATCCGGATTAATATTACTTGCTTCCAAAGCAACTAATGACGGCCCAACCCTAATGAAACCCTAATCGTGTTTAATATATAAACAACTCTTCCTTTCCAAAAGTAGGTTACGTTCTTTAGCTCTTGTTTTTCATCACACATTCACATAATCCTTTTGCATATTGGCTTACGTTTTCTGTGCCTAGAACGTAAGTGTCTACTTGGACTATCGTAGGCTGAAGTTCTTGTAACCCAAGCATAGGGTAGAAATATCAGTTTGGAAAGTGATATCACGATTCAAGTTGGTATCCAGATCTCCACCACAAACCCTAAATTTCCCAACATTAGTGACCAAATATTTGATAGCTGTCACTGAATTATCAGTAAAGTATAGAAAAAAAATTATGATATTTAATTTCATAACAATAAATAGAGTAAATTACACGATTGGTCCCCATGGTTTGGGGTAATATGCACGCTTGGTCCCTAAATTATTTTTTAACTCGGAAGGTCTCTACTGTTTGTTTTTGCTACGTGTTTGGTCCCTATTGTTTGTTTTTGTTAGACGTTTGGTCTCTATCTTACTTAAAAAAAACTATTATTTAAATAGTGAAAAATAGTGGGGTAGGTAAGGTGAGGTGAGGGGTGGGATTGGAGGTGTTTTTATTTAAATAAATAAAAAAATCAAGGGCAAAATAGTCTTTTTTAGGTAAGACAGGGGCCAAGTGCGTAACAAAAACAAACAGTAAGGACCTTCCGAGTTAAAAAAATAAATTAGGGATCAAACGCGTAAATTACCCTAAACTATAGTGACTAAAAAAGTTGTGGCAATGACCAAAAAATAGTTGTCTGAAATTGTAGACTCAATGACCAAAGTAACGGTCATTAAATTATAAATACTATGTGGTGTTCAAAATTATAACTTTTTTTTTTTGCGTTTGAAAAATTATAATTTATTTATTTGAAAATAATGTAAATTTATTATGTATACAATAGGGGTAATTTACAAACAAATAAAAACAAATATTACCCGCTATAACTTTGTTTTTAACATATGATACTATTATACATTTACTATATCAGGTTTATAAAAATATTAGTTAAATTTATTTTTGATAAAATATAAAATAATATATTTATGTTATTAGATTTAATGAAAAGTAAATTAATATATAATGAAAATTTTAAACAAAATAACAGCTTCATATGGTATTTGCCCTGCATTGAAATATACTTACTACCACCACCCTCGTAGTTCGGCACCTCCTCTCGCCGGCCCACCAGCGTTGCTCCACCCCCTCCGTCAATGCACCTCCTTACGTCGGTATGGGAGTTTAGACACAATCGCATCGCCTCGCCGTTTGGAGGTAATTGAATCTTTTTCGACCTAATTGCATCACGTTCTATCTTCGTTTGGATCTAATCGGATATGTACGGATTCACACTGATACATAGACCATAGTCATGTTGGGATCAACCCCTGTGAACAAACCCAAAACATACGTAGGCTACATCTTTTTAAATTCTTGCTTATTCATTCAGTAACATAACATACAATATATATATATATATATATATATATATATATATATATATATATATATATATATATATATATATATATATATATATATCTGCCCATTCCATTTCTAAGGGAAACAAACTCTACCTAGTCAAAGCAATAAAACAGGACCCAACTTAACCTATCTAAACCAATGTTTTAAAAACCGGTTTTTTAGTTGAACTGGTATGTTGACCGGTTTCCGGTTCAACCGGTTCGACCGTCGGGTTAACCGATTTCTATATATTTCATGTTTTTTCCTATTTTCCTACACATACATACATATATAAATCATGAATTTGGTGTTTACAAATTCAAACATTAAAAGTATACATAAAAATAAGTTTTTGATGAATTCAAATACATTAAAATAACATATAACGATAAGTTCTAGTGTTTTACATCAATCCATATACATCAAAAAGAAAATAAAGTATAATACCGTAATGAAATATAATTTTAGATGAATATAAATACATCAAAAAAACTTTATAACATTTACCATATGTTTTTATTTAGAGAAAATAAAATAGATATGAACAAAAACTCACCAAAGTTTATCATGTAAATGTTTTTTTTCATGTGTTATCATCCGGTTTAGCCGGTTCAACCGGTTTATTTTGACCAGTTCAACCAGTTTTTCCTAAAAACCGGTTGGTTCAATCTGGTTTAAAAATCAATATAAAACCGGTGATAGTTGTACCACTCTCTCCCGATTCCCGGTTCGACCGACCGGTTCAAACCGATTTTTAAAACATTGATCTAAATTATACTAAAAATCTTCAGAATAAACGTGGCCTACATGGCCTTTACTTATTCAAACCCTACAAGAAGAACTAAAATACCACTGAGACTAAATCAACAAGGACCATGATCTGTGACCCATAACCCGATCCATCTCCATGCACTTAACCCATTAAGATTAACCCAACAAGTCATATCTCCATTCGTCTCTCCTTCTCCATTCATCGCATCTACCATTTCTGGTCATTGCGTTTCTGGTCTCTCTCTCTCTCTCTCTCTCTCTCTCTTTGTATTTTTATGATTCCGATTTTTTTAGGTTTAATTCCAATTTTTTTTTCTTTCTAAGTAGCTCTGAATCTCTATGATTTGTATTTTGACAATGAGTTTATTTGTTCTATGTTAGCTTCTCTTGTAATTTTAATCTTCACTCAGATAAGGAAATCCGGTGTAAATGCTTATGCCACTAATTTTGACTTCACCTACAGTATCCTAGATAAGAAAAGCAAATAAAGCTTCACTCATTTTCTTTTGGATTTTGCAAACAAACTCAGTTGGGCATGCTCTGATGGACAATCACTTTTGTTTAGCAATCATTTTAATTGGATACATTACTTGTGTATTTATTTCTAAACTTTGTAAACTAAACTGTTTTTGGAAATCTGTTTTGGTGGTTGTTGTTGTTGTATTAACTCTGATTATGTTTTTCTATTTTCCAGGTTTAAAATCTTTAATGTTCATTGTTGAGCTCGATTATGTTTCTTTTGGAACCTATAATTTTGTTTCATATTGAAATGAAGACCAAGAGCTTAACCTATAAGCATTTGCCATCTATATAATTTTTTATTTGAATCTATTTTTCCCTTGATTTCTCATGTTTGAATTTCTATTTTTTGCTTAGGAGATTCTGAAGTAAAATAACTAAGGTCGACCCTTGGAAGGTAAAAATATTTTATGTTTGATTGAATTTTATGAATTTGTTTATTCCCATTAATTGGAGAAAGTTTACAGGAAAAACCAAGAAATTTCTTTACCAGAAAACTCACAAGAAAGCAAAGGACATGCCCAGAGTGGGAAATTTGACCAAGCAGAATGTTGTTAGCTATAATACACAAATAAACAAAGGGCATTATTGTCTTTTTTGGGTTACTATTGAATGTGACAGATATATCTAATACTGTATAAAACATCGTGACTATGGTTAGCAGGGGATTAGAAAATGTTGGTTAGATGCTTTAAAGATCTAGTACGATAAAAATTCTAAGGGGTATTTTAGTCCTTTTTTTGGAATTTAATGGATCTAAGACCTGGTGTAACTATAATTCTAGTCCTTTAATTGTCTTAATCTTGATTTTGGATGCAATTTGATGGGGATTAGATTCATTTGGGTGAAAATGAGATGTTATAGTTAACCTTGTTCCTTGCAATTACAAATGCTTTGAGTTTGACACAACAAAAGTTTATAAAATATATTTTTTTGGTAAAAATGCATTACACTCTGATTTTTTTATAACCTAAACCAACAAAAACCACATAGACCATTCTGCCCCTGTTCAGAAATTGACCATTACCCCCTATTCAGAAATTGACCATCACGTTACTTTCTATTTTCTTTCTTATTAAGGTGTTGTACTTTAAAAAAAATAGTTGGTTATAGCATTCTAAATTCAGTTTTTTCATATTAGAAAACCTTATCTGTTCAATAACAATTTAGAATAATAATGTCTTTTATGGAATTGTTTGATATCCATAGTAGCCACTTGATGAATCAAAGAAGACATTGAGAATGGATAATCCACTTAATCATGTAAGATTAGAAATTTACTTACTTAGTGTTTTGTATAATGAGTTGGAAAAAATGGAATGGTCATTCTATTTTATTGAAAAAGCATTTTTGTATTACCTGATAGAATGGAATGTGGCAGAGGGGTGATTTCTTTTCATTCCATCATGGAATGGAATGGAATGAAGAATTGCAATATAACCCAATTTTAACTGTGTAATTTTTAGTGATTTAAATCTTCGTAAAACAAAATTTATTCATTTAGCTAAACTATAATTTTTTATTTTTTATAAACTAAATAAATATTGTTTTTATCATAACCTTATTTGGGTATTTGAGAGTGTGAAATGGGGACATGATTCTCCATTTGAATATTATTTTGACTTCAATTATGTGTGATGATGTTTTTAGCTTGTGGTGGGATATCAAATACATGTTAATTATTTTATAGAGATTGCAGGCATGGTCAATATTGACTTGGGAGGATTGTTTATAGAGGTTGCAAACAGATAAGAGAGTTATTGCATAAAAAAAGTTGTCTTGAAGCAAATCATATTGTTTGAATAACCGGAAGAGTTGAATCTTTTTTTTTTCTTTTTTTCTTTTTCTTTTTCTGTAATTTACTCGAAAGTTGTGTTAAGGTTTTGTTAAGGTCATAATGCAAGTTTGTATGATAATCGAGGCGATGCCAATTGGAGAATAATTTTCCCCCACAATTTATATATTTTTAAATTGTTCATAGTATATATCAACCACTCATCAAGTTCCATGTGGATTAAATGCAAGAAATAGCAACAAAAATCAGTGACGAGTTTTTTTTGGTAATTAGCTGGATAAATCAATGACGATTTTTTATAGTAACAAATAGGATAAACCGATGACGACTTTCTATTGTCACTAATTGGATAAGACAGTGACGACTTTTTATGGTCACTAATTATGTAAGACAGTGACGACTCTCATTGATTAGTGACAACAGTTAGTGACGAAACGGGTCACATTTTATATTTTGATCACTAATCAGTTTTTGTGACGAAAACTGACAGACAAAAATATTGGTTACTAAATCATTTAGTGATGACTTCTTCTACTATTAGTGACCATTCCGTTTTCGTCACTAATTGGGATTCTACTCTGATTGTTGCTTGTGTTGTGTTAGGTTTGGCTAAAGAAACATGATATTAAAACTTTAATAACATAAATACTCAAATAACAAAACAATAAATTTCAAATTAAAGGTCGTTCAATCTAAAAAAAACTTCGATATTGAGATTGATACGATTAATTCGAGAGATATATCCATCAAATTGATGCAAAGGTTGTAATGTTTTTCATCGTCTTTGTCATGTGTTAGGATAACTACTCCACCCCTAATAAAGACATTCCAAATTCTCTAACATTTAGAAAAACAATTTACGTTAGCTTGATAAGCATATAACTTTTGAACGTCAGTGAATGTTGGCTTACGCAAATATTTTGGACCGTATATCGAAATAATACATCTACAAAACTCCTCAAGGCTTTTATTGCGGCCCATTCGGACATTCAAAAATCTTAATCCCATGAATATGATATCAAATTGTATGACAATTGACGAACTGTACCTATGTATTTTTGTATTGGAATAAAACTTTCATAGCTTCTTGTGTCAGGACGTCGTAGATTTGCTCTCCAAATCATCAACTAAACATAGAAATAAATGTTTATTCATTCTAAATCGTCAACGAAAAAGTTCCCTACCATAAACAACATGCTCATTGAAGTAGTGTGTCATAAGACGTTCATTTGTGGCATAAAGGGTCTTCTTCGTCTTTGGTCCATTTATTTTTCTATAGTTGTGGTCCACAAACTGCAGACATTTTATCTTTTAAAAACCAATGAGTATGTTAGTGAGGTAAGTGGTCATTCCTTGATAAGTAAAAGGGTAAATTACACCATTCGTCCCTCGTGCATGTGCCAAAAAGCACGTTTAGTCCCTATTTTTAAAAATGAACTCGGATGGTCCCTTGTTTGTTTTAAACTTACAGACTTCATCCCTATTGACATGAAATGACTATTTTGCCCTTAATAATTTCTTTTTACATTTTTTTATTTCTTTATCTGTTTAAATTTAAAATAATAATAATGAAACAAATATCCTCACCCCTCCCCCTCCCCTTCCATTTCCCCAGCTTCTGCAACAAGATCCGAAAGCACCACCACATGTCACCGTCAGCTCCTCCGGCACCACCGCCTATCAATATCAACACCTATGCCACCACATCCTATCACCGCAAACACCTTCCCCTTCTTTTTCCCCAGTTTTCTTCTACCTTCGTCTCCCTCTTCTCACCCATTCCTGACAGCCATCCAAAACCCCAAATCGGTGAACCAAAATCGGACCCCAAACCACCATCCCGTATCTTCGTTCTCCCCATCTGCCTTAAGAACACTAGAGACCATCACCAATTTCAACCTGTCTGCCTTCTTGGTAACACCTAATACCATCCTAATGATCATATTGATCCATCAACTGCTCCTATAGAAAGTTATTTCTATGAATCATATCCATCACCATCGAAACAACAATTCAATATTTGAAACCTTAAAATACCAACTAGATTCAATCAACACAAATGAAACCCATAAGCAATCAAAAGCACGAATTCACGACATTTCATTGCAATCAAAGTCTCAACGTATCTTCATCTTCAAAGTCGAAACAAGTAACCGATCGAAATTAAGTCCAAGATGAATCCATCGAAATAAAATCAAACCTAACATGACCTGAAACTCAAAATCAAAATCAAAATCGGAATCAGATTCAATTTCTAGATTTGATGACGATGAAGAAGGAGGAAACACAAAATCAAAATTGAAATCAAGTATTTCTCTCTATATTGTGGTACATCTCCATCTCACCTATTTCCTCTGGTATCCTCTTTCCCTTTCGTCAATTCTGTCTCCCATCTCTCTATACCGTGTTACATCTCCATCTCACTTGGATTCTATCTCGATGTCGCATCTAAACACATGTGGGTGTGGGTGTGGGTGTTTTGGGTTACTCTGTTATCTTCGATCAATAACAACAGCGTAAGGGTTTGGAAGTGAATGGGGCAGATGGGTTGGGGAAACTGAGAGTAGGTGTTGATAATGAATGCCGAGAGAGAGAGAGAGAGAGAGAGAGAGAGAGAGAGAGAGAGAGAGAGAGAGAGAGAGAGAGAGAGAGAGAGAGAGAGAGAGAGAGAGAGAGAGAGAGAGAGAGAGAGAGAGAGAGAGAGAGAGAGAGAGAGAGAGACGTTGAAGGTGGAGCGTAACTGAGAGAGATAAAGATAAGAGAGGGTTGTTTTATTTAATTTCTTTTCTGTAAGTTATAAATAATAATAAATAATATTATATTAGTTAAAAAAAAAAATAAATATCCAAGGGCATTATCGTCATTTTAAATGTGTCGCGGACTACATTTGCAACAAAAAAGAATATTAGGGACGAAGTGTGCAAGTTTTAAACAAACGAGGGATGGTCCGAGTTAATTTTTAAAAATAGGGACTAAACGTGCTTTTTGGCACCTACCCGAGGGACGAATGGTGTAATTTACCCTAATTAAAAATAATGGTTTTGACTTTTGATATGTATATAAGCTCCAAATGTGGCCATTTTCGAATAACTCTATTAAGTACTAGATAATCCAAAACATCTCATTAGTAAACTAAACATATATACAGGTCTAAAGCATCCTTTTATCCAATTACAACTTTTTCTCATTTAGCGTCATACTATGATGTCTTTCGAGTTCTATCATATCACAACATATTTGTTAAAGTTTACAAAAAAGCTTAGTTTACCAAAAATCTCATACTCCCATGCCTTAAACTCGTTTTAGGCAACACACATTCACAAATTCACTAAAAATGGAAATTGTTATCCAACTTACCACATTTCACCCAATTGATAATTTCCTTGTTTCACACATGATTCAAATACTATTCTAAGACTCATTTGTGACCAATATGCTCACATATTTGTTAAAATCTGAAATATTTACAGTTTAGATTCACAGTGTAAATCTACACTGTTCGAGGTTTTTTTTTAATCGGTATTGATATTTATTAATAGAGTACAAAAAATTAATATTTTGGTATAATTAGTTTTTTTTTTATAGAAAAAAAAAGCTTAAATATTCAAAAAAATAAGAAACTAAGTGGGTTTTTTTTCGAAAAAAAAAAATTCGTTTTTTATATATCATCATAGATCTCTATGGAAAGAGGACGAAAAATCGTGAACAACGGTATATTCGATTTTTTTTTTGAGAAAAACCTTGGCCTAAAAAAATTTTTAAATGAAAGAAAGGAAGTGAGTTTTGTTTTAATCCGGTACATATGCATCCATTATAAAAATTTACAACCCCTTCCTTTTGCAGTTGATCGTTTTAAATTCTGATACTTTTGATTGGTTTCTTGAATAATAATGGTTCTCTATTGAACTTTTATATATATATATATATATATATATGTATATATATATATATATATATATATATATATATATATATATATATATATATATCGGTTTCGGCGGGTACCTAACGGGTAGCGGTTCCGTAAAAATGAAAACCGGAACCGGAACCACTTAAGGCGGTTCCGAGGTGGTTCCGGTTCCGAAAGCGGATACCCAGTTCCGATGCTCCTCTCTAATTTAATCATTCATTTTTTTTTTCTCGTCCCATGTTTTCTTTTTTATATTTTATTAATAGTAACAATGTTTTAAAAATCGATGTGATTTGTTAGTTAGATCGAAAATCGGAGAAGGAACCGATCAACCAATACTGGTTTTATGTTTTTTCTTTAACCTAAATAAACCAGTCAATTTTTACTAAAATTCAATTGAACCAATTAAATTAAACCGGCTGAACCAATCAAATTAAATAAACATAAATGGAAATGTATCATTTTGCATAAAAAATTTTGATGTTTTTTCACATCTAATTAGATTTTTTTTGAATAAAAACACATTTTAAATGTTATAAAAGTCTTTAATGCATTTGTATTCATCTAAAAATATATTTTGTTTCAATATTATACTTTATTTTCTTTTTATTTTGTTTTTAATGTATTTGGATTTTTACAACTTGTATTTATCTGTATTTTTATGTTAATACTTGTGGATGTCTATGTATAAGTAAAAAATAAGAAAAAAATATAAAAATTATAGAAACCGGTTAAACTGGAAACCAATCACCATATCGGTTCACCTAAAAACTGATTTTTGAAAGACCGAATAGTATTATGCAGTTTCTATTTCTAGAGTACAAAAAAATAGGGAAATTTGGTAATCTAACTGCTTTATAATATTATTTAAAAAAATAACCAGAAAATTATTAAATGAACATTATATCCAGAATATGTCATTTTGGACTCGTATTCATAATCGTTAAATGTTAAATGAGTATATGATTCGATCTGGTAATGCGATCCCCCTATAAATACCATTTCATAGCATTTCAGACAACATTGGAAGCACCATTTCAATTGTAAATGTTTTCTTCTAGCGGTGAAAATGCTCATTTTTTATATGTACGTTTCTAATATCTTTATAATTATATGTCTTTCATTTAGATTATATGTTAAACCAAGATAATATATGCAATTATATAGGTATTATTTATTTTTCTATGATTTTTAGTGGTTTTTAGGTGATTATAGGACTATATGTGGTTATATGTAACACTAGATCAACAAATCTTAGAAATAATCCAAATTTTACCTTGTCTAAAATTATTCTGGTATTAGTAGACCTTGTGCGGAATATATAGAACTTGTCCGGAATACAAAGACCAGTTCGGGAATATAGATCCGGAATGTTTTTATCGGAGATATTGGTCCGGATTTTTTGGCCAGGAATGTGCAATTTTGGATTTGTGTTCTTGACTGTCCTCTGGAACATACATACAACAAATATCTAATTAATGATTCTTTTGATTATAGAATGACAAAACATACTATGTGATTGTGACTACAAACTGCAAGCGTGAACTTGGATGAGAAATCATTGCTCGTTTACAAAATAATAATAATAATAATAATAATAATAATAATAATAATAAACGACTAATTTGTGTGGCCATGTTTAGCGCATCTCATTTTGGTGTTTATGTTAACATGTCGATGGGTGTTAAATATCTCCATTTACTCTTTCATTATCTTATGTGCAAGGAATATACTACTTTACCTCGAGTTGATATGCATGAGCTTGTACTTCCGGTACACGACTATCGGGTTTGCTTCGATAGGAATGTTTTCTGCCTAATTACCAACTTATGGTTCGGGGACTATTTTCGCCTAAGTTCTGATTACGTACAGTTCATACAACATGTATATCCATTTGCATTGCATTCATATTTGGTAAGAATGGCTGACGTTATGCACATGTTTAATGACTTACTTCACCAATTAGATGATGTAGACGTTGTGAGAGTCTCTTTGTTGTATATGCTAGAGCAAGGTTTTTGTTGGAAATACCCTTGATAGCGAGTTACTGAAGAAATTCTTGAAATCGTGTCTAATTTAGACGAGTTTAACATGTATACATTTATTTATATTATATCTAATGGTACATATACTTATTAAGTCCAATTGATGGCACAATTACCCATGGGGTAGAGAGATATGGGATTTCACTTACAAATAGTTGTATACTGTCTTTGTTAAGATTGGGGAGAATTTGAACCCCACCAAGCAAAATGTTGGTAGTAAACATACATATGTAGTGCAAGGATTTGTGTATGCGTTTAAGGTATGTCCACTATGTTTCATAATAGTTTTTAAGAAACAAGTATTGTATCATTATTATTTTGATTAGTTGTTTGACATCTTAATTATGTAGATTTGGATCATGGATATATATTGTTCTATGCACCCCCCCCCCCAAACAAGTTGTTGTAGATTACCATGATATTTGAGTTGTGGTTTTTTAAAAATGTTTTAAACAATTTCCTTATCACGATGTAGCAAAAAAAAGTTTATCAACCCGAACAACAATTTGTAGAATACTATAAATTCGTACAAACATGACTAAAGGTTTTTTTACATCAACAATATCATACTGTTGGCTACTATTTTTGACGTTAGATCAAGTCTTTGACTTACTCTTACTTTTCACACTTGACTTGGTACTACTTGAAGATAAATTTTTTGTTGAATTTGCGGGAAGATGAGCATCAACTAGCGTGACCACTTATTTGTCAATGGTTACATTTTTTCTGAATTAGACCTTCACCTTGGAAAGGGATACGGTTATGGTTTCATGCTCGTCCTAATTGCGTTTGTCCATCAATGGTGGTAATACAACCATGACCTCATTCGGTTGTTCGTATTCAATTAGAACTGGAACAGGAAACATAAACTATATATATATATATATATATATATATATATATATAGATATATATATATATATATATATATATATATATATATATATATGTTGATCGATATGTATCCATTGTGAAGTACAATGACACCCATGTACTGCAGTGTTGATATCTTAGTTTTTTGAAAATCAACATAGCATGAGAACAAGGTATACGATACAAATTACATTTCCCACACATGTAGCAACATGATTCCAAGTTTACTATACCATTTTTCATTTTTTCAGTCACCTCATATCTCCTTTGATCAATCTGATATACCCGAAAATTGGAGGATTTATTGATCCTCCTTTCATTCTCATCATAAACACCACCCAAGCCTTCTAGGGATTAGCTCCAATGCTTTGGAGAAGGATGAAGAAGAAGAAAAAGCTAATCAAGGATATTTATGGATTAGATTGTAGATGGAATGCTCAAGAGGTAATGACTTCAACCATTTTAAAGCTAATTTGTAACATCCCAAAATTCAACAAATTTAAAACTTTTCAAAACAACCCTTTTACTAATAGAAGTGTTACAAAACCATTTTTTTCAAAACATTATTTAAAATCAGAGTCTCCCAAGATCAAATCAGTTGAAACCAAGGATGTGTATGGTCAAGCCTTCACCTTGCCACAGTCCACTAAAGTACCTGAAACCATAAACCAAAACTGTAAGCATGAAGCTTAGCGAGTTCCCCCAAAATAATATAACCCATACAGATAACATATACAAATATGCATGCTCAAATACTCATGTCTGGCCCAATCAGCCTCGGGCTAGAATACTCGGCATGTTTATGATGGGCCCAGTCATCCTCAGGATGGAATACCCCCGTATCATAAGCAATTTGATCCAATCAACTATTGGGTTAGAATACCAAACATGTCGGGTCCAATCAACCATCGGGTTGGAATACCCCAAGCCTATTGACTGATGCATAAAGCAGTCCAATATCACCACATACCATACAATCATATTGAGTCCAATCAACCATCGGGTTGGAATACCCCATGCCCAATCAACCCTTGGGTTGGAATGCTAATATGCAAAGGTTTCAGTCATCCTCGGGATGGAATACCCTCAGGCCTAATCAACCATCAGGTTGGAATGCCCCCGGTCTATTGGTTCATAAACATTGCAGTAAAACCTCAACATATAACCAGTCAACATAAAATCAAATAGATCTTACAGATCACTAAGCATAACATCATCCTATATACCAGGATACAAATCTAACAAATCACTACAACATACCAACATACGATAAACCAGGATAACAATCCAATGGTTTGGCCTTGGTGCCTTCAACCCAAAAGTACAATGAGGAAAAATCACATCTCGTTCTGATCCATAGCTGATGAGGTCCCGACTCCGAATCTTACCTCTAACCAACACATATCGATCCAAGTGACCGATCACAACCAAAATCCCAAAATATCATTGAGGTCAAACTTGGTCAAAGTCAAAATTCAAAGTCAACAGTCAATGTTGACCCACCACGTCGTGTTCTGCTAGCTTCCAATCAGTTGGGAAAAAACCCCAGCCAACATGTCGTGTTGACTTGCAACCACGTCGTGTTGACTTGCAACCATACTGCAGTTGCCTGAGTTTCAACAGCTTAATACATCCAATTGCTTTCTTCGACTCCAAGAGCTCCAAAGTTCAGATCTAGACCAAAATGTGATCTAGAAGGATAAAGTCTCCAACTTTATCCATCGGGACTACCTAAAAAGGTCCAAAACCCAAACCATAAAGCTTAATAATGCAAGGGCTTAACCAATAAGCACTTAATCCTTAAAGTCCAAAGTCCATCCTTTCCGGAAGTGATTCTAACACCTAAACCATCACAAAGTTTGGTGCTTTATAGACATACATGCCCAATGCATGTCATGAACCCATATGAGGTCAAAATGAGAATTTATGACCTAATCTCTATGCATGACATCAAAACTTGATTATAGTCCAGATCAAAGATACTACTAGATCACCTTGACATGGAGATTCATAAGTTTGCAAACTTTATGAGGTCTAACCATTCCAACATTCAAGAACAAGAAACTAAAGGGACAAAACTCAAGATCTAAAAACTTAAAATGATAAAAACCGAGTCTTGGACACTTACAAAGGTCCATAAGAGTGCCAAGATAAAGAATGGGGACTTACTTTCTTGATCTTTTCTCCCTTCCTCCTCCTTCTTCTTTTTCTAGCTTCAAGAGTACAAAACTAGCTAAAAAATAGAGGAATATGATTAGGGTTTGCATGAATGATTTGGAGGAATGGAGGTTGATGTGAGGGAGGCTATGTGTGACAACTCGAAATTTATTCCGTCACGATATTTCGTTTCTGTTAATAAAACCGTTAGTATTTCCGATTTTTCCGTTGACTTTTGGATTAGGTCATTAATTTAAGACTTTTATTATGACCTCATAAGTATCCAAACCCGTTAGAAAAACATGAAAACGCCCCAATTTAGTAATTTGAAAACTTTTAGTTTCGATCATGTTGGTTTACGACAACTTAATCGGGTGCGACCAAAAGCCCCGTTTAACGTCATTATCAGGTAGAATTCCACCGAGCCTCAAATTCAAACCATATTTAAGGTTGAAAGGACCTCATTTGAAGCCTTTTCCACTCTCTCTACTCTCTCTCCTCAAATCCAAGTTCTAGGTCCCAAAATCACTCAATTCAAGCTCCAAATCGATAAGGTAACTATCCTAACTCATAGATTAGCATCCTTAGCCTTCAATTTCGTGTTCAAATCATGGAATAGGACCATAATCATGTTTTTACGGCCCTAGAATAGTATTGGGTCACAAACACAAATAAAAGGGGTTTTTGAGCCCCAAAACCCTCCCAAATCACTTATGGAGCTTGGAAATGGCTTAAAGACTTATTTGAATGGACTAGGAACACCATAAAATCAACATTTAGGAGGTAAACATGAGTTTATGGCCCAAGCACATGCTTGGACCGTAAACACCATTTCATGGGTAGTAAACACATTTTAAGGTGTTAAGATGCCGCTTAAACACCTCCTAAGCCTTGGAATAAAGTCTAGAAGCAACCACAAATGTGTTAAGGACCTTAAAAATGCAAGAAACCACTACCTTTGGAGTTCACAGCCGTAAACCCCCCAAGGATAGGTTCCTGGGCCGTAAACTGCTATATCTTAGTCAAATGATGCCGTAAATTCATTTCATGGCTTATATGATGACTTAGAATCACATGTGATTGACCTAGGACCACCAAAACACCATAGGAATGGGTATGAGGGAGCTTACGGCCGTAAACGCCTAGTTTACTGCCATAAACTCCTCAAATGGTCCATAAGTTGATCTAGTCCCCTTCCAATGCCTTAAAACTAAGCCTATCACCATCCCTTAAGAGTTGTAAGACCATTTAGCACCCAAAAACACCCCCACCATGAGTTTATCGCCATAAACTCATGGGGAGTTGGTCATTAGGCCGAAAAATCCATTAGGAGTTTACTCTTGAAGAGAAAACTCCATATTCAAGCCATACACATCCATAGATGCCACCCGGGTCACTCCAAACACTTGAATAGAAGTGTTTTCGCGTCTCGAAGTGTTTATTCATATTTGATTAGTGGTTCAGGGTCTAATTAGATACAAATGTGTATCTCTTCATATTACATAGGAACCTCGCGCGTTTTAAAGCCCTGAACTGACGTTTAGCATCCAAACCGACACATTTCTCGACCGGTGAGTTCATACCCCTACACCTTTTTCCGTGTTTTCAATGTTTTCAGGGGGGGGGGATTACAAGAAAAAGTACAAGAAAATATTGTACTCAAACTTATGATTTCATTTGAAATGTTTCATATATCGTATGCTTTTAACACTGGAAATTGTATTAACAAATCGTTCAACTTGCATAGTAAACTGTCAAACTATTTGTGAAACTCGTTATTAAATGTTATATTTTATATTTCACAAATGATTTCCATACCATTACTGTTAAAAGCATTAGCTTAGTACTTTTGATACGTTCTTAATAATACTCCCCTTAGTTACGAGAGTGAAGGACTTCAGAACTTTAGACCCGTCCTTGGTAACACTCCCTTTAGATACGAGAGTGAAGGACTAATATACAGAGTTTTCCGTATAAATACATTTTTAAATGTCCTTGGTAATACTCCTCCTAGATTCGAGAGTGAAGGACTAGTTTTGAAATTCATTAATTTTAATATTGGAGACACGTCCTTGGTAACACTCCCCCTAGTTACGAGAGTGTAGGACTACCCCCGTAACCAGAATCTCCTGGAGGGAGAGCTTGACTTGAGTGTATAGATCTATACGGGATTGACTACCCCGCACCTGGCTGCTAGCTACAGTCGAATCGAAAGCTTCAAGGGTGACAAAAGTCATAAAGCGATACTGGCCCCGTTTCGAGCCTTATCTAGTCTATAGTATGGTTATGGAACTCGCAATCAAGATTATGAAAACTTTTCTATTTACTTATTAGTTTTATATACGTGTTAGAACTAATGTACTTTTAAGGATAACCAGACTTTCAGGAAACTTTACACAAACACTTTAAGTATGGTGGATA
Source organism: Lactuca serriola (assembly GCF_051521515.1). Taxonomy (NCBI): domain Eukaryota; kingdom Viridiplantae; phylum Streptophyta; class Magnoliopsida; order Asterales; family Asteraceae; genus Lactuca; species Lactuca serriola. The sequence goes on along the minus strand of NC_136409.1, from coordinate 108,897,194 downwards.
CTTGTACTCTGCGTTTTGAATCAATAACCGACCACAAACTTTTAGGAAAATAAGGGTTTTTCCTGGGATAACATAACTACTCTTAACCAAACTGTGTAACAAATGGATAACTAAACTTTACTTTTAAGAAAATATGGGATTTTCTTGGATTCATAACTTTTACAGAAAATCAGAGGAAACTTGTTCATTTTCAGAAACAAACCGCTTATGAACTCACAAACTTTATGCTGATTTTCAAACTGCTTGTATTCTCAGGGCCACATTAGACAGGTACCATACGATCTTTTGGAGAAGACGGAGTGTATAAAAGACTTGTCTTAACTTTTGTTCATATGATATATATGTATAACACTTGTAACACTTTGATTTCAAACAGATGTAATAATTCTATGTAATGTAATGTTTTGTGTTTACTACGCTTACTATGTACATTGGTTGCGATATACATGACGTCCTCCGCCCCGAAACGTTTCCATCATCGATTTCGGGGTGTGACAGATTGGTATCCGAGCCCTTGTTTATAGTGAACTAGTATACCTAACCTTACATGGTATAAGACTATAAACACTAAGGGGCCAAATTGCTCTGAACTAAAAGTATACTTTAAAATATAAGTATTTTTCAAAAGTATACAAGTATACCTAACCGCCGGAATCCGTAACTTCGAGTAGAGCAAAACATAAGTAAATGGGTGTTGTATGCTGCAGTTAAACCTGGGCAATTATGTAGTCGTGTCTAGGGTCAATATATCCTGATCAACTATATTCATTCGAGACACGGCGAACATGTGCTTGGGAGTGACTGTGGTGTTCAGCATGCCTAAAAATTACCCAATACCCAAACAACTAGCCGTCCTTGCAACGAAACATGAAATACTATGGGAGTATTTCTAGAGCCAACTTCGATATAGAAATCCTCATTCCAGCGTTACTCCTCAATCACTCCTTTAGCGATAGTTTATCTGCTTTGATAACTCTTTCCTGCTTTATCGCTTAATAGAATTCTATATCTGTCATAATGAGATATCCCTTGTATCATATCTCTTGATTCAATTCAGAGGACTTACCATCCTCTCTTTCCTGATCTTTTTAGATCAAGATGCCTCTACGAAAGAGACCCAGCTCAAAGAACAACAACCCTCTGCCACCACCTCCTCCCCAATTTGATCCCGTAATATTCCAGGCAGCTGTTACTGCCGCAGTGGCAGCCGCCATGTCTCAAATGAACCCCGATGGCCCCAGTGGTCCAGGAGGTGGTATCCAATCTCAAAACCAGGGCGGTGGCCAGGGACACCGGAAGGAGTGTTCCTATAAGGACTTTATGAACGCGAAACCCACATCTTTCAATGGCACTGTAGGTGTCATTGCCCTAACCCAATGGTTCGAGAAAATCGAATCTATTTTCGAAATCTGTGCCTGCTCTGAACCGGATAAGGTGAAGTTCGCCGCTTGCACTTTCACCGATAAAGCCATGACTTGGTGGAATGGCCGAGTCAAATCCTTAACCCTACCTGTAGCCAATGCTATGGGTTGGGAGGCCATGAAGGAACTTCTGCTTGCGTAGTACTGCCCTCGGGGCGAAATGCAGAAGCTGGAGCATGAACTCTGGAACCTGAAGATGAAGGGTTCCGATATCGCCGCTTACACTTCAAGATTTGATGATTTGGCGCTACTCTGTCTGGGAATGGTTACCCCGAAGAGTAAAAAGATTAAGATATTTATCTGGGGGTTGACCCACGAAACCAAGGGTAATGTCTTGGCTGCAAAGCCAGACACCTACGACAGCGCCAAATGCCTAGCACAAACCCTGATCGACCATAGTGATGACCTAGAGGAATCAGCCACCACTCCTGAGCTGACAGAGAGGAGTGGTGAGAAAAGAAAATTTTGGAAGAAGAAGAAAAGTCAGCCTTCTCAGGAGTCCTCGAAGAAGCAGCAAATGGTGGCAGTCCGCGTTGCTACTGCCCCTGCTGCTGTCTCTACCGTCGGATCCACAACTCAAACCCCTTCTAGTAGGTATGATGGTACCCTTCCTATGTGCAACAAGTGGAACTATCATCACCTCACTTCCATCCCATGTCGAGAGGTGTTTTGCAACACCTGTGGCAAAAAGGGTCACACAACGAAAAACTGCAAGACACCAACCTAATCAACCAATCAAGCTTCCGGAGCGGGTATCAGTCCAACCTACTACGGTTGCGGCGAATTTAGGCATTTCAAGCAAAACTGCCCCAAGGCAGCAACAACTGGCAACACTGGAAGAGGCCTGGCTATGGGACAAGATGAGGCAGCCGCCGATCCCACCGTTGCCACAAGTATATGATGGGTTTTGAGCATTCTAACACTTCCTAAATGTACATGCAACCCTAATAACCTTGGATCTATGTTTGTCTAATTATCATGCAAAGTTGATTTCCATGGCTATGATCCTATCTAGCATACATGGGGAACAATTTTAACTTGAATAATAGATAGAACTACATACCTTGTTATTGTAAGTGTTCCTTGAAACCTTGTGAGCCTAGCACCCCAAGTGTGATGCCTCAAATGCTTCTCACGACACCAAATGCTATGGAGTAAACTTGAAGAGAATGTATAACACACTAAAGTCTGCTCTAGCCCTCTTGTTTCTTGTCTTTTTCAAGTGTAGCCGATTTTGGGAGATACATGGTCTTTATATAGTGTTGACACATTTAGGGTTACACCATGTAAACCCTAATGCGTCATGACTCTTCATTTCCATGACCCATGGGTTTGTAACTCCCATGGAGCCTCCATGGAGCGTCCAATGGGTCTAACCCAACTTGATTATCCATGGAGCCTCTTAGCCCACTATATAAGTTATGGATGATTTACATAATCAACCCATATACTTAATTAGTTATCTTTTTGATCACTTAATAAATTCTAAAATTAATTCTTGATCAAACTAATTAAATAATATTATTAATATATTAGAACTTATAATATTAGTAAACCATATGTGTTATTTCTCTAATTTTGTTTATCCAATTGCATGGTGCCATGCAACCCAAATGGACCATGTCGGGTCGGGTCAAGTACATATCAGAAATAGTTATGGGCTTAGACACCTTATCCAACAGTCTCCCACTTGGATAAGTCTAATAACTATAACTACAAGTATGACTTCAGGAACCGTTCGTCAATCGTAGCTCTTTTCAAGGTTTCTCGGAACTGAGAAGATGATGGTACGCCATTTCAGATAAGGGATCATATAATCCTCTGTTCTAGATATCAGCCAGACAAACACATGGAACATTAGTCTTGCTTATTGTCCAGCAGTTTGTTACCTGATTTCCGATTTGTTTGACAAAGAACTTAATTGAACACATCAACTTAGTTCTGACCGGGCCCGGTGCATAGTTCAAAACAAAATCATCGAGGGGCCCATATATCAGCTTCTAATCCAAGAAGGAACAGATAAACTTCGACTCATATGCTTGTTCTACTACTTGTTAAATTACACACAAACGCACATTTTATAACATCGAGTTACCAATGCGGTTTCGCACGTTCAATGTATAAATAACTCATAGTTAACAAGTCATATCTCTAGGTTTGAAGACTTATATGATATTACCGTCTCGAGATCACTCGAGATAAATTCCATGAAGTGATACCACCGAGCGTGGGTTGAATCCAATACTCAGAACTTATGAGCACTCATGAGTGTTGAGGCCATGTCCAACATCTTAGACCTCTACAACCAACTCATGACAGTCTTACTTCATATCTACTTCCAACATATGATTGACTGTGGATAATTTAAATAATATGTAAAACAACATAAATATTCTGGAAGTCAAAACATGCAAAAGAAATAATAGTAAACAATTGACAAGAGATAGCAACACTTTACTCATAAATAAACACAACTTTTTTTCATCATCAAATGTTAATTACATTTTACAAATTTCAAAATTATCTAACTACTAAAACTAGTATCATCCTTCAGCCCTATGCTCCTAGCATGCTGAAGATGCTTAACCCTACCCAGTCCCTTCGTGAGGGGATCTGCCGGGTTCTCATCCGATGATACTCTCATTGCCACGAGAAGTCCTTCTTCTATACGATGTCTAATGAAGTGATATTTTCTGTCGATGTGTTTGGGTCTCCCATGATCCCTTGGTTCCTTTGCTAAGGCAACTGCACTTTCACTATCACAAAAAATCTCTGTAGGCTTCAATATAGCTGGTACAACCCCAAGATCTCCAATGAAGTTCTTTAGCCGCATAGCCTCTTTGGCCGCCTCGCTTGCCGCTATATACTTTGATTTGCAAGTTGAATTAGCCACTGTCTCCTGCTTGGAACTTTTCCAAGAGTTGCTCCTCTATTTTAGGTAAAGACCCAGCCCGACTGAGAGCAGAAATTATCGCTATCAGTCTGGAAGCTAGCATCACTATACCCTACAACTCTCAAGTCATCACTCCCACCAAGGGTAAGGACCCAGTCCTTAGTCCTTCGCAGGTACTTGAGAATCTTCTTTACCGCTGTCAAGTGAGCCTTACCAGGATTCCCCTGATACCTGCTAACCATGCTTAATGCAAAGGCTACATCAGGACGAGTACAGGTCATAGCATACATGATCGGGCCTACTGCCGAAGCATAGGGTACCCGACTCATTTCTGCTATCTCATCCTCAGTACTCGGGCTCTGAGTCTTACTCAGTCTAGTGTTACTTTGGATGGGTAACTCTCCTTTCTTGGACTCTTGCATGCTAAATCTCTTCAACATCTTGTCCAAGTAGGTACTCTGACTAAGTCCAATTAGTCTTTTACTCCGGTTTCTCAAGATCCTTATCCCTAGAATATAGGCAGCTTCTCCTAGGTCCTTCATAGCAAAACACTTCCCAAGCCAGGACTTAACTTCCTGCAGAGTTGGGATGTCATTTCCTATGAGTAGTATGTCATCCACATACAGTACCAAAAAGCTAACTATACTCCCACTAGCCTTGATATATACACAAGATTCATCTTCAATCCTAGAGAAGCCAAACTCTTTGACCTTCTCATCAAAGCAAAGATTCCATCTGCGAGGTGCTTGATTTAATCCATAGATGGATTTGTCAAGCTTACACACTCTATTAGGGTACTCTGTGCTGACAAAACCCTCTGGCTAATTCATGTAAACATCCTCAGCCAACTTTCCATTAAGGAAAGCGGTTTTGACATCCATTTGCCATATTTCATAGTCATGAAATGCAGTTATGGATAATAATACCCTAATAGACTTAATCTTGGCTACCGGAGATAAGGTCTCATCATAATCCACTCCAGGAGTTTGAGAGAAGCCCTTTGCTACCAGTCGAGCCTTATAAGTGTGTACATTACCATCCATGTCGGTCTTCTTCTTGAAGATCCATTTTCACCCTACAATATTACGACCTGGTACATTCTCAACCAAGTTCCAAACTTGATTGTCATACATGGATTGTATCTCGCTATCCATTTCCTCTTTCCATTTAGCAGACTCAGGGCCTGCCATGGCTTCCGCATAGCTGTTAGGTTCATCCATACCTACTAGTGTCTCATCACTAATAAGTGTCTCACCTTCCGCAGTAATATGGAAACCATAGTAATGCTCAGGTACATTCCTAACCCTTGTGGAATGCCTCAGAGGTACAAATGGAGGTATAATTGGATCAACAGGAGATTCCTCCTCAAGTTGACTGCTAGGGTTTGAGGTTCCTTCACCACTTGACTCTTGAAGTTCTTCAAGGTCAATTAGCCTCCCACTGTCTCCTTGGCTTATGAACTCTCTCTCTCTCTCGAAAGACAGCCCTCCTTGCTACAAAGACCACATTCTCACTAGGTCTGTAGAAGAGGTAACCAACAGATTTTTGTGGGTAGCCGATGAAAATACACTTCTCGCTTCGAGGTTCGAGCTTGTCATGAGTCTCGCGTCTCACAAAAGCCTCGCAACCCCAAACCTTGATGTGGGCTAGACTAGGAACTTTTCCAGTCCACATCTCGTGAGGTGTTTTGGCAACCTTCTTTGTAGGGACCAGATTAAGGATATGGGTGGAAGTCTCTAAGGCATACCCCCAAAATGAGATTGGTAGCGTAGCTCGACTCATCATGGAACGAACCATATCCAACAAGGTTCGATTACGCCTCTCAGCTACACCAGTCAACTGTGGTGTCCTGGGAGGTGTCAATTGTGAGACAATCCCACATTCCCTTAGATAGTCGAGGAACTCAGTACTAAGATACTTACCACCATGATCGGATCGAAGCATCTTAATGTTCCTACCCACTTGATTCTCGACTTCTTGTTTAAACTCTTTAAACCTTTCAAAAGTCTCTGACTTATGCTTGATTAAGTAGACATATCCATATCTACTATAATCATCTGTAAAAGTCACATAATAATGATTAGCATCCGTTGTGGCATGTTTGAAGGGTCCACACACATCCGTGTGTACAAGATCCAACAAACCTTCACCCCTCTCACAAGAACCTGTGAAGGGTAACTTTGTCATTTTTCCAAGTAAGCATGATTGACAACTATCATCTGACTTTAGGTCAAATGACTCTAAGACTCCATCCTTTTGGAGTTGGCCTATGCGTTTCTTGCTTATATGTCCAAGACGACAATGCCATAATGATGCTTTATCCAAGTTATTATCATTAGTAGAATCAATACGCAATACATTATTTCCTAAGTTATCTACAACAGACACAGCTTCATACACACCATCACAAGGTAATGCTTTAAAATAAAACACATTATTAAAGAAAGCATTTATTCCACCAGTTTCATTATCAAAAGAAAAGGTAAAACCTTGTTTATACAATGCATGAAAGGAAATAACATTTCTTGCCATTTCTGGCGAATAAAAATAGTTATTCAATTCTAAAGTAAATCCACTACTAAGCAACAAAGTATAAACTCCAATCTTGGTGACAGGTGAAACTTTCCTATTCGCCATGATCAAGTTTATCTTTCCATGCTCCACATTCTCACTTCTTCTTAGTCCTTGCAATTTAGAACAAATATGAATACCGCAACCGGTATCAAGGACCCAAGAGTTAGAATAGAGTGAATTATTAGATGAAATAGTGTAAATACCTGCATGGTTGGGTTTAACCTTCCCATCCTTCAAGTCTTGCTGGTACTTTGGGCAGTTACGCTTCCAGTGCGCCTTTTCGTGGCAATAGAAGCATTCGGTCTCTTTGGGATCAGAAGAAGGTGTAACGAAACCTTTCTTGGTTCCGCTAGAAGAGGAGCCATCAAGGGTCTTACCCTTGGTACCCTTCGAAGGGTTCTTTCTCTTCTTCCCTCTACCTTTCCCGATTGCCAGGACAGGTGCTGAGTTAGGAGTAGTTGCAGGAGTGGTCACAACCGACTAACCTTTAAGACCTGATTATACGGTCTTTAGGAGTCCCTGAAGTTTGCTAAGTGTAACTTGCTCCTTATTCATGTGGTATTTCATGCGGAATTGATCATAACACGAAGGTAAGGAGTGCAAAATAATATCTATTGCTAACTGCTCAGGGAAGTTCACATTCAACTTCATCAATCTATCCACATACCTTTGCATTTTCTGCATGTGGTTGGTAATGGGTTCTCCATCTTTCATTCGGGTTGTGATCATAGAGGAGATGATTTCATATCGCTCTTGACGAGCACTCTGATGGTAGCGGTCCATCAAATCCTGGTGCATCTCAAAAGGATAGTAGTCCTCATAGGACTTTTGGAGCTCGGCTATCATGGTGGCCATCATGATGCATGCCACTTTGGTTGCATCTCTTTCATGTGCCTCATATTTAGCAAACTCCTCAGGAGTAGCAGTTGGCTCAGGCACCTTGAGCTCCATGTCAAGAACATATTCCTTGTTCTCGTAACGAGTGACCATCCTGATGTTTCTGATCCAGTCAGTAAAGTTGGATCCATCAAAGATGACTCTCCCATAAAGGTTCATGAGAGAGAAGGAGCCTGTAGGGTTTGAGCCAGGAGTAACATTGTTGGAAGACATCTGAAAAGAAGAAAGTAAGTTTAGTTTAGATATAGGGATAGTCCTTAATAAAACACCCAAATGTAATATTAAGGCTAGGATCCAATCACAATATATTATAACCTAGAAGAGGGATGTCGTAATCCAAGTTATAACATATTTGAAAGGTAGGTTAATGACGATTCACCAATTTCCACCATGAAAATGAAATATGAATAATTAGGTTTTATTTGGCTTTTAGAAATTCCTAGATTCTTTGAGATTCATTGAACTTTTCAATGACATGTTTCAATATCGAGTGCGCCCTTCATGTTTTGTGACTGGGATACAGAGGATCACAAAACAAGGTGTGAAGTAACCATGCAAATTACTTGGTACCCTTAATGTTTATCACTTAATCGTTGTGCCAGTAAACCACACGCGCTCCTTCCAACCTCATGAAAAACCTTAAGTCACCCTTTGCCTTCCTTGTTAAGTCCAAGTTAGTGTGCCGGTAAACCACACACGCTCCACCAACGACTTAAACAAGGTGCAAAGTGTAATTTCATGGATTAGCACCTTATTCACATTTTTCCTAAAGTAACTAAGATTGGGAATTTATAAAACATTTAGTTACTTTATAATAATCATTATACTTTTAATGAGAATTTATAAGTCCTTGTCTTACCCGTTCGGCTAACGACCCTCCACCAGTCAAGCAAGCGGTGGGTGAGAGTGGACACCCATTAAGTTGCCATTTTGTAGGCAACAACCTTATACCCACCTTATAGACCGGCTTCGTGAATGACGCATACTAGCGGTAAGACGACTTTGTTCTTATACATACATACATATATATATATATATACATATATATATATATATATATATATATATATATATATATATATATATATAAAATCATAATACTTGTTCCAAAACTTGAGGGCAAGTTTTGTAAACTTTCAAAATTTTCATTTCTGGTAACTTACGAGTTTATTAGGGTATTAAAAATGAAGACTCTTCATTTTTATAACCCATGTGTTCTTTTAATGGTTTTAAAGCAAAGTGACTTTTGGTTTTCCATAACTTGAGGACAAGTTATGGACTCCATTAAAACACATACTAATCATGAATTAATCTACCACATAGGTTACAAATAATTCCTATGATCATCTAAACATCATAAGATCAAGAACATGAATATGAACACTTTCATGAACCAAAAATTACATTTAAAACTTTGTAATTTTGATAACTTGTTGTTGTAAATGGATTAGCAGAGACATTACATCATCTAAAACAAGTTTTCAAGTACCAAAACAGTTTAGGGTAATGTTTCTAGTCCATTTCCAGCAACTAAAGTTGAAAATCTGCATTCTGAGGCTTCTACTCGCCGAGTGCACGAACCTACTCGGCGAGTAGGATGAAGATACACATGAACTCGGCGAGTCCCCCCATGGACTCGGCGAGTTCATCAGGCAGATTGCAAAAATATCGACTTTTTTCAATTTTCTAGCACAAATAACAAACAAACAAGCCTAGGCTCTGATACCACTGATGGGTTTTGAGCATTCTAACACTTCCTAAGTGTACATGCAACCCTAATAACCTTGGATCTATGTTTGTCTAATTATCATGCAAAGTTGATTTCCATGGCTATGATCCTATCTAGCATACATGGCGAACAATTTTAACTTGAGTAATAGATAGAACTACATACCTTGTTGTTGTAAGTGTTCCTTGATACCTTGTGAGCCTAGCACCCCAAGTGTGATGCCTCAAATGCTTCACACAACACCAAATGCTATGGAGTAAACTTGGAGAGAATGTATAACACACTAAAGTCGGCTCTAGCCCTCTTGTTTCTTGTCTTTTTCAAGTGTAGCCGATTTTGGGAGATACATGGTCTTTATATAGTGTTGACACATTTAGGGTTACACCATGTAAACCCTAATGTGTCATGACTCTTCATTTCCATGACCCATGGGTTTGTAACTCCCATGGAGCCTCCATGGAGCATCCAATGGGTCGAACCCAACTTGATTATCCATGGAGCCTCTTAGCCCACTATATAAGTTATGGATGATTTACATAATCAACCCATATATTTAATTAGTTATCTTTTTGATCACTTAATTAATTCTAAAATTAATTCTTGATCAAACTAATTAAATAATATTATTAATATATTAGAACTTATAATACATTAATAAACCATATGTGTTATTTCTCTCATTTTGTTTATCCAATTGCATGGTGCCATGCAACCCAAATGGACCATGCCGGGTCGGGTCAAGTACATACCAGAAATAGTTATGGACTTAGACACCTTATCCAACAGTATATTCCTACTCGACAAGCCTTATACTTGAAATCCTTTTCGATTATATTGTTGAAAGAGAATATGTTATCTATTCATTCAAACATCATCTTAATCTTAGTCCTCCATTAGTAACCGAAATGTCTACCGTCGAGATGAATAACAATGAGAAAGAGGACATTAGCGATATATTCTTAGGTTGTACCCTTACCCTTGGCGATCATTCTTTTCCCATCGATCTTATGCCGGTATTCCATAAAGAGCTTTGAAGTTATCATTGGCATGGAATTGTTTAACCTCGATCGTGTTGATATCCTTTGTTACGAGAAATCTATCCATCTCAACCTTTCCCCTGGTCAAACCCTCATAATCTACGACGATAAACTTAATTCCAACATTCGCCTCATTTCGTGCATCAAAGCCCAAAAGCTTCTGTGATAGGAGTGCATTGTATTCCTAGCCCATGTGATCAATGAGAAACAGGAAGTTAAAGACCTCGAGAGCATCCCCGAAGTCTGCAATTTTCCCGATGCCTTTTGACCTAATCCCTGGAGCTACCCCCGTAGCCAAGTCCCCATATCACTTAGCTCCAGTAGAAATGCAAGAGTTATCCATTCAGCTTAATAAGCTACTCCGTAAAGGGTTCATTAGACCGAGTTCCTCACCTTGAGGGACCCCAATATTGTTTGTTTCTTTCAAATGTGTATCGACTACCGTGAGTTGAACAAATTGACCATCAAGAACCGATATCCTCTTCCTCGAATAGATGACCTTTTCGATCAACTTCCGGGAGCCAAATACTTCGCGAAGATAGACCTCAGGTCAGGGTACCATCAGACACGAGTTCATGAGAATGACGTTTCCAAGACGACATTCAGGACTCGATATGATCACTACGAGATCATAGTGATGCCCTTCGGTCTAACCATTTTCCCTGTTCACGTGGTAAGCGAGGAAGGCATACATGTGGACCCGTCCAAGATCCAGGTGATAGAGAATTAGTCGACACTGAAGACACCCACAGAAATCTTTCAATTATTGGGTCTCGTCGACTACTATCGTAGATTCACTCAAAACTTTTCCAAGATCGCCAAACCCCTAATCACTCCAACATAGAAAGGTGTACCCTTTTGTTGGAGATTGTGTCATGTTGAAAGTTTTACTCCGGAAAGTCATGATACGTTTTGGAAAGCACGTAAAACTTAGCCCGAAGAACGTAGGACCTTTCGAAATCCACGTTAGAATCGATCCCGTATCTTACAAACTCCGACTACCTTCAGAACTTAGCAACATCCATTCGGTATTCCACGCCTCCATTCTTAAGTAGTGACTATCCAATGAAACCCTAGTAATCCCTTTGATGAGACCGAAACCAACGAAAGTATGAACCTCATGGAGGAACCAATTGAAATCATAGATCGAGAGATTAAACATACAAAACAAAGCCGTATCCCAATAGCGAAGGTTCGCTGGAATGCCATGCGAGGACCCGAATTCACTTGAGAGCGCAAAAATCCGATGAAGCAGAAGCATCCGTTTTTATCTTCGAATCCATGAGTTGTATCTTAATTTTGAATTTCGGGACGAAATTGCCTCTAGCGGGGGGATAATGTGACAACCCGAAATTTATTCCGTCACGAAATTCCGTTTCTGTTAATAAAACCGTTAGTATTTCCGATTTTCCGTTGACTTTTGGATTAGGTCATTAATTTAAGACTTTTATTATGACCTCGTAAGTATCCAAACCCGTTAGAAAAACATGAAAACGCCCCAATTTAGTAATTGGAAAATTTTTAATTTCGACCATGTCGGGTTACGACAACTTAATCGGGTGCGACCAAAAGCCCCGTTTAACGCCAGTATCGGGTAGAATTCCACCAAGCCTTAAATTCAAACCATATTTAAGGTTGAAAGGACCTCATTTGAAGCCTTTTCCACACTCTCTCTACTCTCTCTCCTCAAATCCAAGTTCTAGGTCCCAAAATCACTCAATTCAAGCTCCAAATCGATAAGGTAACTATCCTAACTCATAGATTAGCATCCTTAGCCTTCAATTTCGTGTTCAAATCATGGAATAGGACCATAATCATGTGTTTATGGCCCTAGAACAATGTTGGGCCACAAACACAAATAAAAGGGGTTTTTGAACCCCAAAACCCTCCCAAATCACTTATGGAGCTTGGAAATGGCTTAAAGACATATTTGAATGGACCAGGAACACCATAAACTCAACATTTAGGAGGTAAATATGAGTTTATAGCCCAAGCACATGGTTGGAACGTAAACACCATTTCATGGGCAGTAAACACATTTTAAGGTGTTAAGATGCCGCTTAAACACCTCCTAAGCCTTGAAATAAAGTCTAGAAGCAACCATAAATGTGTTAAGGACCTTAAAAATGCAAGAAACCACTCCCTTTGGAGTTCACGACCGTAAACCCCCCAAGGATAGGTTCCTGGGCCGTAAACTCCTATATCTTAGTCAAATGATGCCCTAAATTCATTTCATGGCTTGTATGATGACTTAGAATCACATGTGATTGACCTAGGACCACCAAAACACCATAGGAATGGGTATGAAGGAGCTTACGGCCGTAAACTCCTAGTTTACTGCCATAAACTCCTCAAATGGTCCATAAGTTGATCTAGTCCCCTTCCAATGCCTTAAAACTAAGCCTATCACCATCCCTTAAGAGTTGTAAGACCATTTAGCACCCAAAAACACCCCCACCATGAGTTTATCGCCATAAACTCATGGGGAGTTGGTCATTAGGCCGAAAAATCCATTAGGAGTTTACTCTTGAAGAGAAAACTCCATATTCAAGCCATACACATCCATAGATGCCACCCGGGTCACTCCAAACACTTGAATAGAAGTGTTTTCGCGTCTCGAAGTGTTTATTCATATTTGATTAGTGGTTCAGGGTCTAATTAGATACAAATGTGTATCTCTTCATATTACATAGGAACCTCGCGCGTTTTAAAGCCCTGAACTGATGTTTAGCATCCAAACCGACACATTTCTCGACCGGTGAGTTCATACCCCTACACCTTTTTCCGTGTTTTCAATGTTTTCAGGGGGGGGGGGATTACAAGAAAAAGTACAAGAAAATATTGTACTCAAACTTATGATTTCATTTGAAATGTTTCATATATCGTATGCTTTTAACACTGGAAATTGTATTAACAAATCGTTCAACTTGCATAGTAAACTGTCAAACTATTTGTGAAACTCGTTATTAAATGTTATATTTTATATTTCACAAATGATTTCCATACCATTACTGTTAAAAGCATTAGCTTAGTACTTTTGATACGTTCTTAATAATACTCCCCTTAGTTACGAGAGTGAAGGACTTCAGAACTTTAGACCCGTCCTTGGTAACACTCCCTTTAGATACGAGAGTGAAGAACTAATATATAGAGTTTTCCGTATAAATACCTTTTTAAATGTCCTTGGTAACACTCCTCCTAGATTCGAGAGTGAAGGACTACTTTTGAAATTCATTAATTTTAAGATTGGAGACACGTCCTTGGTAACACTCCCCCTAGTTACGAGAGCGTAGGACTATCCCCATAACCAGAATCTCCTGGAGGGAGAGTGTGACTTGAGTGTACAGATCTATACGGGATTGACTACCCCGCACCTGGTTGCTAGCTACTGTAGAACCGAAAGGTTCAAGGGTGAAAAAAGTCATAAAGCGATACTGGCCCCGTTACGAGCCTTATCTAATCTATAGTATGGTTATGGAACTTGCAATCAAGATTATGAAAACTTTTTTATTTACTTATTAGTTTTATATACGTGTTAGAACTAGTGTACTTTTAAGGATAACCAGACTTTCAGGAAACTTTACACAAACACTTTAAGTATGGTAGATACTTGTACTCTGCGTTCTGAATCAATAACCGACCACAAACTTTTAGGAAAATAAGGGTTTTTCTTGGGATAACATAACTACTCTTAACCAAACTGTGTAACAAATGGATAACTAAACATTACTTTTAAGAAAATATGGGATTTTCTTGGATTCATAACTTTTTATAGAAAATTAGAGGAAACTTGTTTATTTTCAGAAACAAACCGCTTATGAACTCACCAACTTTATGCTGATTTTCAAACTGCCTGTATTCTCAGGTCCACATTGTAGATGTATATTGTAAAAAGTCGAATATTGTGTATTGTAATGTTTCGCATTTTTATGTTATTTTACTAAGTCATTTTATATGCGAAGTGAAAATGTATAGACTTAGTATATTTTTTGTATGTTCCCTATAAATAGGGACTGAGGCTAGAAGTAGAGAATACAATAGCGAAACACAAAATCTCTCTTCAGCTTATTCTGTAATCAGTCTTAATCAATATGAGATCTGATTAATATTTACTCTTTGTGTTCGTCATCTTTAATCGTTCAAATCTATCTTTTCTTTTCTAAATTCTCGATAACAATTCTCATCAATTGGTATCAGAGCAGGATTCAAACTGCTTAGATCTGATTTTCGTATAAGAATCATTTGCTTTTTGAGTTACAAAATTTACTCAAAATTTTCCGCGCATTTTTGGTTTTGAAAATCATTTTTGATCTTTAGTTTTGAATTGATTCTGTATTTGAATTGTGAAGTCGAGTAATCGATTAGTGATTTGTGATCAATTCATTTGATCAAATTCTGAATTTCATCAAGTTTTCAAGTTTTCAGATATTTTCTATGTTCATCAATGGCGAACTTCAACATGAATACAATGACTTCTTTCTCTCACTTGCTTGGTTCCTCAACCAAAATTCCGATGTTGATTCCAGAATACTATGATCAGTGGGCTGATAGAATGGAAGATTACTTAAATGGAATTGATGAAGAACTTTGGAATTGTATCGATGGGACAGTACAAGCTCCTGCTAATGTTCAACAAATTGGATCATCCACTGGATCTCCTGATGTTGAAGATCAACGAAAACGACTGAAGGATAATGAAAAGAGGTGCATGAGGGAACTAAGAGGTGCTCTACCTCCTGTAGTTTACAATTACATTCGTAGTTGTAAAACAACCAAAGACATCTGGAATACTTTAAAAGAAAAGTATCAAGGTAGCGAAAAAACGAAGATCAACTCTGTGAAGCAATGTCTAGTTGAACTGAAGGAATTCAGACAAAAGGATGCAGAAACTCTCGAAAATTACTATGATCATCTGAATGAGCTTATGTTTCGCTGCAACAGGTATGGTATCACTAGATCTCTCATGGAATTCAATTTAACTTTCATTATGGGTCTTCGCAAGGAATGGCGAAGTGTGAGCATGATGATTAAGAATCAACAAAGTTTTGATACAACTAAATTGAATGATCTCTATAATCAACTGAAAACACATGAATGTGAGGTCTCAGAAATGTATGAAGAATCAAAACTAGCTATTGGTGGTCCTTTGGATCTTGTTTCAAAGGTATCAGAAACTGATGCAAAAGATGATTCAGATGAAGAAGGATTTTTGATGAACTCCGATGATGAAACCATAGCATTCTATTCAAACAACAGAGTTAAGAATTTTTTCAAAAAGCCTTTTAATCCAAAAGGAAAGAATAGTGATGCGAAAAATGCTGTCACAAGAATTGGAGGGGAGGAGAGGAAGAAAATGGAGAAAAAAGATGAAAAAGAGAAAAATGCGAATGAAGAGAAAAAGTTGAAGGGTGATTCAGGAATATATTGTCACTATTGCAATGGTGCGAATCATTTCGCAGCTGATTGCATGTTGCGAAAGGAAGAAGAGAATAAAGAAAAAGTTAAAGATGAAGCTTACTACTCAGAAAAGATTGAAGAATTACATGCTAAGACCAAAGGAGTGTCATTAGTTGCTAAGGGAGAAGCTGCTGAAGAAGAAAGTGGAACTTATCAGATCTGGTCTTCAGGATCTGATGATGAGGAAATGAGGCATCCCACACATGGAGCAATGTTCACAAGTTTTGAGGATTGCGAAGAGAACATTTCAGGGAGATGTTTTGTGTCTAAATCCACTGACAAGTCACCCATGACAACCAGGGTACGTGCAATTCTTGAATCTTTTAATATTCCTTTAGCTGCTTATGATGCTGAAATTGTTTCATTTGATGATACTGTGGCTTATTTTGATTATGTTATTGTGTCTGCTAGTAATGAAGCTAAGAAATTAAATGTGCAACTTAGTGAGACACGAAGAGATTTAGAAATAAAGAAGAGAAGAGTTGAAAATTGGAAATTCATGTCAAAAATATAGATTGTGATAGGAATAATCTTACTAACGATGTTAGGTTATTACTAGCACAAAGAAACATATATCGTAATTCTGCAAAACGATTGTATGCAAAATTAACAGCTTTACATCATTCTTCTGATATTAGCAAAGAACAACAAAGGAAACTTTTACCTTTTCTTGAGTATGAACGTGAAAAAGTTGATGTTGTTTCTTATGATTGCGAAAGCACAATTGCTCAATTTGACAAAATACCTGATGATAGATATTCATATGGTATTGTCAAAATTGATGAATTTCTGAATGCTGATGAGTTGGTTAACATTGTCAATGAAAGTTTGACAAAGAGTGAACAAGTGAAAATCATAGAGAAAACTGAAAATTCAACTCTTGTCTCACAGTTGAATTATGCTGATATTGATGAAAATTCTGATAATGTAAGTGAAATCAGTGAGATAGAAGAGGAAGAAGAGGTTGATTGTTCTCAATTGTCAATCATTAATATCACATCTAAGATCAAAGGTAAAGAAATAATAGTTGATTCAATAGTAGAGGATGAAATTGATAAACCTTCAACTTCGCAACATTGTATGTTTGATAATGTGGAAGTTGAAAGCTGGAAATCTGATGACACAGATATAAATAAAGAAGAAAACGAAGTTTCAACTGAAACACCTCAAAGGGTTGTAGTTGATCAAGTGTTTGAAAATACAAAAGAATTTGACAAAACTTTAAATGATAAAGGCGCACATTATTTGGAAACCAACACTGTCGTATATCCAAATTTTGTATGTACTGATAAAACCATTTTTCCAAATCAAGTTTTTGTCACTACTAGAAATGCTGAGAAAGTTCATCCTGAGTTCAATAAAATGATTGAAAAAGATAATCAAAAGTCCACGATTGAAGGTTTTTTTGCAAATCAAAACACAGAAGAAAACAATTTAACCAAAAAACCTTATGTGTTTTAAAAACAAAAATCAGCACAAAAATGGGTGGTTAAAGGTGAAAAATCAAACAAAATTTTTGAAAAAGTTGAAAACCCAAAGGTTGAAGTGAAACTAAATTCTCATGAATTCAAATTGATGGTTGGAAATTATTCAACAGAAAATAATGTTTCAAAAAGAAAAGCAAGAAAAGCAATATTCTGGCAAGTTGTGTCTAATGAAAAATCAAGAGATGAAAAAGAACAAATTTCAAAAACATCATCAAAATTTCAAATAAAAAAACAAAAACATATTCAAGTTTTCATAAACAAATAAACTCTGTTGACAAGGTTCCATATATTCGCAAATATGACAACAATTGAAAATTTGAGAATTCGCAAAAATTTGCAAATAATCAAAAGTTTCAAAATGTTGGCAAATTCACGAATACTTCATCAAGTTTGAAGAACTCAACTCAAGTCAAAATGAAATTTTCACCAAAACAACCAAATTTTCCAAATCCTTCAATATCAAAATCAACCAAAGTTTCATACACAAAAGGAAAATTTGATGTAAGTACGATCAATCATTGGTTTGAAGGGATAGGAAAAAAATATCAAAGTGGGAAGTTTTCAGAAGAACAAATCAAAAGTGCATTTGATAAGTTCACAAATAATTTTTCAATTGCTAGTGCATCATCTCATAATTCGCAAGTTCCAGTTCAAAAATGGAAGCCAGTTATCAAAAATGTGAATGTTGTGAAGGATAAGATTACAATCAATGGGAATCCAAAATTATTGAATGATTATATCTCGATATCTAGAACTGATGATGTTGATATAATGGATTCTGTTACAAACAAAGTGAAAACATGGTTTTTAAATTCCAAAAATTTGTTTCATTCTACTAATGATGGACCCAATAAGTCTTGGGTTCCTAAATTTTTTCAATAAATGCAGGTGATATGTGACGAGCAATAAGATATGAAATGGTATATTGATAGTGGTTGCCCTCGTCATATGACTGGAAGAAAGGAAAATTTGCGAGATTACAGAAGCTTGGAAAATGATGGAGTAGTCAAATTTGTAAATAATCACAAGTGTCAAGTGAAAGGATATGGGAAAGTCACAAATGGAAACTTCACAGTAAACAGAGTGGCCTATGTTGAAGGACTTCAACATAATTTGATAAGTGTATCACAACTTGTTGTGGGTACTGGATATCAAGTTATATTTAATGAGGGAGGAAGTATTATTTCAAATGCAAAAACAAATGAAATACTTCTCAAATCCAAAAGATATGGTGATATGTTTACACTGGACATCAAACCAATTGTGGGAAAACCAGCTGTGTGTTTACTATCAAAAGCATCTAATGATCTTAGTTGGCTTTGGCATAGAAGATTGTCACATTTGAACTTTCGAAATATAAATAAACTTGTAACTGAAGATTTAGTTCGAGGGTTACCAATACTAAAATTTGACAATGATTCTTTGTGTGCAGCTTGCGAACAAGGAAAACAACATCGAAAGGGTCATCCGATTGTGATAGATTCAAAAATAGTAGATCCATTGGAACTACTTCACATTGATCTATGTGGACCATCAACTGTTGCAACAATAAACAAAAAACGGTATATTTTAGTTGTTGTAGATGATTTCTCTAGATTTACGTGGGTGTTTTTTCTCCGGTTGAAATCTGAAGTTGCTCAGACGATGATTGATTTTATCAAAAAGATTGAAATTAGTCTAAAGAAGAATGTACGAAAAATTAAAAGTGATAATGGTTCTGAGTTTAAAAATCAAACGCTTGACATTTTTCTCACAAGCAAAGGCATTTCGCATAATTTTTCATCACCATATACGCCACAACAAAATGATGTAGTTGAAAGAAGAAATCGATCTCTATGCGAAGCTGCCAGAACCATGTTAACATATGCGAATCTACCTCAATATCTTTGGGCAGAAGCTGTGTCCACAGCATGTTTTACTCAGAATCGATCATACATTCATCGAAGATTCAATGTTACTCCATATGAAATAATCAATAATCGGAAACCTAATGTAAAATTCTTTCATGTTTTTGGTTGCAGGTGCTTTATCATGAATCTCAAAGATAATTTGTCCAAGTTTCAAGCTAAAGCTGATGAAGGCATCTTCTTAGGATATTCACAGAATTCAGTTGCATACAGAGTGCTAAATAAACGAACAAGAAAAATTGAAGAAACTTTCAATTTAACATTTGATGATTACTATCTTAAACAAATTGATAGTAAATTCGATAATAAACCAATACTTGTGGATTCAAATACTCCAATTGATAATTCTAAAATCAATGATTTTGATTATGATTTAATTTTTGGAATTCCTGACAGGGCAATTGATGCAGAAAATAATGCTCCTGATAATCAAACATCAGATCCTCAAAACATACTGATGAATCAACGATAACTTGTGAAAGCACACCAGATGTTTGTAGGGAGGAAGAACATCAAGTTGAGGGGGAGCATTCGCAAAATCAACAAGAACATCAAGTTGAGGGGGAGCATTCGCAAAATCAACAACACGATCATGTTGAGGGGGAGCATGATGAAACAGAGACAATTAATCTTGATAAAAATGAAGAATTTCATGAAGTTAATGATAACTTTTCTGTTGCAGGATCTGAAAATGAAGATATGTATGAAGATGCACCATTAGAATTTGATCCAAATTTTCCACCACTCGAGAAATGGACATGAAATCATCCAAAAGAACAGGTAATTGGTAATCCACAAGAAGGTGTGTTGACTAGAGCTCAAATTCGTGCGAAAAATGAGGTATTGAATGCAAACCAAGAACTTTGTATGTTTAATGTTTTTATTTCGAAAATAGAGCCAAAAACTGTAAAGAATGCTATGGAACACTCAGATTGGGTTGTTGCTATGCAATCTGAATTGGCTGAATTTGAATGAAACAAGGTTTGGAGGTTAGTTTCTAAACCTTCTGATGTTTCAATTGTTGGATTAAAATGGATTTTTAAAAACAAAACCGACAAAGATGGCAATATTATTCGAAATAAAGCAAGACTAGTGGTTAAAGGTTATTCGCAACAAGAAGGCATTGACTATGAAGAAACATTTGCACCTGTTGCAAGACTTGAAGCAGTTCGCATATTTTTAGCCTATGCAGCCCACAAAGACTTTGATGTTTATCAAATGGATGTTAAATGTGCATTCTTAAATGGAAAACTCGAAGAAACATTGTATGTTGAACAACCACCAGGATTTGTTAACAATGAGCATCCTGATCATGTGTATGTCCTAGACAAAGCTGTATATGGGTTAAAACAAGCACCAAGGGCCTGGTACGCAACACTTACAAATTTCTTGAAACAATCTAAATTTAAACAAGGATCAGTTGACCCCACATTATTTCGCAAGAAAGTTGGGTGTCATCTAATGCTTGTTCAAATTTATGTTGATGATATTATCTTTGGTTCAACTGATCCAACATTGTCAATTGAATTTGAAAATTTAATGAAAAGTCAGTTTGAAATGAGCATGATGGGAAAAATTAATAATTTTCTTGGTTTAAATATGAGACAGAACAGGGAAGGAATCTTAATCAATCAAGAAAATATACGAAGAACTTGCTTGAAAAGTTTGGAATGCTTAATAGCACAAAGCTCAGAGTACCTATAGCAGTAGGAACAAGACTAACTCCTTCGTTAGATGCTCCTGCTGTTGATCTAACACTGTATCGTAGCATGATAGGGTCTTTATTGTACTTAACTGCAAGTAGACCTGATATTATGTTTTCGGTTTGTTGTTGTGCTAGATATCAAGCTAATCCAAGAGAACCTCATTTGACTGCAGTGAAAAATATTTTTCGCTATCTAAAGGGAACCGTTTCTTTAGGACTTTGGTATCCTGCGAAAACAAGATTTTTCATTCAAGCTTTTTCAGATTCAGATCTAGGAGGATGTACTTTGGATAGAAAAAGTACGACTGGTGGATGTCAACTATTGGATGGAAAGTTAGTGAGCTGGCAATCAAAGAAACAGACTAGTGTGGCTATATCAACCGCTGAGGCAGAATACATATCTGCGGCTGCTTGTACTTCGCAAATTATTTGGATTCAGAGTCAACTTTGTGATTATGCAATAAACATGAAAAAGATTCCTTTGTATTGTGATTCACAAAGTGCAATTCGCATTTGTGACAATCTAGTGCAACATTCGAAGACAAAACACATTGCTCTTCGATATCATTTTATTAAAGATCATGTGGAAGATGGGAATATTGAAATTCATTTTGTCAAAACAACTGAACAACTTGCTGAAATTTTACAAAACCTCTTGATGAAAAATCATTTGTTCGAATTTTAGTAGGTTTGGGGATGATTAATGCGAATTCCATTCCATCAACACAAGAATAAAAGTTTTGTTCAGCAGCTAAGAGTCAACATCATTCAGAGGTTACTGTTCATTCAGAGGCTTCGCATGGCTTCGCAACCACATTTTTTCGCATCTGAGCTCATAATTACTACAGTAAGGTTTACGCATAATTTTTTTTATTTTTGAAAAATCAAAAATCCAAAAAGATTTTATTTTTGTTCTTTAATTTTGAAAAATCAAAAAACAAAAAGAAAAAATCCAAAAAGATTTTATTTTTGTTCTTTAATTTTGAAAAATCAAAAATACAAAAAGATTTTATTTTTTTTGAAAAATTCAAAAATCACAAAAATATTTTTGTTTTCTTTATTCTTTATATTGTGTGTGTTGAGAATTTAATACAGGGCTACAATGCGAAGAGGTCATACATTTGTGTTTCTGTGGGAAGGTATTAATTTTTTTTTTACAAACTAGTTAGGATGTCCCTAGAAGCATGCTGCTGTATGTAGACCAAAAGCCTCAACACGACTCTATGTGTGAAAAGAAAGCCTTAATGAAATTCTCTCATGAAAATTTCTTCCCAAAAAGGCTTATATTCGCATAAGTCAAAACGAGCTACCTTACTCTTCTCAAATGAGTTAAGAGTTTTCTGTCTTGGTCATTATAACAGAGATACACTTCGATTCTTATCCAATCTTTTTAAACCAAACAGTTCTTAAAATCCAAAATTTTTTTTGAAGAGATTTGTCCTTGAGGTCTTTGATCAAACCAATCAAAACCTAGACAAATCACAACTCTGTGTTTAAGATCTAACATCATGAGTCCGTGATGAAAGTGAAACCCAAAAATCATACACCTTAAGGAATTGACGGGGAACTTTGTTCCAGATTTTTACGAAACCTTTGTTTCAGTATCAAAAATTTCGAAACTTCAAATCATATTCAATTCGCATGTGTGGTCTTGATCAAATATTGACAACCAAGAATGTTTGTTACCCAACAAGATCCAAAACAAAATTTCTTTTGAATATGATTTCAGTGTAAGTTTCATTTGCAAATTCTTGTCATGATAAATATTTTCACAAGCCAACTTGTCACTGACTACACTGGTCAAACAAGTAATTTCATTTACAATTTCTCATCTTATGTTAAGGCTGATATGTAATGAAATTTCAAACCAACCTAAAATGACTTTTAAAAGAAGCCCTTTGATACTTCTTTACAAGTATTTGATTGTAATTCACGGGAAACTACACAAGCTGTTGATTATCTCTCTTGATGATTAACGAAGCAACCTTTGCCTGGGGTTTTACTGATGGGTTTTGAGCATTCTAACACTTCCTAAGTGTGCATGCAACCCTAATAACCTTGGATCTGTGTTTGTCTAATTATCATGCAAAGTTGAATTCCAAGGTTATATTCCTATCTAGCATACATGGGGAACAATTTTAACTTGAATCATAGATAGAATAACTTACCTTGTTGTTGCTTGTGTTCCTTGAAACCTTGTGAGCCTAGCACCCCAAGTGTGATGCCTCAAATGCTTCACACAACACCAAATGCTCTTGGAAAGACTCTTGAGATAACACACACTTCTCAAAATCGGCGAAGCCCTCTAGTTTCTTATGTCTAGCCGATTTTGGTGGAGAATGGGATCTTTATATAGTGTTGGCACATCTAGGGTTACACCATGTAAACCCTAATGTGTCATGACTCTTCATTTCCATGACCCATGGGTTTGTAACTCCCATGGAGCATCCATGGAGCATCCTATGGGTAGAACCCAACTTGATAATCCATGGAGCCTCTTAGCCCACTATACAAGATATGGATGATTTACATAATCAACCCATATATTTAATTAGTTATCCTTTGATCACTTAATTAATTCCAAATTAATTCTTTAATCAACTAATTAAATAATATTATTAATATATTAGAACTTATAATATATTAATAATCTCCAAGTGTTATTTCTCTCATTTAGTCTATCCAATTGCATGGTGCCATGCAACCCAAATGGACCATGCCGGGTCGGGTCAAGTACAAGCCCGAAATAGTTATGGACTTAGACACCTTATCCAACAGTCTCCCACTTGGATAAGTCTAATAACTATATCTCTAGTACTTCAGGAACCGACCAACAATCGTAGCTCTTTCAAGGTCTCTCGGAACTGAGAAGACGATGATACGCCATTTAAGATAAGTGATCATATAATCCTCTGTTCTAGATATCAGCCAGACAAATACATGGAACATGTCTTGCTTATTGTCCAACATTTGTTTCCCGATTTCCGATTTGTTTGACATAGAACTTAATTGAACACATCAACTTAGTTCTGACCGGGCCCGGTACATGGGTCAAAACAAAATCATCGAGGGGCCCAGATATCAGCTTCTAATCCAAGAAGGAACAGATAAACTTCGACTCATATGTTTGTTCTACCACTCATTGAATTACACACAAAAGTACGTTTTATAACATCGAGTTACCAATGCGGTTTCGTACAGTCAATGCATAACCAACTTGTAAGTAACAAATCATATCTCTAGGTTTGAAGACTTATATGATATTACCGTCTCACGATCACTCGAGATAAAATTCCATGAAGTGATTCTAGTGAGCATGGGTTGTGTCCAATGCTCAGAACTTATGAGCACTCATGATTGTTGTAGCCTTGTCCAAGACCTCTACAACCAAACATGACAGTCTTGATTCATATCTACTTCCAACATATGACCGACTGTGGAGATTTGAATAATATGTTATACCAAACAAAATTATTCTGGAAGTCAAAACATGCAAAAGAAATATAGTAAACGATTGACAAGAGATAGCAACACTTTACTCATAAATAAAACACCTTTTATTCATCATCAAATGTCAATTACACTTTACAAATTTCCGGGTTATCTAACTACTAAAACTTATATCATCCTTCAGCCCTATGCTCCGAGCATGCTGAAGATGCTTAACCCTACTCAGTCCCTTCGTGAGGGGATCTGCTGGGTTCTCATCCGATGATACCCTCTTTGCCACGAGGTGTCCTTCTTCGATCCGATGTCTAATGAAATGGTATTTTCTGTCGATGTGTCTGGATCGCCCATAATCCCTTGGTTCCTTGGCTAAGGCAACAACACTTTCACTATCACAGAAAATTTCCATTGGCTGTTTAATAGCTGGTACAACTCCAAGGTCTCCAATGAAGTTCTTCAGCCATATCGCCTCCTTTGCTGCTTCACTAGCTGCAATATACTCTGATTCACAAGTAGAATCTGCCACTGTCTCTTGCTTGGAACTCTTCCAAGAAATTGCTCCTCCGTTTAAGGTAAAGACCTAGCCCGACTGAGAGCGGAAATTATCCCTATCAGTCTGGAAGCTAGCATCACTATACCCTACAACTCTCAAGTCATCACTCCCACCGAGGGTAAGAACCCAGTCCTTAGTCCTCCGTAGGTACTTGAGGATATTCTTTACCGCAGTCCAGTGTGCCTTGCCAGGTTTCGCCTGATACCTGCTAACCATGCTCAAGGCAAAAGCTACATCGGGTCGAGTACACGTCATAGCATACATGATCGATCCTACAGCCGAAGCGTAAGGTGTTCGACTCATTTCTGCTATCTCAGCCTCAGTGCTAGGGCTTTGTGTCTTACTCAATCTGGTGTTACTCTGGATGGGTAACTCTCCTTTCTTGGAATCCTGCATGCTGAATCTCTTCAGCACCTTATCCAAGTAGGTACTCTGACTAAGTCCAATTAGTCTTTTACTCCGATCTCTCAAGATTCTTATCCCTAGAATATAGGCAGCTTCACCAAGGTCCTTCATAGCGAAACACTTACCAAGCTAGGACTTTACTTCCTGCAGGGTTGGAATGTCGTTTCCTATGAGTAGTATGTCATCCACATACAATACCAAAAAGCTAACTATACTCCCACTAGCCTTGACATACACACAAGATTCATCTTCACTCCTAGAAAAGCCAAATTCCTTGACCTTTTCATCAAAGCAAAGATTCCATCTGCGAGGTGCTTGCTTCAACCCATAAATGGATTTCTCAAGCTTACACACTCTATTAGGGTACTCGTTGCTGACAAAACCCTCTGGCTGACTCATGTAAACATCTTTAGCCAACTTTCCATTAAGGAAAGCGGTTTTGACATCCATCCGCCATATTTCATAGTCATGAAATGCAGCTATGGCTAACAGAACCCGAATAGACTTAATCTTGGCTACCGGAGAAAAGGTCTCATCATAATCCACTCCAGGAATTTGAGAGAAGCCCTTTGCAACCAGTCTAGCCTTATAAGTGTGTACTTTACCGTCCATGTCGGTCTTCTTCTTGAAGACCCATTTGCACCCTAATGTCTTACGACCTGGTACATTTTCAACCAAGTTCCAAACTTGATTGTCATACATGGATTGTATCTCGCTATCCATAGCCTCTTTCCATTTAGCAGACTCGGGGCCTACCATGGCTTCCTCGTAGCTGTTAGGGTCATCTTGACTTACTAGTGTCTCATCACTAATAAGTGTCTCACCTTCTGCAGTAATATGGAATCCATAGTAATGCTCAGGTGCACTCCTAACTCTCGTGGAACGTCTCAGAGGTACAGATTTGTCAATTGGCTCAACAGGAGTTTCCTCCTCAAGTTGAGGGCTAGAGTTTGAAGTTCCTTCACCGCTTGATTCTTGAATTTCTTCAAGATCAATTTGCCTCCCACTGTCTCCTTGGCTTATAAACTCTCTTTCTCGAAAGACTCCTCTTCTTGCTACAAAGACCACATTGTCACTAGGTCTGTAGAAGAGGTAACCAAAGGATCGCTGTGGGTAACCGATGAAAATACACCTCTCGCTTCGAGGTTCGAGCTTATCATGAGTCTTGCGTCTCACGAAAGCCTCGCAACCCCAAATCTTGATGTGGTCTAGTTTAGGTACTTTACCAGTCCACATCTCGTGAGGAGTTTTGGCAACTTTCTTTGTAGGGACTAGATTAAGAATATGGGCGGCAGTCTCTAAGGCATACCCCCAGAATGAGATTGGTAGCGTAGCTCGACTCATCATGGAACGAACCATATCTAACAAGGTTCGATTATGCCTCTCAGCCACACCATTCAACTGTGGTGTCCTGGGAGGTGTCAATTGTGAGACTATCCCACATTCCCTTAGATAGTCGAGGAACTCTGAACTAAGATACTCACCACCACGATCGGATCGAAGCATCTTAATGTTCCTGCCCAATTGATTCTCAACTTCCTGTTTAAATTCCTTAAACCTCTCGAAAGTCTCTGACTTATGCTTGATCAAGTAGACATATCCATATCTACTATAATCGTCAGTAAAAGTCAAATAATAACGATTAGCATCCCTTGTGGCATGTTTGAATGGTCCACACACATCCGTGTGTATAAGGTCCAACAAACCTTCACCCCTCTCACACGAACCTGTGAAGGGTGACTTTGTCATTTTTCCAAGTAAGCATGATTCGCAACTATCATCTGACTTTAGGTCAAACGACTCCAAGACTCCATCCTTTTGGAGTTGGCCTATGCGTTTCTTGCTTATATGTCCAAGACGGCAATGCCATAATGATGCTTTATCCAAGTTATTATTAGTAGAATCAATACACAAAACATTATTTCTTAAGTTATCAACAACAGATACAACTTCATACACACCATGACAAGGTAATGCTTTAAAATAAAGAATATTATTAAAGAAAGCATCAATAGAACCAACTTCATTATTAAATGAAAAGGTAAACCCTTGTTTGTACAAAGCATGGAAGGAAATAATATTTCTTGCCATTCCTGGCGAATAACAACACTTATTCAGATCTAAACTAAACCCACTACTTAGCGATAAAGTATAAACTCCAATCTTGGTAACAGGTAAAGCTTTCCTATTCCCCATGATCAAGTTTATCCTTCCTTGCTCCACATCCTCACTTCTTCTTAGTCGCTGCAAGTCACAACAAATGTGAATACCACACCCGGTATCAAGGACCCAAGAATTAGAATGGGGTGAGTTATTAGAAATGATAGTGTAAATACCTGCATGGTTGGGTTTAACTTTCCCATCCTTCACATCTTGCTGGTATTTTGAGCAGTTCCGCTTCCAATGAGCTTTTTCATGGCAATAGAAGCATTCAGCCTCTTTTGGGTCAGAAGAAGGAGTAATGAAACCTTTCTTGGTTCCACTTGAAGAAGAGGCATCAAGGGTCCGAGCCTTGGTACCCTTCGAAGATCTCTTTCTCTTCCTCCATCGATTCTTCCCAATTGCCAAAACCGGAGTAGAGTTTTGAGTAGGAGTGATAGCAACCGACTTCCCCTTAAGACCTGATTCTGTGGTCTTGAGAAGTCCCTGAAGTTTGCTGAGGGTGACTTCTTCCTTGTTCATGTGATATGTCATGCGGAATTGATCATAGCACGATGGTAAGGAATGCAAAATAATATCTATTGCAAGATCCTCCAGGAAGTTCACATTAAGCTTCAGCAAACGATCCACATACCTTTGCATTTTCTGCATGTGGCTCGTGACGGATTCCCCGTCCTTCATCATGGTTGTTATCATGGAGCAGATGATTTCATACCTCTCTTGTCTTGCACTTTGATGGTATCTTTCCATCAAATCTTGGTTCATGTCATAAGGGTAGAAATCCTCATAAGACTTTTGGAGTTCCGCTGTCATCGTGGCCATCATGATGCAAGCCACTTTCGTAGCATCCCTTTCATGTGCCCGAAATTCAGCGATCTCCTGAGGAGTTGCAGTGGACTCATCAATCTCGTTAAGCTCCTTGTCAAGGACATATTCTTTGTCCTCGTAGCGGGTAATCATCCTGATGTTTCTGATCCACTCATTGAAGTTGGATCCATCAAAGGTGACTTTCCCACAGAAGTTCATAAGGGTAAAGGAGCCATTAGGATTAGAGCCAGAAGCATTGTTGAAAGACATCTGAAGGAAAGAGGACAAGATTAGTTTAGATATAAGAGAGTCCTTAATAAAACACCCAAATGTAGTATTAAGGCTAGGATCCAATCACAATATAATATAACTTAGAAGAGGTATGCCATAATCTAAGCTATATCATATTTGAAAGGTAGGTGAATGACGATTCACCAATTTCCACCACGAAAACCGCAATATTTTAGTATTAGGTTTTTTGAATGGTTCTTAGAAATTCCTAGATTCTTTGAGATTCAATGAACTTTTCAAAGGCATGTTTCAATCTCGAGTGTGCCCTCCAAGTTTTGTGACTGGGATACCGAGGATCACAAAACGAGGTGTGAAGTAACCATGCAAATCACTTGGTACCCTTAAAGTTTATCACTCAATCGATGTGCCGGTTAACCACACACGCTCCATCGATACTATAATAAACCCTAAGTCACCCTTTACCTACCTTGTTAAGTCCAAGTTAGTGTGCCGGTTAACCACACACGCTCCACCAACGACTTAATCAAAGTGTAAAGTGTAATTTCATGGAATAGCACCTTAATCACATTTTTCCTAAAGTAACTAAGATTGGGAATTTAATAAAACATTTAGTTACTTTATAATATTCATCATACTTTGAATGAGAATTAATAAGTCCTTGTCTTACCCGTTCGGCTAACGACCCTCCACCGATCAAGCAAGCGGTGGGTGAGAGTGGACACCCATTAAGTCACCATTTTATAGGCAACAACCTTATACCCACCTTATAGACCGGCTTCGTGAATGAGGCGTACTAGCGGTAAGACGACTTTGTTCTTATACATATATATATAATTATTAAATCATAATAATATAAGTATAAGGGTTGAATTTTAACTTTTAAAATTCTAGGGGTTGGAACTAAAGTTTTAACTTAACTTTACTTGTTCCAAAACTTGAGGGCAAGTTTTGTAAACTTTCAAAACTTTTCATTTCTTGTAACTTATGAGTTTAATAGAGTAATAAAATGAGGACTTTTCATTTTTCCTAACTCTTGTGTTCTTTTAATGGTTTTTAACCCAAGAGACTTTTGGTTTTCCATAACTTGAGGACAAGTTATGGACTCCATTAAAACACATTATGATCATGAATTAATCTACCACATAGGTTACAAATAATTCCTATGATCATCTAAACATCATAAGAACAAGAATATGAATATGAACACTTTCAAGAATCAAAATCACATTTAATCTTTGTAATTTTGATAACTAGTTGTTGTAAATGAGTTAGAAAGACATTACACCTTCTAAAATAAGTTTTCAAGTACCAAAACATTTTAGGGTAATGATTCTAATCCATTTCTAGCAACTCAAGTCGAAATTCTGCACTCTATCGACCCTACTTGCCGAGTGCATAAACCTACTCGCCGAGTAGGTTGAAGATACACATGAACTCGACGAGTCCTCCCCATGGACTCATCGAGTCCATCAGTCAGACAGCAAGATTTTCGACTTTCTTCAACTTTTAAGCACAAATAACAAACAAACAAGCCTAGGCTCTGATACCACTGATGGGTTTTGAGCATTCTAACACTTCCTAAGTGTGCATGCAACCCTAATAACCTTGGATCTATGTTTGTCTAATTATCATGCAAAGTTGAATTCCAAGGTTATATTCCTATGTAGCATACATGGGGAACAATTTTAACTTGAATCATAGATAGAATAACTTACCTTGTTGTTGCTTGTGTTCCTTGAAACCTTGTGAGCCTAGCACCCGAAGTGTGATGCCTCAAATGCTTCACACAACACCAAATGCTCTTGGAAAGACTCTTGAGATAACACACACTTCTCAAAATCGGCGAAGCCCTCTAGTTTCTTATGTCTAGCCGATTTTGGTGGAGAATGGGATCTTTATATAGTGTTGGCACATCTAGGGTTACACCATGTAAACCCTAATGTGTCATGACTCTTCATTTCCATGACCCATGGGTTTGTAACTCCCATGGAGTATCCATGGAGCATCCTATGGGTAGAACCCAACTTGATAATCCATGGAGCCTCTTAGCCCACTATACAAGATATGGATGATTTACATAATCAACCCATATATTTAATTAGTTATCCTTTGATCACTTAATTAATTCCAAATTAATTCTTTGATCAACTAATTAAATAATATTATTAATATATTAGAACTTATAATATATTAATAATCTCCAAGTGTTATTTCTCTCATTTAGTCTATCCAATTGCATGGTGCCATGCAACCCAAATGGACCATGCCGGGTCGGGTCAAGTACAAGCCCGAAATAGTTATGGACTTAGACACCTTATCCAACATTTACTGCATTCATGTCAAATTAACTTTTTGACATCACAACATTCCAAATTTTCTTGATTCTTATCTTATTCCATTGGCACAATGCACACACGAAATCCTTGAGGTTCTGAGTAAAACCAACTCAGACTGATGATTTTGCAAGTCTGGCATATGACTTCACTTTAAATCCCAAAAGTGAAAGAGCCTTGCTTCCATGCGAAGGGTTTTACCGGTTCAGATTCTATAACGGATACTTGATAGGCTGTATACTCAAAATGGTTGGTATTCTATCCGGTTTTCGAGGAGATGTGACAGTTACTTTTTGAAGCATAGTTATCTTGTACAGTCATGATCCGAGTTTCAAGGTGCCACATCGGATAACATTAAATGTATCCCGCTTTAATTTCAAATCAGTTTTGAGTAACCTATAAAAGGGGGATCAAGAACACTATGTACGGTTACGCAAACATGAACTCTCACAAAAATTCAAAGATTACACCTTGATCCAAAATTCAAATTTCTTTCAAACCCTAACAATGGCAGCCACAAATTACCAAGTTGATCCAAACGTTTCTGCGTATCCAGAAGACTTGAAGATGCTTATCGTTGCTTTGAAACGATCACCGTTATCAACCGCCATGTTCAGATCATTCCCCGTTCCAATGGTGTGGCTATCTCGTGCTGCTTCAACGGCTTCATACAATCACACGGCGGATGTGATTACTTTCAATCTCATCAACAACAAAAGGTTTAACTGTCAAAGAACTTGTTTGTGGAGTTCTTGCAGATTCCAAACAACCCTCCGTTTGTCAAACCTGTAAACTCACAGATCATTCATATGTTCAATGAGATGGGACATCAACCGGAGTTGGAGAAGATCAGTGACTTCAGGAAGTCGGGATTGCCATGTATCTGGAATTTTCTTTTTGGTATTTTTCTACGGTGTCTTATCGGAAGATCAGTCGGATTGGATAGAGGAAGAGTCGAAGTCTATGCTATGGTAATGGGCATATACTATGATATCAATGTCGATTACGCAACTCAGCTGTGGAAAGAATTTGTTAAAAGCCTGGAAAACACAAATTCGGAGAAGGGGATCTCTTGTGCAAGATACTTGAGTTTAATTCTGGAGAAAGTCTACGAGAAAGATGCAATTCCAATAATGACAGATGTAGAAATTGCTGAATTTTCCTTCTACCAATTTCCAAAAGTTGTCGAAGATGATGAAGCTATTTTTACTCGTGTGGCTCGTATTCCGGATGCGATGCTTCGCAAAGTTTCTCCCACTCACAAAGTTTTGGTGAGATATTTGCGAAACATAGATACAGCTGATCAGACTGGCATATTACCAAATGTTGCTACTCCATCGAAGAAGAAGAAGGTTAGCAAGAAAAGTGCGAAGGGTTCATCCTCACCGACTGTACAAGATGAAGTTATTCCAACAGAAGAAACTTTATCCAAATCGAAGAAGGAACTTTTACCTTCCAAGTCTGGAGTTCTGAAGCAAATTCGCAAAGCGGAAGTGAGTAGTAAAGGAGTTACTATTCGCAGTATTCCAGCACCGGTGTCTCCAGGAAAGAAACGACAACGGGCTGAAGATGTTGCGAAAAACATGCAACGTACGCTTGTAAAACGAAGAAAGATGGTGATTCACAATGAATCATCAGATGAAGAATTCGTTCCAAAAACTCCACCTGTCACCTCTATGCTAAATGTTTCTTTACCAATAACTCAAACTTCGCAAATTTCTACTACCATTTCACAAACCAAACCACTCGAAATAGTTCTTACCAAATCAGTTTATGAGGAGGTACCTATTTCCGTTATGGTTGTCAACGTATCTGATACGAGGGCACCTATCCCGAGTGTTGCATCCACAATACAAACATCTTTCCCTATTACCACTTTATCCACCACTTCATCCATCTTTGATCATGCCCTTCAAAACCCATTCACAACACTTTTTCCATCCCAATCACCCGAAAATCCTCAACCTTCGCAACAAATGTCTGATACTGAAGTCGAAGGAGGTGCTTTTGGAGGAATACTAGATGACATTCCTTTTGATTCAGACGAAGAAGATATTCCTGATCATATGCTGATGACAGGAAAGCAGTTTAAAATCCTGAATCAAAAGTTAAAGGCCATTATCCAATCGCAAGCCGATTCTGGTAGAATGTCTTCGATATCAGCAATGGAGGTTGATGTCATGATTAAAGGTGATGAGAAAAGGATCATGGAGAAGGTTGATCAATCCGATAAAAATAATGAGCTCAAAGTTAAAGCACAAGGGAACAATTTTACTTCTGCCGTTCAAGATCTTAAAGCTGCTACAAAAGAACGACACATTCTTTTTGGACAAGACGTCAAGAAAGTTCGTGAGGATGTCAACTTCAAGATTCAGGAATTAAAGTCTGAACTTGCGAAGGATCTTCAGGATGTGCATACGAGACAAGCAGATCTTCAAAAGCAAATTGTGGAAATTTCTTCTCAACTCCAAAAGCTCAATAATATTCCTGTTATTGAAGATCATAAAGCTGACACAATGGAGAAGTTTGATCACCTGATAAAATTAGTCACTGAGCTTAAATCAGCCATTTCGCATTCTTCATCATCGCAAATCCTTACTCCTGAATTCTTGTCTCTAAAGATTAATACTTTAGAACAAGCTATTCAAAAAGCTCTTGCTCCACTTACAAATTTCACTTCTTTACTTCCGAAGAGTGCTCCACCTGTTTTCACAGGGGTGCAAGGGGGAGAGAAAAATCGAAGTAAAGAAGAAGAGGCTAAAACAGTTGGAAGAGTGAGTTCGACTCAACTTGTAGCTACACTTCCCATTCCTACAAAACCGATTTCTTCGACTACAATCACCACAAAAACAGTTTCCAAGGGAATTGTTATTGGAGAAAACGAAGGAGGTTCAAGCTCTAAACCTCAGAAAGATGTAATAGGAAAAGGAAAAGGAATTTTGTACGAAAAGTCGAAGGAGGAGTTAAAAGCTGATGCTGATGCTGAATTGGAGAGGATGAGACAAGTTAAGAGCATCATGAGACAAAGGGCAAGTGATCCTCCCTCCATGAACAAAGGAGATCCTGTGAAACTTTACTCTTACCAAACAATAGAGTCGAAAGTTGTGGGTAGGGAGATGTATGAGTTCGAGAAGAAGCGTAAAAGAAGTTACGATTTTGCGAACTCAGATCATTGTCAATTGGACTTCCCAATTAATGAAATGTTGTTCATCAGAGCTCAATACAAGATCAGTGAGAAATTTGATAATCCGGATGATTATACTCATATGAAAATCAGATTTCATGCTGTTCTGGGGAAGAATCCACATGAAGTTTGGTCCTTGATGAAGATCAAAAAGGTGCTTACAATAAAGAAAGATGTTTTGTTTGAAGACATGCTTCAAAATTTTCGATATTTTGTCATCAGAGCTAACAACAAACAATATGACTTCACAGTTGCTGATTTTCCATTGATGAACTGCAACGATCTAATTCAAGTAGCTCTAATCCTGAAGCATATGGAAGAAAACAATCTTAAAGGCTCTGAGATAGATGTGTTTAAAGTTGGATTCGCACATGTGAAGACATTTATCGATAACTATTTCGATTGTCTGGATCTTACTGATGAAGAATTAGCGAATGTGCTAGGAAGAGAAGTTAAAGTTCCATGGCAGGATACTTTGACACAATCTGCTCTGTCGAAGTATGTTGTGGGTGAGATATGCCTGAAACCTTTTGGCATGGTGTTTTCGGGAAGAGATACTAAAGGAAAACCGAAGAAATTTATATTCAAAGCTTCAGAGATTGAAAGATATAATTCTTCGCAATATACGCACTTCATTGTACGTATGAACAATTGCAAGAAGAATAACGAAGGAGACAAGAAAGATTTGAAGAAGGTGATCTCCTGGTATGGAGAAGTGCGAAGAACAATTCACTCTGCAATTCAAAAGCTTTTGAGTTGAATTTCATCGACTGTTTACAAAGGGGGAGAATGTAGATGTATATTGTAAAAAGTCGAATATTGTGTATTGTAATGTTTTGCATTTTTATGTTATTTTACTAAGTCATTTTATATGCGAAGTGAAAATGTATAGACTTAGTATATTTTTTGTATGTTCCCTATAAATAGGGACTGAGGCTAGAAGTAGAGGATACAATAGCGAAACACAAAATCTCTCTTCAGCTTATTCTGTAATCAGTCTTAATCAATATGAGATCTGATTAATGTTTACTCTTTGTGTTCGTCATCTTTAATCGTTCAAATCTATCTTTTCTTTTCTAAATTCTCGATAACAATTCTCATCACACATTAGACAGGTACCCTACGATCTTTTAGAGAAGACGGAGTGTATAAAAGACTCGTCTTAACTTTTGTTCATATGATATATATGTATAACACTTGTAACACTTTGATTTCAAACCAATGTAATAATTCTATGTAATGTAATGTTTTGTGTTTACTACACTTACTATGTACATTAGTTGCGATATACATGACGTCCTCCACCCCGGAACGTTTCCGCCATCGGTTTCGGGGTGTGACACTATGAGGGGTTAAGGATCTTTAAATAGGGCTTAACTCCTTGAACTATAAGGTTTTCCCTATCGGCCACCACCACGCCATGTTACAACACCACCACACCGTGGTGGTCCATTAAACTCCACGACCTAAAGGCTTATCGCCACTTTGTGGTGTCGCTTCACCACACCATGGCCAAAAAGGAATCATGCACAGTGTGGAAATAATTTCGTCCTCGGAGTCTGCTGCAGTAACTAGCCCAGGTAGTGTTTCCCCATCTCCAGCTTGGATTGCTCAGATGGTCTTCCCCAGGACCGATCAGAACTAAAAGTCGATTCATTTGGGCGGTTGCCTACCCATACCAACTTTGACTTGCTAACTTTCGTTATTGGATAAACCATCATCTCCTTCACACAATTCGGATATCCACTACCTCAACTGATTCTTAAGCCAGAATAACCATCTTGGAGCGCAGATGAGAGGATATCCCTCACGATCTGAACCACACAGAACCCTTCCGATCCTAACTTCCCTTGTTGAATCCATTGGGGATTCTAGACCCTTAACCATCGATTGATGTTTAACCCTCCATCCGGAAACAAGGCGGTCCCAAACTCGAGCCCTAGCTGGAAAACCTCTGCAACGAGGCACAATAATGCCATCCAAACCATAACCTCTTTGCTAAGACCGAATACTAGAGAGAGATCCACAAAATATGGGAACTCCCTCAAGGTTACAACACCGAATCAACTTTATCAATATGCTTCCCGAGACCGGAACCCATAATCCATGACTAACATTTACCCATTCATTGAATCTGCCTTTTTTCCTGAGAGAATGATCACTACCAACCATGCGAGAAAAGAACATAGACACATAACCTGTCACTCCCTGACACCCCATTCCAACCACTGCTCCTACAAGCCAAGACGAGAATTCCAAGAATTCCACATTTACCTCCAATCCTTAACAACTCAGGTATAGCACCATCTAGCAAAACTCCTGATACGCTAATGAAGAACTTTTGATGTGAGGCTTCATAACCGGTTCCCAACCTTGCTAAGCAACCCCTCATTACAGCTTGAGAGCAAACAAGATTATAATGTAAACATTCTGAAAGTAGTATAATCAGAAGAAATCAACAATTATGATCATTGGGCCCACATCCTATGCCTGGAATGCTCCCGCTATTATGCTGATTTGTCGACATTACATTTTTCACTGAGAATTCGCGACCCCCACCACGGGCCTAAAGGTTCTTAACCTCATTCCACCACCTTGCAGGGACCTAATCAGCGTCTCTCTCAACGCTAACCAAGCAACAAGCCATAACTATACCACACCCAATTCCTTTCATAGAACAAGCTGCTACCGATGCAAAACCCCATAAAATCATGACCGCACAGGACCCGATAATAGGATTAACTGTCACGCCCTTGATCCAATTCAAAGGATATAACCTAAAAGAACCATGTGAATAATTCGAAATAGGCACCCTAATGTTATCTTTTCCAGCCCACATACACCCCTCTCGGCAATACACGCAATGAATTACCACAATGCACATCCTTCGGGAACCCATAACCTCATCCAAAAAGAGTAGAAATGCTAGAGTTCTATCAAGACGACAAACCTCAATCATTAACAGAAGATATCCTCATGAACGAGCAGAACATGACCCCATATCATGATTGAGACTTAGCAGATTCTACCAATACGCAACTAGCTCAAGAAGACTTCCAAGATAATCCTAAATGCTACCAAAACCTAAGCCTGCTCTGAACCAAAATTCCACACCACCATTTAGGGTAAGCATACCTAGAGACCCAAGGAACATAAAACATACAAAACTTGATGATAAGTTGACACATCCATTGAACTTCAACTGCCCCAACTCAAAACCTTCAGAGAACCTTTGCTGAATGACAAACGGTGCGACCAATAATCGAGGATACATTGTCATTCAATATAATGCATCAAAACCCTCCCAGGGATGAATATACCAAATTCTGAAAGTGGTTCCTTTATTGATCTCTACCCAAGCTAGATTATAATTATAAATCCATACCACTAGCTAACAATTTCCCTCTGCTACCAATTATCAACCTGAGTAAACCCAGCGACTCCTTATATAATCATTGGTACACCCAAGAGGAACCAATAGCTGCAATGAGCTCCTTAACCACCCACTTCTTACTAAGTGATGACCCATGTGTCTCCTAAACACATGCATACAATCACCACCTACTATATACCCCTTTCCTTGGCCAAACCCTGAACCGAGATGCCATATAATTGCACCGCAGATCCCTAAAAACCATTCCTCAATACCACGAATCTAAACATATCGATGATCCTCCAAGCAGAATACCCAATTCTCCCCTACTTAGGTTTCGAACTACCACCCACTTGTGTTGAAAACAAACCATAACTCAAACCGGTACAACCAGGTACAACCATCCCTGACCCTAGAATACATAACACATGCAGGATGATCTTATAGATAAGAATCAAACAAATCCAAAGAGAATCCTGAGTTTAAGCTAAAACCTCTGAAATTTTCCAATCATGACCACTTTAGTCATTAAGGGTTCCTTGCTAGAGCATAAGCCAAAAAAATAACCTCCTAGCCTGAAATCCTTGTTGCCCATCTGTACCTGACTGCTAAAACCCAAGAACACGGACCCTTAGTAATATTACAAAGCATCAATAATACATCAATCCACCCGCGTACTCCTGTACTGTCATACTGTCGCCAAACCCTACGACCAACAGACCCCAATTTTTCTCATATCCTATCTTTGAAGGTCACAAGCCTACTTACTCCTTCTCCGAACTTAGAAAACTGAAAAGACAAAATCCCCACCATAGATAGCAATATACAAAAGCATTAATCAACCAATCTACTCCAACTGTAATTCCCAGGCCAGTCGTAACAATTGTTCCATTCTTGAGTCCCGCAACTTGAATGCACGACCTTAAACCAACACCCTCGAGGCATCGAAACCAACGAGCTCATCTAGGTCTGCACCAATCAATCTAATTCGATTTCGCCACTAGGCCGAACAATTACCAGACCCATCCTTATGTCTGAGCAACCATAACCAAAGATCAACAAATACAAGGATACTATAGCGTATCATGGTATGAAACCATGATATCCCTCCCGACCAGCCCTTAGAATCCCCGAAACATTCCTCAATTCGAGTATGGATCCTGTGCTTATAGTATTACAGGCCCAATACTACCTTCCACAATTATCCATACTTTCCTCACGGATCCCCTCGCGTCCTCCAATACCTCTTCACAGTAATCATTTGAATAACCGCTCAACAGCGAAAGAATCACACTAAAATACTTCCTAGGTTCTCCGAGGTTTCCCCCACCTCCCCTGCCATCATCTACTAAAGAACTCCAATCAATGTCATCCGACTACTTCATAAATACAATTACATGCAACAAAACTTAAATAATCTTTTGGCTAAAGGATGCAACACAATAATGGTTACACTCAAATGAGAGCTACGCAATAGCTACACAATAATGGTTAAATTAAGATTATTTAACCTTCATAGCATGTAACTTGGTGTATTCATTTGATAGTCAGCTCACATCAATATGAGTCCCACCAAGCACAAAACAAGAAACATTCAAGCCGTGGAGTCGATTGGCACTAAGACACAATAAAATCGAACAGATCCCCATACAAAATTCTCGATCTCCATCTCCTAAGATATCAGATGCACCTTCGACCTTCCTTTACTCTCTCAAAGTGGCTAATCATTCCTTGTGTTGACCCACTATGCACTGCACCCTACTCATGAAACTTACACCAACTCTACAGTACTCATGTATGTAAATCATACATAACACTAGATCTTATAGACTGTAATGTCTAGTTCCTAGTACATATTTCATTTAATAATTATTCATATTATATGAGCAACTCGATGAGTTGGGAGCCCCAAACTCGTGGAGTAGAGACTGTTTAGGCCGCATGATTTTAGGAACCTACCGGACGAGTTGAGAGGCCTCAATTCAATTAGTAGGCTGGCAGAGGTGAAACCCTAATTTTTGAGGTTTGCGCCCTATTTATGTATCTTAAACCCTCCATGTTGCCTTCATTTCCAGCCTCTAAGTCCCAAACCCTAATGCATTGTGTGAGTTTATGAGCCATCCTTGAGAGAGTTTTGTATGTTTGAAGCTTGTGGAAGAAGAAGAAGCTTGAGGAATCAAGAAGAAGTTTGAAGATCTAGAAACTTCACCCCATCCTCGTCACTTTTTGGTAAGAAAATCTCAAACTTGCCAAATGATTGCTTAGATCATTTTCCTAACACTTTTATTGGGTTTTTGGTCCAAATGTCTTGATCCTTGGGAAACAGACGTCCCAAGTTAATACCCTTCAGATCTAGGGTCTTAAAGGGCTTTCATGGCATAAAGGTGCAAACTTTATGGCCATAAAAGTGCCATGCAACCTTTAGACTACCATTTTGGTCTTTTAAGCTCCAAAGGCCATATATAAATAGATAGTTGGAGGCTTTACAAGTTTCATCTAGTCTCTAAGGTCCAGATCTTTGTTTGTACACCCTATCTTGAAGTATTGATGGCTTTTAGACCAAGATCTAGATCTTTTAGAGTTAGGGTTTGAGCTAGATAACTTGAGGAAGGGTATTAACGGGTAAAGTTAGAAACTTTACCCTTCTAAGGACATTTCCAGTCTATATCTGAAGTATGTAGCTTAAATCTGAAGATTAGTGACTTAATCCATTAAGACAACCTAAAAGAATGAAGAACTCGACAAGTTCATAAAGGGACTCGACAATTTGGGTCGAAATGCCCCGGCTTTGTAGAAGGTAAGACAGGACGAGTTCAAGGATGGACTCGACAACCGGAGTTGGAAAGTCTCGATTCTATTGATAGGAGAAACTCGACGAGTTTGTGAAGAACTCGATGAGTTGGATCGCGATTTTAGGGTTCTTCTGATTTATGGAACCCGGCGAGTTGATGGGTCAACTCGGTAAGTTGAGTCAACCCAAAATCTTGACTTTGACCAGAATTTTGTCTTTGACCAGGCATAAAATGGTCATTTTAGCCTAAGAAGGATAATTGGATTTTAACTAAGTGTTATTGTGATAATGATAGTCGAGGAGTCGTTGGAGCAGCCGTTAGAGATTCCTTCCCGTGAGATTCGATAGTCAGTTTTGCGAGGTGAGTTTCCTCCTGGTTGAATTGGTCGAAGGCACCAAAGCTGGCATGTATATGTTATGTGTATTGATTAGTAGTCGAGTGTGGGTGGGGACCAGATCTCATTGATAGTTGAGTGTGGGCAAGACCCATATCTCATAACATTATTTGAGTATCAATATAGGATTGATTTATATATTTGAGTATACTTGTTATCTATGTGATACTTGTATGTATGCTTGGTAGCTGAGTGTGGGTGGGGCCCGTATCTCATAGTTAGTCAGGTGTGGGTAGGGCCCGTATCTCCTAGTAGCATGATTATGTGTATGGTATGTGGTACTTTGGGGAGACTCGCTAAGCTTCGTGTTTACATTTTTCAATTTTGGTTTTAGGTACTTCCACTTGCAAGGGGAAGAGCTCGGGATGATTGCTGTGCTCACACCATTTTGTTTAGCCTAGGTTGTTTCTACTCTGATATATTGATATGAGTTTTGATGAGATACTCCCGATTTGATACTTTGACTTATGTTTTGGATGGAATGATTTTGATAGATATGGATATTTAAATAAATAAAAATGAAGTTTTTTGGTCATGATTTTTGGGATGTTTCAAGTTGGTATCAGAGCCTTGGTTTGAGGCATTCAGGCTCACTCTCGGGTGTGTCTGAACTCAAAATAAGGACTTAGTATAAATTTTTTAAAAGAAAGATCATTTTTACAAAAAGGATTTTGAAAAGAGAAAAGGGTGTGGTGCATGCAATCATCCGAGCTCAAGTATGTTCTCTTAAATTACCTATACAAGTTATAATGTTATGATTATGAGAATTGCATGCTAGATTAGGGCTAAGGATCTAGGAATGATGCCTTGTGTGCCTAATATATCAGTATGAGAATTGCGTGCTAGTTTAGGGCTAAGGATCTAGGAAGGATGCCTTATATGCCATCTATATGAGCTTATTAAACTGTATGCTAGTACTAATTAGCCAATAATTTGATAGCCTGAGTAGGAAATGCTTGATTATGTTTACTCAATGCTTGAAGGTTTCTTGCTTTGTCCTTTTAGGAGTCTAGTTATATTTAACTAACTAGTAAACGAACACGCTAAGTTACATATTACGAGGGCTGAATAATTTCAGAAGGTTAGGTTTAGCCTTATTTTGCAACTCTTGTCTGAGTCCAACCATTGTAGGGTAGTGTTGGATTAGGTGTCTAAGCCCATAATTATAATTGGTATGCACTTGAATTGATAGTAGCAATGTCCTTTTGGGTTGCCTTCAAGCCTGACAATTAAATAGGATAATTGTTGTAGATAGAAGAAAGATTTATTATTTTATTACTTGGTTGATAAATTAATTTGAAATCAAGATAAATGATTTATTAATGTATTATGGATATAACATTTTAATTTGAAATCATATTATTTAATTAATATTTAATCAGAAATTAATTTGGAACTAATTTTAAGACTAAATGAATTAATTGAAACTGCAGGGACTAAAGGTGACAATGTTCAAAAGTTGAGCATTGAGCATTCTATAACCTCCCTTAGAGGTGGGGAATGAAATCTAGAGTTTCCTAGGGTTTCCTCGGGCTCTAATGGTGCATTGGAAGCCTTCGGGAGAAAGTTATGGGATTAGGGTTATCTAAGACACACCTGCCTTATCCTAAACCCTCCTTATCACCTATATAAACCCCTATAGGGTTGGATTTCGTCCCATGCACTCGAAGAAAGGCTTAGAGCCAAAATTTCACTTCCCTTCTCTCTCTTTCCATAGTAATCCTTGGTTGCTAGGTTTGTTTGTGAGTCATTAGAGGTGCGACACATGTGGTGCTTACTACCAAAGTTCAAGATC
This sequence comes from Lactuca serriola, assembly GCF_051521515.1. Taxonomy (NCBI): domain Eukaryota; kingdom Viridiplantae; phylum Streptophyta; class Magnoliopsida; order Asterales; family Asteraceae; genus Lactuca; species Lactuca serriola. The sequence goes on along the minus strand of NC_136409.1, from coordinate 108,854,592 downwards.
TTCAAGGATTTGATTGTTATTACAATATAAAAATAAAGGTATGTATCCTAACCCTAATTATATGTTAATTTCGAAAATTACATGTGCCTCCTAGGGTTTCTAGTTTTTGTGTTCAATGCTTGTATGTCTAATAGTGAAAACATAGATCCTCATATTAGGGTTACATGCACACATAGGATTGTTTGCTATGTATAAAACCTATCAGTGGTATCAGAGCGTATGATTTTTGTTTTCAATTATATTTAGTACAATTGATTGAACTAGACAAAATTATGGTTTATGGCTATTAAACTCTAAGGCCTTTAATTTTTCACAAATTAGGGTTTAAGGACCCTATTTTTCGAAAATCCGTAAGGGTCTTCAAACCCTTTCCTTTGGGCACCTTGGAGTCGAAATATAGGGTTTCCTAACCCTAGGGTTTTTGATTTTAGGCAAGGTTGAAAGCCTTATCTTCCACTCCAAGTAGAAGATTTCGAAATCTAAGGAATTAGTAAGTAGGTTGTTATTTTTGGTAATTATCTTGTTAATTGTTTAATTGGATAATTATTGATATCCCTACCTAAATTTTGAAATCCATGGATAATGGATTAAATTAAGTTAATATGTTTAATTTAAATTGGTAACCCTTATTTGATTTAATAATTTAATTAATTGTTTTCATTTTTGAATAATTATTAAATCAAAAGTTTTTTAAATTTTAAGATTTTCAATTAAATGGTTTTAATTTTTGAAAATTTTAATAAAATTAAAAAACCTTAGTATTTTAAAAGCTTAAAATACACCCTTATACTATATATATATATATATATATATATATATATATATATATATATATATATATAATTAAAAGTTTAATATTATATATGAATAAGAAAAATTAGTCTTACCGTTAGTTTCAATTCATTTAAAACCTAATTTTTCAATTTATTTAAAACCTGATTTTTCAATTTTCGTTTTTCATGAAGGAAATTGGTAAATCGTCATTTACCAACCTTAAAATATTTTGCAGCTGGATTACGGCATCCCTCTTCCGAGTTGTAGAATATTGTGTTGGGTCATAGCCTTAATATTTTCTTTGGGTGTTATATTAGGGGTTGAATCAACTAACTTGAATTTCTCCCGTTTTGTAGACGTCAAAATCTAACAATTATTGTCTTCCCAAATTCTTTGGAAAAATCTTTCCATATGAAGATGATGTTCTGTGATTGGATCATGGAAATGGAAATCATGCTTCACTTCCTCCACCTCCTCCAATAATTCTCCCTGACCCACGTGTTTGTCGACTTGAAAAGTTCAAGATCATTCAAGCCGTATTAGGAAGCAAACACGAAGATGGAAGGTGTGTGTTTGCACACATATTGGAGATGAAGTTACACATTGATAGACTGGGGATGTTGGGTGTTGTTTTCCCGAGGAAGTTGGCTTTTGACTTGGTTCTTCCATCACTTCCTGAATCATATAGTGAGTTCATTAAAGATTACTATATGATGGACCACGACGTGACCCTCATTGATCTTACTATTTGCTTATTGCTGTTGAATCAACAATGATTTGGCGCACTGGTAAAGCAAATTTGACTGGTAGATCAACCTCCCAAACTTCCATGGACATTGAAAATGGCAACATATGAAGTCTAGAAAAGTCTTCTCTTTCCAATGGAAAGGGATTGGCCATGGTCAAACCGTTTGACCAGATGGTAAAGAGAAAGGCTAAATCTGAGATTGTCCCATGTGCTGCTCCAAAAGAGTCCATTTGTTTCTACTACCAACAGAAGGGGTATCGGATGCGAAGCTTCCGTATCTACCTGAAGGATCGTGAAGATGGGAGAGTCAAGATGTATGAGTCTGCTTCAGGTAAATCCACTATCTACCTCTATCATGTTCCTATATGTAGATTCTTAATACACGATGTGATAAGATTGCATTTTGATGTTTTGTAGGATCAAAGAAAAGAAGGGAAGCTTAAAAGGAAGAGTGAGCAGAGTCTGATCACGAAGAAATGAATTTCGATCGCATGGTTCGAAGATCGGATTTTTGTGCTGCTACAAAATTCTCATTCATTGGATCTATTCCCGAGGTCATGTTTCTGGACGTTCCATCATCAAGCAAAATTCTAGAAGGGTTTCGCCAACTTACACCTTTGGGGTTTAGGCCACTTACTTCGGAAATGCAAACAGTCCTTGTTGCTGCTGATAAACCAAAGAAAGGAGGCAAGGGATCAAAGAAAGGAGTAAAAAAGGCTGCTACAACAGAAGGTCCATCAGGTGCTACAAAATCTTCGCCTAAAAAGCGAAAGCCACTAGCAACCTCTTCTGCTTCTACTCCTAAAGAAGAAAACATCCAGCTCGCAAATGAAAAAATCCTACACCATCGGTAAGCGAAGAGTCAGACTCTGAGACTAAGTTGGATGTTCGGATTGAAGCAAATCAGCCAGTTCATAATCAGGAAGAAACTGTGAACCCATACCCTCCAGTTCGCAATGAAGAGGTTACTCCAAACCTAGAGGTAAATCCATCTATCAATGAGTCTATTCCTTCTCCTCCTCCTTCACCAAAAACAACCTCAACCCCGATCACTATTGCTCCATGTCCCCCTCTTGTTACTTCATCTCAACCTACAACTATTTCTTCCTCCACACCAATCTTGATTGATTTAACCATAACACCCATCACTACAATGAACCCTGAAGTCACGGTCAACATATCTGGTACGGGGGCAGCAACTTCATTCTTCTCTACCTATGTTTCTTCATCCATCTCTCCTATTCACCATGATGATCTAGATATGATCTTTGGAGATATTGGTGATGATGACGATCTTGGCGGATTCACTTATAGTCCATTTTAGATTAGGACTGACAGTAAAGATGATGCCTCAGTTTCAAAACAACAGCTTAAATCCATTCATGAGAAACTTGTCACACCCCCAAACCAGAAGGGCAGAATCGTTTGAGGGTGGATGACTTCTTGTAGTATCGTAACAGTTGAATACATAGTAAAGAAAGTAAACAAACCCATCATATATATAATTTAAGAGTTACATTGTTGGATAATACTTGTTTCAAAAACAAATTACAATATAATGGCAAAATGAGTTTAAAACTGATGCCTTAGCATCACTTCTTCAAAAGCTAAAGTTTACATGTATTACTGAATCCTTGAGAAATACAAGTAGTTTTGAAAGAGTGTCAACAATTAAGTTGGTGATTTCATAAGCTTTTATGTATAAATTTTGTAAGTTTGGTATAAAATCACTGAGTTTATTTCCAAAAAATCCAATATTTTTCCATGAGTGTGTGCTAGTTTAAAAGTTCCAAAACTGTAATGCATTAGTAGTTTTTCATGTATTGAATAACAGATTTAAGTATGTATAAAATTACTAAGACATCTGACAAACCCGTAAATCATCGTGTTTTTAATACTCCATGTGAGTTTTATTTCCATGTTATTGACCTAGACTGCCTATAACAACGTTCTTCAGGCGTTGGAATGTTATTGACGTTTGTCACCCCAGACCTGCCGGTCTAACTGTAGCTAACAGTTTAGGTGCGGGATTGTCAATCCCATATAGATCTATACACAATTATCATGCTCTCCCTATAAGAGATTAAGGTATATAATACAGGACTTTAACTGCATACTTGAAAGTACGTGAAGTTGAATGTCTCACAAAACTTAGTATCAAATAGATTTATGTATGAAGAGTTCATTTGTTCTTGTACATGAAAGTATTTGCTTGATATAGTACTTATAGTATGTAAAATCTCTTGAATATCTAGTAAACTATACCTATTATAGTTTTTCTCAAATGTATGAATCATTGTATGATACACCCTAGTGCAGTATCAGCTTGGTATATAAATATAACATTTGTAATAACAACATGTTTTTACTCTTAAAGGACAAAATATTATTGAATAGGTGTTGTATGCGAACGTTTTCATATGATAAATATGAATCACATATGATTTGTTATATAAAGATAAGTGTAGTAAAGCTTAATGTTTTCCACACGGGAGTAACCGTGTGTTTACTTGTATTCCCCCCCTCCCCCCCTTTGAAAGTGTATAAAAGCATTTATAAAGTATTTGAAAACGTAGTTGTAGGGGTATGAACTCACTTGATAGATAGAAGAAAGTGAAATGAAAACTAAGCAGAACTTCGACTAGGGAAATTTGAATCTCTTGGGATTCTCAGGAATCTCGAGAGTCTCAGGAGTGAAAAACCTTCCTTCGGAACTTGGGTATGAAGACCAGGGCTTCGGGATTTCTTCAAGGGGTTTAAACGCAGAGCTTCGACACGAGAGAGAGAGAGAGAAGAAATGAAAAATGGAACCCAACACCTTCGGCTGCTATTTATAGCCCTATATTGGGTGCCACGTCGTGGTACACCTCACCACGTCGTGGTGAGGGATTCTATCCTCTTCTGTTGATGAGTCGTTTTCTAACGAACCTGGCACCCATCAGTCACAATACCATGTCGTGGGCTTCTTCACCACGTCATGGTAGGCCTGACAGCTTCAGATTTTGTGTCGAAAACTTGTAAAATTTGTAACTTTTGCGTACGATATCTGTTTTTAACATTCTTTATATCCACGCATAGGTGAGATTATGCTCTACAACTCTCGTTTAGACTCTGTAGGCAAATTTTGTAACACTAGTCAAAATAGGTCAATAGACAATCATATGTGATTATGCCAATCATGTAATGTGATTATGTTAACTTAGCAATGTGGTAAGAATGTTATGTAGTTCATGATAAATTCTAATACAAATATGAATCTTATTTATAATACAACTCAAACTATACATCCATACGATCCCAAAAATATAGAGAATGTTTGAATCTGACTTCGCATGAAGAAGTTAGTATAAACCGAACACTATAAATCTCTGTAATAAGAGGAACTTAAAATAGAATTATAATTAGCTATTTAAGTCTAAAAGAGAGTTGTAGTACTCGTAAATACCTACGTGTGGATATAAAGAATGTCAAAAACGGAGTTCGTATGCAAAAGTTATGGCCTTCCGAAGATATCGCTGTCAGAAACCCTAATTTGACTGAACTCACAAGGTGAAAATAAATGTTCACGAGGTGAGGACTCAAACCGCCACATTTTGGATCTAGAAGGTGTAACGAGGATGCGATGGGATAAGATCCAAACTCACGACATGAACAAGGAGTTTTTCACGATGTGAGGAGTCACATGGCCACCTTTCGAAGCTAGGGACGCAAATGGCAAGTCTACGGGATGAACATGCAAGACTCACGACGTGAGCCTTATGAAACTCACGACGTGAGTTTCTAAAATCCTTACTATAAATAGCAGGTCCGACTTCATCCATTCTTACACCTAAACTTCTTCCCTTTCTCTCCTTTGCTGAGGCCATTTTGCATCCCGAGCCCCGACGATCTCGTACGGTGACCGTTTCTGCTTAGATAACATAAAATCACGCTACTAGGGTGAGTTTCACGGCCCCACTTTCTAATATTTCGAGGCAAAACGCATGCTAGATATTATATATATGTTATTATTATGTCTATATGATAGTATATAGTTATAATAGTCAGGGTATGGTTGTTCTAAATACAATATTTTAAATATATACAACTAATATCAACTTATTAGTATGTTAATTTACTAATGTAGATCTTGAGTTATACGTAGGATTCTATATATATGTTGTGTGCGATATAGTTCCGATGTTATATTTGGAAGTTCTATAGGTTAACTTATGAAGTATGTTGCTATTAATAGTTTTATGTCAAGATAAAACTGGATATGTTATATATTGTAGGCCTGACAATCGTGTCGTGTTCGGGTTGGCGTGTCGCGGGTTGGCGGGTTGGTGGGTCAAAATATGTCAACCCAAACACGACCCATTTAAATATACAGGTCACGGGTTGGCGGGTTTGGAACATAAACCCATATATGACCCGCCAACCCATTTATTTATACGGGTTTACAGGTTGGCGGGTTCGTGGGTCAGATTTGGGTTCGTGGGTCCAAATTTTAGACATTTAAGTCTTAAACATCCAAATAAAAATTAAAAACATTCATAGAAACATGTTACAGACTTAGCCTTATAGGTCACGACTTACGACCTTAGACCATCCACCACGAGTCAAAATATCAAAACAGTCAAAATGGTCTATGAATCAATGGTATATATTATATAATACTTATTAAATATTAATACTTGATACATAAATATATTTAAAAATAAAATAATTTTTTTATTAAGAATATAAACGGGTTGGCGGGTCAACCCGTTTATTTTTTGAGAAACCCATATATGACACGTTTAATAAACGGGTTGGCGGGTTGGCGGTTTAGCAGGTTGAAAAACTCAACCCAAACCCATTTATTCCGTGTCGTGTCGCGGGTCGTGTCGCGTGTCACGTTGAGAATTTCCAGCCCTAATATATTATTATTGTTAGTTTTATGTCAAGATATAACTTGGTATTGTTATTGATAGTTTTATGTCAAGATAAAACTAGGAACGTTATATGTTGCTATTATTGGTTTTAGGTCAAGATAAAACCTAGTTATACTTCAAGATATAGCTGTTATACTGCCTAAATATTATGAAGTTAGGAGTAATGTCTAAAAGCATAGTCTAGTAACTTAGAGTTTTAGACATGAAGATGCTTTTGTTGTTAGAGCTATTAGAAGCCGTCAAAGTCTACATGAGTAATTGTATTCATCAACTAAGATTGGGGATCTTAGCGGAAATCCTCTGAACTGTAACCGTTAATCCCGTGTGAGCGAGGAAGTCATGTGTAATTAGTATACGGGTTGACCACCCCACTTGTGACTGTTAGCTATAGTCAACCAAAAGCAAGTGATGAACTATCCTTTTATTTGTTATTGTTTCAGCATCGATGAAGCATACGGTGTTGTTTCTCATGGTAAATCATGAGTGTGTTTGCTCCTCATGGTAAATCATGAGTGTGCTCTATCAGAGGTATTATGTCATAGCAGCGGTTATAGGCTCATGGTAGCAAATTGTTAGAAACATTATACCTTGTCGTATACAAGCATTAATGTTATGTATAAGTTTTCCCCTACTTATACCTTAGGATTAAGAAATGTTGAGGTATAATACTTAATTGATAAGTATACTATTATACCTAATATGCATACTAAATGTTGGAGAGTCAAAATGATACTTTCAAAACTATACTTTTGAATGTGTGAAAATGAATTATTTTATGGAGACAAAACCTGTGGACTCACCAACTTTATGTTGACGTATTTTTAAAATGCATGTGTTTTCAGGAACTTGAAAAGCTGGTATGTATTCGAATAGGAGAAGTTTTAGTATTATCTTTCTGTTCATTAAGAAGTATGCCATAGTCGGATATTATGTAATAAATACTAGGAAAACAATAATGGAACTTTCAATCATCAATAAATGTAAGTATTTTCTTTAGTATTGATCAATGTATGTTATATAACTGTGATATGAAGAATGACGTTACACTACCCGGTGTTTCCGCTGACGGCCGGGGTATGACAAAATTTGACTTTATTTTTATTTTTATTTATTTCTAACGGGCCGGGACACGAAAAGTCCGTTAAAAATCCATAACTTCCTCATGTGAGGTCCGTTCTCATCAGACTTTATACTGTTGTGCTACTATTGTTAAGATATTTGATTCTCATTTAGGTTGTGTCGCCTAAAAATCTCTCGATCTCTATTTCGAGTATTTTAGCTGTCTTTGCTATATTTGGAACTTGGAAAAATCATAATTTTCTCATACGAAGTCAGATTTGGGCGTTCTTTTTATATACGCATACGGTTTAATGATATCTACAACTTTCATTTAGATACTTAAGGCTAAATATAATTGTATTGAAACTTCGCGTTATACGTTTATCAGTATTGCTGGTTTTTACTGAGACTCTTAGATTGGTCATAACTTCTTCGTTATAACTCGGATTTTAGGGTTCTTTATATTTTTGAAACCCTTGATACGATGTTTATCATTTTATGTAACCCAATAGAAACTTTTGAACATTCAAATTTTGATGCAAATTTCATTACATTGAAAGAGATTACAATTCTTGACTTTTTAGGTCATTACATTGATTCAAAAATATCGGGTTGTCACATCATCCCCCCGTTAGAGGGAATTTCGTCCCAAAATTAAAAATAAAGTTAACATTTGTGGATTAGGGAAAGAGATGCGGGTACATTTGTTTCATCTGATCTTCCTGTTCCCATGTAAATTCAGGTCCCCACTTTACATTCCAGCGGACCTTCACAATGGGTATGCGACTTTGTTTTGTTCTTTTAATTTCCCTATCCATGACTTCAATTGATTCTTCTATAAAGTGGAGACTCATATTGATTTCGGTTTCGTCTAGAGGGACGACGAGGGTCTCATCGGATAAACATTTCTTCAAGTTTGACACATGAAAGGTAGGATGTACGTTATTGAGTTCTTGCGATAGGCGAAGTTTGTATGCTACCGGGCTGATCCGGGGACCTTCACAATGGGTATGCGAGTTTGATTTGTTCATTTAATTTCCCTATCCATGACTTCAATTGGTTCTTCTATATATTAGAGAATCATATTGATTTCGATTTCGTCTAAAGGGACGACGAGGGTCTCATCGGACAAACATTTCTTCAAGTTTAACACATGAAAGGTAGGATGTACGTTATTGAGTTCCTGCGGTAGGCGAAGTTTGTATGCTACCGGGACGATCATTGCAAGGATATCGAATGGTCCGATATATATTGGGTTTAGTTTCCCACGTTTTCCGAAACATATTAACCCCTTCCAGGGCGAGACCTTCAACAGCACTTGGTCCCTAACCTAAAATTCTAAGGGCTTCCGTCTTTTGTCCGCATAACTCTTTTGTCTGTCTCTTGAAGCCTTTAGTTGTTCCCGAATTTGTACTATCTTCTCAGTTGTTTCTCTTATAACTTTTGGGCCTATGAGAGCGTTGTCGGGTACTTGTCCCTTGGCTAGTTGCGTGTCACCCACTTTAGTCCAGCACAGTGGTGATCTGCACTTGCGGCCATAGAGGGCTTCGAATGGAGCAACTTTAATGCTGGAGTGATAGCTATTGTTGTATGAGAATTCAACTAGTGGTAAATGGGTATCCCATGTGTGACAACCCAAAATTTCCATTTTGTACCCTATACCAAGTCAATAGAAGTCAGAACAGTTACTGTTAATTTTCAGACTATTTGGGATAAGTTTGAATATTCTGTGATCAACACTTTAGGAGATGCCAGGAGAGGGGATGTCCTAGGGTTTTCTTTGTAACAATAACATTTCATACTTCAAGAAATTGGAAATTTACGACCCAAACATGGAGTTTGCGGTCCAAAACCCCAAGGGGTATATATATGGTCCTTAGCCATATTTATTCATTTGTTCCATTTCCAATTAGAGAAAAACCCGATTCTCTCTCAAGGATCTTCAGCTTTTCATCCCAAATCGTAAGTCCTTCTATCTAAGAGTGTTATAGGGCTTGTAATGTGTCTTAACATCAAGAAATCAAAAGGAAACATCAAGATCAAAGAGTTTACGGCCCAAGAACACCTTGGACCGTAAACCCTTCTTTAAGGGCTAAAAGAGTACCCTAGTCCCTTCCCTTCGTTGTGAAACTAGCGTAGACTCATACCTTAATGTCTATAGGACTTGAAAGCACAAAATACCATGTCCATGAGAGATTACGGCCGCAATCCCTAATGGAATTGGACTTAGGGCCGTGAACTCCTCAATGGAGGTAAAAGGTGCCCTAATCTCTTCCAAGGACTAAACCATCTAGTAGAAATACTTCTAAGGGACATGTAAGGCTTCAAAACATCAAAGGAACAAAAGCTTAGGAGATTACAGCTGTAAACTAAAGGGTTTACGACCGTAAACTCATTATGTTATGGTCCTTGGGGAATAAAATCAAGAAAGGGGTTCTTTGGAACCCTAAACCCAATAGCTTTGTCCTACAACAACTTAGATGCAATCCTTAGGGATTATAACACTTATATAAGGTGTTTAGCATGTTCTAGGATGTCTTAACATTTTCAATTAGTAGTTTAAAGACTAATTGGATACATATATGTGTGATTATATGTTAACTAGGATCTTTGAGTGTGTACAAGTCTTAACTTGACCCTTAGCAATCCTACGTTGTTCAGTTCATCCAAACCACCATCTACAGGTGAGTTCATACCCCTTAATCAATGTTTTAAATGATTTTAAATGCATTAATGGGGGGGGAATACAAGTACAAAATAGCATGCTATAGAATCAATCATATGTGATTCATAACTGTGTTTTCATCCAACTGATTTCACATGCTTCAAAATGTCATACATGAAATGGTTTTCTGTCTTAAAATGTTTAGTTATCAAATGAATTACTTTTGAAATGTTTATACAATGACATCTAGTCATTGTTATTTATTGTTCAAAACTCTTAAATGTTTTACAAAACCTCTTGCATGTCCTTGGTCATATCTATATCTATACACTTATGTTCATATATATATATATATATATATATATATATATATATATATATGTGTGTGTGTGTGTGTGTATTGATATGACAGCTTTCATTCTTCTTTCAATTTCCCACACTCTTGAGTAGCACGGGTGTATAAACCTTCTTAGACCACAAATACATTATAGTAAACTATTATAGGGATAATTTAGGGGATACAAAACATTATTCCTATTACAAGGAATCACACCAGAGTCAGTTCATTCATGAGTCTATACTAAATACTGTCACACCCCAAAACCAAGAACGGCGGAAACGTTCCGGGGCGGAGGACGTCATGTACAGTATCACAACACAGTAAATGTAAATAAGCAAACAACATCATCCATTGCATTAAATATATAATTTTAATACAAGTGTGTTCTGTACAGTTATAGACACCAAAAATAATGAAACACAAAATAATATGAGATGAGTCTTGAATGCACTCCATCTTCTCAAAAGCTGGCCTCGGTACCTGTCTACTGATGACCTGAGAATACAAGTTATTTTGAAAGAGTTTATCAGCATTAAGCTGGTGAGTTCATAAGTATTTTAGTGTCAATGTTTCTTGTAAAAACGTTTGAACCTGTCTCAATGTATAAGTTGTAAAAATGTAAGTAAATGTTTGAAAGTGTTTGTAAAAGTTTGAATCTCTCAGAAAATCCTATATTTTCTATAAAAGTAACCTTCTACCAAGGCTAGACTATTTTGTAAACTTTTATGTTGTAAAAGTGTGTGATTACCCAAATATAACTATCATTTGTTAAAAATATAGTTTGTACATTAATGCTTAAGTGAGGTTATCACTAAAATATGTAATGGGTAAATCATTGTAGTACTGTAGCTTTGTATAATAAGACTACTACTGTACTAAATACTACTACCTTAAACCGGATTTATATTAAGGTATATTGTGATTAATTGCACCATGCTATCGACTGGTAATCAACGACATAATGAATGGTCGTAATAAAGAAATGGCGTTTGGCACCCGCAGACCTGCAGGTCCGGCTGTAGCTAGCAGCAAGGTGTAGGATAGTCAATCCAGTATAGATCTATACGCAAACTCACGCTCTCCCTCCAAGAGAATTCTGGCTACAACTCGGGCCATGACATTTAAGGCATGCCCGATACATTGGATCATAATTGTTACGTATTTATGTATATGTATTGTTTCTTGTATATCTGTATATGTATTGTTTCTCGTATATCTGTATATGTATTGTTTCTCGTATATCTGTATATGTATTGTTTCTCATATATCTGTATATGTATTGTTTCTCGTATATCTGTATATGTATTGTTTCTAGTATATCTGTATATGTATTGTTTCTAGTATATCTGTATATGTATTGTTTCTAGTATATCTGTATATGTATGATCCTGCGTTACCCCGATGGTAACCAGCTAATGATGTACTGATGAGTATGAATATGGAAGTAATTTTATGTCTATACATGTATATATGATATATAAGTAATATGGAAACGACCTTCGGATGGTCACCCGAAATCCCACCAGACCACATCCAAATCGAGGAAAAGGAAATAGGGCGGATGGCCTTCCTAAGCCCTTTAAACATTATTTATATATCTATACATATATGGGCATGCAATTGGATATATAAAAGCATAAATAAGTTTTCATAAAACATTTGAAGCATAAATATGATTTCAAGAGGAGATCGACTTGATGTCGATCTATAAAACAATTTGAAGGCATAAGTTGATAAAACAGTTTAAGTATAAGAAGCATTTGTTGAATCACAGTCTATAAATAAGTTTGGATAGTAAAACAGCTTGTAAAACATTTCAAAGTGAAGTAGTTTGAAAAACAGTTTGAACAGTGGTAAAAATCGTTGTTTTCCTAGTTATTAATCACATGTGATTAAATGCAATCACATGTGATTGAAGTAATAACTATGAGTATTTGACTTGTATTCCCCCCCATAAAGTATTTAAAACACTTAAAATCATTTCAAAGGTTGATTCAAGGGGTATGAACTCACTTGTGGTGAGTCGTTTGAATTGCAGTGTCGGCTACCGTGCTAGGTGGCAAACGGAGACTGGTTTACACGCACGAGCCTAGTTATCATATAATAAGCATATATATAACTAATTAGACATATAATAACTTAAATAAATAAGTTAAGATGCTTAGAAAACATTTAAACACTTTTATGAGTGTTTAGGGTTCAAATGGTTGCATCTAAGTTGCTACGGGACAAGGCAAAAGGGTTTGAAACATCACAGGGCCTTGTATAGGAGTTCACCACCCAACAAACCCCACACCTTGGAGTTTACGGCCGTAAACTCATAGGTTTATGGCCCTGAACTCCTCAAAGGGTAGTTTTGGGTGTTTTGTGGTGCTATCTTGATCCTAGAACACTCCTAGCTTTGTTGGAATAACACATGAAGTAGTTTAAGGCTCTAGAACACTCCATATGGGAGTTTACGGCCTAAAGTCATTCACCCTAGAGTTTATGGCCGTAAACTCTTGGATTTTAATTGTTTTGAAGCACTTAAACATCAAGGATGGCTTCCATGAATTTATCTAAGGCTAATGGGGACAAGAGGCACACTTTGGTGCCTTCACTTGGAGTTTATGGCCCAAGACATGTTCCTTGGCCATAAACTCCTTTCAAGGAGTGATTATTTTGTGTTCTACTCTCCATTCTAGTCCCAAGGGTTCAAGGTAAATTGTCTTAAGGCCTTAGGTGTGCTTGGAATGATTTTTGCCCTACAAAAAGGGGTTTACGGCCCAAGAGGAGTTCTTGGCCGTAAACTCCTACTAATTTATGGTTTTGAAGGGTTTTTGATGTTCTAAATAAGCACAAGCAATTGAGGATTAAAGTCCTTAAGCATTTGGGGGAGTTTAGGGCACTAATTGCCCTTGAAAAGGGGTTTACGGCCCAAGGGAGTTCCTTGGCCGTAAACTCCAAGAACTTGTGTTTCTTGGTTGCCTTTTGATCCATAAAGGTCATACCCTAACTCCTAAACAAGTTGTCTAACAAGGAATCAGGACTAGGAAGCCATAATGTTCCATTTTGGAGTTTACTCCCCAAGAACGTTCTTGGGCGGTAAACTCCCGGATCTTGTAATCTAAGCATGCAATTGATGTTAATAAACACCTAACAAGTATTGAATCACATATAGAAAAGTAGACTCACAATATGGGATGAAAACCTGAAGATCCGTCAGAGAGAATATGGCTTTTCTTTATTTGGAATTGTGAATAATGAATTAATTTAATTCAGAAAACTATTTATAGTCCTGGAATATTTTGGCAGAAAATATTTTTATTCCTGATGTTGGACTGTAACATTATGAAACTTGAAATGCCCAAGTTTCACAAAACCAGGAGTATCCATTCTCCTGATATCATCTAAAACATAAACCCTAATGTACACAAACTTGTTCGGAAAAGCTTGAAAATCACTGAAACTGAACTAGCTTCTATTGAATAGATGATGTTCGTACAAATGGAAATTTCGGGTTGTCACATCATCCCCCTGTTAGAGGGAATTTTGTCCCGAAATTAGAATTTAAGCAAATAAAAGTTACAAACAATTAAGCGAAAAGATGAGGGTATTTCAACTTCATCTGATCCTCGCGTTCCCAAGTGAATTCTGGTCCTCGCTTGGCGTTCCAGCGAACCTTCACGATAGGGATACGGCTTTGTTTCGTCTGCTTGACCTCACGGTCCATGATCTCTACAGGTTCTTCCACGAAGTTGAGGCTCTCGTTGATCTCGATCTCGTCGAGTGGGACTACGAGAGTCTCGTTGGACAGACACTTTTTCAAGTTAGATACATGGAATGTAGAATGTATGTTACGCAGTGTGTCGGGTAGATCAAGTTTGTAAGCTACGGGGCTGACTCTGGCAAGAATCTCGAAAGGCCCTATGTACCTCGGATTAAGCTTCCCATGCTTTCCGAAGCGTATCAAGCCTTTCCAGGGTGAGACTTTGAGAAGGCCTCGGTCTCCCACCTGAAATTCCAAAGGGTTTCTTCGTTTATCGACGTAGCTCTTCTGTCGGTCTCTAGAGGCTTTCAATCGTTCACGGATTTGAACGATTTTCTCTGTCGTTTCCCTGATGATTTCTGGACCAGTGAGAGTACTGTCGGAAGCTTGCCGTCTCGCTAATTGGGTATCACCAACCTAAGCCCAACACAGAGGGGATCTGCACTTGCGGCCGTAGAGAGCTTCGAATGGAGCAGCCTTGATGCTTGTGTGATAACTGTTATTATAGGAAAATTCGACAAGGGCTAAATGAGTATCCCATGCCTTCCCAAAATCAATCATACAGGCTCGCAACATATCTTTCAGTGTTTGGATGGTCCTCTCACTCTGTCCGTCGGTCTGTGGATGGTAGGCTGTGCTCATGTCCAGCCTTGTTCCTAGGGAATGTTGTAGGGATTGCCAAAATCTTGAGGTGAACCTACTATCTCTATCGGAGATAATGGAAATAGGTACACCATGCAACCGTACAATTTCCCTGATGTATGTTCTCGTAAGTTTCTCCATTTTGTCGGTTTCTTTGATAGGCAGGAAGTGTGCAGACTTGGTCAATCTATCAACGATGACCCATATGGTGTCAAGTCCACCCGTTGTCTTGGGCAACTTGGTTATGAAATCCATAGTGATCCGCTCCCACTTCCATTCCGGGATCTCTGGTTGTTGCAGTAAACCAGAGGGCTTCTGGTACTCGACCTTAACCTTCGCGCAAGTAAGGCATTTACTTACGAAGGTAGCAATCTCTGCTTTCGTATTAGGCCACCAGTATAGCTTTTTAAGGTCTAGATACATCTTATCTGAACCTGGGTGGACGGAATACCGAGTGTTGTGCGCCTCGGTCATGACCAAGTCTCGGAAACCACCGTGTTTAGGTGTCCAGATCCGGTTCATGAAATATAACACTTCGTCACCCTTGGCTTCAAAGTTCTTGTCCATTCACTAAGGGATTCACTCGACACATTTTCAGGTTTCCTGGCCTCAAGTTGAGCCGCCTGAATTTGCTTAGTCAGGTGTGAATGGATGGTTATCGATAATGACTTGACTTTGCGACCAGAATATTCCTTCCGACTTAGGGCGTCTGCTACTACATTGGCTTTACCCGGATGATAACGAATATCGCATTCGTAGTCACTGAGTAGCTCGACCCACCGTCGTTGTCTCATGTTGAGCTCCTTTTGATCGAAAATGTGTTGTAAACTCTTGTGGTCGGTAAAGATAGTGCTCTTCGTTCCATACAAGTAATGTCTCCAGATCTTCAGAGCAAACACTACTGCTCCTAGTTCAAGATCGTGGGTCGTGTAGTTAACCTCATGTGTCTTTAACTGCCTCGAGGCGTAGGCGATGACCTTACCTCGCTGCATCAGAACACATCCGAGTCCTTGGTTGGATGCATCGCAGTAGACTACAAATTCTTCTATTCCTTCGGGAAGGGATAGTATCGGTGCGGTGCACAAGGCTCGTTTGAGCGTTTGGAACGCTCTTTCTTGTTTCTCTTCCCAGTCAAAGGCCACACCTTTCTGGATCAGGGTTGTAAGAGGTTTTGCTATTCGTGAGAAGTTCTGAATGAACCTGCGATAGTAGCCAGCGAGACCTAGAAATTGACGAATTTCTGTAGGCGTCTTTGGTGCTGACCAGTTCTCAATGGCTTTTATTTTGGATGGGTCCACGTGGATTCCCTCTTTGCTTACCACGTGTCCTAAGAATTCGACTCTTCGGATCCAAAATTCACATTTCGAGAACTTCGCATATAGTTTCTCCTTTCGTAATGTCTCTAGAACTTGTCGCAGATGATCACTATGCTCTTTCTTACTTCGGGAGTAGATCAGGATGTCGTCAATGAAAACGATGACGAACTGATCTAATTAAGGTTGGCATACTCTATTCATCAGATCCATGAAGACTGCGGGCGCATTGGTCAATCCGAATGGCATGACCACGAACTCGTAGTGTCCGTAACGAGTTCGGAAGGCTGTCTTTGGCACATCCTCCTTGAGCACTCGTAACTGGTGATATCCGGATCTCAGATCAATCTTGGAAAAATAGCTCGCCCCTTGCAGTTGGTTGAATAGATCATCTATGCGCGGCAGAGGGTAACGATTTTTGATCGTCAATTTGTTGAGTTCTCTGTAGTCAATACACATACGGAATGATCCGTCTTTCTTCTTAACGAACAAGACCGGTGCTCCCCAAGGTGAGAAACTTGGTCTTATAAAACCCTTACTGAGTAGTTCGTTAAGTTGACCAGAGAGTTCTTGCATCTCGGCTGGTGCTAAACGGTAGGGCGACTTGGCTACTGGGGTAGCTCCTGGGACTAAGTCGATTCTGAACTCGACTTGTCGTTGCGGAGGTAATCCGGGTAGCTCCTCTGGGAAAATGTTGGGGAAGTCGCTCACTACTGGGAGGTTCTTTAGTTCTTTCGTTTCTAGGTTCGTGTCGACGATGTGAGCAAGGAATGCATGGTATTCTTTGCGCAGATATTTCTGTTCCTGAATACTAGATATTATGCGAAGACTCGCACCTGGTTTGTCGCCGTAGACTATAAGAGTCTCGTTAGACGGGAGGTTTAGTCGGACTGCTTTCTCGTAGCACATGATGTCGGCGCGATGAAGACTTAACCAATCCATGCCGATAATAACGTCAAAACTTTTTATTGAGACCGACATAAGGTCGATTGGGAATGAATGGTTATCTAAGGTTAGAAGACAACCTAAGTATATGCTATTAGTACTTTCAGTTTTCCCATTGGCCATCTATACTGTGAATTGTTCATTAAGTGCGTGTGGTTGTTGCTTAAGCATGCAAGCAAATTTGTGGTTTACGAAGCTTCGCTCCGCTCCACTATCGAATAGAATGCATGCATAGGAGTTATCAAGGAGGAACATACCAGTCACCACTGTCGGGTCAGCGACTGCTTCCCCGTGGCCTATTGCTAGTACCCTCCCTGCTCCTCCAGTATTCCTCGCCTTCGGGCAGTCCCTTTTAAAGTGGCCTGCTTCGCCACATCCATAGCAAGTTGGGCTCGCGCCTGAGCCAGGAACTTGGGAGATCGGTTGTGCCGGGAACTTACAGAATCGGACGATGTGTCCTTTTCTGTGGCAGTTAGCACATTGCATTTCACGGCAGGCGCCGTTGTGGTGGAAGTTGCATTTGTTGCACTTCGGCAAACTTCCAGAATACTGCTTCCCCGGAGCAGTAACAGCAGTAGGGGATACCGCAGCATGTACTGCCACGATGTGCTGTTTCTTTGAAGCTCGATGCTTCTTCTTCTCATCCCAAAACTTCCGCTTGTTGCCAGCGGGTTTAGAGGGTTCTGGGATGGCTAGGGTGGTTGTAGGGGTCTTGACTCCATGGTCAATGAGTCTTTGTGCCAATCGCTTGGCACTGTCGAAGGTAGCAGGGTTGGATGCTAAGACATTCCCCTGGTACGGAGGCACTAGCCCCCATACATACCGTTCGATCTTTTTCCCTTCAGTGGGAACCATATTGGGGCATAGGGCCACCAGTTCGCTAAATCGGGTAGTGTAAGCGATCACGTTGGTGCCCTTCATGGTCAGATTCCAGAGTTCATGCTCTAACTTCTGGATTTCTCCCCTCGGGCAATACTCCTCAGTCATGAGGTCCTTCATCGTTTCCCAGCCCATGCTGTTAGCCACAACAAGAGTTAGGGCTTTGACGTGGCCGTTCCACCACGTTAGGGCTTTATCCTCGTAGGTGCATGCGGCATATTTCACTTTGAATGCTGCAGGGCACGAACAGATTTCGAAGACTGATTCAGTCTTCTCGAACCATTGAGAGAGAGCAATGACTCTGCCGGTGCCATAGAAAGGCTTCGGCTTGCAGTTTGTAAAATCCTTGTAGGAGCACTCTCTCGAGCGCACAGGGATTTCAACTGGGATAGATTCAACAGGGGTTCCACCTCTGCTAGCATCGGATGAGTGATACTGAGCCATGGCAGTTGCCACTACTGCAGCTACGACAGCATTCAGAGCTGCAGTATCGATGACCGCAGGTGGAGGAGGCGGTGGAGATGCAGGATTATTCCTAGTCCTGGGAGATTTGCGAGGAGGCATCCTTCAGCTATAAGTTTATAAATACAAGAAGGATGATAAGAATCAATTTGTAAGCAACGTGAGAGTGACCCATGGACTAACTAACCATAGCCCAACAGTTCGAATGAGTGTTTGAAATCATATAAGAAATATTAGTAGGAATACACAAGTGTACACATTTTTCCCACAGATTAGATAGATTTCAATAGTACGGGTATTACTGATGTAATAAGTTCAAGGAAAATCGACCTAACAGCAGGTCTTACATCATACCATGAGGACAAGACTGACAGTCCTCGATTCCTAATCAGAGTATCGAAAGTTAGGAATATTTTACAGACAAGTGCTACTTAGAGCACATAAGTTCAAGGCTATCCCTAAATCAAAAGATAGAGATGTACTAGACATCATCTAATGGCGATGGGAATTCCTCGGGCGAGCCCTGAGGTCGGTCATTTGGCGAAACACCTCTTGAAGGTGTCGATCCTGAGTTCTCTGACGAGCTCGAAGTTCTAAGACTTCAGCACGTGAGGCAGCCAGCTGTTGCTGCAGAGTTTTGTTGGCTCTCCGGGTCTGTTCCATGTCTTCTTCAAGACGGCGGATGCGGACTGTATTGACGCCTGAATTGGCATCAATCTCCATGACCCGGTCGATGGTTTCTCGACATTACGAGCTATTCTGCGGATGATTATCGGCAGAGCTCTATCAGCAGAGCCACCATCGCTGATGTTGTAAAAGGTTCGGTCCCCAAAGTATGGTAAGGGCTGACCCTGCTCATCACTCCAGCGATTCAGATTGTTTGCCCACATGGGAGTAGGACCTGGAAACGCTGGTCGAGGGTTGTTGTTCGGTGCTTGACCTACAAACGGTAGGTTGTTGACTTCAGGCTCGGAGTCAGATCTATCTGAAAAGCCTTCTGCGAGGTGATCATCCAAAGGGATTGGATGGTCATCTTCGGGCTCTTCATTGATCCACCCGGCATTGTCTTCATTGGGAAAGTACGGGTCGCCATGATGGAATCTAACCATTTAGATCTACGCGAGAAGAGAGGTATAAGAATATAGTATACGTGTAACTAGTAGCACAAAATACTCCTATAGTATTGTAAGTTTTAAGTTCTACTGATCTTCTTGTGGTATTGTTGGTAAGTTTTTAGACTTGTTAATATATCACAACCATTCTAGGGCATATGCTAATCACTCCTAGGACCAGCATAGTTGATCAGGCTATGCCATTCCCAGGACTGACCATACATCCCCGAGCTCACCTGTGATATTCAACAATCGTAATACTTTTGTTCTTGTCATTGTGACACTGATTTTAGTATGAATGCAGACTAGTATACTTAATTAAATATTTTATTATTTAAAGTATAGACTCGTTGTCAGAGTGTTTTAGTCCCTTTTGGGTTTATAGATTAGTATATCTTTTATGGGTTGATATACTTGATTCACTATAAACAATGCTCTGATACCAATCTGTCACACCTCAAAACCAAGAACGGTGGAAACGTTCCGGGGCGGAGGACGTCATGTATAGTATCAGAACACAGTAAATGTAAATAAGCAAACAACATCAGCCATTGCATTAAATATATAATTTTAATACAAGTGTGTTCTGTACAGTTATAGACACCAAAAATAATGAAACACAAAATAATATGAGATGAGTCTTGAATGCACTCCATCTTCTCAAAAGCTGGCCTCGGTACCTGTTTACTGATGACCTGAGAATACAAGTTATTTTGAAAGAGTTTATCAGCATTAAGCTGGTGAGTTCATAAGTATTTTAGTGTCAATGTTTCTTGTAAAAACGTTTGAACCTGTCTCAATGTATAAGTTGTAAAAATGTAAGTAAATGTTTGAAAGTGTTTGTAAAAGTTTGAATCTCTCAGAAAATCCTATATTTTCTATAAAAGTAACCTTCTACCAAGGCTAGACTGTTTTGTAAACTTTTCTGTTGTAAAAGTGTGTGATTACCCAAATATAACTATCATTTGTTAAAAATATAGTTTGTACATTAATGCTTAAGTGAGGTTATCACTAAAATATGTAATGGGTAAATCATTGTAGTACTGTAGCTTTGTATAATAAGACTACTGCTGTACTAAATACTACTACCTTAAACCGGATTTATATTAAGGTATATTGTGATTAATTGCACCATGCTATCGACTGGTAATCAACGACATAATGAATGGTCGTAATAAAGAAATGACGTTTGGCACCCGCAGACCTGCAGGTCCAGCTGTAGCTAGCAGCAAGGTGTAGGATAGTCAATCCAGTATAGATCTATACGCAAACTCACGCTCTCCCTCCAAGTGAATTCTGGCTACAACTCGGGCCATGACATTTAAGGCATGCCCGATACAGTGGATCACAATTGTTACGTATTTATGTATATGTATTGTTTCTCGTATATCTGTATATGTATTGTTTCTCGTATATCTGTATATGTATTGTTTCTCGTATATCTGTATATGTATTGTTTCTCATATATCTGTATATGTATTGTTTCTCGTATATCTGTATATGTATTGTTTCTAGTATATCTGTATATGTATTGTTTCTAGTATATCTGTATATGTATGATCCTGCGTTACCCCGATGGTAACCAGCTAATGATGTACTGATGAGTATGAATATGGAAGTACTTTTATGTCTATACATGTATATATGATATATAAGTAATATGGAAACGACCTTCGGATGGTCACCCGAAATCCCACCAGACCACATCCAAATCGAGGAAAAGGAAATAGGGCGGATGGCCTTCCTAAGCCCTTTAAACATTATTTATATATCTATACATATATGGGCATGCAATTGGATATATAAAAGCATAAATAAGTTTTCATAAAACATTTGAAGCATAAATATGATTTCAAGAGGAGATCGACTTGATGTCGATCTATAAAACAATTTGAAGGCATAAGTTGATAAAACAGTTTAAGTATAAGAAGCATTTGTTGAATCACAGTCTATAAATAAGTTTGGATAGTAAAACAGTTTGTAAAACATTTCAATGTGAAGTAGTTTGAAAAACAGTTTGAACAGTGGTAAAAATCGTTGTTTTCCTAGTTATTAATCACATGTGATTAAATGCAATCACATGTGATTGAAGTAATAACTATGAGTATTTGACTTGTATTCCCCCCCCCCCATAAAGTATTTAAAACACTTAAAATCATTTCAAAGGTTGATTCAAGGGGTATGAACTCACTTGTGGTGAGTCGTTTGAATTGCAGTGTCGGCTACCGTGCTAGGTGGCAAACAGAGACTGGTTTACACGCACGAGCCTAGTTATCATATAATAAGCATATATATAACTAATTAGACATATAATAACTTAAATAAATAAGTTAAGACGCTTAGAAAACATTTAAACACTTTTATGAGTGTTTAGGGTTCAAATGGTTGCATCTAAGTTGCTACGGGACAAGGCAAAAGGGTTTGAAACATCAAAGGGCCTTGTATAGGAGTTCACCACCCAACAAACCCCACACCTTGGAGTTTACGGCCGTAAACTCATAGTTTTATGGCCGTGAACTCCTTAAAGGGTAGTTTTGGGTGTTTTGTGGTGCTATCTTGATCCTAGAACACTCCTAGCTTTGTTGGAATAACACATGAAGTAGTTTAAGGCTCTAGAACACTCCATATGGGAGTTTACGGCCTAAAGTCATTCACCCTAGATTTTACGGCCGTAAACTCTTGGATTTTAATTGTTTTGAAGCACTTAAACATCAAGGATGGCTTCCATGAATTTATCTAAGGCTAATGGGGACAAGAGGCACACTTTGGTGCCTTCACTTGGAGTTTACGGCCCAAGACATGTTCCTTGGCCGTAAACTCCTTTCAAGGAGTGATTATTTTGTGTTCTACTCTCCATTCTAGTCCCAAGGGTTCAAGGTAAATTGTCTTAAGGCCTTAGGTGTGCTTGGAATGATTTTTGCCCTACAAAAAGGGGTTTACGGCCCAAGAGGAGTTCTTGGCCGTAAACTCCTACTAATTTATGGTTTTGAAAGGTTTTTGATGTTCTAAATAAGCACAAGCAATTGAGGATTAAAGTCCTTAAGCATTTGGGGGAGTTTAGGGCACTAATTGCCCTTGAAAAGGGGTTTACGGCCCAAGGGAGTTCCTTGGCCGTAAACTCCAAGAACTTGTGTTTCTTGGTTGCCTTTTGATCCATAAAGGTCATACCCTAACTCCTAAACAAGTTGTCTAACAAGGAATCGGGACTAGGAAGCCATAATGTTCCATTTTGGAGTTTACTCCCCAAGAACGTTCTTGGGCGGTAAACTCCCGGATCTTGTAATCTAAGCATGCAATTGATGTTAATAACCACCTAACAAGTATTGAATCACATATAGAAAAGTAGACTCACAATATGGGATGAAAACCCGAAGATCCGTCAGACAGAATATGGCTTTTCTCTATTTGGAATTGTGAATAATGAATTAATTTAATTCAGAAAACTATTTATAGTCCTGGAATATTTTGGCAGAAAATATTTTTATTCCTGATGTTGGACTGTAACATTATGAAACTTGAAATGCCCAAGTTTCACAAAACCAGGAGTATCCACTCTCCTGATATCATCTAAAACATAAACCCTAATGTACACAAACTTGTTCGGAAAAGCTTGAAAATCACTGAAACTGAACTAGCTTCTATTGAATAGATGATGTTCGTACAAATGGAAATTTCGGGTTGTCACATCTATATGATGAGATACACTTACATGGATCCTCTTACATGGATACACTTACATGGATACTTGTACCTAGAAACTATATGATGAGTTAGTATTACATACTATACGTGTAGATTAGTTATGTCTATCCTAGTACAAAAGGATACTAAACGGGACTAACCATTCCAGAACCCACCTGTTAGCAACAGAGGTAATGAACATCTATGGATGCCTATGGTTAATACTTATACCAGGAGTACCTTTACGAGACTTACCATTCGTACACCCTGCTGTTGGATGCAAAGGATAATGAACATCTATGGATGCCTACGGTTAATACTTATACTAGGAGTACCTTTACGGGACTAACCATTCCTACACCCTGCTGTTGGATATAGAGGATAATGAACATTTACGGATGCCTACGGTTAATACTTATACTAGGAGTACCTTTACGGGACTAACCATTCCTACACCCTGCTATTGGATACAGAGGATGATGAACATCTACAGATGCCTACGGTTAATACTTATATTAGGGGTACCTTTACAGGACTAACCATTCCTACGACCTGCTGTTAGCTACAGAGGAAAATGAACATCTATGGAGGTTCAAGGTTAATACTTTTCGGCAGTCACGATGTCAGGTTTATCCTAACACAAAAGGATAATACTTATATGGCTATATTTTTCCTATTACTTTTATTTTGTGATACATTCACATAAAAGATGAGGTAGACTATATATATTGTTAAGAGTAGTCATACGAGGGAAAAACCATCTTTGTTACATTCAAAACATTCAGGTCTTGGTAGAAGACTACATTCAAAACATTCAGGTCTTGGTAGAAGACTACATTCAAAACATTCAGGTCTTGGTAGAAGACTACTTTTATACAAGTAGGAAATATGCGATTTTCTAGGGTTTTCACACTTATATCAAATGTTTCATTCAAAACTTTACATGACATTAATAACAGCTTTCCAAAATAGACTAATGACACTTAAATACTTATGAATTCACCAGCTTTATGCTGATCTACTCTTTCAAAATAACTTGTATTCTCAGGTCACCAGTAGACAGGTACGATGAGCAGGTTTTGAGAAGACGGAGCACAGACAAGACTCGTCTTTTATTTTGATTACATATTTTGGTGTCTTATTATAAACAAAGAACATACATGTATTAAAACTTTACTTTTAATGCAATGGACGATGTTGTTGCTTGTTTAATACTTTACACTGTTATTATACTTCACATGACGTCCTCCCCCCTAAACGTTTCCGTCGTTCTTGGTTTTGGCGTGTGACACCATGCTTTACCAAAATCGATTACCCAAGCTCTTAGCATATCTTCTAAGGTTTGTATGGTCCTCTCACTTTGACCGTCAGTTTGTGGATGGTAAGCGGTACTCATGTCTAGTTTCGTTCCAAGAGATTTTTGTAGCGATTGCCAGAATCATGAGGTGAACCTACTATCTCTGTCATAGATAATGGATATTGGTACACCATGTAGTCATAAAATCTCTCTGATGTATGTTCGAGCTAGCTTCTCTATCTTGTCGGTTTCCTTTATGGGTACGAAGTGTGAGGATTTTGTTAACCTATCGATGATCACCCAGATGGTGTCTAGCCCACCTGCTGTCTTGGGTAATTTGGTTATGAAATCCATGGTTATCCGCTCCCACTTCCACTCACGTATTTCAGGTTGTTGTAGTAATCCTGAAGGTTTTTGGTACTCTATCTTGACTTTGGCGCAAGTCAGACACTTGCCTACATAGGTAGCGATCTCTTCTTTCATGTTCGGCCACCAATACAATCTCTTGAGGTCTAGGTACATCTTGTTTGAACCTGGATGCATGGAGTATCATGTCTTATGAGCTTCATTCATGACCTCGTCTCTGAATCCACCAAATTTCGGTGTCCAGATCTGATCCACGAAGTAACGAACTTCGTCACTCTTGACTTCAAGATTCTTATCCATTCCCCTTAAAGCCTCACCTGTCACATTCTCTGTCTTCAAGGCTTCCCTCTAAGCCTCTTAGGTAGGAATGGATCGTCATGGTTAAGGGTTTCACTCGACGGCCCGAGTATTCCTTTCGACTAAGGGCATCAGCTACCACATTCGCTTTTCCTGGGTGATCACGAATTTTACATTCGTAGTCATTTAGCAGTTCAACCCATCATCTTTGCCTCATGTTGAGTTACTTTTGATTGAGGATGTGTTGAAGGATCTTGTGATCGGTAAAGATTGTGCATTTCGTCCCATAGAGATAGTGTCTCCAAATCATTAAGGCGAAGCCAAAAATGACTGCTCCCTGTTCGAGGTCGTGTGTAGTGTAGTTGTCCTCGTGTGTCTTGAGTTGTCTCGAGGCATAGGCGATGACTTTTCCTAGTTGCATTAGAACACATCGAAGACCTTGATTAGATGCATCACAGTAGACCACGAAGTCTTCTGTTCCTTCTGGTAGGGACAATATAGGTGCGCTGCATAGGGCTTGCTTCAGTGTTTGGTATGCAGCATCTTGTCTTTCTTCCCATTTGAAAATTACTCCCATTTGGGTCAAGGTGGTAAATGGTTTAGCAATCTTCGAGAATTTATGCATAAACCTTCGATAGTAGCCAGCAAGGCCCAAGAATTGTCGGATTTCCGTTGGGGTCCTTGGGGCTGGCCAATTCTCGATTGCCTTTATTTTGGAAGGGTCCACATGTATCACATCCTTGCTGACCACGTCATCCGGGAAATCTACTTTCCGAATCCAAAATTCGCACTTTGAGAATTTTGCGTATAGCTTTTCTTTTCTTAGAGTTTCCAAGATTTGTCGGAGGTGTTGACCGTGTTCTTCTTTATTCTTCGAATAAATGAGTATATCGTCTATGAACACGATCACAAATTTGTCCAGGAATGAAGGACACACTTGGTTCATTAAGTCCATGAACACCGCCGGTGCATTTGTTAATCCAAAGGGCATCACTACAAATTCGTAGTGACCGTAACGAGTTCGAAAGGCTATTTTGGGAACATCTCCTTCCAAGACTCGCAGCTGATGATACCCAGATCTCAAATCGATCTTTAAGAAATAACTCGCTCCTTGGAGTTGGTTGAACAAGTCGTCAATGCGTGGTAATGGATATCGGTTATTGATAGTGAGCTTGTTGAGTTCCCAGTAGTCGATGCACATGCGGAAAGATCCATCCTTCTTCTTTATGAACTGGACTGGCGCTCCCCAAGGTGAGAAACTCGGTCTGATGAATCCTTTGTTGAGTAGTTCGTTTAACTGGCTGGATAATTTTTGCATCTCAGCGGGCGCTAAACGATACAGCGACTTAGCTACTGGGGTAGCTTCGGGAATTAAATCGATCCCGAACTCGACTTGTCGTTCTCGTGGGACACCTGGAAGATCTTTAGGGAAGACATCAGGAAAATTGCAGACTTCTGGAATGTCTTTGAGGTCTTTCGGTTCCTTTTCCTTATCTACTACGTAGGCTAAGAAAGCATGGTACTCCTTACGCAGATATTTTTGGGTTTTAACGCAAGAGATGATCTGTAAATTGGTACCGGGCTTGTCACCATAAATGGCAAGAGTTTTGCCGTTTGGCAAATTTAGGCGAGCGGCCCTTTCATGACAAAGTATATCGGCATGGTGTAGGCTTAACCAATCCATACCGATGATGACATCAAAGCTCTTTATAGTGATCGACATTAGATCGATTTGAAATGAATGTTCGTTTAGAGTTAGTGTGCAGTTTATGTACATATCGTTTGTGCTTTTTACTCTACCGTTTTCCATTTCTATTATAAATATCTTATTGAGTGATTCAGGGTTCTGTTTTAGTATGTGCTTAAATTTATGACTCACGAAACTCCTCTCCGCACCACAATCAAAGAGTATGCATGCATAAGCGTTATTGAGGAGAAACATACCCGTAACCACTGTGGGGTCAGCTATTGCTTCGTTCTGCCCTATTGCCAGCACTCTTCCTATGCCACCAGCATTCCTTGTCTTAGGGTAGTCCCTCTTGTAGTATCCAGCCTCACCATACCCTAAAAACGCCTGGCCCACACCGACTGTAGGGACTTGAGTGATTGGTCGTGCCAGTGCCTTACAGAAACGGGCAGTGTGCCCCTTCTTGTTGCAGTTGTTGCGGTGCATCTCCCGACAATTTCCGTTGTGATGGAAATTGCATTTGTTGCACTTCAGTAGGTTCCCAGCATATTGCCTTGCTGGTGCAGAGGTAACAGGAGCAGCAGTGGGGGTAGTAGTGGCATAGACTGCCACTATTTAATGCTTCTTGGAAGGTTCCTATGAAAACTGACTCTTCCTCTTGTTCCAAAACTTCTTCTTGCTGTTGGTGTTGGTACTGATGTTGTTGTTGTTTCCTATGGTTTGCTCCGGGACAGCAGTTGCGAAGCCTTGACAAATTCCATGGTCAACGAGGGCTTGTGCCAACTGTTTGGCACTATCGAAAGTGACTGGTTTGGAATCTAGTACACTTCCTCGAATCTGAGGTGACAGTCCCCAGATGTATCTTTCGATCTTCTTGCTCTCTAGAGCAACCATCCCTGGGCAAATAATTTCCAAATCACTAAACCTATTGGTATAGGTTGTGATGTCCGAGCCTATCATAGTAATGATGGGTTTTAGCCATAAGAACATCCTATGTGCTCATACAAACCCTAATGCTTGGATCTAGGTTTCTCTATAGTACATGCAATTCATCCAAGACTTTAAGCCCTATATCTAGCATACAATTAACCTAATTAACTTAAGAATGGGTTTAAGATATTACCTTGATTGTTATGTAGCAATAACTATCTCAAATCCTCCTTGTAATGACTTTAGAAAGCTTAGAGTCACAAACGTCACTCCTCTAATGGTTCACAAACACCAAGAGCAAGAGGATGAATAATAAGGAGAGAGGAGGCTGCCCAAAACATGTGGAAACCCTAAGGAATAATTTCATCACGTTTTTGGGGCATAAGGGTCCTTTATATACATGTAGGCTATTAGGGTTTTGAACTAGGAAACCCTAAACTGACCGCTTAAGCCCTAAGCAGCCCATGTACCCTTCTTTAATAAGCCTTGGACGATTTCTAATGGGTTTCCCCATAGAATTTGTCCAACCTTATATTATAAGGTAATCCACAGCCTAATTGCAATTATCTTATAATTACAATTCCAGTCCCTTAAGTTTAATTAATCTCTTTTAGCCACAAACTTAATTCTTATTAATTCTTGACTAATATTAATTAAACAATATTGTTAGGTCTAGTATTGTGTTGCGTCTATTGGGCTTGTTAGCTAGTCCATGTTTATCTCTGGTATGGGCCTGTCCATCCGTGAGTTTTGTAGGGTTTATTATCAATAGATGCTTGCATGCATCCTAGAACGGGATGATTAGTAACGATTAGAGAAGTATTTTCAAGTATATTCATCGTTGTTTTGTTTTGTAACCCTAGATTCCTCTACAGCGGAAGTTCTTAGTCGAGCTCTGCTGAGGATTGAGTAATTTAATCATTCGACTCATTCAGATCCATACTTGTATTTTGTTTCACTGTTTTTACGTTCTTTACTTACCTGTTACGAAGATCTAATCGATCAAAGAGTTTGTATAACTCATCAATTGGTATCAGAGCAGGAGGCTGTGTAATTCATACACATCTCTTCCGTGAAAGAGTTTACAATTAGGGTTATTCCACATTCACTGATATTTATTGAGCCGTCATTCCATAATTGACGTAACTCAGCATTTATTTGTTTTTCCCTAATATTACATATTACAAGTCTGATCTTTCAAACAGGTTAAACGATCAAGCATTGACGAGTGACAATCTAATCCTATCAACATCTCAAACATCATTGGATCAACGACAAAGATTCCTATTCTTTACACCCAGGATTACAAAGTATGGGCGTATCATTTTGAAGATTATGTCATCGGATCTGAAGATAATGCATATCTTATTTGAGAAGCAATCGTATCTGGACCATTTGCTCACTCAGGAACATCTAAAATCATTAAAACTCAGAAAGGGTATAATGATCTGTTGAAGGATGTAAAAGACGTTGCTCAAGACGAAAAAGAAATGTTTCAGTGCAACATTAAAGCATTGAGACTGATCCGATTCGCTCTTCAATCTGATACATTTAGGTTGGTGAGTTCCTGTAGTACCGCTAAAGAAATCAGGGATAGGTTGCGAGAACTATACTCCACAGATGAAGATTTGGAGCATTCTATTCAGACATGGCTCTTGTCTGAGTTTGGTGAATTTAAGCAGAATTCTGATGAAACAGTTACTCAGATGTTCCATCGCTTCAATCATCTTCTTAGCAAGATGATCAAAC
This sequence comes from Lactuca serriola, assembly GCF_051521515.1. Classification (NCBI taxonomy): domain Eukaryota; kingdom Viridiplantae; phylum Streptophyta; class Magnoliopsida; order Asterales; family Asteraceae; genus Lactuca; species Lactuca serriola. Next base: position 108,824,982 of record NC_136409.1, on the reverse strand, counting down.
ATGATATAGAAAGGAAGCTGATTGAACAGAAGGTCACCTTTTTGAATGGCCTAAGATCCGAGTGGAGAGCTGTCGTGTCCACAGTCAAAGCTCATGAGCAGTTCAAGTCTTGTTCGCTGGCAAAGCTGGTGGGAATTTTGAAATCCCAAGAAAAGATTGTCATGCAAGAGAAGAATGTGTTCTCTAGTTTGGGGTCCTTGGCCCTCCTGTCTAAAAGCAAAAATGTGGTAGAAGATGAAGATCTGAACCTAGAAGACTATGATCTTACTTCTGAAGATTATGCAATGATGGTGTCTAATCCAAAGAGGTTCATCAAGAAAAGGTTCCCTACCAATAAGAACCGAAATTGGCAGGGAAGCTACAGTTCTGAAAAAGTTAGGGAGGAGTCGAAGACAGAAGAACCAGAGAAAGAGTCGAAGGTTGAAGGAGATTCTAGCATCAACTGTTACTACTATGGAGGAAAGAACCATTATGCCAAAGATTGCGTTCTGAAGAAAATGGTAGAGAAGGATGAGGAAAAAGATGAAGAGGCTGTGTTGATGAAAAAGCTGGAAGAGATCAAGAGGAAGAAAGCTGCTGCTAACCCTTCTATGAATGCTCTTATTGTACAGGGTTCGGCAGAGGATGACGACTTCGGTGGAGTGCAGGTATGGTCAACCGAATCAGAGGATGATGAAGTGAGAAAGCCTTCACATGGAAAGGCATATTTTGCGAGAGGTGACGAAAACAGTGGGAAATATTTGATGGTGACTGATGTATCTTAAATAAGGGGATACAATACTGATGGTGGAAAAGAGGACACCAAGGAGCGAGAGGACTTATGCTTCACAGCAAAACCTCTCAGTGTGCAGATCAATGAGCTTGATGAATTGATCAAGAAGGTACAATCTCTCTTTGTTTCATTCAAAGTCCCACATAAATCATATGAAAAAGAATTAAATAGCTTAAATTCAAGAATCTCAAATCTGGATAGTTGTTTAACTCAAACATGGGTCACCAATTCTAACCTAACTGACCAAATAAGCAGGGTGTCATCCAAGAGTGAGGAACGGAGGATGTGGATAGAGCTGAAGGAGTCAGAGCTGATTAAATCTAAAGACGAAAACATTTATTTACAAAGAGACAATTTAAAACTTTTGAAACAGAGAAATGTTTTTTGTTTGATTGCTAAACGTCTTTATGCTAACATCACTCAACTGCATCTAAACTGTGAAATAGGGCAGAAAATTCATCGCATGATTTTACCCTTCCTAGAGTTTAAGGAGGATGAAATCGATGCTGAAGCATATAACTGCGAAAGCGTTGTATCATCTGATGATGTGAATCCCACCTATATGTATGGTCCGGACAAAATCGAATCTTTTATAAAGTCCAAGGACCATAAGGACATGCTGAAAAACCTTTTGGATGAAAACGATAAACTGAAACTAAGGACCGAAACCATACAAAAGTTTGACTCATTGAATGCCAATTTGAGCTCAGAAAATAAAAATGATGTTGAAAACGCGTCTGAGCTTAATGAGGATGTTGATATGATTGTAATTTCTGTAGAGGATGAAGTTGACTGTTCCGAGTTTGTCAAGAGCGAACCCGAAAACCACAAAAATCTTATTTCTGAAAATTCTGTGGAGTTTGCTCAATTGTCCCAAAAGAAGTCCCCGATTCTAGAAGAAAAGGCTGTTGTGTACCAAAAGGTGAGAACAACACCAAATCAAGTATATAAGGTCACAGGAGTAACCGAACATCAAACAGCCGAACTCACTGCCATAGTGAACGAAGATAACGCAGATGGCTGTGATGAGTTTTTCTGGTCTGCTCCTATAGATAATGCCGACGAAACTGTTGGTCTATCTGAGCGAACATCCTGGAAAACCAAAGGCAGATATGTGCCAGAACCACTGAACAAGCCTGACAACTTCGATGTGCCAAGCACTAGTGGTACAAAAGAAGCTCCTGTAGAAGAAGTCACTTCCACAAGCGAAATATCATCTGTGAAAAGTGAACCGGCTGACAAGAAGCAGAAGCAAAAGGCTAACATTCACAAACAGCCGAAACAAGTGAAGGATCAAAAGCAGCAAAGGAATCTGAGATACAAAAAGAATCTCTCAGAGCGAAAGCAGTTTTGGCGATCTCAAAACGCCCATTTCTCTTATCATGACAAAAATTCAAAGTCAGAGAAAAGTGCTGTCAGGCCACAAGAGAGCAATAACAACCGAAAGGACAGGTTCGGTTTAGGGAGTAATAACAACCGAAAGGACATGTTCGGTTTTGAGAGCAATAACAACCGAAAGGACAGGTTCGGTTCAGAGAGCACTAGCAACCGAAAGCATAGGTTCGGTCCCTCTAATGACCAAAAACAAAAGGGTCACTTAGAATCTCACGTCAGGAAAAATTCTCAGTCCAAATTCTCTTATTCTGATACTTCTCATTCTCATTCTAAACCTAATCCTGTTCCAGCTCAAAATCCAACATCATCAACGAACTTGAAAGGAAAATCGAAGGTTTCCTCAGTTAAGGATGATCGAAAGCAGTCCAAGGCCCAAACGCCGAAACCTAAAACCAAAACGACTGTAACTAATCCTAACAAACTCAAAGTATACACCATTAAGAAGAAAGATGAAACAACTTTAATAAAAAGAACATATCTTGTTGATGTTTCTCTTACTATACCCGTTCCTATGAAAGGCTCACGTGGACCCAAGAAACTTTAGGTTCCTAAATCTGCTTAATTTTTGCAGGTAATAAGTGACGAGCAGTTTGACGAAGAATGGTACATTGACATTGGCTGCTCACGTCACATGACAGGAAGATAGGAAGAGCTAAGGGAATTTCGATCTCTTCAAAATGGTGGGAATGTCAAGTTCAGGAACAACTCATATGGAACAATAAAGGGTTATGGGATGATAACCAATGGTGACTTCACTATAAGAAAGGTGGCGTACGTTGAAGGGCTACAACATAACCTCATCAGTGTATCTCAACTGGTAGGAGGTACCGGTCTCAAAGTTTCATTTAACGATGAGGGTTCAGAAATCATAGAAAAGAAAACAAAAAGGGTGATTCTCAAATCTGAACGTAAAGGCGAAATGTTTCCTCTCAATCTCAAATCTATCAAAGGAAATCCAGCTATCTGTCTGTTATCCAAAGCTCATTCTGACGAAAGCTGGTTGTGGCACCAAAGGCTCTCATATCTCAACTTCAAAGACATCAACAAGCTTGTCACCGGAGGTCATGTTCAAGGTCTCCATTGCTCAAGTTTGATAGAGAACATTTGTGTGTTGCGTGTGAAATGGGGAAGCAGAGTCGTCAAAGTCACCCATCCATTATAAACACTATAGTTGTCGAACCACTTGAGTTACTTCACATTGATTTGTGTGGTCCATCATCTATCGAAAGCATTGGCGGTAGCAAGTATATTCTTGTTATTGTTGATGACTTTTCACGTTTTACATGGGTGTTCTTTCTAAAGCACAAATCTGAGGCCACTCTCAAGCTAAAAATGTTTATTAAGCAGGTTAAAGTGCAACTGAGAAAAGTCATTCGCAACATCAGGAGCGACAATGGACTGGAGTTCAAGACTAAAGAATTTGAAGACTTTTTGGCAGAAAAAGGAACCAGTCACAACTTCTCAGCCCCCTACACCCCTCAACAGAACGGAATTGTCGAAAGACGAAACCGATCTTTGTGTGAGGCGGTCCACACCATGCTAAGTTTCGCTTCTCTACCTTTATATTTCTGGGCTGATGCTATTGCTGCAGCATGTTTTACGCAGAACAGGTCCTATCTCAATAAGCTTTTCACTCTTACTCCTTATGAGATCATCAATAACAGGAAGCCGAACGTTAAATTCTTCCATGTATTCGGCTCACGATGCTTTATCTTCAACTCTAAAGAACATCGTAACAAGTTCGACGTTAAAGCTGATGAAGGAATTTTTCTGGGATACTCACTGACTTCAAAAGCATACCGGGTTTTAAATAAGCATTCGAGGAAGATTGAAGAAACGTATTATGTGACTTTCGATGACATCTACGTCAAGAAGCTGAAGACCACTGAAGAAACAGTTGGGGGGATTTTCTCTCAAACATGTCAAGTCACGGCCTCGATTGCTAATTTATTTGAGCAGTTTGTAGAATTATTCGATGAGCCTGAGAAAGCTACTCTATCGGAAGCCAAGGCAGCAGACAACAAAGTCAACCATCTGAAGCAAATCGTCGAAGATGCCGCCAAACGAATGGGTGAATGTCACACCCCAAAACCAAGAACGGCGGAAACGTTCTGGGGCGGAGGACGTCATGTAAGGTAATCATCACACAGTAAATGTAAATAGGCAAACAACATCATCCATTGCATTAAATATATAATTTTAATACATGCGTGTTCTGTACAGTTTTAGACACCAAAAATATAACGTAAATCAAAATAATAAAATGATGAGGCTTGAGTATGCTCCATCATCTCAAAAGCTGGCATCGGTATCTGTCTACTGATGACCTGAGAATACAAGTTATTTTGAAAGAGTAGATCAGCATTAAGCTGGTGAGTTCAAGAGTATTTTAGTGTCAATGTTCGTTGTCAAAAACGTTTGAACCTGTCTCAATGTATAAGTTTGTAAAAGTTTGAATCTCTCAGAAAATCCTATATTTTCTACCAGTATAAAAGTAGCCTTCTACCAAGGCTTAACTGTTTTGTAAACTCGTCTGTTGTAAAAGTGTGTAATTACCCAAGTATAACTATCATTTGATAAAATATAGTTTGTACATTAATGCTTAAGTGAGATTATCACCAAAATATGTAATGGGTAACTCATTGTAGTACTGTAGCTTTGTATAATAAGAACTACTGTTGTACTAATTACTACTACCTTAAACCGGATTTATATTAAGGTATAATGTGATAATTGCACCATACTATCGACTGATAACAACGACATAAAGAACGGTCGTAATAACGGAATGACGTTTGGCACCCGCAGACCTGCAGGTCCGGCTGTAGCTAGCAGCAAGGTGTAGGATAGTCAATCTAGTATAGATCTATACGCAAACTCAACGCTCTCCCTCCAAGAGAATTCTGGCTACAACTCGGGCCATGACATTTAAGGCATGCTCCGATACAGTGGATCACATTTGTTATCGTATTCTTGCATATGTGATGAAATGTTTCTTGTTCTAGTATAGTTGTATATGTTCTCATAGTATAGTTGTATATATTCTCTTCCGAGTATAGACTCATGAATGAACTGACTCATTGATCTAGCAGTTGTAATAGTATAGTTTTGTGTTACCCCGATGGTAACTTGTTAACGGTGCGTCTAGTACGTATGATTATGGAAGTACTTTTATGTCTATATATGTATATTTGATATGCAATTAACATGGAAACGACCTTCGGATGGTCACCCAAAATCCCACCAGACCACATCCAAATCGAGGAAAAGGAAATAGGGTGGATGGCCTTCCTAAGCCCTTTAAACATTATTTATACGTCTATACATATATGGGCATGCAATTTATAATATAAAAACATAAATAAGTATTTATAAGACATTTGAAACATAAGTATTATTTTTAAAGAAAGATTGACTTGATGTCAATCTATAAAACAATTTGAAGGCGTAGATTTGATTAAAACAGATTAAGTATAAGGAACATTTGTTTAAATCACAGTTGCAGTGTAAATTCGAAAAGTAAATGGGTTTGGAAAACATTTAGAAGTAAAACAGTTTGATAGGTAGTTTGAATAGTGATAAAATCATGGTTTCCCTAGTTATTAATCACATGTGCTTAATGCAATCACATGTGATTTAAACAATAACTATAAGTATTTAACTTGTATTCCCCCCCTTGAAAGCATATAAAAGCATTTAAAATATTTAAAAAGGTTGATTAAGGGGTATGAAACTCACTTGATTGATTGAAGAAAGCGAGATGGAAAACCGGGCAGAGTTTCGTCTCGGAAAACGGATTTCTCTCGGGATTCTCGGGAATCTCGGGAGTAAAATCGACCCTCGGGACATGAGCAAAAAGACCAGAGCTTCGGGTTATAACAGGCACGGAAAACGAGGCAAGGTTGTGAGAGAGAGGAGAGAAATGAGCAACATTTTCGGAAAGCGTCGCATCCTATTTATAGGAAGGCTGAACCGCCTCCGAACGCGGGGCGTACGCTCGTACGCAGCGCGTACGCGTACGTCATGCATGGCCGAAGCCTCGACTGCCTCGGTTCGGATGGGACGGGTTGCTGGGTACGCGGGTCGGATGGGACGGCGGGTCGGACGGGACAGCGGGTCGGACGGGTCGGAGCTTCGGACGGGTCGGACGGTTTAGAATTCTTCGAATAGTGCGACGTGGACGATCCGAGACCCTCGATCTCCGTACGCGGGGCGTACGAAGGTACGTAGGGCGTACTTCGGTCCAATCCGATGACTCCCCTTTGGATATTACCGGGAATTTATAATTAAATTCATATTTATTTTAAATAAACTTCAAAAATTCATATCTCCCTCATACAAACTCCGTTTTTGACGTTCTTTATATCCACGCGAAGGTGAGACCATGATCTACAACTTTCGTTTAGATTCCGTTGGCAAATTCCGAAATTATTTTTATTATTTATTTATTAAAATGACGTGATTAAGGAATTTCTTCAAAAATTCATAACTTCCTCATACGAAGTCAGATTTGGATGTTCTTTTTATGTACGCAAACCTTGATATGATTCCTACTACTTTATTTAGTCCGAATAAGATTTTAGGAAGGTTACATTTAGACCTAAATTTGATCGGTTTTACATTACATTGACTCGAAATATCGGGTTGTCACAGTGAAGGAGAACAAGTTCCAAACAAACCTCTTCAGCAAAGCGCTTCAGTTGAGGGGGAGAATCCATCTTCTTCAAAACAGCCGAGCTCACAAGTTGAGGGGGAGAACTCTACTCCAGCTGCACCCGAAAGCTCTACTACACCCGAAGGTACTGTAGCACCCGAAAGCTTAACACTACCCAAAAGCTCAACACCACCCGAAAGTCCTGTAGCTCCAGAAAGTCCAGCTACACCTGAAAGCTCATCAACCGAGGGGGAGAATGTTGATATGTTTTATGATGACGATAGCCAATCTGAATTGGAAGAAATGGTGAATGTTAAATTGGATCCATCCTATGATCCAAATTTCCCTCCTCTTGTTAAGTGGACCAGAGATCATCCTGTATCCCAGGTTGTGGGTAATGTCTCTGAAAAGGTCCTGACCCGATCTCAACTGAAGGCAAAGCAAGCATCTCTATTCTCAAAAGTTGAGTTTTGCATGTATAATTCTTTCGTCTCAAAAGTTGAACCGAAAACAGTAAATATGTCTCTTGATCATTATGACTGGGTTTAAGCTATGCAAGATGAACTCAACGAGTTCGAAAGAAATAAGGTTTGGCGCCTCATTCCCACTCCTAAATACGCCTTAGTTGTTGGTCTCAAATGGGTCTTCAGAAATAAAATGGACAAGGAAGGCAATGTGATTAGAAACAAAGCTCGTCTCGTGGTGAAAGGATACTGCCAGGAGGAAGGAATTGATTATGAAGAAACTTTTGCTCCGATAGCTAGGCTGGAATCTGTTCGAATATTTCTTGCCTACGCTGCACACAAAAACTTCGAGGTCTACCAAATGGAAGTGCGCATTTCTGAATGGAGAACTTGAAGAAATGGTATATGTGGAGCAACCTACGGGATTTGTCAATGAAAGGTACCCCAATCACTGCTATATTCTAGACAAGGCGGTTTATGGTCTGAAACAAGCACCTAGGGCATGGTATGAAACGCTAACCAAATTTTTAAAGATGTCAAAATTCAAACAAGGTTTGGTTGACCCAACCTTCTTTCGTAAAAAGGAAGGTAACCACCTTATGATTGTTCAAATCTATGTCGATGATATCATCTTTGGCTCAACGAATCCTAGCTTAACAGCTGAATTCAGAAAGCTGGTGGAGACTAAATTTGAAATGAGCTCAATGGGTCCGATTAACTTTTTCCTTGGTTTAAATATTAGACAGGGACCCGAAGGCATCTTTATCAACCAGGAAGCTTACACCAAGACTCTTCTTGCTAAAATTGGCATGATGGGAGACTCAAAGGTTAAAGTTCCAATGGCATTCGGCACCAAGCTCACTCCATCCTTGGATAAGCCAGCAGTCGATATTATGCTATATCGCCAGATGATTGGTTCTTTAATGTACCTTACTGCTAGCAGGCCTGATGTAATGTTTTCTGTCTGTTACTGTGCTAGATTTCAGGCGAATCCTCGTGAACCCCATATGCTTGCAGTGAAAAACATACTCCGGTATCTGAAACAAAGCACCTCTCTCGGTTTATGGTATCCATCAAACTCAGGTTTCTTCGTTCAAGCCTACTCAGATGCAGACCTTGGAGGTTGTGGACTAGACAGGAAAAGCACCATTGGAGGCTACCAATTCCTAGACGAGAAGTTGGTTAGCTGGCAATCAAAGAAATAGACTTGTGTATCTCTGTCTACAGCTGAAGCTGAATACATCGCAACTGCCTCCTGTACATCTCAAGTGATTTGGATCCAAAGCCAGCTCCGGGACTATGGACTCAATATGAAAAAGATCCCACTATATTGCGACTCAGAAAGTGCAATTAGGATCCGTCATAACCTAGTGCAACATTCCAAGACCAAGCATATAGCACTGAGGTATCACTTCATTAAGGATCATGTGGAAGATGGGAACGTCGAAATTCACTTTGTTCGAACCACTGATCCACTAGCTGACATCTTCACCAAAGCTCTTCCTGAAGCATCTTTCAACAAAATTCTACAAGGGCTAGGAATGATGGAATCGGAGTCAGTACCAAAGACTACTTCTCAAGATCAAAAGTTGGAAGCGAAATAGACCGAACGTTCGGGTTCGGGTCTCATGTATGCCGAAATGAACCGAACGCTCGGGTTCGGGTCATGTTTTGGTATACCGAAATGAACCAACCGCTCGGGTTCGGTCGTATTATCTGAAGTTCGCTTATCTCTCAAAGGTAGTTTCTTTGGTTGTAAACCTTTTGTATTATTTTCTCAAATTCATTTATCTTATTTTCAAAGTTCTTTTCTTTTTCAAACTTATTTTTTTTGGCACCCGAAATAGACCGAACGCTCGGGTTCGGTTCTAAATTTTTTTTTGTATCCAAATTTTTTTTTGCGTCTCATTTTTTTTATCTTTTTAAAATCAAAAATTCCAAAAATATTTTTTTTATTTTCTTTTCGTAAATTCAAAAACTCCAAAAATATTTTTTTTTTTTATTTTTTTACTAATTTTTCTATTATTTTATTTTGTTTTGTGTCTTATCTTTTTGTATGTCTATTTGTGGGGAAATCATTTCACTAGTTAAGTGTCTCTAGAAGCATGTTGTTGTATGTGTCCAAAGCCTCACTTGATTCTGAATAATAGCCTTACTGACTTGGTACAAACAAACCTTGTCTTCCCAATTAGGCTCTCATATTTATTCTAATCATGAGCTACCTAACTCTCTTCTCACATGAGATAAGAGTTTTTTGCTTGGTCCCTAGTTTAACAGCAGAGGTACTTTGGTTTCTTTACACCATCTACACTACATTTCTCCATCTCATTCGCTTCACAAACGTAACCCTTGAGACTCTCAGAAATTACCACTGAGGTTTATGGTTACGCAATTTCTATGTTTATGATCTTAGCTTCGTGTCACTACGTGCTAAGTGAAACCCACAATTCAATACCTACTGTGCATTGACGGTGAACTCTTTAATTTTCTTTTGAGTGATTCCTATGAAATTGTTAAATCTCATAACATTTCTTCACTTGGAATCCAGTTTTAATTTTTTTTTGAGATTTTATATACATTATTTTACCTTGCCACTTAAATTATCTCCAGCCTACTTGTTCAACAGACTACACTGGTCTCACAAGTACTTCATTCGATTTCTGTCTTATATCAAGATCAGGAATTCTGAATGAAGCGAAAGCCACCCAAATAAGCCTAATTAAAAGAAGCCTTTCAACACTTCTTAATATGTGTCTGATCGTTATTCAACGTGAAACCACACAAACACTTTAAGGTCTCTCTTGACTTTGAAGGAAGAGATTCGTGCCCGGGATCTATTGTTTTGTGTCTTTAATGACATCACAAATTCCCTCATAAGTATTGCTTTATTTCTTTTCTTTTACACACTAAGCACGAAAATCTTTTTGATTTTCGAAAATTCTGGTTTCATTAGTTACAAGGTATTTTAATGGGATTGGCAGTTATAAAAGGATTGTGGTTAATATTGATCCACATGGGCGATTTTGCTTTATAGATGTCGTTAAAAGGATAAGATGATAAAATGCTGACTCAAGCGGGAGTCCAATCGATTTGATTTCAAACGGCGCTAGAAGGACAGGTGTGCGAATTGGAACCGTTTCATCTAAAAATGGCACCTGATGGGAAGTCGTGTAAATTGGGACTGACACTCTCTCTCATGCGTAATCATCGGCAATAACAACTGTCACGCGTCAATCGCCTCCGAAAAACTCTTCGTATTTCACTCGAAGATTTTTAGACAGATTCTTCTCTCTCCTCTACCCACAGTATAAAAGGTAACGTAAACCATTGTTTACCTCTTTACCGCACCCAATTTTCAGAGAGCAAGAAAACCTTCAAGCATTCTACTGTTCATCATCTCTCCCATCTTCTTCACAACAATGGCGGATTCTTCATCAGTTCACGCTACTTCACACATCTTGCCGATTCGTCCCCAGTATTGTTTGATCATTGATCTTACTCCTCATGCATACGATGCTTTCATGTTCCCGATAATCGAATGCCTGATGTACTTGCCGATTGCTCCTGCTCTCACCAGAGTTGAAGCAGTTCCCATGGAGTTCTTGTCTCAGATATTTGCCACTGCTCACTACGACAAGGTCGTCGATCGGATTTTCTTTGACGTAGTCAATCACAAGGCGTCAATTTCCAAGCAGAGATTCTGCTCACTGTTAGGGTTTGAACCTGATTCATCTAGGGTTAACCCTGAAACGATTCCAATGGGTCATCTTTTCAATATGTTCTACAACATGGGCTACACTGAGGTGCTCACAACGGTCACAAAATTCAAGAAATCGTGCCTGCCTCCTCAGTGGAATGGGTTATTTATAGTACTGTTCAAGGGGCTGTCTGAACGCAGTGCTGGATCGGACGGGGCAAGTCGTTTGTTTATCTCAATTCTGTACGGGATCTATAATGGTATCAATATGGATTACGGGTCGGTCCTTTCGCAACAGCTCATTTAGAGTCTATCTTCAACATCTCGGCATTCCGAGATTTCATACGCCCGTTTCTGGACTCTTATTACTAAATGGGTGATGGACAAGTACCACATCCCCATTGTTGCTGGTTCTCCAATGTCTTCGATTGGTACTTTCCATACCACGAAGATCATTGTCTCCGACGCCTCAAAATTTCCCTTCAACGGTTCAATCCCTGAATCGATGTATGGCGACGTCCCAGCCGACAGCCGGATCATTAAAACCTACAAGGAGTTTCGACGCTCTGGTCCGAGAGAGCTTACTCATGAGATGCTCAAGTCTATTCACAAGGCTGACAAGCCTGCCCTAAGAGGAAAGAAGACTGATAAGGGCAAGCAGGTTGCAAAGGGCGCGAAAGGACCATCTCCCAAGAAAAGAAAAACCACTAAGGTTGTCCAATCCCCTCCGATGAAGAAGAGAAAAATCCAACCAAGGCGAAAGCTGATCATCGCTTCGTCCTCAAGCGAATCTGAGGAAGAGGGTTCGGATTCTAACGGATCTCCTCGTGGTAACACTCCACCACGCTCGCCTACACCAGAAGTTCACTTTTCCACTTCTCCAATCCCTTCTCCACTAGTTACTATTCCTTTTTCTATTCCCCCCATAACTTCCACCACTGAAATACCAGCCACCTCCATCCCAGTACCACCTCCCATCTTTACCGAATCAACCACCACCACCGCAGAAGTAAGAACCAACGTATCTGATACGGGGGTTCATACTGACGCACTCGAAGCCACCTCATCACCCGAACCCACACCAACTACCGAACATACCACCCAACCCGAACCTACCTTTACTACCGAACCTCTAGCTCCACCACCCCCTTCCTCTCCTGTTCACCCAGCAGAGAGTGAAGAACAATTCCTCGGCGGGGAGGACATGACCTTCGATTCGGTCTATTACAGCCCGTTTCAGGTTCAAAGTGCCGACGATGACGATGCTCCTGTCACAAAGAGGCATCTCAAGGAGCTTCAAGATAAAATCGATTCGCTCATCGCCTCATCTACTACATCCCAGTCCTCCATCTCTGAAGCTGCCATTCAGAAAATTGTTGATGCTTTTTCCAAAGCTCATCAAGTTTCTCTTTACTCCGCCACTACAGCCATTGATGCCTCAACCAAAGCTTGTGAGGCAGTGACCGAAAAAGTCGATAAACTATTTACTGATGCTTATTCCCTGTTACAATCTTTACAGGAAACTGCTGCAGCCACCAAAACAACGCTGGAACCAATTGTCAACCACCTGGCCACATCAGTTGCATAAGAGCTGAAGTCGTTCACTTCTCTTCGTCAAACTCTCTTTGACGACAACTCAGCTTTCAAAACGACCATTGAGGAGCGTCTTGCTAAGCTTCAAGAAGATCTAGCTGTTGAGAACTCCCTCATGGACACTCTTGCAAGGAGGACCACCGCTCTGAAGGTCAAGAGTATTCAACTCTCCAACTCTGAACAGGAGATTGAGTCTCTTCGATCTGAAATAGAGATTATCTTATCGTGTGTTTCGGATGTCCACGCATCTATTTCAAACATCTTGGAAGCACATGACCCGATCCTCAACTATTCTGTGAGGCGTGACCTTGCGGAAAAGCTTGCTCCTGCCCTCTCTCTACTGAGCAAGATTGAAGGGCTCCTTGATTTCGTGTCCATTCCGAAACAAGGGGGAGAAAAAGAGAATGCGTCTCAACCGCCTCCCACTTCAACAGCAACACACACAACCGAACCTCCACCTATAGGCCAAGCCTCAGGTTCGGGTGTAAAAGACAAGGGCAAGAAAACTGCTGAGGAGAGCGAAGATGAAGATAAGGAGACCATTGCCGACCTTTTGAAGAAACAGGGTCGAGACAAAGATGTAGACATCAGCGCTCGTGTAGCTAGAGAGGCTGAAGAAGCCGAAAGAAGACAAAAAGAAGCTCACGACCTTCTCGAGAGTAGGAAAACTCTTTTTCCTCCTTGGACTCTTGAGAAGCAGCTGAAAGAAGCCATCGAAACACCCAACATCTTGTGGCTAGAACCGGTGATCTCTTTAGATCGTTCTAACACTATCGATTCTCAGTTCGACATGCCACTAACCCGAAAGGCGTTTGTATTCCATGCCTTTGACAACACTGCTGAGTTCCCTCATCCTCATCCAAAGGTTGATCGGGACTTGGTCGATTTCTATCTGAGGGCCGCTCAACCATAGTACCAAACATGGAGCGCACAGAAGATTATCAATGTTCGGGTTCTAAAGTCGTACAGGGAAGGAAACTTCACCAACGTTCGGTTTCAGGTTCTGAGAGGATCTGCCAAGACCGAACATGCCCTCTCGCTTGCAGATCTTCCCAACTTGAATCCACACGACTGGATCATCTTGCACAACGTCCTTCTTACAAACGAAGCAGAATATGGTCCGATCATTGACCACTTTAAGAGGATGCTTGTATGCTATATAATGGAAGTCGCAAAGATGGATCAGGAGGTAGCGAGCGTATTCAAGAAAAAGCCTACCATATCTCCTGTTGGCTCAGAAAGTGACCTAAACATGATGCAGATGGGAAAGATAGACCCAAAGAGAAACTCCATTATGTTTACCAGAAACAAAGGCCAGAAATGTCTTTTCGCTTTGGCAGACAAACATCTCTATACCACTGCATGTCTGGAACATGTTTTAGGGATTATCCATCGGTGCAAGCAGAACACATCGGATGATAAAAAGTACTTTGATGATATGATTCAATGGTACATTCGCTTCAGACAGACCATCCTTGCGCTTATCTCGCATCTGTTTGATACAACCAAGAAGGTTCCAGCAGCTGGTCCAAGCAAGAAGAAATAATAGTCTCGCTCCAAATTGATGCAAAAGGGGAGATTGTTAGGTCCAGTATTGTGTTGCGTCTATTGGGCTCGTTAGCTAGTCCATGTTTATCTCCAGTATGGGCCTATCCATCCGTGAGTTTTGTAGGGTTTATTATAAATAGATGCTTGCATGCATCCTAGAACGGGATGATTAGTAACGATTAGAGAAGTATTTTCAAGTATATTCAACGTTGTTTTGTTTTGTAACCCTAGAATCCTCTACAGCGGAAGTTCTTAGTCGAGCTCTGCTGAGGATTGAGTAATCTAATCATTCGACTCATTCATATCCATACTTGTATTTTGTTTCACTGTTTTTACGTTCTTTACTTACCTGTTACGAAGATCTAATCGATCAAAGAGTTTGTATAACTCATCAAATATGATTTCTCCTTTAATATATTATTCTTATATAAATCATAATTAATCCTCTCTCTCCATAATTCATCCCATCAAGTTGCTTTGGTGAAGGCAACCCAAAAGGACCATGCACCATCGGGTCAAGTACATACCAAAATAGTTATGTACTTAGACACTAATCCAACAGTCTCCCACTTGGATAAGTCTAATAACTATTCTGCGTATGACTTCAAATCCCAATCTGCAATCGTAGCTTTCCAAAGCTGTTGTCAACTCTGATCTTATCAGATACGCATGTCCTTTAGATAAGGGATCATATATTCCTCCATTCTAGATATAGTATAGATATGAGACATGAATTCTAATCATTCTCTCTATACTATTTCCCGACTTCCGATTTATGATGACTGACAATTGACCACAATTGATCACATCAAATTAGTCTCGGCTTGGACAAGCGCTTTAGGTGCCATCACTAAATCATCGAGGGGCCCAAAGATATCGCTTTTATCCTACTTTGGATAAAAGTAATGGATAAACCTTGATTCAATGCTCGCTTGCACTCACTCACCGAATCACACACAACAATATGTTTTATGACACCAAGTTACTGGTGCGTTTACATATTATCAATGTCCAACCGATTTGCAAGATAAAACTCACACATCTCGGTTTCAAGAATACAAGATGTTATCATCTCACCAATCACTCATGATACAATACATGGAGTGATCCAAGTGAGCGTGGGTTTAATCCAATGCTCAAATCCTATTCATAAGCACTCATGAACGTTGCAGAAAACAATTGCTTATGTCTAATACACTTTAGACAATCCACACACCAATTGACGACAGTCTTCATTCATACCTACTTCCAACATATGAACGACTGTGGCCCGTTCGAATAATTTGACTGTTCTGAACCAATTAAATTATTCAGGAAGTAAAAACACGCAAAGTGAAACACAAGAATAATAATAATCCCATATGGCCTCAAACCTTTGAGTATAAATAAAACACCTTTTATTTATCACCAAATCGATTACTCATTATTTGTTGTTTCGGGTAATCAACTTCTTACTTGAATTATTACTACATTTGTCCCATGCTCTTAGCATGCACACAATGTTTACCTATGGTTCTTACTTTGTGAAATAGATCAAACAAACACATTTCCAATCATACTCATTTCACAACTCCCAATCCTTTTCAAAAGTGAAAGAATATCAAATTCTTGCCACTTATAGAATATGCTAGATTCTAACATTTTATGCAATGATCCTTTCGTAATGTCATAGAACAAAAATCACAATGACTATTGCCAATGAAATTACAAAGTCCTCTATTTGAGATTGTTACAATACAATTCCATAGACGTGATGTCTCTCACTCAAAGTACATTCCTTTGAACATCCTTTTGCATAAAATTTCTAATATGGACATAGACTCTCATTATCCAAATCCCAATATGGAAGCATTTCCATATTTGCCATATGACAACTCATTCTTAATAGAATCTTATCTATTCATAATAATGTTGATATGGTCCATCCAGTACCATACTTCCAACTACTCACAAACGACCAATCCTCAGCGAGCTTTGGATTGTCCTTTGATAGTTGTTTAATTATCTTAGTCAAAACCAATTCTTGTCCTTTTTCCCTCGTAATGCACTAGACATTTGGAAAATTTTAGAATGGTCAAATATTATAGCATTTGCAATCAATCCTATACCCGAAGCGTATGGTACACGATGCATAATGTCTTACATAAAGATATGATACTTTATCAATCTTTTTCCATAATATTTTATGTGTCACATTCTCAAATTCGAACTATGAAGAGGGATGCCATGATCATAATCGAAAATTGAGAGCGCACTATGTATCCTTGACTAAATTTATTAACATTCCACAACCTAAGCCTTTATATTTGAAATGAAGCATAATATTCTCTCCCTTAATTATAGAAAATAACTCTTCAACCCTTACGACTTTGCAAAGTATAACTCTTGTTTTCTATAATTAATATTGCTAACTTGCAATACTTGCCTTAATAATCAAACAAGCACAACATTTATGCTCCCACTATGATGATTATTATCACATAAGCGTAACTCTTATGCTCCCACTAGCTTTGACATGTATTCAGAAACAACTTAACTTCCAGAAAAATAATACCTATTGAATTTCTTAAGTTCATGTTTCTAATACCTAATGCTTTGATAATCCTTTATCTAAGCTTATACAACTTTGCCTTAGATAGCTCATATGCGTGTCTAAACAATTTAGACTAATTGACAAGTCTTACAATTCGAATCATGGAAAGGGATACCGTAACCATAGTTGAATTCGAGAATCCAATTTTCACAATTACTATCTTCTTAAAATCTCTCTTAGTGAAAGTATTTCCTCACAGTCATTTTCATGAAGGAGGGAATCTTATGACACTTGGATTTTAATGGTTTATGTGTTCCTACCCATGCGAATTTGTCAAAACCAATGTTTGCGACAAATCCAAACTCATATGGACTGAACTTTCTCAATCTTGATTTCTTGCCTTATGGTAACACGAGTGCCCACTATGTCTTCCAAGTAGTTAAGCAGCTCACCCTTTCCTATCAATTTACTTTTCATTGATCAAGGTCCTTGCCTTTTATGTATTCAAATGAGAACTCATAGGACTCACATGCATAATTAACTCAATTGGAACCGCACAGAAGCAAGATAGTGTCAACACAATAGGTTGCAAGCCTCAAGTCGTGTGCTAGTGATGATCGATAAGGTTTATTATTGATTAGTTATTGAAACTTTTCAAGACCATTAAGACTCCCACTGACTCCTTGACATATAAGATTCTTTTGTCAATAAACATTTATTGACAAACAAATATTCAAGAGTTAGTGTAGCTTTTATCAAGAGAAAAACACTTCACAAAATTGGTCCTAATTGGTCTTTGTCTTATCCAAGACATCACAACTTTCCAATTTCAAATGTACAAGAATAAGAAAACCTTTTCAAATTCCACATTTGATGAATGTTATAAACCTTCTTAAGACTTGTCACTCATTTTCGCAATCTTACTTTAAGACTTGGTTTTGGAATGAAGTATGATTGACTTCTTGATTTAACCATTTCTTCAATTCTTGATTCCTCTTCTCAGACATACAATTGCACTAAGACTCACTTAGAGGATCAATTGAGATATGGTTCTTAATCATTAAGACCTATCAGAAAACATGATAAAAGTACTCTCCCTTCTTCTTAGAATAGAGAAACTTTTATCTTTCTACCTACTTGATTCTTCTTATTCGTTCTGCTATTGATTTAAACTCTTTCAATCAACTCGGAATTACACTTAATCTTATAAGTATAATCATATCCACTAAACCTTTAGTAAATCATGACGAATATCTTTGTCACTCTTGTGGTGGACTTGATCAACACACAACCTTGTGTACTTGATCTCCTAGTCCTTCACTCAACACTTTGTCAACGAATTAGTCTAATTTCCAAATATGAAATTTCTCATTCATCGTGCAACCAAGTTGCATGATTCCAAGTTTCTGTCCAATTGAAATTTGGTCGATGAGAAACTCGCCTTATTTGGTAAATTCTCGACATTTCCACAAAAAAACATAATTAAGAATCAAATCCATTATTACTAATAATAGAAACATTCAAACATCAATTTTTCATTCACGGTATTGCAAGGATAAATAAATAATATAAAATCAAAATTTATTTTATTGCGGAAAAATTTGTCCTTACAATGCAATTCATTGAAAAACTATGCTAATACATATTTCTTAGCAATCTTATTCCAACTCTAAGTAGTAGCTCAAGATCCTAATATTCAGGTAATGTGATCGAAATCCATTTCTTCCTGATTAGATTCCGCTCACTTCTTCCCTTAAGCTTCCTCTCTTTTCTTCGATCCTACAAGACATCGAAATGTAATCTTATCACATCGTGTATTAAGAATCCAGAACAGGAACTTAAAAGAGTTAGTTAATGGATTTTACCTAAAGCAGAGCCATACGTTTTGACTCTCCCATCTCTTAAATCTCTTAGGTAAATAGGGCATCTTTGTCTCCAATGCCCCTTCTCTTGGGAATAAAAGCAAATTGACTTCTTTGGAATAGCACACGGAACTACTTCTGACTTTGCCTCTCTCTTATGATCAAACTTTTCGATCATGACATGTCTTTCGTTGCCATTGCCTATATCCATAGAGGTCTGGAAGCCAGATTCACCAATCAACTTTTCTTTTCCAGTGCGCCAAATCATTGCTGATTCAGCAGCAATAAGCATGTAGGTGAGATCTATAAGGGTCATGTCGTGGTTCATCATATAGTACTTTCTTACGAACTCACTATATGAGTTAGGAAGTGACTGAAGAACCCAGTTAATAGCCAGCTCCTCACAGACAACAGATCCCAACATTCTTAACCTATCAATGTGTGACTTCATCTCTAGGACGTGTGCACACACCGACTTTCCTTCTTCATGTTTACTTGCCAAAAGGGCTTTAGTGAGCTTGAACTTTTCAAGCCTTCGAACTTGTGGGTTAGGGAGAATAATTGGAGGAGGTGGAGGAAGTGAAGCATGATCTCTTGTTCCTCGATCGAATCGTGGAATATCATCTTCATGTGGAAAGCTTGTTCCACAGGATTTGGGAATACCATAGTTGTCATACCTTGACATCTACAAAACGGGAGAAAACAAATTCAAGTTAGTTTATAAGAATCCTTGATGTGACACCCAAATGAAACATCGAGGCTAGGATCCAACACAATACACTACAACTTAGAAAAGGGATGTCGTAATCTAGTTGCAAAATATCTGAAGGTAGGTAAATGACGATTTACCAATTTCCACCATGAAAAACGAAAAAGAAATTTAAGTTTTAAATCTATTGAAAATTCCTAGATCTTTTGAGATTCATTGAACTTTTCAATGGCATGTCTAAATCTCGATATGCCCCTCTAGTTTGTGACTGGGATACCGAGGATCACAAAGCGGGTGTGAATAACCATGCAAACTTACATGGTGCCCCCACATGTTACAGTCACCTATTCGATGTGTCGGTTAACCACACACACTCCACCAAACTATGACAAACATTGACTCACCCTTTGCTACCTTTTCTTATAACCATTTACTGTGCCAGTTAACCACACACGCTCCACTAACGTCTTCACAAGGGCACAAAGTGTAATTTCATGGAATCGCATCAATTCACTTTTGCCTAAAGTAACTAAGATTGGGAATTTTATCAAAGCATTTAGTTACTTTTGTACTTCATTATACTTATAATGGAAGGCTTCTGTCCTATCCTACTCATTCGGCTAACGACCCTGTACTAGTCAAGAGTGCGATGGGTAAGAGTGGATACCCATTCAATCGCCATTTTATAGGCAATTTCCTTAAACACCCCTTATAGACCAGCTTCGTGAATGAGGCCTACTAACGGTAAGACTAACTTTTACTCATAAATATATATAATGTTAGACTTTTAATGTTATATATAGTATAAGGCGTATTTTATACTTTTAAAATACTAGGTGGTCAATTTTAACAATTATACTTTTAATTCAATTAAATTGTGAACCAAAACCTTATGGATTTATTAAATTTCTTTTAATTATACACTTTAATTAATCAATAAAACCATAAGGGTGTGATTTGAACTTTTCAAAACAATACTAGGGTTTTAGAATTTACCATTCCTAAATTAAACTTTTAATCAACTTTTAAATTCCAAAACATGAGGGCAAGTCTTGAAACTTTTCAAAACACAAGGATCAAATAGAAAATAACTTAAATTAAACAATTAATCTAATTATTATCTAATTTGGCCTAAAATCAATTTCTTGAAAGATAAGTTACCCAATTAATACAAATAATCATACTTTAATCAAATAAGGAAGTTATTATCTAATCAATTGGTAATTATCTTTTGTTTAATCAAGGATATACTCAAAAATATGTTTAAAATCGGATTTTAATGACCCAAAACAGATAACGCAAGTATCCATGAGTAAAACAGCAAGAAATCCCGAAACTGCCTCCTTCTGACGCTCGAACTCGCCGAGTTCCTCTATGGACTCGCCGAGTAGGAGCCAACTCGCTGAGTCCACATTGGAACTCGCCGAGTTCAGCAGTCAGAAAGCCAAAATTTCGATTTTGCAACAAGAATGAACATGCAAGGCATCAATACAATAGAAACCAATCAAGGCTCTGATACCACTGATGGGTTTTAGCCATAAGAACATCCTATGTGCTCATACAAACCCTAATGCATGGATCTAGGTTTCTCTATTGTACATGCAATTCATCCAAGACTTTAAACCCTAGATCTAGCATACAATTAATCTAATTAACTGAAGAATGGGTTTAAGATATTACCTTGATTGTTATGTAGCAATAACAATCTCAAATCCTCCTTGTAATGACTTTAGAAAGCTTAGAGTCACAAATGTCACTCCTCTAATGGTTCACAAACACCAAGAGCAAGAGGATGAAGAGTAAGGAGAGAGGAGGCTGCCAAAAACGTGTGGAAACCCTAAGGAATAGTTTCATCACGTTTTTGGGGCTTAAGGGTCCTTTATATACATGTAGGCTATTAGGGTTTTGAACTAGGAAACCCTAAAGTGACTGCTTAAGCCCTAAGCAGCCCATGGACCCTTCTTTAATAAGCCTTGGACGATTTCTAATGGGTTTCCCCATAGAATTCGTCCAACCTTATATTATAAGGTAATCCATAGCCCAATTGCAATTATCTTATAATTACAATTCCAGTCCCTTAAGTTTAATTAATCTCTTTTAGCCACAAACTTAATTCTTATTAATTCTTGACTAATATTAATTAAACAGTATGACTTCTCCTTTAATATATTATTCTCATATAAATCATAATTAATCCTATCTCTCCAGAATTCATCCTATCAAGTTGCTTTGGTGAAGGCAACCCAAAAGGACCATGCACCATCGGGTCAAGTACATACCAAAATAGTTATGGACTTAGACACTAATCCAACAAGTAAGGCCCCAAAGTTCCTGCTCTAGTTTTTGTACTTCACCCCTTGGATAGTACTCGTGCATTAACATTTGCTTTAGATTCTCCCAGCCCATAGAATTTGCCACTACCAGAGTTAGTGACTTGACGTGTCCATTCCACCACGTCAGAGCTCTCTCGGAGAATGTACAAGCGGCAAATTTTACCTTGCTCACTTCCAAACATGCACAGATCTCAAAAACCGATTCTATTTTCTCTATCCATTGTGATAGAGCCATTATCCCTTTGAATCCATTAATAGTCATGGGCTAGTTGTTGGTGAAGTCCTTGAAAGTGCAATCCCCTGAACGACCCTGGTGTTGGTCATTCGTAGAGCTATTTACTCCACTTCCGGACCCATTATTACTCATCCGTGCCATTGCTGCTATCACTGCGGCTGTTACAACAGCTATCAATGCGACATTTTCCGTCGATGGAGGTGGTGGTGGTGGAGGTGTTGTGTTGTTGACACGGCGTGTAGATCTACGGGGTGGCATCGTGCTGCTAAGGAAATAGAATGAAGAACATAAGTTTTTAATGATTGGAAGTTGTGTGTTAATAAATTTGTTAGTTTTATCAATTTATAAATCCGACTGACCTACCCAAGGTTTAGAGCTTGACTCATAATAAAAGTTTGCATAGTGATAGATAAACTTATGAATCTGAGTGGTAGTCAAAGAATTTACACACAAAGGAATTTCTTCATATATATTAAACACATGCTGAGTTACATTTTAAGTTAGGAAAATTTCGACCCTTCTAAGGATCTCCGATACAGAAGTTAAAGAAAAGTAATACTTTTAGTCGAGTTCCTATTCTATAACAAAATTTTGGGATTTGGCAAGTAGTACTTGCAACGTAGGTTGCGCTTGGAGCTTGACTCCGTGTCTGATTGCTTTGCTTCCATAAGATGCCTATCGAAGGCGGCTTGCTGTTCCCTTATCTCAGACAAGGCTGCAATCAGTTGTGCTTGGAATGTGTTGGTTTGGAGTTGGGCATTATCATGTGCCCTGTCCAGTCGACGGATGTCGGAAGTGTGGACTTGTACCTCAATGTTGACTTCACGAATCTGGTTAGCTTGAACCCCCGATTGATAGGACTGATTGGCTAGTTTGCCCACCATGACTGGGAGTGCTCGGTCGGCTGAACCTCCAACCCTGACGTCATAGAAGTCCTGACACATACTGTAGGGAGGACGTACTCCTTGTTGTTGGCTCTAATGGTGAAGGTGACTTCCCCAAATAGGAGTTGGTCCCTGAAAGTTTCTCCTAACCGCGGGAGATCGAGCGACTGGTAGGTTGATTACTTCTGGTTTTGAGTCTGTCCCAGAGTCATCCCCTTCCTCCAACTCTATAGGTTGTTCATCCTCTTCGTGGTCCTCCTCTACCCATCCTCCATTGCCATGATTCGGGTAGTAGGGATCCCCTAGTGGGTGGAATCCAGCTATTGTGTCTGTACGAGAATAGAGATATGAGAATTCTCTAGAAATTAATACATGTAAATCTAGACACATAAGTTAAACTATTGTATTTATCAAACACTCCTATAGTATTTAAGTTTTATATGTTTGATACCAGTGTTAATTTGGTAAGTTTGGACTTGTTGCCCACTATGACCATTCCTCGACATACATTAGTCCGATCTCGGATGAATATAGTTGATCAGGCTATATCCGTCCCAAATCTGATTACATATTCCGAGGCCTAGTCGTAGTGTTCAACTTGTCTTCAAACTTCTTGTATAGTTCTAACTATGAAAATGACTCGTTGTATGCATGTATTTGTGCATTCACGACCAAATAATTTAAGCTAAATGAAACGTGGTTCAGGTGTAAAAACGTTTTGTCAGATAATTTTTTTTAAATCCCTATGCATTTATAGTTTGTATATCTTATGTGGTTCGATATACTTAGTTCACTATAAACAATGCTCTGATACCAATCTGTCACACCCCCAAACCAGAACGGCGGAATCGTTCGAGGGTGGATGACTTCATGTAGTATCGTAACAGTTGAATACATAGTAAAGAAAGTAAACACAACCATCATATATGTAATTTAAGAGTTACATTGTTGGATGATACTTTTTTCAAAAATAAATTACAATATGATGACAAAATGAGTTTAAAACTAACGCCTTAGGATCACTTTTCCAAAAGCTGAAGTTTACCTGTATTACTGAATCCCTGAGAAATACAAGTAGTTTTGAAAGAGTGTCAACAATTAAATTGGTGAGTTCATAAGCGTTTATGTATAAAATTTGTAAGTTTGGTATAAAATCATTGAGTTTATTTCTAAAAAATCCAATATTTTTCCATGAGTGTGTGGTAGTTTAAAGTTCCAACACAGTAATGCATTAGTAGTTTTTCATGTATAGAATAACATATTTAAGTATGTATAAAATTACTAAGACATTTGATAAAACCGTAAATCATCGTGTTTTTAATAATCCACGTGAGTTTTATTTCCATGCTATTGACCTAGACTATCTGTAACAACGTTCTTCAGGCATTGGAATGTTATGACGTTTGTCATCCCAGACCTGCCAGTCTAACTGTAGCTAACAATTTAGGTGCGGGATTGTCAATCCCGTATAGATCTATACACAATTATTACGCTCTCCCTACAAGATATTAAGGTATATAATACAGGACTTTAACTGCATACTTGAAAGTACGTGAAGCTGAATGTCTCACAAAACTTAGTATCAAGTAGATTTATGTATGAAAAGTTCATTTGTTATTGTACATGAAAGTATTTCCTTGATATAGTACTTATAGTATGTAAAATCTCTTGAATATCTAGTAAACTATACCTATTATAGATTTTCTCAAATGTATGAATCGTTGTATGATAAACCCTAGTGTAGTATCAGCTTGGTATATAAATATAACATTTGTAATAACAACATGTTTTTACTCTTAAAGGACAAAATGTTATTGAATAGGTGTTGTATGCAAACGTTTTCATATGATAAACATGAATCACATATGATTTGATATATAAAGATAAGTGTAGTAAAAGCTTAATGTTTTCCACATGAGAGTAACCGTGTGTTTACTTGTATTCCCCCCCCCCCCTTTGAAAGTGTATAACAGCATTTATAAAGTATTTGAAAACATAGTTGTATGGGTATGATGGTGTGGAGCGGCCTAGTCAATATTGCTTAGATCCTGTTGCGTCTTTTGATTGTCAAAATTCTCAGGACTCACAACTTGATCTTCCAATCACACCAAAAGTATTTAGGTTCCGTGCTTTTGTGAAAGTTGCGAATGCTCCTATCACAGACAGTAGTGTTAATCAACTAATGTTCTCTTTCTACTTAAAGCACATGAAGCCCCAATACGAAACTTGGAGTACACACAAAATCATTGTTGTGAAGGTCACTAGGCCAATCGAGACTGAAAGCTTCCTAAATGTGAAGTTTAAAGTTGTGAGAAGATTATCTTGTCAAGCCTACAAATTCACCCTCGCAGACTTGCCTTGTTTGAATCCTAATGACTGGATCGTTCTGTACAACATGTTGTTGCGATAGAAAGTTAAGTACGAGCCTGTGATGTCCCATCTTGTGACAACCATCAAATTCTGGTCAAGTCAAAGTCAACAAAATTCAGCAGGTCAAACTAATAAACTCATTTAGTGCTTGTATGATAAGGTATATTCTATGTTTTCCTATGTACAACTCTCTATCATAATACAAAGTATCACTCGAAAGTTTCACATGTTCAGAAATTCTAAACCCTAACCAAGGTGAGTGATGTAACGACTCTTTAAAACACTATTACATACCCTTTGTAGGTTTAAAACACTCATAATAAGGCATAATGAGGCTTACAAACTTTGC
This sequence comes from Lactuca serriola, assembly GCF_051521515.1. Taxonomy (NCBI): domain Eukaryota; kingdom Viridiplantae; phylum Streptophyta; class Magnoliopsida; order Asterales; family Asteraceae; genus Lactuca; species Lactuca serriola. Next base: position 108,799,584 of record NC_136409.1, on the reverse strand, counting down.
CTTATGGGGCCAAACACTAATAAAGGCCACAAGCAAAGTCTCTCTAATCTCTCTCACTCTATCTCTCTCTCTCTCTCCCAAATCTCTCTCAACTTTTTCATAAACATTTGTGCCATCCCGACACTTAAATTACTTGAAAACTCCTTGAAACGGGAAGAAAATACAAAAAACAACACAATAGGAGTGAGACCCTCTCAAGAGGCGAACTCTCCTGAGGCGAACCCTCCTAAGGAAGCGCATCCTCCTGATGAGGACCATAGTGCCTAGCCGAGAAATTTCTCCCTGGTCCCGGAATGAAGCCCCCACTCTCTCCGGACGCTTTTGCTTGGAAAAAACCGAGAAGGTTCGCTCCTAACATCGAGATTCGCTTCGCCTCGACAAACTTCGACTGCGAGTCCTCCCAAAACGAGACCTCTCCTTCGCCTACGAATCATATCCGACTGAAACTTTCCTCCTGCCATGAACCTATCGGCCACGAACCCTCCCTTTGCGTCTAAACCTCTCAGCCTCGCAGGTTCGCTTCTTAATCCTAGTTTTTGACCGCTTTCACGTTTTAAGCCCGTTTTTGATGATTTTGACGGGGAATTTTAACCCAAATTCATATTTTGAGATATTAGACCCCATAAGCTCATATTTTATTTCTATTTTGGGGCAAATTCTTATTATGAATCATATCTTTTGTACAAGATATTATCTATGGGTTGTTGACTTTTCCAAGTAGTTATAACACCAAGCCATTCCCATATCCACTTTATGTCACTATTCACATCTTACCTAGTCAAATCATTTTCCTTTTATGCACTACCCAATACTGCACCATATTTCATTCATCAAGTCAACATAAAACTATATACTCTATCTATTTCCCAAAAGTCTCATTTACTTAATCCAAAAAACAAACTCTCTCTCTCTCTCTCTCTCTCTCTCTCTCTCTCTCTTCATTTTCCTTCTCTCTGGAACTCAAACCTTCTAGTAAGTCACGAGATCTCCTTCACTCTTGGTAAGTTCTTCATTATTAACCATAATATTCTACATTCCTTCACTCAAATCATGGATTTCTTACACAAATATCGTCATATTTGTTTTTAGGGCCTTCAAATCTTTAAGCATTCTCCAAGTGTTCTTGACGTGGAAACCCCTTTTCTACAACCATCCATCTCAGGAAAACACTCAAGGTGAGTTCATACCCCCTTCTTTTCATGTTTTCATCTAGTTTTATGGGGGAGAATACAAGTTACTGATGGGTTTTGAGCATTCTAACACTTCCTAAGTGTACATGCAACCCTAATAAACCTTGGATCTATGTTTGTCTATGATACATGCAAATAATTATTTTTCCAAGGTTCATATCCTAACTAGCATGGCATGGGGAATATGAATCAAATAAAGCTAGTAGAAACACTTACCTTGTAGTAGTAGTTGATTGCTTGGAGTTTTAGAGCCTAGCACCAATAGTGTGGATGCCTCAAATGGAAATCACAAATCACCACAAACTTGAAACTTTGAGAGAATAGTCACTACTATCTTGAAATCGACCCTCACCTCAACAAGTGTCAACCAGTGTGATTTCAAGAACCAAAACCTCCTTTATATAGTGTGGTGGATTAGGGTTACATCCATGTAAACCCTAATACCCATGTCTCTTCATTTCCATGAGATCCATGGGTTAAAGCTCCATGGAGTATCCATGGACTTTTCCATGCAAGCCTAGCCCATTATAAATATAGAAGCCCATATTTAATTAGTAATATCTTTGATATCTAAATTAATCCTAGATTAATTATAGATCAATACTAATTAAATAATATGATCTTATATTAATATATTAGAACTTATAATATATTAATAAATCATAACTTGTACTATTCTCAAATACTATCCATATATTGTTCGGGTGAAGTGCAACCCAAATGGACCATGCCGGGTCGAGTCAAGTACATACCAAATATAGTTATGGACTTAGATACTATATCCAACAGTCTCCCACTTGGATAAGTCTAATAACTATAGTTGCAAGTATGACTTCAGGAACCGATCAGCAATCGTAGCTCTTTAAACTCTGTTGAACTAGAACGCGCCATTTTAGATAAGTGATCATATAATCCTCTGTTCTAGATATCAGCCGGACAAATACATGGAACATGGTCTTACTTATTGTCCAACATTTATTTCCCGATTTCCGATTTGTTTGACATAGAACTTAACTGAACACATCAATTTAGTTCTGACCGGGCCCGATACATAGGTCAAAACAAAATCATCGAGGGGCCCAGATATCGCTTCTAATCCTAGAAGGAACAGATAAACTTCGACTCATATGTTTGTTCTACCACTCATTGAATTACACACAAAAGCACGTTTTATAACATCGAGTTACCAATGCATTTTCGTACAATCAATGCATAACCAACTCGTAAGTAACAAATCATATCTCTAGGTTTGAAGACTTATATGATATTACCGTCTCACGATCACTCGAGATAAAATTCCATGAAGTGATTCCAGTGAGCGTGGGTTGAGTCCAATGCTCAGAACTTATGAGCACTCATGATTGTTGTAGCCATGTCCAACACCTTAGACATCTGCAACCAATCATGACAGTCTTGATTCATACCTACTTCCAACATATGACCGACTGTGGAGGTTTGAATAATATTATATACCAAACATAATTATTCTGGAAATCAAAACATGCAAAAGAAAATAAGTAAACGATCGACAAGAGATAGCAACACTTTACTAATAAATAAAACACCTTTTAATTATCATCTAATGTCAATTACACTTTACAAATTTCATAATTTATCTAACTACTAAAACTTATATCATCCTTCAACCCTCTGCTCCTAGCATGCTGGAGATGCTTAACCCTACTCAGTCCCTTCGTGAGGGGATCTGCTGGGTTCTCATCCGATGATACCCTCTTTGCCATGAGGATTCCTTCTTCTATTCGATGTCTGATGAAGTGATATTTTCTGTCAATGTGTCTGGATCTCCCATGATCTCTTGGTTCCTTGGATAAGGCAACCGCACTATTGCTGTCACAGAAAATATCCATTGGCTCTTTTATATCTGGTACAACTCTAAGGTCTCCGATGAAGTTCTTTAGCCATATAGCCTCCTTTGCTGCCTCGCTTGCTGCTATATACTCTGATTCACAAGTGGAATCAGCCACTGTCTCCTGCTTGGAACTCTTCCAAGTGATTGCTCCTCCGTTTAAGGTAAAGACCCAGCCCGACTGAGAGCGGAAATTATCCCTATCAGTCTAGAAGCTAGCATCACTATACCCTACAACTCTCAAGTCATCACTCCCACCGAAGGTAAGGACCCAGTCCTTAGTCCTTCGCAGGTACTTGAGGATATTCTTTACCGCAGTCCAGTGTTCCTTGCCAGGGTTCCCCGGATACCTGCTAACCATGCTCAAAGCAAAGGCTACATCAGGTCGAGTACACGTCATAGCATACATGATCGATCCTACAGCGGAAGCATAAGGTAGTCGACTCATTTCTGCTATCTCAGCCTTAGTACTAGGGCTTTGTGTCTTACTCAATCTGGCATTACTCTGAATGGGTAACTCACCTTTCTTGGAGTTATGCATGTTGAATCTTTTCAACACTTTGTCCACATAGGTGCTTTGACTAAGTCCAATTAGTCTTTTACTCCTGTTTCTCAAAATCCTTATCCCTAGGATATAGGCAGCTTCACCAAGGTCCTTCATAGCGAAACACTTCCCAAGCAAGGATGTTAGGGTGCAAAGTCATGCTTGGATGTAATATTTTAGGCTTTCCTCTTTGTATGTGTAAATGGGTTGAGTCTTTCCTATAAATAGGAAGTGAGTGACTCCCATTATGAAAAGGATTCATTTGGAGTGTTAGACTAGAGAGAGAAATTCTGTACAAACCCATTTGTATATTCTTTCTAGATCTAATATGAGCTTACAAAGAATTATTTACTCCTTGTGTTCTTGAATTTGTATGATGATTCACTAAATCTTTCTAATTTCGCACATGCCATCATAATCAACTCCACTACAATTGGTATCAGAGCGGGTGTTCTTGAATCTCATCAAGAATTGATCCTTGATGGCTATTTTTATTTGGTGATTCTTTTTGTTTATTGATCTTCGTTTTTAGAGAGTCTTGTTGTGTTCTAGAAGTCGAATTTTTCTTTGATTTGATCCATAATTCGACTTTCTCTCTCTAGAATACTTGTTTGTATCACTTTATCTCTCTAGAAAACCCATTCATAATCACTTTCTCTCTCTAGAAAATTTCAAGTTCTTGTAATCATGGAGAAATGGATGATACATAGGGATGATTTTCAAAGTGAATGCTCATTTGAATATCTTCTTTATAGCTTAACTATTGGATTGATAAGTGAATGTGATATTGTTGTAAATGGAGAAAAGAATGAAGTAGGAAAATTAATTAGTTGTCCAATTTTTCAAACCAAACATTTGTTTAATCGTTTGATTACAACATATCAAAAGAGACGAAGAAATAGAAGAGATGGAGAAGTCATAAAAGGAATTTCTCGTGCCGAATGCAAATATGGAAGCAATAAACTTGAATATTATGCAGATTGTCGTGAAGCTCGGGATGGTGTTCTTGATGACGATGATGTTCAAGAAAAAGGAGTTCAATGTGATGTTCTAGATGTTCAAGAAAAAGGAGTTCAAGTTGATTCTCAAGATGAAAAAGTTTTTTGCTCAATTGGAGTTCAAACCGATGATATTTTGTGTTCTTGTGATTCGTTTGAAGGAATGATTCCTTATCGGAAGCTGGTGGTTCAAGAAATTCACAAATATCAAACTCCAAAAGATTTGATTCAAACTCAAAATATTCATGTTATTGAAAGTGGGTTTGTTAATGGAGTCAAGTCTTCAAGATGCAAAAAGATGAGAAAGAAAAAGAAGAAGAAGATGAATCGGAAGAACAAGCGGGTTTACTCACAAAAATCGTCATATGTTGTGAAGCCAAAATCCGTGAAGCAAATTTGGGTTCCAAAGCAACAATCTCCAAGTGTTGAATTGAATTTGAAGTCAAAACCCAAAAGTGTTGGTGGCTCTTTTGAAGATGTTCTTGGATCATTGAAGAACACGAAGAACACGAAAACGAGTTGTAAATCTCGCATAGTGGGTAGTACAATGTTCGATTTGGAGATTTTCTCATTCCGACAAAAGAACCAAGATCTTCCAAATTTGATTCGTTCGTTGAAAATGGAACTCGATTCGTCAAAAAGGTATCTCAAATTCTCAAATGGATTCCAAAACATCCATGATTTCGATTCGTGCTTTGCGTTTTTCAAATTTTGATCAATTTGTTTCGTTGGATCTAATCCGTTTAAACCCCATTGTTGATCCAATATTTTTTTTAATGATCAATCGTATTCATTTCGTGCCTAATTCTTGTTGATCAAACTCATATTGTCTTTGATTCAGCCCAATTCAAATTACATTAGCCCAAATGAATTTAAATTCGAGAATTACTGTTCATGAAACCCAAACTAAAGATCGGTACTGTTCATATCGTATCATTGAGCCCAAATTTAAACTAATAAGTTCGATCCAATGAACTACTCATTCAAAATAGTTCGATTCTTGAGTCATATGTTCTGCATCGTTGTTGGTATCGATTTTATTGATTTAACAGACTCATGAAAATCGACTTTATTTCTTCGATTCATCTCATTATCTCTAATAATTGTCTCGTGTTGTTCAATTTTGTTTCGAGTCGCAATTAATTTTTCTTGACGTTGATTGAAATTGGAAGTCAAAATCGATTCACACATAAAGTCGTAATTTGGTTTTTCACTGGAAATCGAATGTGATATCGATTTGTATTTGTCGACTGATGAATTGAAGAGTCAAAACAAAAAGTCAAAATTGTTGTTCTTGATTCAACTAGTACGCACGCTTCACTGAGTTGTACCATTGGGATCATCATCGTTTTATTCTTGAGTTTCGATTTCTTTTCAATGTTTCTAATGATCGATGGCAAGTAACAAAGGGATGGTTGGATCTGATTATGAATATTGTTGTTCTTGGTTTGATGATGGCAAAGGGCACTTGATTGAAGAAAATCTGATTTTGACTGTGAACGATTGTTCAATTTCATTGTCAAAGAACAGATCGATAACAAAGGGTAGACATTCGGTTTTTATAGTTGACGTTATGTGTTGAAAACGAAGGCTTGGAACTCGATTTTGGAATACTATGTTGCAAGCAAGTTTTTGGTTACAAAAAGAGAAGGAATGGGTTTGTTGGAGTCGGAAACTCAACTTTGTTTAAATGTCACGTCTCAGTCATGAAAAGCGAAGGGCGAAGGATTAATGATCAATTTGGGTTAAGATTCGAAGATTTGAAATCGATGTTAGTCTAATTTCGAACATTTGGAGTCGATTGTTGGGTTTATTTGGTTTCCACTTTACACAGTCGAAATTGATAAAGTTTGAAGGACGAACTGTGACGATGATTGATGCTTTTGATTTCAAAGCATAAGATTCATCGATGTGTACAATCGTTAATGTCGATGGTCACCTTTAATTTTGATGGAGTAAGAAATCGATGCTGGTTCTATTGGAACTGAAGGTCGTATGTTCAAAATTGAAGATTTAGAATCAATTTGGAATATGAGGTTTAAGCACTCTGAATGGGAACGTTAATGGTCGATTTTGGTTTACTGGGTAATTTCGAAGGCTGAGATTTTGGGAATCGACATCAGGTTTGTATTCGAAGATTTGAGATGAAGATTCGAAGGGTACATGATTTGGGTTTGGGAAGAGCTGTAAGGAACGAACGAAAAACGAAGACAGCAAGAAAGAAAATTTTTGATTTTGGAGTCGATATCTCAAAGTCGATGGCCACAATTAACCAAGGGTTGAAGAAGATTTGGGAATAGATTTTCAGTAATGTTGATTTACGAAGAATGGGAAATTTTGGATAAAAAATTCGAAGGGTATATGGATGAGTTGAAAAACAAAGGTGTTTGGATTTAGATTCGAAGGGTGATTAAAACTAACGAAGGGGAAGGAAATTTTTTTGTTAAATATGATGCTATGAAGGGTTCGTCTCTTCGTCCCTGTATAAAGAGAATTGGGGAAGAAACCACACAACTTTCGAAATTAGTCCCTGAAGTTTCGAAGACATGGCACAAATGGTCCAATTTCGAAATGGTGACAAAAGTTGTGAAAAATGACAGAATTTTTCTATTAGCCCCTGCAGTTTTGAAATACTAACAGAAAATACCCAACTTCGAAATTGGGCAAATTTTCTGAGAAATTGAAGAATGTTCATTTCTGGTCCCTACAATTTATGCAAATTGACACTTTCTACCCATATTTGAAAAAGGGGGAGAGTTTTGCATATTTGGCTGTTTTTGATGCAACAGGTCCCTGCAAGTTTCAAGAAGTGACAATTTCTACCTGGATTTTGAAAAATCTTGCAACTTTCACCCGAAAAGTCAAAAATTTTCATAAATTGGAAATTTTTTGTGGCTTTTTCGTGATTGTTTTTCCGTGGAAGATTTTTGGTGATTCATTTTTGGTACACATCAAGGGGGAGTATCGTGAAGACTATTCCTCGGGCGCTTCTCATCCTTAGTGGGTTTTATAATCATTTTTTGATTATTAAAAGGGGGAGAATGATGGGTATTCGAAGCTTCTCGGGTTTGTCGAATATTCATTTGCGGATTTGAAGACCGGTGTTACTTCGAGGGGGAGTTTGGTCTTGATCGCGCTAGCTCGTTGGAGATTAAAGTCGGACATCCAATCCTAACTTTGAGGTGGAGAATGTTAGGGTGCAAAGTCATGCTTGGATGTAATATTTTAGGCTTTCCTCTTTGTATGTGTAAATGGGTTGAGTCTTTCCTATAAATAGGAAGTGAGTGACTCCCATTATGAAAAGGATTCATTTGGAGTGTTAGACTAGAGAGAGAAATTTTGTACAAACCCATGTGTATATTCTTTCTAGATCTAATATGAGCTTACAAAGAATTATTTACTCCTTGTGTTCTTGAATTTGTATGATGATTCACTAAATCTTTCTAATTCCGCACATGCCATCATAATCAACTCCACTACACAGGACTTTACTTCCTGCAGGGTTGGGATGTCATTTCCTATGAGTAGTATGTCATCCACATACAGTACCAAAAAACTGACTATGCTCCCACTAGCCTTGATATAGACACAAGATTCATCTTCACTCCTTGAAAAGCCAAATTCCATGACTTTCTCCTCAAAGCAAAGATTCCATCTGCAAGGTGCCTGTTTCAATCCATAAATGGATTTCTCGAGTTTACACACTCTATTGGGGTACTCTGTACTGACAAAACCCTCTGGCTAAACCATGTAAACATCTTCAATCAACTTTCCATTAAGCAAAGTGGCTTTGACATCCATTTGCCATATTTCATAGTCATGAAATGCAGCAATGGCTAACAGAACCCTAATAGATTTTATCTTGGCCACTGGTGAAAAGGTTTCATCATAATCAACTCCCGGAGTTTGAGAATAACCTTTTGCAACCAGTCGTGCCTTATAAGTGTGTACATTACCATCCATGTTGGTCTTCTTCTTGAAGATCCATTTGCACCCTACAGTCTTACGACCTGGTACATTCTCAACCAAGTTCCAAACTTGATTGTCATACATGGATTGTATCTCGCTATCCATAGCCTCTTTCCATTTAGTAGCCTCAGGGCCTGCCATGGCTTCCGTGTAGCTGTTAGGTTCATCCAGACCTACTAGTGTCTCATCACTAATAAGTGTCTCACCTTCCGCAGTAATATGGAAACCATAGTAATGCTCAGGTCATTCCAAACTCTCGTGGAACGCCTCAGAGGTACAGACTCGTCAACTGGCTCAACAGGAGTTTCCTCCTCAAGTTGAGGGCTAGTGTTTGAAGTTCCTTCACCGCTTGACTCTTGAAGTTCTTCAAGGTCAATTTGCCTTCCACTGTTTCCTTGGCTTATAAATTCTCTCTCTCAAAAGACTCCTCTTCTTGCTACAAAGACCACATTATCACTAGGTCTGTAGAAGAGGTAACCAAAGGATCTTTGTGGGTAGCCGATGAAAATACACCTCTCGCTTTGGGGTTCTAGCTTTTCATGAGTCTCGCGCTTCACAAAAGCCTCACAACCCCAAATCTTTATGTGGTCTAGTTTAGGTACTTTACCAGTCCACATCTCGTGAGGAGTTTTGGCAACTTTCTTTGTAGGTACTAGATTAAGAATATGGGCGGCAGTCTCTAAGGCATATGTAACGCCTGTGTTTCCAGGCTTGCCGTTTTTAGCAATGTAATAGTCTAGGTTAACCTTTGTAACCCATTTTGAAATAATAAGAGTGTATTATTTGAGTATTATGTGTTTTATGCTTAATTGCTTAATTATGTGGTTTGATTAATTAAGAATAAAAATAAGCGTCAAAATTTAAGTGTAAAATAAACTTAATATCTTTGGTTAATGTTGTAGTAGTTGAAACGAGGTTTCCGAATATATATAGAACGCCCAAATCTAACTTCGTATGAGAAGTTACGATTTATCGAAGTTTCGACTTAGCGGTATGCAGCTCGAAATACTCGATTTAAGATCGAGCGGTTTTTAGCCAAAGTAAGCTAAACGAGAATCGAAGATCTCGTTGTTGGTATCGAAGCGATAAAAAGTTAGGCGATAACGGACGTCAAACGAACAAGTTATGAATTTATAACGAAATTTTCTGTCCCGGCCTATTAAAAATAAATAATAAAAATAAAATCAAAATTAGCCGACGGAGTCTAAACGAAAGTTGTAGAGCATAGTCTCACCTTCGCGTGGATATAAGGAACGTCGAAAACGGAGTTCGTATGAAGAAGATATGAATTTCCGAAGTTTATTAAATAATTTATATTTGAATTTAATCTTTAATTCCGGTATTATCCGAGGACGAGTCATCGGACTCATCCGAAGTACGCCCCGCGTACACCGAGGGATGTCGACACTTGCACTCGAGGACTTCGGATGACGAACGCATTGACGATTTCGGAGTAGTACGCCCCGCATACTATAGTACGTCCCGCGTACTCCAGCCTCCTATAAATAGGATGTGAGGGCAGCCGACTCAATTGCTATTTTTCTCTCTTCTCTCTCCCGTTTTGCATCGATTTGTGTGCCAGAAATACCCCGAAGCCCCGGTAATATTCTCGAGCCCCGAAGCAAGTCCCGAGATCCTGAAGATCCCGAGAAGTACGATTCCCGAGCCGAAGCTCTGCCCGCGAGAAGTTCGATTTTTGTACAGATCTTCCAGATCTGCTGAGGATTACTACTTCTGCAAGTCATAGTGCTGTCTGATCATCTTCTGATCAAGTGAGTGTATACTACCTTTCATAAACACACTAATAATACAAGTATGGTTTGAGTGTATTAAGTATATTATGGTTTATATGTGTGAGTGTGTAGTTACTTTCTTCTAATGCATAATTATGAAGTATTTTATACGGAATACGTGTTATGTGTATAATTTTGTTGTTATGTGTGTGAATGTATGTTCACTCTCTTCAATCTCATAGATCTGATTTGTTTTCTATGAAATATGTGTTATGTGGGTGTGCCTCATCTGTTATGTGGAATATATATTGAATGAAAATGCAATATAGGTTTTAAACTATGTATAAAAATATATATTTTTATCTACTAATATGTTGGGTAGAACATGGGTAGATAGTTGGTGTCTAATAAACAGATGAGAGGCCTCGATGTTGTTGTTGTTGATCTAGTTATTCAGCGGAGTATGGATAACGACCACAGACTCCTTCTAGACAGTCTTGTGGAACGGTAGCAAGTTCATAACATGTAGGTGTTGTGAACGATGTGTTCACCGGTGTACTCTATCCCCCTCATGGTTGCCTTTAGGATATCTATTGTTGAGGAAACCCCTTAGCAGTAATGTCCGTCCCGATGAAAATCCTAGATTAGGTCCCTTGAGATAGATGTTGTTTTAGGGACGTAAAGTGACGATAATGGGAATGGGTAATCGGGATAGTGATTGGTTGGTGAAATTAAATATAATTTATTTATTGTGGGTTGAAAACCCTATATGCTCACCAGGCTCCCAAGCCTGACCCACTCAGTTTTATTTGTATTACAGGAAGTGGCGCAAGGGCGTAAGATGGATGAATCATCGAGTTGTTTTGTTTACAAGTCTGTATATGTATATATTTGTTGAATGACTTGTAATGTTATCGTTTATGCTTTATGGTCTGTATCGGAACATGATATCCCGAGTCTTGATTATATAATGAAAATGCATCTCTTGATGAAATGCTTTGATAAATATTATTTTATCATGTTTTGTTTTGGGAATAAATTCCGCAACACTTTTAAATCAAAAGGATTTACTCTGAAGTTATTTTAAAAAGCATAAATGAAATCGGTCTTTTCTGGCCGTGATTTTGGGGATGTCACAGTTGGTATCAGAGCATTAGTTTAAGCGAACTAGGAATTTGTAGGGTTTCTAGACTTAAACTTAGAATGCTAAGTGGAGATTGTAAGATGTGTGTCTGATATATTATAGACACGAGCACTAGTTTATTTTAGGAAAGTTGCCTAAAATGCTTTTATGTGCTAAATGATATATGTTGCCATATATCATATTATTTGTTCGGATCTACGGTTTGTTGCCAACCGGATCTGAAGGTTTACGTGTTTAGGATTCTAAGCGTATGTATACGATATTAGAACTAGCATGTAATCGTTTCGGAGTGATAAGGATGATTTGAAATTTATTGTGAATGAAGATTTAAATTTCACCTTATTCGGTGTGTAGATCAAAAATGGTGAGAACAAGGAGTGGCGTTGGAAACGCGGATGAAAACAGGAATCAACCGCTAGTGATTGAGCAAATACCTGTTGTAGCAGCAACACCAGAACCAATAACAATGGCTGGGGTGCAAGCCATGATTCGGACTATGTTAGCCGAACAAAGGGATGAGATGCGACAGATGTTGCATGATAATAGGGATGAACCTATCATGCCTATTGAGGAACCCGAATTGATTCCCGAACAATCGGAGGAAGGGAACAATAGTCGCATTATGAGTCAAGTTGGGACTCAAGGAGAACGAAGGAACGATCCGGAGAGGAGAAACAACAAGGATGGGCGAATGTACAAGAACTTCTTGGGCGCCAAGCCACCAAGTCTTTCTGGAAGCCCAAAGCCTGTTGAGATAATGGATTGGATCTCCGAAATGGAGATGGTATTTGAAAGTTGCGACTGTAGCAACAAACAGAAGACTGTCTTTCCAGTTAGACAACTGAAGACCGGAGTCTTGAGTTGGTGGAAGTTGTTGGCAGATACTATGCCACGAGGAGAAGCCCTAAAAATGTCATGGGAGAAGTTCTTGGAACAACTAAGGGTGCAGTATTGTTCAGAGATAGATCTGATTTATCTGAACAATGAGTTCCAAAACTTGAAGAAGGAGAGGATGAGCATAGATGACTATGCTACTGCATTCACCAAGAAAATGAAGTTATTTCCGTACCTAGTGCCAATGGAACTCTCCAAGATTGAGAGGTTTGCTAATGGACTGCCTGCCAACTTTGGTCAGACAGTCAAGATGGAAACTACTCTAAAAACTGTTGTTCGTGGAGCTAAGAATGTGGAGGCCCAACAGAAGGAAAAGGGTCTGGAAAGGATAGATGTTGGCGAAAAGAGGAAGTTCGATGGAACTTCAGGGTCCAACAAGAAAAACAAGTTCTCGAAGTCTGGTTCGAGGGGAAGTAGAGGCGAAGCGAAATGGTGCGACAAATGTAAGAAGAAGCATCATGGAAAATGTGAGGTAGCGAACACATGCTACAAATGTGGAAAGCCAGGGCACTATGCCAATGAGTGTACCCTCTCTAAGAAAGTTTGCTATGGTTGTGGTGAGGAGGGACACATGTCGAGGGACTGCCCGAAGAAGAAGGAGGCAGCTAGACCCAACATTCCGCCAAAGCCAAAGGCGAGAGCATTCCAGATGACACTGGAAGCTGCTAAAGATGAAGTTGATGTCGCTTCAGGTACCTTTCTCGTAAACACATTGCCTGCCGAAATTTTATTTGATTCTGGAGCCAACTACTCCTTTATATCGCATGAATTTGGTAGAAAACTAGCTTTGCCTGTTGTTAGACTAGATAATGCCTTATTAGTCGAAGTTGCTAGTGGCAAGTTTGTACCTATTAGCCATCGTATGAAAAACATCTTAATTGACCTTAACAGGAATAAGTTTCTCGAGGAATTATTGTCTATCGAACTAAATGGTTTCGACATCGTGTTGGGAATGGATTGGCTTAGCGCCAATGATGCCGCAATTTTATGCAAGAAGAAATTAGTTAAAGTAAACCCGCCTGGCAAAGATTCGTTTATGGTGTATGGGGACAAACGCAGAGTGAATTCTGGAATCATTTCCCTATTGAAAGCCAAAAAGTGTTTGACCAAGGGATGTACATCATATTTAGCATTCGTGAATGATGCTAAGAAGGAAAAGAAAGTGATGCAGAGTATTCCAGTTGTGTGTGATTACCCGGAAGTATTTCCTGAAGATCTTCCTAGATTACCACCTGATAGACAAGTGGAGTTCAGAATTGACTTGTTACCAGGAACAACGCCAATTGCAAAGGCACCTTATCGATTAGCACCGACGGAGATCAAGGAGTTGATGATGCAACTTCAGGAGTTATTGGACAAAGGTTTCATTAGACATAGTTCATCACCCTGGGGAGCTCCGGTGTTATTCGTGAAGAAGAAAGATGGAAGTATGAGAATGTGCATTGATTACCGAGAGCTGAATAAGGCAACAATAAAGAATAGATATCCGTTGCCGAGGATTGATGATCTGTTCGATCAACTACAAGGTTCAAGTTATTTTTCAAAGATCGACCTAAGGTCAGGATATCATCAGCTAAAAGTAAGAGAGCAGGATATAGAGAAGACTGCATTCAGAATTAGATATGGACACTACGAGTTCTTGGTTATGTCGTTTTGACTAACCAATGCTTCGGCAGCATTCATGGATTTAATGAATAGGGTTTGTAATCCGTTCCTAGATAAATCTATGATAGTGTTCATAGATGACATTCTGATTTACTCGAAAAGCCAGGAGGAGCATGGCAGACACTTGCGAGAAGTGTTGGAAGTTTTGAAGAAGGAGAAGCTGTATGCAAAGTTCTCCAGATATGATTTTTGGATTCATGAAGTCCAATTCTTGGGTCACGTGGTCAACTAAGAAGGGATAATGGTTGATCCAGCAAAGATTGAAGCTGTAATGAAGTGGGAACAACCGAAAATTCCCACGGAGATTCGAAGCTTTTTAGGATTAGCCGGATATTACCGCAGGTTTATCCAGGGCTTTTCTTCGATTGCTACTCCCTTAACAGCTTTGACCCACAAAGGAGCTACTTATGCTTGGAGTGAGAAGCATAAAGAACCATTCGAGGAGCTAAAGAAGAAACTATGCGAGGCACCGATACTCTCTACCCGATGGAGTTGAAGACTTCGTTGTTTATAGCGATGCGTCTGTGGTTGGATTGGGTTGTGTTTTGACCCAAAGAGAAAAGGTGATAGCATATGCGTCTCGACAACTGAAAGAGCACGAAAAGAATTACCCGACTCATGATTTGGAGTTGGCAGCGGTAGTTTTCGCTCTGAAAATATGGAGGCATTACCTCTATGGCACGAAGTGCAAACTTTTTACTGATCATAGGAGTCTCCAATATCTCTTTAATCAGAAAGAATTGAATATGAGGCAACGACGCTAGCTAGAATTACTTAAAGACTACGACTGTGAGATACTTTACCACCCCGGTAAAGCTAATGTTGTTGCTGATGCTCTCAGTCGGAAGGTCAATCTTGAAAGGAAAAGGCCAAGAGCATTGAGAATTGAAGTTGTCTCGACCATTGTGGAAAGTATAAAGAAAGCTCAAGAGGAAGCTTTTGAGAAGAATGACCGAAAGGAGGAACGTTTGGGCAAAACGTTGGTATTCGGTGTAAACAGTCACAGACTGAAGGTGTTCCAAGATCGGATTTGGGTACCTATGTCCGGAGGAATTATAGATCTTCTAATGGAAGAAGCTCACAAGACCATGTACTCGATTCATCCAGGTAGCACTATAATGTATAGGGACATGAAACCCTACTACTGGTGGCCGACGATGAAGCTTGATGTTGCAAAGTATGTGGCTGAGTGTGTGACTTGCGCGAGAGTAAAGACACAACATCAGAAACCGTACGGGAGTTTAGAACCATTGCCTGTGCCTATGGGTAAGTGGTGTAATAGCCCGGATTTCCAGGTATCTTTTATGCTTTCAATTTTGATGTTTTGTGAGGGGACTCGGCGAGTTGGAGCTCAGACTCGCCGAGTAGGATCGCGATTCTGGACGCGGGTTTGCGCCTAGACTCGGCGAGTCCAAGGTATGGACTCGGCGAGTCCGTGCTGTTTAATGAAACCCTAATTTCTCGGGTTTGGGACCTATTTAAAGTGCCTTATGGCCGTCATTTGTGCTCACCAGTCCCTTGAGTGAAACCCTAGCGAGTGTCAGCGTTCGGAGCAAAGTAGGAAGCCATTATTGATCTTGGAGGTGTCATCTTGCAAGGGAAAGGGAGAATCAGCTAAGGGGAAGCAAGAGGAGCCACTTCCTGAAGGTTTGGGGTCCAGAACATCACATTTGAGGTACTATCTTCGAGCTATTCTCTGCTATGTTGATGTTATATTGATTTAGGGCTTATTGAGCCCTTTTGTGGCTAGATCTAGTGCTTCCTTGGTCCCTTAAGTGATTTAGATTATAGATCTGGACCCTTGGAGGTCCAGAGTGTCCCTTTTGCCAAGCTTTTGTGAATCCATGGGGGTTTTGGATTGGAATCCTTATGCCTAAAGGTCAAAACACCATTTATGAGCCATGGGGTGTGTTATGAACACCAAGATAAGGGCTTTATGTGATGAATCAGCTTAGGAAGGCCAGATCTATGAATTGTTGGAGCGGATCTGACCTCAGAAGCAAGTTTGAGTTGTTGCATGGCATGGACTTGCCGAGTCCGACGAACAGACTCGGCGAGTAGCTTGAAGATTGCCCTTAGATCGCTCAGTAAGTGGTCCTGCCGAGTTATAGGTTGACACAGTGAGTCAGGGGGAGTTAGAGAGGGTTGACAGGTGGACTGAGTCGAACTGGGACTCGCCGAGTTGTTCTTGAGACTCGGCGAGTTGAGTCTGGGTGGCCCCGCGATTCTTCCAGGTGGAACTCGTCGAGTCAGGGGAGTACTCGACGTGTCAAAAAAGGGAATCCTAGAGAGTTGGTGAAAACATCGAGACTCGCCGAGTCGCTCTAGTACACTCGCCGAGTCCGGTCAAAGTTGACAGTTGACCGTTGACTGTTGACCGTTGACCAGAGTTGACCTGTGTTGACTTCTTAAGGATAGTCAGCCTTAGTGATAAAAGTGTTAATTAGAGACATATGATGTTATAGGAGGATTAGAGCTCGGAGGATCGAGCACGAGGGATTTCCAGGATTCGTGAGTTACCGGATACGCGAGGTGAGTCTTCTCACTATACTATACCCGGAAGGGTTCGACTGTGTGACCAGAAGGTCGGATATGGTATGAGACATATGTGCTATATGTGATAAGTTAATTGTTATATGTGCTATGTATGATATGCTTGATATGGGCCGGCAGGCATGATGTTATGGGCCGGAAGGCGAATATGTTATGGGTCGGAAGGCGTTGTAATGTGGACCGTAAGGTTGGCGTGGATAGGACCGGAAGGTTAACCCAGTAGGGACGGAAGTCCCCTGAGACACATGGACCGGAAGGTCAGGGCCTAGAAAGGCGTATGTGCGTAGGTTGTATTTTGGGGAACTCACTAAGCATTTATGCTTACAGTTGTTATGTATGTGTTTCAGGTACTAGCGAGGACCGTGGGAAGGCGCCGGCGTGATCTGTACACACTGATGGAGGATTTATGATCTTGGGATTTTATATGATTTGTATTATGACATGATACATTGGATCTTTATGCCTTACTTTGGATGGAAATACATTTTTAAGAAATGAAATATTTGTTTTAAACTTTCCGTTGTTACAAGTTGGTATCAGAGCCTTGGTTTGAGGGATTCGGGTACACCTTCGGGCGTAACTAAACTCAAACCGAGGATTTGAGGAAAACTTTTAAAAACAAAGGCATAAAATTTTTATAAAGGATTTTGTGGTAAACAAGAATGAAGCAGTGTGTACAATCAGCCAGCGCCCAAACGGTAAAGATCCCCAAAATACCCTTACAATGTTGTGTTATGAGATATGATATGATATGATATGATATGATATGATATGCATGCTAGAAGACTAGGTATTCATAATAGGACTAGAGTGGCCTGATTTTTGATGCCTTAGTCTAGGGAAATCTGTTGCTATGAGATGCTTTGAGAGCGAGCGGGTAGTTAGTGCATGGCAAGAGTAGAGTACTCAGGATCCGGGGTTTGGGGAGGAGGACTTGGGATGAATGCTGATGCGGTGTAGTCGGTAGTATTGGGCCCGTACTACCGAAGACACCGGGTCAGTGGGCGACCCAAGTAAGAATCCCTGGGTATCGGAGACTGAGTAGGATTGCGTTATCAAGTGCGAATATGCTCGATAGAGTCTCTGATAGTTCTATGTTGTATTTCAGAGGCATCATGGTTGGACCACGCCACAGACCTAGTACGAGCAGTGTGAGTGACGAGGGGATTCGTCAGATGATTCATGAGGAGGTGGTTGCAGCGATCCGGGCTGAGATTCCAGAGATGTTTGGGTCTATTAAGACCACTTTGATGGAGACCTTTGACGAGCGGTACGCCAGGTTGACTGAGGCTGCATCCGCTGCAGCTCCCGCAGCTATGGCCGCTGCCAGACCACAGGGAGGTGACTCATTGCTATTTCGGGAGTTCAGCAACACGAAGCCACCTGAGTTTGACGGGACGCAAGATCCGATCGCTGCGATGAGATGGATTACTGATATCGAGGGATGCTTCTACACTTGTTCATGTCCGGAGCATCTGAGGGTACGGTTCGCCTTGAACCAGCTCCGTCTGGGAGCAAAGGATTGGTGGAAGTTCGTGACGGCGAACTTCACTTTGGCAGAGGTTTCAGCTGTGACATGGGAGAGGTTTACCTCTATGTTCAGAGACGAGTACGTTCCCCCGATGGAGAGGGAACGGTTGGTTCAGGAGTTCTTGACCCTCAAGCAGGGTAATGATTCTGTCACGGTGATCATGCGGAAGTTTCATGAGAGGGCGATGTTCTGCCCCGAGCAGGTGTCCACGGAGCAGGCTCGGATGAGCCGGTATTTGGGTGTGTTGAGGAGGGATATCCGGGAGTTCATATCGAACTCGACATATCATACCTTTGCTGAGCTTCAGGCGAATGTCAGGAAGCGCGAGATCGAGTTGGAGACCCAGGCCAGGGAGGAGGCCGAGTCTCAACAGGTGGATCGGCGGCCGGCTCAATCTCAGCTGGCAGCCAAGCAGACTAAATCCGCCGATTCGAGGACGGGAGGTCCGAAGGGCCGCACTTACGGAAAGTGCGGCAAGGGTCACGAGGGGACATGTCGATCAGGTGCTTGCTACTAGTGTGGCAAGGAGGGGCACATTGCTAGGGATTGCCCCAAGGGGTTTATGGTTTGCTTTCATTGCATCCAGACCGGCCATCAGAAGGCCGAGTGCCCTCAGCTTCACCAGGGATCTGCACCTGCTGCCAGGGCTACTGAGACTCGACCAGTGAAGGCCGAGGCTCCGAGGGCTTGTGGGAGAGCTTTCCAGTTGACCACGGAGGAGGTTCGCGCGGCGCCTGATGCTGTGGTTGGTATGTATTCTTCCATGTAATTATTCTTCTTTTATGGGATGTTATGCTTATTTTATGTATATGTGTAGGTACTTTTCTTGTGAATTCTGTACCTGCTTTAGTATTATTTGACTCGGGTACGAGTCGGTCTTTCGTATCTCTGGCCTTTAGTCAGCATATCAGTGTTAGTCATGAGGCGTTGAGTCGGCCTCTGAGAGTTTCCATAGCTGACGAGAGAGTGATTTGTGCCATGGAGGTTCTCCGGGGATGTGTGTTAGAGATTTTCGGGGTTGAGTTTCTGATTGATCTGGTTCCTATTGCGATGGGTGATGTCTGTGTCATTGTGGGCATGGACTGGTTGAGCAGATTCGGTGCAGTTATCGACTGTGAGCGTCAGTTGGTGACCATACGAGACCCTAGTGGGGGAGTTCTTTCGGTGTACGGCGAGGGTACACGTTCGGGATCAGCTTTTTGTTCGGCCGCTAGGGCGAGGCAGTGTCTACAGCAGGGCTGTAAGGGTTTTGTGGCGTATGTGATGGATACGCGGGTGGCTCCCGAGAGGCCGAGTTCAGTTGAGGAGGTTCCGGTGGTGCGTGAGTTTCTAGATGTTTTTCCCGAGGAGTTGTCGGGTGTGCCTCCTGTGAGGCAAGTGGAGTTCAGTATCGACTTGGTTCCGGGGGCCGTGCCTATCGCTAAGGTGCCTTATCGTCTTGCACCTCCAGAGATGCAACAGTTATCCTTGCAGCTTCAGGAGCTGCTTGGGAAGGGGTTTATTCGGCCGAGCAGCTCACCGTGGGGAGCGCCTATCCTGTTCGTCAAGAAGAAGGATGGTTCACACCGGATGTGCATTGATTACCGGGAGTTGAACAAACTGACGGTCAAGAACCGTTACCCATTACCGAGGATCGACGATTTGTTCAATCAGTTGCAGGGAGCATCTTGGTTCTCCAAGATCGATTTGAGGTTTGGATATCATCAGGTGAGAGTGCGGGATGAGGACGTCCAGAAGACAGCGTTCAGGACGCATTATGGGCATTATGAGTTTGTGGTGATGCCTTTTGTGCCCACCAATGCCCCAGCTGTATTCATGGATCTCATGAACCGAGTATGTAGGCCGATGTTGGATCGGTCAGTGATTGTATTTATCGATGACATTCTGATATATTCGAGATCTAGAGAGCAGCATGAGGAGCATTTGAGGGAGGTCCTTAGGGTCCTGAGATCGGAGAAGCTTTATGCAAAGTTCTCCAAGTGTGATATATGGTTGTGGGAGATCCAGTTCTTAGTACATCTTGTTAACCAGGAAGGGATACTGGTCGATCCGGCCAAGGTTGAGGCGGTGATGAGTTGGGAGGTGCCAAAGTCACCCTCTAAGATCAGGAGTTTCCTTGGGTTGGCAGGGTATTATCGAAGATTTATCAAGGATTTCTCCAAGATCGCAGTGCCACTCACCAGATTGACCCGGAAGGGTGTTGCTTTTTCATGGGGTCCCGAGCAGCAGGCCTCCTTTGAGACACTTCGCCAAAGGTTGTGCGAAGCCCCGATATTAGCTCTCCCAGAAGGGATGGAGGATTTTGTAGTATATTGTGATGCATCGATTTTGGGGCTAGGAGCGATGCTGATGCAGAGGGGGCATGTGATAGCATATGCATCGAGGCAGCTGAAGCCTCACGAGACGAGATATCCCACCCATGATCTAGAGTTGGGGGCAGTAGTGTTCACCCTCAAGATTTGGCGTCACTACTTATATGGGGTTCGGTGTACGATATACACGGACCATAAGAGTTTGAGGTACTTGATGGATCAACCCAACCTAAATATGCGGCAGAGGAGGTGGTTGGATGTGGTCAAGGATTATGATTGTGAGATCCTGTACCACCCAGGCAAGGCTAATGTGGTAGCCGATGCGTTGAGCCGTAGGGCGGAGAGCACTCCACTGCGGGATGTATGTTTGAGATTAACCGTGATAGCTCCGGTACTGGATGCCATTCGTGGGGCACAGGTCGAGGCTGTGCAACCTGAGATGCAGAAGAAGGAACGGGTCGTTGGGTTGGTTTCAGAGTTCGTTACGGATGGTCGAGGGCTTATGACTTTTCAGGGTTGGATTTGGGTACCGTTTATGGGCGGTACGCGTACTACTTTGATGGAGGAAGCGCATCGATCGAAATTCTCATTCATCCCGAGGCTACGAAGATGTATTTGGATTTGAGGAAGGAGTATTGGTGGCCCTATATGAAGAGGGACGTCGCATGGTTTGTTGAGAGGTGCTTGACCTACCGTAGGGTTAAGGCCGAGCACCAGAGGCCGCATGGTAAGTTGCAGCCATTGGAGGTTCCCGAGTGGAAGTAGAAACAGATCACTATGGATTTCATCACCAAATTGCCGAGGACTGCCAGAGGAGTTGATGCAATTTGGGTGATTGTGGACAGGTTGACGAAGAGCGCTCACTTCCTTGCCATCAGTGAGAGTTCTTCAGCGGAGAAATTGGCGGAGGTGTATGTGAGGGAAGTGGTATCTCGGCATGGGGTGCCGATCTCGATTGTTTCAGACCGTGATGTGCGTTTCACTTCTAGATTCTAGAAGAAGTTTCATGAGGAGTTGGGTACTAGACTGCATTTTAGTACCGCATATCACCCCCAAACAGACGGTCAGAGTGAGCGGACGATTCAGACGCTTGAGGACATGCTCCGAGCATGTGTGTTGGATTTCGGGGGTAGCTGGGATACGTATTTACCCTTGGCAGAGTTTTCCTACAACAACAACCATCATTCAAGCATTTGTATGCCACCCTTTGAACTGTTGTATGGGAGGAGGTGTCGGACCCCCATTTGCTGGGTAGAGGTTGGGCAGAGAGTGATGGGCAGTACAGAGATCGTGCTTCAGACGATAGAGCAGATTCAGCAGGTCGGACAGAGGTTGTTGACCGCCCAGAGCCGACAGAAGAGTTATACGGACAGACGCCGGTTCGAGCTTGAGTTTCAGGTCGGCGGTCTCGTTCTCCTGAAGGTCTCTCCTTGGAAAGGAATGATTCGGTTCAGGAAGAGGGGCAAGTTAGGGCCCCGATATATTGGTCCATTCCGTGTGATTGTGAGGGTAGGCCGAGTAGCCTATCGTTTGGATTTGCCAGTAGAGGTGGGGTAGATTCACGACACTTTTCATGTGTCGCAGCTGAGGAAGTGTATAGCCGTTGAGTCGGCAGTGGCTCCATTAGAGGATATTCAGGTAGATGCAAGCCTGAATTATGCCGAGAGACCGGTGGCCATCAGAGATCGGAAGATCAAGGTTCCGAGGAACAACGAGGTACCCTTGGTGTTGGTTCAGTGGCAACATCGGAAAGAATCAGAGATGACCTGGGAGCCGGAGCGTGAGATGCGTGAGCAGCATCCGGAGCTATTTTCAGAGCGAGACTTCGAGGGCCAAGTCTAGTTCTAGTGGGGGAGAGTTGTAACAGCCCGGATTTCCAGGTATCTTTTATGCTTTCAATTTTGATGTTTTGTGAGGGGACTCGGCGAGTTGGAGCTCAGACTCGCCGAGTAGGATCACGATTCTGGACGCGGGTTTACGCCTGGACTCGGCGAGTCCAAGGTATGGACTCGGCGAGTCCGTGCTGTTTAATGAAACCCTAATTTCTCGGGTTTGGGACCTATTTAAAGGGCCTAATGGTCGTCATTTGTGCTCACCAGTCCCTTTAGTGAAACCCTAGCGAGTGTGAGCGTTTGGAGCAAAGTAGGAAGCCATTATTGATCTTGGAGGTGTCATCTTGCAAGGGAAAGGGAGAATCAGCTAAGGGGAAGCAAGAGGAGCCACTTCCTGAAGGTTTGGGGTCCAGAACATCACATTTGAGGTACTATCTTCGAGCTATTCTCTGCTATGTTGATGTTATATTGATTTAGGGCTTATTGAGCCCTTTTGTGGCTAGATCTAGTGCTTCCTTGGTCCCTTAAGTGATTTAGATTATAGATCTGGACCCTTGGAGGTCCAGAGTGTCCCTTTTGCCAAGCTTTTTTGAATCCATGGGGGTTTTGGATGTGAATCCTTATGCCTAAAGGTCAAAACACCATTTATGATCCATGGGGTGTGTTATGAACACCAAGATAAGGGCTTTACGTGATGAATCAGCTTAGGAAGGCCAGATCTATGAATTGTTGGAGCGGATCTGACCTCAGAAGCAAGTTTGAGTTGTTGCATGGCATGGACTCGCTGAGTCCGACGAACAGACTCGGCGAGTAGCTTGAAGATTGCCCTTAGATCGCTCAGTAAGTGGTCCTGCCGAGTTATAGGTTGACTCAGTGAGTCAGGGCCAGTTAGAGAGGGTTGACAGGTGGACTGAGTCGAACTGGGACTCGCCGAGTTGTTCTTGAGACTCGGCGAGTTGAGTCGGGGTGGCCCCGCGATTCTTCTAGGTGGAACTCGCCGAGTCAGGGGAGTACTCGACGTGTCAAAAAAAGGAATCCTAGAGAGTTGGTGAAAACGTCGAGACTCGTTGAGTCGCTCTAGTGCACTTGTCGAGTCCGGTCAAAGTTGACCGTTGACCGTTGACCGTTAACCAGAGTTGACCTGTGTTGACTTCTTAAGTATAGTCAGCCTTAGTGATAAAATTGTTAATTAGAGACATATGATGTTATAGGAGGATTAGAGCTCGGAGGATCGAGCACGAGGGATTTCCAGGATTCGTGAGTTACCGGATACGCGAGGTGAGTCTTCTCACTATACTATACCTAGAAGGGTTTGGCTGTGTGACCAGAAGGTCAGATATGGTATGAGACATATGTGCTATATGTGATAAGTTAATATTTATATGTGCTATGTATGATATGCTTGATATGGGCCGGAAGGCATGATGTTATGGGCCGGAAGGTGGATATGTTATGGGCCGGAAGGCGTTGTAATGTGGACCGTAATGTTGGCGTGGATAGGACCGGAAGGTTTACCCAGTAGGGACGAAAGTCCCCTGAGACACATGGACCGGAAGGTCAGGGCCTAGAAAGGCGTATGTGCGTAGGTTGTATTTTGGGGAACTCACTAAGCATTTATGCTTACAGTTGTTGTGTATGTGTTTCAGGTACTAGCGAGGACCGTGGGAAGGTGCCGGCGTGATCTGTACACACTGATGGAGGATTTATGATCTTGGGATTTTATATGATTTGCATTATGACATGATACATTGGATCTTTATGCCTTACTTTGGATGGAAATACATTTTTAAGAAATGAAAATTTTGTTTTAAAATTTCCGTTGTTACAAGTGGGAAGACATTGCTAGGGATTTTGTCACTAAACTGCCCAGAACAAAGAATGGTCACGACATGATTTGGGTGGTCGTTGATCGATTCACTAAGAGTGCGCATTTCATAGCGGCCAAGGAGAAATGGTCTATGAAAAGGTTTGCGAATTCTTACGTGAAGGAAATTGTGAGGCTTCACGGTATTCCGTTAACGATTGTGTCGGATCGTGATAGCCGTTTCACGTCACGATTTTGGAAAAGTCTACAAGAGGAAATGGGTACCAAGTTGTGTTTAAGTACAGCTTACCATCCGCAGACTGATGGTCAGAGTGAAAGAACGATACAAACACTTGAAGATATGCTGAGAGCATGTACCTTGGAATTCCTAGGTAATTGGGATGAACATTTACCTTTGGTAGAATTTTCCTATAATAATAGTTTTCACTCGAGCATTAAGATGGCACCTTACCAAGCTTTGTATGGACAGAAGTGTCGTACGCCGTCTTGTTGGCTTGAGGCTGGGGAAAAGCAGTTTATGGGACCGGAGATGGTTCATCAAACTGCTGAAAAGTTGAAAATAATTAGGGAGAGAGTGTTAGCAGCTCAGGATCGTCAAAAGAGTTATGCTGACAAGAAGCGAAGACCGATGACCTTTGAAATTGGAGATTCGGTTTTGCTTAAAGTGTCGCCGTGGAAGGGACTTATAAGATTTGGTAAAAGGGGAAAGTTGAGTCCAAGGTTTATTGGACCGTTTAAAGTTCTTCAGAGGGTTGGGAACCAAGCTTACAAGCTCGAATTACCTGAAGAACTGAATGGAATTCACAACACTTTTCATGTGTGTTATTTAAGGAAGTTCACGGGAGAAGTTCCCGATATAATTCCAATTTCTGAATTGAGAATTGATGAGAACAAAAGGTTGATTGAAGAACCAGAGGCAATTGTTGACCGAAAGACTAAGCAGTTGCGACGCAAAATGGTTGGGTTAGTGCTTGTCCGATGGAAACACACGAATGGGCCGAATCTC
This sequence comes from Lactuca serriola, assembly GCF_051521515.1. NCBI lineage: Eukaryota > Viridiplantae > Streptophyta > Magnoliopsida > Asterales > Asteraceae > Lactuca > Lactuca serriola. The sequence goes on along the minus strand of NC_136409.1, from coordinate 108,774,521 downwards.
ACCTGGGAAACGGAGAGTGACATGATGGGTCGCTATCCGCATTTGTTTGTTGATGTGTGATTTCGGGGACGGAATCATTCTAAGGTGGAGAGAATTGTAACGCATGTGTTTCCGGGCTTGCCATTTTTAGCAATGTAATAGTCTAGGTTAACCTTTGTAACCCGTTTTGAAATAATAATAAGAGTGTATTATTTGAGTATTATGTGTTTTGTGCTTAATTGCTTAATTATGTGGTTTGATTAATTAAGAATAAAAATAAGCGTCAAAATTTAAGTGTAAAATAAACTTAATATCTTTGGTTAATGTTGTAGTAGTTGAAACGAGGTTTCCGAATATATATAGAATGCCCAAATCTGACTTCGTATGAGGAAGTTATGATTTATCGAAGTTTCGACTTAGCGATATGCAGCCCGAAATACTTGATTTAAGATCGAGCGGTTTTTAGCCGAAGCAAGCTAAACGAGAATCGAAGATCTCGTTGTTGGTATCGAAGCGATAAAAAGTTAGGCGATAACGGACGTCAAACGAAGAAGTCATGAATTTATAACGAAATTTTCTGTCCCAGCCTATTAAAAATAAATAATAAAAATAATTTCAAAATTAGCCGACGGAGTCTAAACGAAAGTTGTAGTGCGTAGTCTCACCTTCGCGTGGATATAAAGAACATCGAAAACTGAGTTCGTATGAAGAAGATATGAATTTCCAAAGTTTATTAAATAATTTATATTTAAATTTAATCTTTAATTCCAGTATTATCCGAGGACGAGTCATCGGACTCATCCGAAGTACGCCCCGCGTACTCGTGTACGCCCCGCGTACACCGAGGGATGTCGACACTCGCATTCGAGGACTTCGGATGACGAACGCAGTGACGATTTTGGAGCAATATGCCCCGCGTACTCCGAGGCTCCAGCCTCCTATAAATAGGATGCGAGGGCAGCCGACTCAATTGCTATTTTTCTCTCTTCTCTCTCCCGTTTTGCATCGATTTGCGTGCCAGAAATACCCCGAAGCCCCGGTAATATTCTCGAGTCCTGAAGCAAGTCCCGAGATCCCGAAGATCCCGAGAAGTACGATTCCCGAGCCGAAGCTCTGCCCACGAGAAATTCGATTTTTGTAGAGATCTTCCAGATCTGCTGAGGATTACTACTTCTGCAAGTCGTAGTGCTGTCCGATCATCTTCTGATCAAGTGAGTGTATACTACCTTTCATAAACACGATAATAATACAAGTATGATTTGAGTGTATTAAGTATATTGTGGTTTATATGTGTGAGTGTGTAGTTACTTTCTTGTAACGCATAATTATGAAGTATTTTATACGGAATACGTGTTATGTGTATAATTTTGTTGTTATGTGTGTGAATGTATGTTCACTCTCTTCAATCTCATAGATCTGATTTGTTTTCTATGAAATACATGTTATGTGGGTGCGCCTCATCTGTTATGCGGATATATATTGAATGAAAATGCTATATAGGTTTTAAACTATGTATAAAAATATATATATTTATCTACTAATATGTTGGGTAGAACATGGGTAGAGAGTTGATGTGTAATAAACAGATGAGAGGCCTCGATGTTGTTGTTGTTGATCTAGTTATTTAGCGGAGTATGGATAACGACCACAGACTCCTTCTAGACAGTCTTATGGAACGGTAGCAGGTTCATAACCTATAGGTGTTGTGAACGATGTGTTCACCGGTGTACTCTATCCCCCTCATGGTTGCCTTTAGGATATCTATTGTTGAGGAAACCCCTTAGCAGTAATGTCCGTCCTGATGAAAATCCTAGATTAGGTCCCTTGAGATAGATGTTGTTTTAGGGACGTAAAGTGACGATAATGGGAATGGGTAATTGGGATAGTGATTGGTTGGTGAAATTAAATATAATTTATTTATTGTTGGTTGAAAACCCTGTATGCTTACCAGGCTCCCAAGCCTGACCCACTCAGTTTTATTTGTATTACAAGAAGTGGCGCAAGGGCGTAAGATGGATGAATCATCGAGTTGTTTTGTTTACAAGTCTGTATATGTATATATTTGTTGAATGACTTGTAATTTTATCGTTCATGCTTTATGGTCTGTATCGGAACATGACATCCCGAGTTTTGATTATATAATGAAAATGCGTCTCTTGATGAAATGCTTTGATAAATATTATTTTATCATGTTTTGTTTTGGGAACAAATTCTGCAACACTTTTAAATCAAAAGGATTTACTCTGAAATTATTTTAAAAAGCATAAATGAAATCGGTCTTTTCTGACCGTGATTTTGGGGATGTCACAGCATACCCCCAGAATGAGATTGGTAGCGTAGCTCGACTCATCATGGAATGAACAATATTCAACAAGGTTCGATTACGCCTCTCAGCTACACCATTCAACTGTCGTGTCCTGGGAGGTGTCAATTGTGAGACAATCCCACATTCCCTAAGATAGTAGAGGAACTCTGAACTAAGATACTCAGCACCTCGATCGGATCGAAGCATCTTAATGTTCCTGCCCAATTGGTTCTCGACTTCCTGTTTAAATTCCTTAAACCTTTCGAAAGTCTCTGACTTATGCTTGATTAAGTAGACATATCCATATCTACTATAATCATCAGTAAAAGTCAAATAATAACGATTAGCATCCCTTGTGGCATGTTTGAATGGTCCACACACATCCGTGTGTACAAGGTCCAACAAACCTTCACCCCTCTCACAAGAACCTGTGAAGGGTGACTTTGTCATTTTTCCAAGTAAGCATGATTCGCAACTATCATCCGACTTTAGGTCAAACGACTCCAAGAATCCATCCTTTTGGAGTTGGCCTATGCGTTTCTTGCTTATATATCCAAGACGACAATGCCGTAATGATGCTTTATCCAAGTTATTATCATTAACAGAATCAATATGCAACACATTATTTCCTAAGTTATCAACCATAGATACAGTTTCATACATGCCATCACAAGGTATTGCTTTAAAATAAAAAAAAACATTATTAAAGAAAGCATTAATCGAACCAACTTCATTATCAAATGAAAAGGTGAAACCTTGTTTATACAATGCATGAAAGGAAATAATGTTTCTTGCCATTTCTGGCGAATAACAACATTTATTCAAATCTAAATTTAACCCACTACTTAGCGACAAAGTATAAACTCCAATCTGGGTGACAGGTGTAACTTTCCTATTCCCCATGATTAAGTTTATTCTTCCTTGCTCCACATTCTCACTTCTTCTTAGTCCCTACAAGTCACAACAAATATGAATACCACAACCGGTATCAAGGACCCAAGATTTAGAATGGGGTGAGTTATTAGAAATGATAGTGTAAATACTTGCATGGTTGGGTTTAACTTTCCCATCCTTCACATCTTGCTGGTACTTTGGGCAGTTCCGCTTCCTATGTGCCTTTTCATGGCAATAGAAGCATTCAGCCTCTTTTGGGTCAGAAGAAGGAGTGATGAAACCTTTCTTGGTTCCACTTGAAGAAGAGCCATCAAGGGTCCTAACCTTGGTACCCTTCGAAGAACTCTTTCTCTTCTTCCCTCGTCCTTTCCTGATTACCAAGACAGGGGCGGATTTGATAGGAGTAGGAGTAACAATTGCCTTACCCTTAAGACCACTTTCCGCGGTCTTTAAGAGTCCTTGAAGTTTGCTGAGTGTGACCTCTTCCTTGTTCATGTGGTATGTCATGCGGAATTGATTATAACATGAAGGTAAGGAGTGCAAAATGATATCTATTGCAAGCTCCTCAGGGAAGTTCACATTTAGCTTCAGCAAACGGTCCACAAATCTTTGCATTTTCTGCATGTGGCCCGTGATGGGTTCACCATCCTTCATGCGAGTTGTTATCATGGAGGAGATGATTTCATACCTCTCTTGACGAGCACTTTGATGGTATCTTTCCATCAAGTCTTGTTGCATCTCATAGGGGTAGCAATCTTCATAGGATTTTTGGAGATTCGCGGTCATAGTGGCCATCATGATGCATGCCACTTTGGTGGCATCCCTTTCATGTGCCCTAAACTCAGCGATCTCTTGAGGAGTAGCAACTGTCTCATCAATCTCCTTAAGCTCCTTATCAAGGACATATTCCTTTTCCTCGTAGCGAGTAATCATTCTGATGTTTCTGATCCATTCATTAAAGTTGGATCCATCAAAAGTGACTTTCCCACACAAGTTCATAAGAGAAAAGGAGCCACTAGGATTAGAGCCAAAAGCAGCGTTGTTTGCAGACATCTGATAAAAGAATAAAGAAGGATTAGTTTAGATATAGAGATAGTCCTTAATAAAACACCCAAATGTAGTAGTAAGGCTAGGACCCAATCACAATATATTATACTTAGAAGAGGTATGCCGTAATCTAATTAATAACATATTTGAAAGGTAGGTGAATGACGATTCACCAATTTCCACCGAAGTTGAAATATTAAAATATTTAATTTGGTTCTTAGAAACTCCTAGATTCTTTTGAGATTCAATGAACTTTTCAAAGGCATGTTTCAATCTCGAGTGTGCCCTCCAAGTTTTGTGACTGGGATGCCGAAGATCACAAAATGAGGTGTGAAGTAACCATGCAAATTACTTGGTACCCTTAATAAATTACCCCTCAATCAATGTGCCAGTTAACCACACGCGCTCCATCGATACTATGATAAATATTAAGTCACCCTTTACCTACCTTGTTAAGTCCAAGTTAGTGTGCTGGTTAACCACACACGCTCCACTAACGATTTAGACAAAGTGTAAAGTGTAATTTCATGGATTTGCACCTTATTCACATTTTTCCTAAAGTAACTAAGATTGGGAATTTAATAAAACATTTAGTTACTTTATAATATTCATCATACTTTTAAATGAGAATTTATAAGTCCTTGTCTTACCCGTTCGGCTAACGCCCCTCCACCAGTCAAGCAAGCGGTGGGTGAGAGTGGACACCCATTAAGTTGCCATTTTATAGGCAACAACCTTATACCCACCTTATAGACCAGCTTCGTGAATGAGGCGTACTAGCGGTAAGACGACTTTGTTCTTATACATATATATATATATATATATATATATATATATATATATATATATATATATATATATATATCATTATTAAATCATAATACTATAAGTATAAGGGTTGAATTTTAACTTTTAAAATTCTGAGGGTTGGAACTAAAGTTTTTTAATATAACTTTACTTGTTCCAAAACTTGAGGGCAAGTTTTGTAAACATTCAAAACTTTTCATGTCTTGTAACTTATGAGTTAAATAGGGTAATAAAATGAAGACTCTTCATTTTTCTAACTCTTGTGTTCTTTTAATGGTTTTAATTCAAGTGTGACACTTGGTTTTCCATAACTTGAGGACAAGTTATGGACTCCATTAAAACACATTATGATCAAGAATTAATCGACCACATAGGTTACAAATAATTCCTATGATCATCTAAACATCATAAGATCAAGAACATGAATATGAACACTTTCATTAATCAAATATTACACTTAACACTTTGTAATTTTGATAACTAGTTGTTGTAAATGGATTAGAAAAGACATTACACCATCTAAAACAAGTTTTCAAGTACCAAAACAGTTTAGGGTAATGTTTCTAGTCCATTTCCAGCAACTAAAGTCGAAAATCTGCATTCTGTGGCTCCTACTCGCCGAGTGCATGAACCTACTCGGCGAGTAGGTTGAAGATTCACATGAACTCGACAAGTCCCCCCATGGACTCGGCGAGTTCATCAGGCAGACAACACGTTTTTCAACTTTTTCAACTATTTTGCATCAAGTATCAAAAAAACAAACCTAGGCTCTGATACCACTGATGAGTTTTGAGCATTCTAACACTTCCTAAGTGTACATGCAACCCTAATAAACCTTTGATCTATGTTTGTCTATGATACATGCAAATAATTATTTTTCCAAGGTTCATATCCTAACTAGCATGGCATGGGGAACATGAATCAAATAAAGCTAGTAGAAACACATACCTTGTAGTAGTAGTTGATTGCTTGGAGTTTTAGAGCCTAGCACCAATAGTGTGGATGTCTCAAATGAAAATCACAAATCACCACAAACTTGGAACTTTAAGAGAATAGTCACTACTATCTTGAAATCGACCCTCACCTCAACAAGTGTCAACCAGTGTAATTTCAAGAACCAAAACCTCCTTTATATAGTGTGGTGGATTAGGGTTACATCCATGTAAACCCTAATACCCATGTCTCTTCATTTCGATGAGATCCATGGGTTAAAGCTCCATGCAGTATCCATGGACTTTTCCATGCAAGCCTAGCCTATTCCAAATAAGCATAAGCCCACACTATATAAATATAGAAGCCCATCTTTAATTAGTAATATCTTTGATCTCTAAATTAATCCTAGATTAATTATAGATCAATACTAATTAAATAATATGATCTTATATTAATATATTAGAACTTATAATATATTAAATCATAACTTGTACTATTCTCAAATATTATCCATAAATTGTTCGGGTGAAGTGCATCCCAAATGGACCATGCCGGGTCGGGTCAAGTACATACCAAATATAGTTATGGACTTAGACACTATATCCAACAGTTACAACATCAAAACATGCTTAAACTCAAATGACATCTTTCAACAAAAAAATTATGGCTCAATCACAATCAGTTTTGACCATCTAAAACTCCATAACTTTCAAAACTTTTCAATATGCATGTGTTTCAGGTTTATACCTTTCAAATGTCTACTTGCACATGTTCATATGATTTGTCTACAATTTATGGTGATTTTTACAAAACTGTCTATCGTTGCAGCAAAGATTTCGAACCAGTCAATCAAAATGGTCCTTTTCACACTAGTTAGGAATCATTAAAATTCATAACAAAAATTGTGAGCATACTAGACACGTTTTCTAAACTTCTGAAGTTGACGGATTTAGATTTCGACTCATGATGATTTTTCTGTGAATTTACAAAAACAGTGACAGAAAAGTAAAACTAGTTACAAACAGTTTACAAGTTATTAACACTTTGTAATGTGTTGAGCAAAGTGTTTATCTATGATGACTACATATTTACTGGTGTTTTCTGTTAAGTTACACTTAAATAACAGAAATACCCATTCATTATAAAGGTTCTTAGTCATTACAAACATACAAGATGAACTATAATAAGTATAGTTTATGATTTACTAAATTACTATTTACTATGAAAAGGTTCAATTCTCACTACAAATAGGTTTTTCATTACTACCTACATTCATGATAAGCTATAAAAGGTATAGTTTATGTTACATCAAATCTATGAACTTACTAAGTAAGGTTATATTCCTACTACCAAAGGATTTTCAATTATACTACACGTAAACTCGTTAAATCCGGTTGTGAGGCACTACTTCATTGTACTCTTAGAGTACTGGTTTAAAATCCTGTAGTTTTAAACAGAGTCTCTTGTAGGGAGAGTGTAATACTTGTATACAGATCTATATTTGGATTGAAAACCCACACCTTAGCTGCATGCAACAGGTAGACCGGCAGGTCTGCGGTGACAAATATCATAACATTCCGACACCTGAAGAATGTCGTAACAGGTTACTTTGTCAATCAGTATGGTTATAATAACTCACATAGAGAAAATAACAACACACATAGTTTATGGGGATCTGTAAATTCAAAATGGTTTTATTTTTATAAAACTGCTTACACTATTATAAGTATGGTAAAGTACTTGTACATTTTGGTCTTTGGGACTTTAGACTGCAACTCATTTTATAAGGAGAATATTAGATTTTTCTTGTGCATACATTACATTTACAAAGAAAGGTTTTCAACTCTATATAAAAAAGCTAACGCACTCACCAACGTAATCGTTGACACTCTTTCAAAATTTACTTGTATTCTCAGGTAATAAAAAAAAAGGTGACTACCAGCTTTTGAGGATGGAATGCTTTGGCATTAGACAAAACATTTTATCATTATATTGTAATCGATTTTGAAACATGTACTCTTATAAAACCATGTAACTTTCTCGATTATATTTATAATGGTTGTATTTACTTTGAGCACTATTATACTCGTTGTTGTGATACTATACATGAAGTCCTCTACCCCCGAGCATTTCCATCATCCTTGGTTTGAGGGTATGACAGATTGGTATCAGAACATTGTTTATAGTGAACTAAGTATATCGGACCATATAAGATATACAAACTATAAACACAATGGGACTAAGATTCTCTAACTAAACCTTTTTCATACAACTATACTTTTAAAAAATAAAACATTATATTTATGAAAAGTGTAAGCACATGCATGCATGATGGTATAGTGTCACATCTAGGAAAAACACGAAAAGTAAAAATGGATGAGTTATACACTATGATTATGCCTTGTGATATGTAATCAAGTCTGGGAGGAATATAGCATGATCAACTATATTCGTCCAAAAAGTTACTAGCATATGTCAGGGGATAGGTGTAGTGGACAACAAGTATATCAACCTACCAACACCCATACAAGAATTACATTAAGAATCAAATAAAACGTTTAAAATACTATAGGATTATTTTATGTTACTATAGCACAATATTTCTAGATTCATTATGTGCCTCTTACACCCCTATTCTCGCACACACGTCATGGTAGGATTCCACTAGCCCGGAGATCCCTAATTTCCAAACCAGGGAAAGGTGGTTGGATAGAAGAAGAACCAGAGGAAGATCCCAACGAAGACCCTGAAGAAGTCAAAGAGGAAGAACCCGAAGAAGAAGAACTGGAGGAAGAAAAAGACGAAGAGGAGTAGGAGGAGACGGAGGTCATCAACCCTCCATACATAGCCAGGATTCCCGCAAACAATTTTGGCTACAACGGACCTGAGCCCCATTGGGCAATAGAAATTGAGAGGTGGAGTCGTCATCAGCGACAACAATCACCATTTGGCGATCAACTAGATTACTTTGACCTCAACCATGGAGGACCGGCTAATAAGGCCCTCTTATTCGTGATCCAGCAAATCATGAACCTTGGAGATCAGAATAGGGAATGGCAAACCGAGTTCGGGAGCTGAGTGTCGTTGCGGAACTCGCCAACGTGCGCACTCAAAACCTGGAAAGAGACCACTATCCCAGGGACCGACTTATTGAGGACCTTGCCACCGCACAGGTGAAGGTAAGGGAGTATCAGGAAAGGTAGCTGGCCCTTGAAGAGAGAGTGACCACGACTGAGCGTCGGTTAGCTGATTTACAAGGCGCATCTACTTTGTCTCATGGAATGCAAGAGACAAATCGTCGTGAGTACGGTCCACACTACTCACAAATCTTTATAGATTAGGTTTATGAGTATTCGTTGGTGATACTCTTCTCTATGTGTATGCTCAGTCCTACGATTAAGTGGTTACACTAACCAAAGGGGCGCAACGCTGTCAAAATTTTCTTTGTGTTGATGTGATGTACACTTGTATCAAGGACAAATTTTTCCAAACTCTATGTACTAAAATCATATCAATGAAACTAGCATGCATATTATATTTCATTAGGAGTGTTATCAAAAAATTCATAAACAGTATATGTCGTTGCTTATGGTGAGTCTACAGCTACTTAGTGTAGGGAATAAAGTTGTGTATAATTAAGATTCAATCGGTTTAGAAATGGTGGTTCCGCTTTAGGTCATGTTCCTTGTTTGGTTGTGGGCTTAGGGCAGATCCATTAGATTCAACGATCTATTCGGTCTTAATTACACATAAAAAGCATACACAAGGCGGTTGTAGAAGGACCTGGCATGGGTCAAGTCACAAGATGTCACCAAGTCACTACTACTAAATTCATGAGCTCAAAACATATGAATTTCCAACATGAATTGATTGCAATTACATTAAAAGTCGGATCATAACACAGACAATTTAGTTCAATAATAACTGACTTATAACTACTATTAAACGCTTACGAACTTTTCAAAGTTGTGGTAGAATTATGCCGCCGTGGAAAAATCCTCGACCTTCCCACAATGTACCACCCCCTCCGCCACCATCTCCACCACCACCTCCACAGTTTGACCTCACCATGTTCCAAGCTATCGTAACAGCAGTCGTGGCAGCTGTAATGTCACAAATTCGTACAAATGGCGCTGGTGGATCGGGAAATGGTGTTACTACCTCCAATCAGGGGGACAGTCAGGGGCGTTCAAAGGAATGTTCCTAAAAAGATTTTACAAATGGCAAAACCAAATCCTTCAATGGAACCGATGGCGTCATCACCCTTATGAAATGGTTTGAGAAGACCAAATCAGTCTTCGAAATTTGTGCTTGCCCTGAAGCAAGCAAAGACAAATTTTCAGCTTGCACTTTCACTGACCGAGCCCTTACTAGGTGGAACGGTCATGTGAAGTCTTTGACTCTGCCAGTGGTGGATGTAATGATCTAGGATGATTTGAAGACCCATATGCTAGCAGAAAATTGCACGAGGGGAAAAATTCAGAAATTGGAACAGGAATTTTGGGGCCTCAAAATGACGGGCTCCGACTTCGCATCTTACACAGCCAGATTCAACGATCTGGCCATACTATGTCCCGGATTGGTCACCCCGGAGAGTAAAAGGGTGGAAAAATACATCTGGGGATTAACACTCCAGATTCAAGGAAATGTGTTGGCTTCAAAGCCAACTATTTTCGACAGTGCCAAACAATTGGCACAACAACTCAACGACCATAGGGCCAGCCATGGCACCGTGGTGGCCACCCCCGAGCAACCCAAAGGGGGAAACAACAAAAAGAAATTTTGGAACAACATTAAAAACCAACTGACCCAGGAATCTGCGAAGAAGCAACAAGTAGTGGCGGTTCGCGCTATCTCTACCGCCGCCGCTCCAACTCCCATGAGGCAGTACACTGGGAATCTCCCCAAATGTAACAAGTGCAACTTTCATCACATTGGCCCTTGTCACGAGATGCACGAAAACAATTGTAACAAGAAAGGGCATACTGCCCGTTTCTGCAAGGTGTCTGCTTAACAAGCCAACCTGGCCGCCAACGCTGGAGAAAGCTGAGCCTATTACGACTATAGAGAAACCGGGCACTACTAAAGGGACTGCCCAAAAGCTAAAAATGCAAACGTCGGAGGTGTTAGAACGGTCTTGGCCTTGGGGAAAGGAGAAGCAATGGAAGATCCCACGATGGTTATCGGTACGTTCCTCCTTAATAACTCATATGCATGCATATTATTCGATAGTGGAATGGAGAGGAGTTTCGTTAGCCACAAATTCAAACAATTTCTAAAACAGAATCCCCAATCATTAAAAGATACATACGTCGTAGAAATGGAAAATGGAAAGACAGAGAGCACTAAAAACATATACTCAGGGTGTACCCTCACTCTAGACAACCACTCATTCAAAATCGATCTATTGCATATTTCAATAAAAAGCTTTGACATCATCATTGTCATGGATTGGTTAAGCTCTGATCATGCTGACATTCAGTGCTACGAAAGGATCGTTCGCCTTAATCTGCCAAGTGGCAAAACTCTCGTCGTTTACGGCAACAAACCTAGTGTGAACCTACAAATAATCTCTTGTGTCAAAGCCCAAAGTACCTCGGTAAGGAATACCACGCCTTCTTAGCCCACGTAGTCGATAAGAAGCAAGAAGTGAAAGACATCAAAGACATTCCGGAGGTCTGAAATTTCCCTGACATATTTCCAGAAGACCTTCCCGAAGTCCTACCAGCGCGACATGTCGATTTCCGAATCGATCTAATCCCCGGGGCTACCCCCATATCCAAAGCACCATACCGCTTGGCGCCAGCCGAGATGCAGGAATTTTCCAGTCAATTAAACGAACAGCTAAGCAAAGGATTCATCATACCGAGGTTCTCACCTTAGGGAGCACCGGTCATGTTCATGAAGAAGAAGGATGGATCGTTCTGCATGTGCATCGACTATCCTGAGTTGAACAAACTTACCATCAAAAATCGATACTATCTGCCCCGAATTGACGACTTGTTCAACCAACTCCAAGCAGCGAATTACTTCTCAAAGATCGTCTGAGGTCAAGATACCGTCAACTACGAGTCCAAGAAGAGGATATTCATAAAACGATGTTTAGAACCCAATGCGGTCACTACGAGTTCATAGTGATGCCCTTCGGATTAACAAATGCACATGCGGTGTTCATGGATCTAATGAACCGGGTGTGTCGGCCTTATTTAGACAAGTGCGTGATTGTCTTCATAGACGACATTTTGGTCTACTCAAAGAGTGAAGAAGAACACGGCCAACACCTACGACAAGTATTGGAGACTCTAAGGGAGGAGAAGTTGTATGTGAAATTCTCAAAGTGCGAATTTCGGATCTGAGAGTTAGGCTTCCTTGGTCATATAGTTAGCTAGGAAGGAATACACATAGACCCTTCCAAAGTCAAGGCGATAGAAAAATGGTCGGCACCAAGGACGCCTACAGAAATCTGTCCGTTCTTAGGCCTCGTCTGCTACTATAGAAGGTTCATCCAAAACTTCTCCAAAATCGCTAAACCGCTTACCACCCTGAATCAAAAGGGAGTAACCTTCTACTGGGGAGAAAAGCAAGAAACTGAATTCCAAACGCTAAAAGAGGCTTTCTGCAATGCTCCAATTTTATCCTTATCAGAATGAATCGAAGAATTTATGGTCTTCTACGACGCATCAAACCAAGGACTCCGGGGGTGTGTTAATGCATTGAGGAAAGGTCATTGCCAACGCCTCAAGAAAACTAAAAACACACGAAGTCAGCTATGCCACGCATGACCTCGAACGTGGGGCAATAGTATTCGCTCTAAAGATCTAGAGGCACTATCTCTACAGGACGAAGTGTACTATCTTCACTGATTATAAAAGCCTTCAGCACATCCTCAATCAAAAGGAGCTCAGCATGAGGCAGAGACAATAGGTGGAACTACTGAATGATTACGAATGCGAAATTCGTTATCACACAGGCAAATCCAATTTAGTAGCTGACGCCCTCAGACGAAAGGAATACTCGGGCCGCCGAGTAAGGCCGTTAACCATGACAATCCATTCACAGCTATCTACACAAACTAAAGAGGCTCAACTAGAAGCCCTGAAACCAGAGAACGTGACAGGTGAAGCTTTAAGAGGGATGGATAAGAACCTAGAAATCAAGGGTGATGAAATACACTATCTCATGAATCGTATCTAGACACCCAAGTTTGGGGGATTCGGGGACGTCGTCATGAGCGAAGCACACAAAACTCGATATTCCGTTCATCCCAGTTCAGACAAGATATATATTGATCTCAAGAAACTTTATTGGTGGCCGAACATGAAAGCCGAAATTGTTACCTTCGTAAGTAAGTGCCTCACTTGTGCCAAGGTCAAGGTAGAATACCAAAAGCCATCAGGTCCGTTGCAAAAACCGGAAATACCCGAGTGGAAGTGGGAGTGGATCATTATGGATTTCATAACCAAACCGATGGGTTTGAGCAATAAGAACATTCCTATGTGCACATACAAACCCTAATGCTTGGATCTAGGTTTCTCTAATGAACATGCTTTCATCCAAGACTTGCAAACCCTAGATCTATGATATACAATTCAAAATTGACAATCTAAAAGAGATCTAGATGATTACCTTTACATGGAAACTTGAATCTTGTTATCCTTGGAGTTTATAGTCACAAGTGTCACTCCTCTAATGTTTTACAAACACCGAGAGGCAAGAGGATGATTTGGAGAGAGGTGGTAGGCACAAAATCGGCTCTTAGAACTCCTTAGGGTTTCTGGTATAAAATTTCTGTAGCCCCAGGGTCCCTTAAATACTTGAGCTGCTAGGAATATAGCCTGAGACCCTAATTGGATTACTTAGGCCTTAAGCAGTCCAAGGATCCTTCTAGATTAGGGCTTGGACGAATTCAAGGAGTCCATACACCTTAATTTATTCCACCCCATGACCCATAAGGATCCACAGCCCAAAACCAACTATTATACAATTGACACTTCTAGTCCCCTTTATTTCATTAATCTATTTTAGCCATAGAATTAATTATTAATTAATTCTTGTCTAATATTAATTAAACTATATGATTTCTCTTTTAAAATATTAATCATATAATATATTAATAAACCATAATAACCTCTTTATTCATAAATCATCCTATCATGTTGCTCTGGTGAAGGCAACCCAAAAGGATAATGCACAACCGGGTCAAGTACTTACCAAATATAGTTACGGGCTTAGACACTAATCCAACAATCTCCCACTTGGATAAGTCTAGTAACTACAAATGTAAGCACAATCCGATTAGCCATCGTAGCTCACAAAGATGCTTTCGAACTCTGATCATGTCAGTAACCTGTCCTTTAGATAAGGGATCGTATAGCCCTCTGTTCTACATATTGTGCGGACAATCACATGGAACATGGTCATACTTATTGTCCAGCAGTTTGTTTCTCGATCTCAGATTCATTTGACATAGAAATTAATTGAACACATTAATTCAGTCCTGACCGGACCCAGCACATTAGTCAAATCAAATCATCGAGGGGCCCTGATATCGCTTTTACCCTCGTAGGATAAAATGAACAGATAAACTTCGACTTATATGCACTTACTATTCACTAATAAAATCGTACACAACAATGTGTTTTATGACATCAAGTTACTGATGCGTTTTCGCATTATCAATGCACAACCAATCGGCAAACAATAAACCATATATCTAGGTTTTAAGACCATATGATAGTATCGTTTTGTGATCACTCGTGATAAATTCCATGTAGTGATTCCAGCAATCATGGGTTTATTCCAATGCTCAAAACTTGTTCATAAACACTCATGAACGTCATAGCAAACCTTTTCTATCTCTAATACTTTTTAGACAATCTACACACCTATTCATGATACTCTTCATTCATACTTACTTCCAACATATGAACGGCTATGGACCGTTTGAATAATTTAATTATTCTTAAATAACTCAATTATTTAGGAAGTCAAAACATGCAAAGTGAACAATAGTTAAATAATTAACACAAGACAGTAACTTTACTTATAAATAATACTCCTTTATTTAATCATCAAATATCAATTACATTTATCTATAACATGTTTCTAAACTATCTAATCTAAACTAATATCGTCCTTCAGCGCAATGCTCCTAGCGTGCTGCAAGTGCTTAACCCTACATAGTCCCTTCGTAAGCGGATCTGTTGGGTTATCCTCTAACGATACCCTCTTCACCATGAGGAGTCCTTCTTCTACCTGATGTCGAATAAAGTGATATTTTCTGTCGATATGTCGAGATCTTACATGATCCCTCGGTTCCTTGGTCAAGGCAACCGCTCCTTCATTATCACAGAAAATTTCCATGGGCTCCATTATGGCAGGCACAACTCCAAGGTTTCCAATGAAGTTCTTCAACCATATCGTCTCCTTTGACACTTCGCTTGCTGCAATGTACTCTGATTCACACGTTGAATCAACTACGGTTTCTTTCTTGGAACTTTTCCAAGTCATTGCTCCTCCATTATGGGTAAAGACCTAACCCGACTGTGAATGGTAGTTGTCCCCATCAGTCTGAAAATTGGTGTCACTATACCCTCGCACCTTTAAGTCATCACTCCCACTGAGGACTAGAAATCATTCCTTGGTCCTTCGAAGGTACTTAAGTATGTTCTTGACTGCGGTCCAATGTACTTTGCCAGGGTTCGCTTGATATCTGCTGACCATGCTTAAAGCGAAGGCCACATCAGGGCGAGTAAAGGTCATAGCATACATAATCGAGCCAACTGCGAAAGCGTATGGTACTCGGCTCATTTCTGCTATCTCAACTTCAGTACTCGGGCATTGAGTCTTACTCAACTTGGCATTACTTTGGATCAATAACTCTCCCTTCTTTGAGTTTTCCATACTAAACGTTTTAGTACCTTGTCCAAGTAAGTATTCTGACTAATTCCTATTAGTCTCTTACTTCTATCTCTCACTATCCTTATTTCCAAAATATAGGAAGCCTCTCCGAGGTCCTTCATAGCGAAGTACTTCCCGAGCCAGGACTTAACTTCCTGCAGTGTCGAGATGTCGTTTCCTATGAGCAGTATGTCGTCGACATATAATACAAGGAAGCTAACTATACTCCCACTGGCTTTGACATATACACATGATTCATCTTCGCTTCATATAAAACCAAACTCTTTGACTTTCTCAACGAAGCAAAGATTCCATCTGCGAGACGCTTGCTTAAGTCCATAAATGGACTTCTCAAGATTTCTTACCCTAGTGGGATACTTCGCATTGACAAAACCCTCTATCCGAGCCATGTAAACATCCTCAGCCAACTTCCCATTAAGGAAAGTGGTTTTGACATCCAGTTGCCATATTTCATAATCATGAAATGCAGCAATGTCCAGCATCACCCTAATAGACTTTATTTTCTCAACTGGTGAGAAAGTCTCATCATAGTCAACTCTAGGAGTTTGAGTGAAACCCTTCGCGACACATTGCGCCTTATGTGTGTGCACATTCCCATCCATGTCGGTCTTCTTCTTGAATAATCACTTGCACCCGACAGTCTTACGTCCGGACCCATGGTCAACCAAATTCCAACCTCGGTTGTCGTACATGGACTGAATCTCGCTGTCCATTGCCTCTTTCCATTTTGCAGACTCCAGGCCTGCCATGACTTCCTTATAGTTGTTAGGTTCATCCAAATTTATTAGTGTATTATCACTAATATATGTGTCCCCTTTTATAGTAATATGAAAACCATATAACTAGGGTTGAACTCTAGCTCTTTCAGAACGTCTAAGAGGTAAGGACTCGTCAATCGGTTCAACCGGAGTTTCCTCCCTGGGTTGAGCGCTAGCATTAGAGGTTCCTTCATCGCTCGACTCTTGAATCTCTTCAAGATCGATTTGCCTCCCATTGTCCCCTTGGCTTATGAGTTCTCTCTGTTGGAAAACCCCTCTCCTCGCAACGAAGACAACATTGTCACTCAGTCTATAAAAGAGATATCTAAAGGATTTATGCGGGTAGCCGATGAAAATACACCGCTCACTATGAGGTTTAAGCTTCTCGTGAGTCTCTCATCTTACAAAAGCCTCGCAACCCCAAACCTTGATATGAGCCAACGAGGGAGATTTTCCTGTCCATATCTCGTGAGGTGTTTTGGCAACCTTCTTCGTAGGGACTAAGTTAAGGATATGGGTGGCAGTCTCTAAGGCATACCCTCAGAATGAGATAGGTAGTGAAGCACGACTCATCATGGAACGAACAATGTCCAACAAGGTTCGATTATGCCACTCAGCCACACCGTTCAACTGTAGTGTCCTAGGTGGCATCAAATGCGAAACTATTCTGCATTCCTTGAGGTAGACGTGGAATTCAAGACTTAGGTACTCTCCTCCTCGATCGGATTGAAGCATCTTGATTTTCCTGCCCAACTGATTCTCTACATCTTGTTTAAAC
Source organism: Lactuca serriola (assembly GCF_051521515.1). NCBI lineage: Eukaryota > Viridiplantae > Streptophyta > Magnoliopsida > Asterales > Asteraceae > Lactuca > Lactuca serriola. The sequence continues at coordinate 108,757,099 of NC_136409.1, read as the reverse complement.
TCTTTGAACTTTTCAAAGGTTTCTGACTTGTGCTTGATTAAGTAGATATACCCATATCTACTATAATCGTCGGTGAAAGTCACAAAGAAGCGATTTGCATCCCTTGTGGTGGATCTAAAGGGCCCGCAAACATCTGTGTGTATGAGATCCAATAGACCCTCACCCCTTTCACAAGTGCCAGTAAAGGGTGACTTGGTCATCTTTCCAAGTAAACAAGACTCGCACATGTCATCGTCCCTAAGGTCGAATGACTCTAAAACTCCATCCTTTTGGAGTTAGGCTATGCGTTTCTTGTTGACATGTCCAAGACGAAAATGCCACAAGCATGCTTTATCCATACTATTGGAAGAATCCACACACAACACATCATTTCCTAATTTATCCACAACCATCACAGTTTCATAAATAGAGGCTTTCTTATTATCAAATGAATATCTAAATCCTTGCCTAAACAACCCATGAAATGAAATGTTGTTTCTTGCCATATCTGGCGAATAGCAACAATTATTTAAATGTAATCCTAATCCATTACTAAGCGCTAGAGAATACACTCAACTCTTGGTGACAGGCGACGATCTTCTGTTTCCCATGATAAGATTTATTCTTCCACGCTCCACATCCCTATATCTTCTTAGTCCCTACAAATCAAAACATATGTGAAAACCACATCCTGTATCAAGAACCTAAGAAATAGCATGTGATGAATCATTAGATTTAATTGTGTAAATACCTGCGAAAGATGGCTTGATCTTCCCATCCTTGATGGCTTGCAGATATTCCAGGCAACTTCTCTTCCAATGCCCTATTTTGTGGTAGTGGTGGCACTCTACCTCCTTCGGGTTAGAGTTGGGCTTAGCAGAACCAAATTTGGTTCCACTAGACGAGGTACCATCTTGGGATTTTCCCTTGTGGTGGCTCTTTGAGGGAGCCTTCCTCTTCTTACCCCTCCCTTGCCCAATGGCCAAAACAGGAACAGCGGTTGGAGTGGGAGTTGATGCAATAGACTTGTCCTTGAGATTGCTCTCAGCAGTCCTTAGTAATCCTTGAAGCTTGGTCAAGGTGACCTCTTCCTTATTCATGTGGTAGGTCATGTGGAACTGGTTGTAGCAGGGAGGCAAGGAGTGAAGGATGATGTCAATTGCCAGCTCTTCATCGAAGTTAACATTTAACTTCAGCAGACGATCAACATATCTCTGCATCTTTTGCAGATGAGCGGTAAGGGACTCTCCACTACCCATTTTGGCAGTGATGATCTCATACCATTCTTGCCTTGCACTTTGGTGGTACCGGTCCACCAAGTGTTGATGCATTTCATAGGGATAGTAGTCCTCGTAGGACTTTTGTAGTTCAGCAGTCATAGTCGCTAGCATGATGCAATGGACTTTTGTGGCATCATGCTCACGGGCCTCGAAGGTCGCGATTTCTATGGGAGTAGCAATGTTGATGTTCACCTCCTTCAGCTCCTTATCGAGGACATATTCTTTGTCCTCGTAAGGAGTGACCATTCGGATGTTACAGATCCAATCATTGAAATTGGACCCGTCAAAGATCACTCTCTCACACAAGTTCATGAGTGAGAACGAGTTGGATGAGGTTGTGCCTGAAGCATTGTTGTTGTTTGAGTTCGACATTTGAAATAGAAAAGAACAAAGTTGATTAGAAATGAATCCCGAATTAAACACCCAAAATGAGAAATTAGGGTTAGGATCCATCAACATTATTTACATATTAGAAAAGGGATGTCGTAATCTAACATGCAAATAATTTGAAGGTAAGTGAATGACGATTCACTAATTCTCCAGCATGAAAAGCAAAAAGCGATTAAGTTTTAAATGTATTGAAAACTCCTAGATTCCTTTGAGATTCATTGAACTTTTCAATGGCATGTTTCAATCTCAATATACCCCTTAAGTTTATGACTGGGATGCCGAGGATCACAAAGCGGGTGTGAATAACCATGCAAATTTACATGGGGCCCTTATTGTTACAGTCACCTATTCGATATGCAGGTTAACCACACACGCTCCATCAAACTATGACAAACAATGAGTTGCCCTTTGCCACCTTTGCTTAGAACCAATTAGTGTGCCAGTTAACCACACAGGCTCCACTAACTTCTTAGCAAGGGTACAAAGTTTAATTTCATGGGATTGCATCAATTCACTTTGTCTAAAGTAACTAAGATTGGGAATTTTTGAAAAAAAAACACTTAGTTACTTTATATAGATTCATTATACTTATTAATGAGAAGGGGTTGCCCTATCCTACCCGTTCGGCTAATGACCCTCCACCAATCAAGGAAGCGGTCGGTGAGAGTGGACACCCATTAAATGGTAATTTTATAGGCCATAACCTTATACCCCCCTTATAGATCGGCTTCGTGAATGAGGCATACTAACGGTAAGACTAGCATTTAAGTTATATATATATATATATATATATATATATATATATATATATATATATATATATATATATATATATATCTTATAATATCATAAAGTGTAAGGTTGAATTTTAAACTTGTAAAATTCTCGGGTTTGAAATTTAAATAGTTCAAAATAAACATTTTAATCACAAAATATAAATTTCAAAACTTGAGGACAAGTTTTTTAACTTTTCAAAACATAAGGATCAAACAGAAAATAATTTTAAATTAAACAATTAATTTAATGATTATCTAGATTTGACCTAATCAAGATTAAGATAATTCACCAAATAAATTCAAATACTCAAATATTATCAAATATGGAATTTATCATTCAAATAATTGGCAATTATCTTTTGTTTTGTTAAGGATATTGACAAAAAGGTAATAAAATTCGGATTTTATTGAACCAAAACAATTTAGGTAAGTACCCTTACGCAACACAGCAAGAAATCCCGAAAATCTTTCTGTTTGACGGCTAAACTCGTCAAGTTCAACCTACTCGTGGAGTTCCTCATAGAACTCGTCGAGTTCATTAGGCAGTAAGCACAAAAACGATTTTAAAAGCAAGAATCAAAGCACAAAGCATCAAATTCAAGAGAAGCCAATCAAGGCTCTGAAACAACTGTTGGGTCTGAGCCATAAGAACATTCCTATGTGCACATACAAACCCTAATGCTTGGATCTAGGTATCTCTAATGAACATGATTTCATCCAAGACTTGCAAACCCTAGATCTATGATATACAATTCAGAATTGACAATCTAAAAGAGATCTAGATGATTACCTTTACTTGGAAGCTTGAATCTTGTTATCCTTGGAGCTTAGAGTCACAACTGTCACTCCTCTAATGTTTTACAAACATCGAGAGGCAAGAGGATGATTTGGAGAGAGGTGGCAGGCACAAAATCTGCTCTTATAACTTCTTAGGGTTTCTGGTAGCCGATTTCTGTAGCCCCTGGGTCCTTTAAATACTTGAGCTGCTAGGGTTACAACCTGAAACCCTAATTGGATTACTTAGGCCTTAAGCAGTCCAAGGATCCTTCTAGATTAGGGCTTGGACGAATTCAAGGAGTCCATACACCTTAATTTCTTCCACCCCATGATCCATAAGGATCCACAGCCCAAAACCAACTATCACACAATTGACAGTTCTAGTCCCCTTTATTTAATTAATCTCTTTTAGCCACATAATTAATTCTTGTCAAATATTAATTAAACTATATGATTTCTTCTTTAATATATTAATCATATAATATATTAATAAACCATAATAACCTCTTTATTCATAAATCATCCTATCATGTTGCTCTAGTGAAGGCAACCTAAAAGGACTATGCACAACTGGGTCAAATACTTACCAAATATAGTTACGGGCTTAGAAACTAATCCAACACAAACTGCCCAAGACAACGGGTGGTCTAGATACCATTTGGGTGATCGTTGACATGCCGACCAAATCCGCACACTTCCTACCAATAAAGGAAACCGGCAAAATGGAAAAGTTGGCCAAGACATACATCATGGAAATTGTGCGGTTGCATGGGTACCAAAGTGTATTATCTCTGACAGGGATAGTCAATTTACCTCACGATTCTGGCAACCACTCCAGAAATTCTTGGGAACTAGGTTGGACATGAGTACAGCCTATCACCCACAAACTGACAGGAAAAGTGAGAGAACTATACAAACACTAGAAGACATCGTAACGACGTGTGTGATAGATTTTGGTAAAGCTTGGGATACCCATTTACCACTTATTGAATTCTCATACAATAACAGTTATCACACTAGCATCAAAGTTTCCCCATTCAAAGCCCTATATGGCCGCAAGTGTAGATCACCACTATGCTGAGATGAAGTGGTTAGTAGGGATGAGATTTAGAATCGGAAAACTGGACCGGAACCGGAATCGTTAGAACCGGAATACGTAAAACAGTTCTAGGTCCTGGGTTTAAAGAATAGCTCTATCCGGGTTCCGAGTAATCCAGGTTTTGGGTCCTTCGGGTCCGCGTTTAAGAACCAGAACCGTGTTAGGAACCGGAACCGGTTTTAGGGGTCGGAACTGGTTTCTATGGAAAGTCTAAAACATGAATATCTCATTCGTTTGAAGTCGGATTGGCATGAGGTTTTTTTTCCATAATATAGTTTATAGCTTTTACATTATTTTAGACTATAATTTTGTCATTTTTCATATTTTTTTTGTTTTCAGTGATAGTTTTGAAACATGCATATCTCATTCGTTTAAAGTCGGATTGGCATGATGTTTTTTCCATAGTATATTTTATAGTTTCTACATGATTTTAGACTATAATTTTGTCATTTTTGGGTTGATATTCATTGACTTATAGTGTCTCAAAGTTGGGATATCAAAGCTGAAAATTTTATGTTTTTCAGTTTTTTTTATATTATGTAACAGTTTTAAAACATGCATATGTCATTCGTTTGAAGTCGGATTGGCATGAGGTTTTTTCCAGAGTGTAGTTTATAGTTTTTACATGATTTTAGACTATAATTTTGTTATTTTTGGGTGTTTATTAATTGACTTATAGTCTCTTAAAGTCGTGATATCAAAGCTCAAAATTTTATGTTTTTCAGCTTTCTTTGTATTTCATGATAGATTTAAGGGAAATAACATATAGGCCCTATAATGTTTCTAGGGGTGACCCATTTAGCCATTTAACTTATTTTGTGGCTTAATAAGGGAATGAAGTATTTGTTACCTAACAATATAGTCCCTTTTACCTATTGTAGTCGGTTAACGTTGGCACATAAACCTAGCCTAACACGTATGCGATGACATGACAAGAATTTAAAGTGTCGAACAACCGCAACAACGTCGTATTGTAGGCGAATCGTAAGGAGCAAGGATCCACTGTTCAATCGCCTCCATATAAAATCAAGACTTCCTTGACCTAAAACAGCACATCCGCAATCTTCATTACCCCAATCTCGTCTCTAAGTTTACTCGAAAATGGCTTCGATCGGACATGCAGAACAAGTTGGTCTCCAAACTACCGCCGGCACATGGATGAGAATCATTTGAATGGTGTAACCAACGAAGACATGGCCATCAATCTACTACAAACCCAGCTGGAACTATCTCTTATACGGGAGGACTTCCAAGACTAGTTGCGTGATCTCCGTCGGATAGTTGATCGAGACTTGGATGCCATGAACCGTGAGGTCGATGACGTTCGTGCTAGTCAGTTGGATATCTTAAATGTCATTGTTGATCTTAAAAATCATTCTGTTTCTCTGCAAGGAGCATATGTGAAGATGGTCTTCAAGGACAACAAACATAAGAAGCTGATGTATTGTGTTGAGATTGTTGGTGTTGTTTCTGCGTCTGTATTGCTGATCTTAAAAAATGTTGTGTAGGTTGAAGCATTCGGTCCCAAGTTTGTGTTTTGGTGTGTTATTTATCTTGTTTAGTGTCAATATTAGTAGTAGATTTTGTGAGGGTTGTTGGTATTAGTTTGTGATGTTGGTGTGTAGATTTGGTGGTGGTGTTGCCTGGGCTGCTGATGATCATCGTTTTTTGATGAAGTTTTTTTTGGATGATCTCTGTAATAGGTTATTGAATAGCAGAAAGCGATGTAAACAAACCCATGGCTGAAATGTGTTTTAATATGTTATTATTAAAAAACAAAAAATTGTCTTACACCTGTATCTGTATGTGTGCGTGAAAGAAAGAAACATTTGGGTATTATATATGTTTCATCGACTGTGATGGGCCCACAAACCAAAGCAAAATGAATATACCTTCTTTATGTTCATAGACAGGGACCACAAATGGTGCAGTTTGGGAATAGGGACAAAAAATACCTTTGCACACGATTGAAGCATATCTGCTTGTCTGCAAACCTTTTTTGTAAAAAAAAAGGGGGAATGAAATTTTCTAAAGATGGCCTTTTCATGTTGAATGGATTAATTCACAAGTACCCTGTTTTTTACAATGACTTAATTACCCCTGCATTAAAAATGGTCAATTTACTTTGTAATGACTTAATTACCCCCACATCCAAAATGGTAATTTAATTTCTAATGACTAAAATGCCCCCACATCCAAAATGGTAAATTTAATTTCTAATGACTCAATTGCCCCCACATCCAAAAATGGTCAATATAATTTGTAATGACTAAAATGCCCCCACATCCAAAAATGGTAAATTTAATTTCTAATGACTAAAATGCCCCCACATCCAAAATGGTAAATTTAAATTGTAATAACTCAAATGCCCCCACATCATAAATGGTCAATTTACTTTTTAATGGCTAGAATGCCCATAATACCCCTAAATATTCGTGGCACGGGACAACAATAACATACCATATAACAACTTACCACACAACAAAACAACATAGTACACCATAAAAGAACATACAAAGATCATTTGTTTATTGCAACACACATTCACTACAAATAACAAACAATTATTTAATCCAACTCCATGGCTGTTGCAACACTGCTACCTTCACCTCCACATTTTTTGCAAGCTTCAGTTTAATGATTCGTTCTGACTTCTTTCGCATTTTAGGCGATTTAACATGCTTAACTCGAGCGTTGACATTCACCCTTTCATCCCATCCATTGACTCCTACCATTTGCTCTTCATCTCCAGGCCTATCCAAAGCATCAGTAGCATCTACTATTACCTCATCATCCCCTACTCCTGTGGCAATGTTTACAGACTCCTACGTTGGTATAGTTTTTTGTTTCTTTGTTCCATTTTGTTTGGATGTCCCTACAGCTTTACTACAAGTAGCCTTGTTGTGTCCTTTCTCCTTGCATATGCTACAAGAAACTTTCTTCCCTGCCTTGGAGACGGTATGTTTTCCCATCCGTTCAGAAGCGTCTCTTCTTCTCTTTATGGTTGGCCTACCTGGCATACGTCTTTTCAATGGAGGCAAATGGGGTATCAAGTCCGTAGAAGGCCACATATTTTTTCCATTCATCCCATGGATTGGCTGTTTGTAAGTGTCATGGTATAATGCAGCCAAGTACATTGGATCTACATATGGACCATCAGGTGTCAAATTTAAGTAGGCTAAGGTGGCAACTGAGTGTACGCAGCCATATCCATTAAGTTGCCATAGCCTGCAGCTGCATTCCTTTTTTTCAACATCCACAGTAAATGCCTCGTCCATTTTCCTTGCCTCAAACTTCATCCCCCCACAAGAATGACATGCCAATGCCTACATATATAGATGAAAACCGCAAATATCATGAGATGTGAAGATTCAAGTACTAATGTAATTGGATAAATGTACAAACCTTTGCTCATTTTGGAGAATATTCAACCATATTCTGATATTTGGACAAACAGAATAACCATTCCATCCTTGTCCGGTTAATTTCATAGTCACCATCCTTTGCATCACATATATATATATATATATATATATATATATATATATATATATGAATGTCCTCTAACATGCGTATTATTGGTTTCATCCGGGCATCTAAAATCACATTATTAAAACTCTCTAAAAAACCATTCTCTACTGACTCACAAGAATTATAAACTCTGAAAAAAGCCAAAGACCAAGTCTTTGGATCTCTATCCATAAGATGAACAACTGCTTCTGGATTTCATTTTCCAATCTCTTTCATAACTACATTAAATTGTGCTTCAGTTGTTGCCTTGCTCGCTTTCCAAAATAGATTTTCAAACTTGGATCCACTAAATCTCTTTCTAAAATTCGCATAGATATGTCTAGCACACTGTCTATGTTCAGCTGCTGGAAATACTTCCTTTATTGCCTCAATCAAACCCTACATAAGTTACATTAATGTTTGAAATTATAATAGTAAAAACTAAATTTAGAACATGCAGTAGTTTTGAACCATACCTTGTGTTGATCTGAAATTAGAACCAAACCATTACCATCATTCCAACGTTGCAAATCTTCTAAAAGAGTTTCTAAGAACCATTTCCAATTTGTCTTTGTTTTCCACAGAAACAACTCCCCAAGCAATCGAGAATATTCCATTCTTAGCATCTCTACCCACAGCACAAAGCAACTCCCCTTGACAAAAACTTTTCAGAAAACAACCATCCAGGTTAATGATCCTCCTACATCCTCCCCTCCATCCCTCTTTTACTGAAGCAAAACATATGTATATTTTGCTGAAATAATTCTTACCATCAGGCATTGAATCAACACAAATTTTAACTGTGGATCCAGGATTTGATCTTCTAATCTCCTCCCCATATGACCATAATCTTGCATAATTCTCAGTTATTGTCCCTTCAACTAGACTCAATGCATACTTATTGGCTCTCCTACACTGACTCATACTCACATTAATCCCAAAATCGGTTTTTACCTCCTCTCTAAGCATTCGGACGCTCATCTTTTAATTGTTATAAAATTGGTGCTTAAATTGAGTCCCTATCCATTTGTAAGTCACAATTGATCCGAATTTTAAATTCTTTGCACAATTATGCTCACCGATAAGAGATTTTATCTGGAAAGACTTATCTTCACTCATCCAAGAACCCCAAATCCTAAAACTACATTTTCCATCACAACATTTGACAAGTAATCGTCAAGTATCATTCTTAACAAAACATAATTAATAACCATTCGCTACAGCATAGTTACAAAGCATGTGTTTCAATTGCTTAGGACTCTCAAACCTCATGCCTAAAACAGGTTCCTGCTCCTTCCAATTGAGCTTATCATTGAAAATGTTTGGCAATTCGGGATAAACATCTTCATTGTCACCCATGTCTTCTTCGAAAAACTCACCTGCACCTGCTTTCTCACCCATCTCTACCTGAATCTCATTACCCTTTATAAAAAAAAATGAGGCTTCTGATGGTCATCCTCATCGCCATCAACATCCTCATCCTCGTCGTCATCATCGTCGCCATTCTCTTCCTCATCGTTTGTGTCACCCACATCCCGATGCCCTGGTGCAACTTCCTTAACCAGTCCTACACCATCAAGTACTTCTTCCTCAACGTGACCATCAAACTCGTCTTTGTGTTCATCCAACCATTCCTGTATGTTACTATTCCCAAAATGGTCTACATATATAGGGAGTATAACACCACCATTCATATGCAATTGCTATGAAGTCGTAAAATCAGGGTCATTGCAAATTAGATTCAAACCTTTTGGAAAATCAATAATTAGGTTGGCAGTAATAGAGCTTCTCACACTTTTCCTTAGTGAACCTTTCGATGAACACAACACACCCATCCTTGTCCATTCCTGTGAAATCGATGTCCAAAAACCTCTGAGTAATTCCACCGGTGTAGCGTATGGGGTTTCTGCTGAACATTCCTTGGAAGTGGACATCTAGTTGTGAGAATACGGGTTCCATGCTTAAGGATTCAGAAGCAGCTCACAAAAAAGGGTTTACCGATGAAGTGTTGAACAATGGATGTAAAAGGGCTCTTTTATAAAGCATATATCGACATTAAGAAGGAGGCGACTAACTAATGAAATGGAATTAGACGAAAGTCACAGTCAACATCCGATGTGGTGTTAGTAGAAGGAGGTGGACTTAAAATGACCGGCTAAGCCCTTCAAAATTGAAATAAGAACTTAATCGACCCGACAAAGAGTAATTTGTTCCCTTATTAAGCCACAAAATAAGTTAAGTGGCTAAATGGGTCAACCCTAGAAACATTATAGGGCCTATACGTCATTTTCCCTAGATTTAAAACATACATATTTAATTCATTTAAAGTCGGAATAACATGCAGTATTTTCTAAAGTGTAGTATAGAGTTTATACATGATTGAAGACTATAAGTTTTTCATTTTTGGTTTCATATACATTGATTTATAGTCTCCCAAAGTTGGGATATCAAAGCTACGAATTTTTTTTTCTCAGGTTTATTTTTATATTTTGTGAAATTTTAAAACATGCATTTGACCCACTTTACCCGGTTCCCCTGGTTTTCGGTTTTAGACCCACTTTACCCGGTTCCATTCGACCCAATTTGATATTTCCGGGTTTTCTGGTTCTAGACCCACTTTACCCGGAACCGAACCGGAACTAGTTCCTATATACCGGTCCGGTTTCCGGTTCTAAAAAATCTTGTTAACCGGTTCCCGGGTTTTCCGGGTCTGGGTCTACCGGTCTGGGTTTTGACCCACTCTTATCCCTAATGGTTAGCATGCAACTGGCAAAGGGACAAGTCGCTAACAGCACCCTCACTGGCCCGAAGATTATAAGAGAAACTACTGAGAAGACTATCCAAATCAGAGAACAACTAAAGGCTTCTAGAGACAGACAAAAGAGTTGTACAGATAACCGACAAAAGCCTTTGGAATTCTAGGTTGGAGAACGAGTGTTGTTAATGGTCTTACCCTAGAAAGGCTTGATACATTTCGGTAAACACTGGAAATTGAATCCGAGATATATCAGGTCGTTCGAGATCCTCGCTAGGATTGGCCCGGTAGCATATAAGCTTCGATTACCACCGGAACTCAAAAATGTACATCCAACCTTCCATGTGTCCAACTTAAAGAAGTGCTTGTTTGACGAGACTCTTGTTATCCCTCTTGACGAGAGTCTCCACTTCGTGGAAGAACTGGTAGAAATCATGGACCGGGAGATTAAAAAGACAAAACAAAGTCACATTCCCATTCTGAAGGTCCGATGGAATGCTAAACGTGGACCTGAGTTCACCTGGGAACGCGAAGACTAGATGAACAAAAAAATACCCGCATCTTTTCCCCAACCCTTGAAGTCCCAGTCGAAAAACTAATTTCGGGACGAAATTCCTTCTAACGGGGGGATGATGTGACATTCGTCAAATTCTGGTCAAGTCAAAGTCAACAAAAGTCAGTGGATCAAACCGATAAGGCATAATGAGGTTTACGAACCTTTCTTTCGGGGGGTGTAAAACACTCATAATAAAGCATAATGAGGTTTACGAACCTTGCCTTATGGGCCAAACACTAATAAAGGCCACCAGCAAAGTCTCTCTTAATCTCTCTCACTCTATCTCTCTCTCTCCCAAATCTCTCTCAACTTTTCCATAAGCATCCATGCCATCCCGACACTTTAATTAGTTGAAAACTCCTTGAAGTGGGAAAAAATATGAAAAACAGCACAATAGGAGCGAGACCCTCTCAAGAGGCGAACCCTCTCAAGAGGCAAACACTCCTGAGGCGAACCCACCTGAGAAAGTGCATCCTCCTGATGAGGACCTTCGTGCTTAGCGAAGAAATTTCGCCCTGGTCCTCAGAATGAAGCCGCCACTCCCTCCATACGCTTTTGCTTGGAAAAACCGAGAAGGCTTGCTCCTGACATCGATATTCGCTTCGCCTCGACAAACTTCGCCTGCGAGTCCTCCCGAAACGAGACCTCTCCTTTGCTTGCGAATCCTCTCGGATCGAGACTTCCCTCTTGCCACGAACCTATCACCCATGAACCCTCCATTCGCATCTGAACCACTCACCCTCGCAAGTTCTCTTCTTAAGCCCAATCATTTACTACTTTCGTGTTTTAAGCTTGTTTTTGATGATTTTTGTGACATCCCCAAAATCACGGCCAGAAAAGACCAATTTAATTTATGCTTTTAAAACAATTTCAGAGTAATCTTTTGATTAAAAGAGTTGCGGAATTTGTTCCCAAAACGAAGTATGATAAAAATAAGATTTACCAAAGCATTTCTTAAAGAAATATATTTTCATTGTATAACAAAACTCAGGATGTCATGATTCGATAAACAGACCGAAAGCATCAACATTACATTACAGACCTTACAACAGTTATATAAAACAACATGTCTATAATCCAAAAATAACTTGACAAGTCATCCATCTTATGCCCTCGTGCCACTACCTGTAATACAAATAAATTGAGTGGGTCAGGCTTGGATGCCTGGTGAGCATATACGGTTTTCAACCCGCAATAAATAATTATATTTAATTTCACCAACCAACAATAACCCGATTACCCATTCCCGTTATCCTCACTTTACGTCCCTAACACAACATCTATCTCAAGGGACCTAATCTAGGATTTTCATCGGGATGGACATTACTACAAAGGGGTTTCCTCAACATTAGATGTCCTAAAGGCAACCATGAGGGGGATAGAGTACACCGGTGAACACATCCTTCACAACACCTACAGGTTATGAACCTGCTAGCGTTCCACAGGACTGTCTAGAAAGAGTCTGTGGTCGTTATCCATACTCTGCTGAATAACTAGATCAAAAACAACAACATCGAGGCCTTTCATCTGTTTATCACACATCAACTATCTACCCATGTTCTACCCAACATATTAGTAGATAAAAATATATATTTTTATACATAGTTTAAAACTTGTATAACATTCTCATTCAATACGTATTGCAATCAACAGATGAGACACATACACATAACACGTATTTCATATAGAATAAATCATATCTATGAGATAGAAGAAAGTGAATATACATTCACACATATAACAACAAAATATACACATAACACGTCTTTTGTATAAAATACTTCATAATTATGCGTTAGAAGAAGGTAACTACACACTCACTTGATCAGAAGATGATCGGACAGCACTACGGCTCTAAAAGTGGTATTCTTCGGTGAAACTGGGTTCACTACACTCACCGGGCTTCTTACGGGAAGAGCTTCGGCTCGGAAACTCTTTTCTTCGCGGGATCTTCGAGCTTCAGGACTTGCTTTGGGTAGTGGGATGATACCGGGGCTTTAGGGGTACTTCTTTGCACGTAAATCGAGGTAATACGAGTGAGAGGAGAGAATTTGAGCAACCAAACTCGGTTGGCCCTTCAAATCTATTTATAGGGAAAATTATGCCTTTTCCACGTCATGGTGGCTCGGTCGTCACTACATGCATCATTGCAAGTGGGTCTGACAGACTCCTGAGCTCCTGCTACGTCGTGGCGCTATTACCATGTCATGGTGGCTGACAGTTTTGGGGTTTCGCGCCCCGAACATCAAAAATTCATAACTATCGCATACGAACTCCATTTTCAACGTTCTTTATATCAACGCGAATGTGAGAATACGCTCTAAAACTCTCGTTTAGACTCCATTGGCTAATTTTGAATTTATTTTTAATATATTATAAATATTACTTTTATAATATTTTTAGTAGGCCGGGACAGGAAAACTCCGTTATAAATTCATAACTTCTTCATCTGACGTCTGTTTTTGCCTATCATTTTATCTTTTCACTACTATTAATGAGATCTTCGATTATCGTTTAGGTTGTTTCGGCTAAAAATCACTCGATCTAAAATCGAGGATTCAGGCTGTATACTGCTAAGTCGAAACTTCGGAAAAATCATATCTTCCTCATACGAAGTCAGATTTGGGCATTCTTTTTATGAGCGCTCTCAGTTTAACGTATTCTACGACTTTCGTTTAGATTACTAAGGCTAGATATCGCTCTATCTTAAATTTGTATTTTACGTCATTCCGTGTCGTGCCGGTTCTGTAGTGAAACTTCGACAAGTCCTAACTTCTTCGTTATAACTCAGATTTCGGCATTCTTTATATATTCGGAAACCTCTTTTCAACTACTACAACATTATATATAGATATTGGCTTTATCTAACATTTCATTTTGATGCTTATTTTTATCCTTAATTTATTTAAGTCACACAGTTAAGCACAAAACACATAATACTCAAATAATACACTTGTATTATTTCAAAACGGGTTACAAAGGTTAACCTAGACTATTATATCAACATTAATGACAAGCCCAGAAACACAGGCATTACAATTCTCTCCACCTTAGAATGATTATTTCCCCAGAATCACACATCAAGAAACAAACGCGGGTAGTGACTCATCATGTCACTCTCCGTCTCCCAGGTAAGATTTGGCCCATTCGTGTGTTTCCATCGGACAAGCACTAACTCGACCATCTTGCGTCGCAACTTCTTAGTCTTTCGGCCAACGATTGCCTCTGGTTCTTCAACCAACCTTTTGTTCTCATCGATTCTCAACTCCGAAAGTGGAATCATGTCAGGAACTTCTCCCGTGAATTTCCTCAAGTAACACACATGAAAAGTGTTATGAATTCCATTCAGTTCTTCGGGTAATTCGAGCTTGTAAGCTTGGTTTCCAATCCTTTGAAGAACTTTAAATGGTCCAATAAACCTCGGACTTAATTTTCCTCATTTACCAAATCTTATAAGTCCCTTCCACGGTGAGACTTTAAGCAAAACCGAATCTCCAACTTCAAAAGTCATCGGTCTTCGCTTGTTGTCAGCATAGCTCTTTTGACAATCCTGTGTTGCTAACATTCTCTCCCTAATTATTTTCAACTTTTCAGCAGTTTGATGGACTATCTCTGGTCCTATAAACTACTTTTTCCCAGCCTCAAGCCAACAAGACGGCGTACAACACTTCTGTCCGTACAAAGCTTGATAAGGTGCCATCTTAATGCTCGAGTGGAAACTATTATTGTAGGAAAATTCTACCAAATGTAAATGTTCATCCCAATTACCTTGGAATTCCAGGATACATGCTCTCAGCATATATTCAAGTGCTTGTATCGTTCGTTCGCTCTGACCATCAGTCTGTGGATGGTAAGATGTACTTAAGCACAACTTGGTACCCAATTCCTCTTGTAGACTTTTCCAAAATCATGAGGTGAAACGGCTGTCACGATCTGACACAATCGTTAATAGAACACCATGAAGCCTCACAATTTCCTTCATGTAAGAATTCGCAAGCTTATCCATAGACCATTTCTCCTTGGCTGCTATGAAATGCGCAGTCTTAGTGAATCGATCAGCGACAACCCAAATCATGTCGTGACCATTCTTTGTTCTGGGTAGTTTAGTGACAAAATCCATAGCAATGTCTTCCCATTTACCCATGGGCACAGGTAAAGGTTCTAAACTCCCGTATGGTTTCTGATGTTGTGTCTTAACTCTCGCACAAGTCACGCACTCGGCCACATACTTTGCAATATCAAGCTTCATTGTCGGCCACCAGTAATAGGGTTTCAGGTCCCTATACATTTTAGTGCTACCGGGATGAATCGAGTACATGGTTTTGTGAGCTTCTTCCATCAGAACATTTCTGACTCTCCTGTCTTAGGTATCCAAATCCGATCTTGGAACACCTTCAGTCCATGACTGTTTATACCGAACACCAACGTTTTGCCCAAACGTTCTTCCTTTCGGTCATTCTTCTCAGAAGCTTCCTCTTGAGCTTTATTTATACTTTCCACTATTGTCGAGACAGCTTCAATTCTCAACGCTCTTGGCCTCTTCCTTTCAAGATTGACTTTCCGACTGAGAGCATCAGCCACAACATTTTCTTTACCGGGGTGGTAAGTATCTCAAATTCGTAGTCCTTAAGTAACTCTAGCCGACGTCGTTGCCTCATATTCAATTCCTTCTGATTAAAGAGATACTGGAGACTCCTATGATTAGTGAAATGTTTACACTTCGTGCCATAGAGGTAATGTCTCCATATCTTTAGAGCGAAAACTACCACAGCCAACTCCAAATCATGAGTCGGGTAGTTCTTTTCATGCTCTTTCAACTATCGAGATGCATACGTGATTACCTTATCTCTTTGGGTCAAAACACAACCCAATCCAACACAAGACGCATCACTATAAACAGAGAAGTCTTCAACTCCATCGGGTAGAGAAAGTATCGGTGCCTCACATAGCTTCTTCTTTAGCTTCTTGAATGCTTCTTTATTCTTATCACTCCAAGCATAAGTAGCTCCTTTGTGGGTCAAAGCTGTTAACGGAGTAGCGATCGAAGAAAAGCCTTGGATAAACCTTCGGTAATATCCATCTAATCCAAGAAAGTTTCGGATCTTCGTGGGACTTTTCGATTGTTCCTATTTCATTACAGCTTCAATCTTTCCTGGATCAACCATTATCCCTTCTTGGTTGACCACGTGACCCAAGAATTGGACTTCTTGAATCCAAAAATCACATTTGGAGAACTTAGCATACAACTTCTCCTTCCTCAAGACTTCCAACACTTCTCGCAAGTGTCTGCCATGCTCCTCTTGTCTTTTCGAATAAATCAGAATGTCATCTATGAACACTATCACAGATTTATCAAGGAACGGGTTACAAACTCTGATCATTAAATCCATGAATGCTGCTGGAGCATTACTTAGTCCAAACAACATAACCAAAAACTCGTAGTGTCCATATCGTGTTCTGAATGCAGTCTTCTCAATATCCTGCTCTCTTACTTTTAGCTGACGATATCCAGACCTTAGGTCGATCTTTGAAAAATAACTTGAACCTTGTAGTTGATCGAATAGGTCATCAATCCTCGGCAACGGATATCTATTCTTTATTGTAGCCTTATTCAACTCTCTGTAATCGATGCACATTCTCATACTTCCATCTTTCTTCTTTATGAATAACATCGGAGCTCCCCAGGGTGATGAACTAGGTATAATGAAACCTTTGTCCGATAACTCCTGAAGTTGCATCATCAGCTCCTTCATCTCCGTCGGTGCTAATCGGTAAGGTGCTTTTGCTATTGGCATCGTCCCTGGTAACAAGTATATTCTAAACTCCACTTGTCTATCGGGCGATAATCCGGGAAGATCTTCGGGAAATACTTCCAGATAATCATACACGACAGGAATGCTCTGCATCTCCTTTTTCTCCTTCTTAGCATTGATCACGAATGCTATACACGACGTACATCCTTTGGCCAAACACTTTCTGGCTTTCATCAATGAAATGATTCCAGAATTTACTCTGCGTTTATCTCCATACACCATAAACGATTATTTCCCTGGTGGGTTTACTTTGACTATCTTCTTCTTGCACAATATCTCGGCGTCATTGGCGCTATGCCAATCCATTCCAAGCACGTTGTCGAAACCGTTAAGTTCGATAGGCAATAATTTCTCGTGAAACTTATTCCCATTCAAATCAATTAAGATTTTTTTCATACGATGGCTAAAAGGTACAAACTTGCCACTAGCAACTTCGACTAATAGAGCATTATCTAGTCTATCGACAGGCAAACCTAGTTTTCTACCAAATTCATGCAAAATAAAGGAGTAGTTGGCTCCAGAATCAAATAAGATTTGGGCAGGAAATTCGTTAACGAGAAAGGTACCTGAAGCGACATCAGCTTCATCTTTAGCAGCTTCCAGTGTCATCTGGAAGGCTCTCACCTTCGGCTTTGGCGGAATATTGGGTTTTGCTACCTCCTTCTTTTTCGGGCAGTCCCTCGACATGTGTCCCTCCTCACCACAACCATAGCAAACTTTCTTGGTGAGAGTGCATTCGTTGGCATAGTGCCCTGGCTTTCCACATTTGAAGCATGTGGCCACTACGTCACATTTTCCGTGATGATTCTTCTTACATTTGTCGCACCATTTTGCTTCGCCTCCTCCTCCTCTCGAACTAGACTTCGAGAATTTACTGTTCTTGTTGGACCCTGAAGGTCCATCGAACTTCCTTTTCTCACCAACATTTATCCTTTCCAGACACTTGTCCTTCTGCTGGGCCTCCACATTCTTAGTTGCTTGAACAGCACAGAGTGGTTTCCATCTTGACTAGCATGCCAAAGTCGGCAGGCAGTCCATTAGCAAACCTCTCAATCTTGGAGAGTTACGTTGGCACTAGGTACGGAAATAACTTCATTTTATCAGTGAATGCAGTAGCATAGTCATCTATACTCATCCTCTCCTTCTTCAAGTTTAGGAACTCATTGTTCAGATCAATCAGATCTATCTCTGAACAGTACTACACCCTTAGTTGTTACAAGAACTCCTCCCATGACATTTTCAGGGCTTCTCCTCATCGCATAGTATCTGCCAACAACTTCCACCAACTCAAGACTCCAGTCTTTAGTTGTCTAACTGCAAAGACAGTCTTCTATTTGTTGATACAGTCGCAACTTTCAAATACCATCTCCATTTCGGAGATCCAATCCATAATCTCAACAGGCTTCGGGCTCCCAAAAAGACTTGGCGGCTTGGCGCCCAAGAAATTCTTGTACATTCGCCCATCCTTGTTTTTTCTCCTTTTCGGGTCGTTCCTTCATTCTCCTTGAGTCCCAACTTGACTCATAATGCGACTATTGTTTCCTTCCTCCGATTGTTCGGGAATCAGTTCGGGTTCCTCAATAGGTATGATTGGTTCGTCCCTATTTTCATGTAACATCTGTTGCAGTTATTCCCTTTGTTCGGCTAACATAGCCCAAACCATGGCTTGCACCCCAGCCATTGTTATTGGTTCTGGTGTTGCTGCTACAACAGGTATTTGGTCAATCACTGGTGGTTGGTTCCTGTTTTCATCCGCGTTTTCAATGCCACTCCTGGTTCTTACCATTTTTTATCTACACACTGAATAAGGTGAAATTAGATCCTCATCCATGATAGATAATTAAATCATCCTTATCACTCCGAAACATGTACATGTTAGTTCTAATACCATAGAAGTACGCTTAGAATCATACACAGATAAGGTTTCTAGATCCAGTCGGCAACAGACCATAGATCCGAACAAATAATATCATACATGGCAACATATAACATTTAGCACATAAAAGCATTTTAGGCAGCTTCCTAAAATATACTAGTGCTCGGGTCTATAATATAACATACACACATCTCACAATCTCCACTTAGCATTCTAAGTTTAAGTCTAGAAATCCTACAAATTCCTAGTTCACTTAAACTAACGCTCTGATACCAACTGTGACATCCCCAAAATCACAGCCAGAAAAGACCAGTTTAATTTATGCTTTTAAAACAATTTCAGAGTAATCCTTTGATTAAAAGAGTTGCGGAATTTGTTCACAAAACAAAGTATGATAAAAATAAGATTTACCAAAGCATTTCTTAAAGAAATGTATTTTCATTATATAACAAAACTCAAGATGTCATGTTCCGATAAACAGACCAAAAGCATAAACATTACATTTATATACCTTACAACAGTTATATAAAATAACACGTCTATAATCCAAAAATAAATTGACAAGTCATCCATCTTATGCCCTCGCGCCACTACCTGTAATACAAATAAACTGAGTGGGTCATGCTTGGGAGCCAGGTGAGCATATAGGGTTTTCAACACACAATAAATAATTATATTTAACTTCACCAACCAATAATAACCCGATTACCCATTCTCGTTATCCTCACTTTACGTCCCAAACACAACATCTATCTCAAAGGACCTAATCTAGGATTTTCATCGGGACGGACGTTACTGCAAAGGGGTTTCCTCAACAGTAGATGTCCTAAAGGCAACCATGAGGGGGATAGAGTACACCGGTGAACACATCCTTCACAACACGGCCTACAGGTTATGAACCTGCTAGCATTCCACAGGACTGTCTAGAATGAGTATGTGCTTGTTATCCATACTCTGCTAAATAACTAGATCAACAACAACAACAACATCGAGGCCTTTCATCTGTTTATCACACATCAATTATCTACCCATGTTCTACCCAACATATTAGTAGATAAAAATATATAGTTTAAAACCTGTATAGCATTTTCATTCAATACATATTCCAATCAACAGATGAGACACATACACATAACACGTATTTCATAGAGAATAAATCATATCTATGAGATAGAAGAAAGTGAATATACATTCACACATATAACAACAAAATATACACATAACACGTATTTTGTATAAAATACATCATAATTATGTGTTAGAAGAAGGTAACTACATACTCACTTGATCAGAAGATGATCGGACAACACTACGGCTCTAAGAGTAGTATTCTTCGGTGAAACAGGGTTCACTTCACTCACTAGGCTTCTTACGCACAGAGCTTCGGCTCGGAACCTCTTTTCTTCGCGGGATCATCGAGCTTCAGGACTTGCTTCGGGTATTGGGATGATACCGGGGTTTCGGAGGTACGTCTTTGCACGTAAATCGAGGTAATATGAGTGAGAGGAGAGAATTTGAGCAACCAAATTCAGTTGGCCCTTCAAATCTATTTATAGGGCAAATTTTGCCTTTGCCATGTAGTGTTACGGTTTACCATGTCGTGGTGGCTCGGTCGTCACTACATGCATCATTGCAAGTGGATCTGACAGACTCCAGAGCTCCTGCTACGTCGTGGCACTTTTACCATGTCGCGGTGGCTGACAGTTTTGGGGTTTCGTGCCCCGAACTTCAGAAATTCGTAACTATCGCATACGAACTCCGTTTTCAACGTTCTTTATATCGACGCGGAGGTGAGAATACGATCTACATCTCTCGTTTAGACTCCGTTGGATAATTTTGAATTTATTTTTAATATATTATAAATATATTACTTTTATAATATTTTTAGTAGGCTGGGACAGGAAAACTCTGTTATAAATTCATAACTTCTTCATCTGACGTCCGTTTTCGCCTATCTTTTTATCATTTCACTACTATTAACGAGATCTTCAACTCTAGTTTAGGTTGTTTTGGCTAAAAATCACTCGATCTTAAATCGAGGATTCGGGCTGCATACTGCTAAGTCGAAACTTCGGAAAAATCATAACTTCCTTATACGAAGTCAGATTTGGGCGTTCTTTTTATGAGCGCTCTTGGTTTAATGTATTCTTCGACTTTTGTTTATATTACTAAGGCTGGATATCGCTCTATCTTAAATTCATATTTTACATCATTCTGTGTTTGTCGCGAAACTTCGATAGGTCATAACTTCTTCGTTATAACTCGGATTTCGGAATTCTTTATATATTCAAAAACCTCTTTTCAACTACTACAACATTATCCATAGATATCGGCTTTATCTAACATTTCATTTTGACGCTTATTTTTATCCTTAATTTATTTAAGTCACATAGTTAAGCACAAAACACATAATACTCAAATAATACACTTGTATTATTTCAAAACGGGTTACAAAGGTTAACCTAAACTATTATATTAACATTAATGACAAGCCCAGAAACACATGCGTTACAATTTTGACGGGGGATTTTAACCCAAATTCATATTTTGACATATTAGACCCCATAAACTTATATTTTATTTCTATTTTGGGGCAAATTCTTATTATGGATCATATCTTTTGTACAAGATATTAGCTATGGGTTGTTGACTTTTCCAAGAAGTTATGACACCAAACCATCCCCATATCCACTTTATGTCACTATTCACACCTTACCTAGTTAAATCATTGTCCTTTTATGCACTACCCAACACTCTACAAGATTTCATTCATCAAATCAACATAAAACTATATACTCTATCCATTTCCTAAAAGTCTCATTTACTTTATCCAAAAATCATACTCTCTCTATCTCTCTCTCTCTCTCTCTCTCTCTCTCTCTCTCTCTTTCTCTCTTCATTTTCCTTCTCTCTGGAACTCAAACCTCCCAGTAACTCACGAGATCTCCTTCACTCTTGGTAAGTTCTTCATTATTAACCTTAATATTCTACATTCCTTCACTTAAATCATCAATTTCTTACACAAATATCGTCATATTTATTCTTAGGACCTTCAAATCTTTAAGCATTCTCCAAGTGTTCTTGACTTGGATACCCCTTTTCTTCAACCATCCATCTCAAGAAAACACTCATGGTGAGTTCATACCCCCTTCTTTTAACTTTTTCATCTAGTTTTGTGGGGGATAATATAAGTTACAACATCAAAACATGCTTAAACTCAAATGACAGCTTTCAACATAAAAATTATGGCTCAATCTCGAACTGTTTTGACCATCTAAAACTCCATAACTTTAAAAACTGTTCAATATGCAAGTATTTCAGGTTTATACATTTCAAATGACTACTTGCACATGTTCATATAATTTTTCTACAATTTATGGTGATTTTTAAAAAACTGTCTATCCCTGCAGCAAAGATTTCGGACCAATCAGTGAAAATGGTCATTTTGACACTAGTTAGGAATCATTAAAATTCGAAATAAAAATTGTGAGTATACTAGACACATTTTCTAAACTTCTGAAGTTGATGAATTTAGATTTCAACTCACGATGATTTTTCTGTGATTTTTACAAAAGCAGTGATAGAAAAGTAAAACTAGTTACAAACAGTTTACAAGTTATTAACACTATGTAATGTGTTGAGCAAAGTGTTTATCTATGATGACATATTTATTGGTGTTTTCTGTTAAGTTACAATTAAATAACAGAAATACCCATTCATTATAAGGGTTCTTAGTCATTACAAACATACAAGATGAACTATAATAAGTATAGTTTATGATTTGCTAAATTACTATTTACTATGAAAAAGTTCAATTCTTACTAGAAACAGGTTTTTCATTACTACCTACATTAATGATAAGCTATAAAAGGTATAGTTTATGTTACATCAAATCTATGAACTTACTAAGTAAGGTTATATTCCTACTACCAAAAAGGATTTTCAATTATACTACACGTAAACTCGTTAAATCCGATTGTGAGGCACTACTTCATTGTACTCTTAAAGTACTGGTTAAAATCATGTAGTTATAACTAAAGTCTCTTGTAGGGAGAGTGTGATACTTGTATACAGATCTATATTGGGATTGACAACCCACACCTTAGCTGCATGCAACAGCTAGACCGGCATGTCTGGGGTGACAAATTTCATAACATTCTGAAGCCTAAAGAACATCGTCACAGGTTACTATGTCAATCAGTATGGTTATAATAACTCACATAGGGAAATTAATAACACATATAGTTTACTGGGATCTCTACATTCAAAATGGGTTTTATTTTTATAAAACCGCTTACACTATTATAAGTATGGTAAAGTACTTGTATATTTTGGTCTTTGGGTCTTAAGACTGCAACTCACTTTATAAGGAAAATATTAGATTTTTCTTGTGCATAAATTACATTTACAAATAAAGGTTTTCAACTCTATATACAAAAGCTTATGCACTCACCAACATAATCATTGATACTCTTTCAGAATTTACTTATATTCTCAGGTAATCAATATAAACAGGTGACTACCAGCTTTTGAGGATGGAACGCTTCGACATTAGACAAAACATTTTATCATTATATTGTAATCGATTTTGAAACATGTACTCTTATAAAACCATGTAACTTTCTCGATTATATTTATAATGGTTATATTTACTTTGAGCACTATTATACTCATTGTTGTGATACTGTACATGAATTCCTCCACCCCCGGATATTTCCGCCATCCTTGGTTTGGGGGTGTGACACATCTCCACCTTATGATCAAGTCATATATTCAAGAGGTTGGCTCGATGGATGTGGACATTACCACCGTTTTGAAGAAGAAGCCGATGACTGTTCCTAAGGAAACTCTGAAAGACTTCGAGAAGTAAAAGCCAGGGAAGATATATAAGGAAGGATAGTTCATGGTGTATTAGTCCAGAGAACGAACAGAAGCTGACTTTTGCAAGTCATACTTCTATCTCAAAGATAAACATCTCTACAACACTGCTTGTCTGGAATTTATATTGGATCTGATTAGTAAGTTCAAGGGAAACCACAAGGATGACGTCAAGTGCTTCTCTGATATGATTTTATGATACATCACTGTTCGCAAGATGCTGCTGAGCTTTATTCCGAAAATCTACGAAGTGCAGAGCTGAATCACTGGCTAATGGGCTACAGCCTCCATCGATGCATAGGGGGAGATTGTTGAATATAAAAGTGTTGCATCATTGAGCTTGTTATTAGTCCTTTTTGTAAATGGGTTGGGCCTGTCCTCCCGTACTTAATTCTAGGGTTAGAGTATATATGGTGCATGGATGCATCTTATTTTAGTTAACTGTTGATCGATCTCTTCTTTGTAACCCTATCACGCCTCTACAGTAGCAATTCTTTATAGAGTTCTTCTGAGGTTGTGTCTTTTAATCATTCGGCACCAGTTGATCCATCTTGTGTTCTTGTTTTCATATTGTGCTAATATTTACTTGTTAGAATTTAATCGATTTAAGAAAATTTTATTCCTAATAGTTAGAATCTAACACATAGCAAGAATTTGGTATTCTTACACTTGTGATAAGGATTGGGAATTGTGAAATAAGTATCATTGGAAGTGTATTCAATTGATCTATTTTACAAAGTATGGACCATAGGTAGACATATTGTGCATGCTTGGAGCATGGGATAACTATTGTTTCAATTAAATTTTTTAGTTGATTATCTAAAACATTATACAATGAATAATGTGTAATCAATATGGTGACTAAATAAAAGGTGTTTTATTTATACTCACAAGTTTGAGGCCATAATGGATTCGATTATTCTTTTGTTTCACTTCGCATGTTTTGAATTCCTGAATAACTAGGTTATTCAAACATCCACAGTCAATCACACTTTCGAAGTAAGTAATGAGGTAAGACTATCATAAATCCGACTGTAGATTGTCTAAAGTGTTTAGACATAGCAAAAGTATGTTTCGGTGTTCATGAGTCTTCTTGAAATAAGATTTGAGTATTGGAATAAACCCACGCTCACGTGAATCACTTCATGGATTTTATCACGAGTGATTGAGAGACGATAATATCTTATATTCTTGAAATGGAGACATATAGTTGCAGTTTACAAGTTGGTTGCACATTGATAATATGTAAATGCACCAGTAACTTGGTTTTATAAAACATATCATTGTGTATGATTTGATGAGTAAATAGAGCAAGCATATAAGTCAAAGTTTATCCGTTCCTTTTACCTAAGGTGGGATAAAAGCGATATTTGTGGGCCCCTCGATGATTTAGTGATGACACCCTAAGCGCTTGGCCAAGCCTGGACTAAGTTGATGTGTTCAATCGTAGTTTGTTGTCATTCGTCTTAAATCGGAAATCGGAAAAAAAAAACTATTAGACAGAGATTGATTATAATTTATGTCTCATGTTCATACAATGTCTTGAAGAACGGTGTAATATTTGATCCCTTATCTATGGGCACGTCACTAACTAGGTTAGAGTTCGACAGCAGCTTTTGGTAGCTAAAATTTAAAGTTATACTTATAGCTATAGTTATTAGAATTATCCAAGTGGGAGACTGTTGGATTAGGTGTATAAGACCATAACTATAATTGGTATGTACTTGAACTAATAGTAGCAATGTCCTTTTGGGTTGCCTTCAAACCTAACAATTGAATAGGATAACTGTTGGAGAGAGACGAATGATTTATTAATTTATTACTTGGTTAATAAATTAATTTGAAATCAAGATAAATGCGTTTTTAATGTACTATGGATATAGTATGTTAATCAGAAATCATATTGTTTAATTAATATTTCATCAGAAATTAATTTGGAACTAATTTAAGGATTCAAGAAATTAATTGAAACTATAGGGACTAAAGGTGACAATGTTCAAAAGTTAATCATTGAGCATTCTAGAACCTCCCTTAGAGGTGGGGAACAATATCTAGAGTGTCCTAGGGTTTCCTTGGGCTCTAAGGGTGCCTTGGAAGCCTTAGGGAGGAAGTTAAGGGATTACGGTTATCTAAGATACACCTGCCTTATCCTAAACCTTCCTTATTACCTATATAAACCCCTATAGGGTTGGATTTCATCCCATGCACTCCAAGAAAGGCTTAGAGCCGAAATTTCACTTCCCTTCTCTCTCTATATAGTAATCCTTGGTTCGTGGTTTGTTTGTGAGCCATTAGAGGTGCGACACTTGTGGCGCTTGCTACCAAAGTTCAAGATCTTCAAGGATTTGATTGTTATTACAATATAACAATAAATGTATGTATCCTAACCCTAATTATATGTTAATTTCGAAAATTACATGTGCCTCCTTGGTTTTCTAGTTTTTGTGTTCAATGCTTGTATGTATAATAGTGAAAACGTAGATCCTCATATTAGGGTTGCATGCACACATAGGATTGTTTGCTATGTATAAAACCCATCTGGTAGGACCTCTCATTCGAAGAATTATCTAGTCTTAGTGATATGTAATGGAATCAGAGAGCTAGTTAGGGGGAGATCACATGGACATCTTATGCAGCTGATGACGGAGAGTAGGTTGGAGATTACCCTAGGGCAAGCCTATGATGAGATTAGCACAGAGAGGAGTAGTAGTGAAAGAGACTTAGTGGAGTCAAGGTAGTTCTTGAGGAAAGTACGGATAGATGTGGAAGGTAGTATGGAATCATACTAATGAAAGTAGAGGATCCGTACTTGAATCAAGGAAGGCTGAGATAAACCTAGGAAACTTGTAGTATGTGTGATCCCTCGAGTTATGATGAGTTTATTGAGGTTTTTAATGGTGTATTTTCAGTATGGTGACGCTACGCACTAGACCAGTTGGTGGTGCAAGTGCCGGTGAGGGATCAAGCTCAGGCTTTGGAGTCGGGCAGCTCGATGAGCAGATGAGAGAGTTCATTTCATCTGAGGTCACGCATAGTATTTTAGACCAGACTCCTTTGATATTTAGTACAGTCAAGGAGGGAATATTGGAGATACTTGATGAGAGGTTGGGGGCATTCCGTACCAAGATGGAGGCCATGCTAGGGGCGCACATGATGACATTCAGGGAGTGCCAAGCTTGTGGAGCTCTAGACTATCATGGGGCTTGGGACCCCATTACTAGCACCAGATGGCTAGCTAATGTCGCCAACGCCTTCCATACGAGTTGATGTCCTGAGGGGGACAAGACCCGACTTGCTTCCTGTTTTCTAAAGGACAGAGCACGTGACTGGTAGGAGGAGGTCGGACATGCCATTAGAGATGATGCAGCTTTAGATGCAATGACTTAGAGTGACTTTTCGGCCAGGTTCAAGGCTGAGTTTGCACTTGTGATTGAGGTGCAACAACTTGCTAGGGAGTTCCAGGACCTCTAGAAGATGATTGAAACGGTGACGGAGATCACTGCTATGTTTAGGGAGAGGGTCCTTCTTGTTCCGCAGTGTGTGGCAGACAAGGAGATGAAAAAGGCCCGGTATCATGAGATGTTGAGGAGCAATATTTGGCAATTTGTGAGCCGATCCAGCTGCAAGATGCTGGAGGATACGATTTCCAAGGCTAGAGAGAAAGAGATTGATTTAGAGATGGAGAGGAAAAGGAAACCAAATGTGACATCTCGTGTGGACGTTTCAGGCAAGAAACCCAAGGTAGATTCCCGAGGGAAGGGCCGTCAAGGTTGAGGCCTTTGCGGAAAGTATGGTAGGGTGCACAAGGGGACGTGCATGGAAGGTTGTTAGGGTTGCTTCAAGTGCGGCCGAACTGGTCATTTTAGAATGGATTGTACTACTACCACCACCACCATGACAATAGCAGATCTGATTTGCTTCCAGTGCAATCAGATGGGACATAAGAGGTCCTAGTGTTGAAGTTCGGTAGCAACAGGATAGGTGGTGGTACCCGCTCCTGCTACGTTGAGGATTACTGATAAACATCAGAGTTGGGTGGAGGCACCAATGGCGAAGAGAAGAGCCTTCTAGTTGATAGCAGAGGAGGCACGTGCAGCACCTGACGTCATGACAAATACGTATCTTCTCCTTATCTCTTTATTGATATTTATTGTTGCTGACATTTATGTGTTTCCTTATAGGATCGTTCCATGTGAATGGCATAGCTGCTCTAGTATTGTTTGATTCGGGGGCTACCCAATCTTTTGTATCGCTCACACTTAGCAAGCGATTTGTTGGAGCTCTGGGGGAGCTGGACTATCCTCTTGATGTAGAGATAGAAGATGATAGGACAGTACGATTTGCAAGGGTTCATCGGGGATGTACACTACAGTTGTTCGATGAGCACTTTCTGGTGGATCTAGTCCCTATTCCCCTGTGAGGGAATAAGGTCATAGTGGGTATGGATTGGTTGAGCCCAAATAGGGCAGTTATCGACTGTGAGCAACATCTAGTATGATTTCGGATTGCAAGTGGGGGAGGTTTAATGATTTAGGGCGAGAGACCATAGTGTGGAGCGACTTTGTGTTTAGCAGCGAGGGCGAGATGCTACCTACATCAGGGTTGCACAGCTTATGCCGCCTATGTTATGGATACTCGGGATAAGGGTAAGGCAAACATGGATGATGTACCAATCATACGAGAGGACCTGGATGTGTTCCTAGAGGATTTGCCTTGGGTACCTCTGGAGAGGTAGGTGGAGTTTAGGATTGACTAGTTTCTGGTGTGGCTCCGATAACCAAGGCATCATATCGGTTGGCTCTAGGGGTGTAAACGAGCCGAGCCGAGCCTGACCTGACCAAGCTCGAGCTCGGCTCGTTTAATTTGAGGAAGCTCGAGCTCGAGCTCGAGCTCAATTCGAGCCTTAAAATGAAGCTCGAGCTCGGCTCATGAAAAATTTAGTGGGTCGCGAGCCTAATCGAGCCTAAACGAGCCTCTATGTATATTTATGTATATATATATATATATATATACACACACACACACACACACACATATATATATATATATATGTGTGTGTGTGTGTGTGTGTATGTGTGTGTGTGTATATATATATATATATAGGCTCGTTTAAGCTCGTTTAGGCTCGCGAGCCCCATTAATTGAAGCTCGGCTCGGGCTCGTTTAATTCGATCTCGAGTCGAGCTTTTAACGAGTCGATCCCGAGTAGCTCACGAGTAGCTCGACTCACTTACACCCCTAGTTGGCTCCTCCCGAGATGCAGGAGTTGTCTACATAAATGTAGAAGCTGTTAGACAAGGGATTTACCAGGTCGAGTATTTCGCCATGGGGAGCCCCGATCCTGTTTGTGAAGAAGAAGGATGTGTCACATCGGATGTGTATAGATTACCGGGAGCTAAATTAGGTAACGGTGAAGAACCGTTATCCCCTTCTGAGGATTAATGATTTATTTGACCAGCTTCAAGGGGCATCTTGGTTCTCCAAGATTGATCTGTGATTGAGTTATCACCAGATGCGAGTCAGGGATGACAATGTGCTGAAGACAGCCTTTCAGACTCACTATGGTCACTATGAGTTCGTGGTGATGCCGTTTGGGCTCACTATTGCTCCTGCTGCATTCATGGGTCTCATGAACCGCATGTGCATACCGATGCTAGAACATTTTGTGATAGTCTTCATCGATGATATCTTGGTTTATTCCATGACTTAGGAGCAGCATGAGGAGCACCTGAGCGAGGTGGTAGAGACACTAAGGAGGGAGAGACTTTTCGCAAAGTTCTCCAAGTGTGAGTTGTAGTTGTGCGAGGTGTAGTTTCCAGGGCACCTTGTCAACCAGAAGGGTATTCTGGCCGATCCTGTCAAGATAGAGGTCGTGATATAGTGGGAGGTTCCAAGGTCTCCATCTGAGATTCGGAGTTTTCTTTATCTAGCAGGTTTTTATTAGAGATTCATCCAGGATTTCTCCAAGATTTTTGTTCCCTTGACCTAACTGACCAAGAAGTCGGTGACATTCCACTGGAGGCCTGAGCAGCAGGCAGCCTTCGCGAATCTCAGACAGGGGTTATACGAAGCATCGATTATGACCTTGTCGGAGGGTGTCTACGACTTTGTGGTTTACTGCGACACTTCGATCATGGGTATAGGTGTAGTGTTGATGCAGCGGGGTTACGTGATAGCATACGCTTGGCAGTTAAAGCCTCATGAGGCGAACTACCCGGCACACGATTTGGAGCTGGGGGATGTGGTTTTTGTTCTCAAGATTTGGCAGCATTACCTCTACGGGGTTCGTTATACCGTTTACATGGACCACAAGAGCTTGAGGTATCTGATGGACCAGCCGAATCTGAACATGAGACAACGTTGGTGGTTAGATGTGGTGAAGGACTACGATTATGAGATTATCTACCACCCGAGGAAGGCCAATGTAGTGGTCGATGCACTCAGCCGCAAGGCGGTTGCAGTTCCGATTCGAGATGTATGAAATGGTGATCTTCCTCCTCCTCCTCCTCCTCCAGCCACTCATAACTTTACTCTCTTTGTCGATCCTCTTAAAGGACAAGCTTACGGGTCCAAACTACATGGATTGGATGTGTAATTTGAAGATGGTGTTGAGATATGAGAACAAATAGTATGTTCTTGACACGCTAGTCCCAAAATCGATAAAAAAAAATATGTTACTCCTGAGGAATTGGTTGAATACAACCAACATGTTGACGACGCCACCAAGGTTGCTTGCATTATAAATGCAACCATGGTACCTGATCTTCAAAAGTCCTATGAGGACTATTGGCCTTGCCAAATGAACCAAGCTCACTCATAATTGTTCCACAAGAAAGTGAGAGAAGAGTGTTACAAATTCATCAAGGCCCCTATGGTGTGTAAATTGTGTTGAGTTGAAGACTCTTTTGAAGATTGCGTCATTGGGCTCGGTTGATAGTCCATTTATTTTGTACTCCGGTATTGGGCCTGTCCAACCGTGAGTTTGCTAGGTTTACTATATAAAGATATGCTTGCATGCATATTAGGTTAACAATTCAGAAGTAACGATTACGATAGGATTGCAGATTTATTTTATCGTTCTTGTAAACCTCCAACCCTCTACAGTTGATGTTCTTGATCGAGCTCTTCTGAGGGTTTTGTTTATAATCATTCCACTCGTTTGATTCATCGTTGAGTTGTTCATACTTTTGCTTTCGTTCTTATTGTTTAAATATTTCTTCACCTGTTTAAGATCTAATCGATCTTCAAGATTAAGTTTCAATCTCATCAATTGGTATCAGAGCAGGAGGCTGTGTAATCGATACACTTCTTTTCTGTGAAAAGGTTTCAATTAGGGTTTTTCCGCAATTACTGATATTTATTGAGCCATCATCTCATTATTGACGTATCTTGATATTTATTATTTTTCCCTAATCTGAGTTATTACAAGTCTGATCTTTGAACAGGTTTTTCGATCATAATGGACAAGTCGCAATCGAATCCCATCAATATTTCCAACAACATCGGTTCAACCACGAAGATTCCCATCCTATATACCCATGATTATGAAGTCTGGGCGCATCACTTCGAAGACTACGTTATAGGTTCTGAGGATAATGGATACCTCATATGGGAAGCAATCATTAATGGACCTTTTTCTCACTCTGCAACGTCAAGGATTATTAAAACTCAAAAGGTGTATAATGATCTGCTGAAGGATGTTAAAGATATTGCGCAAGATGAAAAGGACAAATTCCAGTGCAATATCAAGGCGTTACGATTGATCAGATTCGCCCTTCAGTCCGACACCTTCAGATTGGTAAGCTCATGCACGACGGCTAAGGAAGTTTGGGATAGACTTCGTGAACTGTACTCTACAAACGAGGATCTTGAACACTCTATCCAAACCTTGCTCTTATCTGAGTTTGGAGAATTTAGGCAAGGAGCCGAAGAAACTGTAACCCAGACGTTCGATCGCTTCAATCATCTTCTCAGCAAGATGATCAAACATGACATCGAAAGGAAGCTTATCAAGCAGAAGGTTACGTTTTTAAATGGTTTAAGATCAGAGTGGAGAGCAGTTGTGTCCACGGTTAAAGCCCATGAACAGTTTAAATCTTATTCTTTGGCGAAACTGGTGGGTATTCTCAAGTCCCAGGAGAAGATTGTGCTGTAGGAAAAGAACGTTGTTTCAAGCCTAGGTTCGCTAGCCCTCCTTTCAAAAAGTAAAGTTGTGATGGAGGAAGAAGACTTCAACTTGGAGGAGTATGACCTCACGTCTGAGGAGTATGCTATGATGGTATCTAACCCCAAGAGGTTCTTTAAGAAAAGATTCCCCAGCAACAAAAATCGAAACTGGCAGGGGAGTTATAGTTCAGAAAAGGTTAACAATGAACCGAAGGTTGAAGAGCCCAAGAAGGAACCGAAGGCAGATGGTGATTCTGGAGTGAGCTGTTACTACTGTGGTGGGAAAAACCACTATGCTAAGGATTGTGTCCTCAAAAAGATGGCTGAAAAAGATGAGGAAAAGGATGAGGAAGCTCTGCTGCAGAAGAAGCTTGATGAGATGAGAAAGAAGAAATCTACCACTAACCCTTCCATGAATGCTCTAATTGTGCAGGGTTCGGTTGCTGACGACGAGTTCGGTGGAGTGGAAGTCTGGTCAACCGACTCCGAAGATGATGAAGTGAGGAAGCCTTCGCATGGAAAGGCGTATGTGGCTAAAGAGGCGAGCAATGGAGGCAGGTGCTTGATGGTGTCTGAAGTATCTCAGATGAGAGGATACAACACTGATGGAGGAAGCAATGAACCGAAGGAGCAACCTGATATGTGCTTTACGGCCAAACCGCTCAGCGTGCAGTTCAACGAACTCGATGAACTGATCAAGAAGGTACAATCAGTTTTTGTTTCATTTAAAGTACCACAAAGCTCCTATGAAAAAGAACTTAAAAGTGTTAATTCATGAATCTCACATCTAGACAGTAGTTTAACTCAAACTCGAGTCACCAATTCTAACCTAACTGATCAATTGAGCAGGGTGCCTTCGAAGAGTGAGGAGCGGCGCATGTGGATCGAGTTGAAGGAATCTGAATTAGTTAAAATAAAAGACGAAAACATTTATTTACAGAGAGACAATTTAAAATTGTTAAAACAGCGTAATGTTTTTTGTTTGATTGCAAAACGTCTTTACACTAATATTACTCAGCTTCACTTGGATTGTGAAATAGGACAAAAGATCCATCGCATGATTTTGCCTTTCCTTGAGTTTAAGGAGGATGAAATCGATGCTGAAGCCTATAATTGTGAGAGTGTGATATCATCTGATGACGTCAATCCGACCTATATGTATGGACTGGACAAAATTGAATCTTTCATTAAATCCAAGGACCACAAGGACATGCTCAAAAACCTTTTGGATGAAAATGATAGACTTAAACTGAGAACCGAAACCATACAAAAATTTGACTCTTTAAATGCCAACTTGAGCTCAGAAAATAAAATTGATGCTAAAAATGCATCTGAGCTTAATGAGGATGACAACATGAGTGAAATTTCTGTAGAGGACACGGTTGATTGCTCAGAATTTGTAAAAAGCAAACCTGAAAACCACAAGAATCTAATTTCTGAAAATTCAGTGGAGTTCGCTCGATTGTCCCAACAAAAGTCCCCGATCTTAGCAGAGAAAGCGGTTGTATATCAAAAGGTCAGGACCACTCCAAATCAAGTGTACAAGGTCACTGGAGTAACCGAACATCAGACTGCTGAACTCACAGCTATCGTAAACGAAGATAATGCTGATGGTTGCGATGAGTTCTTTTGGTCCGCTCCGATCGATAATGCAGATGAAACTAAAGGCTTGTCAGAAAGGACTTCATGGATCAGTAAAGGTAGATATATACCAGAACCCTTGAACAAGCCAGACAATTTCAATGTGCCAAGTACCAATGGTACGAAAGACATTCCTCAAGAGAATGGAAGCTCAGCCAAAGAAGAAGTTCCCTCTAGTTCGTCAGTTCAAAGTGAAACTCCCACAGTCCAAAGTGAACCGGCCAAGGAGAAACCGAAAACGAACGCCAATATCCATCATCAAGCGAAGCAGATGAGGAATAAGAAACGTGAAAGGAACCAGAGATATAGGAAGAACCTCTCTGAAAGGAAACAATTTTGGCAATCCCAGAATGCTTATTTCTCACATCAAGACAAGAATCTGAAGGTTAAGAATGATCCTGTCCAAAAGCATGAGACCCACAACAACCGAAAGCCAAGGTTCGGTTCGGAAAAGAATACCAACCGAAAGCAAAGGTTCGGTTCTGAGGATGACTTCAACCGAAAGCAAAGGTTCGGTTCTGTTATCAAAGGAAATCAAAACTCTAAGGTAAGTCCCACCAATAATCAAAAGCAAAAGGGTCACCTAGAGTCTCCAGCCAAGAATTCATCTCAATCTAAGCCCACTCCTTCTCATTCATCTAATTCTTCTAATTTTTCCAATTCATCTCCATCTTGCTCTAAAGCTCATTCTGTTCGTTCTCAAAAATCTCATTCGTCAGCTGAACAAAAGAGCAAACAGAAGGTTTCTGCATCCAAACCAGAGTCTAAACCGAACGCATCTAATCCCAATAAAATAAAAGTCTTTACCATTAAAAAGAAAGATGAAACAACACTCATAAAACGAACATATCTTGTTGACATCTCTCTTACTATTCCTGTTCCTGTGAAACGCTCACGTGGACCCAAGAAACTTTGGGTTCCTAAATCTGCTTAATTTTTGCAGGTTATAAGTGACGAGCAGTTTGACGAAGAATGGTACATTGATAGTGGCTGCTCACGTCACATGACAGGGAGGAAAGAGGAGCTCAGGGAATACAGGTCTCTTGCAAATGGTGGCAACGTTAAGTTTGGAAACAACTCTTTCGGCACCATAAAGGGATACGGAATGATAACTAATGGTGATTTTACTATAAGAAAGGTGGCATATGTGGAAGGACTGCAACACAACCTCATCAGTGTATCTCAGCTTGTTGGAGGTACAGGTCTCAAAGTCTCATTCGACGATGAAGGTTCTGAAATTATTGAGAAGAAGACGAAGAAAGTAATTCTCAAATCTGAACGTAAGGGTGAAATGTTTCCTCTAAACCTTAAACCCATCAAGGGAAACCCAGCTATTTGCTTGTTATCAAAAGCACAATCTGACGAAAGCTGGCTATGGCACCGAAGACTATCTCATCTCAACTTTAAAGATATCAACAAACTTGTCACTGGAGGTCATGTTCGAGGTCTTCCATTGCTCAAGTTCGACAGAGATCATTTGTGTGCTGCATGCGAAATGGGGAAGCAGAGTCGTCAAAGTCATCCATCTATAATTAACACAAAAGTTGTTAAACCACTCGAATTACTTCATATTGATTTGTGTGGTCCATCATCTATCGAAAGCATCGGTGGTAGCAAATACATTCTTGTTATTGTTGATGACTTTTCACGATTTACATGGGTGTTCTTTTTAAAGCTCAAATCTGAAGCGACTCAAAAGCTGAAAGTGTTCATCAAACAGATTGAAGTACAGCTCAAGAAGGTCGTTCGCAACATCAGGAGCGACAATGGTCTGGAATTCCAGAACAGGGAATTTGAAGAATTTCTGGCAGAAAAGGGAATAAGTCACAACTTCTCAGCTCCCTACACACCTCAACAGAACGGAATTGTCGAAAGACGAAACCGATCTTTGTGTGAAGCTGCTCGAACTATGCTAAGTTTCGCTTCCTTACCTCTTTATTTTTGGGCTGATGCTATTTATGCTGCTTGTTTTACACAGAACAGGTCATATCTCAACAAGCGCTTCACGCTCACGCCTTATGAGATTCTCAACAACAGAAAGCCCAATGTAAAATTTTTCCACGTGTTCGGCTCACGGTGTTTCATCTTTAACTCTAAAGAACACCGCAACAAGTTCGATGTCAAAGCCGACGAGGGAATATTTCTGGGTTACTCTCTCACTTCCAAAGCATACAGAGTCCTAAACAAGCGTTCGAGGAAAATCGAAGAGACCTATTACGTGACTTTTGATGATAGCTATGTCAAAAAGCTACAGGCCAAAGAAAACACATCTGGGGAAATCTTTCCTCAAACTGGCCAAGTCACAGTCTCGATCGCTAATCTATACGAGAAGTTTATGGAGCTCTTTGACGAACCAGAAAAAGCTACTCCCTCAGAAGCAGGTGCAGCAGACAACAAGGTAGACCACATGAAACAAATTGTCGAAGAAGCTGCCAGGAGAATGAACGAAGGAGGATCGAATTCTAATGAACCTCCATCCAACGATGCTTCAGTTGAGAGGGAGCCAAGCTCACAAGTTGAGGGGGAACCAAGCTCACATGTTGAGGGGGAGCCAAGCTCACATGTTGAGGGGGAGCCAAGTTCTCCAAATACTCCAGAAAGTACTTCTCCAACCGAAAGTGCTTCACCAACCGAAGGTGCATCAACGTCTGAAAGCCCAGCACCACAAGCAACCTCTGAACCTCAAGCTTCTAATAGCTCATCTATCGAAGGGGAGCATGTTGATATGTCGCTCGACTACGAAAGCCAATCCGAGCCAGAAGAAATGATCAATGCTGAACTAGACCCAACCTTTGATCCAAACTACCCTCCTCTCACCAAATGGACCAGAGATCATCCTATCTCTCAAGTGGTTGGTGATGTCTCTGAAAAGGTCCTAACCCGATCAGAACTGAAGGCAAAACAGACCTCCTTATTTTCCAAAGTTGAGTTTTGTATGTTTAACTCTTTCGTATCCAAAGTTGAACCGAAGACAGTTAACACTGTTCTCGATCACTCCGATTGGGTTCAAGCAATGCAAGACGAACTGAACGAATTTGAAAGGAACAAAGTCTGGCGCCTCATTCCAACTCCTCCAGATGCCTCGGTTGTTGGTCTCAAATGGGTCTTTAGGAATAAAGTGGACAAGGAAGGGAACGTGATAAGGAACAAAGCTCGTCTGGTTGTAAAAGGATATTGTCAGGAGGAAGGGATTGATTATGAAGAGACTTTCGCCCCGGTAGCTAGGCTTGAATCTGTGAGGATCTTTCTTGCTTATGCTGCTCACAAAAACTTCGAAGTTTTCCAAATGGACGTCAAGTGTGCATTTCTTAATGGAGAACTAGAAGAAACAGTGTACGTAGAGCAACCTCCTGGGTTCGTGAACGAAAAGTATCCAAATCATTGCTACATTTTGGATAAAGCTATGTATGGTCTCAAACAAGCTCCGAGAGCCTGGTATGAAACGCTCACTAAATTCTTAAAGATGTCTAAATTCAAACAAGGTTCGGTTGACCCAACCTTCTTTCGCAAAAAGGAAGGTAACCACCTTATGATAGTTCAAATTTATGTCGATGACATCATCTTTGGCTCAATGAATCCCAGCCTAACCGCTGAATTCAGAAAGCTAATGGAGACTAAATTTGAAATGAGCTCAATGGGTCCTATTAACTTTTTCCTTGGTTTAAATATTAGACAGGGACCCAAAGGCATCTTTATCAATCAGGAAGCTTACACGAAGACTCTCCTAGCAAAGTTTGGTATGATGGGAGACTCCAAAGTCAAAGTCCCAATGGCATTCGGCACCAAGCTAACTCCATCTATAGACAAACCGGCTGTTGACATCACGCTCTATCGTCAAATGATAGGCTCACTAATGTATCTTACTGCTAGCAGGCCTGACATCATGTTTTCTGTGTGTTACTGTGCTAGATTTCAGGCAAACCCACACGAACCTCACATGCTTGCAGTCAAGAACATTCTACGCTATCTCAAGCGAACTACCTCCTTAGGTCTTTGGTATCCATCCAACTCAGGCTTCTTTGTTCAAGCCTACTCAGATGCAGACCTTGGAGGATGTGGAATCAACAGAAAAAGCACCACTGGCGGTTGTCAATTCCTTGACGGGAAGTTGGTTAGCTGGCAATCCAAGAAACAAACGTGCGTGTCGTTGTCTACTGCCGAAGCGGAATACATAGCCGCTACATCCTGCACCTCCCAAGTGATTTGGATCCAGAGTCAACTTCGAGACTATGGACTCAATATGAAGAAGATCCCACTATATTGTGACTCTGAAAGTGCAATTAGGATCTGTCATAACCCAGTGCAACACTCTAAAACCAAACACATAGCACTGAGGTATCACTTCATCAAAGATCATGTGGAAGATGGAAACGTCGAAGTACACTTTGTAAGAACCACTGATCAACTGGCTGACGTCTTCACCAAAGCTCTTCCTGAAGCATCATTCAACAAAATATTGCAAGGGCTAGGTACGATGGAATCGGAGTCAGTACCTAAAACTACCTCTCAATCTCAAACGTAAGAAGCGAAATTGACCGAACGTTCAGGTACGGTTGAATAATCTGACTCGCTCATCCCCACAAAGGTAGTTTTCTTGGTTGTATATTTCATGTACAAAGTTGTTTATCTTATTGTTAAAAGTATTTTCTGATTGCTTGTCTAAATTCCTTCGGTTTCTCAAAATTTTCCAAAACCGAAACCTACCGAAGGTTCGGGTTCGGTTTCTCAAAATTTTCCAAAACCGAAACCTACCGAAGGTTCGGGTTCGGTTTTTCAAAATTTTCTTGAACCGAAACCAACCGAACGTTCGGGTTCGGTTTTTCAAAATTTTCTTGAACCGAAACCAACCGAACGCTCGGGTTCGGTTTTCCAAAATTTTCTTGAACCGAAACCAACCGAACGCTCGGGTTCGGTTTTCCAAAATTTTCTTGAACCGAAACCAACCGAACGCTCGGGTTCGGTTTTCCAAAATTTTCTTGAACCGAAACCAACCGAACGCTCGGGTTCGGTTTTCCAAAATTTCCTTGAACCGAAACCAACCGAACGCTCGGGTTCGGTTTTCAAAATTCTCTTCAACCGAAACCAACCGAACGTTCGGGTTCGGTTTTTCAATTTTTTCCAAAGTTTTTTTTACTCTTTCCAAGTCTTATTTTTTTTTCTCTTACTTATTTTTTTAATTCTTTTTATTTTTTTTATTTTTATATATATCAAAAATAACAAAACTATTTTTCTCTTTTAATTTTGTTAGTGTGCTCGTTCGTTTATGGAGCTATAATTGTTGGATTACTTAAGTGTCCCTAGAAGCATGCTGCTGTATGTGTCCCAAGCCTCATAAAATTCTGAATAATAGCCTTAATGACTTGGTATAAACAAACCTTGTCTTCCCAATTAGACTATCATATTTATTCTGATCGTGAGCTACCTCACTCTCTTCTCACATGAGATAAGAGTTTTCTGCTTGGTCCTTATTTTCGCAGTAGAGGTACTTTAATTTCTTACACCATCTACATTTTATCTCTCCATTACATTCGTTTCATCAATGTAACCCTTGAGACTCTCAGATATTACCACTGAGGTTTATGGTTACACAACAACTGTGTTTATGATCTCAGTTTCGTACCACTCCGGGCTGAGTGAAAGCCAACATTCAACACCAAATCTAAATTGACGGTGAACAATAAATTTGCTCAAGTTTTCACCTACGGATTGACGGATGTATCCTACTGAAATCTCAAATTTTATTTTTGTATGATTCCTATGAAATTGTTAAACACCATAACATTTCTACCCTTGGGATCCAGTTTTTAATTTTTTTATGAGATTTTATATTTTCCCAGCCAATCTAAAATTAATTTCTACCTACTTGTTCAACAGACTACACCGGTCTCACAAGTACTTTGTTCACTTTCTTTCTTATTTCAAGATTAGAATTGTTGAATCAAAGCGAAAGCCACCCTTACTTAGCCAATTAAAAGAAGCCTTTCAACATTTATTAATAAATGTTTGATTGTCATTCAACGGGAAACCACATTAACACTTTAAGGTCTCTCTTGATCTCGAAGGAAGAGATTCGTGCCCGGGATCATTTGTTTCGTGTCATTATTGACATCACAGTCATTCCTAAAAGGAGTTGCTTTATTTCTTTTCTTTTTACACTCTTTGCACGAAAATCTTTGATTTCCAATATTCCGTTCCTAATACTTACAGGCTGAATTATTGCTTTGATGGTTAATTTTCAAGCTGTGGTCAAAGATCATCCACGTGGGCATTTAATTCAAAAGATGCCATTTAAAGGATAAGACAAAAAGTTGCTGACTCAGGCGGGAGTTAAAAGGATTGAATTTCAAACGACAGTAAAAAGGGAACGCGTGTGAATTTGGAACGTCCACACTTTTACTGACATCATGGACGCGTGTGCGAATTTCAAGCGACACCTCTCTGGCACTTAAAGGCGTGTGAGGATTTGAACCGGTTTATTCTGAAACGGCGCTTGTTGGACGGCGTGATCCTAGGAATCTGACACTCTCTCTCCTACGTGGTCATCGCATTCCTTAACTGTCACGCATAGAAGATTTGAAACGATTTTTCTCTCTCCTTTCCCCCACTATAAAAGGCAGTCTCTACTCTCATTTACCTCTTTACTGCATCCGAAATTTACAAGAGCGCAAACACTCCCAAAAGCTTCACTGTTCATCTTCTTCTTCTACCTTCAACAATGGCAGAATCATCCTCAGTCCATGCTACCTCACACATCCTTCCCATCCGTCCACAACAATGCTTGGTGATCGACCTCACTCCTGCGTTGTACGATTCTTACATGACGCCGATCATCGAGTGCTTGAAGTACTCTCAGATCGCTCCTGCACTCACTCGGGTTGAATCTGTGCCCATGGAGATTCTTTCGCAGGTGTATGCGACTGCTCATTACGACAAAGCAGTCGAACGTGTATTCTTCGAGGTTGATGATCACAAGACCTCCATTTCTCGCCAACGATTTGGTACACTGCTAGGGTTGGCTGCTGATCCTTCACGAGTTCATCCGGAGTCGATTCCGCTTGGGCATCTCTACAACATGTTTTACAACATGGGGTACACGGAGGCGCTCCCCTCCGTCGCAAAGTTCAAGAAATCCTGCTTGCCACCACAATGGAACGACTTGTTTACAGTCCTCTTCAAGGGCTTATCTAAACGGAGCTCAGGATCCGATGGTTCAAGTCAACTGTTCCTGTCGATCATGTATGCTGTTTACAATGGAGTCAATCTAGACTTTGGGTTGGTCATCTGGCAACAGCTCATCCAGAGCCTTTCTTCCACTTCACGACACTCTGAGGTGTCGTACGCCCGGTTCTGGACGCTAATCTCAAAATGGGCGATGGATAAATTCGACATTCCCATTGCTGCAGGTGCATCGATGTCTTCGATCGGTACGTTTCATACCACGAAGATCATCGTCTCTGATGCATCTAAGTTCTCCTTCATTGGCTCTATTCCGGAGACAATGTACGGCGATGTTCCGTCCGACAGCAGGATCATTCGGATGATAAAGGAATTCAAGGCGTCTGGTCCTAGGGTTCTAACACAGGAAATGCTAAAGTCAATCCATGACGCTGACAAACCTGTCAACAGGGGCAAAAAGGCGGAAAAAGGGAAGCAAGTGACCAAGGCTCCTAAAGGTCCTTCTCCCAGGAAGAGGAAACAAACCAAACCGGCACAGTCCCCGCAACCGAAGAGACGGAAGACTCAACCGAAGCGAAAGCTTGTAATCGCTTCCTCTTCGAGTGATTCAGAAAACGAGAGTTCGGGTTCGGACGGCTCTCAAAGAGGTGACACCCCTCCCAGAGGCAACATCCCACCCCGATCACCTACCCCAGACATGGAACTTCATGTCTCACCAGTTCGTTCACCTCCTCCAACCATCCCTACTTCCATTCCCACCATAAACCCCTCCACCACCCTACCTAAAACCTCTTTCCCTATACCACCACCCATTTTCACAGATGCCACTACCACTACTGCTAAGGTTACAACCAACGTATCTGATACGGGGGTTCATACCAGTGCAACCGAAACCCCTCCTGTAACCGAACCACCTCAAACCGAAACCCAGCAAACAACCGAACCTACCCATACTCAACCACCACCCGAAACCCCACCTACAAACACTCAACCTGAACCTACCCACACCACAACACCCCCAGCTTCACCACCCCCACCATCTCCAGATCATGTGTCTGATGGAGATAACCCATTTCTTGGTGGAGACAACATGACCTTCGATTCGGTCTACTTTAGTCTGTTTCAGGTTCTTAGTGACGATGAGGACGATGCTCCAGTGACAAAGAAGCATCTCAAGGAGCTAAACGAGAAGGTTGACTTACTTCTTGTGTCATCCACTAACTCTCAGTCCTCTCTCTCTGAAGCCGCTCTTCAGAAGATTGTTGACGCCTTCTCCAGGGCTCAGCATGATTCTGTTGCTTCAGCCATAGCCGCTATAGACGCCCCCACAAAAGCCTGTGAGGCTGCGACCGCAAAAGTCGATAAACTATTCTCAGACGCCTCTTCCCTGTTGAAGTCCTTACAGGAGAGCGCTGATGCCACGAAGACAACTTTGGAACCAATCGTTTAGCAATTGGCCAAGTTCATCTCAACGGAGTTACAGTCATTCGCTATCCTTCGCCAATCTATTAGCGATGACAACTCGGCCCTTCGTGCCTCCATTGACGAGCGCCTCGCTAAGCTTCAGGAGGATCTCGCAGCTGAAAATTCGTTAATGGACGTTTTAGCGAGCAAAACCACCGCCCTTAAGGTCAAGAGCACTCAGATTTCAAACTATCAGCAACAGCTTGAAGCTCTTCGATCCGAACGGGAGGTTATAAAAACTTGTGTTTCGGATGTACACGCTGCCCTATCTAACATCCTGGAAGCACACGATCCCATTCTCAATCACTCGGCGAGGCGAACCCTTGCTGAGAAACTTACTCCTGCCATGGACCTTCTTAGCAAAATCGAAGGCTTACCCAGTTTCGTGTCCAATCCGAAACAAGGGGGAGAAGGGAAGAAGTCCGGATCGAAACCACCTCCTTCCTCAACAGCTGCTCACACAACCGAACCACCTCCGAC
Organism: Lactuca serriola; assembly: GCF_051521515.1. Lineage (NCBI taxonomy): Eukaryota > Viridiplantae > Streptophyta > Magnoliopsida > Asterales > Asteraceae > Lactuca > Lactuca serriola. The sequence continues at coordinate 108,714,483 of NC_136409.1, read as the reverse complement.
TGGTCAAGCTTCTGGTTCAGGTGTGAAGGATAAAGGGAAAAACATAGCTGAGGAAGAAGATGAAGATGAAGATAAAGAAACCATTGCGGACCTGTTAAAGCGCAAAAACAGTCGAATGTGGAAGACGATAACATTCGTGTGGCGCTAGAGGCTGAAGAAGCCGAACGCAAGCAGAAGGAAGCCCACGATCTCCTCGAGAGCAGGAAGACTCTTTTCCCTGCCTGGACTCGGGAGAAAATGATCAAGGAGGCCATAGACACTCCTAGCATCCTATGGCTCGAACCGATGATATCATTCGACTGCAATAACTCTGTCGATTCGCAGTTCGATATGCCGTTGACTCGAAAGGTGTTTATCTTCCACGCCTTCTCCAATATTTATGAAGTCCCTCATCCGAACGCTGAGGTCGATAGGGAGCTTATCGAGTTCTATCTGAAAGCTGCTCAACCACAATATCAGACATGGAGCGCTCAGAAGATCGTGAACGTTTGGGTCTTAAAGCCTTATACCGAAGGGAGATTCTTCAACGTTCGGTTCAGGGTGATAAGAGGGTCTGCTAGAACCGAACATCTTATATCTTTGGCAGATCTACCGAACTTAAACCCTCATGATTGGATTGTTTTGCACAACATCCTTTTGACGAACGAAGCAGAATATGGTCCTATTATAGACCATCTCAAGAGGATGATTGTATGTTACATCATGGAAGTTTCCCTTATGGATCAAGAGATTGCCACAGTCTTCAAGAAGAAACCGAAGATAGCTCCTGTGGGATCGGCCAGTGATCTCAATCAAATGAAGATGGTCAAGATCGATCCGAGACATAATTCGGTCATGTTCACTAGAGCAGAAGGACATAAATGTCTCTTTGCTTTGGCGGATAAGCATCTTTACACCAATACTTGCCTTGAGCATGTTTTGTCAATCATCCGAAGGTGTAAGGAGAATGCAGCAGACGATGTCAAGTACTTCAACGACATGATCCAATGGTACATCAGATTCAGGCAAACGATACTTGCTCTGATATCTCGTCTGTTTGAGACCGTGAAGAAGAAGGTACCCGGTGCTGCTGCTGGCCCAAGTAAAAAATGAAGATCTCGCTCCAATTGACGCAAAGGGGGAGATTGTTGAGTTGAAGACTCTTTTGAAGATTGCGTCATTGGGCTCGGCTGATAGTCCATTTATTTTGTACTCCGGTATTGGGCCTGTCCAACCGTGAGTTTGCTAGGTTTACTATATAAAGATATGCTTGCATGCATATTAGGTTAACAATTCAGAAGTAACGATTACGATAGGATTGCAGATTTATTTTATCGTTCTTGTAAACCTCCAACCCTCTACAGTTGATGTTCTTGATCGAGCTCTTCTGAGGGTTTTGTTTATAATCATTCCGCTCGTTTGATTCATCGTTGAGTTGTTCATAATTTTGCTTTCGTTCTTATTGTTTAAATATTTCTTCACCTGTTTAAGATCTAATCGATCTTCAAGATTAAGTTTTAATCTCATCAAATTGAAAGAGAGGGGATATACGTGTGCTCGTGTGAAGAAAATACAGAGACACGTAGGGAGATTTGAAAAGCTCAATGTGAGCTTTAAATAGGAGCATAATATAGACATGATTCTCCACTCCTTGCCCAATAATTATGAACAATTTATCCCGACCTATCATTTGAACAATACTAAGACCATATTAATTGAGCTTCACAATCTATTGCCAATAGCCGAAGCATTAATGAAAAGTCTTTATTCCAACAATGTTGCAACTGCCCCAGTCATGGCTATTCAACAAAGACAAGGGCAAGAAGAGAAAGGCCTGCTCCCAACCCAAGTGGAAAGGGAAATCTTACATTGGAAAGTCTAGTAGGTCAAAGGGAAAGGTCAAATTCGATGCTCCTCATGTCGGTGTCCCGAAAGAAGTTGTATGCTTCTATTATGGTCGGATGGGTCATTGTAAAGATGTTTCCCCAAGTACCTACAAGAAGTGAAAAAGACTAAGGGAAAAGTGGCTGACTCTTCATCTGGTATATACTCTATTGAAATCAGTGACACTTATATTTCAAATTATTAGGTCCTTGATATAGGATGTGTTTTCCATATTTGTTCTGATATGCAGAGGGAAAGTGAAGAGGTCGAGCATGGGAAATTGAACCTAATCACAGGGGATAGGCCAAAGTCAGCTATTACCACGATTGAGACTTATGAGCTTATGTTTGATAATGTTTGGATTGATTTGAACAATTATTGTTATTCAGTGGAAATGATAAGAAACATAATTTCATTTCAAGCTTTATTTAGACAATGATATCATTATGGTTTTGATGATAATGATGGTGCAATTTTAGTTTATAAAAATGGTGTATTTATTTTCAAGCTTATCATTGTAATGGTGTGTATGAAATTGTTGTGTTTGTAAATGAACTTGGCAATAATGTTTATAGTATTGATTCTTTTAATGGTTTAGACAAGGAATGCTTATGGCATTATCTTCATGGGCATATTAACAACAACCGCATCGCCTAACTCCAAAAGGATGTAGTGTTGGAATTGTTTGACCTCAAATCAGACAATGAATATGAATCTTATTTATTAGGAAATATGACTAAATCACCTTTCAACGGTACTTGTGAAAGAGGTGAGGGATTGTTAGACCACATCCATACTGATGTATGTGGTCCTTTCGAATCCTCCATAAGGGATGCTAATCGCTACTACATAACGTTTTACTGATTATTATACTATATATGGCTATATCGATTTAATCAAGCATAAATCAGAAACTTTTAAAAAGTTCAAAGGGTTTAAGCACGATCTAGAGAATCAATTGGGAAAGAAGATAATGATGCTCCGACTTGATAAAGGTGGAGAATATCTTATTATTGGGTTCAACAACTATCTTAATGAATGTGGAATTGTTTCATAATTGACACCTCCTAGGACACCACAACTTAATGGCATAGCTGAGAGGCATAATCGAAACTTGATATTCATGGTTCGTTCGATGATGAGTTAAGCTTTTCTCCTTATATCCTTTTCTGGCTATACGTTAGAGACATCCTCCCATATCCTAAATCTTGTTCCTACCAAGAAGGTTGCCAAAACACCTTATGAGATGTGGACAGAGAAACCTCCCTTGCTCTCACATATTAAGGTATAGGGTTATGAGCCTATCATTAGGTACAAGACCAAAGATAAGCTACAACCCAAAGCCGAGAGATGTATTTTCATTTTCTATCCACATAAATCCTTTGGATACTTATTCTACAGACCTAGTGAGAACGTGGTCTTTGTAGCTCGAAGAAGAGTCTTATGTGAGAGAGAGCTCATATCCAAAGAGGACAGTGGGGTGCAGTTAATCTTGAAGAAATTTAAGAGTTATCTAATGAAGGAACCTTTAATAACACTAGCTCTTAACCTAAGGCTGAACCTGATGAACCTATTGACAACTGTTAACGGTATGTCTAGTCACCTCTCAGAGTAGGTGACAACACTTGATCATTCTAGACTGTATTGTGAATTATGTAGCTAGTTTGAGCTTATCACTCATAAACATAGATGAAATGGGATACCGTATTTATTAAATACTTTGATGGCTCATATATCTTCATGACTTACACCTGTCAAGGAAGCCACTAGTTGTGCAGTTAAACATTTTAATGGCTCATCAGGCAAGATCATTTATCCCTGATAATCGCGGACTAGGATCTGTGAGGATCGGTAGAAATGGATATCTTGGAATGTAAGCCTATATGGATATTGTATGGTAATGGTTGGTTTTGCAGGTTTGATCATTAAGGAATATTATCATATCAATATTGTCGGATTGAAATCTCTATGTATCTCACCGGGTTTCCCCATCCCAACCCACTCAATTTATATTCATCACATTTATCAAGACTTAAGCTACTGGAACTTGATTAGAATACTGAGAGATTTAGAGATAGTCTGTAATAATATTCAAGACCATCATGTCTTTACACTGTAACTTATGTATATGTATTGATATGACATCCTTAGGATTTTAACATTTTGGAAACAAACATTTGTAATCAAAATGATCTTTTGTACTAGGATTTTCCACAAATATAAATAAATGATTTTTAAAGCTTAAAGAAAACTTTTAATTGGTTATGAAAATTAAAGGATGTCACAACCTAGTCATGGTTCGACGTTAATGTTTCGGCTAAACATGTGATGACAAATGTATGTAATAATTTTTCATAAATATAATAATCTTATTATAATATGTAGGTAAATTTAAATATTTTTAGTTTAGGTGCCTTTATTAATATAATTAAACATGCAAGGACGCAAGTTATAATTAACATTAATTTAATTCTAATATTCAAATTTATAAATTCAAATTATAAACAATATTTACAACAATAAAATATTCAAATTTAAATCATTATCTAAATAATATTCAAGTAAATACATGTTATCCAAAATTTGAAAAATCATTAGATTTATGTTCCTTGTTTCACAAGTTAGGAAACCTGTCAACTAAGTTAGGGTTTTGAAATCAATTGAGAAAAATACACAGAGGTGCACCACATGCTAGAGGAGGCGTGACGTGCCTATCGAATTTGCATGTTTCTTTTCTATTTTTATTTTAGCTTTAGGGTCATGGTTATTAAACCCAAGCTTTAGGCATAAGAATACAATAACCAAAAAAGAGAAAATAAAAACTCCGTGCCCTAAGATCCTTAAAACAAAAAACCCTAGAAGCAAACAAGATTTTGTTCAAATCAATTTGGATCAAGCAGTGCATATAATCAAAACTTAGAGGCTCTGATACTACTTTTAGGTTTTTATATATCTATACACACTAGATTAATGCAATTGAATAAACAAAATAATACTTATGTGTACATGTACCCTCGCATCTAGGTTTTACTAATTATAGAAATAAATCTACTAAGAAAGATAAAATTACTAACCTCTTATGTAGCTCAATCTTGATCTTCTTGAACCTTCTTGATCCAACCATTTTGCTTGGATGAAAGGACCCAACAGAGAATCCCTATAATGGAATCACACCCAAGACTCCAAGAGAGAACCAAAAGAAAACTAAGAGAAAGACAAACATCTTCAAACCCTAAAAAGGGTTAAGAAATTCATCCTAAATAAAAGGGAGGGAAGAAGTTAGTGAAACCTCAAGCCAAGTTGCTAAGAGGAGTGAAACTCTTAGCACCTAAGTTATAGCCTTAAAGCCCTTGCCAAGTTTCATCTTCCATCCCATATGGGATGAAGAGGAATTTCAAAATTCTCCTCTCACCCAATATGGGATGGAAATTTCGAATCCCTTAATCCTCTGTGTGTTCTAAAATATTTTAATTAGTCAATCTTTTTAACTAATTAATATTCAACCTCTTGAATTAATTAATTCTCAATATCAAAATAGTTTCTAATTAATTTATTAAAGATGATAAATTTATAAACTAATTTTCCCTTTAATTTTATTTCCATTAATTTGTAATTTGTCTTATGAGGGTAACCCAAAAGGATCTTGTTGTTATTTACAAAATATTGCCAACAACTAATAAGATTTGACACTATTTCCAACAATTTTGACCTACTAATTTTTGTGACCATATAGGGTCATTTTGGTCTTTAGTAACCTAGATATGATATCAATGTGTGATGATTGAAGACTATCAATACTAGAAAAATATTTTTTTTTTTCATTTCTAACCTATCAAAGTGAGTTTAAGAGAGTACACATCCTTATGTTTATTTTTCTTACCTCGGTTTTCTTATATTATGTCATATTTAAACCATGCTTAGTATATGGAAGCATAATTTTTATCCTTTTTAATACATAGATTATGAAAATGACAAGTATCTTGCTATCTATTCTTTATCCCACTTTGGAAATCAAATAACATTGAACTTTTTGTATTATAGTATTTTTTTCATAATCATATTTCTAGCATATAATTCTTACCTATACATACTTTGTAACTTAATCCAACATACATTTCATTACAACTTGATCCATAAAACATATTTTCACATTGATCATAAATTATACCCACTTTTTATTCATTTGAAGGACTTGGCTTTCTTACAACTTTTATAAGTTCAAACCATTATAATAATATTTCCTAACATTAAAATAAATTTTTTATGGATGTTACGGTCCACATTTAGAATATTCTCTTTTGAATCCCTTTAAAATATTGACATCTAATTACTTTGGCTAAGATCGATAATTCTCTTTGATCTGTCTCATAGATCCTAAATCCTAAGATAAACAAACTTGTCATAATTATTTTATCTTAAAACGCTTCATTGACCGAGATTTTCTACTATATAAGGATGTATTTTGTTTCTAGTGAACAATGTTACTCTAATACACAACAATAATTAATATTAGATCCCAAAGTCAACCAAAAGTTTTCAAACAACCCAAATTGTAAAGTTAACAAACAAGTCAAAGGTTTTAATAAACTCTAAATGGTATAAGAATTCACAAAAACCTACAAAATATAGATCAACAATATGTATTTAATGTTTTTTAGAATGTTCCACTCATTAGTGATCAAATTGCTACCCCCCCCCCCACACACACACACAATTAAATTTATCAACTTTTTGGGTATGAGATTAAAATAAAAAATATAGAATTGTATGGATTAAAAGTCCCATAAGAACATAACAGTTGGATGAGAAAATTGATAAAAGGTTGGATTGTGTACATTTGAGTCCCAAAACAGTTGGAAATTATGAAGGTATAATAACAAGTTGGCTATTTTCCTTTATCCCACATTGGTGGGGGAAGAAACCTTATGTAGGTTTATAAGTCTTTTCCCTTGATATGCCTTTAAAGACTTTAATGGATCAAAGGAATGAGCCAAGCCCATACACGTGCACCTAGCTTAGCCTAGCACTAGCTGACGTCGTGAGTGCGCGACATGGCACGATTTAGGCGCACTTCACACGACGCATCGGTTACTGGGAGTTGAGGAGCTTCTATTTTTGGTGAAGTTCGAGTCAAGTCGGTTTGACCAATCTGGTCAAATGGTTGACTTTCATGGATATGGCAACATAGCTTCTATTTTTGGTGAAGTTCGGATCAAGTCGGTTTGATTACTCTGGTCAAATGGTTGACTTTCATGGATATGGCAACAGAATATTCTAGAAGGCTTAGAAAACGACTTGAAGAACAAGTCACCGCCTTAGGGTTTCTAGGGGGCTGACTCAAGAGGGGCCTGTTTATTGCCTTCTAGGGTTTTGATACCTATAAATACAACTCTTTGGGAGTCGTATTTCATGCATGAAAATTGAAATCTCTCTCTTTCTCTCTGCTATTTCTTCCCGGTTTCTCAGTATTCACTTTGCGTTTATCGTGTTCCGTTGCTATTGGACACTCGGTAAATCTGCATTAAATCTCGGGGTTTTACTTTATTGCTTACAACCGATAGAAGCGAAGTAAAAACCTTTAAGGTCAGTAGCTCGATCCGTGCAGTTATTCCACAATTAAGATCCAATATCAACTGTCAACAGGTTGGTTTTACATTATTGTTTCGTTTTTACTTTCGTTCAGCAACAAGGCAGTCTGCTTCTACTATTTTCTTATAATCAGATCTGGTCAAGAAGGATTGATCTGATTTCTAGACGAAACTTGGTAGTTATAATAATAATAATTAGATTTATTTATCATAACTAATTAACATATAATTCTCAATATTATTTGTCGGTTTCCTTACGTGTGTATTAGATCTGATTTACAACAAAAACAACATTTGACCTTGAAATTATGAAAAAACAAGAGTTGGGTCTACCTTAAGTTGTGTGGGGAGATAATAATTGTTACATATGGTGGAGATGTTAGGATCATCCTAATTGGTGTTAAATACCATTAACGGAGAGTTTATAAGGATGCAACTAAGATTAAGATTTCGATTCAAGATAGAATTAGTTAAAGAATATTTTTAACTAATCGATACCACTATCAAGTTGGAATCGTATCTACATTGGACCTGGCCTAAGGATGCCAATAAAACTAAAGGTCTATTTCTTGGACATATAAGTAGCATTATGGCAACAATAAGCTAAAGGGAAGGGATATTCAGGGCAATAGTTGTCCAACGTTAAAGATATTTAAGGTAGCGTCATGGTAACGTCCAACCAACTTCATGGAAACTCTAGGTAAGCGTTGTGACAAGTTGATATTTTTGTACCAACCTAAGATTTAAAGTTGTTCAATATTAAAAAAAAAAAAAAAAGTTCTACGATGACAATGTTTGTTTCGATTGACGAAAAAGCTAGATATTGAGGTATTAAATCATTGTTTGGAGCATTTGTTATGCATTTTTGGTTTGTAAGGCTAGAAATGACTAGATATCTATTTGTATGTGATGTAAGTATCTTATTTGGGGTATTATTATTAATTTTGTAGTTTGGTATCTTTAATATATAAATAAGATATAAACATTTATGGAATTGATGGGATCTATATTCTAACCATTAGGTTTTGCTGTTAGATCTGGATCTTAAATTTAGAATTGGTGTCGTTAGCGAGTTTTTGACTTGATTCCTAAATCCTAGCTGCAATAATAGAGAAATCGTTAGAACCGCACATGGACTATGCTCAAGAATAGACTCTACTCTAATCATCAAGTGATGTTGATGTGTAAGAGGAAATAGTTTCTTCAGAATGAAAAGAACCATCTTAAGGAGAGGTGTATATGTATATTGGAGGCTTAGAGAATAATGATCCTCATCATTAAGGAGAAAGTATTCTATTTATAAGGTTAGATCAAATGACAATTAGGTCAATTTTGGACCAACCTATTCATACCCAATTCGTTAGGGGTTGGGCTGATATGTTGTTTTGTCTTATAGTGATGTTATATTGTAATGTTGTAAAAAAAACATTGTCAAACAGTACTGCTAAGAAGTGTTCTTATCTTGTATAGGTCATGTCAATGGACAGAACATCATCAAGTCCTCCGGTCTGATGTGATTGATTTGCTACTAATTATAAGCCGTACACTATCATTTGTGTAGCAACTTTTTTTAAATGTATTTTTGGGAACTATACTATATGATACATGCATGTTAAGATATTATTACCCAAATGGTATTTTAGGGTTTTGGAAAAAATAATATATTATAGGGTCTCTAAATATAGATATATGGACAGGCCTTTATTGCCTTTCATTATGAAATAGAATACAATAATCTATTGATATTCATGTTTTGATATAGTTTTAATGGGTATCCTTTCTTTAATTAACTTTCTATATTAAATATATCAAGTAAAAAACACGTCTAGACCAGATCCAAAAACACATATGGAACATAGAGAGCGAAGATTTTGACAGGGAATGAACATGAAGAGGATATACAAGATACGAGATAGATACAAGAAATATGATCATCTACCCATGCCTGCACCGTTGTCAAATACAGGCGGGACCTAATCTAACATCAAAATCCAAAAAGTCCACACTAAGAATCATTTAAAAACCCTGATTAATTGTGACCATGTATTAATACAATATACATTAAATACATTATTTTATAAATTACGTATCTATTAACTATTAAGTAATGTCATATCTTTTTAAAAGTTAAAATATCAATTACATTAGATTATGAGCTCGTGAATATTAAATTGCATGGGTATTTTCATGTGTCAAAGAGAAAAAGAAAAAAAAAAATACAAGAATGGCGCATGACGATAATTATATCGGTCACGTGCGATGTCGGGTGGGTCAAATATGTTAAGTTTGAAACGAACCAATACTACGTGTTCACTTATTATTGGCTACTCGACATGCTAGTCGCACCATGTTGAAAACATCATTGTAGTCATCGAAGCACGCTGTTAGCGTAGGCGGCCCGTGCCTTTCTTCATTATTTCACTTTCAAGCACCTAAAGTTATCCTTATACTACATAATACACCCCTACTAACATCATCAATAGACGCTTTATACCCTTGGAATAAAATGTGTAATTTGTCAAGTTACTTTGGGTATGTTGTTCCACCAAATATTGACATTTGGTGTCCATCAATTGCGCCTTAATATATTCTAAGATAATATATGATGCTAGATGCTTATGGGTGGTTGTAAATATCTCATCTAAATTTTTGGTTTGAAATATCCTAAATATTTTATTAATTAAAAAATTTATTATTGATCTTTAGCGAATAAACACATGATTGACTTTATATCTTTGTTATTCATCATTACCAACAATATCAAATATGAGATTTTACCATCTCCTTATAGTAATCTGGAAAAGAAATGTAACAAAAACCTTAAAAATATTATTTATACATAATGACATTTTGGAATTTATTTTTAAGAGTGTTAAATGTCTCCAGTTCTTTTAAAGCTTCAATTATCTCAAGTTTGGTGTCCATCTCTCACCCTCCTACTATACTAAGGATGCATATGTTATTTGTGACACTAAATGGAATTGAGAATATAATTGAGAAATCCGATTAGGCTTTCTAAAACTATTTTTGATAGTAAACATGATTAGATTCAGTTCCTTGAAGAGACGGGATCTCAAGAATGAGATTGCCCCATATTCATTTTTATTATTCTAGTTGGAACAAAACTTTTTTATTTACATCATTTACAGTAATAATTGAATACATATAACATATAATAAAACTCATGTTATATGTTACAAAATGTTACATTTTTTTATCGACATAAATCACAATTTTAATGCAATGCATACCAAATATGATAAAACTCATACCATATGTTACAAAAGGAACATAAAAGTACCAAGTCTAGTCCTACAAATTATTCATGGTTTTATTATTATATATTTGTTCTCCCCATCGTGGATACATTTATTATTCTCTTTCAAGTGTGAAGTGGCAAGCTGGAAATCACTAAAGTAAAAGGTCCTCATATGAAAAAAGTGAAGTTTCATACTTGTATAGTGAAGAGCCCAAATATTCAAAGGGGTGTAAGTGTAATAAACATAAGGCAAGGGCTAACAGCCAAAAATCGACATCCTTTCTTTGCCATCCAAAAACCCTCAAACAACAATGTTGATAATTTAAGCCAAAGAATCCGCCTCCATCTCCTCCTCATGTCTTCTTCTCTCCATTGACGAGTTTCAGACAAACCTTTTTCAAGATTTCTTCGAGTTTTCCTCTTCTTACTGGACATGGCTTTAGACCCAACTTCCTGTTTGATGATTGATGACGACATTCTGAACTTTTCTTTGGATGGTGAAGACGAAGACCTAGACGATAAACACAACACCACCAAACCCCCATCTTCTTCCATGGACTTTTCAAAAACTAACAGTCAAGAACCAGATGATTGCTGCGGTTCATTTCCTGTAAGTTTATTAAGTTTTACTTTCCATTCGACCGAAACCCAGTCGTATTTTGCCTTGAACCGGACCAACACAGGGACTCCGGTGCCTTTTCCGACCAAAATCGTTCGCCCTCGGTTGGTTAATGAGTTGAATCGGTCTATACGAGTCGTAAACCCCCGAGTTGAACGTCCTTAACTCGGAACTCAGTAATAGGAGCGAATAGTGATAGCGATAGCGATGTTAACTGTCTTAAATAAAATAGTCAACTATGTGTGAAAGCAATGAAGTGAACAGATGATACCGAGTTGGTTTAACTCGGGCTCGACTCGTTACATTCTTTAAATTTATCCCAACCAATGCAAAATAACAGCGACCCACGTATTATTTGCGTATAAAGTTGTAATCTTTAAGCACCAATGTCGAAAATTATCAAAAAAAAATACGACCTTTTTGGATTTAACTCATCGAGTTGACGACTGAGTCATGTTTACCTTTCCTGTACAGGAATTTGCAGAAGAAGAACTTGAATGGTTGTCAAACAAGGATGCATTTCCCGCACTTGAAACATGTTTTGACATTATCACAAATCCAAACCCAAACCCAAACCCGATTGTCATGGTGGTTGATCACCTGAGCCCAGTTTCTGTTCTTGAAAACAGCGCCAGTAGCAGCCATAGCAACACCAACAGCAACAGCAACAGCACCATTACAAACTGTTGTGGCAGCCTTCATGTTCCAATAAGTTATCCGGTCAAAAAGCGGTCAAAGCGCAGGCGAAAAAGAAGAAAAGGTTTCCCCGAGTTGCCAAGCGAGCAATGCTGGTGGTGGAATCAAGAAAACATGAAAAAACAAGATTTGCTTCCACCACCACCACAACCACCAACTGCCGCCACGGGCATTGGAAGAAGGTGTCAGCATTGCTTAGCTGAGAAAACCCCACAATGGCGGGCAGGTCCGATGGGTCCCAAGACTTTGTGCAATGCATGTGGGGTCCGGTATAAGTCCGGGCGGTTGGTGCCCGAGTACCGCCCGGCGAGCAGCCCGACATTTTCAAGCGTGAAGCATTCGAATTCACACAGGAAGATTATGGAGATGAGAAAGCATAGTAATGATGGAGGGAAGAAAGGTTTGGGATATGGTGTTGGATAGGTGTTTGGGGTTGGTTGGTTGGTTGGTTGGAGGGGGGATAGTTAGATTAGGAGTTGTTGTATGCCATTGATGTATTTCTTGAGCTTCATTTGGATTGTATGAGCATTAGATTTTGGTTAGAAAAATCAGAAAGATTAAACCAGAAGAATTAAAATGGTGGTATGTGGTTTTGCAGGTTAGTTTGATTTTAAACTAGTTTTGCCTTTTTGGTATGTTGGATTTGAGCTATTCGTGAGGCTTGAGTTGCATAATGTTTCTCCATATGAAGATAATGATAAACACCCTGAAAAGCTTGAAAACCCACATTATCTTGTGAATCTTAAGTAAAGTTTTGGTAATTGTTAAAGTGGTTATACTTTCTTTTGCTTACAAATTGAACAATAAGATATTGTTAGATTGAATGTGTACAAAACTTTTAAGTATATAAATCATTGTGAGAAGCGGAAAGAGAAATAGGAATAGAAGAAAACAGAGGTGAACAAATCAACTTTTGCCTTTCTTATTGAACTCGAAAAAAACAGCCGTATAAAATTTGAAAAACACCATCCTACTTATACTGATGGCCGTTGGGATACAAGGAAGAAACTAGAAAGAAACAAACTCACTATGTCTACTGCTAAAATGTAGGAAAGATAAAGACTAAAATTCAAAATTAGATAACTCAAAGACATTTGAATTATGGATTACTCCAACACTTTCCCCTTAATCCGGAATGTGATATGGCCTTCACAACTAGTAGCTTTTGCATCTCCATGAATATGAGTTGTGTCAATGAGTTTGTTGAGTCCCGTTATGTTGTGAAGAATATCAAATTTTAAGTGTTCATCTGAAGCCTGCTTATACATCGAAGTGGAGAATTGGAAGCATCGAAGTATTGTATTGTCTATATCGAAGTGTTACCACTTTGATATATCTTTTTATTATACATGACACATTAATTGTATGCTTTAGTTTCAAAGTCCATCTATTGTGTTATGACCGGTCGATAGCACTAATAGGTTGTGTCTATAAATAGTGTTGTATGTATGGTTGTATGTACTATCTTTCACACACGCTCATAACTCACCATTATTAGAGTCATTCATTGTAACCATACTTACTTTTCTGATCAAATCTGAGTTAAAACATAATTATTTACATCTTATGTTCTTTCTTTACATTAAATTGATTCATATATTGTGTCCAAAACTCATTAAGGGGTATCAAAGCAGGAATCATTCAACTCTTTTAGAAAATCTCATTCGTTTTTCATTTTTAGATCTAAATTTTTCTTGTATATAACTTTACGCATCTGAAATTTGCTTTTTCAAATTTGTTTGAGAACTATGATTTTGTTTTTCTTTTCAAATCAATTCATACTATGGTGAATTTGAACACATCCACAATGATCAATTATGAAAACTTTATTGCTTCTTCAACCAAAAATCTTATGCTACTATCTAATCACTAAGATTAATAGGCAGATGGTATGGAGGATTTTCTCAATGATATCGATGAAGATCTCTGGAGGTCAAATGAATCAGTTCCTTACAATTCAACTGTTCTAACAAGTTTGGGAACTGCAGCTAATGTTGAATATATGCAAGTTGTTGCTACGAAAATGAGAGCTAACGATAAGAGATGCATGCGAGAACTGAGAAGAGCACTTACGCCAAATGTTTATGGTTATGTTAGTGGTTTTAATATAGCTAAAAAAGTTGGGAGGTATTAAAAGCAAAGTTTCAAGGAGCAAAAATACAAAGAAGATTTCAGTCACTCAGTTGCTTTTCACAATTGCTTGAATTCAAGCAAAAGGTTAATGAAACCATTGATCAAACCTTTGATCGCTTCAATGATCTTATCTACAAATGGAAAAGTACAAGTGGAACGAATTCCTTTGGAACTCAACATCACTTTCATTCAAGGTTTAAGGAAGGAGTGGAAGAACATATGTGTATTGATTAAATCTCATGAGAACTTCGACACATACTCACTCTCTGTCATGTTTTGTATGTTGAAAGAACATGAAGATGATGTGAACGAGATGAAAGAAAATAAGAAAAAAGAGAGAGCATCATATGGTGGTCGACTTACTCTAGTAACGAAGACTAAAACAACAAAAGACGTGTAATATGATGAAGAGATATTTGAGGTTAAAGAAGATTTTGTGATAACTATGATGGTGAAGCAGTTGCATACTATTCACAAAATCAAGCTAAAAAGTTCTATAACAAGAGTGGAGCTGGAAATCACAAAAATAGTTCAAATCAAAAGGATATTCCGAGTGGAAACAAGTCTATGAAGATCAAAAGAAATGACTTTGCAAACAAGTAAAATCTTGATTCAGAACCTCAGAAGACGTTAGTTAACGATTTTGGTTATAACTGTAACTATTGTAACAAGAAAAATCATTTGGTCCGAGATTACATGTTGAAGAAAAAGAATGAGAAACATGATAACGTGAAGGACGAAGCCTACTATGTCTAGAGGCTTGAGGATGTTCGAAACAAGACCAAGAATATTGCATTGGTGGTGACTAGTGAAAAATCAAATGATGGTTGGTATCAACTGTGACAATAGTCAATTTCGGGTCAAGTCAAAGTCAAACAAAGTCAACAAGTCAAACCGGACGACTCAATTAGCCCTTGTATATTAGGGTTTACATTATGTAATTACTAAACAACTCACTATTTTAATGAGAAAACATCATTGGAAAATTCGTATGTTTGAATTTCCATAGCCATGAAAATGCTAAACATTGAACCAAAGCGACAAAACACTATTGCACACTCATCGGGAGTGTGTAGGAACCTAAAACATGACTTAACGGGGTTTACGGACCTCGCATTGCAAAGCCAGACACTCAAAAAGGTCACAAACGAAACCTTTCTCAATCATTTTCACTATACCTCATTCTATTTGAAATCTCTCCCAAATCTCTCTCAACAGTTCCCATAACTTTTTGAAGTCATTCGGGTCATTCCGACCCTTAACCGAGTCAAAAATCGCTTAAAACAAGGTTAGAACGAGTAAAATACCCCAAAGGATCCGGAACCTCCCCCTAGGGCCGAAGCCTCTTAGAGGCCGGACCCTCTTGGGCTGGAACCGCAGCATGCGAGTTGCAGCAGGCAAGCTGCAGCCACGCCCGCATCAAGACCCCTCGGACCGCAGCCTTTTCCCCCGGATCCGCACTTGCTGCTTCAGTTCTTAGCCGCTGAGGCCGAGACCTCGCCCAGAACTCCGGAAATTTCAGTTTTTCACCCGGTTTTCGACCATGACTCTGTTTTAAGCCCGTTTTTAATTATTTTAACGTGGGACTTTCTCCAAAAATCATATTTTAACATATAAGACCCTAAATATTCATAATTTAAACATATTTTTATGGAAATGTTTATTTAAGAATAAAATCTATTAAGTGAGATCTTGAGGTGGAGTGTGGATATTGTCATAATAATTCGCACAAACAACCACCCGATGCCCATTCCTTTAACCAACTATTGTACTCCCCACTACTCCTAGTCACCTCAAGGCACTACCCCACTCATTTCCCAGCAAACCCACGTCCAAATGAGCTGGAAAACTCTCTTTCACTCTTAACTTCACTCATTTTCCTCATTTCCACCAAGTATCAAACATCACTTTTCTCTCAAATCCTCTCACTCAAATTTCGAGATTTAAGGGTTGATCATCAAACTTTCTCTCATTTTTGGTAAGTTTTATCACTCTCCTTATGATTACTACATTCCCTCTTACTCAAAATCATATATTGCTTACACAAACATCATCACATTCATGTTAGATCTTCGAAAATTCAAGTGATCCTTCAAGTGTTCTTGAGTTGAACACTTCTCATCTTCAACATTCACCCACTGAAATCACTCAAGGTGAGTTCATACCCCTAAAATTTCGTATTTTCTTAAGTTTTAAGGGGGGGGGGGGGGGGGGAATACAAGTTAAAATCACTAAGAACATAACTAAATACTTCTAACAGCTTTCATCAGAAAAGTTGGGCTCCATTCACGGACTGTTTTGATCGACTTAAAAATTTTTGTTTTCAAAACTGTATTAGATGAAAATAGTTCAGGTTTAGACCTTTAAAATGACTATTTGCACATCTCCATACGATTTTTCTACATTTTATGGTGATTTTTGCAAAACTGCCTATCATTTCAAGAGTCAATCCAGACGAGTCTGTGTTTATGGACGTTTTCACCTAAGTTGGAGGTCACTAAAAATCATGGAAAAATTTATGAACAAACCAGACTCATTTTCCAAACTCCTAGAATTTACGGATTCTGATTTGGATCTGTTATGAAGTTTTTATAAATTTTCTAATAACAGTGATCGAAGTTGTTACTTACAGAAAAATGCTAACAATTTATTATCACCTTGTAACATGTTGAGCAAGGTGTATATCTTTATGTGAATGTATGTTATTGCAAATGAATGACATTTTATCTTGGTATATAAACAGGCATCAGTTAATAAATGGATGTTTGATATATATATATATATATATATATATATATATATATATATATATATATATATATATATAAGGATAACACGATTTGTTGTAATCAAAGTACATCCATTTTACTCAAACAATTGAATGAACCACGTTGAATATAGTTTACGTACATTACATTTACTACCCTTATTTTGATAAACTATAATAGGTATAGTTTATGATACATTATGTAACCCACTCATACAAAAAGGGTACATTTATACAATAAGGGATTTTCATTTCATTACACGTAAATTTGTTAAAGACTTTATGAGACATTCGCTTCACATTCACCAATAAGTCCTGTATTGTAACTAGAGTCTCCTGGAGAGAGAGCGTGATAGTTGTGTATAGATCTATATTGGGTTTGACAAACCCACACCTTAACTGCATGCAACAGTTAGACCGGCAGGTCTGGGGTGACAAATGTCATAAACATTTCCGACGCCTGAAGAACGTCGTTTCAGGCCAACTAGGTCATAGCATGGTTATAATAAACTCACAGAAAGTATTAACAAACATAAGAATTTATGGGAATTTCATTTAATTCAAACGCGTTTATGTCGATTTAAACACATATCATTTTCTATTAGTAAGAGAGGTTACTTATACATTTTGGTCTTCGGATATAAGACTACATTACACATTTTAAGGAAAATATCGGATTTTTCCGAAACAAATATGACATTTACAAGAGAAAGACTTTTATCAAGTTGAAAACAAAAGCTTATGAACTCACCAACCTTTGTGTTGACACTTTTTCAAACAACTTGTATTCTCAGGGAATCACTAAATAGGTATCAAAGTGCATTTTGAGGATGGGACGTTAAGGCGTCAACATTTCATGTTTTGTCAACATATTGTAATTGATTTGGAAACATGTAACTCATACAATGATGTAACTCTTTCAATTATATATATATATATATATATATATATATATATATATATATATTGGTTGTGTTTTCTTAAATTACTATTGCAATTGTGATTATGATACTATACATGAAGTCCTCCACCCTCTGACATTTCCGTCATCCTTGGTTTGGGGGTGTGACATCAACTATTGTCTTCTGGATATGATGATGAAGAAATGGTTCATCCCACACATGGAGCTATGTTTTCAGTTCATTAACCAGAAAAAGGTAAAAAGTGTTTAAGACGAAAAGTGTATGGGTGATGATGAGAGTTAAAGGATACAGTGACTAATAAAGATGTGGGAGTCGAGGAGAAGATGGAAAAGACAAGCTTTGTGGTCCATTTCACATGACATCTATGTCGATGTCTACTATTACTGAGCATGTATCTTTCTTAATTTTGTCATTAGATTTTCCTCTTACTTCATTCCAACCAGTTTGAGATGACATTGAACAAAATTTCTCTTATGTTAATAACCTTCTTGTCACTGTTATTGATGCATAG
Source organism: Lactuca serriola (assembly GCF_051521515.1). Lineage (NCBI taxonomy): Eukaryota > Viridiplantae > Streptophyta > Magnoliopsida > Asterales > Asteraceae > Lactuca > Lactuca serriola. The sequence continues at coordinate 108,696,124 of NC_136409.1, read as the reverse complement.
AAAGTAAAAGGAGAATTATATGAGTGGAGGAATAAACTCTAGGAGAAGAGCATTGGAATATAACAACTTGAGAAAAGGTTATAGATAGTATTGGAAAATATATATATAAGTGGTTAGGAATGAAAATGTATTATTCTTGAAACAATATAACATCTTTTGTAATACTACTAGTAGACTTTATTCTAAGCTGGCAACTTTACATCATTCATCTAATATCTCTAAAGAACAACACTGAAAGTTGCTTCCCCCATAACATTCAAAAAGGAAACAGTAGATACATTGACTTATGACTTTGAATCTATAGTCTCTGATGCTAAAGTGCCCAATGATACTTATGCTTACAGTGTTGTCCTAGTACATAATCTTATGAATATTGTTAATGAAATTTTGAATGAATCTGAAGAACTAAAGATAATAAAAAAAAAACTCAAATGACTTGGTGATAGATACACAAGAAAATTGTAATACATTTTTTGGGCATTTTAATTAATCTATGTTATGCTTAAGTAGAGATATGTTATGTTTAATTGTTTAAAATTGAGTATTAATGCATGAAAGTTGAGACATTATAACATTATGATTAGTATGAATGTTGTGTAATGCATCTAAATGATAAAAACGTGATGAACGATTCTCACGACATGAGCGAGAATGGTAAAACGAGTTATGGAAATGAACAGTGATGGCATTCTACTTTGGGAGCATCACAACGTGAGAAGAGATAAGACACGACATGAGAAAGTATGTTACCTTATGTTATTAGCGATGGATTCTGTTTTGTTTTATAAAATAAATGTCACAAATGATGATTACGACGTGACGATGCATCAGGCGTTAAATTGAGTTACGTCCTTCAACAAAATAATTTGATTGCAACTCTCTAGAAACACATACTAAGGTGAGATTTACACCTAGTTAACCCTCCTAAATCTGATTTTTAGGAGATTGAAGGCATAGAACTCCAGTTTGTTGAATCAAGGTAAGGATAATCATCTATAACACCTTTGTTGTGAAATGAGGGAAAAGTTAGAAGGATTTGGGTTGAAACCCTAGATGAAGGGTTTCAGTTCAGTTGGAAAAAATTAGGATGTTATATGATATATTATGAGTTTATGACTTAATTTCAATTTAATACCATGTTACTGAATCGTGTATGTTTAATTTTATTCATGAAGATTAGAGTTCATGAGTGAAGAAATATGACTTAATGAATTAAGTCTTTTAATATTGGATTTTGGTGTATATAATAATATAACAGGTAAATTAAACTTGATATGAGTATTTAATGATTGATATACTTATAGATTATATTCATGATGTAACACATTGCTTCGAATCGTTTCTTAATACGGGGCAGTAACCCCGAACATCGGGTATCATAAGGCCTAGGGCCTTTGAGGAAAATATTTTAGACCCAGCTGGGTGTAGATAATGTAATTTAGATGATCCGGTTGTTCGGTTTGTGTTTTGGAGCCATGGGGTATTTCGGTAAAGCGCCAGTTCGGGCTTTTATGGAAATTAGATTTTAAATTGGGAAGTTTTAAGGCAAATATGAGTCTATAGAAGCATAGAGCTTCTCTCCAACTCTTTGTGGATATAATGATCGTCGGAAACGGACTTATAACGAAGAAGCTATGGCCTCCAGAAGATTTTAGGATTTCAGGGTAACCCTAGTACGCGGAGGGTGTATAGGGCATACGTTGGGTGTACTAGTGCTAAGTCCAGTATGTGGGGTGTACACTGGCACACACAGGGCATACTGGCGGAGTACGCTAAGCGTAATGGGAGTATGTTGGGTGTACTCTAGATGCATTCAAACTCGATTTTTGGGGTCTTAGGCGCTATTTAAGCTCCTTATCCTATCACCTAACCCTAATATCATCAACCTCCATCCCCTCTTGTCCAAAATCGAACCCTACATGAGTTCTTGAGATTTTTGAATCGTAAAGTGTGAGTGTTGGTGCTATGTGAAGGAGAAGAAGAAGTAAGCCATTTGGAGTTGTGCTTGGAGCTTGAGGATTTGGAATTAGTTCTCATTTTCCATCCTTGTGAGGTAAAAAGTTTCCATCTTGATAATCCATGATGCAAGATCTAGTTTTGGTGCCATTTTGTGCTTTTTGTGTCCTTGGAATGAAGGTTAAGCCTCCTGATTCACTCCAGAAGTGATTAATGCTAGATCTAAGGTTATTTTGGCCCCATAGGTATTTATGGACTCATGTATCTGTTAAGGCCCTTTGTTAAGTTCTTTTGAGCTATAGAACCCCATTAACCCATGCATGAGTGTAAAGTTGCTAACTTTACATAATTAGTGGTCTTGTAGAAGCAGATCTGGGAGTTTAAAATGCTAGCTTCAACGATTAAGTGCTTAACAGACTGAAAATGTGAGCCTGAGGAGTTGTAACGACCCAAAAATCAAGACTAAAAATTTCTTTTTAAAACATTAATAAAACCATATTTGTAAAAACGTATCATACGTCATAACATAACTTTCGAGTATTAAATTCAAAACATAATCTCATTATCAAAGTCAAACATTCCCAGGCTAACTGTCTATGGTGTGTGCACTGCAATCTTCCTGAGCTCCTCTTTTGAAAACTGAGTACCTGAAACCAAAACTGAAAACCGTAAGCACAAAGCTTAGTGAGCTCCCCCAATCTAACACATACCATGCAATAACATATAAAGCACATACTGGGCCTTGCCCACTCCATCGGAACGAAGTCCGAAGCTGACTGACTGGGAACTTGTCCCCTACATCGGACCGAAGTCCGAAGCTGACTGACTGGGAACTTGTCCCCTACATCGGACCGAAGTCCAAAGCTGACTAACTGGGAACTAGTCCCCTCCATCGGACCGAAGTCCGAAGCTGACTGACTGGGACCTTTTCCCCTTCATCAGACCGAAGTCCGAAGCTGACTGACTGGGAACTTGTCCCCTCCATGAGACCGAAGTCCGAAGCTGACTAACTGGGACCTTGTCCCCTCCATCGGACCTAAGTCCGAAGCTGACTGACTGGGACCTTGTCCCCTTCATCGGACCGAAGTCCGAAGCTGACTGACTGGGACCTTGTCCCCTCCATCGGACCGAAGTCCGAAGCTAACTAACTGGGACCTTGTCCCCTCCATCGGACCTAAGTTCGAAGCTGACTGACTGAACACAGCATAGCATGACATATCAATTAGCATAAACACATAAATCCTGTCTAAGCCACGGAGGCGTCAAACATACTAACTACTGCATTGGACCGAAGTCCAGAAACTACGGCTAACTGAGCGGGCCGGCATTGTGGCCTTAGACCCGTTCCTACTGGAAGGAAACTCACCTGATACTGCTGAACTACTGCTGCTAATAGTCCTCTGGCTGCTGATCGACAATCCCCCGAGCCGCTGCTCCTTCAGCTCCCCGAGCTACCAATATCAGTATGACACTTAGTCTAACAGTCCTCTAATAGTCAACTAAGTCAACTCCGGTCAAAGTCAACCTTCCAGGTCAACCCTACTCGCCGAGTCCACCTAATGACTCGCCGAGTTCATATGCTCAGGGTCTTTCTATTCGCGACTCGACTCGCCGAGTCAGTCCATGACTCGCCGAGTCAACTATTCCCGAATCCTGACCTATCCAACCCGCTGAGTCTCCACCCGACTCACTGATTCGAGTCTTAACTCGAAGGGTTTGGGCCCATGCGACCTTACTCGCCTTGTCCATGAACAGACTCGTCGAGTCCAAGGCAATCTTCAACAGACTCGCCGAGTTGTTCATCCAACTCGTCGAGTTCATCTCCATCTTCATACTACTCGCCGAGTCCACTCAAAGGAATCGCCGAGTCTATTCAGTCCTTAATCCATGCAGTGGCTTTTCGAGCCAAACAGGGCTTCCAACTCATAGATCCATACTTCTAAGGCCTATCCCCCACGTAAAGTGGCCAACTTTACGTGTAGATCAAGAGATCTAGGCTTAAAACAATCCAAACTAGGGGTTAAGACCAAGAGGCTTCACTATCAACCCAATAACAGATGCTTTATGATTTTCTAGGCCAAGATACACTCAGATCTGAAGTAGCAACTTCAGATCTAGGCTTCTAACTCGAAATCGTTCTTAAGCATGGCATAAAATCCCCAAATCACATAGCCAAGGTTGATCTATTAAACAAAAGAGGGAAGGTAACGATTCATTACCTCAAATGCTCTGGAAGACCCCACAAACTCTGGATCTACTGTCAAATCTTGAATCCCCAATGAGTGCCTTCTTCCTTCTTCCTTCAAATCACCCAAAATTGGCAAGAAAACTTGGTTGAGCAACAATGGAGGTTTAGGGTTTCTGGTTCTGGACTATACGGCCGCAAATGACCCCTAGGAAAGAGATTAAGATGCTTAAATAGGGTACCAAGTCCCGAAATTAGGGTTTCCCAACCCAGAACTGACTCGCCGAGTCCACTAGCCGACTCGCCGAGTCAGTTACTTGGTTTACACTCGGATCCCGCTCCGACTCGCCGAGTTCCTCCCTGGACTCGACGAGTCAACCCTCTATAACTTAGGGTTTTTCCTTTCCTTTCTTGACCTTTCTGATTTCGGGTGTTACAACTCTCCCCCACTTAAACTAAACTTCGTCCTCGAAGTTTGCTATGGCCAACTGCCCTGCGAACTGCCTCTAGCTCTCTGTCTGGGAAAACTAACATCCTTTTGTCCATCACTCTAGGCACTCACAATGCTGGTCACTACTGCTGGTACATACTGAATCCTTCTATTTTCCATAATTTCCTCAACGTTACTTCCTCCGACTGAAAATTCTGTTGCCCCTCATCCGCCTACCGGATGCACTGAGACTACCCTGGTCTAACTAATCTGCCAATATCTGAGTTACCGGACTCCCACCGGTCACTACACTCCATCGCAATCTCCTAGTCGCTCCCAGCGACTCCGGAAGATACATCGACTATCTATAACTGTTCTATCCATTCAGCCATCCATACTGAATCGATGCTGCTGGAACCAGCCTACTTATCTCTCATATGACTACTAACTCGAGCCTTCCATCCTGAAAGAAAAGCTACCTGCCTAGCTATCCTTACATATCACTTATACTTGGCAGGAGGGCTCAACTGATCCTGCTGAGAGGACTCGCCATATTCAAATCAACCAACTATACCGCCAGCACTTGCATTCCAACACAAATACTAATACTGTCCAAAACTCTGAAACTATCCAAACACAGAACTGCCTGCAATACTGAACATGCCTGAAACTCTCAACTACCTGAAACACTGAGCTGACTGAAACACTGAATTGACTGAAACACTGAACTACCTGATACACTGAGTTACAACCCGATTGTGGAGTCAAAGGACTCCTTACTTAGTCGCTCCCACGACTTCTGAACGAAATCTTTCTCCGGAACTAGTTTCCACTAGTTATCCTGTCACTGTGTCTCTTGCAACCTCCCGATCCACCGATCGGACCCATACGCCACATCCTGACATTATCAATTCCGCGACTAACAACATGACGGCTCCCAGACTGACGGTAGCCCTTAACGTACCCGAACCCCATCGGTCTACTGCTACTCTGATCTCACGACTGATGTGACGATCTTATAGCCAAATTGCTGACTTAGCCATAACTGAACCATTTGGGGAATCCGAATTCTAACCCGTGGATTCCCATAACCTCACTGCTGCACCCGAACGGGTGGGAATTACTGCTTTCCCGCGTCCAACCACGCGCTCATGCTGCCTACCAATCTGATAAAGGCCACGGCTACACCCGCTGACTCACAACTCTCCAATACTATATGGCTGCTAATGAATGCTACGGCTACCCCCGCAGACTTACAACACTACTACTGCTATCTGACTGCTAGTGAATGCTACGACTACCCCCGCAGACTTACAACACTCTACTACTATCTAACTGCTAGTGAATGCTATGGCTTCCCCCGCAGACTTACAACACTCTACTACTATCTAACTGCTAGGGAATGCTACGGCTACCCCCGCAGACTTACAACACTCTACTACTATCTAACTGCTAGTGAATGCTATGACTACCCCCGCAGACTTACAACACTCTACTACTATCTAACTGCTAGTGAATGCTACGGCTACCCCTGCAGACTTACAACACTCTACTACTATCTAACTGCTAGTGAATGCTATGGCTACCCCCGCAGACTTACAACACTCTACTACTATCTAACTGCTAGTTAATGCTACGGCTACCCCCACAGACTTACAACACTCTACTACTATCTAACTGCTAGTGAATGCTACGGCTACCCCCGCAGACTTACAACACTCTACTACTATCTAACTGCTAGTGAATGCTACGACTACCCCCGCAGACTTACAACACTCTACTACTATCCCGAGGAAATCCTGACTATCCCTAGACCTGCTAGTGATTCCTCATCCTGATTACTCAAAACCATCCCTCAGTCTTCGAATACTGCATCAACCTCAACATCTTATATCCTTGATATTCTTAGCGCTTCGTCGAGGAATTCTTCGACTTGGTTCCCAAACCAACCGTCTACCAATCCAGATACAAGAAGCTATTGTTGGGAAGTTTCCAACCTCCCAACTCCTGAATCTACGCAACCTGCATGCTGCCTCAGACACTGGCTACTAATACGAAAACATCTCTTGTTAACCGTTCTCAGGATCCTCATTCCGACTCACTTGAGTCCGACAGGTGGTCCTCCAATCCTGGATTCCCAACCAGCTTCTAACCATCTCGATTACATGAACTAACTGCTGGGAAAAGTTCTCGAACTCCCAATTCTGAACTTCTCAATCCATCCAAATCATTAACCACTCCGAACTAGCGAAACGTACCAAATCTCTCCCAACCATGCTATAGTTACTGCATCCTCCGAAACCTTCTCCATAAGAGCACATCCCCTAACTACCAACCAATTATCCGAGGTATGCAAATGGAATATAACATAATCACAAGCAAGCCACTCCATAACACAACACTTATATGACAAGTGATGCAGAACCATAACAATATAATCATAACATAAGCTGACAGGAAAACAAAAGTTACATACCTCCATTACTCAGTGCTGCTCGAATCCCTGCTGAAATCTACCGGAAAACTCGGCTCCGAGCCGTAGGCACCCTTGCCCGGCCTCGACAACCGCTGGCGGTACTTGAAGTCCCAAGGGTAGGAGCTGGCACCTGCCCTACTGAATACTAACTCGGACAGTGGGCCTTCTTGTGGCCCCTCTGACTGCAATGGAAACATAACAGATCAAGTCCCTGGGCGATGGTAACAACACAATCTCTGCTAAAATGACCAATCTGGCCACACTTGAAACACCCAGCATCATCACCACTTCTATGCGTACACACACCCATGTGCGTCCTTCCGCACTTCCCGCATCGACTGTGGCTCTGATAGTTCCTCGTCCTCAAATCCGGACCCTTGGGCCTCTTACCCGAACCTGTGGCTACCTAAGTCTCATCCATTTTCCTCTTCCTTTCCGACTCCCTGCCCAACTCTCGCTCCTGCATTACCCCAACGGCAACGCCCGCCGACTGAACAACAGCTGTCTGAACCTGGAGCCTCGCTATCAATCTGTCAGTGATCCTCACGACCATGTCGGGCAGATCCTCGCGAATGGCTCGCGAAACTTCCTCAACTATCCAATCATACAGAGGTCTCTCTTGGAGACAGGATGTCCCATTCACTCCTGTCCCCCGATGGCAAAAACTAGAAATGGGATCCCCCTCCCTGATGGATCCCCGAACTCCATAAGAATCGGAATCTAGACGACCCCCAATCTGTCCTGCAACTCTCTCGGCCTTAAAGGCCTCAAGATGACTATCCATGAGCTCCACAATGGCATCGCTAACCAAACCGAAAATCACAGGAGTCTGATCAATGATGTTGCGCATAATCTCTGCCGAAATGAAATCCCTCATCTGATCATCAAGCAGCTCGGCTCTAAAGCCCGAGCCAGATCCCTCCTCGACGCCTGAACTGCTAACTGGTAGCTCGCGCAATGTCACCATGCTGAAAATATAACAATTCTTGATCAATTTACACACTACTGCTGAGGGATCTCTCACACACTCTACTAGTTCCCTGGTTTTTGCCTTGGCCCCTCTTGGATCGAGTACGGATCCTCTGCTTTCAGTAGTACGGGCCCATACTACCTTCCACATCTATCCGTACTTTCCTCAAGAGTTACCTCAACTCCACCAAGTCCCCTTTACTCTTCTATTGATCTATGCTACTCTCATCCTAGGCTTGCCCTAAGGAACCTCTGATTCTACCCAAACAGTCCTCAGCTGCTGAAGGCCTCCTTGTAATGCCAATTAGCCACCACCTGAATACAATCACATGTGACGAGGCTCAGATAATCCTTCAAGTAAAAGACTCGTCCCTACAACGGTTGGACTCAGACAAAAGCTGCGCAATAGGGCCAAATCCAACACTCTGAGATTATTCAACCCTGATCACATGTGATGTGACGTATTCACCTAATGGCTAACTCCCATCACTTAGAGTCCCACAAAGCACAAAGCAAGCAGCATTCGGATAAAGGAAACATACTCAAGCAAATCTATTCTCATAACGAAAAACTGCACTAGCATACAATGCTAAGCTCATACTATCAGGCATAACCTACACAGGCTATCCTACTACTGTCTACTCAATACTAGCATGAAATTCTTATCAAGCTGAAACACATAAAACAGGCACATAAGGCATCATCCTAGATCCTTAGTTCTATTCTAGCATGCTGTTCTACTGAAGCTGAGACCGAAACTGAAACTGAAACTGATACTAATAATCATATCATAACTTGTATGGGTAAATTGGGAGTACTTACTTGAGCTCGGATGATTGCATGCACCACACCCTTTTCTCTGTTCAAAATCTTTTTACTTTTTCTAAGACTCTTTTCTTTATACTTTTTCTAAAATTGTTTTCCTTTCTCAAAATTATTTTGTAACCATGGTTTTTCTCTTGAAAACTTTATATCACTTCCTTAGTTTGAGTTCAAACACACTCGGAAGTGCGCCCGAATCCGTCAAACCAAGGCTCTGATACCAACTTGTAACGACCCAAAAATCAAGACTAAAAATTTCTTTTTAAAACATTAATAAAACCATATTTGTAAAAACGTATCATACGTCATAACATAACTTTCGAGTATTAAATTCAAAACATAATCTCATTATCAAAGTCAAACATTCCCAGGCTAACTGTCTATGGTGTGTGCACTGCAATCTTCCCGAGCTCCTCTTTTGAAAACTGAGTACCTAAACCAAAACTGAAAACCGTAAGCACAAAGCTTAGTGAGCTCCCCCAATCTAACACATACCATGCAATAACATATAAAGCACATACTGGGCCTTGCCCACTCCATCGGACCGAAGTCCGAAGCTGACTGACTGGGACCTTGTCCCCTATATCGGACCGAAGTCTGAAGCTGATTGACTGGGACCTTGTCCCCTACATCGGACCGAAGTCCGAAGCTATCTGACTGGGAACTAGTCCCCTCCATCGGACCGAAGTCCGAAGCTGACTGACTGGGACCTTGTCCCCTTCATCGGACCGAAGTCCGAAGCTGACTGACTGGGAACTTGTCCCCTCCATCGGACCGAAGTCCGAAGCTGACTAACTGGGACCTTGTCCCCTCCATCGGACCTAAGTCCGAAGCTGACTGACTGGGACCTTGTCCCCTTCATCGGACCGAAGTCCGAATCTGACTGACTGGGACCTTGTCCCCTCCATCGGACCGAAGTCCGAAGCTGACTAACTGGGACCTTGTTCCCTCCATCGGACCTAAGTCCGAAGCTGACTGACTGAACACAGCATAGCATGACATATCAATTAGCATAAACACATAAATCCTGTCTGAGCCACGGAGGCATCAAACATACTAACTACTGCATTGGACCGAAGTCCAGAAACTACGGCTAACTGAGTGTGCCGACATTGTGGCCTTAGACCCGTTCCTACTGGAAGGAAACTCACCTGATACTGCTGAACTGCTGCTGCTAATAGTCCTCTGGCTGCTGATCGACAATCCCCCGAGCCGCTGCTCCTTCAGCTCCCCAAGCTACCAATATCAGTATGACACTTAGTCTGACAGTCCTCTAATAGTCAACTAAGTCAACTCCGGTCAAAGTCAACCTTCCAGGTCAACCCTACTCGCCGAGTCCACCTAATGACTCGCCGAGTTCATATGCTCAGGGTCTTTCTATTCGCGACTCGACTCGCCGAGTCAGTCCATGACTCGCCGAGTCAACTATTCCCGAATCCTGACCTGTCCAACCCGCTGAGTCTCCACCCGACTCACTGATTCGAGTCTTAACTCGAAGGGTTTGGGCCCATGCGACCTTACTCGCCTTGTCCATGAACAGACTCGTCGAGTCCAAGGCAATCTTCAACAGACTCGCCGAGTTGTTCATCCAACTCGTCGAGTTCATCTCCATCTTCATACTACTCGTTGAGTCCACTCAAAGGACTCGCCGAGTCTATTCAGTCCTTAATCCATGCAGTGGCTTTTCGAGCCAAACAGGGCTTCCAACTCATAGATCCATACTTCTAAGGCCTACCCCCCATGTAAAGTGGCCAACTTGACGTGTAGATCAAGAGATCTAGGCTTAAAACAATCCAAACTAGGGTTTAAGACAAAGAGGCTTCACTATCAACCCAATAACAAATGCTTTATGATTTTCTAGGCCAAGATACACTCAGATCTGAAGTAGCAACTTCAGATCTAGGCTTCTAACTCGAAATAGTTCTTAAGCATGGCATAAAATCCCCAAATCACATAGCCAAGGTTGATCTATTAAACAAAAGAGGGAAGGTAACAATTTATTACCTCAAATGCTCTGGAAGACCCCACAAACTCTGGATCTACTGCCAAATCTTGAATCCCCAATGAGTGCCTTCTTCCTTCTTCCTTCAAATCACCCAAAATTGGTAAGAAAACTTGGTTGAGCAACAATGGAGGTTTAGGGTTTCTGGTTCTGGACTATAGGGCCGCAAATGACCCCTAGGAAAGAGATTAAGATGCTTAAATAGGGTACCAAGTCCCGAAATTAGGGTTTCCCAACCCAGACCTGACTCGCCGAGTCCACTAGCCGACTCGCCGAGTCAGTTACTTGCTTTACACCCGGATCCCGCTCCGACTCGCTGAGTTCCTCCCTGGACTCGACGAGTCAACCCTCTATAACTTAGGGTTTTTCCTTTCCTTTCTTGACCTTTCTGATTTCGGGTGTTACAGGAGTACGCGTGGCGTACATAAGTGTACGCCCATCGTAATGTTGAGTTTGTACTTATCGGACTTGTACCTTGTGCATCGTGGTCGATTACGCAGGGCATACATCTCGAGTACGTTGGGCATACTCCCCAGAGGCTCGTTTTGGGCTTTTGAGGTTTAGGCAATTGTTGAGTTTTCTTAGTTTGGGCCTTTTGGGGCCATTAGACTTCTTTTTGGGCTTCTGGTTTATAACTTTTGGGCTCCTTTGGGTTTTAGGCCCATAAAGCATTTTGGGATTATTTCGGAATTTTGGGCTTTCAGACAAATTGGATTGTGCTTGGGCCTTGGTCCAAGAATAGGGAAGGGTAAAAAGGTCTTTTACCCTAGTTTAGACTCTTTGTGTGAGTTGGAATCCAATAATTGACTAGATGATTATTTTGTGATTGTTAGCGTGGGGATTCAAGCGGGACAACAGCCAGAGATTCTTTATGTGAGATTCGGCATTGTGAGGTGAGTTTCCTCACCATGTTTTGTGGGTCGAAGGCACCAATGTTGGTCCAAGGTTTGTTATGTATGATGCTAGATGTCTGCGTGACTCTTGCATGTGTATATGCTTGTATGCTTACCGAGTAGAGCCCAATGGTCATTCTGTATACTAGTATTTGGTTATGTGTATATGATTTGCATGAGAGTAGGGCCCATTATGACATGTCGGGTTGATATATACCCTAGGGCGGGGCTCATTTTGGCATGTTCGGGTTGAAATATACCCCAGGGTGGGGCTCACTATGTTTATGATCGGGTTGAAATATACCCCAGGGTGGGGCCCATACTTGCTTATTGGGATGGAATATACCCCAAGGCTAGGCCCAATTATATGTTTGGTATGTGGCATTTTGGGGAACTCACTAAGCTTTGTGCTTACGGTTTTCAGTTTATGTATCAGGTACTTCTGCTTTCAAAGGGAAAATCTCGGGATGATTGCATAACACACACCACATGTTTCTGCATTTTGTGATTTACTTTGATATTAATGATGTATCGATACATTTTGATAACCTTGGTTTTATGATAATGATATGGTTTGATGTTTTATTAATCTAAAAAACAAAAAAATATGTTCTTATTTTTGGGACGTTACAAGTTGGTATTGTTGGATTAGGTGTCTAAGCCCATAACTATAATTGGTATGTACTTAAATTGATAGTACCAAAGTCCTTTTGGGTTGTCTTCATACTAACAACTAGACAGGATGACTTTTGGAGAGAGAGGATGAATTTATTATTTGATTAATAAATTGAAATAAATGATTTATTAATGTATTATGAAAATAATATATTAATTAGAAATCATATTATTTAACTAATATTTAATCAGAATTTAATTTGGAATTAATTTTGGGATAAAAGGAATTAATTAAAAGTGCAGAGGCTGTTTAGCAATTTATTGATAGTTGTGGAATTGGGCTTTGAAGCTTCCTAAATAGGTTGGACGAAATCTTCTAGGAATACCCTAGAAATTTCATCCAAGGGCCTCTTGGAAGAGTTTCTTGGGCTATTAAGCCTTAAGTTAAGGAATTAGGGTTTTCTCCTAAAAACCCTAGCTTTGGCTCTAAGCTACCAACAACTATATAAATGGCTATACCCCTTTGAGATTTAGTCCACTCCTAAGAATAAGAAGAACCGAAATTTTCAAGTCTACTCCTCTCTCATGTCATCCTCTTGCTAAGTGTGTTTGTGAGCCATTAGAGGTGTGATACTTGTGACACTTGCTCTCCAACTTCAAGAACTCTTGGATCTACATTGTTATTACTACAAAACAATCAAATGTATGTCTACTATCTCGTAACATGAATTTCGAAAATAGTAGGAGGCTCCTTGGGTTTATTCTTTTCGTGTTCAATACTTGTATGTTCAATTAGAGACAACCTAGATCCTACAAATTAGGGTTGCGTGCACACATATGATTGTTTCTTATGCTCAAAACCCATCAACGGTATTAGAGCCTAGGATTATTTTCTATTGAATATGATGCATTTGGTTGAACTTGACAATTAGGGTCACTACTAGAAAAACAGCCTTTTACGACGCTCATTGCGCGTCGTAAAAGGCTCAGACGACATGCAAATGCGCGTCAAGGAAGGCCCTGTCATAAAGAGAGACGACGCGCTTTTGCGCGTCATCTATAGACGATGCGCATTTACGACGCGCATTTATGACGCGTAATTACGACGCGCGTTTACGACACGCAATGCGTATCAATAAAGGCTCTGTCATAAAGGAAGACGACACGCATTCGCATGTCGTAACCTTACGACGCGCGTGTTAATGACACGCAATGCGTATCAAGAAAGCCCCTGTCAAGAAAGGCCATGTCATCAATGAAGATGACACACATTTTTGCGTATCATAATTTTTAATGTTTAAAAAAATATTATTTATAGATTTACTAATTTTCAAATTAAATTTGTATTTAATGTCTCATAATATAAAATAAAATATCATATACAAAAAATACAATCCATTGCATAAAATTTAATGTCATACAAATAATCGTTCCATGGAAAGATAAAACAAATCAATAGTTGTAACAAAAATTTACAAACTAATTAGATACAAGAAATATAAAAAAAATATACCCTCAAATGCTTTTCAAAGTCTAATCTCCATGTGAGCTCTTCAACTCACTTCTCCATTTTGTCCCTAGGTTTTCTAAGGGCTCCAGTATCTCTTGCAGTTTCAAAGGCACAAACAAGAACAGAACGTGATATTATTTTGCCACCTAGATGTTCTTCAGTGATGTGATGAGAATCATACCCCTTCAAAGGCACAACAAGTAGCCAATGGCACTTGTTATGTCAAGCACAAGCACAGATAGAAATATGCCACTTTGAGTAAAATCAGTGTAAGTAAAGACTAGAGAGAAGATAACAACACATACCAAGTGATGGAGGCATTTTTGCAAAGTGAACGACCAAGTCATCTACGAGAAACATGACTAAAACTTCCAAAATCTTCCGTGTAACCATATCCCTCTTCTTTTAAAGTTTCCAGAATGTTTAGAATGCTCTCCTTGCCCTGTTATTTCAAGTATCAGGGGAAAAAAGTCACAAAGTAGTAGAAAGTAACTATATTTATTGAAGAGTATCATGTAAACTTGTATGAAGTACCTCTTTAACGGAATGGTGAAGAACTGAATTCCTTCTTCACCAAAAGCTCACGTTCTTCTTTCTAACGATCTTTTAAACGAGAGCTTCTTATCCCTGGTAACAAGGACCTAGGCACCCTGCCATTAAAATACATTTAAACAATATTACCAATTTACCCCTCGTGATATATTTGGAATAACTCTTTCTAGCTTCATATGTCAAAAGACTTAGAAAGATTTCTAGCTCACCTTGGAATAAATGATATGGTTAGTAAGTAAAGCAGCTGTTGATGTGAAAGCATAGAAAGAAACTTCATGGCAGCTCTATGCACTACAGCCTCTTTAGTTACTGAAAGCCACTTTGGGGTTCCAAAATTAGCAGCTTCCCCACAATTGAAACCTTTAAAGACAATGGTTTGATAATAGAGTCTATAAAAATATAAATATATCCAACCACAATATATATATATATATATATAATATATATATATATATATATATATATATATATATATATATATATATATATATATCTGCAAAACATCACTATGGTTGAATCCTATGTGGTAAGCCCTTGGAAAGGTTATTACAAATTCACCAGGGTTCTGTACTAACCTGCAATCATGAAACAGAAGAAATTTTCAGTAGAATGTCCCAAATCTCAACATGTTTTACACAATTAGTTTGAGATTTTCCAAAGGCAGATGACAATGTGAAGTGCAGGGCATATAAGCATGGATTTTGAACAAAGAAATAACACACCTGCAACATGGAATGCCAGATGCAACAACAGTTTCGGGTGATAGAAGGGTAGTCTTTTCGCCCAAGAGTGTTAGAGAGGCTGTTAAACAAAAATGGCAGGAGCTTTATGTATTGCTAAAGAAGTAATTTGAATCCCTAGACATTCCATGTTGACAAATAGTCATTATATAAGTTCGTTTTTTGTCTTAGGAGTGGTTTAAGAAGGTGAGAGATGCATGTATTATAGCAGATATTTTATATGCATTGCAATGATATAATCAAGAGTAAGCATTTTACATACCTAACCGATCTACACCTCCACCATAAGCCTTTGAACAAATTACTTCCTCAAATGTGAATGCATAATCCCCAGGGACTGCATACCAGGTCTTGGGAGAGCCAATGTGGAGGAAATTTAAGTTGTGAAGCTCATGATCTCCTACCAGGTCTTGGGAGAGCCATGCAAACCAGATGAATAACATGCCAATGTATACCATGGATTTTGGTGCAGTCCACTTAATATCGAATCTCCTACGATATAAGAAAAAAAAACTATAATCGAATGAGATAGATGTTTGTTTCTTTAGTTACTTTCTGCTTAAAGAGAAATAAATTAGATGTGGCTAAAGTCTTACAAAAAAGGCATTGGAATTTGAAACTAAACATACTTGTAGACATCAAGCATGTCCAAAAAGATGAGTGTTATCATAGAAAAAAAAAGTAGAATCATTGGGAAGTAGATTAAGACAGGCTCTTGGTATAACCCATTAAGTCATTTTGTCCACATTAAGTCAAAAAGGAACAGCTGTGCCATGTATAGTTTGTTCAGATTTAGTGATTAACTCATTAAGACCACTAAGCCAAAAAGAATCAACCCCTAAGTTATTATTATGTCCAAGTTAAGTAAAAAAGAATCAACCGCTAAGTCATTATTATTGGTTGATGCTGTAGTTGTGCTTTATGTTCAACCTGAACCAATTTAGACGCCATATACAAACATTTGTGTCAGGCACGAGTGCTATTTGTGCATAAACTTCATTTGTTTCTGGTTCAGCCTGAAAAAAATGAATCCATAACTAAATTACTTAAATACCCAAATAGATTATGAGTATTAGTCTCTAAAAAGACTAAACTACCCTCACTAACTTACCCGAAGGTGAACATTCATCACTTTAAATAGTAATATGGCTGGTAAGTTAAATGATGGGAGTTACTGGTCTAATCCTTGATGCATGGAAGCCTCAAGTTGTAAGAATAACCAAAATTATGTGTCATTGCATGTGGTCTTGAATTAAAAAGAAAAGATTCACATGAAAGGTAGAAAATGAAGTCTTGAAAGAAAATTGAATAACAAACCTGTTCCATGTGGCCTTGAGGGACATTGACAAGGGGGCCAGCACAGGCATGCCACAATTCTTTGTATATGGCATCACCAGAGGATCCTGAAAAAAATTGAGTATTGTACAAACATATGTGAATTATTGGATTGATATGTATATGTGTTTGATACCAATTTTTTAAAAAGATAATTAGTTATAACCTGATTGACACCCTCCAGGAAACTTAGTAGCAACATGTGCCATGAAGAAAACAATTTGACAATGGCATAAAAATCAGCTTTTACCTTCCCGTCAATTTTGTTGAAATAAGACTTACAGTAGGTCCCTGCCATATACACATTATATAAAAAGTATTTACCTTTTAATTTCTATTTATTAACTATTATTATTTCACTTTTTGTAAAAAAAAAAAAAACTAAAGAAAGAATAAGGAAAACACAATCAAACCTGCAACGTAATTGTTCACTATCTTTTAATAGTGCATCAAGATAACGTGCTAATTCTCCTTTTGTAACACCAAACTCTTTATTCCTTAAGCCTTCGAACCTGAAAACAAGATCCAAAAAAAGATAAACATGTATGTTACTATAATTTTAATTGTCATCATTATTATTGTTGTTATTGAAAAGTACAACTACAAACCTCTTGTGCAGCCACTTTAATTGCACTTTGCCAACTTTTAGGCTCAACACTTACTGTAAGAGTAGTGACTGTTCATACTTCACGTCCTGAGTCACTATCATCTAACTCAATGGATGTAAATGGAGGGCTAAAACTCTGTAAAGTTACCTTTTTTAATAATAAAAGATTTTCACAAAAGAAAAATAGCAAATCAATTTCAAGAGATACACCACCTTATATCTAGAGTTGATCCGAAAATGAAAAGCTGAAAGGAATATGTTTTGACTTTGTTCATAGGAATCTGCAAAAGGGTAAACACGTAATGTTGACATTTCACTTGGTGGATATAAATGTTGACTAAATGCTAAAAGTTAAACCACAAAAAAGAAATCTCGCATTCAGAGGAAAAAAGAACTTTTGGCACCTGATATCCATGAAGCCCTTATTTGGGCAGGATCTTTTTGCAGGCAACCTTCGGATCATAACTATAAAGAACTAATTCAAGTTACACACACATTGATAATGAGATCATTGATTAGTTTTTAAGCGAGGAGTTGAGTTAATATGTCTTTACTTACTTGTCACTTTTAACCTCAGGAGCAAGAATGTTGAATCTTGTAACAAAATCAGAAAAACTCTTGAGAGTAGGATAGCCAGCACAGCACCTCAACGATTCCTTCGTTCTCTATGGATGATGAAACTTGATCCACCATTTCAATCCTATCTTCTCTCTGAATACCCCGAACCTAGATACCCTTTTGGGGCTAAACAAATGGGTGGCAAATATTCTCCTGAGGTTCCTCCAGTAATCACCATATGAAGCAAAACCCATGGCACGGTGGAACAACAGCTCATAAGCAGACTCCTTCACTGGCCTATCAGCAAAAGCAGAACTTGAAAGTATTTCTTTGGCAGTTTCTGGGTGGCTCAATATGATGAAATGTGTGAAACCTACAGAAAATGCCATTTGAGGTTTGGCATTAAAGGTTGTTGAGAGCTTAGCAAGGGTTTTGTGTGTTAGAGATGATGTAAAGGCAAACACAAGGCCTAAAATGGGGAACCCAGCCGGTCCAAGAAGGACTATGAAATAGAACTTACATGACCATGAACCATGTTGATACATGATCTCCTTGCCTTCCTACTCTACCACGAAGCTTTGTAAAGAAAGAAATAAATTAGAATGTGATTAAAGAATCTGAAAGTATATGTTAAACTTATGTAAAGCCTTAAAACACAATATTGACACTAAGTTACACTTACCTGATTATCATATCAATTCTTCGGGACTCATGTAAAGATGCTCCAGTGACATGGAGACCACCAAGCCGTTTGACTTCCAATCCTTGATGAAAACAATGAATTTCACATTCCTTTAGAACCGATAAATATGCAATTGCAATGCAAGGACCAAGAGGGTAAATCGTACCTATCTAGGGCTTCAATAGTTCATAGATGGCGATAGGGAGAAGTTGTAAAACCCTTAATCTCCTTGTAAGTCCAACATAGGCAGAATGTAACGAGCTCTAAATTTTAGTATTGTGAGCACGAGGATCTGTAAATGGTTGGATCTTAAATGAAGGCTTGTAAACTTGAGCAGTCATCGCAGTCTCGGTGAGGTGAGGTGAGCTCAAGGTTGCCGGCGGGAAAAGGTGAGTGGAGGTCGTCGGTGGGAAGAGGTGAGCAGAGATGAGCGGAGGTCGTCGGTGGGAAGAGGTGAGCAGAGATGAGCGAAAGTGAGGCAGATGCAACGAATTAAAAAGCCCTAGATCCCTGCGATTTTTTTTATAAGTAAATTTTATAAAAGCCCTAGGTCCCCTGCGATTTTTTATAAGTAAATAGTCAGCGCGCGTTCATTTTAAGAATTATAAAGCGACATGCCTACACGACACGTTTTTTTTAATGGGTGACCTCCGCGTTTTTTCTTTTATTTTTCTAACGCTAATTTTAGGTCACACAAAAATGCGTATCCTAAATCCTTCACATTTTTGCGGAGATGACATTATTTTTAGGGTACTCACTTTTGCGTATCGTAAATCGCCGCGTGTCATGCTTTGCACGTCATTAAAGGCCTATATTCTAGTAGTGGGTTTATGGCACTTGAACCCTTTGGCCTTTTGATTTTCGCAAATTAGGGTTTCATAACCCTAGTTTTCGAAAATTTGGATTAGGGTTTTTAACCCTTTCCTTTGGGCCTACAAAATTCGAAGCTTAGGGTTTCCTTACCCTAGGGTTTTTCGAAAACAGGGAGAGGGTTGAAAACCTCGCCTACCTCCCCAAGATATGGTAATTTTGAAAAATTAGGGTTTTGGGTAGTGTTCTTATTTTTGGTAATTATCTTCTTAATTGGTTGACTAGATAATTATAGAATTTTATAATTATCCCTCCCATATTTTCGAAATTTAGGGGATAGGGATTAGGTTAAGTTATTTGATTCATTTAGTTGGATAATCCTTAAATGATTTAATAAATTATTAACTAATAGATAATTATTAAATCAATTTCTTTTAAATTTAAATTAAAATGTTTTAATTTTCAAAATGTAAAAGATTATTCAAAACCATTGTATTTTGAAAAGTTTAAAATACATCCTTTTGCAATTTATTATTAATTTAATTAAGTGATTAATTAAAATATAATTAACAAATCCATAAATTGGTTTAAATTCAATTAAGTTAAAAGGTTTAATTTATTAAAAGATTAAACTCTTAGTATTTTAAAATGTTTTAAAATACACCCTATATATATATATATAATTAAAATTTATATATATATATATATATATATATATATATATATATATATATATATATATACACACATATTGTTGGATTAATGTCTAAGTCCATAACTATAATTGGTAAGACTTGACCCAACCCGGCATGGTCCATTTGGGTTGCATGACATCATGCATTTAGATAGACTAAAATGAGAGGAATAACACTTAAGGTTGGTTAATATATTATAAGTTCTAATATATTAATAAGATTATTTAATTAGTATTGATAAAGAATTAATCTACAATTAATTAAATGATCAAAAGAAGACTAATTAAATATATGGGTTGATTGTGTAAATCATCCATACTTGTATAGTGGTCTAATGCTTCATGGATTGTCAAGTCGGGATAAAACCCATAAGATGCTCCATGGATGATTCATGGTATATTTGAACCCATGGATCCAAGGAAATGGAAGGCCATGACAATTAGGGTTCACCCTAATTATCACTAACTATATAAGCATCTTATTGTTGACAAAATCGGCACTAGAGTATGTGTGAAAGGGCTAGCCGATTTTCATGAAGTGTGTATATTCTCTCAAGTCTTTCCAAGTGCATATGATGTTGTGTGAACCATTTGAGGTGTCACACTTGGGGCCCTAGGCACTCAAGCTTCATGAAGACATTCTACATCAAAGAGGTATGTAATTCTAACTGATATATTCATATGAATCAATGTTATTATGCTAGTTAGGATGAATACCTTGGAAAGATCATATTTGCATGTATAATAGAGAAAACATAGATCCAAGGTATTTAGGTTTCATGTACACTTAGGAGTGTTAGAATGCTCAAAACACAATAGTGGTATCAGAGCCTAGGCTTGTTTTCAATTATACTTGATGCAAATTGCTGAAAAAAATCGATTTTTTGGCTTTTTGGGCACTGGACTCTCCGAGTCCACTGATGAACTCGCTGAGTCCATGAAGAAAATCATCCTACTCATTGAGTAGGTTGATACACTCGACGAGTAGGAGCCCCCGACAACATATTTTCGAGTTTTTTTGGCTAGAAATGGACTACGAACATTACCCTAAGCTGTTTTTGAACTTATAAACTTGTTTTTGATGTGGTAATGCTTATACTAATCCAATTTCAAAGATAATTGTCAATAGATTCATGTTTTGTATTAGTTTAAGTGTTATGCTAATTACATGAAAAAGTTTGATTCCAATTATCTTGTTCATATGAGTTGCTTAGATTAATAGAATGGTTGATTGATTATGTGTCTTTGATCCATTTTAATCTAAGAATTGATTCTAAAATGTGTTTGTGTAACTTGTCCTCAAGTTACATGAAAAGTCACATTAAAGTTTCTTAAAACTCATAAAAGTTAGCAATGGTTACAAAATGAAGAGTCTCGTCCTCATAATGGTTTTATGACTCCATAACTTGTCCTCAAGTTATGGAGGTTCAAGAATCACTTCATTAAATCATTAAAATGTGTAACCTTAATTAGTTCCATAAGTTACAAAGAAGAAGAGTTACATTCTTTAATAGTTTAAAGTCTTCCATAACTTGTCCTTAAGTTATGGAACATGAAGAGTTTTTAACTAAAACTACTTTAAACACATAAGTTATGGAATTAATTAGTCTTGAATATTTTCAAAACTTGCCCTCAAGTTTTGGAATTTGAAAAGTTTTCTCTTATGAATACTTTAATTCCAAGTTAAGCCCTTAGAATTTTAAAAGTTAAAATTCAACCCTTATACTTTATAATATTATAAGTTAATAATATATATATATATATATATGTATGTATAAGAGCAAGTCAGTCTTACCATTAGTAGGCCTCATTCACGAAGTCGGTCTATAAGGGGGGGGGGGGGGGTTATAAGGTTACTACCAATAAAATGGCAGTTTAATGGGTGTCCACTCTCACCCACCGCTTCCTTGACTGGTGGAGGGTCGTTAGCCGAACAGGTAGGACAAGGACTATAATTCTCCCTTCATTAAAAGTATTAATGATAAATACTAAGTAACTAAACTCTTATAAATTCCCAATCTTAGTTACTTAGGAACATGTGAATTTGGTGCTAACCCATGAAATTATACTTTGCACTTTGCTTAAGTCGTTAGTAGAGCATGTGTGGTTAACCAGCACACTAACCTGGATTTAACAAGGTAGGCAAAGGGTAACTTAATGTTTATCATAGTATCGGTGGAGCGCGTGTGGTTAACCAACACATCGATTGAGGGGTAAATATTAAGGGTACCAAGTATATTTGCATGGTTATTCACACACTGCTTTGTGAACCTCGGCATCCCAGTCACAAAACCTGAAGGGCACACTCGAGATTGAAACATGTCATTGAAAAGTTCAATGAATCTCAAAAGAATCTAGGAGTTTCAAAATCAATTAAAACCTAATAATACATTTCGTTTATCTTGGTGGAAATTGGTGAATCGTCATTCACCTACCTTCAAATATTTTATAGCTTGGATTACGGCATCCCTCTTCCAAGTTATAAAAGTATTGTGTTGGGTCCTAGCCTTAACATTTCATATTGGGTGTTATAGTAGGGACTTTATATCAACTATCTTGAATATCTCCCAAAAGATGTCTGGTTTAGACATTTATGATCTTCCCAAATCTCTTGAAACAAGCTTTCCTAAATGAAGATGATGTCCTAGCCTTAACATTTCCAGTTATTCTCCTTAACCCACAAGTTCTTGAAAATTTTAAGGTCACTCAAGCCCTATTGGCAAGCAAAGGTCTATGTGTGATCACTTCTTGGAGATGTAGTCACATATTGACAAGCCGGAAGAGTTGGGTGTCAAAGTCTTGAAAATGTTAATGGCTCAACTACTTTCTATGTCACATAGTGAGTTCCTTTCGGACTCCTATGAAACAGACTATGACAAGACCCTTAATGATCTTATCTATTTGCTAAGATCAACTTCCTAAAACTTTATGGACATTGACAATGATGACATTGGATATCCAGTAAAGCTCTCTCTTCCCAATGGAAATGGATCAGCCATAGTCAACTTGGTTAACCAAATGGTATAGAGAGAGGCTAAGTCTGAGATAGTCCCATTATCAAGGGTCTGTTGCCAAAGAAAGGGGCATTGGTTGCGAAGCTGCCCAATTTACCTAAGGATGTTAAAGTCAATAAGTTTAACTCTACTTTAGGTAAAGTCCATTGTCCAACTCTGTTAAGTTCCTACTTGGAGATTCTTATTACATGATGTGACTGGGTCACATGTTGGTAGTTACGAATCAAAGGAAAAGTGTAGAAACTTAAAAGAAGTATATGCAGATTCTGATCGCGAAGATGGATTTCACAAACATGGTTTGGTGATCAGAATTTTTGGGCTGTTACTTAAGAGTTATGATATATAATGCTTAGGAATAGATAACAACAAGTTTTCATATGGATTGTAAGGATAAGTTTTTCCGCAATGTTTTAAAATAAAAGGTAAATCTTTTGATTTTAGTTATTTTATGTATCCTTACAATGGCGTTTGTGGAAAATTTTTGCTTATAAGATTCCACTGATAGCAATATTGGAAAGTGAATTTGATTACTCCGTTTGTGGTAATGTCTAAATTTACTAAATAAGGAAAGATTTTCGTCACCCAAGGTTTCAATTGGACCGAGACTTGGAATCATGCAAGTTGTATAGCATGATGGATGAGAACTTTCCAGCATTGGAAAAATTAAGACTAACTACTTGTTCACATGGATGTGTGAGTCAAGTAATGGAATAAGAGATCGAGTACACATTCTTGTGCAATGGTTAAGTCCACCACAAAAGATCAATAAGACTATTCGTCATAATTTACTATAGCTCAGTAAAATGGTTATACTTACAAGCTTAAGTGTAATTCTAAGACATTGGAAAGGTTCCAATGTATAGCAGAGCGAATAACAAGAATCAACTTAGGCAGAAAGATAAAAGTTTCTCAAATCTGAAAAGATGGGAGAGTACTTTAGTATCATGTTTTAAGACCATCTTAATGATTTTGAGACCTTATCACAATTCATCCTCTAAGTGCATTATGATAGTTAAGAAGAGGAGTTATGAATTGTTGAAGTGGTTAAATCAAGAAGATGATTCATACTTCGTTCAAAAACCAATTCTTAGTGTTATACTCTAAGATTGTAACTTGAGTGACATGTCTTAAAGAAGGTTTTTAACACTTGTCAAATGTAAGAGTAAAATGCTTTCTACTCTTGTACATTTGAAATTGGTAAGTTCTGATGTTTTAGATAAAACAGAGACCAACTAAGGCCAATTGTGTGAAGTGTTTGTCTTGATTAGAATCCACACTATCTATTGAATATCTGACAAGAGAGTCTTATATGTCAAGAGGACAGTGGGAGTCTTAAAGGTCTTGAAAGTCTCAAAAACTAATCAAGAATAAAACCTGAAGTTCTTCACTAGCACACGACTTGAGGTTTATAACCTATAGTGTTGACATATTTTGTGCCTATTCCAATTAAAGTTGGCTTTGCATATGAGTTCTTAGAGTTCTCAATTGGTTGCACAATAACTTGGAAGCAATGGCAGGCCCTTGAGCTGCCAGATGGCAAGAAATTAAGATTGAGCTCAGTCCATATGAGTTTGGATTTGTCATTATCCTTGTCTTGTGACTATGGTTTTGACAATTCACATGGATAAGAAAACATACACCATTAAATCTAAGTGTCATAAGGTTTCTCTCCCATTCATGAAAATGATGGTGAGGAAACACTTTCACTAAGTCGTTAGTGGAGCGTGTGTGGTTAGCCGGCACACTAACATGGACTTGCGAGAACTGGCAAATGTCTAAACAATCAAGACTATGATTACGACATCCCTTTTCATAGTTTGTAAAATTGTTTAGACACACCTGTGAGCTATCTAAGATAAGGTGTATGATATTGATAAAGTTTATCAAAGCAATCTAGTATCGGAAATCTGAACTTTGGTAAGAAAGTCAATAAAGTATTGTTTTTCTAGAAGTTCAGTTGATTTCTGAGTACAAGTCAAAGCTAGTGGGAGCATAAGTGTTATGCTAATAATCCTCATGTTAGTGGGAACATGATAATTATGATAAAGGTTGCAAGTTAGCAATGTTAATTATAGAAAACAAAAGGTTTCAATTGGGAAAGAGTTGTTTTGCTTTAATTAAGGGAGAGGAAATTATACTTCATCTCAAATCTAAAAGCTTAGATTGAGGTTTTAATCGTATTTAGTCAAAGATATATATATATATATATATATATATATATATATATATATATATATATATATATATATGAATTTCATGTTGGAATGGCTCAACATAAGGAAATTCTATATATGGGTCTATTATTTGCATTCTAAAATTCGATTATGATTACGGCATCCCTTTTCATAATCTGAATTATGAGAACTCGACAAATCATGTGCTATAATATTCATCCTTTCTAAATTTTTCAAAATACTCAGAGGATTAAGAGGGAAAAGTCTAGAATTGGATATGACTAAAATGATTAAGCAATTGTTGAGGACAATCTAAGGTTTACCAAAGATTGGTTGCTCAAGGACAGTTGGAAGTATAGTGTTAATTCTGGAAGGACCATATTGACATATTCTGAAAAGTGTTCAGAAGTGATAGTCAAAAGGGGAGTATGGAAATGATCCCATAGGTGGAAGTTGTTCAATAAATATGTGTAAGATTAGGAAACTTAATGCAAGAAGGATGTTTCTAAGGAGTTGATCTCCTTTGGAATGCTCTGTAATGTTTGTTGTCAAGTCTTTGTGACTTTTTGCATAATCATTACAAGAGGATCAATGCATATAAGTTTATAATCTAACAGATTTCAGTAAGTGGCAGAAATTTGGAATTCTTGCATTTGCAGTAAGGATTTGGGACTGTGAAATGAGAATCATTGGAGTTATGTTCAATTGATATATTTCACAAAGTAAAGATCATAGAAAAACATAGTATGCATACTTGGTGTGTGGCATGACTAGTGTTTAAAAAAACATAGTGTACATTCTTGGAGCATAGGACAACTAGTGTTTTAATTAAAGTATAAATTTGATAATTTGAAATAGTATACAATGAATAATGTGTAATCATATGGTGATAAATAAAAGGTGTTTTATTTATATTCATAAGTTCTGAGACCATACTGGATTCAATTATTATTGTGTTTCACTTTGCATGTTTTGACTTCCAGAATAACTAGGTCATTGTTCTGAATGAATAAGTTATTCAAACCATCTACAGTCGATAATACGTTGGAGGTAGGTATTAAGTCAAGATTGTCATGAATTGGGTTTGTAGATGTCCAAGGTATGGGACATAGCCAAGAGGTGCTACAACATTCATGAGTGCTCATAAGTTCTGAGTATTGAATTCAACCCACACTCATTTGAATCACTTCATGGATTTTATCACGAGTGATCATGAGACGATAATATCTTATATTCTTCAAATCTAGAGATACGAGTTGTTACTATTATTTGGTTATACATTGATTGCACGAAAACGCATTGGTAACTCGATGTTATAAAACATGCCTTTGTGTATGATTCAACAAGTAGTAGAACAAGCCATATGAGTCGAAGTTTATCCATTCCTTTTACCTTCGGGATAAAAGCGATATCTGTGGTCCTCTCGGTGATTTGGTGATGACAAATGTACGTGCTCGGCCGGGACTGGACTGATTTGATTTATTCAATTAGTTAGTCGTCATAAATCGGAAATCGGGAAACAACAAATGGACAGAGAGAATGATTTATAATCCATGTCTCAGTCCATATGGTATCTAGAATGGAGGAATATATGATTCCTTATCTAATGCACAAGTTATTGACAAAGGTCAGAGATCATCGGCAAGGTCAGAGTTCGATAGAAGCTTTTGAGAGCTACGATTGCCAGTCGGTTCTTGAAGTCATACTTGTAATAATAGTTTTAGAATTATCCAAGTGGGAGACTGTTGGATTAATGTCTAAGTCCATAACTATAACTGGTAAGACTTGACCCGACCCGACATGGTCCATTTGGGTTGCATGGCATCATGCATTTGGATAGACTAAAATGAGAGAAATAACACTTAAGTTTGGTTAATATATTATAAGTTCTAATATAGTAATAAGATTATTTAACTAGTATTGATCAATAATTAATCTAGAATTAATTAACCGATTAAAAGAAGACTAATTAAATATATGGGTTGATTGTGTAAATCATCCATACTTGTATAGTGGTCTAATGCTTCATGTATTGTCAAGTTGGGCTAAAACCCATAAGATGCTCCATGGATGCTCCATGGTATATTTGAACCCATGGATCCAAGGAAATGGAAAGCCATGACAATTAGGGTTCACCCTAATTGTAACTAACTATATAATCATCTTATTGTTGACAAAATCGGCACTAGAGTATGTGTGAAAGGGCTAGCCGATTTTCATGAAGTGTGTATATTCTCTCAAGTCTTTCCAAGTGCATATGATGTTGTGTGAACCATTTGAGGTGTCACACTTGGGGCACTAGGCACTCAAGCTTCATGAAGACATTCTACATCAAAGAGGTATGTAATTCTAACTTGATATATTCATATTAATCAATGTTATTATGCTAGTTAGGATGAATTACCTTGGAAAGATCATATTTGCATGTATAATAGAGAAAACATAGATCCAAGGTATTTAGGGTTGCATGTACACATAGGAGTGTTAGAATGCCCAAAACCCAACATATATATATATATATATATATATATATATATATATATATATATATATATATATATATATATATATGAACCACTAATAATCGTCATTCACGAAGCCGAACTATAAGGGGAGTTTAAGGAAGCGACCTATAAGATGACCGCCTTTGGGTATCCATTCTTACCCACTGCTCTCTTGTTTGGTGGAGGGTCGTTAGCTAACCGGGTTCGATTGGACAATCGATTCTCATTAATAAGTATAATGCGATATAAAGTAACTAAACAATTTTGTAAAATCCCACTCTTAGTTACTTTAGGAAAAAATGTGAATTTGATGCTAATCCATGAAATTGCACATTGCACCTTATTGGTCGTTAGTGGAACGTGTGTGGTTAACCGACACACTAATATGGACTAATATTAATGAAAATGGGTGTTTCATAAATTCTCATTGATTAATGGAGTGTGTGTGGCTAGCTGACACATTAATTAGATGATAAATGACATCGAGAGTACCAAGCTAATTTGCATGGTTATTCACATGTTGTTTAAGATCTTGGCATCCCAGTCACAAAGTGGGAGCATAATCGAGATTAAACTTTCCATTAAATAGTTTAATGAATCTCAAAAGATCTAAGAGTTTCATGAGATTGAAATTTGTAAATGCTTTACCTACCTAAACTAGATTCGAATTTGATTACGACACCCCTCTTCAAAGTTCGAATCGAAAATATGGATCCTAGCCTTAATCGAAATTTTGGGTTAATAATTAAGGATTAAAATCAACTAAAGTGAACTCTCTTTTCTCCTATTATAGATGTCGAGTTCCGACAACAATGGTCTTTCTCGTTCTTCTGGAAATGTTTTTCCTTCTGAAGGTGATCTTCCACATGTTGATCAAGGTGAAAGAATATTCCCTTCTTCAAGCAATGATGGAACTGGAAATCATGCTTCTCCAACTCTTCCTACGCCTCCTCCAATAATTCTCCCTGAGCTACGTTCTCTTCAAGCTGAAAAATACAAAGTCACTCAAGCCCTATTGGAAAGCAAACATCAAGATGGAAAGTCTATGTGTGCACATGTTATCAATATGAAATTGCACATTGACAGATTGGGGATGTTGGGTGTCATTTTCCCAAGGAGCTAGCCATTAATTTGGTTCTTCTTTCGCTTCTTGAGTTATATAGTCAGTTCATCAAGGACTATTATATGAGGAACGACAAAATGACCCGAATCGATTTGACATATATGCTGATTGCTGATGAAGCAAAAATGCTTAAAAGCACAAATCGAGCAAATGTGGTTGAAGGACCTGCCTCCCAATTTTCCATGGACATTGACAATGGCAATAATGATAGTCTAGAAAAGGTTTCTCTTCCCAATGGAAAGGGGTTGGCTAAGGTCAAATCGTTTGACCATATGGTAAAGAGAAAAGCTAATTCTAAGGTAGTTCCATGTGCTATTCCTGAAAGGTCCATATGTTTCTATTGCCGATTGAAGGGACATTGGATGCGAAGCTGCCCTGACTACTTGAAAGGTCGCAAAGATAGTAAAGTCAAGTCGTATGACTCTACTTAAGAAGAGTATGCGGAATCTGATCGTGAGAAATGGATTTCATTCGCATGGTTCGATGATCAAATTTTGGAAGATACTACTTCGGAGTTATGATAGATTAATAGATTGCTTAGGAAATATCTAGCAACTTAGTTTTCATATATTTGCATTGTAAGGACAAAATTTTCCAGCTATTATCAATAAAAGTGAATTTTTTGATTTATTTACTTTGTATTTCCTTGCAATGGCATTTATGAAAATTGGTGGTTATATTTCTATTATTAGCAATGTTAAAGTGGATTTGGTTCTTAGTTATATCGTTTGTGGAAATATCATAATCAACCAAGTGAAAAGGGATTCTTATCACCCAAGTTTCAACTAGATAGAAACTTGGAGTCTTACAATTCGAATTGTTTGATGTATGAGAATCTTAATCGTTGGAAGATCATGACTAATTCGTTGATCACATGTTTATGTAAATCAAGTGAAGGACTAAAGGATCCAGTACATATTGATGTGGACTATTTAGATCCACCACAAAGAAAGATAAGTATATTCGTCCTGGTTTACTGATGGTTCAGTAAATATGGTTGTGTTTATAAGATTAAGCATAATTATAACACCTTGAAAAGATTTCAAAGTGTGATAGAATGAATAAGAAGAATCTGTTAGGCAGAAAGATAAAATTTTCTCCAATCTGAAAGGAAAGGAGAGTACTTTAGCATCATGTTTTATGATCATCTTAATGATTGTGGAACCATGTCACAGATTGATCCTTGAAAAACATCTTAGTGCAATTGTTTGACTAAGAAGAAGAATTGGATATTAATGAATTGGTTTAGTCAAGAGATGTGTCATACTTCGTTTCGAATTAAGTTTTAGAGTCTTACTCTAGTAACTACAAATCGTATCTTGAAGCTTATTTCAAACTAAGTAGATTTATAACACCTTATAAAATGTGGAGCATTGATATTTTTCTTTCTCTAGCACATCTGCAAATGGTAGTTGTGATGCTCTTTTTGGCTAAAAACAAAGGATGAACTACGACCAATTCAATGAAGTGTTTCTTGTCGAGAATCCACACTAGCTTTTGAATATTTGTTCTTGCTCGTCAATGAATGCTCCTTTAGATAAAAACTTATATGTCAAGAAGTCAGTGGGAGTCTTATTGATCTTGAAGAGTTTTAGGAGTCAATCAAGAATAAAACTTATAGTTATCACTAGCACACGACCTAAGGTTGATAACCTATCATATTAAGTTGACACATTCTTGTGTTTATGCACCTTCCTGTTGAATTCGCAAGTCTTATGAGTTTTATGGTTCTCATTTGACTGCAAAAGGCAGAGCACGTTGGCCAGTGATGATACATTGTCGATGAAAGTGAGTTGCTTACACAACATGGAGGCACTGGTAGGCCCTTATGCTACCAGATGGTATGATATTAAGAATAAGAAAAGTTCAGTCTATGAAACCTAAATTTGGTTTCGGATGGTTTATAAACCTTATGTCATGATTGTTGGCTTGAAATGACAAATTCACATGGATAGGAACGCATACACCATAAACTCTAGGTGGCCAAAGGTTTTGCTCTAATTCATGAAAATGATTATGAGGAAACACTTTCGCTAGTAGATTTTAAATCTGATTAATATCATTATGGTTAGCAGTTGTGATAATTGCATTCTCAAATTCGGATATGATTATAACATCCCTTTTCATAGTTCGAATTGTAAGAAATGGCAAGAAATAGTTTGAACGTTCAGGACTTATAGCTATAAGTTCTGAAATGGTTTAAACACACACATATGCTATCTAATGAACGTGTATGAGGTTGAGAAGTCTAGACGAACACTTATCAAAGCATTACGTATCAGAAATCTGCACTTTAGCAAGAAAGTCAAAAAGTATTGATTTTAAGAAGTCTAATTGATTTCTGGGTACATGTCAAAGCTAGCGGGAGCATAATTGTTATGCTAGTGGGAGCATAGGTGTTATGCTAAGTGTTGCAAGTTGGCAATACTGTTTGTAGGAAAAAATGTTTACAAGTTTGCAAGTTGCAAGTTTAGAGATTGTTTAGCTATAGAAAGATTTAAGGGAGAGGGCACTCATAATTCGTTTCAAATCTAAAAGTATAAATTGAAGGTTTTAACGGAACTTAGTCTTGGACATATATAAATATCATGTTGAAAGGCTTCAACATAGGAAATTCGATATATGGAAATATTATATCAACAGACTGAACAGATACCATGTCTTTGTATAACATAGTATGAATCAAATCCTATATGCTTCAGATATAGGGTTGATCATATATGCTATAATATTCACCTGTTCTAATTTTTCCAAATGCCTAGGGCGTTGAGAAGGAAAAAGGACTAGAACATGGTGTGAATAAAGTTGTTAAACAACTGTCATGAACACTCTGAGATTTACTAAATATTAGTTGTTTGTAAGACAGTTAAAAGTATAGTTTTTTGACGGACCATATTGACATAATTCTGAGTGGAGGTAACTCTTGTTCAGAATTGATAGTCATATAAGATTATGGAAATATTTCCATAGTGGGAGTTGGTTATTTACATGGAATTAGGAACTTTAATGCAAGGAAGCTGTTCAAGGAGTGTACCCTGAATTTGAAACTTCGTTACCATGGACTGTTTTAAGTAACAAAGTTCCAATGGAATGTTCCGTAATATCGTTAGCTCAGTCTCTATAACTTTGAAGCCTCGCCATCACAGATAACCATTTCATGTAAAGTTGAATTCTAACACATTTACTAGTAACAAGAAATTGAAATTATGAAATGAGCATCATTGGAATAGTGTCCAATCGATATGTTCACAAAGGAGGGACCGTAGAGAAACATAGTATGCATGTTTATAACATGGCATAACTGATGTTTAATTCAAGTGTTTAGTTGATTATTCGAAATATTATACAATAAATAAAGTCTAATTAGTATGGTGATTAAATAATAAGAGTTTTATTTATATTCAATACTTTTGTGTTTCATTTCACATGTTTTACTTCCCGAATAATTAGATTATTCAAACATCCACAATCATTCATACTTTTGCAAGTAAGTGGTGAATTAATACTATCATGAATTGAAGTGTAGATTGTCTATGGAGATTAGACATATCAATGGTTTGATATAATGTTCATGAGTACATGGAAATGGGGATTTTGAGTATTGGATTAACCCACGCTCAGAGAATTACTTCATGGATTTTATCACGAGTAATTGAGATGAGAATATCTTATATTCTTGAAACTGAGATATATGAGTTGTTGTTAATGAGTCAGTTGTGCATTGATAATATGTAAACGCATCAGTAACTTGATGTTATAAAACATATTGTTGTGCTTGATTTAATGAGTGAATAGTGCAAGCATATGAGTCGAAGTTTATCCGTTCCTTTTGCCCTAATGGAAAAAGCGATATATGTGGGCCCCTCGATGATTTGATGATGACATCTTAAGCGCTTGGTCAAGCCTGGACTGATTGATGTGTTCAGTTAGTAGTTTCATTTCAGTCGTCATAAATCAGAAATCGGGAAAGAAATCTTGGACAAATAGATTGATTATAATCCATGTCTCATGTCCATACGATTTCTTGTAGAACGAAGGACTATTTGATCACTTATCTAAGGACATGTAATTGACTGGTTCAGAGTTTGACAGCTGCTTTGAGAGTTACAATTTGCTAATCAAAATTTGAAGTTATACTTGCAAATATAGTTATTATACTTGTCCAAGTGGGAGACTATTGGATTAGGTGTCTAAGCCTATAACTATAATTGATATGTACTTAAATTGATAGTAGCAAAGTCCTTTTGGGTTGCCTTCATACTAGCAACTAGACATGATGACTTTTGGAGAGAGACAGAGAGAGGATGAATTTATTATTTGATTAATAAATTGAAATAAAGGATTTATTAATGTGTTATGAAAATAATATATTAATTAGAAATAATATTATTTAATTAATATTTAATCATAAATTAATTTGGAATTAATTTTGAGATTAAAGGAGTTAATTAAAAGTGTAGGGGCTGTTTAGCAATTTATTGATAGTTGTGGAATTGGGGTTTGAACCTTCCTAAATAGTTTGGACGAAATATTCTAGGAATACCCTATAAATTTCGTCCAAGGGCCTCTTGGAAGAGGTTCTTGGGGTTCTCAGACCTTAAGCTAAGGAATTAGGGTTTCCTCCTTAAAACCCTAGCTTTGGCTCTAAACTACCAACAACTATATAAAGGGATATACCCCTTTGAGATTTAGGCTACTCCTAAGAACAAAAAGAACCAAAAATTTCAAGTCTACTCCTCTCTCATGTCATCCTCTTGCTAAGTGTGATTGTGAGGCATTAGAGGTATGACACTTGCTCTCAAGATTCATGAAATCTTGGATCTACATTGTTATTACTACAAAAAATTAAAGGTATGTCTACTATCTCTTAACATGAATTTAGAAAATAGTAGGTGGCTCCTAGGGTTTATTCTTTTTATGTTTAATACTTGTATGATCAATTAGAGAAAACCTAGATCCTACAAATTAGGGTTGCATGCACACATATGATTGTTTGTTATGCTCAAAACCCATCAGGTGTCAGAGACTTGATTTGAGGGATTCAGACATACTCTTAGGTGTGTTTGTACTCAAACTGAGGATTTGGTAAAATTTTTCAAAAAAGAAATGTATTTTTAAGAAAAGAGATTTCTAAGACAAGAAAGCGTGTGGTGCATGCTATCAGCCGAGCTCAAGTAAGTTTTTCCTAAAATACCCATATAGGTTTTCTGATATGATTTGACTTATCAATTTGTGAATCGCATGACTAGTTAGGGCTAAGGATTTGTTTAGTGTTTGCATGATAGAATGCTAGGAGTGATACCTTATAGCCTAAGGAGCGTTGGATGCTATGTTGGAATGGGAATATCTATTGGTATAAATAATTGCTAAGTGTATGCTTTAAAAGTTGTATACGGTTAGGATCATATAGACCTAGAATGATTGATTTGGCCTTATTTCCTATTCCTCATTTGGTTGTGGTCCTAGGGTAGACTTTTTTATTCGACAATCTATTTGATCTTGCTTTGTGTATAATTTGCATGCATAAGGCAACCGATAATGAGACTGGAGGTACCTAACATGAGTTGAAGTATGTGGGATTGAATGTTCTTTAGTTATTCTATTGGTTAAAGTGCTACTCCATGAATGCTGCTTACTTTGTGCTTTATGGAACTCTTAGGTGATGAGAGTTAGCTACTAAGTGAATATGTTAAGTCACATGTGACAAAGGTTGAATAATCTCATAGTGATGGATTTGACCCTATTACGTAACTCTTGTCTGAGTCCAACCGTTGTACGGACGAGTTTGTTACTCAAAGGATTATCTAAGCTTTGTTGAATGTGATTGTATTTATGAGGTGGGTAACTGGCATTATGGGGAGTTCTTAAGCAAATGATGGCAGGGTGAGGTCGGGAACCTAGAAAAGCCTAGGAAGTGTTTCACTGGGTTTAGTTGTGCTGTTTAGTGAGCATTGGGGTAGCGGTTTGAGAAGGTGACTTACAGAATTTAGGATGATTTTTGAGGAAAGT
The DNA here is from genome assembly GCF_051521515.1 of Lactuca serriola. Classification (NCBI taxonomy): domain Eukaryota; kingdom Viridiplantae; phylum Streptophyta; class Magnoliopsida; order Asterales; family Asteraceae; genus Lactuca; species Lactuca serriola. The sequence goes on along the minus strand of NC_136409.1, from coordinate 108,661,464 downwards.
ATGGATATGTGTGGAAGGTAGTATTGGGCTCGTACTATTGAAAACACAGGATCGTTACTCGAATCAGGGAGAGTCTTGGAGAATCTATGAAGCCTTTGGGATGAGGATTCTTAGGTATGATCTAATCTTTTGCATGTTGTTTTTCAGTATAGTGTGGAGCACTCGGGAAGGAGGATCCTGTTGCTAGTTCTCATTATTTGGGATTGGAGGTGGGTTATGCACTATGTTTTCATTAGGTCCGATCCCATGATTGGATTGTTGTGGAGGTTTTGCTAGACTTACATGAAGAGCTATTTGACATCATTGGGCATGTCACCGATAGATTGGCCCGAGTTCAGGGGTCGGACCTTGGCTATTCTAAAGAATGATGGAATGGTCTGGGTAACCCACAAGTAGGAGATTTATTTAGAGCACCTGGGGAAGAGGGAGCCAGAGCATGTGCATGTAGTTAAGGGTCCTACGAAGAGACCCAAGACTTCAGATCAACGATTGAGAAGCCAACAGGGTTGTGGACAGTACAAAACGTGCACAAAGTAGCATGATGGGGTTCATCATTATAGAAGCATGGGATGCTACAAGTGTGGAAGGGTTGTCCAAGTCAGTCGGGATTGTTCTCAGGGGGCAATCCCGTTATGTTTTCGCTGCAATCAAGTGGGCCACAAGATAGCGGAGTGTCCGACGTAGAGGGGTAGAGCAGTGAGTGCACCTACTCCAGTTTCTTTGAGGATCTCAGGTGGTTGTGAGGATAGGGCATGAGCCCCAGCTGGGAGGAGCCGAGTATTGCAGTATCAGTCAGGGGAAACCAGGGTTCCTTCAGGTGTTATTGTGGGTATGTTATCTTTTGATTTCTTCTTGGTTATTATAAGAATTTTTATTGCTTTGTAATTTTTCTTTGGTTTGGGTAAGCATTATCTCTAGTTTGGTTCTCTACTATTGTCTGGGTTATACCATCTAGAATTGTTATATGCTATTATGCATGCCAAGAGTCTTTAGTGAGTCGTATCTTGCTGAGTGGGTTTCGGTTTCTTCGATTGTTGTTCCGATGCATTGGTTGGGCCAATTCAGGGGTAACGTTTGGAAGGTTTATGATCTAATTAGATGGTTAGTTCTCCAATGAAGTCAGAATTCAGTTGTGTTTGCAATTGATATAGTATGATCGGCAGTTGTCCATGGAAGAACCCTTGGGTTCAATCACTACCGTTGCAAGTTTAGAGATTGTTTAGCTATAGAAAGATTTAAGGGAGAGGGCACTCATAATTCGTTTCAAATCTAAAAGTATAAATTGAAGGTTTTAACGGAACTTAGTCTTGGACATATATAAATATCATGTTGAAAGGCTTCAACATAGGAAATTCGATATATGGAAATATTATATCAACAGACTGAACAGATACCATGTCTTTGTATAACATAGTATGAATCAAATCCTATATGCTTCAGATATAGGGTTGATCATATATGCTATAATATTCACCTGTTCTAATTTTTCCAAATGCCTAGGGCGTTGAGAAGGAAAAAGGACTAGAACATGGTGTGAATAAAGTTGTTAAACAACTGTCATGAACACTCTGAGATTTACTAAATATTAGTTGTTTGTAAGACAGTTAAAAGTATAGTTTTTTGACGGACCATATTGACATAATTCTGAGTGGAGGTAACTCTTGTTCAGAATTGATAGTCATATAAGATTATGGAAATATTTCCATAGTGGGAGTTGGTTATTTACATGGAATTAGGAACTTTAATGCAAGGAAGCTGTTCAAGGAGTGTACCCTGAATTTGAAACTTCGTTACCATGGACTGTTTTAAGTAACAAAGTTCCAATGGAATGTTCCGTAATATCGTTAGCTCAGTCTCTATAACTTTGAAGCCTCGCCATCACAGATAACCATTTCATGTAAAGTTGAATTCTAACACATTTACTAGTAACAAGAAATTGAAATTATGAAATGAGCCTCATTGGAATAGTGTCCAATCGATATGTTCACAAAGGAGGGACCGTAGAGAAACATAGTATGCATGTTTATAACATGGCATAACTGATGTTTAATTCAAGTGTTTAGTTGATTATTCGAAATATTATACAATAAATAAAGTCTAATTAGTATGGTGATTAAATAATAAGAGTTTTATTTATATTCAATACTTTTGTGTTTCATTTCACATGTTTTACTTCCCGAATAATTAGATTATTCAAACATCCACAATCATTCATACTTTTGCAAGTAAGTGGTGAATTAATACTATCATGAATTGAAGTGTAGATTGTCTATGGAGATTAGACATATCAATGGTTTGATATAATGTTCATGAGTACATGGAAATGGGGATTTTGAGTATTGGATTAACCCATGCTCAGAGAATTACTTCATGGATTTTATCACGAGTAATTGAGATGAGAATATCTTATATTCTTGAAACTGAGATATATGAGTTGTTGTTAATGAGTCAGTTGTGCATTGATAATATGTAAACGCATCAGTAACTTGATGTTATAAAACATATTGTTGTGCTTGATTTAATGAGTGAATAGTGCAAGCATATGAGTCGAAGTTTATCCGTTCCTTTTGCCCTAATGGAAAAAGCGATATATGTGGGCCCCTCGATGATTTGATGATGACATCTTAAGCGCTTGGTCAAGCCTGGACTGATTGATGTGTTCAGTTAGTAGTTTCATTTCAGTCGTCATAAATCAGAAATCGGGAAAGAAATCTTGGACAAATAGATTGATTATAATCCATGTCTCATGTCCATACGATTTCTTGTAGAACGAAGGACTATTTGATCACTTATCTAAGGACATGTAATTGACTGGTTCAGAGTTTGACAGCTGCTTTGAGAGTTACAATTTGCTAATCAAAATTTGAAGTTATACTTGCAAATATAGTTATTATACTTGTCCAAGTGGGAGACTATTGGATTAGGTGTCTAAGCCTATAACTATAATTGATATGTACTTAAATTGATAGTAGCAAAGTCCTTTTGGGTTGCCTTCATACTAGCAACTAGACATGATGACTTTTGGAGAGAGACAGAGAGAGGATGAATTTATTATTTGATTAATAAATTGAAATAAAGGATTTATTAATGTGTTATGAAAATAATATATTAATTAGAAATAATATTATTTAATTAATATTTAATCATAAATTAATTTGGAATTAATTTTGAGATTAAAGGAGTTAATTAAAAGTGTAGGGGCTGTTTAGCAATTTATTGATAGTTGTGGAATTGGGGTTTGAACCTTCCTAAATAGTTTGGACGAAATATTCTAGGAATACCCTATAAATTTCGTCCAAGGGCCTCTTGGAAGAGGTTCTTGGGGTTCTCAGACCTTAAGCTAAGGAATTAGGGTTTCCTCCTTAAAACCCTAGCTTTGGCTCTAAACTACCAACAACTATATAAAGGGATATACCCCTTTGAGATTTAGGCTACTCCTAAGAACAAAAAGAACCAAAAATTTCAAGTCTACTCCTCTCTCATGTCATCCTCTTGCTAAGTGTGATTGTGAGGCATTAGAGGTATGACACTTGCTCTCAAGATTCATGAAATCTTGGATCTACATTGTTATTACTACAAAAAATTAAAGGTATGTCTACTATCTCTTAACATGAATTTAGAAAATAGTAGGTGGCTCCTAGGGTTTATTCTTTTTATGTTTAATACTTGTATGATCAATTAGAGAAAACCTAGATCCTACAAATTAGGGTTGCATGCACACATATGATTGTTTGTTATGCTCAAAACCCATCAGGTGTCAGAGACTTGATTTGAGGGATTCAGACATACTCTTAGGTGTGTTTGTACTCAAACTGAGGATTTGGTAAAATTTTTCAAAAAAGAAATGTATTTTTAAGAAAAGAGATTTCTAAGACAAGAAAGCGTGTGGTGCATGCTATCAGCCGAGCTCAAGTAAGTTTTTCCTAAAATACCCATATAGGTTTTCTGATATGATTTGACTTATCAATTTGTGAATCGCATGACTAGTTAGGGCTAAGGATTTGTTTAGTGTTTGCATGATAGAATGCTAGGAGTGATACCTTATAGCCTAAGGAGCGTTGGATGCTATGTTGGAATGGGAATATCTATTGGTATAAATAATTGCTAAGTGTATGCTTTAAAAGTTGTATACGGTTAGGATCATATAGACCTAGAATGATTGATTTGGCCTTATTTCCTATTCCTCATTTGGTTGTGGTCCTAGGGTAGACTTTTTTATTCGACAATCTATTTGATCTTGCTTTGTGTATAATTTGCATGCATAAGGCAACCGATAATGAGACTGGAGGTACCTAACATGAGTTGAAGTATGTGGGATTGAATGTTCTTTAGTTATTCTATTGATTAAAGTGCTACTCCATGAATGCTGCTTACTTTGTGCTTTATGGAACTCTTAGGTGATGAGAGTTAGCTACTAAGTGAATATGTTAAGTCACATGTGACAAAGGTTGAATAATCTCATAGTGATGGATTTGACCCTATTACGTAACTCTTGTCTGAGTCCAACCGTTGTACGGACGAGTTTGTTACTCAAAGGATTATCTAAGCTTTGTTGAATGTGATTGTATTTATGAGGTGGGTAACTGGCATTATGGGGAGTTCTTAAGCAAATGATGGCAGGGTGAGGTCGGGAACCTAGAAAAGCCTAGGAAGTGTTTCACTGGGTTTAGTTGTGCTGTTTAGTGAGCATTGGGGTAGCGGTTTGAGAAGGTGACTTACAGAATTTAGGATGATTTTTGAGGAAAGTATGGATATGTGTGGAAGGTAGTATTGGGCTCGTACTATTGAAAACACAGGATCGTTACTCGAATCAGGGAGAGTCTTGGAGAATCTATGAAGCCTTTGGGATGAGGATTCTTAGGTATGATCTAATCTTTTGCATGTTGTTTTTCAGTATAGTGTGGAGCACTCGGGAAGGAGGATCCTATTGCTAGTTCTCATTATTTGGGATTGGAGGTGGGTTATGCACTATGTTTTCATTAGGTCCGATCCCATGATTGGATTGTTGTGGAGGTTTTGCTAGACTTACATGAAGAGCTATTTGACATCATTGGGCATGTCACCGATAGATTGGCCCGGGTTCAGGGGTCGGACCTTGGCTATTCTAAAGAATGATGGAATGGTCTGGGTAACCCACAAGTAGGAGATTTATTTAGAGCACCTGGGGAAGAGGGAGCCAGAGCATGTGCATGTAGTTGAGGGTCCTACGAAGAGACCCAAGACTTCAGATCAACGATTGAGAAGCCAACAGGGTTGTGGACAGTACAAAACGTGCACAAAGTAGCATGATGGGGTTCATCATTATAGAAGCATGGGATGCTACAAGTGTGGAAGGGTTGTCCAAGTCAGTCGGGATTGTTCTCAGGGGGCAATCCCGTTATGTTTTCGCTGCAATCAAGTGGGCCACAAGATAGCGGAGTGTCCGACGTAGAGGGGTAGAGCAGTGAGTGCACCTACTCCAGTTTCTTTGAGGATCTCAGGTGGTTGTGAGGATAGGGCATGAGCCCCAGCTGGGAGGAGCCGAGTATTGCAGTATCAGTCAGGGGAAACCAGGGTTCCTTCAGGTGTTATTGTGGGTATGTTATCTTTTGATTTCTTCTTGGTTATTATAAGAATTTTTATTGCTTTGTAATTTTTCTTTGGTTTGGGTAAGCATTATCTCTAGTTTGGTTCTCTACTATTGTCTGGGTTATACCATCTAGAATTGTTATATGCTATTATGCATGCCAAGAGTCTTTAGTGAGTCGTATCTTGCTGAGTGGGTTTCGGTTTCTTCGATTGTTGTTCCGATGCATTGGTTGGGCCAATTCAGGGGTAACGTTTGGAAGGTTTATGATCTAATTAGATGGTTAGTTCTCCAATGAAGTCAGAATTCAGTTGTGTTTGCAATTGATATAGTATGATCGGCAGTTGTCCATGGAAGAACCCTTGGGTTCAATCACTACCGTTGCTAGGGAAGGAGAAGTAGCAAGGAGAGGATAGTGTCAGTTGCACGAGTTGTTGGTCATTGGAAGTGTCAGAGGAATTTTATATTCGTGTGGGTTGTGGATGGTTAGAATTTTGTGATTCTTTGAGGATGGAAGTTGGGGTGAAGATTCACCAATTCACAGCAGGGGTTATAGTTTTTAGTCTCCATCTTAAGAACTTAAGGAATTGTAAGGTATCTTGAGAGATGATTGGGATTTTCAGACTTGCTAAGATTTTAGGGGGGTATTTTTCTGGATTTCAGGAGTTGGGCGATCATCGTGTTTAGCTAGTAATGGAACGCTAGTATTTGTAAGCACATGTCATAGTAGGTTCATGTATATAAATATAAGATGGGTTAGGAATCCATCAATTCTCGTGGAATAGGAGAACTTCAACGAATTCTAATGGGGGAGAATCGATCAGAATTTTTGGGTGTTGGATCGGGTGTGGAACTAGGGCAAGTTTCACATCCTAGTCAGGAGGAGAGATGACCCGAGTGGCCGTCTGGATTGAAGCTGTGTAAGTTTAGGAAAACTTCCAACAGCTGGTCGACGTCTTCTTTATAATGTATAGCAGGATTGTCAATGGATTCAGGTTGAGGGTTGTGTTAGAGCCTCGTTGCCTGTTCTTGTATGATGAAGGCTTGGGGGTTTGAAGCCTGACCCAAATACCTAATTGGAAAGCAGTCAGATGTGGGTTTCGACTTAGGATGAGTAGGGTTGTGATGGTTTTGTAAGACTGTGATGAGATCGTAGCATTCACCAGTTTGAGGTAGACTATCATTCGAGGTTGTCGTGAGTATAAAGGGGGATCAGTTTGTGCCTTGGGAAAGACAGACATGATTGTCGAAGAGCATTTCTCGGTTTTGGTTTGAGGACCATTGGGGTCCGAGGTGGTCAGGCTTGTGTAACTCTAGATGGGTGGGACCCATGGGCAAGTCTGCTTCATGGTATAGTATGGGTGGGACCTGATAGCAAGGCCCGAGTGTTCATGACAATGCAAGTGGAACCTGATATAGATTGTTGGGTCGAGGTATTGGATTTTGTTTTTATAGGAATGGTTATGTAGCAATGAGTGATGCAGAGGGATGCTCAGGCTAGGGTAGTCTTGTCTATTGGACTCCTAGGAACTTGGTAGGAGCCTAGCAATATCAGCGGTGGGAGAGGATCTTATATCCCGGTTTAGTGGATGGCTACTGTAAATCAAAAGATTTTGGGTGAAATTCAAGTTTCGTTCCTTAGATCTCCGGTTATGGGTTATGTATTGAGTTGGCTTTTGGTTGAGACTCGTATTGGGAATCATTAGTGTATATGTGCAAGATCCTTGTTTCAGCAAGTTATCGATGGAGGAAATATGTATGTAAAGGGCATCAGTTGGACTGTTCAGGTTTAAAGGATGTTTTCAGTTTTCATGGTAGATCAGGCTCTTGTGATTGTGTTTTGGATTGGTTCTATCTATGTGGAGGTTAGGCAAGTATGAGATTTCGGTATTTTAGAAAAGGTGAAGCAATGTCTTGTTCAACACTAGAAGGTTTATCTCCCAGTTTGGCTCGCGTTGTTCATTATATTAATGGAATTTTCAGCATCAGGATGAGCCTTTCCTCGAAGGAATATCTTGTTGGGTTTTGAGCATTCTAACACTTCCTAAGTGTACATGCAACCCTAATAAACCTTGGATCTATGTTTGTCTAAGATACATGCAAATAATTATTTTTCCAAGGCTTATATCCTAACTAGCATGGCATGGGGAACTTGAATCAAATAAAGCTAGTAGAAATACTTACCTTGTAGTTGTAGTTGATTCCTTGGAGTTTTAGAGCCTAGCACCAATAATGTGGATGCCTCAAATGAAAGTCACAAATCACCACAAACTTGGAACTTTGAGAGAATAGTCACACTTCTCTTGAAATCGGCCCTCACCTCAACATGTGTCAACTAGTGTTCACTTGCCTCAACTAGTTTGATTTCAAGAGCCAAAGCCTCCTTTATATAGTGTGGTGGATTAGGGTTACATCCATGTAAACCCTAATACCCATGTCTCTTCATTTCCATGAGATCCATGGGTTAAAGCTCCATGGAGTATCCATGGACTTCTCCATCCAAGCCTAGCCCATTCCAAATAAGCATAAGCCCACACTATATAAATATAGAAGCCCATATTTAATTAGTAATATCTTTGATCACTAAATTAATCCTAGATTAATTATAGATCACTACTAATTAAATAATATGATCTTATATTAATATATTAGAACTTATAATATATTAATAAATCATAACTTGTACTATTCTCAAATATTATCCATAAATTGTTCGGGTGAAGTGCAACCCAAATGGACCATGCCGGGTCGGGTCAAGTACATACCAAATATAGTTATGAACTTAGACACTATATCCAACAGTCTCCCACTTGGATAAGTCTAGTAACTATATTTGCCAGTATAACTTCAGGAACCGATCCGCAATCGTAGCTCTTTAAACTCTGTTGAACTAGAACGCGCCATTTAGATAAGTGATCATATAATCCTCTGTTCTAGATATCAGCCGGACAAACACATGGAACATTGTCTTGCTTATTGTCCAGCATTTGTTTCCCGATTTCCGATTTGTTTGACATAGAACTCAACTGAACACATCAATTTAGTTCTGACCGGGCCCGGTACATAGGTCAAAACAAAATCATCGAGGGGCCCAGATATCAGCTTCTAATCCAAGAAGGAACAGATAAACTTCGACTCATATGTTTGTTCTACCACTCATTGAATTACACACAAAGGCACGTTTTATAACATCGAGTTACCAATGCGTTTACGTACAATCAATGCATAACCAACTCGTAAGTAACAAATCATATCTCTAGGTTTGAAGACTTATATGATATTACCGTCTCACGATCACTCGAGATAAAATTCCATGAAGTGATTCCAGTGAGCGTGGGTTGAGTCCAATGCTCAGAACTTATGAGCACTCATGATTGTTGTAGCCTTGTCCAACACCTTAGACCTCTACAACCCATCATGACAGTCTTGATTCATACCTACTTCCGACATATGACCGACTGTGGAGGTTTGAATAATATGTTATACCAAACAAAATTATTCTGGAAGTCAAAACATGCAAAAGAAATATAGTAAAAGATCGACAAGAGATAGCAACACTTTACTCATAAATAAAACACCTTTTATTCATCATCAAATGTCAATTACACTTTACAAATTTTTGGGTTATCTAACTACTAAAACTTATATCATCCTTCAGCCCTATGCTCCGAGCATGCTGGAGATGCTTAACCCTACTCAGTCCCTTCGTGAGGGGATCTGCCGGGTTCTCATCCGATGATACCCTCTTTACCATGAGGAGTCCTTCTTCAATTCGATGTCTGATAAAATGGTATTTTCTGTCGATGTGTCTGGATCTCCCGTGATCCCTTGGTTCCTTGGCTAAGGCAACCGCACTATTGCTGTCACAGAAAATCTCCATTGGCTCTTTTATAGCTGGAACAACTCCAAGGTCTCCGATGAAGTTCTTTAGCCATATCGCCTCCTTTGCTGCCTCGCTTGCTGCTATATACTCTGATTCACAAGTGGAATCAGCCACTGTCTCCTGCTTGGAACTCTTCCAAGAAATTGCTCCTCCGTTTAGGGTAAAGACCCAGCCTGACTGAGAGCTGAAATTATCCCTATCAGTCTGGAAACTAGCATCACTATACCCTACAACTCTCAAGTCATCACTCCCACCGAAGGTAGGGACCCAGTCCTTAGTCCTTCGCAGGTACTTGAGGATATTCTTTACCGCAGCCCAGTGTTCCTTTCCAGGGTTCGCCTGATACCTTCTAACCATGCTCAAGGCAAAGGCTACATCAGGTCGAGTACACGTCATAGCATACATGATCGATCCTACAGCTGAAGCATAAGGAAATCGACTCATTTCTGCTATCTCAGCCTGAGTACTAGGGCTTTGTGTCATACTCAATCTAGCGTTACACTGAATGGGTAACTCACCTTTCTTTGAGTTATGCATGTTGAATCTTTTCAACACTTTGTCCAAGTAGGTACTTTGAATAAGTCCAATTAGTCTTTTACTCCTGTTTCTCAAAATCTTTATCCCTAGGATATAGGCAGCTTCACCAAGGTCCTTCATAGCGAAACACTTCCCAAGCCAGGACTTTACTTCCTGCAGGGTTGGGATGTCATTTCCTATGAGTAGTATGTCATCCACATACAGTACCAAAAAACTGACTATGCTCCCACTAGCCTTGATATAGACGCAAGATTCATCTTCACTCCTCGAAAAGCCAAATTCCTTGACTTTCTCATCAAAGCAAAGATTCCACCTGCGAGGTGCCTGTTTCAATCCATAAATGGATTTCTCGAGTTTACACACTCTATTAGGGTACTCGTTGCTGACAAAACCCTCTGGCTGACTCATGTAAACATCTTCAGCCAACTTTCCATTAAGGAAAGCGGTTTTGACATCCATTTGCCATATTTCATAGTCATGAAATGCAGCTATGGCTAACAGAACCCGAATAGACTTAATCTTGGCTACTGGAGAAAAGGTCTCATCATAGTCCACTCCAGGAATTTGAGAGAAGCCCTTTGCAACCAGTCTCGCCCTATAAGTGTGAACTTTACCATCCATGTCGGTCTTCTTCTTGAAGACTCACTTGCACCCTACAGTCTTACGACCAGGTACATTCTCAACCAAGTTCCAAACTTGATTGTCATACATGGATTGTATCTCGCTATCCATGGCCTCTTTCCATTTAGCAGCCTCAAGGCCTGCCATGGCTTCCATGTAGCTGTTAGGTTCATCCAGACCTACTAGTGTCTCATCACTAATAAGTGTCTCACCCTCCGCAGTAATATGGAAACCATAGTAATGCTCAGGTGCATTCCTAACTATCGTGGAACGCCTCAGAGGTACAGGCTCATCAACTGGCTCAATAGGAGTTTCCTCCTCAAGTTGAGGGCTAGTGTTTGAAGTTCCTTCACCGCTTGATTCTTGAATTTCTTCAAGATCAATTTGCCTCCCACTATCTCCTTGGCTTATAAATTCTCTCTCTCGAAAGACTCCTCTTCTTGCTACAAAGACCACATTGTCACTAGGTCTGTAGAAGAGGTAACCAAAGGATTGATGTGGGTGGCCGATGAAAATACACCTCTCGCTTCGAGGTTCGAGCTTATCATGAGTCTCGCGTCTCACGAAAGCCTCACAACCCCAAATCTTGATGTGGTCTAGCTTAGGTACTTAGCCAGTCCACATCTCGTGAGGAGTTTTGGCAACTTTCTTTGTAGGGACAAGATTAAGAATATGGGCGGCAGTCTCTAAGGCATACCCCCAGAATGAGATTGGTAGCGTAGCTTGACTCATCATGGAACGAACCATATCCAACAAGGTTCTATTACGCCTCTCAGCCACACCATTCAACTGTGGTGTCCTGGGAGGTGTCAATTGTGAGACAATCCCACATTCCCTAAGATAGTCGAGGAACTCTAAACTAAGATACTCACCTCCTCGATCGGATCGAAGCATCTTAATGTTCCTGCCCAATTGATTCTCGAATTCCTGTTTAAATTCCTTAAACCTCTCGAAAGTCTCTGACTTATGCTTGATTAAGTAGACATATCCATATCTACTGTAATCATAAGTAAAAGTCAAATAATAACGATTAGCATCCCTTGTGGCATGTTGGAATGGTCCACACACATCCGTGTGTATAAGGTCCAACAAACCTTCACCCCTCTCACACGAGCCTGTGAAGGGTGACTTTGTCATTTTTCCAAGTAAGCATGATTCGCAACTATCATCTGACTTTAGGTCAAACGACTCCAAGACTCCATCCTTTTGGAGTTGGCCTATGCGTTTCTTGCTTATATGTCCAAGACGACAATGCCATAATGATGCTTTATCCAAGTTATTATTATTAGTAGAATCAATACACAAAACATTATTTCCCAAGTTATCTACAACAGATACAGCTTCATACACACCATCACAAGGTAATGCTTTAAAATAAAAAACATTATTATAGAAAACATCTATAGAACCAACTTCATTATTAAATGAAAAGGTAAACCCTTGTTTGTACAAAGCATGAAAGGAAATAATATTTCTTGCCATTCCTGGCGAATAACAACACTTATTCAAATCTAAATTAAACCCACTACTTAGCGATAAAGTATAAACTCCAATCTTGGTAACAGGTATAGCTTTCCTATTCCCCATGATCAAGTTTATTCTTCCTTGCTCCACATTCTCACTTCTTCTTAGTCCCTGCAAGTCACAACAAATATGAATACCACAACCGGTATCAAGGACCCAAAACTTAGAATAGGGTGAGTTATTAGAAATGATAGTGTAAGTACTTGCATGGTTGGGTTTGACTTTCCCATCCTTCACATCCTGCTGGTACTTTGGGCAGTTCCGCTTCCAATGAGATTTTTCATGACAATAGAAGCATTCAGCCTCTTTTGGGTCAAAAGAAGGAGTGACGAAACCTTTCTTGGTTCCACTTGAAGAAGAGCCATCAAGGGTCCGAGCCTTGGTACCCTTTGAGGATCTTTTTCTCTTCCTCCATCGATCTTTCCCAATTGCCAAAACCGGAGTTGAGTTTGGAGTAGGAGTGATAGCAACCGACTTCCCCTTAAGACCTGATTCTGCGGTCTTGAGAAGTCCCTGAAGTTTGCTGAGTGTGACCTCTTCCTTATTCATGTGATATGTCATGCAGAATTGATCATAGCACGATGGTAAGGAGTGCAAAATGATATCTATTGCAAGATCCTCAGGGAAGTTCACATTAAGCTTCAGCAAACGATCCACATACCTTTGCATTTTCTGCATGTGGCTCGTGACGAATTCCCTGTCCTTCATCATGGTTGTTATCATGGAGCAGATGATTTCATACCTCTCTTGTCTTGCACTTTGATGGTATCTTTCCATCAAATCTTGGTGCATTTCATAAGGGTAGAAATCCTCATAAGACTTTTGGAGTTCCGCTGTCATCGTGGCCATCATGATGCAAGCCACTTTCGTAGCATCCCTTTCATGTGCCCGAAATTCAGCGATCTCCTGAGGAGTTGCAGTGGTCTCATCAATCTCCTTAAGCTCCTTGTCAAGGACATATTCTTTGTCCTCGTAGCGGGTAATCATCCTGATGTTTCTGATCCACTCATTGAAGTTGGATCCATCAAAGGTGACTTTCCCACACAAGTTCATAAGGGTAAAGGAGCCATTAGGATTAGAGCCAGAAGCAGCATTGTTTGAAGACATCTAAAAAGAAGAGAACAAGATTAGTTTAGATATAAGAGAGTCCTTAATAAAACACCCAAATGTAATATTAAGGCTAGGATCCAATCACAATATAATATAACTTAGAAGAGGTATGCCGTAATCTAAGCTATACCATATTTGAAAGGTAGGTGAATGACGATTCACCGATTTCCACCATGAAAACCGAAACATTTAAGTATTAGGTTTTTTGATTGGTTCTTAGAAATTCCTAGATTCTTTGAGATTCAATGAACTTTTCAAAGGCATGTTTCAATCTCGAGTGTGCCCTCCAGGTTTTGTGACTGGGATGCCGAGGATCACAAAACGAGGTGTGAAGTAACCATGCAAATCACTTGGTACCCTTTAAAGTTTATCACTCAATCGATGTGCCGGTAAACCACACACGCTCCATCGATACTATAATAAACCTTTAAGTCACCCTTTACCTACCTTGTTAAGTCCAAGTTAGTGTGCCGGTTAACCACACACGCTCCACCAACGACTCAATCAAAGTGTAAAGTGTAATTTCATGGATTAGCACCTTATTCACATTTTTCCTAAAGTAACTAAGATTGGGAATTTAATAAAACATTTAGTTACTTTATAATATTCATCATACTTTGAATGAGAATTTATAAGTCCTTGTCTTACCCGTTCGGCTAACGACCCTCCACCAGTCAAGCAAGCGGTGGGTGAGAGTGGACACCCATTAAGTCACCATTTTATAGGCAACAACCTTATACCCACCTTATAGACCGACTTCGTGAATGAGGCGTACTAGCGGTAAGACGACTTTGTTCTTATACATATATATATAATTATTAAATCATAATAATATAAGTATAAGGGTTGAATTTTAACTTTTAAAATTCTAAGGGTTGGAACTAAAGTTTAACTTAACTTTACTTGTTCCAAAACTTGAGGGCAAGTTTTGTAAACTTTCAAAACTTTTCATTTCTTGTAACTTATGAGTTTAATAGAGTAATAAAATGAGGATTTTCAATTTTTCTAACTCTTGTGTTCTTTTAATGGTTTTTAATCCAAGAGACTTTTGGTTTTCCATAACTTGAGGACAAGTTATGGACTCCATTAAAACACATTATGATCAAGAATTAAACTACCACATAGGTTACAAATAATTCCTATGATCATCTAAACTTCATAAGAACAAGAACATGAATATGAACACTTTCAAGAATCAAAATCACATTAAACTTTGTAATTTTGATAACTAGTTGTTGTAAATGAATTAGCAAAAACACTACACCAGCTAAAACAAGTTTTTCAAGTACCAAAATAGTTTAGGGTAATGTTTCCAATCCATTTCCAGCAACTAAAGTCGAAAAACTGCACTCTGTCGACCCTACTCGCCGAGTGCATGAATCTACTCGCCGAGTAGGTTGAAGATACAAGTGAACTCGGCGAGTCCCCCCCATGGACTCGGCGAGTCCATCAGTCAGATAGCAAGATTTCGACTTTTTCAAGCATATTGCAACAAGTATCAAACAAACAAGCCTAGGCTCTGATACCACTGTTGGGTTTTGAGCATTCTAACACTTCCTAAGTGTACATGCAACCCTAATAAACCTTGGATCTATGTTTGTCTAAGATACATGCAAATAATTATTTTTCCAAGGCTTATATCCTAACTAGCATGGCATGGGGAACTTGAATCAAATAAAGCTAGTAGAAATACTTACCTTGTAGTTGTAGTTGATTCCTTGGAGTTTTAGAGCCTAGCACCAATAATGTGGATGCCTCAGATGAAAGTCACAAATCACCACATACTTGGAACTTTGAGAGAATAGTCACACTTCTCTTGAAATCGGCCCTCACCTCAACATGTGTCAACTAGTGTTCACTTGCCTCAACTAGTTTGATTTCAAGAGCCAAAGCCTCCTTTATATAGTGTGGTGGATTAGGGTTACATCCATGTAAACCCTAATACCCATGTCTCTTCATTTCCATGAGATCCATGGGTTAAAGCTCCATGGAGTATCCATGGACTTCTCCATCCAAGCCTAGCCCATTCCAAATAAGCATAAGCCCACACTATATAAATATAGAAGCCCATATTTAATTAGTAATATCTTTGATCACTAAATTAATCCTAGATTAATTATAGATCACTACTAATTAAATAATATGATCTTATATTAATATATTAGAACTTATAATATATTAATAAATCATAACTTGTACTATTCTCAAATATTATCCATAAATTGTTCGGGTGAAGTGCAACCCAAATGGACCATGCCGGGTCGGGTCAAGTACATACCAAATATAGTTATGAACTTAGACACTATATCCAACATATCTGACCCCACCCTTTGGTCAGGTGAAAAGTTGTCGGCAGCAACATATGGGTTGTGATTCTGTTTCTAGTAATCAAAAGTCGAGTAATCACTTTGGGAGACAAGTCGAATGGAATTATCAATGGTTCATTATGGGCAGTCTGTCAGGGAGTCAGAAAAATTCAAGAGTTCAATTTTCAGGTTGAGTAGATGTGGTTATTCTGCATGGGATTGTTTAGGCTGAAAAAGGATTCCTTCATCTTCAGGTTTGGAGAGCCCTACTACAGTGGGTTTGGTTTCCTTTGGGAAGGTTGTTGTATGCTTGAGGTTGTGGCCGTGTTGCTCAGGATTTCCGGTGTGCCTGGGTTGGTAAGGAATGCTTTTGAGGAAGGAATCTAATTTAAGTGGGAGAGAGTTGTAACACCTTGTTCCGAATCGTTTCTTAATACGAGGCAATAACCGGAAGATCGGGTATCATAGGGCCTAAGGCCTTTGAGGAAAGGAGTATAGACCCTTTGGGTGTGGGTAATGTAATTTAGATGATTCAGTTGTTCGGTTTGTGTTTTGGAGTCAAGGGGTATTTTGCTAAAGCATCAGTTTGGGCTTTTGTGGAAATTGGATTTTAGATCGGGAAGTTTTAAGGAAAATATGAGTCGATAGAAGCATAGAGCTTCTCTCCACCTCTTCTTTGATATAACGATAGTCAGAAAAGGACTTATAACAAAGAAGCTATGGCCTTAGGAAGACTTTAGGCTTCCAGGGTAACCCTAGTACGCGGGGTGTACATAGGGCGTACACTGTGCGTACTATTGCTAAGTCCACTACGCGGGGAGTACATTGGCGTACACAGGGAGTACTGATCAGATGGATCATGGTACTCTAGAGGAGTACGCTAAGCGTAATGGGAGTACGCTGAGCGTACTCCAAATGCATGCAAGCCCTATTTTTCGGGTCCTAGACCCTATTTAAGCTCCTTACCTTACACTGAACCCTAATATCATCAACCTCCATCTTCTCTTATCCAGAAATCGAACCCCTAATTACGTTCTTGAGAGTTTTAAGCCATAAGGTGTGAGTGTTAGTGCTATATGAAGGGGAAGAAGAAGTAAGCCATTTGGAGTTATGCTTGGAGCTTGAGGATCTGGGATTAGTTCATCATTTTCCATCATTAGGAGGTAAAAAGTTTCCATATTGATAATCCATGATGCTAGATCTAGTTTTTGTACCATTTTGTGCTTTTTGAGTCCTTGGAATGAAGTTTGAGCCTCTTGATTCACTCTAGAAGTGATTGATGGTAGATTTGGGGTTCTTTTGTTCCCTTGGTCCATAAAAAGCAAGCTTCGAGGTGTTTATGAACTCATGCATATGTTAAGACCCTTTGTTATGTTCTTTTAAGCTATAGAACCCCATTAAGCCATGCATGAGTGTAAAGTTTCCAACTTTACATAATTAGTGGTCTTGTAGAAGCAGATATGAGAGTTTAACATGTTAGCTTAATTGATTAAGTGCTTAATGGAGTAAAAATGGGAGCCTGAGGAGTACGTGGGACATATATAAGTGTACGCCCAATGTAATGTTGAGTTTGTGCTTATCGGACTTGTACCTTGTGCATCGTGGTCGAGTATGCGGGGCATACATCTCGAGTACGTTGGGCGTACTCCCCAGAGGGTCATTTTGGGCTTTTAATGTTTATCCAATTGTTTGGTTTTCTTAGTTTGGGCTTTTTTGGGCCATTAGACTTCTTTTTGGGCTTCTAGTTTATACATTTTGGGCTCCGTTGGGTTTTAGGCCCATAAAGGGTTTTGGGGGCCCAATTTGGAAAACTGGGCCATAATTGGGCTGGGAATGATTATTTTGGAATTTTGGGCTTTTGGACAATTTGGATTAGGTTGCGCCTTGGGCTAAGCATAGAGAAGGGTTAAAAGGTCTTTTACGCTAGTTTAGATTTTTTGTGTGAGTTGGGATCCAATTATTGACTGGATGATTATTTTGTAAGTGTTAGCATGGGGATTCGAGCGTGCCAGTAGCCAGAGATTCTTTCTGTGAGATTCGACATTGCGAGGTGAGTTTCCTCACCGTGTTTAGCGGGTCGAAGGCACCGATGCCGACCCACGGTTTGTTATGTAGGATGCAAGATATCTGCATGAGTCTTGAATGTGTATGTGCTTGTATACTTACTAGGAGGGGCCCAATAGACATTCTATATGCTAGTATTTAGTTATGCGTATATGATTTGCATGAAGGCGGGGCCCATTGTGGCATGTCGGGTTGAAATATACCCCAGGGCAGAGCCCATTATGGGATATTTAGGTTGAAATATACCCTAGGGCAGGGCCCACTATCGTATGATCGGGTTGAAGTATACCCCAGGGTAAGGACCACTATGTTCATGATCAGGTTGAAATATACCCTAAGGTGAGGCCCCAGGGCGAGGCGTATACGTGCTTATTGGGTTGGGATATACCCTAGGGCTAGGCCCAATTATATGTTTGGTATATCACATTTTGGGGAACTCACTAAGCTTTGTGCTTATGATTTTAGTTTATGTTTAAGGTACTTCTGTTCTCAAAGGGAAGAGCTCGGGATGATTGCAGAGCACACACCAGATGTTTCAGCATTTTGTGATTTACTCTGATATTGATGATGTATTGATACATTTTGATAAACTTGGTTTTATGATAATGATATGGTTTGATGTTTCATTAATCTAAAAAAATTATGGTCTTATTTTTGGGATGTTACCCATGATGAATAAATGATATGGTTTCACCAATGAAAATTTATTTTTATGAATTGAAATGTTTAATTGATATTGTTCATGATATTTATGAGATAAGTGTGATTCAGAAATTGAGAGCAAAGACTAAGCAAGGAAGTTCCACGGTTGGGATATCATCCAAATAAACCATAAGGGAGAATGTGAGTAAATTTTGATTTCCTCATATATTGATTTTATGATTATTGGTATGTTTAACTAAATTCCAAGAATATATAATTGCATTGTCACGTTAAGAATATATGTGCTTTTAGAAGAGAGTGATTAATAGAGGATGGAAGTTGATACAAGTAAACCCGTGAAAGGTGATTGGGTGGTGTCATGTATGAGAATTTCATTGAGATGATTTGATGAAATTTTGATGATATACAAGATGATATTGAATGAGATAGTTAAATTTTGATGTGAGATAGTATTGCTAAACGGAGTTGATTAACAATACATGAGAAATATGTATCATACTCGTGAGGGGTATATGAGTTGTTTTGATATAAAAGATGATCATGTGTTATAATATCTTAAAGATATATGTAAAGTTACTCACTAAGCCTTGATCTTAATTACTTTTATAAATTTCTTAATGTTTACAAGTGCAAGCATCATGGATAAGAGAAAGAGCTTAATAGAGTAGCCATAGTCTATTTCTTTTGATAAGTAAACTTTGGAATGTTTTTTTAAAAATTATAAACCCGGCTCGAACCCGATGCTGTATAACCACATTTTTATGTAAACGATAACAACTTGTTTGATGGCTTGTATGAAATACATATTTAAAAAAAAGGGGAAATGACAACTACGCCCTATGAAGTTTCTAGGGTTTACTCTTTTGGTCATTTAACTTTTTAAGTGGCTTTTTAAGGGAACAAATTTAGTTTTGTCGGTTCCAATAGGTCATTTTCGAGAAAACGAAGGGGTAACCTGGTTACCCCCTTATGCCACTTCATTTATTTTTATATTTTAATAAATTAAAAAAACTAAAAGGTCCCACGACATCTCTCTCTCTCTCTCTCTCCCTCTCTCTCTCTCACTCTCCACCATTGCCATCACCTTCTTCCTCACTGGAAACCACCATCGTCCACCACAGAACCACCGCAAACCCACTCCAAACAACCCTGATATGTGCACCTTCTTTCCTATTCGATCAAAGTTGGATTGGGAAGGCGGAAGCAGCGGAGCTGTTGTGCTACCACCATTCGTCGCCGCTGCTATGGTGGGTGGTACCCATCATCGCTGGTGATATTCAACACTCATCACTTCTGATGTTCTTGGCTCTAACAGGTGACGACCAGAAGAGAGTACTGCCAATGAGGAACCACATATATATGTTTAGTACCGAACCCATCACCGGGACTATACGATCGGAACTGTTCATGTCACCGACGGTGCTGACTGTTCTTGGAGATTTTTGAATGAGTTCTGAATAGAAAAGAAAAGGGGTTACCTAAGATTGATGGAAGAGTAAGGAAAAATGATTGGAAGCTGCTTGAAGGTCAAAAAGAGATGAAGACAGGAGGAAAATGGCGATTCTCGCCAGTTTTTCTTCTCCGGTGAAAAGTGCTGATGGTCCTGTTTGCGGTCAGAGGCTTGCTTCAACTGGCCATGGCGGTGGTTTGGTGGTGATTGGATTAGTTTGCCATCAAAATAGAAGGAAGACGATAGGATGGGTTGAAGAAGGCAACAACTTTGGTTGTTGCTAGGTTTTTTCTGGTGTGTGTGTGAGAGAGAGAGAGAGAGGTGGGCCCCAAGTTTTGTCTATGTGTCCTCTAAACCGGCTAAAACAAGTAAAGGGGACTAAAAGAACAGGTTGCCCACAAGTTGGTTCCCTCATAAAACTACGAAAAAACTTAAATGACTAAAAGGGTCAATCTTAGAAATTTCATAGGGCGTATGTGTCATTTTCCCTTAAAAAAATCTAGTGTACTTTATTTTAGTCGGGTGTAACAAGTTGGTATTAGAGACGAGGAGTAAGTGAAATTTGGGTTTTTAAATGAGTTTAGACCTAAAACTTAAACCAAAATGAGCTAGTTAAAGATGGCTACTTCATATTATTTGTATGCTTGTAACAAGTTATATTTAGAGAATGATATGATATTTATGATATATGATAGTGAGATACATGTATACTTATATGGAAATGTTGAGCTAAATTGTTAAAGTTTTTTGTATAAGACGGTGGATACTTGTAACGGAGGTGGGTCACATGGATGGGGTGGTTCTGATCGTGAACCAGAAAGGTCACAAGGCTTGGTACGCCAAGGAGGACATGATAGGCCACCCGAACAACCCCCAGAACTTAGAGAAACAATCGTTGAAGAAGTAACTAAAGCCTTCAGAGATGTTTTGCCTTCTCTTCTCAATGCTAGGAAAGAGTCAAATCAGAAACAAAGGCAAGATAAGATCATAGAAGATGTTAATAAAGAGAAACAAGGTGAAACACGAGGTGAGGGCCAGAAGGAGGAGACTTCGAAGAATATAGGATACGCTTTTAAAGCATTCATGGATTGTAAACCCATGGAGTTGACCTGTGATTTTCTATGACGTGGTTAACCCACATCGAGAAAAAATTTCGTACTAGCAAATGTGTAGAGAAAAATAAAGTGGATTATGCCACTAACTTGCTGACTGACGCAACCCATTTTTGGTGGGAACTGATCAGTAGTACATTAGGAGAAGAGTCAGTGGCAATGTTAACCTGGGAGCAATTCAAGGTAAAATTCTATGAAGAATATTATTCTCAAACTACAATGCGGCAATTAGAATAAGAATTTTCCATGTTTATGCAAGGAACAAAATCAGTTAAAGAATACATAGTTGAATTTAAAGATAAATCTCGATTTGCAAGACATTTGGTTGATACTGAAGAGAGAAATATCAAAAAATACCAATAGGGATTAAGGACATCGATATGTGTATTCATATGGGATTCCATGTATACTAGTTTTCGTCAAGTAGTAGAAGCTGCAAGAAATCATGAAATAGAACTGAGACCTCAAGATCAAGAAAGGGAAAGGGGTGGAGATAGAGAAGTAAGAGGAGAAATGTGCCACTAGGAAAGTAGAGTTGACGAATCCTTGAAAAGAGGAAAAATGTAAAGAAAACCATATCCTACTGAGTCAATAAGAGATGATGGTAAATGGTGTGAGAGGTGACGCAAAAAGCATGTGGGAAATTGCAACAGCAGTCGGTTCCATTAAATTGCTTCCAGTGCAGAAAGACAGGGCACACCGTAATAAATTGTTTGGCAACTAAAATTATGTTTTAACTGTAGAGAGAGGGCCACTTTTATGCTAATTGTCGAAAGGAAAAAACTGAGGTGCTGAGAAATGTTGGGTGGAACGATAGAGGAGGACCGCAGGATGTGAAAAAAAAATGAAGAAAAAGGCATGGTTACGAGAGCATGGGCTTTTCAAATGACTACTGAAGATGCTAGAGAAAACCTGATGTTGTTCCAGGTACTTTTACTTTACACTCACTTACCATATGTGTTGTATTTGATTCTACCGTGACCTTTTCGTTTGTGTCAAGTCAATTTGTTGAGAAGATTAAAATACCATTAGCCCCGTTAGATGATAGAACAATAGTAGAAATGATTGACGAGAACCAAATTCTTGTTACACATGAGTATTTTTTTGGGTTTTTATTCAAAAATCCGGTTTCACAACCAGTAAAATTGATAACGGAAGCTTTAAAATCATTTAATAAAACTAAAACTATTTTACCCACCAAGGATCATTTTGCAACAGTTCGAAAGATTAAAACAACCATAAAAGGGAAAGCATAACAACCTTTGAAGACTTTGATCCTCATGCATGGGAGGTTGGAAGTTGATGAAGTGTGGCATGAAACTCTAAAGCAAGAGTTCTCTACAAGTATCCACCAAGCAAGAGTAGAACCATCAAAACATGCTAGTATTCACTTGTAATTTGTTGTTCATAAGACTTTCAAATATATACCAAATATATGTTCAAATGTGAAGCAACAAAGGGGCTTTATCTAGCATCAAAATGCAAGATAATGGAGAAGAAAAATTGCCTTCAAATTCCGAAATTTGGCAATCTTCTATAGATCATGGAGTTCTCAAATTTGGCTCTAAGAAGAGGAGGAAGAAGACTTGAAAGAAGTGTTGAATTATTCCCAAACCCTTCCATGCTCTCCCTTTTATAATCCCCAAAAAACAATAGGAGATAATAAAGTAAAAGGAAAGAAAACTTAGTCCCATGCATTGCGTGAGAATAGACAAGGCATGCATGCCTTGTCTCCTCCCATTTTTGGAAAAAGGCATATCCAAAATAAGACAAAAGTTTTCTCTGTAACACCTAGTTTCGAAAATGCTATGTTGCTAGGGGCTGCGGCCCAATGAACATTTTTCATAAGGGTTAGGGCCTTGGGAAAGGAAGGATTTGGCCCATTTCGGATGTGGGTGTTAGGGTGTACATGATCCAAGTGTGTGATTTTGTCTTCGGAGACCAAGGGCATGATCGTAATATGGCATCTCGACTTTCTAGGGATTTTGGGCTCTTGTTCAGGAAGTTGTTAGATAATGATGAGTTATTAGATGCGTAGGGCTTCTCGCCACCTTTTCGTAAATATAAGGTTCGTTGGAAACGGACCTCGGGTGAGGAAGTTATGACACTTTGAAGTTATTGGCAATATTGGTCCTTAATGGAGAAAAGTGACAAGAAGATGCCATGCATGAAAGGTGGCAAGCGCGAAGGTACGCTCAGCGTAAGATGGAGTGTGCCTAATGTAGAAGGAGTAAGTGGACGCAAGTGTGGGAGGCGTACGCCCAGCGTATGTTCAGAGTCTCTAACCCATAATTTTGGGGGTTAAGAACTACGTAAAGAACATTATGTCTCAATGGTCAGCCTCCCTTCACCCTAAAGAAGCTTCTACGAAACCCTAATCCATACTTGAGTGATCTTGAAGCTTAGAAGGCCTTTTGAGAGCATTTTGGTGTTTTGGATCCATTCTCCAACGAAGCAAAGGTCAAGGCAAGGTGTTGGTGCAAAAGAGAAGTTCAGATCTAGGATTGTTGCTTCATTTCTGACCTCTTCAGGGCATAAAGTCTTGAACTTGGTCCTTGAGTGCTCTAGATTCTTATGTTGAGTTTTTATACCTTTTTGGTCCCAAGAATGGAGCTTTATTGTTCCAAATCCGTTTTTAGGCTTAGGGTTGCCACCCTAGGTGCTATAAGAGTCCCTAAGCCAGAATGTTTCCATCTTGTAGGTCTTAATAGGTTCATGCAAGAGTTATGGTCATTTCCATGGAAGTTAGTTACCATATTTTAAGTTTGGGTCCATTTGCTGGGTTGCAAGCCACCAAGTACTCGACTTTACAGGTTAAGGCATGTTAGGGGACTCAGATATGTGTTTGAAGCTTTAAGTTTTAAGGGATTAAGCATTTTTTAAAAATATGGATTAACAGGGTAGTACGTTGGTTGTACAAGCCAGTATGCACAACATACAAGCCATGAAGTTGTATGCTTAGCATACATAGGAGTACGCCTTGCTTATTCAATAGATGTAGGCTTTGTGTGGTTTGGGCCAATTATTGGACTTTGTTTCTTTAGGCCTTAATAGGCCAAGAAAAGTCAGATATTTTGGGCTAAGTGTATAAATGGGATTTAGGGTAAGGCCCATTACAGGGGTTGGGCCCAATTTAGAAAATTAGGTTATTAATAGGTCACTAGTAGGCTTGGGAAGTCTACCTAGTATTAGGCCCTTCATATTATGGTTTTGGGCCTTAGGTATGTACAAAATTAGATTAGGGGTAAAATGGTCATTTTACCCTAAGGAGGATTACTGGTTTTAGAATAAGTGTTATTTTGGTTATGGTAGCTCGGCGAGTCGAGAGATCAGCAGTTTGGAGATCTGCCAGCTAGCAGCCAGAGGACTATCGATGAGATTCAGCTTTGCGAGGTGATTTCCCACTTGTTTGAGCGGGTCGAAGGCACTAATGTCGACACATATTTATGTTATGTGTTTCCTGATTACGACAATGCCAGGAAGTGCCCGAGGAATGTTTGTATGCTTTCCTGATTACGGTCCAATGCTGATCAGGGCTCGAGGAATGTTTATATGTATGTTTCCAAACTCCGGTTCGATGTTGGGTGGTACCCGATGAAGGAATGCATGTTTAGTTGTACTTGTTATCTTTGTGATACTTGTATGTGCTTGGTAGTGAGGTGAGTGTGGGCGGCGTCCCGTATCTCATCACTAGCTGAGTGTGGATGGGGTTTCGTATCTCATCATTAGCATAGTAGGGGCTGGGCCCATGTTAGGCGAGACCTTAGGATTGGAACATATAGTACTGTGTATGATTTTTATTTACTAGCATGATTATACGTTATTGTTTGTATGTGTATAGCGAGTGGGGCCCAGTTACAGGTAGAGCCTAGGAGAAACAGATCTATATACCGAGCGGGGCTCAATGCTAGGAGGGGGCCCGATGAAGGGGCGGGGGACCAGTATATGTTATTATGTGTATGGTATGTGGTAGTTTGGGGAGACTCACTAATCTTCATGCTTATAGTTTTCAGTTTTGGTCTCAGGTACTTACAGTTGCAAAGAGAAGAGCTCGGGATGACTGCATCGCACACACTGTGATGTTTAGCCCAGGATGATTACTCTGATGTTTTGATATGATACTATGATTTGTTGTTTGGAATACTATGACTTATGCTTTTGATGGAATGATTTTAATAACTATTGTTTTTCTAATGATTTAAAAATGAAATTTTTGGTAATGATTTTTGGGATGTTACAAGTTGGTATCAGAGCCTTGGTTTGAGGTATTCGGGCACACTCTCGGGTGTGTTTGAACTCAAACCGAGGGCTTGTTATGAAATTTTTCAAAAGAAAACCAGTTTTATAAAAAGAATTTTGAAAAGTGAAAATAATTTAGAAAAGAGAAAAGAGTGGGTGCATCTAATCAGCCGAGCTCAAGTAAGTTCTCCCAAATTACCCATACACGTTTATGTTATAATTATGTGATTCACATGCTAGATTAGAGCTAAGGATCTAGGAGAGATTCGTTGTATGCTTTTATGAGCTTGTAAAATTTCATGTTAGAATTGATCAGTTAGTGGTAGGATAGCCTGTTTAGGTTATGCCTGATTGTATGAGCCTTCAAATTGCATGCTAGTACAGATTCCTGATTAGAGGATAGAATGGTTTGATTGGATTATGTTGGTTAGATTTTCCATTGTCTGAATGGTGCTTGCTTTGTGGTTTGTGGGACTCCTGGCAATGTGAGTTAGCTACCAAGTGAATATGCTAAGTCACATCGGGCACATGCTGGATAATCTCAGAGTGATGGACTTGACCCTATTGCGCAGCTCTCGTCTGAGTCCAACCGTTCTAGGGATATGTCTTTTACTCGAAGGATTATCTGATCTCTGTTGCCTGTGGCTATATTCATGAGATAGGTAGTTGACATTAATGGGAAATCCTTCAGTAACTGAGGACTGAGTGGGGCGGAAAATACACTAAGGCAAGCCTAGGATGAAATTAGTGTTGGGAATAGTAGTAGTGAAAAGGGACTTGGTGGAGTTAAGGAAATCCTTGAGGAAAGTATTGATAGATGTGGAAGGTAGTATGGGCTCGTACTAATGAAAGCAGAGGATCCATACTCGAGTCAAGGAGGGTTTAGATAAAACCACGAAACTTGTAGTGTGTATGTGATACCTCGAGAGTGATGAGTATTCTGATGGTTATTATGATATGTTGTAGCATGGTGATGCTACGTATTAGGCCAGTTGGCAGTTCTGGCGTATGCGAGGGATCAGGATCAGGATCTGGAGCCGCTCAGCTTGATGATCAGATGAGAGAATTTATTTCTGCTGAGAGCACACGCGGTATTATTCACTAGACTCCTTCGATCTTCGGTACGGTCAAGGAGGGTATCTTGGAGATTCTTGATGAGAGGTTGAGTACGTTCTACACTGAGATGGAGGCCATGATTAGGGCGCGTATGTTCACATTCCAGGAGTTCTGAGCTTGTGGAGCTCCAGACTATCATGGAGCTAGGGACCCCATTGCTAGCAGTCAATGGATGACAGATGTCCCCAATGGTTTTCGTACAATCCGGTGTCCCGAGGGGGACAAGGTCCGACTCACCTTATATCTTCTGAAGGACAGAGCATGTGACTGGTGAGAGGAGGTTGGGCATGATATTGGAGATGTTGTCGCAATTGATGTGGTGTCAAGGAGTGACTTGTCGACCAGGTTCAGGGTCAAGTTTGCACCAGTGATTGAGGTGCAACAGTTAGCATGGGAGTTCTAGGACCTCCAGTTGACTACGAAGATGGTGGCGAAGATCATCGCTAAGTTTTGGGAGAGGGACCTTCTCGTCTTGCAGTATGTGGCGGGCGAGGAGATGAAGAAGGCCCCATATCACGAGATGTTGAGGAGCGACATCAGACAGTTTGTGAGCCCGTCTAACTACAAGACGCTGGAGGATATGATCACTCAAGCCAGGGAGAGGTAGATCGACTTAGAGGCTGAGAGGAAGAGGAAGCCATATGGGGTTCAGACATCCACAAGATTGGGAAAGACGCCCAAGGTATCGGATTCTAGATTAAGGGGTCATCAGGATCATAGTCGTTGTGGCAAGTACGGTAGGACAGATGAGGGTGCATGTAGGAGTGATAGTGGTGGTGATTTTGGCTGCTTTAAGTGCGGCCAGATTGGTCATTATAGTAGGGATTATATTGCTACCACCACACAAGGATCAGACTTGATCTGTTTTCATTGTAGTCCATAGGGCCATAAGTAGGCCCAATGTCCGAGTTTGGTTATAGTAGGACAAGTGATGGAACCGGCCCCTGCAACATTGAGGATCACCGAGGGCCGTTAGGGCTAGGCAGAGGCGCATGCAGCAAGGATCAGGGCTTTCTAGCTGATTACAGAGGAGGCGTGAGCGGATCCCAATGTTGCAGGTATGTATCTTTTGCCCTCCTATCAGTTTTTATTTATGATTTTATTGCTATTGTCTTGCATCGGTATAAGTAAGTGTATTTTGGAATTACATTTTCTACTTATGTTCGGGTTATATGCCATCTGCATGCCATGAATCTTAGAATAGTAGTGTGAGGTTGTCTCCTTATATACAGGTTTCTCAGCTTGCGGTATCTGTGGCAAGTATTATTGCAACTTAGGAAGTGTTTCGTTAGTCTTCAAGAGCTGTACTGATTTTGTGTTGGATAGTTTTGGAACACTAACAGAGGGGGAGAGTTGTAACACCTGGTTTTGAAAGTGCTTCATTTCTAAGGGTTGCGGCCTAACCAACAATTGTCATAAGGGTTAGGGCCTTGGGAAAGGAAGGATTTCGCCCATTTCAGATGTGGGTGTTAGGGTATACGTGATCCAAGTGTGTGATTGTGTCTTCGGAGGCCAAAGGCATGATCGTAATTCCATATCTCGACCTTCTAGGGATTTTGGGTTCTTTTTCGGGAAGTTGTTAGGTAATGATGATTTTTTAAAAGCATAAGGCTTCTTGCCACCTTTTCGTAGATATAAGGTTCGTTTGAAACGGACCTCGGATGAGGAAGTTATGACACTTTGAAGTTATTGGCAATATTGGTCCATAATGGAGAAAAGTGGCAAGATGATGCCATGCATGAAAGGTGGAAAGCACGAAGGTACACTCAGCATAAGATGGGGTATGCCCAGTGTAGAAGGAGTATGTGGACGCAGGTGTGGAAATGCGTACGCCCAACATACAAGTAGTACGCCCAACATACGTTCAGAGTCCCTAAACCCTAATTTATGGGATTAAGCACTATATAAAGACCATTATGTCTCAATGGCCAGTCTCCCTTCACCCTAAAGAAGCTTCTACAAAACCCTAATCTATACATGAGTGATCTTGGAACTTAGAAGGCCTTTTGAGAGCATTTTGGTGTTTTGGATCCATTCTCCAAGGAAGCAAAGGTCAAGGCAAGGTGTTGGTGCAAAAGAGAAGTTTCAGATCTAGGATTGTTGCTTCATTTCTGACCTCTTCAAGGTATAGTCTCGAACTTGGTCCTTGAGTGATCAAGATTCTTATGTTGAGTTTTTGGACCTTTTTGGTCCTAAGAATGGAGCTTTTTGTTCCTTGAATGATCTAGATTCTTATGTTGAATGATCCGTTTTTAGGCTTAGGGCTACTATCCTAGGTGCTATAAGAGTCACTATGGTAGAAAGTTTCCATATTGAAGGTCTTAATGGGTTCATGCAAGAGTTATGGTAATTTCCAAGGAGGTTAGTTGTGATATTTCATGTTTGGGTCCATTTGGCAGGTTGCAAGCCACCAAGTACTCAACTTTGCTGGTTAAGGCATGTAAGGGGACTCAGATCTGTGTTTGAAGCTTAAAGTCTTAAGGGATTAAGCGTTTTTGAAGAATATGGCTTAACAGGGTAGTACGCTGGGCGTACAAGCTTGTACGTGCAACGTACAAGTCATGTAACTGTATGCTTAGTGTACAGAGTAGTACGCCCCGCGTACTCAACATATGTGGGCTTTGCGTGGTTTGGTCCATTCATTAGACTTTGTTTCTTTGGGCCTTAGTGGGCCAACAGAAGTCGGAAATTTTGGGCTAAGTGTATGAATGAGATTTAGGGTAAGGCCCATTAGAGGGGTTGGGCCCCATTTAGAAAATTAGGCCATTAATTGGTCACTAGTAGGCTTGGGAAGTCTAACTAGTATTAGGCCTTTCATATTATGGTTTTGGGCCATAGGTATGTACCAAATTAGATTAGGGGTAAAATGGTCGTTTTACCCTAAGGAGGATTATTGGTTTTGGACTAAGTGTTATTTTGGTAACGGTAGCTCAGGGTGTCGAGAGATCAGCAGTTCGGAGATCTGCCAGCTAGCAGCCAGAGGACTATCCGTGAGATTCAGCTTTGTGAGGTGATTTTCGTCCTGTTTTTGCGGGTCGAAGGCACCAATGTCGGCCTGTATTTATGTTATGTGTGTCCGGATGACGATCCGACGCCAGGCAGTGCCTGAGGAATGGTTGTATGCTTTGCAGATTACTTTCAATGCCTGGCGGGGCTCGAGGAATGTTTATATGTATGTTTCTGAACTCCGGTTCGATGTTGGATGGTACCCGATGTAGGAATGCATGTTTAGTTGTACTTGTTATCTTAGTGACACTTGTATGTGCCTGGTAGTGAGGTGAGTGTGGGTGGGGTCCCGTATCTCATCGCTAGCTGAGTGTGCATGGGGTTTCATATCTGTGACAACCCTATATTTTCCAAAAGCGGTGTAACATTCAAAAGACAAATACAACGAAAACTATTTAGAAACAACGAAATTAACCTCAAAAATAAAGTGTTTAAATATCTAAGTTGGGATGCATCAAATGTTAGATATCGTGCCAAGGTTTCCAAAAACATAAAGAACGTTCAAAACCGGGTTATATTGAAGAAATTATAACCACTCGTATATTTACGACACACCGTTAAAACACTATATAACGTAAAAAGTGAAATTTCAATAAAATGCATTTTAGCCTTAAGTATCTAAACAAAAGTCGTAGATTTCGTTAAATGGTGAGCGTGCATAAAAAGATCGCCCAAAATGGACTTCGTATGAAGAAGTTACAAATTTTCAAAGTTTCGTAACGGTAGTAGAAAGCTAAAAACTCGAATTGAAGATCGAATGACATTTAGCTAACGCACCCTAAACGAAAGTTGAAGATCTCCACAATAGGAGTAAGATGATAAAAAGACAAACGAAAACCGACGTCGAATAAAGAAACTATGAATTTTTAACGGACTTTAGAAGTCCCGGCCTATTAAAAACATATCATAAAAAATAAAGTCAAAACTAGCCGACGGAGTCTAAATGAAAGTTGTAGAGCATAATCTCACCTACACGTTGATGTAAAGAACACGAAAAACGGAGCCCATACGCGAAAGTTATGGAATTTAGAAGACGGAAGCCAGGATTACGCCCCGCGTAATGTAGGAGTACGCCCAACGTACTCAGGTGCAGGGTCGAGTCCCATCGGCTGCAGCTCTACGCCTAGCTAGACCGGAGTTGTAAGCCATGATGCGAAGTTACGCCCAGCGTAACCGAAGTACGCCCAGCGTAACGCGTACGCCCAGTGTACTCCGGTGGTACGCCCCGCGTACGCGACCCTTCCAGCCCTATAAATAAGAGATTTGAGCTACGGATTTTGGCACACTCTCTCAAAACTCCCAATCACTCTCACATACTTTCAAGCACCAGAAGCTGTCCCGACGCCCTCGGTTTCCGCACCCGAGCCCCGACGAAGGTTCTACGCTACCGAGATCCCCGAAGAGCTCGAAGACGCAGCTTTCCGCGGTTGAAGTTCTGCTCGACTCTAGCCCCACTCTCTTCAAACCAAACAGGTGAGTTCATACCCCTACCTTTCAAATCTTTTCATGTTTTAGGGGGGAAAATACAAGTATAACACAAGTAAAAGTATCGTTTTATAAACATAAATGTAACATCTATCTTATTGATTACCGATACCACAACTTACTTTACGTATAAAGGGTTAGTATATCATTAAGTTATTTTCACCAAATGGAACATACTTTCTGGAAAACTATAATGGGTATAGTTAGCAAGTTATTCATACATTTTTACGTACACATCTTGAAAAATGAAATACTATCAAACAAAATGGAGAAAAGTCTTTCTTATCGTAAATCTATTTATACTAAGTGATGTGAGATATTCAAACTTTAACGTACTCTTATGTATGCATTTCAAGACCTGTATTATATACCATAATCTCTTGGAGGAAGAGCATGATACTTGTGTATAGATCTATACGGGATTGACAACCCCACACCTAAATTGTTAGCTACAGTTAGACCGGCAGGTCTGGGCTGACAAATGTCATAACACTACAACATCTGAAGAATGTTGTTACAGGCAGTCAGTGTCAATAGTATGGTTATAAAACTCACATAAAAGTATAAAAACAAGTTTGATTTACGAGATTCATATATGCATTCAGTTTTCTACATTAATTTGAGCACAAAGTTTATCTTTATCATTCAAGTACGAAAAATACTAACGCACTTCAACTCTGGGATCTTTTCAAACTATTTATAGAAAATATTGGATTTTCTGAAAAACCTCGTTCATCGATTTGCTACCAAAGGGACATACTTTTCAATACAAAACACTTATGAACTCACCAACTTAATTGTTGACACTTTTTTTCAAAACCACTTGTATTTCTCAGGGAATCAGTAATACAGGTAACCACCAGCTTTTGAAGAAGGAACGCTAAGGACGTTTATTATTAAACATTTACATCATCATACTGTAATATTCTTTTGGCAATATGTATAACGCAATAATATACGTTTTTATTATATATGATGGTTGTGTTACTTTATTTACAATATTCAATTGTTATGATACTACGTGAAGTCATCCACCCTCAAATGTTTCCGCCATTCTAGTTTGGGGGTGTGACAACATCTCATCATTAGCATAGTAGGGGCTGGGCCCATGTTAGGCGAGACCTTAGGATTGGAACATATAGTACTGTGTATGATTTTTATTTACTAGCTTGATTATATGTTATTGTTTGTATTTGTATAGCGAGTAGGGCCCAGTGATAGGTAGAGCCTAGGAGAAATAGATCTGTATAGCGAGCGGGGATCAATGCCAGTCAGGGGCCCGATAAAGGGGCATGGGCCCAGAATATATGATTATCTGTATGGTATGTGGTAGTTTGGGGAGACTCACTAATCTTTGTGCTTACGGTTTTCAGTTTTGGTTTTAGGTACTTCCAGTTGCAAAGAGAAGAGCTCGAGATGACTGCATCGCACACACCCTGATGTTTAGTCCAGGATGATGACTTTGATGTTTTGATATGATATTATGATTTGTTGTTTGGAATACTATGACTTATGTTTTTGATGGAATGATTTTAATAACTATTGTTTTTTAATGGTTTAAAAATGAAATTTTTGGTAATGATTTTTGGGATATTACAAGTTGGTATTAGAGCCTTGGTTTAAGGTATTCAGGCACACTCTCGGGTGTGTCTGAACTCAAACTAAGGGCTTGTTATGAAAATTTTCAAAAGAAAACCAGTTTTATAAAAAGAATTTTGAAAAGTGAAAAGAATTTTCAAAAGAGAAAAGGGTGGGGTGCATCTAATCAGCCGAGCTCAAGTAAGTTCTCCTTAATTATCCATACATATTTATGTTATGATTATGTGATTCACATGCTAGATTAGAGCTAAGGATCTAGGAGAGATTCATTGTATGCTTTTATGAGCTTGTAAATTTTCATGTTAGAATTGATCAGTTAGTGGTAGGATAGCCTGTTTAGGTTATGCCTGATTGTATAAGCCTTCAAATTGCATGCTAGTACAGATTCCTGATTAGAGGATAGAATGGTTTGATTGGATTATGTTGGTTAGATTTTCCATTGTTTTAATGGTGCTTGCTTTGTGCTTTGTGGGACTCTTGGCGATGTGAGTTAGCTACTAAGTGAATATCCTAAGTCACATGGGGCACAGGCTGGATAATCTCTGAGTGATGGACTTGACGCAATTACGCAGCTCTCGTCTGAGTCCAACTGTTCTAGGGATGAGTCTTTTACTTGAAGGATTCTTTGATCTCTGTTGCTTGTGGCTATATTCATGAGGTAGCTAGTTGACATTAATTGGAAATCCTTCAGCAGCTGAGGACTAGGTTGGGCTGAGATTACCGAAGGGCAAGCCTAGGATGAAATTAGTGTTGGGAATAGTAATAGTGAAAAGGGACTTGGTAGAGTTAAGGCAATCCTTGATGAAAGTCCGGATAGATGTGGAAGGTAGTATGGGCCCATACTACTGAATGCAAAGGATTCCTACTCGAGTAAAGGAGGGTTTAGATAAAACCACGAAACTTGTAGTGTGTATGTGATCCCTCGATAGTGATGAGTACTCTGATGGTTATTATTATTATATGTTGCAGCATGGTGACGTTACGCACTAGGCCAGTTGGCGGTTCTGGCACATGCGTACTACTGAAAGCAAAGAATTCCTACTCGAGTCAAGGAGGGTTTAGATAAAACCACGAAACTTGTAGTGTGTATGTGATCCCTCGATAGTGATGCGTATCCTGATGGTTATTATTATATGTTGCAGCATGGTGACGTTACGCACTAGGCCAGTTGGCAGTTCTGGCACATGCGTGGTATCAGGCTCGGGCTCTGGAGCCATGCAGCTTTATGGTCAGATGAGAGAATTTATTTCAGCTGAGAGTACGTGCAATATCATTGAACAAACTCCTGCGATCTTGGGTACGATCAAGGAAGGTATCTTGGAGATTCTTGATGAGAGGTTGAGTACGTTCCACACTAAGATGGCGGCCATGATCAGGGCACGCACGTTGACATTCCAGGAGTTCAGAGCTTGTAGAGCTCCAGACTATCATGGAGCTAGGGACCCCATTGCTAGCAGTCGATGGTTGGCAGATGTCGCCAACGCTTTTTGTACTAGCCAGTGTCCCGAGGGGGACAAGGTCCGACTCGCCTGCTGTCTTCTGAAGGACAGAGTATGTGACTGGTGAGAGGAGGTTGGGCATGATATTGGAGATGTTGTCGCAATTGATGTGGTGTCAAGGAGTGACTTCTCGGCTAGGTTTAGGGCTGAGTTTGAACCAATGATTTAGGTGCAGCAGTTAGCATGGGAGTTCCAGGACCTCCAGCAGACTACGGAGACGGTGGCGGAGATCAGTGCTAAGTTTAGGGATAGGGACCCTCTCGTCCTGTAGTATATTGCGGGCAAGGAGATGAAGAAGGCCCGATATCATGAGATGTTGAGGAGCGATATCAGACAGTTTTTGAGCCCGTCTAACTGCAAGACGTTGGAGGATATGATCGCTCAAGCCTGGGAGAGGTAGATCGACTTAGAGGCAGAGAGGAAGAGGAAGCCAGATGGGGTTCAAACATCCGCAGGATTGGGAAAGAGGCCCAAGGTATCGGATTCTAGATTGTGGGGTCATCAGGATCATAGTCGTTGTGGCAAGTGCAGCAGGACACACGAGGGTGCATGTAGGAGTGATAGTGGTGGTGATTATGGCTGCTTCAAGTACGGTTGGATTGGTCATTCTAGTAGGGATTATATTGCTACCACCACCCAGGGATTAGACATGATCTTTTTTCATTGCAATCAGTAGGGCTACAAGTAGGCCCAATGTCCGAGTTTGGTTATAGTAGGACAAGTGATGGAACCTGCCCCTGCGACATTGAGGATCACTGAAGGCCGTCATGGCCGGGCAGAGGCACATGCAGCAAGGAGCAGGGCTTTCCAGCTGATTACAGAGGAGGCGCGAGTAGCTTCCAATGTTGCAGGTATGTATCTTTTGCCCTCCTATCAGTTTTTATTTATGATTCTATTGCTATTGTCTTGCATCGGTATAAGTAAGTGTATTTCAGAATTACATTTTCTGCTTATGTTCGGGTTATATGCCATTTGCATGCCATGAATCTTAGAATAGTAGTGTGAGGTTGTCTCCTTATATACAGGTTTCCCAGCTTGCGGTATCTGTGGCAAGTGTGATTGGAACTTAGGAGGTGTTTCGTTAGTCTTCAAGAGCTGTACCGATTTTGTGTAGGGTAGTTTTGGAACACTAACAGTGGTAAGCTTTGGTTCCCGACAAGTTGATCATTGGATGGTAAAAAGGATTAGGAATCCATCCAATCTTGTGTGTTGTAAGATTTTAGTTAAATCAAAGTGGGAGAGAATCGTTCAGGTATCCGGGAACAGAAGTAGATGTGAAACTGGGATGAGTTCGCATTTCCGCTGGGAAGGAAGATAGCCCACGTGGTTGTTTGGGTCGATGAATGTGTGAGTTGGTAGTTTGGGAAACTTCCCGACGTTAGGTTCGCGACTTCTTGCTATTTGATAGTTGCTATTTGGGAATCAGGTTGGGAATTTCCGCCATGACGCGAGAATCAGTTAGGATGTTAGCCCATGTGTGTGCTCGACTTTGGGCGTGTTCGGATTGGTATTCAGCAGTAAGACCATGGTCAGTGGTTGAGTTAGCTTGGGAAGTGTTGTAAGACTGCTGGATAACCATAGCATTCACCAGTGGCCAGATAGAAGGGAAGAGTAATGTGCGACTGTGGGGAAGCCGTAGCATCCTTTCGGTTGCCAGATAGTGTGGGAAGTGTTGTTAGACTGCGGAATGAGTCGTATCATTCAATAATTCTTTCAGATAAGTTAGGACAGGGAGGGTCGGTTCGTAGGATCATGGAAAGGCCACAGCAGGACCAGAATCAGAAAAGGATAGGTAATGGAGATTTAAGGTGGAGTTGGGCCTGTGTAGCCCTAGATAGGTGGGACCTTTGCGCAAGGCCGCTCCGTGATATAGTTTGGGTGGGACCCATGGGCTAGGACCACCTGCTTATAGCAGTGCAGTTGGGACCTGTTAGTGAATCGGGGATCCCAGGATTTATATAACCAAGATTGGCAATATAGATTGGGTAGTTTCGGTAGCCGAAGATTTCTTTGGAAGTCGTGGGAAGCGACTAAGAGGGTGTTCATCGGTTCAACAACTGGGTGGGAATCCAATATTCCATATAGTTGACACATAATTTGGGACATGGGAGGTCCCGGTTCCTTCGGAAGGTAGATAAGAGGCAACAGGATGTTCAGACAGAAGTAGTGATGTGAGGATTCTTGTGTCTGGGGTTGCTTGCAGATCGAAAGAGCAAAGACACATACAGTTGGAATAAATAATCTCAGAGTAATTGATTTGACCCTGTTACGCAGCTCTCGTCTGAGTCTAACCGTTACAGGGATGAATATTCTACTCAAAGGATTATCTAAGCCTTCTCTCAAGATTAGTTTTCCTGCAGACGGTTATGCATGGGCAGTCTGTCAGGGAGACAGACCAGTATGGATTCAGACTCTACAAAGTCATCAGTGATTTATGGAAGCTTGAGGTTTGCTTAACTTCGGAATAGGAGTTCGGTTGGTTTTACTTTGTCTTGAGAAGATTCTCTTGCGCAAAGAATCATCAGTTCCGTTTCTCATATCATTGTAGGGATATGGGTGTTAGTAAGGAAAGATTTCAAGGACGAAATCAAACTTAAGTGGGGGAGAGTTGTAACACCTGGTTTTTAAAGTGCTCCATTGCTAAGGGTTGTGGCCGCACCAACAATTGTCATAAGGTTTAGGGCATTGGGAAAGGAAGTATTTGGCCCATTTCAGATGTGGGTGTTTAGGTATACGTGATCCAAGTGTGTGATTGTTTCTTCGGAGACCAAGGGCATGATCGTAATTTGATATCTTAACCTTCTAGGGATTTTGGGTTCTTGTTCGGGAAGTTGTTAGGTAATGATGATTTGTTAAAAGCGTAAGGCTTCTCGCCACCTTTTCGTGGATATTAGGTTCGATGGAAACGGACTTCGGATGAGGAAGTTATGACACTTTGAAGTTATTGGCAATATTGGTCCATAATGGAGAAAAGTGGCAAGAAGATGCCATGCTTGATAGGTGGCAAGCGCGAAGGTACACTCAGCGTAAGATGGGGTATGCCCAGTGTAGATGGAGTAAGTGAACGCAGGTGTGGCAAGGCGTATGCCCAACGTACAAGTAGTATGCCCAACATATGTTCAGAGTCCCTAAACCCTAATTTACGGGATTAAGCACTATATAAATAACATTATGTCTCAATGGTCAGACTCCCTTCACCCTAAATAAGCTTCTACAAAACCCTAATCCATACATGAGTGATCTTGGAGCTTAGATTGCCTTTTGAGAGCATTTTGGTGTTTTGGATCCATTCTCAAAGGAAGCAAAGGTCAAGGCAAGGTGTTGGTGCAAAAGAGAAGTTTCAGATCTAGGATTGTTGCTTCATTTATGACCTCTTCAAGGTATAGTCTCAAACTTGGTCCATGAGTGATCTAGATTCTTATGTTGAGTTTTTGGATCTTTTTGGTCCCAAGAATGGAGCTTTTTGGTCCTTGAATGATCTAGATTCTTATGTTGAGTGATTCGTTTTTAGGCTTAGGTCTGCCACCCTAGGTGCTATAAGAGTCCCTATGGCAGAAAGTTGCCATATTGAAGGTCTTAATGGGTTTATTCAAGAGTTATGGTTATTTCCATGGATGTTAGTTGCCATATTTCAAGTTTGGGCCCATTTGGCAGGTTGCAAGCCACCAAGTACTCGACTTTGCTGGTTAAGGAATGTTAGGGACTCAGATCTGTGTTTGAAGCTTAAAGTCTTAAGGGATTAAGCATTTTTGAAGAATATCGCTTAACAGGGTAGTACGTTGGGAGTACAAGCCTGTACGTGCAGTGTACAAGCCATATAACTATATACTTAGCGTACAGGGGAGTATGCCCCGCGTACTCAACAGATGTGGGCTTTGCGTGGTTTGGTCCATTCATTAGACTTTTTGTCTTTGGGCCTTAGTGGGCCAACAGAAGTCGGATATTTTGGGCTAAGTGTATGAATGAGCTTAAGGGTAAGGCCCACTAGAGGGGTTAAGCCCAATTTAGAAAATTTAGCCATTAATAGGTCACTAGTAGGCTTGGGAAGTCTACCTAGTATTAGGCCTTTCATATTATGCTTTTGGGCCATAGATATGTACCAAATTAGATTAGGGGTAAAATTGTCGTTTTACCCTAAGGAGAATTATTGGTTTTGGACTAAGTGTTATTTTGGTAATGGTAGCTCGGGGAGTCGAGAGATCAGTAGTTCAGAGATCTGCCAGCTAGCAGCAAGAGGACTATCCGTGAGATTCAGCTTTGCGAGGTGATTTTCCTCCTATTTGAGTGGGTCGAAGGCACCAATGTCGGCCTATATTTATGTTATGTGTTTCCGGATTACGATCTGATGCCAGGCAGTGCCTGAGGAATGTTTGTATGCTTTCCGAATTACGGTTCAATGTCGGACGGGGGTCGAGGAATGTTTATATGTATGTTTCCGAAATCCGGTTAGATGTTGGGTGTTAGTTGTACTTGTTATCTTTGTGATACTTGTATGTGCTTGGTAGTGAGGTGAGTGTGGGCGAGGTTTCATATCTCATCACTAGCTGAGTGTGGATGGGGTTTCGTATCTCATCATTAGCATAGTAGGGGTTGGGCCCATGTTAGGCGAGGCCTTAGGATTGGAACATATAGTATTGTGCATGATTTTTATGTAATAGTATGATTATATGTTATTGTTTGTATGTATGTAGCTGATGGGGCCCAGTGATAGGAAGGGCCTGGGAGAAATAGATATGTATACCGAGCGGGGCTTAATTCCAGGCGGGGGTCCAAAATATGTGATTATGTGTATGGTATGTGGTAGTTTGGGGAGACTCACTAATCTTCGTACTTACGGTTTTCAGTTTTGGTTTCAGATACTTCAAGTTGCAAAGAGAAGAGCTCGGGACGACTGCATCGCACACACCCTAATGTTTAGCCCGGGGTGATTACTCTGATTTTTTGGTATGATACTCTGATTTGTTATTTGGAATACTATGACTTATGTTTTTGATGGAATGATTTTAATAACTATTGTTTATTTAATGGTTTAAAAATGAAATTTTTGGTTATGATTTTTGGGATGTTAAAAGTTGGTATCAGAGCCTTGGTTTGAGGTATTCGGGCACACTCTCGGGTGTGTCTGCAATCAAACTGTGGACTTGGTATGAAAATTTTCAAAAGAAAACCAGATTTATAAAAAGAATTTTGAAAAGTGAAAAGAATTTTGAAAAGAGAAAAGGGTGGGGTGCATGCAATCAGCCGAGCTCAAATAAGTTCTCCCAAATTACCCATACACGTTTATGTTATGATTATGTGATTCGCATGCTAGATTAGAGCTAAGGATCTAGGAGAGATTCGTTGTATGCTTTTATGAGCTTGTAAATTTTCATGTTAGAATTGATCAGTCATTGGTAGGATAGCCTGTTTAGGTTATGCCTGATTGCATGAGCCTTCAAATTGCATGCTGGTACAGATTCCTGATTAGAGGATAGAATGGTTTGATTGGATTATGTTGGTTAGATTTTCCATTGTCTGAATGGTGCTTGCTTTGTGCTTTGTGGGACTCCTGGCGATGTGAGTTAGCTACTAAGTCTAACACCCTTAAAATTCGAGCGAATTTAAAACTCTTTAAATCATTTGAAACCATTCAATTATTACAATCTGTTTTCAAAATAGTTTATACATTAGAGTTCCCAGAAATCATAATCGTCAATCGAGGAAGTGTATGGTCACGCCTTTGCCTTACTGCGACCCCCTGATGTACCTGAAACAATAAACTAAAACTGTAAGCCCGAAAGCTTAGTGAGTTCCCCCAAAATACCGATACACATACAACCTACATATCAATATCAGCAATATCTTAACATAACAATGGAACAGAACAGCATGCAATGAGTCCACAGCTTTACAGACTGGATTACCCCACTGGGCCCACAGTTTGAGTCTGGATTGCCTTACGGGCCCACAACTCACATCTGGCTTGCCATCGAGCCCACAATACAAGTCTCCCTTAGCCTGTAACTGGAATGCTCCCGGGTTTATTGGCTATCGCACGAAGCCGTCTCACCTCAACCCATCCCATATAACATATCCAGATATAGCATAACCACTGAGCATGCAGATAGTCATATAACAACACAAGTGGTCCTACAGATCTAC
This sequence comes from Lactuca serriola, assembly GCF_051521515.1. Classification (NCBI taxonomy): domain Eukaryota; kingdom Viridiplantae; phylum Streptophyta; class Magnoliopsida; order Asterales; family Asteraceae; genus Lactuca; species Lactuca serriola. The sequence goes on along the minus strand of NC_136409.1, from coordinate 108,621,543 downwards.
CTAACTGGCATAACCACTAGCATGCAAAACTATCTTCATACTCAACATACTAGCACTACTAGAATCACATATCCAATGGGCCGGCCTTGGTGCCTTAGACCCCTTAGTATAGTGAGGTAACTCACCTTGCAATGTTGGACTGAACCACGAGATCATGCTCCCGAAACACTACCCCAAACTCCAAAACCTATAACCATCAATGACCCAATTCATAAATATCCACGTACCAATTATCCTCGAAAGTCAAAACGGTCAACCCTAGGTCAAGGTCAAAGTCAACTATCAAGGTCAACAGTCTATGTTGACCTCAACTCGTCGAGTACCCTCAGCTACTCATCGAGTTCCTTGCATAACTTGCCAACTCGCCGAGTCACCATGCCACTCGTCGAGCCCAAGGCAATCTTCATCAGACTCGTCGAGTTGTTCATCAAACTCGTCGAGTTCATGACCATCTTCAAGTGACTCGCCGAGTCTACCATGCGACTCGCCAAGTCCCTTCAGTCCTTCATCCATAAAGATGCTTTTTAAGCCATGCTAAGGCTCCATACTACATATCCAACTTCCTAAGGCATGCTTATCACATAAAGTTGCAAACTTTACGTGCATGCAAGGCTCTAATGACTCAAAATGCCAAAACCAAGCTTGAGATGGGGTTTTACACTTAAGGAGGGGTTCATACTTGCCAAAGCTAATAGCTCTATGGATTTAGAGACCAAGGAGAGTTCAGATCTGAAGTTACAACTTTAGATCTGAGCTCATACCCACAATAGCTTCACAATATGCTAGAAAAGCCTAAAACTTTAACCAATGAGATCTAGAATGAAATGAGGTCAAGGTAACGACTTGATACCTTCCAAGAGATGCCATCTGAGGTAGATATTAGATCCCCACAAATCCTTTGCTCCTAGTCACTTGCTTTTCAAGTTCTTCTTACATGGATACACCTTCCAAAGATTTAAAACACACAAATGGAGCATACTCACATGAATTAGGGTTTCTGGACTCCCAAGAGGCTGCAAAGGAACTAAGGGAGGCTAATGATCCCTTAAATAGGGTGCCAAACCCCGGAAATTAGGGTTTCACCCTCCAGCTCCAACTCATCGAGTCACTCTTCTGACTCGGCAAGTTGGTCACTTAAACACGTGGCCCAAACCCGCTGCTACTCGACGAGTCAGGCAACCAACTCGTCGAGTAGATCTTGAATTCACGAGAATTTATGACCATAAATTGGTATTCGAGAATCGGGGCATTACAATTCTCCCCCACTTGAACTAGACTTCGTCCTCGAAGTCTGATGCGGTGAACATCCTCGGATCGTGCTCCCGCACTCTGCCTCTGGCTCCCACGCCCACTCGGACCCTCTCTGGTGCTTCCATTGTACCCTCACCAAAGGTACCTCTTTGTCCTACAGAACCTTCACCTCTCTCTCCAGAATGGCCACCGGCCTCTCCACAAAATCCAGGTGCTCTCCGACTTGAATGTCATCCAACGATACTACCGCCTCCTGATCCATGACGCACTTTTGCAACTACGAAACGTGAAAGATGATGTGAATCCCCATCCAAACTTTTCATAAGGTCTAACCTTTATGCCATTCTGCCAACCGACAAAATCCTGATGATCTAAAGAATTGGAAACCCAACTTTCCCTCTTCTCGAGGCGAACCCTTTGTGCTGACAGGACATTTGTCCCACAATATCATACAAAAATCAACCCACTAAAACAGGAACATTCATGCCTGGCCAAATCAACCTCGGGATGGAATTACAGTCATATCTACGATGGGTCCAGTCATCCCTATGATGGAATACCCTCGCATCCTACACATGTTTGACCCAATCAACCCTCGGGTTGGAATACCAAACATATTATGTCCAATAAATCATAGGGTTCGGTCATCCTCAGGATGGAATACCCTAGGTTGGAATACCACTCTGAACATAACTCGGGTCTACTCATAACTGGAGATCCACGGATCTATCCTTGCGTCTCATCCACCATCCTCAGATTCGTCACAACCGAGTGCAACTCCCCCGAATCTTCAACCATACATCCAACCCGAACGCGCTCCTACAACATACATAACCAACATAATCTCTACGCCCACAGCCTATGACTGGAATACCCTTACGTGGTCCTCATCATAGGTCTGGATTGCCTCTGAGCCCACAACATGAGTCTGGTATGCCCTCCCCTACCCTCAGCTCATGACTGGAATGCTCCTGATGATCGATCGACACTACTGTCATCACTTCAGTTGCCTAACACTCCGACCCTACATATATCCACTTTCCTCCGCCACTCGAAGGGCCCAATCAATGCTCCTCTCATCAACGAACAACATAGCAATACAAAAACTACTACCACACATGAATCCCAAGTCATAAACCCACTTTAACTCTTCGTGCTACCATATGACGTTTCTCAAGCGAAGTCGAAACCTCCTTGGTCCCAACTTGTCTGCTCACAAACCAAACATCGGAGACCTCACTGATTACTGAACCAAAACACACACACACAAACAGTAGTCCCACGTGTCTTCCTAAAAAGAAACCGATTGGCTAGACTTGCTTCCACGCACTGCCACCAACTCCTGCCAACATAATGAACATTAAATGACCCACGTTAGCCTCACATCCTACCTCGTCTTAGTGACCCATCTTCTCTTTCTTTAGACACACTATGGCTCTATCACAGATGAAACCAACCCAAGGCATATCACAATAACTCAATCATCATCAACATACCTACCACTATCGGCCAACCAGTACGACACTCATATCTAACCCATATCACCCCTTCTGGTTGGAATACTAATCATACCTAATCAATTTTGTTATCGTGCTGAAATTCTCAGGGATTGTTGGCCTACCGCCTCAACCCTACCGCTCCCTTTGAGCCTCCGTGCCTATGACTTATAGTTGGCCCGCACCAGGTATCTTGGCCTACTGCATAGAGCAGGACCACCCCAACCCTATCCAAATGCCATAGACGATCATGAGAAAAAATCTAACCCGGTTCCCAGAACCTGAATGACAGGATATTCCAATCCCAAGCCTTCCTAAGGTTGACGAATACCCAATCGGATCTACTTCCCAATTCCCAACTGGAGTATTACCCGATCCAAGAAGATTAATCCTTTGAGGCACTCGGAACTAATGAGACCACCAAGGTCCTCGGTACTCCATCCAATATATACTAACAACTTCCAATCAAACCCAAAAATACATCGGAGTCCTCAGCTTACTCCAATGACATGCTCAATATTTGGGACAGACCTGCTGATTGTTATAGCATAGCAGCATACTTAATACACGTACATAGATCTATAAGCACATACAAAGTCTTCAGTATGACTGGATCGCCTCATCAGGCCTTTGGTCTATCTGGACCACTTTCAGAACCTTCAGCATGTCTGGACCGCCCCTCTAGGCCTTCATCCTGTCTGAACCGTTCTAAACTGTTGAGTATCTGCCTGGACCACCCCTCCTGGTGATCCTTCCCATGCAAACTGTTGCCACCCACTTGGGGTTTCGAAATCCTGATCCATTTCGGGGGCTCAAACTCCGGCCTAACCCTAGGCCTCATGTCGATCATCCACTCTCTCAAAAATCCATGGTCTTCCACATACGCTGAATATCCCATGCACCTGAGCTGAATGCACTGTTGAGCCCTGGCAGCTAACAAAACCCTCAATCTATCAATCCAAAAATCCTCAGAGTCGAGCACACCCTGGTTCCCCAACTTCTTCTATCAAGCACCCAAAATTCTATTCTTGACTAGAACTCCAACTTGGTTCCCCAACTTCTGCTATTAAGCACCCAGAAGACGTCTTCTTATGCTAGGGAGTTTTGCCGAACCCCCAATCAACACAACCCTCAAACCAAGAAGCCACTAGGGCCTCCATTCTCCTTGTTGGGTTGTGAAACTGATCCTTGTTTCAAAACCTCTCCCACTTCCGCATCTCGGGGTACACTCCCCCACTTAGATTCGAATAAGCCTTCATAATACATGAAAATTAGAGGATTCCTAATCCTTCTCACTTCCCAACGATCGATCCGATGACAACCAACTCTTTCCCACTAGTGCTCCATTACTAGATAGTCCCAATTGATCACACAATTCTAAGAACCAGATGAACACTTCCTGAATCCTTGAGAAATCGACAGCCACTAATGCTTGAATGACCCCATACTCATGTCCTGAAGACTAAAAGATAAATGCTCCAACTAATACCTCAGCAACGAACCACTTCCCTTGGCTTTTTCGTCCGTCAATAACGAACGGTTGCTAAGACGACTGAGTCCTGACAATGCTAAATAACCATCCTGTGAAACCCTGTCCGTAGACATCCCACGTAATACCCCTTTTTTTCAAAGGTGTTCCAATAAACTTCCCGCTGTCGGGCTCTAGAATCAGTCTCTTCAGGGTTCGCACCCTAACTCACTTACCAGTTCAAACGTCCATAGCTGAACTGCAGCAGCTGAAACGACCTCTGCCCTAAATCGGGCTACAACTACTCTGAAGACATAATCTACAATCCCAAAAGTGCAATAGATCGCACAATCAATCCTTACTGTCTGATGTGACATCGGCTCCGACCACCTGCTATGAGAAAGTGCTTCTGTGTCGGAGACGGATCTGCGAGGTCACAATCAAAGAGATGTATTAGAGCCGTCCCAGGGACTGTGCCCCAGGAGCGGACTCCAACGATCAAGTTAGATCAACTGATAGATCTGAGACGGTGCTCCATAGCTGGAGAGAACCATCTTGGTGGTGGTGGTGGTGGTGGTGTATGGTGGCTGACGGCTACTGGTGGCGGCTGAGCCAAAGGGAAGGATCCCTTTCCATGGAGGAGATACTATTCATTATATAGGGGACAATTAAGTCAAAGGGAATTAGGTAAGGCCTTGGGCTAGCCCAATTCAGGCCCAGCTAGCAAGGAGCTGAGTGAGGCCACCCGGAGGCGTCGGGAGAGGCTGGCGGGAACGCACCAGTCAAGGCTGGCGGGCGCGCACCAGGGCAGGCTGCCAAGGGATCGCCAAGCCAGGGAGCGCCAGGCCAGGCCGGTAGGAGAGTCCCCAGGAGGGCTGGCAAGGGAGAGCCAGGTCAGGCCGGCGGGAGAGTCCCGAGCAAAACTAGCAAAGGAGTACCCCAACAAGGCTGGCAAGGGAGCGCCAGGCGACGCTGGCATGCCAGAGCTATCTAGGCCATGCTAATGGACCATACATCATCAAGTCCCCCCAGTCTGATGTTATTGGTACGCGGCCAATGACATCGGACTGGACTAAGTCATATAAACCAACAGGAGAGTCCCCAGCGAGGCTGGCAAGGGAGTCCCCCAGCAAGGCTGGCAAATGAGCGCCAGGCGAGGCTGGCACGCCAGAGCTATCTAGGACATGCTAATGGACCTTACAGCATCATTAACCATAACTATTTTCTGTTAATTGGTAAGCAAATAAGGTGCATGAATATCTCTTAATTGCTTACCTCATATGATTTATGTGAAAACATTGTTATATGCCTAGGAATAGTGAATGTAAAACTAGGATTAACTAGAGAATGGGTAAATTAATGTGTGAGCTTGTGTGATAAACCATCAACAAGAGGTTAATTGAATTATTAATTTGATTAGCTAATTACAAGTCTTGATTAACCTGAATAAATAAACTAGGGAATTATTAGTTTAATCACTTGATCACTGCGTAAATTAATTTATTTTCTAAGGATTGGTAATAGCGAATGTGAATCTAATCACCTTAGTCGGTAACCAATAACAATTAATCCGTTGCATTGCCATAAAATCAACCATAAGAGTAAATGAATCGAACCTAAACATAAACCTTTTTATTACTAAATTTAGTTGGTTTTTACTTGTTTTTTAGCTATTAGCTATTTAAACTGTGTGTTAGTTAGTGTGTTAAAGTTTCTAGTCTTGCAAAACTAGAGATAACCTTTTACTTAATTTACTTGTTTAGTTAATTCTAGTTAGTAGTTTAATTTCCTTTCCTTGAGTTCGATACCCTACTTATTCAACCATATCACTAATAGACAGGTTCACTGCCTTTGTGTGTTTAAATTTCGTCTTAAAAGTAGGACTAAAAACCGTGCATTTTTATACACATCAAGTTTTTGGCGCCGTTGCCGGGGAATGGTTCAATAATTAATTCTAATTTCTAGTATTATCGATCCTTTGTGTGAGATTTATCTTGCACAAAGTTACTGCTTTAGTAATTTAGTTATTAGGTTACGTTCTAACTTTATCTATTTTTTTTTAATTTCTGTTAAAAAAAATTTTAGCCTTGAACTCGTCGAGTGCAATCAAAGCTACTCAGCGGGTCCACAGCTGAATTTCAATTTCATTTTTATTTCATTTTTTGTTCTTTTTACGCCTATTTCTTGTTTTAATTTCAGGTTTTACATGACCCGAGGATGCAACACACTCCTAGTTCCTCCATACGAAGATCCAGAATCCGCTCTTAGAAAAAACAAAGACAAGGTCGTTGAAGACACTAACCCGTCAAGGAAATCACCTTTCAAAGACCTTAAGTCGGTCTTTGGGAAGAAGACGAGCAAGAAAACAGGAGAAACCAGCAGTCAAAAGAGCGAGGAAAGCAAGCTAGAAAATTTTGAAGGAAATCCAATCCCGAAAGTAACCAATTCCGATTTCGAATCCGAAGAAGAAAGCAACTTTGAAGTTGAACCAGAAAACATCATGGCTAATATCGATGAAGTTCCCATGCGAGAATGGAAGAAAAGAATATGTGACGATACCGGCACAGGACTCGTGCAACCCGTAATTCCTTCAACTGCCACCTTTGAACTTAAAGGCCACATACTTGCTCAAATTAAGGAGATCCCATTCTACGGGAAAGATCATGAAGACGCATACAAGCATCTAGACGAGGTCAACGACGTAGCCGACTACTTCAATGTTCCTAATGTACCTTGCGACACTGTTCTAATTCATATGCTACCAGTCACATTTAAGGGGGCCACGAAAGATTGGCTGAAATCACTCCTCCAGGGTCCATCACTACTTAAGCTAAAATGAAAGAAGAATTTATAGACCAATTTTGCCCTCCCTCAAAGATATCCAAGTTGAAGAAAGCCATAGCCAATTTTGAACAACAAGCTGGAGAGTCACTTTATGAGGCATGGGAGAGATACAAGGGCCTACTAAGGAACTGCCCTCATCATGATCTAAACAGTCAACAAGAAGTCTCCATTTTCTATGATGGAGTCAATGTAACAGCTAGGCAACTCCTTGATTCGCAAGGACCTCTCACAAAGAAAGCACCCCCGGTGATCAAAGAACAAATTGAAGAATTCTCTAAACACTCTAGAGAATATCATAACCCAAGGAATGACTTAACTCGAGGGGTGGTGAACTCTATTACTAATGACATGGCAGCAATGATGCCAAAATTAGAAACCAGACCGAAGAATGACTAGGATGAACCAATCCATCCATGCCATTAGAGTGGGGTACGAAAATTGTAAAGGGCCTCACCTTACTAAAGATTGTGACCTTGACAAGAACGGGAACCGGAAAGTTCAAGTGTTCTATTCAAGTGGAGAAAGATATGATGACAATTGGCGAAAACCCAAGAAAAGAAATTAGATTTGGAAGACATGCTTATAAGATTCGTGACCGCGTCCGAGAAAAGACATAGTAATATCGATGATGCAATCAAAGATCAACAAAATACGTTGAGAGAACACCAAATTATGATGAAAGATCAACAAGATCTACTTAGGAATCAACAAGCATCCATTCTCAACATAGAAAAGCAGTTGGGCCAACTTGCACAACAAGTGAACGAGAGACGACCGGGTGGACTTCCTAGTAATACCGAAAGTAACCCAAAAGATTCGCATATAAATATCGTGACAACTAGGAGGGAGAAGATTATAACTCCTTTGGCCCTTATTCAGCAAGAAGATCCTAAACGGGTGCAAGAGGAAGAAGTGGAACATGAAGAATCACAAATTCCCGACCCAACCTGCCGAGTGGAGGTTACAGACTCGACGATTCCCCCACCTGAACAGCAAAACAAACCTCCTGTTAAGCCATATCAGCCACCACTGTCATTTCCAGCTCGAGCTAGACAAGAAAAGAATGATGTTGACTACCAGAAATTTATGGAACACATAAAGGCTCTTCAAATTAATATGCCATTCATAGAGGCGGTTGCACAAATGCCTAAATATGTCAAATTCATCAAGGAGCTTCTAACTAATAGAAAGTAGAAGTGAAGAAAGTGGTCCTAAATGAGAACTGTTCAACTGCCATGTTGAACAAACTACCTAAGAAAAAGGGTGATCCGGGAAGCTTAACATTGCCTTGTCAATTCAGAAACTTGGCTACCATTTATGCATTGGCTGATTCGGGGGCAACTGTAAATCTCATGCCATATTCATTCTTCAAGAAACTAGATCTTCCAGAGCCAAGGCCAATTCGAATGGAAATTCACCTAGCAAATAAAACGGTCAAATTCCCAAGGGGAATATGCAAAGATCTATTGGTGAAAGTTGATAAGTTCGTGTTCCCCATGGACTTCATAGTATTAGACATGGAAGCGAATCCTCAAGTCCTGATCATACTTGGAAGACCTTTCCTAAACACCACGAGTGCTATAGTTGACATGCGAGATTCTAAACTTACTCTTCGGGTGGGAGACGAATCTATTTCTTTTGGGGTTGATCAAGCCATGAAGCATCCACGGAATAGTGATGACACGACATTCTCGGTTGATATGTTGGAAGAGTTAATTGAGGAATGGAATGAAGATGAGCAAAAAAAGTCCACCGTCATCTTCGAAGAAGAATTTGATACTGAAAGAGACCTACTGGAGATAGAGAGATTGCTCGAGAAAGCTGAATATAATGATCTGATAGGAAGTGCAGAACACCCGACTCGCCGAGTAGCACCGACTGACTAGACGAGTCCATTTGAAGAAAATCGATTCGTTGCGAATTTTACCCAGGACTCGACGAGTCCCCTTACTGGACTCGACGTGTTCAACATTCAAAACACAAAAACTGAACTTAAAGCACTACTAGATCACTTGGAGTATGCATTTCTTAAATATGGCCAACAAAAACCGGTAATTATAGCTGCTGATTTGGCCAAACATGGAAAAGAAAGTCTTGTGGGTGTACTACAGAAGAGACAAGGGGCTATAGCATGGAAGATAATCGATATCAAAGGATTAGTCTGGCTTATTGTTCTCATAAGGTTAACTTAGAATAGGGAGCTAAACCTGTAGTTCAACGTCAAAGAAGACTTAACCCAAACATGCAAGAAGTTGTGAAAAGGGAGGTGGTTAAACTATTAGATGCTAGAATCATTTACTCAATCTCCGATAGCCCAAGGGTAAGTCTGGTGCAAGTGGTACCAAAAAAAAAGGAGGAATGACGGTGGTGATTAATTAAAATAACGAGTTAATTCCAACTAGAACAGTAACCGAGTGGCGCGTTTGCATTGACTACAGAAAATTAAATGATGTCACATGCAAGGATCACTTTCCATTGTCATTTATCGATCAAATGCTCGAAAGGCTCTCCGGTCATCTATATTATTGTTTTCTCGATGGCTTTTCGGGGTATTTTCAAATTCCAATCGACCCACAAGACCAAGAGAAGACCACTTTTACATGCCCAAGTGGAACATTCGCATATAGACGCATGCCTTTTGGGTTATGCAATGCACTAGTTACTTTCCAAAGGTGCTCGAGAGACCTACTGGAGATAGAGAGATTGCTCGAGAAAGCTGAATATAATGATCTGATAGGAAGTGCAGAACACCCGACTCGCCGAGTAGCACCGACTGACTAGACGAGTCCATTTGAAGAAAATCGATTCGTTGCGAATTTTACCCAGGACTCGACGAGTCCCCTTACTGGACTTGACGTGTTCAACATTCAAAACACAAAAACTGAACTTAAAGCACTACTAGATCACTTGGAGTATGCATTTCTTAAATATGGCCAATAAAAACCGGTAATTATAGCTGCTGATTTGGCCAAACATGGAAAAGAAAGTCTTGTGGGTGTACTACAGAAGAGACAAGGGGCTATAGCATGGAAGATAATCGATATCAAAGGATTAGTCTGGCTTATTGTTCTCATAAGGTTAACTTAGAATAGGGAGCTAAACCTGTAGTTCAACGTCAAAGAAGACTTAACCCAAACATGCAAGAAGTTGTGAAAAGGGAGGTGGTTAAACTATTAGATGCTAGAATCATTTACTCAATCTCCGATAGCCCAAGGGTAAGTCCGGTGCAAGTGGTACCAAAAAAAAAAGGAGGAATGACGGTGGTGATTAATTAAAATAACGAGTTAATTCCAACTAGAACAGTAACCGGGTGGCGCGTTTGCATTGACTACAGAAAATTAAATGATGTCACATGCAAGGATCACTTTCCATTGTCATTTATCGATCAAATGCTCGAAAGGCTCTCCGGTCATCTATATTATTGTTTTCTCGATGGCTTTTCGGGGTATTTTCAAATTCCAATCGACCCACAAGACCAAGAGAAGACCACTTTTACATGCCCAAGTGGAACATTCGCATATAGACGCATGCTTTTTGGGTTATGCAATGCACTAGTTACTTTCCAAAGGTGCATGATGGCCATTTTTCATGATATGATCGAGAAATTTATGGAAGTCTTTATGGATGACTTCTCGGTGTTCGGGTTATCTTTTGAAGATTTTTTATCCAATTTGGATTTGATGCTAGCTAGATGTGAGAAAACCAACTTTGTCCTTAATTGGGAAAAGTGCCACTTCGTGGTAAAAAAAGGAATTGTGTTGGGACACAAAGTTTCAAGAAAGGGGATAGAAGTGGATAGAGCAAAAGTCGACACTATAGCTAAGTTACCCCCTCCAACAAATGTAAAAGGGGTAAGGAGTTTTCTTGGCCAAGTGGGATTTTATCGTCGCTTCATTAAAGACTTGTTGAAGATCACTAGGCCTTTGACTCAACAACTCTTGAAGGATGCTCCACTCGATTTCTCTAAAGAATGTCATGGAGCATTTCATTTATTAAAGGAAAGATTGACCACTACTCCTATAATGATAGCACCAAATTGGAATCTTCCTTTCGAGCTAATGTGTGATGCTAATGATTATGTTGTGGGTGTTGTTTTAGGGAAAGGGTTGATAAACATTTTCAACCTATTTATTATGCAAGCAAAACTTTGAACCCAACTCAAGAGAACTACACTACTACCGAGAAGGAGTTGCTTGCAGTGGTATACGCTTTTGATAAGTTCCGACCTTATTTGGTATTATCCAAGACCATAGTTTTTACCGACCATTCTGCCCTAAAGTATCTTTTTGCTAAACAAGATGCTAAGCCCCGTTTGGTACGTTGGGTCTTACTTTTACAAGAATTTGGTATTAAAAAAAAAGATAAAAAGGGAATGGAAAACGTAGCTGCCGACCATTTGTCAAGATTAGATAACCCGCATTTGGAGGATTTAGAAGAAGACAAGATTGGAGATGATTTTCCCGATGAGTATGTTTTAGTAATAGCAGGCGAGGTGCCATGGTTTGCAGATATAGATAACTACTAAGCAACTGAATACATTCCAAAAGATTTGACCTGTCAACAAAAGAAGAAATTCTTTTTAGAAATCAAGTACTACTTCTGGGACGAGCCATACTTTTTCCGAAGTTGCGTAGTGGTGGTTGTCAAGGCCAACAAAATTAATAACCCTAATTATTACACACTAAAATAGTGTATAGTGGTAAAGGGATCGTGTCCATGGAGATTGGTTTAATTTAAATCTCTATGTAAATCTCTTTGTAAAATACTTGCAAAATAAAATTAAAAGTAAAAAAAGGGGGGGATGTTTAGTTCTTTCGATTGTTTGACAAAAATCAAAGCTAGCTAGAATAAAAATATCACAAGTAAACAAGTAAAAGATTGGATTAAATTCAAAGAAGTGGAATTGGTTGATTTTGGGGTACACCTCATGGATGATATGATTGACTTATCATTAGACTTAATGGAATAATACTTGTGGATTGGTTTAACTTGGCTATAGCAATTCATAAGCACAAATTGCCTCAACTCTTCTTCGAAATTAGAATGTAAAAAGGAGCTCTTAACACATTTCCTTAATTGAAGTCACAAAATCAATGATGCATAAAATCTTGTGAAAATCAATTAGCTTTAAGTTGTAAGAGTTACTAAGTCCAAAAGAAAATCAAATGCTTACATTATCATTATGGAGGAAACATTTCAATGGTCTAAATGAAATGAAAACAAACATATAAACCATTTGTTTCTTACTAATTTGAAGGTCCATTACTTAACCAAGAAATTAGTCAATAAATACAAGCATTCATTCATCCAAGCTCATGATCAAAGATAAATAAACACAACAAGATGTTTAACTGGAAAACATTCCCACAAACTTCAAACACAATGTAATGATAAGTCTTCAAAGCAAATAATCATCCATGGGTTAAACCCTGATCAACGAAATAAAAGTTTAGCCAAGTATGGCCAAATTAAAAGAAAAACAATAAAGTTTAGTGGTACCAAACATTGTCTTAGATGCAAGATGAAAGGAAATTACACTAATCTTCCAAAAATTCTTCAAATCTTCCAAGGCTTCTTAGAGAGAATGTGGAGTATGTTCTTCAAGTCCTCCCCCCACCCCCCCCCCCCACCCCCAAAGTGGCTCCAATCTCCAGCAAAAGGAAGCTGATTTCCGGATTCAAAAAGGTGCCAAAAGTCACCCACCAAACTTCCACAAATAGAGTCAACAAGTCAAACCCGAAATTAGCTCAGAACAATTCACGTGGACCACGTATGAGTCCACGTGGACCGCGTGGATCATATTGAATGTGAGACTTAGGCCATTAATCATGTATTCTAGCCCAATCTTCAATTCTTCAACTTTAGCCCACAATCATAACTCTTTAGAGCCCATTTGTGCCATTCCAAAGCCTTCTAATGATTGACTTAATACTCCTTAAATTTTCTTGTAGCTCGATTCCCGTCATCTCATCATCATCCTTGCTCACATATTAGGTCCAAATTGATTTCTTCTTTATGCAAGCACCAAGCCCAATCGCACCACTCCAAATCCACAAGCAAATCACCTGCCTCCATAAGTCCTGCATCCTTCTAAGCCTCCAATAACAAATAGTCTTTGGTAATTCCTGCAATCAAGCTCAAAAGACTAGAAAGCACCCGGTAAAGGAGAAAAATGACAAAAAGAGAAAATATGCATGAAGATTGATTAAAATGAGATGGTTTTAACTAAATAGAAACTATGAAAAGAAGTAATAAAAACGAAAGTATCAAATCACCCCAAGCTTGAACCTTACTTGTCCTCAAGTAAGACAAGACTAAAATGAACTTGGGACGAACTACCATAAAAAAAATTAAAAAGAATGGATGTAGCCATGGAACCTATTCAACGTTATTCAACATGGTCAGAATTGATCTCGCTGCTATGTCACAACTTTTACATCCGATGACAATGGGACCATAAACCACAGCCAGGATAACTTCTCTAGGTGAGTAAGGAGGGATGGTCAGTCGCAGCCTCAATGGAACATACATACAATGAATAACATCTGTAGTAGGGAGAAAGCAACTGGATGGGCGCGGGTGGAGCTCTTCTTTAAGTGCACACTCTAATTTCACGTCTGTCGGTTTCTCTCATGTGTAACTAGGTTTAATCGCTCGGGCACCGTTGTAGGAATCAATTCACTTAGTGTTGGCCCAAACCTCCCATAGTATTCGACTCGATAGTCTCCCTAACATCACCAATTTGTGAAAAACAAATCGATCTATATTCCATAAAACAGGCCTATACAAATGAAAATCAAACGTCGGGTGACCAAGATGTTGGAAAATTTGTTCAATAATTAAATCGGCCACCTATCTAAGATAGTTGCAGCTGAAAATTTGCATGCCATTTTCATTTTTTTAATCATACTTGAAGGTAATGTATTAACAATCGAAATTTTTAACAAGAAAACCCTTTGACTCAAAATTTGGTTCCCGCAAATGTGTAAGTGGGACCGAGAGGGTAGTAATATAATCTGGATGGTCTAAGTGTGAAAATGACCATGTGTGGAGCATAAAGATGAAATGTAAGCTCCTTTTTAAACTTGTAATTTTTTCAAAAATGATGAAAATGTCCAAATGTGGACTAAAGACTCTCTAAAATCCTAAGGAAATCGCAAAAAGATATGGTGATGTAAAGAGGCCGGATATGGATTCAACTCGGGGACAAGCACCAGTGCTTCATCCAAACGGTTCTAACATGATCAAGTGTGATCCTCTCGGTGGTAGTGACCGCAAGGATAAGATATCCAGTGCTATAGTATATCCTACAGTCGTTAGTATTGTATGCATAATTCATCATCAAAACTACCTGGCCATGATCTTACCCCTTTAAGCTACCAGCATCTGATCCCAAGTATGAAATCCCAAACTACACCTAGTGGTCCCGGTTCGATGGGTGAGATAGCAACAAGATCCTGGACCAATAATAATACAATAACTATGAACCTGTTCCATGGCATCCAAGAGAGGTGAGAATAAACAGAAAACAAAAATGCATGAATGTTAATGCCCTAAGCTAAATGCCATGCAAAGATAAAAGATGAAAAATAAGAAAATAAATCTTTTTTTATGAATGCAATTTATACTAAAATGCTATGCAACCTAATTAAAATGCATGATAAATTAAAAAGAAAAAGGAATACCCCACCCCAAGCTTAGAAATAAGCATTGTCCTTAATGCTTGGGGCGAGGCGAAAGTACTTAAATCGGGGGATCGGGAGGAGGATACGGGTATTGGGGGTAGGGGTAAGGGTAAGGTGGAGGGGGATAAGGATGCATGGGTGGAGGGTATGTATAGGGAGGCGGAAGTGGGACGTTCTCAAAATGGTTTTGGGATTGGTGCCACCCCCACATATGGTGCATTTGCTGGGACATGATTTGGTTTGAGACACAAAGTGCCTCGAACGGCTTGGAAAAATTAGGGGGAGCGAATAGTACCCGAGAGGGGCTTGAGGCTGGGCATGTTGTGGACCATGGGTGGGCTCATCGCCGGGCTCGTCATCCATAGGCATCTCGTCATCATCTTGATCCTGGAGCACATCCTCATTGACTGACTGAGTGATGGTCCTCGCGAGTCTCCATTGAGTGTGATCGTGGAAGGTGAAGTTGGTGACTCGAGGGTCGGGAAGAACAAGATACCTGACCCCTTGAGGAAAATACCATGTGAAGCTGCTCCTGTTCCTGCGACGGATGTGGTGCATGTTTATGAGGGCGCGCTCATCCAAAAGATTTCTGCTGTCAACAGGCTAGAATTCATCAGGGAGCTCGATGTCAAGACCGCGAGCCAAAAGTGTGACAAATCCCCCAATACAAATATCACTGGATGTCTTCGATCTCATGTGTGTTCATTTGTGGAAAAAGAATGAAGCAAAGTCCAGGATTGGTGGCCTGTCACGCCTCGTCATACACCAAAGGAAGAAGAACTCATTTTTGGTGACTTGGCCGGCTTCTTTGCGGGCAAAAACTATACACACCAAGATGCAATAGGCAATGCGGAGGCATGGGTGGATGATAGAGGTTGCTTTATCCCGACCGGCACACGAGAAGATACCCCCAGTGATTTCCGTCCAAAAGGTCTCGTGATTGAACTCAGCAGGTAAGACGTCAAAAATTGTGGATGTGTTTGAAGAAGGCAAGCCCAAGATGTTGTTTATCGCTGCAAAATCGATGTACCTTCGATCCTCTAGAAGGTGGAATATGGCTTTCTTTTTTTCGCTATCGTACCCACTATTGGAAAAAAAAACTCGCTAGTGGGGAGCTCATAAGTGTGCGCCATGAGGTTGAGAAGGTTTTCCCACCCAATGTTACGAAACAATTGGGTGAACCCTTCAAGAACCCCTAGTGATATAAGCGTGGGCTTGCACACGAATTTGGTGGATGTAACTTTTCTAGGCAAGCTCTTTGTGTAGTTTTCGACTGCCTTGGCATCCCAAAATCTTGGGAATCGGGAGCATCGCTTTGATTTCTTGTCGGGGCCTTGCCTCGGGCAGCAGCCGAGCGCTTCCTAGATGTGGACATGGACTTCCTGGACGAAAAAAATAACCACTACACGAACCACAATTTCAACAAATAATATGTCAATCCAAATCACCAACTAACTCCCTATGGATTTCTAAAGCAATTCAACAATCAAGGCAAGAATTAATTCCTAAATTCATTTGATGCAATAGCACATGAACGGACATGCATCTTGATCAATTAAAACAAAGGAAAGAAAGTACCCGTTTTTTTTGAAAGTTCAAAATTTGCGCACGAAAATTCTAGATTTGAAAATCTTGCAACTCTCCACCCCAAGCTTTAAGCTTTGTTCAATATCCCGGGAGAAGCAATTCACCGCGAAAACCCGACAAATCCGGTAATGGCTTGAAATTCAGGCGAAATTTTCCGGCGAGCTTTGGGAAATATTTTTGGTAGGGTTTGTAGCCTTTTCCAAAAGGAGTACAATGGTGGTGTCGGAATCACGAGAGGTGGCCGGAGTTGGCCGGAAATCGGCCGGAAAGTGGTGATGGAGTGGTGGTGGCGCCCCGAAATATAGCAACAGATCGGACCGGTTTTTTTAGTGGGGTTTGTAGAGCTCTGAATTTGGTGAAGAATGGCGGTGGTCTCACGAAATTCCGACCGTCGGTTTGACGGGAAACTGAGTTTTAGTGGTTGAGATGGGGGTGCTCTAATGGAGGTTAGGGAAAGGAAGAAGAAGAAGTGGGAAGGAAGAAGGGCCGGCTGGGGGTTTTTGGGGGATTAAGTTGCGGTCAAACTTGGTCAAAACGCGGTCAACGTCAGTCAACAACTCATGCGGACGCGACTGCGAGTACACACGGTCCGCGTGAGTTCACCTGATGCATTCTGTTCTTCGATAATGGACGCGGACAGTTTAAGAGGTAACATGCGGTCCGTTTTAATAAACACACGGCCAGCACCTCGACTACACGCGGACCGCGTGAATTAGACTGAAACTCTTTTGTTTGCTAATAATGGATGTGGACACTTTGAGGGACAACACGCGGTCCGTTTTAATAAACACGCGAACAGCACCTCAAGTACATGTGGACCGCATGAATTGGCTTGACATATTCCAAAAAAAAATTTACTCTTTGACCAATACAAACACCGGGCCCTTAAATCCAACATTCTTTTACCTCAAGAAGAAAGAAGAAGAGATGTTAAATGAAAAAATGAACCATCTACGAAATTTATTCGGAACTAGAAAAGACGAAAACTTTTAGTTTTCCAAAAATGCCATTCTTTAACGTCTTTGGCGAGACGTGCTTCCCTCTTGATTTCAGTACATCGGGGCATCCAATTGGATAACATCTAAGACATTTGCATTAAAACCTTTATAGAAAGGTTTCAATCAATACCCATTGACTTTAAAGATTTGCCCCGTTTCTTCACTTTGAATTTCAACTAGTCCATGCTCAAAGACTTTTAGCACAACAAACAGACCTATCCATCTTGATCTCAACTTTCCAGGAAATAATTTCAATCGCGAATGATAAAGCAAAACCCTATGTCCTGGCTCGAAATGTTTGCGCGTAATGGACTTGTCATGGAAAAGCTTTGTTCTTTCCTTGTAAATTCTTGAGTTTTCATAGGAGTCATTTCTCAACTCCTCCAACTCTTGGAGTTGAGGCTTCCTATGCCTTCCCGCCTCATCGATGTTGAAATTGCATTGTTTGACCGCCCAAAATGCATGGTGCTCCAATTCCACGGGAAGATGGCATGGTTTTCCAAAGACCAACCTAAACGGGGACATTCCTATTGGGGTCTTATATGTGGTCCGATAGGCCCACAAGGCATCATCAATCCTTGAACTCCAGTCTTTTCTTGAGGGATTCACTATTTTCTCAAGTATACTCTTCACTTCACGATTCAAAACCTCTGCTTGACCGTTCGTTTGAGGGTGATACGTTGTTGAAACACGGTGGGTCACGTTGTACTTCTTCAATAAAGCCTCCATCATCTTGTTACAAAAATGTGTCCCTCGATCACTAATCAAAGCCCTAGGCACACCAAATCTCACAAAAACATTAGACTTTAAAAACTCGATAACCATTTTGGCATCGTCCGATCTTGTGGCTTTGGCTTCAACCCATTTAGAAACATAGTCAACCGCGAGCAAAATATAAACGTTGCCAAATGAGACGGGAAATGGGCCCATGAAATCAATCCCCCATACGTCAAAATTTTCACAAACGAGGATTGGATTTTGGGGCATTTGGTTCTTTTGCGAAATGTTTCCCGTCCTTTGGCACCGCTCACAACTTTTGCAAAACAAGTAAGAATCGTGTGACATGGTTGGCCAAAATAATCCACACTCAAGGACCTTTCTCAAAGTCCGACTAGGTCTGAAGTGTCCCCCACAAGCAAATTCATGACAAAATTGCAAAATGGATTGATGCTCTTGTTGGGGTACACATCGCCTAATGATTTGATCGGGACAATGTTTCCACAAATAAGGTTCATCCCACACATAGTATTTTGCATCACTTTTCAACTTGTCTTTTTGTGCAAATGTGAATGTGTCGGGATACCTTTTTGTGACCAAAAAGTTAACGATATCAGCATACCAAGGAGTAGATTGAGTTAGGGAAAAGAGATGCTCATCCGGAAACTCGTCCCGCAATTGGAGAGGAGTTTCATTTGAAGTGATCCGGCTTAGATGATCGGCAACAAGGTTCTCGCATCCGCTCTTGTCCCGGATTTCCAAACCAAATTCTTGTAACAATAAAATCCACCGGATGAGTCTGGGTTTTGCATCTTTCTTCGTCATCAAGTACTTAAGTGTTGCGTGATCCGAATACACTATGACCTTGGTACCAAGTAGGTATTGTCTAAATTTCTCCAAGGCGAACACTATGGCTAATAGCTCCTTCTCTGTAGTAGAGTAGTTTCTTTGAGCATTGTCTAGTGTCCTTGATGCATAGTAGATCACATGGGAGGCCCTCCCATTCTTTTGACCCAAAACAGCACCTATTGCATTGTTGCTTGCATCACACACAATCTCAAATGGGAGATCCCAATTTGGTACTTGCATGATGGGTGCGGATGTGAACAACTCTTTGAGCTTGTCGAAAGCTTCTTTGCACGCCTCGTTGAACTCGAAATCAACATCCTTTTGCAAGAGTTGGCACATTGGTCTTGTTATCTTGGAAAACTCCTTCATGAATCATGGGTAGAAACCTACATGACCCAAAAAAGAACGAACTTCCCGAACATAAGTCGGGTAAGGTAAGCTTTGAATAACATCGATTTTTGCCTTATCTACCTCAATTCCTTTCTTCGACACAATGTGACCCAAAATGAGACCTTGACTCACAATGAAATGGCATTTCTCAAAATTTAAAATTAAATTTGTTTCAATGCATCTTTTTAAAATTTTGGTGAGATTGGTCAAACACTCTAGAAAGGAGTTGCCATATACCGTGAAATCGTCCATAAAAACTTCAATTATGTTCTCGAAATATTCTGAAAAGATACTAACCATGCAACGTTGGAAAGTGGTTAGGGTGTTACACAATCCGAATGGCATTCTACGGTATGTGAAAGTGCCAAATGGACATGTAAAAGTTGTCTTTTCTTGGTCTTCCGGTGCCACCGGGATTTGGTGAAAACCGGAATACCCGTCGAGACAACAATAGTGGGATTTTCCGGCCAAACTTTCTAACATTTGATCAATGAAAGGTAATGGAAAGTGATCTTTTCGTGTGCTTGCATTGAGTTTGCGGTAGTCAATACATACTCTCCACCCGTTTTGCACACGGGTGGGGACCATCATACCTTTGTTGTTCTCGACCACCATGATTCCCGTCTTCTTTGGCACGACTTGAACCGGGCTCACCTAAGAGCTATCCGAGATTGGATAGATCATTCCCGCATCTAAGAGCTTCAAAATCTCTTTCTTAACCACTTCCATCATTGGAAGATTCAACCTTCTTTGCGCGTCTTTACTCGGATTACATTCATCCCCCATTAAGATTTTGTGCATACAAGTGGAGGGACTCAAACCCTTAATATCCGCAATCGTCCAACCCATTGCTTCTTTATGTTCCCTCAACACCTTGAAGAGTTGTTCTTCTTCACACTTGGTTAGGTGAGTTGAAATGATGACCGGAAGAGTCTCGTTGCCTCCCAAGTACGCATACTTCAAATGTTGATGAAGGAGCTTCAATTCTAATTCTGGCGGTTGGACAAGGGAGGGTGGAAATCTCGTGTGAGTTTGAGGTAATTCAATTTGCTTCACACTAAATGGGTGGTCTTCTTGATCTCCAAATTGTTGACTAATCTTTCAATTTCGGGGTCTAGCGAGTAGAGCTTCAACTTCTTGGCTAATTTTGCACAATCAAACCCCTTGCTCAAAACCATCTCCAACATGTCATCATCACACAACTCGAACAATTCTTGAGTTAATGGTTCGACAACATCTATAAAGCACAAAGATGAAACATCACTAGGATACCTCATAGCATCATAGATGTTAAAACTTATTGTTTCACCATCAAATTCCATTGCTAAGCTTCTCGCATACACATCAATCTTTGTTCTAGCCGTCTTCAAGAATGGTCTCCCAAGTAAGATTATACCCGATTTTGAGGATACTTGTTCATCTAGGTCAATCACATAGAAATTCGCCGGGAAGACCAATTGGTTTACTTGCACTAGGACATCTTCCAAAACACCTCTAGGAAAGACACTTGATTTGTCCGCAAGAGATATTATGACACCGGTTTCACTTAAGGGTCCAACATTCAATGATTCATACACCGACTCGGGCATGCCACTGATAGAGGCACCAAGATCAAGCATAGAACTACTAAAAGTGACATCTCCAATCTTGCAAGGAACCGTGAACATTCTAGGATCTTTACACTTGGGTGGAAGCTTCCTTTGTAAAACCGCAAATGCATTTTTGTTCATCAAGATTTTCTCATTTCCTTTCAACTTTCTCTTGTTGGTGCAAAGCTCCTTCAAGAATTTTGCATATCTCGTCATTTGCTTGATTGCATCAATTAAAGGAATGTTTACTTCCACCTTTCGGAAGGTGTCCAATATCTCTTTCTCCTCTATATTCTTCTTTGAAGTTTCAAGTCGGGAGGGGAACGGTGGGTGAGTGGTTATTGGTGTCACTCGAGGGGTAGTCTTCTTAGTGGCTCCGGCTTGTGCATCGTTCTTGATTATAGGTTCTTCAATGGGAATGATCTCTATTTCTTCCTCTTCTTCCCTTGGCTTCTTCTTTGAACTACTTTCTCCGGTTTGTTTGCCACTTCTCAAGGTCACCACATTGACATTTGGGTTCTTTTCGGTTTGAGAAGGGAGTTTACCACAGGATTTCTACTTGCTTATGGATGTATCCCATTTGTGCTTCAAGGTTGGAGATACTAGTCCTTGTCTCTTTTTGGAATTGTTGGGTACTAGTAGCTAGGGATTTGACAATGTCTTCAAGAGACATTCCGGAACTACTTGCTTGAGATTGAGGAGGTTGTTGATGATGATGTGGAGGGTGCGGTTTGGGTTGATAGTGTGGTTGTTGATGTTGGTATTGAGGTTGTGGTGGCGGATAGGATGGTCTAACTAATGCATTTTGAGGCAATGGTCTTGGGTTGTAGCTCATGTTGGGATTTGACTTCCAACTTGAATTATATGCATTTTGGTAACCGGATGGTTTATTGTGGTAGTTTTGGAACTCTCATGTGGCGTTCACATGCTCCACATCTTCTTGAAGGATGGGACACCTATCCGTAGGATGTCCCATTGTTGCATATATTCCACAAACCATCACTTGTGGAGTTTGTCCCATGGCTAACTTTTGGACAACGGAGGTTAGATCTTTGATTTGAGACTCGAGATTTGATGTTCCCACTTCATTGACTTTGTGTTGAGTTTCTCTTTTCATATCTTGGCGAGGGCCAAAGTGTTGTGAATTCACGGCTATGGTGTTGAAGAGTTGTCTTGTTTGTTGTGGAGTTTTGCTAAAGACATCTCCACCACTTGAGACATCAACTAATCTTCTCTCCATTGGCACCAATCCCTCATAGAAGTGTTAAATGAGGAGTTGTTCCGGCATTTGGTGTTGTGGGCAACTATAGCACAAGTTGTTGAACCTCTCCCAATAATCATGGAAAGTCTCATTTTGACCTTGGCGGATTCCACAAATCTCATTTCTAAGACTTGAGACTCTTGAAGCGGGATAGAACTTATCAAGAAAAGCTCTTGCCATGTCAGTCCATGAGTTGATTCACCCCGGGGGAAGATAAAATAACCAATCTTTTGCTCTATCGGCCAATGAAAAAAGGAATGCCCTTAGCTTGATTTGGTCATCGGTTGACCCTTGTAGCTTCATGCTAGTGCAAATAATGTGGAACATCTTCAAGTGCTTATGCGGGTCTTCGTTCTCCAATCCATGAAAAGTTGGGAGGTGATGGACTAAACTTGACTTCAATTCCGAACCTCCTTCCAAAACTAGGTAATTGATATCGGTTGGAGTTTGTGTAACATCGGTCTCGATCATTTGCCTCAAGGTTCTTTCGGGAACTTCTCCTCCGTCTGCCATTGTAATTGGTTCAATAATGGGTGGATTTTGTTGTAGGGGTGGTGTTTCGGGAATTTCTTGGCGAGGGTCGGGACTATAATCGGGTTCTGTATCACTTGATGAGGTGGGTTCAACCTCCGGATCCCCGTGAGGATTAGAAGTTTGCCCACGTTCAATTCGCTTTTCCTTAGCCAAACGCCTTGCTTCTTTTTCGATTTCTGGGTTGTAAATCAAGTCACATGTACGCTAAGATCTGGGCATAGAGAAACAAATTGATTAAAAATAAACCAATCCCCGGTAACGGCGCCAAAATTTGGTGGTTGTCGAGGCCAACAAAATTAATAACCCTAATTATTACACACTAAAATAGTGTATAGTGGTAATGGGATCGTTTCAATGGAGATTGGTTCAATTTAAATCTCTATGTAAATCTCTTTGTAAAATACTTGCAAAATAAAATTAAAAGTAAAAAAATGGGGGGGGATGTTTAGTTCTTTCGATTGTTTGACAAAAATCAAAGCTAGCTAGAATAAAAATATGACAAGTAAAAAAGTAAATGATTTGATTAAATTCAAAGAAGTGGAATTGGTTGATTTTAGGGTACACCTCATGGATGATATGATTGACTTATCATTAGACGTAATGGAATAATACTTGTGGATTGGTTTAACTTGGCTATAGCAATTCATAAGCACAAATTTCCTTAACTCTTCTTGGAAATTAAAATGGTTAGAGGAGATCTTAACACATTTCCTTAATTGAAGTCACAAAATCAATGAAGCATAAAATCTTGTGAAAATCAATTAGCTTTAAGTTGTAAGAGTTACTAAGTCCAAAAGAAAATCAAATGCTTACATTATCATTATGGAGGAAACATTTCAATGGTCTAAATGAAATGAAAACAAACATATAAACCATTTGTTTCTTACTAATTTGAAGGTCCATTACTTAACCAAGAAATTAGTCAATAAATACAAGCATTCATTCATCCAAGCTCATGATCAAAGATAAATAAACACAACAAGATGTTTAACTGGAAAACATTCCCACAAACTTCAAACACAATGTAATGATAAGTCTTCAAAGCAAATAATCATCCATGGGTTAAACCCTGATCAACGAAATAAAAGTTTAGCCAAGTATGGCCAAATTAAAAGAAAAACAATAAAGTTTAGTGGTACCAAACATTGTCTTAGATGCAAGATGAAAGGAAATTACACTAATCTTCCAAAAATTCTTCAAATCTTCCAAGGATTCTTAGAGAGAATGTGGAGTATGTTCTTCAAGTCCTCCTCCCCCCCCCCCCCCAAAAAAAATGGCTCCAATCTCCAGCAAAAGGGAGCTGCTTTCCGGATTCAAAAAGGTGCCAAAAGTCACCCACCAAACTTCCACAAATAGAGTCAACAAGTCAAACCCGGAATCAACTCAGAACAATTCACGTGGACCGCGTATGAGTCCACGCGGATCGCGTGGATCACGCTGAATGTGATACTTGGGCCATTAATCATGTATTCTAGCCCAATCTTCAATTCTTCAACTTTAGCCCACAATCATAACTCTTTAGAGCCCATTTGTGCCATTCCAAACCCTTCTAATGATTGACCCAATACTCCTTAAATGTTCTTGTAGCTCGATTCCCGTCGTCTCATCATCATCCTTGCTCACAAATTAGATCCAAATTGATTTCTTCTTTATGCAAGCACCAAGCCCAATCGCACCACTCCAAATCCACAAGCAAATCACCTGCCTCCATAAGTCCCGCATCCTTCTAAGCCTCCAATAACAAATAGTCTTCGGTAATTCCTGCAATTAAGCTCAAAAGACTAGAAAGCACCCGGTAAAGGAGAAAAATGACAAAAAGAGAAAATATGCATGACGATTGACTAAAATGAGATGGTTTTAGCTAAAAACAAACTATGAAAAGAAGTAATAAAAACGAAACTATCATGCAGATGGGATCATACGAAGATGTGTATTTGGGAAAGAAAGTCGGGAAATCTTGGAACACTGCCATTGCGGGCCCGCTGGGGGACATCATGGAGCACATTACACGGCTAAAAATATTTTTGATATGGGGTTTTATTGGCCCACAATTTTCAAAGATGTTGGTCAATATGTCACGGGATGTGATTCATGCCAACGAGCGGGGAACATATCATCCCGAAATGAGATGCTCCAACATAATATTCAAGTTTGTGAAATATTTGATGTTTGGGGGATTGACTTTATGGGACCTTTCCTAATGTCAAAAGGGAATAAATATATCTTGGTGGCGGTCGACTACATATCTAAGTGGGCGGAGGCACAAGCATTACCCACCAATGATGCTCGGGTGGTGGTGCGATTTTTGAAAAAGCTATTCTGAAGATTTGGAGTTCCTAAAGCTCTTATTAGTGACTAGGCACTCACTTTGCAAATGATCAATTAGACAAGTGTTGAAAATGTATGGGGTACATCATAGATTCTCCACATCCTATCATCTACAAACAAATGGACAAACTGAAGTGACAAATAGGGCATTAAAAAGGATTTTGGAGAGATAAGTTGGAGGAAATCGAAAGGAATGGTTGGATAAACTTAATGATGCACTTTGGGCCTTTCGAACAGCTTTCAAAACACCTATTGGTACTACACCATATAGGCTAGTTTATGGAAAGAATTGTCATTTACCGGTTGAAATAGAGCATAAAGCTTATTGGGCTTTAAAGATGTGTAATTTTGGGTTGGTTGAACTTCGTACCAACCGGTTGATGCAAATGAATGCCCTTGAATAGCTTAGAAATGAGACTTACACTAGTTCCTTGATATACAAAGAAAATACCAAGAATTGGCATTACAAAAGACTAAAGGGTAATAAGGACTTTAATGAAGGACAAAAGGTGTTACTCTTTAATTCGAGGTTAAAGCTTTTTCTGGGCAAGCTGAAGACACGGTGGGATGGTCCTTTTGTGGTGAAACAAGTTTTTCCACATGGAGCTATTGAGCTTATATCAAAAGATGGTACTCCTTTTAAAGTTAATGGGCATAGAGTAAATAAATATGAAGAGGAAATCAAAACATGAAGGACTTGAAGAAGGGATGCATTTGGAAAAAAACTACAGAATCGTAAAGCGCGAAGGAGTCCAGCTAATGACTCCTTAAAAAGAAGCGCTTCCGGGAGGCAACCTGAGTTTAGAGTTTGCTTTCTTTTACCTTTCTTTTTCATTTTACTTTCGTTTTTGTTGTTAGAATCTGCTTTTATCAATTTTTTTCAATGTTTAAAATGATTGCTTGAGGGGAAGCATTGCTAACGTGTGGGGTTGGTGGCATAAAATTTAAGAACTCAAATTTTTATCAAACAGAATGTAAAACTCATCGAATCTAAGTACCTACTCGGCGAGTCCATTTTGGAAATCACGAAAAATCACGGATTCGTGTATCTACTCAGCGAGTAGGAACTTCTACTCGGCAAGTCCACGTATTTACCCGAAAAAAATTAATTTTCACATTCTGTAAATAAGGGGTTTTAACCCTAATTGGTAAAACACAATTACATACGCAGCCACCAGCCGCTCGACGAGCATCTTCTTCTCTCAAGTCTTTATCTTCAAATTTTTGCTATTCCTTGCATCTTCAACCAAAATGGTAATGTTTTTTCTACTTAATCTTGTTAAAGTTCATGTCTTGGGTAGATTTGTGGCTGTAATCCATGAAAAACCGGGTTATGGGGTTTACTCCAATCCTAGGGTTTTCATTTTTAGGTTGAATTAGGTTGTTTTAGACATAATTTCTTGCAAATTTATGCTTAATAGACATACCAAGATAAACCCCTGGACTAATTTGTGACAGTTGATTTCACCCGAATTAGGAATGGACTCGCATAGTTCATACTACTCACCGAGTCGGTTCGTGGACTCGGCGATTCCAGGTTGTAGATTCCCAGAATTTTGACATTTTTAATTTTTCGGTATTTTGTTTGTGGTGTTCTTGGTTTTGTTTTGCAGAAAACATGTCTAGGCACGGACAAAGCTCGAGAGGAGGCGGTTATGGGGACATCCCATGGCTGAATTTTCCACAAATAACTTCCAAATCTTCACTCGCCCGTGCGAAAAACAAGCTTGAAGCACTAAAACGCAAGGAGATATACGTTCCCAATGAGATAGATTGGCATTGGATAGGTCAATCCGGATTGGAGGAGGAATTGACTCCTTATTTAGACAATTCCTTTGTGAATGATGGGGTGACAATAATTTGCGATGGGTGGAGTCGATTGTTCAAGATTCAAGAACCCGACTATCAAGAACTATGTTGGGAATTCTTTTCTACCGTTTCCTTCCGAGGTGGTAGTGACTACTATAACCCGGGCATTATTTCCTTTTGTCTTGGAGGGGAGCTGCACCAATGCAGCATAGTGGAGCTTGCCTAGAGGCTAGGCATCTATGATCAAAATATGATCATGTCTGAAAACTTTGAGTCATTCCTGGAACATTGCCACAAGGACTTTCCCGAAGAGGTGGTTGCATCTACTTGGTGGAACAAAATTGCCAACCGGGCCTACATTCCTTCTTCTGCTCAAGAGGGAAGCATATGTTCCCCCATCCATCGCTTGATCCATCATCTTATCGCAAGCACTATTAACATGTGAAAGGATGATGATAAGGTTCCCACTCTCAACATCTTTTACATGTGGAGCATTATTACTCCTGATGTTTTCTGCAATTTGCCATATTGTTTCTCAAAATATTTAGCGGAGGGGCGGTTAAGGAGCGGATCACTTCCAAAATCAACGGTGGCATGTTTGTTACAAAGTTAGCTAGGACATATGGGATTTTGGTCCAAGGGGCGGCAAGGGTATTGACAATGATTCCTTCTCCTCCTTTTAGCACCACATTATTTAGGAGGGCAAGGATCATTGAGGATTATGGTGGGGGACATTTTGGAATACCAAATGTGGATGAGGTGTTGGTGCTCGAGGAACCAGGAAGGAGGGTGAGGCAACGAAGGGATCACGTCCGAGAAGACCCACCGGTCATTCTGGTGGATGAGGAGCTCCCAATGGACTGGTATAATGTGGAGATGAGAAGGTACCAGGACGACCTTGGACGGAGTATGAATTACCACAACGAATCATTTGTTTAGTTGTTTGAACAAATGAATATTGCGCCAAGACGCGGTCCCGGATATCCTTATGTTTCAAGTAGGGAAGAGAGGACGAATCAAAGAAGGAATCAAGCCAGAAGTAGTGGAGCTGGAGGAAACGAAGATGATGATGAAGATTTATAAAGATTGATGTTTTGTGTTTTTTTTTATTTGGTTGTTTGAAAACTATTTTTATTTGTTTCGTGTGTTTTGAAGTTTTAGTACTAGGTTAAAGTAGGAGTTTGTTTATTATCACTTGTGGTTGTTTTTTATCTTTTCAGATTGAAGCTTGGGATGCATGTAGGAGTCTCGATGTTAAAGCTAAATTAAGGGTCGGGTCTAGATAAGTATGTGGAAGTTTTAAGTTTAAGGTCGAGTCCGTTAGAAAAGAGGGTTAAAGAGTGTTATTTATTGAAAAAAAATGAAGGAGGGATACTAAATTGCCATAACCAAACACATCAGAAACGGATTCAAAGTAGAAGATTTATTTTCCAATTAGCGTTGTACTCGCCAAGTGCATATCTTGGACTCGATGAGTCCCTTTGCAATTCTACAACCTTTCTGCTAGAAACACTTCTACTCATCGAGTTGTCATATTTACTCGACGAGTCACTCAATATTCCATTCTCAAGGCTTACATTTTGACTACATTTGATATGGGCCTTACTCATATTCTTTGAAGATTAATTCCTGAAGATTTTCGAGACTATTTTCCTGCATATGTGGAGTCGTACGACACAAGATTTGACACCCAAGGCATGGATGAGCTATTCCCATGCCTAAAGTCAATTAAAGATGGAGCTTTTCATGAAGAAATATCGTCCTCGCTACTACTATCCCAAGGGAGTTTGTTCCAACTCTCTTTATTTTGTCATTTTTATGCATAACATGCAATGGGGACATTGCATAAATTAAGTGTGGGGTAGGGGTTGATTATATTAGTTACATTAGAATCCTAATTTAGGTATAATTTTGAAATTTTTTGCATTAAAAATTACTAGGATTAATTTAGAAAATTTTGGTAAAACCAATTCGGATTCCATGCTAGTGTTATGTTTGATGATTGCATCAACACCCAAATGTTTAGTTAAGCCTATATATGTTCTAGTGCATTTGTGGCCTCACTTATTCTAGAGAAATAATGGGACAAAAACACAACCTTGCTTAGTTTGAGGGATGCAATATGTTTAGCATCGTGTACTTGAAATGTATCCAGGAAAACTAATATCTTTAACCAATAAACGTTGAACTTGAGCGCCCTTGCTTAAGCATGTAGGTTTTGAGTGAAAAAAAAAAGTGAGTTGCATGTAAAATGAAAAAAAAGAGAGAGAGAATTACAAGAAAAGTTGTAAGAATTTTGGAGCAACCAAAGTGAAGATCAAAAGATCAAAATTCTGAAGATTCAACAAGTTGAGGATACCAAAAATTAAAAAAAGGTGGTGAATTCAAAGAAATCAAGATCAAATTATCAAAGAAGTGAAGAATTCCAATAGCTCCATAGTGGTATCAAAAAGTTGTAATTTTCTAGATTATGTATGTTTGGGTTACTCAACCAAAAATACCCTGAGGTTAGGAAGTTTTCTGCGGATAGATTCGGAGGGATGCATAAAATGAGTATTGTTCAAAAGAAGTGGGCGAGTGTTTATGAGGATTGTAAGTATTTAGAATTGAGGGG
This sequence comes from Lactuca serriola, assembly GCF_051521515.1. Lineage (NCBI taxonomy): Eukaryota > Viridiplantae > Streptophyta > Magnoliopsida > Asterales > Asteraceae > Lactuca > Lactuca serriola. The sequence goes on along the minus strand of NC_136409.1, from coordinate 108,592,123 downwards.
AGTCCTTAGGAAAAATTTTAGACACAAATGCATGCATTGTGGTCTTGGCATAATGGTTGGGTTCAATTGGGATTGTCTTATATGATATTAGTGTGCTAAAATTTAATTTTGCTTGGGGGCAAGCAAAAGTCAAGTGCGGGGTATTTTGATATGTGCATATTTAGCTATATATTTAGTATAGATTTTTATTATTTATTAGCTAATTATTTGCAAATTATGGACAAAAGATACTTAATATTGTTTACATTGTATTTTCAGTCCAAAAGATATGCTCGGAAGAAAAAGGAAGCAGGAGATGCGATCGAGAGCTCAGAAACTGAAGAAAGAAGGAAAATAACCAAATCCTGAAGGACTCGGCGAGTCAGGACGCCCATTCGACGAGTACCCACGAATGTTCGCGAAGCAAAACACAAATTCCTTGCTGTACACGGACTCTACAGAGGGGACTCGGGAAGTCGGTTATCTACTCGACGAGTAGACCCTGTTTTGTGAAATCTATAAATAGAAGTCACATTCCCGAATTGAGGCTCTCTCCGGAATCCTTGTGGAATTACTTTGCGACCAAGAAGGCATCGGAGCTTTGGAAATCGTGAGAGAACCCTAATCTTAAATTCTAAGAAGATTTAAGGCAACATAAGTTTACTTTTTCACTTTATTCTTGAATAGAACTATGTTTGGATTGTTAGAATTCGTTTTTGGGTTGTTATCTGCTGTAATTATGAACTAAATCCTTTAGTTTCTGTTTAGGGTAGATAACTTTACTCCTATGGATTGATTTATATTTGGATTGATTGTTTATTGGCGAATTTTGTTAAAATAAGCTTGTTAAAGAACCTTATGCATTAACCATAACTATTTTCTATTAATTGGCAAGTAATTAAGTTGCATGAACATCTCTTAATTGCTTACCTCACATGATTTATGTGAAAACATTGTTATATGCCTAGGAATAGTGAATGTAAAACTAGGATTAACTAGGGAATGGGTAAATTAATGTGTGTGCTTGTGTGATAAACCATCAACAAGAGGTTAATTGAATTATTAGTTTGATTAGCTAATTAAAAGTCTAGATTAACCTGAATAAATAAACTAGGGAATTTATTAGTTTAATCACTTGATCACTACGTAAATTAATTTATTTTCTAAGGATTGGTAATTGCGAATGTGAATCTAATCACCTTAGTCGGTAACCAATAACAATTAATCCATTGCATTGCCATAAAATCAACCATAGGAGTAAATGAATCGAACCTAAACATAAACCTTTTTATTACTAAATTTAGTTGGTTTTTACTTGTTTTTTAGCTATTAGCTATTTAAACTGTGTGTTAGTTAGTGTGTTAAAGTTTCTAGTCTTGAAAAACTAGAGACAACCTTTTACTTAATTTGCTTGTTTAGTTAATTCTAGTTATTAGTTTAATTTCCATTCTTTGAGTTCGATACCCTACTTATTCAACTATATCACTAATAGACAGGTTCACTGCCTTTGTGTGTTTAAATTTCGTCTTAAAAGTAGGACTAAAACCCGTGCATTTTTATACACATCAGCTAGTCACCAATCTCCACCAATCCTTCGCTCCAGACCAAAAAAGGTTTTAGAGCACACTTGACCTCCTGGTCAGCTAGCCAAGAACAAGTAAAGAAACATCCCTCAACATCTGAAAACCACCTCATACAAATAATTGAATCTTGAACCCCATCAAACACCGAGGCCATCGTGTTGTAGAAGTCCTGGTACTAGAACGCTCTCCCTGCGCCAATCCCCACAGCAACGACGACTGCGGTAGGTGCAGCGACAACAACTTTAGAAAGTGCAGCGTATCAGTCATCAAAGAGCTCCATCACGGCGGTCTTGATATACCTAAAAAAGTCTGGTATCTACCCCGGACAATAGAAAACACGTCAACATGAACCATCTCCTTAATATGGTCCTCAGACAACCATGGCCTATCCTGGCCACTCTATCCAACTCCTTACTCAATTCACCTTGTAACCACCATACTAAAAATAAACCAAAATATATTAGATGAGACACATATCATACCATATGAGCTATTGCAAACAACAAAACCCTAAGGGTTGTGACCTACCTGCTACACGTACGGGTCCTATGCTTCTAGTATTAAGGACCCATACTACGACCCAAACAGCACATACTAGAATACGCACACACACACACACACACACACACATATATATATATATATATATATATATATCATTTCCTAGAGAAAGGCTAGACATCCCTCAACTGGCTGGCTGTCCCCATGCAACTCATCCATGAAACTTCCACCAACCCTGCAGTACTTGCATTTGCTAATCATACATAACACTGGATCCTATGAACAGTCGAATACCTGATTCTACCCTAAGCCCTTCATCAGACAAGAACAAGAAATAAGGCTAAAACAAACATTCTCAGGCTATAGAATCTTAGTCATGTACAACTATGATGCAGACACTAAGCAACTATGGTAATGATGTCAATTCCATATAAGAAAGAAACCCTAGGCTATTATGCATCAATTATCAGTCAATTTTGTGATGCAATTCCTGAAGATCCCTAGCCAATCACTAGCATGTTGTTTTATCATAACCATAACAACAAATAACAGTGTGGGTAATTTGGGTATACTTTCTTGCTCTGGCTGATCATACACATCGCATCCTTCCTTGTTAACTTTTGAAAACATTTTTTTTATAAAGTTTCAAAACTTTTTCAGTTACCTAGTTTGAGTCTGGATTCACACGAATGCTCATCCAATTCACTCAAACCAAGGCTCTGATACTGACTTGTAACACTCAAAATCACAAAAATTTAAAATTTTCAAAAATCAACCATTCATCATCATTTTTTACAAAATAGTCAATGTTTTCAAAGTATTATTTCAAATCAAAGTTTTTCCCCAAGATCTACTGAAAAAACAGGAAGTTGTGTATGATCACGCCTTCACCTTCCTACAATCCTCAAAAGTAGTTGAAAGCACAAACTAAAACTGTAAGACAAAGCTTAGTGAGTTCCCCCAAAATACCACCACACAGACATATAATCAAACAGATAACAGGTCCACAACCTCCTGGTTGGATTAGCCCCGACCCACAATATTTCATTTAGAACGCCCTAGCCCACAACCTTATGGTTGGAATGCCCCGGTCTATTGACTTACATCACAAAGCAGTACAATCTCAACCCCACGATACCATGTCGACATGCACATATCAATTAACATATAATCAACAACAGATAATCATATAACCAGTTAACAATCTAGTAGGCAGATCCATGAATTACTATTGTATAGCAACATCCTAAATACCAGAATACGTAACCAAAAGGGGTCGGCATTGGTGCCTTCAACCCACAAGAACAATACGGAAACTCACCTCATAGTCTAACGAATAACTGAACAATACAATGCTTTATATATCGACTCTACATGTCACTAATTCAACAGATAAAGACCAAGACTTAACTATAGCTCAAAAAACCTAAAATACCTTTAAGTCAAACTTGGTCAACCGTGGTCAAAGTCAAAGTCAAAGTCAACAGGTCAAGGAGTCAACTTGGTCCACACAGCCGCGTACGTGGGTCGTACTCCGCTCTTACATTGGGAGTACTTGAGCTTTGACCAAAGTCAGGATATTAACCACATACGCGCGACGTATGCTGAGGTACGCACAACTTACGCTCAGAACCTTCTTTTCTCAATAAGAGCTTAATACATTAAGCTCTCAAGCCCAAACTTCATTTCTAAGGCTAAAATACAACTAAGAGTCATAATGTTTCCAACTTTATGACTTTGCATCTCCATTAAGTGCTTAATACACAAAATTTCAACATCTTAATGCCTTAAGACCTTCTAGAGCATGCATGGAAAAAAACTAAGCATCAAGACCACATTTTTATGACTCAAAACCCCTCATAAGTTCTAAAAGGACGACTTATTTGGTTAAGAGCATGTCATGCTCAAGAATCACCATATTTGGGACCAAAAGTGCCTAAATGAAGAAATGGTTAGATCTACAAGATAGGGTGATCAAGTTATGAACTTTTTACCTCCTGGAGGTTGCTAGCAAGGAGATAATCTCATATCCAAGTTGCTTCCAAGCACCAAGCTCTTCTAATCACCTTCTTCTTCTTTAAGAATGCTACACAACACAAAGATAAGCTCAATATGCACTAATCTAACTTAGGGTTAGCTTGGGGGTCGTTTTCCTCATATGAAGGCTGGTGAGGGAATGAGAAATGAGAGATAATGATGCTTAAATATGGACAAAAGCCTAAAAATTAGTGTTTAAGGACTTACCACGTACGCCATGCGTACGTGGTGTACTCCCAGCGTACTAGGGTCCGCCGAGTACGCCTAGCGTATACAACGTACACTCAGCGTACTAACCTCCTGGTCAAAACTACCAAAATGCCACAATAGGCCATTGTTGCAATCTTTCTCAAACTCAAGGGTTAAAATGCAATATTCTTTCATACTTACGGTTAAAATTGAAAATACCTCATCATCGGGATGTTACAAGGATCCTCTTCACACCTATCTCTGCTATCAATTGCAGAAGAAATTCCTACTGATACCCACTAACTACCTTACAAATACAATTACATGCAACAGGAACTAGATACTTCTTTGACTGCACTACAACTATTGGACTCACACAAGAGCTGCGCAATAGAGTTAAACCTAACCTACTAAAATTATCTAATGTCTGTAACATGCAACCTAACATATCCACTTGATAGTTAATTAATACTAGTGGAAGTTCCTAAAAGCACAAAGCAAGCAACATTCGATAATCGATTTCTAACCAGTTGTCACAACCAGTAAATTTGAGTTAAGATTTCTATCCTTGTACAAGATAGCTCCTTTGTGTAACCTTCTAACACTACATTTGGTATAAATCAAACTTCAATGTTATTTAAGTTTATATATCCAAAAATTGTGATTCAAGTCGAAACCACCTTGTATAAGCCCAAAACCTAATCCGATAAGCCAAGACTACTCAACTTTGGGCCTTAGTCCAAGTTTTCTAGGCCCAAAACCCCTACTTGGGCCAAAACACTCTTATTGGGCCCTAATTGACCAATAACCTTTCCAATTGGTCTTTTGGGCCGAAAATATCTAATAGGTATTATATTGGGTCAGAAAGCTCTAATGATCCATAAAGTAGGTCGAAAACCCCCTAATGGGCCCTTTTGGGCCGAAAGCTATCACATAAGAATCTCATTGGGCCGAAGACCATTCTTTGGGCCCTAAGGGGCTGAAAATCTCTATTGGGCCCTCTCACTAAACCGAAAATATATATTGGGCCAAATCCATTTCCTTTGGGCCTATTATTGTACCGAAACCTTCTTTAGGCCAAAACCAAGCCCAAAAACCACTCACTCACTCCATAAACCGAAGCCTTTCTTGGGCCCAAGGTGTTCTCGGTCACACATGAAAACCGAAACCCTCCTTCCTCCCTCTTGTTCGGTTATAATAATAAAAAAAAGAAAAAAAGAAAAGGTGGTGAACAAAGGGGTTGCCACCACAACATTGACTCCCATGTTTCCAAGCATTTGACCATCATACTTCAATACAAGGCATGTTTTTCCACCATACACCCAAGCCCCTCTTCTCTCTCCCCTCTCCTCTTAGTTCGACTGAATGCATCACCCTCCCCCACAATTCATTTCAGTTTTCACTCTCACTTCTCATTTCCTCTCAAACCCTCAAGTTTTCTCTCATCTCTTTCTCTAAAACTCGTGAGTGTGTGTGTGGTTTCAAAGAAGGCTTCTTCAAGCTTACAAACTTGGTAAGTTTTTGGTAAACTCTATTGTTTTGTTCCAAGTTTACACTAAAAATCCTTTCTCATACAACTCCATTTTCGTGTATATTCTCTTAGAACACCATAACCTCAAGAATCTTCTCAAGAAAGCAAGCTAAAACCGAAAAACCCTTCTCTATCTTCTTCTACCAACCGAAAAAGGCCCCAAGGTGAGCTTCATACCCCATGTTTTCGAGTTTACATTCTTTTGGGAGGGAATACAAGTCAAAATCTTATTAAATCCTTGAATAATTTGCTTGCATGTGTATGTTTTATATGTTAGGTGTGTTGAAATGTTGTGATCTCATGCTAAAAGTCCATGAACTTGAGATTTTATACAAGTCTTAAGTTGTTGGAAACCAAGTATTTTGTGTAGGTTTTACATGTTTTGTTGCTAGGTTAAAAATGTTTTCTTTAATGTGTAATAAAATCACCATGATGTCAAGGAAAATGTTTAAAACAAATTTTTGGTCATGAAGCTTGAAAAATGAAAAAATATGGAAATTTACACATAAAATGGTACATTTTTTAAAATATAAATTTTTACCACAACATTTGTAAAAATGGGTCAATTATGACAATTTTGGCAAAAATGAGTCATTTATGACAATTTTGGTAAAAATGGGTTATTTTTTACAAAAGTAGTAAAAATGGGACAAACTCACTTCTCCACAAAAATTTATGTGTCATAAGTTGTCTTTCAATAATAGTTTTCAAACACTCCTAGTAAATTGTGTAAATTCACGACAGGAATTATTGTGTGTCATAAACTGCAGTCGTAAATATACACTAGTAATGTTATTTACAATATTAAATAATTGGATTCAATGTTTGCATAAATTCTGTTAAGACTCTTGTAAGACACTCCTTCACCATACCTATTTAGTGTACACCGTAACAACTGTAGTTATAACCAGAGTCTCCTGGAGGGAGAGCGTGATATTGTGTATAGATTTATACGGGGTTGACACCCCCACACATTAGTTGTTCGTTACAGCTAGACAGGCTAGTCTAGGGTGACAATTATCTTTAGAAACCGGCGCTTGAAGAACGTCAAGACAGGCACTTTAGTGACATTAGTATGGTTATAGCGACTCACATAGAGAATAACAATATCATTTTAAAATTTACATGGAATATACATTCAACTCATGTCATAAAGGGAAAAACTATGTGTGGTCTATTTTGTAAATAAATTTCACCACTCTGGTCTTAGGGTTTTCAAACCACAATTTTTCGCATAACAGAAAATATAGGATTTTCTGGTAACACTCTCTATATAATTTCAAAGAAGGAAAAACGAAAGAACATGCATGCAATTATACATGATTTGGAACAAGATTTTCAAACTATTTTTAGAGAAAATACTGGATTTTCTGGAGTTTCACACACTATTACAAAGTTTTCATTAAAAATATGCTTATGAACTCACCAACATTCTATGTTGACGATTTTCAAAACGAGTTGTATTCTCAGGAACTCAGTAAGTAGGTTTTGCAGCTATGGATTTTGGGAATTGTTGTATTTTTGAAATGCCATACATTGCATTACTGTTGGATGTAATTTCATGAACCAATACAAAGTTGTAAATAATGCATGTTGGTATCTGTAATGTATTATGTTTGGTTGCAAGATGAAGTCATTTATTAAAGATGAAGTCACCCGCCCCTGGGCGTTTCTGTTGTCTCGGTTCGGAGGTGTGACACCAGTGCACTGCCTAATCATGACACTTTATCATATCATTAGCAATCCATTCTATCATGCAGATCTAGAGGCTCATATAGTAGACATACAAAGACATCTCTCCCAACATTCCATCATACAATTTTGAGCAAATCATTAGCCCTATTCTAGCATTTTATACACATACACACATACTGAAAACAAATAAACATGTATGGGTATTTTGGTAAATATTTACTTGAGTTCGGCCGATTGCACGCATCACACCTATTCTTTTATAAAAACCATTTGAAAAATCTTTTCTTTTTACCAATTCCTTAGGTTGAGTTCAAATACATCTGGTGAGTGTGCCTGAATCCCTCAAGCCAAGGCTCTGTTACGAACTCGTAACATCCTAAAAATACTAAGTAAAATTTTTTATTTTTAAGTCAACCAAAACCATCAATCATTCATTTTAAAACCATCAAAGTGTGACAATGTAGAAAATACTTATCATAGAACAATCCAAAACCATAAAATGCAAAACACTGATGGATGCTATGCGATCATGCCAGTCCCTTCCCTTTCGAACCAGAAGTACCTAAAAAAACATTTTAAACATAAACTGTAAGACAAAGCTTAGTGAGTTCCCCAAACTACCTCATATCATACATGCATATCAGCGTAAAACTGTAACATGTCAATTTCACCCTTGATTCCCTTCCGACTCAATCACTGTTTTTCAACCTAACGGGTCTATTTCACCCCTGATTCATTTCTGACTCAATCGGTGTTTTTCAACCGAACGAGTCTATTTCACCCCACATACATATAGCATACAGGCATACATGTATACACCAATAGTCACAAAGACAACAATCACATACAACACCTAGTGTCTTACATTATAGTGAGAAGACTCACCTCAATCGATAACATATACGTCTTACACTCGAGCTGTTGGTCCAAGAATCTCCGCATACTATATATATATATATATTAAAACCAACCCTAATTAAGAAGTAGGGCAATAATCATAATTAAGGTCCATTTCATATTGTCTCTCACTAAGGGTAGAAGACCATTTTACCCTTTCGAGGCTAAACCCACCCAACTTTGCCGAACGCATAAAATGATTTATTCCTACTTTTGGGAGTACGCCCTGCGTACTCTTTTAGTATGCCCTGCGTACTGAGTTTCCACAGAAAAGAAAACAGGGTATACCCCATTACACATTGCTTACTCCAGGGTTACGCCCTGCGTAACCCCCTAATGCCAAAATCCACTATTAAGCTCTTAATACCTAAAGACTAAACGTCCAACTCAAAGATCTTGATCTTGGGAGGGTCTTAACTGATGAAGTCATCAACTTTAAGCTTTTACATGGCTTAATAGTGACCAAAACAAAACCCTAAGTCCATAACACTCTTTAATAACCTCAAACTCTTGCATGAGTGAGAAATAGCAACAAAGACTTCATTTACAAACCCAGAGACTAAGCAAAACTATGAAAATATCCCTAAAATTGACGGTTAGATTGAGTCCATAATACGAAACAATTGCATAAAAGACTATGGATTTATTGGTTAACTTGGAAAAATCACTTTTTAGAGGGTGTTTGGATAGGGAAAAAAAAGGCATGTTTATTGCTTATTGCTTATTCTCACCACAATAAGCTGAGTTGAAGTGTTTGGATAGGTAGGTTAAAAAATCAGCTTATTGTGGTAGGAATAAGCTAAATAAGTTGATTTCAATAAGCAAGGGGGTAATGCTTATTATTTATTGCTTAATTTTAATGATTTTGAAAATTACGTAATTACCCTTCAAAACAACGATACATAAACCCATAACCCTTTTGGTTGATCAATTGTTGCCGATTGTTATTCCCTCTCCCTGCTACCATCGCCGATCTTCAAGCCACCAGCCATCGACCATCGACGATCAAGTAAGGAATTTGCTACTTCTTTTTTTCTCGCCTGTTAACGCAATATGTACGCGGTTTTTTTTTGTGTACGATCATGCAGAAACAAGAGTTGACTTCCCCTGTCATTCTTGATTGTTCCTTTTTTCTTCATTCTTTGACTGTTCTTGTTATTAGCTTGTGGTTATTGCCCCTTTTCTCGCCTGATTGCTCTTGTATGATGTAGTTTCTTTCTTTTTTTTTGCTCCTACCTGCACCGAGAATTGCACCTGTGATGTTTGATCATAAAATTCCCTGACATGCTTCTATTTTTACTTCTTTATTGTTGTGGTTATTTGTTTCTATTGATTGTAGTGATTCTTGTTTGTATTTAGGAATTTTCTTCATTAACTTGTGGTTATTTTTTTCTTGCTGTTTTGATTCAACATTAGCGTGAATTTTAGAATTTTCTTCATTCCTTATGATGATGCAATATAGTTAATGGACCCTGCCAATGTCCATGATGTGGATATTAATACACCCAAAATGAAAGTTACAAATAGGTTTCATTGGGATCCTCATACATTCAAGATATTTCTTGAGGAATGTATGACGGAGCTAAAAACGGGAATAGAACGGGTACTTATTTCAAACAGGTCGCGTGCCAAAATATATGTAAGTGGATTTTGGAACGAACGGGTAAAGAATTGGACAGAAATCAAATGAAAAACAAATGAGACATTATGTGGAAAGAGTTCAAATATCAGGACCGTTTAACAAGACTAGAAACAGGAATTTCAACTGATCGCACGAAAAATATAATCTCAGCATCAAAGGAATGGTGGGATGAGAAAATAAAGGTAATAATTAAAAAATGTATCTAACAATATATTATTTGTATTATGTTTTTCGTGACATTCTCATTTTGTACATATAAGAAGATAAAGAGTATGCTAAGTTTAAGGATAAGAATTTGGATGTATATCAGACATATTATGAGGCTTTATTTTGGAATACTGTAGCTGTTAGAGAGAAGGCTAAGATATCTTGCGAATTTGGCAACAGTAACACTCTGGATGATGTACAGTTTGTGGATATTACGGATGAAAAAGTAGATACTGACGAAGTCCGCTTATTTGAAGATGTTGATCCTTTTCTCACATATGACAGTTCTAGTATGAAAAAGAGGGGAAAGAAGTTAACTCCCAGGCGTGAACACAAAAGAAAATTTGAAGGGAAAATGAAGGAAAAAATGAAGGGAAAAGTATGGCAAACTCGCCATATGAAGAGAAACTGGACACTATTTTTGATGTTTTGTTAACAAGGAGCACTCAACCCTCTAGACAAACCACACAGTCACCGACAACAGAAGATTACATGGCAATTGTCTCTACTTTCCCCGGTTTTGAAGAAGGGTCAATAGGATATTTAGAAGCGTTAGAGGTCTTTTTAAAGAAGCCAGCTCGTCGTAATTTTATGGTTCCAAAGACTAATGAAACAAATATGAGGTTTCTCAAGAGGCTCACAGAGAAAGAGAAGTAGTTGAAGACTTTAAACGGTCGTCATAACTATTGTGGTCAATTTTTCCCTTGTCCCGTGATTTTGTTTTTGTTTCCTTTTCAATGATTTTATGTATTAGGAAGACTTTAAACGGTTGTCATGTATTAGACCTATCCTTTCATTTATTATGTTACATTTAAACGATTGTTTTGTGTTTGTTTTATGCAATGTTCCATCGCCCCTTTATGCTCCTAGAACACACCATACAGAACCCTAATCGTGTTGTGAAGATCTAAAGGCCTTTTTGGTGATTCTTGGTGGTTTGTGGTGGCAAGAAGGAAGGAGAAGCTTGAGGAACCAAGATGTCACACCCCGAAAACCGAAGGCGGAAACATTCCCGGGGTTGACTCCATGTTGAATATCAAATCCAATGTACATAGTAAGTAAAGTGAAACAAACATTACATTACATATTAAAAGTTTTACAATTTGTTTCAAAAGACACAGTTTATACAGATGTGATACATAGTATAGATATAAACAAAACGAATGAGCTTTGCACGCACACCATCCTGGATTAAGTAAGTCTTCGGGTACCTGTACTATCGTTGACCTGAGAACACAAGCGGTTTAAAAATCAGCATAACGCTGGTGAGTTCATAAGTAGATTTGTTTTGTGAAAATGTATATGTTTCCTTTCTGTTTCTGAAAATGTAACACACACCAAGAAAATCCCACATTTTCTTAAAAGTTGGTTGTTGTTTCACAAAAGTAAAGTATAGTTTGGTTACCCAATTCGTTAAACTAATCTGTTTACGTACCAGTGTATTCCCAGGAAAGTCCCATACTTTCCTGAATGTTAGTTATTATAAAAGATGTAATGTTATACAGTTTGTTACACTTTTCTAGTTATTTATATGTTACCCAGGAATGCCCCATGCTTTCCCGTATGATGATTTTCAATGTAAAAGATGTATTCTGTTAGACCTGGTTATGCACAAGGTTTCCCAGGAAGATCCCATACCTTCCTGAATGTTGGTTATCATTGTAAAAGATGTATTCGTGTTATGTTCATTGTTTTTCCCCCAGGAAAGTCACATACTTTCCTGAATGTTGGTTATCTTATGTAAAAGATGTAAAAGATGTAAAAGATGTAAAAGATGTAAAAGATGTAAACCAAAACCTGTTTATCTATAAAATGTAATAAGTGGTTCATTATTACTATAAGTAAATCTCTGTTATCCTAATTGCGAGTTCCATAACCATACTAGAGACTGAACCTGTGGCGATGAGTAGTCCACAACCATATGACTTTCGTCACCCTTGAACCATTTCGGTTCGGCTGTAGCCAGCAGCCAAGTGTGGGGTAGTCAGCCCCGTATAGATCTATACACTCAAGTCACGCTCTCTAAATCCCAGAGATTCTAGTTACGGGTGTAGTCCTCCACTCGTGTATCTCTGTGGAGTGTTCGCTGAGGACGTGTCTCCAATCATACAGGAATAACAAATTTACTAGTAATAATATGATAATCCTCCATTCGCGTATCTATGTGGAATGTTACCGAGGACAAGACAGTATACAATTTATATTATTCATGTATTCTAATTTCATGATTTTAACTGATAAAAATGTGGAAAACCATTTGTGAAATATATAAAACATAACAGTTTATAAAACCCATTTCACAAATAAATGTTTATGTGATCTGCATGTTCTACTGGTTATCAGTTGTGTATATCAGTATCAAAAGCGTATGAAATGTGAAACACACACACACAAAATAATTTTTGAGTACAAGAACCCTTGTACTTTGCTTGTGTTCCCCCCTGAAAACAGTGAAAAAGGGTAGGGGTATGAACTCACCAGACTCAGAATCGCGACTGCTTCGGACACTAAGCGTGGGTTCGGGGCTTGATTACTCACGATGTCCCTATGTAATATGAAATAATGTCCATATATATTTAATTAGGGATACATTCACTAATTAAATAGAACATTACACTCCGACGAGATTAAACACCTCAAAACGAGTGTTTGGAGTGACCCGGGTGACATCTACGGACATGTATTGGCACTAGGGACTTGGGACTTGAGTTTACTCCCTAAGAGTAAACATTTAAAGGAGTTTACAACCACAAAACACACCCATACATGAGTTTACGGCCGTAAACTCATGTTGGTGTGAATTTGGGTGCTTAATGGCTTGTTTGGACATGGGGATTACTGGAAAGGATTTCTAAAATGCCTTGGAAGGGATTAAATGTAATTATACCATTTAAAAGTGAGTTTACAGCCACTCACTTGGAGTTTACGGCCGTAGAGATAATGTCTCCAAATCTTCAATGCAAAGACCACTGCTCCTAGCTCCAAGTCATGTGTGGTATAGTTGACCTCGTGTGCTTTCAGCTGTCTAGAAGCATAAGCAATTACTTTTCCCCTTTTCATAAGCACACATCCTAGGCCTTGATTAGACGCATCACAGTAGACAACAAAGTCCTCTGTCCCTTCGGGTAGGGTCAGAACAGGCGCGCTGCACAAGGCTCTCTTCAGTGTCTGAAATGTGGTTTGTTGTTTATCACCCCAACAAAAGGGTACACCTTTCTATGTTAGAGTGGTTAAAGGTTTGGCGATTTTGGAAAAGTTTTGGATGAATCTTCGATAATAGCCAGCGAGACCCAAGAATTGTCGGATTTCTGTGGGTGTCTTCGGTGCTGACCAATTCTCTATCGCCTTTATCTTGGAAGGATCTACGTGAATACCCTCCTCGCTTACCACATGACCGAGGAAAGTTACCTTCTGAATCCAGACTCGCATTTGGAAAATTTTGCGTACAACTTCTCCGATCGCAGGGTCTCCAACACTAACCTCAAGTGTTGTTTGTGGTCTTCTTCGCTTCGGGAATAGACGAGTATGTCATCAATGAACACAATGACAAACTTATCCAGATAAGGACGACACACCCGGTTCATCAGGTCCATGAACACTGCCAGTGCGTTGGTTAGACCAAAGGGCATCACTACAAACTCGTAGTGTCTATATCTAGTCCTGAAAGCTATTTTGGACACATCACTTTCATGAACTCGTAGCTGATGGTACCCTGATCGAAGGTCTATCTTGGAGAAATAACTGGCTCCCTGGAGTTGATCGAAGAGGTCATCTATTCGCGGAAGAGGATATCGATTTTTGACAGTCAACTTGTTCAGTTCGTGATAATCGATACACATCCGAAAGGATCCATCTTTCTTCTTGACAAACAGGATCGGAGCTCCCCAGGGCGAGGAACTCGGTCTAATGAATCCTTTAATGAGCAACTCGTTGAGTTGACTGGATAACTCCTGCATTTCTGCTGGAGCTAAGCGATACGGAGACTTCGCTACGGGAGTAGCTCCAGGAATTAGGTCAATACGAAACTCGACCTGACGCTCGGGAGGGATTCCTGGAAGCTCTTCGGGAAACACATCAGGAAAGTTACAGACTTCGGGGATGCTCGCGAGGTCTTTAACTTCCTGTTTCTCATTGATTACATGGGCCAAGAATGCAATACACTCCTTTTGCAGGAGTTTCTGAGCTTTGATGCAGGAAATGATACGAAGGTTGGAACTGAGTTTATCACCATAGATTACTAGAGTTTGACCCGAAGATTGGTTGAGACGGATGGCTTTTTCGAAACAAAGGATATCTGCATGATTGGGACTCAACCAATCCATGCCAATGATGACATCAAAGCTCTTTATGGATACCGGCATAAGATCGATAGGAAACGAATGGTCATATAGAGTAAGGGTACAACCTATGAACACCTCACTAGCACTTTCCTTCTCTCTGTTTGCCATCTCGACGGTAAATATTTCAGTTAAAGGTTGGGAATTATGTTTTAGGTTATGTTTGAATGCATGACTAATAAAGCTTCTCTCAGCACCCGAATCGAAAAGAATATTAGCATATGAGTTGTTGAGAAGGAACGTACCCGAGACAACAGTGGGATCAGCAACCGCTTCCTCCCGTCCCATAACGAGGACCCTTCCGGTGTTATCAGTAGTAGACTTTTTGGGGCAGTTTCTTTTAAAATTCCCAGCTTCACCACAGTTGTAACAGGCTTGACCGACGCCTGTTCCAGAGGATTGATTGGCCGATTGAGCCGGAGTTTTGCAGAATCGGACTGTATGCCCCTTCTTACGACAGTTGGTACATGATAGTTCTCGACAGGGACCAGGGTTGTGGTGATACTTGCACTTTTCACAGAGAGGGAGATTACCAACATACCGGTTGGTAGGAGTTGGAGCTGTGGATCCCGCAACAGAAACAGCTGCAACAGGAGTAGTAGCAGCATGGACTGCTACTGTTTGCTGTCTTTTGGAGGACCCTTGAGAAGATTGACCCTTCTTCTTCTTCCAGAATTTTCTTTTCTCGCCACTGCTTTTAGCTGACTCAGGGGCAGTGGTGGCTTCCTCGACACCATCACTGTGGTCAATTATGGCTTGGGCTAAAGTCTTAGCACTATCATATGTGTCTGGGCGAGCAGCTAAGACATGACCTTTTGTTGGATTGGTTAACCCCCAAATAAACCTCTCGATCTTTTTGCTTTCAGGAGTGACTAAACCAGGACAGAGAAGAGCAAGATCATCGAATCGGGAAGTGTATGCAGCAATGTCGGAACCTTTCATCTTCAAGTTCCAGAGCTCGTGCTCTAGCTTCTGCATTTCACCTCGGGGACAGTATTCGGCAAGGAGGAGTTCTTTCATGGTGTTCCAGCCCATGGCATTGGCTACAGGTAGGGTTAAGGATTTGACTCAGCTATTCCACCAAGTCAAGGCTTTATTACTGAAGGTACAGGCTGCAAATTTGACCTTATCGGACTCAGCACGGGCACAGATTTCGAAAATGGATTCGATTTTCTCGAACCATCGGGATAAGGAAATGACACCTCCAGTGCCATCAAAGGATATTGGTTTTGCATTCATGAAGTCCTTATAGGAACTTCAATGTCGCTGATTGCCTTCTTGATCTTGAGTACCACCTCCTGAACCACCGGAACCACCGGTGTTCAATTGGGACATGACAGCTGCCACCGCGGTGGTAACAGCTGTCTGAAATAACACGGGATCAATTTCAGGAGGAGGTGGTGGCGGAGGGTTTGAGCTGGGTCTCTTTTTGGGAGGCATCTTGATCTAATAATGATCAAGAAAGAGAGGATGATAAGTCCTCTGAATTGAATCGGGAGATATGACAGATATTTATTCCAATTAAGCGATAAAACAGGAAAGAGTTATCGAAACAGATAATTTATCGCTAAGAATAATCAAAGATAGCTACTCGAATAAGG
Source organism: Lactuca serriola (assembly GCF_051521515.1). Classification (NCBI taxonomy): domain Eukaryota; kingdom Viridiplantae; phylum Streptophyta; class Magnoliopsida; order Asterales; family Asteraceae; genus Lactuca; species Lactuca serriola. Next base: position 108,575,924 of record NC_136409.1, on the reverse strand, counting down.
ATTTCTACAGGGGATTGGGATCGAGAAATACTCCCATAGTATTTCATGAATTGATTATGACAATGGTTCGATGTTTGGGATATTAGGGTAAGTTTTAGGCATGCCGCATACCACAGTCACTCCCAAGCACATGTTGGCCGTGTCTCGAATGAATATAGTTGGCCAGGCTATATTGACCCTAGACATGACTACATAACTGCCCAGGTTTAACCGTAGTACACAACACCCAATTACTTATGTTTGGTTCTACCTATAGTTACGGATCTCAACGATTCGATATACTTATATACCTTTGAAAATACTTATAGTTTGAAGATACTTTTATTTCAGAGCACTTAGGCCCTTTAGAGTTTATATTTTTATACCATGTAAGGTTTGGTATACTTTATTCACTATAAACAAGGGCTCTGATACCAATCTGTCACACCCCGAAAACTGAAGGCGGAAACATTCCCAGGGTTGACTCCATGTTGAATATCAAATCCAATGTACATAGTAAGTAAAGTGAAACAAACATTACATTACATATTAAAAGTTTTACAATTTGTTTCAAAATACACAGTTTATACAGATGTGATACATAGTATAGATATAAACAAAAGGAACGAGCTTTGCACACACACCATCCTGGATTAAGTAAGTCTTCGGGTACCTGTACTATCGTTGACCTGAGAACACAAGCGGTTTAAAAATCAGCATAACGCTAGTGAGTTCATAAGTAGATTGGTTTTGTGAAAATGTATATGTTTCCTTTCTGTTTCTGAAAATGTAACACACACCAAGAAAATCCCATATTTTCTTAAAAGTTGGTTGTTGTTTCACAAAAGTAAAGTATAGTTTGGTTACCCAATTCGTTAAACTAATCTGTTTACGTACCAGTGTATTCCCAGGAAAGTCCCATACTTTCCTGAATGTTAGTTATTATAAAAGATGTAATGTTATACAGTTTGTTACACTTTTCTAGTTATGTATATGTTACCCAGGAATGCCCCATGCTTTCCCGTATGATGATTTTCAATGTAAAAGATGTATTCTGTTAGACCTGGTTATGCACAAGGTTTCCCAGGAAGATCCCATACCTTCCTGAATGTTGGTTATCATTGTAAAAGATGTATTCGTGTTATGTTCATTGTTTTTCCCCCAGGAAAGTCCCATACTTTCCTGAATGTTGGTTATCTTATGTAAAAGATGTAAAAGATGTAAACCAAAACCTGTTTATCTGTAAAATGTAATAAGTGGTTCATTATTACTATAAGTAAATCTCTGTTATCCTAATTGCGAGTTCCATAACCATACTAGAGACTGAACCTGTGGCGATAAGTAGTCCACAACCTTATGACTTTCGTCACCCTTGAACCATTTCGGTTCGGCTGTAGCCAGCAGCCAGGTGTGGGGTAGTCAGCCCCGTATAGATCTATACACTCAATTCATGCTCTCTAAATCCCAGAGATTTTGGTTATGGGTGTAGTCCTCCACTCGCGTATCTCTGTGGAGTGTTCGCTGAGGACGTGTCTCCAATCATACAGGAATAACAAATTTACTAGTAATAATATGATAATCCTCCATTCGCGTATCTATGTGGAATGTTACCGAGGACAAGACAGTATATAATTTATATAATTCATGTATTCTAATGTCATGATTTTAACTGATAAAAGTGTGGAAAACCATTTGTGAAATATATAAAACATAACAGTTTATAAAACCCATTTCACAAATAAATGTTTATGTGATCTGCATGTTCTACTGGTTATCAGTTGTGTATATCAGTATCAAAAGCGTATGAAATGTGAAACACACACACACAAAATAATTTTTGAGTACAAGAACCCTTGTACTTTGCTTGTGTTCCCCCCCTAAAAACAGTGAAAAAGGGTAGGGGTATGAACTCACCAGACTCAGAATCGCGACTGTTTCGGACACTAAGCGTGGGTTCGGGGCTTGATTACTCGCGATGTCCCTATGTAATATGAAATAATGTCCATATATATTTAATTAGGGATACATTCACTAATTAAATAGAACATTACACTCCGACGAGATTAAACACCTCAAAACGAGTGTTTGGAGTGACCCGGGTGACATCTATGGACATGTATTGGCACTAGGGACTTGGGACTTGAGTTTATCCCTAAGAGTAAACATTTAAAGGAGTTTACAACCACAAAACACACCCATACATGAGTTTACGGCCGTAAACTCATGTTGGTGTGAATTTGGGTGCTTAATGGCTTGTTTGGACATGGGGATTGCTGGAAAGGATTTCTAAAATGCCTTGGAAGGGATTAAATGTAATTATACCATTTAAAAGGGAGTTTACGGCCACTCACTTGGAGTTTACGGCCGTAAACTCACCCATGGCCAAGAATGATTAATTTGAGCTACAAAGGACAATCACATGTGATTCTATCTAATTTTTTTTTAAGGCTTGGTATAAATTTTAGGCTTCATTTAACACCTTTGTATGAGTTTACGGCCCAGATGCATACTCTCTGGCCGTAAACTCTAATATGATTAAGAAAAATTAGATTTTGATGTTTAAAACACTCATATGCAATTCTAGGAATTTTTCTAAGCCTTAAGAGTGAATTTGGAGCATTTTTGGCATCATTTTATGAGTTTACGGCCAAAGGCTATGTGCTTAGGCTGTAAACTCCAATATGTATGACATTTGATGTGTTTAAGGTCTCCAAACCATTTTTAGATGATTCTAGGATTTACCACAAGGCTATTGGTTAAGTTACAAGGCATTTGGACATGTTTAAAGGCACTTAATCCCCATTTTAGAGGAGTTTATGGCCCAAGAAGGAGCCTTGGCCATAAACTCTCTTTTGTCCCTTATAATTCATGTTTTAGATGTTCCAAGTCTAGATTTGCAAGCCTCAAGGTCATATCTAAGTCCCAACTATGATTTGGAAGGGTAAATTTGGCTTAAAAACCCCATTTTGAGGAGTTTACGGCCCAAGCTTGATCCTTGGCCGTAAACTCATGTTCTTGGTCCCAAAACTAAATTTAAACATAAATTTGAAGGCTAAAGAGGTTGGATAACAAGTTAGGGATGATACCTCTTTGATTATGGATGAGGAGAGAGGTTAGGAGAGTTTTATGAGAAAATGGCCAAAGGCTTCAAATGGAGTCTTATAACACTTTATATAGTGTTTAAGTTTTGGACACGGTGGAATTCTACCCGATACCGGCGTTAGGCGAGGCTTTTGGTCGTACCCGATTAGGTTGCCGTAACCCGATATGGTAAATTCTAGAAATATTCCGATCACTAAAGTGGGGTGTTAAAATGATTTCTAAATGTATTAAGACACCCATTAAGTCATTTTAGATACATACAAGTTAATGACTTAATTAAAATGGTGAAATCGGAAACGAAATTGGAAACGACGTTTGGTTGATCAAATTGGATTACAAGAAGTGATATGAAATTTCGGGTTGTTACACAAGAGGTTGGCTAGAGGAGTCAAACTTGAGCATCATCTACAGTTCTTGGAAGGTATAAAGTCGACACCTTGATCCTTCTTGTATTAGATCCCTTTTTAGGGAGATTTAGGGCTTTTATAAGCCATTCTTGGTGACCAACCATGATTGCAAGCATGGTTGGGGGTTGAGGCTTCAGATCCAGGCTCCTTAAGGAGTTAGAAGGTAGAAAGGGACTGTCTTTGCACCCATGGAAAGCCCCATGCAATTCAAGAGCTTCTTTTAGGGTCTTTTTAGCTCATAGTCCCATGAATGCACGTAAAGTTCGTAACTTTACATGCTAGATCGATCTTAGGAGCCTAGATCTATCATTTGGACAAGTGTTGTACATCAGAAATCGAGAAATAAGACTTGGACAACCTCGACTCGGCAAGTTGTTCTTGGGACTCGGCGAGTCCGAGCCTTGACTCCCCTTTTCTGTTAAGGTTCAAAGGAACCCAGTTGAGTGTTAGAAGGGTTTTAGAGTGTCCAAGGGAGTGACCCAACGTATTGGACTTAGCCATATGCCTGGAGTTCATAGAACTCGACGAGTGCATGAGCAGACTCGGTGAGTCCAAGGCAATCTCCCAACTTTTGAAGATGAACTCGACAAGTTGTTCATACAACTCGGCGAGTCAAGGACAGGACTTGTTTGTAGGACGAGGATGAACTCGACGAGTTGTTCATACAACTCGGCAAGTAGGATGAAGGTTCATTCGAGGTTGTTTTAGAAGGAGAACTTGTCGAGTCATTGCTAAATTCGACGAGTAGAAGCGTGGAGAAGGACGTATGAAGGGTAGGGACTTGACGAGTTAGAGGCCCAAGTTGGCGAGTCAGGTCAACTGGATGTTGACTTTGACTTTGACTTTGACTTGGTCAGGGGTAAAATATTCATTTTACCCTAAGAACAGTTATCAGTGTCTGACTAAGTGTTTTATGGGAATTATAGCCGGAGGATCACCGGAGCAGCAGTCGGACATCTGTCGATCAGCTTTTCAGCAGTCAGCCTTACGAGGTGAGTTACCTTCCAGTAGGGGTGGGTCTACGGCACCAATGCTGGCAGTAGGTGATTATGGGTGAGATGGTTATCTTTGTGATAATTGTCTGGTTGCTATATACCGAATGGGTGAAATAGTCCCCAAATACAGGTTGAAATAGTCCCCAGATACCGGTTGAAAGATACCGAAGGGGACAGTAGTTCCCGGCTACCAGTTGAAAGATATCGAAGGGGAGGGTAGCTCCCGGTTACCGGTTGAAAGATACCGATGATTATGTGATATGGGTATGGTGGGGGAACTCACTAAGCTTCATGCTTACAGTTTCAGTGTTGGTTTCAGGTACCTCTTCGTCTAAGGGGAAGGAGTCGGCGGTGTAGCAGCGCATCATACACACACACACATGTTTTCAGCATGGAGTTTCATGGGAGTGTACTCTGATTTATTTTACTTTTGACAAAATGGTTTTTATGGTGACATGTTTTGGATTATTGACATATTGATTATGACATGAGATATCATTATGAATGTTTTTATATCGATGGTTTTTATGTTATAATTTATTTAAAAACGAAATTTTTGGCCTTGAATTTTGGGATGTTACAAGTTGGTATCAGAGCCCTAGTTTGAGGGATTCGTACGCACCCTCGGGGGTGTCTGGACTCAAACCATGAGGCTAAAGGATTTTTTTTCTAAATAAATGGTTTTCTAAATCTAAGAAAAAGAGTTTGAGAAAGAACAAGGTGTGTGATGTGTGCGACTAGCCGAGCTCAAGTAATTTTTCCCCAAGATACCCATACTTGTTATGTTATGTTATATGATATATGACCCTAAGAACTACATGCTTGATTAGGGCTAAGGATCTAGGAGGATGCCTTTTATGCCTGGTATATGTTTTCGAGATCTGCATGCTAGATTAGGGCTGAGGATCTAGGAAGGATGCCTTATATGCCTGTTGTATAAGCTGCATGCTAGGACTACCTAGTCAAAAGTATGATGGTTTGGTTAGGTAATGCTTGATATGGTTACTCGATGTATGAATGTTGCTTGCTTTGTGCTATAGGGGTCCTGGCTAACTTCAACTAACTAGTGAGCCGATATGTAACAGTATCCGCAAGCTAGTTAGGGGAGGATGGTAAGGACTCCTGGTGCAGCTGATGGCGGAGAGTAGGTTGGAGAGTGCCCTAGGAAAGCCTAGGATGAGAATAGTTGGAAAGGCATATTGGTTAAGGGACTTGGTGAAGTCGAAGCAATCCTTGAGGAAAGTATGGATAGATGTGGAAGGTAGTATGGGCCCGTATTACTGAAAGCAGAGGATCCGTACTCGAGTCAAGGAGGGCCGAGATGGAACCAAGAATCTTGGATAATGTGTGAGACCTCTTAGGGAATGTTTTGATCCTGAGATTTATGTGTTTATTTTTAGTATGGTGACCACACGACATGGAGCAGGAGGCTCAAGATCTGGGTCAGGATCAGGATCGGGCTCGAGCGTGGGATCCAAGTAGGTTGATGATGGGTTACGCGAGTTCATCACGTCTGAGATTATGAGAGGCATCCTTGAGGTGACCCCGGTCATTTTCAGGTCGATCAAGGAGGGGATCATTGAGCTGATGGAGGATCGCCTCCGAGCATTCAAGGGTGATTTGGCGTCTGGCCAGGCGAGTATGCGCACACTGTCCTTCAAGGACTTCAGAGGGAGTGGTGCACCGGATTTTCACGGGGTGAAGGACCCTATTGCTGCTAGGAGATTAATCGCAGATATTGAGTCTGTGCAGTTAAGGAGCTTCTGCCCGGAAGGGTCGAAGGTCTGCTTTGTGGCGGGATGTTTAAGAGACAGAGCTAGAGATTGGTGGGAGTCGGTTGGTGACTCATTGGGGGCCTCGGCCGTCGAGGCTATGACCTGGTCCGAATTTGCGACCAGATTCAGGGCGGAGTTCGCGTCAGCTGTAGAGCTTCAACAGATGGCCAGGGAGTTTTTAGACATGAGACAGACTACGGAGACTGTGGCGGAGATCACCACCAAGTTCTAGGAGAGGGCTCTTTTGGTGCCCAAGTATGTTGGAGACGAGGATATGAGGAGGACCCGCTATCACGACATGTTGAGAGCCGACATCCCGGAGCATGTCAGTTTCTCGGCATGCCCGACCTTGGACTTTATGATTTCCAGGGCGCGGGAGAGGGAGATAGATTTGGAGCACCTCAGGAAGAGGAAGGCCGAGACTGGGTAGGTTACAGGGGTTTCGGGGAAGAAACCTAAGGGATTCGACTCTAGGTCGATGGGCCAACAGGGTCGGGACTGCTGTGGAAAATGCGGTTGGTCACGCGAGGGAGCTTGTCGCACTGGGTCGGGTTCCGGCTGCTATAAGTGCGGCAAGGCTGGGCATTTTGGTAGGGATTGTACTGCCCCCGCCCCCACAGTGCAAATCTCAGACCTGATTTGCTTTCATTGCAATCAGAGAGGCCACAAGAAGTCCAATTGCCCTAGATTGACAGTAGTGACAGCAGCAGCGCCAGCAACGGCGCCGACCCCAGCAGCAGCACGGGTTATGGATGGCCGAAAGGCCAAGGTAGAGGCTCTAATGGTGCGGAGCCGAGCATTTCAGTTGATAGTCGAGGAGGCACGCGCTGCACCCGATGTGGTGATGGGTACGGTTTCTTCTCTTATTTCTTTATGTTATGTCGTTGTGATTTTGATATGTTATGTGTATGATCTATTTAGGATCGTTCCATGTGAACGGTATCTCGGTTCAGGTGTTGTTTGACTCGGCTGCTACTCGATCGTTTGTTTCTCTTGCGCTTAGCAAGAAGTTTCCTGAGTCTTCGGGCATGCTAGATTGCCCTCTAGAGGTCAAGATTGCGGATGACCGGTCAGTGCGAGCATCAGAGGTCTACCGGGATTGTGTATTAAGGTTGTTCGAGGAACGTTACCTGGTAGACTTAGTTCCCATACCTTTACAGGGGAACAAGATTATTATTGGTATGGATTGGCTAAGTCCCAATGAGGCAGTGATTGTGACAACCCGAAATTTATTCTGTCATTTTAACCTCTTCTTCCGTTAATAAAACTCGCTTTATTAAATTGTCCTTTAACCTTTATGGATTAGGTTAATTAAATTGGGACTTTTTATGACTTCATAAGAATGGGAACAAATTAGAAACACCCTCAATATTCCCTTGAAAAATTTTAGTTACAACCAAGTCAAATGACGACCATTTAATCGGGTGCGACCAAAAGCCCCGTTTAACGTCAGTATCGGGTAGATTTCCTCCGAGCCACAAACTCAAACCCTATATAAGGGTGAGTGGAATCCATTTGAAAACTATCCACCCTCTCTCTAAGGGTGAGTGGAATCCATTTGAAAACTTTCCACCCTCTCTCTACTCTCTCTCTCTCTCTACAAGTTGCCATCGATCCAAAAACGCCTCTTTCAAGCCCCAAACTAGTAAGTGATCTACCCTAACTTGTTGTTTAGCTCATGTAACACGCAAATTCGTGTTTAAGACATCCAAAAGTGGCAAAATCATGTGTTTACGGCCCAAGAACACTCTTGGACCGCAAACACCCATAAGTGGGGTTTTGAAGCCCCAAAACCCTTCTAAATCACTCCTAGGGCTTAGATATGACTTGTGGACTTGCATGTATGAGCTTAGAACCCCAAAATCATATCATATGGAGAGTAAACATGAGTTTATAGCCCAAGAACACTCTTGGACTGTAAACCCCTCTTCATGAGTCGTGAACACCTTTTAAGGTGTTAAAGTTGCCCTTAAACACCTCCTAAGGCTTGGGTAAATGTCTAGAATCAACCACCAATGAAGTAGGGGCATTAAACATCAAGGAAACTATGGACTTAGGAGTTTACGGCGGTAAACCCCCCAAGGATTGGTCCATGGACCGTAAACTCCCTTAAGAAGGCCAAATGATGCCCTAACTTCCCCATATGGCTTGGAATAATGCATAGAACCCTATATTCTTGCATTTAAGACCTTAAATCATGAGTTGAAGGACCAAGTGAGAGTTTACGACCGTAAACTCTATGTTTACAGCCATTAACTCCCTTAAATATTCCATTTGGAGCCTTAAACCCTTCATATGCCCTAAATGTGAACCTAGCCAAATTCTACAAGTGTTATAAGACCTTTAGACATCCAATAACACACCACCCATGAGTTTATGGGTGTAAAATCATGGGGATATGGTCTTAGGTCCGAAATCTCCATAAAGAGTTTACTCTTGAAGAGTAACCTCCCTAACTAGGCCATACACCCCCTTATTTCAACCCAATAGCCTCCTAGCACTTGTCCAAAGTGTTTTCCGCACATTAGGATGCTTACACGTGTTTAATTAGTATTATAAACACTAATTGTATGTAAACATATGCCTTCATATGTTATTAGGTCATTAAGTGTGTTCAAGTCTTCACTTGACACCGAGCACCCAACCGGCACCTCCATCCGATCCACTTACACCAGGTGAGTTCATACCCCTGAATTAACCTTTTAAATGATTTTAACTGATTTTATAGGGGGGGATACAAGTTGAACTGTACAGTTATTAGATAAATCCCATGTGATTAATAACTGTATAGCAAAATAGATTTTGCATATTAAACTGTTTATCCAGCTTAAAGATTTCCAAATTATGCTTTCAACTCTTGATAAAGTATGAATTTCTCTTTTAGATTATCATAAGTATTCGAAAGGTTTTCCGAAGGCTTTTCAAAGGTTTTCCGAAGGTTTTTCAAAGGATTCCAAAGATTTTCAAAACTTGTTTTACAAACTGACATCGAGTCGTAAATTTCTTATGTGTAAAGGTTTTCCAAAGTTTTCATCAGAGTTTTCTTCTATTCTTTTATTTCGCTAAATGCATGCCTGTATTTGTATAGTTATATAAATAATGTTTAAAAGACTTAGGAAGGTTAGTTCGCCCTATTTCCTTTTCCTCGTTGGGATGTGGTCTGGTGGGTATCGGTTATCCGTCCGAAGGTCGTTTAAACATTAGTTATATATCATGTATACACGTATAGACATAAAGGTTTCCGTCGACCAGTTCATTTCCCTTGGGTAGCAAGGGCATCCTTCCATTCATCATTCATAGATCTTTCGTTAAATGCATGCCTGTATTTGTATAGTTATATAAATAATGTTTAAAAGACTTAGGAAGGCTAGTTCGCCCTATTTCCTTTTCCTCGTTGGGATGTGGTCTGGTGGGTATCGGTTATCTGTCTAAAGGTCATTTAAACATTAGTTATATATCATGTATATATATATAGACATAAAGGTTTCCATCGGCCCGTTCATTTCCCTTGGGTAGCAAGGGTATCCTTCCAGTCATCATTCATAGACCAGAAACACTAGTAACTATTATAGGAATAGTTAGGAGATTCTATTTACTCTTTCTAGTACGAGAATTCCAAAGGAGTCAGTTCATTCGTGAGTCTATATCATTAGTCTAATACCTATAATAGAATTCAGAATAGGAGATGCATCTTCAGGACACGGATTTCCCCGTTGTCAAGTTGGTAACCAGAGTCTCCTGGAGGAAGAGCGAGCATTGTGTGTATATATCTATACGGGACTGACACTCCCACACTTTGACTGCTAGCTACAGTCCCCGGCCAACCAAGCCAAGGGGTGACAAATGTCACATTCATTCCGACGCTTGCAGGGCGTCAAGTACTCTATTGTCAATCAGCATGGTTACGAGTATCTCCATGTTTACCTTATAATTCATGGCCTTAAGCTAACAAGAATTAAGTCTGTATTTCCTTGTTTTAGACTTTGCTAGCTGTGTCGTTCATTCGATACTGTCTGGAGTCTGTATATCTTGTTTTAGACTTTGCTAGTTGTGTCGTTCATTCGATACTGTTTGGAGTCTGTATTTTCTTGTTTAGACTTTGCTAGTTGTATCATCCATTCGATACTGTCTGGATTCTGTGTTTCCTTGTGTTAGACTGAGCCAGGCGTATTATTCATACGATACTTTCCTGGAGTCTATGTTATCTTTTGTTTTAGTCAGCAGTATTACTGCTGAGGTATATATTATTTTCCCCTGGTATTTTTACTTGTGATTTTCTCATTATTCCTTTAAAGTCAATATTGTATTCTGATAATGATAGTATTTTGGGGAAAATTACTCCTTATAACATAAGTCTGTCGGGTCTTGGTAGAAGACTGCTTTTATTTAGAAAATATAGGATTTTCTGGAAAGGACACTAATACACCGTAGATTCTAAAGTACTATCTTACATAAAGTTGTTTTGAATAAAAAAAATACGTATTTATACAAATAACACTAAATACTTATGAACTCACCAGCATTATAAATGTTGATACTCGCTTTCAAAATAACTTGTATTCTCAGGTCAGCGATAGACAGGTACACCCCGGGAGCCTTTGCGAAGTCATCCTAGAACCGAGTTGCATCTATATTATTCCTTGTATTACTTTGATGTTGTTATGAAATGTAACCTATGTAAAACTATTACTTATTAATGCAATGGTTGTTGTAATTTGATTACTATACTGCATATGTTGTGATACTTGACATGACGTCATCCACCCTAGAACGTTTCCGTCGTTCCGGTTTTGGGGTGTGACAGTGATCGACTGCGCGCAGCAGTTGGTGCAGATCAGGACCCCAAGGGGGAGAGCTGGTGATACAGGGCGAGAGGCCACAGCGAGGACCAGCCTTATGCTCAACAACAAGAGTGAGGCGCTACCTTCAGCAGGGATGCGCAGGATTTGTCGCCTATGTTACAGATACTTGGGAGGCGAGTAAGGCGACGGTGGGCGATGTGCCCGTGGTACGAGAGTTTGTGGATGTATTCTTCGAGGAGTTGCCTGGGATACCTCTGGAGAGGCAGGTAGAGTTCAGGATCGACCTCGTCCCTGGTGCGGCTCCGATAGCCAAGGCACCGTATCGGTTGGCTCCTCTTAAGATGCAGGAGTTGTCTACACAGCTACGGGAGCTGTTAGACAATGGATTCATCAGACCGAGCAGTTCACCCTGGGGAGCCCCGATTCTATCTGTGAAAAAGAAGGACGGGTCGCATTGGATGTGTATAAATTACCGGGAGCTGAATAAGGTAACAGTGAAGAATTGTTACCCACTTACGAGGATTGATGACCTCTTTGACCAGTTACAGGGAGCATCTTGGTTCTCCAAGATTGATCTGCGTTTGGGGTATCATCAGATGAGGGTCGGAGAGGAAGATGTACAGAAGACTGCTTTTCGGATGCGTTATAGCCACTATGAGTTCGTGGTGATGCCCTTCGGGCTCACCAATGCTCCTGCCGCATTCATGGATCTCATGAACCGCGTGTGCAGACTGATGTTGGATCGGTCTGTGATAGTTTTCATCGATGACATCTTGGTTATTCCAAGACTCGAGAGCTGCATGAGGAGCACTTGAGTGTGAGTTCTAGTTGCACAAGGTGCAGTTTCTTGGGCACCTCGTTAACCAGAACGGGATATCAGTTGATCCGGCCAAGGTGGAGGCCGTGATGAGGTGGGAGGTCCCGAAGTCTCCATCTGAGGTTCGGAGCTTCCTGGGGCTGCCAGGCTACTATCGGAGATTCATTCAGGACTTCTCCAAGATAGTCGTACCTTTAACCAGGATGACAAGGAAAGTCATGGTCTTTCGTTGGGGGCCTGAGTAGCAAGCTGCGTTTGAGACATTGAGACAGAGGTTGTGCAAGGTGCCAATCTTAGCCCTACCGGAGGGCATGGAGGATTTTGTGGTGTACTGCGATGCGTCCATCTCGGGTTTGGGCGCGGTATTGATGCAGATAGGGCATGTTATTGCTTACACTTCGAGGCAGCTGAAGCCTCACGAGGCGAACTACCCGACACATGATTTGGAGCTGGAGGCGGTTGTTTTTGCTCTCAAGATTTGGCGTCATTACCTCTATGGGGTTCGTTGTACCATTTACACGGACCACAAGAGCATGAGGTATCTCATGGACCAGCCGAATCTGAACATGAGGCAGCGTCGGTGGTTAGATGCGGTGAAGGATTATAATTGTGAGATCCTTTACCACCCGGGGAAGGCCAATGTGGTGGTCGGTGCGCTTAGCCGCAAGGCAGCGCCGCTCAGGGATATCTGCATGCGGATGACCGTGGCGACTCCGCTGTTGGAGCAGATCCGAGAGGCCCAACAGGAGGCTATGAAGGAGGAACATCGGAAGAGCGAGCGTATTATGGGTCAGGTTTCCTCTTTCGACTATGATAGCCGAGGGTTGTTCACCCTCCAACGTAGGGTGTGGGTCCCCTATCATGGAGACGTGCGTCAGACATTGATGGAGGAGGCGCACAAATCCAGGTTTTCTATCCATCCCAAGGCGACAAAGATGTATAAGGATCTTCGTCTTGACTATTGGTGGCCCTGCATGAAGCGTGTCACAACTGAAAATTTTGAGCTATGTAATCTATACATTCAAGTAAATGTGAATCAAAAACTTCAATCAAATACATCATACAAGTACTACAAGTAGTCATCAAACAATTGGAAAACCCTAGAAGTTCTTGTTAAGTCTATTTTGGACTAGAACTTCCTTATTGGATCCAAACGGACCAATAAGCTTCCAATTAGACTATCATGGGCTTAGAACCCTAATTGGGCTCTAATTGGACCCACTCTAATTTATTTCAACATTTTGGGCCATGTTGGACCTAGAATGAAATAAATCACAAACTTTGGTCCATAATTTAACCTAACCTAGCTCATTAAAGCATAAAAATCACAATTTTATTTTATAAGGCTAATAAGCACCCAAACTACCTCTAATGTTGGGCTTAGGGGCAAAAAGCCCAAAAACCCTTTCTTCTCTCCCCATTCTCGGCCCAAGCTCAAATAAAAGGGAAAGAGTTGACTTTTCATGACACCTCATCTTTGTATGGAGGATATCTAGGCATTACCCTTCAAACATCCATGCATTCTCATTCTTCCATGCAAACATCACCTCAAGGTCTTTTCTTCTCTCCCTCCCTCTTCTTTCTTGTTTTGGCCGAGAGCAACACCACACACACACAAAACACTCACAAACTCTCTCAAAAATTCACTCAAGACTTCTTCCTTTTCTCCATCCAAAATCTCGAAAATAGGAAGCATTCAAGGAAGTTCTTCCACAAAAATCATCATCTAAGGTAAGGTTTTGCTTGGATCTATGACTTGTAATCCTTATTTATCAAAAATCTCTTCCTAATCCATGCAAAAATCGTGATCTTGCACCCTAGAACCATCTCAAAACTCGAGATCTTCATCAAAGGGAGCCAAGGCCAAAAATACTTCATTTTCCTTCCATTTTTCCTTGCAAAACCGAATCAACACCCCAAGGTGAGCTTCATACCCCCTATTTTCTGTTTTTATGAGTTTTGTGGGGGGGGGGGGAATACAAGTGAAAGTGTAGATCTATATGTGTTTTGTATGCCTTGTATGATTTCCATGCTTATATGTATGCTTTTATGTGTTTTAATGTTGGATCTAGCCATAAAACCCCTCAAAACCGAGATATAACTTATGTTTTATGATTTTAGCTTCAAATATATTTCTACATATAAAGTGTTACAAGAAAAATAGCTAAGTGGTTAGCAACAATTTTCTTTAAGCTAAAAACACAAATTTTGGGCCAAAAATGTGAAAAATACAAAATTAAGGGCCCAAATTGACATTTCACAGATTCTGATGGATGAAGTGTGCCAAAACAGTTTCCATAAATAAATTTCTGGAAATATACTCATTTAGGGGATTAAAAACATAAATTCCAAGCTTAATGGGCTAAAAATGAAAATTTCGGCCCAATGAGGCCCATTATGCGAATTTTTCTGTTTTGGAGGACCAAAACTGTAATTTTCTGTAAAACAGTGGACTATAAGTGTTCCAAATCCTTTTCAAAGGTTTAAAATGCTTTCCAAATTTAAAAAGGACCAAAGTTGCAAAAGTTTCACAATTTGGGCCAAAATTGTCAAAGTTGCGAAAAGAAGGGGCTAAAACCGAGAAAATTGCATTTTCAGGGACTTAAACTGTTTTCTATGAAAAATATGCTGAAAAATATTAATTTCAATAATTTTTGGTGTTAAAATGTCAAGAAAAATAGTTTAAAGACCAAACCGGGAAGTATTTAATAAAAAGGGTTGAAAATGTAAATTTTACAAATAATGAGGGGCTGAAAACAGGAATATTTCAAGGCTAGTTCAATATACACAATTTGATTAAATAATGGTATCGCGGCTATCGACGAAATACAATACACTACAATACCAAAAGTCGTTGTTAAACGAATTGGTTCGGTCTCGAACCAATAAAATCCGAAACTACTAACACTACGACACTATGACGCTATGACACTACGACACTACGATTCATACAACTAACGATTTGGAATTCACTATACATACGAGTGTGCACAGACGTCTACGCACCATCTTTGGGCCCCAAAAGTGTAAAATCTTGTTCGTTGAGCCTAGCTAGCCCAATGACCTGATCTTAAGGCCCGAAGACCTCTATCTTACGAAGTGTTGGGTTTTACCAATCCGACACGACGTAACCGGACTTTCAATGGCTGTAGACTACTGGTCCCCAAGGGTCCTTTAGTGTCGCCAGTGGAGTCTGCCTTTTTGCGAGGCGGGTCTGGGACCCCTCGTACATTTTTATCCCCAACCGGTTAATGGAGTCACCGGGGTCTTCGTGACCTCTTTCTCTTCGGATGTGGGACTACACCTAGTCAGGGCGATTGGATAACGCGATTAGTACTGACGACGCCTTCGGGTTCGTTAGTATAACTATAAACTGGGCGTTTGTGTAACGCGGGTTTGTAGTAAATAATCCTGCTCGAGAACCTTCCAACGTCGCCTGGGACTGACACTATACGCTATGCAATGGTTTCAATGTAACATCACGTAATTCAAGGAACTAGGAGAACATCGGGTTTTCCTAGGGTTTTCAATACGTACAGATTTGAAATGCATACATTTTCAATGAACATTTTTTTTTACAAGTATAGAAACAAACAAGCATACCTATGGATCTTCACAAATGTTTTCAAAAGCCTTTCTTTTCAGAAAATATCGGATTTTCTGGTGGTTTTTCAAACAATACAAACATTCGATTTCAAACACTACTTATGAACTCACCAACATTTCTTATGTTGACGTTTTTCAAAATACTTGTATTCTCAGGGAACCAGTGAATCAAGGGAAATCATATTCAGTGACGGTTGCAGTTTATTTTTGTATGAATTGAACAAATTAATTTTTGGGGAATGTAATGTTTAAACAATGTATGATATGTAAACGCTACTGGTTGTACTATGTTAATGAATGGTGACGAAAGTTGTTATGTTTCATATATATTCAATGTTATGGTATTCAATTGAGTCACGACAGCCCCCGGACGTTTCCGTCGTCTGGTTCGGGGGTGTGACAAAGCGTGACGTAGCATGGTATGTGGAGCGGTGCTTGACCTGCAGGAAGGTCAAGGCCGAACATTAGAGGCCACACGGCAAGACGCAGCCGTTGGACATTCCCATGTGGAAATGGGAAGATATCACCATGGACTTCACCACCAAACTTCCCAGGACCGCACGGGGAGTGGATTCCATATGGGTCATTGTGGATAGGTTGACCAAGAGTGCCCATTTTATACCGATCCAGGAGAGTATATCAGCCAAGAAGCTGGCCGACATCTACATTCGAGAGGTGGTGGCATGGCATCGGGTGCCAGTGTCAATGATTTCGGAGAAGGATGTGCAGTTTACTTTTAGGTTCTTAAAGAAATTCCACGACGAGTTGGGTACTCGTCTCCATTTTAGCACCGCATTTCACCCGCAGACGGATGGTCAGAGCGAGCAGACCATCCAGACTCTAGAGGATATGTTGCAGGCATGTGTGCTAGACTTCGGTGGTAGCTGGGACACTTACCTCCCATTGGCTGAATTCTCCTACAACAACAGCTACCACGCGAGTATCGATCGTCCTCCCTTTGAGATGTTATACGGGAGAAAGTGCAGGACCCCAATATGTTGGGGTGAGGTTGGCTAGAGGGTCATGGGGAGCACCGAAGTGGTGCTCAAGACGACAGAGAGGATTCAGCAGATCAGGAGCAGGTTCCAGACTGTACAGAGTCGGCAGAGAAGCTATGCCAACAAGCGTCGTTCAGACCTGGAGTTCCAGGTCGGGGATATGGTTCTCTTGAAGGTGTTGCCTTGAAAGGCATCATCCAGTTCAGGAAGCGAGACAAGTTGGGCCCCGAGTACATTGGATCTTTCAAGGTTATAGCCCGGGTGGACAAGGTGGCGTATATGTTGGATCTTCTAGCCGAACTCAGCCAGATCCACAACACTTTCCACGTCTCCTAGCTGTGAAAGTGCTTGGTGGACGACTCGACAGTGGTGCCCCTGGAGGATATTTAGGTTGACGATAGCCTGAATTACATTGAGCGGCCTGTGGCAATCCTCGACCGGAAGTCGAAAGATCTGAGGAACAAGAGGGTTGAGCTGGTGAAGGTGCAATGGCAGCACCGAAAGGGATCAGAGTGGACGTGGGAGCCGGTGGACGAGATGATGGAGCATTACTCGGAGCTTTTCCAAGAACGAACAGCAGACTTTGAGGACAAAGTCTAGAATAAGTGGGGGAGATTTGTAGCACCCGGTTCCTGGTATATATTTCATTCAAGTATTTTTTGCAATTTGGACTAAGACTCGATGAGTTGATGGCCCAACTCGTCGAATAGTAGCGGTTTGGACACAAGGGTTAAGTGGCAGACTCGTCGAGTCGGCGGCAAGACTCGATGAGTAGACTCTGGCTGGGAAAAACCCTAATCTGAGGGTTTGCACCGTATTTAAACAACCTTATACAGCGTCCATCGCCCCTTTATGCTCCTAGAACACTCCATACAGAACCCTAATCGTGTTGTGAAGATCTAAAGGCCCTTTTGGTGATTCTTGGTGGTTTGTGGTGGAAGAAGGAAGGAGAAGCTTGAGGAACCAGGAGGTTGGCCAGAGGAGTCAAACTTGAGCATCATCTACAGTTCTTGGAAGGTATAAAGTCGACACCTTACTCCTTCTTGTATTAGATCCCTTTTGGGGGAGATTTAGGGCTTTTATAAGCCATTCTTGGTGACCAACCATGATTGCAAGTATGGTTGGGGGTTGAGGCTTCAGATCCATGCTCCTTAAGGAGTTAGAAGGCAGAAAGGGACTGCCTTTGCACCCATGGAAAGCCCCATGCAACTCAAGAGCTTCTTTTAGGGTCTTTTTAGCTCATAGTCCCATGCATGCACGTAAAGTTCATAACTTTACATGCTAGATCGATCTTAGGAGCCTAGATCTATCATTTGGACAAGTGTTGTACATCAGAAATCGAGAAATGAGACTTGGACAACCTCGACTCGGCAAGTTGTTCTTGGGACTCGGCGAGTCCGAGGCTTGACTCCCCTTTTCTATTAAGGTTCAAAGGAACCCAGTTAAGTGTTAGAAGGGTTTTACAGGGTCCAAGGGAGTGACCTAACGTATTGGACTTAGCCATATGCCTGGAGTTCATAGAACTCGACGAGTGCATGAGCAGACTCGGTGAGTCCAAGGCAATCTCCCAACTTTTGAAGATGAACTCGACGAGTTGTTCATACAACTCGGCGAGTCAAGGACAGGACTTGTTTGTAGGACGAGGATGAACTCGACGAGTTGTTCATACAACTCGGCAAGTAGGATGATGGTTCATTCGAGGTTGTTTTAGAAGGAGAACTTGTCGAGTCATTGCTAAATTCGACGAGTAGAAGCGTGGAGAAGGACGTATGAAGGGTAGGGACTCGACGAGTTAGAGGCCCAACTCGGCGAGTCAGGTCAACTGGAAGTTGACTTTGACTTTGACTTTGACTTGGTCAGGGGTAAAATATTCATTTTACCCTAAGAACAGTTATCAGTGTCTGACTAAGTGTTTTATGGGAATTATAGCCGGAGGATCACCGGAGCAGCAGTCGGACATCTATCGATCAGCTTTTCAGCAGTCAGCCTTACGAGGTGAGTTACCTTCCAGTAGGGGTGGGTCTACGGCACCAATGCTGGCAGTAAGTGATTATGGGTGAGATGGTTATCTTTGTGATAATTGTCTGGTTGCTATATTTGTGCCGAGTATGTGTTAGTAGTAGTAGGGCGTGCTAGCCCTTGGTTACCAGTTGAAAGATACCGAAGACGATTACCGATTGAAAGATACCGAAGGGGTGGACAAAACCCACACATGTATAGTTGTATGCTTATGATATGTCATTATGTGACTCAGTATGCCTGTGTATGTTATCATGAAACCAATATGTTATGACATGTAATATTTGATAGGGGTAGGGGTGAAATAGTCCCCAGATACCGGTTGAAAGATACCGAAGGGGAGGTTAGTTCTCGGATACCAGTTGAAAGATACCAAAGGGGAGAGTAGATCCCAACTACCGGTTGAAAGATACCGAAGGGGAGGGTAGCTCCCGGTTTCCGGTTGAAAGATACCGAAGGGGAGGGTAGCTCCCGGTTGCCGGTTGAAAGATACCGATGATTATGTGCTATGGGTATGGTGGGGGAACTCACTAAGCTTCGTGCTTACAGTTTCAATTTTGGTTTCAGGTACCTCTTCGTCTAAGGGGAAAGAGTCGGTGGTGTAGCAGCTCATCACACACGCATGTTTTCCGCATGGAGTTTCCTGGGAGTGTACTCTGATTTATTTTACTTTTGACAAAGTGGTTTTTATGGTGACATGTTTTGGATTATTGACATATTGATTGTGACTTGAGATATCATTATGAATGTTTTTATATCGATGGTTTTTATGTTATAATTTATTTAAAAACAAAATTTTTGGCCTTGAATTTTAGGATGTTACAAAATAATTGGCAACTTATTATATTTTTTGAATTTGTAGGATTGTATTGGTGCCATCGATGGAACACACGTGAAGGCCTCTGTTCCGCAACACGACCAAACAAATACATTGGACAAAAGAATTGTGTTACTCAAAATATTATGGCAGCATGTGATTTCAACATGTGCGTTACCTTTGCGTGGGCTGGATGGGAGGGGACTGCACATGACACGAGAATTTTCAATGAAGCGCGAAGGAGACATAAAGTTAAGTTTCCACTTCCAGCCGATGGTTAGTATCATTACTTATTAATAGAAGTTTTATATTTTCAAACCACATAAATGAATAACAATCTTTTTTTTTTACTTCTATAGGTAAGTTTTACCTTGTAGATGCCGAATATCCTAATACAAAAGGTTATCTTGCTCCCTGCAAAGGTTCAAACATCCGTTATCATATTCCTGATTTTCGACGTGGATAGACTCGTGCCTCGCAGGAACCAAAAGGCTTCAAAGAAAAATTTAACTACTATCATTCGTCACTTCGCAATGTAATTGAACGAACTTTTGGAGTCTGGAAGGTTCGATGTGTGTTACTAAGAGATATGCATGTAAATTTCAACTTCAAGACCCAAGTAAAAATTGTGCTAGCTTCAATGGCAATTCACAATTACATTAGAATGAGCGGTAGTAGTGATGCAACATTTCAAATAGCGCAAGAAGAATCTTATATTTCACGCAATGATGAAGGACCCGATGATGGTATTGAGCCACATGATGAAGTATCAAGTACACAACACAGAAGTGACGATATGTATATGAGTGCAGTACGCGATATGATTGCGGGCCAAATATTCTCAAGGTCAAACACTCGTGCACGTAATGGCGTATGATTTGTTTTGAAACGATTTTTATGGTTTAATGTAGCAGCATGAAACTATTTTGGTTAGTATGTTGGATATTTTGGATAATATGTTGGATAATATGGATTTGGAATGAAATTTGTGGTTTCATATAAATAAAAAAAATGTTTTTTAGGTAAAAATAGGTGTAAAAATAATGTGCTAAATGTTTTTTTAGTTTTATGAATAAAAAAGTATTATTATTATTATTTAAAAAACAAAAATGTTTTGTTTGAATAAGAAAATTATGCTAAAATATAAGAGGAAGTCTTTTTTTTGTCATTTTACTTATATTAGCTGTTTTGTTTGTCAAATATTTATTGCTTATTGTTTATTTCTACCACAATAAGGTAATCCAAACACTTTTTAAAAAACTATTTATTCCCACCACAGTAAGCAAATAAACTAAAAACTTATTTATCCAAACACCCTCTTAGTATTATATATTATATGACACTAGAATTTGTCTCGATTACATTTGGAAAATTCTAGTTTCGATGTTTAATGTAGACGGTGATATTCAAGAAAACGAGATCACCTACAAGCAACTCATATCAACATTCATCCGATCATGAATAACCCAATTGCCCAACAAGACCAACGACGTCGTTTCTAGAAACCTGCCAATTTCCCATCATTATATATTTTTTTTTCTCTATCCACCCGACCATCGGGTACGGCAAATCTCCCACGACTCTAGCAACAAATCATACTTTTGCCCCCGAAAAAAGATAGAGTTGTTGGTGTCCGATTCCTCAACCCTCATCATCAACAACACTGGTTATACCCTCTTCATTCTCTTCACCCATTTAGCATCAAAGTTCCAGTATCACACAGTTCGATTGGTTCAGATGCATTTACTGAAAGAAATGGATCTGAAATTATAAGTGAAACCCCACTTCGCCATAGAGATGACAGGCCTAATTCTCCATCAAACACCGGTATTGGTGTCATCAAATACAAGACCGAAGCTTCCTTTATTGGTACTTCCAGATTCTTCGCGTTTCTTTGCTGATTTATCCACAAGAACGACATGTTCGTCCTCTTCATCGTCATCATGTAAGTTTTCTCTTGCATTTCAGTTCTAAAATTTCATGGTTTCTGCTACAGCCTGCTTAATTTCTCTTAATTTTGCATAAAATCAACAGATATTTAGTTGCGTATCCGTAATTCACTCTTGAATTCGTGAGTGTACTTTATTATTCTGGGGTTTTATCTAGTTTAAGAATTTCGAGGGTTTATTTTGGTTGGAACTCAAACCAGAAAACGTTTCCATTATGAAGATGAATTGTGTTAAAATAAAAGGAAACGCATAAATTAATGGAATTTTGTTCTTTATACAGTTGAAAGAAGAGATATATTAAAACCACACTTGCGAGGCAACAGAATTACAGCAAATTCATTTAATGTTGGTGCTAGTTCTGGGGGTTATGCAGAGAGAGATGGAAATGATAACCAAAATTTATCTACTAATGATCAAAACAATGAAAGTTCACCAATGTGAGTTCTCTTCTGAATTTTGATTATATTGCTTTTGGGGTTTTCTAGGTGATTCGGTTATGGGGAACAAATGAGCTTTGGGATTGAATCTTTTCTTGTAAAGATTGAATTTTTTTTTCTTGCTTATTAAGTTGGGAAATGGGAATGATTGTTATCTATACACCAATTTGAAGATGAGTGATATAATCCAAATGTTATGAGATAATTCCTGAAAGCATAATTTAAGATAGTGTTGGTAATGATGGAATTAGGGAAGGAATGGAATAGTTCATTCCATAGGAATGGGAACAACTTGTTTGTTTTACCTGATGGTAGAGGGTGTTTTTCTTTTCATTCCATAAAAAAGTGCAATAATTGAATTTTATTTATATATTATTTAATGAAAAAGGTTTTTTTCTAAGTTTTTTATTATTTTAATTTGATTAAAATTTCATTTTATTGAATTAACGAAAAAATATAAAATTTTGAACTTATTTAGGTTATGATGTTGATTTTTTATTGTAAAAAACTTCATTAATCATAACTGAAGTAATGAATAGAATAGAGTTGAATTTATGTACTGATTTTACGTATAATCATAGTTGTCGACTCGTGACTTGAAATGGAAATTTTCAACTCATGACTTGACTCGTAAGGGTCATGATATATATATATATATATATATATATATATATATATATATATATATATATATAATACGCGTTAAATATGATGCACCTTTACTAAAACATGGCAAGTTCGCAAATTAGAACGTGTGACTTGTTATTTGTTCAAAAATCATACAAAATATCATATAATATCTAACAATATCATAACTAGTGAAAGTCATCATCTGTATCACTATTAAACTTCAAAGTGGTCACACATCATCTTTATCTTATTCTAGATTAATAGGTATTCCATGGAGTCCAACTTCATCTCTCTCCTGATCATTATCAACAATTGTCGTTTTGCGTATTCGCAATTAGGACCTTGTTTAGGTTCCTCGGCCTTAGAAACAATTAAGATTCATAAGTATATTTATATTTTAACTATTTTATAAATCAAGGGAATGTAATATAATAATACTATTAATAGCATAATATTTACCTCTTTTTCTTTTATTGCTACTAGTTCCTATATCCTCTTTACAACGTTCATGGATATCCATCCACGAGATAACTTTCGGGAGACATGCATCCTCCTTTTTGGTGATCCATTCATCATCATCTGAATCTGAATCCACATAACCGATAAAGAAATAGGATCATAGGTTTCTCCTCGTCCTCGTATCTTTCCATGCCTTGTATTGAGGTTAATATTGTATTTGACACACACTAAAGCATTTAGCATTTGTTGCTTTAGACAGTTTCTCTTTTTGGAGTGTACATGGTCAAATGTAGTCCAATTTCTTTCACATCCCGTGACACTATATGTGAGGCTTAGCTAACGAACAACTAGCTGCACTCTTTTTCATAGTTCAACCACTGGTTGGAAGTTGAAACATCTTTCTCATTGCTTTGGTTGCAGATAAACCAAACATTCCGATGTTTTCATTGAACTTATCAAGTTGTTTATGAGTTTTATGCCTGTTAGGTCTATCATACATCTTCTCAATAACGTTGTATAATTCAAGTTTGACTTTATAATCATCCAAAAGTCTCATGAAAATGAATGTTGTTTTCAAATTTAAAATAACATAATTATTAGTTCATTATATATAAAATAATAAGCATTTTTATTTTCATAAAAAGAAGCGAGACCTTGGATTAAAATAGTATCATGCAACATGAAGGGCCTGTGGAGTTGCATATCCTATCTTGAGTTGCATATCCTATCTCAGATTAATCTTTTTCCCAAACTGATTTATATCTTGCTTCAACGCCATTAACGTTTCCTTCATTTGCTTTTTTGCACGATCCATGACTTTATATATATACCCCATTACAGGTTTTACATATCCATCTATAAGCCTCAATACTTTGTAAATGGGAATTACACAATTTAGACAATATTTTATTGTCTTTCAAAGAATAATATTTTTAACCAACTTCTCGCTATTTGTAGAAGCAAAGTTACATTCGGCCCACTTTTTGAAGCAAACAACTCCTGAATAGGAGTCTTTAACTCATGAAACTTTTTTAAAGTAAGAAATAAGGTAGCAAATTTTGTAACCACCGATCGAGTTAGTTCTTGATCACCGGTAAACCCTCGAAACATTGATAGAAAAACACCATATCGATAGATATACACGATTATTTTCTTTGCTTTTTCTATGGTGTCTATGAAGATTTTACCGTCTCCAATATCTTGTAACATCAAGTACATTAATTTTGCAGCACACGATGATCAAAACAAGCGAGGTCTCTTTCCAACAGTGCTTCGACTTTTAGTTGGTACCATATTTGAAAGTAAGAGACCTTGCTTATTTTGATCACAGTGTGCTGCACATTTAATCGACTTGATATTATAAGATATTAGAGATAGTAAAACCTTCAAGCACACCATAGATAAAACAAAAGAAAGTAACTGTGTACATCTATCGACATGGTGTTTTGCTATTAATGTTTCAAAGGTTTATCGGTGATCGAGAACTAACTCGAGTGGGAGTTATAAGATTTGCTATCTCATTTCTTACTCTAAAAAGTTTCATGGCATCTCATGCTTAATCATATTGTCAAAACATGCTTTTAAAGCATGTCTTTCCTAATAAAATAATCAAGAAACCATATCTTGTCTCTTCTTTTATTAGCTCACCGCAAAAAGAAGAAAAGACAGAGATCGGTATAAAAATACTTTCAAGTAATATATAAACTCATAATATTTTAACTAAAAGACAAAAGTCATTCTAGTCCTAAAAGATGTACATTGATTTATATATCATACATTATAATATATTATGATACTTAGCATTTGAAATTAATATTTCAAAAAATAAATGATTTCCAATTAACTTGAAGAGTTATGAATATTTATCAATAATAAAATTCTTATGAATAATCTATTTGTGTCAACTTGTTATTGGTGTTACTCTTTAGAAGCATATGTTATTAGTAATATCATTCTAAAATGATTCTTGAGCATATAAATCTTTGAAAATATTGTTTGAGTTGTTTAATTCCTATTTATAAAGTATTAAGTCTTATGGATGGAGATGTAAAACTTGCAATGGGGTTATATATATATATATATATATATATATATATATATATATATATATATATATATATCATGCAAAAGAGAAAATAAAGAGGCGTTGAAGCAAGATATAAACCTATTTGGGAAAAAGATTGATCTGAAATGGGATATGTAACTCTATAAAGCCCCTTGATGTTGCTAGATACTATCTTAATCTAAGGTCTCACTTCTTTTTATGAAAATAAAAATACTTTTTACTTTATATATAATGAACTAATAATTATGTTATTTTAAATTTTAAAATAGTCTTCATTTTGATGAGAACTTTTGTGTTGATGATGAAGTCAAACTTGGACTGTACATTGTTATTGAGAAGATGTATAACAGACAAACAGACATAAAAATTCATGGGTAACTTGATAAGTTAAATGAAAGCATTGGAATGTTTGGTTTATCTAAAACAAAGTAATGAGAAAGAAGATACAACCCGCAAAACAGTGGTTTGATTATGAAAATGAGTGCCCGAAACTTCAATATCTAACCGTTCGTGTGCTAAGCGTCATATGTATTGTCACGGGATGTGAGAGAAATTGGAGTACATTTGACCATGTACATTTCAAAGAGAAACCGTTTAGAGCAACAATGGTTAAATGCTTTAGTGTTTGTAAAATACAATATTAACCTTAAATACGTGGCTTGAAAAGAGACGGTATCAAGGAGAAACCTATGATCCTATTTCTTTATCGGATATAGATTCGGATGATGAATAGATCACCGAGAAGGAGGATGCATGTCTATTGGAAGATATCTCAGTGATGGATGTCCATGAATGTCTTAAAGAGAATGTAGGAACTAGTAGCAATAAAAAAAGAGACAATTATTAGACTATCAATAGTAGATATTATATTATATTACCTTAATCTATAAAATAATCAAAACATAAATACACTTATGATATTGTTAGATGCTATATTATATTTTGTATGATTTTTGAACAAGTCACAAGTTGAAACTTGCAAACTTGTAATGTTCAACATATATATATATATATATATATATATATATATATATATATGTTGAAAATTTCAGTTTTCGAGTCATGAGTCGACAACTATGCCAAAGGGTGTTTCTTTTTCATGCCATCATGGAATGCAATGGCATGAAAAAGAAACATCATTTGACATAGTTATCGACTCGTGTCTCGAAAATGAAAATTCTCAACTTGTAATTTTTTCACCCGAATCCGTCGAGTATTAGGCGGGGACGGGCGTGTTGAGCGGAGTACGGGTATGGGGATGGAGATTGTAGTCCCCGCTAATATCCGTCTCCGTTTGCATCCCTAAACGTAATGACTAATTCCATTACCCTTTCTATTCCTTTCCATTGTTATTCCATTCCATCAAACCAAACAAACCGTAAATCTCTTTTAAATATTTTACGATGTGTTTGACAGTAAAAAGCTTCCGGATCAAATTCGTTATCCAGTCTCAATAGCCCTTGTGCTATCCGGATGTGCTTTAGTATTTTCAATAATCGCCTTTGGAAAGGGTGCACCTCCCTCTCTCTTAGCAGCAATCGCAAAGTCAGGCTTCACAGCTGCTTTTACATTAATTTTTGTTTCCGAAATTGGAGACAAGGTATCTAAATATCCACCACATACTAATTACTTCCTTACATAAACTTATATTTAAACTTAATTAGCAACTAATATCCACTTTCCTTTACTTGATCAGACGTTTTTCATTGCAGCTTTATTGGCCATGCAATATGATAAAGGACTGGTACGATCTCCTCATATCTCCAATAAATTTTTTACACTGGACATTACAAAACAAATTACATCCTTTCTAGGGCTATTTTCCATGATGAGAAGGGCATTCACGTCTTTTCACAAAATGACAGATTGACAGCTAGTCATTTTTCCACCTTTTTGAATGGGACAAAAAACAGCAGATTTTGTCAATCCCAGTCCATTGCATGCCAAACACAGTATAACCTGTCATGTTCATTGCATCAAATTCATTAACTTTTATGGATTCAAAAATTGTGATCAGGTTATTTTGGGATCAATGGGTGCTTTATCACTTATGACTGTTTTTTCGGTCATAATTGGAAGGATTTTTAATTCGGTTCCAGCTCAATTCCAGACAAGTAAATATTTCGATATTTCCATTACAGCATTGCACTTTCATCTTCATTTTTTTTTTGTGTAAAATATGTCTAATTTTCCATGGTTTATGCAGCATTGCCAATTGGAGAATATGCAGCAGTGACTCTTTTGATGTTCTTCGGTCTTAAAGCTATAAAGGATGCATGGGATCTTCCATCAAGTAATGCTAAAAATGGTGAGAAAAATAGTAATGAACTTGATGAATATGCAGAAGCTGAGGAATTGGTGAAAGAAAAGGTGATTAATGATCATTCATTTGACTTATATTTAACAATTTTAGTTTCTTTTTTTAAAATAAATATTTGGTATACATGTAGGCATCTAAACAGCTCAAGAATCCTTTTGAAATCATTTGGAAGTCATTCAGTCTTGTATTTTTTGCGGTAATCCTCTTCTTTTTTTTACTTACAATGTATATTTTTTTTTTACAATATTATACTTTCTGTTTTTTTATTTTGTATCATGGTGTTGTAGTTAGAAAAACATATCCAATTATAGCAGTGAAAATTGTTTTGTATTTGGATGACATTGATATAATTTGGTATGTTTTTCAGTTGAAAGGTCTTGATCTTTTTTTATTCATTAAAACTATAACTTGATCTTGAAACAGTGGAAATAATTTAAAGCCAAAAAAGATTTATATCGTGAAAAATTGCTTTGTTTTATTATTGTTATATAATTTGGTAGATTTTTTAAAGTACAAAATGCTCTAATAAGAAGAAATGGAGGTAGAATGCTATAAAAAGAATTGAAGAAAGAATGTTACTATTTCTTGCATTTAAGCCTTTATCACACCACTTTCTAAAAATGTCGATCTTTATAATCTTTTTGTTGGTATGCTATTTTAAAACTATTTATCTTTCAATTCTTTTTTTGGATATGAAGCTGTTTATTTTTCATTAAAAACAAATTTGATTGCAAATTTGTAGGAATGGGGTGACCGGTCAATGCTTGCAACCATAGCTCTTGGGGCTGCTCAGGTACATTAAAAATACATAAATAATAATTGAAAGTATGATGCTATTATAAATAAATTAAGACAAATCTTGATAAATTGTCCCTGTGGTTTCCATGAATATCAACTTCAGTCCCTAACTTTTTCCGATCTCATGGAAGGTCCCTGTGGTTTCATGAGATCGGAAAAAGTTAGGGACTGAAGTTGATATTCATGGAAACCACAGGGACCATTTATGAAGATTTGTCATAAATGAATGAAACCAAAAGTCTTTTTTTATTTTTTTTTGTGTGACAGTCTCCATGGGGTGTGGCAAGTGGAGCCATAGCTGGACATCTATTGGCAACCTCCATAGCAGCAGTTGGAGGGGCCTTTCTTGCCAATTATATTTCTGAAAAACTGGTAATTCTTTCTTTTGACTTGATTAGGTTATCTACCTTCAAAAATTTTATGTATGATGGAATCAGCAAAGGAATGGAATGGAATGGTTTATTCCGTTGGAATTTTAAGAAAAAAAATTTGTTTTGTTTGCCTTTGGTTTTGTTGAAGTTCATTCCTTAGTCCAGGTTGAGGGTTTTTTTTTTTTTTTTTTTGTTGGTGACACATTTTTTTAAAACTTTTAATGACACAAATTTCTTTGATCATTTAAATTATAATTTTATTTGGTTAAATAACAAAACATGTTATTTTTATTATAAGTTCTGTGGGGTTTAGGTTTAATTACCTTTTCATTAATAATAATCATTAAACTAATGTATAGAATAGAGTTAAATCCCACAGAACTTATATAACAAAATAATATTTTTTCTCATCATGTCATGTTTGGTTGGCTTGAAGAAAACAAAATAAGTCATTCAAACATGTTTTTTTGTTGTGTATAATTACAAATCTAAATGAATTTAAACTCATAAATGACAAAAATATGTTATTTTATAGAAATAAGTTTTTTCAAATAAAGATATATTGTTAGATGAATTGCATATTAACAAATTGAACGTCATGTAAAATATATATTGTATGTATTAATATAATTGTTATAAGAATAAAAGATTTAATACCCTAAAACCTTAAAATAGAATTATATATAACAAAAAAAAATAGTCATTTTTGAATTATAAAAACAAATAATCTAATTGAAGTAATGATTTGTCAGGTTGGGTATCTGGGAGGAGTATTATTTCTACTTTTTGCTGTTGCGACATTTTTGGGGGTCTTTTAAGGAACTCGAAACAACCCAATGAGTAATGCTGAGGAGAACAGGGTTATATGGACATAAATGGTCATCATATTGTCCTTAATGTGTTCTTGGTGTATTTCTATATTGTGAATTAGATGATTAATCATTTACTCTTTTACATAATTTCGTTTTCAAGAGATTGAAAATTGTAGGGAGATAATAATATCAAATTGTTGGAAACAAAATCAAGGATGCAATATTTAACAAAGTTTACCAATTTGATTTTTACATCTACAATCTTCGGGTTTGTTCAAGATCTTAGAAAGTCAAAATTCGGCTTCACATTCATCCTAACAAGTTTTGATCCATAAACATTACGGGTTTGTTTGATAAAAAATAATTGAAAATTGTAACTTTTATTTATGTTTAGTAAGTTGTTGAAATATATAAAATTAAAAGTTTTCAAAAGCTATTTAAAGTAGGTTTTGGTTAGGAGTTTTTTACTCTAAAATAAAATTTTAAACAAATCTTATATTATTATTATTATTATTTTTTTAAGTTAAAAGCTCCTCAATTTTTTCAAAAGCTCGTTGCTAAAGTCTAAACACTGCTAAAATATTTATCCAAACTGCAGGAAACTCAAAGGGAAGATAAAAACACATATAAGGGGTAGTATGCCAAATTTAGCTATATTTAATAGGATTGTAACGTTCAACGAACTGTTCATGAAATGTTCGGCGGGAAGTTCATTTATGTTTGTTTATTTAATAAATAAACAAACATGAACAAAAATCCTCGTTCGTTTAACTGAACAATGGTCTCGTTCGTTCAATTATGTTCGTGAACGTTCATTTATATTGTTCGTTTATGTTTGTTAATGTTCGTTCATATAAGTTCATTTTATCTTCATATATGTTTAATTGTGTTTGATTACATTACTATATTATATGTTCATATATGTTTGTTTATCTTTGTTCGTTTATGTTCGTTTAGCATGTTCACGAACATAAACTAACGGACATGAACAATCTAATTTGTTAAACGAACGAACATGAACAAGAAAACTCGTTCGTTTAACCGTTCGTGTTCATTCATTTGTTCAGTTAACTTAAACGAACAAACATGAACAAGTCCCGTTTGTGTTAGTTTGGTTCGTTTATAGCCCTAATATTTAGATAAAGATAAGGGGTTAATCACACTGTGGAAATAATGATTCTAGTATGCTTATTCTAGAAGTTGGTTCCTAATTTTATTAGGTGATTTTTATCCTTACTCTAGAACTAGTATCACATGGCAATTAGGTTAATTTCTATTCTAAATAAGGTCTTAGTGTATTGTTTTTAACATATCAACCTGAGAATTAAATTTCGGTTTTTGTAGGATTGGAGTTGTTCCTTCATCTCGTGTTTGTCTGTATGTCTTAGTGTCTGTTAGGGTGCAAAGTAACACTTGGATGAGCTTATCATTTTGTATGTGTAAATGAGTTGAGTCTTTCATATAAATAGGAAGTGAGTGACTCCCATTATGTAAGAACTTGAAGGAACATTTGGAGAGCATTAGTTTTAGAGAGAGAGAGAGAGAGAGAGAGAGAAAGAAATAGCAAACCCATTTGTACTCTTTCTAACCAAACTAATGAGAGCTTAAACCAGATTTATTCACGTGTTCATTATTTGTATGATGATTCACTAGATCTTTCATATTCCGCACATGCCATCATGATCATCACCACTACAATTGGTATCAGAGCGGGTGTTCTTGATAGAATCAAGAATTGATCCATGGTGACATTCTAGATTTGGTGATTCTTCATTTGATCTTTGATCTTCATGTTTTTAAGAGTTTGGATTCTAGAAATCGAATTCCTCATTAGTTTTACTCATAGTCCGATTTTCTTCACTAGAATTCAAGTAATTTTTACTTTCTCTCTCTAGAAAACCCATTCAAAATCACTTACTCTCTCTAGAAAAACTCAAGATCTTATTGTTTGATCAAAGATGGTGGATTTTTCGTATGATTCTTGGGTTGTTGTAACAGCCCGGAATTCCAAATATTGTAATAATTATGTTTTTGGGGTGTTTTAAGAGGGGACTCGGCGAGTTGGAACCTAGACTCGCCGAGTAGGATCGCAGACCTGGTCGCGGGTTTGCGACTGGACTCGACGAGTCCGGATATGGACTCGGCGAGTCTGCGCTGTTTAGCGAAAAACCTAACCGTTCAGGTTTGGGACGTATAAGAGGGACTTATTGGCCGTCATTGTTCATTTTAGCCTTCTGAGAGGAACCCTAAATCGATTGTGTTCATCTGGAGCAAGGTTAAAGGCCATTGGTGATTTTGAAGGAGTTGTTGTGCAAGGAAGAGAAGGGCTTGGCTAAAGGAACAGCAAGGGAGTCACGTTCTGAGGATTGGGGACACAGAGAGTACATCATCCAGGTAAGAATTCGAGTACACTCTGCTATGTTGATGTGTTTATGGATTTAGGGTTTATGGAACCCTTTTGTGACTAGATTGAATGTTACCCTAGTCCCCCAAACGATTGGAACCCTGTATTGGGACCTTTGGAGGTCCAGAATGTCCCATGCCTGTGCATTTCGGGAATTGATGAAGGTTTTGGATTGGAATCCTTATGCCTTAGGTCAACATGTAAATTATAAGTCTTGGGGTGTATCATGAGCACCGAAATGAGGACCTTACGTGGTGGACCGGTCTAGGAAGGCCAGGCCTATGAATGGTCGGAGCAGTTCTGCCATTAGGAAGCAGTTTGAGCGGTTGCATGGCATGGACTCGCCGAGTCCGATGAACAGACTCGGCGAGTAGCTTGAAGATTAACTGGGACTCGTCGAGTTGTTCTTCAGACTCGGCGAGTTGAGTCGGGGTGGCCCCGCGATTCATCCAGGAGGAACTCGTCGAGTCAAAAAGGGGATACTCGACGTGTAGAAAGGGAATCTTAAGGAATCGGTGAGTTAAGGGCGAGTGGACTCAGAGTGGTTGAACTCGGCGAGTCTTGGGGTGACTCAGCGAGTTAGGTCGCGGGTTGGGTGAAGTTCTGAGTATGGGGACTCGGCGAGTCATAGGGTTGACTCGGCGAGTAGGGTCAGTCAGGGGTTGACTTTGACCTTGTCTTTGACCAAGGATTGACCAGTGGTTCCAGGGGTATTTTGGTAATTGTTGTTTATTGGTTGAGTTCAGTGCATTGGTGGCTATCCAGAGGTGGAGATCGTATCAGTGATCGGAGCAGCTTGAGCTATCTGTTCAGTCGGCAGTTTCGAGGTGAGTTATCCTCACTATATCGCTAGGGTTTATGGCACCAAGGCCGACCCTGTTATCGGATGGAAATCCGGGTAGTTGTCCTTGATATGTTATGGGCCGGAAGGCGATTATGTTGTGTGATGGACCGGAAGGTCGGCGTGGGTAGGACCGGAAGGTTTACCCAGCAGGGACAGAAGTCCCCTGAGACACATGGACCGGAAGGTCAGGGCCTGGAAAGGCGTATGTATGCAATTAGTAAGTTGACTGATTCGTAGGGTAATGTTATGCTAGTAACCGGCTAGATCGGTATCTTGTTTAGAGTAATGCTATGATATGTGATCTGTTGATCGATTGTTGTCTTTGAACTGCTATATGATTATTTGTTATGTTATATGTGCATTTTATGCTTATGGGCCAGAAGGCAATATGTTATGGGCCGGAAGGCGATTATGTTGTGTGATGGACCGGAAGGTCGGCGTGGGTAGGACCGGAAGGTTTACCCAGCAGGGACGGAAGTCCCCTGAGACACATGGACCGGAAGGTCAGGGCCTGGAAAGGCGTATATGTGGTTGGTATTCTGGGGGTATCTCACTAAGCTTTCGGGCTTACAGTTGTGGTTTTATGTTTCAGGTTCTCAAGAGTCTGTGGCAAGGCAAAGGCGTGATCGTACCGTTCCTCGCGTGGGTGTTTCATGATATGAACCTGGGAAATTACTCTGTTTAATATTGTATTGAAACCTTTTTGTAACAATGTTAATAAAATGGGTGATTTTGAAAAGTTTTAATTGTTTCGAAATTTCGGACGTTACAAGTTGGTATCAGAGCCTTGGTTTGAGTGAATTGGGGAAACATTCGTGTGACTCCAGTCTCAAATCGAGGAGGATTTTAAAAAGAGAAATTAAAATGAGAAATTAAAATGGTTTTCAAATTTAGTAAAAGGAGGACGCGGAGGTACGATCAGCCGGAGCCAGTAAGTCACCCCAAGATACCATACATGATATTTGTTTATTTGAGCTTGATAGAACAGCATGCTAGAGTTAGGCTAGGGATCTTCAGGAATTCATGATAATGTTGCCTGATTTGTGATGCCTGTAGCCTAGGGTCCCTTATGGGATATTCTCAGTGTTCCTCTAGTGGTGAGGGTTGATAGTTATTATGCATGTTCCCTAGGGTATTGTGGTAGTACTTCATACAAATATGGGTAGGTGTGGAAGGTAGTATGGGCCCGTACTACTGAAAGCACAGGACCCATACGCGTATCAGGGAAACCATGGTCTCTAGGGTAGGGTTGCGAGAGTTGGATCCCAGGATTTTGGGAAGTGTCTGAGATTGGTAGGGTGTCTTCAGTATGGAGATTTCGAGGCATGATGATAGTGGATCCGGATCAGGATCAGGAGCTGGAGAGCGAGTTCCGGGTGGATCGGTGTCGTCGGAGGTTATCGATCGGACGAGCACGAGCGAGCGGGATGCGAGGATTCGCGAGATCCTGCGTGATGGGGTTGCTGCATTGTTCCGGGCTGAGTTGCCGGAGTTGTTTGGGTCGATCCAGACCGCCATGATTGAGTATTTCGATGAGCGATATGCGGCTCTCGCAGAGACGGTTGCCGCGGCGGCTACAGCGGCTGTAGCAGCGGCAAGGGGAGGAGCTAGTCGGGGTTTTCAGTATCGGGACTTCTATTATACAAAGCCTCCCACATTCGATGGAGTTCAGGACCCGATTGATGCTATGAGATGGTTATCAGACGTGGAGGGGTGTTTCTCCACGAATTTATGCCCTGCTGATCAAAGGGTAAGGTGTGCTCTGAACCTATTGAGGCTCGGAGCGAAGGATTGGTGGAGATTGACTACGGGGTCATTTTTCCGATGTGCAAGGGGCTGCGGTTTCATGGGATCAATTCAGAGAGATGTTCAGTACTCGCTATGTTCCGCGGGATGAAAAGGAGAGATTGGCTCGGGAGTTCCTTGAGCTGAAGCAGGATTCAGAGTCGGTGACTGAGATCACCAGGTTGTTTATTGAGAGGGCGATGTTTTGGCCTGAGTTCGTTTTGGAGCAGGCTCAGATGTCCCGATATCTGAGTATGCTCAAGGGGGATATCAGACAGTTCGTGTCTACGCAGAGGTGTGAGACCTTGTTGGTGTTGCAGGAGGCCGCCATGCGGCGTGAGTTCGAGGTTGAGTTGCAGTTGCGTGAGCTGAGGCAGGCTCCGATGCAGTCGCAGCCAGCGCCGAAACGGTCCAGTACCGTTGATGTTAGAATGGGGGATCGGAGCGGCCACACTTGTGGGAAGTGTGGGAGGGGTCACACCGGAGTTGCTGGTCCGGTGGTGCATGCCGCAAGTGCGGAAAAGAGGGGCAATATGCGCGGGACTGTCGGCAGTCAGTGCCGATTCGGGATTCGAGGATCTGTTATCATTGTCAGTAGGTTGGACATTTGAGGGTCAACTGTCCACAGCTTTCTGCAGGACCGGTGCAGGCTCTAGCATCGACCACCTTGAGGGTTCAGGAGGAGGACAGGATGGAGCGGAGCCCCAAGGGCTCCGGGGTCGTGCTTATCAGCTTGCGGCAGAGGGAGACGGAGCAGTGCCGGGGGGCAGCTGCGGGTATGATGCTTTCTTGATGTCTTGATTATCTTGCGTTGATTGAGGCGTATTGTTTGTGCTGGTATCTGGTGTGGATTTCGATGCGGTATTCGTTGTTTCGCGGGTTTGGCATGGTTATGGATTGATGTCTCAGGTTTCGCTTTGGCATTCGTTGTTCCCTGATGGTTTGGTATGGTTATAGTTTGGTGTTTTGGTGCCGGTAGCCTTGTGCGGTTTCCGATGCGGTATTCATCCTTTTGCAGGTTGTGGGTTTGGTTACGAGTTATTGTTTGGGAATTCTGTTGGTTATCGTTCGTGAGGGTTGATAGTAGAGATGCGGCACTGGGTTGAATGTCGGGTAGCATCTGCAGTCGTGGAGTGGGTAATTGAAAGACCGGATTCTTTTGAGCGGATTGATCAGGGAAGAAATGTGTTTTGCTGAGGGTTGCTTATGCTTGTGGGAAGCAGTCAGTGTGTAAATATTCTCTTTGTGCAGGATTGTTCTGAAAGGTCGTTAATGGCGATCGGTGGCTGTTAGTCAGTGCTTTAAGTGGGGGAGAATTGGAGAATTCTCCGGGAGATCGATGAGTATGTGAGGGTGCTTAGCTGTTGGGATTCAGCAGTGTTCTGTCAGCTCAGAGTATAGCCTGACAAGAGCGAGTGTCGGGTACGCGGGGCAGGATACAGACCTAGGGCATTTGATTGTGGAGGCCTGAGAGCAGGCCGGGATCAAGTTTGAGTAAGTAACCGGGGTTATGCGATCAGAGTATTTGTATGCTTGATGTATGTGATGGGTTGTACTGCATTAATCCCACGGGATTTATGTTGTGCATGTTTCTAGAGTTGGAACCGGAAGGTTCCCAGAGATAGAACCTGAAGGTTCGCAGAGTTTGGGTGTACGGACCCACAGAGATATAGCCTCGAGTGGCTAGTATGTGTTATGAGAGTCGGTCCGGTCATGCTGGAGACTCTGTTGGTATTGCTGGATCAGTTGAGATTACGGATTGTGTATGTTGCAGTGTGATTACATTGGAAGGTCTGGCCCCGGGTTAGTGATCTTGTTTAGTTGAGGCAGTGATTTTGATGAGTGAAGAGAGTGCATGAGATTGAGAGCCCCTGCAATGAGAGCCAGAGTATATGAATAGCGGTTGCGCAAAAAGGGTGGTGTCGCTTGGGGCGAGCACCGTGACACTGGTTGGAGTGGCATTATGGCCAAGATGGTTCCTTGGAAAAAAGGAAAAGAGAAAGGTGTGTAACTCCGAAGGGGAGTGCAAGTTCACGAAAGTGAAAGCTGCGGAGCAGAAGTTATGGTTAGAGTATTTCGAGTATGGCTTTGAGCATCGTGTTCGCGTCAGCGAAGTAGGAAACCATCCGGTTTGGGATGTCTGTCGAGGCAGAAGGGATGCAGGGGGAGAGAGAATCTTGAATTCTCAGTGTGATTCCGATCAGGGTATAGGGTGGATATTAGTGGTTCATCCTGGGAGATGTTCGAGGATATCAGCAGTGTATCGGGTCTTCCAACCTGCGGGTGTTGGGGGCTAGTTCAGCAGGTGTATGTGATTGCAAGAGGAGAACTCGTGAGAGTTGCTCCGAGAGTGAGAATGGGTCCCTCAGTCGGTCCGGAATGGACAAAGTGGGCTTTGGATCGGGGATCCGGTGGTTCATGGGTTCCTAACCCTTATGGGTTGAGTGATTGTTGAGATTTAGAGCAGAGTTGCATCTTGGGTAATTCTCGGTTACAGAGAGTGATGGGCAGTACAGAGATCGTGCTTCAGTCGACAGAGCAGATTCAGCAGATTAGACAGAGGTTATTGACCGCCCAGAGCCGACAGGAAAGTTATGCAGACAGACGCCGGTCCGAGCTTGAGTTTCAGGTCGGCGACTTCGTACTCCTGAAGGCCTCTCCTTGGAGAGGAGTGATTCAATTCGGGAAGAGGGGCAAGTTGG
Source organism: Lactuca serriola (assembly GCF_051521515.1). NCBI lineage: Eukaryota > Viridiplantae > Streptophyta > Magnoliopsida > Asterales > Asteraceae > Lactuca > Lactuca serriola. The sequence goes on along the minus strand of NC_136409.1, from coordinate 108,539,031 downwards.
GGTCCCGGTATATTGGGTCATTTCATGTGATTGTAAGGATAGACCGGGTAGCCTATCGTTTGGAGTTGCCCACGGATTTGAGACAAATCCACGACAATTTTTCATGTGTCGCAATTGAGAAAATATATAGTCGATGAGTCGGCAGTGGTCCCATTAGAAGACATTCAGGTGGATGCGAGCCTGAATTATGCCGAGAGACCAGTGGTCATCGGAAATCGGAAGATCGAGGTTCTGAGGTATAAGGAAATACCTCTGGTGTTAGTTCAGTGGCAGCACCGGAGGGGATCGGAAATGACCTGTGATCTGGAACGTGAGATGTGGGAGCAGCATCCGGGGCTATTTTCAGAGTGAGACTTCGAGGGCGAAGTCTAGTTCTAGTGGGGGAGAGTTGTAACAGCCCGGAATTCCAAATATTGTAATAATTATGTTTTTGGGGTGTTTTAAGAGGGGACTCGGCGAGTTGGAACCTAGACTCGCCGAGTAGGATCGCAGACCTGGTCGCGGGTTTGCGACTGGACTCGACGAGTCCGGATATGGACTCGGCGAGTCTGCGCTGTTTAGCGAAAACCCTAACCGTTCAGGTTTGGGACGTATAAGAGGGACTTATTGGCCGTCATTGTTCATTTTAGCCTTCTGAGAGGAACCCTAAATCGATTGTGTGCATCTGGAGCAAGGTTAAAGGCCATTGGTGATTTTGAAGGAGTTGTTGTGCAAGGAAGAGAAGGGCTTGGCTAAAGGAACAGCAAGGGAGTCACGTTCTGAGGATTGGGGACACAGAGAGTACATCATCCAGGTAAGAATTCGAGTACACTCTGCTATGTTGATGTGTTTATGGATTTAGGGTTTATGGAACCCTTTTGTGACTAGATTGAATGTTACCCTAGTCCCCCAAACGATTGGAACCCTGTATTGGGACCTTTGGAGGTCCAGAATGTCCCATGCCTGTGCATTTCGGGAATTGATGAAGGTTTTGGATTGGAATCCTTATGCCTTAGGTCAACATGTAAATTATAAGTCTTGGGGTGTATCATGAGCACCGAAATGAGGACCTTACGTGGTGGACCGGTCTAGGAAGGCCAGGCCTATGAATGGTCGGAGCAGTTCTGCCATTAGGAAGCAGTTTGAGCGGTTGCATGGCATGGACTCGCCGAGTCCGATGAACAGACTCGGCGAGTAGCTTGAAGATTAACTGGGACTCGTCGAGTTGTTCTTCAGACTCGGCGAGTTGAGTCGGGGTGGCCCCGCGATTCATCCAGGAGGAACTCGTCGAGTCAAAAAGGGGATACTCGACGTGTAGAAAGGGAATCTTAAGGAATCGGTGAGTTAAGGGCGAGTGGACTCAGAGTGGTTGAACTCGGCGAGTCTTGGGGTGACTCGGCGAGTTAGGTCGCGGGTTGGGTGAAGTTCTGAGTATGGGGACTCGGCGAGTCATAGGGTTGACTCGGCGAGTAGGGTCAGTCAGGGGTTGACTTTGACCTTGTCTTTGACCAAGGATTGACCAGTGGTTCCAGGGGTATTTTGGTAATTGTTGTTTATTGGTTGAGTTCAGTGCATTGGTGGCTATCCAGAGGTGGAGATCGTATCAGTGATCGGAGCAGCTTGAGCTATCTGTTCAGTCGGCAGTTTCGAGGTGAGTTATCCTCACTATATCGCTAGGGTTTATGGCACCAAGGCCGACCCTGTTATCGGATGGAAATCCGGGTAGTTGTCCTTGATATGTTATGGGCCGGAAGGCGATTATGTTGTGTGATGGACCGGAAGGTCGGCGTGGGTAGGACCGGAAGGTTTACCCAGCAGGGACAGAAGTCCCCTGAGACACATGGACCGGAAGGTCAGGGCCTGGAAAGGCGTATGTATGCAATTAGTAAGTTGACTGATTCGTAGGGTAATGTTATGCTAGTAACCGGCTAGATCGGTATCTTGTTTAGAGTAATGCTATGATATGTGATCTGTTGATCGATTGTTGTCTTTGAACTGCTATATGATTATTTGTTATGTTATATGTGCATTTTATGCTTATGGGCCAGAAGGCAATATGTTATGGGCCGGAAGGCGATTATGTTGTGTGATGGACCGGAAGGTCGGCGTGGGTAGGACCGGAAGGTTTACCCAGCAGGGACGGAAGTCCCCTGAGACACATGGACCGGAAGGTCAGGGCCTGGAAAGGCGTATATGTGGTTGGTATTCTGGGGGTATCTCACTAAGCTTTCGGGCTTACAGTTGTGGTTTTATGTTTCAGGTTCTCAAGAGTCTGTGGCAAGGCAAAGGCGTGATCGTACCGTTCCTCGCGTGGGTGTTTCATGATATGAACCTGGGAAATTACTCTGTTTAATATTGTATTGAAACCTTTTTGTAACAATGTTAATAAAATGGGTGATTTTGAAAAGTTTTAATTGTTTCGAAATTTCGGACGTTACAAGTTGGTATCAGAGCCTTGGTTTGAGTGAATTGGGGAAACATTCGTGTGACTCCAGTCTCAAATCGAGGAGGATTTTAAAAAGAGAAATTAAAATGAGAAATTAAAATGGTTTTCAAATTTAGTAAAAGGAGGACGCGGAGGTACGATCAGCCGGAGCCAGTAAGTCACCCCAAGATACCATACATGATATTTGTTTATTTGAGCTTGATAGAACAGCATGCTAGAGTTAGGCTAGGGATCTTCAGGAATTCATGATAATGTTGCCTGATTTGTGATGCCTGTAGCCTAGGGTCCCTTATGGGATATTCTCAGTGTTCCTCTAGTGGTGAGGGTTGATAGTTATTATGCATGTTCCCTAGGGTATTGTGGTAGTACTTCATACAAATATGGGTAGGTGTGGAAGGTAGTATGGGCCCGTACTACTGAAAGCACAGGACCCATACGCGTATCAGGGAAACCATGGTCTCTAGGGTAGGGTTGCGAGAGTTGGATCCCAGGATTTTGGGAAGTGTCTGAGATTGGTAGGGTGTCTTCAGTATGGAGATTTCGAGGCATGATGATAGTGGATCCGGATCAGGATCAGGAGCTGGAGAGCGAGTTCCGGGTGGATCGGTGTCGTCGGAGGTTATCGATCGGACGAGCACGAGCGAGCGGGATGCGAGGATTCGCGAGATCCTGCGTGATGGGGTTGCTGCATTGTTCCGGGCTGAGTTGCCGGAGTTGTTTGGGTCGATCCAGACCGCCATGATTGAGTATTTCGATGAGCGATATGCGGCTCTCGCAGAGACGGTTGCCGCGGCGGCTACAGCGGCTGTAGCAGCGGCAAGGGGAGGAGCTAGTCGGGGTTTTCAGTATCGGGACTTCTATTATACAAAGCCTCCCACATTCGATGGAGTTCAGGACCCGATTGATGCTATGAGATGGTTATCAGACGTGGAGGGGTGTTTCTCCACGAATTTATGCCCTGCTGATCAAAGGGTAAGGTGTGCTCTGAACCTATTGAGGCTCGGAGCGAAGGATTGGTGGAGATTGACTACGGGGTCATTTTTCCGATGTGCAAGGGGCTGCGGTTTCATGGGATCAATTCAGAGAGATGTTCAGTACTCGCTATGTTCCGCGGGATGAAAAGGAGAGATTGGCTCGGGAGTTCCTTGAGCTGAAGCAGGATTCAGAGTCGGTGACTGAGATCACCAGGTTGTTTATTGAGAGGGCGATGTTTTGGCCTGAGTTCGTTTTGGAGCAGGCTCAGATGTCCCGATATCTGAGTATGCTCAAGGGGGATATCAGACAGTTCGTGTCTACGCAGAGGTGTGAGACCTTGTTGGTGTTGCAGGAGGCCGCCATGCGGCGTGAGTTCGAGGTTGAGTTGCAGTTGCGTGAGCTGAGGCAGGCTCCGATGCAGTCGCAGCCAGCGCCGAAACGGTCCAGTACCGTTGATGTTAGAATGGGGGATCGGAGCGGCCACACTTGTGGGAAGTGTGGGAGGGGTCACACCGGAGTTGCTGGTCCGGTGGTGCATGCCGCAAGTGCGGAAAAGAGGGGCAATATGCGCGGGACTGTCGGCAGTCAGTGCCGATTCGGGATTCGAGGATCTGTTATCATTGTCAGTAGGTTGGACATTTGAGGGTCAACTGTCCACAGCTTTCTGCAGGACCGGTGCAGGCTCTAGCATCGACCACCTTGAGGGTTCAGGAGGAGGACAGGATGGAGCGGAGCCCCAAGGGCTCCGGGGTCGTGCTTATCAGCTTGCGGCAGAGGGAGACGGAGCAGTGCCGGGGGGCAGCTGCGGGTATGATGCTTTCTTGATGTCTTGATTATCTTGCGTTGATTGAGGCGTATTGTTTGTGCTGGTATCTGGTGTGGATTTCGATGCGGTATTCGTTGTTTCGCGGGTTTGGCATGGTTATGGATTGATGTCTCAGGTTTCGCTTTGGCATTCGTTGTTCCCTGATGGTTTGGTATGGTTATAGTTTGGTGTTTTGGTGCCGGTAGCCTTGTGCGGTTTCCGATGCGGTATTCATCCTTTTGCAGGTTGTGGGTTTGGTTACGAGTTATTGTTTGGGAATTCTGTTGGTTATCGTTCGTGAGGGTTGATAGTAGAGATGCGGCACTGGGTTGAATGTCGGGTAGCATCTGCAGTCGTGGAGTGGGTAATTGAAAGACCGGATTCTTTTGAGCGGATTGATCAGGGAAGAAATGTGTTTTGCTGAGGGTTGCTTATGCTTGTGGGAAGCAGTCAGTGTGTAAATATTCTCTTTGTGCAGGATTGTTCTGAAAGGTCGTTAATGGCGATCGGTGGCTGTTAGTCAGTGCTTTAAGTGGGGGAGAATTGGAGAATTCTCCGGGAGATCGATGAGTATGTGAGGGTGCTTAGCTGTTGGGATTCAGCAGTGTTCTGTCAGCTCAGAGTATAGCCTGACAAGAGCGAGTGTCGGGTACGCGGGGCAGGATACAGACCTAGGGCATTTGATTGTGGAGGCCTGAGAGCAGGCCGGGATCAAGTTTGAGTAAGTAACCGGGGTTATGCGATCAGAGTATTTGTATGCTTGATGTATGTGATGGGTTGTACTGCATTAATCCCACGGGATTTATGTTGTGCATGTTTCTAGAGTTGGAACCGGAAGGTTCCCAGAGATAGAACCTGAAGGTTCGCAGAGTTTGGGTGTACGGACCCACAGAGATATAGCCTCGAGTGGCTAGTATGTGTTATGAGAGTCGGTCCGGTCATGCTGGAGACTCTGTTGGTATTGCTGGATCAGTTGAGATTACGGATTGTGTATGTTGCAGTGTGATTACATTGGAAGGTCTGGCCCCGGGTTAGTGATCTTGTTTAGTTGAGGCAGTGATTTTGATGAGTGAAGAGAGTGCATGAGATTGAGAGCCCCTGCAATGAGAGCCAGAGTATATGAATAGCGGTTGCGCAAAAAGGGTGGTGTCGCTTGGGGCGAGCACCGTGACACTGGTTGGAGTGGCATTATGGCCAAGATGGTTCCTTGGAAAAAAGGAAAAGAGAAAGGTGTGTAACTCCGAAGGGGAGTGCAAGTTCACGAAAGTGAAAGCTGCGGAGCAGAAGTTATGGTTAGAGTATTTCGAGTATGGCTTTGAGCATCGTGTTCGCGTCAGCGAAGTAGGAAACCATCCGGTTTGGGATGTCTGTCGAGGCAGAAGGGATGCAGGGGGAGAGAGAATCTTGAATTCTCAGTGTGATTCCGATCAGGGTATAGGGTGGATATTAGTGGTTCATCCTGGGAGATGTTCGAGGATATCAGCAGTGTATCGGGTCTTCCAACCTGCGGGTGTTGGGGGCTAGTTCAGCAGGTGTATGTGATTGCAAGAGGAGAACTCGTGAGAGTTGCTCCGAGAGTGAGAATGGGTCCCTCAGTCGGTCCGGAATGGACAAAGTGGGCTTTGGATCGGGGATCCGGTGGTTCATGGGTTCCTAACCCTTATGGGTTGAGTGATTGTTGAGATTTAGAGCAGAGTTGCATCTTGGGTAATTCTCGGTTACAGAGAGTGATGGGCAGTACAGAGATCGTGCTTCAGTCGACAGAGCAGATTCAGCAGATTAGACAGAGGTTATTGACCGCCCAGAGCCGACAGGAAAGTTATGCAGACAGACGCCGGTCCGAGCTTGAGTTTCAGGTCGGCGACTTCGTACTCCTGAAGGCCTCTCCTTGGAGAGGAGTGATTCAATTCGGGAAGAGGGGCAAGTTGGGGTCCCGGTATATTGGGTCATTTCATGTGATTGTAAGGATAGACCGGGTAGCCTATCGTTTGGAGTTGCCCACGGATTTGAGACAAATCCACGACAATTTTTCATGTGTCGCAATTGAGAAAATATATAGTCGATGAGTCGGCAGTGGTCCCATTAGAAGACATTCAGGTGGATGCGAGCCTGAATTATGCCGAGAGACCAGTGGTCATCGGAAATCGGAAGATCGAGGTTCTGAGGTATAAGGAAATACCTCTGGTGTTAGTTCAGTGGCAGCACCGGAGGGGATCGGAAATGACCTGTGATCTGGAACGTGAGATGTGGGAGCAGCATCCGGGGCTATTTTCAGAGTGAGACTTCGAGGGCGAAGTCTAGTTCTAGTGGGGGAGAGTTGTAACAGCCCGGAATTCCAAATATTGTAATAATTATGTTTTTGGGGTGTTTTAAGAGGGGACTCGGCGAGTTGGAACCTAGACTCGCCGAGTAGGATCGCAGACCTGGTCGCGGGTTTGCGACTGGACTCGACGAGTCCGGATATGGACTCGGCGAGTCTGCGCTGTTTAGCGAAAACCCTAACCGTTCAGGTTTGGGACGTATAAGAGGGACTTATTGGCCGTCATTGTTCATTTTAGCCTTCTGAGAGGAACCCTAAATCGATTGTGTGCATCTGGAGCAAGGTTAAAGGCCATTGGTGATTTTGAAGGAGTTGTTGTGCAAGGAAGAGAAGGGCTTGGCTAAAGGAACAGCAAGGGAGTCACGTTCTGAGGATTGGGGACACAGAGAGTACATCATCCAGGTAAGAATTCGAGTACACTCTGCTATGTTGATGTGTTTATGGATTTAGGGTTTATGGAACCCTTTTGTGACTAGATTGAATGTTACCCTAGTCCCCCAAACGATTGGAACCCTGTATTGGGACCTTTGGAGGTCCAGAATGTCCCATGCCTGTGCATTTCGGGAATTGATGAAGGTTTTGGATTGGAATCCTTATGCCTTAGGTCAACATGTAAATTATAAGTCTTGGGGTGTATCATGAGCACCGAAATGAGGACCTTACGTGGTGGACCGGTCTAGGAAGGCCAGGCCTATGAATGGTCGGAGCAGTTCTGCCATTAGGAAGCAGTTTGAGCGGTTGCATGGCATGGACTCGCCGAGTCCGATGAACAGACTCGGCGAGTAGCTTGAAGATTAACTGGGACTCGTCGAGTTGTTCTTCAGACTCGGCGAGTTGAGTCGGGGTGGCCCCGCGATTCATCCAGGAGGAACTCGTCGAGTCAAAAAGGGGATACTCGACGTGTAGAAAGGGAATCTTAAGGAATCGGTGAGTTAAGGGCGAGTGGACTCAGAGTGGTTGAACTCGGCGAGTCTTGGGGTGACTCGGCGAGTTAGGTCGCGGGTTGGGTGAAGTTCTGAGTATGGGGACTCGGCGAGTCATAGGGTTGACTCGGCGAGTAGGGTCAGTCAGGGGTTGACTTTGACCTTGTCTTTGACCAAGGATTGACCAGTGGTTCCAGGGGTATTTTGGTAATTGTTGTTTATTGGTTGAGTTCAGTGCATTGGTGGCTATCCAGAGGTGGAGATCGTATCAGTGATCGGAGCAGCTTGAGCTATCTATTCAGTCGGCAGTTTCGAGGTGAGTTATCCTCACTATATCGCTAGGGTTTATGGCACCAAGGCCGACCCTGTTATCGGATGGAAATCCGGGTAGTTGTCCTTGATATGTTATGGGCCAGAAGGCGATTATGTTGTGTGATGGACCGGAAGGTCGGCGTGGGTAGGACTGGAAGGTTTACCCAGCAGGGACGGAAGTCCCTTGAGACACATGGACCGGAAGGTCAGGGCCTGGAAAGGCGTATGTATGCAATTAGTAAGTTGACTGATTCGTAGGGTAATGTTATGCTAGTAACCGGCTAGATCGGTATCTTGTTTAGAGTAATGCTATGATATGTGATCTGTTGATCGATTGTTGTCTTTGAACTGCTATATGATTATTTGTTATGTTATATGTGCATTTTATGCTTATGGGCCGGAAGGCGATTATGTTGTGTGATGGACCGGAAGGTCGGCGTGGGTAGGACCGGAAGGTTTACCTAGCAGGGACGGAAGTCCCCTGAGACACATGGACCGGAAGGTCAGGGCCTGGAAAGGCGTATATGTGGTTGGTATTCTGGGGGTATCTCACTAAGCTTTCGGGCTTACAGTTGTGGTTTTATGTTTCAGGTTCTCAAGAGTCTGTGGCAAGGCAAAGGCGTGATCGTACCGTTCCTCGCGTGGGTGTTTCATGATATGAACATGGGAAATTACTCTGTTTAATATTGTATTGAAACCTTTTTGTAACAATGTTAATAAAATGGGTGATTTTGAAAAGTTTTAATTGTTTCGAAATTTCGGACGTTACAGTTGTGGTCGTTGAAAATATCAAATACAAAGTCAATAAAGATCAATTTTATGGTTTGGTGTTAAGCAAGTTGATTTCATGGGGTAATATGGTTTCTTATGGAGGTTTGAAGGATTATAATGGAAGCTTGATTTTTCAACCACTTTGTAAGATTGAATTGTTGACTAAAATTTCCTTGTCCATATTAATTCGTAGTAGAAATCAAAAGAAAGGAGAAGAAAGAGATATGTTTAATAAGAAATACATTTCTCTTATTGAAGACCAAATGATCTTCATGCTCTTAAGTTTGTTGAAGTTCAAGACTATGGAGTTCAATGTGATGTTCTTGAAGTTCATGATAAGAAGACTCAAGTTGATTCTCATGAAGATGAAATTTTTTTTTGTTCAATTGGAGTTCAAACCAATGATATTTTGTTGTAACACCCGATCCCTGGTATGCTTCCTTTCAAGTATTTCTTATGTTTTTCTCTGGGACTCGACAAGTTGGTGGCCCAACTCGTCGAGTAGAGTCGTGATCCGCGGGGAGTTTAAATGACCTACTCGACGAGTTGGGAGACTGACTCAGCGAGTAGGTGCTGTTTGGGTGAAACCCTAATTTTAAGGGTTTGTGCCCTATTTAAACAACTTATCTCAGCCTCCACAGTCCCTATTACTCCCAGAAAGCATTATATCCAAACCCTAGCCTTGTGTGAGTGTCCTAAGGCCATTTTGGTGCATTTTGGTGGATTGTAAAGCTTGAAAAGAGGAAGGAAGCTTGAGAGTTCGAGTTGGGGCTTGGAGATCCAGATATTTTGTTCCATTTCCAGCTCATTCAAGGTAAAATGCCCCTGTCTTGGTCTTCCATGTGTTTATTCATCCTTAGGGCTTGGATTTTGAGTATCTTTAAGGCTTTCTAAGCCATTTTCGGATTCGTGAAGGGTTATATGGAGTTTTGACTTTAGATCTGGGTCATTGGAGGGGTCTCATGGCATAAAGGTGCCAACTCTATGGCCATGAGAGCCCCATGCACTTTGTAGAACATCCTTTATGGCTTTTTGAGCCAAAGACCCCTTGCATGTGCACCAAGCTTGGAACTTTACATGTAAAATGGACATTAGGAGGCCGGATCTATGGTTTTGATGTGTTAAGACCCATTTAAATCGACTATATAGTAATGATCAAGGATGGACTCGGCAAGTCGTTCTTGGGACTCGATGAGTCAGGGTGTAATGACCACCAAATCCTTTCTGTCGATGGACCAGATGATAGTGTGGAAGGTCCCTCAGTTGTTTAGGCTCATAAGGGACCTGTGAATCATCGGACTCGACGAGTGTTCGAGTAAACTCGATGAGCCCAATGCAATCTCCCAATCTTTGAATATGAACTCGACAAGTTGTTCATACAACTCGATGAGTCATAGACTGGACGCATTCTTATGAGGGAGATGAACTCGACGAGTTCAAGGTGGAACTCGGCGAGTCGGATGAAGATGGTCCCGATGGTACGATTGAAGGAGAACCTATCGAGTTCTTTCTAGACTCGACAAGTAGAGTCGGGGATTGGTTTGGGTTAGAGGAGTATGGACTCAATGAGTTGGTAGACCAACTCGGTGAGTCAGGTCAACTGGATGTTGACTTTGACCAATGATGACTTGGACTAAATTGAGTTGACCCTGGTTAGGGTTGCATATTCAAATTGATAACTTAGAAGGGTTGTCGTGTAAGGATTGAGGATTCGAGAAGAGTCGATTTGCACGCCGAGGACAGTTCAGACACTACACGACATCGAGGTGAGTTACCTTCTAGTAGAAGTGGGTCTAAGGCACCAAGGCCGGCCCACTAGTAGTTGAATACAGTTGAGATGATTGTCTTTGTGATAATTATCTGGTTTGCTATCACTTGATGTATTCTATGTGCCAATATATTATGTTCTATGTGATAATGGTAGTAGGAAGGAATAGTCCCCTGATCGGTCGTTAGGACCGAAGGGTAGGTTGGACACCCCAGATATGCCTGACAGCATGTTATGATATGTTATTTTGTGATAGTAGTAGGGGTGAAATAGTCCTCGAGGCCGGGTGAGATAGACCGGCGGGTAGGCAGGCACCCCAGAATGGCCTGACATGGGTAGTCAGCACCCCAGAATGGCTTGACACGGGTAGTCAGCACCCCAGAATGGCTTGACATGGGTAGGTCGGGAACCCCATAATTGCCCGACAGTATGTATGCTATGTGATTGTATGGTATGTGGTATAATGGGGGAACTCACTAAGCTTTGTGCTTACAGTTTCAATTTTGGTTTCAGGTACCTCTTCTTCTAAAGGGAAGAAGTTGGCGATAGCAGTGCATCACACACACATATGGTTTCATCATGGAGTTTTCTGGGATTGTACTCTGATTTTCATTACTTTTGATGATATGGTTTTTAGACATGTTGTTATGGCTTTTATAAATTGATATGACATTGGAAATGTTTGGTAAACTATGATATGAATCTCTTAATTAAAAATGAAATTTTTGGCCTCGAAATTTGGGATGTTACATTTGTGTTCTTGTGATTCGCTTAAAAGAATGGTTCCTTATCGAAAGCCGTTAATCCAAGAAATTCACAAATATCAAACTCCAAAAGATTTGATTCAAACTTTTCAAGTTGAAGTTGTCAAGAATGAAGGTGTTCTTGAAATCAAATCTTCAAGATGCAAAAAGATGAGAAAGAAAAAGAAGAAGAAGATTAAATGGAAAACAAGTGGGTTTACTCACAAAAATCGTCAAATGTTGTGAATCCGAAATCCATGAAGCAAATGTAGGTTCCAAAGCAACAATCTCCAAGTGTTGCATTGATTTTGAAGTCAAAACCCAAAAGTGATGATGGTTCTTATGAAGATGTTCTTGGATCGTTAAAGAAAACGAAGAACATGAAGAACGAGTTGTACAACACGCATCGTGGGTGGTAATGTTCAAATTTGAGATTTTTTTGTTCCAACAAAAGAACCAAAATCTTCTAAATTTGATTCGTTCGTTGCAAATGGAACTCAGATCGTCAAAAAGGTATCACGAATCTCAAATGGATTCCAAAACATCCATGATTTCAATTCATATTTTACGTTTTTCATTTTTTGATCGATTTGTCTCATTTGATCAAAACCGTTTCAAACCCCATTGATTGATCCATTTTTTTGTTTATATCAAACCCAAAATCAAAATCTTATTCTAACATCGCAGCCCAAAACAATTCCAATTTCTTACTGTTCATTGATCAATTGCATAAGCCCAATCATATTTCCAATATTGTTCATCATTGGTTATGATCCATAAATTTCTAAAAGATCCTATGTATTTGATTCAATCCGTTTTTGATCCAATTTCACTGTTGAAGCCCAAAGAATCAATTAATCAAAAATTAAGCACTTTGTTCGTTCGTTCTCATATGCTTCAAGTGCTTATATATTCTAATGTTCTTGACTGTGTTCATACGATATCGGTTTTGTCAAGTCATTCTTAACAATCGATGCTTTTTGAATTTGTCTTGTGAATCGATTCTATTTGGATTGTACAAACATAAAATCGATTATGATCAAGATGTCGATAATTGATTTAATTGTAAAGTCAAACTGAAAGTCAAAATTTGTGTTCGTTGAAATTTTGAGTTTGATTGAAGAATCAAAATTGTTTTGAGTCGATATCGAGTTTGATTGGATTGAATCGACACTACCTTATTTTAAGTTTGATGTTCGATTTTGATTTGTATTCTCGGTCTCGTATGCTCGATGGTTAATGGATGAAGAACTTCATACGTGTTTTTCATCGGATTTAGAAATTTAATTTCGAAGACTATGCATCAATTGATTTTGAATGTTTGAGTATCGATTGATGCTTGGGTATGATGACAATGAAGGCTATGATGTTGTACTTGAGTCGAACTCAAGTTTGATAAGTGTTCGTTAACGAGATTGAGTCAAAGTTGAAACTGGTTGAGATGCTGATTTCATTTTCAAACCTAGGGAATCGAATCAATTTACTGAAATCAAATGGTATTGGGTGCGCAGTCAACATTTGGAATTGACTTGGATTGAGTCGATTTTGCTTTTGAAGATTTGTAGTCGATGGTCGACAGTTTTTTTAGATTTATCAAAATATATCTTTAAATCTTTTTTTTATGTTTTTTGGTTTAGGTTATGTTTGGCCTAATAGCTAAAAAGTTACATGGTAGCTGAAAAGTTAGCCGCCAACTTATAAGCTAGCCGATAAAAAATAACGTTTTATAAAACTAGTTGATAAACTAGCTAGAAGATATAAAATGACATTTAGAAAAAAATGATTTTTATAATTAATTAAAGGTATATTTGGAAAAAAATTAAAAAACTATTGAAAAGTTAGTTTAAGTAATTTTCAAAAAGTTAGTCTAAGTAGCGTCTTAAAAAAACTAGATTTTAAGCTATTTTTTGGCTTGTTAAACTGTTGATACACGAAAGTGACCCTTGATAGCTATGAAGTGCATCAAAAAGCGAAGACTTGTTTTGAACTGAGTATCGAAGAGTTCGAAAGCGAAGTGATAGCGAGGAGTTAATTGCATTGTCTTGACTGGAGACTTCAAGACCGAAGATAAGGAGACGCGAAGAGTTGTAAGCTTTTGTCTATTATGGATATTGCAGTGTCAGAAAAGTAATGATCACCTTTTTTGACGGTGTGTGTTAGGTTGGTTTTGCCAGTCCTAAGCTTGAGAAGCATGGCCGTCTAGATCATAATTGTTTTGATTAGCTTATTTGTAGACTTGTACTATTTCTTCCTATAAATAGATAGTCTTGTAATTGTTTTAGTGTATGTCTAAGTCCATCCTTCTTGTAACCTTATCATATCAATAAGCAAGTCTCATTATCATTCATATCTCTTTGTTCATACTTAATTGTCCATCACTTAATAACATGTGTTTGACTACAAACCAAGTTATGATTCAACATGAATCCTTTTAACTTGCCTACATGTAATGATGTATATTGTTGTTATGTTTCCTTTATAATTTCACTATCTTTTATTGTTGAATGTTAAAAAGATCCACGATATTATCTTAAATTCCGCATTATAATCTCTTTATAACTAAGTTATTCTCTCAACAATTGGTATCAGATCAATAGCGGTTGTTTTTTAGTTTCTTTGAAAATCCATAATCTCTTCTAAAGAAAAACTCTGATTTAAAAGGCCTTCAATACCACCTAGCCCATCCTTTTCAAAAACAAGGAAAATTGTACAACTTTACTCATTAAATGTATCTAACAACGTTGGAGGTTCTAACCGAGCTCCAATACTTGTTGCAAGTGAATATCATCATTGGTCTCAAAGAATGGAAATATATTTAAAAAGACTTAGTAAGAAAGTTTGGAGATCTGTAAGAAAAGGACCACATATACCTGTCCTTACACCCATTGTCACTGATGGAAATCAAACCATACTTGGAGGTGGTCAAGCTGCCATGACCATACCTACCAACGATGACATAGAAAAGATGGAGAAATATGAAATTGCTTTCTATGAAATCTCTTGTGGAGTTCTTCCTAACAGTTTTGATCTTATTATTAACTATAAATCTACAAAATAATTTTTTTTATGTTCTTAAAAATCTATATGTAGAAATTGAACGAGATCAAGACAAGAAGTTGATCACAACCTTGAATGATTTTAACAGCTTCAAACTCTTCTTGGAGAAAGTCTTGATGATTCCTTGAAAAGATTCAACCTCATCGTCACCAAACTCTCTAATGCAGGTATTACTCAAAGTGATCATGAAACAAATCTGCAGTTCCTGAATGGTTTAGGAAAGCAATGGATCATGGAAAAGAGATAGTTCAAGGAGACAACAAAATCAAAACCCTATCGATGTACAAACTTTACGGTAAACTTCAAGCTCAAGAATTTACGGTGGTGAAAGACTATATGGATCTTGGCGGACCACTCGTCCTGGTTGCTCACTCACCGCAGTATTCCAACAAGCCACCTCAGTATCCTCATATCGGAGAATCCTTATACCAAACCTCATATGATGACACACTGTATTCATATGAACTGAAGATGCAACCTGGTGATGAAGAAGCTTTTCAAAATGCCTTATCCTTGGCTACCCGATAATTCAACAGGCTTCTACCACCAAACTATCGCAAAAATCAGCAGTTTACCAGACCTCCCTTTAACCACAATTACAATGCACATAACAAATCTCCTCACCACTATCCTCAACCCTCCAAATATCCTAAAAACCCACCATATCAACCACAGTCTCAGAACACACCTTTGATGCTTACCAACTCCATTGAAGCACCAAAAGAAGACAAACCTTCTGACACCATAGTTAGCACCGAAAAGAAGAAAGATAGAGTTCTCATATGCCACAAATGTCACAAGGAAAATCACTTTTCTTGGGATTTTAAGGTTAATGTAGTGAAGGATAAAGCATTCTATCTCAGAATGACTCAAGAAGTTGAAGACAAGGAAAAAGCAACCGAAAAAGCTTTTGTGGCACAAGTGAGAAGAGACCATCAAATGTGGTCTTCGGTAGATGAAGATATGAAACTAATAACAAGAGGAAGCGAGGTAATCTGTCTCTCGTTGCAATAAAAGGTGATGATACTGAAGACATATCTATATGGCTGAAGAAGACTACTGCTTCATAGCAAAAGAAGGGAACATCAGCATCGTTAAACATGTAAGATTTATGATTCATTCAAACAACAATAACATGCATGACTATGAACCACACCTAGAAAAATTTACTCAAAGTGTGCTGACGTCCTTATAGATTATAACAAAGCTTTAGATGAAAAGAACATACCGACCCAAGAGCTGTACCACTTAAGAGGAAGACTAGAAGACAAGAAGCTTAAGATCATAATGTTAGAAACTGATTTGAAACTAGAGAAAGATGCTAGGTTGCTTTGTGAAACTCAGTTAGATGTTGCTTTTAATCAACGAGATCTAGAGTTAGTAGAAATTGTAAGTTTAAATTGATTAATAGAAAGGCTCTTTAATTAAAGTGAAGCAATAAAAAATCTAGTCAATAATGGATCTGTAGATAATACTTACAATTGGGGTTGGTCAAATGGATACAACACCGGGTAGAAATATCCACCACGGTTTGATGTCGAACACCCATATGTCCCACCTGACAGGACCTTTCACTTCCTAATAAAAAAGAAGACCTACCCTAAAGACATCCAATGTCACTTTGGTAAACTTCATGACTTGAGCAATAATTGTGTGACCGAACAGAATTTTCCAGAAACATTGGGACCCACAAATGATTATCACTCAATTCCAGACATTGGAACAATCTGTCTTGGATTAGGATCTGATGTAGACGAGGAAATCATTTTAGAAGGACCAAACATGTTCCCAAAATCTTATGTTGATGAGGAGATAATCCTTGAAGGACCTGACGTGTCCCTAAAAGAAATTGTCCTTGAAGTTATGACTACTGCATCCTCTGTGGCAGCTCACTCAAAGTCTCACTAGAGAATTCTATTAATTCAACCACTAAGATTCAAGCTCTTCCACAAGGAGCAAGAATGGAAAATTTTGAAATTGGATAATGCTCTAGATGTCATGAACTCTACAGTTATTATGACTCCTCACCTAGACCCATACCAAAGTCCAAACTTTTTGAAAAGAAAAAGACCAAAGCTGAACGGATATGATATTTTGTCAACAAAAGATGAAGCAAAGAAAGCCTTAAAAGTTGAAATTAAATCTCGAATTGAGAAAAGGAAAGTTGAGTCAAATCTTATGGTTACTGAAAATAAAAAGTCAGAATTTCAAAGAAAAAGTTTTCAAAAAAACTCTGCAGTAGAAAAACCTTTTCAAAATAAGTATGCGCAAAATAACTTTATCAAAACTAACTCTTTGCAGAAGTTAAAAAGGGATCAAAACTTCAAAAGTCCCAACAAGTTACCTAGTCCTAAAATACCTCATAGTCACAAACCTATGAAATGTAACAACACCGTATTTATTACTCCTCTGAACAAAAAGCCTGATCAAAAACTCAAGTCGATCATGATTGATGACACCGTTGCTGTCAATCAAAAGAACAAAGAAAAGTCTGAAATGAAAAGAAATCTATAAAAACACATTGATTGTGTTCCTAAATCCAAAACCTAGGCAAACCATCTAGATAAATGAAAAGAAACTCACCTTTAACTCTTATCCACCTGTTAGAAAACCACATCTAGGTCTAAGCAAAGAAATTTTATCTTAAAAAAGATTTGGAAAAGAAAAGAGGTCAAGAACACCACATCGTTAAAAGTTAGAAAACTACACACCACAACATCCAAAACTGTATTTTCTTTTCATAATTTTGTTAAGAAATCACATTATGTTGTTGCGGGCCCCAAACAAGTTTGGGTGCCTAAATTAACTAACTAATCATGTAGGAACTGTGCGAGGAGGATCACAAAATAAAATGGTTAATTGATAGTGCCTAATCCTTGCACATGACGGGAATGTTGGAGTATCTTCATGACTTTAAGGCAGTCACACATGGTGGTCACATAACTTTTGTAAATGATGCAAATGGACTATCCAAGGATATGGTTTTGACAAATGAAAATTTCTTGATTCAAAGAGTTGCCTATGTTTAAGGTTTAAAACACAATCTCTTAAGTGTTGGGCAACTCTGAAAAATTGTTCATCTTGTTGAATTTGATGATGAATACATCTACATCATGACGAAAGATAGATCACGATGTATAATTAAATCAAAGGCTGTTGGAACAATGTTCCCATTAGACATATCTTTATTCATTATTAAACCTCAATTGTGTTTTCTGTCAAAAGCAGTCTCCGAGGTCAGTTAGCAATGGAACTGAAAACTTCCTTAATTTTCGATATATCAACAACTTGGTTACTGGAGAAATGGTGCGGGGATTTCCTCTCCTTAAATTTGACAATGACACTTTAAGCCCTGCTTATGAGTATGGAAAGCAAACAAAGGGAGATCCATCCATTTTCGAGCCTTTGGAGTTACTTAACATCGATCTCTGCGGTCCATCAACTGTTGCAAGTTTACATCATAAGAAGTATATCCTATTGATCATCGATGATTACACTCACTTCACATGGGTGTTATTCTTCAGACTAAAATCAGAGACACTGCAAAGCTTGACCAATCTAATCAAGGAAATTGAATTACAGATAAGGCTTCCCATCTAAACGATTCTAAGTGACAACATAACAAAATTTACAAATTGTCTGCTGAATGACTTCTTGGTGTCAAAGGGAATCAATAATAATTTTTCGGCAACATACACACCGCAACAAAAAAATGGCATGATAGAAAGAAGGAACATAACTCTTGTAGAAGTTGCTAGATCCATGCTTAACTTCGCAAACTTGCCCCTTTACTTTTGGGCAGAAGCAGTTGCAATAGCGTGCTTTGTGCAAAACCGAAGTATTATCACCAAACTCCTCAAAAAGACTCCATCTGAAGGTTTGAACAATGGTAAACCCAATGTTCATTTCTTTCATATTTTTGGTTACTGGTGTTTTATGGTCAACAACAAGGAGCACTTGAGCAAATTTGTAACATTCCCCTCTAGTACGTATCACAATATTATCTGCTTTAGGCTCCCGATCCGAAAACTTCCCAAGGGGTCACCAATCCCTAAATTGTTGTCGCATGGGCACACTTAACTGCAAAGTTATTCTGGGGTCTGTTGCTCTCACAACTTTAAAATGCATTGTGATAGGGAAGGTATCCATACCTTTTATAAGGAAACATTTGTTCTCCTTCCCAAATTTTATAAGGAAACATTTGTTCTCCTTCCCAAACGATGTGGAATCAGATACAATACACCTTTACCCTATATTATAGGCTTCAACATCCCCGTCAAACACATCGACCCGTACCCCAGCTCTGATACCATTCGTAACATCCCCCTCAGGCACATATCAAAATATTGTCCACTTTGGGCTATCAGCACGAAAACTTGGGGTCACCCATACCTGAATTGCTCTCGCCTGGGCACACTTAACTATAGAGTTCTTATGGGATCTGCTGCCCTCACAGATTTAAAACGCGTTTGATTGGGAAGGTATCCCCACCCCTTTAAGGAATGTTTTGTTCGTCTTCCTAGCCGATGTAGGATTAAGTGCAACCCACCTTTACCCCCCATTATAGGGTTTGACGTCCCTATCAAACACATCGACCTGTGTCCTAGCTCTGATACCATTGGTAACATCTTCCCCTAGCATGTATCACAATATTGTCCGCTTTGGGCTCCAGACACGAAACTTCCCAGTGGGTCACCCATCCTTGAACTGCTCTCGCCAGGGCATGCTTAACTGCAGAGTTCTTATGGGATCTACTGCCCTCACGGCTTTAAAACACATTGTAACAGGGAAGGTATGCACACCCTTTATAAGGCAATTTTTTGTTCTCCTTTATAAGGAAATGTTTATTTCTCCTTTGCACCCAAATCAGACGAAGGAATATTTTTAGGTACTCTACAAACAAAGTTGCATACAAAGTTCTGATTTGAAGAACAAGGATAATCGAAGAAAGCCTTGACATGAAATTTGATGATTTTTATGTTTGTGATATTGCTCCTCTCAATGAAACAAAATTTATCATGGAGAATGACATTCCTATTCAGTCCAGACCATTCAACATAACCAAAATTTACTATGAGAATCTTTTTGATCCTCCAGAGATAGTGAGACTATTAGAAGTCTTATTCTCACCCTCTACATAATTACAATACATCGAAGACTTTGGACCATCCTAGTCTCAAGACTCTTTACATATGATTTTCACCTCATCGATTGAAGGGGAAAGCATTCCCTATGATTCAGCAACTGTCACAACCATCGAGGTTCCAGTCATAGATGAAGCTGCTTCAGTTGTCAACAGTTGATCGCAAGTCTCCAAAGAATCAGAAGAAGATGTTCAAAATGTAGAAACTGGTGAAGTTCCCATAATCCCCAATGCTTCATTCCAGGGGAACCACCAACTTCGCATGGGGAACCTTCATTAACAATAGAGCAAATAATTCTCGAGTTTCAAGATTTATCAACATGATGTTCTCAAATCGAGGGGGAACAAGTTCAAGACATTCAAAGAGAAATTCCTCCCGAGTTGAAGATATTCCATTTAATGTGGTTGTTGAACATCATCAATCACCTCTACACATTTGGACAACAGATCATCTTCCTAGCTAAATCATAGGAAGTCCTTCTGCTGGTATTAGAACTCGGTCCCGAAGACCTAACCAAACACTATCACCATGCAACATTCATGTCCTCTACTGATCCTAGAACCACCAAAGATGCAAATTTGGATTATGATTGGATTGTTGCAATACGGTAGGAGCTTGCGGAGTTCGAGAGAAAGAAAGTTTGGAAACTAGTTCCCAAGCTAAAGGGACATACCATAGTTAGAACTAGTTGGGTATTTAGCAAAAAATTAGATGATACAGGTGTAGTAATAAGGAACAAATCCCAACTCATAGCAAAAGTTTATAGTCAATTTGAAGGAATTGACTACGATGAAACATATGCTCCATTTGTGGGGCTAGGGGTCATAGGCATCTTCCTAGTGTATGCAGTGTACACAAATGTAAAAGTATATCAAATGGATGTAAAAAGCGCATTCCTCAATGGTGAACTGAAAGAAGAGGTATACTTATAACACCCTACAAGTTTTGAGAATCTTGATCCTCCTTATTACTATTATAAGTTGGAGAAGGATGTGAATGACTTGAAGCAGACACCTAGGGCTTGGTAAGAAACTCTTTCTATGTTTCTTATTGAGTCTAGATACAAGCATAGGGTCATTGATCATACTCTCTTTCGATGTTCGAGTGAAAATCATTTGATGCTTGTACAAATATATGTGGATGACATCATTTTCGGTTCAACTGATCAAGTTATCATAGACGACTTCACCAAGCTCATGAAAAGTAAGTTTCAAATGAGCATAAATAGAGAGATTAATTTATTTATTGGTCTTCAAATCAAGAAATTCCCACAAGGAATCTTCACTCATCAAGAAAAGTACACCACTGAACTCTTAAAGAAATATTCTATGAAAATTTTGTTGGATTAGTGTCTAAGTCCATAACTATTTTGGTATGTACTTGACCCGATTATGAGCATGGTCCTTTTGGGTTGCCTTCACCATAGCAATATGTAGGATGAATTAAGGAGAGAAAGGTTTAAATATGATTTATTAATATATTAAAGGAGAAATCATATTGTTTAATTAATATTAGTCAAGAATTAATTAAGAATTAATTTTGTGGCTAAAAGAGATTAATTAAATTTAGGGGACTGGACTGCAATTATTGGATAATTGAGTTATTGGGCTAAGGAATGCTAAAGGAATAAGGGGTGAACGAAATTATGATGGAAGCCCATCATATTTTCATCCATGGTCTTTATCCAGAAGGTTCCATGGGCTGCTTAGAGTTTAAGCTGTCCATTAGGGTTTTGACTGAAACCCTAGCAACCCACACAAGTATATAAAGGACCCATTAGGCTCCCAAAACGTGGAAAACTGATTCTCTAGGGTTTCTAGTCGTTTTTGGGCAGCCTCCTTTCTTCTCCTCTTCATCCAAGTTGCATAAGGTGTTTGTGACTCCATTAGAGGTGCAACACTTGAGGCACTAAGCTTTCTAAGGTTAATTCAAGCAAGGAATTGATTGTTATTGCTATATAACAATCAAAGGTAATTCTCTAAACCCTAATTCAGTTTATAATATGTTAGATCTAAGTTTATTAGTCTTGGATCCAAAGTATGTACAATAGAGAAACCTAGATCCAAGCATTAGAGTTTGTATGAGCACATAGGATTGTTCTTATGCCTAAAACCCATCAGTGGTATCAGAGCCTTGATTGGTTTCAGTTGTATGTGATGCTATGTTGAATTATTTACTGAAAAATGATTTTTTGCCCTCTGCCCGACCTGACTCGGCGAGTCAGTCGATGAACTCGGCGAGTCCAGTCCCTGACTCGACGACTCCAGGGGTCAGACAGAGGGATTTTCGGGTTTTGGCTGCTGTTTTGACTTGGACTTAATGCTTAATTTGTTTTATGAAGTTAAAATCTGAATTTTATCTTAATTAAGTGTTTATCCATGCCAAAAACAATAGATAATTTCAAATCTTTTAAATATTGGTTGTTTATGTGATAAATATGGATTATTTAAAGTTATTTGGTAATTATCTAATGACTAAAATAAGATTAGGTCAAATATAGATAATTATGAAATTAATTGTTTAATTTATGTTATTTGTTATTTGATCCCTTATGTTTTGAAAAGTCTAAAAAATTGCCCTCAAGTTTTGGGATTTAAAAGTTGATTAAAAGTTTAATTTTGAAATGTTAAATTCTAAAACCCTAGTAATTTAAAAAAAGTTCAAATCTCACCCTTATGGTTTTATTAATTAATTAACATGTATAATTAAAAGTGATTTAATAAATCCATAAAGTTTTGGTTTACATTTAATTAAATTAAAAGTATAATTCACTAAATTAAACCACCTAGTATTTTAAAAGTGTAAAATACACCCTATACTATATATAACATTAAAAGTCTAATATTATATATGTATGAGTAATTAGTTAGTCTTACCTTTAGTAGGCCTCATTCACGAAGCTGGTCTATAAGGGGTGTTTAAGGAAATTGCCTATAAAATGGCGATTGAATGGGTATCCACTCTTACCCACCACACTCTTTACTAGTGGAGGGTCGTTAGCCGAACGGGTAGGATAGGACAGAAACCTTCCATTATAAGTATAATGAAGTACAAAGTAACTAAATGCGTTTTCAAATTCCCAAATCATAGTTACTTTAGGAAAAATGTGAAATTGTATGCTAATCCATAGAATTACACTTCGTACCCCTGTCAAACGTTAGTGGAGCGTGTGTGGTTAACCGGCACACTAATTTGGGGATGACATTGGTAGCGAAGGGTGACTCGATGTTTGTCATAGATCAATGGAGCGTGTGTGGCTAACCGGCACATTGATTAGGTGATTGTAGCATTGGGTGCACCACGTGATTCGTATGGTTATTCACACCTTATTTGTGATCCTCGGCATCCCAGTCACAAATAGTAGGGCATAATCGAGATTAAACATGCCATTGAAAAGTTCAATGAATCTCAAAAGATCTAGGAGTTTCAATTCATTTAAAACTTAATCTTCCTTTTCGTTTTTCATGGTGGAAATTGGTAAATCGTCATTTACTTACCTTCAAATATTTTGCAACTAGATTACGGCATCCCTTTTCTAGGTTGTAGAATATTGTGTTGGATCCTAGCCTTAATAACTCATTTGGGTGTTTTATTAAGGACTCAAATCAACTTAACTTGAATTTTCTCCCATTTTGTAGATGTCTGACTCTAACCGTGGTATTCCCGAATCCCAAGGAAAAAGTGTTCCTAATGAAAGTGAAAGTTTGATTCAAAGTGAAGGATCACTGTGGACTAGCTTGATTTCACTTCCTCCTCTTCCTCCCGTTGTTCTCCCTAACCCTAATGATCGAAGATTTGAAAGGTTCAAGATCACCGAGTCCCTATTGGAAATGGAACATCAAGATGGCAAACCCGTGTGTGCTCACATCCTAGGGATGAAATCACACATTGATAGGTTGATTATGTTGGGTGCGTCTATCTCAAATAAGTTGGCTGTGGAATGGGTTCTTCAGTCACTCCCTGAATCATATGATAAGTTCATAAGAGAGTATTATATGATGAAACTTGACGCAACCCTCATTGACTTGACTTACATGCTTATTGCTGCTGAATCAGAAATGATTTGGCGAAGTAATGGAGCATATTTGTCTGGTAACTCAACCAACCATGCTTCCATGGACACCACCTGTTCCTGCTGCCAAGGGAAGGGGCAATGGATACGAAGCTGCCCGAAGGACCTGAAGGATCTAAGAGATAGGAGAGTCGATAAGTATGGCTCTACTTCAGGATTAGAGAAAAGAGAGGAAGTTTGAGGGAAGAGCAAGATCAGTCTGATCACGAAGAAATGGATTTCAATCGCATGAATTCGAAGATCAGATTACATAGTTTTCATTTGAATTTTGCATTGTAAGGACATGTTTTCCGCTTTTTTTATGAATAAAATAAATTTTGGTTTTTATCTTATTTGTTTATCCTTGCAATGAAATATATGAAAAGTTGATGTTTGTGTACTTCTATTATTAGCAAAATGGATTTGATTCTTAATTATGTTATTTGTGGAAATGTCAAAAGTTTACCAAATAGGGAGAGTTTCTCATCGCCCAAGTTTCAATTGGACAGAAACTTGGAATCATGCAACGTGTATTGTATGATGAATGAAAAAACTTTCACATTTGGGAAATTTAGACTAATTCTTTGACAAAGTGTCAATTGAAGGACTAGGAGATCGAGTACACTAGGTTGTACATTGATCAAGTCTACTACAAGAGTGACAAAGATATTCGTCATGATTTACTAAAGTTTAGTAAATATGGTTATACTTATAAGATTGAGTGTAATTCTGAGTTAACTGAAATAGTTTCAATCAATAGCAGAACGAATAAGAAGAATCAAGAAGGCAGAAAGATAAAAGTTTCTCCATTCTAAGAAGAAGGGAGAGTACCTTTTATTGTGTTTTATGATGAAGTCTTAATGATTAAGAACCATATCTCAATTGATCCTCTAAGTGAGTCTTAGTGCATTTGCATGTCTAAGAAGAGGAGTCGAGAATTGTAGAAATGGTTAAATCAAAGAGTCAATCATACTTCGTTCCAATATCAAGTCTTAGAGTCATAATCCAAGATTGT
This sequence comes from Lactuca serriola, assembly GCF_051521515.1. Taxonomy (NCBI): domain Eukaryota; kingdom Viridiplantae; phylum Streptophyta; class Magnoliopsida; order Asterales; family Asteraceae; genus Lactuca; species Lactuca serriola. The sequence goes on along the minus strand of NC_136409.1, from coordinate 108,514,722 downwards.
GACATTGAGTGACAAGTCTTAAGTAGGTTTATAACACTCATCAAATGTGGAATTTGGAAAAATTTTCTTATTCTTGCACATTAGAAATTGGTAAGTTGTGATGTCTTGGATAAGACAAAGACCAACTAGGACCACTTATGTGAAGTGTTTTGTCTTGATAAGAACCACACTAACTCTTGAATGTTTGCTTTGTCAAGAAATGTTTCTTGACAAGAGAATCTTATATGTCAAGGAGTCAGTGGGAGTCTTAATGGTCTTGAAAGGTTTCAAGAACAAATCAAGAATATACCTTATCGATCATCACTAGCACACGACTTGAGGTTTGCAACCTATCGTGCTGACATTATTTTGTTTTTGTGCCATTCCAATTGAGTTAATTGCGTATGTGAGTTCTATGAGTTCTCATTCGAATGCATACTAGAGCCTTAGTCGATGGAAAGTACATTGATATGTAAGGATAAGTTACTAAACTACTTGGAAGACATGGTGGGCACTCGTGTTACCGTAAGGCAAGAAATCAAGATTAACAAAGTTCGGTCCATATGAGTTTGGATTTGTCGCAAACCTTGGTTTTGGCAAATTCACATGGATAGGAACTCATACACCATAAAATCTAAGTGTCATAAGATTCCCTCCTTCATGAAAATGACTGTGAGGAAATGCTTTCACTAAAGGAGATTTTAAGAAGATAGCGATTGTGAAAATTGTATTCTCAAAATTCGATTATGGTTACGGCATCCCTTTCCATAGTTCGAATTATGAGATTTGGCAATTAGTTTCAACATTTGGAACTTAGTAACATAAGTTCTGAATTGTTTAAACACACATATGAGCTATCTAAGACAAAGGTGTATAAGGTTAAGAAGCCTAGATAAAGGCTTATCGAAGCGTCTGGTATTAGAAATATGAATTTCAGAAATTCAATAGGCATTGTTTTCTGAAAGTTCATTTGTTTTCTGAATACATGTCAAAGATAGTGGGAGCATAAGTGTTATGCTTATATGATAATAATAATAGTGGGAGCATAAGTGTTATGCTTGTATGATTATTATGGAAAGTATTGCAAGTTAGCAATATTAATTATAGAAAAACAAAGATTCAATTTGCAAAGTTGCATGGGTTGAAAAGTTATTTTAATATAATTAAGGGAGAGAATATTATACTTCGTTTCAATATCTAAAGCTTAGATTGAGAAATTTTAATATTTTCAGTCAAAGGATACATTGTGTGCTCTTAAAATTCGATTATGATTACGGCATTCCTCTTCATAGTTCGAATTGTGAGAACATGACACATAAAATATTATGGCAAAAGATTGGTAAAGTATCATATCTTTATGTAAGACATTATGCATCATGTCCCATACGCTTCGGGTATAGGATTGATTGCAAATGCTATAATATTTGACCATTCTAAAATTTTCCAAATGTCTAGCGCATTAAGTGGGAAAAAGGATTAGAATCAGTTTTGACTAAAATAATTAAACAACTATCAAAGGACGATCCAAAGTTCGCTGAGGATTGATCGCTTGTGAGTAGTTGGAAGTATGGTATTGGATGGACCATATTGACATTATTATGAATAGATAAGATTCTATTAAGAATGAGTTGTCATATGGCAAATGTGGAAATGTTTCCATATTGGGAGTTGGATATTGAGATTCTATGCCTAGATTAGAAACTTTTATGCAGGAAGGATGTTCAAATGAATGTACTTTGAATATGAGACTTGACGTCTATGGAATTGTCTTGTAACAATGACCGATAGAGTACTTCAAAATTTCATTAGCCAAGTCTTTGTGACTTTTGTGCTATGACTTTATGAAAGGATCGTTGCATAAGATGTTAGAATCTAGCATATTCTAATAGTAGCAAAGAACCTTGTGTTCTTACACTAATGATAAGGATTGGGAATTGTGAAATGAGCATCATTGAAAAGGTTTTTCAATTGATCTATTTCAAAAAGTAAGGACCATAGGAAACATAGTGTGCATGCTTTATGCATGGGACATCTATTGTTGTAATTTAAGTAATAAGTTGATTTTCTGAAACAGTAAACGATAATAATGAGTAATCAATATGGTGGTTAAATAGAAGTGTTTTATTTACTCTCACAAGTTTGAGGCCATATAGGATTAAGTATTATTGTTATGTTTCAATTTGCATGTTTTGACTTCCATAATAACTAGGTTATTCAAACATCCACAGTCGGTCATACGTTGGGAGTAGGTATGAATAAAGATTGTCATGAATCTGTCTGTAGATTGTCTGAAGTGTTTAGACATAGCACAAGTTTGCTGCAGAGTTCATGAGTGCTTTGATAAGATTAGAGTATTGGATTAAACCCACGCTCACTTGGATCACTTCATAGATTTATCACGAGTGATTAGTGAGACGATAATATTGTATATTCTTGAAACCGAGACATGTGAGTTGTTATTTGTTGGTCGGTTGCACATTGATAATAAGTAAACACACCAGTAACTTGGTGTTATAAAACTTATTGTTGTGTATGATTCGATCAGTAAATGCAAGCAAGCATATGAGTCAAAGTTTATCCATTCCTTTTACTCAAAGTGGGATAAAAGCGATATCTGTAGGCCTCTCGATGATTTAGTGATGACACCTAAGCGCTTGGCCAAGCCGGGACTAAGTTGACGTGTTCAATTGTAGTCTGTTATCAGTCGTTATAAATCGGAAGTCGGGAAACAGTATAGAGAGAATGATTGAAATTCATGTCTTTTGTCTATATGATATCTTGAGAATGGAGGAATATATAATCCCTTATCTAGAGGACACGCTATCTGATAAGATCAGAGTTGACAGCGGCTTGTGAAAGCTACGATTGCTGATCAGGTTCTGAAGTCATACGGAAAATAGTTATTAGACTTATCCAAGAGGGAGACTGTTGGATTAGTGTCTAAGTCCATAACTATTTTGGTATGTACTTGACCCGATTATGAGCATGGTCCTTTTGGGTTGCCTTCACCATAGCAATATGTAGGATGAATTAAGGAGAGAAAGGTTTAAATATGATTTATTAATATATTAAAGGAGAAATCATATTGTTTAATTAATATTAGTCAAGAATTAATTAAGAATTAATTTTGTGGCTAAAAGAGATTAATTAAATTTAGGGGACTGGACTGCAATTATTGGATAATTGACTTATTGGGCTAAGGAATGCTAAAGTAATAAGGGGTGAACGAAATTATGATGGAAGCCTATCATATTTTCGTCCATGGTCTTTATCCAGAAGGTTCCATGGGCTGCTTAGAGTTTAAGCTGTCCATTAGGGTTTTGACTGAAACCCTAGCAACCCACACAAGTATATAAAGGACCCCTTAGGCTCCCAAAACGTGGACAACTGATTCTCTAGGGTTTCTAGTCGTTTTTGGGCAGCCTCCTTTCTTCTCCTCTTCATCCAAGTTGCATAAGGTGTTTGTGACTCCATTAGAGGTGCAACACTTGAGGCACTAAGCTTTCTAAGGTCAATCCAAGCAAGGAATTGATTGTTATTGCTATATAAAAATCAAAGGTAATTCTCTAAACCCTAATTCAGTTTATAATATGTTAGATCTAAGTTTATTAGTCTTGGATCCAAAGCATGTACAATAGAGAAACCTAGATCCAAGCATTAGGGTTTGTATGAGCACATAGGATTGTTCTTATGCCTAAAACCCATCAAATTTTTCTTCGGCAAAGGTACCTATGGCATTTGGTTACAAAATCACCACAGATCCAACCGAAGAGTTAGTTGACCAAAATGTATATTGAGGAATGGTTGGTTCTCTACTGTACCTAACCATAATTAGGTTAAACATTATCTTCGCAATGGGTTTGTGTGCCAGATACCAAGTTGATCCCAATGTCTCTCATTTGAATGCAGTCAAACATATTTTTAGATACCTAAAAGGGAGCAAAGCTTTGGGTCTTTGATGCCCGTCAGGAAACGACTTCAGTCTGCAAGCCTTTACAGACTCAGATCATGCAGGATGTAGATTAGACCGCAAGAGCACTTCTAGAGGATACCAATTCCTTGGTGGAAGACCGGTGAGCTGGTCATCTGGAAAACAAAATTGTGTCTCACTCTTCACCGTAGAGGCAAAATACATTGCCTCAACCAGCTGTTGTTCACAAATGTTATGGATGAAAACGTAACTTATGGATTACAACTATCAAATGCTTCGCATACCAATTTACTATGATTCTGAGAGTGATATTGCCATTTCACACAATCATATTCAGCACTCCAAGACAAAACACATTGAACTACTATATCACATCATTAAGGATCATATCCTAAAAGGTAATATTGAACTTATCTTTCTTCCCACACATGAAGAATAGCTGATGTTTTCACCAAAGCACTTGATTCCACCAAACTTAATAGGATTTTTAGAACTATTAGGAATGATGAACCCTGACCCTCAGTGTTTCTTGAAAGGATGAATGGCGAGTACTTTAAATTCTTTGCGTCTAAAAAATAGATATGCTTCACTCATTTTGTTAGTGCAATATCTATGAAGCACATTTATTTGTCTATGTTTTAAAGTTTATCGTTTTAGTCTAATTATTGAGCACAAATTTCATAAATGACTCATCAGTAACTACTATTCACCGAAGATTATTTATGATCTACGTAATATATGGTTCATTTTATTGTTTTTATGTCTAACCTTGTGATCAAGTTACGCTGCAGTGCCAAGATATACTGCAGTCTTAATCTTCAGTCATACAATAGTTCTTCCTTCAAGAACACGAAGTTGTTTTCACTATTGGCAATAAATAAAGTTTCAAGGGTGTGCTATTTAACGAATCGAATCAATCAAATATTTTCAAAGGAATGTTTTTATTCCCTTTCATTAAATACGTTTTTGTCCCTAAGTATCTTTTCAAAAGCTGTCCTTTTTCATTTAAAATAAATAAATGAGATTTGTTTTATATTAAAAGAACTTTTAAAACCCAAATTGATATGACAATGCACATATCAAACCATCAACCGATTCTCATTCCCATTACCTATAAAGTCCGATAGATGTTTCTTACCTATTATCGACATTTTCCCACTAAGTCATCACATTCATTAAATGCATACATTATCGCATTTAATGACTGCCTTTTCCCCCAAAACATTTTCAGTTAAAATAAATTCAAATGGTAAAACCCAATGGTTTTCACAACTGTCAAAATTATTTCCCCGTTTGAATTTGGATTTCAAATCCGGAGGTATAAAAAACCCCATTTCCTTCTAAGAAAGCTTTACGCTTTTTGAACTCTAAATCGATGAACTTCTTCTTCTTTATTCTTGCTTAAAGACTTTTTGCAAGTTCTTCAAATCAAATTCAAAACATAACAATGGTGAAACCTAGTGCTTCCAAGAAACAATCTAAGCCCATTGGCTCATCTTCCACAGTTAAAAACACTGAGCCCTCGATTGATGCAAGCAACTATCGATCCATCTTTCAAGATCTCGATCACTATGATCCATCCATCAAGCTCATCATCAAATTCATGCCAAAACATCCATTATTTAACGCCTTCAACTCAGTTGCAGATATTGTTCCACTCTCAGTGCTCTAAAAATGTGTGTTTTGTGCATATCGTCTAACTGAATATCTAGAGCTGATTCATCTCAAGGTCGTTGATGATTCAACTGCAGTTCTCACCAAAAAGAAATTTCTCGATGCAATCAGTCTCATAATTCCTGCAAATATTGTGTTCAAGAGTCCCTCAAATGAAGATGTGTTTATGGATATGTACAAGATGGCATGCCAAGTAAAGCTAAAGAGCTTGGCCAATTTCAAGAAAGGCAAACTACTGACTATATGGCAATTCCTTTGTCACTACATCATTTGAAGTTTGTCTGGTAGAATCGTTAGTAAAGACGCTATGGGTAAGCAACTCTTACACATTTTGTGGAGTATCTTCATAGGCGAACTAGTTGATTATGGCACCATTCTCTAGGATGACTTCATCACATACAGTGGAAGAGATGCTCCTAGACAATGGCTCATTAAAGTAACATCTGCAAGGTTTTGGTCCCTATGCATCATGTATCTTCACTCTTAAACCAAATTCAGTCTTGGCTTAGACATCAACTACTTCATCTGTAGAGAACTCACAAGGTACACTCTTCCCAAGGATCAATCTATGTTCGGTCATATTAGACAGCTTCCATTCCATATTTTGACCGAACTAAGACTTAATAACCCTGCGGTATCCAATCACATGGAGGTTACGAACTATATAGTATTGAATCGTTCTACCCCTCCTTGCCCTACACCACAAACCATTAGTCATGTTGCAAAACCCCAAACATCTAGAGGAAAAGTTAAATCAAAACAGAAGACACCACTCAAAGTTATCACAAAGGGTGTCGGAGCCTCAAAGAAGTCCAAAACTAGTACTGTAGAGCCCATGCATACCGAAGAGCCCATTAACACTAAAGAACCCAGACCCACCGCATAACAAATCCACGTTGTAGACCCTGCACACACTGCAGACCCTGAAGACACTGTAGACCCTACACAAGCTCAAATTCTCATCATCTATGAAGAAATGCTCAATATTAATACCGAAGAGCCTAAGCAATCTAACTTTGAAGACTAGTTCAGAAAAAGAAAGTTGAAACTTTACACCCATCTTGGCCGAAAGAGATCCAAGGCATATAACGAATTCTCTCAAAAGTCTCCGATAGCCATTCAATTCAACATTGAATCACCTAAGAAAACCCCATCCATCCACTCCGCTACAAAAGTATAATAGTTTCAGATCACCAACATGGAGACAATGCCTAATCAGGATACCAAGTGGGTTCTGGTGTCGACAAACTTCCCAAGGTCTCTGGGATAAAGCACCTACACTTGGTTACACCTGAGGAGCTGAACTCCATTCTTTTTCAAATCACACATACACATCAAACTATGAATGCACTGTAGGGTTTAGAAATCCTAGCCAGAACAAAACCGATGCCAAAATTGGTTGAAGACCAAGGAGACCGAGGAAGTTTCGGAAATCCTATACCTCTAACATTACTCATAAGCGGATTAGGCATGGGGAGAACCATTATGCGAGGGTCTGTAAACTCGGGGGACACCCGGGTGATTACAGGTTTTGATGGTTATGCTTCAGATGATAGTTGAGCCCGATATCAGCCATGCACGAATTCAAAGAAAAATAAGTTTGAAGCCTTCAAGCGAGCCCTTCAAGCAAGAAAGGAAAGGCAGACTCAGCAGCAACAATAAAAGGAAGAAGCAAATCGTCTTGTTGGAGTCTATTGGGCAAACTTTCTTCACAACGCAAAGAAGGTTTTTGATTTGGAAAGGACCCGCAAATGGGTAGTAAAAATGAAGCAAATGAGGAGGAGAGCAAGGGAAGTTACAGGAAACCAAGATGGAGGTTCAAGACCTGTTCCTATGCCAACTGAAGTAGGAGACTCCAACAAGGATGGCATCTAAGTGCAAATCAGTAAAGAACCGATGTTTGGATTTCATTTTGATAATGAAACCTCCTCTTTTACTGCAACATGTTCATGTGTAAAATCCAAGTTCACATTGACAAGTTATTCATCAACCCAATCTTAATACTTGCACATTTTGCCTGGTTTATTTGGTAATAGAAATTAAATTTTAAGATGGTAAGAAGGTCAATTTGATAAAAAAAAATTTGTAAAAAAAATTCATAGTCAACATACCAGGGGAAAACTTTGAACTTTTTGTTAGGGTCCCTTTAGTCATAGATGTAAAAATTCGAATCGGGAGTCAACAATCACAAAGAATCTTCTTGTCTACGATGGAGCTCTATGAACCTGTCGACATCTTCTTCTCGGAGGAGATTAGGTAAGGTTGCAACAATTTTGACTAATTGGGGGATTCGTTCTTGTTATAAGCGAGGAAAATGAGGGACGAGCCATGTATCACAAATTTTTTAATGATTTTCCATGTAAGAATGCCAAGTGAGTAAAACCTAAAGCAACTTGTAATAATGACTGGATGTGTATAAAAAAAGTTTAATGGTCAAATATGGACAAAAAAAACATAAATGATTAAATGTACAAAACGAAAACTATATTAACCTATTAAATCATTTTCATGATAAATATTCCATAATAGATGTATTATACATACATAGACTTCCAAGTCTTCGAGGAGTTTTAAAAATTTTTCCTTCAATTTTGATTAAGTTTGTAAACGTGTGTATACTTCCAAAAAAAATAATGATAAAATCTTTTTAATTTTTAATTTACAATATCGAGAGATTGTTAAAAGGATATATGTGTGACACATGTCTCACCATTATTAATGGGAAATAGACTTATTAAGGTAATTAACTTTTCGGTTTCTTCACATCTGGGTAACTATTTTTTTTGTACACATCTAGGTAACAAACTTTTTGGAAGTGTTCACATATGACCATTATGACCGGCTGTAGCAGGTTACATCCGATAATAATGGTCATATGTGAACACTTCCGAAAAGTTCGTTACCTAGATGTGTACAAAAAAAATAGTTATCTAGATGTGAACATACCAAAAAGGTAAGAGTAAATTACACGAATGGTCCATGTGGTTTGAGATAATTTGTGTGTTTGTTCCTTAAATTATTTTTTAAACTTGGATGGTCCCTACTATTTATTTTTGTTGCACGTTTGGTCCTTTTCTTACCCTAAAAAGACTATTGTGTCCTTATTAATTTATTTTTTTAATTAGTTTTCTTATTTATGTATTTATTTTTTATATATTTAAAAGAAATTAATAGAACCCACATATATGTATATTCTCATTTTAAACCTGAAACCACATTTGAGAAATTTAATATGGGTTCCACCGGTCGCCATCCCATCTCTCATCCTCATCAAATTCTATTTACTTTTCATATTTAGTGATATCGACGTCTTCACTATCTTTTTTTTTCGGTCCTTCAACTCCGACGAACCAACACCATAATCCACGGTCTCTTCATTGAATTTTCCACCACGACAACCCAATGCAGAAAGAAAAATTGGAGAACCAGTTCAATTGAAAACCATAACATGAAATGCAAATCAAAACTTGAAACTCTATTAACAACATTCTAAGCTTTAACTCATGAAATGGTGTGGTTTTTTTTATATTATTGGTCTTCATTTCTGATACTTTTAATCTCTAGTAAATTTAAATTTTTATATTTAATATCTTAAACAATAAAATTTTATAAAATGATGATGTATTTTTTTTCATGTAAAATCTAGAGTTTTATTTTTTATTTTTCATTTTTATTTTTATTTAACAAAGTAGTGTATTTTAAACAAATATTTACCAAAATGGTGTGGTTTTAAAAATATTTACCATTTAGGTTAAATTTTATACCAAAACAATATTAGAAGGTAAAAAAAATTGACTTATAAATGTAATTAACTTTTCTATTTGTTCAAATCTGGATAACTATTTTTTTTGTATACATCTAGATAACAAACTTTTTTGATGTGTTCACATATGACCATTATGACCGGATGTAACCTACTATAGCCGGTGATAATAGTTTGGGCCTTAATGATTATGATATTTTGGGCCATCAGAATGTCAAGTGTTGGACCAAGAATAAATGGTTTGGCCTTAAGGCAAGGCCATGTAGAGGTTTGGGCCCAATTTGGAAATTTGGGCCATAGTTAGGCCTTGGTTCATTATTAGACTTTCGGGCCTTTGGATTGCGCCTTGGGCTTGAGTCAAGCTAAGATAGGGGTAAAGTAGTCTCTTACCCCAAGCATGGATTTATGGATATGTGATAGAACCCGATTATTAATTGGGTGTTATTTTGATGTTGAAAGATTCGGGAATCTGTCATCCAATAGCTAGGGTTTTGTCAACAGGACTTCAACAGTGTGAGATGAGTTTTCCTCTAGTAGGAACGGGTCGAAGGCACCAATGCCGGCGCATTTATGTATGTAAGTATATGTCGGGCTTAGGCCCAATACCGGGGGTAGCCCGATGCAACTTATGTGTTTCGGACTTCGGTCTGATGTTGGGGAGGTCTCGAGAAGAGTATATGTATGCTTGATGTCTTTGTGATTCATGCATGTTATGTGTTATGTGTTATGTATTCCAGGGCAAGACCGATGCAGAAATAGCTTATATGTTATGTGTGCCGGACTTCGGTTCGATGTCGGGGCAAGCCCGAGGAAGTTCGTTATGTTTATATGTTATATGTTTATGTATTGTGTGCTTGTTGCTATGATATGTATTCCGGACTTCGGTCCGATGCCGGGTGGGGCCCGATGCAGGGGCGGGGCCCAAGTTATGTCGGACCTCAATCCGATGTCGGGTGGGGCCCGATGCCGGACTTCGGTCCGATGCCGGGCGGAGCTCGATGCAGTGGTCAAGGCCCAGTATGTGTTGTTATATGTTTATGTTATTTTCATTATTGATGTGTTTATATGTATACCGAATTTCGGTCCGATGTCGGGCGGGACCCGATGTAGCAGGCAAGGCGCAATGTATGGTTTGTGGTAGTATGGGGAGACTCACTAAGCTTCATGCTTATAGTTTTTAGTTTTGGTTTTAGGTACCTTGGTTTTCAACAGAAGAGCTCGGGAAGATTGCAGTGCACACACCATTTGTTCAACCTGGGATGTTTATACTCTGATATATTTGACATATGTTACGATATTCTTGAGATACGCGATTTATGATTTTTACAGGTTGATAGATAAATATGGTTTTATTAATGATTTAAAATGAAACTTTTAGACTATATTTTTGGGATGTTTCAAGTTGGTACAACTTGAAACATCCCAAAACTATTGTAACGCCCCGATTCGCAGGTATTGATTAGAATGAAAGTTTATTTGGTTTTAAGATCTACTTGACGAGTTGGTTGCCCTACTCTTCGAGAATCAGCGGGGTGGGATCGCGTGTTTAGTGGCCTACTCGCCGAGTCCATGAGGAGAATCGACGAGTAGGAGCTGGCAGAACAAACCCTAGATCCCAAGGTTTTGCACCCTATTTAAGGAAGCATAAGCCTCCTTTGGCCTCTTTACAGTCCTTTGAGAGCTCAGAAAACCCTAATTCGTGTGGTGCTTCATCCTTGTGTGACATGGGCTTTGGGAAGGAGGTTTTGGAAAAGAAGAGCTTGGAGGGCAGGAGACTAGAAGCAAGGAGGGCATGGGGATCATAAATCTACCTCAGTTAGCAGCATTTGGAGGTATCAAGTCGTCACCTTTACTTCATTTTCCTTCTAGACCTCATTTGGTTAACATTTAGGGTTTTTATGTTTTGATTGAGAATATAGTGTGGGATATGAGCCAGATCTGAAGTTGTAACTTCAGATCTAGACCTTTCTTAAGTTCTAGAGTATGAAACCCCCATCGTAAACTTGGATTTGACATTAAGAGCCTTTTTAGCCATGCATGCACGTAAAGTTTGCAACTTTACGTGAAAGCAGCCCTTAGAAGCTTGGATCTGTGATTTGGAGCCACTACATGGCTTAAAGGGGGTCTGTATGGCTTAAGGACTAAAGGAACTCGACGAGTTGCCCTTTCGACTCGGCGAGTCATATGAAGATAGGCCTGGACCCGACGAGTTGGATGAAAAACTTGACGAGTCTGATGAAGATTGCCATAGAACTCGACGAGTTGTATGAACAGCTCAGCGAGTCGGTTGTGGTTTCCCCAATTCATGTATGCGTGTGTAACCGTGGAGTTACAGGAAGGAAACTCGACGGGTGGCCTTAGAGTTCGATTGTAAACCGAAGGAACTCGACGAGTCACTCCGTGACTCGGTGAGTGGGCGAGTACTTCAAGGAACTCGGTGAGTAACTGAGGGTACTCGGCGAGTTAGGGTCAACATGGACTGTTGACCTTAACTGATGACTTTGACTTTGACCAGGGGTTGATTAGTTGACTTATAGGTTACCTTGAAAGGTTGGGAACTTATGGGTATGATTATATTATGGTAATAGGTGGTGGAGTTGTTGACAGCGATCCGAGACTTGGAGTTCATCTACCGAGTCGACATCTGCAAGGTGAGTTATCCTCACTATATCGATAGGGTCTACGGCACCAAGGCCGACCCTTTAGTTGTTATTGTTATGGTATGCTACATGTGGTTATGATTTGTTAGATCAGAATAAGGATAAATAGTATGTTATGCTCTTATGATTCGAGGGATTGGTATGTTAGTGACCTGCTAGGTCGGTGCTCTAGTTACGAAAGATTTCTATGATTGATGACAGTGGCGGACGAAGAACATTTTCGTAGGGGTAGCACTAAAAAAATTCCAAATAAATCTATGTTAGTAGTGTCACTCGTGTTTTAAGCCGGTGCACCCAATAGAAAAAACATTAAAAAAACATTAAATTTTTTTTACACTAGGTGCCGGCGTCGGAGCAGTGGCCCGGGACCCTTGGGGCACCACTAAGGTCCGCCACTGATTGATGATTAGTGAGATATATATGTTTGATGTTTGTATATGTCAGTATATGATTGTTATGTGCACATGGTTATTGCTTGTTGGTTGGGTTGAGGTGGTCCTGATTTGTGCTGAAGGCCAACATACCCTATGAGCGGTCCGAGGAGACTGTATGCCCACGTGGCAGACCAGTCATGCCGAAGGCTCGGGATAGGATCGAATAGACTGTAGGCCCTGCAGGGCGGTCTAGTCAGGCCGATGGCCCAATATGCATGTTATTGATTGTCTGTTACTGACATGGTATTATCAGTGTGGTATTGGTATTTTGGGGGTAGCTCACTAAGCCCTCGGGCTTACAGTTTTCAGTTTATTGTTTCCGGTACTTCAGGAGATCATGGCAAGGCGAAGGTGTGACCGTACCGCTCCTCATCCTTTTGATCTTGTTATTGAGACACTCTGATGAAGAATGATTTGAAAACATTTTGTAAACAAATACTATTTGGTTTTTATTTATGATTGGAAAAGTTTAAATTTGGCGTAAATTTTTGGATGTTACAAGTTGTTATCAGAACCTTGGTTTGAGTGAATTGGAGGGACGCTCGTGTGAATCCGGTCTCAAATCAAGGTGGTTTTCGGAATAAAAACTAAAATGGTTTTCAAAATAAAGGATGGAGGATGCAGAGGGTACGATCAGCCGGAGCCTGTGAGTAAGCCCCCAAATACCATACAGTTATTTGATATTATAATACGATATAGCAGCATGCTAGTGCTAGGCTAGGAATCTTCAGGAATCGCAGGATAAGATTTGCCTAATTATATGATGCCTACTAGCCTAGGGTTCTCGTATATGGAATTGACATCATAATCGTGGATGTTTAGTGTATGCATCACGGCTGTGTGTAATCAAGATCTTATAGCCTGAGAATGTCTGATTCGACCTTAGTGTAGGATTGGATATTCGAAAGTCTATCGGGTATAGCGTTATGTGTGGCTAGCATACACTAGTGCTACAGGGTTGGTGAAAGTTTCATGGATGTGTGAGTTGTGAGACCAGTTGCGAGATAGTCGATATTCCCCTAGGAGGGAGGGCTAAGCGCATATTATGTTGATGATAGTGTTAGGGTGTTGTGGTGATACTTGAGACAAATATGGGTAGGTGTGGAAAGTAGTATGGGCTCGTACTACTGAAAGCACAGGACCCATATGCATAGAAAGGAAGTCACAACCCCTAGGGTTGTGGGAACTGGTCTCCCGATATCATGTCGTTTATCTGACATCTTGGTTATATTTTTCAATATGGTGGTGACGAGACGTTTTACTACTAGATCCGGATCAAGGTTAGGATCAGGATCAGGATCGGCAGGCAGAGGGTCGGAGGTGCCGGTAGCACCTGAGCTCGTGGTAAAGATAGGGACAGAGGAGTTGGATGCCAGGATCCGGGAGATTTTGCACGATGAGATTGTTGCGGCGTTCCGAGCGCAGCTGCCAGAGATGTTTGGGTCGATTAAGACTGTGATGGTTGAGTACTTTGACGAGCGGTATGCAGCTCTAGTAGAGACAGCTGTCGCTGCAGCCACATCGGCTATAACCGCGGAAGGGGTTGGAGGAGGAGCCGGCAGGGCTTTCCAGTACCGAGACTTCGATAACACGAAGCCCCCGAAGTTTGATGGTACACAGGATGCGATCAGGGCTATGAGGTGGTTATCTTACGTGGAGGGCTGTTTCTTCACGTGTTCTTGTCCTACTGACCAAAAGGTCAGGTGTGCCCTGAACTTGCTGAGGCTTGGGGCAAAGGACTGGTGGAGATTGACGACAGGGTTGTACACTGATGATCAGCGGGCTGCTGTTACTTAGGAGCAGTTCCGAGATATGTTCCGCACCCACTACATTCCACGCGTTAAGCAGGAGCGGCTTACTCTGGATTTTTTTGACATTGAGGCAGGATGAGGAGTTAGTGATGGAGATCACTCGTATGTTCACGGAGAGGGCTATGTTTTGCCCGGAGTTTGCTTCAGAGCAGTCTCAGATGACTCGTTATCTGCGTATGCTCAAGACAGATATTCGACAGTTTGTTGCTACGCAACGTTGTGAGACTCTTTTGGATCTTCAGGAAGTCGTGAGGTGGCATGAGTTGGAGATAGAGCTACAGTTAAAGGAGCAGCATCAGGTTCTGGCACAGGCTCAGCTGGCACCTAAGCGGTCCGATACTGCTAATACTCGAACTGGGGGTCAGCAGAACCACACTTGTAGAAAGTGTGTGATGAAACAAGGAATCGAGTATGTAATCAATCAGAGTTTAATATGATCAAAAAGGAAGTATGCGAGATTTGAACACCGATGTAAATATGATTTCTGGTTCAACTTTGTTACGCTCTCAAGTTTTACAGAGTACAGGATAAAGATCTGTAAAAGTCTAACCTAACTCTAGCAAACACTCCTATTTATAGGAGAGGAAAGCATACAAAAAATATCCTAAGGACTAAGCATTAAGCTTCGAATACAATGCCTTAGAAAGATACATTACATACAATACGAAGACTAGTACATACGAAGACATGAAATACTTCGACTAATTACAACAAAATACACCCTTATAATCTCCCCCTTTGTAATCATAGTCGAAGTCTTCAATTGGTAAGAATTTGAATTGAGTACAACATGACTCTTCGTATCTCTGTATACCAGTTTATAATCTTCTTCAACTCCTTCTTATCACCTTCATTATTCTTCATGCAATGGTTCATACGAACAACTAAGTTCGTATATTGTGAAGTCGAATATCTTTCTACTTCGGCAGCTTGAAACAAAAATTTCTTCGATCTTCCTAACTTGTCCTTCCCAGAGAAGACTAACCCAACAGGTTTCAAGTAGATTTCCCCATCAGCATATCTTTTAAGTTCTGCTTGAGTCTTCGAAGGATTCATGGGAGCACTTATTTCAAGACCCTTAGCAGTAGCCAACTCCACATCTGTCATTGCCAGACATTCGTAATAATTTTCAATAAAGATTTTGATGTGAGTCACTCCCAGCTTAAATTCATCCGGCTCAGTATTTTGCAAATACGAAAATGACCTAAAACGACCCAAAAATACGGCCCGAAAATTTCATTTTTAATATAACCATAATCATAAAACGGAGTATATCATAATAAAACCATGCGTTGCAAATCTCAAAACCATACTAAAATACAAATGAGAAAACGGTGTCATGACTGCATCAAAACATATATAAGATAACTGATCAACTCCCAGGATAAAAACTGTGGTTGTGGTGTGTGCGATGCCATCATCCCGAGCCCTTCCCTCTGCTTGCGGAAGTACCTGAAACCAAAACTGAAACTGTAAGCACGAAGCTTAGTGAGCTCCCCCAAACTACCACATACCACACAAACATATAAAGCACATACTGGACCTTGCCCACTGCATCGGACCGAAGTCCGGCTAACCGGGGCCTTGCCCCCTACATCGGACCGAAGTCCGAAGCTGACTGGAACATCGGACCGAAGTCCGAAGCTGACTGGGATCTTCGTCCCCTACATCGAACCGAGTCCGAAGCTGACTAGGACATCGGAACGAAGTCCGAAGCTGACTGAGACATCGGACCGAAGTCCAAAGCTGACTGGGACCTACGTCCCCTACATCGGACCGGAGTCCAAAGCTGACTGGACCTTTGTCCCCTACATCGGACCGAAGTCCGAAGCTGATTGAACATAGCATAAACATATCAACTGGCATAAACGCATATCCTGTCTGAACCACGAAGGCATCAAACATACTAACTACTACATCGGATCGAGGTCCGAAGCTGACTGCTAGCTAAACGGGTCGGCATTGTGGCCTTAGACCCGTTACTACTGGAAGGAAACTCACCTCGTGAACTGGCTGCTGTGTCAATGGCCTTGGAAGCTAACTGCTGCTGCTCTGGTATCTCCCCGGCTACAAGGCCATAAACACACTCAATCAAATACTAAACACTACACTGGGGTAAAATGACTCTTTTACCCTTGGTCAAAGTCAACTTTCCCGGTCAAAGTCAACCCACAGTTGACCTGACTCGCCGAGTTGGGCCACCAACTCGCCGAGTCTCTAATCTCATTTCACAACCCCACTCGTGGCTACTCGTCGAGTATGGCATCGACTTGACGAGTACTCTCTCTATCCAAGAACTCAGAAAATCTTCATCCGACTCGCCGAGTCATATGAACAACTCGACGAGTTGTTCTTGAGCTTAAGAAGATTGCCTTGGACTCGCCGAGTTGTATGAACAACTCGCCAAGTCCCTCCATTATTGAGTCTGCTCTCCGACTCACTGAGTCCACTCTACTACTCACAGGCTTCCACTCGTCATCACTCAAAAGGGGAAAAACGGGGACTCGCAACTCGACTCGTCGAGTCACTTGCATGCAGCAACTCAAAACTCGATTCTGCTTGAATCCAGTGTATAAAACTAATAGATCTGGACTCCCTTAACTCGATTAGCACGTAAAGATTCTATCTTTACGTGCCCATATGCATCCATGAAGCTAAAATGGCTCAAAAAGCATAATAAAGGCTAGATCTAGGGTTTTCATGCAAGATAACTTCAAAAAGGCAATAGATCTGGGCTCTACAACTCCTAAATGAACAGATCTAAGGATATCTCGACATAATAGGGCATCCATACAATCATAAGGCTTGAGAGAAGCATCAAACTAGATCTAGAAGAGTTCTAATGGAGGTTAAAAGCATAAAACAGGAGGGAATCCGAAGAATACCTCAAAGAACTCTGATTTGCCCTTGGATCTTTGCTCTACACCTCTTCTCCTTGCTCCTTTCTTCTTCTCCTTCTTCAAGCCTTCAAAATTTAACACAAGAACACTTAGATCACTCAAGGATGGATTAGGGTTTTCTCACAGCTTTCTGAGGGTGAAGGAGGCGAGATTGGGGGCTATAAGGTGGATTAAATAGTGAGCAACCCGGGGATTTAGGGTTTCTCCCAGGCAGGCAGACTCGTCGAGTCCCGAATATGGACTCGCCGAGTCGCCGACTAACACGTGCTCGAAATCCCGTCCCTACTCGGCGAGTTAGGCTATAAACTCGCCGAGTCCCTCTTGCAAACTTCTAATTAAATACTATGGAATCATCATATCGGGGACGGGTCGTTACATGACCTTTCCCTCAGAATTAATGCAACTTGTATAAGATCATACAAGTTCATCAATGGAAAATCAGCCACGGTAAATTCACACACTCTTCCATCTGCCCTTACCACCACATACTTAAGATTTTGGACTGTGTCTTCGAAGACCACATCCTTCTTTATACTAATCACTTTCTTGATCTTCAATAACGACCACACCTCCTCAACAGGTTTATCAAGAACTGCATGAAATCTAATTTTCATTTGTGTCCCTTCGTCCTTCTCTTTGAACTTTGTCACACCCCCAAACCAAGGATGGCGGAAACGTCTGGGGGTGGAGGACTTCATGTGTAGTATCATAACAACAATGGCAATAGTGAAGAAAGTAAACACAACCAACATATATATAATTGAATGAGTTACATCATTGTATGAATTACATGTTTCAAAATCAATTACAATATGTTGTCAAAATATGATAAGTTTGACGCCTCAACGCCCCATCCTCAAAAGTACTTTGTTACCTGTTTAGCGATTTCCTGAGAATACAAGTAGTTTGAGAAAGTGTCAACACAATGGTTGGTGAGTTCATAAGTTTTTGTATATAATTATGAAAAAAAAACTTGTCTCGTAATTGTATAATTATTCCAGAAAATCCGATATTTTCCTTACAAAAGTTATGTAGTCCTAAATACCAGGACCAAAAATGAACAGCTATTTGTCATACTTAAAGATATAAAAGTGGTTTTAAATTGGCATAAAACCCTTTCTGATGTGAGAAAAATCCCGTAATGAATGATGGGTAGTCTTAAATACCAAGACCGAAAGTATACAATAAAGTATGTAATTGTTGACGTAAAAAGTGATTTTAAATCGACATAAAACCCTTTTTGATATGAAGGCGTATAAGTATTTTTCCATACTTAAAATAATTTCAGTGAGCTAAATAGACATAACTCGCTAATTTAAAGTTAGAACCCGTAAATCTTATGATTGTTAATACCACATGTGAGCTATTATAACCATACTTGACATAGACGGCCTTGTAATGCGACGTTCTTCAGGTGTCGCCGTTAAATGACACTTGTCACCACAGACCTGCCGGTCTAGCTGTTGCAAGCAGCTCTGGTGTGGGTTTGTCAAACCCAATATAGATCTATACACAACTATCACGTTCTCCCTACAAGAGACTCTGGTTACAATTTACAGGACTTTTTGACTTTGTTACTTTGGAAGTAACCCGAAGGGAATGACTCACAAATTTATTCATTAACAGATTTACGTGAACTAAACGGAAAACCTTTGGTAAATAAGTTTGAGAAGTAAATGATACATAAACTATACCTATTATAGTTTATCCAAAACGTTTTGTAATGTATAAGAGTTCTTTTATGAATGCTTTAATGCTATGAATCCATAAACTATGCTCATTATAGCTTAATATACGTGTTCTAAATGAATGAATAATCTTATCATGAATGACTATATTTCAGTTTATGATGATAAACTAACATGGAAACACATTCAATATTTGGAACTTATCGTTATACACTTTGCTCAACATAATACAAAGTGTTATGAAAGTTATAAGTTGTTAACAAATTTTCAACCTTTCTACACTGTTTTTGAAAATTCATAGAAAAATCATACGAAGCTGAAAACTAAATCCGTAAATTCTGAGAGTTCCCAAAATGTGTCTAGTTTACTCATAATTTTTATCATGATTTTTAATGACCTCCAACTTGGGTGAAAAAGTCCATAATCACAGACTGGTCCGGATTGGTGTTTGAAATGATAGGCAGTTTTGTAAAAATCACCATAAATTGTAGAAAAATCGTATGGAGATGTGCAAGTAGTCATTTCAAAGCTATGAACTGGAACTACTTACACCTAAAACAGTTTTGAAAACTAAAATGTTTAAGTGATCCAAAACAGTCCGTGAATGGAGTTGAACTTTTCTGATGAAGGCTGTTAGAAAAGTGTAGTTATGTTCTTAGTGTTTTAACTTGTATCCCCCCCCCCCCTAAAAACTTGATAAAACATGAAAATATGGGGGTATGAACTCACCTTAAGTGTTTTCAGTAGATGATTGTTGAAGAATGGAGGTGTTTAACTCAAGAACACTTGGAGATGCCTTGAAGATTTTTGAGAATCTAGCATCATAGTTATGGAGTTTGTATAAGCTATCAATGATTTGAGTAGAATGAAGTGTAAAAATCACAAGGAGGATGGATTACACTTACCAAGAGTGGAAGAACACTTGATGATCAGCCTTGAGATCTTGAATTAGAGAGAAAAGTTGGAGAGAAAAAGTTGGAGTTGAATCTTTGGTGGAATGAGAGTGATTGAAGAAAATGAGGAGAGAGGTTGAGTGACCAGCCCTAAAACGTGGGGATGGCTTGTGAGAGGGGTAAAAAGTACAAGGAAGTGACAAGGTATGGTGGGGAGGAGTGTGGGTTAATCATGGAGTGGGTATGGGGTTGCTTGTGTCATAAAATAAAGTAAAGTCAACACTCTACCTTTGTACTTTACCTACTCTCTTTTGGATAAGGTTTTATCCTTAAAATATGATTAAATCATTAATTTAGGGGTCTTATATTTTAAAATAAAGTTTTGGGTGAAAATCCCATGTTAAAACAATTAAAAACGGGCTTAAAACGCGAATTTAATCGAAAACCGGGAGAAAAGGGGCTTCCCAGCGAGACCTCTCGGTCCTAGGCCGAGGTTCGGTCCCTAGGCCGAGGTTCGGTCCTTGCTGGTGCTGAGTCGGAAGCGAGAGACGCGAGCCAGAAGCGAGAAGCGAAGGGCGATGGGCTCGGTCCGAAGGTCAGAAGCGAGGGTTCGGTCCTCGGTGATAAGAGGCAAGAAGTCAGAACCGAACGAACTGTAGTGAACAGTAGTGAACAGTACCTTCGGGTTCGGTTCAGCAGCCTTCTTCATCAGGAGGGTTCGGTTCCTAAGGGGACTTTCGGTTCCTAAGAGGACTTTCGGTTCCTAAGAGGGGTTTCGGTTCCTTAGGTCCGTTTTTCGCGTAGACTTCCGTTTTTGGGCTGTTTTTGCCAAATTCGAGGGTCGGGATGCCCCGAGTGATTATAGAAAGTTGGGAGAGATTTCGAGAGAGATTTGAGAGAGATTTCACATACTTAGAGAGATTTGGGAGAGATTTGACATGCTTGGAGAGATTTCACATACAAAGGGATATTTGGGAGAGATTTCACATACTTAGAGAGATTTGGGAGAGATTTGACATTTTTGGAGAGATTTCACATACAGAGAGATATTTAGGAGAGATTTCACATACTTAGAGAGATTTGGGAGAGATTTGACATTTTTGGAGAGATTTCACATACAAAGAGATATTTGGGAGAGATTTCACATACTTAGAGAGATTTGGGAGAGATTTGACATACTTGGAGAGATTTGGGAGAGATTTGACATTTTTGGAGAGATTTCACATACAGAGAGATATTTGGGAGAGATTTCACATACTTAGAGAGATTTGGGAGAGATTTGACATACTTGGAGAGATTTCACATACAAAGAGATATTTAGGAGAGATTTGACATACTTAGAGAGATTTGGGAGAGATTTGACATTCTTGGAGAGATTTCACATACAGAGAGATATTTGGGAGAGATTTCACATACTTAGAGAGATTTGGGAGAGATTTGACATACTTGGAGAGATTTCACATACAAAGAGATATTTGGGAGAGATTTCACATACTTAGAGAGATTTGGGAGAGATTTGACATACTTGGAGAGATTTCTCATACAAAGAGATATGTGGGAGAGATTTCACATACTTAGAGAGATTTGGGAGAGATTTGACATTCTTGGAGAGATTTCTCATACAAAGAGATATATGGGAGAGATTTTTGATAAGAAGAGATAGAGTGAAAACGATTGAGAGCGTTTTCGTGTGTGATGAATGTGAGTGTCCGGCTTCGCAATGCAAGGTCCTTAGACCCCGTTATGCCATGTTTTAGGATCTTACACACTCCCTATGAGTATGCAACATTGTTTTATTGTTCTTATTCATTGTTTAGCACTAAGGTTAAAGAAATTTGAACGCACGAACTTTCCAAGTGATGTTTTCTCATTAAGATAGTAAGTTATGCAGAAATTACATAATACAAACCCTATTATACAAGGTTTAATTGAGTTGACCGGTTTGACTCGTTGACCTTGTCCGGCTTAGACTTGACCCGAATTTGACTATTGTCACATCATCCCCCCGTTAGAGGGAATTTCGTCCCGAAATTTACGCTTTGGCCAAGACTTTAAGGGTTTAGGAAAAGATGCAGGTACTTTTGTTTCATTTGGTCTTCGCGCTCCCAGGTGAACTCAGGTCCTCGTTTAGCGTTCCATCGAACCTTCACGATGGGAATACGACTTTGTTTCGTTCTTTTGACCTCCCGATCCAAAATCTCTACTGGATCCTCTACGAAGTGGAGATTTTCGTTAACTTCGATCTCGTCGAGAGGTATTACAAGTGTCTCGTCGGACAGACACTTCTTCAGGTTCGATACGTGAAAGGTGGGATGTACCTTATCGAGTTCTTGAGGTAATCGAAGTTTGTACACCACAAGACCAATCCTGGCGAGGATTTCGAACGGTCCAATGTACCTCGGGTTTAGTTTCCCACGTTTACCGAAACGTATCATTCCTTTCCAAGGGGAAACTTTTAGTAACACTCGATCACCAACCTGGAATTCCAAAGGTTTGCGTCGCTTATCCGCGTAACTCTTTTGCCGATCTCGGGAGGCCTTCAGCCTTTCCCGGATTTGAACAATCTTTTATGTGGTCTCCCTTATGATTTCAGGACCAGTGAGGGTGCTATTAGGGACTTGCCCCTAGCTATCTGAGTATCCCCCACTTCAGCCCAACATAGGGGTGATCTGCACTTGCGACCGTAAAGGGCTTCGAATGGAGCGACTTTAATGCTGGTGTGATAGCTGTTATTGTAGGAGAATTCAATCAGCGGCAAATGGGTATCCCACGCTTTACCAAAGTCTATCACACAGGCTCTCAACATGTCTTCTAAGGTTTGTATAGTGCGCTCGCTCTGCCCGTCGGTTTGTGGATGGTAGGCCGTACTCATGTCTAGCCTAGTTCCCAAGGATTTCTGCAGGGACTGCCAAAATCTCGAAGTGAACCTACTATCTCGGTCTGAGATAATAGATATTGGTACACCATGCAGTCGCACAATCTCCTGGATGTATATCCTGGTTAACTTCTCCATCTTGTCGGTTTCCTTTATTGGCAGGAAGTGCGCAGACTTGGTCAATCTGTCTACGATTACCCATATAGTGTCAAACCCGCCCGAAGTCTTAGGCAGCTTGGTTATGAAGTCCATGGTTATCCGTTCCCACTTCCATTCCGGTATATCAGGCTGTTGTAGTAGTCCCGAGGGTTTCTGGTATTCCACCTTGACCTTGGCGCAGGTCAGACACTTGCCCACATAAGTAGCAATCTCGGCTTTCATATTCGGCCACCAGTATAACTTTTTGAGGTCTAGATACATCTTGTCTGACCCTGGATGGATGGAGTATCGAGTCTTGTGTGCTTCATTCATGACCACGTCTCGGATCCCACTGAACTTCGGTGTCCAGATTCGGTTACTGAGATAACGAGTTCCGTCATCCTTGACTTCTAAGTTCTTATCCATTCCCCTTAATGCCTCACCTGCCACATTCTCTGGTTTCAAGGCTTCTAGTTGAGCTTCCCTGATTTGCGTGGCCAGGTGGGAATGGATGGTCATGGTTAAGGATCTTACTCGGCGGCCCGAATATTCCTTCCTGCTTAGGGCATCAGCCACTACATTGGCCTTGCCCGGGTGGTAGCGAATTTCGCACTCGTAGTCGTTTAGCAGTTCAACCCATCTCCGTTGCCGCATGTTGAGCTCTTTCTGATTGAGGATATGCTGAAGACTTTTGTGATCGGTGAAGATGGTGCATTTTGTGCCGTAGAGGTAGTGTCTCCAGATCTTTAAGGCGAACACTACCGCCCCCAGTTCAAGGTCATGGGTAGTGTAATTAACTTCGTGTGTTTTAAGTTGTCTTGATGCGTAGGCGATGACTTTCCCTCTCTGCATGAGCACGCATCCGAGGCCTTGATTTGAAGCATCACAATATACCACGAAGTCATCAGTTCCTTCTGGAAGAGACAAAACTAGTGCGCTGCATAGGGCTTGTTTTAATGTCTGGAAAGCGGCTTCTTGTTTATCTCCCCACTTAAATACCACACCTTTTTGAGTCAGGGTGGTGAGTGGTTTGGCGATCTTCGAGAAGTTTTGTATGAATCTTCGGTAGTAGCCGGCGAGCCCTAAAAATTGTCGAATTTCCGTCGGCGTTGTAGGTGCTGACCAGTTTTTGATAGCTTTGATTTTAGCGGGATCCACGTGTATCCCCTTCTCGCTAACCACATGGCCAAGAAAATTCACTTCTCTAATCCAGAATTCGCATTTAGAGAATTTGGCGTAAAGCTTCTCAGCCCTCAGTATTTCCAAGATTAGCCGAAGATGTTGACGGTGCTCTTCCTCGCTTCGGGAGTAGATTAAAATATCGTCGATGAACACAATCACGAAATATCCTCTTCTTGGATTCGTAGTTGATGATAACCCGACCTCAGGTCGATTTTTGAAAAGTAGCTTGCTCCTTGGAGTTGGTCGAAGAGGTCATCGATTCGGGGTAAGGGATATCGGTTCTTGATAGTGAGTTTGTTTAGCTCCCGGTAGTCTATGCACATGCGAAAAGATCCGTCCTTCTTCTTTACAAACAGGACCGGTGCTCCCCAGGGTGAGAAGCTTGGCCTGATAAATCCTTTGCTCAACAGTTCATTTAGCTGGCTGGAAAGTTCTTGCATTTCTGTCGGTGCTAAGCGGTATGGAGCCTTGGCGACGGGGGTAGCTCCTGGGATTAAGTCGATCCGGAATTCGACTTGTCGTGCGAAGGGTACACCTGGAAGATCTTCGGGGAATACATCGGGATAGTTGCACACCTCGGGAATGTCGTTGATATCCTTCACCTCTTGTTTCGTATCTACTACGTGGGCTAGAAATGCGTGGTACTCCTTTCGGAGATACTTTTGGGCCTTGACGCAAGAGATGACTTGCAAATTTGAACTGGGTTTGTCGCCATAGATGAAGAGGGTTTCGCCATTCGGTAGATTAAGGCGAACGGCCCTTTCGTAACATAGAATGTCGGCACGATGGGAACTTAACCAATCCATACCGATGATTATGTCAAAGCATTTTATTGTGACCGGCATCAGGTCTACTTTAAACGAATGGTTGTCTAGAGTGAGGGTACACCCTAAGTATATATCATTAGTGTGCTCTTCTTTCCCATTAGCCATTTCTACTATGTATGTATCTTTTAATGAATGAGGGGTTTGTTTTAGCAATTGTTTGAATTCATGGCTCACAAAACTCCTCTCTGCTCCACTATCAAATAGTACGCATGCATATGTGTTATTGAGGAGAAACGTACCAGAAACCACCAAGGGATCCTTGATTGCTTCTCCGTGTCCCATCGTCAGGACTTTCCCTACACCTCCAGCATTGCTGTTTCGTGCTTTCGGGCAGTCTCTTTTGAAGTGCCCTGCCTCTCCACATCCGTAACAGGTTTGACTTGCTCCAGTGTTAGCGGTTGGGGCGACTTGAGGGGCGGATTGGGCTGGCACTTTACAAAATCGAGCAGTGTGCCCCTTCCGGTTGCAATTTCTACAGTGCATTTCCCGACAAGCACCGGTATGGTGGAAGTTGCACTTGTTGCACTTGGGAAGAGTTCCTGCGTATTGCTTTGGTGGCGCTGGAGCGGGAGCAGTAGTGGCTGCACGGACAGCAACAGTCTGTTGCTTCTTTGTGGGGTCCTGCACCGGTTGTTTCTTTTTACTGTTCCAGAACTTCCTCTTGTTGTTCCCTCCTTTCGTTTGGTTGGTGGTGGCGACCATGGTGCCACGGCTGGCCCTATGATCGATAAGTTGTTGTGCCAATTCCTTGGCACTTTCAAAGGTAGTAGGTTTCGAGGCCAGAACACTATCGTGAATCTGGGATGATAGCCCCCAAAGGTATCGTTCTACCTTTTTCTCCTCCGGAGTAACCATTGCAGGACAGAGGAGTGCTAGGTCATTGAATCGGGCGGTATAAGCTTCGAGATCCATCCCCGACATCTTAAGATTCCAGAGTTCCTCTTCGAGTTTTTGTATTTCTCCCCTCGGGCAATACTCCTTTAACATCAACGCTTTTAAGTTTTCCCAGCCTATGGAGTTAGCCATTGCAGGAGTAAGTGACTTAACTCGGCCATTCCACCAAGTAAGAGCTTTTCTTGTGAAAGTGAATGCCGCATACTTGACTTTGCTCGCTTCGGGACAAGCACAAATTTCGAAGACTGCTTCGGTCCTTTCGAACCATTGCATCAGCGCTATGACGCCCCCGCTTCCGTCGAAAGGATCGGGTTTGCCATTAGTGAAGTCTTTGTACGAACACTCCTTAGTGCGCCCCGTACTGTCCCCCTGATTCGAGTTAGTATTCCCGGATCCGGAACCGCCGGAACCATTTGTACCCATTTGCGACATTGCTGCCGCCACGGCTGTTGTTACTGCAGCCTGAAACATCACAGGATCAAACTTCGGAGGTGGCGGCGGAGGGGGTGGTGCTGAGTTTCCGGAAGGTCTTGGTCTTTTCCTTGGTGGCATGGTTCTGACATAAGAAAATAAAAGAAAGACTTTTCGGTAAGACTTCAATGGTGATAACGAGTCGAGCGTTACTTGTTTCATCTCAATTGTATTTTGTTTCCGAGTTTATTAATTTAGAAGGTAATTCATCGCAAAGTTTATGCAATTAAACTTATGAATTAAATAGTGTTGACCCGAGCAGAGTCATGTGCTTGGTTCGTGTCAGCATCCAAGGAAGTAAAATACATGCCACATTCATTGATAATTTGTTAGTACATATTGTTTTGAGGAATTTGACCTCATAAGGGTCTACATTACATCATAATAAAAGATAAAGTTTTGGCAGTACAAAAGCCCCTTTGACTAGTGTGATCACTTAGTCGCGAGGTTAACCTATTCGCAATAAAGAGTAGCACCAACGCATACTCGAAATCCAAGATTTATAACAAAATGTAAGTAGCGCGAACACTACTCGTGGCGTGTAGCATCTGGTCCATGGTGGCCCTGGGATGAGGTCGAGGCTCCCTGGAGCTCCGCAATCCGGCACTCGGCCGCGATCACTCTCTCCTCGAGAGCTGCGTGCCTCTCCTGGTACTCCCTTACCTCCGCTCGAGCAGCGGTAAGGTCCTCGATGATTTGGTCCAATGGATAGAAGTCCCTCTCCAAATCCCGGGTGCGTGCATCGGTGGCTGCCGTAATAGCGCTGAGATTTCGAACCTGGTCTGCCATTTCCCTACTCTAGTTCCCCAAGTTCGTGATGTGCTGGGTCATAACGGGGAGAGCTCTGTCAGCCGGTCCCCCGTGACTGAGGTCATAGTAACCTCGTTGGTCGCCATAGGGTGACCTCTGGCGTTGTTGCCGACTCCACCTCTCGATCATGGTTGCCCAACGGGGCTCAGGCCCGTTGTGCCCCCAGCGGTTTGCAGGTACCCTCGCAATGTAAGGAGGGTTGAAGACTTCCTCCTCTGGCTCTTCTTCACCTTCATCCTCATCCATGTCCACCTCGTCGTCTTCCTCTTCTTCTTCTTCTTCTTCGTCTACCTCCTCTTCTTCTTCTTCGGGTTCTTCTTCGGGATCCTCTTCGGGATCCTCTTTAATCAGCTCTTCGGGCTCTTCCTCAATCCAGCCGACATTTCCCTGGTTGGGAAAGTATGGGTCTCCTGGTAGGTGAAATCCTGCCATGTCGTCTGCACGAGAATAGAGGGGTAAGAAGCAGATAGCGGTAGATATTAATAATATTGCGATATAGCAACATACAAATACTCCTATAGTATTTTAAATGTTTAGATTTGGTTCTTATAACACTCTTTGTAGGGTGAAGTTAGGTTATTAGACTTGTTGCCCTCCTACGACTATCCCCCGATATGAGTAAGTCACTTCCCGGACTAATATAGTTGATCAGGCTATATCCTTCCCAAAACTGATTACTCATACCAAGGCATACTCGTAGCGTTCAACTCCTCTTCTTTTAGTTTATGTTCTTCTAGTTATGACACTACGCGAGTATGCAATGCATGTAGGTATACTTTTAAACAAGAACTATTCGTTTTCAAAAAGTATAACCGGTTAGAATGTTTTAAAATCAGAGACTCTTAGTCCCAAATGTGTTTATAGTTTGTATATCCTATGTTGTTTGATATACTTAATTCACTATAAACCGTGCTCTGATACCAATCTGTCACACCCCCAAACCAAGGATGGCGGAAACGTCCGGGGGTGGAGGACTTCATGTGTAGTATCATAACAACAATGGCAATAGTGAAGAAAGTAAACACAACCAACATATATATAATTGAATGAGTTACATCATTGTATGAATTACATGTTTCAAAATCAATTACAATATGTTGTCAAAATATGATAAGTTTGACGCCTCAACCCCCCATCCTCAAAAGTACTTTGTTACCTGTTTAGCGATTTCCTGAGAATACAAGTAGTTTGAGAAAGTGTCAACACAATGGTTGGTGAGTTCATAAGTTTTTGTATATAATTATGAAAAAAAACTTGTCTCATAATTGTATAATTATTCCAGAAAATCCGATATTTTCCTTACAAAAGTTATGTAGTCCTAAATACCAGGACCAAAAATGAACAGCTATTTGTCATACTTAAAGATATAAAAGTGGTTTTAAATTGGCATAAAACCCTTTCTGATGTGAGAAAAATCCCGTAATGAATGATGGGTAGTCTTAAATACCAAGACCGAAAGTATACAATAAAGTATGTAATTGTTGACGTAAAAAGTGATTTTAAATCGACATAAAACCCTTTTTGATATGAAGGCGTATAAGTATTTTTCCATACTTAAAGTAATTTCAGTGAGCTAAATAGACATAACTCGCTAATTTAAAGTTAGAACCCATAAATCTTATGATTGTTAATACCACATGTGAGCTATTATAACCATACTTGACATAGATGGCCTCGTAATGCGACGTTCTTCAGGCGTCGCCGTTAAATGACACTTGTCACCACAGACCTGCCGGTCTAGCTGTTGCAAGCAGCTCTGGTGTGGGTTTGTCAAACCCAATATAGATCTATACACAACTATCACGTTCTCCCTACAAGAGACTCTGGTTACAATTTACAGGACTTTTTGACTTTGTTACTTTGGAAGTAACCCGAAGGGAATGACTCACAAATTTATTCATTAACAGATTTACGTGAACTAAACGGAAAACCTTTGGTAAATAAGTTTGAGAAGTAAATGATACATAAACTATACCTATTATAGTTTATCCAAAAACGTTTTGTAATGTATAAGAATTCTTTTATGAATGCTTTAATGCTATGAATCCATAAACTATGCTCATTATAGCTTAATATACGTGTTCTAAATGAATGAATAATCTTATCATGAATGACTATATTTCAGTTTATGATGATAAACTATCATGGAAACACATTCAATATTTGGAACTTATCGTTATACACTTTGCTCAACATAATACAAAGTGTTATGAAAGTTATAAGTTGTTAACAAATTTTCAACCTTTCTACACTGTTTTTGAAAATTCATAGAAAAATCATACGAAGCTGAAAACTAAATCCGTAAATTCTGAGAGTTCCCAAAATGTGTCTAGTTTACTCATAATTTTTATCATGATTTTTAATGACCTCCAACTTGGGTGAAAAAGTCCATAATCACAGACTGGTCCGGATTGGTGTTTGAAATGATAGGCAGTTTTGTAAAAATCACCATAAACTGTAGAAAAATCGTATGGAGATGTGCAAGTAGTCATTTCAAAGCTAAGAACTGGAACTACTTACACCTAAAACAGTTTTGAAAACTAAAATGTTTAAGTGGTCCAAAACAGTCCGTGAATGGAGTTGAACTTTTTTGATGAAGGCTGTTAGAAAAGTGTAGTTATGTTCTTGGTGTTTTAACTTGTATCCCCCCCCCCCCCCCCTAAAAACTTGAGAAAACATGAAAATATGGGGGTATGAACTCACCTTAAGTGTTTTCAGTAGATGATTGTTGAAGAATGGAGGTGTTTAACTCAAGAACACTTGGAGATGCCTTGAAGATTTTTGAGAATCTAGCATCATAGTTATGGAGTTTGTATAAGCTATCAATGATTTGAGTAGAATGAAGTGTAAAAATCACAAGGAGGATGGATTACACTTACCAAGAGTGGAAGAACACTTGATGATCAGCCTTGAGATCTTGAATTAGAGAGAAAAGTTGGAGAGAAAAAGTTGGAGTTGAATCTTTGGTGGAATGAGAGTGATTGAAGAAAATGAGGAGAGAGGTTGAGTGACCAGCCCTAGAACGTGGGGATGGCTTGTGAGAGGGGTAAAAAGTACAAGGAAGTAACAAGGTATGGTGGGGAGGAGTGTGGGTTAATCATGGAGTGGGTATGGGGTTGCTTGGGAGAGATTTGACATTTTTGGAGAGATTTCACATACAGAGAGATATTTAGGAGAGATTTCACATACTTAGAGAGATTTGGGAGAGATTTGACATACTTGGAGAGATTTCACATACAAAGAGATATTTGGGAGAGATTTCACATACTTAGAGAGATTTGGGAGAGATTTGACATACTTGGAGAGATTTGGGAGAGATTTGACATTTTTGGAGAGATTTCACATACAGAGAGATATTTGGGAGAGATTTCACATACTTAGAGAGATTTGGGAGAGATTTGACATACTTGGAGAGATTTCACATACAAAGAGATATTTGGGAGAGATTTGACATACTTAGAGAGATTTGGGAGAGATTTGACATTCTTGGAGAGATTTCACATACAGAGAGATATTTGGGAGAGATTTCACATACTTAGAGAGATTTAGGAGAGATTTGACATACTTGGAGAGATTTCACATACAAAGAGATATTTGGGAGAGATTTCACATACTTAGAGAGATTTGGGAGAGATTTGACATACTTGGAGAGATTTCTCATACAAAGAGATATGTGGGAGAGATTTCACATACTTAGAGAGATTTGGGAGAGATTTGACATACTTGGAGAGATTTCACATACAAAGAGATATTTGGGAGAGATTTCACATACTTAGAGAGATTTGGGAGAGATTTGACATACTTGGAGAGATTTCTCATACAAAGAGATATGTGGGAGAGATTTCACATACTTAGAGAGATTTGGGAGAGATTTGACATTCTTGGAGAGATTTCTCATACAAAGAGATATATGGGAGAGATTTTTGATAAGAAGAGATAGAGTGAAAACGATTGAGAGCGTTTTCGTGTGTGATGAATGTGAGTGTCCGGCTTCGCAATGCAAGGTCCTTAGACCCCGTTATGCCATGTTTTAGGATCTTACACACTCCCTATGAGTATGCAACATTGTTTTATTGTTCTTGTTCATTGTTTAGCACTAAGGTTAAAGAAATTTGAACGCACGAACTTTCCAAGTGATGTTTTCTCATTAAGATAGTAAGTTATGCAGAAATTACATAATACAAACCCTATTATACAAGGTTTAATTCAGTTGACCGGTTTGACTCGTTGACCTTGTCCGGCTTAGACTTGACCCGAATTTGACTATTGTCACAAACTTGCTCTCACTTTGAATTGTGGCATGATAAACATCATTTCGTTTATAGTGAAATCCAACTGGCTTGCATCTGTGTTTGTAAAAATGTAGCTTTGTTTGGGCTTTTTCTCAAATGCGTACATGTGATTGAAAGCAACTTTGGCTTCAATCGTTTCATAATTGTAATGCTTCGCAGGATCACCCTTGTTCAAGCTAGGAGGGTCACTTGCCCTTTGAGTCATGATACTTTGGATCATTCTTATTTTTTCAACCTTAGCATCTGCTTCTGCCTTCTTCTCTTCCTTATATTTTTCAATTAAAATTTCTTTCCCTTTTGATTTTGCACCAGATGCATCAACATTTTCTTTTTGCTTCGAACCACTCCCTCCAACATCAGTAGATTTACCAATCACAATTCCTTTCGGTCTGGTGATTGGCACAGTTGTCACAACTGTTAAAGTGATTGGACCAGTTGTTGCAATGACTGGTTTTGATGATGGAATATTTGTTGAAAACACTTTCCCCACCACCTTCGAATCTCCTCCAGTCTTCGAACATGCCATGATTTTTTCTCCCCCTTGCACCCCTGTGTTAGCAGGTGGGGCATAAGTAGTTGGAAGAAGACTGGAGATGCGTGATAAAGGGGCCAATTGTTGGAAAAGTAATTCTTCGAACTTCGAAAATTTCTGGATCAAATCTTCCGAAGATAGTATGGATGAAGGAGGCTTGGAAGATAGACTTTTAAGCTCTTTCAGAAGGTCGAACACCTCCATGAAATTTTTATTGTCATTAGTTGAAAGCTGAGTAATCTGAGGACTCAGACT
This sequence comes from Lactuca serriola, assembly GCF_051521515.1. NCBI lineage: Eukaryota > Viridiplantae > Streptophyta > Magnoliopsida > Asterales > Asteraceae > Lactuca > Lactuca serriola. Next base: position 108,482,713 of record NC_136409.1, on the reverse strand, counting down.
TTTGTAAAGCTTTGCAAACTTTGTAACAGCTTCACAGATAATATCCACCTTCTTGTTGATGGACTCGAATTCAGTTCGAACAAACGAAATTTCCTTCTCCATATCTTCACGTAACTCCTGAATTTTGAAATTTACATCTTCTCGCACCTTCTTTACATCTTGAATGAATAGCACATGTCGTTCTTTTGCTACCATCTACAAATCTTTCAAGTTGGATGCAAAATCAAACTTTTGGGAATTTACGCGTAATTCATTATTTTGATCAGAATGATCAACTTTCTCCAATAATTGACACTCGGAATCTTTAAGCATGCCAGAGACTTTGGATGTCAACCTCCCTTCAAGCAATGACAACATACCCTCAACTTCCATACTAGACACCGCATGACCTCCCCCAATATCACCCTGAGATTGAAGAATCGAATTGAGCTTCGTATTCAGAATCTTGAACTGTTTCATCATCATAAGCATATGATCCAGGAAATCTGTTTCCTCTTCGTCAAACTCCAGATTTTCAAAAGTACCCCGAAAAGCTTTGGATTCATTTTCAGTTTCCAAGAAGGAATCTTTCAGTGGAGAGGTAGTGGTAGGTGGATCAATAGATTGTGAAGAAAAGAGAGTGGTGAATGGGTGTGAAATAATATGAGTAAATGTTGGAGAATCTGTGGTGGATGTTGTAGGAATGATAGGAGTAATCTGTGAAGGTAAAGAAATTAAGGATTCGGAAACCACATTTGAAATGTTACCTTTATCTGCATTATTCGAAGTATCCTCACCCATGATGACATTTGTATCTATATCAGATATGTTTACAGGGATGTCTGAAGTTCAAGCCTCCACAGTAACTGTCTTGGCAATCGAAACTTCGGGTGGTTGGGTCACAAAAGTATCGACTTTAGTAGATTCAGTGATAAGAACTGCTTAAGGAGTCTCTGGAATAACTTATATCTCATCAGCTGTAGAATCAGAAGATAGAATCAACTTACGCTTCTTTTTCTGAGAAATATGTTTGGCCATGTCAGCAGCCATTCTCTTCTTCGATGATGGAGAAGCAGGGGCAAGGATTTCCCTAAAAATCACCCCTTGATGAGAAACTTGTGGTTTACGAACAATAGTCATACCCGATGACCTTCACTTGTTTTTCGACTTCATCTTAATTCGTCTGAATACACCAGTCTTCGAAGGAATGACTTCCTTTTTAGTGACCTGGGTATCAGGAATAATAGGCTCCGGCGGAATTGGCTCGGGTTCGATCATAGGAACCTGCTTCGTATTCTTTGATGACTTGACCTTTGTACCTGAAGACCCACCATCAGTTGTCTTCAATTTCTTGGACTTCTTTTCAGTTGTCTGTGGTAAGAGAATCCCAGTTTCCACAGAGGTATTGATGGTTGCCAAGTAAGAAACCAAGACTGGGTTTGAAGGATCAATTCTTTTCAACATAGCGTCTGGGATATGAGCAACAAACAAAAATTTGTCTAAATCATCTGTTGCATCCTTCGGACAACTGTAAGTGTGAAACACAGCCTTCTCCTTTTCCGTTGGAATTAAGATACCTTCTTTGTGATAGAAATGTTGCAAAATCAAGCTCCAGTACCTAGCACACAAAATGCCATGAACAACATTTGTGTTCTCGATACTCTTTTGAAATTCCTTCCACAGTTGTGTCGGATAATCCACCTGGAGATCATAATACAACCCTACAACCATGGCGTAGACCTCCATTCTTCCCTTATCAAGTCCAACCGTTCTGCCAGTCAAACAACAGAGAAAAATCCCAAATAGAAAATTCCATATACATGGAAGCCCTGACTTCTTGAAATCGCTAATTTTGGTTAACTGGGGTTGATGACCCATTTCGTTGAACATGTGGACAATTTGAGGAAAGGTAAAAGTAACATATGGTGGAGAATTTGGGATATCAAAATTTTTGCAGAAAAGCTTTTGTGTCAATCTAACCTTTTTATCATTGATTAGGTTAAATGTAACAACATCCAATCCTTTTGAATATGTGGCGGTTGATCCTTCTTGTGATAACCAGGAGAGAGGTACAGAAAAGGAATTGAATATCGCCTTTGATAAGACGGAGTGTTGCAGAGCAACGATCAGCATTTTAAGTTCTTCAAGATACAGTGAAACATTGGATTCCACGTAATAATTAGTACCCTGGATCTTCATAATTGGCAAAGAAGTAACATCATCTGCTGTGTGAGAAGGTTCAGCCGTAACATTTGCAACATTCGCCATTTTTAGGGTTTGAAGTGGATGATGAACAGAGAGTATTTAATTTGCAGAGAGTATTTGGAATGAAGAAAATGTAAACTAATTATTAACCCTTGTTTCCCCTTTTATACGTAACTCTGAAATTTGAAATCAAAGCGGGATGTGCATTGAATGCATGCTGACGTGTCACCAGAAAAAACGCATCATGATGATGATAAAGTTATCATGCGTCAAAAAGTAATTGTCATATCTCCTTGAAAATCAAAAGGAATACAAAACGTCTCCTCAAACATCCTGTATTTATTGACCCAATAAATTGTAACCGTTAGAAACCTTCGGATGGAGGTTAGGCTCTTTTACTTTTGAGTTTCGAAGTAAAGTCATTTTCCAGATTTTTGAAATCATCGGCCTGATTTGGTGTTACTCAGAACCTCAAGGATTTGGTGTGTGCATTGTGTCAAAGAAGAAAGATGAGAAGCAAATTAATTTTTTTCTTAGATATTTGTGATGTCAAAAATGAAATTGACACAAAGGCAATTAAACCCCAGGCAAATGTTGCTTCATTAATTATCAAGAAAGATAATCAACAGCTTGTGTATGTTCCCGTGAAATACAATCGAAAACTTGTAGATAAGTTTCGAAGGGCATCTTTTGCAAGGTTACATGGGTGACTAAAATTTTTTGTTACATATCAGCCTTAACATAAGGTGAGTAATTGTAACAGAAATTACTTATTTGACGAGTGTAGTCAGTGACAAGTGTGCTTTGAAAAATATTTAAAGTAACTTTGGGATATGAAGTAAACTCACACAGAAATCATATCCATGAAAAAATTTATGATGGGTCTTGATGGGTAACAAACTTCGTGGTTTTCGAAAATTTGATCAAGACCACTCATGCGAAATGAATATGATTTGGAGTTTTGAAGATTGGTACTGAAACAAAAGTTTCGTGAAATATGGAACATAGTTCCCTGTCAAATCCTTAAATTGGAAAGAAATTTGGGTTTCACTTTCATCACGGTCTCATGATGACTGGTCAATAACATAGATTTGTGATATATCTAGATTTCGATTGGTTTTGATCAGAAACCTCTTGGATATATGTCTTCGTGTGTGTAAGTGTAAGAATTTTAAGATGAAAAAGATTGGTTTCTTAGAGAAAAATGTACCTCTGTTATGTTGGACCAAACAGAAGACTCTTAACTCATGTGAGGAGAGTAAGGTAGCTTAATAGACTAATGTGAATGTAAGCCTTATTGGGGAGAAATCTTTGTATGAATAATTTCATTAAGGCTTTCGAACATTGAGTCAATTTGAGGCTTTAGACAACATGCTGCAACATGCTTCTAGGGACATCTTAACTAGTTTTAAAAATTTAAAATTCAAAGAGTAGAAATTTATACCTGACCCTAGAACTTGTGAACATTTTCCTCTTCATCTCTTCAAGAAAAGCTACGACAAAGTACTTTAAAAAACAAAATATTTTTGTTGTTTTTGATTTTTAGAAAAGAAAAAACAAAATAAAATGAAAATCTTTTTGATGTTTTTGAGTTTTTGAAAAAAATACACAAAATTTACTTGTTGCAGATCTTCGAAGTTTTAAGATGAGATGAAAAATACCAATCATACAAATTCGAAGCATTCGAAGATAGACATATGAACAGTAACCTTATCCGTTGATGACATGTCTGTGAACCTTCAATCTTCTTTTTCATATGAAATTGAATTACCATCAACCATTCCAAGTCCTTCCAGAATTCTTACAAACAATTTTTCACTAATGCTTTCGTGAAAATATCAGCTAATTGATCAGTAGTTTTCACAAAATGAAGTTCAATATTTCCATCTTCTACATGATCTTTTCTAAAGTGATAACGAAGAGCAATGTGTTTGGTCTTCGAATGCTTCACAGGATTATGACAAATTCTTATTGCACTTTGTGAATCACAATATAAAGGAATCTTTTTCATGTTAATTGCATAATCACATAATTGACTTTGAATCCAGATTATCTGTGATGTGCAAGCAGTAGCAACAACATATTCAGCTTCAGCTGTTGAGATAGAAACACATGTCTGCTTTTTCGATTGCCAACTTACCAATTTACCATCAAGTAATTGACAACCACCACTTGTAATTTTCCTGTCAAGATTACATCCTCCCAAATCTGCATCCGAATATGCTTGAATAAAAAATCCAGTATTCGAAGGGTACCACAATCCAAGTGAAGATGTTCCTTTGAGATAACGAAAGATATTCTTTACAGCAGTGAGATGTGGTTCTCGAGGATTTGATTGATATCTAGCACAATTACAAACAGAAAACATGATATCAGGTTTACTTTCAGTCAAATAAAGTAAAGATCCAATCATGCTTCTGTATAAAGTAAGATCAACGGCAAGTTTATCCAATGAAGGAGTGAGTTTAATGCCAGTTGCCATTGGAATACGTAATTTTGTGATATTCATCAAACCAAACTTTTCGAGCAGATTCTTCATGTATTTTTCTTGGTTTATGAAAATTCCTTCTCCGTTTTGACGAATGTTTAAACCAAGAAAATTATTAATTTTTCCCATCATGCTCATTTCGAACTTACTCTTCATCAGATCTTCGAATTCTTTAGACAAAACAGGGTCAGTTGAGCCAAAAATAATGTCATCAACATAAATTTGAACAAGCATTAGATGATTCTCAACTTTCTTACGAAATAATGTGGGATCAACTGATCCTTGTTTAAATTTAGATTGCTTCAAAAATGAAGTAAAAGTTCCATACCAGGCTCGAGGTGCTTCTTTTAACCGATAAACTGCCTTATCTAAGATATAAACATAATCAGGATGTTCTTCGTTTACAAAACCTGGAGGTTGTTCCACATAAACAGTTTCTTCGTGTTCTCCATTCAGAAATGCACACTTCACATCCATTTGATATACATCAAAATCTTTATGGGCTGCATAAGCCAGAAATATTCGAGCTGCCTCGAGTCTTGTAACAGGGGCAAACGTTTCTTCGTAATCAATTCCTTCTTGTTGAGAATATCCTTTAACAACAAGTCTAGCTTTGTTTCGAACAATATTTACATCTTTGTTGGTTTTATTTTTGAAAATCCATTTTAATCCGACAATCGAAACATCATCTGGCTTAGGAATTAACTTTTAAACCTTATTTCGTTCAAATTCAGACAATTTAGATTGCATCGCCACAACCCAATCTGAGTGTTCCATTGCAATCTTAATTGTTTTTGGTTCAATTTTAGAGATAAAAACATTGAACATACAAAATTCTTGATGCACATTTAATACCTCATTCTTCGCACGAATTTGAGCTCTTGTTAAAACTCCTTCTTGTGGATTACCAATTATTTGCTCATTCGGATGATCTTTTGTCCATTTGTCCATTGGTGGATATGCTGGATCGAAGTATAAAGGTGCATCTTCGTATATTTCTTCATTCTCAGATCCTGCAATCGAAAAAGCATTATTAATATCATGATAAGTTTCATCATTTTGATTTAACTCCCCCTCAATATTATTATTTAATTGCTCCCCCTCAACATCATCGCATGCTCTTTCATTCTCCCCCTCGAAAGAATGCTCCCCCACAAGTAGAGTGTTCGAATCCGAGTGCTCCCCCTCCACTGGATCATCATGCATACTTTCGCCCATTTCTTGAGGAGATGATGTTGAATCATCAATTATCTTTGAAACTTCAATAACATGATTATCAGGAGCATTACATTCAGCATTTGCAGCATAATCTGAATTGCCAAAAATCAAATCATAATCAATATCCAATGATTGTATATTTTTAGATTCAGTTTGATTTTCTTTTAATATTAGATGATTGTCAAATTGTTTATTAGATTGTGTAATATAATAATCATCAAAAGTAAGATTAAATGTTTCTTCCACTTTTCGAGTTTGTTTGTTTAGCACACGATAGGCAACAAAATTATGCGAATATCCAAGGAAAATCTCCAGTGGTTCAACAATCTTCGAATCAATTGTGATTGGATGACCTTGTTTATGTTGCTTGCCAACTTCACAAGCTGCACATAAAGAATCATTATCAAATTTAAGTACAGGTAAGCCTCTTACAAAATCTTGAACAACAAGTTTATTTATGTTTCGAAAATTAAGATGTGAAAGTCTTCAAAGTCATAGCCAGCTTAGATCTGATGTTGCTTTCGAAAGAAGACAAACAGTAGGTTTGCCTACAATCGGATTGATATCCAATGTAAACATATCACCCTTCCTCTTTGATTTAAGTAAAACTTCTTTAGTGTCGACATTTGAAATGATGCTGCCCACTTCGTTAAAAAGTACTTGATTGCCAGTGCCCACAACAAGTTGAGAGACACTTATCAAGTTATGTTGTAAACCTTCAACATACGCAACTCGATTCACTATGAATTTACCATTCGTGATTTTTCCATATCCTTTTACTTCGCACTTCTGATTGTTTCCAAATTTAACAACTCCAGCATTCTTCAAGCTTCGAAAATCTCTAAGATTCTCTATTTTCCCATTCATGTGACGAGAGCAACCACTATCAATGTACCATTTATTATCGTATTGCTCGTCACAAAGTACCTGCAATCATTGAAAGAATTTAGGTACCCAAGGCTTTTTGGGTCCTTAGAAATTAGATGTCAACAAAGAATTAAATGAAGAATGTTTGACACAGTCACAAATTTTAGTCTTGAGACTATCAATAATGTCTACATCATCATTTGAAGGAATTGAAACATAAGATTTTGTTGGTTTCAAATGTCCACTGATTTTACCCTTCGCATTCTAAGATTGTGACAGAATTGTCTTTGTTTTTGTGACTGGTCTCCAAGATTTGATGGAGATATTCGAATCTTTTGATGATGAACTTCCATTCGAAGAAGTATTGACATACTTTTCATAAGCCTCTTTGATTTGTTTTTTAGAGAATTTGCTAGACAGATAAACTTTACCTTGTCCTTCGAGCCAGTGATCTATATTTTTCCTTGAAGTTATTCCTTTTTCATGCGAAACCTTTAATGTTTGTTTCTTCGTATGATTAGGAAAATTTGGCTTTCGAGGAATAAAATCGACTTTTGGTTTAGTAAGAAAAGATTCAGCATAAGAAGTATTCACAGTGGTTTTAAAATGTTGTGTTTGAGAAAATATCTTTGGAGTATTAGATTTTTCTGAAAATTTCTTTGAAACATTAGGTTTTGACTCTTTCGAAATCTTTTGAGAGTTTTTCACTTTGTAAACAAATTTTGGTGATTTTGAATCGAACCCTCTTTTCTTTATTTGATTTAAAATCTTCTTTTTGTCTGAAAAACTTTCTGAACTTATATACTGAAATAGTTTTGATTTCTCATGTTTCAATTTTTGAGATTCAATTGTTTGCCAAAAGATTTTCTTTCTTGCTTGTCTTTTTGAAATGTTATTTTCTTTTGACAGTTTGACAATTTGTTCCTTGAATTCCTTAGTATTAAGTTTTAATCTTTGTTTAATTTCCTCAACCAAAGGCTTAATAACTTCATTTTAAACTTTAGATTTTTCAACCCATTTTCTCTTTGGTTTTTGTCTTTGAAAAACATATGAATTCTTGGTTAGGTTGTTTTCAGTTGTGCTTTGATTTGCGAAGAACCCTTCTTCCGATGATTCTATGTTGTCTTGTTCCACCATTTCCTTGAATTCCGATTTGATATTTTCAGCATTTCCAGTTGTTACAAAGACTTGGTTCGGAAAAATAACATCATCAGAACACTTGAAGATTGAGTAAATCACAGTATTCGTTTCTAGGAAATCAGCCATTTTCTCAGTTAGCACTTTTTCGAACTGTTGTGTATCTCCATACACTTGATCAACAACTATACGAGGAATTTCTTCTTCCTTTACAACTTTCTTTTCCATCATTTGTTTCTCTTCTTTTTCATCATCACTATCATCGGTTTGACTGTCTTTGACTTCTACAAAGTTCTCATCACAAACTTTCGAAGTAGATGGTTCATCAGTGTCAAACTCAACCAACAATTCCTTAACTTTTTCTTTTCCTTTGAATGATGATGCAACATTTATAATAGTCAACTTAGAACAATCAACATCCTCAAGATCACTAATTTCACTAATGTTAACAGAATTATCCTCAATATCAGCAAAATTAGATTGACAATCAGATGTTGAATACTCAGTCTTTTTCAAGATGTTAACTTGTTCAGACTTAGTCAAAGTTTCATTTACAGTGTTAACCAATTCATTTGAATCAAGATATTCATCTACTTTAACTATTCCATATTTATATCTATCATCTGGAACTTTGTTAAAATCAGCAATTTCTTTTTCACAATCATACGAAATATTATCTACTGTAGCTCTTTCGTAAGCTAAAAAAGGCAGTAATTTTCTATGTTGTTCTTTGCTGATTTCGCATGAATGATGTAGTTCTGTCAATTTTCCATACAATCTTTTAGCCGAATTACAATAAATATTCCTCTGGGCTAACAACAGTTTTGAATCACTTGACAAGTTATCTCTATCAACCATGATATTAGTTATTTGAAGTTCTAAACAATCTATCTTAGCAATTTTCGAATCTAGTTTCTTCTGTGTCTCTAACAACTGATCAGACAGCTTCTTAGCCTCATTGCTAGCAGATACCACAATTGAATCAAAATAAGTAACAGTTTCATCAAAGAAGATTAATTCATAATTATAAGCATGTACTGGAATATTAAAAGATTCAAGAATGTTACGTACCTTTGTAGTCATTGGGGATTTGTCAGCAGCTTTCGATATGAAGCATCTCCCATGAACTTCGCATGCTTCTTCATCTGATTCTTCCTCCAACTTCGCATACATTGCTCCATAGGTCGGATGTCTCATTTCTTCATCATCTGATCCATATGACCAAATTTGATAAGTTCCATCTTCGTCTTGTTCACCATGAGCAACTAATCAGAGATTCTTTGTCTTCGAACGCAGCTCCTCTAACTTTTCCACATAATACGCTTCATCCTTCGTCTTATTCGTCTTCTCATGTCTTTTCTTTAACATGCAATCATTAGCTAAATGATTAGCCCCGTTGCAATAGTGACAATCAATTCCAGCAACTCCTTGCAGTTTCTTCTTAGTTTTTCCTTCAACAAACTTCGTATCTTTCTTTTCTTCCTTCTTCTTCTCATCCCCAACAATTTTAGTCACATTATTTCCTTTACTTTCAGAAGACTTTGCCTTCAGATTGAACGGCTTTTTAAAGAACTTTTTCACACAATTGTTAGAATAAAAAGCAATTGCCTCATCATCAAAATTCATGATGAATCCTTCGTCTTCATCAGAAACTTCTTTCTCTGCTTCTCTTTCAGAAACCTTCGAAACCAAAGCTAGTGGACCTCCCAAACTTAAATTTGATTCTTCTGCAATTTCATTAACCTCACTTTCATGTGACTTTAGCTGATTGTACAAGTCATTCAAAGTTGACGTATCAAAACTCTGTTGATTTTTAACCATCATGCTCACACTACACCATTCCTTTCGAAGACCCATAACAAATATAAGATTGAATTCCATGGCTGATCTGGTGATTCCATATCGATTGCATCGATAGATTAGTTCATTAAGATGATCATAATAAACCTCAATTGTTTCACCATCTTTCTGTCTGAAGTCCTTAAGTTCCACCAAACATTGTTTTACAGAATTAACTTTTGTCTTTTCACTCCCCTGAAATTTTTCCTTGAGATTGTTCCAAATCTCCTTTTCTGTTGTACAACTCCTTACGTAGTTGTAAACAACAAGAGGCAAAGCTCCTCTTAGCTCTCTCATGCATATCTTCTCCAGTTTTTTAAGACGATCAGATTGATTCTCTACCTCGGAATTTCCAGAAGATGCACCAATTAGTTGAACATTTGATGGTGGATTGCGATCACCAGAAATGCAGTTCCACAACTCTTCATCCAAACCATTAAGATAATCCTGCATACGATCAGCCCATTGATCGTAATACTCAGGACTTAGCATAGGAATTTTAGTGGATGAACCTAAAAGTTGAGAGAATGAAGTCATGGAATTAAGATTGAAAGACGCCATTGATTTACGGAAGAAAACCTTAAGAATTTTAGCAAAAAACTTTTAGAATTTTGACAACAAACTATATGATTCAAATCTGAATCATTAGTAGAACACTCGACTCAATGATTCAAGTGCATAATCTAATCACAAACTTAGATCCAGTGAATTTTTCTCTTTCAAAAAGCGCGGAACTTCTTAAACCAAAATTTTGATTTAAAAACTTTTTGAAAAGATGAAAATCAGATCAGAGTAATGATTCCCGCTCTGATACCAATTGATGAATCAAGGAATCGAATATGTAATCAATCAGAATTTAATATGATCAAAAAGGAAGTATGCGAGATTTGAACACCGATGTAAATATGATTTCTGGTTCAGCTCTATTACGCTCTCAAGTTTTACAGAGTACAAGATAAAGTTCTGTAAAAGTCTCACCTAACTCTAGTAAACACTCCTATTTATAGGAGAGGAAAGCGTACAAAAAATATTCTAAGGACTAAGCATTAAGCTTCAAATACAATGCCTTAGAAAAATACATTACATACAATACGAAGACTAGTACATACGAAGACATGAAATACTTCGACTAATTACAACAAAATACATCCTTATAGTGTGGCAGGGGTCATTCTGGGGTTTGTCGAGCAGGAGGTGGTTGCCAGAAATGTGGCAAGGAGGGGCACTATGCCAGGGACTGTCGCCAATCCGCCCCTCCAGCAGATATGAGGATTTGTTACCATTTTCTTCAGGTTGGTCACGTGAAGACCACCTGTCCTCAGCTCGTCGCCAAGTTGGTGCAGGGATCCCCACAGGCTACTTTGAGGATTGGGGATGGGAGGCCAGTCAAGGTGGAGCCTCCGAAGGCTCAGGGACACACCTTCCAGCTCACGGCCTAGGAGGCCAACGGAGCATCGGATGTGGTTGCTGGTAAGTTTCTATTTTCTGTTTCAGTTATTGTATCTGTGTTATGCTTACGGTTGTACCTGTTTTTAGGTACGTTTTTAGTAAACTCTTTTCCTGCATTGGTTTTATTCGACTCGGGGGCGAGTCGGTCGTTTGTATCTCATACTTTCAGTAGAGAGTTCAATGTGTTGATAGATGAGATTGAGTGTCCGTTGCGATTTTTGATCACCAACAAGCACGAGGTTTCTGCTTCTTCGGTTTACCGGGGATGCGAGTTGGAGATTTTCGGGGTATCCTTCCCGATAGATTTGATTCCTATTCCCATGGGGGAAGTATGTGTGATCGTAGGAATGGATTGGCTCAGTCGGTTTGGCGCCATGATCGACTGTGAGGGACAGCGAGTGGTAGTTCGAACCCCAAGTGGGGGAAAACTGGTGGTGTATGGTGAAGGCACCAGAGTGGGAGCAGGGTTTTGTTCATCCGCCAGAGCTCGGCAGTTCATTCAGCACTGGTGTGCCGGTTATCTAGTGTATATGATGGATACGCAGATTAGGGATCATGCTTCAGTTTCATAGGTTCCATTGGTTAGAGAGTTTGTTGATGTGTTTCCAGAGGAGTTACCTGGAGTGCCTCCGGAGAGGCAGGTAGAGTTCAGGATTGATCTAGTGTCGAGTGCGGCTCCTATCGCTAAGGCGTCGTACCGTCTGGCACCGCCAGAGATGCATGAGTTGGCATCTTAGTTGCAGGAGCTGCTGGGTAAGCAGTTTATTCGCTCGAGTAGTTCTCCTTGGGGAGCACCAATCCTCTTCGTCAGGAAGAAGGATGGTTCGCACAGGATGTGCATTGACTATAGGAAGTTAACCAAGTTAACGGTGAAGAACCGTTATCCACTCCCGAGGATAGATGATCTTTTCGATTAGCTGCAGGGTGCATCTTGGTTTTCCAAGATCGATTTGAGATCTGGTTATCACCAGGTCAGGGTGAGGGAGGAAGACGTGGAGAATACCGCATTTTGGACTCGTTATGGTCATTACGAGTTCATGGTGATGTCATTTAGGCTCGCCAACGCGCCAATAGTGTTCATGGATTTGATGAACCGAGTCTGCAGACCGATGCTCGATTGCTCGGTCATTGTGTTCATAGACGATATCATGGTGTATTCCAAGACCCGAGAGCAGCACGAGGAGCACCTCAGGGATCTGTTGGAGGTTCTGCGGTGAGAATGGCTATATGCCAAGTTCTCGAAGTGTGAGTTTTGGTTACGAGAGGTCCAGTTCCTCGGACATCTCATTAACCAGGAGGGGATTTTGGTCGACCCGGCTAAAGTCGAGGTGGTTATGCAGTGGGAGATTCCGAAATCTCCCTCAGACATCAGGAGTTTCTTGGGATTATAAGGGTACTACCAGAGATTCATTCGAGATTTCTCTAAGATTGAAGTACCCCTCACTCGTTTAACGAGGAAGAGGGTGGATTTCCGGTGGGGCCCCGAGCAGCAGAGGGTGTTTGATACCCTCCGGCGGTGTTTATGTGAGGCGCCAGTGTTGATGCTCCCCGAGGGAGTTGAGGATTTTGTAGTATTTTGTGATGCGTCCATCACAGGCTTGGGGACAGTCCTCATGCAGAGGGGACGAGTGATAGCCTATGCATCGCGGCAGTTGAAGCCGCATGAGACGAGATACCCTACACACGATCTTGAGTTGGGAGCGGTGGTATTCGCTCTCAAGATTTGGAGGCATTATCTCTACGGTGTCCGTTGCACTATATACACGGATCACAAGAGTTTGAGACACATCATGGATTAGCCGAACCTGAACATGAGGCAGCGTAGGTGGCTGGATGTAGTCAAGAGCTATGATTGTGAGATCCTTTACCATCCTGGTAAAGCGAATGTGGTTGCAGATGCTTTGAGCCGCAAGTCAGCTGGGTCTCTTACCCCAGCAAGGTGTATGAGGATAACGGTGGTTTCCCCACTCGTGAGCTTGATTAGGGATGCTTAGGTTGAGGGCATGAAGTCAAAGAACTGAAAGTTGGAGAGGATCAAGGGTGAGAGCGCCCAGTTTGTTCAGGATAGTCGCAGATTATTGACCCGAATCGGTCAGGTTTGGGTTCCGATGTCCGGAGGGGTCCGGCAGACAGTGATGGAGGAGGCTCATAAGTCTCACTTTTCTATACACCCGGGTCCACCAAGATGTATCGCGATCTGAGTTTGAGTTACCGGTGGCCTGGTATGAAGCGAGAAATCGCTTGGTGTGTTGAGAGGTGTTTGACCTGTAGGATGGTCAAGGCCGAGCATCAGAGGCCGCATGGTAAGCTGCAGCCTCTGGAGATTCCCATGTGGAAATGGGAGCAGATCACGATGGACTTCATTACGAAGTTGCCGAGGACGGCGAAGGGGTTCGATACTATTGTTGGATTAGTGTCTAAATCCATAACTATTTTGGTATGTACTTGACCCGATTGTGCATGGTCCTTTTGGGTTGCCTTCACCAAAGCAGCTTGATAGGATGATTTATGGAGAAAGAGGATTAATTATGATTTATTAATATATTATATGAATAATATATTAAAAGAGAAATCATATTGTTTAATTAATAATAGTCATTAATTAATAAGAATTAATTTTGTGGCTAAAAGACATTAATTAAATAAAGGGGACTAGAATTGTCAATTGTGTGATAGTTGAATATTGGGCTAATGGACTCCATATTAGAGGGGTGGATGAATTTTATGGGGAAACCCATTAGAAATCGTCCAAGGCCTCTAAGAAGGGAGTCTATGGGCTGCTTAGGGCCTAAGCAGTCAAATTAGGGTTTCCTTGTTTGATAAACCTAATAGCCTCACTATTTAAGGACCCCTAGAGCACCAAAAACGTGGCCAAGAGTTTCCTTAGGGTTTCTAGACGTTTTTGGGTGCTTCTCCTCTTCTCCTAAGTCATCCTCTTGCTCTTGGTGTTTGTGAGCCATTAGAGGTACTACACTTGTGGTACTTGCTTTCAAAGCTAAGGAGTTTCAAGGAACTAGTTGTTATTACTATATAATAACAAAAGTTATGTATTATATTCTTTTATGTGGATTTCGAAAATAGTAGTAGCATGCCAGGTTTCTTTTTGTGTTCATAAAGTTGTATAACTAATAGTGAAAACATAGATCCAACTCTAGGGTTGCATGCACACATATGATTGTTTGTATAAAACCCATCAACTATCTGGGTCATCGTGGATCGGTTGACCAAGAGTGCCCATTTCTTGGCCATACGGGAGAGTTCGTCGACTGAGAAATTGGCTGACATGTACGTCAACGAGATTGTCTCTCGCCATGGGGTTCCAGTCTCCATTGTTTCCGATCGAGATGTCAGGTTTACTTCCTATTTTTGGCAGAAGTTCCACGAGGAACTGGGTACACGGCTGCACTTTAGTACAATATTCCATCTGCAGACCGATGGACAGAGTGAGCGAACCATTCAGACCCTCAAATATATGATGAGGGCATGCGTCATTGACTTCGGTGGGAGTTGGGATTCCCACCTACCGCTTGTAGAGTTCGCCTACAACAACAACTATAATTCCAGTATTGGCGCCCTAACTTTTAAGCTATTATATGGTCGGAGATGTAGAACCCCAGTTTTTTAGGGTGAGGTTGGACACAAAGTGATGGGTCGGACGGAGGTAGTCTTGCAGACTACCGAAAAGATCCAGCAGACCAGACAGTGGCTGCAGACCGCTCATAGTCGGCAAAAGAGTTACGCTGATAGACGCCGATCAGGTTTGGAGTTTCAGGTGGGTAGCATGGTACTTCTGAAGGTCTCACCCTGGAAGGGTATGATCCGCTTTAGGAAGAGGGGAAAATTGGTTCCCCATTATATTGGGTCATTCAGGATCATTGCCAGGGTTGGCAAAGTGGCTTATAGGCTAGAGTTACCAGAGGAGCTCAGCCGAATTCATAGCACGTTCCATGTTTCGCAATTGCGAAAGTGCATTATGGACGAGGAGGCAGTAGTATCGTTGGATGATATTCAGGTCGATGAGCACTTGAATTACGTGGAGAGGCCTGTGGCCATCTTGGAGAGGAAGAAGAAGATTTTACGGAACAAAGAAATACCTTTGGTAAAGGTGCAGTAGGAACATCAGAAGGGATCTGAGTGGACATGGAAGCCGGAGGCGGAGATGCGCGACCATTACCCGACATTGTTTACTCCAGCGGACTTCGAGTGCGAAGTCTAGTTCAAGTGGGGGAGAATTGTAACGCCCCGATTCGCAGGTATTGATTTGAATGAAAATTTATTTGGTTTTAAGATCTACTCGACGAGTTGGTTGCCCTACTCGTCGCGTAGCAGCGGGGTGGGATCGCATGTTTAGTGGCCTACTCGTCGAGTCCATGAGGAAACTCGACGAGTAGGAGTTGGCAAAATAAACCCTATATCCCGGGGTTTTGCACCCTATTTAAGGAAGCATAAGCCTCCTTTGGCCTCTTTACAGTCCTTTGAGAGCTTAGAAACCCTAATTCGTGTGGTGCTTCATCCTTGTGTGACTTGGGCTTTAGGAAGGAGGTTTTTGGAAAAGAAGAGCTTGGAGGGCAAGAGGCTAGAAGCAAGGAGGGCGTGGGAATCAGAAATCTACCTCAGTTAACATCATTTGGAGGTATCAAGTCGTCACCTTTACTTCATTTTCCTTCTAGACCTCATTTGGTTGAGATTTAGGGTTTTTATGGTTTGATTGAGAAGATAGTGTGGGATATGAGCCAGATCTGAAGTTGTAACTTCAGATCTGGACCCTTCTTAAGTTCTAGAGTCATAAAGCTCCGAGTTTAGTCATGTATGAAGCCTCCTTGAGTATGAAACCCTCATTGTGAACTTGGATTTGACATTAGGAGCCTTTTTAAACATGCATGCACGTAAAGTTTGCAAAGCAGGCCTTAGAAGCCTGGATATGTGATTTGGAGCACTACATGGCTTAAAGGGGGGTCTGTATGGCTTAAGGACTGAAGGAACTCAGCGAGTCGCACGGTCGACTCGGCTAGTCATATGAAGATAGGCCTAGACCCAACGAGTTGGATGAACAACTCGGCGAGTCCGATGAAGATTGCCATATAACTCGACGAGTTGTATGAACAACTCGGCGAGTCGGTTGAGGTTTCCTCAATTCATGTATGTGTGTGTAACCGTCGAGATGCAAGAAAGAAACTCGACGAGTGGCCTTAGAGTTCGATCGTAAACCGAAGGAACTCAACAAGTCACTCCGTGACTCTGCTAGTGGGCGAGTACATCAAGGAACTCGACAAGTAGCTGAGGGTACTCGGCGAGTTAGGGTCAACATGGACTGTTGACCTTGACTGATGACTTTGACTTTGACCAGGGGTTGATTAGTTGACTTATGGGGTAACTTGAAAGGTTGAGAACTTATGGGTATGATTATATAATGGTAATAGGTGGTGGAGTTGTTGACAGTGATCTTAGAGTTGGAGTTCATCTACCGAGTCGACATCTACAAGGTGAGTTATCCTCACTATATCGATAGGGTCTACGACACCAAGGCCGACCCTTTAGTTGTTATTATTATGGTATGCTACATGTGGTTATGATCTGTTAGATCGGAATCAGGATAGACAGTATGTTTTGCTCTTATGATTCGTAGGTATTGGTATGTTAGTGACCTGCTAGGTCGGTGCTCTAGTTACGAGAGATTTCTATGTTTGATGATTAGTGAGATAGATATGTTTGATGTTTGTATATACCAGTATATGATTGTTATACGCACATGGTTATTGCTTGTTGGTTGGGTTGAGGCGGTCCTGATTTGTGATGAAGGCCAACATACCCTATGAGCAGTGCGAGGAGACTGTAGGCCCACGTGGCGGACCAGTCATGCCGAAGGCTCGGGATAGGATCAGATAGACTGTAGGCCCTGCAGGGCGGTCCAGTCAGGCCGATGACCTAGTATGCATGTTATTGATTGTCTGTTACTGACATGGTATTATCAGTGTGGTATTGGTATTTTGGGGGTAGCTCACTAAGCCCTCGGGCTTACAATTTTCAGTTTATTATTTGAGGTACTTCCGGAGATCATGGCAAGGCGAAGGCGTGACCGTACTGCTCCTCATCCTTTTGATCTAGTTATTGGGACACTCTGATGAATAATGATTTGAAAACATTTTGTAAAAAAATACTATTTGATTTTTAATTATGATTGGAAAAGTTTAAATTTGGCGTAAATTTTTGGATGTTACAAATACGACCCAAAAATTTCGTTTGAAAAATATTATAAAAACTATAATCATCCATAATTAATAAGAAATCAAGTGTCATGTGTCTCAAAATATCATATAAAATGTTGTATCAAAAACAAATGATAAAATATCAGAGCCTAAAACAATCCCAGGCTGAATACTGTGGTGTGTGTCATGCGATCACCCTGAGCTCTCCCCCTTGCTACCGGAAGTACCTGAAACCAAAACTGAAAACTGTAAGCACGAAGCTTAGTGAGCTCCCCCCAAACTACCACATACCATACAATAACACATAACACATATTGGGCCTTGCCCACTGCATCGGGCTCCTCCCGGCATCAAATCGAAGTCCGGCATAAATTGAGCCCTGCCTACTGCATCGGGCCCCACCCGGCATCGGACTGAAGTCCGAAATAACTTGGGCCCCACCCACTGCATCGGGCCCCACCCGGCGTCGGACTGAATTCCGATGTAAACTGAACATAACATAAACATAAATATATAACATAATCACATATATTGCATCGGGCTTGCCTGACATCGGACCGGAGTCCAAAACATATAACACATAACATAAACATGCATGAATCACATAGACATCAAGCATACATAACTACTTCTCGGGACCGCCCCGACATCAGATCGAAGTCCGGAAACATATAAACTGCATCGGGCTAACCCCCGCATCGGGCTTACCTCGGCATACTGCAACTACATAAACGGGTCGGTATTGGTGCCTTAGACGTGTTCCTACTGGAGGAAAAACTCACATCGTATGATTGACTGCTGAAAATCTGGGTGAGAAATCCCTGTCTGCTGCTCCGATGACTCTCCAGCTATAAATTCCATAAGGACACTTAGTCAAAAACTGATAACTATTCTTAAGGTAAAATGACCATTTTACCTCTGGTCAAAGTCAACGTCCTGGTCAAAGTCAACCTTCCAGGTTGACCAAACTCGCCGTGTCAGTTGAGATGTAAACAAACTGAAAAATTAATTATGATGGTAAGTCTATTTCCAATTATTTTTTTAGCAATACCCTTGTTAAATTGTTCCACAAAACTTAGATGCGCAGGTTAGCGAGGCTAGCGTTAACATGTGCGCAAGTTAGACGCGTCCTCCATGTACCTCCATGTCAAAACCGAAAACTTCTACTTCTCCTCTCTCTTTCCAATCTCCACTTCAACAGGTTCGTGTATTTTGGCAAAAGTTTGCAGAAAGAGAGGGCAAATCTGTGAGCAAAGAACGATGACAGAGGCCTTCATAAGGAACAAGCCAGGCATGGCGAGCGTCAAAGACATGCCACTTCTCCAAGACGGTCCTCCTCCCGGCGGTTTTGCGCCGGTCAGGTACGCACGGAGGATCCCGTCCAAAGGACCCAGCGCCGTCGCCATATTCCTCACTACTTTCGGCATTTTCTCTTGGGGTATGTATCAGGTCGGCAAGGGCAACAAAATCCGTAGGTAAGTATCTCGATTTCGACAAAACCCTTGTTCTTATTTTCAAGAATCTAGTAGCTAATTAAACTGTGATTAAAGGTAGGTAGTATTCTAATTGATGATCGAAAACTAAAATTGTATCGGATCTGTTACGAATTTCAGAACTGTAGTTGGATCATTTCTAGGTTTAGAAATTGGATAGATAATACAAGAGACGATGCTTATTACTTACAGAGCTACCTTTCATCTTTTCTTGGTGTTCACATTCAAAGATCGATATGAATATCTGGTTATTTACCAGAAAAAATGATGATTGCATATGACAAATACTAAGAATTGCAATTTTTTTTTTTTTTTTTTTTTTTTTTTTTTTTTTTTTTTTTTTTTTTTGTAACAAGAAATCATTGTAACTTCTGAGTCTTGAGGAATTGAAATCACGTGTTCTTGTTTTTGAATCCTAGTAGTCTCCAAGCAGATCATATCTCAAATGCCATTACAAGAAATTGCAAATTCCAAAGTTATTGTATGGAATCGTTTGGGGACATGTTATTTTGGTATGATGAAAATTAATAGCTACTACAATCATTATATAAATTGCATCCTTTTGATTCATTTAGGGCAATAAAGGAGGAAAAGTATGCTGCCCGAAGGGCAATTTTGCCAATGCTACAGGCAGAAGAGGATGAAAGGTAATCAAAGCAGAAATGGTCATCTCTTTTGTTGTTGTTGTTTTTGGTTAAAAATTGATTTTGATTGGTTTGTGATTTAGATTTGTGAAAGAATGGAGGAAATATTTAGAAGAAGAGGCGAGGATAATGAAAGATGTGCCAGGGTGGAAAGTTGGTGAGAGTGTTTATAACTCTGGAAGATGGATGCCTCCTGCAACCGGTGAACTTCGCCCTGAGGTCTGGTAATCAACCTAAAAATCATGCTCTTATCATAAGGGGAAATAAAATCCGATGTATTTGTGATTTTTTGTGCTACTTTTACCTATTAGGTCAAGTTTTGACCTTCTTTTGTTGTGACACCAGAAAGTTACTTGCTATATCAAGTGTATTGATAAGATAAATTGTTGGTGTTTTTTTTTCTCTTGTTTATTGAATTGTTATTATTATCTTGATGAGTAGTTGTTAAAAGGTTTGCAATTGTGTAGTGTGCAGCATCTTGTGTAGTGTTTGTTTGGTTGTGCTGTATTTTAAAACCGGCAAATTTTAGAAAAGCCTTTACATTTTCAGTCTTTTATCTGATGAATTTTATTTATTTAAAAAGCAATTATTTACAGACTAAAATTTAGAAAAGCCTTTACATTTCCCGTCTTAGTTTTTTTTTTTCATTTAAAAAACGATTATTTACAGACTAAAATTGGTTAGTATGGTACAAATATGGGTGTCAAAAATGCCCGGACCTAACTAAGCTGATCCAATCTGAAACTCAATAAGACAAATAGGGTTGGTTTTAAGAGGATCAGAAAGTCAAAATGGTTTAACCTGAAAAACCTGATATACATATAGTGTATGGTTTTGTGTATTTTATATGATTTATTTCGGGTTCGGGTTAACCCGAATAAAAATAATTAATTCATTCCAGAAACATTAAGGGTGCGTTGTGGAAAAATGGGCTGTTTTCCGGAAAATTTTTCCAAGAAAAATGAGAATTTTGAAAACGCGTTTAGTTCGTCTATTTTTCTAAATTTTTCACGGAAAATGAAAATTTTCCGTTTTCTAAAATTACAAAGAAGTTGGAAATTTTTGGAAAACTGATAATCATTGTTTTCCACATTTTTTTAATTCCAAAATTTTTCTAAAATATAAACACCCACTCCCACTCCATCCACCTTTACCTACCCTCACCTTAACACCTCCAACCCACCACACCCTTACCTACCCACACTCACTCTCAAGCCCACCCCTACCCCACAAACACACACACACACCCACACCCACAAACACATACACACACACACACACCCACCTCCACAAACACATACACCCCCACCCACAAACACACACACCAACTCCCACACACCCACAAACTCACACCCACCCCCACCCCACACCCACACACAACACCACTACCACAATCACCAACCTACCATCATCATCACCATCACCACCATCACCAGCACCATCACCGCTGCCATCACCACCACTGCCATAATTGCCGCCGCCACAACCACCACTTGTCATCACCACCACCGCCGCCACCCCGGTGCCACTGCCACCACCACCACTGCCGCCGCCACCCCGCTGCCACCACTGCCCCCTGCCACTACCCCCCCACCACCATCGTCCCCACACCCACCCTACCACCGCTACTGTTTTCTAAAAATGAAAACCGATAGAAAAATACACATCTAAACACGTTTTCTAATTTTCTAAAACTGAAAATGAAAAATGAATAAATTTTAACTAAACGCGTTTTCTAAATTTTCCAATGAAAACCGAAAACGGAAAACGAAAACTGAAAAGGGAAAACAAAAAACAGAAAATGAAAACTGCTTTTCCGTAACTAAATGCAACTTAAGGTTGCGTTTAGTTACGGAAAACCAATTTTCATTTTCCATTTTTTGTTTTCCCTTTTTGATTTTCGTTTTCCGTTTTCATTTTTCATTGAAAAATTTAGAAAACGCGTTTAGTTAAACTTATTCATTTTTTATTTTAAGTTTTAGAAAATTAAAAAACGTGTTTAGATGTGTATTTTTTTATCGGTTTTCATTTTTAGAAAACGGTAACGGTGGTAGGATGTGTGTGGGGGTGGTGACGGTAGCGGGTCGGCGGCGGTGGTGGTGATGACAGACGATGGTGGTGGCGGCGGCAATTGTGTGATGGCGGAGGCAGCGGTGGTGGTGGTGCTAGTGATGGGTTAGTGGTGGTGGTGGTGATGGTGATGGTAGGTCGGTGATTGTGGTGGTGGTGTTGGGTGGGTGGGGGTGCGAGTGTGTGTTTGTGGTGGTAGGTGTGAGTTTGTGTATGGGTGTGTGTCTGTGAGGGTGGGGGTGGGGGTAGGTGTGGATTTGTATGTGTGTGGGTGTGTGTGTGTCTGTGAGGGTGGGGTGGGGTAGGTGTGGGTTTGTGTGTTTGTGGGAGTGTGGGTGGGTATGTGTGTGAGTGTATTTGTGTGTGTGTGGGTGTGTTGGTGGGTATGTATGTGTGTGTGTTTATGGGTGGGTGTATGTATGTGTAGGTATGTATGTGTGTTTGTGGGTGAGTGTGTGTGTGGGGGTGGATATGTTTGTGTGTGTGTGTGGGTTGGTGTGTGTGTCTTTGTGTGCGAGTGTATGTGTGTGTGTGTGGGTGAGGGGTGTTAAGGTGGGGTAGGTAGAAATGGATGAGGTGGGAGTGGGTATATGTTTATATTTTAGAAAAATTTTGGAATTAGAAAAACGTGGAAAAGAATGATTATTAGTTTTCCAAAAATTTCCAACTTCTTTGTAATTTTAGAAAACGAAATTTTTTTATTTTCCGTGAAAAATTTAGAAAAATATACGAACTAAACGTGTTTTCAAAATTCTCATTTTTCTTGGAAAATATTTCCGGAAAACGGCTCATTTTTCCGTAACTAAACGCACCCTAAGTTTTCTATATAATATTCAACTTCTTGAGACTATATATTAACTGACGCAAATACGTTTTCTGTAGAACAAAAGTTTGACAATTTTTTTGTTGTCCTTGTTCGAAACTCTTGTTCGTTGTTATATGAAATATGTCAATGTGAACTGATGAGTGTTTCCATGGAGAAAAAGAATTTTTTTTATTACCAGCCAATGTATTTATTTATTGCTTAAATACAATCTATACTGATTTTCATACGCATAAACAAAAACAGAATAGTATTAGCTTCAACTTTTTTTTGTGTCCTAATATTAATTGTACTTTAATTAATTCTTGAGCACATGTATACTAGTATCGGTGTAGCCGAGCACCATAACTAATAGACACATGGAACCATGTTAGCAATGTAGATGTCACCAGATACTAAAAGGGTTTTGCAATATATTCAATAGAAAAATTAGCACGATCAACTTGTGTCATCTTTTTCCCTCGTAAATGTATGTATTGATATTTATAGAAATTAAATTGTCTCGTACTTTTTATATCTACAAATATTCCTATCCATTAATATTATATCTACAAATATTCCTATCCATTAATATTATGACACGTGTCATCATTCCAACATTCAATTTAATTTGATTTGATATATTCCAAATATATTCTAAATGAGATAGTTAAAAAAATATGGAATTGTGACACTTATAATAATATTAGTGGGTAAGAATATTTATAGGCATAAAATGTAGGAAACAATTTAGGCGGTGCTTTTAGAAAAGTCCAAAAGTTGTTTTAACTTTTCCAAAAAATTAGAAAAATCCAAAAGCTGTTTGGTAAGCGGTAAAGTACTTTTAAAAACAACTTTTACCAAAACACAAAAACTGACATTCGCAAAAGTCACACATCCGTGACTTTTTATGTCTTTTTGAACTTTTGAGGCTGGAAAAGCAAAAGGAATCCGAAACACTTTTTAAACATCTTATAAAAAAATCTTTTACAAAAAATCCTTTTACAAAAATGACTTTTCACATTGAAAATGAATCCCAAACGCCCCCCTTAATTTCTCTAATATTTAATATATACATATTAAAGCATAAGAAGTTAGGGAACACGTTAGGTGGTTAAGAATTTGTCCACAAGAATTTCCGAAACTTATAGTTTTTGTCCCTTATTATGTGGTTTTTTCAAATTTCACCATCCATTAAGAACAGGAAACTTTAGGTGGTTAGGAATTTAGCCACAATAGTCCGAAATTTATAGTTTTTGTCCCTTATTATGTGGCTTTTTCAAATTTCATCGTCCATTAACTTTGGACTAGCTGGCTTCAACTTTGAAGCTGTGGCTTGAGATTGCATTGTCATCGGCTTCTGAGAGTATCATAACATGCGTTTTTCTTTCGCTACTCCCAGTCACTTCCTGCATTGCCTCTGTATCTTAATTTTGAAGTTGTGGCCACCATCAGCCTAGGAGTTCTTCGACATCGCCGACATTATAGATCGATAACGACACTCGATTGTCTTTATCTTCCTCTGCATCTTCTCCGTATCTTGATTATGATTTCAATTCGAGATAAAGAATCAGTTAACAATGATGGAGTTCACCTTTCACCTTCGTCGGATTTTGGTTAGGAACATATTGCGGTTTGCAGGTTTGATTCCAATTCTCACACTCTACTGCGCCACTCTATCAAAGTCCAGGTCAACCATTTTCTTATATTGTTTTTATTTAGGGTTTTAAAGGGTGTTTTTCAATGGCTTACATTCTTTTTCTGTCTTTTTGCTTTTAGATTGAATTCTATGAAAAGTTGTTTGGGTGAAGAAACCATATACAAAAGTGTCATCTTCTACGATGAGTTTATGATGCATATTACATGTTTGATGAAATGCTTGAGAGAGAACTCAGCCCCATAATTATTATTTACAATTATTGAATTAGCAATCAATTGGTATTTCGATGGAAAGGCCACTTCACTTCAGATCAACAAAAGATTAGTTCACATTAGGTTCAAATGTTCAACTAAACCGAGGTATGCCCTACCTGATTTCCTGTTTGTAATTTTGATTTCCTTTAATTGGCGCTTCTTTTAGAATAAATCTAACTCGCTCCAGCTCTAGATTTCTTTAATTTTCATTGAACAAAACAAACTAATGGATAGTTCTGATGGACTTAAACAAGCCTCTCGCAGCTGGAATCTTTGCTTCCATGAAAACGTCAAAGAGTTTGGATTTTCTAGAAGTGAGGATGAGTAATGTGTGTATGTCAAAGCTAGTGGGAGTGTAGCTAAATTTCTATTTTTTATGTTGATGGCATACTCCTTATAGGAAACAATGCTCCAACTTTTCAAGAAGTGAACTCTTGGCTTAGAAAATGTTTCACTATAAAGGAGCTAAGTGAGGCAACGTACATTCTTGGAATAAGGATTTAAAGGGATAGACAAATAACATTTGTTAGGACTTAGCCATAGTACCTACTTGGATAAAACATTGAAACGGTTTAATGTGGAAAATTCCAAGAAAAGGGATTTAACCATGCATCATAATTTCAAGTTGAGCAAGGCTCAATGTCCCTATAATGATAAGGAAATAGATGCAATGAGTCGAGTCCCATATGCTTTGGCTATAGGATCGATCATGTATGTTGTGACTTGTACTCGCCCTGATGTGGTTAATGCTTTAAGCATGGTTAGCATATATCTGGGAAATCATAGCGCAACTCATTGGATAGCAGTGAAAAACATACTTAAGTACTTGCAAAAAACCAAAGATATGATCCTAGTTTTCAACAACAAATATGAACTTAAAGTGAGTGGTTATAGTGATGTCAACTTTCAAACGGATCGAGATAATAGTTTTTCGCAATCTGGATGGGTATTCCTATTGAAAAGTTCACAACAAGCAAGGTGGCAAAGGAAGGAAATTGGTTAAAGAGTTTCATTGGAGACCGTGGAATTTTTCCATCAATCTAGGAGCCCATGAAGATTTTCTGCGATAACGAGGGTGCGGTTGCTTTGACAAAAGAACCAAATGATCATGGAAGATCAATGCACATCAAAAGAAAATATCATTATCTCCAACATCAAGTTGAAGAGGGCAAGGTTGTGGTGAATCATGTATCATAAGAGAATAATCATGTTAATCCTCTCACAAAAGGGTTAAAGTGTAACAGCCTGGATTTCCAGGTATCTTTATTGTTTATGATTTTGGTGTTTTGAGAGGGGACTCGGCGAGTTGGAGCTCAGACTCGCCGAGTAGGGACGCGATTCTGGACGCGGGATTCGCCTGGACTCGGCGAGTCCAGGATATGGACTCGGCGAGTCCAGGATATGGACTCGGCGAGTCCGCTCTGTTTAATGAAACCCTAATTTCTCGGGTTTGGGACCTATTTAAAGGGCCTTATGGCCGTCATTTGTACCCAACAGTCCATAGAGTGAAACCCTAGAGTGCTTTAGCGATTTGAGGGAGAAAGGAAGCAATTCTTGACCATTGTGTGTTGTTTAGCAAAGAAGAAGGAGGTTCTAGCCAAGAGGAGGCAAAGGAGGTTGCTATTCTGTGGATTTAAAGCTTAGATCTTCGATCTAAAGGTATGATTTCGGCTCATCTTCTGTTTTGTGAAGTATATTTGGATTTAGGGTTTCTTGTGGCCTTTGTTGGGTTGATTTGATGGCCAAATAGTCCCTTGCTAGTGATGAGGCTTTGGATCTGGATCCAAAGAGGTCCAGAGAGCCTCATTCATTAAGCTTTATGAAGAACAATGGAGGTTATGACCTTGAGTGGTGATATTTGTTGATAATTCTTCATATATGGACATTTAGAGGTTGTATGTACACCAAGTTTGGGGCTTTACGTGGTGAATCAGTCTAGGAAGGCCAGATCTATGAATTGATGGAACAGATCTGACCTTAGGAGCGATTTTGAGTGATTGCATGGCATGAACTCACCGAGTCAGATGAGCAGACTCGACGAGTAGCTTGAAGATTGCCTGGGTTCGGCCAGTGATTGGTCCAGTCGAGTCATGGGTTGACTCAGTGAGTCAGGGCGAGTTAGGGAAGGGTGGTCAAGTGGAATGAGTCGAGCTGGGACTCGCTGAGTTGTTCTTGAGACTCGGCGAGTTGAGTCGGGGTGGCCCCGCGATTCTTCCAGGTGGAACTCGTCGAGTCAGGGGGAGTACTCGACGTGTAAGAAGGGAATCCTAGAGAGTTGGTGAAAACGTCTAGACTCGCCGAGTTGCCCTTGTGCACTCGCCGAGTCCGGTCAAAGTTGACCGTTGACCAGAGTTGACCTATGTTGACTTCTTAGGGATAGTCAACCTTAGAGATAAAAAGTGTTAATTAGAGACATATGATGTTATAGGAGGATTATAGCTCGGAGGATCGGGCACGAGGGATTTCAGGATTTGTGAGTCATCGAGATACGCGAGGTGAGTCTTCTCACTATACTTTACCTTGAGTAGGTAACCAGAGTTATGTGACAGAGTATTGTATGTTATGTATGCTATATGTTGTACTGCATTATTTCTATGTGATTATGCTGTGCATGTCTACAGAGTTGGAACCGGAAGGTTCCTAGAGTTAGAACCTGAGGGTTCACAGAGTTTGGGTGCACAGACCCATAGAGTTATAGCCTCGAGTAGCTAATATGTGTTTTATGTGTGGTATTTTGGGGAACTCACTAAGCTTCGTGCTTACAGTGTTAGTGTTGTTGTTTCAGGTACTAGCGATGACCGTGGGAAGGCGCCGGCTTGATCCGTACACACGCATGGGATTTTGTTATACTTGTGATCTTGGGATTTTGTATAATGTGAATTGAGATCTAAACTTGATGTTTTTATGAAAAGTTAATGGGAAATGCTTTTATAAATTGAGAAAAATTATTTTGAAATTTACGGTGTTACATAAAGAATATCAAGCACTTTGAACTTGCTGAGAGCATTGGATTAAGAGAAGATATTTAGTTTTAGTTGTTAGTTGATAGTTCTAAAAAAACGTAATAGTAATAAATTGTAATTGTTTTTGGTGATTAAATACTGGAGAGTTATTTATGAGTTTGACTACCATTTTCAATTGTTTATTTTTGTGTTTCACTTTGCATGTTTTACTTCCTGAATATTAATTTATTCGAAATACCACAATCGCTCATACTTTTGGGAGTAAGTATTGATTTAAGACTGTCGTGGAATATTTGTAGATTCTACATGGTGATAGAATATTTCATGGGGATTGATGCAATATTCATGAGTACTTAGAAATAGGGATTTTGAGTATTGGTTAAACTTGTTCTTAGATATAACTTCATGGATTCTATCACGAGTAAGTTTAAGATGATAATATCTTCTGTTCTTAAAAATAGAGATATATAAGTTATACTTTGCAAGTTTGTTATGCATTGGTTTTGCATCAACGCATCCGTAACTGGATGTCATAAAATGTAATTTCATGTATGACATGATGAGTAAAGTTTATGATTATATATTCAAATTTTATTCATTCTTTTGCCTGTTAAGAAAAAAGCGATATCTTTAGGCCCCTCGGTGATTTGATGGTGGTATTATAGTGTTGGGCCCAACCTCGACTAAGTTGATGTGTTTAATTTGTAGTCTTGTAGTCTAATGACGTTATCATAAATCAGGAAGTCGAGAAATAGAATCTTGGACCATGAGATTGATTCATATCCATGTCTCGTTTCCATATGATATCTTGAAGAATATAGGAATAGATGATCACTTATATTAGGGCTAACGTCTAAGTTAATCAGAGTTTGACAGTGGCTTTGGAAATCACTATTTACTGGTTATTCAAAGACTATACTTGCAATTGTAGTTGACGACTTATCCAAGTGGGAGATTGTTGGATTAAAGTGTCTAAGGTCTTAACTAAATTAATATAATCTTAGTGAATAAAATTAAGTCCATTTGGGTTGCCCTCATAACTAGAAAAAAGACAGGTTTAATATTAAGAGAGAGATAAAATGGTTTGTTAATATATTATATGATTAATATATTAATTAGAAATAGTTAGTAATTAATTAAGAATTAATCAGACTTACTTGGAAATTAGCTTTGGATTAATTAGATGTAACATCCCTAAAATAGTGATAAAAAATTTCATTTTTTAAATTCATTAATTCCATACATCATATGTCTTAGATATAATCATGATATAAATTATCCGAAACACCAGAGTAACAGTAAGCATAAGTGCATAAACATAAAGGGGGTGTTTTGCCATCACGTCAGGCCCTTCCATTTTGTACCAGAAGTACCTAAAACCATAATCATAAACTGTAAGCACAAAGCTTAGTGAGCTTCCCCAAAATACCACATACATTATATACATAAAAAAATATAACAACATGTGGATGCAAATGTCGCTTTCCGCCATGCTAGTCAAAAGTTGGAGATATCCAACTGGCTAGAAGGCATGTTGGAGATACTTTATGTATTGGCCTCGAGGTCACTCAGGAAATCACGCAGAAGATCGTTCAGATCAAGGAAAGGTTAAAGGCCACACACCTATAGTAAAAGTCCAATGAAACTCCCATAGAGAGCTGGAGTTAGTAGGGAACGTGAAGACCAAATGAAACACAAGTACCTACAACTGTTCAATGGTGATACCTCCACTAGTGGAACGAAATAGTTGTAGGAACGAGATAATTTCGGGACGAAATTCCTTTAACGGGGAGGTAATGTGACATCCCGAAAATTTAGGGTTGAATCTGTAAACGGTCAGGTCACCGCAAACCTTTTCGTTTCTCGATTGATCGAACTTCAACACATATTATAGTACAAATATCTGTAAAAGTCAGAAAAATCGGACGTTTCAGACCAATTAGACGCGAAATTTTAAACGCAAATTCCCGAAGTTCTACAACTCGAAAAATATATCGGTTCGGGTTTTTAGAATCCTTGAATTAAAATATATCAATCGGTGCTATCGGAAAATTTTCATGACGTCGAGAATTGGACTCACGAATCGAGATCCGTTTTTAAGACTTAATGAGATATTTGCTTTTGGTAAAAAAAAAAAAAGAAGAAGAATATCAAAATAATCAGCTTATTACTATTGACGTCTCTCTCTTTTTGGACTTTATAAGAAGTCAAACCTCTTCTTCATTAGGATGTGTAGGAAATTGCTTTCCTCTGGACCAAACATTTGTCAGCTTAAATTGATAAAAGAATAAACATCACCAACTAAAGGTCGAGCGCCATCCATTCAACTTCATTTTCCAAATTTCATAAGATACGTGAATTGCAACCATAAGACCACCATAGTAAACACCAACCACTGCCTCCACCGTATGATGTCTCGTTTTCCTTTGTTTCACCACCACAAAACAAACACCACCGAGAGTGGTGTTGCTGTGGTGACCACCGAGAGGCACCACCACCTCTATCCCCACTCTTTTATGTTCTGTTGATCGGAGAAAACCCCAAAACGCCCTTAAATCCATCGGTTTGCTTCCCTCTCACCCATTCTCGCAAAACAGCAGGAGAAACGGAGGCAGCAGGAGGCTGCCACCGCAATCAACCAACCGCCATCACGTCTCCGTTACTATGAAGCACCGCCGTCGTCAGCTGCTGCTTCCTTTTGACCCCCTTGTCGAACTCGTCGGAGCAGCAAGAGAACAAAGTAGTTGGATCTACAGTCGACAGCCACCCATCCCACTTGCTGCCACCGCTCACCTGCAGCTGCTGATAAGTGCCAGCCTCCCATATCTCTCCAAATCATCTTTCCCGTCAAACGGAAGCTAAAACAAGGCGGGAAGAGGCCGCCGGAGCTCCGCCACTCACCTACATCCCCGCTCACTGCCACCGCCGCCATCCTTCGACGCCATCTCCGCCAGGATGCCTCCGGTAAGTCATCTCCATCCTCGCCATTTCGTTCCCATGACCCACTGTCGAGCATACAGCCGAGAACTAAGAGACCCAACGAGCGGGTCTCGTTCCAGTTCATGTACCTGTAGCGAGAGAAAGAAGACGACACTGTGTAAACTTTTATTCAGTTCGTTTAAAAATAGACCCTGAAGATGTATCAAGTTACCAGTCAGACCCCCGTCTTCCAAACTTGAATTCAAAATAAATAGAATGACTCCTCCCATGTAATTTCCTTACAAACTGAATCCAAACTCCTAAACTGTCATTAAAATAATCAGGAACAGCCCCTTTCCTCGAAATTTTTAGCAAGATGGGTACAAAACTGTAACTTAGGCTGAGAATATGCACTTTCAGCCCCTGTTTTTGAAATAATTTACGAGATCAGTCCCTTGTTGAAAACTTTTAGCAAGATTAAACCCTAGAATTTAATTGTTTTAATAAAAAACCACTCCATACCTACTAATTAATATCAAAACTACCCTCTTGGTTATTAGGTAAAATTAAATAGAACCGGTGATTCGTTTTAAGAGCATGGACCGTCACAAAACGACCTTCGCAACAAATTTCACCCTCGAGACTCATTCACGCTTCAAGGGTGAGTGTTACGGCCCCTTTTTGTGTTTTATTATTTTGGGGGGGAATACATGTGAAATATATATAAATATATTTTCCGGTTATGAAATATGTTTATAAACATGCTAAATATATATATCGGTTATGGAATACGCATATAAATAAATATATCTAGTTTTAATACTTATTATTGTCAAAATAATGTATTATAAACCGATTTCTTTACAATATACATGCGTTTAAAAATATTTAGTCATGTGCATAACTTATTTTACTTACATCAAGCATGTACAAACATATTTATTAGTTATATATGTACAAATTATAACAATTATATCTTGGAAATCATTCATCCATGTGAGGAAACATTTTATCTATTTAAGCGAGTGACATACATTTTTACGGATTTATCGAACTTATTCAGCTTTTATAGTGAAACTTTACCGTATAACCTAGTTAATGGCTTCTATAGTGAGACAGTATTCATTACCTAAGTTTAACCACTTAGTATTCCCATTTAACTATAACCGTTAATCCTCGGAGCGAGATACATATGTATAGATCTATACGGGTTGACACCCCCACCTGCGGTTGCTAGCTACAACCTCGACTGATCAATCGAAGCGGGTGAATATTTATCTTTGGTATAACTACGACGTCTAATGAAGCGTTGTGCAAGGATTATAACTGGTCACATAGCTCGGTTATAGGACTCACTATAGGCATTAACCAGACTCTTTAACTAGAAACCACGGATTCGGTTTCTCTGTGTATCAAGCATTTTAAGTATGGATTTACTTGTGGTTTAACTCTTTATCAAGCATTTTAAGTATGGGTTTACTTATGGTTTAACTCTTTATCAAGCATTTTAAGTATGGGTTTACTTATGGTTTAACTCTTTATCAAGCATTTTAAGTATGGGTTTACTTATGGTTTAACTCTTTATCAAGCATTTTAAGTATGGGTTTACTTATGGTTTAACTCTTTATCAAGCATTTTAAGTATGAATTTACTTATGGTTTAACTCTTTACCAAGCATTTCAAGTATGGATTTACCTATGGTTTATCTATTTATCAAGCATTTAAAGTATGGATATACTTATGATTTATCTCTTTAACAAATATTCCAAGTATAGATATATTTGTGATTTAACTCTTTATCAAACATGGTTTTAACCACAAAAGAAATACTTTCTAGACTTATAAAGTATCATTACTGCGGTTAGCAGAAAACCTGTAACTCTCACCAACCTTTGTGTTGACCCTCAAATCACATGTATTCTCAGGAGATCAGTAAACCAGCGTTTAACAGAAGATTTGTTCATGGATTTTCAGGCAATCTAGTCTTATTTAGTTTTTGTTATGTCGACCTACTTGTTAAGGTGAATTTATGAACCTATTAATATATGTATGAAACTTGTATTTGAACTTTAAATTTGAGTGTAACTGCTATGTTGTTATTGTTATAACTTGTGATGTATATTCAATTTGCTTGGGATCCATGAACTAAGTCGCACAGCCCGGCGTATTCCGCCGCCTTGGCCGGGGGTGTGACACTATGCACAACCTAATTAGTCAAACCAGATAAACCCTTAGCTCTTCCTCCAAACTAGGTGACTGACCAAAACTCAACCCAAGCCAAAAGTCAACGGTCAATGTCAACGGTCAATGTTGACTTTTGTTAGCCGCCACGTCGTGGGCCTCCAGTAACAGTGCGTCGTGATTTTCCCCACCGCCACGCCGTGAAGACCTATATCCACATCGTGGGCACTGGGTTCTTAACAACTTAATGGGTTAAGTTGCTTTCTTCGATCCTAAGAGCTCCAAAGCTCGTATCTGGTCTGAAAACAGTTCTATAAGATAAAGTTTCCAACTTTATCCGTTAAGACCACCCAAAAGGTTAAAATCTCAAACCCTAGGTTTCAAATAGGCTAAATAAGACATGACTTCCCCTATTAAGCACTTATTCTGAAAAAGTCCATAGTTCATTTACTCGAGATCAGATTCTATTATCGATACCAACACAAAATTTGGTGATTTATATACATGCATGTCTTGAATCCATAATGAGTCAAAAATAAGGATTTTTCGATGGAAATCTCATGTATGGCTCAAAACCCAACTAGAAACCAGATCCAAACCAACAATCATGTCAAATGTCCCATATATTCATAAAGTTGCAAGCTTTATGAGATCCCATCACTCCAACCCAAAAAACATGAATATTTAGGGACAAAACATAAGATCTAGCAACCTATCATAATAAAAATCGAGTCTTGGACACTTACAAAAGGTCCAGAAGAGTGCCAACACAAAAGATGAGGACTATCTTGTTGAATCTTAGCTAACTTCTTCTTCTTTCTTCCTTCAATGGCTAACGTACACCAAACGGGCTCAAAATAAGAGAGGAAGGAATTTTGGGTTTCTCATATCACAAAGAGGCCGATGGAGTTTGAGTGTGAGCAAACCCTAGCCTCTCCACTCCTTTAAATAGGGAGCAAAACTTGGAAAATAGGGTTTGACAATTGCCAACTGCCACACCGTTGCAGCTTAAGTGAAATACATGGACTAAGCTAGTCGTGACACGTCGTGGCACCTCACCACCATGCCGTGTCAAACCTAAAAATGCCAAAATTGAAAATAATATAAAGTACCTAGGGATTTAGTTGTTACAACTCTCCCCCACTAGAATCAGACTTCGTCCTCAAATCCGTCTCCGAAAATAACTTGGGGTAATACTCTTTCATCTCGTCCTCTGTCTCCCACATCTACTTAGAACCCCTCCGATGTTGCCACCGCACGTTTACCTAGTTCACCATTTTGTTGCACATAATCTTTGTGTTTCTTTCGAGAATTGTAATCAGTCTTTCTACATAATTTAGGAGCTCATCAACTTGAATGTTGTCCAAAGGAATCATTGTAGAATCATCGGCTAAACACTTCCGCAACTGAGAGACATGGAAAGGGTTATGCATCTAACTGAGCTCATCAGGAAACTCTAATCGGTATGGAGGAACTTGAGATCATAACGACGTCAGTCAACATAACTCTTATGTCAACTTTATGTGATCCACAACCAGTTATGCACCTATTGTATCAACTTGGTGGTCTTGAGCACTACTTCAGTACTCCCCATGACCCGATGCCCAACCTTGCCCGAACAAACCGGGGTCCTACACTTCCTTCCATACAACATCTTGAAAGGTGGTCCATCAATACTGGCATGATAACTGTTTTTGTAGAAGAACTTGGCCAGTGGAAGATAAGTATCCCAACTTTCACCAAAATCTAGCACAGACACCCTAATCATATCTTCGAGCGTTTGAATTATCTACTCATTTTGTCCATCGGTCTGGGGGTGGTATGTTGTAATAAAATGCAGCTGAGTACCCTACTCTTCATGAAACTTTCTCGAAAACTGGAGGTGAAACGAACAGTCGATCCGAAACCACCAAAAATGGCACCCCATGCCGAACCACCACCTCCCGAATGTAAATGTCAGCTAACTTCTCGACTAATATACTCTCGGCACTCGGAATGAAATGAGCACCCATGTTAAATCTAACAACAATGACCCATATATAATCCACCCCACATGCTTGTTGGATTAGGTGTCTAAGCCCATAACTATAATTGGTATGTACTTGACCCGATAGTAGCATGGTCCTTTTGGGTTGCCTTCACCGGAGCAATTTGATAGGATGGACTTTTGAGAAAGAGGTTATTTGTGATTTTTTAATATATTATAAGTATAATATATTAATTGAGAAATTATATTATTTAATTAGTATTGATCAAGAACTAATTTGGAATTAATTTAGTGATCAAAAGAGACTGATTAAATTTACGGGGACTGATTAGGTAAATCAGTAATACTTATAGTTTAGGCTAATGATCCATGGTTGATTAGGAATAGGCTAAACCTATATGATAGTCCATAAAGGTTTAACCCAAAGGGCCTAAGAAATATGAAGGTTCATGGTGAATTAGGGTTTGCAAGGAAGAAACCCGAGGCTTTGCCACACTATAAAAGCAACCCCCTAGTCACTAAAATCGCCCCCCCATGCATTCTAAAGTAGAGCCATAACCGATTTGGTGTTACCTAGCCTCTCTCTCATAAGCCTCCTCTTGAATTTGGTGTTTGTGACACATTAGAGGCATCACATTTGAGGTGCTAAAGATTTTGAAGGCCAAGAACTACAAGCTACATTAATAGGTATTCATATAACTTTGTTTTATGTTGTATATCTCCAATTGTATGCTAGCTAGGGTGTATGCTTTGGAAAATGAAATTGCATGTATAATTAGAGAAAACTTTGATCCAAAGCATCTAGAGTTGTATGTGCAC
Source organism: Lactuca serriola (assembly GCF_051521515.1). Taxonomy (NCBI): domain Eukaryota; kingdom Viridiplantae; phylum Streptophyta; class Magnoliopsida; order Asterales; family Asteraceae; genus Lactuca; species Lactuca serriola. The sequence goes on along the minus strand of NC_136409.1, from coordinate 108,447,533 downwards.
CATAGGAGTGTTATAGTACTCAAAACCCAACAGTGGTATCAGAGCCTAGGATTGTTTTCTATTATATTGATGCATTGGTAATTTTTCAAAAAAAGAAAAATCATTTTTTTGGAATCTGACTGGTGACCATGGCGTGGTCAATGTTACCACGATGTGGTGACTGTTCAGTGGACGATTTTTTCAGTTTTTTGGCCAAGTTTTGGATTAGAATCATTACCACAAACTGTTTTGACTATTAAAAATTGTTTTTGTGATAAGATAATGATTTCCATCATCCAAAATTAAAAAGACAATTATCAAATTTTAAGATAATGTTTTGATTATATGATAATTTGATTATTTGTATAGTTTGATTAGAATTATCTTGCAATAAGAATTAAATTAGGTCAAATTGGTAAATGATAAGTTATATGATAATTGTATTAGTTTATATTTTGATCTAAGTGTTTCTTGAAGAGATTCATAACTTGTCCTCAAGTTATGAAATATGAAAAGTCTCATTCATGAAACTTTAAACTCTTCAAGTTATGGAATTTTAAAGGCCTTGAAGAGTTCATAACTTGACCTCAAGTTATGGAACTTGGAAAGTCTCATTTATGTTACATAAATTCTAAAAATCAGGAGGTTTTGAAGAGTTTCAAAACCTGCCCTCAAGCTTTGAAATTTAAAGAGTCATATTTATGAAACTTTAATTCCAAACCCTAGAATTTTAAAAGTTTAAAAGTCAACCCTATACTATTATAATATTAAAGTTTAATACTTATATATATATATATATATATATGTATGTATGTATGTATGTATGTATGTATGTATGTATAAGACAAGTCAGTCTTACCATTAGTAGGCCTCATTCACTAAGCCGGTCTATAAGTGGGGTATAAGGAAATTGCCAATAAAATGGCGATTGAATGGTTGTCCAATCTCACCCACCGCTTCCTTGACTGGTGGAGGGTCGTTAGCCGAACGGGTAGCATATGACATTAATCCTCATTAATAAGTATAATGATATTATAAAGTAACTAAACTTTTATAAAGTCCCAATATTAGTTACTTTAGGAAAAATGTGAAAATGATGCTATTCCATGAAATTGCACTTTGCACCTTGTTATGTCGTTAGTGGAGCGTGTGTGGTTAACCGACACACTAATTTGGGACTAACAAGGGTGGAAAAGGGTAACTTGATGTTAATCATGGATCAATGGAGCGTGTGTGGTTAACTGGCACATTGATTAGGTGATAAGTAACATTAAGATTACCAAGCACATTTACATGGTTATTCACACCTTGTTTACGATCCTCGGTATTGTAACGACCGAAAAATACAACCAATTTTAAATTTTTCAAAAACAGCTCGATTCCATTAAATCTTTACAAAAAGGTTTTCAATACAAAACGTTTAACGTATTCCCAGAATCACATTACTACAAAATCATGAGGAGCGGTACGATCACGCCTTCGCCTTGCCACGATCTCCTGAAGAACCTGAAAAACATAAAGCCACAACTGTAAGCCCGAAAGCTTAGTGAGATATCCCCAAAATACCAACCACTTATACCATACACGCATAACATGCCACAACATATCTGATCACTGAACAACCATGCACTTCGGGTCTACTGTGTGACTAGTCCACCGCACCGGCCTACAGTCCACCTGGTCCACCCTCTAAGTCTATCCACATACATCGAGTCTACAGTGTGATTGGTCTGCCCGCTCCCGGGTCTTCAATCCACCTGGTCCACTCTCTGAGTCTACAGTATGACTGGTCCGCCCGCACCGGGCCTTCAGTCGGCCTGGTCCACTCTTCGAGCCTCGGCACGTCTGGTCCGCCCTCTTGGGGCCTACAGCCTATCCGGACCGCTCGCTGGGCCTTCGAAACAACCGGTCCGCCCTGGGTATCTTGGCCTACAACACAACGCAGGAACCGCCTCAACCCAACTCCAGTCCAAACAACCATGTGCACATATACATACAAGCATATAGCAATTCACAGTCAATAAGCAGATCAAACAGATCACATAACATATCATCATCCTAACCAGGATACCGACCTAACAGGTCACTAGCATAGCATCTCCCTATCTCTCAGGATACCGATCTCAATCAGGTCTCTAACATATACCATCCTAACTACCAGGATGCAATCATATCACAGCAATAACATAACAACAAGTACCCGGATCTCAATCCGATAAAGGGCCGGCCTTGGTGCCTTAGACCCTGTTGTTATAGTGAGGATAACTCACCTTGATACTGTCGACTGAACAGATAACCCAAGGTGCTCCGATCACTGATACGATCTCCACCACTGGACAACCACCAAGGCTCTGAACTCAAAACAATAACCAACAATTACCAAAATGCCCCTGGAAACCACTGGTCAACCCTTGGTCAAAGACAAGGTCAAAGTCAACCCCTGACTGACTCTACTCGCCGAGTCAACCCGATGACTCGCCGAGTCCTCATACTCAGAACTTCCCTCAATCCGCGACCTAACTCGCCGAGTCACCCCAAGACTCGTCGAGTCCAACAACTTTGAGTCCACTCGCCCACAACTCACCGAGTCATCCCCTTGACTCGCCGATTCTCGACTCAACTAGAAAATATTGGGACTCTTCGACAAGACTCGCCGAGTCCAAGAACAGACTCACCGAGTCTAAGGCTATCTTCAACCTACTCGCCGAGTTGTTCATACAACTCGCCGAGTTGTTCATACAACTCGCCGAGTTCCAGGCCATCTTCATCCAACTCGCCGAGTTGTTCTTCCAACTTGTCGAGTTCCATCCTATCTTCAAGAAACTCGTCGAGTCTACCCATGTGACTCGCCGTGTACCACCGGTCTGAATCCATACAGAAGCGCTCCAGGCCATGCAATTGATCCAAAACATAGATCTAGCCTCCTACAACCCATCCATCACGTAAAGTGTCAAACTTTACGTGAATCCAAAGAGATCTAGGCCTTTTACACTTTAGGGCTAGGGTTTGGGACATGGTAGCTTCACTACACACTCAAACACAGGGACTTTCAGGCATTCCAACCCTTCCCCATTTCAGATCTGAGGTAGCAACCTCAGATCTAACCTCTAAACTCCAAAACACCAAAAGATATGATCTCTAACACCCCCAAAATGAGGAATCTAGACAATAGCAGCTCAAACAATGGAATGATACCTCAAAAGGAAGCTCCAAGAGAAGATTATCCCAAATCCTTGCAAAGCCCTTTGATCCAAGTCTCTTCTTCTTTAAGATCTCTTCAACAACCACTTCTCCACGATCGAATTTGCTCAACAATGGGGTTTCTCCACGAAATTAGGGTTTCTGGAACTCAAGGGATGATAAGGAGGCTGGGGAGGAAACATAATGTTATTTATATAGGGCTCAACCCCGAGAATTAGGGTTTTCTCCACTCAGCGCCTAATCGCCGAGTCCATCTTACTGACTCGCCGAGTCGGCTACTTAACACGCGACCAAGTCGCGACTCTACTCGCCGAGTCCACCCATGGACTCGCCGAGTCGCTCTTTCCCAATTTACTCTTTTAGCCCTTCAACTCTACTCTTGATATTTCGGGATGTTACAATTCTCCCCCACTTAAATTAGGCTTCATCCTCGAAGCCTACGGCAACACAACTCTTAGAAATACTCCTGTCATGCACCACCTGGCATTAATCCAACCAGGTTTCTCAAAACACAACCATAGAACCAGAAACTCGTTTTCTCCTTCCTTACGGTGTCCTGACCACCGTCTCGAGCCGGGTACCGGCTGTACCCTCTGATAATCACACTCAACAACCGAGAATTACCCATGATGCATCACTGCTCCAAATCTCAACAATCACCCGACCCATATGGGCTAGAAAACCGTGAACCATCGAATCCCCGATCCGAATCCCACTCTATCCATTCCATGATGACGGAAAGACCCATTCTTCAATCTCAGAGAAACTCCCACGAGTTCTCCTCTTGCAATCACATACACATGCTGAACTAACTCTAGCACCCTCCGGTTGGGAAAGCCCGATACACTGATGATATCCTCAAACATCCCCCAGGATGAACCACTAATACATACCCGATACCCTGATCAGAATCACACTGAGAGCCCAAGACTCTCTCCTTGCATCCCTTCCGAGCCTCTTGGCTCTACACCTGCGGAATTCCCTTCGCGACCTCAGCAGACATCCCAAACCGGATGAGCTTCTATTCCACTGCCGCAAACACGCTGCTCAATATCCATACTCGAATTACTCTAATCATAACTCTGTTCTGCCGCTTTCACTTCTGTGAACTTACACCCTCTCTCGGAGTTACACACCTCTCTCTTTTCCTTTACCAAGGAATCCACTTGGCCACATTGACACTCCGACAAGTGTCACGGTGCTCGCCCAACGCTACACCACCCTTTTATAGCGTATCCACTATCCATCCAACACACATACTCTGACTCTCATCGTAGGGACTCTCAAGCCCATGCACTATCTCAACTAATCAAGATCACTACCCTGGGCTAGACCTTCTAATACAATCACACTGCAACATACACAATCCATATCCTCGAACCGATCCAACAATACCTGCAGAGTCTTCAGCATGACTGGACCGCCTCACCAGGCCTTCATCCAATCTGGACCCCTCTCAGAACCTTCAGCCAATCTGGACCGCTCTCAGTGCCTTCAGTTTGGCTGGACCGTTCTCCGAGCCTTCGACCTGACTGGTACGCCTACCGGCCTTCAGTCTATCTGGACCGCTCAACTAGCATTCATCATTCCGAGCTATCACTCCCGGAAATCCTCCTATGCGTACTGTTCTAGCCCTTTAAGGGTTCCGAACTCTGTCTCAATCGTACATGCTCGATCCCGGCCTGCTCCCAGGCCCTCCACAATCAAATGCCCTAGGTCTGTATCCCGCCCCGCATGCCCAACACTTGCTCCTATCAGCCTATACTCTGGGCTGACAGAACACTACTGAATCCCAACAGCTAAGCACCCTCAAATACTCATCGATCTCCCGGAGAATTCTTCAATTCTCCCCCTGTTGGGCTGAAGTTTTATTTGATGTTGCGTCTTTTGGGCTCGTTAGTTTAGCCTTGTATTCTCCGGTTTGGGCCTGTCCAATCGAGAGACTTTTATGTATTGTATATAAGTTAAATGCTTGCATGCATATTAGGTTAAGATTGCAGAGATTATCGATATAGCGATTTATCCAGAGTACAACATTTTTCTTTAATCGTTCTTGTAATCTTCTAATCCTCTACAGTTGATGTTCTTAATCGAGCTCTTCTGAGGATTTTATTTAATCATTCGACACGTTTGATTCAAGCTGTTTTGTTCTTATCATTGCGTTCTTGTTACTTTATATTCATATACTTGTTCAAGATCTAATCGATCTTCATAGATTAAAAGTTGTTTTAATCCCATCAATTGGTATTAGAGCAGGAGGCTGTGTAATCGATACACATCTTTTCTGTGAAAAAGATTTCCATTAGGGTTTTCCGCAATCATCGATATTTATTGAGCCGTCATCTTAATTGACGTATCTTAATATTTATTGTTTTGCCCTAATCTGCTTTATTACAAGTCTGATCTTTGAACAGGTTTTTACGATCATTATGGACGCAACGCAATCAAACCCTATTAATATTTCCAACAGCATCGGTTCGACGACAAAGATTCCAATCTTATACACCCATGACTATGAAGTATGGGCGCATCATTTTGAAGATTATGTGATTGGATCGGAGGACAATGGTTATCTCATATGGGAAGCCATCATCAATGGACCGTTTTCTCATTCTGCTACATCCAGAATCATCAAGACACAAAAAGAGTACAACGAAATGCTTAAGGACGTGAAGGATATTGCACAAGACGAGAAAGACAAATTCCAGTGTAATATTAAGGCATTAAGGTTGATCAGATTCGCCCTTCAGTTAGACACATTCAGACTGGTCAGCTCATGTACTACGACGAAGGAAGTATGGGATAGACTTCGCGAACTATATTCCACAGACGAAGATCTTGAACATTCTATCCAAACCTTGCTTCTATCTGAGTTTGGAGAATTCAGGCAAGGGGCCGAAGAAACGGTGACCCAGACGTTTGATCGCTTCAATCATCTTCTCAGCAAGATGATCAAACACGACATTGAAAGAAAGCTTATCGAACAGAAGGTTACTTTCTTGAACGGACTAAGGTCTGAGTGGAGAGCAGTGGTTTCCACAGTCAAAGCCCATGAGCAGTTTAAATCATACTCTTTGGCGAAACTGGTGGGTATTCTAAAGTCTCAAGAGAAGATTGTGGTACAAGAGAAGAACGTTGTTTCTAGTCTTGGTTCGTTGGCCCTCCTATCTAAAAGTAAAGCTGTGATGGAGGATGAAGAGCTTAACTTGGAGGAATATGACCTCACATCTGAGGATTATGCCATGATGGTGTCCAATCCTAAGAGGTTCATAAAGAAGAGATTCCCCAGCAACAAAAACCGAAACTGGCAGGGGAGTTACAGCTCTGAAAAAGCGAACAATGAACCGAAGGCTGAGGAGCCTAAGAAGGAACCGAAGGCAGATGGCGATTCCGGAGTAAGCTGTTTCTACTGTGGTGGCAAGAACCACTATGCTAAGGACTGTGTTCTTAAGAAGATGGCCGAAAAGGACGATGGAAATGACGAGGAAGCCGTGCTGCAGAAGAGATTGGATGAGTTGAGAAAGAAGAAGTCTACATCTAACCCTTCTATTAATGCTCTTATTGTGCAGGGTTCGGTTAATGACGATGAGTTCGGTAGCACAGAAGTTTGGTCTACTGACTCAGAAGATGAAGAAGTGAGGAAGCCTACCCATGGAAAGGCGTATGTGGCTAAGGAGGAAAGCAGTGGAGGAAAATGCTTCATGGTGACTGACGTATCACAAATGAGGGGATATAATACCGATGGAGGAAGCGATGGACCGAAGGTACAGGAGGATATGTGCTTTATGGCCAAACCACTCAGCCAGCAGTTCAATGAGCTCGATGAACTGATAAAGAAGGTACAATCTGTTTTTATTTCATCCAAAGTACCACCATCCTCATATGAGAATGAACTAAAAAATGTTAATACAAGAATTTCTCATTTAGATAGTAGCTTAACTCAAACTTGAGTCACCAATTCTAACCTGACTGATCAATTAAGCAGGGTGGCGTCGAAGAGTGAGGAGCGGCGAATGTGGATTGAGTTAAAAGAGTCGGAATTAGTTAAAGTCAAAGACGAAAACATTTATTTGCAGAGAGACAATTTAAAATTGTTAAAACAACGAAATGTTTTTTGTTTAATTGCTAAACGTTTATATTCCAATATTACTCAACTTCACTTAGACTGTGAGATAGGCTAAAAGATCCATCGCATGATTTTGCCCTTCCTAGAGTTTAAGGAGGATGAAATCGATGCCGAAGCCTACAATTGTGAGAGTGTGATATCGTCTGATGATGTCAACCCAACCTATATATATGGACTGGACAAAATTGAGTCCTTCATCAAATCCAAAGACCACAAGGACATGCTCAAAACTCTTTTGGACGAAAATGACAGACTTAAACTGAGAACCGAAACCATGCAAAAATTTGACTCTCTAAACGCCAACGTAAGCTCAGAAAATAAAATCGATGTTGAAAATGCATCTGAGCTTAACGAGGACGAAAACATGAGTGAAATTTCTGTAGAGGATACGGTTGACTGCTCAGAATTTGTTAAAAGCGAAACTGAAAACCACAAAAATCTTATTTCTGAAAATTCTGTGGAATTCGCTAGATTGTCCCAACAAAGGTCCCCGAAATTAGTAGAAAAAGCTGTTGTGTATCAAAAGGTCAGGACCACTCCGAATCAGGTATATAAGGTGATTGGAGTAACCGAACATCAAACAGCTGAACTCATAGCTATTGTTAACGAAGACAATGCTGATGGCTGTGATGAGTAGTTCTGGGAAGCTCCTATTGATAATGCAAACGAAACCGTTGGCTTGTCTGAAAGAACCTCCTGGATGAGCAAAGGAAGATACATCCCTGAACCATTAAATAAGCCGGATAACTTCAATGAGCCAAGTACCAGTGGTACGAAAGATATTCCTCAGGAGAATGGTCACTTAGCGAGAGAAGACACTTCCTCTACTCCAACTGCTCAAAATGAAACTTCATCTTCATCTTCATCAGATATTCCTTCCACTTCCTCAGTGCGAACTGAATCTTCTTCGGATATTCCCTCTGCTCCCTCGGCTCAAAGTAAAACTCCTGAAGTTCAAAAGGAACCAACCAAGGTGACAACAAAAACGAAAGCGAACGTTCATCATCAACCTAAGCAAATGAGGGATAAGAAGATAGAAAGGAACCAAAGATACAGGAAAAACCTTTCTGAAAGGAAACAATTCTGGCACTTCCAGAATGCATACTATTCACACAAAGACAAGAATCTGAAGTATGAAGACAATCCTGTAAGAAAGCCTGCAAGTTCCAACAACCGAAAGCCAAGGTTCGGTTCACAAGAAAATACCAACCGAAAGCCAAGGTTCGGTTCACAAGAAGATATCAACCGAAGGCAAAAGTTCGGTTCTGAAAAGGACGTCAACCGAAACCAAAGGTTCGGTTCCAAGAACAACTCCAACCAAACGCAGAGGTTCAGTTCTGAAGTCAAAGGAGAACAAGACTCTAAGGTCAGTCCCTCCAATGATCAAAAGCAAAAGAGTCACCTAGAGTCACCAACCAGGAAGTCCTCTCCATCCAAAACCTCTCATTCTAACTCTTCTCGTTCTTCTAATTCTTCTACTTCCACCAATTCATCTCCATCCTGCTCTAAAGCTAATCCCGTGTCTCCTCAAAAACCTCATTCATCAGCTGAACAGAAGGGAAAACAGAAGGTCGATGAATCCAAACCAGATTCCAAAACGAACACATCCAATCCTAACAAAATAAAAGTCTTTACCATTAAAAGGAAAGATGAAACAACTCTAATAAAACGAACATATCTAGTTGACATCTCTCTTACTATTCCCGTTCCCATGAAAAGCTCACATGGACCCAAGAAACTTTGGGTTCCTAAATCTGCTTAATTTTTGCAGGTTATAAGTGACGAGCAGTTTGACGAAGAATGGTACATCGATAGTGGCTGCTCGCGTCACATGACAGGGAGGAAAGAGGAGCTCAGGGAATACAGATCTCTTGCAAATGGTGGCAACGTTAAGTTTGGAAATAACTCTTTCGGCACCATAAAGGGATACGAGATGATAACGAATGGTGACTTTACAATAAGGAAGGTGGCTTATGTGGAAGGACTCCAACACAACCTCATCAGTGTATCTCAGCTTGTTGGAGGTACAGGTCTCAAAGTCTCATTCGATGATGAAGGTTCTGAAATCATAGAGAAAACGACAAAGAAAGTGATTCTAAAGTCAGAGCGAAAGGGTGAAATGTTTCCTCTGAACATGAAACCCATCAAAGGAAACCCAACCATATGTCTGTTATCAAAAGCTCAATCCGACGAAAGCTGGTTGTGGCACAGAAGACTCTCTCATCTCAATTTCAAAGACATCAACCGACTTGTCACTGGAGGTCATGTTAGGGGTCTTCCATTGCTCAAGTTCGACAGAGAGCATTTGTGCGCTGCATGCGAAATGGGAAAGCAGAGTCGTCAAAGTCACCCATCTGTAATCAACACAAAAGTTGTTGAACCACTCGAATTGCTTCATATCGATTTGTGTGGTCCTTCATCTATCGAAAGCATCGGTGGTAGCAAGTATATTCTTGTTATCGTTGATGACTTTTCACGATTTACATGGGTGTTCTTTCTAAAGCTCAAATCTGAAGCGACTCAAAAGCTGAAAGTATTTATCAAGCAAATTGAAGTCCAGCTTAAGAAGGTCGTTCGCAACATCAGGAGCGACAATGGTCTTGAATTCAAGAATAGGGAGTTTGAAGAGTTTCTTGCAGAAAAGGGAATTAGTCACAATTTCTCAGCTCCCTACACACCACAACAGAACGGAATAGTCGAAAGATGAAACCGATCCTTGTGTGAAGCTGCCCGAACTATGCTAAGTTTCGCTTCCTTACCTCTTTATTTTTGGGCTGACGCTATTTCTGCTGCTTGTTATACACAGAACAGGTCCTATCTCAATAAGCGATTCACGCTCACACCATATGAGATAATAAATAACAGAAAACCCAATGTGAAATTTCTTCATGTGTTTGGCTCACGGTGTTTCATCTTTAACTCTAAAGAACACCGCAACAAGTTTGATGTCAAAGCCGACGAGGGAATCTTTCTGGGTTACTCACTCACATCCAAGGCGTACAGGGTCCTAAACAAACGTTCAAGAAGGATAGAAGAGACATACTATGTGACCTTCGACGATAGCTATGTCAAGAAGCTACAGGCCATAGAGGACACTGCCAGGGAAATCTTTCCTCAAACTGGACAAGTCACAGTCTCAATCGCCAATTTATACGAGAATTTTCTGGAACTCTTTGACGAACCGGAAAAAGCTTCTCTCTCAGAAGTAGGTGCAGCTGACAACAAAGTTGATCATATGAAGCAAATTGTCGAAGATGCTGCAAGAAGAATGCATGAAGGAGAATCGCCCACTGATGAATCTCCATCCAACAAAGCTTCAGTCGAGGGGGAGCCAAGCTCACAAGTCCAGGGGGAGCCACGCTCAACAACTTCAACCGAAGGTTCTTCACCAACCAAAGGTACCTCTCCAACCGAAGATGCCCCTCCAAACGAAGGTACTTCAACGCCTGAAAGTCCAGCACCACAAGCAACCCCTGAACCTCATGTTTCTCAAGACTTATCAATTGAGGGGGAGCATGATGATATGACGCTTGATTACGATAGCCAATCTGAGCCAGAAGAGATGATCAACTCTGAACTAGATCCAACCTTCGATCTGCATTATCCTCCTCTTACCAAATGGACCAGAGATCATCCTATCTCTCAAGTAGTTGGTGATGTATCTGAAAAAGTTCTAACCCGGTCTCAACTGAAGGCAAAACAGACATCCTTATTTTCAAAGGTTGAGTTTTGTATGTTTAATTCATTCGTATCAAAAGTTGAACCGAAGACAGTAAACACTGCCCTCGATCACTCTGATTGGGTTCAAGCAATGCAAGACGAACTGAACGAGTTTGAAAGGAATAAAGTCTGGCGCCTCATTCCAACGCCTCCAGATGCTTCGGTTGTTGGTCTCAAATGGGTTTTTAGGAACAAACTGGACAAGGAAGGTAATGTCATAAGGAACAAGGCTCGTATGGTGGTCAAGGGATACTGTCAGGAGGAAGGAATAGATTAAGAAGAGACATTCGCTCCAGTAGCTAGGCTAGAATCTGTAAGAATATTTCTGGCCTATGCTGCTCACAAAAACTTTGAGGTTTTCCAAATGGACGTCAAGTGTGCATTTCTCAATGGAGAACTCGAAGAAACTGTGTATGTGGAGCAACCTCCTGGTTTCGTGAACGAAAAGTATCCAAATCATTGCTATATTCTGGATAAAGCTGTGTACGGCCTCAAACAAGCTCCGAGAGCCTGGTATGAAACGCTTACAAAATTTTTAAAAATGTCTAAATTCAAACAAGGTTCGGTTGACCCAACCTTCTTTCGCAAAAAGGAAGGTAACCACCTTATGATAGTTCAAATTTATGTCGATGACATCATCTTTGGCTCCACGAATCCCAGCTTAACAGCTGAATTCAGAAAGTTGATGGAGACTAAGTTTGAAATGATCTCAATGGGTCCTATTAATTTTTTTCTTGGTTTAAACATAAGACAGGGACCCGAAGGCATCTTTATCAATCAGGAAGCTTACACAAAGACTCTCCTAGCGAAGTTTGGCATGATGGGAGACTCAAAAGTCAAAGTCCCAATGGCATTCGGCACCAAGCTTACCCCATCTCTAGACAAACCGGCTGTCGATATCACGCTCTATCGTCAAATGATAGGCTCTCTGATGTATTTAACTGCTAGCAGGCCTGATATCATGTTTTCTGTGTGTTATTGTGCTCGATTTCAGGCTAACCCACGCGAACCTCACATGCTGGCAGTAAAGAACATACTACGCTATCTCAAGCGAACCACTTCCTTAGGTCTATGGTATCCATCCAATTCAGGCTTCTTCGTTCAAGCCTATTCTGATGCTGACCTTGGAGGATGTGGACTCGACCGTAAAAGCACAATTGGTGGCTGTCAATTTCTTGATGGGAAGTTGGTCAGCTGGCAATCCAAGAAACAAACGTGTGTGTCACTGTCTACTGCCGAAGCGGAATACATTGCCGCTGCATCCTGCACATCCCAAGTGATTTGGATCCAGAGTCAACTTCGAGACTATGGACTCAATATGAAGAAGATCCCACTATATTGTGACTCTGAAAGTGCAATTAGGATCTGTCATAACCCAGTGCAACATTCTAAAACCAAACACATAGCACTGAGGTATCACTTCATCAAAGATCATGTGGAAGATGGAAATGTCGAAGTTCACTTCGTAAGAACCACTGATCAACTGGCTGACGTCTTTACCAAAGCTCATCCTGAAGCATCATTCAATAAAATATTGCAAGGGCTAGGTATGATGGAATCAGAGTCAGTACCCCACACTACCTCTCAAACTCAAACGTAAGAAGCGAAACCAACCGAACGTTCGGGTTCGGTTCAACTATCTGACTCGCTCATTACTTCAAAGGTAGTTCTTCTGGGTTGTATATTTTCTTTGTACAAAATTTGTTTTTCTTTGTGTAAAAAGTTTTTCCAAATTGCATATCTAAACTCCTTGGTTTCTTAAAATTTTTCTGAACCGAAACCAACCGAAGGTTCGGGTTCGGTTTTTCAAAATTTTACTGAACCGAAACCAACCGAAGGTTCGGGTTCGGTTTTTCAAAATTTTCCTGAACCGAAACCAACCGAACGCTCGGGTTCGGTTTTTCATCTTCTTCCCAACCGAAACCAACCGAACGTTCGGGTTCAGTTTTTCAATTTTTTCCAAAGTTTTTTTTAAATCGTATTTTTTTAACTCTTTTATAATTTTTAAGTCTTATTTTTTTTAAAAATTTTAATTTTTTTTTTTCAAAACTCCATAAATATTTTATTTTTTTTGTGTGTGCTCATTTGTTTATGGGGATATATTTGATGACTTAAGTGTCCCTAGAAGCATGCTGCTGTATGTGTCTCAAGCCTCATAAGATTTTGAATAATAGCCTTCATGACCTGGTATACACAAACCTTGTCTTCCCAATAAGGCTAACATATTTATTCTAATCGTGAGCTACCTCACTCTTTTCTCACATGAGTTAAGAGTTTCCTGCTTGGTCCTTATTTTAGCAGCAGAGGTACTATATTTTCTTACACCATCCCCATTACCCTTCTCCATTACATTCGTTTCATCAACGTAACCCTTGAGACTCTCAAAAACTACCACTGAGGTTTATGGTTACACAACATCTGTGTTTATGATCTTAGTTTCGTGCCACTACGAGCTGCGTGAAACCCAAAATTCAACACCAACGAATTGACGGTGACCAATTAATTTGATCAAGTTTTCACCAATGAATTGACGAATGTACCCTCATGAAATCTCAATTTTTCTTTTGAGTGATTCCCATGAAATTGTTACACACCATAACATTTCTTCCCAAGGGATCCAGTTTTAAATTTTCATATGAGATTTCATCTTAATCAAAGCCAATACAAAATCAACTCCAACCTACTTGTTCAACAGACTACACCGGTCTCACAAGTACTTTGTTCACTTTCGTTCTTATCTCAAGAATTGAATTGATGAATCAAAGCGAAACCACCCTTAATAAGCCTTTCAACATTTATTAATAAATGTTTGATCGTAATTTAACGGGATTCCACACTAACACTTTGAGGTCTCTCTTGACCTTGAAGGAAGAGATTCGTGCCCGGGATCATCAGTTTCGTGTCATTATTGACATCACAGAATATCCTTAAAAGAGTTGCTTTATTTCTTTTTCTTTTACACTCTTTGCACGAAAATCTTTGATTTTCCAAAATTCCGTTACTAATTATTTACAGGCTGTAATTATGGTGCTGTGGTCAGAAACAATCCACGTGGGTGTTTAATTCAAAAGATGCCGTTTAAAAAGGATAAGACAAAAGGTTGCTGACTCGGCGGGAGTTAAAAGGATAGAAATTCAAACGACGGTAAAAAGGAAGGCGCGTGTGAATTTGAAACGGCCGCGCTTTTACTGACACTTATGGACGCGTGTGCGAAATCCAAGCGTCATCTCTCTGGCAATTAATGGCGCGTGCGGATTTGAAGCGATTTTCTTCTGAAACGGCGCTTGTTGGGTAGCGTGATCCTAGGATTCTGACAATCTCTCTCCTACGTGATCATTGCATAGAAGATATGAAACGATCTTTCTCTCTCCAATCTCTCACTATAAAAGGCCGTCCACAAAACCTTTTACCTCTTTACTGCCTCCGAAATTTCTCAAGAGCAAAAACTCATAAACCATCTACTGTTCATCCTCTTCTCCAACCTACAACAATGGCTGAATCTTCTTCCGTGCATGCTACTTCTCAGATCCTCCCCATCCGTCCTCAGCAATGTCTGGTCATTGATCTCAACCCACTCGCATACGACTCCTATATGTCGCCGGTCATAGAATGCTTGAAGTACTCCCAGCTTGCGCTTGCACTATCCCGACTTGAAACTGTACCAATGGTGGCCCTATCGCAGGTCTACGCGACGGCTTACTACGATAAGGCCGTAGAACGGGTATTTTTCGAAATTGCAGAACACAAAACCTCCGTTTCTCGACAACGGTTCTGCACAATGCTAGGGTTTGCTGCTGACCCTTCAAGAATCAATCCGGACACGATTCCGGTTGGGATGCTGTTCAACATGTTTTACAACATGGGATACACAGAGGTTCTCACCTCTGTCGCCAAGTTCAAGAAGTCTTGCCTGCCGCCACAATGGAATGGCTTATTTACAGTCCTTTTCAAGGGCTTGTCGGAGAGGAGCTCAGGGTCCGATGGTGCTAGTCGCCTATTTCTATCGATAATGTATGCCATCTACAACGGGGTTAATCTGGACTTTGGAATGGTCCTATGGCAACAGCTCATCCAGAGCCTATCTTCATCTTCATGACACTCTGAAGTGTCGTTGGCCCGGTTCTGGATCTTGATTACAAGATGGGCCATGGACAAGTTTGAGGTTCCCACTGCTGTCGGTGCATCGATGTCTTCTATTGGTACATTCCATACCAAGAAGATCATCGTCTCAGATGCATCAAAATTCTCTTTCATTGGCTCTATCCCGGAGTCGATGTATGCCGATGTGCCCGCTGATAGCAGACTGATCAGGACGATCAAGGAGTTTAGGCCAACTGGTCCGAGGGAACTGACACCGGATATGCTGCGATCGATTCATGATGCCGATAAACCGGTGGCCAGGGGCAAAAAGGCAGACAAGGGGAAGCAAGTGTCCAAAGCTCCAAAGGGACCTTCTCCCAAGAAGCGAAAACAACCGAAGGCTGCTTCATCCCCACAGCCGAAAAGGAGGAAGACCCAACCGAAGCGAAAGCTCGTTATTCCCTCCTCTTCAAGCGAATCCGAAGGTGGGAGTTTGGACTCTGAAGGATCACAAGGAGATGAATCTCCTCAACGAGGCAACACACCACCTCGGTCCCCAACCCCAGAGATGGAACTTCATCAATCCCCAGTTCCTTCACCTCCACCCACAATTCCTATTTCCATTCCCACCATAAACCCCACTATTCCTTCAACCTCATTCCCTATACCTCCACCCATATTCACCACATCAACCGAAACACCACCAGTTACCGAAACTCCTCCTGTAACCGAACCACCACAAACTCAAACACATACAACCGATCCTACCCATACACAACCACCACCCGAAACTAACCCCCCACCCACTCAACCTGAACCAACCAAACCCATCACACCCCCAGCTTCACCATCACCTCAATCTCCAGAAGACGCCTCCGATGGCGGTGATCAATACCTTGGTGGTGATCACATGAACTTCGATTCGGTCTACTATAGTCCGTTTCAAGTTCAGAGTGATGAGGAGGATGATGCTCCAGTGACACGGAAGCATCTTCGCGAGCTTAACGAGAAGGTTGATCAACTTCTCGCCTCCTCTTCCAACCAGCAGTCATCTTTGTCTGAAGCTGCCCTTCAGAAGATCGTTGACGCCTTCTCCAGGGCTCAACATGATTCGGTGGCCTCAGCAACTGCTGCAATCGATGCCTCCACCCGAACCTGTGAGGCTGCGACCGAAAAAGTCGATAAACTATTCTCCGACGCTTCTGTCCTGCTGAAGTCTTTGCAGGAAAGCGCCGACGCCACGAAGACGACTTTGGAACCAATCGTTCAACAATTGGCCAAGTTTGTCTCAACGGAGTTGACTTCGTTCGCTACCCTACGCCAGAATATCAGCGACGACAACTCGGCACTTCGTGCCTCCATCGATGGCCGCCTGGCAAAGCTACAAGAGGATCTTGCGGCAGAAAATTCTCTGATGGACGTCTTGGCGAGTAAGACTACCGCCCTTACGGTCAAGAGCATGCAACTTTCCAACTCCCAGCAACAATTGGAAGCTCTTCGATCCGAGAGGGAGGTAATAAAGACGTGTGTTTCGGATGTCCACACAGCACTATCCAACATCCTGGAAGCACACGACCCCATCCTAAACCATTCGGTGAGGCGTACCCTCGCTGAAAAACTCTCTCCAGCCATGGACCTTCTCAGCAAAATCGAAGGCCTTCCGAGTTTCGTGTCCATTCCGAAACAAGGGGGAGATGAGAAGAAAGGATCGAAACCACCTCCTTCCTCCAAAGCTACTCACACAACCGAACCACCTCAGACTGGTCATGCTTCGGGTTCGGGTGTGAAGAACAAGGGTAAAAACATAGCTGAGGAAGATGAAGATGAAGATGAAGACAGGGAGACCATTGCTGACATGTTAAAATGAAAGAACAGTGGCAATGCTGATGACGATGCCAGTCGTGTGGCGCGTGAGGCTGAAGAAGCCGAACGAAAGCAAAAAGAAGCCCACGATCTCCTTGAGAGCAGAAAGTTGCTCTTCCCTGCCTGGACCAGGGATCGTTTGATAAAAGAGGCCATAGAGACTCCAAGCATACTATGGCTCGAACCGGTGATATCATTCGACTGCAACAACTCTATCGATTCGCAGTTTGATATGCCGCTGACTCGAAAGGCGTTCATCTTCCACGTCTTCTCTAACATTTTTGAAGTCCCGCATCCGAACGATGAGCTTGACAGGGAGCTCATTGACTTCTACCTGGAGGCTGCTCGCCCTCAATACCTCACCTGGAGCGCCCAGAAGATTGTTAATGTTCGGGTGCTGAAGCCTTATGCCGTGGGGAGATTCACAAACGTTAAGTTCAAGCTCATCCGAGGATCTGCAAGAACTGCCCACATCATCTCCCTAGCGGATCTGCCGAATCTGAATCCTCATGACTGGATAGTCTTGTACAATATCCTGCTGACAGATGAATCTGAATATGGTCCCATCATAGACCATGTCAAAAGGATGTTGGCTTGCTACATCATGGAGGTTGCCCTAATGGATCAGGAGGTCGCCACAGTTTTTAAGAAGAAACCGAAAGTAGTACCTGTGGGATCGGCCAGTGATCTAAATCAAATGCAAATGGGCAAGATAGATCCGAGGCGAAACTCGGTAATGTTCACTAGAGCCGAAGGACAGAAATGTCTCTTCGCTTTAGCTGACAAACATCTTTACACCACAGCTTGCTTGGAACACGTCTTATCAATTATCAAGCGGTGTAAAGAGAACTCGGCTGATGATGTCAAGTACTTCAACGACATGATCAATTGGTACATCCGGTTTAGACAGACCATCCTCTCCATAACCAAGTGTCTGTTCAGCACCGTGAAGAAGAAGGTACCAGCTTCAACTGCCGGCCCAAGTAAGAAGTGAAGGTCTCGCTCCAAATTGTCGCAAATGGGGAGATTGTTGGCCTGAAGTTTTATTTGATGTTGCGTCTTTTGGGCTCGTTAGTTTAGCCTTGTATTCTCCGGTTTGGGCCTGTCCAACCGAGAGCCTTTTATGTATTGTATATAAGTTAAATGCTTGCATGCATATTAGGTTAAGATTGCAGAGATTATCGATATAGCGATTTATCCAGAGTACAACATTTTTCTTTAATCGTTCTTGTAATCTTCTAATCCTCTACAGTTGATGTTCTTAATCGAGCTCTTCTGAGGATTTTATTTAATCATTCGACACGTTTGATTCAAGCTGTTTTGTTCTTATCATTGCGTTCTTGTTACTTTATATTCATATACTTGTTCAAGATCTAATCGATCTTCATAGATTAAAAGTTGTTTTAATCCCATCACCCCCACTTGTAGCACTGATTAACAACTACCGGTCGCCATCACCGACCTCCCAGAACAACTCTGCACAAAGAAAACACTTACACGCGGACTGCTTCCCACAAGCATAAACAACCTTAACGAGATCTCACATCAACACCGATTAACCCGCTCGAAAGAAACTCAATCTGCATCTAACCACTCCTCAGAAAGCAGATGCTACCCGACCTTCAAACCAATGCCAGGTTCCCACTAATAACTCTCATGGATGATAACCAACGAAATTCCCAAAACAATAACCCATAACCAAACCACAACCCTCAAAACGACGAATACCACATCGAAAGCCACACAAAGATACCAGCACATAAACAATACTCCACAATAAACACAAGATAACAAGACATCAAGAAAGAAACATACCCGCAGCTGCATCTGGAACTGCCCTGACCTCTTCTGCTACAAGCTGAAAAGCACGACTCTGAGCCCTTGGGGGCTCCGCTCCACCCTGACCTCCACCTGTAATCCTCAAAGTGGCCGGTGCTGGAGCTTGCACCGCTCCTGCAGCAAGCTGTGGACAGTTGACCCTCAAATGTCCAATCTGATGACAATGATAACAAATCCTCAAATCCCAAACCGGCGCTGACTGCCGACAATCCCTCGCATAGTGCCCCTCATTTCCGCACTTGCGGCATGCACCACCGGACCTACAAACTCCAGTGTGACCCCTCCCACACTTCCCACAAGTGTGGCTGCTCAGATCCCCCACTCTAGAATCAACGGTCTTGGACCGTTTTGGCGCCGGCTGCGACTGCACCGGAGCCTGCCTCAGCTCACACAACTGCAACTCAATCTCTAACTCACGCCGCCTAGCGGCCTCCTGCAACTCCAACAAGGTCTCGCACCTCTGCGCAGACACAAACTGTCTGATGTCCCTCTTGAGCATACTCAGATATCGAGACATCTGAGCCTGCTCCGAAGCGAACTCAGGGCAAAACATTGCCCTCTCAGTGAACATCCTGGTGATCTCAGTCACCGACTCCGAATCCTGCTTCAGCTCCAGGAACTCCTGAGCCAATCTCTCCCTCTCCACTTGCGGAACATAACGAGTGCTGAACATCTCTTTGAACTGATCCCATGAAACTGCAGCCCTCTGCGCATCCGAAAATGACCTCGTGGTCAATCTCCACCAATCCTTCGCCCTGAGCCTCAACAGGTTCAGAGCACACCTCACCCTCTGATCAGCAGGGCATGAACACGTGAAGAAACACCCCTCCACGTCTGATAACCATCTCATAGCGACGATCGGGTCCTGAACTCCATCGAAGGTGGGAGGCTTCGTATTATTGAAGTCTTGATACTGAAAGCCCCGACCAGCTCCTCCCCCTGCCGCCGCTACAGCTGCTGTAGCTTCCGCGGCAGCCGTCTCTGCGAGAGCCGCATAGCGCTCATCAAAATACTCAACCATGGCGGCCTTGATCGACCCAAACAGCTTCGGAAACTCAGCCCGGAACAACTCAGCAATCTCAACACGCAGGATCTCACGAATCCTCGCATCCAACTCGCACGTGCTCATCTGACCGATAACCTCGGGCGGTACCGATCCACCCAGAACTCTCTCTCCTGCTCCCGATCCTGATCCGGATCCACTCTCATCATGCCTCGGAATCTCCATACTGAAAAACACCACACAAAATCTCAGACTCTTCCCACTATCCTAGGATCCAACTCTCTCAACCCAACCCTAGAGATCATGGTTTCCCTGATACGCGTATGGGTCTTGTGCTTTCAGTAGTACGGGCCCATACTACCTTCCACACCTACCCATATTTATATGAAGTAATACCACAACACCCTAGAGAAACATGCATAACAACGCTCAACCCTCACCACTAGAGGAACACTGATAATCTCCCATAAGGAACCCTAGGCTACAGGCATCACAAATCAGGCAACATTATCATGAAATCCTGAAGATCCCTAGCCTATCACTAGCATGCTGTTCTATCAAAGCTCAAAACAAATAACATGCATGGTATTTTGGGGTTACTTACTGGCTCCGACTGATCGTACCTCCGCGTCCTCCCTTACTCATTTTGAAAACCATTTTAAATACTCTTTTGAAAACTCTCCTCGATTTGAGACTGGAGTCACACGAATGTTTCTCCAATTCACTCAAACCAAGGCTCTGATACCAACTTGTAACGACCGAAAAATACAACCAATTTTAAATTTTTCAAAAACAGCTCGATTCCATTAAATCTTTACAAAAAGGTTTTCAATACAAAACATTTAACGTATTCCCAGAATCACATTACTACAAAATCATGAGGAGCGGTACGATCACGCCTTCGCCTTGCCACGATCTCCTGAAGAACCTGAAAAACATAAAACCACAACTGTAAGCCCGAAAGCTTAGTGAGATATCCCCAAAATACCAACCACTTATACCATACACGCATAACATGCCACAACATATCTGATCACTGAACAACCATGCACTTCGGGTCTACTGTGTGACTAGTCCACCGCACCGGCCTACAGTCCACCTGGTCCACCCTCTAAGTCTATCCACATACATCGAGTCTACAGTGTGATTGGTCTGCCCGCTCCCGGGCCTTCAATCCACCTGGTCCACTCTCTGAGTCTACAGTATGACTGGTCCGCCCGCACCGGGCCTTCAGTCGGCCTAGTCCACTCTCCGAGCCTTGGCACGTCTGGTCCGCCCTCTTGGGGCCTACAGCCTATCCGAACCGCTCGCTGGGCCTTCGGAACAACCGGTCCGCCCTGGGTATCTTGGCCTACAGCACAAAGCAGGACCCGCCTCAACCCAACTCCAGTCCAAACAACCATGTGCACATATACATACAATCATATAGCAATTCACAGTCAACAAGTAGATCAAACAGATCACATAACATATCATCATCCTAACCAGGATACCGACCTAACAGGTCACTAGCATAGCATCTCCCTATCTCTCAGGATACCAATCTCAATCAGGTCTCTAACATATACCATCCTAACTACCAGGATGCAATCATATCACAGCAATAACATAACAACAAGTACCCGGATCTCAATCCGATAAAGGGCCGGCCTTGGTGCCTTAGAAGACCCTGTTGATATAGTGAGGATAACTCACCTTGATACTGTCGATTGAACAGATAACCCAAGGTGCTCCGATCACTGATACGATCTCCACCACTGGACAACCACCAAGGCTCTGAACTCAAAACAATAACCAACAATTACCAAAATGCCCCTGGAAACTACTGGTCAACCCTTGGTCAAAGACAAGGTCAAAGTCAACCCCTAACTGACTCTACTCGCCGAGTCAACCCGATGACTTGCCGAGTCCCCATACTCAGAACTTCCCTCAATCCGCAACCTAACTCGCCGAGTCACCCCGAGACTCGTCGAGTCCAACAACTCTGAGTCCACTCGCCCACAACTCACCGAGTGATCCCCTTAACTCGCCGATTCTCGACTCAACTAGAAAATATTGGGACTTTTCGACAAGACTCGCCGAGTCCAAGAACAGACTCGCCGAGTCTAAGGCTATCTTCAACCTACTCGCCGAGTTGTTCATACAACTCGCCGAGTTCCAAGCCATCTTCATCCAACTCGCCGAGTTGTTCTTCCAACTCGTCGAGTTCCATCCTATCTTCAAGAAACTCGTCGAGTCTACCCATGTGACTCGCCGTGTACCACCGGTCTGAATCCATACAGAAGCGCTCCAGGCCATGCAATTGATCCAAAACATAGATCTAGCCTCCTACAACCCATCCATCACGTAAAGTGTCAAACTTTACGTGAATCCAAAGAGATCTAGGCCTTTTACACTTTAGGGCTAGGGTTTGGGACATGGTAGCTTCACTACACACTCAAACACAGGGACTTTCAGGCATTCCAACCCTTCCCCATTTCAGATCTGAGGTAGCAACCTCAGATCTAACCTCTAAACTCCAAAACACCAAAAGATATGATCTCTAACACCCCCAAAATGAGGAATCTAGACAATAGCAGCTCAAACAATGGAATGATACCTCAAAAGGAAGCTCCAAGAGAAGATTATCCCAAATCCTTGCAAAGCCCTTTGATCCAAGTCTCTTCTTCTTTAAGATCTCTTCAACAACCACTTCTCCACGATCAAATTTGCTCAACAATGGGGTTTCTCCACGAAATTAGGGTTTCTGGAACTCAAGGGATGATAAGGAGGCTGGGGAGGAAACATAATGTTCTTTATATAGGGCTCAACCCCGAGAATTAGGGTTTTCTCCACTCAGCGCCTACTCGCCGAGTCCATCTTACTGACTCACCGAGTCGGCTACTTAACACGCAACCAAGTCGCGACTCTACTCGCCGGGTCCACCCATGGACTCGCCGAGTCGCTCTTTCCCAATTTACTCTTTTAGCACTTCAACTCTACTCTTGATATGTCAGGATGTTACAGGTATCCCAGTCACAAACTTGAAGGGCATAATCGAGATTTAAACATGCCATTGAAAAGTTCAATGAATCTAGGAATTTCAATTCATTTAAATCTTAATAATCAATTTTGTTTTTCATGATGGAAATTGGTAAATCGTCATTTTCCTACCTTCAAATATTTTTTAATTGGATTACGGCATCCCTATTCTGAATTGTGAAGTATTTTGTTGGGTCCTAGCCTTAATATTTCATTTGGGTGTTATGTTAAGGATTATTATCTAATCTAAACTTTGTCCTTTTCCTTTTCAGATGTCTATCCCAAACAATGCTTCAGGCTCCAACCCTTCTAGCTCGTTCTCCCTCATGGACTTGGTTGGGAGACTTATCTTCGATGGGTCAAACTTTAACGATTGGATCTGAAACATTCGAATGGCCGTTCGCTACGAGGACAAAGAATATGTACTCGATAAAGAGCTAAAGGAGACTGATGATCAAACTGCTACTCCCGAGCAAATCGAGGAATACTGGGTTCATGAGAGGGACGCGACAAAGGTGTCGTGCATTATGATTGCTATCATGACTGCTGAGCTTCAAAAGTGCTATGAGGACTTCTGGCCCTTCGAGATGCACCAAGATTTGATAGAAAGGTACCATCAAAGTGCTCGATAGGAAAGGTATGAAATCATTGCCTCCGTGATTAGAACCAAGATGAAGGATGGAGAGTCCATCATGACCTGCTTGCAAAAGATACAAAGGTTTGTGGACCGCTTGCTGATGTTGAATGTGAACTATGATCAAGAGTTGGCCATTGATAGTATCCTACACTCTTTACCTCCATGTTATGATCAGTTTCGTATGACTTATCACATGAACAAGGAGGAGATCACTCTAAACAAGCTTCAAGGAATACTAAGAACCGCTGAAAGTAAATTGAAAGGCAAGTCTGTTGTACCCACTCCTACTGTTGTTGCCCCTGTTATGGCAATTGGACATGGGAAAGGAAAGAAGGGGAAGGCTCCTTCTAAGAGCCACAAGGGAAAGTACCATGATGGATCCTCTTCTAGTGGAACATAAAGTGGTTCTACTAAACCCTCTTTCAATCCAAAGGAAGCAGAGTGCTTCCATTGTCATGAAAAAGGGAACTATAAACGAAGCTGCCCCAAATACATGCAGGACATTAAGGATGGGGAGATAAAACCCACCTTCGTAGGTATTTATACTATTCTATCTATTAACTCATCACATGCTGATTCTTGGGTCCTTGATACAGGTTGTGGATTTCACATTTGTTTTGATTTGCAGGGACTAAGAAAAAGTAGGGATGTGGAGCATGGGAAGATAAACTTAATCATTGGGAATTGGAAAGTGTCGTCTATCACCAAGATCGGGGTTTTTTCCTTTATTGTTTAGTAGTGGGCTAGAATTATATTTGAATAATTATTGCTACTCATCGGATATGGCGAGAAATATTATTTCCTTTCATGGTTTGTATAAACAAGGTTTTAGTTTTTCATTTGATAATGAAGTTAGTGCTACTGATGCTTTTTATAATGGTGTATTTTATTTTAAAGCATTACCTTGTAATGGTATATATGAAACTGTGATGGTTGTAGATAACTTAGGAAATAATGTGTTGAATATTGATTCGTCCAATGGTTTGGACAAGGCATGCTTGTGGCATTGTCGTCTTGGACATGTCAACAAGAAACACATAGCCCAACTCCAAAAGGATGAAGTGTTGGGGTCATTTGACTTAAAGTCAGATGAAACTTGCGAATCTTATTTGCTTGGAAAGATGACCAAGTCACCCTTCACTGGTACTTGTGAAAAGAGTGAAGGTATGTTGGATCTCATACACACCGATGTGTGTGGATCCTTCAAATCCACCACAAGGGATGCTAACCGCTTCTATGCAACACTTACCGACAATTATAGCATATATGGAGATGTCTACTTAATCAAGCACAAGTCGGAAACCTTTGAAAAGTTCAAAGATTTTAAGCATGAAGTGGAGAATCAATTGGGATGGAAGATAAAGATGCTCCGATCCGATCGAGGTGGTGAGTATCTTAGTATCGAGTTCCACGACTATCTTAAGGAATGTGAAATTGTTTCACAATTGACGCCACCTAGGACACCACAACTTAATGGTGTGCTTGAGAGGCGCAATCGAATTTTGTTGGACATGGTTCGTTCCATGATGAGTCGGGATTCGTTACCTATCTCATTCTGGGGGTATGCCTTAGAGATTGCCGTCCATATCCTTAATCTAGTCCCAACTAAGAAGGTTGCCAAAACACCTCACGAGATGTGGACATGGAAGGTTCCCTCGTTAGCACATATCAAGGTTTGGGGTTGCGAGGATTTCGTAAGACGAGAGACTCATGACAAGCTTGAACCTTGTAGTGAGCGATGTATTTTCATCAGCTATCCGCAGAAGTCCTTTGGATATCTCTTCTATATACCGAGTGACAATGTTGTCTTTGTTGCAAGGAGAGGGGTTTTCCGAGAGAGAGAACTCATATGCCAAGATGACAGTGGGAGGAAAATTAACCCTGAAGAGCTTCAAGAGTTAAGTGATGAAGGACCCTCAAACACTAACACTCAAACTGAGGAGGAAACTCCTGTTGAACCAGTTGACGAGTACTTACCTCTAAGGCGTTCCAGTAGAGCTAGAACGACACATGAGTTTTATGGTTTCCATATTACTACTGAAGGTGATACGTTTATCAGTGATAGTACACTGGTAAATTTGGATGAACCTAAAAACTACAAGGAAGCTATGGCAAGCCCGAGTCTGAAAAATGGAAAGAGGTGATGGACAACGAGATTCATCCCATGTATGACAATCAAGTCTAAAACTTGGTTGACAATGTACCAGGTCGCAAGACAGTCAGGTGCAAATTAATCTTCAAGAAGAAGACGGACATGGATGGGAAAGTACACACATATAAGGCGCGACTGGTTGTGAAGGGCTTTACTCAAACTCATGCAGTTGACTATGATGAGACCTTCTTACCAGTCGCAAAGATTAAATCTATAAGGGTTATGCTAGCCATAACTGCATTTCATGATTATGAAATATGGCAAATGGATGTCAAAACCACTTTCCTTAATGGGAAGTTGGCTGAAGATGTTTACATGTGTCAGCTAGAGGGTTTTATCAATGCAAAACACCCTAATAGAGTGTCCAAGCTTGAGAAATCCATTTATGGATTCAAACAAGCATCTCGAAGATGGAATCTTTGTTTTGAAGAGAATGTCAAAGTGTTTGGATTTTCAATAAGAGAAGACGAGTCATGTGTATATGTCAAAGCTAGTAGGAGTATAGTTAGCTTTCTGGTATTGTATGTGGATGACATACTGCTCATAGGAAACGACATCCCAACTTTACAGGAGGTTAAGTCCTGGATTGGGAAGTGTTTCGCTATGAAGGAGCTTAGGGAAGCTGATTACATTATAGGGATAAGGATATTGAGAAACAGGAGTAAAAGGCTAATATGACTTAGTCAAAGTTCCTACTTGGATAAGGTATTGAAACATTTCAACATGGAGAATTCCAAGAAAGGTGAATTGCCTATCAGGAGCAATACCAAACTGAGCAATGATCAAAGTTCGAGAACTGATGAAAAGATAGTGGATATGAGTGAACTGCCATATGCCTCCGCGGGTGGCTCAATCATGTACGCTATGCCATGTACTCGCCATGATGTGGCATTTTCTTTGAGCATGGTTAGTTGATATCAAGGGAACCCTGGTAGAGCTTACTGGACTATAGTAAAGAACATTCTTACGTACCTGCGGAGGATTAAGGACTGGGTCCTTACCCTCAGAGGGAGTAATGACTTGAGAGTGACAAGGTATAGTGATGTCAGTTTTCATACCAACAGAGATAATTTCCGCTCTCAGTCGGGCTGGGTATTTACCCTAAATGGAGGAGCAATAACATGGAAAAGTTCCAAACAGGAGACTTTAGTTGATTCCACGAGTGAATCAGAGTAGATAGCAGCGACCGAAGCATCAAAAGAGGCGATATGGTTGAAAAACTTCACCGGAGACCTTGGAGTTGTAGCATCCATAAAGGAGCCTATGGAGATTTTCTGCGATAACGAAGGAGCGTTCGCCTTAACCAAGGAACCGAGAGATCATGGAAGATCAAGGAATATTGACATATAATACCACTTCATAAGAAATCGAGTAGAAGAAGGACTCCTTGTAGTAAGGAGGGTATCGTTAGAGGATAACCCAACATATCCTCTTACGAAGGGACTGAGTAGGGTTAAGCACTTGCAGCATGCTAAGAGTATCGGCCTGAAGGACGATATTAGTTTTAGTGATTAGATAGATATTTAGAAACTTGGAATAGCTAAAATGTAATTGACATTTGATGATTGAATAAAAGGAGTTTTATTTATAAGTAAAGCTACTATCTTGTACCAATTGTTTACTATTGTTTCCCTTTTGTATGTTTTAACTTCCAGAATAATAAGATTACTCCAACTATCAACAGTTGATCATAATTTGGAAGTAAGTTATGAGGCTAGACTGTCATGAATTGGCTTGTAGATTGTCTAAGGTGTTAGACATAGCAAAAGTCTGCTACAAAATTCATGAGTGCTCTTGAAATAGGATTTGAGTATTGGATCAAACTCACGCTCACATGAATCACTTCATCGAATTTATCATGAGTGATTGTGAGACAATAATATCATATAGTCTTCAAACCAAGATATATGAGTTGTTGACTACGAGTTGGTTGTGCATTGATGGTATGAAAACGCATCAGTAACTTGATTTTATAAAACATATTGTTGTGTATGATTTAACGAGTAGTTAGTACAAGCATATAAGTCAAAGCTTATATGTTCCTTTTATCCTAAGAGGTTTATAAGAAATATATTGGGTCCGTCGATGATTTTATTTTGTATTATGTGTCGGGACCGGTCAGGACTCAATGGATGTGTTCAATTAAGTTATATGTCAAACAAATCATAAATTGGGAAACAAACTGTTGGACAATGAGTATGACTTATTCCTTGTCTTTGTCCACACGATATCTTGTAGAATAGAGGATTATATGATCCCTAATCTAAAGGATGCCTCACTGACTAGGTCAGAATTCGACAACAAATTTTAAGAGCTACGATTGCTTATCATATTTTGAAAGTGCATTGGCAGTCATAGTTATTAGACTTATCTAAGTGGGAGACTGTTGGATTAGGTGTTTAACCCATAACTATAATTGGTATGTACTTGACCCGATAGTAGCATGGTCCTTTTGGGTTGCCTTCACCGAAGCAATTAGATAGGATGGACTTTTGAAAAAGTGGTTATTTGTGATTTATTAATGTATTATAAGTATAGTATATTAATTTGAGAAATCTATTAGTTAATTAGTATTGATCAAGAATTAATTTGGAATTAATTTAGTGATCAAAAGAGCCTGATTAAATTTACGGGGACTGATTAGGTAAATCAATAATACTTATAGTTTGGGCTAATGATCCATGGTTGATTAGGAATGGGCTAAACCTATATGATAGTCCATAAAGGTTTAACCCAAAGGGCCTAAGAAATATGAAGGGTCATGGTGAATTAGGGTTCACATGGAAGAAAACCTAGGCTTTGCCACACTACAAAAGCAACTCCTTAGTCACTAAAATCGCCCCATGCATTCTAAAGTAGAGCCATAACTGTCACATCCCAAAACCGAGAACGGCGGAAACGTTCTGGGGCGGAGGACGTCATGTAATGTATCACAACAAATGTAAAGTAGTAAACAAGTAACAACATCATCCATTGCATTAATAGTATAATTTTGATTACAAGTGTGTTCTTTCATAGTACAAGACAACATGATAACTAATCAAAATAAAAGACGAGTCTTGACTGCTCCGTGTTCTCTAAACCTCGCATCGGCACCTGTCTATTTGTAACCTGAGAATACAAGTTATTTTGAAAGCGAGTATCAGCAATAAAGCTGGTGAATTCATAAGTATTTTAATGTTATTGTTTTGAAAATGTTGTTTATGAAAGACTGGTGAATGTTTGATGAAACATTTAGTATGAGTATGAAAACCCTAGAAAATCCCATATTTCCTACTAGTATAAAAAGTAGTCTTCTACGAAGACCCAACCATTTTGAAAGTAGTCTTCTACCAAGACCAGACTGTTTTGAAAGTATGCATCACTTGAAAATGTGACGGTGTTTCCCTATTTAACTATTATGATAAAACTATAAAAGTAATAATATAATAACTTATGTTGTATCCTTTGGTACTAAGATACACACGGTGTGGAAACTCACCGTAAATGGATCAACTGTAGACATCCGTAGATGTGCATTTACCTCTGTTGCTAACAACCGGGTGTAGGAATAGTTAGTCCCTTAAGTATAACTGTAACGGTATCAACCGAAAACATCCGTAGATGTTCATTTACCTCTGTAGCTAACAGTGGTGATAGGAATGGTTAGTCCCACAAAGTATCCTTTGGTACTAGGATATAAAGTCCAATCTATCTCGTCGATGATGTGATTGTATCACAAGGTAAAGATAAGAAGGAGAACTATATAACAGTATCTACACATATAATATGTAATAGTAACTCATCATATATTATCTACGTAAACATACTCATCTAAGCATATCTATGTAAACATATTCATGTAAGCGTATCTATGTAAACGTATTCATGTAAGCGGAATCTCTGTAAGAGTATCCCTATAAATATATCCATGTAAGAGGAATCTCTGTAAGAGTATCCCTTCATATAGCATGTAGTCTAGACTCATGAATGAACTGACTCTGGTGTAATTTCTTGTACTAGGGATAATGTTTTGTATCCCCTAAACTATTCCTATAACAGTTTACTAGAATGTAATTGATGAGTGTCCAAGTAGGTTTATACACCCTTGCTACCCAAGAGCGTCGGAACTGAATTAATTGATGGAACATTTATGACTATACATGTACACATGATATATAACTAATATTTAAACGACCTTCGGAAGAGTATCCGATATCCCACCAGACCACATCCAAATCGAGGAAAAGGAAACAAGGTGGATAGCCTCCCTAAGTATTTTAAACATTTCTTACATAACTATACATACAGAGGCATGCAATTTATAATATAAAAGCATAAAAGAGGTTTTGTAAAACCTTTGAAAATTTTAATAAATAAGAATTTATGACTTGATGTCAGTTTATAAATCGAATTGAAAATCGTTTGACAAAACAGTTTAAGTGTGAGAAAAACCTTTGTTTGAAGCACAACTATAACAGATTCAAAAAGGAAACCTACTGTTTGTAAGACAGTTTCTAAAAGTGTTTCAACATGTAAAAATGTTTGTGAAAACTATTTGAAGTACCTATGAAAATGTTTGTTTGTTCTTGTATATGAATGTATCTCCTTGAAATAGTATTTCTAGTATGTAAAAGTTCGTGATGTTCTCGTAAAGCTATACCTATTATAGTTTTCTAAAAGTGTGTCTCGTTTGTATAGTAATCCCTAGTGAGATGCTCACTTGTTATGAAAAGTATAATTTTTGTAGTGCCTAAGATGGACACACATACATATAGTATAAGCAGAGTCTTTGATTTATACATATATAACAACATTTTTCATTTCCAAAAATATGATGTTATCGTGATGTATTTTGCATACGAAAGTTTCCTCATAATAGTTATAAATCACATATGATTCCGTTCATAAAAAGTGTATAATGAAACTTTACATAACACATGATAGTTATCGTGTGTTTTACTTGTATCCCCCCCCCCCTTAAAAGCATATAAAAACATTTGTAAAACATTTACAAGTGTGGATTATAGGGGTATGAACTCACTTGATTGATTGAAGAAAGCGAAACGAAAACGGAGCAGAACTTCTACTTAAGCAAGCGGATTTCTCGGGATTCTCGGGAATCGCGGGAGTCTCGGGAGTGTATAACTTCCTTCCCAACTTGGATATGAAAACCGCGCCTTTGGGATGACTCCGAGGGTTGAAACGCAGAACCTCAGCGTGAGAAA
The DNA here is from genome assembly GCF_051521515.1 of Lactuca serriola. Classification (NCBI taxonomy): domain Eukaryota; kingdom Viridiplantae; phylum Streptophyta; class Magnoliopsida; order Asterales; family Asteraceae; genus Lactuca; species Lactuca serriola. The sequence continues at coordinate 108,416,705 of NC_136409.1, read as the reverse complement.
GGAAGGAAATGAGCAAAAATGGCCGGCACCCTCGCATCCCTTTTATAGTGGCTGGAGGACCTCGGTACGCGGGGCGTACGAGAGTACGCGGCGCGTACTCATGCGTCATGCATGAGCGCATCCTCGGTCGAAGCATCAGAGCGATGTGGACGGATTAAGGCCGAGCATCCGAGTACGCTGGGCGTACGAGGGTACGCTGGGTGTAACATGGATTGGTCCGATGACTCCTCCTTCGGATAATACCGGATTTTTAATTAAATTTATATTTTAATTATTTAGTAAACTTCAAAAATTCATATCTTCCTAATACGAACTCCGTTTTTGATGTTCTTTATATCCACGCGAAGGTTTAATGATATCTAAAACTTTTATTTAGATACCTAAGGCTAAAAACTATTGTATTGAAACTTCGCATTTTACGTCTATCAGCATTGCCGGTTTTGCCGAGAATCTTCGGTTGGTCATAACTTCTTCGTTATAACTCGGATGTTAGGGTTCTTTATATGTATGAAAACCTTGATACGATTCCTACTACTTTATTTAACCCAAATAAGATTTTAGGAAAGTTAAATTTTTACCTAAATTTGACTTGCGTTCCATCATATTGCCTCGAAATATCGGGTTGTCACATCATCCTCCCGTTAGAGGGAATTTTGTCCCGAAATTAGAGTTTAAACAGAATTGATAAACATGCTACGGATAGAAGTTTTATTTGCTTCTCATGTTCTTAAGTGAACTGGGTTCCTCGCTTGGCATTCCAGCGAACCTTTCACTATCGGGACACGACTTTGCTTCTTTTGTTTGACTTCACTGGCATGACAATTCTTCTTGGTCGAACGTATGTTGAATGTTTTTGTGGACTGTGAGAATAGTACATCTTGTACCCTACAAGTAGTGTCTCCAGATCTTCCAAGCAATCACCGCTGCCCCTGACTCAAGATCATGTGTTGTATGGTTAACTTCCCGCGTCTTAAGCTGTCTTGAGGTATAGGCAGTGACCTTTCCTCTTGTATAAGAACAAAACCAATTTATACTGATTATGAAGTCAGAACCTTGTGGTTGATTAGATGCCGTGAAGATATAAAATAAAGTATGATTACTCTTGAATTAAGGAAAAAGGATAGGTACTTTTGATCTATCTGTCTTTCTTGTCCCAATCGACAGAAAGGGCATGTGTTAGGCTTCTAAGTTTATTCGCATGGCAGCATGATCACTCGTAGTCTTGGGCAGTCTCTGTCCTGAAGTTCATAGTAGAACCCATACCAGGTTCATCAATCACAGTCTCGGGTATACGAGTCGTATATAAATAAACTTGAAACTGTGGGTCTTTGGATTGAACTTGACGTACTGCACGAGTGGTACTTTGGGGCGGTTTGCTGGGTTTTTCTTCGGAAAGGATGAGAAAGATGAGGTGCTCTATGTACCAGTACTTTGGTGTTCTGGAATGACGGCTTTGCTTGAAAGACGATTTCGGAGGAAGAGATGTACGTATGAAGCTGTTTTTGTGAGGATAAAATTGAATCAAGTCGTATGATAATGTCGGAATCATAAGGAAACTTAAAGACATTAGATTTGAACATAAGATGTTTACAGACAAAACACAACCGTGCAACCATCAACAGAGTTACATTACTTTAGACTACTACAAGACTATTGCTGCGAATAAGGTATACTTCAAAAGGCAAGTATACGCAGCACGATCATCCCTATACCGACGGGATCCCGTAAAAGATAAGACTCTGGTTGCACTAGTTTTGGATGGTTTATACGTCTGTTACAACGAAACGCCCGAATTACATTAACGTGGGTTCGGAGTAGGTTCTCTTACAGCTGTGATCTTGAGAATCCTACCATCTGCGCCAGAGTTCTTTGTTATAGGGCAATCCTTCTTGAGGTGTCTTATCTCCCCGCATTGGTGGCATGATTGGCTATTATTAGCCTTGGTGGCGGGAGTGAGGTGTTTAGCCAGTGTTATGTGGACACGAGTGCCTTCCTCAACACACCACCTTGGAAATTGCTTCCTAAAGCGTTCTGCAGGAGTTGCCACTTGTTGCTGTGGCATGGCAAGTCTTTGGGATCTCTTGCGCTCCTTTAGGGCTTGACGATATCGTCTCTTCCTTTCGGTCTTACGGCTTCGCAAGCCTATGAATGTTGCCATTTGTTGGTTTCCCGGTTTGGAACTACCATCGGAACTCTCGACTCCTTTGTCAGTCTTGTTTGTGTTGCCAGAGTTGATGTGTGTAAGGAAAGTTGTCACAGCAGCTGCTACTGCAGCTTGAAATGTAGCAACATCGATATGGAGGATAGGGGTTTCGTTGCTCGGCTGATTGTTTCCGGACGACGACATGATTCTGTAACACGAAAGATAAAGATTCTGTGAGCGATTCTGGTTGACTCTAGATGTACTTCGATTGTTCAAGTAAAGAGTAAGACTATGTTCTCAAAAATTTGACCTACATCCCTATGATGCAGTCCTAGTATGGATTGGAAATATGTTTGCGGAAGTTAGACCTACATCCTTATGATGCGGTCCTAGTACTGAGTGGAAATGTGTTTATGAAGGGTTGACCTACATCCCTATGATGCAGTCCTAGTAATGAGTGGAAGTAAGTTCATAGAATGGTCTCAAGACGCTTGTCATTCAAGCCGAGGTATCGTTGGTTGGTGAATAACATGATCCAACCACTAAAAGAGACTTGGAAATGTTTCCGGAGCTAAATTACTATAGTCCAATGACTTGACTAAAGCATGTTTCAGATAGACTCCAATGAAAGTATGATAAGAGTACTTGAATAAAGAATGACACAGAAGTTAGCCGACTGTCAATATCATCGATGTTTAAGATGTAATAAGTGTATGAAAATTTTTACCTTATAGAAGGTCTTACATCATATCCTGAGTAGCAAAGTTTTGGCCCCATAAAGACCTAACTAAAAGTACCTACAGTACAAGATAGTTCCATAGAAAATGCCACATCAGGCATAGATGCAAAATGATTCCTTTTTACAAGGGAATTAAAGTAAAGTATCTACTACTGGCAACGGTCATCCCTCTGGTGAACTCTCAGTTCAGCCAGTTGACGTTCCATATCAAGTTGGTGTCTTTCGTACACCCTCTGGCGTACTTGGAGCTCTATGACTTTAGCTCGGGTTTCAGCTAGTGCTTGCCGCAGGGTCTCATGGTTCCTCTCAGATCTCTGACGAGCATCTTCTAGAAGAATGGTGCGGAGGGTATGCATTCTCGCATCGGTATTAACCTCTTCGATACGTTGGAGAGCCATCCTGCCCTGAATTTCATTTTGGGCAACCCTACGGATTAGGATTGGCAGACTCTGTCTGCTGAGCTCCCTTCATTTACGTTGTATAAGCTTCGATCCTCATTAAAAAACATAGGTTGATCTTGCTCTTCGCTCCCTGTTTCCACGCATTCTACCCAAGAGCGTCGGGCTATGAAAAAAAACCGGACGAGGGTTAGGAATTGGAAACAGGAGTTGCCTGGGGTAGGTTCTCAACCTCGGGTTCGTAGATATCAACATCCGAAAGGTTTTCAGCATGGTGATCATTCAAAAGGGATTGGATGATAACTCTCTACTTCTTCTTCAAACCATACAACATTGTCTTCGTTTGGAAGGTACGAGTTGCCGTGGGGATAGAGTCCAGTTATGTTATCTATGCGAGAATTGGGGTAAGGAAATAATTATTAGACGAACTATCTAGATAATTATTAGAAAATCTTCATTAGTTAAATCGCTATTTGTAAAGTGCATACCAGTCATATGTAATCAACACAGGATAGGCTTTCGAATATGTGACCTTAACTCCAAATTCACAAGGAACAGGGGTAAAGCAAAAATTTCGCCAATTCTAAGTCTATAACATCCTAGTTACATATAGCCTTAGTGTATCCACTTATCAACTATCAACTTAGTAATGAAGTCCCTTTTTAGTTCTCAATTACATAATTATGGTAACACAAAACACCCCTATGGTATTTTAGACTTAGGTTCTGTTATAATGTTCTCATTGTGGTAATGTTGGTAAGTTTATAGAATTGTTGCAACCTGACAACTATTCTTGGGCATATGCTAATCACTCCTCGGACCAACATAGTTGATCAGGCTATGCCATTCCCAAGACTGACTATACATCCCCAAGCTTACTTGTGGTATTCAGCAATCGTAATACTTTTGTTCTTGTCATTGTGACACCGATTTTAGTATGAATGCAGGCACGTATACTTACTTAAATATTTTATTATTTAGAAGTATAAACTCTAAGTCAGAGTATTTTTAATCCCATTGTGTTTATAGTTAGTATATCTTTTATGGGTTGATATACTCAATTCACCATAAACAATGCTCTGATACCAATCTGTCACATCCCAAAACCGAGAACGGCGGAAACGTTCTGGGGCGGAGGACGTCATGTAATGTATCACAACAAATGTAAAGTAGTAAACAAGCAACAACATCATCCATTGCATTAATAGTATAATTTTGATTACAAGTGTGTTCTTTCATAGTACAAGACAACATGATAACTAATCAACATAAAAGACGAGTCTTGACTGCTCCGTGTTCTCTAAACCTCGCATCGGCACCTGTCTATTTGTAACCTGAGAATACAAGTTATTTTGAAAGCGAGTATCAGCAATAAAGCTGGTGAATTCATAAGTATTTTAATGTTATTGTTTTGAAAATGTTGTTTATGAAAGACTGGTGAATGTTTGATGAAACATTTAGTATGAATATGAAAACCCTAGAAAATCCCATATTTCCTACTAGTATAAAAAGTAGTCTTCTACGAAGACCCAACCATTTTGAAAGTAGTCTTCTACCAAGACCAGACTGTTTTGAAAGTACGCATCACTTGAAAATGTGACGTTTTTTCCCTATTTAACTATTACGATAAAACTATAAAAGTAATAATATAATAACTTATGTTGTATCCTTTGGTACTAAGATACACACGGTGTGGAAACTCACCGTAAACGGATCAACCGTAGACATCCGTAGATGTGCATTTACCTCTGTTGCTAACAGCCGGGTGTAGGAATAGTTAGTCCCTTAAGTATACCTGTAATGGTATCAACCGAAAACATCCGTAGATGTTCATATATCTCTGTAGCTAACAGTGGTGATAGGAATGGTTAGTCCCACAAAGTATCCTTTGGTACTAGGATATAAAGTCCAATCTATCTCGTCGATGATGTGATTGTATCACAAGGTAAAGATAAGAAGGAGAACTATATAACAGTATCTACACATATAATATGTAATAGTAACTCATCATATATTATCTACGTAAACGTACTCATCTAAGCGTATCTATGTAAACGTATTCTTGTAAGCGTATCCATGTAAACGTATTCATGTAAGCGGAATCTCTGTAAGAGTATCCCTATAAATATATCCATGTAAGAGGAATCTCTGTAAGAGTATCCCTTCATATAGCATGTAGTCTAGACTCATGAATGAACTGACTCTGGTGTAATTTCTTGTAATAGGGATAATGTTTTGTATCCCCTAACCTATTCCTATAACAGTTTACTAGAATGTAATTGATGAGTGTCCAAGTAGGTTTATACACCCTTGCTACCCAAGAGCGTCGGAACTGAATTAACTGATGGAACATTTATGACTATACATGTACACATGATATATAACTAATATTTAAACGACCTTCGGAAGAGTATCCGATATCCCACCAGACCACATCCAAATCGAGGAAAAGGAAACAGGGTGGATAGCCTCCCTAAGTATTTTAAACATTTCTTACACTACTATTTATATATATATATATATATATATATATATATATATATATATATATATATAGAGGCATGCAATTTATAATATAAAAGCATAAAAGAGGTTTTGTAAAACCTTTGAAAAGTTTAATAAATAAGAATTTATGACTTGATGTCAGTTTATAAATCGATTGGAAATCGTTTGACAAAACAGTTTAAGTGTGAGAAAAACCTTTGTTTGAAGCACAACTATAACAGATTCAAAAAGGAATCCTACAGTTTGTAAGACAGTTTCTAAAAGTGTTTCAACATGTAAAAATGTTTGTGAAAACTATTTGAAGTACCTATGAAAATGTTCGTTTGTTCTTGTATATGAATGTATCTCCTTGAAATAGTATTTCTAGTAAGTAAAAGTTCGTGATGTTCTCGTAAAGCTATACCTATTATAGTTTTCTAAAAGTGTGTCTCGTTTGTATAGTAATCACTAGTGAGATGCTCACTTGTTATGAAAAGTATAATTTTTGTAGTGCCTAAGATGGACACATATACATACAGTATAAGCAGAGTGTTCGATTTATACATATATAACAACATTTTTCATTTCCAAAAATATGATGTTATCGTGATGTATTTTGCATACGAAAGTTTCCTCATAATAGTTATAAATCACATATGATTCCGTTCATAAAAATTGTATAATGAAACTTTACATAACACATGATAGTTATCGTGTGTTTTACTTGTATCCCCCCCTTTAAAAGCATATAAAAACATTTGTAAAACATTTACAAGTGTGGATTATACGGGTATGAACTCACTTGATTGATTGAAGAAAGCGAAACGAAAACCGAGCAGAACTTCTACTTAAGCAAGCGGATTTCTCGGGATTCTCGGGAATCGTGGGAGTCTCGGGAGTGTAAAACTTCCTTCCTAACTTGGATATGAAAACCGGGCCTTTGGGATGACTCCGAGGGTTGAAACGCAGAACTTCGGCACGAGAAAGGAAGGAAATGAGCAAAAATGGCCGGCACCCTCGCATCCCTTTTATAGTGGCTGGAGGACCTCGGTACGCTGGGCGTACGAGAGTACGCGGGGCGTAATCACGCGTCATGGATGAGCGCATCCTCAGTCGAAGCATCGGAGCGACGTGGATGGATTAAGGCCGGGCATCCGAGTACGCTAGGCGTAACATGGATCGGTCCGATGACTCCTCCTTCGGATAATACCGTATTTTTAATTAAATTTATATTTTAATTATTTAGTAAATTTCAAAAATTCATATCTTCCTCATACGAACTCCGTTTTTGATGTTCTTTATATCCACGCGAAGGAGAGACTACGATCTACAACTTTTGTTTAGACTCCGTCGGCAAATCTTGGATTTATTTTTAATATTATATTATAATAGGTCAGAACAAGAAAAGTCCGTTAAGGTTCCATAACTTCTTCATCCGACGTCCGTTTTCGTCAGACTTTTTACCGTTGTGCTAGTATTGTTGAGCCCTTCGATTCTCATTTAGATTGTGTCGGCTATAAGTCTCTCGATCTCTATTTTGAGTTTTTAGCTGTCTACTGTTATATCTGTAACTTAGAAAAATCACAACTTCCTCATACGAAGTCAGATTTGAACGTTCTTTTTATGTACGTTTACGGTTTAATGATATATAAAACTTTTATTTAGATACCTAAGGAGAAAAACTATTGTATTGAAACTTCGCATTTTACGTCTATCAGTATTGCCGGTTTTGCCGAGAATCTTCGGTTGGTCATAACTTCTTCGTTATAACTCGGATTTTAGGGTTCTTTATATGTATGAAAACCTTGATACGATTCCTATTACTTTATTTAACTCAAATAAGATTTTAGGAAAGTTAAATTTTGACCTAAATTTGACTTGCGTTCCATCATATTGCCTCGAAATATCGGGTTGTCACAATAATCGATTTGGAGTTACCTAGCCTCTCTCTCTCTCTCTCATAAGCCTCCTCTTGCATTTGGTGTTTGTGTCACATTAGAGGCATCACATTTGAGGTGCTAATGGTTTTGAAGGCCAAGAACTACAAGCTACGTTAAGAAGTATTCATCTAGCTATGTTTTATGTTGTCTATCTCCAATTGTATGCTAGCTATGGTGTACGCTTTGGAAAATGAAATTGCATGTATAATTAGAGAAAACTTATATCCAAAGCATCTAGGGTTGTATGTGCACCATAGGAGTGTTATAGTACTCAAAACCCAATAGTTCCATCCTTGACAACTTTGTAATAAAATCCAGTGTGATGTCCTCCTATTACCACATCGGATTGGGCAACGGCTGCATCTTACCGTGGGGTCTCTGATGTTTGGACTTGACTTTCCGACAAGTCAAGCACGGTTCCAGAAACCATGCTATCTCCTTTTTCATTTAGGGCCACCAATAACTTAAATTCAGATCCCTATACATCTTTGTGGCCCCTGGGTGGATCGAAAACTTCGATTTATGAGCCTCTTCTAGCACTATTTGTCTAAACCCACTAGTAGTCGGGACCCAAACCCTACCACACTAGGTCAACAAACCCCGACCATCTCAGATGAACAATGGAATCTAACCCCTGATTTGTTCTACCTTCCTATTTTCCTTATTCAATCCATCCACCTAAGCCTTCTTGATCCTGTCCAAAAGATTAGAAACAATAACCATCCTCAGAAAAATATATCCCATAGGTGTGCTCACTGCCTTGCAGCTCAAGGCATTGGCCATAACATTGGCATTTCTAGGCTGGTAAAGGATCTCATAACCATAATCATTCCCCACGTCCAACCATCTCCGCTGCATCATGTTCAAATTCGACTTATCTATGAGGTATCTTAGGCTCTTGTGGTCAGTGTAGATAGTATACCTAACCCCATACAAATAGTTCCTCCAAATATTGAGAGCAAAAACCACTGCCCCCAACTCTAAATCGTGCGTAAGGTAATTTGCCCCTAAGGCTTCGGCTGCCTTGAAGCGTAAGCAATTATATTTCCTCTTTGCATGAGGAAAACTCCCAAACTTGAGATAGGCGCATCACAATAAACTACAAAATCTTCCATGCCCTCGGGAAGAGTGATAATTAGGGCCTCACATAATTTCTTCCTCAACATCTCAAAAGCTGATTGTTGATCGGTCCCCACCAAAAAGTAACATTCTTCTTCGTCAAGCGGGTCAATGTCATAACAATCTTGGAGAAGTCATGGATAAATCTCTGATAGTAACCTGCATGACCTAGAAAACTATGAATCTCCGATGGGGTCCTTGGAACCTCCCATCTCACCACGGCCTCAATCTTGGCCGGAACAACCAATATACCATTTGGTTGATGAACTGCACCTCACACAATCAAAACTCGCATTTGGAGAATTTGGAATACAACCTTTCCCTCATCAGAGTCTCCAATACCTCCTGCAAATGATCCTCATGATGTTCCTTGGTCTTGGAGTAGACTAGAATATTATCAATAAACAAGATCACCGACCAATCCATGAGCGATGTCGGTGCGTTGGTGAGCCCAAAGAGCATCTCCACGTACTCGTAATGACCACAATGAGTCCTGAAGGCCGTTTTCTACACATCCTCGTGTCTGACCATTATCTGATGGTAGCCTGACCACAAATAATTCTTGGAGAACCAAGATGTGCCATCAACTGGTCGAATAGATCACCAATCCTCATGAGTGGATAGTGGTTCTTCACCATTAACTTATTTAACACCCAATAGTCAATGCGCATCTTGTGAGATCCATCCTTCTTTTTCACAAACAGGATCAGTGCTCCCTGTGGTGAACTACTCGGTTTGATAAACCCCTTGTTTAGCAGCTCCTAAAGCTGCATAGACAACTTTGCATTTTTGAAGGTGCTATATGGTGCTTTGGCTATCGTGGATGCACTAGGAACTAATTTAATCTGGAATTCAACCTGCCTCTCGGGGGGAACTCCAGGAAAATCCTCAGGAATATGTTTGGAAAATCCTCAACCATAGGCACATCACTCATAGTCGCCATGACCCCAACTCGAATATCTGCCATATAGGCCAAAAATCCAGACCAACCTTGATGAATATATCTCCTAGCCCTCGCTGCTGAATTGAGAGCTGGTATGCGCTGAGCACCCTCACCCTTAATAATTAGTTCTCCCCCACTTGGGGTTTGAAATCTCACTAACTGGTTCTCACAATCAATCATGACCCCATTAGGACCCAACCAATCCATCCCTATAATAACCTTCGACCTTCACAACGGAATCAGAACCAAATCAATCAAATATATCTCGTTGAGAAGATTCAAAAGACACCCTCGATGAACTCACGAAGCACTCACCGAGTGATCATCAACAATATCTACCTACAATGGATAATCCAAAATACCAGAAGCATCATTAAACTTCTTGCTAAGTGCAAGAGATACAAAGGATTTGGTAGCACCCGAATCGAATAGAACATGAGCAGTCATACAATTGACTAAAAAAGTATCTAAACATGATCAGATAAAACATAAGCATAAACAAAGAATTTAATAATGTATAATATAAGGAGACATATCCGCAACCACATTAGGTGCTGCTCTCGCCTCCTTAGTCATTAACTGAAATGCCCTACTCTTCACCACAGGTGCCTCTGCCTTGACCTGGTGGCTATCGGTATTCCTCAAGGTGGCTGGTGCAGGCGCCGCTACTTCCCCTCCTAACAACCTCAGAAAATCGGCCTTTTGATGTCATGTCTGGTTGCAGTGAAAGAAAATCAATGCACTCCAGGAGCATTCCCTACTCATATGACCAGTCTGTCCAAATCTGTAACAACCCAAACCCACTGCTCGACATGCCCCATCGTGCGACTTTTCACGCTTGCCGTAATAGCTCTGACCCTACTAGCCCCTAGTATGTGAATCAGAAGTCTTAGGCTTCTTAGCATGACAGACTACTATCTGTACCTGCTCTGGCTTATGCTTCGTCCGAAGTTACAGCTCAATCTTCCGCTCACGAGACCCCTCAATCATATAATTCAGGGTCTTACCGTTGGATTAGTGTCTAAGTTCATAACTATATTTGGTATGTACTTGACCCGATTGGCATGGTCCATTTGGGTTACATGGCATCATGCATTTGGATAGACTAAAATGAGAGAAATAACACTTAAGGTTTATTAATATATTATAAGTTCTAATATATTAATAAGATTATTTAATTACTATTGATCAAAAATTAATTTGGAATTAATTAAGTGATCAAAAGGAGACTAATTAAATATATGGGTTGATTGTGTAAATCATCCATACTTGTATAGTGGGCTAATGCTCCATGGATTATCAAGTTGGGCTAAAACCCATAGGATGCTCCATGGTGTTTTTGTACCCATGGATCATGGAAATAAAAGTCCATGGCAATTAGGGTTTACATGGTGTAACCCTAATTGTGACATACTATATAAGCATCTTATTCTTCCCAAAAATCAGGCACTATGAAGTGGTATCCGAGCCTAGACTTGTTTTCTTGTTATACTTACAAAATTTGCTGAAAAATCAAAGTTTGTTGCCGTCTGCTTAGCAGACTCACCAAGTCCATGAAGGGACTCGATGAGTCCAAGGCAAAATTCATCCAACTCGCCGAGTTGGTTCATGCACTCGATGAGTTGGACCCCCAGAGAACATATCTTCGACTGTTTTGGCTGGAATTGGACTAGGAACATTACCCTAAGCTGCTTTTCAACTTATGAACCTGTTTTTGATGTGGTAATGTTCATGCTAATCCAATTTCAAAGATAATTGTCGATAGATTCATGTTTTGTATTAGTTTAATGGTTAGGCTAATTACATGAAAAAAGTTTGATTGAATTATCCTGTTCTTATGAGTTGCTTAGATTAATAGAAAAGTTATGTGAAATTGTTGTTTTCAATCCAAATTAATCTAAGACTTGGTTGTAAAATCTATTTTTGTAACTTGTCCTCAAGTTATATGAAAAGTCACATTTAAGATTCATAAAACTCATAAATATTTCCAAAGGTTATGAATAAAGAAAAGTCATATTCTTTTAATAGCTTAAAGTCTTCCATAACTTGTCCTCAAGTAATGGAACTTAAAGAGTTTTTTGAATTAAAACTACTTTAAACACATAAGTTATGGAATTGAATAGTTTTGAATAGTTTCAAAACTTGCCCTCTAGTTTTGGAATTTGAAATTTTTTCCCTTATGAATATTTTAATTCCAAATTAAGCCCTTAGAATTTTAAAAGTTAAAATTTACCCTTAGTATTATAAGTTAATGTATATATATATATATATATATATATATATATGTATGTATGTATGTATGTATGTATAAGAGCAAGTCAGTCTTACCGTTAGTAGGCCTCATTCACGAATTCGTTCTATAAGGGGGGTATAAGGTTACTGCCTATAAAATGGCAGTTTAATGGGTATCTACTCTTACCCACCGCTTCCTTGACCGGTGGAGCGTCGTTAGCCGAATGGGTAGGACAAGGACTAGAATTCTCCCTTCATTAAAAGTATAAAGGATAAATACTAAGTAACTAAACTTTTATAAATTCCCAATCTTAGTTACTTAAGAAAAATATGAATTTGGTGCTAACCCATGAAATTACACTTTGCACTTTTCTTAAGTTGGTTAGTGGAGCGTGTGTGGTTAACTATCATGCTAGCTGGATTTAACAAGGTAGGCAAAGGGTAACTTAATGTTTATCATAGTATCGGTGGAGCGCGTGTGGTTAACCGACACATCGATTGAGGGGTAAATATTAAGGGTACCAAGTATATTTGCATGGTTATTCACACCTTGTTTTGTGATCCTCGACATCCCAGTCACAAAATTGGAGAGGGTACAATTGAGATTGAAACATGCCATTGAACAGTTCAATGAATCTTAAAAGATCTAGGAGTTTCAAATCCAAGTATAACCTAATTAAATTATTTCATTTTCACGGTGGAAATTGGTGAACCGTCATTCGCCTACCTTCAAATATTTTATAGCTTGGGTCACGACATCCCTCTTCCAAGTTATAAAAGTATTATGTTGGATCCTAGCCTTAATATTTCATATTGGGTGTTATATTAAGGACTTTAAATCAACTATCTTGAATATCTCCCAAAATATGTCTGGTTCAGACATTTATGATCTTCCCAAAACTCTTTGAACAAGCTTTCCTAATGAAGATGATGTCCCGGAAATCATTCTTCACTCCCTCCACCCCTCCAATTATTATCCCTAACCCACAAGTTCAAGGTCACTCAAGCTCTAATGGCAAGCAAGGTCTATGTGTGCTCACATCTTGGAGATGAAGTCACATATTGAAAAGACGGGAGAGTTGGGTGTCAAAGTCTTAAGAAAGTTGGTTGTTCAATCACTTTCTAAGTCACATAGTGAGTTACCTCTGGGACTACTATGAAATAGACTATGACATGACCCTTAATGATCTTATCTATTTGCTTGGTGCTGCTGAATCAGCAATGATTTGGAGATTTGGTAAAGCAAATTTGATTAGTAGATCAACTTCCCAAACTACCATGGACATTGACAATGGTAACATTGGATATCTAGAAAAGCCTTCTCTTCCCAAGGAAAGGGATTAACCATAGTCAACTCGGTTGACCAAATGGTAAAGAGAAAGGCAAGTCTACGATTGTCCCATGTACCATTCCCAAGGAGTCCATATGTTTCTCTTGCCAAAGGAAGGGCATTGATTGCGAAGTTGCCTATTTACCTGAAAGATCATAAGGTTGATCAAGTCAAGAAGTTTGACTCTACTTCAGGTAAAGTCCACTATCTAACTCTGCTAAGTTTCTATTCTGAGATTCTTATTACATGATGTGACTGGGTCACATGTTGATGTTTTAAGAATCAAAGAAAATTGAAGAAACTTAAAGGAAGTATATGCTAATTCTGATCGCGAAGATGAATTTCGATCGCATGGTTTGGTGATCAGAATTTTGAGCTGTTGCTTAGGAGTTATGATAGATTGCTAGGAAATATGTAATCACATAGTTTCCATTTAAAGTTGCATTGTAAGGAAAGTCTATCCGCATTTGATAAATAAATGAAATTTTATTTTATTTTATATGTCCTTGCAATGACACTTATGGAAAATTGATGTTTGTATATTTCTAGCAATAATGGAAATATGAATTTGATTATTTCATTTGTGGTAGTGTCTAAATTTACCAAATAAGGAAAGATTTTCATTAACCAAATTTTCAGATGGATAGAAACTTGGAATCATGCAAGTTGTATAGTATGATGAATGAGAATGTTCACCTTTGGAAAATTAAGACTAATTCCTTGTTCACATGTATATGTGAGTTAAGTGAAGGACTAAGGGATCAAGTACACATTCTTGTGCACTGGTCAAGTCTACCACAAAAGATTGATAAGATTATTCGTCATGATTTACTAAGGTTTAGTAAATAAGGTTATACTTATCAGCGTAAGTATAATTCTGAAACATTGGAAAAGTTTCGATATATGGCAGAACAAAAAAGAAGAATCATATTAGGTAGAAGGATAAAAGTTTGTCAAATCTGAAAAGATGGGAGAGTACTTTAGTATCATGTTTAGTGATCATCTTAATGATTAAAGAACCATATCACAATTGGTCTTCTAAGGACATCTTAGTTCATTCTTATGGCTAAGAAGAGGAGTCATGAATTATTGAAATGGTTAAATCAAGAAGATGAGTCATACTTCGTTCCAAAACAGTTCTTAGAGTCATCTCGTATATTGTAACTTAAGTGACACATCTTAAAGAAGGTTTATACACTTGTCAAATGTAAGAGTAAAATGTTTCCTACTCTTGTGCCTTTGAAATTGGTAAGTTGTGATGTTTTGGATAAGACATAGACCAACTAAGGCCAATTGTGTGGAGTGTTTGTCTTGATAAAGAATCCGCACTAACTCTTGAATATTTGGCAAGAGAGTCTTATATGTCAAGAGGACAGTGGGAGTCTTAAAGATCTTGAAAAAACATCAAGATCTAGTCAAGAATAAAAAGCCAGTAGTTTGACACTAGCACACGACGTGTGGTTTATAACCTATCGTGTTGACATATTTCTATTTCTGTGCCCATTCCAGTTAAAGTTGGCTTTGCATATGAGTTCTGAGAGTTCTCAATTGGTTGCATGACAACTTGGAAGCAATGACAGGCCCTTGAGCTGCCAGGTGGCAAGAAGTTAAGACCGCACAAGTTCAATCCATAAGAGTTTGGATCTGTCACTAACCTTGTGTTGTGATTATGGTTTTGACAAATTCACATGGATAGGAACACACACACCATAAAATTTAAGTGTCATAAGGTTTCTCTCCGATTCAATCCATAGCAGTTGTGATATTTGCGTTCTCAAACTCGTTAGTGGTTAACCAGCACACTAACATGGACTTTTGAGAAATGGCAAAGGTCTAAACAATTGAGAGTATGATTACAACATCCTTTTTCTTAGTTATAAAAATTGTTTAGACACACATGTGAGCTGTCTAAGGAAAGGTGTGTGATTTTGATAAAGTCTTATAAAAACATCTCGTATCAGAAATCTGAACTTTGGTAATAAAGTCAATATAGTATTGATTTCTAGAAGTTCAGCTGATTTCTGAGTACATATCATAGCTAGTGGGAGCATACGTGTCATGCTAATAATCATCATGTTAGTGGGAGCATGATAATTATTATTAGTATTGCAAGATAGCAATGTTAATTATAGAAAACAAAAGGTTTCAATTGGGAAAAAGTTGTTTTGCTATAATTAAGGGAGATGAAATTATACTCCATCTCAATTCTAAAAGCTTAGATTGAGGTTTTAATCATATTTAGTCAAGGATATATATGAATTTTGTGTTGGAATGGCTCAACATAATGAAATTCTATATATGGGTACATTATTTGCGTTCTGAAATTCGATTATGATTACATCATCCCTTTTCATAATTTAAATTATGAGAACTTGGCAAATAGAAATATTGTAGCAAAAGGACTGGTTTAGTATCATGTCTTTATGTGAGACATCATGAATCGTGTCCTATATGCTTCGGATATAGGATCGATTGCATGTGTTATAAGATTCATCCTTTCTAAAATTTTCCAAATGCCCAGGGCATTAGGAAGGGAAAAGGTCTAAAATTGGATATAACTAAAATAATTAAGCAATTGCTAAGGACAATCTAAGGTTTACCAAAGATTGGTTTCTCAGGGACAGTTGGAAGTATAATGTTAATTTTGGAAGGACTATATTGACATATTTTGAAAAGAGGCAACTCTTGTTTGGAGTAATAGTAAAAAGGGGAATATGGAAATGTTCCCATAGGTGGAAGTTATTCATTAATTCTGTGTAAGATTAGGAAACTTAATGCAAGAAGAATGTTCAAAGGCAATGAACTTTGAATATGAGACTTCGGTTCCATGGAGTTGGTCTCCATTGGAGTACTCTATAATGTCTTTTGACAAGTCATTGTGACTTTGTGCATAATCATTAAAAGAGGACCAATGCATATAAGTTTAGAATCTAACAAATTTTGGTAATTGGCAGGATTTGAAATTCTTGCATTTGCGGTAAGGATTTGGGACTGTGAAATGAGAATCATTGGAATTATGTTCAATCGATCTATTTCACAAAGTATAGATCATAGACAAACTTAGTATGCATACTTGGTGTATCACATAACTAATGTTTAGACAAACATAGTGTGCATACTTGGTGTATGGCATGACTAGTGTTTAGAAATCATAGTGTACATGCTTGGAGCATGGGACAACTATTGTTTTAATTCAAGTATAAAGTTGATAGTTTGAAACAGTATGCAATGAAGGATGGGTAATCAATATGGTGATAAATAAAAGGTGTTCTATTTATATTCATAAGTTTTGAGACCATAGTGGATTCGATTATTCTTGTGTTTCACTTTGCATGTTTTGACTTCTAGAATAACTAGGTTGTTATTCCTGAAAGACTAAGTTATTCAAACCATCCACAGTCAGTCATATGTTGGAAGTAGATATGAATCAAGACTGTCATGAAGCTGGTTGGTAGATGTCCAAGGTAGTGGACATAGCAAGAGGTGCTGCAACATTCATGAGTGCTCATAAGTTCTGAGTATTGGATTCAACCCATGCTTATTGGAATCACTTCATGTATTTTATCATGAGTGATCATGAGACGATAATATCTTATATTCTTCAAACCTAGAGATATGAGTTGTTACTATGAGTTGGTTATACATTGACTGCACGAAAACGCATTGGTAACTCGATGCTATAAAACATGCCTTTGTGTATGATTCAACAAGTAGTAGAACAATCCATATGAGTCGAAGTTTATCCATTCCTTTTACCCTTAAATGGATAAAAGCGATATATGTGGGACCTTCGATGATTTAGTGATGACACCCCAAAGTGCTTGGCCAAGCCAGGACTAATGTGATTTGTTCAATTAGTCGGTCGTCATAAATCGGAAATCCGGAAACAACAAATGGATAGAGAGAATGATTTTAATCCATGTCTCGGTCCATATGATATCTAGAATGGAGGAATATATGATCCCTTATCTGATGCACACGTCATTAATTTGTTCAGAGTTCAACGACAACAGATTTTAAGAGCTACAATTGCTAGTCGGGTTTTGAAGTCATACGTAATAATAGTTTTAGACTTATCCAAGTGGGAGACTGTTGGATTAGTGTCTAAGTTCATAACTATATTTGGTATGTACTTGACCCGATTGGCATGGTCCATTTGGGTTGCATGGCATCATGCATTTGGATAGACTAAAATGAGAGAAATAATACTTAAGGTTTATTAATATATTATAAGTTCTAATATATTAATAAGATTATTTAATTAGTGTTGACCAAGAATTAATTTCGAATTAAATAAGTGATCAAAAGGAGACTAATTTAATATATGGGTTGATTGTGTAAATCATCCATACTTGTATAGTGGGCTAATGCTCCATGGATTATCAAGTTGGGATAAAACCCATAGGATGCTCCATGGTTTTTTTACCCATGGATCATGGAAATGAAATGCCATGACAATTAGGGTTTACATGGTGTAACCCTAATTGTGACATACTATATAAGCATCTTATTCTTCGGAAAAATCAGGCACTATCAAGGAATGGTGAGGGCTAGCCGATTTCATGAAGTGTCTCATTTCTCTCAAGTTGTTCTAAGTGTATTTGATGTTGTGTGAACCATTTGAGGTGTCACACTTGGGGCACTAGGCTCTTGAGCTCTATGGAATCAAGCTACATCACAAAGGTATGTATTCTATCTAGTTTTGTTATACTAGTACTTATGATTGTATGCTAGTTAGGGTAATACCTTGGACTATTCATAATTGCATCTATAACAGAGAAAAAATAGATCCAAGGTATTTAGGGTTACATGTACACTTAGGAGTGTTAGAAATCTCAAAACGCAACACTTACACCCCAAAAGCTCGCAAATTCTCTGATGTCATCCGTCAACATGTCATGATATATCGTCTTGTTCATGTCCTCATCCGTTGCGGACTGAGGTACCAATAAAGCCCTCTCATGGAACTTGGAGGTGATCTCCGCCATAGTCTTAATAGTTTGGCGAATGTCCTGAAATTCCCTTGCTAGCTGTTGCACCTCTATTACCAATGAAAACTCCTAGAATCTGGTAACAAACTCCTTCCAAGTCATGGCCACCACCGCTGTAGACCCCAAAGCTCGACCAACCTCATCCCACCAGTCATGTGCTCGGTCTCTCGGAGGAAAAAACTCGTCCGATGAGAATTCTCCATGTTAGTGATCCAACGTCGGCTAGCGATGGGGTCCTTATCCCCAAAGAACTCTGGAGATCCATCTGGCCTTGAACTCTCGCTCCTATCACCCCCCAATGATCTCTGCCCAAAGGGTCCCGAGTCGCTCATCGATAAGCTTCATAATCCCTTCCTTGATAATACCAAAAATAACAGGGGTGACCTCTATGATACCGTGGGTAATCTATGATATGATAAACTCATGTAATCGCTCATCCAACGGTTCGACACCAGAGCAAGAACTGGATCCAGAAGCTTCTCCTCGAGTGGTCACCATACTCCACTGAAATACAAACATATAAATGATCAACATAAACTCGAGGAAACTTCCACTCTACGATCCCCCTTAGAATCTCTAATACTGTCCTTGCCTTGAGTACAAATCATGTGCTTTCAATAGTACGGGCCCAAAACTACCTTCCACACCTATCTGTACTCTCCTCAGAAATCATCCTGAATCCTATAATTTAGCACACTAAAATCCTTACACCAATCGTATGCTAAATATCATAAAAATCCTACTATAGCATCTCCTAGGCTCTCCTAGGAATTCTCAGTTCGACCGCCTTTGCAATACTAAGAGTCTCAACCAACACTACTGGTTGCCTTATGCATCCAAGTTGTACACAAAATGGGATCACATAGACTTTAAAATATGGATTCTACCATAATTTAACAACCAAACAAGGAACAAGAAATGAGGCTAAATCGATCATTCTAGGGATATATGACCCTAATTGTATACAACTTTTAAAAGATACACTTAGCAATTAACTGAGTCAATATCAATCCCAAGTAATACATAGCATCCAACTCTCTTATCCTATAAGGCATCACACAAATCAACAAATTTTATCATATGATTCCTTAAGGTATCCTTAGCCCTAGTCTAGCATGCAAATCACATATCATACATACTAATCATAACAAATAGGTATGGGTATTTTGGGAATCACTTACTTCAGCTGGGATGATTGCACACATCGCACCCCTTCCTATTTTGTCAAAATCTTTTTGAAATTCAATTTTCTTTTGAAAAGATTATCATTTCCTCATTTTGAGTTCTGACACACCTAAAAGTGTGCTCAAATCCCTCAAACCGAGGCTCTGATACCAATTTGTAACGTCCCTAAAACAGTGATAATTTTTTTCATTTTTAAATGCATTAATTCCATACATCATATGTCTTAGATACAACCATGATACAGATTATCCAAAACATCAGAGTAACAGTAATCATAAGTGCGAAAACATAAGGGGATGTTGTGCCATCACGTCGGGATCTTCCCTTTTGTACTAGAAGTACGTGAAACCATAAACATAAACTGTAAGCACAAAGGTTAGCGAGCTTCCCCAAAATACCACATACATCATATCCATGAAAAAATATAACAGCATGTGGTTGTGCTAAGTCTGTATCAACCCGAGTCCTTAATGACTACATGTAACAACAGGTAGCTGTGTCCGGTGCGTCTCAACCCCTGGGTTCGTATCAACCCCAAGTCCATAATGATTTCGAGCCACGATTGGATCCATGCATATAACATATAATAATATTAGTAATAGTCACATAAACACATACATCGTACATATACAAATCAATGGGCTGACATTGCTTCCTTCAACCCACCAGCATGGTGAGAAGACTCACCTCACAAAAAATGCTCAGCTACTACCGCTCTCAGTGACAGAATATTGCTGCTATGCACAACCTATTAAGTCAAGCTAGATAAACCCTTAGCTCTTCCTTCAAAATAGGTGACTGACCAAAACTCAACTCAAGCCAAAAGTTAACAGTTAAAGTGAACAGTCAATGTTGGCTATAGTCAGCCGCTACATCGTAGCCACCTATGGCCCTCCATTAACAGTCAATCATGATTTTCCCCATTGTTATGTAACACCCGGTTCCCAATACGTATTATAAATTTAAATAATTGCATATTTTACACTGGGACTCCAGTAGTTGGAGGCCCAACTCGTAGAGTATACTAGACTTTGGACGCGGGTTTTAAGTAACCTACTCGACGAGTCGGGAGCCTGACTCGACAAGTAGGACTGCCTGGATGAAACCCTAATATTTAGGGTTTGCACCCTATTTAAACGCCTTAACTGGCTTGCTTTACAGCCTCCAACACCCTTAGACCCTCCTCATGAAACCCTAATCTATTTTTGAGTAACTTTGAGCTCCTTGTGCCATTTTGTGTGTGCTAGAAGCTTGATGTAACATTCGCGTTTTGAAATCGTGTTTTATAATGGAAAATATTATGAAATATTATATGATTTTGATTATTGAGTTCTATCAGATAGTTTTTACTAGAAATAAAGTAAAACTATGTTTAGAATCACTCAGAAAATATTGGAAGTCTTATGAGATTCCAATCTAATGTCAAATATCGAAATTTAACGAAAATATAAAATTTGAAATAAGTGAAACTTTATTATTGAAAGTTGTAAATAATTTCGTTAGAAACATTTAGGCGAAAACCTCATCGAAATCCGAGTTATAACGAAGAAGTTATGACTCCTTGAAGTTTCGCGACAGAACCGACATGACGTTGTATGACGTAAAAAGTGAGTTTTCGATAAACTAGTTTTTAGCATTGATGATCTAAATGAAAGTAGTAGTATTCGTTAAATAGAGAACTTTCATAAAAGGAACATCAAAATCCGACTTCGTATGAGGAAATTATGATTTTTCTAAGTTTCAGAATAGCAATAGACAACTAAAACTCGAAATAAAGATCGAGTGATTTTTAGCCGGCGCAACCTAAACTATAATCGAAGGTCTCGTCAATAATAGTACAACGACAAAAAGACAGACGAAAACGGACATCGAATGAAGAAGTTATAAATTTTTAACGAACTTATCTTGTCCCGGCCTGTTAAAAATTTAATAATAAAAATAAGGTCAAAATTAGCCGACAGAGTCTAAATGAAAGTTATAGAGTATATTCTCGCCTACGCGTGCATATAAAGAACGTTAAAAATGGAGTTCGTATGCAAAAGATACGAATTTTACAAGTTTTTAAATAAAAATAAATGAAAATTCGAAGCCTTATCCGAAGGGGTACGCCCCGCATAGAAGCGTACGCCCAGCGTTCGCATGCATGGTCTCGAATTAGCCATGTCTCTGATCTTCGCAGGACTGCCACCTAACAGACACGTCCAAGCCACATGCCTTTCCTTCGGAGCAGCGGACACGTAGCCTCGTACGCCCCACGTAGTGAGCTGCTTCGGACCCCTATAAAAGGGATGCAAGGATGCCGTATTTATGTTACAAATTTCTCATTTCCTTTCACTCTAGAACCCCTTTTAGCCCACTTTTAACCGTACGAAGCCCCGATATTATCCCTGACACCCGAAGCAAGTCCCGACGCCCCGAAGTTCCCGAGAAAATTATATTTTCAAGTCGAAACTCTGCCCGAGTAAGGCCGGTTTTCAACTAAAATTCCCGGTTTCGTCACATAAAGTCATAATTAGAGCCGAAGTACTGCCAAATTATGATTTATTACTTCGATTATTTCACGGTGAGTTCAATATATAGGAAAAATTGTATGTTATGTGTTATATGTTCAATGTGCTTTCCCGTGTTATTATGATAATGAGTTATACCTTAGACCACAAAGTGTATGACACAAGCATCACTTGGGTTCAGGTATGTAGCCTCTGGTCGTGTAGAGCATGTCTCGTAAGAAAATGACTTCTACCTTTATGGAATTGGCGGAAGGCTAGGCAGGGCTGAAAGCCTATAAATTGCTAGCCAAAATGTTTATTCAGAAATTGGTTATTTTTCCATGCCATATGGGCAAAAGTATTATTGATGTATATCAAGTATTAAAATTGTTATGTCTCATTGATTGTATATCTTTGAATCAGATTATTCGTTGATATAGAAAGCATGTCATATGATACTCATCTGCCTTTGTTGTTCTTTGTACCTCTTTGCTTCTGTCATATTAATATGTATATGGCATAACGTTATATTGTATCTATTATTGAACTCACTAAGTGTCACCGCTTACCCCTCTCAGTGTTTAACAATTGCAGGTAATAAGCATCCAATTTAGTCATATACTGTTTGAAGATTTATAATAGTTTATACTATTACTTTTGTACTTGGGTTTACGTTTGTATAAAAGATTTAGTATCTTGGGTAGTTATGTAATATACTAAAACTTAGTCGGTTTGTATCCAGTCTTTTGTAATCAGAATCTCAATGTAAAATATTATTTTTGAATATGCAAGTAGCATGTTTTGGAGTAACGATGTTTTTAGAAATACGAAAGTATAGAAAGAGGGCCTTTCACTTGAGAAGAAAGAGAAGGCTTGGGAGATCAAGAGAAGGCAAGCAGATCCAGAGTTTTCGGCACATTTCTAGCTTGTTTAAGGTAAAAAGCTCCAACCTTGACCATCTATCTCTTAGATCTCTAGTTAGGGTTCATTTCTACCTTTTCTAAGCTTTAGTAGAGCCATATTCGGAATTATGTGGTTCTACGGGGGTATGACTTCATATCTGGAACCATTGAGGGTTCCCATGGCATGAAGATGCCAAATTTATTGCCATAAGAGCCCCATGCATCTTGTAGACTCCATTTTAGGGCCATTTGAGCCAAATACCCCATGCATGAATGTCATGTTTGTAACTTTACATGTATTATGGACCCTAGGAGGTCAGATCTATGTTTTGGATGTATTGAACTCGAATGAAATCAATTGCATGGACATGGAATTTGGGGGACTCGGTGAGTCATCCATGGGACTCGACAAGTCGGGGTATGGTTCCCCAACCTTTTGTGTTTTTGATCGAACTAGTTGAGTCTAGAAGAGGACTCAACAAGATGGATGTGAATATGGACCTGAAGATTATGGAACTTGGTGAGTTCAAGAACAGAACTTGACGAGTTCAAGACAAGTCCCAACTACATGAAGACGAACTTGACGAGTTCATAAGGAACTCGACGAGTCTAGGACTAAATGTGTCTTCTTGCATGAAGAAGGACTCGATGAGTTTAAGGATGAACTCGGCGAGTCAGTTGTAGAAAGTCCCGACCTAAAATGAAGGAGAAATCGGCGAGTGCATGCAAGACTTGGCGAGTAGGGTTGAGGTTTTAGCATTTTGAGGATTAGGGAACTTTGTGAGTTGAGTCAAACAGATGTTGACTTTGACCTAAAGTTGACTTTGACCAAGGAGTTGACCTTGACTTTGGCTTTGAACAGAATAACCCTTGTAAGGGTTAAGATTGTGTCTGGTACCATTCCATCTGAAGCCAAATTCAAGCTCCTTAGTGATGCTTATGGACTTTCTCCGGCTGATGGGGTTGAGTTCCTGTTGCCTGATTCGATGATCTTATCTTTACTCCCAGGCAAGGTGGGTGTTTATCTGAAAACCCTTGACGTTGTTATGCGCCTCCCTCTCACTGATTTTTAAGAGGAGATTTTGTAGAAGAACGGAGGTAGTATCCAAATGCTCACTCGAAATGTTGTCAACAAAGTAGTGACGTTTGAGATGATTTGTCGAGCCAATAGGGTGTTCCCCGACTGCTTTATCTTCAAGTACTTCTTCAGGTTCTGTGCTGCAGGAGAAAAATATATATACGTTCTCTATTTGGTGAGGGGGAATACCTTGGCTCCTAATCGTAAGACCCCCAAGAAGTAGCAAGACAAGTGGTTGTGGGTCAACCAGGATCGGGTCGGTCGTGGGTGGTACCGAGCAAACAACTTTGCTGATGTTACTTCTAAGGTATACCCTCACAACGAGGCTATTATTGATCCTCTGAAGACTATTCGGGTTGTTCCAGAGGAGTATTCGGAGGTCTTGCTCGCTGGTGTTGTTATAAGCCCTTCTTGGAGGAGTCGGGGTTTTTACACTGTTACTGATGGTGAGTGGTTCTGCTATTCTTCATTCTCCCCCCTTTTTCTGAAACGAGTAGGGAAGAGTTTCATGTTTGGACATTTTGATTTTGTTCATATAATCTTTACTTTATTTTACTTTACATGCACTGAATCTCATCTTTCTATGGACAAAGTCCTGTGGAAGCGGTATTGGGGGAAGCTAGAGAATCGGGAAACTGATATAGTTGAAACGCTTCGTCCACCTTATCGGGACAATTGGATCGTCATTAATGCTCCTACAGGATCGCCAGTTGTGGAGAGGTAGTCAGCGAATGTCAGGGAACTACCCCTGGCTGGCCAGCCTATCACGACGGTTGCTCCATCTTTTGATATCGGGTTTAGCCATACGGAGGTAGTCGAGTTCAGCAAAGATGGCATCATCTATGACGTTCGACGGGCCGTTTCTAAGAGGAATGCCATCCTGGCCATGGAGGAGACCTCCTCCAATGTCTTTAACATCGGGAGGTGAGTTCAATCGAGACACAACTTTACTCGTTTATTGAAATCGATCACCTTTACACCCGAGGCGGTTGTTGTTATCCCTGATGGCGAGGGGCGATTAAGCAGCCCATTCTTTCTCTTCAATCTATATTACAGACCTCTGCTGATCTTTCTCCCTAGGGGGTCTTGAGGGTGTTGACTTGCATCAAACCCTGCATCGTGAGGGGGCCCCTGGGGGTGATGTTGGATCTAATGTTTTTGTCCCTTCTTGGAGTTTGAAAAATGAGTCCCGTTTGTCTTTCTGCACCAATGCTATAGAATTTTCTCGCCATGCATTTTCTCCTTCTGTCATCGCCAATATAGAGGCCATGGGAAACCCCGCCTTGCCTCATAATATGTCTTATGCTGCTGCCTAGGCCATGTTCTATCTCTTCGTTGGTGCCTATCATATCCAACTGTTCACAAGATGGAAACTGCCCATATGGGTTGCGGTGTTTAGGAGGTCAAACTAAAACGCTAGATTTATGAGCTCGAGAAGGATGTTCAGGACTTTGACTAGAGGTGTGCCCAACTTGCTTCGGAGAAAACTGCTCAGAAGAAATTCAATCTACCCTGGAAGCCAAAGTAGTCTTCTTGACACAGGCTAATGAGAGGCTCATGATTCAGAATGAGAGCCTGGAGCGTGATGTCTGTGACCATGATAAGCTCCTCGAGGAGGCTCAAGTTAAGGAGGAGGCTATTCGGCGTGATCGAGATTGGCTCTTACAAGTGGGAGTTGTGCGCATTTTGGACAAGCTAATTGAGCATCCAGAGTTCACCAGTGCTGTTAGTCGGATTAGGCATGCTGCGTTCGTCACCGGTGAGAGCCGCAACGGACAGAAAGCTAAGGTCGATTCTAGCTCTTATGACCTAGTGTAAGTGATTCCCGGTCCAGCCACACTACTAGTCTCAATGATGCCTTGCTCGCGTTTGCCACTATGGATCATGCTTCCCTCCTGAGCTTGGGGAATTTGGACATGGCGGGTATATGGAAGCTTTGCACTCTGGATGAGGTTGATGAAATTCCTGATGGCGTGCTAGTTGAGGGAGCAGGTGGAGATGGCAGCGACGATGGTGGCGATGGCGATGGCAACAGCGGTGGTGGTAGCAATGGTGATGATGGCGTTGCTGATGGTGGTATGGTGGTGGGAGGCGATGGTGGTGGTGGTGACCCAGTTGATTCTTAAGGTAGTTTTGGTACTATTTGCTGCCCCTCAGGGGTGTGAAAAAAAGATATGAAGCTCTTGTTACTGGTTATCATATGGTTTGATAGTGGTTGATAGTGGTGACCTTCATGGCCTTGTTTTTCATAACTCTTTAGTGTGTTGTAATATGAATGGTATTTTATTATGCTCGTTGTTGTTGTTTTTGCTTGTGATATGTTGTATCTTATGCTCATGGTTTTTTTCACCCCATGTTATCGTTTCTTTTCGTTATGTGATGGTTATAATATGGCAATGGGCGATTGCTTCCAATCGCTGAGCGCAGGAGATTCGCCGGCTGTTACGCCTGTTGGGGCCCAGGTACTAATGGAAACCATCCCAACGTATAATGTGGTGTGTTCTTAGCCTCTTAAATACACTAAGTATTTTAATTTGGTGGCTCTTCTAAGGCTTGTAAATACGCTAAGTATTTTAGTTTGATGGCTATTCTTGAGCCTTGTAAGTACACTAAGTATTTTAATTTATTGGCTATTCTGAGCCTTGTAAATACACTAAGTATTTAAATTTGATGGCTATTCTGAGCCTTGTAAATACACTAAGTATTTAAATTTGCATACGCTAAGTATTTTAATAGGATGGCCATTCAAATACACTGGGTATTTTAATGAAACAGTTGTATTTAGCCTTGCACTTACATTGACTACTTAATAAAAAGAAAGATAAAGTCGCATCCCTAAGTGCACTGAGCCTTCAGTGTTAAACGTCCCCCGGGTGATCAGTCCAAGTGGCGGGTTAGAACTGGAACTTCCTTAGATTTCTGGCATTCTACATTCTTGGGATTGTTCTTCCTTCCATCATTTCGAACACCTAGGCTTCAAAGTCCTTGTATTGGTCCCTCCTACGTGGGGCCCCAGCTTTCCTTGCAGTTGAGCGTGGCTTGCCTCATTTCACCTTAGGACATAATCCGTTACTTTGAAAAATTTCTCTTTGACCCTTTGGTTATAATACATTTCCATAACATTTTTGTAAGTTCCCTGATGAATGTTTGATTGTTCACCATTCTCTTAGATGAGGTCTAAGTTTGCTTTTAGATCTTTGTTATTGCTTGCTTCTTCGAAATGGGCCGTTCGGAGTGACCGAACCGTCAACTCTATCATGCTTACTCTAGGTGTCGTACTGTACGACCAGAGCACTCCCGATAGCTCTTCGACCCAAATGCCCTTAGCATTTCCTAATCGCTTCTTGATTCCATTTACCTACGTCCTGTTGGACACTTCTGTTTGCCAATTTTCTTGGGGATTTTCTACCGACATGAATCATTGGTTAATTCCCTTATCAGCGCACCAACCTCAGAATGGGTTCTCGGCAAATTGCAATCTGTTATCACTGATCAGTATCTTCGGTATTCCAAACCTTGTTATAATATTTTTCCATTGAAACTTTATCATCTGTCTCCCAGATATGCATGTTAATGGCTTACCTTCTATTCACTTTGTGAAGTAATCTACTGCGGCTACATCAACTAGGTACTTTACTTTGCATGGGGCGTCTGGGAATGGCCTAACGATATCAATTCCCCAGTGGTAGAAGGGCCACAAACTAGAGATACTCGTCAAAGGCGCCAGTGGATTCCCTTGGATCGGGGAGTAAGTTTGACACTCTACACATCTTTGTCTAATTTCTAACACATCTCAGTATATGGTTAGCCAGTAGATGCCGATTCGAAGTATTTTCCCTGTAAGGGCCCTAGCCCCTTCGTGTGCACCAAGTGAGTCGACATGCTTCTCTCAGAGCGCCTCCTTGCCTTTGGCTTCCTCTAGACATTTTAGCCATGGTTTCATGAATCCCTTCTTATACAATACTACATACATTAGTGCATACAACGGTGCTTTGATCTGTATTCTTCTAGCTTCTTCGTGGCCATCTGTCAAAATGTCGTGTTGCAGGTATTCAACTATTGGTGACTTCCGTGTGTGTCGGGTTGACAGTAGAGTGTGTACTCATCACTCGTCTCTACATATCTCTTTGAGTACTTTCACTAGGACCTTTTTATACCAGTGATCGAAACATGTTGACGCTAGCTGGCTGAGGGTGTCTGCTCTTCTATTTTCTCCTCTCAGGATCTGCTTAAGGGTGAACTCTTTGAGGGGATCGACAATTTGTTGCACGACCTTCATATATTTCTCCATTCACTTGTCATTCGCTTCAAATTCTCTATTGATTTTATTAGCTGCTAATCTTGAATCCATCAAGGCTACTATCGCTTCTAAGCCCATCTGTTTTGCTAATCGTAGGCCAACTAGTAAGGCCTCATACTCGGCTTCGTTGTTAGAAGTGTGAAAGTCGAAGCGGAGAGCATAGGTGATCTCTTCCCCCTCTAGGCTTGTTAAGATCAGGCTAGCTCCCAACCCTTCTTTACTGGACGCTTCGTCGTTGTATAGGGTCCACTTCTGGTCGTCGATGGATTGGCTTATCCCCAATAAATCTTTTGTCTGAATTGTTGTCTTTGCGTTTCCTGTGATTTCGAGGAGAAAGTTTGTTAATGCTTGTCCCTTGATACTGGTACATGGGAAGCCGTTGATGTCAAGCTCCCCTAGCTCGATTGCCCAATTCGGTTGCCGCCCGGATGTTTCTGGCTTGAGTAGGATTTGTTTGATCGGACAATTTGTTAGCACTTCTATCGGATGTGCTTAGAAATAACGTCTCAAGCATCGTGCCGCATAGATGAGTGCTAACACTAATTTTTAGAGGATGGGATAGTTAGTTTCGGGGCCTTGCAGTGCTCGGCTAACAAAGTAAACTGGTGCTTTCCTTCCTTCCCTTTTTACAACCAATACCGAAGTGATGGCTTTGTCCGAGGTTGAGAGGTATACTTGCAGTTTTTCGCCTAGGACAAGATTGGCCAACATAGGTAGCATGTGCAAGGCCTCCTAGAATTGTTGAATCGTTGCTTACGCTGTTATTGTTCATTGGAAGTTGTTCTTTTCGATGCATCCTTTAAGGGTGTGGAAGAGCGACAGGGCTTTCTCTGCTGATTTAGAAATGAAACAACTTAGAGTGGCTAGTCTACCATTCAACCCCTAGGCATCTCGCAAGGTGTGTGGGGATGGCACCTCCATCAACTCGTCCACTTTTCTTAGGCTAGGTGGAATTCCTTTTGTGGTAATGTATTATCCCAGGAATTGGCCTTCCTCGACACCGAAGGCATATTTCCCTGGATTTAATTTCATCATGACCTTCTCCAATGTTTTGAATGTTTCTTCCACGTCTTCTAGTAGCTTCCTATCATTGGGGATTTTTATGGCCATGTAATCGACGTATACATCGATGTTTCTTCCCATTTGTTTGGAAAAAATATAGTCAACGAGGCGTTGGTAGGTCGTCCATGTGCTCTTCAAACTGAACGACATCTTGGTGTAGAAGAAAGCCATGTGGTTTGTATAGAAAGTTGTTTTCTCCTCGTTGTCTTTTCTCATCAAGATCTAATGGCACCCCTTGTATGCGTCTAAGAAGCACTTTAGTCTGAAGCATTGCAAGGACTCAACCATTTTGTCAATTTCTGGCGGAGGTAGCAGACTTTGGGGCATGCCTGGTTTAGATCCTAGTAATCGATGCACATACGCCACAAGCCATCGTGTTTTCTCACCATGACGGGCTTGGCAATCTAGTTCGGGAAGACTGCTTCTTGTAGTATCCCCACCTTGGTTAGCTTAGAAACTTCGACATTGATTGCTATGTTCCTGTCTCCCCATTGAACCCTTTTTTTGTTTGGTTTATTTAGTGCTTGGCTTGATCATAAGCTTGTGCTCTATAACCTTCCTATCTACCCTTACCATGTCCGTAGGGGTCCAAAAGAGCACGTGCTTATATTTTTTCAAGAGGTTGATCAACGTCTATCTTGTGGCTAATGAGAGGTTGCTGGCTACACTGACCGGTTGGTCCAGGTATTCCCTATTGATAATTTTTTTGCCACTTGCCGGCTCTACTCGTGACTTCTTTTTTCCTGTATGATCTCTTTCGGCTACATGATTTCGTAACATCATAACTCCTTTGGTGGCGTTGCTAGGACCGTCCCCGACCCCTACATTGTGATGAACTTTATTATTCCATGCATTGTTGAAGGGACCACTTTGAATATGAGTAGGGTCGTCCGTCCAAGGATGATGTTATGCTCTGTTCGATGCCTTATCATAACAAAAATATTAGGGTTGTATTCTTCTTTACTCTATCATGGCTGGTCAGTGTGAAAGGAAAATGAATCGTGATTAGGGGCCGTAGGATGTCTCCTGTGAAACCTGTTAGTTGACTTTTTGTGGGTTTGAGGCTCTCCTTCCACCTGTCGGACAGGAGGCAGAAACAATGCTCGTTGATGATGTCCACTGAGCTTCCCGCATTGATGTACATCCGGTGGATCGTCACATCTTTGATGGACTTCTAGATTATGAGTGGGTCGTTGCCTCGCCAGCCCATCGGTTGACGATCCTTCTCTGAAAACCTTAATCCTTACATAGATCTGGTGAGATTGCCCATATCACCATGTACTTCCTTTCTTCCCTGTTTGGACCGTATCATCAGGATTTCATGAGGTTGGTCGTGCTCGTTGGCTGCGTCTATGGCATTCTCTGCATCAAACTTGGCATGAAGGCTTCGTGCCACCTCGACGAGGTTCCCCTTTAATTGTTTTTCTTCCATTTCCCTTTTTAACATTGAGCAGTTGAAAATGTCGTGTGTTTTGCTCTTGTGGTACTCACAATATCGTCCCTTTCCTCCCTTCACCGGTTGCTTGTCAGAAACTACATAGACGTGTGGACGCCTACCTCGCCTCTCGTCTCTTTAGAATGGCCTAAAGCTTCCATGTGAGCACTACCTCGTCCAAAGTGTATGCCCTCTCCTTGGGTCTTCGGGTTTGACGATGGTGAGTTGTGGCACTTTGTTGCTGAGGCGGTCACGGAGTTCAGGTATGCCTATTTCGTTGCCTCCACTTCCTCTTGCCTTAGGTAGCGCTCTAATTTCTCTTTTAGCTATGCTCACGTCTGCAGTTTTTTCCCCATGAGCTTTTGAGACAATGTTCCTGGTAGGAGGCCCCACATGAAGGTGCCTACTATTAAGCCTTCATCCTAGCCTGGGACGCCTAGCATGGGGTTAGTGAACCTAGTGAAGTATTATCACACTGTCTCTCCTTCCTTCTGTTTGCAGTCGATAATTGAGTGTGAATCTCCCTTGTATTTACACATTTGCATGAAATTCATCAGGAAGAGGTACTTTAACTGCCCGAAGTTATAGATGCTCCATGGTCGCAATGTCTTGAACCACGTTCATGCATTCCCATATAGGGTTGTTGGGAAGTACGTACACCAGAATCGCTTGTCTAGCTTGAGTGAGGTCATTGTGCACTCGTAAGTATCGATGTAGCTATCAGGATCTATGGTTGTTCCATTGTAGGTCTTGAGATGTGATAACTTTGTTGGGTTTCGAATTTCATAATCTAAGAGCTCCTTAGCGAACGGAGATGTTACGTTGTGCGACAGACAGTCTTGGTTTGGGATAGGAAAGGCACCCTGTGGGTTATACTGTTGGGCAGTGATGTAAAGCTGCATGAGCATGTTGTTATATGCTGCAGAGTGGCCATGTTTTGTCCCATAGAACGCTTTTTTGTGGAAATGGGAAGGTTAGCGTGTGGGTGGGTAATAAGGGTAAGTTTTGTGGAAGAGGATTATTGGGAACATTTTGTCAGTAATGTGGGATTGTGGTGTTGAAAGGTATGTTTGTTGCAAAGGGAGGTGTTTAGAAAGCCATTGTTTGGTTTCTCACCATCTGGTTCAGCGGTGGTGTCTAGAAAACCACCAGTTGTTCGCCTGCCATCTGGTTCAGCGGTGGTGTCTGGAAAACCACCAGTTGTTCGCCTGCCATCTGGTGTAGTGGTGGCGGTTCTGAGAAAGTCAATGTGGTGATGACGTTTTCCATTGTTGATGGTGTTGTACTAATTGATATCACTGTTAGTTAAGGTGCTTGCATCGGGGTTCTTTGTGTTGACATGGTGGCGGAGGAAGTTGGTCCTTTGACGGCCAGCCTCTGTGGCTCGGTTGTTGGAGCGGTGGTTGCCGTTAGGGGTGCAAATGAGCCAAGCTACTTGCGAGCTACTCGGGATTGGCTCGTTAAAAGCTCGACTCGAAACCGGTTTTAAACGAGCCCGAGCCGAGCTCGAGCTTAATATTAAGCTCGTTTATTAAACAAGCTCGAGCTTGAGCCTATCTCACTAAGCTCGATTACGCTCGTGAGCCTAAACGAGCCTTTATATAATATAATTTATTGTTATTTTTATATATTAAAATAAAAACATATTTTGGGAAATTATGGATTTCGGGTATTAGTAAACAAGCTTCTTAACGAGCTTGAGCCGAGCTTAAGCTTATTTAGGCACATCAAACGAAAAACGAGCCGAGCCCGAGCTGAGCTTGCATAATTCTTTACGAGCTCGAGCCGAGCTCAGTAAAAGAAAGTTCGAATCGAATTGGGCTCGGCTCGGCTCATTTGCACCCCTAGTTGCCGTCGAGCCGCCCTTCTGTGATGCTTCACTGGCATACATGTCCAATGCATGTCATGAACCCATAGTAGGTCAAAATGTGGACTTATGACCTAATATCTATGCATGACATCTAAACTTGATTATAGACCAGATCCAAAAGACTAATAGGTCACCTTGACTTGGAGATTAATAAAGTTGCAAACTTTATGAGATCTAACCGCTTCATATTAAAGAACAAGAAGCAAAAGGGACAAAAACCAAGATGTAACAACTTTGAATGATAAAAATCAAGTCTTGGACACTTAACAAGGTCCAAAAGAGTGCCAAACTGAAGAATAGGGGCTTGCTTGCTTGATCTTTGCTTCCTTCTTCCACATTCTTCCTTCCTTAGCTCCAAAAACACCAAATTATCTTAATTTGGAGGAAAAGATGATTAGGGTTTCATTCAAGGCTTAAGAGGCTGATGGGGCTGATGGTGAACAAAACCTAGCCTCCATATTCCTATAAATAGGGAGAAAACCCCAGAAGATTAGGGTTTCATCACCAGCCATCAACACGCCGTGCTCCACGAGTCAAAACGTCGTGTTGTCCTTAATAAAATATGTGTTTCCTCATATCTGGACACGCCATGTTGGTGCCTCCAACACGCTGTGTCAAATTCTCAAAAGGTGATTCTTTCCCAAAATTACTCCTAAAATTTCCGGGTGTTACAACTCTCTCCCACTTAAATTAGATTTCTTACTCGAAATCATTCATTACTATCTCCTTTAACGAACTAAACGATCATGATTGGACTCCCTGAATCCCAAAAAGTACTAGGGAAGTCACCTCGCTCTGGTGACCTCCCACCCTTACTGATGTTGAATCCAAAATAGAAGATATCATGAGGCCTAACGAAGAATGAATCTCAACTTTTCCTTAAGCCAATGAGTATCCAACCGCTATACCTGAAATTTGGAAGCCCTGAATGATGACAAACTCCAAGACAGACATAACCAGTAAAAATTGTTCCCGCAAAGATTCAGCCTCACAATTTGAAATGTACAACTTATCTGGTCTGAAGGAATTTATAGATACCCAAAAACATATACCCCCAACCACCTACCAAATCCCTGATAAAAGTTGAAACTAACATACGATGTGCTTCCATTAATCGAACCCATTCTAAGTAGAACTCATATACTGACAACGGATGAATCCTTGCTCCAAAACCAGGAATCCAATTCCTTATCTGAAAACAACCTAAATACATCAATTGCGAATTTTCCACTAATCCCAATTCCATAATATGTGCCAAAAGCCTTTAATTAAACCTGTGGCTCCCTGATATGTCATTCCAACCACTGCTCCTATGAGCAACGATGAGACTTCCAGTAATTCGATATTTACCTCCAATCCTTAACAATTGATGTATACCCCCATCAAGCAAAACACCCGTTATGTTAACGAAGAACTTTTGATTTGAGACTTCATGACCAGTTCCCCAACCGTGATAATCAACCCCTCATAACAGCTTGCAAGCAAACGGGATTATAATGCAACCATATCGAGAGATTTTCTGATATACTGCTAATACTACCAACGACCTTTAAGTGTTCCTTTTATCCAAAACCAGTTGATTTTGAGACTCCCGACTTCCATCAATGCACCAATACCGAAAGTACCATACTTAGATGAAATCAACAATCATGATCACTGGGCCGACAGCCTATGTCTGGTTGATGTGCACAAAAGTACCCACTAATTTTGATATTTATAACCTAACAAACTTAGACTAACTATGCACTTATAGGCAGTGTACCTAGTCAGATTACATTATAGCTTAGGTAAGTTGGGTGTCGATCACAGGGAACGGTGGTGAATTAATTTAAAATATTTGATTATAGGTTACAGGTCACACGAAAAGAATAAAGAAGTAATTTAACAAATCTCAAACGAACAATTAATTAACAACTTTCGATAAACTAACACGAAAGCAAATCTCTTCAGGTACGTTGGTTTAGATAAATTACACCTTATAAACATAGACAATTGCATACACAAATTCATTTATTCATGTTCACCAATTCCTAAAATGATTAGATTCGCGTTCACTATAATCCTTTAGCAAACAAGTCAATTCAAACAGTGATCAGTTGATTAAACTAACATGCTTCCTAGTGTTCAATTCGTATCAAGCAAGACTTGTAAGTATAGTTAATCAAATTGGTCGTTCAATTAACCTCTTGTTGATGGTCATCAAACAAGGCTCACACATTAACTTACTTATTCCCAAGTTAATCCTAGTTTCACATTCGTTATTCCTAGACTTATAATCTTGATGGTCATCAAAATCATAAGAGACAAGCAATCAAGCAGATGTTCATACAACTCAATTTACTTAATAATTAACAGCAAATAATTATCATTAACACGTAAGGATCTTTTAACAAGCTTGGCAAGATAAATTAAACATAAACACACAATTCAATATAGCAATTAGTCTAATAATAAAAGCTTCATTCTATCATAAACACAAGGTAAAAGGCTTTTACACCCAAATCAGAAAGTAAATACATAATAGTAACACAATGGAATGCTAAACATGGTCACGTTAAAAACCCATATGATTACCAACATGTATCCGCTCTCCAATCCTTCCGATCTCCGCTCCCGTTAGCTTAACGGCCTTCCGGCCGCCTTCTAGACCCTCAAAACGACTTAACAAAAGTTAATTATCGACTAAATTAGGTTAGAAGTCGAATCCCCCCTCCTGGTTAGCTGATAATCATCTTTTATAACCCTTGTAACCGACTTACGTACGTTGGGCATAAGTCGGATTACGCTGGGCGTAATGAAGATTTATACGAGATGAGGTTATCTGGATGCCAGCCGTTACGCGGGGCGTACACATGGATTACGCTAGGCGTAACTCGACTTAGCCATTACGCTTAGCGTACATGCAACTTACGCAGGGCGTAAATGGCTCCTCCAACATTTTTCCTTTCTTTTAGCCTCTAAGCCCGATTTCCGCTTCAGTCTTTTCTTTTGTGCTTTATCGACAACGAATAGTTGCAAATCATAAAACATTATGAGTACTTTTTAGTTCTAAAAGAGAATAATAAAGGCCAAAATATTAAGATATAATGCATAAAAATATATATAAAAATACACATATCAAAATACCCCACACTTAGCCTTTGCTTGCCCCCAAGCAAATTTTACTTTTATTTTACCAATATCTTACTAAACAATCCATTTAAAACTCAGCCATTATGTCAAGACCTCAACGCATGCATTTGTGTCTAAAATTTTCCTAAAGTACCCCGCATACTTTAAATACTCACAATCTTCATAAACACTTGCCCACTTTTTCCGAACAATGCTCATTTTATGCAACCCTCCGAATCCATCCGCAGAAAACCTCCTTATCCTCAAGGTATTTTTAGTTGAGCAACCTAAGAATACATAATCTAGAATTACAATCTATGATACCACTATGGAGCTCTTTTGGAATTCTTCACTTCCTTGATAATTTGATCTTTGATTTCTTTGAATTCACCACCTTTGTTGTTTTGATTTCTGGTATCTTTAATTTTATGAATTTCTTGGAATTTTGATCTTTTGATCTTCACTTTAGTTGCTCCAAAATTTCTTCAAACTTTTCTTGCAATTCTCTCTTTTTTTACATGTACCTCACTTTTTTCACTCAAAACCTACATGCTTAAGCAGAGACCCTCAACCTCAACCTTTATTGGTTAATGATAATAATTTTCCTGGATACATTTCAGGTTTAGGCTGCTAAACATATGGCATCCCTCAAACCAAGCGGGGTTATGTTTTAGTTCCATGATTTCACTAAAATAAGAGAGGCCACAAATGCACTATAACGTGTATTGGCTCAACTAAACATTTGAGTTCTCATCGGATCATCTCATACAATATTAGCATAATTTAAATTATCACTAGATCTTTCTAAATTAAACTATTATTTCAAGTTTTTAAATTTTCAAATTTCCTAAATCTAGCAATTTCCAAACTATTATTTCATTTTTATAATTTACTTTTACCGACCCCCTACCCCACACTTATTTCATACAATGCCCTCATTGTATGCTAAAACGAATTAAGAACATAAAAAGGAAGAAAAAGGAGAAGACTCCCCTGGGTAGTTGTGGCGAGATCGAATGGGGCTGCTACAAGTTGCTTCAAATATTGCTGAAAGACTGAAAACTGGAACTGCTGCTTCTGAATTTGCCGATAAATAAAATCAAGACTGCCGACTTAAAAAATGTGGTGCAAAAGATTGCATACAAATGCAATGTATAGTAACCATGACGTGGAAAAGTGTCAACCACGTCGTCTCTTCAAGAATGACATCCTCTTCTCGCGATGAAACATCCCCCACAACATTGGAAAGTGTCAACCATGTCGTGGCAGCCGGGATGATATTTCTTCCTCGCGTCGAAATAAAACTCTATGGTGTGGGAACAACTCATCCATATCATAAGAGTCAAAATATCGTAAAAATGCCAAACTTCTAAATAATCGCTCACGAAATCAATATGCACCCCACACTTATGACAAATTGTGGGTCTTGACTATAATCTTCGAACTCTCACATGGCTCTCTCTAGCAACAGTCGGACCTAGCTGCTGAACTTACTGCCAGCTTTCTAAGGGCGAAAATTCTGCAGAGATCTAAACAACCAAAGAGCATCAACATGGAAAACAAAAGTAAAACACCCTAAATTAAACTTTAACTACATACCAAATAAAAATACTAATACTAAACTAAAAATAACACAAAAAATAAAAATAAAAAGGATAACTAAATCACTCATCATCTCCGTCATCATGCTGCTGTGTCCCAGAAGTACCAGCTCCATCATGTCGTGGCTGGAATGGTGGAGGGAAGGGAACCGAGTACTGAAACCCCTAGTGGGCAAAGAATGCGGTCAATGCATCCCCATACCACTGCTGTTGTCTCTCCATGTGTGCAGCATTCTCACCAAGGTTCTGAACCCCCATGTCAATACGGTCAATGCGTTGAGCTAAGTAACGCATATCAATCTCCAGCTCAGGTCCCTGCTGCGCTCCATTCGGAGCAGGTCTACGCCGCTGGACCCGTCTTGGATGTGGCTCGACGGCACCCTCCTCATCCGCCACATCATCTGATCGTACCCATAAGACACCATCTCCGCCCCGCTTAAGTACACGCATCGACTCTAATAACTGAAGGCTCATCGACCTCATATCATGAAACACCATCGAACTCGTGATCTCATGCGTCAACAACTGATACGATCGAGCTAATCGCGTGATAAAATGCCCCCCACAAATCGGGCTATCCTCCCGAAGTCCCCTGGCCCTCCTACCCAAATATGCGGCTAAAGCAACTGGAAGGTTCAGTTGTCTCCCTGAAGTAACAAGTGCCAATAAGAAATACAAGTCTGTCGAAGGCACTCTCTCACTGTTCTTATGGTGCGTAAGAGATATGGACATCAAACGGTGCATCAGTCTGTATGTAGTAAACCGAATCATCATCCCCCGTGCAGTAGATGGCGTATAAACTCCTCCTGTAATCTCGGCCCAAAAAGTGTTTTCGTTATAGTCATCTGGCCGGTCCGTGAGACAATCAGCAAGGAATGCCGGGAAGTGGACACTCCTCGTCTCATCTGCTGTATATATCCTCACTCGAGTCGCAAGCTCTATGACACTGCACTCCCGACTCACACCCCCCAGTCTGAAGGCAAAGGCTGTCCTATCATCGGGTGCCTTCCTAGGGTCATAGGAAACTGTAGCATAAAACTCCAGCAAAAATTCCCGATAAACAAGCTCTTGGATCCTGAACAATCGTTCCCATCCCTGACATACGAACAAATGCACTCCACTCGTGTCCGAGTGCGTGTATTCCAAAAAATCCTAGATCAGCGCAACAAGTCCAGTCTGGGTCACCAATTCCCAGTCAAATGAAGGTGCTATGTCGATCTCCTTAGTGAGATGCAGACTCAGATTGGTGACATATCGTGCCCGGGTTACATTGTTCAGAGTTTGCGGAAATTGTAAGAAACGGTGATCGGTCACTTCCTCGGGTGGGTTGGTCCTTTGAGTTCTTCGGGCCATAATTTGCACAAATAAACACCAACACAAAACCAAAAAAAAATATCACAGCATTAACAATTTTTAAACCAAAATAATGGTCCTAGACTTGGTCTATACGCTGGGCGTACATCCAGCATACGCTGGGCGTACGTCCAGTTCATCGAATCTGTCCCCCTTCTCATTCAAAGGCCATACAATACACTTCAACAAATTACGCAGGAGTATTTATCAAACATTTAACAATTAAACAGGAAGAGTTCGTAGGCCAGTCAAAATCGAGGAGTCTACAGGCGCGCGCTAGGCGTCCGTCCTCAAACTCAAATCGGTGGTCATGGGATGGGATTAAGACCAAATTAGGTCCTAGGGTTTAGTCTATTGATCGAAATCGGTCTATTTAAGCCATAATCCAAACATACATTTGTGAAATCGGCCCCAATTCGAGAAATATATGAACCCTAGATTTTGAACAAAGGCATAATGCAGCAAATTTCACTGATTCAAACACAAATCAAAGACATAGAGTAACCAAATAACATACCTTTGTGTCGAATTTTACAAGAAAAGAAGAAAAATCGAGATTCTTTGGCAGAGCTTGCCGTCACAGCGTACGCGAAGGAGAGGAGTTTGAAAGAATAACAAAAAAGTCAAAGGGTAAAATGATATTACCTGGTCGTCGATTTACGCTGGGCGTAATGAAAAGTTACGTTGGGCGTAACCCCAACTCCGAGAGAAAGCTATCCGCGATCAATGGTTTATTACGCTTGGCGTAAATACACTTACGTTGGGTGTAATTGAACTGAAATATTTCCTGTTCCTTATTTGAAATTCCTTTCTTTTAACTAATTAATTTGGGGACTTATTATTATTATTATTTTTTAAATTTTTTTCTTTTAATTGCTTCAACACAGCCATGAATTTCCGATGAGTGACATATTTAAAAAAAATGTGACGTCATGATCACTTGTTTTTGTCGAGATCAAACAACAATGGTTGATCAAAACCTTTGCACGCAAGAACTGGTTTGTGAAAACAACCACTTTCGGTACCCGTTAAAATATTTCCTTTGTTCTCTTCGCACCTTTACTAAAAGTAGAACAAGAAGTGACCTAACTAGTTAAGAACAGCAAGAGCTCGGTATTCCACTTAACCACCACAATACGCCTTGCTATACTACGCGTTATGCATTGAGTTGGACAAATCAACAAAGTAGTAGGCTAAGCAGGTCAAGAATTCCCTAATCGCTTTCATTCTCAAAACCCATGCAAAAAGTAAAGTCAAGCAATGTGTACAATCCCAAATTCCTGCAATTAACAACAAGAACCTTCCAGCCAAGTGAAATGATATCAACGAAAATCAAACTAAAAATATAAACTAAAAACAAATAACGAATAATCAAATAAACTAAATTAATTACTAGCCGTTCCCCGGCAACAGCGCCAAAAAATTGATGTGCACAAAAGTACCCACTAATTTTGATATTTATAACCTAACAAACTTAGACTAACTATGCACTTATACGCAGTGTACCTAGTCTGATTACAGTATAGCTTAGGGAAGTTGGGTGTCGATCACAGGGAACGGTGGTGAATTAATTTAAAATATTTGATTATAGGTTACAGGTCACACGAAAAGAATAAAGAAGTAGTTTAATAAATCTCAAACGAACAATTAATTAACAACTTTCGATAAACTAACACGAAAGCAAATCTCTTCAGGTACGTTGGTTTAGATAAATTACACCTTAAAAACATAGACAATTGCATACACAAATTCATTTATTCATGTTCACCGATTCCTAAAATGATTAGATTCGCGTTCACTATAACTAATCCTTTAGCAAACAAATCAATTCAAATAGTGATCAGTTGATTAAACTAACATGCTTCCTAGTGTTCAATTCGTATCAAGCAAGACTTGTAAGTATAGTTAATCAAATTGGTCGTTCAATTAACCTCTTGTTGATGGTCATCAAACAAGGCTCACACATTAACTTACTTATTCCCAAGTTAATCCTAGTTTCACATTCGTTATTCCTAGACTTGTAATCTTGATGGTCATCAAAATCATAAGAGACAAGCAATCAAGCAGATGTTCATACAACTCAATTTACTTAATAATTAACAGAAAATAATTATCATTAACACGTAAGGATCTTTTAACAAGCTTGGCAAGATAAATTAAACATAAACAGACAATTCAATATAGCAATTAGTCTAATAATCAAAGTTTCATTCCATCATAAAGGCAAAGTAAAAGGTTTTTACACCCAAATCAGAAACTAAATACATAATAGTAACACAATGGAATGCTGAACATGGTCACGTTAACAACCCATATGATTACCGACATGTATCCGCTCTCCAATCCTTCCGATCTCTGTTCCCATTAGCTTAACGGCCTTTCGGCCGCCTTCTAGACCCTCAAAACGACTTAACAAAAGTTAATTATCGACTAAATTAGGTTAGAAGTCGAATCCCCCTCCTGGTTAGCTGATAATCATCTTTTATAACCCTTGTAACCGGCTTACGTACGCTGGGCGTAAGTCGGATTACACTGGGCGTAATGAAGATTTATACGCGATGAGGTTATCCGGATGCCAGCCTTTACATGGGGCGTACACATAGATTACGCTGGGCTTAACTCGACTTAGCCATTATGCTTAGCGTACATGCAACTTACGCGGGGTGTAAATGGCTCCTCCAACATTTTTCCTTTCTTTTAGCCTCTAAGCCCGATTTCCGCTTCAGTCTTTTCTTTTGTGCTTTATCAACAACAAATAGCTGCAAATCATAATTCAAAGCATTATGAGTACTTTTTAGTTCTAAAAGAGAATAATAAAGGCCAAAATATTAAGATATAATGCATAAAGATATATATAAAAATACACATATCACTGGTAAACCCTTACAAGGTCTATAACATAGGTCTGGATTGCCAACGAGCCCATAACATGAGTATGGAAAGCCTTACCCGGCCCTTAGCTCATGTGTCACACCCCGAACCAGACGATGGAAACGTCAAAGGGCTCGCGTGACTTAAATTGAAATATCATCACAATGAATATATATGAAACATAACATAAACATCACCATGCATTAATACATTACAACTGACCTTGTTCAGTAACATCCCAAGTCAGAATCAAGAGTTCAGGGGGTAAAATGTAAGTTTGGAAAAGAAGGACTCGGCGGGTAGGAGCTTCAACTCGTCGAGTTGAAGCATGTGTCGGGCACATGTTAAGTGACCAGACTCGCTGAGTCGGCGGCTGGACTCGACGAGTCCGTGCTGGAATGAGAAACCCTAATTCCTAGGGTTTGCACCCTATTTAAGGAGCCTTAAGCCCCCATTTCGGCCCCTTATTACTCCTATGAGAATCAGAAGCCCTAAAATCATAAGTGAGAGCCTTTGGAGCATTTTGGAGCTTAGATAAGTGGATTTAGGAAGGAAATCCTTAAGAATAAGAAGCTTGGATCAAGGAGGCTTAAGGAGATTTGGTTTACTCTTTAGTTGGAGGTTGTTTTGAGGTAAGGATTCGTCATCTTGGCTTTATTCCTTCTAGATCCACCTTTCATGGAGCTTTAGGGTTTGTTTGGAGGAATTTATGATGAGATCTTGATGCATGAGCTTGATCTGGAGTTGAAACTCCAGATCTGAGTTCTATATGGATTCTATGTGAAGAAAGCCCTTTGATTAGCTATGAAAAAGCCAGCCCTAATTAGTTAAGTTCCATTTTAGCTTGGTAATAGGTGAATGCGTCATGGAAGCACACAAAGGTAGCAACTTTATGTTGCTAATGAACCACAAAGACCTTGATCTATTGTTTGGAGTAAAGGAGAAGCTCTGTAATTTCAGAGTATGGAATAACCCGTGTGGACTCGGCGAGTCTGGGAGAAGACTCGGCAAGTCGGGTAGGGTTTGGTCCGACTAGTCTCGTGTGGACTCGGAGAGTTGGAAGAACAACTCGGCGAGTCTGTTGAAGATTTCCTTGGACTCGACGAGTCAGTTCTTGGACTCGGCGAGTCTGGTCGTGGAACCCTAGCCTTTCTGGTTAAGCCGTGTATCGGTGAGTTGAGGGGCAACTCGGTGAGTTGAGCAGGATGGGACTCGAAGATTGTTGGACTCAACGAGTCTTGGGGTGACTCGGCGAGTTGAGTCGTGATTGGGAGTTTCTGAGTATAGGGACTCGACGAGTCAACGAGTTGACTCAGTGAGTAGGGTCAACCAGGAAGGTTAACTTTGACTAAGGACCAGTTGACTTCCAAGGGGTATTTTGGTAATTATTGGTATTTATTGAGTTCAGTTATTTGGTATTGATCAGTGGTGGAGTTCGTGTCGGTGGTTGGAGTAGCGTGATCTTATTTCTTCAGTTGGCAGTTGCAGGTGAGTTATCCTCACCATATCGACAAGGTCTAAAGCACCAAGGCCGACCCTTTATCGGATTGAAATCCGGGTATCTGTTTGATATGTTATTGCTTGCTATGTCTGTATCCTGGTATATATGATGATGCTATGTTATAGACCTGGTTAAGGTCGGTATCCTCGTATATAGGATGATACTATGTTAGTGACCGGTTAGGTCGGTATCCTGGTTAGGATGTCGCTATGATATGTGATCTGCTAGATCGGTTTGATTAGATGTGAGTTGTTATATGATTATATGTTTATGTGCACATGGTTGTTTGGACTGAGGTTGGGTTGAGGCGGTTCCTGCTTTGTACTGTAGGCCAACATACCCAGGGCGGACCGGTTAGACCGAAGACCCGACGAGCGATCCGGATAGGCTAAAGGCCCACAAGAGGGTGGACCAGACGTGCCGAGGCTTGGAGAGTGGACCAGACAGACTGAAGGCCTGGTGCGGGCGGACCAGTCATACTGTACACTCGGAGAGTGGACCAGGTGGACTGAAGGCCCGATGCGGGCAGACCAGTCACACTGTAGACTCGGAGAGAGAGTGGACCGGGTGGACTGAAGGCCTGGTGCAGGCGGACCAGTCACACTGTAGACTCGATATGCATGGTTGTTCTATTTATGATATGATATGTTATGTGTGTGGTATTGTGGTTGGTATTTTGGGGGTAACTCACTAAGCTTTCGGGCTTACAGTTTCAGTGTATTGTTTCAGGTACTTCAGGAGATCGTGGCAAGGCGAAGGCATGATCGTACCGCTCCTCAGTTTTCATGTTGATATTTCTGGGATACTCTGATAATAAATGAATTGAAAACCATTTTGTAATAAATTAATGAACATGAGTTGCTTTTGGAAAAGTTTAAATTGCTTGAAATTTTATGGTCGTTACATGTTCACATCAAATAAATTGTCTAAATATTACATATCCATAGCATAAATTGTTTGAGAGTCACAAAACATAAAATCCTAACACACTTGGAAATTTTCTTCAGCTTATTTGTTACCTGAGAATACAAGTTATTTTGAAAACGGTCAACATATATAATGTTGGTGAGTTCATAAGCAGGTTTGATATGAAAATGTTTTGTATAGTTTGTAAAACCCAGGAAATCCGATATTCTCTGAAACACCAATTGTTTATACAATAGGTGTGATGATCCATAAGT
This sequence comes from Lactuca serriola, assembly GCF_051521515.1. Lineage (NCBI taxonomy): Eukaryota > Viridiplantae > Streptophyta > Magnoliopsida > Asterales > Asteraceae > Lactuca > Lactuca serriola. The sequence continues at coordinate 108,372,447 of NC_136409.1, read as the reverse complement.
ATATGCGTGAATGATTTCAAAACGTGAAAAAGTGATATGTTTCTCACAATAAATTCTTTTATTGAAAGTGCAAGTGAATAATGTTGTTTCCCCGGAAAACCCGATGTTTTCCGATAAAATAGTATGATCGTTTTGTATTATAGTATCGTCACAACCAATGAATATGATTTCCGATGATTACTTAGATGGTTTTGGATCTCTATGTGAGTCGTTATAACCATGCATAGTAATGACTAGTTCGTCTGTCTTGGCAGTCTTGCGAATGCCAGTATTGAATTAAGATTTTGTCACCCTAGACTGGCCGAGTCTAACTGTAGCGAACAACTTAGGTGTGGGGGAGTCACCCTCGTATAGATCTATACACAAACTCTCGCTCTCCCTCCAGGAGACTTTGATTATAACTACCGACTATGATCGACACTTATTGGTGTTGCCGGTTATTACTCACTAAATCCAAATAAAATTGAATAACCTTGGTTAACGACCTGATTTTTGTTTACTTGAATAGAAGGTAAGCCTAACAGACGAAGTGAAGAGGACTACGGTGTCACACCCCAAAACCACGAACGGCGGAAACGTTCAGGGGTGGAGGACGTCATGTACAGTATCTCAACAGTGTAATATAATAAACAAGAAACAACATCATCCATTGCATTATAAGTAAAGTTTAATACATGTGTGTTCTTTCATTGTAATAAGACACCAAAAATATACAATCAAAATGAAAGACGAGACTTGACTGCTTCGTCTTCTCAAAACCTGGCCTCCGTACCTGTCTACTGATGACCTGAGAATACAAGTTATTTTGAAAGCGAGTATCAGCTTTAAAGCTGGTGAATTCATAAGTATATAAGTGTCATTGCTTTGTTTATGAAAAGCTGTTTTGAAAGCCATGTAAATCTTTAAGTGAAAATGTTGAGGTAAGTATGAAATCCCTAGAAAGACCCTTATTTTCTATAAGTATGAAATGTAGTCTTCTACCAAGACCCGAATGTTCTATTTGTAAAATGATAGTTTTTCCTGTGAAATGACTAGTACTAAAAGTGCTTAGTCTAACTCATTTTTTATGTGAATGTATCACAAAATAAAGTAAATAGGAAAATATAACCATGAAAGTATTACTCTTGGGTTACCCGGGGGTAACACAACGTTGCTGACGTGAAAGGTATAACCTAATGAACATCCGAAGATTGTTCAATTTAACCTCTGTGACGAACAGTAGATTCCAGGAATGGTTAGTCCCGTAACTGACTTTACATCGATGTAGTCAAAGTAAATAACCTAATGAACATCCGAAGATTGTCCAATTAACCTCTGTGGCGAACAGTAGGTTCTAGGAATGGTTAGTCCCGTAACTGTCTCCTAATATATGTAATAACAACTCAATGAACATCCTAAGATTGTCCACTTAACCTCTGTGGCGAACAGTAGGTTCCAGGAATGGTTAGTCCCGTAACTGACTCTACCTTGCTATAAGCGAAATATATAACCTAATGAACATCCGAAGATTGTTCAATTTAACCTCTGTGACGAACAGTAGTACCCAGGAATGGTTAGTCCCGTAACTGACTTTACATCGATGTAGTCGAAGTAAATAACCTAATGGACATCCGAAGATTGTCCAATTAACCTCTGTGGCGAACAGTAGGTTCCAGGAATGGTTAGTCCCGTAACTGTCTCCTAATATATGTAATAACAACCCAATGAACATCCTAAGATTGTCCACTTAACCTCTGTGGCGAACAGTAGGTTCCAGGAATGGTTAGTCCCGTAACTGACTCTACCTTGCTATAAGCGAAATAGATAACCTAATGAACATCCGAAGATTGTCCAATTAACCTTTGTAGCGAACAATAGGTTCTAGGAATGGTTAGTCCCGTAACTGACTCCCGTTGAACTGGGATGGGCAGGACGATTTACTGAAGGTACTAATAATTCATCCTAACGAACCGAGGTTCAGATATTCATGTAAGTATACACAGGTCGATGTATCTACGTAAAAGTATTCATGTAATGTGTTCAGGTAAGCGTGTTCATGTAAGCGTGTTCATGTAAGCGTGTTCATGTATCATGTATGTATATGTAAAGGTACTCATGTATCAGGTAATGTACTAGTAAAGACTCATGAATGAACTGACTCTTGTGTGATTTCTTGTAATAGAAGTAATGTTTGATATCTTCAAATTATCCCTATGATAACTTACTGTAATGTAACTGGTTGATCATGTAGGTTTATACACTCTTACTACTCAAGGGTGTGGGAAACTAAATGAAAGATGTAAACTATAACATCAATACATATATAAGAACATAAGTGTATATGCATAGTTTAGTTCAAGAATGAAAAATGGTTTTGTAAGAGATCTTATGTTTTTTGAACAATACAACCATGACTTGATGTCATTTTACTAAACATTTCAAAGGTAAAACATTTGGTAACAATGTGCTTTTAAGATGTAAAACCATTCCATGCATCACATTTTGTAACATGTGAAATCTGTTAAACGACAAACACAGTTATAAAATACATATCAATGATTTAATAACATGTTTGTTTCTACTTGTATTCCCCCCATTAAAGCATTTGAAATCATTTAAAATATTGATTAGGGGTATGAACTCACTTGATTGAAGTGGTTGATTTGAAATAGTCTAGAGAAGAATCGAGCAGAACTTCGACAGGAAGAGTTGAAAACGCGGGAAAATCTCGGGATTCTCGGGAATCTTGGGAATCTCGAGAACACAAAACCTTCCTTTGGGACTTGAAGGTGAAAACCGGGGCTTTGGGAGGGTCTCGGGGGCTTAAACGCAGAGTTTCGGCGCGAGAAAGAAGGGAACTGAGCAATGGAACTCGGAGCCCTTGAAATCTATTTATAGGGGCATTTTTGGGGTGTGCCACGTCGTGGCAAGTGATGGCCACGTAGTGGGGAGTCAAACCTATCCTCTTCCATTGATTGGACGCCCTCAGTCACTTTCCGGGTCGCGACAAGCTTGTGCCACGTCGTGGGGGCCTGACAGCCTCGGATTTTGGACCCCGAACTTGTAAAATCCGTAACTTTCGCATACGAGCTCCGTTTTCAACATTCTTTATATGCACGCGTAGCTGAAAACGTTATCTACAACTCTCGTTTAGACTTCATCGGCAAATTTTGACTTTGTTTTTAATTATTTATTTTTAACGGGCCGGGACACGAAAAGTCCGTTAAAAATCCATAACTTCTTCATCTGGTGTCCGTTTTCGTCAGACTTTTCGTCGTTGCGCTACTAATATTGAGACCTTAGATTCTCATTTAGGTTTTTTTGGTCAAAAGTATCTCGAGCTCTATTTCGAGTTTTTAGCTGTCTACTGCTATACCCGAATCTTGGAAAAATCATAACTTTCTCATACGAAGTCAGATTTGGACGTTCTTTTTATGTACGCTCATGGTTTGAGGTTATCTATAACTTTAATTTAGATACTTAAGGCTAAAAACTATTGTATTGAAACTTCGCGTTTTTCGTTTAATCGGTGTTGCCGGTTTTGCCGAGAATCTTCGGTTGGTCATAACTTCTTCGTTATAACTCGGATTTTAGGGTTCTTTATATGAACGAAAACCTTGATACGATTCCTACTACTTTATTTAACCTAAGTAAGATTTTAGGAAAGTTATATTTTGACCTAAATTTGATTGGTTTTACATTACATTGCCTCGAAATATCGGGTTGTCACATACGGGGCCCTATTAATCACATATGTTATTAAAAGCTGTCGAGTATTCGAAGGACACATTAGACCATCACACATATGATTTCTTATTAAAGGTTGTCGAGTATGCGAATGACACGTTATCAAATGGGCCACTACAACCCAATAACATGTAAAAGCCATTGAGGGTCCGTTAGGCATGTAATTGGGTCACCTGAGACCCAATAAACATGTACATTCATGTTGGACCCAAAAATCATGATATTAGGCCACAAAGGCCCAATAACACGAGAAGAAGGTATTTGAGTCCAACCATTGAATCGTTTATGTTTTATTGAGATTAAGTTCATATTGTTGATATTTTGTTGTTTAGTAAATGTTTATTCACTGTGTTTTAAACAAGGATAAGTTAACGTTCGAATTATAACGAAGCTTTAGTTATATATATATATATATATATATATATATATATATATATATATATATATATATATATATATGTATAATCATGCATTATAAACTTGATATTTTTAACCCAAACATTTATAATTGTTTATTTGGCCCAAAAACAATTAGATTGACCATTGTGGCCCCTTTTTCTATAAAAATTGCACTTTTAGTCGCTTTTTGTGAAAATTTTCATTTTTAGTTGTTAAACCATTTTCTTGACATTTTCCACCCAAACTTTTTTCGAATAGAAATTTTAGCCTAAAACTATTGCATTTGTCATTTCCAGCCATCATTTGTAAAAAGTTTACATTTTTTACCCAAATTCCGTAAGTATTACAGTTTTGACCCCAAAATCAAAAACTTTGCATTTTTAGTCCAAATTTGGTAATAAACTCATATTTAACCCTTGAAAAAGTTTATTTAAAAGTAAAATCCAAAAACAAGGAGGTATGAACTCACCTTGGTTAGTTATCTCGGTTTTGAAGAAGATGTGAAGAAGATTTTTGGTCCTAGCAAGCCTCCTTGAGTTGATTTCGAACTTAAGAAGCTTCTAAGGTGTTCATGGAATAAAGCTTTATAAGAAAGAGTTCTAGATTTTGTAATGGAAGAAGATGTTTGTGTTTTGATAGCAGTTACAAAAGATTGACAACACTTGATGAATATCTGTTAGGGTGCAAAGTCATGCTTGGATGTAATGTTTTAGGCTTTCCTCTTTGTATGTGTAAATGGGTTGAGTCTTTTCCTATAAATAGGAAGTGAGTGACTCCCATTATGTAAGGAACTATTTGGAGTGTTAGACTAGAGAGAGAAATTTTGTACAAACCCATTTGTATATTCTTTCTAGATCTAATATGAGCTTACATAGATTTATTTACTCCTTGTGTTCTTGATTTTACATGATGATTCACTAGATCTTTCATATTCCGCACATGCCATGATAATCAACACCACTACAGTTGGTATCAAAGCGGGTGTTATTGATTTCATCAAGAATTGATCCTTGATGGCGATTTTGATTTAGTGATTCATTTTTTGATCATGGATCTTCGTGATTAGAGAGTGTTGTGTGTTCTAGAAGTCGAATTTATCCTTGATTTGATCCATAATTTGACTTTCTCTCTCTAGAATACTTGTTTGTATCACTTTCTCTTTCTAGAAAACCCATTCAAAATCATTTTCTCTCTCTAGAAATTTTCAAGTTCTTGTAATCATGGAGAAATGGATGATACATAGTAAGGATGTTCAAGGTGAATGCACTTTTGAATATCTTCTTTATAGCTTGACTGTTGGATTGAAAAGTGAATGTGATATTGTTGTAAATGGAGAAAAGAATGAAGTTGGAGAATTAATTAGTTGTCCAATTTTTCGAACCAAACATTTGTTTGATCGTTTGGTTACAACATATCAAAAGAGACGAAGAAATAGAAGAGATGGAGAAGTCATAAAAGGAATTTCTCGTGCTGAATGCAAATATGGAAGCAATAAACTTGAATATTATGCAGATTGTCGTGAAGCTCGGGAAGTTGTTCTTGATGATGATCTTGATGTTCAAGAAAAAGGAGTTCAAGTTGATTTTCAAGATGAAAAAGTTTTTTGCTCGATTGGAGTTCTAATCGATGATATTTTGTGTTCTTGTGATTCGTATGAAGGAATGATTCCTTATCGGAAGCCGGTGATTCAAGAAATTCACAAATATCAAACTCCAAAAGATTTGATTCAAACTCAAAATGTTCATGTTGTTGAAAGTGGGTTTGTTCATGAAGTCAAGTCTTCAAGATGCAAAAAGATGAGAAAGAAAAAGAAGAAGAAGATGAATCGGAAGAATATGCGGGTTTACTCACAAAAATCGTCATATGTTGTGAAGCCAAAATCCGTGAAGCAAATTTGGGTTCCAAAGCAACAATCTCCAAGTGTTGAATTGAATTTGAAGTCAAACCCAAAAGTATTGGTGGTTCTTTTGAAGATGTTATTGATTTGACAAAGAACACGAAGAACGAGTTGTACATCACGCATGGTGGGTGGTACAATGTTCGATTTGGAGATTTTCTCATTCCAACAAAAGAACCAAGATCTTCTAAATTTGATTCGTTTGTTGAAAATGGAACTCGATTTGTCAAAAAGGTATCACAAATTCTCAAATGGATTCCAAAACGTCCATGATTTCGATTCGTAGTTTATGTTTTTCATTTTTGATCGATTTGCCTCATTGGATCAAATCCGTTTCAACCCCATTGATTGATCCAATTATTTTCGTTTAGGTCAAAACCAAAATCATATTTTCACAATTTTTTTCTTAATTTCGAAATCATTTTATTTGTTATTGGTAAATATTTCGAAATTTTACTGTTCAATCAAATAAAATTCGAGCCCAAAATGTTTTTCTTGTTACTGTTCATAGATCCAATGATTGAGCCCAAACCAAAGAAAATACTCAATCCACTCACTGTTCATTTGTTTTAATCTCGTTTAATCACGTTGATATTGCGATATCTTTGCTGGAGCCCAAATTGTTGTTCCTGGTTCATCTAGTCGCACGCTTTACTAAGTTGTACAATCGGATCATCATCGTTTTGTTCTTCAGTTCTGATTTCACTTCATTGTTCCTAATAATCAATGATAAATTGAAATCGAGTTTTGATGGTGTTGAATTCGTGTTCGATGTATGACTTCCAATTTTGACTGGTCTTACTTTGAATCGATTGAAAGTCGAATTTATTGAAAAAGAACATGTCCTGGAAATCAAAAGTATTAGAGTTGAAATCGATTTGATTGAGAAGAAGAACTTGGAATCGAAAGTCAAAAGTCGACTGGTCTTACTTGGTGTCAATTGAAAACAAACGTGTTTGTTTGGTTACAGGGAAACGAATGGGTTTGGATATTGCTTGAGTATCTGATTTCGAAGGCTTAGGTATTGTAATTGAAATCGATGCGTTTTGATGTTGATTTTGGTTAAAGGTCAGACGCTCTTGATTTTGAAGGACGTTAGTCAAGAATCGAATGAGAGAGTTCAACTGTATGCAAAATTGATTTGGAATCGACTTGGGTTATTTTGAGTTCGAATGGTTTGCTTGAGAACAAATTCGATTTTGCGATACATCGATGAAGAACAGATGGCCGAGGCTGAGTTTTGTTGCTTGATTGGGAACGAACTGGAAAGAGTTTGGAGTCGATGTTCGAAGGAATTGATGATTGTGGAAATCAATTGCGATTGGTTGGTGTTGGTATATTGATTGGTATTGACTGGGTTCATGACTAGATAAAGAAGGTTGTGTTTTGAGTTGGATTCAATAATCGATGATTATTGATGATGATTTCGAAAGCTTTAGATTTGTAGTCAAGAGTCGATGTTTGTAGTCTGGACTTGGATTAAGAAGTGACGCTGATTTCGAATGATTGGAGTCGATTGCTGGGTTTGTTTGATAAGAAGAATTGAATTTGATGTCCATGTGATGTTGATTAACGAAGACTGTGTTTGGGATTTGAACGAACGAAGCCTTGGTACATGATTAATGATAAAAAGGGTGTATGTGACAAAAAGGAAATTTGCACGAAGGGAAGGTGTTTTGAACTTTGATTTGAAGGGTTGTTTGGTTTCATGCAAATGGGTGTTTTGATTTTTATACGAAGGGGTGTTTGGATTTTGAATATACGAAGGCTATAAGGGAGTTTGAACGAAGGATTTTGATCATTAGATACGGAGGTTTGGAACTGAGATGTGAAATCTTGAGTGGGTGGTCTCAATTAACGAAGGGTTTGGTTAATTGTTTTCAAAGAGTGTGATTGGTGATTTAAATTCGAAGGCTGTGAATTCACAAAGGGTATTTGATTTTGGGGTACTTGTGATAGAAAAAGCGAAGGCTCCCTTTTCTTGGAATTGATCTTGATTTGGTTTTTAGTTTGGTGATGAGGATTTCACACGAAGGGGAGAGAGAAATGGTTACCTGGTTAAGTCTTCGTATGTTTGTTACCTGGTTACTGGGTAACAAATTGAAGAAGAAAATCAAAAGTTTCGAATATCACCCCTGAAGTTTCGAAGACATGGCACAAATGGTCCAATTTCGAAATGGTGACAAAAGTTGTGAAGAATGACAGAATTTCTCTATTAGCCCCTGCAGTTTCGAAATATTGGCAGAAAATACCCAACTTCGAAATTGGGCTAATTTTCTGAGAAATTGAAGAATTTTACAGTTCTGGTCCATGCAGTTTGTGCAAATTGATGCTTTCTACCCAGCTTTGGAAAAGGGGGAGATTTTTGCATATTTGGCTGTTTTGTGCTCAATGGGTCCCTGCAAGTTTCAGAAAGTGACAATTTCTAACCGGATTTTGAAAAATCTTATAACTTTCACCCAAAAAGTCAAAATTTTTCATAAATTGAAAATTTTTTTCTGGCTTTTTCGTGATTGTTTTTCCGTGCAAGATTTTTGGTGATTCATTTTTGGTACACATCAAGGGGGAGTATCGTGAAGATTATTTCTCGGGCGCTTCTCATCCTTAGTGGGTTTTATAATCATTTTTAGATTATAAAAAGGGGGAGAAATGATGGGTATTCGAAGCTTCTCGGGTTTGTCGAATATTCATTTGCGGATTTGAAGACCGGTGTTACTTCGAGGGGGAGTTTGGTCTTGATCGCGCTAGCTCGTTGGAGATTAAATCCGGACATCCAATCCTAACTTTGAGGGGGAGAATTTTAGGGTGCAAAGTCATGCTTGGATGTAATGTTTTAGGATTTCCTCTTTGTATGTGTAAATGGGTTGAGTCTTTTCCTATAAATAGGAAGTGAGTGACTCCCATTATGTAAGGAACCATTTGGAGTGTTAGACTAGAGAGAGAAATTTTGTACAAACCCATTTGTATATTCTTTCTAGATCTAATATGAGCTTACACATATTTATTTACTCCTTGTGTTCTTGATTTTACATGATGATTCACTAGATCTTTCATATTCCGCACATGCCATGATAATCAACACCACTATAATATCCTTGAATCCAAGCTAAATTTTCGAGATTCCTTTGAAAGAAGAAGGAATATGATCTTTGAGAGTAATAGAGAGAGTTTGTATACTGTGTGTGTGTGTGTTGCTTCCTTCGGCCATAGATAAAAAGATAGGGGAGAGGAGAGAAAGGATTGAAGTGATAATTATGGATGTATGTTGGAGCATGCATGTTTATTTGGTGTATAAGAAAAAGGTGGCACATAAAAGTCAACCCTTCTTATTCTCTTTTTTTTCATTTTTTTATTTACGCCGAGAGGGAGAGGGAAGAGAAAGGATTTGGGCCTTTAGTGCTTGAATTCCATAATGTGAGACCCAAATTGATGGTTTTCGGCCCATTGGGCCCTTAAGAGAGTTTATGGCCCAATTTGCATAAAAGAATGAGTTTTACGACCCATTAGGGCTTATTGGGTTTGTTATGGTCCAATAAGGCCCATTAAGGTAAACCAATTCATTTTGGATTCGTTATGGCCCAAAATGTTAATTTTTCTGAAAGTGGGTCCATTTAGGGCCCATTTAAGGGTCTTAAGCGCAAAATAGTCAAATTGGAAGCTTATTGGTCTATTAGGCCCAATAAGGAAATCATAGTCCATAATGGACTTAAACCAGGATTTTTAGGGTTTCCAATCTTTTGTTGACCATTTGAAGTGTTTGTATAAAGTGTTTGATGGAATTTTGTTGTCATTGAATAAACATCATGCATACTTTTTAGTTTTAGTCACTAATGTTACTCTTGTTAATGATTACAAAACCTTAGAATTTCTAGTTGTGACATCATGTATGGAATACTCCCGTTCTAACGTCGATCTTGTCGACATTACATATTCCGTCAGGCACTCGCGACCCAGAGTACGGGCCAAAAGACTCTCAACATCTTTCCACTGCGTTGCAAGGAACTAAACAACAACCCTCTCAACTATAACTGAGCATAACAATGTCATAACTGTTAGATTAGGTGTCTAAGCTCATAATTGGTATGTACTTGACCCGATAGTAGCATGGTCCTTTTGGGTTGCATTCACTGGAGAAATTAGATAGGATACATTTTTGAGAGAGAGGTTATTTGTGATTTATTAATATATTATAAGAATAATATATTAATTGAGAAATCATATTATTTAATTGGCATTGGTCAAGAATTAATTTGGAATTAATTTAGTGATAAAAAAAGAGTGATTAAATTAAAGGGACTGATTAACTAAATCAGTAATACATATAGTTTGGGGCTAATGATACATGTTGATTAGGATGGACTAATTTTATATGGGAGTCCATGAATAGTTAGTCCAAAGGGCTTATCATATGGATTATTGCACTAAAGGCCCAAGGAAGTGAATTAGAGTTTACAAGTGAAACCCTAGGAATTCCACACTATAAATGTAACCCCTAGGATCACCAAAAACCCGCCTAAGAGTTCCAAGATGAACCTTAGCCATTTGATTTTGGTGTTTTGTGATTCCATTAGAGGCATCACATTTGAGGTGCTAAGCTCTTGAAAGGTGAAGTTCTACAAGCTACAACAAAGAGGTAATCATCTTACTTGTTTTTTATGTTTCAATTATCAATGTTGTATGCTAGTTAGACTTCATGCTTTGGAAAATGAAATTTGCATGTATAAATAGAGAAAACTTAGTTCCAAAGCATTAGGATTGTATGTGAACCATAGGGATGTTTTAGTGCTCAAAAACCCATCAATGGTATCAGAGCCTAGGGTGTTTTGTATTATATTGATGTAATTGTTTGATTTTGAAAGCTGAAAAAATGTCATTTTGGCCACTGACTTCTAGACTCGTTGAGTCCCATAAAGGAACTCGACGAGTTGGATCATATGTGATGAACTCGTCGAGTCCATTCCATGAACTCTATGAGTACGATCCCATGTTTGTAGCTTTTCGAGTTTTTTTTTGGCCAGTTTTGGACTAGGATCATTACCACAAACTGGCCAAAAAACTGGGTAATGGCCAGTTTTGGATTAGGTCAATTTTGTGATAGAGTTTATTATATGACTAATTTAATTGTTATCAAATTGATCCAAGAGAGTTTTGAAAGGTTTCAAAACTTTCCCTCAAGTTTTGGAATTTGATAAGTCTCATTTATGAAACTTTAAATTCTAAGTTATGGAATTCAAAAGGTTTTGAAGAGTTTCAAAACTTGCCCTCAAGTTTTGGAACTTGAAAAGTCTCATTTATGAAACATTAAATTTCAAAATCCCTTGTAATTTGAAAAGGTTAAAAAAAAATTGCACATCTTGGTTTTGTAACTTAAAATTTAATTAAATGGCCTTAATTTTGAAATCTTAAATTTAGAACCTTGATATTTTGAATAGTTCAAATTACACCCTTATGGTTTTATTAAATTAATTAAATTTTTAATTAAAAGAGATAATTAATAAATCCATAATGACATGGTTTAAATTTAATTAAATTAAATGTCTAATTTATTAATAGATTAAACCACTTAATATTTTAAATGTTTAAAATACACCCTTATACTAGATAAAATTAGAAGTCTAATATATTATATATGTAACAATTAAAAGTTAGTCTTACCATTACTAGGCCTCATTCACGAAGTTGGTCTATAAAAGGGTGTTTAAGGAAGCGGCCTGTAAAATGACTGCCATTGGGTATACACTCTTACCCACCGCAACCTTGACCAGTGGAGGGTCGTTAGCCGAACGGTTTTGATAGGACATTTAAACCCTCATTAAAAGTATAATGAAATATAAAGAAGCTAAACGTTTTATAAATTCCCAACCTTAGTTACTTTAGGAAAAATGTGAATTTGATGCTAACCCATGAAATTGCACATTGCACCTTATTGGTAGTTAGTAGAGTGTGTATAGTTAACCGACATACTAATATGGGACTAATGAAGGATGGCAATGGGTAGCTTGTAGGTTATCGTAGATCAATGGAGCGTATGTGGCTAACCGGCACATTGATTAGGTGATAAATGACTTCGAGAGTACCAAACTAATTTGCATTGTTATTCACACCTTGTTTGTGATCCTCGATATCAGAATCACAAACTTGAAGGCCATAATCTAGATTAAACATGCCATTGAAAAGTTCAATGAATCTCAAAAGATCTAGAAATTTCATTTAAAACATAATTCGTTTAAAATTTTTGTTTTTGTGGTGGAATTGGTAAATCAGCATTTACCTACTTTCAAGTAATTTTCAAATGGATTACGGCATCCCGCTTCCGAATTGTGAATTATTGTGTTGGGTCGTACCCTTAATATTTCATTTGGGTGTTATATTAAGGATTGAATCAATTAACTTGAATTTCTCTCCTTTTAGAGATGTCTAGTTTTGACAACTATGGTCTACCTTATCCTTTTGGAAAAAGCTTTCCTCATGAATATGATGTTCCATATTTCGATCGAGGAACTAGAAATCATTCTTCACCTCCTCAACTAATTCTCCATGACCCACATGTTCGTTGACTTGAAAAGTGCAAGGTCACTCAAGCCTTATTCGCCAGTAAACACGAAGATGAAAAGTTTGTATGTTCTCACATCTTGGAGATGAAGTTGCATATTGATAGACTGGGAATGTTAGGTGTTGCTTTCCCAAGGAAGTTGGTTGTTGACTTGGTTCTTCAGTCACTTCCCGAGTCGTATGGTCAGTTTGCTAAAGAATACTATATGACAGATCACGACGTCACCCTTATTGATCTTACATATTTGCTAATTGTTGCTGAATCAACAATGATTTGGCACACTAGTCAAGCAAACTTGATTGGAAGATCTACATCCTAAATTGCCATGGACATAGGTAATGACATAGACATCACATAAATGATTCCTTCTCTTAAGGGAAAGGAATTGGCCATGTTCAAAAGATTTGACCATAAGAGAAAAGCCAGTTCTGAGATAGTTTCATGTGTGAATGCCAAAGAATCCACTTGTTTCTACTACCATTTAAAGGGACATTGGAAGCAAAGCTTCCCTGACAACCTGAGAGATCTAAGAGAGGGTAAAATCAAATTGTATGGTTCTACTCTAGGTAATTCCACTATCTAACTCTATTAAGTTCCTATTTATAGATTCTTAATACATGATGTGATAAAATTGCATTTTGATGTTTTGTAGGATAGAAGAAAAAAAAGGAAGCTAAAAGGAAGAGTAAGCTGAGTCTGATCGTGAAGAGATGGATTTCATCGCATGGTTTAATGATCAGATTCTTGAAGCTACTACTTAGGAGTTATGATAGATTGCTAAGGAATATTTAGAAACATAGTTTTCATATGTATTTGCATTGTAAGGATAAGTTTTCCTCATTTTATAAATAAATATAAATTTTGATTTTATCTTATTTATGTTTCCTTGTAATGAAATTTTTGAAAATTGTTGTTTGTATGTTTCTATTAATAGAAATGTTGAAAATGGTTTGATTCTTAGTCATATCGATTGTGGTAGCGTCGTAATTTTCTAAGTAAGGAAAGATTCTCATCGCCCAAGTTTCAATTGGACAGAAACTTAAAATCATGTGATTTGAATTATATGATGTATGGAAATCTTGGTACTTGAGAAAATTGGGACTAATTCCTTGTTCGCATATGTATGTGAGTCAAGAGAAGGACTAAAGGATCTAGTACACTTTGATGTGTACAAGTCAGATTCACCACAAAGAGTGGTGAAGGGTATTCATCATGATTTACTAATGGATTAGTAAATATAGTTACACTTACAGGATTAATTGTAATTCTAATACCTTGAAAACTTTCAAAGTATAGGATAACGGATAAGAAGAATCAATTAGGTAAAAAGATAAACGTTTTCTCTAATATGAAAGGAAAGGAGAATACTTTAGTATCATGTTTTATGATCATCCTAATGATTATGGAACCATGTCACAATTGATCCTCAAAGTATACCTTAGTGCATTTGTATGGCTAAGAAGAGGAATCGTGAATTGTTGAAATGGTTAATCAAGAAGATGAGTCATACTTCGTTCCAAAATCAAGTCTTAGACTTATATTCGAAGATTGTGTCTTGAGTGACATATTGTGACAACTCAAAATTTCTATCTTATAACAAACCCTGCATTCAATCAAAGTCGAACCTACTGCTGCTAATTTTTAGCAGTTTTGGAGTCAGTTTGGGTGTTTTGATCTTAAATACATCAGATGTAATTATAAGAATTATACTCTAGAGTTAATTGCACATCACTTAAGTCTCAAAACTCCAAGAGTTTGGAGTTTACGGCCATAACATGGAGTTTATGGCCGTGAACTCTAAGGTATAAATATGACACTTAGTCCTTTTATGTCATTTTTACCATTTTCAAGTCTAGAACTCAATTTCTCTCAAGTATCATCCAAGTTCTTCACTAGATTTTCAACTTGGTAAGTATTTCCTTCCTTGATTTGTTGATATACTTTAATATCTAGTGTTTATACATGATTTCATTCATGAAATCTCTTCATTTGATAGATCTTCAAGTGTTCTTCATTTCACCAAGAACACAAAGAACACATACTAGTGTTCTTGTGCCTTAAGTACCTTTACAAGCTTCTATATTGTAAGTACTCTTGTCTTAGCTTGTTCTATACATAAACCAACTAGTTTACACCTATAAATCATCAAGAAATCATGATCAAAAGGGAGTTTACGGCCAAGGAACCTCCTCGGGTCGAAACTCCATTTAAGAGTGCATTTGAGCCTTAATCCCTTCCAAAGCCTTGGGATCAAGTTTAGAACACTTCCATAATAAGCTAGGGACCTTAAACTTTGATTTGGTACATAATACCATGAGTTTACGGCTGTAAACTCATGGAGAAATGGTCCTTAGACCGTAAACACTAGTTAGTGGTGCAATGGTGCCACCATTCCTTCCTAAGGCTTAGACTTGATCATAGAACACTTCATATTGACTTATAAGACCTTATAACACAACTTGGTAATTAATACAATGAGTTTAAGGTTGTAAACTCATGGGGAAATTACCCCTTTGCCGTAAACTCATGTGGTTATAACCATATGGGCCATAAACTCCAATGAGAGGCCCTACACCCCTTATGTGCAACCCTATGTCGCTTATGTCACACCTCGGTCATCGGCGGAAACACCGGGTGGTGTAAAGTCATTCTTTGTATCACAGTTATATAACATACATTGAACAGTACTAAAGAAAATACATACCTTTATTGATAATTGAAAGTTACATAACTGTTTTTCTAGAATCTATTACATAATATCCGACTATGGCATATTTCTTAATGAACAAAAAGATAATAGTAAAACTTCTCCTGTTCGAATACATACCAACTTTTCAAGATCCTGAAAACACATACATTTTAAAATACGTCAACATAAAGTTGGTGAGTCCGCAGGTTTTGACTCTATATAAAAATAACACTTTTTCTCAAGTTCAAAAGTATAGTTTTGAAAGTATCATTTTGACTCTTCAACATTTAGTATATATATCAGGTATAAAATTCTACTTATCAAATAAGTGTTATACTTAAGCGTTCTTTGAACCTAGAGTATAAAACTTATACATAACATTAATACTTGTATACGACAAAGTATAATGTTTCTAACAAATTGCTACCATGAGCCTGTAACCGATGCTACGACACAATGCCTCTGATAAAACACACTGATGATTTTCATGAGAAACAATACACTCATGATTTCCATGAGAAACAACACCGTACGCTTCATCGACGCCGGAACAATAACAAGTAAAAGGATAGTTCGTCACTTGTTTATGGTTGACTGTAGCTAACAATCATAAGCGGGGTTGTCAACCCGTATACTAATTATACATGACTTCCTTGCTCACACGGGATTAACGGTTACAGTTTAGAGGATTTCTGCTAAGATCCCCAATCCCAGTTGATGAATACAATTACTCATGTAGTCTTCGACGACTTCCTATAGCTCTAACAACAAAAGCATTTTCGTGTCTAAAACCCTAAGTTACTAGACTTTGCTTTTAAACATTACTCCTAACTTCATAACATTTAGGTAGTATCACAGCTATAACTTGAAGTAAAACTAGGTTTTATCTTAACATAAAACCAATAACAACAACATATAACATACCGTGTTTTATCTTGACGTAAAACCTATAATAGCAACATACTTT
Organism: Lactuca serriola; assembly: GCF_051521515.1. Classification (NCBI taxonomy): domain Eukaryota; kingdom Viridiplantae; phylum Streptophyta; class Magnoliopsida; order Asterales; family Asteraceae; genus Lactuca; species Lactuca serriola. The sequence goes on along the minus strand of NC_136409.1, from coordinate 108,356,216 downwards.
ATAAATTAACATATAGAAATTCTGAATATAACTTCGGAACTATATCCCACACAACATATATAGAATCCTAAGTGTAACTCAAGATCTACATTAGTATAATAACATACTAACAAGTTGATAATAGTTGTATATATTCAAAATATTATAGTTAAACAACTATATCTCGGTTAATATAACTGTCTACATTGATACTAATATACTATCATATAAACATAATATTAACATATATAGAATATTTAGCACGCGTTTCCCCCCAAAAATATTAGAAAGTGGGGTCGTGAAACTCACCCTATTAGCGTGATTTTATGTATTCTAAGCAGAAACAGTCAGCGATACGAGGTCGTCGGGGCTTGGGATGCAAGATGGCTTCAGCAAGGGAGAGAGGAGAAAAGGAAATAGTGTAAGGAATAAATGTGGTCGGACCTGCTATTTATAGTAAGGATTTTGGAATCTCACGTCGTGAGTTTTATAAAACTCACGTCGTGAGTCTTGCATGCTCATCCCGTAGACTTGCCATTTGCGTCCCTAGCTTCGGAGGGTGGCCATGTGACTCCTCAAGTCGTGAGATATCCTTGCTCACGTCGTGAGTTTGGAACTTATACCATGATAGCCTCGTCACACACCTTCTAGATTCCAAGATATGGCAAAATGACACCTCACATCGTGAATAAACCCATGTTCACGTCATGAGTTCAGTCTGATTAGGGTTTTTGATAGCCGAATCTTCGGAAGGTCGTAACTTTCACATACAAACTATGTTTTTGACGTTCTTTATATCCACACGTAGGTATACACGAGTGCTACAAATCTATGTTAGACTCCAATAGCTAGTTCTAAGTTTATTTTAAATTCCTCTTATTATAGAGATATATAGTGTTCGGTTTATCACAACTTCCTTATGCGAAGTCAGATTCAGACGTTCTCTATATCTTTGAAATTGTATGGACATATACTTTAAGATGTATTATAAAGAAATTTCGTATTTGTATTAGAATTTATCATGAACTACATAGTACGTTTATCACATTACTAATTTACAAAATCACATTACAAGATTGGTATAATCACATGTGATTGTCTATTGACCTATTTTGACTGGTGTTACATTCTTCCCCCGTTAGAATAATTTCGTCCTGAAATTTATCTTGTGTATGGGATTTTGTCAAATAGTTGGGGTTAATTTTCTTTCTTCTGATCTTCATGTTCACTAGTAAGTTCAGGTCCTCGTAAATAGTTCCATCGAACTTTCACTATGGGAATATGACTTTTCTTTAAACGTTTGACTTCTCGATTCATGATCTCGACAGGTTCTTCTACAAAGTTGAGTTTGGTATTGACTTGTATCTCGTTGAGAGGTAAAACAAGTGTGTGATTGGATAGATATATTTTGAGATTTGATATGTGAAAAACATCGTGTACATTACTTAGCTCTTGAGGCAATTTGAGTTGGTATGCGACATAACCAATTCTTGCTAGAATTTCAAAAGGTCCTATATACTGTGGGTTTAGTTTGCCTTACTTCCCGAATTGAATTACACTTTTCCAAGGATAGATCCTCAACATTACGTTGTCTCCAACTTGAAATTCTAAAGGCTTACGTCTTACATCGGCATAGCTATTTTGACGATCACGTGCAACCTTTAATCGATCCTTAATTTACACGATCTTTTCAGTTGTCTCGTGGATTATTTCTAGTCCAATACGTAAGGTATCGCTTGTACGTTCTCTGGCCATTTGTGTATCTGCAACTTCTGCCCAACATATAGGGGAACGGCATTTTCGTCCATAAAGAGCCTCAAACGGTGTAGCCTTGATTGTGGTGTGATGACTATTGTTGTAGGAAAACTCAATTAATGGTAAATGAGTATCCCATGCATTTCCAAAGTCTATTACACAGGCTCGGAGCATGTCTTCTAATGTATGAATGGTTCTCTCACTCTGACCATCAATCTGTGGATGGTAAGCTGTACTCATATCTAGACGTGTTCCTAAGGATTTTTGAAGAGATTGCCAAAATCGTGAAGTGAGTCTACTATCTCGGTCAGAAATAATAGAATTTGGAACTCCATGCAATCTGACAATTTCCTTAAGATAAACTCTAGTCAGCTTCTCCATCTAGTCGTTCTCCTTAATTGGTAAGAAATGGGCGGACTTAGTCAATCTATCGACTATTACCCAAATCGTGTCGAACCCACTAGGAGTTTTGGGTAACTTAGTGATGAAGTCCATTGAAACCTGCTCCCATTTCCATTCTGGTATTTCCGGTTGTTGAAGTAAACCTGAAGGCTTTTGATGTTCTGCCTTTACTCTAGAACAAGTCAAACATTTGCTCACATAAGTAGCAATTTCTGCCTTCATGTTTGGCCACCAATAATGTACTTTTAAATCCAAGTACATTTTTGTCAGAGCCTGGATGCACGGAATATCTAGACTTGTGGGCTTCTGCTAAGACGAAGTCCCTGACTCCACCGAACTTAGGCGTCCAAACTTGGTTCATAAAGTGTCGCGTTCCGTCATCTTTTTGTATAAGTTGCTTTTCCATTCCTCGCAAATCTTTGTTCTTGATGTTTTCTTCTTTTAGAGCCTCAAGTTGAGTTTCTCTAAGTTGTGCGGTAAAGTTAGAATTGATAGTTATAGTTAATGCTCGTACCCGTCGGGGTTTAATATATTATTTCCGGCTTAAGGCATCTACTACCACGTTTGGTTTTCCGGGGTGATAACAAATCTCACATTTGTAATCATTCAACAATTCAACCCATCTTCTTTGTCTGATATTAAGATCTTTTTGGTCGAATATGTGTTGGAGACTCTTGTGGTCGGTAAAAATAGTACACTTAGTACCGTATAAGTAATGTCTCCAAATTTTTAGTGCATAAATTAGAGCTCCCAATTCAAGATCATGGATGGTGTAGTTATTCTCATACACCTTAAGTTGTCGTGATGCATAGGCGATAACTTTTCCTCTTTGAATCAGCACACATCCCAATCCTTGATTTGATGCGTCGTAGTACACGACAAAATATTCTGTCCCATCTGGAAGGGATAGGATTGGTGCACTACACAACATTTGCTTCAGTTTCTGAAAAGCAGCTTCTTGTTTGTCTTCCCAGTTGAGCTTTGTATCGTTCTGGGTTAGTGTTGTAAGCGGCTTGGGCTATTTTAGAGAAATTCTCTATGAATCTGTGGTGATAGCCAGCAAGTCCTAGGAATTGATGCACTTCTGTTGGTGTATTTGGTGCGTTCCAATTCCTAATTGCCTAGACTTTGGATGGGTCAACATAAATTCCTTCATTGCTAACTACATGACCTAAAAATTGTACTTCTCTAATCTGAAACTCACATTTGGAGAATTTAGTGTACAACTTTTCTTTTCTTAGTAGCTCCAAGATTATTTGCAAGTGTTGACCAGGTTCTTCCTTGGTTCGTGAATATATCAATATATCATCGATAAATACAATCACAAATTTATCCAAGTATGGTTTTCAAACATGATTCATGACATCCATAAACACTGCTGGGGCATTGGTCAATCCAAAAGACATAACTAAGAACTCATAATGATCATAATGAGTTCTAAATGCTGTTTTTGGAATGTCGTCTTCTTGTACCCTGAGTTGATGGTATTAGGATGTAAGATCTATCTTTGAGTAGTAGCTAGATCCTTCCAGTTGATTGAATAGATCATCAATTCTTGGAAGCGGATAACGATTCTTGATTGTTAGCTTGTTCATCTCCCGATAATCAATACACATTCGAAAGGATCCGTCCTTCTTCTTGAAAAAAAAGATTGGTGCTCCCCAAGGTGAAAAACTTGGTCGGATAAAGCCTTTTTCAAGATGTTCCTGTAGTTGGGTAGACGATTCTTGCATTTCAGATGGAGCCAACCGATAAGGAGATTTCGCTACTGGTACTGCTCCTGGAATTAAGTCGATTCGAAACTCAACTTGTCAGACGGGAGGTATTCCAGGTAGATCTTCAGGAAACACGTCAGGGAAATCACATACTTGAGGCATATCCTTGATTTCTTTTGTCTTTCTCTTCCTATCTACAATGTGGGCTAAGAATGCACTACATTTCTTATGTAGATATTTCTGGGTCTTAATACAAGAGATGGCTTTGAGGTTCTTCCTAGATTTATCACCATAGATAATTAGGGTTTCTCCATTTGGTAAGGGTAGTTGTATGGCTTTCTCATGACATAAAATTTCGGCGCGGTGTGAAGATAACCAATCCATGCCAATTATGACATCAAAACTACCGATAGGCGTTGGCATGAGGTTGATGTGAAAAATGTAGTTATTAAGAGTTAACAAATAGTTCGTATTTGTATTAGAATTTATGATGAACTACATAGTACGTTTATCACATTACTAATTTACAAAATCACATTACTAATTTACAAAATCACATGTGATTGTCTATTGACCTATCTTGACTTGTGTTACATTCTTCCCCCGTTGGAATAATTTTGTCCCGAAATTTATCTTGTGGATGGGATTTTGTCAAATAGTTGGGGTTAGTTTTCTTTCATCTGATCTTCATGTTCCCAAGTAAGTTCAGGTCCTCGTAAAGAGTTCCATCGAACTTTCACTATGGGAATATGACTTTGCTTTAATCATTTGACTTCTCGATTCATGATCTCGACAGGTTCTTCTACAAAGTTGAGTTTGGTATTGACTTGTATCTCGTCGAGAGGTAAAACAACGGCGTGATCGGATAGACATCTTTTGAGATTTGATACGTGAAAAACATCGTGTACATTACTTAGCTCTTGAGGCAACTTGAGTTGGTATGCGAAAGAACCAATTCTTGCTAGAATTTCAAAAGGTCCTATATACCATGGGTTTAGTTTGCCTTGCTTCGCGAATAGAATTACACCTTTCCAAGGATAGATCCTCAACATTACTTTGTCTCCAAGTTGAAATTCTAAAGGCTTACGTCTTACGTCGGCATAACTCTTTTGACGATCACGTGCAGCCTTTAATCGATCCTTAATTTGCGCGATCTTTTTAGTTATCTCGTAGATTATTTCTGGTCCAATATGTAAGGTATCGCTTGTAAGTTCTCTGGCCATTTGTGTATCTGCAACTTCTGCCCAACATATAGGGGAATGACATTTTCGTCCATAAAGAGCCTCAAACGGTGCAGCCTTGATGCTGGTGTGATGACTATTGTTGTAGGAAAACTCAATTAATGGTAAATGAGTATCCCATGCATTTCCAAAGTCTATTACACAGGCTCGGAGCATGTCTTCTAATGTCTGAATGGTTCTCTCACTCTGACCATCAGTATGTGGATGGTAATCTGTACTCATATCCAGACGTGTTCCTAAGGATTTTTGTAGAAATTGCCAAAATCGTGAAGTGAGTCTACTATCTCGGTCAGACATAATAGAACTTGGAACTCCATGCAATCTAACAATTTCCTTAAGATAAACTCTAGTCAGCTTCTCCATATTGTCGTTCTCGTTAATTGGTATGAGATGGGCAGACATAGTCAATCTATCGACTATTACCCAAATCGTGTCGAACCCACTAGGAGTTTTGGGTAACATAGTGTTGAAGTCCATTGAAATCTACTCCCATTTCCATTCCGGTATTTCCGGTTATTGAAGTAAACCTGAAGGCTTTTGATGTTCTACCTTTACTCTAGTACAACTCAAACATTTGCTCACATAAGTAGCAATTTCTACCTTCATGTTTGGCCACCAATAATGTACTTTTAAATCCAAGTACATTTTGTCAGAGCCTGGATGCACGGAATATCTAGACTTGTGGGCTTCTGCTAAGACCAAGTCCCTGACTCCGCCAAACTTAGGCATCCAATTTCGGTTCATAAAGTGTCGTGTTCCGTCATCTTTTTGTATAAGTTGCTTTTCCATTCCTTGCAAAGCTTTTTTCTTGATGTTTTCTTCTTTTAGATCCTCAAGTTGAGCGTCTCTAATTTGTGCGGTAAAGTTAGAATGGATAGTTATAGTTAATGCTCGTACCCGTCGAGGTTTAATATATTATTTCCGGCTTAAGGCATCTGCTACCACGTTTGCTTTTCCGGGATGATAACGAATCTCACATTCGTAATCATTCAACAATTCAACCCATCTTCTTTGTCTCATATTAAGATCTTTTTCGTCGAATATGTGTTGGAGACTCTTGTGGTCGGTAACAATAGTACACTTAGTACCGTATAAGTAATGTCTCCAAATTTTTAGTGCAAAAATTAGAGCTCCCAATTCAAGATCAAGGGTAGTGTAATTATTCTCATGCACCTTAAGTTGTCGTGATGCATAGGCGATAACTTTTCCTCTTTGAATCAGCACACATCCCAATCCTTGATTTGATGCGTCGTAGTACACGACAAAATATTCTGTCCCATCTGGAAGGGATAGGATTGGTGCACTACACAACATTTGCTTCAGTTTCTAAAAAGCAGCTTCTTGTTTGTCTTCCCAGTTGAGCTTTGTATCCTTCTGGGTTACTGTTGTAAGCGGCTTGGCTATTTTAGAGAAATTCTCTATGAATCTGCGGTAATAGCCAGCAAGTCCTAGGAATTGACGCACTTTTGTTGGTGTATTTGGTGCGTTCCAATTCCTAATTACCTCGACTTTGGATGGGTCAACATGAATTCCTTCATTGCTAACTACATGACCTTAAAATTGTACTTCTCTAATCCGAAACTCACATTTGGAGAATTTAGTGTACAACTTTTCTTTTCTTAGTAGCTCCAAGTTTATTTGCAGGTGTTGACCATGTTCTTCCTTGGTTCGTGAATATATCAATATATCATCGATAAATACGATCACAAATTTATCCAAGTATGGTTTGCAAACACGATTCATGAGATCCATAAACACTGCTGGGGCATTGGTCAATCCAAAAGACAACTAAGAACTCATAATGACCATAACGAGTTCTAAATGTTGTTTTTGGAATGTTGTCTTCTTGTACCCTGAGTTGATGGTATTAGGATCTAAGATCTATCTTTGAGTAGTAGCTAGATCCTTCCAGTTGATCGAATAAATCATCAATTCTTGGAAGCGGATAATGATTCTTGATTGTTAGCTGGTTCAGCTTCCGATAATCAATACACATTCGAAAGGATCCGTCCTTCTTCTTGAGAAACAAGATTGGTGCTCCCCAAGGTGAAAAACTTGGTGGGATAAAGCCTTTTTCAAGAAGTTCTTGTAGTTGGCTAGACGATTCTTGCATTTCAAATGGAGCCAACCGATAAGGAGATTTCGCTACCGATATTGCTCCCGGAATTAAGTCGATTCGAAACTCAACTTGTCAAACGGGAGGTATTCAAGGTAGATCTTCTGGAAACACGTTGTGACAACCCGAAATTTTCTTTCAGTCAAAATCTGTAAGTCAATCACTTCAATTTATAAGTCAATTACATTATTACTTATTTTTAGCAAATTTATAGTTCGTTTGATTATTTTAATATTATTCTTCAAACGAACGGGTGAAAGGAAGTGCCGTCTTGGGTCTTGAAATTTCAAAGCCGCAAATACCTCGTGTCTTAGAAGTTCACGGCCAAACTTTTATGTTTGGGCCGAAAAATCTTCCAAAAACCGTGAACTCATGCATTAAGCATGAGTTTACTTCCCAAACTTCTCAGTTTTACTTTTACTCTCAAGAACACCATTAAAATACTCTCAAGTATCATCCAAGATTTTATTCAAGATCTTCAAACTAGTAAGTGTTTCTAGCCATTTCAAGTTGGTATAACACTTAATCTAGTGATTCTACATCTTTTCATCCATCTATTTTTGTGTTTTGATTAGATTTCCAAAAACACCAAGAACACCAAGAACACACACTAAGTGTTCTTGGACTTTTAGCTCATTTCAAGCTTCCATATGGTAAGTACTTCTATCCTATAGTCTTATAAAGCTTTTTATACATGTTTGCACCAAGAAAATTTCCCTATAACACAAAGAGAAAGGTGTTCACGGTCCAAGAATGTTCTTGGGCCGTAAACACCAAGTAAGGGCACCAAAGTGTGCCTAAGTCTCTATCTAGCCCTAGATTGATGTTTAAATCCTTCCTTGATGTGTTTAAGCCATGAAAAACACCAAAGTCCATCATTTATATGTGTTTACGGTTTGGGGATCTCCCAAAACCGTAAACACCCCAATGTGGGTATAAATGGACCATATTCCTTCCTTAGGCCTAAAATCTAACCTAGACTTTTACCTTGTTGAGCTAAGGACTTGAAAATATGACAATACCACTTTCCATATGGGTTTACGGTAGTAAAACCAAAAGGAAATGACCTTGGGGCCGTAAACTCCTCAAAGGAGTGTATTGACGCCCTAATCCCTTCCAAAGGCCTAACCACCAAGTAGAAATGCTTCAAAGGACTTGTAAAACCTCAAAACAAATTATGGTCATAAAGTGTAGAGTTTACGACTGTAAACCCTTGATTTTATTGCCTTAAACTCCTTGAGTAATGGTCATGAAAACCGTAAACTCCAAAGGAGTTTACCCTTGAACCCCAAACACTCTACCTTTGCCCTACAAACACTTGGATGCAACCCTTGTGATCTTTAACAATTGAAACAAAGTGTTTTCATGTTCTAGGGTGTCCCAACTTAATATATTAGTTATAATTTGGCTAATTAGTTATATATATGTTCATTATCTGATAACTAGGCTCGTGCGTGGGTACAAGTCTCCATTTGTCACCTAGCACCGTATCCGACACTTCAATCCAATCTACTCACTGCAAGTGAGTTCATACCCCTTTAACTAACCTTTGAAATGCTTTGAAATGTTTTAAATGCTTTATGGGGGGGGATACAACTTGGACCATACTAGTTATTAAATCAATCACATGTGATTAATAACTAGCATGCGAATGGATTTTTCATTCTTTAAACTGTTTTAACAAACAAATGACTTTAAACTGTTATCAAACTATTTTACATATCAAACTCTTTATCAAATTCTCTTTTTGTATTAAACCTTTCCTTTACAACTTTTAAACTTATAAATTGTTAAAAACCATGTCCACTACATATATATTATGTGTATATGTATAAGACATAAAGATTTATATCTCAGCTTAGTACATTCAGTTATTTATCAAATTTACTAATAAACTATAATAGGTGTAGTTTAGGGGTATACTATTTACTACTTTCAGTTCCACGAATCATACAAGAAGTGAGTTCATTCATGAGTCAGTACTTATTACTATGAGAACATATACATTATACTAGAATGAGAACATATACAACTATACTAGAAGGAGAACATATACAACAATACTAGAATGAGTAACAAAACATTACATATACATGAATAAATTAACATAAATGTGATCCACTGTATCGGGGCATGCCTTCAATGTCATGGCCCAAGTTGTAGCCAGAGTCTCTTGGAGGGAGAGCGTAAGTTTGCATATCGATCTATAATGGATTGACTATCCTACACCTTGCTGCTAGCTACAGCCGGACCTGCAGGTCTGCGGGTGCCAAACGTCATACCTTTTTACCACCTTCATTGTCGTGTTACATAGCCGATAGTATGGTACAATAAATCACATAATACGTTGATATAAATCCAGTTTAAGGTAATTAGTACAACAGTAGTTCCTATAATACAACACTACAGTACTACATTAATTTACCCTTTACATATATTTGGTGATCATTTCACTTAAACATTAATGTACAAACTATATTTTGATAATGATAGTTACACTTGGGAAAATTACACACTTTTACAATAAACGAACATACAAAACAGTTATGCCTTGGTAGAAGGTTACTTTTAGTAGAAAATATAGGATTTTCTAGGAGGTTCAAACTTTTACAAACACTTACAAACATTCATATTCTTTTATTACAAATGTTTACAAACTCGTACTTCAAAATCGCGTTCAAACATTTTGATGTAACCACTGACACTAAAATACTTATGAAATCACCAGCTTTAATGTTGATAAACTCTTTCAAAATAACTTGTATTCTCAGGTCATCAGTAGACAGGTACCAAGGCCAGCTTTTGAGAAGAAGGAGCGCATTCACGACTCATCTTATTATTTTGATTTACATTTTTAGTGTCTATAACTGTACAGAACACGCTTGTATTAAAATTATATATTTAATGTAATGGATGATGTTGTTTTCTTGTTTGCTATTATACTGTGTTGTGATACTTTACATGACGTCCTCCGTCCCAGAACGTTTCCGCCGTTCTCTGTTTTGGGGTGTGACAGATTGGTATCAGAGCATTGTTTATAGTGAATTGAGTATATCAACCCATAAAAGATATACTAACTATAAACCCATTGGGATTAAAACACTCTGACCAAGAGTCTATACTTTAAATACTAAAATATTTAACTAAGTATATAAGTCTGCATTCATACTAAAATCAGTCACAATGACAGGAACAAAAGTATTATGATCGTTAGATATCACAAGTGAGCTCGAGGATGTATGGTCAGTCTTGGGAATGGCATAGCCTGATCAACTATGCTAGTCCGAGGAGGGATTAGCATATGCCCTAGAATGGCTATGATATCGTAACAAGTCTAAAAACTTACCAACACTACTACAATAAGAACATTAGAGCTGAACATAAGTTTAAAATACTATAGGAGTATTTTGTGTTACTTTAATCAATTATCTGAGAACTAAAATGGGTCGCTATCAAGTAGGTCAATAGTCGTTAAGTGGATACTCCAAATTTGTATGAAATTAGGTGTTATCGTTTGAGAATCTGTGACCTTTACTTCACTTCCTGTCCTTGTTTGGTTGTGGTTTTGGAGTTAAGGCTACTTATTCGAAGGCCTATCCTACTCTACCTTCATATAATTGGTATGCACTACACCAGTATTGACATAATTGATATAGATCATCTTATAATTATATTAAGTAGTACATCTAATTATATAAGATTCTTATATCCCCTCTCTCGCGTAGAGATCATGGCTGGATTCCATCATGGCGAACCGTACTTCCTAAATGAAGGCAATGCTGGATGGCTTGAAGAAGAGCCCGAAGATGAGCATCCAATCCCTTTGGATGATCACCTCGCAGAAGGCTTTTCGGATGGATCTGACTCCGAGCTTGAAGTCAACAAGACATAATCCTCCACCTCCACCACCACCTCCTCCTCCGGTCATCGATACTGCAGCTCTGAAGGTTGCAGTAGTTGCGGCAGTGGCAACTGCCATGGCTCAATATCACTCCACTGATAATAGAAGAGGTGGGACCCCTATTGACTCTACTCATTCTGAAATCCTTGTGCACTCGAGAGAGTGCTCCTACAAGGATTTCACAAAATTGCAAGCCGAAGTCCTTCAAGGGGACCGGCGGAGTCATTGCCCTCTCGCAATGGTTCGAGAAGACTGAATCGGTCTTCGAAATTTGTTCATGTCCTGCTTCGAGCAAAGTCAAATTTTCCGCGTGAACCTTTGAAGAGAAGGCGCTGACGTGGTGGAACGGCAATGTTAAAGCACTAACTCTCGTAGAGGCCAACGACATGGGCTGGGAAACTATGAAAGACCTCATGGTTGAGGAGTACTGCCCGTGGGGCAAGATCCAGAAGTTGGAGCAGGAGCTGTGGAGCCGAACCATGAAGGACTCCAACATAGTCGCATATACCGCCAGATTCAGCGAACTGGTGGCCCTCTGCCCCAATATGGTTCCCACTGAAGGGAAAAAGATAAGATGTGCATATGGGGGCTAGTGCCTCCGTATTAGAGGAATGTCCTATTATCAAACCCTACTACATTCGACAGTGCCAAGCGACTGGCACAGTGACTTATTGACCATGGGGTCCAAACCTCATCAGCGACAACAACCCTAGCCATCTCGGAACCCTCCAAACCCGCTGACACTAAGCGGAAGTTCTGGGATGACAAGAAGAAACAGTGAGCTGCCAAAAAGCCGCAAATTGTGGTTGTGCATGCCGCGATAACCCCTGCTGCTGCTGCTTCGGTGAGGCAGTATGCTGGAAGTTTGCCTAAGTGCAACAAATGCAACTTCCACCACAATGAACCCTGCCAAGAAATGTAGTGCTCTAACTGCAACAAGAAAGGACACACAGTCCGTTTCTGCAAAACTCCGGCGAGGCCGATCACCCAAGTCCTCGGCACTGGCGTGAGCCAGGCTTGCTATGGATGTGGCGATTCGGGCCACTACGAGAGGGATTGCCCCAAAGCAAAGAATGCTGGTGAAGCGGGGAGAGTACTAGCAATAGGCCATGGGGAAGTGGTTGCTAACCCTATGGTGGTGACTGGTACGTTTCTCCTCGATAACTCCTATGCATGTATTCTGTTCGATAGTGGAGCGGAGCGAAGCTTCGTGAACCATAAATTTGCTCGCATCTTTAAACAACAACCACACGCACTTAAAGAACAATTCATAGTAGAAATGGCTAATGGAAAAACTGAACGCACAAATAATGTATACTTATGTGACAACCCGAAATTTCCATTCTGAACAACCCATTTGAAGCCAATAGAAGTAGAACAGTTACAGTGAAAATTCAGACTTCGAGTATAAGTTTGGCAGTTTTCAGGATTTTACACTTAAGGAGATACTAGGAGAGTGGATGCACTAGGGTTTTGTGCAACACTGTTATTCCAAGACTCTAAGACATTAGAGTTCGTTCCAGGAATAAAAATATTTTCTGCCAAAAATATCTCCAGACTATAAATAGAATTCTGAACGAAATTGGTTCATTTGTTGTATTCCATTTATAGAAAAGTCAAAATTCTCTCTCACGGATCATCGGGTTTTTATCCCAAATTGTGAGTACTTCGATCTAGTTATGTTATATAGCTTAGATTGTGTTTAGAAACACCAGTTGCATAGCAAATCTGTGAGATTCGGGAGTTTACCGCCCAAGAACGTTCTTGGGGAGTAAACTCCAATAAGTGGCTTAAATTCTACCTAGTCCTTTCCCCGTGAATTGTAACTACCTTAGACTTGTATGCTAGTGTGTATATGACTAGAAAACATCAAAATCGGATTAAAACCCCATGATTTGGGAGTTTACCGCCCAAGAACACTTGGGGAGTAAACTCCATTTTAAGGTCCTAAAGGGTTCCAATGACCCTCAAAGATTTAGAACTCGAACTAGAACCCACCATTGCATGCTTAGGACACCAAAAGCTATAAGAATCATTGATAAAAGTGAGTTCACGGCCAAGGAGCTTCTTGGGCCATGAACTCCATGTTTAAGGGTCAAAATGCCTTGAAAACCTTCCTTAAGCCAAGAGACAAATTAGGACAAGTACCCTAGTGTGTTTGGGGCTAGCAAACACCACTAAAACACCAAGAAAAGAGAGTTTACGGCCCAAGATATTTTAGTGCCGTGAACTCCAATATATGGTGCCAAATGGTGCCATAATTCCTCCTAAAGCCTTGAACAATTGCCTAGAACATATCCTATGTGAGTATGGGACTTGAAAGCATCATAAACGCCCTCCCAAGGGAGTTTACGGCCGTAAACTCCAAGGGAATATGGTCCCATGGCCGTAAACTCCTTAAAGGAGTTGATATGGCACCCAAACACTTGATTTAGCCTTGAAACAATTCGCCACATGAGTTGTATAATTGATAGACTTCATTTAGGGGCTTGTTGAGAGTTTACGGCCAGGAGCTTACTCCCCTGGGCCATAAAATCCAAGACATATGGTCTTTAGACCATAAACTCCCATTAGGGGCATTTCACTCCTTTGTTGCAACCCTTTAGCCTCCTAGCACTTGACCAAAAGTGTTTTCCTCGCGTATAAATGGCTATACTTGTATAATTAGTGTTTTAATCACTAATTATTTATATACATATGTCTTCATATGTAATTAGGATCATTGTGTGTGTCTAAAGACTTCACTTGACACCAAGCACTTGCCCGATCCTTCCTTACGATAACAGTCCGTTCAATTCCAGTCACTTACTGCAGGTGAGTTCATACCCCTTAACTAATGTTTTAAACTGTTTTTAAATGTTTTATGGGGGGGGGATACAAGTAGAATCATGCTTCTTATTATGTCAATCACATGTGATTAGTAAGTAGAATTATGCTACTTATTACATCAATCACATGTGATTAATATACAACGTTCAAATGATTTGGCTACTCATTAGCCGGTTTACCAAACAGTTTCCTTCAAATGATTTTTATAAACATTTTATATGTTTTAAACTCCTTATTACACTGTACCTCTTACTCTGTATATCATATTTCAAACTTATTTACAACTGTGTTTCAAACAAATGTTTCTATATACTAAACTGATTTATCAAACCCATTCCTTCAAACTGTTTTATAGATTGACATCAAGTCGATCATTTCTTAAAATAATATTATTGGTCAAATGTTTTACAAAACTTATTTATTCTTTTATATTATAAATTGCATGCCTTTATATGTATAGTTATATAAGAAATGTTTAAAAGACTTAGGAAGGCTATCCACCCTATTTCCTTTTCGCGCTTGAGATGTGGTCTGGTGGGATATCGGGTACTCGTCCGATGGTCGTTTAAATATTAGTTATATATCATGTGTACTTATATAGTCATAAAAGTTCCTTCCAGTTCATCCCATGCCCTTGGGTAGCAAGGGTATACACCCATGTTCATACGTACCAGTTAGATTACTAGTAAACTACCATATGGGTAGTTTAGGAAGATACTAGAGCAATTACTAGAACGCGATATCATACAATGAGTCAGTTCATTCATGTGTCAATACTTTCTAGAACATTACAGTGCAGAACATATACAACTATACTAGGAAGAGAACATATACAACTATACTAGGAAGAGAACATATACATCTATACTAGAATGATTACATTACTATACTTGCTAGGTAAAGAGCACGTACATTACAGCTAGAACAGTTCATTACATTACATATACAAGAATATGTTAATTATTGTGATTTAAATCGGAGCATGACTTAAATGTCATGGCCCGAGTTGTAGCTAGAGTCTCTTGGAGGGAGAGCAGGAGTTTGCGTATAGATCTATACTGGATTGACAATCCTACACCTTGCTGCTACCTACAGCTGGACCTGCAGGTCTGCGGGTGCCTAACGTCATTCCGTTATTACGACAATTCGTATGTCGTTGTTATCAGCCAATAGTATGGTGCTATTTATCACATAATGCCTTAATATAAATCCAGTTTAAGGTAGTTAGTACGGCAGTAGTTCTTATAGCACTACACGATAGTACTATTTCATTTTCCCATTACATTCACTTCGTGAACATTGACACAACGCACGACAATGTAGAAACTATATTTTTGGATAATGATAGTTATACTTGGGAAAATACATACTCTTACAAGAGACACTCATTTAGAGCAGTTAGGTCTTGGTAGAAGACTACATTAGGAACAGTAGGTCTTGGTAGAAGACACCTTCATATACTAGTAGGAATCATAGGGATTTCTAGGGTTTTTCAAACACTTACAGTTCATATACACTTTCAATACTTACAATACATATACTTACAAATTCTTACATACAAATTAAGTCACTAAAATACTTATGATCTCACCAGCTTCAAAGCTGATACACGCTTTCAGAATTACTTGTATCCTCAGGTTATCATAGACAGGTACCGATGCAAGGAGAAAGGAAGATGGAGCTCGTTCAAGACTCATCTCTCATTTTGATTTATGCTTTAGTATTTATCAAAATTTGACAGAACACTTGTATAATAATCATATTATTAATGCAATGGATGATGTTGTTGCTTGTTTACTACTTTACATTATTGTGATATTATACATGACGTCCTCCAGCCTAGAACGTTTCCGTCGTTCCTGGTTTTGGGGTGTGACAAATTGGTATCAGAGCATTGTTTATAGTGAATTAAGTATATCAACCCATAAAAGATATACTAACTATAAATACATAAGGGATTAAAAATACTCTGACCAAGAGTTTATACTTTAAATAATAAAATATTTAAGTATGTATACGTGCTGCATTCATACTAAAATCAGTGTCACTAGGACAGTGCAAAAGAATTACGATTGTTGGGCAACACAAGTGGGCTTAGAGACATATGGTCAAAACTGGGAAGATATAGCCTGATCACCTATATTATCCGAGGGTTGACTAGCATGTGCCTAAGTTTAATTGTGTGGTTGCAACAATGCTAAAATCTTACCAACCCTACCACAAGGAGAACAATAGAACATAACATTAAAATTAAAATACTATCGGAGTATTTGGTGTTACTATAAGTACTTTACACTTGAGAGCTAAAACGGGATCTTCATTACTAAGTTGATAGTTGCTAAGTGGATACACTAAGGCTATATGTAATTAGGATGTTATAGACGTAGAATCTGTGAAAATTTTGCCTTACCCCTATTCTGTGTGAATTTGGAATTAAGGTCACTTATTCGAAGGCCTATCCTGTTTAGATTACATATAACTGGTATGCACTTCACAAATAGCGATGTAACTGATGAAGATTTTCTAAATAATTATCTAGATAGTTCGTCTAATAATTACTTTCTTACCCTAAATTCTCGCATAGAAAACATAGCTGGACTCCATCCCCTCAGCAACCGGTATCTTCCGAATGAAGTCATAGCTGGTTGGTTTGGAGAAGAACCAAAGAATGATCATCCTTTTCCCCTTGAATGATCACCATGATGAAGACCTTTCGTATGATGCTAACTCCGAACCAGAGGTTGAGAACCTACCCAGACCAGCTCCCTTTCCAATTCCTAACCCTCGTCCGATTTTTTCATGGCCCGACCCTGAGTGAGTGGAATGCTTGGAAACATGGAGCCAAGGACAAGATCAGCCCATGCCATTAATGGCGACCGATTTTTTTACGACTTGAACAATGGGGGCTCAGCAGATAGAGTCTTGCCAATCTTGGTCCGTAGAGTGGCCCGAAATGAGATTCAAAGCAGGACAACCCTACATCAGATTACCGAAGTTGTCGCCAATGCGAGAATGCATACCCTCCGCACCATTCGTCTAGATGATGCTCACGAGAGATCAGAGAGAAACCATGAAACCTTGCTGCAAGCACTGACTGAATCACGAGCCGAAGTAATAGAGCTCCGAGTACGCCAGAGGGTGTACGAAAGACACCTACTTGTTGTAGAACGTCAACTGGCTGAACCGAGAGTTCACCAGAGGGGTGACCATCGTCAGTAGTAGACTCTTTACTTTGTTTCCCTTGTTAGAAAGTAATCGTGTTTTTCTGTCTATGCCCGATGTGGCATTTTCTATGAAATTATCTTGTACCGTAAGTACTTTAGTTAGGTCTTTATGCTGTCAAGAACTATCTTCTCTGGATATGATGTAAGACCTTTACAAGGTCATTTTCCCGAATCTTTACATCTTGAATATCCAAGACATTAACAGCCGGCTAACTTTTGTGTCATTATTCATTCAAGTACTCATATCGTACTTCCATTGGAGTCTATCTGAAACCTGCTCTAGTCAAGCCATTGGACTATAGCAATTTAGAATAGGAGACATTTCCAAGTCTCTTTTAGTGGTTGGATCTTGTTGTTCACCAACCCACGATACCTCAGCTCGAACGTCAAACATCTTGAGACCATTCTATGAACTTACTTCTACTCATTACTAGGACTGCATCATAGGGATGTAGGTCAAACCTTCGCGATCATACTTCCATTCCATTACTAGGATTGCATCATAGGGATGTTGGTCAACCCTTCATGAACACATCTCCACTCAGTACTAGGATTGCATCATAGGGATGTAGGTTGAACTTTCTAGAACATAGTCGTACTCTTTACATGAACAATCTAAGTACACTTAGGGTCAACTAGAATCTCTCACAAATTTATCTTCTCTCTGTAAAACAGAATCATGTCGTCATCCAGAAACGATTAGCCGAGCACCGAAATCCTTATCCTCCATATCGACACCGCTACATTGCAAGCTGCAGTAGCAGCTGCTGTGACAACTTTCCTTACACACATCAACTCAGGCAACACCAATAAGACTGAAAAAGGAGTCGAGAGTTTAGATGGTAGTATCAAACCGGGAAACCAACAAACAGTAACAGTCACTGGCTCGCAAAGCCGAAAGACAGAGAACAAGAAACGAAAGCGTCAAGCCCGGAAAGAACGCAAGAGATCCCAAAAGTTGTCTATACAACAGCAGCAAGTGGAAACCCCTGCCGTTCCCATACCGAGCAGGCCATACGAGGGAAAACTCCCGAAGTGTGATAAGTGTAGTTTCCACCATCATGGGACACGCCATGAGATGCAATGTTGCAATTGCCTAACCATAGGGCACCATGCTCGTGACTGTGGAGCACCGAAACGACCCATCACTCAAGTCCCTTTCATCGGGACTGACCCTACACACAAGATTAGTTATAACGCAGAACGATTTAAGAAGCAATTTTCAAGGTGGAGTAACGAGGAAGGCACTCGTGTCCACATAACTCTGGCTAAACACCGCAATCCCGTCACCAAAGCTAGTACTACCCAGTTATGCCACCAATGCGGGGAGATAGGGCACTTCAAGAAAGATTGCCCGATAGCAAAGAACTCTGGCGCAGATGGGAGAATTCTCAGGATCACGGCTGCAGGAGAGCCTACTCCGGAACCATCGTTAATGTAATTTAGGCATTTCGTATATCAGACTTATAAACTATCCAAAACTAGTGCAACTAGAGTTTTACCCTTTTGCGAGATCCTATATGTATAGGGATTCTCGTGCTACGTGTACTTGTCTTTTGTAGTATATCTTATTCGCAGCTATAGTCGTGTGGTAAATCTAAAGTACTGTAACTCTGTTCATGGTTGCACGGTTGTGTTTTGTATGTAAACGTCTTATGTTCAAATCTAACGTCTTTAAGTTTCAGTATGATTTTGACATTATCATACGAATCGATTCAATTTGATCCTCACGAAAATAGCTTCATACGTACATCTCTTTCTTCTAGATCACTTTTCCAGCAAAGCCGTCACATCAGAACACCGAAGTACTCATGCCAGGAGTACCTCTTAGTTATTTTCTTTCCGAAGAAATCCCCAAAGTACCACTCGTGCAGTACGTCAATTTTAATCCAAGGATTCATGCGATTGATCTATCACTAAGGAAGGTATACATAAGAGTAATATATAATCAAGCTTCTACAGGTTTAGAATTGATGATTCCACTTTAACTTCTCTTTCTCCGATGGGATGTGAGCTTAAAGAAGAATCAGTTATTCGACTACCTTTTCAATCTTAATTATATACGACTCGTATACCCGAAATTGTGATTGTAAAACCATGTATGAATTCTAATATGAACTTCAGGACGGAGAACTGCTTAAGCCTACGAGTAATCACATCGTCATGAGAACAAACATAGAACCCAGTACGACTCTTGTAAACAAATCACCCTATAGTCTAAACACCCACGAAGATACCAGAACAGTACAAACAACTTAACGAACTGCGCAGCGTTAGAATAAGAAGACTATGCTTCTCGCCCTAGAGAACCCCGGTCATATTCTTCCAGAGACCGACGAATCGCATTGTATGTACCTCGGTAATCGAGGACTCCGTCAAGATTTTCATTAGAAATCGTTATCTCTGCCTCGCATAGACGAGATGGTTGAGCAAACGCAAGGAAAGAAACTACTTCCAGGAATGGATCTGAGATCCGAATATCACCAGTTCGAGTGTTAGGGAAAGATGTCTGGAAGAATATCTCCTGAACTCGATGCGGACACTTTGAGTCCATAGTGATACCCTTCGGATAGGACCAATACGCCAATAGCTTTCATGAGCTAAACGAATAGGGTATATCTTTCTTACTAGGATCAGTTCGTCATTTCTCCATGTAATGACTTACTTATCTACCCTTGTAGTAAGAAGGAACCCATGGAAACATTTCCTACAGAGGAACTTTAGCGAAGTTCTCTAGGCACGATTTTTGAAATTGAAGAGTCAAATTTCTATGACACACTGTTAGTAATGTGGGAAATTCTGAGTACTCTTTCAATTTGTCAAAACCATTGGGCACTTGTTGACACCAGAGACGCCGACTGTCATTTGCCGAATTCTAGGTCTTACCGACCTACCGTCTTAGTTTATTCAGAACTCCTCGCAAATTACAGAAACCCGCACGACTTTGACCCAGCAAGGGATGGCCTTTGACTGGGAAGTTAAGCAAGAAAAGGAACCTTTGGAATTCCAAGTGAGTGACCAAGTTCTTTAGAAGAACTCACTCTGGGAACGGCTTAATACGCTTCGTATCGCGTGGAATGCTAAATCCAATATGGTTAGGACCTCAGAGATTCTTATCAGAATCGGTCATGCGCCTCGCACAAACTAGACCTACTCTGCGAACTCAGTAACATGCATCCTACTCTTCACGTCTCGATCGTGAAACCATACCTTTCCGTCAGGACTCTTGTAACTTCACTCGCCGAGATCCTCTCCTTCGTATTAGAACCGTAGTGACCCTCGACCGAGAGGTCAAGCGGACGAAGCAACGCCGTCACCAGTTAGTGAAGGTTTGTTGGAATGCCAACCGGGAACCCGATTTCACTTAAGAGCGCTAGAACAAATCGATTAGGAAGTTTCCTCCTCACGACTCGATCCTTCGTAACTACTTCCTTGCCTAAATTCTAATTTCGGGACGAAATTCCCTTCAACAGGGGGATGATGTGACAACCCGAAATTTCCATTCTGAACAACCGATTTGAAGCCAATAGAAGTAGAACAGTTACAGTGAAAATTCAGACTTCGAGTATAAGTTTGGCAGTTTTCAGGATTTTACACTTAAGGATATATTAGGAGAGTGGATGCACTAGGGTTTTGTGCAACACTGTTATTCCAAGACTCTAAGACATTAGAGTTCGTTCCAGGAATAAAAATATTTTCTGCCAAAAATATCTCCGGACTATAAATAGAATTCTGAACCAAATTGGTTCATTTGTTGGATTCCATTTAGAGAAAAGTCAAAATTCTCTCTCACGGATCTTCGGGTTTTTATCCCAAATTGTGAGTACTTCGATCTAGTTATGTTGTATAGCTTAGATTGTGTTTAGAAACACCAATTGCATAGCAAATCTGTGAGATTCGGGAGTTTACCGCCCAAGAACGTTCTTGGGGAGTAAACTCCAATAAGTGGCTTAAATGCTACCTAGTCCTTTCCCCATGAATTGTAACTACCTTAGACTTGTATGCTAGTGTGTATATAACTATAAAACATCAAAATCGGATTAAAACCCCATGATTTGGGAGTTTACCGCCCAAGAACACTTGGGGAGTAAACTCCATTTTAAGGTCCTAAAGGGTTCCAATGACCCTCAAAGCTTTAGAACTCGAACTAGAACCCACCATTGCATGCTTAGGACACCAAAAGCTATAAGAATCATTGATAAAAGTGAGTTCACGGCCAAGGAGCTTCTTGGGCCGTGAACTCCATGTTTAAGGGTCAAAATGCCTTGAAAACCTTCCTTAAGCCAAGAGACAAATTAGGACAAGTACCCTAGTGTGTTTGGGGCTAGCAAACACCACTAAAACACCAAGAAAAGAGAGTTTACGGCCCAAGATATTTTAGGGCCGTGAACTCCAATATATGGTGCCAAATGGTGCCATAATTCCTCCTAAAGCCTTGAACAATTGCCTAGAACATATCCTATGTGAGTATGGGACTTGAAAGCATCATAAACACCCTCCCAAGGGAGTTTACGGCCGTAAACTCCAAGGGAATATGGTCCCATGGCCGTAAACTCCTTAAAGGAGTTGATATGGCACCCAAACACTTGATTTAGCGTTGAAACAATTCACCACATGAGTTGTATAATTGATAGACTTCATTTAGGGGCTTGTTGAGAGTTTACGGACAGGAGCTTACTCCCCTGGGCCATAAACTCCAAGACATATGGTCTTTAGACCATAAACTCCCATTAGGGGCATTGCACTCCTTTGTTGCAACCCTTTAGCCTCCTAGCACTTGACCAAAAGTGTTTTCCTCGCGTATAAATGGCTATACTTGTATAATTAGTGTTTTAATCACTAATTATTTATATACATATGTCTTCATATGTAATTAGGATCATTGTGTGTGTCTAAAGACTTCACTTGACACCAAGCACTTGCCCGATCCTTCTTACGATAACAGTCCGTTCAATTCCAGTCACTTACTGCAGGTGAGTTCATACCCCTTAACTAATGTTTTAAACTATTTTTAAATGTTTTATGGGGGGGGGGGGATACAAGTAGAATCATGCTTCTTATTATGTCAATCACATGTGATTAGTAAGTAGAATTATGCTACTTATTACATCAATCACATGTGATTAATATACAACGTTCAAATGATTTGGCTACTCATTAGCCGTTTTACCAAACAGTTTCCTTCAAATGATTTTTATAA
This sequence comes from Lactuca serriola, assembly GCF_051521515.1. NCBI lineage: Eukaryota > Viridiplantae > Streptophyta > Magnoliopsida > Asterales > Asteraceae > Lactuca > Lactuca serriola. The sequence goes on along the minus strand of NC_136409.1, from coordinate 108,333,854 downwards.
ACATTTTATATGTTTTAAACTCCTTATTACACTGTACCTCTTACTTTGTATATCATATTTCAAATATATTTACAACTGTGTTTCAAACAAATGTTTCTATATACTAAACTGATTTATCAAACCCATGCCTTCAAACTGTTTTATAGATTGACATCAAGTCGATCATTTCTTAAAATAATATTATTGTTCAAATGTTTTACAAAACTTATTTGTGCTTTTATATTATAAATTGCATGCCTTTATATGTATAGTTATATAAGAAATGTTTAAAAGACTTAGGAAGGCTATCCACCCTATTTCCTTTTCGCGCTTGAGATGTGGTCTGGTGGGATATCGAGTACTCGTGCGAAGGTCGTTTAAATATTATTTATATATCATGTGTACTTATATAGTCATAAAAGGTCCTTCCAGTTCATCCCATGCCCTTGGGTAGCAAGGGTATACACCCATGTTCATACGTACCAGTTAGATTACTAGTAAACTACCATATGGGTAGTTTAGGAAGATACTAGAACAATTACTAGAACGTGATATCATACAATGAGTCTGTTCATTCATGAGTCAATACTTTCTAGAACATTACAGTTCAGAACATATACAACTATACTAGGAAGAGAACATATACAACTATACTAGGAAGAGAACATATACATCTATACTAGAATGATTACATTACTATACTTGTTAGGTAAAGAGCACGTACATTACAGCCAGACCTGCAGGTCTGCGGGTGCCAATCCTACACCTTGCTGCTAGCTACAGCCGGACCTGCAGGTCTGCGGGTGCCAAACGTCAATCCGTTATTACGACCATTTGTATGTCGTTGTTATCAGTCAATAGTATGGTGTGATTTATCACATAATGCCTTAATATAAATCTGGTTTAAGGTAGTTAGTATGGAAGTAGTTCTTATAGCACTACACCATAGTACTATTTCATTTTCCCATTACATTCACTTCGTGAACATTCACACGACGCACGACAATGTAGAAACTATATTTTTGGATAATGATAGTTATACTTGGGAGAATACATACTCTTACAAGAGACACTCATTCAGAGCAGTTAGGTCTTGGTAGAAGACTACATTAGGAACAGTAGGTCTTGGTAGAAGACACCTTCATATACTAGTAGGAATCATAGGGATTTCTAGGGTTTTTCAAACACTTACAGTTCATATACACTTTCAATACTTACAATACATATACTTACAAATTCTTACATACAAATTAAGTCACTAAAATACTTATGATCTCACCAGCTTCAAAGCTGATACTCGCCTTCAAAATTAGTTGTATCCTCAGGTCATCATAGACAGGTACCGATGCAAGGAGAAAGGAAGATGGAGCTCGTTCAAGACTCATCTTTCATTTTGATTTATGCTTTAGTATTTATCAAAATTTGACAGAACACTTGTATAATAATTATATTATTAATGCAATGGATAATGTTGTTGCTTGTTTACTACTTTACATTGTTGTGATATTATACATGACGTCCTCCGCCCCAGAACGTTTCCGCCGTTCCTGGTTTTGGGGTGTGACGACTTAGGATGTACCCTAACTCTAGATAACCATTCATTTCCAATCGACCTGATGTCGGTCTCGATTAAAAGCTTCGACGTCATCATCGGCATGGATTGGTTGAGTCTTCATCGCGCTGACATCATGTGCTATGAGAAAGCAGTCCGTCTAAACCTTCTATCTAACGAAACTCTTGTCGTCTACGACGACAAACCTATTATGAGTCTTCGTATTATCTCAAATATTCAAGCACAGAAGTATCTACGTAAATAATATCATACATTCCTTGCTTACGTTGTCGAAACGAGCCTAGAGACGAAAGAAGTAAAGAACATTGTAGTAGTGAGCGACTTTCCCAAGATCTTTCCAGAAGAGCTACAAGGATTACCTCCGCAACGACAGGTCGAGTTCAGGATCGACTTAGTCCCAGGAGCTACCCCAGTAGCCAAGTCGCCCTACCGATTAGCACCAGCAGAGATGCAGGAACTATCTGGTCAACTTAACGAACTGTTCAGCAAGGGGTTTATAAGACCAAGTTTCTCACCTTGGGGAGCACCGGTCTTGTTTGTTAAAAAGAGAGACGGATCATTCCGTATGTGTATCGACTACAGAGAACTCAACAAGCTGACGGTCAAGAATCGTTACCCTCTGCCTCGCATAGACAATTTATTTGACCAATGCAAGGGGAAAATTACTTTTCCAAAATTGATCTAAGATCCGGAAATCACCAGTTACGAGTGCTAGAAGAGGATGTTCCTAAGACAGCCTTCCGAACTCGTTCTGGACACTACGAGTTCGTGGTGATGCCATTCGGATTGACCAATGCGCCCGCAGTGTTCATGGATTTGATGAATAGAGTATGTCGACCTTACTTAGATCAATTCGTCATCATCTTCATTGATGACATCCTGATCTACTCCCAAAGTGAGGAAGAGCATGACGATCACCTGCGACAAGTTCTAGGAACTTTACGAACGGAGAAGCTCTATGCCAAGTTCTCTAAATGTGAATTTTGGATCTGAAGAGTCGAATTCTTAGGACACATGATAAGCAAAGAGGGAATCCACGTGGACCCATCCAAAATTAAGGCCATTGAGAACTGGTCAGCACCGAAGACGCTTACAGAAATTCGTCAATTTCTAGGTCTTGTTGGCTAATACCGTAGGTTCATACAGAACTTCTCCCGCATTGCGAAACCTCTTACAACACTGACCCAAAATGGAGTGGTCTTTAACTGGGAAGAGAAACAAGAAAGAGCATTCCAAACTCTCAAGCGAGCCTTGTGTACCGTGCCAATACTATCCCTCCCCGAAGGGGTAGAAGACTTCGTTGTCTATTGCGATGCGTCAAATCAAGGGATCGGTTGTGTTCTGATGCAACGGGGTAAGGTCATCGCCTACGCCTCGAGACAGCTAAAGACACACGAAGTCAAATACACCACAGACGATCTTGAGCTAGGGGAACTTGTGTTTGCCCTGAAGCTCAACATGCGTCAGCGACGGTGGGTCGAGCTACTCAATGACTACGAATGCGATATTTCTTATCATCCAGGTAGCGCCAACGTAGAAGCAGACGCCTTAAGTTGGAAGGAATATTCTGGTCGAAGAGTCAAATCGTTGACGATGACTATCCATTCACACTTGTCTAAGAAAATTCAGGCGGCTCAGTTTGAAGCCATGAAACCTGAAAACGTGACGAGTGAATCCCTTAGAGGAATGGATAAGAGCTTAGAAGACAAGGGTGGAGGAGCCTTATATTTCATGGACCGGATGTGGACACCGAAGCACGGTGGTATCCGAGACTTGGTCATGACCGAGGCGCACAACACTCGGTATTCTGTCCACCCAGGTTCAGATAAGATGTATCTGGATCTTAAAAAGTTATACTGGTGGTCTAATATGAAAGCAGAGATTGCTACCTTTGTAAGTAAATGCCTTACTTGCGCAAAGGTTATGGTCGAGTACCAGAAGCCCTCCGGTTTACTACAACAACCAGAGATTCCAGAATGGAAGTGGGAGCGGATCACTATGGATTTCATAACCAAGTTGCCCAAGACAACGGGTGGACTTCATACCATATGGGTCATCGTCGATAGATTGACCAAGTTTGCACACTTCCTGCCTAACAGAGGAACTGACAAGATGGAGAAGCTTACGAGAACATACATTAGGGAAATTGTGCGACTGCATGGTGTTCCTATATCCATTATCTATGATAGAGATAGTAGGTACACTTTAAGATTCTGGCAATCGCTACAACATTCCCTGGGAACAAGGCTGGATATGAGCACAACCTACCATCCTCAGACCGACGGACAAAGTGAGAGGACCATCCAAACACTGGAAGATATGTTGAGAGCCTGTGTGATTGACTTTGGGAAGGCATGGAATACTCATTTACCCCTTGTCGAATATTCCTACAATAAGAGTTATCACACAAGCATCGAGGTTGCTCCATTTGAAGCCCTCTATGGGTGGAAGTGCAGATCCCCTCTGTGCTGGGCTGAAGTGGGTGATACCCAGTTAGCTAGGAGGCAAGTTTCTGACAGTACGCTCACAGGCCCGGAAGCATTCGGGAAATGACAGAGAAGATCGTTCAGATCCGTGAATGATTGAAAGCCTTTAGAGACCAACAGAAAAGCTACGCTGACAAACGAAGGAAACCTTTGGAGTTCTAGGTGGGAGACCGGGTCCTTCTTAAAGTCTCACCCTGGAAGGGCTTGATACGCTTCGGTAAGCATGGGAATCTCAATCCGAGATACATAGGGCCTTTCGAGATTCTCGCAAGAATCGGCCCAGTAGCTTACAAACTCAATCTACCCGATGAACTTCGTAACATACATTCTACATTCCACGTCTCTAACTTGAAAAAGTGTCTGTCCGACGAGACTCTTGTAATCCCACTCAACGAGATCGAGATCAACGAGAGCCTCAACTTCGTGGAAGAACCGGTAGAGATCATGAACCGTGAGGTTAAGCGGACGAAGCAAAGCCGCATCCCGATTGTGAAGGTTCGCTAGAACGCCAAGCGAGGACCCGAATTTACATGGGAGCGCGATGATCAAATGAAATTGAAATATCCTCATCTTTTCGCTTAGTTTTCTGTAAATACTTTATCAGCTTAGACTTAACTTTTTGGGACGAAATTCCCTATAACGGGTGGATGATGTGACAACCCGAAATTTTCTTTCGGTCAAACTCTAAAAATCAATCACTTCAATTTATAAGTCAATTACATTATTACTTATTTTTAGAAAATTTAGAGTTCGTTTGATTATTTTAATATTATTCTTTAAACGAACGGGTGAAAGGAAGTGCCATCTCGGGTCTTGAAATTTCAAAGCCGCAAATACCTCGTGTCTTAGAAGTTCACGGCCAAACTTTTATGTTTGGGCCGAAAAATCTTCCAAAAACCGTGAACTCATTCATTAAGCATGAGTTTACTCCCCAAACTTGTCATTTTTACTTTTATTCTCAAGAACACCATTAAAACACTCTCAAGTATCATCAAAGATTTTATTCAAGATCTTCAAACTAGTAAGTGTTTCTAGCCATTTCAAGTTGGTATAAAACTTAATCTAGTGATTATACATCTTTTCATCCATCCATTTTTGTGTTTTGATTAGATTTCCAAAAACACCAAGAACACACACTAAGTGCTCTTGGACTCTTAGCTCATTTCAAGCTTCCATATAGTAAGTACTTCTATCCTAGAGTCTTATAAAGCTTGTTATACATGTTTGCACCAAGAAAATGTCCCTAGAACACAAAGAGAAAGGTGTTCACGGTCCAAGAATGTTCTTGGGCCGTAAACACCAAGTAAGGGCACCAAAGTGTGCCTAAGTCTCTCTCTAGCCCTAGATTGATGTTTAAATCCTTCCTTGATGTGTTTAAGCCATGAAAAACACCAAAGTCCATCATTTATATGTGTTTACGTTTTGTGGATCTCCCAAAACCGTAAACACCCCAATGTGGGTATAAATGGACCATATTCCTTCCTTAGGCCCAAAATCTAACCTAGACTTTTACCTTGTTGAGCTAAGGACTTGAAAACATGACGATACCACTTTCCATATGGGTTTACGGTAGTAAACCCAAAAGGAAATGACCTTGGGGCCGTAAACTCATCAAAGGAGTGTATTGATGCCCTAATCCCTTCCAAAGGCCTAACCACCAAGTACAAATGCTTCAAAGGACTTGTAAAACCTCAAAACAACTTATGGTCATAAAGTGTAGAGTTTACGACTGTAAACCCTTGAGTTTACTGCTGTAAACTCCTTGGGTAATTGTAATGAAAACCGTAAACTCCAAGGGAGTTTACCCTTGAACCCCAAACACTCTACCTTTGCCCTACAAACACTTGGATGCAACCCTGGTCATCTTTAACACTTGAAAAAAGTGTTTTCATGTTCTAGGGTGTCCCAACTTAATTTATTAGTTATAATTTGGCTAATGAGTTATATATATATTCATTATACGATAACTAGGCTCGTGCGTGGTTAGAAGTCTCCATTTGTCACCTAGCACCGTATCTGACACTTCAATCCAATCCACTCACTGCAAGTGAGTTCATACAAGTTGGACCATACTAGTTATTAGATCAATAACATGTGATTAATAACTTGCATGCGAATGGATTTTTCATGCTTTAAACTGTTTTACCAAACAAATAACTTTAAACTGTTATCAAACTATTTTACATATCAAACTCTTTATCAAATTCTCTTTTTGTACTGAACCTTTCCTTTACAGCTTTTAAGCTTATAAATTGTTAAAAACCATGTCCACTACTTATATATTATGTGTATACGTATAAGACGTAAAGATTTATATCTCAACTTAGTACATTCAGTTATTCATCAAATTTACTAATAAACTATAATAGGTGTAGTTTAGGGGTATACTATTTACTACTTTCAGTTCAACGAATCATACAAGAAGTCAGTTCATTCATGAGTCAGTACTTATTACTATGAGAACATATACATTATCCTTGAATGAGAACATATACAACTATACAAGAAGGAGAACATATACAATGATACTAGAATCAGTAACAAAAAATTACATATACATGAATACATTAACATAAATGTGATCCACCGTATCGGAGCATGCCTTCAATGTCATGGCCCGAGTTGTAGCCAGAGTCTCTTCGAGGGAGAGCATGAGTTTGCGTATAGATCTATACTGGATTAACTATCCTACACCTTGCTGCTAGCTACAGCCGGACCTGCAGGTCTGCGGGTGCCAAACGTCATACATTTTTACAACCTTCATTGTCGTGTTACATAGTCGATAGTATGGTACAGTAAATCACATAATACCTTGATATAAATCCGGTTTATGGTAATTAGTACAACAGTAGTTCCTATAATACAACACTACAGTACTACATTAATTTACCATTTACATATATTTAGTAATCATTTTACTTAAACGTTATTGTACAAACTATATTTTGATAATGATAGTTACACATGGGAAAATTACACACTTTTACAATAAACGAACATACAAAACAGTTATGCCTTGGTAGATGGCTACTTTTAGTAGAAAATATAGGATTCTCTAGGAGGTTCAAACTTTTACAAACACTTAAAAACATTCATATACTTTTATTACAAATGTTACAAACTCGTACTTCAAAATCATGTTCAAACATTTTGATGCAAACACTGACACTAAAATACTTATGAACTCACCAGCTTTAATGCTGATAAACTCTTTCAAAATAACTTGTATTCTCAGGTCATCAGTAGACAGGTACCAAGGCCAGCTTTTGAGAAGATGGAGCGCATTCAAGACTCATCTTATTATTTTGATTTACATTTTTAGTGTCTATAACTGTACAGAACACGCTTGTATTAAAATTGTATATTTAATGAAATAGATGATGTTGTTTGCTTGTTTGCTATTATACTGTGTTGTGATACTTTACATGAAGTCCTCCACCCCAGAACGTTTCCGCCGTTCTCGGTTTTGGGGTGTGACACACGTCAGGGAAATCACATACTTGAGGCATGTCCTTGATTTCTTTTGTCTTTCTCTTCCTATCTACAATTTGGGCTAAGAATGCGCTACATTTCGTATGTAGATATTTCTGGGTCTTAGTACAAGAGATGACTTTGAGGTTCTTCCTAGATTTATCACGATAGATAATCAGGGTTTCGCCGTTTGGTAAGGGTAGTCGTATGGCTTTCTCATGACATAAAATTTCAGTGCGGTGTAAAGATTACCAATCCATGCCAATTATGACATCAAAACTACCGATAGGCATTGACATGAGGTTGACATGAAAAAGGTAGTTATTAAGAGTTAAGAGACAGTTTTCTAGGATTTCATGTGTTTTCTCAGATTGTCCGTTAGCGATTTCTACTTCATAGATTTCTTTTAATCTGCTAGACTTATGACTTAACAATTTTCTAAATGTCGGAGTTATAAAACTTCGATCTGCTCCAGATTCGAAGAGTATGGTAGCATGTAAATTATCTATGAGAAACGTAGCAGATACGACCAAAGGGTCCTGGATAGCCTCTTTGCTTCCGATCAAAAACACGCTGACACGTACTATGCCTCCTTGAATCCTTAACTTTGGACATTCTTTCTTGATATGTCCAACCTCCCCACACTCATAGCATTTTCTTCCTTCACCACGGCCTGTACCATTATTGGTTTGTTGATCGAATGTTGCAGGTGTTGTGCTCCTACAGTAACTAGCAATATGCCCCTTTTTCTTGCACTTCATGTAGACAAAACAGTCACTTGAATGATGACGGTTGCACTGATTGCACCATGAAGATTTTGGTTGTGTAAGTGCTGCTGTTGTGGCTGCATAATTGGTTTCCACTTCTTGTATTTTCTCAGATGATTGTTTGGTATTTTTCCTATTAAACTTGCGCTTGTTTATTCTAGACTTGGGAGACTCAGCCTTTGAGATTACTTCTGTTCCTTGGATCTCTATGAGGGTTAGCTGATGAGCTATCCTCTTGGTGCTGTCAAAAATCGTAAGCTTTGATGCGATCACCATGCCTTTAATTTGCGATGATAAACCCCAGATACATCGCTCAATCTTCTTATATTCAGGGGTTACAAGTGCTGGACACATTACGACCAGATCATTAACTCTAGCGGTATAAGCTTTTATCTCTGAACCCTTCATGGTTAGGGTCCACAATTCTTGTTCTTGTTTATGTATCTCCTCTCTAGGACAGTACTCCTCTACTAGCATCATTTTTAGCTCCTCCTATTTCATGGAATTTTCAGTATCAATTCCTATGGTATCTACATGGTTGTTCCACCAGGTGAGTGCTGCATCTGTGAAACTACATGCTGCAATTCGTACTTTACAATTATCTGGACAGAAGCTTATTTGAAAGAAGAACTCTGTCTTTTCTATCCACCTCATCAAATTAACTACCCCTTCATTTCCATGAAAGCTTTTTGGCCTACAATTCATAAAATCTTTGTACGTACATGTTCTAGTGGTCCCTACATGGCCTTCATTTCTAACTCCATCTCTTGTGACATTAGATAGAGCCGCATCACTTCTTTGAGATATGATTTCTTCAAGTTGTACTGTACTTATTGAGGGGTTTAATTATGGTGGTGGTTGCGGTTGTTGTTGTTGTTGTTGTGGTGCTGATGGTCGGTTAGGGTTTAGCCGATTACTTCTTCTATGCATTTTGTTTTAGTTCCTATTATAAATAATAATAAATTTATGAGTTTTGTTAATCATTTAATACACGAGTACTAAATACTCTATTTATTATTCAAAGTGTAAAACATAATAGATAACACAATGATTACTATAACGTATGCTTTATATTATTACCAGCGGTTACATCAGTTTATTTAGGTTTATAAGAGAAAAGTTTCTATAAACATTGCAAAATTTGCAAGGTTTTCTACATCCTTGCTATAAACTTTCCTCTTTCTGCCTTAACCAGTCTGATTTTTTCTATTTACATAACCACTAGTTGTAGCTTATCTACCAGAAACCTAAGTGATGACCTAGTATGTTAGTGACATTAACCACTTGCTCTTCAAGTGCTTGAGTTCTCTGCTCAAGACTTCCCGTGCGTTCTTCACTTCTTGAGGTTTGATTGTAGAGCTCTAACTCTGCAATCCTGGCATCGTGAGTAATCATGTCATTATAAGCAAAATTTATACGATGATGGACATGCATCACTGATTCCTGATCTTGTGTCCTTTATCCTTCTAGCCTTCGTACTCTTCCAGAGAGATGAGTAGCCCTCCCCTCGACAATTTCCATCTTATCTTCAATTTTCACACTTTTTCTCAAAAAAATGAGATAAGGTGTTCAATTCAGAAGAATGTGGGGGATGTGGTCGAGATGATTGACCAGTCTCATACATCTTAGCAGCTCTTTCTTCTGCCACTCACCTATCGACGGTTTGGGCAATCTGTGTAGGTTCATCTTGAACTATATGACTTCCTAAAGATGTTGCCTTCTGATTCTTCTTAATATTTTTCCATATTGGTATGGATTTACGTGCTGTGTGTTTCATCTTTGCTCCTCCTGGAACTTGACGGTAAAGAGTGTTCATTGGTGGTAAATATGATGCTACTGATTCTGTCTCCTCCATTGGTTCGCTCTCTTCCATTGGGTCACTCTCTTCCCATTCATTGGAAGGTAAAGGTGCTCCATCGTCAGAAGGTATTGGATGAAAGGTGGTTGGATTTATAGGGTAGTAAGGATCGCCTACCATCCTGGGGAATGAAACTTCCTGTTCTTCATATGTATCTTCGATGATTATCCATTCTCGTGAATGTGCCATGTCAAATTCCTATACATTTTGGATGATCAAGAGTTTAGTCTATCAAATATTTCTCCCAAATTAAATATTCCATATGATCTGATCAAAATAAAATGTAGTTGTGCACCTACACCTAGTTGTGATAGGATCTATGAACATATAAACTTTAGTTGGAATATTTTATCTAAATCCTTGAGATCAAAAACATTCCGGGTATTAAGGTGTACTCTCTTCGCGGGTCGGAGTCTTTATATATGACTCTATATTCTTATTTATTGTATTCATGCTTTAATTATTGTTTGTAACTTTAGTAGAATAATTAATAATAGTTTTCATCGAAGGCTAAGGGATATACCTAAACCTAATAGAGTAAGCCCTAAACTATACACGTGCCTTCCTAAGAAAGGACTAGTTCACTATAGTTAATAACTCTGATACCAAATCTGTCACACCCCGGCCGTCGGCGGAAACACCGGGTGGTGTAACGTCATTCTTTGTAACAGAGTTATATTACATACATTGAACAATACTAACGAAAATACATACCTTTATTGATAATTAAAGTTACGTACTTGCTTTTCTAGAATCTATTACATAATATCCGACTATGGCATATTTCTTAATGAAAAGAAAGATAATAGTAAAACTTCTCCTGTTCGAATACATACCAGCTTTTCAAGATCCTGAAAACACATATATTTTAAAATACGTCAACATAAAGTTTGTGAGTCCACAGGTTTTGACTCTATATAAAAATAACACTTTTTCTCATGTTCAAAAGTATAGTTTTGAAAGTATCATTTTGACTCTTCAATATTTAGTGTATATATCAGATACAATATTCGAATTATGAAATAAGTGTTATACCTAAACGTTCTTTGAACCTAGAGTATAAGTAAGGGAAAACTTATACATAACATTAATACTTGTATACGACAAAGTATAATGTTTCTAACAAATTGCTACCATGAGCCTGTAACTGCTGCTACGACACAATACCTCTGATAAAACACACTCATGATTTCCATGAGAAACAATACACTCATGATTTCCATGAGAAACAACACCGTACGCTTCATCGACGCCGAAACAATAACAAGTAAAAGGATAGTTCGTCAGTTGTTTATGGTTGACTGTAGCTAACAATCAAAAGTGGGGTTGTCAAACCGTATACTAATTATACATGACTTCCTCGCTCACACGGGATTAACGGTTACAGTTTCGAGGATTTCTCCTAAGATCCCCAATCTTAGTTGATGAATAAAATTACTCATGTAGTCTTCGACGACTTCCTATAGCTCTAACAACAAAAGCATCTTCGTGTCTAAAACCCTAAGTTACTAGACTTTGCTTTTAAACATTACTCCTAACTTCATAACATTTTGGTAGTATAACAACTATAACTTGTAGTAAAACTAGGTTTTATCTTCACATAAAACCAATAACAACAACATATAACATACTTGGTTTTATTTTGACGTAAAACCAATAATAGCAACATACTTTATAAATTTACATATAGAACTTCCGAATATAACTTCGGAACTATATCTCACACAACATATATAGAATCCTAAGTATAACTCAAGATCTACATTAGTATAATAACATACTAACAATTTGATAATAGTTGTATATATTCAAAATATTATAGTTAAACAACTATATCCCGGTTGATATAACTATCTACATTGATACTAATATACTATCATATAGACATAATATTAACGTATATACAATATTTAGCATGCGTTTTCCCCTGAAAATATTAGAAAGTGGGGCCATGAAACTCACCCTAGTAGCGTGATTTTATGTATTCTAAGGAGAAACAGTCAGCGATACGAGATCGTTGGGGCTCGGGATGCAAGATGGCTTCAGTAAGGGAGAGAGGAGAAAGGGAAATGGTGTAAGGAATAGATGAGTTCAGACCTGCTATTTATAGTAAGGATTTTGGACTCTCACGTTGTGAGTTTTATAAAACTCACGTCACGAGTCTTGCATGCTCATCCTGTATACTTGCCATTTGCGTCCCTAGCTTCGGAGGGTGGCCATGTGACTCCTCACGTCGTGAGATATCCTTGCTCACGTCATGAGTTTGGATCTTATCCCATCATAGCCTCGTCATATACCTTCTTGATTCTGAGATGTGGCAAAATGACACCTCACGTCGTGAATAAACCCTTGTTCACGTCGTGAGTTCAGTTAGATTAGGGGATTTTGATAGTCGAATCTTCGGAAGGTCGTAACTTTCACATACAAACTCCGTTTTTGACATTCTTTATATCCACGCGTAGGTATTTACGAGTGCTACAACTTGCTTTTCGACTCCAACAGCTAGTTCTAAGTCTATTTTAAAGTCCTCTTATTATAGAGATATATAGTGTTCGGTTTATCACAACTTCCTTATGGGAAGTCAGATTCAGATGTTCTCTATATCTTTGGAATTGTATGGACATATACTTTGAGATGTATTATAAAGAAAGTTCTTATTTGTATTAGAATTTATCAAGAACTACATAGTACGTTTATCACATTACTAATTTACAAAATCACATTACATGATTGGTATAATCACATGTTATTGTCTATTGACCTATTTTGACTGGTGTTACAGCTTAGCACTTCAGTACAAGTGTTTCCTAGTCCCTAAGGTTGTTCCATTACATAATTAGTTGTTATAAACACTAATTGAAAACATATATCTGTCATTATATGTTAAATAGGATCCGTGTGTGCTCAAGTCTTCACTTGACACTTAACATCCTTTACCGATCTTACATTTGCATCACTCACTTCAGGTCAGTTCGTACCCCTGAAACTTATCTTTTAAATGATTTTAAATGCTTTTATGGGGGGGGGGGGGGAGAATACAAGTAGAAAACATGCTTGCTATAAGATCAATCACATGTGATTTATAACTGTGTTTAAAACAAGGATTTCATATGATTCAAACTGTGTTTCAAAACAAACTACTTTTAAATCATTTTATAAACTGACATCAAGTCATTATTTATTTATTATTCAAAACCTTTTAAATGTATTACAAAACCTCTTTTTAACTTATATATATATATATATATATATATATATATATATATATATATTGTCAAAAGCATGAGTATATATGTATAGTTATATACATAATGTTTAAAGGACTTAGGACTACTAGCTCGCTTTATTTCCTTTTCCTTGTTTGGATGTGGACTTAGGGTATCGGCCAGTTCTCCGAAGGTCGTCTAAATATTAGATATATATTATGTATACATATGTAGACATAAAAGTTCTATTCAATCAGTTAAGTACGTTTGGGTAGCAAAGGTATACATTCATCTATTCATATACATAACTTACTAGTAAACTATAATAGGTATAGTTTAGGAGAATACTATCATATAGAAATACTATAATAGAGAATACTATAATAGAGAATACTATACAAAGAATACTATATATAGAATACTATTACTATAACAAGTATACTATAACAAGATTCAAAGATAACACTATATATAGAATACTATTACTATAACAAGTATGCTATAACAAGATTCAGAGATAACATAATGTGAGATACTACTTCATGACACATCGACCATTTCTTTATGTCACGTTTTGTAACCAGAATCTCCTGGAGAGAGAGTGTGAGTTTGCATATAGATCTATACTGGATTGACTATCCTACACCTTTGTTGTTCGCTACAATGGGACTTGCAAGTCTATGGGTGCCAAATGTCATTTCTTCCGACGTCTTTCATTGTCGTGTTTTAGTCATATTAGTATGGTAACAATCATATCACATTTTGCCTTAATTAAACCATTGGTTTTAAGGTAGTTATTACTTCAGTGATTAATACAAATAATACTGTAGTACACATATACATTTTCCCATTATAGTCAAATTGTGATCTTCTCACATAAAGGGTAATATAAAACTATATTTTGGTAATGATAGTGATACTTGGGAAAAGCATTCACTTTTACAAAGGAACAAACATACAATACAGTCGGGTCTTGGTAGAAGACTACTTTTTATAATAGCAGAAAATATAGGATTTTCTAGGAGTTTTCAAACATATACAAACATTTACATTCATCAATTACAAACATTTTCATCAAACTTATACAAAAATTGACACTAAATACTTACGAACTCACCAGCTTTAATGCTGATCTATGCTTTCAAAATAACTTGTATTCTCAGGTCACCAGTAGACAGGTACCGATGATTAGGTTTTGAGAAGACGGAGCATCTTCAAGACTCGTATTTTATTTTGATCATTCTTTTTTTGGTGTCTTATTACTATTAAAGAATACACTTGTATGCCATTATGCTATTAATGCAATGGATGATGTTGTTGCTTATTTACTACTTTGCATTGTTATGATACTGTACATGACGCCCTCTGCCCCAGATCGTTTACGCCGTTCTTGGTTTTGGGGTGTGACAGATTGGTATCAGAGCATTGTTTATAGTGAATCGAGTATATCAACCCAAAAAAGATATACAAACAGTAAACACATCGGGATTAAAATACTCTGACCAAGAGTTTATACTTTTAGGTACTAAAATACTTAACTAGAAGTATACATAATTACATACCTACATACTTACTATAGAACAATGTCATACTAGAACATAACAAAAGTATTATGATTATTGAACATCACAAATGAGCTTAGGGATGTATGGTCAGTTCTGGGAGTGACATAGCTTGATCAACTATGTTGGTCCGAGAAGTGATTAGCAAATGTTGTTGGGTCAAAATTATGGTTTATACTTTGCTTTTCTAGGAAAATATATTTTTATGTAATGTTGTATGTGTTTGTGGTTTGTGTGTACGGCCGTACACGTGTGTACGGCCGCACACCCTGTGTACGGTCGTACACAGGGTGTGTGGCTGTACACACGAGTCCGACTAGAGGTTCATATAGATAGATGTAATGGGTAGAGGAGTGTAAGGCGAGAGAAGAGAGAGAAACTAGAGAGAAATAGTGTGTGAGAGAGAATCTATTGTAAGGAGCATCACTCAATTTCATTAATACATCATAGATTCATCTTCTTATTCTTCTCATTCTCTTCTATATTGATCTGAAATCATCCAATTGATTGGGATTCCGCACCATCAATTGGATCTGAATTATACTCAAGCAATTTAGGGGACTTACAATTGGTATCAGAGCAAGATTGTATCAATCAATTTTGTCAGATCTGAAGTTTATTTGATCTTATTTTGAAAAGATAATAGCATTTTTGGATAGATCTCTGGAAATTAGGGGGTTTCTTCTTTGCATTTTTCATAAAAACGAGTTTTTGATCGAGTTTTGGAACAAAAAAGGGTGAAAAACGTCGTTTTTTTCGCGAATCTGAAGGTGTGCGGCCCGGTTGAAGGTGTGCGGCTCGGGTGTGCGGCCAGGGATTGTGCGGCTCGGTGTGTGGCTCGGAGTGTGCGACCACGGGGTGTGCGGCTCGGTCTTGGTGTGCGGTCCTCGTCCTTGTCCTTGCATCGCAACTCATCCTCGCTTCGCAAGCAGCATCCTCGCACAGCAGCTTCCATTAAAAAAATTAGAGGTGGTTTTGGGGGTGCCAGGGATCGAACCTTCGACCTTTGGTTCATCAGTCAGCGCGACTTACCAACTCGACTAGCACACCCTTTGTGTCATCCATTCAAAACATAAATCATAAGCTGTCCTTCTCAGTTTATAATTTCGCAAATTGACAATTTCAACCCAAAAATCAATTTATTTTATTTTTAAATTCCAATTTTCAACCCAAAATTTTTGTTTTTAATTTTTAATTTTATTTTTATCTTTTGACCTTAAAATTTTGACTTTGACTTTTAAAAGTTGACCTTTGATTTTAAATTTTGACTTTCTAGTTTGACTTTTAATTTTTCAAATTTAGCTTTTCGGTTTGACTTTTAAGTTTGACTTTTTATGTTTGACTTTTCAAGTTTGACTTTTTAAATTTTCTTTTAAGGTTGACTTTCTCAGTTTTTAAGTCAAAGGGAAATTAAAAATGAATAAAATAAAAAATAAAAAAAATAAAATAATGAGTTCCTCATCTATTCCGGTAAATGAAGTTTCATGTACTCCATCTTGTGAAACTACTATTATATTTCTCCGAGGTCAAATCGATTTATTAAAAAGAGAAAATGAGGACCTCAAATATGAAGGCTATACTCTTAGGAAAGGTCAGAAACCTCTAAAAGCTCAATTAGAGGCAAAGACTAAGGACTTTAGGAAATTACAAGAAGATTACAGCAACAAGTGTGAAAATTATGATAACATTAAGAAAAAACTTGATGCTGTAACTGAAGAACTTGACGCTTTGAAAATAAAGTGTGAAAAAACAGATGTTAGTTTCAAAAATTACACTGCGTCAAGTAAGACAGTCAAGTCCTTATTTGAAAATCAATTGAAATTCAAAGATAATCAAAACAAGGGTCTAGGGTATGATAGTGCTCCTCCCCCTTTCAATCATAACTATATATCCATACCTTTGACTCAGGAAGAGATTGACCGAGAACCATTTATGGTATACGGTAAACCAGTTGTTGAACAGGCAACTGAGGGTGTTGAGCTGAACGATACTAATGCTTCTACCTCATGTGCAGGTAAAGTAGCAG
This sequence comes from Lactuca serriola, assembly GCF_051521515.1. NCBI lineage: Eukaryota > Viridiplantae > Streptophyta > Magnoliopsida > Asterales > Asteraceae > Lactuca > Lactuca serriola. The sequence goes on along the minus strand of NC_136409.1, from coordinate 108,316,926 downwards.
AGGATGAGAACAAGGAGAACAACATTGAAAAAACCAACATCTCCTTGAACTCTGAATCTGTTGCTTCGAACTCAGCTGCTTCTGATCAACCTGTTGTTGGTAAATTCATGCCACCAATTCTAGTGAAATAGAGTGCCTGTTATAACTGTGCGTGTGGGAAAAGCAAGAGACAAGGCAAAGATACGCCACCAGGGGTAGGAAGAAATAACTTCAGAGTGAAGAAAAATAGTTGCTTTCACTGTGGAACACCTGGACACATTGCCCGAAACTGTCCAAATCGCAGATACGTTCCCTACTATGCACAGGGCAGGCAGAATACACCAAGAGGGAGATTCTTCAAAAGAAACCCCTCAAGGTCACGTTCAGACCATGATGACTGGAACGCGCAGAAGGCTAAGAATCAAACCCAAAAGGCCAAGAATCTGAATCCCAAGGGCAAGAAGGGAATGTCGGCCAAGAAGTCAAACCCAAGAGATGCTCCCTTGAAGCCAAAATCAAAGTCATCTCAACGGCCAACATCAAGTTCCAAAGCAAGTACTGAGCCACCCATCAGAACGAAAAAGAAATGGGTTCCAAAGGCTCACTCTCCCAAATCTACTAATGATTCTAATATTTCTACATCCTCTGTTTGTGATAAGCAGGACATGTCATGGGAGAGAGTACCATGCAAGGATGACAAAGGTCAACCTAGTTTCAAAATGGATTGGGTTCCAAAGACCAACTGATCCCGCTCTGTGTCGGAGCAGCTATGGAGGCATATCATCAAACTTCGGTTTGTTGGTAGTGGTCGCTCCTGGCACATGATAGGGGACATCTCTCAACTGTACAACAGTCAGAACTTTGTTTGAGAGTATGTGTCCTTTGAGGGAGAAAGGAAAGAAAGAGAGGATCACACATTGGGGTTTGTGCTTAACGAAGTGAAGAATTTTCGGATCTTTTCTGAGATTGTGTGTGCTATTCTCAGACCTTTTGGATGCAAATTCAATCGGAGCATTACGGTTTGAATTTTCTTCTCTATACTCCTGAGTTTTTCTTAAGCTGATTCGCTTTAAAGACAAATTTTTGTTTTAGGATAGTTTAAATTTGCGCATTTACTTTCGTTTCTCTCCTATGCACAAATTTAGGGGGAGAAATAAAAACAAAACAAAAATTAGAAAACTTTTAAAAAAAATCCAAAAACATTAGAAAATCAGAAAAACAAAAAGAAATTATGTTGGTTATGGAATGTGCTTGAGGGAGATGATTTGGGAAGTGATATTAACAAGTGATAACGGGCAATCTGAGTCTGTGTAAAGTACCAAAACTGGATTGTCTAGGTTCTGTATTCGATGCGCTGGTAGGCACGAAGAATTTAACGGACTTGACTAGGTGCAGATGAACTTAAGGAATCTAGAGACTTGATAAATCCTGACCAAGATAGTTCCGTTTAGCCTGACAATACGACGCTTGGATAGGTTGAGCAGGGAGATATATATGGGAATCTACTCGTCACATTAAATGAACTTGTATCTGGAACCGTGGTTTAACTTTTCCTCGATGTACGGATTCCGCCCTTAATTCCGGTATTGATGGGGCGACTGGTAAATTCCGATGAGTTAGGTCTGTAGAAAATTATTTTCTTTCATTCTTACTGTTAGTCATATGTTGCCTCCTCTACGTGATTAGAAGAGATCCGACCTGTACTGTAACATATGCAACTCTATTTCTCTGCATATTATATATATATATATATATATATATATATATATATATATATATATATATATATATATATATATGAAATTCCTCTTATGTGTTAGCCATATGCTTTCTCCTTTGCATGACTAACAATCCGACCTGGTACATAGCATATGCATCCTTCTACTTCTTAATCCCTCTAAAACTATAAGTGATAATAATCTGAATCTATCTTCTCTCCTAATGATTGTCTGCTCACCCGATGTAAGGAGTACTTTGGAGGTCCTTGATTACTGGGGCATATCAAGAAGCGGGAAACATGTTCCAGTACAATTAAAATTGAACACCCAAAGATTGTCTATAGATCTTGCTGCTCAATTTAGGTGGACAATAATATCCCTGGTCGTCGCCAGCTGAATGGTCCTTAAGATATAGTATCTAGAAACTTAGGATCAAATATAATATCTAGGAACTTAAGATCACATTGTCTTGTCACTTATAGTATATCCTAATTTTGTCACAATTTTTCATGTTTAAGTGGACACCAATACCGGCGATCGACCAGACAAAAACATGAAGATGGAAGGTACCGACAAGCGGATAAAGGTTGTCTAAAAAACTTTGATCCCAAATCATTCTTAAAGTTAGATATCATTTTAATTTTTTTAAATTTGTTCATAGTTTTCCTCTATGCACAAATTTTAGGAGGAGAATTAAAAATAATTCAAAAATCAAACAAAAATTAGAAAATTAAAAATCCAAAATAGTGTTATTTCTTGTTCAGAAAAATCAGAAAATCCAAGTTTCTGTTTTTATTTTTCCAGAAAATATAAAAAAATCCAAAAATACTTTTTTTGTGTTCTAATTTTTCTTTTAGTTTTGTTTTGTCTTGAAAAATGAATTCAGATGTAGATGAGACTCATGGAGACTGTATCGAAGATTTTCTGAGCCAAGGCTTCATCCGTGAGCATCGAAGAATTTTCATTCGAAGGAGAAAAAAATGAAGATTATTCTTTCAACATTCAATCTGTCAACCCCAGAAGCATGGTGAAGTTGTACTTGAAGATTATGTCACAGATTGCATTGAAGCCTCCTCAATCAATCTGCTGCTATCTTGAACCTGCTAAAGTGATCCAGAAGATTTGTTCTCTCTGAAGATTCTCAAGGTGAAAGCACTATCTTTCAAGAATCAGTACATCAAGCCTCCTCACCCGACGTGCATTGAAAGCCAAATTCTAAAGAAAAGCCCAACCGCTCAATATGAAGTCATTCATTGAAGATTCATCAAGTTCATCTTGAAGCTGTGAAGAAATTTGAAGATTAATGCTTAAGCCAAGCTCCCAATGAAGACTAACAAGAATAGCCAGCTACGTTTTAGGGGGAGCTTTTTGGGTCAATTAGAAAAGAAAGCTATAAACCAAGGGGGAGATGGTTGGGTCAAAAATATGGTTTATACTTTGGTTTTCTAGGAAAATATATTTTAATGTAATGTTGTATGTGTTTGTGGTTTGTGTGTACGACCGTACACGTGTGTACGGCCGCACACCCTGTGTACAGCCGTACACAGGGTGTGCGGCTGTACACACGAGTACGGCTAGAGGGTCATATAAGTAGATGTAATGGGTAGAGGAGTGTAAGGCGAGAGAAGAGAGAGAAACTAGAGAGGAATAGTGTGTGAGAGAGAATCTATTGTAAGGAGCATCACTCAATTTCATTAATACATCATAGATTCATCTTCTTCTTCTTCTCATTCTCTTCTATATTGATCTGACATCATCCAATTGATTGGGATTCTGCACCATCAATTGGATCTGATTGATACTCAAGCAATTTAGGGGACTTACATATGCCGAGAATGGTTGTGATGTATCCACAACTCTAAGAACTTACCAACACTACTACAATGACACATTAGAACATAACATAAACTTAAAATACTATTGGAGTATTTTGTGTTACTATAATTAATTATTTGAGAACTAAACAGGTCTTTATTAGTTTGTCAATAGTTGCTGAGTGGATACACTATGGTTATATGTAACTATGGTGGCATAGACTTAGAGTCTGTGATCTTTGCTTTACTTTCTTTTCCTTGTTTGGTTGTGGACTTAGGGTTAGGATCACTTATTCGAAGGTCTATACTATTTTGATTACATATGAATGGTATGCACTATGCAAATGTTGGAGTAACTAATAAGGATCATCTTATAATTATTTTAGTTAGTACGTTTATTAATTATTTCTTATACCCCTTTTCTCGTGTAGATATCATGGTTGGATTCCATATCCTCGGAGACTCGTACTTTCCAAATCAGGGCAATGTTGGATGGCTAGACGAAGAGCCAGAAGATGACCGTCCAATCCCTTTGGATGATTGCCTCGTAGAAGGCTTTTCGGATGGTTCTGACTCCGAACCAAAAGTCAACAACCTACCTTAAGCAGTTCAGAACCCAAATCTCAACCCCCAACCTGCATTTCAAGGTCCCACACCCTAGTGAGCGACAAAATTGAATCGCTGGAGTGATGAGCAGGGTCAACCATTACCCTTCAATGGAGACCGAAGCTTTTACAATCTCAGTGAAGGAGGTTCTGCTGACCGAGTCCTGCCCATTATGGTCCGCAGGATTGCTCGGAATATTTAGCAAGGTAGAGCAGCTATCGATCGAGTCATGGAAATTGACGCTAACTCTGGCGTTAACACGGTCCACATTCGCCAACTCGAAGAAGCCATGGAAAGGACTAGATAAACCAATGAGGGTCTGCAACAATAGCTAGCTGCATCCCGCGCTGAGTTTATAGAACTTCGAGTGTGTCAGAGACCTCATGGGCGACATCTTCAGGACGTAGTACGTCAATTGGTAGATCTGAGGGTTCGCCTGAGGAATACCCATCGCCAGTAGAAGATGCCTGACTCATCTTTTCTTTTGGTTTAAGGAATAGCCTTTTGTATCGGTGCTCTATGAAGCACTTTTCTGTAAAATATTCCTGTTATTTAAGTACTTTAACTAGACTTCTAAGCTGTCAATGTTTTGCTACTTCTGATATGATGTAAGACCTACTCTTAGGTCAATCTTTCCCAAACTTATTACATCCTTAATATTAATGATATTGGTAGTCAGCTAATCTTTTGTAGAAATCTTTGTTCAAATACATTTATTCTTGTGATTCTTGAACTCTATGGAACTCATACTCTTATCTAGTTGTTGAACTATGGTGATTTAGTTCATGGGACTCATTCATTAACTTCACTAGTAAATTCTTATAATTTTACTCTTCTTTTAAACTTATAGTTGAAAGATGCCTCCTCGCAAGTCAGCAGGGCGTAATCCTCTGATTATTCCAACTCAAACACCACCTCCTCCACAATTTGATACGACAACTCTCAATGCTACGGTAGCTGCGGCTGTTGCTACAGCCATGGCACAATATCTCAATAACCAGGGAACTAGTGGAGGTGGAACAGTCATTCATTCCACACAAGGTGACGTCGTCGTGCGCTTGCGAGAGTGCACTTATAAAGACTTCACCAACTGTAAACCCCGAACCTTCAATGGAATCGGTGGAGTCATTGCGCTGTCGTAATGGTTCGAAAAGACGAAATTGATCTTTGAGATCTGTTCCTGTACTGCAGGAAGAAAAGTAAAATTTATTGCATGCACCTTTAGTGATAGAGCCCTGACGTGGTGGAATAGCCATGTCAAGTCAGTAACTTTAATAGTGGCAAATGCTATGGGCTGGGAAGCTCTTAAAGGGTTAATGATTGAAGAATACTGCCTGAGGGGCGAGGTTCGGAAAATGGAATAGGAACTCAGGAGTCAGACCATGAAAGGCTCCAACATAGTGGCTTACACTGCCAGATTCAGTGATTTGGTGGCGCTATGTCCCAATATGGTTCTCACTGAGGGGAAGAAGATTAAGAGGTACATTTAGTGGCTAGTGCCTCCATTTCAGGGGAATGTTTTAGCTTCAAACCCCACTACTTTCGATAGTGCCAACCGATTGGCACAACGACTCATTGATCACGGAGTTTCTACCTCGAAAACGACAACAACCCTGGCTATCCCAAAACCCTCCATAACCGCTGACAACAAGCGAAAGTTCTGGGATAACAACAAAGGCATATCGGCGTAGAACTCGGCCAAGAAGCAGCAAGTGGTGGCTGTTAATGTCGCGATTGTACCTACTGCTACAACACCAAGGAAGCCGTATACCGGAAATTTGCCCAAGTGCAACAAATGCACTTTCCATCAAAATGGTGCCTACCAGGAAATGCAGTGCGCTAACTACAACAGGATAGGGCACACTGCCCGATTCTGTAAGGCTCCAACAAGGCCAATTAACCAAGTCCCCGACATTGTTGTGGGCCAGGCTTGCTACGGCTATTGGCGAGGTTTGTCATTTCAAGAGAGACTGCCTGAAGGCAGGGAATGCTGGCGGAGTGGGAAGAATTCTGGCGATAGGGCACGAGGAAGCCGTAGTTGATCCTACGATAGTTACTAGTGCGTTTCTCCTCGATAATTCATATGCCTGTATATTATTCGATAGTGGAGCAGAGAGAAGCTTCGTAAGCCAGAAAATTGTTCACTTACTTAAACAAAAACCACGTGCACTAGAGGAATCATTCACTGTAGAAAAGGCAAACGGGAAAACGGAAAGTACTAACTGCATATACATAGGTTGTACTCTAATTCTAGATGGTCATTCTTTCCAAATAGACTTCATTCTGGTCTCAATTAAAAGTTTCGACATCATAATCGGCATGGATTGGTTAAGTCATCTTCGCGACGACATCATGTGCTTTGAGAAAGCAGTTCGTCTTAACCTCTCTAACAACGAAACTCTAGTTATCTACGGCGACAAATCTGGTACAAACCTTCGCATCATTTCGAGTGTTCAAGCTCAAAAGTGCTTAGGAAAGGAAAATCATGCATTCCTTGCACACATCGTCAATACGAGTCAGGAAGTGAAGGACACTAAGAACATTCTAGAAGTACGCGACTTTCCCGATATCTTTCTAGAAGAACTACCGGGATTACCACCGCAACGCCATGTCGAGTTTAGAATCGACTTAGTGCCAGGGGCTACCCCAGTAGCCAAATATCCTTATCGTCTAGCACCAATAGAGATGTAGGAACTTTCCAGTCAGCTTAACGAACTTCTCAAGAAGGGATTCATTAGGCCAAGCTTCTCACCATGGGGAGCACCGTTCTTGTTCGTCAAGAAGAAAAACGGATCGTTTCGTATGTGCATCGACTACAGGGAAATCAACAAGTTTACCGTTAAAAATCGTTATCCTCTACCCCACATTGACGATTTATTTGATCAACTTCAAGGAGCAAACTACTTCTCGAAGATAGATCTACGATCCGGGTATCACCAGTTACGAGTGTTAGAGGAGGATGTTCCCAAGACAGCCTTCCGAACTCGTTATGGACACTACGAGTTTGTAGTGATGCTGTTCGGATTAACCAACGCACCAGCTGTATTCATGGATCTAGTGAATAGGGTGTGCCATCCTTACTTGGATCAGTTCGTCATTATCTTCATGAATGACATACTTATCTATTCTCGAAGTAAGGAGGAGCATAGTCAGCACCTACGAAGAGTCTTAGACACATTACGATCAGATAAGCTCTATGCGAAGTTCTCTAAGTGCGAGTTTTGTATTCGAAGAGTCGAATTCTTGGGCCACGTTGTTAGTGAAGAGGGAATTCACATGGACCCTTCCAAAATCAAGGCCATTGAGAACTTATCAGCACCGAAGACTCCTACAGAAATTCGTCAATTTCTAGGTCTCGCTGGCTACTATCGCAGGTTCATACAGAACTTCTATAGCATCGCTAAGCCGCTTACTAGATTGATCCAGAAAGGCATGGCCTTTGGCTTGGAAGAGAAACAAGAGAAGGCGTTCCAAACGATGAAACGAGTCTTATGCACCGCACCAATACTATCCCTCCCAGTAGGAATAGAAGACTTTGTAGTCTATTGTGATGCATCCAACCAAGGGCTCGGATGTGTTTTGATGTAACGAGTTAAGGTCATCGCCTATGCCTCAAGGCAGCTTAAGACACACGAGGTCAACTACACAACGCATGATCTTGAGTTAGGAGCAGTTGTGTTTGCTCTAAAGATCTGGAGACACTATTTGTACGGTACGAAAAGCACTATCTTTACAGACCACAAAAGCCTTTAACAAATCTTTGATCAGAAGGAGCTCAAGATGAGACAACGACGGTGGGTCGAGCTACTCAATGACTACGAATGCGAAACTCGTTATCATCCCGACAAGGCCAACGTAGTAGCTGACGCCCTAAGTCGGAAAGAATACTCTGGTTGTAGAGTCAAATCATTGACTATGACTATCCATTCACACTTTTCCACAAAAATTAAGGAGGCTCAGCTCGACGCTTTGAAACCTGAAAATGTGGCGGGTGAAACCCTGAGAGGGATGGATAAGAACTTGGAAATCAAGGGTGGCGGAACCTTATATCTCATGGACCGAATCTGGAGACCGAAACACGGTGGCTCCAGAGACGTGGTCATGACCGAGGCGCACAAAACTCGATATTCCATTCACCCAGGTTCAGAGAAGATGTATCTAGATCTTAAAAAGTTATAATGGTGGCCTAACATGAAAGCAAAGATTGCTACCTTTGTGAGTAATTGCCTTACTTGCGCAAAGGTTAAGGTCGAATGCTAGAAACCATAAGGTTTACTTCAGCAACCAGAGATACCAGAGTGGAAATGGAAGCAGATTACTATGGACTCATAACCAAGTTGCCCAAGACAACTGGTGGACTTGATACCATTTGGGTCATCGTCGACAAATTGACCAAATCCACGCATTTCCTACCAATCAAAGAAAATGACAAGATGGAGAAACTAACAAGAACATACATTAGGGAGATCATACGATTGCATGGTGTTCCCATATACATTATCTCCGATAGAGATAGTAGATTCACTTCGAGGTTATGACAGTCGCTACAAAGTTCCCTTGGAACGAGGCTGGACATGAGTACAACCTACCATCCACAAACAGACAGACAAAGTGAGAGAACTATCCAAACCTTGGAAGACATGCTGAGAGCCTGTGTGATTGACTTCAGGAAAGCATGGGATACTCATTTACCCCTTGTCGACTTTTCCTACAACAACAGTTACCACACGAGCATAAAGGATGCTCCATTTGAGGCCCTCTATGGCCGAAAGTGCAGATCCCCTCTGTGCTGGGCTGAGGTGGGTGACACCCAGTTAGCTAAAGGACGAGTTCCTGACAGTACTCTCACAGGTCTGGAAATCATACGAGAAACAATAGAGAAGATCGTTAAGATTCGTGAACGATTGAAAGACTCTAGAGACCGACAAAAAAGCTACACAGAAAAGCGAAGGAAACCTTTGGAATTCCAGGTGGGAGACCGCGTTCTTTTGAAGGTCTCATCCTGGAAGGGCTTGATACGCTTCGGAAAGCATGGAAAGCTAAATCGAAGATATGTAGGGCCTTTCAAGATTCTTGCTAGAATAAGACCTATAGCTTACAAACTCAATCTACCGCGTGAACTCAGTAACGTACATTCTACTTTCCACGTCTTGAACAGTGTCTGTCCGACGAGACTCTTGTAATTCCACTCGACGAGAGCGAGATCAATGAGAGCCTCAAGTTCATGGATGAACCTATAGAGATCATGGACCGAGAGGTCAAGGAAACTAAACAAAGTCGTATCATGATAGTGAAGGTTCGCTGGAAAGCCAAGTGAGGACATGAATTCACTTGGGAGCGTGAGGATCAAATGAAATTGAAATATCCTCATCTTTTTACTTAGTTATTTGTAGCTACTTATTTGATTAATCTCTAATTTCGGGACGAAATTCCCTCTAACAGGGGGATGATGTGACAACTCGAAAATTCTATCTTATAACAAACCCTGCATTTAATCAAATTCAAACCTACTACTGCTAATTTTTAGCAGTTTTGGAGTGAGTTTGGGTGTTTTGATCTTAAATACATCAGAGGTAATTATAGGAAGTATACTCTAGAGTTAATTGCACATCACTTAAGTCTCAAAACTCCAAGTGTTTGGAGTTTACGGCCGTCAACTCTAAGGTATAAATATGACACTTGGTCATTGTATGTCATTTTTACCATTTTCAAGCCTTGAACTCATTTTCTCTCAAGTATCATCCGAGTTCTTCACTATATTTTCAAGTTGGTAAGTGTTTCCTTCCTTGATTTGTTGATATACTTCAATATGTAGTGTTTATGCATGATTTCATCCATGAAATCTCTTCATTTGATAGATCTTCAAGTGTTCTTCATTTCACCAAGAACACACACTAGTGTTCTTGAGCCTTAAGCACCCTTACAAGCTTCTATATTGTAATTACTCTTGTCTTAGCTTGTTCTATACATAAACCAACTAGTTTACACCTAGATATCATCAAGAAATCATGATCAAAAGGGATTTTACGGCCAAGGAACCTCCTTGGGCCATAAACTCCATTTAAGAGTGCATTTGAGCCCTAATCCCTTCCAAAGCCTTGGGATCAAGTCTAGAACACTTCCATCATAACCTAGGGACCTTAAACTTTGATTTGGTACATAATACCATCAGTTTACGGTCATAAACGCATGGAGAAATGGTCCTTAGGCCGTAAACACTAGTTAGTGGTGCAATGGTGCCACCATTCCTTCCTAAGGCTTAGACTTGATCATAGAACACTTCATATTGACTTATAAGACCTTATAACACAACTTGGTACTTAATACCATGATTTTAATGCCGTAAAATCATTGGGAAATTATCCCTTGGGCGTAGACTCATGTGGTTATAACCATATGGGCCATAAACTCCAATGAGAGGCCCTACACCCCTTATGTGCAACCCTATGTGGCTTAACACTTCAGTACAAGTGTTTCCTAGTCCCTAAGATTGTTCCATTACATAATTAGTTGTTATAAACACTAATTGTAAATATATATGTGTCATTATATGTTAAATAGGATCCATATGTGCTTAAGTCTTCACTTGACACTTAGCATCCTTTACCGATCTTACATTCGCATCACTCACTTCAGGTGAGTTCATACCCCTTAAACTTATATTTTAAATGATTTTAAATTCTTTTATGGGGGGGGGGTGATAGTTATCAGATCAATCACATGTGATTTATAACTGTGTTTCAAACAAGGATTTCATATGCTTCAAACTGTGTTTCAAAACATACTAATTTCAAATCGTTTTCTAAACTGACATCAAGTCATTATTCATTTATTGTTCAAAACTCTTTAAATGTAATACAAAACCTCTTTTTAACTTATATATACTGTCAAAAGCATGTCTATATATGTATAGTTATATACATAATGTTTAAAGGATTTATGACTGCTAGCTCGCTTTATTTCCTTTTCCTTGTTTGGATGTGGACTTAGGGTACCAGACAGTTGTCCGAAGGCTGTCTAAATATTAGATATATATTATGTATACATATGTAGACATAAAAGTTCTATTCAATTAGTTCAGTACCTTTAGGTAGCAAAGGTATACATTCATCTATTCATATACATTACTTACTAGTAAACTATAATAGGTATAGTTTAGGAGAATACTATCATAAACAAATACTATAATATAGAATACTATAACAAAGAATACCATAATAGAGAATACTTTACATTCACTTTTACAAAGGAAGAAACATACAATACAGTCGGGTCTTGGTAGAAGACTACTTTTTATACTAGTAGAAAATATAGGATTTTCTAAGAGTTTTCAAACATATACAATCATTTACATTGATCAATTAAAAACCTTTTCATCAAACTTATACAAACATTGACACTAAATACTTATGAACTCACCAGCTTTAATGCTGATCTACGCTTTCAAAATAACTTGTATTCTCAAGTCACCAGTAGACAGGTACCGATGATCAGGTTTTGAGAAGACGGAGCATCTTCAAGACTCGTCTTTTATGTTGGTCTTTTTTTGGTGTCTCATTACTATTAAAGAACACACTTGTATGCAATTATACTATTAATGCAATGGATGATGTTATTGCTTATTTACTACTTTGCATTGTTATGATATTGTACATGACGTCCTCCACCCCAGAACGTGTCTGCCGTTCTTGGTTTTGGGGTGTGACATATATCCTAAGCAGGTTTATAACACATCATGAAATGTGGAGTAAAAATGTTTTCTTACTCATGCACATTTTTAATTGGTAGTTGTGATGTATTGGATAAGAGAAAGACCAACTAAGACCAATTATATGAAGTGTCATTCTTAATAAGAATCCGCACTAACTTTGAATATTTGTTTGTCAAGAAATGTTTCTTGAATCTTATATGACAAGAGGTCAGTGGCAGTCTTAAAGATCTTCAAAAGTTTCAAGAACTAATCAAGAGTATACCTATTGTTAATCACTAGCGCACGACTTGCGGTTCGTAACCTATCGTGTTGACATATTCTTGTTTCTGTGCTCATTCCACTTAAAGTTAACTATGCATGTGAGCTTTATGAGTTCTCAATTGTTTGCATAATACAAAGCACCTGGATCAGTGATAGTAAATTGATCAATAAGGGTGAGTTGTTGAACAGCTTGGAAGACATGGTAGGCCCTTGTGCCACCACATGGAAATAAATTAAGATTGAACAAAATCTGTCCATATGAGTTTGAATTTGTCATAGACCTTGTCTTATGATAATGATTGGAAATGACTGATTCACATGGATAGGAACACCTACACCATAAAATCTAAGTGACATCAGGTTTCTCTCCACATCATGAAAATAATTGTTAGGAAACACTTTCACTAAGTGGATTTTAAGGTATTAGCAGTTGTGATTGCATTCGCCAATTCAAGTATGATTACGACATCCCTCTTAGTAGTTTGAATAGTGAGAAATGGCAAATAGTTTTAACATTCGAAATTTATTGTTCTAAGTTTTGAAATAGTTTAGACACACATATGAGCTTTCTAATAAAAGTTTTGTGAGCTTAGACAAGGACTTATTGAAGCATCTCGTATCAGGAATCTGAACCTAGATAGAAAGTCAATAAGTATTGATTTCTAGAAGTCCAATAGATTTTCGAGTACATGTCAAAGCTAGTGCGAGCATAAGTGTTGTGCTAGTAAGGACATGATTATTATGCTAGTAGGGGCATCATCATTATAATAGCTGTTGAGAGTTAGCAATGCTATTTATAGAAAACAAAATTTTCATTTGCAAAGTTGCAGAGTTCGAAAATTTGTTTTGTTGTAGTAAAGGAGAGGATACTTATACTGCATCTCAAATCTAAAAGCTTAGATTGAAATTTTAATGGAACTTAGTCATGGATATATGTGAATGTCGTGTTGAAATGTTTCAACATTTGAAATTCTATATATATGGAAATATTATAGCAAGAGAATGGTCTACTATCATGACTTTATGTGAGACATTATGATCGTATCACATATTCTTCGGGTATAGGATCGATTGCATATGTTATAATGTTCACTTGTTCTGATTTTTCCAAATGCCTAGTGCATTAAGAGGGAAAAAGGACTAGAACTTTACATGAATAAAATTGTTAAACAACTTTCAAGGACAATCTAAGCTTCATCGCAGATTGGTTGCTTGTGAACAGTTGGAGGTATAGTAATTGATGGATCATATTGATATAATGCGGAATAGAGAAGATTCTATTTACAATAGATAGTCATATGGAAATTATGTTTCCATAATGTGAGTTGGATATTAAAAATCTTTGTGTTAGTTAGAAACCTTAATGCAAGAAGGATGCTCAAGGAATGCTCTTTGAATGTGAGACTTCAATTCCAGGGAATTGTCTTGTAACATTCTCAAATGGAATACTTTGTAATATCATTGGCCAAGTCTTTATGACTTTTGTGCATAGACATTACAAAAGGATCATTGCATGTAAGTTTAGACTCGAACATATTCTAGTAGTGGCAAGAATCCGGTATTCTTGCACTTATAATAAGGATTAGGGAATTGTAAAATGAGCATCATTGGAAATGTGTTCAATTGATCTATTTCACAAGGTAAGGACCATAGGCAAACATAGTATCCACGCTGAGAGCATGGGATAACTATTGTTTTAATTCAAGTATTAAGTTGATTAATCGAAACACTATACAATCAATAATGTGTAATCAATATGGGTGCGTCCATATTGGATTGGATTATTCTTGTGTTTCACTTTGCATGTTTTGAATTCCCGAATAGAAAGATTATTCAAACAGCCACAATCAATCTTTCTATGGAAGTATGTAATGAGGTATGATTGTCATGAATCCGACTGTATATTGTCTAAGCATTTAGGCATAGCACAAGTTTGCTACAGTGTTCATGAGTACTCCTATAATAAGATTTGAGTATTGTATTAAACCCACGCTCATTTGAATCAGTTCATGGATTTTATCACAAGTGATTGTGAGATGATAATATCTTATATTCTTGAAACAAAGACATATGAGTTGTACTTTGCAAGTCGATTGCACATTGATGATACGTAAACGCACCAGTAACTTGGTGATATAAAACGTATTGTTGTGTGTGACTTGATGGGTAAATTGAGCAAGCATATGAGTAGAAGTTTATCCGTTCCTTTTGTCCAATGTGGGATAAAAGCGATATATGTGGGCCCCTTGATGATTTAGTGATGACACCCTAAGCGCTTGGCCAAGCCTGGACTAAGTTGATGTGTTTAATGTAGTCTGTTGTGAGTCGTCATAAATCGGAACTCGGGAAACAACACATGGACAGAGATAATGATTATAATCAATGTCTCATTCCATACGATATCTTGTAGAATTGAGGAATATTTGATCCCTTATCTAAAGGACGTGTTATTGATCAAAGTTCAACAAGTGGCTTTTGAGAGCTACGATTGTTGGTTGGTTTTTGAAGTCGTAATAACAATTAAAGTTATTAGACTTATCCAAGTGGGAGACTGTTGGATTAGGTTTCTAAGCTCATAACTATAATTGGTATATACTTGACCGATAGTAGCATGGTCCTTTTAGGTTACATTCACCGAACAATTTGATAGGATGGATTTTTGAGGAAGAGGTTATTTGTGATTTATTAATATATTATAAGAATAATATATTAATTGAGAAATCATATTATTTAATTCGTATTGGTCAAGAATTAATTTGGATTAATTTAGTGATCAAAAGAGACTAATTATATTAACGGGGACTGATTAAATAAATCAATAATACATATAGTTTGGGGCTAATGATCCATGTTGATTAGGATGGACTAATTTTATGTGGGAGTCCCTGAAGAGTTACTCCAAAGGGCTTACCATATGGATTATTGCACTAAAGGCCCAAGGAAGTGAATTATGGTTTACAATTGAAACCCTAGGAATTCCACACTATAAATATAACCCCTAGCATTAGCAAAAACTCGCCTAAGAGTTCTAAGATGAACCCTAGTCATTTTGGTGCCTCCTAGCCTCTCTCTCATTATCCTCCATTTGCTTTTGGTGTTTTGTAACTCTATTAGAGGAATCACATTTGAGATGCTAAGCTCTTGAAAGGTCATGTTCTACAAGCTACAACAAATAGGTAATCATCTTACTTGTTTTTTATGTTTCAATTATCAATGTTGTATGCTACTTAGGCTTCATGCTTTGGAAAATGAAAATTGCATGTATAACTAGAGAAAACTTAGATCCAAAGAATTAGGGTTGTATGTGCACCATAGGGATGTTATAATGCTCAAAAACCCATCAATAACTATACCACGCAAAATTACTTCATAGAACAAGATGCTACCAATGCAAAAACCCGATGAAATCATGGTCACACACATGAACCAAGAATAGGATAAACGGTTGCACCCTTGATCCAATTTCAAGGCTATCACCCAGAAGAACCAAGAGAATAATTTGATCCAAGTCCCAATGCTATCTTGTCCGGCCCACATACACACAATGAATTACCATAATGCATATCCTTAAGGAACCCATAACCTCATCCAAAAATGGGAAGACAAACCAAAGTTCTATCAAACAACGAACCTTAATCTTTAACAGAATACATCCTCATGATCGGTCAAAACAAGATTCTATACTTGATTGAGACTGAATAGGTTCCATGATATTGCCATATTTCTACACATTTTTAGGCAATATTTTATTATATTTTGATTAATATTTTGGGTATATGCAAAGATAAGTAGTACTTACAAGTTTGAATTATATTTTGCAGCCAAAAGGTGCAATCTTGAAGAATAAGGACCAAAAGTAGCAAGTGGCAGAACTTTGGAGGATTGAAGATTAAGGAAAAGTGAATTCTAATGAAAAGCTAAATCCACGTCGTGGACTTCACTTACACGACGTGGAGGTGGTGATTCTAGAAGATGAGTACACGGAAAGTTGAAGTCCTTGCTCGATAAGGATTCATCCAAATTCACGATGTGGAGTCCTAATTCACAACGTGGAGTGCAAAATCGCGAATATTATATATATCCTTGATGCTTACGGGTATGAGAGACTTTTGGGGAGATTGAAGGGTTATGAAAACGATTTTTTGGAGGAGTCTAAGGCAAAGGAATTGAGCTTAGCACCCAAGGAAGAAGAAGGAAGTGAAGATTATAACTTCCACTTTTAATTTGGTACAATTGACTATGTTTATTATTATTGAATTTGCGTGTTTGGTTTCAGCCATGAGTAACTGAATCTAGCTACTTATGTTTAGCTAGATGAAATTTGAACTCATGATGGATTTTCTGTTTATCCAAGTTTTAGGGGGGGGGGGGGTGGGGGGGAATGCAAGTAAACTTATATAATAAGACAAGTTGTTATGTATACTTCTTCTTTATGTTGTGTAAAAGTATTATTTGCATGAAATAATGTTATTACCTAGTTACAAGAACATTTATATATGTTATGTTTGTTTAAAATGCAAAACTATCACAAAAAAGAGTCATAAAAACAAAACAACAAAACTATAGTTTTTATGAACACTACATGGGATTTCTAGCAAAAAATGGTCATAACTAGGTTGTAGCACCATTTTATGAGATTTGACCCAAAATATACTATTTTAAACATATACGGTTATTTTGAATTAACCTCCACAGAGAGGGTAAAAATAAACTTTACAAAGTTTTTAACTCAATATTTACCGTTTATGACTTAAAAAGGGCAAAAAACCAGAAAACATATTTTATCATAACATTGATTCATATATTTGTGTTTGGATGTATAATATATGTTTATGAGCATCTAAACATGTTATCTTATATATATATATATATATATATATATATATATATATATATATATATATATATATATATATATACACACACATGTTATATTGGCACAACAAAATATTTATGATAAACTATAAAAGGTGTAGTTTATGGGTCATTAACACTATTTTATCATTTTCAGACAAACAAATAATTATTTAAAGGTATAATTATTTCACACTATGTAAACATTATGGAAAGGTAATATTTCCACTTATAAACATGGTTTTCATTACACTATACGTAAACTTGTTGATATAATTATGTGAGACATAGTCTTCACCGTACCAACCAGAGTACACACTAAAGTCTTGAATTATAACTAGAATCTCCATAAGAGAGCATGACACTTGTGTATAGATCGATACAAGACTGACAATCTCGCACCTAAACTGTTAGCTACATCTAGACCGGTAGGTCTTGGGAAACAATTGTCTAACATTCTGACACTTAAAGAGCGTCGTCGCAGGCCAATATAGTTTTAGCATGCTTGTAATAACTCAAATGGGGAATCAACAATACATTTGGTTTCCGGGGTAACATACATTCAAGTGGTTATATATATATATATATATATATATATATATATATATATATATATATATATATATATCAAGGTTGCAGAAGGGAAAAGTCTAGAACTGGATATAGGATCGATTTCATGTGCTATAATATTCATCCTTTCTAAATTTTCCAAATGCTTAGGGCATTTAGAAGGGAAAAGTCTAGAACTGGATACGAATAAAGTGATTAACCAATTGTTGAGGGCAATCTGAGGTTTGCCAAAGATTGGTTGCTCAGGGACATTTAGAAGTATAGTGTTAATTTTGGCAGGACCATATTGACATTTTCTGAAAAGAGGCAACTCTTGTTCAGAAGTGATAGTCAAAATGGGAGTATGGAAATGTCTCCATAGGTGGAAGTAATTCAATCTGTGTAAGATTAGAAAACCTTAATGCAAGAAGGATGTTCAAAGCAATGTACTTTGAATATGAGACTTCGTTTCCATGGAGCTGATCTTCTTTGGAATACTCTGTAATGATTGATGACAAGGTTTTGGTGACCTTGTGCATAATCATTATGAGAGGATCAGTGCATATAAGTTTAAAATCTAACAGATTTTTGGTAAATGGTAGGAATTAGAAATTCATACATTTACAATAAGGATTTGGGATTGTGAAATGAGTATCATTGGAATCATGTTCAATTGATCTATTTCACAAAGTAAAGATCATAGACAAACATAGTGTGCATACTAGGAGTATGGCATAACTATTGTTTAGAAAAACAAAGTGTACATGCTAGGAGCATGGGATAACTGTTGTTTTATTCAAGTATTAAGTTGATTATTTGAAACATTATACAATGAATAATGTGTAATCAATATGGTGATAAATAAAAGGTGGTTTTATTTATATTCAAAAGGGTTCTGAGACCATATTGGATTCGATTATTATTGTGTTTCACTTTGCATGTTTTGACTTCCATAATAGCTAGGTTATTCTTTCGAATGACTAAGTTATTTAAACACTCCACAGTCGTTCATATGTTGGAAGTAGGTATGAATTAAGACTGTCATGAATCGAGGTTGTAGATGGATAAATGGGTTTAGACATAGCAATGGTTGTTACAACATTCATGAGTGCTCATAAGTTATGAGTATTGGAATAAACCCACGCTCACTTGTATCACTTCATGGAATTTATCTTGAGTGATCATGAGACGGTAATATCATATAAGTCTTCAAACCTAGAGATATGAGTTGTTGCCTATGAGTTGGTTGTGCATTGATTGCATGTAAACGCATCAGTAACTTGATGTTATAAAACGTGCCTTTGTGTACAATTCAACAAGTAGTAGAACAAGCATATGAGTCGAAGTTTATCTGTTCCTTCTAGAAATAGAAGCGATATCTGGGCCCCTCGATGATTTTGTGTTGACCTATGTACCGGGCCTGGTCAGAACTAAATTGATGTGTTCAGTTAAGTTCTTTGTCAAACAAATCGGAAATCGAGAAACAACTGCCAGACAATAAGTAAGACATTATTCCATGTATTTGTCCGGCTGATATCATGAGAATAGAGGAATATATGATCACTTATCTAAAATGGCGCTTCATAGTTCAACAGAGTTTTCGAGAGCTATGATTGCTGGTTGGTTCTTGAAGTAACATACGCAAATACAGTTATTAGACTTATCCAAGTGGGAGACTGTTGGATAAGGTGTCTAAGTCCATAACTTATTTGGTATATACTTGACCCGACCCGGCATGGTCCATTTGGGTTGCACTTCACCCGAACAATTTATATGGATAATCTTATGAGAATAATATGTTTATGATTTATTAATATATTATAAGTTATAATATATTAATATGAAGTCATGTTATTTAATTATTTTTAGTCTTAAATTAATTATGAATTAATTTAGTGATTAAAAGGAAGACTAATTAAACATGGGCTATTGCATTTTATATAATGTGGGCTTAAACTCATTAGGAATGGGCTAAGCATGCATGGGGGTCCATGGATGATCCATGGAGTTTTTAACCCATGGATCCTTGGAAAGGAAAATACATGGGTTATTAGGGTTTACCCTAATCCTTCACACTATATAAAGATGCACATATTGCAAGAATTTGCAACTAGTTGTGTGAGAACTAAGGGTGGCCGATTTCTACATGATCATATTATTATCTCAAGGTTTTTCCAAGTTTGTGGTGATTTGTGATTCCACTTGAGGCATTCACATTATTGGTGCTAGGCTCTCAAACTCCAAGCAATCAACCACCATCAAAAGGTATGTATTTCTACTAGTAGTTTTATGATTCATAATCCTTATGCTATGCTAGTTAGGAAGAAACCTTGGAAATTATTATTTGCATGTATTTTAGAAGAAAACATATTTCCAAGGTTTATAGGGTTGCATGCACACCATAGGAGTGTTAGAATGCTTAAAACCCAACAATTCTCTCCACCATTAGCAAGGTCAAGGAATCTTTTCTTCATCCTCAATGGAATGGATTATTTACCCTTCACTTTAAGGGTTTTTCTAAGAGTGGCTGGGTCCGATGGTGCCGGCAAAGGTTTTATCACCATTCTCTATGGTGTGTACCATGGCATAAATCTCGATTATGGGTATATTTTCTAGACTCAACTGGTTCAAAGCTTGAATTCGTCATCTCGCGACACTGAGATTTCATGTGGGAGATTATGGACTATCGTTACCCAACGGGCTATAGAGAAATTTCAAATTCCAGTCATGGCGGATTCTTTGTTACCTTTAATCGCAACTTTCCATACCACAAAGATCATCATGGCTGACTCCTCCAAGTTTCCCTTCATCGGTTCGGTCCCTGAAATGGTGTACAGGTGTGTTTCTGCTACAAGTATTCTCATTACTGAATACAAGAAATTACCTTTTTCGGGTCCAGGGGAACTCAGTCCCGAGATGCAACGTTCCCTCGATGAAGCTGATATAACAAAGAAAGGGGGTAAAAAAGGGGACAAAAAAGAAGGTCGTTCACGAGGGTCCATCGCTTAAGCTTCTCACTCCCAAGAAGCGAAATGGTCAAGCTGATAACCTTCAAATCCTAAAAAGCAAAAGCTAAAGAAGAAAGTGCACAAAAGAAAAGCTTCATCATCCAGTGATAGTGAATATGTTCCCTCTGATCAAGATGTTGAGGATGAACCCGAGAAGGAGCAAGATCAGTCTGACAATTCGGTTCGTGAAGTCACTCCTGAGGTAACTTTTACTAACAAAATTCCATCTCCACCTCCTTCTCCTTATACATCTATTGTTCCAATTTCCATTGCTCCATGCCCTCCTCCAGTTTCAACTCAACCACCTACCTCTTCACCATTACCACCACCCCTATTCACCGAAACCACCACTACCACTACTACCACAACAACCGAAGCACCTGTTGATGTCAACGCATCTGATGCGGGGACAAAAAGTTCTAGTTTTGAAATCCCTATATCTTCTAAACCACTTTCCCCACTTCACTCCAACGAGTCTGACACCATTCTTGGTGGTAATGACATGGAGTTTGATACTTTCCACTACAGCCCCTTTACTATTCAAAATGATGATGAAGATGATACACCAGTCACCAAGAGGCATCTTAAGGCTTTGAATGAAAAGCTTGATACTTTGATCGCCTCTTCATCCCAATCCTCCACTTCAACATACTCTGACACTGCTATTAAAGCTCTCGTGGCTACCTTGGTCCAGCAGCATGAAGCTTCTATTGAGAATGCAACCAAGGTCGTTGATATTTCCACCAAGAAAGCGACCGAAAATGTCGAAAAACTAATTTCAGATGCTAAAGTATATTCAGACTCTATTCAAGCCGCATCACAGAAAAATGCAAACTTAGTGAATGCCACTGTTGAGAAGCTTACATCTTCACTACAGGCCGAACAGGTGAAATTTAAAACTGATCGTAATAACATTCAAACTAATCACACGACGCTCCAATCATCTAACAACTCTCATCTCGATAAACTCTAGGCTGATTTAGCAATGGAAACTAAGTTGATGGATGCGCTTGCTTGATAAACCACTCTGATCAAAACTTAATCTATCAAGCTTTCCTAAGCAAAGAAGGATATTGATGATCTCAAGACCGAGCGTCCAGTTGTAAAAAGTTGTGTTGGTGATGTTCATGCTCTTCTGACCGATCCACTGGATGCCCTTGATAGGGTGCTAACCATCACCATCAGGAGACATTTGGCTGAAAAATTGCGTCCCGCACTTGCAATACTGAGCTGGATCGAAAGTGTTTTGGAGGCGGGTATCCCTCCAAAAAAAGGGGGAGAAGCAGGTCAAGCTCCATGAAAACAAACCCTCACAAGCCAAACTCCAACAAGTGAAAATCTTCAACCTCCTCCTATTAAACCAAATGTCACCAAAGAACCGAAGCATAATGAAGCTTCGGGTTCAATGGTTCAAGATAAAAGAAAGAAAATCATTGGTGAAGTGGAGGAGAAGATGTAGAGAATGAAGAAGAGTTGTTAAAGCAAACTCGTGAAACCGAAGAGAGGGAAAGAAAATATAAATAAGCCCTTGACATTTTGGAACGAAGAAAATCTCTTTTTCCATTATAGGCACTGGAAAATTTGTTGAAGGAAGCAATTGAGTCCCCAAGTACTCATTGGCTTGAACCAATCATTTCTTTTGACTTGGATAATACCAAATACTTGCAATTCGATATGCCGATCACCCGATGGGCATTCGTTTTTCATTGTTTTGAGCCAATTACCTATGTTCCTTCTCCTGACCCGAAGGTTGATAGAGAGTTGATTGATTATTACCTTGTTTTCTTGCAACCTCAATTCCTGAGCTAGAGTTCAAAGAAGATTACTACAGACAAGGTTATGAAGCCAGTCGCCGCGGGGAAATTTATCAATGTGAAGTTTCGTCTTCCTCATGGTTCTAAAGCTTCAATTCATGAAATTTCTCTTGCTGACCTGCCAAATCTCAATCCTCATGAATGGATTAGTTGACTAACCATGTTAGGACTAGTTTTGTGTTGCGTCTTTTCGGCTCGTTAGCTAAGTCCAAGTTTTGTCTCCGGTATGGGCATGTCCATTCGTGAGTTTTGTAGGGTTTAATATAAATAGATGCTTGCATGCATCTTAGAATGTAATGATAGTAACAATTAGATAAGTATTTTCAAGCCTGTTCATCGTTCTGAGTTTTGTAACCCTAATATCCTCTACAGCGGAAGTTCTTAGTCGAGCTCTGCTGAGGATTGAGTAATCTAATCATTCGACTCATTCAGATCCATTCTTGTGTTTTACTTTACTGTTTTTATGATTCATTTTTTACCTGTTACAAAGATCTAATCGATCAAAGAGTTTTAATAACTCATCAATTGGTATCAGAGCAGGAGGCAGTGTAATTCATACACATTTTTCTGTGAAAGAAATGATTAGGGTTATTCCGCATTAACTAATATTTATTGAGCCATCATTCCATAATTGACGTAACTCAGCATCTATTTGTTTTGCCCTAATATTTCATATTACAAGTCTGATCTTTCAAACAGGTTAAACGATCAAGCATGGACGAGGCTCAATCCAATCCAATCAACATCTCAAACAACATTGGATCAACGACAAAGATTCCTATTCTTTACACCCAGGATTACGAAGTTTGGGCGCATCATTTCGAAGACTATGTAATCGGACCTGAAGATAATGGGTATCTTATTTGGGAAGCAATTGTGTCTGGACCATTTGCTCACTCAGGAACATCTAAAATCATTAAAACTCAGAAAGAGTATAATGATCTGTTGAAAGACGTAAAAGATGTGGATCAAGACGAAAAGGAAAAGTTTCAGTACAATATTAAAGCATTGAGACTGATCCGATTCGCTCTTCAATCCGATACATTTAGGTTGGTGAGTTCCTGCAGTACCGCTAAAGAGATCTGGGATAGGTTGTGAGAGCCATATTCCACAACTGAAGATCTGGAGCATTCTATTCAGACCTTGCTTTTGTCTGAGTTTGGTGAATTTAAGAAGAATTCTGATGAAACTGTTACTCAGACGTTCGATTGCTTCAATCATCTTCTTAGCAAGATGATCAAACATGATATAGAAAGAAAGCTGATTGAACATAAGGTCACCTTTTTGAATGGCCTAAGATCTGAGTGGAGAGTTGTCGTGTCCACCGTTAAAGCTCATGAGCAGTTCAAGTCATATTCATTGGCTAAGTTGGTGGGAATTCTGAAATCCCAAGAAAAGATTGTAATGCAAGAGAAGAATCTGGTCTCGAGTTTGGGGTCCTTGGCCCTCCTATCAAAAGGCAAGAATGCAGTGGAAGATGAAGATCTGAACCTAGAAGACTATGATCTTACTTCAGAACATTATGCAATGATGGTGTCTAATCCCAAGAGGTTTATCAAGAAAAGGTTCCCTACCAATAAGAACTAAAATTGGCAGGGAAGTTATAGTTCTGAAAAGGTTAGGGAGGAGCCGAAGACAGAAGAACCAAAGAAAGAGGCGAAAGTTGAAGGAGATTCAGGCGTTAGCTGCTATTACTGTGGAGGAAAGAACCATTATGCTAAGGACTGTGTTCTGAAGAAAATGGCAGAGAAAGATGAAGAAAAAGATGAAGAGGCTGTCTTGATGAAAAAGTTTGAAGAGATCAAGAGGAAGAAAGCTGCTACTAACCCTTCTATGAATGCTCTTATTGTACAGGGTTCGGTAGTGGATGACGAGTTCGGTGGCGTGGAGGTGTGGTCTACCGACTCAGAAGATGATGAGGTGAGGAAGCCCTCACATGGAAAGGCGTATGTAGCAAGTGGCGTTGAAAGCAGTGGGAAATGCTTGATGGTGACTGATGTATCTCACATGAGGGGATACAATACTGACGGTGGAAAAGAGGACACAAAGGAGCGAGAGGACGTGTGCTTCACAGAAAAACCTCTCAGTGTGCAGATCAATGAGCTTGATGAATTGATCAAGAAGGTACAATCTCTATTTATTTCATTTAAAGTCCCACATAAATCTTATGAAAAATAATTAAATAGCTTAAATTCAAGAATCTCAAATCTGGATAGTTGTTTAACTCAAACAAGGGTCACCAATTCTAACCTAACTGACCAAATAAGCAGGGTGTCATCCAAGAGTGAGGAGCGAAGGATGTGGATAGAGAAAAAGGAGTCAGAGCTGATTAAGTCAAAGGATGAAAACATTTATTTACAAAGAGATAATTTAAAACTTTTGAAACAGAGAAATGTTTTTTGTTTGATTGCTAAACGTCTTTATGCTAACATCACTCAACTGCATCTAAATTGTGAAATAGGGCAGAAAATTCATCGCATGATTTTGCCCTTTCTTGAGTTTAAGGAGGATGAAATCGATGCTGAAGCATATAACTGCGAAAGTGTTGTTTCGTCTGATGATGTGAATCCCACTTACATGTATGGTCTGGACAAAATCGAATCTTTTATAAAGTCCAAGGACCATAAGGAAATGTTGAAAAACCTTTTGGATGAAAACGATAAGCTGAAACTAAGGACCGAAACCATACAAAAATTTGACTCATTGAATGCCAATTTAAGTTCAGAAAATAAAATTGATGTTGAAAACGCATCTGAACTTAATGAGGACGATGATATGAATGAAATTTCTGTAGAGGATGAAGTCGAGTGTTCTGAGTTTGTCAAGAGCGAACCCGAAAACCACAAAAATCTTATATCTGAAAATTTTGTGGACTTTGCTCGTCTGTCCCAAAATAAGTCCCCGAATCTTGAAGAAAAGGCTGTAATGTACCAAAAGGTGAGAACAACACCAAACCAAGTGTATAAAGTCACAGGAGTAACCGAACATCAAACAGCCGAACTCACTGCCATAGTGAACGAAGACAATGCAGATGGCTGTGATGAGTTTTTCTGGTCTGCTCCTATAGATAATGCCGACGAAACTGTTGGTCTATCTGAGCGAACGTCCAGGAAAACCAAAGGCAGATATGTTTGTCACACCCCGAAAACCGAAGGCGGAAACATTTCCGGGGTTGACTCCACGTTGAGTATCAAATCCAATGTACATAGTAAGTAAAGTAAAACAAACATTACATGACATATGAAAGTTTTACATTTGTTTCAAAAGCATAAGTTATACAAGTGATACATAGTATATATGAACAACACGTAACGAGTCTTCTGAGGACTCCGTCTTCGCACAAAAGGATCTTCGGGTACCTGTCTAACACGGACCTGAGAATACAAGCGGTTTGAAAATCAGCATAAAGCTGGTGAGTTTATAAGAGGTTAGTTTTTATGAAAATGTATGAGTTCCTTTGTTTTCCTGAAAAGTGGTTATCCAAGAAAATCCCATATTTTCTTATGTAAAGTTAGTTTCCAAATCTGAAAGTAAAGTAAACGATGAATAATGAAAACATGATTTTTCTTGTGAATTGTAGTTCGGTTGTTTAACTTGTTACACTTTTCTAGTTACATACTACTGTTACTCAGGAAGAACCCCATGTTCTCCTAACTGTGTGTGTGTGAACTATTACCAATTCTGATTATGTTCGATGTTCTTCCTAGGAAAACCCCATGTTTCCCTGAATGTGGTTTGTGTGAATCTTTACCGGTTCTGGTTATATTCAGTGTTCTCCCCAGGAAAACCCCATGTTTTCCTGAATATGTGTGTATGTGTGCCTGTCATCCTAGAACGTACATTAGTTTTATTACGAACATAAAACTATTAAATAAGTCTAAAGCGTTATTAATCTAGATTGCGAGTCCTTAACCATACTCAGACTGGATATGACTCGGACCATGGCCAATATCCTTTTTATGACTTTTGTCACCCTTGAACCATTTGGTTCGGCTGTAGCTAGCAGCCAGGTGTGGGATTGTCAGTCCCGTATAGATCTATACACTCAAGCCACGCTCTCCTATGAAAAGAGATTCTAGTTACAGGGTTAGTCCTCCACTATCTCATGCCATGGAAGTGTTACAAGGACGTGTCTCCAATCTTTAAGATTACCCTTTACTTTTCGACTAGGAAAGTAGTATTTACGACTAGCTATGTTCTACGTACCTGTCCTTTACACTCGAGCCTAGGTGTTTTATTAAGGACATTACACTCGAGCCTTGATGTTATTTAATGATGACTGTCCTTTTACACTCGATCCCAGGTGTATTATTAAGGACTTTACAGTGATTTGTGTGTTATGATGGTATTTATCTATCACACTCGAGCTTGGGTGTATTGTTAAGGACGTACAGATATTTTATGTTTTCTAATGGTTTCTGTCTTTTACACTCGAACCTTAGTGTTTTATTACAGACATTTCAATGATTTATGTGCTCTATCAGTTTAAATGTGAACAATCAATTGTAAAGTACACAATATAACAGTGTATAATAAGAATTGAAAATCGGGTTAAAACAAACAACTTTATAAGTTAAAACAGTTTGTTAAAAGGTTTTCAATTCTTAAAAATATACAATTATGAAACCATTTAACTGAAATCATGTGATTGAGTACAAGATATTCTTTTACTTTTGCTTGTATTCTCCCCCTGAAAACATTGAAAAACCATTGAAAAAGGGTAGGGGTATGAACTCACCGGACGCGGATATGTGTCGATTTCGGATGCTAAACGTCGAATCGAGGCCTGATAACATGCGAGGTTCCTATGTAATATGAAATAGTATACAAATATATCTAATTAGATTCATAAACTCTAATTAGATATGAAATCACACTCCAACGAACGAAAACACCTCAAAACGGGTGTTTGGAGTGACCCGGGTGATATCTACGGACGGAAATTGAAGCGAGGGACTTGGGATTTGAGTTTACTCCCCAAGAGTAAACTTCCTAGATGAGTTTACGGCCTAAACACTACTCACACATGAGTTCACGGCCGTGAACTCATGTTGGTAGGATTTATGGGGCTTAATGTGTCACAAATGGCTATTAACACTTGGAAATGCTTGGAATAATTTTACCTAAGTCTTGGATTGAATTATAATCACCAAATACAACACTTAAGGGAGTTTACGGCCTAAGCATGGGGTCTATGGCCGTAAACTCTCATATCCTCTTGAATAAGTGTTTTTAAGGTCTCAAAATTAATCACATGTGATTCTAAAAATTCCCACAAGCCTATAAATGAGTTTGGGGCACCAATTGACACTCTTTTAGGAGTTTACGGCCATGGGGCATGTTCTATGGCCGTAAACTCTCAAATGTGGGGTTTTGATGTGTTTAAAGCTCTTAAACTATTTTTGGTTGGTTCTATGATTTATTCCAAGGCTTTTGGTGGTGTTGGATGGCTTTCTAACACCTTAGAAGTGAGTTTACACCCAAGTTTAAGGAGTTTACGGCCCAAGCACAAGCCTTGGCCGTAAACTCACACAAACTCTTCAAAATTTATGTTTAAGGTGCTCTAGGTCCATTTCCAATATTCTAAAAATCATATCTAAGTCTTGTTTGTGGCTTGGAAGGGTTAAATGGCTTAAAACCCCTTTTAATATGTGTTTACGGCCTAGGCACCTTCCAGGGCCGTAAACTCTTACACAAGGCTTTAAATCTTGGTTTGAGGCATTCTAATTCCATTTCATAAAGTCCTTTAGCCATATTCAAGGTCTAATTGAGGTTTGGAAGGGTTTTGTTGCTCCAAAAACCCCCTTTATATGAGTTTACGGCCTAGGACTGTTCTAGGGCCTTAAACTCATGAGAATGGTCCTATTCCATGGTTGAACTCGAATTTGAAGGCTAAAAAGGTTTCATAACAAATTAGGGAAGGTACCTTGGTGATTTGAAGCCTTAAACTTGAGATTTTGACCCTTAAATCTAGTTTGAGGAGAGAGGTTGGAGTGATAGTTGTAAAATGGAGAAAAAGCTTCAAAATGGAGACTTGGATCACTTTAAATAGTGTCCAAGTTCGGGACACAGTAGAATTCTACCCGATACCGGCGTTAGACGGGCCTTTTGGTCGCACCAGGCCAATTTGCCGTAACCCGATATGGTTGATTCTAGAAATGTTCTGATCATTAATATGAGACTTTAGAATGAGTTCTAAGGGTATTAAGACACTTATTAAGTCATAAAATAAAACCCACATTAACGACTTAATAAAAGGTCGGAAACGGAAACTGTCACACCCCAAAACCAAGAACGGCGGAAACGTTCTGGGGCGGAGGACGTCATGTATAGTATCACAACACAGTAAATGTAAATAAGCAAACAACATCATCCATTGCATTAAATATATAATTTTAATACAAGTGTGTTCTGTACAGCTATAGACACCAAAAATAATGTAACACAAAATAATATGAGATGAGTCTTGAATGCACTCCATCTTCTCAAAAGCTGGCCTCGGTACCTGTCTACTGATGACCTGAGAATACAAGTTATTTTGAAAGAGTTTATCAGCATTAAGCTGGTGAGTTCATAAGTATTTTAGTGTCAATGTTTGTTGTCAAACACGTTTGAACCTGTCTCAATGTATAAGTTAGTAAAAGTGTAAGTAAATGTTTGAAAGTGTTTGTAAAAGTTTGAATCCCTCAGAAAATCCTATATTTTCTATTAAAGTAATCTTCTACCAAGGCTTAACTGTTTTGTAAACTCATCTATTGTAAAAGTGTGTAATTACCCAAGTATAACTATCATTTGATAAAATATAGTTTGTACATTAATGCTTAAGTGAGATTATCACTAAAATATGTAATGGGTAAATCATTGTAGTACTATAGCTTTGTATAATAAGGACTACTGCTGTACTAATTACTACTACCTTAAACCGGATTTATATTAAGGTATAATGTGATAAATTGCACCATGCTATCGACTGGTAACAACGACATAATGAATGGTCGTAATAAAAAGAAATGACGTTTGGCACCCGCAGACCTGCAAGTCCGGTTGTAGCTAGTAGCAAGGTGTAGGATAGTCAATCCAGTATAGATCTATACGCAAACTCACACTCTCCCTCCAAGAGAATTCTGGCTACAACTCGGGCCATGACATTTAAGGCATGCTCCGACACAGTGGATCACAATTGTTAACATATTCATGTATATGTAATGTTTCTTGTTCTAGTATAGTTGTATATGTCCTGTTTCTAGTATAGATGTATATGTACATGTTTCTAGTATAGTTGTGTATGTTCATGTTTCTAGTATAACTATATATGTACATGGTTCTGGTATAGCTGTATATGTACTTGTTTCTAGTATAGCTGTATATGTACTTGTTTCTAGTATAGTTGTATATGTACTTGTTTCTAGTATAGCTGTATATGTACTTGTTTCTAGTATAGCTGTATATGTACTTGTTTCTAGTATAGCTGTATATGTACTTGTTTCTAGTATAGCTGTATATGTACTTGTTTCTAGTATAGCTGTATATGTTCCTGTGTTACCCCGATGGTAACTAACTATTGATGTACTGATAAGTATGAATATGGAAGTACTTTTATGTCTATACATGTATATATGATATATAAGTAATATGGAAACGACCTTCGGATGGTCACCCGAAATCCCACCAGACCACATCCAAATCGAGAAAAAGGAAATAGGGCGGATGGCCTTCCTAAGCCCTTTAAACATTATTTATATATCTATACATATATGGGCATGCAATTGAATATATAAAAGCATAAATAAGTTTTCATAAGACATTTGAAGCATAAATATAATTTCAAGAGAAGATCGACTTGATGTCGATCTATAAAACAATTTGAAAGCATAAGTTGATAAAACAGTTTAAGTATAAGAAACATTTGTTTGAATCACAGTTTGTAAATAAGTTTGGATAGTAAAAGAGTTTGTAAAACATTTCAAAGTAAAGCAGTTTGATAAACAGTTTGAACAGTGGTAAAAATCGTTGTTTTCCTAGTTATTAATCACATGTGATTAAATGCAATCACATGTGATTGAAGCAATAACTATAAGTATTTGACTTGTATCCCCCCCATAAAATATTTAAAACATTTAAAATCATTTCAAAGGTTTATTTAAGGGGTATGAACTCACTTGTGGTGAGTCGTTTGAATTACAGTGTCGGATACCGTGCTAGGTGGCAAACGGAGACTTGTTTACACGCACGAGCCTAGTTATCATATAATAAGCATATATATAACTAATTAGACAAATAATAACTTAATAAATAAGTTAAGACACTTAGGAACATGTAAACACTTTTTATAAGTGTTTAAGGTCCAATTGGTTGCATCTAAGTTGCTACGGGACAATGCAAAAGGGTTTGAAACATCAAATGGCCTTGCATAAGAGTTCACCACCCAACAAACCCCACCCTTTGGAGTTTACGGCCGTAAACTCATGGGTTTATGGCCGTGAACTCCTCACATGGTGGTTTTGGGTGTTTTAAAGTGTTATCTTGATCCTAGAACACTCCTAGCTTTGTTGGAATAATACATGAAGTAGTTTAAGGCCCTAGAATGCTCCATAGGGGAGTTTACGGCCTAATGTCCATATACCCTAGAGTTTACGGCCGTAAACTCCTATGGGGTGATGGCTTTTAATTGTTTTGAGGCACTTGCACATCAAGGATGGCTTCCATGATTTTATCTAAGGCTAATGGGGACAAGAGGCACACTTTTGTGCCTTCACTTGGAGTTTACGGCCCAAGATATGTTCCTTGGCTGTAAACTCCTTTTAAGGAGTGATTATGATGTATTTTGTTCTCCATTCAAGTCCCATGTGTTCAAGGTAATTGTCTTAAGGCCTAAGGTGTGTTTGGAGTGCTTTTAGCCTTTGCAAAAGGGGTTTACGGCCCAACAGAGGTTCTTGGCCGTAAACTCCTATAAACTTATGATTTTGAAGTGTTTTGATGTCCAAAATAGACACAAGCATTTGAGGGTTAGAGTCCTTAAGCATTTGGGGTGGTTTAGGGCACTAAATGCCCTTGAAAAGGGGTTTACGGCCGAAGAGAAGTTCTTGGCCGTAAACTCCAATTACTTGATGATTTTGGATGCTTTCTAGTCTATAAAGATCATACACAAGGTCCCTAATAAGTTGCCTAACATGGGGATGGGTCTAGGAAGCCTTAATGTTCCATTTTGGAGTTTACTCCCCAAGAACGTTCTTGGGCGGTAAACTCCCGGATCTTGCAATCTAAACATGTAATTGATGTTATAAAGCATCTAACAAGTATTGAAACACATTTAGTAAAGTAGACTCACAATCTGGAATGAAAACCCGAAGATCCGTCAGAGAGAATATGGCTTTTCTCTATTTGGAATTGTGAATAATGAATTAATTTAATTCAGAAAACTATTTATAGTCCTGGAATATTTTGACAGAAAATATTTTTATTCCCGATATAGGACTGTAACATTATGAAACTTGAAATGCTCAAATTTCACAAAACCAGGAGCATCCACTCTCCTGATATCTCCTTAAACATAAACCCTAATGTACACAAACTTGTTCGGAAAAGTGTGAAAATCACAGAAACTGGACTAGCTTCTATTGGATAGATAATGTTCGTACAATGGAAATTTCGGGTTGTCACAAAAACGAAATCGGAAACGGCGATTGGATGATCGGAACGAGTCGCGAGAAGGGTTACTTTTAGGGATATGAATTTCGGGTTGTTACATTATCCCCCCATTAAAGGGAATTTCGTCCCGAAATTCAAAGATTCGAACACAGATCACGAAGTGAAAAGAGATATAGGGATGAATTTACTGTTTCGGGTCTCCGCTTATCATTCTAGCGAACCTTCACTATCAGGATGTGGCTTTGTTACGTATGGTTAACCTCTCAATCCACGATCTCAATTGATTCAAACATGAAGGTTTGGATTTTCATTGGTTTTCATCTCCTCAAAGGAATTTACTAGGGTTTCGTCAGGTCGGCAAGCCTTACGAATAAAGATGCGGAACACCAGATGGTTGCTACTGAGTCCTGAAGATAGCACGGAAAGGGCTATGGAATCGATTCCTAACGAATATCTCGAAGGGTCTAAGGTTCCACAAGTTAAGTTTTCCGCACTTCCCTTGGCGTACTATGTCTTTCCAGGATAAGACCTCCAACAAGTAGCTACACTTTCACATGGCAGAATAACTAAGGTTCCGATGGTTCTAAAGGAAACTTCTACATGAGTCTACGATCATAGCCGACGAGACCCAAGAATCGACAGGTTTCCATGGGTGTTCCCAGTGTCGACTAATTCTTTACTACCTTAGCTTTTGGAAGGACCTACGAGTATGACTGCTTTGCTTATCTACATGACCAATAGATTTGTTCGACCGAAGGGCGCCACTACTACCTCGTAGTGTTCGTATCATGCCCTGATTGCTGCCTTGCACACATCGTGCTTACTGAAGTTTGGTTACGGGGAAATTCCTGGGATTAGGTCGATGCGAGGTTGAACTACGCGTTTGGAAAGAATTTTTCAAGAATTATTTGGAGATAGTATCAGGAAAGAATCGTAGACTTCTCGTTTCTCGATGATTACTCGGACGAGGGATACACGGGAACACTTTTTAAGTTTTGATGTACTTCCTTCGATAAAACCACTAGGGTTTAGTCTAACGATAACCACGACAAATTAATAGTCTAGCTATTATTATTATTATATAAGCATTAAATAACACTCAATATAACTCATAATAATAGCCCAAATACTCATTTTAAGTTCCTAATAACGTTACTATAATAAAACATAAGCTATACTAAAGATAGAGTAGGCATAGCTCACTTACAGCGGGTTTTCTCGAAAACCGGGCATCGCTGGAGCAGCGTTCGTGAGCCGAAACGCTCTTTTCTCGGAGCCGTCGGGCGCTCTGGGGCTTCCGCCTCGTGCTAGGGAGTTACCCTAGGCTTTGGGGGATTAGGGAGGCTTAGAGAGAGAGTTTAGAGAGAGAAAGAAGAGGGTTGAGGGGTAAGGAAGTTGGAATGACCGGCACCTCTATTTATAGGCTGAATTCCTGATTGACTCGCCGAGTAGGAGGACCTACTCGCCGAGTTGGTGCATGTGGCAGCCTTCTGGTGGTGCCACGTGTCCAATTCTGGTGGTGCCACGTCACCCCCTATCGCGTATCAGCCTTCAAACTTAGAAAAATCATAACTCTCACATACGAGCTCCGTTTTGCGACGTTCTTTATATCCACGCGCAGGTAAAATCAAAATCTACAACTTTCATTTAGACTCCGTCGGCTAATTCTCGACCAATCTCAAATTTAACAGTAGGAGGCGTTTAGACTGTTAAATGACCGCGAAGAATTCGTAACTCCTTCATACGGACTCCGTTTTCGTCTATATTTTTACCGTTGAGTTCCTATTAATGAGATCTTCAACTCTCATTTAGGTCGCGTAAGCCAAAAACCGCTCGAACTAAAATTCGAGTTTCGGGTCGTGCACTGCTAAGCCGAATCTTAGAAAAATCATAACTTCCTCATACGAAGTCAGATTTGGGCGTTCTTTTTTTGTATGCTCTTGTTTTAACATATACTACAACTTTAATTTAGATTTCTAAGGCTAAAATTCGCTCCATCGTAAATTTACTATTTACGCTTTCCCGGTGTCGTGCCGGTTTTGCCGTAAAACTTCGACGGGTCATAACTTCTTCGTTATAACTCGGATTTCGGTGTTCTTTATATGTACAGAAACCTTGAGACATATTCTACAACTTGGTTAAGATTCTAAATAATCTTTTGTCGAAAAGTCGTTTTCGACACTTATACCTCAAAATTGACTAGCCCGGATCTACGGGCGTTACAATTATCTCCCCCTTAGGATGATTACGTCCCGTAATCATCAACAAAACAGGATAGTATAATGACTCCATACGTTATCTCTTCATCCTAGGTAATAACTGTAACTTCTATGTTGCTTCGAACAAGTAATCAACTCTTGGACTCCTTGACTGCAGGCGGTGCTCGGTCTTGCACTTTCTCGTTAGACTTTCTATCATGACCTTCGTTTCACAACCTCATTCTTTATCAGTGACTCCTTCTTCTTCTTAACAAACTTAGGATAAGTTAATTTGATTACTACAATTGACCGATGTGTCATATTCTAATGACCTATCATCGTATGTAGCAACGCTTAGACTTAGGTCTCTTAGAGTTAAATTCTAAAACAGACTATGCCTTCCTTCATGTTCTAATGTGATATAATCACACTTTAACATGTAGCATTTCTAGCTACCAACTTCTTTAACAATGAGCGCGATACTTCTATTGATCACTTTGATTTTAATTGTTTGGTTTAAGTTGGACGCTACATCAAACTTGGTTCTCTGAACCACGTAACCTACTCATCGTAGTCGGACTCAATGTGATATGACCACTAGGGTCGGAATATCAACAGTCTTCTTAGTCATTACCGAAATGATGGTAACAACACACTTGAATAAATCGAAATCAATTACTAGTTTCTTGGTAACCTTGTGACCTTCCCAGATCCAAGCGTGAGTCCTGTGCTTCCGGTAGTATATGCATCTACTACCTTTCACACCTACTCGTACTCGTCCCAAGTATTGTCCCGTAGGTTTTTTTTCCAAGTCACCATACAAGAAAATCACATAACAGCTTAACACATCAAATATCAAAACGAAGGTTTATTATTCCTTGAAACTATTACATAGGCGTTCAAGTTCACCCTAGACTATGCCTCTAATAGGCTGCATCATATGATTCTATGGCTACTTCATAACTCGACCTTTAGATGTCAAGCCTTCACTCCTGAAACCTCGCATTGTCATCTGCTTCGTCAATGATCATTTGAAATGCTCTCGCCATTGGTTTTGGCGGCACATTTGGTTTTGTTGCCCCTTCTCTCTTTGGGCAATCTTACTTGAAGTGCCCTTCCTCATTACATTCGTAACACACCCTTTTGTTGAATTTACACTCGTTGGCATAATGCCCATGCTTCCCACACTTGAAACAAGTCACATCCTCACCGCATTTTCCAGGGTGTTTCTTTTTACACTTCTCGCACCATCTTTCTTCACTCCCTCCTCCTCTAAAATTCCTTGTGCTGGACTTGCTTCTCTCATCGGGCTTCGCAGACCCCTCAAACTTCCTCTTTTCGCCAACCTCAGTCTTGTTGGCAACTCTTCCCTTGATCATCTCCTCAACCGACTTGGCAGCCCAGATAGCTGCCTCCAAAGTAGGTGCCTAACGTACTGGCACCACATATTCCCATGGAAGTCTTTTTGCGTACTTGTCGATTTTCGTTAGCTCATCCGGAACAAGACGTAAGGCGAACTCCATCTTCTCTGTGAACTTGTTGGTGTATTCATCAACAGACACGCTTCCTTTCTTCAAGGTAAGGAATTGGTTTTCTAACTCGAGCAGATTTTGGGCTGAGGAGTACCTACGCTTGAACTGCACCAAAAACTCTGCCCACGTCAGTTTTAGGGGTTCATAGGGGCATAAAGTTTTCCCCAGAGTGTTCCACCAACGAACCGCGCCTCCTCTGAACTGGCGTATCGCAAACGTTGTATGTAGTTTGCCTCTGCACCCACACGTCATGAAAGCTAACTTCATCTCCGAGATCCAATCCATGACCCCGATCGGATCTTCCTTTCCTGTGAAACTCGATGGCTTGCAAGTCAGAAAATCTCTGTACTTGCATCCATTCCTCTTGACTCCGTCATCTTGGTTGTTTTGTTGAACTATTGGTGGGTTGACTTGACCAACGGTCCCACTGTAGTTTCCCTCCTCAGTCTGCTCTTCGTTCAACTCAGGCTGTTCGATCTGTATGGTCGCTTCCTCTCGATTTTGCTGGAGCAAATGTCTGGTTTCCTCCATTTGACGATCCAACATCTCCTGGATCATCGCTTGCACTCCGGCCATTGTTATTGGCTCAGCAGTGGCTACCACAACCGGTATTTGCTCAATCACTGGGGGTTGGTTTCGGTTCCCATTTGTATTGATGTTCCCGCTATGGGTCCTTGCCATCTTGATCTATACACCGAATAAGGTGAATCTAGATCTATATTTAGGATCAACGTTTAAATCATTCTTATCACTCCAAAACGTTTATATGCTAGTTCTAATATCGTATTCGTACGTTTAGAATCCTAAACACATAAGTTTTCCAGATCCGGTCGGCAACAGACCATAGATCCGAACAAACAATAGCATGTCAGGCACAAAGCATTTAGCACATAAAAGCATTTTAGGCACAGTTCCTAAAATAAGCTAGTGCTCACACCTCACAATCATCGCTTAGCATTCTAAGATTAAGTCTAGAAATCCTACAAATTCCTAGTTCGCTTAAACTAATGCTCTGATACCAACTGTGACATCCCCATTTTCACGGCCATAAAAGACTGATTTTGTTTATGCTTTGTAAAAATCAGAGTACTTCTTTTAATAAAAATGTTGCGGAATTTGTTCCCAGAAAAACACGATAAATACGTTATTAAAACATTTTCGAAGAAACATATTTTATTCATTTTAAAACGTTTGGGATGTCATCGTTAATACAGAAACATAAGCATAAACAGAACTTACATTTATTTACACTGGTGATCTACATCTCTTTAAATCTCTCAGTGTAATGTGACTTCATATCAACACCTGTGATATAAATAAACTGAGTGGGTCAGGTTGGGAAACCTGGTGAGTACATAGAGTTTTCAACCCACAATAATATAATTATTATGTTTAAATAATCAAATAATCAACCCAATTACCCATCCCCGTTATCTTCTTTATTCTTAAGGTTCTACCCTAAGAATCAGCTATTTCTCATTCATTCATTCCTAAGGATCATCCTAAGGAACCAACATGAAGTCCATTGTTGCCAATGACACATTGGTCAAGCGCAGCTGCTAATATTGTCACTTAGGCGCAGCTGCCAGAATTGGGACATTTTCTATGAGGTGCTTTTGCCGGTATTGACCTTTAAACGCTACTGTCATGGTCATAAGGCTCCCGATTAGGCGTTTCTGCCGATACTGTCCTTAGAGCGCAGCTGCTAGGACGTTTACCGTAGATCTAAAACATCCATGGGTTGTGGCGCAGCTGCCAGTGCTCATCTATAGGGTACTAGGTCCACTGTTGCCAATGTATACCTATAGGGCACTAGGTCCATGCTACTAATGTTCCTCTATTTCAGCTTTTATCCCTCATCATTCATCTACCCATGTTTTACCCAACATATTGATGGGTTTTAGCCATAAGAACTTTCCTATGTGCGCATGCAAAACCCTAATGCTTGGATCTAGGCTTTCTAATTAAACATGCTTTGAATCCAAGACTTCTAATGACTAATTAGGTTAAACAACAACATTGAAACAGATCTAGAACCATACCTTTGAATTCCTTGTTGATGTTGTTGTCTTGGAGCTTCTAGAGTCACAAATGCCACTCCTCTAATGGCTTACAAACACCAATAGCAAGGAAGATGATTTAGGAGAGAGGAGAGGGGAGGAAATCGGCCAGAGTTCTCTTACTTTAGGTGAGATGCTGATTTCCCTTACCCATGGGGTCTATTTATACTTGTAGACTCCTTAAGGGTTACAGTCTAAACCCTAATTGGATAATCTTCTCTTAAGGCTATCCAAATCCTTTCCTTAGATAAGTCATGGACGATTTTGAAGCTATCCTAGCTTCTAGAATCCGTCCCTTGTATATCTATAAGGATTTATAGTCTAAAGCTTAACTTTCAAACAATTGACAGTTTATACCCCTTTATTTAATTAATCTCTTTAAGTCACCAAATTAATTCCAATTAATTCTATGACTTATATTAATCAATTAACTATATATTATTCTTTATAATATTTACTCTCTCTTAATAAATCATCCTATCAAGTTGCTATGGTGAAGGCAACCCAAAAGGACCATGCACAACCTGGTCAAATACTTGCCTAATATAGTTGCAGCCTTAGACACTATTCCAACAGTCTCCCACTTGGATAAGTCTAGTAACTATATGCACAAGTACAATTCGGTTTGCAATCGTAGCTCTCAAAGACGCTGTCAAAGTCTGATCTAATCAATCTTGTCCTTTAGATAAGGGATCGTACAGTCCTCTGTTAGATATCTTGCTGACAATCCTATGGAATGGTTAGTCAAACATTTAGGTTTCTCGATCTCTGATTTATTTGACATAGAACTTAATCGAACACATCAATTCAGTTCTGATTGGGCCTGGCACATAAGTCAAATCAAATCATCGAGCGGCCGAGATATCGCTTTTACCTTCTTTGATAAAAGTTACAGATAAACTTCAACTTATATGCATTTACTTATTCATTAACCAACTATACACAACAATGCGTTTTATAACACCGAGTTACTGATGCGTTTTCGCATTATCAATGTACAATCAATTAATAAATAACAAACCATATATCTAGGTTTTAAGACTATATGATATTATCGTCTTGCGATCACCTTTTATATCGTATTCCATAAAGTGATTCCAACAAGCACGGGTTTGTTCCAATGCTCAAAACTATTTCATAAGCACTCATGAACGTTGCAGCAACCCTTTGCTATGTCTAACACCATTTAGACAATCTACACACCAATTCATGACAATCTTCATTCATATCTACTTCCAACATATGAACGATTGTGGACAATTCGAACAATTCGATTATTCCTAATAAACTCAATTATTCTGGAAGTCAAAACATGCAAAGTGAAACAATAGTTAAACAATTAACATAAGACAGTAACATTACTCATAAATAAAACTCCTTTATTTAATCATCAAATGTTAATTACATTTATCTATTACACGTTTCTAATACTATCTAATCTATGCTAATATCATCCTTCAGCCCAATACTCCTAGCATGCTGCAAGTGCTTAACCCTACTCAGTCCCTTCGTAAGCGGATCTGCTGGGTTATCTTCTGATGATATCCTCTTAACTATGAGTTGTCCTTCTTCTACACGATGTCTAATGAAGTGATATTTTCTGTCGATATGTCTTGATCTACCATGATCCCTCGGTTCCTTGGTCAAGGCAACCGCACCTTCGTTATCACAGAAAATCTCCATGGGCTCCTTTATGGCAGGTACAACTCCAAGATCACCGATGAAGTTCTTCAGCCATATTGCCTCCTTCGACGCTTTGCTCGCTGCAATGTACTCTGATTCACACGTTGAATCAGCTACAGTCTCCTGCTTGGAACTCTTCCATGTCACTGCTCCTCCATTTAGGGTAAAGACCCAGCCCGACTGCGAACGGTAGTTGTCCCTGTCGGTCTGAAAACTGGCGTCACTATACCCTCGCACCTTCAAGTCATCACTCCCTCCGAGGACTAAGAACCATTCCTTCGTCCTCCGAAGGTACTGAAGGATGTTCTTCACCGCAATCCAATGTGCTTAGCCAGGGTTCCCTTGATATCTGCTAACCATGCTCAAAGCGAAGGCTACATCAGGGCGAGTACAAGTCATAACGTACATGATTGAGCCAACTGCGAAAGCGTATGGTACTCGTCTCATTTCTGCTATTTCAGCTTCGGTACTCGGACTTTGAGTCTTACTCATCTTGGCATTACTTTGTATCGGTAATTCTCCCGTCTTTGAGTTTTCCATACTAAAACGTTTTAGTACCTTCTCTAAGTAAGTATTCTGACTAAGTCCAATTAGTCTCTTACTTCTTTCTCTTACTATCCTTATTCCCAAAATGTAAGAAGCCTCTCCGAGGTCCTTCATAGCAAAGCACTTCCCAAGCCAGGACTTAACCTCCTGCAGAGTCGGGATGTTGTTTCCTATGAGTAATATGTCATCGACATATAGAACAAGAAAGCTTACTATACTCCCACTAGCTTTGACATATACACAAGATTCGTCTTCACTTCGTACAAATCCAAACTCTTTGACTTTCTCATCGAAGCAAAGATTCCATCTGCGAGACTCTTGCTTAAGTCCATAAATGGACTTCTCAAGCTTACACACTCTATTTGGATGCTTCGGATCCACAAACCCCTCTGGCTGAGCCATGTAAACATCCTCAGCCAACTTTCCGTTAAGGAAAGCGGTCTTGACATCCATTTGCCAAATCTCATAATCATAAAATGCGGCAATCGCTAGCATCACTCTAATAGATTTAATCTTCGCAACTGGTGAGCAGGTCTCATCATAGTCAACTCCGGGAGTTTGAGTAAAGCCCTTCACAACTAATTGTGCTTTATATGTGTGTACTTTACCATCCACGTCGGTCTTCTTCTTGAAGATCCATTTGCACCCAACGGTCTTACGTCCGGGCACAAAATCAACCAAATTCCAAACTTGGTTATCATACATGGATTGTATCTCGCTATCCATTGCCTCTTTCCATTTCGCAGACTCTGGGCCTGCCATGGCTTCCTTATAGCTATTAGGTTCATCAAGGTTTACTAGTGTACCATCACTAATATACGTGTCCCCTTCAGTAGTAATATGAAAACCATAAAACTGGGGATGAACTCTAACTCTATC
Source organism: Lactuca serriola (assembly GCF_051521515.1). Taxonomy (NCBI): domain Eukaryota; kingdom Viridiplantae; phylum Streptophyta; class Magnoliopsida; order Asterales; family Asteraceae; genus Lactuca; species Lactuca serriola. The sequence continues at coordinate 108,276,066 of NC_136409.1, read as the reverse complement.
GGAACATCTAAGAGGTAAGGACTCGTCAATCGGTTCAACCGGAGTTTCCTCCTCGGGTTAAGTGCCAGCGGTAGAGGTTCCTTCATCTATCGATTCTTGAATCTCTTCAAGTTCGATTTGCCTCCCACTATCTCCTTCGCTTATGAGTTCCCGCTCTCGGAAAACTCCTCTCCTCGCAACGAAGAAAACGTTGTCCTTCGGTCTATAGAAGAAATATCCAAAGGATGTCTGCGGGTAGCCGATGAAAATACATCGCTCACTTTGAGGTTCAAGCTTGTCATGAGTATCTCGTCTTACGAAAGCCTCGCAACCCCAAACCTTGATATGTGCCAACGAGGGAGCTTTCCCTTTCCACATCTCGTGAGGTGTTTTGGCAACCTTCTTAGTAGGGACTCGGTTAAGGATATGGGCGGCAGTCTCTAAGGCATACCCCCAAAAAGAGATAGGTAGTGAAGCACAACTCATCATAAAGCGAACCATATCCAATAAGGTTCGATTACGCCTTTCTGCCACACCATTCAACTGCGGTGTCCTAGGAGGCGTCAATTGCGAAACTATTCCTCACTCCTTGAGATAATCGTGGAATTCAAGACTTAGGTACTCTCCTCCTCGATCGGATCGAAGCATCTTAATTTTCCTGCCCAATTGATTCTCCACTTCATTCTTGAACTCTTTGAATTTTCAAAGGTTTCTGACTTTTGCTTGATTAAGTAGATATACCCATATCTACTATAATCATCGGTAAAAGTCACGTAGAAGCGGTTCCCATCCTTCGTGGTTGATCTAAATGGTCCACATACATCGGTATGTATTAGGTCCAATAGACCCTCACCCCTTTCACATGTACTCGTGAAGGGTGATTTAGTCATCTTTCCAAGTAAACAAGACTCTCATGTGTCATCTTCCCTAAGGTCGAATGACTCCAACACTCCATCCTTTTGGAGTTGGGCTATGCGTTTCTTGTTGACATGTCGAAGACGACAATGCCACAAGGATGCTTTATCCATACTAGTTGAAGAATCAATATTCAAAACATCATTTCCTAAGTTATCAACAATCATAACAGTTTCATATATTCCATTACATGGTATAGCTTCAAAGTAACAGACACCATTTAGATAAGCCAAAATAGAACCATTCCCATTATTAAAAGAAAATCTAAATCCTTGTCTATATAAACCATGAAATGAAATGATGTTTCTAGCCATTTCTAGCGAATAACAACAATTGTTCAAATCTAAAACTAAATTATTCCTAAGCACTAAAGAATACACTCCAATCTTGGTCGCAGGCGATGATCTTCTGTTCCCCATGATTTGATTGATCCTTCCTTGCTCCACATCCCTACTTCTTCTTAGTCCCTGCACATTAGAACAAATGTGATAACCACAACCGGTATCAAGAACCCAAGAAATAGCATGATTAGAATCGTTAGATTTGATTGTGTATATACCTGCGAAAGATGGCTTGATCTTTCCTTCATTGATTGCTTGCAGGTAATCTGGGCAGCTTCTCTTCCAATGTCCTATCTTGTGGCAGTGGTGGCACTCTGCCTCCTTCGGGTTAGGGCAGGGCTTAGCGGGATCAACTTTGGTCCCACTAGAAGAGGCACCATCTCGGGCTTTAACCTTGTGATGGTTCTTGGAAGAGGCCTTCCTCTTCTTTCCCTTTCCTTGACCAATAGCCAAGACAGGAGCAGCAGGCGGATTGGGAGTTGGTGCAACAGACTTGTCTTTGAAGTTGCTCTCAGCGACCCTCAAGAGACCTTGGAGTTTGCTTATGGTGACCTCCTCTTTGTTCATGTGGTAGGTCATCCTAAATTGGTTGTACATCGGAGGCAATGAGTGAAGCACCATGTCGATTGCCAAGTCTTCTCCAAAGTCAACATTTAACTTGCGAAGGCGGTCGACATACCTTTGCATCTTTTGCAGGTGCACGGAAAGAGATTCTCCATGACCCATCTTAGCGGAAATCATGTTAGTGAAAATCTCATAACGCTCTTGTCTCGCGTTTTGGTGGTATCTCTCCAATAAGTCTTGGTGCATCTCGTACGGGTACATGTCCTCGTAGGACTTTTGGAATTCAGAGTTCATTGTCGCGATCATGATGCAATGCACTTTCGTTGCATCACGCTCGTGAGTTTCGAAAGCGGGGATTTCGGCCGGAGTAGCGATTTCGGGGTTGATTTTCTCGAGCTTGTCATCGAGGACATACTCCTTATCCTCATAGCGAGCAGTGGTGCGAATGTATCTTATCCATTCGCTAATGTTCGTTCCATCGAAGGTGACCATTTGGCAAAGGCTCATCAATGTGAAAGAACTAGCAGCAGCGTTGTTAGCGTTCAACATCTAAAAATAGAAAGGACAAAGATAGATTAGAATAAGAATCCCTAATTATCACCCAATAAGAAAAATTAGGGCTAGGATCCAACAATAACATTTACATACTAGAAAAGGGATGCCGTAATCTAACATGCAAATAAATTGAAGGTAAGTGAATGACGATTCACTAATTCTCCATCACAAAACTTAAACTATTAGTCCTAAGTGTATTGAGAATTCCTAGGTTCGGATGAGATTCATTGAAACTATTCAATGGCATTTTTAAATCTCGAAATTCCCCTCTTGTTTGTGACTGGGATACCGAGGATCACAAAGCGGGTGTGAATTACCATGCAAATTCACATGGTGCCTTCATTGTAACGATCACCTATTCGATGTGCCGGTAAACCACACACGCTCCATCGAACTATGATAAACAATGAATCACCCTTTGCCACCTATGCTTAGAACCAATTAGTGTGCCGGTAAACCACACACGCTCCACTAACTTCTTAGCAAGGGTGCAAAGTGTAATTTCATGGGATTGCATCAATTCACTTTTCCTAAAGCAACTAAGATTGGGAAATTTTAAAAATGTGTAGTTACTTTGTATTACTTATTATACTTTTAATGAGAGGATGAGGTTGCCCTATCCTACCCGTTCGGCTAACGACCCTCCACCAATCAAGCAAGCGGTGGGTGTGAGTGTACACCCATTAAGCGCCATTTTATAGGCCGCAACCTTATACCCACCTTATAGATCGGCTTCGTGAATGAGGCCAACTAACGGTAAGACTAGCATTTAGTTATACATATATATATATATATATATATATATATATATATATATATATATATATATTATTCTAGTAATATCATATTAGTATAGGGTTGTATTTTAAACCTTTTAAAATCTAGGGTTTGAAATTTAAGTTGTTTAAATTAAAACTTTTAATCACAAATATAAATTTCAAAACTTGAGGACAAGTTTTAAACATTTAAAACATGGAAGATCAAATAACAAATAATTCCAATTAACAATTAATATCCTAATTATCTATATTTGATTTATTCAAGATTTCTTTTAAGATAATTACCAAAATAATCAAAATAATTAATTAATTATCATATAAGGAAATTAAATATTTTATTAGATGATAAATATCTTTAATTAGATCAAGATTATAGTCATATATATCAAAAAATCGGATTAGGGTTGATCTAATTAGTTTAAGGAAAGTTTCCATAAGATAATTATGAAAAAATCCCGAATCTGGCCATTCCTGACGCCTGGACTCGCCGAGTGCACAAAGGGACTCACCGAGTCAGGCCTACTCGCCGAGTCCACTTTGGAATTCGCCGAGTCCATGACTCAGAAACCAAAAAATCGAATTTTGCAGGTTTGTTTCAGTTAATCAAGCAACAATTTACAGAAAACCAAGCTAGGCTTTGATACCACTGATGGGTTTTAGCCATAAGAACTTTCCTATGTGTGCATGCAAAACCCTAATGCTTGGATCTAGGCTTTCTAATTAAACATGCTTTGAATCCAAGACTTCTAATGACTAATTAGGTTAAATAACAACATTGAAACAGATCTAGAACCATACCTTTGAATTCCTTGTTGATCTTGTTGTCTTGGAGCTTCTAGAGTCACAAATGTCACTCCTCTAATGGCTTACAAACACCATTAGCAAGGAAGATGATTTAGGATAGAGGAGAGGGGAGGAAATCGGCCAGAGTTCTCTTACTTTAGGTGAGATGCCGATTTCCCTTACCCATGGGGTCTATTTATACTTGTAGACTCCTTAAGGGTTACAGTCTAAACCCTAATTGGATAATCTTCTCTTAAGGCTATCCAAATCCTTTCCTTAGATAAGTCATGGACGATTTTGAAGCTATCCTAGCTTCTAGAATCCGTCCCTTGTATATCTATAAGGATTTATAGTCTAAAGCTTAACTTTCAAACAATTGACAGTTTATACCCCTTTATTTAATTAATCTCTTTAAGTCACCAAATTAATTCCAATTAATTCTATGACTTATATTAATCAAATAACTATATATTATTCTTTATAATATTTACTCTCTCTTAATAAATCATCCTATCAAGTTGCTATGGTGAAGGCAACCCAAAAGTACCATGCACAACCGGGTCAAATACTTGCCTAATATAGTTGCAGCCTTAGACACTATTCCAACACATATTTTGTAGATATAAAATACTTTATACAGTTTATATCATTTAAAGCATGTATAAAAATCTTTCACCAGCATAGACAACAAGTATTCAGATAATATGCACACATAGCACGTAATTTATAATAAAATACTTCATATCTATGTGTAAGATGAAAGGGACCATGCACTCACTTGATTAGGGGAGTTCATATCCGGATATCCGAATTTCGGATATCCGAAATTTCAGATAGTTGATTTTTGGTATCCGATTCCGTATCCGAAATTTCGGATACGGAATCGGATACCAAATCGGATATCCGAAAAATTGAAATTTTGTTAAAATTTGAAAAACATATGAAGTTTTTAAGTTAAAAATACATATTTTTAAATTAGAAAGGCATATGAAGTAATATAGGTATTTAATTAAGGGTGTTATCAATATGTTTTAGTTACTAAAATTCATATCATAAGACATATGCGAATAAAATAACAAATAATGTATAAAATAAAACCAAAATTTTCGTATATCGGATATCCGAATTATCCGAAAAATCTGAAAAGCATTATCCAATTCCGATTCCGAAAAATTGGATATCCGAAATTTCGGATATCCGATTTTCCGGATAATTCGGATTCGGAATTTCGGAATTTCGGATACGGATATTTTTGAACACCCCTACACTTGATAAGGTGGTGAGTCGGCACTCGGACAGCACTTCGTTACTCTTAAAACAATTTTCCTTCGATAAAACCTAATACCAATACCACTAGGGTTTAGTCTAACGATAACCGCGACAAATTAATAGTCTAGCTATTATTATTATTATATAAGCGTTAAATAACACTCAATATAACTCATAATAATAGCCCAAATACCCATTATAAGTTCCTAATAACGTTACTATATTAAAACATAAGTTATACTAAAGATAGGGTAGGCATAGCTCACTTACAGCGGGTTTTCTCGAAAACCGGGCTTCGCTGGAGCAGCGTTCCCGAGCCGAAAGGCTCTTTTCACGGAGCCATCGGGCGCTCCGGGGCTTCCGCCTCATGCTAGGGAGTTACCCTAGGCTTTGGGGGGTTAGGGAGGCTTAGAGAGAGAGTTTAGAGAGAGAAAGAAGAGGGTTGAGGGGTAAGGAAGTTGGAATGCCCGACACCTCTATTTATAGGCTGAATTCCTGATTGACTCGCCTAGTAGGAGGACCTACTCGCCGAGTTGGTGCATGTGGCAGCCTTCTGGTGGTGCCACGTGTCCAATTATGGTGGTGCCACGTCACCCCCTATCGCGTATCAGCCTTCAAACTTAGAAAAATCATGACTCTCGCATACGACCTCCGTTTTCGACGTTCTTTATATCCACGCGTAGGTAAAATCAAAATCTACAACTTTCATTTAGACTCCGTCGGCTAATTCTCGACCGATCTCAAATTTAACACTAGGAGGCGTTTAGACTGTTAAATGACCGCGAAGAATTCGTAACTCCTTCATACGGACTCCGTTTTCGTCTATATTTTTACCGTTGAGTTCCTATTAATGAGATCTTCAACTCTCATTTAGGTCGCGTAAGCCAAAAACCGCTCGAACTAAAATTCGAGTTTCGGGTCGTGGACTGCTAAGCCGATTCTTAGAAAAATCACAACTTCCTCATACGAAGTCAGATTTGGGCGTTCTTTTTTTGTATGCTCTTCTTTTAACATATACTACAACTTTAATTTAGATTTCTAAGGCTAAAATTCGCTCCATCGTAAATTTACTATTTACGCTTCCTGGTGTCGTGCCAGTTTTGCCGTAAAACTTCGACGGGTCATAACTTCTTCGTTATAACTCGGATTTCGGCGTTCTTTATATGTACGGAAACCATCAGACATATTCTACAAATTGGTTAAGATTCTAAATAATCTTTGTCGAAAGGTCATTTTCGACACTTATTACCTCAAAATTGACTAGCCCGGATCTGCGGGCGTTACAGTTTCCTCCAAAATAACAACACACGAAAAAATAACATATTCAATTAATAACATGGACTGGGTTCATAGCTAAAAGATTGGATTAACCCCTAAGCCCACAATATGAGTCTGGCTTGCCTATCGAGCCCATAACTCATATTTGGCTTGCTCCTGAGCTCACAACATAAGTTTGGCTTGCCCTCGGGGCCCATAACTTATGTCTTGCTTGCTCCCTAGTCCAATCAGTCATTAAACTAGAATACAAATGTCCAGCCCTCAGTACCATTTTGGCATACTAACCGATCCTCAACTCGTATCTGGAATGCTACTGAGCCCTCAGTATGAGTCTGGCATTCCCTACCTGGCCCTCAACTAATATCTGGAATGCTCTAATACCCTCAAGCCCTCAGTACGATTCTGGCATACCACCTGGTCCTCAGCTCGTATCTGGAATGCAATTGAGCCCTCGGTATGAGTCTAGCATGCCCCACCCAGCCCTCAGCTCATAGCTAGAATGCCTCAGGTTTTTTTGGCTACAGTACGAAGCACTACAACCTCAACCCAACATATAACAGATAAACATATAATCAGTCAACAACCGAACAACCAGATCTACAGATCACTAGGAATAACATTATCCTATCTACCAGGATACAGATCTAACAGATCACTAGTGGACACAATCATACGAGAAGCCCGGATAACAATCCACGGGGGCGGCCTTGGTTCCTTCAACCCAAAAGTATAGTGATGAAAACTCACCTCTCGATCTGATCAATAGCTGATGAGGTCATGCCTCCGAATCCCAGCTCCAGCCAACACCTATTCATCAAACAGTGACCAATCCTTAGATACCACTCAAAATACCTCAAATACCCCTTAAGTAACACTTTTTCAAAGTCAAAAGGCAAATTCAATCGTCCATGTTGACCGCAACATGCCGTGCTCTTCCTGCATCCAAATAGTCGGGAAGATCTTAGCCAACACGTCTTTTAGACTTAGAAACGTGCCATGTTTTCCGAAGTTCTAACCACTTAATACATTAAGTCGTTTTGTTTGATTCCAAGAGCTCCGAAGCTCAGATCTAGTCCAAAATGTGATCTAGAAGGATAAATTTTCAGACTTTATTTATTGGAACTATCCAAGAAGGTCCAAAACCCAATCCATAAAGCTTAATAATGCAAGGGCTTAATCAATAAGAACTTAATCCATATAGTCTAAAGTCCATCCTTTGTATAAGTGATTCTAACAACAAAACCATTCCAAAGGTTGGTGCTTTATAGACATACATGTCCGATGCATGTCTTGAACCCATATTAGGTCAAAATGTGGACTTATGACCTAATTGATGGGTTTTGACCATAAGAACATCCTATCTGCTCATGCAAATCCTAATGCTTGGATCTAGGTTTCTCTATTGTACCTGCATTCATCCAAGACAATAAACCCTAGAACTAGCATGTGATAATCATTATTATCATAAGAATAGGGTTTAGATCTTACCTTGATTGTTATGTAGCAATAACAATCTCAAATCCTCCTTATAATTTGCTTCAGAAAACTTAGAGTCACAAGTGTCACTCCTCTAATGGCTCACAAACACCAAGAGCAAGAGGATGAAGAATGAGAAGAGAGAAGGCACCCAAAAACGGCTGGAAACCCTAAGGAGTTAGTTAGCCATGTTTTTGGTGCCCTATGGGTCCTTAAATAGTGAGGCTATTCGGGTTATCTAACAAGGAAACCCTAATTTGACTGCTTAGGCCCTAAGCAGCCCATGGACTCCCTCCTTAGATGCCTTGGACGATTTCCAATGGGTTTCCCCATAGAATTCGTCCACTCCTCTAATATGGAGTCCATTAGCCCAATATTTAACTATCATACAATTGATTGTTCTAGTCCCCTTTATTTAATTAATGTCTTTTAGCCACAAAATTAATTCTTATTAATTCTTGACTAATATTAATTAAACAATATGATTTCACCTTTAATATATTATTCTCATAATATATTAATAAATCATAATTAATCCTCTCTCTCCATAATTCATCCGATCAAGTTACTTTGGTGAAGGCAACTCAAAAGGAACATGCACCATCGGGTCAAGTACATACCACAATAGTTATGGACTTAGACACTAATCCAACAGTCTCCCACTTGGATAAGTCTAATAACTATTCTGCGTATGACCTTAGATCTTGATCTGCAATCATAGCTTTCAAAAGCCACTATCAACTATGATCTTATCAAATACGTGTCCTTTAGATAAGGGATCATATATTCCTCCATTCTAGATATCATATAGACATGAGACATGGATTGAAATCATTCTCTCAGTCTATGTGTTGTTTCCCGATTTTTGATTTATGACGACCTTCAACATACTACAATTGAACACATTAAATTAGTCCCGGCTTGGCCAAGCGCTTAGGGTGTCATCACTAAATCATCGAGGGGCCCATAGATATCGCTTTTATCCCACTTTGGGTAAAAGGAACGGATAAAATTTGACTCAATGCTTGCTTGTACTCACTCACCGAATTACACACAACAATATGTTTTATAACACCAAGTTACTAGTGTGTTTACATCTTATCAATGTGTAACCGACTCACAAGATACAACTTACACATCTCGGTTTCAAAAATATAAGATATTATTGTCTCACCAATCACTCGATAAAATTCATGAAGTGATCCAAGTGAGTGTGGGTTTATTCCAATGCTCAAATCATATTCATAAGCACTCATGAACGTTGCAGCAAACATTTGCTATGTTTAATAAACTTTAGGCATTCTACAAACCAATTCATGACAATCTTCTTTCATACCTACTCCCAAAGTATGAGCGACTATGGAACGTTCGAATAATCTTATTATTCAGGAAGTCAAATCATGCAAAGTGAAACACAAGAATAATACTAATCCTATATGGTCCCAAACTTTTGACTATAAATAAAACACCTTTTATTTAATCACCACATTGATTACTCATTATTTGTTGTTTCAGGTAATCAACTTCTTACTTGAATTATAACAACAATTGTCCGATGCTCTTAGCATGCACATCATGTTTATCTATGGTCCTTACTTTGTCAAATAGTATAATTGAATAACATTTTCAATCACACTCATTTCACAATTCCTAATCCATTAGTGTAAGAATACAAAATTCTCGCCACTACTAGAATGTGTTAGATTATAACATTTTATGCAACAGTCCTTTCGCAATGTCATGGCACAAAAGTCACCAAGACCCGGCCAATGAATTAGAAAATACTCTATTGGAGATTGTTACAAGACAATTCCATAATCATGAATTCTCATATTAAAATTACATTCCTTTGAACATCCTTCTTGCATAAAAGTTTCTAATCTAGACATTTATTCTCGATATCCAATCTCCCAATATGGAAACATTTCCATATTTACCATATGACAACTCATTCTAAATAGAATCTTATCTATTCATAATAACGTCAATATGGTCCATCCATGACTATACTTTCAACTGTCCACAAGAGACCAATCCTTGGCGAACCTTACTCTTTTTTCCTTCTAAATGTCGTAGGCATTTGGCAAATTTTAGAACGGTTGAATATTACAACATATGCAATCGATCCTATAGTCGAAGCATATGGGATACGATTCATAATGAAAAACGTGATACTTTACCAGTTTCTTACTATAATATCGTCACAATATTCCTATTTGTCATGTTCTCAAAATTCGAACTATGAAGATGGATGTCGTAATCATAATCGAACTTAGAGAATGCAAATAATAAATATACCCTTGACTAAATTCAATTAAAATTTCTCGATCTAAGCTTTTAGATTGGAAACGAAGTATAACATTCTATCCCTTAATTATAGCAAAAACAACTTTTCTACCCCTGCCACTTTGCAAAGTGAACCTTTTGTTTTTCTATAATTAATATTGCCAACTTGCAATACTTAAATAATAATCATGCTCCCACTAACATGATGATTATATCCATTCCAGCATAACATTTATACTCCAACTAGCTTTGACACGTATTTAGAAACCACCTAAACTTCTAGAAAACAATACTTATTGACTTCCAAAGTTCATTGTTTCTAATACAATATGCTTCGATAAGCCTTTATCTAAGCTTCTCAAAATCACACACCTTTCCTTAGATAGCTCACATGCGTGTCTAAACTAATTTAGAACTTATTTTACTAAGTCCTAAATGTTCAGACTAATTTCCAAATCTCACAATTCGAACTATGAAGAGGGATGTCGTAATTATAATCGAATTTGAGAATGCAATTTACATAATCGCTATCTCCTTAAAATCTCTCTTAGTGAAAGCATTTCCTCACAATTATTTTCATGAAGGAGAGAAACCTTATGACACTTAGATTTTATGGTGTATGTGTTCCTATCCATGTGAATTTTCCATAACCATAATTGAAAGATAATGTTTGTGACAAATTCAAACTCTTGTGGACAAAACTTGTTCATTCTTAATTTCTTGCCATCAAGGGTCCCACCATTGCTTCCAAGTTATCGAGTAGCTCACTTATTCCAATCAATGTACTTTCATTGAATAAGATGCTTGCCTTATGCAGTCTATTGAGAACTCGTAGAACTCATATGCATAATCACTCAACAAGATTGGCACAAAAATAGAATTTTGTCAACACGATAGGTTACAAAACCTCAAGTCGTGTGCTAGTGTTTAATAGGTTTACTCTTGATTAGTTTTTCAATCTTTTCAAGATCTTCAGACTCCTACTGACCTCTTGACATATTAGATTCTCTTATCAAGAAATATTTCTTGATAAACAAATATCCAAGAGTTAGTGTGTGTCTATATCAAGACAAGACATTGCACACATTTGGTCTTAGTTGGTCATTGTCTTCTACAAGAGATCACAACTTATCAATTTCAAATGTGCAAGAGTAGGAAAAACAATTTTCTACTTCACATTTGATGAGTGTGTGTCACTTAATTCACAATCTTTGGAGTACGATTCTAAGACTTGATTTTGGAACGAAGTATGACTCATCCTTTTGATTTAACCATTTCAACAATTTACGATTCCTCTTCTTAGCTATACTAGTGCACTAAGATGTCCTTAGAGAATCAACTGTGATATAGTTCTTAATCATTTAGACGATCATAAAATCCGATACAAATGTACTATCCCTTCTTCTTAGATTGGAGAAACTTTTATCTTTCTGCCTAAATGATTCTTCTTATTCGTTCTGCCATTTATTGAAACCTTTCAATGATTCAGAATTACACTTAATCTTGTAAGTATAACCACATTTACTACACTTTTAGTAAATTATAACGAATAGTCTTATTGTTATTTGTGGTGGACTTGACTAGTGCACACCATTGTGTTCTAGTCCTTTAGTCCATCACTTTACTCACATACTTGTGTGATCAAAGAATTAGTTTTAATTTCCTAAGCACCAAGATTTCCATACGTCACATGATTCAAATCATACGATTCCAAGTTTCTGTCCAACTAAAACTTGGGCGATGGGAATCTTTCCTTACTTAGATAAATTTAAGACTTCCATAAATAACATCACTAAGAATCATATCTATTTATAGAAATATACAAACATCAATTTTTCACAATGATTTCATTGCAAGGATATATATAAATAATACAAATCAAAAATTTATTTTATTCATAAAAGTAGCGGAAAAACATATCCTTACAATGAAAAATCAACTTAAAAACTATGTAATCAAATATTCCTAACAAATCTATCATAACTTCCTAATCTTAAAATCTGATCTTCGAATCCATGCGATCGTGATCTATTGCTTCGTGATTAGACTCATCTTGCTCTTTCATTAAGCTTCCTCTATTTTCTCTGATTTTGCAAAACATTCAAATGTAATCTTATCAAATTATGTATTAAGAATCAATGAATAGGAACTTAATGGAGTTAGATAGTGGATTTTACTTGAAGTAGATCTATACGTCTTGACTCTTCCATCTCTTAGATCTCTCAGGTAGATTTGGCAGCTTCGTCTCCAATGCCCCTTCTCCTGGCAATAAAAGCAAATTGACTCTTTTGGAATAGCACACGTAACTACTTTAGACTTTGCCTTTTTCTTATGATCAAAATTTTTGACCATGGCATGCTTTTCGTTGCCATTTCCTATGTCCATAGAGGTCAAGAAGACAAATCCACCAATCAACTTCGCTTCTCCAGTGTGCCAAATCATCGCCAATTCAGCAGCAATAAGCAAATAGGTGAGATCGATGAGGGTCACGTCGTGGTCTACCATATAGTACTCTCTTACGAACACACTATATGAGTCAGGAAGCAAATGAAGAACCCAGTCAACAGCCAGCTCCTCACAGACAACGACTCCCAACATTCTTAACCTATTAATGTGAAACTTCATCTCTAAGACGTGTGCACACACTGACTTTCCTTCTTCATGTTTACTTTCCAAAAGGGCTTGAGTGAGTTTGAACTTTACAAGCCTTTGAACTTGTGGGTTAGGGAGAAAAATAGGAGGAAGTAGAGGTAGTGAAGAATGATCCCGTGTTCCTCGATCGAATCGTGGAATATCATCTTCATGTGGAAAGCTTGTTCCACGGGATTTGGGAAGACCATAGTTGTCATACTTTGACATCTACAAAATGGGAGAAAAAATTCAAGTTAGTATATTGAGGATTGAGTGAGTCCTTAATAAAACACCTGAATGACATATTAAGGCTAGGACCCAACACAATATTCCACAACATGAGAGAGGGATGTCGTAACCCAAATTGCAAAACATTTGAACGTAAGTGAATAACGATTCACTAATTTTCCACCTTGAAAAACGAAAAGGAGATTAAGTTTTTAATTTATTGAGAACTCCTAGATCCTTTAAGATTCATTGAACCTTTCAATGACATGTTTAAATCTCAATATGCCCCTCGATTTGTGACTGGGATGCCGAGGATCACAAAACAGGGTGTGAATAACCATGCAAATATACATGGTGCTCCCAACATTATAGTCGCCTATTCGATGTGCCGGTTAACCACAAACGGTCCACCGAACTATGACAAACATCGAGTCACTCTTTGCTACCTTTGCTTAGAACCCATTTAGTGAGCCGGTTAACCACATACGCTCCACTAACATCTTAGCAAGGGTAAAAGTGTAATTTCATGGAATTGCATCAATTCACTTTTGCCTAAAGTAACTAAGATTGGTAATTTTGTAAAACATTTAGTTACTTTATAATTCGTTATACTTTTAATGGAAAGGGTTTGCCCTATCCTACCCGTTCGGCTAACGACCCTCCACCAATCAAGGAAGCAGTGGGTGAGAGTGGACACCCATTAAACGGTCATTTTATAGTCCATAACCTTATACCCCCTTATAGATCGGCTTCGTGAATGAGGCCTACTAATGGTAAGACTAACAGTTTAAGTTATACATATATAATATTAGACTTTTAATGTTATATATAGTATAAGGGTGTATTTTATACTTTTAAAATACTAGGCGGTCTATTTAATAAATTACACTTTTAATTTAATTAAATGTAAACCATATCGCTATGGATTTATTAACTCTCTTTTAATTATATACATAATTAATTTAATAAAACCATAAGGGTGCAATTTGAATTTTTTCAAAAAATTAGGGTTTTAGAATTTAACATTTTAAAATTAACCTTTTAACTAAAATTTAAATTCCAAAACTTGAGGGCAAGTTTTGAAACATTTCAAATCATTAGAGTTTAGAATTTAAATATTTCAAAATTAAACTTTTTAATCAAAATTTAAATTCCAAAACTTGAGGGCATGTTTTGAAACATTTCAAAACTATCAAGATCAAAAATACAAATAAGGCAATTAAACAATTAATTGGTGATCATCTAGTTTTTGACCTAATCCAATCTCATGCAAGATAATTGACCATATAATTCAAATAATTTAACATTTATCAAATAAGGTAACAATTATCTAATTAGATGACCAAAATCTTTTATTTTGGTAAGGATAATCATCCAATATCAATAAAATTTATAACTTATCAATAAAAAATGATTTGGCAATTATCCCACAGCAAAATAGGCATGAAATCCCGAGAATCCCTCTTTCTGACAGCATGACTCGCCCAAATGAGATATTAAGGCTAGGACCAACACAATATTCCACAACTTGGGAGAGGGATGTTGTAACCTAAATTGCAGAACATTTGAAGGTGAGTGAATGACGATTCACTAATTTTCCACCATGAAAAAAGAAAAAGAGATTAGGTTTTAAATGTATTGAAAAACTCCTAGATCCTTTGAGATTCATTGAACTCTTCAATGGCATGTTTAAAGCTCGATATGCCCCTCGATTTGTGACTGGGATGCCGAGGGTTACAAAACAGGGTGTGAATAACCATGCAAACTTACATGGTGCCCCCAATGTTACAATCATCTATTCGATGTGTCGGTTAACTACACACGCTCCACTAACGTCTTAGTAAGGGTACAAAGTGTAATTTCATGGAATTGCATCAATTCACTTTTGCCTAAAGAAACTAAGATTTAGAATTTTTATAAAATATTTAGTTACTTCATAATTCATTATACTTTTAATGGAAAGGGTTTTCCCTATCCTACCCATTCGGCTAACGACCCTCCACCAATCAAGGAAGCGGTGGGTGAGAGTGGACACCCATTAAACGGCCATTTTATAGGCCATAACCTTATACCCCCCCCCCCCCCTTTTATAGATCGACTTCGTGAATGAGGCCTACTAACGGTAAGACTAGCAGTTTAAGTTATAAATATATAATATTAGACTTTTAATGTTATATATAGTATAAGGCTGTATTTTACACTTTTAAAATCCTAGGCGGTCTAATTTAATGAATTACACTTTTATTTTAATTAAGTGTAAACCATATCACTATGGATTTATTAACTCTCTTTTAATTATACACTTAATTAATTTAATAAAACCATAAGGGTGCAATTTGAACTTTTTCAAAAAATTAGGGTTTTAGAATTTAAGATTTTAAAATTAACCTTTTAATTAAAATTTAAATTTCAAAACTTGAGGGAAAGTTTTGAAACATTTCAAAACTATTAGATTAAAATACATATAAGGCAATTAAACAATTACTTGCTAATTATCTAGTTTTGACCTAATCCAATTTCATGCAAGATAATAGACCAAATAATTCAAATAATTTAACATTTATCAAATAAGGTAACAATTATCTATAGGATATTATTAATTTGAAACAATTATGGAAATTATCCTAAGTCAAAATAGGCAGAAATCCCGAACATCCGTCTGTCTGACAGCTAAACTCGCCGAGTCACCATATGGACTCGCCGAGTTCATCCTACTCGACAAGTTTGTCCGACAGATGGCCAAAAACTCGACTTTGCAATCAAGGATGAAACACTAAGCATCAATACAATAGAAACCAATCATGTCTCTGGTACCACTGATGGGTTTTGGCCATAAAAACATCCTATGTGCTCTTGCAAACCCTAATGCTTGGATCTAGGTTTCTCTATTGTACATGCATTCATCCAAGACTTTAAACCCTATATCTAGCATGTGATAATCATTATTATCATAAAAATAGGGATTAGATCTTACCTTGATTGTTATGTAGCAATAACAATCTCAAATCCTCCTTGTAATTTGCTTTAGAAAACTTAGAGTCACAAGTGTCACTCCTCTAATGGCTCACAAACACCAAGAGCAAGAGCATGAAGAAGGAGAAGAGAGAAGGCACCCAGAAATGGCTGGAAACCCTAAGGAATTAGTTATCCACGTTTTTGGTGCCCTGGGGGTCCTTAAATAGTGAGGGTATTAGGGTTATCTAACAAGGAAACCCTAATTTTACTGCTTAGGCCCTTAGCAGCCCATGGACTCCCTCCTTAGAGGCCTTGGAAGATTTCCAATGGGTTTCCCCATAAAACTCATCCACTCCTCTAATATGGAGTCCATTAGCTCAATATTCAACTATCATACAATTGATTGTTCTAGTCCCCTTTATTTAATTAATGTCTTTTTGCCACAAAATTAATTCTTATTAATTCTTGACTAATATTAATTAAACAATATGATTTCTCCTTTAATATATTATTCTCATAATATATTAATAAATCATAATTAATCCTCTCTCTCCATAATTCATCCTATCAAGTTGCTTTGGTGAAGGCAACCCAAAAGGACCATGGACCATGGGGTCAAGTACATACCAAAATAGTTATGGACTTAGACACTAATCCAACACTAATCTCTATGCATGGCATCAAAACTTGATTATAGACCAGATCCAAGACACTACTAGGTCACCTAGACCTGGAGCTTCATAAAGTTGCAAACTCTACGAAATATAACCGCTTCAACATTCAATAACAAGAAGCAAAAGGGACAAAACCTAAGATCTAACAACTTTGAATGATAAAAATCAAGTCTTGGACACCTACCAATGTCCAAAAGAGTGCCAAACTTAAGAATGGGGTTTTGCTTGCTTGATAGATGCTTCCTTCTTCCACTTTCATCCTTCTTTAGCTCAAAAAATAGCAAACTAGCTCAAAAATGGGAGGAAAAGATTATTAGGGTTTCTTTCAAGGATTGAGGAGTCGATGGGGGATGAGGGTGAACAAACCCTAACCTCCACATTCCTTTAAATAGGCAGCAAAACCTGGAGGACTAGGGGTTCATCACTAGTCATCAACACACCATGTTCCAAGAGGTAACACGCCATGTTATCCTTAATAAAATCCATGTTTCCTCATATCTGGACACGCCGTGTTGGTGCCAACAACATGTCATGTCAAATCCTCAAAAGATGATTCTTTCCCAAAATTTCTCCTCAAATTTCCAGGTGTTACGTTATATGTGTATGTATGTACATATGTATGTATGTATGTATGTATGTATGTACGTATGTATGTATGTATGTATGTATGTATATGTATGTATATGTATGTATGTTTATGTATGTGTATGTGTGTATGTGATTGCATATGTGTGTATGTATATGTGTATGTGTATCTGGGTATGTATATTAATGTGTGTGTGTATTTGAATGTGTATGTGTATGTCTATGTCTATGTATTTAAAAGAAACAAAGTAGCTTGTAAGTGAAAGTGTAAGCAGTACAATGCGAAACCATGAAACGGGTAATGGATCCCGAAGGTGCACACGACTTTGTGAACGATATTAATAGATATAAGTTGGTGAAAGTATAGATATTAATGTATAATAGAGGTGTGAAAAAATGAAGCGGAAAAAACGACGTTTGGTGCCTGAAAATACGAAAATAAGAAAAATTTGTAAAAAATCCGTAGGTAATTAACTACGGATTGGTGACAGAGTTTTGATAGAAATCCCTACGGAATAGCTATGGAAAAGGCTTTCCTTCAGAATTCCGTCACAAAATCCTGTAACACTTGGACATTGGTAAGTTTCTTATTTAGCCTCTTTATCATAAAGTTTGTAAAATGGTCCTTCAGATAGTACATGGAGCGTACTAGAGTGGTATGCTTATCGTACTAGCCTTACATGGACGTGGAGCTCATCCACGTATGCTAGGCGTATGTGGAGTTCGTATGGAATACGTGAGCATGTTTGAAACCCTAATTTTTGGGTTTTCACCATATATAATCCATATGATAGCCTCTTTTGGACATGTTTACTCAGCCTCCACACCTTTAAAATCCTAATTTTCGTCCCTTAGCCTTGTGTGTTGCCTTTGGAGCTTTTTGAAGCAATTTTGGTGTGTTTTGTGCATTTTGAAGAGGAAGGAGAAGGTTGAAGACTCATCTTTTGGAGAAGAGCTTTGAGATCCAACTTTTATCATCTCCAATTTGTGGCATTGGAGGTATAAAGTTCAAAGCTTGTCAACTCATTTCATTGATCTATTCATTGGCTTGTTTTGGCTTTTTTGGTCCCTTTTGGTTGGCTCTTGTGAGCTAAGGTTGTTTATGGAGTTTAGCCTTTTAGATCTGCATATGTTAAGGGGTCCTCAAGCTTAAAGGTGCAATCTTTATGGTGTTTATGTACTCATTCATGTGCTAAGTGATTTATTAAGCTCTCTTTGAGCTCTAGAGCCCCATTAAGCCACGCATGCACGTAAAGTTGCCAACTTTACATGATAAGCCACATTAAGGAAGTCAGATTTAAGTATTGGAGTGAAGTCTTAAGCGATTAAGTGTTAAATGAAGAAAAGTGGCTAAGCTGGGAGTACATTGGGCATATAAGATAGTACACCATGGGTACAAGCCCCAAAGCAAGTACGCTTAATGTACGAGCTGAGTACGCCCCATGTACTTAGGAGATGGACTTCGAATCGTTTAGGCTCACAGTGTTGGGCCATGTTGGACTCTTGATGATTAGGGCCTTGCTGGGCCATCAGAATATTGGTTTGGGCTATGGATATTTATGTTGGATTAGATTCTAAGCCCATAACTATAATTGTTATATACTTGAATTGATAGTAGCACAGTCCTTTTGGGTTACCCTCAAAACTAGCAATTGGAGAAGATGACTTTTGGAGAGAGAGGTTGAATTTATTATTTGATTAATACATTGAAATAAATGATTTGTTAATATATTATGAGAAAATATATTAATTTGAATAGTAATATTTAATTAATATTTAATCATAAATTAGTTGGAATTAATTTTGGGATTAAAATAATTAATTAAAAGTACAGGGACTAAAGTGCCATTGTTCTATAGTTGAGTAAGAGGTTCCAAAGCGTTCCTAGGGAAGGGTGGATGGTATCCCTAAAGATAATCTAGGGTTTCTAGATTATCCCATATGGATAATTAAGAAGGTGGATAATTACCAGATTTGAATTAATAATATTATATTCAAATTAGGGTTATCCAGAGCTCATATCTACACGATAAATAGACCTCTACACCCTATGAATTTTGGCCATCTGAAACCCTAAAGGAATAGCCAAAATTCCTAGCTACCCCTCTCCTCTCTCCTTTTTCATCCTCTTTCTTGTATTAGGTGTGAACCACTACAGGCGTGACACTTGTGACGCTTGCTCTCAAGATTTCAAGAAGACTAGGTTTCATTGTTATTGCTACATAACACTCAAAGGTATGTTTACTAACCCTAGTTATGATTTTCGAATATAATATAGAGCTCCTAGGGTTTCCCAATTGACGTTAAAGTGTTGTATGTTCAATTAGAGAAAACATAGATCTTCCGTTAGGGCTGCATGCATACATAGGATTTTCTTTGTTATGCTCAAAACCCATCAGTGGTATCAGATCCTTGGCTTGTTTTCTATTGAATTGATTACAATTTGTTGAATTTGATCAATTACGGTTTATGGAAATTAAACCCTTTTGGACTTAGGGATTTTTGAAATTAGGGTTTCCTTAAGCCCTTAGATTCAAAAATTAGGAAAGGGTTTTAACTCTTTCCCTTGCCCTATAAGTTTCGAAATTAGGGTTTCCTTATCCCTCTAGGATTTCTAAAATGGCAAGGATTGAAATCCTTTCCTTCCTCCCCAAGATTTGTGTGTCATCCCCAAATTTCTCTGCCATAAAAGACTGATTTAGTTTATGCTTTTAAAATGAAATCAGAGTAATCTTTTTAAAAGATCTTGCATAATTCGTCCCCAAAACAAAACATGATAAAATTTATTAAAACATTTCTTAAAGAAATATATATTTTCATTATATATCGAAACCTTGGGATGTCATGTTCCGATATAGATCAAAAGCATAAACAATACATTATAAGCCTTACAACAATTATTTACAACTACTGGCCTATAATCCAAAAATCTCTCATCATCATCCGACTATGCTCGTGGTCCACTACCTGTAATATATAAAGCTGAGTGGGTCAAGCTTGGGAACCTGGTGAGCATGTAGGGTTTTCAACGCACAAATAATAATAAATTTATTAAATTCATCAACCAAAATTTTCTATTATTAATTTCATCAACCAACAATAACCCTGATTAACCATTCTCATTATCCTCACTTTACGTCCCTAAACACCTATCATAAGGGACCAAGTCTAAGGATTTTCATCGAGGTGACAACACTGCTTTAGGGATTCCTCAGCAATTTATGTCAAATAAGGCAACCATGAGGGGGTGGATTACACCAGCGAACATATAGTTCACCAACACCTACAGTTTGCGAAGCTGCTAGCGTTCCACTGGACTGTCTAGAAAGGTCAATGGTCGTCATCTATACTCCGCTACATGACTACAACAACAACAACAACAACAACATCGAGGCCTCTCATAATTTTTTCACAAATCAACTATTTCATCTACCCATGTTTTACCCAACATATTTGTAGATAAAAATACATATACAGTTTAATAGTTGTATAAAACATTTATTCAACACCCATCTCAAATAAACAAACAATATAATTACACATAGCATGCAGTTTATAGAAAATACTTCATGTTTATATGTAAGATGAAAGTGACTGTACACTCACCTGTTAAGACGATAATTGGGCAGCGCCTCGTCTTTTAAAACAATCTTTTCAAATGAAACCGGTGTGTATTCTAAAAAACCGGGCTTCACGTGGACAGAGTTTTTGCTCGAAAACTATTTTTCTTGGGATCTTCGGGGATTAGAGCTTCCTTCGTATGTTTGATATGTAACCGAGGTGTTAGGGTAAGAGAATAGGTTTTTCGAACATAAACCCGAAGACCTTCGTTTCTATTTATAGGGGGAAAATTCGTCATTCACGTCATGAACCATGTATGTTCACATCGTGAACTTTGATCCTGGTCATCCCCTAGGCTTTCCACATGTCTTATAGGCTTGGTAAGTGTCAATCAACTGGTTCACATCGTGAACCATGCTTTGTTCACGTCGTGAGTTTGTCAGACCTCGAAGTTTGTGTTCCAAACTTCAGAAATTCATATATTTTGCATACGAACTCTGTTTTTGATGTTCTTTATATCCACACGTAGTTGAGACCACGCTCTACAAATTTTGTTTAGACTCTATTCGCTAATTTTGAATTTATTTTTAAAGTTGTATTTTTAACAGGCAAGGACAGGAAAAGTCCGTTAAAAATTCATAACTTCTTCACCCAACGTCCGTTTTCGTCTGTCTTTTTACCGATGAACTACTATCAACAAGATCTTCAATTCTCGTTTAGGTTATTTCAGCTAAAAATCACTGGATCTAAAATTGGGGTTTCAAGTAGCATACTGTTATGCCAAATCTTAGAAAATTCATAATTTTCTCATACAAAGTCATATTTGGACATTCTTTTTATGCACACTCTCGGTTTAACGAATACTACGACTTTCGTTTGGATTTCTAAGGCTAAAAAGCAATTTATCATAATTCACTTTTTACGTGATACAGCGTCGTGTCGGTTTTGTCGCGAAAGTTCGACAGGTCATAACTTATTCGTTATAACTCGGATTCCAGTATTCTTAATATTTTTGGAATCCTTGTTTTAACCACTACAACTTCATTCTTAGATATCGAGATTATCTATTATTTATTTTTAACACTTATTTTACTTTTAATTAATTAAATCATAATAATTAAGTAAATAAGCACGTAATTGACATAACATTCACATAATTCCTCTTTATTACTTTAAAACGAGTTACAAAGGTTAACCTATACTATGACATCATCTTTAGTGCTTAGCCCAGAAACACGGGCGTTACAATTCTTTCCCCCTTAGGATGATTCCGTCCTCGGAATCACACATCAACAAACAAATGCAGATAGCGACTCATCATGTCACTCTCCGTTTCCCAGGAGAGATTTGGCCCATTCGCATGTTTCCATCGCACAAGCACTAATTTGACCATCTTGCGTCGCAACTTTTTAGTCTTACGGTCAAAGACTGCCTCTGGTTCGTCATTTAACCTCTTGCTTTCATCCAACGTTAATTCAAAAATTGGAATTATATCGGGAACATCTCCCGTGAACTACCTCAAATAATACTTGTGGAAAGTGTTATGAATACAATCTAGTTCTTCAGGTAATTCTAGCTTGTAAGCTTGATTCCCGATCACCTGAAGAACTTTAAACGGTCTAATTAACCTTGGACTCAACTTTCCCCTTTTACCAAATATTATAAGTCCCTTCCACGGCGAGACTTTCAGTAAAACCGAATCACCAACTTCAAATGATACCGGTTGTCTTTTCTTGTCAGCATAGCTCTTTTGACGATCCTATGCTGCTAACATCCTTTCCCTAATCACTTTCAACTTTTCAGCAGTCTGATGGACTATTTCAGGTCCCAAAAACTGCTTTTCCCCAGCTTCAAGCCAACACGACGGCGTTCGACACTTTTCTCCATACAAAGCTTGGTAAGGTGCCATCTTGATGGTTGATTGGTAACTATTATTGTAGGAAAATTCTACCAGAGGTAAATGTTCATCCCAGTTACCTTGGAATTCAAGGGTACATGCTCTTAGCATATCCTCCAACGTTTGAATTGTTCACTCGCTCTGACCATCAGTTTGTGGATGATAAGATGTACTTAGACACAATTTCGTACCCAATTCCTCTTGTAGACTTCTCCAAAACCTCGACATGAAACGACTATCGCGATCTGACACAATCGTCAAGGGAACACCATGTGCTTTCATTATTTCTTTCACATAAAATTTTGCATGATTTTCCATAGACCACTTATCATTGGCTGCTATGAAATGTGCACTTTTTGTGAATCAATCAACAAAAACCCAAATAATGTCGTGACTGCTTTTTGTTATGGGTAGTTTAGTTACAAAATCCATAGTGATGTCTTCCCATATACCCATAGGTACAGGTAAAGGTTCTAAACTCCCATACAGTTTCTAATGTTGTGCCTTAACCCTCGCACATGTCACACACTTGGCCACATACTTTGCAACATCGAGCTTCATCGTCGGCCACCAGTAGTAGGATTTCAGATCCCTATACATTTTTGTGCTGCTGGGATGAATCAAGTACCTGGTTTTGTGAGCTTCTTCGATCAGAAGATCTCTTAGTCCTCCCGTCGTAAGTACCCAAATCCTATCTTAGAATACCTTCAACCCTTGGTTGTCTGTATCGAACACTAACATTTTGCCCAAACGTTCTTTCTTTCGGTCATTTTTCTCTGATGCTTCCTTTTGAGCTTTCTTTATACTTTCTACAATTGTCGAGAAACTTCAATTCTCAACACTCTTGCCATTTTCTTTTCAAGGCTTACATTTCGACTTAGAACATCAGCGACAACATTTGCTTTACCAGGGTGGTAAAGTATCTCATAGTTGTAGTCCATGAGTAACTTTAGCCAGCATCGTTGCCTCATGTTCAATTCCTTCTAATTAAAGAGATACTGAAGACTCTTATGATCAGTGAAAAGTTTGCACTTTGAGCCGAAAAGATAATGCCTCCATATCTTTAGGGAAAATACTACCACTGCCAACTCTAGATCATGAGTAGGGTAGTTCTTGTCATGCTCTTTCAATTGTCAAGATGCATATGCAATCACCTTTTCTCTTTGATTTAGAGCACATCCCAACCCGCATCCCGACGCATCGCTATACACTGCGAAGTCTTCAACTCCATTGGGTAAAGAAAGAATCGGTGCTTCACATAATATCTTCTTTAGCTTCTCGAATGCTTCCTTATGCTTCTCCCTCCAATCATAAGTAGCTCCCTTATGGGTCAAAGTTTTCAATGGAGCAGCTATCGAAGAAAATCCTTCGATAAATCTTCGATCATATCCAGCTAATCCTAGAAAGCTTCGGATCTCTGTAGGACTCTTTGGTTGTTCCCAATTTGTTATAGCTTCAATATTAGTTGGGTAAACCATAATCCCTTCTTGGTTAACCAAATGACCCAAAAATTGGACTTCTTGAATCCAAAAAGCACATTTGGAGAACTTCACATACAGGTTATCCTTCTTTAATACTTCTAACATTTATCGCAAGTGTCTGCCATGCTCTTCCTGGCTTTTCGAGTAAATCAGAATGTCATTTATGAACACTATCACAAATTTATGTAAGAATGGTTTACAAACCCTATTCATTAAATTCATGAAGGCTGTTGGAGCATTGGTTAGTCCAAATGACATAAACAAAAACCTGTAGTTTCCATATCTTGTTATGAATACAGATTTCTCAATATCCTGCTCTCTTACCTCAAGCTGACGATATCCTGACCTAAGATCGATCTTTGAGAAATAGCTCGAACCTTGCAACTGATCGAACAAGTCATCAATCCTTGGCAACGGGTACTTGTTCTTTATTGTTGCCTTGTTCAGCTCCCTGTAATCTATACACATTCTCATGCTCTCATATTTCTTATTCACGGTTAACACAGGAGCACCCTAGGGTGATGAACTACGTTTAATGAAACTGTTTTCCAATCATTCCTAAAGGTCCGTCATAGGCTCCTTCATCTCTGTTGGTGCTAATCGATATGGGGCTTTTGCTATTGGTGTTCTTCCTAGTAACAAGTCTATTCTAAACTCCATTTGTCTCTCAGGGGGCAATCCAAGAAGATTCTCAAGAAAAACTTCCGGATAGTCACACACCACTGGTATACTTTGCATATCATTTTTCTCCTTCTTAGCATCGATCACG
This sequence comes from Lactuca serriola, assembly GCF_051521515.1. Taxonomy (NCBI): domain Eukaryota; kingdom Viridiplantae; phylum Streptophyta; class Magnoliopsida; order Asterales; family Asteraceae; genus Lactuca; species Lactuca serriola. The sequence continues at coordinate 108,251,060 of NC_136409.1, read as the reverse complement.
AATGTGAACTATAAAATGCATCCTTTAGATAAACATTTTCTAGCTTTCATTAGGGAAATGATTCCATAATTTACTCTGCGTTGATCTCCGTATACCATAAACGATTCCTTTCTAGGCGGGTTTACTCTTACTATCTTTTTCTTTTACAATATTTCGACATCATTGGCACTAAGCCAATCCATTCCCAATACTATGTCGAAGCCATTTAACTCAATGGGTAACAACTTCTCAAGGAATTCGTTTCCGTTTAGGTCAATGACGATATTACTAAAACAATCGCTAACAGGTATGAATTTGCCACGAGCAACTTCTACAATTAGGGCATCATCTAGCTTTTCTATTGGCAATGCTAGTCCTTCACCAAATTTATGTGATATGAAGGAGTAATTCGCTCCGGAATCAAACAATAAATTGGCAGGCAATCCATTCACAAAAAAAGTACCTGAAGCGATATCCGTTTCATCCTTTGCGGCCTCCAATGTCATCTGGAAAGCTCTGGCTTTTGGCTTTGGTGGGAGATTGGGCTTTGTTGCATCCTTCTTCTTTAGGCAATCCTTCAAAATGTGCCCCTATTCATTGCACCCATAACAAAATTTCTTATTAAAGGTGCATTCATTGGCATAATTCCTTGGCTTTCCACATTTGTAACAAGTGACTTCCTCGCTACATTTCCCAACATGTTTCTTCTTACACCTATCACACCATTTCGCTTCAGATCCTCCTCCGAATTTCCTCGAACCAGATTTCGAGAACTTATTCTTCTTGTTGGAACCTGAAGTTCCTTCAAAATTTCTCTTTTCGCCAACTTCAACCATGTTGGCGGCTCTCCCCTTAATCACATCTTCAACAAACTTGGCAGCCCATATAGCTGCCTCTAGAGTAAGTGCCTGACGGACTAGCACAACATACTCCCATGGAAGTCCCTTTGCGTACCTGTCAATTTTTTTCAACTCATTTGGGACAATACCCATAGTAAACTCCATTTTGTCTGTGAAGTTATTAGTGTATTCATCAATAGAGATGCTTCCTTTCTTCAACGTCAGAAATTGGTTTTCTAGCTCAAGCAAATTTTGGGCTGAGCAGTACTTGCGCTTGAATTGCACAAAGAACTCTGCCCAAGTAATTTGTAGTGTCTCATTAGCGCTTAGGGTCTTCCCTAGAGTCTTCCACCAGTGAACAACACCACCTCTGAACTGACGTACTGCAAATATGTTTTGTAACTTGCCTTTGCAACCACATGTCATGAAAGCCAATTCCATTTCCGAGATCCAATCCATTACTCCGACGGAATCTTCTTTTCTAGTAAAAGTTGATGGCTTGCAAGTCATAAAGTCTTTATACTTGCATCCATTTCTCTCCACTCCATCCTCGTGGTTATTCCTCCTAACCACAAGTGGTTCAGTTTGACCAACAGATCCACTATAATTTCCTTCCTCAGATTGATCGTCATTTAATTTCGGTTGTTCAATAGGAATTTAAGGTTCACTCTTGTTGTTCAGCAATATTTGCCTCATTTCATCCCTTTGTTCAACCAACATTGTCTAAATCATGGCTTGTACTCCAGCCATGGTGATGGTTTCTAGTGCAGCTCTTGCTATACGCACCTGTTCCACCACTTGGGGTTAAGGTTGTTGGTTTCTGTTTGCATTTCCAGCTCCACTTCGAGTTCTTGCCATTATAATCTATATACAAAATAGGGAGAATTTAGATCTTTATTCACGATAGGTATTTAAATTCTCCTTATAACTTTTAAACGTTTACATGCTAGTGTCTAAGTCCATAACTTTATTTGGTATGTACTTGACCCGACCCGACATGGTCCATTTGGGTTGCATGGCATTGCAATACTTGGATAGACTAAATAAAAGAAAGGACACTTGTGATTATTAATATATTATAAGTTCTAATATATTAATGATAGTATTATTTAATTAGTGTTGATCAAGTATTAATTTATAATTAATTTGCTAATCAAAATGAGACTAATTAAATATATAGGGTTGATTATGAAAATCATCTAATCTTCTATGGTGGATTTATGATCCATGGTTTATGGAGTTGGGTTATAAACATTTGGAGCTCCATGGATAGTTCAAGAGAGTTACAAACCCATTGATCATTAGAAATGAAGAGTCATGACAATTAAGGGCATTTATGTGTAAACCCTAATTGTGACAACACTATAAAAGGAGCCCTATAGCTAGCAAAATCGGACCACTAGTGAGTTCTAAGTGGGCATAACCGATTTTTGAGTGCAAGTGTATTCTCTCAAGTTATTCCAAGTCTTGTAGTGTTGTGTGAAGCATTTGAGGCACAACATTTTGGGTTCTAGGCTAACAATGCCTTCTAGGAATCAAAGAAACAAGAAAGCTATGTACTTCTACTAGTTTTTATATTACATATTCCCCATGCCATGCTAGTTAGGAAGTAAACCTTTAAGAATCAAATTTGCATGTATATTAGAGAAAACATAGATTCAAGGTTTATAGGGTTGCTTGTACACCATAGGGGTGTTAGAATGCTCAAACCCCATCAGTGGTATCAGAGCCTAGGATTCTTTTCTGTATATTTGATGCAAACTGCTTGAAAAATCAAAAAATTGTTCACTGTTCGACTGGACTCGCCGAGTGCAAGGGGAGAACTCGACGAATCCAAGGCAAAATTCATCCTACTCGTCGAGTAGGATCATGCACTCGAGGAGTAGGTGCGTGTTGAGCAGTTTCCGAGTTTTGTTGCTGGAAATGGGCTAGAATCATTATCCCAAACTGTTTTTGACTTGTAAAATCTGTTTTTCAAAGTGGTAATGATTATGCTAACCCATTTCAAATGACTATTATCAATTTTCCAGTTTTATATGTGTTAATATGATTTCTTGAAATTGTTTGATATAAATATTTGTTCTTATGAGTTTTAGAAGATCATAGGAATTTTGTGTAACCTACATGCTTGTTTAATTCATGATCTTAATGCTAATGATGGTTTCCGTAATTTGTCCTCAAGTTATGGTAACCAAAGGTCACTTCTTTAAAAGTTGTCATTAAAGAATAGGAGGTTTCATAAAATGAAGAGTCTTCAACTTTATGAACCATTAAAACTCATAAGTTACAAATTGAAGAGTCTTGAAATAGTTTCAAAACTTGCCCTCAAGTTTTGGAATTTGTAAAGTCTTACACTTTAATACTTTAATTCGAAATTAAACTTTAGTTTTTTAAAATGTTTAAAAAATAAAACTTATACTATTATTATAATCTTATTTATATAGATATGTATAAGAATAACTCAATATTACCGCAAGTAGGCCTCATTCACGAAGCCGATCTATAATGGGGTATAAGGTTGTTGCCTATAAAATGGCAGCTTAATGGGTGTCCACTCTCACCCACCACTTCCTTGACTGGTGGAGGGTCATTATCGAACGGGTAGGATAAGACTTTAACTCTCATTAAAAGTATAGTGAATTATAAAGTAACTATACATTATTAATTCCCAATCTTAGTTACTTTAGGAAAATCTGAAATAGGTGCTAGCCCATAAAATTACACTTTGTACCTTACCAATTTGTTAGTGGAGCGTGTGTGGTTAACCGGCACACTAACAAGGACTAGTAAGTGTGGCAAAGGGTAACTTGACTTTATTATAGATCGGTGGAGCATGTGTGGTTAACCGGCACATCGATTAGGTAATATAGTTAAGGGTACCAAGTCAATTTGTATGGTTATTCATGTTGGATTAATGTCTAAGTCCATAACTATATTTGGTATGTACTTGACCCGACCCGGCATGGTCCATTTGGGTTGCACTTCACCGACACAATTTATATGGATAATCTTTTGAGAATAGTATGTTTATGATTAATATTAATATATTATAAGTTCTAATATATTAATATGGAATCATATTATTTAATTAGTATTGATCAAGAATTAATTTATAATTAATTAAGTGATCAAAAGGAACTAATTAAATATGGACTCTTATATATATGGAATCGGCCAAGTTCATTTAGGATTGGGCTAAGCTTTCATGGATAGTCCATGGAGTGTTTAACCCATGGATCCTAGGAAATGAAAGGTCATGGGTATTAGGGTTTAACCCTAATCCTCCACACTATATAAAGATGTCCTTGGTTGGTGAAATTGGCACTAGTGTGGATACACTAAGAAGGGCTAGCCAATTTCACAAGAGAGAACCAAGTATCCATATTCTCTAAAGTATTCCAAGGTGTCTTGGTGATTTGTGATTCCACTTGAGGCTTCCACACTATTGGGGCTAAGCTCTTAAAGCTTGAAGACATGAAGCTACATCAAAAGGTATGTATTCTATCTTGTTACATTCATTGATTTGTATGCTAGATTAGGATAATACCTTGGAAGTTCTTATTTGCATGTATAATAGAGAAAACATAGATCCAAGGTATTTAGGGTTGCATGTACACTTAGGAGTGTTAGAATGCTCAAAACCCAACAGTGGTATCAGAGCCTAGGCTTGTTTTCTTGTTATACCTGCAATAGAAGCTGAAAAAACGAATTTGTTGCTGTCTAATCATCACACTCGGCGAGTCCATCTGGAGACTCGGCGAGTCCATGCTTAAAAAGTGATCAAATCGATCCAACTCGCCGAGTTGGTTCATGCACTCGACGAGTTGGACCCCCAGACAGCATATTTTCGAGGTTTTTGGCTAAAAATGGACTAGGAACATTACCCTAAGTTGTTTTTGAACTTATAAACTTGTTTTTTGAAGTGGTAATGTTCACGCTAATCCATTTTCAAAGATAATTGTCAATAGATTCATGTTTTGTATTAGAGTAAGGTTTAGACTAATTACATGAAAAAGTTTGATTTGAATTATCTTGTTCTTATGAGTTGCTTAGATTAATAGAAATGTTGAGTGAAAAAGTTGTTTTCAATCCAAATTAATCTAAGAGTTGATTCTAAAATGTGTTTTTGTAGCTTGTCCTCAAGTTATTTGAAAAGTCACATTTAAGCTTCATAAAACTCATAAAAGTTGGCAATGGTTACAAAAGATGAAGAGTCTTGTCCTTAAGTTATGGAGGTTCAAGAGTCACTTCATTAAGTAATAAAATATGTAACCATAATTAAATTCATAAGTTATAAAATAAAGAAAAGTTAATTCATTTATTAGTTTAAAGTCTTCCATAACTTGTCCTCAAGTTATGGAACTTGAAGAGTTTTTGGATTAAAACTACTTTAAACACATAAGTTATGGAATTAATTAGTTTTGAATAGTTTCAATACTTTCCCTCAAGTTTTGGAATTTGAAAAGTTTTCACTTATGAATACTTTAATTCCAAGTTAGCCCTTATAATTTTAAAGAGTTAAAATTCAACCCTTATACTTTATAATATTATAAGTTAATAATATATATATATATATATATATATATATATATATATAAGAGTAAAGTCAGTCTTACCGCTAGTACGCCTCATTCACGAAGCCGATCTATAAGGTGGGTATAAGGTTGTTGCCTATAAAATGGCAACTTAATGGGTGTCCACTCTCACCCACCGCTTGCTTGACCGGTGGAGGGTCGTTAGCCGAACGGGTTTGACAGGACTATAATTCTCCCTTCATTAAAAGTATTAATGATAAATACTAAGTAACTAAACTCTTAATAATTCCCAATCTTAGTTACTTAGGAAAATGTGAATAAGGTGCTAATCCATGAAATTACACTTTACACTTTGTCTAAGTCGTTAGTGGAGTGTGTGTGGTTAACCGGCACACTAACTTGGACTTAACAAAGTAGGTAAAGGGTGACTTACTATTTATCATAGTATCGATGGAGCGTGTGTGGTTAACCGGCACATCGATTAAGGGGTAAACATTTAAGGGTACCAAGTGATTTGCATGGTTACTTCACACCTTGTTTTGTGATCCTCGGCATCCCAGTCACAAAACCTGAAGGGCACACTCGAGATTGAAACATGCCATTGAACAGTTCAATGAATCTCAAAGATCTAGGAGTTTCAAAACCAATTAAAACCTAATAATTCATTTCGTTTATCTTGGTGGAAATTGGTGAATCGTCATTCACCTACCTTCAAATATTTTATAGCTTGGATTACGGCATACCTCTTCTAAGTTATAAAATAGTTTGTTGGGTCCTAGCCTTAATATTTCATATTGGGTGTCATATTAAGGACTTTAAATCAACTATCTTGAATATCTCCCAAAAGATGTCTTGTTTAGACACCTATGATCTTCCCAAAGCTCTTGAAACAAGGTTTCCTAATGAAGATGATGTCCCATGGATATCATACTTCTTTCTCCTCCTCCAGTTATTCTCCCTAACCCACAAGTTCTTGAAAAAGTTTAAGGTCACTCAAGCCCAATTGGCAAGGCAAGGTCTAGGTGTGGTCACATCTTGGAGATGTACTCACATATTGACAAGCCGGGAGAGTTGGGTGTCAAAGTCTTGAGAAAGTTGGTGGTTCAACCACTTTCTAAGTCACATAGTGAGTTCCTTTGGGACACCTATGAAACAGACTATGACAAGACCCTTAATGATCTTATCTATTTGTTAAGATCAACTTCCTTAAAACTTGATGGACATTGACAATAGTGACACAGGAAATCCAGAAAAACATTCTCTTCCCAATAGAAAGGGATCGGCCATAGTCAACTCGGTTGACCAAATGGTAAAGAGAAAAGCTAAGTCTGTGATAGTCTCGTGTACCATTATCAAAGGGTCCGTATGTTTATATTGCCAAAGGAAGGGGCATTGGTTGCGAAGCTGCCAAATTTACCTAAGGATGTTAAAGTCAATAAGTTTGACTCTACTTCAGGTAAAGTCCACTATCTAACTCTGTTAAGTTTCTATTCTGAGATTCTTGATACATGATGTGACTGGGTCACATGGTGATGTTTAAGAATCAAAGAAAAAAAAGTGAAGAAACTTAAAGAAAGAATATGCTGAATCTGATCGCGTGGATGGATTTCTATCGCGTAGTTTGAAGATCGGATTCTTGAGCTACTTCTTAGGAGTTATGAGATATTGCTTAGGAATAGATAACAACAAGTTTTCATATGGACTGTAAGGATAAGTTTTTATCCGCAAAGTTTTAAAATAAAAGAAAATTTTTGATTTTATTTATTTTAAAATATCCTTACAATGGCATTTGATGAAAAATTGTTGCTTATATGATTCCATTAATAGCAAAAGTGGAAATATGAAATTGATTCTTTCATTTGTGGTAATGTCTAAATTTACCAAATAAGGAAAGATTCTCATCACCCAAGTTTCAATTGGACCGGAACTTGGAATCATGAAAGGTGTATAGCATGATGAATGAGAACTTTTCAAGTATTGGAAAATTAAGACTAATTACTTGTTCACATGGATGTGTGAGTTAAGTGAAGGACTAAGGGATCGAGTACACATCATTGTGCACTGATTAACTCCACCACAAAAGATTGGTAAAACTATTCGTCATAGTTTACTAAAGCTCAGTAAATATGATTATACTTACAAACTTAAGTGTAATTCTGAGACATTGGAAAAAAGGCTCCATTGTATGACAGAGTGAATAAGAAGAATCAAATTAGGCAGAAAGATAAAAGTTTCTCAAATCTGAAAAGATGGGAGAGTACTTTAGTATCAGTTTTGTGATCATCTTAATGATTAAGAAACCATATCACAATTATTTCTCTAAGGGAATCTTAGTGCATGCTTATGACTAAGAAGAGGAATCTTGAATTGTTGAAATGGTTAAAACAAGAAGATGAGTCATACTTCGTTCCAATACAAGTCTTAGAGTCATACTCCAAGATTGTAATTTGAGTGACATGTCTTAAAGAAGATTTAAAACACTTGTTAAATGTAAGAGTAAAAGTTTTCTACTCTTATATATTTGAAATTGGTAAGTTGCGATGTTTTGGATAAAACAAAGACCAACTTAGGCCAAATGTGTGAAGTGTTTGTCTTGACTAGAATCCACACTGTCTCTTGGATGTTTGACAAGGGAGTCTTATAGGTCAAGAGGACAGTGGGAGTCTTAAAGGTCTTGAAAGTCTCAAGAACTAATCAAGAATAAAACCTGAAGTTCTTTACTAGCACACGACTTGAGGTTTATAACCTATCGTGTTGACATATTCCGTGCCCATTCCAGTAAAGTTGGCTTTGCATATGAGTTCTTAGTGTTCTCCATTTGTTGCACAACAACTTGGAAGCAATGCCAGGCCCTTGAGCTGCCAGGTGGCAAGAAATTAAGATTGAGTTCAGTCCATATGAGTTTGGATTTGTCATTATCCTTGTCATAAGGTTTCTCTCCGATTTATGAAAATGATGGTGAGGAAACACTTTCACTAAGTAGATTTTAGCTAGATAGCAACTGTGACATTTGCATTCTCAAATTCGTTAGTGGAGCGTGTGTGGTTTACCGGCACACTAACCTGGACTTGTGAGAATTGGCAAAAAGGTCTAACCATTATGATTACGGCATCCTTCTTCATAATTGTTTAGACACACAAGTATGCTATCTAAGGGAAGGTGTATGTTTTTGATAAAGTCTTATCAAAACAATCTAGTATCAGAAATCTGAACTTTGGGAAGAAAGTCAATAAAGTATTGATTTCTAGAAGTCGAGCTTTCTGAGCACATGTCAAAGCTAGTGGGAGCATAAGTGTTATGCTAATAATCATCATGTTAGTGGGAGCATGATAATTATGATAAGTATTGCAAGTTAGCAATGTTAATTATAGAAAACAAAAAGTTTCAATTCGTGAGGTTGCAGGGGCTGAAAAAGTTGTTTTGCTATAATTAAGGGAGAGGAAATTATACTTCATCTCAAATCTATAAGCTTAGATCGTGAGGTTTTAATCATTTAGTCAAGGATATATATATATATATATATATATATATATATATATATATATATATATATATATATGAATTTCATGTTGGAATGGCTCAACATAAGGAAATTTTGTATATGGGTCCATTATTTGCGTTCTAAAATTCGATTATGATTACGACATCCCTTTTCATAATCTGAATTATGAGAACTTGGCAAATAGAAATGGAAATGTTATAGCAAAAGACTAGTTTAGTCTTTATGTGAGACATCATGAATCGTGTCCCATATGCTTCAGATATAGGATTGATTACATGTGTTATATTCATTCTTTCTAAAATTTTCCAAATGCATGGGGCATTAAGAAGGGAAAAGGTTTAGAACTGGATATGACTAAAAGGATTAAACAATTGTCGAGGACAATCTAAGGTTTACCAAAGATTGGGTGCTCAAGGACAGTTGGAAGTATAGTGATAATTTTAGAAGGACCATATTGACATAGTCTGTAAGGAGGCAACTCTTGTTCAGAAGGGATAAGTCAAAATGGAATCTGGAAATGTTTCAAAGTTAGAAATTTCAATCTGTGTAAGATTAAGGAAACTTAATGCAAGAAGGATATTTCCAAGGAGTTGATCTCTTTTGGAATACTCTATAATGATTGTTGCCAAGTCTTTATGACTTTGTGCATAACCATTACAAGAGGATCAATGCATAACAAATTTCAGTAAATGGCATAAATTTAGAATTCTTGCATTTTGCAGTAAAGATTTGGGAGTGTCAAAAGAGAATCATTGAAGTTATGTTCAATTGATCTAGTTCACAAAGTAAAGATCATAGACAAACATAGTATGCATACTTGGTGTGTGGCATGACTAGTGTTTAAGAAAACATAGTGTACATGCTTGGAGCATGGGACAACTATTGTTTTAAATTCAAGAATAAAGTTGATAGCTGAAACAGTATACAATGAATAATGTGTAATCATATGGTGATAAATAAAAGGTGTTTTATTTATGTTCATAGGTTTTGATACCATATTGGATTCAATTATTATTGTGTTTCACTTTGCATGTTTTGACTTCCCGAATAAACTAGGTTACTCTTCCGGAATGACTAAGTTATTCAAACCATCTACAGTCGGTCATATGTTGGAAGTAGATATGAATTAAGACTGTCATGGGTTGGCTTTTAGAGGTCTAAGGTGTTGGACAAAGGGCTACAACACTCATGAGTGCTCATAAGTTCTGAGTATTGGATTCAACCCGCGCTCACTGGAATCACTTCATGGATTTTATCACGAGTGATCATGAGACGATAATATCTTATATTCTTCAAACCTAGAGATATGAGTTGTTACTATGAGTTGGTTGTACATTGATTGCACGAAAACGCATTTAGTAACTCGGTGCTATAAAACGTGCCTTTGTGTATGATTCAACAAGTAGTAGAACAAGCCATATGAGTCGAAGTTTATCCATTCCTTTTACCTTCGGGATAAAAGCGATATCTGTGGGCCCCTCGATGATTTGATGATGACAAATGGAAGTGCTCGACCGGGCCAGGACTGATTTGATTTGTTCAATTAGTCAGTCGTCATAAATCGAAAATCGGGAAACAACAAATGGACAGAGAGAATGATTATAATCCAGGTCTCGGTCCATATGATATCTAGAATGGAGGAATATATGATCCCTTATCTAATGGACAAGTTCGTTGACAAGATCAGAGTTCGACAGCAGCTTTAAGAGCTACGATTGCCAGTTAGGTTTGAAGTCATACGCAATAATAGTTTTAGACTTATCCAAGTGGGAGACTGTTGGATTAATGTCTAAGTCCATAACTATATTTGGTATGTACTTGACCCGACCTGGCATGGTCCATTTGGGTTGCACTTCACCGACACAATTTATATGGATAATCTTTTGAGAATAGTATGTTTATGATTAATATTAATATATTATAAGTTCTAATATATTAATATGGAATCATATTATTTAATTAGTATTGATCAGGAATTAATTTATAATTAATTAAGTGATCAAAAGGAACTAATTAAATATGGACTCTTATATATATGGAATGGGCCAAGTTCATTTAGGATTGGGCTAAGCTTTCATGGATAGTCCATGGAGTGTTTAACCCATGGATCCTAGGAAATGAAAGGTCATGGGTATTAGGGTTTAACCCTAATCCTCCACACTATATAAAGATGTCCTTGGTTGGTGAAATTGGCACTAGTGTGGATACACTAAGAAGGGCTAGCCAATTTCACAAGAGAGAACCAAGTATCCATATTCTCTAAAGTATTCCAAGGTGTCTTGGTGATTTGTGATTCCACTTGCGGCTTCCACACTATTGGGGCTAAGCTCTTAAAGCTTGAAGACATCAAGCTACATCAAAAGGTATGTATTCTATCTTGTTACATTCATTGATTTGTATGCTAGATTAGGATAATACCTTGGAAGTTCTTATTTGCATGTATAATAGAGAAAACATAGATCCAAGGTATTTAGGGTTGCATGTACACTTAGGAGTGTTAGAATGCTCAAAACCCAACAATTCACACCTTGTTTGTGATCCTCGACATCCCAGTCACAAACTTGAGAGGGCACAATCGAGATTCAAACATGCCATTGAAAAGTTCAATGTATCTCAAAAAGATATAGGAGTTTCAAATACAATAAAACCTAATAATAAAATATTTCGTTCTTATGGTGGAAATTGGTAAATCGTCATTTACCTACCTTCAAATATTTTATAGTGTGGATTGCGGCATCCCTCTTCCAACTATAATCAATTTGTTGGATCCTAGCCTTAATATTTCATTTGGGTGACTTATTAAGGGTTCTTCATCTAATTAAACTTGTCCTTCTTCATTTCAGATGTCTTCCAACACTACTACTGGCTCAAACCCTACAGGCTCCTTTTCCCTCATGAACTTGTGTGGGAAAGTCACCTTTGATGGGTCTAACTTTAATAAATGGATTAGAAACATCAGGATGATTACCTGCTATGAGAACAAGGAATATGTCCTTGATAAGGAGCTTAGGGTTATCAATGAGTCCACTACTACTCCTGAGGAGCTTGCAGAGTACACTGCACATGAGAGGGATGCTACCAAAGTGTCCTGCATCATGTTGGCTACCATGACTCCCGAACTCCAGAAATCCTATGAAGATTTCTACCCCAATGAGATGCACCTGGATCTGATGGATAGGTACCATCAGAGCGCACGTCAAGAGAGCTATGAAATTATCTCATCCATGAAAACAGACAGGATGAAGGATGGTGAACCCATCACCGGTCACTTGCAGAAAATGCAAAGGTTCGTGGATCGGTTATTGAAGTAGAATGTAGACTTCCCTGAGGACTTGGCGATTGATATCATTCTTCATTCCTTACCTCCTAGTTATGACCAGTTTCATATGACTTATCATATGAACAAGGACGAAGTTACACTTAGCAAACTTCAAGGACTTTTAAGGAACGCTGAAAGTGGCCTTAAAGGTAAGTCAGTTGTTACGTCTACTCCTACTCCTACGGCAACCTCTGTTCTTGCAATTGGGTAGGGAAAGGGTAAGAAGAGGAAAAACTCTTTGTAGGGTACCAAGGGTAATCCCCTTGATGGTTCCTCTTCAAGTGGGACAAAGAAAGGTCCCATTACTCCTTCCTCAAACCCAAAGGAATCACAATGCTTCTATTTCCATGAAAAGGGGCACTGGAAGCGAAGCTGCCCCAAATACTTGCAACATGTAAAGGATGGGAAAGTTAAACCCACCCATGCAAGTATTTATACAATATTGTCTAATAACTCATCTAATGCTAATTCTTGGGTACTTGATATAGGTTGTGGTATTCACATTTGTACTGATTTGCAGGGCCTAAGAAGAAGTGAGCAAGTGGAGCACGGGAAGATAAACTTAGTCATGGGCAACAGGAAAGCATCACCTGTCACCAAGATAGGAGTTTATTCTTTATTGCTTAATAATGGTTTAATGTTAGATTTGAATAAATGTTGTTACTCGCCTGAAATGGAGAGGAATATTATTTCCTTTCATGGCTTGTACAAACAAGGGTTTACATTTTCATTTGATAATAATAATGGTGCTATTAATGTTTATTACAACGATGCACTTTACTTTAAATAATTACGTTGTGATGGTGTATATGAAGCTGTGAATTTTGTAGTCAATCTAGGAAATAATGTGTTGTATATTGATTCTTCAAATATCTTGGATAAAGCATCCTTGTGGCATTGTCGTCTTGGTTATGTAACCAAGAAGCGCATAGGAAAACTCCAAAAGGTTGGAGTCTTGGAATCATTTGACCTAAAGTCAGATGATAGTTGTGAGTCTTGTTTACTTGGAAAAATGACAAAGTCACCCTTCACTGGTATTTGTGAGAGGGGTGAGGGTTTGTTGGACCTCATACACACAGATGTTTGTGGACCCTTCAAATCAGCCACAAAGGATGCTAATCGTTATTATTTGACTTTTCCCGATGATTATAGTAGATATGGATATGTCTATTGTAATCAATCATAAGTTAGAGACTTTTGATAGGTTTAAAGAGTCTAAATAGGAAGTCGAGAATCAATTGGGCAGAAACATTAAGATGCTTCGAGCCGATCGTGGTGGTGAGTATCTTAGTATAGAGTTCCTCGACTATCCCAAGGAATGTGGGATCATTTCACAATTGACACCTCCCAGGACACCATAGTCGAATGGTGTGGATGAGAGGCATAATCGAACCTTTTTAGATATGGTTCCTTCCATGATGATTCAAGCTTCATTACCAATGTCATTCTGGGGGTAAGCCTTAGAAACTGCCGCCCATTTCCTTAATCTAGTCCCTACTAAAAAGGTTACCAAAACACATCACGAGATATGGACTAGGAAAGTTGCCGATCTAGACCATATCAAGATTTGGGGTTGTGAAGCTTTTGTGAGGCGTGAGTCTCATGACAAGCTTGAACCTCGAAGTGAGAGGTGTATTTTCATCGGCTACCCACAGAGATCCTTTGGTTACCTCTTCTACAGACCCAATGATAATGTTGTCTTTGTCACACGAAGAGGAGTCTTTCATGAGAGAGAATTTATAAGCCAAGGGAACAGTGGGAGGCAAGTTGACCTTGAAGAGCTTCAAGATTCAAGTGGTGAAGGAACCTCAAATACTACCGACCAACTTGAGGAGGAAACTTCAGTTGAGCCGATAGATGAGTCCGTACCTCCGAGGCGTTCCAGTAGAGTTAGGAACACACCTGAATTTTATTATGGTTATCACATCGGCACTGAAGGTGATAAATTTATTAGTGATAGCACACTAATAGATTTGGATGAACCTAACAATTACAAGGAAGCCATGGCAGGCCCTGAGTCTGCTAAATGGAAGGAGTCTATGGACAGCGAGATTCAGTCCATGTATGACAAAAAATTGTGGTACTTAGTTGATAATGTACGAGGTCGTAAGACAGTTGGGTGCAAATGGATCTTCCAAAAGAAGACTGACATGGATGGGAGGGTACACACCTATAAAGCAAGACTGGTGGCAAAGGGCTTTACTCAAACTCCGGGAGTTGACTATGATGAGACCTTTTCACCAGTAGCAAAGATTAAGTCTATTAGATTTTTGCTGGCCATAGTTGCATTTCATGATTATGAATTATGGAAAATGGATGTCAAAACCGTTTTCTTTAACGGAAAGTTGGCTGAGGATGTTTACATGGCTCAGCTAGAGGGTTTTGTCGATGCAAAGTACCCTAATAGGGTGTGTAAGCTTGAGAAATCCATTTATGGATTGAAACAAGCATCTTGTAGATGGAATCTTTGCTTCATTAGGAAAGTCAAAGAGTTTGGTTTTTCGAGTAGCGAAGATGAGTCTTGTGTGTATGTTAGGGCTAGTAGGAGTATATTCAGCTTTCTGGTATTGTATGTAGATGACATACTACTCATAGGAAATGACATCCCAACTTTGCAGGAGGTTATGTCCTGGCTTGGGAATTGTTTCGCTATGAATGATCTTGGAGAAGCTGCCTATATCCTAGGGATAAGGATAATGAGAGACAGGAGTAAGAGACTAATTGGACTTAGTCAAAGTACCTATATCCAAGAAAGGCGAATTACCTATCCAGAGTAATGCCAAGCTAAGTAAGACTCGGAGTCCGAGTACACAGGCTGAGATAGCTGAGATGAGTAATATACCATAAGCTTCCGCTGTGGGCTCTATCATGTATGCTATGACTTGTACTCGCCCTGATGTGGACTTTG
This sequence comes from Lactuca serriola, assembly GCF_051521515.1. Lineage (NCBI taxonomy): Eukaryota > Viridiplantae > Streptophyta > Magnoliopsida > Asterales > Asteraceae > Lactuca > Lactuca serriola. The sequence continues at coordinate 108,235,978 of NC_136409.1, read as the reverse complement.
CCTTAAGTATGGTCAGTAGATATCAAGGGAACCATGGCAATGCTCACTGGACTGTGGTAAACAACATGCTCAAGTATCTGCGGAGGACTAAGGACTGGGTCCTTACCCTCGGTGGCAATGATGACTTGAGAGTGGAAGGATATAGTGATGCTAGCTTTCAGACTGATAGGGATAATTTCTGCTCTTAGTCAGACTGGGTCTTTATCCTAAATAAAGGGGCAATTACTTGGAAAAGTTCCAAGCAGGAGACAGTAGCTGATTCTACTTATGAATCAGAGTACATAGCAACGAGTGAAGCGACAAAGGAGGCGATATGGCTAAAGAACTTCATCGGAGACATTGGAGTTGTACCAGCTATAAAGGAGCCAATGAAAATTTTCTGTGACAGCGAAAGTGCGGTTGCTTTGGCTAATGAACCAAGAGATCACGAGAGATCTAGGCACATTGAAAAAAAATACCATTTCATCAAACATCGAATAGAAGAAGGACTCCTCGTGGCAAAGACAGTATCATCCGATAAGAACCCAGCAGATCCCCTCACGAAGGGACTGAGTAGGGTTAAGCATTTATAGCATGCGAGGCGTATCGGGCTGAAGGATGACATTTTGATGATTAAATAAAAGTTGTTATTTATTTATGAGTAAAGTGTTACTATCTTATGTTAATCGTTTACTATGGTTTCAATTTTGCATGTTTTGATATCCATAATAATTTTTTTATTCGAACTCTCCACAGTCAGTTATATGTCGGAAGTAGATATGAATCAAGACTATTATGAATTTGGTTTGTATGATATGTCTAAAGAGTATTAGACATAGCAATAGTTGCTGCAACATTCATGAGTGCTCATAAGTCCTGAGTATCGGATTCAACCCACGCTCACTTGCATCACTTCATGGAATTTATCTCGAGTGATCGTGAGATGGTAATATCATATAAATATTTAAACCTAGAGATATGATTTGTTGACTATGAGTTGGTTATCCATTGATTGTACAAAAATGCATTGGTAACTCGATGTTATAAAACGTGCTTTTGTGCATAATTCAACAAGAAGTCAATACAAGCATATGAGTCGAAGTTTATCTGTTCCTTCTAGAAATAGAAGCGATATCTGGGCCCCTCGATGATTTGGTTTGACCTAATTGATGTGTTCAATTTAGTTCTATGTCGAAACAAATCAGAGATCTTGAAACAAATGCTAGACAATAAGTAAGACCATGTTCCATGTGTTTGTCAGGCTGATATCTTGAGAGCAGAGGATTATATGATCACTTATCTTAAATGGCGTATCATTATCATCTTAGTTCAGAGAGACTTTAAAAGAGCTACGATTGCTAGTCGGATCCTGAAGTCATATCTGCAAATATAGTTATTAGACTTATCCAAGTGGGAGACTGTAGGATATAGTGTCTAAGTCCATAACTTTATTTGGTATGTACTTGACCCGACACGGCATGGTCCATTTGGGTTACATGGCATTGCAATACTTGGATTGACTAAATGAGAGAAAGGACACTTGTGATTATTAATATATCATAGGTTCTAATATATTAATAATAGTATTATTTAATTAGTTTTGATCAAGTATTAATTTGGTGATCAAATTGAGACTAATTAAATATATAGGTTTGATTATGACAATCATCTAAGCTTTTATGGTGGATTTATGATCCATGGTTTATGGAGTTGGGTTATAACCATTTGGAGCTCCATGGATAGTTCATGGGAGTTACAAACCCATGGATCATAAGAAATGAAGAGTCATGACAATTAAGGGCATTCATGTGTAAACCCTAATTGTGACAACATTATAGAAGGAGCCCTATAGCTAGCAAAACTGCACCACTAGTGAGTTCCAAGAGGGAATAACCGATTTTTGAGTGCAAGTTTATTCTCTCAAGTTAGTCCAAGTCTTGTAGTATTGTGTGAAGCAATTGAGGACCAACATTTGGGGTGCTAGGCTCACAAAGTCTTCAAGGAATCCAAGCAACAAGAAAGGTATGTACTTCTACTAGTTTTTATATTACATATTCCCCATTCCATGCTAGTTAGGAAGTAAACCTTGAAAAATCAAATTTCCATGTATATTAGAGAAAACATAGATTCAAGGTTTATAGGGTTGCATGTACACCATAGGAGTGTTAGAATGCTTAAAACCCATCATTTAGTTTATGCTTTTAAAATAATGCTCTGATACAACTGTGACATCCCCAAATTTTTTGGCCAAAAAAGACCGATTTAGTTTATGATTTTAAAATAAAATCAGAGTAATCTTTTTAAAAGATGTTGCAAAATTTGTCCCTAAAACAAAACATGATAAAATTTATCCAAACATTTCTTAAAGAAATATATATTTTAATTATATATCAAAACCACGGGATGTCATGTTCCCATACAGATCAAAAGCATAAACAGTACATTATAAGCCTTACAACAGTTATTTACAACTACTGACCTATAATCCAATAATCTCTCATTATCATTCGACTATGCTCGGGGTCCACTACCTGTAATATAAAAAGCTGAGTAGGTCAGACTTGGGAGCCTGGTGAGCATATAGGGTTTTCAACCCACAAATAATAATAAATTTATTAAATTCATCAACCACAAATAAATTTGTTAATTTCATCAACCAACAATAACCCTAATTATGTCACACCCCGCTAAAGCAGAAACATGAGGCGTGGCAGTATAAAGGGTTTCATAGCAAAAGTTAAAAGACAACACCAACCATAGTATTAAAAATCATTACAATTTTAAAATGGGTTTGAACAACTTTTAAAAGAAATTACAATGTAAATTGAAATACAACACATGCGAATGCTCCTAATGTGAAGTGTCCCTAAGTGCCACTTACTCGATGATTCCTGAAAAAGCATGTAAAACAAGCGTTAACTATAAAAATAGTTGGTGAGTACTCACAGATAAACAAAATAATATTGGTTCCATGAATTGAAATCAAAGTTTTGATTAAAGTTTCCAATAATAAAAGTATTTTGTTAAAATGAGTAAATAAGTTTGTACAAAATAAAACAAAATTCTTTGTCATCATGAGAGATAAAGTATGTTGCCCAAATAAGATGCAACATTCATATTCTCATGGAAGATAAAGTTCATTACTCAAACAAGTAAACAAGTTTCATTGCTAAAATGAGCAATCAATTTCGTTGCTACAAGGAGCAAACAATTTCATTCCTAAAACAAGTATATAAGTTTTCGGTAATAAAAGTTCGTTTCTATCATGAGAAACAAAGTCCGTTGCTATAATAAGCATAAAAGTTTCGTTGCTAAAATAAGTATACAAGTTTAATTGCTAAAATAAGTATACAAGTGTCGTTGCTAACATGGGAATACAAGTTTCGTATGTGCAGAAAGAATAGTATGTGCATCAAGTTTCCATTCATGAGTTCACAACCCAAGCCTAATGACCGAATCGTGCCCTATTGACTACTATGTGTATCGCAAACATAGTGTATAAAATGGTAAAATGCACTCAAGCGAATCGTGCGAGTGAGGAGTTGTCTACCTCCTGATAGCGCTATCCATAATAACCATAGGCTCAAAAGAGTTAATGAGTTGTGTCTAAAGATTCCAGGGACTTAACCGTGATACAATCCTCACGAATTAAAGTAACATACAAATACATACGAAATATAGCAACCAAGTTTCATACAAGTCAAAATAAATACAACGAACATAAATAGTTTAGGACATGCTTTTCCACCCCAAAACATTTAAAAACTGAAAATAGGGGAATGCGTGAATACTTACAGTATGAAAAATATAGCAACCAAGTTTATACGAGTCAAATAAATACAACGAACATAAATAGTTTAGGACATGCTTTTCCACCCCAAAACATTTAAAAACTGAAAATAGGGGAAGTCGTGAATACTCACAATGCATTGAGATGATGCAAATGATGCCTTGATCTAAGTTCCACTTGTACCACTACCGAATCCTACAATAATGATATACGCTAGTGAGTCCCTAAATGAAATCTAATACTAGTATACTTACTACACATTAGAATTATACCAATATTGTGTCAAAATTTAATTGTAACACTGTAAAAATTAAAACGATTTTTCGCATTTTCAAACACATTTCCCAAACACATTCATTAATAAAATGCCATAGCATCATATCTTTGTTCCACAAAACATTCCCCCAAGATCGAAATACATAAAATCCCATGTGTGTGTGTACGAATCAAGCCGACGCCTTCCCGCGGTCATCACTGGTACCTGAAACACATAACACGTGACACTGTAAGCATAAGCTTAGTGAGTTCCCCAAAATACCACATAAACACATATCGGCCACTAAAGGTTGTAACTCTGTTGACCCTCTGGTCGAATATCTTTGTGGGACCCTCTTGGTCCCATAACTCTGTGGACCCACTGGTCCTAACTCTGTAAACTCTCAATCATGCATATCACATATCACCATAAATCACAACACGTAATATCATACAAATACACTTGCATATAACTCTAGAATACTCTGTCACACAACTCTGTTACCACACTAGGTAAAGTATAGTAAGAAGACTCACCTCAGGCATCTCGGTAATCTCTGACTCGGTAGAAATATTGCCTAGCCTCCGCCTATTCACATAAAGTAAATACTCTCATAAATATAACTCTCGAGACTAGACTCAACCTTCCATTGGCACCCTCAGAAGGGTAAAAAACTATTTTACCCCCCTCTTGACACAAGGACTCCATTGTTGACCAAACCCTAAAAGTCAACAAAAGTCAATGGTCACACTTTGACCCTACTCGCCGAGTGCACTTTGGTGACTCGGCAAGTTCACACATGTCCACTAACTCTTTGTCCCGCTTGGCACGCCGAGTCCCTCCCTATGCTTGACGAGTCATACCAGGCATGAATCGCGAGGCCACCCGACTCAACTCGCCGAGTCTCAAGAACAACTCGACGAGTACCGCCTTGAACTCCAGTCCTCTAACCCCCTTCTGACTCACTGAGTCATCCCCCTACTCGACAAGTCCACTCACTGAGTAATTTACGTGAAACCCTAACTCTACTCGCTGAGTCTCAAGAACAACTCGGCGAGTTCATGCCATGCACAAACTCTACTGGCCTCCTGAGGTCAGATCTGTGTCCCTAAACCATAGATCTGGCCTCCCCAAGCATGAATGTCACGTAAAGTCTGAATCTTGATGCTTATATATCAACAACAAGGCATCAAAAGGAGATTTAGTCCCAAAAATAGAAACCTAAGTCCAATAACCCTAAACTGATCCATAAAGCTCCAAGGGTTAAGGCTTCTGGACCTCTATGAGTCCAGATCCAAGGCACAAACTTGAAGAGGGACCATTTGCTCCACATAATCACTCTCTAAAGGGGTTAGAAAACCCTATCTCTAATGATCAACACCAAAACTGAAGGAGGTTCGAACTATTACCTCAAAATGAAGTCTCTGAACTCTGGAACTGCTAGAATCGCACCTCCTCTTTGCTCTTGGTCACCTTCTTCTTGGTAAACCAAAGGTACAAGGATCAAATGTGACTTTTTCTTCCTCACAACGATTTGGCTTACTAAGGGTTCTCTCAAGGGACTGGTAGCCGCAATGGGAGGCTATAAGTGCCCTTAAATAGGCTCCAAACCCGGGGGATTAGGGTTTCATTAAACAATGTGGACTCGCCGAGTCCGGACCTGAACCCGGATGAACATCCGTGACTATACTCGGCGAGTCTTGGCTCCAACTCGCCGAGTTCCTCCACAAACTCCAAAATAATTAAATAAAATAATATACCTGGGAATCCGGATGTTACATTAGTATTGATAAGTTATAAACATTTTTCTGAAATGGTGAAGTTTTATAACTCATGTGATTAAGCCAATTTTGGATATTGATTTCCAAATTTTTGTAATATTAATTGAGGGTATTTCAACACATTTAAATGTGTTTTCAGCTCTTAAAAAGCCAAAATATTATCAGTCAGTTAATAAAAATTAGCAAACTTCAGATTTTCGTTCTAAATGTACTAAAAGACTTCTAGATAAATTTTCATGGATTATGAATATGTATAACCATTTTTCATATATTTAATTCTCTAAATAGATACAAATTTATGAAAAATAAAAATCAGTTTCCAAAATTACCCAAACTTTTTTTATTACTATTATTAACATTATTAAGCTGGGAAAATATAAAAATTGATTTCTAAACTGTTTAACCAAATTCTATGATTTTTGAGCATTTATTCTAATAAAAATTGAAATAAATAGGAAAAAATTTCCAAAATTTTTGTAGCACTTTTATTATATATATAGAAGCTGTGAAAAATATAAAAGATATTTTTCAATTAGTCTTTCTATTTTTATTTGTTTTATCCTCTTAAATAATCATTAATTGGGGAATAATTATTAAACAGTTAAATTAAATTACCAAAATTTTTGTAAAGTTCATTTACAGTGTAAATAATTTGGGAAAAATCCCAATGGTGGTTTTATCTACTGGAATCCGATTCTGTGTATTTAAGTGTATTTAATCTTAGAAAATAGAAGAAAAATAGTATACAGAAGATTAAAATCATCAAAAATTTTATGTAGCCTACTAATGTACTACGAGGTGTTCTGGTAAACTTTCATAATTTTTGGATGAGTAAAACTATTTTGCCTGTGTTTAGTCCATTATATATACAAAAATCTGAGAAAAATAGGAATACATTATGAATAATTCTAAAAATATTTTTATAAGTCTTCCACAGAGATTATAAGCTGTGAAAATTGTTATATACCCTTTTCAAGTTATCTAAAGCGGTTTTATGATTTATTGGGGCTAAAAAAAAGAAAAATCAAAACCATATTAAACAGTAACAAAAACCGATGAAATTTAACTTGGGGTCATTATTTAGCATATGGGTCATCCAAGAATTTATCTAGGATTTATAGAACTCAGAAAGTATTTTATATGATTTATTTCCTTATTTTATTTCAATAATTATAATAATTTGAGAAAAATGAATTATTTTCTGAAAATTTTTGAACATCTCATTTTGTTGATGGGAATCTCGGAAAATCAGACTTGGTCAGAAAAGGAGTTTTAGATATTTATTTGGAAATAAATCATTCATGAACATATTTGAAAGCTTTTAACAACATACTTTGATGGTCTAGCATCTAAGCTTGAAGATCATCACATGCATGTTTGTTTGAAGACCATTCATGAGTTTGAAATGTTCAAAAATCGTTTTTGAAAGAAAACTTAGAGTGCATGTGGTGATTTTCCACCAAAACTTGTAGAAAAGTGCATTTTCATGATCTTGACTTAGGTTTAGGTCCTTGGATTTCACCATTTACAACATGCATGTTGTTTTTGGGTGAAATCCTACCACCATCATCATCAAAACTGAAGTGAATGAACATGCACACATATTTTCTAAGAGAAAGGTGTAGAAGAAGAAGGAAATGCAAGAAAAACCTTGAAAACATGAAGGAAAATGAAAGGAAATCGTGTTCTACCTTAATGAACACCACTAGATGAAGAGAGAAAGAGATTTCGTGGTTCATAGAGAGAGGAAGAGAGAAAATGTGTGTGAGAGTGTGAGAGAGAAATGAGAGAGATAGAGAGAAGGAGATGGAGTATGGGTGAAGAATGATTAATGTTTGTTGGGAAGAGATTTCTTGGGAGGTGAAGCCCGACTTTAAGAGGGGTTAGAGAGGGTTTTAAAAGGCTCTTAAAGCTTTACTTTGAATAAATATGGCCTCCTAATCATTTTTATAAAAATCATCTTTAGTTTTTATAAAAATCATCTTTAGTTTTTACAAGGTTCAATTGTATTTTGTCTTATAAATTAAGGGTAATGTCAATGACTTAAATTTTTTTATTTTTTTATTTTTCTTGAATGGATTTTCATAATTTTTATTATTATAAAATAATTTTATAAGGTTCATAATTATTTTTATAAAAACTTTAAGGTTAAAGTTTATAACTATGAGTTTTTATGGCTTTTAGGTTTTTGGAGTTTAATAAATCTTTGGATATCAAAATGAATTGAATCTTTAAGATTTCAAATTATTTTATGGTATTATAACACTTTTATAGTTATAAATAATGTTTGTAACTTATTTTATCGGTTTATTGGCATTCTATGTAGTGATTCCGAGATTCAAACGAAATTGAGGAATCAAGTATACTAGTCCTAGTTTTTCAACTTTGACTTAAGTTTCTATGAGACTTTTGTCACACCCCAAAACCAGAACGGCAGAAACGTTCTGGGGTGGATGATGTCATGTCAAGTATCACAACATATGCAGTATAGTAATCAAAGTACAACAACCATTGCATTAATAGTAATAGTTTTACATGGTTTACATTACGTAGAAACATCAAAGTAATACAAGTAATAATATAAGTGCAGCTTGGTACTAAACCATCTTCATCAAAAGCTCCTGGAATGTACCTGTCTATTGCTGACTTGAGAATAGAAGTTATTTGAAAGCGAGTATCAGCATTTTTACAAATGCTGGTGAGTTCATAAGTATTTAGTGTCATTTGTGTAAGTTCAAAATAACTTTATAAATGTAGTAGTTTTAGAGTCTATAGTGTATTAGGGTCCTTTCCAGAAAATCCTATATTTTCTAATTAAAAGCAGTCTTCTACCAAGACTGGATAGAGTTATGTTGTAAAAAGTAGTTTTCCCTTAAACACTATCATTATCAAAATACGGTGTTTGACTTTAAAGAAAGTAGGAGAATATCAGGGAAAATAACATATGTCTCAGCAGTGAAGACTACTGACTAAGGCAAAGAAATCATAGTCTCCAGGAGAGTGTCGAATGGACGACACGCCTGGCTTAGTCTAACAAAAGGGAGACACATACCCAAGACGGTATCAAATGAAAGATACGTCTAGCAAGGTCTAAAAACAGTGAATACAGACCCCAGACAGTATCAACTGAATGATACGTCTAGCAAGGTCTAAAAACTATGAATACAGTGTGAAAACCCGTTACCTTAAGACCATGAATTATAAGGTAACCCCGAGATACTCGTAACCATACTGATAGACACTAGAGAACTTGACGCCCTGCAAGCGTCGGTGTAAGTATGACATTTGTCACCCCTTGGCTTCGTAGGCCGTGAACTGTAGCTAGCAGTTAAGGTGCGGGGGTGTCAATCCCATATAGATCTATACACACAATGTCCGCTCTCCCTACAAGAAACTCTGGTTACCAACTTGACAACGGAGAAGGCCGTGTACTGAAGATGTATCTCGTGTAGTGAGATCTGATGTAAAATACTCGACTAATGATAGAGACTCAGACCTGAACTGACTAATGTAAACCTATATGTCTATGCTTGTATACATAATATATAACTAATGATCAAATGACCTTCGGACGGACATCCGATCCCACCAGACGACATCTCAACGAAGAAAAGGAAATAGGGCGAAAAAGCCTTCCTAAGTCTTTTAAACATTATTTATATATCTCTATACAAGCACAGACATACATTTAACAAATAGGAACATTTAACGAAATTTATGTGTTTAACGAAGTAGAAGTGTTTCCCAAAGTATAAGTGTTAACAAGTAGGAGTGTATCATGAAGTAAAAGCGTATAGTGAAGTAGTAGCGTATCGTGAAGTAGTAGCGTTCCTCAAAGTGGGAGTGTTAATAAAGTACAAACGTTTGTGAAGTAGTAGTATTAATAAAGTAGGAGTGGTTCGTGAAGTAGTAGCATAATTAAAGTAAGAGCGTTAATAAGTGGAAGCGTTAATAAGTAGGAGCGTTTACAAAGTAGGAGCGTATCACTAAGTAAGAGTGTATCACGAAGTAAAAGCGTAAACAAGTATAAGCGTATTTCGAAATAGAAGCGTTAATAAAGTAATAGTGTTTAACTAAGTAGGAGTATAAAAACATGGAAGAAAACTTTGGTAAAACCTTTATGCTTAAGAAAATCATGACTTGGTATTCTTTTGTAAAAATCAGTTTGAAAACCTTTAGAATTCCTTTGGAAACCTTTCATAAACAAGCTTTAAGTGAAACTTTGATAAAACATTCAGTGCGAAAGTCAATTTGAGGAAAGCTTTGTACAAGTAAAAATGTTTTAGAAAAACCATTTGTTGTATCATACTTGGTAAAATAGTTGACAGTGTAAGAAATCCTTGTGCATGCGGGTTATCAATCACATGTGATTGATATGATAACTGGCATGTTTAACTTGTATTCCCCCCCATAAAACATGTAAAAACATTTAAAAGGTTAATTCAGGGGTATGAACTCATCTGATGTAAGTGGATCCGACGAAGGTGCCGGTTGGGTGCTCGGTGTCAAGTAAAGACTTGAACACACTTAGTGACCTATTAACATATGATAAAAAATGTTTACATACAATTTGTACATATAATACTAATCAAACAAGTATACGCATCCTAAAGTGCGGAAAACACTTTGGTTAACTGTTTGGGGTGTCCCGGGTAACATTTATGGAAATGTATGGCTTGGGTAAGGAGTTTACTCTTCAAGAGTAAACTCTTAAGAGAGATTTCGGCCCTAAACACCTCTTACCCATGAGTTTACGGCCGTAAACTCATGGATGAGGTTCTTGAGTGCTAAATGGCCTTGAAACACTTGGGGATTTAATCTACGTTTGAGTCTAATGCATTGGAAAGGGTTTTAACTCACAATTGGACCATTTATTGGAGTTTACGGTAGTAAACTAGGAGTTTACGGCCGTAAACTCCCCCACACATATTCCTTTGGTGTTTTAAGGTCTTAGGTGGTAGGAAATAAAGTTCTATGCATTTTCCAAGTCAAATTAAGGAGTTTAGGCATCATATGGGCACTTAATGGGAGTTTACGGCCCATGGACCAATTCTATGGGAGTTCACGGCCGTAAAATCCTATTCCCTTGGTTTTATTGTTGTTTTAAGCCTTTACAACAATGGAATTGCTTCTAGACATTTTTCCAAGGCCATAGGAGGTGTTTATGGGCATTTCTAACACTTAAAATTGAGTTTACTCCCCATGAAGAGGATTTTACGGCCCAAGCATGTTCTTGGGCAGTAAACTCATGTTTACTCCCTAAAATGTTAGTTCAAGGTGTTCTAAGTCTGAATGTGTAAGCCTACAAGTCATATCTAAGCCTTAGGGGCAATTTGGAGGGGTTTTGGGGCTTAAAAACCCCCATTAAATGGTGTTCACGGTCCAAGAGTGTTCTTGGGCCATAAACACATAATCTTGCCCTTAATTTATGTCTTAAACTCGAATTTGCATGCTAGATAAGCTATACAACAAGTTAAGGTAGGTTGCTTACTCATTTGGGGCTTGAAACGGACGATTTTTGGCTCGAAAAATAAGTTGTAGAGAGAGAGTGTAGAGAGAGAGTGAAAAGGGTGGAAATGGAGTTTACTCTCCCTTATATAGAGGTGAGCTTGAGGCTCTTTGGAAATCTTCCTGATACTGTCGTTAAACGGGGCTTTTTGGTCGTACCCGATTAAACGGTCGTATTTTGACTTGGTTGAAACTAAAATTTTTAAGGGAAAATTTGTAGTGTTTCTAATTTATTTCAACCCTTACCAAGTCATTCAAAAAGTCCCAATTCAATTAACCAGTCCAAAAGTTAACGGATAGTTAAATAAAACGAGGCTCATTAACGGAAGAAAGGGTTAAATATGACGGAATAAATTTCGGGTTGTCACATCATCCCCCCGTTAGAGGGAATTTCGTCCCGAAATTCAGGTTTAGGCAAGGAAGTAGGTATGAATGACCGAGTAAAGGTAGGAGGGTACTTCCTATTCGGTTTGCCTTGCACTCCCAAGTGATCTCTGGCCTGTGTCTGTCTTTCCAACAAACCTTCACCTATGGGATGCGAATTCCGTCTCGTGTAGTTAGCGATTTCCTACAGGTATGTCTACGAAGTTAGGATTCTCAATGTTTTCTATCAAGATGAGTGGGATACGAAGAGTGACATCGGGCAAGCACTTATCAAGTCTAAGAAGTGGATCGATCTAGGATGAAGCTTGTGGAATATCCGAAAGCAGTAGTGGTCTGACGAGGGTTGGACCAAAATCCGTAAAGAATCTTGGATGGTCCTAAGGTCTCGGAAAGGTAGAGCTTTTCTGTACTTAGAACACAGTGTACTTCTATGGCGAGATCATCACTAGCGTGATCGCCATTCCGAAGTTGCTAATGTTCTCTCTCATACTGGGAGTGTAGTCCTTCAGGTTGGTTCTTAGGAAGCTCGGGTTGTCCTTGGTTTCGCGTTTCCTGTCGATTGGCTTTTAGAGACTTTCTAGATCATCGGATGGGTTTGTGTCTATGGTTATCTGATTGCTATAGACTGGCTATCTCAATCTTGTGCAAAATGAACCTGCACTGATGAATCTTGAGATATTCCTAACGGAATCCCTCAGGGTCGGGGAGATAGGGTTTCACCAGACACGTGTTGGACTACCTCGGGAGGTGGTTCTACTATTTCTATGCGAGATAGTATTCGTGGAACACCTAGTAGTCCATTGAATCTCTAAGACGTTGGTTTATTTCAGTGCGGAAAGCGGTTGCTCTTGTATAACCCATCGACTAACACCTAGACTGGTGTTAAGTCTATAATCTCTTCGGGATCTGGGTTATAAGACTTAACGCCACTACTTTCGCACTTTGATCAAGTATTCTTGGCTGCGAAGGTTATCCTGTGGTTCTCGGTATTCTAGTGTTCGCTTCGGAGAATGCAGTCTATCGCCTACAAGGCGGCGGTGACTTCCTCCATGCGAGAGGGCGGAGGATCCTAGGCACTACTTTTCTATAACAGGGTGGACGAAGTGCCTGAGTAGTGCGAACATCTTCGGCAACTACTCTTCCGAAGGTTCTGAGTTTTCTCGGTCTATGTCAAATCTAGTGAGTATAGGGTTCCGTCACTCGGAACTTTAATCTTCTCATCCACTCTTCTCAGAGTTTAATTTATCGCAACTCTCGGGTTTCTGGGATATCCGCTGAGATGCTTAATTCGTGGGATTAAGCGTGAATGGATGGTCGTAGTCAATGTCCTTGACTCTTACAACTCAGATTTCTTCACCAACCGAGGGTGTTTAGCTACTATGTTGGCTTAACGGAGATGACAACAAACTTCGGATCTGTGGTCATTATAGTAGCTTAACCCGTAAGGGTTCTCTTGACTCTAGATCCTATTCTATGGAACAGGATGAAGGGTCTTTCTGAGGGATCCACGAGGTACGCTTCGTGTGGTTATCGTCTTCTGGAATACCAGCAGTGTCTTTCGCTTCGATTTCTATCTGTCTAAAGAAGGTTGGTTAACAGCGCGCGGTACCCCTCTCCTGGGTACTTCGGAAGGTTTGAGATAAGAGTGACGACTGACGGATCACATTATTTTTTTATTATTCTTATTTTGTTTAGGTTCGGAAGAACCATTATTTGCCGAATAGCTATGGAGAAAGTTCTTTTTACACATCACTTAGGGTTTACACATTGTTGTACGGAGTCGAACCATGATTAATACAGGCATCGAAGTTGGCGTACTTCGACATGATATAGAATGAGGGTCAATAGAGTCATGTGCCGAACGGGCACACCAGTTCTTGGGGTCTCGGGTTTCGTCCCGTGTATCACTGTCGCGGATACTTGGACTGATAGAGTCGACGCAGAACTATAGAGGGTCCTGAGTGTTTCTGAGTAGAGTACCTTTTCATGAATGTATTTTTACGAGGCATTTCTATAATCGCCTCACATATACTAGTCATGTATAATTAAGGTAGGGACAACTGTTGACTGAGCGACTCCGCCTTAAATCCACAACCAAACGAGGAACAGGAAATGAGGCGGCCTTCACTCTCTCCAGGTCTATGCATCTCGATTATACATGGTCGTAACGTATATATTTAGCCATTATAGTTTTACCTGATGAATTTTAAATTTTATAACAGTGCTGCGACTTTCGCCTTAATGGGAAATAATTACACTTAGAATTAGCCTTTTTATGTTCTCGGTTAGTTATCTGAATTTGAGAGACGTACTTAAAGTTCTATCGGGTTCCTGGATGCTTCTCCCTTAGCAGTAGAGTCAGACTCCTCCTGAGTCTTTGTTGTTTCCTTCAGTTTGGATAGTTCTTCTTGAAGTGTCCATCCTTACCACATAGGTGGTAAACTGGGTTGCCTGCCGCATTGGCGGTTGATGTAATAAACTCAACCAGAGTTCTGCAGACACAAGCAGCATGGCCCTTCATATGGCACCTAGCACCATACAGCTCCCAACGTACACCATGATGATGGTAACTACACTTGCTACAGTGGGGAAGATTTCCTAGGTATGGTCTCCTAGGTGTAGGGATGGAAGGGTTGGCAGGGAATTTGACCGTCTCAGCTCGTTGCCCTTCGGAAGGTCCTTGAGCCGACGTACTTCCCTCCTCGATATTGATCTTCCTCTTCAGTGGATTTGAGTGAGGTTCTTGGGTGGCTGGGTATGCAGAGGTTGGTTGCTGCTGTCAATTACTAGGATCGGATTTTCCGATAGGGCTCTTGCTAACATTGGCATTGTCAGCATTCAGTTGAGCCATGGCAGCTGCAACGGCTGCCGAGACTGCAGTATGGAAAGTAGCTTCATCGAGTAGGAGAGTAGGTTTCTTGCCAGTGGATTGGTTACGCTTTCTCGGAGGAATGGTTTTTTTTCCTATACGGAAAGGAACTCAAGCGGATGAGAGACGATGGTTAACCCTTGCCCTTCGGAAGGTCCTTGAGCCGACGTACTTCCCTCCTCGATATTGATCTTCCTCTTCAGTGGATTTGAGTGAGGTTCTTGGGTGGCTGGGTATGCAGAGGTTGGTTGCTGCTGTCAATTACTAGGATCGGATTTTCCGATAGGGCTCTTGCTAACATTGGCATTGTCAGCATTCAGTTGAGCCATGGCAGCTGCAACGGCTGCCGAGACTGCAGTATGGAAAGTAGCTTCATCGAGTAGGAGAGTAGGTTTCTTGCCAGTGGATTGGTTACGCTTTCTCGGAGGAATGGTTTTTTTTCCTATACGGAAAGGAACTCAAGCGGATGAGAGACGATGGTTAACCCTGGACATATTTGTCCTTACTGTATTAGGCATAAATTTTTCTCTTGCTTCGGGTATTGGTTGTCTGAGTGTCGACCTACATCCCTATGATGTAGTCCTGGTATGCAAGGTAGGAGTATGAGTGTCGGAAAAAGCCATAAGATGGGAGTTGTTCCTACTAAGTTACCTTTATACTGGGAAAGGTTTCACTCTCCGGCCTGGAAAGATTTGAGAACAGTTCGGAACGAATACCGCGGAAAGAAAGGCTCATGAAGACTTATGACTAAACTCTCTCAATAGAGGTGCGGGGATCCGCTCTAATCGTGTTACTGGCAATGGGAAAAGGCGTTTTTACCTAACACATAGCGTGAGTAGTGTAACCATTAACTCACTAAATTGTATTAGTTAATGGGTGTATTAGTGTGACGAATCGTGAGGAGAAGACACTTCTTAGGTTCCATGTACTGGTTCCCTCTGTCTACCTCATATCCCTGACTGGGACCGGCTTTGGTTTCCTTCGAGTAGTTACCTAGGGTTCTTTTCTCGTGATCACATATTGAATTTCTACTCCGCCTTACTTCCGAATCCGACTCTGGGTGTCATTTCTTCATGATGGATGACTGGAAATCTCGGAAGTTTAGGCGAAATTCTCACCGATGACCCTAAGAAGATATAGGCACTCGGTGGTCTCAATAGTCTCGACCTTGTTCATTTATTTCCAAACTGGAAATCTCCTCAATGAACCTCTTCTGGTTCTGAATCAACTCTTCTGCCGAGTACTGAAGTGGATAGGGTTTTCTACAGGGTTCGTGCGAGGAAAAGGAAGTAGGGCGATACCACACATTCTTATCCTATGGGATCCTTGTTATATATAACCTTGGGAGTATACCCTCTGTAATTGTAGGTATATCAATAAGGATCTTTTTAGTTCTTCCCACAAGGTTATCTATGGATCCTAAAATACCCGTATGATATTTTAATTCTTGTTTGTTTCTTATCTTCTGATTATGATTCTAGGATTAATGTGAGTCTTTTAGTATCCTAAAATAATCCTATAGTATTTTAAACTTTATGTTTGGCTCTATCATTCCTAGTTGGTAAGTTTCAGACATGTTGCAACACCACTATCACTCCCAAGCACACGTTCATCGCATCTCGAATAAATGTAGTTGATCAGGTTACATTTATTCCAGCTTACGATTACATAACTACCCAGGTTTGATGGTAATGCTCAACATCCGAAGACTTTTATTCTTGTTCTTCTTGTGATACTTGTGTTTCGAGTGTTTAGATTCTGGATGTTCTTATACTTTGGTAAAATATGGTTATATTTTAAAGTATAATTCTTGGTCAGAGTGTTTTATCCCTATGTATTTATAGGTTGTATATCTTTTATGAATTGATATACTTAACTCACTATAAACAATGCTCAGATACCAATCTGTCACACCCCAAAACCAGAACGGCGGAAACGTTCTGGGGTGGATGATGTCATGTCAAGTATCACAACATATGCAGTATAGTAATCAAAGTACAACCATTTCATGAATAGTAATAGTTTTACATGGTTTACATTACATAGAAACATCAAAGTAATACAAGTAATAATATAGGTGCAGCTTGGTACTAAACTGTCTTCATCATAAGCTCCTGGAATGTACCTGTCTATTGCTGACTTGAGAATACAAGTTATTTGAAAGAGAGTATCAGCATCTTTACAAATGCTGGTGAGTTCATACGTATTTAGTGTCATTTGTGTAAGTTCAAAATAACTTTATAAAAGTAGTAGTTTTAGAGTCTATAGTGTATTAGGGTCCTTTCCAGAAAATCCTATATTTTCTAATTAAAAGCAGTCTTCTACCAAGACTGGACAGAGTTATGTTGTAAAAAGTAGTTTTCCCTTAAACACTATCATTATCAAAATACAGTGTTTGAATTTAAAGAAAGTAGGAGAATATCAGGGAAAATAACATATGCCTCAGCAGTGAAGACTAGTGACTAAGACAAAGAAATCATAGACTCCGGGAGAGTGTCGAATGGACGACACGCCTGGCTCAGTCTAACAAAAGGGAGACACAGACCCAAGACGGTATCAAATGAAAGATACGTCTAGCAAGGTCTAAAAATAGTGAATACAGACCCCAGACAGTATCAACTAAATGATACGTCTAGCAAGGTCTAAAAACAGTGAATACAGAGTGAAAACCCGTTACCTTAAGGGCATGAATTATAAGGTAACCCCGAGATACTCATAACCATACTAATAGACACTAGAGAACTTGACGCCCTACAAGCGTTTTTGTAAGTATGACATTTGTCACCCCTTGGCTTCGTAGGTCGTGGACTGTAGCTAGCAGTCAGGGTGCGGGGGTGTCAATCCCATATAGATCTATACACACAATGTCCGCTCTCCCTACAAGAGACTCTGGTTACCAACTTGACAACGGAGAAGGCCGTGTACTGAAGATGTATCTCATGTAGTGAGATCTGATGCAAAATACTGGACTAATGATAGAGACTCAGAACTGAACTGACTAATGTAAACCTATATGTCTATGCTTGTATACATAATATATAACTAATGATCAAACGACCTTCGGACGGACATCCGATCCCACCAGACCACATCTCAACGAAGAAAAGGAAATAGGGCGAACAAGCCTTCCTAAGTCTTTTAAACATTATTTATATATCTCTATACAAGCACTGGCATACATTTAATAAATAGGAACATTTAACGAAATTTATGTGTTTAACGAAGTAGAAGTGTTTCCCAAAGTATAAGTGTCAACAAGTAGGAGTGTATCGTGAAGTAAAAGCGTATCATGAAGTAGTAGCGTATGGTGAAGTAGTAGCATATCGTGAAGTAGTAGCGTATCGTGAAGTAGTAGCGTTCCTCGAAGTGGGAGTGTTAATAAAGTACAAACGTTTATGAAGTAGTAGTATTAATAAAGTAGGAGTGGTTCGTGAAGTAGTAGCATAATTAAAGTAAGAGCGTTAATAAGTGGAAGCGTTAATAAGTAGGAGCGTTTACAAAGTAGGAGCGTATCACTAAGTAAGAGTGTATCACGAAGTAAAAGCGTAAACAAGTATAAGCGTATTTCGAAATAGAAGCGTTAATAAAGTAATAGTGTGACAACCCTATATTTTCCAAAAGCAGTGTAACGCTCAAAAGTCAAATACAACGAAATTAACCTCAAAAATAAAAGCGTTTAATTATCTAAGTTGAGATGCATCAAATATTAGATATCGTGCCAAGATTTCCAAAAACGTAAAGAACGCTCAAAACCGGGTTATATTGAAGAAATTATAACCACTCGTATATTTACGACACGCCGTTAAAACGTTATTTAACGTAAAAAGTGAAATCTCAATAAAATGCATTTTAGCCTTAAGTATCTAAACAAAAGTCGTAAATCTCATTAAAAGGTGAGCGTGCATAAAAAGATCGCCCAAATTGGACTTCGTATGAAGAAGTTACGAATTTACTAAGTTTCGTAACAGTAGTAGAGGACTAAAAACTCAAATTGAAGATTGAGTGTTATTTAGCTATCGCCACCTAAACAGAAGTTGAAGATCTCCACAATAGTAATAAAACGATAAAAAGACAAACGAAAACAGACGTCGAATAAAGAACCTATGAATTTTTAACGGACTTTAGTAGTCCCGACCTATTAACAAAATATCATTAAAAATAAAGTCAAAACTAGCCGACGGAGTCTAAATGAAAGATGTAGAGCATAATCTCACCTACGCGTGGATATAAAGAACGCGAAAAACGGAGCCCGTACGCGAAAATTACAGAATTTAAAAGATGGAAGACTAGATTACGCCCCGCGTAATCCAAGAGTACGCCCCGCGTACTAGACCCAGAGTCGAGTCCCATCGGCTGCAACTCTACGCATAGCTAGACCGGAGTCGTAAGCCGTGACGCATTCTTACGCCCCGCTTAACCGAGGTACGCCCCGCATACTGCGTACGCCCAACGTACTTCGGAGGTACGCCCCGCGTACGCCATCCTCCAGCCCTATAAATAGATGGTTTGAGCCTCGGGTTTTTGCACACCTTATCAAACTCTCAGTCACTCTCCCTTACTTCTAAGCTCCAGAGATCACCCCAACGCCCTCGGTTTCCGCACTCGAGCCGCCGACGAAAGATCTACGCTGTAGAGATCCCCGAAGAGCCGAAGACGCAACTTTCCGCAGTCGAAATTCTGCTCAACTCTAGCCTCTCTCTCTTCAAACCAAACGAGTGAGTTCATACCCCTACTTTTAAATTCTTTTCATGTTTTAGGGGGGGAATACAAGTACATCACAAGTCAAAGTATCATTTTATAAACATAATTATAATACCTATCTTATAGAGTATTGATACAAACATCTTTATGTTTAAAGGGCTGTTATACCACCAAGTTGTTCTTACTAAATGGAAACATACTTTTCAAGAAACTATAATGAGTATAGTTAACAAGTTATCCATACATTTTATATATATATTTTGACAAATGAAATACTTTCAAATGAAGTAACGTCTTTCTTATCGTAAATATGCTTATACCAAATAATGTGAAATATTCAAACTTCAACGTACTCGTATGTATGCATTTCAAGTCATGTATTATATACCATAATCTCTTGGAGGGAGAACGTGATACTTGTGTATAGATCTATACGGGATTGACAACCCCGCACCTAAACTATTAGCTATAGTTAGACCGGCAGGTCTGGGGTGACAAATGTCATATCACTACAACACCTGAAGAATGTTGTTACAGGCAGTCAGCGTCAATAGTATGGTTATAAAACTCACATTAAAGTATAAAAACAAGTTTCATTTACGAGATTCATATATGCATTCAGTTTTTTCCACACTATCTTTAGCACAAAGTTTATCATTACTATTCCAGTATGAAACACATTAACATACACAAATTGTGGGAACTTTTCAAACAATTTTTAGAAAATATTGGATTTTCTGAAAACCTCGTTCATCGATTGATTACCAAAAGGACATTCTTTTCAATGCAAAACACTTATGAACTCACCAACTTAATTGTTGACACTCTTTCAAAACCACTTGTATTTCTCAGGGAATCAGTAATACAGGTAACTACCAGCTTTTGAAGAAGGAACGCTAAGGACGTTTCATTTTTGAACATTTATCATCATATTGTAATATTCTTTTGCTAATATGTATAACACAACAATATACGTTTTCATTATATATATGATGGTTGTGTTAATTTCTTTACAATATTCAATTGTTGTGATACTACGTGAAGTCATCCACCCTCGATGTTTCCGCCATTCTGGTTTGGGGGTGTGACAGATTGGTATCAGAGCATTGTTTATAGTGAACTAAGTATATCAAACCACATAAGATATACAAACTATAAATGCAAAGGGGACCAAAAACCCTCTGAAAAAATGTTTTCATAAACAATATACATACATTTTACTCGCATGCATCAGTCTCGTATCATGACAAGTTTTCTAAATAAAGTATTAAGGCAAGTTGCGACACTATGATTGGGCCTCGAGGTATGTAATCAAATCGAGAATAAATATAGCCTGATCAACTATATTTATCCTAGGTTTGACCAACGTACATCGAGGAATGGTCGTAGTGGACAACAAGCCAAGAACTTACCAAATACAAATTATTTTAGATTCGCCAATTTGAAATACTATAAGAGTATTGCATAAATAATTGTACAATGAAAAACTTGCGCTCCGTAAGGATATAGTTAAACATAGGATGTCGTTAAATAGAAATTTCTTTTCTTATAAAATTCTCATACCTCTATCCTAGTACAGACAAATGGCCGGATTCCATTTACCCGGAGATCCCTACTACCCAAACCAAGGCGACGGCGGATGGATAAAAGAAGACCCGGAGGAAGACCCAGAGGAAATTGAAGAAGAGGTCGAAGAAGAGTTCGAGGGGGGAGTCGAAGAAAAATTCGAAATCGAAGTCGGAGAAGAATTCGAAGTCGACGAGGAGATCGTGGAAGTTTCTAGCGGAACAGACTCCGAACCGAAAGTCATCGACCCTCCCATCCCTCATCCTCCCGAAATCAGACCATATCAACCGGGACCCATTCCTCTGTGCGGAAGCCACCTCTACTACTAGAGCCACCAGCAAGGTGTACGCCCTCCCTTTGGCATGTGTCGAGATTTTTACAATGTCAGTGGGGGAGGCTCAGCTGATCGAGCACTTCCAGTTATTGTGAACGCTATAGCTACCCAGAACTACCAGGCGGACCAACAAGCAGCCAGAGTTCGCGAGGTCAATGCTGCTACTCAAGGTAACGCCGCAGACATCCTCCGTTTGGAAGGATTACATGAGAATACCCAAATCTACACAGGGACACTTCAAAACCAAATGATAACGGCACTAGCAGAAATAAGAGAGATGAAGGAACAACAAGCAGATCTCGAGAGATGCCTGATGGGAGTCAAACAGTCGGATGCCGAATCTAGCTCCAAACGTGCAACACGCCGCAAATAAAGCTTGTTCAGGCCCCAACAATTTTGTTATAAAATAGGATTTCGGATAAAAGTTTTTCCCTTATTTCCTTTTGTATCTATAATCGGAGACCTCTATGTAGGTCAAATTTCCAAACAAGATGTGTAATGTAACACACCTCAGGTGTGACCTATATATATAAATATTAAGTACTTCTTTATAATACCTCTCAGAAACTTATGGTTGTAACTAAAATTTCTATACTTACCTTGGAACCATAAACTAAAGTAAAAAAAAATTACAAAATACAACTAACGCACGATTGTCAAAACATTGGAAACTTATAGTATTCATTCTTATTTTCTCTACCAGAACATGCCTCCTCGTAGATCAACACGCAGAAACTCAACTTCAACACCACCTCTACCACCTCCTCCAATTATGGATGTTGTTATGTTCCAGACTGTTGTAACCGCTGCTGTAACCGCAGCGATGGCTCAAATGAGCAACAACGGATCGGGAGGAGGAACAAACAAGTTTACAAATGGCCAAGGTCAAGGCCGTTCAGGGGTATGCACATACAAAGACTTCACCAACAGAAAACCTATTCCCTTTTATGGAACTGGGGGAGTATTGGCTCTATCTCAATGGATAGAGAAAATGGAAGTTGTATTTGAAATTTGCGCATGCCCTGAAGAGAGCAAAGTAAAGTTTGCTGCTTGTACTTTCTCTGAACGCGCCCTGACATGGTGGAACGGCCACGTCAAGACACTAACCCTAGTGGTGGCGAACTCCATGGATTGGGAAAACATGAAACGAATGCTCCTTCGAGAGTACTGCCCAAGAGGCGAGATTCAGAAGCTTGAATAGGAACTGTGGAGCCTTTCGATGGTAGGCTCAGACATAGCAGGTTACACCAACAGGTTCAGTGATTTGATAACACTTTGCCCATGAATACTAACCCTGGAAAGACAAAGGGTCGACAGATACATCTGGGGACTATCACCCCAACTTCGAGGAAGTGTGTTAGCTTCCAAACCCATGACCTTCGACAGCGCCAAGGAACTGGCGCAATCTCTCGTTGATCATGGTGTCTATCAAGGAGTCACGGCTATCATGGCTGAACCAACCAAAGGGAACAACAACAACGAGATCAATGCCAACAACAACAAGAAGAAGAAATTCTGGAACAAGAGAAAGGGGCAAACTTCGCAAGAACCTTCAAAGAAACAAATAGTTGCGGTTCATGCTGCTACTGCTCCCACCACAACTCCTGCCACCCATGCGCCAACAAAACCATATGCGGGGATCCTGCCCAAGTGCAGCAAATGCAACTACCATCACCACGGTAATTTCCGCGAGATGCACTGTAAGAACTAAGACAAGAAAGGGCACACAGCCCGTTTCTATAAGGCACCAGCGCGACCAGTCACCCAAGTTCCTGGTACTGGGATAAGCCAGGCATGTTATGGGTGAGGAGAAACTAGGCACTTCAAAAGGGACTGCCCCAAGACAAGGAACGTTGGTGGTGTTGGGAGAGTGCTGGCAATAGGCCAAAATGAAGCAATAGCCGACCCAACGGTGATTACGGGTACGTTTCTCCTCAACAACATTTATGCATGCATACTCTTTGACTGCGGTGCGGAGAGAAGTTTTGTGAGTCATAAATTCAAACACTTACTAAATCAAATACCCCAACCACTCAATAAAATATTCACTGTAGAAATGGCTAACGGTAAAACGGAAAGCACAAGTGATATGTACGTAGGGTGCACACTAAATTTAAACGAACACTTATTTCAAATCGACCTAATGCCCATTTCGATAAGAAGTTTCGATGTCATCATCGGTACGGACTAGTTGAGCCTTCACCATGCCGATATACTTTGTCACGAAAAGGCTGCTCGCCTCAATCTGCCAAACGGCGAAACCCTTGTCATTTATGGTGACAAACCTAGTTCAAGTTTACAAATAATCTCCTGTGTTAAGGCACAAAAATATCTTCGTAAGGAATACCATGCCTTTCTAGCCCACGTAGTAGACCAGAAACAAGAACCAAAGAACACTAAAGACATTCTGGAAGTCTGCAACTTCCCAGATATTTTCCCAGAAGATCTTCCAGGAATTCCACCAGAGCGCCAAATTGAGTTCAGAATCGACTTAATCCCCGGAGCTACCCCAGTAGCAAAGTCGCCTTACCGTTTAGCCCCAGCCGAGATGCAGGAACTGTCCAGTCAATTAAACGAGTTGTTGAGCAAGGGATTCATCAGACCGAGCTTCTCACCATGGGGAGCACCAGTCCTATTCGTGAAAAAGAAGGACGGATCCTTTCGCATGTGCATCGATTATCGGGAGCTGAACAAACTCACGATCAAGAACTGATATCCCCTACCGCGCATAGACGATCTGTTCGACCAACTACAGGGAGCGAGCTTTTTCTCAAAGATCGACCTAAGATCTGGTTATCACCAACTGCGAGTGCTGGAAGAAGACATCCCCAAAACAGCTTTCCGAACACGTTATGGTCACTACGAGTTTGTGGTAATGCCCTTCGGATTGACAAATGCTCCAGCGGTGTTCATGGACCTGATGAACCGAGTATGTCGTCCCTTCCTGGATAAATTCGTGATCGTGTTCATAGATGATATACTCATCTATTCTAGAATCCAGGAAGAACACAGCCAACACCTCCGCCAAGTTTTGGAAACGTTGAGGGCAGAGAAGCTTTACGCAAAATTTTCCAAGTGCGAATTTTGGATTCGGAAAGTGGATTTCCTAGGACATGTAGTAAGCAAGGAGGGGATACACGTGGATCCTTCTAAGATCAAGGCAATAGAAAGTTGGAAGACACCAAGGACCCCTACAGAAATCCGGCAATTTTTGGGACTTGCCGGGTATTACCGAAGGTTCATACAGAACTTTTCAAAGATTGCCAAACCACTTACCACCCTAACTCAGAAGAATGTAACCTTTGACTGGGGAGAAAAACAAGATGCCTCGTTTCAAACGCTAAAGTGAGCCTTATGTAGTGCGCCCATCCTAACATTACCAGAAGGAACGGAGGACTTCGCGGTCTATTGCGATGCATCAAACCAAGGACTTGGGTGTTTCCTGATGCAAAGAGGGAAGGTCATCGCCTACGCCTCAAGGCAGCTAAAGACGCACGAAGTGAACTACACAACGCACGATCTTGAGCTAGGAGGAGTCATCTTCGCTCTAAAGATATGGACACACTATCTCTACGGCACGAAATGTATGATCTTCACCGACCATAAAAGCCTCCAACACATCCTCATCCAGAAAGAACTCAACATGAGACAAAGACGGTGGGTAGAACTACTAAATGATTATGAATGCGAGATTCGATATCATCCCGGAAAGGCTAACGTGGTGGCCGATGCACTCAGCCAGAAGGAATACTCGGGCCGCAGAGTGAAGTCATTAACCATGCCAATCCATTCACACCTATCCACACAAATCAAGGAAGCCCAGATAGAAGCCTTAACACCTGTAAATGTGACAAGGGAAGCCTTAAGGGGAATGGATAAGAAGTTTGAGGTCAAGAATGATGGAGTTCATTACTTCATGGATCGGATCTGGACGCCGAAGCTTGGCGGATTCAGAGAAGTCGTCATGAACGAAGCCCATAAAACACGATACTCCATACACCCCGACTCCGATAAGATGTATCTCGACCTCAAGAAATTATATTGGAGGCCGAACATGAAGGCCGAAATTGCAACCTACGTGAGTAAATGTCTAACGTGCGCCAAGGTCAAGGTAGAATACCAAAAGCCCTCAGGATTGTTGCAACAACCAGAAATACCAGAATGGAAGTGGGAACGTATAACCATGGATTTCATAACCAAACTACCGAGAACGACAAACGGACTCGACACTATCTGGGTGATTGCCGTCAGGTTAACTAAATCAGCGCACTTCCTACCGATCAAAGAGACGGATAAATTAGAAAAGCTAACTAGGACATACCTCAGAGAAATTGTACGACTACACGGTGTGCCCATATCCATTATCTCGGACCGAGATAGTAGGTTCACCTCAAGGTTCTGGCAGTCGCTACAAAAAGCTTTGGGGACAAGGCTAGACGTGAGTACCGCTTATCACCCACAAACCGACGGCCAGAGCGAGAGAACCATACAAATCCTAGAAGATATGCTGAGGTCCTGCGTAATCGATTTTGGTAAAGCATGGAACACACATCTACTCTTGGTCGAATTCTCGTACAACAATAGCTACCACACTAGTATTAAGGCTGCAAATGCAAGTCACCTTTGTGCTGGGCCGAAGTGGGGGATACGCAGCTAGCAACAGACAACACGCTCACTGGACCAGAAATCATAAGGGAAACTACGGAGAAGATTGTTCGGATTCGGGAACGTCTAGAAACATCAATGGACAGACAAAAGAGTTACGCAGATAAAAGACGGAAACCCTTGGAATTCCAGGTCGGAGATCGAGTCCTACTAATGGTCTCGCCCTGGAAGGGATTAATATGCTTCGGGAAGCGCGGGAAACTAAACCCTAGATACATCGGACCATTCGAGATCCTTGCCAGGATCGGTCCAGTGGCTTACAAACTTAGACTACCTCAGGAGCTCCACAACGTACACCCTACCTTTCACGTATCAAACCTAAAGAAGTGCTTATCCGATGAGACCCTTGTCATCCCTCTAGACGAAATTGCAATAAATGAAAATCTCCAATTTGTAGAGGAACCAGTAGAGATCATGGATCGGGAAATAAAAAGGACTAAACAAAGCCGCATACCTATTGTAAAGGTCCGCTGGAACGCCAAGCGGGGACCTGAATACACCTGGGAACGCGAGGATCAGATGAAACAAAAGTACCCGCATCTTTTTCCCGAACTGTAAACTCTATCTTAGATTAAATTTCGGGACGAAATTCCCTTAACAGGGGGATGATGTGACAACCCTATATTAACCTCAAAAATAAAAGCGTTTAATTATCTAAGTTGGGATGCATCAAATATTAGATATCGTGCCAAGATTTCCAAAAACGTAAAGAACGCTCAAAACCAGGTTATATTGAAGAAATTATAACCACTCGTATATTTACGATACGCCGCTAAAACGTTATTTAACGTAAAAAGTGAAATCTCAATAAAATGCATTTTAGCCTTAAGTATCTAAACAAAAGTCGTAGATCTCGTTAAAAGGTGAGCGTGCATAAAAAGATCGCCCAAATTGGACTTCGTATGAAGAAGTTACGAATTTCCTAAGTTTCGTAATAGTAGTAGAGGGCTAAAAACTCAAATTGAAGATTGAGTGTTATTTAGCTATCGCCACCTAAACGGAAGTTGAAGATATCCACAATAGTAATAAAACGATAAAAAGACAAACGAAAACAGACGTCGAATAAAGAACCTATAAATTTTTAACGGACTTTAGTAGTCCCGACCTATTAACAAAATATCATTAAAAATAAAATCAAAACTAGCCGACGGAGTCTAAATGAAAGATGTAGAGCATAATCTCGCCTACGTGTGGATATAAAGAACGCGAAAAACGGAGCCCGTACACGAAAGTTACAGAATTTAGAAGATGGAAGACTAGATTACGCCCCGCATAATCCAAGAGTACGCCCCGCGTACTAGACCCAGAGTCGAGTCCCATCGGCTGCAACTCTACGCTTAGCTAGACTGGAGTCGTAAGCCGTGACGCATTCTTACGCCCCGTGTAACCGAGGTACGCCCCGCGTACTGCGTACGCCCAACGTACTTCGGAGGTACGCCCCGCGTACGCCATCCTCTAGCCCTATAAATAGAAGGTTTGAGCCTCGGGTTTTTGTACACCTTCTCAAACTCTCAGTCACTCTCCCATACTTCTAAGCTCCAGAGATCACCCCGAAGCCCTCAGTTTCCGCACTCGAGCCCCCGACGAAAGATCTACGCTGCAGAGATCCCCGAAGAGCCGAAGACGCAACATTCCGCGGTCGAAATTCTGCTCAACTCTAGCCTCTCTCTCTTCAAACCAAACGAGTGAGTTCATACCCCTACTTTTAAATTCTTTTCATGTTTTAGGGGGGGGGGGAATACAAGTACATCACAACTCAAAGTATCATTGTATAAACATAATTATAATACCTATCTTATAGAGTATTGATACAAACATCTTTATGTTTAAAGGGCTGTTATACCACCAAGTTGTTCTTACTAAATGGAAACATACTTTTCAAGAAACTATAATGAGTATAGTTAACAAGTTATCCATACATTTTACATATACATTTTGACAAATGAAATACTTTCAAATGAAGTAACGTCTTTCTTATTGTAAATCTGCTTATACCTAATAATGTGAAATATTCAAACTTCAACGTACTCGTATGTATGCATTTCAAGTCCTGTATTATATACCATAATCTCTTGGAGGGAGAACGTGATACTTGTGTATAGATCTATACAGGATTGACAACCCCACACCTAAACTATTAGCTATAGTTAGACCGGCAGGTCTTGGGTGACAAATGTCATAACACTACAACACCTGAAGAATGTTGTTACAGGCAGTCAGCGTCAATAGTATGGTTATTAAACTCACATTAAAGTATAAAAACAAGTTTGATTTACGAGATTCATATATGCATTTAGTTTTTTCCACACTATCTTTAGCACAAATTTTATCATTACTATTCCAGTATGAAACACATTAACATACACAAATTGTGGGAACTTTTCAAACAATTTATAGCAAATATTGGATTTTCTGAAAACCTCGTTCATCGATTTATTACCAAAAGGACATTCTTTTCAATGCAAAACACTTATGAACTCACCAACTTAATTGTTGACACTCTTTCAAAATCACTTGTATTTCTCAGGGAATCAGTAATACAGGTAACTACCAGCTTTTAAAGAAGTAACGCTAAGGACGTTTCATTTTTGAACATTTATCATCGTATTGTAATATTCTTTTTCTAATATGTATAACGCAACAATATACGTTTTCATTATATATATGATGGTTGTGTTACTTTCTTTACAATATTCAATTGTTGTGATACTATGTGAAGTCATCCACCCTCGAATGTTTCCGCCATTCTGGTTTGGGGGTGTGACAAATAGTGTTTAACTAAGTAGGAGTATAAAAACATGGAAGAAAACTTTGGAAAAACCTTTATGCTTAAGAAAATCATGACTTGGTATTATTTTGTAAAAATCAGTTTGAAAACCTTTAGAATTCCTTTGGAAACCTTTCATAAACAAGCTTTAAGTGAAACTTTGATAAAACATTCAGTGCGATAGTTAATTTGAGGAAAGCTTTGTACAAGTAAAAACGTTTAAGAAAAACCATTTGCTGTATCATACTTGGTAAAACAGTTGACAGTGTAAGAAATCCTTGTGCATGTGGGTTATCAATCACATGTGATTGATATGATAACTGGCATGTTTAACTTGTATTCCCCCCCTCCCCATAAAACTTGTAAAAATATTTAAAAGGTTAATTCAGGGGTATGAACTCACCTGATGTAAGTGGATCCGACGAAGGTGCCGGTTGGGTGCTCGGTGTCAAGTAAAGACTTGAACACACTTAGTGACCTATTAACATATGATAAAATATGTTTACATACAATTAGTACATATAATACTAATTAAATAAGTATACGCATCCTAAAGTGCGAAAAACACTTTGGTTAAGTGTTTGGGGTGTCCCGGGTAACATTTATGGACATGTATGGCTTGGGTAAGGAGTTTAGTCTTCAAGAGTAAACTCTTAAGAGAGATTTCAGCCCTAAACACCTCATACCCATGAGTTTACGGCCGTAAACTCATGGATGAGGTTCTTGAGTGCTAAATGGCCTTGAAACACTTGGGAATTTAGTCTAGGTTTGAGTCTAATGCATTGGAAAGGGTTTTAACTCACAATTGGACCATTTATTGGAGTTTACGGCAGTAAACTAGGAGTTTACGGCCGTAAACTCCCCCATACATATTCCTTTGGTGTTTCAAGGTCTTAAGTGGTAGGAAATAAAGTTTTATGCATTTTCCAAGTCAGATGAAGGAGTTTAGGCATCATATGGGCACTTAATGTGAGTTTACGGCCCATGGACCAATTCTATGGGAGTTCACGGCCGTAAACTCCTATTCCCTTGGTTTTATAGAAGTTTTAAGCCTTTACAACAATGGAATTGCTTCTAGACATTTTCCAAGGCCATAGGAGGTGTTTGTGGGCATTTCTAACACTTAAAATTGAGTTTACTCCCAATGAAGAGGAGTTTACGGCCCAAGCATGTTCTTGGGCAGTAAACTCATATTTATTCCCCAAAATGTTAGTTCAAGGTGTTCTAAGTCCGAATGTGTAAGCCTACAAGTCATATCTAAGCCTTAGGGGCAATTTGGAGGGGTTTTGGGGCTTAAAAACCCCATTAAATGGTGTTCATGGTCCAAGAGTGTTCTTGGGCCGTAAACACATAATATTGCCCCTAATTTATGTCTTAAACTCGAATTTGCATGCTAGATAAGCTATACAACAAGTTAGGGTAGGTTGCTTACTCGTTTAGGGCTCGAAACGGATGATTTTTGGCTCGAAAAATAAGTTGTAGGGAGAGAGTGTAGAGAGAGAGTGAAAAGGGTGGAAATGGGGTTTACTCTCCCTTATATAGAGGTGAGCTTGAGGCTCAGTGGAAATCTTCCCGATACTGTCGTTAAACAGGGCTTTTTGGTCGTACCCGATTAAACGGTCGTATTTTGACTTGGTTGAAACTAAAATTTTTAAGGGAAAATTTGTAGTGTTTCTAATTTATTTCAACCCTTAACAAGTCATTCAAAAAGTCCCAATTTAATTAACCAGTCCAAAAGTTAACATACATTTAAATAAAACGAGGCTCATTAACGGAAGAAAGGGTTAAATATGACGGAATAAATTTCGGGTTGTCACAACTTTAACCTAATTTGTATTACTAGGTCAAGTGCATGGTATATGTATATGTTTCATGAAATGTTGTTCGAGTCAAAGAGTGACCCTAATATGGATAGTCACTACAGCTCAGTAGATGTAGAATTCACATATCAATGTGAAATCTAAGTACACTATCCATTGATTCTAATTGTTTCCAAGTTTCTAGCAGTGTATAACTTAGCTTCTAGTTACTACGTCTAGTACGTGTAGTTCCTATTTGTGCAACTAAGTCTAGTCAAATCTAGAACCGACTAGAATTTTGACGGTTGTCAAAGTCTCCCCCGGTTAAAAGAATTTCGTCCCGAAATTCAATTCGTGACGTATTCTATTAGAACTCATCCGAATACAAATTTATAGTTGGAGAGGTGGTGACTTGAAGATCTCATTGATTATTTGGGTTAATTCCTCAAGGGAAAATCCCAATTCTTTAGCTATAATCAAATTAGTGTCTCCTTAATTCGAGTTCTATCGTCTAGATTGTGGGAAATCTGGTTCATGGAAATCATGATCCAACCTTGGAGACCTAGTTGAAAATATTATCTGAATTAAGAGAGTGGTATAAGTTTTGCTGATGCACCAACTGCACTGAGAGTTAAATCCGCATTGATTCTCAAGTCTCATTCTAAATTAACACTAAGTGTAAATTTGCTGCCTAATAAAGAAGACATCAGGAACAATTTGTTCACTTTCGGGTTGGCTACTATCTCTGGAAATGATATATTTCGAAATAAGAAGGGGTAGCATGAATGAAAGGGAAGCGATCGAGGGTAAGTTCCTAAACATACACACTAAGGGTAAGCAACGATGTTTTGGTACTTCTCGAATGTAAAGGCTATTTAAGTTTCATCTACAAAATAAGTTACGAAATGATTGAGGATCTCCGAGGCTATAATTACTACTATGGTTAGTCTTACAATAATAGATCTATATTCGAAGAATATGTATATTTAGAGAGTCAATGTTGCAAATGGAGGCGATTAAATCACATTGTGTAGATATCATTTTAAGTGTTTAGAAGTGAAAAAAATCTCACTGTTATCAAAATGTGTGTTTAGAAATGATAATTAATCTCAATATTATCAAAATGTGTAATAATTGCAAGATAATGAAGATACATGTGTGGCGATCAAACGAAGTAGTAAAATAACATATAGATTAATTAAGCTTGCAGGTTTAAGTCATCAATAAGGGAATTTATACGAAAATATTTTGATTACCCTTTTGAAAAAAAAATTGTCTAATTCTCTAAGTCAGGACAAATTCAAGCTTATGAGTCAGAATACTAATAAAAACAAAGTTGAGAGTTTAGGAACTCAATGAAAATTACAAAGTAGAATGCTATTTTAAAAAATGTGTAAAAATATCGATCATTGAAAATAGTGGATTCTTAATTTAGTGTTTCTACAAAAACAATCATTTAGAGAATAGATAATCGTAAAGTTCAAAACTTTTGATGTATTTTAAGAAAATAAGAAGCATAAGAGAATGTATTCTTTCACATATATTTTATGGATTTAGAAAAATGATAAGAACAACGGTATTCTTCTTGTGCATTAATTATAAGGAAAAATACAATGAAAATTGCGTTTTATATCAAGTTTCTGAATTTAGAACGAAAGAGAAAATGTAAATAAGGATCACTTGTTTGTAGTAGATTTCAAAATAAAAACAAGATGTATATGATAAAAGGCGTAATTGAACATATCAAAGTTGACTAAACTTAAAGTATGCCTTATGACTATACACGTATTAATCGCTCAAAACGAAAGGGTACACTTCTAGTCTATATGTGTACGAACATGGTACCAAGAGAAGCAAAATAGACAGAAACAAAGTTAGACAATGTATTATGTTAATATTATGGCGTGCGAGATCTAAAATCAGAAGGAGAGCGAGAAATAAAGTTTGTGGGAAAGAAAAAGGAAGGTAGCGATGACAATGATTGTTATTGTTAAAATTATAAGAACAATACAGATAGGTAGATTTAAAACCAGGTTGAGATATATTTCAAACTTCAGTATGTGATGTATATTGATGACTAAATAGAAATGAAGAAGTTTAAGTGTTTTCTAAGGTTTGCTAAAAATTCACGGTTATCTATTAAGTTAAACTCCATTTGTGAAAAAGAAGAAACACTAAAACTTGTAATTGAAAATCTGACAGTTTTGACCTTTTTGACTGGGGTCCAACAATGGTTAAAATGGATAAGGTAAAGACTTAACATATTTAGATGAATAATTGTGCATTGTCAAAAGTACGTTGCTGGATGTTTAAAAGTGAACACTAAGTTTTGCAATGCTGTAAGTTTTATAAACACGGATTATAAAACTAATTTGAAATAAAATAAACAAATGATGTGTGTTGGAAATTTAGGAATTAGAGATATCTTAAGAACATGTGTGATGTAGAAAGTTGTGAAAATATCATGTTGGGATTCAAGAAAACACATTTAAGTAAGGTACAATGCCTAAATGAGAAAGTGGTCAAAAGAGTCAAAACAAAAGTAGTTTAAAAGATCCGATGAAGCTTTTACACGTAATATGAACTTCAATGTCATATGTCTATGTTTTATAGCATAGCATTTAAACACTTTTATAAAAGAAAATGTTTCTAAGTTTTTCTAAAACGTGCCAAAATGGTAATCAAGGTTTAAAATGGTTTATATGCCCCTTAAAAGCACATCTATCCATTGAAATGGATTTGAAATGAAATTGAAATAGCAAGGTAAAAACCAATATTTGTTAAATTGAGTTTTGAAGAAAAGTGTTAAGTTAAAGCAAGTTGTCAAAAGATTTTTAGCGAGAATATGGCTTAAATTGTTAGGAAAGGTCTAGTAAGTTGAATGAAATGGTTGTAAAATATTTTATCGATGATAAATAAAACCGATGAAGTGAAATAATTTTTTAATGGTAGATTAAGAAGTAAGGAATAAGTATGTATGTGACAACCCAAAGTTTATTCCGTTACATTACCCCGTTACAGTTAACAGAATATTCCATTTTATAAAAGTTCCGTTAATTTGAGGTCGTAAAATAAATAAACGTTTTATTTATTTATATTCTATGTCGTTATTCGTCGTAAGAAAATAAAGTAAAAGCGTAATTTACATTTCCATATTATTTTGGAGAAAGTTAAATTTTATTACGACCACTAAATCGGGTGCGACCAAAAGCCCCGTATAATGGCAGTATCGGGTAGATTCCCACTGAGCTCCAACTCCAACCCATATATAAGGGGGAATGGACTTCATTCCACCCCTTTTCACTCTCTCTCTATACTCTCTCTCATAAAGCCCGATTTCGTCAAAAATCCGCAACCAAACGCTTCCAAATCGTAAGTCCCCTTACCCTAGCCTATTCTAAACATCATGACTTGTGATTATACCCCAAAAATCGACCTTAGAAGCTGTTGAAAAGTATTTTATGGCCTAAGAGCCTCCTTAGGCCGTAAACCCCTAAAAAGAGGCCAAAATGACCCAAAATTGTCCCTTTGAGCTTAGGAACCAATTGAAGATTTAGCCTAGCAGTGTTTGAAACATAAAACAACAATTTTTGGGACATAAAAGAGGGTTTACGGCCCAAGCACATGCTTAGGCCGTAAACACCCTCTAAACTTGTAAAATCAAGTTCCAAACACTCCCAAACCACCCTTAGGCTTAATACATAAATTAGGGGCTTGCTATTTCGGGTTTAGAACAATTAAACACAAAGAAATGAGGGGTAAAAGGATTTTACGGCCCAAGCACATGCTTAGGCCGTAACCACCCCCAAACCATGTCAAATGGTAGTTTAAATTCCCCAAATGGCCTTAGACCTTTATTAGAAATTGCTAGGGTTGAAACAAGGGGTTAAAATCAAAGTTTAAAGGTGTGCATGAGAGTTCACGGCCAAGCCATAGAGCTTACGGCTGTAAACTCCCAAGGAGTGGTCATTTGGACCATAAACTCCAAGGGAGCGCACTCTTGGAACCCAAAACACCCCTAAAGCCTTGGATAATTACTTAAAACCAATTCTAGAAGCACTTGGGACTTGAAATTATCCTAAAACAATCCTCCCATGAGTTTACGGCCGTAAACTCATGGGGAATATGGCCTCCCAACCGTGAACTCATATAAAGTGAGTTTTAGGAGAGTAAACTCTTTATTCAAGCCATACACACCCTTAGATGTTACCCGGGATACCCCTAACGCTTAATTAAAAGTGTCTTCGCACTTAGGAAGCGTATACTTGTTTAATTAAGTATTAAATGTACTAATTGTATGTGGACATATGTTATCATATGTTAAATAGGTCACTAAGTGTGTCCAAGTCTTTACTTGACACCGAGCACCCAACCGGCACCTTCGTCGGATCCACTTACACCAGGTGAGTTCATACCCCTGAATGAACCTTTTTAAATGTTTTTACATGTTTTATAGGTGGGGAATACAAGTTAAACATGCCAGTTATCATATCAATCACATGTGATTGATAACCCGCATGCACACGGATTTACCACACTGTAAACTGTTTTACCGAGTAGGATACTATAAATGGTTTTCTAAAATGTTTTCACTTGTTCAAAACTCTTACTTATACTGTTTTATCAAAGTTCATTTTAAACTGGTTTATGAAAGGTTTCAAAAGAATTTCTAAAGGTTTTCAAACTTATTTTAGCAAAGAATACCAAGTTGTGATTTTCTTAAGTATAACGGTTTTTCCAAGGTTTTCATCAAAGTTCTCTTTCATGTCGTATACTCTTACTTGTTAGATATCGCTGCTTAGCTTGTTAGATACCGCTGCTTCGCTTTTACTTAGTTTAAACTCCTACTTTATAACGTTTCCACTTCGTGACACACTTGTACCTGTTAACGCTTATACTTCACGATTCAGTTATCCCACACTGTTCGTTTACACTTCACGATTCGATTATTCCATACTGTACGCTTATACTTCACGATTCGGTTATTCCACACTGTACGCTTATACTTCACGATTTGGTTATTCCACATGATTCGGTTATACATTACGATTTGGTTATACTTCACGATATGTCATCACTTGTTACACACTCAAGCGTAGTTGGATGTATGCCTATGCTTGTATAGATGCATATAAATAATGGTTGAAGGACTTAGGAAGGTTTGTTCCTCCTATTTCCTTTTCTTCATTGAGATGTGGTCTGGTGGGATCGGACGTCAGTCCGAAGGTCGTTTGATTCATAAGTTATATATTATGCATACGAGCATAGACATATAGGTTTGCACCAGTCAGTTCAGTGATGAGTCTCTACCTCTAGTTCAACACTTATATTGGAAACACACTACCCACTATTTGGGATGCATCTTCGGGACACAGACTTCTTCGTCGTCTAGTTGGTAACCAGAGTCTCCTGTAGGGAGAGCGGACATTGTGTGTATAGATCTATATGGGATTGACACCCCCGCACCCTGACTGCTAGCTACAGTCTACGGCCTACCAAGCCAAGGGGTGACAAATGTCACATTTTATAGACGCTTGTAGGGCATCAGGTACTCTAGTGTCGGTTAGTATGGTTACGAGTATCCCAGGTTACCTTAAAATTCATGGCCTTAAGGTAACGGTATTTTACACTGTATTTTACACGGTATGCTGTAAACCCACTCTCAGAGTCATACTGTTTTAGACCCTACTAGTTGTATCTTTCATTTGATACTATCTGGGGTCTGTATTCTCTATTTTTAGACCTTGCTAGATGTACCTTTCATTTGGTACCGTCTGGGGTCTGTGTCTCCCTTTGTTAGACTGAGCCAGGTGTGTCGTTTGTTCGATACTCTCCTAGAGTCTATGACTCCTTTTGCCTTAGTCAGCAGTCTTCACTGCTGAGGCATATGTTATTTCCCTGATTTCTCTTGCTTTCTTTAATAATCAAATTATGTATTTTGATACTGATAGCGATTAAGGGAAAACTACTTTTTACCACATAACTCCGTCCAGTCTTGGTAGAAGACTGCTTTTATTAAAGAAAATATAGGATTTTCTGGAAAAGACACTAATTTAATGGATACTCTAAAACTACCACTTTTATTAAAGTTATTGAATAAAATGACACTAAATACTTATGAACTCACCAGCATTTGTAAAAATATTGATACTCTCTTTTCAAATAACTTGTATTCTTAGGTCAGCTATAGACAGGTACATCTCAGGAGCTTTTGATGAAGATAGCTTAGTACCAAGCTGCACTTATATTATTACTTGTATTACTTTGATGTATTGAAATGTAAACCACGTAAAACTATTACTATTAATGCAATGGTTTTTGTACTTTGATTTACTATACTACATATGTTGTGATACTTGACATGACGTCATCCACCCCAGAACGTTTCCACCATTCCGGTTTTGGGGTGTGACGGATTGGTATCAGAGCATTGTTTATAGTGAGCTAAGTATATCAATTCATAAAAGATATACAACCCATAAATACAAAGGGATAAAACACTCTGACCAAGAATTATACTTTAAAATATAACCATATTTTACCAAAGTATAAGAACATACAGAACCTAAACATTCGAACACAAGTATCACAAGAAGAACAATAATAAAAGTCTTCGGATGTTGAGCATTACCGTCAAACCTGGGCAGTTATGTAATCGTAAGCTGGAATAACTGTAACTTGATCAGCTACATTTATTCTAGATGCGATGAACATGTGCTTGGGAGTGATAGTGGTGTTGCAACAGGTCTGAAACTTACCAACTAGGAATGCTAGAGCCAAACATAAAGTTAAAATACTCTAGGAGTATTTTGGAATACTAAAAGAGTCACACTAATCCCAGAATCATATTCATAAGATAAGAATCAAACAAGAATTAAAATACCATAGGGGTATTTTAGGATCCATAACTAACCTTGTGTGAAGAACTAAAAAGATCCTTATTGATATACCTACAATTACAGATAGTACACTCCCAAGGTTATATATAATAAGGATCCCATAGGCTAAGAATGTGTAGTTTCGCTCTACTTCCTTTTCCTTGTTTGGATGTGGATCTAGAGTAGTATCACATATTTGAAGGCCTATCGGATCTAAGCTATATATGATTTGTATACCCTGTGTAATCGTAGCAGGACTCGATATGGATCACCCAATGAAATGTTAATAATCTCTTAGGATTCTTTAGACATTACCATTCTCACATGAACCCTGTAGAACACCCTATCCACTTCATTGCTTGACAGAAGAGTTGATGTAGACCCAGAAGAGGTTCATTGAGAAGATTTCTAGTTCGGAAATAAATGAACTAGGTCGAGACTATTGGATTCACCAAGTGCCTATATCTTTTTAGGGACATCGGTGAGAAATTCGCCTAAACTTCCGAGATTCACAGTCATCCATCATGAAGTGATGACACCCGGAGACAGATTCGAAAGTAAGGCGGAGTAGAGATTCAGTATGTCGATACGAGAAGAGAACCCTAGGTAACTACCCGAAGGAAACCAACGCCGATTCCAGTCAAAGACGAGGCAGACAGAGGGAGGCAGTACATGGAACCCGGGAAGTGTCTTTTTCCTCGTGTTCGTCACGCTAATACACCCATAAACTAATACAAATTTAGTGAGTTAGTGGTTACACTACTCGCGCTATGTGTTAGGTAAATCGCCTTTTCCTGTTGCCAGTAACACGTTTAGAGCGGATCCCCACACCTCTATTGAGTTTGTTTAGCCATAAGACTTCATGAGCCTTTTTTCCTGCGGTCTTCGTTCCGAACTGTTCTCAAATCTTTCCAGGCCGGATAGTGAAACCTTTCCCAATATAAAGGTAACTTAGTAGGAACGACTCGCATCTTATGGCCTTTCTGATACTCATACTCCTACCTTGATTACCAGGACTACATCATAGGGATGTAGGTCGACAATCAGACAACCAGTACCAGAGGCACGGGAAAAATTTATGTCTAATGCAGTCAGGACAGATATGTCCAGGGCTAGCCATCGTCTCTCATTATCTTGTATTCCTTTCTGTGTATGAAAAACCATGGCACCGAAGAAGCGTAACCAGTCCACAAGCAAGAAACCTACTCTCTTATTCGACGAAGCTATGTTCCAAGCTGCAGTCTCGGCAACCGTAGCAACTGTCATGGCTCACCTAAATGCTAACAACGCCAATGTTAGCAAGGGCCATGTTAGGAATTCCGATCCTAGCAATGGACAACAGCAACCAACACCTGCATACCCAGCCACCCAAGAACGTCACCGAATCCACTGAAGAGAAAACTCAAGATCGAGGAGGGAGGTACCTCGGCTCAAGGACCTTCCGGAGGGCAACGAGCTGAGGCAGTCAATACCCCTGTCAATCCTTCCCACTTGACTTCAAGAAGACCATACCTAGGAAACCTTCCCCACTGCGGCAAGTGTAGCTACCATCATCATGGTATATGTCGGGAACTCTTATGTGCTAGGTGCAACATGAAGGGGCATACTGCTCGTGTATGCAGAACTCCGGTGGAGTGTATTGCATCAACCACCAACATGAAAACCAATCTAGTCTTCCGTCTATGTGGTGAGATTGGACACCTCAAAAGGGACTACCCAACCGAAGGAAAAGACAAGGACATAGGAGGAGCCTAACTCTACAGCTTAAGGAGAAGCATCAAGGAACCCGATAGATTTTTGGTATGTCTCTCAATCTCAGATAACTAACGCAAAACATTAAGAGGCAAATTCAAATGTAAATACTTCCCCATTAAGGCGAAAGTCGCAGCACTGTTATAAAATTTAAAATTCATTAGGTAAAACTATAATGGCTAAACATATACATTACGACCATGTATAGTTAAGATGGATAGACCTAGAGTGAGTGAATGCCGCCTCATTTCCTGTTCCTCGTTTGGTTGTGGATTTAGGGCGGAGTCGCTCAGTAGACAGTCCTCCCCACCTTAATTATACATGACTAATATATGTTAGGCGATTATAGAAATGCCTCGTGAGAATCCATTCATGAAAAAGGTACTCTATTCAGAGCACTTAGGACTCTCTATAGTTCCGCGTCGACTCTATCGGTCTAAGTATCCGCGACAGTGATACACAGGACGAAACCCAACACGCTTAGAACTTGTGTGCCTGTTCGGTGCATGACTCTACCGATCCTCATCTTATATCATGTTGGAGTGTGTAAACTTCGACGACTCTATCGATCATGGATTGACGTAGTGCAACCATGTGTTCATCCCTAGTTCCGTGTAAAAAGAACTTTCTCCATAGCCATGTCGGCAAATAAAGGTTCTTCCGAACCTAAACATAATGCAAATAACCAAACCTAATACGATCTGTCAGTCGTCCCTCTTATCTCAAACTTTACGAAGTACCCAGAGAAGGGTACCGCGTGTTGTTGACTGACCCCTCTTAGTCAGATGGAAACCGAGGCGAAAGACACTGCAGAAACTCCGGAAGACAATAACTATCTGAAGCATACTCCGTAGATTCCCCAGAAAGACCCTTCGCACCTCCCACATCAGGTTCGTGAACCCAGAGGATTGAACTCATGGGACTGACCACTATAACCAGGTATATGCATAAAGGTGGTATATAGTTGAGATCAAAAAGATTTAAGATGTGTGCTTCCTCCCTACTCCCTGTTCCTCGTTGGGTTGTGGGTCTGGGGTGGAGTCGCACAACTGAACATCCTACCGACCTCAATTATATATGGCCTGCATACACCAAGTATTAGTGGTTAAGCCAAGTATGAGCTCTACAACGAACCTCATAGTAAAGTCCTTCATCCTATCCCATAAAATAGGAGCTGGAGTCAAGAGAACCACTGCGGGTTGAGCTACTATAATGACCACAAATCCGAAATT
This sequence comes from Lactuca serriola, assembly GCF_051521515.1. NCBI lineage: Eukaryota > Viridiplantae > Streptophyta > Magnoliopsida > Asterales > Asteraceae > Lactuca > Lactuca serriola. The sequence continues at coordinate 108,195,717 of NC_136409.1, read as the reverse complement.
TGTTGTCATACCGGTTAAGCTCACATGATAACTAACACCCTCAATTAGTGAAGAGATTAAAGTCCGAGTAATGGAACCCTATACTCACTAGGTTTGACCTAGACCGGGAAAACTCAGAACCTTCGGAAGAGTAGTTGCAGTAGATGCTCGCATTACTCAGGCACTTCGTCCACCCCGTTACAGGCGAGTAGTGCCTAGGATCCTCCACCCTCTCGCATGGAGGAAATCGCCGTCGCCCTGTAGACGATAGACTTCATTCTCCGAAGTGAACACTAGAATACTGAGAACCAAAGGATAACCTCCGCAGCCAAGAATACTTGATCAAAGTGCGAAAGTAGTTGCGTTAAGCCTCATGACCCAGATCCCGAAGAGATTATAGACTTGACACCAGCCTTGATGTTAGTCGAGGGGTTATGCAGGAGCAAGCGATTTCCACACTAGAATAAACCAAAGTCTTAGAGATTCTATCGACTATTAGGTGTTCCACGAATACTATCTCACGCAGAAATAGTAGAACCACCTCCCGAGATAGTCCAACACTCGTCTGGTGAAACCATATCTCCCCGACCCTGAGGGTTTCCGTATCTCAAGATTAGTTAGTGCAGGTTCATTTTGCATGAGCTTGAGATAGACACTCTACAGCAAACAGATACCATAGGCACGCAAGCTATCTGATGATCTAGAAAGCCTCTAAAAGCCAATTGACAGGAAACATGAAACCAAAGACAACCCGAGCTTCCTAAGAACCAACCTGAAGCACTACAGTGCCAATATGAGAGAGAACGTTAGGAACTTCGAAATGGAGATCACGCCAGTGATGATCTTGCCATAGAAGTACACTATGTTCTTGTGACAACCTAAATTGTTTTGTTACATTACCCCGTTACCGTTAACGGAATATTCCATTTTATAAAGGTTCCGTTAATTAGAGGTCGTCAATTAAATAAACATTTCATTTGTTTATATTTAATATGCCATTAAGTCATGATAAAAGGGAATAAAAACACATAACACACATTTCCATTTAATTGGAAAAAGTTAGTTTTTATTATTATTACCACTAAATCAGGTGCGACCAAAAGCCCCGTCTAACGGCAGTATTGGGTAGAATTCCACTGAGCCCCAACTCCCACCCATATATAAAGGGGAGTAAACTCCATTTGGAGACCTTTCCACCCTCTCTCTCTATACTCTCTCTCTAGAATTGTTTTTGACTCAAAAACCGCGATTTCCGACTCCTAAACGTAAGACTATCAACCCTAACTTGTTTTATGCGTACATTATTGTATTTATAGCCTAAAAATCACAAGATTGAGACATGAAAAAGGAGTTTACGGCCTAAGTGCCTCCTTAGGCCGTAAGCCCCTAAATAGATGCCAAAATGACCCGAAAAGTCCCTAAAGGCTTGGAAATAAATCAAGGGATTTATCTAGGAGTGTTTGACCATTTAAAACAATCAAAAGGAGGCACAAAAGAGAGTTTACGGCCCAAGCAGAAGCTTAGGCGGTAAACCCCTCTAGAACTTGTATAAATGCCCCAAAAACACTCCCAAACCACCTTTAGGCTTCATACATAATTTAGGGACTTAGTATTTTGGGTTTAGATCATTCAAACACATCAAAATGGAGGGACAAAAGGAGTTTACGGCCCAGGCATGTACCACGGCCGTAAACACCCCTAAACACACCCAAATGTTAGTTTTAATTCCCCCAAATGGCCTCACACTTCATTGTAAATTACTAAGAAGGTATTAGGGGCTTGAAACTTCACAAAACTCAAGGGATGAGAGTTTACGGCCGTAAACTCCCTTAGGGGTTGTCTCTGGGCCGTAAACTCCCTAATGAAGCAACCTAAAGACCTTAAGCTCACTCATGCAATTTAGATTTGGACCTATAATAATTCCCCTAACAAGATAGAGCCTTAAAAAAACACTAGAACCCCTCACTATGAGTTTACGGCCGTAAACTCATGGTGAGTAGTTCCTGGGCCGTAAACATGGTGTTAAGGGTTTACTCTTGGAGAGTAAACTCCATTCCTAGGCCATACACACCTTTAGACACTTCCCGGGACACCCTAAACACTTAACCAAAGTGTTTTCCGCTCCTTTGAGTGCGTGTACGTATTTAATTAGTATTAAATATACTAATTGTATGTGAACATATGTTATCATATGTTAAATAGGTCATTGAGTGTGTTCGAGTCTTTGCGTGACACCGAACGCCCAAACGACACCTTCGTCGGACCTACTTACACCAGGTGAGTTCATACCCCTGAATGAACCTTTTAAATGTTTTACATGTTTTATACGGGGGAATACAAGTTAAACATGCCAGTTATCATATCAGTCACATGTGATTGATAACCCGCATGCACAAGATTTTACCACACTGTACACTGTTTTACTGAGTAGGACACTATAATGGTTTTCTATAATGGTTTTCAATTGTTTCAAAACTCTTACTTATAATGTTTTATCAAATTTCATTCTAAACTGGTTTATGAAAGATTTCCAAAGATTTTCAAACATATTTTACAAAAGAACACAAATTATGATTTTCCCAAGAATAAAGGTTTTTCATCAAAGTTCCCTTTCACGACGTATACTTTTACTTGTTAGATACCACTGCTTCGCTTTCATGTATTTTAAATTCCTACTCGATAACGCTTTCACTTCGTGATGCGCTTATACATGTTATTGTCTCTATATCACTTATACCTGTTATTGTCTCTATTTCACTTATACTTGTAGTCGCTTATACCTGATAGACGCTCTTACTTCACTTATTGTCGTCTCCACTTCGTGATACGCTTATACTTGTTCGACACTCCTTCTTCACTTGTGACCGCTCCTACTTCACTTGTTTGCCACTCCTACTTCACAAGAATCACTTCTACTTGATACACACTCAGTCGTAGTTAGATGTATGTATGTGCTTGTATAGGTACGTATAAGTAATGATTGAAAGACTTACGAAGGCTTGTCCGCCCTATTTCCTTTTCTTCGTTGAGATGTGGTCTGGTGGGATCGGATGGCCGTCCGAAGGTCGTTTGATTCATTAGTTATATATTATGTATATGAGTATAGACATACAAGAATTCTCTAGTCAGTTCAGTTAAGAGTCTCTACCTCTAGTCTACACTTACATTAGAAACATACTACCGACCATTTGGAAGTCTCTACCTCTAGTTCAGCACTTACACACTACCCACTATTTGGAAGTCTCTACCCACTATTTGGGATGCATCTTCAAGACACGGCCTTCTCCGTCGTCTAGTTGGTAACCAGAATCTCCTGTAGGGAGAGAGGACATAGTGTGTATAGATCTATATGGGATTCACAACCCCGCACCCAGACTGCTAGCAACAGTCCCGGCCTACCAAGCCAACGGGTGAAAAATGTCATAATTTAGATGCTTGTAGGGCGTCTGGTACTCTAGTCAGTATGGTTACGAGTATCCCGGGTTACCTTATAATTCTTTGGCCTTAAGGTAATGGTATTTCACCGGCAATTTACACTGTATGCTGGTATCTCATTTTCAGAGTCACACTGTTTTGACCTTACAAGACGTATCTTTCATTTGATACTGTCTGGAGTCTGTTTTCTCTATTTTGACCTTTCAAGACGTATCTTTCATTTGATACTGTCTGGGGTCTGGTTTCTCTGTTTTTGACCTTACAAGACGTATCTTTCATTTGATATTGTCTGGGGTCTGTATTTACTGTTTTAGATCTTACCAGCCGTAGCTTTCATTTGGTACCTCCTGGGGTCTGAGTCTCTACTTGTTAGACTGAACCAGGCGTGTCGTTCGTTCGATACTCTCCTGGAGTCTATGATTTCTTGCCTTAGTCAGCAGTCCTCACTGCTGAGGCATATGTTTTTCCTTGATGTCGTTTGCTTTCCTCAATAATCAAATTTAGTATTTTGATAATGATAGTATTTTAGGGAAAACTACTTTTTACCACAAAACACTGACCAGTCTTGGTAGAAGGCTGCTTTTATTAAAGAAAATATAGGATTTTCTGGAAAGAACTCTAATACACTGAAATCTCTTAAACTACTACTTTTATTAAAGTTATTTGAATGAAAACGTCACTAAATGCTTATGAACTCACCAGCATTTGTAAAAATGCTGATACTCGCTTTTCAAATAACTTGTATTCTCAGGTTAGCATTAGATAGGTACATCTCCGGAGCCGCTGATGAAGATAGCTTAGTACCACGCTGTATTTATTCTATTACTAGTATTACTTTGATGTATTGTAATGTAACATGTAAAACTATTACTATTAATGCAATGTTTTGTTGTACTTTGATTACTATAATGCATGTGTTGTGATACTTGACATGACGTCATCCACCCCAGAACGTTTCCGTCGTTCCGATTTTGGGGTGTGATAGATTGGTATCAGAGCATTGTTTATAGTGAGGTAAGTATATCAATTCATAAAAGATATACAACCTATAAACATAAAGGGATAAAACACTCTGACCAAGAATTATACTTTAAAATATAACCATATTTTACCAAAGTATAAGAACATCCTGAATCTAAACACTCGAACAAAAGTATCACAAGAAGAACAACAAGAATAAAAGTCTTCGGATGTTGAGCATTACCGTCAAACCTGGGTAGTTATGTAATCGTAAGCTAGGATAAATGTAACCTGATCAACTACACTTATCCGAGATGCGATGAACATGTTCTTGGGAGTGATAGCGGTGTACAACAGGTCTGAAACTTACCAACTAGGAATGTTAGAGCCAAACATAAAGTTAAAATACTATAGGAGTATTTTGGAACATTAAAAGATTCACACTAATCCCAGAATTCATATTCAGAAGATAAAGAAACAAACAAGAATTAAAATACCATAGGGGTATTTTAGGATCCCTAACTAACCTTGTGTGAAGAACTAAAAGATCCTTATTGATATACCTACAATTACAGAGAGTATACTCCCAAGGTTATATATAATAAGGATCCCATAGGCTAAGAATATGTGGTTTTGCTCTCTTTCCTTTTCCTTGTTTGGATGTGGATCTAGAGTAGTATCACATATTCGAAGGCCTATCGGATCTAAGTTATATATGATTTGTATACCCTGTGTAATCGTAGCAGGACTCGATATGGATCATCCAGTGAAATGTTAATAATCTCTTAGGATTCTTTAGACATTTCCATTGTCGCACGAACCCTGTAGAAAACCCTACCCTCTTCAGTGCTTGACAGGAGATTTGATTCCGACCCCGAAGAAGTTCATTGAGAAGATTTCTAGCTAGGAAATAAATGAACTGGGTTGGGACTATTGAATTCACCAAGTGCCTATATCTTTTTAGGGACAGTGGTGAGAGATTCGCCTAAACTTCGGAGATTCCCAGTCATCCATCATGAAGCGATGACACCCAGAGTCGGAATTAGAAGGAAGGCGGAGTAGAAATTCAATGTGTCCATACGAGGAGCGAACCCTAGGTATCTACCCGAAGGAAACGAACGCCGATTCCAGCCAAAGATACGAGGCAGACAGAGGGAGCCAGTACATGGAACCCGAGAATTGTCTTTTCCTCGTGTTCGTCACGATAATACACCCTTAAAATGATACAAATCTAGTGAGTTAGTGGTTACACTACTCACGGTATGTGTTAGGTAAAATCGTCATTTCCCGTTTCCATTTACACGATTAGAGCGGATCCCTGCACCTTTATTGAGAGTGTTTATCCATGAGCTTTCATGAACCTCTCTTTCCGTAGTTTCATTCCGAACCGTTCTCAAATCTCTCCAGGTCGGAGAGTGAAACCTTTCCCCAATATAAAGGTAACTTAGTAGGAACGACTTGCATCTTATGGCCTTTTTCCGATACTCATACACCTACCTTGATTTCCACGACTACATCATAGGGATGTAGGTCGACACTCAGACAACCAGTACCCGAGGCACGGGAAAAATTTACGCCTAATACGATCAGGACAGAAATGTCCAGGGTTAACCATCGTCTCTCATTGCCTTGTATTCCTTTCCGTGTAGGAAAACCATGCCTCCGAAGGAGCGTAACCAGTCCACAAGCAAGAAACCTACTCTCTTATTCGATGAAGCTACATTCCAAGCTGCAGTCTCAGCAGCCGTAGCAGCTGTCATGGCTCACCTGAATGCTAACACCGCAAATGTTAGCAAGGTGCCTGTCGGGATTTCCAATCCTAGCAATGGACAGCAACAACCAACCCTTGAATACCTAGTCACCCAAGAACCTCACTCAAACCCACTAAAGAGAAAGATCAAGATCGAGGAGGGAAGTACCTCAGCTCAAGGACCTTCCGAAGGGCAGCGAGCTGAGGCGGTTAAATTCCCTGCCAACCCTTCCATCCCCACACCTAGGAGACCATACCTTGGAAACCTTCCCCATTGCAGCAAGTGCAGCTACCATTATCATGATGTCTGCCGGGAGCTCTATTGTGCTAGGTGCCACATGTTGGGGGCATACTGCTCGCGTCTGCAGAACCCCGGTTGAGTTCATTACATCAACCACCAATGTGGCGACCCGCACAGTTTGCCACCTATGTGGTGAAATGGGACACTTCAAGAAGGACTGCCCAACCGAAGGGAAAGACAAGGACACAGGAGGAACCTAACTCTACTGCTTAGGGAGAAGAATCAAGGAACCTAGTAGATGTTGGTACGTCTTTCGATCTCATATAACTAAACTAAATAAAATAAAAGGCTAATTCAAATGTAAATACTTCCCCACTAAGGCGAAAGTCGCAGCACTGTTATAAAAATTTAACATTCATCAGGTAAAACTATGATGCCTAAACATATACATTACGGCCATGTATTGTTAAGATGGAAAGACCTAGAGTGAGTGAAGGCCGCCTCATTTCCTGTTCCTCGTTTGGTAGTGGCTTTAGGGCGGACTCGCTCAGTCAACAGTCCTCCCCACCTTAAATATACATGACTAGTATATGTTAGGCGATTATAGAAATGACTCGTGAGAATCCATTCATGAAAAGGTACTCTATTCAAAAACACTTAGGACTCTCTATAGTTCCGCGTCGACTCTATCGGTCCAAGTATCCGCGGTAGTGATACATAGGACGAAACCCGAGACGCCTATAACTTGTGTGCCTGTTCGGCACATGACTCTATCGATCTTCATTATACATCATGTCGGAGTGTGCCAACTTCGACGAATCTATGGATCATGGTTCGACTTCATGCAACCATGTGTACATTCTTAGTGCTGTGTAAAAAGAACTTTCTCCGTAGCCATGTCGGCGCATAAAGGTTCTTCCGAACCTAAACCTAACACAAATAATCAAACCTAATGCAATCCGTCAATCGTCGCTCTTATCTCAAACCTTCCGAAGTACCCAAGAGAGGGTACCCCGCACTGTTGACCGACCCCTCGTAGTAAGATGGACACCGAAGTGAACGACACTATAGATACTCCAGAAGACGATAATCACCCGAAGCATACCTAGTAGATTCCCTAGAAAGACCCTTCATTGTATCCCATGGAACGGGAGCTAAAGTCAAGAGAACCCCTACAGATTGAGCTACTATAATGACCACAAATCCGAAGTTGTCGTCATTCCGCTTGAGCCAACATAGTAGCTAAAACCCTCGGTTGGTAAAGAAATCTGAGTCGAAAAAGTCAGGGACATTGACTACTACCATCCATTCATGCTTAATTCCCCGAATTAAGCATCGCGGCGAATATCCCGGAAATCCGAGGGTTGCGATAAAGTAAACTCTAAGAAGAATGGATGAAAAGATTAAAGTTCCGAGTGATGGGAACCTATACTCACTAGATTTGACCTAGACCGAGAAAACTCAGAACCTTCGAAGAGTAGTTGCAGTAAATACTCGCACTACTCGAGCACTTCGTCCACCTTGTTATAGACAAGTAGTGCCTATCATCCTCCGCCCTCTCGCATGGAGGAAGTCACCATCGCCCTGTAGACGATAGACTGCATTCTCTGAAGCGAACACTAGAATACCGAGGACCACAGGATAACCTTTGCGGCCAAGAATACTTGATCAAGTGCGAAAGTAATTGCGTTAAGCCTCGTGACCCATATCCCGAAGAGATTAGAGACTTGACACCAGCCTTGGTGTTAGTTGAGGGGTTATGCAGGAGCATGTGCTTTCCGCACTAAAATAAACCAAAGTCTTAAATATTTATTGGACTATTAGGTGTTCCACGAATACCATCTCACGCAGAGATAGTAGAACCACCTCCCGAGATAGTCCAACACTCGCTTGGAGAAGCCCTATCTCCCCGACCCTCAGGGTTTCCGTATCTCAAGATTCATTAGTGCAGGTTCATTTGCACAGGCTTGAGATAGACACTCTACAGCAAACAGATAACCATAGTCACGCAACCCACTCGACGATCTAGAAAGTCTCTACCAGCCAGTTGAGAGGAAACACGAGACCAAAGACCACTCGAGCTTTCTAAACACCAACCTGAAGGACTACACATCCAGTACGAGCGAGAACGTTAAGAACTTCGGAATGGTGATCACGCCAGTGATGATCTTGCCATAGAAGTACACTATGTTCTAAGTACTGAAAGGCTCTACCCTTCCGAAAGCCTAGGACCATCTGAGAATCCTCAGAGACTTGGTCCAACCCTTTTCAGACCACTACTACCTTCGGATATACCACAAGACTCACACCTGATCGATCCACTTCTTAGACTAGATATGCGATTGCCCGACATCACTCTTCGTACCCCACTCATATCGATAGAATCCATAGAGAACCCTAACCTCGTAGATACACCAGTTGGAACCCACTAGCTACACGAGACGAAATCTGCATCCCGTACGTGAAGGCATGTTGGAATGACAAACACAGACCAGAGATCACTTGGGAATGCGAGGAAAAACCGTATAGGAAGTACTCTCTTACCTCTACTTAGTTATTCATACCTACTTCCTTGCCTAGACCTGAATTTCGGGACGAAATTCCCTTTAACGGGGGGACGATGTGACAACCTAAGTTGTTCCCTTACATTACCCCGTTACCGTTAACCAAATATTCCATTTTATAAAGGTTCCGTTAATTAGAGGTCGTCAATTAAATAAACATTTCATTTGTTTATATTTAATATGTCGTTAAGTCATGATAAAAGGGAATAAAAACACATAACACACATTTCCATTTAATTGGAAAAAGTTAGATTTATTATTATTACCCCTAAATCGGGTGCGACCAAAAGCCCCGACTAACGCCAGTATTGGGTAGAATTCCACTGAGATCCAACTCCCACCCATATATAAAGGGGAGTAAACTCCATTTGGAGACTTTTCCACCCTCTCTCTTTATACTCTCTCTCTCTAGACTCGTTTTCGACTCAAAAACTGCGATTTCCGACTCCTAAACGTAAGACTATCAACCCTAACTTGTTCTATGCGTACATTATTGTCTTTATAGCCTAAAAATCACAAGATTGAGATATGAAAAAGGAGTTTACGGCCTAAGTGCCTCCTTAGGCCGTAAACCCCTAAATAGAGGCCAAAATGACCCCAAAAGTCCCTAAAGGCTTGGAAATAAATCAAGGGATTTATCTAGGAGTGTTTGACCATTTAAAACAATCAAAAGGAGGCACAAAAGAGAGTTTACAGCCCAAGCACAAGCTTAGGCCGTAAACCCCTCTAGAACTTGTATAAATGCCCCAAAAACACTCCCAAACCACCCTTAGGCTTCATACATAATTTAGGGACTTAGTATTTTGGGTTTAGATCATTCAAACACATCAAAATGGAGGGACAAAAGGATTTTACGGCCCAGGCATGTACCAGGGCCGTAAACACCCCTAAACACACCCAAATGTTAGTTTGAATTCCCCCAAATGGCCTCACACTTCATTGTAAATTACTAACAAGGTATTAGGGGCTTGAAACTTCACAAAACTCAAGGGATGAGAGTTTACGGCCGTAAACTCCCTTAGGAGTTGTCTCTGGGCCGTAAACTCCCTAATGAAGCCCTTAAAGACCTTAAGCTCACTCATGCAACTTAGATTTGGACCTAGAATAGTTCCCCTAACAAGATAGAGCCTTAAAAACACACTAGAACCCCTCACCATGAGTTTACGGCCGTAAACTCATGGTGAGTAGTCCTTGGTCCGTAAACATGGTGTTAAGGGTTTACTCTTGGAGAGTAAACTCCATTCCTAGGCCATACACACCTTTAGACGCTACCCGGGACACCCAAAACACTTAACCAAAGTGTTTTCCGCTCCTTTGAGTGCGTGTACATGTTTAATTAGTATTAAATATACTAAATGTATGTGAACATATGTTATCATATGTTAAATAGGTCATTGAGTGTGTTCGAGTCTTTGCGTGACACCGAACGCCCAAACGGCACCTTCGTTGGACCTACTTACACCAGGTGAGTTCATACCCCTGAATGAACCTTTTAAATGTTTTACATGTTTTATAGGGGGGGAATACAAGTTAAACATGCCAGTTATCATATCAGTCACATGTGATTGATAACCCGCATGCACAAGATTTTACCACACTGTACACTGTTTTACCGAGTAGGACACTATAATGGTTTTCTATAATGGTTTTCAATTGTTTCAAAACTCTTACTTATAATGTTTTATCAAATTTCATTCTAAACTTGTTTATGAAAGATTTCCAAAGATTTTCAAACATATTTTACAAAAGAACACAAATTATGATTTTCCCAAGAATAAAGGTTTTTCATCAAAGTTCCCTTTCACGACGTATACTTTTACTTGTTAGATACCACTGCTTCGCTTTCATGTATTTTAAATTCCTACTCGATAACGCTTTCACTTCGTGATGCGCTTATACATGTTATTGTCTCTATATCACTTATACCTGTTATTGTCTCTATTTCACTTATACTTGTAGTCGCTTATACCTGATAGACGCTCTTACTTCACTTATTGTGGTGTCTACTTCGTGATACGCTTATACTTGTTCGACACTCCTACTTCACTTGTGACCGCTCCTACTTCACTTGTTTGCCACTCCTACTTCACAAGAATCACTTCTACTTGATACACACTCAGTCGTAGTTAGATGTATGTATGTGCTTGTATAGGTACGTATAAGTAATGATTGAAAGACTTACGAAGGCTCGTCCGCCCTATTTCCTTTTCTTCGTTGAGATGTGGTCTGGTGGGATCGGATGGCCGTCCGAAGGTCGTTTGATTCATTAGTTATATATTATGTATATAAGTATAGACATAAAGGAATTCTCTAGTTAGTTCAGTGAAGAGTCTTTACCTCTAGTCTATACTTACGTTAGAAACACACTACCCACCATTTGGAAGTCTCTACCTCTAGTTCAGCACTTACACACTACCCACTATTTGGAAGTCTCTACCCACTATTTGGGATGCATCTTCAGGACACGGCCTTCTATGTCGTCTAGTTGGTAACTAGAATCTCCTGTAGGAAGAGCGGACATTGTGTGTATAGATCTATACGGGATTAACAACCCCGCATCCAGACTGCTAGCTACAGTCCCGGCCTACCAAGCCAACGGGTGACAAATGTCATAATTTAGACACTTGTAGGGCGTCTGGTACTCTAGTCAGTATGGTTACGAGTATCCCAGGTTACCTTATAATTTTTTTGCCTTAAGGTAATGGTATTTCACCGGCAATTTACACTGTATGCTAGTAACTCATTTTCAGAGTCACACTATTTTGACCTTATAAGATGTATCTTTCATTTGATACTGTATGGAGTCTGTTTTCTCTGTTTTGACCTTTCAAGACGTATCTTTCATTTGATACTATCTAGGGTCTGTTTTCTCTATTTTTGACCTTACAAGACGTATCTTTCATTTGATACTGTCTGGGGTTTGTATTCACTATTTTAGACCTTACCAGCCGTACCTTTCATTTGGTACCTCCTGGGGTCTGAGTCTCTACTTGTTAGACTGAACCAGGCGTGTCGTTCGTTCGATACTCTCCTGGAGTCTATGATTTCTTGCCTTAGTCAGCAGTCCTCACTGCTGAGGCATATGTTTTTCCTTGATGTCCTTTGCTTTCCTCAATAATCAAATTCAGTATTTTGATAATGATAGTAATTTAGGGAAAACTACTTTTTACCACACAACACTGACCAGTTTTTGTAGAAGGCTGCTTTTATTAAAGAAAATATAGGATTTTCTGGAAAGAACTCTAATACATTGAAATCTCTTAAACTACTACTTTTATTAAAGTTATTTGAATGAAAACGTCACTAAATGCTTATGAACTCACCAGCATTTGTAAAAATGCTGATACTCGCTTTTTAAATAACTTGTATTCTCAGGTTAGCATTAGACAAGTACATCTCCGGAGCCGCTGATGAAGATAGCTTAGTACCACGCTGTATTTATTCTATTACTAGTATTACTTTGATGTATTGTAATGTAACATGTAAAACTATTACTATTAATGAAATGTTTTGTTGTACTTTGATTACTATAATGCATGTGTTCTGATACTTGACATGACGTCATCCACCCCAGAACGTTTCCGCCGTTCCGGTTTTGGGGTGTGATAGTTCTAGGTACTGAAAAGCTCTACCCTTACGAGAGCTTAGGACCACCCGAGATCCTTTACGTAGATTGGTCCAACCCTCGTCAGACAACTGCTACTTTCAGATATTTCACAAGTTTCACACCCGATCGATCCACTTCTTAGACTTGATATGTGTTTACCCGACGTCACTCTTCGTATCCCACTCATCTTGATAGAAACCATTGAGAACCCTAACCTCGTAGATACACCAGTCGGAACTCGCTAGCTACACGAGACGGAATCCGCATCCCTTAGGTGAAGGTTTGTTGGAATGACAAACACAGACCAGAGTTCACTTGGGAATGCGAGGACAAACCGAATAGGAAGTACCCTCCTGCCTTTATCATTCATACCTACTTCCTTGCCTAAACCTGAATTTCGGGACAAAATTCCCTCTAACGGGGGGATGATGTGACAACCCAAAGTTTATTCCGTTACGTTACCCCATTACAGTTAACGGAATATTCCATTTTATAAAAGTTCCTTTAATTTAAGGTCGTAAAATAAATAAATGTTTTATTTATTTATATTCTATGTCGTTATTCGTCGTCAGAAAATAAAGTAAAAGCGTAATTTACATTTCCATATTATTTTGGAGAAAGTTAAATTTTATTACGACCACTAAATCGGGTGCGACCAAAAGCCCCGTATAACGGCAGTATCGGGTAGATTCCCGCTGAGCTCCAACTCCAACCCATATATAAGGGGGAATGGACTTCATTCCACCCATTTTCACTCTCTCTCTATACTCTCTCTCGTAAAGCCCGATTTCGTCAAAAATCCGCAACCAAACGCTTCCAAATCGTAAGTCCCCTTACCCTAGCCTATTCTAAACATCATGACTTGTGATTATACCCCAAAAATCGACCTTAGAAGCTGTTGAAAAGGATTTTACGGCCTAAGAGCCTCCTTAGGCCGTAAACCCCTAAAAGGAGGCCAAAATGACCCAAATTTGTCCCTTTGAGCTTAGGAACCAATTGAAGATTTAGCCTAGCAGTGTTTGAAACATAAAACAACAATTTTTGGGACATAAAATAGGGTTTATGGCCCAAGCACATGCTTAGGCCGTAAACACGCTCTAAACTTGTAAAATCAAGTTCCAAACACTCCCAAACCACCCTTAGGCTTAATACATAAATTAGGGGCTTGCTATTTCGGGTTTAGAACAATTAAACACAAAGAAATGAGGGGTAAAAGGAGTTTACGGCCCAAGCACATGCTTAGGCCGTAAACACCCCCAAACCATGTCAAATGGTAGTTTAAATTCCCCAAATGGCCTTAGACCTTTATTAGAAATTGCAAGGGTTGAAACAAGGGCTTAAAATCAAAGTTTAAAGGTGTGCATGAGAGTTCACGGCCAAGCCATAGAGCTTACGGCTGTAAACTCCCAAGGAGTGGTCATTTGGACCATATACTCCAAGGGAGTGCACTCTTGGAACCCTAAACACCCCTAAAGTCTTGGATAATTACTTAAAACCAATTCTAGAAGCACTTGGGACTTGAAATTATCCTAAAACAATCCTCCCATGAGTTTACCGCCGTAAACTCATGGGGAATATGGCCTCCCAACCATGAACTCATATAAAGTGAGTTTTAGGAGAGTAAACTCCTTATTCAAGCCATACACACCCTTAGATGTTACCCGGGACACCCCTAACGCTTAATTAAAAGTGTTTTCGCACTTAGGAAGCGTATACTTGTTTAATTAAGTATTAAATGTACTAATTGTATGTGGACATATGTTATCATATGTTAAATAGGTCACTAAGTGTGTCCAAGTCTTTACTTGACACCGAGCACCCAACCGGCACCTTCGTCGGATCCACTTACACCAGGTGAGTTCATACCCCTGAATGAACCTTTTTAAATGTTTTTACATGTTTTATAGGGGGGGGGGGGGGGGAATACAAGTTAAACATGCTAGTTATCATATCAATCACATTTGTGTTTACTCCCCAAAAGTCAAAAGAGTAAACTCCAAAATATCCTCTCAAGTATCATCCAAGATTTAATTCCAAATCTTCAAAGTTGTAAGTGTTCTAACCATTTCAAGTTAGTAAAACACTTAATCTAGTGTTTGTGCATCTATTCATCCATTCATTTAGTGTTTTGTTTAGATTTTCCAAAACACCAAGAACACACACTAAGTGTTCTTGGCCTTTTAGCACAAATCAAGACTTTCTATAGTAAGTGCTTCAATCCTTGAGTGATTTAAGCTAGTGTTACATTTAAACATCAAGAAAATATGTCAAGAACACAAGGCTTGAGGTGTTCACGGTCCAAGGAGATGCTTGGGCCGTAAACACCATAAATGACACCGAAGTGTGTCTAAGCCTCAAATCTAAGCCCTAGTTGATGTTTAAAACTTCCTTGACATGTTTAAACCCTTCCTCGTTGAGTTTAAACCTACAAAAAAAAACATCAAAGACCATCAAATATAGGTGTTTACGGTTTGGGGATCTCTCAAAACCGTAAACACCCTAAAGTGAGTTTAAGTTGGTCATTTTCCTTCCTTAGTCTTAGAAACTAGCTCATACACTTACCAATTTGTGTTAAGGGCTTGAAAACATGGCTATACCCTTCCTCATGAGGGTTTACGGTAGTACAACCAAAGGGAAAAGTCCATGAGACCGTAAACTCCTCCAAGGAGTGTTTTTGAGGTCCTAGTCCCTTCCAAAGGCCAAACAACACCTAGTCATTAGGACTAGAGTTTACGACCGTAAACTCTAGAGTTTACTGCCGTAAACTCTTTGTGTCATGACCACCATAACCGTAAACTCCAAGGGGGTTTACCCTTGGACCCCAAACACACTAGCCTTTCCCTACAACACTTAGATGCAACCCTTGAGACGTATAACACTTGTATAAAGTGTTTAGCATGTCCTAGAGTGTCTTAACTTTGTTTATTAGTTGTTTAAGGACTAATTGTGTATATACATATATCTTTATATGTTATTAGGATCTTTGTGCGTGTCTAAGTTTTTAAATGTTTTATGGGGGGGGGGATACAAGTAGATTTATGATAATTATTATATGAATCATATGTGATTAATAAGTAGCATTCAAATGATTGGCTATTCATTAGCCGTTTTACCAAACAGTTTCCTTCAAATGATTTTCATAAACATTTTATATGTTTAAAACTCCTTATTACACTGTACATTTTACTCTGTATGTTTTATTTCAAACTTATTTACAATTGTGATTCAAACAAATGTTTCTTTACACTAAATTGTCTTATCAAACTCATGGCTTCAAACCGTTTTATAGATCGACATCAAGTCGATCTTTTCTTAGGTAATAATTATGTTCAAAGGTTTTACAAAACTTATTTTATGCATTTATATTATAAATTGCATGCCTCTATATGTATAGTTATATAAGTAATGTTTAAAAGACTTAGGAAGGCTATCCACCTTGTTTCCTTTTCCTCGATTTGGATGCGGTCTGATAGGATATCGGGTACTCGTCCGATGGTCGTTTAAATATTAGTTATATATCATGTGTACATATATAGTCATAAAAGGTCCTTCCAGTTCATCCAATGCCCTTGGGTAGCAAGGGTATACATCCATGTTCATACGTCCCAGTTAGATTACTAGTAAACTACCATATGGGTAGTTTAGGAAGATACTAGAACCAGTACTAGAACGCGATATCATACAATGAGTCAGTTCATTCATGAGTCAATACTTGCTAGATAGAGAGCACATACATTACAGCTAGAACATTACAGTACATTACTATACTTGCTAGATAGAGAGCACATACATTACAGCTAGAACATTACAGTACATTACTATACTTGTTAGATAGAGAGCACGTACATTACAGCTAGAACCTTACAGTACATTACCATACTATTACATAGATATGGTCACATGATCACGTTTACATGAGTACACTTACAAGAATTATTAGTACATTTTATATGTATAGATCCTGTTATATAATCCCCATTCTTATCTTTACCTTGTGATTCAATCACATAATCGACGAGATAGATTGGATTTAATATCCTAGTACCAAAGGATACGTTGTGGGATTGACAATTCCTAGAATCTCTATTAGCTACAGAGGTAAAAGCACATCCATGGATGTCAACGGTTGATACCATTATAGGTATACTTTTAGGGACTAACTATTCCTATACCCAGCTGTTAGGAACATAGGTAAATGTACATCTACGGATGTCTTCAGTTAACATTGTTAGTTGCCCTTGTACCAAAGGGTAATACTAAGACTACATTCAGAGCAGTTAGGTCTTGGTAGAACACTACATTCAGAATAGTTAGGTCTTGGTAGAAGACTACATTCAGAGAAGTTAGGTCTTTGTAGAAGACTACATTCAGAATAGTTAGGTCTTGGTAGAAGACTACATTCAGTGCAGTTAGGTCTTGGTAGAAGACTACATTCAGAACAGTTAGGTCTTGGTAGAAGACTACATTCAGAGTAGTTAGGTCTTGGTGGAAGACTACATTCAGAACAGTTAGGTCTTGGTAGAAGACTACATTCAGAGCAGTTAGGTCTTGGTAGAAGACTACATTGAGAACAGTTAAGTCTTGGTAGAAGACTCCTTTTGTTACTTATAGTAATCATAGGGATTTCTAGGGCTTATCAAACGTTTATAGTTGTTTTACAAACATTTTCATACTTACAGTTCATTTACATTTTCAATACTTACAATTCGTATACATACAAATACTTACATTTCAAATACATACAAGTATTTACATACAAATTAAGACACTAAAATACTTATGATCTCACCAGCTTCAAAGCTGATACTCGCTTTCAAAATTACTTGTATCCTCAGGTCATCATAGACAGGTACCGATGCAAGGTTCAGGAAGATAGTGCTCGATCAAGACGCATCTTTCATTTTGATTTATGCTTTAGTGTTTATCAAAATTTGACAGAACACACTTCAATAATAATTATATTATTAATGCAATGGATGATGTTGTTGCTTGTTTACTACTTTTCATTGTTGTGATACTATACATGACGTCCTCCGCCCCAGAACTTTTCTGCCGTTCTTGGTTTTGGGGTGTGACAGATTGGTATCAGAGCATTGTTTATAGTGAATTAAGTATATCAACCCATAAAAGATATACTAACTATAAATACATAAGGGATTAAAAGTACTCTGACCAAGAGTTTATACTTTAAATAATAAAATATTTAATAAAGTATACGTGGCTGCATTCATATTAAAATCAGTGTCACTAGGACAGTACAAAAGAATTACGATTGTTAGGCAACACAGGTAGGCTTAGAGACATATGGTCAAAACCGGGAAGATATAGCCTGATCACCTATATTATCCAGGGGTTAACTAGCATGTGCCTAAGTTTAATTGTGTGGTTGCAACAAGTCTAAAATCTTACCAACCCTACCACAATGAGAACAGTAGAACATAACATTAAACTTAAAATACTATAGGAGTATTTGGTGTTACTATAAGTACTTTATACTTGAGAACTAAAACGGGATCTTCATTACAAAGTTGATAGTTGCTAAGTGGATACACTAAGGCTGTATGTAATTAGGATGTTATAGACTTCGAATCTGTGAAAATTTTACTTCACCCCCATTCTGTGTGAATATGGAGTTAAGGTCACTTATTCGAAGGCCTATCCTGTTTTGATTACATATAACTGGTATGCACTTCACAAATAGCGATGTAACTGATGAAGATTTTCTAAATAATTATCTAGATAGTTCGTTTAATAATTATTTTCTTACCCCAATTCTCGCGTAGATAACATGGCTGGACTCCATCGCCACAGCAACCAATACCTCCCAAATGAGGTCATTGCTGGACGGTTTGAAGAAAAACTAGAGAATGATCATCCTATCCCCGTGAATGATCACCATGATGAACACCTTTCGAATGATGCTAACTCCGAACCAGAGGTTGAGAACCTACCCCAAGCAGCTCCCATTCCAATTCCTAACCCTCGTCCTACTTTTCATGGCTCGACGCCTCCATGGGTGGAATGTCTGGAAACATGGAGCCAAGGACAAGATCAGCCCATGCCATTTGATGGTGACCGAAGCTTTTATGACCCGAGCAATGGGGGCTCACCAAACAAAGTCTTGCCAATCTTGGTCTGCAGAGTGGCCCAAAATGAGATTCAAGGCAAGACAGCCCTACATCAGATCACTGAAGTTGTTGCCAATGCGAGAATGCATACCCTCCGCACCTTTCATCTAGTAGATGCTCGCGAGAGATCCGAGAGAAACCATGAAACCTTGCTGCAAGCACTGGCTGAATCACGAGCCGAAGTCATAGAGCTCCGAGTACGCCAGAGGGTGTACGAAAGACACCTACTTGACGTGGAACGTCAATTGGCTGAACTAAGAGTTCACCAGAGGGATGACAGTCGCCAGTAGTAGACGCTTTACTTTATTTTCTTTATTAACAGGAATCGTTTTTCTGTCTATGCCCGATGTGGCATTTTCTATGAAATTATCTTGTACTGTAAGTACTTTTGGTTAGGTCTTTATGCTGTCAAGACTATCTTCTCTGGATATGATGTAAGACCTTTACAAGGTCATTTTTCCCGAATCTTTACGTCGTGAATATCAAAGATATTGACAGTCGGCTAACTTCTGTGTCATTCTTTAGTCAAGTACTCTTATAATACTTTCATTGGAGTCTATCTGAAACCTGCTTTATTCAAGTCATTGGACTATAGTAATTTAGCTCCGGAGACATTTCCATGTCTCTTTTAATGGTTGGATCTTGTTATTCACCAACCAACGATACCTCGGCTTGAACGAAAAACGTCTTGAGACTGTTCTACAGACTCACTTCCATTCCATACTAGGGCTGCATCATAAGGATGTAGGTCAAACTTTCGAGAACATAGTCGTACTCTTTACATGAACAATCTAAGTACATCAAGGGTCAACCAGAATCGCTAACAAAATCCTTATCTTTCGTGTTACAGAATCATGTCGTCATCCGGAAGCACTCAGTCGAACAGCGAAACCTCCGCCTTTCCTATGGATGCCGCTACCTTCCAAACAGCAGTTACAGCTGTCGTGGTGGCTGTCGTAACTGCTGTCCTTGCGCACCATAGCGCTATCAGCAAAATCGACGCTGATAATGGAGTTGAAGTTTCCAATCGTGGTATCCATCCAGGAAGTCGTCAAACGGTAATAGTCACAGGCTCGCAAAGCCGAAAAGCAGAGAACAAGAAACGAAAGCGTCAAGCCCAGAAAGAACGCAAGAAATCCCAAAGGCTGACTATGCAACAGCAGCAAGTGGAAACTCCTGCCATTCCCGTACCGAGCAGGCCATATGGGGGAAAACTCCCGAAGTGTGATAAGTGTAGTTTCCATCATCATGGGGCTTGCCATGAGATGCAATGTTGCAATTGCCTAAGCATAGGGCACCATGCTCGTAACTGTGGAGCACCGGCACGACCCATCACTCAAGTCCCTTTCATCGGGACTAACCCTACACACGAGAGTAGTTACAGAGTCGAACGCTTTAAGAAGCAATTTCCAAGGTGGAGTAATGTGGAAGGCACTCGTGTCCACATAACACTGGCTAAACACCTCACTTCCACCACCAATGTTGGTGTTGTCCAAATATGTCACCAATGCGGTGAAATTGGACACCTCAAGAAGGAATGCTCGATAGCAAAGAACTCGGGAGCAGATGGGAAGATTTTCAGGATCATAGCTGCAGGAGAACCTACTCCAGAACCCTCGTTAATGTAATTTAGGCATTTCATTGTAACAGACTTATAAACCATCCCAAAACTAGTGCAACTTGTCACACCCCGAAAACCAAAGGCGGAAACATTTCCGGGGTTGACTCCACGTTGAGTATCAAATCCAATGTACATAGTAATCACAGTAAACAACCATTACATTACATATATTTGAAAGTTTACATTTGTTTCAAAAGTAATTTGTACAAGTTTTATACATATATCATATGAACAAAAGTTGAGATGAGTCTTCTGAGCACTCCGTCTTCACCAAAAGATATCCCCGGGTACCTGTCTAACTTGGACCTGAGAATACAAGCGGTTTGAAAATCAGCATAAAGCTAGTGAGTTCATAAGCGGTTTTATTTTGTGAAAATGTACTGGTTTCTTTTAGTTTTCCGAAAAGGTTTGTTATCCAAGAAAATCCCATATTTTCTTATGTTAAACAGTTTAGTTATCTTTCATTACAGTTCAATTACGCGTTATATGTTAACCCCAGGAAAATCCCATATTTTCCTAAATGTAAGATTGATTGAATAACACAGAATATAGTTTAATACACAAAACTATATATTGAGAATCATGGGATTACTATCCCGAATTAGATATGAAATACTTTAATATACACGAACTGTAGATAGAAAGTAGTTTGAAAATCTTGGGACTAACATCCCGAACTAGATACAAGATAGTTTGATATACTTGAAAATATAGATTGAAAACCATGGGACTACTATCCTGGACTGGATACAAAATAGTTTGATGAAACCATGGGATTACTATCCCGAACTAGATATAAGATTGTTTGATAAAACCATGGGATCACTATCCCGAACTAGATATAAGATAGTTGGATAAAGCCATGGGATTACTATCCCGAACTAGATATAGATTCTAACCATAGGAATAACATCTTGCAATAGATATGAACCCTTTAGACTAAAAACCATGGGATTACCGTCCCGTACTAGATATAAAATCTAAAGGTAGAAGATTGATATAAAATCAATTCCAAAACCAAAGTCGTGAATAAACTTATATTAATACGTGTTGTGATTCGGGTAACCATGCTGATACGACAACGAGACCTCCTTGATGCTTGTCAGACGTCGGACGGTATCCAGAATTTGTCACCCCAGGCGTGCCCGCCTAACTGTAGCTAGTAGTTAAGGTGTAGGATTGTCAGTCCCGAATAGATCTATTCAAAAATTCCTCGCTCTCCCTCCAGGAGACTCTGGTTACACTTCCAGGGAGGATTTACTGATCATCCATAAAGGGTAGTGACTAACTCACAAACTAGTACTAAACTATTCACAGGGTTCTCATACGATATTAAACATACAAAAGATTATGAAACATAATACAGTGAATATAGGTACATAAAATGAAACTATCTGGCAATACATTCAAATGATACGGAGATAAACTGAATCAGACATAGTTTATCTAATAACTTTATATACATATCATTACATGATAAAACGAGAACTAAAGAACCCTAAATTATTCCCATAATAACTTGATTAGTTTGGCTATTTTCTTAACTAAAATCCATTTAGTTGCAATTGATAAATCATCCCTTATGCCCAGCATAATACATAAGGAGTAAAAGTGTTTATAAGTTTGCCAGATATTATTTGAAACATATCAATGTTATAATTTGAAAATAGTTATAGTTTACTTGTATTCCCCCCCTGAAAACATTGAAAAACACTGAAAAAGCGTAGGGGTATGAACTTACCGGACGAGAAACGTGACGATTTAAGATGCTAAACGTTGGTTCGGGGCTTGCAAACGCACGAGGTTCCTAAGTATAATGCAAAGATACACATTTGTATCTAATTAGGACTTAGATTATTTAATTTTTAGGGACAAAAACTTTTCGTCGCGAAAACACCCCATTACAAGTGTTTGGAAGGACCCGGGTGGCGTTTAAGGACTTGAATGACCGGGAAATGGAGTTTACTCTTCAAGAGTAAACTCATACAAGATTTTTTGGCCTATAACACCCATTCCCCATGAGTTTACGGCCGTAAACTCATGGTGGGGTGGTTTATGGTGCAAATTGGCTTGAAACACTTAGGGGAAAATTTCTAGGGTTTGATTTAAGGCTTGGAATTAATTTAAAACACCAAATGACAACACTTAAGGGAGTTTACGGCCTTATCATGGAGCTTATGGCTGTAAACTCCTATGCACCCTTGAATAAGTATTTTAATGCTTCCAAATCAATCACATGTGATTCCTAAAATTGTTCCAATGCCTTTCATGAAGTTTTAAGGGACTTTTGACAACATTTTTGGAGTTTACGGCCCATGAGACCGCCTCGTGGCCGTGAACTCCCTTAATGGGTGATTTATTATGTTTAAAGGTCTAAAACTTGCTTGTATACACTTCTAGAATTTATTCTAAGGCTTTAGGGGTGTTAAAGTGGCATTTTAACACTTTTAAAGGAGTTTACTCCCCAAATATGAAGGGTTTACGGCCCAAGCATAAGCCTTGGCCGTAAACTCTCATTTGTCCCACAAAACTCATGTTTAAAGTGTTCTAAGGCTAAAACCAATATTCTAAAAGTCATATCCATGTCTTGTTGGGGTCTACGAAGGGTTTAAGAGCATAAAACCCCCTTTACTATGTGTTTATGGCCCAAGCTCCTTCCAGGGTCGTAAACTCATATACAAGGTCTTAATTCATGTTTTAATTCCAAATTTGAAGGCCAAATATGCTATACAATGAGTTTAGGAAGGTACCTTAGAGATTTGAGGCCTTAAAATTGAGTTTTGGACCCTTGAACTTAGATTTAGGAGAGAGGTTAGAGAGAGAGATTAGAGAGAGGAAGCAAAAGCTTCAAATGAATGTTTAAACATGTTTATATAGGTCTCAAAACTTGGACACGGTGGAATTTTACCCGATACCGGCATTAAACAGGGCTTTTGGCGATGAACAACTTCAGGTTGTTACACAACTGGAGTGTTACCTTTGCGAGATCCTGTCTGTATAGGGATTCTCGTGCTGCGTATACTTGTCTTTTGTAGTATATCTTATTCGCAGCAATAGTCTTTGTGACAACCCGATATTTCAACTCTTTGTAATGACCTAAAAGGTCAAGTATTGTAACCACTTTTGAGTTAATAAAATTAACTTTGATAATAAATTGTCCAAAAAGTTTCTATTTAAATTCTTCTATGTTTAAATGTCATCAAACCATGATCGTACGTAAAAAGAACGCCCAAATCCGACTTCGTATATTGAAGTTATGATTTTTCCAAGTTCGGCTTAGCAACAGACAACTAAAAACTCGAATCAGAGATCGAGTGACTTTTGGCCAGAATGACCTAAACGAGAATCGAAGGTCTCGACAATGGTATTTCAGCGGTAAAAAGTATGGCAAAAACCGACGTCAGATAACGAAGTTATGAATTTTTTAAAGAAATTCCTTAATCACGTCATTTTAATAAATAAATAATAAAAAAATAGCTTTGGAATTTGCCAACGGAGTCTAAACGAAAGTTGTAGATCGTAGTCTCACCTACGCGTGGATATAAAGACCATCGAAAACGGAGATCGTATGAAGAAGATATGATTTTTTGAAGTTTATTAAATAAATTATGTATAAATTTAATTCAAAACCCGGTAATATCCGAAGGAGGAGTCAGCATCCTCATCCGAGTTACGCGCTGCGTAACCCCGTATGCCCCGCATACCCGAAGGCCGCGGTCTCGGTCCGTCCACTTCGCCCCTATGCGAAGCTACCGACCCGCCCCATCTGACCCACTGTCCCATCCGATCCGCCGTCCCATCCGACCCGCCGCCCCATCCGATCCGTCCCATCCGAAGCCGAGGCATTCGAGGACTCGATCATGCGTGACGTACGCGTACGCGCTGCGTACAAGCGTACGCCCTGCGTACCGAGGCGGTTCAGCATCCCTATAAATAGAATGCAAGGGCTTCCGAAAAACTTGCTCATTTCTTCTCATTTCCCTTGCGTTTTGCCTCGTTTTTGGTGCCCGCTCTACCCCGAAGCTCTGGTCTTTTTGCTCAAGTCTCGAGGGTCGATTTTACTCCCGAGATTCCCGAGAATCCCGAGGAAAATCCGTTTCCCGAGACGAAACTCTGGCCGGTTTTCCATCTCGCTATCTTCAAACTTTCAAGTGAGTTCATACCCCTTAATCAACCTTTTTAAATATTCTAAATGCTTTTATATGCAAGGGGGGGAATACAAGTAAACAAACGAGTATTATCGTGTGATACATAAACAATTATTTTATGTGCTTTTATATATTCAAATCGCATGTGATTTATAAACTATATAGGGAACTTTTATATATACAAAATATGTTATATTCCATCTTTTGAAATATAAATTGTTATAATGCATGTATCAACTAAACTTTTCTTAGATTATATGTATACTTGTCTATTTTAGTCTTTACGAAATCTACGCTTTCATAACAAATGATTCCTTTTCTAGGTATTTCTAAACAAACGAGTCACACTTTTAGAAAACTATAATAGGTATAGTTTTACGAACAAATTTCTAACTCCTTCGTACTAGAAACATGAATTTCAAGAAGTCACTTTCGTATACAAGAACACATGAAACATTTTAACAAGTAGATATGTTTTTATACCACGGTTTTGTGAGACGCTAACTTCACGTACGTTCGAGTACACATTTCAAGTCCTGTATTATATACCAGAATCCCTTGGAGGGGGAGCATGGTGTTTGTGTATAGATCTATACGGGCTTGACAACCCGCGCCCTGACTGTGAGCTACAGTCCACCGTTTGGGGTGACAAACGTCATAACATTCCAACGCCTGAAGAACGTTATGTATAGGCATTCCAAGTCAATAGTATGGTTATAAAACTCACATGGGGTATTAAAAGTGCATTGATTTACAAGGTTTTCAAACACATTGATTTACAAGGTTTTTCAATCACATTGGTTATTTTACACTTACATACATTTTAGAAACAAACATTGGTCTTGAGTGAAGGCTACTTTTATACTAGTAGAAAATATAGGATTTTCTAAACACAAGCAAACAAGGACAAAACATTTCATTTTATACAAACATTGTCACTTAAATACTTATGAAACTCACCAGCTTAAATGCTGATCTACTCTTTCAAAATTACTTGTATGTCCCAGGAAATCAGTAATTTCAGGTACTATTATGCTTTTGAAGAAGGGATGATGCGGCGCCAGTTTAATATCATATTTTGACATCATATTGTAATTGGTTTTGAACATTTAACTTTTGACAAATGTAAACTTTCAATTATATATATGATGGTTGTATTGCTTTCTTTACTATGTATTAATTTGTTACGTTACCACATGAAGTCATCCGCCCCCGAACTTTTCCGCCGTTCAGGTTTGGGGGTGTGACAGTCTTGTGGTAAATCTAAAGTACTGTAACTCTGTTCATGGTTGCACGGTCATGTTTTGTCTGTACACGTCTTATGTTCAATGTAATGTCTTTAAGTTTCTGTATGATTCCGACATTATCATACAACTAGATTCAATTTGATTGACACCATACCAGCTTCATACATACATCTCTTTCTTCGAAATCGCCTTTCCAGCGAAGCCGTCATTACAGAACACCGAAGTACCCATGAATAGAGTACCTCATAGTTCCTCTCTTTTCCGAAGAAATCCCCAAAGTACCACTCATGCAGTACATCAAGTTCAACCCAAAAATTCATACGGTTGATCTATCGCTGAGGAATGTATACATAAGGGTAATATATAATCAAGGTTTTACATGTTTAGAATTGATGATTCCACTTTAACTTCTTTTTCCCCAATGGTATATGAGCTTAAAGAAGAATCAATTATTCGACTACCTTTTCAGTCTTAATTATACACGACTCGTATACACAAGATTGTGATTGTGAAACCATGTATGAATTCTAATATGAACTTCAGGATGGAGAACTTCCTAAGTCTACGAGTAATCACATCGTCATGTGAAAATAACCCAGAACCCAGTACGACTCCTGTAAACCGATCGCCCTACAGTCTAAACACCTACGGATATACAAGAACAGCCCGGACAACTTAACGAACTACACAGAAATAGAATTAGAAGACTACGCTTCTCACCCTGGAGAACTCCGGTTTTATTCTTCCAGAGATCGACGAATTGCATCGTATGTACCTCGGATATTGAGGACTCCGGCAGGATTTTCATTAGAAATTGTTATCTCTGCCTCGCATAGATGAAATGGTTGAGAAAACACAAGGAAAGAATTACTTTCATTAATGGATCCGAGATCTGAATATCACTAGTTCGAGTGTTAGGGAAGGATGTCTGGAAGACTATCTTCCGAACTCGATGCGGACACTTCGAGTCTGTAGTGATACCCTTCAGATAGGACGAATACGCCCATAGTTTTCAT
The DNA here is from genome assembly GCF_051521515.1 of Lactuca serriola. NCBI lineage: Eukaryota > Viridiplantae > Streptophyta > Magnoliopsida > Asterales > Asteraceae > Lactuca > Lactuca serriola. The sequence continues at coordinate 108,169,021 of NC_136409.1, read as the reverse complement.
GAGCTAAATGAGTAGGGTACGTCTTTCTTACTTGGGTCAGTTCGTCATTCCTCCATGTAATGACTTACTTATCTACCCTGGTAGTAAGAAGGAACCCATGGAAACGTTACCCTCGGAGGAACTTTTTGCGAAGCTCTCTAGGCACGAGTTTTGAAATTGAAGAGTCAAATTCCTATGACACACTGTTAGTGATGTGAGAAATTTTGAGTACTCGTACCATTTGTCAAAACCGTTGAGAATTTGTCGACACCAGAGACGCCGATAGTCAGTCACCAAATTCTAGGTCTTACAGACCTACTGTCATAGTTCATCCAGAACTCCTCGCAAATTAGAGGAACCTTTACGACCTTGACCTAGCAAGGGGTGGCCCTTTACGGGGAAGATAATCAAGAGAAAGAACCTTCAGAATTCCAAGTGAGAGACCAAATTCTTCAAGAAAAACTCACTCTGGGAATGGCTTGATACGCTTCATGTCATATACTCTTACTTGTTAGATACCGCTGCTTCGCTTGTTAGATACCGCTGCTTCGCTTTTACTAAGTTTAAACTCCTACTTTATAACGTTTCCACTTTGTGATACACTTGTACCTGTTAACGCTTATACCTCACGATTCGGTTATCCCACACTGTTCGTTTACACTTCACGATTCGATTATTCCACACTATACGCTTATACTTCACAATTCGGTTATTCCACATTGTACGCTTATACTTCACGATTTTGTTATTCCACATGATTCGGTTATACGTCACGATTTGGTTATACTTCACGATATGTCTTCACTTGTTACACACTCAAGCGTAGTTGGATGTATGCCTGTGCTTCTATAGATGCATATAAATAATGGTTGAAGGACTTAGGAAGGTTTGTTCCCCCTATTTCCTTTTCTTCATTGAGATGTGGTCTGGTGGGATCGGACGTCCGTCCGAAGGTCGTTTGATTCATTAGTTATATATTATGTATACGAGCATAGACATATAGGTTTGCACCAGTCAGTTCAGTGATGAGTCTCTACCTCTAGTTTAACACTTATATTGGAAACACACTACCCACTATTTGGGATGCATCTTCGGGACACGGCCTTCTTCGTCGTCTAGTTGGTAAACAAAGTCTCCTGTAGGGAGAGCGGACATTGTGTGTATAGATCTATACGGGATTGACACCCCCGCACCCTGACTGCTAGCTACAGTCTACGGCCTACCAAGACAAGGGGTGACAAATGTCACATTTTATAGACGCTTACAGGGCATCAGGTACTCTAGTGTCGGTTAGTATGGTTACGAGTATCCCAGGTTACCTTAAAATTCATGGCCTTAAGGTAACAGTATTTTACACTGTATTTTACATTGTATGCTGGAAACCCACTCTCAGACTCGTACTGTTTTAGACCTTACTAGTTGTATCTTTCATTTGATACTATCTGGGGTCTGTATTCTCTATTTTTAGACCTTGCTAGATGTACCTTTCATTTGGTACCGTCTAGGGTCTGTGTCTCCCTTTGTTAGACTGAGCCAGGTGTGTCGTTTGTTCGATACTCTCCTAGAGTCTATGACTCCTTTTGCCTTAGTCAGCAGTCTTCACTGCTGAGGCATATGTTATTTCCCTGATTTCTCTTGCTTTCTTTAATAATCAAATTATGTATTTTGATACTGATAGCGATTAAGGGAAAACTACTTTTTACCACATAACTCCGTCCAGTCTTGGTAGAAGACTGCTTTTATTAAAGAAAATATAGGATTTTCTAGAAAAGACACTAATTTAATGGATACTCTAAAACTACCACTTTTATTAAAGTTATTGAATAAAATGACACTAAATACTTATGAACTCTCCAGTATTTGTAAAAATGTTGATACTCGCTTTTCAAATAACTTGTATTCTCAGGTCATCTATAGACAGGTACATCTCAGGAGCTTTTGATGATGATAGCTTAGTACCAAGCTGCACTTATATTATTACTTGTATTACTTTGATGTATTGAAATGTAAACCATGTAAAACTATTACTATTAATGCAATGGTTGTTGTACTTTGATTTATTATTAATGCAATGGTTGTTGTACTTTGATTTACTATACTACATATGTTGTGATACTCGGACCAAGAATAATACTTTAAAATATAACCATATTTTACCAAAGTATAAGAACATCCAGAACCTAAACACTCGAACACAAGTATCACAAGAAGAACAATAATAAAAGTTCGCCTGTTCCTCTAGAAAATCCTATATTTCCTACTTGAATGAAAGTTAAGTAAAATGACACTACAAGCCTTTCTATGGGTACTAAGTGAGTACAAGCTATATATACTCAAAGTAAACAAACAATCGATTGTGCGCATCTGCCCTAAGCTCACAACCCAACGGGGAACAGAAAGTAAGGCGGATAGCACACATTCAATTGGTTGTTAGATCGTTGTCATATATAACGCTGGTGTATTCACTTGTTACTCATGGAGTTATTTGTAATGGTTCCTTTATATTTAATGAAAAGTTCTTTTAAGAAAACATATATTTCTTATAGTAAAATATTGACCATAGTGACTACTTTTATAATAGCTTTGTTTATACTGCTATATATAATCTGATATCGATTAGAAAGTTAATTGGGTGAATCTGCCCTAAGTCCACAACCCAACGAGGACAGGAAGTAAGGCGGAAAACACACATTTAACTATATATTGGGTATTAGTTTTATATATAAACATGGTGTATAAACTAAGGTGTTATAGAGTTACACGCCTAAAGTCATTAAAATTGTACTGGCTTAATAAATGGATTAAGCCCTTATCTGGGAAATTTCTAATTTTGTATACCAAAAGTAATGACTTTAAAAAGTATGTTTTGTTCTAGAAAGGATGTGTTTTGACTCTATGTCCTATAACCTGATCCATACCTGGTATCCTTATGATGACTTAATGTATACTAAGCATAAATATATATAGAATCGGGTAGATAATAGATTGGGTGAATCCGTTCCAAGCCCACAACCAAACAAGGACAAGAAATGAAGCGGCGAACACACATCCTATTAGTTGTCGGATCCTATTTGTATATATGTATCCTATGATGTATATATTAAGGAATCATAAGACTAACATTATGGTCCTAACTTTTAGAAGCAGCCTTCTACCAAGACCTGACTGTTTTGAAAGTAGCCTTCTACCAAGCCTCGACTGTTTTGAAAGTAGTCTTCTACCAAGACCCGACTGTACGACTATTAATAATATTGACACTGGAATTTTATATCCTTCTGTAATTGTCGTATTGACAGTGTAAGTAATGTAGTATTTGTAATAAGTGACTACTTTTAGTACTATTTTGCCTTAATTGATGGTTAAGGCATAATGTGATGGCCAGATCCTTTGCTAAACACTCCCTTGTCAAGAGATTCTAGGAACTACATGCGACCCTTGCATGAGTGCAAGCCGCGAACATCTACATTACTATGATCATGTATAGCCAATATAACTATCACAATGAGTTGTGATTCATTGGTATAGTTAGATCATGAACTTGTTCCATGCTAAAGCACCTTATTATGTTTTGTTCTGTTCTCATGTTTTGATATCGTATTTATGTAAACGTATTCATCTAAGCGTATCTATGTAAACGTATTGCGTTAGTATAGACTCATGAACTGGACTGACTCTTTGTGTGCTTGATTGTACTAGAAGTAATGAATAGCATTCTCCTAAACTATACCTATAATAGTTTACTAATGTTCTACCTGGACTGTTACTAAAGAGACTCATTTATCTACTAAGTTATGCTTGTATTTTAAAGACGGAGTTTTGTATAACTATAAAGTAACATAACCTTTAAAAGAGTTTTGGAATGTTTTGACAACATATAAATAACATAAGTAACATTTTTAGATATGTTTATAACAAACATTTACACAATTATCATTGGGTTCAACTTGTATTCCCCCCCTTAAAACAGTTAAAATAGTTAAAAGATTCATTACGGGGTATGAACTCACCTGATGTGGGTGATTCAATCGGGTATGTGTGTAAGGATGAGAAGTTCCATGAATGAAGTCCCGAGACACAACCAGTCCTAAATGACATATAAGGACACATATTGACATGAATATAGTGTTTATAAACAACTATATGAAAGGAAACACCTTTAGGGACTAGGAAACACCTTGATTAAGTGTTGGAATCACATGTGATTCATCAAAGGGAAGTGGAATGACCAAAACATGAGTTTAAGGTCTTGTGACCATCACTCATTGAGTTTACGGTCGTAAACCCATGAGTTTACGGCCGTAAACTCATTACACTTTGACCATTTTGAGTTTTGAAGCCTTCCAAGTCATACTAAGCATTCTTACTTCATGGTTAAGACTTAGGAAGTGAGTAGGGCATCATATCACTCCTAAATGGAGTTTACAGCCCATGGACCATTTCTACATGTGTTTGCTGCCATAAACTCCCATGGATCTTGGCATTTTGATGATTCAAGTTTTAAACACTTCAAGGTAAAAGTCTAGGCTAGTTTCTAGGCTCAAGGAAGAAATATGGGGCATCAAAACACACCTTGGGGGTGTTTACGGTTTTGGGAGATCCCCAAACCGTAAACACATATAAATGGGGTCTTTTGGTGATTTTTGTGTGCTAAACACATCAAGGTAAGGTTCTAGGTTTGATCCCAAGGTTTGTAAGGCATAGGGCACACTTTGGCACCATATTTTAGGGTTTACGGTCCAAGATGTTCTTGGACCGTAAACACCCTTGATACTTGGTTTCTTGGGTGATTTCTTGGTGTTTAGAAGTGTAACAAAGCTTATAAGACTCAAGGATAAAAGCACTTACAAGGTAGAAGCTTGAAAAGGTGCTAGAAGTCCAAGAACACTAGTGTGTGTTCTTGGTGTTGTTGGTGAAACTTGAAGAGCTACACTTTTGGAATGATTTCACGGATGAAATCATGTTAGATCACTAGATTAAGGTAGATATCAACTTATTAGGGCTTAGAAATACTTACAAGTTGAAGATCTTGAAGAAAAATGGGATGATACTTGAGAGAGAAATGGCTCTAGTCTTGGAAATGTGAAAAAAATGAGAAAAATATCTAAGTCTCACTTATATAGTCTTTAGGGTTTATGGTCCCAATACCATATTGGACCGTAAAATCCAAACTCTTGAAGTTTTGGGCACTTATTGGTACATAATAAACTCTAGGTTATCCTCTCTCCTGATATCTTCTAAAGCACTAACTTTAAAACACTCAAACTTATTCCAAAAGCTTGAAAGTTAGCCGAAACAGTTTTGACTTCAATTGGATTCGATGGTTGTACATAATGGAAATTTTTGGGTTGTCACATCATCCCCCCGTTAGAATGAATTTTGTCCCGAAATTAGCTTTCTTAACATTACTACTGGGGTTGAGCTCTTCTGCTTTGTAGAATACTCACTCATAGACCTCGCAGCTTTGCCCTGGTGTTCCTGATAGGATTCATACTTGGTCCATCTATCATTACTTTGTATAAACAAGCCGTATATAATTAGGATTAGTAGAACTGTCGGATGTGCAACTCTGCCCCAGGTCCACAAACCAACGAGGACAGGAGATAGGGCGGAAACACACATACTAGATCCGCATAATCATAATCATATACCATCCTCGCGTATACCCTAAATAATATTAGGTGGGCTGTATTCGTCCATAGCCTCTTTGCTCGAACTTGGTCTGCTGGACGAGTGGTATTTCGTGATGGTCTACGGACATCTGACAATAAGGCTTCGGAGAAAAAGTACTCTTCGCACGAGTACTGCGAGGTTTAGAATACGAAAGATAAAACTGAGGTTTAGGTCGGACTTTCGATACGAAGGACAAAAGTTTTGAGAGCTTGCCGATCGAGGCAATAGAAACATATGAATTCAGTATGGTGAGGACCACACCAACTCATGACGAATGGAAACCACGAACACTATACTGAACAAAGTTTTGGTCAAATGAAAGAAATGTCTGATAAACGACGATGTATCCTTGGTATGCTCGATACTGTATTCCTAGTATGTTCAACAATGTACTCTTTGTAACTGTCCTCGTGTTTCCTGTTTTCTATTTGAAGTTAACACTCCTATGTATCGTACCTCTATGTGCGCATACATATAAATAAAAGTGCTCTACTAACTGAAGGGATACTTTTATACCATGATCCCCCATGGTACCACTACCATCGCCCATCATATACAAGTTACGAATAATTAAGATGAGCCAGGCCGTCGAATGAGTATCTTTGCCTCAAATCCTCAACCAATTAAGGAAAAGGGGACCTAAGCGGAGCCACTCACTCTAAGTCTGCAACATCTTAGTTGCGCACAACCCTGATGTATATGGTGAGCCATACTAGCTTCTCTAAAAGATCTTTTAGTTCTCTTGAATATTACAACCTATTTCAACATGTGTGTTGTTATAGTTACTTTTAAGTGTCATCCCCAAATTTTAATCTTATATGAATATAAATTAATTTTTAACAGTAATTACTATTTTGAAAACGTACCACTACTCGTCGACGAATTTGGGGTAGATTTCCCTGCGGTGATCATCAGAATACGTCCATCCGCGCCTGAGTTCCTGATTATCGGGCAGTCCCTCTGATTGTGTCCAGTCACACCACAGCCATAGCAGGCTTGGTTTTCTTCAGCTCCGGGGACTTGGGAGATCTGTTGAGCCGGTGCCCTGCAGTAACGGACTGTGTGTCCCCTTCTATGGCAGTTCAGACATTGCATTTCCTGGCTACTCCGGTGTGGTGAAAGTTGCACTTTCCACACTTCGAAAGGTTTCCAGCATAACGACTGGTAGGTGCTGAAGCAGTAGGTGTCGTAGCGGCGTACATAGTACTCGCTCGTTGTTCTTGCGGGATGTCTTGTGTTTTGCGCTTCTTCTTTCTCTTGTTTCCCGACTTCTGAGTATAGTCCTCTTCCTTTGATGGCTCGGGAATAGGGATTTTTACACCATGGCGGACTCCATGGTCGATGAGTCGCTGAGCCAAGCGTTTAGCACTATCGAACGTGGTTGGGTTAGAAGACAGCACATTTCCTTGGGTCGGAGCAGTCAGACCCCAAATGTACCTTTCTATCTTCTTGCTCTCCGAGGTAATCATCTCGGGGCATAGAGCTACTAGTTCACTGAATCGGTCAGTGTAGGTTACTATGTCTGAGCCGACCATAGTGATATCCCACAGCTCTACTTCCAGTTTTTGAATCTCGCCTAATGGGCAGTATTCCTCCCGCATTAACTCTTTTAGGTTTTCCCAACCTATTGAGTTAGCCACTGCTAGGGTCAGTGACTTAACATGGCTGTTCCACCATGTTAGGGCCTTGCCAGAGAAGGTGCAGGCAGCAAACTTCACTTTGCTTCGTTCTGGGCATAAACAGATTTTGAAAACCGACTCTGTTTTCTTGAAGCATTGCATGAGGGCAATGACTCCTTCAGTCCCTTTAAAGGACAATGGCTGGAATCTGGTGAACTCCTTGTATGATAACTCTCCCTGGTGCACAGGGACCTCACCTTGACTAGAATCAATAGGCGTTTCACCTCCACCTGTACTGATGGGGTGATATTGAGCCATGGCTGTTGCTACAGCCACGACCACTACAACGTTTAGAGTTGCTGCATCTTTGTGGAGAAGGTATTGGAGTTATCGGGGTAGCGTGTCTGGGTGATCTACGAGGAGGCATCTTTGCTAAAAGAAAACAAAGATGAGATGGAATAAATCTATAGCAATGGACAGAAGCCGAAAGCTGAAAAGACAAGATTATCTTAGTTCTGGACGTATCGGGTCCTGACTTCCACATGGTTCTAGAAACAATTCACGAATGAGTCTATACCTAATAAACTCTATGAATTTGAAATAACTATCCTCGAATGAATATTTGTTTCCTGAATAACTGTTACTCGCTCGACCAATTAACATGATTAATATTTATTAGTGTGACGTGTAAGACGTTTTGATTACTCCGGCTGATCCTTCCTTGAAAACTTCTCATGAACTTGTCCTTGTTCCTCCTGGACTCTTCTGTTGTATACTATGAGGAAGTGGTTACATCTATATGGGCTTTTCGTGCGAGAATGAAAGTGACTAAAGAACCTATGAGCTTTAAGGTAACTTTATTGGGTGATCCTTACGGAAATCCTCCTATAATTGTACAAGGTACACAAGATTGTATATAATTTGAAGATCAAATAGACTTTCGAATAGTTGATCCAACCTCAACACTACACCCTTAAGAGGATTGAATAGCGAAGCGTAGGCCATAGATTCTGTGTCTATAAGGTCCTTATTATATATAACACTTTAGGAATATACCTTGCAATATTATAGGTTTATCCGTAAGAGTCTTTTAAATTCTCACATAAGTTATTTATATGGACTAAAATACTCCTATAGTATTCTAACGTAATGTACTTGGTATGTTCTAAACTCGTTATCGCGCTATCGTATCATAGAATACTCCCATAGTACTCTAACTCTAACTGTACTTGTTCAGGCGTTCTCTTGACTGGTGTTCAGGTAAGTTTTAACCCTGTTGCAACACCACATCCTTCCCAAACACATGTTGGCCACATCTCGAATGAATATAGTTGATCAGCCTTTATTGATCCTAGCTATGATTACATAACTATTCGGGTTAACGACAGTGCCCAACCTTTAAATACCTTTAGTTCTGTTCTCCTCGTGACACTAATTCTATTATGTAGACGTATAAGCATGTAGGTATATTTTTATAACTTGTTGTTATACTCTAAAATATATCATTATCCAGAGCACTTAAGCCCCATTATTTATAGTTGTATATCTTTTATCGGTTGATATGCTTAGTTCACTATAAACAATGCTCTGATACCAATCTGTCACACCCTAAAACCGGAACGGCGAAAACGTTCGGGGGTGGAGGACGTCATGTTTAGTATCATGAGATATGTATATGGTAAGCAAGTAATGAAAAAATATTTCATTTAGAAAGAAAGTGTTTACAATGTGTGTGTTCACAAAACATAGAAGTTATAAACAAATAACAAAACAAGACTTGAAGCCATAATGCTCCATCTTCTGAATTCCCAGCACGAGCGCCTGTCTAATAGTCTGTCTTGAGAATACAAGTTATTTGAAAGAGTTGATCAACAATTAAGCTGGTGAGTTCATAAGATTTTAGTGATGTGAGTAAGCTATAAAATGTGGTTGAAAATTTATATGCACCAGTGATGTAAGCTGTAAGTTCTGTTTTCAAAAGTTTGCCTGTTCCTCTAGAAAATCCTATATTTCCTACTTGAATGAAGTTTAAGTAAAATGACGCTACAAGCCTTTATATGGGTACTAAGTGAGTACAAGCTATATGTACTCAAAGTAAACAAACAACCGATTATGCGCATCTGCCCTAAGCTCACAACCCAACGGGGAACAGAAAGTAAGGCGGATAGCACACATTCAATTGGTTGTTAGATCGTTATCATATATAACCCTGGTGTATTCACTTGTTACTCATGGAGTTATTTGTAATGGTTCCTTTATATTTAATGAAAAGTTCTTTTAAGAAAACATATATTTCTTATAGTAAAATATTGACCATAGTGACTACTTTTATAATAGCTTTGTTTATACTGCTATATATAATCTGATATCGGGTAGAAAGTTAATTAGGTGAATTTGCCCTAAGTCCACAACCCAACGAGGATAGGAAGTAAGGCGGAAAACACACATTTAACTATATATTGGGTATTATTTTTATATATAAACATGGTGTATAAACTAAGGTGTTATAGAGTTACTCACCTAAAGTCTTTAAAATTGTATTGGCTTAATAAATGGATTAAGCCCTTATCTGGGAAATTTCTAATTTTGTATACCAAAAGTAATGACTTTGAAAAGTATGTTTTGTACTAGGAAGGTTGTGCTTTGAATCTGTGTCCTATAACCTGATCCATACCTGGTACCCTTATGATGACTCAATGTATACTAAGCATAAATATATATAGAATCGGGTAGATAATAGATTGGGTGAATCCGTTCCAAGCCCACAACCAAACAAGGACAAGAAATGAAGTGGAGAACACACATCCTATTATTTGTTGGATCCTATTGGTATATATGTATCTTATGATGTGTACATTAAGGAATCATAAGACTAGCATTATGGTCCTAAATTTTAGAAGCAGCCTTCTACCAAGACCTGACTGTTTTGAAAGTAGCCTTCTACCAAGCCTCGACTGTTTTGAAAGTAGTCTTCTACCAAGACACGACTGTACGACTATTAATAATATTGACACTGGAATTTTATATCCTTCTGTAATTGTCGTATTGACAGTGTAAGTACTGTAGTATTTGTAATAAGTGACTACTTTTAGTACTATTTTTCCTTAATTGAGGGTTAAGGCATAATGTGATGGCTAGATCCTATGCTAAACGCTCCCTTGTCAAGAGATTCTAGGAACTACACGCGACCGTTGCATGAGTGCAAGCTGCGAACATCTACATTACTATGATCATGTATACCCAATATAACTATCACAATGAGTTGTGATTCATTGGTATAGTTAGATCATGAACTTGTTCCATGCTAAAGCACCTTATTATGTTCTGTTCTGTTATCATGTATTGATATCGTATTTATGTAAACGTATTCATCTAAGCGTATCTATGTAAACGTATTTATGTAAACGTATTGCGTTAGTATAGACTCATGAACTGGACTGACTCTTTGTGTGCTTCATTATACTAGAAGTAATGAATAGCATTCTCCTAAACTATACCTATAATAGTTTACTAATGTTCTACCTGGACTGTTATTAAAGAGACTCATTTATCTACTAAGTTATGCTTGTATTTTAAAGACGGAGTTTTGTATAACTATAAAGTAACATAACCTTTAAAAGAGTTTTGGAATGTTTTGACAACTTATAAATAACATAAGTAACATTTTGAGACATCTTTATAACAAACATTTACACAATTATCATTGTGTTCAACTTGTATTCCCCCCCCCCCCCTTTAAAACAGTTAAAATAGTTAAAAGATTCATTATGGGGTATGAACTCACCTGATGTGGGTGATTCAATCGGGTATGTGTGTAAGGATGAGAAGTTCCATGAATGAAGTCCCGAGACACAACCAGTCCTAAATGACATATAAGGACACATATTGACATGAATATAGTGTTTATAAACAACTATATGAAAGGAAACACCTTCCGGGACTAGGAAACACCTTGATTAATTGTTGGAATCACATGTGATTCATCAAAGGGAAGTGGAATGGCCAAAACATGAGTTTAATGTCTTGTGACCATCACTCATTGAGTTTACGGTCGTAAACCCATGAGTTTACGGCCGTAAACTCATTACACTTTGAGCATTTTGAGTTTTGAAGCCTTCCAAGTCATACTAAGCATTCTTACTTCATGGTTAAGCCTTAGGAAGTGAGTAGGGCATCATATTACTCCTAAATGGAGTTTACGGCCCATGGACCATTTCTCCATGTGTTTGCTGCCGTAAACTGTCACACCCCAAAACCGGAATGGAGGAAACGTTCGGGGGTGGAGGACGTCATGTCAAGTATCATGAGATATGTATATGGTAAGCAAGTAATGAACAACCATTTCATTTAGAAATAAAGTGTTTACAATGTATGTGTTCACAAAACATAGAAGTCATAAACAAATAACAAAATAAGACTTGAAGCTACAATGCTCCATCTTCTAAAGTCCCAGCACGAGCACCTGTCTAATAGTCTCCTGAGAATAGAAGTTATTTGAAAGAGTTTATCAGCAATTAAGCTGGTGAGTTCATAAGATTTTAGTGATGTGAGTAAGCTGTAAAAATGTGGTTGACAATGTATAAGCACAAGTGATGTAAGCTGTAAGTTCTGTTTTGAAATGATCGCATGTTCCTCTAGAAATTCCTATGTTTCCTACATTAATGGAAGTTAAGTAAAATGACACTACAAGCCTTTCTATGCGTACTAAGTGGGTACAAGTTATATATACTTAGAGTAAATAAACAATCGATTGTGCGCATCTGCCCTAAACTCACAACCCAACGGGGAACAACAAGTAAGGCGGATATCACACATTCCATTGGTTGTTAGATCCTTGTCATATATAACCTTGGTGTATTCACTTGTTACTCATGGAGTTATTTGTAATGGTTCCTTTATATCTAATGGAGAGTTCTTGTAAGAAAACCTATTTTCCTTATAGTAAAATATTGACTACGGTGATTACTTTTATAATAGCTTTGGTTATACTACTATATATAATCTGAGATCGGGTAGATAGTTAATTGGCGGAATCTGCCCTAAGCCCACAATCGAACGAGTACAGGACGTCGGGGGAAAACGTGCATTTAGCTATCTATTGGATATTAGTTTTATATATAAACATGGTGTATAAACTAAGGTGTTATAGAGTTAACTCACTTAAAGTCTTTTAAAACTGTATTGCTTAATAACATGGATTAAGCCCTTTTCTAGGAAATCTCTAGTTTCTATCAAAAATACTGACTTTGATAAGTAAGTTCTGTACTAGAAAAACTGTGCTTTGACCATGTGTCCTATAACCTGATCCATACTTGGTACCCTTATGATGACTTAATGTATACTAAGCATATATATATATATATATATATATATATATATATATATATATATATATATATATATATATATATATATATATATATTCGGGTAGATAATAGATTGGGGAACTCGGTTCAAGACCACATCAAACGAGAACAGGAAATGAAGCGAAGGCACACATCCTATTAGCTGTCGGAATCTATTGGCATATATGTATTCTATAGTGTATACATTAAGAAATCATAAAGCTAGCACTATGATCCTAACCTTTAATCGTAGCCTTCTACCAATGCATCTTCTGATCTGAGTTAAACCCGACTGTTCCTTTGTCAAATGTAAAGTATATTCTCCTTAGTTTATAACTATCTCGAATAGAAAATAGATTAACCTTCAAGTGTTACCGACACTTTATGATAGTAATGGGAGAAGTGAGTACCCTGATGTCGTTTATAATAACATGCGAAGGTACTATTAACCTAAAAACATATTTGTTTTATTACGGTCATAATGTGAAAGCTAGAACCCCTACTAAACGCTCTCATGTAATGAGATTGAGGGAACCTAACGCGACCCTAGAAAATCCATGCAAGCCATGTAATTCACATTAAAGTTATATGATCATGTATACCCAATATAACTATCACTAATGCGTTAGCGATTCATTGGTATAATTAGATCCTGTCTGCGTGTTGTCATGCTATAGCAAATTAACTTGTTTGTTATGTTATGTTCTAGAATTGTTGGATTCTCTTCACTGTTTGTTCTGTTCAGATATTGACTCTTTGTGTGCTTCATTGTACTAGAATTAATGAATAGCATTCTCCTAAACTATACCTATAATAGTTTACTAATGCTCTACTTGGACTGTTACTTAAATGACTCCTTTCTCTACTAAGTTATGCTTTAACATTAATAACGGAGTTTTGAAACGTGTTAACAACTTATAATTTACATAAGTAACATTTTGAAGAATGTTTAACAAAAAATATTTACACAATTATCATTGTGTTCAACCTGTATCCCCCCCCCCCTAAAACAGTTTAAAATAGTTAAATGATTCATTACGGGGTATGAACTCACCTGATGTGGGTGATTCAAATGGGTATGCGTGTAAGGATGAGAAGTTCCACGAATGAAGTCCCGAGACACAATAAGTCCTAAATGACATATAAGGACACATAGTGACATGAATATAGTGTTTACAACAACTATATGAAAGGAAACACCTTCCGGGACTAGGAAACACCTTGACCAAGTGTTGGAATCACACGTGATTCAACATAGGAAGGTATAAGGCACTCACATTAGTTTACTACCATGAGTTCATGGTCCAAGGGAGTTTACGGCCGTAAACTCATGGCTACACATGTGGGAATGCAAGTTTGAAGGCTAGGGAATGATTTAGGGACATTAGCTCTAGCCTAGGATGAGAAAGAACACCTTCTTTGGAGTTTTTGAGGAGTTCACAGCCCAAATGAGTTTACTACCATAAACTCATGGCCATTTATGCTTATGAGGGTCCTAAAGGTCATAAGGAAGCATTCTAAATTCATGCCTAAGCCTTAGGAAGTGTTTGTGGCATCAAAGCACTCTTATCTTGAGTTTACGGCCCATGGACCATTTGGTCATGAGTTTGCGGCCATAAACACCTATGGGTGTTGGTATTTTGGTTGCTTTGGGTCCGAGACACATCAAGGTAAAGTGCTATGCTTGTCTCTTGGCTTATGGAAGGCATTTAGGGCATTTTGGCACCCTAAAATTAAGTTCACGGCCCAAGAACTTTCTTGGCCGTGACCTCACTTCTAGCCTTGTTTCTTAATGTTTTTGGGGTCTAAAACAAGTAATGGTAGTCTCTAGGTTTAGTTCCAAGGCTTGGTGGGACATTCGGCACACTTTGGCCCTCAAAATTACTGTTCACGGTCCAAGAAGATCTTGGGCCGTGAACACCATTTCCTTGGTGTTTTGGATTGATTTTCATGTTATTAAGGCATATAACACACTTATATACACTCTAGGTTGAAGTACTTATAATCCGGGGTGATCAGGCGAAGATGCTTGAGAGAGAAATTGGCTTTTCTCTAGCTGGAAATGCAACTAATGAATAAATATGGTCAAGAACCATATATATACCCCTAGGGTTTTTGGCAGAAAATCATTTATTCATGGATTGAATTCTAATATCAATGAGCTTTGGAAAAACAGAGTTGCACAATACCCTAGTGCAACCTCTCTCCTGATATCTCCTTAAGGGTAATTCCTGAAATGCTCAAACTTATCTCAAAAGTTTGAAAGTTAGCAGAACGGATTTGACTTCACTTGCTGTGGATGGTTTTACAGAATGGAAACTCTTGGGTTGTCACATAAACTCATATGGATCTTGGCATTTTGATTATTTCAAGTCTTAATCACTTCAAGGTAAAAGTCTAGGCTAGTTTCTAGGCTTAAGGAAGAAATATGGGGCATCAAAACACACCTTGGGGTGTTTACGATTTTGGGAGATCCCCAAACCGTAAACACATATAAATGGGGTCTTTTGGTGGTTTTTGTGTGCTAAACACATCAAGTTAAGGTTCTAGGTTTGATCCCAAGGTTTGTAAACACCCTTGATCCTTGGTTTCTTGGGTGATTTCTTGGTGTTTGGAAGTGTAAAAAATCTTATAAGACTCAAGGATAGAAGCATTTACAAGGTAGAAACTTGAAAAGGTGTTAAAAGTCAAAGAACACTAGTGTGTGTTCTTGGTGTTATTGGTGAAACTTGAAGATCTACACTTTTGGAATGATTTCATGGATGAAATTATGTTGGATCACTAGATTAAGGTAGATATCAACTTATTAGGGCTTAGAAATACTTACAAGTTGAAGATCTTGAAGAAAAATTGGATGATACTTGAGAGAGAAATGGCTCTAGTCTTGGAAATGTGAAAAAAATGAGAAAAGTATCTAAGTCTCACTTATATAGTCTTTAGGGTTTACGGTCCCAATACCATTTTGGACCGTAAAATCCAAACTCTTGAAGTTTTGGGCACTTATTGCTACATAATAAACGCTAGGGTATCATCTCTCCTGATATCTTCTGAAGCACTAACTTTAAAACACTCAAACTTATTCCAAAAGCTTGAAAGTTAGCCAAAACAGTTTTGACTTCAATTGGAGTCGATGGTTGTACAGAATGGAAATTTTTGGGTTGTCACATTTATGGACCTCATGAACCGAGTTTGCCGCCCATTCCTAGACAACTTTGTAGTTTTATTCATCGATGACATACTCGTCTATTCTCGAAACAAGGAAGAACACGGTCAACACTTACGACAGCTTCTAGAGACGTTGAGAGCATAGAAGTTATACGCAAAATTCTCCAAATGCGTGTTCTGAATTCGCAATGTGGATTTCATGGGTCATGTAGTTAGTGAGGAAGGAATTCATGTAAATCCTTCCAAGATCAAAGCTAGTGAAGGCTGGGAAATTCCGAAGACGCCGACGGAGATCAGACAATTCTTGGGCCTTGCTGGCTACTATAAAAGGTTTATTTAGAACATCTCCAAAATAGCCAAGTCGCTCACCACTCTAAACCAAAAAGGCTAACCCTTCAACTGGACTAGAAAGCAAGAAGCTGCTTTTCAAGCCCTGAAGCGAGCCCTATATAGTGCTCCGGTACAATCCTTGCCAGAGGGAACCGAAGACAACGTAGTATATTTTGACGCTTGAAATCAAGGTTTAGATTGTGTTCTTATGCAACATGGAAAAGTGATAGCTTACGCGTCCAAACAATTAAAGACCCATGAAGTAAATTACACCATCTATAATCTCTGGCTAGGAGCTGTGGTCTTCGCCTTGAAGATTTTGAGGCACTACCTCTACGGTACAAAGTGCACCATTTTCAAGGACCACAAAAGCCTCCAACACATTCTACATCTAAAGGAGCTAAACATGAGGCAACGAAAGTAGGTAGAACTACTCAATGACTATGAATGTGAGATCAAGTACCATCCGGGAGAGGCTAATGTGGTGGTCTATGCCCTGAGCAGGAAGGAATACACGAGTCGACGAACTAAAACCCTAACATTGACCATCCAATCCCACTTGTCCACGCAAATCAGGGATGCTCAATTGGAGGCCCTGAAGCCAGAAAACGTTGCGACCGAAGTGCTATGTGGGATGGACAAGAATCTCCAAATCAAAGCGGATGGAGCTTAGTACCTCATAAACCGAATCCGAATCCCAAAGTTTCGAGGGTTCAGAGATGTGGTCATGAACAAAGCGCACATAACAAGATATTCAGTCCATCCCGGTGCTGATAAAATGTATTTGGATCTAAAGCAACAATATTGGTGGCCAAACTTGAAAGTAGAAGTTGCCACTTACATGAGTAAGTGCCTCACTTGTGCCATGGTTAAAGTGGAATTTCAGAAGACCTCGGGATTGCTACAACAACCTATCATACCCGAGTGGAAATGGGAAAGGATAACCATGGAATTATAACCAAGTTACCTAAGATGACAGACGGTCTAGATGCCATCTGGGTAATTGTCGATCGGCTGACCAATTCCATCCATTTCCTACCAATTAAAGAAAACTATAAGATGGAGATACTAACCCGAATTTACATCAGGGAGGTGGTGAGACTTCATGGAGTGCCGATATCTATCATCTCTGAGCGAGATAGTGGATTCAACTCATGATTCTAGCTGTCACTCCAGAAAGAAAAAATGGACCCAACTGGATATGAGTATTGCCTACACCCCTAGACCGACAGTCAAAACGAGCAAACCATTCAAACACTGGAAAATATGCTCCGAGCTTGTGTGATAGATTTTGGCAAGGCATGGGACACTCACTTGCCGCTAATCGAATTCTCATACAGCAACAGCTACCACGCAAGCATTAAAGTCGCTCCCTTCGAATCCTTGTACGGTCGGAAATGCAGATCACCCCTCTATTGGGCTGAGGTTGGAGACACTCAGCTGGCAAGAGGGCAGACACCAAACAACACTCTTACAAGACCTGAGATCATTCAGGAAACAACGGAGAAAATAATTCAAATCAGGGCACGACACCAAGCATCGCAAGACCGATAAAAGAGTTATGTTGATAAAAGGCGAAAGCATCTGGAATTCCAAGTAGGTGATCGCGTGTTACTAAAAGTCTCTCCCTAGAAGGCGATGGTACGACTTGAAAAGAGGGGCAAGCTAAACCCACAATATATCGGGCCATTCGAGATCCTCGTCAGGATCGGTCTGGTAGCCTATAGACTACAACTGCCCTTGGAGCTTAACAATGTACACCCAATATTCCACATGTCAAATCTGAAAAAGTGCCTATCATATGAAACCCTCATTATTCCCCTGCATGAGATCAAGGTGAATGAGAATCTCTTGTTCGTCAAAGAGTCGGTTGAAATCATAGACAGAGAGATAAAGCGTATGAAACAAAGGCGCATTCTGATTGTGAAGGTTCGATGGAATGCTAAGCGCGGACCAGAATTCACATGGGAACGCAAAGATCAAATGATGCAAAAGTACCCTCACCTTTTCTCTAGCTATTAAGATCAGCTTTCAAAAGAATTTTAAGACGAAATTCCCTCAAACGGGGGGATGATGTCACAGCTAGCATTTTAAGGCTAAGAAGTTATGTGCATGTGTAATTAACTCCTGATGTATCTTGTAACCCTAAGATTGATGTTATACATGTAATTCGTTCACAAATGACAATTCAAGTCAAAACTCACTCGTGAAAGCTCTAAACCTAATTCAATAGGCTAAATTCACTCAACTTTGGGCTTGAAACCCTAACTGTCTTGTTCAAACCTATTAATGGACTAGGATTCTCATATTGGGCCAAATGGGCCAGTAAACACTCAAATTGGTTCGTTTGGGCCAAGAATCCTGATTTGGGCCCTAATTGGACCCACGTTCATTAAGCATTAGTATTTTGGACTATAAGATCCTTCATGGGCCTTATTGGGCCGAAAATCACTCAACTTCTCTATAGGGGCCGAAAACCCATTTCCTTTACCCTTTTGGGTCGTAAACTCATATGTGGACCCACATGGATCAAAGATCCCTAATGGGCCAACATAATATCAATTACACATAAACTTAAGCCCAATGTCTTTTTCTTTCCTTCCCTCTCCTAATTCTCGACCCTATATATGTTAAAAAAAATGTTGTATTAATTCTAATGGTGCCACATATTTTTGCATGGAGGACATCCATGCAAAATAACCATCAAACATCTAGTCAATTTAGAGTCTTACCATCATGTAATGACCATGTTAATCCTTCTCTCTCTTCCCTCCTTAAAGTCTCGGCCAAATACCCTAACTCCTACCATTCTTCACTTCAATTATCTCACTTATTTCCTTCCCTCTCAAGCACAGGAAGATTCCTTCATCCATCCCTTCAAATTTTTGAAGATTTGTTGGTGTGTTCTAGAGTTTTTCATTAAAGATCAGAACTAGGTAAGTTATTATCGTCCTCAAAATGATTTGGTTCCATTTTATGCTAAGAACACTCCCTTATATGATTTATTTCGTGTTCTAGCTCCCTAGAAGCATCTAGATAAGAAAACCTCTTCAAGAAGTTAGTTAAGGCCGAAAACACCTTTAATCTTCTCTTCAAAACTCAACTAACATCAAGGTCAGCTTCATACCCCTTGTTTTCATGTTTTTCCATGTTTAAGGGGGGGGGGGGGGTGGAATACAAGCTTGGTTTTGTGTTTAATCTTAGTAGTTATGCATGCTTGTGTGTATTCTCATGATATGTTGTGTAAATACGTTATGAAATTATGTTAAACACTCATAAACTCTATATATCTTCCAAGTTTTGAAGATGTAGTAAACAAGTTACTCAATGTGACTTTTTATGATATTTTGAAAGATTAACATGTTAAAAGTTACTAGAAAACTAAATAAAGTATACAAAAGGGCCATACGTGTCACACCCCGAAAACCAAAGGCGGAAACATTTTCGGGGCGGACTCCACGTTGTGTATCAAATCCAATGTACATAGTAAAACAGTAAACACAAAAACATTACATTACATAGAATTGTTTACATCTGTTTGTAAGAAAAGTTATACAAGTGTTATATACATATATCATATGATCAAAAGCAAAGACGAGTCTTCTAACGCTCCGTCTTCTCCAAAAGATGGCAATGTACCTGTCTAATGTTGACCTGAGAATACAAGCAGTTTGAAAATCAGCATAAAGCTGGTGAGTTCACAAGCGGTTTAGTTTTGAAAAGAACGAGTTCCTTTGTTTTCTGAAAAAAGTTGTTATCCAAGAAAATCCCATATTTTCTTATGAAAATAGTTTAGTTATCTTTTGTTACCAATTCAAAAACGGGTTGTTATGTTATTCCAGGAAAATCCCATGTTTTCCTAATAATTTAGCTATCCATTTGTTACTTAATTCGTTTACATGTTGTTACGTTATCCTAGTAAAATCCCATATTTTCCTATGTGTCGAGGTTGGTTCTTAGTTTAGATTTCGAAGTACTAGTAACTACCATACTTGTAGTATTAGTTAAGTATTCTGATATCTTAGTTATCCTACATTCGAATGTCTATTATCTGCTATACATAGTTGTATTTTCAAATATTTCGATTCACTCAGAAGCGTACATTACAGTATTTTCGAAGTTCTGGTGATTTCCAAAATTGTACATTAGACGTATTTTCGAAACTCTATCGACATTCTAAGGCGGATGTATTCGAGACTTAGTAGAGGTCCAGAGGCGTACTTTCGAATTAATTTTCAAACTCTGGTGACACTCAAGGCGTACACTAACTGTATATTCGAAGTCTAGGTGTCATCCAAAGGCGTTATTTCGTATTCGTATTACTATTTCTATTCGTATTCGTATTCGTATTCGTATTCGAACTATCCTATTGGTTTTACTCGTATTCGTATTCGTATTCGTACTATCCTATTGGTTTTATTCGTATTCGTATTCGTACTATCCTATTGGTTTTATTCGTATTCGTATTTGTATTCGTACTATCCTATTGGTTTTATTCGTATTCGTATTCGTATTTGTATTTGTATTTGTACTCGTATTAGTATTAGTATTTGTATTCGTATTCGTATTCGTATTCGTTCTATTGGTACGTTATTAGTATTATTCTTAGTTTTTGATTAGTATAATTCCTTTTACAAAACATAATATGTAACATAGATTATATCACTTTTTAAAGGAATCTACATTTAGTCTGATAGTTTACTCTGCAATTCGAACCAATTGTTAGTACGATTTTTATTATAAAAAACATACATAATATAAAACATTTGAATTGAAAACAATAAGTTTAAGTACAAGATTTCCTTGTACTTTTGTTTGTATCCCCCCCTGAAAACATTTGAAAAACACGGAAAAAGGGTAGGGGTATTAACTCACTGGTTGAGGAACGCGTCGGTTTGGGTCCTAAATGTCGGTTTTGGGTTCGCAAACGCACAAGATTCCTATGTATTATGAAAAGATACACATGTGTATCTAATTAGGACTTGATTAATTTATTTGTTAGTGTAACAGCCGAAATTCAGGTACAACCGATTAGCCCTTCATCTTTATTTATTTGTCATTTTGGGCCTTTGTGTTGGGCGAGTACGCTGGGCGTACAAGGAGTATGCTGCGCGTACTCGCGTGCCTCATTTAAACACGTCATCGTCGGGTACGCTGGGCGTACCCAAGGTTACATCGGGCGTAATCGGTCCAGACCCAAAACCCTAATTTGAGTTGTTGGCTATAAAAGGAATGAGATGGCTTGGTTCCTCAGCCACCATCCTTCAGAAAGAAACCCTAAGAGAGTTGTTCCTTCGTTCATGTCACACCCCAAAACCACGAACGGCGGAAATGTTCAGGGGTGGAGGACGTCATGTATAGTATCACAACAGTGTAATATAATAAACAAGCAACAACATCATCCATTTCATTATAAGTAGATTTTTAATACATGTGTGTTATTTCATAATCTACAACAATGAAATAAATAATCAAAATAAGGCGAGTCTTGTCTGTGCTCCATCTTCTCAAAAACCTATCCATCGCATCTGCCTAACTGATGACTTGAGAATACAAGTTATTTTGAAAGCGAGTATCAGCTTTAAAGCTGGTGAATTCATAAGTATTTAAGTGTCATTGTCTTGTTTGTGAAAATCCGTTATGAAGGCCATGTAAATTGTTAAATAAAAAATGTTGATGTAAGTATGAAAAAACCCTGGAAAATCCCTTATTTTCTATCAGTTTGAGATGTAGTCTTCTACCAAGACGCGAATGTTTTGTTAGTAAAATGATAGTTTTTCCTTTCTATGGACTAGTACTAAAAGTGCTTAGTCTAACTCATCGTTTATGTGAATATATCACAAAATAAAGTAAACAGGGAAATGATATGATAGTCTTCTACCAAGACCTAAACGCTTTGTAAGTAAAATGATAGTTTTTCCTTTCTATCGACTAGTACTAAGAGTACTTAGTCTAACTCATCGTTTATGTGAATATCTCACAAAATAAAGTAAAATAGGAAAATGATATGATAGTCTTCTACCAAGACCCTAATGTTCTGTTATGACTATGTAGCCTTCTACCAAGACTCGAATGTTTTGTTATGACTAAGTAGTCTTCTACCAAGACCCGAACGTTTTGTAATGACTAGGTAGTCTTCTACCAAGACCCGAAAGTTTTGTAATGACTAGGTAAAATATAACCATGAAAGTATTACCCTTGGGTTACCAAGGATAACACAACATCGCTGAAGCGAAAGATATAACCTAATGAGCATCCGAAGATTGTTCAATTAACCTCTGTGGCGAACAGTAGGTTCCAGGAGTGGTTAGTCCCGTAACTGACTTTACATCGATGTAGTTGAAGTAAATAACCTAATCAATATCCGAAGATTGTTCAATTAACCTCTGTAGCGAACGGTAGGTTCCAGGAATGGTTAGTCCCGTAACTGTCTCCTAATATATGTAATAACAACCCAATGAACATCCGAAGATTGTCCAATTAACCTCTGTGGCGAACAGTAGGTTCCAGGAATGGTTAGTACCGTAACTGACTCTACATTGCTATAAGCGAAATAGATAACCTTATGAACATCCGAAGATTGTCCAATTAACCTCTGTAGCGAACAATAGGTTCCAGGAATGGTTAGTCCCGTAACTGACTCCCATTGAACTGGGATGGGCTGGAATGGTTTACTGAAGGTGCTAATATATCATCGCTCCAAATCGAGTTTCAAGTATTCACGTAAGTATACACAGGTAATCATAATTACGTAAAGGTACTCATGTAATGTGTTCTTGTAAGCGTATTCATGTATCATGTAAGTATATGCAAAGGTACTAATGTATCAGGTAATGTACAAGTAAACACTCATGAATGAACTGACTCTTGTGTGATTCCTTGTAATAGGAATAATGTTTGATATCTCCAGATTATCCCTACGATAATTTACTGAAAGGTAATTAGTTGTTCAAGTAGGTTTATACACTCTTACTACTCAAGGGTGTGAGAAACTAAATGAAAGATGAAAACTATAATCTCTAACATATAACTGAACGTATGCGCATAAGTATAGTTTGATTCAAGAAGGTAAAATAATCGTTTTGCAAGATATCTAGGAGTTTTGAACAATAAGTAAGAATGACTTGATGTCATTTTAATAAACATTTCAAAACTAATACTTTTGTTATCAAGGTATTTTAAGATAGAAAACCACTTCATGTGTCACCTTTTGAAATATGTGAAATCTACCGAGTGAAAACACAGTTATAAAATACATAAGATTGATTTAATAACATATTGTTTTCTACTCGTATTTCCCCTCGTTAAAACGTTTAAAATCATTTAAAACATTGATTAAGGGGTATGAACTCACCTGTAGTCGGTGATTGGGATGAACTGAACGGTATAGGATTGCTAGGTGTCAAGCGAGGACTTGTACACACACTACGATCCTAATGAACATATAATCACACATATATGCATTCAATTAGCCTTAAATCACTAAATGATAAAGTTAAGACATCCTATACACAATTAAACACTTTATATAAGTGTTTTAGGTCCTAAGGATTGCATTTAAGCTAATGTGGGACAAGGCACTTGTGTTTTAGGGTTCCAAAGGACCCTATATGTGAGTTTACTCCCCATATACCAACACACATGGAGTTTACGGTTGTAAACTCTTGAGTTTACGGCCGTAAACTGCCAACCATGGGGGTTTGGTATGTTTTGAAGTCCCTAATGATTCCTAGAATTTTTCCAACTTGGTGGTTAAGTCCTTGGAAGGGTTTAAGGTCTAGAAATACTCCAATTAGGAGTTTACGGCCCTGAGGCCATTCCCCTTAGATTTTACGGCCGTAAACTCTAAGTATAGGGTGTTTTTGTTGTTTTCAAGCCTCTTGCTTTTGAAGGATATGTTCTAGACAATTGTTTAAGGCAAATGAGGACCCTAGGCACACTTTGGTGCCATTCTTTCATGTTTACGGCCCAAGAGCATTCTCTTGGCCGTAAACTCACTTTGATAAGTGATTTTGATGAGTTTTGGTCCTTCAATTAACTGGAAACAATTCCTTGTAAAGGTCTAGGGCTTTAGTTGTCTTAAAAACACCCTTTTGTCCATTTCTATGGAGTTTACGGCCTAAGATACACTTGGGCCGTAAACTCTCATTTTTTTATGTTCTTTAATGTGCTTAATGCCTTATATTTAATGGGAACTAGTCATGATAAAAGTCTTAAAGCTTTAGTGGCCTTAAAACACCATTTTGACTTCAAAGAAGGAGTTTACGGCCTAAGCAACTCTTGGGTCGTGAACTCCCCAAACTTGGGTGATTTATGGTTGTTTTCTTGTCCCTAACACACATACATATGAGTCTAAGGCAGTAGCATAACACAAAGGTCGGTCTCAGCTTTGTTTCGGGAGTTTACCGCCCAAGAACACCTTGGGGAGTAAACTCCTAGATCTAGTGATTTAGCCTCCTAAATCATGTTATAAACACATATAAAGCTTTCTAACATTACTAGAAAGAGGTACTCACAATTTGGGATAAAAACCCGAAGATCCGTGAGAGAGAAAATGGCTTTTCTCTAGTTGGAAATGCGAATAATGAATGAATTTGGTTTAGAATTATATTTATAGTCCTGAGATATTTTTGGTAGAAAATATTTTTATTCCTGAAATGGCCTCTAATATAATAGAGTGATGGAATAATAGAGTTGCACTACACCCTAGTGCATCCACTCTCCTAATATCTCCTGAAGTGTAAACCCTGAATTACTCAAACTTAAACTAGAAAGTCTGAAAATTAATTGTGACTGCTATAACTTCTATTGAAGTGACATAGTTTGTACATAATGGAAATTTCGGATTGTCACATCATCCCCCTGTTAGACGGAATTTCGTCCCGAAATTAGAATTTAGGCAAGGAAGTATGTACGAATGATCGAGTCGTGAGGCGGAAAAACTTCCAAATCGATTGGTTCTAGCGCTCCTAAGTGAAATCGGGTTCTCGGTTGGTATCCCAACGAACCTTCACTAATGGGCAACGGCGTTGCTTCGTTCGCTTGACCTCTCGGTCGAGTGTCCCTACGGTTCTAATAGGGAGTCAAGGATCTCGTAAATCTCGATCTCGTCGAGAGGGCTTACGAAAGTCCTAACGGGAAGATATTGTTTCAAGTTCGAGACGCGAAGGGGAAAATGTATGTTACTGAGTTCGCGGAGTAGGTCTAGTTTGTGAGATGCAGGACCGATTCTGGTAAGAATCTCGGAGGTTCTAACTATATTGGATTTAGCTTTCCACACTTTACAAAGTGTATTTAAGTTGTTCCCAGAGTGAGGTTTCCTAAAGAATTTAGTCTCTCACTTGGAATTCCAAAGGTTCTTTCTCTCGCTTACTTCCCAGTCAAGGGCCATCCCTTGCTGGGTCAAAGTCAAAAGGGTTCCTAAACTTTGCGGGGAGTTCCGAATGGACTATGATAGTAGGTCTGTAAGACCTATAATTTGGCGAATTTCCCATCTGTGACTACAGTGCCGACAAATTCCCAACGGTTTTGGATAAGTTGACAGAGTACTCAAAAATTTCCACAACACTAAAAGTGTGTCCCAGGAAATTTGTCTCTAAATTCCAAAACTCTTGTTCAGAGAACTTTGTGAAGATTGTCTCCGAGGGTAATGTTTATATGGGTTCTTTCTTACTACGAGGGTAGATAAGTAGTCATTATATGGAGAAATGACGAACTGATCCAAGTAAGAAAGGCGTACTCCAGTCATTTAGCTCATGAATACTATGGGCGTATTGGTCTTATCTGAGGGTTATCACTACGGACTCGAAGTGTCCGTACCGAGTTCGGAGGGTAGTCTTTAGGACTTCCTACCCTAACACTCGAACTGGTGATATTCGGATCTCAGGTCCATTTCTGAAAGTAACACTTTCCCTGTGGTTGCTCAATTAGCTCTTCTAAGCGAGGCAGAGATAACGATTTCTAAAGGAAATCTAAACGCAGTCTCTGGTGGTCGAGCTACATATGATGCACTCCATCGAATTCTGGTAAGAATAGACCGGATCTCTCAAGGGTGAGAAGCCTGGTCTTCGAATTCTATTGTTGAGTAGTTTGTGGTGTTTTCTGGACTGTTCTTGTATCTTCCGTAGGTGTTTAGACTGAAGGCGATCTGGTTATAAGAGTCATATTGGGTTCTAAGTTGGTTCTTATGCCAATGCAATTTCTCGAACTCCTGGACAGTCTCCGTCCTGAAGTTCATATTAGAATTCATACGTGATTCAATGATCACAATTTCGTGTATACGAGTCGTATATAATTAAGACTGAACAGGTAGTCGAATAACTGATTCTTCCTTAATCTCACATCCCATCAAGGGAAAAGAAATTAAAGTGGAATCATCAATTCTAAACCTGTAGAACATTAATTATATATCACTCTCATGTATACATTCTTCAGTGATAGATCAACCGTATGAATCTTGAAATTGAACTTGACGTACTGCACGAGCGATAATGTAGGGATTCCTTCGGAAAGGAAAATAACTATAAGGTACTCCTGTCATGAGTACTTCGGTTTTCTAATATGATGACTTCACCAAAAGACGTTTACTGAGAAAGAGATGTACTTATGAAGCTGGTATTGCGAGGATTGAATTGAATCGAGTCATATGATAATGTCGGAAACATATGGGAACTAAAGACATTAGATTTGAACATAAGGCGTTACAGACAAAACACAATAGTGCAACCATTAACAGGTTACTGTACTTAGGATTTATTACAAGACTATTGCTGCGAAACAAGGTATACTACAAAAGAAAAGTATACGCAGCACGAGCATCCTTAAACGGACAGGATCCCGCAAAAGATAAGACTCTGGTTGCACTAGCTTTGGGATGGTTCATAAGTTTGTAACAACGAAACGCCTAAATCACATTAACGTGGGTCCGGAGTAGACTCTCCTGCGGTGGTGGTTGGTAGTAGACTTTCGTCTGTGCTAGCAATTGCTGCCTCTGGGCAGTTCCTTTTGTAGTGACCTACTTTGCCACAACCGTAGCAAGTTTGGTTTACTTTGGTGCTGGGTACTTGGTTGTTTAGCCTTGTTAGGCTCTTGCAGTAACGTTGGGTGTTACCCTTTCTGTTGCAGTGTGAGCACTGCATCTCCCCACAAGGTCCATGGTGGTGAAAACTGCATTGGATGCATTTTGGGAGATTTCCAGCATAAAGCTTGGCTGGTTTAGGGACAATTGGGATGTCCGAAGGGATGGTAGTTGGAGGTGCTGATGTCGTGGCTGTGAAGGTTGTCACTGGTGGTTGTTTCCTGTTCGCCCTTCGAAGCGACTTGTCCTTAGGTTTGTTCCAAGACTTCCGTTTGTTACCCTTGGTCTTAGGACTCGGGGTATCGTGGTAGTTTGTTGCTTGCTGGGGTATTGGATTGTTACTTGGATTGGCGTTGTTGTTAACATTCCCGCTAACATTCGCGTTGTTAGCGATCAGATGGGTCAGAATAGCTGACACGGCAGCCGAGACTGCAGCTTGAAAGGTAGCTGCATTAATCTAAAGAGTTGGTGGTTTGTTGATGGGCTGATCGTTTTTCTTCGGCGACATGATTCTATTACACCAAAAGAAAATGAATCTTGTGAGCGAAAATGTTTGAACCTAGACGTAGTTCGATTGCTCATGAAAAGAATAGAAGTATGTTTTCTAAGGTTCGACCTACATCCCTATGATGCAGAGCTAGCACGGAATGGAAGTGTGTACACGAAGGTTTGACCTACATCCCTATGATGCAGTCCCAGCAAAGATCAGAAGTAAGTTCGTACAATGTCTCAAGACGTTTTTCGTTCTAGTCGAGATATTGCTGGTTGGCGTATAACGTGATCCAACCATTAAAAGGGACTCAGAGATGACTCCGGAGTTAAATGGCTATAGTCCAATGACTTGACTAGAGCACGTTCCAAATAGACTCAAGTGAAAGTATGATAAGAGTATTTGAATAATGAATGACACCGAAGTTAGCCGACTGTCAATATCTTTGATATCCATGACGTACAGGTTCGGGAAAATGACCTTGTAAAAGGTCTTACATCATATCCAGAGAAGATAGTTCTTGACAGCATAAAGACCTAAAGAAAGTACTTACAGTACAAGATAGTTTCATAGAAAATGACACATTGGGCATAGACAGGAACAAGATTCCTTTCTAACAAGGAATATAAAGTAAAGCATCCACTACTGGAGACGGTCATCACTCTGGTGAACTCTCAGTTCATCCAGTTGGCGTTCCACGTCAAGTTGGTGTCTTTCGTACACCCTCTGGCGTACTCGAAGTTCTATGACTTTGGTTCGTGATTCAGCCAGTGCTTGAAGCAGGGTTTCATGGTCTCTCTCAGACCTCTCACGAGCATGTTCGAGGCGACTGGTGTGAAGCATACGCATTCCTCCATTTGTATTAACTTCTGCGATACGTTGTAGAGCTGTCCTGCCCTGAATTTCGTTTCGGGCAACTCTTCGGATCAGAATTGGCATGCTTCTGTCTGCTGGGCCCCCATTGCTCAGGTCATAGAAGCTTCGGTCACCATTAAATGGCATGGGCTGATCTTGTCCTTGGCTCCATGTTTCCAAACATTCCACCCACTCAGGCGTCGGGCCATGAAAACTCGGACGAGGGTTAGGAATCGGAAAGGGAGCTGCCTGGGGTAGGTTCTCAACCTCGGGTTCGGAGATGGCATCGTCTGAAAGGTCGTCACCATGGTGATCATTCAGAGGGATTGGATGATCATCATCTGGTTCTTCTCCAAACCATCCAGCAATCACTTCGTTCGGAAGGAACAGGTTGTCGTGGGGATGGAATCCAGCCATGTTATCTACGCGAGAACTGAGGTAAGAAAATAATTATTAGACGAACTATCTAGATAATTATTTAGGAAGTCTTCATTAGTTCCATCGCTATTTGTAAAGTGCATACCAGTTATATGTAATCAACACAGGATAGGCCTTCGAATAAGTGACCTCAACTCCAAATTCACAAGGAATAGAGGTAAAGCAAAAATTTCACCGATTCTAAGTCTATAACATCCTAGTTACATATAACTTTAGCGTATCCACTTAGCAACTATCAACTTAGGAATGAAGATTCCATTTTAGTTCTCAAGTATAAAGTACTTATAGTAACACAAAATACCTCTATAGTATTTTAGACTTAGGTTCTATTATAATGTTCTCATTGTGGTAATGTTGGTAAGTTTTTAGACTTGTTGCCACATCACAACCATTCTTGGGCATATGCTAATCACTCCTCGGACCAGCATAGTTGATCAAGCTATCCCATTCCCAAGACTGACCATATATCCCCAGGCTTACTTGTGATATTCAACAATCGTAATACTTTTGTTCTTCTCATTGTGACACTAGTTTTAGTATGAATGCAGGCACGTATACTTTGTTAAATATTTTATTATTTATAAGTATAACTCTTAGATAGAGTGTTTTAATCCCAATGTGTTTATAGTTAGTATATCTTTTATGGGTTGATGTACTTAATTCACTATAAACAATGCTCTGATACCAATTTGTCGCACCCCAAAACCACGAACGGCGGAAACGTTCAGGGGTGAAGGACATCATGTACAGTATCACAACAGTGTAATATAATAAACAAGCAACAACATCATCCATTGCATTATAAGTAGAGTTTTAATACATGTGTGTTATTTCATAATGTACAACAATGAAATGAATAATCAAAATAAGGTGAGTCTTGTCTGTGCTCCATCTTCTCAAAAACCTGTCCATCGCACCTGTCTAACTGATGACCTGAGAATACAAGTTATTTTGAAAGCGAGTATCAGCTTTAAAGCTGGTGAATTCATAAGTATTTAAGTGTCATTGTCTTGTTTGTGTAAATCTGTTATGAAGGCCATGTAAATTGTTAAATAGAAAAATGATATGATAGTCTTCTACCAAGACCCTAATGTTTTGTTATGACTATGTAGCCTTCTACCAAGACCCGAATGTTTTTTTTATGACTAAGTAGTCTTCTTCCAAGACCCGAATGTTTTGTAATGACTAGGGTGTCTTCTACCAAGACCCGAATGTTTTGTAATGACTAGGGAAAATATAACCATGAAAGTATTACCCTTGGGTACCAGGGATAACACGACATCGCTGAAGCGAAAGATATAACCTAATGAACATCCGAAGATTGTTCAATTAACCTCTGTGGCGAACAGTAGGTTCCAGGAGTGGTTAGTCTCGTAACTGACTTTACATCGATGTAGTCGAAGTAAATAACCTAATCAACATCCGAAGATTGTTCAATTAACCTCTGTAGCGAACGGTAGGTTCCAGGAATGGTTAGTCCCGTAACTGTCTCCTAATATATGTAATAACAACCCAATGAACATCCGAAGATTGTCCAATTAACCTCTGTGGCGAACAGTAGGTTCCAGGAATGGTTAGTCCCGTAACTGACTCTACATTGCTATAAGCGAAATACATAACCTTACGAACATCCGAAGATTGTCCAATTAACCTCTGTAGCGAACAATAGGTTCCAGGAATGGTTAGTCTCGTAACTGACTCCTATTGAACTAGGATGGGCTGGAATGGTTTACTGAAGGTACTAATATATCATCGTTACGAATCGAGTTTCAAGTATTCACGTAAGTATACACAGGTAATCGTAATTACGTAAAGGTACTCATGTAATGTGTTCTTGTAAGCGTATTCATGTATCATGTAAGTATATGCAAAGGTACTCATGTATCAGGTAATGTACAAGTAAACACTCATGAATGAACTGACTCTTGTGTGATTCCTTGTAATAGGAATAATGTTTGATATCTCCAGATTATCCCTATGATAATTTACTGAAAGGTAATTAGTTGTTCAAGTAGGTTTATACACTCTTACTACTCAAGGGTGTGATAAACTAAATGAAAGATGAAAACTATAATCTCTAACATATAACTGAACATATGCGCATAAGTATAGTTTGATTCAAGAAGGTAAAATAATGGTTTTGCAAGATATCTAGGAGTTTAGAACAATAAGTAAGAATGACTCGATGTCATTTTAATAAACATTTCAAAACTAATAATTTTGTTATCAAGGTATTTTAAGATAGAAAACCACTTCTTGTGTCACCTTTTGAAATATGTGAAATCTACCGAGTGAAAACATAGTTATACAATACATAAGATTGATTTAATAACATATTGTTTTCTACTTGTATTCCCCCCCCCCCCCCGTTAAAACGTTTAAAATCATTTAAAACATTGATTAAGGGGTATGAACTCACCTGTAGTCGGTGATTGGGATGGACTGAACGGTATAGGATTGCTAGGTGTCAAGCGAGGACTTGTACACACACTACGATCCTAATGAACATATAGTCACACATATATGCATTCAATTAGACTTAAATCACTAAATGATAAAGTTAAGACATCCTAGACACAATTAAACACTTTATATAAGTGTTTTAGGTCCTAAGGATTGCATTTAAGCTAATGTGGGACAAGGCACTTGTGTTTTAGGGTTCCAAAGGACCCTATATGTGAGTTTACTCCCCATATACCAACACACATGGAGTTTACGGTTGTAAACTCTTGAGTTTACGAATGTAAACTCCCAACCATGGGGGTTTGGTGTGTTTTGAAGTCCCTAATGATTCCTAGAATTATTCCGACTTGGTGGTTAAGTCCTTGGAAGGGTTTAAGGTCTAGAAATACTCCAATTAGGAGTTTACGGCCTTGAGGCCATTCCCCTTAGGTTTTACGGCTGTAAACTCTAAGTATAGGGTGTTTTTGTTGTTTTCAAGCCTCTTGCTTTTGAAGGATATGTTCTAGACAATTGTTTAAGGAAAATGAGGACCCTAGCACACTTTGGTGCCATTCTTTCATGTTTACGGCCCAAGAGCATTCTCTTGGCCGTAAACTCACTTTGATAAGTGATTTTGATGAGTTTTGGTCCTTCAATTAAGTGGAAACAATTCCTTGTAAAGGTCTAGGGCTTTAGGTGTCTTAAAAACACCCTTTTGTCCATTTCTATGGAGTTTACGGCCTAAGATACACTTGGGCCGTAAACTCTCATTTGTTTATGTTCTTTAATGCGCTTAAGGCCTTAGATTAAATGGGAACTAGTCATGATAAAATTCTTAAAGCTTTAGTGGCCTTAAAACACCATTTTGAATTCAAAGAGGGAGTTTACGGCCAAAGAAACTCTTGGGCCGTGAACTCCCCAAACTTGGGTGATTTATGGTTGTTTTCTTGTCCCTAACACACATACATATGAGTCTAAGGCAGTAGCATAACACAAAGGTCGGTCTCGGCTTTGTTTCGGGAGTTTACCGCCCAAGAACACCTTGGGGAGTAAACTCCTAGATCTAGTGATTTAGCCTCCTAAATCATGTTATAAACACATATAAAGCTTTCTAACATTACTAGAAAGAGGTACTCACGATTTGGGATAAAAACCCGAAGATCCGTGATAGAGAAAATGGCTTTTCTCTAGTTGGAAATGCGAATAACGAATGAATTTGGTTCAGAATTCTATTTATAGTCCTGAGATATTTTTGGCAGAAAATATTTTTATTCCTGAAATGACCTCTAATATAATAGAGTGATGGAATAATAGAGTTGCACTAAACCCTAGTGCATCCACTCTCTTGATATCTCCTGAAGTGTAAACCCTGAATTACTCAAACTTACACTAGAAAGTCTGAAAATTAATTGTGACTGCTATAACTTCTATTGAAGTGACATAGTTTCTACAGAATGGAAATTTCGGAGTGTCACAGTTCATAGCTTGTTTGTGAGTGTTCTAAGCTTTGAGGTGACATTTCAAGGTAGCAAAAGGAAAGAGGAGTCCATTATGGAGGCTAAAAGTCGGTGTGCAAGTGTAGATCCGTGATAAGCAAAGGTTGGAGCTTCTTCCTAAGGTAAAAAGTTCAGATCTTGCCTTGTAGTTCTTATGGTATGCTTCATGGACCAATTTCTAGGGTTTTGGTCCCAAATATGGAGACTTTATGAGCAAGTAGTCTCCATTGGCTTAGATCTACCATATTCCAGGTCCATTTGAGTTGTATGTTCATAAAAATGTGATCTTGGACGTATATAATTAGCCATGCATGAGATCTAGGTCTTTAGAGGTGAAAAGGAAGGTGTTAGAGGGTGTAGGAGCCTTTACAGCCATGCCAAGGCTTAAAGGTTCCGACTTTATGGATTAGGAGGCTTATAGAGAGCCAGATCTGGAAGTTGAAGGGGTTGTGACCCCCGTTTGTGACTCATCAATGTACGCCCCGCGTACAGAAGCTGGTACGCCCCGCGTACTGTGGTCAGTTGACTTTCGTTGACTTTTAGAGTTTGGTCAACATGAGTCAAGGAAGGGTAAAATGGTCTTTTACCCCTCTGTGGAATAATGATAAGGGTGTAGACTAGTCTTGAAAGTCTATATTAATTAGAATGATATTTTGTTATGATTAGGCGGGGTTGGGTCTTCGTTTTGAGATTCGGAGATAGCGAGCACGTGAGATTCTAGACTTCCTGCGAGGTGAGTCTTCTCACTATACTGTACCCGGAAGGGAATTTATGTGTGACCGAGAGGTCGGATATGTTATGAGTTGTATGCATTGAATATGATAAGTTAACCATTTGTATATGCTATGTATGTTATGCTTGATATGGGCCGGAAGGCATTATGTTATGGGCCGGAAGGCATTTTATGTTATGGGCCGGAAGGCATTGTGATGTGGATCGGAAGGTCGACGCAGGTAACACCGCAAGGTTTACCGGGTTGGGACGAAAGTCCCCTGAGACACATGGACCAGAAGGTCATGGCCTTGAAAGGCGTATGTGCGTAAGTAGTATTTTGGGGAACTCACTAAGCATTTATGCTTACAGTTGTTGTGTTATGTGTTTCAGGTACTAGCGAGGACCGTGGGAAGGCGCCGGCGTGAGCTGTACACACTAATGGAGGATTTATATTCTTGGGATTTATATGATTTGTACTATGATATGATACATTGGATCTTTATGACTTGTTTTGGATGAAAACATGTTTATAAGAAATGAAAATTTTGTTTTGAAAATTTACGTTGTTACAGTTAGGGACATACACTACTAGTTGCGGAATCACTCCATTACAAGTATTTGGAAGGACCCGGGTGGCATTCGAGGACACATGAGGCTTGGATATTGAGTTTACTCTTCAAGAGTAAACTCATACTAGAGTTTTCGGCCCTAATGCACCATTCCCAATGAGTTTACGGTCGTAAACTCATGGTGGGGTGTTTTATAATGTTAAATGGTCTTATATCACTTGGGAAAATAGCTAGGATTAAATCTAAGGCCTTCGAATGGATTAACTTCACTTATGGACCATTTATTGGAGTTTACGGCCGTAAACTCCCCCACACTCAATCCTTGATGTTTTGTTGGTCCTTAATTAATCATATGTGATTCCAAATAATTCTACAAGCCTTGTATGGAATTTAGGGTGTCTTTTGACATAAGATTAGGAGTTTATGGCCCATGACCCCATCTCATGGCCGTGAACTCCTTAGGGGGGTGTTCTAACATGTTTTAAGGTCCTTAACTTGATTGTGGTTACTTCTAGAATTTATCCCAAGGCTTATGGTGTGTTTAAGTGGCATCTTAACACATTAGAAGGAGTTTACTCCCCATGGAGATGAGTTTACGGACCAAGCATGTTCTTGGGCAGTAAACTCATGTTTACTCCTCTAAATCGATGTTCAAGGTGTTCCAAGTCTAGTTCCATAATTCTATAGGCCATATCTAAGCTTCAATGGGGTTTTGGAAGGCTTTAAAGGCTTCAATACCTCCTTTATATGTGTTTAAGGCCTAAGCATGTTCCAGGGACGTAAACACATGAACAAGGTCCTAAATCATGATTTAAATTCGAATTTGAATGCCAAGGATGATATACAAGGAGTTAGGGAAGTTTCCTTGTTGATTTGAAGTCTTAAATTGATGATTTTGGACCCTTAGATTCGTTTTTGAGGAGAGAGGTTCGAGAGAGTAGTGAGAGAGACCAAAAGCTTCAAATGGAAGCTTGATCCTCTTTATATATGGTCTATGATTTGGACACGGTGGAATTCCACCCGATACCGACATTAAACGGGGCTTTTGGTCGCACCCAATTAAGTTTTCATAATCCTGCGGGATTGAATTTAGAATCTATTAAATTAATGATATTGGGCCATTATCATGAGTTTTTGAGGGATTTGAACACTCTTGTCATTATAATAAACATATAAGTTTAAATAACTTAGCCCAAAAACGAAAACGGGACGAATCAATAAAAGGCGGATTTTACGAGCGGGACGGGTTTCGGCGATGGACAACTTTGGGTTGTTACATTATCCCCCCGTTAGAGGGAATTTTGTCCTGAAATTCAAAGATTAAAATAGAGATCATGAAATGAAAACAGATGAGGATAGGTCTGTTGCTTTGGGTCTTCACGCTCCTAAGTGGAATCGGGTCTCCGCTTGACTTTCCAGCAAACCCTCATTATCGGGATACGGCTTTGTTTCGTACATTTGATCTCTCCATCCATGATCTCAATTTGTTATGCCATGGAGATTCAGACTTTCGTTGACTTTGGTCTCATCAAAGGAATTACTATGGTTTCGTTGAGTAGACGTTTCTAAGGATCCGAGACGTGAAAGACAAGATGGATACTACTAAGTTCTTGAGATAATCTAAGTTTGTAGTTCACAGTTCCGATTCTGGAGGGGATTTCGAAGAGTCCGATGTACCATGGGTGAAGTTTTTCGCGCTTCCCAAAGCATATCACACTTTTCTGGGATAAGGCCTTCAACAGAACGCAAGCTCCAACAAGAAGGCACATCTTCATGTAGTGGAGTAGCTATGGGTCTGATGGTTCTAGAAGAAATTTCTGGGTGGGTCTGCGATAATAGCCGACAGGACCCAAGAATTGACGGGTTTCTATGGGTATCTTCGGTGCCGGCAAATTTTCTATCGCCTTAGTATTTGGAAAGGTCCACGGGTATGACTGCTTTGCTTATCTACATGACCAGGGAAACTGGTTTGATCGAAGGGCACCACTATTAACTCGTAGTGATCATATCAAGCTTTGATTGCTGTCTTGTACATGTCATCCTCACTGAGGTTTGGCAACGATACTGGACTAGACGTTCGGAAGGAATTCTCGGGAAATTCTCGGGAAAGATATCAGGGAAGAAGTTGCAGACTTCTCGTTTCCCAATGATCACACAGACGAGGAATGCATAGGAAACTTTCTAAGCTTTGATGCACGAAATGATGCGAAGGTTGGATTTAGGTTTGATGCCGAGGATCATGAGGGTCGGGTCAAAGGAAAGATTTAGACAGACGACCCTTTCAAAATCAAGAATAACAGCATGAATGATACTCAGTCATTACTTGCCAATGATCGTATCAAAGCTTTTCATGAAATATTTCCCATTCAACCGAATAGAACAGAATAATCGTCCGGATTGAGGATACAATCTAAGGGTATCACGTTAGCGTTCTCTTTCTCACTTGTTAACTGTAACAGTTGGATTCCCAGGTATTAATTAATCATTATTTTTCTCGTAATTTGTAAGTGGACTCGGCGAGTTGGAGCCTAGAACTCGCCGAGTATGATCGCGGATTTGGACGCGGGTTCGCAGTCGGACTCGACGAGTCCAAAAGTGGACTCGGTGATTCCACGCTGTTTAATGAAACCCTAATTTCCCGTCCCTGAGCCCTATTTAAAGGGCCTTATAACCCTTCATTGCGGCTACCTTCGACCTTGAGAGCACCAGAGCATTTGAGAGTCCTTGTGAGTGAGAAAAGAGGCCATTATTCACCATCTTTGTGTGTGTTTGCAAGAAAGGACGAGGAAGGCCAAGCTAGGAGAGTTGGGGAGCTTGGATCTACTTCTATTTCAGCAGAGGAAGCCTTTTGAGGTAACATTCAGAGCTTATTCTCGTGTTTTTGTTGATATGGCCAAATCTAGGGTTTCTTTATGCCTTGTATTTGGAGTGTGAGAGGTCCCTTGGGGAAATGGTACCTAGATCTGGACCTTACTAGGTCCAGAGAGTCCCAAATGCCCTGATTTATGCCTTTCCTTTTGAGTTGGGGATTTAGGTTACCATTTTAGAGGTCATTTCACCAAAAGGAGCCTTGTAAGCGTTGCATGGTAGCCAAGATTGTGACTTTACGTGATGAATGTGCTTGGAAGGACTGGATCTATGAGTTAATGGAGCGGATCTGACCTTAGGAGCGAGTTTGAGTTAATGCATGGCATGGACTCGCCGAGTCTGAAGAACAGACTCAACGAGTAGCATGAAGATTGTCCTTAACCACTCAGCGAGTGGTCTTGCCGAGTTAAGGTGTTGACTCAGTGAGACAGAGAGGGTTGTCGAGTGGACTGAGTCAGATGGGACTCGCCGAGTTGTTCTTGAGACTCGACGAGTTGAGTCATGGTGGTCCCGCGATTCAAGCCAGGTAGAACTCGTCGAGTCAGGGAAGTACTCGACGTGCCAGGAGAGGATCCGAGGGAGTCAGTGAACACGTATAGACTCGCCGAGTCGCTCTAGTGCACTCGCCGAGTCCGGTCAAGTTGACCGTTGACCGTTGACCAAAGTTGACCAGTGTTGACTTGATAGGGGTAGTCAACCTTAGTTGAGAAAGTGTTAATTAGAGATATATTGTATTATAGGAGGATTATAGCTCGGAGGATCGAGCGCAAGTGATTCCGGGACTTACGAGTATCGAGATACACGAGGTGAGTCTTCTCACTATACTTTACCTTGAGTAGGTAACCAGAGTTATGATACAGTGTTTGTATACTATATATGTGTTATGTGTTGCATTGCATTATTCTATGTGATTTATGATGTGCATGTTTACAGAGTTAGAACCTGAGGGTTCACAGAGTTTGGGTGTACGGACCCACAGAGTTATAGCCTCGAGTGGCTAATATTTGTTATGTGTGGTATTTTGGGGAACTCACTAAGCTTTGTGCTTACAGTGTTGGTGTTATTTGTTTCAGGTACTAGTGATGACCGTGGGAAGGCGCCAGCTTGATCAGTACACACACATGGGATTTTTATGATCTGTGATCTTGGGATGCTTTGTATGACATTGATTGGAGTTTCAAACATTGATGTTTTATGAAAAATTAAATGAAAACGTTTTTATATTCTGCGAAAAATTGTTTTTAAATTTACGTTGTTACAAGTTGGTATCAGAGCCTTGGTTTTAGGGATTCGGGTACACCTTCGGGGGTATTTGAACTCAAACTGAGGATTTGGAAAACATTTTCAAAAGAGAATCAAATTTTATAAAAGAAGTAAAAGATTTTTAGAGAAACTCAGAGCAGAAACGTGTGTACGATCAGTCAGCGCCCGAACGGTGATTTCCCAAAATACCCTTATATTATATGTTTGTGAGATTGATATGATGTATTTTCTTGCTAGAGCAGGCTAGGTATTCCTATTAGGACTAGAGTGCCCTGATATATGATGCCTTAGCCTAGGAAGGTGAGCTGCTACGAGATGCTTGAGAGTGAATAGGTAGCGGCGAGGAGCTTATGAGAGATCTGTTAGAGAATGATGGGAGTACTTGGGACTTGGAGTCCGAAGAGGAAGATTTGGGGTGTATACTAAGACGGTGCGGATAGTAGTATTGGGTCCGTACTACTGAAAACACCGGAGCGGTGTAGAGTTCAGATAAGAACATTCGGAATGCCAAGGATCAAGGAGGGAAGAGTTTTCGAGTGTGAATATGCTCGAATGGGTTCTAATATATCGTATGTTGTATTTCAGAGGTTGATCATGGTGAGGACACGTCATATGCCAGAGAGCAGTGGGGCTAGTGATGAGGAGATCCGTCAGATCATCCACGAGGAGGTGGCTGC
The DNA here is from genome assembly GCF_051521515.1 of Lactuca serriola. Lineage (NCBI taxonomy): Eukaryota > Viridiplantae > Streptophyta > Magnoliopsida > Asterales > Asteraceae > Lactuca > Lactuca serriola. The sequence goes on along the minus strand of NC_136409.1, from coordinate 108,130,024 downwards.
GGCCATCAGGGCAGAGATACCAGAGATGTTCGGGTCTATTAAGACCACGCTGATTGAGACTTTCGACGAGCGTTATGCTGCTCTTTCTGAGGATGCAGTTGCGGTGGCCACCGCAGCTGTTGCTGCTGCGAGGCCGCAGGGTGGTGATGCGTTGCTATTCTGAGAGTTCAGCAACACAAAACCACCAGAGTTCGATGGGACCCAGGACCCGGAGGCAGCTATGAGATGGATTTCTGATATAGAGGGGTGTTTCTTCACTTGCTAATCTCCTGAGCATTTGAGAGTTCGGTTCGAGCTGAACCAGCTTCGCTTGGGAGCGAAGGACTGGTGGAAGTTTGGGATAGCGCACTTCACGCCTGCTGAGCTTGCGGCAGTGAACTGGGAGAGGTTCACTGCCATGTTCCGAGACGAGTACGTTCCCCAGGTGGAGAGGTTGCGTTTGGCCCAGGAGTTTCTGATCCTCAAGCAGGGTACTAAGTCTGTTACGGTGATTACCAGGATGTTCCATGAAAGGGCGATGTTCTGCCCTGATCACGTGTCTACGGAGCAGGCACGTATGAGCAGATATCTGAGTATCTTGAGGCGAGACATTAGGGAGTTCGTAGCGAACTCCTCGTACCGGAAATTTGCCGAGTTTCAGGCAAATGCCCGGAAGAGGGAGATTGAGCTAGAGACTCAGGCCAGAGAGGAGGTGGAGTCTCAGGGGAGGGATCGGCGACCGGCACAGTCTCAGCCGGAAGCCAAGTGGGCCAAGCCCGTTGATCCCAAACCAGGGAGCCAGAAGGGCCGCACTTGTGGAAAGTGCGGCAAGGGTCATGATGGGGTTTGTAGAGCTGGGTCTTGCTACAAGTGTGGCAAGGAGGGTCACATGGCCAAGGACTGCCCCAAGGGGTTTGCAGTGTGTTTTTAGTGCAATAAGACCAGACACCGGAAGGCGAAGTGTCCTCAGTTGCGGGGATCAGCTCAGGGTACACCTCAGGGATCTGCCCCTGCCGCCATCAGAGCTACCGAGGTTCGGTCAGTGAAGGCCGAGGCGCCGAGGGCACGAGGGAGAGCCTTTCATTTGACCGTGGAGGAGGTCCGCGCAGCACCCGATGTGGTGGCTGGTATGTATTCTTTTGTGTATTTATTTTGATGTTGAAATATTATGCTTATATTATGTTATGCGTAGGTACCTTTCTTGTGAATTCTATACCTGCATTGGTGTTATTTGACTCGGGTGCGAGTCGGTCTTTTGTATCTTTGGCTTTTAGTCAGCATATCAGTGTTAGTCGTGAGGCGTTGAGTCGGCCTCTGAGAGTTTCCATAGCTGATGAGAGGGTGATATATGCCACGGAGGTTCTCCGAGGGTGCGTGGTCGAGATTTTCGGTGTTGAGTTCCCGATTGATCTGGTTCCTATTGCGATGGGTGACGTCTGTATCATTGTGGGCATGGACTGGTTGAGCAGATTTGGTGCGGTTATCGACTGCGAGCGGCAGCTGGTGACCATACGAGACCCTAGTGGGGGAGTTCTTACGGTGTACGGCGATGGCACCCGTTCTGGATCAGCATTTTGTTCGGCTGCTAGGGTGAGACAGTGTCTACAGCAGGATTGTAAGGGTTTTGTGGCGTACGTGTCAGATACGCGGGTTGATTCCGAGAGGCTGAAGTCAGTGGAGGAGGTTCCGATAGTGCATGAGTTTCCGGATGTCTTTCCAGAGGAGTTGCCGGGTGTGCCTCCTGTGAGGCAAGTGGAGTTCAGTATCGATTTGGTTCCGGGGGCCGCGCCTATCGCTAAGGTGCCTTATCGCCTTGCACCTCCAGAGATGCAAGAGTTATCCTCGCAGCTTCAGGAGCTGCTGGGGAAGGGGTTTATTCGGCCGAGCAGCTCACCGTGGGGAGCGCCTATCCTGTTCGTCAAGAAGAAGGATGGTTCACACCGGATGTGCATTGATTACCGAGAGTTGAACAAGCTGACGGTCAAGAACCGTTACCCGTTGCCGAGGATCGACGATTTATTCGATCAGTTGCAGGGAGCATCTTGGTTCTCCAAGATCGATTTGAGGTCTGGATATCATCAAGTGAGGGTGCGAGACAAGGACGTCCAGAAGACAGCGTTCAGGACGCGTTATGGGCATTACAAGTTTGTGGTGATGCCTTTTGGGCTCACCAATGCCCCGACAGTATTCATGGATCTCATGAACCAAGTGTGTAGGCCGATGCTGGATCGGTCAGTGATTGTATTTATCGACGACATTCTGGTATATTCGAGATCTAGAGAGCAGCATGAGGAGCATTTGAGAGAGGTTCTCGGAGTTTTGAGATCGGAGAGGCTTTATGCCAAGTTCTCCAAGTGTGATTTCTAGTTGCGGAGGTCCAGTTCTTAGGGCATCTCGTTAACCAACAGGGGATATTGGACGAACCGGCCAAGGTTGACGCGGTGATGAGTTGGGAGGTGCCGAGGTCACCCTCCAAGATCAGGAGTTTCCTAGGGTTGGCAGGGTATTATCGGAGATTTATCAAGGATTTCTCTAAGATCGCAGTGCCACTCACCAGATTGACCCGGAAGGGTGTTGCTTTTTCATGGTGCCCCGAGCAGCAGGCCTCCTTTGAGACGCTTCGCCAAAGGTTATGCGAGGCCCCGGTGTTAGCCCTCCCGGAGGGAATGCAGGATTTTGTGGTATACTGTGATGCGTCGATCTTGGGGTTGGGAGCGGTGCTGATGCAGAGAGGGCATGTGATAGCATATGCATCGAAGCAGCTAAAGCCTCATGAGGCGAGATATCCCACCCATGATCTAGAGTTGGGGGAAGTGGTGTTCGCCCTCAAGATTTGGCGTCACTACTTGTATGGGGTTCGGTGTACGATATACACAGACCATAAGAGTTTGAAGTATTTGATGGATCAACCCAACTTAAATATGCGTCAGTGAAGGTGGTTGGATGTGGTCAAGGATTATGATTGTGAGATCCTGTACAACCCAGGCAAGGCTAATGTGGTAGCCGCTGCACTGAGCCGCAGGCTGGAGAGCACCCCGCTGCGGGATGTATGTTTAAGATTGACCGTGAGAGCTCCAGTGTTGGACGCCATTTGTGGGGCGCAGGCCGAGGCTGTGCAACCTGAGATGCGGAAGAGGGAACAGGTTGTTGGTTTGGTTTCAGAGTTCGTTACCGATGGTCGGGGGCTTATGACATTTTAGGGGCGTATCTGGGTGCCGATTGTGGGAGGAACGCGTACCATTTTGATGGAGGAGGCTCATCGGTCGAAATTTTCGATCCATCCGGGGGCCACTAAGATGTATTTGGATCTGAGAAAGGAGTATTGGTGGCCCTGTATGAAGAGGGATGTTGCGTGGTTTGTTGAGAGGTGCTTGACCTGCCATAGGGTCAAGGCCGAGCACCAGAGGCCGCATGGTAAGTTGCAGCCATTGGAGGTTCCCGAATGGAAGTGGGAACAGATCACCATGGATTTTATCACCAAATTGCCAAGGACCGCTAGGGGAGTCGATGCAATTTGGGTGATTGTGGATAGATTGACGAAGAGCGCTCACTTCCTTGCCATCAGTGAAAGTTCTTCTGCAGAGAAGTTAGCAGAGATATATGTGAGGGAAGTGGTAACTCGGCATAGGGTGCCGACCTCGATTGTTTCAGACCGTGATGTGCGTTTCACTTCCAGATTCTGGAAGAAGTTTCATGATGAGTTGGGAACTAAGCTGCATTTTAGTACCGCATATCATCCCCAGACAGACGGACAGAGTGAGCGGACGATCCAGACGCTCGAGGATATGCTTTGGGCATGTGTGTTGGATTTCGGGGGGAGTTGGGATACGCACTTGCCCTTAGCAGAGTTTTCCTACAACAACAGCCATCATTCGAGCATTAGTATGCCGCCCTTTGAGCTGTTGTATGGGAGGAGGTGCAGGACACCCATTTGCTGGGGAGAGGTGGGTCAGTGCGTGATGGGCAGTACAGAGATAGTGCTTCCGACGACAGAGCAGATCCAACAGGTCAGACAGAGGTTGTTGACCGCTCAGAGTCATCAGAAGAGTTATGCGGACAGACGCCGGTCCGAGCTTGAGTTTCAGGTCGGCAACTTTGTGCTCCTGAAGGTCTCTCCTTGGAAAGGAGTGATCCGATTCAGGAAGAGGGGCAAGTTGGGGCCCTGATATATTACTCCATCCTGAGTGATCGCGAGGGTAGTCCGGGTAGCCTATCGTTTGGATTTGCCAGCAGAGTTGGGACAGATTCACGACACTTTCCATGTGTCGCAGGTGCGGAAGTGTATAGCCGATGAGTCGGCAGTGCTTCCATTAGAGGATATTCAGGTGGATGCGAGCCTGAATTATGCTAAGAGACCAGTGGCCATCAGAGATCGGAAAATCAAGGTTCTGAGGCACAACGAGGTACCCCTGGTTTTGGTTCAGTGGCAGCATCGGAAGGGGTCCGGAATGACTTGGGAACCGGAGCGCGAGATGCGTGAGCAGCATACAGAGTTATTTGCGGAGCAAGAGTTCGAGGGTGAAGTCTAGTTCTAGTGGGGGAGAATTGTAACAGCCGGATTCCCAGGTATTAATTAATCATTATTTTTCTCGTAATTTGTAAGTGGAGTCGGCGAGTTGGAGCCTAGAACTCGCCGAGTATGATCGCGGATTTGGACGCGGGTTCGCGGCCGGACTCGGCAAGTCCATGTTGTTTAATGAAACTGTAATTTCCTGGCCCTAAGCCCTATTTAAAGGGCCTTATAACCCTTCATTGCGGCTACCTTCGACCTTGAGAGCACCAGAGCATTTGAGAGTCCTTGTGAGTGAGCAAAGAGGCCATTATTCACCATCTTTGTGTGTGTTTGCAAGAAAGGAAGAGGAAGGCCTAGCTAGGAGAGTTGGGGAGCTTGGATCTACTTCTATTTCAGCAGAGGAAGCCTTTTGAGGTAACATTCAGAGCTTATTCTCGTGTTTTTGTTGATATGGCCAAATCTAGGGTTTCTTTATGCCTTGTTTGCCTTGTATTTGGAGTGTGAGAGGTCCCTTGGGGAATTGGTACCTAGATCTGGACCTTAGTAGGTCCAGAGAGTCCCAAATGCCCTGCTTTATGCCTTTCCTTTTGAGTTGGGCATTTAGGTTACCATTTTAGAGGTCATTTCACCAAAAGGAGCCTTGTAAGCGTTGCATGGTAGCCAAGATTGTGACTTTACGTGATGAATGTGCTTGGAAGGACTGGATCTATGAGTTAATGGAGCGGATCTGACCTTAGGAGCGAGTTTGAGTTAATGCATGGCATGGACTCGCCGAGTCTGAAGAACAGACTCGACGAGTAGCATGAAGATTGTCTTTAACCACTCAGCGAGTGGTCTTGCTGAGTTAAGGTGTTGACTCAGTGAGTCAGAGAGGGTTGTCGAGTGGACTTAGTCAGATGGGACTCGCTGAGTTGTTCTTGAGACTCGGCGAGTTGAGTCGTGGTGGTCCCGCGATTCATGCCAGGTAGAACTCGTTGAGTCAGGGAAGTACTCGACGTGCCAGGAGAGGATCCGAGGGAGTCAGTGAACACATATAGACTCGCCGAGTCTCTCTAGTGCACTTGCCGAGTCCGGTCAAGTTGACCGTTGACCGTTGACCAGAGTTGACCAGTGTTGACTTGATAGGGGTAGTCAACCTTAGTTGAGAAAGTGTTAATTAGAGATGTATTGTATTATAGGAGGATTATAGCTCGGAGGATCGAGCACGAGTGATTCCGGGACTTACGAGTATCGAGATACACGAGGTGAGTCTTCTCACTATACTTTACCTTGAGTAGGTAACCAGAGTTATGATACAGTGTTTGTATACTATATATGTGTTATGTGTTGCATTGCATTATTCTATGTGATTTATGCTGTGCATGTTTACAGAGTTAGAACCTGAGGGTTCACAGAGTTTGGGTGTACGGACCCACAAAGTTATAGCCTCGAGTGGCTAATATTTGTTATGTGTGGTATTTTGGGGAACTCACTAAGCTTTGTGCTTACAGTGTTGGTGTTATTTGTTTTAGGTACTAGTGATAACCGTGGGAAGGCACCGGCTTGATCAGTACACACACATGGAATTTTTATGATATGTGATCTTGGGATGCTTTGTATGACATTGATTGGTGTTTCAAACATTGATGTTTTATGAAAAATTAAATGAAAATGTTTTTATATTCTACGAAAAATTGTTTTGAAATTTACGTTGTTACATTAACCATCACGACGGTGCACGTTTTCGGTTACTAACGAAGGATTTAGTTTAGAAAGATGTTTGAATGGGCAGTTAGCAAATTTCTTTCGGCATTAGAATCGAAAGGATCAAATTCGTGAGGAGGTGGTGGTGGCGGAGGGTTGTTATTCTTTGAACTGGGTCTTTTCCTCGGAGGCATCTCGATCTAGAATAGCCACGAAAGAGAGGATCATAAGTCCTCTGAATTGAATCAAGAGATATGGAACATGGGATATCTCATTAAGACGGATATTCTATTAAGCGATAAAACAAGAAAGAGTTATCAAAGTAGATAACTTATCGCTAAAGGAATGATCAAGGAACAACGCTTGAATGAGGATTTCAACAACGGATTGGCTCGAGAAATACTCCCATAGTATTTCATGATTCGATGCAACGACGACTCGTTGTTTGGGGTATTGGGTAAGTTTTAGGTATGATGCATACCACAGTCACTCCCAAGCACATGTTGGCCATGTCTCGAATGAATATAGTTGGCCAGGCTATATTGATCCTAGACACGACAACATAACTGCCCAGGTTTAACCGCAACGTACAACACCCATTTACTTATGTTTTGTTCTACTTGTAGTTACGGATTTCGACGGTCGGGTATACTTGTATACTTTTGAAAATACTTATATTTTAGGTATACTTTTAGTTCAGAGCACATAGGCCCTTTAGTGTTTATAGTTTTATACCATGTAAAGTTTGGTATACTAGTTCACTATAAACAAGGGCTCTGATACCAATCTGTCACACCCCGAAAACCAAAGACGGAAACATTTTCGGGGCGGACTCCACGTTGTGTATCAAATCCAATGTACATAGTAAAACAGTAAACACAAAAACATTACATTACATAGAATTGTTTACATCTGTTTGTAAGAAAAGTTATACAAGTGTTATATACATATATCATATGATCAAAAGCAAAGACGAGTCTTCTAACGCTCTGTCTTCTCCAAAAGATGGCGATATACCTGTCTAATGCTGACCTGAGAATACAAGCAGTTTGAAAATCAGCATAAAGCTGGTGAGTTCATAAGCGATTTAGTTTTGAAAAGAACGAGTTCCTTTGTTTTCTGAAAAAGTTGTTATCCAAGAAAATCCCATATTTTCTTATGAAAATAGTTTAGTTATCTTTTGTTACCAATTCAAAAACGGGTTGTGATGTTATTCCAGGAAAATCCCATGTTTTCCTAATAATTTAGCTATCCATTTGTTACTTAATTCGTTTACATGTTGTTACGTTATCCTAGTAAAATCCCATATCTTCCTATGTGTCGAGGTTGGTTCTTAGTTTAGATTTCGAAGTACTAGTAACTACCATACTTGTAGTATTAGTTAAGTATTCTGATATCTTAGTTATCCTACATTCGAATGTCTATTATCTGCTATACATAGTTGTATTTTCAAATATTTCGATTCACTCAGAAGCGTACATTACAGTATTTTCGAAGTTCTGGTGATTTCCAAAATTGTACATTAGACGTATTTTCGAAACTCTATCGACATTCTAAGGCGGATGTATTCGAGACTTAGTAGAGGTCCAGAGGCGTACTTTCGAATTAATTTTCAAACTCTGGTGACACTCAAGGCGTACACTAACTGTATATTCGAAGTCTTGGTGTCATCCAAAGGCATTATTTTGTATTCGTATTCCTATTTCTATTCGTATTCGTATTTGTATTCGTACTATCCTATTGGTTTTATTCATATTCGTATTCGTATTCGTATTCGTACTATCCTATTGGTTTTATTCATATTCGTATTCGTACTATCCTATTGGTTTTATTCGTATTCGTATTCGTATTCGTATTCGTATTCGTATTCGTATTCGTATTCGTATTAGTATTAGTATTCGTATTCGTATTCGTATTCGTTCTGTTGGTACCTTATAAGTATTATTCTTAGTTTATTATTAGTATAATTCCTTTACAAAACATAATATGTAACATTATTATATCAGTTTTAAAGGAATCTACATTTAGTCTGATAGTTTACTCTGCAATTCGAACCAATTGTTAGTACGATTTTTAATATAAAAAACATACATAATATAAAACATTTGAACTGAAAACAATAAGTTTAAGTACAAGATTTCCTTATACTTTTGCTTGTATTCCCCCCTGAAAACATTTGAAAAACACGGAAAAAGGGTAGGGGTATGAACTCACCGGTTGAGGAACGCGTCGGCTTGGGTCCTAAACGTCGGTTCTAGGTTCGCAAACGCACAAGATTCCTATGTATTATGAAAAGATACACATTTGCATCTAATTAGGACTTGATTAATTTATTTTTTAGGGACATACACTTCTAGTTGCGGAATCACTCCATTACAAGTGTTTGGAAGGACCCGGGTGGCATTCGAGGACACATGAGGCTTGGATATTGAGTTTACTCTTCAAGAGTAAACTCATACTTGAGTTTCGGCCCTAATGCACCATTCCCCATGAGTTTACGGCCGTAAACTCATGGTGGGGTGTTTTATGATGTTAAATGTCCTTATATCACTTGGGAAAATTAGCTAGGATTAAATCTAAGGCCTTGGAATGGATTAACTTCACTTATGGACCATTTATTGGAGTTTACGGCAGTAAACATGGATTTTACGGCCGTAAAGTCCCCCACACTCAATCCTTGATGTTTTGTTGGTCCTTAATTAATCGTATGTGATTCCAAATAATTCTACAAGCCTTGTATGGAATTTAGGGTGTCTTTTGACATAAGATTAGGAGTTTACGGCCCATGACCCCATCTCATGGCCGTGAACTTTTTAGGGGGGTGTTCTAACATGTTTTAAGGTCCTTAACTTGATTGTGGTTACTTCTAGAATTTATCCCAAGGCTTATGGTGTGTTTAAGTGGCATCTTAACACATTAGAAGGAGTTTACTCCCCATGGAGATGAGTTTATGGCCCAAGCATGTTCTTGGGTAGTAAACTCATGTTTACTCCTCTAAATCGATGTTCAAGGTGTTCCAAGTCTAGCTCCATAATTCTATAGGCCATATCTAAGCTTCAATGGGGTTTTGGAAGGCTTTAAAGGCTTAAATACCTCCTTTATATGTGTTTAAGGCCTAAGCATGTTCCAGGGCCGTAAACACATGAACAAGGTCCTAAATCATGATTTAAACTCGAATTTGAATGCCAAGGATGATATACAAGGAGTTAGGGAAGTTACCTTGTTGATTTGAAGTCTTAAATTGATGATTTTGGACCCTTAGATTCGTTTTGAGGAGAGAGGTTAGAGAGAGAGTAGTGAGAGAGAGCAAAAGCTTCAAATGGAAGCTTGATCCTCTTTATATAGGGTCTATGATTTGGATACGGTGGAATTCTACCCGATACCGATATTAAATGGGGCTTCTGGTTGCACCCGATTAAGTTTTCGTAATCCGGTGGGATTGAATTTAGAATCTATTAAATTAATAATATATTGGCCCATTATCATGAGTTTTTAAGGGATTTGAACACTCATGTGGGCCTTTTTATGTCATTTTAGTGCTAATTGATCTAAAACGATCATTTTGATAATAAACAGACTATTTACGACATTTTTACTTTAATTGGGCCTCATTTACCCAACTACATGTTTATTGGGTCATGTTTAGTTACTCATTCCTAATTGGGACTTTATGACACATACTATGTTAATCAATTCAATGACAAATAAATAATTGACATTTTGAAAAAAATAAATATATTTTTATCACCGAAGCTTAGTCGTCATAATAAATACTTGAAACGTTATTTATAGCGTTAAATAATATGATACATTATTCGCGTAGATTTAGTTAAGGCTCTTGTGAGACACTCATTAATTCGTACCTACCTAGTATACACCATAAGTCTTGTAGTTATAACCAGAGTCTCCTAGAGGGAGAGAGAGAATTTGTGTAAAGATTTATACGGGGTTGACACCCCTACACCTAAGGTGTTCGCTACAGTTAGATGCGTCAGTCTAGGGTGACAAATGTCTTACCTAACGCGACGCCTGTAGAATATCATGATAGGCTTATCAGTCATATCAAGCATGGTTATAGCAACTCACATAGAGAATAACAAACAAATAAATTTACGGAATACATATACTCCTTTCATGATACAAAGTACATACCATACATTTTCATTACTCGAGTCTTGGGGTTAAAACCACATTTTTTTTGAAAATATAGAATTTTTTGGGAAGTCTCTTTATACATTATCAAACAAGAACACGCATGCTCTAATACAAGATTTGAAACAAAACTTACAGACCGTTTTTACAGAAAATATCGGATTTTATGGTGTTTACAAAATGGTACAAAGTTTCACACAAACATGCTTATGAACTCACCAACATTATATATCTTGACGTTTTCAAAATAACTTGTATTCTCAGGGACTCGTTAAGAAGGTCGGTCATCAAGAACATGTGGACAATTGTCGTATATTTGCTTCCATCGTACATTTAATATTTTGGCGTGTAATTTTCGTGAACATATACAATGATGTAAACCATGTATGTTGTATTATTGAATGTATGGTGATGATGTTGTTTATGATTCATTTATGTACATTGTTATGATATTACAAGATGAAGTCAACCACCCCCGGACGTTTCTGCCGTCAGGTTCGGGGGTGTGACAATATTAATCGTGGATTTGCTTCTTATTATATCACTTGTGGTATTATCATAATTAACCAAGTGAAAAGCAATTCTCATCGCCCAAGTTTCAATTGGAAAAAATCTTGGAGTCATACAATTTGAATTGTGTGATGTATGAAAATATTGATCATTGGAAGATTATGAGTAATTCATTGATCATATGTTTATGTGAGTCAAAGTGAAGAACTAATAAGTCTAGTACATGTTGATATGGACTAGTCAGATTCACCACAAAGGATGATAACTTTATTCGTTATGATTTACTGATGCTTTAGTAAACATGGTTCTGTTTATAAGAGTAAGCACAATTCTGATACTTTGAACAGTATCAAAGAGTAGCCAACGAATATGAAGAATCTATTAGGTAAAAAGATAAAAGTTTCCCCAATCTGAAAGGAAAGCATGGTACTTTAGTATCGTGTTCTGTGATCATCTTAATGATTATGGAACTATGTCACAACGGATCCTCGAAGAACATCTTAGTTCAATTGTTTGACTAAGAAGAGGAATCAGATAATTGTTGAAATGGTTCAATCATGAGATAAGTCATACTTCATATCCAATTAGAATTTTAGAGTCGTACTCTAGTAACTACAAATCATATCTTGAAGCTTGTTTCGAACTAAGTAGATTTATAACACCTCCTGAAATGTGGAGTAATAATGTTTTCTTACTCTTTGCGCGTCGAAGGGAGGAGACCTCTTAAAAAACAGACAAGAAAAGAGACATCAAGATGACTACAAAATTCATACCAGAATCCTTGATTGTACTAGCTTAAAATCAAGACCACAATGAGAGACATTCGATCCCAGAATTAGCTCTATCCCACCTCCAATGAGATGTTTTAAGCATATAGGTTAGTGGCAGTTGTATGAAAGTAGAAAGAGTAAATAAAGAAAATGGCTAACAATATGAAAATGTTTCAAGATCTAATGTATAGTTATCTATGTAATTACGGTCATTGTTGGCCGGGGCGAGCACTCTATTTTCTTTGTAAAATTCCGTCTTACCAAACAAGACTGACTTCTTACCAACCTGCAAAGGATTCCTTTGCACTAGTAAGAAACCGTTGTATTTCCATAAGTCTCCCTCGTTCAGTATATCATTTCTTTTCTTTCGAATTTCTCGTTTCATTTTTCGTGGATTAGCATCTCGAGGTCCTTAGATGGGCATAAAGAAATCGTCTTGGTAGCATCAAACTAATAGAACAAGGGTTAGCTCTGCAGCTGGTCTACAAGCAAGGTAAGTAGACATATGGAATTAGAAGTTGTGATGTTTTAGTAAAAATAAAGGATGAACAAAGGCCAATTCCATGAAGTGATTCTTGTCGAGAATCCACACATACTGAGAGGTCATAGTATATGGTTTAGGCTAGGCAATACATGTATAGATGAGTTAGGGCATTTGAGATTGTTATTTGGAGTATTTTGGTATGTTTGATGTTTTCGGTCTAGGAAGGTTTACGGTCAGGGTGTCACACCCCGGCCGTCGGCGGAAACACCGGGCAGTGTAACGTCATTTCTCGTATCATAGTTATCAACTTCCTGAAAACACATGAATTTAAAATACGTGAACATAAAGTTGGTGAGTCCAAAGGTTTTGACTCCATATAAAAATAATACATATTCCGAGTTTCAAAAGTATAGTTTTGAAAGTATAATTTTGACCCTCCAACATTTACTATATATATCCTAGGTATAAAAGTTTACTTACCAAATAAGTATATACCTATAAGTATTATATACTATGAATATAAGTGTTTGTAATTCCATACAAACGAAAGTTGCTACGTATAAATCTTATTTCAGATCTATACAAGTAAAACCACTACGTATAAATCTATTTCAATTCTATACGAGTATGTGTGCTAGGTATAATTATCTACTTAATATACAAGTAGTACCTAGGGTATAAGTAGGGGGAAACTTATACTTAACATTAATACTTGTATAACAAAAATGTATAATGCTTCTAACAATTTGCTACCATGAGTCCGTAACCGTTGCTTGACAACAAAACCTCTGACAAAACAATACACTCATGATTTACCATGAGAAACAATACACTCATGATTTACCATGAGAAACAAACACCACGCGCTTCATCGACGCCAGAATAAAAATAAAAGGAACAAATCGTCACTCGCTTGTCTTGGGTTGTAATCAACAACGACTGGGGTCGTCAACTCATATCTTATTCATACATGACTTCTGTCACACCCCAAAACCGAGAACGGCGGAAACGTTCTGGGGCGGAGGACGTCATGTAATGTATCACAACAATGCAAAGTAGTAAACAAGCAACAACATCATCCATTGCATTAATAGTATAATTTTAAATTACATTTGAGTTCTTTCATAGTATAGTTCTACAAAATGAATATTCAAAAATAAAAGACGAGTCTTGATCGCTCCGTCTTCACAGAACCTGGTAGTCGTACCTGTCTATCCGTATCCTGGGAATACAAGTTATTTTCAAAGCGAGTATCAGCAATAATGCTGGTGAATTCATAAGTATTTATGTGACTTTGATTTGTAAAGCTCTAATGAAAGACCTGTAAATGTTTTTGAAGGAAAGTTTGTACCAATGAACATGTTTGTAAATATATGTAAACGTTTGAAAACTCTAGAAAATCCCATATTTTCTACTAGTATAAAATGTAGCCTTCTACCAAGACCCGACTGTTTTGAATGTTTGCTTCAGAAATCCAATATTTGTTTATAAGTGGGTGGTAGTTTAAAAGTCCCAAAAATGTACTACCATGATGTTTTTCATGTTTAAAACAGTAGATTTGTGTATAGTTATAATTGCTAAGGTATATGATAACTCCGTAAATCAACGTGTTTTTAATACTCCATGTGAGTTTTATAACCATGCTATTGACACTGACGGCTGTAACAACGTTCTTCAGGCGTTGGAATGTTATGACATTTGTCACCCCAGACCTTCCGGTCTAACTGTAGCTAACAGTTTAGGTGCGGGATTGTCAATCCCGTATAGATCTATACACAAGTATCATGCTCCCCCCTACAAGGGATTATGGTATATAATACAGGACTTAATAATGCATACTCGAAAGTACGTGAAGCGTCTCACAACCTAGTATAAAACAGATTTACTTATGAAAATGTCCATTTGTTTTTACATGAAAATACCTTCTTGTTATGGTACTTGTAGTATATAAAATTTTATGAATATCTAGTATACCATCTCATGTAATTGTATTCCTTGAAATTGTATGTCTTGAAGTTCTATGCTTTTGTAATTGTATGTCTTAAGATTGTATGCCTTTTAATTGTATATAATTGTATCTCTTCGCATAGTATGTAATGTATTTGTATAGACTCATGAATAGACTGAATCTTGTATGATTCCTGGTACTTGGAATGATAAATAGTATATCTTAACTATACATATTATAGTTACTGGTAATGTGTGTGTATAATCAAAATATGCCTTTGCTACCCAAAGGTACCGAATCAACTGAATAGAAAACTTTTATGTCTATATATGTATACATGATATATATATATATATATATATATATATAACCAAACATGTATAGGCGTGCATTTGACAAATATAAAAGAAGTTTTATATAACCTTTGAGAAGTTTAATTAATAAAAAGTGATGACTTGATGTCAGTTTATAAAACGATTTGAAAGTAGTCTGTTTGATAAGAACGATTTTAAGTATAAGAAGACCTTTGTTTGAAATACGATTCTAACGGTGTTTGAAAGGAAACATAAAGTACGTAAGACAGTTTGATAAAGAGTTTTTAACATGTAAAAAAATGTTTGTCATAAACTATTATAGTTTTTCCAAAAGTTCGTTTCATTTGTATAGTATACCCTAGTGTGATGCTCACTTGTTATGTAATGTGTAACTTTTTGTGGTGACCTAAATGAACACATGTACTCAAGGTATAAATAAATTGTTTGATTCGTATACGTATAACAACCTATTTAATTTCAACAGATAAGATGATATCGTGTTATGTTTTCCGTACGAAGGATTCCATATAATGGTTATGAATCACATATGTTTTACTTGATAAAAAATGAGTATTTAGTGAAACTTTGAGTTACACACGATAATAATCGTGTGTTTACTTGTATTCCCCCGCCCCTTAAAAGTGTATATAAAACAACATTGATAACACATTTAAAAATGTAGATTATAGGGGTATGAACTCACCGAAGAAAGTGCGTGATTTGAAGAAAACGAGATTTTCCCGGGTGGCACCTCGACCGGAAAGTGACGAGATTCTCGGGAATCTCAAGGCTTCGGACTTTCGTCGGGGCTTGAATATGAAACCGGGAAGTCGGGATGTTGTCGGCACAAAAAACAAGGCGAAAATGTGAGAGAAAAGAGGCATTTTTGTATCAACAGTCGGCACCCTCGCAATCTATTTATAGGAGCTGGAGGTCCTCGGTACGCAGGGCCTACTTCAGACTTACGCGGGGCGTTCCTCGTACGCGAGGCGTACTCCAAAGGTACACGGGGCGTTCGTTTGCGTCACTGCTTACCGCATCCTCGAGCGAAGTGTCTGGTCGACGTGGCTGATCCGGAGCCTAGTATTCGAGTACGCGGGGCGTACGAGGGTACGCAAGGCGTACTCCTTCGGATAAGGCTTTGAACTGCGTGCCAAGAACTTCTAAAATGCGTACCTTTTGCATACGAGCTCCGTTTTTGACGTTCTTTATATCCACGCGAAGGTGAGAAAATACTCTACAACTTTCATTTAGGCTCCGTCGGCTAATTTTGACTTTATTTTTAATTATATTTTAATTAATAGGTCGGGACACGATAACTTTGTTAAAAACCCATAACTTCTTTATCCGGCGTCCGTTTTCGTCAGACTTTTTATTGTTATACTCCTATTGTCGGGCTCTCCAACTTTCATTTAGGTTGTGTCGGCTAAAGATCGCTCGATCTCTATTTCGAGTTTTTAGCTGTCTACTACTAGGTTAGAAACTTCGAAAAATCATAACTTCCTCATACGAAGTCAGATTTCGGCGTTCTTTTTATGCATGACCACGGTTTAACGTAATCTACAACTTTCATTTAGATACCTAAGGCTAAAATTATTGTATCGAAACTTTGCGTTTTACGTCTATTAGCGTTGCCGGCTTTTGCCGTGAATCTTAGATTGGTCATAACGTCTTCGTTATAACTCGGGTTTTAGTGTTCTTTATATGTATGAAAACCTTGATACGATTCCTACCCCTTTATTGTCTCAAAATATCGGGTTGTCACATCATCCCCCTATTAGAGGGAATTTCGTCCCGAAATTCGAGTTTTAAGTAGCATTAACAATCATGCTACGGACAGGAGTTTTATTTGCTACTCGTGTTCTTAAGCAAACATTTGTCTTCGCCTGGCATTCCAGTGAATCTTTCACTAATGGGATACGACTTTGCTTCTTTCGTTTGACTTCACTAGTATGATATCCTTTCCTTGTCGAATGTGTGTTGTGTGTTTCCGTGTTCTGTGAGAGTATTACACCTTGTACCCTACAAGTAGTGTCTCCCGATCTTCAGAACAATCAACGCTGCTCCTGAATCAAGGTCATGTGTTGAACAGTCAAATTCTTGGGTCTTAAACTGTCTTGAGGTATAGGTAGTGATCTTTCCTCTTGCATAATAACACAACCAAGCTCTTGGTTAGATGCATCGCATTACATCACGAAATATTATATTCCTTTTTGGTAGGGATAATATTGGTGCGATGTATCAGGCGTAATTTAGCATTGGAATTCTCTTTCCTGTTTACAGATAAGTCCGATGTTCTTCTAAGTGAGAAATTTGTCCTAAAGAATCCCTTTCTGAGGAGTTTGTTAAGCTCGCTAGGATGTTCTCGCACCTCGGTTGGAGCTAGACAATAAGGTGATTTGGCTACTAGAACTAAGTCGATTCTGAATTTGACTTGACGCCGTGTTGGTAGTCTCGGTTGTCCTTCCGGAAAGGTGTCGGGAAAAGCCGCGTACTTCTTGGATGTTCTAAATGTCCTTCACTTCTTGGCACGTCTAAGCGATGTGTGCAACGAATACATGATATTCCTTTCGTAAACATTTTTGAGCTTGCATACAGGAAATGATGAGAGGTTTTGTACTTGGTTCGTGGCTGTAAATAACTAGAGCTTCGTTGTTTAGGGAGGTTAGGACGAACTGCTTTATCAAAGCACCTGATGTTGGCTCGATGTAGACTGAATCAACTACTACTGATTATGATGTTAAAACCTTGGGGTGGATTAGCTATTGTGAAGATACTAAAGAAAGTATGACTACTCATGAATTAGGGAAAAGGGTAGGTATTTCTGAGTTTATTCTCGCTGATGCACGATCACTCGTAGTCTTGGGTAGTCTTCATCTTGAAGTTCATAGTAGAACTAATACCTGGTTCATCTATCACAGTCTCGGGTATACGAGTCGTATATAATTAAGGTTGAGAAGGTAGTCGAATAAATGATTCTTCTTTTAAGCTCTCATCCCATCGAGGAAAAAGAAGTTAAAGTGGAATTGTCAATTCCAAACCTGTAGAATCTTGATTATATATCACCCCTATGTATACGTTCATCAGCGAAGATCAACCGTATGGACCTTTGGATTTGAACTTGACGTACTGTACCAGTGGTACTTCGGGGATTTCTTTGGAAAAGAAAAGAACTATGAGGTATTCTATACATGGGTACTTCAGTGTTCTGGAATGACGGCTTCGCTGAAAAGGCGATTTCGAAGAAAGGGATGTACGTATGAAGCTGTTTTTGTGAGGATCAAATTGAATCAAGTCGTAAGATAATGTTGGAATCATAAAGAAACTTAAAAGGCAAGTATACACAGTACGAGCCTATTGCCGTGAATAAGGTATACTATAAAAGGCAAGTATACACAGTACGAGCATCCCTATACCGACGGGATACCGCAAAGGATAAGACTCTGATTGTGCTAGTTTTGGATGGTTTATAAGTTTGTTACAATGAAACGCCTAAATTACATTAACGTGGGTTCGTAGTAGGTTCTCCTGCAGCTGTGATCCTGAGAATCCTACCGTCTGCGCCAGAGTTCTTTGTTATAGGACAATCCTTCTTGAGGTGCCCTATCTCCCCGCATTGGTGGCATGACTGGCTAGTACTAGCCTTGGTGGCGGGAGTGAGGTGTTTAGCCAGAGTTATGTGGACACGAGTGCCTTCCTCCTTACACCACCTTGGAAACTGCTTTCTAAAGCGTTCTGCAGGAGTTGCCATTTGTTGTTGTGGCATGGCAAGTCTTTGGGATCTCTTGCGCTCCTTTAGGGCTTGACGATATCGCCTCTTCCTTTCGGTCTTACGGCTTCGCGGTTTTATGACTGTTGCCATTTGTTGCTTTCCCGGTTTGGTATTACCATCGGAACTCTCGAGTTCTTTGTCGGTCTTGCTTGTGTTGCCTGAGTTGATGTGTGTAAGGAAAGTTGTCACCGCAGCTGCTACTGCAGCTTGTAATGAAGCGACGTCGATATGGAAGATAGGGTTTTCGTTGCTCGGCTGATCGTTTCCGGATGACAACATGATTCTGTAACACGAAAGATAAGGATTTTTGTGAGCGATTCTGGTTGACTCTAGATGTACTTCGATTGGTTTAAGTAAAGAGTAAAAGTATGTTCTCGCAAGTTTGACCTACATCCCTATGATGCAGTCCTAGTACGGATTGGAAGTATGTTCATGATGGTTTGATCTACATCCCTATGATGCAATCATAGTATAGTGTAGAAGTATGTTTGTAGAATGGTCTTTTAAGACGTTTGTCGTTCGAGCTGAGGTATCGTTGGTTGGTGGATAACATGATCCAACCACTAGAAGGGACATGGAAATGCTTCCAGAGTTAAATTACTATAGTCCAATGACTTGACTAAAGCATATTAACGAAGGTATGATGAGGGTTTTTGAACTAAAGGTGACACGGATGTAATAAGTTTAGGAAAATTTGACTTTGAAGAAAGTCTTACATCATATCCAGAGTAGAATGGTTTTGGTCACATAAAGGCCTAACTAATAGTACTTACAGTACAAGGTAGTTTCATAGAAAATGCTGCATCGGGCATAGACAGAAAAATAGTTCCTTTAAACAAGGTAGGTAAATAAAGCCTTTCTTTCTGGTGGAGGTCATCCTTATGGTGAACTCTCAGTTTAGCCAATTAACGTTCCATTATTAAGAAGGTGTCTTTCGTACACTCTCGGGCGCACCCGTTTCTCTATGAATTTGGCTCGTGTTTTAGCTAGTACTTGCAGCAGGGTCTCATGGTTTCTCTCAGATCTCTCACGAGTGTTTTCAAGATGATTGGTGTAGATGATGTGCATTCTTGTATTGGCATTTAACCTCTTCGGTATATTGGAGAGTCATCATGCCCTGAATTTCGTTTCAAGCAAATCTACGGATCAAGATTGGTAGAACTTTATCTGCTGAGCTTCCTTCGCTTAAGTTGTAGCAGTTTCAGTCTCCTTTAGATGGCATAGGTTGATCTTGCTCTTCGCTCCATGTTTCCAAGCATTCTACGCAAGGAAGTGTCGAGCCATGAAGAGCTGGACGAGGGTTAGGATTTGAATTGGGAGCCACCAGGGGTAGGTTCTCATTCTCGAGTTCAGAGTTGTTGCCTCCTTACTGGAGGTTTCTAGCTCACGTGTTCATTAACTGCATTTCTGGAGGTTTCTAGCTCACGTGTTCGTTAACTGCATTTCTGGAAGGAAGGGTTGCTCAGATGAGATATCTTCAAGGAATACTCAAGTAATTATTGCATTGGCTGCGGGGATTGACTTCAATTTTTCAAAATTCGTTTTGGAGGAGATGACTTCAAATGCCAGTAAGAAGCCAAAAGATCAATTCCTGTTGTACCCAAGATTCATTCAAATCTTTATCAATAAGCAATATCCTGAGATGGTCAAGACAAGAGAGATACTGGATATGAAAGCATTTGGTCCCAACACTATAAGCCTCATCAAGCAAAATCAAAAAGTGAAAATCATGTTTCAGGTAAAGTATCCGCTCATGAAATTTGGAAAGTTTATGGAACTGGCCGACTCATCAGAATCTCATGGGTCCCCGGAACAAGAGTCTATAGATCAAGCATCGTCAGATCAGGGAAATGTAAATGATGATGTCATCACCGTTTCATACCATGAGAATTAAGATGTTGCTCCGTCTACCATTGTTGCTGAAGAGCATGATCTTGCGAATGTGGCAGTTCAAAGTGATTTCAGTGAAGGAGGAGAAGATGATGATTATGAGGATCTTGACCTATCCGATTACGATAGAGATGATGTAGCGGTGAATTGTGGTGTAAATGAGAATCTTTTGTCGAATGAATACCTTGACGAATTCTTTTACTGTATCCATGATGGTGCTAATCAAACACCGGCGATAAGGGAGAAAGCTGATTTTCAAGAGACTGTGCCTCCGTCTACCATTCAGATGGTTGATTCATCAATTCCTATGGACACATCATCAGGGATTCCTCCCCTTGACAATTTTGTTCCGACATCCGAGCCCATTGTAACTGATTCCCAAACAACTCTGACCTCCCAGCCTCCTTTGAAGAGACACAGAAATGATCCAAGGTTGGGAGTACTTTTTCTCGACCTGACTCAAACTACCTGACTCCTCCATCTACAACATTTTCCCCTTCTTCATTTGTACCCACTCAAGAAGGTCCCAGCTCAATCCATGAAGCTGGTGGTTCGTCTGTTGGCCAGGGATCATCCCCTCCAAGGCCAGATCATGATGGTACCTCTGAGAGGCTAGCTATGCATATGGCCCAACAATTAAGTCCAACTCATTCTTCTCGCGGAAAAGGAATATCTTTTGAGGAATGATCTTCTGGAGATGATGATCCCTTGGTGCCTAAGCTGAGAAAGGAAACTGGTGTGTTAAACCAAAAGCTTATCGAGAAAGACCTTGTGATCAATCAGCATTCGTGTGTTAAACCAAAAGCTTATTGGTGTGTTAAACCAAAAGCTTATCGAAAAGATTTGAGGCCACCAATGCGCAACTCATTATTTGTATTGATGATCTGGAGGCGGATAAGTCACTGAATACTGAGAAACTTTCAACTCTTGAGACTCACCTTGGAGGTCTGTTAGCATGCTACTTTGACATGAAACAAAAACTGACAGAGGAACTTGGTGACAAATTCAAGTCCTCAGTGGAAATCCTTCGAGTTGACCCACAATCTGGAACCCATCCTGGTGACTCCTCTTCATCCAAGAAAACTATGATCTATGATAAATTTCCCACAGAACCTGTCTAAGATCCACATATAATAGCCATCAAGAAAGCAATGCTGAAAGACTCATCCAAGAAATACCAAATCATGTTCAAGATAAGTTCATATGACAACGCGCCTCCAGGTCAACCAAAAATCACTCGTACTGACCTTGAAAATAAGAGATTTGTTCACTCTTATGGTGAGCGATCTGGAATTAGATAATGGGGATTCCATGACCGTTTGAACATGTGGGTCGTGAGACGGAAGAGCAATAATGTTGAATACTACAAGAATTGTCTTGATTTTGAATCTTGGACAAGAGTTGATCTCACTGAACTTGTTAACGCTTTGTTTGTGAATCCGCCAGGCAATCCTCAAGCAACTCAATTCAGGTTATTTATGAAAAATCAGACAAAGAAGGGATTTTCTGCTATGAAGACTGCCAAGTCTATCATCAAGCTATACCCAAAAGTTATCGATCCAAAGACAGACAAACCTTTCAGAACTGTGATGTGGCCTCCCACTAAGCAAATGATGCAAGTTCCTGTGCTACAAAACTTCAGACACAGGTCACTTGAAAACATGCTCTACTGGATTTATGATGAAACAACAGCTACCGCTATCATCAAACTTCCAAATGGCAGTTTTCATCTCTATGACAAAAATGACCTGCTTCAGTTTGGAAAGTGGGATATCCATCACCTGTCTCTGTTTCAAATTAAAGTTGTTGAGGAGATCTTTGAGCATGTTGCAAAGGAGTTCACTTCGATGGTGGCAGAAATTGTCCAAAAAAGGAATGTGGAGTGGATTGATGGAGGGGACCGATATGATGCTGGTTAATAAAGACTAATTCATGTTATCCACAAACCAAGGGGGGGATTGAAAGGTCATAGTATATGGTTTGGGCTAGGCAATACATGTATAGATGAGTTAGGGCATTTGAGATTGTTATTTGGAGTATTTTGGTATGTTTGATGTTTTCAGTCTAGGAAGGTTTTCGGTCAGGGTGTGACCGAAAACCTGTTTTCGGTCAATGTATGTTGGTATAAATAGGTTGTCAGGTTGTCATTTTTTAGTAGTTCTTCACTGTGTGAGTTTTCGGTCCATTGAGTTATATCAAACGGTTTATAGATCGAATCGTATGCAAGCTCAATTTCAATCATTCTTCTACTCATCTTCTTCTTTATTTTCATTTGCTTGATTGATCATTGGTGAAGATCCTTCTATCAAGGACCCTACAAAAACTTTTGAATATATTTTTTTGATCATCAACGAATGTTCCTTGATAGAGAAACTTATATGTCAAGAAATCAGTGGGAGTCTTAATGGTCTTGAAGAGTTTTAGGAGTCAATCAAGAATTAACCTTATAGTTATCACTAGCACACGACCTGAGGCAGATAACCTATCATGTTAAGTTGACACATTCTTGTTTTTGTGCATCTTCCAGTTGAGTTGGCAATGCTTATCCGTTCTATGGTTCTCATTTGACTGCAAAACACAAAGCACGATGGTCAGTGATAGTACATTGGTCAATGGAGGTGAGTTGCTTAAACAATATGGAAGCACCGGTAGGCCCTTATGCAACCAGAAGGCAAGAACTTAAGAACAAGTAAAGTTCAGTCCATGAAAGCTAAATTAGAATTTGAAGTTGTCCTAAACCTTGTCTTATGATTGTAGGTTGGAAATGGTAGAGTCACATGGATGGGAACACATACCCCATGAAATCTAGCTGGCAAAAGGTTTCACACTAATTCATGAAAATAATTATGAGGAAACACTTTCACTAGTCGATTTAAAAGATTTGATAAATATCGTTATGGTTAGTAATTGTGATCATTGCATTCTCAAATTCACAATACGATTACGACATCCCTTTTCATAGTTTGAATTGTGAAAAATGGCAAGGTACGGTTTGAACGTCCAGGCCTTATAACTATAAGTTCTGAAAGGGCTTAAACACACACATTTTCTATCTAATGAAGGTATATAAGCTTTAGAAGTCTATATGAAGACTTATCGAAGCATCACGTATCAGAAATCTACACTTTAGTAATAAAGTCAAAAAGTATTGATTTCTAGAAGTTCAGTTGATTTTTGGATATTTGTCAAAGCTAGTATGAGCATAATTGTTGTGCTATTGGGAGCATAGTTGTTCTGCTAAGTGATGCAAGTTGGCAATACTAATTGTAGGAAAAAAAATATTTCAAAATTTGCAGATTGCATTCATACTTCATTTAAAATCTAAAAGTATAGATTAAAAATTTAATAAAACTTAGTCTTGGACATATATGAATATCGTGTTGAAATGGTTCAACATAGGAAATTCAATTTATGAAAATATTGTAGTAAGAGACTAAACATATATCAAGTCTTTGACATAATGAATCAACCTCATATGCTTTGGATATAGGATCGTTTACATATGCTATAATATTCACTTGTTCTGATTTTTCCAAATGCCTTGTGTATTGAGAGGGAAAAAGGACTAGAACTTTGTGTGACTAAAGTTGTTAAACAACTATCAAGAACACTCTGAGCTTTACTGAAGATTGATTGTTTGTGGACAGTCGAAAGTATAGTATTAATTTGGACGAATCATATTGACATAATTATGAATGGAGGTGACTCTTGTTCAGAATTAATAGTCATATGAGAATACATAAATATTTCCATAGTGGAAGTTGATGATAAAATCTACATCTAAGTTAGGAACTTTAATGCCAGGAAGATGTTCAAGGAGTGTATCTTGAATTCGAGACTTCGTTACCATGGAATTGTTTTAAGTAAAAAAATGCCAATGGAACATTTTGTAATATCGTTGGCAAAGTCTCTATGACTTTGAATCCTCGACATCACAAAAGGACATTGCATGTAAGGTTGAACTCTAACACATTTAGTAGTAACAAGAATTTGGTATTGTGAAATAGGCATCATTAGAATAGTGTCTAGACGATCCGTTCACAAAGATAGGACCATAGAGAGACATAGTATGCATGGAAGGACTGATGTTTAATTCAAGGGTTTAGTTGATTACTTGAAACATTATACAATGAATAAAGTCGAATTAATATGGTGATTAAATAATAAGAGCTTTATTTATATTCATTAGTTTGAGAGCATATTTAGTTAGGTTATTATTGCGTTTCACTTCGCATGTTTTACTTCCCGAATAATTGGATTATTCAAACATCCACAGTCGCTCGTACTTTTGGAAGTAAGTAGCGAATTAATACTTTCATGAATTGAATTGTATATTGTCTATAGAGATTAGACATTGCAATGGTTTTGCTACAATGTTCATGGGTACTTTGAAAATGAGGATTTTGAGTATTGGATAAACCCACGCTCAGAGAACTACTTCATGGATTTTATCACGAGTAATTTTGAGACGATAATATCTTATATTCTTGAAACGGAGATATATGAGTTGTTGTTTACGAGTCAGTTGTGGATTGACAATACGTAAACGCATCAGTAACTTGATGTTATAAAACGTATTGTTATGCGTGATTTGACGAATGAATAGTGCAAGCATGTAAGTCGAAGTTTATCCATTCCTTTTGCCCTAATGGGAAAAGTGATATATGTGGGACCCTCGATGATTTGATGTCGACATCTAAAGCGCTTGGCCAAGGCTGGACTGAATTGATGTGTTCAATTGGTAGTCTGAATCAATAGTCATAAATCTAAAATCGAGAAACAAAACTAGGACAATGAGATTGATTATAATCCATTTCTCATGTCCGTACGATATCTAATATAACGGAGGAATATTTGATCACTTCTCTTAGGATGGGTAACTGACTGGGTCAGAGTTTGACAGCGACTTTGAGAGCTACAATTTTTTGATTAGTTTTAGATGTTATACTAGCAACTATGGTTATTAGACTTATCCAAGTGGGAGACTATTGGATTAGATGTCTAAGTCCATAACTATAATTGGTATATACTTGAATTGATAGTAGCACAGTCCTTTTGGGTTGCCTTCAAAACTAGAAATTGGACATGATGACTTTTGGAGAGAGAGAGGTTGAATTTATTATTTGATTAATAAATTAAAATAAAGGATGTATAAATATATTATGAGAATAATATATTAATTAGAAATAGTAATATTTAATTAATATTTAATAAGAAATTATTTGGAATTAATTTTGGGATTAAAAGAATTAATTAAAAGTATAGGGACTAAAGTGAAATTGTTCAATAGTTGAGCAAGAGGTTCCAAAACCTTCATATGGAAGGGCAGACGGTATTCCTAAGGATAATCTATGGTTTCTAGATTATCCCATATGGAAAATAAGGAGGTGGAAAATTACAAGATTTGAATTAATAATATTATATTCAAATTAGGGTTATCCAAGGCATCCTATCTGCAGTATAAATAGACCTCTACACCCTATGAATTTCGGCCATCTGAAACCCTAAAGGAACAACTGAAATTCCTAGATCTCCCTCTCCTCTCTCCTTTTTCATCCTCTTACTTGTATTGGGTATGAACCACTAGAGGTGTGACACTTGTGATACTTGCTCTCAAGGTTTCAAGAAAACTAGGTTTCACTGTTATTACTACATAACATTAAAAGGTATGTTTACTAACCCTAATTCTGATTTTCAAAAGTAAAATAGATCTCCAAGGGTTTCATATTTGATGTTCAAATGTTGTATGTTCAGTTAGATAAAACATAGATCTTCAATTAGGGTTGCATGCACACATATGATTTTGTTTGTTATGCTTAATACCCAACAATTTATTGGACCTTTGGTTAAAGTCCCATGAAGGTGGAAGGGGGGGTCTATATGGAAAATTTCTCCATATTTGGGCCTTGTATGATTATTTTGGAATTGGGCTTTTTGGACAATGGATTAGGTTTAGGCCTTGGGCCAATTTAGGGAAAGGATTCAAGGTCTTCTACCTTAGATTGGACTCCTTGTGTGAGTCGGAATCTAATTATTAATTAGATGTTATTTTGTGATTGTTAGCTCGGGGATTTTAGCGACCCAACAACCAAAGATATTCTATGACTTTCAGCAGTACGAGGTGAGTTTCGTCACCATGTTTAGCGGGTCTAGGGCACCAATGTCAGCCCATGATCAGTATGCTAGGATACTAGATGTATGTGTGACTCTTGTATGTATATATTCTTATATGATTTGTATGTTGGGTGGGGCCCTTATGTGAGTTTGGGAGGGCCCCGTTATACTCAGTGGGCGGTGCCCGACATGCAAGTTTGGGGGGGCTCATAATACTTAATGGGCGGGCCAGTTATGTGAGTGTGGGCGGGTCCCGATACACTCATTTAGGTTGGGCCCATTATGTGTTTGTTTATGTATGGTATGTGGTATTTTTGGGGAACTCACTAAGCTTTGTGCTTACGGTTTTCAGTTTATGTTTCAAGTACTTCTAGTTCCGAATGGAAGAGCCTGGGATGATTGCATAGTACAGACCACTCGATTCTGCATTTTGCGATTTACTCTGATGATTGATGATGTATTAATATAATTTTTTTACCTTGGTTTTACGACAATGAAATAGTTTACTATTTTATTAACCTAAAAATGAAAAACAAAAGGGTCTTATTTTTGGGACGTTTCAAGTTTGTATCAGAGCCTTGGTTTGAGGGATTCGGACATACTCTCGGGTGTGTTTGAAATCAAACTGAGGATTTGGCAAAGTTTTTCAAAAAATAAATGTTTTTTAATAAAAGAGTTTTCTAAGGCAAGAAAGGGTGTGGTGCATGCAATCAACCGAGCTCAAGGAAGGCTTCCCAAAATACTCATACGTGTTATCTGATATGATTTGATTTGTGAATCTGTGGATCGCTTGTTAGTTAGGGCTAACGATCTTCTCAATATTTTCATGATAGAATGCTAGGAGAGATGCCTTTGTATGCCTATTGTGTGAGCTTGTAGACTTTCATGCTAGTACTGATCAGTCAGTGATAGGATGGCCGGATTAAGTGATGTTTGGTTCTGATTAATTGATGCTCGAATGTTGCTTGCTTTGTGCATTTTAGGAGTTCTCACTAGCTTCAGCTAACTAGTAAGTGAATATGTTAAGTTACATATTACGGGAACTGAATAATTTTAGAAGGTTAGGTTTTAACTCTATTGCACGGCTCTTGTTGAGTCCAACCGTTGTAGTGTGAGACCTCTCATTCAAAGAATTATCCGGTTTTGGTGATATGTAATTGTATTTGTGAGCTAGTTAGAGGAAGTTAGTAGGAGTTCCTTCTGCAGTTGATGGTTGAGAGTGGTGTGGAGTTTGTCCTAGGAAAACCTAGGACGAGATCTAGTGCTGGGAGCCTTATCTTGAAGAGGATTAATTGTATGGATATAAGGTGACTTGGTGGATTCAAGGCAATCCTTGAGGAAAGTATGAATAAATGTGGAAGGGAGTATGGGCCCGTACTACTAGAAGCAATGGATCAATACTTAATTCAAGGAGAGTTGCGATGAAACCAAGGAGCTTGTAGAGCTAGTGGTCCCTCGATATATCCTGATTCTTATTCTGACGGTTTATATGATCTATTTTCAGTATGGTAACTCTACGGGGCAGACGTGTTTGCAGTTCTGATGTTGGGGAAGGCACGGGCTCAGGATCTAGAGTCGGGCAGTTGGATGAGCAGACGAGGGAGTGCTTTTCATCCGAGATTATGCGTTTCATTCTTAAGAAGACCCCAATGATCTTTGGTACAGTCAAGGAGGGCATTCTGGAGATTTTGGGTGAGCGGTTGAGCTCGTTTCGTTCTGAGATGGTGGCATTGATGGGAGCGCGTTCTTTGACCTTCAAGTAGTTCCGAGCATGTGGAGCTCCAGACTATCACAGGGCGAAGGACCCGATAGTGAGCAGGAGGTGGTTAGTGTATGTTGCTAATGCCTTCCGCACCAATAGTTGCCCCGAGGGGGCATAGGTCAGACTTGCTTCATGTCACACCCCGTTAAAGTAGAAACACGAAGGGTGGCAGACTAAGGTCTCATAACACAAGGTAAATAGGATTACCAACCATAATCATTGAGCATTTTTATGTTTACATCATATTCAAAACAATATTACATTTAGTTCCATACTACATAGTCTAGTACATAACTAGAGCAATAAACATAAATCATTATGGCGTCTTAAACTGGCTCACTGACCGTTTCCTAAAAAGTATGCAAAAATGAGGGTCAACTATAAAATAGTTGGTGACTTCATAGGTTTATAAAGGTACATCATTTCAGTAAGAAAATATAGATTAGTTCAAAAAAAGTTCCAACTCAAAGTGAGTGTTGAATGCCAAAGCACTTCGTTTACAACCAAGCCTAACGACCGTTATTGTCGTATTCCATGATGTCCACGGTTCCCATGATGTCAGTTCATGGAAATATGAACTCACGCTTTTGGGTGAGTGGGGGCTCTCTACCCCAAATAGCGTTATCCATAAGACCGTCGGCTTGAATACAAGTTAATAGGTTGTAGTTCGGTTCTCAGGGACTTAACTTACAAAGTCCATAACAAGTTCATATCACAAAATTTATATCAAGAGTTCATAGAAAAAAGTTCGTAGCACAAGTTCATAACAGAAAGTTCATAAAAGAGTGTCGTTCCAAGTTCATAAAACAAGGCTCAGTAAGTTCACAAAATAGAGTTCAACAAGTTCATAAAATAGAGTTCAGCAAGTTCATAAAACAAAGCTCAACAATTCCATAAGACAAAGTTCCACAAGTTCATAAAATAGTAAGGATAGCTCATAAAACAGTAGCATGCTTTCCACCCCATAACATGAAAACAGTAAAAAGGGGGTTGTGAATACTCACAAGGGAAAGTTTGCGGTTTGTGTGTCGCGGTTTGAGGTCGCCGGGTTCGATCCCTACTAGCGTCCTATGGAACAATAAGTTTCTAGTAAGTCATTGATCACTAGCCATAATCTAGTAACTACTTATCTAACTAGTGATGTTACAAAGTGCACAAAGTTCGTTCGGTTCATTAACGGTAAATATTGGATTCACGGTGTCTTGTGTTCAAAAATCCACAAAGGCATGAAGATGAACTCCAAATATTACAAAAATATATTTTCTGGTTCTAATAGAGGGTATGGTCTTTCATAATTTTTATAGTGATTTTTGATGGTCATTTGGTATTTATTTGCAATTTACGCCTAAATAATATGAAAATTAAAAATAAATAATAAAAAGTTTTAACATCCTAACTTGATTTGTACAGGTTCTGATAATGTTCCCAAATCTGGAAAAAAATATTCTTTCGTGCATTTGAGTACCAAGACCTATCTTTGTAAATCCATGCTCTAATTCAATGCAAAATTTGAATAAAATACCAAACTGTGACCAAATTGTAAGAAAATGTTGGTGGCATCCTTATTTCGTACATAAATCAGTTCTATAGTTTTTCAGATTTTTATCTCATCTGTAAGTATTTATATTGAATTTTTGGTCATTAAATCCTTATTTTTGTAGAAAAACAAAGAATTTGTTCTAGCATTTGGGGTTTTATAGAACATCCCTTGAAAACATGAACTTATATAAAACAATTTGTCTCAAAATTATTTCGGATCTAAATGGTGGTATTCAGCCCCAACAAGTTATGAAATGTAGCACTAGCAAATGCATCAGTTCCAAATGCTGCTGAAAGTTCAATAATTTGTGTGGAAACCTCTATAATGTTTTAGTTCATGAAATTTAAGGGATTCTGAGATAGATGTGTTAAGTTCCTAAAATAATTTTCTCCAGATTTATTGTGGGGTGTAAGGCCCTTGATCACGTAATGCACAACTCATGGTCATAAAAAACTTCTGTTTGAGCAATTATTTTGTAAAAATCATCAAAAATCTAATTAATTTTTACAGTGAGACCACTTGGGTTAGAAATTTATGCCAGAGAACTACATCTCAGATAAATAATATCATGATTTGGTTGAGTGATGAGTGAGATATGGCAGTTCAAAGACAGGTAATGAAATCTGGCGTATTGCATGTATGTTAGTGGGCTGGAAAAATGAGCTTTAATCATTACTTTGAGATATTATTTTAAAATATTTTAAACATATCAAGATTCATGCATGTTATAGTCATGTTTCCATAGACAAAATTGTTTTTAGATGAACAAAAACAAACATGCATTCAAGTACAAAATGTTTGTTCTAAAGAACTCTAGAAAATTGGCTTGATGTTCTTAACTTGAAAATCGATTTTGTGCTCAGGTCAAGAACATGAAAATTTATTTTCCACACACTCATGGTATCAAAACACATCCATGATGATCTAAAAACCATTTCAACCATATGAAAACAAATTTTAAAGAAGATGAAGGAGTAGAATCCAATTTTTGAAGTTGTAAGAGCATGTATCGGTTAATCTTTGATCTTAACATTGGCTTGATCATGGATTGTCACCATTTTTAATACATTCAACATGTGAGGGTGATAATCTACAAACATCAAGATGAAAGGAAAGATTCTAGCCTTTAAAGGGCATAGAATCCAATGATGAAGAGAAAACAAACAAAAACTTGCATCAAGATGAAGAGAATGATGGAGAGAGTGGAGTCTCTTACCATGACTTTGATTTTGAGGAATAAAAAAACACCCAAATATCTCATTATTTTCGTGTTTTGAAGGCTGATTTTTCGGTGGAAAGAGTTGAGAGAAGTAGATAGTGTTTTTAGAGAAACGAAAGAGATAAAGTGAATTTCTGTCTCTCTAGATAGAAAATTTCTCTCGTCGTCTCTTTGGGGCTATGCACCACCAAAATTGGCCACAAAACTCCAGATATGTTAGCTAACATGTGAAAAATGAAATGGGAAAATCTCTGCCTAAGAAGTTGCTTTTGAGAACGGGTTTACTCTCTCAAAGGGACATGCAAAATCTGACCTCGGGATTTTGCATCATGGAAGCACGGAATAAAGAGTGAGAGAGAGAACCTATGAACGAATTTTGGGAGAAGAGAAGGGATTAAAGAGGCTTCAAAGTCTCATTTTGATTAAATATGGCCTCTTAATCATTTATATAAAAATCATCTTTAGTTTTTATAAATATTCCATGTACTTTAATAAACTTCCAAGGGTTTATTTCTTGGTTTTTATTCAAGTATTTTGTGTTTAGAAATAAGTTCATAAACTTGTATTCTCTTGAACTAAATTATAAATATTATAACTTATGGATTGTTTTTTATAAAATCAAGTTTTATATTTCAAAATAAATGAATCAAGGGTTCACATATGAATGTAGGATTAGACAATCCTTGATTATACTTTTGGCTCATAATTCAATTATGATATTTGGATATTATTTCCAACTTGTAATTAAATCAAATCATGATTTAATTAAATTGAGTTTAATAAGTACTTAAAGTAGTTAAGCACGCCAGATGTTCCGATTAATAAATTAGGGTATTTAACTTACCCTTGACTCGTGATCTATTGAACATGGTTTTGTGTTTTGTTTTGAGATTGAACTTTGGCACTTTACAACCCAATTGGAGTATTCACATATCAATATGACTGCCTAGTACAAGCTAAGTTACACTACTTGTTCCAAGGGATCTATTAAGTCACGATCTAGCTCAACTTATTGCATCTAAAGCCAAGGTATGTGCACGCATGGAATTGACAAGGTTCTAGATGAGTCATAACCTGAGTTTTGACGGATGTCACAGTTCCTGTTTTTTGAAGGACATGGCACGAGATTGGTGGGAGGAGGTAGGGCATGTTGTTGATGATGAGGCTATTGATACGATGACATTGGATGATTTTGTGACTGGGTTCAGGGATTAGTTTTTACCGGTGATTTAGGTGCAACAGTTGGCACGAGAGTTTCAGGATCACCGCTAGACTACTAAGACGGTGGCTGAGATCACCGTGATGTTTCGAGAGAGGGCAATTTTGGTTCCGCAGTATGTGGCAGAGGATGAGATAAAGAAGACGAGGTATCACAAGTTGTTGACGAGAGATATTAGGTAGTTTGTGAGTCGCTCCAATTGCACGACACTGGATTATATGATAGTGAGAGCTGGGGAGTAGGAGATTGATCTCGAGATAGTGAGGAAGAGGAAGTCAGATGAGGCTCAGGTATCATGGGGTTCGGGAAAAGGCCCAAGGTTGTTGATGCGAGGGGGAAGGGCCAGCAGGGTTGGGGCTGTTGTGGCAAGTGAGGCAGGATGCGCGATCGGGCGTACATGGTGGGTGGTTCTGGCTGCTTCAAGTGTCGTCAGATAGGTCTTATTAGTTGGGATTACACTGCTACCACCACCACCACCCCGGTATCTGATCTGATTTTCTTTCATTGCAATCAGAGGAGCCACAAGAAGGCCTATTTTCCGAGTTTGGCTGCAGCAAGACCGATGTCAGCACCGGCTCCTGCAACTCTTCGGATTAATGATGAACGCAAGGGAAAGACGGATGCGCCTGTGGTGAGGACCAGGTCTTTCCAATTGACGGTTGAGGACGCTCGTGTGACACTAGATGTGGTGACGGATAAGTATCTTCTCCTTATCTTTTATTTATATTGAATTGATGCTTATATTTATGTGTTTTATTTTAGGATCATTCCGCATGAACGGTATCTCTGCTTGGGTGTTGTTTGATATAGGGGCTAACCGATCCTTTGTATCGCTTGCAGTTCTTGACTTTGGTCCTACCTAACATCATAGAAGATAACTGTTAGACTAGACCCTTCCTAAGACATGAGCCTAGGGGTCATGCTCCAACAATCAAGTTATACGGTCTATACTTGGAAATAATTTCTCTAGGATGGAGAGAACCATCTTATCTTAGAATTGTATGTGAGAGGTAGAGTCCAGTATAGAACTCTCTTATGCATGTCCTACATATGGTAGATGAGGCATTTTATTTATAGGGCTAGAGGAAAGGAAAACGATCAGATAAGAGGAGGGCACAATGAGAGAAAAAGGAGACCAAACATACTCTTATTCATGCTCTCATTGGATGGGAATATAACTTGGTCATCAAATGAAGATGAAATTACATAAATGGTCCCTATGGTTTACCAAATATCACAAACTCACTCCATAGCAAAATCCCTCAAAAATCCATAGCAAAATCCCTCTAAAATTACCACCAAATGAAAAGGGGGTTGTTAATTAGCAAATAGCAACATATGTATTTGAGTTACATACTAATTATTTGAGTTATATTTTCATTTTTATATACCCAATAAGCGATTCAATCTTTCAATTAAAAATAAATTATAATAAAAACTTTGAAAATCGTCCTAGTCTTTTTCAAGACCTTTATAATCTTAAAAGCCTTTTAAATTATGGGGTATTGTTGTAATTATATCTTTAAAGTAAGTTGTACAGTTTTATATGAAATCTTAAGTATTGTTGTAATTTTTTATAGTGTTATCTTTCTTGATTTGTACATATTTTACGAAATGAAGGACCATAATCCTTGAGTTTTATATCTAGAGTTAGAAGATACCTCACTAAATGTAATACAGATTATTACCCATCATTTTTCACTACACTGTGGACGAGGTGTGACAACCCAAAAATTCCCGTTAGTTTTAACATCGAAATTAAGCATGTCAAAAATTAGCCAAATTTATCCCAAAAATATTTTTTGACCGGATTTAACCCGTTGGAATATTTTAAATAATATTCTTCAAGCGAACCAAAATTAAGGAGGTATAATTTTAAAATTTTGCCGTGTTTAACGGTAGTCGTGAAAAACCCCGTTCACGGTTGGTGTCAGGTGAACCCCCAACCAGGCCATAAACTCCACCCTTTATAAGGGTTGAGTAGGTTTCATCCCAACCCTTTTTCCTACCTTAGAAACTTTCTCTCTCTGCTTTCTCTCTCTACAAATCGGGTTTTGGTCAAAAATCGCCCTTCGAGCTTCAAATCGGTAAGTTAACCTTCCTAGCTTGTTGTTTATCTCATCTAGCTTGCAAGTTTGTGGCTTAAACATCCAAAAACCCCAAGAACAAGAGTTGTCTTGGGAGCATCCCAAAACCGTAAATACCTTGAAAGAGGGTTTTAGTGCCGTAAAACCCTTCCAAACCACTTCTAATGCTTAGCAATGACTTAGAGGCTTGCATGAAAGAACTTAGAACACCAAAATCGTAAAAAATGGGGAGTAAGCATGAGTTTACGGTCTAAGAACATTCTTAGACCGTAAACCCATCTTCAAGGACCATAAACACCTTTTTGGGTGTCAAACTACCCCTTAAACACCTCCAAAAGATTCTATGAACTTCCTTGAGTGCATAGAACCTTATATTCATTCTTGAGATGCACCAAAGCATACACAAGTAAGTCACACTTGATTTGACGGTCCAAGAAGGTTTTTGGACCGTAAACACCCTTTCTTAGACCATAAACACCCCCAAAGGGTGTTAAAGTGCCCTTAACACTTTGTATGGCTTAGAATTGGACCTAGAACCTTGTATGCTTAACCTACAACCACCAAAACACATGATTCATGGACTAACATGAGTTTACTGCCGTAAACTCATGTGTTTAAGGTAGTAAACTCCCCAAGAACACCTTCATAGACCGTAAACACCTTTCCAATGTGTTTAAGTGCCTTTAACACCTTCCTATGCTCATATAAGTGACTAGAACCTCGCTTAAATAGCCTAGAACCACCAAAACATAAAAGAAATGGACTAACATGAGTTTCCGTAAACTCATGTGTTTACGGCCGTAAACTCCTCAAGGAGTGGCCCATGGACCATAAACTCCCTATTGTGTCCATTTTGAGCCCCAATCACTTCCTTAGCCCTTGATTCGACTCTAGCATGATTATATGAGTGAGATAAGACCATTAAACATCCCATGACACCACTACCATGAGTTTACGGCCGTAAACTCATGGGGGAAATGGTCTTGAAACTGTAAACACCCATAAGGGCCATCAATTGAAGAGTAAACTCCAATGTGAGTCCATACACACCTTCTATGCAACCCTTGATACTTCTAGCACTTGTAGCAAAGTGTTTTTATGTAGTAAGACATCCCTACTTGCTTAATTAGTTATTAAATGACTAATTAGATACTTAAATGTATCATTACATGTTAAATAGGATTCACGTGTGTGGTCAAGTCCTCACTTGACACTTAGCATCCTATACCGTCCATTCGTCCGAAAACGCCAACATCAGGTGAGTTCATACCCATGAATTAACCTTTTAAATGTTTTTACATGCTTTTATGGGGGGAGGAATACGAGTTAAAGCATGCTAGTTATAATATCAATCATATGTGATTAATAACCTGCATGCACAAGGATTTATTACACTTTCAGCTGTTTTACCAATCATAATACTACAGATGGTTTTCCAAAACGTCTTTACTGTTTAAATCTTTTCTCAAATTATCTATCGTGCTGTATGTTTTACTTCAAAACCAGTTACAGCAGTATTTTAAACAAAGGTTTTCTTTACTTATAAAGTTTTATCAAAATTTATATTCAAAACTTGTTTATGAAAGGTTTTCAAAGGATTTCCAAAGGTCTTCAAGCGTATTTTACAAAAAGGATATCAAGTCACAATTTTCTTAAGTGTAAAGTTTTTCCAAAGCTTTCGTCAAAGTTTTCTTCTATGCTTCTATGCTTTTATGTCGTTAAATGCATGCTTGTACTTGTATAGTTATATAAATAATGTTTAATGGACTTAGGAAGGCTAGTTCGCCCTATTTCCTTTTCCTCGTTCGGATGTGGTCTAGTGGGTATCGGATATCCGTCCGAAGGTCGTTTAAACATTAATTGTATATCATGTATACATGTATAGACATAAAGGTTTACATCGATCAGTTCATTTCCATTGGGTAGCAAGGGCATCCTTCCATTCATCATTCATAGATCAGAGACACTAGTAACTATTATAGGAATAATTAGGAGGTTCTATTCACTCTTTCTAGTACGAGAATTCCACAGGAGTCAGTTCATATGCGAGTCTATATCAGTTCTCCAGCGCCTCTAATAGAATTCAGATTACGAGATGCATCTTCAAGACATGGATCTCCCCGTCGTCGAGTTGGTAACCAGAGTCGCCTGTAGGGAGAGCGGGCATTGTGTGTATAGATCTATACGAGACTGACACTCCCGCACCCTGACTGCTAGCTACAGTCCACGGCCTACCAAGCCAAGGGGTGACAAATGTCATATTTATTATGGCGCTTGCAGGGCGTCAAGTACTCTATTGTCGATCAGTATGGTTACGAGTATCTCCATGTTTACCTTATAATTCATGGCCTTAAGGTAACGAGAATTAACATTGTATTCTTAAAACAACACTCTTAGGATTACTCTTTGTTTTAGACCTTGCTAGCTGTATCTTTCATTTGATATTATCTGGGGTCTGTGTCTCTTTGTTTTAGACCTTGCTAGCTGTATCTTTCATTTGATACTTTCTAGGGTCTGTATCTCTTTGTTTTAGACCTTGCTAGATGTATGTTTCATTTTATACCGTCTGGGTTCTGTATTTCTTTGTTTTAGACCTTGCTAGCCGTATCGTACATTTGATACCGTCTGAGGTCTATTTTCCCTTTTGTTAGACTGAGCCAGGCGTATCATTCATTCGATACTCTCCTGGAGTCGATGATTTATTTTGCCTTAGTCATAAGTATTTTCTGCTGAGGCATATGTTATTTTCCCTAATGTTTTACTAGTGGTATTCTCCTACTTTCTTTAAAGTCAAATATCGTATTTTGGTAATGATAGTATTTAAGGGAAAATTACTCTTTAAAATATAACTCTGTCGAGTCTTGGTAAAAGACTGCTTTTAATTAGAAAATATAGGATTTTCTGGAAAGGACGCTAATACACCGTAGATTCTAAACCACTACTTTTTATAAAGTTATTTTGAATAAAATACTTACTTACACAAATGACACTAAATGCTTATGAACTCACCAGCATTTATAAAAATGCTAATACTCGCTTTCAAAATAACTTGTATTCTCAAGTCAGCAATAGACAGATACACCCGGGAGCTTTTGTGAAGCTAGCCTAGAACCGAGCTGCATCTATACTAGTTTCTGTATTACTTTGATGTCTCTATAAAATGTAACTTATGTAAAACTATTACTATTAATGCAATGTTTGTTGTACTTTGATTACTATACTGCATATGTTGTGATACTTGACATGACGTCATCCACCCCAGAACATTTCCGCCGTTTCTGTTTTGGGGTGTGACAGATTGGTATCAGAGCATTGTTTATAGTGAGCTAAGTATATCAATTCATAAAAGATATACAACCTATAAATACATAGGGATGAAACACTCTGACCAAGAATTATATTTTAAAATATAACCATATTTTACCAAAGTATAAGAACATCCAGAATCTAAACACTCGAACACAAGTATCACAAGAAGAACAAGAATAAAAGTCTTTGGATGTTGAGCATTACCATCAAACCTGGGCAGTTATGTAATCGTAAGCTGGAATAAATGTAACCTGATCAACTACATTTATTCGAGATGCGATGAACGTGTGCTTGGGAGTGATAGTGGTGTTGCAACAGGTCTGAAACTTACCAACTAGGAATGCTAGAGCCAAACATAAAGCTTAAAATACTATGGGAGTATTTTGGAATACTAAAAGACTCACATTAATCCCAGAATCATATTCAGAAGATAAGAAACAAACAAGAAAATTAAAATACCATATGGGTATTTTAGGATCCATAGATAACCTTGTATGAAGAACTAAAAAGATCCTTATTGATATACCTACAATTACAGAGGGTATACTCCCAAGGTTATATATAATAAGGATCCCATAGACTAAGAATGTGTGGTTTCGCTCTACTTCTTTTTCCTCGTTGGGGTGTGGCTATAAAGTAGTATCACATATTCGAAGGCCTATCGGATCTAATCTATATATGATTTGTGTACCCTATGTAATTGTAGTAGGACTCGATATGGATCACCCAGTGAAATGTTAATAATCTCTTAGGATTCTTTAGACATTTCCATTCTCGGACGAACCCTGTAGAAAACCCTATCCACTTCAGTACTCAACAGAAGAGTTGATTCAGACCCCAAAGAGGTTCATTGAGAAGATTTCCAGTTCGGAAATAAATGAACTAGGTCGAGACTATTGAAATCACCAAGTGCCTATATCTTTTTAGGGACATGGTGGGAAATTCGCCTAAATTTCCGAGATTTTCAGTCATCCATCATGAAGTGATGACACCTAGAGTCGGAATTTGGAAGTAAGACGGAGTAGAAATTCAATATGTCTATAGGAGAAGAGAACCCTAGGTAACTACCCGAAGGAAACCAACACCGGTCCCAGTTAAAGATACGAGGTAGACAGATGGAGCCAGTACATGGAACCCGAGAAGTGTCTTTTCCTCGTGGTCGTCACGCTAATACACCCATAAAATAATACAATTTAGTGAGTTAGTGATTACACTACTCACACTATGTGTTAGGTAAATTGCCTTTTCCCATTTCAAGTAATACGATTAGAGCGGATCCCCACACCTCTATTGAGGTTGTTTAGCCATAAGTCTTCATGAGCCTTTCTTCTCGCGGTCTTCGTTTCGAGCTGTTCTCAGATCTTTCCAAGCCGGAGAGTGAAACCTTTCCCAGTATAAAGGTAACTTAGTAGGAACGACTCCCATCTTATGGCTTTATCTGATACTCATACTCCTACCTTGAATACTCGGACTACATCATAGGGATATAGGTCGACACTCAGACAACCAATATCCGAGGCACGGGAAAAATTTATGCCTATTATAGTAAGGAAAGATACGTACAGAGTTAACCATCGTCTCTCATCAGCTTGTGTTCCTCTCCGTGTAGGAAAACCATGCCTCCGAAGAAGCGTAACCAATCCACTGGCAAGAAACCGACTCTCCTATTCAATGAAGCTACGTTCCAAGCTGTAGTCTCGACAGTCGTAGCAGCTGTCATGGCTCAACTGAATGCTAACAACGCTAATGTTAGCAAGAGCCCTATCGGGAATTCCGATCCAAGTAATGGACAGCAGTAACCAACCCTTGTGTACCCAGCCACCCAAGAACCTCAACCAAATCCAATGAAGAGAAAGTTCAAGAATGAGGAGGGAAGTACCTCGGCTCAAGGATCTTCCGAGGGGCAACAAACTGAGACAGTCAATACCCCTGCCAGCCCTTCCATCCCGACTTCAAGAACACCATACCTAGGAAACCTTCCCCACTGCAGCAAGTGTAGCTACCATCATCATTTTATATGTCAGGAACTCTTTTGTGCTATGTGCAACATGAAGGGGCATACTACTCGCGTCTGCAGAACCCCGATTGAGTTTATTACATCAACCACCAATGTGGCGACCAATACAGTTTGCCGTCTATGTGGTGAGATTGGACACTTCAAGAAGGACTGTCCAACAGAAAGAAAAGACAAGGACACAAGAAAAGTCTAATTCTAATGCTTAGGGAGAAGCATCAAGGAACCCGGTAGATTTTTGGTACGTCTCTCAATCTTAGATAACTAACCGAAAACATTAAAAAGGCTAATTTTGAATGTAAATACTTCCCCATTAAGGCGAAAGTCGCAGCATTGTTATAAAATTTAAAATTTCATCAAGTAAAACTGTAATGGCTAGATATATACGTTACGGCCATGTATAATTGAGATGGATAGACCTAGAGTGAGTGAATGCCGCCTCATTTCTTGTTCCTCGTTTGGTTGTGGATTTAGAGCGGAGTCGCTCTGTCAACAGTCCTCCCCACCTTAATTATACATGACTACTATATGTTAGGCGATTATAGAAAGGCCTCGTGAGAATCCATTCATGAAAGGTACCCTATTCCGAAACATTCAGGACCCTCTATAGTTCCGCGTCGACTCTATCGGTCCAAGTATCCGCGACAGGGATACACGGGACGAAACTCGAGACGCCTAGAACTTGTGTGCCCGTTCAGCACATGACCCTATCGACTCTCATTCTATGTCATGTCGATGTATGCCAACTTCGACGCATCTATCAATCAATTTTCGACTTAGTGCAACCGTGTGTAACTCCCTAGTGCTGTGTAAAAAGAACTTTCACCGTAGCCATTTCGGCAAATAAAGGTTCTTCCGAACCTAAACATAATAAAAATAATAAAGACTAATGCGATCTGTCAGTCGTCACTCTTATTTCAAACCTTCTGAAGTACCCAGGAGAAGCGTACCGTGCCCTGTTAACCAACCTTCTTAGACAGATAGAAACCAAAGCGAAAGACACTACAGGTATTCCAGAAGATGATAACCACCCGAAGCATACTCCGTAGATCCCCCAGAAAGACCCTTCACACCTCGCAATCAGGTTCGTGAATCAAGAGGATAAACTCATGGGACTGACCACTATAACTGAGTATATGCATAAGGGTGGTATATAAGTGTGCTTCCTCCCTACTCCATGTTCCTCGTTGGGTTGTGGGTCTGGGGTGGAGTCGCACAACTGAACATCCTGCTGACCTCAATTATATACAGCTTGCATACACCAAGTATTGGCGGTTAAGCCAAGTATGAGCTCTACCACGAACCTCATAGTAAAACACCTCATCCTATCCCATGGAATGGGAGCTAGAGTCAAGAGAACCCCTGCGGGTTGAACTACTATAATGACCACAAATCCGAAATTTGTTGTCATCCCGGTTAAGCCAACATAGTAGCTAACACCCTCAGTTGGTAAAGAAATCTGAGTCGTAAGAGTCAAGGACATTGACTACGACCATCCATTCACGCTTAATCCCACGAATTAAGCATCTCAGCAGATATACAGGAAATCTGGAAGCTGCAATAAGTTAAACCTTGAGAAGAGTGGATGAGGTGATTAGGCGTTCCGAGTGACGGAACCCTATACTTCTAGACTTAACCTAAATTAAGAAAACTCAGAACCCCCAGAAGAGTAGTTGCAGAAGATGCTCGCACTACTCAGGCACTTCATCCTCCTTGTTACTGACAAGTAGTGCCTAGGACACTCTGCCTCCTCACATGGTAGAATCTAAAGCGCTTGGCCAAGCCTCGACTGAATTGATGTGTTCAATTGGTAGTCTGAATCAATCGTCATAAATCTAAAATCAGGAAACAAAACCTAGACCATGAGACTGATTATAATCCATTTCTCGTGTCTATTTGATCACTTATCTTAGTACGCGTAACTGACTGGGTCAGATTTTGACAGCGGCTTTGAGAGCTACAATTTTCTAATTAGTTTTAGAAGTTATACTAGCAACTATAGTTATTAGACTTATCCAAGTGGGAGACTATTGGATTAGATGTCTAAGTCCATAACTATAATTGGTATATACTTGAATTGATAGTAGCATGGTCCTTTTGGGTTGCCCTCAAAACTAGAAATTGGACAGGATGACTTTTGGAGAGAGAGAGGTTGAATTTATTATTTGATTAATAAATTGAAATAAATGATTTATTAATATATTATGAGAATAATATATTAATTGTAAATAGTAATATTTAATTAATATTTAATCATAAATTATTTGGAATTAATTTTGGAATTAAAAGAATTAATTAAAAGTATAGGGACTAAAGTGCAATTGTTCAATAGTTGAGCTAGAGGTTCCAAAACCTTCATATGGAAGGGTGGACAGCATTCCTAAGGATAATATATGGTTTCTAGATTATCCCATATGGATAATTAAGGAGGTGGATAATTACAAGATTTGAATTAATAATATTATATTCAAATTAGGGTTATCCAGGGCATCCTATCTGCACTATAAATAGACCTCTACACCCTATGAATTTCATCCATATGAAACCCTAAAGGAATAGCTGAAATTCCTATATCTCCCTCTCCTCTCTCCTTTCTCATCCTCTTACATGTATTAGGT
Organism: Lactuca serriola; assembly: GCF_051521515.1. NCBI lineage: Eukaryota > Viridiplantae > Streptophyta > Magnoliopsida > Asterales > Asteraceae > Lactuca > Lactuca serriola. The sequence goes on along the minus strand of NC_136409.1, from coordinate 108,088,127 downwards.
GTGAACCACTAGAGGCGTGACACTTGTGATACTTGCTCTTAAGGTTTCAAGAAGGCTAGGTTTCACTATTATTGCTACATAACATTCAAAGGTATGTTTACTAACCCTAATTATGATTTTCAAAAGTAAAATAGATCTCCAAGGATTTCCTAATTGATGTTCAAATGTTATATGTTCAATTAGATAAAAAATAGATCTTCAATTAGGGTTGCATGCACACATAGGATTTTGTTTGTTATGCTTAAAACCCATCAATTTATTGGACCTTTGGTTAAAGTCCCATGAAAGGGGGGGAGGCAATATGGAAAATTTCTCCATATTTGGGCCTTGGATGATTATTTTGGACATTGGGCTTTTTGGACATTGGATTAGGCTTTGGCCTTGGGCCAATTTAGGGAAAGGGTTCAAGGTCTTCTACCTTAGATTGGACTCCTTGTGTGTGTCGGAATCCAATTATTAATTGGATGTTATTTTGTGATTGTTAGCTCGGGGATTTTAGCGAGCCAACAGCCAGAGATTTTCTATGAGTTTCAACGGTGCAAGGTGAGTTTCGTCACCATGTTTAACGAGTCTAGGGCACCAATGTCGGCCCATGATCAGTATGCTAGGATGCTAGATGTATGTGTGACTCTTGTATGTATATATGCTTATATGATTTGTATGTTGGGTGGGGCCCGGCATGCGAGGTTGGGCGGGCCCCATTATACTCAGTGCGTGGGGCCCGATATGCGAGTTTGGTCGGGGCTCATTATACTCAATGGGCGAGCCAGTTATGTGAGTGTGGGCTGGTCCTGATACACTCATTTGGGTGGGGCCCATTATGTGTTTGTTTATGTATGGTATGTGGTATTTTCGGGGAACTCACTAAGCTTTGTGCTTAAGATTTTCAGTTTATGTTTCATGTACTTCTGGTTCCAAAGGGAATAGCCTGAGATGACTGCAGAGCACACACCACTTGATTCCGCATTTTGCGATTTACTCTGATGATTGATGATGTATTGACACAATTTGTTTACGTTGGTTTTAGGACAATGATATGGTTTACTATTTTATTAACATAAAAATGAAAAAAAAGTCTTATTTGATGGGTTTTAGCCATAAGAACATCATATGTGCTCATACAAACCCTAATGCTTGGATCTAGGTTTCTCTATTGTACATGCAATTCATCCAAGACTTTAAACCCTAGATCTAGCATATGATAATCAATATTATATATAATAATGGGTTTAAGATATTACCTTGATTGTTATGTAGCAATAACATGTTCGATTAGTGTCTAAGTCCATAACTATTTTGGTATGTACTTGACCCGATGGTGCATGGTCCTTTTGGGTTGCCTTCACCAAAGCAACTTGATAGGATGAATTATGGAGAGAAAGGATTAAATATGATTTATTAATATATTATGAGAATAATATATTAAAGGAGAAATCATATTGTTTAATTAATATTAGTCAATAATTAATTGGTAATTAGTTTTGTGACTAAAAGAGATTAATTAAACTTAAGGGACTGTAATTGTAATTATAAGATAATTGCAATTTGGGCCATGGATTGCCTTATATTAAGGAGTGGACGAATTCTATGCGGAAACCCATGAGGAAATCGTCCAAGGCCTTAAGGAAAGGAATCTATGGGTTGCTTAGGGCTTAAGCATCCAATTTATGGTTTTCTTGTTAGATAACCCTAATAGCCTCCTATATATAGATACCTTATGACCCAAAAACGTGGCTAAGCTTCCTTCTAGGGTTTCCACACGTTTTGGGCAGCCTCCTTCTCTTCTCTTCTTCATCCTCTTGCTCTTGGTGTTTGTGAACCATTAGAGGAGTGACATTTGTGACTCTAAGCTTTCTAAAGTCATTACAAGGAGGATTTGAGATTGTTATTGCTATATAACAATCAAGGTATGATCTAAACCCTAATTATATGTTATATTGATTATCATATGCTAGATCTAGGGTTTATAGTCTTGGATAAATTGCATGTACAATAGAGAAACCTAGATCCAAGCATTAGGGTTTGTATGAGCACATAGGATGTTCTTATATCTAAAACCCATCAGTGGTATCAGAGCCTAGACTGGTTTCTATTGTGTTGATGCTTTGTATGATTGATAAATTCAATTTTTGTGTTTCTGGGGGCTGAACTCACCGAGTTTTTTAGGTGAACTCGCCGAGTTCATGCTAACTCGACGAGTCCATACCTGACTCGAGGAGTCGGCTGGTCAGATGGAGGGAAAACCGGGATTTCTTGCTGTTTTTGCTTAAGGATAGTTTCCTTATCATATTAGATCAATATAAATCCGATTTTATGATATATTTGACTATATTCTTGATCTAATTGAAGATATTTATCAATTAATAAAATATTTTTTTCCTTATGTGATAATTGATTAATTATTTTGATTAAATTGGTAAATTGCTTTGCAAGAAATCATTAAATAAATCAAATATGGATAATTATGTGATTAAATGTTAATTTAGATTATTTGTTATTTGATACTTGTGCTTTGAAAAGTTTCATATTTTCCCCTTTAGGTTTTATAGTTTAAATTTGAACCCAAAAGTTTTGTTGTTTTGAAATTTAAGTAGTTAAAACCCTAATGTTTTGAAAAGGTTTCAAAACTTGCCCTCAAGTTTTGGAATTTAAATTTTGAATTAATAGGTTAATTTTGATGTATATTTAAATTCTAAACCCAAATGTTTTGAAATGTTTCAAAACTTGCCCTCAAATTTTGGAATTTAAAAGTTGATTAAAAGTTTAATTTAGGAATGTTAAATTCTAAAACCCTAGTATTGTTTTTGAAAAGTTCAAATCACACCCTTATGGTTTTATTGGTGTATAATTAAAAGAAATTTAATAAATCCATAAAAGTTTAGGTTTACAATTTAATTGAATTAAAGGTATCATTATTAAATTAGACCACCTAGTATTTTGAAAGTGTAAAATACACCCTATACTATATATATAACATTAAAAGTCTAACATTATATATATGTATGAGTAAAAGTCAGTCTTACCGTTAGTAGGCCTCATTCATGAAGATGGTCTATAAGGGGTGTTTAAGGAAAATTGCCTATAAAATGGCGATTGAATGGGTATCCACTCTTACCCACCGCACTCTTGACTAGCGGACGGTCGTTAGCCGAACGGGTAGGATAGGACAAAACCTTCCATTATAAGTATAATGAAGTACAAAAGTAACTAAATGTTTTACAAATTCCCAATCTTAGTTACTTAGGCAAAAGTGAATTGATGCAATTCCATGAAATTACACTTTGTGCCCTTGCGAAGACGTTAGTGGAGCGTGTGTGGTTTACCAGCACACTAAATGGTTCTAAGCAAAGGAAGAAAAGGGTGACTCAATGTTTGTCATAGTTCGGTGGAGCATGTGTGGTTTACCGGCACATCGAATAGGTGACTGTAACATCTAAGGGCACCATGTAAATTTGCATGGTTATTCACACCCGCTTTGTGATCCTCAGCATCACAAACAAGAGGGGCATATCGAGATTTAAACATGCCATTGAAATGTTCAATGAATCTCAAAGGATCTAGGGGTTTTCATAAATTTAAAACTTAAATTTCGTTTTCGTTTTTCGTGGTGGAAATTAGTGAATCGTCATTCATTTACCTTCAAATATTCTGCAACTAGATTACGTCGTCCCTTTTCTAGGTTGTAGAATATTGTGTTGGGTCCTAGCCTTGGTATTTCATTTGGGTGATTTACTAAGGACTCAATCTATCAACTAACTTGAATTCGTTTTCTCCCATTTTGTAGATGTCAAAGTTCGACAACTATGGTCTTCCTAAATCCCGTGGAACAAGCTTTCCGCATGAAAATGATATTCCACGATTCGATCGAGGAACAAGAGATCATGCTTCACTTCCTCCTCCTCCTCCAATTATTCTCCCTAACCCACAAGTTCGAAGGCTTGAAAAGTTCAAGCTCACTCAAGCCTTTTTGGCAAGTAAACATAAAGAAGGAAAGTCGGTGTGTGCACACATCCTACGGATGAAGTCACACATTGATAAGTTAAGAATGTTGGGATCCGTTGTCTGTGATGAGACGGCTGTTGATTGGGTTCTTCAGTCACTTCCTAACTCATATAGTGAGTTCGTAAGAGAGTACTATATGATGAACTGCGACGTGACCCTTATAGATCTCACCTATATGCTTATTGCTGCTGAATCAGCAATGGTTTGGCTTAATAGAAAAGCAAAGTTGATTGGTGAATCATCCTTCATGGCCTCTATGGATATAGGCAATGGCAACAAAAGACATGCCATGATCGAAGAGTTTGATCATAAGAGAAAGGCAATATCTGAAGTAGTTCCATGTACTGTTCTAAAAGAGTCGATTTGCTTTTATTGCCAAGAGAAGGGGCATTGGAGACGAAGCTGCCCTATTTACCTAAGAGATCTAAGAGATGGGAGAGTCAAAACGTATGGCCCTGCTTTAGGTAAAATCCATTGGCTAACTCTTTTAAGCTCCTATTCTAGATTCTCAATACATAATGTGATAAGACTACAATTGATGTTTGTAGAATCAAAGAAAAGAGAGGAAGATTAAGGGAAGAAGTGAGCAGAATCTAACCGTGAAGAAATGGATTTCGATCGCATTACCTGAAGATTAGATTTTGAGCTACTACTTAGAGTTAAAATTAGAAATATGTATTAACATAGTTTTTCAATGAATTGCATTGTAAGGACAAAATTTTTCCGCAGTAAAATAAATTTTGATTTTTATATTATTTATTTATCCTTGCAATGGCATATATGAAAAATTGATGTTTGGATGTTTCTATTATTAGCAATAATGGATTTGATTCTTAGTTATGGAAATGTCGAAAATTTACCAAATAAGGAGAGTTTCTCATCGCCCAAGTTTCAATTGGACAGAAACTTGGAATCATGCAACTTGGTTGCGCGATGAATGAGAAATTTCATATTTGGAAATTAGACTAATTCATTGACAAAGTGTCAAGTGAAGGACTAGGAAATTAAGTACACAAAGTTGCGTAATGATCAAGTCCACCATAAGAGTAACCAAGATATTCGTCATGAATTACTAAAGGTTTAGTGAATATGATTATACTTACAAGATTAAGTGTAATTCGGAATTGATTGAAAATGTTTAAATCAATAGCAGAACGACTAAGAAGAATCAAGTAGGCAGAAAGATAAAAGTTTCTCCATTCTAAGAAGAAGGGAGAGTACCTTTTATGCTTTATGATAGGTCTTAATGATTAAGAACCATATCTCAATTGATCCTCTAAGTAAGTCTTAGTACAATTGTATGTCTAAGAAGAGGAATCAAGAATTGAAGAAATTGTTAAATCAAGAAGACAATCATACTTCGTTCCAAAACAAGTCTTAAAGTTAAGATTGTTACAATGAGTGAAAAGTATTAAAGGTTTATAACATTCATCAAATGTGGAAAGTTATGACGTCTTGAATAAGACAAAGACCAACTTGGACCAATTTATGAAGTGTTTTGATAAAAGCTACACTAGCTCTTGAATATTTGCTATTGACAAGAAAATCTTATATGTCAAGGAGTCAGTGGGAGTCTTAATGGTCTTGAAAGGTTTCAAGAACAAATCAAATAAACCTTATCGATCATCATAGAACACGAGTTGAGGTTTACAACCTATCATGTTGACATTATTTTGTTTCTGTGCCATTCCAATTGAGTCAATTATGCATGTGAGTTCTATGAGTTCTCATTTGAACGCATAAAAAGGAAGGCACCTTGATCAATGGAAAGTACATTGATAGGAAAGGGTGAGTTGCTTAACTACTTGGAAGACATGGTGGGCAGTTGTGTTACCATAAGGCAAGAAATGAAGATTAAGAAAGTTCGGTCCATATGAGTTCGAATTTGTCGTAAACTTTGGTTTTAACAAATTCACTTGGATAGGAACACATACACCGTTTTAAATCTAAGTGTCATAAGATTTCCTCCTTCATGAAAATGATTGTGAGGAAATGCTTTCACTAAGAAAGATTTTAAGAAGATAGTGATCTTAAAATTGCATTCTCGAATTCGATTATGGTTACGGTATCCCTTTCCATGATTTGAATTGTGAGCTTTAGAAATTAGTCTTAATTGTTTAGACACACATATGAACTATCTAAGGCAAAAGTGTATAAGAAGCCTTGATAAAAGATTATCAAAGCACTAAGTATTAGAAACATGAACTTAAGAAATTCAATAAGTATTGTTTTTTCTGAAAGTTAAGATGTTTATGAATACACATCAAAGCTAGTGGGAGCATAAGTGTTATGTTTTATAATAATCATCATGATAGTGGGAGCATAAATGTTATGATTGTATGATTATTAAGGCACGTATTGCAAGTTGGCAATATTAATTATAGAAAACAAGAGTTATACCTTGCAAAGTAGTAAGGGTTTTAAAGTTGTTTTGCTATAATTAAGGGAGAGAATATTATGCTTCATTTCAAATCTAAAGGCTTAGGTTGTGAAATGTTAATAAATTTAGTCAAAGGTACATAGTGTGTTCTTAAAATTTCGATTATGAATACGGCATTCCTCTTCACAATTCGAATTTTGAGAACATAGCAAATAAAAATATTATGGCAGAAGATTGATAAAGTATCAAATCTTTATGCGTCGTGTCCCATACGCTTCGGGTATAGGATCGATTGCAAATGCTTTAATGTTTGACCATTCTAAAATTTTCCAAATGTCAAGCGCATTTAGAGGGAAAAGGGACTAGAATTGGTTTTGACTAAAATCATTAAACAACTATCAAAGGACAATCCAAAGTTCGACGAGGATTGGTCGCTTGTGAGTAGTTGGAAGCATGGTATTGGATGGACCATATCGACATTATTATGAATAGAAAAGATTCTATTAAGAATGAGTTGTCATATGGAAAATATGGAAATGTTTCATAGTGGATGGACCATATCGACTTTATTATGAATAAAAAAGATTCTATTAAGAATGAGTTGTCATGTGGAAAATATGGAAACGTGTCCATATTGGGAATTGAATATTGAAAATCTATGTCTAGATTAGATATTTTTATGCAAAAGGATGTTCAAAGGAATGTACTTTGAGTGAGAGACATCGTATCTAAGGAATTGTCTTGTAACAATCTCCGATAGAGGACTTTGTAAACATCATTGGCAATAGTCTTTGTGACTTTGGTGCAGTGACATTACGAAAGGATCATTGCATAGATTGTTAGAATCTAGCATATTCTATAAGTAGCAAGAATTTGATATTCTTACACTTATGAAAAAGGATTAGGAGTTGTGAAATGAGAATGATTGGAAATGTGTTCAATTTGATCTATTTCACAAAGTAAGAACCATAGGTAAACATTGTGTGCACGCTAAGAGCATGGGACCAGTGTAATAATTCAAGTAAGAAGCTGATTACCCAAAACAAAAAATAATGAGGAATCGATATGGTGATAAATAAAAGGTGTTTTATTTATACTCAAAAGTTTGAGGCTATATGGGATTAGTATTATTCTTGTGTTTCACATTTGCATGTTTTGCCTTCCTGAATAATTTAATTGGTTTAGAACAGTCAAATTATTCGAACGGGCCACAGTCGTTCATATGTTGGAAGTAGGTATGAATAAAGACTGTCATGAATTGGTGTGTGGATTGCCTAAAGAGTATTAGACATAAGCAAATATTTGCTGCAACGTTCATGAGTGCTTATGAATATGATTTGAGCATTGGATTAAACCCACGCTCACTTGGATCACTCCATGAATTGTATCACGGGTGATTGGTGAGACGATAACATCTTATATTCATGAAACCGAGATGTGTGAGTTGTATCTTGCAAAATCGGTTGCACATTGATAATATGTAAACGCACCAGTAACTTGGTGTCATAAAACATATTGTTGTGTGTAATTCGGTGAGTGAGTGCAAGCAAGCATTGTATCAAAGCTTATCCGTTCCTTTTATCCAAAGTAGGATAAAAGCGATATCTTTGGGCCCCTCGATGATTTAGTGATGATAAACATAAATGCTCGGCCGAGCTAGGACTAATTTGATTTGTTTAATTAGTCAGTCGTCATATATCGGGAATCGAGATATAGTACAAAGAGAATGATTAGAAATCATGTCTCATACGATATCTAGAATGGAGGAATATATGATCCCTTATATAAAGGACACGCATATCTGATAGGATCAGAGTTAACAGCGGCTTTGGAAAGCTATGATTGCAGATCAGGTTCTGAAGTCATACGCAGAATAGTTAATAGACTTATCCAAGTGGGAGACTGTTGGATTAGTGTCTAAGTCCATAACTATTTTGGTACGTACTTGACCCGATGGTGCATGGTCCTTTTGGGTTGCCTTCACCAAAGCAACTTGATACGATGAATTATGGAGAGAAAGGATTAAATATGATTTATTAATATATTATGAGAATAATATATTAAAGGAGAAATCATATTGTTTAATTAATATTAGTCAATAATTAATTGGTAATTAGTTTTGTGACTAAAAGAGATTAATTAAACTTAAGGGACTGGAATTGTAATTATAAGATAATTGCAATTTGGGCCATGGATTGCCTTATATTAAGGAGTGGACGAATTATATGGGGAAACCCATGAGGAAATCGTCCAAGGCCTTAAGGAAAGGAATCTATGGGTTTCTTAGGGCTTAAGCATCCAATTTAGGGTTTCCTTGTTAGATAACCCTAATAGCCTCTTATATATATAGACCCCTTATGACCCAAAAACGTGGCTAAGCTTCCTTCTAGGGTTTCCACACGTTTTGGGTAGCCTCCTTCTCTTCTCTTCTTCATCCTCTTGCTCTTGGTGTTTCTGAACCATTAGAGGAGTGACATTTGTGACTCTAAGCTTTCTAAAGTCATTACAAGGAGGATTTGAGATTGTTATTGCTATATAACAATCAAGGTATGATCTAAACCTTGATTATATGTTATATTGATTATCATATGCTAGATCTAGGGTTTATAGTCTTTGATAAATTGGATGTACAATAGAGAAACCTAGATCCAAGCATTAGGGTTTGTATGAGCACATAGGATGTTCTTATGTCTAAAACCCATCATAACATTCACAAATCCTCCTTGTAATGACTTTAGAAAGCTTAGAGTCACAATTGTCACTCCTCTAATGGTTCACAAACACCAAGAGCAAGAGGATGAAGAATAAGGAGAGAGGAGGCTGCCCAAAAAGTGTGGAAACCCTAATCAACAAGTTCTCCACGTTTTTGGGGCTTAAGGGTCCTTTAAATAGTGAGGCTATTAGGGTTATCTAACAAGGAAACCCTAATTTGGATGCTTAGGCCCTAAGCAACCCATGAACCCCTTTTTAATAAGCCTTGGACGATTTCTAATGGGTTTCCCCATAGAATTCGTCCAACCTTATATTAGAAGGTAATCCATAGCCCAATTGCAATTATCTTATAATTACAATTCCAGTCCCTTAAGTTTAATTAATCTCTTTTAGTCACAAACTTAATTCTTATTAATTCTTGACTAATATTAATTAAACAATATGATTTCTCCTTTAATATATTATTCTCATAATATATTACTAAATCATAATTAATCCTTTCTCTCCATAATTCATCCTATCAAGTTGCTTTGGTGAAGGCAACCAAAAAGGACCTTGCACCATCGGGTCAAGTACATACAAAAATAGTTATGGACTTAGACACTAATCCAACAGTCTCCCACTTGGATAAGTCCAACAACTATTCTACGTATGACTTTAGACCCTGATCTGCAATCGTAGCTTTCTAAAGCCGCTGTCAACTCTGATCTTATCAGATATGCGTGTCCTTTAGATAAGGGATCATATATTTCTCCATTCTAGATATCGTATAGATAAGAGACACGAATTTAGTCATTCTCTCTATACTGTTTCCTGATTCCCGATTTATGATGACTGACAACAGACTACAATTGAACACATCAATTTAGTCCCGGCTTGGCCAAGCGCTTAGGTGCCATCACAAAATCATCGAGGGTCCCACAGATATCGCTTTTATCCTACTTTAGATAAAAGGAACGGATAAACTTTGATTCAATGCTTGCTTGCACACACTTACCGAATTACACACAACAATATGTTTTATAACACCAAGTTACTGGTGCGTTTACATATTATCTATGTGCAACCGACTCGCAAGATACAACTCACACATCTCGGTTTCAAGAATATAAGATGTTATCGTCACACCAATCATTCGTGATACAATTCATGAAGTGATCCAAGTGAGCGTGGGTTTAATCCAATGCTCCAATCATATTCATAAGCACTCATGAACGTTTCAGAAAACATTTACTTATGTCCAATACTCTTTAGACAATCCAAACACCAATTCATGATAGTCTTCATTCATATCTACTTCCAACATATGAACGACTGTGGTCTGTTCGAATAATTTGACTGTTCTGAACCAATTAAATTATTCAGGAAGTCAAAACATGCAAAGTAAATCACAAGAATAATACTAATCCCATATGGCCTCAAACCTTTAAGTATAAATAAAACACCTTTTATTTATCACCATATCGATTACTCATTATGTAACATCCCAAAATTTAAGACAAAAAATATTCTTTAATAAAACATTAATTTAAGCATATACATCATTCCAAAACATAATCTGAGTATAAGTTTTCAAAATACATGTTCATTATCAGAGTAAACATTCCCAGGCTGGCAAATCTCTGGTGTGTGTGCCATGCGATCACCCCGAGCTCTTCCCTCCGCTACCAAAAGTACCTGAAACCAAAACTGTAAACCGTAAGCACGAAGCTTAGTGAGTTCCCCACCCTACCACATACCATGCATAACCACATACTGCACATACTGGGCCACACTCGCTATCCTGGGCCTCGCCTGCTACAACGGCCCCGCCGCTCCAGGCCCCGCCTGGCTTCGAGCCCCGCTCAGATACAGATCTGTTTCACTTAGGCCTCGCCTGTCATAGGGCCTCGCCCACTAACATATAATAGCACGTAAGCATATCACATCACATCACATAATCTAAACACATACTAACGGATCCTGTACTAAGGCCTCACCTATCTCTGGGCCCCGCCCTTGTCCTGCTACTGATGAGTCATGGAACCCCATCCATACTCCTGCTGATAGTGAGGTACGGGCCCAGCCCACCCTCACTCCTTCCCTAACTTGGGCCTCGCCCCTGCTCTGCTGCTACTGAGATGTGGAACACCATCTACACTCTGTTATTGGTGAGATACGGGACCTCGCCCACACTCACCTCCCTACCAGGCACATACAAGTATCACACAGACAGCAAGTATAAACTATCACATAAACCATTCCTTGGGCACCCGCCCTCTATCATTGGACCTCGTCCCGAATATCATACTAGCATATTGTGCCTAGGGCTAACACCCGGGTCTTCTACTCATAACTACATGGGCCGGCATTGTGGCCGTAGACCCATTCATACAAAGGGAAACTCACGTGCACTGGCTGAACTTGTTGATGATCCCACTAGCTGCTGCCCGACCACTCACTGAACTCCTGCTCTACTTGCTCCCCGAGCTATCAATACCAATGCAACACTTAGTCTAACTGACCCCTGACAGCCAACCAAGTCAATTCCGATCTAAGTCAAAGTCCTGGTCAAAGTCAACCTTTCCAGGTCAACCCTACTCGCCGAGTCCACTTACTGACTCGCCGAGTCCACTTACTGACTCGCCGAGTCCATATACTCAGTGTCTTTCCATTCACGACATGACTCGCCGAGTCTACCAATTACCGAGTCCTGACCTGTCCAACTCACCGAGTCTCCATTCGACTCACTAATTCGAGTCTCAACTCGAAGGGTTTGGTGTTTCGCGAGTTGTTCATCCAACTCGCCGAGTTCCTACTTAACTTCATCTGACTCGACGAGCTGCTCATCCCACTTTTCGGGTTCCTCCAAATCTTCATGCTACTCGCCGAGTCCACTCAAAAGACTCGCCGAGTCCATTCAGATCTCCATACATGCAGAGGACTTTTGAGTCATGCATGGACTCCAAACTATAGATCTACCCTTCCCAAGCCCATTCCTCACGTAAAGTTGCAAACTTTACGTGTAGAGAAGGAGATCTAGGCAAAATACACCATAAACTAGGGTTTAAGGCCAAGGGGCTCCAAAATCGACTCAAGGGCTGATACTTTATGCTTCTCCAGTCCATAACACACTTGGATCTGAAGTAGCAACTCCAGATCCGGCTTCTAACTCAAAATAATAACATTATGGCTAAAGAGCCCTAACAACCACACATAGATCTAGGTGTAAAAGGATCTAGGAACTAGTTTATTACCTCCAGATGCTCAGAATGAAGTCACAATCCCAGATCTATAGTCCCTTCTTGCTCCTCCAAGCTTTAATGCACCTTCCAAGGCAACAAGTGGCTCAAATAGAGGATATGACGGCTAGGGTTTGGTATCCAGGGCTAAAGAGGCAGTAAGGAACCCTAGGAAGAAGATTAAGACGTTTATATAGGCTCTAAGTCCCGAATTTAGGGTTTTCCTCGCACAGACCGAACTCGCCGAGTCCACTTAGCCGACTCGCCGAGTTGGTCACTTACTCCTCGACCCGGATCCCGCTCAGACTCGCCGAGTTCCTCCCTGGACTCGCCGAATCGCCCCTAAAAATTAGGGTTTTCTTTCCTTTCTTGGCCTTCAAAACTTTGGGTGTTACACATTATTTGTTGTTTCGGGTAATCAACTTCTTACTTGAATTATAACTACACTTGTCCCTTGCTCTTAGCATGCACACAATGCTAACCTATGGTCCTTACTTTATGAAATAGATCAAATGAACACATTTCCAATCATACTCATTTCACAAATCCCAAACCTTATCATAAGTATAAGAATATCAAATTCTTGCCACTTATAGAATATGTTAGATTCTAACATTTTATGCAATGATTCTTTTGTAATGTCACTGCACTAAGGTCACAATGACTATTGCCAATGAATTACAAATCTCTCTATCGGAAATTGTTACAAGACAATTCCATAGATGTGATGTCTCTTACTCAAAGTACATTCCTTTGAACATTCTTCTTGCATAAAAGTTTCTAATCTAGACATAGATTCTTAATATCCAACTCCCAATACGGAAACCTTTCCATACTTACCATATGACAACTCATTCTTAATAGAATCTTATCTATTCATAATAATGTCGATATGCTCCATCCAATATCATACTTCCAACTACTCACAAACGACCAATCCTTAGCAAGCTTTGGATCATCCTTTGATAGTTGTTTAATTTAGTCAAAACCGATTCTAGTCCTTTTTCCCTCTAAATGCGCTAGACATTTGGAAAATTTTAGAATGGTCAAATATTATAGCATTTGCAATCTATCCTATACCCGAAGCGTATGGGACACGATGCATAATGTCTTACATAAAGATTTGATACTTTATCAATCTTCTGCCATAATATCTTATGTGTCACGTTCTTATGATTCGATTATGAAGAGGAATGTCGTAATCATAATCGAAATTTAAGAACTCACTATGTATCCTTGACTAAGTTTATTAACATTCCATAACCTAAGCCTTTAGTTTTGAAATGAAGCATAATACTCTCTCCCTTAATTATAGAAAAACAATTATTCAACCCTTTACCACTTTGTAAAGTATGACTCTTGTTTTCTATAATTAATATTTCTAACTTGCAATACCTGCCTTAATAATCATACAATCATAACATTTATGCTCCCACCATCATTATGATTATTATAAACATAACACTTATGCTCCCACTAGCTTTGACATGTATTCAGAAACAGCTTACCTTTCAGAAAAACAATACCTATTTCTAATACCTAATGCTTTGATAATCTTTTATCAAGGCTTCCTGAACTTATACACCTTTGCCTTAGATAGCTCATATGTGTGTCTTAAACAATTCAGACAAATTGCCAAATCTCATAATTCGAATCATGGAAAGGGATACCGTAACCATAATCGAATTCGAGAATCCAATTATCATAATCACTATCTTCTTAAAATCTCTTTTAGTGAAAGTATTTCCTCACAGTCACTTTCATGAAAGAGGGAAACTTATGACACTTATATTTTAATGGTGTATGTGTTCTTATCCATGTGAATTTGTTAAAAACAAGGTTTGCGACAAATCCAAACTCGTATGGACCGAACTTTCTCAATCTTGATTTCTTGCCTTATGGTAACACGGCTGCCCACCATGTCTTCCAAGTAGTTAAGCAGCTCACCCTTTCCTATCAATGTACTTTCCATTGATCAAGGTGTTTGCCTTTTATGCGTTCAAATGAGAACTCATAGGACCCACATGCATAAATAACTCAATTGGAACGGCATAGAAACAAGATAGTGTCAACGCGATAGGTTGTAAACCTCAACTCGTGTGCTAGTGATGATCGATAAAGTTTATTCTTCATTAGTTCTTGAACCTTTTCGAGATCATTAAGACTCCCACTGACTCCTTGACATATAAGATTCTCTTGTCAATAAGCATTTCTTGACAAACAAATATTCAAGAGTTAGTGTAGCTTTTATCAAGATAAAACACTTCATAAATTGGTCCTAGTTGATCTTTGTTTAATCCAAGACATCACAACTTTCCAATTTTAAATGTGCAAGAATAAGAAAACCTTTTTCCAAATTCTACATTTGATGAATGTTTTGAACCTTCTTAAGACTTGTCACTCAATGTCACAATCTTAACTTCAAGACTTGTTTTGGAACGAAGTATGATTGACTTCTTGATTTAACCATTTCATCAATTCTCGATTCCTCTTCTTAGACATACAATTGCACAAAGATTCACTTAGAGGATCAATCGAGATATGGTTCTTAATCATTAATACATATCATAAAGCATAAAAGGTACTCTCCCTTCTTCTTAGACTAGAGAAACTTTTATCTTTCTACCTACTTGATTCTTCTTATTCGTTCTGCTATTGATTTAAATTCTTTCAATCAATTCAGAATTACACTTAATCTTATAAGTATAATCATATTTACCAAACCTTTAGTAAATCATGACGAATATCTTTGTTACTCTTGTGGTGGACTTGATCAACACACAACTTTGTGTACTCGATCTCCTAGTCCTTCATTTGACACTTGTCAACGAATTAGTCTAATTACCAAATATGAAATTTCTCATTCATCGTGCAACCAAGTTGCATGATTCCAAGTTTCTGTCCAACTGAAACTTGGGCGATGAGAAACTTTCCCTATTTGGTAAATTCTTGACCTTTCCACAAATAACGTAATTAAGAATCACATCCATTCGTTATAGAAATATGCAAACATCAATTTTTCATAACGATTTCATTGCAAGGAAATAAATGAATAAATAAATGAGTCAAGCCAAAATTTATTTTATTCACAAAAGCAGCGGAAAGCATTTGTCCTTACAATGCAAAATCAATTGAAAAACTATGTAATCAAATATTTCTAACTACTCTATCATAACTTTCTAAGCTCAAAATCTAATCTTCGAATCCATGCGATCGAGATCCATTTCTTCGTGACTAGACTCATCTTGCTCTTTTATCAAGCTTCCTCTCTTTTCACTGATCCTGCAAACATTCAAATGCAATCTTATCACATTATGTATTAAGAATCAACGAATAGGAACTTAATGGAGTTAGATAGTGGATTTTACCTGAAACACAGCCATACTCTTTGACTCTCCCATCTTCTTGACTCTTCAGGCTCTTAGGGCAGACTTGTATTCAACGCCCTTTCTCTTGGCAGAAAACGCAGGTTGGTTCTCCTAGAACGTCCTTGGAAGCATGGTTGGTTGACTTTCCCAACAAATATGCTCCATTGCTTTGCCAAATAATTTCTGATTCAGCAGCAATGAGCATGTAAGTTAGGTCAATGAGGTTTGTGTCATGCTCCATCATATAAAACTTTCTTTTCAACTCATTATATGATTCAGGGAGTGACTGCAGAACCCAGTCTACAGCCAACTTATCAGGGAATGACGCACCCAACATAATCAACCTATCGATGTGTGATTTCATTCCTACAATGTGGGCACACACGGGTTTACCATCTTCATGTTTCATCTCCAATAGGGCTTTAGTGACATTGAACCTTTCAATTATTCGATCTTGTGGGTTAGGGAGAACAACGGGAGGAGGAGGAGGAAGTGAAATCAAACTAGTCCACTTTGATTCTTCACTTGAATAGCGGAACAACTTATTTTCAGAAGGAACACCTTTTCCTTGAAATTTTGGAAGACCATGATTGTCATACTTTGACATCTACAAAACGGGAGAAAATGAATTCAAGTCAGTTGATTTATTGAGTCCTTAGTAAATCACCCAAATGATATACTAAGCCTAGGACCCAACACAATATTCCACAACTCGGGAGAGGGATGTCGTAACCCAAATTGCAGAACATTTGAAGGTAAGTGAATGATGATTCACTAATTTCCACCATGAAAAACGAAGAACGGATTAAGTTTTAAATGTATTGAAAACTCCTAGATCCTTTGAGATTCATTGAACTTTTTTTTCAATGGCATGTTTAAATCTTGATATGCCCCTCTAGTTTGTGACTGGGATGCCGAGGATCACAAAGCGAGTGTGAATAACCATGCAAACTTACATGGTGCCCCCACATGTTACAGTCACCTATTCAATGTGCCGGTTAACCACACACGCTCCACCAAACTATGACAAACATTGAGTCACCCTTCGCTACCTTTGCTTAGAACCATTTAGTGTGTCGGTTAACCACACACGCTCCACTAACGTCTTTGCAAGGGCACGAAGTGTAATTTCATGGAATTGCATCAATTCACTTTTGCCTAAAGTAACTAAGATTGGAATTTTGTAAAAACATTTAGTTACTTTTGTACTTCATTTTACTTATAATGGAAGGTTTTTTTCCTATCCTACTCGTTCGGCTAACGACCCTCCACTAGTCAAGAGTGCGGTGGGTAAGAGTGGATACCCATTTAATCGCCATTTTATAGGCAATTTCCTTAAACACCCCTTATAGACTAGCTCCGTGAATGAGGCCTACTAACGGTATGTCACACCCCCAAACTGGAACGGTGGAAACGTTCGGGGGCGTATGACTTCATGTGGTAGCATAACAAATGAATACATAGTAAAGAAAGCAATACAACCATCATATATATAATTGAAAGTTTACATTGTTAAAAAGTACATGTTCAAAACCAATTACAATATGATGCCAAAATATGAATTTAAACTGACGACGCAGCATCCCTTCTTCAAAGCTGTTTGTTACCTATAATTACTGAATCCCTGGGACATACAAGTAGTTTTGAAAGAGTAGATCAGCATTTAAGCTGGTGAGTTTCATAAGTATTAAATGACAATGTTTGTATGAAATGAAATGTTTTGTTTTTGTTTGTTTGTTTCTAGAAAATCCCATATTTTCTACTAGCATAAATGTAGCCTTCTATCAAGACCAATGTTTGTTTCCAGAAAATGTATGTACGTATAAAATATCCAATATGTTTGAAAAACCTCGTAAATCAATGTATTTTTAATACCCCATGTGAGTTTTATAACCATGCTATTGACTCGGATTGCCTATACACAACGTTCTTCAGGCGTTGGAATGTTCTGACGTTTGTCACCCCAAATGGTGGACTGTAGCTAACAGTCAGGGCACGGGGTTGTCAAGCCCGTATAGATCTATACACAAACACCATGCTCCCCCTCCAAGGGATTCTGGTATATAATAGAGGACTTGAAATGTGTACTCGAACGTACGTGAAGTTAATGTCTCACAAAACTTAGTATAAAAACATATTTACGTGTTAAAATGTTCGTTTGTTCTTGTATGTGAAAGTGACTTCTTGAAAATCGTGTTTCTAGTATGTAAAAGTTAGTAATGTTCTCGTAAAACTATACCTATTATAACTTTCTAAAAGTGTGTCTCGTTTGTTTAGAAATCTCTAGAAAATGAATCACTTGTTATGAAAGTATAAATTTTCATAGTGTCTAAGTTTGACACATACACATGCAATCTAAGCAGAGTGTTTAATTTATACATATATAACAACATTTTTTATTTCAAAAGATATACTGTTATCGTGATATATTTTACATACGAAAGTTCCCTATAAAGTTTATAAATCACATATGATTCTGTTGAATAAAAGTGTATAATAAAACTTTATATAACACACGATAATAATCGTGTGTTTTACTTGTATTCCCCCCCCCCCTCCCCCCTTGAAAGCATATAAAAGCATTTATAGAATATTTAAAAGGTTAATTAAGGGGTATGAACTCACTTGAAAGATCGAAGAAAGGCGAGATGAAAACCAGGCAGAATTTCTTCTCGGGAAAACCTCGTAAATCAATGTATTTTTAATACCCCATGTGAGTTTTATAACCATGCTATTGACTCGGATTGCCTATACACAACGTTCTTCAGGCGTTGGAATGTTCTGACGTTTGTCACCCCAAATGGTGGACTGTAGCTAACAGTCAGGGCACGGGGTTGTCAAGCCCGTATAGATCTATACACAAACACCATGCTCCCCCTCCAAGGGATTCTGGTATATAATAGAGGACTTGAAATGTGTACTCGAACGTACGTGAAGTTAATGTCTCACAAAACTTAGTATAAAAACATATTTACGTGTTAAAATGTTCGTTTGTTCTTGTATGTGAAAGTGACTTCTTGAAAATCGTGTTTCTAGTATGTAAAAGTTAGTAATGTTCTCGTAAAACTATACCTATTATAACTTTCTAAAAGTGTGTCTCGTTTGTTTAGAAATCTCTAGAAAATGAATCACTTGTTATGAAAGTATAAATTTTCATAGTGTCTAAGTTTGACACATACACATGCAATCTAAGCAGAGTGTTTAATTTATACATATATAACAACATTTTTTATTTCAAAAGATATACTGTTATCGTGATATATTTTTCATACGAAAGTTCCCTATAAAGTTTATAAATCACATATGATTCTGTTGAATAAAAGTGTATAATAAAACTTTATATAACACACGATAATAATCGTGTGTTTTACTTGTATTCCCCCCCCCCCCTCCCCCCTTGAAAGCATATAAAAGCATTTATAGAATATTTAAAAGGTTAATTAAGGGGTATGAACTCACTTAAAAGATCGAAGAAAGGCGAGATGAAAACCAGGCAGAATTTCTTCTCGGGAAAACGGATTTTCTCGAGATTCTTGGGAATCTCGGGAGTACAAACGACCTTCGGGACTTGAGCAAAGTGATCGGGGCTTCGGGTTAGCACGAGCACGGAAAACGAGGCAACAACGCAAGAGAAATCAGAGATAATGGCCCTTTTCTTCGGAACCCTCACATACGAACTCCGTTTTCGATGTTCTTTATATCCACGCGTAGGTAAGACTATGCTCTACAACTTTCGTTTAGATTCCATCGGCAAATTTTGAAATTATTTTTATTATTTATTTTTAAAAGGTCGCGTTAAGAAAATTTCGTTAGAAATTCATAACTTCTTTATCTGACGTCTGTTTTTGCCAGACTTTTTACCGCTGAAATACCATTGTCGAGACCTTCGATTCTCGTTTAGGTCATTCCGGTCGAAAGTCTCTCGATCTCCGATTCGAGTTTTTAGCTGTCTGTCGCTAAGCCGAACTTGGAAAAATCATAACTTCAATATACGAAGTCGGATTTGGGCGTTCTTTTTTTACGTACGATCACGGTTTAATGACATCAAACATAGTAGGTAATTAAATAGAAACTTTTTTGGACATTTTATTTTCGAAGTTAATTTCATTATCACAAAAGTGGTTACAATACTTGACTTTTTAGGTCATTACATAGAGTTGAAATTTCGGGTTGTCACACGGTAAGACTGACTTTTACTCATACATACGTACATATATATATATATATATATATATATATATATATATATATATATGTATATAATGTTAGACTTTTAATGTTATATATAGTATAGGGTGTATTTTACACTTTTAAAATACTATGTGGTCAAATTTAATAATTATACTTTTAATTCAATTGTAAACCAAAAAGTATATGGATTTATTAAATCTCATTTAATTATACAACTTAATTAATTAATAAAACCATAAGGGTGTAATTTGAACTTTTCAAAACAATACTAGGGTTTTAGAATTTAACATTCCTAAATTAAACTTTTAATCAACTTTTAAATTCCAAAACTTGAGGGCAAGTTTTGAATCATTTCAAAACATTAGGGTTTAGAATTTAAATATGTCAAAATCAAACCTTTTAATCAAAATTTAAATTCCAAAACTTGAGGGCAAGTTTTGAAATTTTTCAAAACATAAGGATCAAATAGCAAAAAACTTAAATTAAACAATTAATCTAATTATTATCTAATTTAACTTAAACTCAATTTCTTGCAAGATAAGTTACCCGATTAATACAAATAATTAAACTTTAATCAAATAAGGAAGTTATTATCTAATCAATTTGTAATTATCTTTTGTTTAATCAAGGATACACTGAAAATATGATTAAAATTTGAATCTTAATGACCCATAATAGTTAAGGCAAGTATCCATGACCAAAACAGCAAGAAATCCCGAACATGCCTCCTTCTGACGCTCAAACTCGCCGAGTTCCTCTATGGACTCGCCGAGTAGGAACCAACTCGCCGAGTCCACATTGGAGCTCGCCGAGTTCAGCAGTCAGAAAGTCAAAATTTCAATTTTACAACCAGAATGAACATACAAAGCATCAATACAATAGAAACCAATCAAGGCTCTGATACCACTGATGGGTTTTAGCCATAAGAACATCCTATGTGCTCATACAAACCCTAATGCTTGGATCTAGGTTTCTCTATTGTACATGCAATTCATCCAAGACTTTAAACCCTAGATCTAGCATATGATAATCAATATTATATGTAATAATGGGTTTAAGATATTACCTTGATTGTTATGTAGCAATAACAATCACAAATCCTCCTTGTAATGACTTTAGAAAGCTTAGAGTCACAATTGTCACTCCTCTAATGGTTCACAAACACCAAGAGCAAGAGGATGAAGAATAAGGAGAGAGGAGGCTGCCCAAAAAGTGTGGAAACCCTAATCAACAAGTTCTCCACGTTTTTAGGGCTTAAGGGTCCTTTAAATAGTGAGGCTATTAAGGTTATCTAACAAGGAAACCCTAATTTGGATGCTTAGGCCCTAAGCAACCCATGAACCCCTTTTTAATAAGCCTTGGACGATTTCTAATGGGTTTCCCCATAGAATTCGTCCAACCTTATATTATAACGTAATCCATAGCCCAATTGCAATTATCTTATAATTACAATTCCAGCCCCTTAAGTTTAATTAATCTCTTTTAGTCACAAACTTAATTCTTGACTAATATTAATTAAACAATATGATTTCTCCTTTAATATATTATTCTCATAATATATTAATGAATCATAATTAATCCTTTATCTCCATAATTCATCCTATCAAGTTGCTTTGGTGAAGGCATCCTAAAAGGACCTTGCACTATCGGGTCAAGTACATACCAAAATAGTTATGGACTTAGACACTAATCCAACATTATTTATGGGACGTTTCAAGTTTGTATCAGAGCCTTGGTTTGAGGGATTCGGACTTACTCTCGGGTGTGTTTGAAATCAAACTGAGGATTTGGTAAAGTTTTTCAAAAGGAAATGTTTTTTAAGAAAAGAGTTTTCTAAGATAAGAAAGGGTGTGGTGCGTGCAATCAACCGAGCTCAAGTAAGTTTTCCCAAAATACTCATACATGTTATCTGATATGATTTAATTTTTGAATCTGTGAATCGCATGTTATTTAGGGCTAAGGATCTTCTCAATATTTGCATGATAGAATGTTAGGAGAGATGCCTTTGTATGCCTATTGTGTGAGCTTGTAGATTTGCATGCTAGTTCTGATCAGTTAGTGATAGGATGGCTGGATTAAGTGTTGTTTGGTTCTGGTTACTTGATGCTCGATTGTTGCTTGCTTTGTGCATTTTAGGAGTTCTGACTAGCTTCAGCTAACTAGTAAGCGAATATGCTAAGTTACATATTTCAGGAACTACATAATTTTAGAAGGTTAGGTTTTAACTCTATTGCACAACTCTTGTTTGAGTCCAGCCGTTGTAGTGTAAACCTCCCATTCGAAGAATTATCCGGTTTTGGTGATGTGTAATTGTATTCGTGAGCTAGTTAGCGGGAGTTCCTTATGAAGTTTGTCCTAGGAAAACCTAGGATGAGATCTAGTGTTGGGAATGATATGTGTATTTTTATATATATTTTTTTATACATTATATCTTAATATTTTAGCCTTTATTATTCTCTTTTAGAGCTAAAAGGTACTTATAATGCTTTGAATTAAGATTTGCAGCTATTAGTTGTCGATAGAGCGGAAAAGAAAAGATTGGAGCGGAAATTGGGTTTAGAAGCTAAAAGAACAAAAAAAAATGTTGAAAAATGCAATTACGCCCAGCGTAATATAAGTTACGCTTAGCATAATGGTGAAACACAGACTACGCCCAGCGTAGTTAAAGTTATGCTCAGCTAACCAGGAAGGAGTATTCGACTTCTAACCTAATTTAGTCGACAATTAACTTCTATTAAGCCATTTTGAGGGTCTAAAAGGCGGCCGGAAGGCCGTTAAGCTGACAGGAGTGAAGATCTAAGGGATTGGAGAGCGGATTCATATCGGTAATCATGTGGTTTGTTATCATGACCATGTTTGCATTCCATTATGATGCCATTATGTGTTTACTTTCTGATTTAGGTGTTAAAACCTTTTACTTTGTGCTTATGACTGAATGAATCTTCAAATTATTTGTTTAACTGCTATTTGTATTATTTATTCTTATTTAATTTATTTTGTCAGGTTTGATTGAAGATCCATATGTGTTAAAGATTCTTGTTTGGTTTCCTATTGCTGAATTAATAAAGTTTAGATGGCCATTTAGCTGTGTTAGTTTGAATCATAGTTGTCTAATGATCATTGGTGATTATGACTAGAGTTTTGACCAAAACCTAGGGTTAGGAAATAAAGTAATGAACCTTAATGTGTGTGCATGAGTAGAATGACCATTCACTGCATGATTTAACTTCTAAGACTATTAGAGTAAAATAAGATCAAGTCTTGCTTAATACAAACCAAATACTGATTTGCATGATTATTTGTTCACTTGATCAATGAGTTAATGATTGTGTTAAAATCAAAGGATTAGCAGTCATGACCATGACACTAGTCATATTAGGAATCAGTGAATAATGAATAATTATCCATTGTATCAGTAGTTACCCATTAATTTAAGAAGTAATTCATCTAAATCAAAGTACCTAAATAAATGTGTATCCCTGTCAGTTTATCGAGAATTGCTATTAGTTATTCGTTTGAGATTTAATAAACATTTCTTTATTCCTTTTGTGTGTTTTGTAACCTATAATCAAATATTTTAAATTAATTCACTACCATTCCCCTTGTGTTCGACACCCTTGCTTATCAAAGCTATACTATACTCGATCGGGTCACTGCCTGTAAGGTGTGGTTTAGATGTGATAAATTAGGACTTATAAATAAAAACTAGTGCATTAAAAATACACATCAAGTTTTTGGTGTCGTTGTCGGGGAACGGCTTTTAATTAATTTAGTTTATTTGATTATTCATTATTTGTTTTTAGTTAGTTTCTATTTTATTTTTAGTTTTATTTTTATTGATATCATTTCACTTGTCGGGAAGGTTTTTGTTGTTATTTGCAGGAATTCGTAATCGTACACATTGATTGGCTTTACCTTTTGCATGGGTTTCGAGAATGCAAGCAATTAGGGAATTCTTGACCTGATTAGCCTACTACTTTGTTGATTTGTCCAACTCAATCCATGGGGCGTAGTATAGCAAGGCGTATTGTGGTGGTTAAGTAGAATATCGAGCTCTTGTTGTTCTTGACTCGTTAGGTCACCTCTTGTTCTACTTTTAGTTAAAAGTGTGAAGAAAACAAAGGAAAAATTCTAACGGGTCCTGAAAGTTGTTGTTTTTACAAACCATTTTTTGTGTGCAAGGGTTTTAATCAACCATTGTTGTTTGATCTCGACAAAGACTAGTGATCAAGATGTCTTATTTTTTTATAATATGTCACTTATCGGAAAATCGTGGTTGTTGTTGAAGCAATTAAAAATATTGAGAAGTTCCCAAATATATTAGATGGAAAAAGGGATTTCAAATAAAGAAAAAAAAGAGAATAAATACAGTAAAATTACGCCTAGCGTAACTATAATTACACCTCGCGTACTAAGCGGATGGTCGCGACCAGACTAGTCAGGGAATTGGAGTTATGCACCGCGTAATGTAGCCTTACGCCCAGTGTAGAGCGTCTACAGGTTATATCTTTCCTCTTTGACTTTTTGTTCTTATTTCATATTCTTTTTCATTCGACTATTTCGGTTGTAGCGACTGGAAACTTCCAAAAATCTTCGATTTTTCTTCTTTTCTTGTAGAAATCGACACAAAGGTATGTTAATCGAATACCATATTGCTTTGATTTGAGATTATTTTCATGAAACTTGATGTATTAAGCCTAATCGAAATCTAGGGTTTATACACTTCTTGAATCGGGACCGATTTCAAATGAATTTATGCTTGTTTATGTCTTAATAAGGCCGATTTCGATCATTTGACTAAACCTTGGGACTTAATTTGTCCTTAAACTCGTGTATTAACCTTCGATTTGGGCATTTGAACGTACGCATAGCGTTCTAGACGTTATCCCTGTGTATAACCCCATGTGTTTGACCCCTAGATTGTTTACAGCCCTGCGTGTGTGCGTAATCTGAAGGCATTGTTATGGGTTATGACTTTTGAACGAACATGGACTTGGTTACGAGTTCCTGGATGTACGCCCAGCGTACAGTCCATGACCAACACCCATATTTTTCATTTAAATCTGTTATGCTATGGGTATTTTTTTTTGGTTTTGTGTTGTTCTTATTTTTGCAGATTATGGCTCGTAGAACTCAAAGAACCAACCCAACCAAGGACGTGACCGATCACCTTTTCTTGCAATTCTCGCAAACTTTGAATAATGAAACCCGGGCCAAATATGTGAACAATTTGAGTTTTCTGCTTACTAAGGAAATTGACATAGCACCTTCTTTTTATTGGGGATTGGCGGCCCGGACTGGACTTGATGAGTGGATCCAGAATTTTTGCAATACACCCACTCAGATGCGAGTGGCGTGCCTTTATTCATATGTCAGGGTTGAGAAAGATTGTTCAGGATTCAGGAGCCTGTGTATCGGGATTTTTTGCTGGAGTTTTAGGCTACAGTTTCCTATGACCCTAGGAAGACACCCGATGATAGGACAGCCTTCTCCTTTAGACTTGGTGGTGTGAGTCGGGAGTGCAGTTCGATTGAGCTTGCCACTCGAGTTGGGATATATACAATAGACGAGACGAGGAGTGTCCACTTCCCGGCATTCCTTGCTGATTTTCTTACTGGCCGGCTAGATGACTACAATGAAAACACTTTTTGGGCAGAGATTACTGGGGGAGAGGACACACCATCTACTGCTCGGGGGAGGATGATTCGGTATACCACATATAGATTGTTGCACCGTTTGATTTCCATGTCTCTCACGCACCATAAGAATAGTGAGAGAGAATCCTTCTACATACCTATATTTCTTATGGGAGCTTGTTACTCTAGGGAGGCACCTAAACCTTCTAGTTGCTTTAGCTGCTTATATGGGTAGGAGGGCCAGGGGACTTCAGGCGGATAGCCCAATTTGCGCGGGGGGGGGGGGGGGGGGGCATTTTATCACACGCTTAGCTCGATCTTATCATTTGTTGACGCGCAAGATTACGAGATCGATGGTGTTTCATGATATGAGGTGGATGAGCCTTCAATTATTGGAGTTGATGCGTGTACTTGAGCGGGGCGAGGATGGTGTCTTACGGGTACAACCAGATGACATGGCCGACGAGGAGGGTGCAGTCAAGCCACAGCCGCGACGAGCCCAACGGCGTAGACCTACTCCTTGAGGAGCACAGTAGGGACCTAAGCCATAAATTGATATACGTTACCTGGCCCAACGCGTGGACGAGGGATTTCAGAGTCTGGGTGAGCGCGTTGCACACGTAGAGAGACAGCAGCAGTGCTATGGGGATGCGTTGACCGCATTCTTTACCCATCAGGGATTTCAGTATCCGGTTCCTTTTCCTCCACCATACCAGCCACCACAGGATGGAGCCGGTACATCTGAGACACAGCAGCACGATGATGAGGATGACGAGTGACTTAGTTTTTCCTTTTTATTTTATTTTTATTTTTATGTTATTTTTAGTTTATTTTTGAGTTGCTTAGTATTAGTATTTTTATTTGGTATGTAATTAGTTTAATTTAGGTTGTTTTATTTTTGGTACTTCTGTTTTCCATGTTGATACTCTTTAGTTGTTTAGATCTTTGTAGAATTTTCGCCTTTAGAAAGTTGGCGGTAAGTTCAGCAGCTAGGTCCGACTGTTGTTAGAGAGAGTCGTGTAAGATTTCGAAGATTATAGTCAAGACCCATGATTTTCATAAGTGTGTGGTGCGTGTTGATTTCGTGAAAGATTATTTAGAAGAGTGGCATTTTTACTATATTTTGACTCCTATGGTATGGATGAGCTGTTCCCACACCATAGTGTTTTATTTCGATGTGAGATAGAAGTACCATCCCAGCTGCCACGACATGGTTGACACTTTCTTATGTCGTGGAGGAGTTTTTCATCACGAGAGGAGGATGCCATTCTTGATATGACGGCATCACCAACAATTTTCATATTGTGGCCATGTTTAGATATCACATCTCTCGATGAGACGACGTGGTTGACACTTTCCCACGTCATGGTTACTACATATTGCATTTATTTGCAATCTTTGCACCACATCTTAGAAGTTGACGTTCTTGATTCATTTTCCGAAAAATTCAGAAGCAGCAATTCTAGTTTCCAATCTTTCCGCAATGTTTGGAGCAACTTATAGCAGCCCCATTCGATTTCGCCACAACTACCCCAGGGGAATCTGTTCCTTTTTCTCCCTTTTATGTGCTTAATTAGTTTTATGCATATAATGAGGGCATTGTATGAATTAAGTGTGGGTTAGGAGGTCGAAAAAGTAATTAAATTTTTAGATTTAGGAAAATTTAAAAATTTATAAACTTGAAATAATAGTTTAATTTAGGAAAATCTAGTGATAATTTAAAATTTTGATAATATTGTATGGGATAATCCGATGAGAACTCAAATGCTTAATTGAGCCAATACGCGTTATAGTGCATTTGTGACCTCTCTTATTCTAGTGAAATCATGGGACAAAGACACAACTTTGCTTAGTTTGAGGGATGCAATATGTTTAGCAACCTGTACCTGAAATGTATCTAGGAAAACTAATATAGTCATTGCATTTAGACTAATTCCTTAACCAATAAGGGTTGAAGTAGAGCCCCTGCTTAAGCATGTAGGTTTTGAGTGAAAAGAAATAAAAAAGTGAGTACATGTGAAAAAAAGAGAAATTACCAAAAAGTGAAAATTTGAAGAATTTTTTGAGAAATCAAAGTCAAAATATGAAGATCAAAGAAAGAAAAAATTCTGAAAAAAATTCAAAAGTGGAAGATGCCAAAAATCAAAGAAAATGGTGAATTCAAAGAAATTGAAGATCAAATATCAAAGAAAAGAAGAATTCAAGAGCTCCAAGTTGTGGTATCTTCTAAAAGTTGTAATTCTCTAATTTATGTATGCTTGGGTAGCTCTACAAAAATAACTTGAGGTTAGAAAGTTTTATGCGGATGGATTTGAAGGGTTGCATAAAATGAACATTGTTCAAAATAAGTGGACGAGTGTTCCTGAGGATTGTGAGTATTTAGAATTAGGGGGTCCTTAGGAAAAGTTTTAGACACAAATGCATGCGTTGTGGTCTTGGCATAATGGCTGAGTTTAAAATGGATTGTTTTGCGCGATATTGGTAAAATAAAAGTAAGTTTGCTCGGGGACAAGCAAAGGCTAAGTGTGGGGTATTTTGATATGTGTATATATATATATATATTTTTTTATACATTATATCTTAATATTTTAGCCTTTATTATTCTCTTTTGGAGCTAAAAGGTACTTATAATGCTTTGAATTAAGATTTGCAGCTATTAGTTGTCGATAGAGCGGAAAAGAAAAGATTGGAGCGGAAATCGGGTTTAGAAGCTAAAAGAACAAAAAAATGCTGAAAACTGCAATTATGCCCAGCGTAATATAAGTTACGCTTAGCGTAATGGTGAAACACAGACTACGCCCAGCATAACGGGCTTGCATCCGAACTTCCTTATCGCGATGAACTTCTAGCTACGCCCAGTGTAAACTGACTTACGCCCAGCATAAGTAAGTCGGTTCGAAGGGTTATGAAAAGCGATTATCAGCTAACCATAAGGGAGTATTCGACTTCTAACCTAATTTAGTCGACAATTAACTTCTATTCAGCCATTTTGAGGGTCTAAAAGGCGGCCAGAAGGCCATTAAAGCTGACAGGAGCAAAGATCTAAGGGATTGGAGAGCGGATTCATGCCGGTAATCATGTGGTTTGTTATCATGACCATGTTTACATTCCATTTTGATGCCATTATGTGTTTACTTTCTGATTTAGGTGTTAAAACATTTTACTTTGTGCTTATGACTGAATGAATCTTCGAATTATTGGTTTAATTGCTATTTGGATTATTTATTCTTATTTAATTTATTTTGTCAAGTTTGATTTAAGATCCATATGTGTTAAAGATTGTTGTTTGGTTTCCTATTGCTGAATTAATAAAGTTTAGATGACCATCTAGCTGTGTTAGTTTGAATCATAGTTGTCCAATGACCATTGGTGATTATGACTAGAGTTTTGACCAAAACCTAGGGTTAGGAAATAAAGTAATGAACTTTAATGTGTGTGCATGAGTAGAATGACCATTCGCTGCATGATTTAACTTCTAAGACTATTAGAGTTAAATAAGATCAAATTTTGCTTAATACGAACCAAATATTGATTTGCATGATTGTTTGTTCACTTGATCAATGAGTTAATAATTGTGTTAAAATCAAAGGATTAGCAGTCGTGACCATGACACTAGTCATATTAGCAATCGGTGAATAATGAATAATTATCCATTGTATCAGTAGTTAGCCATTAATTTAAGAAGTAATTCATCTAAATCAAAGTACCTAAAGAAATTTGTATCCCTGTCAGTTTATCGAGAATTGCTATTAGTTATTCGTTTGAGATTTAATAAACATTTCTTTATTCCTTTCGTGTGTTTTGTAACCTATAATCAAAGCAATCCTGATGAGGGTTAATTGTATGGATATAAGGTGACTTGGCGGATTCAAGGCAATCCTTGAGGAAAGTACGAATAGATGTGGAAGGGAGTATGGGATCATACTACTAGAAGCAGAGGATCCATACTCAATTCAAGGAGAGTTGCGATGAAACCAAGGAGCTTGTACAGTTATTGGTCCATCGATATATCCTGATTCTTATTCTGATGGTTTATATGATCTATTTTCAGTATGGTAACTCTACGCGGCAGACCTGTTGGCAGTTCTGCTGTTGGGGGGGGGGGGGGGGGGGCACGGGCTCAGGATCTAGAGTCGGGCAGTTGGAGGAGCAGACGAGGGAGTTCATTTCATCTAAGATTATGCGTTGTATTCTTAAGAAGACCCCTATGATCCTTGGTATAGTCAAGCAGGGCATTTTGGAGATTATGGATGAGCGGTTGAGCCTGTTTCGTTCTGAGATGGTGGCATTGATGGGAGCGCGTTCTTTGACCCTCAAGTAGTTCCAGGCATGTGGAGCTCCGGACTATCACGGGGCGAAGGACCTGATAGCGAGCAAGAAGTGGTTAGTAGATGTTGCTAACACCTTCTGCACCAGTAGTTGCCCCAATGGGGCAAAGGTCAGACTTGCTTCCTGTCACACCCCGTTAAAGCGGAAACACGAAGGGTGATAAACTAAGGTCTCATAACACAAGGTAAATAGGATTACCAACCATAATCATTGAGCATTTTTATGTTTACATCATATTCAAAACAATATTACATTTAGTTCCATACTACATAGTCTAGTACACAACAAGAGCAATAAACATAAATCATTATGGCATCTTCAACTGGCTCACTGTCGTTTCCTAAAAAGCATGCAAAAATGAGGGTCAGCTATAAAATAGTTGGTGACTTCATAGGTTTATAAAGGTATATCATTCCAGTAAGAAACTATAGATTTGTTCAACAAAAGTTCCAACTCAAAGTGAGTGTTGAATGCCAAAGCACTCCGTTCACAACCAAGCCTAGTGACCGTTCTTGCCCTATTCCATCATGTCCACGGTTCCCATGATGTCAGTTCACAGAAATATGCACTCACTCTTTTGGGTGAGTGGGGGCTCTCTACCCCAAATAGCATTATCCATAAGACCGTCGGCTCGAATACGAGTTAAAAGGTTGTAGTTCGGTTCTCGGGGACTTAACTTACAAAGTCCATAACAAGTTCATATCACAAAGTTCATATAAAGAGTTCATAACATAAATTTCATAGCACAAGTTCATAACAAAAAGTTCATAAAAGAGTGTCGTTCCAAGTTCATAAAACAAGGCTTATTGAGTTCACAAAATAGAGTTCAACAAGTTCATAAAAACAAAGCTCAGCAAGTCCATAAGACAAAGTTCCACAAGTTCATAAAATAGTACGAATAGCTCATAAAACAGTAGCATGCTTTCCACCCCAAAACATGAAAACAGTAAAAAGGGGACTGTGAATACTCACAAGGGAAATTTTGCGGTTCGTGTGTTGCGGTTTGAGGTCGTCGAGTTCGATCCCTACTAGCATCCTATGGAACAGTAAGTTTCTAGTAAGTCATTGATCACTAGCCATAATCTAGTAACTACTTAACCAACTAGTGATGTTACAAAGTGCACAAAGTTCGTTCGGTTCATTAAGGGTAAATATTGGATTCGCGGTGTCTTGTGTTTAGAAATCCACAAATGCATGAAGATGAACTCCAAAAATAACAAAAATATATTTTCTGGTTCTAATAGAGGGTATGGCCTTTCATAATTTTTATAGTGATTTTTGATGGTCAGTTGGTATTTCTTTGTAATTTACGCCTAAATAATATGAAAATTAAAAATAAATAATAAAAAGTTGTAACATCCTAACTTGATTTGTACTGGTTCTAATAATGTTCCCAAATCTGGAAAAAAATATTCTTTCGTGCATTTGAGTACCAAGACCTATCTTTGTAAATTCATGCTCTAATTCAATGCCAAATTTGAATAAAATACCAAATTGTATGAAAATTTAGGTGGCATCCTTATTTCATAGATAAATCAGTTATATAGTTTTTTCAGATTTTTATCTCATCCGTAAGTATTTATATTGAATTTTTGGTCATTAAATCCTTATTTTTGTAGAAAAACAAAGAATTTGTTCTAGCATTTGGGGTTTTATAGAACATACCTTGAAAACATGAACTTATATAAAAATTTGTCTCAAAATTATTTCAAATCTAAATGGGGGTATTCAACCCCAACAAGTTATGAAATGTAGCACTAGCAAATGCATGAGTTCCAAATACTGCTGAAAGTTCAATAATTTGTGTGGAAACGTCTATAATGTTTTAGTTCATGAAATTTTAGGTATTATGAGATAAATGTGTTAAGTTCTTAAAATAATTTTCTCTAGATTTATTGTGGGGTTTAAGGGCCTTGATCACATAATGCAAAACTTGTGGTCATTGAAAAGTGCTGTTTGAGCAATTGTTTTGTAAAAGTCATCAAAAATTTAATTTTTAATTTTTACAGTGAGACCACTTGGGTTAGAAATTTATCCCATTGAACTACATCTTAGATAAAGAATATCATGATTTGGTTGAGTAATGAGTGAGATATGGTAAAGAAATCTGGCGGATTGCATGTATGCTAGTGGGTTGGAAAAATGAGCTTTAATCATTACTTTGAGAAATTCTTTTAAAATATTTTAAACATATCAAGATTCATGCATGTTCTAGTCATGTTTCCAGAGACAAAATTGTTTTTAAATGATCAAAAACAAACATTCATTCAAGTACAAAATGTATGTTCTCAAGAACTCTAGAAAATGGGCTTGATGTTCTTAACTTGAAAATCGATTTTGTGCTAAGGTCAAGAACATGCAACTTTATTTTCCACACACTCATGGTGTCAAAACACATCCATGATGATCTAAAAACCATTTCAACCATAAGAAAACAAATTTTAAAGAAGATGAAGGAGTACAACCCAATTTTTGAAGTTGTAAGAGCATGTATGGGTTAATCTTTGATCTTAACATTGGTTTGATCATGGATTGTCACCTTTTTTAATACATTCAACATGTGATGGTGATAATCTACAAACATCAAGATGAAAGGAAAGATTCTAGCCTTTAAAGGGCATAGAATCCAATGATAAAGAGAAAACAAACTAAAACTTGCACCAAGATGAAGAGAATGATGGAGAGAGTGGAGTCTCTTATCTTGACTTCGATTTTGAGGAATAAAAAAAGACCCAAATATCTCATTATTTTCGTGTTTTGAAGGCTGATTTTTGGTGGAAAGCGTTGAGAGAAGTAGATAGTGTTTTTAGAGAAAAGAAAGAGATAAAGTGAATTTTTGTCTCTCTGGATAGACCATCTCTCTCGTCTTCTCTTTGGGGCTATACACCACCAAAATCGGCCACAAAACTCCAGATATGTGAGCTAACATGTGAAAAATGAAATGGGAAAATCTCTTCCTAAGAAGTTGCTTCTAAGAATGTGTTTACTCTCATAAAGGGACATGTAAAATTTGACCTCGGGATTTTGCATCATGGAAGCACGGAATAAATAGTGAGAGAGATAAAAAGAGAAAGAGAACCTATGAACGAATTTTGGGAGAAGAGAAGGGATTAAAGAGGCTTTAAAGTCTCATTTTGAATAAATATGGCCTCTTAATCATTTTTAAAGAAATCATCTTTAGTTTTTATAAATATTCCATGTATTTTTATAAACTTCCAAGAGTTTATTTCTTGGTTTTTATTCAAGTATTTTGTGTTTAGAAATAAGCTCATAAACTTGTATTCTATTGAACTAAATTATAAAAATGATAACTTATGGTTTGGTTTTTATAAAATCAAATTTTATATTTCAAATAAATGAAACAAGTGTTCACATATAAATGTAGGATTAGACAATCCTTGAATTACACTTTTGGCTCATAATTCAAATTATGATATTTGGATATTATTTCCAACTTGTAATTAAATCAAATCATGATTTAATTAAATTGAGTTTGATAAGTACTTAAACTAGTTAAGCACGTCATATGTTCTGATTAATAAACTAGGGTATTTAACTTACCCTTGAGTCGTGATCTATTGAACATGGTTTTGTATTTTATTTTGAGATTGAACTTTGGCACTTTACAACCTAATTGGAGTATTCACATATCAATGTGACTGCTTAGTACAAGCTATGTTACAATACTTGTTCCGAGGGATCTATTAAGTCGCGATCTAGCTCAACTTATTGCATCTAAAGCCAAGTTATGTGCACGCATAGAATTGACAAGGTTCTAGATGTGTCATAACCTAAGTTTTGACAAATGTCACACTTCCTGTCTTTTGAAGGACAGGGCACGAGATTGGTGGGAGGAGGTGGGGCGTGCTGTTGGTGACCGCGTTATTTATACGATGACAAGGGATGATTTTGTGACTGGGTTCAAGGTTGAGTTTTCACCGGTGATTGACGTGCAGCAGTTGGCACGAGAGTTTCAGGATCACCGCCAGACTACTGAGACGATGGCTGAGATCACTATGATGTTTCGAGAGAGGGCACTTTTGGTTTCGCAATATGTGGTGGACGAGGAGATGAAGAAGGCGAGGTATCACGAGATGTTGACAAGCGATATTAGGTAGTTTGTGAGTCGATCTAGTTGCACGAAACTAGAGGATATGATAGTGAGGGCTAGGGAGAGGGAGATTGATCTCGAGATAGAGAGGAAGAGGAAGTCGGAAGAGGCTCAGGTATCATGGGGTTCGGGAATAAGGCCCAAGGTTTTTGATGCGAGGGGGAAGGGGCAGCAGGGTTGGGGCTATTGTGGCAAGTGAGGCAGGATGCACGATGGGGCGTGTAGGGTGGGTGGTTCTAGCTGCTTCAAGTGTTGTCGGATGGGTCTTATTAGCATGGATTACACTGCTACCACCACCACCACCACGGTATCTGATCTAATTTTCTTTCATTGCAATCAGAGGGGCCACAAGAAGGCCCATTGTCTGAGTTTGGCTGCAGCAGGACCGGTGTCAACACCGGCTCCCGCAACTCTTCAGATCAATGACAGCCACCAGGGCAAGACGGATGCGCCTGTGGTGAGGAGCAGGGCTTTCTAGTTGGCAGTCGAGGACGCTCGCGTGACACTAGATGTGGTTACGGGTAAGTATCTTCTCCTTATCTTTTATTTATATTGAATTGATGCTTATATTTATGTGTTTTATTTTAGGATCGTTCGTCATGAACGGTATTTCTTCTTTGGTGTTGTTTGATTTAGGGGCTACCTGATCCTTTGTATCACTTGCAGTTCTCGACTTGGGTCCTGGCTAACATCATAGAAGAGAATCATTAGACCCTTCCTAAGACATGAGCCTAGGGATCATGCTCCAACAATCAATTTAAATGGTCTATACTTGGAAATAATTTCTCTAGGATGGAGAGAACCATCGTATCTTATGTGAGAGGTAGAGTCCAGTGTAGAGATCTCTTATCCATGTCCTACATATGGTGGATGAGGCATTTTATTTATAGGGCTAGAGGAAAGGAAAACAAGCAGATAAGAAGAGGGATAATCAGAGAAAAGCGAGATCAAGCATACTCTTGTTCATGCTCTTGTTAGATGGGAATATAACTTGGTCATCAAATGAAGATGAAATTACATAAAAGGTCCTTATGGTCTACCAAAAATCACAAACAAAATCCCCCAAAAATCCATAGCAAAATCCCTCGTAAATTACCACCAAATGAAAAGGGGGTTGTTAATTAACAAATAGCAACATATGTATTTGAGTTAATTACTAATTATTTGAGTTATATTTTCATTTTTATATACCCAATAAGCGATGCAATCTTTTAATTAAAAATAAATTATAATAAAAACTTTCAAAATCGTCCTAGTCTTTTTCATGAACTTTATAATCTTAAAAGCCTTTTAAATTATAGGGTATTGTTGTAATTATATCTTTAAAGTAAGTTGTAAAATTTTATATGAAATCTTAGGTATTGTTGTAATTTTTTATAATGTTATCTTTCTTAATTGTACATCTTTAATGAAATGAAGGACCATAATCGTTGAGTTTTATTTCTAGAGTTAGAAGATACCTCACTAAATGTAACACAGATTATTGCCCATCATTTTTCACTACACTCTTGACGAGGGGTAGGATACCTACTCTTATCAGTACAATAGTCATATTTCATATACTTTTTTCTTACATCTTCTAATGATTTCAGTTGTTGGGGGTTTAATTGCCAATATTTTTTATTGTTCCACCAATACTTTTGAGAAGCACAATCCTTATTAGGACTATTAGGCAACGAGATGCACCCATTAATGTTAAAATCTTGGAAATTGACATGGAATGGTGCATTTGATAATTGACCTTCGTTCTTCCACCATCAGTTGCCCAACTTGATCCATCCCAGAAGCTCGTAATCACTTGCAATGTATGATTAGGGTACCCAACACCTCTACTTATGTTGTTCTTATATACTCTTATTGGTGTGTCATCTACAAAGAACCTGAAATGAATATAAAATGTAATCATTAGTAAATATATTTGTTTATAAAGTGATTGGTTTTCGTTTCTTGATCATTGACACAATCAAGATAACAAAACCTATAAAATTTGATATCAATATGATGTATGTAATTTCCGATAAAAGAAGATACACGCATACACAACTTGATGGTCGTTCCATAGCAATTTGTAGTAATGGAAATCCGCACCAGGGTCGAACCAAAGACTGAATTTTTGCTCTCTACCACCGAGACCATTTGTAAATACGTTCGTTTGTAAAATGACTGGTTTGCCCGGCCGATTTCCCAAGAACTCAAAGTCCATTTCTTCGTGAACAGTTGTATTTAGAAATAACTACATTAACTCAACATAATGAGAAGCATACTACCAGATCTGTAAATCAATGATCTTTAAAGGTTGTTAGGTTAACTTTTTATTCATTTACGATTTTAATCATATTACAAGCAAAAAATAATTTTTATGGTTATGATTTTGAATAATCATAGACATTTTTAAAACTTCACCACTTGTTTTTTTTTCCTTTTTTGTATCATGAGTCTTGGATTAGTTTCATGTTCTCATTTTATTTTGCTTCTCATGTGAACCTTTATATATATATATATATATATATATATATATATATATATATATATATATATATATATATATCATTGTAGTATTGCATAAATATTATTAAATATGTTGTTGATGTTGGTTATATTATTGTGTTGAATATGAAATTATGTTTTTTTTATTCTAGTTTTGTGATAAAAATAAAGTTATATCTAAAATTTATATATATATATATATATATATATATATATATATATATATATATATATATATATATATATATATATATATATATATATAAGCAAGTTATATTAAGACGCACAAGTATTGTGTAACCATGTACGACGTGCTATATGAGAACGACTAGGTTACACATCTCATTATTTTTTTGTTTGTTGTTATGCATTTTCATTGTTAAAGATTATATTAACAAAATAACATTCTCATAAAATGAGAATTATAAATAGTCATCATAAAAATTTCATACTATCCTTATAAATGATTTAATTTTTTAAACTAATTGTTTTTTCGTATTTTCATTACCTTACCAGACTATTTTCTTATTAAATTCTTGTTAAATATCAATTACCATACGGCCACACAATACCTGTTTTCCAAGTAATAACATCTCGAAATGAGGTTAGGTTATATATATATATATATATATATATATATATATATATATATATATATATATATATATATATATATAAGAACTGTGAAGACAAGTTTAAAGCATTTGTACATACATAAAAAGCAGTAACAACACCACCGGAATCTTTAGCTGGTAGCTTAATCTTCATTTGAAAGAATCCCGATCCAAAATATAATTTTGACCCAAATCCAGCACCTACAAATAAATTTATAAGTACACGTTACTAGTGTAGATATAAGTAAAAGTGTAGATATGCATGTGTATTTTTTATGTCAATGATTTAACTATATTATATTTTAATGTGGATTTGAATAGATTCACATATGAATCACATTGGTCGCTCACCTATGCATGACTAGAATGTAAGTGTAAAAGTTGGATGGAGTGATCATTCACTTGTTAATGACCAAATTGTTTAAATTTATTATGTTTATATATCGATATAAATGTCTATTTGTAGATCATGGAATTTATGTATTTTTGTATATATATTTTTTTCCGATAAAAATAAAGCTCTACAAAATAGAAAAAATGCATCAATCATAGGATTAACATTATTTTAGGAAATGTGTCTTTGTTACGTCAAAGTCGAAGTGTCCGTGACTTATCTATTCTAATGACATATGGACATAAATTTTTCTTAATAACTAAAAAAAAATCGCATATCTATGATTAGACTTAAATTTTTACTCAAAAATACTTGATTGATTTATTGTTTCCTTAAAAGTTATGGTTTTTGTGGTATGTAACTTAGAAAACAACTCATGTTAAAAAAAATCCTCAAAGTTGTGAGCAAACCAAAGAACTCCATCATAATCCTTGAATCAAATTCATCTATACAGTCATAAAATAATAGGTCCTAATAAACAAACTCATCAAATTAATATATCGAAAAGTGATGGAGTTAATATATATATATATATATATATATATATATATATATATATATATATATATATATATATATATATTTCATTTGAATATTTAAAAACTAGAATAATATGGTTATGTAAAATTATTATTACTTTTGTTTGTGATAAAACAAATTTAATATAGAAGCTAAATATTTACTTTGAGAAAACAAGTAAAGATTATTCATTAAGATAAAAAAATAATTTAGTAGAAAACCTGAGGATTTATCCAATGACAATTGAACCTCTCGTCCTTGATTAAGAAGTTGAACATGCTAATTTCCCCAAATTATCTTATAATTTTCATCAAAGCTAGCATTCTGTGTTGCATCACTAACTCTAAGCAAGAAAATTACTTTAGACAAAATGAACATCATCTTCGTTATCATCCATAGATGAAGACCCATTTGATCGTTGCAAAAAATTATGATTATTGCTAAAAAATAACCTCGAGAAATTAAGTTGGTTGTGTGTAGGTATAAATATAATGTACAAAGACATCCAACAAATCAATATATACTTGTGTGTAGGTATTAAAATACGAATGGGAATATTTATACATGATATTTTGCATTTTCTACAAGATATTTGGCTTTAATATCCTCATGCCCACAATCCATAATATAACCAGTTAATTACACCATGCGAGATAAATTAGTTTATATAAACATTAAAAAAATGTAGATAAAATCATTTGTTTAATTGTAAATTTATATATCATTGACCTATAATTATTTAATTAAAATATGTTTCATATACATATAAATAATCATAATGTTTTTAGAAGTGACCTTAATATTAAATCGTTATCATTACCAAATATATTCTTTCTAATCCATTTTCTTGACACGGCCCAGAGATTAATTAACACATGGGTTTTCATTTGTTTCAATCAATAAAATTTTTTATTACCCATTTTCTTTAACACGTCTCAATTCATTTTATTATTTATTTTAATATCAGACTTGATTATTTTGACTTTGTAAAAATAGGTTCCTATTTCGCCCATCTAGCAACCACCTTTGCAATAAAAGGGGAGAAGATTTACAAGTAGCCGACGTAACCCATAATGTAGTTGATGGTTAAAAACTCAACTCAATGTCGGTCTACATCTAACAATTCTCTCCCAACCAAGGAATGAGTGTCAAACACCTCCTAATAACCCACACAAGGTAAATTTTAAGTCTACCTTCTAAAAATAGAAATTTGACGAAAGGTCAACCCATACAAAAAGTTAACGGTCAAAGTCAAAATCAACAACCAATATTGTCCACCATTGAGTCTCACGTCGTGACCGACCCTTGGTTACGCCGTGAGAGCACGCTGATTCCAACTCAACCAATATCAAAAAATGGTCTTGTGAAAATAAAACTAGTAACTATTGATAAATTTTGTTACGACGTATTATTTCGAACTAAAAACTGTTCGTAATATCTAGCAAATAATATCATTCAAACGCGAAATTTAATTATTATTGCAACACATCTATGGTTGACGAGTAATTTAAATTCTATATTCAAACTTGTGCCTAATAGCTATGAGGGATCGGAATTGAACAATTATACGAACCAAAAGACTGGAACATGGTTAATGATATTTTCAAGCAGTTAAATACTACAAAATTATACATTGGTCAATCAATCTTATATTTAATTAATGAAAATATAAAATAGATTATTATAAGGCATAATTAAAATGTACCCAAATGTTTATAAATAAAAGAATCAAAAATAAACATTTAATTTCCAATACATAAAAACTACAATTATATATATATATATATATATATATATATATATATATATATATATATATATATATATGCTAATGGCCGCGAGTTGTGCGCTATAGGAAAAAAATATTTTTTAAAAATAACAAAATCATTGTTATTAACAATTAAATAATAATTTCATAACAAATATAAAAAATGATTTTTAATATTATCATTATGTTGAACTATATCATAAGAGATAAGGTTGGAACTTGAAGTTGTTGTGCATATACAAAGTTATATGGTTAAAATAGAAAAAAATTATAAATTGTTTAAAAATAAATAAATCATTATTGTTATCTATTAAATAATAATTTCAAATTAAATTAAAATGTTTATATTAAATATT
Source organism: Lactuca serriola (assembly GCF_051521515.1). Taxonomy (NCBI): domain Eukaryota; kingdom Viridiplantae; phylum Streptophyta; class Magnoliopsida; order Asterales; family Asteraceae; genus Lactuca; species Lactuca serriola. The sequence goes on along the minus strand of NC_136409.1, from coordinate 108,048,039 downwards.
ATCATTATGTAAAAGATATGATAATAGAGACATCTTTTTATAAATATTAAAGATTATCATTATGTATAACATATGATAATAGTGACATATTTTTATCCTAAATAGTAAATTAAAATTTTTTGTGTCATAAATATTACTATAATTATGTAGAACATATGATAATAGCGACATCTTTTATAAGGTTAGAACTTAAAATTGTATTACATACATGGTTGTAAAACTTGGCTAACACAACCAAATACTAGACATGTTACTTAAACTCGGCCTCAAATGGAAGCGCATTTGCGTAACTCAGCCAAAAGACACTCGGATAATAATTAAACTCGATCCAAATCTAAAAAATCCAGTCCAAAATCATTTTCGAAATTCTGAAACTTAATTGGTCATTTGTCAACAAAGATAATCTCACCAAAGAATACCCTAAACAGCCTACAAAGGTAGACGCAAGGAAGATATCATGGATTAGTCCCTTTGAAATATTTCACAACCTTTCATGTTTATAGAGGATGAGGCATTCTCTTGTTTACTCGCACCATCGATGTGGGATGAAGACATTTTAATTAAACTCCTTTCTTAATTTGCCAATAATTTCATTTTGTTTAATAAAATATTAAATAATAAAAATAAAACGTAATCCAAAAAATTTATTGTTCAATAGTTCCATTTTTCGGTAATCTCGTAAGTTGCTATCCAAAAGAGTAAGTTTTTATTGAATAATTTATTGTTAAATACTAAAATCATAAATTCACTTAAATACTTAATATAGAAAGTTTGTTTATATGTATTTTCATGATTTAAAAGGTCATTATAAAGTGAATTCATTTATAAAATATAATCCAGTATATATTTCGTGCTTTTGAATCAAAGTGATTTTTCAAACAATTATAATTTTATGTTTAGGTAGATTCTTTTAATATTTATATAGCATTATGTAACTTATTTATAATATTATTAGAAACAATTTGGATAATCATGGGAATTTCAAATGTATGTGGTGAAAGGAAAATGCTTCCTTTATCGGTCCAAATTGATCAAACTCGGACCGATTCAACTCAATTTACCAAACTACATAACGTTTTTTCTATTGAAACATGGTTTATATATATTTTGTGTTTTTTAATCAAAATCATTTTCAAACAATTATAATTTTATGTTTAGGTAACTTATTTATAATATTATTAGAAACAATCTGAAAAATCATGGGAGTTTCAAATATATGTGGTGAAAGGAAAATGCTTCATTTATCGGTCCAAATTGATCAAACTCATACCGATTCAATTCAATATACCCAACTACATAACAATTTTTCAACTGAGACTTGGTTTCAACCTGAAAAAATCTTGTTCAAAACCATTTTCAGAATTCTAAAACTTAACTGGGCAGTTGTCAATAAAGACAATATCACTAAAGAATACCCTGAACATCCTAAAACGGTAGGCGTAAGGAAGTTCCCATGGTTTGGTACCTTCAAAACATTTCACAACCTTTCCTATTTATAGAAAAAGAAATGTTCTATTGTTTATTCTCACCATCGATGTGGGATGAAGACATTATAATAAAACATACTTTATTATTTTTAAAACATAATTGAACTTATTTAATAGCACACATTTTTTTCTTGTTTACCCTTTCTTTAGTGCTCAATATTTCCATTTTTCTATAATCTCGTAAGTTGTTATCCAATAAAGTAAGTTTTTATTGAATAACTTTATGTTAAATTCTAAAATCATAAATTTAGTTAGGTGATTAACATAGAAAGTTTGTTTATATGTATTTTCATGATTCAAAATTTCATTATAAAATGAATTCATTTATAAAATATAATCGATTATATATTTCGTGTTTTTGAATCAGAATGATTTTTCAATCAATTATAATTTTATGTTTAGGCAGATGTTTGTTTATATTTATATAACATTATGTAACTTATTTATAATATCTTTGGAAACAATTTCAAAAATCATTGTAGTTTCAAATGTATGTGGTGAAACGAAAATGTTTCATTTATCGGTCAAAATTGATCAAACTCGGACCGATTCAACTCAATATACCAAACTACATAACTTTTCTTTCTAATGAGACCCGTTTTTGTATTTATTTCGTGCTTTTGAATCAAAGTGATTTCTCAAACAATTATAATTTAAGGTTTAAGTAGATATTTTTTATATTTATATATAACTATGTAACTTATTTATAATATTATTAGAAATAATTTGAAAAATCATGGGAGTTTCAAATGTATGTGGTGAAAGGAAAATGATTCCTTTATCGGTCCAAATTGATCCAGCTTCGATTCAACTTAATATACCCAACTATATAACTTTTTTCTACTGAAACATGGTTTGAACCTAAAAAAATCCGGTTCAAAACCATTTTTGGAATTCTAAAACTTAACTGGACACTTGCCTATATAGACAATCTCATCAAATAATACCTCAAAATCCTACAAAGGTAGGCATAAAGAAGTTCTCATGGTTTGGTCCCTTTGAAACATTTCATAACCTTTCTTATTTATAGAAGATAAAACCTTCTCTTGTTTACTCTCACTATCGATGTGGGATGAAGACATTGTAATAAAACATCCAACCATCGGTGCAGATTTTTTGAATTCGCATCAGCGTCTGGCTTCATACGTTGAATCATAAAATTATAAAGAAATATATGGAGAGAATGTATTGATGTGTGTGATAAGTTTTGGTATTTTAGCTTAACCATTCATATAGATTTTGCAAGCACTCATCAGCGTATGGTACATTACATTCAATCATAAATCTTTAAAAAATAATTTAAGGGCAAGAAGGGGGTGGTGCGTGTGATAGTCTATGGTACATAGACTAACCATCGACACAACATTTCAAACTTTTATCATTGTGTGGTATATCACAGTGAGTCATCAAGTTTTATTGAGAATAAATTAAGTTAAGAATAGATTGTTTTAGTCACGCTGGTGTGAAATCAGCGTGAATCATAAACGGTGTCAGATCATTAACAAGAAGTGGTTCAACTACCATATAATAGACTTGAGTTACAATCTAGAGCATTGAAGTTCTCCACTAACTCAGACTAAGAGATCAAGAACATGAATAACCTTTTGTTACTTAAGGACCATACAAGTATCTCTTACGCTGATGATTGTGCAATCAGGGTAAGTCACTGGGTTATGCTTGATGTTTCAGCAGAACATGAGACTTAATGTATACGACAAGCATGCTTCTAGGGACGAGTGTCAGGTAAGAGACAATTAACTACAAATAAACACCCAAACCTTTCTATAATTTTTTATTTGGACCAGGAAATCTCACTTAGAAAGTTTAGACGATGTGAGTCAATCAGCGTGAGAGAGTGACTCAATGTCATCTCAACAAATGGTCTTGCTGATGAGATACTTAGAGAGATTTAGGTACATACAATAGCATGCTTTCTAGGGACAATGAATTAACAATAGTTACATACTTGGCTCATGAACTGCCACGGTCAAATTCTTTAAAATGGTACAGTACAAAATAGTAAATAATATAAGAATACAAACAAAATAGTTAGTCAAACAAAGAGATATTCTAAAAGCGATATCTTTGCAACCTTTTTAGAAACAAGATAAAGACCTGATTCATTAAATCTTTTGAATTGAAGTGCCATAAATGAACTTCCTTTTTCCGAGAATTTTTTCCCTCAACATTGTCTATAAAAGAGTGAGCAAACAATATCAAATATATCAAACTTAAACACAATTTATAGAACCAAAGAGAGAAAATGTCTTTAATCGTTGAAGTATTGAAGATTGATTCCAAGCTTCATGTTCTCCAAGAAAAAGAGAAGAGAAGGAACCAGTATTTATAACCAACGAGTTAAAAGGATCCAATATTTGTAACCTTCAATTTATGAGAGCCACCAAGACAAAACTCGAAGGTTTCATACATTGTGATTCATGATAGAAGTGATGAGGACCACCGTCTTATTGAAGAGGTCTTTGGATTTCAGAGGGGAAATGATGTTGTGGTGACAACGTCTATGGAAATTAGACATGCTATGTTACCTAACTTCACTTCATCCCATTTCAACATAGATAGGCTATCTAATAAAGAAGATACATGTGCCTAGAATAACATATTTTGGCACAGTTATCTCTAATATGGTCTCATCAATAGGATGCTTCATGACAATCAGCGTGAGCATCAACATCAGCGGGTGAGTAGTTGGCGCTAAAGAAAAGATGCAAAGTTAGCTTTAACTAGCTCTACTCTGAAGATGTTGCACCGAAGGAATGATATGTTGATCCTTTTCAAAGGAACAAATCAGTCCAAGTCATTATCGAGAGAGACAAATATGCATAAGCAATATTAGTAGTATATGTACAATGTATACTTCTTTGGTAAAATAAAAGTTCAAAAAGAATTTTTGAAGCAAAAAGGTCATAGCAAATTAAAATATTAGCAACTTATGTTCAGAAGTTTAAAGGTAGCGAAGCAAAAGGTTAAAAACATAATGTAGCATTGCCTAAACACATAAAATCAAAGCATATAAATGTGGTTGTCCCTGAGTGCAGTGAACACAATCTTATTCATAGCATCAAGAACCTTTCCTTCATGGAAATCAAAGAGAACCTTATAAGCAGCACCATAAAGTTGACTGATAGAGATAAGATTTTTTGTTAGACCCTTGACATAGAACACCTCCTTCAGCTTGAACGTCGTGCACTCAAATGCTCCAACACCCATAACAGCTTCTTTATTGTTGTCTCCAAAAACCACAATAGGACCATCTTTCTCCATAAAATCTGTAAATAGGGACTTGAGACCGGTCATGTGTCTAAAGCACCCACTGTCAAGGAACCAAGTGTGTTATAGATTTTGAATCGACCATCGGATAGCTTGAGAGGTGTCAGTGTCACACATGTTGAGATTACCATCAAGGGAATCATTGATAAGAGCCATAAGACCCTTAACATTCAGCCCATCATCTTCAGATGTATCCTTTTCTTCCACCCATTCTTCATGATCCTCTTATTTTGCAATGAAATCTTTTGTCAGAGAGATGTTCTCCTTCTTCATGTGAGCCATCAACTTCTTGTACAAAACTACATAGTTCTCTAGACTTTGAGCTTCTTTCTTCTCTTTACAGTCCCTAGAAAAATGGTAAGGGCTTCAACAGTTAAAACAGTTACCTGAGTTTCTCTTCTCCGAAGTGGATCTCCTTGCTGAACTCCCTCCCATAAACTGAGTTCTTCGAACTCCATTTGATCTGCTTTCTTCATAACGTTTGATAATAAGTGTCACACCCCAAAACCAAGAACAGCAGAATACGTTCTGGGGTGGAGGACGTCATGTACAGTATCATAACAATGCATAATAGTAAAAGCAAGCAACAACATCCATTGCATTAATATAATAATTGTAATACAAGCGTGTTCTGTACAGTTTGTTAGACACCAAAAGTATAATATCAAAATAAAAGATGAGCCTTGTATATATTCCATCTTCTCAAAAGCTGCATTTGTACCTGTCTACTGATGACCTGAGAATAAAAGTTATTTTGAAAACGAGTATCAGCATAAAGCTGGTGAGTTCATAAGTATTTAGTCTCATTGCTTGTATAAAAGTGTTTACAATCATGTAATATAATAGCTGTCGTCAATGTTTGAAAATAGTGTGTTCCCTAGAAAATCCTATATTTTCCAGTAAATGTAGTCTTCTACCAAGACCCGGTTATTTGTATGTTTAATCCTTTTGAAAGCGTAAAAGTTTTCCCAGTGAAACTATCAGTATGTAAATATCGTTTTAGACTTCATTCATGTAAAGTAAATGGGAAAGTAATGTTTTACCCCAGCAGTATCACTACCGGCTGAATGAAATAAAAATGCAAACTCCATGTAGTATTAAATGTACCATACACCTCGGAGAGTCTGTTTTGCCTTTAATTCTAAATGTGTTAATTAAAGGTTCGAAAGTGAACTCGTATGTAACCATGTTGATTGACGATCGAATAACTGATGACCCTCCAGCTCACACGTAGTATGGTGACATTTTGTCACCCCTGGGCCTAGTCGGCTTGGACTGTAGCTAGCAGTCAGGATATGGGAGTGTCTGTCCCGTATAGATCTATACACATAATGCCCGCTCTCCCTCCAGGAGACTCTGGTTACGAGATGATAGCACAATGAAGTGTCGTATCGAGAAGTAGTATATCACATTCTGTTTTAGTATACTCTCTTGTATTGGTGTATAATGTACTTTCTGGTATAATGTATAGAGTGTTCTCTTGTATAGTATATAGTATTTTCTTTACATAGTATTTAGCATGTATTGACTCGTAACTGTACTAACTCTGATAAGTATCATGGTAATAGTGGTAATGAGCGGTAATCCTTAACTATACCTATTATAGTTAATAGAAATGTTAAATGCATGGCTTTGATACCCAAGGTATTGCACTGAAGTGAAGACTTTTATATCCAACACAAATATATATAATATATAACTAAGAATTCAACGACAGTCGGACCGATAACAAGATACCCTAAGTCAACAATCAAACAAGAACAGGAAGTAAGGTGAGCTATGAGTCTTATGTACTTCAAGTCTTACTTATATAAATATATTGATGTGGATATGGTTTGGGAACAAAAGAAGTTTTAAAAGAGTTGGAAATAGTTTTATAACAATTTAACACGAAAATTGAGTTTGATAAACATTTTAAGTAGTTTTGGTGGCATAGCAGTTAAAAGCATAGAAAATCCATTTTGGTTGCAAGTGATAAATCACATGTGATTGAATCTATAACTTGTTGGATTCAACTTGTATTCCCCCCCCCCTCCCCCGATAAAAGCATTCAAAAACATTTAAAAGGTCAATCAAGGGGTATGAACTCACCTGCAGTGAGTGGAGTGGATGGAAGTGCCGGGTAGGATGCTAGGTGCCAAGTGAGGACTTGGACACACACACGGGTCCTATGTAACATGTAGCAACACATAATGATATGTAATTAGTTATTTAATCACTAATTAAGTAAGAAAATACAATCTAATGCATGAAAACACTTTGTTTCAAGTGCTAGGAGTGTCAAGGGTTGCATCTAAGGAGTGTATAACCCTATATTGGAGTGTAAAGTCACCAAAACATGGATTTTGTGTGTGTGCGGCCGCACACTCACTATGGAGTGTGTAAAAATCGTGGTTCCATGCCTTTAGGATTTTCCAGGGAAGGTGTTTCGACCATTACTTGGCCGGATTGGGAGTTTGGGGCCATTTTGGACCCTAAAGAGGGTGTGTGCGGTTGCACATAGCGTGTGTGCGGCCGTACACACTCCTACAACTTGACCAAATCGACTTTCCAAGGCTTTGTGATGATTCTAAGAAGGTTTTTTGGTCAATGTTAAGCTTGGGTGAGTGTTTAAGCTCTTTTTAAGACCAAAAGATGTGTGTGCGGTCACACATGATGTGTGTGCGGCCGTACACACATGAAGATCATCTAAAATGATGATTTCATGGGTCAAACTCGAGGAAAAGGCTTTCTAATGTGTTTTAGTAAAGATCTAAGGGTGTTTACTTACTTGTTTTGATGATTAGAGAGGGAAAACTTGAAGAACTCTAGAGAGAGATAGTTCCAACTTGAAGGAGTGTGAAAAAGGGTGTAAGGTTGACTTAGGTCCTTTATATAGGCTGGAGTGTGAGGCTGAGGGGGTGTGCGGTCGGCTGTGTGCGGCTGTTTGGCCGCACACACGGGTGTGCGGCCGCACACACCTTGTTTGGTGTGTTTGGCCCGATTTTTATGATACTACACACATTCTCACCCTTCCTAAGACTCATATCTACATTATACTGAGTCTCAAGTACTCCAAATAGACCCGAAACTTATTATAAAATAGCAAAACGAGGCTATCTTTAATAAAATTGAAAAATACACAAGTTAGAAATTTCGGGTTGTCACGTCATCCCCCCGTTAGAGGGAATTTCGTCCCGAAATTAGATTTCAAGCAGCTAAGTTAATACAAATAGCTAAGTAAAAAGATGAGGATATTTAAGTTTCATTTGATCCTCGCGCTTCCAAGTGAACTCCGGTCCTCACTTGGCGTTTCAGCGAACCTTCACAATTGGGATGCGACTTTGTTTCGTTCGTTTGACTTCTCGGTCCATAATCTCCACCGGTTCTTCCACGAAGTTGAGACTCTCGTTGATCTCGATCTCGTCGAGTGGGATTACAAGAGTCTCGTCGGATAGGCACTTTTTCAGTTTGAGACGTGGAAGGTAGGATGTATGTTACTGAGCTCGCGAGGTAGATTGAGTTTGTAAGCTATGGGGCCGATTCTAGCGAGAAACTCGAAAGGCCCTATGTATCTTGGATTCAACTTTCAACGCTTTCCAAAGCGTATCGTGCCTTTCCAGGGTGAGACTTTCAAAAGGACTCGGTCTCCCACCTGGAACTCCAAGGGTTTTCTCCGTTTGTTTACGTATCTTTTCTGTCGGTCTCTAGAGGTCTTCAATCGTTCACGAATCTGAACGATTTTCTCAATCGTTTCTCGAATGATTTCCGGACCCGTGAGAGTGCTGTCAGGAACTCGTCCTTTAGCTAACTGAGTGTCACCCACTTCAGCCCAGCACAGAGGGGACCTGCACTTTTGGCCGTAGAGGGCTTCAAATGGAGCAGCCTTGATGCTCTTGTGATAACTGTTGTTGTAGGAAAAATCGACAAGGGGTAAGTGGGTATCCCATGCCTTACCAAAGTCGAACACACAGGCTCGTAACATATCTTCCAAAGTCTGGATAGTCCTCTCACTTTGTCCGTCGGTCTGCGGATGGTAGGCTGTACTCATGTCCAACCTCGTTCCTAAGGAGTTTTGTAGTGACTGCCAGAATCTCGAAGTGAACCTACTATCTCTATCAGAGATAATGGATATAGGAACACCATGCAGTCGTACGATCTCCCTAATGTATGTTCTTGTGAGCTTCTCCATCTTGTCTGTTTCCTTGATGGGCAGGAAATGTGCGGACTTGGTCAATCTAATGACGATGACCCATATGGTATCAAGCCCACCCATTGTCTTGGGTAGCTTGGTTATGAAGTCCATAGTGATCCGCTCCCACTTCCATTCAGGTATCTCCGATTGCTGTAGTAGACCCGATGGTTTCTGGTATTCGACCTTGACTTTGGCGCACGTAAGGCATTTACTCACGAAGGTAGCAATTTCTGCTTTCACGTTAGGCCACCAGTATGACTTCTTAAGATCCAGATACATCTTATATGAACCTGGGTGGACGGAATATCGAGTGTTGTGCGCTTCCTTCATGACTAAGTCTCTGAAGCCACCGTGTCGCGGTGTCCAGATTCGGTCCATGAGATATAAGGCTCTGTTACCCTTGACTTCCAAATTCTTATCCATTCCTCGCAGGGATTCTCCCGACACATTTTCAGGTTTCAAGGCTTCAAGCTGAGCCTCCTTAATTTGTGCGGATAGATGCGAATGGATAGTCATTGTTAATGACTTGACTCTTCGACCAGAATATTCTTTCCGACTTAGGGAGTCTGCTACTACATTGGCTTTACCCCGGTGATAACGAATTTCGCATTCTTAGTCATTGAGTAGCTCAACCCACCGTCGTTGTCTCATATTGAGCTCCGTTTGGTTGAATATGTGTTGGAGGCTTTTGTGGTCGGTGTATAACGTGCTCTTCATACCATACAGGTAGTGTCTCCAGATCTTTAGGGTGAACACAACCGCTCCTAGTTCGAGGTCGTGTGTGGTGTAGTAGACCTTGTGTGTCTTCAGCTGCCTTGAGGCGTAGGCGATGACCTTACCTCGTTGCATCAGACCACAACCGAGCCCTTGATTGGATGCATCGCAGTATACCACAAAATCTTATGTCCCTTCGGGGAGGGATAGTATCAGTGTGGTGCATAAGGCTCGTTTTAGGGTTTTGAATGCCTTCTTTTTTTCCCTCTCCAGTCAAAGGCCACGCCTTTCTGGGTCAATGTTGTAAGGGGTTTCGCGATTCGAGAGAAGTTCTGTATGAACCTGCGATAGTAGCCTGCAAGGCCTAGAAATTGACGAATCTCTGTAGGCGTCTTTGGTGTTGAGTAGTTCTCAATAGCTTTAATCTTGGCTGGGTCCACGTGAATTCCTTCTTTGCTAACCACGTGTCCTAAGAATTCGACTCTTCGGATCCAAAATTCGCACTTAGAGAATTTCGCGTATAGTTTCTCCGATCGTAGTGTTTCCAGGACTTTTCGTAGATGATCGCTATTCTCTTCCTTACTTAAAGAGTAGATAATTATGTCATCAATGAAGATGATGACGAACTAATCCAAGTAAGGACGACACACTCTATTCATCAAGTCCATGAATACTGCGGGCGCGTTGGTCAGTCCTAACGGCATTACTATGAACTCTAGTGTCCGTAACGAGTTCGGAAGGCTGTTTTTGGGACATCCTCCTCAAGCACTCGTAACTGGTGATACCCGGACCTCAGATCAATCTTGGAAAAGTAACTCGGGCCTTGCAGTTGGTCGAATAAATCGTCTATACGAGGAAGAGGGTAACGATTTTTTGATCGTCAGCTTGTTGAGTTCTCTATAATCGATGCACATAAGGAATGATCCGTCCTTCTTCTTTACAAACAAGACCGGCGCTCCCTAGGGTGAGAAGCTTGGTCTTATAAAGCCCTTTCTGAGCAGCTCGTTTAGTTGACCGGACGGTTCTTGCATCTCAGCAGGCGCTAGACGATAGGGCGATTTGGCTACGGGGGTAGCTCCTGGAATTAAGTCGATCCTGAACTCAACCTGACGTTGGGGAGGTAAACCTGGCAGCTCTTCTGGAAAGACGTCGGGGAAGTCACATACTACGAGGAAGTCTTTTAGATCTTTCGCTTTTTGGCTCGTATCGACGACGTGTGCTAGGAATGCACGATAATCCTTACGCAAGTACTTCTGGGCTTGGATACTTGAGATGATGCGAAGACTCGTACTGGGTTTATCTCTATAGATTAACAAGGTTTCATTATTCGGTAGGTTTCGACGGATGACTTTGTCGAAACACAGGATATCGGTACGATGGAGACTCAACCAGTCCATGCCCACGATGACATTGAAACTCTTGATCGATACTGGTATGAGGTCGATAGGGAACGAATGATTATCTAGCGTGAGGGTACAGCCTATGTAGATCTCGTTAGAACTCTCTATCTTTCCGTTAGCCATTTCTACGACGAAGGTTTCTTCTAATGGTTGCAGGGATTGCTTAAGTAAGTGTTTAAAGTTTTGGCTTACGAAACTTCTTTCTACCCCACTATCGAATAGGATAGCATAAGAGTTATCAAGAAGGAACGTACCCGTTACTACAGTGGGGTCTGCTACTGCTTCATTGTGGCCAATAGCAAATAGTCTTCCCATTCCTCCCGGATTTCCAGCTTTCGGACAGTTCTTTTGAAGTGTCCTGTCTCACCACAACCATAGCAGGCTTGGCTCACTCCGATGCTGAGAACTTGATTGATGGGTTTGGGCTGAGATATGCAAAATCGGGCGGTATGGCCCTTCCAGTCGCAGGTAGTGCAGTGCATTTCATGGCAGGGGCCGCTATGATGGAAGGAGCATTTGGTGCACTTGGGTAGGTTTCCTGCATATGATTTGGCTGGTACAGGGGCAGCAGGAGTAATGGCAGCATGGACAGCCACCGTCTGTTGGTTCTTGGAAGAGGATTGAGTTGACTTGCCCTTCTTTCGGTCCCACCGCTTTCTCTTGTTGTCGGATTTCTTGGTTGGTGCAGTAGCAACCATTGCGGTTGTTGATGGAGTGGAAGGAACTTCATGATCAATCAACCTTTGGGCCAATTCCTTGGCACTATCAAAGGTCGTAGGGTGTGAGGCTTGAACATTTCCTCGATACGGGGGCACTAAACCCTAGATGTATCGTTCGATCTTCTTGCTCTCAGTAAGGATCATGTTAGGACACATAGTTACGAGGTCGCAGAACCTAGCTGTATAAGCCACTATGTCGGTTCCCTTCATCTTGAGGTTCCAGAGTTCCTCCTCAAGCTTCTGAATTTCACATCTAGGGTAGTACTCCCTTGTCAGAAGGTCCTTTAGTGTGTCCCAGCCCATGGCATTGGCTGTTACCAAGGAGAGTGATTTGACATGGCCATTCTACTACGTTAGGGCCCTTTCAATGAAGGTGCAAGCAGCGAACTTTATCTTGATTTCCTTGGGGCACGAGCACATCTCAAAAACGGATTCTGTTCTTTAGATCCATTGGGATAGTGCAATGATCCCTCCGGTCCCACTGAAGAATGTTGGTTTGCAGCTCATGAAATCCTTATAGGTACACCCCTGTGTACGCGGGTGGATTTCACCATACCTATAGTTAGTGCCCATTCCAGCTCCACTTGCATCACTGGAATTTATTTGGGCCATAGCTGCGGTCACAGCTGTCTGAAACATCACTGCATCGAACTGCGGAGGTGGAGGAGGAGGTGGTGGTGTAGTTTGAGTTGCAGGTTTGCCCCTATTTGGACGTGGACGAGGCAGCATCTTTTACTGAAAAGTTATGAAAAGTGATGGTAGTAGTGAGAATCAGCCATGAATATGATGGGAGTGTTTCATGAACTAAATCGCCATAGTCCAACTATCAGATAGAGTCATAACACAGAGTAGTGAAACATAAGAGTATAGACTTTTCCAACAGATTAGATACTGCTAATATTATTGGTATTACTGATGCAATTAAGTTCGGGAAAAACGACCTAACAGTAGGTCTTACATCAAACCATAAGGAAAAATGTTGGCAGCTTAGAAGCCTAGTTAGAGTACTTTCAAGTTTAGGAATGTTTACAGACAAGTGCTCTATCAAGCATAGAAAAGAAAAGGCTATTCCTTAAACAAAAGAGGAAGATGAGTTGACATCTTCTACTGGCGACGGGTATCTCTGGGGCGAACCCTAAGATCAGCCAGTTGGCGTACAACTTCCTGAAGATGTTGTTCATGAGCCCTCTGAAGCGCTCGGAGTTCCCTGACTTCAGCTTGGGATGCAGCTAGATGTTGTTGCAGAGCATCATTGGTCCTCCTAGTCCTATCCATAACTTATTCAAGTTGGCGGATACGGACAGTGTTAAGGTTAGAGTTGGCATCAATTTCTACAACTCTGCCGATGGCTGCATGACCTTGCTCGACGTTCCTAGCAATCCTCCGGACCATGACGGGTAGGGCTCGATCATCCGAGCCACCCTCGCTTATGTAGTAAAGCTTTGGTCTCCGTTGAAAGGTAAAGGATGGCCCTGCTCATCGCTCCATTGATTCAAGGTTGTTGCCCACATGGGTGTTGGACCTTGAAATGCGGGACGGGGGTTGGGGTTTGGAGCTACTGGGGGTAGATTGTTGACTTCTGGTTCGGAGTAGGGGCTATCCGAAAAGCCCTCTACACGGTGATCATCCAAATGGATCAGGTGATCATCTTCTTACTCTTCCTCGAGCCATCCTCCAATGCCTTGGTTCGGATAGTACGGATCGTTGGGATGGTGGAAGCCAGCCATGCTATCTACGCGAGAATGGGGAAAGAAGAGTTAATAGACGTACTGATCTAAGATACTTATAAGATGATCGTTATTAGTCGACCTAATACTTGCATAATTCATACCAATTACATGTAACCGAGACTGGATAGACCTTCGAATAAGTGATCCTAACTCTAAATCCATAGCCAAACAAGGAACAGGAAATAAAGCAAAGATCACAGATTCTAAGTCTATAGCGTCTTAATCACATGTAATCGTAGAGTATCCACTTAGCAACTATTGCCCTACTAGCAACGACCCTTTTAGTTCTCACATATGTAAATCACAGGATTGCAGAATACTCCTATAGTATTCTCGTTCTAATGTTCTTGTGGTAGTGTTGGTAAGTTTTTTTTTAGACTTGTTGCAACACCACAACTACTCTTAGGCACATGCTAGTCACTCCTAGGTAAATGTAGTTGATTAGGCTACACCCACCTAGATTTGACTATATGTCTCTAAGCCTATTTATGTTGTTGAACAATCTTAATACTTTTGTTTTATTTAGTGTCATTGCTTGTATAAAAGTGTTTACAAACATGTAATATAATAGCTGTCGTCAATGTTTGAAAATAGTGTGTTCCCTAGAAAATCCTATATTTTCCAGTAAATGTAGTCTTCTACCAAGACCTGGTTATTTGTATGTTTAATCCTTTTGAAATCGTAAAAGTTTTCACAGTGAAACTATCAATATGTAAATATCGTTTTAGACTTCATTCATGTAAAGTAAATGGGAAAGTAATGTTTTACCCCAGCAGTATCACTACCGGCTGAATGAACTAAAAATGCAAACTCCAGGTAGTATTAAATGTAGCATACACCTCGGAGAATTTGTTTTATCTTTAATTCTAAATGTGTTAATTAAAGGTTCGAAAGTGAACTCATATGTAACCATGTTGATTGACGATCGAATAACTGATGACCCTCCAGCTGACACGTAGTATGGTGACATTTTGTCACCCCTGGGCCTAGTCGGCTCGGACTGTAGCTAGCAGTCAGGACGTGGGAGTGTCTGTCCCGTATAGATCTATACACATAATGCCCGCTCTCCCTCCAGGAGACTCTGGTTACGAGATGATAGCACAATGAAGTGTCGTATCGAGAAGTAGTATATCACATTCTGTTTTAGTATATTCTCTTGTGTTGGTGTATAATGTACTTTCTGGTATAATGTATAGAGTGTTCTCTTGTATAGTATATAGTATTTTCTTTACATAGTATTTAGCATGTATTGACTCGTAACTGTACTAACTCTGATAAGTATCATGGTAATAGTGGTAATGAGCGGTAATCCTTAACTTTACCTATTATAGTTAATAGAAATGTTAAATGCATGGCTTTGATACCCAAGGTATTGCACTGAAGTGAAGACTTTTATATCCAACACAAATATATATAATATATAACTAAGAATTCAACGACAGTCGGACCGACAACAAGATACCCTAAGTCCACAATCAAACAAGAATAGGAAGTAAGGTGAGCTATGAGTCCTATGAACTTCAAGTCTTACTTATATAAATATACTGATGTGGATATGGTTTGGGAACAAAAGAAGTTTTAAAAGAGTTGGAATTAGTTTTATAGCAATTTAACACGAAAATTGAGTTTGATAAACATTTTAAGTAGTTTTGTTGGCGTAGCAGTTAAAAGCATAGAAAATCCATTTTGGTTGCAAGTGATAAATCACATGTGATTGAATCTATAACTTGTTGGATTCAACTTGTATTCCCCCCCCCCCTCGCCCGATAAAAGCATTCAAAAACATTTAAAAGGTCAATCAAGGGGTATGAACTCACCTGCAGTGAGTGGAGTGGATGGAAGTGCCGGGTAGGATGCTAGGTGCCAAGTGAGGACTTGGACACACACACGGGTCCTATGTAACATGTAGCAACACATAATGATATCTAATTAGTTATTTAATCACTAATTAAGTAAGAAAATACAATCTAATGCATGAAAACACTTTGTTTCAAGTGCTAGGAGTGTCAAGGGTTGCATCTAAGGAGTGTATAACCCTACATTGGAGTGTAAAGTCACCAAAACATGGCTTTTGTGTGTGTGCGGCCAGAGTGTGTGGCTAGAGTGTGTGTGCGGCCACACACTCACTATGGAGTATGTCAAAATCGTGGTTCCATGCCTTTGGGACTTTCCAGGGAAGGTGTTTCGACCATTGCTTGGTCGGATTGGGAGTTTGGGGCCATTTTGGACCCTAAAGAGGGTGTGTGCGGTTGCACATGGCGTGTGTGCGGCCGTACACACTCCTTCAACTTGACCAAATCGACTTTCCAAGGCTTTGTGATGATTCTAAGAAGGTGTTTTGCTCAATGCTAAGCTTGGGTGAGTGTTTAAGCTCCTTTTAAGACCAAAAGATGTGTGTACGGTCACACATGATGCGTGTGCCGCCGTACACACATGAAGATCATCTAAAATGATGATTTCATGGGTCAAACTCGAGGAAAAGGCTTTCTAATGTTTTTTAGTAAAGATCTAAGGGTGTTTACTTACTTGTTTTGATGATTGGAGAGGGAAAACTTGAAGAACTCTAGAGAGAGATAGTTCCAACTTGAAGGAGTGTGAAAAAGGGTGTAAGGTTGACTTAGGTCCTTTATATAGGCTAGAGTGTGAGGCTGAGGGGTGTGCGGTTGTCTGGCCGCACATACCTTGTTGGGTGTGTTTGGCCCGATTTTTAAGATACTACACACATTCTCACCCTTCCTAAGACTCATATCTACGTTATACTGAGTCTCAAGTACTCCAAATAGACCCGAAACTTATTATAAAATAGCAAAACGAGACTATCTTTAATAAAATTGAAAAATACACAAGTTAGAAATTTTGGGTTGTCACAATAAGTGCAACATTGGCAACAAGTTCATTAGTGATTTCTTCACCACTCTCTTCACCTTGATCAGAGTTATTTGGTTCGTTGATGAGCTTCGTTGCTTCTGTTAGAGAAACCAAGGCTACAAACTGTTCATTGTTTGAGTCCTTCATGATGTCTTTATGAAGAGCTTTGTTCTCTTCGTAATTTCGTAGATTTCCAAACAAGGAGTTCAGATCCATGGCATTGATCTTCTCACTATTCTTAAGGACATCAATGTGATTTTCACAAATTTTCCCAAGAGAGTCCAGGAACTTCATAACCAACTTAGAAGAATGCTTGACAGTTCCTAGCCTACGTATATCATTTACCAAATAGTTAAACCTGTTAAAAGTTTGGGTTAGTGACTCACCTTGTTTAGCGATGAAATTTTCATATCTCCGATTGAGGTTGTTGATGATAGTGGTTTAAACTTCCACAGTGCCTCCATAAGCCACTTCCATCGTATCCATCATCTCTTGAGCCGACTCACAATTTTGTACAAGATGATACACGTGATAGGGAAGAGAGTTTTCTATCACTGCTCTAGCTTTCACATCAAGACTAATCAGTTTCTTGCCATCACCGTCATAACTAGTCTCTAGTTTTTGCTTCAAATGACTAATGTGGTCATTGTTGACCATAGGTTGATACATAGGAACGTGAGGACCTTTTTCCACAATTTTAAGCATCTCATAGTCCATGGTTTTAAGAACAACCATGGCCTTAATTTTCCACATGGTGAAGTTGTGCTCATCGAATGGAGGAATCCTGTTGAGACCAAAGGATTTAGGATTGTAGGAAGTCAACATGATAACTTGAGTGTATCAAAAAAAACGCGCTCCGATACCAATTGGAGGTTTGTATCGGTCGGATACACTTCAAGTATAATAAAAAACAATAAACTAACTAAATAGAATAAAGAACAGAAAAGTAAAGAACATGAAATAATCACAAAGTTGTCTTTCACCAAGAAATAAGTTGTTTTCACCAAGAAAATGGGTTGTCACAAAGACGGTCACCAAGACGCTTACATTAGGGTCTCACCCTGATGTTGAATATATACTAAACTATATTGTTATATCCCTTCAATCAAGGCGTTGTATCTAATCTATATTAAGAATCGATCCTTATCACCAAGATATTCGGATATGATATATATTTTATACATATCCATATAATTACATAATATACAAAGATTACATTAGATCACTAACTACACGCTAAAGCTGATAAGGCTTGAGGCGCTAACGCTGGCACTGGCAGTCAACATATAGAGTGTTTGACTCATCAGATCATAAGGTGTGACCTTACATCTCTCATTCAATGACACTGAGAATGACAAAGACCTTCGCATCAACCTCGATCTGATAGAAGAAATGTGTGACACATACACATTCTCCCAAGCAGTATACAAAGCAAACATCGAAAAATACGACAACAATAGAGTAAAGGAACGAGCATTCAAGATAGGCGGCCTAGTACTAAGGAAAACAAGGCTAGCCATGTCGAGCCAAGAGGAAAGTTAGGACCAAGCTGGGAAGGTCCCTACATGGTTATGGAGGCACACAGAAAGGGGTCATACATCCTAGAGAAAATCGAAGGAAGACCCATCCCAAGAATGTGGAACATTCAAAACCTGAGATGCTTCCACTGTTGAAGAACGCACACCCCTTCATATTCCAGACAAGCAGCAAGCTCAAGAGCATGTACTTTCTTTTTGTTACTTTTCATTTTTCCAGTCAAAAGCATGTAACAAAGGAAGGACTGATCACCTTCTCCACCCGATATACATCCAACGCAAACTCTTCTAAATTCAAAATATCAAAAGCGCACAATTATAGAACCACTTGTGATGATAAACGACAAACGGTTCAAAAGCCCCTAACTTTGATCTGCCTAGAGTCTAGAGGCCAATGCATTGATATTTTTTCGAAGCGACAAACGGTTCCAAAGCCCCTGGCTTTAACCCACCTAGATTGTAGAGTTCAATGTCTCGACATTTTTTCAAAACGGAAAACGGTTCCAAAGCCCTTGGCCTTGACCTGCCTAGAGTCTAGAGGCCAATTCCTCGACATTTTTTCGAAACGAAAAACAGCTCCAAAGCCCTTGGCTTTGACCCACCTAGAAACCAAAAGACCAACGACTAAATATTTTCTAAAGGTCTTGATCCCAAAACACTTAGACAACAAAGACAAAACCTGACGCCCCATTAATTGTGACAAATGGACCAAGCCATTAGTCCCTACCCACACAGAAGTCCAGTAGGCGATACTTTGACTCACTCGTTAATTATAAGGGACGTTAGACACAAAGTCTAGAATCATATGCTATTTACAAAGATACCAAACATGAAGCACGCAATAACAAGCTACTTTAAACAAATTAAAATAGCAACCATACAATCATACATTCGAAACAAGCATACAAAGAAAATTAGCAGAAACACATATTCATCTCTCCTAGAGACTAACTTGACCATTAGAGCATTCTCCAGGGATCACCTCCCGGAGACCGACTGACGACTTGTCTTCTCCTATTATGATAACAAATCTCCACCAGAGTCCCATCAGCCTCACAAAAGAAGAGATCGGAGGTCTAATATCACATAATTGGTCAATTGGGTTGAAGTCATTTTCCATTTGCGATTGGAGTTGGGATGAGAAATACATATGAGGTTGGTTTTGAAATTGTAGTTGGTTTTGGAATTGAGGTTAGTTTTGGACATGATATGGGTGGTAAACACCACCATAGTGTAAATTTTGAGGGCAATGAATAGCCCGATCACCTTGACTTTGGATGAAAGTAGGTGAAGAATATGAGATTGCGTTTGTGTTTTGGGTGTTACTTTTGGTATTTTTTGGAGTTTTTTGGTTGGAAGGGGAAGTCATTTTTCACAAGTATAAGGTTTCTTGAGTGGAAATTTGAAGAATATAAAGTGGTATGAAATGAGGTATGTAGTAGTATTAGTATAGGATTGAAAGAGGGTAAATTTTGATATAATTTTTTGATAAAAACGATCAAAAAAGAGCCAAAAAACGGTAAGATTTTAAAACACTCAACCACCTCACACACTCTCTCATCGGTGTATTTCTACCGAGTCGTCGAACCGAACTCAGCTCGTCGAGGACATGGCATGGTGTTCACCAAGCACATGTCGGATTTACCGGAGGGCTTACCGAGCCAACCCGTCAAACCTAAAAGCAACATCACACCCTTAAGTCTTATATATATATATATATATATATATATATATATATATATATATATATATATATATATATATATATATATATATATATGAAGTAAGTTCAAATAAAAGGTTGTACACCGTAGGTTTCCAAAAAACCTACGATTTTTTTTTTTGGTTTTTTATTAAAAAAATTAACCAATAAACATTTGTATATATTGTCGATTCTATGAATTTTTTTTTGAAAAAAAAACAAAAAGAAACAAACCGTAGGTTTGTATATAAAACCATAGGTTTCATAAAACCTACGGTTTTATATATATATATATATATATATATATATATATATATATATATATATATATATATATATATATATATATATATATATACATGTATTCATTTTTCTTCAAAAAAAAATATTGTTTCTACGGAATTTTAACGATTGTATATATGTTAGGATCCAATCTTTGCATTTTGTGAAAAAGTATGTTATTTTCTATGTCTCGATTATAGCATACAATAGCAATGTACTATCTATTTGAAGAAGTTTCTATGTTTATAATGTGTAGATACTTTAAAGTATAATGTATTGATAAAATAACATTGTGTTTTGGTAGTTTTGGGTTTATTAAAAAATATGTTATTGTCACACCATTTTCAAAGTAAAATGCTATATTTGGTATACTATTAGTATAGAAAATACAAAAAATGTTGTCAATTAATTTCCTTTGGTATTTTATACAAAGTAAATAAAATATATGAAATGATTAAGTGTTATATTGTGTGATTTGTCTACTTCTTTAACATTGTTTTTCTTTTATAAAACCTTATTTAACCTTAATGTTTATTTAATTTTGTAGCTTCCAAACAAAATGATGATGTGTAACATATCTGTCAAAGCTTCATGTCATAAGTTGCATGAAGTTTTGAGTGGCTTGAACAGACAAGTGCGAGATATTTTTTCAACAACTAGCTTCGGTTACTTGTTGGACCTTCCAGCTCAGTCCGGAGACGGACTTCTTATTTATGGGTTGTTACTGCATATGTTACGTCCTACTGCTGAAACGGACACAACTGAGCATCTACATTTTAGGTTTTCTAGACGTACATTAGCATTTGGACCCGAGGAGTTCTGTATTGTGTCCGAACTTTACATGGGCTAGTGTCCTTGATCAATGATCGAATTTTCAACGATGTATAAACACAGATACGGTGAAAATATATTTCGGTCCAGAGTCTTCCCATATCGCACGGACACTAGTTTACTTGTAGAAGGTTTAGAGCTCCTTATCTTGAATCAACAGTTCAATGATATATCGGCTCAAAACGGTGTCTGTGCCATTTTTCTATATATTCTGAATCAAAGTTTTTTGGGGAAAGAGCCCAATGATAAAGTCACCAAGGAATTTTTGTGAGTGGTGGAGAACCTGGATTGATGGAATAGGTATTTGTCAATTTAATATTTTTAATAAAATACTATTTTTTATATGTTTAACTAATATTTTTGTTTTTAAATATAGGTTCTGTTGGGAGAGTTATCTATGGAGTAAAACATACCCTAAATTGTCAGGTATCTTTAAAAAATTGGAGGATCATATGTCCAAACATCCAACAAAACCATATGTGTATACACTATCGGGTTTTGTTATTCTTTTGATGGTATAATTAATTAAAAAAATATATTTATAAATTTTCCGGTCTTTATTTCCTGATAATTTTATTTATTGCTAACACTTATAAATTAATGTCACAACAAGAAAAATACCCTTTAATGACGCGCGAACAATGACACTCGCTGATTTACAATACACATTTTTGTGCGTCCTTAAAAATAATGTCAGCCTTCCAAAATTTGAAGGATAGAGGACACGCATTTTTGCGTGCCTTAAAATTAATGTCCAACAAAAAAAATACAAACACGGAGGGCACTTGTTTTAAATGTGTGTCCCCTAGAAATGTCGATGTATATTTTTTTTATCAAACGCGCGTTTTTAATGGGCGAAAATGAAATGCTCTGAAATTCTAAAATTTTCAAGTGCCCGCTTCTTCAATCTCTCGTCTATATCTCCCTTGATTCACTCATTCCTAGGGCTCTTTCAGGAACCATTCTACCTAGGGATTTTTCAAGAAAATTCAAAACGTTCTTCGATTCCCGATCGGTTCTCCCAGGCCTCTGCAACAATCGACGATCTCACTTTAGGCTTGCTTCTTCTCCGGTGAGCATAGGATCACCTCCCCACGTCCATCCTCCTCGTCATAAAATCATCCAACTAGGTTTTTTTTCTCAATCTCTTCAGGTCCGTCCTCCCAAAATAAGGAAGAAACTAGTTTGATTTTTCCCCTAAATGGTACGACTTCTCCTAATTCCAAATTCACTCTTCACTATTTAGGTTATCGGTTCAAAAACTTCTCCCTAAAACGTGGTTTGATTTCTCCAACATTCTAACGAACCTGTTTTTCAAAATGAAACCCATATGGGAGTTCGTTTTCTCCCTCATTCCCATGTCGAAGTTTAATTTTTGCCATATCGTCATAATTTCTAACTAGCGCTTTTGAACCATTCACATGTTGAAGATCAGAAGTTGGAGGTTCAAGGTAAAGTTGGTGCTACAGATTGATTGCTTTTTATTTTTCAAAAGGGAACAATGAGAAAGATCCAGGAACAGATCGTGAATCTGTTTTGAAATTCTTGAAGCAAGTTATTGAAGGAAAATAAATGGAGATTGACAGGTAATCCCTACATGAAACTTCTCCTCGAATTCTTCTCACAGGACTTGTACCTTCATATGTTCTACCTGTAATTGATTTATGGTTTGATCACTACCTGCAATTTGAAATCAGATCCCATTTTGCGGATGAGATATGTAATTGTGCCTAGTAGAATTGAGGATATTATTGCGTGTTGCACTTAGGGGCTTTGAAGAGTACACAACTTATTAACTGATGAAAGTAGCAAGAGTTTTGAAATAAACACTAACGTTTAAGTTATGAATCAGGGTTTTGTGTTGACAAGGTGGCTATTTTAGTATTTGGTGTATTATTATCATAATTTCTGTCTGTCAGGCCTGTCAAAAGATGTCCTGTTGTCCAAGGACCTTGCCACCTGAACTGTACAGGTTGTTTTCATCTCTTCAACTTCTGATTTATATGGGTTCTTTGAAACTTGAATAAGAACCTATGTGGGTATGTATTTGCTTCTTAACTTATGCTTTGTCTTTTCTAGCTTACTTGTCTTACTGTATTATTAATCTACTTTTACTTTTTATTGTGAGTGAAGTTCTTAAAGGAATCTTTGTTGGTATTTCAGGGTCCTACAAACAAGCTCAATACATGTGAGACATGCCATGGGGATTTTCATAGTTGCCTTGGTCATTTTGGCTACCTACCACTTGTGCTGCCAGTTTATAATGTTGGATATATGTCTCATGTTGTAGACATTTTGAACTGCATATGCAAGGTATTGTTGCTACAATTTATATTTATTTTTTCCCCTTCCTCTTCTCTTTCCCATTTACATGGTTTTTCCTTTTCAGTCTTGTTCCCACATACTGTTGGTGTAGACAAAACGTGTAAACTTCTTAAAGAGGATCAGAAATCCAAATTTGGACCATTTGAGGAAGAAAGGAATTTATAAGCAGGTAGTTAAAAGGTGCATTGCTATGGCAAGTAGTAAGAAGGTGGTGACATGCTCTAGATGTCATTATGTAAATGGTTTGACATTTACCATATTTCTATATCTTATTATCTTTTAAGTTTATGTGTCTTGTTTACCTCACATAATAATTTAATAAACTTTTCCCAGTGATGTTCCTATTTGTCTCTAATTCATGAACACAAAGACAAATTTCTACAAAACCATCAATTTTAACACCAAACTTACCATAATTCTTTTATTTAGAAAATACATGTAAGCTAATGCTCATTTTTAATACATTCCAGGTATAGTGAAAAAGGTAGTAGGTGCAGTAGGAGTCATAGATGATCGAAGCAAAGTTCAAAATACTACCTCAAATGAGTTCAATGATGCTATTTACCTGAAGGGGTCGAATACACCTTTCAAATTTTCACCTTCTGTAGACCCTGACAAAGCTCTTAAGCTTTTTAAGAAGTTGCTGGATGAGGTACATTTTTCTATCTTCTGTGGCTCTAGTTGACTTCTATTTCCTCTATCATCGCTAATTATTTATGTTTTCAAGAGAAATTGCAACATAAATTGTAGTTATTTAAAATTGTTGATGATTACTTATTTTTTATTGTATAACAGGATTGTGAATTACTTTATCTTGTTGAATAAGAACCTATGTGGGTATCCATTGTCATGTGTTATGTGCACTATATTTAGGACAAGAGGGCGTTTTAGTCATTTCCTTCTCTTTTCTCAGGGTGATAGTATCCTAGTAGATTCAGGCAAAGAGCAGCTCGAGTTTTTTATGTTGATGTTGGTGGGATTGAGTCAAATCTTACCGAGGTCAGTTTTTTTTAATTTTTTTAAAAAAGTGTTGTGTTGATTTCCTCAGGCTAAAGCAACTATTTTACATTTAACAGAAGAAAAAAGATGGCTACTCAAGAGAAACACTTCTTACAGGGAGAATTGGTAGATATTTTAATGGTTGAAGGCTATTGCGCATTTCCTGATTCAACCTCCATTACGTCTCATTATATTAATGGTTGGTGGCTATTGTGCATTTCCTTGTAAGAACTTCAGGGCTTTGTAGATATTTTATCTGATTACACAAATATGATGACTGGTTGGGTTTTCATGATCTTATGGATGTGTTTCTAAATGGCAAGAAACTAACTATATCAATATTTGTTGCTCTGTCATTCAAAACTCTTTCTTCACAGGAGGAACACTCCACCTTTTTGGCGTAACTGAAACTCTTATACTCGTGTTTTGTTTATCTGATATGACTACAATTTGTTCTTTATGCACCGTTTATATTTGGTTGGAATTTTTGTTGCAATGTTGTTACGCATTCTATCTGTTTGTACATGAAAATTCTAGAAAAAGAAGATACATACCTTGTTGGTATGGATGGCCATCGACTGTCTAGATAACTTTGGACCATTCAAGTCCTTGTAAGCTTATTATGAAGAAATTTAATGGTTGTTCACTTGTTTGAATTGCAGGCCCCCGTGAAAGAAGTTAAACCAGAATCATCTCAAGGAATTCATCACTGACCATCTTTTCTTTGAAACAAAATTGCAAAAAGCAAGGTAACATGTAGTGCTTTCTTATTCTTAATATTTTTGTTCATAGTCACATCACCATTACAAATTCTTCAAAAATGCTGCTAATATAATAATTCAATTTTATGATTAATTTGTGCCTGTCTCATTTTTCTACCTTCATTGAATAAAAGTATTATTGAAGCATAATGATGGTATCTTCCTCACGTCTCAAAATGTTTCGATTGGTTATTTGGTTGTTTGTAGTTTACGAAAAAGATTTAAATTTTGAGATACCCTCAAACCCAGACGGATTTTTTTTAGAGAATTCATGGCTCAGTTAGAAAATGTTGAGTTTTTAAAACCTTGAGTTTTGTGACTTTTTGAGAGTTTCAAAATCTCTAGAGGAATGTTGCGAATATTTTAAGGTGTTGGTGAGCACAGTCTTCAAGTAATCTGACATCTAATCATATTCACAGAATGGTATTTTGGTAAAATAGCCAAATTGATTGAAGTTTCAAAATATATGGGTTTTCACTAACAAACACTTTGTTTTTTTAGTGCTTATAAATTTCTTTTTGCTTTCTTTTTGTTTCTTGGTAGGATACATTCACATATCTCAAGTTTTAAGTTCAATATTGTGTTCCCTAAAATCCCTTCATATCTCAGGGTATGTGTTTTTCTTCTCAATCTTAACACAACCCACCAACTGTTAGGAGAAATTGCCATAAAAAACAAACACACCTTGTTATGGTTAATTATAGCTTGTCTTTGATTAATATAATCATGGACGATGTAAACAAATTTTTTTGAAACATTTCTTCAATGGAAAAAGACGTAAATTTGGAAAAGAAGTAACTTTATGAAAGGCCCTGTCAGGTATAACCAAGGGTATTTTGGTCTTTTAATAAATAAGTTTGACTAGCCTTTTTAATTTCTATAACAAGTGCAATTGGCTACTAGAGGTGGCCATCTGGTTTACCTTGAAATTGGTGATCGTATTTTAGTAGAAAAAAAAAGCACGCAGAACTGAAATATGATATCTCATGTCTTGACATAAACCCCATTGGTGAAAATCCAAATTATAGTAATCTTGCTGCAGTTGGGATGTGGACTAATATTTAATTACAGATACCTTACTTGTTGTGCCTTTGAAGAGGTATGATTCTCATCATATCACTAAAGAACATCTAGGTGGCAAAATAATATCACGTTCTGTTCTTCTTTGTGCCTTTGAAGGGGTATGATTCTCATCTCATCGTCATCTTTATCTTCGTCTATGAGGGTAAATTTGTAAAAAGTGTTTAATGTTTAATTATAAATACTTTACTAGTTGTGTGCACTTGGGGATGGACATCTTTTGAATTTTTTACTCAACACAAACACACGGAAATTAACAGACAGGAAAAAGGTGTCACTTGGGAAAAAATTAAAAATGTTGAAGCTGCTGAGTGAATTTTCTGTAAAAAATCTAAGTACTATATAATACAATTTTATCTAAATTCTTTGAATTATAAGAATAAATAGTAATAAAAATATTATAATATATGTTGTCACAGGCTGCAAGAGATGTTGGAGCCCTTAGAGCACCCAAGGACAAACTAGAGAAGTGAGTTGAAGAGCTGACATGGAGATTAGTTTGTAAATTTTTGTTACAACTATTGATTTGTTTTATCTTTCCATGGAACGATTATTTGTATGAAATTAAATTTTATGCAATGGACTGTATTTTTTGTATATGACATTTTATTTTCTATTATGAGACATTAAATACAAATTTAATTTGAAAATTAGTAAATCTATAAATAATATTTTTTTTAAACATTTAAAATTATGATACGCAAAAATGTGTGTCATCTTCATTTATGACATGACCTTTCTTGACAGGGGCTTTTTTGAAACGCATTGTGTGTCATTAACACGCGCGTCGTAAGGTTACGACACACGAATGCGTGTCGTCTTCCTTTATGACAGGGCTTTCCTTCATACGCATTGGTTGTCCTCAACGCGCGTTGTAATTGCGGGTCGTAAATGAGCGTCGTAAATGTGCGTTGTCTCTCTTTATGACATGGCCTTTCTTGACGCGGCCTTTCTTGACGCACATTTTCCGCGTCGTCTAAGCCTTTTACAAACTAAAACTTGCATCAAGATGAAGAGAATGATCGAGAGAGTGGATTCTCTTATCATGACTTTGATTTTGAGGAATAAAAAAACACCCAAATATCTCATTATTTTCGTGTTTTGAAGGCTGATTTTTGGTGGAAAGAGTTGAGAGAAGTAGATAGTGTTTTTAGAGAAAAGAAAGCGATAAAGTGAATTTTTGTCTCTCTGGATAGACCATCTCTCTCATCGTCTCTTTGGGGCTATACACCACCAAAATCGGCCACAAAACTCCAGATATGTGAGCTAACATGTGAAAAGTGAAATGGGAAAATCTCTTCCTAAGAAGTTGCTTCTAAGAATGGGTTTACTCTCTCAAAGGGACATGCAAAATTTGACCTCGGGATTTTGCATCATGGAAGCACGGAATAAAGAGTGAGAGATATAAAAAGAGAAAGAGAACCTATGAACGAATTTTGGGAAAAGAGAAGGGATTAAAGATGCTTTAAAGTCTCATTTTGAATAAATATGGCCTCTTAATCATTTTTAAAAAAATCATCTTTAGTTTTTATAAATATTCCATGTATTTTTATAAACTTCCAAGAGTTTATATCTTGGTTTTTATTCAAGTATTTTGTGTTTAGAAATAAGCTCTAAACTTGTATTCTCTTGAAATAAATTATAAAAATGATAATTTATGGTTTGTTTTTTATAAAATCAAATTTTATATTTCAAATAAATGAAACAAGTGTTCACATATGAATGTAGGATTAGACAATCCTTGAATTACACTTTTGGCTCATAATTCAAATTATGATATTTGGATATTATTTCCAACTTGTAATTAAATCAAATTATGATTTAATTAAATTGAGTTTGATAAGTACTTAAACTAGTTAAGCATGTCATATGTTCCGATTAATAAACTAGGGTATTTAACTCACCCTTGAGTCGTGATCTATTGAACATGGTTTTGTATTTTGTTTTGAGATTGAACTTTGGCACTTTACAACCTAATTGGAGTATTCACATTTCAATGTGACTGATTAGTACAAGCTAAGTTACACTACTAGTTCCGAGGGATCTATTAAGTCGCGATCTAGCTCAACTTATTGCATCTAAAGCCAAGTTATGTGCATGCATAGAATTGACAAGGTTCTAGATGTGTCATTGTTGGGTTTTGGTATAATACAACATCCTATGGTGCACATACAACCCTGAATACCTTGGATCTATGTTTTCACTAATTATACATGCAAATGGTTTCCAAGGCATTAAACCTATAACTAGCATGCATTTGACATAAACCATATAATATACTAGTTAAGGAAACATACTTTTTATGTGGCTTGAAGTCTTGATGTATTTGGCGTTAAGAGCTTAGCACCAATAGTATGAAATGCCTCAAATGGAATCACAAAACACCTAGGACAAAGGTGGCTCTTGAGAGAGAATTCCATGCACCAAAACACCTCCATATTTCTCTAAGAAAAGAAGTGGTGATTTTGGCTATGGAGTAACCTATTTATATGTAGGATTCCAAGGTTCATGGGTATAACCCATAATCCATACCCATGGGTTTTATGATTCATGGTTCATGTGGCCCAATTCTTTATGTATCCATACATAAACTTGGTCTAACATGGATCATAAGCCCAACACATATAAATATAACTAATTATCATAATTAGTCCTCATAGATTTAATTAGTCTCTTTTGATCACTAAATTAATTCCAAATTAATTCTTGATCGATACTAATTAAAACATATGATTTCATATTAATATATTATAACTTATAATATATTAATAAACCATAAATAACCTTCTCTCAAAAGTCCATCCTAACAAATTGTCCTGATGATATGCAACCCAAATGGACCATGCTACTCCCGGGTCAAGAACATACCAATAATAGTAATGGGCTTAGACATCTAATCCAACAGTCTCCCACTTGGATAAGTCTAAAACTATTATTGCAAGTACGACTTCATAACCCGACTAGCAATCGTAACTCTTAAAGCCGCTGTCGAACTATGAACAAATCAATGACGCGTCCATTAGATAAGGGATCATATATTCCTCCATTCTAGATATCATATGGACTGAGACATGGATTATAATCATTCTCTCTGTCCATTTGTTGTTTCTCGATTTCCGATTTATGACGACTGACTAATTGAACAAATCAAATAAGTCCTGGCCCAGCCGAGCACTTCCATTTGTCATCATCAAATCATCGAGGGGCCAACAAATATCGCTTTTATCCCGAAGGTAAAAGGAATGGATAAACTTCGACTCATATGGCTTGTTCTACTACTTGTTGAATCATATACAAAGGCACGTTTTATAACACCGAGTTACCAATGCGTTTTCGTGCAATCAATGTATAACCAACTCATAGTAACAACTCATATCTCTAGGTTTGAAGAATATAAGATATTATCGTCTCATGATCACTCGTGATAAAATCCATGAAGTGATTCCAATGAGCGCGGGTTGAATCCAATACTCAGAACTTATGAGCACTCATGAGTGTTGTAGCACCACCTTGTCCAACATCTTAGACCTCTACAAACCCAACCCATGACAGTCTTGATTCATATCTACTTCCAACATGTGACCGACTGTGGATGGTTTGAATAACTTAGTCAATTAGAACAATGACCTAGTTATTCTGGAAGTCAAAACATGCAAAGTGAAACACAATAATAATCGAATCGAATATGGTCTCAGAACTTATGAATATAAATAAAACACCTTTTATTTATCACCATATGATTACACATTATTCATTGTATACTGTTTCAGCTATCAACTTTATTCTTTAATTAAAACAATAGTTGTCCCATGCTCCAAGCATGTACACTATGTTTTTCTAAACACTAGTCATGCCACACACCAAGTATGCATACTATGTTTGTCTATGATCTTTACTTTGTGAAATAGATCAATTGAACATAACTCCAATGATTCTCATTTCACAGTCCCAAATCTTACTGCAAATGCAAGAATTCCAAATTCATGCCATTTACTGAAATCTGTTAGATTCTAAACTTATATGCATTGATCCTCTTGTAATGATTATGCACAAATTCACAAAGACTTGGTAACAATCATTATAGAGTATTCCAAAGGAGATCAACTCCTTGGAAACATCCTTCTTGCATTAAGTTTCCTAAACATACAGATTGAATACTATCTAACTTTGAAGCATTTCCATATTCCATTTTGACTATCACTTCTGAACAAGAGTTGCCTCCTTACAGATTATGTCAATATGGTCCTTCTAGAATTAATACTATACTTCCAACTGTCCTTGAGCAACCAATCTTTGGTAAACCTTAGATTGTCCTCAACAATTGCTTAATCATTTTAGTCATATCAATTTCTAGACCTTTTTCCCTTCTTCATTCCCCAGGCATTTGGAAAAACTTAGAAAGAGTGAATATAGCACATGTAATCGATCCTATATCTGAAGCATACGGGACACGATTCATGATGTCTCACATAAAGACTAAACCAGTCTTTTGCTATAATATTTCCATTTATATTTGCCAAGTTCTCATAATTCAGATTATGAACAGGGATGCCGTAATCATAATTGAATTTTAGAACGCAAATAATGAACCCATATATAGAATTTCATTATGTTGAGCCATTCCAACATGAAATTCATATATATTCTTGACTAAATACGATTAAGACCTCAATCTAAGCTTTTAGATTTGAGATGAAGTATAATTTCCTCTCCCTTAATTATAGCAAAACAACTTTTTCAACCCCTGCAACCTCACGAATTGAAACTTTTGTTTTCTATAATTAGCATTGCTAACTTGCAATACTTATCATAATTATCATGCTCCCACTAACATGATGATTATTATCATAATACTTATGCTCCCACTAGCTTTGACATGTACCCAGAAATCAACTAAACTTCTAGAAATCAATACTTAATTGACTTTCTTACCAAAGTTCAGATTTCTGATACTAGATTGCCTTGATAAGACTTTATCAATATCATACACCTCTCTTAGATAGCTCACATGTGTGTCTAAACAATTATGAAGAGGGATGCCGTAATCATAATGTTTAGACCTTTTGTCATTCCCACAATTGCTATCTACTCAAAATCTACTTAGTGAAAGAGTTTCCTTACCATCATTTTCATGAATCGAAGAGAAACCTTATGACACTTAGATTTAATTGTGTATGTGTTCTTATCCATGTGAATTGTCAAAACCATAGTCACAAGACAAGGATAATGACAAATCCAAACTCATATGGATTGAACTTATGCAATCTTAACTTCTTGCCACCTGGCAGCTCAAGGGCCTGCCATTGCTTCCAAATAGTTATGCAAACAATTGAGAACATGTACAACTCAAATGTATAGCCAACTTAACTGGAAAGGGCACAAAAATGTCTGCATGATAGGTTATAAACCTCTACTTGTGTGCTAGCGATGAAATACAGGTTTTATTCTTGATTACTTCTTGAAACCTTTTTTAGGATCTTTTAGACTCCCACTGTCTCCTTGACCTATATGACTTTCTTGCCAAATATTCAAGAGATAGTGTGGATTCTAATCAAGACAGACACTTAACACAATTAGCCTTAGTTGGTCTTTGTTTTATCCAAAACATCACAACTTACCAATTTCAAATGTACAAGAGTAGAAAACTTTTACTCTTACATTTGACAAGTGTTTTAAACCTTCTTTAAGACATGTCACTCAAGTTACAATCTTAGAGTATAACTCTATGAATTGTTTTGGAATGAAGTATGAATCATCTTCTTGATTTAACCGCTTCAACAATTCATAACTCCTCTTCTTAACTATCAGAATGTACTTAGAGGATGAATTATTATAAGGTCTCAAAATCATTAAGATGACCTTAAAACAAGATACTAAAGTACTATCCCATCTTTTCAGATTTGAGAAACTTTTATCCTTCTGCCTAATTTGATTCTTCTTATTCGTTCTGTCATACATTGAAAATTTTCCAATGTTTTAAAATTATACTTAAGCTTGTAAGTATAATCATATTTACTAAACCTTAGTAAATCATGACGAATAGTCTTATCCATCTTTTGTGGTGGACTTTGACAAGTGCACAAGAAAGTGTACTTGATCCCTTAGTCCTTCTCTTGACTCACACATCCATGTGAACAAGTAGTTAGTCTTAATTTTTCCAATGCTCGAAAGTTCTCATTCATCATACTATACAACTTGCATGATTCCAAGTTTCGGTCCAATTGAAACTTGGGTGATGAGAATCTTTCCTTATTTGGTAAATTTAGACACTACCACAAATGAACGAATCAAATTCATATTTCCAATATTGCTATAAACATACAAACATCAAGTTTTCATGAATGCCATTGTAAGGAGATAAAAATAAAGTAAAACAAACTTTTATTTATTTTAAAATGCGGGAAAAACTTTTTTCTTACAATGTAACTTGAAATGAAAACTATGTTATTACTTGTTTCCTAGCAATCTATCATAACTCCTAAGAGTAGCTCAAGAATCCAATCTTCAATCAAGCGATAGAAATCCATCTTTGCAATCAGATTCAACATACTCTTTCTTTAAGTTTCCTTCACTTTTCCTTTGATTCTTAAACATCAACATGTGACCTAGTCACATCTTGTAATAAGAATCTCAGAATAGAAACTTAACCAAGTTAAATAGTGGACCTTACCTGAAATAGAGTCAAACTTATTAACTTTACTAGCCTTATGATCTTTCAGGTAAAATTGATAGCTTCGCAACCAATGCCCTTTCCTTTTGGCAATAGGACCATATGAACCCTTAGGTAATAGTACATGGGACTATCTCATACTTAGCCTTTCTCTTTACCATTTGGTCAACCGAGTTGACTATGGCCGATCCCTTTCCATTGGGAAGAGAATGCTTTTCTAGATTTCCTGTGTCACTATTGTCCCTGTCCATAAAGTTTTGGGAAGTTGATCTCCTAATCAAATTTGCTTTACTAGTACACTAAATCATTTCTGATTTAGCAGCACAAAGCAAATAGATAAGATCATTAAGGGTCTTGTCGTAGTCTGTTTCATAGGAGTCCCAAGGAACTCACTATGTGACTTAGAAAGTGATTGAACCACTAACTTTCTTAAGACTTTGACACCCAACTCTCCCGGCTTGTCAGTATGTGACTTCATCTCCAAGATGTGATCACACCTAGACCTTGCCTTGCCAATAGGGCTTGAGTGACCCTGAACTTGTAGGTTAGGGAGAATAATTGGAGGAGGTGGAGGAAGTGAAGTTCCAAGATATTTAGGAAGGTCATAGATATCTGAACTAGACATCTTTTGGGAGATATTCAAGATTGTTGATTTAAAGTCATTAATATAACACCCAATATGAAATATTAAGGCTAGGACCCAACAAACTATTTTATAACTTGGAAGAGGGATGCCGTAATCCAAGCTATAGAATATTTGATGGTAGGTGAATAACGATTCACCAATTTCCACCATGAAAAACGAAATAATTTATTAGGTTTTAATTGGATTTGAAACTCCTAGATCTTTGGAGATTCATTGAACTTTTCAATGGCATGTTTCAATCTCGAGTGTGCCCTTCAGGTTTTGTGACTGGGATGCCAAGGATCACAAAACAAGGTGTGAAGTAACCATACAAATTACTTGGTACCCTTAAGTGTTTACCCCTCAATCAATGTGCCGGTTAACCACACACGTTCCATCGATACTATGATAAACATTAAGTTACCCTTTGCCTACCTTGTTAAATACGAGTTAGTGTGTCGGTTAACCACACACGCTCCACTAACCGACTTAAACGTGCAAAGTGTAATTTCATGGATTAGAACCTTATTCACATTTTTCCTAAGTAACTAAGATTGGGTATTTATAAAAGGTTTAGTTACTTAGTATTTATCATTAATACTTTTAATGAAGGGAGAATTATAGTCCTTGTCCTACACGTTCGGCTAACGACCCTCCACCGGTCAAGGAAGTGGTGGGTGAGAGTGGACACCCATTAAACTGTCATTTTATAGGAAGTAACTTTATACCCCCTTATAGACCGGCTTCGTGAATGAGGCCTACTAACGATAAGACTGACTTTACTCTTATACATATATATAAATATTATTAAATTATAATATTATAAAGTATAAGGGTTGAATTTTAACTTTTAAAATTCTAAGGTCTAGTTTGGAATTAAAGTATACATGGGGGGTAACTTTACAAATTCCAAAACTTAAGGACACGTTTTGAAACCTTTCAAAACTCTTGGCTTTTTCATAACTTATTAGTTTAATTAAGGTTTAATAAAAAAAAAATTCAAGTTCCATAACTTGAGGACAAGTTATGGAAGACATTAAATCATTTAATGATGACATTAAAAATAGAGACTCTTATATTTTCATAACCTATGATACTTAATGACACTCTAAAAAGAAAAACTCTTCACTTTCCATAACTTGAGGACAAGTTATGGAGTTCATAAAAACCATTAAGATCAAATATTCCAATTAACACAATAATCAAATAATTTTTCTATGATCTAGAGTAAACTCATAAGTAAAGATAATTCACATCAACAATTTTCAAGAAATTCGATAATCATATAAACTAATACAAATCTTGAAACTTTGACAATTATCCTTTGAAGACTCTTGGACTTCATAACCTAAAGAGTTAATAAATGATACATTTCACATCCATAACTTATGGAAGTTTCAAAACTCTTAAGATCATAACTTTAAAAAACTTTTGAGTTCCAAAATTTTATGACAAAATTTGTAACTCCTTAAAACCACTTAGATCAAACTTTTAAAACAAATAAAATAATCATATCATTCTATCTTTTAATAAATTGACCTAATCCAACTCTTGTATTAAAGTGACTCAAATTTTACAACTAATTAGTTTTTCATAAAATCAAGTAATTATCATAAAATTTGACAAACATCATGTTTTTTTTCCTTTTTTTTCCATCAACTTGAAAAAAATACATTTGCATCAAATATAGTAGAAAACAACTCATGGATCTAATACCACTGTTGGGTTTTGTCACACCCCGAAACCGATGGCAGAAACGTTCCAGGGCGAAGGACGTCATGTATATCACAACCAATGTACATAGTAAGCGTAGTAAACACAAAACATTACATTACATGGGAAATTTACATTTGTTTGAAAGTAAAGTGTTACAAGTGTTATACATATAAGTATTATATGAACAAAAGTTAAGGCGAGTCTGATAAGCGCTCCGTCTTCTCCAAAAGATCGTGGGTACCTGTCTAATGTGGACCTGAGAATACAAGCAGTTTGAAAATCAGCATAAAGCTGGTGAGTTTAAAATAGGTTTGTTTTCTGAAAATGTACAAGTTTCCTTTGGTTTTTCGAAAAATTTTGTTGTCCAAGAAAATCCCATATTTTCTTATAAGTATAGTTTAGTTATCCGATTGTTATACGATCCGGTTATGTACAGTTTGTTATCCCAGGAAAAACCCTTATTTTCCTTAAAAGTAAAGTTGAGTTATCCATTAGTTACACGGTCTAGTTAAGAACAGTTCAGTTATCCCAGGAAAAACCCTTATTTTCCTAAAAGTAAAGTTCAGTTATCGAATCCAAATGTAATGTACAAGTATCTACCATACTTCAAATGTTTGTGTGAAGTTTCCTGAAAGCCTGGTTATCCTTGAAATGTATGATAGTTTTAACACGTATATAAAACTATTGAGTGGAAAGTAAACTAATTCTTAAGGTTATTAGCTTACTAAGTTCATTATTACAACAAGTAAATCTCCGTAATCTAAATTGCGAGTTCCATAACCATACGATAGACTAAAAATGGAAATAAGTAGTCCATTATCCATTTATGACTTTCGTCACCCTTGAACCTTTCGGTTCGGCTGTAGCTAGCATCCAGGTGCGGGGTAGTCAGCCCCGTATAGATCTATACACTCAAGTCACGCTCTCCCTCCAGGAGATTCTGGTTACGGGGGCGGTCGTCCAATCGCGTATCTCTGTGGAGTGTTTACAGAGGACGTGTCTCCAATAGTTAAGATTAACGAATTTACAAGTAATAGTACGAAATAATCTTGTTACAACAGTGATCCTCCACTCGCGTATCTCTGTGGAGTGTTACCGAGGACAAAACAAATGTACTAATCTAATGCTTTTAACAATAATAAATTGGAAAAATCATGTGGGAAATATATATTATAACAATATATATAATAAGATTTGAAAACTAACTCTGCAAGTCAAACTGTTGGTTAATACGGTTTTGATTGTTAAAGCATGTGGAATATGAAACATTTCAAATGAAATAATAAGTTTGAGTACAAGCTATCCTTGTACTTTTTCTTCTATTCCCCCCCCCCTGAAAACATTGAAAAACGCGGAAAAAGGTGTAGGGGTATGAACTCACCAGTCGGGAAGTGTGTCGGTTGGACGCTATGTGTCAGTTCGGGGCTTGAGAATGTGCGAGGTTCCTATGTAATATGAAGAGATACATGTTTGTATCCAATTAGACCTTGTACTACTAATTAATTGAGAATATACACTCCGAGACGCGAAAATACTTCATTCCAAGTGTTCGGAGTGACCCGGGTGGCATCTAAGGACGTTTAGGGCCTAAATTTGGAGTTTACTAGTTTACGGCCCATTAACCATATCCCCATGAGTTTATGCCTGTAAACTCATGGGTGGTGTGTTCTTGGATACTAAATGGTCAAACAATGCACAAGGGAAGGCTTTAGGGTTGATTTCATGGCTTAGGAAGTGATCGGGACTTGAAATGGCCTTGGAATAGGAGTTTACGGTTTATGAAGATGTTCTTGGGGAGTTTACTACCTTAAACACATGAGTTTACAACCATAAACTCATGTTTGTCCATGATACATGGGTTTTGGTGGTTGTAGGTTAAGCATACAAAGTTCTAGACCCATTTCTAAGCTATACAAGGTGTTAACGGCACTTTAACACCCATTGGAGGAGTTTATGCTCTAAGAAGGGGTGTTTACGGTCCAAGAATGTTCTTAGGCTGTAAACTCAAGTTTCACCCATTTGAGTATGTTTTGGTGCATCTCTTGAAGGATTATAAGGTTTTATGCACTCATGGAAGCTCATGGACGCCTTTGGAGGTGTTTAAGGGCAATTTAACACCTTAAAAAAGTGTTTATGGTCCATGAATGAGGGTTTACAGTCCAAGAATGTTCTTGGGCCGTAAACTCATGTCCATACCTCAATTGGTGAGATTTTGGGGTCCTAAGCTCATGCATGCAAGTTTCTAAGCCATATCTAAGCACTAGGAATGATTTGGAAGGGTTTTGGGGCTTCAAAACCCTCTTTAGGGGTGTTCACGGTTTTGGAAGGGTTCTTAAACCATAAACACATGTTCTTGAGTGTTTTGGGTGATTCAAACATATATTTTCATGATAAGAAAGCTTAACAACAAGCTAGGATAGATTACTTACCAAATTAAAGCTTGAAAGGAGGTTTTTGGATCAAACTTGAGTTTTTTAGAGAGAGAGTAGTGAGAGAAAGTTTTTTAAGAGAGAGAAAAAGCTTCAAAATGATGTCACTCAATCCCTTATATAGGGGTTGAGTTTATGGCCCGGAGAAATTCTACCCGATACCGACGTTAAACGGAGCTTTTGGTCGTACCCGATTAATTTGTCGTAACTCAACGTGGTCGTAACTAATAATTTTCTAAATAATAATTTGGAATTTTTTCATGAGTTTCTAACGTGTTTGGATACCAATTAAGTCATAATGGAAGTCTCAAAAAATTAATGACTTAATTTAAAAACTTAAACGAAAACAATTCGAAAGAGATGAATTTTATGGACGGAAACGGGTTACGGCGATGGAGCAAACTTCGGGTTGTCATAGGTTTTGGTATAATACAACATCCTATGGTGCACATACAACCCTAAATACCTTGGATCTATGTTTTCACTAATTATACATGCAAATGGTTTCCAAGGCATTAAACATATAACTAGCATGCATTTGACATAAACCATATAATATACTAGTTAGGGAAACATACTTTTTATGTGGCTTGAAGTCTTGATGTATTTGGCCTTAAGAGCTTAGCACCAATAGTATGAAATACCTCAAATGGAATCACAAAACACCTAGGACAAAGGTGGCTCTTGAGAGAGAATTCCATGCACCAAAACACCTCCAGATTTCTCTAAGAAAAGATGTGGTGATTTTGGCTATGGAGTAACCTATTTATATGTAGGATTCCAAGGGTCATGGGTATAACCCATAATCCATACCCATGGGTTTTATGATCCATGGTTCATGTGGCCCAACTCTTTATGTATCCATACATAAACTTGGTCCAACATGGATCATAAGCCCAACACATATAAATATAACTAATTATCATAATTAGTCTCCATAGATTTAATTAGTCTCTTTTGATCACTAAATTAATTCTTGATCGATACTAATTAAAACATATGATTTCATATTAATATATTATAACTTATAATATATTAATAAACGATAAATAACCATCTCTTAAAAGTCCATCCTAACAAATTGTCCTGATGATATGCAACCCAAATGGACCATGCTACTCTCGGGTCAAGTACATACCAATAATAGTTATGGGCTTAGAAATCTAATCCAACACTCATAACCTGAGTTTTGACAGATGTCACACTTCCTGTCTTTTGAAGGACAGGGCATGAGATTGGTGGGAGGAGGTGGGGTGCGATGTTGGTGACCAATCTATTGATACGATGACAAGGGATGATTTTGTGACTGGGTTCAAGGTTGATTTTTCACCGGTGATTGAGGTGCAGCAGTTAGCGCGAGAGTTTCAGGATCACCGCCAGACTACTGAGACGATGGTTGAGATCACCGTGATGTTTCGAGAGAGGGCACTTTTGGTTTCGCAGTATGTGGTGGACGAGGAGATGAAGAAGGCGTGGTATCACGAGATGTTGACGAGCGATATTAGGTAGTTTGTGAGTCGATCCATTTGCACGACACTGGAGGATATGATAGTGAGGGCTAGGGAGAGGGAGATTGATCTCAAGATAAAGAGGAAGAGGAATTCAGATGAGGCTCAGGTATCATAGGGTTCGGGAAAAAGGCCCATGGTTTTTGATGCGAGTGGGAATGGCCAGCAGGGTTGGGGCTGTTGTGTCAAGTGAGGCAGGATGCACGATGGGGCGTGTAGGGTGGGTGGTTCTGCTTGCTTCAAGCGTTGTCGGATGGGTCTTATTAGCAGGGATTACACTGCTACCACTACCACCACCCCGGTATCTAGTCTAATTTTCTTTCATTGCAATCAGAGGGGCCACAAGAAGGCCCATTGTCCGAGTTTGGCTGCAGCAGGACCGGTGTCAACACCGGCTCCCGCAACTCTTCAGATCAATGACGGCCACCAGGGCAAGACGGATGCGCCTGTGGTGAGGAGCAGGTCTTTCCAGTTGGCGGCCGAGGACGCTCGCGTGACACTAGATGTGGTTACGAGTAAGTATCTTCTCCTTATCTTTTA
This sequence comes from Lactuca serriola, assembly GCF_051521515.1. Lineage (NCBI taxonomy): Eukaryota > Viridiplantae > Streptophyta > Magnoliopsida > Asterales > Asteraceae > Lactuca > Lactuca serriola. The sequence goes on along the minus strand of NC_136409.1, from coordinate 108,008,656 downwards.
TTTATATTGAATTGATGCTTATATTTATGTGTTTTATTTTAGGATCGTTCCTCATGAACGGTATTTCTGCTTTGGTGTTGTTTGATTTAGGGGCTACCTGATCCTTTGTATCACTTGCAGTTCTCGACTTGGGTCCTAGCTAACATCATAGAAGAGAATCATTAGACCCTTCCTAAGACATGAGCCTAGGGATCATGCTCCAACAATCAATTTAAATGGTCTATACTTGGAAATAATTTCTCTAGGATGGAGAGAACCATCGTATCTTATGTGAGAGGTAGAGTCCAGTGTAGAGCTCTCTTATCCATGTCCTACATATGGTGGATGAGGCATTTTATTTATAGGGCTAGAGGAAAGGAAAACAAGCAGATAAGAAGAGGGATAATCATAGAAAAGCGAGATCAAGCATACTCTTGTTCATGCTCTCGTTGGATGGGAATATAACTTGGTCATCAAATGAAGATGAAATTACATAAATGGTCCCTATGGTCTACCAAAAATCACAAACAAAATCCCCCAAAAATCCATAGCAAAATCCCTCGTAAATTACCACCAAATGAAAAGGGGGTTGTTAATTAACAAATAGCAACATATGTATTTGAGTTAATTACTAATTATTTGAGTTATATTTTCATTTTTATATACCCAATAAGCGATGCAATCTTTTAATTAAAAATAAATTATAATAAAAACTTTCAAAATCGTCCTAGTCTTTTTCAAGAACTTTATAATCTTAAAAGCCTTTTAAATTATAGGGTATTGTTGTAATTATATCTTTAAAGTAAGTTGTAAAATTTTATATGAAATCTTAGGTATTGTTGTAATTTTTTATAATGTTATCTTTCTTAATTGTACATCTTTAATGAAATGAAGGACCATAATCGTTGAGTTTTATTTCTAGAGTTAGAAGATACCTCACTAAATGTAACACAGATTATTGCCCATCATTTTTCACTACACTCTTGACGAGGGGTAGGATACCTACTCTTATCAGTACAATAGTCATATTTCATATACTTTTTTCTTACATCTTCTAATGATTTCAGTTGTTGGGGGTTTAATTGCCAATATTTTTGATTGTTCCACCAATACTTTTGAGAAGCACAATCCTTATTAGGACTATTAGGCAACGAGATGCACCCATTAATGTTAAAATCTTGGAAATTGACATGGAATGGTGCATTTGAATAATTGACCTTCGTTCTTCCACCATCAGTTGCCCAAATTGATCCATCCCAGAAGCTCGTAATCACTTGCAATGTATGATTAGGGTACCCAACACCTCTAATTATGTTGTTCTTATATACTCTTATTGGTGTGTCATCTACAAAGAACCTGAAATGAATATAAAATGTAATCATTAGTAAATATATTTGTTTATAAAGTGATTGGTTTTCGTTTCTTGATCATTGACACAATCAAGCTAACAAAACCTATAAATTTTGATATCAATATGATGTATGTAATTTCCGATAAAAGAAGATACACGCGTACACAACTTGATGGTCGTTCCATAGCAATTTGTAGTAATGGAAATCCGCACCAGGATCGAACCAAAGACTGAATTTTTGCTCTCTACCACCGAGACCATTTGTAAATACGTTCGTTTGTAAAATGACTGGTTTGCCCGGCCGATTTCCCAAGAACTCAAAGTCCATTTCTTCGTGAACCGTTGTATTTAGAAATAACTACATTAACTCAACATAATGAGATGCATACTACCAAATGTATAAATCAATGATCTTTAAAGGTTGTTAGGATAACTTTTTATTCATTTACGATTTTAATCATATTACAAGCAAAAAATAATTTTTATGGCTATGATTTTGAATAATCATAGACATTTTTAAAACTTCACCACTTGTTTTTTTTCCTTTTTTGTATCATGAGTCTTGGATTAGTTTCATGTTCTCACTTTATTTTGGTTCTCATGTGAACCCTCTTATATATATATATATATATATATATATATATATATATATATATATATATATATATATATATATCATTGTAGTATTGCATAAATATTATTAAATATGTTGTTGATGTTGGTTATATTATTGTGTTGAATATGAAATTATGTTTTTTTTATTCTAGTTTTGTGATGAAAATAAAGTTATATCTAAAATTTATAGGTTCATATATATATATATATATATATATATATATATATATATATATATATATATAGAGAGAGAGAGAGAGAGAGAGAGAGAGACGCACAAGTATTGTGTAACCATGTACGACGTGCTATATGAGAACGATTAGGTTACACATCTCATTATTTTTTTGTTTGTTGTCATGCATTTTCATTGTTAAAGATTATATTAACAAAATAACATTCTCATAAAATGAAAATTATAAATAGTCATCATAAAAATTTCATACTATCCTTATAAATGATTTAATTTTTTAAACTAATTGTTTTTTCGTATTTTCATTACTTTACAAGACTATTTTCTTATTAAATTCTTGTTAAATATCAATTACCATACGGCCACACAATACCTGTTTTCCAAGTAATAACATCTCGAAATGAGGTTATATATATATATATATATATATATATATATATATATATATATATATATATATATATATAAAAGAACTGTGAAGACAAGTTTAAAGCATTCGTACATACATAAAAAGCAGTAACAATACCACCGGAATCTTTAGCCGATAGCTTAATCTTCATTTGAAAGAATCCCGATCCAAAATATAATTTTGACCCAAATCCAGCACCTATAAATAAATTTATAAGTACACGTTACTAGTGTAGATATAAGTAAAAGTGTAGATATGCATGTGTATTTTTTATGTCAATGATTTAACTATATTACATTTTAATGTGAATTTGAATAGATTCACATATGAATCGCATTGGTCGCTCACCTATGCATGACTAGAATGCAAGTGTAAAAGTTGGATAGAGTGATCATTCACTTGTTAATGACCAAATTGCTTAAATTTATTATGTTTATATATCGATATAAATATCTATTTGTAGATCTTAGAATTTATGTATTTTTGTATATATATTTTTTTCCAATAAAAATAAAGCTCTAAAAAATAGAAAAATTGCATAAATCATAGGATTAACATTATTTTAGGAAATGTATCTTTGTTAAGTCAAAGTCGAAGTGTCTGTGACTTGTCTATTCTAATGACATATGGACATAGATTTTTCTTAATAACTAAAAAAAATTCTCATATCTATGATTAGACTTAATTTTTTACTCAAAAATACTTGATTGATTTATTGTTTCCTTAAAAGTTATGGTTTTTGATGTACGTAACTTAGAAAACAAGTCATGTTAAAAAAAATCCTCATAGTTGTGAGCAAATCAAAGAACTCCATCATAATCCTTGAATCAAATTCATCTATACAGTCATAAAATAATGGGTCCTAATAAACAAACTCATCAAATTCATATATCGAAAAGTGATGGAGTTAATTTGTTATATATATATATATATATATATATATATATATATATATATATATATATATTTCTCATTTGAGTTTAAAAACCAGAATAATATGGTTATGTAAAATTATTATTACTTTTGTTAGTGATAAAACAAATTTAATATAGAAGCTAAATATATTCTTTGAGAAAAAAAAGTAAAGATTATTCAATAAGATAAAAAAAATAATTTAGAAGAAAACCTGAGGATTTATCCAATGACAATTGAACCTTTCGTCCTTCATTAAGAAGTTGAACATGCTGATTTCCCCAAATTATCTTATAATTTTCATCAAAGCTAGCATTCTGTGTTGCATCACTAACTCTAAGCAAGAAAATTACTTTAGACAAAATGAACATCATCTTCGTTATCATCCATAGATGAAGACCCATTTGATCGTTGCAAAAAATTATGATTATTGCTAAAAAATGACCTCGAGAAATTAAGTTGGTTGTGTGTAGGTATAAATATAATGTACAAAGACATCCAACAAATCAATAATCAATATATACTTGTGTGTAGGTATTAAAATACGAATGGGAATATTTATACATGATATTTTTCATTTTCTACAAGATATTTGGCTTTAATATCCTCATGCCCACAATCCATAATATAACCAGTTAATTACACCATGCGATATAAATTAGTTTATATAAACATTAAAAAAATGTAGATAAAATCATTTGTTTAATTGTAAATTTATATATCATTGACCTATAATTATTTAATTAAAATATGTTTCATATACATATAAATAATCATAATGTTTTTTGAAGTGACCTTAATATTAAATCGTTATCATTACTAAATATATTCTTTCTAATCCATTTTCTTGACACGGCCCAGAGATTAATTAACACATGGGTTTTCATTTGTTTCAATCAATAAAATTATTTATTACCCATTTTCTTTAACACGTCTCAATTCATTTTATTATTTATTTTAATATCAAACTTGTTTATTTTGACTTTGTAAAAATAGGTTCCTATTTCGCCCATCTAGCAACCACCTTTGCAATAAAAGGGGAGAAGATTTACAAGTAGCCCATAAGATAGTGATTTACCGGTAACCCATAACGTAGTTGATGGGTTAAAAACTCAACTCAATGTCATGCGGTCTACATCTAGTTCTCTCCCAACCAAGGAATAAGTGTCAAACACCTCTTAATAACCCACACAAGGTAATTTTAAGTCTACCTTCTAAAAATAAAAATTTGACAAATGATCAACCCATACAAAAAGTTAACGGTCAAACTCAAAGTCAACAACCAATATTGTCCACCATTGAGTCTCACGTCGAGACCGACCCTTGGTTACCTCGTGAGAGCACGCTGAGTCCAACTCAACCAATATCAAAAAATGATCTTGTGAAAATAAAACTAGTGACCATTGATAAACTCTGTTAGGACGTATTATTTCGAACTAAAAACAGTTCGTAATATCTAGCAAATAATATCATTGAAACGCGAAATTTAATTATTATTCAACACATCTACGGTTGACGAGTAATTTAAATTCTATATTCAAACTTATGCCTAATAGCTATGAGGGATCGGAATTGAACAATTATACGAACCAAAACAACGGAACATGGTTAATGATATTTTCAAGCAGTTAAATATCACAAAATTATACATTGGTCGATCAATCTTATATTTAATTAATGAAAATATAAAATAGATTATTATGAGGCATAATTAAAATGTACTCAAATGTTTATAAATAAAAGAATCAAAAATAAACATTTAATTTTCAATACATAAAAACTACAATGCTATATATATATATATATATATATATATATATATATATATAATACTATGCTAATGGCTACTGGGTTATGCTTGATGTTTTAGCAGAACATGAGACTTAATGCATACGACAAGCATGCTTCTAGGAACGAGTGTCCAGTAAGAGACACTTAACTAGAAATAAATACCCAAACCTTTCTATAATTTTTTATTTGGACCAGGAAATCTCACTTAGAAAGTTTAGACGATGTGAGACAATCAGCGTGAGAGAGTGACTCAATGTCATCTCAACAGATGGTCTTGCTGATGAGATACTTAGAGAGATTTAGGTACATACAACAACATGCTTTCCAGGGACAATGAATTGTCAATAGTTACATACTTGGCTCATGAACTGTCACGGTCAAATTCTTTAAAATGGTACAATACAAAATAGTAAATAATCTAAGAATACAAACAAAATAGTTAGTCAAACAAGGAGATATTCTAAAAGCGATATCTTTGCAGCCTTTTCAGAAACAAGATAAAGACTTGATTCATTAAATCTTTTGAATTCAAGTGCCATAAATGAACTTCCTTTTTTCGAGAAATCTGTCCCTCAACATTGTCAATAAATGAGTGAGCAAACAATATCAAATATATCAAACTTAAACTCAATTTATAGAACCAAAGAGAGAAAATGTCTTTAATCGTTGAAGTATTGAAGATTGATTCCAAACTTCATGTTCACCAAGAAAAAGAGAAGAGCATGAACCAATATTTATAACCAACGAGTTAAAAGGATCCAATATTTGTAACCTTCGATTTATGAGAGCCACCGAGACAAAACTCGAAGGTTTCATACATTGTGATTCATGATAGAAGTGATGAGGACCACCGTCTTGTTGAAGAGGTCTTTGGATTTCAGAGGGGAAATGATGTTGCGGTGACAATGTCTATGGAAATTAGACATGCTATGTTACCTAACTTCACTTCATCCCATTTCAACATAGATAGGCTCTCTAATAAAGAAGATACATGTGCCCAGAATAACATATTTTGGCACAGTTATCTCTAATCTGGCCTCATCAACAGGATGCTTCATGTCAATCAACGTGAGCATCAACGTCAGGGAGTGAGTAGTTGGCGCTAAATAAAAGATGCAAAGTTAGCTTTAACTAGCTCTACTCTGAAGATGTTGCACCGAAGGAATGATACGCTGATCCTTTTCAAAGGAACAAATCAGTCCAGGTCACTATCGAGAGAGAAGAATATGCATAAGCAACATTAGTAGTATATGTACAATGTATACTTCTTTGGTAAAATAAAAGTTCAAAAAGAATTTTTGAAGCAAAAAGGTCATAGCAAATTAAAATATTAGCAGCTTATGTTAAGAAGTTTAAAGGTAGCGAAGCGAAAGGTTAAAAACATAAATTAGCATTGTCTAAACACATAAAATCAAAGCATATAAATGTGGTTGTCCCTGAGTGCAGTGAACACAATCTTATTCTTAGCATCAAGAACCTTTCCTTCATGGAAATCAAAGAGAACCTTATAAGCAGCACCATAAAGTTGACTGATAGAGATAAGATTTATTTTTAGGCCCTTGACATAGAACACCTCCTTTAGCTTAAACGTCGTGCACTCAAATGCGCCAACGCCCATAACAGCTTCTTTATTGTTGTCTCCAAAAACCACAATAGGACCATCTTTCTCCACAAAATCTGTAAAGAGGGACTTGAGACCGGTCATATGTCTAGAGCACCCACTGTCAAGGAACCAAGTGTGTTCTAGATTTTAAATCGACCATTGTGTAGCTTGAGAGGTGTCAGCGTCACACATGTTGAGATTACCATTGATAAGAGCCACAAGACCCTAAACATTTAGCCCATCATCTTCAGATGTATCCTTTTCTTCCACCCATTCTTCATGATCCTCTTATTTTGCAATGAAATCTTTTGTCAGAGAGACGTTCTCCTTCTTCATGTGAGCCATCAACTTCTTGTACAAAACTACATAGTTCTCTAGACTTTGAGCTTCTTTCTTCTCTTTATAGTCCCTGGAAAAATGGTAAGGGCTTCCACAGTTAAAACAGTTACCTGAGTTTCTCTTCTCCGAAGTGGATCTCCTTGCTGAACTTCCTCCCTTAAACTGAGTTCTTCGAACTCCATTTGATCTGCTTTCTTCATAACGTTTGACAATAAGTGCAGCATTGGCAACAAGTTCATTAGTGATTTCTTCACCACTCTCTTCACCTTGATCTGAGTTATTTGGTTCGGTGATGAGCTTCGTTGATGCCGTTAGAGAAACCAAGGCTACAAACTTTTCATTGTTTGAGTCCTTCATGATGTCTTTATGAAGAGCTTTGTTCTCTTCGTAATTTCATAGATTTCCAAACAAGGAGTTCAGATCCATGGCATTGATCTTCTCACTATTCTTAAGGACGTCAATGTGATGTTCACAACTTTTCCCAAGAGAGTCCAGGAACTTCATAACCAACTGAGAAGAATACTTGACAGTTCCTAGCCTACGTATATCGTTTACCAAATAGTTAAACCTGTTAAAAGTTTGGGTTAGTGACTCACCTTGTTGAGCGAAGAAATTCTCATATCTCCGATTGAGGTTGTTGATCGTTGTGGCTTGAACTTCCACAGTGCCTTCATAAGCCACTTCCATCGTATCCATCATCTCTTGACCCGACTCACAATTTTGTACAAGACGATACACGTGATAGGGAAGAGAGTTTTCTATCACTGCTCTAGCTTTCATATCAAGACTAATCAGTTTATTTCCATCACCGTCATAACTAGTCTCTGGTTTTTGCTTCAAATGACTAATGGGGTCAATATTGACCATAGGTTGATACATAGGAACATGAGGACCTTTTTCCACAATTTTAAGAATCTCATAGTCCATGGTTTCAAGAACAACCATGGCCTTAGTTTTACACATGGTGAAGTTGTGCTCATCGAATGGAGGAATCTTGTTGAGACCAAAAGATTTAGGATTATAGGAATTCGACATGATAACTTGAGCGTATCAAAAAAAAAGCGCTATGATACCAATTGGAGGTTTGTATCAGTCGGATATACTTTGAGTATAATAAACAAGAATAAACTAACTAAACAAAATAAAGAAAAGAAAAGTAAAGAACATGAAATAATCACAAAGTTGTCTTTCACCAAGAAATAAGTTGTTTTCACCAAGAAAACGGGTTGTCACAAAGACGGTCACCAAGACGATTACATTAAGGTCTCACCCAGATGTTGAATATATACTAAACTATATTATTATATCCCTTCAATCAAGGCATTGTATCTAATCTATATTAAGAATCGATCCTTATCACCAAGATATTCGGATATGATATATATTTTATACATATCCGTATAATTACATAATATACAAAGATTACATTAGATCACTAACTACACGCTGAAGCTGATAAGGCTTGAGGTGCTAGCGCTGGCGCTGGCAGTCAACATATAGAGTGTTTGACTCATCAGATCATAAGGTGTGACCTTACATCTCTCATTCAATGACACTGAGAATGACAAAGACCTTCGCATCAACCTCGATCTGAAAGAAGAAATGTGTGACACATACGCATTCTGCCAAGCAGTATACAAAGCAAACATCGAAAAATACGACAACAATAGAGTAAAGGAACGAGCATTCAAGATAGGCGGCCTAGTACTAAGGAAAACAAGGCTAGCCATGTCGAGCCAAGAGGAAAGTTAGGACCAAGCTGGGAAGGTCCCTACATGGTTATGGAGGCACACAGAAAGGGGTCATACATCCTAGAGAAAATCGAAGGAAGACCCATCCCAAGAATGTGGAACATTCAAAACCTGAGATGCTTCCACTGTTGAAGAACGCACACCCCTTCATATTCCAGACAAGCAGCAAGCTCAAGAGCATGTACTTTCTTTTTTTTACTTTTCATTTTTCCAGTCAAAAGCATGTAACAAAGGAAGGACTGATCACCTTCTCCACCCGATATACATCCAACGCAAACTCTTCTAAATTCAAAATATCAAAAGTGCACAATTATAGAACCACTTGTGATGATAAACGACAAACGGTTCAAAAGCCCCTGACTTTGATCTGCCTAGAGTCTAGAGGCCAATCCATTGATATTTTTCGGAGCGACAAACGGTTCCAAAGCCCCTGGCTTTAACCCACCTAGATTCTAGAGTTCAATGTCTCGACATTTTTTCAAAACGGAAAACGGTTCCAAAGCTGTAACACTCGTGTTTCTAGCCTAGGCATTTATATTGAGTTGATAGTCTAGGTTAACCTTTGTCACTCATTTTGAAGAAATGAAAAGGAATTATGTGAATATTATGTGAATTATGTGTTTTATGCTTAATTATTAGGGCTTAATTAATTAAGAATAAAAATAAGCGTCAAAATTAAAGTGTGATATAAGCCGATATCTTTACATAAAGTTGTAGTGGTCGAAACAAGGATTTCGGGGATATAAAGAATACCAAAATCCGAGTTATAACGAAGAAGTTATGACCTGTCGAAGTTTCGCGATAAACCGGTACGGTGCTGAATGTCGTAAAAAGTGAGTTTTTGATAAACTACTTTTTAGCCTTAGTAATCTAAACGAAAGTCGTAGTATTCGTTAAACCGAGAAGTTCGATAAAAAGAACGCCCAAATCTGACTTCGTATGAGGAAGTTATGATTTTTCGAAGTTTCAGCGTAGCAGTAGACAGCTAAAAACTCGAATTTTAGATCGAGCGATTTTTAGCCGACACAACCTAAACGAGAATTGAAGGTCTCGTCATTAGGAGCACAACGGTAAAAAGTCTGACGAAAACGGACGTCGGATGAAGAAGTTATGAATTTTTAACGGATTTCCTGTCTTGGTCTTTTAAAAATAATAATATAAAATTTAAATTCAAAATTAGCCGATGAAGTCTAAACGGAAGTTGTAGATCGTAATTTTAGCTACGCGTGCATATAAAGAACGTCAAAAATGGAGCTCGTATGCGAAAGTTATGGATTTTAGAAGTTTTGGCACGAAAACCGAGAAATTTCGCATAGTCACACTTTGCCACGTCACCCTCGCCTTGCATGTGACACGTGTCCTGCTGAGTCACCAGGCTGCTGAGTCATCGGGCTACTGAGTCACCGAAGCTGCTGAGTCATCCGAGCACATGGCCTTATCCGAAGCGGTCCAATAGCGGTGCGACACGTACCCTCTTAGCACATGTCCGAACCCTCGCAGCATGCCACGAAGCCCCCTACTTCGGACCCTAGACCTCGGTCCAATCACAAGCCGCCAGAGAGCCCCTCGCATGCGCAGACCATGTGCGAGCCATGCGCAGCCACGTGCGAGCCTTCCCTGCCAGCCCTCGGATCTGCGAGACGTGGCTTCCTCCTGACCGTCCGATCAGAAGCTTCCCTCTATAAATAGAAGGGTGCGAACCCTCCCGGCTAGAATTTAGAAATTTGAAATTTTGGCCCCTTTTTCACTATTTTGGCTATTTTCACATCCCGCAAAGCCCCGGTATCGATTGTAAATCCCGGAATACACCACGAAGTGCCCGAGAATCCCGGAAAATTTATCTTTTCGGTTTCGAGCCCGACTTTTACAAAGTCCGATTTCTCAATAAAACTCTCGATTTTATTAGAAACGATTGTTTTAGGAAACGAATCGCTGCCCGATTATCATCAAATCAAGTGAGTGTATAGTCACTTTCATTTTACACATAGATATGAAGTATTTACCTTATAATACGTGCTATGTGTAAATATATTAATTATTTATTTGAGGTGATTGTTGTGTTGATGTTTTATACAAATTTTAAACTGTATAAGTATTTATATCTACAAATATGTTGGGTAGAACATGGGTAGATTGTGATGTGTGATAAAATAAAATTGATGAGAGGCCTCGATGTGTTTTGAGATCCAGTCATCTAGCGGAGTTTGGATGACGACCACGGACTTTCTAGACAGTCCAGTGGGAAACATTAGCAGGTCCGCAACCTGTAGGTGTTAATGAACTAAGAATGTTCATTCACTGTACTCCATCCCTCTCATGGTTGCCTTTAGGACATGTATGGCTGAGGAAACCCCTTAGCAGTAGTGTCCATCCCGATGATATTCATTAGGCTAGGTCCCTTGTGATAAGTGTTTAGGGACATAAAGTGAGGATAACGGGAACGGGTAATCAGGGTTATTGTTGATTGATGAACTTAGTAAGTTTATTATTATTGTGGGGTGAAAACCCTATATGCTCACCAGGCTCCCAAGCCTGGCCCACTCAGCTTTTTATGTTACAGGTAGTGGACCCCGAGCATAGTCGGAGGACAACGAGAGATTTTTGGATTATAGGCCAGTAGTTGTAAATAACTGTTGAAAGGCTTATAATGTCTTGTTTATGCTTTTGATCTGTATCGGAACATGACATCCCGAGGTTTTGATATATATATATATATATATATATATATATATATATATATATATATATATATATATATATATATATATATGGAAAACATATACCTTCTTAATGAAGGGTTTTGATAAACTTTTATCATATTTTGTTTGGGGACCAATTCCGCAACATCTTTTAAAAAGATTTCTCTGATTTTATTTTAAAAAGCATAAATTAAATCGGTCTTTTCTGGCCGAGAAATTAGGGGATGTCACAGTTGGTATCAAAGCATTAGTTAGACTTGAACTTAGAATGCTAAGTGATGATTGTGAGATGAGTGTCTACCATATTTTAGACATGAGCACTAGTTTATTTTAGGGAAGATGCCTAAAATGCCCTTATGTGCTAAATGTTATGTGTTTGCCATGTGTGACATTATTTGTTCGGATCTATGGTCTGTTACCGACCGGATCTGGAAACCTTATGTGTGTAGGATTCTAAGTGTATGATTACGAGATTAGAACTAACATGTAAACGTTTCGGAGTGATAAGGGAATTGACATGTCTAACAAGAATAAAGACCTAAATTCGCCTTATTCGTTATATAGATTGTAATGGCCATAACTCGTAGTAGAGCTGCAAATGCAAACGGAAACAGGGATCAACAGCCTCAACCTCAAGTAGTTGAGCAAGTACCTGTTGTAGGAGCTGCACCTGAGCCAATGACGATGGTTGGGGTACAAGCAATGATGCAAATGATGTTAGATCGCCAAATGGAGGAGACAAGGCGATTACTACAACAACATAGGGAAGAGACTACGACGCATGTTGAACAGCTCGTATTGAATGAAGGGCAATCAGTAGGAGGGAACAACAGTGGGACTCTTGGTCAAGCCAACCCACCGATAGTTAAACAAAACAACCAGGATGGAGGAGTTGATGGACGCGGATGCAAATACAAAGATTTCATGGCATCTAAACCGTCGTGTCTATCTGGAAGTCCGACACCGGTGGAAGTCATGAATTGGATCTCCGAAATGGAGACGGTGTTTGAAAGTTGAGAGTGCAGCAACAAACAAAAGACCGCACTTGCGATTCCTCTGTTAAAGTCTGGTGTGTTGAGCTGGTGGAAGTTACTGATTTGATGCCCAAGGGTGAAGCTAGTAAAATGTCTTGGGAAGAATTTGTGGTACAACTGAAATTGCAGTACTGCTCTGAGCAGGATCTTCTGGAAATCAACAATGAGTTTCAGAATTTAAAGAAAGGAAAGATGAGCGTTACTGAATACGCTGCTAGTTTTATGGAAAAGATGAAGCTAGTTCCTCATCTAGTTCCAACTGAACTCTCTAAGGTCAATAAGTTTGCCCTCGGGTTACCAGCGGACTTTGGTCCGATGGTTAAACAAGCAACCACTTTGAAAGCCGCCATCTGGGCTGCTAAGAATGTCGAGGTTCAGATCAAAGAGAAGGGTCTGGAGAGGGCAGAAGTTGGTGAAAAGAGAAAATTTGAAGGAACTTCGGGTTCCAACAAGAAAAGAAAATTTTCTAAGTCCAAGAAGTTTGGAGGAGGAGGAGGTGAAGTGAAATGGTGTGAGAAGTGCAAGAGAAAGCACTCTGGGAGATGTAGTGAGGAGGTGACTTGCTTTAAATGTGGAAAGACTGGGCATTATGCCAACGTGTGTCCGTCCGACAAGAGGGTATGTTTTGAGTGCCATGAAGTAGGGCATGTTCTTAAAGACTGTCCAAAGAGGAAGGATGCCGCAAAGCCCAATCTACCACCAAAGCCGAAGGCGAGAGCCTTTCAGATGACACTTGAAGCTGCAAAAGAAGAAGTCGATGTCGCTTCAGGTACCTTTCTCGTAAACGAATTGCCTGCCCAAATTTTGTTTGATTCTGGAGCCAATTACTCTTTTATATCGCATGAATTTGGTAGAAAGCTAGCTTTGCCTGTAGATAGGCTAGTTAGTGCCTTATTAGTCGAGATTACTAGTGGCAAATTTGTACCTGTTAGTCATCGTATGAAAAACATCCTCATTGACTTGGATGGGAATAAGTTCCAAGAGGAATTATTGCCTATCGAGTTAAATGGATTCGACATAGTTTTAGGAATGGATTGGCTTAGCGCCACTGATGCAGAAATACTATGTAGAAAGAAGATAGTTAAAGTAAACCCACCAGGGAAAGAGTCGTTTATGGTGTATGGAGACAAACGCAGAGTAAACTCTGGAATCATTTCCCTAATGAAAGCCAGAAAGTGTTTGGCCAAGGGATGTACATCATATCTAGCGTTCGTGATCGATGCCAAGATGGAAAAGAAGGAGGTGCAGAATATTCCGGTGGTGTGTGATTATCCAGAAGTCTTTCCCGAAGATCTTCCCGGATTGCCCCCTGATCGACAAGTAGAATTTCGTATCGACTTGTTACCAGGAACGACGCCGATAGCGAAAGCACCTTATCGATTAGCGCCAACCGAAATGAAAGAACTTATGACACAACTTCAGGAGTTATTGGACAAAGGTTTCATTTGACCTAGTTCATCACCCTGGGGAGCTCCTGTGTTATTTGTAAAGAAGAAAGACGGAAGCATGAGAATGTGCATCGATTACAGAGAGCTGAACAAAGTGACGATAAAGAACAAGTACCCATTGCCAAGGATCGATGACTTGTTCGACCAGTTGCAGGGTTCGAGCTATTTCTCGAAGATCGATCTTAGGTCGGGATACCATCAACTAAAGGTGAGAGAGCAAGATATCGAAAAGACTGCTTTTAGAACGAGATATGGACACTATGAATTTTTGGTTATGTCGTTCGGACTAACCAATGCCCCAGCAGCTTTCATGGATTTGATGAATAGGGTTTGTAAACCATTCTTAGACAAATCCGTGATAGTATTCATAGACGATATCTTGATTTATTCGAAAATCAAGCAGGAGCATGAAAAGCATCTACGTGAAGTGCTAGAAGTCCTGAAAAAGGAGAAGCTGTATGCAAAGTTCTCCAAGTGTGAATTTTGGATTCAAGAAGTCCAATTTTTAGGTCATGTGGTTAACCAAGAAGGAATAATGGTTGACCCAACAAAGATTGAAGTTGTGATGAATTGGGAACAACCAAAAAGTCCTACGGAGATTCGAAGCTTTTTAGGATTAGCTGGATATTACCGAAGGTTTATCCAAGGCTTTTCTTCGATTGCTACTCCATTAACAGCTTTGACCCACAAAGGAGCTACTTATGCTTGGAATGAGAAGCATAAGGAAGCCTTTGAGAAGTTGAAGAAGAGATTGTGTGAAGCACCGATTCTTTCATTGCCTGAAGGAGTTGATGACTTTGCAGTTTATAGCGATGCATCTGGAGTTGGGTTAGGTTGTGTTCTGACCCAAAGGGATAAATTGATCGTGTATGCATCGAGGCAATTGAAGGAACAAGAAAAGAACTACCCTACTCATGATCTGGAGTTGGCAGCGGTAGTATTCGCCCTAAAGATATGGAGGCATTATCTTTATGGCACAAAGTGTAAACTTTTCTATGATCATAAGAGTCTCCAATATCTCTTTAATCAGAAGGAATTGAACATGAGGCAACGACGCTGGCTAGAGTTACTCAAGGACTACGACTATGAGACACTTTACCACCCTGGTAAAGCAAATGTTGTTGCTGATGCTCTCAGTCGGAAGGTAAACCTTGAAAAGAAAAGGCCAAGAGCGTTGAGAATTGAAGTTGTCTCGACAATTGTGGAAAGTATAAAGAAAGCTCAAGAGGAAGCTTTAGAGAAAAATGACCGAAAGGAAGAACGTTTGGGCAAAACGTTAGTGTTCGGTACAAACAACCAAGGGTTGAAGGTATTCCAAGATAGAATTTGGGTACCTAAGACGGGCGGAATAAGAGATCTTCTAATGGAAGAAGCTCACAAGACCATGTACTCAATTCATCCCGGCAGTACGAAAATGTATAGGGATCTAAAACCCTATTATTGGTGGCCGACGATGAAGCTCGATGTTGCTAAGTATGTGGCCGAGTATGTAACTTGTGCTAGGGTTAAGGCACAAAATCAGAAACCGTATGGGAGTTTAGAACCTTTACCCGTACCCATGGGTAAATGGGAAGACATCACCATGGATTTTGTGACTAAACTGCCCAGAACAAGGAACGGTCACGACATGATTGGGTGGTCGTTGATCGCTTCACTAAGAGTGCGCATTTCATAGCAGCCAAAGAGAAGTGGTCTATGGATAAACTTGCGAATTCTTACGTGAAGGAAATTGTGAGGCTTCACGGTGTTCCGTTAACGATTGTGTCCGATCGTGATAGCCGTTTTACCTCGAGATTTTGGAGGAGTCTACAAGAGGAATTGGGTACCAAGTTATGTTTGAGTGCAGCTTACCATCCGCAAACCGATGGTCAGAGCGAGCGAACGATTCAAACATTGGAGGATATGCTGAGAGCATGTACCCTAGAATTCCAAGGTAACTGGGATGAACACTTACCTTTAGTAGAATTCTCCTATAATAATAGTTTCCACTCAAGCATTAAGATGGCACCTTATCACGCTTTGTATGGGGAGAAGTGTCGAACGCCATCATGTTGGCTGGAAGCTGGGGAAAAGCAGTTTATGGGACCTGAAATAGTCCATGAGACTGCTGAAAAGTTGAAAGTGATAAGGGAAAGGATGTTAGCTGCTCAAGATCGACAAAAGAGTTATGCTGACAAGAAAAGACAACCGATATCCTTCGATGTTGGAGATTCGGTTTTACTTAAAGTCTCGCCATGGAAGGGACTTATAAGATTTGGTAAGAGAGGGAAGTTGAGTCCAAGGTTTATTGGACCATTTAAAGTTCTTCAGAAAATCGGGAATCAAGCTTACAAGCTAGAGTTACCGGAAGAACTAGAGGGTATTCATAACACCTTTCATGTGTGTTATTTGAGAAAGTTCACAGGAGATGTGCCTGACATAATTCCGATTTCTGAGTTAAGGTTGGATGAAAACAAGAGGTTGATCGAAGAACCTGAGGCAATCGTTGACCGTAAGACTATGAAGTTACGACGCAAGATGGTCGATTTAGTGCTTGTGCGCTGGAAACATACGAATGGACCAAATCTCACTTGGGAAACGGAGAGTGGCATGATGAGTCGCTACCCGCATTGGTTTGGTGATATATGATTCTGGGGACGGAATCATCCTAAGAGGGAGAGAATTGTAACACTCGTGTTTCTAGCCTAGTCATTTATATTGAGTTGATAGTCTAGGTTAACCTTTGAAACTCATTTTGAAGAAATGAAAAGGAATTATGTGAATATTATGTGAATTATGTGTTTTATGCTTAATTATTAGGGCTTAATTAATTAAGAATAAAAATAAGCATCAAAATTAAAGTGTGAGATAAGCCGATATCTTTACATAAAGTTGTAATGGTCGAAACAAGGATTTCGGGGATAAGAATACCAAAATCCGAGTTATAACGAAGAAGTTATGACATGTCAAAGTTTCGCGACAAAACCGGCACGATGCTGAATGTCGTAAAAAGTGAGTTTTTGATAAACTACTTTTTAGCCTTAGTAATCTAAACGAAAGTCGTAGTATTCGTTAAACCGAGAAGTTCGATAAAAAGAACGCCCAAATCTGACTTCGTATGAGGAAGTTATGATTTTTCGAAGTTTCAGCGTAGCAGTAGACAGCTAAAAACTCGAATTTTAGATCGAGCGATTTTTAGCCGACACAACCTAAACGAGAATTGAAGGTCTCGTCATTAGGAGCACAACGGTAAAAAGTCTGACGAAAACGGACGTCGGATGAAGAAGTTATGAATTTTTAACGGATTTCCTGTCCTGGTCTTTTAAAAATAATAATATAAAATTTAAATTCAAAATTAGCCGACGAAGTCTAAACGGAAGTTGTAGATCGTAATTTTAGCTACGCGTGCATATAAAGAACGTCAAAATGGAGCTCGTATGCGAAAGTTATGGATTTTAGAAGTTTTGGCACGAAAACCAAGAAATTTCGCATAGTCACACTTTGCCACGTCACCCTCGCCTCGCATGTGACACGTGTCCTGCTGAGTCACCAGGTTGCTGAGTCATCGGGCTACTGAGTCACCGAAGCTGCTGAGTCATCCGAGCACATGGCCTTATCCGAAGCAGTCCAATAGCGGTGCGACACGTACCCTCTTAGCACATGTCCGAACCCTCGCAGCATGCCACGAAGCCCCCTACTTCGGACCCTAGACCTCGGTCCAATCACAAGCCGCCAGAGAGCCCCTCGCATGCGCAGACCATGTGCGAGCCATGCACAGCCACGTGCGAGCCTTCCCTGCCAGCCCTCGGATCTGCGAGACGTGGCTTCCTCCTGACCGTCCGATCAGAAGCTTCCCTCTATAAATAGAAGGGTGCGAACCCTCCCGGCTAGAATTTAGAAATTGGAAATTTTGGCTCCTTTTTCACTATTTTGGCTATTTTCACATCCCGCAAAGCCCCAGTATCGATTGTAAAGCCCAAAATACACCACGAAGTGCCCGAGAAGCCCGGAAAATTTATCTTTTCGGTTTCGAAGCCCGACTTTTACAATGCCCGGTTTCTCAATAAAACTCCCGGTTTTATTAGAAACGATCGTTTTAGGAAACGAATTGCTGCCCGATTATCATCAAATCAAGTGAGTGTATAGTCACTTTCATTTTACACATAGATATGAAGTATTTACCTTATAATACGTGCTATGTGTAAATATATTAATTATTTATTTGAGGTGATTGTTGTGTTGATGTTTTATACAAGTTTTAAATTGTATAAGTATTTTTATGTACAAATATGTTGGGTAGAACATGGGTAGATTGTGATGTGTGATAAAATAAAATTGATGAGAGGCCTCGATGTGTTTTGAGATCCAGTCATCTAGCGGAGTTTGGATGACGACCACGGACTTTCTAGACAGTCCAGTGGGAAACATTAGCAGGTCCGCAACCTGTAGGTGTTAATGAACTAAGAATGTTCATTCGTTGTACTCCATCCCCCTCATGGTTGCCTTTAGGACATGTATGGCTGAGGAAACCCCTTAGCAGTAGTGTCCATCCCGATGATATTCTTTAGGCTAGGTCCCTTGTGATAAGTGTTTAGGGACATAAAGTGAGGATAACGGGAACGGGTAATCAGAGTTATTGTTGATTGATGAACTTAGTAAGTTTATTATTATTATGGGTTGAAAACCTATATGCTCACCAGGCTCCCAAGCCTGACCCACTCAGCTTTTTATGTTACAGGTAGTGGACCCCGAGCATAGTCGGAGGACAACGAGAGATTTTTGGATTATAGGCCAGTAGTTTTAAATAACTGTTGAAGGGCTTATAATGTCTTGTTTATGCTTTTGATCTGTATCGGAACATGACATCCCGAGGTTTTGATATATATATATATATATATATATATATATATATATATATATATATATATATATATATATATATATATATATATGGAAAACGTATACCTTCTTAATGAAGGGTTTTGATAAACTTTTATCATATTTTGTTTGGGGACCAATTCCGCAACATCTTTTAAAAAGATTTCTCTGATTTTATTTTAAAAAGCAGAAATTATATCGGTCTTTTCTGGCCGAGAAATTAGGGGATGTCACAAAAGCCCTTGGCCTTAACCTGCCTAGAGTCTAGAGGCCAATGCCTCGACATTTTTTCGAAACGACAAACAGTTCCAAAGCCCTTGGCTTTGACCCACCTAGAAACCAAAAGACCAACGACTAAATATTTTCTAAAGGTCTTGATCCCAAAACACTTAGACAACAAAGACAAAACCCGAAGCCCCATTAATTGTGACAAATGGACCAAGCCATTAGTCCCTACCCACACAGAAGTCCAGTAGGCGATACTTTGACTCACTCGTTAACTATAAGGGACGTTAGACACAAAGTCTAGAATCATACGATATTTACAAAGCTACCAAACATGAAGCACGCAATAACAAGCTACTTTAAACAAATTAAAATAGCAACCATACAATCATACATTCAAAACAAGCATACAAAGCAAATTAGCAGAAACACATATTCATCTCTCCCAGAGACTAACTTGACCATCAGAGCATTCTCCGGGGATCACCTCCCGGAGACCGACTGACGACTTATCTTCTCCTATTGTGATAACAAATCTCCACCAGAGTCTCATCAGCCTCACAGAAGAAGAGATCGGAGGTCTAATATCACATAAATGGTCAAATGGGTTGAAGTCATTTTCCATTTGCGATTGGAGTTGGGATGAGAAATACATATGAGGTTGGTTTTGAAATTGTACTTGGTTTTGGAATTGAGGTTAGTTTTTGACATGATATGGGTAGTAAACACCACCATAGTGTAAATTTGGAGGGCAATGAATAGCCCGATCACTTTGACTTTGGACGAAAGTAGGTGAAGAATGTGAGATTGAGTTTGTGTTTTGGGTGTTACTTTTGGTATTTTTTGGTTGGAAGGGGAAGTCATTTTTCACAAGTATAAGGTTTTTTGAGTGGAAATTTGAAGAATGTAAAGTGGTATGAAATGAGGTATGTAATAGTATTAGTATAGGATTGAAAGAGGGTAAATTTTGATATAATTTTTTGATAAAAGCGATCAAAAAAGAGCCAAAAAAACGGTAAGATTTTAAAACACTCAACCACCTCACACTCTCTCTCATCGGTGTATTTCTACCGAGTCGTCGAACCGAACACGGCTCGCCGAGGACATGGCATGGTATTCACCGAGCACATGTCGGATTTACCGGAGGGCTTACCGAGCCAACCCGTCAAACCTAAAAGCATCATCACACCCTTTAGTCTTATATATATATATATATATATATATATATATATATATATATATATATATATGTCACACCCCCGAACCAGACGGCGGAAACGTCTGGGGGCTTGTCGTGACTTAATTGTATACCATAACATTGAATATATATGAAACATAACAACATTCGTCACCATTCATCAATACAGTACAACCAATAGCGTTTACATGTCATACATTGTTTAAACATTACATTCCCAAAAGTTAAATTGTTCGGTTCGTTCATAAATAAACTGCAAGCCGTCACTGGATATGATTTCCTTTGATTCACTGGTTCCCTGAGAATACAAGTATTTTGAAAAACGTCAACATATGAAATGTTGGTGAGTTCATAAGTAGTGTTTGAAATCCAATGTTTGTATTGTTTGAAAAACCACCAGAAAATCCGATATTTTCTGAAAATAAAAGCTTTTGAAAACGTTTGTGAAGATCCATAGGTATGCTTGTTTGTTTCTATACTTGTAAAAAAAAAATGTTCGTTGGAGTTGTATGCATTTCAAATCTGTATGTATTGAAAACCCTAGGAAAACCCGATGTTCTCCTAGTTCCTTGAATTACATGAAATTACATTGAACCCATTGCATAGCGTATAGTGTCAGTCCCGGGCGACGTTGGAAGGTTCTCGAGCAGGATTATTTACTACAAACCAGCATTACACAAACGCCCAGTTTATAGTTGTACTAACGATCCCGAAGGCGTCGTCCGTACTAATCGCGTTATCCAATCGCCCTGACTAGGTGTAGTCCCACATCCGAAGAGAAAGAGGTCACGAAGACCCCGGTGACTCCATTAACCGGTTGGGGATAAAAATGTACGAGGGGTCCCCGACCCGCCTCGCATGAAATGTAGACTTTACTAGCAATACCAAAGGACCCTTGGGGACCAGTAGTATACAAGCCATTGAAAGTCCATTTACGTTGTGTCGGATCGGTAAAACCCAACACTCCGTAAAAAAATGTCTTCGGGCCTTAAGATCAGGTCATTGGGCTAGCTAGGCTCAACGAACAAGATTTTACACTTTTGGGGCCCAAAGATGGTGCGTAGACGTCTGTGCACACTCGCATGTATATGTATTTCCACTCGTTACTTGTATGAATCGTAGTGTCGTAGTGTTAGTAGTTGTAGATTTCTATTGGCTCGAGACCGAGCCAATTCGTTTAACAACGACTTTTGGTATTGTAATGTATTGTATTTCGTCGATGGTCGCGGTGCCATTATTTGATCAAATTGTGTATATTGAATTAGCCTTGAAATATTTCTGTTTTCAGCCCCTCATTATTTGTAAAATTTACATTTTCAACCCTTTTATTGAATATTTCCCGGTTTGGTCCTTAAATCAATTTTCTTGACATTTTAACACCAAAAATTATTGAAATGAATATTTTTCAGCATATTTTTCATAGAAAACAGTTTAGGTCCCTGAAAATGCAGTTTTCTCGGTTTTAACCCCTTCTTTTCGCAATTTTGACAATTTTGGCCCAAATTGGAAAATTTTTGCAACTTTGGTCCTTTTTAAATTTAGAAAGCATTTTAAACCTTTGAAAAGGACTTGGATCACTTATGGTCCACTGTTTTACAGAAAATCACAGTTTTGGCCCTCCAAAACAGAAAAATTCGCATAATGGGCCTCATTGGGCCGAAAATGTCATTTTTAGCCCATTAAGCTTGGAATTTATGTTTTTAATCCCCTAAATGAGTATATTTCCAGAAATTGGTTTATGGAAACTGTTTTGGCATACTTCATCCATCAGAATTCATGATATGCCCATTTGGACCCTTAATTTTGTATTTTTCACATTTTAGACCCAAAATTTGTGTTTTTAACCCAAAGAAAATTGTTTCCAAACCACTTAGCCATTTTTCTTGAAACACTTTGTATTTAGAAATATATTTGAAGCTAAAATCATATAACACAAGATATATCTCGGTTTTGAGGGATTTTATGGCTAGATCCAACATTATAACACACAAATGCATACATATAAGCATGGAAATCATACAAGGCATACAAAACACATATAGATCTACACTTTCACTTGTATTCCCCCCCCCCCCCCCCCAAAAAAACTCATAAAAACAGAAAATAGGGGGTATGAAGCTCACCTTGGGTGTGGGGGCTCGGTTTTGCAAGGAAAAATGGAAGGAAAATGAAGTGATTTTTGGCCTTAGCTCCCTTTGATGAAGATCTCGAGTTTGAGATGATTCTAGGGTGCAAGATCACGATTTTTGCATAGATTAGGAAAGGATTTTGATAACAAAAGAATCTAAACCATAGATCCAAGTATAATCTTACCTTAGATGATGATTAACTTGCAAGATCCTCTTGAAAGCTCCTAATTTTCGAGATTTTTGGAGAGGGGAGGAAGGGAGTGTTCTTGAGTAATCTAGAGAGAATATGAGAGATTTTTGTGTGTGTGTGTGTGTGTGTTTCGGCCGAGAGTGAGAGAGGAGAGAAGAAGAGATGTGATCTTGAAGTGATATGCATGGAAGAATGAGAAATAATGCATGGAAGTCCTATGGGTAATAGTGAGGTGGCATGGGAAAGTCAAACCCTCCTCTTGGGCTTGATGTGGGCCGAATACATGGGAGGAAAAAGGAAATTTGGGCTTTTTGCTCCCAAGCCCAATATTGAAGGTAGTTTGGGTGCTTATTGGCCTTATAAAATAAAATTGTGATTTTTATGCTTTATTAAGCTAGGTTAGGTTAAATTATGGATCAAAGCTTGTGATTTATTTCATTCTAGGCCCAATATAGCCCAAAATGTTGAAATAAATTAGATGTGGGTCCAATTAGAGCCCAATTAGGGTTCTAAGCCCATGATAGTCCAATTGGAAGCTTATTGGTCCATTTGAATCCAATAAGGAAGTTCCAGTCCAAGGTGTACCTAAACAAGAACTTTTAGAGTTTCCAATTGTTTGATGATTATTTGTAGTACTTGTATAATGTATTTGATTGAAGTTTTTTTTTTTTTGATTCACATTAACTTGAATGTATAGATTACATGACACAAAATTTCCAGTTGTGACATCATCCCCCCGTTAGAGGGAATTTCGTCCCGAAATTCTGTTTGAAAGCTAGATTTGAGAATGCTAGAATAGGCGAGGGTACTTTTGCTTCATTTGATCTTCGCGTTCCCACGTGAATTCTGGCCCACGCTTTGCGTTCCACCGTACCTTCACGATCGGGATGCGACTTTGCTTAGTACGCTTCACCTCCTTGTCCATGATTTCGATTGGTTCTTCGACGAACAGGAGATTCTCATTGATTTCGATTTCGTCAAGAGGAATGGCGAGGGTTTCATCTGATAGGCACTTTTTCAGATTAGAGACATGAAACACGAGGTGTACACCGTTTAGCTCCGCGGGTAGTTGTAGTCTGTAGGCTACCGGACCTATTCGGGCGACGATTTCGAAAGGTCCAATGTATCGCGGGTTCAGCTTTCCCCGTTTTCCGAAACGTATAACCCCTTTCCAGGGTGAGACTTTCAACAATACTCGATCACCGACCTGGAATTCTAAGGGCTTTCGTCGTTTGTCAGCGTAGCTCTTTTGTCGGTCACGCGACGCTTGTAATCGGGCTCTGATCTGTACGATCTTTTCTGTGGTTTCGCGAATAATCTCTGGTCCTGTTATTGCCCTATCCGACGTATGCGTTCTTGCTAGCTGGGTGTCACCTACTTCAGCCCAACATAACGGTGATCTACATTTACGCCTGTACAGTGCTTCGAAAGGGGCCACCTTGATGCTCGAATGATAACTATTGTTATATGAGAATTCGATTAACGGCAGGTGGGTATCCCAAGACTTTCCGAAGTCTATTACACAAGCACGAAGCATGTCTTCAAGCGTCTGAATGGTTCGTTCACTCTGACCATCCGTTTGTGGGTGATATGCGGTGCTCATATCAAGATGAGTACCCATTGCCTTGTGGAGCGATTGCCAAAAGCGCGACGTGAACCTACTGTCCCTATCCGAGATGATAGATTTTGGCACTCCATGGAGTCTTACGATTTCTCGTAGGTACAACCGCGTCAGTCTCTCCATCTTGTAGGACTCTTTGATTGGCAGGAAGTGGGCAGATTTCGTCAGTCGGTCGATTATTACCCATATGGTGTCCAATCCGTCCGACGTCTTGGGCAGCTTGGTCACGAAATCCATAGAAATCCCCTCCCATTTCCACTCAGGGATTGCCGGTTGCTGTAACAATCCGGAAGGTTTCTGGTACTCCACTTTCACTTTGGCGCACGTAAGGCACTTACTAACATAGGTCGCGATTTCCGCCTTCATGTTAGGCCACCAATAGTGTTGTTTAATGTCCAAATACATCTTGTCTGAACCGGGATGAATGGAGTATCGTGCCTTGTGGGCTTCCTTCATAACGGTCTCTCTAAATCCTCCAATTTTTGGGACCCAAATACGGTTCATGAAGTAGTTACCCCATTCTCCTTGACTTCTAGGTTCTTCTCCATCCCACGTAATGCCTCGCTAGATCTATTTTCCGCTTTCATAGCCTCTGCCTGGACTGATGCAATTTGAGTGGCCAGATGAGACCGAATGGTTATCGAGTGCGTTTTCGTACGGCGATTAGGGTACTCCTTCCGACTTAATGCATCAGCTACCACGTTGGCCTTGCCTGGATGGTACTTGATCTCGCATTCGTAGTCGTTTAGCAATTCCACCCATCTTCGTTGTCTCATGTTCAGCTCCTTCTGATTCAAGATGTGCTGGAGGCTCTTGTGGTCCGTGAAGATGGTGCACTTTGTGCCGTACAGGTAGTGCCTCCAAATTTTCAGAGCGAAGACCACGGCTCCCAGTTCTAGGTCATGGGTCGTGTAATTTACTTCGTGCGTCTTTAGTTGGCGGGACGCATATGCTATCACTCTTCCACGTTGCATGAGAACGCAACCTAAGCCCTGATTTGACGTGTCACAGTAGACTACAAAATCTTCCGTTCCTTCGGGTAGAGATAGCACAGGTGCGCTACAGAGAGCTTGCTTCAAGGTTCGAAACGCAATTTCTTGTCGATCTGTCCACTTGAATGGCACGCTCTTTTGCGTAAGCAAGGTAAGCGGCTTGGCGATCTTAGAGAAGTTTTGGATGAATCTCCTATAAAAGCCTGCTAGGCCTAAGAACTGACGAATTTCGGTGGGCGTAGTCGGAGTTGCCCATCCTTCCACAGCTTTGACCTTAGAGGGATCCACATGAATTCCGTCTTGGCTAACTACGTGGCCTAGGAAATTCACACTCCGGAGCCAGAACTCGCACTTGGAGAGTTTGGCGTACAACTTTTCCGTTCGCAGGGTCTCTAAGACTTGTCGGAGATGTTGGCCATGCTCCTCTTTGCTTCGAGAATAGACGAGGATGTCATCGATAAACACAATGACGAAGTTGTCCAGGAACGGTCGACAGATTCGATTCATTAGGTCCATAAATGCGGCAGGTGCATTTGTTAGACCGAAGGGCATTACGACGAATTCATAATGTCCGTAGCGGGTTCGGAAAGCGGTTTTAGGAATATCCTCTTCTCGGACTTTGAGTTGATGGTATCCGGACCGTAAATCTATTTTTGAAAAAATAGCTAGCTCCTTGGAGCTGGTCAAATAGATCATCGATTCGTGGGAGTGGGTAGCGGTTTTTAACAGTGAGTTTATTTAACTCTCTGTAATCGATGCACATTCTGAAAGATCCGTCCTTCTTTTTGACAAAGAGCACCGGAGCTCCCCATGGCGAGTAGCTAGGTCGGATAAACCCCTTGTCCAGAAGCTCACTGAGTTGGCTGGACAATTCCTGCATTTCAGCAGGGGCCAACCGATATGGTGATTTAGCGAGAGGAGTTGCTCCTGGAACGAGGTCGATTCGGAACTCCACCTGTCTCTCTGGGGGTACTCCTGGAAGATCTTCGGGAAACACGTCCGGAAATTCACACGCTACTGGAATGTCTTGGATGTTAGTTTCTTCTTTGGCCTTGTCCACTATGTGAGCCAAGAATGCCAAATTGTTCTTTCGCAAGTGTTTTTGTGCTTTGATGCACGAAATGAGACGAAGATTCGTACTGGGTTTGTCTCCGTAAATTACTAGGGTTTCGTGATTCGGAAGACGAAGGCGAACGGCCTTCTCGTGGCACATAATCTCAGCATGGTGGGGGCTTAACCAATCCATGCCGATAATCACGTCGAAACTCCTAATTGATACTGGCATCAAATCTATTCGTAAGGCGTGTTGGTTGAGGGTTAGGGTACATCCGATGTAGATCTCCCTAGTGGATTCGGTTTTCCCATTGGCCATTTCCACCGTATAGGTTTCATTTAGCTTATGGGGTTGTTGTTTTAGTAAATGTTTAAACTTTTCGCTTACGAAACTTCGCTCCGCTCCGGTATAAAATAAGATGCATGCATAAGTGTGGTTTAGGAGAAACGTACCGGTCACCATTGCGGGGTCCTGAACTGCATCACTCTGACCCATAGTCAGCATTCTTCCTGCTCCTCTGTTTCCTGAGTTGTTGTTGTTAGGGCAATCCCGACGGAAGTGTCCCGTCCTTCCGCACCCGAAACAGGTGTGGCTAAGCCCTGTATTGTTGCTATCGGCATTGGTGTTGTTGTTATTGCGGGGGTTGTTGTTGTTCTGGTTGTTTCCCTGACTCTGGTTCTGAGAAGGATAAGTCCTGCAGAACCTTGCAGTGTGTCCCCTTCGGTTGCAACTGGTGCAATGGAACTCCCTACATTCTCCTTGGTGATGGAAACCGCACTTGTTGCATTTGGGAGGATTACCGGAATAGGATCTTGAAGCATTTGAAGCAGCTGAGGCTGGAGCATGTGGTGTGGCTGGAACCGGCGCAGTGACAGCGTTAACTGCCACTGTTTGCTGCTTTTTATAGGTCTCGGGGCCCTGACGCCCCTTTCTCTTGTTGTTCCATCCTTTCTTACCATCACCCTCCTTCTTCTTCTCAGTCTCCACTGGTTTCTCGTCCTTCTTGTTGTTGTGATCATATAGCCTCTTTGCCAGTCTCTTTGCACTGTCAAACGTTTCAGGGTTCGCAGCTATCACATTCCCTTGAATGGGGGATGTCACTCCCCAGATGAATCGTTCAATCTTCTTTCCTTCTGATGTAATCATACCCGGGCACAACAGAGATAGTTCGCTGAATCTCGATATGTAAGCATCGATGTTCCCATTCTGTACCGTGAGATTCCATAGTTCCTGCTCCATCTTCTGTATTTCGCCTTGGGGGCAATACTCCGCCATTAACATTTCTTTCATTTCTGCCCAGGGAATAGAGTTGGCGACAGGGAGTGTCATAGCTTCCACGTGTCCATTCCACCAAGTGAGTGCTTGGTCCACAAAGGTGCAGGCCGCGAACTTCACTTTCATCTGCTCGGGGCACTCGCATATCTCGAATACCGACTCTATCTTCTCGATCCATCGCTTTAGGGTAATCACTCCTCCAGTGCCGTTGAAAGTTCGGGGTTTGGCGTTCGAAAAATCCTTGTAGGTGCACGTTTTAGTGGGTCCTTGGTTCGTCCCGTTGTTCGAACTTCCGGATCCTTGCCCGTTACCTCCTCCGTTGTTCCCTCGGTGAAGTTGTGCCATAGCTGCTGTGACCGCAGCAGACACGGCTGCCTGGAAAGCAGTGGAGTCAACTTCGGGCGGGGTTGGTTCGGGATTTCCGCGAGTAGCTGGGCGAGGCATCTTTCTGTCACGAAACGGAAAGATGTTGAGTGCACGTGGTTTCTGTGAGGTTGCGATCCTACTACTAGGCGTATGATACAAACCTAAGCAGTACTACCATCGAGCATACAATCATAACGTCTCAACACATAATAACTAGTAATATCATAACAAAACACACAAAGTTTATTAATATTATCCGCATGTAATACAAGAAAATTTGCTCGTAGGAGCATACATATGAGACACTAATCCGACAGCATAACGGCTCCATGAGTAGTGTAGTCACTTAAACATAGAGCCGGAGTACATAACATAGTTCCTAATGATGTACTACGATGAGTCTATCCCTAACCGCGATGAGCTACGTCAGGAGGTGGTGCCGAAGATGTGGATGCTCCCTGAAGACGAGCCACTAGGCGTTCTGCGTCCTGAAGTCGAGACTCCCACCTCACCTGCCTCATGTGAAACTCTCGGAGGACGTCACGCGTCTCCTGTTCCGCACGCTCGACCCTAGTCCACAACTGGCGTACTTGATCAGCGGTGCCCTGAGCAAGGTCGCCGGTGTCCCGTAATCGTCTCACCATGACTGGTAGGGCTCGGTCGGCCGGTCCTCCGTCCCTCAGGTCGAAGAACTCACGTGACATGCCAAACGGGGGTCGCTGTCCCTGATGTCTGCTCCATCTCCAGAGATCAATGCCCCAAGGAGGGGTAGGTCCAGTGGGGCCCACACGGTAAGCAGGCACCCTGATCGGGTAAGGGGGGTCGATGACCTCGGACTCTGCGTCCGAATCACCCCCTTCGCTGTCATCGAGCTCCTCTTCGAAATGTTCTTCGTCTTCTTCGGGTTCGGCAGGCTCGCCCTCGACTTCTGCCTCCGGTTCCCCGTCAGATTCTTCTTCGGGGTCCTCCTCAGGTTCCTCTTCAGGCTCTTCCTCAGGCTCCTCTTCCTCTAGCCACCCGTTGTTTCCCTGATTAGGGAAGTAGGGGTCTCCAGGGTGATGAAAACCAGCCATGCTGTCTGCGCGAGTACGTAAATATACTAACATTATCCTAGGATGCTATGACTATTGTACAGACTAAGCAAACATTCTCTTTTTGGGTGATAAAGGGTATAGTTTTAGGTTCCCTGGCTATCCCGATCTCATCAAGACGTGTGTTAGTTTTACTTTGGAGGGAATGTAGTTGATCAGGCTACATTCACTCCTTGGTATCACTAAGAACAGTCCCGAATTAACCGAGATACCAGCATTATTGTGTTTGATTCGGCGTTAGGTTCTTATCCCTAATGCAAGCAAGTGTGTTTTATTTACTTGTTTTGTTCAGAGTTATGTTAGTCCCTCTTTTTGGTTTATAGTTGCATATCAATGTATGGCTCGACATGCTAGTTCACTATAAACAAAGCTCTGATACCAACCTGTCACACCCCCGAACCAGACGGCGGAAACGTCCGGGGGCTTGTCGTGACTTAATTGTATACCATAACATTGAATATATATGAAACATAACAACATTCGTCACCATTCATCAATACAGTACAACCAATAGCGTTTACATGTCATACATTGTTTAAACATTACATTCCCAAAAGTTAAATTGTTCGGTTCGTTCATAAATAAACTGCAAGCCGTCACTGGATATGATTTCCTTTGATTCACTGGTTCCCTGAGAATACAAGTATTTTGAAAAACGTCAACATATGAAATGTTGGTGAGTTCATAAGTAGTGTTTGAAATCCAATGTTTGTATTGTTTGAAAAACCACCAGAAAATCCGATATTTTCTGAAAATAAAAGCTTTTGAAAACGTTTGTGAAGATCCATAGGTATGCTTGTTTGTTTCTATACTTGTAAAAAAAATGTTCGTTGAAGTTGTATGCATTTCAAATCTGTATGTATTGAAAACCCTAGGAAAACCCGATGTTCTCCTAGTTCCTTGAATTACATGAAATTACATTGAACCCATTGCATAGCGTATAGTGTCAGTCCCGGGCGACGTTGGAAGGTTCTCGAGCAGGATTATTTACTACAAACCAGCATTACACAAAGGCCCAGTTTATAGTTGTACTAACGATCCCGAAGGCGTCGTCCGTACTAATCGCGTTATCCAATCGCCCTGACTAGGTGTAGTCCCACATCCGAAGAGAAAGAGGTCACGAAGACCCCGGTGACTCCATTAACCGGTTGGGGATAAAAATGTACGAGGGGTCCCCGACCCGCCTCGCATGAAATGTAGACTTTACTAGCAATACCAAAGGACCCTTGGGGACCAGTAGTATACAAGCCATTGAAAGTCCATTTACGTTGTGTCGGATCGGTAAAACCCAACACTCCGTAAAAAAATGTCTTCGGGCCTTAAGATCAGGTCATTGGGCTAGCTAGGCTCAACGAACAAGATTTTACACTTTTGGGGCCCAAAGATGGTGCGTAGACGTCTGTGCACACTCGCATGTATATGTATTTCCACTCGTTACTTGTATGAATCGTAGTGTCGTAGTGTTAGTAGTTGTAGATTTCTATTGGCTCGAGACCGAGCCAATTCGTTTAACAACGACTTTTGGTATTGTAATGTATTGTATTTCGTCGATGGTCGCGGTGCCATTATTTGATCAAATTGTGTATATTGAATTAGCCTTGAAATATTTCTGTTTTCAGCCCCTCATTATTTGTAAAATTTACATTTTCAACCCTTTTATTGAATATTTCCCGGTTTGGTCCTTAAATCAATTTTCTTGACATTTTAACACCAAAAATTATTGAAATGAATATTTTTCAGCATATTTTTCATAGAAAACAGTTTAGGTCCCTGAAAATGCAGTTTTCTCGGTTTTAACCCCTTCTTTTCGCAATTTTGACAATTTTGGCCCAAATTGGAAAATTTTTGCAACTTTGGTCCTTTTTAAATTTAGAAAGCATTTTAAACCTTTGAAAAGGACTTGGATCACTTATGGTCCACTGTTTTACAGAAAATCACAGTTTTGGCCCTCCAAAACAGAAAAATTTGCATAATGGGCCTCATTGGGCCGAAAATGTCATTTTTAGCCCATTAAGCTTGGAATTTATGTTTTTAATCCCCTAAATGAGTATATTTCCAGAAATTGGTTTATGGAAACTGTTTTGGCATACTTCATCCATCAGAATTCATGATATGCCCATTTGGACCCTTAATTTTGTATTTTTCACATTTTAGACCCAAAATTTGTGTTTTTAACCCAAAGAAAATTGTTTCCAAACCACTTAGCCATTTTTCTTGAAACACTTTGTATTTAGAAATATATTTGAAGCTAAAATCATATAACACAAGATATATCTCGGTTTTGAGGGATTTTATGGCTAGATCCAACATTATAACACACAAATGCATACATATAAGCATGGAAATCATACAAGGCATACAAAACACATATAGATCTACACTTTCACTTGTATTCCCCCCCCCCCCCCCCCCAAAAAAAAAAACTCATAAAAACAGAAAATAGGGGGTATGAAGCTCACCTTGGGTGTGGGGGCTCGGTTTTGCAAGGAAAAATGGAAGGAAAATGAAGTGATTTTTGGCCTTAGCTCCCTTTGATGAAGATCTCGAGTTTGAGATGATTCTAGGGTGCAAGATCACGATTTTTGCATAGATTAGGAAAGGATTTTGATAACAAAAGAATCTAAACCATAGATCCAAGTATAATCTTACCTTAGATGATGATTAACTTGCAAGATCCTCTTGAAAGCTCCTAATTTTCGAGATTTTTGGAGAGGGGAGGAAGGGAGTGTTCTTGAGTAATCTAGAGAGAATATGAGAGATTTTTGTGTGTGTGTGTGTGTTTCGGCCGAGAGTGAGAGAGGAGAGAAGAAGAGATGTGATCTTGAAGTGATATGCATGGAAGAATGAGAAATAATGCATGGAAGTCCTATGGGTAATAGTGAGGTGGCATGGGAAAGTCAAACCCTCCTCTTGGGCTTGATGTGGGCCGAATACATGGGAGGAAAAAGGAAATTTGGGCTTTTTGCTCCCAAGCCCAATATTGAAGGTAGTTTGGGTGCTTATTGGCCTTATAAAATAAAATTGTGATTTTTATGCTTTATTAAGCTAGGTTAGGTTAAATTATGGATCAAAGCTTGTGATTTATTTCATTCTAGGCCCAATATAGCCCAAAATGTTGAAATAAATTAGATGTGGGTCCAATTAGAGCCCAATTAGGGTTCTAAGCCCATGATAGTCCAATTGGAAGCTTATTGGTCCATTTGAATCCAATAAGGAAGTTCCAGTCCAAGGTGTACCTAAACAAGAACTTTTAGAGTTTCCAATTGTTTGATGACTATTTGTAGTACTTGTATAATGTATTTGATTGAAGTTTTTTTTTTTTTTTTTTGATTCACATTAACTTGAATGTATAGATTACATGACACAAAATTTCCAGTTGTGACAATATATATATATATATATATATATATATATATATATATATGAAGTAAGTTCAAATAAAAACAGTAAATAGTATGAGAACGTAAAAACACTATTTTATGTTATTATTCTATAATAATAATTGTTGTATATGTGTATTGTTGTAGTAATTTTAATATGAATATTAACGTTTGATTATTCATATATTCATTACAATGTTATTATGCTATTATAAATTTATGTATGTGCATTCTTGTAGTAATTCTAATTTTAATTTTAATTTATGACTATTCGTTTATTCATTGCTGAATAATGATATAAAGTTGTGGATACAAAATTCATTGCAGAATAATAACATAAAAATCGAGTTTTTACGTTCTCATA
This sequence comes from Lactuca serriola, assembly GCF_051521515.1. Taxonomy (NCBI): domain Eukaryota; kingdom Viridiplantae; phylum Streptophyta; class Magnoliopsida; order Asterales; family Asteraceae; genus Lactuca; species Lactuca serriola. The sequence goes on along the minus strand of NC_136409.1, from coordinate 107,975,793 downwards.
CTATTTACTGTTTTTATTTGAACTATCCCTATATATATATATATATATATATATATATATATATATATATATATATATGGAAAAAGGGAAATTGCTAATCTAGCCATAATGGTTAATTATTTATCAAAAAATAGCCAAAAAATACATCGTAGCCAAAAATAGCCCACAAAAGAGTAGTCAGCATATAGTTGACTACAGTCAACGGGTGTTGACTACTGTTTTGTTTGAAAACGACTCTTTCGTGGTAATGGACTACTGTTTTACGGCTCGTTTACTTTTTCGTGACCCATTAGCCCGAAGTATATAATGTTTAATGTTTCACTATTGTTTTGTTGGTTTGGGTAATTTTTCTCTCAATGGAGCACCGGCAGAACAACCAGGTTTGTCTACTTTTCATCAAAATTTTACCGTGTTCGTGATTAGGAGTAGGTTTTGTATTTAGGGTTACGTTTTTTTTTCTTGAAAAAATTGAAAAAAAAAATAAAATCGTAGGTTTCATACGAAACCTACGGTGTACAAGTGCCCAATACACAGATTATGCAGTGTCGACTTGTACACCTACGGTTTCGTATGAACCGAACGGAACTTTCTTTTTCGTTTTTTTTTAATTTGATCCAACATGATCACAATTGTAAATATGTTATTATTTCATGATTTTTTTATAAAACTTAAAAAAAATTGTGAAACCGTAGGTTTTTTGGAAACCTACAGTGTACGCACAAACTGTGCATTAAAAGGTTGTACACCGTAGGTTTCCAAAAAACCTACGATTTTATTTTTTTCGGTTTTTTATTAAAAAAAATTAACCAATAAACATTTGTATATATTGTCGATTTTGTGATTTTTTTTTTGAAAAAAACAAAAAGAAAGAAACCGTAGGTTTGTATATAAAACCATAGGTATATTTTTTTTTTCATTTTTCTTCAAAAAAAATATTGTTTCTACGGAATTTTAACGATTGTATATATGTTACGATTCCATCTTTGCATTCTGTGAAAAAGTATGTTATTTTCTATGTCTCGATTATAGCATACAATAACAATTTACTATTTATTTGAAGAAGTTTCTATGTTTATAATGTGTAGATACTTTGAAGTATAATGTATTGATAAAATAACATTGTGTTTTGGTAGTTTCGGGTTTATTAAAAAATATGTTATTGTCACACCATTTTCAAAGTACAATGTTATATTTGGTATACTATTAGTATAGAAAATACATAAAATGTTGTCAATTAATTTCATTTGGTATTTTATACAAAGTAAATAGAATATATGAAATGATTAAGTGTTATATTGTATGATTTGTCTACTTCTTTAACATTGTTTTTCTTTTATAAAACCTTATTTAACCTTAATGTTTATTTAATTTTGTAGCTTCCAAACAAAAGGATGATGTGTAACATATCTGTCAAAGCTTCATGTCATAAGTTGCATGAAGTTTTGAGTGACTTGAATGGACAAGTGCGAGATATTTTTTCAACAACTAGCTTCGGTTACTTGTTGGACCTTCCAGCTCAGTCCGGGGACAGACTTCTTATTTATGGGTTGTTACTGCATATGTTACGTCCTACTGCTGAAACGGACACAACTGAGCGTCTACATTTTAGGTTTTCTAGACGTACATCATCATTTGGACCCGAGGAGTTTTGTATTGTGTCCGGACTTTACATGGGCTAGTTTCCTAGATCAATGATCGAATTTTCAACAATGTATAAACACAGATACGGTGAAAATACATTTCGGTCCAGAGTCTTCCCATATCGCATGGACACTAGTTTACTTGTAGAAGATTTAGAGCTCCTTATCTTGAATCAACAGTTCAATGAAATATCGGCTCAGAACAGTGTCTGTGCCATTTTTCTATATATTATGAATCAAGGTTTTTTGGGGAAAGAGCCCAATGATAAAGTCACCAAGGAATTTTTGTGAGTGGTGGAGAACCTGGATTAATGGAATAGGTATTTGTCAATTTAATATTTTTAATAAAATCTATTTTTTATATGTTTAACTAATATTTTTGTTTTTAAATATAGGTTCTGTTGGGGGAGTTATCTATGGAGTAAAACATACCCTAAATTGTCAGGTATCTTTAAAAAATTGGAGGATCATATGTCCAAACATCCAACAAAACCTTATGTGTATACACTATCGGGTTTTGTTATTCTTTTGATGGTATAATTAATTAAAAAAATATATATTTATAAATTTTCCGGTCTTTATTTCCTGATAATTTTATTTATTGCTAACACTTATAAATTAATGTATACTTATTACAACATACGGATATGGGAGAAGTTCCCAATAGTTCGGGGAAATGTTGCGATACGACGAAATAATTTATATCCTCGTATCATGCAGCGGTTTCATATTAGGAGGTTGACTTGGGAGAAAGTATGCGATGTTTTCGATATTGACCAGGACGAGGTGCATTAACCCAAAAAAAAGATGATTGCCTCAGATGCCGAGTCCTCTACCGCACATTATTTGTCATATATTACTAGTTTGAATTGTGAATCATCTGAAATCCCTTCTTCTATGTACTACAACTTTAGAAAAGATGTAAGTAAAATGGTAAAAGTAGAATCTAGTACATTAATATTTTTCAACTATTATTGATAAATCAAATAATGTATGTAGGGGGCATCTTCGTCTGATCCATCCTGTGGAAACAGCCAATCTACCCGGTTCACCGAACAAACTCATACGGTGAGAATTAAGAAAAGAACAGCCAGAGAAATATTGGCAAAACTTCAATCTTTGTAGGAAAAAATCCGAGGAATGAAAAATAAAGGGGGATTTCGAGAAGAGGATGACTTGGAAGAATTTTTTAACGAAGCTTTTGAGGTAAAATAATTAATTTTAGAAATTTACTATCAATTTTTAACGAAGTTTTTGAGGTAAAATAATTAATTGTTAAATTTGCTTTGCATTTTTACTAATTATTTTTTTCTTTAAATGTAGGGAAATAAGAATTTGGATGGTAATTATCAGATGCCAAGCCCAGTGACCCAATAATTCGGTAGTCCACGGATATCAAATCGAGTAAGCGAGGATGATGATGTTGATAATCAACCTTTGATTGTAGAAAATAAAAACAAATCGTGAAGGAGGTCATAATTTTTTTGTATATTAAATTTTTTTATTTTTTGAAAGTATATTAAAAAAATTAATATGTTTTCTGTAGAAAAAGAAGAAAAAGAAGGTTGTTGCTAGTGACATTGTGGATGCGAAAAATCATATACCCGGGCCTCCTATTGCAAAACCAAGTCGTCCGGTTAGGCTATTGAAATCTTCTCAATATCTTAGTTCTCCATACGTTTCGTTAAGTATGTTAAAAATTATATTTACTAAAATTTTATTACTATATGGATAGTTATTGACCACGTATATAATGTAGGTTCAAAATGCCCCCCGATATCGTACAAGTGGGGTAATACGCAATGAACCACCACCCCTTGTATATGTCAGCGATCCCCCGACACTTTTATTGGAGTCGTATGTGATTTCGGGTTGTAACGCCCCTTATCTATACATGGGAAACAAACCGGCTGTTTTTATGAAACATCGGTTATGCAATGAAAAAAATGGAAGCAGTGGAGTTTTGGGATCTGCTTTTTATGCATGTGACTTGGTTTTTGATGAAGCGGTATGAAAACATTTCTTTATATTTAAATTTTTAATAATTTATAAGCTCCTTATGTTTAAATTAAATTTAACTACAACATGTTGACATATGAGGAAGACTTTTGAATGAGCGGAGACCGAATGATGCACGATGGACAATCATGTCATCGTCATTTTTTCGTGCATTTGAGATCTTCCAGTGGGCAGGAAGTGGAATGGGAAATCCGATTGACCTGCTAGATAGATGTAAATATTGCCTAGAAGTTGAATGTGTAAATAAAAAAATAATATATATGAGTCAATTAACCTGTAATATTACACTAATTATACGCTCTAATTAATTGCAACGGTTTTGTGTTAACACAAGTTTATTTTCCAATATGCATCAACCCACATCATTGGGTTCTTGGCAAGTTGTGGATGGACACGTTGTCGTTGAATTTGTATGACAACTTCTGATCTTTTGGCATCGTGAAGCTTATTGATTTTGTGCGTTTTGAAGAGCTTATTGACCACATTCTATTGGACATTGGCTATTGGAACCACATGGATTTGCCGTTTCATAAAGCATCCATTACTGTTACGAATGTTATGGATGTGCCCCAACAAGAAGGGATGTTTGGAGAATGTGGTGTATTTATGTTGATGTACATGGAGCAGCTTGTTTCAGGTCAACCGATTAGTATATCAACCGCACCTGTTATTGCTGCTACACAGTTTCGCAGTAGGATGGGCATAATATATTATGGATCTTCTAGAAAAAGCGATTTTAAATTAGTTTGATTAGTAGATTTTTAGTGACATTTAATGTGCAATATTTCAACACGATTGTTAAGGTTCTATTTTAGTTTATGTTAAAAAAATGTCCCCTAATTATTAAACATTCAACATTATTATATAACAAACTAACAAGATAATAGTACATATTACATAGATTAATCATAACAAACAAGCAAATAAATATATAAAACATATTACATAGATAAACTCATAAATAAAATACATAAACTTACTAGTTGATTAATAAAAAATGATTAAATTTAAAGATTTGGAAAATCAGTTGGATATTTTTTTTTCTTGAAGCACCCACTCGTTGTTTTTTTGTATGTTTTTTAGAACCTTTTCCATTTTAACCTCTTCCTTTTTGGCGTACTCTATTGCATCTCGTACCCAAACTCTTGCAGTTTTTATGTTGCGTTCTTTGTCTTGAACCAACCTCAAATTAGACCAAATATGATCTTGTAAGTCATCCAACCATTTCCTATCTTCTTCAATGCCTTTAATCTCGCTCTTGATCTCTTCTTCTTTTTATTAATAGTTGCAATCACTTCTCTTGTGGCATTAACCACCATTTTTTTGACAGGTAGACATGATTGTATATGTATTATGATTATAGAATAACGAGTAGTATACAATTTGTAAATCTCAGACCCATACATATAAGTCTCTATATATAATTGACACTTTATCTACCTTTTTATACACTTTGACTACTATCAAATAGCCTTTGACTACTATATTATGTGTTGTCATATCATATTGTGATTTGCCAAGACATTATTCTAATTTGACAATATTTGTATACGATTTGACTACTGTCTACTAACCATTGACTACTGATTCATGTGTAGTCTTATTGTATAGTGAATTTCAAACACATGATTGTAATTTGACTACTTTTTATAGGTTTTGACTATTGTCTACTAACGTTTGACTACTATTTTATGCGATTAACTACTTGATTAATAGGTTTTGACTACTATCTTCTAGTTTTTGACTATTATCTAATGTCATATATAATATAAATGTGTTTTCAATTCATAAATCAACGAAACAATAACAGAAGTTGGAGTGTGAAAATGACAGAAAGATCAGAGGAGTTGAAAAAGATATTGGCAAAATTTAATTGGTCATCTACATCCACCAATAAGCCATCTACATCCAACAGGGAGAAGATGGATGAGGAAATGAAAAAGGTGTTGTTACAAAGAGAAGCTGATGTGGATAAGGCTTATAAGGATTTTGCTTTCCAACGAAAACTTCTAGACAACTATTAGGACGACATTGACCGTAAAAAGAATTGGATCGTAACTACTAGGCAAGAAATCCAATACACCGATAGTTCGATCCGCTCTAGTGAAGAAATTGTTCGAAAGCTAACGGATGAATTAGCAGTTCGTGAGTACAATTTGGAGAAAACAAAAAAAGGAAGTTAATGCTATGAAAAAAGAGTATCCGTACGAGTTTCCGATGTAGGAAGAAGATGAGTAATATTTTAATAATGTGCGTGTTTGTTTAAGTAATTTTTAGGTAATGTATCTCTATGTATGTCTTTTACTAGTAATTTTAAGGTAATAGATCTCTGGTCTCTATGTATGTTTTTTATTAGTGGTTAGATTGTTGAATTAATTGATATTAGTAGCATTGTCTTATAGTATTGTGACGCTTTATCCATAGGATGCAGTATTTTTATTTATTTCGAACAGTAGTTGATTTATTTCGAACAGTAAAGTAGATACCTTTCATGTGTTTTTGTGTAAGATTTCACAGAATAGCATGTACTATATGAGACCTAATAGATTCTATACTTGTCTATATAACAATTCAGTAATATGACATTAGTTTGTATCATAAAAGATAAAGCCTATTGTACCACTAACATGGAACACCAGAAGAAGGAATTTTGATACGTGCTTGGATTACCATCATAGAAGAAGCTTATCCACATGGTCCCCTAGAATTCCGTATTGGTTCTTTTTGGAGTCGCGTCTTTCACTTGTTCCATTATGAGATGGGTCGACGTTATTACCGCACAAAAAAGATGTAAAATTAAAAATGTTACAAGTGAAACAACATGTGAAGCACTTTCATAGAATTCATAGCAAGATCGAAAATGAACATCCTGATGAGGATGAACAAAGAATTTTACTCGCCCTATGGAGTTATTTTGTTTGGAATCTAACGGTAGAGAGTTTGTCCATGTTGATTCTTGGAATGTTATGAAGAATTTACCTTATTTTTAATTATTTTCTAATCTCAGATGAAGTTTGTTTTGTAGCTTAAAATGTATGGAAGGGAGCTTATCTATGTTAGAAATTCCTTCCTTAAGTCTAATTTCTATTTGATATAATCAATTTTTGATATTCCAAAATTCATGTTTGTTTTATCGGTTACTCAACGCAATGCTCCTGTCTGCCATTTTTGACTTTTTTATTTGTAAACAACATGTGTTCTGCAGTCAAACGAAAAAAAATAGATTACAAGTTGTACAAAATAATATGAAAAAGATAGCACAACAAATTTCCATTGATGGAAACATAAACCATTACAAATAAAAACTTACATTACATTTTACATAGAGTACCGATAAGTGCTACATAAACTTAGTTGATGGACATTTAGCTTACAACTTGTAGACAACAACACCAAAAAAGAGAATCCAACTACAAAGTAAAACTATCTTCAAGTGCAGTATTTTGCTTTGTAGCTTCTTCTTCGATCGAGCTAAGTTAGAAATTATCAACGAAATATTGTTTTTTGCTTCATCCACCCAACAAATAAACCCAGATTGTGGTGGCTGATAAATAAATATAAAAAACATTATGTATATTGTGTAAATACTCAATAATAAATTATAATATAAATAATTAGAGGATAACCCAAATACCTCTTTAGGACAAGCGTAAAATAACCGTCCAGGGTTGTTGGTAGTTCTTGAGGTCCTTATAATACCTTGAGCCCCACAACTGCAAATTGTCATTTCTTTTGTTTATGAGAAGTAAATTTTTATTAGTGTGGACAGGTAAATATCTTCAATTATATACTACCATTAGACTACTATTTTATAGGTATTGACTACTGTCTACTTGCATTTGACTACTACTTTAAGTGTTGTCTTATCCTACAGTGAATTTCAGACACATCATTGTAATTTGACTATTGTGTTATAAGCATTGAGTATTGTACTAGCATTTGACTACTACTTTAAGTGTTGTCTTATCGTATAGTGAATTTCGCACTCATGATTGTAATTTGACTACTGTGTTATAGGTATTGACTAATGTCTACTAGCATTTGACTACTACTTTAAGTGTTGTCTTATCGTACAGTGAATTTGGGACACATCATTGTAATTTGACTATTGTGTTATAGCCATTGACTACTGTCTACTAGCATTTGACTACTACTTTAAGTGTTGTCTTATCGTACAGTGAATTTCCGACACAGGATTGTAATTTGACTACTATGTTATAGCCATTGACTACTGTCTACTAGCATTTGACTACTACTTTATTCCTTTTAATAGCTTTTGAAGTGATTTATGGCAAGACTTATCACTAAATTACTGTTTAACTCCTCAACATTAAAGATGAGTTTCTCATACAGTCACCATGAAGAAAGCTTTACCAACTTGCTTGTTTACCTCCACAACATTCAGCGTACAAAACCCTATAGTTACATTTACATCAAAACCGATGTTTTGGATCGGTTCCAACTATGTTTTGTCGTTATTCGATGTGTGGTAATTTACTTTCGATTTGTTTATTTTTTATGCTAAAAAGATTTAAATTAGTTTAAAAACTAATAATTGTGTTGTACAAAATATGAAATAGATCAACGCATTCTTAGGGTGCATGCTTCCGGTCATCTTCATAGACAGTGTTCATATTCAAGGAGAGTATCTTAATTCAATGTTCATAGCAGTTGCTATGGGTGGAAACAAAAACACTACGCCAATAGCATTTGGTATCGGGGTGGCAAATAATGCTAACCCCTGCACTTGGTTCCTTATGAGGTTGAAGGATGCTATCGGAGAGGGTATGGAAGTTGCGTTCATAACCAATATGGACGACACCATTTCTTCTTTTGTGAGTCATGTATTCCTTGAGGCTTATGGTTATTCGTCTAAGAGTGTTTTGATTTATTATCGCTTAAGAATTGGTCAAAGCACAAATTTAGACTACTTATTCTTCCGTGCATGCAAAGCATATACCACGCAAGATTTTCAAAAATCATTTTCTAAGTTAAGTCATGCTGCGCATGAGGTTCTTGCCAACATCGGAAAAACAAAATGGGCACGGGCCTATATCCCTAATATACGTTGGAATGTACTAAACATTAATATTCCAGAATTCTTATTGGTGTTATCGGTTACTCAATGCAATGTACCGATAATAACGCTAATCGATGCAATTGTTCAGTACATCCAACGGACGTTTGCAGAACGTAGTGTCGTGGGAGGTAATTTAGCAAGTTTTTATAAACCTCTAAAATATCCATAATTGACTATCCTTTTACTTTTCAAGGATGTTGAACACTGTATTCACCCCTTACGTAGAGATGGTCCTTCATAGGAAGATGCAAAAGTCTCTACGATGGAAAGCAACTAAAATCCCACCTGAGATCCCATCTCTGTTCCCCTCTGATGTTTTCTGTGTTTTGATCTAAAAAGAAGATGTGTTGTAGATCCTAATCGACACACATGTTCTTGTGAGAAATAGCATAGTCTGGGTATAGCATGTGGTCATGCTATTGTTGCAACACGTTATACAAACAACACGGAATTAACTGATATGGTTCAAATATATTATCGGGCTGATGTGTTTCGAACTACATACCAGACTAGAAATGTGAACGTTGTTCCCCCTGCATCTGAATGGGAAATACCAGAGCCGTTGATGGTCGTTTTAATCCCTATGTCATCCTATTTGACTATTATTTGCTAATAATTTTCTTTTTGAATCGATGTGGAGTAACCAAAGATTGTGGTTTTAATCCCTATGCAAGCATATAATATTTGATTTCGTAATTGTTTACGTTTGTAAGCTAAATTGTAGTTGGTAATGAACATTTCCATTTTACAAATCCATACTGTTTATGTTACATTAGGTGGTATAAATCAAAAAATATTTACTAGACATTAGGTTGTAAAATTCAAAGAAATCGCATTGTAACATTTACTCTTCTTTAACAAATAATAGCATCTACAATATATAGTTATTGTAAAATTGAAACAGTATATTTATGTAAGTTATACTACAATTTGACTACTCCTTCACATTATTTCACAACGGTTTCATAAATTTTGACTACTAGTTTCTAGAGTGAATAATGTTTTGTCATTTCGAAGAGTAAAATTGTCCTTTCAAACAGTACTTCTATGTTGGTCTCACACTATTAATATGCAATTAACATACATCTTAAACATGATACATTACAACATTCAAAAATTGAGATTGAATTCATCTGAGTTCGGTGCTTGGCATTGTGAAGAAGAAGATTGCTATGTTTGTTCCGATAACAACACAATTCCGGAAGGCCCAGATTTCCCACTCCCAGATAACATGCCTGACGACATTTTCCAAGCTATGAATTCCGCTGAAGAAGCCAACGAAAGGGACTCTCAAATTAGTCGCAAACTCAACCAACAAGCAAACGACCTAGCAGATCAAGTAATTGAAAAAGAAAATGGATTGCTGAAACTACAAAAAAATCAAAGAGGCTAAGAAGTGGATTCGAGATGCAAATACAGAGTTTAATAAGCTTCAAGCTGAACGGGGCCGTCTAACAGATGTTGTTAGAATTAGAGGGGATTTTATCGACCGTGAACAAAATTTGTATCCCAAACAGTTTCCTAATCTGTGGAAACCAATTTAATTATGTTATGTTTATTAGTAATGTTATGTTTATCGTAAGCTAAAAATGGCAACTTATGTTATTTTATGTCGTTTTTAATAGCACGAAGCATACTTTGGAGGGTAAAACCAATGAGGTAACGATATCGGATTTGAAATCTGGATATTTTCCGACGAACAACTATGTACAAACAACGTAACCAACATATAAAACATGAAAATCACACTAAAAACATACTTTTTCATAAGATGAAAATGACAACTTATGTTATTTTATGTCGTTTTTAACAGCACGAAACATACTTTGGAGGGTAAAACCAATGAGCTAATGATATCGGATTTGAAATCCAGATATATTATGATTAACAACTATGTACAAACAATGTAAACAACATATAAAACATGAAAATCACACTAAAAACATACTTTTATCGTAAGCTAAAAATGGCAACTTATTATGTCGTTTTTAACAGCACGGAGCATACTTTGGAGCGTAAAACCAATGAGGTAACGATATTGGATTTGAAATCCGGATATTTTCCGATGAACAACTATGTAGAAACAACGTAGCCAACATATAAAACATGAAAATCACACTAAAAAACAGACTTTTATCGTAAGCTAAAAATGGCAACTTATCTTATTTTATGTCATTTTTAACAGAACGAAACATACTTTGGAGGGTAAAACCAATGAGGTAACGATATCGGATTTGAAATTTGGATATTTTCCGACGAATAGCTATGTACAAAAAACGTAACCAACATATAAAACATGAAAATCACACAAAAAACTACTTTTATCGTAAGCTAAAAATGGCAACTTATATTATTTTATGTCGTTGTTAACAACACGAATCATACTTTGGAGGGTAAAACCAATGAGGAAATGATATCGGATTTGAAATCCGGATATTTTACGACGAACAACTATGTACAAAAAACGTAACCAACATATAAAATATGAAAATCAGACTTAAGAACATAGTTTTATGGTAAGCTAAAAATGGCAACTTATGTTATTTCATGTCGTTTTTAACAGCACAAACAAATGGAAAATATATTACAAAGACAATGGCAAATATATTACAAACATAATATATTTCAAATATATTACAAAAAAGTGTCAAATATATTACAAACATAATATATTACAAATCTATTACAAACACAATAGCAAATATATGTCACACCCCCGAACCAGACGGCAGAAACGTTTAGGGGCTTGTGCGTGACTTCATCTTGAAACATCATTACAGTGAATATAAATGAAACATAACATCATCATTACCATGCATAATAAAATACAATTGTCATTGTTTACATCAAGTACAATCTTTTAAATAACATGACCAAAACATTCACTGTATGATGTTTAACAGTACACAAAACAAAATCCCCTATTCTTTTGATTCTTCTACTTAACGAGTCCCTTAGAATACAAGTTATTTTGAAAACGTCAACATATATAACGTTGGTGGGTTCATAAGTATATTTGAGAAAATGATTTTTGTAACTTTGTAGTCACAAGAAAATCCTGTATTTTCTTAAAATAGTTTGGTATGTTTATGTCTGATCGTGTATTAATGCATGTGTTATTGTTTAATAGAACGTCAAAAGTGATTGAAGAGAAAGTAAATAGAATGTCCCCGGACAACCCGACGTTGCCCGTAAAAGAAGAATAGTTAATGCTACAGTACCAACCCCGAGGTGGGGGTACCAGTGTGAGTAAGTTTCCGAGTAATCCAACATAAAAGAAAATAGTCTTCCGCAAACTTCATAACGTTAATTCCTCTATGTGAGCCATCATAACCATACTAAATAATGACAACTTCGCCTGTCTTGGCGTTTGTGAACGCGGACTGAAAAATAAATTAAGGTTATAGTCACCCTAGACCGATGTAACCTAACTGTTGCGAACTCAGGTGTGGGGTGTCATCTTCGTATAGATCTATACATAAAATCCCGCTCTCCTTCCAAGAGACTCTGATTATAACTACAGGCTACGATCGAATACTTAATAGGTGTCAACCGACAAAAACTCACTAGATCCTTAATCGAATTTACACGAAGATAAACGTATAAAACTCATTCCAGGCCCAACGAACCATGTAAGTGAGCCACTAGGGCATCGCTAAACATGTGAGTCATTTAAAAACCTAATATGAATGAGATTATATAACATGGGCCCAAAATATATGTAAAAGGACAACTAAGGCTCAATTCACATGTAAGGTATTTATAGGCCCAAATAGCACGCAACTAGTATACAAAACCTATCAAACATATAAATGGGCCACTAAGGCCCAATAACCTAGAAATGATCAAAATTAATCTGTTTGTTAGCTTATTGTTGGTTTTCGTTCAAGTATTCACTAAAATGGCATAAAAGGCCCCACTTTTTGTAAAAATGACGTTCTTGGCCTAATAAGACAAAAATTTACAATTAAGGCTCAATTTATGTAAAAAATAACACTTTAGTCCCCATTTTATTCAAAACTTGTGTTTATGACTAGTTTGTGGTAAAAATAACATTTTAAACCCATTTTTGTTAAAAATATCATTTTTGGCTTGATTTTTGTGAAAATACACATTTTCTGGTTTTTATATGTGATAAAACATACTTTTCTCAAGGTTTTCATGTAGATCCAAGTGATAAACTTAATATTCTTATCATATTTTTAGATTTATGAAGTAAATAGCACATAATCAACAAATAAGTTATAAAAAACACACATATTCATGCATATACATATAGATCTACATAAAGCAACTTGTATTCTCCCCCAAAACCAAGTAAAAATCAAAAATAGGGGGTACGAACTCACCTTTGCTTGTTGTTCTCGATTTTGAAGAAGAGATGAAGAGATTGATGTGATTTTGGCTCTAGCAAGTTCCTTGAGGGGACTTTAAAACTTAGAGGAGTTCTAGGAAGTGTGATCAAGAAATGAAGCCATATAAGAGAGTGTTCTTAGCTTAAGAATGTCAATAAATGAATTAAGTATGATGACAACTTACTAAGAATGATGATCTAGATGAAAACTTCTTGAATGCTGAAATCTCGAAAATTTTGAGAGGAAGGAAGAGTTGTTTTCTTAAGAGTGTTTGAGAGTTTATTTGAGAGAATTTCAAATGAAGTGTGTGTGTGTGTGTGTTTGTGATTCTCGGCCGAAGGTAGAAGAAAAAGATAGAAGATAAGAAAAGGGTGCATGGATATATGAGATGTTCATGGATACATGTTATGTTTAAGGCTTGGTTATCCTACATGTAAAAATGAGGTGGCATGGTCTCATTTGATCTTCCATTCTCTTTTTTTTTACATTTGGCCGAGAATGGGCTAAGGAAAGAAAAGTGAATTAATTTGGGCCCATTCTTGGTCTTGCTTGAAAATATGAAGCCCATTTAGAAGGTTTTCGGCTCATTAGGCCTTTAGGTTAGTTCTTATGGCCCAATATAAGATAAAGTGATGAGTTTTAGGTCTATTAGGGTTAATTGGAGTTGTTATGGTCCATTATGGCCCATTAGGGTAAACTAATCCATTTTAGGCTCATTATCGCACAAAATGTTAAGTTTTAGGAATTTGGGTTCATTTAGAGCCCATATAAGGGTTCTAAGCCCATTCTAGTCGAATTGAATGCTTATTGGTCCGTTAGGCCCAGTAAGAAAATCCTAGTCCATAAAGAACTTGAACCGGGGTTTCTAAGGTTTTCAGCCCTTAGTTGAGCATATGAGATGTATTTGGAAGAGCATAGAGTACGATATTCGCTTAGAGTACCAGTTATTATACTAGTTGAATGATTATATGAGAGTAGAATTTCCTAGCAAAAATGCTAGTTGTGACAATATATTACATAGACAATGACAAATATATTACAAACATCATTATTTAAAGGGAATAAAAACTACATTGGCAATAAAACAGCCATCAATGGTTCTGGTATTTCCCAATCAGATGGTGGGGGAAGAGGGTGAACAGTTTGTGTCTGGTAGACAAGCTGAAATACATCAGCATGGTAATATACTTGAACCATATCAACTAATTCATGCATATTTAAATGACGTGCTGTTGCGATAGCATGACCACATGTTATACTGAGACTGCATCATTTGCCACATGAACAAGTATGACCGTTAAGGTCTACAACACAAGTTGTTTTAAAATCAGAAACTAGATAAACATATGTCGGCAAGGGAGACGAGATCTGTTGGGGGGGTCTGTGTTGCTTGCCAACCAACAGACTTTTGCATCCTTCTTTGAAGCACCATTTGAGCATACGGTGTTAGTACAGTAGTCAAACTCCCTGAAAAATAAATATGGTTATAAAAGGTTGTTGTACTGGTTATTTAATACTTTTATATTGCACCCGAAAATTTACCTGCCATTATACTTCGTTCAACAAAAGTATTTTGCATGTACTCACGAATTTCCTCGATAAGCGTTATTATTGGTACATTACATTGATTGAGCGATAATACTGAAAAATATTGACGAACTTCCATGTTGAGTACATTCCAACGGATGATAGGGAAATAGGCTCTTGCCCATTTCGGATGACCGATATTCGTAAGCATTTCACGAGCATCATGGCTTAGCCTAGAAAAAATTTGTTCAAAAATAGACATAGTGTAGGATTTTTATGTTATCCAGAACAAAGTTTCCAATGATATTCCAGAGCCTACTCTTGTGCGTAAATATTTATGGACGCTCTTACAAGTGTAACCATGATAAGAATCAGTGAAAACATTATTTACGCAAGAACTAACGACATCGTCCATATTAGATATGAACGCTACTTCCCTACCTTGTCCGAGACTTTCTTTTAACCTCATCAGGAACCAAGTACAACTTACCATATTATTTTCAACTGCCATACCAAATGCTATAGAGAAAGTCGGATTGTTCCCGTCTTTAGCAACCACTACAAACATTGTTTTTAGGTAGTTCCCTCGAAGACGGGCACTACCAATGAAGATTACAGGCAAGAAACAATTTATGAATTCATGGACCTGTATTTTTTAAGAGTGCAAACCAATTAGTTTAAATGTACAAACATTATCAAATGTAAAGAAACAATAGAAATTTGGAAAACAAATATACCACCCATCCAATAGCTAGAAAACAAGATTGGAAACGATCCATCAAATCCGTTTTGAAGTGAGTGTGAGTATGCGGGTTGGTTCGTCTTAGGTTATGAAGGTAAACAGGCAAGTTTTTAAAGCTTTCTTCATGCTTACTGTCAGAGAAACTCATTTCAAATCAGTTATAAGAGACAATTACCAATTACTTAGTGTGCCTAAGGTTGTGGAGGTAAGGGGCTTACCACATGCGGACACATATGTATGTAGGAGCTGGAAAGGCAAGATCCATAATGTATTGTCTTTTCGAACAGTATATTTTTCATTTCAAATAGTATCTTCATGTAAGGTATCTGACAATTGGACTACTCTTTGACATTTTTTTACTACGGTTTCATAGACTTTGACTACTGCTTTGTACCCTGCATAATGTATTGTCTTTTCCAACAGTAGATTTGTTGTTTCAAACAGTATCTCCGTCTAAGGTATCTGACAATTGGACTACTCTTTGACAATTATTTGACTATAGTTTTATAGACTTTGACTACTGCTTTGTAGCCTGCATAATGTATTATCATTTCCAGCAGTATATTTTTCATTTCAAACAGTATCTCCGTGTAAGGTATCTGACAATTGAACTACTCTTTGACAATTATTTGACTACAACTTTATAGACTTTAACTACTGCTTTGTAGCCTGCATAATGTAGTTTGAAACAGTACTTATGGGAATTCACCTAATTGTTTGTCAGTCTTTTTTCTTATTTAAGTACTCCTATAAAATTAAAACAAAATAACAAACAAATTTAAAAAATGGCTTCCAATCAAACAACTTCTTTCTATGCAGCTGCTCCGTCCAATACTCCACATCCATGGACGATAAGAGAGGTAATGGTGGTAACACGATGTTGGATGAACGTTTACGAGGATGTAACAATCATGGTTAACCCTGATTGCTTTGAAGGTGATGAATGGACCCGCACAACAGCTAGGTTTAACCTCTCGTTGGGATAAGGAAAACACCAAACATAAGAAGATATTGTTGGTTAGTGGATGGATTTAAAGGAAAAAATCACATGGTTCAATCGATGGTATCATCATCTTAAAAATAGGTATCGTTATCCAAACAACGACGAAGATCTTTTAGAAATGGTTAAAGATCATTACATTTTGGAGAACGAGGGAAGTGACTTCGAGTATGAGGATGCATGGATTCTAGTTAAAAATAACAAATATTTCATGTAGAAGGCTCTTATATGTGAAATGTCTTATGTAATGTTTGCTACTGGTGTATCTCGTTTTCTATAATGTTTTATGTTTGTGTTTTATTTTTCATGGAATAAAGTAGATAATAAGTAGGGTACTAGATTTAATTAATAATGTCAGAAGTGCAGTTTAATACAAGCAATACAAATTACAAATGCAGGAATTCATTACTTTCCTACATTAATCTAAGGACAATTTAAATCAAATGTGTTGTTGAAATCAAAAGTAGGGTACACGCTTTCGTTCTGTGACCCGCTTCTGGATGTGAATTCATCAGTCATTATGCCATTTTGTGTTGATTTTTTCCTCCCCCCAGATCCGCTCCCCGATTCCCTACCCGTACAATCATTCCTCGTGTGTCCAAAATGACCGCATGTAGAACATTCTTGTCGTATGGGATGCTCGCCTTGCGACGGATTACGACAAGTGTTTCTTGGCCTACCCGGCTGACGTCTCTCCATTATGGGTGGCTTCACAATCATCAAATCATCAGGGATTTCCCACTCAGATGGACTTGGTAAGGGGTTCACAGACTCCTCACAAGTTTTCCTCAGTGTCTCTGTAAAGTAAGCTTTTAAAGCAAATTTCGAACAGTCTTCGTAACGGTTCATTGTGAGCACTTTTATGACATGGCCACAAGGTAAGCCATCTATTTGCCACCGCCTACATGTACAGGTTCATTGTTGGAAATCAACAATGGCACTTTTGCGAGTAGAACTTTTCACTTCAAATCTACTATTTGAGATAGGGTACACCATCCAATTATTACAAGCATTCTTATTTGCTTGTATAATCGTTTCAGCCAATGGGGTGAGTGTTGTTTTTGCTTCAGCTAAAAAATAGACATAATTTCATAATATCATATGAGTAGTAAAATAACATTTCAAGTACTATTATATATAAAATATTAGTACCTGCAACATTACGTTTCTGAAAACTCCATTGTTGCATTGTTGCACGAAAATACTCAATCAACATCAATATTGGCATCTTTCTTGCAAATCTTGACATTGAATTTATCGACTCCGCACTATTTGATGTCATAAGAAAATACCGATTCCCAGGAAAATGTGCTCTGGCCCATCTTTTTGGATTGATGTTTTGTAGGTATTCCCATACACAATCATTTACCTTTTTAATTTTTTTCATCTCATTATCGAATTTTTTAATAGTATAGGTTTTGCATGTCTCCCAAAATAATGCTTGTATTGTATCGCTGCTTCTAAATTTTGCTGAAATGTTGAAATACAAATGGATACCACATATTCCATGATGGGCGTGAGGAAATATATTTGCAATTGACGTCACTATGGATGGAGCCCTATCAGATATGAATGTAAGGTCTTCCACGTTTCCTATACATCCACGTAGTTTTCGAAGGAACCAGGACCATGTCTCCGTACATTCACTTTTGCATATGGCATAAGCAACAGGAATGATTTGGTTTTGACCGTCCATTGTCACTGCGAGCGACATCGTACCTTTGAATTCACCATTTAGGTGACCACCATCAATTATTAGGGTCGACCTACAATATTTGATGAACGCTTGTACCTACAATTATTTATGATGGTATTTACAAATACCAATTAGGATTCATATGTTATATTTGTTATGAGAAATTATCACTACTTACTGAGCAACCCAGCGTGATATACACGAACTCAAACCGATCATCATCATCTGTTCTTATCTGAGTAACAGTTCCTGGATTATGCTTGACCAAGTTGTGCAGATACACTGGTAGTTTGGTGAATGAATCCTATTTGGTACCTCTTAACATCAACAACACATATTGTTTTTCCCGTCATGCCTGTTGGTATGAGATATTGATTGGAAATTTCGAATTGATGTCCCTCACAATTTCATTACCCCGATAAACTCTATTATAATCTCTAGCCAATACTTCAGCAATAAAGTGGTCGAGTAACTTTTTCTTTGATTGTCGATGATTAGACTCCAAGTTTGTTGCATAACATGTGTGTTGGTCAACAACTTTTGTGACTTGGACAGTAGTAGTCGATTTGATTCCCCTTGCCCTAACCATCCAAGAACAATTTTCTACCAAACAAACCACCTCGAACCTTTCTTTGCTCGATCTGGTAGTCTTATACTGCTTACCTTGTTCCATGCATTGTCTTCCAATTGCAAGCTTGAGCAACTCTTTGTCATAAAAAACTTCTAGAACCTTAATCTCTTCATTTATATCCACCCTCTGACATGGAATGTTCACATCATCGTTTACAGGACACGAAGGAAATGGGGGCATACCATGAAACATGGTATCTGAATAAATAAGTTTAGGTTCATCATCAAATTCTTCTTGTTAGAATCGCTCTCTAGGTCGGATATATCCAACTTGTTACAATCCGCAAACTTGCCATATCCTTTTAGTTCACCATCATGCAAAAATGGAACTTCTTGTTTTCCAGATTCCTTACCAACCTTATTCACCACGTCTAGTGTTTTTTTTTTGTCAAAGTAATGATTTACATCAACATCATTAACATATGTACCAACATCATTATCACCGATATATTTATAATTCTCCGGTGTAACATACATAATCGGTTCTGGCACTACATTTACATTTTCAGCGATACTATGATATTGACTTTTACATGGACTTTTAAAATTATCTATTTGGTTGTTGCTCCCTTTTCCACTTGATAAATTAGCTGCAGATGCCTTTCCTCTATCATCCACTTCGTTACGCTAAACGCCTTCTTCAACCACCACATAGACAGACACAAATTTATCTCCAACGACATTTATTACCTTGATCAGCTTTATAATATCACGATCATCAACAATACCACAATAATAGAGTTGTTTTGAATGTTGATAAGCTAGACTGACTTTTGATTGTTTAGAAAGACCTATCTTGCACTTCAATAAATGAACAAATTCGGTGAACGTGGTGGCTTCGTAAAATTCAACACCTAAATAAAACATTCTCGGATTGTATTCCGGTGGCCAAACATATGATAATTAGGAATTAACAAACTCCCATCTTCCATCCATAATGAACAATACGAAATACTCGTTACAACTCATTATCTTAATTTTGGAAATAAAGAAGTTAGAGAGAAGAAAATTTCTCAAATATGAAATAATTCAAAAAATATGAAATACTTTATATATATATATATATATATATATATATATATATATATATATATATATATATATATATATACGAAAAAGTAGACGATTTTGCGAAACAGTAGACGAATATAAATGGCTACGGTTTCATGGGCTATTTTAGGACATTTCTTAATTTTTGGCTTAAAAATTACTAATCACTTTCTTAATTTAACTAGATTACTAATTACCCTTTGGAAAACTTTCAAGGTTCAACTATACTATGATAACTTTCATAACTTTGACCACAACAAGCAAACGATAACTTTCGTTACGTTGACCACAACAAGCAAACGACATCGTACGGATGAAGCATATTGATCCACATCGTATGAATTAGACTTAATGGTGAAGTAGAATGGAGAAGATATTTACATAGGAGAAGATTTTTTTCTAGGAGCGTTGACGTGGCAAAATCTGCAAACACAATAAAGACCATTCCAGGTTCCAACAAAGTTCACTTTAGACCTATCCACCTCCACCTCCACCTCCACTGTTTTTCAGTGACTCTTCTAGCTCTTTGTCTATATAACGCATATACGTATATGTACTTCAACAAATTGTGCGTATTTCCATGTGGGTTTTCTCATTTTCTTAGTCTAGAAAGATGGCTCTTGAAGTCGTAAACATTGCAGAAGATGGTTATCGACCCTCTGAATACGAAGACGATGATTACAATGGGAATTTCGCTAGTACGAAAGTGGAGGGATTGAACAATTTCACTGGGGAAATCAAGAAGAAGAGGATAACGAAAAGGAAAAGGAAAAGAAAAAGGGCAAATTGTGATTCTCAAGAAAATTCAGAGGACCCTTTAGTCGTATTTGGTAGGGATATCATGTTAATGATACTAAACAATCTCGACGCACGCAGCGTGGCACTATCACTTTTGGTCTCTCGTAGCTGGCATGGAGTCGCTTCCAGTGATGCCATCTGGTCTAAAAAGGTACACAAAATCACAAAATAGTCGATAATTGTTGTTGTTTAAGCTTTTTTTCTTTTTGGCTTTATCAATATTCCATCAATCTTGAATCTTGATGATATTGTAGCTTGTTGTGAGTTTAGTACAGGGTTTGGAAGAAGTGAAGCTTCTTTGGAAGTTAAATTTGGAATCTTTTTGGTTTCCTAAATCCCTTAATTGATTGCGAATACAAGTTGCTTAATTGATTGCGAAAACAAGTTGAGTTATTGATAGAATGAATAATTTAGGGTTATAGTGATCCATTATATGCTTTGGGATAAATTAAACTAGTGTCTGCAATTAGAGAGTTCAGACCTCTTCTCAGGTTACATGAAGAAGGTAGATTGGTTAAAACTTTTCCCTAATAATAATCTAATTATCTGCATCTTATTCTTGTGGTACAGAATCAAGAAACTTATATCAAGATACTCAAATACACAAGAAAACATTAAAAGGAATAGTGCAAGCTGAAGAATGCAATGCTTCGTAAAGATGATGTTGAAAATAAAACTTAAATGTTGGTGAGTCACAGTTAATGGCTAACAAATTTATATCTTGGTTTACTATTAATTATTCTTTCATGGGTCACTTATGTATGATATTGTGTGGCTTCTATGTAATCTAATTCTTTCGGAACTCAGTTCACTTCTCATGGTTTAATTTGATTAGGATGGGTAATGAGAAAGAGGAGTTAATAAGTTAGATTGTGTTTTTTTCCGAATTCTTTTTTTTTCCACCCTATTGTCAATTCAAGGCATACATTGTAACTTCTTTTTGTAAGTTTGAGAAGAAGAGAAACAACAAGCTCTGTTGAGTTGTGGAGTCTGATCTGATGGTTGCTGAAGGGACCCTGTGGTTGGAATTTTAGGCCCAAAATAGTATGAATCTCATGTGTTTGTGTAAACTAGTTGTGTGAAACACGTAAATCACCAAATGTTCTCTTTTTTTTTCACCATAATTTGTGTGTGTTGTGTGTTGGGTATTTGTTTTCCCTAACAAGCTTTGTGTAAGTGCTAAGTTATAAGATATAATGTAAATAGGAAACTACAAAAATGTAACACTAAGAGCATCTCCAGCCCACTTCCATTTTCCATACTTTCTCCCATTTTTTCTCTATTCTTCTCCAACCCTACCCCATTTATTCCCCCATTTTGGGGGATATGAATAGTATTACGCCATATTTGGTGTAATACTATGGGGATGAACTTTGAGTTGTCGGTTTTAGTCCCTCTTTTTATAGAATTATACATTTCTAGTTTATTTTTATCTACTAATTATAATATAAATGTAATATTTAATATTTACAGTATTTTGTTATAAGTGGGTTGGAGATGATATAAGTTATCATGTGACCATATTCTATAAATAAATTGTAGTGGGGGTTTCACTATGGGGGACCAGGGACAAGCTGCCTCATGCAAAGTGATAAAACACGAGAAAGGGTGTTGGATAATCAACATGTGTTTATACCATTCGCATTAGATATTGTTGGTTTCCTTGCATCAGGGGTTGTGGAGCCTGTAAAGTTTTTCAATAGAGTCCAACTGGTCATGCATAGTAATGTTGAGACCCCAAGATCTATGGAAGTAGTTTTTAAAAGAATTAGTTTTGCCAAACCATAAAGGTTTAGGGGCGAAGTTTGTTATCCGTTTGCCTTCCATCTCGATGTAAAACATTTGTGAGGGATTTGGATTGAATACCAGAGTTTGTCTGATACTCATCCTCAAGTTGGAGCAAAGATGTTAAATTGTTAATCGCCCCCAATGGATAAAATATATTTGTGCTTTTTATTGTGGTTTTGTGAGAATGTGAGCAAGCTACGAATTGGATTGGTGGAGGGTTTATTGGTTCACTATCACATAGTTAAATATCCCAATGGATCTCATATATTTATAGGTTTTCCATATTTAGGAAGAAGTTTGCACACCTAGTAAACCACACTAATGGGAATATCAAGAACATACTTTCGTTGACATGGTAGAATTCTTTTTGTGGCTACATGTATATTTCTATCCCATGAAAGTAATGAAGGAATACAATGTGAAGTGCTTTGACTTTGAAATCATACTACTATCATTTCCAATGATGATGATGTCATTTGATTTCCAGTGATGATAATATCATCAACCTAGACTACTTTTCACACATAGAGAATCAAATAATCTTCCATACTAAATTTCCTAGGTATATTTTTGTGAGAAAGCATGTAAGGTATGCGAGAACTAGAATACTTGCTTCATACATAGTTTTGTGTTAAGTCAAAGTTGTTGGCACCATTGACTTAAAAAATGATTTCTTTATATACAGTTCTCTGTGTTTTTCTCCCTCATTTGAGATGGAAGAGAACATGTCTCTTTTGGTTTTAAAGATTATGCATATTGGCAATATGCTTAATGTTTTGTCTCCTTCCAATTGTTTTCATATATTGTGAAGTTATCACTTCAAGTTTTTGGTTTTCTAAAAAACAGGACTCCACAATCATAAAACATTGCAGATGCTTACATGTATTGGTGTCTTCTTTAATTTAATAGATTTAGGATGTATTGCTAAATAGTAGACAATGAGCCTCCTCATACTTCTAGAGTTGGAAATATATGGGAATAGCCTTCTGTTCTCTGAATTACTCTTTCAGCATCAAAATCCAAAAGAATTATTAAGTTAACTATTAAGCTCAAAAAGAAACAACACTATGTCTACATAGATGATTTGTTAGTGAGTGAGTTTATGTATTTTAGAATTTTTGGTTTTTATTTGTCATTGTATTCAATTCTGTATAAATCCAAAATGTTTTTTTTTCATTTTTGATCCTTTATGAGCACAACTTGTATAAACATCTATATTGATTGAGAAGAAACTCGATTTCTTGTTGACAGTGTGAAGAATTATGGGCTAGCAAAGCACATCTACCTCGTGTCTCCCAAACAGAGGGATTGTCAAAGTTGGCTGCTTACTCCTTATCAATTATGGATGCAAAACGTGTATGTTTCTCTCTTTACTTCTTTCTTTTCAAAAATGCAAGAGATAGGAATATAACATTGTACTTTACAAATCTTAAAATTGGGTGGATTTTTCAAACTACAATGACCTAATAAGAACAAAAAGAAAAAAAAAATTGTTGTAGTAGTTTAATGGAAAGAAATGGAAGTAGGACGATATAATAAAACAATAAACAATTAAATTGAAGTACTTTGGTTTTTCTATTTCAGAGCCGAATCATGAAGGAAGACTTGTGGGATCATGCTTGGGAGTTTCACTTTAAAAAGGCATGTGCTTTTACTTCATGTATTATCTAATATCTATTATTCCTTACTTTTTGTGTAGGCTTAATGTCATATAAGGGCAACCAGCTATTGATAGGTCATTAAACATGTTGGATCAATTTTAACCATATGCAATCCTACATGGCATCCGACTGGCACCATGTTGGCAAATTTGTTCATAATATATCCATGTGGCATTGAGATCAATTTTAATAGGGTGTACCTGTATTCAATCCTAGGTGGCATTCAACATAAACACCTAGAAAAAATTGTTCATATTTTGTACATGTGACCGGATCAATTTTAATGTGGTGTCCACATGGACTTCTATTTAATTTTATTTTCTTAGAGAAAAAATGACATGTGGATGCCATGTCAGCGCCACCACATGGACATAATATGAACAGAGTTTGTCAGCAGAATATGAGTTCTTTTAAAGCTAAAAAACTCTTGAAATTTAAAAAAGCTATAAGAAGAGCTTTTTCAGATCAAAATTTTTTCAAGTTGCTTGTTAATTAACAAGCTCTTCCATGACCACTGATTGTTCTCAACCAATTATAAATTAACTTATAGAAACAATCCATAAAAAGCTGATTGACAATACTCTTCTACTTCTACTATGGAGATATAAGGGAACTAAACTTTTTCATTTAAAGCTTTTTCATGAAAAAGCTCCAATGAAAAGCTCGCCTATTGTGGATGCTCTTAGGGACTGTTTGGTAAATCGCACTGAATGGTTCCAACCTCTCAACGGTTAAGAGAAGGCAAGCTTTCTTAACCGTTCAGAGGTGGTTCCAAGGTTTTTGGTTCATTCAGAGGATGAACCAAAAACCAAACACACCGAATGAATCGTTGACCGATTCATTCAGAGGTTACCAAACATCCCCTTAGACAACATAATATGAATATTAGTTGGTTGCCAATTTAAGACATTAACCCTTTGGTATAAAATACATTCAACTTATGAGATTTGGCATTGCCACCGTATTGCCGCCAGTCAGCACCAGAATTCTGGCGGAACTTGGATCCATACTGGAAAGGAACAGGCAGACCAATGCGTCGCTACTTTCATCCGGATGGTAGTCAAACTGCGGATCCTGGTGACAAGGTGTGGGGTGGACATGAGTGTTGTTACTCCATTGTTACAAGTTTCTTGGCAGATGGGAAGATTAGGAAGCATTATGTTAGGATCAACAGGTGGCCACAGATGTTGATTTCAAGGGGATGTGATTGGGGGTGGAAGATGTCTAATGAGCTTTTCTGCTACTCGAGTGTTCCAGATGCTGAAAAAAAAGGTGGCACTGGTCCTTGTTTTGTTTGATAGTTTGTGAGATTTTGTGTTGTTTAAATGTAGTTGAAGTTGTTTGTTTGGTTGATAGTGATTGTGAATTCGTGTTTGTTGGTAAATGTATGAATGTAAAATAAATAATGATTTGCTTGTTATAATGTTTTGTATTTAAAAGACTTTTAATTTTTGACCGGAAATCAAAAAAGCAACAAAACGAACCATAAAAACCCCTATTGATAATTTGAACTAATTCTATTTAAGTTATTATTTACCAATTAAAATTGGATATTACATGACAAATAATTACAAATGATGAACAAAAATTAGGGTTTAATGAAATTGAATGATACAAAAGAAGAAATGTAAGAAAGAAGATGCAATAGATTAAAAACGAAACACAATCAAGAGATTGTTCCTGGGAAAACCCTCTCTCACAGCCATAGGCCTTCATATTAGCCATTTTCCAGATTTCCTCTTTTTACTTCTTCTAGAATAATCATGTAGCAGTTTTGATTCATTTGCCATTTTGATTACCCTATTAGGATTTATATGAGTTAGATTTGATGTATTTGGTCTACACTGTCTGATAGAGACTAGAGACTGATGTCTCTTACACCGTCATATTCGACTTAGTTAAGATCTGACTTAATCAACACCTATTAAACAACCCTTAGTTGATAAATAATTGCTTAAATGAATACAATTCTTGCAGTTTTTCTATTTTAAAAAAAAATCATAATGAGCTTTCTGGTAAAATACTGAAAATATAAGGTTGCGTTTAGTTACGGAAAAACAATTTTCATTTACCGTTTTTTGTTTTTCCTTTTCGATTTTCATTTTCCGTTTTCATTTTTCATTGAAAAATTTAAAAAACGCGTTTAGTTAAAAACTTATTCATTTTTCATTTTCAGTTTTTCTATTTAAAAAATAATCATAATGAGCTTTCTAGTAAAATACTGAAAAAATAAGTGTTTTTCTAAAATTTTCCCCATTAAATACAACACAACCAAACAAACACTATCATGGATACAAAGATGGCACACGCTACACAATTACAAACCTTTAACTACTCATCAAGATAATAATAACAATTCAATTAATTGAAGGAAAAAATAACACCAACAATTTATCTTATCATATAGCATAGGGCCATAGTCAAATTGCCAAATACCAATACACTAGATATAGGCATATATAGCAAGTAACTTTCTGGTGTCACAACAAAAGAAGGTCAAATCTTGACCTAATATTCAAAAGTAGCAAAAAAATAACAAATACATCGGATTTTATTTCCCCTTATGATAAGAGCATGATTTTTAGGTTGATTACCAGACCTCAGGGCGAAGTTCACCGGTTGCAGGAGGCATCCATCTTCCAGAGTTATAAACACTCTCACCAACTTTCCACCCTGGCACATCTTTCATTATCCTCGCCTCTTCTTCTAAATATTTCCTCCATTCTTTCACAAATCTAAATCACAAACCAATCAAAATGAATTTTTAACCAAACAACAACAACAACGAAAGAGATGACCATTTCTGCTTGATTACCTTTCATCCTCTTCTGCCTGTAGCATTGGCAAAATTGCCCTTCGGGCAGCATACTTTTCCTCCTTTATTGCCCTAAACGAATCAAAAAAATAAATGTATACATTTGCATATTAACAGAGTTAAAGAAGTGAGAAGTCTAATACTTTTATAAGAATTACTTGTAGAATAGAAGGACATAGACAACAAAGGGGGACATTTAAGAAATGTTTGTTATGGAAAATTAATACAAATTTTATTTTTAAAAAAAGTTGGAAGAAAGTAAACAAGCACGCAAGTAGCTTACCATGTGCTTACATCATGCTTACAATTACCACAACACAAGCAACAAGTACATTAGGTGGAAGGTTTTAAAGAAATAGGAAGAAACAAGTAAATGAGGTGTACCTTCCTACTTACATGTAGCTATGAGATCTCAAAGAAATGTTTTCAAGTATGCAGATGTTACAAGAAAGAATGCATTAACTGTTTTGCATTAAATGTTTATGCTAAATAATCAAAACCATAATTACTCACTAAGCTTAAAGCTTACATATATATCTCAGAAGCAAAAGGAAAGGAGTATGGACCACATGAAGTAGTTATTGTTATAACAGAAGTTTAAGATGTACTATAAGTTGTAAAATAGATTTTCTTTATGCACTTCCGCTTATGTAAACTTGTTAAACCGTGATGAAATAAAAGATACTATCCTAGTGAAATAAAGTGTATCAATTGTTCATGCATCCACAAAATGAGCTTTTTCAATAGCTTATCGGGCCAAATACGTTGTTTAAAGTCTAAAAAGTTAGTGTGGGAGGTTCTTCATTTCAAAGCTTTTTTACATTGCTTGTAAATTTGCAAGCTTGATACTTGATAGATAAGAGTTTTCTTTTTTTTTTTTTTTTTTTTTTTTTGTGGGGAAATGATGTTCTAGCCCTACAAACTATTGGGTTTCATTTTAAAAGGTCACTAGTGCTTTTTTTTGGTACTTTAGGGGCTTAAAGTCAAATTTAGATGTTAAAAAAGCCATTTTAAACAAAATGAAGGGGTGAACCGGTCATCTTTTGTCTAGTCAACCAATTGTGGGTAGCCAGCTCCTTGTCTTGCTAGAAAGTTGTTCGAGGGTAATTTAGTAATTTTTCTTATACTTCAGGCTTTTTTTTGTTAATGGTAGTAACATGCTAGTGGGGACAGCTTTTTGTGGTCTGGTGTGGTAGAATTCATCTTTGTCTTACCCTAGTAGTATAAATACTCAGTTAGAAGGTAGAGAATAGCTAGCTAAGAATTATGTTACTGGAATAAAGAGAGGTTAGGGTTCTCAATGTACAACCCCAAAGCAAAGAGGTACCACATAAATAGACACATAATCTAATTTTACCTGTAAAACCGGACAAAAAAAGCTTCATACCTTTTTTAACATTTTTAACAGGTAAATTTGACTTTATAACACTAAAGTACCAAAAAAAACATTAGTGACCTTTTAAAATAATACCCAATAGTTTGTAGGGCTAGAATGTCATTTTCCCCTTCTTCTTTTTTTCATATGTTAGATACTATTCTATTCATTTAGTCTATAAATTGATATTGGTATGGCCCATAAAATTACCTTTTTGAAAAAGCTAGTATAGTGGAGGTTTGTTAAACTTTTTGGTTTCTTGATGTGGCGATGACATGGCACCAAAAAGCTCATCTATTGTGGATGCTCTAAGCTCCATAAGCTAGAATGCAAAAGACCGGGCTCAAAGGCCCCTTACAGACACAGACACAGACACAAGACAGTCTTTTATTGTGTTTGGTATGCATTGGAATGAGACTAGACTATTGATGTAAATGGGACAAAAAAGATTGGGATTGTAGTCCATTACACCCAAATTTCTCAATGTTCAAATCACTTAAATATATTTCTTATCTCAACCCTAAGCTTCTCAATGCTAAAGTAAGTTTCATCATAATATCATACCAAAATAACATGTCCCAAAAGGATTCTATACAATAACTTTGGGATTTGCAACTTCTTTTAATGGCAGGAAGTTAAAAGAACAATTGAGTCAGATTTGCTGGGAGCCATTGCAGATATAATTTGCTTGGAGACTACTATGATTCAAAAACAAGAACACAAGATTTCAATTCCTGAAAACTCAGAAGTTACAATGAGTTTTTGTTACAAATTTTGTCACAAAGAATTGCGATTCGTAGTATTTGTCATATGCAATCATCATTTTCTCTAGTAAACCAGATACTCATATCAATAATCAATCTCTTTAAATGTGAACACCAATAAAAGATGAAAACTAGCTCTCTAAGTAATAAGCACCTTCTCGTGTATTATCTATCCAATTTCTAAACCTAGAAATGATCCAGCAAACTATTTCTGAAATTCATAACAGATCTGATACAATTTTAGTTTTGGATCATCAATTAGAACGCTACCTATCTTTAATCGCAGTTCAATTAGACAATAGATGCTTGAAAAGAAGAACAAGGGGTTTCCGGAAATCGAGATACTTACCTACGGATTTTGTTGCCCTTGCCGACCTGATACATACCCCAAGAGAAAATGCCGAAAGTAGTGAGGAATATGGCGACGGCGCTGGGTCCTTTGGACGGGATCCTCCGTGCGTACCTGACCGGCGCAAAACCGCCTGGAGGAGGACCGTCTTGGAGAAGTGGCATGTCCTTGACACTCGCCATTCCTGGCTTGTTCCTTATGAAGGCCTCTGTCATCGTTCTTTGCTCACAGATTTGCCCTCTCTTTCTGCAAACTTTTGCCAAAATACACAGAACCTATTCAACTGGAGTTTTGGAAAGAGAGAGAGTAGAAGTTTTCACACAAAACGGAGATGCGGAGGACACGTCTAACTTGCGCACATGTTAACGCTAGCCTAACTAACCTGCGCATTTAAGTTTTGGTCGGTATAACTAGGGATGTGCTTGGGGAAGGAACCGACCCGAAACTGAATAATCCGAAACCAGAATTAGATGAAAAGTGGGAACCAAAACCCAGACCGATTATACTAATACGGACCGGTTCGGTTTGGGTAATACGGGTTTCGGTTAGGTTATTAACCTGAAAGGAACGAAATAACCCAAATAAACATTTACACTATGTTTTTAAACCTAATAACCCAAATAAACCGAAATGACCCGAATAAGCCAAATAAACCGAAATTGTCCGAATAACCCAAATAAGGAAATTCTACATCTAGTTTAAGAAAAAAAAAATATTAATTATATTTTTTTTTCTTAAACTAGATGTAGAATTTCCTTATTTGAGTTATTCGGGCAATTTCAGTTTATTTGGGTTATTCGGTTCATTTCGGTTTATTTGGGTTATACGGTTCAAGTGACTATTCACTTTCCGGGTCGGTCTTTTTTGCCGGATTAAACCTTTATTCAGGTAACCCGGACCGAATAACCCGCAACCCGAATTGGACAAAAATAGATACCTGAGAACCGACCCAAATAACTTATTTGGTCCTAATTCAAGTTGGTTCGGTCTGGGTTTTGGTTTCGGTTCGACTATTCGGTCCAAACGCACATCCCTAAGTATAACAAGGGAAATTGAATAATATATGCTAGGTGACAACGAACAAACATCATCCACAATGTTCACTGTGGCTCATGGTCGTTGTCATTTGTGGTATACACGACGACCCACCACACCTACTCACAATTGTTTTGGTGTTTGACTCGAAATTTAAGTGTTTAACAACTAGTTTTGTAATTTTTTTAAATAAACTTTTACATATATAAATACCAATATATATTGTCTTATTTTTCATATAATTATTTTCTCTTTTTATTCATGATGACGTGCCTAAGGTGGCACGACAGAATCGTACCTAGCCGAAGCGTTAAGCGTTCCAGACGGGCTAAGCCCAGTAGGTTCAGCGCCCGCTAGCTCCCCTGGGGACAGAATGCTCAGGCGAGGAGCTCGCGCCCGCCAAAGAACGCTCCCAGCTCCAAGACAAAAGAGACAATCAGGGGACAAACAATGGGGTCAGGCCATTACCGCCAGAGCCAATGAGAGCGCCCTGACGGTTAAGGACGCATGACCTTCCAATCAGCGCCTCTGATCTTGTATCCCCAAAAGGCGATCTTGTCCAGTATAGACTGGGCAAGAGCGCTAGGTATAAAAGGATGCACCCTCAGACTCACAAGGTAAGCTCTGCTCTCTAAAAGTAAGATACCCAAAAAACCCTAGATACCTTCTAACTTGACCGTCAGAGCGTTCTTCCAGGAGCACCCTCCCAGGAAACGGTTGACGGCCTCTCTTTCTTGTGATCTTGCAGAGAAAACGAGGAACCTAATTTAGTAGCACTAATCCGGTTGAAGCCAGGTCACATCAGTTGGCGTTCATCTGTTTGTGAGACGAAGAACACAAACTAAAAGCAAAAAGCTAAAGAATCAATGGCGTCTGACGACAGCGAAGGACACGATGCCATCAGGATAGTCTCATACGCTCCATGGCAACGTTGGACGAAACACCACCGCCCACAGCGGTCAACAGAGCGAACCTAGGTGAGGGAAGCTCTACGATAACCACCAACACCGCCTCGCAACCGACAAATCACCAACCGAGAACAACTCCGGCGGGGCCATTCTTAACCACATCCCTTCAGATGTCGTCATTCTTTGTACCACCGACGCAACAACCACCACCGGTCCACTCAACGATGCTACCACCAGGCCAAGTTCTCAACATTTAGCCGCCGTTTTCAGTGCCACCGTTCAATCAGGTGACGGGTGGAACGGGCCCAATGCTTTCCTTACCCCCACTGACGTAGACTATGGTAGCTCATACACCACCTATCTACTCGATGGCGGGCACCTGGACCGGACCGACCATTTCCTCCAACCATAACCTCCAACAGGCCTCGACAATCAACCCTTTAACACCAATACACCCTTTCTCCTCCAGTTGCCATTCCAACAACACCCCTTTTACGGACCAAGTCCAGGCTACCATGCATCGTCGTCATACGGTTTAAACTCTAACACCAGCGGCAAGGCACATCAACCATTCCAACCCAAGACTGCCTTTCCCGCAGCGTCACATCCCCATTTGTCAAAGAGTTGCTAGACTACGAAATGCCAAACACGGCCAAACTGCCAACGCTTAAAACCTATAATGGCACTACCGACCTAGACAGCCACATCGACACGTATGAGTGTACAATAACGTCTCTAAAGCTTGATGAGAGGTTCTGGTGCACATATTTCCCGATGACTATCGATGGCAACACAAGCACATGGTTCAAGACATTGCGTCCAGGCAGCATCTCCAATTTCGCTCAACTTAAATACATATTCCTTACCAACTTCATGTAGCTAAGAAAGTACAAAGGAGATCCTCATTCCATAATAGGCTGTAAGCAAAAGGAGGGTGAAACCGTACGAGAGTATTTCACCAGGTTCATAAACGCAACGTTAGACGTTCCGGGACACGACGAGGGACTCATAGCTGGCGCTTTCACGTGGGGACTTTTACCAGGCCCTTTGTCATAAAATCTCATGGGTAAGAAACCCCAAACAAGGGCCGAGTTAAAGGAGAGGGTAGAACGATATCTGAGGCAGTAAGAAGGCGAAGCAGCAAAACAAGCATACCTAAATGCTATGACGACCAAATGCCACAATCCAAGCCACACAGACTTTCAAGGGGGAGGCAGGCACTTTGGCCAGGTAAGGAGGCCCCAGGCGAGGTTTCGACCATTCGATAGAGACAATAGACGGAGTCGTCGACCGGAGGTGTACACAGTATCAAAAAAACAACAACAAGACAAGTCACCCAAGAGCCGGTATTGTGAATACCACAAAAGCAAGACACACGACACTGCTAGTTGTTCGGTACTCAAGAAGGAAATGGAAAAAAAGCAGCTCAAAGGAGACTTGGTGGAAATAGCACGGAGCCTGCACGCCAAATTTGACGCCGAAAATGCCAAGAACGCGCTTCGAGAAGGAGTTCAACCCAAGGAAATATTCATGATACATAACAAAAGAAGTGGGGAGGCACAATCGCCAAATCGATGGGTCCCCAGGCCCCCGGCGCGAACACTCACGTTCTCTGCGCAAGACCCCCGTCCGGAAGGATGGAGAGGTGATAACCCATTGGTAATCCAGGCCTCCATCAAGGATGTAACCATACATAGGGTCTACGTCGACACAGGGAGTTCGGCAGACATAATTTATGAGCACTGTTTTCAATTTCTCCCAGATCGTTGGAAAGACAACCTGAGACCCACGGCGGGGAGACTGGTCGGATTCACCGGCCATAGCCTGTGGCCACTGGGCACGATTCACCTCCCCCTGATAATCACCAGCCACGATAAATCAATGAAAGAAGACGGTCCTAATCGACTTCGTGGTCATTCGACATTCGGCAGAGCATAACATTATCTTGGGAAGAATGACCCTCCTAAAGCTAGGAGCGGTCCCCTCGACCATGCATGGAATCTTGAAGTTCGACACTTCGGCGGGCCCAGCCACAGTACTTGCCACCCCTCCCAGGGAATTGCAGTGCTTTACGGTCATGAAGCCAACAGAAATGACTAAGGAAACAAAGAAACCGCGACAAGACCCGAGAAGAGGAAAGGAAATAATCAACGAAGGATACCCTGATCAACCGATCAGCATTGGTCACGACCTTCCAGGTCACGTAAAGGAAGCAATAATCGACTTACTCAAACGGTACAAGTACATATTTGCATGGACCCCTACAGACATGGTGGGGGTAGATAGGAAGGTCATTGAGCACAAACTAGTGATCAAGCCAGGGACAAAGGAAGTGAAGCAGAAGAAAAGGGTCCAGGGAGGGACCGCAACAGGGAAATTAACGCAGAAGTAGGTAAGCTGGCGGAGGCCAGAATAGTAAGGGAATCAGTTTTCCCAACCTGGATTGCTAATCCGGTTATGGTACGCAAGCAAGACGGGTCATGGAGTATGTGCATTAACTTCTCAGACTTGAACAAAGTGTGTCCCAAGGACTGCTATCCCCTCCCGGAGATCGACCAAAAAGTGGAGTCTTTGCAAGGGTTTAAGCTAAAGTGTTTCCTGGATGCATATAAGGGATACCATCAGATTCTGATGAGCGAGCAGGACGAAGAAAAAACAGCTTTCTACACGGATCATGGCACCTTTTTTTATACCAAGATGCCTTTCAGATTGAAAAACGTGGGAGCTACATACCAGTGCCTGGTCGACTCGGTTTTTGCCAAGCAAATTGGGAGGAATATCGAGGTGTATGTCGACGATATGGTGATTAAGAGCTCCCATGAAAGCAAAATGTTGCAAGACATCGAAGAGACCTTTTGTACGCCAGAAAGGGTCAAAATGAAATTGAACCCGGCTAAATGCACATTCGGGGTAGAATAAGGACAGTTCTTGGGGTACTATGTTACCAAACAGGGCATCCAGCCTAGTCCAGTTAAAGTGGACGAGTTTATGGAGACACCACCCCCAAGCACCCTCAGAGACGCACAGGTTTTGAATGGGAACTCACGACCCTGAGTAGGTTCATCTCGAAATCCGCTGACAAGGCCATGCCATTATTCCACACATTGAAAGGCTGCATTGAAAAGAAAAACTTTCAATGGAAAGCCACGGTGGAAGAAGCGCTCCAGAAGATCAAGGAAGCACTACACAAGCTGCCCACACTGGCCAGTCCCATCCCAGGGGAAACACTGCAAATGTACCTCTCGACCTCAAACGAAGCGATATCTTCAGTGTTAACCATAGAAAGGGAAGGAAAGCAGAAGCCGGTATACTTCGTGAGTAGGGTGTTACAGGGCCATGAGCTCAATTACCCCACCCTAGAAAAGCTAGTCCTGGTGCTCATCTACGCGGCGCGACGTTTGAGGCGCTACTTCCAAGCGCACCAAATTGAGGTGCTAACAAATTGTCCCATCAAACAGATATTGCTCAAGCCAGAAACGTCGGCCGGTCAGCAAAGTGGGCAATTGAGCTAGGGGAGCATGATATAAGCTATCGCCCAAGTACAAGAA
The DNA here is from genome assembly GCF_051521515.1 of Lactuca serriola. NCBI lineage: Eukaryota > Viridiplantae > Streptophyta > Magnoliopsida > Asterales > Asteraceae > Lactuca > Lactuca serriola. The sequence continues at coordinate 107,941,013 of NC_136409.1, read as the reverse complement.
TTAAGGGGCAAGAACTAGCAGATTTCTTGCTCGAAATTCCAGATGAAGGAAACTCAGTCAAGGAAAGAATCTGGGCAGTAGAGGAGGTCCTGGCCAACAACCGCTCATGGAAGCTATATACTGATGGGGCATCCAAAAGGGAAGGTTCAGGGGCAGGCTTAATCCTGACTAGCCCAGAGGGAGAGGAAGTGACTTATGCCCTTCCGTTCAACTTCCACACCTCAAATAGGTGGAGTATGAAGCCTTGCTCGCAGGGTTGCGATTAGCCAAACAAATGGGTGCGAAGGCTGTGACGACCCTAACAGATTCAAGATTAGCCGCGAACCAAATTAACGGAAGTTTTGAGACAAGAGATCAGAGAATGGAGAGGTATGTTAGAATGGTGAGACAGCTAATCCAATCCTTCAGACAGTTCATGATCAAGCAGATACCTCGAAGCGAGAACAAAAGGGCAGACACCTTAAGCAAGTTGGCATTTACATGTTTCGATCATCTATCAAAGAAGGTTTTGGTAGAAGTAATCAGGGAAAGAAGTATTGATGAGCGGTAGATAAATACCTTGACAACCACTGGGCCCACATAGATGACACCATTTATGGAGTATTTACAAAGGGGAGTACTACCAGACGACCACAGTGAAGCCAAGAAAATACGTATAAAGGTGCCCTCGTATGCGTTGATAAATGGGGAGCTGTACCGAAAAGGGTTTACAGCACCCTGGTTGAAATGCGTAGATCAGGCCAGAGGGATGGAGGCGCTACAGGAAGCGCACGCAGGCCAGGCGGGCACACATGAAGGAGCTAGAGCTTTAACAGGTAAGGTGCTCCGGATGGGAATATATTGGCCCACTGTACACCAAGACGTGCTGGGAGTGACTAGAAAATGTGGGGAATGCCAGTCTTACGCTCCAGTCCAAGCAAACCTCCCGGTACCACTGCAGAACATATCCAGCCCATGGCCGTTCTACCAATGGGGCATAGACATTGTAGGTCCATTCTCGGAAGCACCCGGAAAGCTGAAGTACATGGTGGTGACAGTAGACTACTTCACAAAATGGATTGAAGCAGAACCTCTAGCGTGCATAACAGGAAGGCACATGATAAAGTTTGTATGGAAGAATATCATGAGAAGGTTTGGAACGCCTAAGGTGCTCGTCAGTGATAATGGCCTACAATTTGTTGAAAATCCTTTCAAAGAATGGTGCGCCAGTAAAGGGATAAACCAGCGGTTCACATCAGTGGCGCACCCATAGGCTAATGGGCAAACAGAAGTGTCTAATCGAACCATTGTGAATGGGATCAAGAAATGGTTGGGTAAGGCAAAGGGGAATTGGGCAGAGGAGATACCGGTAGTGTTGTGGTCATACAGAACCACTCCACGAACAAGCACACGGGAGACCCCATTCAACCTAACATATGGGACGGAGGATGTACTCCCCATGGAAATAACGATTGGCACGCTAAGAGCCGTCAATGCAGATGAAGAAAGCAATGCCCAAGACCTAAGATTGAATCTGGATGTCCTCGAAGAGAGGCGCGAGAATTTGGAGATACGCCAAGCTGCATATAAGCGTGTAACAGAAAGATATTACAATCATACGGTAAAGGAGAAAGCGTTCAGAATAGGCGAGTATGTGCTAAGAAGGAACAAAGCAAGCCGAACCCAACCTCAAGGCAAGTTGGGCCTAGTATGGGAGGGCCCATATAAGGTCATAGAAGCAAATAGGAAGGGCGTATATGTGTTGGAAACAGTGGAAGGAAGGCGGATACCAAGAACATGGAACGCCAGAAACTTGAAGAAGTTTTTCTTTTAAGGAAGAAGTGGCAAACATCCCCAGTTGCCCAGTGTCATGCTTAGTATACCACATTTTTAAGTACTCAGTGTACTCGATTTCATGCTTAGTGACATGATTCTCATATTTAGTATATTGGAGCCCATGGTCAATGTAATCGAATGGTTGATATACCAAATTTTAATACTCAGTGTATTAAATCTTTTAAAATGTTTAAAATACTTAACGCGTTAAATTTTATTTTTGGGTGCTTAGAGAACCTAGCCTTGACACTTAGCATGTCGATACTAACGTGGGCAAAATAAAATGCTTAGTGCATCAAAATACTGTTAAAAGAAAGCAATGCTTAGAGCATGCAGCTGGACACCCAACACCCTAAATGTTTTTACATACAACCAAAAGATAACGTTATTGCAAAGCCCATACATTACATGCCCAAAGCTAAACAGACAAAAAAAAGAAGAAAGGACAAAAACAACAAAAGAAAACTAGAACAACCATAGAGAATATTTTCATGCCCCAGGAGGGGTAGCACACGATGCCGGAGCATCTTTGATTTCATCACCACTGCGTCCATCGCCAACAACCATTCCCACCACCATACCCTCGTCACCCACTCCAATGTCGCAGTCACCATCATCCTCAACATCTTGTCCATCCTAACCAGCATCACCATCGATCACCCGCATAGTCTCATCCCCTTGAATCACCATACCCTCTGGGGTACCTTCTAAACAAGAGAAAGAACAAAACTCCCGGAGGCCACCAATATTCAAATCTCCCAAACCCAATAAAGATGCATGATCCATACTCGCAAACGATAACAGAGCATCATTCATGCTAACCACCGGAACAGCGGAGGAAAGACAAGCACCAGCGTCATCAGACCCAGCTCCAGCGGTCACATTCTGAACATATTCAATCCCAGCCACAAAAGCAGCATGCCGAATGAGACTTATAGCATTCGTGAAATTCGGATGCTCAATCAGCTTGTCCACAATATGAACGACACCCACAGGTACCAACCAATCCAAATCCCGGCGAGAGGCAACCACATCCGTTTGCAAAGAAGAGATTAACTTGTCACGATCAGCAGCATTGTGCTCAAGACTCTCAAATTGAATCATCAAGCCTTCAATCACTTGAGTAAGGGAGTCAACCTTGGCTTATAAAGCAGCTCTAGCATCGTCAAGGATAGCCTTCTCAGATACAAGGAGCTGACACTTTTGTTCAGAAAGATGGAGGTCTTCACCAAGCTCGCCAACGTGACGCTCCAGCCTTACCACATGCGACTCGCACAAGGCATGAGTAGCCTCCATTTTGCTAATGGAATGGATGCGTCGGGAGCTGGCAACAAGGTAAACATAGCTTGCGCGGCGGCGTAAGCCATGTTGTGGGCAAGAGCAGGGTTACCCATGGCCTCCATGTCACTAACTGCAGCAGGAGGAAAAGCATGGCGAGAGAACTCCAGAGCATTGGCACAAACGCATAACCGAGAATCATTGTGAAGATTCCAAGAAGGGGCAAAGACAGGGGACCTGTCGGAACTCTCCCCAGTAACACCGCCCAGAGGGAGTGACGCCTGGTAGGGATCGCTAGAGTCCTTGACAGGAGAAAGCTTCGAAGAAAGAAATGAAACACTTGAAACAAGTATATGTGAGATAGATGGAACAACAGGCTGATCACGTGCCCCAGGGATCCCTTCAGACTGTTGTGCGTCGTCATCAGGGATTACAACCACGCCGATTGGCACGGAAGCCATAGAATTCAACAGGCGGGAAAAGTTACGCCTGGTCTAAATTCTCTTGGCAACATTAGGTGCACCGGTAATTGGTTCACCCATGGCCAAAACAACCTTCATCTTCGCCTGCATACGCCGAAGATCAGCGATGATACCCTCTTTGCTATCCTCGCTACTCTCCATGGAAGAAGAGAAGGTACTACCCAGAGGCATGACAACAGAAATAGGGCGAGCGTGGAAGGGATTCGTCTCCAACGCTGACTCACCTGTAAGAGAAGTAGAAGGGGCAGCAGTCAAAGCAAGTTGGACCACCCGACGAGGCGGAGGGAGCCAGTAAACTAGATCCACCTCGCGGCACTCCAGCTTAGCCCGGTAGCGTTTCCGCAGAACCTCATCCATAGACAAAGAGGATTCAACACCTGGGAAAGCCAGAACGTGAAGTATCAGTCACCAAAAAAAAGAAAGAAGGAAGGAAAAGAGGAAAAGAGAAAGCCAAGCAGGGCACTTACCATCAATGTTGCAAAAGAACACCGCCATTTTGCCACGACGCCTCCAAGAGGGACTCATCCCTACACTGGAGAGGAGGGCCTCATAGTAGTCCTCAGGTGTTACTTGGATGCTTTTTAGGTAATCAGCAACATCCTGATTGTGGGGGGGAAAGCTTAGGGATAGTATCAGCAAAGGTATTTACACGATACCGACCACTCCTAACCAGTTCTTGATTCACCCACAACCACTTATCCTGCTAGTTCTTGGGGGTTCGTTTGTCGGGAACTAGAGCATGTCCTCCTCGTCGGACTGAAAAGGTGCACTTATCTCCTGTGACGCAAAATCTGAAGAAGTACTTAAACACAAAATAGTCAGGAAGATAGCCATTGGCCCTGCAGATCATCTCGAATGCTACCACTTTGTTAACAGCATTCAGGGTCAGCATCTGCAAACTGCAACCATCCTTCTGGAGAACTTCCTCTTGAAAGTCCGTTAACGGGAAACGGATGTCAGCGTCTAGGGTTTTCAAATAAACCCCGATTTTTCCAGAAGGGGTGGGAGGAGATGCTAGAACCCGGAGAAGGAAACTCCACACCCTCCATAGAAGATAAACCATATGGTTTTTCAAGTTGGCGGTATTCCACGGCGGAGGGAATGATATCAGGAAGATTCGCCATAGAGGAGGAGAAAGGAGAAAAACACAGAGAAAGGAAGACGAAGAGGGATGAAGAAAGGGTGAAGGAAAAAAGAAGCCCTATGAGCGTCTTTATAAAGGAACGGAAAGGGAGCTGCATTTAAAATTTCTGACACGATGACGTAATTGCTAGCCATCATGCGCAGTCATGTCGCCATTAAGGGTGGAATGACGGGTAAAGAATAACTAACACGTGTAAACTAGTTAAGCTCGGAACGCCGTAACTAGCGCTGCAACGCTACAACTACCGGACTGGGGGACTTGATGACGTGCCTAAGGTGGCATGACATAATCGTACCTAGTTGAAGCACTGAGTGTTCCAGACGGGCTAACCCCAGCAGGCTCAGCGCCCTTGGGGACAGAATGCCCAGGTGAGGAGCTCGCACCCGCCAAAGAACGCTCCCAGCTCCAAGACAAAAGATATAATCAGGGGACAAACAATGGGGTCAGGCCATTACCTCCAGAGCCAATGAGAGCGCCCTGACGGTTAAGGACGCACGACCTTCCAATCAGCCCCTCTGATCTTGTCTCCCCAAAAATCGATCTTGTCCAGTACGGATTGGGCAAGAGCGCTAGGTATAAAAGGATGCACCCTTAGACTCACAAGGTAAGCTCTTCTCTCTAAAAAGAAGATACCCAAAAAACCCTAGATACCTTCTAACTTGACCGTCGGAGCGTTCTTCCGGGAGCACCCTCTTAGGAAACGACTAACGGCCTCTCTTTCTTGTGATCTTGCAGAAAAAACGAGGAACCTGATTCAGTAGCACTAATCCGGTTGAAGCCAGGTCACATCAATTCATATTCACACATTTGTATTATTTTAAAATTCAAAATCCATGGCTCTCAAACGAATGAATTGGTCAAAAGAGGAAGAAAATAAGTTAGCACAAACATGTGTGTCGGTTTTCGAAGAAGGAGAGAGTCAAATCTCTAGTGGTTTTAGGGGAAAATTTCGAAATGTTTTCTATGATTTAATGGGTTGTGCAAGTCGAAATTTCGACGAAATATGTTTCAAGTGGCACGATTCAAATGTAAAATGTTGTAAATTCAACGGAATTTACAACATTCTAAACAATCTACACAAAAACAATATCGATGTGGTTAATGTTTCCATGGATCAAACATGAATACATAACCCAAAAACTTTTTCCACATCTCAAAGTTTGGCTAAAGTTGAAGGATTTCCCAAAATGAAAATACTAGTTTAAAAAATAAATTAGGATTAGGGTAGTTTATTATGTTCGCAATTTTTATGTTTTCTTGCATTTTATTTTAAATTGTCGTTTTTTTTAGATTAATCGAATGAAAAATAGTTTTAAAAAAATATTATGTTTTATGGTATTTTTTATTTAAATTTATTAAAATGCCTTGTTGTAGGTATTCAATCAGCAAGGTCATCAACGTGCGTCTAGCCACTGTTAAGGCGTTCAATTGCCATTCTTATATACTTCTTTCATTGAGTACCTAGACTAGGACCTTCTTGCATAAGTGGTCGAAGCATGTTGATGCCAGTTTGCTGAGGGCGTCCGCCCTCCTATTTTCACTTCTTGGTATTTGTTTGATCGTGAATTCCTTAAAGGATTTAGTAAGCCATTGCATTATCTTGACGTATTTCTCCATCCTTTTGTCATTTTCCTCGAAGCTCCCATTAATTTTGTTGGCGGCCAACCTCAAATTTGTTAGCACCGTTACTACTTCTTCCACCATTTGTTTGGCTAGCCGTAAACTGACAAGTTAGGCTTCATACTCCGCTTCATTGTTTGAGGTGTGGAAGTCGAACCGAAGGGCATATGTGACCTCTTCTCCTTCCGGGCAAGTTAGGATCAAACCCGCCCCTGAAACTTCTCTGTTGGACGCCCCATCTGTATATAGCGTCCATTTTCGGTTATCCTTCAGAGTTTTTTCTGCCGTGGGTACTTCTTCTTGGGTCATTCCTTCTCCTTCACCCCCGGGGCATTTCGAGCAAAAAGTTCGCAAGTGCCTGCCCCTTGATGCTTGTTCATGGGCGATAGCTGATGTTGTGCTTGTCCAACTTGATTAACCATTTTGCGAGTCGACCCAAGGTCTCCTGCTTGAGCAATATTTGTTTGATCGGCCAGTTTGTCAAGACTTCGATCTGATGTGCTTGAAAATACCGCCTTAGTCTTCGTCTAGTGTAGATGAGTGTGAGCACCAACTTTTCGAGGGCTGGGTAGTTGAGTTTGGGACCCTGTAGTGCCCGGCTAACGAAGTAAACTGGTCTTTGTTCTCCTTCCCTTTCTACGACCAGTACGGAGGATATGGCTTCTGCTGAGGTTGAGAGGTATACCTGCAAAGTCTCGCCCGGGATAGGCCCTGCCAGAGTGGGTAGCTTATGCAAAGCTTCTTTGATTTGCTGGAGGGCCACCTTTGCTACCGTTGTCCATTGAAAGTTGCTTTTCTCAATGCATCCCTTAAGTGTATGAAAGCGTGGCATGTCCTTGTCAGCTGATTTCGAGATGAATCGGCTGAGCGCAGTGAGCTTTCCGTTTAAGCCTTTTGCATCTCTTAAGGTGTTCGGTGGTGGAGTCTCCATGAGTTCGTCTAGTTTGATTGGGATAGGCTGTATTCCATGTCTAGTGACCTAATTGATGGGTTTTGAGCATTCTAACACTTCCTAAGTGTACATGCAACCCTAATAAACCTTGGATCTATGTTTGTCTAAGATACATGCAAATAATTATTTTTCCAAGGTTCATATCCTTACTAGCATGGCATGGGGAACTTGAATCAAATAAAGCTAGTAGAAACACTTACCTTGTAGTTGTAGTTGATTCCTTGGAGTTTTAGAGCCTAGCACCAATAGTGTGGATGCCTCAAATGGAAATCACAAATCACCACAAACTTGGAACTTTGAGAGAATAGTCACTACTATCTTGAAATTGGCCCTCACCTCAACAAGTGTCAACTAGTGTGATTTCAAGAACCAAAGCCTCCTTTATATAGTGTGATGGATTAGGGTTACATCCATGTAAACCCTAATACCCATGTCTCTTCATTTCCATGAGATCCATGGGTTAAAGCTCCATGGAGTATCCATGGACTTTCCTATACAAGCCTAGCCCATCCAAATAAGCATTAGCCCACACTATATAAATATAGAAGCCCATATTTAATTAGTAATATCTTTGATCTCTAAATTAATCCTAGATTAATTATAGATCAATACTAATTAAATAATATAATCTTATATTAATATATTAGAACTTATAATATATTAATAAATCATAACCTGTACTATTCTCAAATATTATCCATAAATTGTTCGGGTGAAGTGCAACCCAAATGGACCATGCCGGGTCGGGTCAAGTACATACCAAATATAGTTATGGACTTAGACACTATATCCAACACTAATATCCTAAAAATTGCCCCTCTTCTACTCCAAAGGTGCACTTGCATGGGTTTAATTTCATCTTCACTCTTTCCAATGTCTTGAAGGTTTCTTCGATATCCTCCAGCAGCTTTGCTTCATCTGGGCTTTGAATGACCATGTCATTGACGTATACCTTGATGTTCCTTCCAATTTGCTTAGCGAATATGGAATCAACTAGTCGTTGGTATGTCGCCCCTGCATTTTTAAATCAGAATGGCATCTTGGTGTAGCAGAAAGCGCCACGGTCTGTGTAGAAGGTTGTCTTCTCCTCATCATCCTTGCTCATCAAGATTTGGTGGTATCCTTTAAATGCATCCAAGAAGCACTTTAGTCTGAAGCCTTGTAATGATTCCACCTTTTGGTCAATCTCTGGTAAAGGATAACAGTCTTTAGGGCATGCTTTATTTAAGTCAAAATAGTCGATGCACATGCGCCATGACCCGTCATGCTTCTTTACCATGACGGGGTTGGCGATCCAGGTTGGGAAAACTGCTTCTCTCAAGATCCCTGCCTTCATTAGCTTGGCCATTTCTGCATTGATCACCCTATAATGATCCACTTTTTGGACTCTCTTCTTTTGTTTAACCTCCTTTGTGCCTGCTTTGATCATCATCTTGTGCTTTATGACTTTCCTGTCTACGCCGACCATATCGGTGGGGGTCCATGAGAACACATACTTGTATTGTTTGAGCAGGCTTACTAGCGCTCTCCTGACGTGTTCCGGGAGGTTATGGCCGATGCTAATCGCTTGTTCTGGGTGTTCTTCATTAATTACCTCTTTCTCATTTTCCGTCTCAACCCTTGGCTTCTTGGTTTCCTACGCTATTTCTGCTGGTTGCATGACCTCGAAGCATTGCAATTCCTTAGGTGGCGTGACGAGGATTGTGGCCAGCCCTTCAGTGGTACTGAACTTTACGATCCCATGCATTGTTGATGGGATCGCCCCCAGCCTGAGCAGGGACGTCATTCCTAGTATGATGTTGTGCTCTGCATAGTGTCGGATCACCAAAAAATCGATCAGGGCTATCTTCCTTCGTTGTTTGTCGTGGCTGGTCAGCGTGAGAGGTAGGTGGATTGTGCCTAGGGGCCATATGTTGTGTCCCGTGAAACCCACTAGCCTTCTTGTGGTGGATTTGAGGTTCTCCTTCCACCTATCAGGGAGGAGGCGAAAGCAATGTTCGTAAACTGTGTCCACCAAGCTGCCTGTGTCAATGTATACCCTGTGAATGGTTACGTTCTTTATTGATGCTTGTATTATAAGTGGGTTATCACCCTTCCAGCCTTTAGGCCTGGGGTCTCTTGCTGAGAATGTGAGTCCTTGTGTTGTTGTCGTGATGCTTATCAGATCGCTTTCCTCGTACTGTCGTCCCCTTTTGACACGTACCATGAGTATTTCCTTGGGTTGGGCGTGTTCTCTTGTTGCGTCCTTGGCATTTTCGGTGTCGAATTTGGCTCGGAGGCTCCGTGCTATTTCGATGTGATTTCCCTTTAACTGTTTTTCCTCCATTTCCTTTTTTAGGACCAAGCAGTTGACGGTGTCGTGTGTTTTGCTCTTGTGGTACTCACAGTACCGTCTCTTTGTCGCTTTCGCCGGCTGTGACTTATCTGCCACTACATAGACATCTGGCCGGCGGTTCCACCTGTCATCTCTAGTGAACGACATGAAGCGTCCTCATAAGCACTTTCCTCGCCCGAAATGCCTAGTTCCACCTAGCGTTTCTATGCGGGTTGGACTATAGCATTTCGCGGGGGATGCCATGGCGTTTAAGTATTCCTGCTTCGTCGCCTCTCCTTCCTCTTGCCTTAAGTAGCACTCTACTTTCTCTTTTATCTCGGCTCGTGTTTGCGGTTTTTTATCCATGAGTTTTTGGGATATGGGGTCCGACAGAAGTCCCAACGTGAAGGCCCCAGCTATTAGACCCTCGTCATGCCCAGGGACGTCTAGCATGGCATTCCTGAACCTCGTGAAATATTCTCTCATTGTTTCCCCTTCTTTCTTCTTACAATCAATGATTGAGTAAGAGTCGCCCTTGTACTTTAGTAATTGCATAAAGTTTGTGAGGAACAAGTGCTTTAGTTAGCCGAAGTTGTATATGCTGCCTGGGCGGAGCGTTTTGAACCACGTGCCTACATTGCCATCGAGGGTTGTTGTCACACCCCGCTTTTCCACCTCATGTTTCGCGTTGCATACACATACATAGAGAAATATAGCAATCAAGTTTCATAAGAGTCAAAATAAATACAACGAACATAAATAGTTTAGGACATGCTTTTCCACCTTAAAACATTTAAAACCCGAAAATAGGGGAATGCATGAATACTCACAATATGTATTGAGATGATGCAAATGGTGCCTTGAACTACGCTCCACTCGTACCACTATTATTTTCCTACAATAATGGTATTCACTAGTGAGTCTCTAAATCAAAATCTAACACTAGTATACTTACTAATACTATAGAATTATGCCAATATTGTGTCAAAATTTAATATTGATAAGTTACAAACATTATTCTGAAATGGTGAAATTTTATAACTCATGTGATTAAGACAATTTTGGATATTAATTTCCAGATTTTTGTAATATTAATTGAGGGTATTTCAACACATTTAAAGGTGTTTTAAGCTCCTAAAAATCCAAAATATTATCAAATAGTTTCCAAAAATTCTCAAACTTTGCATTTTGATTCTAAACACAATAGAGGTCTTCCAGAAATTTTCCCTTGAATTTTTGATGTGATTAATTATTGTTCCAAATTTTTATGCCTTCATAACAATATAAATTCATGAAAAATAAAATCCAGATGATAAAAATTCCCAAACTTTTTATAATACTGGAGTTAGACACAATCAAGCTGGGAAAAATATAAAAATGGATTTCTAAACAGCTTAACCACATTTTATGATTTTTGTGCATTTATTATAATAAAAATTGAAATAAATAGAAAACCGTTTCCAAAATTGCCCAAACTTTTTGTATTACTGTTATGAAACATTATTAAGCTGGGAAAAAAAAATATTAAAATGGATTTCTAAATTGTTTACCCGAATTTTATGATTTTTGTGCCTTTATTCTTATAAAAATTGAAATAAATAGAAAACAATTTCCAAATTGCCCAAACTTTTTGTCACACTGTTATTATACATATAAAAGCTGTGAAAAATAGAAAAGATATTTTTTTTATTTGGTCTTGCTATTTTTCTTTGTTTTATCCTCTTAAACAATCATTAATTGGAGAATAATTATTAAACAGTTAAAGTAAATTACCAAAATTTTTGTAAACTTCATTTACGGTGGAAATGATCTGGGAAAAATCCAAAAGGTGGTTTTTATCCACTGAAATACGATTTTGTGGATTTTAGTATATTTAATCTTAGAAAATAGAAGAAAAATAGCATACTGAATAGAAAAACCATCCAGTTTTTTATTTAGAGTTCTAATATATTATAAGGTCTTTTGGTAAATTTGCACGAAATTTTCATGAATTTTGGATGGGCAGAACTATTTTCCTGTTTTTAGTCCATTATAAATACAAAAATCAGGGAAAAATTGGAATGCATTATGAAAAATTCTGAAAATACTTTTCTGAGTCTTACACATAGGGTAGGAGGTGTGAAAATTATTAGATACCCTTTTCACATTCCTTAAAGTGGTTTGATGATTTATTTGAATTAAACAAAAAGAAAATTCAAAACCATACCAAACAGTAACAAAAATTGTTGAAACTCACTGAAATGTCATCATTCACTTATGGGTCATCCACGAATTTACCTAGGATTTATAGACATCAGAAAGTATTTTATATGAATTATTACCCTATTTTCTTGCATTAATTATAATAATTCGAGAAAAATAAATTGTTTTCTAAAAATTTGTAGAACTTCTCATTTTGTTGTCTATATTCTGGGAAAAATTGGATTTGATCAGAAAAGAAGGTATAGATATTTATTTGGGAATAATCATTTATGAACCTATTTGAAAACTTTTAACAACAAACTTTGATGATGAAGCCTCTAAGCTTGAAGATCATCACATGCATGTTGGTTTTTGGGTGAAATACTACCACCATCATCATAAAAATCATTGTTATGAACATATGATTCATAATACAACCATAGAATGGTGTAGAAGAAGAGAAAGTGCATGAAAACACAAAGTTATCAGGGAAAAAGTGAAGGGAGAATGAAAGTTTTGTGATCGCCTCAAGAACAACACTTGATGATGAAAGTTTTGAGTGTTATGAGATTATATTTTTTGGAAATTTTCATGGTTAATGGAGAGAGGAAGAGAAAATAATGGTGGTGGAGTGTGAGAGAGAGGAGAGTGAAATAGAAATGAAGAAGTGGAGTGTAAGAATGACTTAAATGATCACTTGTTTGGAAAGAGTATTAGTAGTAAAGGGGAAGAATGAAATTGAGGAATCAAGTATACTATCCTAGTTTTCAGCTTTGACTTAAGTTCCTACGAGACTCGGTCCTAATTTATACCACTAGGTCAAATGAATGATGTGTGTATATGATTCATGAAAAGTGTTCAAGTCAAAGAGTGACCCGAATATGGATACTCACTGCAGTTAAGTAGTTATAGAATTCACATATCAATGTGAAATGTAAGTACACTATCCATTATTTCTCTCTGTTTCCAAGTTTCTACTAGGTTATAACTTAGCTTCTAGTTACTAAGTCTAGTATGTGCCGTGCCTATACGTGCAACTAAGTTTATTCAAATCTAGAACCGACTAGAATTTTGCCGATTGTCACAGTCTACCCCGGTTGAAAGAATTTCGTCCCAAAATTCAATTCGTGACACATTCTATTAGAACTCAGCCGAATACAATGGTATAATTGGAGAGATGGTGACTTGAAGAGCTCTTTGATTATTTTGGGTTAATTCCTCAAGGGAAGAGCCAAACTCTTTAGCTATAATCAAATTAATGTTTCCTTAATTCGAGTTCTTTCGTCTAGATTATGGAAAATTTGGTTCAGGGAATCATGATCCAACCATGGCGACCTAGTCGAAAAAGATCATCTAGTTAGATATTATCTGAATTAAGAGAGCGGTATAAGTTTTGCTGATGCACCAACTACACTAACCGTTAAATCCGCATTGATCCTTAAGTTGCATTCTAAATTAGCACTAAGTGTAAATTCGCTGCTTAATAAAGAAGAGATTAGGAACAATTTGTTCACTTCCGGGTTAGCTATTACATCTAGAAAAGATATATTCTGAAATAAGAAGGGGGAAAGGGAAGTGATCGAGGGTAAGTTCCTAAAAATACGTACTAAGGGTAGGCAACGAAGTTTTGGTACATCTCAAATGTAAAGGCTATTTAAGTGTCGTCGACAAATTAAATTACGAAATGATTGAGGATCTCCGAGGCTATAATTACTACTACGGTTACTCTTACAATAATAAAACCTTATTCTAAGAATTAATATATTCAGAGAGTCATTGTTGCAAATGGAGGCGATGAAATTTTATGATAAATTAAATCACATTGTGTAGATAGCATTTTAAGTGTTTAGAAGTGATAAAAATCTCATTGTTATCAAAATGTGTGTTTAGAAATGATAATTAATCTCACTATTATCAAAATATATAATAATTCCAAGATAATGAAGATACATGTGTGGCGATCCAACGAAGTAGTAAAATAATATAAAAATTAATTAAGGTTAAAGGTTTAAGTCGTCATTAAAGGAATTTGTATAGAAATATTTGTATTAAATTTTTGAGAAATTGTCCAATTGTCTAAGTCAGGACAAATTTAAGTTTACGAGGAGTCAGAATACTTATGAAAACAAGTTTGAGAGTTTAGGAACTTACTGAAAATTGCAAAGTAAAATACTATTCTAAGAAAGGTGTAAAAATATCAATCTTTGAAAATAGTGCATTCATAGTTTAGTGTTTCTACAAAAACAATCACTTAGAGAATAGATAATCATAAAATTTAAAAATTTTGATGTATTTAAAGAAAAGAAGAAACATAAGGAAGCATATCCTTCACATATATTTTCCGGATATAGAAAAATTATAAGGATAAGGGTATTCATCTTGTGTATTAGTTATAAGGAAAAATACAATGAAACCTGCATTTTAAATCAAGTTTATAAATTTAGAACGAAAGACCAAATGTAAATAAGAAACTATAGATTTCAAAATAAAAACAAGATGTATATGATAAAAGGCGTAATTGAATATATCAAAGTTGACTAAATCAAAAGCATGCCTCACGACTATACATGTATTAATCGCTCAAAACGAAAGGGTAGACTTCTAGTGTTTATGTATACGAATATGATACCAGGAGAAGCAAAATAGATAGAAACAAAGTTAGACGATGTATTATGTTAATATTATGGCGTGCAAGATCTAAAATCAGAAGGAGAGCGAGAAATAAAGTTCAGGGGAAAGAAAAAGGAAGGTAGCGGTGGCAATGATTGTTATTGTTAAAATTATAAGAACAATATCTATAGGTAGATTTAAAATCAGGTTGAGATATATTTCAAACTTCAATATTTGATGTATATTGATGATTAAATAGACATGTGGGAGTCTTAAAGTGTTTGCTAAGGATTGGTAAAAATTCACAAGTTATCTATTATGTTAAACTCGATTTGTGAAAAAGAAGAAGCCCTACAAATGGCAATTGAAAATCTGACAATTTTGACTTTTTAGACTAAAGTCCAACAATGATTAAAATGGATAAGGTAAAGACTCGATATATTTATAAGAATAATTATTCATTGTTGAGAGTGTATCATTGGAAATTTAAAAGTGAACACTAAGTTTTCAAATGCTATAAAATTTAAAAACTTTATAGATTATAAAACTATATTGAAGCAAAGTACACAAATAAGGTATGTTTTGAAATACAAGCATTAGAGATGTATTATAAACATGTTTGAAGTAGAAATTTGCATAAATATCATGTTGGGGTTCGAGAAAACACATTAAAGTAAATTACACTATCTAAATGAGAAAGCTATTAAAAGTGTCAAAACAAAAGTGTTTTGAAGATTCGATGAAACTTTTTCACATAATATGAACTTCAATGTCATATGTTTAAGTTTTATAGCATAGAGTTTAAACACTTTTATAAAAGAAAATGTTTCTAAGTTTTTCAAAAACATGTAAAAATGGTAAGCAAGGTTTAAAATGATTTATATGCCCTTAAAGCACATCTATCCATTGAAATGGATTTGAAATGAAAGTGAAATAGCAAAGTTAAAACCAATATTGGTTAAAATGAGTTTTGAAGAAAAGTGTTAAGTTAAAGCAAGTTGTCAAAAGATTTTTAGCGAGAATATGACTTACATTGTTAGGAAATGTCTACTAAGTTGAATGAAGTGGTTATAAAATATTTTATAGATGATAAATAAAACCGATGAAGCGAAATAACTTTTCGATGGAAGATTAAGAAGTATGGAATAAGTGTGTTAGTGTAGCTGATCGTACCTAAATACTAAGACGAGTACAAAGAGAATATAAGGTGAGTGCCAATGTCTTTTCCCGAAAATAAAGGACAAGAAAAATTGTTTGAAAAACATTTTATGGTGTCAATGCAATTTACGACCTTTTATAGAGGTCAAAGGTATATCATATGTTAAGTTTTAACCTTAAGGTGGAAACAACCTAGAGCTAAATTGTAGTGTAGTAATAAGGTCTCACGTATGGGTTAAACCTCCGTGTCTCCTCGTGAGTCGAATCCGGAATACCCGCTAATGGTATCCAAGTGATTACTTAGACACGACTCATCTACCTCCTTACGCGATGCTCCAATTTTCATCCGTGTCGGTATTGGAACGCTTTCCTAGTTGTAACTCTAGTACGAAGACGATGAAGAGGTATTGAGGAATAATTGGTATAGGTTTCGACTTAAGATTATTACTAGTGTATATCTAGCTACTAATCAAACATATAAAGTCAATAGCTACCAAGGAATACCCATTCTTAGTACTATGTGCATTGCTCCTAGAGTGGCTAGGCATATAACCTAAGTGGTTAACCTAGCACTTGATAAGGGACAAGCATATTTCTAAATAAAGGCATTGTTATAACACTGCACTTAGTTTCTAAGTGTATCTAGATGAATGCCTATAATATGCAATGCCCGTACGCACACTGAAAAATTTTGTTTTTCAGAAGTTTAAGTTGAAAATTGTTTTGAACATAATTCTAGTATAACCGTTTCCAGCCTCACATTAACTTTCCTGAATTAAACATAGTTGGCTAGGCTATACTTAATTAAAGTCCAATAATGCGTACTCGAATTAGTTATACCAGTAGTATGTTCAATATTTTAAAAACGTTTTGAAAATTTTTGGCTATAGTTGTGGTTCTCCAAAGGAAAACCGGTATTCTCTATAACCTTCGAATTTGATACCATTTCTGTCACACCCCGCTAAAGCGGAAACACGAGGCGTGGCAGTACAAAGGGTTTCATAGAAAAAGTTAAAAGACAACACCAACCATAGTATTAAAAATCATTATAAATTTACAATGCGTTTGAACAAATTTTAAAAGAAATTACAATGTAAATTGAAACACAACACATGCGAATGCTCCTAACAGTGATGTGTCCCTAAGTGCCACTTACTCGATGATTCCTGAAAAAGCATGTAAAATGAGCATCAACTATAAAAATAGTTGGTGAGTACTCACAGATAAACAAAATAATATTGGTTCCATGAATTGAATTCAAAGTTTTGATAAAAGTTTCCAATAATAAAAGTATATTGCTAGGATGAGTTAATAAGTTTGTAAACACAAAGTTCTTTGTCATCATGAGAGATAAAGTATGTTGCACAAATGAGATGCAATGTTCATATTCTCATGGAAGATAAAGTTCATTACTCAAACAAGTAAACAAGTTTCATTACTAAAATGAGCAATCAATTTCGTTGCTGCAAGGAGCAAACAATTTCATTGCTAAAACATGTATATAAGTTTCCAGTAATAAAAGTTTGTTATTATAATGAGATACAAAGTTTATTGCTATAATAAGTAATGAGTTTGTATGTGTATGAGAAAATAATGAGTTCCCAACCAAGCCTATGACTGATGCCCTATCAAGATCTATGCTTATTTTTCCATAGATTATATGGTATCATGCACTCCAACAATTGGGCGAGTGAGGAGTTATCAATTCCTAATAGCGTTATCCATAATGACCATTGGTTCAAAGAGTTAATGGTTCAAGAAAAGTGTAACGGAAGGGACTTAAGACGATAAGGCCTCATGTTTCGTGTTGCATACACATACATAGAGAAATATAGCAAAAATATAGCAATCAAGTTTCATAAGAGTCAAAATAAATACAACGAACATAAATAGTTTAGGACATGCTTTTCCACCTCAAAACATTTAAAATCCGAAAATAGGGGAATACATGAATACTCACAATATGTATTGAGATGATGCAAATGGTGCCTTGAACTACGCTCCACTCGTACCACTATTGTTTACCTACAATAATCGTATTCACTAGTGCGTCTCTAAATCAAAATCTAACACTAGTATACTTACTACTACTATAGAATTATGCCAATATTGTGTCAAAATTTAATATTGATAAGTTACAAACATTTTTCTGAAATGGTGAAGTTTTATAACTCATGTGATTAAGACAATTTTGGATATTAATTTCTAGATTTTTGTAATATTAATTGAGGGTATTTCAACACATTTAAAGGTGTTTTAAGCTCCTAAAAATCCAAAATATTATCAAACAGTTTCCAAAAATTCTCAAACTTTGCATTTTGATTCTAAACACAATAGAGGTCTTCCAAATATTTTCCCTTGAATTTTTGATGTGATTAACTATTGTTCCAAATTTTTATGCCTTAATAACAATATAAATTCGTGAAAAATAAAATCCAGATGATAAAAATTCCCAGACTTTTTATAATATTGGAATTTGACATAATTTAGTTGAGAAAAATATAAAAATGGATTTCTAAACTGTTTAACCACATTTTATGATTTTTGTGCATTTATTATACATATAGAAGCTGAGAAAAATATAAAAGATATTTTTTTATTTGGTCTTGCTATTTTTCTTTGTTTTATCCTCTTAAATAATCATTAATTGGAGAATAATTATTAAACAGTTAAAGTAAATTACAAAAAATTTTGTAAGCTTTATTTACAGTGTAAATAATCTGGGAAAAATCCCAAAGGTGGTTTTTATCTTCTAGAATCCGATTTTGTGGATTTAAGTATATTTAATCTTATAAAATAGAAGAAAAATGGCATATTGAATAGAAAAACCATCTATATTTTTATTTAGAGTTCTAATATATATTGAAAGGTCTTCTGGTAAATTTTCATGAATTTTGGATGAGTAGAACTATTTTTCCTGTTTTTAGTCCATTATAAATACAAAAATCAGAGAAAAATAGGAATGCATTATGAAAAATTCTGAAAATACTTTTCTGAGTCTTACACGTAGGGTAGGAGGTGTGAAAATTATTTGATACCCTTTTCACATTCCTTAAAGTGGTTTGACGATTTATTTGAATTAAACAAAAAAAAAATCAAAACCATAGCAAACAGTAACAAAAATCGATGAAACTCACTGAAATGTCATCATTCACTTATGGGTCATCCACGAATTTACCTAGGATTTATAGACATCAGAAAGTATTTTATATGAATTATTGCCCTATTTTCTTGCATTAATTATAATAATTCGAGAAAAATAAATTGTTTTCTAAAAATTTGTAGAACTTCTCATTTTGTTGTCTATATTCTGGGAAAAATTGGATTTGATCAGAAAAGAAGGTTTAGATATTTATTTGGGAATAATCATTTATGAACCTATTTGAAAACTTTTAATAACAAAGTTTGATGATGAAGCCTCTAAGCTTGAAGATCATCACATGCATGTTGGTTTTTGGGTGGCACTACTAGAAAAACAGCCTTTTACGACGCTCATTGCGCATCGTAAAAGGCTCAGACGACGCGCAAATGCACGTCAAGGAAGGCCCTGTCATAAAGAGAGACGACGCGCATTTATGACGCTCATTTACGACGCACAATTACGACGCGCGTTTACGACACGCAATGCGTATCAAGGAAGGCCCTATCATAAAGGAAGACGACACGCATTCGTGTGTCGTAACCTTACGACGCACATGTTAATGACACACAATGCGTATCAAGAAAGCCCCTGTCAAGAAAGGCCATGTCATAAATGAAGATGACATACATTTTTGCGTATCGTAAATTTAAATATTTAAAAAAAATAAATTTATATATTTATTAATTTTTAAATTAAATTTTCATTTAATTTCTTATAATAGAAATAAAATACCATATACAAAAAATACAATCCTTTGCATAATATAAAATAAAATTTCATACTCAAAAAATAAAATAAATTGCACAAATTATAATGTCATACAAAGAATCATTCAAATGTTAAACAAAAATAATACATTGCTAACATGTGTTATACATTCCTATAAAACTAACAAATAATCATACAACTCTGTTTCTTACTGGAAAGGAATGCCAAACATGATTACAAGTCTCCCTTAATCTTGATTATAATCAAATGTATCTTTAATTCTTTATATAAATGAAGCTTAAATGATGTATTTAAATAATGAACACAATAAATGTTATAAACCTTTTGAGGCCCCATAACATCAGGATCTGAGTTTTCTATTTCAACTGCAGGACTACCATTAGTTTAAGGATCACTTTTTGGACGCTTTTTCTTCTCCATACATTAACAAACAAGTTAACTTTCAAGAAATATATTTAGTTTTTAGGCTCATAGTGGTATGCATATAGCTGAGGTGAGAGAAAGGTATACATACAACTAGTAAGACATCCAGACTATCCATAACAGGTGGTTTCAAATTTTCATAATCAACTGCATTGTAAGATAACATGAACACAAGAAAGGTAATCAAAGGTTAAAATATTACATATTTACATGTTAAAAGTGTACAGAAAAGAAGATGTGGTTACACAGCTTACCATCAGAATTTAAGAGGTCGCTACTTAATGTGTGTCCTACTTGTACCATAGAAATCAACTACAATCACCACACACACCGAAAAGGGTCATGTATACAGAAATGGTGGATAGAAGAGAAAGAAGATAAAGCTAAAAAACTACCTGCATTGTAGTAATAAACTCTTTGAAGCCAAGAAAGCCTTGTCGTCTCGAATCTGCAATTGCCCATACCTTAAGAAGTAGTATGAACGGGCGTAGAGAAATAGTTAGGACAGATTGGGATTAAAAGAGTAGAAAAGCAGAAAGAGAACTATAAGCTAACTTCTGTGCCCTTATGAGCACACTTAGCAATCAAATTAATGATCAAAACTTGAGGATGTAAAACACTATCTAAAAAATAAATAATCATTTATTTAGAGAGTTGAATGCAAAAAATAGTAACATACTCTTATTGATTTGTTCTAAAA
This sequence comes from Lactuca serriola, assembly GCF_051521515.1. Lineage (NCBI taxonomy): Eukaryota > Viridiplantae > Streptophyta > Magnoliopsida > Asterales > Asteraceae > Lactuca > Lactuca serriola. The sequence goes on along the minus strand of NC_136409.1, from coordinate 107,920,465 downwards.
TCAAGAAATTCCTATGGTTTTGGTCCTAAGAAAGTTGAAATGACTATTTTTCCCTTTTACTTTTAATTAATAAAATATTAAAACAAATATGAAAAAACATAAAAAAGAAATTAAAAGGGCAAAACAGTCATTTCAAATCTTTCAGGGACCAAAACCAATTTTGTAGTTTTGTCAACAAAAAAATAGTAATTTTTATCATTTAAAACTTCAATTCATAAACACTTAACCTCTATTCAGCATCACTTCTAGGTAGAAGGGTAATATGGTCATTTACTCAATAAATAACCAGTCTATATGTTCATTCATCACTTTCAAGAGACAGATATCATTTATCCATCCAGAAATTTAACATAAAAAATTAAAAAAAGAAAAAAAAAGGAAGAAAACTCTTACCTGTTATGCAAAGGACCATACCATTAAGCAACAACCATCCCTCATGGGCATTCCTTGAGAAGAATTGATAGATATAATGTGGTGATATTGCCTTGAAAATAGAAGGGTAATGATATATGATGTTGTAAATTCCAATAACAGGAGTAGTCAATGTCCATGCACCCATGATAGGTGAGAACAAAAAGCTCGCTCTTGTAGATCCAAAATTTTGAACCAAAAAACAGAACAACAAGAACTATTGCAGACAGATCTTCCACTAGAGCTGAAAAGTAAAAAAAAAAACATAAAAAAATATGACAAGATCTTTATAAATGTAGTTGAATAAACAAAAATCAGAGGAATGATGCACAGATGATGATGAAGCAGAGACAGATAAGAAAGTAGATTCAAAGAAGAAAGGATGGTTTTCATCCATGTTCCAAAGGTTAGTTTATAACTCGTATTTTTTTTTCATGTTTAGCATTTTTAATGGTTATTTAGTCTCGTTTAGATGGTCTATTCAGTCTAGAAAGGCAACACTCCTTATGTATACAACAGTTTATCCATTTAGATGTCATTACTCATTACCCACTCAGCCACTTTAACCATAGAGTTTTTAATTGAAAAAGAAAGAATCTTCTCCTAATTTTTTTAAAATCTTGTTTATTCAGTATTGCTGGGAAGGAAAATTTGGAGAAGGCGGATCTTGAACCAGCTTTGAAGGCTCTAAAAGACAGACTTATGACCAAGAATGTGGTATGCTTTTTCATTCTCAATATCAAGTTTGTTGACTTTCTTGGATAAAAAAAAATGAAGAAGTTGATGAGTTACAAATCTACCCTTTTGGGGCACAGGCTGAAGAGATTGCTGAGAAATTTGCGAGTCTGTAGCAATCAGCCTGGTGGGGAAAAAGCTTGCTTCTTTTACATCAACAGTGCAGGTGAGTTAGTAAACTCTGTCCTTTTTTGTAATTTTGGGTATTTCATGGTTAGTTAATTTATAAAATATATGAAATTGACATCGAGTGCAGGCTGCTATGAAAGATGCTCTTGTTCGTATCTTGACTCCAAGGCGTTCTGTAGACATTCTGAGAAATGTTCATGTTTCCAAGGAGCAAAGGAAACCATATGTTGTGGTGTTTGTTGGAGTCAACAGAGTTGGAAAGTCAATAAATCTTGCCAAGGTATAAAAAAATATTAAAAATTGAATCTTGGCATACAAAAGACAAAAAAATAATATGTGAAATGTTGTGTACATCGGTGGCTTACTGGCTTCAACAGCATGACATCAATGTAATGATGGCTGCATGTGACACTTTCCGTTCAGGGGCAGTCGAACAGCTGCACACTCATGCCCGTAGGCTCCAGGTATGCAATTGAAATTGACCTTTTTGTCCTCTAATAATCTTTTTCTTTGATTTCCACCTCTGAATGCATATATGTATTTTAAATTGGTTTCAGATCCCATCATATATATAATCAAATCAATACTTACAACTGATAACAGGGGCCCCTGTTTGTACTTGTCATGGAATGAAAATGTTAGAGGCTTCGGGTCCTCTCCAAGCCCTTTGATGAACCCACTACATCAATCAATTTATTAAAAAAAACAAGCAATACTTTCTATGAAGTATATGAAACTGCATCATTACCTAGTGAAGACGCACAGCAACATGAGAATCTAAAGGGATGCCTCACCATTCATAATACTCATTCCAATTACTTAACTTCTTTGTTAATATAGACAAAGGCCATGCATTTTGAGTTTGTGTAGAGTAGCTTTCAGAAGTAATTATAAAGGATCTGAAACCAAACCAATGAAATTTTACACCAATACCTTTACAGGGGCATAATTTACTTGAGAGATTCCAGCGCTTATCATACCTTCCAATTAAATGAATAAACAATGAGATCCCGTATGTAATTTAATCACATGTGTATTGAAACATTGGGAGAAAAGAAGGATAAAAAAGGAACCTCAAATGATCCAAGGAAGTAATCAAAGTCGCACAGATACATGAGAGGTAAAAATTAAGATGTGAGAATATGATTACCTAGAAACATAGACGATGGCAACACGGTGGGTCTGGGTGACTGGGATGGTTCCGGTCTTCATGTAGCCATTTTTGTGTAATATCTAAGATTGTTGAGTTCTTTTCCATGAACCGTTCTCACCAATTACCGCTACTACTGGATTCCGATACACTGTTTCCAATATATTTTTCTTCAAACCAATGAAGTCGGAGGTTCAACATTGAAATTGATTTGAAAAACAAGAACTAGGGTTTTGGGTCGATTTGATTTTGAAAGAAATGGGATAATAAAAACAAGAAGCGTCGACATCTGCAATCCATTTTGAGGCGTTGGAAGCAGGAGGAGGTATGGTTTCATCAATTTTGACTGTGGTGGGTGTTGGAATAGATCGTGACAATGGTGTTGGTGTTGTCAATGGAGAAGGCAAGACGAGAAGGAGGAGGATAGAGATGTGATAAAACCTGGTGGATAAGGAGAGACGAGAAGGTGGAGGTGTCGATTAGGGCTTGTTCAATTGGTAGTTTCGATTGACGGTTGATGAATTGTAGTTTTTAATCGGCACAGTCTGAGGCTAGAAGAGGCATCGAGGATTGAACATAGTGGATGTGGGTGAGGGGTAGATGAAAGGGAGAAGAAGGCGGGGGTTTAAAACATTTGGGGATTTCATTTTCCCTCTAAGACGAAGGAGACGCGTGTTTCTTAAAAAAAAAATAAAGCGACATTCACAAAGGACACACGTTTTAGATAAAGTGCCCTCCGTGTTTTTAATTTTTTTACATGAGACATTAATTTAAGGGCACGCAGTAATGCGTGACCTAAATCCTTAATTTTTTTGAATAGATGACTCTTTTTTAATGTCACTCTCTTTTGCGTAACATAGATCAATGTGTCGTAATTTGCACGTCGTAAAAGGCTGTTTTTCTAGTAGTGTGAAATACTACCACCATCATCATAAAAATCGTTGTTATGAACATATGATTAATAATACAACCATAGAATGGTGTAGAAGAAGAGAAAGTGCATGAAAACACAAAGTTATCAGGGAAAAAGTGAAGGGAGAATGAAATTTTTGTGATTACCTTAAGAACAACACTTGATGATGAAAGTTTTGAGTGTTATGAGATTATATCTTTTGGAAATTTTCGTGGTTGATGGAGAGAGGAAGAGAAAATAGTGGTGGTGGAGTGTGAGAGAGAGGAGAGTGAAAGAGAAATGAAGAAGTGGAGTGTAAGAATGACTTAAATGATCACTTGTTTGGAAAGAGTATTAGTAGTAAAGGGGAAGAACGAAATTGAGGAATCAAGTATACTAGTCCTAGTTTTCAACTTTGACTTAAGTTCCTACGAGACTCGGTCCTCATTTATACCACTAGGTCAAATGAATGATGTGTGTATATGATTCATGAAAAGTGTTCAAGTCAAAGAGTGACCCGAATATGGATAGTCACTGTAGTTAAGTAGTTATAGAATTCACATATCAATGTGAAATCTAAGTACACTATCCATTGTTTCTATCTGTTTCCAAGTTTCTACTAGGTTATAACTTAGCTTCTAGTTACTAAGTCTAGTATGTATCATGCCTATACGTGCAACTAAGTTTATTCAAATCTAGAACCGACTCGAATTTTGACGGTTGTCACAGTTGTCGGGAAGTACGTACACCAGAATCGCTCATCCAGCTTGAGTGACGTCATCGTCCAGTCATAGGTGTCAATGTGGCTGTCTGGGTTTGTGGTTCCATTGTGGGTTTTTAAATTAGGGAGTTTGTGTTGGATTAGTGTCTAAGTCCATAACTATTTTGGTATGTACTTGACCCGATGGTGCGTGGTCCTTTTGGGTTGCCTTCACCAAAGCAACTTGATTGGATGAATTATGGAGAGAAATGATTAAATATAATTTATTAATATATTATGAGAATAATATATTAAAGGAGAAATCATATTGTTTAATTAATATTAGTCAAGAATTAATAAGAATTAAGTTTGTGACTAAAAGAGATTAATTAAACTTAAGGGACTGGAATTGTAATTATAGGATAATTGCAATTTGGGCTATGGATTGCCTTATATTAAGGAGTGGACGAATTCTATGGGGAAACCCATTAGAAATCGTCCAAGGCCCTTAAGAAAAGGAATCCATGGGTTTCTTAGGGCTTAAGCATCCAAATTAGGGTTTCCTTGTTAGATAACCCTAATAGCCTCACTATATATATGTGACCCTTATGACCCAAAAACATGGCTAAGACTTCTCTAGGGTTTGTAGACGTTTTTGGGCAACCTCCATCCTCTCTCCTCTTCATCCTCTTGCTTATGGTGTTTGTGAACCATTAGAGGAGTGACAATTGTGACTCTAAGCTTTCTAAAGTCAATATAAGGAGATTTGGGATTGTTATTGCTACATAACAATCAAGGTAACATCTTAAACCTATTCTCATGTTAATATGATTACTTGAATGCTAGAATTAGGGTTTATAGTCTTGGATAACTTGCATGTACAATAGAGAAACCTAGATCCAAGCATTAGGGTTTGTATGAGCACATAGGATGTTCTTAGGACCAAAACCCATCAGTGGTATCAGAGCCTAGATTGGTTTCTATTGTATTGATGCTTTGTATGTTAAAAAAAATTCGATTTTTGTGCTTCTGGGGCCAGAACTCGTCGATTTTTCTAGATGAACTCGCCGAGTTCATGATGAACTCGACGAGTCGGCTGGTCAGTGAGAGGGAAAACCGGAATTTCTTGCTGTTTTTGCTTAAGGATAGTTGCCTTATCATATTAGATCAATATAAATCTGATTTTATGATATATTTGACTATATTCTTGATCTAATTGAAGATATTTATCAATTAATAAAATATTTGTTTCCTTATGTGATAATTGATTAATTATTTTGATTAAATTGGTAAATTGTTTTGCAAGAAATCATTAAATAAATCAAATATGGATAATTATGTGATTAAATGTTAATTTAGATTATTTTTTATTTGATCCTTATGCTTTGAAAAGTTTCATATTTTCCCCTTAAGGTTTTATAGTTTAAATTTGAACCCAAAAGTTTTGTTGTTTTGAAATTTAAATAGTTGAAACCCTAATGTTTTGAAAAAGGTTTCAAAACTTGCCCTCAAGTTTTGGAATTTAAATTTTGAATTAATAGTTTAATTTTGATGTATATTTAAATTCTAAACCCAAATGTTTTGAAATGTTTCAAAACTTGCCCTCAAGTTTTGGAATTTAAAGGTTGATTAAGAGTTTAATTAGGAATGTTAAATTCTAAAACCCTAGTATTGTTTTGAAAAAGTTCAAATCACACCCTTATGGTTTTATTAATTAATTAAGGTGTATAATTAAAAGAGACTAAATAAATCCATAAAGTTTGGTTTACAATTTAATTGAATTAAAAGTATAATTGTTAAATTTGACCACCTAATATTTTAAAAGTGTAAAATACACCCTATACTATATATAACATTAAAAGTCTAACATTATATATATGTATGAGTAAAAGTCAGTCTTACCGTTAGTAGGCATCATTCACGAAGCTGGTCTATAAGGGGTGTTTAAGGAAATTGCCTATAAAATGGCGATTGAATGGGTATCCACTCTTACCCACCGCACTCTTGACTAGTGGAGGGTCTTTAGCCGAACGGGTAGGATAGGGCGAAACCTTCCATTATAAGTATAATGAATTACTAAAGTAACTAAATGGTTTTCAAATTCCCAATCTTAGTTACTTAGGCAAAAGTGAATTGATGCAATTCCATGAAATTACACTTTGTTCCCTTGCAAAGACGTTAGTGGAGCGTGTGTGGTTTACCGGCACACTAAATGGTTCTAAGCAAAGGTAGCAAAGGGTGACTCAATGTTGGTCATAGTTCGGTGGAGCGTGTGTGGTTTACCGGCACATCGAATAGGTGACTGTAACATGTGAGGGCACCATGTGAGTTTGCATGGTTATTCACACCCGCTTTGTGATCCTCGGCATCCCAGTCACAAACAAGAGGGGCATATCGAGATTTAAACATGCCATTGAAATGTTCAATGAATCTCAAAGGATCTAGGAGTTTTCATAGATTTAAAACTTAAATATCTTTTTCGTTTTTCATGGTGGAAATTAGTGAATCGTCATTCACTTACCTTCAAATGTTCTGCAATTTGGGTTACGACATCCCTCTCCCGAGTTGTAGAATATTGTGTTGGATCCTAGCCTTAGTATCTCATTTGGGTGATTTACTAAGGACTCAATCGATCAACTAACTTGAATTTGTTTTCTCCCGTTTTGTAGATGTCAAAGTTTGACAACTATGGTCTTCTCAAATCCCGTGGAACAAGCATTCCACATGAAGATGATATTCCACGATTCGATCCAGGAACAAGAGATCATACTTCACTTCCTCCTCCTCCTCCAATTATTCTCCCTAACCCACAAGTTCGAAGGCTTGAAAAGTTCAAGATCACTCAAGCCCTTTTGGCAAGTAAACATAAAGAAGGAAAGTCGGTGTGTGCACACGTCCTAGGGATGAAGTCACACATTGATAGGTTAAGAATGTTGGGATCCATTGTCTGTGAGGAAATGGCTGTTGATTGGGTTCTTTAGTCACTTCCTAACTCATATAGTGAGTTCGTAAGAGAGTACAATATGATGAACCACGACGTGACCCTTATAGATCTCACCTATATGCTTATTGCTGCTGAATCAGCAATGGTTTGGCGCAATAGAAAAGCAAAGTTGATTGGTGAATCTGCCTTCATGGATATGGACAATGGCAAAGAAAAACATGCTATGATCGAAAAGTTTGATCATAAGAGAAAGGCAATGTCTGAAGTAGTTCCATGTGCTGTTCCAAAAGAGTCGATTTGCTTTTATTGCCGAGAAAAGGGGCATTGGAGACGAAGCTGCCCTATTTACCTAAGAGATCTAAGAGATGGGAGAGTCGAAACGTATGGCTCTAATATAGGTAAAATCCATTAAGTAACTCTTTTAAGCTTCTATTCTAGATTCTTAATACATAATGTGATAAGATTACAATTGATGTTTTATATGATCGAAGAAAAGAAAGGAAGCTTAAGGGAAGAAGTGAGCAGAATCTAACCGTGAAGGAATGGATTTCGATCGCATTTCTCGAAGATTAGATTCTTGAGCTACTACTTAGAGTTAGAATTAGATTTCTAAGAAAGATGTATTAGCATAGTTTTTTCAATGAATTGCATTGTAAGGACAAATTTTTCCGCAATAAAATAAATTTTGATTTTAAATTTTATTTATTTATCCTTACAATGGCGTGTATGAAAAATTGATTATTAAACAATAATGGATTTGGTTCTTATTTATGTTATTTATGGAAAGTCGAGAATTTACCAAATAGGGAGAGTTTCTCATCGCCCAAGTTTCAATTGGACAGAAACTTGGAATCATGCAACTTGGTTGCACAATGAATGAGAAATTTCATATTTGGAAATTAGACTATTCATTGACAAAGTGTCAAGTGAAGGACTAGGAGATCGAGCACACAAATTTGTGTGTTAATCAAGTCCACCATAAGAGTAACAATGATATTCGTCATGATTTACTAAAGGTTTAGTAAATATGATTATACTTACAAGATTAAGTGTAATTATGAATTGATTGAAAAAGTTTAAATCAATAGCAAAACGAATAAGAAGAATCAAGTAGGCAGAAAGATAAAAGTTTCTCCATTCTAAGAAGAAGGGAGAGTAGGTTTTATGCTTTATGATAGGACTTAATGATTAAGAACCATATCTCAATTGATCCTCTAAGTGAGTCTTAATACAATTGTATGTATAAGAAGAGGAATCAAGAATTGAAGAAATGGTTAAATCAAGAAGTCAATCATACTTCGTTCCAAAACAAGTCTTAGAATTGAGATTGTGAAATTGAGTGGAAAAGTATTAAGAAGGTTTATAACATTCATCAAATGTGGAAAGTTGTGATGTCTTGGATAAGACAAATACCAACTAGGACCAATTTATGAAGAGTTTTGATAAAAGATACACTAACTCTTGAATATTTGTTTGTCAAGAAATGTTTTGACAAGAGAATCTTATATGTCAAGGAGTCAGTGGGAGTCTTAATGGTCTTGAAAGGTTTTAAGAACAAATCAAATAAACCTTATCGATCATCACTAGCACACGAGTTGAGGTTTACAACCTATCGTGTTGACATTATTTTGTTTCTGTGCCAATCCAATCGAGTTAATTATGCATGTGAGTCCTATGAGTTCTCATTTGAATGCATAAAAGGCAAGGAACTTGATCAATGGAAAGTAAATTGATAAGAAAAGGTGAGCTGCTTAACTAATTGGAAAACATGGTGGGCAGCTGTGCTACCATAAAGGCAAGAAATCGAGATCAAGAAAGTTCGATCCATATGAGTTTGAATTTGTCGTAAACTTTGGTTTTAACAAATTCACATGGATAGGAACACATACACCGTTTAAATCTAAGTGTCATAAGATTTCCTCATTCATGAAAATGATTGTGAGGAAATGCTTTCACTAAGAAAGATTTTAAGAAGATAGTGATTGTAAAATTGCATTCTCGAATTCGATCATGGTTACGGTATCCCTTTCCATAATTTGAATTGTGAGGTTTGGCAATTATTTACACACACATGTGAACTATCTAAGGCAAAGGTGTATAAGTTCAAGAAGCCTTGATAAAAGATTATCAAAGCATTAAGTATTAGAAACATGAACTTAAGAAATTCAATAGGTATTGTTTTTATGAAAGTTAAGATGTTTATGAATACATGTCGAAGCTAGTGGGAGCATAAGTGTTATGTTTTATAGTAATCATCATGATAGTGGGAGCATAAAAGTTATGATTGTATGATTATTATGGAAAGTATTGCAAGTTGGCAATATTAATTATAGAAAACAAGAGTTATACCTTGCAAAGTTGTAAGGGTTGTAAAGTTGTTTTGCTATAATTAAGGGAGAGAATATTATGTTTCATTTCAAATCTAAAGGATTAGGTTGAGAAATGTTAATAAATTTAGTCAAAGGTACATAGTGTGTTCTTCAAATTTCGATTATGATTACGGCATTCCTCTTCACAATTCGAATTTTGAGAACATAGCAAATAAAACATTATGTGTCGTGTCCCACACGCTTCGGGTATAGGATTGATTGCAAATGCTTTAATGTTTGACCATTCTAAAATTTTCCAAATGTCGAGCGCATTTAGAGGGAAAAGGGACTAGAATTGGTTTTGACTAAAATAATTAAACAACTATCAAAGGACAATCCAAAGTTTGACGAGGATTGGTCGCTTGTGAGTAGTTGGAAGCATGGTATTGGATGGACCATATCGACATTATTATGAATAGAAAAGATTATATTAAGAATGAGTTGTCATATAGAAATTATGGAAATGTTTCCATATTGGATGGACCATATCGACATCATTACGAATAGATAAGATTCTATTAAGAATGAGTTGTCATATGGAAAATATGGAAACGTGTCCATATTGGGAATTGAATATTGAAAATCTATGTCTAGATTAGAAACTTTTATGCAAAAGGATGTTCAAAGGAATGTACTTTGAGTGAGAGACATCATATCTAAGGAATTATATTGTAACAATCTCCGATAGAGGACGTTGTAATATCATTGGCAATAGTCTTTGTGACTTTGGTGCAATGACATTACGATAGGATGATTGCATAAAATGTTAGAATCAAGCATATTCTATAAGTGGCAAGAATTTGATATTCTTACACTTATGAAAAAGGATTTGGAGTTGTGAAATGAGAATGATTGGAAATATACTCAATTTGATCTATTTCACAAAGTAAGAACCATAAGTAAACATTGTGTGCATGCTAGGAGCATGGGACAAGTGTAATAATTCAAGTAAGAATTTGATTACCCGAAACGACAAATAATGAGTAATCAATATGGTGATAAATAAAAGGAGTTTTATTTATACTCAAAGGTTTGAGTCCATATGGGATTAGTATTATTCTTATGTTTTTGCATGTTTTGACTTCCAGAATAATTGAATTTATCGAATTATTCGAACAGGCCACAGTCATTCATATGTTGGAAGTATATATGAATGAAGACTATCGTGAATTGGTGTGTGGATTGTCTAAAAGAGTATTAGACATAAGCAAATGTTTGCTGCAACGTTCATGAGTGCTTATGAATATGATTTGAGCATTGGATTAAACCCACGCTCACTTGGATCACTCCATGAATTGTATCACGAGTGATTGGTGAGATGATAACATCTTGTATTCTTGAAACCGAGATGTGTGAGTTGTATCTTGCAAATCGGTTGCACATTGATAATAAGGAAACGCACTAGTAACTTGGTGTTATAAAACTTATTATTGTATGTGATTCGGTGAGTAAGTGCAAGCAAGCATTGTATCAAAGTTTATCCGTTCCTTTTATCCAAGGTAGGATAAAAGCGATATCTTTGGGCCCCTCGATGATTTTGTGATGACAAACGTTAATGCTCGGCCGGGCTAGGGCTAATTTGATTTGTTCAATTAGTCAGTCGTCATAAGTCGGGAATCGAGATATAGTACAAAGAGAATGATTTGAAATCATATCTCATATGATATCTAGAATGGAGGAATATATGATCCCTTATCTAAGGACACGCGTATCTGATAGGATCAGAGTTGACAGCGGCTTTGGAAAGCTACGATTGCAGATCAGGATCTGAAGTCATACGCATAATAATTATTAGACTTATCCAAGTGGGAGACTGTTGGATTAGTGTCTAAGTCCATAACTATTTTGGTATGTACTTGACCCGATGGTGCATGGTCCTTTTGGGTTGCCTTCACCAAAGCAACTTGATAGGATGAATTATGGAGAGAAAGGATTAAATATGATTTATTAATATATTATGAGAATAATATATTAAAGGAGAAATCATATTGTTTAATTAATATTAGTCAAGAATTAATAAGAATTAAGTTTGTGACTAAAAGAGATTAATTAAACTTAAGGGACTGGAATTGTAATTATAGGATAATTGCAATTTGGGCTATGGATTGCCTTATATTAAGGAGTGGACGAATTCTATGGGGAAACCCATTAGAAATCGTCCAAGGCCCTTAAGAAAAGGAGTCCATGGGTTGCTTAGGGCTTAAGCATCCAAATTAGGGTTTCCTTGTTAGATAACCCTAATAGCCTCACTATATATATGTGACCCTTATGACCCAAAAACGTGGCTAAGACTTCTCTAGGGTTTGTAGACATTTTTGGGCAGCCTCCATCCTCTCTCCTCTTCATCCTCTTGCTTATGGTGTTTGTGAACCATTAGAGGAGTGACAATTGTGACTCTAAGCTTTCTAAAGTCAATACAAGGAGATTTGGGATTGTTATTGCTACATAACAATCAAGGTAACATCTTAAACCTATTCTCATGTTAATATGATTACTTGAATGCTAGAATTAGGGTTTATAGTCTTGGATAACTTGCATGTACAATAGAGAAACCTAGATCCAAGCATTAGGGTTTGTATGAGCACATAGAATGTTCTTAGGACCAAAACCCATCAGTTTGGCCGTGTTTGGAATCTCGTAGTCTAGCAGTTCTTTAGCGAATGGTGATGTAACGCTTCGTGACAAACAATCTTGATTCGGTATGGGTAGTGGTCCGTACATGCTATTGGGTGAAACGTGTTGTACGGTTGTGCTCCTGGGTAACTATAGGGTGCATGATAGTCTGGATTTGGACCATAGAACGCTTGTTACTGGAATGGAAGTTGAAGAAAATGGCTGGAGGATATGGGTTGGCGTTGGGCTTGAAGGTTGTTCATAGTGGTTTGTTGAAAGTAGGCGTTTGTGGTGGCAACGGGTGCGCCTATCATACACGACAAAGGGAAGAAAAGGGGTGATTGATTTTCCATGACTTGAGCCAACGGTGGTAGGGAGAGTGTTGGATGCATGCCTATCGTTGCTTGGTTTAGAGGTGGTGCTTGGAGTAACGGCTGAGCACCAGTGGCTTGGTTAAATGGCAGTATCATCTGAGGGATTGGTGGTTGTACCTGCATCATCAGGCTGAAAAATGGTGGCATTTGGGATATTGCAGGTTGCACCGATGCTGGTTCGCCTAATAGCGGCGTTTGGACAAATGTGTCCGGTGGCATCATCGTCTGGACTGTCGTCTTTTGCTGAGGCGGTGTCGACGTTGTGGTATAAGCGTTCGCCCCCGATGACACAAGTGACGACTGAGATGGGTGTGTCATTGGGGTGGTTGATAGCGGAAAACTTGATGGGTTTTGAGCATTCTAACACTTCCTAAGTGTACATGCAACCCTAATAACCTTGGATCTATGTTTGTCTAATTATCATGCAAAGTTGGATTTCCAAGGTTATATTCCTATCTAGCATACATGGGGAACAATTTTAACTAGAATGAAAGATAGAATAACTTACCTTGTTGTTGCTTGTGTTCCTTGAAACCTTGTGAGCCTAGCACCCCAAGTGTGATGCCTCAAATGCTTCACACAACACCAAATGCTCTTGGAAATACTTATGAGAGAACACACACTTCTTGAAATCGGCCAAGCCCTCTTGTTTTCTTAGTGTAGCCGATTTTGGTGGAGAATGGGATCCTTATATAGTGTTGACACATCTAGGGTTATACCATGTAAACCCTAATGTGTCATGACTCTTCATTTCCATGACCCATGGGTTTGTAACTCCCATGGAGCATCCATGGAGCATCCTATGGGTAGAACCCAACTTGATAATCCATGGAGCCTCTTAGCCCACTATGCAAGATATGGATGATTTACATAATCAACCCATATATTTAATTAGTTCTCTTTTGACCACTTAATTAATTCTAAATTAATTATTGATCAAACTAATCAAATATTATTATTAATATATTAGAACTTATAATATATTAATAATCTCCAAATGTTATTTCTCTCATTTAGTCTATCCAATTGCATGGTGCCATGCAACCCAAATGGACCATGCCGGGTCGGGTCAAGTACATACCAGAAATAGTTATAGACTTAGACACCTTATCCAACAGTCTCCCACTTGGATAAGTCTAATAATTATTACTGCAAGTATGACTTCAGGAACCGATCGGCAATCGTAGCTCTTTTCAAGGTTTCTCGGAACTGAGAAGATGATGGTACGCCATTTAAGATAAGTGATCATATAATCCTCTGTTCTAGATATCAGCCGGACAAATACATGGAACATTGTCTTGCTTATTGTCCAACATTTGTTTCCCGATTTCCGATTTGTTTGACATAGAACTTAATTGAACACATCAACTTAGTTCTGACCGGGCCCGGTACATGGGTCAAAACAAAATCATCGAGGGGCCCAGATATCAGCTTCTAATCCAAGAAGGAACAGATAAACTTCGACTCATATGTTTGTTCTACCACTCATTAAATTACACACAAGAGCACGATTTATAACATCGAGTTACCAATGCGTTTTTTCGTACAATCAATGCATAACCAACTTGTAAGTAACAAATCATATCTCTAGGTTTGAAGACTTATACGATATTACCGTCTCACGATCACTCGAGATAGAATTCCATGAAGTGATTCCAGTGAGCGTGGGTTGTGTCCAATGCTCAGAACTTATGAGCACTCATGATTGTTGTAGCCTTGTCCAAGACCTCTACAACCAAACATGACAGTCTTGATTCATACCTACTTCCGACATATGACTGACTATGGAGGTTTGAATAATATGTTATACCAAACAAAAATTATTCTGGAAGTCAAAACATGCAAAAAAAAAAATATAGTAAATGATCGACAAGAGATAGCAACACCTTACTCATAAATAAAACAATTTTTATTCATCATCAAATGTCAATTACACTTTACAAATTTCGAGGTTATCTAACTACTAAATCTAATATCATCCTTCAGCCCTATGCTCCGAGCATGCTGAAGATGCTTAACCCGAGTCAGTCCCTTTGTGAGGGGATCTGCCGGATTCTCATCTGATGATACCCCCTTTGCCACGAGGAGTCCTTCTTCGATCCGATGTCTGATGAAATGGTATTTTCTGTCGATGTGTCTGGATCTCCCGTGATCCCTTGGTTCCTTGGCTAAGGCAACAGCACTTTCACTATCACAGAAAATTTCCATTGGCTCTTTAATAGCTGGTACAACTCCAAGGTCTCCAATGAAGTTCTTCAGCCACATCGCCTCCTTTGCTGCCTCGCTAGCTGCAATATACTCTGATTCACAAGTAGAATCTGCCACTGTCTCTTGCTTGGAACTCTTCCAAGAAATTGCTCCTCCGTTTAGGGTAAAGACCCAGCCCGACTGAGAGCGGAAATTATCCCTATCAGTTTGGAAGCTAGCATCACTATACCCTACTACTCTCAAGTCATCACTCCCACCGAGGGTAAGGACCCAGTCCTTAGTCCTCTGTAGGTACTTGAGGATATTCTTTACCGCAGTCCAGTGTGCCTTGCCAGGGTTCGCCTAATACCTGCTAACCATACTCAGGGCAAAGGCTACATCGGGTCGAGTACACGTCATAGCATACATGATTGATCCTACAGCCGAAGCATAAGGTGTTCGACTCATTTCTGCTATCTCAGCCTCAGTGCTAGGGCTTTGTGTCTTACTCAATCTGGTGTTACTCTGGATGGGTAACTCTCCTTTCTTGGAATCCTGCATGCGGAATCTCTTCAGCACCTTATCCAAGTAGGTACTCTGACTAAGTCCAATTAGTCTTTTACTCCGATCTCTCAAGATCCTTATCCCTAAAATATAGGCAGCTTCACCAAGGTCCTTCATAGCGAAACACTTCCCAAGCCAGGACTTTACTTCCTGCAGGGTTGGAATGTCGTTTCCTATGAGTAGTATGTCATCCACATACAATACCAAAAAGCTAACTATACTCCCACTAGCCTTGACATACACACAAGATTCATCTTCACTCCTAGTAAAGCCAAATTCCTTGACCTTCTCATCAAAGCAAAGATTCCATCTGCGAGGTGCTTGCTTTAATCCATAGATGGATTTCTCAAGCTTACACACTCTATTAGGGTACTTGCTGCTGACAAAACCTTCTGGTTGACTCATGTAAACATCTTCAGCCAATTTTCCATTAAGGAAAGCGGTTTTGACATCCATCTTCCATATCTCATAGTCATGAAATGCAGCTATGGCTAACAGAACCCGAATAGACTTAATCTTGGCTACCGGAGAAAAGGTCTCATCATAATCCACTCCAAGAATTTGAGAGAAGCCCTTTGCAACCAGTCTAGCCTTATAAGTGTGTACTTTACCATCCATGTCGGTCTTCTTCTTGAAGACCCATTTGCACCCTACTGTCTTACGACCTGGTACATTTTCAACCAAGTTCCAAACTTGATTGTCATACATGGATTGTATCTCGCTATCCATAGCCTCTTTCCATTTAGCAGACTCGGGGCCTGCCATGGCTTCCTCGTAGCTGTTAGGGTCATCTTGACTTACTAGTGTCCCATCACTAATAAGTGTCTCACCTTCTGCACTAATATGAAATCCATAGTAATGCTCAGGTGCACTCCTAACTCTCGTGGAACGCCTCAGAGGTACAGGTTTGTCAATTGGCTCAACAGGAGTTTCCTCCTCAAGTTGAGGGCTAGAGTTTGAAGTTCCTTCACCACTTGATTCTTGAATTTCTTCAAGATCAATTTGCCTCCCACTGTCTCCTTGGCTTATAAACTCTCTTTCTTGAAAGACTCCTCTTCTTGCTACAAAGACCACATTGTCACTAGGTCTGTAGAAGAGGTAACCAAAGGATTGTTGTGGGTAACCGATGAAAAT
The DNA here is from genome assembly GCF_051521515.1 of Lactuca serriola. NCBI lineage: Eukaryota > Viridiplantae > Streptophyta > Magnoliopsida > Asterales > Asteraceae > Lactuca > Lactuca serriola. Next base: position 107,904,263 of record NC_136409.1, on the reverse strand, counting down.
ACACCTCTCGCTTCGAGGTTCGAGCTTATCATGAGTCTCGCGTCTCACGAAAGCCTCGCAACCCCAAATCTTGGTGTGGTCTAGTTTAGGTACTTTACCAGTCCACATCTCGTGAGGAGTTTTGGCAACTTTCTTTGTAGGGACTAGATTAAGAATATGGGCGGCAGTCTCTAAGGCATACCCCCAGAATGAGATTGGTAGCGTAGCTCGACTCATCATGGAACGAACCATATCTAACAAGGTTCGATTACGCCTCTCAGCCACACCATTTAACTGTGGTGTCCTGGGAGGTGTCAATTGTGAGACAATCCCACATTCCCTAAGATAGTCGAGGAACTCTGAACTAAGATACTCACCTCCTCGATCGGATCGAAGCATCTTAATGTTCCTGCCCAATTGATTCTCGACTCCCTGTTTAGATATAAGAGAGTCCTTAATAAAACACCCAAATGTAATATTAAGGCTAGGATCCAATCACAATATAATATAACTTAGAAGAGGTATGCCGTAATCTAAGCTATATCATATTTGAAAGGTAGGTGAATGACGATTCACCAATTTCCACCACGAAAACCGCAATATTTTAGTATTAGGTTTTTGAATGGTTCTTAGAAATTCCTAGATTCTTTGAGATTCAATGAACTTTTCAAAGGCATGTTTCAATCTCGAGTGTGCCCTCCAAGTTTTGTGACTGGGATACCGAGGATCACAAAACGAGGTGTGAAGTAACCATGCAAATCACTTGGTACCCTTAAAGTTTATCACTCAATCGATGTGCCGGTAAACCACACACGCTCCATCGATACTATAATAAACCCTAAGTCACCCTTTACCTACCGTGTTAAGTCCAAGTTAGTGTGCCGGTTAACCACACACGCTCCACCAACGACTTAATCAAAGTGTAAAGTGTAATTTCATGGAATAGCACCTTATTCACATTTTTCCTAAAGTAACTAAGATTGGGAATTTAATAAGACATTTAGTTACTTTATAATATTCATCATACTTTGAATGAGAATTTGTAAGTCCTTGTCTTACCCGTTCGGCTAACGACCCTCCACCGGTCAAGCAAGCGGTGGGTGAGAGTGGACACCCATTAAGTCACCATTTTATAGGCAACAACCTTATACCCACCTTATAGACCGGCTTCGTGAATGAGGCGTACTAGCGGTAAGACGACTTTGTTCTTATACATATATATATAATTATTAAATCATAATAATATAAGTATAAGGGTTGAATTTTAACTTTTAAAATTCTAAGGGTTGGAACTAAAGTTTTAACTTAACTTTACTTGTTCCAAAACTTGAGGGCAAGTTTTGTAAACTTTCAAAACTTTTCATTTCTTGTAACTTATGAGTTTAATAGAGTAATAAAATGAAGACTCTTCATTTTTCCTAACTCTTGTGTTCTTTAAATGGTTTTTAATCCAAGAGACTTTTGGTTTTCCATAACTTGAGGACAAGTTATGGACTCCATTAAAACACATTATGATCAAGAATTAAACTACCACATAGGTTACAAATAATTCCTATGATCATCTAAACATCATAAGAACAAGAATATGAATATGAACATGAACACCTTCAAGAATCAAAATCACATTTAATCTTTGTAATTTTGATAACTAGTTGTTGTAAATGAGTTAGAAAAGACATTACACCTTCTAAAACAGGTTTTCAAGTACCAAAACAATTTAGGGTAATGTTTCTAATCCATTTCCAGCAACTGAAGTCGAAATTCTGCACTCTGTCGACCCTACTCGCCGAGTGCATAAACCTACTCGCCGAGTAGGTTGAAGATACAAGTGAACTCGACGAGTCCTCCCCATGGACTCGCCGAGTCCATCAGTCAGACAGCAAGTTTTTCGACTTTCTTCAACTTTTAAGCACAAATAACAAACAAACAAGCCTAGGCTCTGATACCACTGATGGGTTTTGAGCATTCTAACACTTCCTAAGTGTACATGCAATCCTAATAACCTTGGATCTATGTTTGTCTAATTATCATGCAAAGTTGGATTTCCAAGGTTATATTCCTATCTAGCATACATGGGGAACAATTTTAACTAGAATGAAAGATAGAATAACTTACCTTGTTGTTGCTTGTGTTCCTTGAAACCTTGTGAGCCTAGAACCCCAAGTGTGATGCCTCAAATGCTTCACACAACACCAAATGCTCTTGGAAATACTTATGAGAGAACACACACTTCTTGAAATCGGCCAAGCCCTCTTGTTTTCTTAGTGTAGCCGATTTTGGTGGAGAATGGGATCCTTATATAGTGTTGACACATCTAGGGTTATACCATGTAAACCCTAATGTGTCATGACTCTTCATTTCCATGACCCATGGGTTTGTAACTCCCATGGAGCATCCTATGGGTAGAACCCAACTTGATAATTCATGGAGCCTCTTAGCCCACTATGCAAGATATGGATGATTTACATAATCAACCCATATATTTAATTAGTTCTCTTTTGACCACTTAATTAATTCTAAATTAATTATTGATCAAACTAATCAAATATTATTATTAATATATTAGAACTTATAATATATTAATAATCTCCAAATGTTATTTCTCTCATTTAGTCTATCCAATTGCATGGTGCCATGCAACCCAAATGGACCATGCCGGGTCGGGTCAAGTACATACCAGAAATAGTTATGGACTTAGACACCTTATCCAACAAAACTGTCCTCCGAGATTTGGTGGTTGCTGTCCACCTGGTGGTTCGACTGTTACTGTTAAACCACCATCGTCCGGGACTTCTCTACTTGTCGTTATGGGCAGCGGTGTTTCGTCCAACTGCGTTATTGATCGGATTGGACTAGCTGGTGTCCCGTCAGTTCCGCCGGTGCCGTCAGACGCCATTTTTGTCGTTGGATTGTGTGCTTTCGATTTCGTTCTTTGTCACACAAACGGATGGCGCCAAATGATGTGACCTTGCTCTGGTTCTCATTAGATTCCGGCAACCGTTCCTGAGTTGCCCCTACAAGATCACATAGAAAGAAGTCCGTCAGTGGTTTCCCGGGAGGAGGCTCCCGTAATGACGCTCCGACGGTCAAGTCAGTAGAGTTATGAGAGTGTATTTGGGTGTTGCTTGGGGAAGACGACTTACCTTCCGGGGTCTTGAGCGTTCCCCTTTTATACTCAGCGATCCTTCTCGTCTGTATAGGATAGGATCGCCTTGGCCGACAGGATCAGGGGACCTGATTGGATGGTCGTGCTCCTGTATCTATCAGAGCGCTGCTATTGGTCCTGCCGGTAATGCTCTGATCCTTGCTTTGTCGCCTGACTGTATCGTTTGTCTTGGAGTTGAGGGTGCCCTTGGCGGGCGCGAGCCTTTCACGAGCGCATCTCTGGTGGATGCTTATTCTTTTGCCAGAGCGCCCTGCCCTTAGAGGCGCTGGCGGGCGCTAAGCCCATCGGGCCTGGTCCGTCGGGCGTGCCAGCCTTCTGAGTTGGGCGCGGCTCTTTCGTGCTGTCTAGGGCACGTTATCGGATTGGGTTTTGGACCTTCTTGGGTAGTTCCAATGGATAAAGTTAGAAACTTTATCCTTCTCGATCATATTTTGAACTAGATCTGAGCTTTGGAGCTCTTGGAATCAAAGAAAACGACTTAAGGCATTAAGCTGTTGGAACTTCGGCAAACACGACGTGTTTCTAACTCAACACGAAGTGTTGGCCGAGATCTTCCCGACTGTTTGGATGTAGGCAGAGCACAACGTGTTTCTAAGTCAACACAACATGTTGGGGTCAACATGGATTTTTGACTTTAACTTTTGACTTTGACGAAGTGTGTCCTAAGGGGTATTTGAGGTATTTTGAGTGGTATCTAAGGATTGGTCACTGTTTGATGAATAGGTGTTGATTGGAGCTGAGATTTGAAGTCGGAACCTCATCAGCTATGGATCAGATCGAGAGGCGAGTTGTCCTCATTGTACTTTTGGGTCGAAGGCACCAAGACCGGCCCTATGTATTGTTATCCTGGTTTATCGTATGATTGTGTTCAGTAGTGATCTGTTAGATCTGCATCCTTGGAGATAGGATGATGTTATGCCTAGTGATCTGTAGGTCTTCCTATTTGCTTGTTGACTGATTATATGTTTATCTGTTATATGTTGGGTTAAGGTTGTACTGCTTCATGTTGTAGCCAACAAACCCTAGGGTATTCCGGTTATGAGCTGAGGGTCGGGTGGGGCATGCCAGACTCATACTGAGGGCTCGGGTGCATTCCATAAACGAGCTGAGGATAAGGTGGTATGCCAGACTCGTACTGAGGGTTTGAGGGTATTAGAGCATTCTAAATATGAGCTGAGGGTTGGGTAGGGCATGCCAGACTCATACTGAGGGATCAGTAGCAATCCAGATACAAGCTGAGGACCGCTTGGTATGCCATAATCGTACTAAGGGCTGAACATTTGTATTCTAATCTGATCACTGATTGGACTAGGGAGCAAGCTATATATAAGATGTGAGCCCCGTGGGCAAGCCAGACTTATGCTGTGGGCTCAAGAGCAAGCCATATATGAGTTATGGGCTTGATAAGCAAGCCAGACTCATATTGTCAGCTCAAGGGGTAATCCAGTCTTTTAGTTGTGAACCTAGTCCATGCTGTTATTTGAATATGTTATTTGTTTATGTGTTGGTATTTTGGGGGAAACTCACTAAGCTTCGTGCGTACATTTTGGTTTATGGTTTCAGGTACTTCAGTGGATCGTGGCAAGGCGAAGGCGTGACCGTTCACATTATCGGTTTTACAAATAATTGGATCTTAGGAGACTCTGATTTTAAATAATGTTTTGAAACAATGGTTTTGTAACACTTCTATTAGACAAAATGGTTGTTTTGAAAAGTTTTTAAATTGTTGAATTTTATGGATGTTACATACATACATACATACATACATACATACATATATACATACATACTTACACACACATACATATACATACACATACACACATAAACATACAAATACATATATACATTCAAATACACATATAGACATATATATATATATATATATATATATACATACATACACATACACATACGTACATAAATACATAGATACACATACAAATAAACACATACATACACATACATATACACACATAAGTACGTACATACATATACACATAAGCACATACATACACATACACATACATACATAATTACATACATACACATACAAAATATACATATTTCCCATAATTTTCATCATTTTTCATTATTTATACATTAAACGTAGATTATTTCACCTTATTGATGTTTTAAAAGTATATTTTTTTCTTATTTGTTCGTTATTATCATTGTGTTCATAAATATTTTTAGTATTAGTTACGATTTTTAATTGTTTTTGTTTTAAATACGAAAAAACGACCAAGAAAAGTTTTAAGACTCGAATAATGCAAAAAAAAGTTATAGCTTGATTTAAAAACTAATTGAATTTGATTATACAATTAATTTATTATTTTTTTATTGACTTTTTAAAAATTAATTTAATTTTATTCTATTATTAAATTAAAATTACTAGAAGTACGTTGCTATTAATAACCTAATTAAGCTAAGGTTGTAATGACCAACATTAAGTCACTAGCAAAATTAAACACTTTGAAACCATATACAATACATTACTAGAAGTAAGTTGCTATTAGTAACCTAATTAAGCCAAATGTATACATCCAATTTGCATATTCCAATTTCATAAAATTATGCCAAATGTATGCATTACATTCAATTCCAATTTTCATTTCATTTTAGAAATACAATATAACTTGCATATTCCAATTTCATACAATTAAGCATACAATTTCAAACAAATGTATACATCCAATTTCAAACAAATGCATACATCCAATCTCAATTTCATACAAATCTATACATCTAAATACAAAATTAAACAAATGTATATATACATCCAATTTCAATATCTAATTTCAATTTCATGCCAAATTTCATTTTTAAGCCAATATGGTATAAACATAAATCAGAAAACATATACAAGATGCATAAACACTTCCTACAAATCTGAAAAAACATATACAATCCCACAAAATGCATAAACATTTCATATCTGAAAATACAAAGATAATCACTCAACAAAATTGAAGAATACTAACAATTTATCATCCAAATTAATTAGCACAAAAAAAAAAAAATAGAAAATAGGGAGGAATTCGACCTTCAATGTGGGCAATTTCAGAATTGAGCTGAAGGGTCACCGGTATGAAGGGTGCAGGTCGCTGGTAATAGAGGATAGGGGGAAGGTGTGGCAGTCTTGTGGCGGCAGGAGAGGCTAGGGATTGTCGCCGGTTTCTTCCTTGGTCCTTGTCGTCACAGTGAGAAGGAAAACAGGAATAAGAAAGAAAGAAACGAGAGAAAAGGAACAGAAAGAACGAGACAGAAAAGGAAGCTGAAGAGGGGTTATTTGTAACGGGCTTTAGCTGCGACGCCAAGGTATTAGCGGCGACATTATGGCAATAGCGGCGACACCTTGGAGGGAAAAGTCAGCGCGTTTTTGCGTTCTTCTACGACCCTTCGATTGAAAACAAATCGTATAGATGAGGCTCATTTGACGCGGATCGCTGTTAGTTAGCGTTAGCGGTGACGCAGGGCAATAGCGGCGACATGTAACGCATCAATTACATGTCGCCGCTATTGCCCTGCGTCGCCGCTAATGGCGACATTTCGTGTAGTGTCAGTATTTCGTAGCTATTATGTAGTTAATCTCCTTTGTCGATAGTCCGTAGTTAACGTAGTTATTCCGTAGTTAATTAGTGACGGAGTGCCTATAGATTTACTTCCGTTGCTATTTCGTAGTTATTCCATTATTAAATTAGAGCATGCTATTTCATAGGTATTCCGTCGGTACTCGGTGATTACCTACGGAAATTTTCCGTACCTATTTTTTCGTAGCTAAATCATATGTTTTCTAGTAGTGACATTGGACTCTATTTTTTGGTGTGAAAAAAGAATATAAAAATATGATAGCTTGAAAATAACCTCTATATGCCTTAATTTTATAATATTTTTATCTAAAAACCAAATTGGGTTGAAGATGGTCTAAAAATGACAAGTAAAAATTCTACATTCTTGTGTTCTGTCGCATCCTTGACCATATCATTGTTGCCCAAATGGAAGTAAATTATCACAATGTTCCTTTATGGAAGATGATATGCAGACTTGAACATGAAGACTCATTCTCGAATCTTACATCTTTATCGCTAGGTTGCGATGACACAAATCAGTCCACTAATTTTTTATGATATGGAGGTGAATGATATGCTCATGTAAAAAACCAGTATCATAGAATTTGTTGAAAGATTTCCGTATTATATGTTTATTTGTGTCAACAATATTCAAGTAGATATAAAAAGGAATTAATATTTGTGTGGTGTTATGATCAACCAGTTTACTGCTCTGCTGTTAACCTGCAAGAACTGCAATAAAAGGACAAATGCCATAACATACAACCCTACTGAACACACCTTGTAGGAATGGGCGAACCTGGTGCCTAGAGACCCCATGTTTTTATTATTTCTTGAAACAAGCTGTGGAGATGACGTCAGCTTAATAAGTTCCATTGAGAAAAAGACACAAAAGCAAGTGCTCTTCTTCCTATGTTACAAGCTGGAACACCACTGCAAAGTCTATAGCCTCTAGATGCTTATTATGCATATGTTGAACAAAGATTTGGATTTTTTGACATGCAAATAGAATCTCACAAAAACAATTGTATATGGGCAATTTCTGCATGTTTTTGAATATGCAGTATGGGTACTCATATGGGTTGTCTCTATCTGCTTTTTCCATTTTCAATGGTATATATTTCCTATGGGCAAACACTCAGATAAATACTTCAAAGGATCGTTTATTGTTGGTATTTGGGGATATCCGTAACATAAATGATAGATTTTGCACGTTATTTACCTTGTGCTTGTGTCTGCTGGATCACATGCGCCGCTCTTTTTCTTCATGCTAAGTCCGGCCATTTCAAGAAAAGAGTTATCTTTGACTTTTTATTAGTCAAACGAGTTTTTTTCCATTCTTTTAACGACCGTTGAAGTATTATCAAGAACAACACGATGTCAATACCAGTGCAAAAAGACGAGGTTGATGCTCGCCTTTCATGTAGTAACACTGTTTTAATAGTTAAAGAATCACTTCTACAACTTCTTTAATAAGTGTTATGTATTAAGTATCAAGAATACTTCACATCAAAATCATTTTAGAAATTCGTACTCTTAGAGTTGAGAATGCCCAACTTTTGACCAAAAAAACACTCACATGGGTATGGGTGTTGTACTGTAAGTCTGTAAATGTCTATCCCTCTTCTAACACCATGTAAAGTTACTTCACATTATCACATATATATGAGAAGTACTCGATCCCTTATAAATTTTAGTCACGAGAGTGATCATGAGTAAAAGCAGTGGCCCCATGTATGGACCTAGAGCCCATATTTTCTATTAACTACAAATGCTGGACCATATATGTGATCCTTTCAATGTTCTTAGTCGACTATAGCATTCTCCCTCTCTTTATTTCGGTATCATGGTTATCATTTATTTGTTTTTTCATTAAAATAAACATTACTAGCATTCATGTTTTCATTTTCTTTGATAATAAATAAAACCTCTAAAACAAGCAGAAGCCTAGTTTATAAAAGAAAATAGTACCATAAAATAAAACAGTACTTATTATAACATGGAGAAAACAAGTGTTATTGAGTAAATATTTATGTAACAACATATATTACCAAAAGTGAAATAAAATAAAATAGGAAAAAAACAAAAAAAGAAAAAAGCCTCGTCTTCCCGTTTTGTACACAACGTCGTAGCCTAGACTGAATCCGGAGAGGGCTCTTTTTTTTTGTACTTTTTTTTTCTATCTTTTTATCTGTCAGCTTACAAAACTTAAGAAGGCAAAAACAATACAAAATTTAAAGTACAATAATTTTATTATATGTTTTCTATTTGTTGCATCTTGGTTCACAAGACACTGTAACATAATGATTGGTGTGCTTGGTTTCTTGATTCCAAGTCTTGCCAATGTCTTGTGCAACTCTTATGGCATCAAGAGATGCACCCAACAGACCTCGTCCTGTAAAGCCAACTGCATACACACCCGCTTTCCCTTTCCACCCCTCTGGAAATGGTGTCATCGGCATCCCTTCTTTCGAAAACAAGTCATTTTCCTGTGAAACGCATCTCATTAGGTCATGGGTATAAATGGTATTTCACAATCAAGAATTCTTGAAAAAAGTCGTTACCTTTAACCATGAAGGAACATTGCTGCGATACCCAGTTGCTAAAATCACCGAATCTATCTCAAGATTTGCTCCATTGACCAACTCTACACGACCCTGTGAAAATTTCTTGATTCCTGGAACTATTTTAATCTTTCCAGATTTGATCTTTCGTAGTGCACCAATATCCAGAACAGGGGTTTTTCCTTTGATGTTCTTGAGCTCTAATGGACCTTCTGATGGCCGATTTATACCATATTTTTTTAAGTTCCCAAGAATATAACTTGCAAGAATCAGAAGTATCTTGTCAACCATCTTTAATGGCAGCCACTTCATCAATGAAGTTGCCAATTCGAAAGTGGACTTCCCAGCAATTTCCCTCGGCAGTATATGAACCTGATTATCATTACAAAACAACCAAGTTTATTAGAAAGAAACTAATTAAAATCATCGCGTAATAATTAGATTCGTTTTACATGAGATAGAAGAACTCACCGAGCTTCGAACCACCATGGATGGAAAAGCATTATGGTGGCAGAGATCAAGAGAAACCTCCATGCCGGAGTTCCCACATCCAACCACCAATACTCGCTTTCCTTCAAAAACCTCACCGGACCTATAATCACAAGCATGCATAACTGTTCCATCAAACTCATCCAACCCTTGAAACTCCGGCACCACTTTCTCAGCATTCTCCCCTGTCGCCACCACAAGCCACCTACAGATATACTCCATCTCACAGTCACCGGTCACAGTCTTAACACGCCAAAGCCCACAAGTCTCATCATACTTGGCCAACTGTACTGACTCATTAAACCTCGGGTTAATCTCAAACTTCTTGGCATAAGATTCAAGGTAGTTGATAAACTGATATTTCGAAGGGTATTCTGGGAAATTTGGTGGGAAGGGGTAGTAAGGTAGTTGGCAAAATTGCTTTGGGAGATGGAGTTTTAGACGATCATAAGTCTTGTTTTGCCAAAGAGACGCAATGCAGTTGGCACGATCAAGGATCACAAAGGGAACCCCTTGTTGCTTAAGCCCTGCGCCAACGGCAAGACCAGAAGGTCCAGCGCCGACTATAACTGGTCCGTTGACCAGTATGCATCTTCGGGAGAATAACTCTTCATGTTCAAGAGCATGATGAACCATTGTTGGCAAATGATCTGGATGGTTATAACAAGCACAATGCATCAAAAGAGAGTATAGAAAGATTGAGTGCGACAGAAAACCTCTAAATAGGAAGAATGTGCAACATTAAGTATGTGAAAAGATATGTGTGGAGGGGGTGAGAGGGAAATGCAGAGGTATAAATAGAGTCTGCATGTGTTTGGGATTGGAAAATGATAGCCTTAAGAAGGTCCTTTTCTGAATGATTTGTGTGTGAATCATAACAGTACACTAATATCTTATAAATAAAAGTTATACGTTATTATATCCTCTAGTTTTTTTTTTTTTTTTTTTTTTTTTTTGGTTTCCGTACCACACATCCTTTATGAATGTCGCATAAGTATATCTTGTGATTTAGGAAATCAATATCCTAAAATGGCACAGCAATTTGTTTGAGTAGGTAGACTAATAGAAAAAAAATATATGTACTTCCTGAGTAAGATGACTAGTTAATCCAAGTTATAAATATTAGTTTGTTAAGGTTAGGCAAACATTATTATGATTAATGGAATTGAAATAATAGATTATGGATTATGGTTGTAGTTAAATTATAATCATAAATCTTAAAGAAAAAGACATGAAAATATCCAAAGTTTAGGAAAAATAGACAGTTCTTGAGCTGAGATGTGGTCCATAGGCCTCTAATTAAGTTGCTCGTTTATTTATGTGATCTTTTCTTCAAATTCCCATGGTGGGTCAGGCACATGCTGACCTACAAAATCTTGTACTAATCCCCAATTGCATTATTTCATTCAACATATTTACAGAAAACTATGGCTACTAAACAAATACTGAACACACACACACACATATATATATATATATATATATATATATATATATATATATATATAGAGAGAGAGAGAGAGAGAGAGAGAGAGAGAGAGAGAGAGAGAGAATGAATGAGAAAAAGAGATAACAATAATCATTGTGTGATTGTACCAACAATTTTGGTTAATTGATCAACATTAAATCTATGACTATTATTGTTGTATAAAACTATTTCAATAACATACTATAAAAATTATTAATTTTGGAATTCTTGAAAATTATGATATCAAAGTGGTTTTTGTTAATAGAGTTGAAAGAACAATTACAAAGCAAAATAAAAGCATGAAGAGCTAAAACTACAAGACAAACTAGGAGATAAAGATGACAACAAATAATTTATTCTCCTTGAATTATCTTTTATGATTCTAGAATAATCTTTTACTCTCCCTCAAGCTGGAGTGTTGAGGTTACAAACCCTCAAGGAGTTGAGCTCCCAAAGGTTTAGTGAGAAGATTTGCAATTTGTTGGTTGTTGGACACATGAAGTGGCAGGATCTCGTGAAGTTCAACCCGTTCTCGAACAACAAAACAATCAATCTCAACATGTTTAGTCTGTTGATGGAAGACCGTATTGTTTGCAATATGTCGGGCAGCTTGATTGTTGCAACAAAGAGGCATATCATCTTCTAGGTTGACGGTAAGATCCTTGAGTAACCAACACATCCAAAGCACCTCGCTAACCGTTGTAGCCATGACTTGATATTCAACCTCTGCTGGCGAACATGAAACCACAGACTGTTTCTTTGTCTTCCAGGACACGGGAGCACCTCCCAAAAACAACAAGTAATCGGTCCTTGAACGTCTCATATAAGGGCATCCTAAGAAATTAGCATCACAGTAAGCGACAAGGTTAAAACCACCATTCTTAGGTATGAAAATGCCTTGACCAAGAGTAGACTTTAGGAATCGAAGCACACGAAGAATGGCATCCATGTGATCCGTCCTAGGGTCATAAATGAATTGGCTAAGGACATTTACGACATAAGGAATATCATGGTGTATTGCCTGAAGATATAATAATCTCCCGATAAGACGCCGGTAAAGGGATGCATCAGTTTTGTGGCTTTCATGACACCGATCAAGTTTCAAGTTTGGCTCCATGGGAAAGGCACTAGGGCGACATCCAAGTTTTCCACAATCGGACATAATGTCCATGGAGTATTTTTGTTGTCTTAGGAACATCCCATCTTCAGTACGAGCAACTTTTATACCCAAAAAATACTTCAAACAACCAAGGTATTTGATGTTGAAGTTGGCGTTTAAGTGGTCCTTGGTTCTGTTAATCATGTCCTCGTGATTACCAGTGATGACCATGTCGTCAACATAAATCAAGATTACAAAAAACTTGTCTTTTTTCGTTATAGGTGAAAAGAGAGTGATCAGCGTGTGATTGTTTGAACCCAATCTCCAGCAAGGAGACCATAAGCTTTTGATGCCAAGTACAAGATGTTTGTTTCAACCTGTACAAGACTTTCTGAGACGACATACTTTAGTATTATCTTTGTTATAGAAACCTTGTGGGACTTTCATATAGACCTGCTATAAATCGCCATCGAGGAACGCATTGTTAAAATCCAGTTGGTGCAACAACCAATTTCTTTTGACCGCAATGGTGATGATTTTTGAATTGTCACTAGTTTCACAACCGGAGAAAACGTGTCATTATAGTAGAGTCCTTTAACTTGTGTAAAACCTCTTGCAACAAGACGAGCCTTATACCTTTCGATCTCCCCATTGGGTTTGTATTTTATTTTGTATACCTATTTCGAGTCAATGACATGTTTCCCTTATGGCAGAGTTTCTAATTTCCATGTCTCCTTATCTTCGAGAGCTTTAATTTCATGTTGCATGGCAAGACGCCAATTTTCATCCTGCATAGCTTCTTTGAAGGATGTAGGCTCATTAACTAACGTAATGGCCGCTACAAAACCTTGATGAGAAGCTGAAAATTTATCATAAGAAACATAATTTGAAAGAGGATGTACCGTGGAAGAAGTTCAATCGGGCACGAGTTTTTCATGGTCGATGGAGGGTGGCAACGTAACTTCATAATCTTGCATCCGTGATGATTTGATTCTAGCTCTAGTGGCCCTTGGGGCTTGATGTTGATCATGAAGACGTTGAGTTTTTGTTTCAATCGTTGCATATGTTTCACCTCTAGAACCAACTAAATCAACTAGAATATGTGGAGAGGTTGGCTTAGTGTTTTCGGTTTGAGAATCTGAGTGGGCCGTTGCATTCTCTTCATTTTTTCAGCTTCAGCTTGTTTAACCCAATCATCTTCTTACCATCTTGGTGTCTCAAACGCATCAGATGTTGAGTTTTTCGGCTTGAGTTTTGCAAACGGAAAATTGGTTTCAGCGAATTTAACATCGCGAGAGATCGCCATTCTCCCATGTTCAATGTCAAGGATTTTAAAACCCTTTTTTCCTTGTGGATATCCCATAAACATCCTTGGTCTCCCTTTGAACTCAAATTTATTACCTCCCGTCTCTATACTACTATAATAGGCTAAACAACCCAAGGTTCTCATGTGCCCATAATATCGTTTTTGTCCAAACACGATTTCATATAGTGTTTGATTTTTGATGGCCTTAGACGGGAGGCGACTAATGATGTAGGTCGCATCCTCTATACACTCTCCCCATAAAAGCTTTAGAATGTTTGCATCAAACATGAGGGCGGTTTCGAGATGTCGATGTTTACGTTCGACAACCCTGTTTTGTTGGGGTGTATGAGGGCAAGTGGTTTCTAGTAAGATACTTTCACAAGCATATAACTCCTTCATGCGATTAGACGTGAATTCACCTCCATTGTCACTTCTAACCCATTTGATTAGCTTTGAAAATTGAGTTTTGACTATATTATGAAAACTTATGAAAAAATCACTTGCTTCATTTTTATGTTTGATGAGAAAGACCCAAACGACCCTACTAAAATCGTCCACAATGGTTAGGAAAAAACTGGCATGGGTTGTTGATGGTTAACGATATTTACCCTAAATATCACAATGAATTAAATCAAAACATTCATTAGTCTTTATAAAACTCTTAGGAAAGAGAGTACATGTGTGTTTAGCTTTAACACACGAATCACATACATTTTCTTTAAAATTAAAAGAAACGTACTTAAAAAAATCTATATTCGATAACTTGGAATCGGAAGCGTGACCTAGTCTTGAATGTCAAACTCTAGCATCAACTTTAATTGCCATGGACTTCCTTTCATGAGTTGCCATACCCATCCAATATAGATCATGAGTTCATTCGCTCGTGCCAATCAACTTCTTCGAGTGTAAGCCCTGCATTACACAAAAATCCGGAAAAAAAAACTTACTACACATTGTATTCTTTTGATAATATACTAACAAAAAGTAAATTTCAACTGAAATTGGGAATGTATAGAACTTCATTGATTTTGTTCCCACCAACTAGGGTGCAATCCCCCTTTGCTACCACCAGTATGGTTGCACCGTTTGGTATCATAACAGGTGCCTCTCATTTGGTTCGAGCATCGTTTTCGAGGGAATCAAATTTATGAATGATATGCTTGGTCGAACCTGAATCAATGATCCGATCATTAATTTTTTCATCCTTACTTTCCATGTTTGCCTTACGAACTGGGTCACCTTCAGTTTTCTGTTCATTGATTTTAAAATGCTTCATGAGTGCTTGATATTGGGTGTCGGTTAGCCTGACTAAACTGAGCTCAGACTCAATGTGGGCAACTTTTGGTTTTGCTTTCTCGACCTTTTCCTTTCTAAGCCACCATTCAGGGTAGCCATTTAACTTGAAGCAACCCTCTCTCTTGTGAGCATCTCTCCCACAGTGGCTGCACTGATCAACCTCCTCTGCCACAACTAATATTTTGGCTAGGAAATTATGTCTATATGTAATCAATTCTTGATGTATCTTGTAACTTCAAGTTTAAGGTTATACATATTATTCATTTCAAAAACAACTATTCAAATCAAGACTCACTCGAGAAGCCCAAAACCTAACTTGATACATTTCTTACACTCTACTTTGGGGTTGTAACCCTAATTTCCGGTTCAAACCTTTACTGGGCCAAAAATCATTTATTAGGCCTAATGGGCCAATAAACTCTGAATTTGAATTATTTTGGGCTAAGAATCCTCATTTGGGCCTTAAATGGACCCATATTCATTAAACCACAACATTTTGAGCCATAAAACTTTTTATGGGCCTTATTGGGCCTAGAATGCCTCACTTCATTTTCTTGAACCTCATTGGGCCGAAAACTTTTTTATTTTAGTCTTTTGGACCGAGAGCCCCTAATGGGCCTTCATGGGCCGAAAAACTTCCATTGGGTCAATATGTTTAGGATGCATTTAAACTCAAGCCTAAAACACCCTTTTCTTTCCTTCCCTCTCATTCACGACCCTATACAAAAAAAGATGGGATAATATCATGGAGACACCTCAACATTACATGTTGAATATCCAAGCACATTACACATTATGTAACAAGGCATTCCCATATCTCCATGCAACATCTTGTCTTTCTCTATTTTCTCTTCCCACTCTCGGCCATAAGAGCCACCACCACCACCATCATTCTTCATTTCACACTAAAAAATCTCGCATCCTTTCCTCTCAAATACAAGAAAATAACATCACTTCCTCTCATCTCTTCACCAAAAACTGACACCATCTACCAAAGTGAGTTCATACCCCCTATTTTCGGTTTTTAGTATGTTTTGGGGGAGGATACAAGTTGCTTTGTATTAGATCTATGTGTTTATGCAAGTTTATGTGTGTTTCCATGTTATATGTTGTGATTATGTGCTGAAACTTCATAAATCTTGAAAACTCTACAAAACCATGGTGGTCTTTATAAACTAACACACATTATACAACTTATTATGAAGTGAAAGGAGTAAACATGTTGTGAAACTCTATAAAATTAAACAAAAACCGTGTAAGGGGCCATTTTTGACAAATAAACAAAAAGGTGAAGCCTTTAGGACATTCACGGTTCTTCAAGGACAAAAAGAGTCAGTTTTATATAAAAATGGGCCTTAAGGATACTTATTGTTTTAAAAGGGCCAAAAGTGTTAATTTTCACAAAAATGGGCTTAAAATTGGGCCTTCATGGTTTCATGGGCTAAATTTGTAAACTTTTGACTTTTGTGGACTAAATCGTCATTTTAAACAAATTTGAGCCAAAAATGTAATTTTTCGGTTAAATGGACTGAAAATGTCAATTTTGTGAAACTTGGGCCGAAAAAGTAGATTTCTATATTTTTGGGCTGAAAATGTCAATTTTCATAGAAAGTGGGTCGAAATTTTATTTCTAACAAGAGTGGGCTAAAAATGTTATTTTACTTGAAATAAGCCCTTAAATGTAAACTTTTGGGTCTTAAGGGACGTAAAGTGTCATTTTTACCAAAAATGTGCCTCAATTGTAAATTTTCGGTTTTTTGGACCGAAAATGTCATTTTTACAAAAGTGGGCCTTTTATGTCATTTTGGTAAACAATTGAGCTTAAACAACCAAAGTATTAACAAACGGACTAAATACGTCATTTACACTTTCAAATGGGCTTGGAATATATACTTTACATGTTTATTGAGCCTTAGTGGGCTATTTACATGTCTATTGGGCCTAAAATATACTTTACATGTTTATTGGGCCTTAGTGGTCCATTTACATGCTTATTGGGCTTGGAATACACATTACATGTTTATTGAGCCTTATGTCACACCCCCGAACCAGACGGCGGAAACGTCTGGGGCTCGTGTGACTAACAATTGAATTATCATCACAATGAATATACATGAAACATAACACATTCATCACCAACATTACATATAACAACCATCATTATTCACATCAAGTACATTGTTATAAATTACATAAATTCAAAGTATTAATAGTACGATGAGTGATGTTACACTAAATAAATCCATACACACTTGAAAATCTTTCTGCTTAACGATTACCTGAGAATACAAGTTATTTTGAAAACGATCAACATATATAATGTTGGTGAGTTCATAAGTATGTTTGAATAAAAGTCTTTGTATCTTGTGTAAAACCCATAAAATTCGATATTTTCTGTAAAATGTCTGAAAATGATGTGAAAATCAAGTATAAATGCATGTGTGAATTTCATAGCAGTAACATATATGATTTCAGTTTAAATTTCTTTGTATTGTAAGTAATTGATAATTGAATAATAGTATTTCCCCCGGAAAATCCGATATTTTCTGATTTATAATATTGTTGAGGTTCTTGTATCATTAATTAAGTTGTTTCGTATTGACACAATCAAAGGGTTAATCCTTGATATGTTTAATTGGTATTGGATCTCTATATGAGCTGTTATAACCACGCATGATAATGACTAGGTTACATGTCTTGGCATTTTCCAAACGCCGGTATTTGCTCAAGGTTTTGTCGCCCTGGACTGGCCTAGTCTAGCTGTAGTGAACATCTAAGATGTAGGGGTCACCCCATATAGATCTATACACAAACTCCCGCTCTCCCTCCAGGCAACTCTGATTATAACTACATGCTACGATTGTACACTCAAGGTGCCAACCGACATGTCTCACTAGATTCTCAACCTTTCATGTTTGTTATGTTTTTCACCATGTTTAATGTTTATGTGTATGTTGTAGATTTTAAAATCCAAAGGTATGCATATAAGTATATGAAGTTCAAGAATTATGTAAAGCCATAGTTACGATCTACTAAGCATGTGAATTTCAGTCCAAGCCCAATTAGTATGGAAATATACTACAAAGGTCCAATAACATGTAAGAGGGTAATTTAGGCCTAATAGGCATGTAAATGGACTACCAAAGCCCAACAAACATGTGACCCATACATCAAGCCAAAATTTACATGTAAATGGGTCGCAAGGCCCAATAAACATGTCATGGAAAATATTTGGCTCAATATACACTTAAATGGGCCCTTAAGACCCATTGGCCATGTAGTGTGAATATTAGGCCCAATAAAATTGTTATCGATGTATTTCGTCCATTAAGGCCCAAAGTTTTGTAAAAATAACACTTTAGTCCATAATTTATAAAAATTTGAAATTTCGTCCCAAAAGTGTTGGAATTTCACAGATTTACTCCAAAAATTTATATTTTGACATTTATGGCCCAGTTGTGCAGAAAATTACATTTTCAGCCTCTTGTTTGTAAAAATGACACTTTCGGCCCAATTTTTATAAAAGTTACATTTTTGGTCCAATTTAGAAATAAATGTTATTTTCACCCCTAAATTTGGTTTATTTACATTTATGACTCAAACTTTGGTCAAATAACATTTTTAATCCCAAACTTTCATTTTTTAGCAAATTTGGGCCCAAAACCATGAGGCCCAAATATTAAGCCCATTAAGCTAAAATTTACATTTTTGGCCCTTAGCAAAGCATGTTTATCCTAAAAATCCCTTTTTATACAAGTAGGACCTGTTTGATCCTTTAAAAACCATAAATGTCCTATTTTGCCCTTATCTTTTGTTTTCTTGACAATTTTGGCCATTAACAAGGTTTTTGCTTTTAATTTTTATATCTTATACATATAAACACTTTTAACTTAATAATATGATGTATAAGGTGTCTTAGTTCATGGATTTTACTTAATGTTGCTTAATATGTCGAGATATGTTAAGATCTAACACATTTTTACAAAATAAACTAAGAAATCACACAAGACATGCATATAACACATAGATCTACACATTTTACTTGTATTCTCCCCCAAAATCATATGAAAACTAAAAACAAGGGGTATGAACTCACCTTTGCTTTGACGTTTCGGTTTTGAAGAAGAGATGGAACAAGATGATGTGATTTTTTTTGGCTCAACCAAGCTCCTTGAGTGATTTTCGAACATAGATGG
Organism: Lactuca serriola; assembly: GCF_051521515.1. NCBI lineage: Eukaryota > Viridiplantae > Streptophyta > Magnoliopsida > Asterales > Asteraceae > Lactuca > Lactuca serriola. The sequence goes on along the minus strand of NC_136409.1, from coordinate 107,885,128 downwards.
TTTCTAGAATGTTAGATCACGAAATGAAACTTTATAAGGGGGTGTTCTTAGCTTAAGGATGAAAATAAAAGACTAAGTATGAAAAAAACTTACCAAAGATGATGATCTAGATTAAAACCTCTTTGAAGATAGACATAAAATCTCGAAACTGGAAGGAAGGTGTAGGGGTTCTTGAGAGCTTTTCTTAAGAGATGTTGTAAGTAAAATGAGTGTGGTGGTGATTTTTGGCTCTTTTGTCGAGATTAAGAAGCAGAGAGGGGAGGAAAGTTTTGCATGGAAGGTAATACACTTCTTGATACATGTGTTCACCTAGATGTACGCTATGTAATTGTGTGTTGTCACCCTTCTAATTTATCTCCTTATTTCATCAACCATTCATGTTTTTTTTTTTTTTTTTTTTTTTTTACATATGGGCCGAAGATTTGGGCTAGAAGTAAGAAGTTGAATAGTTTTGGGCCTTTACTTGTCTTTACTCGAAATTATGGGGTCCAATAATCATCTTTTCGTCCCATTGGGCCCTCATAGATGTTCACGGCCCAAATAAGTTTAATTAAGGAGGTTTAGGGTCCATTAGGGCTATTGGAATTGTTGCGGCCCAATAAGGCCCATCAAGGTTAGAATGAATGATTTTATGCCCAAATGATCCAAAATGTTATAGATTTATGAATTTGGTCCATTTAGAATCCAAATAGGGTTTCTAAGCCCAATATAGTTGAATTGAATGCTTATTGGTCTATTAGGCTTAGTAAGGAAATCCTATTCCATAATGAACTTTAACCTGGATCTCTAGGTTTTCAGCCCTTAGTTGAAAACACGAGATGTATTTGAATGAGCATAGAGTATGATATGCTCTTAGAGTACAAGTTATTACACTAGGTGAATGATTACATGACAGTAGAATTTTCTAGCAGAAATGCTAGTTGTGACATCATCCCCCTGTTAAAGGGAATTTCGTCCCGAAATTCTTTAGAAAACTAGAATTGCGAAGGAAAGAATAAGTGAGGGTACTTTTTCTTCATTTGGTCTTCACGCTCCCACGTGAATTCCGTTCCACGTTTAGCGTTACATCGAACCTTCACAATCGGAATGCGACTTTGCTTTGTACGCTTCACTTCCCTATCCATAATCTCGACTGGTTCTTCGACGAAGAGGAGATTCTCGTTTATCTCTATCTCTTCCAAAGGCACGACAAGGATTTCATCTGATAGACACTTTTTCAGATTCGAGACGTGGAACACTGGGTGTACGTTGTTGAGCTCGGCAGGTAGCTGCAACTTGTAAGCCATTGGACCAATCTGGGCAAGAATCTCGAACGGTCCAATGTATCGCGGGTTTAGTTTTCCTCATTTTCCAAAGTAAATCATACCCTTCCAAGGAGAGACCTTTAATAACACGTGATCCCCGACTTGAAATTCTAATGGCTTTGGCCGCTTGTCAGCATAGCTCTTCTGTCGGTCGCGCGATGCTTGAAGTCGAGCTTTGATTTTGACTATCTTTTCTGTCGTTTCACGGATGATTTCAGGTCCTGTAAGAGCACTGGCCGATGATTGCCCTTTTACTAGTTGAGTTTCACCCACCTCGGCCCAGCATAGGGGCGATCTGCATTTACGACCATAAAGAGCCTCGAAGGGAGCAACCTTGAAGCTCGTGTGGCAATTGTTGTTATAAGAGAATTCGATCAGAGGCAAGTGGGCATCCCATGATTTACCGAAGTCAATCACGCAAGCTCGGAGCACATCCTCGAGTGTCTGGATGGTACTCTCACTCTGACCATCCGTCTGTGGGTGGTAGGCAGTGCTCATATCTAGTTGTGTTCCCATTGCCTTCTTTTCCATCTTGTAGGATTCTTTTATTGGCAGGAAATGAGCGGATTTTGTTAGTCTATCTACAATTACTCATATTGCATCCAACCTGTTTGCTGTCTTGGGTAATTTTGTCACAAAGTCAATGGTAATCCTCTCTCATTTCCACTCGGGTATCACTGGTTGTTGCAGTAGTCCCGAGGGCTTTTGGTATTCCACTTTCACATTGGCACAAGTAAGACACTTGCCCATGAAAGTGGCTATCTCTGCCTTCATGTTAGGCCACCAATATAGTTGCTTGATATCTAAATACATTTTATCTGACCCTAGATGAATAGAATATCGCGTCTTGTGGGCTTCATGCATGATTACTTCTATGAATCCCCTAATTTTGGGAACCAATATTCTATTCATGAAGTAGTGAGTTCCGTTATCTTTAACTTCGAGCTTCTTGTGCATTCCACGTAGTAACTCACTAGCGACATTCTCTGGCTTCAATGCGTCCAATTGGGCTTGCTTGATCTGTGAGTCTAGATAAGATTGGATGTTGAATGATAGGGTCTTCACACGACGACCTGCATACTCCTTTCGTCTCAAGGCATCGACTACCACATTTGCCTTATCTAGATGGTATTTGATCTCGCACTCATACTCATTTAGCAGTTCAAACCGTCTTCGTTGCCTCATGTTCAATTCCTTTTGATTTAGAATGTGCTGGAGGCTCTTGTGGTCTGTAAAGATGGTGCACTTGGTACCATATAGGTAATGCATCTAAATTTTCAAGGCGAAGACCACCACCCCTAGTTTGAGATCATGCGTGGTATAATTTACTTCATGTGTTTTCAGTTGTTTGGATGCATATGCAATTACCTTCCCGCGTTGCATATGGACACAACCTAAACCTTTATTCAAAGCATCATAGTAAACTATGAAGTCTTTGGTTCCCTCTGTTAAGGATATCACTGGAGCACTACAGAGGGCTTGCTTCAAGGTTTGGAAGGCGATCTCTTGCTTCTCGGTCCAGTTGAAGGGTACACATTTTTGCGTCAACATGGTGAGGGGTTTAGTTATCTTAGAAAAGTTCTAAATGAATCTTTGGTAGTAGCCTGATAGACCCAAGAATTGGTGAATTTCTGTTGGCGTTGTCAGAATTGCTCAGCCTTCAATGGACTTGACCTTGGAGGGATCTACATGGATTCCTTCCTTGCTGACAACATGTCCCAAGAAATTTACATTGCGGAGCCAAAACTCACACTTGAAGAGTTTCGCATACAACTTTTCAGCTCGAAGAGTCTCTGAGATCTGGCGAAGATGTTGACTATGCTCTTCTTTGCTTCGAGAGTATACTAGAATATCATCGATGAAAACGATCACGAATTTGTCTAGGAATGGGTGGCAGACTCGATTCATGAGGTCCATAAATGCAACGGGGGCATTTGTTAGACAAAAGGGCATCATGAAGAATTCGTAATGACTGTAACGAGTTCGGAAAGCAGTCTTAGGAATGTCCTCATCTCGGACTTTGAGTTGATGGTGACTGGATCTCAGATCTATCTTTGAAAAGTAACTAGCCCCTTGAAGTTGGTCGAATAGATCATCGATTTGTGGAAGTGGATACCGGTTTTTGATGGTGAGCTTATTCAGTTCCCTATAGTCAATGCACATCCTGAAGGACCCGTCTTTCTTTTTAACGAAAAGAACCGGAGCTCCCCATGGAGAGAAGCTTGGTATTATGAATGCTTTATTGAAGAGTTCACATAATTGGCTTGAAAATTCTTGCATTTCATCTGGATCCAACCTATAGGGTGATTTGGTGCTTGGGGTGGCTCCAAGCACTAGGTTGATTCGAAATTTGATTTGTCGTTCTGGGGGTATTCCCAGAAGTTCTTCTGGAAACACATCTGGGAAGTCACATGCTACTGGGATGTTTTGAATGTTCGCTTCCTCTATGGTTTTATCCACCACATGAGCAAGGAATACGTAGTTCTTCTTTTGTAGACACTTTTGTGCCTTGATACACGAGATAAGGCGAAGGTCTGTGTCGGGTTTATCTCTGTAGATTATTAGGGTTTCGTGATTAGAAAGATGAAGGCGAACGTCCTTTTCGTGACACATAATATCGACATGATGGGGGCTTAACCAATCCATGCCGATGATCAAATTAAAACTCCTAATATTTACAGGCATCAAATTTATTTTTAAAGATTGGTTGTTTAGTGTTAAATGTACATCCTATATAGATATCTTTCGTTGTTTCACTTTTCCCATTAGCCATTTCCACCGTGAAGACTTCGTTGAGCTTCTAGGGTTGTTGATTTAGCAAGTATTTGAATTTATTACTAACGAAACTTCGCTCTGCCCCACTATCAAATAAGATGCATGCATACGAGTTGTTAAGTAGGAACGTACCGGTGACAACGGCTGGGTCCTGCACTGCTTCATCTTGACCCATTGTCAGCACTCTCCCTGCTGCTTCTGCCCCTTGATTGTTTGTGTTGGGGCAATTTTGCCTGAAATGACCGGTTTTCCCACATCCATAACAGGTATAACTGGCCCCAACATTGGTGTTGTTGTTATTGTTGTTGTTGTTGTTGTTGTTGTTTGGCATTTGGTTTTGTTGAAGCTGAGCCTTACAATACTTTGCTGTGTGGCCTTTCCGGTTACACCTAGTACAAATCATCTCTTTGCATTCACCATGATGGTGGAAGTTTCATTTGTTACACTTGGGGAGATTTCCTGAATACTTCTTTGGAGCATTTGGTGTGGATGAGGCTGGAGCATGTGGTGTGGTGGTAGCTTCAGTTGCGGCATGAATAGTCACCGTTTGTTGTTTCTTAGATGATTTCGAGTTTTGCTTTCCTTACGCTTGTTGTTTTTCCCTTTCTTTCTCTCATCTTGTTTCTTGACCTTCGCTTCTGCTGTTTTGGCACCCTTCTTGTTTCCATGATCATACAATTTCTTGGCCTGTCTCTTGGCACTATCAAACGTCTCAAGGTTTGCCGCAATGACATTCCCTTGGATAGGTGCAGTCAATCCCCAGATAAACCTCTCAATCTTTTTCCCATTTGAGGTGATCATTCCGGGACACAGAGGAGATAGCTCACTAAACCTGGATATGTATGCGTCGATATCGGAGTTTTGAACCGTGAGGTTCCACAACTCTTGTTCCATCTTCTGAATTTCGCCTTTTAGATAGTATTCAGCCAACATCATTTCTTTAAGCTCTTCCCAGGGCATCGCGTTCGCCACCGGGAGTGTCATGGCCTCTGTGTGGTCATTCCACCAGGAGAGGGCTTGATCAATGAATGTGCATGCTGTGAACTTGACCTTATACTCATATAGACACCCGCAGATTTCAAAAACGGATTCTACTTTCTCAATCCATCGCTTCAAGGCTATTACACCTCCTGAACCATTAAAGGTTCGAGGTTTGGCGTTGGTGAAGTCCTTGTTGGTGCATGTTCGAGCGGCTTTGTGGTTTGTTCCTTGATTTGTGCTTCAATTCCCTGTCCGTTGCCTTCTCCGTTGTTTCCATTGTGAATCTGCGCAAGTGTTGCAGTGACCGCATCGGACACTGCTGCTTGGAGTGCAACCGAGCTTATTTCCGGCGGGGTTGGTGTTTTGTTGTTTCTACGGTTGGGTCTTTGAGGAATCTTTCTATCATGGAACGGAAAGATGCTGAGTGCCTATTGTTTTGCGAGTTTGGAATCCCATAGACTAGGCGTATAGTGTGTGTATTTAATTAAGTTCATGCATTAACATAAAACAAGGAAGTAAAACGCATAGTAGATGACAACGTCATGACAAAACATAAAGCATTTTCACTAATACTAATTGTTTTGGTACATGAAAATTTGCTTGAAGGCATATAGTACATGGGGAAATATAAAATCCGGAAGCATGACGACCCTATGAGTAGTGTGATCACTTAAACATATAGTTGATAGTACATAGCATAGATCACATAAACATAATACTAACGAAAGATACAGCTGGTCCTAGTCATGGTGGGATATGCCAGGGGGTGGTGCTGAGGAAGTGGATGCTCCCTTAAGGCGAGCCACCTGTCGCTCCGCATCTCGAAGTTGAGCCTCCCACCTCACCTGCCTCATGTGGAATTCCCGGATAAACTCTCGCGTTTCCTGCTATGCCCTCTCAACCCTTGTTCACATTTGGTGGATCTGATCGACGGTGCTCTGAGCCAGATCGCTAGTATCCCTCAATCGTCTCACCATAACTGGAAGTGATTGGTCAGCCGGTCATCCATCCCTCAAGTGATAGAACTGTCGAGCCATGCCAAATGAGGGTCGATGTCCCTGCTGTCTGCTCCACCCCCAAATGTCGATACACCAGGGATGTGTAGGGCCACTAGGGCCCATTCGGTGAGCCGACACCCTCACTGGGTATGGTGGGTTGATGACTATGGTCTCCGTGTTCGAATCATCATCGTTGTCGTCACCAGACTCTTCTTCTCCATCGTCTGCCATAGGTTTCGCAGGTCCCTATTCAATTTCTTCTTCCTTAGGGTCCTCTTCAGGTTCCTCTTCTAGCCATCCGTTATTTCCCTGATTGGTAAAACAAGGATCTCCAGGGTGGTGGAAACCAGCCATACTGACTGCACGATAGTGCATAAATGAATCATATTTTAATTACCCTCATAGTATGTTTCTAATTATTTAGGTTTGGTTTCCCTAGAGTTATTGGAGAGTGAGGTAGGCTTTTGGATTCATTTCCCACTATAATTACTCCCAAACAAATGTTGGTCATATTTGAAATAAATATATTTATCCCTAATAGGACAACATAACTGCCCAGGTTTAATCATAGTGTTCAATTTCCTCCAGAAGCTTTTATTAAATATTATTAGGTTATTATTCTAATATGCGCACATAAGTGTGAAATTTTTGTTTTGTTCAGAGTTATTTAGTCCCATTGTGTTTATAGTTGCATATCATCATGCTATATTTATCCCTAATTGGACAACTTAACTGCCCAGGTTTAATCATGGTGTTCGATTTCCTCCAAAAGCTTTTATTAAATATTATTAGGTTATTATTCTAATATGTGCACATAAGTGTGAAATTTTTGTTTTTTTCAGAGTTATTTAGTCCCATTGTGTTTATAGTTGCATATCATCATGCTATATTTATCCCTAATAGAACAACATAACTGCCCAGGTTTAGTCATAGTGTTCAATTTCCTCCAGAAGCTTTTATTAAATATTATTAGGTTATTATTCTAATATGCGCACATAAGTGTGAAATTTTTGTTTTGTTCAGAGTTATTTAGTCCCATTGTGTTTATAGTTGCATATCATGTATGGTTAGATATGCTAGTTCACTATAAACATTGCTCTGATACTAACCTATCACACCCACGAACCAGACGTTGGAAACGTCCGGTGGCTCGTGTGACTAACAATTGAATTATCATCATAATGAATATACATGAAACATAACACATTCATCACCAACATTACATATAACAACCAGCATTGTTCACATCAAGTACATTGTTATAAATTACATAAATTCAAAGTATTAATAGTACGATGAGTGATGTTACACAAAATAAATCCATACATACTTGAAAATCTTCCTGCTTAACGATTACTTGAGAATACAAGTTATTTTGAAAACGGTCAACATATATAATGTTGGTGAGTTCATAAGTATGTTTGAATAAAAGTCTTTGTATCTTTTGTAAAACCCAGAAAATCAGATATTTTCTGTAAAATGTCTGAAAATGATGTGAAAATCAAGTATAAATGCATGTGTAAATTTCATTGCAGTAACATATATGATTTCAGTTTAAATTTCATTGTATTGTAAGTAAGTGATAATTGAATAATAGTATTTCCCCCAGAAAATCCGATATTTTCTGATTTATAATAATGTTGAGGTTCTTGTATCATTAATTAAGTTGTTTCGTATTGACACAATCAAAGGGTTAATCCTCGATATGTTTAATTGGTATTGGATCTCTATATGAGCTGTTATAACCACACATGATAATGACTAGGTTACCTGTCTTGGCATTTTCCAAACGCCGGTATTTGCTCAAGGTTTTGTCGCCCTGGACTGGCCTAGTCTAGCTGTAGTGAACATCTAAGATGTAGGGGGTCACCCCATATAGATCTATACACAAACTCCCGCTCTCCCTCCAGACAACACTGGTTATAACTACATGCTACGATTGTACACTCAAGGTGCCAACCGACATGTCTCACTAGATTCTCAACCTTTCATGTTTGTTATCTTTTTCACCATGTTTAATGTTTACGTGTATGTTGTAGATTTTCAAATCCAAAGGTATGCATATAAGTATATGAAGTTCAAGAATTATGTAAAGGCATAGTTACGTTCTACTGAGCATGTGAATTTCAGTCCAAGCCAAATTAGCATGTAAATGGACCACAAAGGTCCGATAACAAGTAAGAGGGTAATTTAGGCCCAATAGGCATGTAAATGGACTACCAAGGCCCAACAAACATGTGACCCATAACTCAGGCCAAAATTTACATGTAAATGGGTCGCAAGGACCAATAGACATGTCATGGAAAATATTTGGCTCAATATACACTTGAATTGGCCATTAAGGCCCGTTGGCCATGTAATGTGAATATTAGGCCCAATAAAATTGTTATCGATGTATTTCGTCCATTCATTATTGTTTCGTTGTTTGTTTCAGCTCGAGGTTTACCAAATTGATTATAAAAAGTCCTATTTTTGTAAAAACGACGTTCTTGGCCAAAAATCCTCAAATTTTCGATTAAGGCCCAAAGTTTTGTAAAAATAACACTTTAGTCCATAATTTATAAAAATTTGTAATTTTGTCCCAAAAGTGTTGGAATTTCACGGATTTAGTCCAAAAACTTATATTTTGACATTTATGGCCCACTTTTGTAGAAAACTACATTTTCAGCCCCTTGTTTATAAAAATGACACTTTCGGCCTAATTTTTATAAAAGTTACATTTTAGTCCAATTTAGAAATAAATGTTATTCTCACCCCTATATTTTGGTTTATTTACATTTATTACTCAAACATTGGTCAAATAACATTTTTAATCCTAAACTTTCATTTTTTCGCAAATTTGGGCCTAACACCGTGAGGCCCAAATATTAAGCCCATTAAGCTAAAATTTACATTTTTGGCCCTTAGGAAAGCATGTTTATCCTAAAAATCCCTTTTTATACAAGTAGGACCTGTTTGATCCTTTAATAATTGTATATGTCACTTTTTGCCCTTATCTTTTGTTTTCTTGACAACTTTGGCCTTAACAAGGTTTTTGCTTTAAATTTTTATATCTTAAACATATAAACACTTTTAACTCACTAATATGATGTATAAGGTGTCTTAGTTCATGGAATTTTACTCAATGTTGCTTAAGATGCCGAGATACGTTAAGATCTATCACATTTTTACAAAATAAGCTAAGAAATCACACAAGACATGCATATAACACATAGATATACACAATATACTTGTATTCTCCCCCAAAATCATATGAAAACCGAAAAAATGGGGGTATGAACTAACCTTTTCTTTGATGTTTCGGTTTTTAAGAAGAGATGGAAGAAGATGATGTGATTTTTTTTGGCTCTAGCAATCTCTTTGAGTGATTTTCGAACTTAGATGGTTTCTAGAATGTTAGATCATGAAATGAAACTTTATAAGGGAGTGTTCTTAGCTTAAGGATGAAAATAAAAGACTCAAGTATGTCAACAAATTACTAAAGATGATGATCTAGATGAAAACCTCTTTGAAGGTACATATAAAATCTCGAAATTGGAAGGAAGGAATAGGGGTTCTTGAGAGCTTTCCTTAAGAGATGTTGTAAGTAAAATGAGTGTGCTGGTGATTTTTGGTTCTTTGGTTGAGATTAAGAAGGAGAGAGGGGAGGAAATTTTTGCATGGAAGGTAATACTCTTCTTCATACATGTGTTCACGTAGATGTATGCTATGTAATTGTGTGTTGTCACCCTTCTAATTTATCTCCTTATTTCATCATCCATTCATGTTTTTTTTTTAATATTTTTTTGTTACATATGGGCCAAAGATTTGGGCTAGAATTAAGAAGTTGAATAGTTTTGGTCCTTTACTTGTCTTTACTCGAAATTATGTGGTCCAATAATCGTCTTTACGGCCCATTGGGCCCTCATAGATGTTCACGACCCAAATAAGTTTAATTAAGGAGGTTTAGGGTCCATTATGGCTATTGGAATTGTTGTTGCCCAATAAGACCCATCAAGGTTAGAATGAATCATTCTAGGCCCAAATGGTCCAAAATGTTATAGATTTATTAATTTGGTCCATTTAGAATCCAAATAGGGTTTCTAAGCCCAATATAGTTGAATTGAATGATTATTGGTCTATTAGGCTCAGTAAGGAAATCCTAGTCCATAATGAACTCGAATCTAGATCTCTAGGGTTTTTAGCCCTTAGTTGAACACACGAGATGTATTTGAATGAGCATATAGTATGATATTTTCTGAGAGTACAATAAGTTATTACACTAGGTGAATGATTACATGAGAGTAGAATTCCCTAGCAAAAATGCTAATTGTGACACCATAGTAGTCCATTTACATGCTTATTGGCCCTGGAATATACCTTAAATGTTTAATGGGCCTTACTGGTCCATTTACATGCTTATTGGGCCTTGTATACACATTTCATGTTTAATGGGCTCCTTACATTCATGTACATACTCGTTGGGCCTTGTAATCTTAAAACCTACTCGAAAACATTATTTACTGCATTAAACAGTGTGATACAATATTTGGGTAAATATAGTTAAGTTTCTTGTGAGACATGCTCTTTCATTCGAACCTACCTAGTGTACAACCTTTAGCCCTGTTGTTATAACCAGAGTCTCCTAGAGGGAGAGCGAGAGTTTGGATGTAGATCTATACGGGGTTGACAGCCCCGCCCCGGAGCTGTTCGCTACAGCTAGACTAGACCAGTCTAGGGTGACAAATGTATTACCTTAAACAAATCAACGCCTGAAAAACGTCATGACAGGCAAATCAGTCATATCAAGTATGGTTATAACGAATCACAAAGAAATTAACTCCACTGTAAAATTTACGGAATACATAAACAATTCTACAATTACAATTCTATACAAGCATCAATTTACGGTCTTTGGGTTTAATACCACAACACTTTTAAAAGCAGAAAATATCGGATTTTCTGAGAAAACTTACATTATACATTACCTTCTACTTATCGGATTTTCTGGAATACTCTCTTTATACATTTTCAAAACAGAAAACACACATGCTTTAATACGAGATTTGATACAAAGCGTTCAAACCATTTATTTCTTTACAGATAATATCAGATTTTCTGGTGTTTACAAAGTGATACAAACCTTTCATACAAATATACTTATGAACTCACCAACATTATATATGTTGACTATTTTCAAAATAACGTGTATTCTCAGGAAATCGTTAAGCAGGATGGCCTTCAAGAACTCATGGATTTTGATGTACTTTTGCTATCATCGTAGAGTTATATTTTGAGAATGTAAATTTTGTAAACAATTACAATGATGTAAACCCAGTATTATTGTATTATTGTACGTGTGATGATGATGCTTGCTTTGTTTTAATTATATCCACTGTGATGATATTACAAGATGAAGTCACCCAAATCCCAAGACATTTCCGTTGTTTCTCCGATTCGGGGGTGTGATATCCTCCCATGTATTTCGCTTGGGATCCTTTGAAGGTCCTTTGTGGTTTCATTCGGAATTAAATGGTCCTTCGCGCCATCCTTGGGTTCTGAATGCATCCGACTCCACTTGTGCTCTTTTGGACATTGTGATTTGCCTTTGTTCTTCCTCTTCAAAAGCAAGACAATAAGCTTCTCTAACTCCTTATTCCCGAGTTTTTATGTAAATTCATTAAAGGAAAGGGAAGGAAAATTTTGACAGAAAGAAAGGGAGGTGAAGGAAAATATTCATTATTCTATGTTCCCGAGTTCGAAGGAAATGAAAGGAAAGGAAAGGAAATTTTTTAGTTTTTGTGTTCCCGAGTTAGGAGGAAAAAGAAAATAAAACTTAAAATTTTCCTTCCCCTCACTTTCTTCCAAAATCCGTCCAATTTGGAAGGAAATATGACTCAAAAATCCTTCCCCTCCCCTCACTTTCCTTTCATTAATGAAACTCAGGAACATGATTTTCCTTTGACACCCCTCACTTTCCCTCCGTATCCTCCCATTTCTCTCCTTAAGTGGAACTCGGGAACAAGGTGTAAGGGTAGGTATTGGCTTGATAGAAAGAAAATGGGTCCGTGTTTTGGAGAAATCTCTATCGATCCCCATCAAGAGCTCGTATAGCCGCTCCTTCTCTTTTAATTCAGATAGCCTATTTCCGATATTTCAAAAACATTTTCCACATTTACATTGTGGGATTGGTAAAACATAGTGTATTTCTTCGCAAATACCATGGAGTTTGGTATAATACGCTGAAACCGATGAACCATCTTGGTGAGTAACCGAGATGGATTTTTTTAGTTCGTAGGCTTGAGGAGTACTCTCCTTCCCAAAGTTTTCGTTCAGATCGTCCCATATTTAGAGGAGGCATTGGTCTATTTCACGCTCCCTATGATGTCTTGATCCATCGCAATCGTGAGTTGTCCGATGATCATGGCGTCACAACGTATCCACTACATTTAATTCTCGTCTGTCTTCTCTGGTTCGGGATTCGTTCCATCCACAAACCCCATTTTTTTCACAAACAAAAAATTCAACATCTCCTTGGCCCAGTTGTTGTATTTTTCGTCGGTTAAGTCTTCGTTTACATGCATCTGTTTGGGTAGATTAGAGGACTATATGTAGTATGGTGAGTTGGCATCAATGGCATCATTCTTGCCACTGCCGTTGGTTTGGTTGGACTTATCTGCTGCCATATTAGGTTTACGAGCGGTGGTCCTTAAGACCCTGCTATGATACCATGAAAATTCTAATATCAAAGTGGTTTTTGTTTATAGATTTTAAAGAACGATTACATAGCAAAATAAAAGGATGAAGGTCTAAAACTACGGAGACAAACTAGGAGATAAAGATGTCAACAAATAATCTTATCTCTTTGAATTATCTTTTATGAATCTAAATTAATCTTTTAATTTTTGCAGCATTTAGGCTCATCATTTATATGAATATCATTTTCAATTGATTTCTTTTTCAGCGTATCATCAGTCTCTTATTATCTGACTCATTTGTGGAAATATGTACTAGAAAAACAATATATCTTGTTTTTCTAATGTCTCACATTACCTTTAGTTTATGTTGTTGATAAGACACAGATGCATCAATATCAATGGGGAAGAATGAGGAGAATTATCAAGAATGAATTTTCTTCTTTCAATGTCTGTTTTGCACTTGTAATTTGTGTTTTATTCTTTACAAAATGTCTCTTATTATTTCAATGATGGGAGCTCAAGATTGTTAGTTATTCACTTGTATTTATGTCGTATTCTTTCAAGAATGTTTCTTATTCTTCAAGTGTCTTGCATTCATTGAAGAATTATCTTAACATCAATTTCATTTTCATGCACACATAATGTACTTGATATACATTCTCATATTTGATATAAGTTTTTTTACTTCATTCTCACATAATGATGAATTATTGGAAGATTGAATGCAATGATACTGATACTATAGAATGATAACAATGACAAACATGTCAATTAGAATGTGATTATTACTTAAAAAACATGTTTTTTTTATAAGAATTACTATATACTTCTCCTTAATGTGTAATAACATTATAATACCACATAACCATAAAACCAACTTCTTAGCTATAAAATTATATTTGGGCCTAAAGGTATGATGTTAACTTAATTATGTTTCAAAATCAAAATAAGAAGGAGACAATGATGGTAACTTAAATAAGAAGGAGACCATGCTCTTAACACAAGGAACCCAAATCGATGAACTGAAAATCAAGGATCTTGAAGGAGATGTATAAAGTTAATGTTATAACAGTTAATATGGTTGTTCGTCCCTAACTAACAGATTCAACAAGTATTTAATATGAATAAGAACAAGTGAAAACAAGAATACTGAAAAAAATATAGTGATTGATAGATTTTAATGGACAAGAGGTAATCAGAGAACAAACTCTGATTAAGTACACACTCTTGATCAATAACCCTTACACAAAGGGGTGTCGATATATATAATAGAAGACATAGAGTTATATCGTAACATATATGATAGATAAATAAGGAAATGCAATCCCATACAAAGTGGGATCCATATGTTGTGGTAACTCGATCTTCAAAATAATCCTTAATATATATAAGTATGTTATCTTCGTTCTTCATTGTGACATCCCCAAAATCACTGCCAGAAATGACCGATTTAATTTTTGATTTTAGAATAATTTCAGAGTAATCCTTTGATTAAAAGTGCTGCGGAATTTGTTCCCAAAACACAATATGATAAAATAAAGTTTATCAAAGAATTTCTAAAGAAATGTATTTTCTTATATAGAAAAACTAGGGATGTCATGTTCCGATACAGACTAAAAGCATAAACAGAACATTCTAAGCCTTAAAATAGTTATATACAACTACTCGCCTATAAAGAATATATCTTCACAAGTTGTCCAATGTATGCTCTCGCGCCACTACCAATAATTCAAATAAAACTGAGTGGGTCAGGCTTGGGAGCCTGGTGAGCATATAAGGTTTTCAACCCACAATAAATAGTTATATTTAATTTCACAAACCAATAATAACCCGATTACCCATTCCCGTTATCCCCACCTTACGTTCCTAAATAACATCTATTACCAAGGACCTAATGTAGGATTTTTCATCGGGATGGAGACTATTGCAAAGGGGATTCCTCAACAATAAATGTCCTAAAGGCAACCATGAGGGGATAAAGTACACCGGTGAACACATCGTTCACAACACCTATAGGTTATGAACCTGCCAACGTTCCACTGGACTGTCAAGAAAAAGTCTATGGTCGTCATCCATACTCTTCTAGATGACTAGATCAACAACAACATCAAGGCCTCTCATCATTTTAATTCATCACACATCCACTATCTACCCATGTTCTAGCCAACATCTTTGTATATATATATATATATATATATATATATATATATACAACATAACACATGTATAAAACATTCAATCAATACTCATTTCAAATAACACATAACATATAAACACACAACACATATTTTATAGAGAATACTTCGTATTTATGTGTTAGAAGAAAGTAACTACACACTCACTTGATAAGATGATTATCGGATAGCACGATGGCTCTAAAAGCAGTATTCTTCGGTGAAACTAGAAGATCTTCGCACACCGGGCTTCTCGCAAGCAAAGCTTCGGCTCGGAAATTCTTTTCTTCTCGGGATCTTCGGGCTTCAGGACTCGCTTCGGGTCTTCGGATGATACCGGGGTTTGGGGGGTACTTCTTTGCATGTAAATCGAGGTAATATGGGTGAGAGAAGAGTGAATTAGAAGCCTTGGGCGGCTGCCCCTTCAATTCTATTTATAGGGCTGATTTCTTGAAATTCACGTCGTGAACCCTTATTTCATGTTGTGAGCTTGATCGTCATTGCATGCGTCATCGCAAGTTAGGCTTGGAAATCTCTGAAAGGTCAAATCACTGAGTTCACGTCGTGAACACTGACTCAGTGTTGAAAATCGTGCCCTGAACTTCAAAAATTCATATCTTCCGCATACGAGCTCCGTTTTCGATGTTCTTTATATCCATGTGTAGGTGAGATTATTCTCTACAACTCTCGTTTAGACTTCATCGGCTAATTTTGAATTTATTTGTATTATATTTTTATCATAATATTTTTAGTAGGCCGGGACAGGAAAACTTCGTTAGGAATTCATGACTCCTTCATTCAACGTTCGTTTTCGTCTGTCTTTTCACCGTTGGACTACTAACGATGAGATCTTCAATTCTTATTTAGATTGTTTTGGCTAAATATCACTCGATCTCATCTTCGAACTTTGGGATGCATACTGCGAAGTGGAAACTTCAAAAAATCATAACTTCCTCATACGAAGTCAGATTTAGACGTTCTTTTCATGCACGCTCTCGGTTTAACCTATTCTATGACTGTTGTTTAGATCACTAAGGCTAGATATCGCTCTATCTTAAATTCATATTTTACGTCATAAAGCGTCGTGTCGGTTCTGTCGCTTAAGTTCGACAGGTCATAACTTGTTCGTTATAACTCGGATTTCGACATTCTTTATATATTCGGAAACCTCGTGACGACCACTACCACATCCTTCATATATATGAAGTTTATTTAACATTTCATTTTGACGCTTATTTTTATCCTTAATTCATTTAAGTCACACATAATACTCAAATAATACATTTTTATCATATCACAACGGCTTACAAAGGTTAACCTAGACTATTACATCATCATTAATGAGATGCCTGGAAACACAGGCATTACAATTCTCTCCACCTTAGGATGATTCCATCCACATAATCACATATCATCAAACAAATGCGGATAGCGAGTCATCATGTCACTCTCTGTCTCCCAGGTGAGATTTGGCCCATTCGCATGTTTCCATCGGACAAGCACTAATTCGACCATCTTGCGTCGCAACTTCTTAGTATTTTGGTCAGTGATTGCCTATGGTTCTTCAATCAACCTTTTGTTCTCATCGATTCTCAACTCCGAAAGTGGAATCATGTTGGGAACTTCTCCCGTGAACTTCCTCAAATAACACACATGCAAAGTGTTATGAATTCCATTCAGTTCTTCTGGTAGTTCGAGCTTGTAAGCTTGTTTCCCAATCCTCTGAAGAACTTTAAACGGTCCAATAAACCTTGGACTTAATTTTCTCCTTTTACCAAATCTTATAAGTCCCTTCCATGGCGAGACTTTAAGAAAAACCGAATCTCCAACTTCAAAAGTCATCGGTCTTCGCTTGTTGTCAACATAGTTCTTTTGACGATCCTGAGGTGCTAACATTCTCTCCCTAATTATTTTCAACTTTTTAGCAGTTTGATGGACTATCTCCGGTCCCATAAGCTGCTTTTCCCAAGCCTCAAGCAAACAATACGTCGCACGACATTTTTGTCTATACATAGCTTGATAAGGTGCCATATTTATGCTCGAGTGGAAACTATTATTGTAGGAGAATTCTACCAAAGGTAAATGTTCATCCCAGTTACCTTGGAGTTCCAGGGTACATGCTCTCGGCATATCTTCAAGCGTTTGTACCCAATTCCTCTTGTAGACTTCTCCAAAATCGCGACGTGAAACGGATGTCACGATCTGACACAATCGTTAACAAAACACCGTGAAGCCTCATAATTTCCTTCACATAAGAATTCGTAAGCTTATCCCTTGGCCATTTCTCATTGGATGGTATGAATTGCGCACTCTTAATGAAGCGATCAACGACCACCCAAATCATGTCGTGACCGCTCTTCGTTCTGGGTAGTTTAGTGACAAAATCCATGGCAATGTCTTCCCATTTACCCATAGGCACAGGTAAAGGTTCTAAACTCCCATATGGTTTCTGATGTTGTTCCTTGACCCGCACACATGTCACACACTCCGCCACATACTTTGCAATATCAAGCTTCATCTTCAGCCACCAGTAATAGGGTTTTAGCCCCCTATACATTTTAGTGCTACAGGGATGAATCGAGTACATGGTTTTGAGATCTTTTTCCATCAGAAGATCTTTTATTCCTCCGGACTTAGGCACCCAAATTCGATCTTGGAATACCTTCAGTCCATGAACGTTTGTACCAAAAACCAACGTTTTGCCCAAACGTTCCTCCTTCCGGTCATTCTTTTAAGAAGCTTCCTCTTGAGATTTATTTATACTCTCCATAATTGTCAAGACAACTTCTATTCTCAACGCTCTTGGCCTTTTTCTTTCAAGACTGACTTTCCGACTGAGAGCATCAGCGACAACATTTGCTTTACCAGGGTGGTAAAGTATCTCACGGTCGTAGTCCTTAAGTAACTCTAGCCAGCATCTTTTCCTCATATTCAATTCTTTCTGATTAAAGAGATAATGGAGACTCTTATGATCAGTGAAAAGTTTGCACTTTGAGCCATAAAGGTAGCACCTCCATATCTTTTGAGCAAATACTACCGTTGCTAACTCCAAATCATGAGTGGGGTAGTTCTTTTCATGCTCTTTGAGCTGTCGAGATGCATATGCTATCACGTTTTCTCTTTGGGTCAAAACACAACCCAACCCAACACCAGACACATTGCTATAGAAAACGAAGTCTTTAACTCCATCGGGTAGAGAAAGAATCGGTCCCTCACATAGTTTCTTCTTTAGCAACTCGAATGGTTCTTTGTGCTTATCACTCCAAGCATAATACGCTCCTTTGTGGGTCAAAGCTGTTAGTGGAGTAGCGATCGAAGAAAAGCCTTGGATAACCTTCGGTAATATCCGACTAATCCCAAAAAGCTTTGGATCTCCATGGGACTTTTTGGTTGTTCCCACTTCATCACAGCTTCAATATTTGATAGATCAACCATTATCCCTTCTTGATTGACCATGTGACCCAAGAATTGGACTTCTTGAATCCAAAATTCACATTTGGAGAACTTAGCATACAACTTCTCCTTCTTGAAGACTTCCAACACTTCCCGCAAGTGTTTGCCATGCTCCTCTTGGCTTTTCGAGTAAATCAGAATGTCATCTATAAACACTATCAAAGATTCATCAACGAACGGATTACAAACACTGTTCATTAAATCCATGAATGCTGTTGGAGCATTGGTTAGTCCAAACGACACAACCAAAAACTCATAGTGTCCATATTGTGTTATGAATGCACTCTTTTCGATATCCTGCTCTCTCACCTTTAGCTGATGATATCCTGACCTTAGGTCGATCTTTGAAAAATAACTTGAACCTTGTAGTTGATGGAACATGTCATCAATCCTTGGTAACGGATATCTATTCTTTATTGTTGCCTTGTTCAGCTCTCTGTAATCAATGCACATTCTCATACTCCCGTCATTCTTTTTTCACGAATAACACCGGAGCTCCGTAGGGTGATGAACTAGGTCTTATGTGTAACAACGACAATTTTTAAACAAATTTTTTCATTTCAAAAGGAAGTATTTTCATCCAAATCAAGGCATAAACATTCAACGTGTCATATCATAATACAAATCATATGAATCCCAAGATCATAAATCATCTATCAGTGTGTACAGATCACGCCGGTGCCTTCCCACGGTCCTCGCTAGTACCTGAAACACATACACAAAAACTGTAAGCATAATCGCTTAGTGAGTTCCCCAAAATACAACTTACGCACATATGCCTTTCCAGGCCCTGACCTTCCGGTCCATGTGTCTCAGGGGACTTCCGTCCCTGCTGGGTAAACCTTCCGGTCCTACCCACGCCAACCCTTCGGTCCACACTACAATGCCTTCCGGCCCATGACATATTCGCCTTCCGGCCCATATCATAATGCCTTCCGGCCCACATTAAACATATCATACATAGCACATATAACAATTAACTTATCACATATAACACATATGTCTCATATCATAACCGACCTTCCGGTCACACAATCAAACCCTTCCGGGTACAGTATAGTGAGAAGACTCACCTCGTGAATATCGATAGCTAGCAAATCCCGAAATCACTCGTGCTCGATCCTCCGAGCTACAATCTCCCTATAACATCATACATCTCTTATTAACACTTTTTATCTCTAAGGTTGACTATCCCTAAGAAGTCAACACAGGTCAACTCTGGTCAACGGTCAACGGTCAACTTTGACCGGACTCGACGAGTGCACAAGGGCAACTCGGCGAGTCTAGACGTTTTCACCAACTCTCTAGGATTCCCTTCTTACACGTCGAGTACTCCCCCTGACTCGACGAGTTCCACCTGGAAGAATCGCGGGGCCACCCCAACTCAACTCGCCGAGTCTCAAGAACAACTCGGCGAGTCCCAGCTCGACTCAGTCCACCTGTCAACCCTCTCTAACTCACCCTGACTCACTGAGTCAACCTATGACTCATCTGGACCACTCACTGAGCGAACTCAAGGCAATCTTCAAGCTACTCGCCGAGTCTGCTCGTCGGACTCGGCGAGTCCATACCATGCAATCACTCAAACTCGCTTCTAAGGTCAGATCTGCTCCAACAATTCATAGATCTGGCCTTCCTAGACTGATTCATCACGTAAAGCCCCAAACTTGGTGTACATACAACCTCTAAATGTCCATATATGAAGAATTATCAACAAATATCACAACTCAAGGTCATAACCTCCATTGTTCTTCATAAAGCTTAATGAATGAGGCTCTCTGGACCTCTATGGATCCAGATCCAAAGCCTCATCACTAGCAAAGGACTATTTGACCATCAAATCAACCCAACAAAGGCCACAAGAAGCCCTAAATCCAAATATACTTCACAAAACAGAAGATGAGCCGAAATCATACCTTTAGATCGATGATCTAAGCTTCAAATCCACATAATAGCAACCTCCTTTGCTTCCTCTTGGCTAGGACTTCCCTCTTCTTTGCTAAACAACACACAAAGGTCAAGAAATGCTTCCTTTCTCTCTCTCAAATCGCTAAAGCACTCTAGGGTTTCTCTCTATGGACTGCTGGGTACAAATGACGGCCATAAGGCCCTTTAAATAGGTCCCAAACCCGAGAAATTAGGGTTTCATTAAACAACACGGACTCGCCGAGTCCATATCCTGGACTCGCCGAGTCCAGGCGAATCCCGCGTCCAGAATCGCGTCCCTACTCGGCGAGTCTGAGCTCCAACTCGCCGAGTCCCCTCTCAAAACACCAAAATCATAAACAATAAAGATACCTGGAAATTCGGGCTGTTACAATTCTCTCCCACTAGAACTAGACTTCGCCCTCGAAGTCTCGCTCTGAAAACAGCTCCGGATGCTGCTCCCGCATCTCGCGCTCCGGCTCCCAGGTCATCTCCGATCCCTTCCGGTGTTGCCACTGAACCAACACCAGAGGTACCTCCTTGTTCCTCAGAACCTTGATCTTCCGATCCCTGATGGCCACTGGCCTGTCGGCATAATTCAGGCTCGCATCCTCCTGAATATCCTCTAATGGAACCACTGCCGACTCATCGGCTATACACTTCCTCAATTGCGACACATGAAAAGTGTTGTGGATCTGCCCCAACTCTGCTGGCAACTCCAAACGATAGGCTACCCGGCCTACCCTCGCAATCACACGAAATGGCCCAATATACCGGGGCCCCAACTTGCCCCTCTTCCTGAATCGAATCACTCCTTTCCAAGGAGAGACCTTCAGGAGAACGAAGTCGCCGACCTGAAACTCAAGCTCGGACCGGCGTCTGTCTGCATAACTCTTCTGTCGGCTCTGGGCGGTCAATAACCTCTGTCTGACCTGCTGAATCTGCTCTGTCGTCTGAAGCACGATCTCTGTACTGCCCATCACTCTCTGCCCAACCTCTCCCCAACAAATGGGGGTCCGACACCTCCTACCATACAACAGCTCAAAGGGTGGCATACCAATGCTCGAATGATGGCTGTTGTTGTAGGAAAACTCTGCCAAGGGTAAATACGCATCCCAGCTACCCCCGAAATCTAATACACACGCTCGAAGCATGTCCTCAAGCGTCTGAATCGTCCGCTCGCTCTGGCCATCTGTCTGGGGATGATACGCGGTACTAAAATGCAATCTAGTACCCAACTCCTCATGAAATTTCTTCCAGAATCTGGAAATGAAACGCACATCACGGTCCGAAACAATCGAGATCGGCACCCCATGCCGAGATACCACTTCCCGCACATATATCTCCGCCAACTTCTCCGCTGAAGAACTCTCACTGATGGCAAGGAAGTGAGCGCTCTTCGTCAACCTATCCACAATCACCCAAATTGCATCAACTCCTCTGGCAGTCCTCGGCAATTTGGTGATGAAATCCATGGTGATCTGTTCCCACTTCCACTCGGGAACCTCCAATGGCTGCAACTTGCCATGTGGTCTCTGGTGCTCGGCCTTGACCCTACGGCAGGTCAAGCACCTCTCAACAAACCAGGCAATGTCCCTCTTCATACAGGGCCACCAATACTCTTTCCTCAAATCCAAATACATCTTCGTGGCCCCCGGATGGATCGAAAATTTCGACCGATGAGCCTCTTCCATCAAAGTAATATGGGTACCGCCCACAAACGGTACCCAAATCCGACCCTGAAAGGTCATAAGCCCTCGCCCATCCGTAACGAACTCCGAAACCAACCCAACGACCCGCTCCTTCTTCTGCATCTCCGGTTGCACAGCCTCGGCCTGTGCCCCACGAATGGCATCCAATACCGGTGCTATCACGGTCAATCTCAAACATACATCTCGCAGTGGAGTGCTCTCCGCCCTGCGGCTCAACGCATCGGCTACCACATTAGCCTTGCCTGGGTGGTACAGGATCTCACAATCATAATCCTTGACCACATCCAACCACCTCCTCTGACGCATATTTAGGTTGGGCTGATCCATCAAGTACTTCAAACTCTTATGGTCCGTGTATATCGTACACCGAACCCCATACAAGTAGTGACGCCAAATCTTGAGGGCGAACACTACTGCCCCCAACTCTAGATCATGCGTGGGATATCTCGTCTCATGAGGCTTCAGCTGCCTCGATACATATGCTATCACATGTCCCCTCTGCATCAACACCGCACCCAGCCCCAAAATCGATGCATCACAATATACTACAAAATCATCCATCCCTTCCGGGAGAGCTAATACCGGGGCTTCGCACAACCTTTGGCGAAGTGTCTCAAGGGAGGTCTGCTGCTCGGGACCCCATGAGAATGCAACACCCTTCTGGGTCAATCTGGTGAGCGGCACTGCGATCTTGGAGAAATCCTTGATAAATCTCCGATAATACCCTGCCAACCCAAGGAAGCTCCTGATCTCAGATGGTGACTTCGGCACCTCCCAACTCATCACTGCCTCAACCTTGGCCGGATCGACCAGAATCCCTTCCTGGTTAACGAGATGTCCTAGGAACTGAACCTCCCGCAACCAGAAATCACACTTGGAGAACTTTGCATAAAGCTTCTCCGATCTCAAAACCCCAAGGACCTCCCTCAAATTCTCCTCATGCTGCTCTCTAGATCTCGAATACACCAGAATATCATCGATAAATATAATCACCGACCGATCCAACATCGGCCTGCATACCCTGTTCATGAGATCCATGAACACAGCTGGGGCATTGGTGAGCCCAAAAGGCATCACCACAAACTCATAATGCCCATATCGCGTCCTGAACGCTGTCTTTTGGACGTCCTCATCCCGTACTCTCACCTGATGATATCCCGACCTCAAATCGATCTTGGAAAACCAAGATGCTCCCTGCAACTAATCGAATAAATCATCGATCCTCGGTAACGGGTAACGGTTCTTGACCGTTAGCTTGTTCAACTCCCGGTAATCAATGCACATCCGGTGTGAACCATCCTTCTTTTTGACGAACAGAATAGGTGCTCCCCACGGCGAGCTGCTCGGCCGAATGAATCCCTTCCCCAGCAACTCCTGAAGCTGCGAGGATAACTCTTGCATCTCTGGAGGTGCAAGACAATAAGGCACCTTAGCGATAGGCGCGGCCCCCGGAACCAAATCAATACCAAACTCCACTTGCCTCACAGGAGGTACACCCGGCAACTCCTCGGGAAAAACATCTGGAAACTCACGCACCACCGGAACCTCCTCAACTGAACTCGTCTCTCGGAAGCCACCTGCGTATCCATCACATACTCCACAAAACCCTTACAGCCCTGTTGTAGACACTGCCTCGCCCTAGCGGCCGAACAAAAAGCTGATCCAGAACGTGTACCCTCGCCATACACTGAAAGAACTCCCCCACTAGGGTCTCGTATGGTCACCAACTGACGCTCACAGTCGATGACTGCACCAAATCGGCTCAACCAGTCCATGCCCACAATGACACAGACATCACCCATCGCAATAGGAATCAGATCAATCGGAAACTCAACCCCAAAAATCTCTAACACACATCTCTAGAGAACCTCCGTGGCACAAATCACTCTCTCATCTGCTATAGAAACTCTCAGAGGCCGACTCAACGGCTCACGACTAACACCGATCTGCTGACTAAAGGCCAAAGATACGAAAGACCGACTCGCACCCGAGTCAAATAACACTAAAGCAGGTACAGAGTTCACAAGGAAAGTACCTACGCATATCATAGCATAAGCATAATATCTCAACATCAAAATAAATACATGAAATAAAGCATACCTGCCACAACATCGGGCGCAGCGCGGACCTCCTCCGCAGTCAGCTGAAAGGCTCTCCCACGAGCCCTCGGGGCCTCGGCCTTCACTGGTCGAGTCTCAGTAGCCCTGGCAGTAGGTGCAGATCCCTGAAGAAGTTGAGGGCACTCGGCCTTCCGATGGCCGGTCTGGTTGCAATGAAAGCAAACCATAAACCCCTTGGGGCAATCCCTAGCGATGTGCCCCTCCTTGCCACACTTGTAGCAAGCACCAGACCGACTTGTCCCCTCGTGACCCTTGACGCACTTTCCGCAAGTGCGGCCCTTCGGACCTCCCGTCCTCGAATCGGCGGACTTAGTCCGCTTGGCTGCCGGCTGAGACTGAGCCGGCCGCCGATCCACTCGTTGAGACTCAGCCTCCTCCCTGGCCTGGGTCTCCAACTCGATCTCGCGCTTCCTGGCATTTGCCTGAAGCTCAGCAAAGGTATGATATGTGGAGTTCGACACGAACTCCCGGATATCCCTCCTCAACACACCCAAATACCGGCTCATCCGAGCCTGCTCTGTGGACACCTGCTCGGGGCAGAACATCGCCCTCTCATGGAACTTCCGCGTGATCACCGTAACCGAATCAGTACCCTGCTTGAGGGTCAAGAGCTCCTGAACCAACCGTTCCCTCTCCACCGGCGGAACGTACTCGTCTCTGAACATAGAGGTAAACCTCTCCCACGACACAGCTGAAATCTCTGCCAAAGTGAAGTTCGCCGTCACGAACTTCCACCAATCCTTCGCTCCCAGACGGAGCTGGTTCAAGGCGAACCGTACCCTCAGATGCTCCGGACATGAACAAGTGTAGAAGCATCCCTCGATATCAACAATCCACCTCATAGCAGCGATCGGATCCTGCGTCCCGTCAAACTCAGGTGGCTTCGTGTTGCTGAACTCCCGAAACAGCAACGAGTCACCTCCCTGTGGCCTGGCAGCGGCCACAGCTGCGGTAGCTGCAGCGGCTGCAGCCTCAGTCAACGCGGCGTACCGCTCATCAAAGGTCTCCATCAAAGTGGTCTTAATAGACCCAAACATCTCCGGAATCTCGGCCCGGATCGCCGCAGCCACCTCCTCATGAATCATCTGACGAATCTCCTCGTCACTCACACTGCTCGTACTCAGTCTGTGGCGTGGTCCAACCATGATGCCTCTGAAATACAACATAGAACTTATTAGAGACTCTATCGAGCATAATCGTACTCGATAACGCAACCCTACCCAGTCTCCGATACCTAGGGATTCCTACTTGGGTTGCCCACTGACCCGGTGTCTTCAGTAGTACGGGCCCAATACTACCGACCACACCGCATCAGCATTCATCCCAAGTTCTCCTCCCCAAACCCCGGATCGTGAGTACTCTACGCTTGTTATGCACTAACTACCCGCTCGCTATCACAGCATCTCATCGCAACAGACTTCCCTAGACTAAGGCATCACAAATTAGGCCACTCTAGTCCTATCATGAATACCTAGTCTTCTAGCATGCATAACAATTCATATCATATCATATCTCTTAATACAACATTGTAAGAGTATTTTGGGGATCTTTACCATTCGGGCGCTGGCTGATCGTACACACTGCTTCATTCTTGTTTACCACGATTACTTTATAAAGATTTTATGTCTTTATTTTAAAAGTTTTCCTCAAGTCCTCGGTTTGAGTTCAGTTACGCCCGAAGGTGTACCCGAATCCCTCAAACCATACCAATTTGTAACAACGACAATTTTTAAACAAATTTTTTCATTTCAAAAGGAAGTATTTTCATCCAAAACAAGGCATAAACATTCAACGTGTCATATCATAATACAAATCATATGAATCCCAAGATCATAAATCATCTATCAGTGTGTACAGATCACGCCGGTGCCTTCCCACGGTCCTCGCTAGTACCTGAAACACATACACAACAACTGTAAGCATAATCGCTTAGTGAGTTCCCCAAAATACAACTTACGCACATACGCCTTTCCAGGCCCTGACCTTCCGGTCCATGTGTCTCAGGGGACTTCCGTCCCTGCTGGGTAAACCTTCCGGTCCTACCCACGCCAACCCTTCGGTCCACACTACAATGCCTTCCGGCCCATGACATATTCGCCTTCCGGCCCATATCATAATGCCTTCCGGCCCACATTAAACATATCATACATAGCACATATAACAATTAACTTATCACATATAACACATATGTCTCATATCATAACCGACCTTCCGGTCACACAATCAAACCCTTCCGGGTACAGTATAGTGAGAAGACTCACCTCGTGAATATCGATAGCTAGCAAATCCCGAAATCACTCGTGCTCGATCCTCCGAGCTACAATCTCCCTATAACATCATACATCTCTTATTAACACTTTTTATCTCTAAGGTTGACTATCCCTAAGAAGTCAACACAGGTCAACTCTGGTCAACGGTCAACGGTCAACTTTGACCGGACTCGGCGAGTGCACAAGGGCAACTCGGCGAGTCTAGACATTTTCACCAACTCTCTAGGATTCCCTTTTTACACGTTGAGTACTCCCCCTGACTCGACGAGTTCCACCTGGAAGAATCGCGGGGCCACCCCGACTCAACTCGCCGAGTCTCAAGAACAATTCGGCGAGTCCCAGCTCGACTCAGTCCACCTGTCAACCCTCTCTAACTCACCCTGACTCACTGAGTCAACCTATGACTCATCTGGACCACTCACTGAGCAAACTCAAGGAAATCTTCAAGCTACTCGCCGAGTCTGCTCATCGGACTCGGCGAGTCCATACCATGCAATCACTCAAACTCGCTTCTAAGGTCAGATCTGCTCCAACTATTCATAGATCTGGCCTTCCTAGACTGATTCATCACGTAAAGCCCCAAACTTGGTGTACATACAACCTCTAAATGTCCATATATGAAGAATTATCAACAAATATCACAACTCAAGGTCATAACCTCCATTGTTCTTCATAAAGCTTGATGAATGAGGCTCTCTGGACCTCTATGGATCCAGATCCAAAGCCTCATCACTAAAAAGGGACTATTTGACCATCAAATCAACCCAACAAAGGCCACAAGAAGCCCTAAATCCAAATATACTTCACAAAACAGAAGATGAGCCGAAATCATACCTTTAGATCGATGATCTAAGCTTCAAATCCACAGAATAGCAACCTCCTTTGCTTCCTCTTGGCTAGGACTTCCCTCTTCTTTGCTAAACAACACACAAAGGTCAAGAAATGCTTCCTTTCTCTCTCTCAAATCGCTAAAGCACTCTAGGGTTTCTCTCTATGGACTGCTGGGTACAAATGACGGCCATAAGGCCCTTTAAATAGGTCCCAAACCCGAGAAATTAGGGTTTCATTAAACAACGCGGACTCGCCGAGTCCATATCCTGGACTCGCCGAGTCTAGGCGAATCCCGCGTCCAGAATCGCGTCCCTACTCGGTGAGTCTGAGCTCCAACTCGCCGAGTCCCCTCTCAAAACACCAAAATCATAAACAATAAAGATACCTGGAAATTCGGGCTGTTACATTATGAAACCTTTATCTAATAACTTCTGAATTTGCATCATTAGCTCCTTCATCGCCGTCGGTGCTAGTCGCTAAGGTGCTTTTGCTATTAGTGTTGTTCCTGGTAACAAGTATATTTTGAACTCCACTTGTCTATAAGGCGGTAATCCGGGAAGATCTTCAAGAAATACTTCTGAATAATCACACAAAACAGGAATGCTCTGCATATCCTTTTTCTCCTTCTTTGCATCTATCACAAATGCCAAATATGATGTACACCCTTTGGCCATACACTTTTTGGCTTTCATTAGAGAAATGATCCCAAAATTTAATCTGTGTTTGTCCCCATACACCATAAATGACTCTTTTCCTGGAAGGTTTAATTTTACAATCTTCTTCTTGCACAATATTTTGGCATCATTGGCGCTAAGCCAATCCATTCCCAACACGATGTTGAAACCATTTAACTCGATAGGCAATTATTCCTCGTGGAACTTATTCCCATTCAAATCAATTAAGACATTTTTATACGATGGCTAACAGGTACAAACTTGCCTCTAGCAACTTCGACTAATAAATCATTATCTAGTGTATCGACAGGCAAAGCTAGTTTTCTACCAAATTCATGCGAAATAAAGGAATAGTTGGCTTTAGAATCAAATAAAATTTGGGCAGGCAATTTGTTTATGAGAAAGGTACCTGAAGTGACATCAGCTTCATCTTTCACCGCTTCCAGTATCATCTGGAAGGCTCTCACCTTCGGCTTTGGTGGAATATTGGGCTTTGCTCCCTCCTTCTTTTTCGGACATTCCCTGAAGATGTGCCCTTCCTGACCATACCAATAGCAGACTTTCTTGGTAAGGGTGCATTCGTTGGCATAGTGCCCAGGCTTTCCACATTTGAAGCATGTGGCTTTACTGCTACATTTCCCAAGATGCTCCTTCTTGCATTTGTCGCACCATTTCGCTTCGCCTCCTCGACATTATCTCGAACTAGACTTTGAGAATTTACCCTTTTTGCTGGACCCCGAGGGTCCGTCGAACTTCCTCTTCTCACCAACCACTGACCTATCCAGACCCTTCTCCCTGATCTGGGTCTCAATGGAGGCTTTCAATGTGGTTTCTTGCTTAACCATTGGACCATAGTCCGCTGGTAGTCCGAGGGCAAACTTGTTGACCTTAGAGAGTTCAGTTGGAACTAAATATGGAATAAGCTTCATCTTTTCCGTGAAACTAGTAGCGTATTTAGTAATGCTTATTTTTCTTTTCTTAAAATTCTGAAACTCATTATTGATTTCCAGAAGGTCCTACTCGGAGCAGTATTGCAATTTCAGTTGCACCACAAAGTCTTCCCAAGACATTTTGCTCGCTTCTCCCTTGGGCATAGAGTCAGCTAACAACTTCCACCAACTCAACATGCCAAATTTTAACAGAGGGATCGCAAGAGTAGTCTTCTGTTTGTTGCTACATTCGCAACTCTTGAACATTGTCTCCATTTCGGAGATCCAGTTTATAACTTCTACTGGCGTCGGGCTTCCGGATAGACATGGTGGCTTGGATGTGATGAAATCCTTTTACTTGCACCCAAGCCCATCAACTCCTCCATCCTGGTTGACTCACCTAACAATCGGTGGGTTGGCTTGACCAACAGTCCTACCAAAGTTTCCTCCTTCCAAATTCCCTTTATTTAATTCGGGTTGTTCGATCGACATTGAAGGTTCTTCGCGATTCTGCCAAAGCAGACGCCTAGTTTCTTCCATTTAACGATCCATCATCATTTGGATCATTGCTTGTGCCCCAGGCATTGTCATTAGCTGCGGTGCTGCTACTACAGCAGGTACGCGCTCAATCACAAGTGGTTGATTCATGTTTTCATCTACGTTTCCAATGCCACTTCTGGTTCTTACCATTTTTGATCTACACGCCGAATAAGGTGAATTTAGATCCCTAATCATGATAGATAATTAAATCATGCTTATCACTCCGAAACGTTTACATGCTAGTTCTAATACCGTAATCGTACGCTTAGAATCCTAAACACATAAGGTCTCCAGATCCAGCTAGCAACAAACCATAGATCCGAACGAGTAATATCATATATGGCAAACATATAACATTTAGCACATAAAAGGATTTTAGGCAACTTTCCTAAAATAAACTAGTGCTCATGTCTAAATATAACAAACAGTCATCTCCCAACCTTCACTTAGCATTCTAAGTTTAGGTCTAGAAATCCTACAAATTCCTAGTTCGCTTAAACTAATGCTCTGATACCAACTGTGACATCCCCAAAATCACGGCCAGAAAAGACCGATTTAATTTATGCTTTTAAAATAATTTCAGAGTAATCCTTCGATTAAAGGAGTTGCAGAATTTGTTCCCAAAACACAATATGATAAAATAAATTTTATGAAAGCATTTCTTAAAGAAATGTATTTTGATATATAACAAAACTCGGTTGTCATGTTACGATACAGACCAAAAGCATAAACAACAAATTATAAGCCTTACAACAGTTATATACAACTAGTAGCCTATAAACACAATATCTTCACAAGTTGTCCAACTTATACTCTCGCGTCACTACCTGTAATACAAATAAAACTGAGTGGGTCAGGCTTGGGAGCCTGGTCATCATACAGGGTTTTCAATCCACAATAAATAATTATATTTAATTTTACAAACCAACAGTAACCCTATTACCCATTCCTCTTTATCCTCACCTTACGTCCCTAAAACAACATCTATTACCAGGGACCTAATCTAGGATTTTTCATCGCGATGGACACTATTGCAAAGGGGCTTCCTCAACAATAAATGTCCTAAAGGCAACCATGAGGGGGATAGAGTACACCGGTGAACACATCTTTCAAAACACCTACAGGTTATGAACCTGCCAGCGTTCCACTGGACTATCTAGAAAAAGTCCGTGGTCGTCATCCATACTCCGCTAGATGACTAGATCAACAACAAGATCGAGGTCTCTCATCATTTTAATTCATCACACATCCACTATCTACGCATGTTTTATCCAACATCTTTGTAGATATATATATATATATATATATATATATATATATATATACATATATATACATACAACATAACACATGTATAAAATATTCAATCAATACTCATTTCAAATAACACATAACATATAAACACACAACACGTATTTTATAGAGAATACTTCGTATTTACGTGTTAGAAGAAAGTGACTACTCACTCACTAGATAAGATGACTATCGGACAACAGTACGGCTCTAAAAGCAGTATTCTTTGGTGAAACTGGAAGATCTTCACACACTAGGCTTCTCGCAAGTAGAGCTTCAACTTGGAAACTCTTTTCTTCTCTGGATCTTTGGGCTTTGGGACTCGCTTTGGGTCTCGGATGATATTGGGGTTTCGGGGGTACTTCTTTGCACGTAAATCGAGGTAATATGGATGAGAGAAGAGAGAATTAGCAACCTTGGCCGACTGCCGCTTCAATTCTATTTATAAGGCTGATTTCTTGAAAGTCACGCTGTGAACCCTTATTTCACGTCATGAGCTTGATTGTCATTGCATGCGTCATCGCAAGTTGGGTCTGGCAAGCTCTGAAAGGTTAAATCACTAAGTTCACGTTGTGAACACACTGTTCACATCGTGAACACTGACTTAGTGTCGAAAATCGTGCCCCGAACTTCAGAAATCCATATCTTTCGCATACGTGCTCCGTTTTCGATGTTCTTTATATCCATGTGTAGGTGAGATTATGTTCTACAACTCTGTTTAGACTTCGCCGGCTAATTTTGACTTTATTTTTATTATATTTTTATCATAATATCTTTAGTAGGTCGGGACAGGAAAACTCTGTTAGGAATTCATAACTCCTTCATTCAACGTCCGTTTTCGTCTGTCTTTTCACCGTTGGACTACTAACGATGACATATTCAATTCTCATTTAGATTGTTTCGGCTAAATATCGCTCGATCTCATATTCGAACTTTGGGCTGCATACCGCTAAGTCAAAACTTTGAAAAACCATAACTTCCTCATACGAAGTCAGATTTAAACATTCTTTTCATGCACGCTCTTGGTTTAACATATTCTACGAATTTTTTTTAGATCACTAAGGCTAGATATCACTCTATCTTAAATTCTCATTTTACGATATACAGCATCGTGCCGGTTCTGTCGTGAAACTTCGACAGGTCATAACTTCTTCGTTATAACTCAGATTTTAGCATTCTTAATATATTCGGAAACCTCGTCATGACCACTACCACATCCTTCATATATATCGGGTTTATTTAACAATTCATTTTGATGCTGATTTTTTCCTTAATTCGTTTAAGTCACACATAATACTCAAATAATACATTTTTATTATATCAAAACAGTTTACAAAGGTTAACCTAGACTATTACGTCATCATTAATGACAAGCCCGAAAACACAGACGTTACATTCATGGCTTGGTTTTCAAAGAATCATCATTAGGCTTCCTGGTATTATGAAGAGATGCAACCCCTGATTACCATTAGTGATTCTGATGTAACCTCGGACAAACCTTTGACTTATTAAATCAACCAAAGGTCCTAACAATCTCCCCCTATTTAAAAATGTCAATGTTTTTTCTTTGTAATTTATAGAAAAGTAAGTGTAAGATGCAGAAAAGAAATACAAACTTTTAAAAGACGACTTCTTTTTCCCTATTGTTATATTTAGTAGGACGAGCCATGATCTTGGGCTTGAAAAACTCAAAATCAATTAGAAGTTCGTGTCTTATGTTTCTTAGTTCAACTATAATTATGAAGTAATATTGTTTGGAAACCGCCTTTGCCTTGATAAGTTGATAAAGACGGATAAGGTATTGAGTTGGAGCCTGTTCAAATAAACATTTCTCTGAAAGCATATTTTTCCATTTTTATATAGATAAAACATTCTATAGATAGGACTGTTAACAGTTTTCTAACAGTCATGAAGAATGTTTGTTGGTAGACTGATCCTTATTACCCTAGAACCAAAAGGAATAAGACCTTTAATGTCTTCAACTTTTGAACTTTCTCCATTAGCTATCCTACATTAGTCCTTAAGTCCTGATATAGAGCATTCTTTGTTGTTGGGGACAACTTGCATGATTTTTTCTCATTTAGTATATCCATACTTGGTGAGTTATGAAGAATGAATTACTTCAAAATAGAAGTTAGGGTCACCTTCTCTTATGATGTAAATAGTTAGGACCCTATTGTCTTTGGGCTTAGAGCACCTTACTTTCACAATTTTATCAACATGACAATTATGGTAGCAACATACCCATATATGTCTTCATGTGCTCTCTTAGTTTCTTGATCACGCTTCTCCATTCTATTCATCAACTGAAGGATGTCGTTTTGAATTTCTCATTGTTGCTGAAGGATCTGAGGAGTGACTACATCTTTTAGGAAGTCTTTATTTTGTTTCAGAGAAATGTCATTCATTGTCATGATGTTTTTCTCTTAGAAAAATATATAAGTTTCTTCAATCAAACACCCAAGTCTTCCAGATAGGAATATCATCATGATTTCCTCTAGGCCTCCTGGATGATGAAGTTTCTAAAGGATTAATGACATATCTCTTTTTGAAAATAGAGATAATAGGTGCACCGTCATTACAACTTAATGAGTCTTCTGTATAGGTTTTATTCCTAAGAGGAATAACATTCAAGGGAATAACAACCACAAGTTCATTTACTAAATCTAACTCATACATGGTTAGTTCCTCACAATTATAGACCTCATTATCATCTTCATAGTATTACTCCCTATTAACATTTGACTCCTCCTGAACATGTGGATCCCACTAAGGTCTTGAACTCTCCCCTTGTTGACATTATCAACCTATTAAATTGCTAAAAGAATAAGAGTTAGGGTGATAGTACCTATAGTAGGAATAGTTTCATTTTGAATACCAGCAGGCCCTGAATCTAGCTGAGCAATTATATTAGCTGGAAATCTTGGGATAAGAGGAGTGTGGGTCAATAGCAACAATGGATGCATTAGGTGTATGTGTGTAATAACTGAAAAAATTAAGTCAACGTTCATCAAACTCATTTGCTACGTGCACACAATGTAATAGACCTAATGTAACGAATTGCACTCATTTTAATACAAATAAAGTTTCATACTTTGAAATGCATCCAAAATAGCATTTAAATCTTTGATTTGTGAAATCTTTGACGAACAAACATTTTTCATTATACATGATAGTTTCATTTTATGTAATTCTTTTTATAGTTTATTTTAGGGAAAGTAAGTAATATAACCCTTATAAACGACCATTTTAACAAAAATAAACAACATTTTTTTGCTAAAATGACCACTTGCTCCGGAACATAGCATTCCTAAGTTCCTACTCCGGATTATAACCTCAGTTTTTTTCGTCTCATATATATATATATATATATATATATATGTGTGTGTGTGTGTGTGTGTGTGTGTGTTCTTAGAACCTTACTTTTTGTTGGATTAGTGTCTAAGGCTGTAACTATATTTGGTAAGTACTTGACCCGATTGTGCATGGTCCTTTTTGGGTTGCCTTCACCATAGCAACTTAACAGTGTGATTTAGAGAGAAGAGATATTATTATTAATGTGTTATAAGAATAATATGTTAAAGGAATAATAATATTATTTGATTAATATAAGTGATAAATTAATTAGGAATTAATTTGGTGACTTAAAGAGATTAATTGAAGTAAGTGGTATAAACTGTCAAATGTGTGATAGTTGTATTTTGAGCTAAGAATCCTTATGGATATAGGGGTGGACGATTTTAGGGATGTGGATCACCTAGATATCGTCCAATGTCTTATCTAAAAGTGTATTTGGAAGGCTTTGAGGCTAAGTTATCCAATTAGGGTTTTAGGGTGAAACCCTAGGAGCTCACAATATAAATAGACCCTTGGGGTTGTGGAAATCGGCCAACCTTGTTATTGGAGTAACCCTAGAGCCAATTTCCGTCTTCCTCACCTCTCTCAAATCATCTTCTTGCTAGTTGGTGTTTGTAAGCCATTAGAGGAGTGACATTTGTGACTCTAAGCTCCAAGAAGAAGAAGGTTTCAAGAAAGTAACTCAAGGTATTATTCTAGATCTGTTTTCATATGTTTTGATTGTTAGTTTACATTAGATCTAGCCATGAAAGTCTTGGATATATTGCATGTTCAATTAGTGAAACCTAGATCCAAACTATAGGGTTGTATGTGCACAAACGAAAGATCTTATGTCTAAAACCCTTCAGTGGTATCAGAGCCATGATTGGTTTCAATTGAATATGATGCTTAACTGTTTTGCTTGCTGAAAATCGTTTTTCTTGCCCTCTGTCCGACCCAACTCGGCGAGTCAGTGTTTGGACTCGGCGAGTTGGCCCTACTCGGCGGGTCCAAAGCTTGACTCGGCGAGTCCCCGTCATACAGAGGATAATTCGGGATTTTATTGCTGTTTTGTCTTGCATTGATACCTAAATCATTTTATTATGTAAAAATCTGAATTTTAACCTAATTTAATGATTATCCTTGACATAACAATAGATAATTTCAAATCTTTTGAATATTGATTATTTATATGATAAATATTGGACTATTTATGATTATTTGGTAATTATCTAATGACTAAAATTTAATTAGGTCAAATATAGATAATTATGAAATTAATTGTTTAATTTGAATTATTTGTTATTTGATCCCTATTGTTTTGAAAAGTTCAATTTTATCCCGAAGTTTTGAAATTTGAATTTTGTGATTAATAGTTTAATTTAGAAGAATTTAAATTTCAACCCCTAGAGTTTTACAAGTTTAAAATTCAACCCTATACTATTATATTATTAAAAGCTTAATAAATATATAAGTAAAATTAAAATGCTAGTCTTACCGTTAGTAGGCCTCATTCACGAGCCGGTCTATAAGGTGGGTATAAGGTTGCTGCCTATAAAATGACTCTTAATGCGTGTACACTCACACCCACCGCTTGCTTGACTGGTGGAGGGTCGTTAGCCGAACGAGTAGGATAGGGCAACACTCTCTCCTCATTAATAAGTATAATGAATCTATAAAGTAACTAAACTATTTTATAAAATTCCCAATCTTAGTTACTTTAGGAAAAGTGAATTGATGCAATCCCATGAAATTGCACTTTGCACCCTTGCTAAGAAGTTAGTGGAGCGTGTGTGGTTTAGCGGCACACTAATTGGTTCTAAGCAAAGGTGGCAAAGGGTGATTCATTGTTTATCATAGTTCAATGAAGCGTGTGTGGTTTACCGGCACATCGAATGGGTGATTGTAACAATGAAGGCACCATGTAGATTTGCATGGTTATTCACACCCACTTTGTGATCCTCGGTATCCCAGTCACAAACTAGAGGGGCATATCGAGATTTAAACATGCCATTGAAGAGTTCAATGAATCTCTAAAATCTAGGAATTCTCAATAAAACTTAAGGTTAT
This sequence comes from Lactuca serriola, assembly GCF_051521515.1. Classification (NCBI taxonomy): domain Eukaryota; kingdom Viridiplantae; phylum Streptophyta; class Magnoliopsida; order Asterales; family Asteraceae; genus Lactuca; species Lactuca serriola. Next base: position 107,849,065 of record NC_136409.1, on the reverse strand, counting down.
GTTTTCGTGGTGAAGAATTAGTGAATCGTCATTCACTTACCTCCAAAATTATTTGCATGATTGGATTACAACATCCCTTTTCGAATATGTAAATAATGTTGTTGGATCCTAGCCCTAATTTTTCATTTTGGGTGTTTAATTAGGGATCCAATTCTAATCAAACTTTGTCCTTTCTATTTGTAGATGTCGAACGCAAACAACGCTACTGCTAACTCATTCACGTTAATGAGTCTTTGCCAAAAGGTGACCTTCGGTGGTATGAACTTTAGCGAATGGATAAGATACATTCGCACCATTGCACGCTATGAGAACAAAGAGTATGTCCTCGACGAAAAGCTCGAGAAGGTCAACCCAGAAATCGCTACTCCCGAAGAGATGGCTGTCTTTGAGACACACGAACGTGATGCAACAAAAGTCCATTGCATCATGATAGCCACTATGAACCAAGACCAAAAGTCCTATGAGGACATGTATCCGTATGAAATGCATCAAGACTTGATGGAGAGGTACCACCAAAGCGTGAGGCAAGAGCGCTATGAGATCATTACCAACATGATCACCGCTAAGATGGGAAATGGAGAATCGTTGACTGTGTACTTGCAAAAGATGCAACGATATGTTGATCGTCTTCGCAAGTTAAATGTTAACTTTGGGGAGGATTTGGCCATCGACATTGTTCTTCACTCCTTGCCTTCATGCTACAATCAATTTAGGATGACCTACCACATGAACAAGGAAGAGGTCACCCTAAGCAAACTCCAAGGACTCCTAAGGACTGCTGAGAGCAATCTAAAGGACAAGTCTGTTGCACCAACTCCCGCACCAACTGCTGCTCCTGTTTTGGCTATAGGGCAGGGAAGGGGCAAGAAGAGGAAGGCTCCGTCAAAGAGCCACCGCAAAGGAAAGTCCCAAGATGGTTCCTCTTCTAGTGGGACCAAGGTTGATCTCGCTAAGCCCAACCTTAACCCGAAGGAGGCAGAGTGCCATCATTGCCACAAGATAGGGCATTGGAAGAGAAGCTGCCCGGAATATCTGCAAGCCATCAAGGATGGAAAGATCAAGCCATCTTTTGCAGGTATATACACAATTAAATTTAGTAATTCATCTCACACTATTTCTTGGGTTCTTGATACAGGATGTGGTTACCACATTTGTTCTGATTTGCAGGGACTAAGAAGAGATAGAGATGTGGAGCAAGGAAGAATAAATCTAATCATGGGAAACAAAAGATCGTCGCCTGTCACCAAGATTGGAGTGTATTCTTTAGTGCTTAGTTATGGATTAGGTCTAGATTTAAATAATTGTTGCTACTCGCCAGATATGGCAAGAAACATCATTTCATTTCATGGTTTGTTTAGACAAGGATTTAAATATTCGTTTAATAATATGAATGATTCTATTTATGTTTATCTAAATGGTGTTTTATACTTTGAAGCAATGTCTTGTAATGGAACTTATGAAACTGTTATGGTAGTAGATAACCTAGGAAATGATGTGTTGTGTATAGATTCTTCCAATAGTATGGATAAAGCATCTTTGTGGCATTGTCGCATTTTACATGTCAACATGAAACGCATAGCCTAACTCCAAAAGGATGGAGTGTTGGAGTCATTCGACCTTAGGAAAGATGACACGTGTGAATCTTGTTTACTTGGAAAGATGACCAAGTTACCCTTCACTGGCACATGTGAGAGGGGTGAGGGTTTATTGGATCTCATACATACCGATGTATGTGGGCCCTTTAGATCCACCACAAAGGATGGAAACCGCTTCTACGTGACTTTTACCGATGATTATAGTAGATATGGGTATATTTACTTAATCAAGCAAAAGTCTGAAACGTTTGAAAAGCTCAAAGAGTTCAAGAATGAAGTGGAGAATCAATTGGGCAGGAAAATCAAGATGCTTCGATCCGATCGAGGAGGAGAGTACCTAAGTCTTGAATTCCACGACTATCTCAAGGAATGCGAAATAGTTTCGCAATTGATGCCACCTAGGACACCACAGTTGAATGGTGTGGCAGAAAGGCGCAATCGAACCTTGTTAGACATGGTTCGTTCTATGATGAGTCGTTCTTCACTACATATCTCATTTTGGGAGTATGCCTTAGAGACTGCCGCCCATATCCTTAACCGAGTCCCTACAAAGAAGGTTGCCAAAACACCTCACGAGATGTGGACGGGGAAAGCTCCCTCGTTGGCACATATCAAGGTTTGGGGTTGTGAAGTTTTCGTAAGAAGATAAACTCATGTCAAGCTCGAACCTCGTAGTGAGCGATGTATTTTCATCGGCTACCCGCAAAAATCCTTTGGATATCTCTTCTATAGACCGAGTGACAATGTTGTCTTCTTTGCGAGAAGAGGGGTTTTCCGAGAGCGAGAACTCATAAACCAAGGAGACAGTGGGAGGCAGATTGATCTTGAAGAGATTCAAGAGTCGAGTGATGAAGGAACCTCTACCGCTGGCTCTCAACATGAGGAGGAAACTCCGGTTGAACCAATTGATGAGTCATTACCTCTTAGACGTTCCGAAAGAGTTAGAGTTCAACCCTAGTTGTATGGTTTTCATATTGCTACCGAAGGGGACACGTATATTAGTGATAGTACACTAATAAATCTAGATGAACCTAATTGCTATAAGGAAGCCATGGCAGGCCCAGAGTCTGTAAAATGGAAAGAGGCGATGGACAGCGAGATTCAGTCCATGTATGACAACCAAGTTTGGAATTTGGTTGACAATGTGCTCGGACGTAAGAAGGTTGGGTGCAAATGGATCTTCAAGAAGAAGACCGACATGGATGGGAATGTGCACACGTACAAGGCGCGATTGGTGGCGAAGGGCTTTACTCAAACTCCCGGAGTTGACTATGATGAGACCTTCTCACCAATTGCGAAAATAAAGTCTATAAGGTGATGCTAGCTATTGCTGCATTTCATGATTATGAGATATGGCAAATGGATGTCAAGACCGCTTTCCTTAATTGGAAGTTGGCTGAGGATGTTTACATGGCTCAGCCAGAGGGTTTTGTCGATCCGAAGCATCCAAATAGAGTGTGCAAGCTTGAGAAGTCCATTTATGGACTTAAGCAAGCGTCTCGCAGATGGAATCTTTGCTTTGATGAGAAAGTCAAAGAGTTTGGATTTGTACGAAGTGAAGATGAATCATGTGTATATGTCAAAGCTAGTGGGAGCATTGTTAGCTTTCTCATTTTGTATGTCGATGACATACTGCTCATAGGAAACGACATCCCGACTCTGCAGGAGGTCAAGTCCTGGCTCGGGAAGTGCTTCGCTATGAAGGACCTCGGAGAGTCTTCCTATATTTTGGGAATAAGGATAGTGAGAGAAAGAAGTAAAAGACTAATAGGACTTAGTCAGAATACTTACTTAGATAAAGTACTAAAACGTTTTAGTATGGAAAACTCAAAGAAGGGAGAACTACCGATACAAAGTAATACCAAATTGAGTAAGACTCAAAGTCCGAGTACCGAAGCTGAGATAGCTGAGATGAGCCGAGTACCTTACGCTTTCGCAGTTGGTTCGATCATGTATGCTATGACTGGTACTCGTCCTAATGTGGCCTTTGCTTTGAGCATGGTCAATAGATATCAAGGGAATCCTGGTAGAGCGCATTGGATTGCGGTCAAGAACATCCTTAAGTAGCTTCGGAGGACCAAGGAATGGTTTCTAGTCCTCGGAGGGAGTGATGACTTAAAGGTGCGAGGGTATAGTGACGCTAGTTTCCAGACCGACAGGGACAACTATCGCTCACAGTCAGGATGGGTCTTTACCCTTAATGGAGGAGCGGTAACTTGGAAAAGTTCCAAACAGGAAACTGTAGCTGATTCAACGTGCGAATCAAAGTACATTGCAGCGAGCGAAGCGTCAAAGGAGGCAATATGGTTGAAGAACTTCAGTGGCGATCTTGGAGTTGTACCTGCCATAAAGGAGCCCATGGAAATTTTCTGTGATAATGAAGGAGCGGTTGCCTTGACCAAGGAATCGAGAGATCATGGTAGATCTCGGCATATCGATAGAAAATATCACTTTATTAGACATCGAGTAGAAGGACACCTCGTGTTTAAGAGGATATCATCAGAAGATAACCTAGTAGATCCGCTTACGAAGGGACCGAGCAGGGTTAAGCACTTGCAGCATGCTAGGAGTATTGGGCTGAAGGATGATATTAGTTTAGATTAGATAGTTTTAGAAACATGAAATAGATAAATGTAATTGACATTTGATGATTAAATAAAAGAGTATTGTTTATAAGTAAAGTTACTGTCTTATGTTAATTGTTTAGCTATTGTTTCACTTTGCATGTTTTGACTTCCAGAATAATTGAGTTTATTAAGAATAATCGAATTATTCAAACAGTCCACAATCGTTCATATGTTGGAAGTAGGTATGAATGAAGATTGTCATGAATTGGTGTGTAGATTGTCTAAATGGTATTAGACATAGCAAAGGTTTGCTGCAACATTCATGAGTGTTTATGAACAAGTTTTGAGCATTGGAATAAACCCGCGCTTGCTGGAATCACTTTGGGGTGATCGCAAGACGATAATATCATATGGTCTTAAAACCTAGATATATGGTTTATTATTTACTAATTGATTGTACATTGATAATGCGAAACCATATCAGTAAATTGATGTCATAAAATGCATTGTTGTGTATAGTTGGTTAGTCGATAAGTAAATGCATATAAGTCGAAGTTTATCTGTTACTTCTATCCTAAGAGGGTAAAAGCGATATCACGGCCGCTCGATGATTTGATTTGACTTATGTGTCGGGCCTGGTCAGGACTAAATTGATGTGTTCAATTAAGTTCTATGTTGAATAAATCTGAGATCGAGAAAATAGTTGCTAGACAATAAGTATGACAATGTTTCATGAAATCATCTGCACGTTATCAAAACAGAGGATTGTACGATCCCTTATCTAAAGGACAGGTTACTGATAAGATCAAAGTTGATAGCGTCTTTGAGAGCTATGATTGCTAATCGGATTGTGTTTGTGTTTATAGTTACTAGACTTATCCAAGTGGGAGATTGTTGGATTAGTGTCTAAGACTGTAACTATATTTGGTAAGTACTTGACCCGATTGTGCATGGTCCTTTTTGGGTTGCCTTCACCATAGCAACTTGACAGGGTGATTTAGAGAGAAGAGATATTATTATTAATGTGTTATAAGAATAATATGTTAAAGGAATAATAATATTATTTGATTAATTTAATTCATAAATTAATTAGGAATTAATTTGGTGACTTAAAGAGATTAATTGAAGTAAGGGGTATAAACTGTCAAATGTGTGATAGTTGTATTTTTAGCTAAGAATCCTTATGGATATAGGGTGGACGATTTCAGGGATGTGGATCACCTAGAAATCGTCCAAGGCCTTATCTAAAAGAGGATTTGGATCGCTTTGAGGCTAAGTTATCCAATTAGGGTTTTAGGGTGAAACCCTAGGAGCTCACACTATAAATAGACCCTTGGGGTTGTGGAAATTGGCCAACCTTGTTATTGGAGTAACCTAGATCCGATTTCCCTCTTCCTCACCTCTCTCAAATCATCTTCTTGCTAGTTGGTGTTTGTAAGCCATTAGAGGAGTGACATTTGTGACTCCAAGCTCCAAGAAGAAGAAGGTTTTCAAGCAAGTAACTCAAGTTATTATTCTAGATCTGTTTTCATATGTTTTGATTGTTAGTGTACATTAGATATAGCCATGAAAGTCTTGGATATATTGCATGTTCAATTAGTGAAACCTAGATCCAAGCTATAGGGTTGTATGTGCACATAGGAAAGATCTTATGTCTAAAACCCATCACCTTTAACTAAGTAAATTCATAACTATCTCTTATAAAACTGCTTCAAAATGAGTTTCTTAGATGGTCAACACGAAGAAAGCTTTAACCACTTGCCCGTTTACCTTCACAAACTTAGGCGGACTAACGCGTATAATTACACTCACATTATATCTGATTTTATGGATGGTTTTGAAGCTTGTTTTATGGCTATTGGATGGGTGGTATATTTTTTTTTGTACTTTTCTAATTTTTTCTTTAAAATTGATTATGTTTCTACATCTAAATTAATTCATTTTTGTTCCCAAAAAATACTGCTCCATGCATTGATAGGCTACTTCTTGCCTATGATCATCATAGGTAATGTCCCTCTTCAAGGGGACTACCTAAAAACAATGTTTGTAGCGGTTGCTATCGAGGGGAACAACCAGACCCTCCCTATAGCATTTGGTCTGGCCATGGAAAATAATATTTACTATTGTACCTGGTTCCTTATGAGGTTAAGAGAAGCTCTAAAACTGGGTAGGGAAGTATCATTGATAGCAAATGTGGACGATGTCATTAATTCTTACATAGAGAATGTATTCCCTGATTCTTATCATGGGTATACTTCTAAAAGTTGGTTAACGTATATACGCACAAGATGCGTCTCTGGTGGAACATTACAACCTTTGTTCTGGATGACATCTAACTCATATACTGTGTCTGATTTTGAAGAAAACTTCCATCGGCTGACATCTGTTGGAATGTAGTCAACATTGATGTTCCCTATTTTTTGTGTTATCGGTAAATCAACACAATGTACCAATAATAATGCTTACCGAGGCAATTCATGACTAGATTCAACGGACTTTTGATGAACACAAATTAATGGCAGGAAAAATACCGGGTTAAATATTAAATTTATTTAATCACTTCTACAAGAGCCTTTTTGATCATATTTACCTTTCAGTGAGTTTGACTACCGTACTCACCCTGTATGCTGAAATGGTGCTTCATAAAAGGATGCAAAAGTTTGTTCAGTGGCATGCAACAAAGATCCCACCATATATCCAGTCTCCGCTCCCACTCAACATTTATCGAGTATTTGATTTTAAAAGAAACTTGTGTTGTTGATCTGAATCGTCATACATGTTCATGTGGGAAATAGGGCAGTCTGGGTATAGCGTGTGCTCATGATATTGCGTCATCATGTCATTCGAACATCCATGAATTACCTGATATGGTTCAAATATATTACAAGGCTGATGTGTTTCAGACTGCCTACCAGACACAAACGTGCACCCTCTTCTCCCTCCATCAGAATTGGAAATACTAGACCCTTTGATTGCAATTTTATTGCCAATGTAACCGTAATTAATTATGTTTGTAATTGATTTTTAGTGTGTAATGAAAAATATTATTATTTCCCTAATATTTTGTTACATATTACAAACAAGCAAATATTACATATTAAAAAATTATCAGCGTTACAGAAGGGAAACTTAGTTAATAAACATAAAGCATACAACTTGTACACAACGATTCCAAAAAAGAAAATCCAACTACAAATTAACGTTATATTTAAGTTCATATTTTGTGTTTCGATTTTCTTCTTTGATTGAAATAAGTTACTGATTATCAACGAATTATTGTATTTTGCTTTGTCAACCCAATAGATAAACCCAGACCGTGGTCCCTGTAAATTTAAGATCAAACACATGACGTATATTGTATAAATTAACATTAATTCAAAGAAAAATAATAAAAGTATAGCCCACATACCTATTTAGGACATGTAAGGTCCTGAAAATGGATCTTTACTAATGATCAAGCAATCACACAATCAATGGAATGAGAAACAGAGTAGAAACAGAATTGAAACAAGCTTGCACACACTTATATTGAATAAAAACGTCTGGTACAACTTGCTCTGTGACCATGAACTCTTGTGGCATCAAAAACCACAAATGACCTACATAACCCCTATATATAGTGGACTTGGGCCGACTCTGACTTTACGAAAGTAAACAGGCTTATGGCCGTAAACTCACATCATGGCCGTAAACTAACAAACAACATACCAAAAGTGCATACATACTCAAAAGAACCTATTACAATGAAAGCCTAGACCAAAACATTAATTAGACCCTTCAATCTCCCACTTGGTTTGGTGCTAGCTTTAGATCAGTCTTTGTCGACCACCAGCACATCCGACATCCCGATCGCTCCGTTCCACATCCGTTTGTCGATAATCTCCACAACCATAGTTGTAAACTCTTTGGCAGCTGGCTCAAAGAGGTCCTCTGCAACTTTAATTTGATGATGGCTCAGCTGATGTATATCCCAACTTCCAAACTGAAGCAAGTCTCGTTTGTCGTACAGTCGGATGCATCCCTTCTCAAGCTTGATGACAGCAGATGTTGTAGTTTCATCAAACACCCAGTACTCAATGGTTCGCAGAGATCCGTCTGGATGATCTTGAAGAATAGGAATTTGCTTCACTTGTTTAGTAGCTGGCCACATCACAGCTCTAAGGGGTTGATTGGTCTTCGGATCAATTACACTTGTGTATATCTTAATGATTGACTCTGCAGTCTTCATGGAAGGAAAACCCTTGTGCACTTGATCTTCCAGGAAATGCTTGAGCTGCATAGCCTGGGCATTTGGAGAGACATTTGAAAAAGGGGCCTTTGATAGCTCTGAGAGATCAACCCTCGTCCAGGAATTGAAATCATGAGCATCTTTATATAGCTCAGTTTTACCACTTTTCTGTTTCATGATCCACATATTCAAAGTATCGTGAAATCCCCAAGAAACGATCCCTGACCTATCACCATATATATCCATAAAACGATTCTCTTCAAGATATGTGAAGGTGATAGTAGGCTGATCTGCAGGAGCATTCTGGTCTGAGCTCCTCTTAAACAAGTATTGACCCTTTTCAGCAGATTTGGCCAGTTTGGCACGTTTTAAGGCCACAACACTTGGAGCTTGAGTTGGCTCCTTTTCAAACCTATCAACAACACGAGATGTCAGAGCGGATGTCACAATGGGATGAGCCTGGATGTGCAGATTAATCCTCGACTCATCAGCAGAAGTTTTGAACTTATCACTAAGTTCCTCCTCTAACTTCTTCTTCAAATCAAAGTAACTTGAAGTAAGAAGATTAAAGTGCTATTGTAAGTCATAGATCTGCTTGGTCTTCAAAGCTTTGTCCACTTGAAGATCAGAAACTTGAATCTTCAGATTTGCATTCTCGCTCAAAAGATCATTGACTTGTATGCTGAGCTCTATATTCTTTTGATCAAGCACAATGACTATCTTTTGAAGCTCATCAATGACAGAATCATCTTCCCCTGAATGACCTTCTCTACAGGCAACTCCTTTAGCTCTAGAAGAAGGTGTTGAAATTTGTTCCTGGGCAAGATGCATGGCTAGTAACACAAAGGCATCATCAAGATCTGCCCTAGGAGGAGAGAATCCTGCTTAAGCAGAGGAACCACCATCCTCAAAGGTGGTGCTTGGACCTCCAATAAAAGGTTCTATTGAGACGATAGCAGGGGTAGTTGTTGGTGTAATTGGCAGGCTATGAGATAAGTCAGAATCCAGAGGCCCAAATCTAGGATCATGTCTTCTTCTCTTTGACGGAGGCTGTAAGGTCTGGACTGTTGTATCATCACCCTGAAGTGGTTCAATTGTAGGTGAAACAACATCAAGGGGAGGAATCCATGACACTGTCACCATTGGAGCTGTAGTATCAACCACTTGATCTATAGTAACAGGTGTTGACTTGAGAACGTATTCAGAGTCCCTTATCTCCGTTGCTGGGTGAGCAACATCACTAATATTGTCAAGCAATGTGTTGAGATTAACATTAGACAAAAAGTCTTTGTTACCTCCAAAATTAGTCAGAATCTCATCTCTATCAAGGCCGGTAAGGTCAAGGTCTTCATACTGATCAGTCTCAGTTGCATTCTTAGAAGATCCTTCATTGTAGTCACTTTCGACTTGGACAGATCGCAGGTCATGCTCCTCAGCTACAGACACATTAGGAGCAACTGTCTCTTCCCCTCCTGATCTGATACAGCGATCACATCGCCTTCCGAGATCAACCTTTCTGATGAAGTAGGCTCAGAAGATATTTTTTCAGATGATCCGTGAGACTCATAAGCCTCATTCGGCTCAGCAAATTGTCCGAATTTTACGAGCGGATATAGTCCTTGAAAAACGACTTTTCCTTTGCGATTTTGATTGATGAGCCCAACAGTGTGAGGGCCCAAGGACTTCATATCAAGTCTATCTCCCTCCTTGACCATGTCAGGAAATTTTCTGTTGATGCAGAGCTGAATGAATCTAGGATACATCAAGAAGGTATCCTGTGTGATGGCATTGATGTTGACCACAAACTCGTCCAGGATAAACCTCGAAAAGTTGAAGCCAATGCTACAGCAAGAGAAACAATAGCTCCAGTGTTTATCAGGGATATTTCATCCGCACTAGACCTCCTGCCGGAGATGCATCTCACGAACACATGGGCTAGAAATCGCCAATACGGTGGCAGAAGCTTCTTCACTGTAGGATGAGAGTCGCCTTCGTACCGCATCTTCTTCAAAATTTTCTAAGCATCTTCAATTCCAATTTCAGTGGGAAAACTCGGTAGGTCATTCATCAACAACGTTTCTCTAATAAACGGCTCATTGATCACAACTTTGCATCCTTTAACGATTGCATCCACAGTCACTGCTCGATCATCATCTCTTCTCATTTTGGCAGTCTGCCAGAGCTCTCTTATAGTGTTCTGATAGACAACGGTGTTCATGGTGATAGCGGATGCCAAATAGCATTCTTTCAGTCCATGAATCATTGACTTGAATTCTCCATGTGCCATTGGAGGATCTGCCAGTAGAATTGCCAGATTGTGCATGTCTACGAATTTTAAGCCTACCATTTGATCTGCACTATAACATACCAAGTAAGAAAAGAAAGATATTTGAGCAAATAATATTTTAATTGAGCCCAAAAATCAATTATTTTGTCCAACATTTAAGTTCAAACTCAACCAGGAGTTTACGGTCAACTTGGAGTTTACGGCCGTAAACTCGTGACCGTAAGCTCAGGGCCACAAACGGAGCTTACGGCCGTAAGCTCCCTGGCCGTAAGTTTGGGTCGTAAGCTCCGAAGAACCCTTTTCGTCGATTTCAGGTTCAAAACTCATCGACTTCGTGAAGTGAATGCAGATCTATTGACGGAATCATACTACCTTTGAAGTGATCGGAGCAATTTCACAGAAAAAACAATTTTTTTTGAAGAAGAGAGAGAAAGAGAGAGAGTTTGCAGCCAGAATCTGAAAAATGAGAGGGTTTCCGGCTGTAAACCCTTTATATACCCTTGACTATTTTCCCTGCTGTCCACACAGTGTAAGGCACAGTCAAATATTTCAAACAATTTTCAAAAATAAAACTTTTGAGGATTTAAAAAATTAAAATAAGACTAAAAATAAAAATAAAATAAAAATAAAATAAAAATAAAAATAAAAGAAAATAAATAAACTTTGACAATTTTTGACAGTATAATAAATATTCAAATTGACATACACAAAAATAAAATTAACGATAAAATAAAATAAAAATAATTTCTAAAGTTTAAAATTTTAAATTTTGATAATTACAAAAATAAAATAAAATGAAACAAAAATAAAATAGACTAAGCTTATCTAAACAAACACTGAATATAATTTTGTGACTTAGGGATCAAAGTTGTTAGACAGCCATGGTCTACTTATCGGTACCTTTGCCATCATGTTTATGTCTGATCGATCACCGGTATTGTGGTCCACTTAAACACGAAATATTATGATGAAATATGGACAAGCTAATAAAGACAAGATCCTTTTGATTCTATATTCTTAAATAAGTTTCCTAGAGACCATTTATCTGACGACCAGGGATATTGTTGTCCACCTAAGTTGAGCAACGAGGTCTATAGACAATCTGTAAGTGTTCAATTTTAGTTGTACTAAAACATGTTTCCCGCTTCCTGATATGCTCCAGTAATCAAGAATATCTAGAATACTCCTTACATCGGGTGAGCACACAATTATTAAGAGAGAAGATAGATTTAGAATGCATATGCTATACACCCAGGTCGGATCTCTTCCAATCACGCAGAGGATGAAACATATGACTAACTGAAGTTTTAGAGGGATTGAGAAAAAGAATGATGCATATACTGTATACCAGGTCGTATTGTAAGTCATGCAGAGGAGACAGTATATGGCTAACAGATAGAAAGAATTGCATAGAAAGAAGATGCAGAGAGATAGAATTGCATATGTTACAGTCCAGGTCGGATCTATCGATCACGCGGTGGAGGAAACATATGACTAAAAGACAGAAAGAAAGAAAATAACCTTCTACACACCTAATTTATCGGAATTCCCCAGTCACCACATCAATACCAGAATTAAGGACATAATCCGCACATCGAGGAAAAGTTAATCCACAGTTCTAGATACAGGTTCTTTTAATGTGACCAGTAGATTCTCATGTATATCTCCCTACTCAACCTATTTGAGCGTCGTATTGTCAAGTTAAACAGATCTAACTAGTTCAAGATTTGTCAAGTCCTTGAATTCCTTAAGTTCAAATCTTCCTAGTCAAGTCCATTTAGAATCTTTCGTTCCTACCAGCGCATCGAACACAGAGCGCAGACAATCTAATTTTGGTACGTTACACAGATTCAGATTTCCCATTATCACTTGATAATATCACTTCCCAACACATCACCTACAAGCAAGATTATCAGCAACATCTTTTTGATTTTTTCATTTTTTTTTTATTGTTTTTGGATTGTTGAATTTTTTTAATTTTTGTTTGCTTTTTGTTTATTTCTCCCCCCTAAATTTGTGCATGGGAGAGAATGAAATCACGAAAATGCGCAAATTTAAACTAAGCTAACTAAAGAGAAAATTGAAAAGAGAAAAAAATTGATAAAATAAAATTAATCCTCAAAACGAATCATGTTCAAAAATCCCACAAGCACATCAAATCGAGCTTTGTTAAAAGGCTTGGTGAACAGATCCGCCACATTGTTAGCAGTGGGAACCTGTTCTAGCTGGATGAGTGAACGTTCAAAACAGACTCTGATATAATGAATTTTAATATCGATGTGCTTGGTTTTTGAATGTTGGACAAGATTTTTAGCAATTTGAATCGCAGCCTCATTATCACAGTAGATGGGGGTTTCTAGATAATTCAAACTGTAATCCAACAGCTGATGTTGAATCCAGATGGATTGAGAGCAACCGGCAGACGCAACAACGTATTCCGCTTCAGCTGTTGAAGTTGAGACAGTGTGTTGCTTCTTGCACTGCCATGATACAAGCCGATCTCCAAGATATTGACACCCTCCTGAAGTAGATTTCCTGTCAAGCTCTCAGCCTCCATAATTACTTTCTGCAAAGGCATATAAATCAAATTCAGAATTTTTCGGATACAAAAGACCCAATTTTGGGCTGCCTTTAATATACAGAAAATTCTTTTGACAACAATAAGATGTGAAAATTTAGGATTAGCCTGATAACGTGCACATTAACAAACTGCAAACACGATGTCTGGACGGCTTGCAGTAAGATACATCAGGGATCCAATCATTGATCTGTAGTGTGTCTGAGCTACAAACTCGCCATCAGTATCTGGAGTCAGCAAAGGTCTTTCGGTCATCGGCGTCGATGCAGGTTTAGCGTCTTGAAACTCGAACTTCTCAAGAATATCCTCCACATACTTGGCTTGATGTAGTAGGATTCCGGTTGAATTTTGTTTGACCTGAAGCCCCAAAAACATGGTCATTTCTCCCAACGAACTCATCTCGAACCGTTTTTTCATAATGCCTTCAAAATCCTTGCATAGTTGCGGACTGGTAGACCCGAAAATAATGTCGTCAATGTAGATTTGAACCAAAATCTGATCATTACCAACATGCTTGATAAACAAAGTTTGATCGATAGTGCCACAAGAGTATCCATGCTCAAGCAAATGCTTTGTAAGAGTCGCATATCACGCTCGAGGAGCTTGATGTAACCCATATAATGCCTTGTCCAACTTGTAGACATGATTAGGAAACTTCGAATCAATGAACCTATGGGGCTGATCAACGTAGATTTCTTCCTTCACCTTGCCATACAAGAAGGCTGTCTTGACTTCCATTTGATAAACCGTGAAGTTCATGTAGGAGGCATATGCAAGGAAGATACGAATAGCCTCCAAGCGAGCCACTGGAGCACAAACCTTAGTATAATCAAGACCCTCGACTTGTCGAAACCCGCGAACCACCAATCTAGCTTTATTTCACACTATAACCCATGAATCATCCTGCTTGTTTCGATAGACCCAGCGCGTGTCAAGAGACTTTTTGCCCTTCGGTAACTCAACCAATTTCCAAACCCCGAGTTTTTCAAACTGATTCAACTCTTCATGCATAACATCTACCCAACTGGGCTCACTCAGAGCCATTTCAACATTCTTGGGCTCTATCTGAGAGATAAAGCAAGAGTGGAGACATGTATTGACATCTCCACTTTGACTTCTAGTTTTAACTCCATCGCCCAGCTGACCAGTGATGTTTTCGATCGGATGATTGCATTGAATTCATGAGGGTATCTCCTGGCTAATATCATTAAGTGAGACTGGAAGATTGTGAATATTGACACCTCCTTCATTTGTTGATTGTTCCACACCAGATGACTCTGCTACAAACTCATTAGAAATGTCTTCAGGAAAGAGTAGTTCCATAAAAATTGAAGTGACAGTGGAAGCATATCTAGACATGAACTCTCTTTGAACAGGAGTGAGCGGTGTAGCCTCAACATCAGGAGTATCATTCTTAACTGGAGATTTTGGACTATCAGGTGGTACAGATGACTCCCCCTTAGGTGAAGCAGATGACCCCCCATCAGACGGTGAAGAGGATACCGATGGGGGTCTGTAGACAACTTCTTCGTCTTCGTCTTCCGAAACATTCTTCGAACCAGAGAAAGAACCAGATGAGCTATCCGAAGACACATTTATGGACTTAAAAAGTGCTGTGTAATCAAATAACCAATCCGGACCCAATCGAGCATCCGTTTCATTCTCCTCCAACCAGCGCACGTCAAAGGATTCCACAATCTGCTTCGTCTTCTTATTGTAGACACTATATGCGGTGCGTGCAGCATACCCTACAAAGTAACAATCATCGGCGTTGGCATTAAACTTTGGGTTGGACTCTAGGTGAAGAAGGGTGCAAGGGCTGCCAAATACACGGAAATGACTGACTGATGGCTTGTGACCATATAGAATCTCATACAGTGTCTTCAACTAAGATTTGTTGATCAACACATGATTCTGAATGTAGCGATCAGTGTTAATCGCCTCGGCCCAAAAGAAAACTGGTAACTTGGAGTCACACAGCATCGTCCTTGCAACGTCTTTTTAAAGTTCTATTTCTCCTTTCAGCAACACTATTTTGTTGAGGTGTATGAGCGGAGCTGTATTGACGCATATTCCCCTTTTCTGCCCAAAAATGATCTAGAATAGAATTCTTGAACTCTGTTACGTTGTCGGTACGAAGTGCCTTCACCCGATTGTTGGTTTGGTTCTCAATTAGCACTATGAACTTCTTTATCAGTTCTGCAACCCGAACTTTGTTGGATAAGAATAAGACCCACGTAAAACGAGAGAAATCATCAATTACAACCAGACAGTACAAACTTTTGTTGATGCTTAGGACGTTGACTGGACCGAACAAGTCCATATGTAATAATTGGAGCACCTGACTGATTGAGTTAACCTGTTTTGGCAGGTGTGGTTTTCAATGATGTTTACCCTAGGCACATGACACGTACTTCTCAAACGTTATAAAATCTCTAACAGGTAAACCGCGAACCATCTCATTCTTTGCAAGACGATTTAGGTTTTTGGCGTTAGCATGACCGAGTCTTCGGTGCCACAACATTGCATTTTGTACTGAAACCTTTGAAAAGAGGCATGTAACTTGTTTTGGAAGGTTGCTATTCATATCAATAATGTAAGAATTTCCATCCCTCTTAGATTTGACAAGAATCCATTCTTCCGTGATGACAATGCCTGGCTTGAGAATCATACATTCCTTGTCAGTGAAATGTGTAGAATAGCCTTTGTCACATATTTGAGACACACTCAACCAACTATGCTTTAACTCGGGAGCAAAGTTGACATTCTCAAAACTTAACACTCCATTTGTAACGGTTCCTCTCTGAGTGATCTTGCCACCTTCTCCACCCGCAAAGGAAACATATCCCCCATTAAAAAAGATTGAATGTTGTTCAATTGGGAGATATCTCCTGTCATATGCCGGGAGCAGCCGCTGTCGACGAACCAAGGTCTGAAGACATTCCCCCGCAACTGTCCCTTATTTTTCTTCGGTTCAGAAGTAGAAGATACCATCAACGCAAACTGAAGCTCCATTATCTTTTCCTCAGCTGCAACACTCTCCACGGAGGCTTCATCTTTAACTTAGGCCAGGTGAGCATTTTCAGCTTTTGAAATGTTCATGGCCTAAATCTGGCCCTCCCAGTCAAATGATTGAGCAACCATAGCCTTCTCACTGTTGACCTGAGCACCTCCCCGATTGTTTCCCACTGCAAACATTGTCCGGTCATTGTTTAATGTTCTATCCGGCTTCGGGAAGTCACGAGCAAAATGACCCGGCTCGTGACAGTTGAAACAACACAACTTTCCTTTGCTAAACCCTAACTTTTTATCAGCACTCATTCCCCAGTTATTCTTCCCTGTCTTCTTCGCAAATTGCTTCGCCCTGAAAACTTCCATGGCAATTTGCCATGTAATATCCATTTCTTCCACGTCTTCTGGATGAATCTGATCCAGATCAGCAAATGACAATTATGGTGGAAGATCTCCATCTACAAGAGCATTGTAGCAGTTAACAAGTCTTGTGGCGAGAGCAAGATTTTCATCACACTCCTTGGCGTTTGAGGAAGAAGCCACATTAGAGGAAGAAGCAGCTTGAATAGCAACAAACGATTGGTTCTGAGAAAAAGGCATGTATGATGTAGCAAGAAGTAAAGTAGCTGATGGAGTGGAAAAGGATTGAGTCTGAGCTTGCTGAGCAGCAAAAGGTTGACCTGTAGAGGGAAAGGTGAGAGATGAAAGAGCATTGTTAGATGAGATCCCAAGGTTTGCAGTTGAGTACGAATTCACATGATTTATCTCCCGCTGTGTATCATCAATATCACAAGCCTTGACGATCTCCATCATTTCAGCAAGAGTAAGGTGATTTAAATCTTTGGTCTTCTTGATGACAGCCACATTCATGTCCCATGACTTTGGCAGAGCATTCAGTATCTTTTTATTTATTTCAGACTTTGTCAAGAAGATCCCAGTTATAGTCATCTCAGTGGTGAGAGTTGTGAATCACTGTAGTTGTGCCTCCAGGGTTGCTCCAGGAATGTAGTTGAACATATTAAACCTTTGTCGCAGCATATCCTAGCGGCTTTCCTTCATGTCCTCATTACCCTCATATACCTCAATCAAAGCTTCCCACAAAGATTTTGTTGAAGTATACTCTCTGAAACCTTGAGCTATATCAGGAGATAGAGCCATGGTTAGAGTGGCCAGAGCCCTTTCCTATTCTTCCACTTTCTCAAAATCTTCATCTGTATAATTTTCAACAGCTTTGTCAACTACTTGCCCTGCAACAATTTTGGTTATTCTGACAGGATTCTTAATGATGCATCTCCAAATCTTAAAGTCCTTCATTTTAATGTACTTTTGTATTCGGTATTTCCATTCAGGAAAACCATCAGCATACAACAGTCTTGGAATGCGTGTAGTAGTGCCCATGACAGAATCCAGTTCATGATGATGTGTTTGACTTTGAGAATCCATTTATTCTGATTTTTAAAACATAAAAATTAGAAAAATAAAAATTGTCAAAATTTGAGTTTACGGTCAATGTGTTTACGGTCGTAAACTGTGTTTACGGTCGGGTGTTTACAGTTGGGGTGTTTACAGTTATTTAAGAAGCATTGATTACGGTTCAAGAACACACTTTGTGCCTATTGGATGTGCTTGAGTTTACGACCGTAAACAGGTTTTACGGTTGTAATCCTTTGGCTGTAAACTCCCAAAAATCGCAGTAAACGCAAGCTTGATGCATATTTGACCCCCTTTGCTATGAAAACACCAAACCCTAATCTCGAACACTAACGAATGTGAGTTCAAACGGCTAAAAACTTCGATTGAATGACGCTTTGACACCGGTTCTACTCTTATACCAATTGTAAGGTCCTGAAAATGGATCTTTACCAATGATCAAGAAATCACACAATCAATGGAATGAGAAACAGAGTAGAAACAGAATTGAAACAAGCTTGCACACGCTTATATTGAATAAAAATGTCTCGTACAACTTGCTCTGTGACCGTGAACTCTTGTGGCATCAACAACCACAAATGACCTACATAAGCCCTATATATAGTGGACTTGGGCCGACTTTGGGTTTACGGCCGTAAACAGGCTTACGGCTGTAAACTCACATCATGGCCATAAACTAACAACCAACCTTCCAAAACTGCATACAGACTCAAAAGAAGCTATTACAATGAAAGCCTAGAGTAAACCATTAATTAGACCCTTCAGGACAAGCGTAAAAAATTGGTCCAGGGTTATTTATAGTCGTTGATGTTCTTATAATACCTTCAGAGCCACAATCACAGTTGGCCATTTATTTGGGTTATGAGAAATGAATTTTTAGTAGTAAATTTAACAAGGTAAAGAGTTTGGACACTTGAATTCCTTTATATAATGGCATTTAATAGGGTAATGATTCCTAATACAATTCTGGAAACACATTCCAGAGCCACATTCCGGATTTCATATTTTGGACCCTAATTTCGGAACATTAATTATCATAGATTCCTGATATATGTGTAGTCATTCTGAATAGTAAAAGTCGTAGATTCCTAACATATGTGTAGTCATTCCGAACAGTAAATGTCATAGATTCTAGAAAATATTTCAGACCCTCATTTTAGAGCCACGTTTCGGACCAGCTATTTTGGATCATTGTTTTGGACATTGCTATTGTACGTAATTTTCATAGATTCATGACATATGTGTATTCATTTCCCAACAGTAAAAGTCATAGATTCCCGATAGTATGTGTAGTCATTCCGAACAGTAAATGTCATAGATTGCTAATGATATTTTAGACTCTTATTCGGGAACTCCATTCTGGAGCTACTTTCCAGAATGGCTATTTCAGACACTTGTTCTGGACATTGCTTTTGGACCTTAAAATGCACCGAGCATGCATTCTCAACATTGAAATAAAATTGGAATGACTGCATCTCACGATGGTGCTTGGCATTATCAAGAAGAAGATTGTTATGTTTGTTAAGATAATAACCTGTTTCCAGAAGGCCCAAATTTCCCACTCCCGGATAAAATGCCTGATGACATTTTCCAAGCTATGAAGGCTACTAAAGAAGAAAATGAAAAGGACTATGAAAGAAGTTACACACTAAATCAATCTGCAAATGATCTAGTGGAATAAGAAAATGAAAAAGAAAAATGGGTTGCTGAAGCAATGAAAGAAGTGAAACAAGCTAAGAAGTGGATTGAAAATGTAAATGCGGAGATCAATAAGATGCATGTAGAACGGGACCGTCTAGCAGGTATCTATGCAGTTATAGAGATATGATTCCGAAAAGAATCATTAAAAATCAAAAACAAAAGAAGAATAAGATTCTATCCAATATTAGACTTTGAAACAAAACCTTGTTGAACAAAAAAGATGTATCCGGATACAATGAATATGCTCTGGGACGGAAGGATTCGAACCTCCGAATAGCGGGACTAAAACCCGTTGCCTTACCACTTGGCTACGCCCCATTTATGTTGTTATTGGACACTAATACGAATAAAGAATAATATTGGTATTAAGTGTTCGTCAATTCCAGCCCAACTATCTATAGAAAATCTTTCTTCTTTATTCTTCTTTATAGAATATATTATAGATTTGTGCTAGGATTTTGACATGTGTATATCTAGATTTCAACTGAATTTATTGATCATTACATACAATTCAATTAATAATTCAAATTTTAGGCTAGCTTGACAAGCTACCCTTCCTCTTGATCTGAGGTGCGAAGATCAACATATTTTTTTTATGACTTCCATTCCACTTATCGATCCCAGCCCATAAAAGTGACCGACCAGGGCCCTATTGATGAATGAAAGGCTTTATGAGCCCTGTAAGCCCACACCTGTGTAGAGTGGATTGTTCAACACCTGCGACACAAACCCATTTTTGACCTATTGGTCCTAGTATCATAGGCGACCGAACGGCTGCCCCCCTAATTACTAGACCGACCTGCTATAATAATTCCATAAACACGAGCCAAAATGAACACACCTGCTACCTACTATACCGGACCTCCGACCTGACATTCTACCTTTGTCGAATCAGAACCAATACCACTGCATTGCGCTCGAACAGTTGCGGCCGCCGGCCCTTCTGTGCACATATATAGATTCATTCTTCGTACCTGGTCCAACCTCACAACCATTTGCGGGTTAGTAAGAAGTTAGTCTTGTTTGGTAAGATGGAATTTTACAAAGAAAAGTGAGTGCTCACCCCGGCCAACAAAGACCATAATTACATAGATAATTGCTCCTCCCCTTCTCCATCTTTAAGGCTTTAAGGCGAACCGTATGGCGGCTGGAAATAAAGACGACCTCACCTTCTCGTAGATGGTGTTAGTGAGAGCCATTTTAGTACCCCCCCGTTGACCTTTTTTGTAGATAGAATCTTCAATGAGTGGAAACAAGCAACCTTACTAAGCTAAGAAAGGTGCTTGTTGAGTAAGGTCGACTTTCTTCGAATGCTTGAGCGCTTCTTTCTCATATCGATCATTCAATATCCTTGACTTTTCAATAAGGGGCGCGTTAGCTAGGCCGTTTTTTTGTAGGAGTGCTAGCGCGTGCCATTACATTTTCTTCACTTGCTCTGCAGAATATCGGTCAAGGACCGATATTTGATATATAGGTTATCACGGTGGGATATTGGTATTGTAATATTATGAAAATTATATATATTATAACTATTTAACGTAAAACATATATAAATATAATTGCAACTAGCATGTTCAAAAAGTGTTAATGATTAAAACATACATAAATATAATAGCAACTAGCATGTTCAAAAAGTGTTAATGTTTAAAACATATATAAATATAATAGCAACTAGCATGCTCAAAAAGTGTCATTATTTGACACATAATCTAATCGTAAGACATGAAATCTTCCTCCGAGACCACATCACCTAAGGCATCCAATTGTTCATCAAGATCTTCCACTTCAACTCGAATATCATCATCATCATTTTCATCATCTCTATAGCTGTGACAATCCGAAATTTCCATTCTGTACAAACCATATCAAGTCAGTAGAAGATTAGATCAGTTATAGTGAATTTCCAGACTTTTGGGTATAAGTTTGAGTATTTCAGGATTTACACTTAAGGAGATATCAGGAGAGTGGATGCACTAGGGTTTTCTGCAACACTGTTATTTCAAACCTCTATGATATTAGAGTTCATTTCGTGAATAAAATATTTTCTGCCAAAAATCCCAGGACTATATATAGGATTTTGAACCATATTTATTCATTAGTTACATTTCCAACTAGAGAAAAGCCGAATTCTCTCTCAAGGATCTTCAGACTTTCGTTCCGGAAAGTGAGTACTTCTATCTAGTGTTGTTTTAAAGCTTCTTATGTGCTTAATACACTAGAAATCATAGGAAAATACTAAGATCTGAGAGTTTACCGCCCAAGAACACCTTGGGGAGTAAACTCTTTTATAAGGGCCAAAGTGTGCCCCATGTCCCTCCAGGCCTTGGAACTCAACCTAGAAACTACCATGACATGTTTAGACCACAAAATCATTAAGAAACAAAGGCTAGAAGTGAGTTCACGGCCAAGGATGTTCTTGGGCCGTGAACTCCATTTTTAGGTGCCAAAATACCCTAAAAGCCTTCCTTAAGCCAAGAGACTAGTTTAGACATGTACCCTAATGAGTTTAGGACTAGCAAACACCATTAGAACACCAAGAGTAAGGTGTTCACGGCCCAAGAAGTTCCAGGGCCGTGAACTCCAAACAATAGGGCCAATTGATGCTATAACCTCTTCTAAAGCCTTGTACACTAGCCTAGTTTAGTTCATAGTCAAATTAGGGACTTGAAAACACCAAAAACACCCTTCCATGGGAGATTACGGCCGTAATCTACAAGGGATATGGTTCTAAGGCCGTAAACTCCTAAAAAGAGTTATATAATGCCCTAAACTCTTCCATAGACCAAGCCATTAAGTAGGAATGCTTATTAGGGCCTTATAGAGCATCAAACATCAAATGAGCACATAAGTATGAGATTATGGCCATAAACTCATGAGTTTATGACCGTAAACTCATTTGTTAGTGATATTAGGGCTGTGAACTCCCTTATGGAGTTTTCCTTAAACCCTACACACAATAGCTTTTTCCTACAACACTTAGATGAAATCCTAGAGGCTAATAACACTTGATAAAGGTGTTTAGCATGTCCTAGGGTGTCTTGACTTGTTTATTATTTGTTTATAGACTAATTTGATACATATATGTGATATTATATGTTAACTAGGATCATAGAGTGTGTTCATGACTTCACTTGACACCTAGCAATCCTACCTCTTTAGTTCTTCAGTACCACTCACAACAGGTGAGTTCATACCCCTTAATCAATGTTTTAAATGTTTTTAAATGTTTTATGGGGGGATACAAATAGAATCATGCTAGTTATTATATTAATCACATGTGATTAATAAGCAGCATTTAAATGATTTGCTACTCATTAGCCATTTTACCAAACAGTTTTCTTCACATGATTTTCATAAACGTTTTATATATTTAAAACTCCTTATTAAACTGTTCATTATACACTGTATGTTTCATTTCAAACTCATTTATAATTGTGTTTCAAACAAATGTTTCTTTATACTTAAGCTGTTTTATCAAACACATGCTTTCAACCCATTTTATGGATTGACATCAAGTCGATCTTTTCTTAGATAGAAATCATGTTCAAAAGGTTTTACAAAACTTATTTTATGCTTTTATATTGTAAATTGCATGCCTATATATGTATAGTTATATAACCAATGTTTAAAGGACTTAGGAAGGCTATCCACCCTATTTCCTTTTCGCGCTTGAGATGTGGTCTGGTGGGATATCGGGTACCCGTCCGAAGGTCGTTTAAATATTAGTTATATATATCATGTGTACATATATAGTCATAAAGGTTCTTCCAGTTCATTCAATACCCTTGGGTAGCAAGGGTATACATCCATATTCATACGTACCAGTTACATTACTAGTAAGCTACCATATGGGTAGTTTAGGAAGATATTAGAACCATTACTAGAATGCGATATCATATAATGAGTCAGTTCATTCATGAGTCAATACTTGCTAGATAGAGAGAACATATATTACAGCTAGTACACACAGTACATTATTATACATGCTAAATAGAGAGAGAACACACATTACAGCTAGCACATGCAGAACATTACAGTACATTACTATACATGCTAGATAGAGAGAAAAACACATTACAGCTAGCACACGGAGAACATTACAGTACATTACTTTACAATTACATGAGTACGTTTACATGATTACATTTACACGAGTACATTTACATAAATACGTTTACATAGAGACCCCGTTATAAGCATGCCTATATATTTATAGTTATATAAGTAATGTTTAAAGGATTTAGGAAGGCTATCCGCCGTATTTCCTTTTCGCGCTTGAGATGTGGTCTGGTGGGATATCGGGTACCCGTCCGAAGGTCGTTTAAACATTAGTTATATATCATGTGTACATATATGGACATAATAGTTCCTTTCAGTCAGTTCAGTACCTTTGGGTAGCAAAGGCATACGTTCATATACTTTTACATGATTACGCTTACATGATTATGTATACATAGATACGTTTACATGGGTGCGCTTACATATACGTTAGTAGGACAGACACACTAGGTGCTATAGCATAGGACAAGTTCAGGATCTAAATATACCGATGAATCACAACGCATTGTGATAGTTATATCGGGTATACATGATCATAGTAATGTGGATGTTCACGGCTTGCATATACACAGGGGTCGTGTAAAGGTCCCAAAATCCCTTTGACAAGGGAGCGTCTAGCCTGGGATCTAGCCATCACATTATACCTTATCCCTCAAATAAGGCAATAAGATTACAAAAGTAGTCATTTATTACAAATACTACAGTACTTATAAGAATTACCCTAGACTTAAGGTAATTAGTACGGTTGTAGTTCGACACTACACCATAGTACTATTTTATTTTCCCATTACATTCACTTCGTGAACATTCACACGACGCACGGTAATGTAGAAACTATATTTTTGGTTAATGATAGTCAGAATTGGGAAAATACACACTCTTACAAGAGCCACACACAGACACTAGATGCCTTGGTAGAAGGATACGATTAGTAGGAAACATATGGCTTCCTAGGATCATACAAAATATTTTTATACTTATAGTTCATATACATTTTCAATACTTACGGTTCATGTACATACAAATACTTACATACAAATTAAGACACTAAAATACTTATGATCTCACCAGCTTTAAAGCTGATACTCTCTTTCAAAATAACTTGTATCCTCAGGTCAACCTTAGACAGGTACCGATGCAAGGTTCAGAGAAGATGGTGCTCGTTCAAGACTCATCTTTCATTTTGATTTACATTTTAGTGTTATTATATATTGACAGAACACACTTGTATTAAAATTTATATTATTAATGCAATGGATGATGTTGTTGCTTGTTTACTACATTTCATTGTTGTGATATTGTACATGACGTCCTCCGCCCCAGAACGTTTCCGCCGTTCTTGGTTTTGGGGTGTGACAATAGCGATCTCTTTTGCTCCTAGTAGTTACCCCAACTTCTTCGGTTCCTCCCATTGGCTCTCGCACAGCTGACCAAAGAAGACTATCTCTACCATCAACAAACTATTGAAACTCAACTTCTGTTGGTATAACCCAATCATCATTTTCATCTACATCTCTCAACAAAATAGGATCCAAAGATTTGTTGGCTTTTAATGAGTTGAAGCGTCTTTGTAACCTTGTGTTGTATTGGATGAATACAAGATCACTAAGCTTTTGTTGTAAAAGACAATTTCTTTTCTTTGAATGTAGCTGCATATAAAAAATAATAAAATTATTTAATGAAGTAAATAGGTTAAATGTAATATTATTTATAAAAACTCTTGTTAGAAAGAACGTACATTGTCAAATGCACTCCAATTGCGTTCACAAGGTGAAGCACTACATGTTTGACTAAGGACTGTGATAGCAAATGTTTGGAGCAAAGGCGTGTTGATCCCATAAGTACGCCACCATATATCTACATTTTATATATATTAAATAAATAAAGTGACTTAATAAAGAAGGCTATAAAAACATTTGAATGTGTTTAAAATATTTTACTTACATGGTGAAACTTTCGTTCTAGCCCTTATAGCAGCCGAAGATCCAAATTGCCCTATTGAATCAATGTATAAGTTCAAGTCCTGCCTCAGTTTATCATTGTCATCATTATCAGGCACTAGACGATCAATTGCAACATAAAGTCCTGTCGCAATGTCTCTGTTCTTTCGTATCTCCCTTGAATTTTCCCCATGAAAAATGGCAGGGTTCAGGTAACATCCAACTGTACATTCAATAAAGATTTATAAATAAAACTAAGCAATTCTATTAAATTAATAAATATAAAGTTTAATACCTGCATGTAATGGATGATGAAGTTGGTCAGTCCATCTTGTTTGAATCAGAGACCAAACTCTAGTGATCATTCTTTCATTTGGCGTCCCAGTTAGATTTTTCTTGATTTGCTCCTTTGCTCTATCCATTGCATCATAGATGTAACCCATACATGGCCTCTCTTCTGTATCAACCAATCTGACAACATCTACCAAAGGAGCTAGCACTTGACAAGCTAAGTGTATGTTATCCCAAAATTCCTTTCGTGCCACTATTCGCTCGACTTTCTTTCCAATTGACTTCTTTGCAAATTCACTTTTCCTCCATTCTTCAGAAACAAACAATACTTAAATATGATGTCGATTCTCGTAGATACTCTGAATAGTATAAAACTGTGTTGCAAACCTAGTTACACAAGACCTGTGCAACTCCTTGTTCTTTCTCAACTTCCTCATCAGATTAAGAGTCCTCCCGTGGTTGTAAATGTAAACCACTATTTCTCTCGCATCAGTCAGAGCAGCCTTTATCTTTGGTATTTTCTCACCAATATCTCCTATCATGAGATTCACACAATGTGCTGCACACGGAGTCCAAAACAACTTTGGATGTTGTTCTTCTAAAATCTTTGCGGCGGCTTTAAAGTTTGACCCGTTGTCTGTAATGAACTAATAAAAAAAGAGTTTAATTAGTAAAATCAACAAAAAGTTAAAATAACAATGAATAGTTAGAAAACTAGAAAAGTAAAACTACCTGTACAATGTTCTCCTCTCCAACATCTTTTATCACCTCATTTATCATCTCCACAATCGATTGAGCATTCTTCACATGCTCTGATGCATCAATTGATTTCAAAAATACTGTTCCAAAAGGAAAATTAACTAAGAACTTTATCAAACATCTTCCTTTCCCGTCTGTCCAAAAATCAGAAATAATGCTACACCGATATTCCTCCCAATGTGGCCGGAACGAATCCACAAACTTTTGAGTATCTTCTAAACGTTTTTTCATCAGTGTGACGCGAATATTATGATAAGATGGAGCTGGCATACCTAATATAAATTCATAAACTTATGCATGTAAGTAATAAGCAAATAATGAATAAATCTTTAATCACATTTAAATACCTCTTCCGTATTCTCCAATTGAATAGATCGTATCTTGGAAACTTTCGTCACACACGACATTGAAGGGTAAACCAATCGAATAAGCCCAAGTTGCAATTTTATCCCAAGCATTCATCTTTAACTTCTCTTTGATTGGATTATTTTTATCCAATGTAATTTGCTTTGTTTTTTCTTGATTAATCGGAAACATTGTATTGATAGGCCCTTTTACATTGCTAGAACCCACAAATTTTTTCTTTTTTGAAACATTTCTTTTTACACTAACTTCTTGAACATCAACTTCTTCATCCTCAACTTCATCAGAAAGATCAATTGTGCTTGATCTAAGTATTTGTATATTTCTTTTCTTTTCTATATTTATCCTATCTTTTTCTTTCATTGATGCCATGACTCTCTTCTGGATATCCACAGTCACATTCGGACAACCGGTGACTTGTCCTCCGGTATGAGTAAGATGTTGCTTAACTCGTGTGATTCCTCCACTTATTTTCTTACCACATAATGTGCACCAAATGGTTTGTTTTTTCAAGGGATCTCTCCACTCTCCCCATTCCCATGCCATATCTCCATTTAAACATTTTGTGCCAGTTCCAGCATGAGATGATATTGTATTAGTGTTTGTGTTTGTTGGGTTTACAGATGCATGTGAGGATGGATCATTCATTGTCAAATCTGTTTCAAAAACAGAACCAGTAACACAAAAATATTATCAAACTTGTAGATACTAACTAGTATCTACTTTAAAACTAAGTATTTAACAAATTATGCCAGATTGAAACAGTATTAATGCATTATCAGATAAGATTTAATACCATTTTCTATCGAGACATCGACTTAACAGTTAACACTAGCAGTTAACTGATTGCAAAAACTAAAATAGTTAATGTAACAACACCTTCGAGTAAAAAAATGAATGAAGAAGAAAGGTGTGCGAGGGTAGCATTATAACAGTACGAGGGTAGCATCATAGCTTGAGCAGTTAACTTAATTTACTTATTTAACTTAAAAAATAGGATGGAGTAAAGAAGAAAGGTACCTCGGTGGCTCGGTAGACAAAGAACATCCTAAACAGCAGCACTATAGCTCCTTAATGGCGGAAGGGTAGCATTCAATGAAGAAGAAGAATGGAACAAGAGTCGTCGCACGTTCCGAACGAATTGAAATTGTTGTTGCTTCCTTGCCGGAGGTTGAAAGCGAACAGAGAAAGACGATCGGATTGACTTATTTTAGGTTTAAGTTTGGTTTACAACTTTAGGGAATTAGGTGTATGTGTAATTGTGTATCCGTGCATGGGCTAATCTGCTAAGGATCCACATAAATTAACTCCAAAAAAATTAATGTTTTTGGGCTTAGCTACAATTTTCCCCGAAAATAAAATTTCTGGAAAATCGGTGATATAACAGATATTTATGAATCAAAATATCGGTCAAATATTGGTAATTATAGACGATATTCACGGTTCCGATATTATGGGCCGATATTTGATACCGATATTTTAAGAAGTGTCGATAACCGATATCCCACCTGGATATCACCTGGAAATCGGTGATTTTAACTGCATAGGCAAGTATTGTTAGAATTAGAGGAGGTTTTATTAACCGGGAATAAAATATGTATCTCTTACAATTTACTAATTTGTGGAAACCAATTTAAGTATGTATTAGGTTTCATAACGCTCTTTGCAATAATATCAATGAAAAAAGGATAATTGTCATTTTAGATAGTCATACCGTTCCTTTTACAAAATTCAATTTCAAAATAAATTACAATATCTATATTTAAAATTAGATTACATTTTTGGCCGATAACCGGGAACTTGCATCTGATGCAAACTATCCGTGTCTACATGATTTTCACACAATCCCATGTAGGTCTCATTTAGTTTTAAACCATTATCAGTCATTTCGACTCGATCTTCTATTGTTGGAGTTGTCCTACATGTTTCTTCGACGATGTCCATTGTGTTCACAAATTGTCGTATATATTCAGACATGGTAATGAGGAGAATTTGCATGTTATACAATGCTACTGTTCTTCGGTCCTTAGTTGGTGAAGGTGGTAATGCGATTTCTAGTATTACCATTCACTGTTTAGCACGTTGATAATCACGAATCATTTCTAATGCAGTCGTATCAACAAGACGTCGTTGCTCGTCTTCAAGACGTGATATAGCATACTCCATAGGCAACCTATCCTTATCGTTCGAGTCACTAAGACTGGAAATAGAATGTACCTAAGTTATATTAATATGCTATTAAAAAACTAATGTGCATAAAAGTAATTAATAATAATAATAAACATTTCTTGAGACATATTCATAACAAAAAAACATAATTGATAACTAGTCTATCATAAACAGGTTTGTCTGCACTTGCTTCGGTGCCATCTTTCAGAGTCCTATTTGCTTTCAATTTAAGTTTTAACACCTTTCTTATTTATTTGTAACGTCCCAAAAATCAAGACTAAAAAATTTCTTTTAATAAAACATTACTTTAAGTAAATTCATCATTTCAAAACATAAACAGAGTATTAGTTTCCAAAATACATGCTCGTTATCAGAGTACACATTCCCAGGCTGTCTAAACTATGGTGTGTGCCATGCGATCACCCCGAGCTCTTCCCTCCGCTACCGGAAGTACCTGAAACCAAAACTGAAAACCGTAAGCACAAAGCTTAGTGAGTTCCCCACCCTACCACAAACCATGCATAACCACATACTGCACATACTGGGCCACGCTTGCTATCCTAGGCCTCGCCCCTACCTCGGGCCTCGCCCGCTACACCGGCCCCGCCGCTCCAGGCCCCGCCTAGCTTCGAGCCCCGCTCGGATACAGATCTGTTTCACTTAGGCCTCGCCTGTCACAGGGCCCTGCCCACTAACATATAATAGCACGCAAGCATATAACATCACATCACATAATCTAAACACATACTAACGGATCCTGTCCTAAGGCCTCGCCTATCTTTGGGCCCCGCCCTTGTCCTGCTACTGATGAGTCATGGAACCCCGTCCATACTCCTTCTGATAGATAGGTACGGGCCCAGCCCACCCTCACTCCTTCCCTAACTTGGGCCTCGCCCCTGCTCTGCTGCTACTGAGATGTGGAACACCATCCACACTCTGCTATTGGTGAGATACGGGACCTCGCCCATACTCACCTCCCTACCAGGCACATACAAGTATCACACAGACAACAAGTATAAACTATCACATAAACCATTCCATTAGCACCCGCCCTCTATCATTGGACCTCGTCCCGAATATCATACTAGCATACTGTGCCTAGGGCTAACCCCCGGGTCTTCTACTCATAACTACATGGGTCGGCATTGTGGCCGTAGACCCATTCATACAAAGGGAAACTCACCTGCACTGGCTGAACTCGCTGATGATCCCACTAACCGCTGCCCGGAAACTCTCTGAACTCCGGCTCCACCCGCTCCCCAAGCTGCCAATAACAATGCAACACTGAGTCTAACTGACCCCAGAAAGACTACCAAGTCAACTCTGGTCAAAGTCAAAGTCCTGGTCAAAGTCAACCTTCTAGGTCAACCATACTCGTCGAGTCACCCTACTGACTCGCCGAGTTCATAAGTTTAGAGTCCTTCCACTCGCGACTCTACTCGCCGAGTCAGTCCATGACCCGCCGAGTCTACCGATTTCCGAGTCCTGACCTGCCAACTCACCGAGTCTCTAATCGACTCACTGATTCGAGTCTAAACTCGAAGGGTTTAGGGTTTCGCGACCTGACTCGTCGAGTCCAAGAACAGACTCGCCGAGTACAAGGCAATCTTCATCCAACTCGCCGAGTTCATGCCCAACTTCATCCGACTCGACGAGCTGTTCATCCCACTCGTCGAGTTCCTCTTCATCTTCAAGCTACTCGCCGAGTCCACTCAAAGTACTCGCCGAGTCCATCCGGTCTTTCAAACATGCAGAGGACTTTTGAGTCATGCAGGGACTCAAATCTGTAGATCTACCCTTCCCAAGCCTATTCCTCACATAAAGTTGCAAACTTTACGTGTAGAGAAGGAGATCTTGGCAAAATACCCCACAAACTAGGGTTTAAGGCAAGGAGGCTCCATATTCAACTCAAGGGTTGCTACTTTATGCTTCTCAAGACCATAATATGCTTAGATCTGAAGTAGCAACTTCAGATCTAGCTTCTAACTCAAAACAATAACATTATGGCTAAAAAGCCCCAACAACCACACATAGATCTAGGTGCAAAAAGGGTCCAAGAACTAGTTTATTACCTCCAAATGCTCAGAATGAACTCACAATCCCAGATCTATAGTCCCTTCTTGCCCCTCCAAGTTCCTTCTTCCTTCTCCAAGCTTTAATGCACCTTCCAAGGCAACAAATGGATCAAAAAGAGGATATGGCGGCTAGGGTTTAATGTTCTTGGTGAAAGAGGCAGTAATGGAACCCTAGGGGAGAGAATGACGCGCTTAAATAGGCTCCAAGTCCCGAATTTAGGGTTTTCCTTGCACAGACCAGACTCGCCGAGTCCACTTGGCCGACTCGCCGAGTCGGTCACTTACTCCTCGACCCGGATCCCGCTCGGACTCGCCGAGTTCCTCCTTGGACTCGCCGAGTTGACCCCTAAACTTAGGGTTTTCTTTCCTTTCTTGGCCTTCAAAACTTTGGGTGTTACAACTCTCCCCCACTTAAACTAAACTTTGTCCTCGAAGTTTGCCATGGCCCACCGTCTGCGATCTGCCACCAATACCCACCAATTATCCCAACACCAGCTGCCTACCTTCGCTGGTCTTCCACCTGGTCATTCTGATTAACATAAACCTCGCGGATAAACCTCGGGTCAAACCTGACCCTGAGCAACTTAGAAACACAACTTACTCAACCGACAATCCTTCTGGTACTCACCGAGTACTGCACTGAACCTATAGGGTTCACCCCTTCTTTCCTTGCACAAATTTCTTGCCTTCCCAAGGCAATGCTCCATATCCAACTATTTCCTCTGACACTGTGAAGGTCCTATCCTTCACCAACTCCATCACCCCCGCTATTCCCAGAACGGGTCATCACCGTCAGTAATCACTGACACTCCTCTCTGCCAAAACTTGATGCCGAGCACCCCTCGATTCAACTAATTGAATTCCACCATACACTGCTTACCCGCAATACTACTGACTGAAAATTCTGCCATTCCTTGTCTGCCTTCCGGATGAACTGAGACCACCCTGGTCCCTACCAACCTATCAATGCCTGGATTACCGGCTCTCACCGGTAGCTAGTCCCAACACCACCACTAGTCGCTCCCAGCGACTTCCGAAGAAACTTCGACCACCTATAACTGCTCAATCTATTCTGCTATTCAGGCACTAAAACCTGGGATCCCCGATCCCCTAACTTGACACTAAGGTCCCTACCAGGTCCCACCCGCGCTGCTAAAACTCACGGGCCTCGCCCACGGGTCCCACCCGCCTCTATCCTTCTAGTCCCACTAGTCTAATCACTCTCGCTCGGGCCTCGCCCACGGGTCTCACCCAACCATACTACTGAGCAACCCTGCTCTCAGGTCTCATCTACACTGCTAATCTGATACGGGCCTCGCCCACGGGTCTCACCCAACTATATCCTGGAGCGGCCTCTCCCAAGGTCTCACCTCTATAGGGCTATACAGGCAGACTCCCTATCATCCCCACTCACTACCCATTCCTGATCCCTATCCGATCACTAGGAGGTAAGGTCCTCGCCCCAACTCCACCAATGAAGCTACTATGGAATGCTACGGCTGCCCTGTAGTCTTACAACACCTTCCACCACTGACTGCTAGTGAATGCTACGGCTGCCCCGTAGTCTTACAACACCTTCCACCACTGACTGCTAGTGAATGCTACGGCTGCCCAGTAGTCTTACAACACCTTCCACCACTGACTGCTACTACGAGGGCACCCACGTGCCATTAACTCTCAAGATCCTCATTCCGACTCCCTCGAGTCCTACGGGTGATCCACAACCTGAATTCCCAACCACGTACTAACCATTACCATCACACGCACTAGCTGATGGGGAGTTTCTCAAACTCCCAAGCCTAAAATCCTCGATCCATCAAGCGCTGAACCACTTCTTCTCCATCTCGGAGGATTCTCCTCCACTTCGATCCTGCTTACCCCTTATTGCTCAATACTCAAAAGAAATCCTTGCTACCATTCCATAATCGATCTGCTGAGGAACCCAAGCTTACCACAGCTAGGGATCTAACTAATCCATCTCTAACACTACACAACTCCGATCTAGCGAGACATACCAAGTTCCTGTCCAAGCATGCTACAGTTACTGCATCCTATGCAGCCTTCTCCAATAGGGCACATCCCCTCACTACCATTCGGATATCCAAGGTATGCAGATGGCATATAATTCGATCACAATCAACCGCTCAAAAATAAAATACTCATACCGATAATGATGCATAACCATAACAATATTATCATGCACAAATAAAAGAACTGAAAACAGAAATCGCATACCTGCAACGTCCGGTGCTGATCGCACCTCTAAGGTAGTCATTTGAAGAGCTCTGCCTCCCACCGCAGGCGCCTCTGCACGGCCCTGACGGCCGTCTGTGATCCACAAAGTTGCAGGGGCAGGTGCCATCACCCATCCTGCTGAAAACAAACTGGGGCACTAGGCCTTCTTGTGACCCCGCTGATTGCAGTGAAAACATATCAAGTCTGATCCCTGCGAGGTGGTAACAGTACAATCCCTGCTGAAATGACCAGTCCGACCGCACTTGAAACAGCCAGACTCACCACCGCTACCACTCATGCACGCGCCCCCGTGCGCCCTGCCACACTTCCCGCACCGGCTGTGGTCCTGATAATCCCTCGACCTCGAATCCGATCCCTTAGGCCTTTTTCCCGAACTAGCGGCCACCTGAACCTCATCCGGCTTCCTCTTCCGGATCTGCTCCAAATCAATTTCCCTCTCCCTGGCCTGAGAAATCATATCTTCCAGTGTCTTACAGTTGGATCTGCTCACAAACTCCCTAATGTCATCCCTCAACATCTCATGGTATCGGGCCTTCTTCATCTCCTCATCCGCGACATACTGCGGTACAAGAAGAGCCCTCTCCCTGAACTTGGCGGTGATCTCCGCCACAGTCTCAGTGGTCTGCATCAAATCCTGAAACTCCCGTGCCAACTGCTGCACCTCAATAATCGGTGAAAACTCCGCCCTGAACCTGGCCAAGAAATCGCTCCAAGTCATCGCGTCCAATGCGGCATCATCCCCCAAAGCATGACCAATATCCTCCCACCAATCCCTCGCTCTGTCCTTCAGAAGACAGGAAGTGAGTCTGACCTTGTCCCTCTTAGGACACCGGCCCGTACGGAATGCGTTGGCAACATCAGCCAACCATTTGCTGCTCGCGATGGGGTCCCTAGCCCCATGATAATCTGGTGCCCCGCAAGCCCTGAACTCCCGAAATGTCAAGGCACGCGCTCCCATCAAAGCCATCATCTCAGTACGGAAGGCTCCCAGCCTCTCATCCAAAATCTCCAATATACCCTCCTTGACCGTGCCAAAGATCACAGGAGTCTGATTCAAAATACTGCGCATAACCTCGGCGGATATCAACTCCCTCATTCGCTCCTCGAGCTGCTCGGCCCCTGAACCCAAGACTGATCCCTCTCCGGCACCTGATCCGCCCGCTGGTCTCTCTCGCAATGTCACCATACTGAAAATATTATACACCCACTATCAGAAAATTCATCACTGCTGCGAGACCAAACACACTCCCTACTAGGTTCCCGGTCTTGTCTTGGCCTTTCCCGAATCGAGTACGGATCCTCTGCTTTCAGTAGTACGGGCCCATACTACCTTCCACATCTATCCGTACTTTCCTCAGAAATTGCTTTGAGTCCACCAGGTCCCTTATCCACTACTACTACTCCCAACACTATCTCATCCTAGGCTTAACCTAGGGAAACCTCTGACTCAACTCAACCATCACATGTGACGAGGCTCAGATAATCCTTCAAGTAAAAGACTCGTCCCTACAACGGTTGGACTCAGACAAGAGCTACGCAATAGGGCCAAATCCATCACTCTGAGATTATTCAACCCTGATCACATGTGACGTGACGTATCCACCTAATGGGTAACTCCCATCACTCAAAATCCCACAATGCACAAAGCAAGCAGCAGTCGGACAAGGGGAAAATCTAACCACAACATACTCAAGCAATCATATCCAAATAGCAAGAATCTGAACTAGCATGCAACACAAACTCATAAACTTAGGCATAACCTAAACAGGCTATCCTACTACTGTCTAATCAGCACTATCATGCAGCTCAAACACATATAATAGGCACATAAGGCATCATTCCTAGATCCTTAGTCCTAATCTAGCATGCTGTTCTATCAACTGGTAATCATAACATGAACTTGTATGGGTATTTTGGGGTACTTACTTGAGCTCGGCTGATTGCATGTACCACACCCTTTTTCTCTTTTCAAAGTTCTTTCCTTTCTGAATTATTTTTGCTTTTCTAAAACTGTTTTCTTTCCCAAAACTCTCTTTTACAAAACTGTCTTTTCATTTTGAAAACTTCTATACCAATCCCTCAGTTTGAGTTCAGACACGCTCGAGAGCATGTCCGAATCCCTCAAACCAAGGCTCTGATACCAACTTGTAACGTCCCAAAATTCAAGACTAAAAAATTTCTTTTAATAAAACATTACTTTAAGCAAATTCATCATTTCAAAACATAAACAGAGTATTAGTTTCCAAAATACATGCTCGTTATCAGAGTAAACATTCCCAGGCTGTCTAAACTATGGTGTGTGCCATGCGATCACCCCGAGCTCTTCCCTCCGCTACCGGAAGTACCTGAAACCAAAACTGAAAACCGTAAGCACGAAGCTTAGTGAGTTCCCCACCCTGCCACATACCATGCATAACCACATACTGCACATACTGAGCCACGCCCGTTATCCTGGGCCTCGCCCCTACCTCGGGCCTCGCCCGCTACAACGACCCCGCCGGTCCAGGCCCCGCCTGGCTTCGAGCCCCGCTCGGAAACAGATCTATTTCACTTAGGCCTCGCCTGTCACAGGGCCCCGCCCACTAACATATAATAGCACGCAAGCATATAACATCACATCACATAATCTAAACACATACTAACGGATCCTGTCCTAAGGCCTCGCCTATCTTTGGGCCCCGCCCTTGTCCTGATACTGATGAGTCATGGAACCCCGTCCATACTCCTTCTGATAGATAGGTACGGGCCCAGCCCACCCTCACTCCTTCCCTAACTTGGGCCTCGCCCCTGCTCTGCTGCTACTGAGATGTGGAACACCATCCACACTCTGCTATTGGTGAGATACGGGACCTTGCCCATACTCACCTCCCTACCAGGCACATACAAGTATCACACAGACAATAAGTATAAACTATCACATAAACCATTCCATTAGCACCCGCCCTCTATCATTGGACCTCGTCCCGAATATCATACTAGCATATTGTGCCTAGGGCTAACCCCCGGGTCTTCTACTCATAACTACATGGGTCGGCATTGTGGCCGTAGACCCATTCATACAAAGGGAAACTCACCTGCACTGGCTGAACTTGCTGATGATCCCACTAACCGTTGCCCGAAAACTCTCTGAACTCCGGCTCCACCCGCTCCCCGAGCTGCCAATAACAATGCAACACTGAGTCTAACTGACCCCAGAAAGACTACCAAGTCAACTCTGGTCAAAGTCAAAGTCCTGGTCAAAGTCAACCTTCTAGGTCAACCATACTCGTCGAGTCACCCTACTGACTCGCCGAGTTCATAAGTTTAGAGTCCTTCCACTCGCGACTCTACTCGCCGAGTCAGTCCATGACCCGCCGAGTCTACCGATTTCCGAGTCCTGACCTGCCAACTCACCGAGTCTCTAATCGACTCACTGATTCGAGTCTAAACTCGAAGGGTTTGGGGTTTCGCAACCTGACTCGCCGAGTCCAAGAACAGACTCGCCGAGTACAAGGCAATCTTCATCCAACTCGCTGATTTGTTCTTCCAACTCGTCGAGTACATGCCCAACTTCATCCGAATCGACGAGCTGTTCATCCCACTCGTCGAGTTCCTCCTCATCTTCAAGCTACTCGCTGAGTCCACTCAAAGGACTCGTCGAGTCCATCCGGTCCTTCAAACATGCAGAGGACTTTTGAGTCATGCAGGGACTCAAATCTGTAGATCTACCCTTCCCAAGCCTATTCTTCACGTAAAGTTGCAAACTTGACGTGTAGAGAAGGAGATCTAGGCAAAATACCCCACAAAATAGGGTTTAAGGCAAGGAGGCTCCATATTCAACTCAAGGGCTGCTACTTTATGCTTCTCAAGACCATAATATGCTTAGATCTGAAGTAGCAACTTCAGATCTGGCTTCTAACTCAAAACAATAACATTATGGCTAAAAATCCCCAACAACCACACATAGATCTAGGTGCAAAAAGGGTCCAGGAACTAGTTTATTACCTGCAAATGCTCAGAATGAACTCACAATCTCAGATCTATAGTCCCTTCTTGCTCCTCCAAGTTCCTTCTTCTTTCTCCAAGCTTTAATGCACCTTCCAAGGCAACAAATGGATCAAAAAGAGGATATGGCGGCTAAGGTTTAATGTTATGGGTGAAAGAGGCAGTAAAGGAACCCTAGGGGAGAGTATGAGGCGCTTAAATAGGCTCCATGTCCCGAATTTAGGGTTTTCCTTGCACATACCACACTCGCCGAGTCCACTTGGCCAACTCACCGAGTCGGTCAGTTACTCCTCGTCCCGGCTCCCGCTCGGACTCGCCGAGTTCCTCCTTGGACTCGCCGAGTCGACCTGTAAACTTAGGGTTTTCTTTCCTTTCTTGTTCTTCATAACTTTGGGTGTTACATTATTTCTTAAATTTATGGGTGCCTTTGTTGGTTTATTTTTTTTTATCTTATTTTGAAACTCAAAATCTTCCTTTTTATCTGCAAAATTAAAAAAAAAGCCCAAGAACATTTTGATACATTACTGTAAAGATAAACTATAATTATAAAATTATTGTTTTTCGATTTTACCTTTATCGGGCACAATTCCGAAAGCTCCTAATAATGGAATACAACTTCGTCGTCCGTAAAACCCACTTTTTTTAATAACATCACGCTAACTCGTCTTTGGACTGACATGGGTTATTAAACAATACTTACAAAAAAATTATATATTATAGTTATTCCGGATCATCATTCCGGAATAGATCATCAGGTTCAGGACCACATTCATGGTGTTCTGGACCTACATTACCATTTCAGAACTCCTACAATACCTAATTACGGACTAAAACAACTGATCAAACACACATTACAAAGTTCTTACATTACAAAGGATACTCCGGATATTCCAGAGTTGTTCCTTGTATTTCGAACCATTCCGGACAATTCTGGAATATGTAAATCATTTAAGAAAATCAAATGCAAAGTAACTTAAAGGCCGTCATAGCTCACCTGCAAGAACCCTTAGTTTTTTTATACAAATGACATGCTTCGTTCGGACGAGAGAGTTAATTTATAATTAGTTACTAAATCTTCTAAATATATTTAGTTGGGAAAACGTACTGCTGTTCACAAGTGATTCCGGGAGGGTCTCTCCGGCGACATTCATCAGTACCTTTCCATCCCCATCACTGTTCCTTGTTATTGGACAATTCATTCTGAAGTGTCAAGGTTCATCACGTGTGTAACAGGTCGGGCTTCTTCCAATGTCGGGGGCCTGGGAGGTTGGTTTTGCAGGTGCCCTGCAGAAACGGGCATTGTGCCCCTTCCTGTTACAATTCTTGCAGTGTAACTTTCTGTAAGCTCCATAGTGATGGAAACTGCACCTGTTGCATTTTGGGCGAATCTCAGCATATGGGGTTCTAAGTGTTACGGTAGTAGGATTCGTGGGGGTAGGGGCTGCTACAGTTTGTTGCCTTTTGGTGGGTCCTTGAACTAAACTGGTTCCTCTCTTGTTCCAAGACTTCCGCTTCCTATTCTTGGGTTTGTGTTTTAGGGTGTTCTTGCAGGCAAGCACTCGCTAGTGCCCTAGGTCATCACTGTAGGTAGGATTGTCGACACGGCTTCGATTTCCATTTGTGTTGTTAACGTTGTGTTGTGCCATGACGACTGTCACAATAGATGTCACTATGTCTTGGAAAGTGGCAGAGTCTATTCGTAGGATCTGCGTTTCACCGGTGTGCTTGTTGTTTCCATGGGAAGACATGATTCTATTGCATGAGGAGAAACGAGTGTGTGAGTAACCATGGTCAGTTCTAGTTATATCCATCCATTTATATTCACATATAAAATTCATGTGTGGTTGTATGATTCTCAATGCTTCGACCTACATCCCGATGATGTATTTATGGTAAAGAGTAAAAATAGACCTTCTATGAACGCTCAGTTTATCATAATAAAATATAGATTTCAATACAATTTAGTGAATTCGGATTACATAGATTCTTTGACGGCGCACCTATCTTGATTTTACTACTAGTAGACATAATAAACTTAGAACATGGTGCAAGTAGTGTAGGGACTCTCACATGGCGAAGTGGCGCACAAGGTACCCAGCCATTTCACTCATTTCACGAGTGGCCTCTTCTGTTCTCTATTCTGCTAAGGCTGCCCTAGCCTCAGCTACAATGAGTTGTTGCCTTATGGTGGCCACTTCCTCCTCTAAGGAGCATAGATGGTCAGCAAGGTCCTCCTTCCCTGTGGGATGGTTCGGTATTTCTCCTGATAGATGAGGCTTGCTAAGGATCTCTCTGGCGTCTTCACCCTCGTCTGATTCCTTGTTAGATTCTTCTCCCTTATAGTCCATCACTTGGTATTCCTCGGGGCCCACTTCTGGGTTCTCCCATTGCACTTCTTCTGGAGCTTCCTCGATCCATTCGTTGGCTATTAGTGCAGGGTAGTAGGGTCTTCGGGGTGAAGCTCAGCTATGTTGCATGTGCGAGAATAGAGGTATGAGATACATGTAGAAGATTTAAGTGTGGAGGTCATATGGTATTCTAAAATATTACTATTGTATTACATGTTTGATTCTAGGGCTTCCTGGTGTACGAAGTCGATAAGTTTTTAGACTTGTTATTATTTAGTATCATAAAATACTCCTATAGTATCTTAAACCTTAAGTTTGGTTATAATGTTCCTTTGGAAGTAGGGTTGGTAAGTTTTAAACTTGTAGCCACATACTATCACTCCCAAACACATGTTAGTCGTATATCAAATAAATATAGTTGATCAGGCTATATTTATCTCAGATATGATTACATATTTGTGTAGGTTTGACTGTAGTGTTCAATATCTAAATACTTTTGTTTTCTTCTTATTATGATACAGTTCTAGCAAGTATGTATACTTTTATAAAATACTTATATCTTTAAGGCTCATTAAGGCCCAAAGAGAGGTTTTCGGCCCACTAAGGCTAAGTGAAGAGGTTATCGGCCCAATAGGGCCCAATAAAGAAGTCTTGGCCCAATTAAGGGTTTTGGGCCGAAAACTCTTGGGCTAAGACCCAAAATTTATTGGACTTGGCTTATTGGATCTAGTTTTTGGGCTTATAGGAGGTCGTTTCGACTTGAATCACAATGCGTGAACGTAGGAACTTAAATAGCACTGTAGTTGAATTTTCACTAAATGGGGGTGTTACAAGGTTATATAGAGGAAATTGTTGTGAGCAAGCTTCACATCTTAAACCCTAAATTGCTAGTTATGACAGTTCTCCATTCATCCCAGGGCGACGAAGATGTATAGAGATCTTCGCCCCGATTATTGGTGCCTGTTCATGAAGCGGGAAGTAGCATGGTACGTCGAGAGGTGCTTGACCTGCAGGAAAGGCAAGGTTGAGCATCAGTGGTCTCATTGCAACATACAACCTTTAGAAATTCCCATTTGGAAATGGGAGGAGATTACCATGGATTTTATTACGAAGTTGCCTTGGAATGCGCATGGAATGGATACGATTTGGGTCATCATGGATCGATTGACCAAGAACGCAAATTTATTCTCATTCAAGAGAGTATCTCTGCGAAGAAGTTGACTAAGGTATACATCAGGGATTTCATGGCATGACATGGGGGGTCGGTTTCTATGGTTTTATACAGGGATGTCCAGTTTACTTCCTGATTTTGGAAGAGGTTCCACAACAAGTTGGGTACTCATCTTCATTTTAGCTTGACATTCCACTCACAGACTGATGGTTAGGTCGAGCGGACCATTCACATATTAGAGGATATGCTTTAGGCGTGTGTTTTGGATTTCGGTGGGAGTTGGGATACATATCTCCCTTTGGTAGAGTTTTCGTATAAAAACATTTATCACACCAGCATTGATCGACCTCGTTTTGAGATGCTCTAAGGGAGGAAATGCCTAACCCCAATATGTTGGGGTGGGGTTGGTCAGCGATTCATGGGGAATACCGAAGTGCCACTCCAAACTACCAAGTTGATTCAGCAGGTTAAGAGTAGACTCCAGATAGCTTAGTGTCGGCTGAAGAGCTATGCTGACAGGCACCGATCAGATCTAGAGTTCCACGTTGGGGATATCGTTCTTCCGAAGCTGTCACCCTGTAAAGGTGTCATCCAATTTAGGACGGGGGGCAAATTGGGCCCTAGGTACATCGGTCTTTTCATTCTTCACCCGGGTGCATCGAGTTGCTTATCTCTTGGATCTTCCTGAGGAGCTTATTCATATCCATAACACGTCTCTTAGTTGCAAAAATGTCTTATGGATGATTCCATGGTGGTTCCATTGGAGGATACTCAAGTGGATGATCGCCTGAATTATATTGAGAAACTGGTGACGATTCTTAGCTGGAAGAAGAAAATCTTGAGGAACATGGTTGTTGAGTTAGTGAAAGTTCAGTGGCAGCATCACAAGGGTTCAGAATAGATGTGGTATCCAGAAGACGATATTACGGAGCACTAACATAAGATATTTGGGGCAGCGGACTTCGAGGACGAAGTCTGATTTAAGTGGGGGAGAATTATAGTATTCGTAATTTGGTATTTTTCCATTTTAGCCCTTAATGAAAAACTTTACATTTTGGTCCCCTAGCTAGTATGAAGGGCATACTCTATGAGTACGCTTAGCGTGCTAGCCTGCTTCTGGATCGCACATGCATCCACGTACGTTGGCCGACGTGGGAGTACGCTGGTCGTACGTAAGGATTGGGCAAACCCTAATTTTTAGGGTCTGCACCCTATTTAAACAACTTATCTCACTCTTGGACACTCTATTGACCAGTCTCGATTACCCTAAGCCCTAATATTGAAACCCTAAGTGCCTCTTTTGAGTTTTGTGCTTGAAAGTGAGATTTGGTGGTGTTATAGTGAAAAAAGAAGAAGAAGAACTCTTGGTGGTTGCTTGGAAGTACCTTGGGCTTGTAGATCCAGATTCATCATCATCTTTGCATGAAATTAGAGGTATAAAGTTCTCTACTTGATGGTTCGTTATGCTAGATCTAGTTTTAGGACATTGTTTATGCATTTTTGGTTCTTATGAGCTAAAGTTGAGCTTTTGATCTACTCTAGAAGCCATGGGTGTTAGTTCTTAGATCCATGGAGGTCCCTTGTTAATAGAAATGCAAATGTTATGAAATATATTGGTCCATGCAAGTGTTAAGAACCTTATTAAGCTTCTTTTTGAGTGTTGGGTCCTATTAACTCATGCATGGGTCTAAAGTTGCCAACTTTACGTGATAAGTAAACCTTCTAGAACTAGATCTGAGAGTTTGACATGTTGTCTGACCTGATTAAGTGCTTAATGGAGTGAATTGGTTGTCTAGGGAGTACGCTGGGCTTACCCAGCTGGTACGCTATGCGTACTGACCGTACACGGAGTATGCCAAGCGTACGAGCTGAGTACGCCCCGTGTACCCAACAAATGGACATTTGGGCTTGACGTTCTTGGATTGGGTAATGCCTTGGACTTTTAGGGTTTGGGCCTTGTTGGGCCATTAGACTTCTGATTTTGGGCTTTTGCGATTATGCTGGGCTTTCTTGGGTTTAGGTCCATGATAGTTTTTGGGCCCAATTAGGAAGTTGAACCATATTGGGCCTTGGAATGCCATTTAAGTAATTTGGGCATTTTGAGTTGATGTGTTGAGCCTTAGTCTTGGGCCAAATAAGAAGAAGGGTACATGGTCTTTTACTCTAAGTATTGGTTAAGTAACTTAGATTCTTGATTAAGGGTAGAGATCCAATTATTAATTGGGTATTTATTTGATGATGTTAACACGGGGATTTTCCGGACCAGCAGACTGACATGGGCTGGGCCAGATGTATGATGGGGCCTGAGGAGTGACATATCTGTTTACCAAGTGGGGATCAATGACTAGTGGGGCCCATGACGGGCGGGGCCCATTACATGTTTGATATGTTATGTGTTTACATATTTACCGGATGGGGCCCGATCATTATCGTGTAAGCTATTATCTTTGTGATTATCGCATGTGTTTGTATGATTATATGTTAATATGTTCATATGTACACCGGGCAGGACATATCTGTTACCGAGTGGGGCTCAATGTCGGGCGGGGCCTGTTCTATGTTTGATATGTATGGTATGTGGTATTTGTTGGATAAGGTTTCTAAGTCCATAACTATTTCTAGTATGTACTTGACCCGGTTTGGCATGGTCCATTTGGGTTGCATGACATCATGCATTTGGAGAGACTAAAATGAGAGAAATAATACTTATGGTTTATTAATATATTATAGGTTCTAGTATATTAATAATATTATTTAATTAGTATTGATCAAGAATTAATTTAGAATTAATTAAGTGATCAAAAAGGTGACTAATTAAATATATGGGTTGATTGTGTAAATCATCCATACTTGTAATAGTGGGCTAAATGCTCCATGGATTATCAAGTTGGGCTAAGACCCATAGGAAGCTCCATGGAGGTGTAAACCCATGGATCATGGAAATGAAGAGTCATCTCACATTAGGGTTTACATGGTGTAACCCTAATTGTACCACACTATATAAGTAACATAAAGCTCACCAAAATCGGCCACTAGAAAGAATAGAGAGGGCAACCCAATTTTAGAAGTGTTCTACATTTCTCTCAAGTCATTCCAATAGCATTTGGTGTTGTGTGAGACATTTGAGGCATCAGACTTGGGGTGCTAGGCTCACAAGGTTTTCAAGGAATCTAAACTACCACAAGGT
Organism: Lactuca serriola; assembly: GCF_051521515.1. Taxonomy (NCBI): domain Eukaryota; kingdom Viridiplantae; phylum Streptophyta; class Magnoliopsida; order Asterales; family Asteraceae; genus Lactuca; species Lactuca serriola. Next base: position 107,805,064 of record NC_136409.1, on the reverse strand, counting down.
ATGTTTTCTAGCTAACTTTTATGTTTAAAAGTTACCCGTGTATGCTAGATAGGATTATGAACCTTGGAAAGTCAATTTTGTATGTATCTTAGTCAAACATAGATCCAAGGTTGCTAGGGTTGCATGAACACCTTAGGAGTGTTAGAATGCTCAAAACCCTTTAGTGGTATCAGAGCCTAGAGTTGTTTGTTTGATACTTGATGCACAATAGTTGAAAAACTCGAAATTCTTGCTATCTGCACAGGGGACTCGCCGAGTCCATGGGGGGACTCGACGAGTCTAAGTCTATCTTCAACCAACTCGGCGAGTCAGTTCCTGCACTCGACGAGTTGGTCAGGCAGAGTGCAAATTTTTGATATTTGCTGTTGGATATGGGCTAGAAACATTACCCTAAACTGTTTTGGTATTTTAAGACTTGTTTTAGATGGTGCAATGGTTGTTCTAATCCTTTTACAATGGCTAATATCAAAATTCCATGTTTATATGTGTTCATATGTTCTTCAAATTTTGATATGAATATTCATGCTCTTATAAGTTTTTGCAAGATCATAGGAATTATATGCTATTGATTGGTAGTTAATTCATGATCAGGATGTGTTTTAATGGAGTCCATAACTTGTCCACAAGTTATGGATAACCAAAAGTCACTTTGTATTAAATCCATTAAAAGAACACATAAGTTACAAAACTTGTCCTCAAGTTTTGGAACATCTAAAGTCATCTAGTAAACTTTAGTTCCATCCCCTAGAATTAAAAAAGTTAAAATTCAACGCTTATACTCTATAATATATATATATATATATATATATATATATATATATATATATGTGTGTGTGTGTGTGTGTGTACAAGATCAATTCGTTTTACCGTTAGTAGGCCTCATTCACGAAGCCGGTCTATAAGGGGGTATAAGGTTGTTGCCTATAAAATGGCAGCTTAATGGGTGTCCACTCTCACCCACCGCTTCCTTGACTGGTGGAGGGTCGTTAGTCGATTGGGTAGGACAAAGACTTTAAATCCTCATTAAAAGTATAATGATTCTAAAGTAACTAAATGTTTTTATAAATTCCCAATCTTAGTTACTTTTGGAAAATGTGAATAAGGTGCTAACCCATGGAATTAGACTTTGCACCTTGATTAAGTCGTTAGTGGAGCGTGTGTGGTTAATCTGCACACTAACAAGGTAGGTAAAGGGTGACTTAAGGTTTTTCATAGGTCGGTGGAGTGCGTGTGGTTAACCGACACATCGATTGAGTGAAAAACATTAAGGGTACCAAGTAATTTGCATGGTTACTTCACACCTTGTTTTGTGATCCTCGGCATCCCAGTCACAAAACCTGAAGGGCACACTCGAGATTGAAAAATGCCATTGAAGAGTTCAACGAATCTCAAAAGAATATAGGAGTTTCTAATTAAAACCTAATAATTTATACTTCGTTTTTCATGGTGGAAATTGGTGAATCGTCGTTCACCTACCTTTCAAATGTGTTATAGCTTAGATTACGCCATCCCTCTTCTAAGTTATAATATATTGTGATTGGATCCTAGCCTTACTATTACATTTGGGAGTTTTATTAAGGACTATCTTTATATCTAATCTAAACTTGTTCTCTTCTTTTCCAGATGTCTTCCAACAATGTTGCTTCTGGCTCAAACCCTACCGACTCCTTCTCTTTCATGAACCTTTGTGAGAGAGTCATCTTTGATGGATCCAACTTTATGGATTGGATCAGGAACATCAGGATGGTCACTCGGTATGAGGACAAGGAATATGTCCTCGACAAGGAGCTTAAGGTACCCGAGCCGTCTGCTTTTCTTAAGGAGGTCGCTGAATATGAGGCACATCAAAGAGATGCTACCAAAGTGGCATGCATCATGTTGGACACTATCACAGTTGAGCTCCAAAAATCCTACGAGGACTACTATCCTTTTGAGATGCACCAGGATCTGATGGACCACTACCATCAGAGTGCTCGTCAAGAGCGGTATGAAATCATCTCCTCCATGATAACAACCCGGATGAAGGATGTGGAACCCACCACATGCATAAAATAAAAAGGTATGTGGACCGTTTGCTGAAGCTAAATGTAAACTTCCCTGAGGAGTTAGCAATAGACATCATTTTCCACTCCTTACCTTCATGTTATGATCAATTCCGCATGAAATACAACATGAACAAGGAGGAAGTTACCCTCAGAAAGCTTCAAGGACTCCTAAAGACCGCTGAAACAGGTCTTAAATGCAAGTTGGTTGTTACCACTCCTACCCTACTCCAAGGTCCGCCCCTGTCCTGGAAATCGGGAAAAGTAGAGGGAAAAAGAGAAAGAACCCTTCGAAGGGTACCAAGGGTAAGACCCTTGATGGATCCTCTTCAAGTGGAACTAAGAAAGGTTTCATCACTCCTTCTTCTGATCCAAAAGAGGTTGAATGCTTCTATTGCCATAAAATTCGCATTGGAAGCGAAACTGCCCAAAGTACCAGCAACATATTAAGGTTGGGAAAGTAAAACCCACCCATGCAGGTATTTACACAATATTGTCTAATAACACCCTATTCTAATTCTTGGGTCCTTGATACAGGTTGTGGAATTCACATATGTTCTGATTTGTAGGGACTAAGAAGAAGTGAGAATGTGGAGCATGGAAAGATAAACTTGATAATGGGGAATAGGAAAGCTTCACCTGTCACCAAGATTGGAGTTTATTCTTTGTTGCTAAGTAGTGGGTTTACATTAGATTTGAATAAATGTTGTTACTCTCCTAAAATGGCAAGAAATATTATTTCCTTTCATGATCTGTACAAACAAGGGTTTACTTTTTCTTTTGATAATGAAGTTGGTGGAATAAATGCTTTCTTTAATAATGTTCTTTTTTTAAAGCATTACCTTGTGATGGTGTGTATGAAGTTGTGTCTATTGTAGATAACCTAGGGAATAATGTGTTGTGTATTGATTCTTCTAATAATAATAACTTGGATAAAGCATCATTATGGCATTGTCATCTTGGATATGTAAGCAAGAAACGCATAGGCCAACTCCAAAAGGATGGAGTCTTGGAGTCATTTGACCTAAAGTCAGATGATAGTTGTGAATCATGCTTACTTGAAAAAATGACAAAGTCACCCTTTACTGGTTCTTGTGCAAAGGGTGAAGGTTTGTTGGATCTAGTGCACACAGATGTATGTGGACCCTTCAAAACTGCCACAAGGGATGCTAATCATTATTATGTGACTTTTACAGATGATTATAGTAGATATGGTTATGTCTACTTAATCAAGGATAAGTCAGAGACTTTTGAAAGTTTTAAAGAGTTTAAACAAGAAGTGGAGAATCAATTGGGCAGGAACATTAAGATGCTTCGATCCGATCGTGGTGGTGAGTATCTTAGCACAGAGTTCCTCGACTATCTTAAGGAATGTGGGATTGTCTCAATATTGACACCTCCCAGGACACCACAGTTGAATGGTGTGGCTGAGAGGCGTAATCGAACCTTGTTGGATGGTTCGTTCCATGATGAGTCAAGCTTCTCTACCAATCTCATTTTGGGGGTATTCCTTAGAGACTGTCGCCCATATCCTTAATCTAGTTCCTACAAAGAAAGTTTCCAAAACTCCTCATGGGATGTGGACTGGAAAAGTTCCTAATCTAGACCACATCAAGATTTGGGGTTGCGAGGCCTTCGTGAGTCGTGAGACTCACGATAAGCTCGAACCTCAAAGTGAGAGGTGTATTTTAATCAGCTACCCACAAAAATCCTTTGGTTACCTCTTCTACAGACCCAATGAGAATGTGGTCTTTGTAGCAAGGAGGGTGTCTTGAGAGAGAGAGAGAGAGAGTTCATAAGCTAAGGAAACAGTGGGAGGCAAATTGACCTCTATGAAATTCAAGAGTCAAGTGGTGAAGGAACTTCAAACCCTAGCAGTCAACCTGAGGAGGAAACTCATGTTGATACAATTGACGAGTCTGTACATCTAAGGCGTTCCATGAGAGTTAGGAATGCACCTGAGCATTACTATGGTTTCCATATTACTATGGAAGTGGATATACTTATCAGTGATGCGAAACTGGTAAGTCTGGATGAACCTAACAACTATGCGGAAGCCATGGCAGGCCCCAAGTCTGCTAAATGGAAAGAGGCTATGGACAACGAGATACATTCCATGTATGACAATCAAGTTTGGAACTTGGTTGACAATGTACCAGGTCGTAAGACAGTTGGGTGCAAATGGATCTTCAAGAAGAAGACCGACATGGATGGTAATGTACACACGTATAAGGTGCGACTGGTTGCAAAGGGCTTTTCTCAAACTCTGGGAGTTGATTATGATGAGACCTTTTCAGCAGTAGCAAAGATTATGTCCATTAGGGTCCTGTTAGCCAGTGTTGCATTTCATGATTATGAAATATGGCAAATGGATGTCAAAACCGCCTTCCTTAATGGAAGTTTGGCTAAAGATGTTTACATGTGTCAGCCAGAGGGTTTTGCTATTACAGAGTACCCTAATAGAGTGTGTCAGCCTGAGAAATCCATTTATGGATTGAAACAAGCACCTCGTAGATTGAATCATTGTTTCGATGAAAAAGTCAAAGAGTTTGGTTTTTCGAGGATTGAAGATGAATCTTGTGTATATGTCAAGGCTAGTGGGAGTATAGTTAGCTTTTTGGTACTGTATGTGGGTGACATACTACTCATAGGAAATGACATCCCAACCTTGCAGGAAGTGAAGTCCTGGATTGGGAAGTGTTTTGTTATGAAAGACCTAGGAGAAGCTGCCTATATTCTAGGGATATGGTTTCTGAGAGACTGGAGTAAAAAACTAATTGGACTTAGTCAGAGTACCTACTTGGATAAGGTGTTGAAGAGGTTCAGCATGCAAGATTCCAAGAAAAGGAGAGTTACCCATCCAGAGTAACGACAGATTGAGTAAGTCTCAGAGCCCGAGTACCGCGGCTAAGATAGCAGAAATGAGTCGAGTACCTTATGCTTCCGCTGTAGGCTCGATCATGTATGATATGACTTGTACTCGTCCTAATGTAGCCTTTGCTTTGAGCATGCTCAGCAGATATCAGGGGAATCCTGGCAAGGCCTACTGGACCACGGTAAAGAATATCCTCAAGTACCTGCAGAGGACTAAGGACTGGGTCCTAATCCTCGGTAGGAGTGATGACTTGATATTTGTAGGGTATAGTGATGCTAGCTTCCAGACTGATAGGGATAATTTCTGCTATCAGTCAGGCTGGGTCTTTACCTTAAATGGAGGAGCAATTACTTGGAAAAGTTCCAAGCAGGTGACAGTGGTTGATTCAACTTGCAAATCAGAGTATATACTAGTAAGCGAGGCAGCAAACGAGGCAATATGGCTAAAGAACTTCATTGGAAACCTTGGAGTTGTACCAGCTATAAAGGAGTCTATAGAGATTTTATGTGACAATGAAAGCGCAGTTGCCTTAGCAAACGATACAAGGGATCATGGGAGATCTAGACTCATCGACCAAAAATACCATTTCATCAGACATCGAATAGAAAAAGGAATCCTCATGGAAAAGAGGGTATCATCGGACGAGAACCCAGCAGATCCCCTCACGAAGGGACTGGGTAGGGTTAAGCATCTCCAACATGCGAGGCGCATAGGGCTCAAGGATGATATTAGTTTTAGTAGTTAGATCACTATGAAATTTGTAAAGTGTAATTGACATTTGATGATGAATAAAAGTTTTGTTTATTTATGAATAAAATGTTGTTATCTTTTGTCAATCGTTTACTTCCGTTTCATTTTGCGTGTTTTGAATTCCAGAATAATTATGTTTGGTATATCATATTATTCGAATTATCCATAGTCGGTCATATGTTGGAAGTAGGTATGAATCAAGACTGTCATGAGTTGGTTGTGAGGTCTAAGATTTTGGACGTGGCTACAACACTCATGAGTGCTCATTAGTTACGAGTATTGGATTCAACCCATGCTCACTGGTATCACTCCATGGAATTTATCTCGAATGATCGTGAGACGGTAATATCATATAAGTATTCAAACCTAGAGATATCACTTGTTTCCTATGATTTGGTTATGCATTGATTGTATGAAAACGCATTGGTAACTCGATGTTATAAAACATGCCTTTGTGTATGATTCGACAAGTAGTAGAACAAGCATATGAGTCGAAGTTTATCTATTCATTCTTGGATTAGAAGTGATATTTGGGCCCCTCGATGATTTTGTTTTGACCTATGTATCGGGCCCGGTAAGAACTAAACTGCTGGATAATAAGTAAGACATTGTTCCATGTGTTTGTCTGGCTGATATCTAGAACAGAGGATTATATGATCACTTATCTTAAATGGCGTATCATCATCATCTCAGTTCCGAGAGACCTTGAAAGAGCTACGATTGTTGATCGGTTCCTGAAGTCATACTTGCAGTTATGGTTATTAGACTTATCCAAGTGAGAGACTGTTGGAGAAGGTGTCTAAGACCATACCTATTTCTGGTATGTACTTGACCCGATTTGGCATGGTCCATTTGGGTTGAATGGCATCATTCGTTTGGATAGACTAAAATGAGAGAAATAACACTTATGGTTTATTAATATATTATAAGTTCTAATATATAAATAATATTATTTAATTAGTATTAATCAAGAATTAATTTAGAATTAATAAGTGATCCAAAAGGTGATTAATTAAATATATGGGTTGATTGTGTAAATCATCCATACTTGTATAGTGGTCTAAATGCTCCGTGGATTATCAAGTTGGGATAAGACCCATAGGATGCTCCATGGAGGTGTAAACCCATGGATCATGGAAATGAGGAGTCATGTCACATTAGGGTTTACATGGTGTAACCATATTTGTAACAGACTATATAAGTAACATAAAGCTCACCAAAATTGGCCACTAGAAAGAATAGAGAGGGCAAGCCAATTTTATAAGTGATCTACATTTCTCTCAAGTCATTCCAATAGCATTTGGTGTTGTGTGAGACATTTGAGGCATCACACTTGTGGTGCTAGGCTCACAAGGTTTTCAAGGGATCCAAACTACTACAAGGTATGTTTTCTAGCTAACTTTTATGTTTAAAAGTTCCCCATGTATGCTAGATAGGATTATGAACCTTGGAAAATAAATTTTGCATGTATCTTAGTCAAACATAGATCCAAGGTTTCTAGGGTTGCATGAACACCTTAGGAGTGTTAGAATGCTCAAAACCCTTTAGTATTTTGGGGAACTCATTATGTTCCGTGCTTACAATCTTAAGTTTATGTTGTAGGTACTTCTGGTACGAAGGGGCAGATCCCAAGAAGATTTTAATGCATACACGACATCGCTCCTCATTTTGGGGAACTCACTAAGCTTTATGCTTATAGTTTTCAGTTTATGTTTCAGGTACCTCTGGTTCGAAGGGGAAGAGCCCACGATAATTGCAATTCACAAACCACTTCGCTCTGCATTTTATATTACTCTGATATATTTGGATGTTATTGATAAACTTTGATTCACTATGGTTTTGATGATGTTGTTTTGGATAATGGTTTTATTAATTTATAAATCGAAACTTTTAGTCTAAATTTTTTGGGACGGTACACATTTCCTTCTTCAACAAGGACTAAACTTCACCTCCTTAAGGCCCAAATCCATACACAATTGATTTCCAACCCACGACTTAGAAATGGTTGGAAAGAAGATGTTACAAAACTTTGGTACAAAATACTGGTAGATCTTGCTTCGGATTTGCTAATTTTGGAACATATATTCTGGATGTTTTGTGTGTGGGGCTCATATGTATACCATTGGGCTAGATTATTGGTCTTGGGACGGTTTTCGGGTCCTGAGTGACCCATTCCGGACCAAAAGGTTAGTTTTCAAAAAAAAAACTTGGTTATATTTAAAAAAAACAAAAAGTGGTTAGATTACCTAATTTCCGTTTATTTTATCAAATTTCATTAACAATTTATCTAATCATCTTGCATATTTTCCTTTTTGTTATTTTATGACTATATCAGGTACTTTCAAGGTGTTGAGCATAATTGCAGATTTTTAGAAGACAAGCGGAGCAAAGATATTCGTGACTTGTGGGAAGCGATTTGGCTTGGAGGACAACAAGAAATTTATGGCTTGATGACTTGTGATTGATGCAACTTGTGAACTTATTGATAAATAGAAGTTTGAAGAAATTGTGGGCTTGTGATTAAGAAGATGGGGGATTATTTGAGCATGCGGAGTTAGATGATCGAGTGAGTGCACGAGCCAACATATGATTTAAAGAGAGTAAATTGGTCCAAAATTGTAGAAAACTTGAAAAGTCATGGGCTATAGTAAATGAATTGAAGAAATTGGCCAATAGGATAAAGAAATGAAGGGCCAAGGCACAAAAGAGCACAATTATGACCCACCCCACAACTCACCTGTACATCAGCACGCGGCCACACAAGGCCCTGCAGGGGCAGTTCCACAATTTCTTCTTTTGAGCTACATAAGGAAGGTTGGTCTGCTTCTTTTATCGAAATTTGCACATTCAATTTGAGACAGTTCTATGGAGATTTTGTAGGTTTAGGAGCACTTGAAGAACATCTAGAACATCATCTTTTATCTAAAAAATCTAGCTACATATTTGTACAGTTTACTTTTATTTTAGTTTCTTGAGTTTAGGCATTCAACGATAAACAAATCTTGGTTGATTTTGGTGAAATCCATGGACTAATAGTTGTTTGATGACTATCATGAGCTTTAGGTTATTTTTATGAAAGTGTTTTTCATTTTTACTTCCATACACTTAAATATCTTTATTCACGAGTTTAAATATGTATATGGAAATTAGTTGGCTAATTTCTTGATTAAGTAATAAATCCTGAAATTAGAAAGCAAAAAATGGTTCTAGTGTTAGTTTTCACTTCACACAATCATAATAACATTATCTCAAACATGGTGGTGAAAAATTTTGACCCATCATGGATTTTGTGACTATTTGACTCAACGTTTGTTAGGGTTGACTTTTATCAGGGATCCGTTAGGCGTTCGGGGTGTATATGTTTTCTGGTACCTGTAAACTTGTTCAGGTCGGATAGGTTTGTTCGGTTCAACTTGTGAAGTTGAGTCTTTTTGGGAAAAGTTTTGATTGTCGTGGGCCGAAATTTGATTTTTGTAAAGGACTTGGGCCTTTAGGAGGCGAAGGTGAGACCTTTTGGAAGGAGGTAATGATGGTTATAAGATCTAAACCTTTGAATTGTGTTTTGGAGTCAGAGGGTAAAACGGGAAAAGTCATAGGTCGGGTTCTTGCATGAAATATGGATTTTTGTTCGATAAGTTTTTAGTCTAATATATTTAGATAATATTGTAGAGCTCTTCAACACATTTCTGTGGATATAAAGATTGTCGAAAATGGATTTCGAACAAAGAAGTTATGGTTTGAAGTTAGGGCGGTTTTGGGTTGAGCCGCGTACGCTGGACATACTCAGTGTGTACGTTGAGTACGCTACGCGTACTACGACATCCCTAGTATGATGGGCATAAATTGAGTACACTGGGTGTATGCGATCAATTGCCGAAACCCTATTTTCGTGGTTTGAGCCCTATTTAAGCTTTTTAACCCCCCCAAACCCATTACATTCTCAACTTCCACCTCTTCGACACCCTCTCTTGTAACCCTAAACCTAGATTGAGCCTTGTGAGAAAAAAGAAGGTGTTTTAAGTGCTTTGGAGTGTTCTTGGTGCACCTTGGAGAAGAAGGAACTCATTGAAGAAATGTTGGTTGCATTGGAGCTTTTAGACCAAGACTTTGTTCACCTTTATCTTTCTTCTAGAGCTATAAAGTTTGAATCTTGATGATGAAATTGTTAGAACTAGCTAGTTTTGTGTGTTATGAGATGTTTCTTACTTTAAATGCATAAAGTTTAGATCTTGAAAGTTTGTGACCTTGTCATGGATAAGTTGGAAACTTTATCCATCTAAGCATCATTTTGATTCAGATATGAAGGTTGGAGACTCGTACTTAATGGATTGAGTTTAAGAAGATGCACTTTTGGGTCCCTTTGAGACTTAAAGACTAGATCTTGTTTGTTTAGACCATTCTAATGGATAAAGTTGGAAACTTTATTTGGTATGGAGCTATTATGAACCATAAAAATGGGATCTTGGCCCTTTTATTCCTTCCATACGAGAGTTGTGATGTCTTATTGCGTTAGGGAATAGGGTTTTGGTAATTAAACACTTTATAGCAATGAAAAGTCATAAATTTGGAAACTTTATGACTTAGGACATCATTTTGGGCTTGGATATGAGTTTTGGACGTAAAGGATTAATAAAATAAGCTCTTAATGAAGTTATGGGACTAGGCTACGTACACTTGGCGTACCTGGTGGTACGCTGCGTGTACCTGGTCAGTTCCCTGCTTTTAGTCAACATAAGAGTACGTTGGGCGTACTATCTTGGTACGCATAGCGTACTCCACTTGGAAGAAATATTGACTTTTGGACCTTGATCGTTGACTTTGACTTTGACCAGGTTTGACCAAGTTTGACCTAAGGACATTTTGGTTAATTTGATTTATAATATGAGATTTGGGTTCCTGTTAATTGTATACCTGACTAGTAGAGATAGCTTTTAGACCAGTGATCGGTGCCATTTTCTTTCAGACTGTGAGGTGAGTTTTCTCACTATATCCATGGGTCGAAGGCACTAATTCCAACCCATTATTTGTTATGTGGAATGCTAGTTGTCTCTGTGATGCTTGCATGAAAGACTAGGATCTGGCCCGTGGGAATTATACGAAAGACTAGGATCTGGCCCTTGACAATTTTCTGAAAGACTAAAGATCTGGCCCCTGGCAGTTGTATGAAAGACTAGGATCTGGCCCCTGGAACTTGTATATAAGATCGATGTTTGGCCTCGACATTGAAAGTACAAACCATGGGGTAGCCAATGACCATTGTATGTCTTGGTATGTGGTATTTTTGGGAACTCACTAAGCTTTGTGCTTACGGTTTCATATTTATGGTTTTAGGTACTTTCGGTTCAAAAGGTAAGGGCCTGGCATGACTGCTAGCATCCCCCATAGTTTTTCCTCATTGGAAATTAAAGATACTACTTTGATGTATAAATGATATATTCACTTTGATTGGTTTTGCAAAAACACGTTTGTATGGTTTATTGTTTTAAAAATGAAAGAAGATTACCTTGGATTTTCGGGACGTTACAAGTTGGTATAAGAGCCTTAGTTTGAGGGATTCATGCACTCTTGGGTGTGTCTGAACTCAAACTGAAAATTGGTAACCTTTTGAAATAAAATAAGTTTCTAGAAAGATTTTTTTTAAAGAAAATAAGTTTCTAAAAAGATTTATAAAGAAAAAAAAAGGGGTGTGTTGCGCGCAATCAACCGAGCTTAAGTAAGTGATTCCCAGAATACCCATACATGTTGATGTGATATATGATATAAATGTTCACATGCTTGGATAAGGATAGTGATACTTTCAGGAATTGCATGATAGATCAACCTGATATGAGATGCCTTGTAACCTAGGAAGCATCGAATGATATGATTAGGAATATGTATTGGTAATAGTAATTGCTAAGTGCGTAACATCCATAAAATTCATTAAAAAATTTAAACATTTTAAAACAACCCATAAATCATCATTGTTTAAAAATAGTTTTCAAAATAGGTTTAATATCAATTTTTTTCCCAAAATCATAAAAAAAACACAAAGAGGTACACGATCATGCCTTCGACTCCCCGCGGTCCTCTGAGGTACCTGAGACATAATCCAAAACTATAAGCCAAAGCTTAGTGACTTCCCCTCAAACACCAATACACAACAAATAGCATATATACAATAACATCATGCAATCGGTCCACAACTAACATACTGGATTACCCCTGAGCCCACAACATAAGTTTGTCCTGCCCTTGGCCTATAGGTTATGTCTGGATTGCTCCCCAGACTGGTCAGTCCTTGGACTGAATACCACTAAGCCCTTAGTATGAGTTTGACAAGCTCTTCCCGGCTCTTAGCTCGTATCTAGAATGATGATGAGCCCTCAATATGAGTCTAGCATGCCCTCCCCGACTCTCAGCTCATATCTGGCTTGCTCCAGGGTTTGTTGGCTACAACACGGAGCAGTACAACCTCAACCCAACCTAAACAATATGTCGACATATAACAGATAATATCATACACATATAAACAAACAGTATCATAGGTAGCCGTACAGACATACCAGATTATCACAGCAAAACTAGCATGTATATATATTCCTTACTTAACATAACAACGGGTATCAGGTTATCAAACCAATGGGTCAACCTTGGTGCCTTCAACCTGTAAGTACAATGAGGAAAACTCACCTCACAAATTAGACAGAAATGATAAGGTCTTACTCTGAATCTCAGCTCTCTAATCAATACCTACATCCACCAAGTGACCAAATCCATCAAAATCCCAATATACCCAAAATGCCCTCAAAGTCAAACTTGGTCAAACTCAAAGTCAACTGGTCAAAGTCAAATGGTCAAACCCACTAAACCAACTGAGTCAACCCATTCGATTCAACTCAATCGAGTCAACTCAGCAAGGGCTGACTCATGTTAGTACTTCTGGTATAACCCAAAGGTACGCTAAGCATACGTGAAACCTAGGATTGACTAGCTTACGGGGTGGCTGACCGAGTACGCACGACGTACTCCTACCTACGCGGGGCACTTAAGCCCATACTTTAGATCCACGGTCCAAATGCACTCTAAAGTCATAAATTCTCCAACTTTATGACTTTACACATCCATAAAGTCCTTAATACAAGGTATTAATCCATTAAGACCCTCTACAAGATGCATGAGACAATTCTAGCCATTGGGACCTCTTTTCTATGGTTTAATACCCTTCCAAGGGTCTGGAAGGCCAACTAAAAACGTCAATAACCAAATATGCATAGAATGGGACCTTTGGGGCAATAAAAGCAACATAAAACTCCCAAAGATGAGATCTAACAACCAAAACATAAAGGTATAGATTTATACGTTATGGATCTTCACAAAGGGGAAAATATCCTAGATCTACAAGCTTGCTTCCACTTCAAGGCTTCTTAATGCAACTTTTCCTTCCACTAATACACCAAGAACACACTTTAAGGATCAAATAACACTCTAAGGGGCTAGGGTTTTACAAGAACACCTATATGGAAATGGAGGCTACAAAGGTGGGGATAAATGAGCCATAAGGATGTTTAAATAACCCTCAAACCCTAAAACTTAGGATTTCCTCTAGACATAAGTACCCTTAACGTACATAAGTGTACGTCCAACATACTAGGGAGTGCCTAGTATGCTTAGTGTACCTTCATGTACGCTTAGCGTAATCCTCCTGTCCCAAAATTACAAAATTGCTAGTAGGGCTTCTCTTGGCTATTTCCTTCTATTACAGGGACCAAAATGACTTCAATTAAAACCACAAGGATCAATATAAAAGTACCTGAATACCGGGGTGTTACAACTCTCCCCCACTTGGACTAGACTTGATCCTTGAAGTCTGTTACAATGAATAAATTTGAATAATGCTCCCACATCCCAACCTCTCGCTCCCAGGTCTACCTCGAGCCCCTCCGGTGCTGCCACCGTACATTTACCAAAGGTACTTCCTTGCAACGCAAAACCTTTACCTTCCTTTCTACGATAGCTACCGACATCTCAACATAGTTCAGGAGCTCATCAACCTGAATATCGTCCAATGAAACCGCCACATCCTTATGCACTACGCACTTCCGTAGCTGCGTAACATGGAAAGTGTTGTAAAGGATATCACATTCATAATCCTTGACTACGTCTAGCCACATGTGCTACCTCATGTTCAGGTTCGGCTGATCCATAGTATACCTCAGACTCATGTGATCAGTGTAGATAGTACAACGAACCCCATAATGATAGTTCCTCCAAATCTTGAGGGCAAAATTCATTGCCCCCTCTCTAGATCGTGTGTGGGATACCACGTCTTGTGCGGCTTCAGTTGCCACGAAGCATAAGCGATCACATGTCCTCTCTGCATAAGGACCGCCCCCAAACCAGAGATGGATGCATCACAAAATACACAAAATCCTCAAATCCTTCTGGGAGGGTCAAAACCGGGGACTCACAAAGTCTCTACCGAAGGGTCTCAAATGCCGATTACTGCTCAGGGCTGCATAAAAAATCCACCCCATCCTCGTCAAACGAGTGAGGCGTACTACAATCTTGAAAAGTCCTGAATGAATATCTGATAGTACCCTGCCAAACCCAAGAAACTCCTGATATCCGAGGGAGATTTTGGAACCTCCCACTGCATCATAGCCTTGATGTTGGCCGGATCTACCCATTTCCCATCTTGGTTGACGAGGTGTCCAAGGAACTGAACCTCTCGTAACCAAAACTTGTACTTTGAGAACTTAGCATAATGTCGTTCCCTCCTCGAAACCCCCAGAAGCTCACGAAGATGCTCCTCATGCTAGTTTTTGGTCTTTAAATACACCAAGACATCATCAATCAACACAATAATGGAGCAATCGAGTATCAACCTGCATACTCGATTCATCAAATCCATAAATTTTGTCGGCGCATTGGTGAGCCTAAACGGCATCACCACAAACTCGTAATGCCCATAACAAGTTTGGAACGCTGTCTTCTCCACATCCTCCTCTCTTACTCTGACCTAACGATACCCGACCCTCATATCTATCTTGGAGAACCAAGATGCGCCATGTAACTGATCAAAGAGGTCATCAATTTGCGGAAGGCGATAACGGTTCTTCATTGTCAACTTGTTCAACTGTAACAACCTGAATTTAAGAGGCCTAGAAAGGAAAAGAAACCTCAAAAGAGGAAGTGACCCGTCGAGTAGATGGATGACTCAACGATTAGGAGCGTGATTTTGGTTGCAGGTTAAGTGACCTACTCGACGAGTCAGAGCCTGTCCCACGAAACCCTAGTGCTCTCTTTGAGTGTGTGAGCCTTTATTGAAGGATTTAGGTTGCAGGTTAAGTGACCTACACGACGATGTTTTGGAAAAAACCCTAAATTGGGAGTTGGTGCCCTATTTAAGCATCTTATTCTCATTCTATCAGCCTCATTTGTAGCCCTCATTGTCCAGAACCTGTCCCACGAAACCCTAGTGCTCTCTTTGAGTGTGTGAGCCTTTATTAAAGGATTTAGAGTGTTCTTGAAGTCTAGAAGAAGAAGGAGGAGGTTGGAGGTCCAAGGAGAAGGTTGTAGATCCAGGAAGTTTGCTTCATCTTCATCAATTTCTGCTAATCAAGTTCTTACCTTGACTTCTATTTTGTTTGATCTCCTTATGTCCCTTTTTATGGAGTTTATGGTCCAAGAAGGATGTCTTGTGGGATTTGGACGTCCCCAAGCTAGATCGTTCCAGATTTAGAGGTGTTCAGAGAAGTAAAGACATAAAGGTGGGAGCTTTATGCCATTATACCTCTCCATGCATATATTAAGTGGTTATTATGGCCTTTTGAGCAAAAAGGGCTATGCATGGGTGCAAAGGTAGCAGCTTTGTGTGATATCCCGACCCTAAGAGGCCAGATCTGGGTCTTGGATGCCTTGAACTTGTCTGAAATCATCTGAATAGTGTTGCACATAGAGAGACTCGGCGAGTCAGTTGTAGGACTCGGCGAGTCAAGCCAGTTCTTGCCCAAAAACCTTTCTGTTAAGGGCATGAGTTGAGATTGGAAAGGGACTCAGCCAGTCGGAGTCCATAATGGTCATGAAGTTCATCGTATTCGACGTGTTCAAGGAAGAACTTGGCAAGTCTAAGGCAATCTCCTTGGTTATGATGATGGAATCGACGAGTTGTGCATACAAGTCGGTGAGTCACATACTAGACACATTCATATATGAATGATGAAATCGACGAGTTCAATGATGAACTCGGCGAGTCGGTTGAAGATGGTCATGATAGTATGGTTGAAGGAGGACTCGTCGACATCTTGCTAGACTCGACGAGTTGAGTCGAGGGATGTATTGGGTTGTAGGGATAGGAACTCGACGAGTTGGTAGACCGACTCAACGAGTCAGGTCAACTGGATGTTGACTTTGACAGTTGAGTTTGACCAAGTTTGACCAGGGTTGAATTTTTGAATATTTTGGTCTAAATGTTGTTTGGGTATTGATACTTCGGGAGGCCGAAGGGTCAGCAGTTCAGTAGTGTCGGTTCCCAGTCAGAAGTGTTCAACGAATCTTTAGCAGTGCGAGGTGAGTTTCCTTCCAGTAGGAGCGGGTCTACGGCCACAATGCCGACTCGTTTAGATGATAGTAGTTCCGGACTTGGGTCTGATGCCGGGATAGTCCCGAGAAGTAGTTTGTAGGCTTAATGGCTTTGTGATTCATGCATGTATATGTCATTATGTTATATGTTACGATCATATTTATGCTATGTTCAGTTTATTCCGGACATCGGTCCGATGTAGCGGGCAAGGCCCTAGTTATTCCGGACTTTGGTCCGATGCAGGGGCTAGACCCTAATTAGCCCGGACTTTGGTTCGATGCAGCGGGCCAGGCTCTAGTTGTTACGGACTTCGGTCCGATGCAGGGGGCGAGGCTCTAGTTAGCCCGTAGTTCGGTCCGATGCAACGGGCAAGGCCCTAATTATTCCAAACATCGGTCCGATGCAGTGGGCGAGGCCCTAGTTAGTCCGGACATCGGTCCGATGCAGCGGGCAAGGACCTAGTTATTCTGAACATCGGTTCGATGCAGGGGGAGAGGCCCTAGTTAGTCTGGAATTCGGTCCGATGCAGTGGGCAAGGCCTAGTATTTTCTTTATATATTATTGTATGGTATGCGGTAGGTCGGGGAACTCAAATAGCTTCATGCTTACGGTTATCAGTTTTGGTTTCAGGTTCTTCCGGTAGCGGAGGGAAGAGCTCAGGATGATCGCATGGCACACACCAAGAAGTTTAGCCTGGGATGTTTACTCTGATAAAATAAAATAATGATTTAGACATGATACTCTAATGTGATATGTTTTGAATGAATGGTTGACACTTGTGGGTTTATTATTAAATTAAAAACGAATTTTTTAGACTGTATTTTTGGGATATTACATCAACTCCAGGTAATCAATGCACATCCAGTGTGAACATTCCTTCTTCGTGACGAACAAAATCGGCGCTCCCTATGGAAAACTGCTTGGCCTAATGAACTGCTTGCCTAGCTGCTCATGCAGCTAAGATGACATCTCCTTCATCTCATGAAGCACCAAGCGGTACGACCCCTTGGCAATCGGGGACGCACCTGGCACAGCACTTTAAATGACCCAACAATCTCCCCCTTTGTGTCAAATAAGAAAGTAGATTCTTCACTGTTTAGCTTTCTAGACTTTAAACAACTTGGTCATCAAATTCAGAAGTTGGTTCCGAATGACAATATTGATGGGTTTTCAATAATATAACACTCCTATGGTGTACATACAACCCTAATGCTTTGGGTCAAAGTGTTCTCTAATTATACATGCAAATTCATATTATCCAAAGCATACACCCTAGCTAGCATGTAATTTCAGATATACAATATAAAAACTAGTTAGATGAATACCTCTTTATTGTAGCTTGTAGTTCGTGGCCTTTCAAGAGCTTAGCACCTCAAGTGTGATGCCTCAAATGGTTCACAAAACACCACCAACAATTGGAGGATAATGAGAAAGATCTTGGAGACACCAAAAATCGGCTATACTCTTCTTAAAATACATATAGTACCGATTTTAGGGTTTAGGGGTTACATTTATAGTGTATAATTCCAAGAGTCATTTGTAAACCCTAATTCTTACACTTAGGCTTATGATATAGTAGTTGATTTGGACTAACACTTAATAGACTATCTCATCAGCTTAGTCCATCACAAATCAATCATGGATCATTAGTGAAAACCAAATGTATCATTGATTTACCTAATCAGTCCCCGTTAATTTAATCAGTCTCTTTTGATCTCTAAATTAATTCCAAATTAATATGATTTCTCAATTAATATATTATACATATAATATATTAATAAATCACTAATAACCTCTTTCTCAAATATCCATGCTATCAAATTGTTCTGGTGAATGCAATCCAAAATGGACCACTACAAGAAAAAGACCCTTTTACAACGCACAAACCACGACACTCATTGACTTATGTTACGCAAAAGAGAGTGACATTAAAAAAGTGTCATCTCTTCAAAAAAACTTAAAGATTTACATCACGCATTATTGCATGCCCTTAAATTAGTGTCTAAAAAAAACACGGAGGGCACCTATAGTAAATTGCATGTCGTCTAAGGCTGTCGCTTTATAAATTTTAAGGGAACGTGCGTTCCATCCTTTAATAGAAGGGGGAAAATGAAATCCTAAAAAATTAAAAACCACGCGTTTCATCCATCTTTTAGGGTTTCCATGTAAACCGTGTACCTCATTTGTAGGTTTCGTTCTCTGATCAAGTTGATGTTGTTCGGGAAGGAATAACAAATTCATCCTCTCCACCAATCGACAACCTTCACTCTTTTCTTCTCCTTTTCTCTTTAAACCCTAATCCGCCTCCACTACTACCGAATCCATTTTGTTTATCCTAAAGGAATAACGCAACTAAGCTCGTATCTCAGATCAAGTACTCCAACATGTAGTTAAGAATTAATGGCCCACTTCAGGCTCACATCCTCACTGACGTGAATCACGTGATATTCCAGACCACCGAGGTTTGATCAACTTGAGCCTAAGTGGAGTGGAGGTCGCCACCGACCTCGCTAGCGAGCTTGAAACACCATCCCCTAGTACTCGCTAGGGGGTTTGTAAATGAAAATTGCTAATTGCTTGGCGAGAGGAGAGAAGGAAGTTTGCTGGATTGTGATTGGCTACATTCTCGTTCAATGCATACAACCCAATTTCATTTGAACAATCGAACCATTCTGAATTAGGTTCCAATCTATATTGCCTTCAAAATCGCCTCCTTACTTCTGGTCAGTTGATTTCTTTCGCTAATCTTCTTCCTTTCATATCCCTAATTGTTCGATTTTTCAATATTTTAAGAAATTATGAATTAAGAATTGCTTTCTAATTTTGGGAAATTTCTATGAATTCAATTTGGGGTTCTGAAGGAATTGGATTTGTGTGCGTAGGGTAGTTGCTATCAGTTTTGGCGGGAGCTTTGGGGGTCTGATCATATATGGGTCGGTTTATGCAGAGATAGATGGACAACCCTAGGTTTTGATATAAAACAATCTTCTTTTGTTCCTTACTTCAATTCCCAGCAACTTCAGCAACATCATTTGGACTCCAATTTGAAGTTATATCCTTCCAATTGAACAACTTATGCAATCGTATATTATAGAAAGATGAATGAACGACATAACTGTTACATATTTGGATTTGGATTTAGATTTGGATTTGGATTTCTATCCATCAGGATAGATTAAAAATGGATTTCTGACTTTAGTTGGCTGCCGCATCAATAGGTTATCATCCATACGAAAAAGTCATTAGAAATATCAAATTAGTAATAATAAAAAAGGCTTGTAGTATTTTTTATCAAATGTAAGTAGAAACTTGTGGTGATTATCAAAGTTTTGATTTTTGTAAACTTTTACAAGTCTAATATCATTTATTCTTATTCTTTCTAAGTATATCCAAAGAACTGCCTTTCATAGTATCTCAAGGAACAAAAGTCTTCCATTATCTATTCTATATAAATTAAAAAAATGTCTCTGATGGTGTTCCTAATGACTAATATGGATACGAACTTGTATTATGCAACTGTCTCTCCCATTGTTTTTGAGGTTCTTGAGGGCTAACCATGCTTCCTTTTTGTTCATTACTTCTTCAGCAACAAAATGAGACCTATCTTCATTATCACAAAGTTGATCCAAAGCAAACATACTATTTATCCATGGACTTTCTTCAAGGGTGAGCATTGACTAATGCCATTGGGAATCTTGATATTCAAGATGCATATTCCAGTGCTTTGAACAAACTGGGACATGAACTTAAAGAAATCACTGACTAGGTAATCCTTTAAAATCTTTCTAACATGATTAATCTGTTCTATTTTTTAACTATTGCATTATAACAATTATAGGAGAAAGATATGGCCCTTGGGAATGGTGGTTTAGAGAGACTTGCATATTGCATTTTGGACTCCATGGAAACTTTATACCCACCAGCATGGGGGTATGGTTTAAGGTACATGTATAGCCTCTTCAAACAGAGCATTTCTAAATCAGGGCAAAAAGAGATGGCAAAAGATTGGCTCGAGGTCTGGACCCCACCCACCTCATATTTTCCATTTACTTATTTCTTTATAATTAATCATTTCTCATTTGCTTTATTATTTCAGAAGTTTATTCCTTGGGAAGATGTCAGGCGTGATGTTGTTTCTTGTCAGATTCTTTGGTCGTGTTGAAGTCCTCCCCACAGGATCGCAAGCACAACTACCGATACCTTGTTTGACTCTGACTTTGAATTTGGGCAAATTTGTTACAATTGAAAATGGGTTGAGGGAGAGGTTGTACAAGCCCTATCATCTGACATCCCAATTCCTGGATACAAAACTAAAAACAAAAATAGTCTTCGCCTTTGTGAAGCCAAAGCAAGTGCTTAGGACTTCAATTTTGTAACGCCCGTAGATCCGGGCTAGTCAATTTAGAGATAATAGGGGTCGAAAATGACTTTTCGGCAAAAGATTATTTGGAATAAATAATCTTAACCAAGTTTTAGTATATGTTACAACGTTTTCGTACATATAAAGAGCGTCGAAATCCGAGTTATCACGAAGAAGTTATGACCCGTCGAAGTTTCGCGACGGAACCGGCACGGCACCGGGAAGTGTAAATAGTGAATTTATGATAGAGCGACTTTTAGCCATAACGATCTAAACAAAATTCATTGAAAATGTTAAACCAAGAGTGTCCATAAAAAGAACGCCCAAATCTGACTTCGTATGAGGAAGTTATGATTTTTCTAAGATTTAGCATAGTAGTGTACAGCCCGAAAATTCGAATTTTAGATCGGCCGATTTTCAGCCAAAATAATCTAAACGAGAAATAAAGATATCGTTAATAGGAGTTAAACGATAAAAAGACAGTAAAAAACGGAGCTCGTATACGAAAGTTATGGACGAAGCTTAGTCTCTACTTTTCAAGCGCGGCAAATTCGATACAGTTTTATAAATCTGAGATAGATTGAGAATTAGTCAACGAGGTCCAAATGAAAGTTGTAGTACTCGTAAATACCAATACATGGATATAAATAACGTCAGAAACGGAGCTCGTATGCGAAATATATGGACGAAGCTTAGTCGCTACTCTTCGAGCGCGATAAATTCGATATAGTTTTATAAATCCCAAATAAAATGAGAATTAGCCAACGGGGTCTAAATGAAAGTTGTAGTACTCGTAATTACCAACGCGTGGATATAAATAAAGTCGGAAACGGAGCTCTTATGCAAAAGATATGGAAGAAGCTTAGTCGCTACTCTTCGAGCAGAATAAATACGATATAGTTTTTGTAAATCTAAGATAGAAGGAGAATTAGCCGACGAGGTCTAAATGAAAGTTGTAGTACTCGTAAATACCAACGCGTGGATATAAAGAACATAAAAAACGGAGCTCGTATGCGGAAGATATTGATGAAACTTAGCGGCTACTTTACTATAAAATCCCTATAAATAAAGGGTGAACCCTTCATTATTTCTTCACACCATAAACATTTCTTTCTCTCTCTAACTTCTCACTAGCCTCCCTAAACCCGTCCCAAGTCTAGGGAACCTCCCTAGCACCAGAAGAAAGCCCCGGAGAGCCCAACGGCTCCGAGAAGAAAAGCTTTCGGCTCGGAAACGCTGCTCCAGCGAAGCCCGGTTTTAATAAAAACCCGCTGTAAGTGAGCTACGCCTATACTATATTTAATATAGCTTTTATTTAATTATAGTAACATTATTAGGACCTTAAAATAATTATTTGGGTTATTATTATAAGTTATATTGAGTGTTATTTAACGCCTATATAATAGTAATAATAGCTAGACTATTAATTAGTCACGGTTAATGTTAAATGCTAAACCCTAGTGGTATTGATACTAGGTTTTGTCGAGGAAAATTGTTTTGAGATAACGAAGTGCTATCTGAGTTCGGAATCACCACCTAATCAAGTGAGTGCATAGTTACTTTCATCTTACACATAAATATGAAGTATTTTATATAAATTACGTGCTATGTGTGCATATTATCTAAGTAATTGTTGTCTATGCTAGATGAACGATTTTATACATGTTTTAAATGATTTAAACTGTATATGTATTTTATATCTATGATAATCTTGGGGTAAAACATGGGTGAATGTAATAGATGGAATATGAGTTGGATCATGAGTTGAGAGGTGTTATAGACCACGAGGTGAGGGTGAGAGGTGGACGATGTGAGAAGCCTTTCCCAAATGATGGCCCCGTCATTCAGCAGAGTATGGATGACAACCACGGACTATTCTACACAGTATAGTGGAACACTAGTAGGCTCGCAACCTGTAGGTGTTGTGAACGATGTGTTCACCCAGTGTATTCTAAACCTTGGCGTTCATGCAGACTTGGCGCCTAAACCTTGGTGATCATGCAGACTTGATGCCTAAACCTTGGTGATCATGCCGACTTGATACCTAAACCTTGGTGATCAAGCAGACTTGATGCCTAAACCCTGGCGACTATGAATACTTAGTGCCTAAAACCTGGCGACTATGCAGAGTTAGTTCCTAATCCCTGGCGACTGTGCTGACTTAATCCCTGGCGACTGGCATGATTCTACTTGTATCCCCCCATAAAACATTTAGAAATAGTTTAAAACATTAGTTAAGGGGTATGAACTCACCTGCAGTAGGTGACTGGAATTGAACGGGCTGTTATCGTAAGGAAGGATCGGGCAAGTGCTCGGTGTCAAGTGAAGGCTTTAGACACACACAATGATCCTAATTACATATGAAGACATATGTATATAAATAATTAGTGATTAAAACACTAATTATACAAGTATAAACATTTAAACGCGTGGAAAACACTTTTGGTCAAGTGCTAGGAGGCTAATGGGTTGCAACAAAGGAGTGCAATGCCTCTAATGGGAGTTTATGGTCTAATGGCCATATGTTTTGGAGTTTACGGCCCAGGGGAGTAAACTCCTGGCCGTAAACTCTCAACCAAGTCCCTAAATGAAGTCTAACAATTATACAACTCATGTGGTGAATTGTTTCAAGGCTAAATCAAGTGTTTGGGTGTCATATTAACTCCTTTAAGGAGTTTGCGGCCCAGGGACCATATACCCTTGGAGTTTACGGCCGTAAACTCCCTTGGGAGGGTTTTTATGGTGTTTTCAAGTCTCTAAATTAACTAGGAACTAAACTAGGCTTTTCTACTTGGCTTTAGAAGAGTTTATGGCACCATTTGGCACCATTTTATGGAGTTCACGGCCCTAGAACCTTTTGGGCCGTAAAATCCCTTACTCTTGTTGTTCTAAGTGTGTTAGCTAGTCCAAAACTCATTTAGTTACATGCCCAAATTGGTCTCTTGGCTTAAGGAAGGAGTTAGGGTGTCATTTGACCCCTTTATAGGTGTTTACGGCCCAAGAACTTGTCTTGGACGTAAACTCATCAATACTAGTGATTCCTTATGTTTTCTAGGCTATAAACACTTTAGAGTACTTGTCCTACTTTAAACCTAAGCCTTAGGAAGTGTTTCAAAGCATTTTGGCACTTATACATGGAGTTCACGGCCCAAGAACTTCCTTGGCCGTGAACTCACTTCTAGCCATGATTCCTAATTGTTTTGTGGTCTAAAGCATGAAATGGAGGCTTCTAGTTGGAGTTCCAAGGCTTTAAGGGACTTTGGGACACCTTAGGACCTTAAAATGAAGTTTACTCCCCAAGAACGTTCTTGGGCGGTAAACTCCCGAGTCTAGTTATTTTGTTATCAAATTGATGTTTCTAAACACAATCTAAGCTGTATAACATAACTAGATTGAAGTACTCACAATTTGGGATAAAAACCCGAAGATCCGCGAGAGAGAATTTTGGCTTTTCTCTAATTGGAATTCAACTAATGAACCAATTTGGTTCAGAATTCTATTTATAGTCCTGAGATATTTTGGCAGAAATATTTTTATTGTTGAAACGAATTCTAATGTCATAGAGTATTGGAATAACAGTGTTGCACAAAACCCTAGTGCATCCACTCTCCTAATATCTCCTTAAGTGTAAAATCCTGAAAACTGCCAAACTTATACTCGAAATCTGAGTTCACTGTAACTGTTCTACTTCTATTAGCTTCAAATGGTTTGTTCAGAATGGAAATTTCGGGTTGTCACACGGGAGAAGTTCTGAATGAACCTGCGGTAGTAGCCAACGAGGCCTAGAAATTGATGAATTTCTGTAGGTGTCTTCGGTGCTGACCAGTTCTCAATGGCTTTGATTTTGGAAGGGTCCACGTGTATTCCCTCTTAGCTAACCACGTGCCCTAACAAATCTACTCGTCGAATCCAAAATTCGCATTTCGAGAACTTCGCGTAGAGCTTCTCCAAACATAATGTTTCGAGGACTTGTCGCAGATGTTGACTATGCTCCTACTTACTACGAGAGTAGATAAGTATGTCATCGATGAAGACGATTACGAACTGATCCAAGTAAGGACGACACACCCGATTCATTAAGTCCATGAATACTACGGGCGCGTTTGTTAGTCCGAACGGCATCACTATGAATTTGTAGCGCCCATAACGAGTTCGGAAGGCTGTCTTTGGAACATCCTCCCTATCACTCGTAGTTGGTGACATCTGGATCTTAAGTCGATTTTTGAAAGGAAGTTCGCCCTTTGAAGTTGATCAGATAAGTCATCGATTCGAGGCAACGGATAACAATTTTTGATGGTAAGTTTGTTGAGCTCCCTATAGTCGATGCACATACGAAACGATCCATCTTTCTTCTTGACGAAAAAGACTGGAGCTCCCCAGGGTGAGAAACTTGGTCTTATACAGCCCTTGTTGAGCAGTTCGTTAAGTTGACATGACAATTCTTGCATCTCTGCAGGTGCTAGACGATAGGGAGATTTGGCTACGGGGGTAGCCCATGGAACTAAGTCGATTCGGAACTCGACTTGACGTTGCGGAGGTAATCCCGAGAGTTCTTCTGGAAAGATGTCGAGAAATTCGCGTACTACTGGAATGTCCTGAATATCTTTCGTTTCTTGGTTCACATCAACCACATGAGCAAGGAATGCACGACATTCCTTCCACAAGAATTTCTAAGCTTGGATGCTCGAGAAGATATGAAGGTTCGTGTCGGGTTTGTCTCCATAAACTATTAGGGTTTCGCTAGACGGTAGATTTAGGCGAAAAGCCTTTTCGCAACACATGATGTCAGCACGATGAGATCTCAACCAATCTATGCCGATGATGACGTCGAAACTTTTAATTGAGACCGGCATGAGATCGATCGAAAATGAATGGTTATCTAAAGTTAGGGTACACCCTATGAATATACTACTAGTGTTCTCTGTCTTGCCATTAGCCATTTCTACAGTGAACGGTTCTTTAAGTGCTCGTGATTTTTCTTAAGTAAATGAGCAAATTTTTGGTTCACGAAACTTCTCTCCGCTCCATTATCAAATAGAATGCATGCATAAGCGTTATCGAGGAGAAACGTACCAGTGACCATTGTGGGGTCGGCTACCGCTTCCTCATGGCCTATGGCCAGAACTCTTGCCACTCCCCCATCAAACCCTGCCTTCGGGCAGTTCCTTTTGTAGTGGCCTACCTCGCCACATCCGTAGTAAGCTTGGCCCACTCCTGCACCGGGGACTTGGTTGATTGGCTTCGTCAGAGCTTTTCAGAAACGGGCAGTGTGCCCCTTCTAGTTGCAGCTCATACACTGCATTTCTCGGCAGGCACCGACATGATGGAAGTTGCATTTGTTGCAATTGGGCAAACTTCCAGCATACGCTGGTTTTTGGCAGCGTTTTTTTTTGTGTCATCCCAAAACTTCCGCTTGGAATCGGCGGTTCTTGTGGGTTCTGAGATGGCCAGGGTAGTTGTTGTTGCGGCCGGGGTACGAACCCCATGGTCTATGAGCCGCTGTGCCAATCGCTTGGCACTATCAAATGTAGTTGGGTGTGATGCCAAGAGATTTCCCTGGTATGGTGGCACCAGCCCCATATGTATCTCTCAATCTTCTTTCCCTCTTTATGAACCATGTTGGGACAGAGGGCCACCAACTCGCAGAATCTAGCAATATAAGCGGTTACGTTGGAGCCCTTCATGATTAGGCTCCACAGTTCTTCTTCCAGCTTCTGGATCTCGCCCCTCGGGCAGTACTCCTCAATCATGAGGTCTTTCAAAGTATCCCAGCCCATAGCATTTGCCACTATGAGAGATAGCGACTTAACATGGCTATTCCACCATGTTAGGGCTTAGGTTTCAAAGGTACAAGCAACAAACTTGACCTTGCTCTCCTCTGGACAGGAGCAGATTTTGAAAACCGATTCGGTTTTCTCGAACCATTGCGAGAGGGCAATGACTCTGCCAGTCCCCTTGAAGGACAATGGCTTGCAGTTGGTGAAGTCCTTGTAGGAGCACACTTTCAAGCGCACCGGGATTTCACCATGAGTGGACAGGACAGGGGTTCCTCCTCCAGTGGAACCAGATGAATGATATTGAGCCATGGCTGTAGCCACAGCCGCAGCTACGACAGCATTTAGAGCTGTTGTGTCGAACTGAGGAGTAGGTGGTTGAGGAGGTGGTGTTTCGTTATTAGGGTTTCTCCTTGGATTTCTGCGAGACGGCATCTTTGATCTATAGTTTATGAAGATTAAAAACATTGATAAGATTTAAATGGAACAATTGATGAGAATGACTCATGGACTAACTCTCCATAGCCCAACGATATGATTGAATAGAAATCTAGAACTAATAGATGATCACATTTGGATAATAATTACCATAAGATTAGGTACCTGTCAATATTACTGGAATTACAGATGTAACATGTGTGGGAAAAACGTCCAACAGAAGTAGGCCTTACATCAACCAAAATGGGAAAATTTTGACAGAATTACAACCTAACCAAGACCTAACAGGCCTATGATTTACAATGATAGGGAATTAGACCAGAGTTTTACATAACTAGGTTATATCCAAAAGAGAGGAGTTGAAGAAAATCTATCGGCGACGAGAGCTACCAGAGTGAGTTCTTGATTCCGACAAAAGACGTTCTATGTCCCTCATGCGCCTATTAGCTCTTGCTTGCTGAGCTCAAAATTCTCTGACATCAGCTCGGGTTTCAGCGAGTTCCCTCCGAAGAGCTACATTGTGAACTAGAGCCCTTTCATGAGCAGACTCTAGTTGGTGAATGCGGATAGTGTTAACACCAATGTTGGCGTCAATCTCCAAGACTCGATTGATAGATGATTGACCCAGTATCGTGTTCCGAGAAATCCTACGAACCATGATGGGTAGGACTCTGTCAGCAGAACCTCCATCAGTGAGGTTGTAGAAACTTCTGTCTCCATTGTAAGGAATGGGTTGACCCTGTTCATGGCTCCATGTATTCATGTTTGTTGCCCACAGAGGTGTGGGTCCTTGAAATGCGGGTCGGGGGTTGTTATTTGGGGCTTAACCTACTTGAGGTAGGTTGTAGACTTTGGGCTCGGAGTCAGATCCATCCGAGAAGCCTTCAACTTGATGATCATCCAAAGGGATTTGATGCTCATCATCGGACTCTGCTTCAAGCCATCCAGCATTTCCGTTGGGTGGAAAGTACGGGTCGTCATGATGATGGAATCCAGCCATGATATCTATGCGAGAAAAGGGGGTAAGGAAATAAATTAATATACAAGCTAACTAGATATTTATTAGGTGATCTTTATCAGTTACTCCAACACTTGTCTAGAGCATACCAATAAAGACCTTTAGTTCTCAGGTAAGTAATTATAGTAACACAAAATACTCATATAGTATTTTAAGTTTAATGTTATGTTCTACCGTTCTTATTGTGGTAGTGTTGGTAAGTTTTTAGACTTGTTGTAACCTCACAACTATCCTTAGTCACATGCTAGTCACTCCTCGGATAATGTAGTTGATCAGGCTACATCTTCCCAGGGTTGACCATATGTCTCTAAGTCTACTTGTGTTGTCCAACAATCGTAATACTTTTGTTCTGTCCTAGTGACACTTATTTTAATATGAATGCAGGTATGTATACTTAGTTAAATATTTTATTATTTAAATGTATAGACTCTTAATCAGAGTATTTTAATCCCGCTTGTGTTTATAGTCCGTATATATTTTATGGGTTGATACACTCAATTCACTATAAACAATGCTCTGATAGCAATCTGTCACACCCCAAAACCTGAATGGCGGAATCGTTCGGGGGTGGAGGACGTCATGTAGAATATCACAACAATGCAAAGTAATAAACAAGCTACAAACATCATCCATTTCATTAATAATATAATTTCATACAAGTGTGTTCTGTCAAGTTATATAGACACCAAAGAGTACATCAAAATAAAAGAGGAGTCTTGAACAAGCTCCATCTTCTCAAAAACCTGGCACCGGTACCTGTCTACTGGTGACCTGAGAATACAGGTTATTTTGAAAGCGAGAATCAGCTTTAAAGCTGGTGAGATCATAAGTATATTAGTGTCTGAGTTTGTATGAAAGCATTTGTAAGATGCTTGTAAGATGTAATGTATAAATTTTGTAAAGTTTGTATTTGTTTGAACACTCCTAGAAAACCCTATGTTTCCTACTAAAAGTAGCCTTCTACCAAGGCATCTAGTAATTGTGTGTGTCTCTTGTAAGAGTGTGTATATTCCCAAATCCGACTATCATTAACCAAAAATATAGTTTTTACATTACCGTGCATCGTGTGAATGTTCACGAAGTGAATGTAATGGGAAAAATATTATAGTATTGTAGTGTTGTATTAAGTAACTACTGTTGTACTAACTACCTTAAATCAATTGTTATTTAAAGTACCATGTGATCGGCCTGTAACCTGCTACCGACTCAATAGTAAAACGACGATGTAAGACGCCGTAAGAAATGACATTTGGCACCCGTAGACTTGCAAGTCCCACTGTAGCGAGCAGCAAGGTGTAGGATAGTCAATCCAGTATAGATCTATACGCAAACTCATACGCTCCCCAATTACGGAGATTCTGGATACAAAAACGGTCATGGCAGGTAGTGCCATGACCCGCTTAGTGGCTAACATAACTGAATGTAATGTTTTGGTAATGTATGTGCTAGCTGTATTGTGTGTTCTTCCTCTTTCTATCATGTATGTTTGTTTCTCATCACTATGTATTATGTTTGTTTCTCATTACTATGTATTATGTTTGTTTCTCATCACTATGTGTTATGTTTGTTTTTCATCACTATGTTTTATGTTTGTTTCTCATCAGTATGTATTATGACTCATGTATGAACTGACTCATTGTATGATTCATTGTTCTAGTATTAGTATTAGTAAAACCCTAAACTACGCCTATTGTAGATTACTAGTAATTTAACTTGTACGTATGAAGATGGGAGTATACCCCTGCTACCCAGGGTATTGAATTGACTGGAAGAACCTTTATGACTATATATGTACACATGATATATAACTAATAGTTAAACGACCTTCGGACGGATACCCGATATCCTACCAGACCACATCCCAACGGGGAAAAGGAAATAAGGCGGGTTAGCCTTCCTAAGTCCTTCAAACATTACTTATATAACCATACATATCTAGACATGAAATTGACAATATAAAAGTATAAAAGAAGTTTCGTAAACGCATTATATATGTAAAAGAGTTTTTAAGACAGATTGAAGTAAAACAGTTTAGTAAAACAGTTTGAAAGTAAGAGAATCACTTGTTGATAGTTATTAATCACATGTGATTGAGATAATAACTATTGTAACTTTACTTGTATTCCCCCCATAAAATCATTTATAAACGTTTAAAAATATTTAAAAGGTTAATTAAGGGGTATGAAATCACCTGTAGTGAGTGGTACGGATGAACTGAAGATGTAGAATCTTAGGTGTCAAGTGAAGTCTTGAACGCACTCTATGATCCTAGTTAACATATAATATCACATATATGTATCCAATTAGTGTTTAAAAAACTAATAAACAAAGTTAAGACACCCTAGGACATGCTAAACACCTTATACAAGTGTTATAAGTCCCAAGGATTGCATCTAAGTGTTGTAGGGAAAAGCTTATGTGCTTGGGGTTCAAGGAAAACTCCATTAGGGAGTTTACGGTTTTGTGGTCATAATCAAAAGAGTTTACGGTCGTAAACCCTTGAGTTTACGGCCGTAAGCTCACACTCTTTTTGACCTTTTGTTTTTTGAAGCCTTCTAAGCCAATCCAAGCATTCCTACTTCATGTTTAAGCCTTAGGAATTGTTTTGTGGCATCAATACACTCCTAAATGGAGTTTACGACCCATGGACCATTTCTCCATGAGTTAGTTGCCTTAAACTCCTATCGAACATGGTTTTATGATGTTTTCAAGTCCTAAACACTTCAAGGTAATAGCCTAGGTTAGATTCTAGGCAAAAGGAAGGAGTATAGGCCATATATACCCACTTTGGGGTGTTTACGGTTTTGGGAGATCCTCAAACCATAAACACATTTAAATGAGAGATTTAGGTGTTTTTCATATGATAAACACATCAAGGAAGGATCTAGACAAGTCCCTAAGGCATTGTGAAGGACTAAGGCACCCAAAGGCACCCTTTGGCTCCTTACTTGGTGTTTACGGTTTTGGGATCTTCCCAAAACCAGGAACACCTTGTTCTTGGTGTTCTTGGGACACTTCCTTGATGTAATGATGTATAACAAGCCTTACAATACACTAGGGTAGGAATACTTACTAGTTGGAAGCTTGAAATGAGCTAAAAGTCCAAGAACACTAGTGTGTGTTCTTGGTGTTTTGAAAATCTAATCAAAACACAAAAATGGATGGATGAAAAGATGTATAATCACTAGTTGTTATGATATATCAACTAATCAAGTCAAGAAATACTTACGTTTTTGGGAAATCGGGTGAAAACCGGGATGATAGTTGAGAGTGTTTGGGAGTTGTTCTTGAGAGTGGAAATGAGAAGTGAAGTGTTTTGGGGAGTAAACTCATGCTTAAGCATGATTTTACGGTTTTTAGGGTAATTTACGGCCCAAACATAAAAGTTTGGCTGTGAATTTCTAAGCTACGTGGTATTCGCGGTTTTGAAATTTCAAGACTCGAGATGGCACATCCTTTCACACGTTCGTTTAAAGAATAATTATTATAATAGTCAAACGAACTTTAAATTTGTTAAAAATAAATAAAAAAGAAATTGACTTATTATTTGAAGTGGTTGACTTTAGGGTTTGACCAAAAGAAAATTTCGGGTTGTCACACATTGAACTTTTCAATGGCATGTTTAATCCCGATTATGCCCTTCAAGTTTGTGACTAGGATATCGAGGATCACAAAAACGTATGAATAACCATGAAAATGAGCTTGGTAGTCTCGAAGTCATTTTTCATCTAATCAATGTGCCAGTTAGCGACACACGCTCCATTGATCTATGAAAAACTACGAGAAACCCATTGCCATCCTTCGTTAGTCCACATTAATGTGCCGGTTAAGCACACGCGCTCCACTAACTGACCAGTAAGGTGCAATGTGCAATTTCATGGGTTAGCATCAAATTCACATCTTCCTAAATTAATTAAGACTGGGAATTTATGTAAGGTTTAGTTACTTTATATGTTCATTATAATTTTAATGAGAACTTAGTGTCCTATCATACCCGTTCGGCTAACGACCGTCCACTAGTCAAGGAAGCGGTCCCGTGGGTGAGAGTGGACACCCATTCAATCACCATTTTATAGGCAATTTCCTTATACCCCCTTATAGACCAGCTTCGTGAATGAGGCCTACTAACGGTAAGACTGACTTTTAACTTATACATATATAATATATTGGACTTTTAATTTTATATAGTATAAGGGTGTAATTTAAACTTTTAAAATACTAAGTGGTTTAATTTATTAATAAATTACACTTTTAATTAATTAAACTTAAACGATGTCATTATGGATTTATTAATTCTTTATTTTAATTAAACACTTAATTAATTTAATAAACTCCATAAGGGTGTAATTTGAACCATTCAAAGCATCAAGGTACTGTATTTAATATTTCACAATTAAAGCTTTTTAATTAAATTTTTAGTTGTTAAACCATGAGGTGCATTTTATGATCCTTTTCAAATTACTAGGGTTTTAGAATTCAATATTTCAAATTAAAACCTTTTAATTATACTTTTCAAATTCCAAAACTTGACGACAAGTTTTGAAACTCTTCAAAACCTCTTGAATTTCGTAACTTAATGAGTTAATGTTCATGAATGAGACTTTTCATATTTCATAACTTGAGGAAAAGTTACGAAACTCTTCAAGAACCATTTAGATCAAATATAACTAATGAAATTAATCACATAATTTATCCTTTAGCAATTTGACTTAATTCTACTCCTATAGCAAAATGATTCAAATTCTACAAATAATTAGTTTTTCAAAAAATCAAGTAATATCTTAAAATTTGACAATCATCATTTAATTGGATCAGGATTATCATTATCTTATCAATAAAATCGAATTTTATGAGCCAAAACAGTTTGTGGTAATAATTCTAATCCAAATATGTCCAAAAAACTGAAAAATCTACCCACTGACCAGCCACCACGTCGTGGTAACATTGACCACGTCGTGGTGATCATGTAGATTAAAAAAATGATTTTTTTCTTTGAACAATTACCAATGCATCAATATAACAGAAAACAACTAGTCTCTGATACCACTGATGGGTTTTGAGTACTATATCACTCTATGGTGCACATACAACCCTAATGCCTTGGATCTAAGTTTTCTCTAATCATACATGCAAATTCATATTATCCAAAGCATACACCCTAGCTAGCATGCAAGTTGAGATATACAATATAAAAAGTAGTTAGATGAATACCTTTTTGTTGTAACTTGTAGTTCTTGGCCTTTCAAGAGCTTAACACCTCAAGTATGATGCCTCAAATGGTTCACAAAACACCACCAATAATTGGAGGATAATTAGAGAGAGATTGGAGACACCAAAAATCGGCAACACTCTTCTTAGTATACACATAGTGGTGATTTTAGGGTTTAGGGGTTACATTTATAGTGTAGAATTCCAAGGGGCACTTGTAAACCATAATTCTTATACTTAGTCTTATGATCCAACAATTGATTTGGACTAAAACTTAATGGACTATCTCATATGCTTAGTCCATCATAAATCAATCATTGATCATTAGCCCAAACCAAATGTATCACTGATTTACCTAATCAGTCCTCACTAATATAATCAGTCTCTTTTGATCACTAAGTTAATTCCAAATTAACTTTTGATCAATACTAATTAAATAATATGATTTATCAATTAATATATTATACCTATACTATATTAATAAATCACTAGTAACCTCTTTCTCAAATATCCATCCTATCAAATTGTTTTGGTGAATGCAACCCAAATGGACAATGCTACTATGGGGTCAAGTACATACCAATTATAGTTATGGCTTAGACACATAATCCAACAGATATACCACTTGATCATGTCTCCGAAGCATTTCAGATCTCCTCCATTGTTCAATTTGCATGCTACAATTAAGTACATTATATGGGTAAATGCATTAGCGGACTACAAATGTTTGTCTAATAAAAAGAACAAACTTTTATTAACTTTATCACCTTCTCTTCTCTGGTAGTCCACACTCCAATATTTTTTTATCTTACCTAGCTTTCTCTTCTGAAAGCCCATTATTTCTTTTTTCGGATCTACAACAGGTTTCTTTTTCAACACCGAAACAATTTCAACATCTAGCTTTGCGACTTCGTGAATGTAACAAAGCAGCATTGTCTTAAAATGAGAAATAATTGGCTCATACTTTGCTTCATCCTTGGATAAAATCCTAAATGATGAAATCCAATCGTTCTATTCATACAAGGTAGATCAGTAAGTGTGATGTGCTCTTCAGTGCGAGCTACTCCACGAAAACCTTTAAACTTAACGTTTATAAAGTGTTCTGTGGGAAAAGGAGCATAGACTTTCACATCAACAAGCTTCTTCAAGTTCCAAATATTGTACTGTGGTTGAGCATACTTGAGATAAAAATTGAAAAGCATGTTGTTAACGTCGTAATCCGAAAGAGGAGACTTCTCAATATGAGTAAACCCTCGGAATCGGAAAGCTCTCGGAGTGAGAGGGGAGTCTTGCTGAGAATCCACGGTATTATCCAGCTCAAAAGATACTGACAACTCTAACCAATGAATGCTCGGATCATTTATTGATTGCTTCTCTCTGAATTCGCTCTAAGGAGCATGGAGGAAAACGGGTCTTCCAAGTTGCAAGAGTGACTTTCACAGATTCTACTTTAGCTTCTAATTCTTGGCAAAGAGTCAGAAGATCATCAAGTACCTTGGCACGACTCTTTCTTGTTAGCTTTTTTCTAACAGACAATTCTTCTTCAATTTCATCATCATCATCTATCAAATTTTCTTTTCCTTTTGATCCCGAAGCTTCATTAACCTTCAGATCTATCTTCGGTTTATCCTCATGTTGTTCATTAGTGGGCTTCTTAACCTGAGGCTTGGGTTCCTGAGGCTTAGGTTGTTCTTTTTCCTTAATTGCTTCTCCCCATTGTTTCGGAAAAACACTACTTTCCGTAACACCCTGTAGTTTATTGAGCATGGCAAAGATAGACTTAAATTTTTCTGAGAGGTGATGGCGAATTGAAACCGTAAGCATTAAGTCACGGATTTCAACCAGATTGAGCAAGTACTGAGTTATGTCAGACACACATCATCAGAATATTGCTTTCACGAATTCCATGTGATACAGACGCTCTGTTGCATAATTGAGCTTGACAGAGAAAACCTTAATTTTTTAGTTTTCTAAGCCAACGTATCCATGAGTTTGTTTTCAGTAGCGAGATCCTTCTAAAGCTGCTCTATCTTGGAGACAATAGAAGCATCCTTTTTCAGCAGAATCGGTTTGTAGTTCGCCATTAACATAAGAAAAGGCTTCTCTTTCAGTTTGAAGAGTTCAACCAAGACTCATAATGACCTTTTTCGCTTCTTATATTTTCTTATCAGCAGAGGCTCAGCAATCTGCCATGAACTGTGTGACTTTAGACATTAGTTTTTCGACTTTTTTGGTCGTATCAGCAATTGCCTTCTCAGATGCCTTGATTGCCTTGCTTAAGTTTTCAAGGACTTTATCATTTTCTTTGGTGAGTGTGATGAGATGAAAACTCTTAAGATCGATTTGATTCAAACAAGTAAAAGAAATCAAAAACAAAATATGAATCAAGAATGTGTCGAATGAATATAAATCACAACGTCGGAAGAGCTCGATAAAGAACTGCTACTGTAGAGGTGTGTAGGGTTTATAATGACACGATTAACAAATACACCATGCATGCATGCACCTTAAATAGTAAAACCCTAATCATTAAACATGGGTGGACAGGCCCAACCCGGGTACATCAAATACTAAGTAAAGGCCCAAAAGACGCAACATAAAAATACTCAATAATCTCCCCCTTTGCGTCGATTGAGGCGAGAGTCCTGCACTGCTGAGTTCGCTTCTGTACTTCAAAAACTTTCGGAATTACGCCCAACAGAACCTTGAGAACTTGAAGATAACATTGAATCATATCCGAAAAGCACTTCTTCTCACCTTTGTTGTTACCCCTATGCTTGTTGAAGAAGTCCAAGAAATACTCCAGGCACGAAGTGGAGAAAAAATGTTTGCCGTCGAGAAAGAAACAGGCTTTGTGAAAGTCTTCATCAGTTCACTCCTTCAGTTGTAAAGCTACACACCATCCGTCCTTTTGTATTTCCCAAGTT
This sequence comes from Lactuca serriola, assembly GCF_051521515.1. Lineage (NCBI taxonomy): Eukaryota > Viridiplantae > Streptophyta > Magnoliopsida > Asterales > Asteraceae > Lactuca > Lactuca serriola. The sequence goes on along the minus strand of NC_136409.1, from coordinate 107,769,108 downwards.
TCATTTTGTCGAAACCATCAGGATTATCTTTGGGGAGTACACTTGGCTTCCTTCGCAGCACTACAGCAATCTCAACATCCATTTGGCCAACCTCATGAATGTATGAAATTATCATCTGCTTAAGGTAAGCAACAACATGCTCATATTTCTGTCCATCCCTCAGCAATAAGTTATACAACATGATCCAATCATATGGATTTAGGCATGGAAGATCGGCAAGAGTAAAATCATGCATCTGAATCATTGAACCTCTAACAACCTTGAATTTTGCATTTGGGAACCTATCGGTTTCATGTGACCAATGAACTTTACAGACGTAATTTTTCTTGCACTCCAAGTCTCATACTGCGACTTCATATGCTTAACGTAGAACGAAAAAAGAAAGTGGTATGTACCGCTATCTGTTGTTGGGACATTCGCAGCATCCACAAAGCTGCCAAACCTGAAGGCTTTCAGAATGATTGGAAGGTCCAGCTGCAAATATTGTGTATTCTGAAGATTGAATGACACAACTGGTTCCAACCAATACTAAATCGGCATATCAATAGCTTCACTCAGTATCCGCTTCAAGGTCCATACCATAAATAAGTGCTTTTGGCTTTCCAGTGTGGCCTAAGCTTCGTGTTTGGCTTTTTCTTTCGCTTCAGCCTCATGAACGCTTGTTTGGTGCTCATCCATCTGAGCTTCACGTTCTTTTCTTCTTTTCAGCTCATGCTTGTCTGAATCTTCATCTTAACTTTTATCAACTATTGGTTCTTCACTGAACAAATTTTGTTTTCCTTTTGGTTCAGTTTCGCTTTTTAGCTTGACAGTGGGCTTGACTAAAGGTTTGGGGTTTTCCTTCTTGGACTGTTTCACTTCTTCTCCCCTTTGTTTCAAAATTGAGCTGGATTCCAGAACACCTTCCAGTCGATTAAGCACTGCGAACACTGGTCTGAGCTTTTCGGAGTGATGCTTCTTGATTGTGATCGTGATCATCGAGTTGTGAGTCTCAATGATGTCCGAAAGTTGTGCATTCACATTTGCTACACAACATTTTATAACGGCCCTTTCGGACAACAGATCCATGATTCGTTTTTCTGCCTGCTCTAGCTTGACTGCTAAGACTTTCACCTTTTCTGTCTTTACAGCAAGAGCTTCTAGTATCTTGCTCTCATTTGCTAAGTCATCCTAAAGCTTTGTTATCTTTAAGGAATAGAGGAGTTGAGCTCAGCATTATCTGATTGAATACGAGTGCGAACCTCTTCAAGTTTCGCTTTCTCTGTTTTAAGCGTGGAGCCAAGGCCAAAAATAACTTCATTGGCCTTTGTTGTAAATGAATCGAAGGAGGTTGGAACATTCTCCATGTACACACGAGCATTAGAAATTAGTTTATCAACTTTTTTGGTCGTGTTTTTGCACATAGAAGCAGAAGCATCTACCGCCTTGTTCGTCTTTTCAAGGTTGGCGGAGTGCTCTTTCGTAAGAGTCTCAAGGAGGGACTTCATCGTTGATTTTGAATAATCGTCACTAGATGATGCTTTAGAATCTTGTAGCAACGAGTCCCTTTTGTGACCAGCGCTTCATTATCAGTTGCAATCCAAATGTTGAATGGACTGTAGGTGAATCCCGCGAAGTCGTCATCATCATCATCATATATCGTATCTGGATCATCCTGGTGGAAAATAGAGACAGGTGGAGTAGAATGCCCAATTGTGAATCATGAAGCACTTGCCCCCACATCAAATGCTTTGACAATTATCGGAGGATCAACAGTGGTGGTATTGGAATTAGTGAAAAATGGGGTTTGGAAGTGCGAAACGCCCAATGAAATTGGTGGGCATGGTGCTATTGTAACGGGAGTTGAAATAGTAGCAGTTGGAGAAGGGATAGAAAAACCCTAGAAAAATTCTTCAGTAATGGGAATTGAAGTTGGAATTTCAGGCGTTACCTTAGGATTTGTAGTTGTCGGCTATGAAACCTTCGGTTGAGACGAAAAATCTTCTTTGTTGTGAACCTCCGTCTAAATGGGAATATCTGAAACCGTTTGAGATTGTGAATCCTCCCGATCGCTTGGTATCGAAGTTTGTGGTCGACGAGCCATCTCTTTGACTCTCTTCCTTTTTGGTGCTTGAGCTGGTGTAGAAGGTTCGGCATCAGGCTTTCATTTGCCTCCCTTTTTGGGTGAAGGAGCTGGTTTAGAAGGACCAATTTTCGTACCCTTCTTCTTTCCTCCCTTCTTGGGTTTATCCGCCTCATCAAGACCTTTCGCATTTTATCTGTAAATGGGCGAAAGCCTGTGACGGGAAGACTGTGACAGTCTCACTGTACATCGCTCGTAGCCGGTACGTCACGAAGCATTGCTTCAGGAATAAAATCGATAAAGCTGAATTTGGATTTGTCAGCGAGAATGATGTTCGGTGTGTGTAAGATTTGGATAAAAGCCAAAGACGAACCGTCCAAGTAGGGGATGTTCAACTTGTTGATCGCCCCTTCAACAATGATGGAACAAAAGCAAGCACAAGATATTTCACTATGTCGAGTGGTTAAGAGAGTGCTTTGTACGAACTGACCCCAGAGGACTGACCCGTAGTTCAATTCGATGCCGGAATAGATGGCGTACATCATCATAATGAAGAATTTGCTCGCACTGTCCGAGCCAGTAACCCGTTGAGAGAAAATCTTGAAGAGCAACATGAATAAGCCATTCCACATAGGCAACAAGTTTGGCTTTTTTGAACTTGGAAACTACACTTAACGATTCCTTGTAGCCTATCTGGTAGAACATTTCCAGAATCACGAAGTTGGAGATGCTTTCCGAGTTAATTAGGTCACGACCCAGAGGAAGCCTTAGATATTTGCAGAATCTTGATTTCGTTATGTGGGTTTTGTGGTTATGGATTTCGAACGTAACCAGTTCTTCCCCCTTTTGATAACTAGTAGTGGAGTAGGCCATTGAATGATACACTAGAGGAACAATTTCTAACTTAGTGAACGCAACAACAAGTCGAGAGTACCTTAAGCATTCGATGATGGGTTGAAGAGACTCACCGTATTTGGTGGGGTCGAGATCGAGAACCATATTCTGATTGGCCTTGATGTTGAGGATTGAAGACTGGGCCATGGTTTCTGCAGCAGAAGGAGTCTCTAACGAAGCTGCCATTGATGCGTGATGATGAAGAAGATGAACAGTAGACAAAGAATAATCGCCGGAGAATTTCATTGCTTTTTTAGAGTAGTAATTAATTAATGAAGCGTCGAAATCCTTTTATACGGAGTTGTAGGTGAGACAAAACCTTCGATTGGTTGCATCGGGTACTGAAAAGGCGCCTAAAAAGGTGTGACTGATAGCTGTGATGTGTGTCAGGCGGCATCAAATCAGCATCGGTTCAAATCAGCATCGTTTCAAATTCGTGTGTCCAATCTTATCCGTTAAGATGCCGCGTCAGATACGCACTTTCGCATTTGATTCATTTATGAACTTTCGTAGTGAGTGGTCATCAACGTATCTGTGAAATTAAAAGTAAATACAAGTGCCACGAACCAGACTTTGGAAAATCACAAGGACCTTCGTGCGAGAGTGTGCCAACGATAAAGAAAGAAATCAAAATTTTTTGGGATATAAGTAATGTCTTATTAAGATAAAAAGCAGTGGATCCCGGGCAACGATCTCTTCCTTTGGAGTCAAGAGAGACTCTAAAGTGTCTGTGTGGTTTCCAGTTGAATTACGATCACAAGTTTGTTGAGAAAATGTGATAAGCATCTTTTGATTAGGTTTTAAGGGTGGTTTTATCTTCAACCAAACTACGAAACTTGATATAAGTCCGAAAGTTCGATGAAGTACATGTCTAACCAGTGTAGCCATAAAAACAAGTATGCTTGGGAATTATTTTAAGTGACTAGGATAAGCATAGAAATCTCAAGAAAAATAAAAACTGGATCTTTTGGGTAGAAACATCTTAGGTCTAGAATGTCTGATTAAGATCACACAAAAAGAAAAATAAGATTTCAAGGTACTGACCACGAAAGTGATATTCGTTAATTCCAAGGTGAAAGATCTAGAGCATGTTTGTTGTTCACCATCAATTCATATATATGTGTTGGATTTTGGGTTTAACTCAAACTGTGGTTATAACGAAGTTAAGATCATGAACATAAAATTGGTTGTAACTATAAACCTCAGTGGTAACTTCTGAGAGTCTCCAGGGTTATATTTCTGAATGCGAAAGTTGATGGGCAAATGGTATGAGGTGGTTCCAAAGAAGAATGTACCTCTGCTATGCGAAAGTGACAAAGCAGGTAACTCTTAACTCGATGTAAGAAGAGTCAGGTAGCTCTTGACTTATGTGAATAAACAACCTTATTGGGAAGAAACGTTTGGTGTTATCGATTCACTAAGGCGTCAGCATGCAGCAACATGCTTCTAGGGACACTTAACTAGCACAAAGTTTCAAAATTTATACATGCCCCATCATTCGTAATTGATATCACCAAGATGTTTGCCTTAAAACATGCTCAATTAGCTAATATTTTTGGTATTTTATAAAAATAAAGAATGAAAATAAGAAAATATATTTGTATTTTTGTTTATCTGAAAAAGAAATAAAATATTTTGGATTTTCAATGTTTTAAAAAAGAGATAAAAACAAATAACATGTTTTTGGACTTTCGTTTTTTCTGAAAAAGAAAAAAAACAAAAATAAGTAAAGAAAATGTACAAAGTATACAAGAAAATTCAAAACCACGAATGAATAGTAGACTGCAAATCACTGCGAACATTCGCACAAATTTGTAGTGCGAACAATAGATTGCGAGTCACTGCGATCGTTCTCACCAATTCGAAGGCCAAAAAGATGATTGCGAGTCACTGCGAGCATTCACACCAATTTGCAGGACAAAAGATGTCTGCAAGTTACTACGAGCATTCTGATTAATTCGCAGGCCAATCAAAAACTTATGACTGGAAAGGTGGTTTCGGAACAGACTCAGCCTCTATCATTCCTAAGCCTTGAAGAATGCGATTGAATGATTGTTCAGGTAAGCCTTTCATGAAGATATCAGCTAACTGATCAGCGGATCTTACAAAGTGTATCTTGACATTTCCATCTTCCACAAGATATTTGATGAAATGACACCTAAGTGCGATGCATTTCGTCTTTGAATGTTGCACTGGGTTGTAACAAATGCGAACGACACTTTTAGAACCGCAACATAATTCGTTTCATGTTTATGCCATAGTCACGAAGTTGACTCTGAATACAAATAACTTGTGATGTGTAAGATGCATCGGCTATGTACTCTACTTTAGCAGTCGATAGGGAGACACAAGTTTTCTTTTTAGATTGCCAACTCATGAGTGTTCCATCAAGAAATTGCTATCCTCCCATTGTATTTTTTCTATCTAGACCGCAACCTCCAAGATCAGCATCCGAAAACGCTTGCACAATGAAACCTGAACCATAGGGGTACCGTATTCCCAATGAGGAAATTCGCTTGAGATACCTGAAGATGTTCTTAATAGCGGTCACATGAGGTTCGCGAGGATTAGCTTGAAACCTAGCACAATAGAAACCATAAAACATGATATCTAGACAACTAGTAGTTAGATACATCCAGAGATGGTGTTTGTTTCATTCCGAATGCCATGGAACCTTCACTTTTGAATCTCCCACCATTCTAAACTTGGAGAGTAAGGTATTTGTAAAAGCCTCCTGATTGATAAAGATCCCTTCCTGAACCTGTCTTATATTCAATCCAAGAAAAAAGTTAATCAGACCCATGGAGCTCATTTCAAAGCTACTTTCCATCAACTTTCGGAACTTAGTTGTTCAGCTAGGGTTAGTTGATCCAAAGATGATTTCATTAACATAAATTTGGACGATCATAAAGTGGTCACCATGTTTCTTGCAAAAGAAGGTTGGGTTGACTGATCCTTGTTTAAAATTTGCCTGTTTTAAAAAACGAGTTAGAGTTTCATACCAGGCCCTTGGAGCTTGCTTTAGACCGTAAACTGCCTTGTCCAGAATGTAACAGTGGTTCGGATAATTTTCATTTATAAAACGTAGTGGTTGTTTTATGTACATTGTCTTTTCGAGTTCCCCATTTAGGAATGCACACTTGACGTTCATCTGATAAACTTCAAATTTCTTGTGCGCAACATAGGCCAGAAAGATGCGAACAGATTCTAACCCTGCAATGGGTGCGATGGTTTCTTCGTATTCAATGTCTTCTTCCTGACAATATCCCTTTACTATGAGCCGCACCTTATTTCTTATCACATTGCCTTCCTTATCTATCTTGTTGCGAAATACCCATTTAAGACGAACAACGGATGTATCCTTTGGAATGGGAATAAGTCTCTAGAATTTTTTTCATTCGAATTCATTGAGCTCTTCCTGCATTGTCTATACCCAATCAGAGTGATCAAGAGCAATTTGAATGTTTTTAGGTTCAATTTTGGAGATAAACGAATTGAACATGCAAAATTCCACTTTAGAGAATAGTGCAATTCGCTACGCCTTTTGTTGAGCTCTCGTATGAACACCTGTAGACGAATCTCCTACGACTTGACTTTTTGGATGATCTTTGGTCCATTTAACCAATGGAGGGTAATTTGCATCATATGTTGGATCTAATTCTGCATTCACTTCTATTAACTCTGATGGTACATTCGAATCATCATTCACATTTCCATTCTCCCCCTCGAATGATGTATGAATATAATCATCTATTACCACCAATGCTTTCAATTGTAGAAGTACGATAAAGGTCTATATGCGAAGTTCAAGTGGTTCAATGACTTTTGTGTTCAGAATCATTGGATGACTCTTCCTGCTCTATTTTCCCATTTCGCAGGCTGCACAAAGATGTTCTTTGTCAAATTTCAGGAGTGATAATCCTCGCACATTATCACTAAGAACAATCGTGTTTATATCCTTAAAATTGAGATGCGAGAGTCTTCTATGCCATAGCAATCTATCATCAGTGGAAGCTTTCGCAAGTAATCAAATTGTCGGCTTCCCATTGATGGGATTCAGATTCAGCGGATACATTTCACCTTTGCATTTTGATTTCAGGAGCAAAGTTTTGTACTTCTTTTCGATTATCTCTGATCCTTCGTCGTCAATGGAAACTTTCAGTCTAGTTCCCACCACCAACTGCGAAACACTAATGAGGTTGTGTTGCAGTCGTTCCACGTACGTAACCTTGCGAGTAGAGAACTCTCCATTGGTTATCATCCTGTAACATTTGATTCCACCAAGAGAATTGTTTTTGTATTTCACTCTGCCCCTATCCTTCAGTGATCTCAAATCTCACAATTCATCCTTCCTACCTGTCATGTGACGTGAGCAACCACTGTCGATGTACGATTCTGAGTCAAACTGTTTGTCACGTATCACTTGTGAAAGTTAGGTAGATTTAGGAACCCAAAGTTGTTTGGGCTCGCATGAGTTTTTCACAGAAAAGGAAATAGAAGGACTAACTATATAATTTCGTTTTATTATGGCTTTTTATCTTGCTTTGTGATTTGAAAAATAGTAATCCTATTGTCTGTAAACAGGCCCAACCCGGGTACATAAAATACTAAGTAAAGGCCCAAAAGATGCAACACTAAAATACTCAATAGAGTGTCTCGACCATTGCTCGATGAGATTTGAGCATGAACTCAAAATTAGGAGATGTAAGAGAGGACTCCAAAAGAGAATCTGTGACAACCCGAAATTTCCATATGTACAACATGTCAAGTCAATAGAAGTCAGAACAGTTACGGTTAATTTACAGACGATTTGGGATAAGTTTGAACATTTTATGATTAACACTTTAGGAGATGCCAGGAGAAGGGATACTCTTAGGTTTATTGTGCAACAATAAACTTTCATACTACAAGAATTTGGAAAATTCAGACCCAAACATGGAGTTTGCAGTCCAAAACCTCAGGGGTATATATATGGTCCTTAGCCATATTTATTCATTTGTTCCATTTCCAACTAGAGAAAAGCCAAATTCTCTCTCACGGATCTTCGGCCTTTCGTCCCAAATCATGAGTGCTTCTATCTAAGTGTATTAGAGGGCTTGATATGTGTCTAGTAACCAAAAAAATCATAAGAAACCAACAAGATCAAAGAGTTTACGGCCCAAGAACACCTTGGACCGTAAACCCTTCTTTAAGGGCCAAAAGTGTGCCCTAGTCCCTTCCTTTCATTATGAAACTAGCCTAGACTCGTACCCTAATGTGTGTAGGACTTGAAAACACCAAAAACACCATTTCCATGAGAGATTACGGTCGTAATCTCTAAGGGATTTGGTTCTAGGGCCATGAACTCCTCAAAGGAGTTGAAAGGTGCCCTAATCTCTTCCAAGGACTAAACCATCAAGTACAAATTCTTCTAGGGAACATGTAAGGCTTCAAAACAACAAATGAACAAGGGCTTAAGATATTACGGCCGTAAACTCAAGGTTTTACGACCATAAACTCCTTGTGTGATGGTTCTTGGAGAGTAAACTCAAGAATGGGGTCCTTTGTAACCCTAAACCCACTAGCCTTGTCCTACAACAACTTAGATGCATTCCTTAGGGCTTATAACACTTATGTAAGGTGTTTAGCATGTCCTAGGATGCCTTAACATTTTCAATTAGTAGTTTAAGACTAATTGGGTACATATATGTGTGACTATATGTTAACTAGGATCTTTGGGTGTGTACAAGTTTTCACTTGACACTTAGCAATCCTACATCGTTCAGTTCATCCAAACCACCATCTACAGGTGAGTTCATACCCCTTAATCAATGTTTTAAATGATTTTAAATGCTTTAATGGGGGGGGAATACAAGTACAAAACAGCATGTTAATAAATCAATCATATGTGATTTATAACTGTGTTTTCATCCAGCAGATTTCACATACTTCAAAATGTGATGCATGAAATGGTTTTCTATCATAAAAAAAATACGTTGTTATCAAATGTATTACTTTTGAAATGTTTATAAAATGACATAAAGTCATTGTTAGTTATTGTTCAAAAGTCTTAAATGTCTTACAAAACCATTTTCATCTTCTTGATCAAACTATATCTATACACTTATGTTCTTATATATGTATTGATATGATAGCTTTCATCCTTCATTCAGTTCCCACACTTTTGGGTAGCAAGGGTGTATAAACCTTCTTGGACAATCAATTAACTTCCAGTTAACTATTATAGGGATAGTTAGGAGATACAAGACATTATTCCTATTACAAGGAATTACACCAGATTCAGTTCATTCATGAGTCTACATTATACATTACATGTTACATGAATACGTCTACATCGATATGCTTACATGAATACATTTACATAGATACATTTACTTGTATACACTTACATGGATACTTGTACCTAGATTCTATATGATGAGTTACTAGTACATACCATACGTGTAAATTTGTTCTGCCTATCCTAGTGCTAAAGGATAACTAGACGGGACTAATCATTCCGGCACCCACCTGTTAGCAACAGAGGTAATGAACATCTACGGATGCCTACAGTTGATACTTATATTAGGGGTACCTTTACGGGACTAACCATTCCTTAAACCTGCTGCCAGCTATAGAGGAAAATGAACATTCTACGGATGTTCAAGGTTATACATTTCGGCAGTCGCGATGTCGAGTTGATGCTAATACAAAAGGATAACACTTACATGGATATATTTTTCCTATTACTTTATTTTGTGATACATTCACATAAACGATGAGGTAGACTAGGTACTGTTAGTAGTAGTCAAAAAGAGGAAAAAAACTATCTTTATTATAGCAAAACATACGGGTCTTTGTAGAAGACTACTTTCAAACATACAGGTCTTGGTAGAAGACTACTCTTATACTAGTAGGAAATATGGGATTTTCTAGGGCTTTCCTACTTATATCAAATGTTTCATTCAATGATTTACATGTCATTCATAACAGCTTTCCAAAACAAGGCAATGACACTTAAATACTTATGAATTCACCAGCCTTACGCTGGTACTCGCTTTCAAAATAACTTGTATTCTCAGGTCACCAGTAGACAGGTACGATTGCCAGGTTTTGAGAAGACGGAGCACAGACAAGAATCGTCTTTTATTTTGATTACATATTTTGGTGTCTTATTACAATGAAAGAACACACATGTATTAAAACTTTACTTTTAATGCAATGGATGATGTTGTTGCTTGTTTACTACTTTACATTGTTATGATACTTCACATGACGTCCTCCACCCCGGAACGTTTCCGCTGTTCTTGGTTTTGGGGTGTGACAGATTGGTATCAGAGCATTGTTTATAGTGAATATAGTATATCAACCCATAAAAGGTATACTAACTATAAATACATTGGGATTAAAACGCTTTGTCTTAGAGTATATACTTTTAAATAATAAAATATTTAAGTAAGTATACGTGCCTGCATTCATACTAAAATCGGTGTCACAAAGACAAGAATAAAAGTATTACGATTGTTGAATATCACAAGTAAGCCTAGGGATATATGGTCAGTCTTAGGAGTGGCATAGCCCGATCAACTATGCTGGTCCAAGGAGTGATTAGCATACGCCCAAGAATGTTTGTGATGTGGAAACAAGTCTAATAACTTACCAACACAACCATAAAAAAATACCATAGGGGTATTTGGTCTTATTGTAATTATCTTAGTCAGTTCTTCTATTTAGTTATTTCTTATATCCCTTTTCTCGCGTAGATTTTTGTAACAACCCGAAATTCGTAACATTACTTGTAATCCTTTTCGTAACCCATTTCGATAATCCATTCGTCGTTTCCAATTTCGTTTCCGATTTCTCTATTTAATTAAGTCATTAATTTGAGTTTGATATTATGACTTAATGGGTGTCCAAACACATTTAGAACTCATTTTAACACCCCATATTAGTAATCGGAAAATTTTAGAATTAACCTTATCGGGTTACGGCAACTTGATCGGGGGCGACCAAAAGCCCCACGTAACGTCGGCATCGGGTAGAATTCCGCCGTGTCCAAATCTTAGACATTATTTAAAGTGATTTAAGCTTACATTTGAAGCTTTTTCCCTCTCTCACTATTCTCTCTCTAACCTCTCTCCTCAATCAAGATTAATGGTCCAAAAACATAGAATTAAGGCTCCAAATCTTTGAGGTAACATTCCTAACTTGTTATTCAACCTCTTAGGCCTTCAAATTAGTGTTTAAACATTGAAAAAGGACCATCATCATGAGTTTACGGCCATGGAGCATGCTTGGGCCGTAAACTCAAGTAAAATGGGTTTTTGAGCACTTAAACCCCTCCAAAACAACTTTGGGACTTAGATACGACTATATGGCTTACCAATTCGGACTTAGAGCACAATAAACATGGTTTTTGAGGAGTAAACATGAGTTTACTGCCCAAGAACATGCTTGGGCCGTAAATGCATCTTTCATGGAGAGTAAACTCATTTTCAAGTGGTAAAAAGCCATGTAAACACACCATTAGCCTTGGAATAAATCCTAGAACCAACCAAAATTAGTTTGAGGACCTTAAACATGATTAAATCCTCCCATTTAGGAGTTTACGGCCATAGCTCCCCAAGAAATAGTTCCAGGGCTGTAAACTCATTATTTCATGTTAAATGGTGCCCAAAACTCATACCAAGACTTGGAAAAATAGTTGGAATCACATGTGATTGTCCTAGCCTCACAAAATGAATTAAGGATTGAGCAATGGGGAGTTTACAGCTGTAAACTCCATGTTTACTTCCGTGAACTCCCATAAATGGTTCTTAAGTGAATATAATCCATCCCAAGGCCTTAGATAAATCCATTCCAACATTTCCCATGTGTATTCAAGCCATCTAGCACCATAAAAACCCCCCAAACATGAGTTCACGGCCGTGAACTCATGTGTGTGTGGTGTATAAGGCCGTAAACTCCATGAGGAGTTTACTCTTGAAGAGTAAACTCAATTCCCAAGTCCCACTCATCCGTAAATGTCACCCTGGTCACTCCAAACACTTGTTTTGAAGTCTTATCGCTCATTGGAGTGTATTTTCATATCTAATTAGTGGGTTATAGTCTAATTAGATACATTTGGATATTATTTCATATTACATAGGAACCTCGCGTGTTAACAAGCCCCGAACCATCGTTTAACATCCAATCAGTTGTGTTTTCTCGTCTGGTGACTTCATACCCCTACCCTTTTTCACTGTTTTCACTGTTTTCAGGGGGGATACAAGCAAAGTACAAGGGATTACTTATACTCAAAACTTGTTTTACATGTGTGTGTTTCATATCTCATATGCTTTTAACACTGATTATTATAACTGGTAATCGTTTAATCATGCAGAACACGTAAACATATATTTGTGAAATGGGTTATAAATTGTTATGTTTTATATATTTCACAAATGGTTTTCCATACTTTATCAGTTAAAAGCATGACATTTGAACTCTGAACATAAAAGTTAGTACACTGTTTTGTACTCGGTAACACTCCACAGAGATACATGAGTGGAGGATAATTGTATTATTACTAGTAAATTTGTTAATCCTATATAATTGGAGACATGTCCTCGGTGAACACTCCGCAGAGATACGCGAGTGGAGGACCGCAACCGTAACCAGAATCTCTTAGATAGGGAGCGTGACTTGAGTGTATAGATCTATACGGGGCTAACTACCCCACACCTGGCTGCTAGCTACAGCCAAACCGAAATGGTTCAAGGGTGATGAAAGTCATAAGGTGATGTGGACTACTTATTGCCATATCTAGTCTATTGTATGGTTATGGAACTCGCAATTAGGATAACAGAGATTTTCACCATAGTAAAAAATGAATAATGTAATTTATTTACTTTGTACATATTAGTTTTATATATGTATTAAAACTAATACATTTCACAAAGATAACCAGGTTTTCAGTATACATCTTTCACATTCGGTAACCAACATTCAAGAAAATATGGGATTTTCCTGGGGAAACATTTGTACATAACTAGCAATGTGTAACAAACCAAATAACTAAATTTTACATTTCACAAGGGTAAAAATGTTTTTAGTGTACATCTTTACATTACATTTTGGGATTCAATAACCAACTTTTAAGAAAATATGGGATTTTCTTGGTGTGTAACATTTTCAGAAATGGAAAGGAACTCGTACATTTTTCACAAAACAAAACCGCTTATGAACTCACCAGCATTATGCTGATTTTCAAACTGCTTGTATTCTCAGGTTCGTATTAGACAGGTACCCGATGACTGCTTTTGGCAAAGATGGAGCGCGTTCAAGACACATCTTGCTTTTGTTTATATATACATATGTATAACAATGTACAACTTTACTTTTGAAACAAATGTAAACTTTTATTTATGTAATGTAATGGTTGTTTACTTTACTTACTATGTCTATTGGATTTGATACTCAACGTGGAGTCAACCCCGGAAATGTTTCCACCTTCGGTTTTCGAGGTGTGACAATTTTAATGGCTGGATTTCACCACGGAGACCCGTACTTCCCAAACCAAGGCAACGCTGGATGGCTAGAGGAAGAACCAGAAGATGATCACCCAATCGCTTTGGATGATCACCATGCTGAGGGTTTTTCTGATAGTTCTAACTCAGAGCCGGAAGTCAACAACCTACCTCCAGCTACTCAAAACCCAAACCTGAACCCTCGTCCCGCATTTCAAGGACCCACACCTCTGTGGGCCACAAACCTGAATAGATGGAGTCAGGAACAGAGTCAACCTATCCCCTACAACGGAGAAAGAAGCTTCTACAACCTCACAAAGGGAGGTTCTGCTGACAGGGTCCTACCCATCATGGTTCGTAGGATTTCTCGGAACATGATACTGGGTCAATCAACTATCAATCGAGCTTTGGAGATTGACGCCAACTCTGGCGTTAACACCGTCCGCATTCGCCATCTAGAGTCTGCTCATGAAAGGACTCTGGTTCGCAGTGCAGCTCTGCAGAGGGAACTAGCTGAAACCCAAGTAGAGGTCAGGGAACTTCGTGCTCAGCAAGTGAGAGCTGATAGGCGTATGAGGGACATAGAACTCCTACTGTCGGGATCAAGAACTCATGCTAGCAGTTCTCGTCGCCGATAGAATCTCAACGACGCATCTTTTGGATATAACCTAGTTTATGTAAAAACTTTGGTCTAGTTTCCTATCGTTGTAAATCATAGACTGTTAGGTCTTGATCTAGTCATAGTTCTGTCAAAATTTTCCTATATTGGTTGATGTAAGGCCTATTTCTAGGCCATTTTTCCCGAACTTGTTACATCTATAATTCCAGTATTATTGACAGATATCTAATCATACGGAAATTATTATTATCCAAATGATTTCATTTTAATTCAAATCATACTATTCATTGTGTTGTTGGACTATGCAAAGTTAGTCCATGAGTCACTCTCATTATTCATTTATCCTTATCCATGTCGTCATCTTTTAAACGTATAGTTAAAGATCCCGCCTCGCAGGAATCCCAGGCGTAACCCCAGTAACGAAACGCCGATACCACCACCTCCCCAACCTCCTCAACCACCTCAACCACCTTCTCCCTCTCGATGCCACTATGTTCCAGGCAGCCTTCACAGCAGCCGTAGCAGCTGCGGTGTCAGCCATCAATGCTCCTGAACAGGTGCACTTCCCTCCAACCACAGCGAAAGCCATGGAAATCCTTGGGAATGCACCTACAAGGATTTCACGAATGCCAAACCCCGAAACTTCAATGGAACTGGTGGGGTTATGGTATTAAGGCAATGGATTGAAAAGACGGAAGCGGTCTTTGAAATATGAGCCTGCCCGGAGGGCAACAAGGTCAAGTTTGCCACATGTACCTTCTCTGACAGAGCACTAACGTGGTGGAATGGCCATGTTAAGTCTCTAACTATAGTGGTGGCAAATTCCATCAGCTGGGAAAACTTGAAAGCCATGCTGATGAGAGAGTACTGTCCTCGAGGGGAAATACAAAAACTCGAACAGGAACTCTGGGGTCTACAAATGCTTGAATCCGACATATCAACTTACACAAATAAGTTCTGTGATCTGGCAATTCTATGCCCTGATATGGTTGCTCTCGAGAGCAAGAAGATAGAGAGATATATATGGGGACTGTCGCCCCAGATCCAGTCAAGTGTGTTAGCTTCCAAGCCTGTAACTTTCGACAGTGCCAAGGAGCTAGCACAATCTCTAATAGATCACGGGAAACATCACAACCCAACAATCCCTTCACCCAGACCGCAAAAGGACAATAACAAGAAGAAGGGGTGGAACAAGAGGAAAAGAAGGACTTCGCAAAAATCCTCCATGAGACAACAACTTGTGGCAATCAATGCTGCCACGGTAACTCCTGTTGTCCCTGCAAACCCCTTACCAGCAAAAACTTATGTTGGAAATCTTCCGAGGTGCAACAAATACAACTTCCATCACCATGGACCTTGCAAGGAGATGCAGTGCTCTAACTGAAACAGGAAGGGGCATACAGCTCGTTTCTGCAAGACTCCCGCAGGACCGACCGCCCAAGTTCCTAATGCCAGTGTGGGCCAAGCTTGCTACGGTTGTGGCGAGGTGGGCCACTACAAAAGGAACTGCCCTAAGGCGGGGATATCTGGCGGAGTAGGAAGAGTTATGGACATGGGCCACGAGGAAGCAGTAGCTGATCCTACGATAGTTACTGGTACGTTTCTCCTCGATAACTCATATGCTTGCATACTTTTTGACAGTGGAGCAGAGAAAAGTTTCGTAAGTCATAAATTTGCACATCTACTTAAACAAAAACCATGTGCATTAGATAAATCATTCACGGTATAAATGGCAAACGGGAAAACGGAAAGTACTAACTGCATATACGTAGGTTGTACTTTAACTTTAAATGGTCATACTTTTAAGATAGACCTCATGCCGGTCCCAATTAAATGTTTCGACGTTATCATCGGCATGGATTGGTTGAGTCTTCTTCGCACCGACATCATGTGCTTTGTAAAAGCAATACGTCTTAACCTTCCTAACAATGAAACCTTAGTTATCTATGGCGACAAACCTAGTACGAGCCTTCGCATCATTTCGTGCATCCAAGCCCAGAAGTGCTTACGAAAAGAATACCTGCATTCCTCGCACATATTGTCGATACAAGTCAAGAAATGAAAGACATTCAGAACATCCCGGAAGTACGCGAGTTTTCCGACATATTCCCAGAAGAACTTCCAGGATTACCACCACAACGCCAAGTCGAGTTCAGAATCGACTTAGTGCCAGGGGCTACTCCCATAGCCAAATCTCCTTATCGTCTGGCACCGGCAGAGATCCAGGAACTTTCCAGTCAGCTTAACAAACTTCTCAAGAAGGGATTCATTAGGCCAAGCTTCTTACCATGGGGAGCACTAGTCTTGTTCAACAAGAAGAAAGATGGATCATTTCGTATGTGCATCAACTACAGGGAACTCAACAAGCTTACCATAAAAAATCGTTATCCCTTACCCCGCATTGACGGTTTATTTGATCAACTTCAAGGAGCCAACTACTTCTCGAAGATAGATCTACGATCCGGATATCACCAACTACGAGTGTTAGAGGAGGATTTTCCCAAGACAGCCTTCCGAACTCGTTATGGACACTACGAGTTGGTAGTGATGCCGTTCGGATTAACTAACGCGCCTGCGGTATTCATGGATCTGATGAATAGGGTGTGTCGTCCTTACTTGGATCAGTTCGTCATCGTCTTCATTGATGACATACTCATCTACTCTCGAAGTAAGGAGGAACATAGTCAACATCTCCGCAGAGTCTTAGAAACATTACGATCGGAGAAGCTCTATGTGAAGTTCTCCAAGTGCGAATTTTGGATCCGACGAGTCGAATTCTTGGGCCACGTTGTTAGCGAAGAAGGAATACACGTGGACCCTTCCAAAATCAAGGCCCATGAGAATTGGTCAGCATCGAAGACACCTACAGAAATTCGTGAATTTCTAGGTCTAGTTGGCTACTATCGCAGGTTCATTTAGGACTTCTCCCGCATAGTGAAACCTCTTACGAAATTGAGCCAGAAGGGCATGGCCTTTGACTGGGAAGAGAAACAGGAAAGAGCGTTCCAAACGCTCAAGCGAGACTTGTGCACCGCACCAATACTATCCCTCCCCGAAGGGATAGAAGACTTCGTTGTCTACTGCGATGCATCAAATCAAGGACTCGGATGTGTTCTGATGCAACGAGGTAAAGTCATAGCCTATGCCTCGAGACAGCTGAAGACACATGAGGTTAACTACACCACCCACGATCTGGAACTTGGAGCAGTTTTTTTGCTCTGAAGATTTGGAGACACTACATGTATGGTACAAAAAGCACCATCTTTACAGACCACAAAAGTCTACAACACATTTTCGACCAGAAGGAGCTCAACATGAGACAACGACGTTTGGTCGAGCTACTCAGTGATTACGAATGTGAAATTCGTTATCATCCGGGTAAAGCCAATGTAGTAGCCGACGCCCTAAGTCAGAAAGAATATTCTGGTCGTAGAGTCAAATCTTTGACTCTAACTATCCATTCACACTTGTCCACGAAAATTAAGGAGGCTCAGCTCGACGCTTTGAAACCTGAAAATGTGGCAAGTGAATCCCTGAGAGGGATGGATAAGAATTTAGAAGTCAAGGGTGGCGGAGCCTTATACCTCATGGATCGGATCTGGACACCGAGACACGGTGGCTTCAGAGACTTGGTCATGACCGAAGCTCACAACACTCGTTATTCCGTCCACCCAGGTTCAGATAAGATGTATCTGGATTTTAAAAAGTTATACTGGTGGCCTAACATGAAAGCAGATATTGCTACCTTCGTAAGTAAATGCCTTACTTCCGCGAAGGTGACGGTTGCATAGCAGAAACCCTTCGGTCTTCTGCAGCAACCGGAGATACCAGAATGGAAGTGGAAGCGGATCACTATGGACTTCATAATGAAGTTGCCCAAGACAACGGGTGGACTTGATACCATATGGCTCATCGTCGACAGATTGACCAAGTGTGCACACTTCCTACCCATCAAAGAGACCGACAAAATGGAGAAGCTTACGAGAATCTACATTAGGGAGATTATACGACTGCACGGTGTTCCCATATCCATTATCTCAGATAGAGATAGTAGATTCACTTCTAGGTTCTGGAAGTCGCTACAAAGTTCCCTAGGAACTAGGCTGGACATGAGTACAGCGTACCATCCACAGACTGACGGACAAAGTGAGAGAATTATCCAAACCTTAAAAGATATGTTGCGAGCCTATGTGATTGACTTTGGGAAAGCTTGGGATACTCATTTACCCCTTGTCGAATTTTCTTACAACAAAAATTATCACACGAGCATAAAGGCAGCTCCTTTTGAAGCCCTTTATGGCCGAAAGTGCAGATCCCCTCTGTGTTGGGCTGAAGTGGGTGATACCCAGTTAGCTAGGCGACGAGTTCCCGAAAGCACTCTCACGGGTCCAGAGATCATTCGGGAAATGACAGAGAAGATCGTTCAAATTCGTGAACGATTGAAAGCCTCTAGAGACCGACAGAAAAGCTACAGACAAGTGAAGGAAACCATTGGAATTCCAGGTGGGTGACCGTGTTCTACTGAAGGTCTCACCCTGGAAGGGCTTGATACGCTTCGGAAAGCGCGGGAAGCTCAATCCAAGATATGTAGGGCCTTTCGAGATTCTTGCCTGAATCGGCCCAGTAGCTTACAAACTCAATCTACCGCACGAACTCAGTAACATACATTCTACCTTCCACGTCTCGAACTTGAAAAAGTGTCTGTCCGACGAGACTCTTGTTATCCTACTCGACGAGATCAAGATCAACGAGAGCGTCAACTTCGTGGAGGAACCAGTAGAGATCATGGACCGAGAGTTCAAGCAAACAAAGCAGAGTCGTATCCCGATAGTGAAGGTTCACTAGAACACCAAATGAGGACCTGAGTTCACTTGGGAACGAGAGGATCCGATGAAACTGAAATATCCTCATCTTTTTGCTTAGTTATTTGTAACTACTTATTTGCTTAAATTCTAATTTCGGGACGAAATTCCTTTTAATGGGGGGATGATGTGACAACCTGAAATTTCCATCTGTACAACATGTCAAGTCAATAGAAGTCAGAACAGTTACAGTTAATTTACAGACGATTTGGGATAAATTTGAACATTTTATGATTAACACTATAGGAGATGCTAAGAGAAGGGATTCTCTTAGGTTTATTGTGCAACAATAAAGTTTCATACTACATGAATTTGGAAAATTCCGACCCAAACATGGAGTTTGCAGTACAAAAACCCATGGGTATATATATGGTCCTTAGCCATATTTATTCATTTGTTCCATTTCCAACTAGAGAAAAGCCAAATTCTCTCTCACGGATCTTCGGCCTTTCGTCCCAAGTCATGAGTACTTCTATCTAAGTGTATTATAGGGCTTGATATGTGTCTAGCAACCAAAAAAATCATAAGAAACCAACAAGATCAAGGAGTTTACGACCCAAGAACACCTTGCACCGTAAACGCTTCTTTAAGGGCCAAAAGTGTGCCCTAGTCCCTTCCTTTCATTATGAAACTAGCCTAGACTCGTACCCTAATGTGTGTAGGACTTGAAAACACCAAAAACACCATTTCCATGAGAGATTACGGTCATAATCTCTAAGGGATTTGGTTCTAGGGCCATGAACTCCTCAAAGGAGTTGAAAGGTGCCCTAATCTCTTCCAAGGACTAAACCATCAAGTACAAATTCTTCTAGGGAACATGTAAGGCTTCAAAACAACAAATGAACAAGGGATTAAGATATTACGGCTGTAAACTCAAGGTTTTACGACCATAAACTCCTTGTGTGATGGTTCTTGGAGAGTAAACTCAAGAATGGCGTCCTTTGTAACCCTAATCAAACTATATCTATACACTTATGTTCTTATATATGTATTGATATGATAGCTTTCATCCTTCATTTAGTTCCCACACTTTTGGGTAGCAAGGGTGTATAAACCTTCTTGGACAATCAATTAACTTCCAGTTAACTATTATAGGGATAGTTAGGAGATACAAGACATTATTCCTATTACAAGGAATTACACCAGATTCAGTTCATTCATGAGTCTATACTATACATTACATGGTACATGAATACGTCTACATCGATATGCTTACATGAATACATTTACATAGATACATTTACTTGTATACACTTACATGGATACTTGTACCTATATTCTATATGATGAGTTACTAGTACATACCATACGTGTAAATTTGTTCTGCCTATCCTAGTGCTAAAGGATAACTAGACGGGACTAACCATTCCGGCACCCACCTGTTAGCAACAGAGGTAATGAACATCTACGGATGCCTACAGTTGATACTTATATTAGGGGTACGTTTACGGGACTAACCATTCCTTAAACCTGCTTCCAGCTACAGAGGAAAATGAACAATCTACGGATGTTCAAGGTTATACATTTCGGCAGTCGCGATGTCGAGTTGATCCTAATACAAAAGGATAACACTTACTTGGCTATATTTTTCCTATTACTTTATTTTGTGATACATTCACATAAACGATGAGGTAGACTAGGTACTGTTAGTATTAGTCAAAAAGAGGAAAAAAAACTATCTTTATTATAGAAAAACATACAAGTCTTGGTAGAAGACTACTTTCAAACATACAGGTCTTAGTAGAAGACTACTCTTATACTAGTAGGAAATATGGGATTTTCTAGGGCTTTCATACTTATATCAAATGTTTCATTCAAAGATTTACATGGCATTCATAACAGCTTTCCAAAACAAGGAAATGACACTTAAATGCTTATGAATTCACCAGCCTTGCGCTGATACTCGCTTTCAAAATAACTTGTAGTCTCAGGTCACCAGTAGACAGGTACGATGGCCAGGTTTTGAGAATACGGAGCACAGACAAGACTCGTCATTTATTTTGATTACATATTTTGGTGTCTTATTACAATGAAAGAACACACATGTATTAAAACTTTACTTTTAATGCAATGGATGACGTTGTTGCTTGTTTACTACTTTACACTGTTATGATACTTCACATGACGTCCTCTACCCTGGAACGTTTCCGCCGTTCTTGGTTTTGGGGTGTGACAGAATCTAATTTGAAATTGAGTTGTTTGAATTGCCCTTGAGTCATAGAGGCTTCATCATCATCGCTTGTTGGATGGACTGTGAATGAACTAAAGACAAAATCCTAAAGGTCATCTTGATCATCTCTATACATAACATCTGTATCATCTTCCCTCAAAGGTGAAACTAGAGAGGCGTTAGGACTAATTGCAACTCCAAAAGTACCTGTCCCCATATCAGGTATGTTGACAGTTACTGAAGGTGAACTCATGGTAGTGGTTGTTGTTGTTGCCGTGGAATCTGTATAGAGTGGAGTGGTTTAGACTACTAAAATATGTGGTTGAGAAACACCAATGAACACATTTGGGAAAGGAGCAACGGTAATTGGTGTAGAAGTAGTGATCGAAGAAGGTGGAGGAGAAGGAACGTGAAAGAAATCATATGTTAAAGGAACAGAAGTTAAGATTGGAGACGATACCTTCGGAGTGGATTGAGTAGGAATTGGTTCTGAGACTAGAGGTTCCGTAGTCGAAACAGTATCTTCAAATTCCATCTGAACTTGTTCAGTCCTCCGAATATCCAAAATAGTATGGGAATTCGGCTCCACTTGAGCGACAGGAGATGGAGATCTTGGTTTCCGAGCAGCTTTCTTAACCCTCTTTTTTTGGAGTTTGAACAGGCTCAGAAGGTCCAAATTTTCCTTTTAGCTTTCCTCCCTTTTTGGGCTTATTTCCCTCCTCAAGTGTCTTTCGCAAATCCTCAGGCATAGGACGAACTCAAAAAATAGGCTTCTTTTGGTATTCATTGACCACAACATTATCAGCAGGAACATTTAAGAGCATGGCTTCGGGTATTGAACCAACAAAGCTAAACTTAGTGGGATCCAAGATATTGAAGTTTGAGGTATGTAGGATTGGAATAGAAGAAAGCACAAAGTCTTCATGCACTTGAACCTGAAAACGAGAATAGCATGCTTGACAATTACGGACCAAAATCGAGCAAAGGAAATCCCTAAACGCCTTGATTTAGAGAGTGTGCTTTGAACAAGCTATGCGCAAAGAACAGAACAATAATCTAGGTTAACACCCTTGTAAAGACTATAGATAATCATGCAGAAAAGCTTGTTGGCACTGTCAGACCCAGTAAGACACTCTGAAAAGCTTTTAAATAACAAAGTAAAAAGCCCATTCCACATAGGAGGATTGGGCTTCCTAAAATTGGACAATAAAGTGATATCCTCACGATACCCCATTAGGAAAAACATCTCAATGATCACAGATAAAGAAATCGATTCAGGGTCGACAAGACCATCTATAGTAGTAAACCCTAGCAGCCGGCAAAATTGGGCCTTGGAGATGGAGGTTTTGTGAGAATCGACCTCAAAAGTAATCATAGCTTCACTCTGTTTGTAGATTGTAGTAGAGAATACCATGGACAAATGAACCAAAGGAACACTTTTAGCCATTGTTAGGGCTTAATCTCGTAGAGAGTAATGCAGACATTCAATCATCGGTTTGAGAGAATCAACATAATTTGAAGAATCGAGATCCAAAGATAGCTTCTTGTTTGGCTTGATGTTTAGCATGACCGTGGAAGCGGGTTGTTCAGCAACAGAAGGAGTTTCCCATGAAGCAGACATGGAAGAAGTTGGAGACGGCGATGAATAATGTAGAGAGAGAAGAGGCTTTTTCACTTGAGAGATTTTGAAATCTTTTGAAAGTGGTGAAGGACATCATTCATCGATTTACCTTTTATACGTCAGGAGTGGTGAGAGAAATCCAGTGATTAACGTTTCCATACCTACCCCATCTTTCATGTTTTCTTTATTTTAGCAGCATCCTTCTAGGTACACTTAGCTAGTACAAAGATTTAGAATGTCACACTTGCCCCATCTTTCTGAATTGCGAAAACAAGAATTTTACCTGAATAGAAACGTATACTCAAAGTAATGCTAAAATAAAGAAAAATATTTTTATAATATTGGATTTTCTGAAAAAGGTAAAACATAAAGAAATAAAATATTTTTGTGATTTTGGTTTTTCTAACAAAAAAAAATTAAAAAAAACAGAATGTAAGAAAGTATTTTTGTGTTTTTGGAATTTTCTGAAAAAGAATAAATAAATAAAAAACAGAAAACAAGGTAAAAATATTAAGAAAAGAAAATTTAGAAACTCAATAGAACAGTGGTTTTCGAATCGTTCTGACACAAGAAATCAATGGGAAAACACATAATATACAAAGGATACAAGATATTCCGAAATGTCTGAGCAACAGTGGATTCCGAGACGTTCCGAGGGCTTGGAGCCATTCAAAACATGAACAGTAGATTACGAAGCATTCTGAAGGCCCGAAGTAGTTCCGAATAAGAACTTTGTTTTTAGTTACTTGGCAGTTTTCGATATAGAATCCACTTGTATCATTCCTAAGCTTTGTAGAATTCGGTTAAAGATTGGTTCAGGTAAGGCTTTGGTAAAGATATCTGCCATTTGATCAGAGAATCTCACAAACTGAATTTCAACATTGCCATTTTCTACATGATCCTGTATGAGGTGATACCTCAGTGCTATATGTTTTGTATTGGAGTGTTGCACTGGGTTGTGGCATATGCGAATAACTGTTTCTGAATCTATAGTATAAGGGTATCCTTTTCATATTAATCCCATAATCTCTAAGCTAATTTTGAATCCATGTCACTTGAGAAGTACAAGAGGTAGCTGGGATATACTCGAATTCAATGGTGGATAAGGAGACGCATGTTCGCTTCTTAGGTTGCCGATTGACGAGTTTACCATCTAGAAACTGACATCCTTCAGTTGTACTTTTACAATCGAAACTGCAACCACCAAGATCAACATCAGACAATGCTTGCACAAAGAATCCGGAGTTGGAAGGATACCAAATTTCGAGGGAGGTTGTTCATTTTAGGTTTTGGAAGATGTTCTTTACCGCAGTCATATGCGGTTTACGTGGATTCGCCTGAAACCTGGCTCAATAGCAAACAGAAAACATGATATTTGGACGACTAGTTGTTAGTTACATTAAAGAACCGATCATTTATCGACAAAAGGTCATATCCATTGTTGGTCTATCCAAAGATGGTGTAAGCTTCGTTCTGAATGCCATGGGAACTTTGACCTTTGAATCTCCAACCGTTCCGAATTTTGCAAGCAAGGACTTTGTGTAGGCTTCCTGGTTGATGAAAATACCCTCTAAACTCTGTCTAATATTTAAACGAAGGAAAAAGTTAATAGGACCCATTGAGCTCATCTCAAATTTAGTTTCCATCAGTTTTCATAATTCATTTGTTAATCTAGGATTAGTGGATACGAAAATGATATCATCAACAAAAATATGGACGATCATTAGATGGTAACCATCTTTCTTGCGAAAAAAGGTTGGGTCGAACGAACCTTGTTTAAACTTGGATTGTTTCAAGATGCGAGTTAGGGTTTCGTACCATGCACGAGGTACTTGTTTTAAACCATACACAGCCTTATCCACAATGTAGAATGATTTGGATATTTCTCATTCACGAAACCTGGTGGCTATTCCACATAGACTGTCTCTTCTAATTCAGCATTCAAAAACACACATTTGACGTCCATTTGATAGACTTCGAAAATTTTGTGTGCTACATAGGCAAGGAAAATCTGAACAAATTCTATCCTTGCAACTGGTGCGAATGTTTCTTCATAGTCTATACCTTCCTCTTGGAAATATCCTTTCACAACCAACTGAGCTTTGTTTCGAATTATGTTTCCTTTCTTGTCAAGCTTATTACGAAATACCCATTTTAATCTGACCATAGATGCATCCTTCGGAGTTGGAATCAATCTTCATACCTTGTTGCGCTCAAACTCATTAAGCTCTTCCTGCATTGCTTGCACCCAATCAGAATGATCAAGAGCAATCTTTACAGTTTTTGGCTCAATTTTGGAGATGAGTGAATTAAACATGCAAAATTTCATTTTCGAAAATAATGCAATTTGATTCGCTTTTTGTTGAGCTCTATTGTGAACTCCTGAACTTTCTTCTCTGATAACTTGAGATTTCGGATGATCTTTGGTCCTTTTTCCCAATGGCGGGTAGTTTGGATCATAGGTTGGATCTAATTCTGCATTCACGTCTTCAAATTACAATTGAACATATGAGTCATTATTTTCATTCTCATTCTCCCCCTGAAAATTTGCATCTGAATCCACGTTCGGAATCGGATTCTCCTCATGGATTGGAATATCATTATTGACTTTGGGATTAGAATCATCCCCCTGAACAGGTGTACCGGATGTGGAGGTTCATGTAGAGCCCTCCCCCTGAACTGGATCATTAGTAGCTTTGTGGCGAAGGTGGAGTTTTAGAATCCTTCGGAATAGGTGGCTCATTTCCAAGATCTTTGGCTACATCATCAATGATTTTCTTCAATTCATCTTCCTTATTATATGGAGCATTTTATTATGAAGAAATGGACTTTTCGGGCTCATCAAAAAAGTTCATGAATTCCTCATAAAGATTTGAAAGAGGAATCCTCATTGGATTTGTTGAAGGAAAGATTTCCTCAGCTTGACAATCAGTCTTCTGATACTTCTTCAGATAGTTATCTTCAAATGTGAAATAATAGGTTTCTTCAATACTTTTGGATTTGTTGTTCAGAACCCTATATGCCTTAGAAGTATGACAGTACCCTAGAAAGATTCCTTCGTCAGCCTTTACATCGAATTTTTTCCGTTGTTCTTTTGAATTAAATATGAAACACTTGGAACCAACGACATGAAAGAACTTAAATTTAGGTTTTCATTTATTCAAAATATCATAAGGAGTTATAAGAAATCTCTTATGGATTAGAGAACGATTCTGAGTGAAACAAGAAGTTCTGATTGCATCAGCCCAAAAATATAGTGGGAGGTTCGCACAACATAGCATAGTCCTTGCAGCTTCACAAAGAGATCGGTTTCGTCTTTCAACGACACCATTCTGTCGAGGAGTGTAAGGAGTAGAGAAGTTGTGAGAGACTCCTCTTCAGTCAAGAATTATTCAAATGCTTAGTTTTTGAATTCTGTACGGTTATCATTGCGTACGTTCCGAACGGTCTTTCACAATTTTAGCTCGATTTTCTTGACGAAGTCCCTTAGTTTTGAAGTTGTATCTGAATTCTGTC
The DNA here is from genome assembly GCF_051521515.1 of Lactuca serriola. Lineage (NCBI taxonomy): Eukaryota > Viridiplantae > Streptophyta > Magnoliopsida > Asterales > Asteraceae > Lactuca > Lactuca serriola. Next base: position 107,742,877 of record NC_136409.1, on the reverse strand, counting down.
TAAGAAAATAAACCCAAGTAAGTCTAGAAAAATCATCAACTTTCACTAGAATATACTTATTACCACCAATTCTCTCGATGGCAGATGAACCATAGAGATAATTGTGTAATAGTTCTAGCGGCGCAATTACTTTGGTGTTTACAATAGTCGAGTGACTTTTACAACTTTGTTTTTCTTGTTTGCATGTTGCACACAGATGTTTCTTCTCAAACTTCAGAAGAGGAAGTCCTCGTAGTAGATCTCCAAGTAGAAGTTTGTTGATGTCCTTCAAATTCAGAAGCGAAAGCCTTCGATGCCATATCCAACTGTCATCTGAATATGGTTTCGTAAGTAGGCAAATTGATGGCTTTCTAGTGATTGGTTTTATGATCAAAGGAAACATCTCTCCCTTTATTTTGGATTTCAGTAGCACTACCTCTGTTTTCTTCTCAATGATTTATGATCCCTCGTCATCGAATGACACTTTCAACCTTGTACCTACAACCAATTGAGAAACTATTACTAGGTTATGTTGTCGGCCTTCCACATAAGCTACCTTCCAAATGGAGAATTCGCCATATGTAATCATCCAGTAGCCTTTTATTTCTCTCGTTTCATTATTTCTGAATTTAACTTTGCCACCATCCTTGAGCGATCAATATTCCCTCAGCTCTTCTCTCCTTCCTGTCATGTCATGCAAACAACCATTATTGATGCTCCATTTAGAGTTGTATTGTTCGTCACTAATTACCTACAATGTTAAGAGTGATTTAGGAACCCAAACTTTCTTGGGTCCTTGTGAGGTTTTTTTATAAACAGGAAAAGTTATATTTGTATCAACCTGAAAGGTTCTCCATTTAGAGTTGTATTGTTCGTCACTAATAAATCCTTGTGTTTTTCAGCCAATTCCTTTTAGAAAGCCATTTTCTCCTTTTTCAAGTTCTCTTTGAATTCCTCGAGAGAAATCTCTAGTTCAAAAACTACTTTCTTTTTGCTCTTAACATCTTTTGATGTCTTGACGGATTTTGAAACATTTGTTTTTGGAGAAAAAATTTGTTTTGTCTGTTCCAAAGGTTTCGTTAGTTTGAAAAGGATGGTTTCGGAAAAACTTTTGGTTTTGAAACCTGTGGAGTTGAAGACTGTGGCTTTAAAAACCATTTGATTTTCGGATTTAGAGAGGGTTTCGCATTTAGATTTGCAGGTCTATCTGGGTTAACAGAATTGGAATTTTTAGATTTGCAGAAACATGTTCTTACTTTTAATTTTTTTTTTATATCTAGCATTCAATTGTCGTTTCTTAGCAATTAGTTCCTCATCTGACTTGTGAATGTTAGCTCTAGGTTTCTCTTTTCGGATTGGCTTATATGTTTGCTAATAGAACGTTTCACTCGGTACATCCTTCGTGCCTCTTGGTCCTGCCTGATCGTAATGAAATTCAACACGATTCAGAGGTTCCGAAATGTATTTTCCTTTCGTTTTCCATGAGGTCATTTTCGAGAGACCTTTTGTTTCGTCCGAAGTGTCTATTGGACTAGACCAGAAAAATTCGTCACCACCATCAGCATTATCATTATTAACAATGAACGTTAGTCCTGATGTGTCGCTTTTGTTCAGTCCGGTTTTTATGAAAACTTGATTATGGACTATTTTAACTTTTGGAAATATAGTGGCTTTTTTTTTAAAACGTGTGACCCTTATTTTCAATACCACGAATATATAAAATTGAATTTTCAGAAATCAACTTTTTCTTTGGTTCAGATTCCTTTTTATAGAAATGTTGAATAATCGATCTCATCCACTACATAAATCTCACTCATGTCACTTTCGTCAAATTCAGAAACATTTCTGGAATCAAAACTGTTTTTCAAGCTCAATTTTGTGCATAACGAGTCAAATTTTTGCACAGTATCAAATTTAATATGTTCTTTATCTTTTCATCCAACATGCTTTTATATTCTTTGGACTGAATATATGCTTTAATTTTGTCAAGTCCAATTTTATAAGATTCGGAAACATCATCAGAGGAAACAATGCATTCGCACTTATATCACTTTGCATCGATTTCATCCTCTTTCAATTCCAGAAAGGGTAAAATCATTTTGTTTATACTTTTACCTATTTCGCAATCAAGATGCAATTGAGTGATGTGGAAATATAATCGCTTTGCAATTAAACATAAATGTTTCTTTGTGATTCAAAAGTGCTAAATTTTCTTTCTTAAGGTAAATGGCATCATCTTTTGACCTAGTTAGCTCTAACTCCAACTTCTCTATCCACATCCTTCTCTCTTCACTTTTATTCGTTATCCTACTGATTTGATCACTTAGGTTAGAATTACTTACACGTGTTCTCTTTAAACTATCGCAAAAAATAGTGAAAGTATAATTTAAGTCATTTAATTCAGATTCGTAATGAGAAATAGGAATATTGAGAGACTGGATTATGGAGTGTACCTTATTGATCACCTTCTCACATTTACTCACCTGTTCTGAAACAGACCTTGCTACAACACAGCTTTCAGTAGGACAACCACCATCAGTTGCGTATCCCTCTTTTATGGAACTCTGCTCTGAACCATCAGAAATCTACCCTCGTACTCAGGTACTTCGGACAACGCTAGAAAACATCCACCATGTTTGGGTTTCCAAACCTCATCATCTTCGGAATCAGTGGACCAAACTTCAACGCTACAAAATTCATCACCACCTTCCTGCATAATCAAAGCAGGCTTCGCATTATCATCACTCTTTTGCTTTCTAATCACTTCTATCTTTTAGATATAGAAAGCTTCATCCTTCTCTACTTCCTTCTTTTTATTCATTCTTCTCGGCATACATTCTTTGGCAAAATGATTCTTGCCATGGAAGTAGTTGCAATCATAGCCAGAATCTCCCAACAACTTTTTCTCTTATTTTTCTTCATACTTTTGAGAGTTTTTAAAGCTCTCATCCTTTTTTCTTGTCTAAGTTATGGTTTCCAAGTCTGTTTCTATTCTTGAAACGTCCAAAGTTCTTTTTAGCAAACTTCTTGGAATTTGGTACTAAGGGTGGCAATTTATGACACGACACGAAACAAAACTGGGATGAAACTGAAATTTGAATTCGTGTTCGTGTCGTGTTCGTGTTAACTGTAAAAAAACGATGGCGTGTCGTGTTCGTGTTCGTGTTCTAAATTCGACACAAAATTGACACGATTTAGTTGTTTTTTATCGTGTTTGTCGTGTTATATTTGATAAAGTATTCATTAAACAAACTAGTTTTTAGTATATCATATATTTTTTGTGTCGTGTTGTGTTTGTCGTTTTTTAGTTAGTTTGTTTTCGTGTTAGTTAAAAAAACACGACATCATGTCGTGTCATGTTCGTGTTACATAAAACCTTGTCGTGTCGTCTCGTGTGAGACAAAAACACGAAACAATAGCACGATTTGCCACCCCTATTTGGTACCAACAAAGCGTATTCCTCTTTTGTAAGTTCGCAATCCGAGAGATCAGATTCCGAGTCTTCTTCAGCAACCTTTTTACCCTTCGAAACTAGGGCTAATGATCCCCTGCTAGATACAAGATTTACATCCTTTGTCACTTCATCTTCGTGGGATCTTAGAATTCCCACGAGCTTTGCCAATGTGTAGCTCTTGAACTGTTCATGAGCTTTTAATGTGGATACCACTTATTTCCATTCAGCTCTCGAAGCATTCATAAAGGTGACTTTTTGCTCTATCATTTCATGCTTGCTCTTGTGTTTTAACATCCTTTTCAAGAGATGATTAAAACGATTAAATGTTTGATCAAGTTTTTCTTCTGGCTTTTGAACAAAGGCATCAAACTCTGATAAAAGCAAAGTTTGTACAGAATGTTCCAGATCTGCGTCACTTGAGTAGATTCCTTTAACCTATCCTAAATTTCCTTGGGCATATCACATGTACTCAATAGAAAAAATGTTTATGGAGGAATAGCGAATCTTTTTATTATCATTACCTTGACATTCCTTAAAAGCATGTATTTTTCATCTTGAGGATTATCTTTATAATCAACCAGAATTGCATTGTAGTCGGCTTGAGTCTTCACGATCTTTCTTATAGCCGTGTGAGAGAAAGTATGTTGCGTCATAGCCTCACATATGTTTGAGTCGTGTTTTTCAAGACCTAGAACATAGTCTTCAAAGTGTAAGGCCCGGACCTCATAATCTTGTGGGAAGAGGATTGGGATATTAGTAGTATATCCAATGTTGCTGGACAGATTGAAAGAAAGAGTATGGGGATCTTCGTGTTGCATGATGTTGATTCACGTAAATCTGTCTAGAATCAGATTTCTAAAAAAATAATTGAGTTTACGGAAAAACAAGGACCCAGATCTAACGTCTACAACGATGAAAACGATGAAGTTGACAAGAACGGATCCACTAGAAACTCAAAAACCCTAATAATACTCGAACAGAAGATTTGTGTATGTGTTACACAATCTCCCACTCTAATACCAATTGATGAAACAATAAATTAAGAAGCTCTACCGCATCCGATGTGAGGAAACCAAACGTATCAAATGCAAATGGTATGAACATGTGTTGATTTTCCAGGCACGATCACTCATGTTTGGTGACATTGCCTGTGGCTTCTTTTAAAGCAGCATGTCCCGCTGTGAAACCCCAGCCCTCAGGCCCACGAGAGGGGATACCCCTATAAGATCCACACATGCGTGTTACCCTCCGACCCATCCAAAAATCAAAATTTCAGCCGGTCTGAGGGTTGACCTTCCTTCTGTCGGGTCAGTCAAGAAATTAACTGGTGCCTCTTTCTTAGCGGAAATCCTGGCACACTTCAATATGTCAAACAAGACATCCCTAACCATATCGTGCATGTATTGGAACCCCAGGAGTTCTTTATAGTGAACTGCATGCTCCCCAAAAGAGTCCAAACATGCCTTGCGACACACAGGACATATCACGTCAGCTGGGAAAATGGGAATCATGAGTCGATCTTTGAGAATAGTACAATACTCCACGGGAGACATGTGTTGTCCAAGCCCATCTATAGGGATAGCCAGAACAAAATCTTGAGCATGTGGTGCACGTAAGCATTGGAAAACCGCTTTCTGCCGAGCCGTCATGAAGAAATGCACTTCCATATCTTGGACAATTTTATAAAAAAAAGGCACTCGCCTTAGGGGGGCGGTGTCTTTAGTAGTAAAATTTTTAAGGTCAAAATCTGGAAGCTTGTTGCGATGGGATGCCAAGGCACAATCATAATCAGAATCCATACCATGTATACCGCTATCCCATAAGATGTGGTCTTCCAATACCCAAGATTGGGCCCTTGAGGCAACAAAAGCATAGGAGGTATCCTCTACTGCCAAGTATAAACCCAAACCCCCAAACCTAATGGGTAAGGAAGCAATTCGCCATTGTATGTCACCAAAGAAAGGGCCCCCACAAACCACAATGTCCTCGATCGCCCCGCGCAATCCATTGTCAAAGATTATTGCCGCCTCCTCCATGTGAACGGGTTGGCACGTCCTCAACCCAAAGAAAAACTTAGCAATACCCATACAAGAACGAAGAAGAAGGAGCTCACTCTGGGGGTCAGACAATTGTGGAAGAAGGCGCATCAAATTCACAGCGTTTTCGGCTCTCTTTATGTCTAGGTTGCGAATGAAACTAGCATCTCTACTAACAGCTCCCCCAAGAAGTTTCACCCCCAAAGGCGGCCTCCCGATGTCCACCGGAAATAGCCCCTCCTGTAACTTCCTACCATCACACACCGGCCAAAAGAGCTCGGTTTTCTTGATACTCAGCTGAAGGCCCAATTTTGGGCCAGTCACCGTAATGATGTCCAATGCTTTGGCCACCTCCTCCGAATCTCCGATAAGTTTGCCATCATCCAAGTACAACGAATCATGCATAATAATTTTATATCCCCTAGATCTTTGGATGTAGTCTTTAAAAGAATTAGCTTTACCATTCAAAAAGGCTTAGCGACACAGCTTGTTGCCCGTTTGCCATCTCACTCATTGTACGATGACAATTAATATGTCAACCTCTTTTTTTTATAACTTAAAGATCGATAGATTCCAAACAGAATATTGAATCAAACAGTAATAACAATGATCGAATTGTGTCGAATAATTTATAATCAATTCCTCAGAGGAGTTCAACTAGAACTTTTCTGTAAAGGCAATGATGGGTAATACCAAAACGATTAACCCTAGAACGATACATGCATGCACTATATATAGTCTAACCCTAGCATCATAACGATGGGAGGACAGGCCCAATCCGCTAACAATAAAGACTAAATACATACATAGTAAATTTGACACAACACATTAAATGAACCAATAGGGATAGCGATCAAATCGATTCGATAAGGCACCCAAAAGATCTCCATAATACAACCTTGGTACTCTGATGATGCACAAACCCCGTGTTCTTTGGCGATAGAAACACACAATGAACAATCTAACTCCCCAATGGGCATATCAAATTATCTATTGAACGATCGAGACACAAAGTACCGAATCGCACCCGAGTCAAACAACACTAGAGTAGGTAAAGAGCTCACTAGGAACGTACATAATAGAGGCACATAGATAAGCAAAACATAATAAACAATCAAAAAAATAATGGATAGAAACATACCAGACACAACATCTATAGCTGACCAGGCCTCCTCGGTAGTGAGCTGGAAAACGCGACCTCGAGCTCTCGGGGGCTCCACCCTGCCGTGACTCCCATCAGTAATCCTCAAAGTAGCCGATGCTAGAGCATGTGTCGGCCTAGCAGCAAGCGAGGGACAGTTGGCCTTTACATGGCCGAACTGATCGCAATGATAACAAATCCTGGAACTAAATTTTGGGGCCTGATGACAACAATTCCTCATCTTATGGCCCTGCCTACCACAATTATGGCACCCAGAAGATGATCAGCAAGCACCCTCTTGAACCTTTCCACACTTCCCACAAGTGCAGAACCTCCGACCCCCAGATCTGACATTAGTGGCCTTAAACCTCTTTGACAGAGGTTGCGACTGCTTCGGGGCTGGTCTTTGCTCCCTCAACTGCAATCAATCTTAATCTCCCGCCGCCTAGCGCCGTCATGCATTTCCAACAAGGAACCATAATGTTGGGTGGAAACAAACTGTCTGATCTCCAACTTAAACAAAGGTTTCATAATTATGCTTTACCATGTAAAATATAATTAAAAGTATTATAGTTGTTACTAAAGTTGATTTGGTATCTTGTGCTAAATCTTAGACAATCATTAGAAAGGAATTTATACATCAAAGTGTATAGCTCCTTAATAATTTATTTTCTCTACCACTTAGTGAAAATATCATTAGGAATCTTTTAAATAAAAATAAGATTTACGTATGCTAAATAAACTACATTATTTTCCTTCAAAGAGAATTTTCTTGAAGTTGGAATATGTTAATGTTATCTATATAATAAAGATAACAATGTCAAAGATGAGTTTCGTTTAAAAAAGTTTAAGTCAAAGTATTTTGCATTTAAAACTTGTTACCTATAAAACATTGATATTTACTTCATAATTCTTATTAAGAGATGTAGTCTCATAAAAATAATTTTAATCATTTCTGAATATAAAGGTGATCATTATGAAAAACAATTTAAATAAATAGTCAATCATTCATAAATTAATGTAACTGATACATATATTTAGATAGCTAAATTAAAACATACACTGTTCCAAAACAAACATTGTTTCACAATACAAGTACATTATGTCCCTAACGTAATTAATAAACTAAACTCCGAGAGTGTAGTTCCAACTGGATAGTGCTCAGTTGGTTACTCTTTAGTAAATATCTACAAGCCGTTTACAAATATTAGATTAGCATTTGTGTACCATGTACTTGAGTGTTATATGAAAAGTATGAGTTCTATCTAGTAGATACTTGAAGTACTATTCTCTTCCAGACTTTCTTTCTAGATAGGAGGAGAAGTTCCTCTTCCAGTGTATGGCTTCTCCACATTAGAAACAAGATCAATCAATGTGGGCCTTCTTGGATTTGTTTGGCCCAAAGGTGTTCCGTCTATAAACTTAAGGCCTCTTAGAGCACACATGGTGACTCTTTTAGCCTTGGTTTCTTTTAATGTTTGAGTTAGTTCATACCAAATATCACTACATCTTTGGAATATCTTTTTAACCTAATGATATATATGAAATGCATTCAATCCTTCCAACTCTTTCCAAAAGTCAGGAATGATGGTACCCTGAATAGTCTCACAGACATCGTCGGAATCACATACATCATGCACAGGTAAATCATAAAATGAAGGTATTTTAGGGATATGGCCTTTTTTGAAGTACAATTTCTCATCTTTCTCAAGATTCTCTTTTAAGGAACAAGTCCATTGAATGATATTGTACCCATCGAATGTTATGATCTCTCGTAGATCTTTAAGTTCAAGCACATACATGGTAGTTAGATTGGATTTGGTTCTGATCAACTAAATTTTAACAAAATTTATTTAGTATTTTCAATATTTAAACTCTTTAATAATTTATACCCTTTTAATTTCCAAAAAGATTAATTATCAAAGTCTAGGACTCAAGTTGCAAAACCAACAAATATTTAGGTGACCTTTATCTCATTTATATGAATCTGACCCTTTAGATATCGATTATCAATTATATCTTACTATATAATTCCTAGATTTATATTGTTAATAACAAATTTAATTAGACATGTTTGATCTCATCTATGCCTCGAAACTCTTTAGCTTAGGTGACCTTTATCACAAAAGATTTTCGATCAAACCATCCAATTTGAAAAAATTGTGTAATCCGCCTATAACTTGATTATAGAAATCGTGAAGACATCCCAGCCATCAAAACATAACACTACATGGTTAGGTGACTTTTATCCTACTAGTGCATACAAGATATGTGCCAGTGTTCTTCAAGATAGATTGCATAGATTTGAGGTTTGAAAGGGTCTTTTATATGTTTTATAATTCTAGTTTTAGAAACATATGATATCATGATAATTGTATGCCTCCAATTAATCATGGTATTGATTTTCCAAAAAAGCATATTTAAGGTTCAAATATAAAATCCAATTTTATATTTTGACACCGTTCAATTTTAACACTAATATCAGATATTAAGTTTGAGTTTGAGCCAAATAGAACCTTGTTTATTACTTAATAAAACTTCATTTAGTATTAATATTTTGGAGTTTGAAAAACTTATAAAATCACCATCTTAGACTTCTAGTTTTACAATTTCAAAATTTGTCATTATTATCGTTTTAATAAAATCGGTTTTTATTTTAAAGTTAAAACTTGTTACATCTTATGTTATCATTTTGAAAATTGAAAACCAAGTCTTACTAGAACATCTTAAGAGTTTTGGAATCAATTAATAACTCTTTCCATCAAAAAGTCACTCATCATTTGTATTGTTCTAGCAACACATGATCACCTGATCGTTTGGATTTGTCTTATGATGTTCGAGGTAGCCTTCGTATTCTCTAGTGGGATATGGTCACCTGGCCACTGGTTGAATGTCGATAGTACTAGTTTTTGAAGAGAATAAAACAATGAACTTGCATTCTACTATATGATGTTATAAAACAACTATTTACTTTATATAATTTTGGAATTATGCTCGATGCAACAAATATATATATTGAATATATATTTCCAACCACACAAGTAGATTAAATACTTTCATTAGACTAAGAATGAAACAGTTTATCCTTATCTAAAATGTATGGAGTTATAGAGCTCATGTTAGACAATAAGCTCAACCACTCTAGCATCTACTAATTTCATTTATGTAGACTATCCTAAATGATTGTTGAAGATGAAGTCTCTACTAATCCCTCTAATTGTCATTCCATAAGACAAATACTTAGAAAGTTGTTTTTCTAAGTGGGAGTAATATGGAACTTTAAGAGGTAAATAACCATAAGCTAAATGCATCATAGTTTGGAACTAGAAAGTTTTTAAAATTTGTTGAAGTTGTTCAATAGTTGATAAGAAATTAATGAAACACATTGAGATGCATTCAGGTATAATAATCAAGTATGAGCTTTATTAATCTTCCTCTATATATTATAAATATAAAGAGTTAGTGAGTTTTAAAAAGAGAAAACATACATGAATGAAAATCTTTTAAAGATTTAAGCTAACATATCAAAGTAAGGATCTTCTTTCTTATAATATAATTACATAATGTGATTTAATTATAAATTAAGTTGACTCTTGTGTTTTCTTCAAAGCTAGTGGGAGCGCAATAACATTCTAAGTCTTATATGTAACTGACATACTAATTCTTGGAATAAAGATCTATATATATATATATATATATATATATATATATAGTTCATGGTGACTTAAAGGACTAAGTAAAATTGCATTAATTGTCAAGGATCTTAAATAGATTAAGATAAATGACTCTGAGAGAGTTATCCTGTCAAATACCACATGAAATGATTTTGAGTACTCCTCAAAATCCTAGTACAAAGTTTTTGAACTAGATGACATGATTGTATTCCATATACTGTTGCAAATGGATTAATCATATATGTCATGATTATGCATGAAGGCCAGATAAGTCGTATGCTTAGATCATATCGAATGATACAAGTATAATAGGAGAATAAGTCATGGTGTGACTTAAAGGAACATTCTAATTTTTAAATAGATTGAGATGACTCTCAATTACAATCGGGCATGTCCTCATTATGACTGAAGACAAAGTCACATGGATATTGGTTCCATGATGATTTTAATTATATTTACACATCATAGTTTGTGTATGTTGTTATTCAGGGAACCCATGCAAAGATGTTTAATGTATAGTTCATGATGATTATGAGTAATCCCATTATGCAAGTATTTATATCTAAGTCATATTTAAGCATCTAATACATTCTCAACAATTTTATTTATATATAAGTTATATTTATAAAACTGAAAATGTTTGTATTCGTAAAGTTTATACAAATCAAGTTTGTAAAATCGACATAACAAACCTCCTTCATTAGCTAAAGCATAAAAGTCAACATGGTAATATATGGCCTTGTTGATATAAGTAGACGTATTTAATTGAAATTGGTATTTGGATATCAGAAAAGTACGAGCAACATATATTGTAATGAGTTAATATATTGGATATAGTCGTTCATTAAATAATTATTGTGTTCTATATTATCATGTTTAATCCTTGAGTAACTAGGTTATTCTAAATGTCCATAGTCGTTCATAGTTGTGGGAACATCTATGAGGAAAGACTAATATGAGTGGATTGGTTGATTTTCATGAAGATGAAAATAGCAAAAGTTGCTACCAATTACATAGGTACTTGATCAGGAGAATAAGTATTGGACATAACCCACATCAAAATCACTTTATGGCTCGTAGTTATGAGTGACGTTTGATCAAGGTTTTATCTTTGTATTCTTAGACATGATATACATATTTGAGACTTGAAGTGTAGGAATTGTCATGATTTGACATGATTTAACGATGTTCTGTAAAATGCAGTAATAAGTTGTAACGCCTGGTTTCTAGTATGTATTTAAAATCATAATTTATTCACTTTCATTGCGGAACTCGATGAGTTGGGAGCCCCAAACTCGTCGAGTAGGAATAATTTGGGACGTGGGTTAAGAAACCTACTCGACGAGTTGAGAGGCCTCAAATCGACGAATAGGCTAGCAGAAATGAAACCCTAATTTTCACGGTTTTGCACCCTATTTAGAGGCCTTAATGTTCCATTGTGGTCTCCCTCATCGTCCCCTCAGTCCATAGAGAACTCTAATCATGCCTCTTTCTCCATTTTGAGTGTGTGAGAGTCTAAAGAGTGTTCTTTGGTGCTTTTCTTGAAGGAGCGTGAAGTTGGTGGTGCAAAGTTGAAGGGAGGAGCTCCAAATATGGGATTTTTAGTGTTGTTGCAACCATTTGGAGGTATAAAGTCGATACCTTGACTATTTATTTGATAGATCACTTCTTTGAGAAGTTTATGGCCTTTAGTAGCTTGTTTTGGTGTCATTTATGGATTTGAACATGTTATGAAGTTATGATTTCAGATCTAGACATTTCATGGCCTATTGAGACTTAAAGTTGCCAGCTTTATCAATCTTGGTCCTCCTCCATGCCCTAGGTCCCTTATAAAGCTTAGTTTTAGTGTTTGTAGCCTCTTGATCCCATGCATGGACGTAAAGTTAGCAACTTTACGTGGTATCTCATCCCAAGGGGACCAGATCTATGGTCTGGAGGCATTACACTCGCTTTGAAGTGACTAAATGAGTTAAGACTAAGGAAACACGACGATTTGTTTACCTAACTCGGTGAATTGAATTGTGGTCCCCCGACCTTTTTTATTACTGAGAAAATTTAGTGAGTTCAATGGATGACTCAACGAGTTGAATAGGGTTTTTCTCAATTTTCTAAAGACAGAATGAACTCGAGGAGTCCACAAGAGGACTCGGTGAGTTGCACTAACAAGTCGTGATTCTGTTGAGAAGGAGGAACTCCACGAGTTTGAGGAAAATTCGACGAGTTGGATCACGATTTCATGATGCTATGAGTTATGGGAACTCGGTGAGTTGAGGAGTGAACTCGATGAGTTGAGTCAACTCGAAGCATTGACTTTGACTTTGACTTGGGCCAAGTTGACCCTTACGGGGTTATGAGTATGAAAGGGTAAGTAAGAAAATATTTTATGTATAGGAGCTTGATCTTGGTTGATTTTCGGAGGCGAGGACTTTCAGCTACTTTCTAGTATTTGAGGTGAGTTACCGTCCCGATATAAGTGGGTCGAAGGCACCAAAGCCAGCCCACTACAAGTTGTTTACAATAGAGATGATTGTCTTTGTGATAATTGTCTGGTTTGTCAATATATGTTGAGATGTATGTGCTAGTATATTATGTTATTATGTGGCAGTGGTAGTGGTGAAATAGTCCCCGTAGCTGGTCGAAAGACCAAAGGGGTAGGCCAGGACCCAGATATGCTAGGCAGTATGTGATTATGCGTTTATAGACTAGGAGGCTATATGGTAGTGGTAGGGTGTGAAATGGTCCCCGTAATAGGTTGAAAGAGCCCGAAGGCGTAGGCCAGCACCCTGATAAGCTAGGCGGTTACCGGTTGAAAGAACCCGAAGGGGGTAGGCCAACACCCAAATATGTTAGGCGGTTATCGGTTGAAAGACACCGAAGGGGTAGGCCAGCACCCGTATATGCTTCGCAGTATGTTATTGTATGGTATGTGGTATGATGGGGGAACTCACTAAGCTTTGTGCTTACATTTTTTTAGTTTTGGTTTCAGGTACTTCCTCTTCGAAAGGAAAGGAGTCGGCATGATTGCAGTGCATCACACCATGATTTCCGCACATGTGGTCTTTGGGAGTTATACTCTGATGATGTTTTGTTATGACATCTTTTGATTATTGATATTTTGGTTTTGATATGGGTTGACACTATGGATGTTTTCAGCTAATTAGTTTTATAATTATTAAATTAAAAATGAAATTTTTGGTCTTAAATTTTAGGATGTTACAAGCTGGTATCAAAGTCTTGGTTTGAGGGATTCGGACACACCTTCGGGGGTGTTTGGACTCAAATCGAGGGTTTGAGAAATTATTACAAATGAAAACAATTTCTCTAAAAATTAAAATTAAGGGTTTTGAGAAAGAACAAGGAGTATGATGCGTGCAATCGGCCGAGCTCAAGTAAGTTTTCCCTAAGATACCCATACATGTTGCTATGATGTATGACATGATTATTAGAACTACATGCTAGATTAGGGCTAAAGATCTAGGAAGGATGATTTATATGCCTACTGTATGTGCTTATTGAACTGCATGCTAGATTAGGGCTAAGGATCTAGGAAGGATACCTTGTATGCAAATTAAATGTGCTTACTGAACTGCATGATAGTACTGATTAGTCAGTAATATGATTGGATGATTAGGATATGCTTGGTTTTGGTTACTCAATGCTCGAATGTTGCTTGCTTTGTTCTTTTAGGAGTCTTAGTTATCTTTAATTAACTAGTAAGCGAATACGTTAAGTTACATATTACGAGGACTAAATAATTTCAAAAGGTTAGGTCTAGCCCTATTCCGCAGCTCTTGGTTGAATCCAACCATTGTAAGGTAAGACCTCTCATTCAAAGAGTTATCTGGTCTTAGTAATATATAATGGTATTCGCAAGCTAGTTAGGGAGAGATAGCAGAGACTTCTTATGTAGTTGTCCGCGTAGAGTGGGTCGGAGATTACCCTAGGGTAAGCGTAGGATGAGATTAGTGAAACGAGCAGTAGTAGTGAAAGGGACTTGGTCAGGTCAAAGCGATCCTTGAGGAAAGTACAGATACATGTGGAAGGTAGTATGGGCCCGTACAACTGAAAGTAGAGGATCCATACTCGATTCAAGGAGAACTGAGATTAAACCAAGGAACTTGTAGTGTGAGTAAGGTATCTCGGTGTTTTGTATGACCCTGACGAATGTGTGTTTTGCTTCAGAATGGTGGTGACATGTCACGAAGCAAGAGGTTCAGGGTCTAGGTCAGGTTTGGGTACAGGTTCTGAGCCAGTTGATGATATATTGCACGAGTTCAATGCATCCAAGATTATGAGAGGCATCCTTCAGGAAACCCCGGTGATTTTTGGGTTGATCAAGGAGGGTATCATTGAGTTGATGGAGGATCGCCTTAGGGAATTCAGGAGTGACATGGCACCTGGCCAGTCAGGGACTCGCACGCTCTTCTTCAAGGATTTTAGGGGATACAGAGCGCTAGACTTCAGCAGGGTGAAGGATCCCATTGTGGAGAGACGATGGATTGCAGAAATTGAGTTTGCGTAGGTGATGAGCCTCTGCCCTGAGGGCTTGAAGTTCAGGTTTTGATGTTGGTTGTTTGAGAGAGCAGGATATGACCTGGTCAGATTTGTGACCAGATTCCGAGCAGAGTTTGTGCCAGTTGTGGAGGTTCAACAGCTAGCCAAAGAATTTTTGGATATGAGATAGACTACGGAGATAGTGGCGGAGATTACTGCCAAATTTAGAGAAGGAGCTTTGTTGGTGCCTTAGTACGCGGATGACGAATTCAGGAAACCCCGGTACCATGATATGCTAAGATCTGACATTCGAAAAGATGTCAACTACTCGGTGTGCCATACCTTGGAGGATATGATAGCTAGGGCACGAGAGAGGGAGATTGAGATAGAGCACATAAGGAAGAGGAAGTCGGAGACTAGGCAGACGACTGGGGTTTCTGGGAAGAAACCCAAGGGATTCGAATCGAGGTCGAAGGGCTAGCAGGGCCGGATCCGCTGTGGGCAATACGACAAGACGCATGAGGGAGTTTGCTGATTAGGGGGGTCGGGCTGCTATAAGTGTGGCAAGTTGGGGCACTTTAGCAGGGATTGTACTGCCCCTACTCCCACCATTCAGACATCAGGCCTAATTTGCTTTCATTGCAATCAGAGGGGCCAAAACAAAGCCAATTACCCGAGATTGGTATCAGGAGCGCTAGTAGGGGCTCCAGCTCCAGCGACCCTACGGTTCACATATGGCCGCTAGGGCAATACATATGCTCCTGTGGCAAGGAGCCGAGCCTTCCAGCTGACCTCCGAGGACGCACGTGCCACACCAAATGTGGTGATGGGTATATTTTCTTCTCCCTAACTTTTATTATATGTTAGTTTTGATATTTATATTCTATGTGTTTTGTTTAGGATCATTCCATGTGAACGGAATCACAGTATAGGTATTATTTGACTCGGGGGCTACACGATCATTCGTATCTCTTGCACTTAGCAAGAGGTTTGCTGAGTCTTCAGGCACGTTGGATTGTCCTTTTGTAGGTTGAGATTGCGGACAACCGATCCGTCCAGGCATCAGAGGTTTAAAGAGATTGTGTCCTAAGGATGTATGACGAGCGTTACCTCATGGATTTGGTTCCCATTCCTCTACATGAGAACAAGGTCATCATAGGCATGGATTGGTTGAGCCCTAATGGGGCAGTGATCGACTGTGAGCAACAGTTGGTTTGTGTCAGGACCCCAAGTGGGGGAGAGTTGGTAATTCAGAGCGATAGGCTGCAGTGTGGGCTGACTTTTTGTTCAGCAGCAAGAGCCAGGCACTACCTTCAACAAGGTTGTGCAAGTTATGTCGCTTATGTTATGGATACCCGAGAAGGGGGTAAGGGGACCGTGAGTGATGTCCCAATTGTGTGGGAGTATCCGGACGTGTTCCCGAAGGAGTTTCCTGGGATACCTCTGGAGAGACAGGTCGAGTTCATGATTGACCTAGTTCCAGGTGCGGCTCTGATAGCCAAGGCACCATATCAGCTGGCTCCTCCTGAGATGCGGGTGTTGTCTACGCAGCTGCAAGAGCTGTTAGACAAGGGATTTATCAGGCCAAGCAGTTCGCCATGGGGAGCCCCGATCCTATTTGTGAAAAAGAAGGACATGTCATATCAGATGTGTATAGATTACCAGGAGTTAAATAAGGTAAAGTGAAGAACCGTTACCCACTCCTGACGATTAATGATCTCTTTAACCAGCTTCAGGGAACCTCTTTGTTTTCCAAGATTGATTTGTGATAAGGCTACCATCAGATGAGAGTCGGAGACAAGGATGTGCGGTAGACAACATTTCGGACTCGCTATGGCCACTATGAGTTCATGGTGATGCCATTTGGGCTCACCAATGCTCCTATCACGTTCATGGATCTCATTAATCGTGTATGCAGAACAATGTTGGATCGGTCTAGCATCCAACTCATCCGTACTCGTCTGACCAATGACCTCGGGTGGTACTGATCCATCCTGATCACCCTCTCCTGATCCCGATCCCTAACTAGATCCTGCCCCGAGATATCTTGTAATCACCATACTGAAAATACGCCACAAGATATTAGGCATTCCTCATAATAACCCCGAGAACTAGCTCCCAACAAAAAGCTAGGGGTTGTGACTTCCTTGATACGCGTATGGGTCATGTGCTTTCAGTAGTACGGGCCCATACTACCTTCCACACCTACCCATATTTGTATCAACTATCACCACAACACCCTAACAAAAGCATATACATAACGGACACTCGATCCCCACTCTTAGAGGAGCACCACTATCCCATAACCGACCTACCGGTCTCACGCAACCCTCCCATCCATGAAACTTCCACCAACCCTCCAGCAATAGTGTATACTAGTCATACATAATGTTGGACCTTATAGACTATCGAATATCCAATCCTACCCTAAGCTCCCAATAATTCAAGAACATAACATATGGCCAAATCAAAAATTCTCAGGCTATAAGATCTTAATTATGTATAACCATGATGCATACACTAAATAACTACAGTAATGATGTCAATTTCATACAAAGGAAACCCTAAGCTAGCATGCATAATATAATCAGGCAATTCTATCATGCAAATCCTGAAGATCCCTAGCCTAGTACTAGCATGTTGTTCTAATATATCTCATAATCAATAACTTATATAGTATTTTGGGGTCAACTTACTGGCTCTGGGTGATCGTACCCTCTGCATCCTCCTTTACTTATTTAGAAAAACCTTTTGAAAATCCCTCCTTGGCTTGAGACTGGATTCACACGAATCTTCCTCCAATTCCCTCAAACCAATGCTCTGATACTAACTTGTAACGACCAAAAATTTCAACCAATTTAAAACATTTGATTTCAGTCAAAAACCATTAAGTTCATACATCTTGTTTACAAAATAGTTTAAACATTAGAGTATCCCCCAGAACCATATTACATAAATCATAAAACATGAGGAGCGTTACGATCACGCCTTCGCCTTGCCATGATCTTCTAAAGTATCTGAAACAATACACTGAACTGTAAGCCCGAAAGCTTAGTGAGTTACCCCCAAAATACCAACCACACATAAACATACTCAAAACATATCACAAATAGAACAGCCATGCACATCGGGTCTACTGTGTGACTGGTCCGCCCGCATCAGGCCTTCAGTCCACCTGGTCCACCCTCCGAGTCTAGCCATGTACATCGAGTCTACAATGTGATTGGTCTGTCCGCATCGGGCCTTCAATCCACCTGGTCCACTCTCTGAGTCTACAGTATGACTGGTCCGCCCACACTGGGCCTTTAGTCGGCCTGGTCCACTCTCCGAGCCTCGGCGCGTCTGGTCCGCCCTCTTGGGGCCTTCAACCTATCCGGACCGCTCGTTGGGCCTTTTGAATATCCGGTCCACCCTGGGTATGTTGGCCTACAACACAAAGCAGGACCCGCCTTAACCCATCCCCCGTCAAACAACCATGTGCACATAAAATAATTAATCACATAAAAAATCCTTAACCACACAAACAGTCTAACAGATCATATAGTATATCAACATCCTAGCAAGGATTCCGACCTAACCGGTCACTAACATAACATTACCCTATATACCGGGTACCGACCTTAACCAGGTCACTAATATAACATTACCTTAAATACCGGGTACCGACCTTAACCAGGTCACTAACATAACACCATCCTAAATACCAGGATACAGATTCTAGCAAAGCAATAACATAACAAACAATACCCGGATTTCCATCTGATAAAGGGTCGGCCTTGATGCCGTAGACCCTGTCGATATAATGAGGATAACTCACCTGCAATTGTCGACTGAAGAGATAAGACCAAGCTGCTCCAACCACTGACACGAACTTCACCACAGAACACTACCAAAGAACCAATTCCAAAAATACCAAAATTACCAAAATACCCTTGGAGTCAAACTGGTCAACTCTTGGTCAAAGTCAAAGTCCTCAGTCAAAATCAACCTTCCTGGTTGACTCTACTTGCCGAGTCAACTCGTCGACTCGTCGAGTTCTTGTATTCAGAAAACTCCCATAACACGACTCAACTCGCCAATTCGCCTCAAGACTCGTCGAGTTCAACGATCTCGGAATTCCATCGTGTCCAACTCACTGAGTCGCCAACCGACTCACTAATCCAAAGCTTTAACAAAAAGAGGTTGGGTTCTGCGACCAGACTCGCCGAGTCCAAGGCAATCTTCAACAGACTTACCGAGTTGTTCTTCCAACTCGCTGAGTCCATGCACATGTTCATACAACTCGTCGAGTACACCCATGTGACTCGCCGAGTCTCTCCACTTCTCAATCCATATAGTAGCTTTTCGAGCCACGCAGGGGCTCCAATCCATAGATCCACTCTTCTACAGTCTAACCCTCACATAAAGTTGTAAACTTTACATGAAACCAAGGAGATATAGGCCCAAAACACACTAGGGATAGGGTTAAGGACTAGCGGGCTTCACCAACAACTCTTAAACAGAATCTTTATGACAATTTGGACCATCACAATCGTAGATCTGGAGTAGCAACCTCATATCTAAGCTCCAAACCCAAAATAGATCTCAAACAAGATAAGGAACTCCAAATCAACCACCAAGGATGAACCAAAAAGGAAATAGCTTAAGATAATGGCTCCTTACCTCTGAGATGTGCCCAAACTAATGTAGATCCCAAATCTACACAGGCCCCTTGATGCTAGCCTCTAATTTATCAAGCTCCTTCCACCAAATTCCTCTGACAAGCTCCAATATCCTCAACAATGAAGTCTCACACGAAAGTTAGGATTTTCTGGAACTCTCAGATGAATAGGAGGCTGGGAGAAGGACATAAAGTTCTTTAAATAGGGTGCAACCCTCGGGATTAGGGATTTCTCATTCCAGCACCAAATCGTCGAGTACATCTTCTAACTCGGCGAGTTAGCCACTTAACCCACGTTCAAATCTCGCTCCAACTCGACGAGTAGCATACCTACTCTTCGAGTAGCTTATTTAATTTACACTTAGCACCCTTCAACTTCTTGCTTCCGAACATTGGATGTTACAGCGGTACTCCTGAACCAGCTGACGAAGAAGGTTGTCGTCTTTCACTGGGGGCGTGAGCAGCAGGCGGTGTTCGAGACTTTGAGGCAGAGGTTGTGCGAAGCGTCGATCTTAGCCCTGCCAAAGGGCTTTGATAATTTAATAGTGTATTATGGCGTGTCTATATCGAGTTTGGGCGCAGTATTGATGCAGAGAGGGCACGTCATCGCCTATGCCTCGAGGTAGTTGAAGCCTCACGAGGCGAATTACCCGACGCAGAATCTGGAGTGAGGGTCGGTTGTTTTTTCCCTGAAGATTTAGCGATACTACCTCTATGGGGTCCGTTGTACCATTTACACGGATCACAAGAGTTTGAGGTACTTGATGGACCAGCCAAATCTGAACATGAGACAGCGACGGCGGTTGAACATGGTGAATGATTACGATTGCGAGATCCTCTACCACCTGGGGAAGGCCAATGTTATGGCCGATGCACTTAGCCACAAGGCATTTGCGGCCCCAATCAGAGACTTCTCCTTGAGAATGACATTAGTGACTCCACTTTTGGAGTGGATTCCGAGGCCCATTAGGAGGCTATGAAGGAGGAACATCAGAAGGGTGAGCATATCGTGGGTCAGATTTCCTCCTTCGAATATGATAGCCGTAGGCTGTTGAAACTCCATGGCAAAGTGTGGGTTCCGTACCGGGGCGGTATGTGCCAAATCCTGATGGAGGAGGCGTATAAATCAAGATTTTCCATCCACCCCGGGGCGAAGAAGATGTATAGATATCTCCGTCCTGATTACTGGTAGCCCTGCATGAAGCGGTATGTAGCCTGGTACGTCGAGAGGTGCTAGACATGCAGGATGGTCAAGTCCAAACACCATAAACCTCACGGTAGGACGCATCCGTTGCATATCCCGGTGTGGAAATGGAAGGATATTAGTATGGATTTCATCAAGAAGCTTCACAGGACCGCACAGGGAGCAGATTCGATTTGGGTCATTATGGATCGGTTGACCAAGAGTTCTCATTTCATTTCGATTCAGGAGAGCACTTCGTCTGAGAAGCTGGCTGACATCTACATCAGGGAGGTAGTGGCTCGACACGGGGTACCAGTTTCCGTGATTTCTAATCGTGATGTGCGGTTCACTTCAAGATTCTGGAAGAAATTTCATGATGAGTTGGGTACTCGTTTGCACTTTAGCATGGCTTTTCACCCGCAAAAGGATGGTCAGAGCGAGCGGACCATCCAGACCTTGGAGGATATGTTGTGGGTGTGTGTTCTAGACTTTGGTGGTAACTGGGATACCTACCGTCCCTTAGTAGAGTTTTCCTACAATAATAGCTAACACACCAGCATGGACCGTCCTCCCTGTTGGATAAGGTGTCTAATTCCATAACTATAATTGGTATGTACTTGACCCGAAAATAGCATGGTCCATTTAGGTTGCATTTCACTGGAACAATTTGATAGGATGGACTTTTGAGAAGAGGTTATTTATGATTTATTAATATATTATAAGTTCTAATATATTAATGTGAAATCATATTATTTAATTAGTATTAGTCATGAATTAATTTAGAATTAATTCAGTGATCAAAAGAGACTAATTAAATATACGGGGACTGATTTGGAAAATCAATGATTCTTATAGCGTGGGCCAATGGTTATTTAGGATGGGCTATAATTCCATGGATAGTCCATGGAGTTTTAACCCATAGAGCCTAAATAATATGAAAGGCCATTTCCATTAGGGTTTACATGGATGCAACCTTAGACTTTGCTACACTATAAAAGAAGCCCCTTAGCTCCTAAAATCGGCCACTAGTTGTTCTAGGAGATCATAAGAGTCGATTTTGTGCAAGTCACTCTCTCTCAGGTCCTCCATTTTTGGTGGTGTTTTGTGAAACATTTGAGGCATCACACTTGGGGTGCTAGGCTATTAAAGGTCCAAGTTAACAAGCTACAACAAGAGGTAAGTCATCTAACTAGTTTTTGTAGTTCAAGTACCCATGCTTTGTATGCTAGTTAGGACAATGCTTTGGAAAATCAAATTACATGTATAATTAGAGAAAACATACATCCAAAGCATTTAGGGTTGCATGTGCACCATAAGTTTGTTAGAGGGCTCAAAACCCATCAGTGGTATCAGACCCTAGGATTGTTTTCTGTTATAGTTGATGCTTATTGGTTTTCAAAGTTGAAGAAATCGATTTTCTAGCTTCTGACTGGTGAACTCGCCGAGTCCATTGGCTGACTCGATGAGTCTACTCAGTAACAGACAAACTCGACGAGTCTAGTTCATGTACTCGCCGAGTTGGTGCTCCTTGTGCAAACTTTCGAGTTTTTGTCCAGAATTGGGTTAGGTTCATTACCCCAAACTGTTTTTTGAACCATGAAATCTAGTTTTTGATGTGGTAATGATCATGCTTATCCAGTTAAAATATAATTGTCATAATTTCAAGATTTGTATTATTTTATATGATTAGGCTAATTTCTTGAAGATTGATGATATGAATTATCTTGTTCTTATGAGTTTAACTAGATCGTAGATGAATTATTTGATTATTGTGTTAATTAAAATAATGATCTAAATGCCTTTAATGGACTTCATAACTTGTTCTCAAGTTATGAAAAATGAAAAGTCTTTTCATTAAAAAGTCATTAAACTCATATGTCATGGAAATGAAAAGTTTTGACGAGTTTCAAAACTTGCCCTCAAGTTTTGGAATTTGTAAAGTCGCACTTACGAATACTCTAGTTCAAAACCCTAGAATTTTAAAAGTTTAAAATTCCACCCTTATACTATTATAATATTAAAAGCTTAATAATTATATATAGGTATAAGACAAGTCAGTCTTACCGTTAGTAGCCCTCACTCACGAAGCTGATCTATAAGGGGGGTATAAGGTTACTGCCTATAAATGGTGGTTTAATGGGTGTCCACTCTCACCCACTGCTTCCTTGACTGGTAGTCTTTAGCCGAACGGGTAGGATAGGACATTAATTCTCGTTTAAAGTATACTGAAAATTATAAAGTAACTAAATGTTTTATTAAATTCCCAATTATAGTTACTTTAGGAAAAATGTGAAATTGATGCTAATCCATGAAATTGCACTTTGCACCTTGCCAAGTCGTTAATGGAGTGTGTGTGGTTAACCGACACATTAGCTTGGACTAGTAAGGGTGGCAAAGGGTAGCTTGATGTTTGTCATAGATCGATGAAGTGTGTGTGGTTAACCGACACATTGATTATGTGATAAGTGACATCGAGTATACCTAGCACATTTGCATGGTTATTCACACCTTGTTTGAGATCCTTGGCATCCCAGTTACAGACTTGAAGGGCATAATCGAGATTTAAACATGCCATTGAAAAGTTCAATGAATCTCAAAGAAATCTAGGAATTTCAATCAAATTAAAACTTAATAATCAATTTCGTTTTTCATGGTGGAAATTGGTAAATCGTTATTTACCTACCTTAAAATATTTTGCATTTGGATTACGGCATCCGTCTTCCAAATTGTAAAATATTGTGTTGGGTCCTAGGCTTAATATTTCATTTTGGGTGTTATATTAAGGATTATTATCTAATGGGGGAGTGACTGGCTCCTTCTCTCTCATGAACCTGTGTGGGAGAGTCGTCATTGATGGTACCAACTTCAATGACTGGATTAGGAACATCATGATGGTCACTCATTATGAAGACAAGGAATATGTCCTCGACAAGGAGCTTAAGGAAATCGATGTGTCGTCTGCTACTCCTAAGGATATCGTTGAGTTTAGGACTCGTGAGAAGGATGCCACCAAGGTGTCTTGTATCATGTTGGCCACCATAATAGATGAACTCCAAAAATCATATGATTACTTCTACCCTTTTGAGATGCACCAAGACCTGATGGAAAGATACCATCACAATGCTCGTCAAGAGAGGTATGAAATCATCGCATCCATGATAACAACAAAGATGAAGGATGGTGAACCCATCACGACCCACTTAATAAGATGACACCCTTCATATGTTGTTAGGGGCAGTAGCCCGTTGCTAGAAGTCAACTATTATCTATGTCAGTCTGTAATGAATCTTGTGCCGGTGTGAGATTGTTGGATCTATATGCTCAAGAATTGTTAATGAGTGATATTGTTAATAACATATGATCCGATAGGCTCACACCTTTATGAAGTTGACACATTTTGTATATTTATTATTAGTATGATTATTAATAAATAATATTAATTTTTGTATTTAATTAAGGAATAATTATTGTTTTGTGAAAATAATAATTAAAAAGAGTATATAATTTGTTGTTATTTCATATGGTATGAATTAATAATTCATGCACAACCTTTTAAATTAGTTGAATCCTTTTGTCTTTTACCTAAAGACAAAGATTATATTTTATACCTTTGAGTTTATAAAATATAAGCAATTTTTCTCCTTTTCTAGCATATGGCCGAAAGTTAAGAGGGCGCAGGAGGTTGCTTGTCAACCTCCCGCTCTTGTCGCTGATGCTTCTAAAGTAAGATTATTACTTTACATTATAATATAGGGTTGTTTTTGTTTAAACATGAGTATATAAGAGAGTGTTCTGCATGAGTTTTTGGTTAGTTGTTTAAGCTCTTTTCTTGGTTTCTATATGATGGCCAAATCCTCTCTCTCTCTCTCTCTCTCTCTCTCTCCTAGTTTGGTGATTAGAAACTCTTTTGAGTTGTCTCCTTTAGTACTTATTTTAGTTAACTACTTAAAGACTTAAGACATTCAAGAATACAAGAAGAAACTAGCATTTTAAGTGTCTTATCTTGATGGTTGATACTTGTAGAGAAAATCTTACCCTTTGATTTTTTTATCTTCCCACACCCCAAAACCAAATGTGCTCAAAGGTTTCAAAGGTTGTTATTCTAAAACACTATTTGGTTGTTTTTAATACTATCATTTTAACCTCTATAAATAGATCATAGATGATTTGGTTTTGTTATCAACTTAAAAATAAATTTGTTCTTTTCAACACTTCCGTTTACTGGTTTTATGAAAAATTAACTTATATTTTGTATAAAAACTCATCATGATGTTCAATAAAAATAGATGGTCTTCCTTGAAGATGGCATATACCATTCAACTTGTTAGATTAAGTTTTGTTCTAATTATATTTCCCTATAACATTCCGTTAAATGCTTATAACTTTTACTAGTTTCTTGCTCATCATGATGTTCAATAAAAATAGAAACCATCATGATGTTCAATAAAAATAGATGATCTTCCATGAAGATGGCGGATAACATTTAACTTGTTCGATTAAGTTTTGTTCTGATTATATCGTGGACACGGGGAGGGAGCAGGCGAAGGCCGTGGGAGTCAACTCTGTCTCATCCTCATCCCCCTGGTAAAGGCGATCAACCATCCACTCTCGAGATTCGAATGGATCAATCGAAACTTCAATATAGAACTTTTAAACCAACAGACCCTAAACAGGGTCAGCAGGTGCGCGGAGCCAGAGCCCGGCATGTTCGCCCGGTGGGCCGAGTGTTCGCCCACTTCAGAGTCTTCGCCTTTAGATAACAAAAAGTGGTCTGGGTTGAGTCTAGTATTTCTGTGGGTAAAGGCACCTCATATACTCTTATGTCCTACGGAACTCTATGAGGTTCCGTTAAATGCTTATAACTTTTACGAGTTTTTGCTCTTTCCCCCGATAAAAGGAAAAGTTTAGTTAAAATGTGTTGTAACACTTGTATGATTCTTTCCACGTCATCAGAACTTATGATCTACAATTAAGTTATTACGTTTTACGAGGAATCTCAACCATTCTTTCTTGAAGTAATAATTAAACTGTGTAAAATCTTTTTGATTTAGATTTCAATTCTAGAGACTCGAGAACTCAGAACAATAATAACACGCCAACACTAATTAATGACGGAAATCACTAAATCAGTAGAGCCATGACCAAATCAATGAGCGGAGCTTGTTAAAAGTCATAGCACCATAATGTCCACGAGGAAGGCTATGCGGCAGCTCAATGCCCACGAGCTGAGGTTGACGAGAATCGATGAGCCGCACGTGGAGAAGGTCATCTTGGAGAGATGCATTCATATTGGAAAATGGAACCACATACCCCCACTTACCTTCATTGCATCTCCTTATCATACTGCTGGCTCTCCTTTTCGATCCTGCAGATTAACATTCTTCGAAATCCTTTCTTCTTGGGACCACAAAAAAAAATAATAATACTAACTCAATATTCATCATCTCCCTTGTTATTTGTAGCATGACATTCCTTACAAAATCCAATCTTTATTCAAATATCGAGCTTCCCAACCCGTATTATAAAATTGTAACATCTTCTGAGGCATATCCCACTATACATGTCATGCTTAATTAGGTGGATCCAATTGCGTTTTGAATCACAAAACAGTTTATTGGGGTTTGTGAATATTATTCATAACATGAAGATCGTCAATTTTCATATATATATATATATATATATATATATATATATATATATATATATATATATATATATATATATATATATATATATATATATATATATTTTTGTCTTTATAACTTCAATTGCTGGTACGCAAGAAGGAGATGATGTATAAATTTATTAATATTTTATATATGATGGGCTTAAGTCTTTAAAGTAGTTGCATGTGCAAAGAACTACTGGAGTAGTCACAAACGCTCCTTTTCATGCAAGAAAATGAGAAGTTAGTGTTTGGTTTCTTGCTTCGATATTTTCCCTAAATGACATTGGAAACAGAGTACAATCCATCTTATAAAAAATATATGTCCTCACCTTCTTTCAAGATAATCTTTATTAATGCAATATATACATACGGACATATATATAATACAGACCAGCCAGTCACTTATCATACATCATGAGGGGGGAGGTGGTTAGGTATGGCGGGTGTGCCATGCATGCATGGGTTGCTCAAACGAAAATGTGGTACCTAGCTAGAAAGGTAACATAGCCAGCTGCACATTGCATGTGTATGTTGTTGCTACGAAAGCTCTACTTAAGGATACGAATATATATATATATATATATATATATATATATATATATATATATATATATATATATATATATATATATATATATATATATATAGGTGGGTTCAATTGAGAAAATAAAAAAGGTTGAGAATGGGGAATCATTCTTAGCCACTCATTTATATAAGCATAAAAAAACACGGTGGGTAAATATGTTAATAACCTTCAATGTCAAATACGTAACTATAGAGATTTCAATAACAGTTCGTTCATCCTCAAAATTTCTCCTCCAACCTTCAACAATCATCCAAATTTCTTCAACTAACCCATCATCAATGTCATCCAGTGTTAATCAATAATCAATATTCGTAGATGGGAGGTTCATCGTTCAAGACAATTCGCAATCCAAATTCATCAATTTCATCGATTTGTTAAAGTTTGGAACTGGAATTTCCCAGATTCGCAAACGAAATCAATTGGAATCGGAATTTCTTCGCTGTTCATGAAATTGGAATCGGAGTTCTTGACTCGCAGTCACGGTCGACATTGAAGGACTCATAATCGATACTCACAGGTTCCCAATCTGATTTTCGGAAATCAAAATGAGAAATCGATCAGACATAGGTGTCGCATCTGAAGTAGAAATCGGAAGTATATGATGATTTGGAATTGATAACTTGATGTTTTTAACATTTTTAAAATAGTTAACTTGTATGCACTCCAACTGTTTGATGAAATGCATAAATTAAATTACCACGTTATATTCATATATGAATTTGTTTTCTCGCTTGAATCAATATATGGTTATTAAAACAAAAAAACGAATATGCAAGTCTAGATGTTATTCATATGTGAATAATATATAAAAATTATATATATTTGTGAAAACACATTGTAATATTCATATGTGAATATACTGTGTAATATTCATAGGTGAATATATCATCTAATATTCACAAGTGAATATACTATGTATTATTCACATGTGATATACCATGTAATACTATGTAATATTCAGA
Source organism: Lactuca serriola (assembly GCF_051521515.1). Lineage (NCBI taxonomy): Eukaryota > Viridiplantae > Streptophyta > Magnoliopsida > Asterales > Asteraceae > Lactuca > Lactuca serriola. The sequence continues at coordinate 107,715,040 of NC_136409.1, read as the reverse complement.
TATGAAAATATTATCTAATATTCATAAGTGAATATAACATCTAATATTCACAAGTGAATATACTATGTAATATTCACAAGTGAATGAATCGTCTAATATTTAAATATGAATATACTATGTTTAGTATATGTTATATTCATATATGAATGATACTTAAAATGTAAAAAAAAAAAATTAATCATAGTTTTTATTCATAATTAAATAACGAATGTACTGTAGAAAAAATTTGATTTATTTTTATTCACATATGAATAACGATAGCTGAAAATATAAAAAAAATAAATTTTTTATTTTATTTTAAAACTATATCAATATGGATGTCTATTTGTAGAGAATAAAAAATCATGAATTTTGGTATATTTAAAATAATTTTTCGATAAAATTAGCTTCTTAAAAATTAAAAAAAAAACGAAAAAGACTATGTTTTTGTATATATTAAGGTAATGATTAGCACAGTTTAAGGAAATATGTTTTGTTGGAAAACACATGTCTATTTTTTTCTCATTTCCGCTGGTACGACGAAGGCTTTTACGGAAAAAATAAATAAGTGGCTGAGAATGATTCCCCCATTCTCAACCTTTTTTTTTCTCAATTGAACTCTCCCCTATATATATATATATATATATATATATATATATATATATATATATATATATATACTTAAGTTATTTTGTTTTTACTAACTATTGTGTGCAAGAATTCACAGATCTGGACCAACGGATTGAATTACAATGGGATAACATCTATCATATAATCACATAAATTTTAGCAAAAGAGTATTATTGACAATTAACTACATTTATAAAATGAAATTTTTGGATATTTAGGGATAATTAATTTTCCTAATTTTAAAAATCAGAATTTTTTAAAGTAATTCAATATTAATTATATCGTATTTTTTATAATAACCGAATTTATTTTGTCAGAATGACATTTTATTAAAATGATATATTCTATGATAATGTTTGAATACATATTTCTATAGAGTACATATTTTGATTGAATGTCAAAGTACATATTCCTATATAATGAAAATCATATCATATCATTCTTCAAACGAAATAACAACATTTTTTGATTGAATTAACTTTCTAAGAATAACAAATTTTTTGATACAAGTTATTTGTCATCAAATTCTTAAAAAATTAAAAGCTTCATATATTATTATATTATAATAAAACACTTACTAATAACAAAAGAGACAATTTGTAGATTATTCTAACCGAATATTCTACCAGAATATATTATAACATATAGTCTTATCATTATATTGTTGATTATTCTAATTGAATATTCTACCAGAATATACATTTTGGTAAAATACACTCTCGTTCTCCTTGTATTCTTCTTTTCCCACATCACTGACAGCCTCTTCAAAACCTATATACACATAAAAAAAACGTAATCAACTTTCAAATATTAAAAAATAAAATGCATTCTAAGATAATAAAAATTATAAATTATGACAGAATGTAGTAGAAGAAACTATAAAAGCTAACAGAATGCAGTAGAAACTATAAAATTCAGTGCATTCTAAACGCAATAAAAACTATAAATTCTAAGAGAATCCACTAGTTTTTACCATAATTCATAAATACCATATAATTAATATTGAATATAAAGCCTCAAAATTTTGAACTAATCCATAATGAACAATCTTAATCTACGTCACTACAAATTCTCATCACTAAAAGAAAAAACAAGAAAAAAGATAGTTAATACCTATAACATATTGGACTCCATATTTTTAGAAGATGTTCAAGTTGATCTTAGATCAAATTCTCGAACAAGAATGTTGAACCCACAAAACCTAATCCACCTATAACAAAGAATGAATTCATTTTAACTCAAAATCAAGTGAAATTAAAGTGAAAGATTACAATCCAATAAGAACTTGGATATGTCACAATAGGGTGAATAATCGGCAGATGCATCTCGAACTGGAACAAACTTCAATCGGCAAGATATTTCAAACAAAAAGAAGGCGAGTAGAGTTTTCTTAACATAAAAGAAATGGGAAAAAATAAATCTCACAATAACGGACTTCAATCGGTAGTTTACGGATGTAAAATCGAAGAAGCGAAGACTTCAATGGCGTCGATTTAGGGTTCTAACATAGTGGCGGCAAAGAAATCAACATCGTTTGGGTGAGCAGCAATACTGTGGCTGCACACATTCTTTCAAGAAGAATAGAATACAATCGAGGGATGATGGTGATGAAAAAATAATTATATATGTGAATCATTGGTATCTGAAACAATGAAAATGCATCAGGTCTCCTTTGTTCAAGATACGAATGGTGATCGATAGTTCCCTATTTATTTATGTTTATGCGTTTTATTAGGGATACAACTATTATATATTTGTTATACCATAATTAATTATTAGCAAAAAAAACCGGATATACCCTTTTGATTTAATTAATTACTTAATTATTTGCTAATTTGTGATTGGTGCATTTATGAACACAATAACTGCTACAAACATTTGAACCTAGCTCTCTCCCTCTCTCTATCTCTCTCTCTCTCTTTGTATATATATATATATATATATATATATATATATATACAGAGAGAGAAAGAGAGAGAGGTTCAAATTTTTCTCACATCTATTGTGTGCTAGAATGCACCAATAAGAATTTAGTAAAAATTAAATGATATCCATACTTATAAATCCTTTTTATAGAAACTAATTAAATTCGTCATTAATGTCAACAATAATGTTCTTTCAGAATGAACTCATATTTAGAATAATGAGAGTGTATTCTAGCAAAATCAGAGTGTATTCTAGTATAATACACTCTCGTTCTTCATATTCCATGCAACTTTATTCTATTTTAAGTTAGTGATTCCTGAAGCAAAAAAGGAACCCATACATAAAAACTTAAATGTGAATTCATTCTGAAAGAATGTTATTGCTAACATTAACGATGATTTTAATTAGTTTCCATAAAAACAAAATTATAATTAACGATATCATTTAATATACATACATATATGGAAATCATTTAATGTATATCTTTAGTTAATTAAATAATTATTTAATTTACTATATTTCTATTGGTACATTCTAGCACACAATAAATGTAAGAAAACACATTAACCTAGCCACATATATATATATATATATATATATATATATATATATATATATATATATATTGGGGACGGTTCATTTGAGATTAAAAAAAATTGAAATCTTAAGATTTAATCATAGCCACATATTTCTAATATGTCGTTCAAATGTTCTGGCATATCGACGACAATGGGGTATACCTAATAAAAAATGATTATATGGCAGTGAAATATAATCATATAGGATTATACATGTTTATAGGTATATGACTAATCATAAATGATTATACATATATGTATGTTTTATAGATTGAGTAATCATAAATAAATATGACAGTTGGTGGCAGAAGATGTGCTGGTGATAGAGATGGTAGTGGTATTACTAACGAGGGTGACAGTAGTGGGGTCGGTTGGTGTCAGAGGTGGTGGTAGTGATGGTGGTGGTGGTGGTGGCGGTTATATTGTGGTGGGGATGGTGGCGGAGGAGAAAGAAACGGACGACGCTGTATAATTATTTACGCCTGAGCGTTAGAGCGACAGATATGAAATACGTGACTGAGTTTGAATTTCAAGATCTCTGTTTTATTTTTAATATCAACAGAACCTCTCTCTCTCTCTCTCTCTATATATATATATATATATATATATATATATATATATATATATATATATATATATATATATATATATGGAAAAGTTCAATAGAAAACCATTATTAATAAAGTAACCAAGGACACTCTAAAGCGTTGAAATTTAAAGCGATCAACGGTAAAAATGAAGGGTTGTATACTTTACAACGGAGGCAAATGCACTGGATTACAACAAAACACACCCTTTTTTAAGTTTAATTTTTTATGCCATTTTATATCAATATATATATATATATATATATATATATATATATATATATATATACCATTGTTACTGATTTTTCGTCATCTTTCCATAGACATTCATATTGATATATTAAAAATGATTTTTTTTGTTAAAAAAACCCACTTAATTTTCTTTTTTTTTTCTATTGAAAAGTTCGTCTATTTTTTATAGAAAAAAAAATAATAAATATATCAAATTCATACTTTTTGGTACTCTTTAAACATAGATTTATATTAGTGTTAAAAAAATCAATATTTCAGTTCAGATTCACAGTGTACATAACATTAAGTCAGATTCACAATGTGAATTTGAAATGATTGAGCTTTTCACGTTGTGAATGTTAAAATTTGAAATATTTAAAGTTTATATTCACAGTGAGAATCTATACTGATCAATGTTTTTTTTAGTCGGTGTTGATGTTTACTAATATAGTACAAAAAAATAACATTTTTGGTGTAATTCCTTTTTTTTTTTTATAAAAATAAACTTAAATATTGAAAAAACTAACAAAATGAAGTGGGTTTGTTCTAGAAAAAAAAAGTTCGTTTTTATATATATCAACATTGATCTCAATGGAAAATTGACGAAAAATCGAAAACAACGGTATATTCGTTTTTTTTTTCGATTAAAAGTGTGGCATAAAAAAAATTAAACGAAAAAAAGAGGTGAGTTTTTGGTAAGGAGTTGGATTTTTTGGTATTATCCGGTGTGTGTGTGTGTGTGCGCGTCCAATATACAAGTGTATATCTATTTCCTTGGCCATTGATCATTTTGATTTCGACGCTCACATTTGGTTCGTTAGTTCCTTGTCAATTTTGTTTCTTTATTTAACCTCACCATATATATATATATATATATATATATATATATATATATATATATATATATATATATATATATATATATATATATGGAATAGTTATATAGAAAACAAAAAAAAAACCATAAAAATCATAAAAATGCATAAAAAATACTTAGACATAACAAATCTTTTTTTTGAATATATATACAAAAAAACGCAGGTGTTCTAAGAAATTCGCTGAAAAAAAATCGATTTTTTCTTTTGTTTTTTTTCCAAATTTTTTTCAGCGAAAATACATAAAAAGCTACGAAAATTCATAATGTAAAATGAAAAAAAAAATAGATTTGTGATGTCTAAATATTTTTTTTTTATGTATTTTTATGATTTTTAGGGTTTCTTGTTTTGCATTGAAGCTAAACATATATATATATATATATATATATATATATATATATATATATATATATATATATATATATATATTGGTTGGATCTAGTAAAAACTCAAAAATTGGTAGGAACCCCGATAGCTATTCTCCACCAATCATTTCGTCAATGGCGCAAACGTCAAACTCATTTACTTGATCGTGACATGTTCGCACATAGCACACGTGCGTAGAAGATAATACGGACTCGAGAGATTAATCATACTCGACGAATGTCTATGGAATGTCATTAAAATGGGTTTTACTTTATTTTGTTTTTTTTGGTCTTTTTATTATTATTTTTATTTTTTCGTTAAAAAATTCAAAACTTATTTTCTTAAATAGATATATGTTCAGTTTTAATGTTTATATATTTCACTTATTTAATTTAATTTATTATATTTTTTTTAAATTATTATTTTTTGTTTTTTGATATCTTTACTACATAGTACAAGATAGTAGGGTTTTTTTTCTTTTTTTTTTAATATTTCAAACTAAATATTTGTTTGTCTTTATAATGTTTAACAATTACAAAAGTTAATATATATATATATATATATATATATATATATATATATATATATATATATTAAGGATTATAACGTTTTCCATTATTAATTTTTTTTAGTTATATTATTTTTGGATCATAATATCTAGAATCATAACGATATTATTCATCATATATTTTTGGATTATATTAATTGAATAATAATATATTGAATTAAATATAGTTTTTGTTCAATACAATATTTGGATCATTATAATTTTTTAATCATTTAATTTTGACTTATAAAAACTATAATAATTAAGTATCATTACATATTTGAATCAAAATATTTTTAGATCATAACTAGTTAAGAATTATAAACAGATTGAATCATAATATTTTTGAATCATAAATATTTTGAATTATCTCTATTTACATCATATTATGTTCAACATTTTTTTTAAAAGAATTTTAATCGTTTAATATCAAATTTGGTATGTAAAACACCTTATTTTTTATAAATTCTTTTTACAAAATAATTAGAATAGTGAGTAGAAGCATTCTTTAATTTTTAATTTTTGGAAAAAAAATTTTCTGGGTTTTATTAATATATATATATATATATATATATATATATATATATATATATATATATATAAAGAAATTTCATGATTATGCTCATTTTGTATAGAATTAAATTTTAAGAACTTTGGTTTTTTTAGATTTTTTTTGAAGAAAAAAAAGTTATGGCCGAGAAACTAAGTGAATGGAAAAAAAAAACCCCACCAGCCAATAACGGGTTGGACACTTGTTAGGTTGGGCGGTGTGGCACGTGTCAACTCTAGAGAGGCTACATGGCCGGATTTTCCATTTCCTTTTTCGTTTTTATTTTAATCTTTTTGCTTTTGTCAATTGTACCCTAAAAATAACATTACTTGGAAATTATCAAAATTTCGCAATTAATTACAAAAATTTCATATTATTTCGCATCATTTTGACGATAAACAAAATCATATCCTGACCATTTATTTTTTCAATCTTAAGACCAAAAATTATCCTCGTGGTTCCTACCATTTTTTGAATTCCTACCTCATCATATATATATATATATATATATATATATATATATATATATATATATATATATATATATATCAAGATCAAATAAAAAGTAATATTTGATAGGAAGGGTAACGCCATCTCCTATGAGTTCAATGGATTAACACATGTACATTCCACTCATTATACAACATTACCTATTAAACTCTACATCCATTAAACTCTATACAATTTAATTGATTGTCACATCATTTATCATTATCTTTTTTACTTATTGTTATTTTTTAAATAATTAATTAGCATGAAATTAAAAACTAAAACCTACAGTTAAAATTAACATTATTAAGAACTTGAAAGAAAAAAATTATATATATATATATATATATATATAAGTGTGTTTGTGTGTGTATGTTTGTGTATGTATGTGTGTGAAAGAGGAGAGAGAATGTAGAGTTCAATGAGTATTAAACTCCTCATTCTATTAAGTCGTAGTTATTTTCCCACAATGGGGATTTTTAATTTAATGAGATTAAACTACTCATTAAACCCCCCATTATACTCCTACTGGAGATGGACTAAGGCCATCTCGAACGGGAGTTGAATCCTATTAAACTCAAAATTCTCATTGTGGGTTAATGACATGACATTCAATAGAATAGGGAGTTTAGTCCCCACTGAACTCTACACTCTCTCTCTCTCCTCACACACACATTGAATGAGTGCAATGTGCATGTGTCAATCCATTGAGCTTATATGAGTTTAATGAAGTGTAGAGTATAATAAGTAAAAATATATAGTGAGTGGAATATATATGTGTCAATCCATTAAACTCATATGAGTTCAATGTATTGGAGATAGCCTAAGGGATGCATCATTTGTTTGTTTTTTGGCGAAGTAACGAAATGAATCATTAAATAATCCAAAAACAACATGATTCGTAAAAAAAAAATCTTTAAAATAAACGTTGATGATTCGCCTTTTTAGTGAATAAAATTTTGCTTCACTTTTTAAATAACTTTAGTGAATCATAGATGTGTGTGTGTATGTGTGTGTGTGTGTATATATATATATATATATATATATATATATATATATATATATATATATTGAAACATCAAAATATATGGTCCAAAAAATTTCGTTTTATAATAGATAAAAATAGTGTTTTCAAACATCATTCGTACATCTCATCAAAAAAAAGTATCCAATGTATCAAAATCAAAGTAGATATAAAACGCAGAATCTTTGTGGTGTGTGTGATGCGGTCATCCCAAGCTCTTCTTGGAACCGAAAGTACTTGAACCATAAGCTGAGAACCGTAAGCACGAAGCTTAGTGAGTTTCCAAAAGATACCACAGAATATCATATCACATAATGGGCCCCACCCACACTCATAAAACGGGCCCCGCCCAATGAGATACGGGCCTCACCCACACTCGTAATACGGGCCCCGCTCACACTCGCAATACGAGCCCCGCCCAATAAGCATACATATACAAGAGAATACATGTATCACATTGACAACAAGTATATTGACATAATCAACAAGGTCGGCCTTGGTGCTTTAGACCCGCTAAACCCTGTGAGAAAAACTCACTTCGAATATGGAGTGATAGTTGAACAGATCCCAACTCCAAATATCAAATCTACTCAACCCCTAAACAGAAAAGATTTCCATAATTACCACTCAAAATGCCCAAAAGCCCATTATAAGTTAAACTTGGTCAAAGACTAAAGTCAAAGTCAAAGTCAACGACCCGAGTTGACCTAACTCGTCGAGTTGTCCTTTAACTAGCCGAGTTTCCCCATCGGTCTGCAATGTCGGGAAGAAACCGATACAACTCGCCGAGTTCATCCATAAACTCGTCGAGTTCGCTAGAAATGCAACCTCTTAATTCATTAAACCGACCTTATCGAAACTAAGAGCTTCACAACTCAGATCTATAATTGAAATAGCCTCAAAAAGGGTAAAGTTTCCAACTTTAACCCTAAGTACCACCACAATGGGTTCAAAACCCAAACCCTAGGCTTAAAAGGGTGATGGCCTAATCATTAAGCACTTAATCACCAAAAGCATAGCCCCAAACTGCAGATCTGGCCCTAAAGGTTGAAAGGCTTTGTAAAGTTTCTAACTTTACACACATGCACAGCCAGGAGAGCCTCAAATGCTCAAAAGATGCCAAAAGAAGGACTTTAATGAAAGCATGAAGCCCTTAAGACCATAAAGTTGGCACCTTTATGCTAAAAGAGCTCATGAGCATCTTAGATCTGAGAAGATAACATTTGGGACATCCTACACCCCCATCATCCACCCAACATGGCTAAAAGCATACAAACTAACCCAAGAAGATATTTAAGAAGTCATTAAGCAAGGTTAGAACTTTATACTCGAAATGTGCTGGAAATGGAGCAGAGAATCAAGGTCTGAAAGATCCTACATTAACCACCACCTTGCACTAAGCTTTTCTTCCTTCAATGAGCTTCAAACACACCCACAATGAGCTCACAATACTCAAGAAGGCTCTAGGGTTTCGATATTAGGGTTAGGGGCTATGGAGGCTGGGAATGAGGCCAACACCTGGGACTTAAGGTGTTTAAATAGGGTGCAAAACCCTAAAATTAGGGTTTCCTTCCTAACTGCCAACTCGCCGAATTGAGGCACCTCAACCCATCGAGTTGACTCATTAAACTTCGCAGCCAAAAAAACTTCGACTCGTCGAGTTGAGGCTTCCAACTCGACGAGTCCTCAAAGAAAATGCATATAACTGGAAATAAATTCATACCAGAAACCAGGTGTTACATTTTTTTTTAATTTATGCAAATCATATTATTTTTATAGTATCTAATCATTCATTTTTTTATTCTCTAAAAATATACAAATTATGTATTTCTTATATTTCCTACAAAATTTTTCTTTCTTAATATATATATATATATATATATATATATATATATATATATATATATATATATATATATATAAGGTCACACATCATGATCTGATGCGTCAAACACTCTACACGTTATCTATCACGATCAGCATCTACATCACCATCAGCGTCAACGTATCAAGTCTATCAGCATCAACATGAAGATAGTTATTCTATGTACACTTTTGTATATTAGCTAATGATATAGATATGCATAGAATAGATAGTAGATCCGATATCTTTGTGATAAGGATCAGTTTTTAGTATATATTAAATATAATCCCTTCATTCAAGGGATATACTTGTATAGATTAGTATATAATAAACATTAGGGTAAACCCTAATGTTGAGTTCGTCCTGGTGACCGTCTTTGTGACAAGCAGTTTTCTTGGTGAAAGACAATTTGGTGAATCCTTGGTGTTATTTATTATTTTTTTCTTTAATTGCTTAGTAATTTTGTTCTTGTTTATTATACTTGAAGTGTATCCGATCGACACAAAATTTTAGTTGGTATCAAAACGGGTTTTTCATAAACTAAATTAATCATTTTAACTTCAAATAATCCCAAATATGTTGGTCTCAACAAAATTTATCATTTCGATGAACACAACTTCGCCATGTGGAAAACTAAGGCCGTGGTTGTTCTTGAAAGCATGGACTTGAGATGCATAAAATTGTTGAAAAAGGTCCTCATGTTCCTATGTATCAACCTATGGCCAACAATGATCTTATTGGTCCCTTGAAGCAAAAACCAGAAACTAGCTATGAGGATGATGACAAGACAGAGATTAATCTTCATATAAAAGCTAGAGTAGCGATAAGAAACTCTCTTCCCTATCACGTGTATCATCTTGTGCAAAATTGTGACTCAGCCCAAGAGATGATGGAAACACTGATAGTGGCTTATGAAGGCACTGTAGAAGTTCGGGCCACAACCATCAACAACCGCAATCGAAGATATGAGCATTTCTTTCCTCAACAAGGTAAGTACTTAACCCAAACCTTTAATAGGTTAACTGTTTGGTTAATGATATGTGCAGGCTGGGAATCGTCAAGCATTCTTCTCAGTTGGTTCTAAAGTTCCTTGAATCTCTTGGGAAAAGTTGGGAACATCACACTGATGTCCTTAAGAATAGTGAAAATATCAATGCCATGGCTCTGAACTCCTTGTTTGGAAATCTCCGAAATTCCAAAGAGACCAAAGCTCTTCATAAAGACATCATGAAGGAATTAAGCAAGGAAAAGTATGTAGCCTTTGATGGGTTATAGTATACTACAACATCTTATGGTGCACATACAACCCTAAATACCTTGGATCTATGTTTTCACTAATTATACATGCAAATGGATTCCAAGGCATTAAACCTATAACTAGCATGCATTCTCATATACAAAATAAGATACTAGTTAGAGTAACATACCTTTTGTATTGTAGCTTGATTCCATGGAGCTTAAGAGCCGAGTGCCTCAAGTGTGACACCTCAAATGGTTCACACAACATCACCAACAACTTGGAATAACTTGAGAGAAAATTCCTTATGCTCAAATCGATTAGCCCTCTCATATGAAACCCTTAGGTCCGATTTCTTGAGCCATGGGGTCCTTATATATTATGGCTATTAGGGTTACACCATGTAACTCATGTCTTTCCATATTCTTCATGCTCCATGGGTTAAAACCTCCATGGAGTATCCATGGGTTACTCCATGGGTTTAGCCCAACATGAAGAACTATGGATCATAAGCCCACATATATAAGAATGAATGATTTACACAATCAATCCCCATACATTTAATTAGTCTCCTTTTGAACACAAAATTAATTCCAAATTAATTCTTGATCAATACTAATTAAATAATATGATTTCATATTAATATATTAGAACATATAATATATTAACAAATCATAAATATCCTTTTCTCACAAAGTCTATCCAAATTGTTCTGATGCCATGCAACCCAAATGGACCATGCCAAATCGGGTCAAGTACATACCAATTATAGTTATGGAATTAGAAACCAATCTAAAAGCATCTCACTTGGATAAGTCTACAACTATTATTGTGTATGACTCCAAAACCCGACTAGCAATCGTAGCTCTTTAAGCCGTTGTCGAACTCTGAACAAATCAATGACTCGTCCATTAGATAAGGGATCATATATTCCTCCATTCTAGATATCATATGGACTGAGACATGGATTATAATCATTCTCTCTGTCCATTCGTTGTTTCCTGGTTTCCGATTTATGATGACCGACTAATTGAACAAATCACATCAGTGTAGGCTTGGCCAAGCACTTCGGGGTGTCATCACTAAATCATCGAGGGGCCCACAAATATCGCTTTTATCCCTCCAAGGGTAAAAGGAATGGATAAAATTTGACTCATATGCTTGTCATACTACTTGTTATATCATACACAAAGGCATGTTTTATAACATTGAGTTACCAATGCGTTTTCATGCAATCAATGTATAACCAACTCATAGTCAACAACTCATATCTCTAGATTTGAAAAATATAAGATATTATCGTCTCATGATCACTCGTGATAAAATCCATGAAGTGACTCAAATGAGTATGGGTTGAATCCAATACTCAGAACTTATGAGCACTTATGAGTGTTGTAGAAACTCTTTCTATGTCCAACTCCTTAGACATCTACAAGCCAACTTCATGAAAGTCTTGATTCATATCTACTTCCAACATATGACCAACTGTGGATGGTTTGAATAACTTAGTCATTCGGGAAGAATGACTTAGTTGTTCTGGAAGGCAAAACATGCAAAGTGAAACACAAGAATAATCGAATCCAATATGGTCTCAGAGCTTATGAATATAAATAGAACACCTTTTATTTATAACCATATTGATTACACAATATTCATTGTATAATGTTTCAACTAATCAACTTTATACTTGTATCAAAACACTAGTCATGCCATGCCCTAAACATGCACACTATGTTTATCGAAACAATAGTCATGCCATACACCAAGTATGCACACCATGTTTGTCCAAACATTAGTTATGCCATACACCAAGTATGCACACTAAGTTTGTCTATGATCTTTAGTTTGTGAAATATATCGATTGAACATAATTCCAATGATTCTCATTTCACAATCCCAAATCCTTACTGCAAATGCAAGAATTCCAAATCCCTGCCATTTACCGAAATTTGTTAGATTTTAAACTTATATGCACTGATCCTCTATGATGATTATGCACAAAGTTACAAAGACTTGTCAACAGACATTACAGAGTATTCCAATGTAGATCAACTCCATGGAAACAAATCCTTCTTGCATTAAGTTTTCTAATCTTTCACATATTGAATAGTTTCCACCCATGGAGACATTTCCATATTCCCATTTTGACTATCACTTTTGAACAAGAGTTTCCTTCTTTCAGAATATGTCAATATGGTCCTTCCAAAATTAACACTACACTTCCAACTGTCCCTGAGCAACTAATCTTTGGTAACCTTATATTGTCCTCGACAATTGCTTAATCATTTTAGTCATATCCAATTCTAGATCTTTTTCCCTCTTAATGCCCCCAGACATTTGGAAAATTTAGAAAGGATAAATATTATAGCACATGCAACCGATCCTATACCCGAAGCATATGGGACTCGATTCATGATGTCTCACATAAAGACATTATTCTAGACCAGTCATTATAGCACATGCAACCGATCCTATACCCAAAGAATATGGGACTCGGTTCATGATGTCTCACATAAATACATGATTCTAGACTAGTCTTTTGCTACAATATTTTATTTTCCATGTTTTCATAATTCGACTATGAAGAGGGATGCCGTAATCATAATCAAATTTTGAGAATGCAATATATATAGAATTTCCTTAAGTTGATCCATTCCAACATAAAATTCATATATATATATATATATATATATATATATATATATATATATATATATATATATATCCTTGACTAAAGATGATTAAAATCTCAATCTAACCTTTTAGAATTGAAATGAAGTACAATTTCCTCTCCCTTAATTATAGCAAAACAACTTTTCCCAATTGAAACTTTTTGTTTTTTCTATAATTAACTTTACTAACTTGCAACACTTCTCATAATTATCATGCTCCTACTAACATGATAATTATCAGCATAACACTTATGCTCCCACTAGCTTTGACATGTACTCAGAAATCAACTGGACTTCTAGAAATCAATACTTTATCGACTTTCTTACCAAAGTTCAGACTTCTGATATGAGATGCTTTGATAAAAACTTTATCAAAATCATACACCTTTCCTTAGATATCACACATGTGTGTCTAAATAATTTCAGAACTATGAAAAGGGATGTCATAATCATAGTCTCAATTTTTTAGGCCTTTGCCATTCCTCACAAGTCCATGTTAGTGTGCCGGTTAACCACACACGCTCCACAAACGACTTTGAGAATGTAAATATCACAATTGCTATCTACTTAAAATCACTCAGTGAAAGCGTTTCCTCACCATCATTTTCATGAATCGGATAGAAACCTTATGCCACTTATATTTTATGGTGTATGTGTTCCTATCCATGTGAATTTTTCAAAACAAGAATCACAAGGCACGGTTAATGACAAAATCAAACTCATATGTACTGAACTTGTGCTGTCTTAGCTTCTTGCCACTTGGTAGCATAAGGGCCTGCCATTGCTTCCAAGTTGTTATGCAACCAATTGAGAACTCTCAGAACTCATATGCAAATCCAAGTTTAACTGGAATGGGCACAGAAATAGGAATATGTCAACACGATAGGTTATAAACCTCAAGTCATGTGCTAGTGATAAACTACAGGATTTTATTCTTGATTAGATCTTGAAATTCTTTCAGGATCTTTTACACTCCCACTGTCCTCTTGACATATATGACTCTCTTTCCAAATATTCAGAAATGGTGTGGATTCTTATCAAGACAAACACTTCACACAATTTTCCTAAGCTGGTCTATGTTTTATTTAAAACATCACAACTTACCAATTTCAAATGTACAAGACTAGGACACATTTTACTCTTACATTTAACAAGAGTTAGTAAACCTTCTTCAAGATAAGTCACTCAAATTACAATCTTGGAGTATGACTCTAGGACTTGTTTTGGAACGAAGTATGACTCATCTTCTTGAATTAACCATTTCAACAATTCACGATTCTTCTTCTTAGCCATAAGAAAGCACTAAGATGTCCTTAGAGGACCAATTGTGATATGGTTTCTTAATCATTAAGATGATCACAAAACATGATACTAAAGTACTCTCCCATCTTTTCATATTTGAGAAACTTTTATCTTTCTGCCTAATTTGATTCTTCCCATTCGTTCTGCCATACATCGAAACTTTTCCAATGTTTCAGAATTATACTTAAGCTGTTAAGTATAACCATATTTACTAAACTTTAGTAAATCATAACGAATATTCTTATCGATATTTTGTGGTGGACTTGACCAGTGCACACGAATGTGTACTCGATCCCTTAGTCCTTCACTTGACTCACACATACATGTGAACAAGGAATTAGTCCTAATTTTCCAGAGATGAAAATTCTCATTCATCATACAACTTGTATGATTCCAAGTTTCGGTCCAACTGAAAACTTGGGTGATGAGAATCTTTCTTTATTTGGTAAATTTATACATTACCACAAATGAAAGAATCAAATTCATATTTCCAATATTGCTAGAAACATACAAACATCAATTTTACATAAATGCCTTTGCAAGGAGATATAAAAATAAAAAAAAATTATTTATTTATAAAATGCGGAAAAACATTTCCTTACAATGCAAATTTAAATGGAAACTATGCTATTACATATTTCCTAGCAATCTATCATAACTCCTATATACTAGCTCAAGAATTTGATCTTTGAACCATGCGATAGAAATCCATCTTCGTGATCAGATTCAACATAATCTTCTTTTAAGTTTCCTTCCCTTTGCTTCATCCTGCCAAACATCAAAAATGTATTAAGAATCTTCAAATACGAACTTAAGAGAGTTACATAGTGGACTTACCTGAAGCAGAGTCAAACTTTTCGACTTGACCTTCTCTCAGATCTTTCAGGTAGTTAGGGAAGTTTCGCAACCAATGCCCCTTCCTTTGATAATAGAAGCATATGGACCCTTTGGGAATGGTACACGAGACTATCTCTGACTTAGCCTTTCTCTTTACCATTTGGTCAACCGAGTTGACTATGGCCGATCCCTTTCCATTGGGAAGAGAAAGCTTTTCTGGATATCTAATGTTACCATTATCAATGTCCATGGTAGTTTGGGAAGTTAATCTTTTAATCAAATTTGCTTTACCAGTGCTCCAAATCATTGTTGATTCAGCAGCACCAAGCAAATAGATAATATCATTAAGGGTCATGTCATAGTCTGTTACATAGTAGTCCTTAAAGAACTCACTATCTGACTTAGGAAGTGATTGCAGAACCTAGTCAACATCCAACTTCCTCAAGACTTTGACACCCAACTCTCCCGGCTTGTCAATATGTGACTTCATCTCCAAGATGTGAGCACACATAGACCTTGCTTGCCAATAGGGCTTGAGTGACCTTGAACTTGTGGGTTAAGGAGAATAATTGGAGGAGGTGGATGAAGAGAAGTATAATTTCTATGAGATTTGGGATGATCATTGTTGTCTAAACCAGACATCAACAATGGGAGAAAATCAAGTTAGTTGATTTAAGTCCTTAATATAACACCCAATATGAAATATTAAGGCTAGGACCCAACACAATATTTTATAACTTGGAAGAGGGATGTCGTAATCCAAGCTATAAAATATTTGAAGATAGGCGAATGACGATTCACCAATTTCCACCATGAAAAATGAAATAATTTATTAGGTTTTAATTGGATTTGAAACTCCTAGATCTTTTGAGATTTATTGAACTTTTCAATGGCATGTTTCAATCTCGATTGTGCCCTCTCAAGTTTTGTGACTAGGATGTCGAGGATCACAAAACAAGGTGTGAATAACCATGCAAATATACTTGGTGCCCTAAATATTTATCACTTAATCGATGTGCCGGTTAACCACACGCGTTCCACCAATCCTATGACAAACATTAAGTTACCCTTTGCCTACCTTGTTAAATCCAGGTTATTGTGTCGGTTAACCACACACGCTCCAGTAACGATTTAAGCAAAGTGCAAAGTGTAATTTCATGGGTCAGCACAAATTCACATTTTCCTAAAGTAACTAAGATTGGGAATTTATAAAAGGTTTATTTAATTTATATATATCATTATACTTATAATGAAGGGAGAATTATAGTCCTTATCCTACCCGTTCGGCTAACGACCCTCCACCAGTCAAGCAAGCGGTGGCTGAGAGTGGACACCCATTAAACTGCCATTTATAGGCAGTAACCTTATACCCCCTTATAGACTGGCTTCGTGAATGAGGCCTACTAACGGTACGACTGACTTTGTTCATAGGGTTTAACTTGGAATTAAAGTATTCATGAAGGGAAACTTTACAAATTCCAAAACTTGAGGGCAAGTTTTGAACTATTCAAAAACTTATTCAATTCCATAACTTATGTGTGTTAAAGTAGTTTTAATGAAAAACTCTTCAAGTTCCATAACTTGAGGACAAGTTATGGAAAACTTTACAACATTTAAAAAATGAGACTCTTCATTTTCATAACTTGTGGAAATCATATGAGTTTTAAAAAACATAAATGTGACTTTTCATATAACTTGAGGACAAGTTACAAAAACACATTTTATGAATAACTTTTAGATCAATTTGGATTGAAAAAATCTTATCACATAATTTGTCTATTAATCTTTGCAAACTTATAAGAACAAGATACTTCAAATCAAACAATTTTCATGTTATTAGCCTAATCATTAAACTAATACAAAACATGAATCTATTGAGAACTATCTTTGAAATTGGATTAGCATGAACATTACCACATCAAAAACAGGCTTACTAGTTCAAAAACAACTTAAGGCAATGTTCCTAGTCCAATTCCAGCCTTAAAACTCAAAAATATGATTTCAGGGGCTCCTACTCGTCGAGTGTATGAACCTACTCGACGAGTAGGATGATTTTCTTCATGGACTCGGTGAGTCCAGTGCCCAGAAAGCCAGAATTTTCAATTTTTAAGCTATTTCAGCAAGTATAACTTGAAAACAAGCCTTGGCTCTGATACCACTGATGGGTTATAGTATACTACAACATCCTATGGTGCACATACAACCCTAAATACCTTGGATCTATGTTTTCACTAATTATACATGCAAATGGATTCCAAGGCATTAAACCTATAACTAGCATGCATTCTTATATACCAAATAAGATACTAGTTAGAGTAACATACCTTTTGTGTTGTAGCTTGATTCCATGGAGCTTAAGAGCCGAGTGCCTCAAGTGTGACACCTCAATTGGTTCACACAACATCACTAACAATTTGGAATAAATTGAGAGAAAAGTCCTTATGCTCAAATCGATTAGCCCTCTCATATGAAACCCTTAGGTCTGATTTCTTGAGCCACGGGGTTCTTATATATTGTGGCTATTAGGGTACACCATGTAACTCATGTCTTTCCATATTCTTCATGCTCCATGGGTTAAAACCTCCATGGAGTATCCCTGGGTTACTCTATGGGCTTATCCCAACATGAAGAACTATGGATCATAAGCCCACATATATAAGAATGAATGATTTACACAATCAATCCCCATATATTTAATTAGTCTCCTTTTGATCACAAAATTAATTCCAAATTAATTGTTTATCAATACTAATTAAATAATATGATTTCATATTAATATATTAGAAATTATAATATATTAACAAATCATAATCTATCCAAATTGTTCTGATGCCATGCAACCCAAATGAACCATGCCAAATCGGGTCAAGTACATACCGATTATAGTTATGGACTCAGACACTAATCCAACAGCCTTGGTTTCTCGAAAGGAAGCAATGAAGCACATCAGCGAGTCAGATAACTCAGATAAAGGTGAAGAGAGTAATGAGGATATCATTGATGAACTTGTAGCCATCGTTGCACTTATTGTCAAGCGTTATGAAGAAAGCATATAAAATGGGGGTCAAAGAGCTCAGTTTAAGGGAAGTAGTTCATCGAAAAGATCCACTTCAGAAAGCAAAAACTCAGGTAACTTTTTAATTGTGGAGGACCTTACCATTTTTTAAGGGATTTCAAAGAGCAAAAAAAAGCTCAAAGTTCTAAGAATTATGAAGTGATGTACAAGAAGTTGTTGGCTCATACAAAGAAGGAAAACATCTCTTTGCCAAAAGCTTTCATTGCAAAACAAGAGGATCATGAATAATGGGTGCAAGAAGAGGAGACATCTTAAGATGAGGGGTTGAATATTAAGGGTCTAATGGCTCTTATCAATAATTCCCCTGATGGTAATCTCAACATGTGTGACGTTGATAATCCTCAAGTTGTGCAAGGATCAAGTCTAAATCTAGGACATACTTGGTACTTAGATAGTGGGTGCTCTAGACACATGACCTTTCTCAAGTGCCTTTTAACAGTTTTTGTGAAGCAATATGGTCTTAAGGTGGCTTTTGGAGACAACAATAAAGAAGCTGTCACGGGAGTTGGAACTTTTGAGTGCAGGGCGTTCAAGCTGAAGGAGGTGTTCTATGTCAAATGCCTAAAAAGAAATGTCATCTCCATCAGTCAACTTTGTGACGCTGTTTATAAAGTTCTTTTCGATTACCATGAAGGAAAGGTTTTTATTTTAAAGCAAAGTTGTGCTTACTTCACTCAGGGACAACAACATTTATATGGTTTGATTTTTCTTGTTTAGACAATGCTACTTTATTTGTTTTTACTTTATGCTACGCTACTTTTAACTCTCTGAACATAAGCTGCTAGAATATTTAATTTTCTATGACCTTTTGCTTCAATAAATTCTTTTTAACTTTTATTTTTACCAAAGAAGTATACATTGTACATTTTTCTACTAACTTTGCCTATGTGTGTTCTTTTCTCTTACCTTCTAAATGTCTTAGGATCCTCTGTCTCCATCTCGACATTGATCTTAACTAATTAGATCAACTTGTCATTCCTTGAATGCATCACCTTCCTTGTAGAACTAGTTGACGCAGACTCTACATCTTTTCTTCGGCACCAACTTCTCTCTCCCTAATATCGATGCTCACGCTCATTGACTAATCACATCATGTTGATGAGACCAGATAGGAAAGAATTGTGCCACTAAGTTTTCTTCTGGGCACATATCTCTTCTTTCTTGAATATTCTATCTCTATTGAAATGGAATGAGGTGAAGTTAGGTAACATAGCACATTTATTTTCATAGATGATCTCACTGCAACACCAAATCCCCTCATAAATCCAAAGGTGTATTCAAGAAGACAATGGTTCCACCTTCTCTTCCTTCAAGGATAACAACGAGTGGAACCTTCAAGTTTTTTCTTGGTGATTCTTTTAACTCGAAGGTTACAAAGATTGGATCCTCTTAACTCGTTGGTTACAAAGACAGGTTCATTCTCTTCCTTTGATCATGGTGAACATGAAGCTTGTAATCAATCTGCAAAATCTCAACGATTAAAGGCATTCTCTCTCTCTTTCTCTCTCTCTTTATGTTTACTATGAATTGAGTTTTTTTTATATGGTTGATCTTGTTTGCTCTCATTTATAGACAATTTTGAGGGATGGATATCTCGGAAAATGGAAGTACATTTATGGCCCTTCAATTCAAAAGATTTGATGGACTGGGTTTTTATCACGTTTCTAATAAAAAGCTACAAAAATATGATTTTTAGAATATTTCCTTGTTTGACTAACTCTTTTGTTGTATTCTTATACTATTTATTAATTTGTCATGTACGATACTAAATGAATTGATGGTGAACTTTATAATTCTAGACTGCAACTCAACTCTATGATATGGAAGTTAAACCACTTCTTGTTGATGAGTTAACACCGTTTATGATTCACATTGATTCCACCTCAGCGTGACTGAAACAATCCGTTCTTTCCTTAATGTCTTCTTAGTAAAACTTGACGATTCAATGTGACATAAAACACACTGAAAATAGCTTGAAAATATATGTCGATGGTTAGTCTATGTACCGTAGGCTACCACATGCACCAACTCCTTCTTGCTCTAATATTCTTCTTTAAAGCTTTATGATTCCTCGTAATGTACCATACGCTGATGAGAGCTTGAAAAATATATGTCGATGGTTAAGCTAAAACACAACAACTTATCACACACGTCAAACCATTCTATCCATAAATTATTCCTTAGAATTTTATGATTCAACGTATCATACCACATGCTGATGAGAATTCGAAATTTCTATGCCAATGGGTATATCATTATCCATGATATATTACACACACCTACCCACTCTTTCCCAACAATTCTTCTGTTAAGAAGTTAATGATTAACTATATTAGCCATACATTGATAAAACTTCGAAACACTTTGCCGATGGGTACATTTCATATCGGAATGTATTACACGCATCATACCACTCTTTCATTTTTCTTATAATAGAAGCGATTAATGAATCAACGTATGTAATCACATGCTGATGAGATCTCGCAATACTATGTCAGTGAATGATAGTTTAAGCCTACACTACTATCAGACATCACAAACTTACTGATTTACAAGCTGTAATTTGATACGTTGAATGCTTCCAATGATGACCATTTCCGATGATGCCATACCTCAATGATGAAATTTCCTTATCTTAGTGGTAACTTAATGGATGACGATTAAAAGGTCTATCAATATTTTGAGGTACAAAATTTTTACGGCGTAGATGTTTTCAATCATGATTACCTAAAAGGGAAGAAACTTTTTGGTATAAATTGGGAATTATCTATCCTAGGTCACTTTTACAAGCTATTCAAGCAATTAGCTTTCTCTCTCGAAAAAGGCTCTCTCAACCTTCATTTTCATCAAAGCTCTCACCATGTCAAAGCCTCTCTACGAGTTTTCCTCTAATGTTGATGTTGTCAAAGGTCCTCATGCCCCCGATTCTCCCATCATCTTTCAAGAAAACAATGTGGCGTTCTCTGATGACATCCCAAAGCAATTCGCGAACTCAGGAATCAAAGATTTCATTGATTATGTTAAAAAATGCCCTCTTCAATATGCCTTATGCGACTTCCCATATCCATTCTACCCTAAACAAGTATGTGAGTTCTACTATTCATGCTGTGTTGATTTTGATGCTCAAACCATTACTAGAACCATTGAAGATGGTTAATATAGAGTTACTATTGATGTGAAATCTTTTCGAACTGCTCTCCGTCTTCCTCGATTAGAAAATTACTCTAAAACTCTCTCGGAAGAAAAGTGCAAATCCGCTTGTGGAAGGTTACGGTATAATTTTAGTCTTGAGGACACCACTAGTGATCCATACAAATACACTCTTCAACGGTGTCTTGGTGTAGGATGGAAGTACTTAACAAGGGTTATTAGCAAGTGCCTTTCACACAAGGTTAGGAGCTTAGATCAACTAAATCTCTTTGAGCAAAGGATTTTTTTCTATTGTGTACAACAAAAGATTGGATTTTGCTCAACTTTTTCTTGATCTGGGGATTGATTGGATCACTGGTAACAAGAAGCCAATGTATGTTCCCTATCCCCACTGGCTTGGATTATTTTTGGCTCGTGATGAAGGCTATTCAGAAAATCATGGGATCTCCATTCCCATTCCTGCCATCTCTTCAAAAGTCATCAACACTACTCCTACTGAAGATAATTTGCATATTACTGTAAAGATGAAAAACTGGATTGACAAACCATATGTGGTTGAATCCTTTGACTCTGAAGAAGAGGATGATGAGCATGATAGTGAAGAAGACATTGATAATGATGAAGATGAATTAGCCGCTTATAAGGGATAAGACTTTGCTCATGGAATGAACTCTCCTCCAAGGATAAACAAGCACATTCAATTTTCATCTACTTCTTCATCAACTCCCTCTATAGATGATGTTGTACATCGTGGATCAACCCCACCTCTAGTGGAAACTGTTGAGCCAATGATCCAAGATGAGATTTCTCCAATATTAGCATCTCTTTCTCCTCAAGTTGAGACTGTTCCTCCTATGCCAACACCTATTAAGATTACTGCTTTCATCAGGATGATCAGGAAGAATCCAACTCCAACTTTCAAACTATTATGCTTCCTCAACTCTCTCTAATATTGCAGTTAACTCAATCTCTTAGAGAAAGGTTAACTAAAGTAGAAAAGGATGTGGTTGATATGAAGCATTTTAAGGCCTTGGTTGATGATGATGCTGATGATATGGTTGTGGATTACACCACCAAACTCTCTAGGTGATAATTCTTATCCTCTACCACCATCATCAAATCCACCTCCACCCTCATCATCACGTTTACCTCCACCATCTACAAATACTCCACCACTATCTAGTTCTCCTCCCCAATCTGATTCTTCCAAAAAAAGGTAGAATAGTCAAGATAGACGTAATCAGTAAATGAAAATGACAGTGAATGCACCAACTCCGTCTCAGCCTGAGATGTACGAAGTTGGAAGGGTTGAAGCTGATTTTCAAAAGGAAATTATTGTTACTAAAATCCCAGATGCTGATGCAACAACTGATGATCAACCTATTCTAGACACTGATGATCAATCAGAGACCGATGACTAAGAAGGGTTTCTTGATCTAGGATTCATGCTACAAGCTGTTGTTCCTATTGTTCCTTTGAATGTTGTCTACCCTGATTCATACTTTGGGGAGGGGGGTCCTCAAGGAACTAATAGTGACATTGATTTTGATAATGATCAGCTTAATCCTCAAAAGAGGAAGGCTTATTTCTCTGGGGAGCATTCGTTAAAGCTGAAGAACATAAATTTCCAATTTTACTCTCATGGGAAGCATGAGATGAAGGATTCATTAAAGATTAGTTTTGACATCATCAGATATGAGGAGATTGTAAGGTCATGCCTTATGATCTGATGAGTCAAAGACTCTAGACGCTACCTGTCAGTGGCAGATTAGTGTATCAAGTCTATCAATGTCAGTTTGAAGATAGTTATTCTATTTAATCTTTTGTATGTTAGGAAATGATACAGATATGTATAGAATAGATAGTAGATCGGACATATTTGTGATAAGGATCGGTTTTTAGTATAGATTAGATACAATCCCTTTAATCAAGGGATACACTTGTATAGATTAGTATATAATCAACATTAGTGTAAACCCTAATGTTGAATTCGTCTTGGTGACCTTCTTTGTGACAACCGGTTTTCTTGGTAAAAACAACCCCTTTCTTGCTGGAAGACAATTTGGTGAATCCTCTGTGTTATTTACTTTTTTGTTCTTTAATTTCTTAGTAATTTTGTTCTTGTTTGTTATACTTGAAGTGTATCCGATGGACACAAACCTTCAATATATATATATATATATATATATATATATATATATATATATAACAGGAAAGACAATGCACAGAAAAACCAAAGATAAAAAACAAAACAAAATAGTAAACTATAGCTTGCTATAATATTCTAATATTGGATCTCAAATCCATACTATCCATCTTAATTGTAGTCATTTTTGTTTACGAGCATTAATCCACAAGTGTGAGAGGGATTGTACCTCATGAGCCAACAAAAAATGTGACCTCAACTTTGACGAGTAAGCTTTAATGTTCCTGTAGGTACCCATACTACCCAGATAAACACCAACATAATAGTTTCATGAATTAGTGAAATCTTTGATGACCACCCAACTTTGATTTACAATTAAGCAACACATGAACCGAATTATATGGGTATTTTAACAAACACCACCAACTACAACCCTACTGCTAGACGTCTTTTGATAATGGGCACTCTACAAATATATGGTTCACTGTTTTTAGGCCTCCATTGCAAGTCCTGCATATTTTTATTGACCCGATATCAATTTTGTTGAGTTTTTCCATAGATGGCAGTTTACCGTGAAAAATTCTCCACATCAAAATGTTTAGTTTACCAGGAACAAGAGGGTTTTAAGACCATCTGCCATCAGTTTGTGGGAGGATCGATTTGCCAATAAATTTATGAGAGATAAGACCATGTATTTCATAAAAAAAAGCACATCAATAGGATACCAGATGTTAGAACGTCGATTAATCAGTTGGTCATGCAAAAAGCAAACATCAGTCACTTTCTCCACTGTTGAAGCAGCGTACGTAGCTGCAAGAAGATGTTGTGCGTAAGTTCTTTGGATCCAAAATCACTTACTAGACTATAATCTCAAGTTCACCAAAACTCCAATTTATTGTGACAATACAAGCATCATCCTGATCACAAAGAATGATGTTCAACATTCAAATACAATTCACATTAAGATTAGACATCATTTCTTCATTTAGATTGCTCAAAATGGAAAATTTGAACTCCTATACATTCACACTGATAACCAGTCTGCTAATCTTTTCACAAAAATATTTGTTGAACAAAAACATAAATTCCTCATTGGAGAAATAGGAATGATTTCCATGTAACTTGGTTTTTTTCTTTTACTTTTATGTTGTTCTTGCTTCAAAGTATTTGTGTTCTTGCTCACAAATTTAGTTCCATTAGTATGGGTTGAGTAAAAAGAGGTTTAATATTTGAATGATATTGAGATAAGTGCAGAATTAATGGATCTTTTAATGAAGCCCAACAATAACTGGATTTGGGTTGTAACACTCTGGAACAATTTGATAAGATGGATATTTGAGAAAGAGATTAATGTGCTTTATTAATATATTATAAGTATAATATATTAATTGAATGATCATATTTTTGGTCAAAAATATGGTTTATAGTTTGCTTTTCTAAGCATTTATTGTTTTTATTATTTGGGCCGAAAATAGTATTGGATTATTTGTAGCTTGGACCGAAAACCCATGTGTTTTTGGTTTAGCATTGGGTTTAGGCCTTGAGTTTGTGGCCCATATATATATATATATATATATATATATATATATATATATATATATATATATATAGGTGTAAGGGGTGAGGAGTGAAAACGGAATAGAATAGAGAGAGAAGGGAGCTTAAGTGTGTGTGTGTGTGTGAATCTCATGTAAAGGAGTGATGAGTTGAATAACTCTTTGATCATTTAGTTCTTTAAACAGGTTGGTCACGAAAATGTAAACAGAAAACACAAGAGTGAATCAAAATATGTTGAATGATTCAATAGATTCAAGCCTCAACAGAGCTCGACAAAGAACTTCCGCTATAAAGGCTACTAGGGTTACAAACGATAAAAAGTAATTTCTATGAATGATTGAATCCAAATCTTACGTACTAAGATGCATGCAAGCATCTATAAATACTAAACCCTAGAACATAACTCACGGATGGACAGGCCCAATCCGGAAACAAAATTGGACTAATAAACGAGCCCAAGACGCAACATATAATGGACCCTACAATCTCCCCCTTTTTGTCAATTGGAGCGAGATTCTACTTCCGCTTGCTGGGTCTAGCTGCAGGAACTTTCTTGGTGGTTTCGAACAGACAAGGAATGAGGGCAAGGATGGTCTGTCTGAAGCGAATGTACCACTGGATCATATCATCGAAGTATTTCTTGTCATTATCAGAATTCTGCTTGCATCGATTGATGATCCCCAGAACATGTTCCAAGCACGCAATGGTGTATAGATGCTTGTCTGCCAAGGCGAACATGCATTTTTGGCCTTCGTTCCTTGTGAACATGACTGAGTTCCGTTTTGGGTCGATCCTCCCCATCTGCGTTTTATTCAGATCGCTTGCAGAGCAACTGGAGAGATGGTGGGCTTTTTCTTGAAAATACTTGCAATCTCCTAATCCATCTTGGCGACTTCCATGATGTAGAAAACTAACATCCTTTTGAAGTGATCTATGATTGGCCCATATTCAGCTTCGTTGGTGAGGAGGATGTTGTGCAAGATGATCCAATCATGTGGATTCAGGTTGGGAAGATCAACAAGTGAAATAGCATGTTCTGTTTTAGCAGACCCCTCAGCACTTTGAACCGAACGTTTGTGAAGTTCCCATCCCGAAAAGGTTTGAGGACCCGAACGTTTATGATCTTCTGAGCACTCCATGTCTGATACTGAGGCTGAGCAGACCTCAGATAGAATTAACCGAGCTCCCTATCAACCTTTGGGTGAGGATGAGGGACATCAGCAACATGGGAGAATGCATGAAATATGAAGGCCTTTCGGGTCAAGGGCATATCAAACTGAGAGTCGACAGAATTGACCCTGTCCAAGGAAATCACCGGTTCGAGCCATAGGATGCTGGGAGTATCAATAGCTTCTTTGATAAGCTTCTCGAGAGTCCACGGAGGAAATAGAGTTTTTCAACTCTCAAGAAGATCATGAGCCTCCTTCATTTTTCTTTTGTTCGCCTTGGCCTCTCTGGCAACACGAGCACTCATGTCTGCATCCTCTTCCCGGCCTTGTTTCTTCAAGAGATCAGCGATGGTCTCTTTATCATCATCACCATCACTGTCTTCAACAATCTTCTTCCCTTTATCTTTAGCACCTGAACCTGAAGCTTGACCTGTTGGTGGAGGTTTGGTTGCTTTAGTTGATGTAGAAGTAAGAGGCGGTTGAGACACATCTTCTCCCCCTTGTTTGGGATGGGCCACGAACTCAGGAAGCCCTTCAATTTTGTTGAGTATGTTAAGGGCGGGAGCAAGCTTCTCAGCTAGAGTGCGCCTCGCAGAATAGTTCAGGATAGGATCATGCGCTTCAATAATGTTGGAGAGGGCGGCGTGGACATCCGAAACACACGTGAAAATGACCGCTCGCTCAGATCGGAGAGACGCAACCTCCTTTTCTGATTGGAAAAGTTGAAGACTCTTGACCTTTAGAATAGTGGTTTTGTGAGCAAGAGCATCCATAACGGAGTTCTCTGAAGCGAGATCTTCTTGCAGCTTTGTGAAGTGCTCCTCAACAGTCGCCTGGAAGGTTTTATTGTCAGCTTCAAGAGACTGACGAATACTGGCAAAGAATTGTTGTTCTGATGCGAAGGAAGTGGCCATCTTCTCGACAAGAGATTCAACCTTCGCTGCATTGGATTCAGCGGCTCCCTGGAAAGACTGTAAAAGATTGTTAGCATCGACAAATAGTTTTTCGACTTTTTCGGTCGCAGCAGCACACGCCTTGGTAGATGCATCAATAGTAGCATTAGCGGAGTTGATTGAGGCTTCATGTGCCTTGGTGAACGAATCCACTAGCCCCTGAATGGCAGCCTCTGAGATAGTGGACCGAGAGGAAGAGGAGGAAGCGATGAGACTGTCGATTTTCTCATGAAGTTCCTTAAGATGCTTTTTAGTGTCAGGAGCATCATCGCCATCATCACTTTGAACCTGGTACGGACTATAGTAGACATAGTCAAAGGTCATGTCTTCTCCTCCAAGAAAATTCTCGTCGTCTACTGAGTGATTGGGAGATGAAGGCGAAGGTGGAGGTTCGGTTGTGGGAGTAGGTTCGGGTGTGGAAGTATGTTCAGTGGCGGGTGTGTGTTTGGGTGCTGAAGTATGAGCCCCTGTATCAGATACGTTGGTTCGAACTCCAGTGGTGGTTGTTGTCGTAGCTTTGGATAAAATAGGAGGTGGTACATGGATAGAGGTGGGTGGTATATGATTAGTGGAGGTTATGGGGGGAATGGAAATAGAGATGGAGATTGGGGGAGGAGAGACAGGTTTAGATGAAACAGGATCCTCAGGTGAAGGCGAACGGGGAGGAGTGTTACCTCGAAGCGACTCCTCTGATTCTGAACTCTCATCCTCTGATTCACTGGAGGAAGAGGCAAGAATTAGTTTGCGCCTGGGCTGGGTTTTCCTCTTCTTTGGTGGAGGTGATTGAGCTGCCTTCGAAGGTTTTCGCTCCTTTGACAACTTTCTTGTCTTTCCCCTTTTCTGGTTTCTTTCCCTTGGGAGCAGGCTTGTCAGCATGGTGGATAGATTGAATCATTTCTGGAGTGAGCTCTCTGGGACCTGAACGAAGAAACTCCTTGTAAGTCTTGATGATGGGACTATCCCTTGAAACACACGCATACATTGACTCAGGGATTGAGCCAACGAACTGAAACTTGGAAGAATCAGTCATGATGATCTTCGTTGTGTGGAAAACACCGATCGAGGAGAGTGGAGAATTAGCAACGACAGGGACATGATACTTGTCCATTGCCCACTTTGTGACCAGTGTACAGAATCTGGCATAAGAAATCTCAGAATGGTGAGAAGTAGAGGCAAGACTTTGGATTAACTGCTGCCATAACACACAGCCATAGTCCAGATTAAGGCCGTGGTATAACCCGTAGATAATCATCATAAACAGATGGCTAGCCCCGTCAGAACCTGCACTTCTTTCTGAGAAACCCTTGAACAGCACCGTGAAGAATCCATTCCACTGTGGAGGAAGACAGGATTTCTTGAACTTTGTAACTGTAGTTAGAATCTCAGTGTATCCCATGTTGTAAAACATGGAGAACAACTGTCCCACAGGAATAGACTCAGGGTTAACCCTTGAGTCATCAGGTTCGAACCCTAGAAGCGAACATAATCGCTGTTTGGAGATGGAGGTTTTGGTATCAAGAATGTCGAAGAAAATGCGATCGACAGACTTGTCATAGTGGGCAGTTGAGAAGATCTGCGACAAACACTCCATTGGAACGATTTCAACCTTGGTTAATGCTAGAACTAGTGGAGAGTGTTTAAGACACTCCACAATTGGGAACATGAAGGTGTCGTAGGCATGTGGGGTGAGATCAATGATCAGGCTTTGCTGAGGTCGGATAGGCAGAATGTGGGAGGTTGCGTGAACAGAAGAAGAATCCGCCATTGAAGAGTGTTTTGGAGAAGAAGATGAACAGTGGGAGAAAATAATCGCTTCTTGCTCTTTGAATTTTGGGTGCAGTAAAGAGGTAAAAGACCTTAGGGTTTACCCTTTATACCGTGGGTAGAGGAGAGAGAAGAATCCGCCCCCAAATCTTCTTGAAAATCGAAGTGTTTCCTGAGTTGATTAAAGCGTGACAGTTAGTAACCCCTATGATTACGCATGAAAGAGAAAAACTCTTCCGTTTTGCACGCTTTCCCATCAAATGCCCTTTTGAATTCTAAACCGATAATCTCCCGGCTGAGTTAGCAGTTTATCCTTAAAATTAGCTGTCTTCACTAAATAAAAGCGAACACATGTAGCATTAACAACAAAATCCCGTTTAGAATATAACATTAAATCCCGGAGCCAAAAAAAAATAGCTTGTAATGAAGGAAACCAGATTTTTGGAAAATCAAAAAGATTTTCGTGCATAGAGTGTCAAAGATAAAGAAATAAAGCAACATATATGTGGGAATTTGTGATATCAATTGAGACACAAAACTGTGGATCCCGGGCACGAATCTCTTCCTTCAAAGTCAAGAGAGACCTTAAAGTGTTTGTGTGGTTTCCCGTTGAATTACGATCAATCACTAGTTAAGAAGTGTTGAAAGGCATCTTTTAATAAGGCTTATTTGGGAGGCTTTCGCTTTAGTTCAGAATTCCTGATCTTGACATAAGACAGAAATCGACTGAAGAACTTGTGAGACCAATGTGGTCTGTAGAACAAGTAGGTTTTGATAATGTGTTAGTGACTCGTTGGAAATACTAGGTGTGAAATCTCAAAAAAAAAACCTGGATTCTAAGGGAAGAAATGTTATGGTATGTAACAATTTCATAAGAGTCACACAAAGAGAAAAGTAGAGATTTCATGGTACAACCACTTGGGTGGTTTCGTTAATTCATGAGTGAAAACTAGATCAAATTTAATTGTTCACCGTCAATGCATAGTAGGTATTGAATTGTGGGTTTCACTTAGCACGTAGTGACACGAATCTAAGATCACAAACACAGAGACTGTGTAACCATAAACCTCAGTGGTAATTTCTGAGAGTCTCAAGGGTTACTTGTAGAAGCCAATATGATGGAGAAAAATATTTGAGATGGTGTAAAGAAACCAAAGTACCTCTGCTATAAAAATAGTGACCAAGAAGAAAACTCTTAACTCATATGAGAAAAGAGTAACGTAGCTCATGATTAGAATAAATGTATCAGCCTAATTGGGAAGACAAGGTTTGTATATACCAAGTCAGTGAGGCTTTATTCAGAATCAGTTGAGGCTTTGGACAACATGCAACAGCATGCTTCTAGGGACACTTAGCTATTAAAAAGTGTGAGAATGATACCTGCCCCATCGATAATCCATAAATGGTGAATACAA
The DNA here is from genome assembly GCF_051521515.1 of Lactuca serriola. Taxonomy (NCBI): domain Eukaryota; kingdom Viridiplantae; phylum Streptophyta; class Magnoliopsida; order Asterales; family Asteraceae; genus Lactuca; species Lactuca serriola. Next base: position 107,684,116 of record NC_136409.1, on the reverse strand, counting down.
ACAGAAGTAGAGACAAAAAGAAAAAGAAAATATTTTTGGAGTTTTTGATAATTTGGTAAAGAGAAAAACAAAACAAACCAAACAGAAAAAAAAATTTGGAACCGAACCCAAAATGGACCGAACGCTCGGTTCATTTCGGTTCCTAAAAAAATTTTGGAATAAAATTTTTTTTGGAAAATAATTGTACAAAAGTTTACAGCCAAAGATACCACCTTTTTGAGATAAGCGAAAACAAGTGCAATGGGACCGAACCCGAAATAGACCGAGCGTTCGGTTCATTTCGGTTCCCATGTGAATCGAACCCGAAATAGACCGAACGTTCGGTTCATTTCGCTTCCAACTTTTAGTTTTGAGAAGGTGTTTTTGGTACTAACTCCGATTCCATCATACCTAGTCCTTGTAAAATTTTATTAAAACTTGCTTCAGGAAGGGCTTTGGTGAAGATGTCAGCCAGTTGATCACTGGTTCGAACAAAGTGAATCTCTACGTTTCCGTCTTCCACATGATCCTTAATAAAGTGATACCAGAATGCAATATGTTTGATCTTGGAGTGTTGCACCGGGTTATGACAAATCCTGATTGCACTTTCTGAGTCGCAATATAGAGGGATCTTTTTCATATTGAGTCCATAGTCCCGGAGTTGGCTTTGGATCCAAATCACTTGAGATGTGCAGGAAGTGGCTGCAATGTACTCTGCTTTGGCTGTAGACAGAGAAACACATGTTTGTTTCTTAGATTGCCAGCTCACCAACTTCCCGTCGAGGAATTGACAGCCTCCTATAGTGCTTTTCCTGTCTAAACCACATCCTCCAAGGTCTGCATCTGAGTAGGCTTGAACAAAGAAACCTGAGTTTGAGGGATACCAGAGACCGAGAGAGGTGGTTCGCTTCAAATACCGGAGTACATTCTTCACTGCCAGCATGTGTGGTTCATGAGGATTTGCTTGAAACCTGGCACAATAGCACACAGAAAACATCATATCAGGCCTGCTAGCTATGAGGTACATCAGGGAACCAATCATTTGGCGATATAGCGTTATGTCAACTGTCGGTTTTTCCAAAGATGATATGAGCTTGGTACCGAACGCCATAGGAACTTTGACCTTTGAATCTCCCATCATTCCGAATTTTGCAAGAAGAGTCTTGGTATATGCTTCCTGGTTGATAAAGATGCCTTCGGGTCCCTGTCTAATATTTAAACCAAGAAAAAAGTTAATCGGACCCATTGAGCTCATTTCAAATTTTGTCTCCATCAACTTTCTGAATTCAGCTGTTAGGCTAGGATTGATTGAGCCAAAGATGATATCATCGGCATAGATCTGAACTATCATAAGGTGGTTACCTTCCTTTTTACGAAAGAAGGTTGGGTCAACCGAACCTTGTTTGAATTTAGACATCTTTAAAAACATAGTTAGTGTTTCATACCATGCCCTAGGTGCTTGTTTCAGACCGTAAACTGCCTTATCTAAGATGTAGCAGTGATTTGGATACTTTTCATTCACGAAACCAGGAGGTTGCTCCACGTACACGGTTTCTTCAAGTTCCCCATTCAGAAAAGCGCACTTCACATCCATTTGGTAGACCTCGAAATTCTTGTGTGCAACATAGGCAAGAAATATTCGAACAGATTCCATCCTTGTTATAGGAGCAAATGTCTCTTCGTAATCAATTCCTTCTTCCTGGCAGTATCCTTTTACCACTAGCCTAGCCTTATTCCGGATTACATTCCCTTCCTTGTCCATTTTGTTCCTGAACACCCATTTGAGACCAACAACCGAGGCATCTTTTGGTGTTGGAATGAGTCTCCAGACTTTATTTCTTTCAAACTCATTGAGTTCATCTTGCATTGCCTGGACCCAATCAGAATGATCAAGGGCAATATTGACAGTCTTCGGATCAATTTTGGACACGAAAGAATTAAACATGTAGAACTCTACTTTGGAGAATAAAGCAGTTTGTTTCGCCTTCAGTTGTGAACGAGTTAGAACTTTCTCTGATGCGTCGCCCACTATTTGAGATACAGGATGATCTCTGGTCCATTTGGTGAGAGGAGGATAATTTGGGTCATAGGACGGATCCAATTCAGCATTCACCATTTCTTCTAATTCTGATTGAGTATCATCGTCATAGAGCATATCAGAATTCTCCCCCTCGACAGATGATGAATCATTTGGATTTGACCCAAAAATTCTTTCTTCAACTGGACTTTCGGGCTGATCTGGACTCTCGGTTGTCACTGGACTTTCGGGTGCTACAGGACTTTCGGGTCCGTCAAAGATTGGATTCTCCCTGTGACAACCCTATATTTTTCCAAAAGCAGTGTAACGCTCTAATGTCAAATACAACGAAAACTATTTGGAATCAACTAAATTAACCTCAAAAATAAAGTGTTCAAATATCTAAGTTGGGATGCATCAAATATTAGATATCGTGCCAAGGTTTCCAAAAACATAAAGAACGTTCAAAACCAGGTTATATTGAAGGAATTATAACCACTCGTATATTTACGACACACCGTTAAAATGCTATTTAACGTAAAAAGTGAAATTTCAATAAAATGCATTTTTGCCTTAAGTATCTAAACAAAAGATGTAGAGTTCGTTAAACTGTAAACATACATAAAAAGATCGCCCAATTTGGACCTCGTATGAAGAAGTTACGAATTTCCAAAGTTTCGTAACAGTAGTAGAGGGCTAAAAACTCGAATTGAAGATCGAGTGTTATTTAGCTAACGCAACCTAAATGAGAGTTGAAGATCTCCACAATAGGAGTAAAATGATAAAAAGACAAACGAAAACCGACATCGAATAAAGAAACTATGAATTTTTAACGGACTTTAGGAGTCCCGGCCTATTAAAAATATATCATTAAAAATAAAGTCAAAACTAGCCGACGAAGTCTAAATGCAAGTTGTAGAGCATAATCTCACGTACGCTTGGATATAAAGAACGTGAAAACGGAGCCCGTACGCGAAAGTTACAGAATTTAGAAGATGGGAGACTGGAGTACGCCTAGCGTAATCTCAGATTACGCCCCGCGTACTAGACCCAGAGTCGAGTCCCATCGGCTGCAACTTTACGCTTAGATAGACCGGAGTCGTAAGCCGTGACGCATTTTTACGCCCCGCGTAACTGAAGTACGCCCCGCGTACCGCATACGCCCAACGTACTCCGGTGGTACGCCCCGCGTACGCGATCCTCCAGCACTATAAATAGAGGGTTTGAGCTACGGGTTTTGCACACTTTCTCAAACACTCTCTCATACTTCCAAGCTCTAGAGACCATCCCGACGCCCTCGGTTTCCGCACTCGAGCCCCGACGAAAGATCTACGCTACCGAGACCCCCGAAGAGTCCGAAGGCGCAGCTTTCTGCGGTCGAAGTTCTGCTCAACTCTAGCCTCTCTCTCTTCAAACCAAACGAGTGAGTTCATACCCCTACCTTTCAATTCTTTTCATGTTTTAGGGGGGAAATACAAGTACATTACAAGTCAAAGTATCGTTTTATAAACATAATTAAAATATCTATCTTATAGAGTATTGATACAAACATCTTTATGTTTAAAGGGCTATTATATCACCAAGTTATTCTTACTAAATGGAAACATGCTTTTTGAGAAACTATAATGAGTATAGTTAACAAGTTATTCATACATTTTACATACACATCTTGACCAACGAAATACTTTCAAATGAAGTAAAGTCTTTCTTATCGTAAATCTGTTTATACCAAGTAATGTGAGATATTCAAACTTCAACGTACTCGTATGTATGCATTTCAAGTCCTGTATTATATACCATAATCTCTTGGAGGGAGAGAGCGTGATACTTGTGTATAGATCTATACGGGATTGACAACCCCGCACCTAAACTATTAGCTATAGTTAGACCGGCAGGTCTGGGGTGACAAATGTCATAACACTACAACACCTGAAGAATGTTGTTACAGGCAGTCAGTGTCAATAGTATGGTTATAAAACTCACATAAAAGTATAAAAACAAGTTTGATTTAGGAGATTCATATATGCATTCATTTTTCCACATTATTTTTAGCACAAAGTTTATCGTTATTGTTCAAGTATGGAACATACTAACGCACTCTAACTCTGGAAACTTTTCAAACCATTTATAGAAAATATTGGATTTTCTGAAAACCTTGTTCATCGATTTACTACCGAAAGGACATACTTTTCAATGCAAAACACTTATGAACTCACCAACTTAATTGTTGACACTTTTTCGAAACCACTTGTATTTCTCAGGGAATCAGTAATACAGGTAACCACCAGCTTTTGAAGAAGGAACGCTAAGGACGTTTATCATTAAACATTTATATCATCATATTGTAATATTCTTTTGCAAATATGTATAACGCAACAATATACGTTTTTATTATATATATGATGGTTGTGTTACTTTCTTTACAATATTCAATTGTTGTGATACTACGTGAAGTCATCCACCCCTGAATGTTTCTGCCATTCTGGTTTGGGGGTGTGACAGATTGGTATCCGAGCATTGTGTATAGTGAACTAAGTATATCGAACCACATAAGATATACAAACTATAAATGCAAAGGGGACCAAAAACCCTCTGACAAAACGTTTTCACGAACAATATATTTTCTTTTAAAAATATACATCTTTACTCGCATGTATTAGTCTCGTATCATGACAAGTTTTCTAAAAAGTATTAAGGCAAGTTGCGACACTACGATTGGGCCTCGGGGTATGTAATCAGGTCGAGAATAAATATAGCCTGATCAACTATATTTATCCTAGATTTGACCAACGTACGTCGAGGAATGGTCGTAGTCGACAACAAGCCAAAAACTTACCAAATACAAATTATTTTAGTTTCGCCAATTTGAAATACTATAGGAGTATTGTTAAAAATAATTATACAATGAAACACTTGCACCCCGTAAGGATATAGTTAAACGTAGGGAGTCGTTAAATAGAAATTTCTTTTCTTATGAAATTCTCATACCTCTAACCTAGTACAGACAAATGGCCGGATTCCATTTACCGGGAGATCCCTACTACCCAAACCAAGGCAACGGCGGCTGGATAGAAGAAGACCCGGAGGAAGACCCAGAGGAAATCGAAGAGGAGGTCGAGGAAGAACCCGAAGAGGGAGTCGAAGAAGAATTCGAAGTCGAAGTCGGAGAGGAATTCGAAGTCGACGAGGAGATCGTGGAAATTACTAGCGGAACAGACTCCGAGCTGGAAGTAATCGACCCTCCCATCCCTCATCCTCCCGAAATCAGACCATATCAACCGGGACCCATTCCCATGTGGGGAAGCCACCTCTACTACTAGAGCCGCCAGCAAGGTGTACGCCCTCCCTTCGGCATGTGTCGAGATTTTTACAATGTCAGTGGGGGAGGCTCAGCTGATCGAGCACTTCCTGTCATTGTGAACGCCATAGCTACCCATAACTACCAGACGGACAAGCAAGCAGCCAGAGTTCGCGAGATCAATGCTGCTACTCAAGGTAACGCCGCAGACATCCGCCGTCTGGAAGGACTACATGAGAATACCCAAATCTACACAGGGACGCTTCAGAATCAAATGATAACGGCACTAGCACAAATAAGAGAGATGGAGGAACAACAAGTAGATCTCGAGAGGCGCCTGATGGGAGTCAAAGAGTCAGATGCCGAATCTAGCTCCAAACGTGCAACACGCCGCAAGTAGAGCTTGCTCAAACCCCCAACAATTTTGTTATAAAATAGGACTCGGATAAAAGTTTTTTCCCTTATTTCCTTTTGTATCTGTAATTGGAGACCTCTAGGTAGGTCAAATTTTTCCAAACAAGAAGCGTAATGTAACACACCTCAGGTGTGACCTATATATATATATATATATATATATATATATATATATATATATATATATGAAGTACTTCTTTGTATACCTCTCGGAACTTATGGGATTAACTAAAAATTTCTATACCTACCTTGAAACCATAAACTAAAGTCAAAACAAATTACAAGATACAACTAACATACGATTGTCAAAACATTAGAAACTTATAGTATTCATTCTTATTTTCTCTACCAGAACATGCATCCTCGTAGATCAACACGTAGAAACTCAACTTCAACACCACCTCCACCACCTCCTCCAATTATGGATGCCGTTATGTTCCAGACTGCTGTAACCGCTGCTGTAACCGCAGCAATGGCTCAAATGAGCAACAACGGATCGGGAGGAGGAACAAATAGCTTTACAAATCGCCAAGGTCAAGGCCGTTCAGGGGTATGCACTTACAAAGACTTCACTAACGGAAAACCTATTCCCTTTTATGGGACTGGGGGAGTATTGGCTCTATCTCCATGGATAGAGAAAACGAAAGCTGTATTCGAAATTTGCGCATGCCCTGAAGAAAGCAAAGTAAAGTTTGCTGCTTTTACTTTCCCTGAACGCACCCTGACATAGTGGAACGGCCACGTCAAGACACTAACCCTAGTGGTGGCGAACTCCATGGGTTGGGAAAACTTGAAACGAATGCTCCTTCGAGAGTACTGCCCAAGAGGCGAGATTCAGAAGATTGAACAGGAACTGTGGGGCCTTTTGATGGTAGGCTCGGACATCGCAGGTTGCACCAACAGGTCCAGTGATTTAATAACACTTTGCCCAGGAATGTTGATCCTGGAAAGCCAAAAGGTCGAGAGATACATCTGGGGACTATCACCCCAACTTCGAGGAAGTGTGTTTAGCTTCCAAACCCATGACCTTCGACAGCGCCAAGGAACTGGCGCAATCTCTCGTTGATCATGGTGTCTGTCAAGGAGTCATGACTATTATGGCTGAACCAACCAAAGGGAACAGCAACAACGAGATCAATGCCAACAACAACAGCAAGAAGAAATTCTGGAACAAGAGAAAGGGGCAAACTTCACAAGAACCTTCAAAGAAACAAATGGTTGCGGTTCATGCTGCTACTGCTCCCACCACAACTCCTGCTACCCCTGCGCCAACAAAACCATATGCAGGGAACCTGCCAAAGTGCAGCAAATGCAACTACCATCACCACGGTATTTTCTGCGAGATGCACTGTAAGAACTGCGACAGGAAAGGGCACACAACCCGTTTTTGTAAGGCACCAGCGCGACCAGTCACTCAAGTTCCTAGTACTGGGATAAGTCAGGCATGTTATGGGTGTGGAGAAACTGGGCACTTCAAGAGGGACTGCCCCAAGACGAGGAACGTTGACGGTGTTTGGAGAGTGTTGGCAATAGGCCAAAATGAAGCAATAGCCGACCCAACGGTGGTTACGGGTACGTTTCTCCTCAACAACATTTATGCATGCATACTCTTTGACTGCAGTGCGGAGAGAAGTTTTGTGAGTCATAAATTCAAACACTTACTTAACCAAAGACCCCAACCACTCAATAAAATATTCACTGTAGAAATGGCTAACAGTAAAACGGAAAGCACAAGCGATATGTACGTAGGGTGCACATTAAATTTAGACGAACACTTATTTCAAATCGACCTAATGCCCATTTCAATAAGAAGTTTCGATATCATCATCGGTATGGACTGGTTGAGCCTTCACCATGCCGATATACTTTGTCACGAAAGGGCCGTTCGCCTCAATCTGCCAAACAGCGAAACTCTTGTCATTTATGGTGACAAACCTAGTTCAAGTTTACAAATCATCTCCTGTCTTAAGGCACAAAAACATCTTCGCAAGGAATACCATGCCTTTCTAACCCATGTAGTAGACCAAAAACAAGAACCAAAGAACATTAAAGACATTCCGGAAGTCTGCAACTTCCCAGATATTTTCCCAGAAGATCTTCCAGGAATTCCACCAGAGCGCCAAGTTGAGTTCAGAATCGACTTAATCCCCGGAGCTACCCCAATAGCAAAGTCGCCTTACCGTTTAGCCCCAACCGAGATGCAGGAACTGTCCAGTCAATTAAACGAGCTGCTGAGTAAGGGATTCATTAGACCGAGCTTCTCACCATGGGGAGCACCAGTCCTATTCGTGAAAAAGAAGGATGGATCCTTTCGCATGTGCATCGATTATCGGGAGCTGAACAAACTCACGATCAAGAACCGATATCCCCTACCGCACATAGACGATCTGTTCGACCAACTATAGGGAGCAAGCCTCTTCTCAAAGATCAATCTAAGATCTGGTTATCACCAACTACGAGTGCTGGAAGGAGACATCCCCAAAAAGGTTTTCCGAACACGTTATGGTCACTACGAGTTTGTAGTAATGCCCTTCGGATTGACAAATGCTCCAGCGGTGTTCATGGACTTGATGAACCGAGTATGTCGTCCCTTCCTGGATAAATTTGTGATCGTGTTCATAGATGATATACTCATCTATTCTAGAAGCCAGGAAGAACACTGCCAACACCTCCGCCAAGTCTTGGAAACGTTGAGGGCAGAGAAGCTTTACGTAAAATTTTCCATGTGCAAATTTTGGATTCGGAAAGTGGATTTCCTAGTACATGTAGTAAGCAAGGAGGGGATACACGTGGATCCTTCTAAGATCAAGACAATAGAAAGTTGGACGACACCAAGGACCCCTACAGAAATTCGGCAATTTTTGGGACTTGCCGGGTATTACCGAAGGTTCATACAGAACTTTTCGAAGATTGCCAAACCACTTACCACCCTAACTCAGAAGAGTGTGACCTTCGACTGGGGAGAAAAACAAGACGCCGCGTTTCAAACGCTAAAGCGAGCCTTATGTAGTGCGCCCATCCTAACCTTGCCGTAAGGAACGGAGGACTTCGTGGTCTATTGCGATGCATCAAACCAAGGACTTGGGTGTGTCCTGATGCAACGAGGGAAGGTCATCGCCTACGCCTCAAGGCAACTAAAGACGCACGAAGTGAACTACACAACGCACGATCTTGAGCTAGGAGCAATCATCTTCGCTCTAAAGATATGGAGACACTATCTCTACGACACGAAATGTACGATCTTCACCGACCATAAAAGCCTCCAACATATCCTCAACCAGAAAGAACTCAACATGAGACAAAGACGGTGGGTAGAACTACTAAATGATTATGAATGCAAGATTCAATATCATCCCGGAAAGGCTAACGTGGTGGCCGATGCACTCAGCCGGAAGGAATACTCGGGCCGCAGAGTGAAGTCTTTAACCATGACAATCCATTCACACCTGTCCACACAAATCAAGGAAGCCCAGATAGAAGCCCGAACATCTGGAAATGTGGCAGGGGAAGCCTTAAGGGGAATGGATAAGAAGTTTGAGGTCAAGAATGATGGAGTTCATTACTTCATGGATCGGATCTGGACGCCGAAATTTGGCGGATTTAGAGAAGTCGTCATGGATGAAGCCCATAAAACATGATACTCCATACACCCCGGCTCCGATAAGATGTATCTCGACCACAAGAAATTGTACTGGTGGCCGAACATGAAGGCCGGAATTGCTACCTACGTGAGAAAATGTCTGATGTGCGCCAAGGTCAAGGTAGAATACCAAAAGCCCTCAGGATTGTTGCAACAAACAGAAATACCAGAATGAAAGTGGGAACGTATAACCATGGATTTCATAACCAAACTACCCAGAACGTCAAGCGGACTCGACACTATCCGGGTGATCGTCGACAGATTAACTAAATAAGCGCACTTCCTACCGATCAAAGAGACAGATAAATTAGAGAAGCTAACTAGGACATACCTCAGAGAAATTGTACGACTACATGGTGTGCCCATATCCATTATCTCGGACCGAGATAGTAGGTTCACCTCAAGGTTCTGGCAGTTGCTACAAAAAGCTTTGGTGACAAGACTAGACATGAGTACCGCTTATCACCCACAAACCGACGGCCAGAGCGAGAGAACCATACAAACCCTAGAAGATATGCTGAGAGCTTGCATAATCGATTTTGGTAAGGCATGGGACACACATCTACCTTTGGTCGAGTTATCGTACAACAATAGCTACCACACCAGTATTAAAGCTGCCCCGTTCGAAGCCCTCTATGGCCGCAAATGCAGGTCACCTTTGTGCTGGGCTGAAGTGGGGGACACACAACTAGCAAAAGGACAAGCAACAGACAACACGCTCACTGGACCAGAAATCATAAGGGAAACTACGGAGAAGATTGTTCAGATTCGGGAACGTCTAAAAGCATCAAGGGATAGACAAAAGAGTTACGCGGATAAAAGACGGAAGCCCTTGGAATTCCAGGTCAGAGATCGAGTTCTACTAAAGGTCTCGCCCTGGAAGGGATTAATACACTTCGGGAAGCGCGGAAAACTGAACCCAAGATACATCGGACCATTCGAGATCCTTGCCAGGATCGGCCCAGTGGCTTACAAACTTAGATTACCTCAGGAGCTCCACAACGTACACCCTACCTTTCACGTATCAAACCTAAAGAAGTGCTTGTCCGATGAGACCCTTGTCATCCCTCTAGACGAAATTGCAATAAATGAGAATCTCCAATTCATAGAGGAACCAGTAGAGATCATGGATCAGGAAATAAAAAGGACTAAACAAAGCCGCATACCTATTGTAAAGGTCCGCTGGAACGCCAAGCGAGGACCTGAATACACCTGGGAACGCGAGGATCTGATGAAACAAAAGCACCCGCATCTTTTTCCTAACCTGTAAACTCTATCTTAGATTAAATTTCGGGACGAAATTCCCTTAACAGGGGGATGATGCGACAACCCTATATTTTTCCAAAATCAGTGTAACACTCTAATGTCAAATACAACGAAAACTATTTGGAATCAAATAAATTAACCTCAAAAATAAAGTGTTCAAATATCTAGGTTGGGATGCATCAAATATTAGATATCGTGCCAAGGTTTCCAAAAACATAAACAACGTTCAAAACCGGGTTATATTGAAGGAATTATAACCACTCGTATATTTACGACACACCGTTAAAACGCTATTTAACGTAAAAAGTGAAATTTCAATAAAATGCATTTTTGCCTTAATTATCTAAACAAAAGATGTAGAGTTCGTTAAACTGTAAACATACATAAAAAGATCGCCCAATTTGGACCTCATATGTAGAAGTTACGAATTTTCAAAGTTTCGTAACAGTAGTAGAGGGCTAAAAACTCGAATTGAAGATCGAGTGTTATTTAGCTAACGCAACCTAAATGAGAGTTGAAGATGTCCACAATAGGAGTAAAATGATAAAAAAGACAAACGAAAACCGACGTCGAATAAAGAAACTATGAATTTTTAACGGGCTTTAGGAGTCCCGGCCTATTAAAAATATATCATTAAAAACAAAGTCAAAACTAGCCGACGGAGTCTAAATGAAAGTTGTAGAGCATAATCTCACGTACGCGTGGATATAAAGAACGCAAAAAACGGAGCGCGTACGCGAAAGCTACGAAATTTAGAAGATGGGAGACTGGAGTACGCCCAGCGTAATCTCAAATTACGCCCCGCGTACTAGACCCAGATTCGAGTCCCATCGGCTGCAACTCTACGCTTAGATAGACCGGAGTCGTAAGCCGTGACGCATTTTTACGCCCCGCGTAACTGAAGTACGCCCCGGGTACCGCATACGCCCCGCGTACTCCGGTGGTACGCCCTGCGTACGCGATCCTCCAGCACTATAAATAGAGGGTTTAAGCTACGGGTTTTGCACACTTTCTCAAACACTCTCTCATACTTCCAAGCTCCAGAGACCATCCCGACGCCCTCGGTTTCTGCACTCGAGCCCCGACGAAAGATCTACGCTACCGAGACCCCCGAAGAGTCCGAAGGCACAACTTTCCGCGGTCGAAGTTCTACTCAACTCTAGCCTCTCTCTCTCTCTCTCTCTCTCTTCAAACCAAACGAGTGAGTTCATACCCCTACCTTTCAATTCTTTTCATGTTTTAGGGGGGAAATACAAGTACATTACAAGTCAAAGTATCATTTTATAAACATAATTAAAATATCTATCTTATAGAGTATTGATACAAACATCTTTATGTTTAAAGGGCTATTATATCACCAAGTTATTCTTACTAAATGGAAACATGCTTTTTGAGAAACTATAATGAGTATAGTTAACAAGTTATTCATACATTTTACATATACATCTAGACAAAAGAAATACTTTCAAATGAAGTAAAGTCTTTCTTATCGTAAATCTGTTTATACCAAGTAATGTGAGATATTCAAACTTCAACGTACTCGTATGTATGCATTTCAAGTCCTGTATTATATACCATAATCTCTTGGAGGAAGAGAGCGTGATACTTGTGTATAGATCTATACGGGATTGACAACCCCGCACCTAAACTATTAGCTATAGTTAGACCGGCAGGTCTGGGGTGACAAATGTCATAACACTACAACACCTGAAGAATGTTGTTACAGGCAGTCAGTGTCAATAGTATGGTTATAAAACTCACATAAAAGTATAAAAACAAGTTTGATTTACGAGATTCATATATGCATTCAGTTTTCCACATTATTTTTAGCACAAAGTTTATCGTTATTGTTCAAGTATGGAACATACTAACGCACTCCAACTCTGGAAACTTTTCAAACCATTTATAGAAAGTATTGGATTTTCTGAAAACCTCGTTCATCGATTTACTACCAAAAGGACATACTTTTCAATGCAAAAACACTTATGAACTCACCAACTTAATTGTTGACACTTTTTCGAAACCACTTGTATTTCTCAGGGAATCAGTAATACAGGTAACCACCAGCTTTTGAAGAAGGAACGCTAAGGACGTTTATCATTAAACATTTATATCATCATATTGTAATATTCTTTTGTAAATATGTATAACGCAACAATAGACGTTTTTATTATATATATGATGGTTGTGTTACTTTCTTTACAATATTCAATTGTTGTGATACTACGTGAAGTCATCCACCCCCGAATGTTTCTGCCATTCTGGTTTGGGGGTGTGACGCTCCCCCCTGAATATGTGAGTCCTGTTGATTTGAAGAGAATTGATTCTCCCCCTCGACCGAATTACTGCTCTGGGGAGGATCGTTTCAAATTGGTTCTCCTTCTCCCATTTGTTTGGCTGCATCTTCGATAATCTGCTTAAGGTGATTGATTTTGTTGTCTGCTGCCTTGGCTTCCGAAAGAGTGGCTTTCTCAGGTTCATTAAATAAGTCTATGAACTGGTCAAATAAATTGGCGATTGAGGCTGTGACTTGACCTGTTTGAGAGAAAATCTCTCCAATTGCTTCTTCGGTACACTTTAGCTTCTTGACGTAATTGTCATCGAACGTCACATAATAGGTTTCTTCAATTCTTTTAGAACGCTTATTCAAAACCCTGTATGCCTTTGAAGTAAGAGAATATCCCAGAAAGATTCCTTCATCAGCTTTGACATCAAACTTGTTGCGATGTTCTTTGGATTTTAAGATGAAGCACCTAGAACCGAACACATGAAAGAACTTGACATTCGGCTTCCTGTTGTTAATAATCTCATAAGGAGTGAGAGAGAAACGCTTGTTGAGATAAAACTTATTCTGAGTAAAACATGCTGCAGCAATAGCATCAGCCCAGAAATATAAGGGAAGAGAAGCAAAACTTAGCATGGTTCGGCCCGCCTCACACAGGGATCGGTTTCGCCTTTCGACATCTTCGTTCTGTTGAGGAGTATAGGGGGCTGAGAAATTGTGACTGGTGCCTTATTCTGTCAAGAAATCTTCAAATTCTTTGTTCTTGAATTCCAGTCCATTGTCGCTCCTGATGTTTCGAACGACTTTCCTCAGTTATACTTCGACTTGCTTGATAAAGATCTTCAGCTTGGGAGTCGCCTCAGATTTTTGCTTTAGAAAGAATACCCAAGTAAAACGTGAGAAGTCATCAACAATAACAAGGATATACTTGTTACCGCCAATTCTCTCGATTGATGATGGACAACATAAGTCGATGTGAAGAAACTCAAGTGGTTCAACAACTTTGGTGTTTATGATGGTTGGGTGACTTTGACGACTTTGTTTTCCCATTTCACATGCAGCACATAAGTGTTCTCAATCGAACTTAAGCAATGGAAGACCCCGAACATGACCACTGGTGACAAGCTTATTGATGTCTTTGAAATTGAGATGTGAAAGCCTTCGGTGCCATAACCAACTTTCGTCTGAATGAGCTTTGGACAAAAGACATATGGCTGGATTCCCTTTGATTGGTCTGAGATTCAGAGGGAACATTTCACCTTTTCGATCTGACTTGAGAATGACTTTGTTGGTTTTCTTCTCTATAATTTCTGAACCTTCGTCGTCGAACGAGACTTTGAGACCGGTACCTCCCACCAGTTGAGATACACTTATGAGATTATGCTGCAACCCTTCTACATACGCCACCTTCCTTATTGTAAAGTCTCCATTGGTTATCATCCCATAACTCTTTATTGTTCCATAAGAGTTGTTACCGAACTTGACATTGCCACCATTTTGAAGTGATCGAAACTCCCTTAGCTCTTCCTTCCTTCCTGTCATGTGACGTGAGCAGCCACTGTCTATGTACCATTCGTCGCCAAACTGCTCGTCACTAATAACCTGGAAAAATTAGGCAGATTTAGGAACCCAAAGTTTCTTGGGTCCATGTGAGCCTTTTACAGAAACAGGAATAGGAAGAGAAACATCAACGAGATATGTTCGTTTTATTAAGGTTGTTTCATCTTTCCTTTTAATAGTAAACACTTTGATCTTATTAGAATTAGATGCAGGTATTTTGGATTTAGGTTCTGGTGTTTGGACTTTAGCCTACTTTCAGTCTTCATTAGCTGAGGAATTCTTCCTTTTTCCTTTCAAATCCTTTGACGATCTTGAATTTGGTGTAGGACCAGAATTAGACTAAGAAGAAGATTGAGAACGAGAAGAATTAGAGGAAAAGAAATTAGAATGAGAATCTTTCCTGACTTGAGGTTCGAAATGACCCTTTCAGTTGTGATCATTTGAGGGACCGAACCTGGACCTGCGGTTGTTGTTTGATGATGAACCGAAGCTGGATTTTCGGGTGTTGTAGGTTGGTGGCCCGAAACTGGGTCTTTTATTGTAAAAGCTTGACGGGCTGAAATCTGGTCTTTGCCTGTTGTTGTTTGGTGGACCGAAACCAGCTTTTCGGTTGTTGTTGCTTTCGGGACCGAACCTATCCTTTCGGTTTTGTTCTTCCTGTGGCCCAAAAGTCTTCCTATGGTTCTTTTGAATCGGTGATTCGAAGTTCCTTTTACTCTTGTTTTCTTCTCCTTTTGACTTAGAATTTTTGTCAAAGTGAGTATAGTGAGGATTTTGGGAGCGCCAAAACTGCTTTCGCTTTAAGAGATTTTTCTTGTATCTCAAGTTTCTCTGCTGCTTTTGATTTTTCACCTGTTTCGGCTGTCTGTGGATATTTTCCTTTTGTTTCAACTTCTTAGCAACAGGTTCACTCTTCATGCAAGAGGTTTCGCTTGTTGAGGTGACTTCTTCCACTGGAATCTCTTTTCTGCCACTGGAACTTGGTACGTCAAAGTTGGTAGGCTTATTCAGAGGTTCGGGCACATATCTTCCTTTGGCCTTCCATGATGTTCGCTCCGACAAACCGACTGTTTCATCTGCGTTGTCTATCGGTGCAGACCAGAAAAACTCATCACATCCATCTGCATTATCTTCATTCACTATGGCAGTGAGTTCGGCTGTCTGATGTTCGGTTACTCCTGTGACCTTATAATCCTGATTGGGAGTTATTCTAACCTTTTGAAACACAACAACCTTTTCTTTAAGGATTGGGGACTTAGTTTTGGAAAAACGAGCGAATTCCATAGAATTTTCAGAAATCAGGTTTTTGTGGTTTTCAGGTTCGCTCCTAATGAACTCGGAACATTCGACTTCATCCTCTACAGAAATTTCACTCATGTCATCGTCCTCATTAAGTTCAGATGCATTTTCAACATCAATTTTATTTTCTGAACTCAATTTGGTACTCAATGAGTCAAATTTTTATATGGTTTCGGCCCTAAGTTTCAACTTATCATTTTCATCCAAAAGATTTTTAAGCATGTCCTTATGGTCTTTGGACTTTATAAAAGATTCAATTTTGTCCAGACCATACATATAAGTAGGATTGACATCATCAGAAGATACAACACTTTCATAGTTGTATGCTTCGGCATCGATTTCATCATCCTTAAACTCAAGGAAGGGTAAAATCATGCGATGTTTCTTTTGTCCTATTTCACAGTTTAAATGCAGTTGGGTAATGTTAGCATAAAGCCTTTTGGCGATTAAACAAAAAACATTCCTCTGTTTTAAGAATTTGAGATTGTCTCTTTGCAAATAAATGTTCTCATCCCTAGACTTAACCAGCTCCAACTCTTTCTGCTCTATCCATATCCTTCGCTCCTCACTCTTGGATGACACCCTGCTTATTTGGTCAGTTAGATTAGAATTCGTGACCCGTGTTTGAGTTAAACAACTATCTAGATTTGAAATTCTTGAATTCAAGTTATTTAATTCCTTTTCATATGATTTTTGTGGAATTTTAAATGTAATAAAAATAGATTGTACCTTCTTAATCAGTTCATCTAGCTCACTGATCTGCACACTGAGAGGTTTCATTGTAAAGCACAAGTCCTCTCGCTCCTTAGCCTCTTCGTTTCCACCATCAATGTTGTATCCCCTCATCTGAGATACATCAGTCACCATCAGATATCTTCCATCAGCTTCACCACTCTTTGCTACATAAGCCTTTCCATGAGAAGGCTTTCTCACTTCATCATCTTCTGAGTCAGTCGACCACACCTGCACGCCGCCGAACTCATCATCATCTACCGAACCCTACACAATAAGAGCATTCATAGAGGGATTAGTACCAGCTTTCTTCCTCTTAATCTCCTCCAGTCTTTTGAGGAGACTTGCTTCTTCATCCTTCTCTTCATCTTTCTCTGCCATCTTCTTTAGCACGCAATCTTTTGCGTAGTGATTTTTCCCACCATAGTAAAAGCAACTGACACCAGATTTAGCTTCACCCTTCGCTTCCTTCTTTGATTCTTCAACCTTCGGCTCCTCTTTCACTTTTTCAGAACTGTAGCTTCCCTGCCAATTTCGATTTTTGTTGGTAGGGAATTTTTTCTTAATGAACTTTCTGGGATTTGACACCATCATAGCATAGTCTTCAGCTGTCAAATCATGATCCCCAGATTTAAATCCTCTTCGTCTTCTGCTGCACTCTTACCTTTGGACAGAAGCGCCAAAGACCCCAAATTTGAAACCACGCTTTTCTCTTGTAGCACTGTCTTTTCCTGGGATTTCAGAATCCACACCAGTTTCGCCAACGAGTACGATTTGAACTGCTCATGTGCTTTAACCGTTGACACAACAGCTCTCCATTCAGATCTTAGGCCATTCAGGAAAGTGACCTTCTGTTCGATGAGCTTCCTTTCAATATCATGTTTGATCATCTTGCTGAGAAGATGATTGAAACGATCAAATGTTTGCGTAACAACCTCTTCTGGCTTCTGCTTGAACTCTCCAAATTCAGAGAGAAGTAAGGTCTGAATTAAGTGCTCCAGATCTTCATCTGTGGAATATAGCGCTCGCAGCCGATCCCAGATTTCCTTTGTTGTACTGCAAGTACTCACCAATCGAAACGTGTCGGATTGAAGAGCGAATCGAATTAGTCTCAATGCCTTAATGTTGCATTGAAACTTCTCCTTTTCATCCTGAGCAACGTCTTTCACATCTTTCAACAAGTCATTGTACTCCTTTTGAGTTTTAATGATTCTAGATGTGCCTGAATGAGCAAAAGGGCCAGATATAATAGCTTCCCATATTAGATACCCATTATCTTCAGATCCAATAACGTAGTCTTCAAAGTGGTGCGTCCACACTTTGTAGTCTTGAGTGTAGAGAATTGGAATCTTGGTTGTTGATCCTATACTGTTAGAGATGTTAATAGGATTAGATTGAGAATCGTTCATGCTTGATCGTTTAACCTATTATAAGATCAGACTTTGTAATACATAATATTAGGGCAAAGTGAATAATTAGTGAGATACGTCAATTATGGAGTAACGGCTCAATAAATATCAATGAATGGGGAATAAACCCTAATCACTTCTTTCACAGAAGAGATGTGTATGAATTACACAGTCTCCTGCTCTGATACTAATTGATGAGTTGAATAACTCTTTGATCGTTTATATCTTTAAATAGGTTAATCACGAAAACGTAAACAGAAAACACAAGAGTGAATCAAAATATGTCGAATGATTCAATAGATTCAAGCCTCAGCAGAGCTCGACAAAGAACTTCCGCTGTAGAGGCTACTAGGGTTACAAATGATAAAAAGTAATTTCTATGAATGATTGACTCCAAATCTTACGTACTAAGATGCATGCAAGCATCTATAAATACTAAAACCTAGAACATAACTCACGGATGGACAGGCCCAATCCGGAAACAAAATTGGACTAATAAACGAGCCCAAGACGCAACATATAATGGACCCTACAAGCAACATTATTCCATTCATCAATACATTGAAGATTCATATTCTTCTTCTTCTTATTCTTCTTCTTCTTCTTCTTCTTCTTCTTCTTCTTCTCTTCTATTTTGATCTGACATCATCCGTTTGATTGGTTTTCCGTGCCATCAAACGGATCTGATTGATACACAAGCAGATTTGGGGACTTACAAGTGGTATTAGAGCTTGGTTGTATCAATCAATTTTGTCAGATTTGGAGCTTATTTCATCTTATTTTGGAAGGGTTTTTGCGTTTCTGGATAGATCTTTGCAAAATAAGGGGGGTTTGTTCTACGTGTTTTTGATAAAAACGAGTTTTTGATCAAGTTTTGGAGCAAAAATGGTGAAAAACGTCGTGTTTCTTCGCACTTGAAGGGAGTTTACAGTCGGTGTTTATGGTCCGAGTTTACGGTCCATCCAAGTTTAGGTTCCTCGGTTTACGGTCAACGTTTCCGGTTCGTACATCAGTCCAACATCTTCGCTTCGTTCTCGGCCTCGTCTTCGCATCGTGCCTAGTCCAGCACTCAGCAGTCTCGTACGCGCTTCAGAAAAATTAGGAAATGGAATTCGGGGAGCTAGGGATCGAACCCGGGTGATTTGTGTCAACAAACACACGCCTTAACCAGTTGAGCTACAAGTCAACTTGTTAAACAACTTGCTCATTTAAACTTTACACACTTCGCAACAAGCAGAAAATAATCGAAAAAGGAAACTGGAATTGACGGGGATCGAAACCGGGTCCCTTGCTTCTTCAACAAAGGCGCTTTCCAGTTGAACTACCAACTCACTTGTTCCATTCCCTCTGAATTTAATTCAAAAACACTCCCACTCGCACCCGACTTTCGCATTTTTTACATTTTTAACCCAAAAAATCAATTTCCTTTTATTTTAAAATCCATTTTCAACCAAAAAATTTTAGTTTTTAATTTTTGACTTTTATTTTTAACTTTTGACCTTTAACATTTGATTTTTGACATTTAAAGTTTGACCTTTGACTTTAAACTTTGACTTTTTCGTTTAACTTTTAAATTTTCAAATTTAGCTTTTCGGTTTGACTTTTTAGGTTTGACTTTTAAGTTTGACTTTTTAAATTTGAATTTTAAGGTTAACTCTCTCGGTTTTTTAAATCAAAAGGGAAATTCAAACAATATATATATATATATATATATATATATATATATATAATAAAAAAATGAGTTCCTCAAACATCCCGGTCAATGAAGTTTCATGTACTAAATCTTGTGAAACTACAATTAAATTTCTCCGAGATCAAATTGATTTGTTAAAAAGAGAAAATGAGGACCTTAAATATGAAGGATATACACTTAGGAAAGGTCAGAAACCATTAAAAGCACAATTAGAAGCCAAAATCAAGGATTTCCGA
This sequence comes from Lactuca serriola, assembly GCF_051521515.1. Lineage (NCBI taxonomy): Eukaryota > Viridiplantae > Streptophyta > Magnoliopsida > Asterales > Asteraceae > Lactuca > Lactuca serriola. Next base: position 107,664,289 of record NC_136409.1, on the reverse strand, counting down.
AAGTTCCAAGAAGATTACAGCAACAAGTGTGAAAATTACGATTACATTAAGAAACAACTTGCTGCTGTAACTGAAGAACTTGAACCTTGAAAATTAAGTGTGAAAAAACATATGTTAGTTTCAAAAATTATACTATGTCAAGTAAGACAGTCGAGTCCTTAGTTGAAAAACAATTGAGTTTTAAAGATAACCAAACCAAGGGTCTAGGGTATGAAGGTGTCCCTCCTCCCTATAATCACAACTACACTGCAAAACCTTTGACGTAGGAAGAGATTGATCGAGAACCATTTATGGTATATGGTAAACCATCTGTTGAACAGGCAACTGAGGGTGTTGAGCTAAACGATACTAATGATTCTACTTCTTGTGCAGGTAAAGTAGCTGAGGATGAGAACAAGGAGAAAACAATTGAACAATCCAATGACTCCTTGAACTCTGAATATGTTGCTTTTAACTTAGTTACTCCTAACAAGCCTGCTGTTGAGAATTACATGCCACCAATTCCAGTGAAACAGAGTGCCTGTTGTAATTGTGCTTGTGGGAACAATAAGAGATAAGGCAAGGATACGCCTCCAGGGGAAGGAAGAAACAACTTTATAGTGAAGAAAAAGACATGTTTTCACTGTGAAACACCCAGACACCTTGCCAGAAATTGTTCAAATCGCGCATACGTTCCCTACTATGCACAAGGCTGGTAGAACACGCCAAGTGGGAGATACTTCAAAAGAAACCCTTCCAAGTCACAATCGCGCAATGGTGACTGCTACACACAGAAGGCCAAGAATCAAACTTCGAAGGTCAAGAATCCAAATCCTAAAGGCAAGAAGGGAATGCCAGCCAAGAAGTCCAATCCAAGAGATGCTCATGTGAATCCAAGACCGGTTAGGTCAAAATCATCTCGAAAGCCGACTTCGAGTTCAAAATCAAGTGTCGAGGCACCCATCGGATCGAAAAAGAAATGGGTTAAACCCAACTACAAATGGGTTCCGAAGGCTCACTCTCCCAAATCTTCTAACGGTTCTAATATTTCTACATCTTCTGTTTGTGATAAACAGGATATGTCATGGGAGAGAGTACCCTGCAATGATGACAAAGGTCGACCTAGTTTCAAAATGGACTGGGTTCCAAAGACCAACTGATCCCGCTCTGTGTCGGAGCAGCTATGGAGGCATATCATCAGACTTCGGTTTGTTGGTAGTGGTTGTTCTAGGCACATGATAGGGGACATCTCTCAACTGTACAACATTTAGACCTTTGTTTGAGAGTATGTGTCCTTTTGCGGGAAATGAGGAAAGGAAGAGATCAAAAATAGGTTTAGTTCTTAATGACATGAAGAATTTTCGGATCTGTTCTGAGATTATGCGTGCTGTTCTCAGACCTTCTAGATGCAAATTCAATCGGTGAATTGCAGTTTACGTTTTCTTCTCTATACTCCTGAGTTTATCTTACTCTGATTCGTTTTAAAGACAATTTTTCATTTTCTTAATAGTTTTTCATTAGTAGTTATTATTGGGAAGTGATATCAAGAAAGTGATAACGGGTAGTCTAAAACATGTGTAAAGGAATAAATTTGAATTGTCTAGACTCTGTGATCAATGTGCTGGTGGGAACGAAGGATTTGAAAGTGTGGATTTAGATAGGATTGTTTGGACTGACCATACGACGCTCGGGTAGATTGAGCAGTGAGATAAACACGGGAACCTATAGGATATACTAAATTAATTCGCATCTAGAACAGTGATTCAAGTTTTCCTTGATGTCCGGACTTATGTCCTTAAAATTGGTTCTGATAGGGCGATTTGGGGGTTCTAATAAAGTAGGCCTATAGGAAATTATTTTCTTTCTTTCTATCTGTCAGTCATATGTTCCTTCCTCTGCGTGATCGGAAGATCTGACCTGGAATGCAACATATGCAACTCTATTTTTACACATCTTCTTATCTATGAAACTATTTCTATCCGTTAGCCATATGGTGTCTCCTCTGCGTGATCAGAAGATCTGACCTGGGACACAGCATATGCAACATTCTACCTCTCAATCCCTCTATTCTAGTTAGCCATATCTTGTCCCCTCGGCGTGATTGAAATATATCCGACCTGGGACACAACATATGCACCTATTTCTAAATCTAACTTCCTCCTTAAATAATTGTTTACTCACCGAAAGTAAGGAGTCCTTAGGAAGTTCTTGATATCCAGGGTATATCAGGAAGTGTAGAAGACGTTCTAGTGGAACTAAAATTGAACCATTTAGAGGTTGTCTATAGATCTCACTGCTTAATTTAAGTGGACAACAATACTCGTGGTCGTCGTCAGCTAAATGGTTTATTTAGAAAAGTTTGTCGATATGCTTTGTATTTAAGTGGACCACAATATCGGCAATTGACCGGATGTATTCATGAAGGTGAAGGTACTGATAAACAACGTTAAGACTGTCTCACAACTTTGATCCCAAATATTTTTTTTTGTTAAATTTATTCATAGTTTTCCTCTATGCACAAATTTAGGGGAAGAATTAAAAAAAAATTCAAAAATAAAACAAAAATCAGAAAATTCAAAAATCAAACAAAAATCAGAAAAACAAAAATCCAAAAATATTTTTGTTTATGTTTTAATTTGTGTGCTAAGTTTTCTTTTAGTTTTGTTTTTTTTCTTGAAAAGTGAATCCAGGTGTAGATGAGACTCATGGAGATTGTATCGAAGATTTTCTGAGCCAAGGCTTCATCCGTGATCATCGAAGAATTCTCATTCGAAGGAGCAAGAAATGAAGATTATTCTTTTGACATTCAATCTTTCAACCTTTGAAGCAAGTTGAAGCTAAAATTGAAGATTATGTGATGTATTGCATTGAAGCCTCCTTAATCAGTCTGCTGCTATCTTGAACCTGCTGAAGTGATCCAGAAGATTAGTTCTCTCTGAAGATTCTCAAGTTGAAAGCGCTATCTTTCAAAAATCACTACAAGAAGCATCCTCACCCAGCATGCATTAAATGTAAAAATTTGAAGATAAGCCCATCCGCTCAAGATGAAGTCGTTTATTGAAGATTCATCAAGTTCATCTTGAAGCTGTGAAGAAGTCAAAGATAAATGCTGAAGCCAAGCTCCCTACGAAGATTGACAAGAAAAGCCAGCTGCATTTTAGGGGGAGTTTGTTGGGTCAATTAGAAAAGAAAGCTATAAACCAATGGGGAGATTGTTGGGTAAAAAATATGGTTTATACTTTGATTTTCTAACCATTTATTGTTTTTATTATTTGGGCCGAAAATAGTATTGGATTATTTGTGGCTTGGACCGAAAACCCATGTGTTTTCGGTCTAGCATTGGGTTTAGGCCTTGAGTTTATGGCCCATATATGTATATATATATAGGTGTAAGGGGTGAGGAGTGAAAAAGGAATAGAATAGAGAGAGAAAGGAGCTTAAGTGTGTGTATGTGTGTGAATCTCATGTAAAGGAGTATCATTCAATTCATTAATACATTGAAGATTCATATTCTTCTTCTTCTTCTCTTCTATTTTGATCTGACATCATCCGTTTGATTGGGATTTTGCACCATCAAACGGATCTGATTGATACACAAGCAGATTTGGGGACTTACATCATATTATTTAATTAGTATTCATCAATAATTAATTTGGAATTAATTTAGTGATCAAAAGAGACTAATTAAATTAACGGGGACTCGTTGTGTAAATCAGTGATATATATAGTTTGGGCTAATGATCCATATTGATTAGTAATGGACTAAGTTCATGTAAGACTCCATGAAGAGTTATTCCGAAGGGCTTATCATATTGATTATTGGATTAAGGCCCAAGGAAGTGGATTAGGGTTTAACTCTTGGATTCTACAATATATAAATGTAACCACTAATCCAAGAATCGGGCACTAGTGATTCCAAGAAGCTCTAGACGATTTTTGTGTCCCCAAACCACTCTCTCAAGTTCATCCTCACATTCTTGGTTTGTTATAAGACATTTTAGGCATCACATTTGAGGTGCTAGGCTCTTGAAATACCAATTCCTACATGCTACAATTAAGAGGTATTCTTCTAACATACTTTTATGTTTTAATTACCAATATTGTATGCTAGTTGTAGGTTTCTAGCTTTGGAAATTTTTGTTGCATGTATAACTAGAGAAAACTTAGATCTAAAGCTATTAGGGTTGTATGTGCACCATAGGAGTGTTAGAGTCCATAAAGACCAACATCAACAAGATCATCTATTTATAGGACAAAACCATAAATATTAAAGTATAAAATAAGAGTAGATTGGGTGGCTCTACTGCCATAACTGATTTGTGTAGTCTACCAAGAAATGTCAGTATAAAGTTGATCATTTTTTTAACACTGAAAAGGCGGAACAACATATTTATACTCAGGTAGACTCTTCCTCTTCATTATAGCTCAACAACATACAAGGCTCTTCGGCAAGCCTTATCGCCTCTTCAGTTCCTTTGAATCATCTACTTTATGGTATTGTTTAGATACTTCAGCTGTCGATGGTCATTTTATGTCTTAACAATTTCCCCCTAAGTGACCTTGCAACTTTCACCTTTTACTTATTGAGTTTGATGAACTTGATTAGGATCCACCAAAAAAACTCTAACTTGGAATATCCAATTGATTCTACTTTGAATTTCATGCTATACGTCCTCATTTGTGTATTTGGATTTTTCGGTCAGCAAAAGGATGTCTTCTAGCTATTTCTTGCTACAATGATGGAAGGATTGAGTAGGGAGAAATTTATTTGGAGCTCCTTTGGCTGTACGAAAAATAATGTCAATGTATGGATGATTGGTGGCTCCTAGACTCAATTCTTGTATGCCTTTCGGTGATGAAGTGTTGGGGTTTGAGAGGTTGAAGTTCAAGTTTTCCCTGTAACATCAGATGAATCTCGACATCAAAAGTGGCAAAGTCACCAAGCAGGACTGAAGATAGGTGCAAACCCTTAAGTAAAGAGTCTTCATTTTATGATGTTTTTGTGACATCCGCATTTTCACGGCCCGAAAAGACCGATTTGTTTATACTTATTTAAAAATAAGAGTATCCTTTTTGAAAAATAGTATTATGGAATTTGTTCCCATAAAACATGATAATGATATTATCAAAGCATTTCCGAAGAAATGTAGTTTTATTTATATTAAGACATTGGGATGTCATCGTCAATACAAAAACTTAAGCATAACGAAATATTACAAGCCTTACAGTAATTAAACTAGTGACCTAATACTCCTTCAATCTCTCAGCATAATGTATCTTTCATATAGCCACCTGTGATACAATAAACTGAGTGGGTCAGGTTGGGAAAATGGTGGGTAGATAGGGTTTTCATCCAATAATAATATAATTATTATGTTTAATCATCAAACAATTAACTGAATTTCTCATCCCCGTTATCTTCTTTATTCTTAAGGATCTTCCCTATAATCTATTCTTCATTTATTCATTCATAAGGATTGTCCTAATAAATAGGCACGAAGTCCATCACTGCCAGGGTTTATCCAACAGGCACTAAGTCCATAGTTATCGATATTATATATTAGGAACAGCTGCCAATGTTCATTTGTAAGGCACTAAGTCCATAGCTACCAATCTTCATTTTTAAGGCACTAAGTCCATAGTTGCCAGATTTTTTAGAGTACATCTGTTGAACAAAATGTTCACAAACACCTATAGGTTACGAGCCTGCTAGCGTTCCACTGGACCGTCTAGAATAGTTTCTGGTCGTCATCTATTCTCTGCTAGATATCTAGATCAAATTTAAATCCAAGGCTTCTCATCATCTTTCACCTCACATCATCTATATCATATTTCATCTCTCATCATTTGTCTACCCATCTAGCATAGATATCAGGAAAATACATATACAATTTAAATCATGTAAAACATGTATAAATCGTTCATCGATCATATATATCAGGAACACAGATAATAAACACATAGAGCATGCATTAATATTAAATACATCATATCTATGTGTATGATGAAAGTAACTATGCACTCACTTGATAAAGTGACGATTCGAAATTCAGACAACGCTTTGCTTCTAGCAACTCTCTTTTCCTTTGACGTATCCTAGTATCATTATCACTAAGTCTTAGTCTAATATTTATTGCGACTAATTATTAGTCTAGATTCATTATTTATTAAAAGTCTTCTGATCTATAATTGATAAAAGACAACCAGGTAGGATCATATCAAAGGTAGGGCCCGTTTAGCATATAAAATATACTGTTTGGAAATCCCACTGTAAATACCTCACTAAATCCAGCTTAGAAATCATCCTCGTAAGTAGATCAATCAGTATAACGACTTGGAATCACTGAAAAATCTTATTTACGGGTTCATAATAATGATAATAAATTTAAACATAAGTAACACTTAAAGCATAATAGGTATGGCTCAACTTACAAGGTTTCTAGTGAAAACTTAGAACTCCATGGTCAGAACTTCGTCGTTGAATCTTTTTTTTTCTAAAAAGATTCTTTTAGCGCTTCAACACTCACCTTACTAAACTAAAACTACCAAAAGAGAGGTCCAATCAAGAAGGACCGAAATGCTTAGAGATACGAAGAAAAAGACTCTTGAATCAAGAGAACGGTGCAAAAATATGACAGCCTAGAGGCTCTTATTTATAGTAATTGAATTTTCAAAAACCATCCTCCATAGTTACTTAACTGACCTTATAGTTATTTAAACGACTAAACACCCTTTTATAATACTATTTTAAACAGATTTAACAATATTTGTAGTAAACTAATATCGAAAGTACTCAACACTAGTCTTATAACGACCACATCGTCAATATCTTTATAATGATATGTACATATGTATATATATGTATACATATATGTGATTTATACTTTAATTTAATACGTAAATATGCTATTATAAATTATAACCCGTTCATACGAACTCCATTTTTGACTTTCTTTATATCAACGCGTAGCTATTGACGAGATCTACACCTCTCGTTTAGACTCGTTCGTATAATTTTGACTTTATTTTTTGTCCATATTTTTATAAAATTAATTGATTTTGCTAAAATCATAACTCTATAGTACGGACTCCGTTTTTGGCATTCTTTTTCTCAAAATTCTTATTTTAAAGAGTACTACGATTTTTTTTGGGTGACTTTAGCTAAAAGTCAACCATTATCTTCGTAGATTTTTACGTCATACTTTTATTGTGCACGACTAACTTTTATATCTTATAAAAAGTCGTATTTATATCATATGTAGTCGGATTTCTATGAAATTCATATTTTCAGGATAGGAAAGACATTTACTTATATATATATATATATATATATATATATATATATATATATATATATATATATATATATATATATATATATATCACTGTTGTAAAAATCTCGACTAGGTCCCGATTAATCTCCGATTAATCCCTAGGCGCTACTCGACCGATTAGAGGACATCTAGCGATTAATCCCTTCATATATAATGAGTGAAACATTATAAAACGATGAAATTTTAACATTTTGAAGAAGTTTATCTCAATGGAAACTATTTGAGTCATGATTAGCGTTGTATTAAACATATTAACCTATTTTGTTATCATATTAGTGGTATTTACGAACTTTTATATGATATTAGTCATATTTAATTTTTTTTAAATTTAACAAATTAGCAATTAACGGTCCCCGATAAATCTCCGCTTAGTCGATTAATCTCTTGACCCCAGTTCACCGACTAGCTAACGTCGAGCATTTTTTACAACCTATATATATATATATATATATATATATATATATATATGTTCTGGTGCACTTATTTTTATAATTTTACTAGTGATTGGACTGATTTTTTCCTATTTTATTATATTATAATAATCATGAAACACATAATATTCATATAATTCTTCATTATTACATCAAATATGTTACAATTGTTGACCCTAACTATTAATTTGGTTAACATTATTTACCATAGATGATCTTCTATAAGAATTCATTTTTAACACTTATATATCTTAATTGACTAGCTCAAATCTATGGGTGTTACAATTATCTCCCCCTTAGGATGATTACATCCCAAAATCATCAACAAAACAGGGCTTGTATAATGACTCTGTACGTTCCCTTTCCATCCTAGGTGGTAATTATAACTCGTATGTCCTTGCAAATGCGTATATAACTCTAGGACACTTTGACTGCTGGCGATGTGGAATCTTGCACCCGCTCTTTATCCTATATTGGACTTTTCAATCGTAGACTTCGAGTTACAAACTCGGTCATTATTGGTGACTCCTTCTTATTCCAAAACATACTTAACATAAGATAAAGTCTTTACTTCGATTACCGTAACAGGCCGATGAGACATGTTCTAATGACCTCTCGTCGTATGATGTAACGCTTAGACTTAGGTATTTTTGAGTCAGATTCCAAATGGAAGATACCTTCCTTCATGATCTAATGTGGTATAATCACATTTTAGCATGTAACACTCCTAGCTAAAAGCTTCTTACTTTCATGGTGATTGCGATACTTCTACTGATCTCTTCGATTATCTTTCACTTCAATCTTCTGTCTTAAGTCAAATGCTACATCGAACTTGGTTCTTTGAACCACGTGCAATACTTATCTTAGTCAGACTTGATTTGATATGACTACTAGGGTTGGAATAACAATCATTTCTTATTCATTACCGAAACAATGGTAACGACATAAACAAATGAAACAAACTCAACTACTACTGCCTTAGTAACCTTGCGACTTTTACTGATCCAAGTGCGAGTCCTATGATTCCGTTAGGCCTCTACTACCTTTTACATCTACTCTTACTCTTCCCAAGTATTGTCTCGTAGTCCACTAAGTTATTTTCATAAAAACAATTTACCACATACAAATCTATCCAAACAATCATAAAATTTTCCTAGACTTTACTAGGACTTCTTCCATGCGAATCTTCAAAAGTAATTTTGCTTCAACTTGGTTGGTGGTGGAAATGGCATACAATGGGATGAGTTCAGGAATTACACCAAAAGTTCTATCATCCCACTAATCGCATGTATACTTCAGATATACTGTACTCCTATAGACATACTGTTATTTTATCAGATATATTCTAAAGGCAAGGTACCACTTTATAGGTATTAGTTCACGATATCTTCCAATAGGTATCATTCACTATCGTAAGACTCCTTATTTCTTTCATTTGCACAGGCTAGCATGGTTTACATCATTGGCTAAACTTCTTCCATCGTGATAGGTTCGGGTGCAAGTGCAATGACCAGTGCATGACCCGTTACATGCTTATGCTCAGGTTGTCGTCTTCCGTTGATATTTACTAGTCCGCTATGAGTCTTCACCATGACGTTTTGTACACTAAAGCATGTGTTCAACATATCGAGATGACGACATGGATATAGAAGGTTTAGATGTGTAATTATCTTTATTACTCTAAAACGTTACATGCTAGTTCTAATACCATAAGTATACATTTAGAAACCAAAACACATAAAATTTCGAGATCCGGTCGACAATAAGCCATACATCCGATCAAACAACGGTATCAAAAAACATGTAAGGCATCTTATAGCATAAATCATTTAGCACATAAAAGCAATTTAGGCATCTTCCCTAAATAAGCTAGTACTCGTGTCTTTTTAGGTATACTTCCTAAATATACCAGAAACTCATCTCACAATTATTGCTTAGCATTCTAAGTTTTAGTCTACAAATTTCCGAAAATTCCTAGTTCGTTTAAACTAACGCTCTAATACCACTGTGACATCCCCATTTTCACGGCCAGAAAAGACCAATTTGTTTATACTTATTTAAAAATCAGAGAATCCTTTTTGGAAAATAGTATTGCAAAATTTTTTCCCAGAAAACATGATAAAGATATTATCAAAGAATTTCCAAAGAAATGTATTTTTATTTATATTAAGACATTGGGATGTCATCTTCAATACAAAAACATAAGCATAACGAAATATTACAAGCCTTACAATATCTAAACTAGTGGCCTAATACTCCTTGAATTTCTCAGCATAATGTATCCTTCATATAGCCACATGTGATACAATAAACTGAGTGGGTCGGGTTGGGAAATCTGGTGAGTACATGGGGTTTTCAATCCATAATAATATAATTATTATGTTTAATCATCAAAGAATTAACACAATTTCTCATCTCCATTATCCTCTTTATTCTTAAGGATCTTCCCTAAGAATAATTTATTCTTCATTTATTCATTCCTAAGGATTGTCCTAAGGAATAGGCACAAAGTCCATCACTGCCAAGGTTTATCCAACATACACTAAGTCCGTAGTTGTTGATGTTATCTATTAGGCCCAACTACCAATGTTCATTTGTAAGGCACTAAGTCCATAGCTGCCAATGTTCATTTGTAAGACACTAAGTCCATGGCTGCCAAGGTTTTTAGAGTACATATGGTGAACACGTCATTCACAAACACCTACAAGTTGCGAGCCTGCTAGAGTTCCATTGGACTTTCTAGAATAGTCTGTGGTCGTCATCTATACTCTTCTAGATGAATAGATCAACCTTAAAGTCAAGGTTTCTCATATTCTTTCACCTCTCGTCATCTATATCATCTTTCATCTCTCATCATTCATCTACCTATTTTTTACCCAATATTTATATATATATATATATATATATATATATATATATATATATATATATATATATATATAAAGACGTATACAGTTTAAATAACGTAAAACATGTATAAATCGTTCATCTAGCATAGATATTAAGAACACATATAATAAACACATATAGCATGTATTAATATTAAATACTTCATCTCTATATGTAAGATGAAAGTAATGCACTCACTTGTTAAAGTGACGATTCGAAATCCGGACAGAGTTTCGCTTCTAGCAACTATCTTTTCTTTTGACATAACCTAGTATCATTATCAGTAAATCTTAGTCTACTATTTATTGAGACTAATTATTAGTCTAGATTCATTATTAATTCAAAGTCTACTGATCTATAGCTGATAACAGACAACCAGGTAGGATCATACAGGAGGGAGGGTCCGTTTGGTGTACAAAGTATACTGATTGGAAATCTCACTTTAAACACATCACTAAATCCAACCTAAACATCATCCCCGTAAGTAGATCAATCAGTATAGCGACTTGGAATCACTGATAAATCTTGTTTATAGGTTCATAATAACAATAATGAATTTAAACATAAGTTATACTTAAAGCGTAATAGGTGTAGCTCAACTTACAGGGTTTCTAGCGAAAACTTAAAACTCCATGGTTAGAACTTCGTTGTTGAATCTTTTTTTCTGTAAAGGGTTCATTTATTAATTTAAATAAATCGAACCGGACTAAGTTTGTCAATACTTTTCAAATGAGGGACTAAAATGATTTATTTAAATTCTAAGGTTGAGTTTTGGATTTATTTTGCAAATAAATCACAAGGAGGGTGTAATTAAAATAAATAAAATGAAAGTTTGTGTGCTTTGTATTTGTTTTGAAAAGGATTTTTGGTGGAGGTTAGGTTTTGAATATTTTAAGTTGGAGTTTAGGTGTTTAGCACTACAATTGAAATGATATTTGGTTTGGGGGTAAACACATCATTATCATTATATACTTATAAAGCTAGCATTTTTCCTTTCACCACATTCATTTGAAACTCCTATTCATTTTTCCTTTCACGACATTCATTTGAAACTCCCATGACATTTCAATTTCTTTCTAATAATGATTATAAGTTGGTTAATAAGGTTAACTAAATATAAAACCAAAATTGTAATCATATATAAACTAAATTCAATATTAAAAGAATATAGTTTCTTTTACTTATAAATTTATGTTTTTAACTTTTAAAATATTATACTTAATTTATTAGGTCTAATATGTTGTTGTATGTAAACCATTATCATTTTAAAGCTACAACTTTTGAACAATTTGTATAAAATACTTAAATTGTTAATTTAAATATAACCTTATATGATCAACTTAAATATAAATTTTAGTTCAACTTAAACAACATAAAGAATATTTAAAAGTGATAAATTGTAGTGTCTTTCTAATAATGATTATAAGTTGGTTAATAAGGTTAAATAAGTATAAAACCTAAAGTGTAATCATAAATAAACTAAATTTAAATATTAAAATAATATTTTTACTTCTACCTATAAAGTTATGTCCTTAACTTTGAATATATTATACTTAATTTATTAGATTTAATATGTTGTTGTATGTAAATCATTATCAATTTAAAGCTACAACTTTTGAACAGTTTGGAGAAAATACTTAAATTATTAATTTAAATATAACATTACAATATCAACTTCAATATAAATTTCCGTTCCACTTAAAAAACCCAAAGAATATTTTGTGAATTGTTAAAAATAATAAATTGTAGGCTAAATGCAAAAAACTAAATTGTAATATCAATTAAATAAAATATTTCCTAAATATATTTTTATAATCGTTAAAAGTTTTCAAATAATTAGCTTAAAATAACTTACAATAACAATAGTTAAAAATAACTCAATATAAATGATTATATTGTTACCTTTAAAATCAAAAAAATTGTTTGATGTTTTAAATAATTACAATGATAGAAATTAAAACGTTAATCAAATCAATTTTAAAAAATTAATTAATAATAACTACAACTATAAATAACATTAAACTATATATTATATTTTATTTTATTCATGAGTAACCCGCAGGTAGAGGTCATTCAAAAGATTGAAATTATGCAATTTTAATAGATATATATATTATCATATAATTCAAAATATAGTAAATTACATGAATGGTCCCTATGGTTTAGAGTAATTTGCGTGTTTGGTCCGTAACTTATATTTTTTAACTCGGAAGGTCCCTAGTATTTGTTTTTGTTACGCACTTGGTCCATGTCTTACCTAAAAACACTATTTTTCCCTTGATTTTCTAATTTATTCAAATAAACACACCCCCAGCCCCAACCATTCAACTTACCTTACCTACCCTGTAATTTTTCCCTATTTAAATAATAGTCTTTTTAAGTAAGACAGAGACCAAACGCGTAACCAAAACAAACAGTAGGGACAAAACGCATAACAAAAACAAATAGTAGGTACCTTCCGAGTTAATAAATAAGTTAGGGACCAAGCGCAAATCACCTCAAACCATAAGGACCATTCGTGTAATTTACACTTCAAAATAATCAATATACTATATCTCCTTAGTATACGAATTATTATATCAAATTTAACAATAACATTATTTTTATATTTAAAAAAAACATGTAAAGATTTCAGTTATATAAATGCTTCTGCGCAACGCGCAGACATTCGCCTAGTTTAATATAGAATGAAACTTTGGTTTTTGCTTTCATATTCTACTTCATCTTTCACGCAATATAAAAGAAAAAAAAAGTAAAAACACGAACCATGAATGGTCTCTATTACTGGGCTTATGAATAAAGGAAATAGCGAAACTAAGGTGGAGATGTCTTACCGTAGCAAGAGGTGGCTAATGGTGGCGGCGACAGTGAGGGTTTGACGGTGGCAAGAAAGTGGCCGGTGGTGGCTGCCTTGGTTTTTCTTCCTTTTTCTTGGGTGTTTATGTAGGTATACGAAGAGAGAGATTGAGAGAGGTTTAGAGAGAGATTTTAAGAGAGGTTTAAATCAAGTTTTAGAGAGAGGTTATGCCTGGTTTTTTTAAGTGACGAATGAATTTCTAAGCCTCTCTATGTGTAGTGTTAGTGATGCTAGAGGCCTTAGAGGGAACCATACTTCATCAAGTGTTCTTATACCACTTTCGAGAGTCTTGCACACAAAGAGAAGGAAAGGAAGGAGAAAGATTGGCGCTCACGTGGGAGAGAAGAAGTGGGAAGGCAAAAAAAATGAGATTTCCATCTTCTTGCAAGTTATGTGGCCCCACATAAGGTCACATTACCTTAAATGCCCAAAACTAACTTATTTTGGTGTATCGGGATCCAGATGTCGATAAATTATTCTGAAAGTGTCGTTAGATAGAGTTTAATATAAGGATTCTGGAACATCAAACAGATTAATTTTTGGAGTTACGAAACTCTTGGAATTGCGTTCGAAGTTTCGCATTTAGATAGTCGTAAATTCCGTTTTTCGCGAATTTTGTAAATATCTTCACTAAAAATATTTCGAGTATGAAATTAAATATTAGGCCATTGTTTGATTCCAAAAACGTTTTCTGAAATCCCGTCGGAAATAAGCAAGTGTCTCAACGGATTAAAACAATTTATGTAAAATAGGTAAAACCGGTGTTATACCGGTTTGGTTTCTTAAAACGGTCGGATTTTTTACGTACGAAATTCATTTTGGACGTTCTTTATATTATCGGATTCAGGGAAACACATACTATGATTCTAGAATAATTGTTTCACTCGAAACTGCTTGTTACGAATTTTCGGTTTTTCAAACGTATTACTAAGGTTATAGTTTGTGCTATTTGATTCGTTTAAGATTTTATACATTTGGAAGGATGATATCATCAAGTATCATATAATAGTTGAAATAACTTATTTATTTTACTTAAGATGCACTAAAAGTCAATAAGTTAAGTTACAATGAAACTCTCGGTGAATTGGCCGTCTATAATATTAGCCATAAATTCCGGGATGTCACACACTTAAGCATCGTGGCTCCATCCAGGAGTCGACACATGTCACTCTCTTATTGGGCCACGTCGCCCGCAATCTTCTTGGATCTGGGGTCAGAATGCACGCCATGCATGGCACACACGACATGCATACAAAAATGATTTTGCAAAAATCATATCTTCTGTGTACGAGCTCAGATCTTTACACTTTTTATATTTATGTGATGATCTTAACGATTACTACAACTTTCCTTTAGGTTGTTTTGGCTACTTTTGACTTTCATATTCTGGCCTAATGGGATTATAATTAAATTAGTTATAAAAATCATGTCTTCTTTATATGGCTCCGTTTTTAACATTATTTGTCTTAATGTTCTCACCTCGAGAAGTACTACGACTTATCATATCTTTACCCTCTTTATATTTATGTGATGATCTTAACGAGTACTATAACTTTCCTTTAGGTTGTTTCGGCTACTTTTGACTTTCATATTTTGGCGTAATGGGGTTATAATTAAATTATTTATAAAAATCATGTCTTCTTTATATGGCTCCATTTTTGGCATTATTTGTCTTAACGTTCTCACCTCGAGAAGTAATACGACTTTTCTTTTGGTGACACTAGCTAAAATGTAGCACCTATTCCTGGTACATAAAATTTATCTTAGTGTTTTTTATTTTTAGCCTTGGACTCGGCGAGTTGTAGGCCTGACTCGCCGAGTAGAGACGGGATCCGGAACACGTTTAAGTTGGCGACTCAGCGAGTCCCCGCTGTCTGATGAAACCCTAAATTTCAAGGGTTTGCACCCTATTTAAACCCTCTTATCCGCCCCCAAGCTCGCCCCCTTCACCCTCAGAGCTCTATACTTCGTTCAAGCCTTGTTCCTTGTGAGATTGAAGCATTTTGGTGTGTTTTCTTAAAGATTTGAAGAGGGAAGGAGAGTAGATCAAGAAGAGAAGAAGGAGGCCAGGCATATTTGGGTTATCTCAGTGATTTCCTTGAGGTATATCTCAGTTTCCCTCTATTTTCATGCTTAATGTCCCTTGTAGCTCCATGAAAGTCCTTCTTGAGCCTTTCCCCAAGCTTGTTTATGTTTTAGGGTTCGTAATAAGTTGTTTAGCCTCTAGATCTAGGCATGATTGAGCTTCAGGAGCTTGGATCTACTGCCTTTATGGAGCCATATTGCATGAAAGCCCTAGATCTACTCTTTTAGTGCATTTTGAGCCCTAAAACCCTCATGGGTGTTTATTTACACGTAAAGTTGGAAACTTTACGTGTTAATCAGGCCCTAGAAACCCAGATCTATGAATGGCATGAGCTGGATTCAAGCAGAATCGCGTGTATAGTTTTTGCATGTGGCAGACTCGGCGAGTCGTTCATTAGACTCGGTGAGTCGTTCATCAGACTTGGCGAGTTTTCCCTTTTCGTGGTTGCAGGGTGGAGTAGTGAGTCATGGGGTGTGACTCAGTGGGTCGGAAGCCAGACTCACCCATGAAGAAACTCGGCGAGTTAATGCCCTGACTCGGTGAGTCCAAGGCAATCTTCTTGCCTCAAGAACAGACTCGGCGAGTTGTTCATACAACTCGGCGAGTCGCAGCATAGCATGTTCTTCGGATGAAGACGAACTCGGCGATTTGTTCATACAACTCGGTGAGTAGGATGAAGGACTATTGGCCCTTAGTTTAGAAGGGGAACTCGTCGAGTCAATTCTTAACTCGACGAGTAGAGACGGGTTTATGGTCGGACAAAGGGATAGGGACTCGGCGAGTTGGCAAGTCAACTCGGCGAGTCGGGCCAACTGACAGTTGACTGTGACTTTGACTTTGGCTCTTGATGGGTAAGGGGTAAATGGTCATTTTACCCT
The DNA here is from genome assembly GCF_051521515.1 of Lactuca serriola. Lineage (NCBI taxonomy): Eukaryota > Viridiplantae > Streptophyta > Magnoliopsida > Asterales > Asteraceae > Lactuca > Lactuca serriola. The sequence continues at coordinate 107,647,835 of NC_136409.1, read as the reverse complement.
GAGGTTGATTAGCAGTATTTGACTAAGTGTTTGTGGGGATTTTTAGCCGGAGGACTTCCAGGTCAGCAGCAACAGCAGAAGACCGTCAGTTCCCACGCAGACCAGCAGCTAGTTTGAGGCGACTTACCTTCCAGTAGCGGTGGGGCTACGACCATAATGCCGGCCCACCAATAGGAGTTGTACGTTAGATGATTGTCTTTGTGATATCATCTAGGTTTGCTACGACCTGATATGTTATATGCTGGCATGATATGTATATGTGATAGTAGTAGAGTTCGGTTGTTAGGACCGAACGGTAGGTCAGACACCCCAGATATGTCTGACAGTATGCGATGATATGTTTATATGCTGGCATGATATGTTATATGTGATAGTGGTAGTAGGAGGGGAATAGTCCCCAAGTTCGGTCGTTAGGACCTAAGGGTAGATCGGACACCCCAGATATGTCTGATAATATGTTATGTTATGATAGATGTGATAGTAACAGTAGGGGGTGAAATAGTCCCCGAGGATCGGTTGTTAGGACCGATGGGTAGTCAGCACCCCAGAATGGCTTGACATGGGTAGTCAACACCCCAGAACGGCTTGACGCGGGTAAGTCGGCACCCCAGAATGGCCGTACCGGGTAGGTCGGGCACCCCAGAATTGTCCGACAGTATGTATGATATATGATTGTATGGTATGTGGTAAGATGGGGGAACTCACTAAGCTTCGTGCTTACAGTTTTCAGTTTTGGTTTTAGGTACCTCTTCGTCGAAGGGGAAAGAGTCGGCACGGTAGCGGTACATCACACACACGCGCTTTGTAGTCCGCGCTATGGGATCCTCCTGGGGTTTTGTACTCTGATAGTATTATGTTTATGAAATGGTTTCCAGACAAGCAACATCTTTTATGAAATGACATGATCCGTGAATGATTTATTTCTATTGTTTTGCAAATTGTATGTTTTGAAAATGAAATTTTTGGCTTCTATTTTTGGGACGTTACATAAAACTCGACCGATTTCTAAATCCTATTTTGACGTTAATAATATTAATTATGTGGTTGATTTTTTAATAAAAACCATAACTCCTCTAATCGAAGTTAGATTTTTACGAAGTCTATATCCTTGAAATCACATCGTTGTTTACTTTTCGAATGTACTAACCAGCTTAAGAGATGGTACAACTTTCTGGACTCTCATTTTTGAGCTTATGAGTCGATTTATCTCTATATGTAAGAGTATACTCAATCATATTTATTTATAAAAATGAAATATTACATTGATACTTTATTACATTCATTTATCTATACTAATTTCTAATGGTGGTCAGTGACGAAGTTTTCCAGTTCTCACAATTAGATTAAGAAGCTCAATTACAACTCAAGTCTAAGAACTAGCAAAAGACTTACTCTACCTTCTAAATAACATCCCTATTTATAGGTTGACAAAAAGGGAGTCAATTAGAGAATAACTCATAAGGTTATGACACCTAACTTGTGGCACGAGATACAAACTGTAAAGCAAAGTTACTTCGAAACTTAAGGTGTACAAATTTCAAAACTAACATACCATTAGAACTAAAAATACAATGAAGACAAGATATTACAATAAAGGCTTTCTCAATAGACTAAGACACAACACATACAAAGTTTTGAGACCTAACAATGTGTACGTAATCATAGTCCGTTCTCTGATTAGCTCTTGGTTATTGAAACCTACTAATCAATATAGTTTGGTTTCATTAGTCTTGCTTGTCATTATTCTTATTCGTGTTATTTACTTATTGAATATGTTTGGTTAGGGACCAACACTAAATCTAGTACATGTTAAAAGAAACACAACTTTATTTTTATGTACTATTCAAAAATATAGAATACATTCACTCAAATTCTCTTTAAACATTCTCATGGTTTCTTATTTATTACTTTTGGTTATTATTCCTTGCATTTAATACACGTTGAAATACATATCTTCGTCCATGATTATTTCAGACTTAGACTGGAACCTTATTTATTAGTCTTATTGTTATTCAAGTTTTATACTCTCACAATCATGATGTATGCTTATTAGTTAATAATTCATTTGCAACAAAAAGTAATCAAAATGACAAAATAAAATCACTTGTAAAAATATCATGACTATTTGATAGTATCATATTGATAGCAGTTCAATCCAACTTCATATTTTCTCGATTAGTATCGTATAAGTTTTAAACAAGTTTTAAAAACTGCCTTTTCCTCTGTATCATGACTATTTGATAGTTAGGGACCACTAGTTTTAGGGTAAACAAGTTTTAAAAACTGCCTTTTCCTCTGTATCGTCCACTATTCAATCAAGGACTGCAACTTTCCGATAATTCTTCACCACCAATGAACCAGAAGCATTCCTACATTAAAGCTAATCGATTAAGAACTGGAAAATTAGGCTACCACTCAAGTAAGCACAATCGACGTGCTATGTTACTTTGTCAATGTGTTATGTTAATCTATCAATGTATCATGTTAATTTACCCCTCAATATGTCATTCTTTCAATATGTTATGTTAATCTCTGAATAGTTAATCTATAAAAGTACATTGCTATTCAATTTTCTTTCTATGTGTCATGTTAATGTACCACTCAATTTTCTATTCTTTCTATGTACTACGTTAATCTTTCAATGTGTTATATAAATATATACAAGTACATTGCTACTATATTATATTAACTTTTATTTTATTTTGGTTTAGATTGGTGATGAATATGTCTTTTTTGAAAAGACTCAAAACAAAAGCAATAACGAACGAAATGAACTAAAAGGAATTGGAAAACAAAACCTAAAAATGTGGTGCCTCGTTAGGACCATTTTTATGAACTTGTTGTTGACAATGTTAAACAAGGAAAGTGCAAATTGTGTTTCATCATTTTAAAAGTTGATCCCAATATAAATGGTACTTCTAGTTTGAATAAACATGTTATTACATATAAAAACTAGGAAATTTTGGAAAAACAAGTCACTATACATTTATAAAAGAAGTAAACGAAGATGGTAGCATTGGTACTTGAAAAGACGATGATAAAAGAACAAAAAAGTATTTGTTAAACGTATTTGTATTGGGTGAACTATCATTTAAGTTTGTAGACAATGAAGCTTTTGTTGAGTACACTAATGTATTAAACGAGAATGTAGTTTCTCCAAGTAGAACTACAATTTCAAAAACAGTTCTCGTTTATTTTTTGAAGAAATTACAAAGTTTATTAAAATTATAGGTAACACCTTAAATATAATGCATTTAAGCACTAACACATGGACAAACTCATGTCAAAGCATGAGTTACATGGTGGTCACAACTTTATTGATGATGACAAAAGGATAATTAACTTTAGACAATTGGATAGTCATTAGGTAGATGACATTGGGTGTGAGTTATTGAATTGTACTTAAGGGAGAGGTACCAAAAATTCCATGAGCATAACGATAGATAATCCAAGTGAAAACAACAAAACAATAGAATTTTTAATAAATAAATCCAAAGCTCGTACATTAGGACATAAGGTGTACGACCCATATACTTCATATCAATGTTAGAGATGGGTTAGATCAACAATAAAGTAGTGTTAAATGCATGAAAATGGTCATATGGTACATTAGAAACAGCAATCAACGTGATCCAAGCTTTAAATAATGCAATAACGAACTTAAAGTGGAGCCAAAGAAGTTTATGTGCAGCGATTGTCCCACGTAATGGAACACAAAATACAAGTTATTGAATTGTGGTGGACTTGGAACTTGTTTTTGACAACTTTGAAGTTAAAGGTAATTTTATATTTTAATCGTTTGTTATTTTTCCAGCATTGGGCAGAATTATTGCTCCATTTTAAACTTCCATAACATCATCATTACTAGTCTGATTGACCATAAATGGTTTTCGTAATTTAGTTCCTTGTCTTACCAAACTTGGAAATTGTTTAAACTCCTTTTTTTTTGTTTATATATACACCGAGTTACAATCCCCTAAACAAGGATTATTAAAGTTGTTTTTGTTGTTTCACTATTGGGATCAATATCTGGAATGTCCACGTTTCTGGTTAAACATTAATATTATGATTTAATAGTTAAGGTCAATAATTATAACCTATTTTGAAGTAATGAAGATGAATTATTTGATTATTATGTGATTTATATGCAATATACATGCTTATAACGATGTAATAAAATAATAAGAAAAATATGCGTCAAAAATAAAATAATAGATAGACCCAATATCTATGAAGAAAGTTAAAGTAGTCGTAACAAGGATTTCGGGGATATAAGGAATGCTGAAATCTGACTTATAACGTAGAAGTTATCAATTGTCGAAGTTTTGCGACAAAACAGGCATGACGTTGTGTATCGTAAAAAGTGAGTTTGCGATACATACCTTTTAGCCTTAGTGATCAAAATGAAAGTTGTAATGTCCATGTTTCTAGGCTATGCATTAATATTGACGCTATAGTTTAGGTTAACTTTGTAACTCATTTTGAAGAAATGAAAAAGAATTATGTGAATATTATGTGAATTATGTGTTTTATGCTTAATTATTAGGATTTAATTAATTAAGAATAAAAATAAGCATCAAAATTAAAGTGTGAGATAAAGCCGATATCTTTACATAAAGTTGTATTGGTCGAAACAAGGGTTACGGGGATATAAAGAATACCAAAATCCGAGTTATAACAAAGAAGTTATGACCTGTCGAAGTTTTGCGACAAAACCGGCACGGTGCCAAGTGTCGCAAAAAGTGAGTTTTTGATAAACTACTTTTTAGCCTTAGTGATCTAAACGAAAGTCGTAGTGTTCGTTAAACTGAGAGTATGTATAAAAAGAACGCCCAAATCTGACTTCGTATGAGGAAGTTATGATAATTCGAAGTTTCAACTTAGTAGTAGACAACTAAAAACTCGAATTTTAGATCGAGTGATTTTTAGCCGACACGACCTAAACGAGAATTGAAGGTCTCGTAAATAGTAGCACAACGGTAAAAAGTATGACGAAAACGGACGTCGGATGAAGAAGTTATGAATTTTTAACGGATTTCCTTTCCCGGTCTGTTAAAAATAATAATATAAAAATTAAAGTTAAAATTAGCCGACGAAGTCTAAACGAAAGTTGTAGAGCGTCATTTTACCTACGCTTGCATATAAAGAACGTCAAAAACAGAGCTCGTATGCGAAAGTTATGGATTTTAGAAGTTTTGGCGCGAAAAACGAGAAAAATCCCCAAAACCGAGGAATTTCGCACACATGGACATCGGCCACGTGTCCTTGCTTCGCATCCGACGCGTGTCCAGAAATTTGCTGAGTCACCGAAGCCACCTGGCGAGGCGTGTCATGATCTTCTCGAGTTCGAGGTTCGGTCCACTAGAAATGCGACGCGTGCCTCTTCCCTCGTGCGTCCGAACCCTCGCAGGTGCCACGAACCATCCCTACTTCGGACTAGACCGCGGTCCGCTAAGGAGCTGCCAGCAGACACTTCGCACGCGCAGCCCATGTGCGAGCCCTCCCTGCGAGCCCTCGGATCTGCGACGCGTGGCTTCTTGTCAACCGTTGGATCAGGAGGCTCGGCCCTATAAATAGAAGGGTGCGAGACCTCTCGGGTATATTTTGGAAACTTGTCACTTTTAGCCCCTAAACCCATATTTCTTTCATCTTAACATCCCCCAAAGCCCCAGTATTGATTATAACTCCCGGAATACTCCACGAAGTGCCCGAGAAGCCTGGAAAATTTATCTTTTCGGTTTCGAAGCCCGACCTTTGCAGAGCCTGGTTTCTTAATAAAACTCCCGGTTTTATTAGAAACGATCGTTTTAGGAAACGAATTGCTGCCCGATTATCATCAAATCAAGTGAGTGTATAGTCACCTTCATCTTACACCTAGATATGAAGTATTTTATATGAAATACGTGCTACGTGTAATTATATTAATTGTTTAACTGAGGTGACTGTTGAATTGATGTTTTATACAAGTTTTAAACTTTATATGTATTTTTATCTACAAATATGTTGGGTAAAAAATGGGTAGATAGTGATGTGTGATAAAATAAAAGTGATGAGATTCCTCGATGTGATTTGAGATCCATTCATCTAGCGGAGTTTGGATGACGACCACGGACTTTCTAGACAGTCCAGTGGAACACTGGCAGGCCCGCAACCTGTAGGTGTAATGAACTAAGAGTGTTCATTCGCTGTACTCCATCCCCTTCATGGTTGCCTTTAGGACATGTATGGCTGAGGAAACCCCTTAGCAGTAGTGTCCATCCCGATGATATTCTTTAGGCTAGGTCACTTGTGATAAGTGTTTAGTGACGTAAAGTGAGGATAACGGGAACGGTTAATCAGGGTTATTATTGATTGGTGAACTTAATAAGTTTATTATTACTGTGGGTTGAAAACCCTATATACTCACCAGGCTCCCAAGCCTGACCCACTCAGCTTTTTATGTTACAGGTAGTAGACCCCGAGCATAGTCGGTAGACGATGAGAGATTTCTGGATTATAGGCCAGTAGTTGTAAATAACTGTTGAAAGGCTAATAATGTCTTGTTTATGCTTTTGATATGTATCGGAACATGACATCCTGAGGTTTGATATGAAATGAAACTATACAGTTCTTAAAGAAGGTTTTGATAAACTTTTATCATGTTTTGTTTTGGGGACCAATTCCGCAACATCTTTTAAAAAGATTTCTCTGATTTTATTTTAAAAAGCATAAATTAAATCAGTCTTTTCTGGCCGAGAAAATAGGGGATGTCACAGTTGGTATCAGAGCATTAGTTTAAGCGAACTAAGAAATTATAGGATTTCTAGACATAAACTTAGAATGCTAAGTGATGATTGTGAGATGAGTGTCTACCATATTTTAGACACGAGCACTAGCTTATTTTAGGAAAGATGCCTAAAATGCCCTTATGTGCTAAATGCTATGTGTTTGCCATGTGTGGCATTATTTGTTCGGATCTATGGCCTGTTGCCGACCGGATCTGGAAACCTTATGTGTGTAGGATTCTAACCGTATGATTACGAGATTAGAACTAACATGTAAACGTTTCGGAGTGATAAGGGCATTAAAATGTCTAATAAGGATAAAGACCTAAATTCGCCTTATTCGGTATATAGATTGTAATGGAAAGATCTCGTAGTGGAGTTGCAAATGCAAACGGAAACAGGGATCAACAGCCTCAACCTCAAGTAGTTGAGCAAGTACATGTTGTAGGAGCTGCACCTGAGCCAATGACGATGGTTGGGGTACAAGCAATGATGCAGATGATGTTAGATCGCCAGATGGAGGAGACAAGGCGATTACTACAACAACATAGGGAAGAGACTACAATACCTATTGAACAGCCCGTATTGAATAAAGGGCAATCAGTAAGAGGGAACTACAGTGGGACTCGTGGTCAAGCCAACCCACCGATAGTTAGACAAAACAACCAGGATGGAGGAGTTGATGGACGCGGATGAAAATACAAAGATTTCATGGCATCTAAGCCGCCGTGTCTATCTGAAAGTCCGACACCGGTGGAAGTCATGAACTGGATCTCTGAAATGGAGACGATCTTTGAAAGTTGTGAGTGCGGCACAAACAAAAGACCGCACTTGCAATTCCTCTGTTAAAGTCTGGTGTGTTGAGCTGGTGGAAGTTACTAGCTGATTCAATGCCCAAGGGAGAAGCTAGTAAGATGTCTTGGGAAGATTTTGTGGTACAACTGAAATTGCAGTACTGCTCTGAGTAGGATCTTCTGGAAATCAACAATGAGTTCCAGAATTTAAAGAAGGGAAAGATGAGCGTTACTGAATACATTGCTAGTTTTACGGAAAAGATGAAGCTTGTTCCTCATCTAGTTCCAACTGAACTCTCTAAGGTCAACAAGTTTGCCCTCGGATTACCAACGGACTTTGGTTCGATGGTTAAGCAAGCAACTACTTTGAAAGCCGCCATCTAGGCTGCTAAGAATGTTGAGGTTCAGATCAGAGAGAAGGGTATGGAGAGGGCAGAAGTTGGTGAAAAGAGAAAATTTGAAGGAACTTCAAGTTCCAACAACAAAAGAAAATTTTCTAAGTCCAAGAAGTTTGGAGGAGGAGGAGGTGAAGTGAAATGGTGTGAGAAGTTCAAGAAAAAGCACTCTGGGAAATGTAGTGAGGAGGTGACTTGCTTCAAATGTGGAAAGACTGGGCATTATGCCAACGTGTGTCCGTCCAACAAGAGGGTATGTTTTGAGTGACATGAAGTAGGGCATGTTTTTAAAGACTGTCCAAAGAGGAAGGATGCAGCAAAGCCCAATCTACCACTAAAGCCGAAGCCGAGAGCCTTTCAGATGACACTTGACGCTGCAAAAGAAGAAGTCGATGTCGCTTTAGGTAGCTTCTCATAAATGAATTGCCTGCCCAAATTTTTTTTGATTCAGGAGCCAATTACTCCTTTATATCGCATGAATTTGGTTGAAAACTAGCTTTGCCTGTAGATAGACTAGTTAATGCTTTATTCGTCGAGATTGCTAGTGGCAAGTTTGTACCTGTTAGCCATCATATGAAAAACATCCACATTGACATGGATGGGAATAAGTTCCACGAGGAATTATTGCCTATCGAGTTAAATGGATTCGACATAGTTTTAGGAATGGATTGGCTTGGCGCTAATGATGCCGAAATATTGTGTAGGAAGAAAATAGTGAAAGTAAACCCGCCAGGGAAAGAGTCGTTTATGGTGTATGGAGACAAATGCAGAGTAAATTCTGGAATCATTTCCCTAATGAAGCCAGAAAGTGTTTGGCCAAAGGATGTACATCATATCTAGCGCTCGTGATTGATGCTAAGATGGAAAAGAAGGAGGTGCAGAATATTCTGGTGGTGTGTGATTATCTGGAAGTCTTTCCCGAAGATCTTCCCGGATTGCCCCCTGATTGACAAGAAGAATTTCGTATTGACTTGTTACCAAGAACGACGCCGAAAGCAAAAGCACCATATCGATTAGCACCAACAGAGATGAAAAAACTTATGACACAACTTCAGGAGTTATTGGACAAAGGTTTCATTCGACCTAGTTCATCACCCTGGGGAGCCCCTGTGTTATTTGTAAAGAAGAAAGACGGGAGCATGAGAATGTGCATCGATTACAGAGAGTTGAACAAAACGACAATAAAGAACAAGTACCCGTTGCCGAGGATTGATGACTTGTTCGACCTGTTGCAAGGTTCAAGCTATTTCTCGAAGATTGATCTTAGGTCAGGATACCATCAACTAAAGGTAAGAGAGTAGGATATCGAAAAGACTACGTTTAGAACAAGATATGGACACTATGAATTTTTGGTTATGTCATTCGGACTAACCAATGCCCCAACAACTTTCATGGATTTGATGAACAAGGTTTGTAAAGCATACCTTGATAAATCCGTGATAGTATTCATAGACGATATCTTGATCTATTCGAAAAGCAAGCAGGAGCATGAAAAGCATCTGCGTGAAGTGCTAGAAGTCCTGAAAAAGGAGAAGTTTTATGCAAAGTTCTCCAAATGTGAATTTTGGATTCAAGAAGTCCAATTTTTAGGTAATGTGGTTAACCAAGAAGGAATAATGGTTGACCTAGAAAAGATTGAAGTGATAGCGTATGCATCGAGGCAATTGAGGGAGCATGAAAAGAACTACCCCACTAATGATTTGGAGTTGGCAGCGGTAGTATTCACCCTAAAGATATGGAGGCATTATCTTTTATGGCACAAAGTGTAAACTTTTCACTGATCATAAGAGTCTCCAATATCTCTTTAATCAGAAGGAATTGAACATGAGGCAATGACGCTGGCTAGAGTTCCTCAAGGACTACGACTGTGAGATACTTTACCACCCTAGTAAAGTAAATGTTGTTACTGATGCTCTCAGTCGGAAGGTAAACCTTGAAAAGAAAAGGCCAAGAGCGTTGAGAATTGAATTTGTGTCGACAATTGCTGAAAGTATAAAGAAAGCTCAAGAGGAAGCTTTAGAGAAAAATGACCGAAAGGAAGAACGTTTGGGCAAAACGTTAGTATTCGGTACAAACAACCAAGGGTTGAAGGTATTCCAAGATAGGATTTGGGTACCTAAGACGGGCGGAGTAAGAGATCTTCTGATGGAAGAAGCTCACAAGACCATGTACTTGATTCATCCCGACAGTACGAAAATTTATAGGGATCTAAAGCCTTGTTATTGGTGGCCGAAGATGAAGCTCGATGTTGCTAAGTATGTGGCCGAGTGTGTAACTTGTGCTAGGGTTAAGGCATAACATCAGAAACCGTATGGGAGTTTAGAACATTTACCCGTACCCATGGGTAAATGGGAAGACATCACCATGGATTTCGTGACTAAACTGCCCAGAACAAGGAACGGTCATGACATGATTTGGGTGGTCGTATATCCCTTCACTAAGAGTGCGCATTTTATAGCTGCCAACGAGAAATGGTCTATGGATAAACTTGCGTATTCTTATGTGAAGGAAATTGTGAGGCTTCACAGTGTTCCGTTAACGATTGTACCTGATCGTGACAGCCGTTTTACCTCAAGGTTTTGGAGGAGTCTACAAGAGTAATTGGGTACCAAGTTGTGTTTGAGTACAACTTACCATCCGCAAACCGATGGTCAGAGCGAACGAACGATTCAAACATTGGAGGATATGCTGAGAGCATGTACCCTAGAATTCCAAGGTAACTGGGATGAACACTTACCTCTAGTAGAATTTTCCTATAATAATAGTTTCCACTCAAGCGTCAAGATGGCACCTTATCACGCTTTGTATGGAGAAAAGTTTCGAACGTCGTCATGTTGGCTGGAAGCTGGGGAAAAGCAGTTTATGGGCCCCGAGATAGTCCATGAGACTGCTGAGAAGTTGAAAGTGATTAGGGAAAGGATGTTAGCTGCTAAATATCAACAAAAGAGTTATGCTGACAAGACAAGACGACCGATGACCTTCGAAGTTGGGGATTCGGTTTTACTTAAAGTCTCACCGTGGAAGGGACTTATAAGATTTGGGAAACGAGGAAAGTTGAGTCCAAGGTTTATTGGACCGTTCAAAGTTCTTCAGAAGATTGGGAATCAAGCTTAAAAGCTAGAATTACCGGAAGAACTGGAGGGTATTCATAACACCTTTCATGTGTGTTATTTGAGAAAGTTTACAGGAGATGTGCCCGACTTCATTCCCATTTCTGAATTAAGGTTGGATGAAAACAAGAGGTTGATTGAAGAACCTGAGGCAATCATTGACCGTAAGACTAAGAAGTTGCAACACAAGATGGTCGATTTAGTGCTTGTGTGTTGGAAACATACGAATGGGCCAAATCTCACCTGGGAAACAGAGAGTGACATGATGAGTCGCTACCCGTATTTGGTTGCTGATGTGTGATTCCGGGGACAGAATCATCCTAAGGGGGAGAGAATTGTAATGCCCATGTTTCTAGGCTAGGCATTAATATTGATGCTATAGTCTAGGTTAACCTTTGTAACTCATTTTGAAGAAATGAAAAGGAATTATGTGAATATTATGTGTTTTATGCTTAATTATTAGGGTTTAATTAATTAAGAATAAAAATAAGCGTCAAAATTAAAGTGTGAGATAAAGCCGATATCTTTACATAAAGTTGTATTGGTCAAAACAAGGATTACGGGGATATAAAGAATACCAAAATCCGAGTTATAACGAAGAAGTTATGACCCGTCGAAGTTTCGCGACAAAACCGGCACGGTACCGAGTGTCGCAAAAAGTGAGTTTTTGATAAACTACTTTTTAGCCTTAGTAATCTAAACAAAAGTTGTAGTGTTCGTTAAACGAAGAGTATATATAAAAAGAACGCCCAAATCTGACTTCGTATGAGGAAGTTATGATTTTTTGAAGTTTCAGTTTAGGAGTAGACAGCTAAAAACTCGAATTTTAGATCGAGTGATTTTTAGCCGACACGACCTAAACGAGAATTGAAGGTCTCGTAAATAGTAGCACAACGGTAAAAATTCTGACGAAAACGGACGTCGGATGAAGAAGTTATGAATTTTTAACGGATTTCCTGTCACAGTCTGTTAAAAATAATAATATAAAAATGAAATTCAAAATTAGCCGACGAAGTCTAAACGAAAGTTGTAGAGCGGGAGGCTCGGCCCTATAAATAGAAGGGTGCGAGACCTCTCGGGTATATTTTGGAAACTTGTCACTTTTAGCCCCTAAACCCATATTTCTTTCATCTTAACATCCCCCAAAGCCCCGGTATCGATTATAACTCTCAGAATACTCCACGAAGTGCCCGAGAAGCCCAGAAAATTTATCTTTTCGGTTTCGAAGCCCCACCTTTGCAGAGCCCGGTTTCTCAATAAAACTCCCGGTTTTATTAGAAACGATCGTTTTAGGAAACGAATTGCTGCCCGATTATCATCAAATCAAGTGAGTGTATAGTCACCTTCATCTTACACCTAGATATGAAGTATTTTATATGAAATACGTGCTACGTGTAATTATATTAATTGTTTAACTGAGATGACTGTTCAATTGATGTTTTATACAAGTTTTAAACTTTATATGTATTTTTATCTACAAATATGTTGGGTAAAAAATGGGTAGATAGTGATGTGTGATAAAATAAAAGTGATGAGAGGCCTCGATGTGATTTAAGATCTAGTCATCTAGCGGAGTTTGGATGATGACCACGGACTTTCTAGACAGTCCAGTGGAACACTGGCAGGACCGCAACCTGTAGGTGTAATGAACTAAGAGTGTTCATTCGCTGTACTCCATCCCCCTCATGGTTTCCTTTTGGACATGTATGGCTGAGGAAACCCCTTAGCAGTAGTGTCCATCCCGATGATATTCTTTAGGCTAGGACCCTTGTGATAAGTGTTTAGGGACGTAAAGTGAGGATAATAGGAACAGGTAACGAGGGTTATTATTGATTGGTGAACTTAATAAGTTTATTATTACTGTGGGTTGAAAACCCTATATGCTCAGCAGGCTCCCAAGCCTGACCCACTCAGCTTTTTATGTTACAGGTAGTGGACCCCGAGCATAGTCGGTGGACGATGAGAGATTTTTGGATTATAGGCCAGTAGTTGTAAATAATTGTTGAAAGGCTTATAATGTCTTGTTTATTCTTTTGATCTGTATCGGAACATGACATGCCGAGGTTTGATATGAAATGAAACTATACATTTCTTAAAGAAGGTTTTGATAAACTTTTATCATGTTTTGTTTTGGGGACCAATTCCGCAACATCTTTTAAAAAGATTTCTCTGATTTTATTTTAAAAAGCATAAATTAAATCAGTCTTTTCTGGCCGAGAAATTAGGGGATGTCACAAAAGTCATAGTATAAGTTAAACCGAAAGAGTGCAGATAGAGAACGTCCAAATCATATTTCGTTAGAGGAAGTTATGATTTTTATAATATTTGACATAGTAGTATGCAGCCCGCAAATCGAATTTTAGATCGATCGATTTTTAGCCGACACAATCTAAATGAGAATCGCAGATCTGGTTAATAGGAGCCCAACGATATAAAGACAGATGAAAATGGACATCAAATGACAGCCAAGTTATGAATTTTTAACAGATTTTTACTATCTAAGTCTGTTAAAATATAACTTTAAAAATAAAGTCAAAATTAGCGGAAGGAGTCTAAATGAAAGTTGTAGATAACGTCGCTATCTATGTGTGGATATAAAGAATGTCAAAAAGGAGCTCCTATACGAAATTTACGGATTTTAGAAAATAATTAATTTTCTTAATAAACTCTAGAGGTAACATGTGACACAATCCTCACCATTGCTTCCTCCCCACGCCTTGCCACCGGATGGTGACACCTACCCACGTATGCCCAACGTAACTTACAATACTCCCAACATACTACATTACGCCCAACGTACCTGTTATGTACGCCCCTTCTACAGCCTATAAATAGAGGCGCAAATCTCTCATTTTCTTCACACCAAAACCATTATTTCTCTATCAAATACCCTCCTTAGCTCCTCCCCTGCCCTAGAACTTCCCAAGTGTTAGAGGTGAAGCCCGGAGGTCTAAAAGGCTATGAGAAAAAGAACTTTCAGCTCAGAAGTTCTTCCTGACCTGAGCCCGGTTCCTCGCAAACCCCCTTGTAAGTGAGTTGTTATTATCCTACTTTAAATAAAACTTATTTTTAAGTTCATTATCGTTATTATGAACCTATAAACAAGATTTATCAGTAATTTAATGTGGTTATACATATTGAACTACTTACAGGAGAGGTGTCTAGAATGGTCACATTGGGCTTGGTTGTTGGATTTAAGAAAAGCTATATGCTGAAATGGTCCTACCTCCCAACTGTCCTGCTCGACTAATCCTTACTTGATATATCATAAAAGTAGACTTTGAGTTAATGATGAATCTAGACTAATAATTAGTCACAATAAATATTAGACGAAAATCTAGTAATGGTAATACTAGGTTTTGTCAAAGGAAAAAAATTGTTAGAAGCAAAGGGCTACCTGAATAATCATTACTTTAACAAGTCAGTGCATAGCTACTTTCATCTTACACATAGATATGAAGTATTTAATATAAATTATGTGCTATGTGTGCATATTATCTGTGTCCTAGATATCTATGTTGGATGAACAAAATATACATGTTTTACTTGATTTAAACTGTATATTTATTTTGATACCTATCAATATTTTAGGAAAAGATTGGTAGATGATGTAATTGATGGAAGATGAAACAAATAACGAGAGGCCTCGATGTTTAAGCTGATTCAATCATCTAGCGGAATATATTTGACAACCACGGACAATTCTAAACAGTCCAGTGGAACACTGGCACGCTCGCAACCTTTAGGTGTTTTTGAACTACGTGTTCACCAGGTGTACTCCATCCCCCTCATGGTTGCCTTATTGACATATATTGCTGAGGAATCCCCAAAGCAGTGTTGTCCATCCCGATGAAAATCCTTAGTCTAGGTCTCATAATTTAGATACTTTAGGGACAAAAAGTGAGGAGAACGGGAACAGGTAATCGGGTTGATTGATTTGATGAAATTAATAAACTTAATTATTATGGGTTGAAAACCCTATGTGCTCAACAGGCTCCCAAGCCTTACCCACTCAACTTCTTTTATTACAGGTAGTGGTTGTAGAGCACAGGAGCGATGATCTGATGAGAGATCAATGTATTATAGGCCATTAGAATAATAGATGTCGTAAGGCATGCACTATTTCTGTTTATACTTATGTACTTTAGTGACAATGACATCCCGACGTTTTTAATATATTGAAATCACATTTCTTCGGATATTCTTTGATACTTTACTTATCATATTTTTGGGAACAAATTCCCCAACATATTTCTTCAAAAGGATACTCTATTTTTTAAATAAAGCGTAAACAAATCGGTCTTTTCTGGCCGTGAAATTGGGGATGTCTCAGTTAGTATCAGAACATTAGTTTAAGCAAACTAGGAATTTATAGGATTTTAGACTTAAACGTAGAATGTTAAGCGATGATTGTGAGATGAGTATCTGTTATATTTTAGACACATGCACTAGCTTAGTTTAGGAAAGATGCATTAATTGATCTTATGTACTAAATGATTTATGTTATTATTTGAACGAATCAATGGTCTATTGCCGACCGGATCTGGAAAGTTTATATGTTTAGATTTCTAAACGTTCGACTACAATATTAGAACTGGCATGTAACTTTTCAGAGTAACAAGGAGGATTTAAACGTCGATCGAAAATAAAGATCTAAATTTGCCTACTTTGGTGTATAGATTGACATGGCGAGAACCATAAACGGATTGGGAAATGCTATTGCTAATCAGCGACCTATGATTAAGCGTGCACCATAAGTAGCAGTTGTACCCGAACCAATCAGGGTGACAGGAGTCCAAGCAATGATTCGGGATACGATGGCCAAACAAAGAGAGGAGATGAGACAAATGTTGCATGATAATAGGGATTAACGTACTATACCCATTGTACAACTTGAGCTGAGCATTAAACAGTTAGAAGAAGGTAATTACAGCAGAATTGTCAGTTAAGTTGAGCGACGAGTGGGTAGAAGAAACCTCCCCATTAGAGGAAATGATGGACGTGTTGGATAAGGTGTCTAAGTCCATAACTATATTTGAGATTTACTTGACCTGACTCGGCATGGTCCATTTTGGTTGCACTTCACCCGGAAAATTTATATGGATAATCTTTTGAGAATAGTATAAGTTATGATTTATTAATATATTATATGTTTTAATATATTAATATGAAATCATATTATTTAATTAGTCTTGATCTAAAATTAATTTAGAATTAATTTAGTGATCAAAAGTGTGACTAATTAAATATGGACTCTTGTATTTATATAGTGTAGGCTTAATGCTTATTTAGAAAGGGCTTCGCTTGCATGGTAAGTACATGGATAGTCCATGAAGCTTTAACCCATGGATCTCATGGAAATGAAAGTTCATGGGTATTAGGGTTTACATGGATGTAACCCTAATCCACCACACTATATAAAGGAGTCCTTGGCACTTGAAACTGACTAGTTTTTTGTGTGAGAACAAGGGTGGGCCGATTTTAAGAAGTGTTCTACTATTCTCTCAGGTTTCCAAGGTTTGTGGTGATTTGTGACTTCCATTTGAGGCATCCACATTATTGGTGCAAGGCTCTCAAACTCCAAGCAATAAACCACTATCAAAAGGTATGTAACTCTACTAGATTTTTATGTTTCAAAGTTCCCCATGCCATGCTAGTTAGGTTAAGAACCTTGGAAAAGCAAATTTTCATGTATATTAGTAAAACATAGATCCAAGGTTTCTAGGGTTGCATGTACACCTTAGGATTGTTAGCATGCTCAAACCCCTTCAGTGGTATTAGAGACTAGGCTTGTTTTCTTGATACTTGATGAAAATTGTTGAAAAAAAACTCAAGTTTTCTGCATTCCGCAGCATGAACTTGCCGAGTGCATGGGGGGACTCGACGATTCCATGTGATAATTCATCCTACTCGTCGAGTAGGTTCTTGCACTCGATGAGTAGGGGCCCCTAAATGCAGTTTTTTGAGTTTTGCTGTTGGAAATGGACTAGAAACATTACCCTAAACTGTTTTGGTTTTATAAAACTTGTTTTAGATGGTGTAATGGTTATGCTAATCCATTTACAATGGCTATTTTCAAAATTTCAAGTCTTATATGTGATTTTTATGATTCTTGAAATTGTTGATATGAATGTTCATACACTTATGACTTTAGAAGATCATAGGAATTATTTGCAACTTGCTTGGTAGTTTAATTCTTGATCTTGATGTGTTTTAATGGAATCCATAACTTGTCCTCATGTTATGGATTACCAAAAGTCCTTCTTTTAAAGTACATTTATAAACACATAGGTTACATAAAATGAAAAGTCACTCATTTTAATAAACCATTAACTCATAAGTTATGAAAGATGAAAAGTTTTGAAAGTTACAAAACTTGCCCTCAAGTTTTGGAACATGTAAAGTCTCACACACTTTGGTAAAACTTTAGTTCCAACCGTTAGAGTTTTAAAAGTTAAAATTCAACCCTTATACTTTATAATATTATAAGTTTAATAATAATTATATATGTATAAGAAGAAGTCGTTTTACCGTTAGTAGGCCTTATTCATGAAGCCGGTCTATAAGGGGGTATAAGGTTGTTGCCTATAAAATGGCATCTTAATGGGTGTCCACTCTCACCCACCGCTTCCTTGACTGGTGGAGGGTCGTTAGCCGAACGTGTAGAACAATGACTTTAATCCTCATTAAAAGTATGATGAATGTAATGCAACTAAAGGTTTTTATAAATTACCAATCTTAGTTACTTTAGGAAAATGTGAATAAGGTGCTAACCCATGAAATTACTATTTGCACTTTGATTAAGTCGTTAGTGGAGCGTATGTGGTTAATCGGCACACTAACCTGGACTTAACAAGGTAGGAAAAGGGTGGCTTAAGGTTTATCATAGATCACTGGAGCACGTGTGGTTAACCGGCACATCGGTTAGGTGATAAACATTAAGAGTACCAAGTAATTTATATGGTTACTTCACACCTTGTTTTGTGATCTTCGGCATCCCAGTCACAAAACTTGAAGGGCACATTCGAGATTGAAACATGAGATTGAAAAGTTCAATGAATCTCAAAGAATCTAGGAGTTTCAAAACCAATTAAAACCTAATACTTTATTTCGTTTTTATGGTGGAAATTGGTGAATCGTCATTCACTTACCTTCAAATATTTTATAGCTTGGATTACGGCATCCTTCTTCGAAGTTATAAAATATTGTGTTGGGTCCTAGCCTTAATATTACATTTGGGTGTCTTATTAAGGACTATATTTATATCTAATCTAAACTTGTCCTTCCTTCTTTTCAGATGTCTTCCAACAATGCTGCTTCTAGCTCAAACCCTACCAGCTCCTTCTCTCTCATGAACCTTTGTGGGAGAGTCATCTTCGATGGTTCCAACTTTATGGATTGGATCCAGAACATCAGGATGGTCACTCGTTATGAGGACATGGAATATGTCCTCGACAAGGATCTTAAGGAAATTGATGAGTCTTCTGCTACTCCTGAGGAGATGGCTAACTTTAGGGCACATGAGAGAGGTGCTACCAAAGTGGCATGTATCATGTTGGCCATAATTACAGTCGAGCTCCAAAAGTCCTATGAGGACTTCTATCCTTTTGAGATGCACCAGGATTTGATGGGAAGAGACCATCAGAGTGCTCGTCAAGAGCGATATGAAATCATCTCCTCCATGATAACAACCCGAATGAAGGATGGTGAACCCGTCACAGGACACATGCAGAAAATGCAAAGGTATGTGGACCGGTTGCTGAAACTGAATGTGAACTTTCCCGAGGAGTTGGGAATTGACATCATTTTGCACTCCTTACCTTCTTGTTATGATCAATTCTGAATGACATACCACATGAACAAGGAGGAAGTTACACTCAAAAAACTTCAAGGACTCTTGAAGACCGCCGAAAGTGGTCTTAAGGGTAAATCGGTTGTTACCACTCCTACTCCTACCATGACTCCTATCTTGGCAATCGGGCAAGGTAAAGGGAAGAACATCAAGAGCCCTTCGAAGGGTACCAAGGGAAAGTCCATTAATGGATCCTGTTCAACTGGAACAAAGAAAGGTTTTTTCAATCCTTCTGCCAACCCTAAGGAGGTTGAATGTTTCTATTACCATGAAAAGTCGCACTGGAGGCAAAACTGCCCAAAGTACCTGCAAGATCTTAAGGATGGGAACATAAAACCCAACCACGCAGGTATTTACACTATATTATCTAATAACTCACCTCATTCTAATTCTTGAGTCCTTGATACTGGTTGTGGTATTCACATATGTTCTCATTTGCAGGGACTAAGAAGAAGTGAGAATGTGGAGCATGGGAAGATAAACTTGATCATGGGGAATAGGAAAGCTTCACCTGTCACCAAGATTGGAGTTTATTCTTTGTTTCTAGGTAGTGGGTTAGTGTTAGATTTGAATAAGTGTTGTTACTCGTTTGAAATGGTAAGAAATATTATTTCCTTTCATGGTTTGTACAAACAAGGTTTACTTTTTCGTTTGATAATGAATGTGGTGGTATTAATGCTTTCTTTAATAATGTTCTTTATTTTAAAGCAATACCTTGTGATGGTGTGTATGAAACTATGTCGGTTGTTGATAACCTAGGAAATAATGTATTGTGTATCGATTCTTCCACTAGATTGGATAAAGCATCATCATGGCATTGTCGTTTTGGACATGTAAGCAAGAAACGCATAGGCTTACTCCAATAGAGGATGGAGTCTTGGAGTCATTTGATCTAAAGTTGGATGACAGTTGTGAATCTTGTTTGCTTGGGGAAATGACAAAGTCACCCTTCACTGGTTCTTATGCTAGGGGTGAGGGTTTGTTGGATCTCATACATACTGATGTGTGTAGACCCTTCAGAACTACCAGAAGGGATGCTAACCGCTTCAATGTGACTTTTACTGATGATTATAGTAGATATGGATATGTCTAGTTAATCAAGCATAAGTCAGAAACCTTTGAAAAGTTCAAACATTTTAAACAGGAAGTGAAGAATCTGTTGTGCAGGAACATTAAGATTCTCTGATCCGATCGAGGTCGTGAGTATCTTAGTACATAGTTCCTTGACTATCTTAAGGAATGTGGGATTTTCTCACAATTAACACCTCCTAGGACACCACAACTTAATGGTGTAGCTGAGAGGCGTAATCGAACCTTGTTGGATTTGGTTCGTTCAATGATGAGTCGAGCTTCGCTACCAATCTCATTTTGGGGGTATGCCTTAGAGACTGCCACCCATATTCTTAATCTAGTCCCTACCAAAATGGTTGCCAAAACACCTCACGAGATGTGGACTGGAAAAGTTCCCAATTTGGACCACATCAAGATTTGGGTTTGCGAGGCTTTCGTGAGGCACGAGACTCACAACAAGCTCGAACCTCGAAGTGAGAGGTGTATTTTCGTCTGCTACCCATAGAAATCCTTTGGTTACCTCTTCTACAGACCCAGTGAGAATCTGGTCTTTGTGTCAAGGAGATGAGTCTTTCGAGAGATAGAGAGAGAGAGAGAACTTATAAGCCAAGGAAACAGTGGGAGGCAAATTGATCTTGAATAAATTCAAGAGTCAAGTGATGAAGGAACCTCAAACCCTAGCAATCAACCTAAGGAGGAAACTCCTATTGATCCGACTGACGAGTTTGTACCTCTAAGGCGTTCCACAAGAGTAAGGGATGCACCTGAGCATTACTATGGTTTCCATATTACTGCAGAAGGTGATACACTTATCAGTGATAGCACACTAGTAAGTCTGGATGAACCTAACAGCTACACGAAAGCCATAGTAGGCCCTGAGGCTGCTAAATGGAAAGAGGCTATAGACAGCGAGATATAGTCCATGTATGACAATCAAGTTTGGAAATTGGTTGACAATGTACCGGGTCATAAGAAAATCGGGTGCAAATGGATCTTCAAGAAGAAGAACGACATGGATGGTTATGCTAGCCATTGGTGCATTTCATGACTATGAAATATGGCAAATAGATGTCAAAAACACTTTCCTTAATGGAAAGTTGGCTGAGGATGTTTACATGAGTCAGCCAGAGGGTTTTATCAGCATAGAGTACCCTAATAGAGTGTGTAAGCTTGAGAAATCCATCTATGGATTGAAACAAGCACCTCGCAGATGGAATATTTGTTTCGATGATAAAGTCAAAGAGTTTGGCTTTTCGAGGAGCGAAGATGAATCTTGTGTATTTGTCAAGGCTAGTGGGAGTATAGTTGGATTTTTGGTACTGTATGCGGATGACATACTGCTCATAGCAAATAACATCCCAACTCTGCAGGAAGTGAAGTCCTGGATTGGGAATTGTTTTTCTATGAAGGACCTTGGAGAAGCTTCCTATAAGAATTTTGTGAGAAAGGAGTAAGAGACTAATTGGACTTAGTCAAAGCACCTATATGGACAAAGTGTTGAAAAGGTTCAACATGTAGAACTCCAAGAAAGTTGAGTTACCGATCCAAAGTAACGCCAGACTGAGTAAGACTCAGAGCCCGAGTACAGAGGCTGAGATAGCAGAGATGAGTCAAGTTTCGTATGCTTCCGCTGTAGGCTTGATCATGTATGCTATGACTTGTAATCGTCCTGATGTGGCTTTTACGTTAAGCATGGTCAGCAGATATCAGGGGAACCCTGGCAAGGCTCACAGGATAGAAATAAAGAACATTCTCAAGTACCTGCGGAGGACTAAGGACTGCGTCCTTATCCTTGGTGGGAGTGATGACTTGAGAGTAGTAGGGTATACTGATGCTAGCTTCAAGACTGATAGGGATAATTTCCGCTCTCAGTCAGGATGGGTCTTTACCTTAAACAAAGGATACATTGGTTGATTCAACTTGGGAATCAAAGTATATAGCAGCAAGCGAGGCAGCAAAGGAGGTGATATGCCTGAAGAACTTCATCGGAGACCTTGGAGTTGTACCGACTATAAAGGAGCCTAAGGAGATTTTTTGTGACAACAATAGTGTGGTTGTGTTAGCCAAGGAACCGAGAGATCATGACAGATCCAGACACATTGACAGAAAATATCACTTCATCTGACATCAAATATAAGAAGGACTCCTCGTGGAAAAGAGGGTATCATCGGATGAGAACCCAGCAGATCCCCTCACGAAGGCACTGAGTAGGGTTAAGCATCTTCAACATGCAAGGCGCATAGGGCTAAAGGATGATATTAGTTTTGGAAATTAGATAGCTTTTGAAATGTGTAAAGTGGAATTGACATTTGATGATATATAAAAGATGTTGTGTATTTATAAGTATAAGTGTTGCTATCTTCTGTCAATCATTTACTATCATTTCATTTTGCATGTTTTGACTTCCAAAATAATTATGTTGTGGTATATCATATTATTCAAATTCTCCACAGTTGGTCATATGTTAGAAGTAGATATGAATCAAGACTGTCATGAGTTGGCTTGTAGATGTCCAAGGTACTGGACATAGCAAGAGTTGCTACAACACTCATGAGTGCTCATAAGTTCTGATTATTGGATTCAACCCACGTTCGCTTGTATCACTTCATGGAATTTATCTCGAGTGATCGTGAGTCGGTAATATCATATAAGTCTTCAAACCTACAGATATGAGTTGTTGACTACGAGTTGGTTAAACATTGATTGTACGAAAACGCATTGGTAATTTGATGTTATAAAACGTGCCTTTGTGTATGATTCAAAAAGTAGTAGAACAAGCATATGAGTTGAAGTTTATCTGTTCCTTCTTGGATTAGAAGCGATATTCGACCCCTTGATGATTTTGTGTTGACCCATGTACCGAGTCGGTCAGAACTAAATTGATGTGTTCAATTAAGTTCTATGTCAAACAAATCGGAAACCGGGAAACAAACTACTGGACAATAATTAAAACATTGTTCCATGTATTTGTCCGACTGATATCTAGAACAGAGGACTATATGATTCCTTATCTAAAATGGCGCTTCATAGTTCAACAGAGTTTTTAGAGCTACGATTTCCTGTCGGTTCCTGAAGTCATAATTGCAACTATAGTTACTAGACTTATCCAAGTGGGAGAACTAAAACGGGATCTTCATTACTAAGTTGATAGTTTCTAAGTGGATACACTAAGGCTATATGTAATTAGGATGTTATAGACTTAGAATCTGTGGAAATTTTGCCTTACCCCTATTCTGTGTGAATTTGGAATTAAGGTCACTTATTCGAAGGTCTATCCTGTTTAGATTACACATAGCTGGTATGCACTTCACAAATAGCGATGTAACTAATGAAGGTTTTCTAAATAATTATCTAGATAGTTCGTCTAATAATTATTCTCTTACCCTAAATTCTCGCATAGAAAACATAGCTGGACTCCATCCCCTCGGCAACCAGTATCTTCCGAACGAAGTCATAGTTGGTTGGTTTGGAGAAGAACTAGAGAATGATCATCCTATCCCCTTGAATGATCACCATGATGAAGACCTTTCGTATGATGCTAACTCCGAACCAGAGGTTGAGAACCTACCCCGAGCAGCTCCCTTTCCAATTCCTAACCCTCGTCCGACTTTTCGTGGCCCGACCCCCTGAGTGAGTGGAATGCTTGGAAACATGGAGCCAAGGACAAGATCAGCCCATGTCATTTAATGGCGACCGAAGCTTTTGAGACATGAACAATGGGGGCTCAGCAGATAGAGTCTTGCCAATCTTGGTTCACAGAGTGACCCGAAATGAGATTCAAGGCAGGACAACCCTACATCAGATTACCGAAGTTGTCGCCAATGCGAGAATGCATACCCTCCACACCATTCATCTAGAAGATGCTCGTGAGAGATCAGAGAGAAACCATGAAACCCTACTTCAAGCACTGGCTGAATCACGAGTCGAAGTCATAGAGCTCCGAGTACACTAGAGGGTGTACGAAAGACACCTACTTGATGTAGAACGTCAACTGGCTGAACTGAGAGTTCACTAGAGGGGTGACCGTCGTCAGTAGTAGACTCTTTACTTTGCTTCCCTTTTTAGAAAGTAATCGTTTTCTGTCGTTGCCTGATGTGCCATTTTCTATGAAATTATCTTGTACTGTAAGTAATTTTAGTTAGGTCCTTATGCTATCAGGAACTATCTTCTGTGGATATGATGTAAGACCTTTACAAGGTCATTTGCCCGAATCTTTACATCGTGAATATCCAAGATATTGACAGTCGGCTAACTTCTGTGTCATTCTTCTTTCAAGTACTCTTATCATACTCTCATTGGAGTCTATCTAAAACATGCTTTAGTCAAGTTATTGGACTATAGCAAGTTAGATCTGGAGACATTTCCATGTCTCTTTCAGTGGTTGGATCATGTTATTCACCAACCCACGATACCTCGGCTGGCACAACAAATGTTTTGAGACCATTCTACGAACTTACTTCTACCCATTACAAATACTGCATCATAGGGATGTAGGTGAACCTTCGCGAACATACTTCCATTCCGTACTAGGATTGCATCATAGGGATGTAGGTCAAACATTCGAGAACATAGTCTTACTCTTTTCCGGAACAATACCCGAGGGTTCACAAGCAGCCGAGTATTTACTCCAGAAAGGCTTATTCGATCAAGTACATCTAGGTTCAACTAGAGTCGCTCACAAAATCCTTATCTTTCGTGTTACAGAATCATGTCATCATCCGGAAGCAATCAGTCGAACAGGGAAACCTCTGCTTTTCCTATGGACGCCGCTACCTTTCAAACAGCAGTTACAGCTGCCGTGGTGGTTGCCGTAACCGCGGTCCTTGCGCACCGTAGCGCTATCAGCACAGTCAATGCTGCTGATGGGAATGAAGTTTCCAATCGTGGTATCCATCCAGGAAGTCATCAAACAGTAACAGTCACAGGCTCGCAAAGCCGGAAAGCAGAGAACAAGAAACGAAAGCGTCAGGCCCGGAAAGAACGCAAGAGATCCCAAAGGCTGGCTATATAACAGCAGCAAGTGGAAACCCCTGCCGTTCCCGTACCGAGCAGACCCTACAAAGGAACACTCCCGAAGTGCGACCGGTGCAACTACCACCACGAGGGAATGTGTCGAGCCTTGCAATGCGATAATTGCAACAAGATGGGGCACATTGCTCGTTTCTGTAGAACTACCTCCACCACTGGGGCAAGCCTAGTTTGCTATAATTGTGGTGAGTTTGGGCACTATAAAAGAGATTGCCCGAAGAAGGAAATCAAGGAAAGAACCCACATCCCCATAAATCCCACTCGACACTTCACTGCTACCACAAAAGTTGGTGCTGTCCAGATATGTCACCAATGCGGTGAAATTGGACACCTCAAGAAGGATTGCCCGATAACGCAGAATTGGGACTTAGATACGACCTTAAGGCTTGCAAATTGGGACTTAAAACATTTAAAACATAAATTTTGAGGGACAAAAGAGAGTTTATGGCCGAGGCTTGTTCTTGGGCCGTAAACTCCTCAAACATGGGGATTTAACACCTTAAAACATGTCAAAATGCCTTGTAACTCAACCAATAGCTTTGTGTTAAATCCTAGATCCATCTAAAAATAGTTTAGGGGTTTGTAACACATCAAAATACCACATATAGGATTTTACGGCCTAGGCACATACCCTTTGGCCGTAAACTCATAAATCTTTGTCAAATGATGCCCCTAATTCACCCTAAAGGCTTGGAAAAATTTCTAGAATCACATGTGATTGTTTTATGTGTCAAAAGTTGATTATTCATAAGCATAGGAGAGTTTACGGCCATAGAACATGCTTCTGGGCCGTAAACTCCTAAAATGATGTTATTTGGTGCCTAAAATTGATACCAAACCTTGGAAAATTAATTAGAATCACATGTGATTGCTACTTGTGCCTCAAATTAATTTTTCTTCACCCTAGAAGAGTTTACGGTCGTAAACTCCAAGTTTAACGCCTTAAACTCCCTTTTAAATGGTATAAATCCAAAAAAATTAATCCAAGGAATTTTAGAAGTCCATTCCAACAATCCTCATGTCCATTCAAGCCATTAAACCCTCAAAATCACACCAACATGAGTTTACGACCATAAAATCATGTGTGTGTGTGTGTTTTGTGGCTGTAAACTCCCTAATATGTTTACTCTTGGGGAGTAAACTCAAGTCCTAAGTTCCTAGTGTCAATATACGTCCGTAAATGTCACCCGGGTCACTCCAAACGCTCGTTTTGAGGTGTTTAACCTCGTTGGAGTGTAATGTTCCATGGATTAGTGATTGTAAATCTAATTAGTTATATATGGACATTATTACATTTTACATAGGGACATCGCGAGTAATCAAGCCCCAAACCAACGTCTAATATCCAAAACCATTGCATTTCCGAGTCTGGTGAGTTCATACCCCTACCCTTTTTCACTGTTTTTCACTGTTTTCAGGGGGGAACACAAGCAAAGTACAAGGGTTTTCTTGTACTCAAAACTTATTTTCGTGCGTGTGTGTTTCACATTTCATATGCTTTTAATACTGATATACACAACTGTTAACCAGTAGAACATGCAGATCACGTAAACATTTATTTGTGAAATGGGTTTTATAAATTGTTATGTTTTATATATTTCACAAATGGTTTTCCACATTTTATCAGTTAAAAGCATGACATTAGAACACATGAGCAATATAATTTGTACACTGTCTTGTCCTCGGTAACATTCCACAGAGATACGCGAATGGAGGATTATCATATTATTACTAGTAAATTTGTTATTCCTGTATGATTGGAGACACGTCCTCGGCGAACACTCCACAGAGATACGCGAGTGGAGGACTACAACCGTAACCAGAATCTTTGGGATTTAGAGAGCGTGACTCGAGTGTATAGATCTATACGGGGCTGACTACCCCACACCTGGCTACTAGCTACAGCCGAACCGAAATGGTTCAAGGGTGACGAAAGTCATAAGGTTGTGGACTACTTATTGCCACAGGTTCAGTCTTTAGTATGGTTATCGAACTCGCAATTAGGATAACAAAGATTTACGTATAGTAATAAGGAATAACTTATACATCTTTTACATTGATAACCAACATTCAGGAAAGTATGGGACTTTCCTGGGAAACCTTGTACATAACCAGGTCTAATAGAATACATCTTTATAATAAAAACCAACATTCAGGAAAGCATGGGGCCTTCCTGGGGAAAACATATACATAACTAGAAAAGTCTAGCAAAACAGATAACATTACATCTTTTACAAATGATAACTCACAATCAGGAAAGTATGGGACTTTCCAGGGAATACATTGGAACTCAAGCAGAACAATTTAACAAACCGGATAATCAAACTATACATTTTTCACATGAGTAACATGTTTTCAGTGTACAAATCTACTATACTTTGTAAATGTGAAACAACATTCAACTTTTAAGAAAATGTGGGATTTTCTTGGCGTGTGTTACATTTTTCAGAAACAGAAAGGAAGCATGAACATTTTCACAAAACAAAACTACTTATGAACTCACCAGCGTTATGGTGATTTTCAAAACCGCTTGTGTTCTCAGGTCAACGTTAGAACAGGTACCGAAGATCCTTTTTGCTCGAAGTTGGAGTGCTTAGAAGACCCGTTTTATTTTGTTTATATATATATATATATATATATATATATATATATATACTATGTATCACAACTGTACAACTTTACTTTTGAAAACAATTGTAAAACCTTTATATGTAATGTAATGGTTGTTCTACTTTACTTACTATGTACATTGGATTTGATACTCAACGTGGAGTCAGCCCCGGAAATGTTTCCGCCTTCGGTTTTCGGGGTGTGACAGATTGGTATCAGAGCCCTTGTTTATAGTGAATAAAGTATACCAAACCTTACATGGTATAAAACTATAAACACTAAAGGGCCTAAGTGCTCTGAAATAAAAGTATCTTCAAACTATAAGTATTTTCAAAAGTATATAAGTATACCGAGCCGTCGAGATCTGTAGCTACAAATAGAACAAAACATAAGTAAATGGGTGTTGTGTACTACGGTTAAACCTGGGCAGTTATGTAGTCGTGTCTAGGATCAATATAGCCTGGCCAACTATATTCATTCGAGACACGACCAACATGTGCTTGGGAGTGACTGTGGTATGCGGCATGCCTAAAACTTACCCTAATACCACAAACATCGAGCCAGTATCGTAACGAATTATGAAATACTATGGGAGTATTTCTCGAATCAATCTTTTGTAGAAATCCTCGTTCACGTATAGATCCTTGATTTTTCCATTAGCGATAGTTTACCTGCTTCAATAACTCTTCTCCGTTTTATCGCTTACTTGGAATTAATATTTGTCATATCTCTCGATTCAATTCAGAGGACTTATCATCCTCTCTTTCTTGATCTTATTAGATCAAGATGCCTCCCAAAAAGAGACCCAGCTCAAAGACCAACAACCCTCCGCCACCACCTCCTCCTGAAATTGATCCCGTGTTATTCCAAACAGCTATTACCGCCGCGGTGGCAGCTGCCATGTCCCAATTGAACACCGGTAGTTCCGGTGGTTCAGGAGGTGGTACTCAAGATCAAGAAAGCAATCAGGGACATCGAAGTTCCTATAAGGATTTCATGAATGCAAAACCAACATCCTTTGATGGCACTAGAGGTGTCATTTCCCTATCCCGATGGTTCGAGAAAATCGAATCCATCTTCGAAATCTGTGCCTGTGCTGAGTCCAATAAGGTCAAATTTGCAGCCTGTACCTTCAGTAATAAAGCCTTGACTTGGTGGAATAGCCGAGTCAAATCCTTGACCCTACCCGTAGCCAATGCCATGGGCTGGAACGCCATGAAAGAACTCCTCCTTGCTGAATACTGTCCCCGTGGTGAGATGCAGAAGCTAGAGCATGAGCTCTGGAACCTGAAGATGAAAGGTTCCGACATTGCTGCATACACTTCTCGATTCGATGATCTTGCCCTTCTCTGCCCTAGTTTGGTCACTCCTGAAAGCAAAAAAGATCGAGAGGTTTATTTGGGGGCTAACCAATCCAACAAAAGGTCATGTCTTAGCTGCTCGCCCGGACACATATGATAGTGCTAAGACTTTAGCCCAAGCCATAATTGACCACAGCGATGATGTCGAGGAAGCCACCACTGCCCGTGAGTCGACTAAGAGCAGTGGTGAGAAAAGAAAATTCTGGAAGAAGAAGAAGGGTCAATCTTCACAAGGATCCTCCAAAAGACAGCAAACAATAGCAGTCCATGCTGCTACTACCCCCGTTGCTGCTGCTTCTGTTGTGGGATCCACGGCTCCAACTCCTACCAACCGGTATGCTGGTAATCTCCCTCTCTGTGAAAAGTGCAAGTATCACCACAATCCTGGCGCCTGTCGAGAACTTTCCTGTACTAATTGTGGTAAGAAGGGGCACACAGTCCGATTCTGCAAAGCTCCGGCCCAATCGGCCAACCAATCTTCGGGAGCAGGCGTTGGTCAAGCCTGCTACAATTGTGGTGAGGCTGGGCATTTTAAAAGAAACTGCCCCAAAAAGTCTACTGCTGATAACACCGGAAGGGTCCTTGCCATGGGACGGGAGGAAGCAGTCGCCGATCCCACTGTTGTCTCGGGTACGTTCCTTCTCGATAACTCATATGCTAATATTCTTTTCGATTCGGGTGTTGAGAGGAGCTTTATTAGTCATGCATTCAAAAATAACCTAAAACATAATTCCCAACCTTTAACCGAAATATTTACCGTCGAGATGGCTAACGGAGAGAAGGAAAGCGCTAGCGAGGTGTTCGTAGGTTGTACCCTTACCCTGAACGATCATTCGTTTCTTATCGATCTTATGCCAGTATCCATAAAGAGCTTTGATGTTATCATTGGCATGGATTGGTTGAGTCCCAATCATGCGGATATCCTTTGTTTCGAAAAATCCATCCGTCTCAACCTTCCTTCGAGTCAAACTCTAGTAATCTATGGCGATAAACTCGGTTCCAATCTTCGTATCATTTCCTGCATCAAAGCTCAGAAACTCCTGCGAAAGGAGTGTATTGCATTCTTGGCCCATGTAATCAACGAGAAGCAGGAAGTTAAAGACCTCGCGAGCATCCCCGAAGTCTGTAACTTTCCTGATGTGTTTCCCGAAGAGCTTCCAGGAATCCCTCCCGAGCGCCAGGTCGAGTTCCGTATTGACCTAATTCCTGGAGCTACTCCTGTAGCGAAGTCTCCATATCGCTTAGCTCCAGCAGAGATGCAGGAGTTATCCAGTCAACTTAACGAATTGCTCAGCAAAGGATTCATTAGACCGAGTTCCTCACCCTGGGGAGCTCCGGTTTTGTTTGTCAAGAAGAAAGATGGATCCTTTCGTATGTGTATCGATTATCGCGAACTGAACAAGTTAACTGTTAAAAACCGATATCCCCTTCCGCGAATAGATGATCTCTTCGATCAACTCCAGGGAGCCAGTTACTTCTCTAAGATAGACCTTCGATCAGGGTACCATCAGCTACGAGTTCATGAAAGTGATGTGTCCAAGACAGCTTTCAGGACTCGATATGGACACTACGAGTTCGTAGTGATGCCCTTTGGTCTAACCAACGCACCGGCAGTGTTCATGGACCTGATGAACCGGGTGTGTCGTCCTTATCTGGACAAGTTTGTCATTGTGTTCATTGATGACATACTCGTCTATTCCCGAAGCGAAGAAGACCACAAACAACACTTGAGGCTAGTGTTGGAGACCCTGCGATCCGAGAAGTTGTACGCGAAATTTTCCAAATGCGAGTTCTGGATTCGGAAGGTAACTTTCCTCGTTCATGTGGTAAGCGAGGAGGGTATTCATGTAGATCCTTCCAAGATAAAGGCGATAGAGAATTGGTCAGCACCGAAGACACCCACAGAAATCCGACAATTCTTGGGTCTCGCTGGCTATTATCGGAGATTCATCCAGAACTTTTCCAGAATCGCCAAACCTCTAACCACTCTAACACAGAAAGGTGTACCCTTTTGTTGGAGTGATAAACATGAAACTACATTTCAGACGCTAAAGAAAGCCTTGTGCAGCACGCCTGTTATGTCCTTACCCGAAAGGGACAAAGGACTTTGTTGTCTACTGTGATGCTTCTAATCAAGGCCTGGGATGTGTGCTTATGCAAAGAGGTTAAGTAATTGCCTATGCTTCTAGACAGTTGAAAACACACGAGGTCAACTATACCACACACAACTTGGAGCTAGGAGCAGTGGTCTTTGCGTTGAAGATTTGGAGACATTATCTCTACGGAACCAAGTGCACGATCTTCACCAATCACAAGAGCCTGCAACACATCTTTGATCAGAAAGACTTGAACATGAGGCAAAGACGATGGGTAGAACTACTCAGTGATTATGAGTGTGAAATCCGTTACCATCCCGGCAAGGCCAATGTGGTAGCAGATGCCCTTAGCCGAAAGGAGAGTGCAATCCGTAAAGTGAAGAACCAGACGATGACCCTCCATTCCAACCTACCCATGCAAATCCGAGAAGCCCAGTTAGAAGCCCTCAAACCCGAGAATGTGTCGACCGAAGCCTTGAGAGGAATGGAAAACAAACTTGAGATCAGAAGTGACGGAGTCCATTGTTTCATGGATCGGATCTGGATTCCCAAGTTCGGAGGATTCAGAGAGATAGTTATGGAGGAAGTGCACAGAACCAGATACTCTGTTCACCCGGGCTCTGACAAGATGTACATAGATCTCAAGAAACAATATTGGTGGCCAAACATGAAGGCTGAGATAGCTACGTTTGTGGGCAAGTGTCTGACTTGCGCCAAGGTAAAAGTTGAGCACCAGAAACCCTCGGGTCTGCTCCAGCAACCTGCAATACCCGAATGGAAATGGGAGATGATCACCATGGATTTCATCACCAAACTACCCAGGTGCTCGAGTGGGTACGATACCATTTGGGTGATTGTCGATCTTTTGACAAAGTCAGCTCACTTCGTTCCAATCAAAGAATCATACAAGATGGAAAGACTTGCGCGGATTTATATCCAGGAGGTAGTCCGACTGCACGGTGTACCTGCGTCCATTATCTCTGATCGAGATAGCAGGTTTACCTCCCGATTTTGGCAGTCTCTCCAGAAAGCTCTTGGAACCAAACTAGACATGAGCACGGCGTATCATCCTCAGACCGATGGACAAAGTGAGAGAACAATCCAAACTCTGGAGGACATGCTTAGGGCATGTGTCATTGACTTTGGAAGGTCGTGGGAGGCACATCTACCTTTGATCGAATTCTGGTACAACAACAGTTATCACACCAGCATTAGGGTTGCCCCGTTCAAAGCCCTATACGGTCATAAGTGCAGATCCCCTCTGTGCTGGGCCGAGGTGGGGGATACACAGCTAGCCAAGAGTCGAGTCCCCGACAGTGCTCTCATTGGTCCTGAGATCATCCGTGAAACCACCGAGAAGATCATCCAAATACGAGAACGACTGAAAGCTTCACGTGATCGCCAGAAGAGTTACGCTGATAACCGTCGGAAACCATTGGAATTCCAGGTTGGAGATTGTGTCCTATTGAAGGTCTCGCCCTGGAAAGGCACTGTACGCTTTGGTAAGCGTGGGAAACTTAATCCGAGGTACATTGGACCTTTCCAGATCCTCGCCAGGATCGGTCCGGTAGCCTATAAACTTCGTTTACCTCACGAGCTCAGTAACATCCATCCTGTCTTCCATGTTTCAAATCTCAAGAAGTGCCTGTCCGATGAAACCCTAGTGATTCCGTTAAACAAGATCGAGATGGATTAAAACCTCAACTTCGTGGAGGAACCGATCGAAATCATGGATCGAGAAGTCAAACGTACGAAACAAAGTCGCATCCCGTTAGTGAAGGTTCGCTGGAATGCCAAGCGGGGACCGGAGTTCACTTGGGAGCGGGAAGACTCGATGAAACAGAAGTATCCACAACTCTTTCTAGATCCATGATTTGTATTTTATCTTGTATCTTATCTTGAATTTCAGGACGAAATTCCCTCTAACGGGGGGATAATGTAACAACCCAAAATTTCATATCACATCTGGTAACTCAAATTGTAATCCAATTCGATCAACCAAACGCTGTTTCCATATCCGTTTCCGAGTTCATCATTAAATTAAGTCATTAACATATATCGATCTAAAATGACTTAATGGGTGTCTTAATTCCACTAGGAATCATTCTAACACCCCATTATAGTTATCAGAATAATTCTAGAATCGACCATATCGGGTTACGACAAATTGGTCGGGTATGACCAAAAGCCCCACCTAACGCCGGTATCGGGTAGAATTCCGTCGTGTCCAATTCCCGAGCACTATATAAGTGATTCAAAGCTTTCATTTGAATCTTTTGGCCATTTCTTCCATAATCACTTCCAACCTCTCTCCTCATCCAAAATCAAAGGTCCAAAAACAAAGAATTAAGGCTCCAAATCAAAGAGGTAACATCCTTAACTTGTTATCTAACCTCTTTAGCCTTCAATTTGATGTTTAAATTGAGTTTTAGGACCTAGAATATGTGTTTACGGCCAAGGATCAAGCTTGGGCCGTAAACACCTAGAAATGGGGTTTTTGAGCCATTTAACCCTTCCAAATCATTGTTGGGACTTAGATACGACCTTAAGGCTTGCAAATTGGGACTTAAAACATTTAAAACATAAATTTTGAGGGACAAAAGAGAGTTTACGGCCAAGGCTTGTTCTTGGGCCGTAAACTCCTCAAACATGGGGATTTAACACCTTAAAACATGTCAAAATGCCTTGTAACTCAACCAATAGCTTTGTGGTAAATCCTAGATCCATCTAAAAATAGTTTAGGGGTTTGTAACACATCAAAATACCACATATAGGAGTTTACGGCCTAGGCACATACCCTTTGGCCGTAAACTCATAAATCTTTGTCAAATGATGCCCCTAATTTACCCTAAAGGCTTGGAAAAATTTCTAGAATCACATGTGATTGTTTTATGTGTCAAAAGTTGATTATTCGTAAGCATAGGAGAGTTTACGGCCATAGAACATGCTTCTGGGCCGTAAACTCCTAAAATGATGTTATTTGGTGCCTAAAATTGATACCAAACCTTGGAAAATTAATTAGAATCACATGTGATTGCTACTTGTGCCTCAAATTGATTTTTCTTCACCCTAGAAGAGTTTATGGCCGTAAACTCCAAGTTTAAGGCCATAAACTCCCTTTTAAATGGTATAAATTAAAACAAATTAATCCAAGGCATTTTAGAAGTCCATTCCAACAATCCTCATGTCCATATAAGCCATTAAACCCTCAAAATCACACCAACATGAGTTTACGGCCGTAAACTCATGTGTGTGTGTGTGTTTTGTGGCTGTAAACTCCCTAATATGTTTACTCTTGGGGAGTAAACTCAAGTCCTAAGTCCCTAGTGTCAATATACGTCCGTAGATGTCACCCGGGTCACTCCAAACGCTCGTTTTGAGGTGTTTAACCTCGTTGGAGTGTAATGTTCCATGGATTAGTGATTGTAAATCTAATTAGTTATATATGGACATTATTACATTTTACATAGGGACATCGCGAGTAATCAAGCCCCAAACCAACGTCTAATATCCAAAACCATTGCATTTCCGAGTCTGGTGAGTTCATACCCCTACCCTTTTTCACTGTTTTTCACTGTTTTCAGGGGGGAACACAAGCAAAGTACAAGGGTTTTCTTGTACTCAAAACTTATTTTCGTGTGTGTGTGTTTCACATTTCAAATGCTTTTAATACTGATATACACAACTGTTAACCAGTAGAACATGCAGATCACGTAAACATTTATTTGTGAAATGGGTTTTATAAACTGTTATGTTTTATATATTTCACAAATGGTTTTCCACATTTTATCAGTTAAAAGCATGACATTAGAACACATGAGCAATATAATTTGTACACTGTCTTGTCCTCGGTAACATTCCACAGAGATACGCGAATGGAGGATTATCATATTATTACTAGTAAACTTGTTATTCCTGTATGATTGGAGACACGTCCTCGGCGAACACTCCACAGAGATACGCGAGTGGAGTACTACACCCGTAACCAGAATCTTTGGGATTTAGAGAGCGTGACTCGAGTGTATAGATCTATACGGGGCTGACTACCCCACACCTGGCTGCTAGCTACAGCCGAACCGAAATGGTTCAAGGGTGACGAAAGTCATAAGGTTGTGGACTACTTATTGCCACAGGTTCAGTCTTTAGTATGGTTATGGAACTCGCAATTAGGATAACAGAGATTTACTTATAGTAATAAGGAATAACTTATACATCTTTTACATTGATAACCAACATTCAGGAAAGTATGGGACTTTCCTGGGAAACCTTGTACATAACCAGGTCTAATAGAATACATCTTTATAATAAAAACCAACATTCAGGAAAGCATGGGGCCTTCCTGGGGAAAACATATACATAACTAGAAAAGTCTAGCAAAACAGATAACATTACATCTTTTACAAATGATAACTCACAATCAGGAAAGTATGGGACTTTCCTGGGAATACATTGGAACTCAAGAAGAACAATTTAACAAACCGGATAATCAAACTATACATTTTTCACATGAGTAACATGTTTTCAGTGTACAAATCTACTATACTTTGTAAATGTGAAACAACATTCAACTTTTAAGAAAATGTGGGATTTTCTTGGCGTGTGTTACATTTTTCAGAAACAGAAAGGAAGCATGAACATTTTCACAAAACAAAACTACTTATGAACTCACCAGCGTTATGGTGATTTTCAAAACCGCTTGTGTTCTCAGGTCAACGTTAGAACAGGTATCGAAGATCCTTTTTGCTTGAAGTTGGAGTGCTCAGAAGACCCGTTTTATTTTGTTTATATATATATATATATATATATATATATATATATATATATCTATATATATATATATATATATATATA
This sequence comes from Lactuca serriola, assembly GCF_051521515.1. NCBI lineage: Eukaryota > Viridiplantae > Streptophyta > Magnoliopsida > Asterales > Asteraceae > Lactuca > Lactuca serriola. Next base: position 107,611,903 of record NC_136409.1, on the reverse strand, counting down.
TATATATATATATATATATATACTATGTATATATCTATATATATATATATATATACTATGTATCACAACTGTACAACTTTACTTTTGAAAACAATTGTAAAACTTTTATATGTAATGTAATGGTTGTTCTACTTTACTTACTATGTACATTGGATTTGATACTCAACGTGGAGTCAACCCCGGAAATGTTTCCGCCTTCGGTTTTCGGGGTGTGACACATTAGGTGAAACTGTATGTTTTCGGAATGCGAAGCAGAATGTGTTGATGGAATGAGATGTTGAAAGGATTTCAAAGAAGGATGTTTTCGGACGAGGAAAGTCACACAAATTAAGAATTTGTGTTTTACCACATAAGAGATCTTTAACCACCTATGAGTAAAGGTTAAATGGACATACCTTTTCGTTCCCCGATTTAGATATCCATTGGTTTTTTTGATGTTACATATCCTCAGGTGACTCATCAAGACTTTCTTGTTTGATTAGCTTTTCTTCTCATGTTCAAAGTTGTTGTTCCTGTTCTAAAATGATGATTCTTTCAAGTCGGGAAAGAAGTGTATCAAGTTTATACACTTCGGCTGATAGAGGGCTTGGAGATCGGTTTGGAGGCCTCATCATTCAATTAAAACAGAAACCAAAAACACAATTTGCATGATCAACAATCTGGCCTTAAATTTCATCAGGTATATATTTCTTTAATTGGCATCATCTAATTAAGAAAGTAACATGCCAAGTAAAATACATAACACTAGATTAAGTAGAAGTTCATGTTGTGCTAGACCCCCATTCCATTAAATTTCACATATGCAAGGAAGGCCAAAATGGGAAAGGGTATTTTACGTATTTTCTATCAAAAGTTGTAATTACAGGCTTTTTAGTACCTGGAAGCGCATATTTATTCTCAATTTTCTTGTTTCTTTATCATTTTTCTTAGCCTAGCATGATTTTCAATGGATTTTTTCCCCGTTACTCCATTTGATTGTTGTTCTTCATGGTTCTAAGTGAGTTATTGGCTCATCTGTTACTTCTTTTGATTGTTATTTTCATAGCATGTTGTCACTTGAATCAAACTTTTCCATTTTCAACTAGGGAAAAAGCTAAAAGAATAACCTACTTTATGAGAATGTAAATACGAAGGACAACATTTAAGTATAAATATATTAAATAATAAATGATAATATATATATATATATATATATATATATATATATATATATATATATATATGGTAAAATATCCCATGAAACCAATTTGTGATCTACCACAGGTGATTCAGGATCTTTTTGAATTTAAAAGTGAGCGATCCCCGATTCCAGTCGGAAAGGTGGAATCCGTTGTTTCAATCATTACACGTTTCTGTACAGGTGGCATGTCTCTCAGGGCTATATCCCGTGAAACCCATGAAGCAATTGCCATTGCAATGAACCGAATAGGCGGAAAGTCCAATTCTGGAGAAGGTGGTGAGGTAGGTGATTCAATAAAAAATTATCTCCTAAAAGAACATTTGATATATATTTGGTAAATTATTTAGGATCTGATTCGGTGGTAGATTCTTTCCCATGATATTCTTTATTTGATTGCATCCCAAGACTTTGGTTTCCAGTTTTGCAAAGAACTCAGTCTTCAATGTTTGTTAAAGAGATTGATTCTTCTGCAGAGGAGGTCGAAAGGTCGATGCTTTCTGTGACATCCCTAAAATCACGGCCAAAAAACACCGATTACATTTATTCTTTTTAAAATAATTTCAGAGTAAATCCATTGATTTAAAAGAGTTGAGAAATTTGTCCCCAAAACAAAACATGATAAAATAAAGTTTATCAAAGCATTTCTTAACGAAATGTATTTTCATTATATATCAAAACTCGGGATGTCATATTCCGATACAGACACAAAAGCATAAACAATAAAACATAGACCTTACACAGTTTTATACAACTATTGGTCTATAAACAAAAACATCTTCACAAGTTCTCCAACTTATGCCCTCGCGCCACTACCTGTAATACAAAGAAACTGAGTGGGTCAACCCACAATAAATAATTATATTTAATTTCACCAACCATCAATAACCCAATTACCCATTCCCGTTATCCTCACTTTACGTCCCTATGACAACAACTATTACAAGGGACCTAATCTAGGAAATTCATCGGGACGGACACTACTGCAGAGGGGTTTCCTCAACAATGAATGATCTAAGGCAACCATGAGGGGGATAGAATACAGCAAATGAACACCCAAGTTCACCAACACCTACAGGTTATGAGCCTGCCAGCATTCCACAGGATAGTATAGAAAGAGTCTGTGGTCGTCATCCATATTTTGTTGAATGACTAGATCACAATCATATCGAGGCCTCTCGTTATTTTTATTTCATCACACACCACTACTTACCCATGTTCTACCCAACGTATATGTAGATAAAATATAAATATATATACAACATAAAACATGTATAAAACATTCGGCCGATACACATTTCAAATAACACATATCATATAAACACATAGCACGTATTTTATGGAAATCCTTCATATTTATGTGTTAGAAGAAAGTAACTACACACTCACATTATAAGAAGATGATCGGACTGTACCTCGTCTATTAAAATAATCTTTTCCGATAAAAACGAGATGTTTTCTCCATTACCGGGCTTAACGCGGGCAGAGTTTCGGCTTGGAAACTTTACTTCTCAGGATCCTCGAGGCTTCGGGACATGCTTCGGGTCTCGGAAACGATACCAGGGCTTCGAGGTATCTCTTGCACGCAAAACGATGCAAAAATGAGAGAGAAAGGAAGAAATTTGGCAAAAAGATCGGCAACCCTCGACTTCTATTTATAGGGGCTAAAGCCTCGAGTTACGTTGGGCGTAACCCCAAATTACGTTGGGCGTAATCCTCCGTCGACATGTACGCTGGGCGTACATCTAGGTACGTTGGACGTACCGGGTGGATAAGGCCGGATGAGTCACGGGTTTGGTATTATCCGATTTTATAATTAAATACATATATTTTAATTATTTAAAAACTTCAGAAATTCATATCTTCCTCATACGAACTCCGTTTTCGATGTTCTTTATATCCACGCTTAGGTGAGACTATGCCCTGCGACTTTCGTTTAGACTCCGTCGGCAAATTCTGAATTTATTTTTATTATATTATTTTTAGTAGGCCGGGACAGGAAAACTCCGTTATAAAATCATAACTTCTCCATCCGACGTCCGTTTTTGTCTGTCTTTTTACTATTGTACTACTACCAACGAGATCTTTGATTATCGTTCAGATTGTTTTGGCCAAATATCACTCGATCTTTATTTCGAGATTTGGGCAGCATACTGCTAAGTCGAAACTTCGAAAAATCATAACTTCTTCATATGAAGTCAGATTTAGACGTTCTTCTTATGCACGCTCTCGGTTTAACTTATTCTACGACTTCCGTTTAGATCACTAAGGCTAAATATCGCTCTAGCGTAACTTCACTATTTAAGTCATGCAGTGTCGCGCCGGTTCTGTCGCGAAACTTCGACAGGTCATAACTTCTTCGTTATAACTCGGATTTCAGCATTCTTTATATATTCGAAAACCTTGCCACGACCACTACCACATCCTTCAAAGATATCGGGCTTATCTAATATTTTATTTTACCGCTTATTTTTATTCTTAATTCAATTTAGCAACACAATTAAGCATAAAACACATAATACTCAAATAATAAATTCTTATTATTTCAAAATGAGTTACAAAGGCTAACCTAGACTATCACATCATCACTAATGCCTAGCCTGGAAACACGGGCGTTACAATTCTCTCCACCATAGGATGATTCCGTCCCCGGAATCACACATCAACAAACAAATGCGGATAGCGACTCATCATGTCACTCTCCGTCTCCCAAGTGAGATTTGGACCATTCGTATGTTTCCAACAGACAAGCACTAACTCGACCATCTTGCGTCGCAACTTCTTAGTCTTTCGGTCAATGATTGCCTCTGGTTCTTCAATTAACCTCTTGTTCTCATCAATTTACAACTCCGAAAGTGGAGTCATGTCGGGAACTTCTCCCGTGAACTTCCTCAAATAACACACATGGAAAGTGTTATGAATTCCATTCAGTTCTTTGGGTAATTCGAGCTTGTAAGCTTGGTTCCCAACCCTCTGAAGAACTTTAAATGGTTCATTAAACCTTGGACTTAACTTTCCCATTTTGCCAAACCTTATAATTCCCTTCCACAGCGAGAATTTAAGCAAAACCGAATCCCCAACTTCAAAAGTCATCAGTCTTCTTTTCTTGTCAGCATAGCTCTTTTGACAAACATGAGCTGCTAACATTCTCTCTCTAATCACTTTCAACTTTTCAGCAGTCTGATGGACTATCTCAGGTGCCATAAACTGCTTTTCCCCAGCCTCAAGCCAACAAGACGGCATACGACGTTTTTGTTCGTACATAGCTTGATAAGGTGCCATCTTTATGCTCGAGTGGAAACTATTATTGTAGGAGAATTCTACCAAAGGTAAATGTTCATCCTAGTTACCTTCGAATTCCAGGGTACATGCCCTCAGCATATCTTCAAGAGTTTGTATCGTTCGTTTGCTCTGACCATCAGTCTGTGGATGGTAAGTTGTACTCAAACACAACTTGGTACCCAATTCCTCTTGTAGACTTCTCCAAAATCGTGAGGTGAAACGGCTGTCACGATCTGACACAATCATTAATGGAACACCGTGAAGCCTCACAATTTCCTTCACGTAAGAATTCGCAAGCTTATCCATAGACCATTTCTCATTGGCTGCTATGAAATGCGCACTCTTAGTGAAGCGATCAACGACCACCCAAATCATGTCGTGACCATTCTTTGTTCCGGGCAATTTAGTGAAAAAATCCATAGCAATGTCTTCCCATTTACCCATAGGCACAGTTAAAGGTTCTAAACTCCCGCATGGTTTTTGATGTTGTGCCTTGACCCGCGCACATGTCACACACTCTGCCACGTACTTTGCAGTATCAAGCTTCATCGTCGGCCACCAGCAATAGGGTTTCAGGTCCCTATACATTTTTGGTGCTGCGAGGATGAATTGAGTATATGGTTTTGTAAGCTTCTTCCATCAGAAGATCTCTCATTCCTCCTGACTTAGGCACCCAAATTCGATCTTGGAATACCTTCACTCCATGATTTTTGTACCGAACACCAACGTTTTGCCCAAACGTTCTCCCTTTCGGTCATTCTTCTCAGAAGCTTCTTCTTGAGCTTTCTTTATACTCTCCATAATTGTCGAGACAACTTCTATTCTTAATGTTGTTGGCCTTTTTCTCTCAAGATTGACTTTCCGACTAAGAGCATCAGCGACAACATTTGCTTTACCGGGGTGGTAAAGTATCTCACAGTTGTAGTAGTTGTAGTCCTTAAGTAACTCTAGCCAGCATCGTTGCCTCATATTAAATTCTTTTTTATTAAAGAGATATTGGGGACTCTTATGATTAGTGAAAAGTTTTCACTTCGAGCCATAGAGGTAATGCCTCCATATTTTTAGAGCGAAAACTACCATTGCCGGCTCCAAATTGTGAGTGGGGTAGTGCTTCTCATGCTCTTTCAGCTGTCAAGACGCATATGCTATCACCTTTTCTCTTTGGGTCAAAACACAACCCAACCCAACACTACACACATCGCTATCGACAGCGAAGTCTTCAACTCCATTGGGTAGAGAAAGAATCGGTGCCTCACATAGCTTCTTCTTTAGCAACTCGAATGCTTCTTTGTGCTTATCACTCCAAGCAAAAGTAGCTCCTTTGTGGGTCAAAGCTATTAATGGAGTAGCGATCGAAGAAAAGCCTTGGATAAACCTTCAGTAATATCCGGCTAATCCCAGAAAGCTTCAGATCTCCATGGGACTTTTTGGTTGTTCCCACTTCATCACAACTTCAATCTTTGCTATATCAACCATTATCCTTTCTTGGTTGACCACGTGACCCAAGAATTGGACTTCTCAAATCCAAAAAGCACATTTGGAGAACTTAGCATACAACTTCTCCTTCTTCAAGACTTCCAACACTTCTCGCAAGTGTCTGCCATGCTCCTCTTGGCTTTTTGAGTAAATCAGAATGTCATCTATGAAAACTATCACAGATTTATCAAGGAACGGTTTCCAAAACCTGTTCATTAAATCCATGAATGTTGCTTGAGCATTGGTTAGTCCAAACGACGTAACCAAAAACTCGTAGTGTCCATATCGCGTTCTGAATGCAGTCTTCTCTATATCATGCTCTCTCACCTACAGCCGATGATATCCTGACCTTAGGTCGATCTTTGAAAAATAACTTGAACCTTGTAGTTGATCGAACAGGTCATCATTCCTCGACAACGGATATCTATTCTTTATTGTTGCCTTGTTCAGCTCTCTGTAATCGATGCACATTCTCATACTTCCATCTATCTTCTCTACGAATAACACTAGAGCTCCCCAGGGTGATGAACTAGGTCTAATGAAACTGTTGTCCAAAAACTCCTGAAGTTGCATCATCAGCTCCTTCATCTCCGCCGGTGCTAGTCGGTAAGGTGCTTTTGCTATTGGCATCGTCCCTGGTAACAAGTCTATTTTGAACTTCACTTGTCTATCAGGTGGTAACCCGGGAAGATCTTCGGGAAATACTTCTGGATAATCACAAACGACGGGAACGCTCTGCATCTCCTTTTTCTCCTTCTTAGCATCGATCACGAATGCCAAATATGATGTATATCCTTTAGTCAAACACTTTATGGCTTTCATTAGAGAAATGATTCAAGACTTTACTCTGCATTTGTCCCCATACACCATAAATTACTCTTTCCCTAGCGGATTTACTTTTACTATTTTCTTCTTGCACAGTATTTCGGCATCATTGGCACTAACCCAATCCATCCCCAGCACGATGTCGAAACTGTTTAGTTCGATATGCAATAATTCCTCGTGGAACTTATTCCCATTCAAGTCAATTAAGATGTTTTCATACGATGGCTAACAGGTACAAACTTGCCACTAGCAACTTCGACTAATAAAGCATTATCTATTTTATCGACATGCAAAGCTAGTTTTCTACCAAATTCATGCGAAATAAAGAAGTAGTTGGCTCTAGAATCAAATAAAATTTGGGCAGGCAATTTGTTTACGAGAAAGGTACCTAAAGCGGCATCAGCTTCATCTTTCGCAGCTTCCAGTGTCATCTGGAAGGCTCTTGCTTTCAGCTTTGGGGGAATATTGGGTCTTGCTACCTCCTTTTTAGGACAGTCTTTCAAAATGTGCCCCTCTTCATTACACCCAAAGCACACTCTTTTGTTGGATGGACACTCATTGGCATAATGCCCAGTCTTTCCACACTTGTAGCAGGTCACATCCTCGCTACATTTCCCAGAGTGCTTTTTCTTGCACTTCTCACACCATTTCGATTCGCCTCCTTTTCCTCCTCCAAACTTTTTCGAATCAGACTTCGAAAATTTTCTTTTCTTATTGGAACCTGAAGTTCCTTCAAACTTTCTCTTTTCACCAACTTCAACTTTGCTGGCGGTTCTTCCCTCGATCATGTCCTCAACAGACTTAGCAGCCCAAATAGCTGCCTCCAGAGTAGGTTCCTGACGTACTGGCACAACGTAATCCCATGGGAGTCCATTTACGTATCGGTCCACTTTTGTTAGCTCATCTGGGACGATGCACAAAGCAAACTCCATTTTGTATGTAAAGGCATTGGTGTAATCGTCGACTGACATGCTGCCTTTTGTCAATGTCTGAAACTTGTTCTCCAACTCCAGTAGATTTTGGGCCAAGCAGAACTTGCGCTTGAACTGCACCAAGAACTCTGCCCATGTCAGTTGCAGTGGCTCATTAAGGCTTAGGGTCTTCCCCAGAGTGTTCGACCAATGAACAGCTCCACCCCTGAACTGACGTACTATGAAAGTGGTCTGCAACTTGCCTCTGCAACCACACGTCTTGAAGGCTAGCTCCATTTCCGAGATCCAATCCATAACTCCGATCAGATCCTCCTTTCCAGTGAAGGTCGATGGTTTGCAAGTCAAAAAGTCTATGTACTTGCATCCAAGTCCATCAATTCCTCCCTCCTGGTGGTTTTGTCTAACTAACGGTGGGTTCGCTTGACCAACAGTCCCACTAAAGTTACCTCCTCCGAATGCCCTTCATTCAACTCGGGTTGTTCAATCGGTATTGAAAGTTCTTCATGATTCTGCCGAAGCAGACCTCTCGTTTCTTCCATCTTACGATCCAACATCGTTTGAATCATCAATTGTACACCAGCCATTGTTATTGGCTCAGGTGCTGCTGCTACAACAGGTACTCGTTCAACCACAGGTGGTTGATTCCTGTCTTCGTTCACATTTCCAACTCCACTTCTGGTTCTTACCATTTTTGATCTACACACCGAATAAGGTGAATTTAGATCCTCAATCACGATAGATAATTATATCATCCTTATCACTCCAAAACATTTACGTGCTAGTTTTAATACCGTAGTCATATGCTTAGAATCTTAACCACATAAGGTTTCAAATTCCGGTTGGCAACAAACCATAGATCTGAACAAATAATATTATATATGGCAAACATATTACATTTAGCACATAAAATCATTTTAGGCAACTTTCCTAAAATAAACTAGTGCTCGTGTCTAAAATATAACAGACACTATCTCAAAATCTTCACTTAGCATACTAAGTTTAAGTCTAGAAATCTTACAAATTCCTAGTTTGCTTAAACTAATGCTCTGATACCAACTGTGACATCCCCAAAATCACGGCCAGAAAAGACCGGTTTCATTTATGTTTTTTAACATAATTTCAGAGTAAATCCAGTGATTTAAAAGAGTTGCAGAATTTGTCCCCAAAACAAAACATGATAATAAAGTTTATCAAAGCATTTCTTAAAGAAATGTATTTTCATTATATATGAAAACTCGGGATGTCATGTTCCGATACAGACACAAAAGCATAAACAATAAAACATAGACCTTACACAGTTTTATACAACTACTGGTCTATAAACAAAAACATCTTCACAAGTTCTCCAACTTATGCCCTCGCGCCACTACCTGTAATACAAAGAAATTGAGTGGGTCAGGCTTGGGAGCCTGATGAGCATGTAGGGTTTTCAACCCACAATAAATAATTATATTTAATTTCACCAACCATCAATAACCCGATTACCTATTCCCATTATCCTCACTTTTCGTACCTATGACAACAACTATTAAAAGGGACCTAATCTAGGAGATTCATCGGGACGGACACTACTGAAGAGGGGTTTCCTCAACAATGAATGTTCTAAGGCAACCATGAGGGGGATAGAATATAGAAAATGAACACCCAAGTTCACCAACACCTACAGGTTATGAGCCTGCCAGCATTCCACAGGATAGTCTAGAAAGAGTCTGTGGTCGTCATCCATATTCTGCTGAATGACTAGATCACAATCATATCGAGGGCTCTCGTTATTTTTATTTCATCACACAACACTACTTACCCATGTTCTACCCAACATATATGTAGATAAAATATAAATATATGTACAACATAAAACATGTATAAAACATTCGACCGATACACATTTCAAATAACACATAACATATAAACACATAGCACGTATTTTATGGAAATACTTCGTCTTTATGTGTTAGAAGAAAGTAACTACACACTGGCATTATAAGAAGATGATCGGACAGCACCTCGTCTATTAAAATAATCTTTTCCGATAAAACCGGGACGTTTTCTCCAAAACCGGGCTTTACGTGGGCAGAGTTTTGGCTCGGAAACTTTACTTCTCGGGATCCTCAGGGCTTCGGGACTTGCTTCGGGTCTCGGGAACGATATCGGGGCTTCAGGGTATTTCTTGCATGCAAACAATGCAAAAATGAGAGAGAAAGGAAGAAATTTGTCAAAAAGATCGGCAACCCTCGATTTCTATTTATAGGGGCTGAAACCCCGAGTTATACTGGGCGTAATCCTCTGTCAACATGTACATTGGGTGTACATCTAGGTACGTTGGGCGTACCGGATGGATAGGGTCGGATGAGTCACGGGTTTGGTATTATCCGATTTTATAATTAAATAAATATATTTTAATTATTTAAAAACTTCATAAATTCATATATTCCTCATACGAACTCTGTTTTCGACGTTCTTTATATCCACGCGTAGGTGAGACTATGCCCTACAACGTTCGTTTAGACTCCTTCGGCAAATTTTGAATTTATTTTTATTATATTATTTTTAGTAGGCCGGGACAGGAAAACTCCGTTATAAAATCATAACTTCTCCATCCAACGTCCATTTTTTTCTGTCTTTTCACTATTGGACTACTACCAATGAGATCTTCGATTATCGTTCAGATTGTTTCGGCTAAATATCACTCGATCTCTATTTCGAGATTTGGGCTGCATACTGCTAAGTCGAAACTTCGAAAAATCATAACTTCTTCATACGAAGTCAGATTTAGACGTTCTTCTTATGCACACTCTCGGTTTAACTTATTCTACGAGTTCCATTTAGATCACTAAGGCTAAATATCACTCTAGCGTAACTTCACTATTTAAGTCACGCAGTGTCACGCCGGTTCTGTCGCGAAACTTCGACAGGTCATAACTTCTTCGTTATAACTCGGATTTCGGCATTCTTTATATATTCGAAAACCTTGCCACGACCACTACCACATCCTTCAAAGATATTGGGCTTATCTAATATTTTATTTTACCGCTTATTTTTATTCTTAATTCAATTTAGCAACACAATTAAGCATAAAACACATAATACTCAAATAATACATTCTTATTATTTCAAAATGAGTTACAAAGGCTAACCTAGACTATCACATCGTCACTAATGCCTAGCCTGGAAACATGGGCGTTACACTTTCCCATGATATTCTCTATCTTTATGACTTCAACTCCCCCTTTATTATCCTAGCTTTTTTAAAATACATATATATGGTTAAATTTCAAGGAATACAAGCTATTGAACTTATTAGAATTCAGCAGTTCAAGAAAGAGGATGTCAATGATAGTTCGTGATGAAGTTGGTCAAAATTTCCTTTTTTGTAAAGGCGCTGACAAGTTTCTTATTTTCCCATTGAAATAGAATTTGTAGATTTTGAGGATAAATATTCAATATTTGGCCTGAAATATGGAGCTAAAAAGCTTGTATTGTGTAGCAGCATCTTTGATAGGCTAGGTGATGGTGGTAGGACATAACAAAATGCTACAACCAATGACTAATTGTCTATACAGAAGATGATGGTGGTAGGTCATACCAACATGCTACAACCAATGACTAATTGAGGATAAAGGTGTTTGCTTATCTAAAGATAAAAGATTTGGAATATGACGAATGGAGCTCAACATTTGTCAAAGCAAAGGCCACAATCGGGCCTGAAAGAGAGGATGTGCATTGCTACTTCTCTTAAATTAATTTTTTGTGACTAATTTACCCTTGAATTATGGTTGTTGCTTTCACTTTGAATTTTAATTGACACTAATTACTAAATGTCTATACAATTCTAGAAATTCGTTAACCTACTTCATATTTAAGTTTCCACCCAAGTGGGTATGTAGTTTCAGCTGATGTGTCTATTTTTTTACATTTGTTGGGAGACTTAAATAAGAATATATGATGATTTGAAATTTATTTATTGATTCTTACAGAAACTTGCATGGATTGAAGAACACCATGGTCAACTCATGACAGATGACCCTTCTATCATATCAGATTCTCTTGCTCCATATGGTGATCTTGTTTATGTAGATAAAACCAGTTTTCTTCACAAGTAATGTTCTACTAATTCCACTCTTCATCTGCCATTTCTCTTTTAGTTAATGGGCTTTATTGGGCTAGATTTAATCTGGTAAAACTATATATGGGTGTTTCTTTGAGTTAATACAGAAAGAACAACTTAAAAGATTCAATGTTTTATGGTAAATTTTTTAACACTGTTGATACATGGTTTGCATGATTTGTGTTAGTTGCATAAATTAGCAAAAAAGAAAAGTGAAACATTGTTGCGTAAATTAGTAAAAAATAAATATTGTTGCATAAATTGGTGAAAATTTGAAATGTTGTTGCATAAATAAGCATTTATGGGATGAAATGGTGTTTCATATTTCTGTCTTGGTTACAATGTTGCATATTGTTGTCCTAGAATGAACTATGAACCATTGTTGCATTTATTTTTGTTTACATAAATTGAAAAAAAAATGAGAAACATTGTTGCATAAGTAATGCACATTTAGCCCTTTTGAATTATGTAAGATTAAAGTGGCAGCTTGTATTACATTAATAGAGAATATACAAATCTCTTTAAAAAAATACATTAATAGAGAATGTGTTTGAATCGATAAAGATTTGATGTTGTTAGGTGTTGTGGTTGTTGATGACAAGTTACAAGATGGGATAAAACTGTAAAAACCCGTAAGAAACTAAACCTGAGCAGGTCACCGGTTTCTCTGTTGGGGGTCGTGTTGTTGTTACTAATGGAAAGGGAGTGGACGGCGTGAAAATTGTAGTGGATGGAGTTGACAAGTCTTTCACTAATAAACAAGGATATTATAAGCTTGACCAAGTAATTTCATTATCAGTTTTCTAACTCAAGGATATTATAACCAGGTATCTACCATTTATAGGCAAAAGGTATTTTACTACATGTGTATTAAATATTAATATTTTATAACATAGAATGATGATGCTTAATGCCTTTATGAATACTAATGTGTTGATGATGAAAACAGGTATCATGTGGAAACAGAAGCATAAAAATAAGAAGTAGAAACAAGAAGGTGTTCCTTTATAGCAATGTAGTATTAGGTTATATAGTTAGGGAAAACCTCTTAATAACAATGTAAATCAGATCCCCTTAATATCAATGTATTATAATTTTTTGACATGATGTTACTGGATGAAATTGATTGTTTTGGAATATATTTGTTTCCATATTTTTGTAATATGCATAAATGAGTATCGTAAAGACGCGTCGTAAATGTAACATTTCCTTTGACCAACGGGTCCTTAAACCAACTTATCGTAAATGGTTGTTGAAGTTTATGACATGCAAATGTGTGTCATCTTCATTTATGACAGGGGCTTTAATGATATGCAATGTGTGTCCTAAACGCACGTCGTAGGGTTAAGACAAAAAAATGTGTGTCATCTTCCTTTATGACAGGGCCTTCCTTGATACGCAATGTGTGTCGTAAATGCGCGTCGTAAATGCGTGTCGTAAATGCGCGTCGTAAATGCGCGTCGTAAATGAATGACGTGCAAAAATGTGTTGTCTCTCGTTATGACAGGGCCTTCCTTGACACGCATTTGCGCGTTGTCTGAGCGTTTTACGACATGTATTGTGCGTCGTAAAAGGCAATTTTTCTAGTAGTGTATTGTAGTTTTTCAAGAAAATAGAGCAATAGTTCATATAAAATACTTTTCTTGGTTAATAAATTCTAGTAAAATTCGGGTATCACCTATGCACTGAGTAAAGACTTATCATGAAGTTGTATGCATTTCTAAGGCTCTTTTCTATTGATTTCTAATTTATTTTTGTTGAAGAGAAATAAATAGAAAGATAAAGTTATGAATGTTTAAGGGATTAAATTGATGAAAAATAGCTACACTTAACCAAAAATTATGAAACTTCATCAGAATATCTTATATTACATATAAATCATAAGTAAAAAGTTAGTGAATTTTACCTACTGTTTAATAAGCTTTCACGAATTAATGCTTATTTAAATTAATAAAACAAAGAAAAATAGTTAAACTCTTTGAAAACCAGCTTTGATATTTTTTCCAGCTTATATACAGTGGCACAAAATGTTTGGAAAATTTTATGAACTGATTCCTATTTATTTTGATTTTTGCTATAATAAATACACAAAAATCATAAAGTCTAGTTAAACTGTTTGAAAATCAATTTGAGTATTTTTCCCAGTTTATATACATTGTATAACAATTTTACAAAAAGATTGGGAATTTTTTTTAACCGTTTACTATTTTTCATGATTTTATGATGTTTTCAAGGAATTAAATGGTAGGAAAATAGTTAAACATATTTAAAAATCATGAAATATTACAAGAGGGTTCTAAATTATAGTTAAACCTGAAATGTAAAGTTTGGAAATTTTTAGAACTGATTTGATTTAGTTTTGGATTTTTAGTTTGTAAAGCCCTTCCAAAAGTGCTAAAATGTAATTCAAACATTAACACAAAATGGGATTTGTCACTTGCAAATGTTAATAAGTAAATTGGTATATGGAAATCTAAATTTTTAGAAAAGTATTTTCAACTTATACAAAGCCTAATTTTGACACAATATTGGAATAATTCTATTGTAGAAATTAAGTATACTAGTGTTAGATTTTCGACTAAAGACTTACTAGTGTGTAACCTTATCGTAAAGAATCGATAGTAGGACGTGAGGGAAGTTAGCTCAAGGCATCAAAAATACCTTCACGTATCATTGTGAGTATTCACGACTCCCCCAATTTTCGGTTTTTAAATGTTTTGGGAGTGGAAAAACATGTCCAAAAACTATTTGTTGTTCGTTGTATTTAATTTGACTTGTATCGAACTTGGTTGCTATATTTTGTTGTGTATGTATATGCTATTGTTAATTCATGACGCCTTATTGTGTTTAAGTCCCTAGAATCAGTTCACACAACTCATTAACTCATTTGAGCCCATGATCATTATGGATAGCGCTATTAGGAGGTAGACAACTCCTCAGTCGCACGATTCACTTGAGTGCATTTTACCATTATTTTTCCCTATGTTAGCGATAGACATAGCATTCAAGAGGGCATTCGGTATTAGGCTTGGATTGTGAACTCATGATTTGATCACTACACACATATAAATTTTGCTTCTCATTATAGCAACGAACTTTTTGAAAGATCTAGTATGCCCAAGAGTCATTATAGAATGGTGTTGCTGATAATATATGATCCTATAGGTTCACAACATATAGCCAGTTACCGTTAATAGATTATTTATTAGAATAATTTGATTATTAATAAATATATCAACACTTGTATTTAATTGGAAAATTATTATTTAATGGAAATAATATTTTACTAATCGGAAATTTATTATTTGTGGAAATAATATTTATTGGAGAAATTACAACTTATGAAATATATAAATATCAGAAAGTATGTTAATTTATAATTTATATTTATATCTTAATAAACTAGCTCAATATATATAAAAGATATTTTTATATAAAATAAGCTAGTTACAATTTATATAAAAGATAGTTTTTTATAAAATAAGATATTTATATATGACTAGTTGTATAAATATATGTGTATATATATATATATATATATATATATATATATATATATATATATATATATTGGGTATTCTTTACAAAAATGATTGATTTTTATAAAGATAACATGCATGTGTATATAAACTAGCCATGAGACAATTTTTGTCTTCTTTTGTGCATGCTTTTTTGAAAATTTTATGGAGACCAAGCATGGTCTTCTTTTACCAGGCTTGGGATAATGTTGTCCCTTCTTTTACTTTATGGTCTCCTTACAGCTTTTTGGCCATTATATAAGGAAGGGCTTGGAAGGCTTTTGAGTGTGGTTCTAATAACTTCTTGCAAGCATTCTTTTGGTGTCTTTGGAGACCCAAAACCGAGAGCACCTCCTCTCCGTGGGGCTGCCAAAATTTTGAGCTTCATGCTCTCCCTTCTCATTAATTCTCTTGCATTTTGATGCTAGAAGAAAGTCCATTTTTTGCTTCAACTTTGAACATATATTTGGTATATATTTCAAAGGCTTATGAACAACAAATTACAAGTGAATACTAGCATGTTTTGATGGTTCTACTCTTGCATGGTGGATACTTGTAGAGAACTCTTGCTTTAAAGTTTCATTCCACACTTCATCAACTTCCGACCTCCCATGAGGATCAAAGTCTTCAAAGGTTGTTATGCTTTCCCTTCTTTCGAAATGATCCTTGATGGGTAAAATAATTTTAGTTTGATTCAACTTTTTTAAAGCTTCCGTTGTCAATTTTACCAGTTGTGAAACTGGATTTTTGAATAAAAACCCAACACTTTTATTACTGGAAACTTGTTTACTTGTCTTACCAATGAACTTGTTTGCTCCTTGTAGCAATGAACTTGTTTGCTCTTTGTAGCAGTGAACCTGTTTACTCATTTGAGCAACCATCTTTGTTTCTCATACTAGCAACAAACTTCTATTTATGGAAACTTTATTACTTGTTTTAGCAACGAACTTCTATTCATGAAAACTTATTTACTTATTTTATTAATGAAAATTTGTTTATGGAAACTATTATCAATATTCTGATTATCATTACTTCAAACTATATTATGTTATAAACCTGTGAGTACTCACCACTATTTTTATAGTTGACGCTCGTTTTAGATGCTTTTTCAGGAATCACCTACTAAGAGGCTCGTGGAGACACAACACTTGTAGGAGCATTGGCATGTGTTATCTCTCAAATACATTCTAATATATTTTAAAAAGTTGCTCAAACTCATTTTAAATTGTAATGCTTTTTAATACTATGGTTGGTGTTGTCTTTTAACTTTTGCTATGAGACCCTTTGTACTGCCACGTCCCGTATTTCCGCTTTAGCAGGGTATGAAAGTGCTTGTGCGATGGAAACATATGAACGGGCCGAACCTCATCTGGGAAACAAAGAGTGACATGATGAGTTGCTATCCATATCTGTAATGCTCACGTTTCTGGCTAAGCATTAATATTATGACGTAATAGTTAAGTCAACAATTGTAACCTATTTTGAAGTAATGAAGATGAATTATTTGAGTATTATGTGATTTATATATGTGCTTATAACGATGTAATAATATAATAATAAAAATATACGTCAAAAATAAAATAATAGATAGACCCGATATCTATGAAGAAAGTTAAAGTGGTCGTAACAAGGATTTCAGGGATATAAGGAATGTTGAAATCCGACTTATAACGAAGAAGTTATGACCCGTCGAAGTTTTGCGACAAAACTGGCACGATGTTGTGTATCGTAAAAAACGAGTTTGCAATAACATACCTTTTAGCCTTAGCGATGTAAAGGAAAGTCATAGTATATGTTAAACCAAAAGCGTGCATGTAGAGAACGTCCAAATCTGACTTTATTAGAGGAAGTTATGATTTTTTTCTAAGATTTGGCATAGTAATATGCATCTTGGAAATCGAATTTTAGATCGATCGATTTTTAGGCGACACAATCTAAATGAGAATCGTCGATCTGGTTAATACGAGCTCAATGATATAAAGACAGATGAAAACGGACGTCAGATGACAAAGTTATGAATTTTTAATGGACTTTCGTTGTCTAAGACTGTTAAAATATAACTTTTAAAGTAAATCAAAATTAGCTGACGGAGTCTAAACGAAAGTTGTAGATCACATTGCTACCTACGCGTGGATATAAAGAATGTCAAAAACGGAGCTCGTATGCAAAATTTATGGATTTTAGAAAATAATTAATTTTCTTAATAAATTCCGGAGGTGACACGTGGCACAATCCTGACCGTTGCTTCCTCCCCAGACCTTGCCACCGGATAGTGACACTTGTCCACGTACACCCAACATAACTTATAGTATGCCCAACATACCTGTTATGTATGCCCTGCGTAAAACCTATAAATACAAGCGCAAATTTCTTATATTCTTCACACCAAAACCATTCTTTCTCTCTCAAATACCCTCCTTAGCTCCTCCCCTTCCCTAGCACTTTCCAAGTGTTAGAGGTGAAGCCCAGAGCACCAAAAGGCTCCGAGCAGTAGAGCTTTCGGCTCAGAAGTTTTGCCCGAGTAGAGCCTGGTTCCTCGTTAAACCCCCTAGTAAGTGAGTTATGCTTACCCTACTTTAAGTATAACTTATGTTTAAGTTCATTATCGGTATTATGAACTTATAAAAAAGATTTGTCATTGATTTAAAGTCGTTATACTGATTAAACTATTTACCGGAAAGGTATCTAGAATGGTCACGTTGGGCTTGGTTGTTGGACTTCAGAAAACCAATATGCCGAAATGGTCTTGCCTCCCAACTGTCCTGCCTGGCCGATACTTACTTGATAGATCATGAAAGTAGACTTTGAGTTAATGATGAATCTAGACTAATAATTAGTCCTAATAAATATTAGACGAAAATCTTGTAATGATAATACTAGGTTTTTTCGAAGGAAAAGAAAATTGTTAGAAGCGAAGCGCTGCCTGATTATTGAGTCATCACTTTAACAAGTGAATGCATAGTTACTTTCATCTCGCACATGGATATGAAGTATTTAATATAAATTGCGTGCTATGTATGCATATTATCTGTGTCCTTGATATCTATGTTGGATGAACAAAATATACATGTTTTACTTGATTTAAACTGTATATGTATTTTTATACCTATCAATATGTTAGGAAAATATTGGTAGATGATGTAATTGATGAAAGATGAAATAAATAATGAGAGGCCTCGATGTTTAAGCTGATTCAGTCATCTAGCAGAGTATTGATGACAACCACAGACTATTCTATGTGGAAAGTTGACAGGCTCGCAACCTGTAGGTGTTTTTGAACTACATGTTCACCAGGTGTACTCCATCCCCCTCATGGTTGCCTTATTGAGATATATTGTTGAGGAATCCCCAAAGCAGTGTTGTCCATCCCAATGAAAATCCTTAGGCTAGGTCCCTTAATTTAGATTCTTTAGGGACAAAAAGTAAGGATAAGGGGAATGGATAATCGGGTTGATTGATTTGATGAAATTAATAAACTTAATTATCGTGGGTTGAAAACCCTATGTGCTCACCAGGCTCTCCAGCCTGACCCACTCAGTTTATTGTATTACAAGTAGTGGCCATAGAGCACATGAGTGATGATTTGATGATAGATCAATGAGTTATAGGCCATTAGAATAATAGATGTTGTAAGGCCTGTACTATTTCTGTTAATGCTTATGTACTGTATTAACAATGACATCCCAACGTTTTTAATATAATGAAAACACATTTCTTCAGAAATACTTTGATAATTTACTTATCATATTTTTGGGAACAAATTACGCAACATATTTCTTCAAAATGATACTCTGATTTTAAATAAAGCATAAATAAATCGGTCTTTTCTAGTTTTAACTTGGGGATGTCTCAATATCACTCCAATTAAAACCACCATAACTTCTTTTTTTAATATTCTGATTAACTTGGATTTTTGTCTGACATGTAGTTCACTGTTTAACATACATTTTAGACTGTTTAAATTCCTTTTTATTTATATAGTAACTAAGTCACAGGCCCTTAAATTTAGGTATTAAAGCTATTTTTTAAACTAACAATTTGTTTATCTTGATAGATCCTACCTTTGCACAAGATTTTATACCCTTGGATGAATAAGATTTCAAAGTTTGAAGAGCTATAGTTTGGTTTCTTGAGAACTTCAAGGTGAAAACTTGCCTAGTATCTACGGAAAAAAAAACCAATGACCCATTAGTTTTTTTGGGGAAACATGTGATTGTATAAACATATAAGGATGATCGGCAATTTTTTGTTACAGGGACGATATGATAATCTAATACGACAAGTATAGTGGAAACATAAAAAAAATGAACGAATTTATGTACTTTAAGGTTGTGTTGTATATGCAACTGAAATTTGAAAGGTTGGTTAGGTTCAAGATAACATAACAGAATCTCATGTCCAACTTTGATGTCACTTTGAAAGTTACGTCTTAAATACATGGTCTTGAAAGGATATTCGAGATTTTTTTAATGTGTAAAAATAAAGGATTCTCTCAAACATATGTTGTCAGGATGTAGTGTATGTTGATGACGAAAATGACCTCATGGGTCATTTCCTAATAAAAGCAGAGAACCCATCAACTTCAACGGAAGCAGAGTCGACACGATACTTAAACAAACTGACAACTCCATATGATAAGGATTTTGATATTCTACTTTGGTGAAAACAAAACACATCCCGTTACATGATTATATCTCTAATGGCTAAAGTTATAATTTAATTATTTATATAATTTTTATAGTATTTATTATATTTTAACACTTTGTTGCTTATGTTGGTAGATGTTTTGATAATTCAAATTTCTATTGTGGCGTCTAAGGCAGATTTTAGTACAAGCAAGTCAAATATTAGATGCGTGTCGGACAAACTTGTCCACAAAAATAATACAGGTTTTGCTTTGCACCTAAGATTGGATAATAAAATCAAAAAGCCGATTGTAATTACACAACATTTAAGACATTTTAAAAGATGATGATGTCACCAAAGGTAACAATTTCTTGTTATTACTTAATTACCAAACCTTTGATTAAGCACTAACTTCCTACTTCATTCTATTTATGGTTTATATTAAAGTTGGAAAACGCGATAAACAATGGATATGAAAATGGGAAAGAGCTAATAGATATTACCGAGTAGTTATTTTGTATTTTGCTTTATTGGTTAATGGCTATTATTTGTAAGTGAACGTCGAAACTAAACTTGGTTATGGTTAATGTCTAGTTGGTATTTTAACTTGGAAATTGGAATTATATGAAAATATATGGATATGGTTAATGTTGAGTTGGTATTTTCTCATATGGATATGATTAATGTTTATATATGCAATTATGTACAATCATATTAATGGCATTCTTAATTACATATCTTTCATGGGAAATTACAAAATTAATGTCATAAGTCATTTGATGTCAAACAAATCAATGTAAAAATGTTTAGCAACCTACAAAATTACATCGGATTGCAAATAACACCAACCAAAGCACTTGACTAAATTTTTTGTCAAAATCAGACAAAAATGTCAAGCAAATCAATATAAAAATGTTTGGCAACCTACAAAATTACATTGGAACGTTAATGTGGATTTTCTTACAAATGTTTTTTGTTGCCAGGCTAGTTGGTTCGGACTTGAGACAAGTAGTATCATTCATGCGTTGCATTTAGATTTTACCAAAAAAAAAGTCCCTTGCATTTAATTAGACTTTATAAAAAGCTCTATTCACAATAGTTTTTGCAAAATAACTCTCCGTTATGGTTCCAAACACGCATTTTTTTTTCCGGTCACTACCTTCCAATTTCACATGATTCTCCCGTTTGACCAGAGACAAATCTAGATCAACGGCTTGACATCAGCAAACATACAGTGGTTCATATTCAGTGGATTGTGATTAGGACTAATGACATTGGACTAATACCCAAACTTTTTGACATTACATGGACTTTCTCTCAATCTCTCGTCTATTTAAAAGACATATACTCATCTCATCCTTGTTATCCAAAATAACCTAAAAAGTTTGCTAAGTTCATTGTACGTAGTAAAGTGCCATATGTAACAAACACTTTATAAAGAACTTTTTACAAGTTAAGTTAAATGCAGTCAAGTGCCATATGTAACAAACACATCATAAAGCACTTTTACGCTTCAAATATATAGAATTCTTTTCTAATCTTGATGGGGATTCGGATAGTTAAATAGTTACTCTTCCCGCTAAAAAAAAGAAAAAAAAAAACCCTAATCTCATAGAATAAATTAATAAAGTTACCATAGGTCAAAATGCATCACTCCCCTTCTATACTCTACCTGAAAAGACCTACGGATTTTACAGATCTAACCTAAAATTAAGGATGCTTTACACCCAGGGCAGTGGATGCTTAAACAATAAAGAATAATCTACCTATATCTATGAAAAAATTTGAGCAATAGGTGGATGTACATTATGGCAGCATTACTCCACTAAAAATTTGAATTCTGGATTTTCTACGAGGGGAATAGTAGGTTTAATCTCTGCAAAATCCTTTTCATGGAAGAAGCCCATAAGATCATCAACCGAAAACGGAATGCTGCATACATAAAAACATCATAGTTCAATCACACTTGTTTAACATAATCATACTAAAATTTCCATAAAATCCCGGTGCCCATATCCTAATGCATATTGGAATTGGAAGTCAAATTAGGTCCCAATCTATGTGTTCAACAATCTGAGTATGTACAGTTTTAGTGTGTTTTATTGCTTACCTGGGATCGTCATTCAGCAAAAAGGAGTTATGTTCATTTGAGTCTTCATATGAGTTATTTTTATCATGTGACATTTTCTTTTGCTTTTCCTCTTCCTCTTCTATTTTATTATGTAAGGCAGTAATAACCTGTATACAGGTTAGAGGGTGATGAAGGGTCATCAAGAACGCAACATAAAAGCAAACTGATAAACGAGTTTTATAGTTTTGTTCTTACTGCGGCATCTACGCCTGGAGTATGGTAATTGTCATCCCAGTAGTGTGTACAAATTCTGTGAATTTGATAAATATTTAAAACCTGAAACAAAATGCATCACTTGTTTATTCCCGAAAAATAAAGAAAATGTCATATAGATACTTAGTCAAATCATACATGAACATATAATCAGCAACAAGAACAAGGGGAGACTTACAGAGCATAGATCATTTGTGAGGTCATTATAGGTAATTCTGGACTTTTGGTGTATGACCTGCAGAATATAAATGGTAAACTTCCAAATACGATGATAAGTTGTGTAAACATCAAAGAAAACGTTTTTCACATTCACAACGTTTTTCACATTCACTACGGCAGCATTTGATATGTTGCACTGGACTCAGCCTTGTACTGATTTTGGCATGCATTGGACTAAGACTAAGATTAATGTCAATGGGACAAACAATACAACTATTTTTCCCACCCAAAAAGATGGAACAAGGTGGGATATGGACTCTTTGTTGGTCTCTCGTTTGTGAAAATCATGTGAATGGCCTCCTCATCCTCATCATGGAAAATAGACCTAGAAAACTTTTCCAATCCCGTCATTTACTTATTATGGCAATTTTCCATGACGAAGATGAGGAGGACATTCACGTCATTTGCACAAACGAGAGACCAACAGAGAGTCTCTATCAAATCTCTTTTGGTGGGATAAAAAGTTGCAGTTTTTGTCCCTTTGACATCAATCCCAGTCTCAGTCCAGTGTAAACTGTGGACAACCTGTTATGTTATGTCCTCTAGTTACAAACGGGGCCTAAAGGAAGTTATGCTGCCTATCAATCTATCATAATAAGGAGTAGAAAGCATACCAATAATAAAAAAGTTTAAATTCACAGAATTATGATAGGAAGGAAATTGAAAGTTAGAAAACGTGTACATATCATTAAGTTTGCATTTTAGTGGTTTCTAAGTAACAATATATAGAAACATACCAAGAATCCAACTGCCTGCCTTACATGCTTAAGTTCATCCCATGCCGAGTCTGAGTACTGATTTAATGGAATTAGTTAGTTAGAACCACGAACTCTATATTCAACAAATATAGAAAGTGTCTAAACTAATGAATACCTCTTCTGTGACATGATTACACCAAAGCTCTAACTCAGCTAACCCTGCTTTCACATATTCCCCGTGACTGAAGGTGCATTTTTCTTTACGTAGAAGAAGGCTAAGGTTCCATAGAAAAAACACTTGCAAATTATTAGTTGATAAAATACGTTAAATTGGATACTTAGATTCATAGTATTCATAGACAACAGAAATTTAAAGATATTAAAATTGGTAGATAAACGAGTTGCTATCAAGAGCAGGTAAACTATCAGCTCTACCTGTTGAATAGTTGTACATTGATGTAAAAGAAAACTTGTGCGAATATCTTCTGATCAAGAACACTTGGAACCTGAGATAATCATGTTTGATGGGATCAAAACATGAATAATAACATTATTAAAAAAAAGAAACAAGATCACATACGTTGTATTCTTCCAAAGTATGTAACATGCCATTCAGGCATTCAATGATGTTTTGCCAACGAAGAGATGGAGGAATGTGTTCATCTGACGATTTTCCTGTCTGTTATGTTAGAAACATATAAAATCAGCACTATCACTTGCCATTTAATACAAAAACGCATTATAATTTCAGACAATCGATCCACAATTTAAAAAAAAAAAAACACTAACGTTACCTCGATAAAATATCTGAGATGAGTTGACAATTCCTTCTTCAGATTGTCACGAACGATTCCGTATATTTTTTCAACATAAGCAGTTAGTTGTTGCTTGAAAAGTAAAGCTGGGTACTTTGCATCTACATGACGCACTATTTCAAGGTCCGAATACGACGGGGATTTGCGAAAACTCTAGAAAATATCAATTACAAAATAGTTCATAACCACCATATTGCAATTATTAAAAAGTTCATAAATAAAAAATCATTTATGAATAAAATGGTTAAGTATAACTCAGTACTTGTGCCATTCTTCCAAATATTGATGTTGGCTGAGGAGGCCTGTGAGCACCTGCGCCAGAACTTAAAGTCTTCTGAAGCAAAAACAGCAATGAAGATGTGGCAGAGAGCCAATAAGACATATGCTTATTGTCTTCCTCTTTCTGGGAAAGACAATGCACAGACAACATGGAAGTTGATTCAGTAACAGTTAGAAATAATAAGTAAATGCCTCAAAATGCCCCAAACAAATACACTTGGAGTATTTGGTTTTTTTCTTTTCTTCTTTTGTTTTAGAATGTAGAAAAGTGTGAGTTAAATTTAAATGTTCCGAGAGTGTGGGTGTAATTAGAGGGATTGGCTTGAGAGATTCGTCTATGTGATTGTAATGATTTATTGTATAGTGAATTGTTTTCTTTGGAGGCTTGTGGTTTCTCTCATGTTTTGGAGTTTTCCATGTATATTATTCTTTTCGAATTTTATCTATTATTTGTCATTGGGTGAGTTGTTTGGAATCTTTGAGACCAATTTCCCAACAGGAACACCAATATAAGTATATAAGCAAAGGCAACAACTGTCAAGACTTCCGCATTTTGGAGAAACATGTTTATGTGTTCCATGTAACATCTCACCTGTATTGCAGAACCAAAGACTGTGATAAGTCGGTCAAATACATTAGTTTTTTCTTGTTCAAAAAGTTTCCAGTGGATAAGACTTTTGTATATGATATATGTGACAACTGGTTTTCCATTACTGAACCCAAGATCTTCTGTAGATACTTTTATAAGAATATCAACATTTTCCTGTACCATAGACATATAGAAACATAAAAATTCAGTCATGTTGTTTTATAAAAAAATATCGGTTATGTTATGTTACTGAGACACATACACGCTGCTTGTCAATAGCTGATTGCCTCAGTGAACTATCAAATCTCTTCATAGGTGTTCCACTTTCCTGTAAATTATGGAATTGTCTTTTAAATTATCTAAGTAATGTATATAAGACACCTTTTGGAAAGTTATAAGGATTGGATCTTCCGACTTACAATGTTACCATTCTCTGGACCCTGAAAGGTTATGATAAATAAAATAAGGAAAATATTTTTACAAAAAGTATATATAAGGTTGTTATATTATACACTGTGGCATGTTAATTTACCTTAGATGAGAATGAAAAACGTCCCGACATCCTTTTCGAATTTGATGAATTCATTAGTCTTCGTCTCATAATTTGCTCCTCGGCCTCCATCTCGATTATTTTTTCTTGAAGACTAAAGCATGAAATTAGTTACTACTTTAGCTTCAGATAGTCAAACATAGTCAAAGTATATTGCTATAATAACCTTTGCACTGTGAGTTTCATCTCAATTATCCTTTCTTCTGCTTCTGTTGCCTGCTTTAATCTCTCTTCACTTAATTTGTTGCTCTCTTCATACTTCTTTTCTATTTCATCAACTTTCTGTTCCAGTGAACTTACTGTGCCCTGCATTTTTCCCAAACAAGAAATCAAGAATTTTTGGTGATCAGGGCACATTTATAAAACTAGAAAATTAATTTGTATGACTTGATAAAAATCTACCTTGAGTTCTTGATTTTCAGTAGTAAGCTTATCGACTACCTCCTTGTTTGAAGCTCCATCAACTTCACGAGATTTTTCAAGTTCCATCTTTGCAGCTTCTCGTTCCTTCGAAAGCAGTTCTTGTGTTTGTTGAGATTGAGCTTCCATTTCTTTTAAAGCATTCTCAAATTTCGCATGTTCCTGATTTTTACTTTCCTCCAAATCGGACTACAAAAACAAAGTAAATGAAATGATAAGAAAAACAACAGATAAATTCATCCCATATTTTCTGTAATCTACTCAATTTGGTAGTTACTCTAATGCGCTTCTCCACTTGTAATCGCCAGGTCAGCTCTTCAACTTCCTTTTCGAGTTTAGTTTTGGCTTCTTGTAGAGCACCAGTTTCCTTTGCAGCCTGCAGAGGAGAAAGTATTCATAAGGTTGCAAAAAATAAATTAAATTAGGATTTAGAAAAATGAAAGATGGTTACCATTTTAAGTTTCCTTAGTTCTTTCCGTGCGAGTCTTGATCTCCAGAAAGACTGAGTCTTTATTGCTGCTTTCCTCAGTTTACAATAACGGACGCGGGCCACATATTGTCGACATTGTCTCTGAAAGTTACCATAGATTGTGTATCATTTAAATAAAAAATTATCATAAAAAAATTTATATCATATACTTCAATAATAATTCTGACACGCATAGTTGAGGTGATCGCAAATAAAAGTCTATTGTAGGGATAATTAATTACAAGTGTTAAAAGCAAGAAATAGCAACATACTTTTATCTAATTGTTTATTATAACATCCTACTGTTAGTATAGTTTAGTTATGTTTATAATTATCCTAATCTAGAGGGTACCTATGTGTAATATTTATCTCTATATATAGAGATATCTATGTACATCATATCATACAATCAACATACAAGATACCGTGGGTTCATTATGGTTCATGCCGACACCTTTCATCGTATTGTTCATCAATCTTTTGCCAATAGTCATGGCCTACTCGACAGTTTCAGCATAACAAAGAAAACCTCCCAAAACTCCCACAAGTTTGCCTTGACACTTGGCCCAGCCAACTATGGTTACTGGAAGGCCATGATTCACCCATTCCTCCTTACACTCTTACACCTACAAATGCCATTGTTATCCCAAATCATATCCAATGATGCACATGTTCATATGTTGACTATTCAACCATCTCTGAAGCCTCCTTCCATCATGTTAATAGTGTAGCTGCTCGAGATCTTTGGTTATCCTTACAACAAACACATGAACCTCACTCATCTTCTAGAGAATATACCTTGAGTTGAAAGGGGAATTAAAAATCGACGTCTATTTGAATCATGTACCAGAATATGTTGTTGTACTTGTTGCTATTGGTGGACCTATTTTAAAGCATAAGATCTAGTTGTGCTTACCATCTCTCGTCTTCAAGAAGAATACAACGGTCTAAAATCCACCAACATTGTGCGGCAATCCCTATTTCATTTAGTGAGCTACAAGCCCTATTCAACAATCATGATTACATGTTTAGGAAAACTTGTGCTTCCTCCCCATCTACCCCATGCAAGCTTTTCATACCACTAGCAACAATCTTGGTGACTCTCTTGGATCCTTCTTCTTTATGGCTTCTCAACTAGGTCTTATTGTCTCCATCCTTGGTTTTCAGTTGGTGCCTACCCTGCCTTCCGGATTAGCACCCTCCACCCTTCAAGCTTCCTACGACTATCAACAACCCAACAACAACAAATATGGTAATCACAGATATGGAAACTATCGAGGAAAAAAATCAGGGTCGAGGTGATGATCGACAATTCAATTGGGTCAACAATCAAAACACAGTTTATCGTACTTGCAATATTTATTCGTACCAAGCCCACTTCCAATTTTGATAGTCATGCCTTCTTTTTTTCCTCCAGGACTTGGTTTCCGGACACCAAAGCAAATAGTCATGTCATGCTTGACTTAGGGCATCCACAATCCATTGATCTCTAAGGAGTTCAATGGATTGCCACATCACTGCCACATCAACATTTCACTTTTTATTCAACTATACTCTTTAACATCCACACACCATTAAACCCTACAAAGTTTAATGGATTTCTATATTTGGTTTGAAATTTAATTGAAAAGGAAAAGATTAAATCCATTGAACCAATCAATGATCATGCAACTCTCTCATTCAACTCTCATCCATGTCATCACTCACACTCCATTAAACTTCTATTCAATCCTAATTATCATCTATTCAACTCTTATTAAACCCCCATTGTGGATGCTCTTAGCAAGCATTGATCACTTGCAAGCCAAAGATGGTAATGTCGCTCTCCATGTTGGTGATGGTAAGGGACTTATATTTTATACTAGTTCCTTAATATTTCACTCACCACACAAAATCTTCTTTTTGTTCAAACAAAAGTTCTTGTTAATCATGACTTTTTTGAAGTCTGTTTAACTTTTTTTGTTTTGAAGGATGATTCTACATGCTCTCCCTTACTCATGGGCCCGACGAACATTGTTTCTATTCAATTTATCTTCCTTGGCTTCATTCCATCCACAAAGTCATTTTTTCTGTTGTTCATGCTCATGTACTCTCTGCCACATGCATCTTGGCATCCGTTTTTTATACCTCTTGTCAAATAGGAAAATTGTGAACTTCCTTTACTCGTTTCTTCTTTTCGAAGCAATAAATTTTAAATTTGACGTATTGTGACGTTTGAGACCATGCACCTACTTTATCTTTTGATGGTCATCTATGCTTTCATGTTATGTGTTGATCATCATTCGCAATACATGTAAAATTTTCCAATCGCTTAACAATGAGATGTCTATAACACTTTCAGACTCTTTATTACCATGGTTGAATGCCAATTCATAACCAAATGTAAGAAAGTTCAAACTGATTTGGGCGGGGGTTGAATTTTGCAATCCCCCTCTTTTTTCTCATCTCTTGGAATTGTTCACCATAGATCGTGTCCTCATACCAATGAGATAAACGGATTTGTTGAATATTGTCATTGATACGTCGTTGAAATAGGCCTCACACTACTCGTTGAATGTCCCTCTGCGTTTTTGGCATCATGTCTTTCATACAACCATCTTTCTAAATTACATGTCGTCTCGTACATAGACACCCAAGTCACCCTTTGAACATCTCTTTAATCGGCCCAGTCTACTCGTTTCTTTGGTTATTCAGATGTGACTGCTTTCCCCATCTTCGGTCATACAATTGCCACAAGATGGGATTTTGATCCGCTCATCTATCTTTCTCGGGTATAGTCCTTCACATCATGGCTAGCATTGTTTTGACTTATCTACGAAGCAACTTTACATTGTTTTCCATATCACTTTGCTGAAGACAACTCCCCTTTTATAATTAATCAAACACAAACTTCACCCTTACTTACAACCTACAAACTCCCTTACATCTCCTTGGAAACACCTCACATTTTGCCTTTACCGGATTCCCCTAAACCTAATCCTTAAAACTAGCCTATTGTGGGTCTTCATTGTCTATCTTTATTCCGCTCAGTACAATAATGCCCTCAATTATCGTTTCTCCATTACTGACTTCCATAACTCAACCATTATCCTCACTACCACTACCCTTATTTTGACATCCTTCTCATCTTTGACAAAATCCCAAACAACATGTTCCTTTCAACCAATCCTCTCATCATGTCAGTATCTCTCCCACTCCGCTCACAGAGCCTACTTCCTTTATCATCACCAACAAATACCCCGAGGGGCGCAAGATAGCCAAAAAGTATTTTGTTCTTATTACAAACGACACCTATTCTCTACTCTCTAGTTCCCCATGTCCTTAACACTAATGTTGTTGATTGCAAGTGGGTTATAGGTTAAAACAGAAAAAAAAGGATGATTTCACTCGGTACAAAGCCAAGTTCGTTGCTAACGATTCGGATAACAAGACCGATCCTTCATTCTTTAATTTCCAATGTAAAGGAACCCACCTATATATGTTGGTATATGTTGATGACATGACACCAACATCACCGATAATAGCATGGCGGCTATCAACCACATTGTTCATCAACTAGGCCTTTTCCATTAAAGACCTCAGGTCACTTAACTACTTATTGGGTCTTAAAACTGTTCCTTACAGCTCAAATGTCATACTTTCCTAAAGGAAATACATCTTGGAAATTTTACAATGTGTTGGCCTTTCTTAGTCCAAACCCGTATAAACTAGGTAGTCTAGTTTAGATCTTTGAAAGTATAATGTCCTAATAATAAAAATTACAAACTTATAATTGGGTAGATTTTCCAATGTACAACGCCTTAATAAGAATAATTTTGTATGTAATAGAAATAAATTACATTAGGATGCTATAATAGATAGATAAACTAAAGTATGTTGCTATTCATACATTTTTTAGCTAATTAGACTTTTCTTACTTTAATCCAAGGTTATTTTATTTCCTAATATAAAGATCATATATCCCTGTAAATTAGAATAGAGATTGTAAATCTTTCTAGATTAGGTAATGGTTATTTAATTTCTTGATTTCACATACATGAATGTATATTAGAGTCACAATATTGTTTCCTTATTTGTTGATCATGTGGCCAAATATAGATGACGCTATAAAACACTTGGGTTAGTATGCATTTATAATTTGACAAGCCTCGTTCTAAGCCTAATACAAAAGAAAAGGGAAAAAAAAGTAAAGATTTGATAGTCATGGTACGAATTCCAAAATACCTGAAGAATAATTGCTGCATCTTCTGTCTTTTTATTTCGATATTCATTACGCGCAGCCATTCCACGTATTGCACTTTGAATATTAATAGCTGAAGCGGATAAAGTTTTGTAAGCTTTCCTCTTAATAAACATGCGTCCATCTTTCTGAAGTTTAACAGAAGCAACGTCTCTCCTTCTGTTCTCATAACGGTTGCGTCCAATTTGTCCTGAAGTTATTTATTAAAACATTTACTTTATTAAGGTTAAACATTCAAGTTCTTATTTTAACATATACGGATGATACACCGGTTTATACCTCTACACACAGCTTGTATATGTATTGATGATTGTTTTAATGAGTTGTACTTCTTTTGTGCAGAATGGGTAAGAAATTTTCTCTGGACTTTGCTAGCAGATCTTCCTAAAACCTCACTTCTTCGAGCATCTAGTTCTGCCATTTGACCAGCTCTCAGAAATACTTTTGTTTTACCAATCTGCAAAAATATTGTCATGTCATGACTTATTAAGAACACATAAACTATAACATTGGCCATAAATATTTTAAAAGTTTATAAATAGGTTCCAACTAGCTTTATTTATTTATTTAATCTATACATTTTTAGATTATTTCTTGAAACAACATAAAAAAAAAAAAAGAAAAAAAAATTACCTATACCTAATTATAACAATTAGTTTTTTTATACTAGTACATGGGGCCAGTTTTATATTTTTCATTTTATAAATAAAATTTTCACAAAACATCTTTACTTTTTTTTATAAAATTAAAAATGAAATTAATGTAGGAAAATTGCAGGAAATAGCAAGGTACTTTATTTTCATTATCAATATAGGCAATGTACCTTATTTTTATCCATAGTAGCAACATACTTACATTTCTAAGCCAGTAATAGCAATATGTAATATGAAACTTATAAAATTACTTTATTTATATAATAGCAGCATACTTATATTCCTATCCTTGTAATAGCAATGTGCTTAAACTTCATTACCAATATTGACCATAAAATATAGTATGTAGTCTAACAACTATAAGCTATTTAAAAGTGTCAAGTTACATATTGCTAATTTGGGTAAATAAATGAAAGTACAATGATATTATTGGTAAATATATGAAAGTGCATTACTATTATGGTTAAAGAAATGTAAGTACATTGCTATTATCAGTAAAAAATAAATATATTCTCGATATTCGTAATGATAGTAAATTACATTGTTCTTTTCTGCAATTTTCCCAATTAATATCAATAATATTCAATATTGATCTCATTTCAAACATATTAACAAGACATTTTTAATGGTCTAATTCATTGTCTACTATGTTGTGTATTATTACGTAACTAAAAACTTTTAAATAACACAAGATAGGATAAATGAATGATGATTAACTCATTTGTTCTCATATGTGGGCCTCATGAAAAAGGAGGGTAAGGTACCTGATAACCTTGAAGATTTGCCTTCTCTATAAGCAACTTTGAAGTCTTGATATCATCATCGCTATAGGATGAGATGTGAATCAATACAATAGATACTAAAAAAGGAATGATATTTAGAAAAAAAATGTTTATACAACTATACAAGTACCTTTTTTTTGCAATTTCAGGTGCAAATATTTTGAAGCGGCTAATAAATTCTTTAAAAGGTTTGCGAGTAGGAAATCCAGCCATACTGATCCTAATTGCCTCCATAACTCCCTGTAATGACATAAATGATCACTTTCTGAACATGTATATGCATATGATAGATTATAGATCAGATGTGGTAACTTACACCACAACGTAGTTGCTGAAGTATGTTTTGATTTTCGAAGATAGAAGGCTTTAAAAGATTGTTGGGTTTCACACAACGAATGTAATGTGGCTCCGTGTGACTCAGTGTCTCAAGCAATTGTGTTAATTGTGACTGCAAATATTTCACATTAGAAATTAAACTGAACAGAAAGAAGTAGATTGGTGTATTAAATAAATTAAATAGGGTTTTTCACTATTCGGATAAAAAGGAATTGTACAATTAGACAATTTGGATTAGACTATGGTTCGGATATTTGGATTTCTGGATTAGTTTGGACCAAAACCGACTAAATACTTTGGATTTCAGATTGCTTTTGGTTACCAAAATGAGAACCGAAGAGTCCAAAAAACTGAATATCATATTTATTTATATAAATATATTTTAATTATGTATAATTTCAAAAACCAAATAATCAGTTATTTGAATATTTGGTAATTTTTTATTATTCAGGAAGTTAGTAGATAAATAAACAGAAAAAGTAAGAGATATTTTTAAAGTAAAAAATAAGTATACAAAAATATTATGTTAACATTGTTTGGAATGTCTCTTAATTAGTCTTCAAAACGGAATCAGTGAAAAATAATCCGGTCGAATTGTAATTTGTTTGGTTCAGATCAGATTTTAATTTAGTTAGAACTATTTGGATCCAATTTTTGAAAACCGAAATCGATTCGATTCACTTGATTGGATCAGTTTAAACTGATCCACTGAAACAAACACCCCTAAAATTAAGAAAATTATACCTTAAACCGTGAACCTATTGATGAAAACTTTGATGTTTTGGATGACTCTTCTGCTAGAGGTGGGAATAAATTTGACACAAAGGTGCACTTTGAAGCACTTAAAAGTGCTTGTTGTTCTGCAACAACATAGTCCTTGTTTTTATCCAAGAAAAACTCGGTTTGATATGTGACCTGAAATCAGAATTTATTTTTAAAATATATATAAGAGACACTTATTAATTATTGATATCACCATGTTGGATAAAGGGAAGTAAAAATACATACCTCACCAGCATAATGGTCAATGGTAAATGCTGAATTAGAAAGCTTTGGCTTTTGAAAACGTTTATTATCCTTGAATGTTTGGTAAAGCTTTTCAGCAAAGGTTTCATGTGTAGATCTTGGAAACATGCTGCATATATAAGTTACACATTTAAAGGTTAATTCTAGAAATGAAAAGACTACAGAAACATATAAAAATTACAAAAAGGTCTACATACCAAGCCTCATCCAAAAGAGCAAGGATTCCTCCAGGTTTCTAAAGCAATCAAAAACTCAGTTAGAATAACAGTAACATTCTCAAAGCACAATCCAATATTAAAGATCTTCTAAATTAGACCTTCTCAATGAGATCTAGAATATCTTGATTGTCCACAAACTCTATGTAACTCCAATCGATTTGCTCTTTGGTATATTCTTCTTGCTCCATCTTAAAAACATGCTGATGAAATGAAATTGATACACCCAAAATCATATCAGATTATTATGGTTGCTTCATAAACTAACATCTCCACTGAATAATTAATAGTTTTTATTTTATTTGACAAACCTGATTAAAATGTTGCTGAAGTTTCTCATTAGTCAGATTGATACAAAATTGCTCAAAACTGCATTGGGTCATTATTAATTGAGTTAAAATAGGGATTCAAAAACATCAAGATGATAAATCCAGAAAGAAAATATTACATCAAAAAATATTTGTTATACTCTGCCACAAATACACAGTCAGCAGGATATATAACATGATAGATCAGAAATTAAACTTAGGAGTTGTTAAATGAAAAGAAATATGAGTTCCGTGTACGGATTTATTAATGAATTATATTTATTATGCTCTGCCACAGATACACAGTCAGGGTTTTGTATTTTTTAAATACAATTATTTATATGATACATTAGGAGGTTATCTATTTATAGCTACTAAACTCCTAATTCAAAAACAAGGACTTATCTTAATGCTATGTTTATCTCTAAAGATCAAACCTAGTTAATAAAACTACTCCAAAATAGCTGGATAAAAATCAAATTACTCAAAACAAAATTCTGTAAATGATCCTACACTCCCCCTCAAGATGGATATATAGATCAAACATATCCAGCTTGCTCTTCATTGTGTTGAACTTGATTCTTGATAGAGCTTTGGTGAGTATATTGGCCACATGAAAATTTGTTGACAATGCCCACTATAAAATCGTTATCCAGCCTTATATGGGACAAATGGATTAAGTTGTTGACCAGTCTTTGGTATCTCCCTTTATCCACAAATAAGTCAAACATGTATTTCCTTTGGGATTTATGCAGGTTTACATCTTAGTAGGCTGGTTTCTCTCAATAAGTCAAACATGTATTTCCTTTGTGATAATAACATTCCATGCCTAGACCTTGTAATCTCCATCCCGAGAAAATACCTTAACTGACTAAGATCTATAATTTTGAATTCCTTTCTTAAGATGGCTTTTAACTTATCGACTTCTTATGAGTAGTTGTCGGTCAGGATGATGTCATCAACATAGACAACCATAATTGCCTTATGTCCATCATATGAGTGTTATAAAATTGGGTAGAGAAATTGACAGGATTAAAGACAAACTTCTCGAGCATGTATCTTCCAAGATTTATACCGTACACTTTCTTGAAGTATTTGAATACTTAATCTTGATATTTAAAAGGATTAAGCACAAAAGTTTTATATAGACGTAGCGGGTAATCGAACAGCAAGTTGCGCCAAAACCCCTTTTTGGATAGCAAAACTAATTCTTTTAAAAACAACATACAAAGATCTTGGGGTCAAATCATTACTATGTATGACCGTTGGAGTTTAGACTCTATTGAGGAGCTCCTCAACATCTGGCTCAAGGAAACCGAAAGTATCAAATGCAAAAGGTATAAATGTGAGTGTTGATTTTTCATGCACGCTTTCTCATGTTTTACCACTTTGCATGAGGCAACTTTTAAAGCAACTTGCCCCACAGTGAAAACCCCACTCCCCAAACTCTCAAGATGGGAAACCCCTATTAGATCCACACATGTGTGCTTCCCTCCGGCACCCAAAAACTAAAACATCAGCTGGTGTAAGTGTTTGATCTTCCTTCCAACGGGTCAGTCAGAAAGTTCACAAGTGCATCTTTCTTGGCAGAAACCCAGACACATCTAAATATATTGAAAAGAACATCACTAACAAGAACATGTCGGTACTTGAAACCTGGGAACTCTTTACAATGAATTGGATGCTCCCCAAAGGAGTCCAAGCATGCGTTGCGACAAACAAGGCATGTCTCATCAACCGGAAATAAAGGTATCAGAAAGGCGATACTTGAGGATACCATGATGCTCTACAGGCGACATATGCTGACCAATACCATCAATAGGAATAATCATAATAAAATCCTTACAATGTGATGCCCCTGCTGTACACATGCCTTTTGATGACCTATGTGAGTTTTTTGAACCAAGATCCTAGAGACCATTTGAGCCCATAACATGACTTTTGTAACTTACATACATGGTCTTGGTTCCTCGGTGTTTCATGTCCCAAAGGGACATCCATGTGGACCTCTTCTTCCAATTCTACATTGAAAATGCATTTTTAACATCAAGTTGGTAATGTCACCGATCAAGAACTTTAACCTCATTCATCACTGCCATAGTCCACTCTGTTTAGGCAAGTAATTTTTGTATAGAGAAGGGGTCTAACAGAGTGTCGTGGATGCTTGGATAGCTCTAATATTTTGTAGTAAAACAAAGTAGGATTTTTATTGAAAATATAAGCACGGAAATTTTACAAATACATGAAATTTACATGACCTAACCTAAAATGACAAATCATAACATCATTTTCTTGTAAAGTGTTGTCAGAATTGGTTTGGGGAATTCGATTTTTTTTTCTAGCTAAGAGGTTTAGTGATTACGAGATGATAGTCAGGCAAGTTCAATCATTCAGTTTACGATGAATCTTCCAAAATGTTTTTGTGTACAGAAGATCACACGAGGGGCATCTATTTTATTAATTATGGTAACGTCGTTTATAATTTTTTTTGGAGTTTGGAAAGCATGTGGGCGACATAGATTAATCATTGGTAGTATTTTGTGAAGTTCCCATGAGGACTTTTCTATGATTTCTTCTCATCTTACATCAGAGAATACGTCTCCTGAAGGTTTGAAAGTTGTTTGATGCCAAGATTCTCCCTCGAATCATTCGATTCTCCTAGATGAAGATCTTGTAGCAGACTTTAAGACTCAAAGATGGTGACTTGTTGTCTATGTTTGAGAAGATCTTGTTACTAAACTAACCCTAAGCCTATTCTTATCTCTAAAGATAAACCTGACTAATAAAATGACCCCTAACTAACTGGATGATAATCAAATTACTCAACACGAGATATCTATAAACTTCTATGAAAACCAAAGGCTTTCAAGCAGTGGTCTGCAAGAAATAACCTGTTCATATGATGAAAACAAAAGCGTACCAGTTAAGCACCTGTTTGTCTTGAAACTTTCGAATCCATAGATGTCCAGAACTCCAATCAAGGATTTTGACTCGGGATCTTGACCAATTGACTCATTAATCCTTCCTACAATCCTGATTCACACAATATATACATGTGCTATAAACCAGACCAAAAAAATTAAAGAACATGATTATTATACAATAACAATCATCCATTCAGATGAAGCATACCAGTCAAATAGCCTTGAATAAACAATTTTTGCCAAAGCATCTCTATTCACAGCTGCAGCAATTGGATCAAGTGACTTTTTTATGCTCTCATCACGTGTTACAATTACACGCTTGCAGAAGGAATCTTCAAGGGCCTCTAAATCACACCTATTAGGACATACAATGAGATATATAATGAACACATTTGGTATGGAACTAAAACAAACTAAATAAGGGAAAAAAGAAAAAGGAAAAACTAGTTACTTGAAAAGTTCAGCTGCAGTTTTCATATGAAGCTTAGATTGATCGTCTTTAGGTTTAGATGAATCTGGTTCGTTGCCTTTAGTAAACTCAATATTTCCTAAATGGAGAATTGCAGCCACAATACGGAATATCGCCTCCTATAAGAAGAAAGAAATATGTACTTAATGTTTTTTAATCAGGTGACTTTATGAATATTAAACAAAATATATTAGTACCTGTTCATCATGAGTGATACCAACAACATCCATAGCCTTTCTTGTAGCAATATACTCTTTAGCCTCATCCACTCCAGTCAATTCAAAACAATTTGTTTGATTAAGGTAATGAAATGACTTAGCCTTTCCCAATTTATACTTTTCAGTCACCTGAAATGATGCAATAACAAACCAATTACAAATGGAGCAAATTAATTCCTAAACATCAAAACAACAATTAAACTAACTACATTTACCTCAGTAGGTGCAGCACAGATCATGTAAAAACAATGGTAATTTCTCTCAGGATCCGAAACTTGACAAACACGTGATCTTTCCAGCAAATATGTTCTTATAGCAGCTCCAGATATTTTCCCACGTTCATTAAATTGAATCTCCACAAACTTACCAAAACGACTTGAATTATTGTTTCTAACAGTTTTTGCATTCCCAAATGCTTCTAAAACAGGATTTGATTCAAGAACTTGTTGTTCCACACTCCTTTGTCCTGGAGCTGGAGGTCGACCTCCCATATATGCAAGATACTGCATCAGATTTTTTGTGCTTTCTGTTTTTCCTGCTCCACTTTCTCCACTAACAAGAATGGATTGACTTATTCCCTCATTAACCATTTGTCTGCATTCATACAAGACATTCATCATTCATTCATGAATACAACATTTTTTGGGCATTAGTAATACATAATTATGTAATTAAGAAGAAAACATATACTACTACATGCCTGTATGAAGAATCGGCAATAGCATAAGGATGTGGGCTCAGTTCCCCAAGACCTGCACCTTTGTATTGTTCCATCATATGTTTGTCATATAAATGAGGTAATCTTTTGAAAGGGTTCACAGCTATCAATATATTGCCTGTGTAAGTCTGG
Source organism: Lactuca serriola (assembly GCF_051521515.1). NCBI lineage: Eukaryota > Viridiplantae > Streptophyta > Magnoliopsida > Asterales > Asteraceae > Lactuca > Lactuca serriola. The sequence goes on along the minus strand of NC_136409.1, from coordinate 107,573,558 downwards.
AAAACAAGAACATAGGTAAATTTTATATACAAGTTTTAAAGGGTTGTTTATAACGAAATTGACACATATATATACTTACGTAAATTTCATCCATATTGTATCGACTTTTTAAATTCTGAAGAACACCAGGCTCATGGAGATAAGCAAGTTTTGTCATATCATCTACTCCACATGGAGGAGCTTCAGGATCTTTAGGATGTACATGGGCTGAAGTAGTGACAACCTACAAGATATAAATGTGTCAAGAAACCATGAAAATACATTGTAAGTAATTAAGTATATTGTTTTTCTAAATGTCATTCATATAACATGCAGCAAGAAAAAAGAAAAAAAGAAAAAAACTTACATCTTTTCCTGATGAAAGCTTTATCTTAATATCTGCACCTTTGATTTCCACAACATCACCATCAATCCAAGCTATCTCAGGATCCTCAACCCAAACTTGAGATCCAACTATTATATTGGATGCAACAGCCTGCATGATAAAAGCTTTCTGATAAGGGAATCACATTCTTTTATCTACTTGAGTAGATTAACTGTCCATATATATTTCGTGAGCATTAGGTAATAATGTGTGTATAGCTTTTGAATGCAGTATGCAATATACGCCTGGAGAAGGGAATGCATATAGTAACAACCACAACTATCAATTAGAAGAATAGTGATTAGCACATCAGTGACTTCTATACGATGCAATGCAAACTTGTGGAATGTCATTACGCTTCCATACTCATGAATGATGATCCAAAAGCTTAGAACGCCATGGGGAACATCAACATAAGATTAAGCAATAATGATGGTGACGATGATGAATAAAAACCCTTACCATTTCGGAAAATGACCAAAATCCAAAGCAGAAAAACCCTAATCTTCCTTCTTCAAAGCAGCAAGGTCGGCAAAAACCACCCTAGGTTTCCTTGCTTGGATAATCTGACAATGTACGCAAATGTAGAAAGATCTAATAATATCCGGATAGCTCAAAGTCTGCTTAGTGTTAATCAAATCCTAATTGAATCGATAACAACGTAGAAATCTTGGGAAAGGGGATGTTAATGGAGGATAGTGTAGAAAGATTAGGGAAATGTTGCAGAGGCTAAGAACAGTGATGAGACCAAGATAATTGGAAAAAAGACCTCCGGCAACGTTTCCGGCGATCCCTACATTAAGATTGTCGGTTCTTGTGCTACGTAATTCCCTGAATCTCACTCCGACGTCTTTGGGGTTTCTTTTCTCTTTTCTGTCGAACGACGAGGAGCAACCAAAACGAAGGTGTTAACGACTTCCTATTTCTTTTTGCCCCATTATGCCCTTCTCGTGGGGATTCTGTTTTCACTTGCTTCTACTTCCTATCACCACAATTTACAGCAAGACCCCCTCGTCTTATGTTTTTTATAGTTTTCCCTCATAACTTCCTAACCCTCTTGGAGTTTTACAATGTTGACAAAATTAGTTTTGATTAATTAATTGTTTGATCAAATGATCCTAGATCCTCATCACTACAATAGTCATTTTGGAAATTCATATAAATACACCTTAATATTTACTTATCACAAAAAAAAAGTTGATGACCTTGAGTTGGGTAACAAGATGTTTGATTATTTACTTAAATGTTTCATGGATTGATTATTCACTTAAATATTTCTTTTTATAGCATTTTCGAATATGATCAATGTTATGTGTTTTTTAGTTTTTTTTTTTGTACGTACGATTTTTTTTTGTAATATCTAAAGTTTCTTAATACTAGTAATCGAAATACAAGTGGTGTTAACAAATAGATGTGTTTATACAAGTAAATATATGAAGTGAAAACAAGTATATAGTGTTGATGGAAGTATGATACTTTAATAAGTATTATGGTTAAGAGCGCGAACATATCATGGGATATTTTATAAGGGTTTCAAGTTTGCATAAATTACATAGTTTACATATGAAGATTTTCATGGGTTTTATAGGTTACAAAAATCTAATTTTGGTAGAAAAAAAAAACTTAAAACCTAAGTTTACAACGTAAAGGATCTATGTTCTCACTATGATTTGTAACAAACAGTTGAATATCAAGAACCCTAATAGTACATTGCTATTTTTGAAATTAAGAAATGGATATCTAGAAATTACATACCTTTAGTTTGTTATAGCAAGTAAACTAGTATTCCTTCTTGATTAGTCTTTAGAAAGCAACCACCAAAAATCTCGTGCCTCTACTGGCTGTCACAACTGGCATTTTAGCCAGGAAATTCTGTGATCATGTAAACGTCATCTATGATAATATTTGTAACTCTAACTGGACATCATGCACTATGTTCATTCTATGACAACAAACTTAGCAAAGATCCACAATTGTAGTTCAAAACTCTATGCAAAACATTTCAGAAAGTCAATAGGGAGTTGAAAACCCTAAAAATCCCAGTTCAAGTTCTTTATGGACTAGGATTTTCTTATTAGACCTAATGAACCAATAAGCATTCAATTCGACTATTTTGGGCTTAGAAACCCTATTTGGATTCTAAATGGACCCAATTCATAAATCTATAACATTTTAGACCATTTGGGCCTAGAATGATTCATTTTAACCCTAATGGGCCTTATTGGGCCATAAATAGATTAATTCGCCGTAATAGAACATAAACCCATTCCTTTATACCATAATGGGTCGTGAACCACCTTAAGAGCCTAATGGACCAAAAAATATTATTGGGCCTAGGAAATTCGAACAAAGCCAAGAAATTGAGTCCAACACCATTTTTCCTTCATTCCATTAGGCTCATTCTCGGCCAAGGTAAAAAAAATTAATGAAGGATTATTTAACAATGACACCTAAGTATTATTTAGAGGTAATCCATGCATTACCTCTCATATTTCCATGTTAAACCCTACATGTAATAATCAAAGATCTCATTCCCCCCCCCCTCTTCTTATCCTCTCGGCCGAACCTTCCATCATAGCACCTCCATAACTTTCTTCAAAACACTCTCAAACACACTCTAGAACTCTTCCTTCTTGCATCAAAAATTCAAGATTGATGGGTGCTTTCAAGAGGTTCTTCATAAAGGTTCATCACATTTGGTAAGTTTTGGTTAGACCTCATAGTTTTAACTTCAAGTTACACCTTAAATCTCTTCTTAACCCATATTACTTCATGATCCATACTCTAGCACTTCATAGAACACGAGATCAACCCAAGGGAAGCTTATTAGGGTCGAAACCTCTCTCTTCTCTTCACCAAACCGAGAACAAACAATAAATGTGAGTTCATACCCCCTTGTTTTCGGTTTTTATATGTTTTTGGGGGAGAATAAAAGTGTTTATGTGTATATCTATGTATTTATGCATGTTATGTGTGATTTTCCATGTTTATGTTGTGATTATGTGATAAAACTTGATGAATCTCAAAAACTCTAACAAAAATGGATGAGATTCATAAACTAAAACACTCTAAACATCATACTACAAAGATAAAAGTGTTATACATGCCTAAGATGTGTAAAACAAAACAAAAATCTTGTATAAAGATCATTTTTAACAAGTAAACAAAAGATTGGGATAATTTTTGCCACTTATGGTTTTATAAGGATCAAAAAGGTCACATTTGTATAAAAATGAGTTTTTATAGTAATCATACTTTTCAAAGGGCCAAAAGTGTAAAATTTAGCATTATGGACCTCAATTTGGGCCTTACGACTTTTTGGGCCCAAATTACAAAAATATAGTTTTTTAGGGATTAAAATGTTATTTAATCAAAACTTGAGCCAAAAATGAAAATAAACGAAAATAACGGCTGAAAATGACTCTTATTTCAAAAGACAAAAATGTTAATTTTATAAAAATTGGGCCGAAAATGTCATTTTACCCAAATAAGAGCTGAAAATGTAATTTTCTGCAGAAATGGGCTGAAAATGTCAATATATGTATTTTTGGGCCAAATCTGTCAATTACTAAACATTTGGGGCGAAAATATAATTTTTTATAAATTAATGGGCTAAAACTTAATTTTTAATTAAAATAGTCCAAAAATGACATGTTATGTAAAAATAAGCCTTTAAATGTTCAAATTAGTTCTTAAAGGACCTAAAGTGTAATTTTTATTAAAGACGAGTTCAAATTATAGAATTTTTGGCATAACGAACAAAAATATCATTATAACAAAACACTAGACTGTTTATAACATTTTGGATAGATGTTTCGACTAAATGTACTATACTATAATAAACAAACGAAATACAACAACAGTATGACTATTGGGCCTAGTACTCACTGTACATGCTTAATGGGCCTTCAGAATCCAATAACATGTTTATTGGGTCCAATATAATCATTTCATGTCTATTGGGCATTCGCGATCCAATTACATGCTTAATGGGCCTAAATTAGCCTCCACATGTTATTGGGCCTTAGTGGCCCATTTACATGCTAATTTAGTCTGGAATAATTCATCATATGCTTTATGGGCTTTAACGTGTCCATTTACATACTTAACAACCTGGAAAATAACTTACATGTCTAATGGGCCACAATTGTCTTTTTTTTTCATGTTTGTTGGGCCTTATCCTTTCACATTCATGTATCATCTGCCGTTCGTAAATCTAAATACATATAACGTTATACATACTCATGTGGCAATAATTGGTATTTAATGAGACTTGTCGGTTGACACTATTGAGTGTATGGTCGTAGCCTGTAGTTATAATCAGAATCTCCTGGAGGGAGAGTGAGAGTTTGTGTATAGATCTATACGGGGGTGACTCCCCCACTCCTGAGATGTTCGCTACAGTTAGACTAGGTCAGTCTAGGGTAACAAAACCTTGATCAAAACCGGCGTTTGGAAAAATGTCAAGACAGAAGAATTAGTCACTATCATGCAAGGTTATAACGACTCATATAGAGATCCATTACCATCACAATATTACGGAAATCAAAACTCGTAAATCATATTGATACAAAACAAATCATACGATAATGCAAGGACCGTAACATTTTTATAAATCAGAAAATTTTGGATTTTCTGGGGAAATACTATCATTCAATTACCTTTTACTCACAACAGAAAGAATGCAATCATCGTTAAACGGGGAAACTTTCAAGTGTTGGAATTTATTTTGTGCAATGTCAATCATTACAATTAATATTGTGGGAATATGTAATCTTAGACAATGTACTTGATGTGAACAATATCAGTTGTAATATGTAATGTTTGGTGATGATTCTGTTATGTTTCATGTATATTCATTGTGATGATATTTCAATTGATAGTCACACGAGCCCCTGGACAATTCCGCCGTCTGGTTCGGGGGTGCAACAGATTGGTATCAGAGCATTATTTATAGTAAACTGACATATCTAACTATACTTGATATGCAACTATAAATACAATGGAACTAAAACACTTTGAATAAAGTGCATACATTAAAAACTAAAACATTAAAACTCTCTAGAGGAAATGGAACATTATGATTAAACCCGGGCAGTTATGTAATTATATTGGGGGTAAATATAGTCTGATCAACTATATTAATTCAAATATGGCCAACATGTGTTTGGGGGTAATCATGACGGGAAATTGACCTATGTGACAACCCGATATTTCGAATCAATGTAATGACCTAAAAAGTCAAGAATTATAATCTCTTTTAATATAATTAAGTTAGTGTCAAAAATAAAATGTGCAAAAGTCTCTATTGGGTTGCATAGAATGATAAATATCGTATCAAGGGTTTCAGAAGTATAAAGAACACTAAATCCGAGTTATAACGAAGAAGTTATGACCAATCTAAGATTTGCGGAAAAACCGGAAATATTGTTAAACATAAAACGCGAAGTTTCCATACAATAAATTTTAGCCTTAGGTATCTAAATGAAAATTGTAGATATCATTAAACCGTAAACGTACATGAAAAGAACATCCAAGTCTGACTTCGTATGAGGAAGTTATGATTTTTCCAAGTTCCGGATATAGCAGTAGACAACTAAAAACTCAAAATAGAGATCGAGAGACTTTTGGCTGAAACAACCTAAATGAGAATCGAAGATCTCAACAATAGTAGCGCAACGGTAAAAAGTCTGACGAAAACAGACGTCGGATGAAGAAGTTATGGATTTATAACGGACTTTTCATGTCCCAGCCTGTTAAAAATAATTAATTAAAAACAAAATCAAAATTAGCTGACGAAGTCTAAATGGGAGTTGTAAAGCATAATCTCACATACGCGTGCATATATAAAACGTCGAAAACGGAGTTCGTACGCAGAATTTAAAGATTTTACAAGTTTACGACACAAAATCCGAGGTTGTTACGCTGGCCATGACGTGGCACCAGAAGACCACGACGTGGTAATGTGACTGATGGGTGCCAGGGTTGTCAGCAAACGTCTCGTCCATGGAAGGGGATAGGATCAACACCACGACGTGGTGAAGAAGACCACGACGTGGCGCCCAAAATAGGGCTATAAATAGAAGCCGATGGTTTCAGGTTTAGGTGCTCACATCCAAGTTCCGAAGGAAGGTTTTACACTCCGGAGATTCCCGAGAATTAGATTTCTCAACTCAAAGTTCTGCTCGGTTTTCGTCTCACCTTCTTCAATCTATCAAGTGAGTTCATACCCCTACAACTATGTTTTTCAAATGCTTTGTAAATGCTTTTATACACTTTTAAGGGGGGGGGGGGGACAAGTAAACATACAATTATCCTTGTGTGAAAACATCAATCTTTTTCAATGCTTTTTGTTATATAATCAACCATATGTGATTTATAACTATCATACGAAAACGTTCTCATACAAAATATCACTATAACACTTTGACCTTTTGGAATGAAACATGTTGTTACATAAATATCAAACACTTTATTTATATTTTGAGTATAAATGTTCAATAACATTATTACAAACGTTATACTTGCATACAAAGTCGATACTGCACTAGGGTTTATCATACAAACAAATCACACATTTGGGAAAAGCTATAATAGGTATAGTTTACTAGATATTCATGAGATTTTTACATACCATAAGTAATATATCAAGAAAATACTTTCATATACAAGAACAAATGGACTTTTCATACGTAAATCTATTTGATACTAAGTTTTGTGAGACATTCAACTTCACGTACTTTCAAGTATGCAGTTAAAGTCCTGTATTATATAACATAATCTCTTGTAGGGAGAGCGTGATACTTATGTATAGATCTATACGGGATTGACAATCCCGCACCTAAACTGTTAGCTACAGTTAGACCGGCAGGTCTGGGGTGACAAACGTCATAACATTTCAACGCCTGAAGAACGTTGTTATAGGCAGTATGGGTCAATAGCATAGGTATAAAACTCACATGGAGTATTAAAACACGTTGATTTATGGGGTTATCAAATGCCTTAGTGATTTTATACATATATAAATCTACTATTCTAGGCATGAAAAACAATATTTCATTACAGTTTTGGAACTATTAAACTACCACACACTTATGGACAAATATTGGATTTCTAGAAGCAAACATTCAAAACAGTCGGGTCTTGGTAGAAGACTACTTTTATACTAGAAGGAAATATGGGATTTTCTAGGAGTTTTCAAACATCTACAAACAATTTCATTCAAATTTATACAAAAATTGACATTAAAATACTTATCAACTCACCAGCTTAAATGTTGATCTACTCTTTCAAATCTACTTGTATTTCTCAGGGACTCAGTAATACAGGTAAACTTCAGCTTTTGGAGAAGTGACGCTAATGCGTCAGTTTTAAAACTCATTTTGTCATCATATTGTAATTTTTTTTGAAACAAGTATCATTCAACAATGTAACTTTTAAATTATATATATGATGGTTGTTTTACTTCTTTACTATGTATTCAACTGTTATGATCCTACATGAAGTCATCCGCCCTCGAACGATTCTGGCGTTCTAGTTTGAGGGTGTGGCAGATTGGTATCAGAGCATTGTTTATAGTGAACGAAGTATATCGAACCACATAGGATACACAAACTATAAATGCATAGGGACTAAAACTCTCTGACAAAACGTTGTTACACCCGCGTGTCATTTAACTTAGATTATTTGGGTCGTAAAAGCACAAATACATGCATACAACAATTTATTTTTCATAGTTAGAACTATACAAGAAGTATTAAGACAAGTTGGACACTACGACTAGGCCTCGGAATATGTAATTGGATTTAGGACAAATATAGTCTGATTAAGTATATTTATCCGAGATCAGACTAATATATGTCGAGGAATGATCGTAGTGAGCAACAAGTCAAAACTTACCAAAATAACACTAGTATCAAACATACAAATTTAAATACTATAGGAGTATTTGGTAAATGAAATAGTTTAACCTACATATTTAGACTTACATGTTTCAAATTTTGGACAATTTTTATAACTCTATTCTCGTACAGTCGAAATGGTTGGATTCTATCCACCCGGGGATCCCTACTACCCGAATCAGGGCAATGGAGGATGGATAGAGGAGGAACCCAAAGAAGATGAGGAACCTATAGAGTTGGAGGAAGGGGAAGACTCTGGGATAGACTCACATCCAGAAGTAATCAACCCACCAGTCGCCCAACCTCCCGCATTTAGGAGAAACTTTCAGGGACCAACTCCCATTTGGGGAAGTCACATTCACCATTGGAGCCGACAGCAAGGATTACGTCCTCCCTACGGTATGTGTCGGGACTTCTACGACGTCAGGGGTGGCGGTTCAGCCGACCGAGCACTCCCAGTCATGGTGGGCAAACTAGCCAACCAGTCCTATCAATTCGGAGTTCAAGCAAACCGGATTTGTGAAGTCAATGTGGATGTACAAGTTCACACTTCCGATATCCATCGACTGGACAGGTTGCAGGATAATGCCAAACTCCGAACCGACGCATTCCAAGAGCAACTGACTTCAGCCCTCTCTGAGATAAGGGAAATGAGGGAACAACAAGACGTCTTTGATAGACGTCTTATGCAAGCAAAGCAATTGGACACGGAGTCGAGCTCCAAGCGCAACCTACGTCGCAAGTAGTACTTACCCAAATCCCAAAAATTTTGTTATAGATTAGGAACTCGGCTAAAAGTCTTACTTTTCTTTAACTTATGTATCGGAGACCCTTAGAAGGGTCGAAATTTTCCTAACTTCAAAATGTAACTCAACTTATGATTAATATATATGAAGAAATTCCTTTGTGTGTTAATTCTTTGAATACCACTCAGATTCATAGGTTTATCTATCACTATGCAAACTTTTATTATGAATCAAACTCTAAACCTTGAGTAGGTCAGTCAAATTCATAAATTGATGAAAATAGAAAATTTATTAACACACGACTTCCAATCATTAAAGACTTATGGTCTTCATTCTATTTCTTTAGCAGCATGATGTCGCCCCGTAGATCTACATGTCGTGTCAACAACGCAACACCTCCACCACCACCACCTCCATCAATGGATAATGCAGTCTTAATAGCTGCTGTAACAACTGTAGTGACAACAACAATGGCACAGATGGGTAATAATAGGTCCGGAGGGGGAATAAATAGCTTTATGAATGGCCAATCTCAGGGTCGTTCAGGGGATTGCACCTTCAAGGTCTTCATAAATAGCAAGCCCATATCTTTTAATGGATCCGGAGGGATAATGGCTCTATGGCAGTGGATAGAGAAAACAGAAGCAGTTTTCGAGATCTATGCATGTCTGGAAGGGAGCAAGGTAAAGTTTGATGCTTGTACATTCTCCGAGAGAGCTCTGACGTGGTGGAATGGCCATGTCAAGTCACTAACTCTGATAGTGGCTAATTCTATGGGCTGGGAGAATCTAAAGCAAATGTTAATCCAAGAGTACTGTCCAAGGGGCGAAGTACAAAAGCTAGAGCAGGAACTTTGTGGCCTTACTGTGGTAGGCCCGGACATCACAACCTATACCAATAGGTTTAGTGATTTGGAAATACTTTGCCCATGGATGGTTGTCTAGAGAGCAAGAAGATCGAGAGGTACATCTGGGGACTGTCACCCCAGATTCAAGGAAGTTGTAACGACCCAATTTTCAAGTCCAAAAAATTCATTTTTAATTAATTGACTTGTAAAAACATTTATAAGGAAACGCCATCTCATCATAACTTTTCATAAACCACAACTCATGTCTGAAAACCATTCTCAAAAATAAGAATAATGCCAGAGTACAAATCCCAAGAAACTCTAGTGCGGAAACCAACATGTGTGTATGATGCGCCGCTACCGCGCCAGCTCCTTCCCCTTCGCTGAACAGGTACCTGAAACCAAAACTGTAAACTGTAAGCACGAAGCTTAGTGAGTTCCCCCATCGTACCACATACCATACAATCACATAGCATACATACTGTCAGGCAATTCTGGGGTGCCCGACCTACCCGGTACGACCATTCTGGGGTGCCGACCTACCCGTATGGCCATTCTGGGGTGCCGAACTACCCATGCGGCCATTCTGTGGTGCCTTCCTACCCATGTCAAGCCATTATAGGGTGCTGACCTACCCGTCGGTCCTAACAACCGACCCTTGGGGACTATTCCACCCCCTACTGCTACTGTCACATATATCATAACATAAACATACTATCAGACATATCTGGGGTGTCTGAACTATCCTTTCGGTCCTAACAACTGAACCTGGGGACTATTCCCTTCCTACTACCACTATCACATATAACATATCATGCCAGCATATAAACATATCATCACATACTGTCAGACATATCTGGGGTGTCTGACCTACCCTTCGGTCCTAACAACCGAACTCTACTACTATCGCATATAACATCCAAAGTCTAAAATGCATGCTCGCAGCATATCCTCCAGAGTCTGGATGGTCCGCTCGCTCTGGCCATCCTTCTGCGGGTAAAAGGCGGTGCTGAAATGTAGATGAGTACCCAGCTCGTCATGAAACTTCTTCCAAAACCTGGAAGTGGACCGTACATCCCTGTCGGAAATCACCGAAACTGGCACCCCGTGCTGCGACACCACCTCCCTGATATAGATGTCGACCAACTTCTCGGCCGAGATACTCTCTCCTAAATCAGAATAAAATGGGCGCTCTTGGCCAATCGATCGACGATGACCCATATCGAATCCACTCCCCGCGCAGTCCTGGGAAGCTTTGTGATAAAATCCATCGTAATGTCTTCCCATTTCCAGAGCGGGATATCCAACGGCTGCATCTTTCCGTGTGGCCTCTGATGCTCGGCCTTGACCTACCTATAGGTCAAGCACCGCTCCACGTACCATGCTACATCCCGCTTCATATAGGGCCACCAATAGTCCAGACGAAGATCCCTATACATCTTCGTCGCCCTGGGATGAATGGAGAATCAAGATTTGTGCGCCTCCTCCATCAGAACCTGGTGCACACCCACGTGGTACGGTACCCACACCCTACGGTGTAGTGTCAGTATTCCTCGGATGTCATAGTCGAAGGAGGAAACCTGCCCCACAATCCGCTCGCTCTTCCGATGTTCCTCCTTCATGGCCTCCTACTGGGCCTACCGAATTCGCTCCAACAGCGGAGTCACCACTGTCATCCTCAGACAGATATCCCTGATTGGCGCTGCCCTGCGGCTAAGCGCGTCGGCCACCACATTGGCCTTCCCCGGGTGGTAAAGGATCTCACAATCTTAATCCTTCACCACATCCAACCACCGAAGCTGCCTCATGTTTAGATTCGGCTGATCCATGAGGTACCTCAAACTCTTGTGGTCCGTGTAGATGGTACAACGGCCCCCATAGAGGTAATGACGCCCAATCTTGAGGGCGAACACAACAACCCCCATCTCCAAATCATACATCGGGTAGTTCTCCTTGTGAGGCTTCAGCTGCCTTGAAGCGTAAGCAATAACATGTCCCCTCTGCATCAATACCGCGCCCAAACCCGAGATGGACACATCACAGTACACAAAAAAAATCCTCCATGCCCTCTGGCAGGGCTAAGATTGGCGCCTCGCACAACCTCTGCCTTAAAGTCTTGAATGCAGCCTACTGCTCAAACCCCAACGAAAGACCACAACCTTCCTCGTTAGCATGGTCAAGGGTACGACTATCTTGGAGAAATCCTAGACGAATCTCCAATAGTAGCCGGCTAATCCTAGGAAACTCTGAATCTCAGATGGAGACCTCAGAACCTCCCATCTCATCACGGCCTCCACTTTGGCCGGATCTACCAAAATCCCGTTATGGTTGACAAGGTGCCCAAGAAACTACACCTCGCGTAACCAGAACTCACACTCGGAGAACTTAGCATACAAGTTCTCCCTTCTCAAAGTTTCCAGTACCTCTCGCTGATGCTCCTCGTCCTCCTCCTGCGTCTTGGAATAAACCAAGATGTCATCGATGAAAACTATCACAGACCGATCCAACATCGGTCTGCACATGTGGTTCATGAGATCCATGAACGCGACAGGAGCATTGGTGAGCCCGAAAGGCATCACCACAAACTCATAGTGGCCATAGCGCGTCCGGAACGTAGTCTTTTGTACATCCTCCTCTCTGACCCTCATCTGATGATATCCTGAATGCAGATCAATCTTGGAGAACCAAGATGCTCCCTGTAGCTGGTCAAAGTGGTCATCAATCCTCGGGAGTGGGTAATGGTTCTTCACCGTTACCTTATTCAGCTCCCGATAATCTATACACATCCGATGCGACCCGTCCTTCCTCTTCACAAACAGAATCGGGGCTCCCCAGGGAGATCTACTTGGCCTAATGAATCCCTTGTCTAACATCTCCTGCAGCTGTGTAGACAACTCCTGCATCTCAGGAGGAGCCAACCGATACGACGCTTTGGCTATCGGAGCCACACCAGGGACTAGGTCAATCCTGAACTCCACCTATCGCTCCAAAGGTATCCCATGAAGCTCCTCTGGGAACACATCCGCGTAGTCTCACACCATCGGAACGTTGCTCACCGTCGCCTTACCCGCCTCCCGAGTATCCATGACATAAGCGACATATCCTGCGCAACCCTGCTGAAGGTAACGCCTCGCCCTCGCTGCTGAACATAAAGTTGGCCCTCGTTGTGGCCTCTCGCCCTGAATCACTAACGCTCCCCCTCTTGGGGTCCCGACTTGCACCAACTGCTGTGTGTAATCTATGATTGCCCTATTGGGGCTCAACCAATCCATGCCTATAATCACCTTGTTCCGTCTCAACGGAATAGGAACCAGGTCGACCAGGTAACGCTCCTCGAATAATCTCAAAACACAATCTCGAAAGACCTCAGATGCTCGCACTGACCGGTCATCCGCAATCTCGACCTCTAGAGGGCAATCCAACATGCCCGAATACTCAGGAAACTTCTTGCTAAGCGCAAGAGAGACAAATGATCAGGTAGCACCCGAATCAAACAATACCTGAACTGGGATACCGTTTACATGGAACGATCCTAAACAAAGCACATACATCACATATCAAGATCACAACAGCATATCATAAAAGCATAATCAAGAAGTCATACCCATCACCACATCGGGTGCAGCGCGTGCCTCCTCGGTAGTCAACTGGAAGGCCCGGCTCCTCACCACTGGAGCCTCAGCCTTGGCCTGCCGACCATCAAAAATCTGCAGGGTCACTGGAGCTGGCGCCTTTACTGGCGTTGCTGCAGCTGCTGTCAACTAGGGGGCAGTTGGCCTTCTTGTGTCCCCTCTGGTTGCAGTGAAAACACAGTAACTCAAACGTCTGAATAACCGGTGTTGGGGCAGTACAATCCCTGCTGAAGTGCCCCGTCTTGCCGCACTTGTAGCAGCCCGATGATCCCAATCTACACACCCCCTCATGTTGCCTGCCGTATTTCCTGCAGCAGCCTGGTCCTGACTGGCATTTCGGCCTACCATCTGATCCCTTAGGCTTCTTCCCTGAAGCCCCAGTCGTCTGCCCCTCCTCTACCTTCCTCTTCCGAACATGCTCCAGGTCGATCTCCATCTCCCTTGCCCTGGAAATCATGGACTTCAGGGTAGGGCAAGCTGAAAAACTAACTTGCTCCCGAATGTCGGCTCGCAACATGTCTTGATAGCGGGTCCTCCTCATATCCTCATCTCCCGCATACTGGGGCACCAGCAATGCCCTCTCCCGGAACATGGCTGTGATCTCCGCCACAATCTCCGTAGTCTGTCTCATGTCAAAAAACTCTCTGGCCAGCTGCTGAAGCTCTACAGTTGGCGCAAACTCCACCCTGAATCTGGTCACAAAGTCTGACCAGGTTATAGCCTCCACAGCCGAGGCTCCCAATGAGTCACCAACAGACTCCCACTAATCTCTAGCTCTGTCTCTCAAGCATCCTGCTGCATACCTCACCTTCGACCCCTCCGGGTAGAAGCTAGTCAACTATGCAGACTCAATGTCAGCAATCCATCGTCTGGCAGCAATGGGGTCCTTCGCCCCATGGAAATCCGGTGCACCACTTCCCCTGAAGTCCTTAAAGGACAGTGTGCGGGATCCTGACTGGCTGGTCACCATGTCACTCCTGAACGCCCTAAGGTGATCCTCCATCAGCTCAACAATCCCTTCCTTGATCGACCCAAAGATGACTGGGGTCGCATCAAGGATGCCTCTAGTGATCTCAGACGCGATGAACTCGCGTAGACTCTCATCCAATGGTTCGGAATGGATAAACTTCAACTCATATGGCTTGTTCTACTACTTGTTGAGTCATACACAAAGGCATTTTAGAACATTGAGTTACCGAATGCATTTTTGTGCAATCAATGTACAACCAACTCATAGTAACAACTTATATCTCTAGATTTGAAGAATATAAGATACTATCGTCTCATGATCACTCGTGATAAAATCCATGAAGTGATTCAAATGACCGCGGGTTGAATCCAATACTCAAAACTTATGAGCACTCTTGAGTGTTGTAGCACAACTTTGTCCACCAACTTGGACCTCTACAAGCCAACCCATGAAAATCTTGATTCATAGCTACTTCCAACATATGACCGACTATGGATGGTTTGAATAACTTAGTCATTCCGGAAGAATAATCTAGTTATAATGGAAGTCAAAACATGCAAAGTGAAACATAAGAATAAATGAATCTAATATGGTATCAAAACCTATGAATATAAATAAAACACTTTCTATTTATCACCATACTGATTACTCATTATTCATTGTTTCGGTTTTATCAACTTTATACTTGAAGTAAAACACTAGGTGTCCCATGATCCAAGCATGTACACTATGTTTTCTAACAATAACTTTGCCATACACCAACTATGAACTCTATGTTTATCTATGATCCTTTTCTTTGTGAACTATATCAATTGAACATAATTTGAATGATTCTCTTTTCACACTCCCAAATCCTTGTCTTAAATGTAAGAATTCCAAATTCCTATCATTTATCGAAATATGTTTAGATTTTAAACTTATATGCACTATTCCTCTTGTAATAATTATGCACAAAGCCACAAAGACTTGGAAACAATCATTACAGAGTATCCCAATGGAAAGCAATTCCACGGAAACAATGTCTCAAATTCAAAGCGCATTGCTTTGAACATGATTCTTGCATTAAGTTTCTTTAACCTTACACAGATTCTTTCCACCTATGAAGACAACTCTATATTCCCATTTTGACTACCACTTCTGAACAAGAGTTGCCTCTTTTCAGACTATGTTAATATGGTCCTTCCAATATTAACAATGTACTTCCAACTGTCCCTGAGCAACCAATCTTCGGTAAACCTTAGATTGTCCTCGACAATTGCTTAATCACTTTAGTCATATCTAATTCTAGACCTTTTCCTCTTAATGCCCCAAGGCATTTGGAAAAATTAGAAACGATAAACATTATAGCACATGTAATCGATATTGTACCCAAAGCAAATGGGACACGATTCATGATGTCTCACATAACGACATGATTCTAGACCAGTCTTTTGCTACAATATTTTTATTTGCTAAGTGTACATGCAACCCTAATAACCTTGGATCTATGTTTGTCTAATTATCATGCAAAGTTGAATTCCAAGGTTATATTCTTATCTAGCATACATGGGGAACAACTTTTAACTTGAATGTAAGATAGAATAGCTTACCTTGTTGTTGCTTATGTTCCTTGAAACCTTGTGAGCCTAGCACCCCAAGTGTGATGCCTCAAATGCTTCACACAACACCAAATGCTCTTGGAAAGACTTTTGAGAGAATACACACTTCTTTAAAATAGGCCTAGCCCTCTTGTTTCACATGTGTAGCCGATTTTGGTGGATAATGGGACTCTTATATAGTGTTGACACATCTAGGGTTATACCATGTAAACCCTAATGTGTCATGACTCTTCATTTCCATGACCCATGGGTTTGTAACTCCCATGGAGCATCCTATGGGTAGAACCCAACTTGATAATCCATGGAGCCTCTTAGTCCACTATGCAAGATATGGATGATTTACATAATCAACCCATATATTTAATTAGTTATCTTCTGATCACTTAATTAATTCTAAATTAATTCTTGATCAAACTAATCAAATAATATTATTAATATATTAGAACTTATAATATATTAATAATCTCCAAGTGTTATTTCTCTCATTTAGTCTATCCAATTGCATGGTGCCATGCAACCCAAATGGACCATGCCGGGTCAGGTCAAGTACTTACCAGAAATAGTTATGGACTTAGACACCTTATCCAACAGAGGGATGTTGTAATCATAATCGAATTTTGAGGACGCAATAAATATAATTTTCTTAAGTTGAACCAATCCAACATGAAATTCATATATATATTTTTGACTAAAGGTGACTAAAATCTCAATATAAGCTCTTTAGAATGATTATAAACTAAATCTAAGCTTTTTAGAATTGAAATGAAGTATAATTTCCTCTCCCTTAATTATAGCAAAATAGCTTTTTCAACCCCTGCAACCTCGCGAATTGAAACTTTTGTTTTCTATAATTAACATTGCTAACTTGCAATACTTATCATAATTATCATGCTCCCACTAACATGATGATTATTAGCATAACACTTAAGCTCCCACTAGCTTTGACATGTATCCAGAAAACAGTTGGACCTCTAGAAGTCAATACTTTATTGACATTCTTACTAAATTTCAGATTTCTGGTACTAGATTACTTTGATAAGGCTTTATCAAAATTATACACCTTATCTTAGATAGCTCACAGGTGTGTCTAAACAATTTCAGAACTATGAAAAGGGATGTTGTAATCATAGTCTCAATTGTTTAGACCTTTGCCATTTCTCATAAGTCCATGTTAGTGTGTCGGTTAACTATGCATGCTCCACTAACGACTTTGAGAACTGCAAATATCACAATTGCTATCTACTTAAAATCTACTTTGTGAAAGAATTTCTTCACCATCAATTTCATGAATCGGAGAGAAACCTTATGCCACTTAGATTTTATGGTGTATGTGTTCTTATCCATGTGAATTTGTCAAACCATAATCATAAGACTAGGTTAGTGACAAATCCTAACTCATATGGATTGAAGTTGTGCAATCTTAACCTCTGGCCACCTGGCAGCACAAGGGTCTGCCATTGCTTCCAAGTAGTTATGCAAACAGTTGAGAACGTGTAGAACTCAAATATATATATATATATATATATATATATATATATATATATATATATATATATATATAGCCAACTTAACTGGAATTGGCACAAAATGTCAACACGATAGGTTATAAACCTCTAGTTGTGTGCTAGTGATGAAATACAGGTTTTATTCTTGATTACTTCTTGAAACCCTTTCAGGATCTTTTAGATTCCCACTGTCTCCTTGACCTATAAGACTTTCTTGCCAAATATTCAAGAGATAGTGTGGATTCTAATCAAGACAAACACTTAAAACAATTGGCCTAAGTTGGTCTCTGTTTTATCCAAAACATCACAACTTACCAAATTCAAATGTACAAGAGTAGAAAACCTTTTACTCTTACATTTCACTAGTGTTATTAAACCTTCTTTAAGATGTGTCACTCAAGTTACATTTGTGGTGGGCTTGATCAGTGCACAAGAATGTGTACTCGATCCCTTAGTCCTTTACTTGACTCACACATCCATGTGAATAAGTAATTAGTCTTAATTTTCCAATGCTTGAATGTTCTCATTCATCATGCTATACAACTTGCATGATTCCAAGTTTCTATCCAACTGAAACTTGGGTGATGATAATCTTTCCTTATTTGGAAAATTTAGACACTACCACAAATGAAAGAATCAAATTCATATTTCCACTCTTGCTATTAATGGAATCATATAAGCAACAATTTTTTTTCCTTTTCACAAATGCCATTTTAAGGATATTTTAAAATAAATAAAATCAAATTTATTTTTCTTTTATTTTAAAAACTTTGCGGAAAAACTATCCTTACAGTGCAAAAGTACATGCAAAACTTTATTGTTATCTATTCCTAAGCAATATATTAACAGCTCAAAATTCTGATCACAGAACCATGCGATCGAGATCCATCTTCGCGATCAGAATCAGCATATACTTCCTTTAAGTTTCTTCACTTTTCTTTGATTCTTAAAACATCAACATGTGACCCTGTTACATCATGTAACAAGAATCTCATAACAGAAACTTAACAAAGTTAGATAGTGGACTTTACCTGAAGTAGAGTCAATCTTCTTGACTTGATCAGCCTTATGATCTTTTAGGTAAATAGGCTGCTTCACAATCAATGCCCCTTCCTTTGGCAAGAGAAACACAGAGACTCTTTGGGAATGGTACATGGGACTATCGCAGACTTAGCCTTTCTCTTTACCATTTGGTCAACCTAGTTGACTCTGGTCAATCCCTATCTTTGGGAAGAGAAAGCTTTTCTAGATATCCAATGTTACCATTGTCAATGTCCATAAAGTTTTAGGAAGTTGATCTTAGCAAATAGATAAGATCATTAAGGGTCTTGTCATAGTCTGTGTCATAGGAGTCCCAAAGGAACTCACTATGTGAGTTAGAAAGTGATTGAACCACCAAATTTCTCAAGACTTTGACACTCAACTCTCCCGGCTTGTCAATATGTGACTTCATCTCCAAGATGTGATCAAACCTAGACCTTGCCTTGCCAATAGGGCCTGAGTGACCTTGAACTTGTGGGTTAAGGAGAATAATTGGAGGAGGTGGAGGAAGTGAAGTTCCAAGAGATCTGGGAGGATCATAGATGTCTGAACTAGACATCTTTTGGGTGATATTCAAGATATTTGATCTAAAGTCCTTAATATAACACCCAATATGAAATATTAAGGCTAGGACCCAACACAATATTTTATAACTTTGAAGAAGGATGCTGTAATCTGTGACAACCGTCAAAATTCGTGTCGGTTCTAGATTTGACTAAACTTAGTTGCACGTAGGCACGACACATACTAGACTTAGTAACTAGAATCTAAGTTATAACCTATTAGGATCTTGGAAACAATTAGAAACAATGGATAATGTACTTAGATTTCACATTAATATGTGAATTCTACAACTACTTAACTGTAGAGGCTATCCATATTCAGGTCACTCTTTGACTTGAACACAATTTCATTAATCATATACACCCATCTTGCACTTGACCTAGTAGTATAAATTAGGTCATAGTCTCATAGAAACTTAAGTCAAAGTTGAAAACTAGGACTAGTATACTTGATTTCCTCAATTTCGCTTGAATCTCGAAACCGCTACATAGAAATGCCAATAAGCCAATAAAATAAGTTATAAACATTATTATAAGTATAAAGGAGTTATAATACCATAAGATAAATTTAAGTCTCAAAGATTCTATTGATTTCGATATCCAAAGATTTACAAACTCTCAAAAACCCTAAATGCCCTAAAAACCTAAATTTATGAAATTTAACCTTAAAAATTCTATAAAAATAGTTATGAACCTCATAATATGATCTTATAATAATTAAAATTATAAAAATGCATTCATGGAAAAGAAAATTTAACTCATTAACATTTACCCTTAATTTATAAATCAAAAATTAAGGTTTTATGAATAAAAACTTGATTTTAGTGCACATTTTATATAAAAATTGAGATATTTTATAAAAGAACTTAAATTTTATAAAAGAAAATGAATGAGAAATGGGTATTATACTAAAAAATTCGGATCCCTCTCTCCCCATATCTCTCTCACGCTCTCATTCTCCAACACACACACACATCTCTCTTCTTTCTCTCTCTAGAAAACTCTCTCTACCTTCTCTCTAAATTTTTCTCCAAACACCACTCCATTCTCTCTTCCTCCCTCTAAGAACCACGAAATTTTCCAGAAAACAAACCCAAGAACACTCCTCAAACTCGAAATCTTCATCATCTTGTGGTGTTCTTGAAAGTAAAATCGATTTCTACTTCACTTTTCCTTCAAGTTTTGCTATTTTTCTTACACTTCTACTTCTTCATCTTCTTCAAACTTGTTTTCTTTTTTATTAAAATGGTTTTTATAACATCATGGATGTGTTCTAACACCATGCATGTATGATAAACAAGGTTGCATGTTCATGATCTTAGAGCAAAAATCGATTTTAAGGACTAAAACATCAAACTCAAGTTAAGAGTTTTTGAGAAACAAAATTTTGTTCATAAATACATGTATACATTTTGATAAGTTTTAATCTTTTGATCTCTGGAAACATGACTAAAATATGAGTTTATCATGATATATTTAAAATATTTCAAAATATTTACTCAAGGAAATGATGAAAACTCACTTTTCTAACCAATCATCATGCATGCAATCTGCCAGATTTCTTTACCTGACTTTAAACTATCATATCTCACTCATTTCTTAACCAAAATTCGTGATTTTTTTCTTAAATATAATATTTTGAGTTAGATTTCAAACCCATCTGACCTCACTGGAAAATTCCAATATTTCGATTTTTAACAATTTTTATAAAACTATTGCTCAAACAGCACTTTCCTTATGAACATTTGTTTTGTGTTGCATGTTCAAAGGACTTATTCATCACTAAAAACCATTCAAAAATTATTTTGAACTCTTAACATCATGTACTAAGAGGTACAAAAAGATCTTGATTTAAAAGTCTTTGGAACATGTTGCAAAAATTCTCAAAGTAACATCAATAATCTTTACCAAAATTACAAGAACCAAGTTTTCTCTATAATTTATTGAGCCTTTAGGCATGTTTTTCGACATAAAAAATAAGCAAAAAAATTTCATTGTTATTAAATTGTATGAAGATGTGTTCTGGAAATTTTCAGCTCAATATATATTTTCTTTATTTTTACATGAAAATAATAAGAAAACAGAGTGTTATATCATATAAAATACTTAAACTAGTAAATAAATTCTAGAAAAATTCTTGGATGATCCTTTTAAGTTAACAAACATCTCCCATTACGTTTCATCCATTTTTGTTACTTTTTAATATGGTTTTGAATTTTCTTTTTTTTAGCACTAATAAATAATAAAACCATATTAGGGAATATGAAAATGGTATCTAATAATTTTCGAAGCTTATACTCTCCGTGGAAGATTTAGAAAAATATTTTCAGAATTTTTCATAATGTATTCCTATTTTTCTCCGATTTTTGGATTTATAATGGACTAAAAACAGGAAAAATAGTTTTTCTAATCCAAAAATTATGAAAATTTACCAGAACACCTTCTAGTACATTAGGATGCCACATAAACAATTTTATGATTTTTCTCTTCTGTATACTATTTTTCATTTATTTTCCCAAGATTAAATACACTTAAACCCATTTTTTTTTTGAATAAATACACAAAAATCATAAAATTGGGATAAACAGTTTAGAGATTCATTTTTATATTTTTCCTAGCTTAATAAAGACTAATAACAGTTTTACAAAAATTTTGGGCTATTTTGGAAACTATTTTCTATTTATTTCAATTTTTATTGGAATAAATACTCAAAAATCATAAGATTGGGTTAAATAGTTTGGAAATATATTGTTATATTTTTCACAGATTAAGTATGTGTAATAACACTTGTAAAAAAAGTTTGGTGAATTTTTGAAACTGTTACATATTTATTTCTATTTTTATAGATAAATACACTAAAATTAGAAAAATTGTATTAAACTTTTTGAAAACACATATTAATATTTTTCCTAGATTATGTACACTGTAAAATAGTTACAAAAAAATTATAAGAATTTTTCATGACAATTTACTATTTTTCCTTGATTTTATGATTATTCATGGAATTAAATGGTGCAAAATAGTTAGACAAATCAAAAATTCAAGAAAATTTATCTTAAGGTCTTTGACTTCAATTAAAACTAAAATGCAAAGTTTGGGAAAGTTTAGAACTAAATTGATTTAGTTTTGAATATTTAATCATTGGAACACCTCTAAAATGATAAATATTAGCATTTCAATAATGGGAAATTTCCACTTAAATTGTTATATAACAATTGATTCATTGAAATTTAATTTTCATAGAAAAATGTTTGTAAATTATCAATATTAAATTTTGACATACTATTGGCATAATTCTATTGTAGTAGTAAAATCTACTAGTGTTAGATTTCGATTAGAGACTTACTAGCGAATACCATTATTGTAGGAATCGATTGCGGTACGAGTAGAGCGTAGTCAAGGCACCATTTGCATCATCTCAATGCATATTATGAGTATTCATGCACTCCCCTATTTTCAGTTTTTATGTTTTGGGGTGGAAAAGCATGTCCCGAAAAACTATTATTTGAATGTTGTAATTAAATTGATTTGTATCAAACATGATTGCTATTTTATTGCTATATCTCTCTATGTATGTCTATGCAACATGGTACATGAGAACTTATCGTATTAAGGCCCTTCCTTTATCTCTAACCATTAACTATTTGAGCCAATGGTCATTATGGATAACGCTATTAGGAATTGACAACTCCTCACTCGCCCTATTGTTGGAGTGCATGATACCATATTCATATATGGAACGATAAGCATAGATCTTGATAGGTATTCAATCATAGGTTTGGTTGAGAACTCATTGTTTGCTCATACACATACAAACTTGTTATTTATTATGGCAATAAGCTTGTTTATCAAATATAGCAATCAACTTTGTTTCTTGTTATAGCAATGAACTTTGTTTCTCATTAGAGCAATAAACTTTGTATCTCATTATAACAACGAACTTTTGTTACTAAATACTTATTTACTTGTTTTAGCAACAAACTTGGTTGCTTCTTATAGTAACAAACTTGTTTGCTCCTTGTAGCAATGAAACTTGTTTACTTATTTTAGTATCAAACTTTATTTCCCATGAGGATATGAACGTTGCATCTCTTTTGGGCAACATACTTTATTTCTCATGATGACAATGAACTTTGTTTACAAAAACTTATTTACTTATTTTAGCAATGAACATTTGTTTATGGAAACTGTTATAAATATTCAGATTATCATGAATTTCAAACTATATTATGTTATAAACTTGTGAGTACTCACCAACTATTTTTATAGTTGACGCTCGTTTTACATGCTTTTTCAGAAAATCATCGAGTAAGTGGCACTTAGGGACACTTCACATTTAGGAGCATTCGCATGTGTTGTATTTCTATTTTCATTGTAATTTCTTTTAAAAGTTTTTCAAACCCATTGTAAATTTGTAATGATTTTTAATACTATGGTTGGTGTTGTATTTTAACTTTTGCTATGAAACCCTTTATACTGCCATGCCTCGTGTTTCCGCTTTAGCGGGGTGTGACATAATCCAAGCTATAGAATATTTAAAGATAGGTGAATGACGATTCACCAATTTCCACCATGAAAACGAAATAATTTAATTAGGTTTTACTTGGATTTGAAACTCCTAGATCTTTTGAGATTCATTGAACTGTTCAATGGCATTTTTCAATCTCGAGTGTGCCCTTCAGGTTTTGTGACTAGGATGCCGAGGATCACAAAACAAGGTGTGTAGTAACCATGCAAATTACTTGGTACCCTTAAGTGTTTACCCCTCAATCGATGTGCCTGTTAACCACACACGCTCCATCGATACTATGATAAACATTAAGTTACCCTTTGCCTACCTTGTTAAATACGAGTTAGTGTGCCGGTTAACCACACACGCTCCACTAATCGACTTAAACAAAGTGCAAAGTGTAATTTCATGGACTAGTACCTTATTCACATTTTCCTAAAGTAACTAAGATTGGGAATTATAAAAACAACTAGTTACTTTATATTTATCACTAATACTTTTAATGAAAGGAGAACTATAGTCCTTGTCCTACCTGTTCGGCTAACGACCCTCCACCAGTTAAGGAAGCGGTGGGTGAGAGTGGACACCCATTAAATTACCATTTCATAGGCAGTAACCTTATACCCCTTGTAGACCGGCTTCGTGAATGAGGCCTACTAATGGTAAGACGACTTGCTCTTATACATATATATATATATATATATATATATATATATATATATATATTATTAACTTATAATATTATAAAGTATAAGTGTTGAATTTTAACTTTTAAAATTCTAAGGGCTTAACTTGGAATTAAAGTATCCATGGGAAAAATTTACAAATTCCAAAACTTGAGGGCAAGTTTTGAAACTATTCAAAACTTTTCATTTCATAACTTATGAGTTTAATGGTTCATTAAAATGAAGACTCTTCATTTTTTATGTAACCTCTTATTATTTAATAACACTTTTAAAGAAGTGACTCTTAAACATCCATAACTTGAGGACAAGTTATGGAGTCATAATACTATTTAATGAAAAAAAAACTTTTCATTTTTATGTAACCTATGACACTTTTATGAGTTTTAAGATTCATAAATGTGACCTTTTATGTAACTTGAGGACAAGTTACAAAAACACATTTTATGAACTTCCTCTAGATTAATTAGGATTGAAAACAACTAAAACACAGTTTTTTTTCAATTTTGAAAATCAAACATTTGCATGAATATAACAGAAAGCAACCCATGGCTCTGATACCGCTGTTGGGTTTTGAGCATTCTAACACTCCTAAGTGTACATGCAACCCTAAATACCTTGGATCTATGTTTTCTCTATTATACAAGCAAATACTAAATATTCCAAGGTATTATCCTAACTATCATACCAAAGCATTGATACTAGGGTAATAAAATAGATAGAATACATACCTTGTTGTTGTTGCTTGACTCCATGAAGCTTGAGAGCCTAGTTCCCCAAGTGTGACACCTCAAATGGTTCACACAACAACATGAACACTTGGAATAACCATGAGAAGAAGAGACTTCAAGCTCAATTTGACTATCCCTCATATGTGTATTACTTGTGTCAATTTCTTTAGCTAAATGGGTCGTTATATAGTGTGCACATTAGGGTTACACAATGTAACCGATGACTTTACCCATTTCTTATGCTCCATGGGTTTTAACCTCCATGGAGTATCCATGGACCACCACATGGGTTAAACCCAACATAAGGAATCTTGGATCATAAGCCCACATATATAAGAATGAATGATTTACACAATCAATCCCCATATATTTAATTAGTCTCTTTTGATCAATAAATTAAGTCCAGATTTATTCTTTATCAATACTAATTAAATAACATAATTTTATATTAATATATTAGAACTTATAATATATTAATATATCACAATTGTTCTCTTCCCACAAATGGTCTATCCAAATGTCCCGATGCCATGCAACCCAAATGGACCATGCCGAGTCGGGTCAAGTCTTACTAATTATAGTTATGGACTTAGACACTAATCCAACAACATCATGACAACCGCCAGTGATACTGGTACATCTAGAGGGATCACACCCATCACAAGTTCCTTGGTCTTGCGTCAGCCTTCCTCAATTCGAGTACGGATCCTCTGCTTTCGGTAGTACGGGCCCATACTACCTTCCACATCTATCTGTACTTTCCTTAAGGACTGCCTTGACTCCACCAAGTCCTTTGTCCCACTGTCAATCTCTACTACTCTCATCCTAGGCTTACCCTAGGGAACCTATGAGTCCACCCAAACCGGTCCTCAGCTGCTAAAGCATTCCTTGTGATGCCAATTAGCCATCACCTAAATACCATCACATTTAACGAGGCTCAGATAATCCTTCAAGTAAAAGACTCGTCCCTACAACGGTTAGACTCAAACGAGAGCTGTGCAATAGGTCCAAATCCAGCATTCTGAGATTATTCAATCCTAATCACATGTGACACGACGTACTCACCTAATGGCTAACTACCATCTTTCAGAGCCCTACAAGCATGAAGCAAGCAAAATTTGGACACAGGAAACTTCTCAAGCAACTCTATTCTCCTAACGAGAAATTGTACCAGCATACAATGCTGAGCTCATACTACCAGGCATAACCTAAACAGACTATCCCATTACTGTCTACTCAATACTAGCATGTAATTCTCATAAGCTGAAGCACATAAAGCGGGAACATAAGACATCATTCCTAGATCCTTAGTCTTATTGTAGCATGTTGTTCTACTGAAACTGATAAGCATATTGTAAACTTGTATGGGTACTTTGGGGAATACTTACTTGAGCTCGGCCGGTCGCGCACATCATACACTTTGTTCTTTCCCAAAACTCTTTTATCTTAGCTTTTAAGAAACCATTTTTCTTGTAAAAGTCTTTTAATCCCTCGATTTAAGTCCAGACACTCCCAAGGGTGTGTCTGAATCCCTCAAACTAGGGCTCTGATACCAACTTTAAACGACCCAATTTTCAAGTCCAAAAATTTCATTTTTAATTAATTGACTTGTAAAAACATTTATAAGGAAACACCATCTCATCATAACTTTTCATAAACCACAACTCATGTCTGAAAACCATTCTAAAAAATAAGAATAATGTCAGAGTACAAATCCCAAGAAACTCTAGTGCGGAAAACCAACATGTGTGTGTATAATGCGCCGCTACCGTGTCAGCTCCTTCCCTTTCGCTGAAGAGGTACCTGAAACCAAAACTGTAAACTTTAAGCACGAAGCTTAGTGATTTCCCCCATCGTACCACATACCATACAATCACATAGTATACATAGTGTCGCACAATTCTGGGGTGCCCGACCTACCCGGTACGGCCATTCTGGGGTGCCGACCTACCCATACGGCCATTACCTACCCGTACGGCCATTATGGGGTGCCGACCTACCGGTACGGCCATTCTGGGGTGCCGTCCTACCCATGTCAAGCCATTCTGGGGTGCTGACCTAACCGTCGGTCCTAACAACCGACCCTCGGGGACTATTCCACCCCCTACTGCTACTGTCACATATATCATAACATAAACATACTATCAGACATATCTGGGGTGTCTGAACTACCCTTCGGTCCTAAGAACCGAACCTGCGGACTATTCCCTTCCTACTACCACTATCACATATAACATATCATGCCAGTATATAAACATATCATCAGATATTGTCAGACATATTTGGGGTGTGTGACCTACCCTTCGGTCCTAACAACCGAACTCTACTACTATCGCATATAACATATTGGGTAGTAGCAAACCTAGATGATATCACAAAAACAATCATCTAATCATACAACTCCTACTGGTGGGCCGGCATTGTGGCCGTAGACCCACCGCTACTGGCAGGTAACTCACCTCGTACAAGTAGCTACTGATAATCTGTGTGGGAAACCTCTGTCTGCTGCTGCTCCAGAAATCCTCCGGCTACAATCCCCATAGAACACTTAGTCAGAAACTGATATCTACTCTTAGGGTAAAATGACTATTTTACCCCCAACCAAGTCCAAGTCAAATTCAACTTCCAGTTGACCTGACTCGCCGAGTTGGGTCGTCAACTCGTCGAGTCCCTTTCCTTTACTCGCCCTTATCCACGACTCGACTCGTCGAGTTTGGCAACGACTCGACGAGTTCCCCTTCTTTACGAACATCAATGAACCTTCATCCAACTTGTTGAGTCGGATGAACACTCGTCGAGTTCACCTTCATCTGATGAACAAGTCCTGACCTTGACTCACCTAGTTGTATGAGCAACTCGTCGAGTTCATCTTCAAACATAAGAAGCTTGCCTTGGACTCGCTGAGTCTGTTCTAATACCCGTCGAGTCCCATGAACTCCAGGTCTAAAACTAAGTCCACTATGTTGGGTCACTCTTTCTGTCCTGCTACAACCCTTCTAATAACCCAACTAGGCTCTTTAACCCTCAACAGATATAGGACTCAAAGCCTGGGACTCGTCGAGTCCCAAGAACGGACCCGCTGAGTCAATAATGTCCATGCTCTATTTCCTTGATTTTTGATGTACAACCTTTGACCAAATGATAGATCCAAGCCCCTAAGCTCGATCTAGCACGTAAAGTTTCGAACTTTACGTGCATGCATGGGACTTTTGAGCCAAAAAGGCTCTAAAATGACTCTTATGTTGCATGGGACCTTCCTTGGGTGCAAAAGCAACCCAAATCTGCTTTGTGACTCCTTCCAAGACTTAAATCCGAAGTCTTGACCCCCAACCATGTTTTCAATCATGGTTGGTCACCTCGTTTGGCTTAAAAAGCCCTAAATCTTCCCCAAAAAGGGATCTAACAAATGAACAAGCAAGGTACAAACTTTATACCTTTCAAGGACTTGAAATGATGCACCAAACTCGAATCCTTCAGTCTCCTCTTGAACCTTCTATGCTCTTCCTTCTTCCTTGAGGTCAAAACCCACAAAATCACTCAAGAGCCTTAGATCTTGCACCAAAACACTTAGGGTTTACTAGGGAGGGTTTCTGGGAGCATAAAGGGGCGATGGAGGCTGTATAAGGTTGTTTAAATAGGGTGCAAACCCTCATATTAGGGTTTTGCCCAGTCAGAGCCTACTCATCGAGTCTGGGACCCGCCTCGACGAGTTCATCACTTAAATCCCGCATCTCATCCCGCTTCTACTTAGTGAGTTGGTCCTTCAACTCGCCGAGTCCAAGGCCAAAAATGCAAAAATACTTAAATAAATTACATACTAGGAAATAGGTGTTACAGAAGTGTACTAGCTTCCAAACCAGTCACTTTCGATAGTGCTAAACAGTTGGCACAAGCTCTCATTTACCATGGAGTATGCCAAGGCTTTGCAACTGCTGTTCCGGAGCAAACCATAGGAAACAACAACAACAACAACAACAATAATACCAATAACAACAGCAAGAAGAAGTTTTGGAACAAGAGGAAGAGTCAATTTTCACAAGAACCTTCCAAGAAGCAACTAATAGTGGCAGTCCATGCCGCTACTACCCCCACTGTTGCTCATGTTACCCATACACTAGCAAAGCACTATGCTGGGAACCTACCAAAGTGCAGCAAATGCAATTTCCATCACAACGGAAATTATCGGGAGACGCACTGCAACAACTGCAACAAGAACGGGCACACTGCCCGTTTCTGTAAGGCACCGACACGACCAATCACCCAAGTCCCTGGAGTTGGTGTGGGCCAGGCGTGTTATGGGTGCGGTGAGGCTGGACACTACAAGAGAGACTGACCTAAGGCAAGGAATGTTGGCGGCATAGGAAGGGTGTT
This sequence comes from Lactuca serriola, assembly GCF_051521515.1. NCBI lineage: Eukaryota > Viridiplantae > Streptophyta > Magnoliopsida > Asterales > Asteraceae > Lactuca > Lactuca serriola. The sequence continues at coordinate 107,544,096 of NC_136409.1, read as the reverse complement.
GGTGTTGAATCATAAAAGTGACCCTCTTGAACTTCAGCTACTGCAGCAGTCAAGCCCCCGCAGTCAAGCTCTTTTATCAGCAACCGTATCCGCAATCTCTACCTACCGCAGTCTCTTTACTAGATTACTTTACTTGTCTTTTATAGTAATACCCTCTATTTTCCAGTATGCCTTGCATGGCTACTCTTAGAGATGTAATCTAGTGTACTTCATGAGTCTCTATAAATAGAACTCTTTCCCGTGTATTCAAAAAAATCTACACATCTATTATTCTAAATACATTTATGAAGTTATCTTTCTATCTCTCTTACTCATACTTCTTACTCTCACTTAACCAATTACAATCTCTTCTTGGAGCAAGTCTTTTGTGACTTAATCACTAAGTTTGATCTCACTTACTAACTTGGCTTGAATGCATTCCTCGTTATGAATCATCTTATGTGTATACTTGATATAACAATTGTTGTCATTTCTATTTCTTTACTTTTCCGCAACTAACTCTCTAACCCTCTAACTCTAAATATTATTGTTGAGCTTTTAGATCCTTTGAGATTAACTATTCCTCAATATACTTGTTCTAACATTTGTTCAAGTGTATCTCAAAGTTTTTCTCTCAACAATTGGTATCAGAACCATAGTAGTTGCTTTTTGAAAATCGGAACTCTGATTTTTCGAAGAGCCTTCTATACCACTGAAGCTCATTTCTTATAAAAAAAACTTCAAAAATATGGCACTATCGTTATCTCTGAATGTTTCCAACAGTGTTGGTGGTTCTAATCGAGCCCTAATACTGGTTGCAAATGAATATCATCACTGGTCACAAAGAATGGAAAGATACTTAAGGAGACATGGTAGAGACGTATGGCGATCCGTAGAAGAAGGACCACATGTCCCAGTCCTTACACCAGTCCAAACTAACAGAGCTACAACCAGACTAGGAGGTGGTCAACCAACTATGAACCGTCCCACCAAGGATGATCTCGATAAAATGGAAATGATGTTGTTGCTTTTTATGAAATCTCCTGTGGTGTTGCTCCTGGCAACTTCGATATTATCATAAATTTCAAATCAACAAAAGAGATTTGGGATGTTCTCAAGAATCTGTACAAAGGCTCAGAACAAGCACAAGACAAGAAGCTTACAACCGCACTCAATGAGTTCAACAACTTCAAAGCTCATACTGGCGAAAGTTTGGAAGACTCCTTCAAAAGGTTCAACCTGATTGTCACCAAGTTATCCAATGCGGGCACCATCCACAGTAACCATGAAACAAATCTTCAGTTTCTTAATGGTTTGGGAACACATTAGACTACGGCTAAAATGATAGTCCAAGGCAATAGAAAGATTCATTCTTTGTCACTTTACAAGCTCTATGGAGAACTGCAAGCACAAGAATCCACCGTACTCAAAGACTGTGCTGACTTCGGAGGACCTCTTGCTCTCATAGCACAAACTCCACATAATCAATCTTACCATCTCTCTCGTATGACACTTCACCGCAGTCATACGAAGCTGATTCAGAGTATGATGATGAAGAAGAATTTTAAAAGGCAATTGCTCTAGTTAGCAAACAATTCAACCGACTGCTACCTTACTCTTTTCGCAAAAACCAACAATTCAACAAACCACCTTTCAATCATAACTTCAACCCACAAAAAAATCACTCTCATTATCCTAAAAGTTCTCATCCACCACCGCAATCTCAAAATACTCAACCAAAGGAAGCACCACAGTCTAATCAAACCACTGACTCCGGTACTCCCTCAGAAGACAAGACTGATGTTGTAGTTTGCCATAAATGCAACAAAGAGAATCACTTTGCAAGAGATTGTAAGGCCAATGTAGTAAAAGACAGAGCATTCTACCTTAGAATGGCTCAAGAGTTGGAAGAAAAGGAAAAGGCAAGGGCATACGTAGCGCATGTCAAAAGAGACCATCAAGTTTGGTCATCCAGAGACGAAGATGAAGCCATCAGCGGTGTATAAGGAAAAGGGAAGATTTGCGTGCTGGCAACTACGGCTGATGATGGGTCTACAAAGCTGGACAAGAACTACTGCTACATGGCAAAGGATGGAACTCGAAGCATCATCGAACATGCTTTGTGCAAGGAGGAACAAGAAGAAGAATGGTTAATCGACAGTGCCTGCTCCTTGCACATGACCGGAAGGTTAGAATACCTTCGGGATTTGAGGCCAATTTGCAAAGGTGGAAATGTTACATTCAACTACAATGCGAATGGAATCATCCGAGGTTACAGTGTACTCACTACGGGGAACTTCTCAATTCAAAAGGTTGCTTATGTAGAAAGCCTTAAACACAATCTCATCAGTGTTGGCCAACTATGTAACGCAGGCCATCGAGTTGAATTTGATGATTAATTCTGTTATGTAATGACAAGTGATAGGAGCACCTGTTTGATCAAGTCTCGATCCGAGGGTACTATGTATCCTCTAGATGTCTCTCTGATCATTGGCAAACCGCAGTTGTATTTCCTTTCCAAAGCGGTATCCGAAGTCAGCTGGCTATAGCACCGCAAGCTCGCTCATCTCAACTTCAGATACATTAACACTTTGGTCACTGGAGAACTAGTCAGAGGACTCCCTATTCTCAAGTTTAGCAATGATACTCTCTATCCTGCATGTGAATGTGGTAAGCAATCCAAGGCAAGTCATCCCATGGTGATTGACTCTTCAATTTCTGAACCACTTGAGCTCCTGCACATTGATCTCTGCGGTCCATCAACCGTAGCCAGTCTTCATCACAAAAAGTACATACTGGTTATAGTAGATAACTTCACACACTTCACATGGGTTTTCTTCCTCAGACTCAAGTCAGAAACACCGCAAGTTCTCATCAACTTCATCAAAGAAATAGAACTTCAGATCAAGCTGCCAGTAAGACGTATCTGCAATGATAATGGAACTGAGTTCACTAATCATCCTCTCAACAGTTTCTTCGTGTCCAAAGGCATCACTCACAACTTTTCAGCTCCTTATACACCACAACAAAATTGAGTAGTAGAGAGAAGGAGTCGTACACTAGTAGAAGCAGCCAGATCCATGCTCAACTTCGCACACCTTCCTCCCTACAACGGCAAACCAAATGTTCGCTTCTTTCATATCTTTGGGTGTAGATGTTTTGTGATCAACAACAGAGATCAGCTTAAAAAATTTGCACCGAAGTCTGATGAAGGCATCTTTCTTGGCTACTCCACGAACAAGGTTGCTTATCGAGTTCTCATCAGACGTACAACGCCAATCATTGAAAGATTTGATGTGAAATTTGATGATTCTCACATCCGCAATGCCCCTCCATCCACTGAAACCACTACACTCATGGAAAGCGATGTTCCTGCCTCTTTCGGTCCTTTAAATCTAGTTGAAGTCAATTATGACGATCTTTTCGTCCCTGTTGAAACTGCGAAACTATCTCTATCCGAAGTAGCATCTCTTAATACTTTCACCTCTCCGGTTGAGAGGGAAAGCTTTACTCTGAATCAAGCAACAACCATCGAGGTTCCAGTACTTGATGCTGCTCAAGTTCCTATCCACAGGGAATCATTACCATCAAATGTGTCTTCGGATTCGGATGATGAACTCATAGAGATCATTGATACAAGAACCGATTCAAGGACTATCACTCTCCCATCCGCAGTCCAGGGGGAACCTTCTAAGGTTCCAGAGGAACTCCCATCAGCAATCCAGGTGGAACCTCTCCAATCTACTCAAGAAAATTCCATTCTCGTTCCAACAAACCAAGATGATTCCGCAGGATGTTCTCAAATCCAGGGGGAACTGCCCTCTCCAACTGCAGAGTCCTCTGATATTGAAGACATTCCCTCTACCGCAACTACTAATCATCTGATACCTCGTCTACACGTATGGACGAAGGACCACCCACCAGGTCAAATTATTAGCAACCCATCCGCAGGTATCCAGACTTGATCTTCTAAGGACTTATCTGATCATTGTCACTATGTAGCATTTATGTCCTCAGTTGAGCCACGATCGATCAAAGAAGCATTATCAGAACCTGATTGGATATCCGCAATGCAAGAATAATTGGAAGAATTCAAAAGGAACAAGGAATGGCAACTCGTTCCCATACCGCAAGGACACACCATTGTTAGTAGAAGATGGGTGCTCAAGAATAAGTTAGATGAATCTGGTGTGGTCATCAGAAACAAGGCAAGTCTAGTTGCAAAGGGCTACAGTCAACTTGAAGGTGTTGACTATGATGAAACGTATGCTCCGGTGGCGCGAATGGAAGCCATCCGAATCTTCTTAGCATACGCAGCCCACAAAAACATCAAGGTACACCAAATGGACGTTAAGAGTGCATTTCTCAATGGGGAATTAAAAGAAGAGGTTTATCTTCAGCAACCTCCAGACTTTGAAAGTATTGAATTCCCTGACCACTGCTACAAGCTTGAAAAGGCAGTTTATGGTCTGAAGCAAGCCCCAAGAGCTTGGTATGAGACTCTTTCTGAATTTCTGGTCTCTTCAGGTTACAAAAGAGGAGTGATTGATCCCACCTTATTTCGAAAAGCAAATGGTGACCATTTAATGCTTGTACAAATATATGTGGATGATATCATCTTTGGATCAACTGATCAAGGAATGGTGGATGAATTCGCTAAGCTCGTGACCAACAAATTCCAAATGAGCATGAATAGAAAGATTAATTTCTTTCTAGGTCTTCAAGTGAAACAAATTCAGCAAGGGATATTCATTCATCAAGAGAAATATACCATTGAACTGTTGAAGAAATATTCTATGGACAACTGTTCTTCAGCTAAGGTCCCCATGGCCTTTGGATATAAGATCCCTGCTGATCTCTCAGGCGAATCTATGGATCACATTACTTATAGAGGTATCATAGGCTCTCTAATGTACCTCACTGCAAGCCGACCTAATATTGTCTTTGCAACTGGTGTATGCGCAAGGTATCAGGCTGACCTAAAGGTGCCACATATGACCACAGCCAAACAAATTCTCCGATACCTGAAAGGAAGCAAATCTCTTGGTCTATGGTACCCTGTAGGCAATGATTTTAGTCTTCAAGCATTTACCGATGCGGATCATGCCGGATGCACACTTGAGCGAAAAAGCACCTCAGGTGGATGTCAACTTTTGGGAGGCAGACTCGTCAGCTGGTCCTCAAGAAAACAAAGTTGTGTATCATTGTCTACCGCAGAAGCCGAATATGTGGCCGCAGCCAGCTGTTGTTCTCAAGTCTTATGGATGAAGACACAACTGCTAGACTACGGATACAGAATGCTGTGGATACCAATTTACTGTGACTCTGAAAGTTCCATAGTGATTTCTCATAATCCTATTCAGCACTCCAAGATGAAGCATATTGAACTAGGGTATCACTTCATCAAAGACCACATTCTGAAAGGTAACATTGAACTCATCTTTGTTCCTACTCATGAAGAGATCGCTGATGTATTTACAAAGGCACTTGACTCTACCGAACTCAACACTTTCTTACAAATGTTAGGAATGATGAATCCGGACCCTCAATTCTTCTTGAATTGATAGGTACCGCAGACCATCCTTGGTCTCCATTGCGGTCCTAACTGAAAGTAACTTATAATAAATGGTTTTGGTATATCTTATGTACCGCAGTCTATGTACACCAACCATATATTATATTTATCCTTCACTGGTCTTTCTTGCTTGTTATTACTAACTTATTGTACAAGTTCTCTTCTCAGTTTCTTCCACTGCAGTCATATATATACTTATCCGCAATGGAGATGGATCCAACCGCAATGATGTGTCCATCCGCAATCACATTAATTGATTTTCAGACTGTTACATTCTTTTGAAAAACAAAAAACATGGTGTGCTATTTAATGATCCTCCATTAAATAAAAAATTAAATAAAAAATCATTCCTTGAGAAACTGTCTCATTTTCTTTTTCACTAAACCTCATGTCATACCTATTTTAGGTATGATGACAAAAAGAAAGATTTTCCAAATCAAATCCTTTTAATATGTCTTTTCCTATTACCCTAAAATATCACATCCGTTACAACTTCCCCTTTACCCAACGGATTGATCTCACCTTCACCAGACGTGGTATCAAATCTGACATTTCATTAAATGCAAACCCTTTTTGGTAAACCCCAAAGTCAGATTTAATCCCTCTTTTATCAATCTGTGGCTAAGATTAAAGACCTTAATTCAAAAGATAAACCCAAACGTTTTTACCCAAATTCACTTAGGTCAAAAACGTTTCCCGCTCCCTTAAGCCACTATAAAACCCATTTCTTCTCCAGAAAGAAAAGTTTACGCTCTTTAAACTTTGAATCTTCTCTTGCATTCTGCCCTTCTTCCTCAAGGCTTCCTCAAACTCTCAACAATGGTGAAATCCGGTGTTTCCAAGAAACAATCCAAGGCTTCTGGATCAGTGAACCCTACTTGTTCAGACTCTCCCACAATTGCTTCAAGCAACTTCAGAGTCGTGTTTGAAGAACACTCCTTCTACAATGCCCCCACAAAAATAATGATCTAATTTCTAAAGAATCACCCCCTATTTGGCCCCTTCGATGCTTTCACAGACGTTGTCCCGATCACAACCCTTTTCAAATCTGCCTTCTCCACCTATCGCCCTCTCAAAAACCCACAAGAAGTTTATCTCAACCTGATTAACGATTATTTGGTCATTCTGTCCAAAGAAAAGTTTCTTACTGCCATTAACCTTCTAGTTCATCCCTCCATCAAGATTTTCACTGTCACACCCCCAAACCAAGGATGGTGGAAACGTCCGGGGGTGGAGGACTTCATGTACAGTATCACAACAACGTGTATAATAGTGCTCAAAGTAAATACAACCATCATAAATATAATTGAAAAAGTTACACCAAAGTATATGTTCACATGTTTCAAATCAATTACATTATGATGACAAAAGTAAATTGTTGACGGTTTAACGTCCCATCCGCAAGGCGCTGAAGTTTTTCCTGTTTTACTGATTTCCTGAGAATACAAGTAGTTTTGAAAGAGTGTCAACAATTAAGTTGGTGAGTTCATAAGAGTTTTGTTTGAAGTAGAAACCGTTTTCCTTGTAAAATCGATAGAGTTTGATTTCCAGAAAATCCAATATTTTCTTAGTTAAGTGTAAACAGAAAATTCCTATATGATGTGTTAATGAACCCTAAATTGACCCGTAGATTTCCCCTATAATCGTCCAGCGTATATAAGTTATATAAGATTTAAGTTAGATAAAACGTTGAATATAGTGGGTCTGCCCTAGGTCCACAACCCAACGAGGAACAGGAGATGAGGCGGGCACCACCAATTCTAAGCCAATCCAGACTAAATTCTTGTATGACTCAAGCATATACGCTCAACGATTATAGTTGAAGTCTAACAATGCGAAAATTTAATGTGGACTTAAATCCAAAAACCGGAACCAAACCCTAGTGTAGTGTATGAAATAGTAATAGTGACTGTGAACATAAACTATACATATCATAGTTCATCGGATAGTGATAGTGACTAGTGAACATGAACTATGCATATTATAGTTTACCAAAAGTGGTGGTGATGGTGAATATAACCTATACATATCATAGTTCATCAAATAGTGATAGTGACTAGTGAACATGAACTATGCATATTATAGTTTACCAAAAGTGGTGGTGATGGTGAATTCCTTTCTTGTAATTAAGTTCATAGGGTAGATGAAACATAAACTATACCTATTATAGTTTATCACTTTGTTTGTAATATATATATGCCATAGCTATACCGATTATAACTAGCGTGTTCGTTTGTGGGGGTATAATGGCTTAACTATACTTATTATAGTTTATCATAATTATCCATAGTGGTAATAACTCTTTTGTATGTGTAAAACCTTTAATCATGTGTTTGTTATGTAAAATAACCCTAAACTATACCTATTATAGTATATTAATTATTTGTGTGGGTAGTGAGCATAAGCCTTACTTGTCATAATTTACCAATGTTTATATTTTAACGGATATAGCCTTGTAATATCATTTATATATTTACCATACTTGTGGAAGTATAAATCCATTTGTTTTCTGATGTATGTCTATATAAGAATACAAAATTGTCATATATTGCAACAACACATAATCACATAATGATGTATACCTTGCTCAACATGTTACAAGGTGAAATGAAATTTATAGTGTTTTTCTGTTAATAACATTTTCTGTAACTGTTATTGGAAAAATTGTAGAAAAATCATAAAATGTCCAAATCAAGTTCTGTAACTTCTGAGAGTTTGTAAAATGAGTCTAGTTTGTTCATAAATTTTATTATAATTTTTTAATGACTTCTTACTTGTGTGAAAAAGTCCATAATCACAGACTGGTCCATATTGATGTTTGAAATGATAGGCAGTTTTGTAAAAATCACCATAAATTGTAGAAAAATCGTATGGAGATGTGCAAGTAGTCATTTTTAAAGCTAAGAAGTGAAACTACATGCACCTAAAACAGTTTTGAAAACTAAAATGTTTAAGTTGTCCAAAACAGTCCGTGAATGGGGTTGAACTTTTCTGATGAAGGCTGTTAGAAAAGTTTGGTTATGTTCTTGGTGTTTTAACTTGTATTCCCCCCCTAAAAACTTGAGAAAACATGAAAATGTAGGGGTATGAACTCACCTTAAGTGTTTTCAGTAGATGATTGTTGAAGAATGGAGGTATTTAACTCAAGAAAACTTGGAGATGCCTTGAAGATTTTTGAAAATCTAGCATCATAGTTATGGAGTTTGTATAAGCTATCAATGATTTGAGTAGAATGAAGTGTAAAAATCACAAGGAGGATAAATTACACTTACCAAGAGTGGAAGAACACTTGATGATCAGCCTTGGGATCTTGAATTAGAGAGAAAAGTTGGAGAGAAAAGTTGGAGTTGGATCTTTGGTGGAATGAGAGTGATTGAAAGAAAATGAGGAGAGAGGTTGAGTGACCAGCCCTAAAAACGTGGGGATGGCTTGTGAGAGGGGTAAAAAGTACAAGGAAGTGACAAGGTATGGTGGGGAGGAGTGTGGGTTAATCATGGAGTGGGTATGGGGTTGCTTGTGTCATAAAATAAGGTAAAGTCAACACTCTACCTTTGTACTTTACCTACTCTCTTTTGGATAAGGTTTTATCCTTAAAATGTGATTAAATCATTAATTTAGGGGTCTTATATGTTAAAATAAAGTTTTGGGTGAAAATCATGTGTTAAAACAATTAAAAACGGGCTTAAAACGCGAATTTAATCGAAAACCGGGAGAAAAAGGCTTCCCAGCGAGGCCTCTCGGTCCTAGGCCGAGGTTCGGTCCCTAGGCCGAGGTTCGGTCAGGATGGTGCTGATTCGGAAGTGAGAGGCTGAGCCAGAAGAAGGAACGAGGGCGATGGGCTCGGTCCGAAGGTCACAAGCGAGGGTCAGAAGCGAAGGTTAGAAGGGAAGGTTCGGTAGCCATTAGAAGAGAAGAGGTCAAAATCGAAAGGTGCCGAACGTTCGGGTTCGGTTGAGCAGCCTTCGGCTCAGAAGGGTTCGGTTCCTAAGAGGGGTTCGGTTTCGGTTCCTAAGAGGGGTTTCGGTTCCTAAGAGGGGTTTCGGTTCCTTAGGTCCGTTTTTCGCGTAGACTTCCGTTTTTGGGCTGTTTTCGCCAAATTCGAGGGTCGGGATGCCCTGAGTGATTATAAAGAGTTGGGAGAGATTTCGAGAGAGATTCGAGAGAGATTCCACATACTGAGAGAGATTTGGGAGAGATTTGACATACTTGGAGAGATTTCACATACAAAGAGATATTTGGGAGAGATTTCACATTCTTAGAGAGATTTGGCAGAGATTTGACATTCTTGGAGAGATTTCTCATTCAGAGAGAGATTTGGGAGAGATTTCACATACAAAGAGATATTTGGGAGAGATTTCACATACTTAGAGAGATTTGGGAGAGATTTGACATTCTTGGAGAGATTTCACATACAGAGAGATATTTGGGAGAGATTTCACATACTTAGAGAGATTTGGGAGAGATTTGACATTCTTGGAGAGATTTCACATACAGAGAGATATTTGGAAGAGATTTCACATACTTAGAGAGATTTGGGAGAGATTTGACATTCTTGGAGAGATTTCACATACAGAGAGATATTTGGGAGAGATTTCACATACTTAGAGAGATTTGGGAGAGATTTCACATACTTAGAGAGATTTGGGAGAGATTTGACATTATTGGAGAGATTTCACATACAGAGAGATATTTGGGAGAGATTTCACATACCTAGAGAGATTTGGGAGAGATTTGACATTCTTGGAGAGATTTCTCATACAAAGAGATAGAGTGAAAACGATTGAGAGCGGTTTCGTGTGTGATGAATGTGAGTGTCTGGCTTCGCAATGCAAGGTCCGTAAGCCCCGTTAAGCCTTGTTTAAGGATCTTGCATACTCCCGATGAGTATGCAACATTGTTTTATCGGTTTGGCTCGCCACGTACCACAGTTTTAGGTTAAGGAGATCTAGATGTACACACTTTTTGATTTATGATCTCTCATTAGAATAGAGAGTTGTTTAGAAATTACATAACGTAAACTCTAGTACCTACAGGCAAATTGAGTTGACCGGTTTGACTTGTTGACTTTATTTGACTTTGAATTGACCAGAATTTGACGGTTGTCACATTCACCCCATCCATGGCGGACATTATTTCGGCACTTTATCAAATGGGATATTAGAAAAAGATCAAAGGAATTGGTGAATTCAAGAAGAACCAATTGCCTGAGTTCTGGAAATTCGCATGCCACTTCGTCATCCGTAGTCTATCCGGCAGAACTAGAGGCACGAATAATATCGGACTCAAACTTTTAGAGTTGGTATGGAGTATCTTCACAGGTCACGATGTGAACTACAAACAGATCCTTTGGGATGACTTTCTTCAATACATTCCCAAGTAGAGCCCAAGGGAGAACCCAACAGAACTCACTTTCGCAAGGTTCTGGTCCCTCTGCATTTCAAACCTTCATGCAGACGCAGGGATCAACATGGGCAGTGACATCAACTTTTTCGTCACCAAAGATCTGAAAAGGTACAATCCCTCATCTGATCAATCTATTTTTGGCCCAATTCGAAGACTTCCTATCCACATTCTTTCTACCCTCGGTCTTGAGACTGCTGATGTCTCAGATCACATTGAGGCTATGGAAGGTATTGACCCATACCTTCCTACCCCGCCTCTTCAAAATTCATCCGCAATTATTAACCCTGAAGGCACCGCAGTCCCTTCTTCCACTACTCTCTCCAACATTTCTCAATCCCAAAGATGCAAGCATAAATTCTCTGATCTTCATGGCCCCCGCAACACCAAGAAACAAGGAACTCCTAAAAAGGATGCTTCCAAGCCTTCCAAGCCCTCCAAGAAAAGGAAAACTCCACCAGTAATCACAATTGTCGAACCAAGCAGACATGTCTCCAGCAGTGACTCTGATGAGGATGATCAACCCATTGCAATCCTCAAGAAACGCAAAACTGATCCCACTCGCCATATGCGTGACCGGACTGATACCTCAACCTCTCAACAGGCTCCGGTTGTCCTTGGGATGGTCGCACATCCATTTGAAACAACCGTCTTCTACCAATTATACTCAGAAAGTGAGTCTAATTCACCGCAACGAGGAGACTCCCCCCTAGTTCAATCCCAAGAGGATAATATTGGTTCTCGCCCTAAGGTCTCCACGGCTTCCAGACTACATTTATTTTCAGCTGAGGAGTTGAAATCCATCCTCTTGAACGTAACCCAAACACTTCAAACACTTTCCCAACCGCAGCGCATTTCTTCCGCCCATGCCAGAACTGAGCTGAGGCCAAACTTGACTACGGGTCAAGGAGACCGAGGATGCTCAGGAAATCCTACTCCGCTTACCTCTGTAACAGGTGGTTTAGGCACGGTGAGCACAAATGTTCAAGGATCCATGAACCCGAGGGACACTTCGGTGCGCTTTCAAGGAATTGGCAATGGTAAGTCAAATGATTCATGGAGTAAGTATCAACCCTCCAACGAAGCTGAAGCCAAGAAATATGCCGCTTTCCGTAGGGCATTCCAAGCACGCAAAGAACAACAAATCAAGCAACAACAGCAGAAGGAACAAGAAATCCAAGCTGTGGCTAAGTATTGGGCAGATACAATTAATAATGCCAATACCGTAGCCACCATTCTGAAAGTTCAAGACTGGATGTATGAGATGGTTGAAAATGTCCACAAGACTCATGAAGCAACTACTGATCAAAATGCTTCCAAAGTTCCTCCCACTCCCACTGTCCAAGAATTACAAGACGAAGGACCCGAAATAGAAGTGAGCTCTGCTCCCACCTTCGGTCTTGATGATGATGATCTACAAGAGGTAAACAAACCCTCTCCCTCTGATGATTATTTTATGATATTTGATGAAGACGAAGAATCCAGTGGCTCTCACCATTCAACTTCAAAGCCCAAAGAGAAGAAGAAAAAAGAAGAAGAATGCAGTCACTTGGAAATAATTTTTGAGCTTACAAGCAAAGGTCGATCAAATCCTTGTTGTGGTCAAGCCAACTCAACCACAACCAGAAGACACCGCCGGACCACAGTCATTAATTGAACATATAGAATGCCTGGAAACTCGTGAGAGATTGGCTGCTAAGCGTAACTCACTCAAGGTTGAAATGGGAATCCAGTCCCTTCACAATAGTCGACAAGCAGATCACAAGGACTTCATGGCTGCTGCGAAACGCCTCATCTCTGAGGTGACCGTAATCAAGAAAGACCTTCAAGTAGCCATTGCAGATCAAGCCTCCCAATCTCAAAAGCTGATTGATGAGACTCACGTTGCCTATGAGTCTACAATCTCAGTCCTTCAAGCTACAATCAACCGTCTTCAGCGATCGTTGACCACAAATTTCCATGGCCCTGAAATCCTTCAACTCACCAAGGAAATTCACCGGCTACTCTTCAAACCCACCATCCCCAACAATCAACAACTGGCATATGCCCTCAAAGCTCAATTTCAAGAAGTTTTTGCAAAAGTTGATAGCCTTCGTCAATGGCTTGAGGAAGCTCCTGGGTTGAATTCCTCAAGAGGAGGAAGTGAAGAAGAAGTCCATCACTCCAATAACTCCATCTCACAACATCAAAGTCCCCCTATCATTACAGAAAAAATGCCCTCACCGCAACGATCTCATCATACTCCACCTCATAATACTCCACTACAAGAGGAGATCACTCCTGAAAAACCATAGACTCCCTTCGCTTCAAAAATATTGCGGAGCACATGTCTTCTCCGAGCTTAAATGACTCACATGCCATCACCCAAAGGAAAAAAGATTGGAAGGCATCCAAACTTACTGAGCTCATATGGAGAGAATGCGGTTTTGATATCATGGATGAGTCCTTGATAAATTCTTAGATCAATCATCAACGCAGAATGCTTGATGATGATTACACTCCCCACCTCACCAATGTGGAACCCCCTTTGGATGGCTACTGGGATGTCCAAATCTCTCCAAATGCCAGATACTTCATAGTATTTGAGCAATTTGACCGCAGCCTTCCAGACTCCAAAAGACTGCCAATGGAATTTGAGAGACTTAGTCTTTTCTAAGCTAAGCATGCCTCTCCCATTGAGCATATATGGTCTAACGATAGAACATCCGCAGTCAAGAACTTCAAGATCCGAAACTTCAGTGACCCTCTTGAACTTCAGCTACCGCAGCAGTCAAGCCCCCGCGGTCAAGCTCTTTCATCAGCAACCGCATCCGCAGTCTCTACCTACCGCAGTCTCTTTACTTGTCTTTTATTGTAATACTCTCTATTGTCCAATATGCCTTGCATGGCTACTCTTAGAGATGTAATCTAGTGTACTTCATGAGTCTCTATAAATAGAGCTCTTTCCCGTGTATTCAAAAAAATCTACGCATCTATTATTCTGAATACATTTTTGAAGTTATCTTTCTATCTCTCTTACTCATACTTCTTACTCTCACTTAACCAATTACAATCTCTCCTTGGAGCAAGTCTTTTGTGACTTAATCACTAAGTTTGATCTCACTTATTAACTTGGCTTGAATGCATTCCTCATTATGAGTCATCTTATGTGTATACTTGATATAATAATTATTGTCATTTCCATTTCTTTACTTTTCCACAACTAACTCTCTAACCCTCTAACTCTAAATATTATTGTTGAGCTTTTAGATCCTTTAAGATTAACTATTCTGCAATGTACTTGTTCTAACGTTTGTTCAAGTGTGTCTCGAAGTTTTTCTCTCAACAGATCGCAATAGGGCAGAACGAAGCAATAGTTGATCCCACAGTAGTTATGGGTACGTTTCTCCTGAATAACGCTTATGCATGCATACTCTTTGAATGTGGTGCAGAGAGGAGTTTCGTGAGTCATAAATTCAAACAGTTATTAAAACAGAACCCTCAATCACTCAATAAAATATTTATAGTAGAAATGGAAAACGGTAGAACAGAAAGCACAAACGATATGTACGTAGGCTACATACTGACTCTAAACGAACATTCATTTCAAATCGATCTAATGCCGATCACTATAAGGAGCTTTGATGTCATCATCGGTATGGATTGGTTAAGCCTGCACCATGCCGGTATACTTTGTCATGAAAGGGACGTTCGCCTAAATATGCCAAATGGCAAGACTCTTGTCATTTATGGTGACAAACTCAGTACCAATTTACAAATCATCTCTTGCGTTAAAGCCTAGAATTACCTGCGTAAGGAGTACCATGCCTTCTTAGCCTACGTGGTAGATAAGGAAAAGAAGGGAAAGACCTCAAAGACATTCCAGAAGTCTGCGATTTTCCCAATGTCTTCCCTGAAGATCTTCTAGGAGTCCTACCAGAACGACAAGTCGAGTTCAGGATGATTTAATTCCCGGAGCTACCCCAGTAGCTAAGTCGTCGTATCGTCTAGTGCCAGCTGAGATACAAGAATTATGGATTCTCAAAGTTCTCAAAGTGAAAATTTTGGATTCGGAAAGTATATTTCCTAGGTCACGTGTTTAGGAAAGACGAGATACACGTGGACCCTTCCAAAATCAAGGCAATCGGGAACTGGTCAGCTCCTAAAACCCCAACGCAAATCCGACAATTCTTGGGCCTTGCTGGCTATTACCGAAGATTTATACAAAACTTCTCGAAGATTGCTAAACCACTTACCACCTTGACCCAGAAGGGTGTAACTTTCGATTGGGAAGAAAGGCAAGATGCTGCATTCCAAACACTGAAGCAAGCACTATACAGCGCATCTATATTATCCTTGCCATAAGGAATAGAAGACTTCGTAGTCTACTGTGATGCATCTAATCAAGGTCTTGGATGTGTGCTAATGAAACGAGGAAAGGACATCGCTTACGCCTCGAGACAACTCAAGACGCACGAGGTCAACTACACTACACACGACCTCGAATTGGAGCAGTCGTTTTCATGCTAAAGATCTGGAGACACTATCTTTATGGCACGAAATGCACAATCTTTACTGATCATAAGATCCTTCAACATATCCTCAATCAAAAGGAACTCAACATGAGGCAAATACGATGGGTTGAACTGTTGAATGACTATGAATGTGAAATTTGTTATCATCCAGGAAAAGCGAATGTGGTAGATGATGCTCTTAGTCGAAAGGAATACTCGGGCCGCCGAGTAAAATCCTTAACCATGACGATCCATTCACACTGTCCACACAAATCAAAGAAGCATAGAGGGAAGCCTTGAAAACAGAGAATCTTGAAGTCAAGGGTGACGACGTTTATTACTTAGTGGATCGGATCTGGACACCGAAGTTTGGTGGATTCAGAGACGTGGTCATGAATGAGGCTCATAAGACTCGATAATCTGTGCATCCAGGTTCAGACAAGATGTATCCGGACCTCAAGAAACTATATTGGTGGCCGAACATGAAAGTAGAGATCGCTAACTATGTGGGCAGCTGTCTGACTTGCACTAAAGTCAAAGTAGAGAACCAAAAGCCCTCGGGATTACTACAACAGCCTGAAATACCCAAGTGGAAGTGGGAGCGGATAACCATAGATTTCATAACCAGATTACCCAAGACAACAAGTGGGCTTGACATCATCTGGGTGATCGTCGATAGATTAACAAAATCCGCACACTTCCTACCAATAAAGGAAACCGACAAGATGGAGAAGCTAGCTCAAACTTACATCCGAGAGATTGTATGGCTGCATGGTGTACCAATATCCATTATCTCCGACAGAGATAGTAGGTTCACCTCGCGATTCTGGCAGTCGCAGCAAAAATCTCTAGCGACGAGAATGTTGGATTAATGTCTAAGTCCACAACTATAATTGGTAAGACTTGACCCGACCCGGCATGGTCCATTTGGGTTGCATGGCATCATGCACTTGGATAGACTAAATGAGAGAAATAAGACACTTATAGTTATTAATATATTATAAGTTCTAGTATATTAATAATAAGAATAATAATATTTAATTAGTATTGATCAAGAATTAATTTAGAATTAATTATGTGATCAAAAGAAGACTAATTAAATATATGGGTTGATTGTGCAAATCATCTATAACTTATATAGTGGGCCAAAGCTCCATGGATAATCAAGTTGGGTTAAACCCATAGGATGCTCCATGGATTCTCCATGGAGGTTACATAACCCATGGGTCATGGAAATGAAAGGTCATGACAATTAGGGTTTACATGGTGTAACCCTAATTGTAACACACTATATAAGCATCATATTATTCACCAAAATCAGCCACTAGTGTGTGTAAAAGAAGGGCTAGCCGATTTCACGAGTTGTGGATTTCTCTCAAGTCATTCCAAGTGTATTTGGTTTTGTGTGAACCATTTGAGGTGTCACACTTGAGGCACTAGGCACTCAAGCTTCATGAAGACATTCTACATCAAAAAGGTATGTATTCTATCTTGTTATATTCATTGTTTGGTATGCTAGATTAGGATAATACCTTGGATGTTCATATTTGTATGTATAATAGAGAAAACATAGATCCAAGATATTTAGGGTTGCATGTACACTTAGGAGTGTTAGAATGCTCAAAACCCAACAGTGGTATCAAAGCCTAGGCTTGTTTTCTTTTTATACTTGCAAAACTGCTTAAAAAATTGAAGTTGTTTGCTGTCTGGGCATCAGACTCGGCAAGTCCATCAGGAGACTCAGCGAGTCCATGCCTAAAAAGTGATCAAATCGATCCAACTCGCTGAGTTGGTTCATGCACTCGATGAGTTGGACCCCAGACAACATATATTTGACTCTTTTGGCTGGAATTGGACTAGGAACATTACCCTAAGACGTTTTTGGACTTATAAACTTGTTTTTGTTGTGGTAATGTTCATGCTAATCCAATTTCAAAGATAATTGTCAATAGATTCATGTTTTGTATTAGTTTAAGGTTTAGACTAATTACATGAAAAAGTTTGATTTGAATTATCTTGTTCTTATGAGCTGCTTAGATTAATAGAAAAGTTAAATGATTATGTGTTTCCAATGCATTTTAATCTAAAAGTTGATTCTAAAATGTGTTTTTGTAACTTGTCCTCAAGTTATATGAAAAGTCACGTTTAAGTTTCATAAAACTCATAAAAGTTGGCAAAGGTTACAAAATGAAGAGTCCTGTCTCATTGAATGGTTTTATGACTCCATAACTTGTCCTCAAGTTATGGAAGTTCAAGATTCACTTCATTAAGTAATAAAATGTGTAACCCTAATTAATTCCATAAGTTATAAAATAAAGAAAAGTTAATTCTTTTATTAGTTTAAAGTCTTCCATAACTTGTCCTCAAGTTATGGAACTTGAAGAGTCTTTTATTTAAAACTACTTTAAACACATAAGTTATGGAATTAATTAGTTTTGAATAGTTTCAAAACCTGCCCTCAAGTTTTGGAATTTGAAAAGTTTTCACTTATGAATACTTTAATTCCAGAATTTTAAAAGTTAAAATTCAACCCTTATACTTTATAATATTATAAGTTAATAATATATATATATATATATATATATATATATATATATATATATATAAGAGCAAGTTAGTCTTACCGTTAGTAAGCCTCATTCACGAAGCCGGTCTATAAGGGGGTATAAGGTTACTGCCTATAAAATGACAGTTTAATGGGTGTCCACTCTCACCCGCCGCTTCCTTGACCGGTGGAGGGTCGTGAGCCGAACGGGTAGGACAAGGACTAGAATTCTCCCTTCATTAAAAGTATTAATGATAAATACTAAGTAACTAAACCATTTATAAATACCCAATCTTAGTTACTTTGGAAAATGTGAATAAGGTGCTAATCCATGAAATTACACTTTGCACTTTGTTTAAGTCGGTTAGTGGAGCGTGTGTGGTTAACCGGCACACTAACTCGTATTTAACAAGGTAGGAAAAGGGTAACTTAATATTTATCATAGTATCGATGGAGCGTGTGTGGTTAACAGACACATCGATTGAGGGGTAAACACTTAAGGGTACCAAGTAATTTGCATGGTTACTTCACACCTTGTTTTGTGATTCTCGACATCCCAGTCACAAAACCTGAAGGGAACACTCGAGATTGAAACATGCCATTGAACAGTTCAATGAATCTCAAAAGACCTAGGAGTTTCAAATCCAATTAAAACCTAATAATACATTTTGTTTATCTTGATGGAAATTGGTGAATCATCATTCACCTACCTTCAAATATTTTATAGCTTGGATTACAGCATCCCTCTTCTAAGTTATAAAATAGTTTGTATGGTCCTAGCCTTAATATTTCATATTGGGTGTTATATTAAGGACTTTAGATCAACTATCTTGAACATATCCCAAAAGATGTCTGCTTTAAACATCTATGATCTTCCCAAATCTCTTGAAACAAGCTTTCCTAAATGAAGATGACGTCCCATGGAAATCATACTTCTTTCACCTCCTAAAAATTATACTTCCTAACCCATAAGTTCTTGAAAAGTTTAAGGTCACTCAAGCCTTATTGGATAGGCAAGGTCTAGGTGTGATCACATCTTGGAGATGAAGTCACATATTGACAAGCCGGGACAGTTGGGTGTTAAAGTCTTGAGAAAGTTGGTGGTTCAATCACTTTCTAAGTCACATAGTGAGTTGCTTTGGAACACCTATGAAATAGACTATGACAAGACCCTTAATGATCTTATCTATTTGCTAAGATCAACTTCCTAAAACTTTATGGACATTGACAATGATGACATTGGATATCTAGTAAAGCTCTCTCTTCCCAGTGGAAAGGGATCGGCCATAGTCAACTCGGTTGACCAAATGGTAAAGAGAAAGGCTAAGTTTGTGATAGTCCCATGTTCCATTACCAAAGCGTCCATATGTTAAATTGCCAAAGGAAGGGGCATTGGTTACGATGCTGCCAATTTACCTAAGGGTGTTAAAGTCAATAAGTTTGACTCTACTTCAGGTAAAGTCCACTATCTAACTCTGCTAAGTTTCTACTATGAGATTCTTGATACATGATGTGACTAGGTCACATGGTGATGTTTTAAGAATCAAAGAAAAGTGAAGAAACTTAAAGAAAGAATATGCTAAATCTGATTGCGTAGATGGATTTTTATCACATAGTTTGAAGATCGGATTCTTGAGCTACTTCTTAGGAGTTATGATATATTGCTTAGGAATAGATAACAACAAAGTTTTCATGTGCTTTTGCACTGTAAGGATAGTTTTCCGCAAAGTTTTAAAATAAAAGGAAAATTTCTGATTTTATTTATTTTAAAATATCCTTACAATGGCATCTGTGAAAATTTTTGTTGCTTATAAGATTCCATTAATAGCAAGAGTGGAAATATGAAATTGATTCTTTCATTTGTGGTAATGTCTAAATTTACCAAATAAGGAAAGATCCTCATCACCCAAGTTTCAATTGGACCGGAACTTGGAATCATGCAAGTTGTATAGCATGATGAATGAGAATTTTTCATCTTTGGAAAATTAAGACTAATTACTTGTTCACATGGATGTGTGAGTCAAGTAACAGACTAAGGGATCGAGTACACATTCTTGTGCACTGATTAAGTCCACCACAAAAGCTCAATAAGACTATTCGTCATAGTTTACTAAAGCTCAGTAAATATGATTATACTTACAAGCTTAAGTGTAACTCTAAGACATTGGAAAAAGTTCCAATGTATGGCAGAGCGAATAAGAAGAATCAAATTAGGCAGAAGGATAAAAGTTTCTCAAATCTAAAAAGATGGGAGAGTACTTTAGTATCAGTTTTTGTGATCATCTTAATGATTACGAAATCATATCACAATTAGTTCTCTAAGGAACAAGAATCTTGAATTGTTGAAATGGTTAAATCAAGAAGATGAGTCATACTTCGTTCCAATACAAGTCTTAGAGTCATACTCCAAGATTGTAACTTGAGTGACATGTCTTAAAGAAGGTTTAAAACACTTGTCAAATGTAAGAGTAAAAGTTTTCTACTCTTGTACATTAGAAATTGGTAAGTTGTGATGTTTTGGATAAAACAAAGACCAACTTAGGCCAATTTTGTGAAGTGATTGTCTTGATTAGTATCCACACTATCTCTTGAATATCTGACAAGGAAGTCTTATATGTCAAGAGGACAGTGAGAGTCTTTAAAGGTCTTGAAAGTCTCAAGAAGTAATCAAGAATAAAACCTGAAGTTCTTCACTAGCACACGAATTGAGGTTTATAACCTATCGTGTTGACATATTCTGTGCCCATTCCAATTAAAGTTGGTTTTGCATATGAGTTCTTAGAGTTCTCAATTGGTTGCACAACAACTTGGAAGCAATGGCAGGCCCTTGAGCTGCCAGATGGTAAGAAATTGAGATTGAGTTCAGTCCATATGAGTTTGGATTTGTCATTATCCTTGTCTTGTGACTATGGTTTTGACAATTCACATGGATAAGAAAACATACACTATTAAATCTAAGTGTCATAAGGTTTCTCTCCGATTCATGAAAATGATGGTGAGGAAACACTTTCACTAAGTAGATTTTTAGTAGATAGCAATTGTGTTATTTGCATTCTCAAAGTCGTTAGTGGAGCGTGTGTGGTTTACCGGCACACTAACATGGACTTGTGAGAAGTGGCAAAGGTCTAAACAACTGAGACTATGATTACGACATCCCTTTTCATAGTTCTTAAAATTGTTTAGACACACCTGTGAGCTATATAAGATAAGGTGTATAATTATGATAAAGTTTTATCAAAGCAATCTAGTATCAGAAATCTAAACTTTGGTAAGAAAGTCAATAAAGTATTGATTTCTAGAAGTCTAGCTGATTTCTGAGTACATGTCAAAGCTAGTGGGAACATAAGTGTTATGCTAATAATCATCATGTTAGTGGGAGCATGATAATTATGATAAAGGTTGCAAGTTAGCAATGTTAATTATAGAAAACAAAAGGTTTCAATTGGGAAAAAGTTGTTTTGCTATAATTAAGGGAGAGGAAATTATACTTCATCTCAAATCTAAAAGCTTAGATTGAGGTTTTAATCGTATTTAGTCAAGGGTATATATATGAATTTCATGTAGGAATGGCTCAACATAAGGAAATTCTATATATGGGTCCATTATTTGCGTTCTAAAATTCGATTATGATTACGACATTCCTTTTCATAATCTGAATTATGAGAACTTGGCAAATTGAAATGGAAATATTATAGCAAAAGACTGGTTTAGTCTTTATGTGAGACATCATGAATCGTGTCCCATATACTTCGGGTATAGGTTCGATTACATGTGCTATATTCATCCTTTCTAAAATTTTCCAAATGCCCGGGGCATTAAGAAGGGAAAAGGTCTAGAATTGGATATGACTAAAAGGATTAAACAATTGTCGAAGACAATCTAAGGTTTACCAAAGATTAATTGCTCAAGGACGGTTGGAAGTATAGTGATAATTCTGGAAGGACCATATTGACATAATCTGTAAGGAGGCAACTCTTGTTCAGAAGGGATAGTCAAAATGGAATCTAGAAATGTTTCAAAGTTAGAAATTATTCAATCTGTTTAAGATTCGGAAACTTAATGCAAGAAGGATGTTTCCAAGGAGGTGATCTCCTTTGGAATGCTCTGTAATGGTTGTTGTCAAGTCTTTCTGACTTTGTGCATAATCATTACAAGAGGATCAATGCATATAAGTTTAGAATCTAATAGATTGTAGTAAATGGCATGAATTTGGAATTCTTGCGTTTGCAGTAAGGAATTGGGAATGTGAATTGAGAATCATTGGAGTTATGTTTAATTGATCTATTTCACAAAGTAAAGATCATAGACAAACGTAGTATGCATACTTGGTGTGTGGCATGACTAGTGTTTAGAAAACATAGTGTACATGCTTGGAGCATGGGACAACTATTGTTTTAATTCAAGAATAAAGTGGATAGCTGAAACAGTATACAATGAATAATGTGTAATCATATGGTGATAAATAAAAGGTGTTTTATTTATGTTCATAGGTTTTGATACCATATTAGATTCTATTATTATTGTGTTTCATTTTGCATGTTTTGACTTCCAGAATAACTAGGTCGTTCTTCATGATTGACTAAGTTATTCATACCATCCACAGTCGGTCATATGTTAGAAGTAGATATGAATTAAGACTGTCATGGGTTGGCTTGTAGAGGTCTAAGATGTTGAACAAAGGGCTACAACACTCATGAGTGCTCATAAATTCTGAGTATTGGATTCAACCCGCACTCATTGGAATCACTTCATGGATTTTATAACGAGTGATCATGAGACGCTAATATCTTATATTCTTCAAACCTAGAGATATGAGTTGTTACTATGAGTTGGTTGTACATTGATTGCACGAAAACGCATTCGGTAACTCGGTGTTATAAAACGTGCCTTTGTGTATGATTCAACAAGTAGTAGAACAAGCCATATAAGTCGAAGTTTATCCATTCCTTTTACCTTCGGGATAAAAGTGATATCTGTGGGCACCTCGATGATTTGATGATGACAAATGGAAGTGCTCGGCCGGCAGGACTGATTTGATTTGTTCAATTAGTCAGTCGTCATAAATCGGAAATTGGGAAACAACAAATGGACAGAGAGAATGATTATAATCCATGTCTCAGTCCATATGATATCTAGAATGGAGGAATATATGATCCCTTATCTAATGGACAAGTCATTGACAAAGGTCAGAGTTCATCTACAAGGTCAGAGTTCGACAGATGCTTTTGAGAGCTACGATTGCCAGTCGGTTCTTGAAGTTATACGCAATAATAGTTTTAGACTTATCCAAGTAGGAGACTGTTGGATTAATGTCTAAGTCTATAACTATAATTGGTAAGACTTCACCCGACCCGACATGGTCCATTTGGGTTGCATGGCATCATGCACTTGGATAGACTAAATGAGAGAAATAAGACACTTATGGTTATTAATATATTATAAGTTCTAGTATATTAATAATAAGAATAATAATATTTAATTAGTATTGATCAAGAATTAATTTAGAATTAATTATGTGATCAAAATAAGACTAATTAAATATATGGGTTGATTGTGCAAATCATCCATAACTTATAAAGTGGGCCAAAGCTCAATGGATAATCAAGTTGGGTTAAACCCATAGGATGCTCTATGGATGCTCCATGGAGGTTACATAACCCATGGGTCATGGAAATGAAGGTCATGAAAATTAGGGTTTACATGGTGTAACTCTAATTGTAACACACTATATAAGCATCATATTATTCACCAAAATCGGCCACTAGTGTGTATAAAAGAAGGTCTAGCCGATTTCATGAGTTGTGGATTTCTCTCAAGTCATTCCAAGTGTATTTGGTGTTGTGTGAACCATTTGACATGTCACACTTGAGGCACTAGGCAATCAAGCTTCATGAAGACATTCTACATCAAAGAGGTATGTATTCTATCTTGTTATATTCATTGTTTTGTATGCTAGATTAGGATTATACCTTGGATGTTCATATTTGTATGTATAATAGAGAAAACATAGATCCAAGGTATTTAGGGTTGCATGTACACTTAGGAGTGTTAGAATGCTCAAAACCCAACAGAGAATGGACATGAGGACCTGTCACAACTAGAAATTTTGTGTCTTGTAATCACTACACTCAAGTAAAATGAAGAATCAAAAACTTAAAGAGCATGTATGATGCTTACTCTATGACAACAGAATTTCAATCAAATACACCATACAAGTGCTACAAATAGTCAATAAGCAATTGGAAACCCTAGAAGTTCTTGTTTAGGTCCATTTTGGACTAGGACTTCCTTATTGGACTCAATGGGCCAATAAGCTTCCAATTTGACTATCATGGGATTAGAACCTTTAAATGGGCTCTAATTGGACCCACATTCATTTATTTCAACATTTTGGGCCATATTGGGCCTAGAATGAAATAAATTAAACATGATGAACCATAACTAACCTAAACTAGCTCAACAAAGTGTAAAAAATCATATTATAATTTTTTGGGGCCAAAAATTATCCAACTTAACTCCTATATGGGCTTAGGGGCAATAAAGCCCAAAAATCCTTTCTTCCTTCCAAATTCTTGGCCCAAAGCGCAAACCCAAGAAGAAAGGAGTTGACTTAATACATGCCACCTCATTTATGTCCACCATACTTCCATGCATGGACCAACACGCATCTAGAAATGTCAACTCAACCCTTTCTCTTCTCTCCTTCTTGATTCTCGGCCGATTCCCAACACACACACACACACACTTTCATCACTTTTCACATATCAAACACTCTCAAAAACACCTTCACCTCTCTTCTCAAAATTTCGAAGAATCAAGGGCATTCAAGGAGATTTTCCACAAAAATCACCATCCAAGGTAAGGTTATACTTAATTCTATGATCTAGGTTCCTTGATCTATCTAAAATCTCTTCTTAACTCTCATGAAATCATAAACTTGTGTCTTAGAACCCCACAAACTCGAGATCTTCAAAAAAAGGGTGCTAAGGCCAAAAATCACTTCATTTCTTCCATCTTTTCTCCAAAAACCGAAACCACACCCTAAGGTGAGCTTCATACCCCCTTATTTTTGGTTTTTATAAGTTTTGTGGGGGGGGGGGGGGTAATACAAGCAAATTTGTAGATCTATCATTATGTGTATGCCTTGTATGATTTCTATGTTTATTTACATACTTTTGTGTGTTTTTGGTGTCGAAACTAGTCAAAAGGACCTAAAAATTGAGATTTGTGTTATGATGCATGAAACAAGTGCTAAAACATATCATTATACATAAGTCATTACTAGAAAAATAACCAAGTTGGTTTAGATGAACATCTTGGGCTAAAAATCACATTTTTAGACTTAAAATGCTAAGAATATGAAGTTTAAGGGCCCAAAATGTCAAAATACAAATTCTGGAGGTTAATATGTGTCAAAACAGTTTCATAAAGGAATTTTTCCAGAAATATACACTTTAGAATGTTTAAAATGTAAATTTCTAAACTTAATGGGCTAAAAATGAACTTTTCGGCCCAATAGGGCCCAATATGCGAAATTTTCCAATTTGAGGGGCTGAAACTGTGTTTTTCCGTAAAACAGTGGACTACTAGTGTTCCAAGTCCTTTTCAAAGGTTAAAAATCTTTTCATAATTAAAAAGGACCAAAGTTGCAAAAATTTTCCAATTTGGGCCAAAAGTGTAAAAATTGCAAAAAAGAGAGGTTACAGCCGAGAAAACTGTATTTTGAGGGACTAAAACTGTTTTCAACTAAAAATGTGCTGAAAAATATCAATTTCAATAAGTTTTGGTGTTAGAATGCCAAGAAAAATGGTTTAAGGACTAAACCGGAAATTAATTTATTCAAAGGGTTGAAAAAGTAAATTGACAAAATAAAGAGGGGCTGTAAACAGAAAAATTTCAATGTTAATTCAATACATCCGTTGTGATCAAATATTGACACTGCGACTACTGACGAATTACAATACACAACAACACCAAAAATCGTTATCAAACGAATTGATTCGGTCTCGAATCAATAACAAATCCGAAACTACTAACATGACGACAACTCGATTCATAAACGGAAAATTTGGGAATTCAATACACACGTGAGAGTGCACAGACGTCGATACACCATCTTTGGGCCCAAAAGTGTAAAATCTTGTTTGTTGGGCCTAGCTAGCCCAATGACCTGATCTTTAGGCCCGAAGACATCAACCTTACGAGTTGTTGGGTCTTACATGATCCAACATAGCGTAAAAGGACTTTCAATGGCAACGTGCTGCTGGTCCCCAAGGGTCCTTCGGTACTGCTAGCAAAGTCGAGAATTCACCAATGCGAGTTGGGCTAAGGGCCCTTCGCATTCACTATAGCCTTGAACGACGTAGGGAATTACCTGGGGCTTCGCACTCATTTGTTCCCCTCGGTCATGGGGCTACATGAGTCCGGGTGGTTGGGTTAAGTGAATAGTGCGAGCGACGCCTAAGGGAATCGTTTGTACGGTTGTCAACTGGTCAATTTCATTAATGTATGCTTACAACAATTCACAATCCACAATTAATCCAACGTCCCCGGAGCTCAACGAATACACCTGTCGTAACGAAATAACGAAACATAAAATTATTTAATGCAAAGTAATGGGAAAACGTCGGGTTTTCCTAGGATTTTCAATTATTACACCTACGAATTACATACCGAGTTTTTACAAATCGTACTCTTACATTTATAGAAACAAACAAGCATACTTTCGGATCTTCACACCTTTTATACTATACAATTTTCAGAAAATATCGGATTTTCTGGTGGTTTTCAAAACGATACAAAACATTGGATTTCAAACATTACTTATGAACTCACCAACATTTCATATGTTGACGCTTTTCAAAATACTTGTATTCTCAGGTAACAGATAAAGTGAAGGAAGAATTGTACTCTATGACGTTTTGCCGTTGTTTAATTAATATCGAACAATTTACTTTTGGGAATGTAATATTTTGAAACTATATACTGAATGTAAACGCTACCAGTTGTAATATTCCAATGCTTGGTATTGTATGATGTTATGTTTCATGTATATTCATTGTGATGGTATTCAATTGAGTCACGACAGCCCCCGGACGTTTCTGCCGTCTGGTTCGGGGGTGTGACAGGACCGCTTACCATCCACAAACCGACGGTCAAAGTGAGAGGGCCATAAAAACCTTGGAAGATATGCTAAGAGCTTGTGTAATCGATTTTGGTAAAGCATGGGATACCCATTTACCACTAGTCGAATTCTCATAAAACAATAACTATCACTCCAGCATTAAAGTTGCTTCATTCGAAGCCCTCTGTGGCTGCAAATGCATATCACCACTATGTTGACCTGAAGTGGGTGACACGCAACTAGCCAAGGGACAAGTACCCGACAACGCTCTCATAGGCCCGAAAATTATAAGAGAAACAACTAAGAAAATTGTTCAAATTCGGGAACGACTAAAGGCTTTAAGAGACATACAAAAGAGTTATGCGGACAAAAGACGGAAGCCCTTAGAATTTCAGTTTGGGAACCGAGTACTATTGAAGGTCTCGCCCTGGAAAGGGGTAATACATATCGGAAAACGTGGGAAACTAAACCCAAGGTATATCGGACCATTCGAGATCCTTGCAAGGATCGGTCCGCTAGCATACAAACTTCGACTACCGCAGGAACTCAATAACTACATCCTACCTTTCATGTGTCAAACTTGAAGAAATGTTTGTCCGATGAGACCCTCGTCGCCCTTCTAGACGAAATCGAAATCAACGAGAGTCTCCGCTTTATAGAGGAACCAATTGAGTTTATGGATAGGGAAATTAAAAGAACAAAACAAAGTCGTATACCCATTGTGAAGGTCCGCTGGAATGCAAAGCAGGGACCTAAATACACTTGGGAGCGCAAAAATCAGATGAAACAAAAGTACCCACATCTCTTTCCCTAGTCCACAAATATTTATATTACCTTAAAATTCGGGAGGAAATTCCCTCTAACGGGGGAATGATGTGACAACCCGATATTTCGAATCAATGTAATGACCTAAAAAGTCAAGAATTGTAATCTCTTTTAATATAATTAAGTTAGTGTCAAAAATAAAATTTGAAAAAGTCTCTATTGGTTTGCATAGAATGATAAATACCATATCAAGGGTTTCAGAAGTATAAGGAACACTAAAATCCGAGTTATAACGAAGAAGTTATGACCAATCTAAGATTCGCGGAAAAACCGACAATACTGTTAAACGTAAAATGCGAAGTTTCCATACAATAAATTTTAGCCTTAGGTATCTAAATGAAAATTGTAGATATCATTAAACCGTAAACGTACATGAAAAGAACATCCAAGTCTGACTTCGTATGTGGAAGTTATGATTTTTCCAAGTTTCGGATATAGCAGTAGACAGCTAAAAACTCGAAATAGAGGTCGAGAGACTTTTGGCCGAAACAAAGTAAATGACAATCGAAGATCTCAACAATAGTAGCGCAACGGTAAAAAGTCTGACGAAAACAGACGTCGGATGAATAAGTTATGGATTTATGACGGAGTTTTCGTGTCCCGGCCTATTAAAAATAATTAATTAAAAATAAATCAAAATTAGCCGATGATGTCCAAACAAGAGTTGTAGAGCATAACCTCACCTACACGTGCATATCTAGAACGTCGAAAACAGAGTTCATACGCGGAAGTTACGGATTTTACAAGTTTGCGACCCAAAATCCGAGGTAGTCATGCTGGCCATAACGTGGCACCAGAATACCACGACGTGGTAATGTGACTGATGGGTGCCAGGGTTGTCAGCAAACATCTCGTCCATGGAAGGGGATAGGATCAACACCACGACGTAATGAAGAAGACCACGACGTGGCGCCCAAAATAAGGCTATAAATAGAAGCCGATGGTTTCAGGTTTAGGTGCTCATTTCTTCTCTTTCTCGTGCCGAAGCTCTGAGTTAAAACCCTTGAAGCCATCCCTAAGCCCCGGTCTTCACATCCAAGTTCCGAAGGAGGTTTTTACACTCCCGAGATTCCCGAGAAATCTGCTCGGTTTTCGTCTCACCTTCTTCAATCTATCAAGTGAGTTCATACCCCTACAACTATGTTTTCAAATGCTTTGTAAATGCTTTTATACACTTTTAGGGGGGGGGGGGGGGGGGAATACAAGTAAACATACAATTATCCTCGTGTGAAAAACATCAATCTTTTGCAATGCTTTTTGTTATATAATCAATCATATGTGATTTATAACTATCATATGAAAACGTTCTCATACAACATATCACTATAACACTTTGACCTTTTGGAATGAAACGTGCTGTTACATAAATATCAAACACTTTATTCATATTTTGAGTATAAATGTTCAATAACGTTATTACAAACGTTATACTTGCATACAAAGTCGATATTGCACTAGGGTTTATCATACAAACAAATCACACATTTGGGAAAAACTATAATAGGTATAGTTTACTAGATATTCATGAGATTTTTACATACTATAAGTACTATATCAAGGAAATACTTTCATATACAAGAACAAATGGACTTTTAATACGTAAATCTATTTGATACTAAGTTTTGTGAGACATTCAACTTCACGTACTTTCAAGTATGCAGTTAAAGTCCTGTATTATATACCATAATCTCTTGTAGGGAGAGCGTGATACTTGTGTATAGATCTATACGGGATTGACAATCCTACACCTAAACTGTTAGCTACAGTTAGACCGGCAGGTCTGGGGTGACAAACGTCATAACATTTCAACGTCTGAAGAACGTTGTTACAAGCAGTTTGGGTCAATAGCATGGTTATAAAACTCACATGGAGTACTAAAAACATGTGTATTTACGGGGTTATCAAATGCCCTAGTGATTTTATACATACATAAATCTACTATTCTAGGCATGAAAAACACTATTTCATTACAGTTTTGGAACTATTAAACTACCACACACTTATGGACAAATATTGGATTTCTAGAAGCAAACATTCAAAACAGTCAGGTCTTGGTAGAAGACTACTTTTGTACTAGAAGGAAATATGGGGTTTTATAGGAGTTTTCAAACATCTACAAACAATTTCATTCAAATTTATACAAAAATTGACATTAAATACTTATGAACTCACCAGGTTAAATGCTAATCTACTCTTTCAAATCTACTTGTATTTCTCAGGGACTCAGTAATACAGGTAAACTTCAGCTTTTGGAGAAGTGACGCTAAGGCGTCAGTTTTAAAACTCATTTTGTCATCATATTATAATTTGCTTTTGAAACAAGTATCATTCAACAATGTAACTTTTAAATTATATATATGATGGTTGTTTTACTTCTTTACTATGTATTCAACTGTTATGATACTACATGAAGTCATCCGCCCTCAAACGATTCTGCCATTCTGGTTTGGGGGTGTGACAGATTGGTATCAGAGCATTGTTTATAGTGAACTAAGTATATCGAACCACATAAGATATACAAACTATAAATGCATAGGGACTAAAACTCTCTGACAAAACGTTGTTACACCTAAACCACGTGTCATTTAACTTAGATTATTTGGGTCGTAAAAGCACAAATACATGCATACAACAATTTATTTTTCATAGTTAGAACTATACAAGAAGTATTAAGACAAGTTGGACACTACGACTAGGCCTCAGAATATGTAATCGGATTTGGGACGAATATAGCCTGATCAACTATATTTATCCGAGATCGGACTAATGTATGTCGAAGAATGATCGTAGTGAGCAACAAGTCAAAACTTACCAAAATAACACTAGTATCAAACAAACAAATTTAAATACTATTGGAGTATTTGGTAAATGCAATACTTTAACCTACATATTTAGACTTACATGTTTCAAATTTTGGACAATTTTTATAACCCTATTCTCGTACAGTCAAAATGGTTGGATTCTATCCACCCGGGGATCCCTACTACCCGAATCAGGGCAATGGAGGATGGATAGAGGAGGACCTTGAAGAAGATGAGTAACCTATAGAGTTGGAGGAAGGGGAAGACTCTGGGATAGACTCAGAGCAAGAAGTAATCAACCCACCAGTCGCCCAACCTCCCGCATTTAGGAGAAACTTTCAGGGACCAACTCCCATTTGGGGAAATCACATTCACCATTGGAGCCGACAGCAAGGATTACATAAAAATCGTAACATGCAAAATATATGTCATGATTTTAAGTTGTAATGTATGTCAATAATTACCAAAATGTTACTAATTACGACATTGAAAGTCAATTGTAAAAATATATGGAAAACGCAATTTTGTATGTTTGTTGTAATTGTAGGTTATAAAGGTGCGTCATAAATTTCAGGATAAACCAAATGTCTAACTTTCGACCACAAATATTTGTGTGTCATATATATATGCTTTTATTTTTTTCTAACTACAAGATTCACATTTCACATCCATACCGTATGGTAAAAGTGAGAGAATTGGCAGTCGTTACTTGCTTCTTTGTGCCAAGACCAAGACGTTTGGTGAATTTGCGCTGGCGGATGTTGTCAGACTGGGAAGAGCCACTGCCACTGTCATGAGCCCTAGTAACGGCTAATTTTTACTCTTCACATATTGAGTCCAAAAAGTGCTAGACCTCAACTTTAATACCATATGACACACGTGGAGTCAATTGATTTTTTACATTCATAAAACCTTTAAAATAAACGAATAAATTCTTAACATATAGAAAGTTAATCATGAAATCTGTTGTAACCACGCGTTATACCCATATATATAATATCATTTAAATAACCTTTAAATATTCTTTGTGCATTCAAGGTAAAAGTCCAAGTAATTTGGCAGCAAGTGGGGATGTACGATGCTTAGATTAGAAGGTTTCAACAAAACGAAATACCGCACCAAATGCCGTCTTCATTATTCTCCAATATATATGACTTGTTCTAGCTCATATTTTATACCACTAATATAATCTATCTTTCTATATATATCTTTCTATCACAAGTGATTCTCATCATATATAATCTCTCTATATATTTTCCTTTCTACAATGTCTTCTCTTAGCTACAACGATCTATACCGTCTGTTCAAGAAATTAGACCAAAATGGAGATGACCTTGTGAGCCCCAACGAGCTCCAATGGCTTCTTGACACCATGAAAATCTCTTCAAGTGTCGACGAGCTACAATCCTTAACCGGGAAAATGGGTCTTAGTTTTCCCGAGTTTTTGGACTTTTATACAATCACAATAGAAGGAAAGGACACCGAGAAAGATTCAGAGAGTGATCTATTCAAGGCTTTTTTGGTGTTTGATAGGAACCGTGATGGACTCATCTGTGATGAAGAGCTCCAGGAGGCGTTATCAAGCTTGGGATTATGGGACGACAAGGGCGATATGGATGTGAAAAGTATGATTAAAGCATATGATGCCAATTCTGATGGTTTTCTTGATTTCCAAGAGTTTAAGAAGATGATGGCTTAGACACATTGTTTTTTTATTTTGAATGTAAATTTCATTCTTTTATTGTCATATATACATTGTTATTTTGATTGAAACTATGAATCTGTACATGTTATTCAAACCCTAGAAAACAAAAAGAAACGCATTTTGATTATGCTAAAAGACATTTATTGTGAAGCAATGTCAAACAAAGTAAGTTTGACCCTTCACTTCTTCTGCTGGGTTTCACCGACGCCAAGTGTGTTCTTGACACCATCATAAGCACCTTGAGCCATGTTGGCCACCTGCTCTCCGGTCTGTAATCAACCATCGAAAAATTTTCATCATTTCAACCATCAAATCAAGAAACAGAAAGAGATCTATGGTTAGTAATTAATATATAACCTGCTGGAGGATGCTAGAGGCCTCTTCCTTGCGGAGCTGAGCCTGACCGCCGGCCTCATTGGCGGCATCAGCAGCCTTGTCCTGGGCTTTGTTGGCGGTGTCCTTGGCTGCACCGGCTACATTTTCGGCTTTAGCCTACATCAAAACGAACATGTTAAGTAATTATAAACGGCCATAATGATCAATCTCGTTAATGTTAAGTTAGGTCAGCATATATATATATATATATATATATATATATATATATATATATATATATATATATATATATATATATATATATATATATATATATATATATATATATATATATATATATATATATATATATATATATATATATATATATATATATATATATATATACCTCAGCATGGCCATAGGCTTGTCCGGCACTCATGTGGTTCGACATGTTTGGTCAATGTTGTGATAGATATCTGGGATTTGGAGAAGAGGTATAAACGATGATTTTTGTGGTGGTATGTGGAAGGAGAAGGAGGTATAAATGGTGTGATTGGGTTGACCTGATGATTACACGTCTATACCTTGGCCCTGGTTTTATTGCCTTTGACTCGGACATCGACATCTTTCTATCCATGGAGTTGATCCCCATAGCCCTATAAGCTAAGCTTTTGTAGTTTTAAGTTTGGCAATTATGTAATGTTCGTATTTCTTGGAACTTATGTAGTGGACATTATTTAGTCAATAAACTTTTGGTACAGAATTTTTTTAGAAAAATAATTATGGGACTTGTCATGCATGCCACTTAGAAAAAGCTGTCCGTATAAAAGAAATATTGATTTCACTACCAAATGTATTAGGTATATCATATTTTTCACCTTTCATTTTTTTCTATATCATCAAGGTTAATATCACTCTCCCAACTAACTTTCAATTTTTTTTTTTTAAAAAAAGATACTACATATTTTTTATAGTATAAGTTCTTAAAGTTAGAATTGACCGGCTAAAATGGATATTGAATTTCATTTTTTTTTTATTTCTGTTTCACCGATTAAAGATGGATTAAATGACATTGTTACATTTTGAATAATAAAAAATCAAACTCACCTCTCTCTCTCTCTCAAAGTGTTAAGCTCATTGGAGACTTATGCATGCGACCCTGTGAAGATTCCTAATGGGTTTCTACATTGACAACCATTTCTCCAACTTCATAGGAAGCATATTCAGATATTTCCTCCGGCAACGACGACCCTTTATCCGACCAAGCATTGAAAACTTTTTCATAATTCAACTTTAATGATAATCAAGGCCCACTTGAAGACATAAATTCTCTTCTACCAGAATCAGATTCCCCTATTCCAGTTCCATCTTTACCATTTTCTCCATTTTCTTCTTATCGATCGGAGATTTCTTCAATTTCATTCAAGTCGAAGGTGATATACACATCACATTAACCATAAGAAAAACCCTAGTGCCCATCAATGCTTGATCTCCGGTGGTCTTCGAGGTTTTCTTGGATTGGAAGAAGGTGGTCTTGTGTTGTGGCTTGCAAGGAATCATCATCTACATCACATTACATTGTTTCTGGATCATTATAAGTAATAAAGCTCATACCTTTAAAATTATATAAGGTTATATCTAAGTTTCGTCCCACTTTTCTTCTTGATTGAGCATGGTGAGTGAATAGGAACCATAAAGTTGGCAACTTTATGAGTTATGAGGACCTTAGGGATGTCTTGGAGTTTAGATCTAGAAAATGATTGAGTTTTTGGAGCAATTCATGAAATTTGGATGTATTTTCTTCAACTTTGGACCTAAATGTGATCTAGACATATATTGGACATATATGTCTTAAAAGCATTGACTTTCTAGTGTATTAAGAAGTTATAAGACCCTCTGGAAAGTTGGAGTGCAAGGCTTAATGGATTAAGTGATGGGTTATGAGCAAAACATCATTCTTATGGTGTACATGCAAACCCTAATAGCTTTTGGATCTAGTTTGTCTAATTAACATGCAATTGAATATCCAAAGCTATAAACCCTAGATCTAGCATACAACTAATCATATTAACATAAAATTGGGGTTTAGATCTTACCTTGATTGTTATGTAGCAATAACAATCTCAAATCCTCCTTTGTTATGGCTTTAGAAAGCTTAGAGTCACAAGTGTCACTCCTCTAATGGCTCACAAACACCAAGAGCAAGAGGATGAAGAATGATAAGAGAGGAGGCACCCAAAAACGTGTAGAAACCCTAAGGAATTAGTTGGCCACATTTTTGGTGCCCTAGGAATCCTTAAATAGTGAGGCTATTAGGGTTATCTAACAAGGAAACCCTAATTTGACTGCTTAGGCCCTAAGCAACCCATGGACTCCCTCCTTAGAGGCCTTGGATATTTTCTAATGGGTTTCCCCATAGAATTCATCAACTCCATCCTTTATGGAGTCCATTAGCCTAATATTCAACTTTCACACAATTGACAGTTCTAGTCCCCTTTATTTAATTAATGTCTTTTAGCCACAAAATTAATTCTTATTAATTCTTGACTAATATTAATTAGACAATATGATTTCTCCTTTAATATATTATTCTTATAATATATAAATAAATCATAATTGTTCCTATCTCTCCATAATTCATCCTATCAAGTTGCTTTGGTGAAGGCAACCCAAAAGGACCATGCACCATCGGGTCAAGTACATACCAAAATAGTTATAGACTTAGAAACTAATCCAATAGTCTCCCACTTGGATAAGTCTAATAACTATTCTATGTATGACTTCAGAACCTGATCTGCAATCGTAGCTTTCAAAAGCCGCTGTCAACTCTGATCTTATCAGAAACACGTCCTTTAGATAAGGGATAATATATTCCTCCATTCTAGATATCGTATAGACTGAGACATGGATTGGAATCATTCTCTCTATATTGTTTTCCCGATTTCCGATTTATGACAACTGACAATAGACTACAATTGAACACATCAAATTAGTCCCGGCTTGGCCAAGCGCTTAGGTGTCATCACTAAATGATCGAGGGGCCCACCTATATCGCTTTCATCCCACTTTGGATAAAAGGAACGGATAAACTTTGATTCAATGCTTGCTTGCACTCACTTACCGAATCACACACAACAATATGTTTTATGACACCAAGTTACTGGTACGTTTACATATTATCAATGTGTAACCGACTCACAAGATACCACTCACACATCTCAGTTTCAAGAATGTAAGATATTATCGTCTCACCAATCATTCGTGATAAAATCCATGAAGTGATCCAAGTGAGCGTGGGTTTAATCCAATGCTCAAATCATATTCATAAGCACTCATGAACATTGCAGAAAACATTTGCTTCTGTCTAATACACTTTAGACAATTCACACACCAATTCACGACAGTCTTCATTCATACTTACTTCCAACATATGAACGATTGTGGTCCGTTTGAACAATTTGATTGTTCTGAACCAATTTAATTATTCAGGAAGTCCAAACATGCAAAGTGAAACACAAGAATAATACTAGTCCCATATGGCCCCAAACTCTGGGTATAAATAAAACATTTTATTTAATCACCATATTGATTACTCATTATTTGTTGTTTCGGGTAATCAACTTCTTACTTGAATTATCACTATACTTGTCCCATGCTCTCAGCATGCACACAATGTTTACCTACGGTCCTTACTTTGTGAAATAGATCAAATGAACACATTTCCAATCATACTCATTTCACAACTCCCAATCCTTATCATAAGTATAAGAATATCAAATTTTTGTTACATATGCTTGATTCTAACATTTTATGAAAAGATTCTTTCGTAAAGTCATAGCTCAAAATCATCAAGACTTGGCTAATCTCTATCAGAAACAATTATATAGATATGATGTCTCTCACTCAAAGTACATTCCTTTGAACATCCTTCTTGAATAAAAGTTTCTAATCTAGACATAGATTCTCAATATCCAACTCCCTAATATAGAAACATTTCCATATTTGCCATATGACAATTCATTCTTAATAGAATCTTATCTATTCATAATAATGTCATCCAATACCATACTTCCAACTACTCACAAGCGACCAATCCTCAGCGATCTTTGGATCGTCCTTTGATAGTTGTTTAATTATTTTAGTCAAAATCAATTCTAGTCCTTTTTCCCTCTAAATGCGCTAGACATTTGGAAAATTTTAGAATGGTCAAATATAATAGCACTGGAAATCAATCCTATACCTGAAGCGTATGGGACATGATGCATAATGTCTTACATAAATATATGATACTTTATCAATCTTCTGCCATAATATTTTATGTGTCTCCTTCTTACAATTCGAACTATGAAGAGGGATACCGTAATCATAATCGAAATTTAAGAACATACTATGTATCCTTTGACTAAATTTATTAACATTTCTCAATCTAAGCTTTAGATTTTGAAACGAAGTACAATATTCTCTCCCTTAATTATAGCAAAACAACTTTTTAACCCTTACGACTTTGCAAAGTATAACTCTTGTTTTCTATAATTAATATTGCTAACTTGCAATACTTGCCTTAATAATCATACCAGCACAACATTTATGCTCCCACTATCATGATGATTATTATCATATAAGCATAACACTTATGCTCCCACTAGCTTTGACATGTTTTAGAAAACAACTGAACTTCCAGAAAACAATACCTATTGAATTTCTTAAGTTCATATTTCTAATACCTAATGCTTTGATAATCCTTTATCTAAGCTTTTTAAACTTATACACCTTTGCCTTAGATAGCTCATATGTGTGTCTAAACAATTCACACTAATTGCCAAATCCCACAATTCGAATTAGGGAAAGGGATACCATAACCATAATCGAATTCGAGAATACAATTTCACAATCACTATCTTCTTAAAATCTATGTTAGTGAAAGCATTTCCTCAAAATCATTTTCATGAAGGAGGGAATCATATGACACTTAGATTTTAATGGTGTATGTGTTCCTATCCATGCGAATTTGTCAAAACCAAACTTTGCGACAAATCCAAACTCATATGGACCGAACTTTCACAATCTTGATTTCTTGCCTTATGGTAACACGAGTGCCCACCATGTCTTCCAAGTAGTTAAGCAGCTCACCCTTTCATATCAATGTATTTTTCATTGATCAAGGTGCTTGCCTTTTATGCGTTCAAATGAGAACTCATAGAACTCACATGCATAATTAACTCAATTGGAATGGCACAAAAACAAAGTAATGTCAACACGATAGGTTGTAAACCTCAAGTCGTGTGCTAGTGATGATCGATAAGGTTTATTCTTGATTTGTTCTTGAAAGCTTTCAAGACCATTGAGACTCCCACTGACTCCTTGACATATAAGATTCTCTTGTCAATAAACATTTCTTGAAAAACAAATATTCAAGAGTTAGTGTAGCTTTTATCAAGACAAAACACTTCACAAAATTGGTCCTAGTTGGTCTTTGTCTTATCCAAGACATCACAACTTTTCAATTTCA
Organism: Lactuca serriola; assembly: GCF_051521515.1. NCBI lineage: Eukaryota > Viridiplantae > Streptophyta > Magnoliopsida > Asterales > Asteraceae > Lactuca > Lactuca serriola. Next base: position 107,505,822 of record NC_136409.1, on the reverse strand, counting down.
AATGTGCAAGAATAAGAAAACCTTTTTTAAATTCCACATTTGATGAATGTTATAAACCTTCTTGAGACTTGTCACTCAATTCACAATCTTAACTCTGAGACTTGGTTTTGGAACGAAGTATGATTGACTTCTTGATTTTACCATTTCTTCAATTTTTTGATTTCTCTTCTTAGACATACAATTGTACTAAGACTCACTTAGAGGATCAATTGAGATATGGTTCTTAATTATTAAGACCTATCATAAAACATAATAAAAAGTACTCTCCCTTCTTCTTATAATAGAGAAACTTTTATCTTTCTGCCTACTTGATTCTTCTTATTCATTCTGCTATTGATTTAAACTGTTTCAATCAACTCGGAATTATACTTAATCTCATAATTATAATCATATTTACTTAACCTTAGTAAATCATGACGAATATCTCTGTTACTCTTGTGATGGACTTGATAACACACAATCTTGTGTACTCGATCTCCTAGTCCTTCACTTGACACTTTGTTAACGAATTAGTCTAATTTCCAAATATGAGATTTCTCATTCATCATGCAACCAAGTTGTATGATTCCAAGTTTCTGTCCAATTGAAACTTGGGCGATGAGAAACTTTCCCTATTTAGTAAATTCTTGACTTTTTCACAAATAACATAATTAAGAATCAAATCCATTATTGCTAATAGAAACAAACATCAATTTTTCATACACGCCATTGCAAGGATAAATAAATAAATAAAATCTAAATTTATTTTATTGCGGAAAAATTTGTCCTTACAATGCAATTCAACTGAAAACTATGTTGTTACATATTCCTAAGCAATCTATTCTAACTCCAAGTAGTAGCTTAAGAATCTAATCTTCAAGCAATGCGATCGAAATCCATTTCTTCGCGATTAGATTCAGCTCACTTCTTCCCTTAAGCTTCCTTTTTTTTTCGATCCTACAAAACATCAAAATGTAATCTTATCACATCATGTATCAAGAATCTAGAATAGGAACTCAAAAGAGTTAGTTAATGGATTTTACCTAAAGTAGAGTCATACGTTTTGACTCTGCCATCTCTTAGATCTCTTAGGTAAATAGGTCAGCTTCGTTTCCAGTGCCCCTTCTCTTGGCAATAAAAGCAAATTTACTCTTTTGGAACAGCAAACGGAACTAGTTCAGACTTTTCCTTTCTCGTATGATCAAAATTTTTGACCATGGCATGCCTTTCGTTGCCATTGCCTATATCCATAGAGGTCTGGAAGGCAGATCCACCAATCAACCTTGCTTTTCCAGTTCGCTAAATCATTTTTGATTCAGCAACAATAAGTATATAGGTGAGATCGATGAGGGTCACGTCGTGGTTCATCATATAGTACTCTCTTACGAACTCACTATATGAGTCAGGAAGCGACTGAAGAACCCAATCAACAACCAACTTACCTGAAATCTTGACACCCAACATCCTTAACCTATCAATGTGTGACTTCATTTCTAAGACATGTATACACAGGTTTTCCATTTTTACTTGCCAAAAGGGCTTGAGTGAGCTTAAACTTTTCAAGCCTTAGAACTTGTGGGTTAGGGAGAATAATTGGAGGAGGTGGAGGAAGTGAAGCATGATCTCTTGTTCCTTGATCATATCGTGGAACATCATCTTCATTTGGAAAGCTTGTCCTATTGGATTTGGGAAGACCATAGTTGTCATACTTTGACATCTACAAAACGGGAGAAAATTCAAGTTAAGTTGATTAGAATCCTCGATGTGACACCCAAATGAAACATCGAGGCTAGGATCCACACAATATTCCACAACTTGGGAGAGGGATACCGTAACCCAAATTGCAGAACATTTGAAGGTAAGTGAATGACGATTCATTAATTTTCCACCATGAAAAACAAAAAAAAAAGATTCAGTTTTAAATGTATTGAAAATTCCTAGATCTTTTGAGATTCATTGAACTTTTCAATGGCATGTTTAAATCCCGATATACCCCTCGATTTGTGACTGGGATGCCGATGATCACAAAACAGGGTCTGAATAACCATGCAAACTTACATGGTGCCCCCAATGTTACAGTTACCTATTCGATGTGTCGGTTAACCACACACGCTCCACCAAACTATGACAAACAATGAGTCACCTTTTTCTACCTTTGCTTAGAACCATTTAGTGTGCCGGTTAACCGCACACGCTCCACTAACGTCTTCGCAAGGGCACAAAGTGTAATTTCATGGAATTCCATCAATTCACTTTTGCCTAAAGTAACTAATATTGTGAATTTTGTAAAACATTTAGTTACTTTATACTTCATTATACTTTTAATGGAAAGGGTTCTTTGTCCTATCCTACCCGTTCGGCTAACGACCCTCCACTAGTCAAGAGTGCGGTGGGTAAGAGTGAATACCAGCTTCGTGAATGAGGCCTACTAACGGTAAGACTGACTGTTTACTCATAGATATATAATAATAGACTTTTAATGTTATATATAGTACAAGGTGTATTTTACACTTTTAAAATACTTGGTGGTCTAATTTAATAAATTATACTTTTAATTTAATTAAATGTAAACCAAAACTTTATGGGTTTATTAAATCTCTTTTAATTATACACTTTAATTAATTAATAAAACCATAAGGGTGTGATTTGAACTTTTCAGAACAATACTAGAGTTTTAGAATTTAACATTTCTAAATTAAACTTTTAATCAACTTTTAAATTCCAAAACTTGAGGGCAAGTTTTGAAACATTTCAAAACATTAGGGTTAACTTATTTAAATTTCAAAAACAAAACTTTTAAGTTCAAATTTAAACTATAAAACCTAAATGGATTAATTTGAAACTTTTCCAAACTTTGTCAAGAATATTCTAGATCACAAAATTCAAATAAGGCAATTAACAATTAATTGGTGGTTATCTAATTTGACCTAGTCCAAATTCTTGCAAGATAATTCACTAAATAATTCAAATAATTAAATCTAATCATATAAGGAAATAATTATCTAACTAATATGAATTTATCTTTAATTTTGGCAAAGATAAACACCCAATATCATAAAAATCTGATTTATATCAATAAGAAAACGTTTTGGTAACTATCCTACAGCCAAAAGAGCACAAAATCCTGATTTTCCTTCTTTCTGACCAACTAACTCATCGAGTCAGGCATGGACTCGGCGAGTTCATGTAACAACCCCAAATCTATTCCCGTTATAAATCTCATCTTCACTAACGGAATGCGTCGCTATACGTTATTTCTGTAATATTTGGAATCGTTAATAACCGAATATCTAGTTATATGCATGTCTTGATATTATCATAAGTAAATATAACTTGTATGTGTTAACCCCGTTTAACCTAATAGAGTTATATTACTTTTTCAACCACTTCACCCAGGTAAAAAGTTTTAACCCTGTTAAACTTTAAGCATCGGGTAGCCGTGTATCGGGTACGTTACCCGAGGCATATGAAAGGAGTGTAAACAACATTTGAACACTCTTTTACCACACAATCACTCTCTCTCACTACTTTCTCTCTCTAGACCCGAAATCGACCCCAATCCCGCTAATTTCCGACTTCCAAACGTAAGTACTCATTCCCTATCTTAATCTAGACATACTTTACTGCATTTAGAGTCCAAAATCATAGAAAACAAAGAACAAAAAGGGAGTTTACGGCCTAAGAAGCCCCTTAGGCCGTAAACCCCCAAAATCATGCCAAAGACCATGTTTTTCCTTCCTTTAAGCTCATGAACTAATTAAGGCATATACCTAGGAGAGTTTGGACACCAAAACACAAGAAATTGGAGCTTAAAAAGGAGTTTACGGCCCAAGCTTGTGCTTAGGCCGTAAACACCCCAAAAACCCCACAAATCCTTGTTTAAAGCCCCAAAAACTCATCTAGGGTGTTTAGTAATTTAGCCTTGACACTAGGAAATGTTTAAGTACATCAAACAACACCATTTGAGGACAAAATGAGGAGTTTACGGCCTAGCCTAAGCTTGGGTCATAAACACCCATGTTTTTGTGTCAAACAAGTCCCTAAACCACTCAAATGCATATAAGGAATTTAGCTAAGGCCTTTGGAGGTGTGTTGTACCAATAAACTTCCCATTTTGAGGCAAAATGAAGAGTTTACGGCCAAGGATATTCTTGGGCCGTAAACTCCCCAAATTTCATGCCAAATTGTCCCAAAATTCATTATAGGGCCTTCTAGGATTTATCTAAGGTGAATGAGAACATGTTGTACCATTTAAACATACATCTTGAAGGATTTAATGGAGTTTACGGCCCAAGAACAAGTCTTGGCCGTAAACTCCCTAAAATGTCACAAAACAAGAGTTTAATCCCTCCATATTGGTCCAAGACTCATACCATTAAAATAAGGAAGTGAAATAAGGCCTTAAACATACAATTTGGAGGACCACATGAGTTTACGGCCAAGCCTAGGGGCTTACAGCCGTAAACTCCCAAGGAGTGGCCTTTAGGCCGTAAACTCCAAGGGAGTGAGCTCATGGACCCTCCCGTAAATCATTCTTGGCCTTGTACCACTCCCGGGAACCCCTTCTAGGCCCTAAAACCCCGAAAACGATGCTAGAATGTCCAAATACTATAATGAAAAGCATAAGATGATTAACTTCTTGTAAAATACATATTTCATATGACTTTAGGACCCTAAAAGGTGCTCAAGTGGTTATTTGGTACCAAACGCTCAACCGACACTTTTACCCAATTTACCCGATTCACCCGAATTACGCGATTCAGGTGAGTTCATACCCCTTTAATGAACCTTTCAAATGTTTTAAATGTTTTAGGGGGGAGATACAAGTTGCTTATAAATGTCTATGGAAAGTTTTACAGAACGATTTCCGCATTACAAGGATTAATCACATGTGATTCACTATCCTTAATTCAAATCACATGTGATTTATCACTATGCCTTATAAACAATTTTTTTTTTACATTCTTAAAACTATTTTTGGACAACAAGCCAAATTTTAAATGATCTTTTGGAAAACACTTTTATCAAATCAATTTACTCATAAATTGTAACCATTCTGATATAGTTATATAAGTAAGACTTGGAGGACTTAGGACCGATATCTCGCCTTATTTCCTGTTCTTGTTTGATTGTGGGCTTAGGGTAGTAGTTATCTGTCCGACTGTCGTTGATTTCTTAATTATATAACTTGTATATTAGTATGGGATACGAATAATTCTTCTTTCACTAAAATACTAAGGTCACTAACATGTCAAGAACCATCCCCACTAAGATAACTATAATAGGTATAGTTACGGTTGCTACTGCTACTACTCGCTAAAGTCACTACTCTCTATACTATAATACTCACTAATACCAGGCAATACACTAGTAAGAGAATACACGATGCTCAATACTATAGGATTTCTACACTATAACAAAAGAGAAAACTCCAAACAAACAATAATAAACTAACCCACTACGAGATACTCTATTCGCTATCCACTACGCCCGGAGTTTTCCAGCAGGGAGACGACTCTACATGTATAGATCTATACGGGGCAGACGCTATTATATCCCGACTGTTAATTTCAGTCCGCGCCGTACAGGCCCAGGGATGCCACTACTTCACTATACTGTGCATGACTGGGAAGGTCATGGGATCCTCTATTATTCTCACTATTAGTAATATACAAGGAATACACTACAACTACTCTAAAATACTACACTAAATGCTAAACTACATCCCGAAGTAAGTAAGTACCTATCACTAAAGGAAGCTTGCACCTCTATCACTGATTACAGGCTTAACCTATTCTATCACATTTACTATTTGGAGGTTTGCTAATATACTTTTATAATAAACTGTTTCAAGAAAATGAAGAATGCATACTTTTCACAGATTTTCACTTACAATGTATTTTCTGGAAAATATGGATTTTCTAAGTTTCTACTACTGATGAATATAAATGACACATTATTCGCACTAATGCTTTGTATACAAAATCTCACGCTAAACTCTTATGAACTCACCAGCTTTATGCTGATATTCGTTTTCAAAATAACTTGTATCTTCAGGTCAAAGATAGACAGGTACAAACGCAACATTTTTGGAGAAGGTGGAGCACGCAAGATCCATCTCTTATTTTTGATTACTTTTGGGTGATTGTTAAACATTACAAAACACACTTGTAATTAAATTCACTATGTAATGCAATGGTTGCATGTTTCTAGTTTTTACTATTATGCAATTGTGATGATACCGTACACTACGTCATCCACCCCGAAACGTATTCCGCCGTTATCGGTTTTGGGGTGTGACAGATTGGTATCAGAGACTGGTTTATAGTGAATCAAGTATATCAACCTATAAAAGATATACGAACTATAAACACTTCGGGACTAAAACACTCTGACCAAGAATATATACTGTTAAGTATCTAAAAGATCTAACTAAGTATATATATACACACATCACTATAAAACACAGGAGTCAGTATTGTCCTAGAACAAAACGAAAGTATTAAGATTGTTGGGCAGCACAATTGGGTTTAGAGACATATAGTCATATTCAGGATGATGTAGCCTGATCAACTACTTTTTCCTGAGAGTGACTAGCATGTGCCTAAGTTTGGTTGTGATGTTGCAACAAGTCTAAAACTTACCAACAATACCACAATAACGCTACCATAAGAATACTATAGGAGTATTCTGTATCTCTAGATTATTTGTATGTGTAACAAAAAGGGTCGTTACTAGTAGGACAATAGTTGCTAAGTGGATACACCACGATTACATGTGATTAGGGCGCTATAGACTCAGAATCTGCAGCCTTTGCTTCATTCCCTGTTCTTGTTTGATTGGGGGTCTGAAGTTAGGGTGGTTTATTCGAAGGACTATCTTGCTTCGGTTACATGTAATCGGTATGCACTATGCAAGTATTGGGTCAACTAGTAAGGATTCATCCTATAAGTATCTTAGAATAGTACGTCTATTAATCCTCTTTTCCCCCTTTCTCGCGTAGATAGCATGGCTGGCTTCCACCTACCCGGCGATCCGTACTTTCCGTACCAGGGCAATGGAGGATGGCTCGAAGAGGAGTCAGACGACGATCACCCTATTCCTTTGGATGATCATCATGCTGAAGGCTTCTCGGATAGCTCGAGCTCCGAGCCAGAAGTCAACAACCAACCTCCTGAAGCCCCGAACCCTAACCCCCGACCGGCATTTCAGGGCCCCACTCCTATGTGGGCGATATCCTTGCATCGATGGAGCGAGGAGCAGGGTCAGCCCTTGCCTTACAATGGAGACCGAAGCTTCTACAACATAAACGAAGGAGGATCGGCGGATCGGGTTCTGCCCATCATGATCCGAAGGATTGCCAGGAATGTTGAGCAAAGTCAAGCTGCTATTGGTCGAGTTGTAGAAGTGGATGCCAACTTAAACCTCAACACTGTTCGCATCCGCCAACTCGAAGAAGCCGTGGACAGGACAAGGAGGACCAACGAGGCTCTGCAGCATCAGCTGGCTGCATCCCGAGCTGAAGTTAGGGAACTCCGAGCACGCCAAAGGACTCATGATCGACACCTTCAAGAAGTTATGCGTCAACTAACGGATCTGAGAATTCGCCCAACAAGCAACCGTCGCCAGTAGAAGACATCTAGTTACCTCACTCTTTTGTTTAAAGGACTAGCCTTTTACCTCTATGTTCCGTAGGTCTCTTGTCTATAACCATTCCTAGTTTAAAAGTACTCTAGTTGGACCTCTAAACTGCCAACATTTTCTCTATGGTATGATGTAAGACCTACTGCTAGGTCAATTTTCATGAACTTGTGTTGCATCATTAATACCAGTATATGGGCAGTTGATTTCTCTATTGCTATAACTCTCACCCTGATCTTGGATTATGTTGATTCAATCCACGAAACACTCTATTCATAATTGCAATAGGCCCTTACTATTGCTATCATTTCTATGATCTTCCAGTGAAGGATGCCTCCACGAAAGCGTCCCAGCAGAGGAAGACCCGCAACTCAAACCCCTCCTCCACCACCTCCTCCTCCGCAGTTCGACCCGGTGTTGTTCCAAACGGCTGTGACTGCGGCTGTAACAGCAGCCATGGCCCAAATGAACTCGGGAGATGCGAGCGGTGGTAACTCCAGGTTCGGTGAAGTCCATCAGAGGGTGCATGGATGCACTTATAAGGACTTCATGAATTGTAAACCTGCCTTCTTTGATGGTACTGGAGGGATCCTGGCATTGTCCCAATGGTTCGAAAGAACCGAAGCTGTATTCGAGATGTGCTCTTGTCCCGAAGAGAGCAAAATCAAGTTCGCTACTGCTACCCTCACTAACAGGGCCTTGTCATGGTGGAACGGCCATGTCAGTGCACTCTCCTTGGTCACAGCCAATGCCATGGGCTGGGACACTCTAAAGGATCTCATGAGAGGAGAGTATTGCCCTAGGGGAGAAATTCAGAAGCTTGAGGAAGAACTCTGGAACCTCAAAATGAAGGGGACTGACATAGCAGCTTACACCTCCAGGTTTTGCGACTTGGCGGCTATGTGTCCCAATATGATCCCGTCCGAAAGCAAGAAAATTGAACGGTACATCTGGGGTTTAGTGCCCCCGTATCGAGGAACTGTTCTGGCTTCACGCCCTACCACTTTCGACAGAGCCAAGGAATTGGCCCAGAGTCTGATCAACCACGAAATCTCCTCCACTCCAGCAACAACAACTACAACAACCACTGCACCATCCGGATCATCTGACAGAAAAAGGAAACGATGGGATAAGAAGAAAGGCAAGAAAACTCAAACCGCCTCCAAGGACCAGCAAATTGTGGCGGTCCATGCTGCCACCACCCCAGCCACACCAGCTGCTCCAGCCCCGCCAAAGGCTTACAGTGGAAACTTGCCTAAGTGTCCCAAGTGCCCTTTTCACCACAACGGCCCTTGCCGTGAATTGCAGTGTTCCAACTGCGGCCGAAAGGGCCATACTGTCCGATTTTGCAAGGCCCCTCCCAAACCTATCACACAGGTTCCTGGTACAGGAGTGACCCCAACTTGTTATGGCTGCGGTGAAGCGGGCCATTTTAAGAAGAACTGTCCGAAGACTGCAAACGCTGGGGGAACTGGAAGGTTACTTGCTATCGGTCACAATGAAGCGGTAGCTGATCCCACGGTGGTCACGGGTACGTTTCTTCTCAACAACTCTTATGCCTGTGTCTTATTCGATAGTGGTGCAGAAAGAAGCTTCATAAATCAAAACTTTAAACACTTACTCAAACAAACCCCTCAACCACTAAAAGAAACATTCATTGTATAAATGGCTAATGGGAAGACAGAAAGCTCTAATGAAATCTATATAGGTTGTACTATCACGTTAGATGATCACCCCTTTTTAATCGATCTTATACCAGTCTCAATCAAAAATTTCGATGTCATTGTTGGTATGGATTGGTTAAGCCTTCACTACGCCGATATCCTATGCTCCGAGAAAGCCATTCGCCTGAACTTTCCGAATCGAGAGACCCTATTGATATACGGAGATAAGCCAAGTACAAACCTTCGTATCATCTCTAGTATTCAGGCTCAGAAATACTAGCGCAAGGAATATCGCGCCTTTCTTGCTCACGTTGTCGACACTAACCAAAAATTGAAAGATCCAAAAGACATTCCTGTAGTATGCGACTTTCCTGACGTCTTCCCGGAGGATCTTCCAGGCCTACCTCCCAAACGACAGGTTGAATTCAGAATCGACCTAATCCCAGGAGCTACCCCCGTAGCTAAGTCGCCCTACCGTCTAGCGCCCGCCGAAATGCAAGAACTCTCTGGTCAACTCAACGAACTGCTCAGCAAGGGCTTTATAAGACCGAGTTTCTCACCTTGGGGAGCTCCGGTCTTGTTCGTGAAGAAAAAGGATGGTTCGTTTCGGATGTGCATCGATTATAGGGAACTCAATAAACTCACGATCAAAAATCGCTATCCTCTTCCTCGTATCGACGACCTATTCGACCAACTCCAAGGAGCAAGTTACTTCTCCAAGATTGATCTTAGATCGGGGTACCATCAGTTACGGGTGCTTGAGGAAGATGTTCCAAAGACAGCCTTCCGAACTCGCTACGGGCATTTTGAGTTCGTAGTGATGCCCTTTGGACTGACTAACGCCCCCGCAGTATTCATGGACTTGATGAATAGGGTATGTCGTCCATATCTAGATCAGTTCGTCATCGTCTTTATTGACGACATACTCATCTACTCTCGGAGCAAGGAAGAGCACGGAAATCATTTACGATTAGTCCTGGAAACCCTGCGATCCGAAAAGTTGTATGCGAAGTTCTCTAAGTGCGAGTTTTGGATCCGAAGAGTTGAATTCTTAGGGCACGTGGTCAGTGAAGACGGAATCCACGTGGACCCCTCCAAAATTAAAGCTATTGAGAACTGGTCAGCACCAAAGACGCCTATGGAAATTCGTCAATTTCTAGGCCTCGCCGGCTACTACCGCCGATTCATCCAAAATTTCTCTCGGATTGCGAAACCTCTCACCATGCTAACACAGAAGGGTGTATCATTCGGCTGGGAAGAGAAACAGAAGAAGGCATTTCAGACCCTGAAGCGAGCCCTATGCACCGCACCAGTATTATCCCTTCCCGAAGGGACATAAGATTTTGTCGTATACTGTGATGCATCCAATCAGGGGCTCAGTTGTGTCTTGATGCAACGAGGCAAGGTTATCGCCTATGCCTCGAGACAGCTAAAGAACCATGAAGTGAACTACACTACTCACGACCTCGAGTTAGGAGCGGTCGTCTTCGCACTAAAAATCTAGAGACACTACTTGTATGGGACGAAGATCGTGGTGTACACTGATCATAAAAGCCTCCAACATATACTAAACCAAAAAGAACTCAACATGAGACAGCGTCGATGGGTCGAGTTACTTAACGATTACGACTGTGAAATTAGATATCATCCGGGGAAAGCCAACGTAGTAGCTGACGCCCTGAGCAGAAAGGAATATTCCGGACAAAGGACCAAGTCGTTGACAATGACTATACATTCACATCTATCCACGCATATCAAAGAGGCTCAGCTGGAAGCCTTAAAGCCTGGAAACATGATGGGAGAATCCCTGCGCGGAATGGATAAAAATCTGGAGGTTAAGGGTGACGGAGCCTATTACTTCATGGACCGAATCTGGACTCCACGCCATGGAGGTTTCAGAGATTTGGTTATGAGGGAAGCACACAACACTCGTTACTCCGTCCACCCGGGTTCAGATAAGATGTATCTGGATCTCAAAAAGCTATACTGGTGGCCAAACATGAAAGCGGAGATCGCTACCTTTGTAAGTAAGTGCCTTACTTGCGCGAAGGTCAAAGTCGAATGTCAAAAGCCATCAGGACTCCTCCAACAACCGGAGGTACCAGAATGGAAGTGGGAGCGAATCACAATGGACTTTATCACCAAGCTGCCCAAGACAGCAGGTGGATTAGATACCATTTGGGTCATCGTTGACAGGTTGACCAAGTCTGTACACTTTCTACCCATCAAGGAGACGGACAAGATGGAGAAGCTCACTATAACATATATAAACGAAATAGTGCGACAGCATGGCGTCCCTATATCTATTATATCAGACAGAGATGGTAGGTTCACCTCTAGATTTTGGCAATCATTGCAAAAGGCACTAGGGACGAGGCTGGACATGAGCACAGCCTACCATCCGCAGACTGACGGACAAAGTGAGAGGACGATCCAAACCTTAGAAGACATGCTGCGAGCTTGTGTGATCGACTTCGGGAAATCGTGGGATACACACTTGCCTCTTGTGGAGTTTTCCTACAACAATAGTTATCATACGAGCATCAAGGCAGCTCCATTCGAAGCCCTCTACGGCCGGAAGTGCAGATCCCCTTTGTGCTGGGCTGAGGTGGGAGACACTCAGTTAGCTAAAGGACGAGTTCCAGACAGCGCCCTCACTGGTCCGGAGATCATTCGGGAGATGACCGAGAAGATTGTATAGATACCTGAACGACTAAAAGCCGCTAGGGATCGACAGAAAAGCTACGCCGACAAACGAAGGAAACCCTTGGAATTCCAGGTGGGAGACCGAGTCCATCTGAAGGTCTCGCCCTGGAAAGGCATGATACGCTTCGGGAAGCATGGAAAGTTAAACCCAAGGTACATAGGGCCTTTTGAGATTCTTGCCAGAATCGGCCCTGTAGCTTACAAACTAAACTTACCCCGCGAGCTAAGTAACATACATCCTACCTTCCACGTCTCAAACTTGAAGAAATGTCTGTCTGACGAGACTCTCGTGATTCCCCTCGACGAGATCGAGATCAATGAGAGCCTCAACTTTGTGGAAGAGCCTACGGAGATTATGGATCGTGAAGTAAAATGGACGAAACAAAGCCGCATCCCAATCGTGAAGGTTCGGTGGAACGCCAAGCGAGGACCGAAATTCACTTGGGAGCGCGAGGATCAAATGAAACTCAAATACCCTCATCTCTTTGCTTAGTAGTATTGTAATAACCTATCTGTATGAATTCTAAATTTTGGGACGAAATTCCCCTAACGGGGGGATGATGTGACAACCCCAAATCTATTCCCGTTACAAATCTCATCTTCACTAACGGAATGCGTCGCTATACGTTATTTCTATAATATTTGGAATCGTTAATAACCGAATATCTAGTTATATGCATGTCTTGATATTATCATAAGTAAATATAACTTGTATGTGTTAACCCCGTTTAACCTAATAGAGTTATATTACTTTTTCAACCACTTCACCCAGGTAAAAAGTTTTAACCCTGTTAAACTTTAAGCATCGGGTAGCCGTGTATCGGGTACGTTACCCGAGGCATATGAAAGGAGTGTAAACAACATTTGAACACTCTTTTACCACACAATCACTCTCTCTCACTACTTTCTCTCTCTAGACCCGAAATCGACCCCAATCCCGCTAATTTCCGACTTCCAAACGTAAGTACTCATTCCCTATCTTAATCTAGACATACTTTACTGCATTTAGAGTCCAAAATCATAGAAAACAAAGAACAAAAAGGGAGTTTACGGCCTAAGAAGCCCCTTAGGCCGTAAACCCCCAAAATCATGCCAAAGACCATGTTTTTCCTTCCTTTAAGCTCATGAACTAATTAAGGCATATACCTAGGAGAGTTTGGACACCAAAACACAAGAAATTGGAGCTTAAAAAGGAGTTTACGGCCCAAGCTTGTGCTTAGGCCGTAAACACCCCAAAAACCCCACAAATCCTTGTTTAAAGCCCCAAAAACTCATCTAGGGTGTTTAGTAATTTAGCCTTGACACTAGGAAATGTTTAAGTACATCAAACAACACCATTTGAGGACAAAATGAGGAGTTTACGGCCTAGCCTAAGCTTGGGTCGTAAACACCCATGTTTTTGTGTCAAACAAGTCCCTAAACCACTCAAATGCATATAAGGAATTTAGCTAAGGCCTTTGGAGGTGTGTTGTACCAATAAACTTCCCATTTTGAGGCAAAATGAAGAGTTTACGGCCAAGGATATTCTTGGGCCGTAAACTCCCCAAATTTCATGCCAAATTGTCCCAAAATTCATTATAGGGCCTTCTAGGATTTATCTAAGGTGAATGAGAACATGTTGTACCATTTAAACATACATCTTGAAGGATTTAATGGAGTTTACGGCCCAAGAACAAGTCTTGGCCGTAAACTCCCTAAAATGTCACAAAACAAGAGTTTAATCCCTCCATATTGGTCCAAGACTCATACCATTAAAATAAGGAAGTGAAATAAGGCCTTAAACATACAATTTGGAGGACCACATGAGTTTACGGCCAAGCCTAGGGACTTACGGCTGTAAACTCCCAAGGAGTGGCCTTTAGGCCGTAAACTCCAAGGGAGTGAGCTCATGGACCCTCCCGTAAATCATTCTTGGCCTTGTACCACTCCCGGGAACCCCTTCTAGGCCCTAAAACCCCGAAAATGATGCTAGAATGTCCAAATACTATAATGAAAAGCATAAGATGATTAACTTCTTGTAAAATACATATTTCATATGACTTTAGGACCCTAAAAGGTGCTCAAGTGGTTATTTGGTACCAAACGCTCAACCGACACTTTTACCCGATTTACCCGATTCACCCGAATTACGCGATTCAGGTGAGTTCATACCCCTTTAATGAACCTTTCAAATGTTTTAAATGTTTTAGGGGGGAGATACAAGTTGCTTATAAATGTCTATGGAAAGTTTTACAGAACGATTTCCGCATTACAAGGATTAATCACATGTGATTCACTATCCTTAATTCAAATCACATGTGATTTATCACTATGCCTTATAAACAATTTTTTTTTACATTCTTAAAACTATTTTTGGACAACAAGCCAGATTTTAAATGATCTTTTGGAAAACACTTTTATCAAATCAATTTACTCATAAATTGTAACCATTCTGATATAGTTATATAAGTAAGACTTGGAGGACTTAGGACCGATATCTCGCCTTATTTCCTGTTCTTGTTAGATTGTGGGCTTAGGGTAGTAGTTATTTGTCCGACTGTCGTTGATTTCTTAATTATATAACTTGTATATTAGTATGGGATACGAATAATTCTTCTTTCACTAAAATACTAAGGTCACTAACATGTCAAGAACCATCCCCACTAAGATAACTATAATAGGTATAGTTACGGTTGCTACTGCTACTACTCGCTAAAGTCACTACCCTCTACACTATAATACTCACTAATACCAGGCAATACACTAGTAAGAGAATACACGATGCTCAATACTATAGGATTTCTACACTATAAAAAAAGAGAAAACTCCAAACAAACAATAATACACTAACCCACTACGAGATACTCTATTCGCTATCCACTACGCCTGGAGTTTTCCAGCATGGAGACGACTCTACATGTATAGATCTATACGGGGCAGACGCTATTATATCCCGACTGTTAATTTCAGTCTGCGCCGTACAGGCCCAGGGATGACACTACTTCACTATACTGTGCATGACTGGGAAGGTCATGGGATCCTCTATTATTCTCACTATTAGTAATATACAAGGAATACACTACAACTACTCTAAAATACTACACTAAATGCTAAACTACATCCCGAAGTAAGTAAGTACCTATCACTAAAGGAAGCTTGCACCTCTATCACTGATTACAGGCTTAACCTATTCTATCACATTTACTATTTGGAGGTTTGATAATATACTTTTACAATAAACTGTTTCAAGAAAATGAAGAATGCATACTTTTCACAGATTTTCACTTACAATGTATTTTCTGGAAAATATGGATTTTCTAAGTTTCTACTACTGATGAATATAAATGACACATTATTCGCACTAATGCTTTGTATACAAAATCTCACGCTAAACTCTTATGAACTCACCAGCTTTATGCTGATATTCGTTTTCAAAATAACTTGTATCTTCAGGTCAAAGATAGACAGGTACAGACGCATCATTTTTGGAGAAGGTGGAGCACGCAAGATCCATCTCTTATTTTTTATTACTTTTGGGTGATTGTTAAACATTACAAAACACACTTGTAATTAAATTCACTATGTAATACAATGGTTGTATGTTTCTTGTTTTTACTATTATGCAATTGTGATGATACCGTACACTACGTCATCCACCCCGAAACGTATTCCGCCGTTATCGGTTTTGGGGTGTGACAGTTCATCCCCCAGAAACCCTAAATTTCGATCTTTAAGCAAGGATAATTCATAATAGCATCAAATACATCAAACAAACAGCCATGGCTCTGATAGCATTGATGGGTTATGAGCAAAACATCATTCCTATGGTGTACATGAAAACCCTAATAGCTTTTGGATCTAATTTGTCTAATGAACATGCAATTGAATATTCAAATCTATAAACCCTAGATCTAGCATACAATTAATCATATTAACATAAGATTGGGGTTTAGATCTTACGTTGATTGTTATGTAGCAATAACAATCTCAAATCCTCCTTTGTTATGGCTTTAGAAAGCTTAGAGTCACAAGTGTCACTCTTCTAATGGCTCACAAACACCAAGAGCAAGAGGATGAAGAATGATAAGAGACGAGGCACCCAAAAACATGTAGAAACCCTAAGGAATTAGTTGGCCACGTTTTTGGTGCCCTAGGGATCCTTAAATAGTGAGGCTATTAGGGTTATCTAATAAGGAAACCCTAATTTGACTGCTTAGGCCCTAAGCAACCCATGGACTCCCTCCTTAGAGGCCTTTGACGATTTCTAATGGGTTTCCCATAGAATTCGTCCACTCCATCCTTTATGGAGTCCATTAGCCTAATATTCAACTATCACATAATTGACAGTTCTAGTCCCCTTTATTTAATTAATGTGTTTTAGCCACAAAATTAATTTTTATTAATTCTTGACTAATATTAGTTAAACAATATCATTTTACCTTTAATATATTATTCTCATAATATATTAATAAATCATAATTATTCCTCTCTCTCCATAATTCATCCTATCAAGTTGCTTTGGTGAAGGCAACCCAAAAGAACCATGCACCATCGGGTCAAGTACATACCAAAATAGTTATGGACTTAGACACTAATCCAACATTAAGGACTTAAAAGATAGACTTTTTGCTTTAGACAGTTCTCACGACGTAAGACATGGGGGTCTCAGAACGTGAGGAATAAGTGACCCCTTTTCTGGTTATCTTCTTGGAGCTTACTATGTAAGTGAAGGGTTCTCACTCACGTGAGGGAAACTCCATTGACTTTTCTTGACTAAGTTGGCTAGTGTGAGTCGTGATGAGTTGGAATTGGACTGAGTGGGATCTCACGGCGTGACCAAGGATTTGACACGATGTGAGAATGGGAAAGTTGAATTTGGGTTGTTGACTTTGACATTGATCGTTGAATTTTGACTTGGTTTGACTTTTGGGTCAAGATTCTATTTTTAGTAGGTAGACTTAGGGTTTACCTTGTGTGGATTAATAGGAGGCACCGAGCACCCATCTTCTGGAAGGAGAGCAGTTAGCTAAAGTCGGCTTTATGATTCAGGTGAGTTTCCTCATTGTGTTTAGTGAGTCAAAGGCACCAATGTCGGCCAATTACTTGTTATGTGGAATGTTAGTTGTCTCTGTGATACTTGCATAAAAGACCAGGATCTATATAACGCTTGGTTTTTGGTATATATTTAAAATCATAATTTATTCACTTTCATAGAGGAACTTGACGAGTTTGGAGCCCCAGACTCGTCGAGTAGGAATAATTTGGGACGCGGGTTAAGAAACCTACTTGACAAGTTGACAGGCCTCAACTCGACGAGTAGGCTGGCAGAAATGAAACCCTAATTTTCAGGGTTTTCTACCCTATTTAAAAGCCTTAATGTTTCATTCTGGCCTCCCTCATCGTCCCCTCTGTCCAGTAAAACCCTATATCGTGCTTTCTATCATTTTGAGTGTGTGTGAGTCTAAAGAGTGTTTTCTTTGGTGTTTTCTTGAAGGAGTTTGAAGTTTGGTGTTGCTTATTTGAAGGGAGAAGCTTTGGATCTGGGAATTTCTCTGTTGAGGAAGCCATATTAAGGTATAAAGTCGATAACTTGACCATTTATTTGATAGATCTCTTTATTGAGAAGTTTATGGCCTTTAGTTGCTTATTTTGGAGTCATTCTTGGATTTAAGTATGTATTGAAGTCATGACTTCAGATCTAGAGATTTCATGGCCCTTTGAGACGTAAAGTTGCCAACTTTATCAAGTCTTGGCCCTCCTCCATGCCCTAGGTCTCTTATGAAGCTTAGTTTTAGTGGTTTTAGCCTATTGATACCATGCATGGACATAAAGTTAGCAACTTTACGTGGTATTTCAGACCTAGGGGACTAGATCTATGGTTTGGAGGCATTAGACTCACTTGAAAGTGACTGTATGAGTTAAGACTTGGAAAAACTCAACTAGTTGTGTATCCAACTCGACCGATTTGATTGTGGTCCCTTGGCCTTTCTGATTCTGAGCAAACATGGCGAGTTGTTGAGGTGACTCTGCGAGTTGGCTAGGGTTTTCTTGGTTTTCTGAAGACAGAAGGAACTCGACAAGTCCACAAAGGGACTCGACGAGTTGTACATAAAAGTCCTGATTCTGTTAAGAAGGAGAACTGGGCGAGTTGGAGGAAAACTCGACGAGTTGGATCACGATTTCACAATTCTGTGATTCATGGAAACTCGGCGAGTTAAGGAATGAATTCGACGAGTTGAGTCAACTCGGAGTGTTGACTTTGACTTTGACTTTGACTTTGACATGGACCAAAGTGTACACTTAAGGGGTTATGAGTATGAGAGGGTAATTAAGGAAATCTTTTATGTATAGGAGCTTGAGTTGGGTTGATTTTCGGAACCGAGAATTTTCAGCTACTTTTTGGTATTCGAGGTGAGTTACCTTTCTGTATGAGTGGATCGAAGGCACCAATGCCGGTCCACTAGTAGTTGTTGTAGTAGAGATGATTGTCTTTATAATAATGGTCTGGTATGCCACTATCTATTAAGTTTTATGTGCTTATTTGCTATGTTATTATGTGGTAGTGGTATGGGTATGGGTAAAATAGACCCCGTAACTGGTTGAAATATACTGGAGGGTACGTTGGGCAACCAGATATGCCTGAGAGGGTAGGTCGAGTACCCAGATATGCTTGACAGGGTAGGTCGGGCACCTAGATATGCCCAGAAGTATGTGATTATGTGGTATGATGGGGGAACTCAATAAGTTTTGTGCTTACGGTTTTCTGTTTTGGTTTCAGGTACTTCTTCTTTGAAAGGAAAAGACTCGGCATGATTGCAATGCATCACACCATGATTTCCGCACATGAGATCTTTGGGAGTTATACTCTAATGTTGTTTTTATATGACATGTTTTGACTATTAATATATTGGTTTTCATATGGGTTGACACTATGGAAGTTTTCAAACAATTGGTTTATAATTGTAAAATTAACAATGAAATGTTTGGTCTTAAATTTTGGGATGTTATAGTCTAGCCCCTTGCTATTATATGAAAGAATAGGATGTGGCCCCTGGCAATCACATGAATGACCAGGATCTGACCCTTGCCGAGTGTATGAAAGACCAGGACCTGGCCCTTGGCATTCATATGTAATATCGAGATTTGTCCCTTGGCATTGCAAGGAAAGACGATGGGGGTAGCCCATGACACTTGTATGTTTTGGGTATGTGGTATTTTAGGTGTGTCCTTACGGTTTATTGTTTATGGTTTCAGGTATTTCCAGTACAAAAAGGGAAGGGCCCGAAATGACTTTACTGCATCCACCTATGTTTCCTCAACTTTATGATATTGGGATTCTACTCTAATAACTGTTTTACATTAACATACTTTTCAATGATTGGTAATGCTAACTGGTGATTTATGGTTGAATTAAAAATGAAATTTTCACCTTACATTTTTTGGGATGTTACAAGTTGGTACTAGAGCCTTGTTTAAGGGATTCAGGCATACTATTGGGTGTGTCTGAACTCATATTGAGGGTTTGGTAAAATTTTCATACAATAAATGTTTTTAATAAAGGATTTTCTAATAAAAGAAAGGGTGGTGTGTGCAATCAGCCGAGCTCAAGTAAGTGATTCCCAAAATACCCATACATGTTGAGATGTTATACGATATGAAAGTTTACATGCTAGGATAAGGCTAAGGATACTTTTAGGAATTGCATGATAGATTAGTCTGATATGTGATGCCTTGTAGCCTAGGAAGCATTGGTTGCTATGCTAAATTAGGAATATGTATTGGTATCCGTAATTCCTAAGTGTATGCTTTAAAAATTGTATAAGGTTAGGATCATATGGCGCTAGAATGATTGATTTGCCCTTATTTCTTGTTCCTCGTTTGGTTGTGGTCCTATGTTAGAGTCTTTTGTTTGACAGTCTATTTGATCATGTATTGTGTATAATTTGCATGGATAAGGAAACCGATAGTGAGAGTGGAAGTTCCTAGCATGAGTTGTAGTATGTGAGCTTGAATGTTCTTTGGTTATTCTATGGCTTGGAGTGTTACTGCATATATGTTGCCTATTTTTTGATTTGTGGAACTCGTGGTGATGAGAGATAACTATTAAGTGAATATGTCAAGTCACATGTTACAAAGGATAAATAATCTCGGAGTGATGGATTTGACTCTATTGCACAACTCTCATTTGAGTCTAACCATTATAGGTTTGAGTTTGTTACTCGAAGGATTAACTACGATTTGTGGCATGCGATTATATTCATGAAGTAGTTAGCTGATACTAGTGGGAGTTCTTCAACAACAGATGGCAGGGTGAGGTCGGGAACCTAGGAGAGCCTAGGAAGTGTTTTTAGTAGGTTCGGATGTGTTGTTTAGCGAGTATATGGAATATCAGTTTGAGATGGTGACTAGGAGGTTTCGAGATGATTCTTGAGAAAAGTATGGGTAGGTGTGAAACGTAGTATTAGGCCCGTACTACTAAAAGCATAGGATCCATACTCTATTCGAGGAGCATCACGGAAAATCTACGAAGCCTATGGGTTGAGGATCCTTGGGAATGTTCTGATTATTTGCATATTTGTTTTTTAGAATGGTGATGAGTATGCGTGGAGGAGATTTAGGTTTGGGTTCAGGCTCAGGTGCAGGTACCGATCTGATTGATGAGCAGACGCAGGAGTTTATCTCATCGAAGATCACCCGCATTATTTTGGAGCAGACTCCAGTAATGTTTGGCACCATCAAGGAAGGGATCATGGAACTCTTGGATGATTGTCTCGAGGCTTTTCTGGCCGAGTTTGCAGCAGGATAGTTGGGGGCCCATCGGGAGCTACTGGCTTGTGCATCCCGATGATCTTTTGGGGAAGAGGATCCTATTGACAACTCTTGTCATGATGGAACGAAGGTGGATTATGCATTGTGCCTTTTTGGGGATCGATTCCATGATTGGATTGTCATTGAGATTTTGCGAGATTTAAGCGAGGAGTTATCTAACATTATTGGCCATGTCACTGACCGGTTGGTCTCTAGGTTCCAACATCGAATCTCGGTTGTTAACACAGTTGATGGGTTATATAATGCCCGTGTTTCTGGGCTAGGCATTAATGTTGATGTAATAGTCTAGGTTAACCTTTGTAACCCATTTTGAAATAATAAGAATCTATTATTTGAGTATTATGTGATTTATGCCTAATTGTTGTGACTTAATTGAATTAGGGATAATTTAAGCGTTAAAAATAAAATGTTAGATAAACCCGATATCGATACATGAAGTTGTAGTGGTCATGGCAAGGTTTCCGAATATATAAAGAATGCCGAAATCCGAGTTATAACGAAGAAGTTATGACCTGTTGAAGTTTCGCGACAGAACCGACACGATGCTGAATGACGTAAATAGTAAATTTATGATAGAGCGATATATAGCCTTAGTGATCTAAATGAATATTGTAGAATAAATTAAACCGAGAGCGTGCATAAAAAGAACGTCTAAATCTGATTTCGTATGAGGAAGTTATGATTTTTCTAAGTTTCGACTTATCAGTATGCAGCCCGAAACTCGAATTTTAGATCAAGAGATTGTTAGCCGAAACAATCTAAACGAGAATCGAAGATCTCATTAATAGTAGTTCAACGGTAAAAAGACAGACGAAAACGGAAGTCGGATGAAGAAGTTATGAATTTTTAATGGACTTTTCCTGTCTCGGCCTGTTAAAAATAATATAATAAAAATAAAGTCAAAATTAGCCGACGGAGTCTAAATGAAAGTTTTAAACAATAGTCTCACCTATGCGTGGATATAAAGAATGTCAAAAATGGAGCTCTTATGCGAAAGATATGAATTTTAGATGTTTGGAAATGCAGGGTACGCCCAGCGTACTCATGGTTCATGGTCTGGGTTGGGCCACATCCCCCTACTCCACCACTCGAGTGCCCCGGGTCCGTAAGTAGTGACGCATCTGGTCTAATCCACTTAGTACGCCCAGCGTACTGCTTGTAGAGGGAGTACGCCCAGCGTACTCTGAAGTTACGCCGATCGTAATGGCAGGGATCAGCCCTTATAAAAAGAAATCAAGGGTTGCCAAGTTTTGTTGCTCATTTCTTACCTCTCACTCGTCATTGCCTCATTTTGCGTGCAATTTATACCCCGAAGCCCCAATATCATTCCCGAGACCCGAAGCAAGTCCCGAAGCCCCGAGGATCCCGAGAAGTAAAGTTTCCAAGCCGAAACTTTGCCCGCGAGAAGTCCGGTTTTCAAGAAAGCATCTCGGTTTCACCGAAGAATATTGCTTTTAGAGTCGTAGTGTTGTCTGATAATCATCGTTTCAAGTGAGTATATATTTCTTTTCTTCTAAGACATAGATACGAAGTATTCTCTACATATTATGTGTTATATGTTTGTATATTATTTGCTTATTTGAAATAATTATTGAATGAATGATTTGTATAGGTTTTAAGCTGTATATAAATGTACATATTTTTATCTACTAATATGTTGGGTAGAACATGGATAGACAGTTGTTGTGTGATGAAATAAAACGATGAGAGGCCTCGATGTGATTGTGATCTACTCGTCCAACAGAATATGGATGACGACCACAGACTTTTCTAGACAGTTCAGTGGAACGCTGGCAGGCTCATAACATGTAGGTGTAGTGAACTTGGGTGTTCATTTGCTGTATTCTATCCCCCTCATGGTTAGGACATTCATTGTTGAGGAAACCCCTTTGAAGTAGTGTCCGTCCCGATGAAAATCCTAGATTAGGTCCCTTGTAATAGTTGTTGTCATAGGGACGTAAAGTGAGGATAACGAGAATGGGTAATCAGGTTATTGTTGGTTGGTGAAAATTAAATATAATTATTTATTGTGGGTTGAAAACCCTATATGCTCACCAGGCTCCCAAGCCTGAGCCACTCAGTTTCTTTGTAGTATAGGTAGTGACACGAGAGCATAAGTTAGAGAACTTCTGAAGATGTTTTTTTTTATAGACCAATAGCTGTATTTAACTGCGTAAGGTCTATGTTTTATTGTTTATGCTTTTGTTTCTGTATCGGAAAATGACATCCCGAGTTCTGATATATAATGAAAATACATTTCTTTAAGAAATGCTTTGATAAATCTTATTTTATCATGTAATGTTTCGGGGACAAATTCCGCAACTCTTTTAAATCAATGGATTTACTCTGAAATTATTTTAAAAGCATAATTGAAACCGGTATTTTCTACCCATGATTTTAGGGATGTCACAGGATGCTCGAGGTGACTCAGGAACAGAAGCTCGGTTTGGAGAGGCATCCAGGGAAGAGGAAGCTGACTCATGATCCGACTCTTTCAGTAACATCTAAGCAGTTTGATGTTTCCATGGCTAGTGTTAGAGGCCCGAGGGTCCGCGACTTTTGTACTAGGGGTGAAGGAACTCATGAGTGTGTGTGCGGTAAGTCCAAATGTGGCAAGTGCGGATGGAAGGGTCACCTTTTCCAAAAATGCACCCTAGAAGTAGAATTGTGTCATCGTTGTCATCATCCTGGTAATATCAGGGCAAATTGCCCACGTTTAGTGATTGGGGAGGCTCAAGTTTCATTGTAAGTGTTTCTGCTGGAAAGGGGAGTAGAACCCTGAGACATCATGGGTATGTATCGTATTCTTCTCTTTCACACTTAAATCGCTATGCTAATACTATGTGTTGATGTGTGTGAAATATTATACCTTGATTATCTAACAATGGAAACATATGTATGTGTAATATAGTTATTTAAATTCGGAAAGTTGTCAGATGCCATTTTTGCATACCATGGGCCGCGTATAGAAGAAGCTTGAGTATTCCGCTTAGGAGATCAGTAGCCGGTCAAATCTTTAGTAGTATCAGTAAGAGTTTGAGAAATCTGCAAGGTAGGCGTGTCGGGATTAAAGGCAGGATGTGTAGGGGTGTGCATTGTTTTGAGTTAGTAAGGAATTGTGTCGGTCGTGAGGGTAGGATCAGTAGTTTTTGAGTTCACACCTTCAAAGCAAGGTCAGTTGCAGTTTGCATGGGAATTTCTCTAAGTATAAGTAAGTGGTTGAGCGGGTTGGGTAATTGTTTGACATTGAGATGTTGTTCCTCGTCAACCGATTAGTCCCTATGGACTTGTAGTGGATTCAGCGGAACGTGCCTAAAGATTTAGAGGATCGTTGAGGTATTGGGAGTGTATAAAAATTAGGCTTGGCTGGTCAAGGAAGGCTAATTGTCATAAAGCTCAAGTTGTCATCTACTACCGTGAGTAGGATTTGGGCAGTGGTAACATATCCCTCTTAAGTGATGCGAGAGTGCGGTTCACATGGGTTATTTCATCCATTGGGATTGTCAGCAAAAATCAAATGGTACTACTAGTGAACTTTGAGTACATCGATCCTTCGGTAGGTGAGCTGTTGAATTGATGACCCGTCTGTTCCGATCAAGGGTTATAGTTCTTCGTCGTGAGCTGAACTGGCTTAAGAATTTGGAGTTGTATTTGGAGAAGTACTGGGGATCATTGAGCTCATAGAGATTTTGGGAAGTGCTCATCTAGTTTTGGAATGTATGTGATCGCTAAGGTTGTCTTGTAATGGAGTGCTAGTTTTAGTAAGCCTTGGTTTTTGGCAAGTTTGAATTATAAGACTGTGAGATGGATTAGGAATCCTTAAACTCTTTGTGAATTGGGGGAGTGCATTTTGAATCTGATTGGGGGAGATTTGTTTGGTCTAAAGATTGTGAAAAAAAGGGATATTCAGGTTTCTTTGCACATCAGTAGTGATGTTTGGTGGATATTGATTAGGAACAGGCTGAGGGTTGTGTTAGAGCCTTTATACCCATTCTTTTCTGATGAAGGCTTTGGGGTTCGAAGCATAACACAAGCACCTGGTGGGGGTATAGTTAGATACGGGTTCGGTTCATGACAATTATGGTTAGATTGGTAGGTGAACTCTAAGACCAAGGACAGTGACCATGGCAAGTACCGGTGGAAGTGTTGTAAGACTGAGGGGTGGCTGTAGCATTCACTAGATTGGTAGATAGTATTGGAGTGTTGTAAAACTACATGGTGGCCGTAGCATTCACTAGGTTGGCAGTGTTGGGTTTTGAGCAATCTAACACTTCCTAAGTGTGCATGCAACCCTAATAGACCTTGGATCTATGTTTGTCTAAATACATGCAAAATAATAATTTTTCCAAGGTTCATAACCTATCTAACATGGCATGGGGTACTTTTAAACATAAAAGAATTAGATGAGATTACATACCTTTTGATTATGAGTTTGATTCCTAAGGAGTTTGAGGGCCAAGCACCAATAGTGTGAATGCCTCAAATGGAATCACAAATCACCACAAACTCTTGGAAAACTTTGAGAGAGTGTATACACACTTATAAAATCGGTCACACACACAAAACCACACTAGTGTCACTAGTGGCTATTTCATGCAACAGAAGCATGCTTATATAGTGTGCATGGTTAGGGTGAAACCCTAATAACCCATGACCTTTCCTTTTCCAAGGATCCATGGGTTAAAAGCTCCATGGATCATCCATGGACTTCCATATAAGCCTAGCCCATTAACAAATGAGTGTTAGCCCACACCATATAAACCAATAGCCCACAATTTAACTAGTCTTCCTTTTAATCTCTAAATTAATTCATAATTAATTTAAGACTAAGACTAATTAAATAACTTCATATTAATATATTATAACTTACAATATATTAATAAACATATGTGTATAACTCTCATAAAATTATCCATAAATAGTTCGGGTGAAGTGCAACCCAAATGGACCATGCCGGGTCGGGTCAAGTATATACCAAATAAGTTATGGACTTAGACACCTTATCCAACAGTCTCCCACTTGGATAAGTCTAATAACTATATTTGCGTATGTTACTTCAGGAACCAACCAGCAATCGTAGCTCTCAAAAACTCTGTTGAACTATGAAGCGCCATTTTAGATAAGTGATCATATAATCCTCTGTTCTCATGATATCAGCCGGACAAATACATGGAACAACGTCGTACTTATTGTCCAGCAGTTTGTTTCCCGATTTTCGATTTGTTTGACAAAGAACTTAATCGAACACATCAATTTAGTTCTGACCGGCCGGTACATAGGTCACAACAAAATCATCGAGGGGCCCAGATATCGCTTCTATTTCTAGAAGGAACAGATAAACTTCGACTCATATGCTTGTTCTACTACTTGTTGAATTGTACACAAAGGCACGTTTTATAACATCAAGTTACTGATGCATTTACGTGCAATCAATGCACAACCAAATCATAGGTAACAACTCATATCTCTAGGTTTGAAGATTTATATGATATTACCGTCTCACGATCACTCGAGATAAATTCCATGAAGTGATACAAGTGAGTGTGGGTTTATTCCAATACTCATAACTTATGAGCACTCATGAATGTTGTAGCAACCATTGCTATGACTAAACCCATTTAGCCATCTACAAACTCGATTCATGATAGTCTTGATTCATACCTACTTCCAACATATGAACGACTGTGGAGTGTTTAAATAACTTAGTCATTCGGAAAGAATAACCTAGCTATTTTGGAAGTCAAAACATGCAAAGTGAAACACAATAATAATCGAATCCAATATGGTCTCAGAACCCTTTTGAATATAAATAGAACCACCTTTTAATTATCACCATATTGATTACACATTATTCATTGTATAATGTTTCAAACAATCAACTTAAGACTTGAATAAAAACAACAGTCGTCCCATGCTCCTAGCATGTACACTTTGTTTTTTTAAACAATAGTTATGCCATACTGCAAGTATGCACA
Organism: Lactuca serriola; assembly: GCF_051521515.1. NCBI lineage: Eukaryota > Viridiplantae > Streptophyta > Magnoliopsida > Asterales > Asteraceae > Lactuca > Lactuca serriola. Next base: position 107,479,049 of record NC_136409.1, on the reverse strand, counting down.
CTATGTTTGTCTATGATCCTGACATTGTGATGTAGATCAATTGAACATGATTCCATTCATACTCATTTCACAATCCCAAATCCTTATTGTAAATGTGAGAATCCCTGATTCCTATCATTTACCAAAAAAACTATTAGATTTTAAACTTTTATGCAATGTTCCTCTTGTAATGATTATGCACAAAGTCACCAAAACCTTGTCACCAGTCAATACAGAGTATTCCAAAGAAGGTCAACTTCTATGGAACGGAAGTCTCGTATTCAAAGTACATTGCTTTGAACATCCTTCTTGCATTAAGATTTTCTAATCTTACATAGATTGAATAACTTCCACCTATGGAGACATTTCCATAGTCCCATTTTGACTATCACTTCCGAACAAGAGTTACTTTTTTTCAAAATATGTCAATATGGTCCTTTCCGAGAACTTACATCATACTTCCAACTGTCCCTGAGCAACCAATCTTTGGCGAACCTCAGATTTGTCCTTGACAATTGCTTAATCACTTTAGTCATATCTAGTTCTAGACTTTTCCCTTCTCAATTCCTTAAGCATTTGGAAAATTTAGAAAAGATGAATATTATAGCACATGCAATCGATCCTATATCCAAAGCATATGGGACACGATTCATGATGTTTGACACAAAGACATGATACTAGACCAGTCTTTTGCTACAATAATTTTTATTTGCCATGTTTTCAAAAGTTAACTATGAAGAGGGATACCGTAGTCATAATTGAATTTTGAGAATGCAATATATATAGAATTTCCTTAAGTCGAACCATTCAAACATAAAATTCATATATATGTCCTTGACTAAAGACGATTAAAATCTCAATCTAAGCTTTAGAATTGAAACAAAGTATAATTTCCTCTCCCTTAATTATAGCAAAACGACTTTTTCAACCCCTGCAACTTCATGAATTGAAACTTTTGTTTTTCTATAATTAACATTGCTAGCTTGCAATACTAATCATAATTATCATGCTCCCACTAACATGATGATTATCAGCATAACACTTACGCTCCCACTAGCTCTGACATATTTCCAGAAATCTGCTGGACTTCTGAAATTTAGATTCATACACCCTTTCTTAGATAGCTCACATGTGTGTCTAAGCAATTTCAAGAACTATGAAAAGGGATGCCGTAATCATAGTCTCAATTTCTTAGACCTTTGCCATTTCTCACAAGTCCATGTTAGTGTGCCGGTTAACCACACACGCTCCACTAACGACTTTTGAAAATGCAAATAACACAATTGATATCTACGTAAAATCTACTTAGTGAAAGCGTTTCCTCACCATCATTTTCATGAATCAGAGAGAAACCTTATGATACTTAGATTTTATAGTGTATGAGTTCCTATCCATGTGAATTTGTCAAAACCATTATCACAAGATAAGGTTCATGACAAATTCAGCCTTACATGGATTAAACTTGTTCAATCTTAGTTTCTTGTCACCTTGGTAGCACAAGGCCCACCAATGCTTCCAAGTTGAACTCTGATACCTCACATGCAAATTCAACTTATTTGAAGTAGGTACAGAAATAAGAATTATATCAACACGATAGGTTGCAAACCTTAAGTCGTGTGCTAGTGATAAATTACAGGTTTTACTCTTGATTAAATCTTGAAACTCTTTCTGGATCTTTAAGGCTCCCACTGTCCCCTTGATATATAAGTTTCCCCAGTCAAGAACCATTCCTTGACAAAAAAAATATTCAAGAGATAGTGCGGATTCTTATCAAGACTAACACTTCACACAATTGGTCTTAGTTGGTCTTTGTCTCATCCAAGACATCACAACTTACCAATCTCAAATGTACAAGAGTAGAATACATTTTACTCTTACATTTGACTAGTGTTAATAAACCTTACTTTATGTCACTCAATGTTACAATCTTGGAGTATGACTCTAAGAATTGTTTTGGAATGAAGTATGACTCATCTTCTTGATTTTAACCAATCCAACAATTCATGACCTCTCTTCTTAGCCATAACAATGCACTAAGACGTCCTTAGAGTATGAATTTGTGATATGGTTTCATAATCATTAAAATGATCATGAAATACGATACTAAAGTACTCTCCCATCCTTTCAGATTTGAGAAACTTTTATCTTTCTGCCTAATTTGATTCTTCTCATTTGTTCTGTCATACATTGTAACCTTTCCAATGTTACAGAATTATACTTAAACTCATAAGTATAATCATATTTACTAATCTTTAGTAAATCATGACAACTCAATCTTTGTGGTGGACCTTGACCAACGTACTCCCAGTGTACCTAATTCCTTAGTCCTTCAATTGACTCACATATACATGTGATCAAAGAATTAGTCTTAATTTTCAAAGATGAAAATTCTCATTCATCATACAATACAACTTGTATGATTCCAAGTTTCTATCCGATTGAAACTTGGGCGATGAAAAACTTTCTTCATTTGGTAAATTCAGACACTACCACAAATGAAAGAATCAAATCCACTTTTCAATATTGCTATTACTGGAAACAGATAAGCAACAATTTTCCACAGATGCCATTGTAAGGATATTTTTAAAATAAATAAACTTAAAACCCTTTTTACTTTTATTTTAAAACTTTGCGGAAAAACTTATCCTTACAATCCACATGAAAACCTTATTGTTATCTATTCATAAGCAATATATTATAACTCTTAAGCAACAACTCAAAATTCTGATTGCCGAACCATGCGATCGAAAACCCACCTTTGCAATCAGAATCAACATATACTTACATTAAGCTTCCTATATTTTCTTTGATTCTTAAAACATCAGCATGTAACCCATTCACATTATGTAATAAGAATCTCCAAATAGGAACTTAATAGAGTTAGACAGTGGACTTTACCCGAAGTAGATTCAAACCTCTTGACTTGATCAACCTTATGACCTTTCAGGTGAATAGGGCAGCTTCGCAACCAATGCCCCTTCCTTTGGCAACAAAACACATGGACCCTTTGGTAATGGCACATGAGACTATCTCAGAATTTGCCTTTCTCTTTACTATTTGGTCAACCGAGTTGACTATAGCCGATCCCTTTCCATTGCGAAGAGAAATCTTTTTCTAGATATCCAATGCTACCACTGTCAATGTCCATTTAAGACTTGGGAAGTTGTTCTTTTAATCAAATTTGCTTTACTGGTGTTCCAAATCATTGTTGATTCCACAACACCAAGCAAATAGATAACATCATTAAGGGTCATGTCATAGTCCGTCTCATAGTAGTCCCAAAGAGACTCACTATGTTACTAAGAAAGTGATTGAACATCCAACTTTCACGGGACTTTGACACCCAACTCTCCCGGCTTGTCAATATGTGACTTTATCTCCAAGATGTGAGCACACATAGACTATGCTTGCCAATTGAGTGACTTTAAACTTTTCAAGAACTTGTGGGTGAGGGAGAATAATTGGAGGAGGTGGAGGAAGTGAAGCATGATGTTGAGGGACACCATCTTCAAGAAATTTGGGAAGATCATAGTTGTCTGAACCAGACATCTATAATGGGAGAAAATCAAGTTAGTTGATTCAAAGTCCTTAATATAACACCCAATATGAAATATTAAGGCTAGGACCCAACACAATATTTTATAATTTGGAAGAGGGATGTCGTAATCCAAGCTATAAAATATTTGAAGGTAGGCGAATGACGATTCACCAATTTCCACCATGAAAAACGAAATAATTTATTAGGTTTTAATTGGATTTGAAATTCCTAGATCTTTTGAGATTCATTGAACTTTTCAATGAAATGTTTCAATCTCGAGTGTGCCCTCTCAAATTTTGTGACTGGGATGCCGAGGATCACAAAACAAGGTGTGAATAACCATACCAATTCACTTGGTACCCTTAATATTATCACCCAATCAATGTGCCGGTTAACCACACACGCTCCATTGATCTATGACAAACATTAAGTTACCCTTCGTGATCCTTACTAGTCCAAGTTAGTGTGTCGGTTAACCACACACGCTCCACCAACGACTTGGTAAGGTACAAAGTGTGAATTCCATGGGCTAGCACCAAATTCACATTTTTCCTAAAGTAACTAAGATTGGGAATTAAATAAAACATTTAGTTACTTTATAATAATCGTTATACTTTTAATGAGAATTTAAAGTCATTGTCCTACCCGTTCGGCTAACGACCCTCCACCAGTCAAGCAAGCGGTGGGTGAGAGTGGACACCCATTAAGTTGCCATTTTATAGGCAACAACCTTATACCCACCTTATAGACCGGCTTCGTGAATGAGGCCTACTAACGGTAAAACAACTTGTTCTTATACATATATATAATAATTAACCATTAATGTTATAAATAGTATAAGGGTTGAATTTTAACTATTAAAACTCTAAGGGTTGGAATTAAAGTTTATTAAAGTGTGTGAAACTTTACAAATTCCAAAACTTGAGGGCAAGTTTTGTAACTATCCAAAACTTTTCATTTCATAACTTATGAATTAAAGGTTCATAAAAATGAAGACTCTTCATTTTCATGTAACTTATGTGTTTAAATGTGTGTTAAAGAAAAGTGACCTTTGGATATCCATAACTTGAGGACAAATTATGGACTCCATTAAAACACATAAATGATCAAGAATTAATTCTAAACAATTCAGCAAATAATTCCTATCATCTTCTAAATTCATAAGAACATGAACATGATCATCAAAATTTCAAGAATTATATGAACACATAAAAAACATGGAATTTTGATATATGCTATTGTAAATGGATTAGAACAACCATTACACCAACTAAAACAAATTTTAAAACACCAAAACAGTTTAGGGTAATGTGTCTAGTCCATTTCCAGCAACAAAAGTCAAAATTCTGCATTCTGATCATTCTACTCACCGAGTGCACGAACCTACTCGCCGAGTAGGATGAATTTTGCCTTGAACTCGGCGAGTCCCCCCATGGACTCGGCGAGTCCATCAGCCAGACAGCAACAATTTCAACCTTTTTCACTATTTTGCATCAAGTATCAAACAAGCAAGCCTTGGCTCTGATACCACTGTTGGGTTTTGAGCCATCTAACACTTCCTAAGTGTGCATGCAACCCTAATAAACCTTGGATCTATGTTTGTCTAAATACATGCAAAATAATAATTTTTCCAAGGTTCATAACCTATCTAACATGGCATGGGGTACTTTTAAACATAAAAGAACTAGATGAGATTACATACCTTTTGATGATGAGTTTGATTCCTAAGGAGTTTGAGGGCCAAGCACCAATAGTGTGAATGCCTCAAATGGAATCACAAATCACCACAAACTCTTGGAAAACTTTGAGAGAGTGTATACACACTTATAAAATCGGTCACACACACAAAACCACACTAGTGTCACTAGTGGCTATTTCATGCAACATAAGCATGCTTATATAGTGTGCATGGTTAGGGTGAAACCCTAATAACCCATGACCTTTCCTTTTCCAAGGATCCATGGGTTAAAAGCTCCATGGATCATCCATGGACTTCCATATAAGCCTAGCCCATTAACAAATGAGTGTTAGCCCACACCATATAAAACAATAGCCCACAATTTAATTAGTCTTTCTTTTAATCTCTAAATTAATTCATAATTAATTTAAGACTAAGACTAATTAAATAACTTCATATTAATATATTATAACTTACAATATATTAATAAACATATGTGTATAACTCTCATAAAATTATCCATAAATAGTTCGGGTGAAGTGCAACCCAAATGGACCATGCCGGGTCAGGTCAAGTATATACCAAATAAGTTATAGACTTAGACACCTTATCCAACAGGCAGGTAGTGTGGTAGTGTTGTAACACAGTGGAGGTGGCCCATAGCATTCAATTGGTTCTTGAGCAATTATGAGGGCTTTTTATGTCTATGTTTGGCCCGTGGCTCCTCTAGGTAGGATTAGACCATGGAAGGATAGGTTGTGAGACTGTGGGAAGGCCACAACATTCATGGAATTTAGGAAGGTTGTGGGCCTTATGAGGCTAGTTGTGGTATAAGACTGCAGTTGGGAATGTAGCATTCACATATAGAAAAGTGGATTTGGTTGCATCAATTTTGATGGTTGGTTATGTTCGGATGGATCAGGAGGGTTGATAGAGCCATTATGGCATGCAAGCTCGGATAGCTTATGCCCGATAAGACCCTCGGTTGGAGATCGTGTGGTGTGACTGTGTGGGCCGATTAGTCTAAGACACCAAATGGAAATCTGGTATATTGGTTAATTGGTAGGTGAGTATGAGACCAGGGAGGTCTCGGTTGTATCTGGAATGTAATTATAGAGTAGCAAGATAAGCCTAAGTTGGTTATAGTGTATATGGAATGTAATTAAGTGAATATGTTAAGTCACTTGGTGTATGGGTTAAATAATCTCGAAGTAATTAATTTGACCCTACTGCGCAGATCTCGTTTGAGTCTAACCGATGTAGGGATGAGTCTTTTACTCAAATGCTTATCTAAGCCTGTTGTCAAGTGAAACATTTTCGGAAGCAAGAAATGGTTAGTGATTCTGTTTTTAGTGGAAACTACAAGATAATCAAGGGTTGTAAGTGTTATGATCAGTTGGAATTCGAAGTGGATTTTAAGTGGTAGTAATTCAGAGTGGGATGTTTGTCGGGGATTCGGACAGGATTTTAGGATTTCAGACTTCAGGTAAAGTAGTAATGGTTATTCTTCAGGGGTGAACGGTATTGGGGTAAGATTTGTTCGTCGAGAGCCTTGCTAAGGCTGAGTTCAGTTGTAGTTTTGGAATGTTGTTGTAAGCTTGAGTTGTTTCCTTCGTCCATAATTGGGTTGTGGAAGAAGTGTCCAAGTTGTCTGAAGTAGATGGAAGATGGTAAGGAGTGATTTCGAGGATGAAATCTAATTTAATTGGGGGAGAGTTGTAACACCCGTTTTTCCAGAACGTATCTAATTAGGGTTTCAAGGAGTTAAAGGTTGGATTTTGGAAGAAAAAGGATCCTCACGCCATGAGGCATGGAGGCTAATGACGTGAGATGAGTTGAATGAAGATTTTGTCCAGGACTGAGCTCAAGATGTGAGCAATAAGAGCTCATGACGTGAGGAGCGATGCAAACCAAGCCCATGATCGTTTAGGATTTCCATTGTATTTAAGCATCTCTAACATCATTTTAGGGTTTCTTATCAGCCCCAAACCCTCTTTCACCTCAATAAAACCCTAGTACCCATCCTTGCTTGATCTTTGGTGGTCTTGGAGCTTTTCTTGGATTGGAAGAAGGAAGAAAGAAGAAGAAGAAGGTGGTATTGTGTTGTAGCTTGCAAGGAATCATCATCTTCATCACCTTACATTGTTTTTAGGTCATTGTAAGTCATAAAGCTCCTACCTTTATGGTTATATAAGGCTAGATCTAAGTTTTGTCCCACGTTTCTTCTTGATTGAGCATGTTGAGTGAATAGGAAGCATAAATATGGCAGCTTGATGAGTTACGAGGACCTTAGGGGTGTCTTAGAGTTTTGATCTAGAAAATGATCAAATTTTTGCAGCATTGCATGAAATTTGGATGTATTTTCTTCAACTTTGGACCTAAATGAGATCAAGACATACATTGGACATATATGTCTTAGAAGCATCGACTTTCTGGTTATTTTCATGGAGCTCACGGCGTGAGTGAAGGGTTCTCACAATGTGAGGGAAGCTCCATTGACTTTTCTTGATTGAGTTAGCCAGGGTGAGTCGTGATGAGTTGGAATCGGATTGAGTGGGATCTCACGATGTGACCAAGGATTTGACACGACATGAGAATGGGCAAGTTGATTTTGGGCTGTTAACTTTGATGTTGACCGTTGACTTTTGACTTGGTTTGAATTTTGGGTCAATATTCTATTTTTAGAAGGTAGACTTAGGGTTTACCTTATGTGGATGGATAGGAGGTACTGAGCAGCCATCTTGCGGCAGGAGAGCAGTTAGCGGAAGTCAACTTTGTGATTCAGGTGAGTTTCCTCACTGTGTTTAGCGGGTCGAGGCACCAATGACGCCCTATTACTTGTTATGTGGAATGCTAGTTGTCTCTGTGATACTTACATGAAAGACCAACATCTGGCCCCTGGCTGTTGTATGAAAGACCAGGATCTGGCCCCTGGCAATCGCATGATAGACCAGGATCTAGTCCTTAGAGATTGTATGAAAGACCAGGACGTGGTCCCTGGTACTCATATGTAAGATTTGGGATTTGGCCCTCGTCATTTCAAGGAAAGACCATGGGGGTAGCGCATGGCACTTGTATGTTTTGGGTATGTGGTATGTTGGAGAACTCACTAAGTTTTGTGCTTACGGTTTATTTTTTATGGCTTCAAGTACTTCCGGTACAAAAAGTGAAGGGTCCGACATTACTATACTGCATCCACCCTTGTTCCTGCAACTTTATGATTTTGGGATTATAATATGATAATTGTTTTTATATTAACATACTTTTGAATGATTGGTAATGTTAAATGTTGCTTTATGGTTGAATTAAAAAATGAAATTTTCACTTTACAATTTTTGGGATGTTACAGGAGGTGAAAGGGAGCAAGTTTGCTAATATTAAGGAAGAGAATAATGATTTCAGGCTATCAGTATCGCGTAGCCCGAAGTTCCCGTCGTTGGACATCAGTTTAAGTTTAAGATTTATGTGTTGGATGATGAAATCGATTTTGGAAATAAGGTAATTAAGAGATTTGTTAGTTTATGTGGAGAGAGAGAGAGAGAGAGAGAGAGAGAGAGAGAGAGAAACAATGATGGAGATTAACCTGTTTAGAGAGGAACAACAAGGACAATGAATTTATAGAAAGGTGGCATAAGAGCACAAGATGGAGGCCGGCGATGATAATATTAAGAAAATTGATGCAAAAAAGGTATTATGAGAGAAGAAGATGTAGTATATGACACATTTGTTTATTTAATTTATTTTGAAATCAAAATGAAAATTATTTGGTAAATGAATTACAAACTTAAATATTTTTTGAAACTATAATTGGTTAGTTGAAACTTTAGACTTTGGTTTTCTTCCTTATGACTTGATTTTACAACCCCAAAAACACTTCTAACTTGACTTTACAACCCTAAAGCATAAAGGTACAACATACATGTCATGTCATCTTATTTTCACCTGTAATAGAACTTTTGATTATTGCACTATATTTCATAAGTGATAGGTCTTTATTGTGTTTGAATAAGGTATTAGTAAACAATGACGATGTAATTTCTGTTTTGGTAATAATACAAGCTTATATTGATTTTGTATTGTTCAATGTATGTTCAATAATTGTGATTCATGACTACGTCGCATAGCCCGACGTTTTCGTCACCGGTCGGAGGTGTGATAGCATCGCTCTAGGCAGTTTTGAGATTTCCACATAAATATGCTTAAAACTCTTATTTTTAGTTACATCGACGTGTGGCTTGCTAACTTTGGTTTTATGGTTTGGAATTTAACCAAATGGATGTTATTGTTCTCTTTTAAAAATAAAAAATTTTGGTTGAATTTTTAGGATGTTACACATATATTATGTTTATTGGTTATAGGGTATTGCTACTATTTCTATTATGTAAGTTTTAGCATGGCATATGGTATATCAATTGTTGGGACATTTATATTATTATGTCTATAGTTGTGAATGAGCTTATTAAATATCTATAAGTTAATGGCTATTAGAATGATTTATATGTGCTAATGTTGTGATATACTCCAAAATGAGTATTGGATATCACAATTTGGGATACATGACAACTATCGAGATGATATATATATATATATATATATATATATATATATATATATATATATATATATATATATATATATATATATATATATATATATATATATATATATATATATATCGTAAAGAGTAGTTGTCAGTAAATGTATTTTTATCACACGACCTAGTGATAGGTGACGGTCCCAAGTTGACTAGTGATAAATGTAGCCTAGCGGTAGTGATAAAAATATCGTGTGATATATGTACATTTACTGACAAAATATATGGTGTGATATAAACGAAATCAATCATTTTTTCACAAAATTATTATGTTGAGTTCAAATCTTACAATCCTCCAATTTTTATTTATTTTTCAATGATATTTTCCATATATAAACATTATTTCACAAAAATATATATAGCCTAGCGGTAGGGGTGTGCGTTTGAGTCTACTGTAGGTCACAAGTTTGACCCTCGTTATACTTGTTTTCTTTTGATAGATGTTTTATTTTATTTTCAACCTAAGATGTTGACGTGCCATGTCACATTAGTTGTCGCATCCATTGATTCCATTTGCCACTCAAAGAGACTAAATTGTTTAAATTAACTGGTTTGCTGCGTTTTTTTTTTATTAAAAAACAATAGGACTTAGTCCTAAATTTTCCCAAAGGTTTGGACTTTTCTAGATATTTCTTTTTATTAAATGTATAAAATAACTTTTTTAGCACACCTAAACTCAATTATATTATTTATCACAAGTTGTACTGTTGTTTACTACTTTGACAAGAAAGAAAAAGTCTATTGTTTCTAATCAGTTTTTGTTTACTACTTTGCCAAGAAAGAAACAGTCTATTATTTCTATCTTTCAGTTGTAATCGGTTTTTATCGTTCAATTATTATATTATACCTTTAAAATACTTATATTGTAGATATGCTCCTTTTTGTAAACATTGATAAAAAAAACATCAACTATATATAACTTTAAACCCAAATATGGCTTTTTTAACATTAATTGTAGGTATAAAATTGGGTTATAATCAATATATAAATAATATTTTGAAAATAAAAAGGATAAAAATAAAAAATAGGCACTATATAACTTAATTTCACAAATAATTCAAAGGTCTTATTAATTTAGAGACCTTAGAGACACACAATTCAGCAAACATAAAAATTTATTATGTTTAATCTGAATCATACCTAATATTTTTCTTATACATAAATTCCTCAAATTTCGTTTTTATTGTACCCAATTTTGAAAAACAATTTGCGAAACGATTTGGCCAAAGTATTATATATATATATATATATATATATATATATATATATATATATATATATATATATATATATATATATATATAGGAATAAGTTCTATGGAAAACAAATAAGTAGGGCAACATCTACCGGAACCAATAATCAAATGACACGTGTTCATTTCTTTCTTCACAAGTAATGTATTGTGAAAGTTATTGTAGAAGTGATGTGTTGTCATGTTTTCATTGGTTCAAATATGTGTTGCCCTAATCATTCATTTTCCATATAACTCTTCCCTATATATATATATATATATATATATATATATATATATATATATATATATATATATATATATATATATATACACATAAATTCCTCAAATTTCGTTTTTATTGTATATATATATATATATATATATATATATATATATATATATTTTATATGCTATAATAATAAGATCAACTACTAACATAAATATTTATTTTCAGAGTGATCAAGATGTTGCTTAAAAAAATCAAAAAAATACTAGTAGCAAAATAATACATTGTCCAAAAATTTGAAAGGAAAATATTCTTCCGTAGATAATTGTTAGTCCTTAAACGCAATATTCAAAATGGATAATCGCGATCATGTCTTATATTTAGAAAACCACCAATATTCAACGTGTCCTTTTTGTAAGTGAAACCGAATTAATAGAAGATTTGATAAGAAAACATGTGAAACAACGAGATATATTATCTACATTAAAAAAAACAAATTGTAGAAAATGTATCCACTCTTCCAACAATATATAATGCAAGCAAAAACTACAAGATGAATGAGAAAAATGGCAAAACTCAAATGTAGGTCGTTATGTCTTTCTTAGATAAGAATGACTATATTTATTACATTCGTGCATATATATCAACAAACGAGCTTCAGGAGTTGGTTTTATTCATCGAATATAATTAAAGATGTGTGCATTCCCACACGTGATGATGATGGATGTGACATACAAAACAAACAAGTTTTGTAACATCTATTTTTCAAGGTTTTCTTTTGGACCCTTAAGTTTTGATTTTTTGCAAGAAGGGTCCCCGATGTCAAAATCCATGATTTTTGGTGTTGATCGAGTACGCGGAGCATATGCTTTAGTATGCTACACGTACTCCGTACGTTGGGCGTATGGTAGATGTCTTGTAATATTTATATGGAAGACCAGGATCCAGTCCCTGGCATTTCATGAAAGACTAGGATCTAGCCCCTGACAGTTATATGAAAGACCAGGATCTGGCCCCTGACATCTATATCCAAGAACGGGCTTTGGCCCTCGGCAATGAATGGAAAGACCATGGTCTGGCCCATTACAGGAAATGGGTATATGACTATGATTTTGCCCATAGCATTTGTTTCCCTTGTATGTGTGGTATTTGGTATTTTAGGGAACTCACTAAGCTTTATGCTTACAATTTGTGTTTATGGTTTCACGTACTTCTACTTCTGTAATATACATAAATTTAATTAAAATTTTAAACTTTTTCAAACATCAAAAAAAACATTTATTACAATTTTTTTTCAAAACAATTTATCATCATAGAAATCCTAGGAATCATAACACAAAATGTGAGGAGGTGCACAATCAATCCTTCGCCTTTCCGCGATCATTATAGGTACATGAAACATAATCCAAAACTGTAAGCCCAAAGCTTAGTGAGTTTCCCCCAAAATACCAATATCATACAAACCAGAATAATATCATAAACAAACAGTATGCATACCGAGCCTTTAGTCTGACTGGACTACTCACAGAACCTTCAACATGATTGGACCGCCTCACCGGGCCTTCAACCTATCTGGACCATTCTCCGGGCCTCCGCCCTGACTAGTACGCCCCGCTGGACCTTCAGTCTATCCGCATCGCCTTGGGTCTGTTATCCTTCAGCACACAGAAGGACCACCTCAACCCACCCGCCATCAAACACTAGCTAGCATATACAATAGTCATGCATGCCTAACCGATCATCAATCATAGTATTATCCTATATACTAGGACACAGATCTAACCGATCACTACACATAGCATCATATGATAAACCTTGATTTAATCCAAATGGTCGGCATTGGTGCCTTCGACCTTGTGAGAATAGAGAGGAGAACTCACCTCTCAAGAAGTGTTGAACCCCCGAAATCCAACTCCAGACTCAATAGCCTATAACAACCATATGACCGTTCTATCAAAACCTCCAAACCCAAAATGCCCTCAGAGTTAAACTTAGTCAACCATGGTCAAAGTCAAAGTCAACAACCAAGGTCAAAAATTCATGTTGACCCAACTCGTCGAGTGTGTCACACCCCCAAACCGGAACGGCGGAAACGTTCGGGGGCAGAGGACGTCATGTTTAGTATCACAACACATGCATCATAGTAATCATAGTAACAAACAACCATTGTATTAATATTAAAGTGTTTACAAGTAGTAATTCACAAAAGATTGAATCCAAAAGTAAATAACAAAACAAAACATGAAGCTACTATAATTCATCTTTTGAAATCCTAGTGCGTGTACCTACCTACTAGTTTACTGAGAATACAAGTTTTTTTGAAAGAGTAGATCAACATTTAAGCTGGTGAGTTCATAAGATTTTAGTGATGTAAAGTAAGTTGAAAGTTCTTTTAGCAAAGTTCGCATGTTCCTCCAGAAGATCCTATATCTTCTGATATGATGAAAGTCAAGTAAAAATAGCTCTACAATCCTTTCTATGAGTACAAAATCGATACAAGTTATATAAAACCCAAAGTAAACAGACAATCGATTGTGTGTATCTGCCCTAAGCCCACAACCAAACAAGGAACAGGAAATGAGACAGATGTCACACATCCCATTGTTTGTTAGATCTTCGTTGTATATAACCTTGGTGTACTCATTTGGTACTCACAAAGTTAACTATAATAGTTCCTTTATATTTGATGATAACATTATTTAAGAAAACCCTTATTTCTTTTAGTAAAAAGGGTAACCAAAATAGTTCCTTCTATAATCACTTACTTTATACAAGCTACATATAATCTAATATTAAACAGATCATTAATTGTGAGAATCTGCCCTAAGCCCACAACCAAACAAGGAACAGGAAATGAGGCAGATGTCACACATCCCATTGTTTGTTAGATCTTCGTTGTATATAACCTTGGTGTACTCATTTGGTACTCACAAAGTTAACTATAATAGTTCCTTTATATTTGATGATAACATTATTTAAGAAAACCCTTATTTCTTTTAGTAAAAAGGGTAACCAAAATAGTTCCTTCTATAATCACTTACTTTATACAAGCTACATATAATCTAATATTAAACGGATCATTAATTGTGAGAATCTGCCCTAAGCCCACAACCAAACAAGGAACAGGAAATGAGGCAGATGTCACACATCCCATTGTTTGTTAGATCTTCGTTGTATATAACCTTGGTGTACTCATTTGGTACTCACAAAGTTAACTATAATAGTTCCTTTATATTTGATGATAACATTATTTAAGAAAACCCTTATTTCTTTTAGTAAAAAGGGTAACCAAAATAGTTCCTTCTATAATCACTTACTTTATACAAGCTACATATAATCTAATATTAAATAGATCATTAATTGTGAGAATCTGCCCTAAGCCCACAACCAAACAAGGAACACAAAGTAAGGCGGAAAACACACATCCAACTACCTATCAGATATTAATTATATATAACCCCGATGTATAAACTAACGTATTATAGAATTAACCACGAAAGGTCCTTTAAGTTATACTGGTTTAATAAAATGGATTAAACCCCAATACTGATAAGTTTCTAGTTTAGTCTACTACATGTTCTATCTGAAAAGTATGTTTTTGTACTAGAAAACGGTGTATTGAATTTGTATACTATGACCTGACCTATACCTGGTACTCCTTATGATTACCGGGTGTATACGGAATATATATATATATATATATATATATATATATATAGCTAAGATCGAATAGATAGTAGACTAGGTGCATCTATTCTAAGGAATCATAAATTTAGCATTATAGGCCCCTTTCTACTAAATGTTCATGTTACTAGGAAGTTATTTAGCGTTTTTCTGTTGTTTGGACGACTTACTAGAAGTAATGAAGTCTTGTACTCTTAACGCCTTTTATCGATACTGTTGTGAGTTTTGTATATGTTTATGTGTTTTATTTATTATTGTCTGGTACTTTGTAGATGTACCCCTTTATAAATAAACCCAGCACTTTGTAGATTTACCCCATATATAACGCCGGTACTTTGTAGATGTACCCCATATAAAACTCCGGTACTTTGAAGATGTACCCCATATATAATGCCGGTACTTTGTAGATGTACCCCATATATAACTCCGATACTTTGTAGATGTACCCCATATATATATATATATATATATATATATATATATATATATATATATATATATATATATATATCCATTATACCACATTTATTATCATCATTTGTTTAGAACAATGAGTTAGTGATACGTTCCCTTCCTAGGTTACTGGGAACAGTTAGTATAAATGTGTTAATCATCATTTGTTCTTCTGTTATAGTATATTGTATGTTCCTCCCTGTTTCTCTTTATAGTATGTTCCTCCATGTCCTAGTTATAGGATGTACTGAACCCCTAAACTATACATATTATAGTTTACTAGTTTGTTTACTTGAATTGTTTCTGACTTGAATAAAAAACTCATTTATCTACTAAGGTATGATTGTACTTTAAAAATGGTGTTTTCTAAACAATAAAATAACATAATTTAAAAGAGTTTTTGACATGGTTTTGATCACTTATAAACCATAAGACATCCTTTGAATATGATAGATATCACAAATAACATTTACACAATTTTCATTGTGTTCAACTTGTATTCCCCCCTTAAAAGCATTTACAAACATTTAAAAGATTGATTATAGGGGTATGAACTCACCTTATGTGGGTTATTCAATTGCAGATTCGTGTAAGGATGAGAAGATCCACGAATGAATTCCCGAGACACAAACGAGTCCTAGATAGTATATAATGGCATATATAGGCATGTGATTAGTGTTTCACACAACTATTATACAAGGAAACACCCTTAGGAACTAGGAAACACTTGAACTAAGTGTCACAATCACACGTGATTGACTTAAGGAAGTTCATGGCCTCACAAGAGAGTGTACGACCAAGGGGTGTACGGTCACTGAGTGTACTGCCGTACACTCATGGAAAAAATGCAAAAGATGATGTTTGATCTTTGGGGAAACTAGTGTGCCAAGTGTACAATAAGAAGGTGAACCAAACTCTCATTTTTGAGGGACTTGAGTTGTGTACGGCCACACCAAGTGTGTACGGCCGTACACACTCCAAATGGATGCATTCTGGGTCTTCATTCATGGGGATTCAAGGGTTCAAGAGTTGTAATGGACAACAAGTACCTAGAAGTGTTTAAGGCTCAATATTATGAACCAAAGAAGGGTTTATGGCCATACATAGAATGTACGGTTGCACACTCTTATTGATCATGAGTTTGATGGTGTTTAAAGGCTAGAAACCAGTGCTTAACATGTCTAACTAGATGATAAGGGAAAAACTCTCATAGTGGAGGTCCTTTAGGGTGTGTACGGCCAATGATCCTATGAAGGGTTCACGGCTGTACACCCTTCAAGATCATGAAGTTCATGTTGAAACATGAAGAATCAAGGCTTGGATCAAGTGGTCTTTCAAGTATAACAAGTTTAAGGATGAAACACTTATGTCTTTGAGGCTTTGGAGTGTTATTGGACGAATCTAGTTGAGAGAGAATGGGGTTGTTTGCGGCCAAAGAAGGAAGAAGTGAAGAAAATGAATTTCTTGCATATATATATAGGAGGTGGTGTACGGCCACCTCGGGTGTACGGCCGTACACTCATGTTTATAGCCATACACTCATGTTTACGGCCGTACACACCTCTTGATGGTGTGATTGGCTTGAATTCAACTTGAAGAACCTAAGTTAACTCGTCCCTAGACCCAAAACTTGAATGTATTATGCTTAGAACACTCAAACAAACCCTAAACAATGCTAAAAGATAGCAGAAATGAGTCTGACTCTTGATTGATTAGTTGGACTTACAAGACAAAATTTTTTGGGTTGTCACATTATCCCCCCGTTAGATGGAATTTCGTTCTGAAATTAGTTTTCCTTGCAGCACTACTGTGGTTGTGCTCCTCTGATTGGCAGAATACCCACTCGTAGACCTGGACAACTTTGCCCTGATTCCCTTTATAGGATTCATACCTGGTCCATGTATCATTACCCCGTGTATACAAGTCGTATATAATTAAGATTAGTAAGATGCTCGGATGTGTGACTCTGCCCCAGGTCCACAACCAAACAAGGAATAAGAGATAGGGTGGAAACACTCATACTAAATCTACATAATCATAATTATATACCACCCTCGCGTATACACTCATTAGTGATAGGTGGGTTATATTCGTCCTTATCCTCCGTGCTTGAACTTGATCCGATTGGACGAGTGGTAGCTCGGGAAGGTCTGCTGAATATACGGCGGCAAGGCTTCGGAGGGCAAGGTACTCCTCGCATGAGTAGTTCAGGGCTTAGAATACGAGGTAAATGATTCTGAGGTTTTGGTCAGGCTGTCATTACGAATGATGAGCGTTTCGTGAATTTGACAGTCGAGTCGATGGAAACATATGAACTTATTATGGTGAGGACCATGCCAACTCATGACGAATGATGACAACGGACTCTTTAGCGAAATAAAGGTTAGGCCGATTTGAAAGACGCCTTTGTTATACGATGGTGTATTTTGAGTGTGCTCAACAATGTAATCGGTGTAAATGTTCTAGTGCTTTCTGTTTTCCCTTGATGCTACCACTGTCACACTTGTACCGCGATGAGCGAGTACAAACAGTGCAAGTGTTTTGATAACTAGTGTTGATACTCTATATTATGATCCTCCTCGGTACCACTATGATCGCTTGACATATACAGGTTATGTATAATTAAGATGAATAAGACAGTCAACTGAGTAACTCTGCCCTATATCCACAACCAAACAAGGAACAGGAATTAAGGCGGAATCACTCATTCTAAGTCTTCAAAATCTTAGTTATGCACAACCCTGATGTACACACTAAGCTATCATAGCTTCCCTGAACGGATCTTTAGTTCTCTTGTGAATGTTGTGACTTGATACATATTAGTGAGTTATTATAATTACTTTTAAATGTTTTCCCCCAAGTTTTAATCTTATATAAATTTGACTTAAATTCTTAAAGTAATTCATAATCTGAAGAAGAACCATTGGTCGTTGGGGACTCCAAGGTTGCTTCTCCTGCGGTGATCATCAGAGTCCTTCCGTCTGCGCCCGAGTTCCTCGTTATCGGGCAATCCCTCTTGTAATGTCTTGTCTTACCACAACCATAGCAGGCCTGGTTTACTTCAACTTCGGGGACTTGGGAGATCGCTTGTGCTGGAGCCCTGCAGAACCGGGCAGTGTGCCCCTTCCTGCTCCAATTGGTACATTGCACAACTCAACAAGCTCTGTTGTGGTGGTATGTGCATCTGTAACAACTTAGAAGATTTCCAGCATATCACTTGATGGGAGTTATATTGGCAGGTGAAGTGCCAGATGTTGCGACTGCTGTTGTGATTATATGGGTAGCCACAGGCTATCGTCTCTTGGTAGAACCTTGAGCCAACTTTTTCCCTTTTTTGTACCAGAACTACTGTTTCTTGTTCTTACGTTTGTGTTCTAGGTTGTCCTTGTCACCAAACACTAGCGGGTTCCCTTGATTGTTATTGTGATTAACATAAACGGCACCGCTTCCGCTTCCGTTGGCGTTATTAGCATTGAGTTATGCCATGACGGCTGTCACAACAGCTGTGACCACAGCCTGAAAAGTTGCAGATTCTATATGCAGAATTGGTGCCTCGCCTGTTGGTTGGTTTCCTCCTTGTGAAGACATGATTTTGTTGCATGGCAAACAATGATCTTGTGAGTAATGATGGTTATCGCTAGTTGCATTTAAACATTTTAAATATACTTAATAGCTCCACTCTTTGCCGGACTATTCTCAATGTTTTTGACAACATTCCTGAGATGTGCCCATGGTAGTGGGTAGAAGTAGGTATTGTATAAGTGATATTTAAACTAAGTTATCCCTGTTCTGAGTGTATCTGGTTCGAACTTTTATAGGGTTCTAGAAACAATTCATAAAAGGGAGTCCATATAGAATAAACTTTATGAATCAGAAGTGGCTATCCTCGAATGAATTTTTGTGAATTGAATAACTGATACCGGCTGCATGAAAAGAAATAATTCTAACACACAATGTGAGTAGTGTATCCATTAGATCACTAAGTCAAGTAAGGTAATTATTTATTAGCGTGACGCGTAAGACGTTTTAGTTCCTCCGACTGATCACTTCTTGGAAATCTCTTTTTGAATCTCTTCTTGACTCCTCTGCTGACTGCTATGATGGAGTAGTTACATCTATCAGGGTTTGTTGTACGAGAATGGGAGTGTCTAAAGAATCTATGGGATTAAGTGTAACATTATGGGGTGATCCTTACTGGGTCCTCCTATAATTGCACAATGTATACAAGTTGTATATAATTTAAGATTAAATAGACCTTCAAATAAGTGATCCTACTCCAAAACCACAACCAAACAAGGAACAGGTAGTGAAGCATAGATCACAAATTCTAAGTTTATAAAATCTCAAGTATATAAAACCTTGAAAGTATACACTTCGGAATCATAGACCTACCAGAAGGGTCTTTTAAGTTCTCACATAAGTTATTTATAGTGCCTAAAATACTCATATAGTATTTTAATGTAATGAACTTGATATGTTTTTAAACTTCTTGTTGTCTAGTACTATCATAAAATACTCCCATAGTATTCTAACTTTTTGTTCTGATCTAGAAATCCCTTGAATAGTGTTAGGTAAGTTTTAAGAATGTTGCAACACCACCTCAATCCCAAACACATTTCGGTCACATCTAAAATGAATATAGTTGATCAGGCTATATTGATCCCATATATGATTACATAACTGTCCAGCTTTGACCGTAGTGTTCAACCTTTAAATACTTCTGTTCTGTCTTCTTGTGATACTTGTTCTAGTATGTATATATGTATAAGCATGTATGTATGCTTTTATAAAGTATTGTTATATTCTTAAGATATATTATTATTCCGAGAACTTAGGCCCCATTGTATTTATAGTTGTATATCTTTTATTGGTTGATATACTTAGTTTACTATAAACAATGCTCTGATACCAATCTGTCACACCCTCAAACCGGAACGGCGGAAACGTTCGGGGGTGGAGGACGTCATGTTTAGTATCACACCACATGCATCATAGTAATCATAGTAACAAACAACCATTGTATTAATATTAAAGTGTTTACAAGTAGTGATTCACAAAAGATTGAATCCAAAAGTAAATAACAAAACAAGACATGAAACTACCATACTTCATCTTCTGAAATCCCAACGCGTGTACCTGCCTACTAGTTTCTTGAGAATACAAGTTATTTTGAAAGAGTAGATCAGCAATTAAGTTGGTGAGTTTATAAGATTTTAGTGATGTAATGTAAGTTGAAAGTTCTTTTAGCAAAGTTTGCCTGTTCCTCCAAAAGATCCTATATCTTCTTATATGATGAAAGTTAAGTAAAAATAGCTCTACAATCCTTTCTATGAGTACTAAATGGATACAAGTTATATAAAACCCAGAGTAAACAGACAACTGCCCTAAGTCCACAACCAAACAAGGAACAAGAAATGAGGCGGAAGTCACACATCCCATTGTTTGTTAGATCTTTGTTGTATATAACCATGGTGTATTCATTTGGTACTCACGGAGTTAACTGTGATAACCTGGAATTTTCATTCGGTCAAACCCTAAAAATCAATCACTTCATATTATAAGTCAAGTTCACTTTTACTTGTTTTTGGGAAAAATAAGTTCATTTGATTATTTTAATAATTAATCTTTAAACGAACGGGTGAACGGATGGGCCGTCTCGGGTCTCGAAATTTCTAAACCGCAAACATTTCGTGTCTTAGAAGTTCACGCCCAAACTTTTATGTTTCGGTCGGAAAATCATCCAAAAACCGTGAACTCATGCATAAGCATGATTTTACTCCCCAAACTAGTCATTTATGTTTACTCCCCAATTACCAAAAGAGTAAACTTAAAAACACTCTCAAGTATCATCCAAGAATTTAATCAAGATCTTCAAACTTGTAAATGTTCTAGCCATTCCAAGTTGGTATAACACTTAATCTAATGATTGTACATCTTTTCATCCATCCGTTTTTGTGTTTTGATTAGATTTCCAAAAACACCAAGAACACTAAGAACACACACTAAGTGTTCTTGGACTTTTAGCTCATTTCAAGCTTCCTTATAGTAAGTACTTCCATCCTTGAGTCTTAATAATCTTGTATTACATATTAACATCAAAGAAAATTCCCAAGAACACCAATATCAAGGTGTTCACGGTTTTGGGAGGCTTCTAAAACCGTAAACACCAAATATGGTGCAAAGTGGTGCCTTAGGGTGCCTAGATGCTTCACCATGCCTTAGCGACTTGTCTAGATTCATCCTTGATGAGTTTATCACACAAAAAGCACCAAAACATTACATTTTGATGTGTTTATGGTTTGGGGTTCTCCCAAAACCGTAAACACCCCAAAAGGTGCATAAAAGTCCCATAAAAGTCCAATGGTTATTCCTTATGTCTAAATCTAACCTAGACTATTGCCATGATTGAGCTAAGGACTTGAAAACCCCCAAATACCAAACTTATGGGTTTAATGTAGTAAACTCATGAGTTTAAGGTAGTAAACTCATGAGTTTAAGGTAGTAAACCCAAAGGGAAATGACCATGAGGCCATAAAGGATGGGTTTTGAGCCTGCTAACACTTCCTAAGTGTACATGCAACCCTAATAAACCTTAGATCTATGTTTGTCTAAGATACACGCAAATAATTATTTTTCCAAGGTTCATATCCTAACTAGCATGGCATGGGGAACTTGAATCAAATAAAGCTAGTAGAAATACTTACCTTGTAGTTGTAGTTGATTCCTTGGAGTTTTAGAGCCTAGTACCAATAGTGTGGATGCCTTAAATGGAAATCACAAATCACCACAAACTTGGAACTTTGAGAGAATAGTCACTACTATCTTGAAATCGGTCCTCTTGCTTTACTCACCTCAACTAGTCTGATTTCAAGAACCAAAGCCTCCTTTATATAGTGTGGTGGATTAGGGTCACATCCATGTAAACCCTAATACCCATTTCTCTTCATTTCCATGAGATCCATGGGTTAAAGCTCCATGGAGTATCCATGGAGTATCCATGCAAGCCTAGCCCATTCCAAATAAGCATTATCCCACACTATATAAATATAGAAGCCCATATTTAATTAGAAATATCTTTGATCTCTAAACTAATCCTAGATTAATTATAGATCAATACTAATTAAATAATATGATCTTATATTAATATATTAGAACTTATAATATATTAATAAATCATAATTTGTACTATTCTCAAAAGATTATCCATAAATTGTTCGGGTGAAGTGCAACCCAAATGGACCATGTCGGGTCGGGTCAAGTACATACCAAATATAGTTATGGACTTAGACACTATATCCAACAGTAAACTCCTCAAATGAGTGTTTTGTTTCCCTAGTTCTTTCCTAAGGCCTAACCACCAAGTAGAAATGCTTCAAAGGACTTGTAAAACCTCAAAACAACATATGGTCATAAGGTGTAGAGTTTACGACCATAAACCCTTGAGTTTACTGCCGTAAACTCCTTGGGTAATGGTCATTAAATCCGTAAACTCCGAAAGAGTTTACCCTTGAACTCCAAACACTCTAGCTTTGCCCTACAAAGAGTTGGATGCAACCCTTGTGATCTTTAACACTTGAAACAAAGTGTTTTCATGTTCTAGAGTGTACCAACATAATTTATTAGTTATAAATTGGCTAATTAGTTATATATATGTTCATTATATGATAACTAGGCTCGTGCACGTGTACAAGTTCCCATTTGTCACCTAGCACCGTATCCGACACTTCAATCCAATCCACTCGCTGCAAGTGAGTTCATACCCCTTAATCAATGTTTTAAATGATCTTAAATTCTTTAATGGGGGGGGGGGGGAATACAATATATTATATTTAGAAGAGGTATGCCGTAATCTAAATAATAACATATTTGAAAGGTAGGTGAATGACGATTCACCAATTTCCACCAAAGTCGAAATATTAAAAATATTTAATTTGTTTTTTTAGAAACTCCTAGATTCTTTTGAGATTCAATGAACTTTTCAAAGGCATGTTTCAATCTCGAGTGTGCCCTCCAAGTTTTGTGACTGGGATGCCGAGGATCACAAAACGAGGTGTGAAGTAACCATGCAAATTACTTGATACCCTTAATAAATTACCCCTCAATCGATGTGCCGGTTAACCACACACGCTCCATCGATACTATGATAAATATTAAGTCACCCTTTACCTAGCTTGTTAAGTCCAAGTTAGTGTGCTGGTTAACCACACACGCTCCACTAACGACTTAGACAAAGTGTAAAGTGTAATTTCATGGATTAGCACCTTATTCACATTTTCCTAAAGTAACTAAGATTGGGAATTTAATAAAACATTTAGTTACTTTATAATATTCATCATACTTTTAATGAGAATTTATAAGTCCTTGTCTTACCCGTTCGGCTAGCGACCCTCCACCAGTCAAGCAAGCGGTGGGTGAGAGTGGACACCCATTAAGTTGCCATTTTATAGGCAACAACCATATACCCACCTTATAGACCGACTTCGTGAATGAGGCGTACTAGCGATAAGACGACTTTAATCTTATACATATATATATATATATATATATATATATATATATATATATACATATATATATATATATATATATATATATTATTGTAATTATTATTATTATTATTATTATTATTAACTTATAATATTATAAGTATAAGGGTTGAATTTTAACTTTTAAAATTCTAAGGGGTTGGAACTAAAGTTTTAATCAAGACTTTACTTGTTCCAAAACTTGAGGGCAAGTTTTGTAAACTTTCAAAACTTTTCATTTCTTGTAACTTATGAGTTTATTAGAGTATTAAAAATGAAGACTCTTCATTTTTATAACCCATGTGTTCTTTTAATGGTTTTTAAACTAAGTGACTTTTGGTTTTCCATAACTTGAGGACAAGTTATGGACTCCATTAAAACACATAATGATCATGAATTAATCTACCACATAGGTTACAAATAATTCTTATGATCATCTAAACATCATAAGATCAAGAACATGAATATGAACACTTTCATGAATCAAAAATTACATTTAAAACTTTGTAATTTTGATAACTTGTTGTTGTAAATGGATTAGCAAAGACATTACACAATCTAAAACAGGTTTTCAAGTACCAAAACAGTTTAGGGTAATGTTTCTAGTCCATTTCCAGCAACTAAAGTCGAAAATTTGCATTCTGAGGCTCCTACTCGCCGAGTGCACGAACCTACTCGCTGAGTAGGATGAAGATACACATGAACTCAGCGAGTCCCCCCACGGACTCGGCGAGTTCATCAGGCAGAATACAAGTTTTTCGACTTTTTCCAATATTTTGCATCAAGTATCAAACAAACAAGCCTAGGCTCTGATACCACTGATGGGTTTTGAGCATTCTAACACTTACTAAGTGTACATGCAACCCTAATAAACCTTGGATCTATGTTTGTCTAAGATACATGCAAATAATTATTTTTCCAAGGTTCATATCCTAACTAGCATGGCATGGGGAACTTGAATCAAATAAAGCAAGTAGAAATACTTACCTTGTAGTTGTAGATGATTCCTTGGAGTTTTAGAGCCTCGCACCAATAGTGTGGATGCCTTAAATGGAAATCACAAATCACCACAAACTTGGAACTTTGAGAGAATAGTCACTACTATCTTGAAATCGGCCCTCTTGCTTTACTCACCTCAACTAGTCTGATTTCAAGAACCAAAGCCTCCTTTATATAGTGTGGTGGATTAGGGTTACATCCATGTAAACCCTAATACCCATGTCTCTTCATTTCCATGAGATCCATGGGTTAAAGCTCCATGGAGTATCCATGGAGTATCCATGGACTTTCCATGCAAGCCTAGCCCATTCCAAATAAGCATTAGCCCACACTATATAAATATAGAAGCCCATATTTAATTAGAAATATCTTTGATCTCTAAATTAATCGTAGATTAATTATAGATCAATACTAATTAAATAATATGATCTTATATTAATATATTAGAACTTATAATATATTAATAAATCATAACTTGTGCTATTCTCAAAAGATTATCCATAAATTGTTCGGGTGAAGTGCAACCCAAATGGACCATGTCGGGTCGGGTCAAGTACATACCAAATATAGTTATGGACTTAGACACTATATCCAATAGTAAAATCCTCAAAGGAGTGTTTTGTTTCCCTAGTCCTTTCCTAAGGCCTAACCACCAAGTAGAAATGCTTCAAAGGACTTGTAAAACCTCAAAACAACATATGGTCATAACATGTAGAGTTTACGACGATAAACCCGTGAGTTTACTGCCGTAAACTCCTTGGGTAATGGTCATTAAATCCGTAAACTCCAAAGGAGTTTACCCTTGAACTCCAAACACTCTAGCTTTGCCCTACAAAGAGTTGGATGTAACCCTTGTGATCTTTAACACTTGAAACAAAGTGTTTTCATGTTTTAGAGTGTACCAACATAATTTATTAGTTATAAATTGGCTAATTAGTTATATATATGTTCATTATAAGATAACTAGGCTCGTGCACATGTACAAGTCCCTATTTGTGACGTAGCACCGTATTCGACACTTCAATCCAATCCACTCGCTGCAAGTGAGTTCATACCCCTTAATCAATGTTTTAAATGATTTTAAATGCTTTAATGGGGGGGGGGGGGGGAGGAATACAATATATTATATTTAGAAGAGGTATGCCGTAATCTAAGTAATAACACATTTTAAAGGTAGGTGAATGACAATTCACCAATTTCCACCAAAGTCGAAATATTAAAAATATTTAATTTCGTTTTTTTAGAAACTCCTAGATTCTTTTAAGATTCAATGAACTTTTCAAAGGCATGTTTCAATCTCGAGTGTGCCCTCCAAGTTTTGTGACTGGGATGCCGAGGATCACAAAACGAGGTGTGAAGTAACCATGCAAATTACTTGATACCCTTAATAAATTACCCCTCAATCGATGTGTCGGTTAACCACACACGCTCCATCGATACTATGATAAATATTAAGTCACCCTTTACCTACCTTGTTAAGTCCAAGTTAGTGTGTTGGTTAACCCCACACATGCTCCACTAACGACTTAGATAAAAGTGTAAAGTGTAATTTCATGGATTAGCACCTTATTCACATTTTCCTAAAGTAACTAAGATTGGGAATTTAATAAAACATTTAGTTACTTTATAATATTCATCATACTTTTAATGAGAATTTATAAGTCCTTGTCTTACCCGTTCGGCTAACGACCCTCCACCAGTCAAGCAAGCGGTGGGTGAGAGTGGACACCCATTAAGTTGCCATTTTATAGGCAACAACCATATACCCACCTTATAGACCGGCTTCGTGAATGAGGCGTACTAGTGATAAGACGACTTTAATCTTATACATATATATATATATATATATATATATATATATATATATATATATATATATATATATATATTATTATTATTATTATTAACTTATAATATTATAAGTATAAGGGTTGAATTTTAACTTTTAAAATTCTAAGGGGTTGGAACTAAAGTTTTAATCAAGACTTTACTTGTTCCAAAACTTGAGGGCAAGTTTTGTAAACTTTCAAAACTTTTCATTTCTTGTAACTTATGAGTTTATTAGAGTATTAAAAATGAAGACTCTTCATTTTTATAACCCATGTGTTCTTTTAATGGTTTTTAAACTAAGTGACTTTTGGTTTTCCATAACTTGAGGACAAGTTATGGACTCCATTAAAACACATAATGATCATGAATTAATCTACCACATAGGTTACAAATAATTCTTATGATCATCTAAACATCATAAGATCAAGAACATGAATATGAACACTTTCATGAATCAAAAATTACATTTAAAACTTTGTAATTTTGATAACTTGTTGTTGTAAATGGATTAGCAAAGACATTACACAATCTAAAACAGGTTTTCAAGTACCAAAACAGTTTAGGGTAATGTTTCTAGTCCATTTCCAGCAACTAAAGTCGAAAATTTGCATTCTGAGGCTCCTACTCGCCGAGTGCACGAACCTACTCGCTGAGTAGGATGAAGATACACATGAACTCAGCGAGTCCCCCCACGGACTCGGCGAGTTCATCAGGCAGAATACAAGTTTTTCGACTTTTTCCAATATTTTGCATCAAGTATCAAACAAACAAGCCTAGGCTCTGATACCACTGATGGGTTTTGAGCATTCTAACACTTACTAAGTGTACATGCAACCCTAATAAACCTTGGATCTATGTTTGTCTAAGATACATGAAAATAATTATTTTTCCAAGGTTCATATCCTAACTAGCATGTCATGGGGAACTTGAATCAAATAAAGCAAGTAGAAATACTTACCTTGTAGTTGTAGATGATTCCTTGGAGTTTTAGAGCCTCGCACCAATAGTGTGGATGCCTTAAATGGAAATCACAAATCACCACAAACTTGGAACTTTGAGAGAATAGTCACTACTATCTTGAAATCGGCCCTCTTGCTTTACTCACCTCAACTAGTCTGATTTCAAGAACCAAAGCCTCCTTTATATAGTGTGGTGGATTAGGGTTACATCCATGTAAACCCTAATACCCATGTCTCTTCATTTCCATGAGATCCATGGGTTAAAGCTCCATGGAGTATCCATGGAGTATCCATGGACTTTCCATGCAAGCCTAGCCCATTCCAAATAAGCATTAGCCCACACTATATAAATATAGAAGCCCATATTTAATTAGAAATATCTTTGATCTCTAAATTAATCGTAGATTAATTATAGATCAATACTAATTAAATAATATGATCTTATATTAATATATTAGAACTTATAATATATTAATAAATCATAACTTGTGCTATTCTCAAAAGATTATCCATAAATTGTTCGGGTGAAGTGCAACCCAAATGGACCATGTCGGGTCGGGTCAAGTACATACCAAATATAGTTATGGACTTAGACACTATATCCAATAGTAAAATCCTCAAAGGAGTGTTTTGTTTCCCTAGTCCTTTCCTAAGGCCTAACCACCAAGTAGAAATGCTTCAAAGGACTTGTAAAACCTCAAAACAACATATGGTCATAACATGTAGAGTTTACGACGATAAAACCGTGAGTTTACTGCCGTAAACTCCTTGGGTAATGGTCATTAAATCCGTAAACTCCAAAGGAGTTTACCCTTGAACTCCAAACACTCTAGCTTTGCCCTACAAAGAGTTGGATGTAACCCTTGTGATCTTTAACACTTGAAACAAAGTGTTTTCATGTTTTAGAGTGTACCAACATAATTTATTAGTTATAAATTGGCTAATTAGTTATATATATGTTCATTATAAGATAACTAGGCTCGTGCACATGTACAAGTCCCTATTTGTGACGTAGCACCGTATTCGACACTTCAATCCAATCCACTCGCTGCAAGTGAGTTCATACCCCTTAATCAATGTTTTAAATGATTTTAAATGCTTTAATGGGGGGGGGGGAGGAATACAATATATTATATTTAGAAGAGGTATGCCGTAATCTAAGTAATAACACATTTTAAAGGTAGGTGAATGACAATTCACCAATTTCCACCAAAGTCGAAATATTAAAAATATTTAATTTCGTTTTTTTAGAAACTCCTAGATTCTTTTAAGATTCAATGAACTTTTCAAAGGCATGTTTCAATCTCGAGTGTGCCCTCCAAGTTTTGTGACTGGGATGCCGAGGATCACAAAACGAGGTGTGAAGTAACCATGCAAATTACTTGATACCCTTAATAAATTACCCCTCAATCGATGTGTCGGTTAACCACACACGCTGCATCGATACTATGATAAATATTAAGTCACCCTTTACCTACCTTGTTAAGTCCAAGTTAGTGTGTTGGTTAACCACACATGCTCCACTAACGACTTAGATAAAAGTGTAAAGTGTAATTTCATGGATTAGCACCTTATTCACATTTTCCTAAAGTAACTAAGATTGGGAATTTAATAAAACATTTAGTTACTTTATAATATTCATCATACTTTTAATGAGAATTTATAAGTCCTTGTCTTACCCGTTCGGCTAACGACCCTCCACCAGTCAAGCAAGCGGTGGGTGAGAGTGGACACCCATTAAGTTGCCATTTTATAGGCAACAACCATATACCCACCTTATAGACCGGCTTCGTGAATGAGGCGTACTAGTGATCAGACGACTTTAATCTTATACATATATATATATATATATATATATATATATATATATATATATATATATATATATATATATTATTAACTTATAATATTATAAGTATAAGGGTTGAATTTTAACTTTTAAAATTCTAAGGGGTTGGAACTAAAGTTTTAATCAAGACTTTACTTGTTCCAAAACTTGAGGGCAAGTTTTGTAAACTTTCAAAACTTTTCATTTCTTGTAACTTATGAGTTTATTAGAGTATTAAAAATGAAGACTCTTCATTTTTATAACCCATGTGTTCTTTTAATGGTTTTTAAACTAAGTGACTTTTGGTTTTCCATAACTTGAGGACAAGTTATGGACTCCATTAAAACACATAATGATCATGAATTAATCTACCACATAGGTTACAAATAATTCTTATGATCATCTAAACATCATAAGATCAAGAACATGAATATGAACACTTTCATGAATCAAAAATTACATTTAAAACTTTGTAATTTTGATAACTTGTTGTTGTAAATGGATTAGCAAAGACATTACACAATCTAAAACAGGTTTTCAAGTACCAAAACAGTTTAGGGTAATGTTTCTAGTCCATTTCCAGCAACTAAAGTCGAAAATTTGCATTCTGAGGCTCCTACTCGCCGAGTGCACGAACCTACTCGCTGAGTAGGATGAAGATACACATGAACTCAGCGAGTCCCCCCACGGACTCGGCGAGTTCATCAGGCAGAATACAAGTTTTTCGACTTTTTCCAATATTTTGCATCAAGTATCAAACAAACAAGCCTAGGCTCTGATACCACTGATGGGTTTTGAGCATTCTAACACTTACTAAGTGTACATGCAACCCTAATAAACCTTGGATCTATGTTTGTCTAAGATACATGAAAATAATTATTTTTCCAAGGTTCATATCCTAACTAGCATGTCATGGGGAACTTGAATCAAATAAAGCAAGTAGAAATACTTACCTTGTAGTTGTAGATGATTCCTTGGAGTTTTAGAGCCTCGCACCAATAGTGTGGATGCCTTAAATGGAAATCACAAATCACCACAAACTTGGAACTTTGAGAGAATAGTCACTACTATCTTGAAATCGGCCCTCTTGCTTTACTCACCTCAACTAGTCTGATTTCAAGAACCAAAGCCTCCTTTATATAGTGTGGTGGATTAGGGTTACATCCATGTAAACCCTAATACCCATGTCTCTTCATTTCCATGAGATCCATGGGTTAAAGCTCCATGGAGTATCCATGGAGTATCCATGGACTTTCCATGCAAGCCTAGCCCATTCCAAATAAGCATTAGCCCACACTATATAAATATAGAAGCCCATATTTAATTAGAAATATCTTTGATCTCTAAATTAATCGTAGATTAATTATAGATCAATACTAATTAAATAATATGATCTTATATTAATATATTAGAACTTATAATATATTAATAAATCATAACTTGTGCTATTCTCAAAAGATTATCCATAAATTGTTCGGGTGAAGTGCAACCCAAATGGACCATGTCGGGTCGGGTCAAGTACATACCAAATATAGTTATGGACTTAGACACTATATCCAATAGTAAAATCCTCAAAGGAGTGTTTTGTTTCCCTAGTCCTTTCCTAAGGCCTAACCACTAAGTAGAAATGCTTCAAAGGACTTGTAAAACCTCAAAACAACATATGGTCATAACATGTAGAGTTTACGACGATAAACCCGTGAGTTTACTGCCGTAAACTCCTTGGGTAATGGTCATTAAATCTGTAAACTCCAAAGGAGTTTACCCTTGAACTCCAAACACTCTAGCTTTGCCCTACAAAGAGTTGGATGTAACCCTTGTGATCTTTAACACTTGAAACAAAGTGTTTTCATGTTTTAGAGTGTACCAACATAATTTATTAGTTATAAATTGGCTAATTAGTTATATATATGTTCATTATAAGATAACTAGGCTCGTGCACATGTACAAGTCCCTATTTGTGACGTAGCACCGTATTCGACACTTCAATCCAATCCACTCGCTGCAAGTGAGTTCATACCCCTTAATCAATGTTTTAAATGATTTTAAATGCTTTAATGGGGGGGGGGGGAGGAATACAATATATTATATTTAGAAGAGGTATGCCGTAATCTAAGTAATAACACATTTTAAAGGTAGGTGAATGACAATTCACCAATTTCCACCAAAGTCGAAATATTAAAAATATTTAATTTCGTTTTTTTAGAAACTCCTAGATTCTTTTAAGATTCAATGAACTTTTCAAAGGCATGTTTCAATCTCGAGTGTGCCCTCCAAGTTTTGTGACTGGGATGCCGAGGATCACAAAACGAGGTGTGAAGTAACCATGCAAATTACTTGATACCCTTAATAAATTACCCCTCAATCGATGTGTCGGTTAACCACACACGCTCCATCGATACTATGATAAATATTAAGTCACCCTTTACCTACCTTGTTAAGTCCATGTTAGTGTGTTGGTTAACCACACATGCTCCACTAACGACTTAGATAAAAGTGTAAAGTGTAATTTCATGGATTAGCACCTTATTCACATTTTCCTAAAGTAACTAAGATTGGGAATTTAATAAAACATTTAGTTACTTTATAATATTCATCATACTTTTAATGAGAATTTATAAGTCCTTGTCTTACCCGTTCGGCTAACGACCCTCCACCAGTCAAGCAAGCGGTGGGTGAGAGTGGACACCCATTAAGTTGCCATTTTATAGGCAACAACCATATACCCACCTTATAGACCGGCTTCGTGAATGAGGCGTACTAGTGATAAGACGACTTTAATCTTATACATATATATATATATATATATATATATATATATATATATATATATATCTATATATATATATATATATATATATATATATATATTATTAACTTATAATATTATAAGTATAAGGGTTGAATTTTAACTTTTAAAATTCTAAGGGGTTGGAACTAAAGTTTTAATCAAGACTTTACTTGTTCCAAAACTTGAGGGCAAGTTTTGTAAACTTTCAAAACTTTTCATTTCTTGTAACTTATGAGTTTATTAGAGTATTAAAAATGAAGACTCTTCATTTTTATAACCCATGTGTTCTTTTAATGGTTTTTAAACTAAGTGACTTTTGGTTTTCCATAACTTGAGGACAAGTTATGGACTCCATTAAAACACATAATGATCATGAATTAATCTACCACATAGGTTACAAATAATTCTTATGATCATCTCAACATCATAAGATCAAGAACATGAATATGAACACTTTCATGAATCAAAAATTACATTTAAAACTTTGTAATTTTGATAACTTGTTGTTGTAAATGGATTAGCAAAGACATTACACAATCTAAAACAGGTTTTCAAGTACCAAAACAGTTTAGGGTAATGTTTCTAGTCCATTTCCAGCAACTAAAGTCGAAAATTTGCATTCTGAGGCTCCTACTCGCCGAGTGCACGAACCTACTCGCTGAGTAGGATGAAGATACACATGAACTCAGCGAGTCCCCCCATGGACTCGGCGAGTTCATCAGGCAGAAAACAAGTTTTTCTACTTTTTCCAATATTTTGGATCAAGTATCAAACAAACAAGCCTAGGATTTGATACCACTGATGGGTTTTGAGCATTCTAAAACTTCCTAAGTGTACATGCAACCCTAATAAACCTTGGATCTATGTTTGTCTAAGATACATGCAAATAATTATTTTTCCAAGGTTCATATCCTAACTAGCATGGCATGGGGAACTTGAATCAAATAAAGCTAGTAGAAATACTTACCTTGTAGTTGTAGTTGATTCCTTGGAGTTTTAGAGCCTAGCACCAATAGTGTGGATGCCTTAAATGGAAATCACAAATCACCACAAACTTGGAACTTTGAGAGAATAGTCACTACTATCTTGAAATCGGCCCTCTTGCTTTACTCACCTCAACTAGTCTGATTTCAAGAACCAAAGCCTCCTTTATATAGTGTGGTGGATTAGGGTTACATCCATGTAAACCCTAATACCCATGTCTCTTCATTTCCATGAGATCCATGGGTTAAAGCTCCATGGAGTATCCATGGACATTCCATGCAAGCCTAGCCCATTCTAAATAAGTATTAGCCCACACTATATAAATATAGAAGCCCATATTTAATTAGTAATATCTTTGATCTCTAAATTAATCCTAGATTAATTATAGATCAATACTAATTAAATAATATGATCTTATATTAATATATTAGAACTTATAATATATTAATAAATCATAACTTGTACTATTCTCAAAAGATTATCCATAAATTTATCGGGTGAAGTGCAACCCAAATGGACCATGTCGGGTCGGGTCAAGTACATACCAAATATAGTTATGGACTTAGACACTATATCCAACAGTAAACTCCTCAAAGGAGTGTTTTGTTTCCCTAGTCCCTTCCTAAGGCCTAACCACCAAGTAGAAATGCTTCAAAGGACTTGTAAAACCTCAAAACAACATATGGTCATAAGGTGTAGAGTTTACGACCATAAACCCTTGAGTTTACTGTCGTAAACTCCTTGGGTAATGGTCATTAAATCCGTAAACTCCTAAGGAGTTTACCCTTCAACTCCAAACACTCTAGCTTTGCCCTACAAAGAGTTGGATGCAACCCTTGTGATCTTTAACACTTGAAACAAAGTGTTTTCATGTTCTAGAGTGTACCAACATAATTTATTAGTTATAAATTGGCTAATTAGTTATATATATGTTCATTATATGATAACTAGGCTCGTGCGCGTGTAAAAGTCCCCATTTGTCACCTAGCACCGTCTCCGACACTTCAATCCAATCCACTCGCTGCAAGTGAGTTCATACCCCTTAATCAATGTTTTAAATGATTTTAAATTCTTTAATGAGGGGGGAATAAAATATATTATATTTAGAAGAGGTATGTCGTAATCTAAGTAATAACATATTTGAAAGGTAGGTGAATGACGATTCACCAATTTCCACCAAAGTCGAAATATTAAAAATATTTAATTTGGTTTTTTTAGAAACTCCTAGATTCTTTTGAGATTCAATGAACTTTTCAAAGGCATGTTTCAATCTCGAGTGTGCCCTCCAAGTTTTGTGACTGGGATGCCGAGGATCACAAAACGAGGTGTGAAGTAACCATGCAAATTACTTGATACCCTTAATAAATTACCCCTCAATCGATGTGCCGGTTAACCAAACACGCTCCATCGATACTATGATAAATATTAAGTCACCATTTACCTACCTTGTTAAGTCCAAGTTAGTGTGACGGTTAACCACACACGCTCCACTAACGACTTAGACAAAGTGTAAAGTGTAATTTCATGGATTAGCACCTTATTCACATTTCCTACAGCAACTAATATTGGGAATTTAATAAAACATTTAGTTACTTTATAATATTCATCGTACTAGTGATAAGACGACTTTAATCTTATATATATATATATATATATATATAATTAACTTATAATATTATAAGTATAAGGGTTGAATTTTAACTTTAAAATTCTAAGGGGTTGGAACTAATGTTTTAATCAAGAGTATACTTGTTCCAAAACTTGAGGGCAAGTTTTGTAAACTTTCAAAACTTTTAATTTCTTGTAACTTATGAGTTTATTAGAGTACTAAAAATGAAGACTCTTCATTTTTATAACTCATGTGTTCTTTTAATGGTTTTTAAACTAAGTGACTTTTGGTTTTCCATAATTTGAGGACAAGTTATGGACTCCATTTAAACACATAATGATCATGAATTAATCTACCACATAGGTTACAAATAATTCTTATGGTCATCTAAACATCATAAGATCAAGAACATGAATATGAACACTTTCATGAATAAAAAATTGCATTTAAAACTTTGTAATTTTGATAACTTGTTGTTGTAAATGGATTAGCAAAGACATTACACCATCTAAAACAGGTTTTCAAGTACCAAAACAGTTTAGGGTAATGTTTCTAGTCCATTTCCAGCAACTAAAGTCGAAAATCTGCATTCTGAGGCTCCTACTCGCCGAGTGCACGAACCTACTTGCCGAGTAGGATGAAGATACACATGAACTCAGCGAGTCCCCCCATGGACTCGGCGAGTTCATCAGGCAGAAAACAAGTTTTTCGACTTTTTCCAATATTTTGCATCAAGTATCAAACAAACAAGCCTAGGCTCTGATACCACTGATGGGTTTTGAGCATTCTAACACTTCTTAAGTCTACAGCAACCCTAATAAACCTTGGATCTATGTTTGTCTATGATACATGCAAATAATTATTTTTCCAAGGTTCATATCCTAACTACCATGGCATGGGGAACATGAATCAAATAAAGCTAGTAGAAATACTTACCTTGTAGTTGTAGTTGATTCCTTGGAGTTTTAGAGCCTAGCACCAATAGTGTGGATGCCTTAAATGGAAATCACAAATCACCACAAACTTCGAACTTTGAGAGAATAGTCACTACTACCTTGAATCGGCCCTCTTGCTTTACTCACCTCAACTAGTCTAATTTGAAGAACCAAAGCCTCCTTTATATAGTGTGGTGGATTAGGGTTACATCCATGTAAACCCTAATACCCATGTCTCTTCATTTCCATGAGATCCATGGGTTAAAGCTCCATGGAGTATCCATGGAGTATCCATGGACTTTCCATGCAAGCCTAGCCCATTCCAAATAAGCATTATCCCACACTATATAAATATCGAAGCCCATATTTAATTAGAAATATCTTTGATCTCTAAACTAACCCTAGATTAATTATAGATCAATACTAATTAAATAATATGATCTTATATTAATATATTAGAACTTATAATATATTAATAAATCATAATTTGTACTATTCTCAAAAGATTATCCATAAATTGTTCGGGTGAAGTGCAACCCAAATGGACCATGTCGGGTCGGGTCAAGTACATACCAAATATAGTTATGGACTTAGACACTATATCCAACAGTAAACTCCTCAAAGGAGTGTTTTGTTTCCCTAGTCCTTTCCTAAGGCCTAACCACCAAGTAGAAATGCTTCAAAGGACTTGTAAAACCTCAAAACAACATATGGTCATAAGGTGTAGAGTTTACGACCATAAACCCTTGAGTTTACTGCCGTAAACTCCATGGGTAATGGTCATTAAATCCGTAAACTCCAAAGGAGTTTACCCTTGAACTCCAAACACTCTAGCTTTGCCCCACAAACAGTTGGATGCAACCCTTGTGATCTTTAACACTTGAAACAAAGTGTTTTCATGTTCTAGAGTGTACCAACATAATTTATTAGTTATAAATTGGCTAATTAGTTATATATATGTTCATTATAACTAGGCTCGTGCGCATGTACAAGTCCCCATTTGTCACCTAGCACCGTATCCGACACTTCAATCCAATCCACTCGCTGCAAGTGAGTTCATACCCCTTAATCAATGTTTTAAATGATCTTAAATTCTTTAATGGGGGGGGGGGGAATAGAATATATTATATTTAGAAGAGGTATGCCGTAATCTAAATAATAACATATTTGAAAGGTAGGTGAATGACGATTCACCAATTTCCACCAAAGTCGAAATATTAAAAATATTTAATTTGGTTTTTTTAGAAACTCCTAGATTCTTTTGAGATTCAATGAACTTTTCAAAGGCATGTTTCAATCTCGAGTGTGCCCTCCAAGTTTTGTGACTGGGATGCCGAGGATCACAAAACGAGGTGTGAAGTAACCATGCAAATTACTTGATACCCTTAATAAATTACCCCTCAATCGATGTGCCGGTTAACCACACACGCTCCATCGATACTATGATAAATATTAAGTCACCATTTACCTACCTTGTTAAGTCCAAGTTAGTGTGCCGGTTAACCACACACGCTCCACTAACGACTTAGACAAAGTGTAAAGTGTAATTTCATGGATTAGCACCTTATTCACATTTTCCTAAAGTAACTAAGTTTGGGAATTTAATAAAACATTTAGTTACTTTATAATATTCATCATACTTTTAATGAGAATTTATAAGTCCTTGTCTTAACCGTTCGGCTAAAGACCCTCCACCAGTCAAGCAAGCGGTGGGTGAGAGTGGACACCTATTAAGTTGCCATTTTATAGGCAACAACCATATACCCACCTTATAGACCGGCTTCGTGAATGAGGCGTACTAGTGATAAGACGACTTTAATCTTATACATATATATATATATATATATATATATATATATATATATATATATTATTAACTTATAATATTATAAGTATAAGGGTTGAATTTTAACTTTTAAAATTCTAAGGGGTTGGAACTAAAGTTTTAATCAAGACTTTACTTGTTCCAAAACTTGAGGGCAAGTGTTGTAAACTTTCAAAACTTTTCATTTCTTGTGACTTATGAGTTTATTAGAGTAATAAAAATGAAGACTTTTCATTTTTATAACCCATGTGTTCTTTTAATGGTTTTTAAACTAAGTGACTTTTGGTTTTCCATAACTTGAGGACAAGTTATGGACTCCATTTAAACACATAATGATCATGAATTAATCTACCACATAGGTTACAAATAATTCTTATGATCATCTAAACATCATAAGATCAAGAACATGAATATGAACCCTTTCATGAATCAAAAATTACATTTAAAACTTTGTAATTTTGATAACTTGTTGTTGTAAATGGATTAGAAAAGACATTACACCATCTAAAACAGGTTTTCAAGTACCAAA
The DNA here is from genome assembly GCF_051521515.1 of Lactuca serriola. Taxonomy (NCBI): domain Eukaryota; kingdom Viridiplantae; phylum Streptophyta; class Magnoliopsida; order Asterales; family Asteraceae; genus Lactuca; species Lactuca serriola. The sequence continues at coordinate 107,440,849 of NC_136409.1, read as the reverse complement.
ACAGTTTAGGGTAATGTTTCTAGTCCATTTCCAGCAACTAAAGTCGAAAATCTACATTCTGAGGCTCCTACTCGCCGAGTGCACGAACCTACTCGCTGAGTAGGATGAAGATACACATGAACTCGGCGAGTCCCCCCATGGACTCGGCGAGTTCATCAGGCAGAAAACAAGTTTTTCGACTTTTTCCAATATTTTGCATCAAGTATCAAACAAACAAGCATAGGCTCTGATACCACTGATGGGTTTTGAGCATTCTAAAACTTCCTAAGTGTACATGCAACCCTAATAAACCTTGGATCTATGTTTGTCTAAGATACATGCAAATAATTATTTTTCCAAGGTTCATATCCTAACTAGCATGGCATGGGGAACTTGAATCAAATAAAGCTAGTAGAAATACTTACCTTGTAGTTGTAGTTGATTCCTTGGAGTTTTAGAGCCTAGCACCAATAGTGTGGATGCCTTAAATGGAAGTCACAAATCACCACAAACTTGGAACTTTATGAGAATAGTCACTACTATCTTGAAATCGGCCCTCTTGCTTTACTCACCTCAACTAGTCTGATTTGAAGAACCAAAGCCTCCTTTATATAGTGTGGTGGATTAGGGTTACATCCATGTAAACCCTAATACCCATGTCTCTTCATTTCCATGAGATCCATGGGTTAAAGCTCCATGGAGTATCCATGGAGTATCCATGGACTTTCCATGCAAGCCTAGCCCATTCCAAATAAGCATTAGCCCACGCTATATAAATATAGAAGCCCATATTTAATTAGTAATATCTTTGATCTCTAAATTAATCCTAGATTAATTATAGATCAATACTAATTAAATAATATGATCTTATATTAATTTATTAGAACTTATAATATATTAATAAATCATAACTTGTACTATGTTTTCATCCAGCATATTTCACATACTTCAAAATGTGATGCATGAAATGGTTTTCTATCTTAAAATACCTTGGTAGCAAATGTATTTGGTTTGAAATGTTTATTAAAATGACATCAAGTCATTGTTAATTATTGTTCAAAACTCTTAGATGTCTTACAAAACCATTTTTACCTTCTTGAACAAAACTATATCTATACACTTATGTTCTTATATATGTATTGATGTTATAGTTTTCATCCTTCATTTAGTTTCCCACACTCTTGTGTAGCAAGGGTGTATAAACCTGCTTGGACAACCAATTACCTTCCAGTTAACTATTATAGGGATAGTTAGAAGATACAAAACATTATTCCTATTACAAGGAATTACATCAGAGTCAGTTCATTCATGAGTCTATACTATACATTACATGTTACATGAATACGCTTACATGAATATGCTTACATGAATACCTTACATGCATACCTTTACATAGATACATTTACCTGTATACACTTACATGGATACTTGTACCTCGATTCACTAGGATGATTTATTAATACATTATGTGTAAATTGTCCTGCCTATCCCAGTTCAACGGGATATCTAGACGGGACTAACCATTCCGGAACCCACCTGTTAGCAACAGTGGTAGATGAACATCTACGGATGCCTATGGTTATTAGTTATGCTAGGGGTACCTTTACGGGACTAACCATTCCTTTAGCCTACTATTCGCTACAGAGGTAAATGAACATCTACGGATGCCTATGATTAATACTTATATTAGGAGTACCTTTATGGAACTAACCCTTCCTTAAACCTACTGTAGCTACAGAGGAAAATTGAACAATCTACGGATGTTCAAAGGTTGTACATTACGCTAATCGTGATGTCGTGTTAATCCTAATATAAAAGGATAACACTTACATGCTTACGTTTTTCCTATTACTTTATTTTGTGATACATTCACATAAACAATGAGTTAGACTAAGTACTGTTAGTAATAGTCAAAAGAAAGGAAAAACTATCATTTTTATAGCAAAACATTCGGGTCTTGGTAGAAGACTACATTTCATACAAGTAGGAAATAAGGGATTTTCTAGGGTTTTCATACTTATATCAACTGTTTCATTTAAAGAGTCACATGGCATTCATAACAGCTTTCCAAAACAAGACAATGACACTTAATTACTTATGAATTCACCAGCTTTAGGCTGATACTCGCTTTCAAAATAACTTGTATTCTCAGGTCACCAGTAGATAGGTACGATGGCTAGGTTTTGAGAAGACGGAGCACAGACAAGACTCGTCTTTTATTTTGATTGTATATTTTGGTGTCTTACTACAATGAAATAACACACATGTATTAAAACTTTACTTTCAATGCAATGGATGATGTTGTTGCTTGTTTACTACTTTACACTTTTGTGATACTGTACATGACGTCCTCCACCTCGGAACGTTTCCGCCGTTCTACGGTTTTGGGGTGTGACAGATTGGTATCAGAGCATTGTTTATAGTGAATATAGTATATCTACCCATAAAAGATATATTAACTATAAATACATTGGGATTAAAACACTCTGTCTAAGAGTATATACTTCTAAATAATAAAATATTTAAGTAAATATACGTGCCTGCATTCATACCAAAATCAGTGTCACAATGACAAGAACCAAAGTATTACGATTGTTGAATATCACAAGTAAGCCTGGGGATATATGGTCAGTCTTGGGAATGGCATAGCCTGATCAACTGTGCTGGTCCAAGGAGTGATTAGCATATGCCCAAGAATGGTTGTGATGTGGCAACAAGTGTAACAACTTACCAACACAACCATAAAGTAATACGATAGGGGTATTTAGTCTTACTGTAATTATCTTAGTCAGTTCGTCTATTTAGCTATTTCTTATATCCCTTTTCGCGCGTAGATTTTAATGGCTGGATTTCACCATGGCGATCCGTACTTCCCAAACCAAGGCAACACTGGATGGCTAGAGGAAGAACCAGAAGATGATCACCCAATCCCTTTGGATGATCACCATGCTGAGGGTTTTTCTGATAGTTCTGACTCGGAGCCTGAAGTCAACAACCTACCCCCAGCTGCTCAAGACCCAAACCTGAACCCCCGTCCCGCATTTCAAGGACCCACACCTCTGTGGGCCACTAACTTGAATAGATGGAGTCAGGAACAGGGTCAACCCATTCCCTACAACGGAGACAGAAGTTTCTACAACCTCACTGAGGGAGGTTCTGCTGACAGGGTCCTACCCATCATGGTTCGTAGGATTTCTAGGAACACGATACTGGGTCAATCAACTATCAATCGAGTCTTGGAGATTGATGCCAACTCTGGCGTTAACACCGTCTGCATTCGCCAACTAGAGTCTGCTCATGAAAGGACTCTGGTCCGCAATGCAGCTCTGCAGAGGGAACTTGCTGAAACTCAAGCTAAAGTTAGGGAACTTCAAGCTCAGCAAGTGAGAACTGACAGGCGTATGAGGGACATGGAACGTCTACTATCGGGATCAAGAACTCATGCTAGCAGTTCTCGTCGCCGATAGAATCTCGACGACTCATCTTTTGGATATAACCTAGTTTATGTAAAACCTTTGGTCTAATTTCGTATCTTTGTAAATCTTAGACCTGTTAGGTCCTGATCTAGTCATAGTTATGTCAAAATGTTCCTATCTTGGTTGATGTAAGGCCTACTTCTAGGCCATTTTTCCCAAACTTGTTACATCTGTAATCCCAGTATTATTGACAGGTATCTAATCATAAGGAAATTATTATCCAATGCTATCATCTTCATTTAGCTATACTATTCATTTTGTTGCTGGACTATGGAGAGTTAGTCCATGAGACACACTCATTATTCATTTATTCTTATCCATGTCGTCATCTTTTAAACGTATAGTTAAAGATACCGCCATGCAGGAATCCCAGGCGTAACTCAAATAACGAAACACCGATACCACCACCTCAACCTCCTCAATCTCCTTCTCCTTTCGATGCCACTATGTTCCAGGCAGCCTTCATAGCAACAATGCAGGCTGCTATGTCAGCCATCAATGCTCCTGTCCCTAGTGGATCGGGAACAGGTGCACCTCCCTCAAACCACGGCGAAAGCCATGGACATCCCCGGGAATGCACCTACAAGGAATTCACGAACGCCAAACTCCGAAGCTTCAATGGAACTGGTGGGGTTATGGTGTTAAGACAATGGATTGAAAAGATGGAATCAGTCTTTGAAATCTATGCTTGCCAGGAGGGCAACAAGGTCAACTTTGCGGCTTGTACCTTCTCTGACAGAGCACTAACATGGTGGAACGGCCATGTTAAGTATCTGACTATAGTGGTGGCATATTCCATCAGCTGGGAAAACTTGAAGGACATGCTGATGAGAGAGTACTGCCCTCGAGGTGAAACACAAAAACTCGAGCAAGAACTCTGGGATCTAAAAATGGTTGGATCCGACATATCAACCTACACAAATAGGTTCTGTGATCTGGAAATCCTATGCCCTGATATGGTTGCTCTCGAGAGCAAGAAGATAGAGAGATATATCTGGGGACTGTCGCCCCAGATCCAGTCAAGTGTGTTAGCTTCCAAGCCTGCCACTTTCGATAGTGCCAAGGAGCTGGCACAATCTCTCATAGATCACAGGAAACCTCAGAACCCAACAATCCCTGCACCCGGACCACAAAAGGACAACAACAACAAGAAGGGGTGGAACAAGAGGAAGAGAGGGGCTTCGCAAGAATCCTCCAAGAGACAACAACTTGTGGCAATCAATGTTGCCATGGTAACTCCCTTTGTCCCTATGAACCCCTTACCATCAAAAACTTATGTTGGAACTCTCCCGAAGTACAACAAATGCAGCTTCCACCACAACGGCCCTTGCAAGGCGATGCAGTGCTCTAACTGCAACAGGAAGGGGCATACAACCCGTTTCTGCAAGACTCCAACAGCTCAGGCCGCCCAGGTTCCTAACGCCGGTATGGGCCAAGCTTGCTATGGTTGTGGCGAAGTAGGCCACTACAAGAGAAACTGCCCTAAAGCGAGGATGGCTGGAGGAGTAAGAAGAGTTATGGCCTTGGGCCACGAGGAAGTGGTAGCTGATCCTACGATAGTTACTGGTACGTTTCTCCTCGATAACTCATATGCTTTCATACTTTTCGACAGTGGAGCGGAGAAAAGTTTCGTAAGTCATAAATTTGCACGCCTGCTTAAACAAAAACCATGTGCATTAGATAATTCGTTCATGGTAGAAATGGCTAACGGGAAAATGGAGAGTACTAACTGCATATACGTAGTTTGTACTTTAACTTTAGATGGCCATATTTTCAAGATAGACCTCATGCCGGTCCCAATTAAATGTTTCGACGTTATCATCGGCATGGATTGGTTGAGTCTTCTTCGCGCCGACATCATGTGCTTTGAAAAAGCAGTTCGTCTTAACCTTCCTAACAACGAAACCTTAGTTATCTATGGCGACAAACCTAGTACGAGCCTTCGCATCATTTCGTGCATCCAAGCCCAGAAGTCCTTGCGAAAGGAGTATCATGCATTCCTCGCACACGTCGTCGATACGAGTCAAGAAATGAAAGACATTCAGAACATCCCAGAAGTACGCGACTTTCCCGACATCTTCCCAGAAGAACTTCCCGGATTACCACCACAACGCCAAGTCGAGTTCAGAATCGACTTAGTGCCAGGAGCTACTCCCGTAGCCAAATCTCCTTATCATCTGGCACCAGCCGAGATGCAGGAACTTTTCAGTCAGCTTAACGAACTTCTCAAGAAGGGATTCATTAGGCCAAGCTTCTCACCATGGGGAGCACCGGTCTTGTTCGTCAAGAATAAAGATGGATCGTTTCGTATGTGCATCGACTATAGAGAACACAACAAGCTTACCATTAAAAATCGTTATCCTTTGCCCCGCATTGACGATTTATTTGATCAACTTCAAGGAGCCAACTACTTCTCGAAGATAGATCTACAATCCAGATATCACCAACTACGAGTGCTAGAGGAGGATGTTCCCAAGACAGCCTTCCGAACTCGTTATGGACACTACGAGTTTGTGGTGATGCCGTTCGGATTAACTAACGCGCCCGCAGTATTCATGGATCTGATGAATAGGGAGGGTGTGTCGTCCTTACTTGGATCAGTTCGTCATTTTTTTCATTAATGACGTACTTATCTACTCTCTAAGTAAGGAGGAACATAGTTAACATCTCCGTAGAGTCTTAGAAACATTGCGAGCGGAGAAGCTCTATGCGAAGTTTTCCAAGTGCGAATTTTGGATCCGACGAGTCGAATTCTTGGGCCATGTTGTTAGCGAAGAAGGAATACACGTGGACCCTTACAAAATCAAGGCCATTGAGAACTGGTCAGCATCGAAGACACTTACAGAAATTCGGCAATTTCTAGGTCTCGCTGGCTACTATCGCAGGTTCATTCAGAACTTCTCCCGCATAGAGAAACCTATTACAACCCTGACCCAGAAAGGCGTGGCCTTTGACTGGGAAGAGAAACAGGAAAGAGCGTTCCAAACACTCAAACGAGCCTTGTGCACCACACAAATACTATCCCTCCCCGAAGGGATAGAAGACTTCGTTGTCTATTGCGATGCATCAAGTCAAGGACTCGGATGTGTTCTGATGCAGCGAGGTAAAGTCATAGCCTATGCCTCGAGACATCTGAAGACACATGAGGTTAACTACACCACCCATGATCTTGAGCTAGGAGCAGTTGTGTTTGCTCTGAAGATCTGGAAACACTACCTGTATGGTACAAAAAGCACGATCTTTACAGACCACAAGAGTCTACAGCAAATTTTCGACCGGAAGGAGCTCAACATGAGACAAAGACGGTGGGTCGAGCTACTCAGTGATTACGAGTGTGAAATTCGTTATCATCCAGGTAAAGCCAATGTAGTAGCAGACGCCCTAAGTTGGAAAGAATATGCTGGTCGTAGAGTCAAATCTTTGACTCTAACTATCCATTCACAATTGTCCATGCAGATTAAGGAGGCTCAGCTCGACGCTTTCAAACCTGAAAATGTGGCAAGTGAATACCTTAGAGGGATCGATAAGAACTTGGAAGTCAAGGGTGGCAGAGCCTTATACCTCATGGATCGGATATGGACACCGAAACACGGTGGCTTCAGAGAATTGGTCATGACTGAGGCTCACAACACTCGTTATTCTGTACACCCGGGATCAGATAAGATGTATCTGGATCTCAAAAAGTTATACTGGTGGCCTAACATGAAAGCAGATATTGCTACCTTCGTAAGTAAGTGCCTTACTTGCACGAAGGTAAAGGTCGAATACCAGAAACCCTCTGGTCTTCTACAGCAACCGGAGATACCAGAATGGAAGTGGGAGCGGATCACTATGGAATTCATAACCAAGTTGCCCAAGACGACGGGTGGACTTGATTCCATATGGGTCATCATCGATAGACTGACCAAGTCTGCACACTTCTTGCCAATCAAAGAAACAAAAAAGATGGAGAAACTTACAAGAACTTACATTAGGGAGATTGTAAGACTACACGGTGTTCCCTTATCTATTATATCAGACAGAGATTATAGATTCACTTCGAGGTTCTGGCAGTCGTTACAAAGTTCCCTAGGAACTAGGCTGGACATGAGTACAGCCTACCATGCACAGACCGACGGACAAAGTGAGAGAATTATCCAAACATTAGAAGATATGTTGCGAGCCTGTGTGATTGAATTTGGGAAAGCTTGGGATACCCATTTACCCCTTGTCGAATTTTCCTACAACAATAGTTATCACACGAGCATAAAGGCAGCTCCATTCGAGGCCCTCTATGGCCGAAAGTGCAGATCCCCTCTATGCTGGGCTGAGGTGGGTGATACCCAGTTAGCTAAGGGACGAGTTCCCAAAAACACTCTCACGGGTCCAAAGATCATTCGGGAAACGACAGAGAAGATAGTTCAAATTCGTGAATGATTGAAAGCCTCTAGAGACCGACAGAAAAGCTACGCTGACAAGCGAAGGAAACCGTTGGAATTCCAGGTGGGTGACCGTGTTCTATTGAAGGTCTCACCCTGGAAGGGCTTGATATGCTTCGGAAAGCGTGGAAAGCTAAATCCAAGGTACATAGGGCCTTTCGAGATTCTCGCAAGAATCGGCCCTGTAGCTTACAAACTCAATCTACCCGATGAACTTCGTAACGTACATTCTACATTCCACGTCTCTAACTTGAAAAAGTGTTTGTCCGACGAGACTCTTGTAATCCCACTCGACGAGATCGAGATCAACAAGAGCCTCAACTTCGTGGAAGAACCGGTAGAGATCATGAACCGTGAGGCCAAGCAGACGATGCAAAGTTGCATCCCGATTGTGAAGGTTCGCTGCAACGCCAAGCGAGGACCGGAATTCACTTGGGAGCGTGAGGATCAGATGAAGCTGAAATATCCTCATCTTTTTCCTTAGTTATTTGTAACTACTTTATTTGTTTAGACTTTAATTTCGGGACGAAATTCCCTTTAACGGGGGGATGATGTGACAACCCGGAATTTTCATTCGGTCAAACCCTACAAGTCAATCACTTCATATTATAATTCAAGTTCACTTTTACTTGTTTTTGGGAAAAATAAGTTCATTTGATTATTTTAATAATTAATCTTTAAACGAACAGGTGAACAGATGGGCCGTCTCGAGTCTCGAAATTTCTAAACCGCAAACACCTCGTGTCTTAGAAGTTCACGGCCAAACTTTTATGTTTGGGTCGGAAAATTATCCAAAAACCGTGAACTCATGCATAAGCATGATTTTACTCCCCAAACTAGTCATTTATGTTTACTCCCCAATTACCAAAAGAGTAAACTCAAAAACACTCTCAAGTATCATCCAAGAATTTAATCAAGATCCTCAAACTTGTAAGTGTTCTAGCCATTCCAAGTTGGTATAACACTTAATCTAGTGATTGTACATCTTTTCATCCATCCGTTTTTGTGTTTTGATTAGATTTCCAAAAACACCAAGAACACATACTATGTGTTCTTGGACTTTTAACTCATTTCAAGCTTCCTTATAGTAAGTACTTCCATCCTTGAGTCTTAATAAGCTTGTATTACATATTAACATCAAAGAAAAGTCCCAATAACACCAAGATCAAGGTGTTCACGGTTTTGGGAGGCTCCCAAAACCGTAAACACCAAATATGGTGCAAAGTGGTGCCTTAGGGTGCCTAGATGCTTCACCATGCCTTTGGGACTTGCCTAGATTCATCCTTGATGAGTTTATCACACAAAAAGCACCAAAACATTACATTTTCATGTGTTTACGGTTTGGGGATCTCCCAAAACCGTAAACACCCCAAAAGGTTCATAAAAGTCCAATGGTTATTCCTTATGTCTAAATCTAACCTAGACTAATTCCATGATTAAGCTAAGGACTTGAAAACCCCCCAAATACCAAACTTATGGGTTTAAAGTAGTAAACTCATGAGTTTAAGGTAGTAAACTCATGAGTTTAAGGTAGTAAACCCAAAGGGAAATGACCATGAGGCCGTAAACTCCTCAAAGGAGTGTTTTGTTTCCCTAGTCCCTTCCTAAGGCTTAACCACCAAGTAGAAATGCTTCAAAGGACTTGTAAAACCTCAAAACAACATATGGTCATAAGGTGTAGAGTTTACGACCATAAACCCTTGAGTTTACTGTAGTAAACTTCTTGGGTAATGGTCATTAAAACCGTAAACTCCAAAGTAGTTTACCCTTGAACTCCAAACACTCTAGCTTTGCCCTACAAACACTTGGATGCAACCCTTGTGATCTTTAACACTTGAAACAAAGTGTTTTCATGTTCTAGAGTGTCCCAACTTAATTTATTAGTTATAAGTTGGCTAAGTAGTTATATATATATATATATATATATATATATATATATGTTCATTATATGATAACTAGGCTCGTGCGCGTGTACAAGTCCCCATTTGTTACCTAGCACCGAATCCGACACTTCAATCCAATCCACTCGTTGCAAGTGAGTTCATACCTCTAAATCATTGTTTTAAATGATTTTAAATGCTTTAATGGGGGGGATACAAGTAGAAAACAATATGTTATTAAATAACTCATATGTATTTTATAACTGTGTTTTCATCCAGCAGATTTCACATACTTCAAAATGTGATGCATGAAATGGTTTTCTATCTTAAAATACCTTGGTAGCAAATGTATTTGGTTTGAAATGTTTATTAAAATGACATCAAGTCATTGTTAATTATTGTTCAAAACTCTTAGATGTCTTACAAAACCATTTTTACCTTCTTGAACAAAACTATATCTATACACTTATGTTCTTATATATGTATTGATGTTATAGTTTTCATCCTTCATTCAGTTTCCCACACTCTTGTGTAGCAAGGGTGTATAAACCTGCTTGGACAACCAATTACCTTCCAGTTAACTATTATAGGGATAGTTAGAAGATACAAAACATTATTCCTATTACAAGGAATTACATCAGAGTCAGTTCATTCATGAGTCTATACTATACATTACATGTTACATGAATACGCTTACATGAATACCTTTACATAGATACATTTACCTGTATACACTTACATGGATACTTGTACCTCGATTCACTAGGATGATTTATTAGTACATTATGTGTAAATTTTCCTGCCTATCCCAGTTCAACGGGATATCTAGACGGGACTAACCATTCCGTAACCCACCTGTTAGCAATAGTGGTAGATGAACATCTACGGATGCCTACGGTTATTACTTCTACTAGGGGTACCTTTACGGGACTAACCATTCCTTTAGCCTACTGTTCGCTACAGAGGTAAATGAACATCTACAGATGCCTACGGTTAATACTTATATTAGGAGCACCTTTACGGAACTAACCCTTCCTTAAACCTACTGTAGCTACAGAGGAAAATTGAACAATCTACGGATGTTCAAAGGTTATGCATTACGCTAATCGTGATGTCGTGTTAATCCTAATATAAAAGGATAACACTTACATGCTTACGTTTTTCCTATTACTTTATTTTGTGATACATTCACATAAACGATTAGTTAGACTAAGTACTGTTAGTAATAGTCAAAAGAAAGGAAAAACTATCATTTTTATAGCAAAACATTCGGGTCTTGGTAGAAGACTACATTTCATACAAGTAGGAAATAAGGGATTTTCTAGGGTTTTCATACTTATATCAACTATTTCATTTAAAGAGTCACATGGCATTCATAACAGCTTTCCAAAACAAGACAATGACACTTAATTACTTATGAATTCACCAGCTTTAGGCTGATACTCGCTTTCAAAATAACTTGTATTCTCAGGTCACCAGTAGATAGGTACGATGGCCAGGTTTTGAGAAGACGGAGCACATACAAGACTCGTCTTTTATTTTGATTGTATATTTTGTTGTCTTACTACAATGAAATAACACACATGTATTAAAACTTTACTTTTAATGCAATGGATGATGTTGTTGCTTGTTTACTACTTTACACTGTTGTGATACTGTACATGACGTCCTCCACCCCGGAACGTTTCCGCCGTTCTACGGTTTTGGGGTGTGACATTAACCGCAATAGTTCCTTTATATTTGATGAAAACCTTTTTTAAGAAAACCCTTATTTCTTTTTGTAAAAATGGTAACCATAATAGTTCCATCTATAATCACTTACTTTATACAAGCTATATACAATCTTATATCAAACGGATAGGTAATTGTGTGAATCTGCCCTAAGCCCACAACCAAACAAGGAACAGGAAGTAATGCGGAAAACACACATCAAACTACCTATCAGATATTAATTATATATAACCCCGATGTATAAACTAAGGTATTATAGAATTAACCACGAAAGGTCATGTATGTTATATTGGTTTAATAAAATTGATTAAACCCCTGTACTAATAAGTTTCTAGTTTAATCTACTACATGTTCTATCTGAAAAGTATGTTTTTGAACAAGAAAATGGTCTATTGAATTTGTATACTATGACCTGACATATACCTAGTACTCCTTATGATTATCGGGTGTATACGAAATATATATATATATATATATATATATATATATATATATATAGCTAAGATCAAACAGATAGTAGACTGAGTGCATCTGCTCTAAGCCCACGACCAAACAAGGAACAGGAAATTAAGCGGAAAGCACACATCCTACTATCTGTCGGACCCGGTTAATATATATATATATATATATATATATATATATATATATATATCCCTAATGTATAAACTAAGGAATCATAAAGTTAGCATTATAGGCCCCTTTCTGTTGGATTAGTGTCTAAGTCCATAACTATTTTGGTATGTACTTGACCCGATGGTGCATGGTCTTTTTGGGTTGCCTTCACCAAAGCAACTTGATAGGATGAATTATGGAGAGAAAGGATTAAATATGATTTATTAATATATTATGAGAATAATATATTAAAGGAGAAATCATATTGTTTAATTAATATTAGTCAAGAATTAATAAGAATTAAGTTTGCGGCTAAAAGAGATTAATTAAACTTAAGGAACTTGAATTGTAATTATAAGATAATTGCAATTGGGCTATGGATTGCCTTATATTATAAGGTTGGACGAATTCTATGGGGAAACCCATTGGAAATCGTCCAAGGCCTTTCAGGAAAGGAGTCCATGGGTTGCTTAGGGCTTAAGCATCCAAATTAGGGTTTCCTTGTTAGATAACCCTAATAGCCTCACTATATATAGAGTCCTTATGCCCCAAAAACGTGGTGAATAAGATCCTTAGGGTTTCCACACGTTTTGGGCAGCCTCCTTCTCTTCTCTTCTCTTCTTCATCCTCTTGCTCTTGGTGTTTGTGAACCATTAGAGGAGTGACATTAGTGACTCTAAGCTTTCTAAAGTCATTACAAGGAGGATTTGAGATTGTTATTGCTACATAACAATCAAGGTATGATCTAAACCCTAATTATATGTTATATTGATTATCATATGCTAGATCTAGGGTTTATAGTCTTGGATATATTGCATGTACAATAGCGAAACCTAGATCCAAGCATTAGGGTTTGTATGAGCACATAGGATATTCTTTTGACTAAAACCCATCAGTGGTATCAGAGCCTTGATTGGTTTCTATTGTATTGATGCATTATGTAGCTGAAAATCATATTCTGGCTTACTGTTCGACCTGACTCGGCGAGTCACTACTTGGACTCGGCGAGTCAGCCCTACTCGGCGAGTTCCAAAGTGTGACTCGGCGAGTCGGAGCGTCAGACAGAGGAAATTTCGGATTTTGTTGCTGTTTTGCTTATGGATAATTACCATATTCGTTTTAAATCTATAAAATACAAATTTTATTGTTTCTTAAAGAATATCCTTGCCAAAACACAAGATAATTACCAATTGATTAGATAATAACTTCCTTATATGATAAAGATTGGATTATTTGTATTAATTGGGTAACTTATTTTGCAAGAAATTGAAAATTAGGTCAAATATAGATAATGATGAAATTAATTGTTTAATTTATATTATTTGTTATTTGATCCTTGTGTTATGAAAAATTTCAATTTTCCCCTTTAGGTTTCATAGTTTAAATTTGAACTCAAAAGTTTAGTTTTTGAAATTTAAATAGTTGAAACCTTAATGTTTTGATAAGGTTTCATAACTTGCCCTCTAGTTTTGGAATTTAAATTTTGATTAAAAGTTTAATTTTGATGTATATTTAAATTCAAAACCTAAATGTTTTGAAATGTTTCAAAACTTTCCCTCAAGTTTTGGAATTTAAAAGTTGATTAAAACGTTTAATTTAGGAATGTTAAATTCTAAAATCCTAGTATTGTTTTGAAAAGTTCAAATCACACCCTTATGGTTTTATTAATTAACTAAGGTGTATAATTAAAAGAGGTTTAATAAATCCATAAAAGTTTAGGTTTACAATTTAATTGAATTAAAAGTATAATTGTTAAATTTGACCTTCGAGTATTTTAAAAGTGTAAAATACACCCTATACTATACATAACATTAAAAGTGTAACATTATATATATATATATATATATATATATATATATATATATGTATGAGTAAATGTCAGTCTTACCGTTAGTAGGCCTCATTCACGAAGCTGGTCTATAAGGGGTGTTTAAGGAAATTGCCTATAAAATGGCGATTGAATGGGTATCCACTCTTACCCACTGCACTCTTGACTAGTGGAGGGTCGTTAGCCGAACGGGTAGGATAGGAAAAAAACCTTCCATTATAAGTATGATGAAGTACAAAAGTAACTAAATGTTTTACAAATTCCCAATCCTAGTTACTTAGGCAAAAGTGAATTGATGCAATTCCATGAAATTACACTTTGTGCCCTTGCGAAGACGTTAGTGGAGCGTGTGTGGTTTACCGGCACACTAAATGGTTCTAAGAAAAGGTAGCAAAGGGTGACTCAATGTTTGTCATAGTTCGGTGGAGCGTGTGTGGTTTACCGGCACATCGAATAGGTGACTGTAACATGTGAGGGCACCATGTAAGTTTGCATGGTTATTCACACCCGCTTTGTGATCCTCGGCATCCCAGTCACAAACTAGAGGGGCATATCGAGATTTAAACATGCCATTGAAATGTTCAATGAATCTCAAAGGATCTAGGAGTTTTCATAGATTTAAAACTTAAATTTCTTTTTCGTTTTTCATGGTGGAAATTAGTGAATCGTCATTCACTTACCTTCAAATATTCTGCAACTAGATTATGGCATCCCTTTTCTAGGTTGTAGCGTATTGTGTTGGGTCCTAGCCTTAGTATCTCATTTGGGTGATTTACTAAGGACTCAATCAATCAACTAACTTGAATTTGTTTTCTCCCGTTTTATAGATGTCAAAGTATGACAACTATGGTCTTCCCAAATCCCATGGAACAAGCATTCCGCATGAAGATGATATTCCACGATTTGATCGAGGAACAAGAGATCATGCTTCTCTTCCTCCACCACCTCCAATTATTCTCCCAAACCCACAAGTTCGAAGGCTTGAAAAGTTCAAGCTTACTCAAGCCCTTTTGGCAAGTAAACATAAAGAAGGAAAGTCGATGTGTGCACACGTCCTTGGGATGAAGTCACACATTGACAGGTTAAGAATGTTGGGATCCGTTGTCTGTGAGGAGATGGCTATTGATTGGGTTCTTCAGTCACTTCCTAACTCATATAGTGAGTTCGTAAGAGAGTACTATATGATGGACTGCGACGTAACCCTTATAGATCTCACTTATATGTTTATTGCTGCTGAATCAGCAATGGTTTGGCGTAATAGAAAAGCAAAGTTGATTGGTGAATCTGCCTTCAAGACCTCTATGGATATAGACAATGGCAACGAAAGACATGCTATGATCGAAAAGTTTGATCATAAGAGAAAGGCAATGTCTGAATTAGTTCCATGTCCTGTTCCAAAAGAGTCAATTTGCTTTTATTCCCAAGAGAAGGGGCATTGGAGACGAAACTGATTTACCTAAGAGATCTAAGAGATGGGAGAGTCAAAACGTATGGCTCTGCTTTAGGTAAAATCCATTGACTAACTCTTTTAAGATTGTATTCTAGATTCTTAATACATAATGTGATAAGATTACAATTGATGTTTTGTAGGATCGAAGAAAAGAGTGGAAGCTTAAGGGAAGAAGTGAGCAGAATCTAACGGTGAAGAAATGGATTTCGATCGCATTACTTGAAGATTAGATTCTTGAGCTATTGCTTAGAGTTAGAATTAGATTGCTAAGAAATATGTATTAGCATAGTTTTTCAATGAATTGCATTGTAAGGACAATTTTTTTCCACAATAAAATAAATTTTGATTTTATATTATTTATTTATCCTTGCAATGCCGTGTATGAAAAATTGATGTTTAAATGTTTCTATTATTAGCACTAATGGAATTTGGAATCACGCAACTTGGTTGCATGATGAATGAGAAATTTCATATTTCGAAATTAGACTAATTCATTGACAAAGTGTCAAGTGAAAGGACTAGGAAATCGAGTACACAAGTTGCGTGTTGATCAAGTCCACCATAAGAGTAACAAAGATATTCGTCATGATTTACTAAAGGTTTAGTAAATATGATTATACCTATAAGATTAAGTGTAATTCTGAATTGATTGAAAAAAAAAGTTTAAATCAATAGCAGAATGAATAAGAAGAATCAAGTAGGCAGAAAGATAAAAGTTTCTCCATTCTAAGAATAAGGGAGAGTACCTTTTATGCTTTATGATAGGTCTTAATGATTAAGAACCATATCTCAATCGATCCTCTAAGTGAGTCTTGGTACAATTGTATGTCTAAGAAGAGGAATCAAGAATTGAAGAAATGGTTAAATCAGAAAGTCAATCATACTTCGTTCCAAAACAAGTCTTAGAGTTAAGATTGTGATATTGAGTAATAAGTATTAGAAAGGTTTATACATTCATCAAATGTGGGAAGTTGTGATGTCTTGGATAAGACAAAGACAAACTAGGACCAATTTACGAAGTGTTTTGATAAAAACTACACTAACTCTTGAATATATGTCAAGAAATGTTTATTGACAAGAGAATCTTATATGTCAAGGAGTTAGTGGGAGTCTTAATGGTCTTGAAAGGTTTCAAGAACAAATCAAAATAAACCTTATCGATCATCACTAGCACACGAGTTGAGGTTTACAACCTATCGTGTTGACACGATTTTGTTTCTGTGCCACTCCAATTGAGTTAATTATGCATGTGAGTTCTATGAGTTCTCATTTGAATGCATAAAAGGCATGCACCTTGATCAATGAAAAGTACATTGATAGGAAATGGTGAGCTGCTTAACTACTTGGAAGACATGGTGGGCAGCTGTGCTACCATAAGGCAAGAAATCAAGATTAAGAAAGTTCGGTCCATATGAGTTTGAATTTGTCAGAAACCTTAGTTTTGACAAATTCACATGGATAGGAACACATACACCATTAAAATATAAGTGTCATAAGATTCCCTCCTTCATGAAAATGACTGTGAGGAAATGCTTTCACTAAGAGAGATTTTAAAAAGATAGTGATTGTGAAAATTGTATTCTCGAATTCGATTATGGTTACGGTATCCCTTTCCATGATTCAAATTGTGAGATTTGGCAATTAGTTTGAATTATTTAGACACACATATGAGATATCTAAGGGAAAGGTGTATAAGCTTAGTTAAAGGACTATCAAAGCATTAGGTATTAGAAACATGAACTTAGGAAATTCAATAGGTATTGTTTTTCTGAAAGTTAAGCTGGTTTCTGAATACATGTCAAAGCTAGTAGGAGCATAAGTGTTATGTTTATAATAATCATCATGATAGTGGGAGCATAAATGTTATGATTGTATGATTATTATGGAAAGTATTGCAAGTTAGCAATATTAATTATAGAAAACAAGAGTTGAAAATTTGTTTTGCCATAATTAAGGGAGAGAATATTATGCTTCATTTCAAAATTTAAAGGCTTAGGTTGTGAAATGTTAATAAATTTAGTCAAGGAAACATAGTGTGTTCACAAATTTCGATTTTGATTACGGCATTCCTATTCATAGTTCGAATTTTGAGAACATAGCACATAAAATATTATGGCAGAAGATTGATAAAGTATCAAATCTTTATGTAAGACATTATGCATCATGTCCCGTACGCTTCAGGTATAGGATCGATTGCAAATGCTATAATATTTGACCATTCTAAAATTTTCCAAATGTCTAGTGCATTTAGAGGGAAAAAGGGCAAGAATCGGTTTTGACTAAGATAATTAAACAACTTTCAAAGGACAATCCAAAGTTCGCCTAGGATTGGTCGCTTGTGAGTAGTTGGAAGTATAGTATTGGATGGACCATATTGACATTATTATGAATAGATAAGATTCTATTGAGAATGAGTTTTCATATGGTAAGTATGGAAAGTTTTCCATATTGGGAATTGAATATTGAAAATCTATGTCTAGATTAGAAACTTTTATGCAAAAGGATGTTCAAAGGAATGTACTTTGAGTGAGAGACATCATATCTAAGGAATTGTATTGTAACAATCTCCGATAGAGGACTTTGTAATATCATTGGCAATAGTCATTGTGACTTTTGTGCTATGACATTACGAAAGGATCATTGCATAAAATGTTAGAATCTAGCATATTCCATAAGTGGCAAGAATTTGATATTCTTTCACTTGTGAAAAGGATTAGGAGTTGTGAAATGAGTATGATTGGAAATGTGTTCATTTGATCTATTTCACAACATAAGAACCATAGGTAAACATTGTGTGCATGCTAAGAGCATGGGACAAGTGTTGTAATAATTCAAGTAAAAAGTTGATTACCCGAAACAACAAATAATGAGTAATCGATATGGTGATAAATAAAAGGTGTTTTATTTATGCTCAAAGGTTTGAGGCCATATGGGATTAGTATTATTCTTGTGTTTCACTTTGCATGTTTTGACTTCCTGAACAATTTAATTGGTTTAGAATAGTCAGATTATTCGAACGAGCTACAGTCGTTCATATGTTGGAAGTAGGTATGAATTAAGACTGTCGTGAAATGGTGTGTGGATTGTCTAAAGAGTATTAGACATAAGCAAATGTTTGCTGCAACGTTCATGAGTGCTTACGAATATGATTTGAGCATTGGATTAAACCCACGCTCACTTGGATCACTCCATGAATTGTATCACGAGTGATTGGTGAGACGATAACATCTTATATTCTTAAAACCGAGATGTGTGAGTTGTATCTTGCAAATCGGTTGCACATTGATAATATGTAAACGCACCAGTAACTTGGTGTCATAAAACATATTGTTGTGTGTGATTCGGTGAGTGAGTGCAAGCGAGCATTGAATCAAAGTTTATCCGTTCCTTTCATCCAAAGTAGGATAAAAGAGATATCTTTGGGCCCCTCGATGATTTTGTGATGACAAACGTAAATGCTCGGCCGGGCTAGGGCTAATTTGATTTGTTCAATTAGTCAGTCGTCATAAATCGGAATTCAAGAAATAGTACAGAGAGAATGATTAGAAATCATGTCTCATACGATATCTAGAATGGAGGAATATATGATCCCTTATCTAAAGGACACGCGTATCTGATAGGATCAGAGTTGACAACGGCTTTGGAAAGCTATGATTGCAGATCAGGATCTGAATTCATACGCATAATAGTTATTAGACTTATTCAAGTGGGACACTATTGGATTAGTGTCTAAGTCCATAACTATTTTGGTATGTACTTGACCCGATGGTGCATGGTCCTTTTGGGTTGCCTTCACCAAAGCAACTTGATAGGATGAATTATGGAGAGAAAGGATTAAATATGATTTATTAATATATTATGAGAATAATATATTAAAGGAGAAATCATATTGTTTAATTAATATTAGTCAAGAATTAATAAGAATTAAGTTTGTGGCTAAAAGAGATTAATTAAACATAAGGGACTGGAATTGTAATTATAAGATAATTGCAATTGGGCTATGGATTGCCTTATATTATAAGGTTGAACGAATTCTATGGGGAAACCCATTGGAAATCGTCCAAGGCCTTTAAGGAAAGGAGTCCATGGGTTGCTTAGGGCTTAAGCATCCAAATTAGGGTTTCCTTGTTAGATAACCCTAATAGCCTCACTATATATAGAGTCCTTACTCCCCAAAAACGTGGTGAATAAGATCCTTAGGGTTTCCACACGTGTTGGGCAGCCTCCTTCTCTTCTCTTCTTCATCCTCTTGCTCTTGGTGTTTGTAAACCATTAGAGGAGTGACATTTGTGACTCTAAGCTTTCTAAAGTCATTACAAGGAGGATTTGAGATTGTTATTGCTACATAACAATCAAGGTATGATCTAAACCCTAATTATATGTTATATTGATTATCATATGCTAGATCTAGGGTTTATAGTCTTGGATATATTGCATGTACAATAGAGAAACCTAGATCCAAGCATTAGGGTTTATATGAGCACACAAGATGTTCTTTTGACTAAAACCCATCACTTTCTACTAAATGTTCATGTTACCAGGAAGTTATGTAGCGTTTTTCTATTGTTTGGATGACTTACTAGAACTAATGAAGTCTTGTACTCTAAACGCCTTTTATCGATACTATTGTGAGTTTTGTATATATTTATTTGTTTTATTTGTTATTGTCCGGTACTTTGTAGATGAACCCATTTATAAATAAACTCGGTAATTTGTAGATGTACCCCATATATAACGCCGGTACTTTGTAGATGTACCCCATATATAACTCTGGTGCTTTGAAGATGTACCCCATATATAACGCCGGTACTTTGTACCTCATATATAACTTTGATACTTTGTAGATGTACCATATATATATATATATATATATATATATATATATATATATATATATATACATATATATATATATATATATATATATATATATATATATCCATTATACCACTTTTATTATCATCTTTTGTTTAGAACAATGAGTTAATGATACCTTCCCTTCCTAGGTTACTAGGAATACTTAGTATAAATGTGTTAATCATCATTTGTTCTTCTGTTATAGTATATTGTATGTTCCTCCCTGTTTCTCTTTATAGTGTGTTCCTCCCTGTCCTAGTTAGAGTATGTACTGAACCCCTAAACTATACCTATTATAGTTTACTTTGTATATTTACTTGAACTGTTTCTGACTTGAATAAATGACACATTTATCTACTAAGTTATGATTGTACTATAAAAACGGTGTTTTATAAAAAAATAAAGTAACATAATTTAAAAGAGTTTCTGACATGGTTTTGATCACTTATAAAGAATAAGCAATCCTTTGAATATGATAGTTATCACAAATAACATTTACACAATTTTCATTGTGTTCAACTTGTATTCCCCCCCCCCCACCCCCTTAAAAGCATTTAAAAACATTTAAAAGATTGATTATAGGGGTATGAACTCACCTTATGTGGGTGATTCAATTGCAGATTCGTGTAAGGATGAGAAGTTCCATGAATGAATTCCCGAGACACAAACGAGTCCTAAATGATATATAATGGGATATATAGGCATGTGATTAGTGCTTTACACAACTAACATTCAAGGAAACACCTTTAGGGTCTAGGAAACACTTGATCTAAGTGTCATAATCACATGTGATTGACTAAAGGAAGTTTACAGCCTCACAAGAGAGCGTACGGCGAAGGGGTGTACGGTCGCTGAGTGTACAGCCGTACACTCATGGAAAACATGCAAAAGAGGGTGTTTGATCCTTGGGGAAAATAGTGTGCCAAGTGTACAATAAGAAGGTGAACCAAACTCTCATTTTTTAGGGACTTGAGGTGTGTACGGCCACACCAAGTGTGCACGGCCTTACACACTCCAAATGGATGCATTTTGGGTCTTGATTCATGGGGATTCAAGGGTTCAAGAGTTCTAATGGACAATAAGTACCTAGAAGTGTTTAAGGCTCAAGATTATGAACCAAAGAAGGGTTTACGGCCATACATAGAGTGTACGACCGCACACTCTTGATGACCATGAGTTTGATGGTGTTTAAAGGCTAGAAACAAGTGCTTAACATGTCTAACTAGATGATAAGGGAAAAACTCTCACAGTGGATGTCCTTTAGGGTGTGTACGGCCAATGATCCTATGAAGGGTTCACGGCAGTACACCCTTCAAGATCATGAAGTTCATGTTGAAACATGAAGAATCTGGGCTTGGATGAAGTGGTCTTTCAAGTATAACAAGTTTAAGGATGAAACGCTTACATTTTTTAGGCTTTGGAGTGTTCTTGGACGAAGCTAGTTGAGAGAGAATGGAGTTGTTTGCGGCCAAAGAAGGAAGAAATGAAGAAAATGAATTGATCTCATATATAAGAGGTGGTGTACGGCCACCTTGGGTGTACGTCCATACACTCATGTTTACGGTCGTACATACCTCTTCATGGTGTGATTGGCTTAAATGCAACTTGAAGAACCTAAGTTAACTCCTCCTCTTGAACCAAAACCTGAATGTACTATGCTTAGAACACTCAAACAAACCCTAAGCAATGCTAAAACATAGCAGAAATGAGTCTGACTCTCGATTGATTGGCTGGACTTACAAGACAAATTTTTTTGGGTTGTCACAGAGTGCAGATGCCAACTCGTTGAGTTCCTTCAGTACTTCAAAAAACTAGAAAACTCGAATCAACTCTCCGAGTTGCTAGAGCAACTCGTCGAGTTTCTATAGTGTTCAAAGGGCAAGTCCAGAAAAGCGAGCCAACTCGCCGAGTCCTTCGGGTGACTCGTCGAGTTCCTTTAGTTTTCCAGAAAAGCGAGAAAACCCCAATCCAACTCGTCGAGTTACCCTTCTCTTAACACATTCAGCCAATTCCTAATCGGATCTAGTGCCACAAACCATAGATATGGTCGCTTAGAACTGAAATACAACGTAAAGTTGCTAACTTTACGTCCATGCATGGCATCAAGAGGCTAAAAAACTAAAACCAATCTTATTAAGGGACTTAGAGCATGGAGGAGGGCCAAGACTTGATAAAGTTGGCGACTTTAAGTCCATGGAGGCCAGGAGATGCCCAGATCTAACGTCATAGCACATGCTCAAATCCCAGAATGGTCCCAAATGGGCCAATAATGGCCATAAACTTTCAAAAGAAGAGATCTAGCAAAGGAATGGTAAAGGTATCAACTTTATACCTCAAAATAGCTGCAACAGCAATGAAAACCCCATATTCAAATCCTTCATTTGAATCAATCCTCTTCAAGCTTCAAGTTCCTTCCAACAGAGCACCAAAAATCACACTCCAAAATGAGGGAACGATAAGAGAGGCCAACAATGAGTCATAAGGTCTTTAAATAGGGTGCAAAACCCTGAAAATTAGGGTTTCATACGCAACCATCAACTCATCGAGTTTTTCTTAACAACTCGTTGAGTTGAGAGCGTCCAACTCGTCGACTCTGAGGCCATCAACTCAATGAGTTCCAAAGAAGAATTGGTCTTTTATGCCATAAATCTCATCCCTGAGAGTCGGGATGTTACAACTCTCCCCCACTTGAACTAGGCTTCACCCTCGAAGCTTGCTGTGGTGAAGAAATCTAGATAATGCTCCCGCATCACAGCCTACGGCTTCCAGGTCCACTCAGATCCCTTCCGATGCTGCCACTGTACCTTTACCAAAGGTATCTCCTTATTCCGTAGATTCTTTACATTCCTTTCCAAAACCACCGCTGGCCTCTCAACATAATTCAGGCGCTCATCAACCTGAATGTCATCCAATGAAATCACTTCATCCTCGTCCAGCACACACTTCCACAACTGTGAAACATGAAAAGTGATATGAATCTAACTAAGCTCCTCCGAAAGATCCAATCTGTAAGCAACCTTGCCAACCCTGGAAATAACTCCGAATGGTCCAATAAATCAGGGACCCAACTTTCCCTCTTCCTGAAGCGGATCACACCCTTCAAGAGTGAGACCTTTAGTGACATCAACCTAAAACTCCAAGTCAGATTGGTGCTGGTCAGCATAACTCTTCTGCCGACTTTGAGCAGTCTGCAACTGCTTCCTGATCTGTTGAATCATCTCGGTAGTCTGTAGAGGCACCTCAGTCCGACCCACCACCTTATGACCAACCTTACCCCAACAGACTGGGGTACGACATCTCTGGACATACAACAGCTCAAAAGGCGTAGCACCAACACTAGAGTGAAATTTGTTGTAAGAGAACTCTGCAAGTGGTAGGTAGGAGTCTCAACTCCCACCAAAATCAATGACACAGGCCCGCAACATATCCTCAAGGGTCTGAATGGTCCGCTCACTCTGGTCGTCGCACTGCGGATGATAAGTTGTGTTGAAATGCAGCCTCGTGCCCAATTCCTCGTGGAACTTTTGACAGAAACGGGAGGTGAAACAAACATCACGGTCTGAAACAATAGAGACCGGAACCCCGTAGCGAGCAACGATCTCGTGAATATACACATTGGCCAACTTCTCGATCGACGAGCTCTCCTAAATTGCCAGAAAATGGACACTCTTGGACAATCGATCCGCAATGACCCATATAGCATCAAAACACTTTGTCGTTCTTGGCAATTTGATGATAAAATCCATCATGATATGCTCCCATTTCCACATGGGAACCTCTAGAGGTTGCAACTTTCCATGCGGCCTCTGATGCTCGGCCTTGACCATCCTGCAAGTTAAGCATCTCTCAACATACCAAGCGATCTCTCTCTTCATGAACGGCCACCAATAACTCAACCTCATATCCTGGTACATCTTGTTGGCCCCCGGGTGAATAGAAAATTAAGACTTATGAGCCTCTTCCAATACACTCTGTCTGACCCCACCAGAGATAGGAACCCATACACGGCCGCAAAGGGTCAACAATCCACGACTGTCAGGCTCAAATCTGGTAATATCACCCCTGATCATCTCAATTTTCAAATTCTCCTCTCGAACACCCTCAGTCCGAGCCACCCTAATCAATCCCATAAGTGGAGAATCCAAATATATCCTCATGCACATCATCAAAACAAAAGATCCATCTGACTAGCGGCTCAGGGCATCCGCCACGACATTCGCTTTACCCGGAAGGTAAAGGATCTTGCAGTCATAGTCCTTGACTACGTCCAGCCACCTGCGTTGCCTCATGTTCAAGTTCGGCTGATCCATAATATGGCTCAAACTCTTGTGATCCGTGTAGATAGTATAACGGACCCCATTAAGGTAATGCCTCCAAATCTTGAGAGAGAAAACCACCACACCCAACTCAAGATCATACTTAAGGTATCTCGTCTCATGCGGCTTCAGCTGCGGCGAAGCATAGGCTATCACTCATCCTCTTTGAATGAGGACTGCCCCCAAGCCGGTGATGGATGCGTCACAGAAGACTACAAAATCCTGAACTCCCTCTGGGAGGGTTAAAACCGAAGCCTCGCAAAGTCACTGTCAAGGAGTCTCGAATTTCGTCTGCTTCTCAGGGCCCCATCGGAAATCCACCCTTCTCCTCGTCAGACGAGTGAGGGTACCACAATCTTGGAGAAGTCTTGAATAAATCTCTGAAACTACCCTGCCAATCCAAAGAAACTCCTGATATCCGAAGGAGATTTCGGAACCTCCTACTGCATCACTGCCTCGATTTTGGACGGATCGACCAAAATCCCCTCCTAGTTAAATAGGTTCCCAAGGAACTGAACCTATCGCAACCAAAACTCACACTTTGTGAACTTAGCATAAAGTCGCTCTTGCTTTAAGACTCCTAGAAGCTCACGAAGATGCTCCTCATGCTGCTCCCTAGTCTTGGAGTACACCAAGATATCTGTCACAACTGGAAATTTTATGTCATGTAATCTATACATTCAAGCTAATGTGAATCAAAAACTTCAATCAAATACATCATACAAATACTACAAATAGTCATCAAACAATTGGGAACACTAGAAGTTCTTAATTAGGTCCATTTTGGGACTAGAACTTCCTTATTGGACCTAATGGACCAATAAGCTTCCAATTTGACTATCTTGGGTTTAGAACCCTAATTGGATTCAAATTGGACCCACATTTATTTTATTCAACATTTTAGGTCATGTTGGACCTAGAATGAAATGAACTAAAAGCCTTGATACATGAATAACCTAAACTAGTCCAATAAAAATATGAAAATCCTACCACATTCTTTTAGGTATAAAACACACCCTAACTAACTCTAATTTTGGGCTTAAGGGGAAAAAGCCCAAATTTTTCTTTTCC
The DNA here is from genome assembly GCF_051521515.1 of Lactuca serriola. Classification (NCBI taxonomy): domain Eukaryota; kingdom Viridiplantae; phylum Streptophyta; class Magnoliopsida; order Asterales; family Asteraceae; genus Lactuca; species Lactuca serriola. Next base: position 107,415,231 of record NC_136409.1, on the reverse strand, counting down.
CTTTCCAATTCTCGGCCCAAGGCCCAAACCCAAAGAGAAATGGAAGTGTTGACTTTGGATGCCACCTCACTATTACCCAAAGGACATCCATGCATTGTATCTCATTCTTCCATGCAAGTATCACTTCAAAGATCACCTCACTTCTTCCTCTCTCTCACTCTCGGCCATACACCCACACACACCCACAAAAATCTCTCAAATTCTCTCTAGATTACTCAAGAACTCTCCTTCCTCCCCTCTTCAAAAAAATCTCGAGTTTTAGGAAGCATTCAAGAGGAAATTTCCACAAATTCTTCATCTAAGGTAAGATTATGCATAGATCTATGATTTAGATTCTTGTTGTTATCAAAATCCTTTCCTAATCTATGCAAAAATCGTGATCTTGCATCCTAGAACCATCTCAAACTCGAGATCTACCAAGGAAAGGTGCTAAGGCCAAAAATCATCAAGTTTTCCTCCATCTTTTCTTCCAAAAACCGAAACCACACCCAAGGTGAGCTTCATACCCCCTATTTTCTGTTTTTATGAGTTTTGTGGGGGGGGGGGGGAATACAAGTGAAAGTGTAGATCTATATGTGTTTTGTATGCCTTGTATGATTTCCATGCTTATATGTATGCATTTGTGTGTTATAATGTTGGATCTAGCCATAAAACCCCTCAAAACCGAGATATATCTTGTGTTAAATGATTCTAGCATCAAATATATTTCTACATACAAAGTGTTTCTAGAAAAATGGCTAAATGGCTTAGTAACAATTTCTTTGGGCTAAAAACACAAATTTTTGGACCTAAAATGTGAAAAATACAAAATTAAGGGCCCAAATTGACATATCACGAATTCTGATGGATGAAGTGTGTCAAAACAGTTTCAATAAAACAATTTCTGGAAATTTACTCATTTAGAAAATTAAAAACATAAATTTCAAGCTTAATGGGCTAAAAATGACATTTTCGGCCCAATGAGGCCCATTATGCGAATTTTTCTGTTTTGGAGGGCCAAAACTGTGATTTTCTGTAAAACAGTGGATCATAAGTGATCCAAGTCCTTTTCAAAGGTTTAAAATGCTTTTTAAATTAAAAAGGACCAAAGTTGCAAAATTTTTACAATTTGGGCCAAAATTGTCAAAATTGCGAAAAAGAAGGGTTATAACCGAGGAAACTGAAATTTTAGGGACTTAAACTGTTTTCTATGAAAAATATGCTGAAAAATATCAATTTCAATAATTTTTGGTGTTAAAATGTCAAGAAAATTGATTTAAGGACCAAACCGGAAAGTATTTAACTAAAGGGGTGAAAAAGTAAATTTTACAAACAATGAGGGGCTGAAAACAGAAAACTTTCAAGGTTAATTCAATACATGCAATTTGATCAAACAATGGCACCGCGACTATCGACGAAATACAATACACTACAATACCAAAATCGTTGTGAAACGAATTGGTTCGGTCTCGAACCAATAAAAATCCGAAACTACAAACACGACGACACTACGATTCATACAAATAACGTTTGGGAATTCAATATACATGCGAGTGTGCACAGACGTCTACGCACCATCTTTGAGCCCCAAAAGTGTAAAATCTTGTTCGTTGAGCCTAGCTAGCCCAATGACCTGATCTTAAGGCCCGAAGACATTTTTTTTCTACGAAGTGTTGGGTTTCACCGACTTGGCACAACGTAGAGGGACTTTCAATGGCTTGTATACTACTGGTCCCCAAGGGTCCTTTGGTATTAGCTAGTAAAGTCTACATTTCATGCGAGGCGGGTCGGGGACCCCTCATACATTTTTATCCCCAACCGGTTAATGGAGTCATCGAGGCCTTCGTGTCCTCTTTCTCTTCGGATGTGGGACTACACCTAGTCAGGGCGATTGGATAACGTGATTAGTACGGACGACGCCTTCGGGATCGTTAGTATAGCTATAAACTGGGCGTTTGTGTAATGCGGGTTTGTAGTAATTAATCATGCTCAAAAATAATCCAACGTCGCCTGGGACTGACACTATACGTTATGCAATGGTTTCAATGTAACTTCATGTAATTCAAGAAATCAGGAAAACATCGGGTTTTCCTAGGGTTTTCAATACATACGGATTCGAAATGCATACAATTTTAAATGAACAATTTTTACAAGTATAGAAACAAACAAGCATACCTATGGATCTTCACAAACATTTTCAAAAGCTTTCCTTTTCAGAAAATATCGGATATTCTGGTGGTTTTTCAAACGACACGAAACATTGTTTTTCTTCAAATACTACTTATGAACTCACCAACATTTCATATGTTGACGTTTTTCAAAATACTTGTATTCTTAGGAAACCCTTGAATCAAAGGAATTCATATTCAGTGATGGCTTGCAGTTCGTTACGTACGAGTCGAACAATTTATTTTTGGGAATGTAATGTTTAAACAATGTATTTCATGTAAACGCTACTGGTTGTACTATATTAATGAATGGTGACGAATGCTGTTATGTTTCATATATATTCAATGTTATGGTATTCAATTGAGTCACGACAGCCCCCGGACGTTTCCGCCGTCTGGTTCGGGGGTGTGACAGGTTGGTATCAGAGCTTTGTTTATAGTGAACTAGCATGTCGAGCCACACATTGATATGCAACTATAAACCAAAAAGAGGGACTAACATAACTCTGAACAAAACAAGTAAATAAAACACACTTGCTTGCATTAGGGATAAGGACCTAACGCTGAATCAAACACAATAACACTGGTATCTCGGTTAATTCGGGACTGTTCTTAGTGATACCAAGGAGTGAATGTAGCCTGATCAACTACATTCTCTCCAAGGTAAAACTAACACACGTATTGATGAGATCGGGATAGCTAGGGAACCTAAAACTATACCCTTTATCACCCAAAAAGAGAATGTTTGCTTAGTCTGTACAATAGTCATAGCATCCTAGGAATAATGTTAGCATATTTACGTACTCGCGCAGACAGCATGGCTGGCTTTCATCACCCTGGAGACCCCTACTTCCCTAATCAGGGAAACAACGGGTGGCTAGAGGAGGAGGAGCCTGAGGAAGAGCCTGAAGAGGAACCTGAGGAGGACCCCGAAGAGGAATCTGACGGGGAACCGGAGGCAGAAGTCGAGGGCGAGCCTGCCGAACCCGAAGAAGACGAAGAACCTTTCGGAGAGGAGCTCGATGACAGCGAAGGGGGTGATTCGGACGCAGAGTCCGAGGTCATCGACCCCCCTTACCCGATCAGGGTGCCTGCTTACCGTGTGGGCCCCACTGGACCTACCCCTCCTTGGGGCATTGATCTCTGGAGATGGAGCAGACATCAGGGACAGCGACCCCCGTTTGGCATGTCACGTGAGTTCTTCGACCTGAGGGACGGAGGACCGGCCGACCGAGCCCTACCGGTCATGGTGAGGCGATTACGGGACACCGGCGACCTTGCTCAGGGCACTGCTGATCAAGTACGCCAGTTGTGGACTAGGGTCGAGCGTGCGGAACAGGAGACGCGTGACGTCCTCAGGGAGTTTCACATGAGGCAGGTAAGGTGGGAGTCTCGACTTCAGGACGCAGAACGCTTGGTGGCTCGTCTTCAGGGAGCATCCAGATCTTCGGCACCACCTCCTGACGCAGCTCATCGCGATTAGGGATAGACTTATCATAGTAGATCACTAGGAACTATGTTATGTACTCCGACTCTATGTTTAAGTGACTACACTACTCATGGAGCCGTTATGCTGTCGGATTAGTGTCACATATGTATGCTCCTACGAGCAAATTTTCTTGTATTACATGCGGATAATATTAATGAACTTTTGTGTGTTTTGCTATGATATTACCAGTTGTTATGTGTTGAGACGTTATGATTGTATGCTCGATGGTAGTAATGTTTAGGTTCGTATCATACACCTAGTTAGTAGGATCGCAACCTCACAGAAACCACGTACACTCAACATCTTTCCGTTTCATGACAGAAAGATGCCTCGCCCAGCTACTCGCGGAAATCCCGAACTAACCCCGCCCGAAGTTGACACCACTGCTTTCCAGGCAGCCGTGTCTGCTACGGTCACAGCAGCTATGGCGCAACTTCACCGAGGGAACAACGGAGGAGGTAACGGGCAAGGATCCGGAAGTTCGAACAACGGGACGAACCAAGGACCCACTAAAACGTGCACCTACAAGGATTTTTCGAACGCCAAACCCCGAACTTTCAACGGCACTGGAGGAGTGATTACCCTAAAGTGATGGATCGAGAAGGTAGACTCGGTATTCGAGATATGCGAGTGCCCCGAGCAGATGAAAGTGAAGTTCGCGGCCTGCACTTTTGTGGACCAAGCACTCACTTGGTGGAATGGACACGTAGAAGCTATGACGCTCCCTGTCGCCAACTCTATTCCCTGGGCAGAAATGAAAGAAATGTTAATGGTTGAGTACTGCCCCCGAGGCGAAATACAAAAGATGGAACAGGAACTATGGAATCTCACTGTACAGAATGGGAACATCGATGCCTACATAACGAGATTCAGCGAACTATCTCTGTTGTGCCCGGGTATGATTACATCAGAAGGAAAGAAGATTGAACGATTCATCTGGGGACTGACATCCCCCATTCAAGGGAATGTGATAGCTGCGAACCCTGAAACGTTTGACAGTGCAAAGAGATTGGCAAAGAGGCTATATGATCATAACCACAAAAAGGGCGAGAAGCCAGTGGAGACTGAGAATAAAAAGGAGGATGATGGCAGGAAAGGGCGGAACAACAAGAGAAAGGGGCGTCAGGGCCCCGAGGCCTCTAAAAAGCAGCAGACAGTGGCAGTTAACGCTGTCACTGCACCGGTTCCAGCCACACCACATGCTCCAGCCTCAGCTGCTTCAAATGCTTCAAGACCCTATTCCGGTAATCTTCCCAAATGCAACAAGTGCGGTTTCCATCACCAAGGAGAATGTAGGGAGTTCCATTGCACCAGTTGCAACCGAAGGGGACACACTGCAAGGTTCTGCAGGACTTATCCTTCTCAGAACCAGAGTCAGGGAAACAACCAGAACAACAACAACCACCGCACTAACAACAACACCAATGCCGGCAGCAACAATGCAGGGCCTAGCCACACCTGTTTCGGGTGCGGAAGGACGGGACACTTCCGTCGGGATTGCCCTAACAACAACAACCCAGGAAACAGAGGAGCAGGAAGAATGCTGACTATGGGTCAGAGTGATGCAGTTCAGGATCCCGCAGTTGTGACCGGTACGTTTCTCCTAAATCACACTTATGCATGCATCTTATTTGATACCGGAGCGGAGCGAAGTTTCGTAAGCGAGAAGTTTAAACATTTATTAAAACAACAACCCCAGAAGCTAAATGAAACCTATACGGTGGAAATGGCCAATGGGAAAACCGAATCCACTAGGGAGATCTACATCGGATGTACCCTAATCCTCAACCAACACGTCTTACGAATAGATCTGATGCCAGTATCAATTAGGAGTTTCCATGTGATTGTCGGCATGGATTGGTTAAGCCCCCACCATGCTGAGATTATGTGCCATGAGAAGGCCATTCGCCTTCGTCTCCCAAATCACGAAACCCTAGTAATTTACGGAGACAAACCCAGTACAAATCTTCGTCTCATCTCGTGCATCAAAGCACAAAAACACTTGCGAAAGAACAATTTGGCATTCTTGGCTCACATAGTGGACAAGACCAAAGAAGAAACTAACATCCAAGACATTCCAGTAGCATGTGAATTTCCGGACGTGTTTCCCGAAGATCTTCCAGGAGTACCCCCAGAGAGACAGGTTGAGTTCCGAATCGACCTCGTTCCAAGAGCAACTCCTCTTGCTAAATCACCATATCGATTGGCTCCTGCCGAAATGCAGGAATTGTCCAGCCAACTCAGTGAGCTTCTGGACAAGGGATTTATCCGACCTAGCTACTCGCCATGGGGAGCTCCGGTACTCTTTGTCAAAAAGAAGGACGAATCTTTCAGAATGTGCATCGATTACAGAGAGTTAAATAAACTCACTGTCAAAAACCGCTACCCACTCCCACGAATCGATGATCTATTCGACCAGCTCCAAGGAGCTAGTTATTTTTCTAAAATAGATTTACGGTCCGGATACCACCAACTCAAAGTCCGAGAAGAGGATATTCCTAAAACCGCTTTCCGAACCCGCTACGGACATTATGAATTCGTCGTAATGCCCTTCGGTCTAACAAATGCACCCGCCGCATTTATGGACCTAATGGATCGAATCTGTCGACCGTTCCTGGACAACTTCGTCATTGTGTTTATCGACGACATCCTCGTCTATTCTCGAAACAAAGAGGAGCATGGCCAACATCTCCGACAGATCCTAGAAACTCTGCGAACGGAAAAGCTGTACGCCAAACTCTCCAAGTGCGAGTTCTGGCTCCGGAGTGTGAATTTCCTAGGCCACGTAGTTAGCCAAGACGGAATTCATGTGGATCCCTCTAAGGTCAAAGTTGTGGAAGGATGGGCAACTCCGACTACGCCCACCGAAATTCGTCAGTTCTTAGGCCTAGCAGGCTACTATAGGAGATTCATCCAAAACTTCTCTAAGATCGCCAAGCCGCTTACCTTGCTTACGCAAAAGGGCGTGCCATTCAAATGGACAGACCGACAAGAGATTGCGTTTCGAACCTTGAAGCAAGCTCTTTGTAGCGCACCTGTACTATCTCTACCCGAAGGAACGGAAGATTTTGTAGTTTACTGTGACGCGTCAAATCAGGGCTTAGGTTGCGTTCTCATGCAACGTGGAAGAGTGATAGCATATGCGTCCCGCCAACTAAAGACGCACGAAGTAAATTACACGACCCATGACCTAGAACTGGGAGCCGTGGTCTTCGCCCTAAAAATTTGGAGGCACTACCTGTACGGTACAAAGTGCACCATCTTCACGGACCACAAGAGCCTCCAGCACATCTTGAATCAGAAGGAGTTGAACATGAGACAACGAAGATGGGTGGAATTGCTAAACGACTACGAATGCGAGATCAAGTACCATCCAGGCAAGGCCAATGTGGTAGCCGATGCATTGAGTCGGAAGGAGTACTCTAATCGCCGTACGAAAACGCACTCGATAACCATTCAGTCTCATCTGGCCACTCAAATTGCATCAGTCCAGGCAGAGGCTATGAAAGCGGAAAACAGAACTAGCGAGGCATTACGCGGAATGGAGAAGAACCTAGAAGTCAAGGAGAATGGAGTATGCTACTTTATGAACCGTATTTGGGTCCCAAAAATCGGAGGATTTAGGGAGACCGTTATGAAGGAAGCCCACAAGACACGATACTCCATTCATCCCGGTTCGGACAAGATGTATTTGGACATTAAACAACACTATTGGTGGCCTAACATGAAGGCGGAAATCGCGACTTATGTTGGTAAGTGCCTTACGTGCGCCAAAGTGAAAGTGGAGTACCAGAAACCTTCCGGATTGTTACAGCAACCGGAAATCCCTGAGTGGAAATGGGAGGGGATTTCTATGGACTTCGTGACCAAGCTGCCCAAGACGTCGGACGGATTGGACACCATATGGGTAATAATCGACCGACTGACGAAATCTGCCCATTTCCTGCCAATCAAAGAATCCTACAAGATGGAGAGACTGACGCGTTTGTACCTACGAGAAATCGTGAGACTCCATGGAGTGCCAAAATCTATCATCTCGGATAGGGACAGTAGGTTCACATCGCGCTTTTGGCAATCACTCCACAAGGCAATGGGAACTCATCTCGATATGAGCACCGCATATCACCCACAAACGGACGGTCAAAGTGAACGAACCATTCAGACGCTTGAAGACATGCTTCGTGCTTGTGTGATAGACTTTGGAAAGTCTTGGGATACCCACCTACCATTGATCGAATTCTCATATAACAATAGTTATCATTCGAGCATCAAGGTGGCCCCTTTCGAAGCACTGTACGGGCGTAAATGTAGGTCACCGTTATGTTGGGTTGAAGTAGGTGACACCCAGCTAGCAAGAACGTATACGTCGGACAGGGCACTAACGGGACCGGAGATCATTCGCGAAACCACCAAAAAGATCGTTCAGATCAGAGCTCGATTACAAGCATCGCGTGACCGACAAAAGAGCTACGCCGATAAACGGCGAAAGCCCTTAGAATTCCAGGTCGGTGATCGAGTACTGTTGAAAGTCTCACCCTGGAAAGGGGTTATACATTTCGGAAAACGGAGAAAGCTGAACTCGCGATACATTGGACCTTTCGAAATCGTCGCCCGAATAGGCCCAGTAGCATACAGACTACAACTACCCACGGAGCTAAACGGTGTACACCCCGTGTTTCATGTCTCTAATCTGAAAAAGTGCCTATCAGATGAAACCCTTGTCATTCCTCTTGACGAAATCGAAATCAATGAGAATCTCCTGTTCGTCGAAGAACCAATCGAAATCATGGACAGGGAGGTGAAGCGTACTAAGCAGAGTCGCATCCCGATCGTGAAGGTACGGTGGAACACAAAGCGTGGGCTAGAATTCACGTGGGAACGCGAAGATCAAATGAAGCAAAAGTACCCTCACCTATTCTAGCATTCTCAAATCTAGCTTTCAAACAGAATTTCGGGACGAAATTCCCTCTAACGGGGGGATGATGTCACAACTGGAAATTTTGTGTCATGTAATCTATACATTCAAGCTAATGTGAATCAAAAACTTCAATCAAATACATCATACAAATACTACAAATAGTCATCAAACAATTGGGAACACTAGAAGTTCTTAATTAGGTCCATTTTGGGACTAGAACTTCCTTATTGGACCTAATGGACCAATAAGCTTCCAATTTGACTATCTTGGGTTTAGAACCCTAATTGGATTCAAATTGGACCCACATTTATTTTATTCAACATTTTAGGTCATGTTGGACCTAGAATGAAATGAACTAAAAGCCTTGATACATGAATAACCTAAACTAGTCCAATAAAAATATGAAAATCCTACCACATTCTTTTAGGTATAAAACACACCCTAACTAACTCTAATTTTGGGCTTAAGGGGAAAAAGCCCAAATTTTTCTTTTCCCTTTCCAATTCTCGGCCCAAGGCCCAAACCCAAAGAGAAATGGAAGTGTTGACTTTGGATGCCACCTCACTATTACCCAAAGGACATCCATGCATTGTATCTCATTCTTCCATGCAAGTATCACTTCAAAGATCACCTCACTTCTTCCTCTCTCTCACTCTCGGCCATACACCCACACACACCCACAAAAATCTCTCAAATTCTCTCTAGATTACTCAAGAACTCTCCTTCCTCCCCTCTTCAAAAAAATCTCGAGTTTTAGGAAGCATTCAAGAGGAAATTTCCACAAATTCTTCATCTAAGGTAAGATTATGCATAGATCTATGATTTAGATTCTTGTTGTTATCAAAATCCTTTCCTAATCTATGCAAAAATCGTGATCTTGCATCCTAGAACCATCTCAAACTCGAGATCTACCAAGGAAAGGTGCTAAGGCCAAAAATCATCAAGTTTTCCTCCATCTTTTCTTCCAAAAACCGAATTCATACCCCCTATTTTCTGTTTTTATGAGTTTTGTGGGGGGGGGGAATACAAGTGAAAGTGTAGATCTATATGTGTTTTGTATGCCTTGTATGATTTCCATGCTTATATGTATGCATTTGTGTGTTATAATGTTGGATCTAGCCATAAAACCCCTCAAAACCGAGATATATCTTGTGTTAAATGATTCTAGCATCAAATATATTTCTACATACAAAGTGTTTCTAGAAAAATGGCTAAATGGCTTAGTAACAATTTCTTTGGGCTAAAAACACAAATTTTTGGACCTAAAATGTGAAAAATACAAAATTAAGGGCCCAAATTGACATATCACGAATTCTGATGGATGAAGTGTGTCAAAACAGTTTCAATAAAACAATTTCTGGAAATTTACTCATTTAGAAGATTAAAAACATAAATTTCAAGCTTAATGGGCTAAAAATGACATTTTCGGCCCAATGAGGCCCATTATGCGAATTTTTCTGTTTTGGAGGGCCAAAACTGTGATTTTCTGTAAAACAGTGGATCATAAGTGATCCAAGTCCTTTTCAAAGGTTTAAAATGCTTTTTAAATTAAAAAGGACCAAAGTTGCAAAATTTTTACAATTTGGGCCAAAATTGTCAAAATTGCGAAAAAGAAGGGTTATAACCGAGGAAACTGAAATTTTAGGGACTTAAACTGTTTTCTATGAAAAATATGCTGAAAAATATCAATTTCAATAATTTTTGGTGTTAAAATGTCAAGAAAATTGATTTAAGGACCAAACCGGAAAGTATTTAACTAAAGGGGTGAAAAAGTAAATTTTACAAACAATGAGGGGCTGAAAACAGAAAACTTTCAAGGTTAATTCAATACATGCAATTTGATCAAACAATGGCACCGCGACTATCGACGAAATACAATACACTACAATACCAAAATCGTTGTGAAATGAATTGGTTCGGTCTCGAACCAATAAAAATCCGAAACTACAAACACGACGACACTACGATTCATACAAATAATGTTTGGGAATTCAATATACATGCGAGTGTGCACAGACGTCTACGCACCATCTTTGAGCCCCAAAAGTGTAAAATCTTGTTCGTTGAGCCTAGCTAGCCCAATGACCTGATCTTAAGGCCCGAAGACATTTTTTTCTACGAAGTGTTGGGTTTCACCGACTTGGCACAACGTAGAGGGACTTTCAATGGCTTGTATACTACTGGTCCCCAAGGGTCCTTTGGTATTAGCTAGTAAAGTCTACATTTCATGCGAGGCGGGTCGGGGACCCCTCGTACATTTTTATCCCCAACCGGTTAATGGAGTCATCGAGGCCTTCGTGTCCTCTTTCTCTTCGGATGTGGGACTACACCTAGTCAGGGCGATTGGATAACGTGATTAGTACGGACGACGCCTTCGGGATCGTTAGTATAGCTATAAACTGGGCGTTTGTGTAATGTGGGTTTGTAGTAATTAATCATGCTCAAAAATAATCCAACGTCGCCTGGGACTGACACTATACGCTATGCAATGGTTTCAATGTAACTTCATGTAATTCAAGAAATCAGGAAAACATCGGGTTTTCCTAGGGTTTTCAATACATACGGATTCGAAATGCATACAATTTTAAATGAACAATTTTTACAAGTATAGAAACAAACAAGCATACCTATGGATCTTCACAAACATTTTCAAAAGCTTTCCTTTTCAGAAAATATCGGATTTTCTGGTGGTTTTTCAAACGACACGAAACATTGTTTTTCTTCAAATACTACTTATGAACTCACCAACATTTCATATGTTGACGTTTTTCAAAATACTTGTATTCTCAGGAAACCCTTGAATCAAAGGAATTCATATTCAGTGATGGCTTGCAGTTCGTTACGTATGAGTCGAACAATTTATTTTTGGGAATGTAATGTTTAAACAATGTATTTCATGTAAACGCTACTGGTTGTACTATATTAATGAATGGTGACGAATGTTGTTATGTTTCATATATATTCAATGTTATGGTATTCAATTGAGTCACGACAGTCCCCGGACGTTTCCGCCGTCTGGTTCGGGGGTGTGACAATATCATCAATTAATACAATAACTGAGCGATCGAGCATCGGCTTGCATACCCGATTCATCAGATCCATGAACATTGTCAGTGCACTGGTTAGCCCAAACGACATCACAACGAACTCGTAATGCCCATTACGAGTCCGGAACGCGGTCTTCTCCACGTACACCTCCCTCACCCTGAGCTGATGGTACCTAGGGCTCAGGTCGATCTTGGAGAACCAAGATCCTCCTTGCAACTGATCAAAAAGATCATCAATATGTGGAAGAGGATAACGGTTCTTCATTGTTAACTTCTTCAGCTCCCTATAATCGATGCACATCTGGTGCGAACCATCCTTGTTCATGACAAAAAGAATCGGCGCTCCCCATGGAGAACTGCTCGGATGGATGAATTGCTTGCATAGCAGCTCCTACAGCTGAGATGACAGCTCCTGCGTCTTAGGCACTACCAATAGGTATGACATCTTGGCAAAAGGCCGCACCCGACACAAGGTCAATCTGGAACTCGACCTGCCTCTCAGGAGGCACTCCGAGTAACTCCTCCGAGAATACATCAGCGAACACTCTAACGACTGGAACATCTGAAACTGAAACCCGATCCTTGACCCGTGTATCCACCACATACGCCAAATAACTCGTACACCTATGTTGAATGTACTGTCAACTCCTGGCTGCCGAACAAAATCATGAACCCAGTCTAGTGCCCGCCTCATGAAGAACCAGTTCTCCCCCACTTGGGGTTCGAACTACCATGTGTTGACCCTCACGATCTATCATGGCACCGAATCGACTCAGCCAGTCCATACTGAATATCACTCAAACATCCCCCATATAAATCAGAATCAAATCGATCGGAAAGGACAACCCGAAGATCTCTAGAAGACGCCCCTAATAAACCGAAGAAGTAGAAACCCCATGTTCGTTGGCGATAGAAACTTGCAACGGACATTCCAACTCCCCCATGGGCAAAGCAAACTCCCTACTAAAGGACCGAGAAACAAAAGTCCAACTCACACCTGATTCAAACAACACTAAACCAGGCAAGGATTTCACTAGGAACGTACCTAATAGAGGTACAAATATATAAGCATAAAACAATCATAATTAAAAGATAAGAGATAGAAACATACCAGTCACGACGTCTGGTGCTGCTCTAGCCTCCTCGGCAGTGAGCTGGAAAGTGCAACCCCGAGCCCTCGCGGGCTCCGCCATATCCTGACCCCCAACAGTGATCCTCAATGTAGCTAGTGCGGGGTCCTGCAATGGATTAGCGACAAGCAACGAATAGTTGGTCCTCACACGGCCAATCTGATCATAATGGTAGCAAATCGTCATACTCTGAATCGGGGCTAACTGGCGTCAATCCCTCACAAAGTGCCCCTCCTTGCCACATTTGTGGCACACACGACCAGATCGAAAAGCTCCGGTATGAACCTTCCTGCACTTCCCACAAGTGCATCCTCGCTGACATCCAGACCTAGGATCGGTGGCATTGAACCGCTTCGGCGTCGAGACCTGCCTCTGCTCCCTCAACTGAAACTCAATCTCCAACTCACGTCGCCTGGCAGCCTCCTATAGCTTCAGCAAGGTATCACACCGTGAAGTAGAAACAAATTGTTCTATTTCCGTCTTGACCATGCTCAGATAACGAGTCATTTGAGCCTGCTCTAAAGCAAACTCAAGGAAAAACATTGCCCTCTAAGTAAACATTCGGGTGATCTCCATCACCGACTCCACTCTCTGTCTCAGGTCTAAAAACTCCTGAGCCAACCTCTCCCGCTTGACCCGAGGAATATAGTGAGTGTGAAACATCTCCTTGAACTAATCCCATGATACCACAGCCCTCTGCTCATCAGAATAAGATCTTGTAAAAAGTCTCCACCAATCCTTCGCTCCGGGCCTCAAGAGGTTCAGAGCACACTTGACCTTCTGGTCAGTAGGACATGAACACGTGAAGAAACACCCCTCCACGTTAGATAGCCACCTCATGGCCATAATCGGATCCTGAACTTCATCGAAAGTCGGGGGCTTCATATTATCGAAGTCCGGTACTGAAAAGCCCGACCTAACCCAACACCTGAAGCCGCCACGGCTACAGAGGCTGCAGCAACAGCCGTCTCAACAATGGCTACGTAGCGGTCATCAAAGAACTCCATCATTGAGGTCTTGATAGACCTGAACATATCCGAAATTTGGCCCCGAAAAATAGCAACCATCTCCTCACAAATGATCTCCCTGACACGGTCCTCAGTCAATGCTGGCCCATCCTGGCTGCAAGTCCTGATCCCGACCCGGACCCGGTCTCGAATCCTCTCGTAAACACCATACTAATAATATACCATGAACATATAAGATAATCCACCTACATAAAGTGGAACCAACTCCAAACGAAGCCCTATGTGTTGTGACTTCCTTGCTATGCATATGGGTCCCGTGCTTTTAGTAGTACATGCCTATACTACCTTCCACACCTACCCATGTTTGTCTTGATGATCATCACAACAGCCTAACAATACTCATAAGCATAACCGAATGCGCAGTCCTCTCTCCTAGAGGAAACTAAACATCTCACGACTGGCCGACTGACCTCATCCAACTCAACCATGAAACTTCCACCAACCCTGCAGCACTTGTGTATGATAGCCATACATAACACTGGACCCTATAGACATTCGAATATATGATCCTACCCTAAGCCCTTCATCAAACAAGAACAGGAATAAGGCCAAACCAAACATTCTCAGGATATAAGATCTTAGTTATATATAACTGTGATGCATACACTATGAAACTACAATAATGATGTCAATTTCATAAAAAGAAAGGCCCTAGGCTATCAGACAATCCTATCATGCAATTCCTAAACATCCCTACCCTATCACTAGAATACTGTTTTAACGTATCACAATATCAAATAATAACATGGTATTTTGGGGTCTACTTACTGGCTCCGGTCGATCGTACACATTGCATCCTCCTTTAGTATTTTGAAAACCTTTTGAAAATCTTTTCCTTAGTCTAAGACTGGATTCACACGAGTGTTCCTCCAATTCAATCAAACCAAGGCTCTAATACCACCTTGTAACATCCATAAATTTCATAAATATTTTAAACTTTTTTAAACGTCCATAAACCACCATTTATTACAAATTGTTTTCAAAATAGTTTATCATAAGAGAAATCTCAGAAATCATAACACAAAATGTGAGGAGGTGTGTTGGGATTATTATGTTGCGTCATGGGCTCAGTCCTTAGCGCAGTTTTGATTGCCGATATTGGGCCTGTCCAACCGTGCACATTTTGTTCTAGGGTTTAGTATATAAGCTGCATGCATGCAGTCTTTGTAGTAAACACTTTGATAATTTTTCTCTTTGAGTTTTGTAAACCCTAGCTCACCTCTACAGTGGAAGTTCTTCATCGAGCTCTGCTGAGGTGTGACTTCATTGAATCATAAGCACGTATTTGACTCTATTCTGTGTTCATTCTCTTACTGTATTTGTCTTGTTTGATTTTCATATTCATACCTGTGAAAGATCTAATCGATCTAGAGTTTTATTCTCATCAATTGGTATCAGAGCAGGAGACTGTGTAATTCATACACATGTCTTCTGTCGAAGAAGTTATTAGGGTTTTCAATTCCACATTGATTGATATTAATTGAGCTGTCATTCCATATTGATGTATCTCATTAATCATTGATCCATCCCTAATGATATATTACAAGTCTGATCTTTTACAGGTAATCAATCAAAAGTCATTACAATGTCCATGGATGATTCACAAACCAATCCAATCAACATCTCCAACAGCATTGGTTCGACGACAAGGATACCAATCTTGTATACACAAGACTATGAAGTTTGGACGCATCACTTTGATGATTATGTAATTGGATCGGAGAATAATGGATACTTGATCTGGGAAGCGATCACTGTTGGCCCATTCGCTCACTCAAGCACCTCTAAGATTGTCAAAACTCAAAAGGAGTACAATCAGCTTGTTAACGATGTCAATGATATTCCTCAAGACGAGAAGGAAAAGTTTCAATGCAACATCAAGGCATTGAGGATGATAAGGTTTGCCTTGCAGTCAGATACGTTTCGTTTGGTAAGTTCTTGTGCCACTGCTAAAGAGATTTGGGACAGATTAAAAGAATTGTATTCCACTGACAAAGACTTGGAACATTCAATTCAAACTCTCTTGCTCTCTGAATTTGGTGATTTCAAGCAGAAGCCCGAAGAGAAACTGGTTCAAGCTTTTTATCGCTTTAATCATCTTTTAAGTAAGATGATAAAGCATGGGATTGAAAGGAAAGTCATCGAACAAAAGGTTACTTTCATGAACGATCTCAGATCCGAATGGATGGCTGTTGTATCTACAGTCAAAGCTCATGAACAGTTCAAATCATATTCTCTGGAGAAACTAGTGGGTATATTGAAATCCCATGAAAGTGCACTGTCTAAGGAAACGAATGTGGTTTCTAGTTTGGGTTCTTTAGCTCTTGTCTCTAAAGGAAAAAGCTCGGTTGAAGAAGAAGATGAATTGGATCTTGCCAATTATGATCTAACCGGTGAAGAATATGCCATGATGGTATCCAATCCAAGAAAATTCAATAAGAAGAAATTCCCAGCTAACAAGAACCGAAACTGGCAGGGAAGTTACAGTGCCGAAAAGATCAAGGAGGAACCGAAGATGGGGTCAAAGTCTGAAGAGTCAAAGAAAGAAGGGAAAGTTGGTGGAGACTCAGGATTTGATTGCCATTACTGTGGAGGCAAGAACCATTTTGCAAAAGATTGTATGTTGAAAAAGAAAGAAGAAAAGATAAATGATGAAGATGAGGAAGCGAGCCTCCTGAGAAGACTTGAGGAAATCAAGAAAAGAAAGTCTGCTGCTAACAATACTACTATGAATGCTTTAATTGTGTAGGATACAGACAACCGTGATGAATTTGGTGGTGTGGAAGTTTGGTCCACAGATTCGGAGGATGAAGAAGTCAGGAAGCCCACTCATGGGAAGGCTATGTTGGCGAAAGAAGAACCTGTAACAGGAAGGTGCTTTGCGGTGACCGAAGGTGTGTCTCAAATGAGAGGATATACAACCCACGGGGGAATAGAAGGCGAGAAGGAGCGAGAGGATAGGTGTTTTGCTTCCAAACCTATCAGTGCACAGATCAACGAATGTGATGAGTTGATGAAGAAGGTACAAAATATTATTGCTTCTCTAAAAATACCTGTTACTAACTATGAAAAGGAATTAGATAACTTAAAATCTAAATTTTCAATCATAAGTAGCAGTCTCACCCAAACCCATGTCACAAATTCTAACCAAACTGATCAAATCAGCAGGATTTCATCAAAGAGTGGGGAAAGGAGGATGTGGATCGAGCAGAAGGAGAAGGAGTTGATTAGGTCTAAGGATGATTCAATTTATTTGCAAAGAGACAATCTTAAACTTCTTAAACAACGAAATGTGTTTTGTTTGATTGCTAAAAGACTTTATTTTAACATCACTCAGTTGCATCTTGATTGTGAAATAGGAAAGAAGATACATCGCATGATTTTACCCTTCCTTGAGTTAAAGGAGGATGAAATCGATGTTGAAGCCTACAACTGTGAAAGCGTTGTATCTTCTAACGAAGTCTCTCCTACATATAAAATTAGTCTTGATAAAATTGAGTCCTACATAAACTCCAAGGACCACAAGGACATGCTTAAAAATCTGTTAGACAAAAATGATAGATTGAAATTAAGAACCGAAACTGTACAGAAATTTGACTTGTTGAATGCCAAATTAAGTTCAGAAAATAAACTTGATGTTGAAAATGCATCTGAACTTAATGAGGATGATGATCTGAGTGAAATCTCTGTAGAAGATTTGGTGGACTGTTCTAAATTTGTCAAGAGCGAACCTGAAACACGTAAAAATTTGATTTCTGAAAACTCTGTGGAGTTCGCTCGCTCGTCAACAGACAAGACCAAAACTCTTAAAGCAAAAGTTGTTGTGTATCAAAAGGTACAAACCACTCCAAATCAAGTCTACACGGTCCCTGGTGTCACTCCACAACAAACTGCATAATTGACAGCTATGGTGGAAGAAGATAATGTTGCCGGATGTGACGAGTACTTCTGGTCAGTACCAATAGACAACGCAGATGAGACGAAGGTCCTATCTTAGAAGACTTCATGGAGAGTGAAAGGTAGATATGTACCCGAACCTCTAAATGAGTCTGCAAGATATGATGTGCCAAGCACAAGTGGAACCAAAACCTCATTGGGGGAACCTGTGCAAACCACTAGCGAAACATCCTCAACAAAGAGTAACAACTATGCTCCTGCTTTAAGGAAAAAGGCTAACATCCACAGGAATCCAAAACAGGTGGCTGATCAAAAACACAAACGAAATCTGAGATACAAGAAGAATCTCTTAGAAAGGAAACAGTTTTGGAGATCACAAAATCCTCACTATGTAAGGATTGAAAAGAAGCACAAATCTGAAGAAGAATCAATGAACAGAAATGGCAGTTTCGGTCCCACACCCGAAAGGAACCGAAAGGATAGTTTCGGCTCTCATAACAACACCAACCGAAAGGGTAGTTTCAGTCCCTCGACCGAAAGGAACCGAAAGGAGAGTTTCGATCCTCCATCCAATAGCAACCGAAAGAGCGGTTTCGGTCCTTCACCCAATAGCAACCGAAAGAATGGTTTCGGTCCTTCACTCAATAGCAACCGAAAGAGCGATTTCGGTCCTTCACCCAATAGCAACCGAAATAGCGGTTTCGGTCCTCATCCCTCCAAGTTCAGTTAGACACACAGAAGATCAAATGACACTTCTAATACCAACACCTCTAATTCTAGTTCTCTTTCATCAAAAGATTTCAAGTGAAAAGCAAAGCTCTTTCCAGAAGATAACAAACGTCCAAAAGAGATCCAAAAGAATGCTGACGTCAACACCAAAAATCCCAATCCTACTGAATCTAAGCCAAACAAAATTAAATTTTTCACCATAAAAAGAAAAGATGAAACAACTTTAATTAAACGTACTTACTTGGTTGATATTTCTCTTACTATTTCCTGTTCTGTAAAAGGCTCTCAAGGACCCAAGAAACTTTGGGTTCCTAAATCTGCTTAAAATTTTGCAGGTTATTCGTGATGAGCAGTTCGACGAAGAATGGTATATTGATAGTGGCTGCTCTCGTCACATGACAGGGAGGATGGAATAATTGAGGGAATTTCGGTCTCTCAAGGATGGTGGTATTGTGAAATACGGCAACAACTCATTTGGTACTATCAAAGGCTATGGAATGATTACTAATGGCGAGTTCTCTATAAGAAAAGTGGCTTATGTTTAAGGGCTCCAACACAACCTTATCAGTGTATCACAACTGGTAGTTGGCACTAGATTTAAAGTATCATTTGACGATGAATGCTCATAGATTGTCGAGAAGAAATCTAATAATGTTCTGCTGAAGTCAAAGTGAAAGGGGGAAATGTACCCTTTGAACCTCAACCCAATTCGAGGCAAACCAGCAGTTTGCTTACTCACGAAGGCTCACTCAGATGAAAGCTGGTTATGGCATCGAAGACTCTCTCATCTGAATTTCAAGGATATCAACAAGTTGGTTTTGGGTGATCATGTTCGAGGTCTTCCAGTTCTAAACGTTGATAGAGAACATCTTTATGCAGCATGTGAAATGGGAAAGCATAGTAGGCAAAGTCATCCTTCTATTATCAATACTAAGGTGATAGAACCATTGGAGTTGTTACATATTAACTTGTGTGGTCCCTCGTCCATTGAAAGCATTGGGGGAAACAAATACGTTATGGTTATAGTGGACGATTTCTCTTGTTTCACTTGGTTGTTCTTCTTGAAGCAAAAATCTGAAGCTACTCCAAAGCTTAAGCTCTTCATAAAACAGGTCGAGACTCAACTAAGGAAAGTTGTTCGTAACCTGAGAAGTGACAATAGCCTGGAATTCAAGAACAAAGATTTTGAAGACTTTCTTGCTGAGAAGGGAACGACTCACAACTTCTCAACCCCATTAACTCCACAGCAGAATGGTATCGTTGAATGACGAAACCGATCTCTATGTGAAGCAACTCGCACAATGTTATGCTTCGCCTCCTTGCCTTTGTATTTTTGGGCTGATGCAATTGCTGCTACTTCCTATACTCAAAACATATCGTATTTGAACAAGCGATTCTCCATCACTCCCTACAAGATCTTGAACAATCATAAACCGAATGTGAAATTCTTTCATGTGTTCGGTTCAAGATGCTTCATCTTCAACTCCAGAGAAAATCGAAATAAGTTTGATGCTAAGGCTGATGAAGGAATATTCTTAGGTTACTCCCTGAATTCCAAGGCGTATAGAGTTCTCAATAAGTGCTCTAAGAAGATTGAAGAAACATACTATGTCACCTTTGACGATAGTTATGTTAAGAAGATGAAATCAACAGAAGGTGCAACGCAAGAAATCCTTCCAAAGAATGGTCAAGTTACGACTTCTATTTCAAATCTTTTTGAGCAATATTTGCTTCTGTTTGATGAGCCTCAAAAGGCGATTGACTCTGAATCAATGGCAAAAGACAACAAAGTTGATAATCTAAAACAAATTATGGACGATGCTGCTCAAAAGATGGCTGATGATTAAACGAAAGAAACCGAAAGGCCAGAAGCAAGCGAACCTTCAAGTGACCGTCCTAATGTCCAGGGGGAGGGTCCATATCTTTATCATGATCAAGGTTCATTGTTCTAGGGGGAGAGCTTATCGTCTCATTCTTCAAGCTCTTCTAAGAATCCAATCAAAGGAGGGAATACCAATCCAGGTACTGAACAGGCGTCATTCTTCGAGGGGGGGGGGGGGGGAACACCAACATCAATGATGATGACATTCTGTCTAAATTAGAAGAAGAAATAAATGCAGAATTGGATCCCACTTATGATCCAAATTACCCACCACTAATCAAATGGACCAAAGATCACCCTCAAAGTCAAATTATCAGGGAATCTTCAGAAAAAGTGTTAACTCGATCTCAAATCAAAGCAAAACAAGCTGCACTCTTTTCTCAAGTAGAGTTTTGCATGTTCAACTCTTTTGTCTCCAAAGTTGAACCGAAGACCGTTAACTCTATACTTGATCATTCAGACTGGGTTCAATCCATGCAAGATGAGTTAAATGAGTTTGAAAGAAACAAAGTATGGCGTCTTATTCCAACTCCAAAGGATGCTTCGGTTGTCGGTCTCAAATGGGTATTCAGAAACAAGATGGACAAGGAGGGGAATGTCAAACGTAACAAAGCATGGTTTGTGGTCAAAGGCTACTGTCAGGAAGAAGGCATCGATTATGAAGAGACCTTCGCTCCAGTTGCAAGATTAGAGTATGTTCGTATCTTTCTTGCCTATGCAGCTCACAAGAACTTTGAAGTCTATCAGATGAACGTCCAATGTGCCTTTCTTAATGGGGAACTTGAAGAGACTGTATATGTTGAGCAACCGCCAGGATTCGTGAAAGAAAAGTATCCAGATCATTGTTACGTCCTTGACAAAGTGGTATATGGCTTAAAACAAGCTCCTAGAGCATGGTATGAAACTCTAACTCGATTCTTAAAAATGTCAAAATTCAAACAAGGTTCGGTTGACCCAACCTTCTTTCGCAAGAGAGAAGGTAAACACCTTATGATAGTCCAAATTTATGTTGATGACATCATCTTTGGCTCCACGAATCCCAGTTTAACGGTTGAATTCAGGAAGTTGATGGAAACTAAATTTGAGATGAGCTCAATGGGTCCAATTCACTTTTTCCTTGGCTTAAACATTAGACAGGGACCCGAAGGCATTTTTATTAATCCGGAGGCATACACAAAGACACTTTTGGCTAATTTTGGTATGATGGGTG
Source organism: Lactuca serriola (assembly GCF_051521515.1). Taxonomy (NCBI): domain Eukaryota; kingdom Viridiplantae; phylum Streptophyta; class Magnoliopsida; order Asterales; family Asteraceae; genus Lactuca; species Lactuca serriola. The sequence continues at coordinate 107,393,754 of NC_136409.1, read as the reverse complement.
ACTCCAAAGTTAAAGTGCCAATGGCCTTTGGTACAAAGCTTACACCCTCACTTGAAAAGCCAGCTGCAGATATGACGCTCTATCGTCAAATGATTGCGTCTTTAATGTATCTCATAACTAGCAGACCTGACATCATGTTTTCAGTCTGTTATTGTGCAAGATTTCAAGCTAACCCATGCGAACCTCATCTGCGAGCCGTGAAAAACATCTTTCTCTATCTGAAGCGAACCTCTTCTCTCGGTCTGTGGTATCCAGCCAACTCTGGTTTCTTTGTTCAAGCGTTCTCAGATGCTGATTTAGGTGGTTGTGGTTTAGATTGTAAAAGCACCACTGGAGGATGCCAATTTCTAGATGGTAAATTGGTTAGCTGGAAATCGAAGAAACAAACTTGTGTTTCTCTCTCCACTTCAGAAGCTGAATACATTGCTGCAGCATCATACACATCTCAAGTGGTATGGATACAAAGTCAGCTAAGGGATTACGGGTTAAACATCAAGAAAATCCCACTATATTGCGACTTTGAAAGCGCAATTAGGATTTTTCACAACCCAGTGCAACACTCGAATACCAAGCATATAGCACTGAGGTTTCACTTTATCAAAGATCACGTCGAAGATGGCAACGTAGAAATCCATTTCGTCAGAACAACTGATCAACTGGCTGATATATTCACTAAGGCTTTACCCGAAGCAAGCTTCAACAAGATTCTACAAGGCCTAGGAATGATGGAAGCAGAATCAGTGCCCAAATCGCCTTCGCTTCAATAAAGGTTAGAAGCAAAATAGAGCGAACTGAAATGAACCGAACGTTTGGTTTATTTCGGGTTCGGTCTATTTCGGGTTCTGCTCAACCAAGAACCGAAATGAACCGAACGCTCGGTCTATTTCGGGTTCGGTCCTTCTGAACTCATTCGCTTCTTTTTGCTTCCAAGGCATTTTGGTTGTATTCATTTGTACACTCTTTTTAATACTTCTTTTTATTCATAAAATCCAAAAATATTTTTCTCTTTCGTTCAATTAAACAACTCTCACAAAATACAAAAATATATTTTTTTATTTTTTATCTAATATTTCATTTTGTATAAGTGTAATTCTCGATGGTGGAGCTACAGTAGGTATATTTCTTTTATTTTATCCAATTAGTTAGGCATCCCTAGAAGCATGTTGTTGTATGTTGACTAAAGCCTCGAAAGATTTTGAGTGAAGCCTTAATAACATGATATATACAAATCATGTTTTCCCAATCCAGGCTGTAATATTCACTTTAATCATGAGCTACCTTACTTTACTCACATTGAGTTTAGAGTTTTCTGCTTGGTCATTCTTTGTCTTTAGAGCAGAGGTACATTCGCTTCTTATACCCTCTACATCATTTTTCTCCATTATACTTCGTTTCACCAATATAACCCCTGAGACTCTCAGCATTACCTCTGAGGTTTATGGTTATACAAAATCTGCGTTCATGATCTTATTTTCATGCCACTATGTACTAAGTGAAACCCACAATTCAACACCACAAATGAATTGACGGTGAATTCTCATATTCAAGATCTTACTTGTTACCTAATGAAATCTCTTTTTATTTTTGAGTGATCTTTTATGAATTTGTCTAAAACCAAGGCTTTTCTTTCCCTAAAGATCCAGTTTGTTTTTGTTTTTGAGATTTCTATAAAAGATATCTTACCTACTTGTTCAACAGATCACAATGATCTCACAAATACTTCATTCAGTTTCGATCTTATGTCAAGTATCAAAATGATGAATTGAAGTGAAAGCCACCCTTTATAACCTTCAAAAAGATGTCTTTCAATACTTCTCAACAAGTCATTGATCGTTATTTAATGGGAAACCAAGCAAGCACTTTAATGTCTCTCTTGACTTTGAAGGAAGTGATTTGTGCCCAAAATCCATTGTTTTATGTCTATTTAAGGCATCACAGATTATCCCAAAACGTTTCCTTTATTTCTTTATCTTTTACACCCTATGCACGATAATTTTAATTTTCCACACTCTGGTTCTTTTAAGACTATTCAATAAATCATAATAGGCAACGGCAATTCAAATGTATTTTGGAGTGACGATTGGGATGAAGTGGAAGCTGAATCAGCGTTTATCTAATCGGTTTGGCGATTTGAAAAAGTGAATTTTATGGAATGGTGTGCAAAAAGGAAACGTCATTTCCCTTTCCTACGTCATCATCGATATGCCAACTGTTCATCCGTCAAGTCAGACGCTATTTTTGAAATAATCCAAGATCTCAGACAGATTTTTCTCACTCCTCCTTGTACGTATAAAAGGAATTGGAACGGTACTCTTTAACCTTTTATCGCTGCCAAAACTCTCTCAAAGAACAACAGCGATTTCTTTTACTATTCATCATCTTCTCCAAGCTTCAACAATGGCAGACTCTTCCTCAGTTCATGACACCTCGGTTCGCCAAACCCTCCGCACAATCAAACCTCAACAAAACCTGATTATCGATCTCACCCCCTTTGTCTATGAACCCTACATGATGTATGTAGTTGAGTGTCTTAAGTACTCTCCTTTGGTCGATGCTCTGACCAAAGTCGAGATTGTTCCAATGTCCTGTCTTTCTCTTGTCTACTCCACTGCTTACTACGACAAGATTCATGAGAGGATTCACTTTGAGATCAACAACAAGAAGACTTCTATCTCCAAGCACCGCTTTTGTGCCCTAATTGGTCTTTCTCAAGAACAAACTCTGGTAAACCCTGATTCAATCACCACTAGTCAAATTTTTTCCATGTTTTATCAGATGGGGTATACTGAAATCCTCACCACTATAACAAAGTTCAAGAAGTCCTGCCTTCCTCCTCAATGCAATGGCCTGTTTACTTTGCTGTTCAAAGGACTATCTGAACGTAGCGCCGACTCAGATGGGGCGAGCAAGTATTTTATGACTGTGTTATATGGGCTGTATAATGGGATCGACTTGGATTATGGAACAACTATGTGGCAGCAATTGGTACAAATCTTGGTCTCTTCATCCAGGCACTCTGAGATCTTGTGTGGGCAATATTGGTCAATCATTACCAACTGGGTAATGGATCGACTACATGTTCCAATCATGGCAAATTCTCTTCTCTACTCCATCGCCACTTTTCACACAACCAAAATCATTGTCATAGATCCCACCAAATACTCCTTTATTGGATTTGTTTCTGAAGCGATGCTTACTCGTGTCTCAGCTACGAGTAACGTTTTGCAACAATACAGGAAAACTCCATCTTCAGGTCCAAGGGAGCTTACGCCAGCCATGGTTCGCTCCGTTGAAAAGGCTGACAAGCCAGCAAAAAGGGGCAAGAAAATTGAAACCTAGAAGGAGGCACAGGTTTCCAAACCAACCAAGGGGCAAACCCCTAAGAAGCGAAAGACTGACAAGGCTGCTCCATCACAGCCTCAATCGAAGAAGAAAAAGAAGCCTGCTAGGAGGCTTATACTCCAATCCTCAAGTGATTCAGATTAAGAGTATGTTCCTCTTAAACATAAGAATTCTCCTCTTTCAGAATCTGAGAGCGCAAGCTCTGATGATTAGGCTTCGGGCCGAGGTGCTACTCCGCCTCGCTCCGCTACCCCAGAAGTTTCGGTCCACTCTCCACCTCCTTCCCCTCTACCAGTATCAATCCCAGTATCCATCCCTCCAGTTTTCCCCATCACCACTACACAACCTTTCGCCTCTATACCCATCCCTACTCCCATCTTCACAGACACTAACACCACCACTACTACCACAGGTGCTCATTCTACCGCTCTCACTCCACCTGTTACGACCGAACCACCTGTCACAACCGAACCTACAGCTACTACCAAACCCTTATCTCCTACTCCATCCACAGAAACAACCCCTGTTCAAGGCGGTGAGGACTTGGAATTTTATTCCACGTATTTTAGTCCTTACCATGTACAGAGTGACGATGATGATGATGAGCCTGTTACAAAGCGTCATCTCAAGGCATTGAATGAAAAACTTGATCAACTGCTCTCATCTTCTTCCTCTGGAGCTTACTCTGAAGCAGCATTAATGGCTTTATTCTCAACTGTTCTTCAAGAACACAGTGCCTCACTCTCTACTGTAGCTAAAGCCATTGAAGCATCCACTTCTCAATGCCAGCAAGCCTCTCTTGCTATTGAGGCTTCTACCAAGGAGTGCAAGGAAGCCACCGAAAAAGTCGATAAACTAGTTTCTAAAGCTCGTCTTTTTCTACATTCTTTGCAGGTAGCAGCTAAGAAGAATGATCAAACAGTTAATGCTTCGGTGGATAATCTTCAATGTTCTCTTCAATCTGAACGTTCCAATCTTGAAGCTGCACGCCAGGCAATTGAAGCTGCCAACGAAACTTTACATGCTAACGTCAATGATCGATTGACTCAACTGGAGGCTGAATTAGTTGTAGAGAATCGTATCATGGATGAGCTAGATAGGAGAACCTCACAGCTGAAAATGCAAAATTACAAGCTGTGTACTGCTATTGTCGAGGTCAACGACCTGAAGTCAGAAAGGGAGGTCATTCAGAGTTCTGTTGCTGATGTTCACTCCATCCTCCTTCATCTCCTTGATGCTCATGATCCTATCATCACCATAACTATCAGGCGCCATTTGGCTGAAAAGCTCAGACCAGCATTGGACATTCGTAGTCGTATTGAGGGTGTTTCGGTGACTAGTGTCCAGCCGAAACAAGGGGGAGAAAAGCAAACTCAACCTCCTCCTGAACCGAAACCATCCACTGAACCGAAGGTTAATGAAGCTTCGGTCAATAATAAAGACAAAAAGAAGAAGAAAATCAGGGAGGATGACACTGACAATGAAGACGATGTCTATGCTGAGAATCCTAAAAACCCTTTTTAGTAGATAAAGCCCTCGCAGAAAGAGCTAAAAGAGAAATTCAAGAAACAACAGACTAAACTCGAGCAAAAGCGAAAGGAGACGGAGCTCCTAGAAAAGAAGAAGTCCATGTTTCCTGTCTGGACTATTGATTCGCTTCAAAAATGTGCAATCGATGAGCCAAGCATTCTTTGGCTTGAGCCTGTAATGTCTTTTGGGCTTAACAACTCCAAGGATGCACAGTTTGATATGTCGATCACGTGAAAGGCATTCATCTTTCACTGCTTTAATTCAACTATTGCTATTCCTTCTCCAGACCCGAAGGTAGATAGGGATCTGCTGGAGTTTAACTTAGAATTTGCTCAACCCTAGTACTTGACCTGGAGTTCGAAGAAGATTACTACTGTCAAGGTTTTGAAGCCCTACTCAGTGGGGAAGTTTATTAACGTTAAATTCAAAGTGACTCGAGGCACCGAAGGCTCAGTTCACAACTTCACCCTTGCTGACCTACCGAACCTTAACCCCCACGACTGGATACTCCTCAACAATATCTTATTGTCAAATCCTCAGGAGTACCAATCAATAATTGACCAAGTCAAGCGAATGCTTGCTACATTCACGAGGTAGCAGAGATGGACCAGGAGATTGCCTCTTCCATTCACAAGCAAACCACAATCAAGACTATGGGCAAAGCAGGCAATGTCAACACAATGGTCAAGGGGAAGATTGATACGAAGTACCACACTGTTATGTTCATCAGAGGCGAAGGTCAGAAATGTCTGTTCGCTCTCGTTGACAAACACCTCTTCTCAACTTCTTGCTTGGAGCATATCTTGGAGATCATTCAGATGTGTGATTAGAACAGTCAGCTGACAAGAAGTTGTTCACTCATATGCTAATATGGTATATCCAGTTTCGGCAGACACTTCTTGCAATAATTCCTCGGCTGTTCAAAGTAATAAAGATGGTGAAGCCAACACAGAAGAAATAATCTCACGCCTCATTTAACGCAAAAGGGGAGATTGTTAGGATTATTATGTTCCGTCATGGGCTCGTTCCTTAGCCCAGTTTTGATTGCCGGTATTGGGCTTGTCCAACCGTGCACATTTTGTTCTAGGGTTTAGTATATAAGCTGCATGCATGCAGTCTTTGTAGTAAACGCTTCGATAATTTTTCTCTTTGAGTTTTGTAAACCCTAGCTCGCCTCTACAGTGGAAGTTCTTCATCGAGCTCTGCTGAGGCGTAACTTCATTGAATCATAAGCACATATTTGATTCTATTATGTGTTCATTCTCTTACTGTATTTCTCTTGTTTGATTTTCATATTCATACCTGTGAAATATCTAATCGATCTAGAGTTTTATTCCCATCAAGGTGTACAATCAGGTCTTCGCCTTTCCATGATCATCAGAGGTACCAGAAATATAATCCAAAATTATAAGCCCAAAGCTTAGTGAGTTTCCCTCAAAATACCAATATCATACAAACTAGAACAATATCATAAACAAACAGTATGCATATGGAGCCTTCAGTCTAACTGCACCGCTCACAGAACCTTTAGCATGATTGGACCGCCTCACCGGGCCTTCAGCCTATCTGGACTATTCTCCGGGCCTTTGGCCTGACTGGTACGCCCTGATGGGCCTTCAGTCTATCCGGGCAGCCCTGGGTCTGTTAGCCTTCACCACGTAGCAGGACCGCCCCAACCCACCTGCCATCACACAACATCGCATAAATATCAAACGCTAGCTAGCATATACAATAGTCATGCAGGCCTAAGCGATCCTCAATCATAGTATTATCCTATATATTAGGACACAGATCTAACCTATCACTACACATAGCATTATATGATAAACTAGGATTTAATCCAAAGGATTGGCATTGGTGCCTTCGACCATGTTAGTATAGTGAGGAGAACTCACCTCTCAAGAAGTGTTGAACCCGCAAAATCCATTTCCAAAAACTCAGCTTTGGACTCAACAGCCTTACAACCACCATATGACCGTTCTATCAAAACCTCCAAATACCCAAAATTCCATCAAAGTCAAACTTGGTCAACCATGGTCAAATTCAAAGTCAACAGCCAAAATCGATGGTCCATGTTGACCCAACTCGTCAAGTGCACATGCCAACTCGTCGAGTTCCTTCAGTACTTCAGAAAACAAGATAACCCAAATAACCTTGCCAAGTTGCTAGAACAACTCGTCAAGTTTCTATAGTGCTCAAAGAAACGGGGAAAATTCTGAGCCAACTCGCTGAGTCCTCCATGCGACTCGACGAGTTCCTTCAGTTTTCGAAATAAGCAGGAAAACCCCAATCCAAGTCGTCGAGTTCCCCTAGTCTTAAAGCATTCGGCAAATTCCTAAGTGGATCTGGTGCCACATACCATAGATATGGTCCCTTAGAACTGAAATACAATGTAAAGTTGCTAACTTTACTTCCATGCATGGCATCAAGAGGCTAAAACACTAAAAAAAATCTTATTAAGGGACTTAGAGCATGGAGGAGGGCCAATACTTGATATAGTTTGCGACTTTTAGTCCATGGAGGCCAGGACATGCCCAGATCTAACGTCATAGCTTCATACCATGCTCAAATCCCAGAATGGTCCCAAAATAGGCCAATAATGGCCATAAACTTTCAAAAGAAGAGATCTAGCAAAAGAATGGTAAAGGTATCAACTTTATACCTCAAAATAGCTGCAACAGCAATTAAAACCCCATATTCAAATCCTTCCTTTGAATCAATCCTCTTCAAGCTTCAAGTTCCTTCCAAAAGAACACCAAAAATCACACTCCAAACTCACACACTCAAAGTGAGAGATGAGGCACAAACTAGGTTTTCTCTTGACTGAGGGGATGATAAGGGAGGCCAACAATGAGTCATAAGGTCTTTAAATAGGGTGCAAAACCCTGAAATTAGGGTTTCATACACAGTCGTCAACTCGTCGATTTTTTCTTAACAACTTGTCGAGTTGAGAGCTTCCAACTCGTCGAGTCTGAGGCCATCAACTCGAAGAGTTCCAAAGAAGAATTTGTCTTTTAAGCCACAAATCTGATACCTGAGAGTCGGGAAGTTACAAGTTCCAAAGGGAAGGGCCCGACATGATGACGCAACATCCTCCCCTCTTGGCTTCCACGTTTGAAATAAATTGTACTCTAATAATTAAATACTATGATTCATTATGGGTTCTGAAAAAATACTGAATGGTTTGAATGACTTTTAAAGGAAAAAAATATTGCCATTATGGGACGTTACAAGTTGGTATCAGAGCCATAGTTTGAGGGATTCGAACATACTCTCGGGTGTGTCTGAGTTCAAACTGAGTGTTTCGTAGATTTTTCATAAAATAAATATGTTATTAAAGGATTTTCTAATAAAAGAAAGGGGTGTGGTGTGTGCAATCAGCTAAGCTCAAGTAAGTGAATCCTAAAATACCCATGCATGTTGATATGTTATATAATGTTAATGTTTTCATGCTAGGATAAGCCTAGGAATACTTTTAGGAATTGCATGATAGATTGGCCTGATATGTGATGCTTTGTCACCTAGGATCCATTGGATGCCATGAGTGGGAATATGTATTTGAATCACTAATTGCTAAGTGTATTCTTTAAAATTTGTATACGCTTAGGATGACATATCCCTTGAATGATTGATTTGGCCTTATTTTCTGTTCCTCGTTTGGTTGTGGTCCTATGGTAGAGTCTTTTATTCGACAGTCTATTTGATCATGTATTGTGTTAATTTGCTTGAATAAGGCAACCAGCAGTGAGAGTGGAAGTTCCTAGCATGATTTGTAGTATGTGAGATTGAATGTTCTTTGGTTATTCTATGGCTTGGAGTGTTACTGCACAAACGTTGCTTGCTTTGTGCTTTGTGAAATTCTTAGTGATATAAGTTAACTATTAAGTGAATATGTCAATTCAAAAGTTGTAAAGGTTAAATAATCTCAAAATGGTAGATTTGATTCTATTGTGCAGCTCTCGTTTGAGTCTAACCAGTTTAGGGTTGAGTCTATTAATCGAAGGATTATCTAATCTCTGTGGCATGTGATTATATTCATAACGTAGTTAACTGGTATTAGTGGGAGTTCTTCAATAGTTGAAGGCAGGGTTATGTTGGAAACTTAGGAAGGCCTAGGAAGTGCTTTAGTGGGCTTATTTGCATTGTTTAGCACGTACTTGAAGTACCAGGTTGAGAAGGTGGCCTGGAGGGTTTGTGGTATTTCTTGATGAAATTATGGATAGGTGTGGAAGGTAATGTTGGTCCCGTACTACTGAAAGTAGAGGATCCATAATCGAATTGAGGAGGGTCTTGGAGAATTTAAGAAACCTATGGGATAAGGATTTTGGGGTATGTTCTAATCATTTGTATGATTGTTTTTTAGAATGGTGATGAGCACTCGTGGAGGAGGTTCTGGTTCTAGTTCATGATCTCGTGCAGATATCGATCCAACTGATGAGCTAGTGGATGTGGGAGTTATCTCGTTGGAGATTACCCACGGTATTTTGGACCAGACTCCATTGATCTTCAGTACAGTCAATAAGGGGATCATAGAAATTTTGGATGATCGTCTCGAGACTTTTCGATCTGAGATTGCAGCAGGACAGTTGGGGGCCCATCGGGAGCTCAAGGCTTGTGGAACCCTAGAATTTTTCGGGAGGGATGATCCTATTGCTAGCTCTTATCATGAGGGATCAAAGGTGGATTATGCATCCTGCCTTCCTGGGATCAATTCCATGATTGGATTGCCACTGAGGCTTTGAGAGCTTTACGTGAGGAGTTACCTGACATTAGTGGTCATGTAACTGACAAACTGGTCACCAAGGTCGATAATCAGATCTCGGCCGTTCAAGCCGTCGATGGCATGGTCGAGGTGACTAGAGAGTATGAGCTTAATTTGGAGAGGCAACTAGAGAAGAGGAGGCGGAATCATGATTTGACACTGTTAACATCATATGAGTTGTTTGATGTTGTCATGCCTGGTGAGAGAGTTCTGAGGGGCCACAACTTTTGTGCTAAGTGTGGAGGAACCCATGAGCATCTGTGCGGCAAGTCTAAATGCGATAGGTATGAATGGAAGGGAAATCTTCGCCAAGAGTGCACCTTGAAGGTAGAACTGTGTCATCATTGTTATCAGTCGGATCATATCAGGGCAACTTGACCACGTTTAGTGGTTGGGACGAATCATGTTCCATTTCAGGTGCTTCTGCAGGAAGGGGGCAGAACCCTACGACACTACGAGTCTGTATCATATCCTTCTCTTTCATGCTTAAATCATTATGCTAATAAATATGTATTGGTGTGTGTGTGTGTGAAATGTTATGCTATAATTATCTTTGAATGGAAGCACCTGTATGAGTAATATAGTTATTTTATCTGGAAAGTTTTCATATGCCATTTTACATACGGCAGGCTGTGTTTAGATGAGGCATCAGTATTCTACATGGGAGACCAGTAGCCGGTCATATCTTTAGTGGAATCAACAAGAATTCAAAAGATCTGCAAGGTGGGAAAGTTGGGTTTGAATGAAGAATGTGTTGGGGTACGCATGGCTTTGAGGTAATTAGGAATTGGTTTGGTCATAGGTGTAGGATCGGTAGTTTTCAAGTTTACACCTTCGAAGCAAGGTCAGTGACGAGTTGCTTGGGGATTGCTCTAAGTGCAAGTATGTGGTTGAACAGATTGGGTACTTGTTCAATATTGAGATATTGTCCCTCATCAACCGATCATTCGCCAATGACTTGTAGCGGATTCAACGAGAATTTCCTTAGGATCTTGGAATTCATTGAGGTATTAGGAATGATCAACGGGACTTGGAAGGTATAAGCACTAGGTTTGGTTGGTCAAGGAAAGTTACTTAATGTTAGCTCAGGTTGCCGACTGCTACCATCAGTAGGGAATGAGCAGTGGTAACGTATTACTCTTAAGTAATGTGAAAGTTTTGTTTACATGGGTTATTTTTAGCCATTTTGATTGTCAGCTGAGATCGAATGGTATTTTTTGGCAAACTTTGAATACATCAATGCTTAGGCACGAGAGTTGTTGAATTGTTGATCTGACTGTTCCGATTAAGGGTTATACTCTATGCACTGAGTTGAGGTGGCTTAAGGATTTAGAGTTGTATCATGGGAAGCACATGGGATTGTTGAGCTCCTTGAGAATTCAGGAAGTGTTCATCTGGTTTGGAATGTGTGTGGTAGCTGAGATTGCCTAGTAATGAAATGCTTGTTATTATAAGCCCTGGTTATTAACAGTTGAATTGGTAGGTTGTGGGATGGAGTGGGAATCCCTCAAATTCTTTGTGGATTGGAATAGCACAATCGAATCCAAGTGGTGGAGAATCATTTGGACTAAAGGTTGCACAAGAGTGGATATTCAAATTTCATTGCACATCAGTCTTGAAACATGGTGGGTATGCCGATGGATCCAGGTTGAGGATCGTGTTAAAGCCTCTATGTCTATTCTTGTCTTATAAAGGCTTGGGGGTTCAAAGTATAACCTGAACAATTGATTGGGTATAGTCGGAAGCGGGTCCGACTCATAATAATTATGGTTGGTTCAATAGATGGACTGTAAAACCATGGGTTGGGCCCTTGGCAGTATGAAAGTGTTGCAAGACTATGGGGTAGCCTGTAACATCCCAAAAATCATGCAAAAAATTTCATTTTTATATTATTAAATAGAATCGTAGTTATCAAAATTAGGGGTGTTCGTTTGGATGGATCGGTTTGATCCGATCCAATTAAGTAAATCCAAATTGATTTCGGTTTTCAAATTATGGATCCGAATTGTCCAAACTAAATTCAAATCTGATCTGATCCAATCCAATTACAATTCGGTTGGATCGGTTTTTGTAATTCGGTTTTCAAAAGTCAGAACAATTTAAAACAACATATAATTATAATGTTATCTAAATTTTAATGAAGAAGCAAAAATAAATTTTTTAGTTGTGATTTAAAATTTATAAACAACTAGTAAGAAGGTATATTATAAATTAATATTTAATAGATAAAAAACTTTTGAGAGAAAATGCATATTAAATTGTTTATTATGTGAAACTTTTTGAACTTTTTTGAAAAAAAAATTATAAAATTAATAAATAATTATAGATATATTAAAAATAAATAAATAATAAACTGTTATTCGTTTTTTTGGACTATTAGGTTCTTATTTCATAAACCAAACCAATCCGAAATCCAAAACAATAATTCGGTTTTTGTGAAATCCAATCCAAAAATCCGAATATCTGAACCAAATAGTCCAATCCAAATTGTCCAATTGGACAATTCGGTTTTATCCAAATAGTAAACAGCCATAATCAAAATCATCTCATCAATACATAAGTCATAGTCTCTCAAAACATCATAAATGGTATATACATATCAAAACATTTGTCAAATATATCAAAGTAAACATCCCAGGCTAAAACATCATTGTGTGTGCAATGCAGTCATCCCGAGCTCTTCCCTTTGCTACCGGAAGTACCTGAAATCAAAACTGAAAATTGTAAGCACGAAGCTTAGTGAGTCTCCCGAAACTGCCTCATACCATACACATAATCACATATAAACATATCGTGGGCCCTGCCCCTTCATCAGGCCCCGCTCGACATCAAGCAAAGCTCGATATACATATAAACATATCAACAATTACACATAGAATAATCTTATAACATAAACATATAAACATTCACCCCCCCCCCTCCCGCGGGTATCGGTCCGTAATCTGGAAAGCATACAAACATTCCTCGGGAATTTCCCGGAATCGGACCGTAAATCGAAAACATACAAATATAGACACATGCAAGAATCACGAAGACATCAACCATATAAACATTCCTCGGGCACCGCCCGACATCGAATCGTAATCCGGAAAACATATAAACCTACATCGGGCACCGCCGAACATCGGACCTTAGTTCGGAATACATATTGCCATAAATACGGGCCGACATTAGTGCCTTTGACCTGTTCAAACAGGGGGAAAACTCACCTGAATGTTGAATCTCACGGTAAGGAATCTCTAATGACTGCTCCGACGACTCCCCAAGATATAATTACCAAAATAACACATAGTTAAAACCCAATAATCCTTCTTATGGTAAAATGACCATTTTACCCTTGATCCAATTCAGGGCATGCTTAAGCCCAAAACCATAACATGAAAGGCCCAATTCTAGATAGCCTTCCAAAGCCCACTAGTGGCCCACCAATGTCTCAATTTTCTAAATTATGCCCAACCTCTCTAATAGGTCTTACCCTAGAACCACAATAAGCTATAATCCAGTAAATCCCAAATGATGATCCACTAAGGCCCATGGTAATAAATTCCAAGAAAATCGCCCAAGGAAGCCCACTATCGGATCGAACACAAGGCGTTCCCTTGTGGAACGTTGGGCGTTGCTCATCGATTCAGATCGTGGGTCTTGGCAGGAACGTAGGGCCTTCCAGGATCTTACACAAAGCGTTCGTGTCTAAAGTTCAAAAAGCCATTAAGCACTTAATGCATAAGCCATACAACCCAAAACGTAGATCCAAGCCATTTAGGACCTCTAGAACTATAAAGTCATGGACTTGGTGACTTTGCATGCCCCCAAAAGTTCCAATCTCAAGAAATAGAAATAAACTTCCATAAAAATGACCTTAACTCATGCATGGGTCGATTTTAACTCCAAAGGTGGCAACTTTATGGTTCTAGGTCCCAAATTACACTAAGAGTGGCAACTCCAAGCCTGGGAAACGGATTTGGACAGTAAAGCTTCATCCTTGGGACCAAAAAGGTCCAATAAATCGAACACAAGATATCTAAGCAAATAAACACCAAGTTTAGAGCTTTATACCTTCTATAAGTTCCAAATGTTGAGAAGGTTCTGAATCTATAAGCCTTTGCTCCTTTGATGATGCTTCAATAATGGCCGCCTTCCTTCAAAACACCAAGATGCACTCCAAAATGGTCTTCAAAGCTCAAAACACACAAACAAGGGATTAGGGTTTCGTGGGATCTACTTAAGGGTGAGAACGTGGCTGGGCTTTAGGGCATAATGTTTTTTATATAGGGGTTAACCCTAAAATTTAGGGTTTTGGGGACTGCATCTGTACGTTGCACGTTCCCTTTTGGAACACAGCGCGTACGTGCATGGCATCCGCGTCTATAACTCGTGAGTACGCTGTGCGTACTTAGATTGGTACGCCTTGTGTACGCACTCTTAGCCCAAACATGACAGCCCAATAGGTCCAACCCCAAACCAATTTAATTAACTAACCCAAAATATATATGAATAATACCTTGGGAAATTATTGATTGTTACAATTCTCCCCGACTTGAATCAGACTTCGTCCCCGAAGTCCGTTGCCTTGAACAACTCGGAGTAATGCTCCCCCATTTCCTCATCTAGCTCCCAAGTTCACTCTGGCCCCTTGTGGTGCATCAACTGCACCTTCACTAACTGTAAAACCTTGTTCCTCAAGGTTTTCGTCTTCCGAACCAGAATCTCTATTGGCCTCTCAACGTAGTTCAGGCAGTCGTCCACCTGAATATCCTTTAAAGGCACAGCTGCAGAGTCATCCACTAAGCACTTCCGTATTTGGGAGACATGAAAAGAGTTGTGGATCTAACTAAGCTCGGCTGGCAGATCCAATCGATACGCAACCTGGGCTACCCGGGCCAAAACCCTAAGCAGACCAATGTACCTGGGGCCCAACTTGCCCTGCTTCCTGAACCGGATGAGGCCTATCCAAGGTGACACCTTCAGGAGAACCATGTCGCCTACTTGAAACTCCAGGTCCGACTGATGCTTGTCGGCATAGCTCTTCTGCCGACTCTGAGCAGTTTGGAGCCTGCTCTGGACCTGCTGGATATTCTCAGAAGTCTTGAGTACCACTTTCGTACTCCCCTTGACTCTCTAAACGACCTGTCCCCAACAGATTGGGGTCCTGCATTTCCTCCAGCAGAGCATCATGAAGGGAGGTCGGTCTATGCTAGCGTGAGAACTGTTGTTATACGAAAATTATGCTAACGGAAGATACGTATCCAAACTCCCTCCAAAATCTAATACACATGCACGCAACATATCCTCTAGAGTCTGAATCGTCCTCTTGCTCTGCCCATCCGTCTGAGGGTGAAAAGATGTTCTCAAATGAAGACAAATACCCATCCCGTCATGAAACCGCTTCCAAAATCTGGAAATGAAAGGAACATCTCAGTCTGACACAACCGATACCGGCACTCCATGACGTGCCACCACCTCGCATACGTAGATCTCGGCTAGCTTCTCAGCCGATATACCATCTTGGATTGGGATGAAATGTGCACTCTTGGTCAACCGATCCACGATGACCCAAATCAAATCTACTCCACGTGCAATCCTGGGAAGCTTTGTGATGCAATCCATGGTGATGTCTTCTCATTTGCACACGGGAATCTCCAACGAATGCATCTGTTGGATTTCGTGTCTAAGCCCACAACTATAATTGGGATGTACTTGACCCGATAGTAGCATGGTCCTTTTGGGTTGCCTTCACCAGTGCAATTTGATAGGATGGATTTTTAAGAATAAGGTTATTTGTGATTTATTAATATATTACAAATATAATATATTAATATTATTTTATTAGTATTGATCAAGAATTAATTTGGAATTAATTTTTGTGATTGAAAGAGACTAATGAAGTAAATGGTTATTGATTATGTAAATCAATGATTCTTGTAATGTGGGCTAATGATCCATGACAATAGAGTTGGGCAAAACCAGTAAGATAATCCCTGGATAGTCCATGGAGCATAAGAATGTGAAAAGTCATGGAGCATTAGGGTTTAAAAAGTGTAACCTTAGCATTTGCCACATTATAAATAGTAACCCTATAAGACAAAATCGGCTACACACTCTTTGGAGTCAAGTATCTTATTCTCTTAAAGCCTCCTCTTGCATATTGATGTTTGTGAACCATTAGAGACATCACACTTAGGGTGATCAAGCTTTCAAAGGTTAAGAACTTTACCCTAATCAAGAGGTATGTACCCAAACTAACTTTTAATATATAGCTTTAGTTGTATGATAGCTAGGGTGAATGCTTTGGAAAAATTGAAAATGTATGTATAATTAGAGAAAACATAGATCCAAAGCATTTAGGGTTGGATGTGCACCATAGGAGTGTTATAGTGCTCAAAACCCAACAGTGGTATCATAGACTAGGATTGTTTTCTATTATATTTGATGCTTACTAGTTTTTCAAAGCTGAAAAAGTCAAAATTTTGGCATCTGACTGATGAACTCGTCGAGTACATGAACGGACTCGATGACTCCACTCAGTGACAGAGCACCTCGCCGATTCCAGTTCATGCACTCGACAAGTTGTCGACTCTGTTTGCAAAATTTTGATTTTCTTGGACTGGTTTGGATTGGGAACACGACCACAAACTGTTTTCGATCATTGGAAATGTTTTTTATGATATGGTTGTGCTTGTACTCATCCAACCACAAGATAATTGTCAAAGTTTTAAAATAATTGTTGTTTTTATATGATAAAAAAATTGCTTTCAAATTGTTGACATGAAATTATCTTGATTATGAGTTTAGTTCGATCATAGATTATGTGATAATTTTAGTTGTTAGAAAAATGATCTAGATGAATTTTAATGAACTCCATAACTTGTCCTCAAGTTATGGAAAATGAAAGGTCTCTTCGTTAAAAATCCAATTAAACTCATAAGTTATGAATGTGAAGAGATTTGACAAGTTTCAAAACTTGCCCTCAAGTTTTGGAATTTGTAAAGTCTCATTCAACGAAACTTTAATTCCAAACCATAGAGTTTTAAAAGTTAAAATTCAACCCTTATACTTTATAATATTATAAGTTTAATAATATATATATATATATATATATATATATATATATATATATATATATATATATGTATAAGACTAGTCAGTCTTACCGTTAGTAGACCTCATTCACGAAGTCGTTCTATAAAGGGGGGGTATAAGGTTATTGCCTATAAAATGGTGGTTTAATGGGTTTCCATTCTCACCCACTTCTTCCTTGACTAATGGAGGGTCGTTAGCCAAACCGGTAGGATAGGACACAAATTCTACCTCATTAGAAGTATAATGATAAAAATATAAAGTAACTAAACTTTTTATTAAATTCTCAATCTTAGTTACTTTAGGAAAAATGTCAAAATGGTGCTAATCCATGAAATTACACTTTGCACCTTGTTAAGTTGTTAATGGAGCGCGTGTAGTTTACTGGCACACTAATATACGACAGACAATGTGTGGCAAAGGGTAACTTCATGTTAATTATAGATCAATGGAGCATGTGTGGTTAATCGGCACATTGATTAGGTGATCTGTAACATTGGGTGTACCAAGCTAGTTTGCATGGTTATTCACACCTTGTTTGTGATCCTCGGCATCCCAGTCACAAACTTGAAGGGCAAATTCAAGATTTAAACATGCCATTGAAAAGTTCAATGAATCTCATGTTGGACTAGATGTCTAAGCCCATAACTATTATTGGTATGTACTTGACCCAAGAGTAGCATGGTCCATTTGGGTTGCATATCATCAGGACAATTTTTTAGGATAGACTCTTGAGAGAAGGTTATGTATGATTTATTAATATATTATAAGTTCTAAAATATTAATATGAAATCATATGTTTTAATTAGTATTGATCAAGAATTAATTTGGAATTAATTTAGTGATCAAAAGAGACTAATTAAATCTATGGGGACTAATTATGGTAATTAGTTATATTTATATGTGTTGGGCTTATGATCCATGTTGGACCAAGTTTATGTATGGATACATAAAGAATTGGGCCACATGAACCATGGATCATAAACCCATGGGTACGGGTTTGGGTTAACCCATGACCTTTGGAATTCCACATATAAATATGTTACTTCATAGCCAAAATCACCACGAATGTATTCTTGGAGTCTATTGATGGTTTTGGTGTGTATGAGTTCTCTCTCAAGTTTCATCCTTTGTCCATGATGTGTTGTGACTTCATTTGAGGCTTCCACACTATTGGGGCTAAGCTCTTAAGGCCAAATACATCAAGAATTCAAGCTACATAAAAGGTATGTTACTCTAACTAGTATCTTATACGGTATATGGCAATTGCATGCTACTTATAGGATTAATGCCTTGGAAACCATTTTCATGTATAATTTGTGAAAACATAGATCCAAGGTATTTTTGGTTTCATGTGCACCATAGGATGTTGTAGTATACAAAACCCATCAGTGGTATCAGACCCAAGGCTTGTTTTCAATTATACTTGATGGCAGTTGCTGAAAAAAAAATTGATTTTCTGGTTGTCTGGACTGTGGACTTGCTGACTCCATGAAGAAATTCATCCTACTCATCGAGTAAGTTCATACACTCAACGAGTAGGAGGCCCAGAGCGCAGATTTTCGACTTTTAAGGCTGGAATTGGACTAGAATCATTACCCTAAGCTGTTTTTGAACTTATAAACCTGTTTTTTATGTGGTAATGATCATGCTAATCCAATTTCAAAGATAATTGCCATAATTTCAAGATTTGTATTAGTTTATATGTTCATGCTAATTTCTTGAAGATTGATGATAAGAATTATCTTGTTCTTATGAGTTAGTTTAGATTAATAGAAAAATTATGTGATAATTCATTTTTTATCCAAATTGATCTAAAAGTTGTTCATAAATTTGTTTTTGTAACTTGTCCTCAAGTTATATGAAAAGTCTCATTTATGAATTTTAAAACTAATAAGATTTTCATAAGTTATGAAAATGAAGAGTCTTATTTTTAAATGTTTTAAAGTCTTCCATAAGTTGTCCTCAAGTTATGGAACTTGAAGAGTTTTTCATTAAACTACTTTAAACTCATAAGTTATGGAAACCAAAAGTTTTTGAATTGTTCAAAACTTACCCACAAGTTTTGGAATTTGTAAAGTTTTCCCCCATGAATACCTTAATTCCAAGTTAAACCCTTTAATAGTTTAAAATTCAACCCTTATACTATTATAATATTATAGGTTTAATATTTATATATATATGTATAAGAGTAAGTGAGTCTTACCGTTAGTAGGCCTTATTCACAAAGTCGGTCTATAAGGGGGGGGGGGTATAAGGTTACTGCCTATAAAATGGCAGTTTAATGGGTGTCCATTCTCACACACTGCTTCCTTGACTGGTAGAGGGTTCTTAGCCGAACGGGTTTGATTAGGCATTAATTCTCCCTTCATTAAAAGTATAATGATAAATATAAAGTAACTAAACACTTATAAATTCCCAATCTTAGTTGTTTTTTTTTTGGAAAGAGGTTAAAGCCCTGGCAAAGATTAACTTAGTCACTTTAGGAAAATGTGAATTTGGTGCTAACCCATGAAATTACACTTTGTACCTTACCAAGTCGTTGGTGGAGCATGTGTGGTTAACCGACACACTAATATGGACTAGTAAGAGTGGAAAAGGGTGACTTAATGTTTATCATAGATTGGTGGAGTGTGTGTGGTTAACCGCACATCGATTAGGTGATAAAAATTAAGGGTACCAAGTCAATTTTCATGGTTATTCACACCTTTTTTGTGATCCTCGGCATCCCAGTCACAAACTTGAGAGGGCACAATCGAGATTTAAACATGCCATTGGATAGTTCAACAAATCTCAAAGGATCTAGGAGTTTCAATCCAATTAAAACCCAATTCCCTATTAGGTTTTCATGGTGGAAATTGGTGAATCGTCATTCGCCTACCTTCAAATATTTTATAGCTTGGATTACGACATCCCTCTTCCAAGTTATAAGATATAGTGTTGGGTCCTAGCCTTAGTATATCATATTGGGTGTTATATTAAGGACTTAAATCAACTAACTTGAATTTCTCCCATTGTAGATGTCTGGTTCAGACAACTATGATCTTCCCAAATCCCTTGGAACAAGCTTTCCTAATGAAGATGATGTCCCGTGATTGGATCATGGAAATCATACTTCTCTTCATACACCTCCTCCAATTATTTTCCTTAACCCACAAGTTCTTGAAAATTTCAAAGGCCATTCAATCCCTATTGGAAAACAATGTCTATATGTGCTCACATCTTGGAGATGAAGTCACATATTGACAAGTTGGGAGAGTTGGGTGTCGAAGTCTAGAAGACGTTGGCTGTTGACTAGGTTCTTTAGTCACTTTCTGATGATAGATCACGACATGACCCTTATTGATCTTACCTATTTACTTGTTGTTGCTGAATCAACAATGATTTGGTGCACTAGTAAAGCAAATTTGATTGGAAGATCGACTTCCCAAACTTCCATGGACATTGATAATTGTGACATTGGAAATCCAGAAAAACTTTCTCTTCCCAATGGAAAGGGATCGACCATATTCAACTCGGTTGAGCTAATGGTAAAGATAAAGGCTAAGTCTGAGATAGTCCCGTGTACCATCCCCAAATAGTCTATATGTTTCTATTGCCAAAGGAAGGTACATTGGTTGCGAAGCTGCCCTATTTACCTAAAGAATCATAAGGATTGTAAAGTCAGAATGTGTGACTGTACTTCAGGTAAGTCCACTATCTAACTCTATTAAGTTTCTATTTGGAGATTCCTATTACATGATGTGACTAGGTCACATTTTGATGTTTTGTATAATCAAAGAAATGAAAGGGAACCTAAAAGAAGAGTAAGCGGATTCTGATCGCGAAGATGGATTTCGATCGCATGGTTCGATGATCAGAATTTTGAGTTGCTGCTTAAGAGTTATGAAAGATTGCTTAGGATGAATAATAATATAATTTTCATATGTATTTGCATTGTAAGGATAAGTTTTTCCGCAATTTTAAAATAAAAAGAAAATTTTTTATTTTATTTATTTTAATTATCCTTACAATGGAATTTGTGAAAATTATTGTTTATATGATTCCATTGATAGCAATATTGGAAAATGGATTTGATTCTTTTTTTTGTGGTAGTGTCATAATTTACCAAATAAGGAAAGATTCTCATTACCCAAGTTTTAGTTGGATAGAAACTTGGAATCATGCAACTTGTATTGTATGATGAATAAGAATTTTCATCTTTGGAAAATTAAGACTAATTCCTTGTTCACATGTTCGTGTAAGTCAAGTGAAGGACTATAGGATCGGGTACACTTGATTATGTGTTGGTCAGGTCCACCACAAAGATGGATGATACTATTCGTCATGATTTACTAAAGTTTAGTAAATATGGTTATGCTTACAAGTTTAAGGGTAATTCTAAAACATTGGAAAAGTTTCAGTGTAAGGCAGAACGGATGAAATTAGGCAGGAAGATAAAAAATTTTCCAATCTGAAAAAATGGGAGAGTAATTGAGTATCATTTTTATGGTTATCTTAGTGATTATGAAACCGTATCATAATTAATCCTCTAAGGACATCTTAGTGCATTTGTTTCACTAAGAAGAGGAATCGTGAATTGTTGAATTGGTTAAATCAAAAAGATAAGTCATACTTCTTCCAAAATTGAGTCCTAGAGTATTACTCCGAGATTGTGACTTGAGTGACATAATCTTAAGAAGGTTTAAAACACTTATCAAATGTAGAGTAAAAAAATTTCTACTCTTGTACATTTGAAATTGGTAAGCTGTGATGTCTTGGATAAAACAAAGACCAACTAAGACCAATTAAGTGAAGTGCTTATCTTGATAAGAATCCGCACTAACTCTTGAATATTTGTTTTGTTGAGGAATGGTTCTTGACAAGAGAATTTTATATTTCAACAGGTCAGTGGGAGTCTTAAAGATGTTAAAAAGTTTCAAGAACTAATCGAGAAAAAAACCTGGTTTTTATCACTAACACATGACCTGAGGTTTATAGCCTATCATGTTGACATATTCTTATTTATGTTCCCATTCCAGTTAAAGTTGATTATGTATATGAGTTCTACAAGTTCTCAATTGTTTTCATAATAACCTGGAAGCAATGGTAGGCCCTTTTGTCGCCAAGTGGAAAGAAGTTAAGATTGCACAAGTTCAGTCCATATGAGTTTGGATTTGTCACTAACCTCCTCTTGTGGTTATGAAAAATTCACATGGATAGGAACACATACAACATAAAATCTAAGTGTTATAAGGTTTCTCTCCGATTCATGAAAATGATGGTGAGGAAACGCTTTCACTAAATAGATTTTAAGTAGATAGCAATTGTGATATTTGCATTCTCAAAGTCGTTAGTGGAGCGTGTGTGGTTGAACGGCACATTAACATGGACTTGTGAGAAATGGAAAAGGTCTACACAATTGAGACTATGATTACGACATCCCTTTTCATAGTTCTAAAAATTGTTTAGACACACATGTGAGCTACCTAAGGAAAGGTGTATGATTTTGATAAAGTTTTATCAAAGTATCTCGTATCAGAAACCTGAACATTGGCAAGAAAGTCAATAAAGTATTGATTTTTAGAAGTCCAACTGATTTATGGATACATGTCAAACCTTGTGGGAGCATAAGTGTTATGCTAATGATTATCATGTTAGTGGTAGCATGATTATTATATTAGGTGTTGCAAGTTAGCAATGTTAATTGTAGAAAAATAAAAGTTTCAATTTGCACAATGTACTTTGCTGGGTTTAAAAAGTTGTTTTGCTATAATTAAGGGAGACTAAATTATACTTCATTTCAAATCTAAAAGCTTAGATTGTGAGTTTTTAATCAAATTTAGTCATAATTACATTATTTGTGTTCTAAAATTCGATTATGATTACAGAATCCCTTTTCATAATCTGAATTATGAGAACATGACAAATAGAAATAGAAATATTATAGAAAAAGACTGGTCTAGTATCATGTCTTTATGTGAGACATCATGAATTGTGTCCCATATGCTTCGAATATAGGATCGACTACATGTGTTGTAATATTCATATGCTTTAAATTTTTCCAAATGCCTAGGGCATTAAGAGGGAAAAAGTACTAGAACTGGATATGACTAAAATGATTAAGCAATTGTTGAGTACAATTTGAGGTTTACTAAAGATTGGTTGCTCATGGACAATTGGAAGTATAGTGTTAATTTTGGAAGGACCATATTGAAAAATTCTGAAAGCTGGCAACTCTTGTTCAGAAGTGATAGTCAAAATAGGAATGTGGAAATGTTTCCATAGCTGGAAGTTATTCATTAAATTTGTGTAAGATTAGAAAACTTAATGCAAGAAGGATGTTCAAAGGAATGTACTTTGAATTTGAGACTTCATTTCCATGGAATTTCTCTCCATTGTAATACTTTGTAAATGTCTGTTGCCAAGTCTTTGTGACTTTTGTGCATAGTCATTACAAGAGGATCAATGCATATAAGTTTAGAATCTAACAGATTTTAGTAAATGGCAAAGAATCTTGTATTCCTACATTTGCGATAAGGATTTGGGATTGTGAAATGAGCATCATTGGAATCATGTTCAATTGGTTATTTCACAAAGTAAGGATCATAGAAAAACATAGTGTGAATACTTGGAGTATGACATAACTATTGTTTGGACAAACATAGTGTGCATGCTTAGAGCATGGCATGACTATTATTTTAATTCAAGTATTAGGTTGATAATTTGAAACATTATACAATGAATAATGTGTAATCAATATGGTGATAAATAAAAGGTGTTTTATTTATATTCATAATTTCTGAGACCATATTGGATTTGTTTATTCTTGTGTTTCACTTTGCATGTTTTGACTTCCCGAATAACTAGGTTATTCAAACTCTCCACAGTCAATCATACTTTGGAAGTAGGTATGAATCAAGACTGTCATGAATTGGGCGTGTAGATGTCTAAAGTGTTTAGACATAGAAAAAGTTGCTGTAACATTCATGAGTGCTCCTGGAATGAGATTTGAGTATTGGATTAAACCCACGCTCATTTGACTCACTTCATGGATTTTATCACAAGTGATCATGAGACGATAATATCTTATATTCTTCAAACCTAGAGATATGAGTTGTTGACTATGAGTTGGTTGTACATTGATTGTACGAAAACGCATCAGTAACTTGATGTTATAAAACGTGCCTTTGTGTATGATTCAACTAGTAGTTAGTACAAGCATATGAGTCGAAGTTTATCCATTCCTTTTACCCTCAGAGGGATAAAAGCGATATCTGTAGGCCCATCGATGATTTAGTGATGACAAACGTAAGTGCTCACCTGGGCCTGGACTGATTTAATTTGTTCAATTAGTCGGTCGTCATAAATCGGAAATCGGGAAACAACAAATGGACAGAGAGAATGATTATAATCCATGTCTCGGTCCATATGATATCTAGAATGGAGGAATATATGATCCCTTATCTAATGGACACGTCATTGACTAGGTCAGAGTTTGATATCGACTTTTAAGAACTACGATTGCTAGTCGAGTTTTGGAGTCATACTTGCAATAATAGTTTTAGACTTATCCAAGTGGGAGACTGTTGCATTATATGTCTAAGCCCATAGCTATTATTGGTATGTACTTGACCCGAGAGTAGCATGGTCCATTTGGGTTGCATATCATTAGGACAATTTGTTAGGATAGACTCTTGAGAGAAGGTTATGTATGATTTATTAATATATTATAAGTTCTAATATATTAATATGAAATCATATGTTTTGATTAGTATTGATCAAGAATTAATTTAGTGATCAAAAGAGACTAATTAAACCTATGGGGACTAATTATGGTAATTAGTTATATTTATATGTGTTGGGCTTATGATCCATGTTGGACCAAGTTTATGTATGGATACATAAAGAATTGGGCTACATGAACCATGGATCATAAACCCATGGGTATGGGTTTGGGCCATGACCTTTGGAATTCCACATATAAATATGTTACTTCATATCCAAAATCACCACGAATGTATTCTTGGAGTATATTGACGGTTTTGGTGTGTATGAGTTCTCTCTCAAGTTTCATCCTTTGTCCATGATGTGTTGTGACTTCATTTGAGGCTTCCACACTATTGGGGCTAAGCTCTTAAGGCCAAATACATCAAGAATTCAAGCTACATAAAAGGTATGCTACTCTAACTAGTATCTTATATGGTATATGACAATTGCTTGCTAGTTATAGGATTAATGCCTTGGAAACCATTTGCATGTATAATTTGCGAAAACAAAGATCCAAGGTATTTTTGATTTCATGTGCACCATAGGATGTTGTAGTATACAAAACCCATCATCTCAAAGATCTAAGAATTTCAAGCCAATTAAAACTTAATAATCTATGTCATTTTTCATCGTAGAAATTGGTAAATCGTCATTTACCTACCTTCAAATATTTTACAATTGGATTACAGCATCCCTCTTAGCAATTGTAGAATATTGTGTTGGGTCCTAGCCTTAATATTTCATATTGTGTGTAATATTAAGGATAATCATCTAACCTAAACTTAGTTCTTCGTCTTTGTAGATGTCTATCCCAAACAATGCTTCCACGCCAATTCCTTCAAGCTCTTTGTCCTTTATGAACCTATGTGGGAGAGTCATTTTTGATGGCTCGAACTTCAATGACTGGATTCGTAATATCAGAATGGCTATTCTCTATAAGGACAAATAATATGTTCTGGATAAAGAGATTAAGGAGATTGATGTAATCATTGCGACTACTGAACAAATCAATGAACACACTACTCATGAGAGGGATGCGACAAAGGTGTCGTGTCTAATGATTGCAACCATGAATATTGAGCTATAGAAGTCCTATGAGGACTACTATCCCTATGAAATGTATCAAGATTTGATGGAAAGATACCATCAAAGTGCTCGACAGGAAAGGTATGAGATCCTTGTCTCCATGATCACAACCAAAATGAAGGATGGTGAACCCATCACGGCCTACTTGTAAAAGATGCAGAGATTCGTGGATCGCTTGCTTAAATTGAATGTCAATTTTGATGAAGAGTTGGCGATAGATATTATTCTACACACTTTACCTTCTTCTTATGATCAGTTTCGTATGACCTATCATATGAACAAGGAGGAGGTCACTCTTAGCAAGCTTTAAGGCCTTTTAAGGACTACAAAAAGCAACCTGAAAGGCAAATCGGTTGTGTCTACTCCTACTACTACTACTTCTACTCCCGTTTTGGCAATCGGACATGGGAAGGTAAAAAAGAGGAAGGCTCCCTCCAAGAGCCACAAGGGAAAGTCTCTTGATGGATCCTCTTCTAGTGGGACCAAAGTTGGTTATGCTAATTCCTCTTCAAATCCGAAGGATGCTGATTGCTTCCATTGTCATGAAAAGGGCACTAGAAACGAAGCCGCCCCAACTACTTGCAGGACATAAAGGATGGGAAGATCAAACCCACCTTTGTAGGTCTTTACACTATTCAATCTAAAAACTCATCACATGCTAATTATTGGGTCCTTGATACATGTTGTGGATTTCACATTTGTTTTGATTCGCATGGACTAAAAAGAAATAGGGATGTGGGGCATGGGAAGATAAACTTAATCATTGAAAATAGGAAAATGTCGCATGTGACAAAAATTGGAGTTTATTCTTTATTGCTTAATAATGGTTTAAATTTAGATTTGAAAAATTGTTGTTACTCGGCTGATATGGCGAGAAATATTATTTCCTTTCATCATTTGTACAAACAAGGTTTTACCTTTTATTTTAATAATGAAGTTGGTATTATTAATGCTTATTATAATGGTGTATTTTATTTTGAAGCATTACCTTACAATGGTGTATATGAAACTGTGAATGTTGTAGATAACCTAGGAAATAATGTGTTGAATATTGATTCGTCAAATGTTTTGGACAATGCATGCTTGTAGCATTTTCGTCTTGGACATGTCAACAAGAAGCGCATAGCCCAACTCCAAAAGGATGGAGTTTTGGATTCATTCGACTTAAAGTCGGATGACACTTGCGAATCTTGTATACTTGTAAAGATGACCAAGTCACCCTTCACTGGTACTTGTGAAAGGGGTGAAGGTCTATTGGATCTCATACACACTGATGTGTGTGGACCATTCAGAACCACCACAAGGGATGCTAATCGTTTCTATGTGACTTTTACTGATGATTACAGCAGATATAGCTATATCTACTTAATCAAGCATAAGTCAAAAACCTTTGAAAAGTTCAAAGAGTTTAAGCAAGAAGTGGAGAATCAATTGGACATGAAGATAAAGGTGCTGCGATCCGATCGAGGAGGAGAGTATCTTAGTATCGAGTTCCTTGACTATCTTAAAGAATGTGGAATTGTTTCACAACTGACGCCACCTAGGACACCATAGCTTAAGGGTGTGGTTGAGAGGCGCAATAAAACCTTGCTAGAAATGGTTCGTTCCATGATGAGTCGAGCTCCGTTACTTATCTCATTATGGGGGTATGCCTTAGAGATTGCCGCCCATATCCCTAATCTAGTCCCTATCAAAAAGGTTTCCAAAACACCTCATGAGATGTAGACAGGGAAGGTTCCCTCGTTAGACCACATCAAATTTTGGGCTTTCGTGAGACGTGAGACTCATGATAAGATTGAACCTCGGAGTGAGCGATGTATTCTCATCGGCTACCCGAAAAAGTCCTTTGGATATCTCTTGTACAGAACGAGTGAAAATGTTGTCTTCGTCACGAGGAGAAGAGTCTTTCATGAGAGAGAACTCATATGCCAAAGGGACAATGGGAGGCAAATTGACCTTGAAGAACTTCAATATTTAGGCGATGAACGAACCTCAAACACTAGCACTCAACCCGAGGAGGAAACTCTGGTTGAACCAATTGATGAGTCCGTACCTCTCAGGCTATCTAGTAGAGTTAGTGCTCCACCTGTGTTATATGGTTTTCATATAACATCTGAGGGTGACACATTTATCAGTGATAGCACAATGATAAATTTGGATGAACCTAACAACTACAAGGAAAGCATGGCAGGCCCCGAGTCTGCTAAATGGAAAGAGGTTGTGGACAGGGAGATTCAGTCCATGTATAACAATAAAGTTTGGAACTTGGTTGACAATGTATCGGGTCGTAAGACAGTTGGGTGCAAATGGATATTCAAGAAGAAGACCGACATTGGATAGGAAATTACACACATATAAGGCGCGACTGGTTGCGAAGGGCTTTACTCAAACTTTGGGAGTTGACTATGATGAGACCTTCTCACCAGTAGCGAAGGTTTTATCTATAAGGGTTATGTTGGCCATAGTTGCATTTCATGATTATGAAATATGGAAAATGGATGTCAAAACCACTTTCCTTAATGGAAAGTTGGCTGAAGATGTTTACATGAGTCAACCAGAGGGTTTTGTCAATGCAAAGTACCCTAATAGAGTGTGTAAGCTTGAGAAATCCATTTATGGATTAAAACAAGCATCTCATAGATGGAATCTTTGTTTTGATGAGAAAGTCAAAGAGTTTGGATTTTCGAGAAGCGAGGATGAGTCATGTGTATATGTCAAAGCTAGTGGGAGTATAGTGAGCTTTCTGGTATTGTATGTAGATGACATACTGCTCATTAGAAATGACATCCCAACGTTGCAGGAGGTTAAGTCCTGGCATGGGAAGTGTTTCGCTATGAAGGAACTCGGAGAAGCTGCCTAGATCCTAGGCATAAGGATATTGAGAAATAGGAGTAAAAGACTAATAGGAATTAGTCAAACCACCTACTTGGAGAAAGTGTTGAAACGTTTCGGCATGGAGGAGTCCAAGAAAGGAGACTTACCGATCCAGAGTAATGTCGGACTGAGTAAGACTCAGAGTCCGAGTACAAAGGCTGAGATAGCAGAAATGAGTCATATACCATATGCTTCCGCAGTTGGTTTGATCAAGTATGCTATGATTTGTACTTGCCCTGATGTGGCCTTTGCTCTGAGCATGGTCAGTAGATATCAAAGTAACCCTAGTAAAGCTCATTGGATTGCGGTGAAGAACATTCTTAAGTACCTCCGGAGGATTAAGGACTGGATCCTTACTCTCGGTGGGAGTAATGACTTGAGAGTAACAAGATATAGCGACGTGAGTTTTCAGACCGGCAGAGATAATTCTGCTCTCAGTCGGGCTAGATATTTACCCTAAATGGACGAGCAGTGACATGGAAAAGTTCCAAGCAGGAGACTGTAGCTGATTCAATGTGTGAATCGGAGTACATATCAGCAAGCGAAGCAGCGAAAGAGGCGATATGGTTTAAAATTTTCATCGGAGACCTTGGAGTTATTCCATCCATAAAGGAGCCTGTGGAGATTTTCTGCGATAATGAAGGGGCGGTTGCCTTAACTAAGGAACTGAGATATCATGGTAGATACAGGCATATCGACAAAGAGTACCACTTCATAAGACATCAAGTAGAAGAAGGACACCTCGTGGTGAAGAGGATATCGTCAGAGGACAACCCAACAGATCCCCTCCCAAAGGGACTGACTAGGGTTAAGCACTTGCAGCATGCAAGGGGCATTAGGCTAACTGACGATATTAGTTTTAGTGATTAGATAAACCAAAACTTGTAATAGCTAAACTATAATTGACATTTGATGATGAATAAAAGGAGTTTTATTTATAAGTAAAGTTATTGTCTCGTGTCAATTATTTACTATTGTTTCAGTTTGCATGTTTTGACTTCCAAAATAATAAGATTTATTCAAACTATCCACAGTCGATCATACTTTAGAAGTAAGTATGAAAAAAGACTGTCATGAGTTGGCTTGTAGATTTTTCTAAGGAGTTATACATAACAACTGTTGCTACACCATTCATGAGTGCTCCTGAAATAAGATTTGAGTATCGGATCAACCCGTGCTCACTTGAATCACTTCATGAAATTTATCACGAGTGATCATGAGATGATAATATCATATAAGTCTTCAAGCCTAGATATATGAGTTGTTGACTATGAATTAGTTGTGCATTGATGATACGAAAACCCATCAATAACTTGATGTTATAAAACGTATCGTTGTGCATGATTTAATGAGTAGTTAGTACAAGAATATAATGTCAAAGTTTATATGTTCCCTTTTATCCTAAGAGGATTAAAAGCGATATCTTGGGCCCCTTGATGATTCTGTTTTGACTTATGTTTTGGACCCGGTCAGAACTAAATTGATGTGTTCAGTTATGTTCTATGTGAGACGAATCGGAAATTGGGAAACAAATTGTTGGACAATAAGTATGACATTGCTCCATGTATTTGTCCAGTTGATATCTTGAGAATAGAGGATTATATGATCCCTTATCTAAAGGATGCGTCACTGACTGGGTCAGAGTTGACAACGGCTTTTCAAAGCTTACGAATGCTAAGTCGGATCCTGAAGTCACATTGGCAACTATAGTTATTAGACTTATCCAAGTGCGAGGCTGTTGGATTTGGTGTCTAAGCCCACAACTATAACTAGGATGTACTTGACCCAATACTAGCATGTTCCTTTAGGGTTGCCTTCACCAGTGCAATTCGATAGGATGGATTTTTGAGAATAAGGTTATTTGTGATTTATTAATATATTACAAATATAATATATTAATGTTATTTAATTAGTATTGATCAAGAATTAATCTGGAATTAATTTTTGTGATCAAAAGAGACTAATTAAATAAATGAGGATTGATTATGTAAATTAATGATTCTTGTAATGTGGGCTAATGATCCATGACTATATAGTTGGGCTAAACTAATAAGATAATCCATGGATAGTCCATGGAGGTTAACCCGTGGAGTATAAGAATGTGAAAAGTCATGGAGCATTAGGATTTAAAAAGTGTAACCCTAGCATTTTCCACATTATAAATAGTGACCCCTTAAGCCAAAATCGGCTACACACTCGTTGGAGTCAAGTATCTTATTCTCTTAAAGCCTCCTCTTGCATATTGGTGTTTGTGAACCATTAGAGGCATCACACTTGGGGTGCTCAAGCTTTCAAAGGTCAAGAACTCTACCCTAATCAAGAGGTATGCATCCAAACTAAGTTTTATTATATAGCTTCAGTTGTATGCTAGGTAGGTTGAATGCTTTGGAAAAATTGAAAATGCATGTATAATTAGAGAAAACATAGATCCAAAGCATTAAGGGTTGAATGTGCACTATAGGAGTGTTATAATGCTCAAAACCCAATAGCATCTTGCTGTGAGCTTGCTGGTGCTCGGCCTTGACTTTGCTGCAAGTCAAGCACCGCTCCACGTACCATGTTATATCCCCCTTCATGTAGGGCCACCAATAATCAGGGCAAAGATCCTGATACATCTTTGTCGCCCCGGGATGGATGGAGAATCTCGACTTGTGAGCATCCTCCATCAAAACCTGGCGTACACCGCCCCAGTAAGGAACCTAGACCCTCCGATGCAACGTCAACAACCCACGACTATCATTATCAAATGAAGCCACCTGACCTATGATTCGCTCACACTTCCAGCGCTCCTCCTTCATTCCCTCAACATGAGCCTCCCGAATCTGCTCCAGCAGCGGAGTAATCAGTGTCATCCTCAGGAATATATCCTAAATCGGAGTTGCGAGCATTGGCCACCACATTCGCCTTCCCCAGGTGATAAAGGATCTCGCAATCATAATCCTTCATCACGTCCAACCAACGACGCTGCCTCATGTTAAGATTCGACTGATCCATCAGGTACCTTAAGCTCTTATGGTCCGTGTAAATGGTACAACGAACCCCATAGAAGTAGTGTCGCCAAATCTTGAGGGCGAAAACCATATCCCTTAGCTCCAAATCGTTCGTCGGGTAATTCACCTCAGGAGGGCTCAACTGCCTCGAAGCGTATGCTACGACATGACCCCGCTACATCAGCACTGCACCCATATCTGTGATCGAAGCGACACAGTAAACCATGAAATCGTCGACACCCTCTGGCAAGGTCAGAATCGGTGCCTCACACAACCGCTTTCCGAGAGTCTCGAAAGCTGCCTGCTGCTTAGGCCCCAGCGGAATACCACTAACTTCTTGGTTTGTCGGGTGAAAGGAGCAACAATCTTGGAGAAATCCTGGATGAATCTATGATAATAACCCACCAGACCAAGAAAACTTCGAATCTCGGATGCAGACCTCAGAACCTCCCACTGCATCACGGTCTCTACCTTGGCCGGATCGACCAGAATACCCTTCTGGTTGACAAGGTGCCCCAGAAACTACACCTCACACTACCAGAACTCGCACTTGGAGAACTTTGAAAAAAGTCTCTCCCTCCTCAGTGTCTCCAGCACCTCCCTCGGGTGCTCCTCGTGCTGCTCCTGAGTCTTGGAATATACTAAGATGTCATCGATAAAAACTATCACAGACCGATCCAGTATCGGTCTGCACACGTGGTTAATGAGATCCATGAATGCGGCAGGAGCATTGATGAGCCCAAACGACATCACCACAAACTCAAAGTGACCATAGCGAGTCTCAAAGGTTGTCTTCTGCACATCGTCATCCCTGACTTGCATCTGGTGATAACCCGATCGCAGATCAATGTTAGAGAACCAAGATGCACCCTGAAGTTGGTCAAATAAATCATTAATCCTCAGAAGGGGATAACAGTTCTTCACCGTTACCTTATTCAACTCCTGGTAATCTATACACATCCGATGTGACCCGCCCTTCTTCTTCACAAACAGAATCGGGGCTCCCTATGGCGAACTTCTCAGCCTGATAAATCCCTTGTCTAACAGCTCCTGCAACTGTGTAGACAACTCCTGTATCTCAGGAGGAGCCAACCGATATGGTGCCTTGGCTATCGGAGCCACACTAGGAACTAGGTCAATCCTGAACTCTACCTGCCTCTCTAAAGGCACCCCAGGAAAATCCTCTAGGAACACGTTCGGGTACTCTCGTACGATCGGTACATCATGCACAGTTGCCTTACCCTTATCTCGGGTATCCATGACATAGGAGACATAATCTGTGCAACCCTGTTGTAGGTAACGTCTCGCCCTCGCTGCTGAACATAAAGTCGGTCCATACTGCGGCCTTTCGCCCTAAATCACCAACCCTCCCACACTTGGGGTCCAAACTCGCACTAGTTGCTGCTCGCAGTCGATCACTACCCCATTGGGGCTCAACCAATCCATACCCACGATAACCTTATTCCCTCACAGGGAATGGGGACTAAATCCATGGAATACTGCTCATCGAACAACTGCAGTGTACATCCCCGATGAACCCGCGCGACTCGTACGGTCCTATCATCTGCATTCTCTACATCAAGGGGACAGTCCAGCTCCCCGGGAGCTCCAACAAATCGCTTGCTAAGCGCAAGCGATACAAAATATTAGGTGGCCCCCGAATCGAATAATACCAGATAATATATGTCGTTCACTAAGAACGATCCTATAACAAAACACATAAACATAAGTGACAATCAATATAAATGAAGAGATAAGGAGAAGATACATACCCGTCACAACATCGGGAGCTGCGTGTGCCTCCTCTGATGTCAGCTGGAAGGCTCTGCTCTTCACCACATGTGCCTCTGTCCGGCCCTGACGACCATCGATAATCCTCAATGTAGCAGGAGCGGGTGCCGCCACCTGTCTTGCTGCTACTAAACTCGGGAATTGGGACCTCTTATGGCCCCTCTGATTACACTAGAAGCAAATCAGATCAGATACTGTGGTGATGGTGATGGTAGCAGTACAATCTCTGCTGACATGAACAGTTCGGCCGCACGTAAAGCAGCCTGAACTACCCACCCTGCACGCCCCCCTCATGCATCTTGCCACACTTTCCACAACAGTTGAGGCCCTGTTGGCTCCTTGATCTGTTATCTGATACCTTGGGCTTTTTACCCGAACTCCCTGTCTGAACCCCCTCTGGTTTCCTCTACCTTTCCATCTCTAAATCCAACTCAATTTCCCAAGCTCTCGCTATCATATCCTCCAGCGTCTTACAGCTGGATCGGCTCTCAAACTGTCGAATGTCGCTCCTCAACATCTCATGGTACCGGGCCTTTTTCATCTCCTCGTCCGCCACACACTGTGGAACAAGAAGGGCCCTCACCCTGAACATAGCGGTGATCTCAGTCATTTGCTGGAAATCCTGGAACTCCCGCGCAAGCTGCTGCACCTCAATCACATGCGCGAACTCGACCCTGAACTTAGTCGTGAAGTCATTCCACGTCATAGTATCAGGGGCAGCATCACCAATAGCATGTCCAATCTCCTCCAACCAATCATGTCCCCAGACCTTCAAGAGGCAGGAAGCAATTCGGACCTTGTCCCCCTTGGGACAATGGCTGGTGCGAACAGCGTTGGCGACATCTGCCAACCACCTGCTTCTAGCAATGGTGTCCCTAGCCCCATGGTAGTCTGGATCTCCACAAGCTCGAAACTCCCTGAATGTCATCGTGCACACCCCCATCATGGTCGCCATCTCGGTACGGAATGCACCCAACCTCTCATCAAGACTCTCTAAAATTTCATCCTTGATCGTACCGAAGATCACAGGAGTCTGTTCAATGATACTGCGCATGATCTTAGATGAAATGAACTCCCTCATCTGATTATCGAGCTTCCCGACTCCAGATCCCGAGCATGATCCCTCGCCTGTGCCAGAACTACCAACCGGTCTAGTGCGTAGCATCACCATACTGAAACTACACTATAATAATTATTAGAATACTCATCACAACTCGAGGTATCACACGTACTACAAGTTCCCTGGGTTCATCTCATCCCTCCTTGACTCGAGTACAAAACCTCTGCTTTCATTAGTACATGCCCATACTACCTTCCACATATATTTGATGGGTTTTGGTATACTACAACATCCTATGGTGCACATACAACCCTAAATACCTTGGATCTATGTTTTCATTAATTATGCATGCAAATGGTTTCCAAGGCATTAACCTATAACTAGCATGCAATTTGACATAAACAATACAAGATACTGGTTAGGATAACATACCTCTTTGATGTACCTTGATTTCATGGAGCTTAAGAGCCTAGTTCCCTAAGTGTGACACCTCAAATGGTTCACACAACACCACCAACAACTTGGAATAACTTGAGAGAAAAGTTTTTATGCTCAAAATCGGCTAGCACTCTCATATGAATCCTTAGAGCCAATTTCTTGAGCTATGGGGTCTTTATATATTGTGGCTAGGTTACACCATGTAACTCATGACTTTCCATATTCTTCATGCTCCATGGTTTAAAACCGACATGGCGTATTCATGGGTTACTCTATGGGTTTAGCCCAACATGAAGAACTATGGATCATAAGCCCACATATATAAGAATGAATGATTTACACAATCAATCTTCATATATTTAATTAGTGTCTTTTTTATCACAAAATTAATTCCAAATTAATTCTTGAAATACACTAATTAAATAATATGATTTCATGTTAATATATTAGAACTTGTAATATATTAATAAATCATAAATATCCTTTTCTCACAAAAGTCTATCCAAATTGTTCTAATGCCATGCAACCCAAATGGACCATGCCAAATCGATTCAAGTACATACCAATATAGTTATGGACTTAGACACTAATCCAACAATATATGTACTTTCCTTAAGAATTGCCTTGACTCCACCAAGTCCCTTTCATTACTACTGCTTTCTACGCTAATCTCATCCTAGGCTTGTCCTAGGGTAATCTCTGACCCATTCTCTGCCATTAGTTGCATAAGAAGTCCCTGCTACCTTTCCCTAACTAGCTTGATAATACCATTACATATTACTAAGACCAAATAATTCTTCGAATGAGAGGTCTCTCCCTAAAACGGTTGGACTCAAACAAGAGCTACGAAATAAGGCTAAACCTAACCTTCTGAAATTATTTAGTCCTCGTAATATGTAACTTAGTGTATTTGTTTACTAGTTAGTTAAAGATAGATAGAACTCCTAAAAGAAAAAAGCAAGTAGCATTCGAGCATTGAGTAACCACAATCAAGCATATCCTAATCAGGCCATCATATCACTGACTAATCAGTACGATCATGCAGTTCAATAAGCTCATACAGTAGGCAGACAAGGCATCCTTCCTAGATCCTTATCCCTAATCTAGCATGCAGTTCAAATGTTCACAATTCATATCATAACATAAACGTGTAAGGGTAATTTTGGGAGAACTTACTTGAGCTCAGCTGATTGCATGCACCACACCCTTTTCTCTTTTCAAAATCCTTTTCATAAAAATGGTTTTCTTCTGAATTTTTTTTATACCAACTCCTTAGTTTGAGTCCAGACACACCCCAAGAGTGTGCCCGAATCCCTTAACCCAAGGCTCTGATACCAACTTGTAACATCCTAAAAATCATGACCAAAAATTTCATATTTAATTATTAAATAAAACCATAGTTATCCAAATCATCTCATCAAAACATAATTCATAGTGTCTCAAAACATCATAAACGGTATATCCATATCAAAACATCTGTCAAATATATCAAAGTAAGCATCACAGGCTAAAACATCATGGTGTGTGCAATACAGTCATCATGAGCTCTTCCCTTTGCTACCGGAAGTACCTGAAACTAAAACTGAAAAATGTAAGCACAAAGCATAGTGAGTCTCCCCAAACTACCACATACCATACACATAATCACATAATCACATATAAATATATCGTGGGCCCCGCCCGGTATCAGACAGTGTCCAGCATTGGGCCCCGTATGGCATCGAGCAAAGCTCGGTAAACATATAAACATATCAACAGTTACACATAGAATAATCACATAACATAAACATATAAATATTCCTCGGGCCCCATCCGACATCGGATCGTAATCCGGAAAGCATACAAACATTCCTCGAGCATTGCGCAACATCAGACCCAGAAACATACAAATAAAGGTACATGCAAGAATAACGAAGACATCAATCATAAAAACATTCCTTGGGCACTGCCCGACATCGGATCATATTCCAGAAAACATATAAACCTACATCAGACACCACTCAGCATCGAACCTTAGTCCGGAATACATACAATCATAAATACGGGCCGAAATTGGTGCCTTCGGCCCATTCAAAAAGGAGGAAAACTCACCTTAATGCTAAATCTCACGGTAAGGAATCTCTAACGACTGCTCCGATGACTCCCCAAGATATAATTACCAAAGTAACACTTAGTCAAAACCTAATAATTCTTCTTAGGGTAAAATGACCATTTTACCCCTGATCTAATTCGGGTCATGCTTAAGCCCAAAACCATAACATGAAAGGCCTGATTCTAGATAACCTTCCCAAGCCCAGTAGTGGCCCACCAATGACCATATTTTCTAAATTGGGCCAGACCCCTCTAATGGGTCTTACACTAGTCCCATAATAAGCTATAGTCAAGTAAAGCCCAATAATGATCCACTAAGGCCCATGATAGTAAAGTCCAAGAATATGGCCCACTTAAGCCTACTGTCGGATCGAACGCAGGGCGTTCTTTGTGGAACGTTGGGTGTTCCTCATCGATCCAAATCGCGGGTCTTGGCTGGAACGCAGGGCCTTCCGGGATCTTATGCAGCGCGTTTGCGCCCAGAGTTCAAAAATACATTAAGCACTTAATGCTTAAACCATACTACCCAAAACGTAGATCCAAGCCATTTAGGACCTCTAGAACTATAAAGTCAAGGACTTGGTGACTTTGCATGCCCCTAAAAGTTCCAATCTCAAGAAATAGCAACAAACTTCCATGAAAATGATCTTAACTCACGCATGGGTGGATTTTAACTCCAAATATGGAAACTTTATGGTTCTAGGTCCCAAATAACACTAAGAGTGGCAACTCCAAGCCTGGGAAACGGATTTAGACAATAAAGCTTCATCCTTAGGACCAAAAAGGTCCAATAAACCCAACACAAGATATCTAAGCAAGTAAACACCAAGTTCAGAGCTTTATACCTTCTATGAGTGCCAAATGTTGATCAGGTTCTGGATATATAAGACTTTGCTCCTTTGATGATGCTTTAACAATGGCCGCCTTCCTTCAAAACACCAAGATGCACTACAAAATGGTCTTCAAAGCTCAAAACACACAAACAAGGGATTAGGGTTTCGTGGGATCTGCTTAAGGGTGAGAGGGTGGCTGGCCTTTAGGGCATAATGTTCTTTATATAGAGGTTAACCCTAAAATTTAGGCGTTTGGGGACTGCATGCGTACATTGTGTGTTCCCTTTTGGAACGCAGTGCGTACGCGCATGGCATCTGCGTCCATAACTCATGAGTATGTTGTGTGTACTTAGAGTGGTACGCCTTGCGTATGCACTCTTAGCCCAAACATGACGGCCCAATAGATCCAAGCCCAAACCAATTTAATTAATTAACCTAACATATATATATAAATAATACCTAGGGAAATCACTGATCATTACATAGTCGTAGCATAGAACGGATGATGGGCTATTAGGGAAGTGTTGTAAGTCTGTGATGGGATCGTAGTGTTCACCAGAATGAGGTAGGCATTGTGGGAGTGGTCGTGGGACTGAGGAATGATCAGTGCATTCCAGGTTGAGGTGGGCAGTATTGTCGGGAGATTATTCTTAGTTGGTATGAGGATCGTTGGAACCGAGACGAGGTTACGTCGGTACAGCACTCGATCGGGTGAGACCCCATGAAGATTGATTGGGGCAAGGTATTGGATTACGTTTAGAGTGTGGTAACTCTGTGATCAGTGATTGGTATTCGAATGATGTATATGCTAGGGTAGCCTTTAGTAGTTAGACTCTCAGTAGGAACCTGGTGGTTGGACCAGGTCTGAGACTATCAGTTACAGTAGTAGATTGGGGATTGTATATCTCAGTTTAGTGGAAAGCCGCCGTGGAATCAAAATATTTTTGGATAAAATGTAAGTGTAAATCTTCGGATTTCGGGTTATGGGTCATGCATCAGATTGGAAAATGGGTGGGATTCGCATTGAGAGTCGGATTTGTATATGAAAGATCTTTTCATCATCAATTTATGGTTAAAGAATCTGTCTGTCTAAGGGTTGAATGGGATAGTTCAGGACTAAAAGGATGTTTTTCAGTTTAGGTTGCAGTATGGGGTCCTAGTGGTTATGTTTCGGGATAGCCCTACCTGTGTGGAGGTTAAGCAAAGTCTTAGGGTTTCAAAAGTATATCAGTAAGGTGTTGGTTTGTCTATTAATGGATCAGTGATTTGTTCACCGTTAGGAGTATCAGTTTTGATAAGACCTAGAGTCGGCAGAAGAGTTATGACGACAAGCGTTGATGTGACCTAGAGTTCCAGGTAGGAGACTTGGTGCTTCTGAAGGTGTCACCTTGGAAGGGTGTCATCCACTTTCGGAAGTGGGGCAAGCTGGGCCCCAGACTTATCGGACCTTTCAGGATTTCGGCCCGAGTAGGGAAGGTAGCATACTGGCTGGATTTTCCTCATGAGCTCAGTCAGATCCATAACACCTTTCATGTGTCACAACTTCAAAAGTATGTGGCTGATGAGTCTGCTGTTGTTCCTTTAGATGATATTCATTTTGGTGACCGCATGAACTATGTGAAGAAACCGGTGACGATCTTAGACCGAAAGACCAAGGTGTTGCGTAACAAGGAAGTGTCATTGGTCAAGGTCCAGTGGCAACATTGAAAGGGTTCCGAATAGACATGTGAACCCGAGGAGGAGATGCGAGAGCACTACCCAGATTTGTTCACAACAACAGACTTCGTGGGTGAAGTCTAGTTCAAGCGGGGGAGAGTTGTAACATCTTGTTTTCCAAGTTTGCTTTTGGACCCTTAAGTTTTGATTTGTTGCAAGAAGGGTTCCCGGTGTCAAAATCCATGACTTTTTAGTGTTGCTTAAGTACACGGGGCGTACACTTTAGTACGTTGAGCGTACTATGTCCCGTGCTAGTACATTGTGTGTACTCCAGTACGTCGGGTGTACGTGGTTCAGAACAAAAACCCTAATATTTAGGGTTTGTGCACTATTTTAACCGCATTATAGCCTCAAGACCTTTCCTTTTATCAACCTCATCCCAAGATCGATCCTCCTTGCAAACCCTAGTTCAGTTTGAGAATTTTAAGCCTTTGGAGTGAGTTATGTGCTTCCTTATTTGTGAAGAAGGAACCTCAAGACTTTGGATCCATCATCTCCTCTTCCTTGTGCACCATTTGGAGGTATAATGCTCCAAACATTGTTTATGTTTCACTATCTCTTAGTTTAGTCTTGATTCTCATCGTTTTGTTCCAAATCCAAGAGCTTGGTGAGTACAAGGTACTCCAAAGACTTTAAGGTGTCCTTTTAGGCATTTCATAGCATTTTAAGTCATAAAAATGAAATCTTGGACTATAGGTTATCTCCATGCAAGAGTTATAGAGTTAGAATGGATTGAACAAGTTAGATTTTTAGTATTGGGCTCTCTGTAGCCATGCAAAGGAATAAAGTTTGCAACTTTATGGCCTTAGAGGCCTTAGCCAGCTCATATCTGAAATTTGGATGTAAGCTCTTAAGGCATTAAGACCTTCTGGAGGGTTTTGACTTTGGGTGCGTACGTTGGGCATAAATCCTAATACGTTGCGCGTACTGCACCCAGCCCTTGTGAATCTCATTTCGGGCTTGTACACGGGGCGTACGACCCAGTCTAGCGAAGATTTTTGGGCCATGAATCTTTAGGTTTTGCTTATTAGGTTGGAGCATAGACTTTCATGGTATTGGGTCACTTTTGGTTTTGGGTCCATGTTGGATTTTGGACTTTTGGGATATGGGCCCTGTTGGGTCAATATTTTTTCGAACTTTGGGCCATTTTGGATTTGGGCCATAGTGAGCTTTGGGTATCAGTTGGGAGTTTGGGTCGTATTGGGCATTTTGGTGTCAATGAGTTGGCCCCGAATATTGGGCCAAGAGAGGGAAGCATAACATGGTCTTTTATCATAGTTATTAGACAAGCGATCTAGGAATTTCAATTATAGTTGTGGCCCAATTATTAATTGAGTATTATCTGATGATGTATAGTGCGAAGACTCCCCGGATCAGCAACCCGACCGTTTATTCGATTTTCAGCAGTTGAGGTGAGTTTCCTCACAAGATTCATAGGTCAAAGGCACCAATGTCGACTCATTGCTTGTGTTGTAGAATGGTAGATGTCTTGTGATATTTATATGGATGACTAGGATTCATCCCCTGGCATTTGCATGAAGACCAGGATATGGCCCCTGGAAGTTATATGAAAGACCAGGATCTGGCCCCTGACATCTGTATGCAAGACCTGGATTTAGCCCTCGGCAATGAATGGAAAGACCATGGTTTGGCCCATGGCAGGAAATGGTTATATGACTATGATTTTTCCCACAGCATGTGTTTCTCTTTTATGTATGGTACGTGGTATTTTGGGAAACTTATTAAGCTTTATGCTTATAGTTTGTGTTTATGGTTTTAGGTACTTCCAGTTCCAAAGGAAATGGCCCGGCGTGATGGCACAAAATCCTCCCCTCATGGTTTCCGCATTTGAAATAATTGTACTCTGATCATTTAATATTATGATTTGTTATGGGTTCTGAACAATTAATGGATGGTTTAAATGACTTTTAAATGAAGAATTTTTTTGCCATTTTTAGACGTTACAAGTTCGAGATGCCCCTCTTGAAATAGTTGGTATCACTCTAACTAATATGACTTTTTGCATATCATTTGTGTATATGCATAAGGAAACAAAATCCAACTAGGCTTGGGAATTAAACTGTTTAAAATCAATAATGGATGGATGCATGTTTGCACGTGTTGTCACAGATAGAAATTTGGCTTGCATGAAAGCATGCAAAAATATATTTCTAGACACTAAAGACCACCAGAAAAGATTAGTCATATTTGAAACAAAAGAAGCAAGCATTGCCATTGTCTCACAACTCGAAAAAAATCTAGTAGACTATCCAGGTATTTATTGAATATATATTTTATTCTATTATATTTACTTTAATCAAAAGTTGATGTAAGTTTTTATATATTTAAGACATTATTGTTTATTTGAAACCAACATGGTTGACACCATATAAAGAAAATTTTGTATTTGTTTAGATCGGTAAAATTTTTCACTTTGACAATCACACAACCAATAAAGTAAGGGTGAGCATTTGGACTGAATCGAACCAGACCGGTTTGGCAGAAATTTTTTGACCTTGGATCGGACCGGTTGAGACCGGTCGAGGTCCAGTCTATGTCCGGGTCCATGTCTGAGTTTTCTGGTTCTTGTACCAGTTGGACCAATACAACTAGTTGCATATGGTACAACTCATTGAAGCCTACCGAAAGTTAGTTTATCTATTACACTTGTAGGGATCGGTATTTTGACCAAACCAGACCGGACCGGCTCTTGGACCGAACCAATTTTTCATAAATTGATGGACCTTTAACCAAACTTGTTGAGGTCCAGGTCTGATCAGAGGTCGAAATGCTCACCCTTACAATAAAGTGGTGAGTCAACGTCTAAAGCTAAAATTGTATTTGGACTAGTCACAATAAGATGTGATTTTGTTATATTTATCTTTAAGTTTTTATATCTTATAGACGTTTTTGTTTATTTGAAAATAACATGGTTGACACCATATAAAGAAAAAAAATTACATTTGCTTGACAATTTTCTACACTTCAACAATCAAACAACCAATAGAATGGAAAGTCTAAACATGTCAAGCTAAAACACTCATAATTAGATTTTATTTTATTATATTTATTTAATAAAAAGTTGAGTTAAGGTTTTATATATTTCAGGCACTATTGTATATTTGAATATAACATTGTTGGCACCATATAAACAGGCTATTTGGAATTGGAACCAATTCCAATGAATTGTCTCGTATGGAAAGGGTTTTAAGATGCAGGATGGGTTCCTTTCCGTTCATATACTTGGGTGTACCTATAGGAGCCAATATGTCTCTTAAAAAAAATTGGGTTCCAATTGTCAATAAATTTTGAGCTAGGCTCTCAACTTGGAAAGCAAAATCATTATCTTTCGGAGGTAGACTCACCTTGATCAAGTCAGTCCTAAACAGCTTTCCCACTTACTACATGTCATTATTCAGGGCTCCCAATGGTGTTCTCGATGTTCTTGAAAAGATCAGGCGTAGCTTCCTTTGTGGCGGTAGTGAGGATAAGAAAAAGATACACTGGGTGGATTGGGAAAAGGTCACAGCTCTGATAAAAGAAGGTGGTTTAGGAGTCGGCACTCTCAAAGCCCAAAATTTAGCCCTACTTACTAAATGGTGATGGAAACTTTTAAATAGTAGGGACGAGCTTTGGAATAAAGTAATCATCAGCATTCATAATCTTGATCGTAAGCCTGCCAATTACATCAGGAAAACTTTTCCAGTTGCTTGGAACAATGTTGCCAAATCAATCAAATGCATGTTTGAACTAAACATCGATCAAAATCAAATATTCTCTCTTGTTCTAGGATTGGGTACTCCCATCATGTTCTGGAAAGATGTTTAGTGTGGAGAAGTGTCATTTCAATCACGGTTTCCTTCCTTGTATTCCCTTGAAAAAAGAAAACTATGTTGGGTGAATGACTGTATATCTTCCACTAGTTTCAATTGAAATTGGAAACAAGTCCCACAAGATGCGACCACCCTACATGAATTAATTCAACTGTATCGAAGTTTCGAGCGCTTGAGCAGTATGCCAAATACTAAGTTTGGCTTCCATTTCCACTTGACCACTGATGGTGATTACTCTGTTAAGATGCTTCGTAGCTTAATTGATTCCAAAACAATGAACAACGGTGGAAAAGCAATCTGTCGGTATAAGGTTATTCTGCTCAAGGTTAGATGTTGGGCTTGGAGAGCCTCATTGGGTAGAATCTCGGTGGCTGAGTCGTTACAAGAAAGAGGTATCCTAGTCAATAATTTACTATGCCCTCTATGTAAAAAGGTAACTGAATCCGTGGATCACCTATTGGTCAAATACGAATTCACCAGTAATGTGAGGGATTGGATTTTCAAATGGATTGGTTTAACTTATAGACAATTCTAGTAGCTGAGTCCTAAACAACCTTCCCACTTACTACATGTCATTATGGGGGAACTGTCCCCGGAAAAGGCAAATAATCAATACCATCTTTTACTGCTATCTTTGGAATGTCTGGTTAGCAAGGAACGATATACACTTTAAGAAGGCGATGTACTCAGCTACTAGAATTGCTAGAATTGCTGATAATATAATTGCTACATCATATTTATGGTGTAAGCATAGAGGCAAGGGCCTTTGTGGTAATTGGATTGAACGGAGTGATCACCACTTTCCATTTCATAGTTATGTCCTTTTCATTTTTTCCAGTTTTGTTTTATTTGTTTTTTTACTATGTTTGTATTTTGTTATTGCGGTAGCTCCTTGCTAAGTGCTTTATTTTTTTATAAGATACTCCCTATTTGCCTTTTCAAAAAAAAATAAATAAATAAATACTTGGACGTACAAATTTCTACACTTCGGTAAACAAACAACATGTCAAACTAAAAGAGCACTTGGACTCATCACAATTAAATTTGGTATAAAACATACAAGTCAAAAGTTAAAATCTCTTAGAAAATTACTTGAAATAGTTTTATGAGTTGGATTATGACTTTTTTTTTGTTTAAAATACAATTTTTAAGCATATATTCCGAAGCACCGATTTTTTAAAGCTAAAAGTTAATACATGTTGCCAAGTATAACCTTAATATACTATAAAGGTTGTTATGACGATGTTATTTTACAGGTATTCTAGTGATTTATTTACTTCTTCTAATATTAGTTGTACATATTTTTAAGATTTTCAAGTTCCTATTTTATAAGAAACTAGTTGTGAAACCCGTATATTATACGGATTGATTAAAACAAAATATTAAAATGAAACGATTAAATGAGAAGTTTATTTGAATTTGAAATTTGAAATAAATAAAAATTATGAGAAAAAAAACATGCAAAAAATAAATAATTTAAAATTATTGTTTAGTTATCAGACCCATATACTAAACAGGTTAATTATAACAAAATGTTAAACACAAAGGTTTAAATTATAAATTTATTTAAAATTGAAATTGAAATTTAAAATTTAAAATTTGAAATT
The DNA here is from genome assembly GCF_051521515.1 of Lactuca serriola. Taxonomy (NCBI): domain Eukaryota; kingdom Viridiplantae; phylum Streptophyta; class Magnoliopsida; order Asterales; family Asteraceae; genus Lactuca; species Lactuca serriola. The sequence goes on along the minus strand of NC_136409.1, from coordinate 107,348,975 downwards.
AATATCATTATAGTAGGTTTAATTTATGGAAACTAATAAATAATATATTAGAAATAGAAAATGAAATAAATGACAAGTGGAAAATAAATATATCTCTAAATTATGACAAAATGACATGTGACAAATTAAATGAGAGAATGACATGTGACAAAATCATTCTTATTTATTATGGTAGATCGAGAATTTGGAAAGTTACAAGTTACCACTTCGTTTATTATTTTATTTTATTTTTTTTTTTTGTATATGAAAACGTCTTTATAGACAGAATAATCTACTTTCTTTTGTGTATTTGAAGTCAAATTTCATCGACTATTAAGCTCTTAATTTCTAATATAAAGAATCGTTGGACCCGCTAACGTATCAAATAAGAAAGTTGTACCATCTGAACGCAAAATGCTCAATCGTTGCACTAGTTATTCATCCACATGGTTCAAATCCTCTTTATAATATTTTGTTAGTGACATTCTATTTTCTTTTTCTCAAAATTCACAAATCTATTTTCATTTTCTTATTCTAGTTATGCATGTAAATCAAATGAATTCAAACAAATAATTGAAAAATCAAGCATGAACAACAAGAATTGTATCTAATTCTTTCCGTCGAGATCATTATTGAAGTATAGTCTCTTAATAGAAAATAAACAAATAAGCGAAAATACATATAATACACAAAAACCAAAAATACAATGCGACTTCTTGCATTTAAACCTTCTAAAATATACACGGTAATATGATGATACAACAAATTTGCCAATGTTAAATTTGGGTTCTTTGAAACGTTATCTTGTGTAATTATTGTCGTTCAGTTTATTTATTAAGTGTGAGACTCATATATTACACGGATTATAAAAAAAATTAGTATAAAATTATAAGCATTACATATTTTTAAAATAAAACTTTTTTTATAAATAAAAAGAATATAATAAATAAAATAAATAATTTAATATAAAATGTAAGATATTTGAAAGATTGTAGAGCATTTATTATGAAATTTAATAGAATAATCTATTTTTCATGTATATAAATCTCACTAAAATATGGATTTTAAATTTAAGAAAATAAAAAATACAAGAAAATTACAAATGAAAAAAAATATAATTCAAAAAACTCTTAAAAAATAAGATGTGTTATAATGGAATCATTTGTCAAAATTGATTTTTATGTATTAGGTTCGATTAGATTAAGATTTATTTATTTATTTCCGTTCAGCAACTTTACCAAACATAATTACTTTACCAAATAGCACTGATTCATCCGGTGCCTCTTAATGGTTTAGCACTGAAACAGAGATGAAATCAACCGATTAACTTCAAATGCCTTTGATGCAAGAGCAAGAACACTAAATTTTCTCCGGGACGTTGATAAAAATGATGTTTCTCGTTAAACCTAGAAAAAAAAAAAAAAAAAAAAAAAAAAAACCCTAAATTTTCTACCAGTACCTGAACCAAATCGCTAAGAAAATCAGGCTCTGAATCGATACAAATATGACTTACCAAATTGCTTAAGATGCACATAAAATCACATGTAAGAGAAAAAGGATGCTGATTTAAGTAACAGATTGGAGTAGAAAATGTAGCTCACAAACTACAACAGCTTAATTCGGATTGGATTAAGGAGCAGATTTGCCATAGATACAACAAGTAGAGCTAAAGGAAACAACAACATCGAAACTGTTACCATTTACCAACCGAAACATTAGCATCAGTTGATGTCGGCATCATTGAAATCGTCTTCGAATGAGTTGAAGAAATCGGAATCGGTGAGACGGTGGTGGTCGGCGGTGTCTAACGGACCTTCTCTGAAGATATCTAGTGCTTCAGCGTCATCGACATCCATCTCCATCGTCGACGCTTGATCTTCCATCTCAACGTAGAGCTCCGCCGGCGTTGGCTTCATTTTCTGTTTCTCTGTCTTGATAGTTCTCGAGCCCCAATATTCCCAATATCGTAGATGGGAAATTGCAGATGTGGTCACTGAATAATTGAATATATTAACTCATGTAAAACGTTTCGTCCCTAGACTTCTAAAATATTTTTTTTTTCTTTTTTCTTTTTTTCTTTTTTTTTTTTTTTTTTTTTTTTTTTTTTTTTTGACAATTACACGTTATTAAGGTTGGAATTTTATATAGGGAATATAACTGATTAGGGTAATTAATTTTTTGGTATTTTTACATCTGAGTAACTATTTTTCTGTGTACACATCTAGATAACAAATTTGTTGGAGGTGTTCATATATGACCATTATGACCTGCTATAGCAGGTTAAATTCTAGATGTGAACACTTTCAACAAGTTTGTTACCTAGATGTGGGTAACTATTTTTTTTGGGTAACTATTTTTTTTGTACACATCTAGGTAACGAACTTAATGAAAGCGTTCACATCTAGGATTTAACCTTCTATAGCAGGTCATAATGGTCATATGTGAACACTTCCAACAAGTTTGTTACCTAGATGTGTACAAAAAAAAGATAGTTACCCAGATGTGAACATACCGAAAAGTTAATTACCTTAATAAGTCATATTCCCTTTTATATAATATTATTTTTTTGGTTTGCAATATCATATAATGATAAGATTGAATGGAATTATAAGAAGACGCTTCTTTGGTGTTCTTCCGGCAGATGAAAACCAACTAGCCAACCAGAAAAAAGGCTTCTATCCTCGGAACTCAAGCTGGTTCTATTCCGGACAAGAAAGCAAAGTCGGGGACCTAGGTGGGAGGAACTGACTTGACTGGTCAAATTCCGGTACTTAGTCATTCTACTGACAAAGAGAGGGCACCAAATGCCTAAACAAGACAAGAACCAACTATATGCTTAACATAAACTTTCTCTAGCATACGGGGATCGGCCCTACGCACCAGGGACGAAGCGTAGAGGTCACTTTAGCTTGTTGTACCGGAGTGGTTCATCGTCAAAACATGGTCTTAAAGCATAGTTTGGACTGCCCTAAACTTTAAAGTCTTTGTAAAGGATGAAGTTTCCTATTTCCTCGCCTATCCCTGCCTTTGACCTCGCACCGATGGCTATATATTCAATATATTATTTAATGAAAAATATATATTCAATATATTATTTAATGATAAATAAATTAAAAAGGTATTTTATGTAGTTAGTCTTAGAAAAAATATTTAGTTTTTTCTTTCTTTTTTTAATATTAACGATCCAACTATGATGTTACGATGAATCGTATGAATATACAATCCTATTTCGATCTTACTCAAAAATAACCCAAGTAAGATTGGGATCAACACCTTACAACCTTGGATAATTGTTTTGTATAATGTGTTAAGTGTACGTGTATCCCTATACAATCAATACCTTACATCGGTTTTAATTCATTACATGTTTTCTTTAAAAAAAAATGGCAAGTCATGGAGGTTTTGAATTTAAATTTTAAAAAGTAACAACATTGATGAGGGTTTTTTTATAGCTTATTCATTTAGATTTTTTTATTGAGAAATTAATACCATTGGAATATGTAACATTCCAAGAATACAACCCAAAATTTTCGTTTTAATTAAGTTATTACATAAAAACATTCATAATAATATCTCATGTCAAACCCAAAGTGTCAATAATCAAAACATAATATCATAAAACTATATCAGAGTGTAATCTCAAAGATGTCGTGTGTGGAAAATATGATGTGATGCGTTGCGATAAAGCCGGCTCCTTTCCTTGGAAAACAAAGTACTTGAAACCAAAACTGAAAACTGTAATCACAAAGCTTAGTAAGTTCCTCCATCATATCACATACCATACAAATCAAGTATTGCCAAGCATATCCGGGTTCCCGACCTACCCTATCAGGCATATCTGGGTGCCCAACCTATCCTGCTGAGCATACCGAGGTGCTCAACCTACCCCACTGTCAGACATATATGGGTGGTCAACCGGTTAGGGGGACTATTTCACCCCCTACTATTACCACATAATAACACAACATAACACAAACATATTGTCTAGCATAGTTGGGTACTAGACTACCCCTTTGGCCCTATCGACCGGTAACCGGGGACTATTCCCCCAACTACCACTATCACATAACGTCATATCATGCTAGCACATAAAACATATCAGATAGTAGCAAACCTAGATAATTATCACAGAGACAATCATCTATCAAAAACTCCTACTAATGGGTCGGCATTGTGGCCTTAGACCCATTCTACTAGAAGGTAACTCACATCGAATGCAGAAGCTCCCCGAAGAAATCCTTGCTGCTGCCCTGTCCACTTCCCGAGCTATTAATACCAATCAATATACCCAATTAGCAATTGGTTCCCATACCAAAATCCTTAATCCATGCATGGGGTAAAATGACCATTCTACCCATGGCCAAGTATGATCCGGAACTAAGGCCATAACCTAAACAATAGCCCAACACTATAATGTCCATAATCCAGTCAATGGCCTAATTTTCTAAATTGGGCCCAAACCTCAACGTGAGTCTTGCCATGAGGCCCAATCATTCTTTCCAGTCCAATACACTTCATATTCTGATGGCCCAATAATAATCCAAACACTTAAGCCCAAAATGCTAAAAAAATCACTCGCGGCCCAGTCCATGGCCCATTTTTCCAAATTGGGCCTAAGACCATAGCGGGCCTCCATAAATAAAATATCAACCCAAAACCTGATGGCCCAACAGCGCCCAAAAGAACAAGACCAGAAGATGGCCCAAACCGAAACCCAAAAACCAAAATCCCATTCTGCTGAGTACGTATGGCGTACTCAGCTTGTACCCTAAGCATACTGGCTTAAGGGCTTGTACGCTATGCGTACAGGCTTGTACGTCCGGCGTACTCCTCCTGGTGACCAACTCTCAATCCTAGCTCTTAATCCATTAAGCCAAGACGTCCAAAACCTCAAAATGGCCTAATATAAGTGACTTGACCCATAAAGTCGAATGCTTTAAGCCTTTACATGGCTTAATGAATCCCAAACACCAAAGGTAAATTCCAAAAGGTCAAAATCACTCCCAAAATGTCTTAGAACTTCTTAATACCTTAAGATCTCAGTCCAAACTTCCAGATCTAATTTCAAGGGACTTCTTAAGTCATAAAGTTTCCAACTTTATGACTTAGCATAACTCAATGGGGCCTAAATCTAAAACCTAAGTTCCAAACTTCATCAAATGACTGCCAAATCATGTATGGAAGGTTTATACCTCTCAAGATCTAAACTTTATAACTCCATAACCTCAGTAAGGACCAAATAAGAGGCTCAAAGGTTTTGGAGTAACTTCTACTCACAAGAACCACCTCAAAGGGACCAAAAACCATAACAATGTACCACTGTAACATCCGAAATTTCAGGTATTATATTTATTCATTTTATTTTGAGTTTTGTGGAAGAACTCGGCAAGTTGGTGCGAAGACTCGCCGAGTAGAGACGCGATTTCTCACCTGGATTAATGACCGGACTCGACGAGTCACATTGGTGGACTCGGCGAGTCTGTGCTGTTTAATGAAACCCTAATTCTCGGGTTTGGGCCTATTTAAAGGGCCTTATGGCCGTCATTTGTGCTCACCAGTCCCCAGAGTGAAACCCTAGTGAGCTTGAGCGTTTGGAGTGAGATAAGGAGCCATTGTTGACCTTGGAGGTGTTATCTAGCAAAGGAAGGGAAGCAATAGCCAAGGGGAAACAAGAGGATCAACTTCCTGAAGATCTGAGGTCCAGAACATCACGTTTGAGGTACTATTTTCGAACCATTTTCTGTTATGGTGATGTTCATGTTGATTTAGGGCTTATTGAGCCCTTTTGTGGCTAGATCTAGTGCTTCATTGGTCCCTTAAGCGAGTTAGGTTTTGGATCTGGACCCTTGGAGGTCCAGAGAGTCCCTTTGTCCAAGCTTTTTACGAATCCATGGAGGTTTTGGATTGGGGTCTTGGTGCTTGAGGTCAAAACACCATTTATGAGTCATTAGGTGTGTTATGAGCGCCAAGACATGAACTTTACGTGATGAATAAGCTTGGAAGGACTGGATCTATGAGTTAGTGAAGCAAATCTGACCTCAGAAGGTCGTTTGGGGTTGTGCATGGAATGCACTCGACGAGTTGGTACGGGTTGTTCAGTGATTTCGAACCAGGGTTTGAGTAACCGAGTCGGGTGAGTGACTCGGTGAGTCGGAAGGGACTCAGAGGAATCGGTTCCCCATAGAGACTCGGCGAGTCCACGCCAGACTCGGCGAGTTGAGTTGACCGTTGACCATTGACCAGAGTTGACCAGTGTTGACTTGATAGGGTTAGTCAACCGTAGTTGGGAAAGTGTTAATTAGAGATGTATTGTGTTATAGGAGGACTATAGCTCGGGAGATCGAGCACTAGTGATTTCAGGGATTTGCGAGTTATCGAGATACGCGAGGTGAGTCTTCTCACTATACTTTACCTTGAGTAGGTAACTAGAGTTATGTGATACAGTGCTTGTATGTTATTTATGTGTTATGTGTTGCACTGCATTATTCTATGTGATTTATGATGTGCATGTTTACAAAGTTAGAACCTGAGGGTTCACAGAGTTTGGGTGCACAGACCCACAGAGTTATAGCCTCGAGTGGCTAATATGTGCTATGTGTGGTATTTTGGGGAACTCACTAAGCTTTGTGCTTACAGTGTTTGGTGTTATTTGTTTCAGGTACTAGTGATGATCGCGGGAAGGCGCCGGCCTGATCAGTACACACACGGGATTTTTATGTTATGAGATCTTGGGATTTTTTATATGTTATGGATTTGAGTTTCAAACACTGATGTTTTTATGAATACTAAATGAATTATGCTTTTATAAAATGCGAAAAATTGTTTTGAAATTTACGGTGTTACAAGTTGGTATCAGAGCCTTGGTTTGAGGGATTCGAGTACACCTTCGGGCGTATTTGAACTCAAACTGAGGATTTGAGAAATATTTTCAAAAAGAGTAAAATATTTTTTTTTGGAAAACACAGAGCAAAGTCGTGTGTACGATCAGTCCGCGCCCGAACGGTGATTTCCCAAGATACCCTTATATTATGTGTTATGATATTGATATGATGTATTCTCATGCTAGAGTAGGCTAGGTACTCCTATTAGGACTAGAGTGGCCTGATTTATGATGCCTTAGCCTAGGGAGAGGTGAGCTGCTATGAGATGCTTGAGAGTGAGTAGGTAGCAGCGAGGAGCTTATGAGAGATCTGTTAGAGAGTGGATTATGCATAATAGAGTACTTGGAACTTGGGATCTGAAGAGGAGGACTTGGGGTGTATTCTGATACGGTGCGGATAGTAGTATTGGGTCCGTACTACTGAAAGCACCGGGGCGGTGTACAGCCCAAGTAAGAATCTTTGGAATGCCAAGGACCCAGGACCCGGTGGCGGCTATGAGATGGATTTCTAACATAGAGGGGTGTTTCTTTACTTGCTCATCTCCTGAGCATTTGAGAGTCCGGTTCGCGCTGAACCAGCTTCGCTTGGGAGCGAAGGACTAGTGGAAGTTTGTGACGGCGCACTTTACGCCTGCTGAGCTTGCGGCAGTGACCTGGGAGAGGTTCGCTGCCATGTTCCAAGATGAGTACGTTCCCCAGGTGGAGAGGGAGCGTTTGGACCAGGAGTTTCTGACCCTCAAGCAGGGTACTGAGTCTGTTACGGTGATTACCAGGATGTTCCATGAGAGGGCGATGTTCTGCCCTGAGCACGTGTCCATTAATCAGGCACGTATGAGCCAATATTTGAGTATCTTGAGGAGAGACATTCGGGAGTTCGTGGCGAACTCCTCGTACCGGACATTTGTCGAGCTTCAGGCAAATGCCCGGAAGAGGGAGATTGAGCTAGAGACTCAGGCTAGGGAGGAGGCGGAGTCTCAGGGGAGGGATCGGCAACTGGCACAGTCCCAGCCGGCAGCCAAGCGGGCCAAGCCCGCTGATCCCAAATCAGGTAGCCAGAAGGGCCGCACTTGTGGAAAGTGCGGCAAGGGTCATGATGGAGTTTGTAGAGCTGGATCTTGCTACAAGTGTGGCAAGGAGGGGCATATGGCCAAGGACTGCCCCAAGGGGTTTGCAGTGTGTTTTCACTGCAACCAGACCGGACACCGGAAGGCAGAGTGTTCGCAGTTGTGGGGATCAGCTCAAGGAGCATCTCAGGGATCTGCCCATGCCGCCATCAAAGCTACCGAGAGTCGGCCAGTGAAGGCCGAGACACCGAGGGCGCGAGGGAGAGCCTTTCAATTGACCGCGGAGGAGGTCCGCGCAGCGCCCGATGTCGTGGCTGGTATGTATTCTTTCGTGTATTTATTTTGATGTTGAGATATTATGCTGATATTATGTTATGCGTAGGTACTTTTCTTGTGAATTCTATACCTGCCTTGGTGTTATTTGACTCGGGTGCGAGTCGGTCTTTTGTATCTTTGACTTTTAGTCGGCATATCAGTATTAGTCGTGAGGCGTTGAGTCGGCCTCTGAGAGTTTCCATAGCTGACGAGAGGGTGATATATGCCACAGAGGTGATCCGTGGGTGCGTATTCGAGATTTTCGGTGTTGATTTCCCGATTGATTTGGTTCCTATTGCGATGGGTGATGTATGTGTCATTGTGGGCATGGACTGGTTGAGCAGATTCGGTGTGGTTATCGACTGCGAGCGGCAGCTGGTGACCATACGAGACCCTAGTGGGGGAGTTCTTATGGTGTACGGCGAGGGTACACATTCTGGGTCATCGTTTTGTTCGGCCGCTAGGGTGAGGCAGTGTCTACAGCAGGGCTGTAAGCGCTTTGTGGTGTATGTGATGGATACGCGGGTTGATTCAGAGAGGTCGAGGTCAGTTGAGGAGGTTCCGATAGTGCGTGAGTTCCCGGATGTATTTCCAGAGGAGTTGTCGGGTGTGCCTCCCGTGAGGCAAGTGGAGTTCAATATCGATTTGGTTCCAGGGGCCGCGCCTATTGCCAAGGTGCCTTATCGCCTTGCACCTCTAGAGATGCAAGAGTTATCCTCGCAGCTTCAGGAGCTGCTGGGAAAGGGATTTATTCGGCCGAGCAGCTCGCCGTGGGGAGCGCCTATCCTTTTTTTCAAGAAGAAGGATGGTTCACACCGGATGTGTATTGATTACCAGGAGTTGAACAAGCTGACGGTCAAGAACCGTTACCCGTTGCTGAGGATCGATGATTTGTTCGATTAGTTGCAGGGAGCATCTTGGTTCTCCAAGATCGATTTGAGGTATGGATATCATCAGGTAAGGGTGCAAGATGAGGACATCCAGAAGACAGCGTTCAGGACGCATTATGGGCATTACGAGTTTGTGGTGATGCCTTTCGGGCTCACCAATGCCCCGGCAGTGTTCATGGATCTCATGAACCGAGTGTGCAGGCCGATGTTGGATCGGTCGGTGATTGTATTCATCGACGACATTTTGGTATATTCGAGATCTAGAGAGCAGCATGAGGAGCATTTGAGGGAGATCCTCGGAGTTCTAAGATCGGAGAGGCTTTATGCCAAATTCTCCAAGTGTGATTTCTAGTTGCGAGAGGTCCAGTTCCTAGGGCATCTCGTTAACCAGAAAGGGATATTGGTCGACCCGGCCAAAGTTGAGGCAGTGATGAGTTGGGAGGTGCCGAGGTCACCCTCCGAGATCAGGAGTTTCTTAGGGTTGGCAGGTTATTATCGGAGATTTATCAGGGATTTCTCTTAGATCGCAGTGCCACTCACCAGGTTGACCCGGAAGGGTGTCACTTTTTCATGGGGCCCCGAGCAGCAAGCCTCCTTTGAGACGCTTCGCCAAAGGTTATGTGAAGCCCCGGTGTTAGCCCTCCCAGAGGGAATGGAGGACTTTGTGGTATACTGTGATGCGTCGATCTTGGGGTTGGGAGCGGTGCTGATGCGGAGAGGGCATGTGATAGCATACGCATCGAGGCAGCTGAAGCCTCATGAGACGAGGTATCCCACCCATGATCTAGAGTTGGGGGCGGTGGTGTTCGCCCTCAAAATTTGGCGTCACTATCTGTATGGGGTTCGGTGTACGATATACACGGACCATAAGAGCCTGAAGTATTTGATGGATCAGCCTAACCTAAATATGCGGCAGAGGAGGTGGTTGGATGTGGTCAAGGATTATGATTGTGAGATCATGTACCATCCGGGCAAGGCTAATGTGGTAGCCAATGCCCTGAGTCGCAGGGCGGAGAGCGCCCCATTGCGAGATGTATGTTTGCGGTTGACCGTGATGGCTCCGGTGTTGGATGCCATTCGTGGAGCACAGGCTGAGGCCGTGAGATCGGAGAACCAGAAGAGATAGCGAGTTGTTGGATTGGTATCGGAGTTCGTTACCGATGGTCGGGGGCTTATGACATTTCAGGGGCGTATATGGGTACCGTTTGTGGGAGGGACACGTACCATTTTGATGGAAGAGGCTCATCGGTCGAAATTCTCGATCCATCCTGGGGCCACTAAGATGTATTTAGACCTAAGGAGAGAGTATTGGTGGCCCTGTATGAAGAGGGATGTTGCGTGGTTTGTGGAGAGGTGCTTAACCTGCCGTAGGGTTAAGGCCGAGCACCAGAGACCGCATGGTAAGTTGCAGCCATTGGGAGGTTCCCGAATGGAAGTGGGAACAGATTACTATGGATTTTATCACCAAATAGCCAAGGACTGCTAGGGGAGTCGATGCAATTTGGGTGATTGTGGACAGGTTGACAAAGAGCACCCACTTCCATGCTATCAGTGAGAGTTCTTCCGCAGAGAAATTAGCAGAGATGTACGTGAGGGAAGTGTTGGATAAGGTATCTAAGTCCATAACTTATTTGGTATATACTTGACCCGACCCGGCATGGTCCATTTGGGTTGCATCTCATCCAAACTATTTATGGATAATTTTATGAGAGTTATACACATATGTTTATTAATATATTATAAGTTATAATATATTAATATGAAGTTATGTTATTTAATTAGTCTTAGTCTTAAATTAATTATAAATTAATTTAGAGATTAAAAGGAAGACTAATTAGATTGTGGGCTATTGGTTTTATATAGTGTGGGCTAACACTCATTTATTAATGGGCTAGGCTTATATGGAAGTCCATGGATGATCCATGGAGCTTTTAACCCATGGATCCTTGGAAAGGAAAAGACATGGGTTATTAGGGTTTCACCCTAACCATGCACACTATATAAGCATGCTTATGGAGCATGAAATGGCCCCTAAGGGGTAACTAGTGAACTAGTGTGTGTGTGTGCTTGTGTGTGGCCGAAAATACAAGTGTGTATTCTCTCTCAAAGTTTTCCAAAAGTTTGTGGTGTTTTGTGATTCCATTTGAGGCATTCACACTATTGGTGCTTGGCCCTCAAACTCCTTAGGAATTGAACTCATCATCAAAAGGTATGTAATCTCATCTAATTCTTTTATGTTTAAAAGTACCCCATGCCATGTTAGATAGATTATGAACCTTGGAAAATTATTATTTTGCATGTATTTAGACAAACATAGATCCAAGGTTTATTAGGGTTGCATGCACACTTAGGAAGTGTTAGATTGCTCAAAACCCAACAGTGGTATCAGAGCCTAGGCTTGCTTGTTTGAATACTTGATGCAAATTGCTGAAAATTGAAGATTTTATGCTGTCTGCACAGCTGACTCGCCGAGTCCATGAAGGGACTCGACGAGTCCAAGGCAAAACCCATCCAACTCGGCGAGTTGGTTCATGCACTCGACGAGTTGGACCCCCAGACAGCATATCTTCGAGTTTTGGTGCTGGAATTGGTCTAGAATCATTACCTTAAACTGTTTTGGACTCATAAAACCTATTTTTGATGTGGTAATGATGATGGTGGACCAATTTCAAAGTTATAATCAAAATTCCATGATTTTATGTGTTCATATAATTCTTGAAATTTTGATGATCATGTTCATGTTCTTTTGAATTTAGAAGATGATAGGAATTATTTGCTGAATTGTTTAGAATTAATTCTTGATCATTTATGTGTTTTAATGGAGTCCATAATTTGTCCTCAAGTTATGGATATCCAAAGGTCACTTTTATTTAACACACACTTAAAACACATAAGTTACATGAAAATGAAGAGTCTTCATTTTTATGAACCTTTAATTCATAAGTTATGAAATGAAAAGTTTTGGATGGTTACAAAAGATGAAGAGTCTTGTCCTTAAGTTATGGAGGTTCAAGAGTCACTTCATTAATAAATATATAAATAAAGTGTAACCTTAATTAATTCCGTAAGTTATAAAATAAAGAAAAGTAATTCTTTTATTAGTTTAAAGTCTTCCATAACTTGTCCTCAAGTTATGGAACTTGAAGAGTTTTTGGATTAAAACTACTTTAAACACATAAATCATGGAATTAATTAGTTTTGAATAGTTTCAAAACTTGCCCTCAAGTTTTGGAATTTGTAAAGTTTCACACACTTTAATAAACTTTAATTCCAATCCCTAGAATTTTAAAAGTTAAAATTCAACACTTATACTATTTATAACATTAATGGTTAATTATCTATATATGTATAAGAACAAGTCGTTTTACCGTTAGTAGGCCTCATTCACGAAACCGGTCTATAAGGTGGGTATAAGGTTGTTGCCTATAAAATGGCGACTTAATGGGTGTCCACTCTCACCCACCGCTTGCTTGATCGGTGGAGGGTCGTTAGCCGAACGGGTAGGACAATGACTTTAAATTCTCATCAAAAGTATAATGATTATTATAAAGTAACTAAATGTTTTATTTAATTCCCAATCTTAGTTACTTTAGGAAAAATGTGAATTTGGTGCTAGCCCATGGAATTCACACTTTGTACCTTACCAAGTCGTTGATGGAGCGTGTGTGGTTAACCGGCACACTAACTTGGACTAGTAAGGATCACGAAGGGTGACTTAATGTTTGTCATATATCAATGGAGCGTGTGTGGTTAACCGGCACATTGATTAGGTGATAATATTAAGGGTACCAAGTGAATTGGTATGGTTATTCACACCTTGTTTTGTGATCCTCGGCATCCCAGTCACAAAATTTGAGAGGGCACACTCGAGATTGAAACATGCCATTGAAAAGTTCAATGAATCTCAAAAGATATAGGAATTTCAAATCCAATTAAAACCTAATAAATTATTTCGTTTTTCATGGTGGAAATTGGTGAATCGTCATTCGCCTACCTTCAAATATTTTATAGCTTGGATTACGGCATCCCTCTTCCAAATTATAAAATATTGTGTTGGGTCCTAGCCTTAATATTTTATATTGGGTGTTATATTAAGGATTTTGAATCAACTAACTTGATTTTCTCCCATTATAGATGTCTGGTTCAGACAACTATGATCTTCCCAAATCTCTTGAAGATGGTGTCCCTCAACATCATGCTTCACTTCCTCTAATTATTCTCCCTCACCCACAAGTTCTTGAAAAGTTTAAAGTCACTCAATCCCTATTGGCAAGCATAGTTTATGTGTGCTCACATCTTGGAGATAAAGTCACATATTGACAAGCCGGGAGAGTTGGGTGTCAAAGTCTCGTGAAAGTTGGATGTTCAATCACTTTCTTAGTAACATAGTGAGTCTCTTTGGGACTACTATGAGGCAGACTATGACATGACCCTTAATGATGTTATCTATTTGCTTGGTGTTGTGGAATCAGCAATGATTTGGAACACCAGTAAAGCAAATTTGATTAAAAGAACAACTTCCCAAGTCTTAAATGGACATTGACAATGGTAGCATTGGATATCTAGAAAAAGATTTCTCTTCCCAATGGAAAGGGATCGGCCATAGTCAACTCGGTTGACCAAATGGTAAAGAGAAAGGCTAGTCTGAGATAGTCTCATGAGCCATTACCAAAGGGTCCATGTGTTTTGTTGCCAAAGGAAGGGGCATTGGTTGCGAAGCTGCCCTATTCACCAGAAAGGTCATAAGGTTGATCAAGTCAAGAGGTTTGACTCTACTTCGGGTAAAGTCCACTGTCTAACTCTATTAAGTTCCTATTTGGAGATTCTTATTACATAATGTGAATGGGTCACATGCTAATGTTTTTAAGAATCAAAGAAAAGATAGGAACCTTAAAGTAAGTATATGTTGATTCTGATTGCGAAGGTGGGTTTCGATCGCATGGTTCGGTAATCAGAATTTTGAGTTGTTGCTTAAGAGTTATAATATATTGCTTATGAATAGATAACAACAAGGTTTTCATGTGGATTGTAAGGATAAGTTTTTCCGCAAAGTTTTAAAATAAAAGAAAAAAGGGGGTTTTAATTTTATTTATTTTAAAAATATCCTTACAATGGCATCTGTGGAAAATTGTTGCTTATATGTTTCCAGTAATAGCAATATTGGAAAGTGGATTTGATTCTTTCATTTGTGGTAGTGTCTGAATTTACCAAATGAAGAAAGTTTTTCATCACCCAAGTTTCAATTGGACAGAAACTTGGAATCATACAAGTTGTATTGTATGATGAATGAGAATTTTCATCTTTGAAAATTAAGACTAATTCTTTGATCACATGTATATGTGAGTCAGTTGAAGGACTAAGGAATTAGGTACACTAGGTGTGCACTGGTCAAGGTCCACCACAAAGATTTATTTGTCATGATTTACTAAAGATTAGTAAATATGATTATACTTATGAGGTTAAGTATAATTCTGTAACATTGGAAAGGTTACAATGTATGACAAAACAAATGAGAAGAATCGAATTAGGCAGAAAGATAAAAGTTCTCAAATCTGAAAGGATGGGAGAGTACTTTAGTATCGTATTTCATGATCATCTTAATGATTATGAAACCATATCACAAATTCATACTCTAAGGACGTCTTAGTGCATTGTTATGGCTAAGAAGAGAGGTCATGAATTGTTGCATTGGTTAAAATCAAAAAGATGAGTCATACATCGTTCCAAAACAATTCTTAGAGTCATACTCCAAGATTGTAACATTGAGTGACATAAAGTAAGGTTTAAAACACTTATCAAATGTAGTGTAGAATGTTTCTACCCTTGTACATTTGAGATTGGTAAGTTGTGATGTCTTGGATGAGACAAGGACCAACTAAGACCAATTGTGTGAAGTATTAGTCTTGATAAGAATCCGGACTATCCCTTGAATATTTGTTTTGTCAAGGAATGGTTCTTGACCGGGGAAACTTATATGTCAAGGGGACAGTGGGAGCCTTAAAGATCCTGAAAGAGTTTCAAGATTTAATCAAGAGTAAAACCTGTAATTTATCACTAGCACACGACTTAAGGTTTGCAACCTATCGTGTTGACATAATTCTTATTTCTGTACCTACTTCAAATAAGTTGAATTTGCATGTGAGTTATCAAAGTTCAACTTGGAAGCATTGGTGGGCCTTGTGCTACCAAGGTGACAAGAAACTAAGATTGAACAAGTTTAATCCATGTAAGGCTGAATTTGTCACTAATCTTATCTTGTGATTATGGTTTTGACAAATTCACATGGATAGGAACTCATACACTATAAAATCTAAGTGTCATAAGGTTTCTCTCCGATTCATGAACATGATGGTGAGGAAACGCTTTCACTAAGTAGATTTTAGGTAAATATCAATTGTGTTATTTGAATTTTTCAAAAGTCGTTAGTGGAGCATGTGTGGTTAACCGGCACACTAACATGGACTTGTGAGAAATGGAAAATGCCTAAGCAATTGAGACTATGATTACGGCATCCCTTTTCATAGTTCTTGAAATTGCTTAGACACACATGTGAGCTATCTAAGAAAGGGTGTATGAATCTAAATTTCAGAAGTCCTGCAGATTTCTGGAAATATGTCAGAGCTAGTGGGAGCATAAGTGTTATGCTGATAATTATCATGTTAGTGGGAGCATGATTATTAAGTTTAGTGTTGCAAGTTAGCAATGTTAATTATAGAAGACAAAAGTTTCAATTCGTGAAGTTGCAGGGGTTGAAAAGTTGTTTTGCTATAATTAAGGGAGAGGAAATTATACTTCATTTCAATTCTAGAAGCTTAGATTGAGATTTTAATCATCTTTAGTCAAGGACATATATATGAATTTTATGTCTGAATGGTTCGACTTAAGGAAATTCTATATATATTGCGTTCTCAAAATTCAATTATGACTACGACATCCCTCTTCATAGTTAAATTTTGAAAACATGGCAAATAAAAAAATATTGTAGCAAAAGACTGGTCTAGTATCATGTCTTTATGTGAGACATCATGAATCGTGTCCCATATGCTTCAGATATAGGATCGATTTCATGTGCTATAATATTCATCTTTTCTAAATTTTCCAAATGCTTAAGGCATTGAGAAGGGAAAAGTCTAGAACTGGATATGACTAAAGTGATTAATCAATTGTCGAGGACAAATCTGAGGTTCGCCAAAGATTGGTTGCTCAGGGACAGTTGGAAGTATGATGTCGGAAATGACCATATTGACATATTCTGAAAAGAAGTAACTCTTGTTCGGAAGTGATAGTCAAAATGGGACTATGGAAATGTCTCCATAGGTGGAAGTTATTCAATCTATGTAAGATTAGAAAACCTTAATGCAAGAAGGATGTTCAAAGCAATGTACTTTGAATATGAGACTTCGTTTCCATAGAGTTGATCTTCTTTGGAATACTCTGTAATGACTGGTGACAAGGTTTTGGTGACTTTGTGCATAATCATTACAAGAGGAACATTGCATAAAAGTTTAAAATCTAACAGTTTTTTTGGTAAATGATAGGAATCGGGGATTCTCACATTTACAATAAGGATTTGGGATTGTGAAATGAGTATCAATGGAATCATGTTCAATTGATCTACATCACAATGTAAGGATCATAGACAAACATAGTGTGCATACTTGGAGTATGGCATAACCATTGTTTAGAAAAACAAAGTGTACATGCTAGGAGCATGGGACGACTGTTGTTTTATTCAAGTCTTAAGTTGATTGTTTGAAACATTATACCATGAATAATGGGTAATCAATATGGTGATAAATAAAAGGTGGTTCTATTTATATTCAAAAGGGTTCTGAGACCATATTGGATTCAATTATTATTGTGTTTCACTTTGCATGTTTTGACTTCCAGAATAGCTAGGTTATTCTTTCCGAATGACTAAGTTATTTAAACATTCCACAGTCGTTCATATGTTGGAAGTAGGTATGAATCAAGACTATCATGAATTGAGTTTGTAGATGGCTAAATGGGTTTAGTCATAGCAATGGTTGCTACAACATTCATGAGTGCTCATAAGTTATGAGTATTGGATTAAACCCACGCTCACTTGTATCACTTCATGGAATTTATCTCGAGTGATCGTGAGACGGTAATATCATATAAATCTTCAAACCTAGAGATATGAGTTGTTACCTATGAGTTGGTTGTGCATTGATTGCACGTAAACGCATCAGTAACTTGATGTTATAAACGTGCCTTTGTGTACAATTCAACAAGTAGTAGAACAAGCATATGAGTCGAAGTTTATCTGTTCCTTCTAGAAATAGAAGCTATATTTGGGCCCCTCGATGATTTTGTTGTGACCTATGTACCGGCCGGTCAGAACTAAATTGATGTGTTCGATTAAGTTCTTTGTCAAACAAATCGGAAGTCGGGAAACAAACTGCTGGACAATAAGTACGACGTTGTTCCATGTATTTGTCCGGCTGATATCATGAGAACAGAGGATTATACGATCACTTATCTAAAATGGCGCTTCACAGTTCAACAGAGTTTTCTTCATAGTTCAATGGAGTTTTCGAGAGCTACGATTGCTGGTTGGTTCCTGAAGTAACATACGCAAATATAGTTATTAGACTTATCCAAGTGGGAGTCTGTTGGATAAGGTGTCTAAGTCCATAACTTATTTGGTATATACTTGACCTGACCCGGCATGGTCCATTTGGGTTGCATCTCATCCAAACTATTTATGGATAATTTTATGAGAGTTATACACATATGTTTATTAATATATTATAAGTTATAATATATTAATATGAAGTTATGTTATTTAATTAGTCTTAGTCTTAAATTAATTATAAATTAATTTAGAGATTAAAAGGAAGACTAATTAGATTGTGGGCTATTGGTTTTATATAGTGTGGGCTAACACTCATTTGTTAATGGGCTAGGCTTATATGGAAGTCCATGGATGATCCATGGAGCTTTTAACCCATGGATCCTTGGAAAGGAAAAGACATGGGTTATTAGGGTTTCACCCTAACCATGCACACTATATAAGCATGCTTATGGAGCATGAAATGGCCCCTAAGGGGTAACTAGTGAACTAGTGTGTGTGCGCTTGTGTGTGGCCGAAAATACAAGTGTGTATTCTCTCTCAAAGTTTTCCAAGAGTTTGTGGTGTTTTGTGATTCCATTTGAGGCATTCACACTATTGGTGCTTGGCCCTCAAACTCCTTAGGAATTGAACTCATCATCAAAAAGTATGTAATCTCATCTAATTCTTTTATGTTTAAAAGTACCCCATGCCATGTTAGATAGATTATGAACCTCGGAAAATTATTATTTTGCATGTATTTAGACAAACATAGATCCAAGGTTTATTAGGGTTGCATGCACACTTAGGAAGTGTTAGATTGCTCAAAACCCAACAGGAAGTGGTATCCCGACATGGAGTGCCGATCTCGATTGTTTCAGATCGGGATGTGCGTTTTACTTCCAGATTCTGGAAGAAGTTTCACGAGGAGTTGGGTACTAGGCTGCATTTTAGTACCGCATATCACCCCCAGACTGACGGACAGAGTGAGCGGATGATTCAGACGCTCGAGGACATTCTTCGGGAATGTGTGTTGGACATCGGGGGGAGTTGGGACACGTATTTTCCCTTGGCAGAGTTTTCCTACAACAACAGCCATCATTCGAGCATTGGTATGCCGCCCTTTGAGCTATTGTATGGGAGGAAGTGTCGGACCCCCATTTGCTGGGGAGAGGTCGGGCAGCGTGTTATGGGTAGCACAGAGATTGTGCTTCAAATGACAGAGCAGATACAGCGGATCAGGCAGAGATTGTTGACCGCTCAGAGCCGCCAGAAGAGTTATGCGGATAGACGTCGATCCGAGCTCGAGTTCCAGGTCAGTGATTATGTTCTCCTGAAGGTATCTCCTTGGAAAGGAGTGGTCCGATTCAGGAAGAGGGGAAAGCTAGGGCCCCGGTATATTGGGCCGTTCAGAGTGATCGCGAGGGTGGGCAGGGTAGCGTATCGCTTGGAGCTACCTGCGGAATTGGAGTGGATTCATAATACCTTCCATTTGTCTCAATTGAGGAAGTGTATAGCCGACGAGTCGGCGGTAGTGCCGTTAAAGGACATTCAGGTGGATGCAAGCCTGAACTACGCAGAGAGACCAGTTGCGATCGTGGATCGAAAGATCAAGGTTCTGAGGAACAAGGAGGTGCCTCTGGTACAGGTTCAGTGGCAACATCGGAAGGGATCCGAGTTGACCTGGGAGCCAGAGCGTGAGATGCGGGAGCAACATACGGAGCTATTTCAGGAATGAGACTTCGAGGGTGAAGTCAGATTCAAGTGGGGGAGAATTGTAACATCCGGAATTTCAGGTATTATATTTATTCATTTTATTTTGAGTTTTGTGGAAGAACTCGGCGATTTGGTGCGAAGACTCGCCGAGTAGAGACGCGATTTCTCACCCGGATTAATGACCGGACTCGACGAGTCACATTGGTGGACTCGACGAGTCTGCGCAGTTTAATGAAACCCTAATTTCTTGGGTTTGGGCCTATTTAAAGGGCCTTATGGCCGTCATTTGTGCTCACCAGTCCCCAGAGTGAAACCCTAGTGAGCTTGAGCGTTTGGAGTGAGATAAGGAGCCATTGTTGACCTTGGAGGTGTTATCTAGAAAAGGAAGGGAAGCAATAGCCAAGGGGAAACAAGAGGATCAACTTCCTGAAGATCTGAGGTCCAGAACATGACGTTTGAGGTACTATTTTCGAACCATTTTCTGTTATGGTGATGTTCATGTTGATTTAGGGCTTATTGAGCCCTTTTGTGGCTAGATCTAGTGCTTCCTTGGTCCCTTAAGCGAGTTAGGTTCTGGATCTAGACCCTTGGAGGTCCAGAGTGTCCCTTTGTCCAAGCTTTTTACGAATCCATGGAGGTTTTGGATTGGGGTGTTTGTGCTTGAGGTCAAAACACCATTTATGAGTCATTAGGTGTGTTATGAGCACCAAGACATGAACTTTACGTGATGAATAAGCTTGGAAGGACTGGATCTATGAGTTAGTGAAGCAGATCTGACCTCAAAAGGTCGTTTGGGGTTGTGCATGAAATGCACTCGATGAGTTGGTGCGGGTTGTTCAGTGATTTCAAACCAGCGTTTGAGTAACCGAGTCGGGTGAGTGACTCAGTGAGTCGGAAGGGACTCAGAGGAATCGGGTCCCCGTAGAGACTCAGCGAGTCCACGCCAGACTCGACGAGTTGAGTTGATCGTTGACCATTGACCAGAGTTGACCAGTGTTGACTTGATAGGGTTAGTCAACCGTAGTTGGGAAAGTGTTAATTAGAGATGTATTGTGTTATAGGAGGACTATAGCTCGGGAGATCGAGCACTAGTGATTTCAGGGATTTGCGAGTTATCGAGATACGCGAGGTGAGTCTTCTCATTATACTTTACCGTGAGTAGGTAACTAGAGTTATGTGATATAGTGCTTGTATGCTATTTATGTGTTATGTGTTGCACTGCATTATTCTATGTGATTTATGTTGTGCATTTTTACAGAGTTAGAACCTGAGGGTTCATAGAGTTTGGGTGCACGGACCCACAGAGTTATAGCCTCCAGTGGCTAATATGTGCTATGTGTGGTATTTTGGGAAACTCACTAAGCTTTGTGCTTACAGTGTTTGGTGTTATTTGTTTCAGGTACTAGTGATGATCGCGGGAAGGCGCCGGACTGATCAGTACACACATGGGATTTTTATGTTATGAGATCTTGGGATTTTTTTATATGTTATGGATTTGAGTTTCAAACACTGATGTTTTTATGAATACTAAATGAATTATGCTTTTAAAAAATGCGAGAATTTGTTTTGAAATTTACGGTGTTACAACCACTTAGCAAGATCTACATGAAAACGTTGTCAAGGTTGAGAATTTATACCTCCAGAAGATAGATCTAGGTGCATAAAGCTTGGATCCAAAAGCTCCAAGTCAAACAATGACTCTTCAAGAAGTTCCTTCTTCCTCCTCTAGCACCAAAACACACCAAAAATCACTTTAAAGCTCTACAATCACTCAAATAGGGGCTAAGGGTTGATTTCTAGGGTTTGGAGGGATGCAGGCTGAAGGTATTAGGGTTAGGTTATGAGATAAGGAGCTTAAATAGGGTCCAAGACCCTAAAATAGGGTTCTGATCTGATTGGCATAGGCCCAGCGTAATTCTGGTACGCACAGCGTACTCCAAAGAACATTCGCGACCATCCTGGTCAGTACGCCTAACGTACTGCCTTCTTCACTAGTAGGCCCTACGTACTCTTTGTGTACGCCCCGTGTACTCGGCTAAGCCTTAAAACCATGAAACTTATGAAGGCCATAACTTCTTTGTTATAAGCCCGATTCCAATAATCCTTATATCCACGGAAATGTGGCGAGAAGCTCTACGCATCCATCAACTTATCCTCAAATAAAAACCTTCTGAACAAAAATCCAAATTTCATAAAGAGCTCGAACTACCACTTTACCAATATACCCCTTGTCTCCAAAACACGAACCGAACACCCGAATCACTTACAATACATCACCCGCACGCAAATGGGCCTAGATCCTACCTTTTCAAAAGCTGTAATCCTTATGATGACCAATCTTCGGACCACATCCTTAGACTAGAAGTCAATTCGGAACAGGGCGTTACAACTTCCCCCCACTTAAATTAGATTTCGTCCTCAGAATCGCGTCTTACTATCACTCATCTCAAGACAACTATTTGAGGAATACAATCGGAGCCCCAAACCGAAACTTCCATCCCAAAGAAAATTAACCATGAGCACTCTGCTCCTAACAACAACCGACGACCTGTCTTGAACCATCAAGTACTTATTCCTGACATTCGGAGGGGTAAAACCATTATTCTGTGCAGTCCATGGCCTTCCCAAGGCAACTAGAACCCGAACCGAACCTCTTATCCTGAAATTAACACCCCAAACTTCAACCCTACAACTCATTTTACTTCCTAAGTCCTGAAATCTATAATGATCTGACTTCCCGATAACTCGCCTGTGCTGAACAACCCCTTATCAGGATCTCACTGATGGCAACCCAGTCATAACCCTTCCAACCCTGAGCATTCAATTGATCCTTAGAATAACTCTTCAAACCTGGTGAAGACTGAATTCTCACTCTCTCAAATAAAACCAACCCCACTTGCTTTCCAATCCCTAATCACATTGTTATCTCGAACAGAGGGCTCAAATAATCCCGTTGTGAGTAACTTGTCACTTCCCAATCAACTAGCTATTCCCTCCGTACTTGTAACCTAAAACACAAATACTAATACTGTCCAAACATTGAGACTGCCAGAAACACTGACCTGCCTGAAGCAGTATGTTGCCACATGGCTGCTTTCCAAAAGCTACCGAGACCTCCTGGGTCTCAATTCGCTCGCTAATCATCTGAAATACCGGGTTTCGGCCCGGCTGCGGAGTCAAAAAACTACCACTTAGTCGCCTCACACGACTTTTGAACGAAATCCTTCTTTGGACTAGTTGCCACTAGTTATCATGCCACTGTGGCTCTAACAACCTTCTGATCTAACCAATCAGATCCATTCGCCGAATCCTGTCATCATCAAATCCAAGACTAAAAGTGATTGCTACCTGACCAATGGTAGCCGTATCTCACACGTCCTTAACCAGTCTATTACTTCACTGATCTCATAATTGTAGTGACGCTTCTACAATCTTATCATTGGCCCAACCAGATCTAATCCATTTGGGTAAATCCGAAATCCAATCCGTGGATTTCCATATCCTCACTGCTGCACCCAAACTGGTGGGTACTACTGTTCCTTCCGTGTCCTTACAATGCACTCATGCTATCTACCAACCTAGCGAATGATACGGCTACACCCACAGACTTACAACACTCTGTCACTATCTGGCTGCGATTGAATGCTACGGCTACACCCGCAGACTTACAACACTCTCCATGCTAACTGGCTGCTAGTGAATGCTACGGCTACCCCCGTAGTCTTACAACACTTTCTATGCTAACTGACTACTAGTGAATGCTAAGGCTACCCCCGTAGTCTTACAACACTTGCCCCAACCAGGTCGAACACGCACCCGACCTAACCCTCAACTGAACTTGAGTTTAACCGAAGTTCTAACTTAGTTCCCGAAACCTGCTGTCTGAGATTCTCGAAGGATGTCTGCTGCTCAGGCCCACAGCAAAAGGCCACCGACTTCTTGGTCAATCGGGTCAAAGGAACCACAATCTCGGAGAAGTCCCGTATAAATCTCTGGTAATAACCCGCTAGACCCAGGAAACTTCAAATCTCAGCTAGAGACCTCGATATTTCCCACTGCATCTCGGCCTCTATCTTGGCCGGATCAACTAGAATACCCTTCTGGTTGACAAGGTGCCCAAGAGATTGCAACTCGCACAACCAGAACTCACATTTCGAGAACATTACAAAAAGTCTCTCCCCCACTTAGATTCGGCTAATTCTTCACGGCACGTGAGAATTGAAGGATTCCAAATCGTTCTCGCTTTCTAATATCCCACTGATGACAACCTGTGCTTACCAATGCTAGTGATCACTTACAAGATAAACCCGGAGATCGCCCATCCTCAGAAACCTTGATGAGTACTCTTGAAATCTAGTCCAGTCTGACACTTCAATCCACCTCCCATAATGACTACTAGAGGTCTTAATCTTCACCCTGGCTGATGAATCCTCGTTCCCACTTCCAATCTTGCAGCACCATTGAACTCTAACCGAACACAACCCATGCAAAAATATAATTCTCTTGAACATCTAATAACCAACCACTTATGCATCTAACACTCGCAACTGACACTACCCTCTTCATGATACCAGTCCTGTCCTAGCAACGGTAGTGCCTTGAACCCCAAGGTTCTTCAATGGACAACTGACGACCATACCCAAACAAAGATAAAACCACTGAACTCGGACTTCACTGGAGAACTATCGATCTAATCCTGGCATAATATCCTCTAAATAATACACCCAAACGGATCCCGAAAAAGATCCAGAATGATAACGGTCCATGCGGAACCCACTCCGCAAGATGTGTCCCTCTATGGGTTCATCAAGGACTTTTCGGCATGCAAGATGGCATATATGATCCTTGATAACCCAAACACTAGCAAAAAACTGTCCTGAGGTCTGACTTATCCAAACTCACTCACAATTCCCAAGCGATACATATTTCCAACATCCACCTAATAGTAGTAGAAGATGACATACCCGCAACATTTGGAGGAATCCTGATCACCTTCTGCTGACATAATCGAACCCGGTACACTTGTAGCAGCCTAAACCCTTGGAGCGACAAACTCCTTTGTGCACCTTCCCGTATGTGTTGCACTGACTCCAGCCACGCTGGCCTTTCACTCAATGATCAGAAGTCATGGGTCTCTTCTCGGGACCCTCTACTATACGCACCTAGCACGAAACTCTCTTCTCAAAGTGCTCCAAATCGATCTCGCATCTGCAGCCTCTTGCAAATCATATCCTTCAGGGTATGACACCCTGTGACTCTCACTAGCTCACTTGCCAATAACTAAGTTGCAACAACTAGACCATCCTTTGTCCCCAAACCGGGTCACAAACTCTTCCCCTAAAGCTTCTCAGATTCTCCAAGACTCTCATTGATTCGAGTATTGATCCTGTGCTCTCAGTAGTACGGGCCCAATACTATCTTCCACAACCATCCATACTTTCCTCAGCAATCCTCCTGAATCCTCCAAGTCAGTTCCTCAAATTGGTACACCCAAATCTCACTGAAACTCACTACTAACCCACTGAAACATATCATAGGCTTTCCTAGGTTCCCGAACTCACTTAGTCCTCAACTGCTGAAAGGTTCCAGTAATGTCAACTAGCTGCCCCATGAATATAGCCACAAGCAACAAAGATCAGATAATCCTTCGAGTAAGAGGCCCATCCCTAGAACGGTTGGACTCAGACAAGAGTTGCGCAATAGGGTCAAGCCCATCACTCTTAGATTATCCGGCCTGTATCCCATGTGACTTAGCATATTCACCTAGTAGCCAGCTCACATCACACAGAGTCCCACAAAGCACAAAGCAAACAGCATTCAGACAATGGAAAATTCTAACCATCATAATCCCATCAAACCATTCCATCCTCTAATCAAGAATCTATACATGCAATTCAAAGACTCATACAATCAGGCATAACCTAAACAGGCTATCCTATCACCGACTGATCAGTACTAGCATGAAAGTCTACAAGCACAGACAATAGGCATATAAGGCATCCTCCTAGATCCTCAGCCCTAATCCATCTTGCAGTTCTTATAATCATATCATAACATGTATGGGTCTCTTAGGGAAAAATTACATGAGCTCAGCTGATTGCACGCATCACACACCTTGTTCTTTCAAAGTCCTTTTCTCTTTTCAAATTCTTTTCAAACTTCTTTTTATAAAATGATTTTACTTTTGAAAATTTCCATACCAAGTCCTTAGTTTAATTCCAGACACACCAGAGAGTGTGCCCGAATCCCTCAAACCAAGGCTCTGATACCAACTTGTAACATCCCAAGAATACATGCCAAAATTTTTGTTTTATTTAAGTTATTACATAAAACCATCAGTATAAAAACATTCATAATAATATCTCATGTCAAAACCAAGTGTCAATAATCAAAACATAGTATCATAAAACCATATCAAAGTGTAATCCCAAAGATCTCGTGTGCGGATAACATGGTGTGATGTGCTGCGATCAAGTCGGTTCCTTTCCTATGAAAACAAAGTACCTGAAACCAAAACTAATAACTATAAGCACAAAGCTTAGTGAGTTCCTGCATCAAACCACATACCATACAAATCACGTACTACCAGGCATATCTAGGTGCTCAACCTACCCTGTCAGGCATATTTGGGTGCCCGACCTACCCTGTCAGGCATATATGGGTGCCCCACCTACCCTGCTGAGCAAATCGGGGTGCTCAACCTACCCCATTGTCAGCCATATCTGGGTGCCCGACCTACCCTCCGATGTATCTCAATTGGTTACAGGGACTATTTCACCCCTACCACTACCACATAATAACACAACATAACATAAACATACTGTCTAGCATAGTTTGGTACTAGACTACCCCTTTGGCCCTATCGACCGGTAACCGGGGACTATTGTGACAACCTGAAATTTTTGTCTTATAAATCTAATCATTCAACTCAAGTGAGTGTCAGACTCAATTCTAATGAGTTCTAGCCTTGTTAAAGGTCATTCTAAGGAGTTTTAGCCTCGTACACTTAAGGAATGAGTGCTAGGAAGTACCTGCTAAAGTCACTGTCCAACATTCAAGCCTTAATCCTCATCAAAAGGAGTTTACGCCCACAACACTTGACTTTACGGCTGTAAACTCAAGGTGGGCCATAAACTCCCTCCTTAAGTCTCATATTCCTTCAACTTTCTTTCATTATTTCACTTTCACCTCAAGAACACTTGATTTCTCTCTCAAGTATCAGCAAGATTTTCATTTCCGATCTTCCAAAATGTAAGTGATTCTTCCCTCTAGTTGTTGTTATCATTCTTAATCTAGAATCACCCTTTGATTTCATCCATGGAAATCAAATTTTGGCTAGATCTTCAACATTCACCAAGAACACACTAGTGTTTTTGGACCGAAATAAACCCTTCAAGCTTCAATATCGTGAGTACTCTTCCCTTAACTAGTTGTATGCTAGAAACACTTGATCTACACTTTAAAATCATCCAATTCACAAGAACAAAAGGAGTTTACGGCCAAGAGCATCTCCCTTGGCCGTAAACCCCTATAAGTGTGCCATTTTAGCCGAAAACCCTTCTTAAGTAAAAGCCTTTGACCTTGAACCCTTAATGGATGTTGTAGGACCTTAAACCACACACTTAGACATGTTTGACCATGATTTTACGGCCGTAAACTCCCTTGGCCATAAACCATGGCCGTAAACACCATTAGTGGCCGCGGCACTCCCTTGATCAATCACATGTGATTCTACAGTTCAATTCAAGTGTTTCCTAGTTCCAAATAGTGTTTCCTTGCATGTTAGCTGCTTATAAACCCTATATTCATGCCAATATATGCCAATATATGTCATTTAGGACTCGTTTGTGTCTCAGGACTTCATTCGTGGACCTCCTCATCCTTACGCACATATTCGTTTGAATCACCCACATAAGGTGAGTTCATACCCCGTAATCAATCTTTTAGACTATTTTAAATTCTTTTAAGGGGGGATACAAGTTGAACACAATTGATAATTCTGTAAATGTTTGTTAAACATCTTTCAAAATATTGCTTATGGCTTTTATAAGTGATCAAAACATTTCAAAAACTCTTTAAAGTTATGTTACTTTATAGTTTAATAAAACTCCATTTTTAAAGTACAAGCATAGCTTAGTAGTAAAATGAGTCTTTTCAATAACAGTTCAAGTAAAACACTAGTAAAATATAAGGGGTATAGTTTAGGGGATCAGTTCATACGATAACAAGAACATACTAAGATACTATAACAAGAGAAGATACCAAGATACTATAACAGAACGAACATACTAAGATGCTATAGCATGGAAAAACTAAAGGATCTAATTATACCAATGAATCACTAACTCATTATTCTAAACAAAAGGTGATAGTTAGATTGAGTATACATGATCACATACCCTTAATGTGGATTACACGGCCTAGCAAGTGGTTTGCTGAAGTTGTGTTTGGTTCCCAGAATCTCTTGACAGGGAGAGAGTATAGTATGGGTACTAGCCTTCACATTATGACTTTAATAAAACATACATGTTTTAAGGTAATCAGTACGTCAGGATGTCAATTCAAAAGATAACTGAGTACTTATACTTTCCCATTACTTTCATAAAGTGACAGTTCCACTTGAAAGTTAATGTAAACTATTTTCGAGTCAATATAGTTATAAACTATGTAAAACTTACATCTTTTCAAACGACAAACAGAACAGTCGGGTCTAGTACATTCAATAGAACGGGACCATAATGCTAACCTTATGATTCCTTAATGTATACATCAAGGGATATATAGTAATAGGATCCGATATGTACTAGGAAGTGTGCTTTCCGCTTCATTTCCTATTCCTTATTTGGTTGTGGGCTTAGAGCGGATTCACCCAACCTATTATACATGCGATCCTAGTTACATATATGTTCCATATACATTAGGTCATCATAAGGGGTACCAGGTATGGGTCAGGTCATAGGAAACAAATTCAATGCACAGTTTCTAGTACAAAACATACTTTGCAAATAGAACTTTTGATATACAAAACTAGAAACTTACCAGTAAAGGGTTTAATCCATTTTATTAAACCAAGTATAAACTTAAAGGACCTTAGGTGGTTAACTCTATAATACCTTAGTTTATACATCAGGTTTATATATAATTAATACCCGATAGGTAGTTGGATGTGCCTTCCGGCTCATTTCGTGTTCCTTGTTTGGTTGTGGGCTTAGGGTAGATTTACACAATTAACTATCTGATCGTTATTAGATTATATATAGCTACTATAAACTAAGTGATTATAGAAGGAATCACCGTGGATACTATTTTATTATAAGAAATAAGGGTTTTCTTAAAGAAACTTTTCATCAAATGTAAACAAACTATTACATTTAACTCCGTGAGTACCAAGGGAATACACCAGGGTTATATACAACAAGGATCTAACAACCAATGAGATGTGTGCCATCTGCCTCATTTCCTATTCCTTGTTTGGTTGTGGGCTTAGGGTGGATACAAATAATCGATTGTTTGTTTACTCTGAGTTTTATATAACTTGTATCCATTTAGTACTCATAGAAAGGATTGTAGAGTCATTTTTACTTATCTTTCATTAAAGCAGGAAATATAGGATTTTCTGGAGGAACAGGCGAACTTTTCTAAATAAAACTTTCAACTTACTAAACTTTCTTACAAATTAATTACATCACTAAAATCTTATGAACTCACCAGCTTAATTGTTGATCAACTCTTTCAAAATAACTTGTACTCTCAGGAAACTAGTAGACAGGTACTCGCGTTGGGAATTCAGAAGATGGAGCACTATAGCTTCAAGTCTTGTTTTGTTATTTGCTTATGTACTCTATGTTTTGTGAACACATACTTTGTAAACACTTTCTTTCTAATGAAATGGTTGTTTATTACTTTGATTGCTATGATGCATGTCTTGTGATACTAAACATGACGTCCTCCGCCCCCGAACGTTTCCGTCGTTCCGGTTTTGGGGTGTGACAGATTGGTATCAGAGCATTGTTTATAGTGAACTAAGTATATCAACTGATAAAAGATATGAAACTATAAATACAATGGGGCTTAAGTGCTCTGGATAATAATATATTTTAAGAATGTAACAATAAGTTATAAATATATACCTACTTGCTTATACATGTATACATACTAGAACAAGTATCACAAGAAGAATAGAATAGAAGTAATTAGAGGTTGAATACTGTGGTCAAACCCGGGCGGTTATGTAATCGTATTTGGGATCAATATAGCCTGATCAACTATATTCATTTGAGATACAACCGACATGTGCTTGGGAGTGATGTGGTGTTGCAATGGTGTTAAAACTTACCTAACTCTATAAGGGATCTCTAGATCAGAACATGAAAGTTAGAATATTATAGGAGTATTCTATCACACTATAACATGATAACAAGTTTGAAACATACTAAGTACATTACATTAAAATACTATAGGAGTATTTTAGGCACTATATAAATAACTTGTGATAACTTAAAAGACCCTTACAGATAGGTCTATAATCTTGCAAATGTATACTCCCAAGGTTTTATATAATTGAGATTTTATACACTTTGAATTTGTGATCTACGCTTCACCACCTGTTCCTTGTTTGATTGTGGTTTTGGAGTAGTATCACTTATTCAAAGGCCTATTTAATCTTAAATTATATACAACTTGTATACATTGTACAATTATAGGAGGACTCTATAAGGATCACCCCATAAAGTTACCCTAAAACTCATAGATTCTTTAGACACTTCCATTCTCGTATGACGAACCCAGATAGGTGTAACCACTCCCTCATAGCAGTCAACAGAAGAGTCAATGAGGAACAACGGCAAGTTCATGAGAAGTTTTCGAAGAAGGATCAACCGAAGTAACTAAGACTTCATATGTGTCACACTAATAAATAA
Source organism: Lactuca serriola (assembly GCF_051521515.1). Classification (NCBI taxonomy): domain Eukaryota; kingdom Viridiplantae; phylum Streptophyta; class Magnoliopsida; order Asterales; family Asteraceae; genus Lactuca; species Lactuca serriola. The sequence continues at coordinate 107,318,637 of NC_136409.1, read as the reverse complement.
TAATCTTGGTTAACTTAATGAGTTAGTGGAAACACTACTCACCCTATGTGTTAGAATTATTTTCTTTACATGCAACTGGTAACAGTTATTCAGGTCACAGATATTCATTCGAGGATAGTCATTTCTAATTCATAAAGTTTATTAGGTATAGACTCTTTTATGAATCGTTTCCAGAAACCTGCGAAGTCAAGACCCAATACACTTAGAACTAGGATAACCTTTCTTTCACCTTTCGGCTTTTATCCACTGCTATAGACTTATTCCCTTTCATCTTTGTATTCTTTTAGCAAAGATGCCTCCTCGCATATCGAACAGACGCACTACTCCGATAACTCCTACTCAACCGCCACTACCTCCACCTCAATTCGACTATGCTACTTTCCAAGCAGTGATATCCTCCACATTGGCAACTGCTCTAACTGATTTCGGTGAAAGGGGTACCTTCGGATCTAGTAGTGGTACCCACTTAGACAACCCCAGAGTTACTCACGAACACCCAAGGGAGTGTTCGTACAAGGACTTCATGAACTGCAAACCCAAATCCTTCAATGGAAATGGTTGAGTCACCGCCCTGATGCGATGGTTCGAGAAAACAGATTTGGTCTTTGAAATATGTTCGTGCCCGGAAGGGAGCAAAGTGAAGTTTGTTGCCTACACCTTCTCTGACAGGGCCTTAACATGGTGGAATAGCCATGTTAAGTCACTGACCCTGTCAGTGGCTAACTCAAAAGGTTGGGAGAACCTAAAAGAGATGATGCTGGAAGAATACTGCCTGTTGGGTGAAGTTCAAAAGATGGAACAAGAACTATGGGAGCTCACGATGGTCGGCTCAGACATAGTGGCCTACACTGACAGGTTTAGCGACCTGGCAGCACTATGCCCCGGATGGTTACCCTAGAGAGCAAGAAGATAGAAAGATACATCTGGAGTCTAACTATCACGATCCAAGGAGATGTGTTGTCTTCTAACCCAGCCACATTCGATAGTGCCAAACGCCTGGCCTAGCAACTCATCGACCATGGAGTCCGCCATGGCGTAGAAGTCCCAGTTCCCGAACCATCAAAGGAAGAGTACTATAGACAAAAGTCGGGGAACAAGAGGAAGAAGAAGCAAACAACACAGGAATCCCCGCAAGAGCAACAAACGAGCACTATGTATGCCGCTACAACACCTACTAATCCAACACCTACCAGTCGATATGATGGAACCCTCTCGAAGTGTGGAAAGTGAAACTATCACCACGCCAAAGTATACCGGGAAATGCAGTGTTTGAACTACCATAGAAAGGGACACGCAATCCGTTTCTACAGGGCACCAGCTCAACCGATCTCCCAAGTCCCCGGAGTTGAAGAAAACCAAGCCTACTATGGTTGTGGTGAGACTGGACACTACCAGGAGGACTGCCCAATAAGAAAGAACTCAGGAGCGGATGGGCGAATTCTGATGATCACCGCAAGAGAATCAACCCCAGAGTCGCCAGCGAGCAGCGGTACGTTTTCGAAATAGTAATTAATTTAAAATTTAATTTATACTTATATAAGATTAAAACTTGGGGAAAAACACTTAAAAGTAATTATAATAACTCGCGTATTGAAACAAGTCACAATATCAGAAAGAACTACAAGATCCGTTCAGAGAAGTTATGATGGCTTATTATGTACATCAGGGTTGTGCATAGCTAAGATGTTACAGACTTAGAGTGAGTGATTCCGCCTTAATTATTGTTTCTTGTTTGGTTGTGGATTTGAGGCAGAGTTACTCAGTCGACTGTCTTATTCATCTTAATTATTCATAAATTGTATATGACAAGTGATCGTAGTGGTACCAAAGAGGATCGTAGTTTAAAGTATCGACACTAGTTATCAAAGCACTTTCATTGTATGTACTCGCTCATCGCGGTACGATACGTAGAAGTGTTAACATCAAAAGGAAAACAGAAAGCACTAGAACATTTACAAAGAGTACATTGACGAACACACTAGGAGTACATTATCATATAACAAACGTTTCTTTCAAAATCGGCCAAACTTTTGTTCAGTAAAGGGTCTGTTTCTATCATTCGTCAAGATTTGGCATGGTCCTCACCATACTAAGTTCATATGTTTCTATCGCCTCGATCGTCAAGTTCACGAAACCTTTGTCTTTCGTAACGACAGTCCAACCTAGACCTCAGTTTTGTGTTTCGTATTCTAAACCCCAAAGTACTCGTGCGAAGAGTACTTTGCCTTCCGAAGCCTTGCCACTGTATATTCAGCAGAACGTCGCGAAATACCACTCGTCCAACAGACCAAGTTTCATCATAGAGGCTAAGGACGAATATAGCTCACCCATCGCTATTCAGTGTATACGCGAGAGTAGTATACGATTATGATTACGCAGATCTAGTATGTATGATTTTGCCCTATCTCTTGCTCCCTGTTTGGTTGTGGACCTGGGGAAGAGTTGCACATCCGACCATCTTACTAATCCTAGATTATATACGACTTGTATACGCGAGGTAATGATAGATGGACCAAGTACGAATCCTATCATGGACAATAGGGCAAAGTTGCCAGGTCCACGAGTGAGTATTCTGCCAATCAGGAGAGCAACCCCAGTAGTACTACTAGGAAAGCTAATTTCAGGACGAAATTCCATCTAACGGGGGGATGATGTGACAACCTGAAAATTTTGTCTTATAAATCTAATCATTCAACTCAAGTGTGTGTCAGACTCGTTTCTAATGAGTTCTAGCCTTGTTAAAGGTCATTCTAAGGAGTTTTAGCCTAGTACACTTAAGGAATGAGTGTTAGGAAGTACCTACTAAAGTCACTGTGCAACATTCAAGCCTTAATCATCATCAAAAGGAGTTCACGGCCACAACACTTGACTTTACGGCCGTAAACTCAAGGTGGGCTTCTTTCATTATTTCACTTTCACCTCAAGAACACTTGATTTCTCTCTCAAGTATCATCAAGATTTTCATTCTTGATCTTCCAAAATGTAAGTGGTTCTTCCTTCTAGTTGTTGTTATCCTTCTTACTCTTGAATCACCATTTGATTTCATCCATGGAAATCAACTTTTGGCCAGATGTTCAACTTTCACCAAGAACACACTAGTGTTTTGGACCGAAATAAACCCTTCAAGCTTCAATATCGTGTGTAATCTTCCCTTAACTAGTTGTATCCTAGAAACACTTGATCTACACTTTGAAATCATCCAATTCTCAAGAACAAAAGGAGTTTACGGCCAAGAGCATCTCCCTTGGCCGTAAACCACTATAAATGTGCCATTTTGGCCGAAAACCCTTCTTAAGTCCAAGCCTTTGACCTTGAACCCTTAATGGATGTTGTAGGACCTTAAACCACACACTTAGACATGTTTGACCATGATTTTACGGCCGTAAACTCCCTTGGCCGTAAACACCATTGGTGGTCGTGAACACTCCCTTGATCAATCACATGTGATTCTACAGTTCAACTCAAGTGTTTCCTAGTCCCAAAGATTGCTTCCTTGCATGTTAGCTGCTTATAAACCCTATATTCATGCCAATATATGTCATTTAGGACTCGTTTGTGTCTTGGGACTTCATTCGTGGAACTCCTCATCCTTACGCGTATATTCGTTTGAATCACCCACATAAGGTGAGTTCATACCCCGTAATCAATCTTTTAAACGGTTTTAAATGCTTTTAAGGGGGGATACAAGTTGAACACAATTGATAAGTGTGTAAATGTTTGTTAAACATCTTTCAAAAGATTGCTTATGACTTTTATAAGTGATCAAAACATTTCAAAAACTCTTTAAAGTTATGTTACTTTATAGTTTAACAAAACTCCATTTTTAAAGTACAAGCATAGCTTAGTAGTAAAATGAGTCTTTTCAATAACACTTCTAGTAAAACACTAGTAAACTATAAGGGGTATAGTTTAGGATTTCAGTTCATAACGTCATATCATGCTAGCACATAAAACATATCAGATAGTAGCAAACCTAGATAATTATCACAAAGACAATCATCTATCAAACAACACCTACTAATGGGCCGGCATTGTGGCCTTAGACCCATTTCTACTGGAAGGTAACTCACCTCGAATGCAGAAGCTCCCCAAAGAAATCCTTGATGCTGCCTTGTCTACTTCCCGAGCTATCAATACTAATCAATATACCCAAATAGCAGTTGGTTCCCATACCAAAATCCTTGATCCATGCATGGGGTAAAATGACTATTCTACCCACGGCCCGGTATGATCCGGAACTAAGGCCATAACCCAAACAAAAGCCCAACTCTATAATGTCCATAATCCAGTCAATGGCCTAATTTTCTAAATTGGGCCCAAACCTCAACGTGAGTCTTGCCATGAGGCCCAATCATTCTTTCCAGTCCAATACACTTCATATTCTGATGGCCTAATAATAATCCAAAAACTTAAGCCTAAAATGCTAAAAAAATCACGTGTGGCCCAGTCCATAGCCCATTTTTCCAAATTGGGCCCAAGACCATAACGGGCCTCCACAAATAAAATATCAACTCAAAACCTGATGGCCCAACGACGCCCAAAACAACAAGCCCAGAAGATGGCCCAAACCGAAACACAAAAACCAAAATCCCATTTTGTTGAGTACGCGGGGCGTACTTAGCTTGTACGCTAAGTGTACTGGCTTAAGGGCTTGTAAACTATGCGTACAGGCTTGTACGTCCAACGTACTCCTCCTGTTGACCAACTCTCAATCCTAGCTCTCAATTCATTAAGCCAAGACGTCCAAAACCTCAAAATGGCTTAATATAAGTGACTTGACCCATAAAGTCGAATGCTTTAAGCCTTTGCATGGCTTAATGAATCCCAAACACCAAAGATAAATTCCAAAAGGTCAAAATCACTCCCAAAATGTCTTAGAACTTCTTAATACCTTAAGACCTCAGTCCAAACTTCCAGATCTGATTTCAAGGGACTTCTTAAGTCATAAAGTTTCCAACTTTATGACTTAACATAACTCAATGGGGCCTAAATCTAAAATCTAACCTCCAAACTTCATCAAATGACTACCAAATCATGCATGGAAGGTTTATAGCTCTCAAGATCTAAACTTTATAACTCCATAACCTCAGTAAGGACCAAATAAGAGGCTCAAAATTTCTGGAGTAACTTCTACTCACAAGAACCACCTCAAAGGGACCAAAAACCATATCAATGTACCACTTAGCTAGATCTACATGAAAAAGTTGTCAAGGTTGAGACTTTATTCCTCCAGAAGATAGATATAGGTGCATAAAGCTTGGATCTAAAAGCTCCAAGTCAAACAATGACTCTTCAAGAAGTTCCTTCTTCCTCCTCTAGCACCAAAACACACCAAAAATCACTTTGAAACTCTACAATCACTCAAACGGGGGCTAAGGGTCGATTTATAGGGTTTAGAGGGATGGAGGCTAAAGGTATTAGGGTTAGGTTAGGAGATAAGGAGCTTAAATAGGGTCCAAGACCCTAAAATAGGGTTTTGATCTGACTGGCGGACGCCCAGCGTAATTCGGGTACGCCCAGCGTACTCCAAAGAACATTCGCGACCATCCTGGTCTGTACGCCCAACGTACTCCAAGGTATGCACAGCGTACTTCCTTCTTCACTAGTATGCCCTGCGTACTCTTTGTGTACGCCATGTGTACTCAGCTAAGCCTAAAAACCATGAAACTTCCAAAGGCCATAACTTCTTAGTGGGCAAACAGCATGCCCTGCGGTTATCAGCAACCCTAGAGACTACCCAAAGTCCCAACACACATAAGGTAACACATATCACAGTAATAACACATAGACTCATCTGGTCATCACATATATAAATATATACTACCACGTTGGTAAGTATAAGTGAGGAGACTCACATTGCACAAATGACTGATAGAACTCACACTCGAACTATCGAAACTAGACTCCGCCTAATAATTACACCCATTAACCCTAATTAATAATCAAGGTAATTTTCATTATTCACTAATCCCAAGCTAAATCTAATCCATAATTTGGGCAAAGACCATTTTTCCCCTCCTAAGATCCAAAACCCTCATAACTTGTCAAAAAGGCACATTTGGTCAAAAGTCAATGAAAGTTAATGGTGGTTGTACGCATGGCGTACACTTCTCTATGTTGGGTGTAGAGTGTTGGGCAAGAGGAGTCGGATTTGCAATTGGCTACGCTAAGCATAACAAGAAGTACGCTCCGCGTACATGGCAGATTCCAACTCTACACTTGATATTGTCATGTTTATACACATTTTTAGGCAATATGTTATTGCATTTTATTTAATATTTTGGTTATTTGCAAAGATATACGTACTTATTGGATAAATTTATATTTTGCAGCAAAAAGGAACACTCTTGAAGAATAGGGACCGAAATTGATAAGAATTGGAAGTTTGGAGGATTAAATATTAAAAGAAGAAAATTCCAGCAAAAAAACCCTAGTCATGATGTGGCCATCAACATCACGGCGTGGAGTGTGTATTCTAGAAGATAAGTACGCGGGAAGTCAGAATCCTTGCCCGATAAAGATTTGTACCGAAGTCATGACGTGAAACCCTTGTTCACGTCGTGAAGCACGTATTTTCAAAACTATATATTATCCTTCACTCTTACGATTTGAAGAGGCTTTTAGGAGGCTTTTAGAGAGTTTTCTAGTGGAGAATTATTCTGAAAAACCGATTGTAGGGTCCAAAAAGTGCACAAAACATCCTTTTAAAGGAGAATTACTTAGAGATCAAGAGATTGGAGAACACATTATCACATCAATTTGGTTTACTTTAATTATGTCGATTTCTTTAGAGATTGTGTCTATGTTTTCATCCATGAGTAGCTGAATTTAGTTGCTTTCGTTTAGCTAGATGATACTTTAACTCATGGTTTAGTTATCTAATTTATGGATTTAATTAATTGGTTTATGCTTGTGTTTGATTATCATTACCTAGCATGTTAATATTTGTGACGTTTATTGCTTGAATTCAAGTTAAGTGTAGCTTAGTAACCATTAAATTACATGAACTTGTTACCTAGTAGTTAAGTGACTATTAAATTGCTAGAGCTAGGATCGACCCTTTCTCGTGCCACAATCTTCGGATATATCGACCCATGCCTTTGTTAACTCGATTTCTTCTTTTTGTGTCCATTTTCTCAGATCGGCCTTCCCTTTTTTGTTGAGGTTATTGTTCTTCGTATTCGGAATCGGAAAGAATTTCGGTTGAAGGTGTGAACGGCGGTTGGGATTTAAATTGAAATTGGGTTTGGGATGGTTGGGTTTGCAATTTGGATTGCAATTAGGATTGTTGTGGCATTTAGAAATGTGAATAATAGGTAGGAAAACCATCCATTTATGGCCGGTAAGGTGGTGGTGAAAACGGATCGTAGCCGAAAAGTACAAATGTATTGGAAACATTTTGGTTTGGAGCATTTTTCTTGGAAGAGTTTGGATTGTTGGAAGACATTTTCAATGAAAATTAGTGTGTAAAGTGTGTAATTTGGTATTGTTTTGGAAGAATGGTATGTGTATGTGTGTGTATACATATATATATATATATATATATATATATATATATATATATATATAAATTTGTTTACAAAAAAGAAAGAAAAAAAAGAAGATGAGAAAGTAGACGTTGCCAACCGTTAGCAACGTTCCATTCCAAACCCATCGTTCGATTTTCAAAGTTTTGCTATCGGTAGAAACCTACCGCCGGTATTATATCGACGGTAAATTTTTTGGTGAGTCCCAATGTTTACCAGCGGTAAAGACGCCATGCCAGTGTACCAGCGGTGGCAATTTACAACACCGTTTAGCCTAAGTGATATAAGGTTTCAAATTAACAACCTAAGGCTGTCAAAGTACACTACAGAAGAGACTATGGATTGACTTGGAATCAACGAAGTAGAATTACAAAAACTTGAATGTCAAAAAGAAGTACTTGTGCAGCTTGATATGTCACATGTATGCTTTCTCATTCTTCATGTTATGATGCTTAATATGTCTTAACTGTTTTTTGTTATGCTTGTTACATGATGTTGGATTTTCTTGCCAAATAATAGTTGAAGGAGTCCCTAAAACTCAAGCACTTGGAGATGAGGAATAGATGGATGGGGATATTATGCAAGAGGAGGGCATGAATGAGGAAGGAATGGATGAGGAGGGCAACCATGAGGAGAGCATGGATAAGGAGGGGATGGTTGATGAAGGGATGGATAAGGAAGGAATACATGTGTAACATCCCAAAATTCAAGACCAAAAATTTTATTTTTAATTAAGTAATTATAAAACCATTAATATAAAAACAACCATCGCGTCATCCCATATCAAAACCAAAATGTCAATAATCAAAACATGTCATAATAAAACATCATCAGAGTATAACTCTCAAATATCTCATGTGCAGAAATCACGGTGTGATGCGCTGCAATCATGCCGCTCCGTTCCTTTTGAAGAAGAAGTATCTAAAACCAAAACTGAAAACCGTAAACACAAAGCTTAGTGAGTTCCCCCATCATACCACATAATCATATACTTTTAGGCATATCTGGGTGCCCGACCTAGCATGTCAAGCATATATGGGTGCTTGACCTACCCTCTCAGGCATATCTGGGTGCCCGACCTACCCTCCAATATATTTCAACCGGTTACGGGGTCTCTTTCACCCCTACCACTACCATATAATAACGTATCATAAACATACTGTCAAACATATCTAGTGCCCGACCTACCCTCCGGTGTATTCCAACCGGTTACGGAGTCTATTTCACCCCTACCACTACCACATAATAACATAGAAATAATCACATAATTCATAACAGACAGTGGCATACCAGACAATTATCACAAAGACAATCATCTCTACTATAACAACTACTAATGGGCCGGCATTAGTGCCTTCAACCTACTCATATAGGAAGGTAAATCACCTCGAATACTGGAATGTAGCTGAAAATCCTCGACTCCGAATGTCAACCCAACTCAAGCTCATAAACATAAAAGATTTCCTTTAAGTATCCTTTTATAATCATAATCCCTTACGGGACAACTTTGGTCAAAGTGAAAGTTAAAGTCAACACTCCGAGTTGACTTGACTCGTCGAGTCCTCAAGAGTAATAAAATCATGGAATCACGAACCAACTCGTCGAGTTTTCCCTTCAACTCGTCGAGTTCCCATGAATCACAGAATCATGAAATCTCGATCCAATTTGCCGAGTTCTTCCTTTTTAACCGAATCGTAACAATTCGACCCAACTCGTCGAGTTCCTCTATGAACTCGTCGAGTTCTTCAGTTTGTCAACTTTCTTAATGCATTGAGTCCCTATTCATCAAATCAAGGCCCTACCCTATGGATCTAAGCTGAAAATACGTCTAGAAGGTTAAAGTTTCCAACTTTACCCATTAAGAACCTCTTACCAAGGCATAAACTCAAACCCTAACCCAAACGGGCTTACATCCAAACCCAAAAACCTTCACAACTTCAAGATAGACCATAAAGTCATAGATCTGGGCTCTAGGGACAATTTGGTCACGTAAAACTCCCATATTTACTTGCATGCATGACCTAATGGGGCTTAGAAAACCAAAATGATGGTCTAAAGGTTGCATGGGACTTCCATGGCCATAAAGCTGGCACATTTATGCCATGAAGTCCCTTCAAGGCCCTTGATCTGGAGAGTTTGCCCAAAAGAAACGTCCAAATTCCAACCATCAACATACTTGAAGCAAAACACCTTAAGACTGGATCTAAACATAACATGGACAAGGTTGAAGCTTTATACCTTAGATGAACCAGAAATGAAGCCCAACCTCTAGATCTATTCTCCTCTCACACGTTCTTGCTCCTCTTTCAAGATTCTCCCTCATCTCATCCTCCAGCTCCAATGTCCATTCTGAGCCCTTGCGGTGCTGTCACTACATATTCACCAATTCTACCCTCTTGTTCCTCAGATCCTTTTTCTTCCGGTCGAGAACAGCTACTGGTCTCTCCATGTAGTTCACGCTATCATCCACCTGAATATCCTCTAAAGGCACAACTGCAGAGTCATCCATTAAGCACTTACGCAGCTGGGAGACATGAAAACTGTTGTGGATCTGTCTAATTTCTTCCGGAAGATCCAACCTATACGCCACCTTGCCCACCCGGGCAATAACCCTTAAAAGTCTGAAGGACCATATCCTCGACCTGAAACTCTAGGTTTGATCGGTGTCTGTCGGCATAGCTCTTCTGCCGACTTTAGGCCATCTAGAGTCTACTCCGGACCTATTGGATCTTCTCTGTCGTCTTGAGTATCACTTCGTTAATCCCTATGGCCCTCTGTCCCACCTCACCCCAACATATCAGGGTCCTGCACTTTCTCTAATAAAGCATCTCAAAGGGAGGCTGATCGATACTGGCGTGGTAGCTATTATTATAGGAAAACTCTGCCAAGGGAAGGTAGGTATCCGAGCTACCACCGAAGTCTAGAACACATGCCCGTAGCATATCCTCCAAAGTATAGATGGTCTGCTCGCTCTGACTATCCGTCTACGGTTGGAAAGCCGTGCTGAAGTGCAGGCAAGTACCCAACTCGTCATGAAATTTCTTCCATAATCTGGAAGTGAACCGCACATCCATGTCAGAAATCACAGAAACTGGCACCCCATGCCGAACTACTACCTCCCTGATGTAGATGTCTACCATCTTCTCGGCCAAAATACTCTCCTAAATCAGTATGAAGTGTACACTATCGGTCAACCGATCCACGATGACCCATATAGAATCTACCCCACATGTGGTCCTGGGAAGCTTTGTGATGAAATCCATAGTGATGTCTTCCCATTTCAACATGGGAATCTCCAACGGCTACGTCTTGTCATGAGGTCGTTGATGCCCTACCTAGACATTCATGCAATTCAAGCATAGCTACACATACCAAGCTATGTCCCGCTTCATGCAGGGCCACTAATAATCAAGGCGAAGATTGTGATACATCTCCGTCGCCCCCAGGTGAATGGAGGATCCCGACTTGTGCGCCTCCTCCATAAGAACCTGGCGTACTCCACCCCAGTAAGGAACCCAGACCCTATGATGTAGGGTAAACAATCCACGGCCATCATATTCAAATGAAGTCACATGCCCTATAATCCGTTCGCACTTTCTGCGCTCCATCTTCATACCCTCGACCTGAGCCTCCCGAATCTGCTCCAGCAGTGTAGTAGTCACTGTCATCCTCAGGCATATATCCCAAATCGGTGTCGTAGCCGCCTTGCGGCCGAGAGCACCGGTCACCACACTGGCCTTCCCTAGGTGGTAGAGGATCTCACAGTGATAATCCTTCACCACACCCAACCAACGTCGTTATCTCATGCTCAGATTTGGCTAATCCATCAAGTACCTCAGGCTTTTGTGGTCTGTGTAGATAGTACAGTAAACCCCATTGAGGTGGTGTCGCCAAATCTTGAGTGCAAAAAAAAATGTCCCCAACTCCAACTCGTGTGTCGGATAATTCGCCTCGTGAGGGTTCAACTGCCTCGAGGTGTACATGATGATGTGCCCCCTCTTCATCAGTATCGCGCCTAAACCTGTGATAGATGCGTCACAATACACTACAAAATCCTCAATTCACTCTGGCAGAGTCAATATCGGTATCTCGCACAACTTCTGTCTCAAAGTCTCGAAAGTCGCTTGCTACTCAGGCCCCCAGCGGAAGGACACCGACTTCTTAGTCAGTCGGGTCAGTGGAATAGCAATCTTGTAGAAATCTTGGATGAATCTCCGATAATAACCCTCCAGACCAAGAAAACTCCGAATCTCGGATGGAGACCTCGGAACCTCCCATCTCATCACGGTCTCTACCTTGGCCGGATCGACCAGTATACCGTTCTAGTTGACGAGGTGCCCCAGAAACTACACCTCGCGCAACCAAAACTCGTACTTGGAGAACTTTGTGAAAAGTCTCTCCCTCCTCAGTGTCTCCAGCACCTCCCTCAAGTGCTCCTCGTGTTGCTCCTAAGTCTTGGAATACACCAAGATGTCATTGATAAAAACTATCACAGACCGATCCAGCATCGATCTGCATACACAGTTCATGAGATCCATGAACGTGGCAGGATCATTGGTGAGCCCAAAAGGCATAACCACAAACTCATAGTGACCATAGCGAGTTCGAAATATTATCTTTTGCACATCGTCGTCCCTGACTCACATCTGGTGATAACCCGATCGCAGATCTATCTTGGAGAACCAAGATGCTCCATGAAGCTGGTCAAATAGGTCATCAATTCTCAGGAGGGGATAACGGTTCTTCACCCTTACCTTATTCAACTCTAGGTAATCTATACACATCCGATGTGACTCGTCCTTCTTTTTCACAAACAAGATCGGGGCTCCCCATGGTGAACTGTTTGGCCTTATAAATCCCTTGTCTAACAGCTCCTGCAGCTGTGTAGACAACTTTTACATCTCGGGAGGAGCCAACCGATATGGTGCATTGGCTATCGGAGCCACACCTGAATTCTACCTGCCTCCTCAAAGGTATCCCAGGAAAATCCTCCGAGAAAACGTTTGGATACTCCCGCACAACTGGCACATCATCCACAACCGCCTTACCCTTTTCCTAGGTATCCATAACGTAGGTGACAAAACCTGCACATCCCTGATGAAGGTAGCGTCTGGCTCTCACTGCAGAACACATGATTGGTCCACATTGCGGTGTCTCACCCTGAATCACTAGCTCTCCCCCACTTTGGGTCCTGACCCGAACCAACTGTTGCTCACAGTCGATCACTGCCCCATTAGGTCTCAACCAATCCATGCCTATGATGACCTTGTTCCCACGAAAAGGAATGGGAACCAAATTCACAAGATAACGCTTGTCATACATCCTCAAGACATAATCTCTATTTACTTCTGATGCCCGAACGAATCGATCATCCGCAATCTCGACCTCCAAAGGACAATCCAACATACTCATAGACTTTGCAAACCTCTTGCTGAGTGCAAGAGATACGAATGATCGGGTAGCCCCCGAGTCGAATAATACCAACACTGGGATACCATTCACATGGAACGATCCCGTCACCACATCTGGTGCGACACGTGCCTCCTCGGCTGTTAACTGGAAGGATCAGCTCCTCATCACAGGAGCATCTGACTTGCCCTGGCGGCCATCTGTGATCTGCAGGGTCGTTGGAGTTGGCGCCGCCACTGGCGCTCATGATACTAATCTCGGGTAGTTGGCCTTTTTATGGCCCCATTGATTGGAATGGAAGAAAATCAGGTCTGATGTCTGAATGGTGGGTAGGGGCGGTATAATCCTAGCTAAAGTGCCCAGTCTTGTCGCACTTATAGCAGCCCAATCCCTCATCTCTGCAAACTCCCTCATGTGGCTTGTCGTATTTCGTATAAAGGCTCTAGCCCTGCTGGCCCTTCAACCTCGAGTCGAATCCCTTAGGTTTCTTCGCTAAAACCGCAGTCGTCTGCCCAGCCTCCTCCTTCCTCTTCCGAATGTGCTCTATATCAATCTCCCTCTCTCGTGCCTTAGCTATCATATCATCCAAATTCAGGTATGCCGAATAACTGACATATTTTCGAATTTCAGCTCTCAACATATCATGGTATCGGGTTTTCTTCATCTCCTCATCACCCACGCACTGGGGCACCAACAAGGCCCTCTCCCTGAACTTGGCAGTAATCTCCGCCACCATCTCTGTAGTCTGTATCATATCCAAAAACTCCCTAGCTAGCTGCTAAATCTCCACGGTTGGCACAAACTCTGCCAGAAACCTAGACACAAAATCCATCCAGGTCATGGCATCAATGGTTGGGGCTCCTAATGTATCACTAACCGTCTCCCACTAGTCTATCGCTCGCTCCCTCAGAAAACCAGCATCAAATCTGAATTTTGACCCCACAGGGCAAAAGCTCGTCATCTGTGTAGACTTAATGTCTTCGATCCAATGTCTCGCCGTAATGGGGTCTTTCACGTTGCAGAAGTCTGGTGCTCCGCATCCCCTGAAATCCTTGAAGGAGAGCATGCGAGTCCCTGACTGACCAGGTCCCATGTCACTCCTGAATGCCCTAAGTCGATCCTCCATCAGCTCAATTATACCCTCCTTGATCGACCCAAAAATCACTGGAGTCGTCTTAAGGATTCCTCTCGTAATCTTAAATGCAATGAACTCGCGCAATCCATCATCGAGTGGCTCAGAACCCATACCCGAACCTGACCCAGACCCTGAACCTCCTGCTCTGTGACGTGTCACCACCATTCTGAAACACAACACACAATCATCAGGGTCATACGTATCATCGAGAGGTCTCACACTCTGCCACTCTTGGTTTCCCGCAGCTCCCAAAGAGTCAAGTACGAATCCTCTGCTTTCAGTAGTACGGGCTCATACTACCTTCCACATCTATCCATAGTTTCTTATTGGTTTGCCTTGGTTTACCAAAGCCGCCTCCTATCCATGTATACGATTCGCAATCAAATAATTTCTTATACTGATCTCATCCTAGGCCTGCCCTAGGGTAATCCAACACTCTGCTATCAGCTGCATAACAAGTACCTGCTATCTTTCCCTAACTAGCTCACGAGTACCATTACATATTACAAAGACCAGATAATTCTTCGAATGAGAGGTCCTACCCTACAACAGTTGGACTCACACAAGAGTTGCGAAATAGGGCTAGACCTAACCTTCTGAAATTATTTAGTCCTCGTAATATGTAACTTAACGTATTCGTTTACTAGTTAATTAAAGATACCTAGGACTCCAAAAAGCACAAAGCAAGCATCATTCAAGCATTGAGTAACCAAAACCAAGCATATCCTAATCAGGCCAACATATCACTGACTATTCAGTACTAGCATGCAGTTTAATAAGCACATATAATAGGCATACAAGGCATCCTTCCTAGATCTTTAGCCCTAATCTAGCATGCAGTTCACATATTCATACTTCATATCATAACATAACATATATGGGTATCTTGGGGAAAACGTAGTTGAGCCTGGCCGATTGCATGCATCACACTCCTCATTCTTTATAAAAACCCTTAATTTTTAATTTTAGAAAAATTATTTTTCTTGTAAAAATCTCTCAAACCTTCATTTGAGTCCAGACACATCCGAGAGTGTGTCTGAATCCCTCAAACCAAGGCTTTGATACCAACTTGTAAAATCCCAAAATTCAAAACCAAAAATTTCATTTTTAATTAAGTAATTATAAAAACATCCATAGTGTCTTCCCAAATCAAAACCAAAATGCCAATAATCAAAACATGTCATAATAAAACATCATCAGAGTATAACTCCAAAATATCACATGTGCGGAAATCATGGTGTGATGCGCTGCAATCATGCCACTCCTTTCCTTTTGAAGAAGAAGTACTTGAAACCAAAACTGAAAACCGTAAGCACAAAGCTTAGTGAGTTCCCCCATCATACCACATAATCACATACTTTCAGGCATATCTGGGCGCACGACCTACCTTGTCAAGCATATCTGGGTGCTCGACCTACCCTGTCAGGCATATCTGGGTCCCCGACCTACCCTCCGATATATTTCAACCGGTTACGGGGTCTATTTCACCCCGACCACTACCATATAATGACGTATCATAAACATATTGTCAAACATATCTAGTGCCCGGCCTACCCTCCGGTGTATTCTAAGCGGTTACGGGGTCTATTTCACCCATACCAGTACCACATAATAACATAGCAATAATCACATAAATCATAACAGATAGTGGCATACCAGACAATTATCACAAAGACAATCATCTCTACTATAACAACTACTAGTGGGCCGACATTAGTGCCTTCGACCCACTCATACACAAAGGTAACTAACCTCGAATACTAGAATGTAGCTGGAAATCCTCGACTCCGAATATCAACCCATGTGACATCCCCATTTTCACGGCTAGAAAACACCAATTTGTTTATGCTTTATTTTGAAAATCAGAGTATCTTTTAAAGAAATATGTAGCGGAATTTGTTCCTAGAAAAGCATGATAAATATATTATCAAAGCATTTCCGAAGAAATGTATTTTGTTCCTATTTAAAATATTGGGATGTCATCGTCAATACAGAAACATAAGCATAAACAGACCTTACATTCATTTACACTAGTGATCTACATCTCCTTAGTCTCTTAGTGTAATGTAGCTTCGTATCGATACCTGTGATAC
Source organism: Lactuca serriola (assembly GCF_051521515.1). Classification (NCBI taxonomy): domain Eukaryota; kingdom Viridiplantae; phylum Streptophyta; class Magnoliopsida; order Asterales; family Asteraceae; genus Lactuca; species Lactuca serriola. The sequence goes on along the minus strand of NC_136409.1, from coordinate 107,302,474 downwards.
AAATAAACTAAGTGCGTCAAGTTTGGAAACCTGGTGAGTACATAGGGTTTTCAACCCACAATAATATAGTTATTATGTTTAAACTTCAAACAGTCAACCCAATTACCGATCCCCATTATCTTCTTTACTCTTAAGGATCTACCCTAAGAATCAGCTATTCTTCATTCATTTATTCCCAAGGATTGTCCTAAGGAATAGGCATGAAGTCCATCGTTGCCAATGACACAGCTGTTAATGTTATCTATTAAGCCCAGCTGCCAATATTACCATTTAGGCACAGCTGCCAGAATTATGACATTCTCTATGAGGCACAGCTGTCGATATTATCCTTTAAGCGCAGCTGTCAGGGTTGTGATGTTCTCTATTAGGCGCAGCTGCCAATACAATCCTTAGAGCGGAGTTGATATGATGTTTAGAGTACATTATAGATCGAAACATCTATAGGTTATGGCGCAACTACCAATGCTCATCTATAGGGTTCTAAGTCTATTGCTGCCAATGTTGACCTATAGGGAACTATGTCCATATTGCCAATGTTCCTCTATATCAACTTTCGTCCCTCATCATTTATCTATCCATATTTTACCCAGCATATTTTGTACATATAAAATACATATACAGTTTAAATCATTTAAAACATGTATAAAATCGTTCATCCAGCATAGATAGCAAGTATATAGATAATATGCACACATAGCACGTAATTTATATAAAATACTTCATATCTATGTGTAAGATGAAAGTAACTATGCACTCATAGCATGTAATTTATATTAAATACTTCATATCTATGTGTAAGATGAAAGTAACTATGCACTCACTTGTTAAAGTGCGACTCGAAATTCGAGCAGCGCTTCACTTCTTAACAATATGATTTCCTTCGACGAAACCTAGTATTATTACCACTAGATTTTAGTCTAATATTTATTGTGACTAATTATTAGTCTAGATTCTTCATTAACTCAAAGTCTACTTTCATGATCTATCAAGTTGGGAACAACCAGGTAGGATCATATCGGATGTAGGTTCCGTTTGGTATACAAAGTATACTGTTTGGAAATCTCACTTTAAACACCTCACTAAATCACAACCTAGACATCATCCCCGTAATTAGATTAATCAGCATAACGACTTGGAACCACTGATAAATCTTGTTTATAGGTTCATAATAACGATAATGAACTTAAACATAAGTTATACTTAAAGTAGGGTAAGCATAACTCACTTACAAGGAGGTTTGGTTAGGAGTCGAATCTACGGGCGCAGAACTTCCGAGCTGAAAGCTCTTCTTCTCGGAGCCTTCCGGTGCTCCGGGACTCGCCTCTAGCACTTAGGAAATGCTAGGGGAAAGGAAGAAATGACTTGGGGGTAATGGGAGAGAAAGAGGAAGAAAGGTGTGAAGAAAATGGGTGAGTACGCTTCTATTTATAGGCTTTCTGGGCCAATTCACGTCGTGAAAAAGGGTGCTCACGTCGTGAGCCTTGCGAAGGCTCCAAGACGAAGTCTGGTGCTGACACGTGGCGTTGGACGCACGTAAAACAGCCAATCTTTAAAAATTCATAATTTTCGCATACGAACTCCTTTTTTGATGTTCTTTATATCCACGCTTAGGTAAGACAAGATCTACAACTTTCCTTTTGACTCCATTGTCTAATTCTCGACCAATCTTAAATTTAACAGTATGAGAAGATTACATTGTTAAATGACCGTGTAAAATTCATAACTTCTACATACGAACTCCGTTTTTGTCTGTCTTTTTATCGTTGAGCTCCTATTAACGAGATCTTCAATTCTCATTTAGGCTGCGTTGGCAAAAAATGAATCGATCTAAAATTCGAATTCCGGGTTGTACATTGCTACGTCAAATCTTAGAAAAATCATAACTTCCTCATACGAAGTCAGATTTGGGCGTTCTTTTTATGCACGCTCTCGGTTTGACATATACTACAACTTTCATTTAGGTCTATAAGGTTAAAAAGTAGTATATCAAAAATTCACTTTCTATGTTACGATGTGTCGTGCCGGTTTCGCCGTAAAACTTCGACGGGCCATAACTTCTTCGTTATAATTAGGATTTCGGCATTTTTTATATGTACGGAACCCTTGTGACTTATACTATAACTTGGTTAATATTATTCATTAAAAATTATATTCCATCAAAAATTCATTTTTAACGGTTATTGTCTCTAATTTAACTAGCCCGTATCTGCGGGCATTATAACCTAACTCAAGCTCCTAAACATAAAAAGATTTCATTTAAGTATCCTTTCATACTCATAACTCCTTACGGGTCAACTTTGGTCAAAGTAAAAGTCAAATTCAACACTCCGAATTGACTCGACTTGTCGATTCCTCGAGAGTCATAAAACCAAGGAATCGCGAACCAACTCGTCGAGTTTTCCCTTCAACTCGTCGAGTTCCCATGAATCACAGAATCCTGAAATCACGATCCAACTCGCAGAGTTCTTCCTTTTTAACAAAATCAGGACAATTCGACCCAACTCGTCGAGTTCTTCATTCTGTCAACTTTCTTAATGCATTGAGTCCCTATTCATCAAACCAAGGCCCTACCCTTTGGATCTAAGTTGAAAATACGTCTAGAAGGTTAAAGTTTCCAACTTTACCTATTAAGAACCTCTTACCAAGGCATAAACTCAAACCCTAACCCAAAAGGGCTTACATACAACCCCAAAAACCTTCACAACTTCAAGATAGACCATGAAGTCATAGATCTGGGCTCTAGGGACAATTTGGTCACGTAAAACTCCCATCTTTACTTGCATGCATGACCTAATGGGGCTTAGAAAACCAAAATGATGGTCTAAAGGTTGCATGGGACTTCCATGGCCATAAAGTTGGCACATTTATGCCATGAAGTCCTTCAAGGCCCTTGATCTGGAGAGTTTGCCCAAAAGAAATGTCCAAATTCCAACCATCAACATACTTGGACCAAAACATGTAGCAAAACACCTTAAGACTAGATCTAAACTTAACATGGACAAGGTTGAAGCTTTATACCTCAGATGAACCAGAAATGAAGCCCAACCTCTGGATCTATTCTCCTCTCACACGTTCTTGCTCCTCTTGCAAGCTTCTCCTTCTTCAAACTCACCAAAAATGCACAAGATTAGCTCATAATCACCACAAATGGCTTGGGGTTTCATGATTAGGGTTTTGGGCAGTGGAGGCTGGAGATGAGGCCAACACCTTGGGGTTAAGGTGTTTAAATAGGGTGCAAAACCCCAGGATTAGGGTTTCATTTCAGCCAGCCTACTCGCCGAGTTGTGGCCTCTCAACTCGTCGAGTATGTTTACAAATCCGCATCCAAATTCATCTCTACTCGACAAGTTTGGGGCCTCCAACTCGTCGAGTTTCTATATAAAATGAATAATACAAGGAACCAGGCGTTACAACCTGACACATAACAACTGAGAAGTAGGAAGCCTTCAAAGAGAATAAAAGTGGCTCAATTAAGAAGGATGAAGCCTTCAGATATGATAACAGAGATATTGCTGAAAAAAGTGGTGGTTGATAATCATGGAAGGGATGAGTTCATACAACCTACTTAATCTATATTAAGGAGTTTCTAACTCTTACTTTTGTTAAGAACATGTACAAAACTCTTGGCTTTGGGTAAATGTTGATAACCCTTTTTTGATAGCCTTTTTTTGTTTATAGCCATCTAAGCTTTAGGCTTTGGCCCCTTGATCATGTTTTTAGGCATTTACATAACTAGCCATAAAAACTTTTAGCTTTGGTTAATATTACTACGTGCTCTATAATTTATAATGTTTATGTTTGGTTAATTTGATTCCATGTTTATATTATTCATGCTTACATTGTCTTGTTATACTGATCCAATCATGAATGATTCCATTGTTGTGAAATTCTAATATGTATTGATTCCTTTGTTTATTAAGTCCATTGTGTATTGGGTTCATTATGTATTGATTCCTTTTGTTTAATGAGTCTATTATGTATTGAGTCCTTTGTGCATTAACTCCATTATGTAATGATTCATACATTGATTCTATTCATGATAATAGTATAAACATTTATAATTCATACATTGTCACACCCCCAAACCGAAATGACAGAAATGTTCGGGGTGGAGGTGTAACAGATTGGTATCAGATCTATTGTTTATAGTGAACTAAGTATACCGAACCTTACATGGTATACAACTATAAACATTAAGGGGACGAAGTGCTCTGAACTAAAAGTATACTTTTAAAATATAAGTATCTTATATGAAGTATACAAGTATACATACATGCCATAAACAGTACCACAAGTAGAACAAAACAAAAGTATTTGGATGTTGGACACTGCAGTTAAACCTGGATAGTTATGTAATCATGTCTGGAATTAATATAGTCTAATCAACTATATTTATTTGAGACACGACTAACATGTGTTTGGGAGTGACTGTGGTGTTACAACAGGCCTAAAACTTACCAAGCTATATACAACAAGTGATCGATAGAACATAACATACAACTTTAAAATACTATAGGAGTATTTTAGCTAGAGCCGAACTCAGTGTAGAGATTCATTCCAAGTGTTGCTAATTATTTCTTTCATAGTGCTAGTTCACTTGTATCGGTAGCCTTTCTTTGTATATCGCTTAGTAGAAAACTTTGTCTATTAGGTTGAGATATGTCTTGTTTCATATCACTTGATTCTAAGGGACTTACCATCCTCTTCTTCGTGATTCTTTTAGAGTAAGATGCCTCCGAGGAAGAGACCCAACAGAAAGAACAACAATCCCCCGACAGATCCAACGCCGCCACCTCCTCAGTTCGATCCTGCTATGTTCCAAGCAGCAGTTACAGCCGATGTGGCTGCCGCTATGTCGCAGATTAATTCTGGCAGCTCTAGCGGATCGGGAAGTGGTACCCATCCCCTTAATCTTGATGGTGGTCAGGGACACCAGAAGGAGTGTTCCTACAAAGACTTTATGAAAGCAAAACCCAAATCCTTTGACGGCAATGGAGGTGTCATTGCCCTCACTCGTTGGTTCGAGAATATCGAATCAATTTTTGAGATATGTGCCTGCCCCGAGGCAAGCAAGGTGAAGTTCGCCGCGCACCTTCACCGATAGAGCCCTGACTTGGTGGAATAGCCGAGTAAAATCCCTAACTCTGCCATTAGCTAATGTCATGGGTTGGGAGAGTTTGAAAGAGTTAATGCTTGCAGAGTATTGCACAAGGGGCGAGATGCAAAAATTGCAGCACGAGCTCTGAAACCTGAAGATAAAGGGTTCCGACATTGTTGTGTACACTGCGAGGTTCTGTGACCTAGCTCTTCTGTGTCCCAGGATGGTCACCCCGGAAAGCGAGAAAATCAAGAGGTACATATGGGGATTGACACCCCCAACTTAAGGGAATGTCTTGGCTGCAAAACCTCTAACGTTTGACTGCGCCAAGTGCCTAGCGTAGACTCTGATAGATCAGGGGGTTGATCATGAACCTGTAACAGCCGTTCCCGAACCACCAAAAGTGAGTGGTGAGAAAAAGAAGTTGTGGAACAAGCGCAAAGGCAAATATTCACAGGAGCCCTCAAAGAAACAACAAATGGTGGCAGTTTCTGCAAGACACCAATCCAACCAACCAATCAGCCCAACCAACACGGTACCCTTCCAAGGTGCGATAAATGTAATTTTCATCATCACGAGTAGTGCCGCAAGATGTTGTGCAATAGCTCTGGCAAAAAGGGTCACACAGCCCGTTTCTGCAAGACACCAGTCCAACCAACCAATCAGCCTCCTGGAGCTGGAGTCGGTCAAGCCTGTTATGGATGTGGAGAGACCGGGCACTTCAAGAGAAATTGCCCAAAGGCAACGGCTGGCAACACAGGGTGAGTGCTAGTTATGGGCCAGGAGGAGGCTATCGCGGATCCCACCGTAGTAATGAGTATGTTCTTCCTCGACAACTCTTATGCATGCATCCTTTTTTATTCAGGTGCGGAGAGAATTTTTGTTAGTCATGCATTTAAGCATCTACTCAAGTATAAGTCCCAACCTCTAACCGAAACTTTTACTGTCGAGATGGCTAACGATAAGAAAGAGATCACTGACGACGTATTCATAGGCTATACCCTTACCCTAAATGATCATTCCTTTCCAATCGACCTCATGCCAGTTTCCATAAAAAGCTTTGATGTCATTATCGGCATGGACTGGTTAAGTCTTCATCGTGCCGATATCATTTGTTTCGAGAAAGCCATTCACCTTAATCTGCCTAATGGCGAAGCCCTCATCATTTATGGTGATAAACTCAGCAAAAACCTTTGTATCATATCATACATCAAAGCCCAGAAATATCTTCGAGAAGAATGTCAAGCATTTATAGCCCATGTCGTGAATGAAAAGCAGGAAGTTAAGGATCTCGAGAGCATCCCCGAGGTCTACAACTTTCCTAATATCTTCCCCAAAGATCTCCCCGGAATCCCTCCCGAACGCCAAGTCGAGTTCAGAATCGACTTAATCCCCGGAGCCACTCCTATAGCCAAATCCCCTTCCCGTCTAGCACCGACAGAAGTGCAAGAGTTATCCACTCAACTCAATGAATTACTCAACAAAGGATTCATTAGACCAAGCTTCTCACCTTGGGGAGCCCCGGTCTTGTTTGTGAAAAAGAAGGATGGATCCTTTTGGATGTGTATAGATTATCGCGAACTAAACAAACTCACCATCAAAAACATCTATCCTCTTCCCCGAATTGACGGCCTCTTCGATCAACTTCAGGGAGCCAGTTACTTCTCGAAGATAGACCTACGATCAGGGTACCATCAGTTATGAGTCCATGAAGGTGATATTCCTGAGACAACATTTCGGACTCGATATGGTCACTATGAGTTTGTAGTGATGCCATTTAGTCTAACCAACGCATCAATGGTATTCATGGATCTGATGAATCGGGTGTGCCGCCCTTTCCTAGACAAGTTTGTGATAGTATTTATTGATTACATACTTGTCTATTCTCAGAGTAAGGAAGATCATAGACAGCACTTGAGGCTAGTGCTTGAAATTTTAAGGGCGGAGAAGCTATATGCGAAATTGTCTAAATGTGAGTTTTGGATCAGAAAAGTAACTTTCCTCAGTCACATGGTTAGCGAGGAAGGCATACATGTGGACCCTTCCAAAATCAGCGAAGACACCCACTGAATCCGTCAATTCTTGGCTCTCGCTGGCTACTATCATAGGTTTATCCAAAATTTCTCCAGGATTGCTAAGCCTTTGACCACCCTAACTCAGAAAGGTGTATCCTTTAGTTGGGGTGAAAAGCAAGACAGTATGTTTCAAACATTGAAGCGGGCCTTTTGCAGCGTGCCTATCCCTGTCTCTGCCAGAAGGGACAGAGGAATTTGGTGTCTACTGCGATGCATCCAATCAGGGCCTAGGCTGTGTGCTTATGAAGTGAGGAAAAGTCATTGCTTATTCCTCGAGACAGCTGAAAGTGCATGAAGTCAATTATACAACTCACGACCTGTAGTTGGGAGCAGTGGTCTTCACATTAAAGATATGGAGACATTATCTCTACAGAACCAAGTGCACTGTCTGTTGGATTAGTGTCTAAGTCCATAACTATTTTGGTATATACTTGACCCGATTATGAGCATGGTCCTTTTGGGTTGCCTTCACCATAGCAATATGTAGGATGAATTAAGGAGAGAAAGGTTCAATTATGATTTATTAATATATTATGAGAATAATATATTAAAGGAGAAATCATATTGTTTAATTAATATTGGTCAAGAACTAATTAACAATTAATTTTGTGGCTAAAAGAGATTAATTAAACTTAGGGGACTGGAGTTGTAATTATAAGATAATTAAAATTGGGCTATGGATCACCTTGGAATAATAGGTTGGACGAATTTTATGGGGAAGCCCATTAGAAATCGTCCAAGGCATGTTCCAGAAGGGGTCCATGGGCTGCTTAGGGCTTAAGCAGTCAAATTAGGGTTTCCTTGTTTGATAACCCTAATAACCTAAGTATATAAGGAACCCTTGGGCACCAAAAACGTGGCTAACACTTGGATTAGGGTTTCCAGACGTTTTTGAGTGTCTCTTCTCTTCTCCTAATCATTCTTGTTGCTTAGTGGTGTTTGTGACTCCATTAGAGGTGAAACACTTGAGGCACTAAGCTTTCTGAAGCCAATCAAAGCAAGGAATTGATTGTTATTGCTATATAACAATCAAAGGTAATTCTCTAAACCCTAATTCAGTTTATAATATGTTAGATCTAGGGTTTATGGCTTTGGATATTCAATTGCATGTTCATTAGACAAACTAGATCCAAAGTTGTTAGGGTTTGCATGTACACCATAGGATTGATGTATTGCTCGAAACCCATCAGTGGTATAAGAGCCTAGGGCTATTTGTTAGTGAATTTGATGCTTATTTGATCGAAAATTGGCTGAAAAACGAAATTTTTTTTATTTTTGAGGTTGGACTCGACGAGTCCAGTGCTGACTCAACAAGTCAGCGAGTCTGGCAGCGTTTTTTGGCGATTTGCTTGCTGTTTTGGCTTGGGATACTAAACATAAACGTTTTTAATTCATAAAATCTGGTTTTTATTGATTTTGGGTGAATATCCTTACCAAAATAGAAGATAATTGTAAAAATTTAGATAATCTTTTGTTTTATTTGATAAAGATTGATTATTTGTAATTTAGATTTGAATTATCTTGTGAAAAAGTTTCAATTTTCCCCTTTATGTTTTATAGTTTAAATTTGAACTTAAAAGTTTTGTTTTTGAAATTTAAATAGTTATACCCTAATGTTTTGAAAAGTTTCAAAACTTGTCATCAAGTTTTGGAATTTAAATTTTTGATTAAAAGTTTAATTTTGAAATATATTTAAATTCTAAACCCTAATGTTTTGAAATGTTTCAAAACTTGCCCTCAAGTTTTGGAATTTAAAAGTTGATTAAAAGTTTAATTTTGAAATGTTAAATTCTAAAACCCTAGTATTGTTTTGAAAAGTTCAAATCACACCCTTGTGGTTTTATTAATTAGTTAAAGTGTATAATTAAAGGAGATTTAATAAACCCATAAAGTTTTGGTTTACATTTAATTAAATTAAAACTATAATTTATTAAATTAGACCACCTAGTATTTTAAAAGTGTAAAATACACTCTATACTATATATATGTAACATTAAAAGTCTAATATTATATATATGAGTAAAGAGTCAGTCTTACTGTTAGTAGGCCTCATTCACGAAGCTAGTCTATAAGAGGTGTTTAAGGAAATTGCCTATAAAATGACGATTGAATGGGTATCCACTCTTACCCACCGCACTCTTGACTAGTGGAGGGTCGTTAGCCGAACGGGTAGGATAGGCCATAAACCTTCCATTATAAGTATAATGAAGTACAAAGTAACTAAATGCTTTTGCAAATTCCCAAATCATAGTTACTTTAGGCAAAATGTGAAATTGTATGCTAATCCATTGAATTACACTTCGTACCCTTGTCAAACGTTAGTGGAGCGTGTGTGGTTAACCGGCACACTAATTTGGGGATGACATTGGTATCGAAGGGTGGCTTGATGTTTATTATAGATCAATGGAGCGTGTGTGGCTAACCGGCACATTGATTAGGTGATAGTAGCATTGGGTGCACCACGTGATTCGTATGGTTATTCACACCTTATTTGTGATCTGTGGCATCCCAATCACAAATAAAAGGGCATAATCAAGATTAAACATGTCATTGAAAAGTTCAATGAATCTCAAAAGATCTAGGAGTTTCAATTCATTTAAAACTTAAACTTCTTTTTCGCTTTTCTTGGTGGAAATTGGTAAATCGTCATTTACCTACCTTCAAATATTCTGCAACTAGATTACGGCATCCCTCTTCTAGGTTGTAGAGTATTGTATTGGATCCTAGCCTTGATGTTTCATTTAGGTGTTACATCAAGGATTCTAATTAACTTAACTTGAATTTTCTCCCGTTTTGTAGATGTCTAGTTCTGACAATCATGGTCTTCCCAAATCACATGGAATAAGTTTTCGAAGGAAGATGATGGTCCATGATATGATCGAGGAACAAGAAATCATGCTTCACTTCCTCCACCTCCTCCAATTGTTCTCCCTAGCCCACAAGTTCGAAGACTTGAAAACTTCAAGATCACTCAAGCCCTTTTGGCAAGTAAACATGAAGATGGGAAACCTGTGTGTGCACACGTCTTAGAGATAAAGTCACACATTGATAGGTTAAGGATGTTGGGTGTCAAGATTTCAGGTAAGTTGGTTGTTGACTGGGTTCTTCAGTCGCTTCCTGAATCATATAGTGAGTTCGTTAGAGAGTACTATATGATGGACCACGACGTGACCCTCATTGATCTCACCTATTTGCTTATAGCTACTGAATCAGCAATGATTTGGCGTGCTGGTCAAGCAAATTTGTCTGGTGAATCAAACTCCCAAACTTCAATGGACATTGAAAATGGTGACATTGGAGATCCAGAAAAGGAAAACTCTGAGATAGTTCCTTGTGCCATTCCAAAAGAGTCCATTTGCTTTTATTGCCAAGAAAAGGGGCATTGGAGACGAAGCTGCCCTATTTACCTGAGAGATCTAAGAGATGGGAGAGTCAAGACATATGACTCTACTTCAGGTAAAATCCATTAACTAACTCTTTTAAGTTCCTATTCTAGATTCTTAATACATGATGTGATAAGATTACATTTTGATGTTTTGTAGGGTCGAAGAAAAGAGAGGAAGCTTAAGGGAAGAAGTGGGTTGAATCTAATCGTGAAGAAATGGATTTCGATCGCATTGCTTGAAGATTGGATTTTTGAGCTACTACTTGGAGTTAGAATAGATTGCTAAGAAATATGTAATAACATAGTTTTTTAATTGAATGCATTGTAAGGACAATTTTTCCGCAATAAAATAAATTTTGATTTTATCTTATTTATTTATCATTGCAATGGCGTGTATGAAAAATTGACGTTTGAAGGTTTCTGTTATTAGCAATAATGGATTTGATTCTTAATTATGTTATTTGTGGAAATGTCAAGAATTTACCAAATAGGTAGAGTTTCTCATCGCCCAAGTTTCAATTGGACAAAAACTTGGAATCATGCAACTTGTATTGTATGATGAATGAAAACTTTCATATTTGGAAATTAGACTAATTCTTTGACAAAGTGTCAAGTGAAGGACTAGGAGATCGAGTACACTAGGTTGTGCGTTGATCAAGTCCACCACAAAGAGAGATAAGATATTTGTTGATTTACTAAAGTTTAGTAAATATGAATATACTTATAAGATTAAGTGTAATTCTGAGTTGATTGAAAAATGTTTCAATGAATAGCAGAGCGAATAAGAAGAATCAAGTAGGCAGAAAGATAAAAGTTTCTTCATTCTAAGAAGAAGGTAGAGTACCTTTTATTGTGTTTTTATGATTAGTCTCAATGATTAATAACCATGTCTCAATTGATCCTCTAAGTGAGTCTTAGTGCATTTATATGGCTAAGAAGAGGAATCGAGAATTGTGAAAATGGTTAAAATCAAGAAGTCAATCATACTTCGTTCCAACATCGAGTCTTAGAGTTATACTCCAAGATTGTGAATTGAGTGAAAAGTCTTAAGTAGGTTTATAACACTCATCAAATGTGGAATTTGGAAAAAATTTCTTATTCTTGCACATTTGAAATTGGTAAGTTGCGATGTCCTGGATAAGACAAAGACCAACTAGGACCAATTTTGTGAAGTGTTTTGTCTTGATAAGAACTACACTAACTCTTGAATATTTGTTTTGTCTAGGAAAGTTTCCTGACAAGAGAATCATATATGTCAAGAGGCCAGTGGGAGTTTTAATGATCTTGAAAAAGTTTCAAGACCAAATCAAGAATAAACCTTATCGATCATCACTAGCACAAGACTTGAGGTTTACAACCTGTTGTGTTGACATTATTTTGTTTCTGTGTCATTCCAATTGAGTTAATTATGCATGTGAGTTCTATGAGTTCTCATTTGAATGCATAAAGACAAAGCACCTTGATCAATGGAAAGTACATTGATATGTAAGGATAAGTTGCTAAACTACTTGGAAGATATGGTGGGCACTCGTGCTACCATAAGGCAAGAAATCGAGATCGAGCACGTTCGATCCATATAAGTTTGGATTTGTCGCAAACTTTGGTTTTGGCAAATTCACATGGATAGAAACACATACACCATGAAATCTAACTATCATAAGATTCCCTCCTTCATGAAAATGATTGTGAAGAAATGTTTTCACTAAGAGAGATTTTAAGAAGATAGCAATTGTGAAAATTGTATTCTCAAATTCGATTATGGTTACGGCATCCCTTTCCATAGTTCAAATTGTGAGATTTTGCAATTAGTCTAACATTTGGGACTTAGTAACATAAGTTCTGAATTTGTCTAGACACACATGTGAGCTAGCTAAGGCAAAGGTGTATAAAGTTAAGAAGCTTAGATAAAGGCTTATCGAAGCATTTGGTATTAGAAATATGAACTTCAGAAATTCAATAGGTATTGTTTTCTGGAAGTTCAGCTGTTTTCTGAATACATGTCAAAGCTAGTAGGAGCATAAATGTTATGCTTGTATGATTATTAAGGCAAGTATTGCAAGTTAGCAATATTAATTATAGAAAACAAGAGTTATACTTTGCAAAGTCGCAAGGGTTGAAAAGTTGTTTTGCTATAATTAAGGGAGAGAATATTATAATTCGTTTCAAAATCTAAAGCTTAGATTGATAAATTTTAATAAATTTAGTCGAAGGATACATAGTGTGTTCTTAAATTTCGATTATGATTACGGCATCCCTCTTCATAGTTCGAATTGTGATAACGTGACACATAAAATATTATGGCAGAAGATTGATAAAGTATCATATCTTTATGTAATACATTATGCATCGTGTCCCATACGCTTCGGGTATAAGATCGATTGCAAATGCTATAATATTTGACCATTCTAAAATTTTCCAAATGTCTAGCGCATTAAGAGGGAAAAAGGACTAGAATCGGTTTTGACTAAAATAATTGAACAACTATCAAAGGACGATCCAAAGTTCGCTGAGGATTGGTCACTTGTGAGTAGTTGGAATTATGGTATTGGATGGACCATATCGACATTATTATGAATAGATAAGATTCTATTAAGAATGAGTTGTCATATGGAAAAAATGGAAATGTTTCCATATTGGGAGTTGGATATTGAGAGTCTATGTCTAGATTAGAAACTTTTATGCAAGAAGGATGTTCAAAGGAATGTACTTTGAATGTGAGACTTCGCGTCTATGAAATTGTCTTGTAACAATTTCTGATAGAGTACTTTGTAATTACATTGGTCAAGTCTTAGTGACTTTTGTGCTATGACTTTACGAAAGGATCGTTGCATAAAATGTTAGAATCTAGTATATTCTAGTAGTGGCAAGAACTTTGTGTTCTTACACTAATGATAAGGATTGAGAATTGTGAAATGAGCATCATTGGAAAAGTTTTTCAATTGATCTATTTCACAAAGTAAGGACCATAGGAAACATAGTGTGCATGCTTGGTGCATGGGACAACTATTGTTGTAATTTGAATAATAAGTTGATTTTCTGAAACAGTAAACAATGCAAAATGAGTAATCAATATGGTGTTTAAATAAAAGTGTTTTATTTACGCTCAAAAGTTTTGGGGCCATATAGGATTAAATAGTATCATTGTGTTTCACTTTGCATGTTTTGACTTCCATAATAACTAGGTTATTGGAACCTCCACAGTCGGTCATACATTGGAAGTAGGTATGAAGGAAGACTGTCATGAAGAGTATGTAGATTGTCTGAAGAGTTTAGACATATCACAAGTTTGATGCAGAGTTCATGAGTGCTTTAATAAGATTAGAGTATTGTATTAAACCCACGCTCACGTGAATCACTTCTTGGATTTTATCACGAGTGATTGTGAGTCGATAATATTGTATATTCTTGAAACTGAGACATGTGAGTTGTTATTTGTTGGTCGGTTGCACATTGATAATAAGTAAATGCACCAGTAACTTGGTGTTATAAAACTTATTGTTGCGTGTGATTCAATTAGTAAATGCAAGCGAGCATTTGAGTCGAAGTTTATCCATTCCTTTTACCTAAAGTGGGATAAAAGCGATATTTGTGGGGCCCTCGATGATTTAGTGATGACACCTAAGCACTTGGCCAAGCCGGGACTAAGTTGATGTGTTCAATTGTAGTCTGTTGTTAGTCATCATGAATCGGAAGTCGGGAAAGAGTATAGAGAGAATGATTAAAATTCATGTCTTATGTCTATACGATATCTTGAGAATGGAGGAATATATGATCCATTATCTAAAGGACACGCGTATCTGATAAGATCAGAGTTGACAGCGGCTTTTGAAAGCTACGATTGCTGATCAGGTTCTGAAGTTATGCAGAATAGTTATTAGACTTATCCAAATGGGAGACTGTTGGATTAGTGTCTAAGTCCATAACTATTTTGATATGTACTTGACCCGATTATGAGAATGGTCCTTTTGGGTTGCTTTCACCATAGCAATATGTAGGATGAATTAAGGAGGGAAAGGTTCAATTATGATTTATTAATATATTATGAGAATAATTTATTAAAGGAGAAATCATATTGTTTAATTAATATTGGTCAAGAATTAATTAACAATTAATTTTGTGGCTAAAAGAGATTAATTAAACTTAGGGGACTGGAGTTGTAATTATAAGATAATTAAAATTGGGCTATGGATCACCTTGGAATAATAGGTTGGATGAATTCTATGGGGAAGCCCATTAGAAATCGTCTAAGGCATGTTCCAGAAGGGGTCCATGGGCTGCTTAGGGCTTAAGCAGTCAAATTAGGGTTTCCTTGTTTTATAACCCTAATAGCCTAAGTATATAAGGAACCCTTGGGCACCAAAAACGTGGCTAACACTTGGATTAGGGTTTCCAGACGTTTTTGAGTGCCTCTTCTCTTCTCCTAATCATTCTTGTTGCTTAGTGGTGTTTGTGACTCCATTAGAGGTGCAACACTTGAGGCACTAAGCTTTCTGAAGTCAATCAAAGCAAGGAATTGATTGTTATTGCTATATAACAATCAAAGGTAATTCTCTAAACCCTAATTTAGTTTATAATATGTTAGATCTAGGGTTTATGGCTTTGGATATTCAATTGCATGTTCATTAGACAAACTAGATCCAAAGCTATTAGGTTTTGCATGTACACCATAGGATTGATGTATTGCTCAAAACCCATCACTGTCTTCACCAACCACAAGAGTCTACAGCACATTTCGATAAGAAGGTATTGGACATGAGATAACGGCGATGGGTGGAGCTACTCAATGATTATGAGTGTGATATACGCTATCATCCAGGCAAGGCCAAAGTGGTAGTAGATGCCCTCAACCAGAAAGAGTACTATGGTCACAGAGTGAAGGCACTGACTATGACCTTCCATTCTCATCTATTCGTTTAGATCAGAGAGGCTTAGCTGGAAGCCTTGAAACCAGATAACATGCCAGATGAAGCTTTGAGGGGAATGGAAAAGAATTTAGAGATCAAGGGAGACGGAGTCTACTATTTCATGAACCGGATCTGGACCCCAAAGTTCGGCGGTTACAGAGAGGTTATCATGAGCGAAGCTCACAGAACTCGATACTTCGTTCACCCAGGTTCAAATAAGATGTATCTGGATCTCAAAAATCTCTATTGGTGGCCAAATATGAAAGCATAGATCGCTACCTTCGTGGGCAAGTGTCTGACTTGGGCCAAGGTGAAGGTGGAGTATCAAAAGCCCTCAGGTCTGCTTCAACAGTCAGAAATACCTGAGTGGAAATGGGAAAGGATTGCGATGGATTTTATCACCAAGTTGCCCAAGTCTCCGAGTGGGTATGATACCATCTGGGTAATTGTCGACAGATTGACTAAATCCACCCACTTCCTGCTAATCAAAGAAACTTTCAAGATGGAGAGACTGACGTGAATCTACATACAAGAGACAGTCTGTCTGCATGGTATACCTGTGTCCATTATCTCCGATCGGGATAGTAGATTCACCTCAAGACTTTGGAAGTTAATACAGAAGGCTCTTGGAACTAAGCTGGATATGAGCACAACTTATCATCCACAAACCGATGGGCAGAGTGAAAGAACCCTTCAGACTTTGGAAGACATGTTGAGAGCATGTGTTATAGACTTTGGTAAGTCGTGGGACTCCCATTTTCCCTTGGTCGAGTTCTCCTACAACAACAACTATCATACCAGTATCAAGGATGCGCCGTTTGAAGCCCTTTTATGGTCGTAAGTGCAGATCCCCTCTGTGTTAGGATGAGGTGGGTGACATGCAGCTAGCTAAGGTCCAAGTCCCCGGCAACACTCTCACAGGCTCGGAAATCATTCGCGAAACCATGGAAAATATCATACAAATCATAAAGCGACTGAAAGCCTCTAGGGATAGACAAAGAAGCTATGCCGACAGACGACGAAAACCCTTGGAGTTCCAGGTTGGTGACCATGTTATGTTGAAGGTCTCACCTTGTAAGGGCGTGATACGCTTTGGGAAGCGTGGAAAGCTAAATCCGAGATACATTGGACCATTCGAGATTCTCGCTAGGATCGGTCCCGCAGCGTACAAACTTTGTTTACCCCAAAAGCTTAGCAACATCCATCCCGTCTTCCAAGTGTCGAACCTTAAAAAGTGTTTATCTGACGAAACCCTTTTGATCCCTCTTGATGAGATCGAGATCAATGAGAACCTTAATTTTCTGGAAGAACCAGTCGAAATCATGGATCGGGAAGTCAAACGAACAAAGCAAAGTCACGTACCGACAGTGAAGGTCCGTTGGAATGCCAAGCGGGGACCTGAATTCACTTGAAAACGTGAAGATCAGATGAAACAGAAGTACCCGCATCTTTTTACGAGTACATGATTGTTTTCTATGTTAGAATTTCGGGACGAAATTCCCTCTATCCGGGGGGATGTGACAACCCGAACCTTTTTCCGTTAACGTCAGTCGATTTCGTTAAATAGATTTTGAATTTTTATTTAGTTCTGTCAAGTTCTTACAGTTTGGAAAATCATTTAAGTTATATAATCAAACTTTATATAAGATTCGGAACCAAAATCGTGCGAAAAAACCGAGATTTCTTCGAAAATCAATTTGTTTCCGGTCCAAGTGGTGTTCACGGCCGTGAACCCGATCACGGCCATAAATCGTTCACGGCTGGATCCCATCACCGACCATACTCCCAGCCTATAAATATGTGGTTCCTACCCTCATTCATACTTTTCTAGCAACAAACACACTTTCTCTCTCTAAAAACCCTCACCCGAAAAACCCAAGATTTCTCAAGTTTTCTCTTCATTTATCACTCCATCCACCTTAAAACACGTTTTGGAGCATCAAACACCAGCTTTTTCATCGATTCAAACATTGTAGTTCTTGAGTTCACGGCCGTGAACCCTTCAAATCTTCATATTTCACCAAGAACAGACCGTGAACCCTTCAAACCTTCAAAGACCGTAAACCCTTCAAAGGCAGTAAACTGTTTGCGGCCGAGAACAGTTCACGGTCGTAATCCCATCACGACCGTAATTAGCCCTGCACTGTGAATCTTGGTTGCAAACCCACTTTTCCACTTCGATCGAGCCTCGGTAACATTCCTTAACCGAAAGCAAGTGTTTTTCCAACACTTTATCTAATGAAATCGCTAATTTTAGATACAAATATGTGTTTAATTATTGATAGGATTTCGTTAACTTCGCTTACAACTCGAGGGTCCTCAATTCCAGTCTCGTTGTCCGGCACATACACACAATCATCTGTGAGTTCATACCCCTACGCTTTTATTATTTTAGCGTTTTAAAGGGGGGGGATACAAGCCAAACACAAATAGTTTTTAATGAACTTTATACACAAAACCTCTATACGATTAAAACTTATGCAATTGATACAACTAAAAGATCACCTATTTTTATAAAGTATTTTGAGATATTTTATCCCTTTTGTAACATGTTGAGCATAAGGGACACTTTCATTTGTACCCTTCGGGGTACGGGCTAAATCCTATCCTTTAATGTAACCAGAGTCTCTTGGAGGGAGAGCGTGAGATTTGTGAATAGATCTATTCGGGACTGACAATCCTACACCTAAACTGCTAGCTACAGTTAGGCAGGCATGCATGGGGTGACAAATAGCATACCATCCGACGCCTGAAGAACGTCGTAGAGGTCATCAGTCATATCAAGCATGGTTATACGACTCACAATAGTATAAACTAACATTTTGTTTATGGGATTTCATTCTTCATTATTTTTATTTTAATTAATAGAACTACTATACAATACACTGGTGGTAGCCAGGGTTTTCATTTAAAGTAATGATATACAATACTCTTGGTAGTAACCAGGCATGCAACTAATACCTTATGGAACACAGTAACAAACACATATGTTAGAAAATATTGGATTTTCTTGGAAAGCATACAAACATTTTTATACAGATTCGATCACAAGTTTTCATTACAAAAACATCCTTATGAACTCACCAGCTTAATGTTGATACTCTTTAAAAATCGTTTGTATTCTCAAGAAATCAGTAGACAGGTACTCTAGCAGGCTTTTGAGAAGACGGAGTGTATAAAGTCATGTCTTTTATTTTTTGTTATACTTTTGATGTATACAGCCTATGTATCAAACAGATGTAAACACCTATATTTCAATGTAATGGTTGTGTTTACTTTAATTACGGTGATGCAATTGTTGTGATATTGTACATGACGTCCTCCACCCTCGAACGTTTCCGCCGTTTCGGTTTAGGGGTGTGACATTCATAAACTTGTTAATTCATTCATAATCTGATGAGACACAACATACAACATTCATACCAGCCTAACAATCCTTAGTCATAACAACTTTTTATCCTACCAATCCTTCCACATAACCAACACAAACACAAAAGAAACTACAACCACATAAAACAAGGATTTACATCTTCCACCTTCATTTCCATTCTGATGTTGAATGCCCACTCCCTCCAACGGTAGTTGTGTGTCGCTAGTTGTTCCACAAAGTCTCCAAATAGTTCAAGGTTCCCTGCAGGTTGTTCTTACCCAACCTCCCCAAATATTGCATGGTTCTCCAAATTGACATTGTTGTGAAATTCTAATAAGAGGTTTGCATACCACTAGTTTGGTAGAGGATGATCCACCCAATGAAAGTACTTGCAATCTTTGAGTTCATCATGGTAATTTGGCAGCCTATAAACCTTCTTCACGGGTTTATTGGAGTCCATGAAGTACATCTTCCTACGAGATCACCACAATGCTTCTGAGACTATTCATCATAGCTTGATTTGATCTTTGGCTCCTTATAAAAGATGAAGACGATATCTCTTGCTGCTCCTACTTCGATCGTTGCCTGGTCCGTTTTTAGGGCACAAATGAGTTTGATAGCCTTTAAATTTAACCTACATTTAATGAGTCACCAACCACCTCAACAACTACTGGCAACATCATCAAGTGTTACCCGTTAAATGAGGGTCAGCAGATGAAAATGGTTGAAATGTTCAATTTATCCGGTTTCCTGGGTTTTTTTTGTTAAAAAAAATTGGAACTAAAGGGTAACTTTTCCCAAAAATGGACTTTTCTGAAGATTTTCCTCTTAAAAATGCATAAATATTGCAAAAGTGTGTATTCTCTAGGGCGTACGGAGTTCTGATGTTAAAGGAGTAGACGACCAACAGTATCATTATGGCAACGAATCTGACAACTCATAAGGTAGCATTAAAGTGTATGATGGTAGGTTTCATTGTTTTTTCTTTCTACTCTCAAGCTTTTGTTACTTGTAAATCATGCATACAGACTTGTACCAAAATAGTTTTGTATGCTTTAATTAGTTTTATATGTTTTTAATATTTTTATTAATTAATTTTGTATTATTTTAATTAGTTTGTTATTATTTTAAAATTAGAAATTAAAATTTAGTTTTTAACTATTTTAAAATTAATTTTGTGTTATTTTAATTAGTTTGTGATTATGTACCTAAAAGAAAATTATGTTTGAATGAATGAAAAGGAAAGAAGTTAAAAGTAAAATGGATTTGGAATGGATTTTTGAAGGCATGAGAAATATGGATAGGGCAAATGGATTTGAAGGATTAGGTTGGGTTCATTTTAGGCTTCTCCTACACTAAAAAAGTCGTTAATGCTTCACTTCTATATTATACCTAACATTATATATAGTGTTGGATTTTAGTGTAACATTATATATATATATATATATATATATATATATATATATATATATATATATATATATATATATATATATATATATGGGCTTAGGGAATATGTGGCTGTCATGTACCTAAGCTTATATATAGAACCCTCCAAACAATGTAGTTTTTGATCAATTTATATCCAAACTAATCATGATATCTCTTTTACTATTCTCTATTAATCATGTGACTTACTAAATCGATAAAATTTATGTTCTTTTTCTTTATTGTGTTTAAGAACTTAAAGCATTAAAAGTTGTGACCATTTCATTAACCCTACTAAATTCTAAATGAAAACTAATAGAATAAAAGATAAAAGAAGAACATGTCATAACTCAATCAAGTTTTTCACAAAATCATTGGATATATTTTTTCAATTGAAATACAAAACACTTGAGTTATATTCGTTAAAAACTATTGGTTTTTTATTTTCTTTATAAACTCAATAATCATTTGCAATAAAAATATATATAACTGATCTTTTTCATACCATAATTGAACTTAATACAATGGTATTCTATTAAAACAAAACTAAGATAAAATGAAATTGGATTTGTTTTGTTTAAAACTACGTCGTTTAAAAAGTTCTATATCTAAGCTTAGGTACATAACAACCACATATTCATTTTTCCCCATATATATATATATATATATATATATATATATATATATATAGTTAGATTTTAGTGTAAGAACATCTACATCGGTCTTGCAAATGAAACTGCAAACCACTTTCAAATGACATGGCATGCTTACGTAGTCTTGCAAATATTGAAAGTCTTTCAAGTGGTAAGTAGATCATCTATGTTATCAACTTGTAACATAATAATATATTACTTTATAATTTATATTTATTTAATAAATAATACACCATAATAATTAACTTTATATGATAGGTGTGGCCATTTTTTATATTGAATAGTCTTGCAAATATTGAAAGTTTTTTACATATGGATAGTCTAATACTAAATATAATGTTTAATAAAGAACAGTATATCTAAAATATTTTTTAATGTTAAATATAATATAATGGGTTGGAAGACTTTCGTGTTTACACTATTTTTTACACTATAGCTACCGGTACAATTATTTTTTACACTATAATTACCCGTATAATGTAAAAAAATAGTATTAAGGGGTGAGATTCGAAACGCACAAGGGCATAAATGTAATTAGACATGATAAGTAGTGAACCAAATGAAAACAGCAACACTTTTATCAAGAATCCGGAGTGGACGTTACCTTGTGGATAATGTTTCCGATCGGAAATCAGATGAATTGAAGCTCAAATCCACCGTCCACCACCTTTCAAACAAATGGTTTTCTTAATCTTCTATACACACATACACCCTACGCCGCCGCCTCTTCGCAATCAGCAACTATGGCCGGCTCCGGCCATCTCCCAACCCTTCTTCCCATTAAACCCCACTCCCACTTTCCCACGCCGGATTCACACAAAGGCACGCCGCTGGGACTCGAACGCAGAGACATTCCGAACACAAAGCTTCGATTTTAACTCCGGAGACGACGATGACGATGACGATTTTGAAGACGATGATGCAAATCAGTGGCTCGACATCCTTGAAGACTTCATTGACGGTGTGTGGATTTTTAAGGTGATTTAATGTTTATTTACTTTTGAGTCCTGAAAACGGAAAGTAATAGCATCCGCCATCGGAGTTCATTGACATATGACAGTGTGTTATTTATAACCAGTGCAGGTATTCCGATCATTTGGGTGGTTCCTTCCGGCGATAATCTCGTCTCTACTGTTGACGTCAGGTCCGAAAGCGTTCCTTATGGCGATGGCTATTCCCCTCGGCCAATCGGCGCTTTCTATGTTATTTCAAACGGTTTGGGGAAGACCGAAGAATAAAACCAGACGTCGAGGCAAGAGCAAGAGCGAGGGTAAGAGGAAACCGCCGCCGCGACGTGATGGTGCAAGCTATGTGGACATGGATGAAGAAGAGTACCCCAGAGGGGAAAGAAAAAGGGCTCCCGGGTATCAAACATGGGTGGCCGGAGACGGTGGTCCAAGTGATAAAAAAAGTGGTGGTTCATCGGCGAGTTTTGGTGGGTGGGAAGAACTGGATAGAAAAAGTGGGTCGTTTACAGATGGAAAGCGGAAGCCATTGAAGAGTAAATTGAGCAGGAGAGAAAGACGAAGCACGACGCCATTGTTTTTTAGATTGTTGATTGCAGTCTTCCCATTTTTAGGTTCATGGACTAGAATGCTATAATAAGATTACAATGATCTTTTATACAAATAATGAGCAAAATATTTTATTTGTTTATAAAACAGTAGCAATATATTTATATTTTTGCAGCAAAATGCAAGAACGTTGCTATTTTTTTGGTAAAAAAAATTACATTGCCATTGTAGGAACATACTTACATAGTTACATCTTTTCGCTGTTAATGAAATATGTAACAAATACTTTTAAGTTTTTATGGATTAAAAAAATTAAGTACATCAAAGTAGAATACATTGCTATGTTCCTCACAATTTATATTTTTCTTGTATTTCTCTTTCTTCAGTATTTAGAAAACAAATGTGCATATAAAATATAAATTACCACAGCCTCTCAAAAATTCAGTCTTTCATGGAGGAAAAGTATCGCATGAAATTAATGTACTCTTCAAGTCTTAACAAAATTTGATGATTGCTTTGCTAATTAAGGTTCTAATCGCCTCCGGATTTAAGCTTTTTCCTTTGTTTTCTCTTTTGATCATGCAACCCTGAATAAAAAAAATTCAATATCATTAACAAAATAAAAAACGATTTATTTATTTATTTTTATTTTTTTGGAAGATGGATTTTACGTTTTTTATCTTCTTTCCTCTTTCTTCTTAGGTTGTCTAAGCTTCTTCGCTTTTCCCCTGCCCCTTTAAGATCCATGGAAACCTGAAAACATAAATCCAGGATTAGAAGGGTATTCACGTCTTTTGCACAAACGAGAGATCAAGTGTAATGAATGGGGCCTAAAGGAAAAAGGGCAAAATGGGAATAAAAATTACCTCATGGCCACTGCTTCTGAGTGCTTGGAGTGGTTCGATACAATCATGACCAATAACAACCATTTTCCTCTTGTTATTATTATTTCTCGGGTTTTCTTTTTCAGCAAGTTTCTGTTTTGCTAATTCTTCAAATTGCTGTTGAAGAAGTGGTGAAATACCAGCCTGCAAAAGAGAAACACTCAAAGGAGGTTCATTTTTTTTTTAATATTCTTGAAAACAAGTCATGAAAGAAAAAGTTTATTTTTATCATTACAATGTGCT
Source organism: Lactuca serriola (assembly GCF_051521515.1). Classification (NCBI taxonomy): domain Eukaryota; kingdom Viridiplantae; phylum Streptophyta; class Magnoliopsida; order Asterales; family Asteraceae; genus Lactuca; species Lactuca serriola. The sequence goes on along the minus strand of NC_136409.1, from coordinate 107,278,920 downwards.
TTCATTGATTTAGTCTATTATAGTGTCATACTTTCATTTCTTCCTATTGCATCATTGTTCTTTGAAAATCTACCCTATTCTAGAAATGTCATCCAAATAACAGATTTTTCAGAGTATAATGTTCTGATAAGAAAGCATTGAGGTTTAATCCGAAACACAATATTTTATCTAAAAAGTAGTTTATTCAAACAGGCAAACAGTAAATAGGAAAAAAACAGATTACAAATTTGCAATGATCCTCAAAAAGGGAAAAAATATATATATATATATATATATATATATATATATATATATATATATATATATATATAAAATGTAATGATGAATTACCCCTGCCAAATATCGACTAGAGAATGATTTGGGTTGCAATGGACGAGAAAGCAGTGACTTGAGCTCCTGCATGAAAATAGTCAAAATCAGCATGAAGAAAATAATTTATGGTTTAATGAAAATAAAAAAAACCAAACCTGTTGAAGGTTTTTTAGTTTTGCAGAATTTGCTTTGGTTTTTCTAATAGTGTTTGCTCTTTCATCCTCGCTGTCATTTTCTTCTACAATCAGTTCAATTGATTCAGCATTTCGTTGAAACCAGGTCTTATCAGCCTTATCCTACAACAAGTAAAGTAATTTATATTTTATAGGCAAGTAAAAAAATAAACTGTAAGTAAGTTGATATCATGTAAGTAAAGTAAAGAAATGAAATTTAAATTTACTTTTACCTGTGATTCCTTTCGCAAAACCCTGTCTATTTGGCGTGCAAGAGATAAGCGCTTTATTACCTCAGGCATGTATGAAGAGTCTATAGGGAATTGCTGGAAACTTTCCTGAAAATGTAAACCAAACCAGAATGAGTTTTTTTTAAAAAAAAACTAAAAAACACAAGTATTATTTATAGCATAAAAAACTAACCTTTGAAAATGATTTGCACAAAGAAGAAAACTTTGATGATTCTTTTGGTGAAATTAGCGCAATGCTACACCCATCCGCAGAAGCTCTAGCTGTTCTACCACTTCTATGAACATAAACCTGAAAATTTCACATACTCATTATAAAAATTCTGTTTTTGGTTATTTTTAAAAACTAAAAAATAATCTAAACAAAACTTCTATAAAAAAATTATATTACATTGCAATTTTTCATTAATTAATTAAGGTTTTTCCGGTTTCCATTGCACTCCAATTACTTGTGTTGTTATATGTAAACCTCTTGACTGCTTTTTGTTATTATATATTACAAAACTAAAGAAATAGAGTAAATTACACGAATGGTCCCTATTGTTTAGGGTAATTTGCGCGTTTGGTCCCTAACTTATTTTTTTAACTCGGAAGGTCCCTACTGTTTGTTTTTGTTACGTGTTTGGTCCCTGTCTTACCTAAACATACTATTTTGCCCTTGATTTTTTAATTTATTTAAATAAACACACCCCCAACCCCACCTCTCACCTTATCTTACCTAACCCACCATTTTTCCCTATTTAAATAATAGTTTTTTTGGGTAAGACAAGGACCAAACACGTAACAAAAACAAACAGTAGGGACCAAGCGCAAAATAAAAACAAACAGTAGGGACCTTCCGAGTTAAAACAATAAGTTAGGGACCAAGCGCGTAAATTACCCCAAACCATAGGGACCATTCGTGTAATTTACTCAAAGAAATATTAAATATGAAGGAGTAACATTAAGCCTGCGTTTGGTTTGGTTGATTCGGTTTTTAAGAAAATGAAAATTTTCTGTTTTCCAAATGGTATGTAAATTAAAAATGTGATTTTTAGTTTTTTACAGTTTTCCAGTTTCCATTGCCACCAATCCCAAAAGTTAGATAGTTGTGATTGGGAACACAGAATCCAAAAAGTTACTTATTTATTATATACTTATACATAGAAGATAGAAAATTCAATAAATAATATAACAGATAAAAACAAACAAACAACTTACTTCTGCAGAATGAGGAAGTTGATAATGAACAACAGTCCTAACACCAGGAATATCAAGACCTCTAGCTGCAACATCAGTAGCCACAAGTATTCCATGATCATTTGCACGAAAACGATCAATCGCCTGCATTTCAATTTCAATTTCAACCAACAATTATGATTTATATAATTTTTTTTTACATATCAAAATAATTATGTTTAACAAATAATAACCTTGAGTCTAGCACGCTGCTGCATCTGTGCATGAAGGGTCAAAACATTGACACTAAGAATGCGCATGAGGGAAGAGATGTGACGAAGGGCTGCAATTGATGTACAAAAGACGATAGTACGCCCTTGTCCATGAACAGATAAAATATAATACAAACATGCATCTTTATCTTCTTCCGGACACCTGTAAATTGATGTTTAATCAAATTCAATATTAAAAAGAGTAAATTACACGAATAGTCCCTATGGTTTAGGGTAATTTACGCATTTGGTCCCTAACTTATTTTTTTAACTCGGAAGGTTCATACTGTTTGTTTTTGTTACGCGCTTGGTCCCTGTCTTACCTAAAAAGACTATTTCGCCCTTGATTTTTTTAATTTATTTAAATGAACACACCCCCAAACTCACCCCCTCACCTTACCTTACATACCCCACCATTTTTTCTATTTAAATAATAGTTTTTTAGGTAAAACAGGGACCAAGGGCGTAAGAAAAACAAACAGTAGGGACCGGGTGCATAATAAAAACAAACAGTAGAGACTTTCCGAGTTAAAAAAATAAGTTAGGGACCAAGCGTGCAAATTATCCCAAACCATAGGGACCATTCGTGTAATTTACTCTATTAAAAAAAAAAGCAAACAGATGAATAAAAGGGGAAGGGGTATTATCATACTCAATGAAGGACTCCTCAAGATTATTTGCCATAATTGAAGCATTTGTGAGATCAATAACAGCAGCATTAGAACGCATCCCAGCACGTTCAGATAACGCTTCAATTGAGTTCAATTCACCATCTGATTTTGTTTTCACAGATCCACGTTTAAGTTTTTTCCTAAAATCAGAAGATAAGGCAATAGTTGCTGAAAACACAAAAGTCTGTCTTTTCTTTTTTTGAAAGCCTGAAGCTGTGACACAGTTTTCAGAATCTTCTTGATGTCCTTCACGAATCATGGGAAGCATGTCAATAATTGACTGCAGCTCATGAAAATGACCATTATCTATCATTCTGTCTGCCTCATCCAGCACAAAGAATGACAGTGAATGTAACTGCAAAAATCATCAACACTTAATATTATTATAACTAATAATAGCATTGTACTTACTTTCAGTTTTTATTTGTGCTTTGAAGAATCTAGCCAATTATAGCATTGTAGTTATAAATTTGTTTCTTAATAAGATGTTGTACTTTGGAAAATGGGTTAATCTCAAAAAAGACCTTATAGATTTTGTGTTTTTTCTGGATTAAACCTTGAATTTATTTTTAAGACCTTGTATTTTTTTCGTTTTTTCGGAAAAAGCCCTCAACTTTGTATTTTTTTCTGAAAAAAAAACCTCGACCTTCTAAATGCTTCCAAATAAACCCTCTGACTTTTTTAGTTTTTTGCGAAAAAACCCTCGCATTTTACAATTTTTTTTGGAAAAAAAAGGGTTTTATGCAGAAAAGTTCCATTATTTTGGGAAAAAATTTGATAAAGTCCTAAATTTTTATTTTTGAACAGAAAAGTCCCGATTATTTAATAGTTTGCCCAAATTAACAAAAAAGTCCTTTTTTTTATTTTAATAGAAAATGACAGATTATATGATTTTCCCAAAGTAATGGGACTTTTCTGTTAAAAAAAACATTTAGGGTTTTATCAAAAAGATTCCCAAAATAATGGGACTTTTCTGCATAAAACCGGGAAAAAATGACTAAAGGGCCAGATCAAAAAAAAATGAAAAAATGCAAGCTCTTTTTCAGGGAAAAAATAAATTTGAGGTTTAATCTGAAAATATATATATATATATATATATATATATATATATATATATATATATATATATAAGGTTTGTTTTTAGATTAACCCTTAAAAAATCCACCAAATTATAGCATTGAATATGTTTTGTATTTGGATGGCATTGCTATAGTTGGGTAGTTTTTTCAAAGTACAATGTTGTAATAGGGAGGGATAAATGCAAGAAATAGCAACATACTTTTATTTATTTGTTTACTACAGCATCCTATTTTTTCATTTCTTTCTATTACAACATTGTACTTTCAATTTATTCTTATTAAGGCATTCTGATTTGAAAATTCTAGGCAATTATAGCATTGTAATTTTTTATTTTATTTTCTATCAAGACACTGTACTTTAAAAATTCTACCGAATTATACCATTTGGAAAATATATATTGTATTTGGATGACATTAATATAACTGCATACTTTTTCAAAGTATAATGTTGCAGCTTACAATAGGGAAAAATAAAAGTAGAATGCTACAATAAACAAATAAATAAAGGTATGTTGCTATTTCTTGCATTTAACCCTAGTTTGAGTTTTTATATATTAGACATCAAAAAAATTTCCAACTCACCTCAACAAGATGAATTTCTCCACCTGACATTAGTTCCCATAGCCTCCCTGGAGTTCCAACAACAATCTCAGGTCTTGTTTTCAAAAGTCTTTCTTGCTTTTCTGTTGACATTCCACCAACAATGGGAACAACCCTAACATCTGTCCCTTTTGCCACTTGCTTCAAATGCTCAGTGACCTAAGAGAGGAATAAACATTAATGTTTAGGGTTTCGTGTTTAGGGTTTAGGGTTTAGGGTTTAGGGTACCTGAAGTGCAAGCTCCCTAGTGGGAGTAATAATAAGTGCTCTTAAAAGACCTTTTGAAACAACTTTTTCATCCGCCTCTCCTTTTTCTTCCACCTGTCTCTCTAATTTATCTCTTTCTTCAAGAAGGCGTTGTAAAATCGGTAATCCAAATGCCAGTGTTTTACCAGACCCTGTCTCTGCAGCACCAATCACATCCTGACAAAGGAAAATGTTAAAAGATGAACCACATAAAACGGTAGCATGAAAACTTGTCAAATTACTAACAGACCTTTCCTTGATGAGCACCTGCAGGTATACAAGCTTTCTGTATAGGTGTTGGTTCTATGAACTTGAGCCTGGATATTGATTTCATAAGCAATGGATGAAGCCTAAGCTCATACCATGCATGATATTCAGAGTCATCAACTTGATCTTCTTCTTTATCAACTTGATCATTGGTTTCTGCAACTGTTGAAAGAATTTTTGAAGGAAGTTTGTCAATACAGTAATTTATAGAGCTTAAAACATGGTATAGTACTTGTTGATTTGAAACTAAAGTAACACTAACCAGTAGCTGTTTCTTCTTCAGTGTCCATGGATTCCTTGGGCTTTTTAGTCTTCTTCTTTTTCTTTTTCTTCTGCTTCTTCTTCGTCTTTCCAACCTCCTTTTCAGTCTCACCATCAATAACCTCCTCTACAGTCTCATCATTTTTAACCTCCTCCTTAACAACTTCATCACTGTTACTTTCTTCCCTCTTCCTTTTTGTCAGTTTTTCTGGTTTCTTCCCTCCTTTTTGAAATCCTTTTGGAAGCTCCAATCCATACTCTGATTCATCAATCTCTTCAAGAGACAGAACACCTGCAGCAACAAAGCTGAATAGTCAACTAAGATACTAATGAGACAGCTTATGGATCCATTTTTTCATGATACAATATAAACATTATCTACAAATCTGTCTTGATATAGGAAGGATGTAAACTAGACAAAAGAAAGTAACAGAAAGAGCATCTAATGGATACTTAAATTGATGAAAGACAATAACCTAGGAACACTTTAATTTTCATTACTTGCGTTCTCTTTGCTTTCTACAATACATTCAGATATTGTAAATTTGTAACATTTGGTTTTGAGCCTTCGAACAATGAAGCATATATATCAACAGAAGTTATATTTTTCGTAGAGAAAAGAAACTGGATTGATTGTAGCAAGTATTTCCAAACTCTCCTATTCTTTAATTTCAATTACTTCTTGTCTTTTATGAAGAAGAAAGTGAATAGCTAGTGAGCTAAAAACCTATAAACCCTAAAATATCAGCAAAACAAGTTATCATTTCCAAAAATCAATAGAATGAGCTGATGCTAGAGCAAATACGAACCTCCTTCGAAGTCATTCAATCCGGCGAGTGCAGAGAACGGATCGTCGTCGGTATCGGGAAGTGATGAGGTCCATGGGAGTGAGTCGAATCGTTCTAGTTGTCCCGCGCTCTGTCTTACTATATTCCTCTTTCTCTGTTTCTTCTTTGGTGGTTGAGAGGCCATCGCCGGTAGGGTTTTAGCGTAAAACGGCGGTGATGCTTTGCTAAGGGGTTGTGGCGCTGTTCTTACTTCATGCACTTCCTTGGTGAAGCAATTTAGCCTACCAATCAATAAAGTGCAAACCACATAGCCTCACGTACAAGTTCAAGTTATTTTTCTTTTATCAATTTGTCAGGTAATATAAATTTATTTAACTTCGGACACTAAAGTTGTTTTTCTTACTAATTTGTCCGTACTTTGAACGCAGATTGGTTTTTAGAATATGTATAGAGTAGGCATGAATATTCGTATAATACACGAATTGATTTAAAAAAATATCAAGTTATAATCGGTTCGGTTGGATTCGTTTACAACATAACAAAAGTTAAAAAAATAAATTAATAAAATGTTAAATATAATATATTATAACAATATTTATTATATTTCAGTGAGATACTCTATACATTCGAAAAATAAAATAGGATAAAATCAAAAGTTCTTCTATATCACATTCCAAATTAATTTTTAACCGTAAGTTTTTTAATAAATGAAATAATATAATAATATAGTAATATAATAGATTTTTGTATAGAAATCATCATTGAGAGAAGAAATAAGAATATAAGAAGGGAGATGTAGAGACTATATTTACCAAAAACACCGGTTAATTTTGTTCATAATTTAATGACATTAAAACATAAGAAATTTTAAATTTAGAAAGTGTATTATTAAAATTAGTATCCATTTAATACCATATATGAAATTTAATAAAATATAAAGAAAAAACCATAAAATAACATGTAGATATAATTTAATTTAAAATTACCACAAAATGCCATGTGGCAAAATACATGAAAAGATGACAAGTGGCAAAAAAAAACATTTCATTTATTAGAGTAGATTAACTGGAATCTATCAAAGAATTACAATTTGTCATAAATTGGAATTCAATTTTAGGCTAAGGGAGTGGTAACATTTCTAGCAGTTTAGCACATCAGCTTTTTGGTTGCCACCTTATTTTTTTCTATTTAACACCTAAGGTTAGCATTTGGTAAGAAGTGGTAACACTCCCAACACTTTATTTTTTATTTTCTTTTTCTAATTTAATTAAATCACTTTATTTTAATAAACAAACATTTTTTATGTATGAATATTAAACAAATTTTATTTTTTTAAACCACAAACATTTAATATAATATAAAATCCAAACATTCATTGATTTTGCTTGTTTCAAATTTTAAAATGTAAAGTCTTCCATTAAGAATACGTCCATTTCTCTATGTTTTATTTGTAGGTTGTGTTAGATATCACCTGATGATACCACCTGATGCAACCTTGTTGTAAGAAAAACAGAACATAACAAGAAGGAAGAAGTGAACAGGGCAAAACAGGGTGTGAATCAAGTAACTTGATTCTATGAATACGCCACACAAACAAGGCAAAGAAACAACAGTAGGACTTTAACACTTCAACAGGGATCAATTCACTTGATTCATTTATGAGACAAATGTTAGTTGTGTAGAAGAAATCTGGGAAAACTACTTTGGCTCCAACTATCTTATTCAACAAAGACTGTAAAAGCTTAATTAAAAATGTCACACAACCATACCCTGTTTATACTAAACTGACTAGAAACCTAAACTAACTCCAAACCTTAAATTTGGAAAGTTTTCCCAAAATACCCCTAGGACCAAAACTGTCCCTGTTTCTGAATTAACCCAACAGGTTGTTCTCTTTTAGTGGAGAAATACACCATCTTGATGAGAGAACCTGGTAAGCAAGATTTGGCGAATAAGTTGATGTAAATTGAGGAATTAGTTTGCAATATAACATCATATAACAGTTTCCTCAAAATTGATTCTTCTTCAGAACTTTGTAAACCAAATCACATAGTATAATAATGTTATCACTTATCAAAGACTCAATTATATAATCAGGTGCTTCAAGTTAGCATGATTCCAAATGAAAATGACTAATCAATAAGGATGTTACTGTCAAATTCGATTCCAGCAACATCTTATTGAGCATATCTGAAACATATAAGACAACTAATTAACAAGAAAACATATTGAGATTCGATAAGTAAAAGAAAGTTTATTGGGTATTTATCGAAAAAGAAAAACTATGAAATCTAGTTTGGAGAAGGAGAGAGACACCATGGATGAGAGAAAGGGGGTTCTAGAGAGTGATTGTAGAGGGAGATTACGACATCTACAGGCCAACAACCACCAGATCTTTTTCTCTCTCTTCTCGTTATGGTGTTGGCGACCTATTGCTGGCGACCCCCTTGGCGCAAGCCAAGGGGCGGTGTTTAGCACCCTTGACGACCGGTGGCGACCTCCTTAGCGAGGCCCACTCCCCTTAGCCTTAGGGGTATTTGGTAGAATTACAATAGAAATTGGAATCCAATTGTGTGGGATGTTTGGTTTAGGGAAACAAAATTGTTTCTATTTGTGACATCCCCAATTTCATGGCCAGAAAAGACCGATTTGTTTATGCTTTGTTTTTAAAATCAGAGTACTCGTTTAAAGAAAATTGTTGCGGAATTTGTCCCCAAAATAAAAAAAATATGATAAGAATTTATCAAAGCATTTCTTAAAAAAAAGTATTTTCATTATATAACAAAATCTCGGGATGTCATGTTCCGATACAGACACATAAGCATAAACAGAACTTACAATTATTTACACTAATGATTTACATCTCCTTTATTCTCTCAGTGAATTATGCATTCGTATTGATACCTGTGATACAAAGAAAACTGAGTGGGTCAGGCTTGGGAGCCTGGTGAGCATATAGGGTTTTCAACCCACAATAATACATTTATTATATTCAATTATCAACAATCAACCCAAATACCCATCCCCATTATCTTCTTTATTTATTAAGGTTTTACCCTAAGAATCGATTATACTTTCTTCATTCATTCCTAAGGGTTTACCTAAGGAACTGGCACATAGTCCATTTGCTACCACGGTTTATACAACAGGCACTACGTTGCATAGTCACCAGGGTTCATACAATTGGCACTACGTCTCATAGTCACCAGGGTTCATATAATTGGCACTACGTCTCATAGTCACCAGGGTTTACACAATAGGCACTACGTCTCATAGTCACCTGGGTTTACACCAAAAGGCACGAAGTCACATCGTCACCAAGGTTTATCAAATAGGCACGAAGTCGCATCGTCACCAACTATTCCATCTACCCATGTTCTACCCAACATTTTTGTAGATATAAATACAAACACAATTTAAATCATTTAACACCCGTATAAAAACATCAATTCCAAATCCATCTCAAATAGATAATTAATATATAACACATAGCACGTATTTTATAAAATACTTCATATTTATGTGTAAGATGAAAGTGACTATACACTCACGCATATAAACAACAATATATATAAATATACATATAACACGTATTTTATAAAATACTTCATATTTATGTGTAAGATGAAAGTGACTATACACTCACGCATATAAACAACAATATATATATATATATATATATATATATATATATATATATATATATATATATATAAATATACACATAACACGTATTTTATAAAATACTTCATATTTATGTGTAAGATGAAAGTGACTATACACTCACGCATATAAACAACAATATATATAAATATACACATAACACGTATTTTATAAAATATTTCATATTTATGTGTAAGATGAAAATGATTATACACTCACGCATATAAACAACAATATATATATATATATATATATATATATATATATACACACACACACACACACATAACATGTATTTTATCAAATACTTCATATTTATGTGTAAGATGAAAGTGACTATACACTCACGCATATAAACAACAATATATATATATATATATATATATATATATATATATACACACACACACACACATAAAACGTATTTTATCAAATACTTCATATTTATGTGTAAGATGAAAGTGACTATACACTCACTTGATCAGAAGATAATCGGGCAGCACTACGGCTTGCAGAAGTAGTGTTTCTCCGTAGATCTGGAAGATCTTCACAAAAACCGGCTCCTCGCGGGCAGCGCTTCGGCTCGGGAATAACGCTCTTCGGGATCCTCGGGGCTTCGGATCTTGCTTCGGGGCTCGGAAATATTACCGGGGCTTCGGGGTATAGACGGCATGCAAAACGAGGCAAAAACTAGAGAGAAGAAAGAGTTTGAACAAGAGAAAATGGCTGATTTCGAGTTCTATTTATAGGCTGAGGGTATGGGATTACGCGAGGCGTAATCTCAAATTACGCAGGGTGTACTCAGTACGCGGGGCGTACTTTGACGTCATTGTGTGCGTCGACTGGTGCCACTCGAGTATTGGTCAGACAAGTTGCATCCGACTGAGTACACTGGGCGTACTCAAATTACGCTGGGCGTAATTTGACTCGTCGAACTTCTAAATTGTGTAACTTTCGCATACGAGATCCGTTTTCGACGTTCTTTATATCCACGCGTAGGTGAGACTACGCTCTACAACTTTCGTTTAGACTCCGTTGGCTAATTTTAAATTTATTTTTATTATATTATTTTTAGTAGGCCGGGACTGGAAAAATCTGTTATAAATTCATAGCTTCTTCATCCGACGTCCGTTTTCGCCTATATTTTTATCGTTTCACTACAATTGACGAGATCTTCGATTCTCATTTAGATTGTTTCGGCTAAAAACCGCTCGATCTCAAATCGAGTATTCGGGCTGCATACTGCTGAGCTGAAACTTAGAAAAATCATAACTTCCTCATACGAAGTCAGATTTGGACGTTCTTTTTATGCACGCTCACGGTTTAACGAACTCTACAAATTTCGTTTAGATCACTAAGGCTAAATATCGCTCTAACATAAATTCACTTTTTACGTCGCGCTGTGTCGTACTGGTTCTGTCGCGAAACTTCGACAGGTCATAACTTCTTCGTTATAACTCAGATTTCGGCGTTTTTATATGCACGAAAACCTTGTAACATATACTATAACTTAGTTAAGATTATTCATTCTAAATAATCTTTCATCAAAAATTCATTTTTTGACGTCTATCGTCTCTAAATTGACTAGCCCTGATCTACAGGCGTTACACTATTACCCTATTGTTTTTGTATTAGAATGAAGAGAAAAAGAGAAAAAATTCAGTTCCATTTCCATCATGTGTTTTGTATTAGAATGAAGAGAAAAAGAGAAAAAAATTCAATTCCATTTCCATCATGAGTAAACCACATGAATTGTTCATATTGTTTAAGGTAATTTGTATGTTTGGTTCCTAATTTATTTTTTTAACTCGAAAGGTCCTTATTGTTTGTTTTTATTACGCGTTTGGTCCCTGTGTTACCTAAAAAAATTATTTTGCCATTGATTTTTTTAATTTATTTAAATAAACACACCCCCCAACTTCACCCCCCATCACATTACCTTACATACCCTACAATTTTTCTCTATTTAAATAATAGTCTTTTTAGGTAAGACAATAACCAAGCGTATAACAAAAACAAGCAGTATGAACTTTCCTAGTTAAAAAAATAAGTTATGGACCAAGTGCGCAAATTACCCCAAGCCATAGTGTAACACTCGTGTTTCTAGCCTAGGCATTTATATTGAGGTGATAGTCTAGGTTAACCTTTGTAACTCATTTTGAAGAAATGAAAAGGAATTATGTGAATATTATGTGAATTATGTGGTTTATGCTTAATTATTAGGGTTTAATTAATTAAGAATAAAAATAAGCGTCAAAATTAAAATGTGAGATAAGCCCGATATCTTTACATAAAGTTGTAGTGGTCGAAACAAGGATTTCGGAGATATAAAGAATACCAAAATCTGAGTTATAACAAAGAAGTTATGACTTGTCGAAGTTTCGTGACAAAACCGGCACGGTGCTGAATGTCGTAAAAAATGAGTTTTTGATAAACTACTTTTTAGCCTTAGTGATCTAAACGAAAGTTGTAGTATTCATTAAACTGAGAAGTTCGATAAAAAGAATGCCCAAGTCTGACTTCATATGAGGAAGTTATGATTTTTTGAAGTTTCAGTCTAGCAGTAAACAACTAAAAACTTGAATTTTAGATCGAGTGATTTTTATCCGACACAACCTAAACGAGAGTTGAAGGTCTCGTCATTAGTAGCACAACGGTAAAAAGTCTAACGAAAATGGACGTGGGATGAAGAAGTTATGAATTTTTAACAGATTTCCTGTCCCAGTCTGTTAAAAAAAATAATAAAAAAATTAAATTCAAAATTAGCCGACGAAGTCTAAAGGGAAGTTGTAGAGCATAATTTTAGCTAGGCGTGCATATAAAGAACGTCAAAAACGGAGCTCGCATAATTTTAGCTACGCGTGCATAGTCAAGAGCTGCAACGTTACCCTCGCTCAAAACGCGCCACGTGTCCTGCTGAGTGATCCGAGCACGTGGCCTTATCCGAAGTGGTCCGCTAGAGGTCCGACGCGTGTTCCATTCCTCGTGTCCGAGCCTCGTAGAAGGAGCCACATCGGAAGCCTCAGACTAGACCACGGTCCAATCGGGAGGCGACAGCGAGCCCCTCGCAGGTGCGAGCCATGTGCGAGCCATGCGCAGCCCACGTGCGAGCCCTCCCTGCGAGCCTTCGGATCTGCGACGCGTGTCCTCTTTCTGGTCGTTGGATCAGAAGCCTCGCCCCTATAAATAGGGGGTGCGAGACCTCCCGAGGGTATTTTGAAAACTTGTCATTTTTAGCCCCTTTCTCCATATTTCTTTCATATTATCATCCCCCGAAGCCCCGGTATCAATTATAAGCCCTGAAATACGCCATGAAGAGCCCGTGAAGCCCGAAAAATTTATCTTTTCGGTTTCGAAGCCCGACTTTTGCAGAGCCCGGTTTCTCAATAAAACTTCCGGTTTTATTAAAAACGATCGTTTTAGGAAACGAATTGCTGCCCGATTTTCATCAAAACATGTGAGTGTAGTCACTTTCATCTTACACCTATATATGAAGTATTTTCTATAAAATACGTGCTATGTGTAATTATATTAAGTTTTTATTTGAGGTGACTGTTGAATAAATGTTTTATACAAGTTTTAAACTGTATATGTATTTTATCTACAAAATATGTTGGGTAGAACATGGGTAGATGAAATAGCTGATGTGTGTTAAAACGGTGAGAGGCCTCGATGTTGTTGTTGTTGTTGTCATCTAGCGGAGTATAGATGATGACCACGGACCTTTCTAGACAGTCCAGTGAAACACTAGCAGGTTCGCAACTTGTAGGTGTTGATGACTTAAATGTTCATTGGCGTACTCCATCCCCCTCATGGTTGCCTTTAGGACATGTATGGCTGAGGAAACCCCTTAGCAGTAGTGTCCATCCCGATGATAATCCTTAGGCTAGATCCCTTGTGATAGGTGTTTAGGGACGTAAAGTGAGGACAACGGGAATGGGTAATCAGGGTTATTGTTGATTGGTGAACTTAATAAGTATATTATTATTGTGGATTGAAAACCCTATATGCTCACCAGGCTCCCAAGCCTAACCCACTCAGTTTTTTATGATTACAGGTAGTGGACCCCGAGCATAGTCGGAAGATGATGAGAGATTTTTGATTATATGTCAGTAGTTGTAAATAACTGTTGAAAGGCTTATAATGTCTTGTTTATGCTTTTGATCTGTATCGGAACATGACATCCCGAGGTTTTGATATGAAATAAAACTATACATTTCTTAAGGAATGATTTTGATAAACTTTTATCATGTATTATTTTGGGGACCAATTCCGCAACATCTTTTAAAAAGATTTCTATGATTTTATTTTAAAAAGCATAAATTAAATCGGTCTTTTCTGGCCGAGAAATTAGGGGATGTCACACATAGGGACCATTCGTGTAATTTATTAAATTTCTCTATTATTTATAAAGAAAATAGGGGAATTGAAACGCGAAGGCATCAGAGAAATATTTAAAAAAAAAAAAAAATAAGACATGGAAATCAAAACCCGCTTTCCGCAGTTCGATCCCTGAATTCTACATTCAACATCTTTTTTTCACTTCGATTTCAACTTTAATTTTGGATTGATGTCTTTGATTTCAAGTTTGCTTTTGGACTACTCGACAATCAAATTCTTGAATTTCAAGTATGATTTTGGACTGGACTACATTTGATTTTATTGTGTGCATGATTATGCCTTACACCTTACTTAATCGTAATCGTGATTTTGGTGCACTTAAATTGAAAATCAATTTCAAGATTGATTTTGGTGCTAGCTATTTTTCTACCAGTCGATTCTTGGCAACCCGACAATTCTTCAATTAAGGTATTTTTTCATATAATGGATTAAATCGCTCATTTGTTCTAACTCATTAGTGTTTGTGAAGTTTAGTTTGATTTAAGTGCTTATAGTTTGATCCATTTATTTTGAAGAAGATGATAATTTTTTTGATTTATTGTTTGATCATCTTTGTATCTAATGTAGATGGTAATATGTGTTCATCCATTGCAAAAAAAAATTATTGGTTTGTGCTTTATTTATATGTACAAAAGCAATTTTTTTACTATTTCAGTTTTTTATATATTTTTTATCACAACTTTGAACCCTTATAAAATTTTTATATGAGCTTGGAATGAGGTAATTTTTTTTTCCAGATTGTAGTTCTTTGTCTTGCCTACGTTTTATGATCAAAAAATAGTTTAATTGGTTAAGATTTTGCTAAGTTATACAACCCTAAACAATTATCGTTGTGATTGTTGGTTAGTATTTCAACATGTTTTAGAAAATTTGCCCCACATTTGAACCACTATAAAATCTTCATACGAGCTCGAAATGGTGCAATTTTTTTTTTCAAATTGTAGTTCTCTGTCTTTGCTAGGTTTTGGATCAAAAAAATATTTTAATTGTTTAAGATTTTGCCGAGTTACACAGCCCTAAACAGAGCTTTTTTTGTGCAGAATTTTAAGTTATGTTTTTTAGTTTTTAGGAACATTGAAGTTGACTATTTGCATATCATATACTAGATATAGTTATGTTTTTTTTTTGTGCAGAATTTTAAGTTGTGGTTAATAATATTGAATAAATATTAAAGCTAAAGTATAATCATAAATAAACTAAATTTCAATATTAAAATAATATATTTACTTCTACTTATAAAATTATGTCACTAACTTTTAACATATTATACTTAATTTATTAGATTTAAAATGTTGTTGTATGTAAACCATTATCAGTTTAAAGCTACAACTTTTGAACAGTTTGGACAAAATACTTAAATTGTTGATTTAAATATAACATTACAATGTCAATTTAAATATAAATTTCAGTTCCACTTAAAAAAACCAAATAATATTTAGTAAATAGTTAAAACTGGTAAATGCAAAAACTAAATTTAATTTCAATTTAACTAAAATATTTCCTAAAGATATTTTTATAATCGTTAAAAATTTTCAAATAAGTAGCTTAAAATAACTTGCAATCACAATAGTTAAAAATAACTCTATATAAATGATTATATTGTTACCTTTAAAATCAAAAAAACAATATTTGATTTAAATAATTATAGTGATAGAAATTAAAACATTAAGCAAATAAATTTTAAAAATTAATTAACAACAACAAGAATAAATAAAATTAAACCATATATTATATTTAATTTTATTCATGTGTAACTCGTGGGTAAAAGTCATTCAAACGATTGAGATTATGCAGTTATAATAGATGTATATATTATCATATAATTCAAAATAATCAATATATTATATCAATTTAGTATACAAATTATTATATCAAATTTAACAACAATGTTATTGTTATATTTAAAAAAAAACGTATATCTGTAAATACTTCAACTATTTAGGTGTTTCTGCGCAACGCGCGGGCATTCGCCTAGTATATTTAAAACATATTTTAAAAAACATATATTTTTCCTTTCACCACATTCATTTGAAACTCCCATTCATTTTTCCTTTGACCACATTCATTTGAAACTCCCATGATTTTTCCATTTCTTGCTAATAATGATTATAAGTTGGTTAATAAGGTTAAATAAATATCAAACCTAAAGTGTAATCATATATAAATATTAAAAAAATATCTTTACTTCTACTTATAAAGTTATGTTTTGTAACTTTTAACACATTATACTTAATTTATTAGTTTTAATATATTGTTGGATGTAAACCATTATCATTTTAAAGCTACAACTTTTGAACAATTTGTATAAAATACTTAAATTATTAATTTAAATATTACATTACAAGGTCAACTTAAATATAAATTTTAGTCGAACTTAAACAATCCAAAGAATATTTTGTAAATAATTAAAAGTGATAAATTGTAGAGTGTTTCTAATAATGATTATAAGTTGGTTAATAAGATTAAATAAATATCAAACCTAAAGTGTAATCATAAATAAACTAAATTTCAATATTAAAATAATATATTTACTTTTATTTATAAAGTTATGTCTTTAACTTTTAACATATTAGATTTAATATGTTGTTGTATGTAAACCATTATCAGTTTAAAGCAATAACTTTTGAACAGTTTGGGCATAATACTTAAACTGTTAATTTAAATATAACATTACAGTGTCAACTTAAATATAAATTTCATGCCACTAAAGAAACTCAAAGAATATTTTGTGAATTGTTAAAAGTGATAAATTGTAGTGCTAAATGCAAAAACTAAATTGTAATCTCAATTTAACTAAAATATTTCCTAAAAATATTTTTATAATCATTAAAAGTTTTCAAATAAGTAGCTTAAAATAACTTACAATAACAATAGTTAAAAATAACTCTATATAAATGATTATATTGTTACCTTTAAAATCGAAAAACAATGTTTGGTGTTTTAAATAATTATAATGATAGAAATAAAAATGTTAAACAAATAAATTTTAAAAAATTAATTAACAATAACAACAATTATAAATAACATTAAACCATATATTATATTTAATTTTATTCATAAGTAAATTTGCGGGTAGAAGTCATTCAAACGATTGAGATTATGTAGTTATAATATATGTATATATTATCATATAATTCAAAATAATCAATATATTATATCAATTTAGCATACGAATTATTATATCAAATTTAATAACATCTTTATTATTATTGATGGGTTTTGAGCACTACAACATTCTTATGGTGTACATGCAACTCTAATGTTTTGGATCTAGGTTTTCTCAAGTTATGCATACAATTCAAATTATCCAAAGCATAAACCCTAACTAGTATGTGATTTTCGAAATTCATAAGACAAAACAAAGTTAGATGAATACCTTGGACTTGTAGCAACTAGATGTTGACCTTCAAGAGCTTAGTGACCCAATTGTTGCACCTCTAGTGAGTCACAAACACCAAAAGCAAGTTGGAAGAATATGAGAGAGGTCTAGGAGGCTCAAAATCAACTGGTATTCCTTCTAGGGTTCTAGTGGCCGATTTTAGGAGTCCCAAGAGTTCTTTATGTAGCTAAGCTACTAGGGTTTTAGGTAAAACCCTAATCTAATTGCTTAACCTTCAAGCAACCCACAAGACCCTTCCAGAAAGCCCCTATGGACGAAATCTATGTGGACTTCCTCATAGAATTCGTCCATCCCTTCCTTAAGGATCCATAAGCCCAACCTTGCAATTATCTTATAATTACAATATCAGTCCCCTTAATTTAATCAGTCTATTTTGATCACCAAATTAATTCTAAATTAATTTTTGATCAATACTAATCAAATAATATGATTTCTCAATTAATATATTATTCTTATAATATATTAATAAATCACAATTAACCTCTTTCTCCATAATTCATCCAGTCAAGTTGCTATGGTGAAGGCAACCCAAAAGGACCATGCTACTATCGGGTCAAGTACATACCAATTATAGTTATGGGCTTATACACCTAATCCAACAGTCTCCCACTTGGATAACCCTTATAGACTTGATCTTGGCTACTGGTGAGAAGGTCTCGTCATAGTCAACTCTCGGAGTTTGAGTAAAGCCCTTCGCAACCAATCGTGCCTTGAACGTATGCACTTTCTCATCCATGACACTCTTTTTATTGAAGATCCACTTGCACCCAACCATCTTACGACCCGGTACATTGTCAACCAAGTTCCAAACTTGATTATCATGCATGGACTGAATCTCGCTGTCCATTGCCTCTTTCCACTTTGCAGACTCCGGGCCTGCCATGGCTTCCTTGTAGTTGTTAGGTTCATCCATATTTATTAGTGTACTATCACTCATAAATGTATCACCCTCAACAGTTATATGGAAGCCATATAATACGGGTAGAACACTAACTATACTAGAACGTCTAAGAGGTAAGGACTCATCAATCGATTCAACAAGAGTTTCCTCCTCGGGTTGAGTGCTAGTGTTTGAGGTTCCTTCATCACTTGATTCTCAAAGCTCTTTAATATCAATTTGCCTCCCACTGTCCTCTTGGCATATGAGTTCTCTCTCTCGGAAAACTCCTCTCCTCGTGATGAAGATACATTGCTCACTACGAGGTTCAAGCTTGTCGTGAGTCTCTTGTCTTATGAAAGCCTCACAACCCCAAACCTTGATATGTGCCAATGAGGGAACCTTCCCTATCCACATATTGTGAGGTGTTTTGGCAACCTTCTTAGTTGGGACTAGATTAAGGATATAGGTGGCCGTATCTAAGGCATACCCCAAGAATGAGATAGGTAATGAAGCTCGACTCATCATGGAACGAACCATGTACAAGAAGGTTCGATTGCGCCTCTCAGCCACACCATTCAGCTGCAGTGTCCTAGGTGGCGTCAATTGTGAAACAATTCCACATTCCTTAAGATAGTCGTGGAACTCGATACTAAGATACTCACCACCTTGATCGGATCGAAGCATCTTTATCTTCCTATCCAATTAATTTTCCACTTCGTGTTTAAACTCTTTGAACTTTTTAAATATTTTTGACTTATGCTTGATCAAGTAGATATACCCATATCTACTATAATCATCGGTGAAAGTCACATAGAAGCGGTTCGCATCCCTTGTGGTGGATCTAAAGGGCCCACACACATCGGTGTATATGAGATCCAATAATCTCTCGCCCCTTTCACAAGTACTAGTGAAGGGTGACTTGGTCATCTTTCCAAGCCAACAAGACCCGCACATGTCATCGAACCTAAGTTCAAATGACTCCAACACTCCATCCTTTTGGAGTTGGGCTATGCGCTTCTTGTTGACATGTCCAAGACGACAATGCCACAATCATGACTTGTACAAACCATTGGACAAATTAATATTCAACACATTATTTCCTAAGTTGTCTACAACCATCACAGTTTCATATATTCCATTACAAGGCAATGCTTCAAAATAGAAAGTACAATTAAAGAAAGCATTAATTGAACCACTTTCATTATTAAACGAAAATCTAAAACCTTATTTATATAAACCATGAAATGAAATAATATTTCTTGTCATTTCTGATGAGTAGCAACAATTATTCAACTCTAAACCTAACCTACTACTAAGCAATAAAGAATAAACTCCAATATTGGTGACATGCGACGCTTTCCTATTCCCTATGATCAAGTTTATCTTCCCGTGTTCCACATCCCTACTTCTTCTTAGACCATGCAAATCAGAACAAATGTGAAACCATATCCAGTGTCAAGGACCCAAGAACTAGCATGTGATGAGTTATTAGATCAAATAGTGTAAATACCTGTAAAGGTGGGCTTTATCTTCCCATCCTTAATGTCTTGTAGATACTTTGGGTAGCTTCATTTCAATGCCCCTTTTCGTGAAAGTAGAAGCACTCTGCATCCTTTGGATTAGAAGAAGGAGCAGCAGACTACCTTTGGTCCCACTGGAAGAGGATCCATCATGGGACTTTCCCTTGTGGCTCTTAGAAGGAGCCTTCCTTTAGGGGTGAGCATTTGGAGCGGTGAACCGGACCGTTTTTTTGGACCCCCGGGCCGGTTCTCAATTCTAAGATTTCTTTCCGATCCGGTCTGGTATTTTTCCCGGTTCGGTCCGGTTTTTACCGGGTTTAGAACCGGTTGGACATGATTAAGATTTTTGTGATGTTTTTTAAACACACATAACTCATTCGTTTTAAGTCGGATTGACCTGTGGTTTTTTCCAACATTTAGTTTACAGTTTGTAGATGAATTTAGACTATAATTTTGTTTATTTTGGTATTATATTCACCGTGTTACAATCCATCAAAGTAGAGCCATCAAAGCTGAAAAAATTCAGCTTTTCAGCAACATTTTGTAATCTGTGACGTTTTTTAAACACGCATAACTCATTCGTTTTAAGTCGGATTGACCTCCGATTTTTTCCAAAATTTAGTTTACAGTTTGTAGATGAGTTTAGACTATAATTTTGTTTATTTTGGTATTATATTCACTGAGTTACAATCCTTCAAAGTAGAACTATCAAAGCTGAAAAAATTCAGCTTTTCAGCAAGATTTTGTAATCTGTGATGTTTTTTAAACATCCATAACTCATTCGTTTTAAGTTGGATTGACCTACGGTTTTTTCCAACATTTAGCTTACAGTTTGTAGATGAATTTAGACTATAATTTTGTTTATTTTGGTATTATATTCATTGAGTTATAATCCTTCAAAGTAGAGCTATCAAAGTTGAAATATTTCAGCTTTTTAGTATTATTTTATACTATAATTCCGAGTCCGCGTTTAGCACATGTGGTAGAATTATAAGTGAGTATCAGACTAGTTTATCGACATTGATAGTTGAAGCTTTGTTATGCACCCAAGATTGGGTGATAAAGTTTACAAATCCGATAGTTGACAACGTTGATGACATCTTGAACGATGATTATATAGCTTTGGGTAAAAAATTACAATCTTTATTATTTTTTTATACAATTATTACTTTTTATTACATACTAACAACATTTTCATTTGTGTTTATGTAGAGATTGCACAAGCTTTAAATATGTTACATATGGATGACAATGATATGGGGAAGAGGCCAATGGAAGATTAGATTATGAGTTTATGAAATTTGTTAGTTTGATTGTTTAAAGTTTAAACTATGATTTTTGTTGTTGTGATAATACTTTTGTATGTTTGTCATAAAATTGTTTAACTTTTGTTGGTGAACTTGATTTATATGTTAGTTGCTTTTATTTGGAAAATTAATTTTTGCAAATTGCAAGTTATAATATTATACATCAATGTAGATTAGTTAGGCATGAAACGGAAACATATTAATTTTGCAAGTTATAATGTTATACATCAATGTAGATTACTTATTATACTCTATGCAATTAAAGTTGTACCAGTCCAAACGAGTCCAAAAACCGGAAAACCCGGACCTGGACCCGAACACGGACACGGACACGACTCATCCGGTCCGCTCCATGGTCCACAAAATTCTCCATAACCGGTCCGGTCCAAGAGCCGATCCGGTCTGGGCCGGTCCAAATGCTCACCCCTACCTTCCTCTTCTTCCCTTTCCCTTGTCCATTAGCTAAGATAGGGGCAGCAACAGTAGGAGTTGGTGCAACATCTTTGCCTTTCAAGCCGGTTTCAACAGTTCTCAACAATCCTTGAAGCTTTCTCAAGGTCACTTCATCCTTGTTTATATGATAATTCATCTTGAACTGCTCATAACAAGGAGGCAAATAGTGGAGGATAATATCAATGACCAACTCTTCATTGAAGTTGACATTCAACATGAGCAAACGATCAACGTATATTTGCATCCTTTGCAAGTGGGTCGTGATAGACCCTTCATCCTTCATTTTGGTCATGATTAATGAGGCATATATCTCGCACCTCTCTTGACATGCACTTTAATTGTACTTTTCCATCAAATCTTGGTGCATGTCATAAGGCCAATAGTCCTCGTAGAACTTTTGAAGCTCGGGAGTCATAGTGGCTACCATAATGCATGACACCTTTGTCGTTTCTTTGCATTAAGACCTATATTCCTCCATTTCTTTGGGAGTAGTAGTGTTTTCATTTGTCTCGACGAGTTCCTTGTTGAGAATGTCTTCCTTTTCCTCGTATCTAAGGGCCATGCGGATGTTGCAAATCCAATCATTAAAGGTGGACCCATCAAACGTGACCCTCCCACAAATACCTAAGAGAGAAAGTGGGTTCGAGGAGTTGGTGTTGGAGGAGTTCGAGCCTGACATCTGAAAAAGAAAAAAAAAACAAAGTTTAGATTAGATAAGAATCATTAATATAACACCCAAATGAAATATTAAGGCTAGGACCCAACACAATATTCTATAATTCGGAAGAGGGATGCCATAATCCAATTGCAAAAGATTTGAAGGTAGGTAAATGTCGATTTACCAATTTCCACCATGAAAAACGAAAATAGACACTTAGGTTTTAAATGAATTTAAATTCCTAGATTCTTTTGAGATTCATTGAAACTTTTCAATGGCATGTTTAAATCTCGATTATGCCCTTCAAGTTTGTGACTGGGATACCGATGATCACAAACAAGGTGTGAATAACCATGCAAATGTGTTTGGTACTCTCGATGTCATTTATCACCTAATCAATGTATCGGATAGCCACACACGCTCCATTGATCTATGATAAACATAGATTTACCCTTGCCACCCTTGTTAGTCCAAGTTAGTGTGTCGGTTAACCACACACACTCCACTAATGACTAGGCAAGGTGTAAAGTGCAATTTCATGGAATAGCATCATTTTTCACATTTTGCCTAAAGTAACTAAGATTGGGAATTTTATGAAAACATTTAGTTACCTTATAATAGTCATTATACTTATTAATGAGGAATTAGTTGTCATATCCTACCCGTTCGGCTAACGACCCTCCACCAATCAAGGAAGCCGTGGGTGAGAGTAGACACTCATTCAACCGTCATTTTATAAGTAGTTTCCTATTACAACCCCCCCCCCCCCCCCCCCCCCGACCGACTTCGTGAAGGAGACCTACTAACGATAAGACTGACTTATCTTTTACATATATATATATATATATAATAATAATAGTAATAATAATAATAATAATAATAATAATAATAATAATAATTAAGCTTGTAATATTATAATAGTATAAGGGTTGTATTTTAAACTTTTGAAACACTAGGGTTTAGAATTTAATATTTCAAAATTAAAACTTTTTAATCAAATTATAAACTCCAAAACTTGAGGGCATGTTATGAAACTTTTCAAAACTTTCTAGATCAAATTTTAAAACAAATAAAATAATCATATAATTTTATCTTTTACCAATTTGATATAATCTAACTTATTTTAACAAGATAATTCAAATCAAATTTTACAAATAATTAGTTTATCACATAATCTAGTAATTATCTTAAAATTTGACAATTATCCATCAATTAGATGAGGATATTCATTACCATAATGTAAAAATTGAATTTTATCAGTAAAATCAATTTATGGTAATTATCCAAATCTAATTAAGGCTTAAATTCCGAAATTTTTTTAAGTCTAACGAGTCAACTCGTCATGTTAGGCATTATACTCGTCGAGTAGGCTCAACTCGTCGATTCCCATTATGGACTCGTCGAGTTCATCTGGCAGAGTCCATATTTCGACTTCTTTCAGCTTTGAACAATCAACCATGGCATCAAATACAACAGAAAAACACCCTAATCTCTGATACCAATGATGGGTTTTGAGCACTACAACATTCTTATGGTGTACATGCAACTCTAATGTTTTGGATCTAGGTTTTTCTCAAGTTATACATACAATTCAAATTATCCAAAGCATAAACCCTAACTAGTATGTGATTTTTGAAATTCATAAGACAAAACAAAGTTAGATGAATACCTTGGACTTGTAGCAACTAGATGTTGACCTTCAAGAGCTTAGTGCCCTAATTGTTGCACCTATAGTGAGTCACAAACACCAAAAGCAAGTTGGAAGAATATGAGAGAGGTTTAGGAGGCTCAAAATCAGCTGGTATTCCTTCTAGGGTTCTAGTGGCCGATTTTAGGAGTCCTAAGAGTTCCTTATGTAGCTAAGTTACTAGGGTTTTAGGTAAAACCCTAATCCAATTGCTTAACCTTCAATCAGCCCATAAGATCATTCCAGAAAGCCCCTATGGACGAAATCTATGTGGACTTCCTCATAGAATTCGTCCATCCCTTCCTTAGGGATCCATAAGCCCAACCTTGCAATTATCTTATAATTACAATATCAGTCCGCTTAATTTAATCAGTCTCTTTTGATCACCAAATTAATTCTAAATTAATTTTTGATCAATACTAATCAAATAATATGATTTCTCAATTAATATATTATTCTTATAATATATTAATAAATCAGAATTAACCTCTTTCTCCATAATTCATCCAGTCAAGTTGCTATGGTGAAGGCAACCTAAAGGACCATGTTACTATCGAGTCAAGTACATACCAATTATAGTTATGGGCTTAGACACCAAATCCAACAATTATATTTAAAAAACATATATTTGTAAAAATTTCAAATATATAGGTGTTTCTATGCAACACGCGGGCACTCATCTAGTATACTTATAAATGATACATTTTCACTTGCACCACATGCATTTGAAACCTCCATTACTTTTCAATTTTTTTCTAATAATTATTATAAATTGGTTAATAATGTCAAAATAATACAAAAAACTAAATTCTAATCATAAATTAAATAAACTACAATATTAAAATAACATATTTTACTTCTATTTATAAAATTATTACTTTAACTTTTTAACATATTATAGTTAACTTATTAGTTTAGACATATTGTCTAAGCAACTATCATTTGTTTATGATTTTATGTAATATTTCTAATAATTATTATAAATTGGTTAATAATGTCAAACTAATGCAATAAAACTAAAATTTAATCATAATTTAACTAAAATACAATATTAAAATATCATATTTTACTTCTATTTATAAAAATTATGACTTTAACTTTTTAACATATTATAATTAACTTATTAGTTTAGATATGTTGTCATACGTGAGCAATTGTCATTTTAAAGTCACAACTTTTGTATAATTTATCATTTTATGCAAAATAATAAAATTATTCATTTCAATATAATGTTAAACGGTTAACCTAAATAAAAATTTCAGTTAAACTTGAAAAAAATCGAGAGACTATTTTATAAATAATTAAAAATTATAAATTATAGTGTTAAACCTGATATGTAATCGTAAATTAACAAAAACAAATATGAAACTATTTTTTATAATCATTAAGAATTTTTTAATAAGTAGCTTAAAAATAACTTACAATAAGAATAGCTAAAAGTATTATTATATAAAAAACTATAATGTTATCTTCAAAAACAAAAACAATGTTTGTTGCTTTAAATAATTACAATTAAAGAAATTAACAATATTAATCAAATAAATTTTTAAAAAGTTATATTTCTGAAACCAAATTAAAATAATTAAGAATTTCCACATACGTTATTTTAAATAACTTACAACAACAATAGTTAAAAGTAACATTTTATACAGAAATTATGTTGTTACCTTTAAAAACCAAAACAATGTTTGATGATATAAAAAATTACAATGATAGAAATTTATATCTTAAGCAAATAAAGTTTTTAAAATTAATTAATGATATCAACAACTATAAATATCATTAAACCACATATTATATTTAATTTTATTCATGAGTAACCCGCAAGTAGAGGGCCATTGAAACAATTGAGATTATAGAATTTTAAAAGATGTCTACATGATCATATAATTCAAAACACACAATATTTATACGAACATATTATACGAGTTATTATATAAGAACTAACAATAACGTCATTGATATAATTAAAAAAACATATATTTGTAAAGATTTCAAATATATTTTTGTATTCTACGCAACGCCCGGCTATTCGCCTAATATACTTATAAAGGAAGCAATTTTCCTTTCACCACATTTATTTGAAACTCCCATGACTTTTCAATTTCTTTCTAGTAATGATTATTAGTTGGTAAATAAGGTTAAATAAATATCAAACCTAAAGTGTAATCATATATAAACTAAATTTTGATATTAAAATAATATATATATATATATATATATATATATGTATGTATATATATATATATATATATATATATATATATATATATATATATACACTTTTAGTTATAAAGTTATGCCTTTAACTTTTAACATATTATACTTAATTTATTAGTTTTAAAATGTTGTTGTATGTAAACCATTATCATTTCAAAGCTACAACTTTTGAACAGTTTGGATAAAATAATTAAATTGTTAATTTAAATATAACTTTATAGGGTCAACTTAAATATCATTTTTAGTTCAACTTAAACAACCCAAATAATATTTTGTAAATAGTTAAAAGTGATAAATTGTAGTGTCTTCTAATAATGATTATAAATTGGTTAATAAGAGTTTTAAAAGTATAATGTGGATGCTGTTGCAGTCAAGTTAGGTTCTTTTCTAGTAATCCAAAAAAATATTAATAACAATGGGTAAGCAAAAACGCTTAGTGAGCTATTAGACAGTTTGTAATATAGCTAAGTAGTAGAAGGGTACAAAGTGTAAATATGTACTCTCTCTCTCTCTCTCTCTCTCTTTCTCTCTCTCTCTCTCTCTCTCTATATATATATATATATATATATATATTGTAATCATATTCTTATATTATAATATACACACAATATTACAATCTGATTATCTTGGTATCAGAGCACAATTGTCGCTAAACCTAGTTGCCGCCAAACCTTCTCTGATCTTCATCTTCTTTCTTTCTTTCTTGCTAACAATGGCGTTAATTGTTGCTTTCACAACGGCTGAGAAAACCTCTCATAATTCCCATAAGTTCGGTTTTACTCTATCTCCAACAAACTATGGATTTTGGAAAACAATGATTCATCCTTTTCTTATCACAAACAACCTAATTGGTTATGTTGATGGTACCGTCCCTTGCCCATCACCACTGATTGAACAAGCAACATCATCATATAAAGATGCTCCCATACAATCCCAGCCGAACCCGAACTATGCGATATGGGTCGCCAATGATGCTCACGTAAGAATGTTGATTATCTCTACAATATCAGAGGCTGCTTTTCCTCATGTTCAAGGTGCTACTACACCTCGTGACGTTTAGTTATCCTTAGAGCGTGCATACGCTCCACATACATCTTCTAGGGAATATACCCTAAAAACACAGTTACTAAAGATTCAGATGAAGGGAGACGAAACATCCTCTGCATATCTCAATCGGGCAAAAGAGTATGATAATGCTTTGGCTAATATTGGCGGATCTTTTAAAGAAAAAGATATTGTCATGCTTGTGATTGCAGGTCTTCGTGATGACTATAATGGTTTGAAATCTACTCTCCTTTCTCGACAGGTTCCCACAACCTTCAACGAGTTGCATGGACTTCTTTCAGATCATGATTAAATGATAAAACAATAAGCTCCTGTTATCCCAACACCATAGGTTTTTCATGCTGCTGCCATAGGAACATTTCATCAGCCACTGCCCTCACAACAGGATTCCATGCAAGCTCTAAATCAGCTTGCTTCACAGCTTGGTTTCAACCTACAACCAATTACCCAACAGTCACAAGCATTCTTTACCTCTTCATCTCAGCATAACCGTGGTCGTGGTCGCACCACAAACAACCGTGGACGTGGTCGTGGTCCAAACAATCGAAGCAATAGAGGATAGTTCAATTGGGCATCTAATCAGAATACGGTTTATGGAACATGCAACCAGTGTGGTATTGTCCATATTCCATCCGATTGCCCCAACCGTGACCCTACCACTTTTCGCACCAGGCAACAATCTTCAGCCAATCATGCTGACTACCGTTCACAAGCTCCTTCATGGCTTCTTGACACAGGCTCAAACAGTCATGTAGCTCCAGATTCTTCTAGCATCAACACCGCTGAACCATATTATGGTGAGGACTCTATTCACGTTGGCAATGGTAAGGGTTTACCTATCTTACATATTGGTTCATCTTAGTTTTACTCTCCAAATAAAACTTTTTCCTTAACCAATATCCTTCATGTTCCACAAATCAAACGACACCTTCTTTCTGTTCAACAATTTTGTCATGATAACAATGTTTTCTTTGAATTTCATGATACCTTTTATGCGGTGAAGGACGAGATTTCACGCACTACCCTCCTCACGGGTCCAAGTGAACATGGGCTCTACTCGTTTCATCTTCCGTCTTTTCATCCGGTCTCTAGAAGTGTCTTCACAACTGTTCGTTCTCCTGTTCATACATGGCATCAATGGCTTGGTCATCCGCATTCACAGCTTTACATTCTATGTTATCAATATAATCTATTCATGTTTTACATAAAACTTCAACTATTCCTTGTAATGTTTGTCATATAGGGAAATCATCCAAACTATCATTGCCATTATCTACTTTTAAGAGCTCTCGTATTTTAGATTTGGTGTTTTGTGATGTTTGGGGGCCTGCTCCTGTTACTTCTTCTGATGGACACAATTATTTCTTATTGTGTGTTGATCATTTTACTTGTTATATGTGGATATTTCCTCTAAAACAGAAATCTGATGTTTACGCCACTTTTAAGAACTTTCTTGCTATGGTTGAACAAGAGTTTAACACCAAACTCAAATCTGTGCAAACAGATTGGGGTGGAGAATTCCGAAATTTCTCCAACTTTTTTTCTCTACTTGGCATCATTCATCGTCGCTCATGTCCACACACAAGTGAGCAAAATGGTTTTGTGGAACGCCGCCATAGACATGTGGTGGAAACAGGGCTCACTTTACTCGCTTAATCTGGCGTGCTATCTCGTTTCTGGCATTTTGCTTATGACACGGCTGTTTATCTAATCAATCGCATGCCGTCTCGTACTTCGTCAAATGTTCTCCTCTTGAGCACACTTTTTCTCACAAACTAGATTTCTCCTTTTTATGTGTTTTTGGCTGTGTGTGTTATCCTCACCTTCGTCCATACAATAAACACAAAATGGATTTTCGGTCTCTTTCATGTGTTTTTCTTGGGTACAGTAGTACTTATCATGGTTACAGGTGCCTTGACCCACAAACCGATCGCATCTACATAGCCCGTCACGTTCGGTTTGATGAGCAACATTTTCCCTTCTTACAAACCTTACAAACCTCAACCATACCACCTTCTCCTTCAAATCCGTATAGTTACCCTACACCCGTTCCATCACCTGATACTACTATACCTACCACCATTCCATCTGATACACCCGTTACATCACCCGACTCTACCATACCTACTACCACTCCTATTAACAACCCTCATACTGAAGACTCTCCTTCCAGCCCCTCTTCCTCCTCATCGAACCAGCCTACTGCTCCCATTAGCGAGCCGACTGCTACTGTGCACACCGATCAACCCCAAACTCGTGCACAACCACCCAATCTTCGTCAAAATCCCAAACCACGGGTTCCCTTTAAACCTTACGCATATACTACCAACACCCACTCCTCTGATAGTGAGCCCAAAACCTTTGCCAGTGCCAATAAATCCCCTTAATGGCGGGCTGCTATGGCCGAAAAATACGCAACCCTAATGCGCAATGCCACATGGTCTCTTGTTCCACCTATTCCTAATGCAAATGTGGTTGACTGTAAATGGGTGTACAAACTTAAACGAGAGCAAATAGGAAAAGTCACTCGTTACAAAGCACGACTTGTCGCAAAGGGGTTTAAGCAACAACAGGGCATTGACTATTTTGAAACATTCCGCCCCGTTGTCAAAGCTACTACTATTTGTACAGTTCTTTCTCTTGCCATTACACAAAGATGGACACTTAGACAGTTGGATGTTCAAAATGCATTCTTGCATGGAGAACTCAATGAGACAGTGTACTTATGCCAGCCACAAGGGTTCATTGACTCAACGAAACCTGATCACCTTTGTTTACTTCACAAATCCTTATATGGGCTAAAGCAGGCACCCCGTGCATGGTTTCATCGGTTAACCAAGGCTTTGCATAACCTTGGGTTTCAAGGATCCAAAACCGACCCTT
This sequence comes from Lactuca serriola, assembly GCF_051521515.1. Lineage (NCBI taxonomy): Eukaryota > Viridiplantae > Streptophyta > Magnoliopsida > Asterales > Asteraceae > Lactuca > Lactuca serriola. The sequence goes on along the minus strand of NC_136409.1, from coordinate 107,248,708 downwards.
CACTCTTTATTTATTCCTCTAAGGACACACTCTTATATATGCTGGTATATGTTGATGATATCATTCTTACAGGTAATAATTCTATTGCCATTGATAAGATCATTAACAATCTGAGTCAAATTTTTGCCATTCAAGATTTGGGTTCGCTTTCATATTTTTTGGGCATTGAGGTAGTTCAAAAGAACTCGGACGTGATTTTATCTCAAATATATATATATATATATATATATATATATATATATATATATATATATATATATATATATCCTGGATCTACTTCAACGAGCAAATCTCTCACATGCAAAACCGGTACCATCTCCGATTACTACAACTGCAAATTTATATCTTGGAGATAGTCCCTTGTTTGACAATTCGGTTCAATATCGCCAAGTTGTTGGTGCCCTTCAATATGTCACCTTATCACGTCCAGGCATTACCTATGCTGTAAATAAAGTTTGCCAGTTCATGCATTCACCGACTGAAAATCAATGGTCCGTTGTGAAAAGAATTCTACGATATTTTCACGGGACATCTGATTATGGGCTTCTCATCAAACATGACTCGGGGTCTATTCTTCATGCCTATAATGACGCTTATGCCTCATCTTTGTGTGCTTTCTCGGATGCAGACTGGGCTGGTAGTCTCGATGATCGTCGATCCACCGGGGGATATGCCATTTATCTTGGAAACAATCTTATCTAGTGGTCAGCTCGAAAAAAACGAACTATATCTCGGTCATCAATGGAATCCGAGTAAAAAGCTCTAGCTGACACTGTTGCTGAACTGACGTGGCTTGAAGCTGTACTTAGAGAGCTAAAGGTTCCAATGACATCAGTCCTGATTTTATGGTGTGACATTTTGGGTGCCACATACTTATCAGCTAATCCTGTCTTTCATGCCTGTACAAAACATGTTGAGGTTGATTTCCACTTTGTCAGAGAAAAAGTTATTGGAGGGAAACTCTCTGTTCAGTTTATTTCCACTAATGATCAGATTGCAGACATTTTTACAAAGCCTTTATCTTCTCAACGATTTGCTGATTTACGGTCCAAGCTGCAGGTCGTTACCCGGTCTTAGCTTGCGGGGGAATATTAGACAGTTTGTAATATAGCTAAGTAGTAGAAGGGTACAAAGTGTAAATATGTACTCTCTTTTTCTCTCTCTCTCTCTCTCTCTATATATATATATATATATATATATATATATATATATATATATTGTAATCGTATTCTTATATTATAATATACACACAATATTACAATCTGATTATCTTGAGCCTACACAATAATCACCCATTATAGTAACGATATACCTCCGAATGGAATATAAATTCAAGCAACATATGAATGCTAATATACATTGGACACACTGAGAAGGATTAATCACATGTTACATCATGATCAAGGGAAGACTAATCACACTAGCGTCATGATTGTCTTATCTCTTACTAGTTCTGAGTGGGATATCCTCAGTTAGTCCATCTCTTTCACTTATACCTATATATGAATACTTATAATTACACATCGCGTCATGATTTTCTTCCTCCTAATTGATTCATGCGAAGGATATCCTTAGTTAGTCCATCCCTCTATCTTATTATAATCTACCAAATAGGGTATTTGTGGAAAATATTACACGTAAATAGGCAAAACTAACATAATAAATGAGTTAGTGTAACGTAAATAGTCTTGATTCAACTACATAGATTGATTTATGAACAGGCACATCAATTGTGTATCAACCTATAATAATTTTACTAGTTACTTATTATTTGATCATAGTAACTAATAACTATATTCTTCATTAATCCCATTAGTACTAATTGACTATTAAGTAAAGATTCGCCATACAAGACAGCCGACCATTTCGGTATATAGCATTTCTAAAATCCAACAACCAAGCCAACATGCTCATCCTATACACCTTTCTCATAAGTAGATCAATCAAAATTATAACTGGATTTGATGATTAATCTGATACTTATTGGGTTCATAACAACGATTAGGAATATATTCAGTTATAGTTAAGAGTAAGTGTAACTTACTCGACACTTAGACTTTTTCTAAAAAGATTCTCCAACTCTCAAGCGCTTCAGTAGCAATAATAAAGAACGAATAAATCAAATCACGAAGGACTGAAATCTCGAGGAGAGAGATTTTTCAAGAGAAAATGGATGTGAAATAAGGAGTTTGAGATTGCTATTTACAGATTAAAAAAAAGTAGGAAATCAATGTGGCCTCACGACAACCATGTATTCGGCAGGCAGCATTTAGTTGGCTACTGCATTGTAAACTGCTATTTTTTCGTTATATTCAGTTAATTGTAACTTTCTCATACGAAATCCATTTTCGACGTTTTTTATATCCACAGTTTCGTATTTTCATCTACTAAAACTTTCCTTTAGATCTCATCAACTAAATCGTGATATATATTTACATTATATTTTTATGAACAATATTGGACATATTGTATCTTTGAAAAATCAGAACTTTTTTCATACAAGCTCCATTTCTACGTTTGACTTTCCTTTAGATCTTTTTAGTTAAATCGTAATATAATTTTACGTTATATTTTTATAAACAAAAGTTTATAATATAATTTTATGTTATATTTTTTATAAACAAAAGCTTATACTTTATTTATCTTAAAAGTTGAAACGGGATGTTACAACTATCTTCTACTTACAAGGATTTCGTCATCAAAATCGCTTCTGACTCATACCAGGTCTCTAGACTACATCTTTCTGCTGTCCATATTTTTCGTCTATATTGAGATGTTACTCAAACTCCTTCCTTGAATCTCAACTTATAATTTTATCTCATGACATTAGGAATGAATATAGGTTATACTTTTTCCATATTTTGGTGTTTGATACTAAATGTATAACCACACTTAGATCAAATATCCAGTTTGTTTTGGGTCACCGTTTTTTTTTTCAAGAAACAAATATTGAACGAAATGAAGATTGATAATTTTGGACTATAGATACACTATAAATACCTACAACACACAACGGAAGCAAATTAACAAAAACATATTCCATAAGGATCACAAGTTCAACAGTTATTTAATACAACAAAACTAAAACCCTAGAGGGAGAGAGAGGATCGATTGGTACCTTTATCTGATTAGTCGACTTCTTTTGATCTGTCTAGAATAATTGCAGAGTCCAAAATATAACTTCTCACTTTTAGTATCAACTCAAGCTGTAAATTTAGACAACATGACATTTCTTTATTCTCTTTGATGGCAAAACCGCAAACCGTAATTTAATATGGAGGAATGCCTTTAGCCATAAGAAACTGATGTATGTGTGTGTGTGTGTGTATATATATATATATATATATATATATATATATATATATAGGGTCCGGGTCCGGTTCCGGTGATGACTAATTTTAAAGAGAGGACTCGTGAGGACACCTTAAAAAAATCTTAAAAAATACAAATCATAAAATCGAGCATAGTACTATGTCGAGGAGAAAAAAATTGGAAAAAAAAATTGCATCATTAAAATTGAATCCCGAATCATAAAAATGATCCATGCTTCAGTTTTAATGATCCAATTTTTTTTTACTCTCGGACATAGATCTATGCTCGATTTTATGATTTGTATTTTTTTTAGATTTTTTTTTCAATTGTTTAAGGTGTTATCACGAGTCCTCACTTTAAAATGAGTCATCACCCGATCTTATATATATATATACATATATATAGAGAGAGAGAGTTAGAGAGAGAGAAAGAGAGATTAAGAAGGAGGTAGGATCCATTAAGAACTTAAAGATTTATAATGTGAAATCAAAAAATGAGAAAAGATGGAATGATTCATTAATAATTTTCCTTTTGTAATAGTAGCATAAATTATAAAAGGAACTAAAAAAATATTAAAAAAAAATCTACCATTAAAATTAATATGGTCATTTTAATCTAGTTGGTGACCAAAGTGAGAATAAAGGCAAATAAGATGGATAATTCATGTTAAAAAAAGAGTTAGGCACTAGCTTGTAAATTATCCCAAACCATGTGCACCATTTATTAATTTACTCTAATATTAATTATAAAGTTAACTAGAATAATAATATTGGATTGTTACCCATGAATTTCACATGAAATGGATTTCCCACACATTTCACATGAAAAGTGTTTGATGCATATTTCACATGAATTATTATAAATAGGTGTTTCATATATATATATATATATATATATATATATATATATATATATATATATATATATATATATATATATATATATATATATATACCTTGAATTATTTTAAATAAGTATCCACATATCCTTTATTTTTTTAATATATGGGTAAATCCATGGGTAACTCTACTTAAATTATCCATGGATTTCTCAAGGACTATATTTTTTTCGACTCTTAAACATTATTGTTTTTGTTCCATCTTTCACATCACTTAAAAAATCAATGTATTATGGTAGCACCCGATTCTTGGTACGCAGTTAATTCAAGCATTTTTATGTTTTTCTCTGGGACTTGACGAGTCGAAGGACCCACTTGTCGAGTAGAGTCAAGATCCGCAAACATCTTAAGTGATCTACTCGACGAGTCGGGAGACGGACTCGGCGAGTAGGCGCTGTACGAGTAAAACCCTAAATCTGAGGGTTTGCACCTATATAAACACCTTAACTCAACCTCCCTTGTCCCTAACACTCCCTTAGAGTTGGATATCAAAACCCTAGCCGTTTGTGTGTGTTAAGGCCATTTTGGTGCTATTGGTTGGTTTGTGAAGCTTGGAAGGAAGAAAGAAGCTGGGAAATTCGAGTTGGGGCTTGTAGATTCAGATATCTTACTTCATCTTCAGCTTAAGCAAGGTAAATGCCCCCTGTTTTGGTCTTCCTTTTTGGTTGTTCATCTTTAGGGCTTAGATTCATGGTGCAATTAGGGCTTCTTAAGCCATTTTCGGATTTGTAAGGTGATTCATGGGGTTCTACTTCCAGATCTGAGTCATTGGAGGGGTCTCATGGCATAAAGGTGCCAACTCTATGGCCATGAGAGCCCCATGCACATTGTAGAGCACCTTCTATGGACTTTTGAGCTAAAAAGCCCATGTGTGTGCATCAAGTTTGGAACTTTACGTATAAAATGGACATTAGGAGGCCAGATCTATGGATTTGGTGTGTTAAATCCCATTTAGATCGATTGTATAGAAATGGTCAAGGTTGGACTCAACGATTCGTTCTTGGGACTCGGCGAGTCGGTGCGCTTTCAGCCATCTTAAACCCTTTGGCGATGGTCAGTTGTTAGAAAAGGGAGTCCCATAACTGTTTAGACATGTTGAGAGACCTGGAGTTCATAGGACTCGACGAGTGCTAGAACAGACTCGGCGAGTCCAAGGCAATCTCCTAATGGTTGAATATGAACTCGACGAGTTGTTCATACAACTAGGCGAGTCAAGGACAGGACTTGTTCATTAGAAGAAGGTGAACTCGACGAGTTGTTCATACAACTCGGCGAGTCGGGTGAAGGTTCATTTGATGATCATATAGATGAGGAACTCGTCGAGTCGTTGCTAAACTCGACGAGTGGAGTCGTGGATAAGGACGGGTAAAGGGTTAGGGACTTGACGAGTTGGCGGCCCAACTCGACGATTTGACTTGGACTTGGTTAGGGGTAAAATAGTCATTTTACCCTAAGAGTAGATATCAGATTCTGACTAAGTGTTTTGTGGGGATTATAGCCGGAGGATTCCCGGAGTAGCAGCAGATAGAGGCTTCCCGCACAGATTATCCGCAGCTACTCATACGAGGTAAGTTACCTTCCAGTAGCGGTGGGTCTACGGCCACAATGTCGGCCCACCAGTAGGAGTTGTATGTTAGATGATTGTCTTTGTGATATCATCTAGGTTTGATACTACCTGATATGTTATATGCTGGCATGATATGTTATATGTGATAGTAGTAGAGTTCGGTTGTTAGGACCGAAGGGTAGGTCAGACACCCTAGATATGTCTGACAGTATGTGATGTTACGTTTATATGCTGGCATGATATGTTATATGTGATAGTGGTAGTAGGAGGGGAATAGTCCCCAAGTTCGGTTGTTAGGACCGAAGGGTAGTTCGGACACCCCAGATATGTCTGATAGTATGTTTATGTTATGTTATATGCAATAGTAGCAGTAGGGGGTGGAATAGTCCCCGAGGGTCGATTGTTAGGACTGACGGGTAGGTCAGCACCCCAGAATGGCTTGACATGGGTAGGTCAACACCCCAGAATGGCTTGACACGGGTAGATCGGCACCCCAAAATGGCCATACCGGGTAGGTCGGCACCCCATAATGGTTGTACCGGGTAGGTCGGGCACCCTAGAATTGTCCAGCAGTATGTATTATATGTTATCGTATGGTATGTGGTACGATGGGGGAACTCACTAAGCTTCGTGCTAACAGTTTTCAGTTGTGTTTCAGGTACCTCTTCAGCGAAGGGGAAGGAGTCGGCGCGATAGCTGCACATCATACACACACCTCAGATTCCGCACTATGAGATTCCTTGGGATTGTACTCTGACATTATCACTATTTTACGATTTGGGTTTTTAGACATTATACAATTTTTTTGAGATGTTATGATTCGTCAATATTTTCCTACAAATGTTCAATTAAATTAATTAATTAAAATGAAATTTTTGGACATGAAAATTGGGTCATTACAGTTACTTTGTTATTCCAATTCATGTTAATTTTACATATACATACATACATGTAAACCATTGAAACTTTACTACTCAATACGAACTCTCAAGTTTGTGTATGAATTAACATGCGACCACCCAACATTCACATATATGTATTGATGATGTGTCTCTTGCGAGATAGATTTGTGATCCCCCTAAATGTACACCAAACAACAAAAACATTCTCGGTTTACCTCGTTCGGTTTAGTACCTATGCAGTCACGCCTAGTAGAGAAAGCAATATTGGTGCCTATGCAATGCCCAAATAGGAAGTATAAGGACGTCATGATCCATAATCTCCTTTTTAAACCAAAAGAAAAAGTGTATCAAAGGAGACACGAAAACACCAACTAAATATTCCATCTTACTGCGTACATGATACATGTTTGACAACACAACTCTCAATAATATATAAACAGTCACACAGTAATTAAACTCATATCTTGTAACAACTGGAAAATTTTAGGTCAAGTAAGGTCTATATTTGTAACCGGGTACAAGTGAACCCACAACGTAACTTGTTGCAATAAAATTTTGAAAGCCAAAAGGGCATTATTTGTATAAGTGAATATATATATATATATATATATATATATATATATATATATATATATATATATATACATACCTTGAAAACTATATTCGTAATAAACCTTTAGGAGTCAACAAGTTATAGCAAGTCAAGATAAGGCAAATAGTTGGAACATAAATGAAGAATTAAAACTTAGCCTTATAATACTCAGCCTAGTACCCCACCACATTGGTGATTTCGGTTTCGCTAGGACTGAAATCACCCCTTAATAAGTAATACCAAAACCGAAAACACCTTTTGTGGGGAAAGTAGGACCGAAATCACAAGCCTATAACACATCGAGGCCGAAAATCCCAAGATCAAAACCACTAGGGCCAAAATCACTTGGTCAAACCATGCCTAGGACCGAAATCACATATGATTTCGGTCATACTAGGGAGCTTTTAGTGTGATTTCGGTCAAAATAAAGAAAAGGTAAGAAAATTGACATTATGATTAGATAGTTCATTAATTTCCCATGCAATATTATACCCAACATATATCCAAGTAATTAACCACCAGTTAACCAAGCAAATATCACCTGATAGTACCTCCATATCTTAGGACGAGTTCACCATAAAATTTTCCACCACTTTCATTCCATTTCCTGTTACTCCATTTTCTCTCATGAAAAAAATCAAGTCCAAGCTTCCAAGTTCAAAAATCTCCAAATTTATCCTTAGAGTTTTGGTAAGATTTTCTTGTTAATCTAGTGTATTTATAAACTCTCATGTTAGATTCATTATATTTACACATATTATTATGTGTTAAAACCCTTACGATAATATTCTTTTCAAAGAGTTCATCAACCCCATTCAAGAGTTTAGGCTTGGCAACTTCACACCATCACTTCAAACAACCCACAAATCCACTCAATGTGAGTTCATACCCCCACATTTTCAAGTTTTTCATGTTTTAGGGGGGGGGGGAATACAAGTAAAAATTTGTTTACCACACAAATCCTTACATGTTTCATCCTTATGTTAAATATGAGATATTATTTGCGTAAGATACGGTTATCACTAGCTTTGAAATGCATAACTAACAAAACAACCATAATCTATGTTATAAAATCATAAGAAAATTTATGATTTGCAAAACTACACGGTTTTGAAATTTTTTACTAAAATATATATTTTGTAACAAAAAAAGGAATACATTCTAGTTATTCCACTATTTTGTGGGTTACCACCCAAAAATATGATGTTTGACCTTAAATTTTGAAACTAGACAAGATAATTACTATATATTTATATAAATGAGTATATAAATGTTCTTGACAAACAAACATGATAAACTATAATTGGTATAGTTTGGGAGTCATAAAACTACAGTATCATTTCAGAAGGAACACATAATTATTTAAAGGTATAATTATTTCATTTACAAGAAAACGAATTTTCGGTACGATAGACGTAAACTGGTTGATACTGGTTATGAGACATCTGGCTTCACCGTACCCACCTAAGTACATAACTAAGACCTGAATTATAACTAGAGTCTCTTGGAGGGAGAGCGTGACACTTGTGTATGGATCTAGACGGGATTGACAACCCTGCACCTCAGTTGTTAGCTACAGTTAAACCGACCAGTCTAGGGTGACAAATGTCGTAAACAGTTCCGACGTCCGAAGCATATCGTTCAGGCCACTAGTCGCATTAGTATGGCTATAATAACTCATATAGGGTATTGACAAAACATTTGGTTTACGGGCTAGCATACATTCAAATAGTTTCACAAAGTGATAAATCTTACTAAAGCTATTTTCCAGTGCCACCTTACTTACATTCTTAGTCTTGGGTTAAGTCTCATAATGAGGATAACATATATTCAAGTAGTTTTATATAAAGACAAAACTTACTAACTTACTATTACTACTTTCCAGCTCAACATTACTCACATTTTAGTGTTGGGATTTTAAGGTGTACACAAGGATAACATATATTCAAGTAGTTTTATATAAAGTTAACACTTCATAATACTAGTTTTCAATACAACATTACTTACATTTTTAAATCTTTGGATTAAGACTTATAGTTCATTTAAAGAAAATATTGGATTATCTAAAAGTACACACTATCATTTTCACGATGCAGTTACAAACCCTTTTCATACAAAAACACTTATGTACTCACCAACTTAATTGTTGACGCTTTTCAAAATCACATGTATTCTTAGGGGAACAGTAAATAGGTAACCACAAGAGTTGTTGGTGGATGGGACGTCGTCACATCAAGTTACTTACTTTTGTTATATGCATTCGATATCATACAAACAATGTTTCAAGTACAATGTAAGCTTATTTAATATTCAATGAAATGGTTGTAATGCTTTGATTCATTCATATTTAATTATTGTGATACTATACATGAAGTCATCTTCCCCAGAAGTTTCTGCCATTTTGGTTTGGGGGTATGACATATCTCTATTAACAACTATAAGAGATAGTATCTCTCTACACCCTAAAATACAACCGGTATTAACTTATCCATCATATCATATTGTTAGGATCCATTCTTGTAATATACCTAACGTTCTATTATGATTTCAGGTCTTGGAAAACACCTTTACTACTCTTTTATCACCCATGCCTAATCAACCAAATTAGATCGATATAGTGGTGACATCGATGAAACCGTAGTGAAAAGTGTAACACCCTAGATTTTATGTAATGTAATGTATAAATTTAAAGCACACATAAGTTTTAGGGAGTCCACATCTCTGTTGTTGAAATTGTCGACTCCTTTACTATACAGGATGGCTTATAAATTCTTCGTGACCTTGTTCTTCCCAAATCCACAAATCCAAGGTAAAATCGATATCACAATGCATCATCACCTCATTGAGATAAGTGTCTAGACACATGGCAAAATACAACATGTAACGCCCGTGTTTCTAGACTAAGCGTTAGTATGATGATGTAATAGTCTAGGTCAACCATTGTAACCTATTTTAAAGTAATAAATGTGAATTACTTGAATATTATGTGAATTACGTTATTTTATGTGATTATATACTTGTTTATAAAGATATAATAAAAATAAGCGTAAAAAGTAAAACGTTAGATAAGCCCGATATCTATGAAGAAAGTTGTAGTGGTCGTGAAAAGGATTTCGGAGATATAAAGAACGCCGAAATCCGAGTTATAACGAAGAAGTTACGACCTATCGAAAGTGAGTTTATGATAAAGTGAGTTTTAGCCTTAGCGATCTAAATGAAAGTTGTAGCATATGTTAAACTGAGAGCGTGCATAATAAGAACGTCCAAATCTGACTTCTTATTAGGAAGTTATGAATTTTCTAAGATTTGGCATAATAATGTGCAGCCCGAAATTCAAATTATAGATCGAATGATTTTTAGCCGACACAACCGAAACAAGAATCAAATATCTCATCAATAGTAGTTCAACGGTAAAAAGACAGAAGAAACGGACGTCCGATGAAGAAGTTATGAATTTTTAACGGACTTTTCCTATCCCGGCCTGTTAAAAATATAAATTTAAAAATAAATTTAAAATTAGCCAACGGAGTCTAAACGAAAGTTTTAGAGTACGATCTTATTTACGAGTGGATATAAAGAATGTTGAAAATGGAGCTTGCATGCAAAAGTTATGAATTTTTTATGTTCGAGGGAGACATTTCAAAGCTTATCCGAAGGCACGCCTCGTGTACGAGGGTACGCTAAGCATACCGAAGTACGCCCTGCGTACGAAGCCCGTACGTTGCACAATCTCCTTTTCTTCCGCGGTCCGAGGCGAGCCACGTACCACCATCGAATATCAGACGTGTGTCCACTATGCCCCACATAGATCCAAAGTACGCCCTGCGTACCGCGAGGCTCCAGCCTTATAAAAGGGGATGCGAGGCCAGCCGACTCCATTACACTTTTACACCTTTATTTCTCTCTTTACTCTCTCTCTGGCCACCCTAAACCACCCCAAAGCCTAAGGAACCTCCATAGCACTAGAAGAAAGCCCGGAGAGCCTGAAGTCTCCGAGAAAAAGAGTTTTTCGGTTCGGAACTCTGCCCGTGCAGAACCCGGTTTTCAAGCAAACCTCCTGGTTTCATCAAACACAATTGTTTTAAGAAATGAAGTGTTGTCCAATCACCACCTTATCAGATGAGTGTGTACTCACTTTCATCTTACACATAGATATGAAGTATTTTTTATAAATTACGTGCTATGTGTATATATATTATCTGTTTACCTGAGATGTATGTTGTATGAAAGATTTAAACTTTGTTTTTCAGATATGAACTGTATATGTAATTTATTATTGGATAAGCTGTCTAAGTCCATAACTATTTCTGGTATGTACTTGACCCGACCCAGCATGGTCCATTTGGGTTGCATGGCACCATGCAATTGGATAGACTAAATGAGAGAAATAACACTTGTGGTTTATTAATATATTATAAGTTCTAATATATTAATAGTATTATTTAATTAGTATTGATCAAGAATTAGTTTGGAATTAATTAAGTGATCAAAAGATAACTAATTAAATATATGGGTTGATTATGTAAATCATCCATAACTTGTATAGTGGGCTATGAGGCTCCATGGATTATCAAGTTGGGTTAAACCCATAGGATGCTCCATGGGAGTTACAAACCCATGGGTCATGGAAATGAAGAGTCATGAAACATTAGGGTTTACATGGTGTAACCCTAGATGTGTTAACACTATATAAGGAACCCATTCTCCACCAAAATCGGTTACACATGAACAAGTGAGGGCTAGGCCGATTTTACAAGTGTAAGATTCTTTCAAAAGTTTACTCCTTTGCATTTGGTGTTGTGTGAAGCATTTGAGGCATCACACTTGGGGTGCTAGGCTCACAAGGTTTCAAGGATCATAAGCAACAACAAGGTAAGTTATTCTATCTTTCATTCAAGTTAAAAATTGTTCCCCATGTATGCTAGATAGGAATATAACCTTGGAATTCAACTTTGCATGATAATTAGAAAAACATAGATCCAAGGTTATTAGGGTTGCATGTACACTTAGGAAGTGTTAGAATGCTCAAAACCCATCAGTGGTATCAGAGCCTAGGCTTGTTTGTTTGTTATTTGTGCAAAATTGTTGAAAAAAGTCGATTTTGTGCTGTCTGCCTGCTGAACTCGCCGAGTCCATGGGGGGATTCGCCGAGTTCATGTGTAAATTCATCCTACTCGGCGAGTAGGTTCGTGCACTCGACGAGTAGGAGCCTCTGAATGCAGATTTTCGACTTTTGCTGCTGGAAATGGACTAGAAACATTACCCTAAACTGTTTTGGTGTTATAAAACTTGTTTTAGATAGTGTAATGTTTATGCTAATCCATTTACAATGGATATAATAAAAAATTACAAGTTTATGAGTAATTTATGATTCTTGAAAGTGTTCATATTCATGTTATTGAACTTATGAAGATTAGATGATCATAGGAATTGCTTGTAACCTTCATGGTAGTTTAATTCATGATCATAATGTGTTTTAACGGAGTCCATAACTTGTCCTCAAGTTATGGAAAATCAAAAGTCACACTTTTATTAAAGCCATTAAAAGAACACAAGAGTTATAAAAATGAAGAGTCTTCATTTTTATTACTCAATTAACTCATAAGTTATAAGAAATGAAAAGTTTTGAAAGCTTACAAAAATTGCCCTCAAGTTTTGGAATAAGTAAAGTCTTGATTAGAAACTTTAGTTCCAACCCTTAGAATTTTAAAAGTTAAAATTCAACCCTTATACTTTATATTATAAGTTAATAATATATATATATATATATATATATATATATATATATATATATATATATATATATATGTATAAGATCAAGTCGTCTTACCGCTAGTACGCCTCATTCATGAAGCCAGTCTATAAGGGGGGGGGGGGGTATAAGGTTGTTGCCTATAAAATGGCAACTTAATGGGTGTCCACTCTCACCCACCGCTTCCTTGATCGGTGGAGGGTCGTTAGCCGAACGGGTAAGCCATGGACTTATAAATTCTCATTAAAAGTATGATGAATATTATAAAGTAACTAAATGCTTTTATTAAATTCCCAATCTTAGTTACTTTAGGAAAAATGTGAATAAGGTGCTAATCAATGAAATTACACTTTACACTTTGTTTAAGTCGTTGGTGGAGTGTGTGTGGTTAACCGGCACACTAACTTGGACTTAAGAAGATAGGTAAAGGGTAACTTAAGGTTTATCATAGTATTGGTGGAGCGTGTGGTTTACTGGCACATCGATTGAGTGATAAACTTTAAGGGTACCAAGTGATTTGCATGGTTACTTCACACCTCGTTTTGTGATCCTCGGTATCCCAATCACAAAACTTGGAGGGCACACTCGAGATTGAAACATGCCTTTGAAAAGTTCATTGAATCTCAAAAGAATCTAGGAATTTCTAAGAACCAATTAAAAACCTAATATTTATATTTCGTTTTTCATGGTGGAAATTGGTGAATCGTCATTCACCTACCTTTCAAATATGTTATAGCTTGGATTACGACATACCTCTTCTAAGTTATAATATATTGTGATTGGATCCTAGCCTTAATATTACATTTGGGTGTTTTATTAAGGACTCTCTTAATATCTAAACTAATCTTGTTCTCTTCTTTTAGATGTTTTCAAACAATGTTGCTTCTGGCTCTATTCCTAATGGCTCCTTTACCCTTATGAACTTGTGTGGGAAAGTCACTTTTAATGGATCCAACTTCAATGAATGGATTAGAAACATCAGGATGATTACCCGCTATAAGGACAAAGAATATGTCCTTGACAAGGAGCTTAAGGAGATTGATGAGACCACTGCAACTCCCCATGAGATCGCTGACTTCCGGGCACATGAAAGGGATGCTACAAAAGTGGCATGCATCATGTTGGCCACCATGACAACGGAACTCCAAAAGTCCTATGAGGACTTCTACCCTTTTTAAATGCACCAAGATCTAATGGAAAGACACCATCAAAGTGCAAGACAAGAGAGGTATGAAATCATCTGCTCCATCATAACAACCATGATGAAGGATGGGGAATCCGTCACGAGCCACATGTAGAAAATGCAAAGGTATGTGGATTAGTTGCTGAAGCTTAATGTGAACTTCCCCGAGGAGCTTGCAATAGATATCATTTTGCACTCCTTACCATTGTGCTATGATCAATTCCGCATGACATATCACATGAATAAGGAAGAGGTCACACTCAGCAAACTTCAGGGACTCCTCAAGACCGCAGAAACAGGTCTTAAGGGTAAGTCGGTTGTTAACACTCCTACTCCAAACTCCGCCCCGGTTTTGGCAATCGGGAAAGGTCGAGGGAAGAAGAGGAAGAGCTCTTCGAAGGGTACCAAGGCTAGGACCCTTGATAACTCTTCTTCAAGTGGAACCAAGAAAGGTTTCATCACTCCTTCTTCTGACCCAAAAGAGGCTGAATGCTTCTATTGCCATGAAAAATCACATTGGAAGTGGAACTGCCCAAAATACCAGCAAGATGTGAAGGATGGGAATGTTAAACCCAACAATGCAGGTATTTACACTATCTTATCTAATAAATCACCCCATTCTAACTCTTGGGTCCTTGATACTGGTTGTGGTATTCATATCTGTTCTGATTTGCAGGGACTAAGAAGAAGTGAGAATGTGGAGCATGGAAGAATAAACTTAATCATGGGGAATAAGATGGCTTTACCTGTCACCAAGATTGGAGTTTATACTTTATCGCTAAGTAGTGGGTTTAATTTAGATTTGAATAAATGTTGTTATTCGCCAGAAATGGCAAGAAATATTATTTCCTTTCATGCATTGTATAAACAAGGTTTTACCTTTTCATTTGATAATGAAGTTGGTTCGATTAATGCTTTCTTTAATAATGTTCTTTATTTTAAAGCATTACCTTGTGATGGTGTGTATGAAACTGTATATGTGATTGATAACTTAGGAAATAATGTATTGTGTATTGATTCTGTTAATGATAATAACTTGGATAAAGCATCATTATGGCATTGTCGTCTTGGACATATAAGCAAGAAACGCATAGGCAAACCCCAAAAGGATGGAGTCTTGGAGTCATTTGACCTAAAGTCAGATGATAGTTGCGAATCATGCACACTTAGAAAAATGACAAAGTCACCATTCACAGGTTCTTGTGAGAGGGGTGAAGGTTTGTTGGATCTTATACACGCAGATGTGTGTGGACCCTTCAAACATGCCACAAGGGATGCTAATCGTTATTATTTGACTTTTACTGATGATTACAGTAGATATGGATATGTCTACTTAATCAAGCATAAGACAGAGACTTTCAAAAGGTTTAAAGAATTTAAACAGAAAGTCGAGAATCAATTGGGCAGGAACATTAAGATGCTTTGATCCGATCGAGGTTGTGAGTATCTTAGTTTAGAGTTCCTCGACTATCTTAGGGAATGTGGGATTGTCTCACAATTGACACCTCCCAGGACACCGTAGTTGAATGGTGTGGCTGAGAGGCGTAATCGAACCTTGTTGGATATGGTTCGTTACATGATAAGTCGAGCTTCTCTACCAATCTCATTTTGGGGGTATGCCTTAGAGACTATCGCCCATTTCCTTAATCTAGTCCCTACAAAGAAAGTTGCCAAAACTCCTCATGAGATGTGGAATGGTAAAGTACCCAAACTAGACCACATCAAGATTTGGGGTTGCGAGGCTTTCATGAGACGCGAGACTCATGATAAGCTCGAACCTCGAAGCGAGAGGTGTATTTTCATCGGCTACCCACAACAATCCTTTGGCTACCTCTTCTACATACCTAGTGAAAATGTGGTCTTTGTAGCTAGGAGGGCTGTCTTGAGAGAGAGAGAGAGAGAGAGAGAGAGAGATTTCATAAGCCAAGGAAACAGTGGGAGGCAAGTTGACCTTGAAGAAATTCAAGAGTCAAGTGATGAAGGAACTTCAAACCCTAACACTCAACTTGAGGAGGAAACTCCTGTTGAGCCAATTGACAAGTCTGTACCTCTGAGGCGTTCCACGAGAGTTAGGAATGCACCTGAGCATTACTATGGATTCCATATTACTACGGAAGGTGATACACTTATCAGTGATGAGACACTGATAGGTCTGGATGAACCTAATAGTTATGCGGAAGCCATGACAAGCCCTGATTCAGCCAAATGGAAAGAGGCAATGGACAACGAGATACAATCCATGTATGACAATCAAGTTTGGAACTTAGTTGAGAATGTACCAGGTCATAAGACTGTAGGGTGCAAATGGATCTTCAAGAAGAAGACCGACATGGATGGTAATGTACACAATTATAAGGCACGACTGGTTGCAAAGGGTTTCTCACAAACTCCGGGAGTTGATTATGATGAGACCTTTTCTCCAGTGGCCAAAATTAAGTCTACTAGGGTTCTATTAGCCATAGCTGCATTTCATGACTATGAAATATGGAAAATGGATGTCAAAACCGCTTTCCTTAATGGAAAGTTGGCTGAGGATGTTTACATGCGTCAGCCAGAGGGTTTTGTCAATATAGAGTACCCTAATACAGTGTGTAAGCTTGAGAAATCCATTTATGGGTTAAAGCAAGCACCTCACAGATGGAATCTTTGCTTTGATGAGAAAGTCAAAGAATTTGGCTTTTCTAGGAGTGAAGATGAATCTTGTGTATATGTTAAGGCTAGTGGGAGTATAGTTAGCTTTTTGGTATTGTATGTGGATGACATAATACTCATAGGAAATGACATCCCAACTCTATAGGAGGTTATGTGCTGAATTGGGAAGTGTTTCTCTATGAAGGACCTAGGAGAAGCTACCTATATTCTAGGGATAAGGATCTTGAGAGACCGGAGTAAAAGACTAATTAGAATTAGTCAGAGTACCTACTTGGATAAGGTGCTGAAGAGATTCGGCATGCAAGACTCCGAGAAAGGAGAGTTACCCATCTAGAGTAACGCCGGATTGAGTAAGACACAAAGCCTTAGTACTGAGGCTGAGATAGCAGAAATGAGTCGAATACCTTATGCTTCAGCTGTAGGATCAATCATGTATGCTATGACGTGTACTCGACCTGGTAGCCTTTGCCTTGAGCATGGTTAGAAGGTATCAGGGGAACCCTGGCAAGGCACACTGGACTGTGGTAAAGAATATCCTCAAGTACCTACGGAGGACTAAGGACTGGGTCCTGACCCTCGGTGGGAGTGATGACTTGAGAGTTGTAGGGTATAGTGATGCTAGCTTTCAGACTGATAGGGATAATTTCCACTCTCAATTAGACTGGGTCTTTACCATAAACGGAGGAGCAATTTCTTGGAAGAGTTCCAAGCAAGAGACAGTGGCTGATTCAACTTGCGAATCAGAGTGTATAGCAGCTAGCGAGGCAGCAAAGGAGGAAATATGGCTGAAGAACTTCATTGGAGACCTTGGAGTTGTACCAGCTATTAAAGAGCCAATATAAATTTTCTGTGATAGTGAAAGTGCAGTTGCCTTAGCCAAGGAACCAAGGGATCACGGGAGATCCAGACACATCGACAGAAAATACCATTTCATCAGACATCGAATAGAAAAAGGACTCCTCGTGGCGAAGAGGGTATCATCGGATGAGAATCCAACATATCCCCTCACAGAGGGACTGACTCGGGTTAAGCATCTCCAGCATGCTCGGAGCATAGGGCTGAAGGATGATATTAGATTTAGTAGTTAGATAACCTCGAAATTTGTAAAGTGTAATTGACATCAGATGATGAATAAAAGGTGTTTTATTTATGAGTAAAGTATTGCTATCTCTTGTCGATCGTTTACTATATTTCTTTTGCATGTTTTGACTTACAAAATAATTATGTTTGGTATATCATATTATTCGAACCTCCATAGTCGGTCATATGTCGGAGGTAGGTATGAATCAAGACTGTCATGATTGATTGCGGACGTCTAAGGTGTTGCACATGGCTACAACAATCATGAGTGCTCATAAGTTCTGAGCATTGGACTCAACCCACGCTCACTGGAATCACTTCATGGAATTTATCTCGAGTGATCGTGAGACGGTAATATCATATAAGTCTTCAAACCTAGAGATATGATTTGTTACTTATGAGTTGTATATGCATTGATTGTACGTAAACGTATTTGTAACTCGATGTTATAAAACGTGCTCTTGTGTATAATTCAATGAGTAGTAGAACAAACATATGAGTCGAAGTTTATCTGTTCCTTATTGGATTAGAAGTTGATATCTGGGCCCCTCGATGATTTTGTTTTGACCTATGTACCGGGCCCGGTCAGAACTAAGTTGATGTGTTCAATTAAGTTCTTTGTCAAACAAATTGGAAATCAGGAAACAAACTGCAGGAAAATAAGTAAGACATAGTTCCATGTATTTTTCCGGCTAATATCTAGAACAAAGGATTATATGATCACTTATCTTAAATGGCATATCATCATCTTCTTAGTTCCGAGAGTCCTTGAAAGAGCTACAATTGCTGATCGGTTCCTGAAGTCATACTTGCAGTTATAGTTATTAGACTTATCCAAGTGGGAGACTGTTGGATAAGGTGTCTAAGTCCATAACTATTTCTGGTCAGTACTTGACACGACCCGGCATGGTCCATTTGGGTTGCATGGCACCATGCAATTGGATAGACTAAATGAGAGAAATAACACTTGTTATTTATTAATATATTATAATTCTAATATATTAATAGTATTATTTAATTAGTATTGATTAAGAATTAATTTGGAATTAATTAAGTGATCAAAAGATAACTAATTAAATATATGGGTTGATTATGTAAATCATCCATAACTTGTATAGTGGGCTAAGAGGCTTCATGGATTATCAAGTTGGGTTAAACCCATAGGATGCTCCATGGATGCTCCATGGGAGTTACAAACCCATGGGTCATGGAAATGAAGAGTCATGACACATTAGGTTTTACATGGTGTAACCCTAGATGTGTCAACACTATATAAGGAACCCATTCTCCACCAAAATCGGTTACACATGAACAAGTGAGGGCTAGGCCGATTTTTCAAGTGTAAGATTCTTTCAAAAATTTACTCCTTTGCATTTGGTGTTGTGTGAAGCATTTGAGGCATCACACTTGGGGTGCTAGGCTCACAAGGTTTCAAGGACCATAAGCAACAACAAGGTAAGTTATTCTATCTTTCATTCAAGTTAAAAATTGTTCCCCATGTATGCTAGATAGGAATATAACCTTGGAATTCAACTTTACATGATAATTAGACAAACATAGATCCAAGGTTATTAGGGTTGCATGTATACTTAGGAAGTGTTAGAATGCTCAAAACCCATCATTTATATCTACAAATATGTTGGGTAAAACATAGGTAGATGAAATAGATGATGCGTGTTGAAAAAAAAATGATGAGAGGCCTCGACGTTGACGATGTTCCAGTCATCTAGCGGAGTATGGATGATGACCACATACTTTTCTAGACAGTCTAGTGGAACGCCAGCAGGCTCACAACATGTAGGTGTTTGTGAACAATGTGTTCACCGGTGTACTCCACCCCCTCATGGTTTCCTTAAGGACATTTATGGCCGAGAAATCCCCTCAATAGTAGAGGCCCACCCCGATGATGATTCTTAGGCTAGGTCCCTTTTATTAGATGCTTTAGGGACGTAAAGTTAGGATAACGGGAATGAGTAATCGGGTTTGTTTGGTTCGATGAAATTAATAAACTTATTTGTTGTGGGATGAAAACTCTATATGCTCACCAGGCTTTCCAGCCTGACCCACTCATTTCTTGAATTAAAGGTAGTGGCAAAAGCATAGTTGGATGATCTGACGAGAGATTATGGATTTATAGGCTAGTAGAAAATGTATAAAATGTTGTAAATGCCTATATTGTTTTTAGGCCAATTTTGTTTTGTGGCCTATGATGTTTTGTTTATGCTTTTGGTCTGTATCGATGATGACATCCTGAGTTTTGTAATATAATGAAAATACATTTCTTTAAGAAATGCTTTGATAAATTTTTATCATATTTTGTTTTGGGAACAAATTCCACAACACATTTCTTAAAATGTTACTCTGATTTTATTATAAAAGCATAAACGAAATCGGTCTTTTCTGGTCGTGAAATTGGGGATTTCACAGTTGGTATCAGAGCATTAGTTTAAGTGAGCTAGAAATTTGTAGGATTCCTAGACTTAACCTTAGAATGCTAAGAGATGATCATGAGATGAGTGTCTGCCATATTTTAGACACAAGCACTGGTTTATTTCAGGAAAGATGCCTAAAATGCTTTTATGTGCTAAATGCTATATGTTTGTCGTATATGCTATTGTTCGTTCGGATCTATGGTTTGTTGCCGACCGGATTTAGAAACCTTATGTGTTCAGGATTGTAAACGTACAACTACAATATTAGAACTAGCATTAACATTTCAGAGTGATAAGGAGAATTTAAGCGTCTATCTAAGTTCACCTAATTTGGTGTATAGATCAAAATGGAAAGACCCAGAGCGGAGCTGGAAACACGAATGAAAACAGGAATCAACAGCCTCGTCCCTAAGTGATTGAGCAGGTTCCAATAGTAGAAGCTGCACCAGAGCCAGTCACTATGGCTGGAGTATAAGCCATGATTTGGGCAATGATGGCCGAACAGAGGGAAGAAATGAGACAACTATTGCTGAATAATAGGGACGAACCTTTAATGCCTATTGAACAACTTGAACTGAATGACAGACAGTTAGAGGAAGGAAATTACAGTCGCACTGTCAATCAAGCGGAACCCCCAGTGGCAGAAAGGAATGACCCGGAGAGGGGAATCAAGAGAGATTGACGTATGTATAAGAATTTATTAGGCTCCAAACCGCCAAGTCTTTGCTGAAGCCAAAGCCTGTAGAGATTATGGACTGGATCTCCGAAATGGAGATGGTATTCGAAAGCTTTAACTGTAGCGACAAGCAAAAAACCGTCTTTGCGTTCAGACAACTGAAGACCGGAGTTCTAAGCTGGTGGAAGTTATTAGCGGATACGATGCCACGAGGAGAAGCTCTAAAAATGTCTTAGGAAGCATTCATAGAGCAATTGGAAATGCAGTATTCTTCCGAAATAGATTTGATAGAACTAAACAATGTGTTCCAAAACTTGATGAAGGGGAAAATGAGCATTGATGACCATGCTACTGTATTCACCAAAAAGATGATGTTGTTTCCATACTTGGTGCCAACTGAACTCGCCAAGATAGAGAAATTTGCTAACGGATTACCATGTGAATTTGGCCCAACAGGCAAAATGGCAAGCACATTGAAGGCAGTCGTTAGAGCAGCCAATAATGTTGAGACCCAGTTAAAGGAAATGGGTCTGGAGAAAACTGAGGTTGGTGAGAAAAGAAAGTTCGATGGATCTTCGAGATCCAACAAGGAAGATAAATTCTCGAAGTCTGGTTCGAGAGGAGGAGGAGGTGAAGCTTAATGGTGTGAAAAGTGCAAAAAGAAGCACCATGGGAAATGTGACGTGGAGGTCACTTGTTTTAAGTGTGGAAAGCCTGGGCACTATGCCAATGAGTGATTCTCCAACAAGAAGTTTGTTATTGGTGTAATGAGGAGGGACACATCTCAAGGGACTGCCCGAAAAAGAAGGAGGCAGCAAGACCCATTATCCCATCAAAGCCAAAAGCCAGAGCATTCCAGATGACCCTGGAAGCCGCGAAGGATGCATCAGACGTCGCTTAAGGTACCTTTCTTGTAAATGGATTGCCTGCCAATATATTGTTTGATTCTAGAGAAAATTACTCCTTCATATCACATAAATTTGGTGGAAGACTAGCATGACCTATACTAAAACCTGATAATGCCCTAGTTGTAGAAGTTGCTGGTGGCAAATTCATACCTATTAGTGATTTCATTAAAAACATCGTCATTAACTTGAACGGAAATGAATTCCATGAGCAGCTGTTACCCATTGAGTTGAATGGTTTTGACATCGTACTGGGAATGGATTGGCTTAGCGCTAATGATGTTGAGATATTGTGCAAGAAGAAGATAATGAGGGTAAACCCGCCTAGAAAAGAGTCATTTATGGTGTACGAGGACAAACGCAGAGTAAATTCTGGAATCATTTCCCAGATGAAGGCCAAAAAATGTTTATCTAAAGGATGCATATCATACTTGACAATTATGATTGATGCTAATAAGGAGAAAAAGGAGATGAAAAATATACCAGTGGTGTTTGATTATCCGAAAGTCTTTCCCGAAGATCTTCCTGGATTGCCCCCTGATAGACAAATAGAGTTTCGGATATACTTGTTACTAGGAACGACGCCAATAGCAAAAGCACCATACCGATTAGCACCGATGGAGATGAAGGAGCTTATGACGCAACTTCAGGGGTTGTTTGACAATGGTTTCATTAGACCTAGTTCATCACCCTGGGGAGCTCCGGTGTTATTCGTAAAGAGGAAATGAGGAAGCATGAGGATGTGCATAGACTACAAAGAGCTAAATAAGGCGACGGTTAAGAACAAGTATCCATTGCCAAGGATTGATGACCTATTCGACCAACTGCAAGGTTCAAGCTATTTCTCAAAGATCGATCGTAGGTCAGGATATCATTAGCTGAAGGTCAGAGAGCAAGATATTGAGAAAACCTCTTTTAGAACAAGATATATACATTATGAGTTCTTGGTTATGTCAATTGGACTAACCAATGCTCCATCTCATTCATGGATTTGATGAACATGGTTTGTAAACCATTCCTCGATAAATCTATGATAGTGTTCATAGATGACATTTTGGTTTACTCAAAGAGCCAACAGGAGCATGGCAAGCACCTATGACAAGTGTTAGAAGTTTTGAAGAAGGAGAAGTTGTATGCAAAGTTCTCCAAATGTGATTTTTGGATTCGAGAAGTCCAATTCTTGGGTCATGTGGTTAACCAAGAAGGGATCATGGTTGAACCAGCAAAGATTGAAGTTGTGATGAAGTGGGAACGACTGAAAAGCCCCACAGAGATTCGAAGCTTTCTGAGATTAGTCGGATATTACCGAAGGTTTATCCAAGGCTTTTCTTCGATAGCTTCTCCAATGACAACTTTGACCCATAAAGGAGCTACTTATACTTGGAGTGAGAAACACGAAGAATCATTTGAGAAGTTAAAGAAAAAGTTGTTTGAAGCACCGATTCTTTCTCTACCCGATGAAGTTGAACACTTCCCAGTTTATAGCGATGCATCTGGAGTTGGGTTAGGTTGTGTTTTGACCCAAATGGATAAGGTGATAGCATATGCATCGAGACAATTGAAAGAACACGAAAATAACTACCCCACTCATGATTTGGAGTTGGCAGTGGTAGTATACGCACTAATGATATGGAGGCATTATCTTTACGGCACAAAATGAAAACTTTTCACTGATCATAAGAGTCTTCAGTATGTCTTTGATAAAAAAGAAATGAATATGAGGCAACGACACTGGCTAGAGTTATTTAAGGATTACGACTGTGAAATAATATACCACCCTGGTAAAGAAAATGTTGTGGCTGATGCTCTAAGTCGGAAAGTGAGCCTTGAAAGGAAAAGGCCAAGAGTATTAAGAATTGAAGTTGTCTCAACAATTATGGAAAATATCAAGAAAGCTCAGGAGGAAGCTTCAGAGAAAATGAATGAAAGTCACACCCCTAAACCAGAACGGCAGAAACATTCGGGGGTGGAGGACTTCATTTATAGTATCACAACAAAGGATAATAGTAATCAAAGTACAAAAACAACCATTGTAATTACAAAGTTATAACTTTTACAACTGTGATCCAAATACATAATATATGAACTCAAAGTATAAGTTTAAAAGACACGAGTTTATAGATCTCCGTCTTCTTAAAAAGCTATGGTTGTACCTGTATCACTGTTTCCCTGAGAATACAAGTAGATTTTGAAAAAGTGTCAACAATTAAGTTGGTGAGTTCATAAGTATGTTTGTAAGTGAAATCTCTTTTCTTGTTTATTGATAAAGTAAACATGTCTTTCCCATAAAATCCTATATTTTCTACTATGTTATTTCGTAGGCAAAATGTGTGATACTTTCTGTACTGAGAGTTTGTAAAATGTAGCTTAGTTTTCATAAAACCATGAAAGTATGTTTTCTCTATATTGAAATAGTAATCTATGTTCATACTTGTAAAATATCGTATTATAGTTTTATAATTAAATAAAACCATGCAAAGTATTACTTATTCATACACTAATCATTTTGCTCAATACCAAATTGTGAGTTATTATAACCATACTATATGACCTAGGATCGCCTGAACACAACATTCTTCAGGCGTTATAATTTGTAAGACATTTGTCACCCCAGACATGTTTGCCTAACTGTAAAGCGAGCACTTCAGGTGTGGGATTGTCAGTCCCATATAGATCTATATACAAGTGTCGCGCTCTCCCTCTAGGAGACTCTGGTTATAATTTTTGTGCTTGGCTGGTACTTAGAAAAGTACATGAAGGTAGTCTCACAATTGCTATATTGATGATTATGCGTAGAACATTGAAAAAGTTACGATGAAATAAATACACTGTAAGTAAGTTTCATAAACTATATAGAATATAGTTTATAGGTTTGTTTTAAGTAAAGTAATCTGTTTGTTTTCTATCTGTTATCTGCTATTTGTTTTCTGTTATGTACTTTGAAACTTGAAACCAATGAATTAATCGTCTAAACTATACATAATATAGTTTAGTTGTTTTTTTCACTGTAAGAGTCTGTAATACTGTTATTCTATGATATTTTCTGTTTATACTCATGTATTATCAAATAGTTTGAACACCATTATTTTATATTTATATAAATGTAATATTTATATAATTGGAATTAAGTAGATCTTTGATTAAATAACTTTACCCCAAGCCCACAACCAAACAAAGAACAGGAATGGGGTCAAATTACATATTCTAAATCTTCTAAATCCAAATTATATAATTTACACAGATATAAATAATAATTATAACAATTTTAAATATACTAAAACATTTAAAAATCTTTTAAAATATTAACACAATTTAATTGTGTGTCACTTGTATTTCCCCTAAAATAGTAAAAAATCATAAAATGTAGGAGTATGAACACACGTGATAGGTGACAATTCGGTCAATGTTTCGTTTCTTAGAAATAAGTTTTCTTGATGTAACTGAGAGTTTTTGATGAAAAGTTGGCTTCACTCAGACAAAATTTCTGCTGATAGATTGAAAACTTCTGGGCTTCGGGGCTTGCTTTAGGTGTTAGATATGTTACCGGGGCTTCAGGATAGAGAGGTTCAAAAGTGAGGAAAAGTAGGAGAGAGGTTGAGAATTTGCAACATAATCCGAGGCCTCGCATCCTATTTATAGGGGGGCTTCTGACCTCATTACACCGATCATACTACTAAAAACCCCAGTACGCTGGGCGTACTTCGTGTACGCAGGGCGTACTGGTTCGATTCTTATCCGATCTTCGGACGTGGTAAGGCTACGAGGCACGCGTCGAGGATAGTCTCATTACGTTGGGAGTAATCTCGTTGTACGCTGGGAGTACTAGCGAAAATAGCAGTACGCTAAGCGTACATCATCGTATGCGGGGCGTACTCCCTTCGAGCATATCTGAAGTCGCAGACGTGTCTGACACGTGTTGCATGCGAGGGATAAGGCGAAGTGGTCAATCCAAGGCCTTGTCTTTGAGTACGCTGGGCGTACTCCTTGTACGCGAGGCATACTCCTCTTTTTCAAACTTCAAAAATTCATATCTTTTGTATACGAGCTCCGTTTATGACATTATTTATATCCACGCGTAGGTAAGACCATGCTCTACAACTTTTGTTTAGATTCCGTCGGCTAGTTTTGATTTATTTTTAAAGTTATATTTTTAACAGGCCGGGACAGGAAAAGTCCGTTAAAAATTCATAACTTCTTCATCCGACGTCTATTTTTGTCTGTCTTTTTACCGTTGGATTTCTTTTGATAAGATATCCGATTCTCGTTTAGGTTGTTTTGGCCAAAAGTTGTTCAAACTAAATTTCGAGTTTCGGGCTGTGTATTGTTGTGTCGAAACTTAGAAAAATCATAACTTCTTCATACGAAGTCAGATTTAGACGTTCTTTTTATGGACACTCTCGGTTTAACGTATACTATAACTTTCAATTAGATAGTTAAGGCTAAAAAGCATTTTATTGAAAAATAACTTTTTACGTTAAATAGTGTTTTGACGGTTTTGTCGCGGATTTTCGATTGATCATTACTTCTTCGATATAACTCGGATTTGGGCATTCTTTATATTTTTGGAATCCTTGACAAGATTTCTACCACTATATTTACCCCAAATAAGTTTATTTAACATTTCATTTTTGAGGGTCGATTATGTAAATGCACATAGTATTCAAAAATTTCTCTTTATTATTTTAAAAAGAACTACAAATTGATCTATACTATTACATAGATTTGAAATAACGGGTTGTTATAATAAAGGAGCTATTTATACTTGGAGTGAGAAACACGAAGAAGCATTTGAGAAGTTAAAGAAGAAGTTGTGTGAAGCACCAATTCTTTCTCTACCCGATGGAGTTGAAGACTCCCCAGTTTATAGTGATGCATCTGGAGTTGGGTTAGGTTGTGTTCTGAACCAAAGGGATAAGGTGATAGCATATGCATCGAGACAATTGAAAGAACATGAAAAGAACTACCCCACACATAATTTGGAGTTGGCATCGGTAGTATTCACACTAATGATATGGAGGCATTATCTTTACAACACAAAATGCAAACTTTTCACTGATCATAAGAGTCTTCGGTATCTCTTTGATAAAAAAGAAATGAATATGAGGTAACGACGCTAGCTAGAGAAGGATTACGACTGTGAAATACTTTACCACCATGGTAAAGCAAATGTTGTGGCTGATGCCCTATGTCGGAAAGTGAGCCTTGAAAGGAAAAGGTCAAGAGCATTAAGAATTGAAGTTGTCTCAACAATTGTGGAAAGCATCAAGAAAGCTCAAGAGGAAGATTCAGAGAAAAATGACTGAAAGGAAGAACGTTTGGGCAAAACGTTGATGTTCGATACAAACAATCAAGGGTTGAAGGTATTCCAAGATAGGATTTAGGTACCCAATACGGGAGGAATAAGAGATCTTCTGATGGAAGAAGCTCACAAGAAGATGTACTCGATTCATCCTGGCAGTACAAAAATATATAGAGATCTGAAACCCTACTACTGGTGGCCGACGATGAAGCTTGATGTTGCAAAGTATGTGGCCAAGTGTGTGACGTGTGCGAGAGTTAAGGAACAACATCAGAAACCATATGGGAGTTTAGAACCTTTACTTATACCCATGGGTAAATGGGTAGACATCACCATGGATTTTGTCTCTAAACTGCCCAGAACGAAGAGCGGTCACAACATGATTTGGGTGGTCATTGATCGGTTCACAGAAAGGGCACACTTCATAGCAGCCAATGAAAGATGGTCTATGGACAAGCTTGAAAATGCTTACGTGAAGGAGGTAGTAAGACTTCATGGTGTTCCTCTAACGATAGTATCAGACCGTGATAACCGTTTCACATCAAGGTTTTGGAGGAGTCTACAAAAGGAATTAGGTACGAAGTTGTGTTTAAGTACAACCTACCATCCACAAACTGATGTTTAGAGCGAAAGGACGATTCAAACACTGGATGATATGCTAAGAGCGTGTACCCTGGAATTCCAAGGTAACCAGCATGAACATTTACCTCTGGTAGAATTTTCCTACAATAATAGTTTCCATTCGAGCATCAAGATGGAACCTTATCAAACTTTGTACGGACATAAGTGTACGCCATCATGTTGGCTTGAAGCTGGAGAAAAGCAGTTTATGGGCCCCAAAATAGTCCATCAGACTGCTGAAAAGTTGAAAGTGATTAGGAAAAGGATATTAGCAGCTCAGTATCGTCAAAATAGCTATGCTGACAAGAAAAGACGACCGATGACATTCAAAGTTGGAGATTCGGTTTTACTTAAAGTATCACCGTGGAGGGACTTATAAGATTCGGGAAAAGAGGAAAGTTGAGTCCAAGTTTCAATAGACCCTTCAAAGTTCTTCAGAGGATTGGGAACCAAGCTTACAAGCTAGAACTACCAGAAGAACTAGATGGTATTCATAACACTCTCCATGTATGTTATTTGAGGAAGTTCACGGGAGAAGTTCCTGACATAATTCCAATTTCTGAGTTAAGGATGGATGAAAACAAGAGGCTAATTGAAGAACCAGAGGCAATTGTTGACTGTAAGAGTAAGAAGTTGCGATGCAATCTGGTGGACTTAGTGCTTGTGCGATGGAAACATACGAATGAGCCAAATCTCACCTAGTAAACAGAGAGTGATATGATGACTCGCTATCCGCATTTGTTTGTTGATGCATGATTCCAGGATGAAATCATCCTAAGGGGCAGATAATTTTAATTCCCGTGTTTATACGCTAAGCATTAGTATGATGATGTAATAGTCTAGGTCAACCATTGTAACCTATTACTTGAATATTATGTGAATTATGTGATTATATACATGTTTGTAAAGATATAATAAAAATAAGCGTAAAAAATAAAACGTTAAATAAGCCCGATATCTATGAAGAAAGTTGTAGTGGTTGTGACAAGGATTTTGGAGATATAAAGAACGCTGAAATCCGAGTTATAACGAAGAAGCAATGACCCGTCGAAGTTTTGCGACAGAACCGACACAACATTGTGTGACGTAAAAAGTGAGTTTATGATGAAGCGCTTTTTAGACATAGCGATCTAAATGAAGGTTTTAGCATACGTTAAACCGAGAGCATACATAAAAAGAATGTCGAAATCTGACTTCGTATGAGGAAGTTATGAATTTTCTAAGATTTGGCATATCAGTGTGCAACTCGGAATTCGAATTATAGATCGAGCGATTTTTAGCCGACACAACCAAAACGAGAATCGAAGATTTTGTCAATAGTAGTTCAATTGTAAAAAGACAGACAAAAACGAACGTCGGATGAAGAAGTTATGAATTTTTAATGGACTTTTCCTGTCCTGGCCTGTTAAAAATATAAATTTAAAAATAAATTCAAAATTAGCCAATGAAGTCTAAACGAAATTTTTAGAGTACGATCTTATCTACGCGTGGATATAAAGAACGTCAAAAACTAAGCTCGCATGCGAAAGTTATGAATTTTTGAAGGTTGAGAGACACATTTCAAAGCTTATCCGAAGGCACGCCTCGTGTACGAGGGTACGCTAAGCATACCGAAGTACGCCCAACATACGAAGCCCGTATGTTGCACAATCTCCTTTTCTTCTACGATCCGAAGCGAGCCACATACCACCACCGAAGATCATACGCGTATCCACTATGCCCCGCGTACCGTGAGGCTTCAGCCTTATAAAAGGGGGTGCGAGGCCAACCAACTCCATTAGACCTTTACACCTTTATTTCTATATCTACTCTCTCTCTGGCCACCTTAAACCACCCCGAAGCCTAGGGAACCTCCCTAGCACTAGAAGAAATCCCCGGAGAGCCTGAAGTATCCGATAAAAAGAGTTTTTCGGTTCGGAACTCTGCCCGCGCAGAACCCGGTTTTCAAGCAAACCTCCTTGTTTCATCAAAGAATATTGTTTTAAGAAACAAAGTGTTGTCCAATCACCACCTTATCAAGTGAGTGTGTAGTCACTTTTATATTACACAAAGATATGATGTATTTTTTATAAATTACATGCTATGTGTATATATATACTATCTTTTTACCTGAGATGTATGTTGTATGAAAGATTTAAACTTTGTTTTTAAGATCTGAACTGTATATGTATTTCATATCTACAAATATGTTGGGTAAAACATGGCTAGATGAAATAGTTGATGTGTGATGAAATAAAATGATGAGAGGCCTCGACGTTGACGATGTTCCAGTCATCTAGCGGAGATAGATGACGACCACATACTTTTCTAGACAGTCCAGTGGAATGCCAGCAGGCTCGCAACCTGTAGGTGTTTGTGAACGATGTGTTCACCGGTGTACTCCACCCCCTCATGGTTTCCTTAAGGATATTTATGATGGGTTTTAGGCATAAGAACAATCCTATGTGCTCATACAAACCCTAATGCTTGGATCTAGGTTTCTCTATTGTACATGCTTTGAATCCAAGACTAATAAACTTAGATCTAACATGTTATAAACTGAATTAGGGTTTAGAGAATTACCTTTGATTGTTATATAGCAATAACAATCAATTCCTTGCTTGGATTGGCTTCAAAAGCTTAGTGCCTCAAGTGTTGCACCTCTAATGGAGTTACAAACACCTTATGCAACTTGGATGAAGAGGAGAAGAAGAGAGGCTGCCCAAAAACGACTAGAAACCCTAGAGAATCAGTTCCACACGTTTTTGGAGCCTAAGGGGTCCTTTATATACTTGTGTGGGCTGCTAGGGTTTCAGTCAAAACCCTAATGGACAGCTTAAACCCTAAGCAGCCCATGGAACCTTCTGGATAAGGCTATGGACAAAAATATGATGGGCTTCCATCATAATTTCGTTCACCCCTTATTCCTTTAGCATTCCTTAGCCCAATAACTCAATTATCCAATAATTGCAGTCCAGTCCCCTGAATTTAATTAATCTCTTTTAGCCACAAAATTAATTCTTAATTAATTATTGACTAATATTAATTAAACAATATGATTTCTCCTTTAATATATTATTCTCATAATATATTAATAAATCATATTCAAACCTCTCTCTCCTTGATTCATCCTACATATTGCTATGGTGAAGGCAACCCAAAAGAACCATGCTCATAATCGGGTCAAGTACATACCAAAATAGTTATGGACTTAGACACTAATCCAACAATTTATGGCCAAGAAATCCCCTCAATAGCAGAGTCCACCCCGATGATGATACTTTGGCTAGGTGCCTTTTATTAGATGCTTTAGGGACGTAAAGTGAGTATAACGGGAACGGGTAATCGGGTTTGTTTGGTTTGATTAAATTAATAAAATTATTTATTATGGGATGAAAACCCTATATACTCACCAGGCTTTCCAGCCTGACCCACTCAGTTTCTTGTATTACAGGTGGTGGTAAAAGCATAGTTGGATGATCTGACAAGAGATTATGGATTTATAGGCCAATAGAAAATGTATAAAATGTTGTAAATGCCTATATTGTTTTTAGGCCAATTTTGTTTTGTGGCCTATGATGTTTTGTTTATGCTTTTGGTCTGTATCGATGATGACATCCTGAGTTTTGTAATATAATGAAAATACATTTCTTTAAGAAATGCTTTGATAAATTTTTATATATTTTGTTTTGGGAACAAATTCTGCAACACATTTCTTAAAATGTTACTCTGATTTTATTATAAAAGCATAAACGAAATCGGTCTTTTCTGGTCGTGAAATTGGGGATTTCACAGTTGGTATCAGAGCATTATTTTATTGAGCTAGGAGTTTGTAGGATTTCTAGACTTAAACTTAGAATGCTAAGCGATGATCGTGAGATGAGTGTCTGCCATATTTTAGACACAAGCACTTGTTTATTTTAGGAAAGATGCCTAAAATGCTTTTATGTGCTAAATGCTATATGTTTGTCGTATATGCTATTGTTCGTTCGGATCTATGGTTTGTTTCCGACCGGATTTAGAAACCTTATGTGTTCAGGATTCTAAACGTACAACTACAGTATTAGAACTAGCATGTAACGTTTCGGAGTGATAAGGAGAATTTAAGCGTCTATCTAAATTCACCTAATTTGGTGTATAGATCAAAATGGAAAGACCCGGAGCGGAGCTGGAAACACGAATGAAAACAGGAATCAACAGCCTCGTCCCTAAGTGATTGAGCAGGTTCCAATAGTAGAAGCTGCACCAGAGCCAGTCACTATGGCTGGAGTATAAGCCATGATTCGGGCAATGATGGCCGAACAGAGGGAAGAAATGAGACAACTATTGCTGAATAATAGGGATGAACCTTTAACGCCTATTGAACAACCTGAACTGAATGACGGACAGTTAGAGGAAGGAAATTACAGTCGCACTGTCAATCAAGCGGAACCCCCAATGGCAGAAAGGAATGCCCCGGAGAGGGGAATCAAGAGAGATGGACGTATGTATAAGAATTTCTTGGGCGCCAAACCGCTATGTCTTTCCTGAAGCCCAAAGCTTGTAGAGATTATGGACTGGATATCCGAAATGGAGATGGTATTGTAAAGCTATTGTAACACCAGTCAAAATAGGTCAATAACAATCACATGTGACTATGGTAATCATGTAATGTGACTTTGTTAAACTAGTAAAGTGACAAACTTAATATTTAATTCATGATAAAGTATGAACTTTCATACATAATTTATGATACAACTCAAAGTATACGTCCACACGAATCCAAAAATATAGAGAACGTCTAAATCTGACTTCGCGTGAAGAAGTTATGATAAACCCTAACACTAGAAATCTCTATAACAAGAGGAATTTAAAATAGAATTAGAATTAGCTATAGGAGTCTAAAAGAAAGTCGTAGTAATTGGAATTACCTATGCGTGCATATAAAGAACACCGAAAACGGAGTTCGTATGCAAAAGTTATGGCCTTTCGAAGATGCAGCTGTCAGAAACCCTAATTTAACTGAACTCACGACGTGAGAAGTCAACAGACACTAATCGGAGCTAGAAAACATGCGTTAAGGCTATAGGATGACTCATGGAAGTTCACGACGTGAATCTATCATGTTCACAACGTGAATGGCCCCAGGACACCCTATAAATAGCGATCGAAGCTTATTCAATCCTTACACCTTCTTCTTTCATTCTTTCTCGTTTCTGAAGGCCATTTCCCTTCCTGAGCTTGAATACGACGAGCCTCTGACCGTTTAGATTCTATAGATCACCCTACTAAGGTGAGTTTCACAGCCCCACTTTCTAATATTTCGGGGGAAAACACATGCTAGATAATATATATATATATATATGTTATTATTATGTCTATATGATAGTATATAGTTATAATAGCCGGGGTATAGTTGTTCTAAATATAATATTTTGAATATATACAACTATTATCAACTTATCAGTATGTTAATTTACTAATGTAGATCTTGAGTTATACTTAAGATTCTATATATATGTTGTGTGCGATATAGTTCCGAAGTTATATTCGGAAGATTTATATGTTAAGTTATAAAGTATGTTGTTATTAATAGTTTTATGTCAAGATAAAATTAGGAACATTATATGTTGTTATTATTGGTTTTAGGTCAAGATAAAACCTGGTTTTACTTCAAGAGATAGCTGTTATACTGCCTAAATATTATGAAGTTAGGAGTAATGTTTAAAAGCATAGTCTAGTAACTTAGAGTTTTAGACATGAAAATGCTTTTGTTGTTAGAGCTATAGGTAGTCGTCAAAGTCTACATGAGCTACCTCATTCATCAACTAAGATTGGGGATCTTAGTGGAAGTCTTCTGACCTGTAACCATTAATCCCGTGTGAGCGAGGAAGTCTTGTATGAATAAGGTATGAGTTAACGACCCCACTCGTGGTTGTTAATTACAACCCAAGACAAGCGAGTGACGATTCGTTCCTTTTATTTTTATTCCGACGTCGATGAAGCATACGGTGTTGTTTCTCATGGTAAATCATGAGTGTATTTTTTCTCATGGTAAATCATGAGTGTATTGTTTTGTCAGAGGTTTTGTTGTCAAGCAGCGGTTACAGACTCATGGTAGTAAATTGTTAGAAGCATTATACTTTGTCGTTATACAAGTATTAATGTTAACTATAAGTTTCCCCCTACTTATACCCTAGGTACTACTTGTATATTAAGTATATAATTATACCTAACACACATACTCGTATAGAATGGAAATAGATTTATACGTAGTGGTTTTTACTCGTATAGAATTGAAATAAGATTTATACGTAGCAACTTTCGTTTGTATGGAATTACAAACACTTATATTTCTAATATATGAGACTTATAGGTAAACTACTTATTTGTTAAGTAAACTTTTATACTTAGGATATATATACTATACGTTGGCGAGTCAAAATCATACTTTCAAAACTATACTTTTGAAACTTGAAAAATGTATTATTTTTATATGGAGTAAAAACCTGTGGACTCACCAAATTTATGTTGATGTATTTTCAAATACATGTGTTTTCACGAAGTTGATAACTATGATACGAGAAATGACGTTACACTGCCCGGTGTTTCCGCCGACGACCGGGGTGTGACAGCTGTTACTATAGCGACAAGCAGAAAATCGTCTTTGCAGTCAGACAACTGAAGACCAGAGTTTTAAGCTGGTGGAAGTTATTAGTGGATACGATGTCATAAGGAGAAGCTCTGAAAATGTCTTATGAAGCATTCATAGAGCAGTTGAAAATGCAGTATTGTTCTGAAATAGATCTGATAGACCTAAACAATGAGTTCCAGAACTTGAAGAAGGGGAAATGAGCATTGATGACTATGCTACTGCATTTACCGAAAAGATGAAGTTGTTTCCATACTTGGTGCAGACTGAACTCGCCAAGATAGAGAAATTTGCTAACGGCTTGCCATGAGACTTTGGCCCAACAGTCAAAATGGAAAGCACGTTAAAGGCAGCCGTTAGAGCAGCCAAGAATGTTGAGACCGAGTTAAAGGAAAGGGGTTTGGAGAAAACTGAGGTTGGTGAGAAAAGAAAGTTTGATGGATCTTCGAGACCCAACAAGAAAAGTAAATTCTCGAAGTTTGGTTTGAGAGGAGGAGGAGGCGAAGCAAATTGGTGTGAAAATTGCGAAAAGAAGCACCATGGGAAATGTGACGGGGAGGTCACTTGTTTTAAGTGTGGAAAGCCTAGGCACTATGCCAATGAGTGCTCCTCCAACAAGAAAATTTGTTATGGGTGCAATGAGGAGGGACACATCTCGAGGGAGTGCCCGAAAAAGAAGGAGGCAACAATAATTGAATTAGTAAAAGATTAATATTCACCCGCACCTTTGAATTTGCTTGCTTGCATCAATAATTTGAGGTATGTATTTACATATGGCACTAAAAGCTCCACATACTATTCTGCAAATGTTTTGGAAAGAATATGTCACAACTCAAAATTTTAGACCTAGCATGGTCTAAACCCTAACCAAGTACTACTGTAAACCACATTGCAACCCTTGTTGCATTTTATCCTTTATAGCCTTAACGGAATGAGGATAAGCTAAAACCTAAGTTGATTTATGATAATGTAAATTAATATAAGTCAAAGATTAAAGCTTAAACCACAAAGTAATACCTTAAATAGAGTTTTAGGTCTTAAGCTTCTAGAACCATGGAGTTTACGGCCTAGGGAATTAATGCCAAAGTAGTTCACGGTCCAAAACATTAAACCAAAAAGGGTGTTCACGGTTGAGGATTCATTCATAAAGGTGTTCACAGTTAGAAATCAAATCAATAAGGGTGTTCACAGTTTGGGGAATAAGTCCAAGGTAGTTTACGGTTTGAGTTTTAATGCAAAATGGTGTTTATGGTTGGTATAAATCCGAAAACACCCTTAATGGGCTGAAAAAACGAGACTAGCCCACCTTAGAACCATAAACCCTAAAGCCCAAGCCCATTATGAACCGTAAACACCGCTATACATAAGTGTGTATCCGAAAACAACTTCATTTCTCACATTTCCATCCGAAAACACTTCCACTTTTTGCTCTCAACTATCATCCATGAACACCATAAATTCACAAGATTCTTGCCTAGATCTTCATATTTACACCTAGAACACCAAGAACACCAAGAACATTTTACCATATCTTCAAATCTTCAAACATCCACTAAGAACACACCGAAAACACTTTAGCCTCCACCGAGAACCCTTTTCAACATTCCAATTAATTCCAAATAATTATTGTAAGTCTTTCTTACATAATTAAAGTGTTGCCTAATACTTTAATTATTAATTACAACGTTATTTAATTTATTATTTAAATTAATATCTTATTAATTTAAATACGACGTCAGGGATAATTATTTTTAGGATACGATTGCTGTCACGTATTCTAATCCGAGGATCACCGTTAACACTTCGCAACTCAACCGAGCACACACATTCGAGGTGAGTTCATACCCCCCGTGTTTTTTCAAGCTTTTTCAATGTTTTTAGGGGGGGGGGATACAAGTAAAACAAAAGTAATCTTGTGTTTAAAAATATAAATTACTTATTATATTTTCTTACCGATAACATGCATTTGAACGTGAAAATTAATAGACACACCAAACATCATTACGGTTAAACTACAAAATATCTTAAGTCGTAACAGTTTTTACATCAGAGGAACAAATGAACTATTTTACAAACTTATAAACTATAATGGGTATAATTTATGGAACAAAGGAAACTATTTTACAAGTTCATATTTTAACACGTAAACAAACTTATAAACTACATTAGGTATAATTTATGGAACAAACGGACTACTTTTCAAAGTTACATGTTATTTACAAAAAAGGATTTTCTTTGTTCTTCAAGTACTTATTTAAGTGCCAACAAAAGTCCTAAGCTGAATAACCAGAGTCTCCTGGAGGGAGAGCGTGTGTTTATGTATAGATCTATACGGGACTGACAATCCCACACCTTAAATGTTAGCTACAGTTAGGCTGGCAGGCCTGGGGTGACAAATGTCATTAACGATTCCAACGCCCGAAGAACGTCATGCCAGTCCATCAATCGTATTAGTATGGTTATGAGGACTCACAATTTTGTATCAGTAGTATGATTAGTGTATGAATGTATAAACAAACTTCGTTTAGTTTTATTTAATTATAAAACTACAACAAAGGACTTTACAAATCAGTCGGATCAAAAAGGCTCTTATTGTTAATTCTCAGATTCCTTGGTTTATACGTTAGAGTCATATATAGATAATATCTGATAGGCAGTGGGATGTGTGTTTTCCGCCTTACTTCCTGCTTGTTATTTGGTTGTGGGCTTAGGGCAGAATCACCCAATTGACTGTCCGTTCGATCTTGATTATATATAATTCATATGTACTAATTAATCACAAGAGGAACAAATATGGGTCTTATCAACATGTATCAGTATAACACACCATTTTCTATAACATAACTTACAACTATGGGGGAAAACATATATCAAAGATGTTTTATCAAGTAACAAAACAACAAGTATACAAACTTAACGCACATCAAAATGCAAACACTTTGGTCTTAGGGTTTAAGACTATTTCGTAAATAAATTAAGTAAGGTAATTATATTTAAACCTTTTACTCTTGGAACGTTTAACATTTCAACTCGGTTTCTATGGAAAATATAGGATTTTCCAGGATCAACGTTATTCCTTACAAGTAAATAGTATACAATTTAACTTTTTGAAAACAAAAAGGTGATTACTTATCAAAAACGATGATTTACAGTAGAGCGGGTGTAACTAAGAACATATTTACAAAAGATTCAACATTTATTTTCAATTCATTTAACTTATTATTCATCACATCAGAAAATATCGGATTTTATGGAGGAAAACATTAAAATTTTCAAAGAACAAAGAACATACTTTCCAAAAAAAAAATGCTTATGAACTCACCAACTTTAATATTGACACTTTTTTTCAAACCACTTGTATTCTCAGGAAAATTAGTAGACAGGTACCCTCTTGGGTGTTCCGAAGACGGAGCATGGTAGTTTTACGTCTTATCTTTTGTGATAGTTCAATGTTAAACAAGTAATGTTTTGAACATAATGTAAATACTATGTTTTTAATACAATGGTTGTTGTTGCTTTGATTACTATTATTCAATTGTTTCGATACTATACATTACGTCCTCCGCCCCCGAACGTTTTCGCCGTTCCGGTTTGGGGGTGTGATAGAATATATGCCAAAGTAAGCTAAAACCCATGTAAACATTTGACAAAAGTGTACCTATTTTACCAATTACATAGTCACCATTGCACCGGACAATCCTAAGGAATGGGAAACCTAGGGATGTTAGAGAATGAAGTAGTTTCAAACCTATTCAACCCTTGTCCTCTTATAATGCCCAAATATTTCACTATTCCCAACTGCCACGTATTCCTATCCACCCAACAATTTCGTGGTATTATGAAGGAATTGTAAAGTTAGAGCCACAAACAATAACAAACATCCAACAACTACCAATAACCTAAACATAAACCCAAAGTGTAGTGGTCACAAGAGCAAAGCACTAAATACATATTTAGAGTATGGAGTGTTCAAAGAGAAATATTAAAGGATGTAAGAAATCCTAGATTCATTAGGAAGCTTAACCATAAATCTAGAAGAATAATTTTTTCTTACTGGAGCCCTAAATTTTTTAGGGCGACACCGAATCCTCTACCAATCTACCTAAATCATAGGTACCACCAATAGATTATTCCTACGAGTTACCTTCATCAATATTTCTAAAAGTGAATATTGTCTACCAGATCATGATCATCATTAGACTGCCAAACTTGAAAACATAATATGGAACAACTGACCCCCCCAAATGACCAAATCGACACTTATGAATATCATATGCAATT
Source organism: Lactuca serriola (assembly GCF_051521515.1). Classification (NCBI taxonomy): domain Eukaryota; kingdom Viridiplantae; phylum Streptophyta; class Magnoliopsida; order Asterales; family Asteraceae; genus Lactuca; species Lactuca serriola. The sequence goes on along the minus strand of NC_136409.1, from coordinate 107,209,946 downwards.
TTCAAAGTTATACCAAGTTTCTATTTAACCTATTTGACACTACCTTAAATGGAAATTAGAGAGCTTGGTTGAAAATCTTGGAACCAAACATCATTCATAACTTGAAAGAACTCAAAGAGGCATTCCTCACCAAGTTCATGTAGTTATGAAAATACCTTGCACATGCACACAAAAATAACGTGATGTAGATAATTGGAAGGAGAATGTATTAAATCATTTGAAAAATAATTCAACGAAGCTACTCTAGGAATATCAAGAAAGGATAAGAAAATATCAAAAGATTGTTTAATTGAGGCTTATGACCAGGAACTCTCATTAGAGGTATTAATATAAATATCGATGAATCGACATGAATTAAGAGAAAGGCTTGAGCGGTTAATTAAGAAAGAACTAGAAATAAATAGACAAATATCCAAGGATAATGTTATCCGTCCAATAAAGGATTGTTGGAAATAGTGTCCAATGTCATTAACTATTGGTAATATTTCTAATAATAACTGGGTCCTTTTGGGTTGCCCTCAAGACCTAAATTGAGTAGAATAAATAAAGGAAAAATTGGTTTATTAATTATTATGGATAATAATTAATTAGAAACAAATTAGAAAACATTTTGGGAATTAATTAATAGTTTAATCAATTAAAGGGTTGAATATTTATTAATCGATAATTGGTTAATCATGAATTTTCCAGAACCCTTATGGGATTAAGGTTGGATGAAAATCACTCCATCCCACATGGGAAAAGGAGTGAATTTTGTGGTTACCTCCTCAGCCCACATAGGAAGGAGTACAAAACCTAGGAAGGGATCCAAGGCTATAAGTAGGGCCTTAGGGATTTCATTCTTCCTTGCACCTTGGCGTGAAGTTTCGCCAATCCTTCCCCCCCCCCTCTTAGGGTCGATTTCTAACCCTCTTAGGGTTTGTGAAATTGACCCTTCTCCTAGTTATTTTATGTTTTCATAGGGTAGATGTAATTAGCATGAAACGATAGATCCATTGGTTGCATGTACACTTAGGTATATCATAGTTTCGATTTTTTTGCTACCTAGTTTAGAATGTATTTGATGCGTAGAAAACCCAACAGTGGTGTCAGAGCCATTGGTTTATGATTACATTCACCATATATCCATATTTTCTGTAAGTTTTTTGTTTGAAATTGAATGAAAGAAGAATAATTGGAAAATTCATGACTGAAAAAAACCTTTGTCACAACTCACGACATGAGGGGGTTTATGCTCACGTCGTGAGCAGCCCGAATTAGGGTTTCCCTATTCTTTTTTTTTTCAAATTTGAAGGTTTGTTAAATATGGATAAAGACCAAATTTAAAATGTTTTAAATCTGGAAAATTGATGAATATTATTTGAATGTGATTATTTAAATTTGAATGTTTATTTATTATTTAAATAGTGAATTTAAATATTTAATATTAATTATAATAGAGATTTATAATTTTGAATAGTAATCCCTCATGATTTATTAATTCTTACATTGCGTCCTCACAATTAATTAGAATTAATAATAGACAACTAAATGTAAAGAGTTTTAAATTTACCCATTTTATTTATACATAGTAGAATTGTATCTATTATATGTATAAGAGAGTTACAACATGTGTCATCGTATGTTTAAATATTGACATTATCAGTCATACCATGACTAGGCTCACCTATTCTGATGTAAGGGTTTAAGGAGGTCTCTATGATTCCTAATGAGGTCAGTCTTTAATATATTTCGCGCTTACCACCCTCATCACCATATTGCATTTTGAGAATGGAGTTTCCGAAAGGGTTTGATAGTGATAATGTCAATCTAAAAGTATTTTAAATACAAGTATAAAACAAAATCTGATTTTATTAATAGAATGTGAAGTTCATATTATCCATGAAAATTACACATTCTCTTTATATTCTATTGGTGGAGCTCATGTGGTTAACCGACACATCAATCTAGGGTATAGCAAAGAATGATATGGAACTCGCAAATATCAAGCATAACTTGAGCCAGGTACCATGTGATTTTGTATGGTTAATTCACAATCTATTTAATGTGAATCTTATGTGTAACACCTAGAATCAGTAAGGCCAAGAAAGGAAAGGAAAACCCTAAGTTAAAAGGGGGTCAACTCGTCGAGTCCAAGGAATGACTCGGCGAGTCGAAGCGGAGTCCGTATCGCAGATTAAGTGACCGACTCAGCAAGTCGGCGAGTGGACTAGGCGAGTCTGGTCTGGGTTGGGAAAGCCCTAATTCCGGGACTTGGTACCCTATTTAAGCATCTTATTCTCTTCGCTAGGGTTCAGTTTAGCCTCTCTCATCCAGAACCCCAAAACCCTACCCACCCAACTTCATTTTTGGAGCTTTTGGTGAAGATTAAGGTCTATTGGATTGGATTTTGAAGGCTTGGAAGAAAGGAGCAAGGAAGGAAGTGTAGATCCAGCCTTCGTATCATTTTGACAATTGTTAGAAGGTAAAAAATTTGGACCTTGAGGTTTCAATTGATAGATCCCCTTTATAGTTTGCTTTTGGTCACATTTGGATCATTTCCAAGGTTAATCCGAGTATTAAACCCTTGAGGATGGATTTTGGACAACAGATCTGGACACTCTTGAGCTTTAGGAGCTAAGAGTTGCTGGCTTTATCCAGCTAAGATCCCATTTCATGACCTAGGTTTTCTTTGAAGCTTGGATTAAGTGTTTTAGCCCCATAACACCTTGCATGCACGTAAAGTTACCAACTTTACGTGCAATGCTAGCATAAGGAGTCCAAATCTATGAGGTGGAGGTGTTGGGATGGACTGTAATCGACAAAATAGAGATATCACAAGATGGACTCGGCGAGTCAGTTCATGGACTCGACGAGTCGGGCTGCATGCCCAAGCCCTTTTGTTTATGAGTCGGATCAGTGAGTGGGGTTAGAGAAGGACTCAGTCAGTCTGTGTCCATAATGGGCATGATGATCATGGTACTCGACGAGTTCAAGGAGGAACTCGGCGAGTCCAAGGCAATCTCCTTAGTTTATGAAGATAGACTCGACGAGTTGTTCTACAACTCAACGAATCGGTTGAAGATGGTCCCGGATGTTAGTTGAAGGAGAACCCGTTGACTCTGACCGTTGACTTTGACCCTGAGAAGGACCTTGACCAGAGTTGACTTAGGTGCTGTTTGTTTTTTCTGAGGCAAAATGTCTGCAGTCTGCGGATCACATTTGTAGACCTCTGCAGTAGAAGAGGTAGACCAAACATCTGTAGTATGAAAAAAGAAGACTGTTTGTTTTTTTAACATCTGCGGGCTACTAAAATAAACTAAAATATAAATAAACTGATTTTTTTAAACTTCAAAGTGATTTTTTTAATATTTTTATGACTTTTTTATAAATAATTAACGAATCTAGATCAACTTTTATGTATTATTGTATAAAAAATAAAAATAAAATGGTATGAATTAATGTATATATTTGATAAAAACCACCAACTTTGGTTGCAAAGTTATAACTAAATATTATAATTAGTGATCAAAGAATTTGATACATAAATGGATGGAAATAAACTTCGATTTTTTCAATTAAATCCATTAAAAACGTATCATAAATATTTTCTCGAGAAATTGACGATACTGTATTGAATAATGTTTTACAAAATTTGGCAAAAAAAATATAAGAATATATTATGATTTTTTTTCATATTTATATAAACAACTTCAACGACTATTATTGTAATAAGTTTTTATTTATAAATTTATCAAAAATATCATGTTTATATCGTCGAACATTTTTTTTAAGTTTTGTAATTTTTTTTTTCAAATTGGTTATCATTAATAAAGTTGGACAAAATATTAATTAAAAAAAAACTTGAAAAAAATGAAGATATATATGTTTTTTTAGGCTAGAAGATGTCTGAAAATGTTAGAAGACTCTGGTCCACATCTGCACCAAGAAGAGGGCGCACAGACATTTTTAGGTCTGCAGTTTTCAAAAAAACAAACAATCTGCAAAGGCTAATGTCTGCGCATAGTCTGCGCGGCGCAGACAGAAGAGGCCATGCAGATCTGCAGACAAAAAACAAACACTACCTTAGTTGGCTTCTTGAGGACAGTTAGGCTAAGTGTTATTATTGGTATTAGTACCTCGAGGAGCTAGAGGAGCATCAGTTTGGGGAGTTGTCGGATAGCAGCCAGAGGGTTATCAACAGAGTTCAGCAGTGCAGGTGAGTCTCCTTACTGTGTGCATGGGTCTACGGCCACAATGCCGGACCATTGTGTTCATGTTCATGTTTATGCTTATGTATAGAAGGAAGACCCGGGGGTTAGCCCTAGGCACTTATTGATATGTTCCGGGTTACGACTTGATGCCGGGCGAGGCCCGAGGAATGTTAGGATGCTAGAGCTCTTAGTGATTCTTGCATGTGTCGGTATGATAGGATCCGAACCGAGGGTCCGATGTCGGGGGTAAGCCCGAAGTACGTTAGATAATAGTATGTTTCCGGGCAGGGGGTCCGATGCCAGGGTATTCCCGAGGAAGATTCTTATGTAGTGTGTTAGATTATACTTGTTGTCTTCGTGATACTTGTATGTGCCTGGTAAGGAGGTGAGTATGGGCGAGGTCCCGTATCTCATCACTAGTTGAGTATGGATGGGGTTCCATATCTCGATATTAGCAGAGCAGGGGCGAGTACCGTGATAGGGAGGATGTGAGTGTGGGCGAGGGTCCATATCTCACTATTAGTAGGAGTGTGGATGGGGCTCCACTACTTCAGTAACAGACCAGGGGCGAGGCCTGAGAGCAGGGTATGGTTAAGGAATGTTTATGTATGTTTCAGTATGTTATTTAATCGTATGTATGTGTTTGGTGGGCGAGGCACAGAGTCAGGCGGGGCCTAAGGGAAACATATTTGTATACCGGGCAGGGCTCGATGCCAGGCAGGACCTGATGCCAGGTGGTGCCTGATGACAGACAGGGTCCGATGGCGGGTGAGGCCCAATGCAGCGGGCGGGGGCCTAGTTTGTGATTATGTGCTCACAATTGTATATGTCATGTTTGGATCAATAGATATGTATGGTATGTGGTAAGTTGGGGAACTCACTTAGCTTCGTGCTTGCGGTTTTCAGTTTTGGTTTCAGGTATTTCCGATAGCGGAATGAAGAGCTCGGGATGATCGCATGCCACACACCAAGAAGTTTAGCCTGGGACGTTTACTCTGATAAAATGAATAAGTGTTTTTGGAAAAGATACTATGATTTGTCATATAGCCCCTTTTGTATGTTTGAATGACTTAATGATATGGAATAGTTATGTTTTTGAAAGAAATTTTTGGTCTTGATTTTTGGGATGTTACAAGTTGGTATTAAAGCCTTGGTTTGAGGGATTCGGACACACTCTCGGGTGTGACTGAATGTTTTTTTATAATTCCCAATCTTAGTTACTTTAGGAAAATATGAATAAGGTGCTAATCCATGAAATTACACTTTGCACTTTGTTTAAGTCAGTTAGTGGAGCGTGTGTGGTTAACCGACACACTAACTCGTATTTAACAAGGTAGGCAAAGGGTAACTTAATATTTATCATAGTATCGATGGAGCATGTGTGGTTAACCGACACATCGATTGAGGGATAAATATTAAGGGTACCAAGTATATTTTCATGGTTATTCACACCTTGTTTTGTGATCCTCGGCATCCGTGTCACAAAACCTGAAGGGCACACTCGAGATTGAAACATGCCATTGAAGTTCAATGAATCTCAAAAAAATCTAGGAGTTTCAAAACCAATTAAAACCTAATAATACATTTCGTTTATCTTGGTGGAAATTGGTGAATCGTCATTCACCTACCTTCAAAATATTTTATAGCTTGGATTACGGCATCCCTCTTCCAAGTTATAAAATAGTTTGTAGGGTCCTAGCCTTAATATCTCATATTGGGTGTTATATTAAGGACTTTTAATCAACTATCTTGAATATCTCCCAAAATATGTCTAGTTCAGACATCTATGATCCTCCCAAATCTCTTGGAACTTCACTTCCTCCACCTTCTCCAATTATTCTCCTTAACCCACAAGTTCAAGGTCACTCAAGACCTATTGGCAAGGCAAGGTCTAGGTGTGATCACATCTTGGAGATGAAGTCACATATTGACAAGCCGGGAGAGTTAGGTGTCAAAGTCTTGAGAAAGTTGGTGGTTCAATCACTTTCTAAGTCGCATCGTAGGTTCCTTCGGGACTCCTATGAAACAGACTATGACAAGACCCTTAATTATCTTATCTATATGCTAAGATCAACTTCCTAAAACTTTATGGACATTGACAATGATGACACTGGAAATCCAGAAAAAGCATTCTCTTCCCAATGGAAAGGGATCGGCCATAGTCAAATCGGTTGACCAAATGTTAAAGAGAAAAGCTAAGTCTTTGATAGACACGTGTACCATTACTAAAGGGTCCATATGTTTATATTGCCAAAGGAAGGGGCATTGATTACGAAGCACCCAAATTTACCTAAGGATGTTAAAGTCAATAAGTTTGACTCTACTTCCGGTAAAGTCCATTATCTAACTCTGTTAAGATCCTATTTGGAGATTCTATTAAACAATGTGACTGGGTCACCTGGAGATGTTATAAGAATCAAAGAAAGAGAGAAATCTTAAAGAAAGTATATGCTGATTCTGATCGCAAGATGGATTTCGATTGCATCAGAATTTTGAGCTGTTACTTAGGAGTTATGACACATTGCTTAGGAATAGATAACAACAAGGTTTTCATTTGCACTGTAAGGATAAGTTTTTCTGCAAAGTTTTAAAATAAAAGGAAAATATTTGATTTTATTTATTTTAAGGATCCTTACAACGGCGTTTGTGAAAAAGTGTTGCTTATATGATTCCATTGATAGCAATATTGGAAAATGGATTTGATTCTTTCATTTGTGGTAGTGTCTAAACTTATGAAATAAGGAAAGATTCTCATCACCCAAGGTTTTAGTTGGATAGAAACTTGGAAATCATGCAAGTTGTATAGTACGATGAATGAGAACTTTCAGCTTTGGAAAATTAAGACTAGTTCCTTGTTCACATGTATATGTGAATCAAGTGAAGGACTAAGAGAATGAGTACACATTCTTGTGCACTGATCAAGTCCACCACAAAAGATCTATAAGACTATTCGTCATGATTTACTAAAGTTTAGTAAATATGGTTACACTTACAAGTTTAAGTGTAATTCTAATACATTGGAAAAAATTTTGATGTATGGCAGAACGAATGAGAAGAATCAAATTAGGCAGAAGGATAAAAGTTTCTCAAATCTGAAAAGAGAGAGTACTTTAGTATCATGTTATATGATCATCTTAATGATTAAGAGACCTTATCACAATTCATCCTCTAAGTAAATTCTGATAGCTAAGAAGAGGAGCTATGATTTGTTGAAGTGGTCAAATCAAGAAGATGAGTCATACTTCATTCCAAAACAAGTCTTAGAGTCATACTCCAAGACTGTAAGTTTAGTGACATATCTTGAAGAAAGGTTTAAAACAATTGTCAAATGTAAGAGTAAAAGTGTCCTACTCTTGTACATTTGAAATTGGTAAGTTGTGATGTTTTGGATAAAACAAAGACCAACTAAGGCCAATTGTGTAAAGTGTTTGTCTTGATAAAGAATCCAAACTATCTCTGGAATATTTGGCAAGTGAGTCTTATGTGTCAAGAGGATAGTGGGAGTCTTAAAGATCCTGAAAGGATAATCAAGAATAAAAACCTATAAGTTTATCGCTAGCACACAACATGAGGTTTATAACCTATCGTGTTGACATATTTCTATTTCTGTGCCCTTTCCAGTTAAAGTTGACTTTGCATATGAGTTATTAGAGTTCTCAATTGGTTGCATAACAACTTGGAAGCAATGGCAGGCCCTTGTGCTGCCAGGTGGCAAGAAGTTAAGATTGCACAAGTTCAATCCATAAGAGTTTGGATTTGTCACTAACCGTGTCTTGTGATTATGGTTTTGACAAATTCACGTGGATAAGAACACATACACCATAAAATCTAAGGGTCATAAGGTTTCTCTCCGATTCATGAAAATGATGGTGATGAAACACTTCCACCAAGTTGATTTTAAGTATGATAGCAATTGTAATCTTTGCATTCTCAAAGTTGTTAGTGGAGCATGCATGGTTATTTGACACACTAACATGGACTTATGAGAAATGGCAAAAGTCTAAACAATTGAGACTATGATTACGACATAGCTTTTCATAGTTCTGAAATTGTTTAAACACACCTATGAGTTATGTAAAATAAGGTGTATGATTTTGATAAAGTATTATCAAACCAATCTAGTATCAGAAATCTGAACTTTGGTAAGAAATTCAATAAAGATAATTCAAATCTAAGCAACTCATAAGAACAAGGTAATTCAAATCAAACTTTTTCATGTAATTAGCCTAATGACTAAACTAATTCAAAACATGAATCTATTGACAATTATCTTTGAAATTGGATTAGCATGAACATTACCACATCAAAAACAAGTTTATAAGTTCAAAAACAGCTTAGGGTAATGTTCCTAGTCCAATTCTAGCCAAAAACCACGAAAATATGCTGTCTGGGGCTCCTACTCGTCGAGTGCATGAACCTACTCGACGAGTAGGATGATTTTACTCATGGACTCGACGAGTTCATCAGTGGACTCGGCGAGTCCAGTGCCCAGAAAGCCAGAAAATCGAGCTTTTCAGCATTTTTCAGCAATTTGCATCAAGTATAAGAGAAAGCAAGCCTAGGCTCTGATACCACTGTAGGGTTTTGAGCATTCTAACACTCCTATGGTGTACATGCAACCCTATAAACCTTGGATCTATGTTTTCTCTATTATACATGCAAATAAGAACTTTCCAAGGCTTTAATCCTAACTAGCATATTATGATGTTCTTAATCTACAAAGTACTAGTTAGAGGACATACCTTTTGATGTAGCTTGATGTCTTCAAGCTTTAAGAGCTTAGCCCTAATAGTGTGGAAGCCTCAAGTGGAATCACAAATAACCAAGACACCTTGGAAGACTTTAGAGAATATGGATACTTGGTTCTCTATAGTGAAATTGGCTAGCCCTTCTTAGTGTACCACACTAGTTCCCAATTTCACCAACCAAGGACATCTTTATATAGTGTGGAGGATTAGGGTTAAACCCTAATACCCATGACCTTTCATTTCATATGATCCATGGGTTAAACACTCCATGGACTATCCATGAAAGCTTATCCCAACCTAAATGAACTTGGCCCATTCCATATATATAAGAGTCCATATTTAATTAGTTCCTTTTGATCACTTAATTAATTATAAATTAATTCTTGATCAATACTAATTAAATAATATGATTCCATATTAATATATTAGAACTTATAATATATTAATATTAATCATAAACATACTATTCTCAAAAGATTATCCATATAAATTGTGTCGATGAAGTGCAACCCAAATGGACCATGCCGGGTCGGGTCAAGTACATACCAAATATAGTTATGGACTTAGACATTAATCCAACAGTCTCCCACTTGGATAAGTCTAAAACTATTATTGCGTATGACTTCAAACCTAACTGGCAATCATAGCTCTTAAAGCCACTGTCGAACTCTGATCTTGTCAACGAACTCTTCCATTAGATAAGGGATCATATATTCCTCCATTCTAGATATGATATGGACTGAGACATGGATTATAATCATTCTCTCTGTCCATTTGTTGTTTCCCGATTTCTGATTTATGATGACTGACTAATTGAACAAATCAAATCAGTCCTGGCCCGGCCGAGCACTTCCATTTGTCATCATCAAATCATCGAGGGGCCCACAGATATCGCTTTTATCCCGAAGGTAAAAGGAACAGATAAACTTCGACTCATATGGCTTGTTCTACTACTTGTTGAATCATACACAAAGGCACGTTTTATAGCACCGAGTTACCAAATGCGTTTTCGTGCAATCAATGTACAACCAACTCATAGTAACAACTCATATCTCTAGGTTTGAAGAATATAAGATATTATCGTCTCATGATCACTCGTGATAAAATCCATGAAGTGATTCCAATGAGCGCGGGTTGAATCCAATACTCAGAACTTATGAGCACTCATGAGTGTTGTAGCCCTTTGTCCAACACCTTAGACCTCTACAAGCCAACCCATGACAGTCTTAATTCATATCTACTTCCAACATATGACCGACTGTGGATGGTTTGAATAACTTAGTCATTCCGGAAGAATAACCTAGTTTATTCGGGAATTCAAAACATGCAAAATGAAACACAATAATAATTGAATCCAATATGGTATCAAAACCTATGAACATAAATAAAACACCTTTTATTTATCACCATATGATTACACATTATTCATTGTATACTGTTTCAGCTATCAACTTTATTCTTGAATTTAAAACAATAGTTGTCCCATGCTCTAAGCATGTACACTATGTTTTCTTAACACTAGTCATGCCATACACCAAGTATGCATACTATGTTTGTCTATGATCTTTACTTTGTGAACTGGATCAATTGAACATAACTTCAATGATTCTCTTTTCACACTCACAAACCCTTACTGCAAATACAAGAATTCCATATTCATGTCATTTACTGGAATCTGTTAGATTCTAAACTTATATGCATTGATCCTCTTGTAATGATTATGCACAAAATCAGAAAGACTTGACAACAATCATTATAGAGTATTCCAAAGGAGATAAGCTCCTTGGAAACATCCTTCTTGCATTAAGTTTCCTAATCTTAAACAGATTGAAAATTCTAACTTTGAAACATTTCCAGATTCCATTTTGACTATCACTTCTGAACAAGAGTTGCCTCCTTACAGACTATGTCAATATGGTCCTTCCAGAATTATCACTATACTTCCAACTGTCCTTGAGCACCCAATCTTTGGTAAACCTTAGATTGTCCTCGACAATTGTTTAATCCTTTTAGTCATATCCAGTTCTAAACCTTTTCCCTTCTTAATGCCCTAGGCATTTGGAAAAATTTTAGAAAGGATGAATATAGCACATGTAATCGATCCTATATCCGAAGCATATGGGACACGATTCATGATGTCTCACATAAAGACTAAACCAGTCCTTTGCTATAATATGTCCATTTCAATTTGCCAAGTTCTCATAATTTAGATTATGAAAAGGGATGCCGTAATCATAATCGAATTTTAGAACGCAAATAATGGACTCATATACAAAATTTCCTTATGTTGAGCCATTCCAACATGAAATTCATATATATCCTTGACTAAATGATTAAAACCTCACGATCTAAGCTTATAGATTTGAGATGAAGTATAATTTCCTTTCCCTTAATTATAGCAAAACAACTCTTTCCCAATTGAAACTTTTGTTTTCTATAATTAACATTGCTAACTTGCAATACTTATGATAACTATCATGCTCCCACTAACATGATGATTATTAGCATAACACTTATGCTCCCACTAGCTTTGACATGTACTCAGAAATCAGCTGGACTTCTAGAAATCAATACTTCATTGACTTTCTTACCAAAGTTCAGATTTCTGATACTAGATTGTTTTGATAAGACTTTATCAAAATCATACACCTTCCCTTAGATAGCTCATAGGTGTGTCTAAACAATTATGAAGAGGGATGCCGTAATCATAATGGTTAGACCTTTTTGCCACTTCTCACAAGTCAGGTTAGTGTGCCGGTTAACCACACACGCTCAACTAACGACTTTAAGAATGCAAATATCACAATTGCTATCTAGCTAAAATCTACTTAGTGAAAGTGTTTCCTCACCATCATTTTCATGAATCGGAGAGAAACCTTATGACACTTAGATTTAATGGTGTATGTGTTCTTATCCATGTGAATTGTCAAAACCATAATCACAAGACTAGGTTAGTAACAAATCTAGACTCATATGGACTGAACTCAATCTTAATTTCTTGCCACCTGGCAGCTCAAGGGCCTGCCATTGCTTCCAAGTTGTTGTGCAACAAATTGAGAATTCTAAGAACTCATATGCAAAGCCAACTTTAACTGGAATGGGCACAGAATATGTCAACACGATAGGTTATAAACCGCAAGTCGTGTGCTAGTGAAGAACTTCAGGTTCTATTCTTGATTAGTTCTTGAGACTTTCAAGACCTTTAAGACTCCCACTGTCCTCTTGACCTATAAGACTCCCTTGTCAAATATCCAAGAGATAGTGCGGATTCTAATCAAGACAAACACTTCACACAATTGGCCTAAGTTGGTCTTTGTTTTATCCAAAACATCACAAGTTACCAATTTCAAATGTACAAGAGTAGAAAACTTTTACTCTTACAATTAACAAGTGTTTTAAACCTTCTTTAAGACATGTCACTCAAGTTACAATCTTAGAGTATAACTCTAAGAATTGTTTTTGGAACGAAGTATGAATCATCTTCTTGATTTAACCACTTCAACAATTCAAGTTCCTCTTCTTAGCTATAAGAAGGCTCTTAGAGGATGAATTGTGATAAGGTCTCTAATTCATTAAGATGATCACAAAACTGATACGAAAGTACTCTCTCTTATTTTTTCAGATTTGAGAAACTTTTATCCTTCTGCCTAATTTGATTCTTCTTATTCGCTCTGCCATACATTGGAACCTTTTCCAATGTCTCAGAATTACACTTAAGCTTGTAAGCATAACCATATTTACTGAGCTATAGTAAATTATGACGAATAATCTTATCGATCTTTTGTGGTGGACTTAATCAGTGCACAAGACTGTGTACTCGATCCCTTAGTCCTTCACTTGACTCACACATCCATGTGAACAAGTAATTAGTCTTAATTTTCCAATACTTGAAAGTTCTCATTCATCATGCTATACAACTTACATGATTCCAAGTTCTGGTCCAATTGAAACTTGGGTAATGAGAATCTTTCCTTATTTGGTAAATTCAGACATTACCACAAATGAAAGAATCAATTTCATATTTCCACTATTGCTATTAATGGAATCATATAAGCAACAATTTTTCCTCAAATGCCATTATAAGGATATTTTAAAATAAATAAAACCAAAAATTTCCTTTTATTTTAAAACTTTGCGGAAAAACTTATCCTTACAATCCATATGAAAACTTGTTGTTATCTATTCCTAAGCAATATCTCATAACTCCTAAGAAGTAGCTCAAGAATCCGATCTTCAAACTACGCGATAGAAATCCATCTACGCCATCAGATTCAGCATATTCTTTCTTTAAGTTTCTTCACCTTTCTTTGATTCTTAAAACATCACCATGTGACCCAGTCACATCATGTATCAGGAATCTCAGAATAGAAACTTAACAGAGTTAGATAGTGGACTTTACCTGAAGTAGAGTCAAACTTATTGATTTTAACATCCTTAGGTAAATTTGGCAGCTTTGCAACCAATGCCCCTTTCTTTGGCAATACAAACATATGGAACCTTTGATAATGGTACACGAGACTATCACGGACTTAGCTTTTCTCTTTACCATTTGGTCAACCGAGTTGACTATGGCCGATCCCTTTCCATTGGGAAGAGAATGCTTTTCGGGATTTCCTATGACACTATTGTCAATGTCCATCAAGTTTTAGGAAGTTGATCTTATCAAATAGATAAGATCATTAAGGGTCTTGTCATAGTTTATTTCATAGGTGTCCCAAAGGAACTCACTATGTGACTTAGAAAGTGATTGAACCACCAACTTTCTCAAGACTTTGACACCCAACTCTCCCGACTTGTCAATATGTGACTACATCTCTAAGATGTGATCACACCTAGACCTTGCCTTGCCAATAGGGCTTGAGTGACCTTAAACTTTTTCATGAACTTGTGGGTTAGGGAGAATAATTGGAGGAGGTGAATGCAGTATGATTTCCAAGGGACATCATTTTCATTTAGGAAAGCTTGTTTCAAGAGATTTGGGAAGATCATAAATGTCTAAACCAGACATGTTTTTGGGAGATATTCAAGATAGTTGATTTTAAAGTCCTTAATATGACACCCAATATGAAATATTAAGGCTAGGACCCAACAAACTATTTTATAACTTAGAAGAGGTATGCCGTAATCCAAGCTATAAAATATTTGAAGGTAGGTGAATGACGATTCACCAATTTCCACCAAGATAAACGAAATGATTTATTAGGTTTTAATTGGATTTGAAACTCCTAGATCTTTGAGATTCATTGAACTGTTCAATGGCATGTTTCAATCTCGAGTGTGCCCTTCAGGTTTTGTGACTGGGATGGCGAGGATCACAAAACAAGGTGTGAAGTAACCATGCAAATTACTTGGTACCCTTAAGTGTTTACCCCTTAATCGATGTGCCGGTAAACCACACACGCTCCATCGATACTATGATAAATATTAAGTCACCCTTTACCTACCTTGTTAAGTCCAGGTTAGTGTGCCGGTTAACCACACACGCTCCACTAACGACTTAGACAAAGTGTAAAGTGTAATTTCATGGATTAACACCTTATTCACATTTTCCTAAGTAACTAAGATTGGGTATTATTAAGAGTTTAGTTACTTATTATTTATCATTAATACTTTTAATGAAGGGAGAATTATAGGCCTGTCAAACCCGTTCGGCTAACGACCCTCCACCAGTCAAGCAAGCGGTGGGTGAGAGTGGACACCCATTAAGTTGCCATTTTATAGGCAACAACCTTATACCCACCTTATAGACCGGCTTCGTGAATGAGGCGTACTAGCGGTAAGACTGACTTTACTCTTATACATACATACATATATATATATATATATATATATATATATATATATATTATTAACTTATAATATTATAAAGTATAAGGGTTGAATTTTAACTCTTTAAAATTCTAAGTGTTAACTTGGAATTAAAGTATTCATAAGAGAAAACTTTACAAATTCCAAAACTTGAGGGCAAGTTTTGAAACTATTCAAAACTAATTAATTCCATGATTTATGTGTTTAAAGTTGTTTTAATCCAAAAACTCTTCAAGTTCCATAACTTGAGGACAAGTTATGGAAGACTTTAAACTAATAAAAGAATTACTTTTCTTTATTTTATAACTTATGGAATTAATTAAGGTTACACTTTATTTATTTATTTATTAATGAAGTGACTCTTGAACCTCCATAACTTAAGGACAAGACTCTTCATCTTTTGTAACCATTGCCAACTTTTATGAGTTTTATGAAACTTAAATGTGACTTTTCATATAACTTGAGGACAAGTTACAAAAACACATTTTAGAATCACCTCTTAGATTAATTTGGATTCAAAACAACTATTTCACTCAACTTTTCTATTAATCTAAGCAACTCATAAGAACAAGATAATTCAAATCAAACTTTTTCATGTAATTAGCCTAATCACTAAACTAATTCAAAACATGAATCTATTGACAATTATCTTTGAAATTGGATTAGCATGAACATTACCACATCAAAAACAAGTTTATAAGTTCAAAAACAGCTTAGGGTAATGTTCCTAGTCCAATTCTAGCCAAAAACCACAAAAATATGCTGTCTGGGGCTCCTACTCATCGAGTGCATGAACCTACTCGACGAGTAGGATGATTTTACTCATGGACTCGCCGAGTTCATCAGTGGACTCGGCGAGTCCAGTGCCCAGAAAGCCAGAAAATCGAGCTTTTCAGCATTTTTCAGCAATTTGCATCAAGTATAAGAGAAAGCAAGCCTAGGCTCTGATACCACTGTAGGGTTTTGAGCATTCTAACACTCCTATGGTGTACATGCAACCCTATAAACCTTGGATCTATGTTTTCTCTATTATACATGCAAATAAGAACTTTCCAAGGCTTTAATCCTAACTAGCATATTATGATGTTCTTAATCTAAAAAGTACTAGTTAGAGGACATACCTTTTGATGTAGCTTGATGTCTTCAAGCTTTAAGAGCTTAGCCCCAATAGTGTGGAAGCCTCAAGTGGAATCACAAATCACCAAGACACCTTGGAAGACTTTATGATTAAGTACATACTATCGATCTCATCCTAAAGTTGGACATAACATTCAATTCAAGGTTGAAAGAGTTGTTAAGGAAGCTGACATATTTCCACCTCTTCCTTATAGATCTGAGAGGGGAAGCCATACACCTAGTTATATAAGAGTTTATATGACTAAGATAAATGAGTCACTAGTATGGAGCAATCAGAGTATACCAGTTATTGGAAGCTATGGTAGGCCCTAAAGGCTAGAACTTGGAAGGAGGAAATGGAGAGCGAGATTCAGTCCATGTATGTGAAAAAACTTGGTAGATCAAGCACATGGCCTTAACAATTAGGTAGAAGTGGATCTCCAAGAAGAGACAGGCATGGATAGAAAAAAGCACATAATCAAACCAAGATAATTTATGAAGGATGTGTAAGCTTAATAAGTTCATTTATGGACCGAAATAAGCATCTCACATGTAGGATCTTTGTTTAAATGAGAAAGTTCAAGAAGTTTGAATTTTGAGATATAAAGATGAGCCATATATATGTCAAAGCTAGTGTGAGTAATTAGAATATTTGTTTCAATGAAAAAGTTCAAGGAGTTTGAATTTCAAGAAACATAGATAAACCATATATATTTCAATGCTAGTGGGAGCATTGTGTTAGATTTGGTTTCTAAGCCCATAACTGTAATTGGTATAAACTTAAATTGATAGTAGCATAGTCCTTTTGGGTTGCACTCAAAGCTGGCAACTGGACAAGATTATTTTGGAGAGAGAGAGAGAGAGAGAGAGAGAGAGAGAGAGAGAGAGAATGATTTATTATTTGATTAGTAAATTGGAATCTATAATTTTTTAATATATTATATGAAAAATATATTAATTAGAAATTATAACATATGATTAATAATTAATCAAAAATTAATTGGAATTAATTTTGGGATTAACTGGATCAATCTATGGTGTGTGGGCTATTTGGCAATTTATTGATAGTTGAGGAAAATGCTCTAGAACCTCCTTGTGAGAGGTTGGATGAAATCTTCTAGGATGGGCATAGAATTTTCATCCAACGGCTCTTGGATGGAGGCTTGTGGGCTGCTTGTTCACCAAGCAAAGGGATTAGGGTTTCCTCCCCTAAACCCTAGCTTTAGCTCTAAGCTACCTCACACATATAAGGAGCCTTGGCCTTCACAATTTTGGCACTTCTAACCCTATGAGACTTCTGGCTAAAATTCTCTCCCTCCCTCTCCATAATCCTTAGTTGCTAGCCTTGGGTGTAAACCATTAGAGGCATGACACTTCTGGTACTAGTTACCAATGTTTTGAAGAAGGATACACGATTGTTTACGATAACAATCTAAAGGTTAGTTTTCTTGTCTTATGAATTAGTTTATTCATAAGAAAATTTTGTATGCTAGTGTTCATAGTATGTTGCTATATGTGAAAGAAATAGATCAAATTAGGTTGCATGTGCCCTAATCAATTAATTTTTTTATGATTGTTTTCCGCTTATGGTATTATAGTTGTAACCTAGATTCCCCATCAGTGGTATCAAAGCCTAGGTCTTTCTTTCACGTATTTGCACATTGGTCAATCGAAAAAGAAACCTGGTTTTGGTTTAGTTGTAGGTTACGACGTGACCTCGGTCAGATCCGTAAATCTGGACCAAATCTGCTTAATCTGATTTCTGGGATAATTATCTGCTATATTTACTTTCCAAATATGATTTTCCTGAATATATCATGATAATATGAATGCCTTAAAGTTAGGAGATTTATATTTGACTTGATTAATTGTTTTGTGATTAATATGATTGACTTTTAAGTGGTTAAATAATTAATTTAGACATTAATGAACCTTAATAATTAATGTCAAATATTATTGGGTTTATTTTAAATTTAAAATTAAAAGGTCTAATTTTCAAATTTTAAAAATGTAAACTAGTATTTTTTGAAAAGTTTTAAAAGTACACCCTTATATTATATGAAACATTAAAAGTCTAATATATATATATATATATATATATATATATATATATATATATATATATATATATATATATATATATATAAGACAAGTCAGTCGAACCGCTAGTACGCCTCATTTAGGAAGCTGATCTGTAAGGGAGGTATAAGGAAACTGCCTATAAAATGACGGTTGAATGGGTGTCCACTCTCACCTACCGCTTCCTTGATTGGTTGAGAGCCGTTAGCCAAACGGGTTCGATAGGAAAAACTAATTCTCATGAATAAGTATAATGATTTATAAAGTAACTAAACTTTTTTTTTTTTTAAATCTCAATCTTAGTTACTTTTGGAAAAATGTGAATTTGTATGCTAACTAATGAAATTGCACATTGCACTTTATAAGTCGTTAGTGGAGTAAGTGTGGTTAACCGACACATTAATAGGGACAAACAAAGAGTAGCAATGGGTGTCTAGAGAAATTATCATTGATTAATGGAGCGTGTGTGGCTAACCGACACATTAAAATGAGATGATAAATGAAATCGAGAGTACCAATGTAATTTGCATGGTTATTCACATCTTGTTTGTGGTCCTCGGTATCCCAGTCACAAATGAAAGAGCATAATCGACATTAAACGTGTCATTGAAAAGTTCAATGAATCTCAAAAGATCTAAGAATTTCATTTAAAAACCTAATATGTTCAAATATCGTTTTTCGATGGTGAAATTGCTAAATCATCATTTACCTACCTTTATATAACTTACAATTAGATTATGACATCCCTTTTCTAAGTTGTGAATTATTTAGTTGGATCCTAGCCTTGATATTTCATTTTGGGTGTTATATTGAGGATTATTCTTATCTAACTAAAATTATCTTTCTTTTATAGATGTCTATTTCAACTGATGCTTTTGGTTCTTCCTCCTCCACCAACAATAACTTCTCCTTATTGAACATTTGTTATAAGGTGCAATTAGATGGCACCAACTATAACGATTGGATGCGCAACATTATAATGCCCCTTTGTTTTGAGGACAAGAAGTATGTCCTCGACACACCATTGATGAAGAGAAGGCCACTCTTGAATAAATGGTCACCTACAAGAAACACAATAATGATGCCACAAAAATTTTTGTACATCATGCTGGTCACAAGGACTCCAGAATTGAAATGGCACTATGAGGATTACTGACTGTACAGGATGAACAAGGACCTTATGGAGAAATACCATAATCTAGCTCGTCAGGAGAAGTACGAAGTGGTAAAGTCCCTCATTGCTATCAAGATGAAGGAGGGAGAGTCTATTAGCAGCCACGTTCAGAGAATGCAATGATACATGGACAGGCTTATCAAGCTGAATGTGAATTTTGATGATCCATTTTCTATTTAAAACAAATATTGTTGAACCATTTTTGGGGATATAGTTTAAATATATACATTTTTAAATTTACTAAATAATCATATCACCTATCATCAATATTACATCAAGTCTCACACTTCATTAGTCCGTTTGTGGTCCATTTAATTAAACACGAGTTCAAGAAACTTATAAGATACACATAAGTCCTATCTATTTATATCAACACCCCGTTTAGGCTATAAAAAGACTCTTATATTGTTCCTTACTCATGATAAAATCTTATCTATGATACCCATATGTAAATGCATATATATATATATATATATATATATATATATATATATACAGAGAGAGAGAGAGAGAGAGAGAGAGAGAGAGCTAGGTTCAAATGTGGATTGACATCTATTGTGTGGACGTGTGGATAATAGTATTATGTGAGAATTACAAAGAAAATATGCTGTTTGATAATATGAATACGTTCAATCTTATATAATTATTTTAATTATTAACCATTTTCACTAATTAAATCGTATATAAGGTTATTATACATTTTTTTTTTAATTATTCTCATTCTGTTAGAATTTTATCAGGATGTTTATTGAGTCGTATTCTGTAAGAATTAATATAAATAAAAAATAATGAATGAGAACAAAAATGAATTAGAACTAGTGAGAATCCATTAAAATAACAATAGTTCTGTGAGATTGAACGTATTCACATTACTAAACAACATATTCTCTTAGTAATTTTCATAAAATAGCATTATCCACACGTCCACACAATAGTTGTCCATCCACATTATAACCTAGCCCTATATATATATATATATATATATATATATATATATATATATATATACACACACACACACACTTATAAAAGAGGCACTTTTACATGCACCATATGCATTTGAAACCTCCATAACTTTTCAATTTCTTTCTAATAGTTATTTTAATAATTATTATAAATTGGTTAACAATGTTAAATTAATATAAAAACTAAATTTGAATCATAAATTATCTAAACTTTAATATTAAAATATTATATTTTACTTCTATTATAACATTATAACTTTTACTTTTTTAACATATTATAGTTATCTTATTAGTTTAAATATTCTGTCGTGAGCAATTATAACTTTTAAGTCACAACTATTGTATAATTTATGACTTTATGCAAAATAGTTAAAATATTAAGTTCAATATAATTTTAAACAGTTAACTTAAATCAAAATTACAATTAAACTTGGAAAAAATCGAGAGACTATTTTATAAATAGTTAAAAGTTATAAATTATAATGTTAAACCTAAATTATAATCCTAAATTAACAAAACAACAAAAACATGAAACTATTTTTTGTTATCATTAATAATTTTTAAATAAGTAACTTAAAATTAACCTAGAATACGAATATTTAAAAGTAATATTATATAAAAAAATTATAATGTTATCTTTAAAAACAAAAACAATGTTTGTTATTTTAAATAAATACAATCAAAGAAACTAACAATATTTATCAAATAAATTTTAAAAAAGTTAAATTTATGAAACCAAATTAAAAAAATTAACACTTTCCAAATACTTTATTTTAAATAACTTACAACAACAATAGTTAAAAGTAATAATATATACAAAAATTATATTGTTACCTTTAAAAACTAAAATAACATTTGATGTTTTAAATAATTAGAATAATAGAAATTAAAATCTTAAGCAAATATACTTTTAGAAATTAATTAATCATAACAACAACTATAAATATCATTAAATCATATATTATACTTAATTTTAGTAATGAGTAACCTACATGCAGAGGTTATTGAGATAACTGAGATTAAAGAATTATAAAAAATATCTACATTATCATATAATTCAAAACAAACAATGTTTATACCAACTTATTATAAGATTTATTATATAAGAGCTAACAATAACATCATTATACTTAAAAAACATATATTTGTAAGGATTTCAAATATAATGTTGCATTATGCACACACATGGATATTCAACTAATATACTTACAAAAGAGACATTTTTACTTGCACCACATGCATTTGAAACTACCATGACTTTTCAATTTCTTTCTAATAATTATTATAAACTGGTTAATAATATTAAATGAATGTAGAAACTAAATTCTAATGATAAATTAGCTAAACTACAATATTAAAATATCATATTTTACTTCTACTTATAAAATTATGACTTTAACTTTTTATTATATTATAATTAACTTATTAGTTTAGATATGTTGTCGTACATGAGCAATTGTCATTTTAAAGTCAAAACTTTTATATAATTTATGATTTTATGCAAAATAATTAAATTAAGCAAATAAACTTTTTAAAATTAATTAATCATAACAACAACTCTAAATATCATTAAACCATATATTATATTTAATTTTATTCATGAGTAACCCGTAGGTAGGGACCGTTAAGAAAATTGTGATTATAGAATTTTAAAAGATGTCTAAATTATCATATAATTCAAAACAAATAATGCTTAAACCAACTTATTATAAGATTTATTATATAAGACCTAACAACAATGTCATTGGTATATTTAAAAAACTTATATTTGTAAAGATTTCAAATATATTGTTGTATTCTGCACAACACACGGGTATTCGCCTAGTTTGCTATAACTCTATCCTTTTGGAAGATATTCAAGGTGAGGTATATTCAGAAAACAAGATGAAACACATAGCATGTATATAAGGTTTTTACACATAACCTTGAAGATATATCTTGGTAATTTCCTCAGCAAAGAAGGTTGTATATCTTTCTTCAGATGAAGAACAATTTTCTTTGAATCTAAGTTATTCTTATGAAATTATCATTTGATCATCTCATGAGATCTCATTTGAAAAGCTTTATTCACATTAACTACTTTCCTCCTTTTATTTTCATTTATTCCCATCAGCTAGTCTTTTTCGTTCGTTTTCATTCGCCAGTTATGCAATACTTTTATCAGAACAAATCATTTGGCGTTACCTGCCTTTTCTCACGACTACTAGAAAAACATTTAATCATCTAGAACTATCCATAAAAGAACAATTTACATTGAATCTAATCAATGTTTAACAATTTTCTTTTCATCATCTCTTGAGATATTATTTCATAACCTTATTCTATTTACTGTGCTTTGTTCTCTCTTGAGTCATCAAAAAATGTCTTATTCAATAATGAACATTACAACCTTATCTTATTCCATATCCTCTGTCGATGTTGTCAACATTTGGACATTCTCAGGTTCATTATGTTTCTGCATATGTACTCAACTATCATGGTATTTGATAATGTTAAGCTCAATTTAGTTTATGGATAATCATATAGTATGTATTATTTAGGTAGTCTATTTTTGCTCTGCTATTGTAAGCACATTTAATGATGTTCATTTTAATCTTAGAGACATATAAAAAGTAACATGTTCAGTCTTTTATGTTTTTTTGCTGACATTTCAAATAAGAACTTTTATATACCAATGCATATTGTCACATTACATGTTGTTCATATGTATTTGTTTTTATAATTTATGCACATATACTTATTTGAAGCGTATATTAATAAAATTTTATCTCAAACATTTATTCGAAGCTCATAATAATAAAATTTTATCTGCAAGTACAAAATTACATAAGTAACCATTATTACATGAGAGTTGAACGTGTAGTGTAGAAACTTATTGATTTCCATGTTATATAACTATCTGTTATTTATGGGGAAACTAACTTACCACACATATGTAATGTAATTAATAGTTTTGAATGAAGAAATTGTAACCTCCTTCAATAATTATAACCATATAATCTTGTTGCATTTGAAATTAACTTTGCTTATTTATGTAATATGTACTATATAAACATGATCATTTTCTTCATATCAACTTAGACTTTGTGTCCTCCATAATAATGTATACCTTATGCTCAAAACAAGAAATTATGTTTTTTTTTACATAAAGATATCGCATATGATATGGAACGATGCTAAATTACAATATCATCATTAGAAGAAACCATGAAAGTTATTGATGAGCATATGTATATTTTGAAGAAACTTTGATCGTATCTAGCCTCTTCAAGCACCTGAATGGAATAAGTCTTAATGTATAAGTCAAAAACCCTTCATATGAAGCTTATTCAATCTGTAATGGAGTTAATTGATTTTCTTTGTAAGAAGATCAAGAAAAAAATTAATTTGCTTGACGAGTGCATGAAAGACTGAAAAGATGACATCTGATTTTTTTTGGGTTTTTTGCAATGTTTTTTAAATGTTGAGTTTAAAAATTATGAAATATAAAACCTATATAAGTTTGTTCAAAAAAAGTATTCCCACCAAACATATTATATTACTACCGAACATATTTTTTGTTTTTATATTTGCATGAGCTTCTCAAGTAGCGATACATAAAAACTAACTCTATAATTAAGCGACATCAAGACCTTCTCCAAAGTTGTTTATTATTGCATGTCCCTTTTGATTATCTTAATAGAGTATAGTCATGTGATATTGAAACATCCCAAAAATACGGTCCAAAAATTTCATTTTTAAATCATTGATAAAACCATAAATATCATCATCGTATAAAATCATAAACCATGTATCTCAAAAATATCGTAATATCTGTCAACATATCAAAATCTCATATCAAATATCAGAGTAAATATCCCAGGCTAGAAGCGGTGGTGTGTGCCACACAATCATTCCGAGCCCTTCCCTTTGCTAGCAGAAGTACCTAAAACCAAAAGTGAAACTGTAAGCACAAAGCTTAGTGAGCTCCCCTAAACTACCACATACCATACACATAACATATAACATAAACTTTGGGACTCCGCCCAGCTGCATCAGGACGAACTCGACATCGGCTTACCCGGCATCAGACTCCTGCCCGACATCGGGCTCACCCCAGCATCAGACCACGTCTGGCATCGGGCTCACCCCAACATCGGGCTTGCCCCGACCTCGGGCTTACCCCGACATACACAAATATCATATATCATAAACACATAACATATGCATATAAAATACATCGGGCTTACCTCGGCATCGGACCGAAGCCCGGAACACATAACACATAACATATAAGCTAACATGCATCGTGCTTGCCCCGACATCGGACCTAGGCCTGGAACACATAACACATAACATGCATGAATCACAAAGACATAAAGCATACATATACACTTCTTGGGACTGCCCCGACATCGCACTGAAGTACGGAAACATATAATCTACATAGGGCTAACCCTAAAATTATACCAAAGTCCGGCATATGCTAACATACATAAACGGGCCGACATTGGTGCGTTCGGCCCGTTCCTACTAGAGGAAAACTCACCTCTCAAACTGGATTTTGAACTCGTGCGTAAGGAATCTTTGCTGGCTGATCCCAAGATTCCCCGACTAACTCTGTACAATAATACTTAGTCAGAAAACTCAAAATCTGTCTAATGCTAAAATGACCATTTTACCCCTGGTCAAAGTCAATGCTCTGGTTAAAGTCAACATTCTGAGTTGACCAACTCGCCGAGTTAACCTTTCAACTTGTCGAGCTCTTAAACTCAAGAATCCTGAAATCGCGACTTAATTCGCCGAGTCGTTCCTCCGACCCGTCGAGTCCTATCGAGTTGCTCGTAGTCGCGACTCGGCAAATCAACTCGTCGAGTCCCTCTA